>NC_139170.1:35666435-45666435 GCF_965202585.1 Thalia democratica
CGAAAGTAAAAGAAAAAAAAAACTTTGATGAAGTTTAAAATTAGTTTAACGTAAACGAACTACACTAGGGGTGGGCAACGTACGGCCCGCGGGCCGGATCCGGCCCGCGGGGTGAAAACGACCGGCCCCCAAACCGTTTTTAAATTTAAATGGAATCTGGCCCGCGGACAAAACTGATCCGGCCCGCGAGTATGTGATCCGGCCCGCTAGGCATTTTAAAAATTTATATGAAATCCGACAAGCCAATGTAAACATTACAAAATTTGTACAAAACCTCTTTTGAATTGTTTTCACAAAACAAAACTGAAAGACTTTGACCCTGAAAACGTTTTTAAAAATGGCTTTTTATTTTTGTGGTGAAATAACACCATTTTGTTATGGTATATTATTTTGGTTTAAGTCAGTTGAAGCAATCCTTTATCAAATTACCCCAAAATCATTTGTATGCTGAAATAACTTTCTTGATGATCCAAACAATTCAATTCACCTTCATAAACAATGGACGTATAAAAAATTTCTGTCTTACCTAGATGTGTAGTGAGTTGATTTTATAAATGTTATTTTTTTTCCATTGAAACATTGGCAATTATTTTAAGTTAAACTGCTTTACATTTTAGTAAAATATTCAAAGTTGAGACAACAGTTTGCACTCTTTTCAGATATTGATTTTTAACTATGGACTTTTTGATTAATTAAATAGTCAAGTTTAGTGATAACTAAAGTTTGACAATATTTCAAAATAATATCTCATTGATTTCAAGTATGATTTGTTTGAAAATTTATCTGTGTATGTTTGTAGTAACAGTTTACAACCTAGTTAAATTTTGAATAATAGTTGTTAAATTTTAAAAGCAAAATACAAGAAAGTTTCTTATGAATATTAACATTACTTATGAAATATTTTTTAATTTTTGATAAATTTTGCCTCACACTGAGACTACTAAATAACTCTGGCTAGTCTAAAGTTCTCTAAAAACTCAGCCAACTCAGGATATTTTTATATTTTTATAAATGGCAGGCAAAATTATTTGGTTTGGTTGTTATAATTTTCAATTTTGTTCTCATTAAGTATTTTATTTTTATTTGATGTTATTAGGTATTTAACATTGGTATATGCTTAATTTTTCAAACTTGGATGATATCAAGTTTTAATTTGACTTTTCTTTTAAACTCAGACTTGTTTTTGTTCAACCAGCTAATTTTTTTTCAAAAGAGTTTCAATCCTATTACAACTTGGAATAAATAAAAAATATATTGCAAGATGTTTAATATTTATAGATTTGTTTTAACTCCTTTAGATTGTAGTATCAAATTAGTTATTTAATCTATAATATTGAAAAAACCATGAACTTGAAAGATTTGGCAAAGTTAAATTTTATTGCCAACAACTTAGTACTTAAAAGATAACAAGATATAACCCTAACAATTTGAGGACAATTGTTTTGACTCTAAAAGTGGAAACCCTGCACTGTATACTATGAATTCAATAATAAACATTGTTTTGATTTTTACTCTAAATATATGTGGATCAATAAGCTGAATAACAATTCAACTTATTTAGCATAGTAATATATATTTGAGAACAATTTAAAGTTTTACTTATATTCATTAAATATACTTTTCAATTTATGTTTGCTGTTGCCTAACAGTCAAGACACTCAGGATAATTTATAATTTTTATAATCTCAAAATGACACAGTACAACTTAGGATGCTCCAAAGTTGACACGCATTCTTATATATTCACTCAAGATAATTCAGTATACACTCAAGAAAATTCAAAATATTTTAAGGTTTCTGAAAATCTTTATATGACTCAGTTTAACTCAGAATATTTTGAATTTGATTTTTAAACTCAGGCTGCCCATAGTAATTTTTTCTATAAAAATTTCAGGATATTTTAAGATTTCTGAGGCTACCAGTTTTTTTCTAGATTTTGAATGAGATTCAGTTGAATTTATTTCAATATGTTATTAGTTTGTAACTAACTTTGTTAAATTACTTTAGTTTTATTAGTTTTGAAAAGTTTTTAAACTTTTTAAGGATAACCCAGGACAGTTTGTAGTCCCCCAGGATAGTTTTTTTTTTACTAGAAATAGTTTAAACAATTCTAAAAATCTTAAGCCAGTTTCATTTTTCTAAATTTTGTATGAGATTTAGTTTCAATGCTTTGTTTTATAATTAATTTTCTTGAAAAAAATAATTTTTATAAATTAAAATATTAAGGATTAAAAAAAATCACGACAATTAAAGGTCATTCAAGAAAGTTTATTTTGACTAAAAGAGTAGCACATCTGTTGCTAGTTGAAACCCCTCTTTGTAGTCAATATTGGTACATATTTTTTGTTGAGAACTTAAAATTGAGTATATGAATAAGATTATGAATATCTAAAAAATAATATTCATGATTTCCCTTATTTTGGTTTACTAACTGTAACCATTGTTTTTTGTATATATTGGTAAAGATACTTTTGCCTATGAATTGTACTTCGTAGTAAAGGCATTTAGACTAAAGTTAAAACTTTTCTCTCGTCATCTCAATGAGAACAACTTTACCCATTTCGCAAAACTTGAGACCACAGAACCATCAGTGATTACAATGAAAAAGTATAATAACATCATAGTCTCACTTGATAATGAGTTTGGCCGTCGTTTTGCGGACTTTCAACAACTTAGTGAAGAGTTTGACATTGTGTCATCACCATTGACGTTTGACACCGAAAATGCACTTGGTAATATACAGTTAGAACTAATTGAACTACAATGCGACAGTACACTAAAAGAAAAGTTCAAAACTGAACGAATTGACAGATTTTATGCCTTATTGAACAAGTCAAAATTTGTTAATTTAAGAAAATTGGCAATGAAGTTACTTGTTCTGTTTGGTTCTACATATATTTGTGAACAAACATTCTCAACCATGAATATTATTATTATATTGTTTATTGTGCAATGTTGGACTCAGGCATCAAAACCTGAGCCACTTAAACAGGACACACAAAAAGAGAAAAAGAAAATAAACTTATATTCAAAACTTTAAGATAAATTATACATATATATATATACAAACATAATTTAAATGGAAACACAAAGTTAAACACAATATGATAAACAAATGAACTAAATTGAAAATTCAGTTCAAAAAATTCAAATTTATATATTACTTAGTACAACTAGTAAAGAAGTTTGTCTAAAATCATGGCTTATAAAACAATATTCATAACTACAAAATATATAAGTAAACTAATAGTTTGTAGGGGGGAGGCGTAGGGAAACGAATATTTTTCCTTTTGTTACAGTGGAAAATTAGTTAACTTTACTGGTATTTATCGTATTTAAGTCAAATCTTTTTAGCTTTAAACGAAATTGTTCTACCCTCTCACAAGATACTATATCCTGAGGTAGTCTGTTCCACATAGCTTTTGCTCTGTGAAAAAATGCGCCTTGCCACTGACTGTTTTGAAAATCATGTTTACATTTTATTTTCAAATTATTTCCTCTTAGTTGATATTTATTTTGGGAAAAATTAAAAAACTGGTCAAAAAAACTTTTATATTTGCCATTGATAATTTTGTAAAGAATTAATAAATCAAATTCCCATCTTCTATATTCCAGTGATTTCAATCCAAATTTAATCATTCTATCATTATATGACGTGTAAGATATGTTGCAACGATTACAAATATGACGGGTAAAACCCCTTTGCACAGATTCAATTTTGTTAATATCCTTTTTTAAATGGGGTGACCAAATTTGGGTACTAAACTCAAGTTTAGGGCGAACGTATGTTTTAAATAGTTTTGTCAGAATTGAAGCAGAATTAGTTTTAAAACTTTTCAATATTTGATAACATGTAGTTTTTGCAATCTTATATAAATAGTTGATATGTTCATTCCATTTCAAATCTTTGGAAATATAAATTCCTAAATCTTTAAAAACTTTAATTTCTGGTAACTTGATGTTATTGATTAAGAGGTCAGTTGGAGAAGATTCTTTTTTGTTAATGGTTAGAATTTTACATTTGCTAGGATTTAAGTTTAGTTTTCTTGTTTTTAACCATATGTAAATATTATCTAAAGATAGTTGTAATGAAGTATTTGATTGACTAAAGATTTTGGCATCATCTGCAAATAAGCTTAACTCACTTTTAATATCAATGTTTGAACAAATATCATTAATATAAATTAAAAAGAGAAGGGGACCAACTACACCACCTTGTGGTACTCCACTGTAGATTGTTAAAGAGTCAGAAAGCGTATTATTGATGAGTACTCTTTGTGATCTATTATTTAAAAAGTTATCAAACCAATCAATTAAGCTTTCATGTAGCCCATACTGATTTAAAATTTTTAATAATCTTTTGTGTGATACTGAATCAAAGGCTTTTTGAATATCCGTATAAACTACTTTAGTAAATTCATTTTTGAGATAAGGAACTAACCAAGAATGTAAGCATGTTAACAGTTGAATGGTTGATGAGCGGTTTGGAACAAAACCAAACTGTTTGTAAGTTAATAATTTGTTATCAAAGAGGTGATTGAGAATTTTTACAGATACAATATGTTCATAAATTCTTGAAAAGCCACTTGTTAGAGATATTGGTCTGTAATTTAATGCATCGTGTATATTACCTTTCTTGTGCACAGGAATAATAAAAGATGTTTTCCATTGTTTAGGAACATCAGATAGTTCTAGAGAGCAATTAAATATTAATGAAAGTGGAAATATTATTGATTGGATAACATGCTTGATATAATAGGGTGGAATGTTTTCTGGCGTTCTTATGATTTTATCTTTTAAGTGGTTAATTGAACTTATAATGTCTTCATAGGTTATGAAAAAATTTTGCATCTTACTACAATTCTTTTGGGGTAGCTTAAAAGACTGGTAACTCTCGTCTTTTTTAAAAACTTTTTGAAAATTTATGTTAAAAAGTGTTGCTATTTCAAAATCTGAGGTTACTGTTTTGTTTTTATCATTATCATATAAGAGATGTATGGAATTATTTAACTTAAGTTTAGATTTCACGTAGCTATAAAACTTTTTTAAATTTGGGTTTTTGCAGAATTTGTTTTCATATTCAAAGTTGTATTTTTTAACAGCTAATTGATATTCTTTAGACTTGTTTTTGTATTTTATCAAAAGTGATTTATTTGTCTTACTTTTTTTGTATAGATTCGCTTTTTCTTTTAATAACTTTTTAATATGAGATGGATATTTTTTACTTTTGTTATTTTTAGAAAAACTTGGAACAAAACGTTTGATTGAGATTTGGATTGAGCTAATGAATTGATCGTAGAAATGCTGGAGATTTTCTGAATTTTTAAATAAAGAGGTCCAATTAATTTTTGACAGGAAATCATTGATGCTTTCAAAATCTGCTTTTTTATAGTCATATGAGACTTCTTTAGCAATAGGTACTATTTTATTTTCAATTTTAATTTTTAGTGAAAGCAAGTTATGGTCACAAGTGTTTGTTAATGGAAAATTAGTTGAGTGTGATATGATTCTATCTAGACCAAAATGATTGCAAATTATGAGATCAAGAATGTTACCATTCTTATGGGTTGGATTTTCAATTACTTGGGTTAAAAAATTGTCTGTACAAAAATCAAGAAAACACTCATGGGGTTTATTGAAATCTGTGCTAGGAATCCTCCAATCTATATTTGGCATATTAAAATCACCAAGAACATAAAAAGAACACTCTTTTGGAAAAACCATTTTAATCATTTTGATTACATTTTGAACAGTCAGTGCGCATCTAGCAGACAGTGGAGGAAGGTAGACACAACAAAATCTTAATTTCATCTTTTTAAAAATTACATCTACACATAGGTATTCAAAATTGATGTTGCTAGTAGAGATAGAATCGTTTTTAACTTTAATAACTTTAAGCGAATTTTTGAAAAGGATAGCAACACCTCCACCCCTACTAGACCTATCACTTCGGTAAATGTTATAGTTAAAAGGACACACTGTGGCATCGTTGACCTTATTAGTCAACCATGTTTCAGTCAAAAAAAATAAATCAATGTTATTCAAATTTATATAGTTCTCTAAAATATAAAATTTATTTAAAACAGATCTTATATTAGTGTAACAAACTTTTAAATAGTTGTTGTTACAATTTATATAGGAAAACTTGTTAGTGTTAAAATTAATCCTATCACTTAATAAGTTTATACCCGTTGACTCACGATTTCCTCCACTAATCCCAGATGTCCTGGGAGCGGTAACGAAAGGGCTGTTTTGTCAGTTCAACTATCTTGTTGTTCCTTATAACATATTTTATGTCCAATTTATTCTCATCAGCGATGGCTTGCTTTATTTTAACTTCTTTTCTCAATTTTCTGAAAGCTTCAATTTCCAAGAGAGTTCTGTCAGGGTTGATGTAGACTTTTGATTCAATTTCACCATTAAACAATTTCAAATCTCTCAGTCTTAACAGTCTGTGTTTGGATGCTAAATTATTTAATTTGACTATAATTGGTCTGATTTTGTTAGCTGCAATTTTACCAACTCGATAAAGTGACTTAAATTCTTCTTTTTTCATTTTATTTTCTCCTAATACTTGTTGAATTATTTTTAGATCATTTTTGCAACTTTCTAGTGCATTATGAGTTGGATTTTTACTTTCTGGAATGTTAAATATTATTACATTTAAAGCCTTCCTTTCTTTCAGTTTTTGTTCATTTTCAGCATCTATTTTTTCTGCTACTAAATTTAATTTGGTACTAATGTTTGTGATAAATTCTGTTGGTTCACTTTTCTGCATAGCATCAGCATATTTGGAGAATTTAGCTTCAAACTTGTTAAATTTAGAAGAAAAATCAGACTTAAATTCTGAGAAACTTTTTTGTAATTCTGTAATTCTATTTTCTATATTGTCTATTCTCTTACTGCTGGATTCATCTTTTTGAATCTGATCAATGTTATTTTCAATAATTCTACTTTTTTCATTATAATCTTTCTTCAATTTAAGCATCTCAGCTTGAAAACAACTAAATTCATTGTCCTTCTTGCTTCCAATGGCAATCAGTTTTTCTTTCAGCTGTTTCCCAATTTTGGAGGACTCAACTAATGCTTTAATTTCAGCTTCAATAGACATTTACTTTTTTATATTACAAAACCTTTCTTATTCAATATTTGAATATAAACAACAAGAGTAAGCTGCGCTCTAATCTTACTGATTCCAACCTGCAGTCCTTACTGAGAATTTCTACTTCTAACATATTACCAGATATTAAGCAACTTGTCAAAAACTTTAATGATCCACAAATGTCTCATTGACTTCTTTTTCGTGTAATTATTCTTGCTAAAATATTCAAACTTTACATTAAAAATATTATGTGACAGTTTTAGGTGTTAGTTTTTCGTTTATTAATGTTTTCTTAACGAAATTGATCTTAATCTGAAAGTCTGTTAAATTTTAATGTTTATCATGTTAAAAATATTAATTAACCTATTTTCATTTTATTATTTCGTTATTTTATGTTAATACTTTTGTAAAAGTATTTTAGATGCAATGTTTGATAGCATTAGTTTTTAAGTACAGAACTTAGTTAAACTACATAAGTTGTTCAAAACTGTTTGATATTTTGAAAGTTAAGCAATAAAATTTTAAGTTAAAGTAATTTTTATCTAAATTTAACTGTTTTGTAAATAAGTTGGTATAAAAATTTAAATTAAACATATAATTTTATTTGCTCTTAGTAGATTTTTAGATAGATTTAATGTACAATTGAGCAAGCCAAATTTTGTCAACTTCAAACGATGACCATGAAACCAGTTGTTTTGTTCGAGACTTCATACATTTGAAGACAAACATTTCCGACCTTAGACATCTTTAAGGATAAGCTAATTTCATACCAAATCAGTATTCCAGTGCACTTGCAGATTTTTCCAAACCGTCATGCAACTTCTAAACAACTCTAATACATTATCAACCTTAAGTGTTTCATCTGCATCTTTTAATTTTTTTCGCTTTTTATGGTAAAACTGATTAATATATAAGAATTATTTGTTGTTTTGATTCTTTTATACGTGCAAAAATTTGTAATGAATCTTTATAAGTTTATTTAAATTAAAAGGTAGTAGTCTAGCACCGTAATGTAAGTAAACTTCTGAATAATATTATTAATGTAAACTCCTGCCAAGGATTGTCAAAATTAGATAGTTTCGGATAGTTAATAATTTTTTTAATGTTACAGCTTGTAATGGGGCTCGAGTAACTTATAGTAAGTAAACTATTGTTTTTATAAGATTAAGTAGTATTAGTTCGGTCCAGAGTTATAATCAATTTAGAGTTAATAAAAATTGACATAAAGTTTCATACTTGAGAACCTTGGCAATTAATTAAATAATTCAAAATTCTAAAATACTCGATCAATTAGCATCCAGCCGGAACTCAAATCTTTTTTGGGATTAGATTTCATTCGGATCCAGAGCCTTTTCTAAAATAAGTATTTTGCTAGATCCGGATAATATTTTTAAATAAGGATCCGGATCTATAAAAGGATCCAGTTGAATTCTGTAGATCACTTACTCTAAATGCTCCGGCCCGCAGAAGCTTTTTTTTTTTGTGGATCCGGCCCGTCAATTATTTACGTTGCCCACCCCTAAACTACACCGTCAACATTTAAACTAATAAAGGAACTTCTCATTAGAATGGATGTTTTTTTGGCGAAGTTTTCTTGTCTCTTAGAATAAAAGTTACGGAGTTAGATGAGTTGTGAGTATGACACACTTTCTGGTGTGACTTCTGGTTGACAACACTAGTAAGCTAACTAATGATCTACTTTGAGCATTGGTATAAAGAGGAACATACTAATAAGAAATAAAACAGAATACAAGTCTTATCAAGCTGTTTAGTAATAACATAGAAAAAAATCAAGTTGTTTTATCAGGGTTGTCACACCTTCAGGCTATTGTTAACTATATTTTTAGTTTTTAAAAGCTCAAAAAGACCTATGCTTATTAAAGATTGTGAGAAACTCTGTCTAGTTCTATGTTAATTCTTTAATTTAGGCCAGTTTTTGTTAGAAAATGATTATCTAATTTTATGTTCTGATTTGAACACGAAAAATGAAATATAATATAGTACTGTTTACATTTTATATTTTCTCAAATATTTTGTTATCTTTTTGTGTTTTTCCACGAGCCTTTTCTTACCATGTCTAACTTTTTAACTTATAATGTTCCTTTTGTTTTTGTTGAATTACGCTTCTGTTTAGTTATGTTATGAATCTTTTTATCTACTAACTAAAAGTTTTAGTTAGTTAAACTTTGTATAAATTCTGTTTGTCTATATATTAAGTTTTGATTGAAAATTTTTTAAATAAAAATACCAATTTCAATTGTACTCTTAATGTAATAAAAAACATAAGTAAATAACTATAACGACAAATTAGTTATAGATTAAATAATGCTTAAAAATATATGAAAACTTTATTAGTATTTAATGTAAATTTTTAAGTAAGTGTTAATTATAATAAATTCTTATTATAATAGTTATACCACATTAAAAACAAATGACTTACTTAAGTTCTAAGCGAAAGTTTATTTATTTTTTAAGTTACTCTAAAAAAGTTATTTTTTAGTTTTAAAATAAAGTTTTTAACTTATAATAACAAATATACTTAGTATTTCAAGTTTTAATTTAAAGTAACTAATATTGCAAATCATAACCTAAAGTTGATCTTAAAATTTAATTATTTTTATGTTTTTTGCTTAAGAACAAGTTTTATTGCTATTCTAATAAGTTTTTGAGGCATGAAAAAAGAATTAAATGTTGTATGTATGTATATTTAATGTCGTCATCAAAAATACAAGAATAAAGTTTAATTTAAGCTTGTGTTTTTATAACTAACATAACATTGAACCTTTATTACATAGTAGTTTTGTTCATAACTACTAATATAATCAAATTACCTATACAAATAAAATTTATTTTAGGTAAAGACTTTTAAACACTAAAGTTTGTTACTCTTTTGGCTGTTTTAAAGTTAGAACATTTTTTAAACAATCTTAGATTGTCATAAAGTCTCTAAAAGTAAAAGTATAATTTAAAGAAACGGAAGACCTAGTAGTATTAAAGATTAGTAAGTAAAGAAATTATTTTAAAACTGAAACTAAAAACATTGATACAAGTAATAAAGACTATTAAAGATAAAAAAACTCAGTTAAAGTTAGCTGAAAACTTATCTAGTATGATATTAATATCTGTTTTTCTTAAAAGAATATACACTGTTTTTTAGTTTGATTCGTTTAAAGTTTATCCTTTGATTGTTATTCTCAGGGTGGCCACAAAACCTTCAATATGACATCTTTAACAAAAGAGAACTGAACTTTTTGAAAACTTAAAAAACCTTCAGATTTGTACAAATCGTGATAACATTTAGAATTTTAAAACTTTAGTTGTTAAACAACTTTGTTTTTAATAATTATAAATTGTACTGTGTTTAGATATAAAAAAAAAAAATTTAATTAGTAATTGACAATTTATTACCTTGGTTTATGAAATTACTTTTTTACTTGCATTAATTTCCATTTATTTGAATGTCATGTAAAGTCTGTCAACAAAAGCCTACTTCTTAGATGATTTATTCACAGTGTTCGATAAAGTAAATGTGTTAAACAGAATATAAATTAAGTTTTTTAATAATAAAATTTTAAAAGCACTAAAAAACTGTTGTAAAAGACTCGTGTTTGGAGGAATTAGTAGAAATACTAAACAAATTATAATTTACATTAAACAATCATTTAACTGTTTATACTTAATAATTATTTTAGGTCTTGTTTTAGCTTTTTGAAACCTTTTATTAGTTTTTCAAATTTTCAGTAATATTAATAGATAGGTTGATAAATAATAATAAACAAATTGCAAGTTAACACTAACAACAAACTTTAACTAAACTATATGGTCATTTATGTTATTTTTATCACCATAAAGCCATTTAAACAATCATATCTAAAGAATTTCGAAAAAGTTGATTTAAAAAATAGTAGAGGTTGCACAAAAATAAAACATAGATTAAATAACAGTATTAAAATATCGTTAAAGCAGCTTAAAGCTATTATTAAGCTATTAACTAAAACTTTTTTACTACTTAAAGTGGTAAAAATAAGGCACACTTTCTAAAATTTGGAAAGAAATCTGAAAAGCCTTGAAGAATTTTTTAAATCCAGGAGAAAATTTGCTAAAAACAAGTGGCCACTCTGTGTTATGTACAGCTTATTTTATAACTGCATTTCTTAAAGCACAGTTTAATTTATAGCTATTAAAGTAGTAAAGATTATTCATATAGAAATATTAAACTAAGTGGCTTCTTTATTTCCTTGCATAAGTTCCTCTTCTGTTAGCGGTTCTTCAAACTCTCTACCTCTGTACGGTTTCTCGGATGGTTCAATTAAAAGATCTGGAAATTTTGCCAATCCTTCTTGAATTTTCTTAGATATATGAGGAGGATTTAGTTCGTAAAAACAACAGTCACCATGAAGCTGCTTTTTTATTATTTTTCCGGAATTGACTTTGCTTTTTCGTTTATCCAAAAGCCTTTTCTTAGCACTTTTAAACTTAAAACTTTCGTCTTTTCCTCTAGTTGATTTGCGGGCGGTTTGTTCTGTGCGGGCCATTTTTTTTTCTTCTGTATGCTCACTCAAAACTGTTGGTTATATATCCTAAATGCGTGATGGACGTAGACGAAGTAAGACCTGTTTTGGACTTTTTCGATTCAAAGTTCACAACTTTAGTTGATAAGTTTTTAACAAAGGCTGAGATACGTAGGAGTTAGTTATCAAACATATATGATTTGTAATATTTTTTTTTCTATTCGTTAAAATAAAGTTTACATTACAATCGTAAAAATTTTTTTAAAAGGTTTTAAATGAGAAAAAACACTGGCTATATATTTAACACATATATAAATTATATAAAACTAAATGTTTTCACTAGGTTTTATATTGGTTTTTACTTTAAAAACATTTAAAGTAAAAAAATTAAATTACTTCACTTGAGAGGGAAAAAATTAATAATATAGATATACCTACTTTTATAAAATATTTATTATTATTTTTTTGTTATTTAATAAATTAGAAAAAAGTTTATGTACTTAAACAAAAAATATAAACACTCAACTTATTAAACGCAAGTGTATCTGTTTTAAGCAAGTATAGCTAAAATAATATTAGTATAAAGTTTTTTTAAAAGTTGGTGAAACATAACGATGTTAGAAACTCAGACTTGTTAATTGTTTTTATATTTGTTTTTGTATAATTCCTGAAAAGATATACTGAATAAAAAATAGTTATGTATACAATATTACTTTATTGTTTATTGAAAGAATAAAACGTATAGAATAATGCAGTCTGCGTCTCTATTTCTTTTACTTTAAACTTTAAATGTTGTACTAATATAATTATTAATTTTCTTTTATATATAATAAATTGGGTGTATTTTCATTTAAAGACTCTCATTATTTCTCATAACTATAAAAAACTAATAAGTTTTATCACCTTAAAAAAAATGTTTTCCAATATTTTTTTAAATAAAGAAATACTTGTTATAAAAATCAATGCCGTTTCTGGTAAAATAAAATGCTTTTATTGGTATACTTTTCAAATAAAGTCAAATAGTCATACAGGTTTTCTAATAATTTAATCAGAAGTTAATTCACTTTTTATATAATTTTTTTCTGTAGGATAACATTTCTGTATTAGAAGCGTGGTTAATAATATGATTATGTATTATGCATACGATTTGCTATGTTTAAAGTATGTATAAATTTTGATTAGATTTTTAGTGTTTGAAATACTTTTTTTAGTAGTTTTAGCATCATTATTAATTGTTAAATAATTTCTTTCAGATATACTTAGCATTTAGAGATTAAATAATTTAATATTCTTTAAGTTTTTTGAAAATAATTTTGTGACTTTTTTTTTTTCTGACTTAATTATCTAAGAAACAAAAAAAAAATAACTTACTTTATGTGGTCATTCAAAACATTATACTTGTCTACTTTTAATAAACAGAAAATATGAGCGAAAAAAATCATTTTAATACGCAATAAAAAAGGAATTGTTAAAAGTAGTTATTTTAGATAGTTTGGTTGAGTTGTTTTCTACTTTTATCAAATTTTTTTAGCCGAAATAATTAAATATAGTGTATTTTTTCAAAATCAAAACACGTACTTTTTGACAAATTTGTTTGAGTTATTAACAAGTATAAAATAATAGATAACTTTACCTGTACAATCATTTAAAAGTCATACGTGACTACTTTAAATACACAAAAATAAATTAGAAAAAAAAGTTTATATACGCAAAAAAAGGAATTTTACTGCGAAGCAGTTTGGTCGAGGTGTTAAGACGCCGGCTGCTAAGCACGGTAAACATAAGTGTCGTGAGTTCAAATACCGATAGCGTCAAATTTAGGGTACCGGTAATGACTTTAATTGGTGGAAGCTGATTTCTACGCACATAGTTATAAACATGGTGTTTAAATCAGAATCTCTCCTGAAGTATTCTTCCACATTTCTGTCAACATCACGATGGTTTATCGTTTTTTAACTTTTTATAACTAAACCGTATGTTGAGCTATTACAATAACAATCACCAAGATTTTTTATTATAATTAAAGGGAGTAGAGCATTTTTTAGCATTTAAGAACGACTACTTACTTAGCTTTCTAATTAAGTGATTTAAGTATGTTAACTATCTTATGAATTATTTAAAAACAACAAGTCAAACTAAAACAATAATTTACATATAAGTTCAAAATATAGAATAAAGTGTTCGAAAAATGTATATTTTTTACTTGTAATTGCTTTTAAAGTCGTAGCAATTTCTTCTATCGATTGTTATTATAATATTTAGTATATTATTTTATAATGTTTTTAAATATTCCAAAAAAATTAAAGTTAATTTATTAACCGACCAAAAAGAGTGAATTAATAGTTAGTTGATACTGTTTGTTTATTTTCATATAAAATACAAACGAAAAATGTATTTGTAACTATATTAATAAACCAGTAACACCAATATTTTTTATGAAAGAACATTTAAATAATTTTTAAATTCAGCCTAAATATTATTCTAAATTTATCTTTTGTTAGTTTAAAACTTAAACTATGGAATTAAAGTTAGTGTTAAAAATCAATGCAAACTTAAGTTTTAACTAGTAGTATTCAAATAAACCTAGCTTAAAAGTAGTTGATGACAGCTTTATTAATACATTTAAAAAGAATCTTTTAGAATCTCTAAGAAACAGAGTATGCGAATAAAATACTTTGTTTTTTTGTCTTAGAATATTTTTTTAAGCAAATAGGTCAGTATTCAAACCTTAAACTTCCTATACAATTTACTTTTTTTATTGTGTGAAACTTTGAACACATTAACTTTAAATAAACAATACATTAGTTTTAGCTTTACAATTTATTACATATAGTTTTTCATTTCTTAAGTTAACAATAAACTAACAACACTGAACTAATGACGACTTGTTAAACAAACAACAAACACTAGGTTTAAACGCTACCAACGTGTATATATATGAGCTTTAGATTTTAAACTTTCGTGGCTCGGTAGTACCCCTCCTGCTAGTCAATAACTTACTAGTAGGTGAGAAGGAGCCCGAAATCACACATACAACGTGCGAAGGATCGATCCAAAATGGTGCTTACTCATTATATGTTAGCATCTAGCGGAGAGATTAGCATTGAGTGGAGTTGCCGTAAGGCTTCTCTAGGTTGGGGCCTTGGGTTTTTTGTTTTTGTTTTTATACACAGTCAATCGTAGTATAAAAAAAATTATCAAATTAGTTTAAGTTCATCTTTTTTATTATTATTTGATTTGATAAAAACTTACATTACGTTTCATTTTTTTTACCTTTTATAATAAGAACTTTCATTATTGTAGTATTCAATAACAAACAGGCTGTTTTTATACTTAATTAAATAATTTTCAAAAGTTTCCGCACTTTTAGGGAATTGAAACTAGTTAATTTGTAATACTTTATTTGGTCAGAAACGATGTTTTAAAAGATAGTTTAGTTTATAACGTAGTTCAATGTAATATTAATCAAAAACAAGCTGATGGCACTCAAGGTACTTTGAAGTATCAATAAAAAATATATGAGTTGGAGAAGAAGCTGAAACAGTAATTTAAAAACTATTATTGTATGTTTCTATTTAACTGAAACTTCATAAAAGATCCTATGTAATAAAAATAATTTTGTAGTTCTAATACACTTTAAAATAGATAAATAAGCAAAAAAAAAACTTTTTACTTTTAGAGTTCAGCAGGACAATGCCATTAGACAAAAAGTAAAAGACGCATGTTTAAAAGACCTGGAAAATACATTTAAGTGTTGAAGAGAATGAATTTAAGAAGCCAGACGTAGTGAAAAAGTAAGAATAAGATTATAATTCTTTTAATGTTCATTCATATTAAAGTTTTAAATTGAAAATATATTTCAACAGGAAGAAGTTTTTTATGAAGAAAACTGTTTAACAAGTATTTTGACTGTGATAATTAAATTACTATGGAGATATTTAAGTAGAGTTATTTAAGTTAAAATTTTGTGTTTTGTGAATGTGTTTGAATCATTTCGGTTTTTATGAGTAGTTTGCTTTTGAAAACTTTAAAAGTTATTAGGTATTTTTGCTGAAATTTATATTATTTAGTCTGAATTGTCTAAATATAAATTTATTTTTGGTAGTAGTTTGAAATTTGAAAAGAACTAAAAAGTTAATACTTAAAGTAATTTTAAACAGTAATTTTTGAAAAGTTTTAATTAACTTAAATTTGTACAAAGCATATTATTTATAAGTTAAACTATTTTAACAAATTGTATAGAAACGTTTTGCACGGGTATAATTAAAAAAACTAGGAGCGAAAGTTTGGGTTAGGTACAAGATTAAGGATTAAAATTTGATGATGAGGTTATGTGTTTAAGTTTAGATTTAGGTTAAGGGTTAATGGTAGGAATTAAGATTAGAGTTACGGGGGAGTTTTCAATAGGAGTTAGAAGTTAATATTAGGGTTGTCGTGCAAAAGCAAAAGTCACATGCAATTTTGTCAACTATCAATGTACAGAGTTTAAACTTCATCAGATCAAGCTTGTCATAAGAGTTTTGATAAATTTTAAACTAGTTAACAAGTCAGTTCAAGACGTTGAAACAAAAAGTATACATAGAATTAATAAGAGCTCTAGCGTACTTAAATCAAAAGCTGTTTTAAATGTTAGTGCCAAAAGCTTTTTAAATGCTAAGAAATTAATTTTTTAATCTTAAAACTCGTTTAAAAAATCCTCTTTTAAAAATCTTATTGAAACCCTTTTTTTCAGAAAATAAAAAAGAATAATACTTATTACAACTTACAAAATATCTAGTACAAGTTTGAAATTTAACGTCAATTATACCTAAGACCTTATTTGACTCTTCATTTATATCCCAGGAATATAATGGGAGTTTGTAGTTGTTGCCTAGGTCAATTTTTAAGATGTTTGGTAGTACACTAGAATCTTTTCATATCTAGAATTAGAAATAAAAATTACTTTGCTAAACATTGTGTTTAGCAAAGTGCTTTTTATTTTAAATTTAGCTGGCTGAAGATTAAGGCGTCTAGTCTTATGAAACACGTGTACCAGCATTTTTGAAATCTTATTTTTCTAATAAATTATTTTTAAGCCCTTCAAGTGTGGCTCAGCAGAAGGAGTTTAAGTTTAAATAACAACCTTATTTTATATATATATCAAATCATTCTAACAAAAATTGAATATATAATATTTGTCTTACCTTCAAAATATTGTCTAGTTGACTGCAATGTAAAGAATTTTTCAAAAGATACTTTATAGATAAGAAGCATTGTTAAGTGAAGTTTGATATTTTATTATATTTGACAAGGTAAGAATTTTATTCCAACCGAAACTTAGTAGAAATAAAGTATTTAATTTGCACTAATGATATTAATAAAGAGTAATAGTAGCAAAAAATATTGTAAAAACAAGTTTTTTAAATTCTTCTTTAAACTTCTGCAAAATGAACAAATTATGAAAACTATGATAATTTTAACTAGTTTTCAAATGTTTAGACTAAAACTGATTCTATTTAACTTTAAGTTACTTGAGAAGCAAAATAGCAAGAAAACCAGTTTTAAAAAAGAAGAAGTTAAGTTTATAATAATTATGTTTAACAAATAGTTTGATTTTCTTTTCAGCAAAACTATTTCATTGTAATCAATGGCCGCTTGACCCCCTTTTTAGCCACTTCTAGCTTTATATAAATTACTTAGCAGTTAATTGAGTTTTAATCACCAGTAATTTAATAACATACTATGTATAACAATTTTAGAATTTTTTTTCACTAAAGAAGAAAAAAAAAGTTTAATTCTTGAATTGTAAAAAATTAAAAAAAAATAACAAAACAATAGTTTACTAAATTAAAAATAAAAAAAAGATATAAATATGGTTATTTAATTTTAGATTACTTTATGATTATTAGTTAACATAGTTAATTGCTGAAGATTAATTATAATTTAAAAAACATATAAAGTATACTTCTTTAGGTGTTTTAACGAAAGATGGTACTAAGCTGATCTTAAATGTAAAGATCAACAACTCATGTTAACTAAAGACTTGTCGATTGAAAAGCTCGAAATGATCAAAAAACAAACAAAAATTGAAAATGCTGCACTATTTTGCCAGATTGCTAAATATTTTAGCTTATTTAGTCTTTACAAATCAACATTTGAATACATTCAACGTTGTTTTTAAATGGTAATTGATACTAATGCTTTCCAGAGTTAGATTTCTGTTCCGTATCGAAGTTACTTGCAAGTTCCTGTTTACAAGTTCACTCAGAAGTTAAAGTTTATAGTGCACTAAATAAGAGGCTGAATAACAACAAAGAAGAGCGTAGCAAGCATGCAAAACAACTGTTGTTAAAAGTTCGTTTCAATTTGCTATCAGATCACTGTGTAAAATATCTGTTAAATGAGTCTTCGTGCATTTCTACTAATGATGAATGTATTTATGTATCGAATAGTAGAGATAATTTTTATCAGAACAAGTCAGTTATTGACAACAATAGTAGATACTGTTACCAATCGATGTTTAATATAACTGTTTTTTAGAGGTAGATATGAATCCAGTGCTTATTGACAAGTAATACAATTTAATATAAACGTCTAAAAAAATTTAGCACTCTTCCTACCTTGGTTACAACAAGATATGGTTTTAAATCAGTTTGCAGAAAGGGGGATATACATGTTATTAGTGCAGGGCTGCCACTTTACCTGGAAACCTGAAAAACCTGGATTTGACAATTTAGGCAAAATCAACCTTGAAAACCTGGATTTTGAGAAATTTTGAAAAAAACCTGGAAAAACCTGGATTTTTGAACAAAAATCACTTAAAAAACCTGGAATTCAACAATTTTCACATGTTCAGTAGTAAAATTTTGATTTGACTCAAAAAATCTATCAAATAAATAGAAAATTCTGTCATCATGAAAAAATGTTTTTAGTAAAAGACATATTTTAGGTAGCTTTTTAGTATCTTTTAAATTTTTTTTATGTTTTTAACACAATTTCTTAACTTAAACTTAACTTTTGAATAAAATTCGACCCAAAAACGTATAGTTTTTAAAACCTGGAAGAAGTTTAGAAAACCTTGAAAATTTTTTGAAAAAGTGAGTGGCAACCCTGTAGAAGGTTATAATATTAGTTTGAGTAAAATTTTTCCATTAAGCTTTGTTGAAAAATATTCACCTGTAACTAAAACATGGAATACAGTAACTGAAATACCTGACAAACGTATCGAACTTTGTGCATGTGAATTTATTAATAAAATGTATACTTTTAATGGTTTTAAAACAAGATTAGGTTGTTTAAGTTCATGTCTTCAACTTGATACAAGAGAATTGAACTGTAACGAAATTGAAAGAATGAGCAAAGCTAGAAGGTATGCGGCTTGTGTAATATCTGACGAAAACAAAGAGATCAAAAACAGTAGAGTCTTATGATGCATTTTCTAATACTTGGAAATCTGTGCCAAGTATGATTGAAATAGAACGTGATTATAGTGTGGTTTCTGTTAAAAACAAATTATGTGTATTAGTGGTGTAAATTCAGACACAAATTGTGAAGTATTTGATAAAACTTCCAATAGATTTGTCACACTTAAATCAACTGATTTTTTAACTTTATATGGCTTAAAAGCTATTTCAGTTGGAAATAAAATACTTTTACGTAAACATGAAACGAAACTTGTATTATGTTATGATGTTGATAAGTATAAATGGTCAAGAAAATCATGTGAGGCTACTGTAGATATAAGTCGTTATTCATTAGTAAAAGTACCTGTCTATTAATAATATTACCGTACAAAATATAAATATTTTTTATTTTTAGAATGGTATGAATTTATTCTAATAGTTCATGTGTCAAAGTATTTTAGCGTTAAAAATTTGTCATGCAAATTATGCTATCTAAATTATAACGATGCTTAAAAAATTATAGTTGTTTAAATTATACGAACTTAAATTAGTAAGTTTAATAATGTTAAAACTGATTTCTTATAAGTAAAAGCTTTAAATTTTTCTATAAGTAATATATTTTTTCCTTACGATTATTTTATGTTTATTTGACACTAAACATTTAACTTGAAGTATAGATTGTTTTAATATACTTTGTATATATGTTTTTAATTTTCATAGTATTTTTAAATGATATAAAGTCTAGTTGAGAAAGCAGTTTAAAGTATTATCCAAGTGTTTACAAAAAGCTTAGCTCTTATAAAATGTTAACTAAAATTAAAATTGAAAATAAGTTTAATACTATTTCATAAAATAAATCATGACTAAATTGAATTTTTATTTTTGCAGATAAATATCATTGTAAACAAAAAATATGAACAGTGCGTTAACAACAACTTGCATTTATTTTGAATTTTTAAGTTTTTTTTTAATAACAAATCTTTTAAACGCGCTGTATACTTGCTTAAAACAGTTTAAATCTTAGTTTAATATTTTTAGTTCTATTTTTTGTTTAACAGCTTAGGCTTGTTAAAACGTAAAAAAATTGCTTTATCTTTATCTAAGTATTTTATATTGACGTCATGTTAATAATAAGGTTAGTAATTTACAGTTTTGCACAAATAAAACGTTTTATACATCTTAAACTATTGCTACTAGTTGCAAAATATCGAGGTATCTTATCTCAATAACATTTATTTTAAGTTTAAAACAAACAACGAAAAAGTATTTTTTTTCTAATGGTACTAATGTCAAAACAATTGTTTTAACGATATATTTTCTTCAAGACTGATTAGTACTCAAAGGTTCAAACTATAACGGTTATTCAATGCAATTTCGTTTACGTTCAAATATAGTGAAAAAAGCGTTTGATTTACAAAATATTTTTAAAAGATGAATAAAACACAACTACTGATTTTATTAAGCTCGAGCAAAAAAAAAATTAAAATGTATATTATTAAAACAGTTCAAGTTCTGTTGCACTTTAAATTACTCTATTTTTTTATTTTTTTTTGCATCTAAAACAAAATCGACATAATCAATTTAAAATAATAGAACGAGGATGAAATTCTAGCAATATTCAAAGATGAACAATATGTTAAGAACAAATTTATAACGGTTGATACTTTTTTAACTAAGTTTGTATTATTTCGATCCTATGAAATTAAAAATTCTTCTTAAGGTTATTTAGGACAAAGCATTTATCATTTGTATAAAATTTGTTTTTAATGCATAAGGTAAATAAATAGCAGACAGTTTATGAAATGTGTGTTATTTCACAACTAAATGTCTTTTAATTTTTACTTATTACTTTTTTTTTTTTTTAATATTTAAACATATATTAAAAAATTTATTTTGGCTTTTTAAATTTTATATCAAAACGGGTATTTTCAAAGTATCTATTTTACTTGTTTAAAAAACATATGTGAAAGTTTACTTACTTAATGTGCTCATTTAAAACATCATCCTTGACTACTTTAGATAAACAGAAAAAATGAGCGAAAAAAAACATTTTAAATACGCAATAAAAAAGGAGTCATTGCGAAGCAATTGTGTTTTCGACAAGTACGTTGGCTAACTGCTTCCATCTTATTAAAAATAGCTTACCCGGAAAATGTTTTGTTATTTTTTTAAACCTTCTGAATGAGGATTTTAAAATATATGCATATATTTTTCAGTGCATGCGGAAATTCCTTAATTTAAAAGAATTACTAGGGTGTCGATAAAAAGCATGCAAAAACTACAAATTTAATTTATTTTTATAAAAAAGTGTTGATGAAGATATTTAGTGAATATTTAAAATAAATCTTAAAAATAACTTTTTTAATCAAAGTAATTAGCAGTAAAAAAATTTTGTTTCAAAGCAGATTTTTGGTAGTTTTTTTTCTAACCGTTAATTTTCGTTTTTTAGATACACAAAAACTTTAACTGAAGCATCTGAAATTGTCATGCACAAACTTGCATAACTTTTTTTAGATTAATTTGTTTTGTTTAATTTGTAGCACTAAATGTTTTACAATCTTTGCTTTTTACTTAAAAATTTTCAAAGAGAAATTACTAAAACAATGTTTACTAGTTGCGGGTCCACTGTAAACCATATCAATAAACTGTTTACATCAAGTATTTGTTTATAAAATAAATATTTAGATTGATGTACATCTATTTTTATTTAAATTTCAATCTTATTCTCACTCAATTTTAATTAGTTTCTCAAGTCTTATCTCAAGTAAAAACTAGTAGTATTAAAAAAAAAGCTTAGAGTTAGTTAATGACAGCTTCGTAAAAAAAATCAAAGAGCATTGTTCAAAATCTACAAAAAATGTTATTCAGAAATATTTTTTATTCATTATAAAATAGATTATAAAATTAGCATGTAAATCAGTATTAAAACCTTTAAAGACATACACTAATATTTTTGTTTACTATGTAAAATTTTGGATACACTACTATTGGTACTTTTTAATAGTTGTAAAAATTAAACCATTTAGGAAATAGGTTCATGACCTTGTGAATTTATTTAAGCAATAAAAATAGTACTAGAGCTTTTGTCATGACGATGACCTTAAAAGCTCAGTTAAATTAAACTAATTTTTTAATGAAACATTTAATAAAATTCTTGTTCAAGAATTCGTGAAAGAAGAAAACCAATCAGTTTAGTTTCTTCTTCTGAAGTATTTTCAACTGAGCACGTTTTTGAAGCAGCAAGCCGAAAAACTACTTTGTTTTCATTGAAAAGTTCTCCGCACGATTCACACATATCAACTTTGTTACGCTTTATAATAGCTACTTTGTATTTTCCTCTTTTCATATTTTTTCTAAGCGAATAATCCTTTTTATTATAAAAATCAACTTTTGAAATAACGGAACCGTTTTTGTATTTATCATAGGTTAAAATAAAAAAAGCTCTTGCTTTATGATAAAAAGCATTAACTTTATTCATAAAGTTTATGAGAATTTCTGTATCGTCTTCTAGAACTATCAAATCGTAAACAACAAGCTGTTCATTTTCAGTACTTTCCATATTTGCCCAACTACTATTTAATTCCACAGAAGTTTTGATTTCCGGAATTTTGAATATATTATTCTCAAAATAACAAATATCTACACCGAGAACATTAGAAAAGAACGGAAATCTTGGAACGGCGAAAATCCTACCGAACTGGTTGTACAAAACAACCTTGAGGTCTTTCATTCCAACCAGAGTATAGTAATGTCCTTTGTGCATCAAGTATTTTTTATTATCTTCTTTGAAATACACGGCCATCTGAGATCTTGTCTTCATTCCGTGACGGATCAGGTCTACCAACCCGAAACTCGAACCGAACGGGTCTGTCGGATACTCCTCAATGTAGCAGTCGGTCATGCTTGAGAGCACGAAAGCCGCGGTGACCCCGCGTGTCAGCTCGTATTTCCCGCCAAAATGCAATTCAACCAGCGCCTTTTCCAGCAGCGGACCAACGAAGTTATAGTTCAAACTGGCGCAGTAAACAAAAAAGCCTCTTTCGTCAATAGGTAGGCTTTCGTTGACGACGACTTTTTGTAGCTTTCCTTGTTTGTAAAGGTTGAAGGTGAACAGCAACGGGTCATTGTTCAGACACTGGTGTGGATTGTAGACTAAGTTTTGGCCTTTAGGAACAACTTTGTTATAAATTTCCTTATCAAGTGCCAACGTCGCCATAGCTGCTATCATTCCGCAGTTGCCCAAATATCTGCTCTGCCAAAAGTTTAACTGCATCACTATCTCTTGTTGATTTTTACAGAAGTAGTTTTTAAAAAAAGACAAGTCGTTAAGTGTCATCTTGTTTTGACTTATTTCTTTTACAGCTATAACTTGGGTACATAAAAGTATGGCAGTTAATATGATTAAAGAAGTATGTGCTTTAAAACTGTTCTTGTTGCAAAGTCTAAACATTTTCTGTAGAAAAAAAATATTGATGTAAAACCTCGTTTTAACAGCACTCGAATAGTTCACTTAACATTAACATGGTGTGAATAAAAATATATAACTAATAAAAAATATAAAAATTATATGAGAAATTTTTAGTGAATAATTTATGTGTGATTTAATGCCGTTGATACAAAGTAGAAAAACGTGTACTAAGGCTTTTTAAGTAAATAAGTGTACGTTAGTTTTACTTTCAAACAATCATTAACTTTAGGGTATATAAACAACAAGTTGTGCAAAATTTTGGTGATAAAAAAACACAATTAAAAGATATATTTAGTTATTTAGGATTTATTAAACATTAAAAATTTCACCAAAAAAAAAGTTAAATATTTAATTTTTTGTATCTTAAATTAACTAAACTTTATTCTTCGTTTTTTAAATAAAGCAGAAAAAAAGCTAACGTACCTATACTGTTTATGGTAAGTTTTTGTTGAAGTTGATTTACAAAATTATGTTTTCAAAACATTCGTTTGAGTATATAAAATACTATAAAAACGTTCTTACGCAATGTCTGAGTATTTTCAGATAAACAATACATCTAAACTAACGATTAAATAATATTTTGAGATAGTTTAAGTATTGTGAAGTACTATTGTAACAAAAAAATATATTTTAGTAATATTTTAGTAGTTATTGACATTGTTTTGGTTAAAAAACGTTTAATGTTTTGCAAATTAATTCAACTAATGTTGAACTTCATCCATACTTTATACCAGTTAGAATTTTTTTTATAAAAGACAAACTAGTTTTAATCTTCCATAATCAATAGTTAGAATAATACTTGATGTATGAGTGCGAGATGTAACAAATATTATAAACAACCGCAAATTTGCAAAATGAACTTAATACTTTTTAAAATCTCCTAATATAATATAAGTTAGTTGTCTTATAAATGTATGATATTTTAGCCAAAGTTAAAACTTTACTTTGAAATTAATTCCATTGATCTGTACTTGTTTTATCTTTATTTTGTAATTAAAAAAAAACTTTTAAACTCATATATTACTTTGAGTTTGAAATAACAGTTTAGTAATCTTTAAAAAACGTTTTAAGTTACAGCTGTTAGTAATTAGTTATAAATAATATAGTACTTAATAAAACATAAAATAAGCTAGTTTATTGATGTTGATATATATAATCGTTTTTACTGCTAAATAGATTTTTGAAATAAATTATAATCTAAATATTATGTTTATAACCTGTAGTTGTATAAATTTTAAAAGCTATGCACAAAACTTAAAACATTAAATTTATCTTTATTTTGAGTAGTTAATATAATCTTTTACACTTGCCCTAAATGTAATAAACTTAAAATTATTGAGAAAATAAATTTTCATAACATAAATTTTTTACAACCAAAGTATAAAAAATAATACCTTTAGAAAACTTCAACCTATATTAAATGTAATAAAGATAGTCGAAAAAAGTTTAAAATTTGTTTTTCAAATTTTATTAAACGATATTTACCTACTTTTGTAAACATAGACTATTAACTTTGCTAAGAGTTTAATTTAAATGTGTTTTCATTCATGAAAAACTTAATCACATGACAAGACAACTAAAATTTAGAAAAATAAGAATTTAAAAGTCTTCTATACAGAGTTTGTATTTTTACATGTAAAACTTTGGTAATTAAACAAAAAAAGAAGACAGACTAAAACACCTAGTCAGGAAGTTAATTATTTATTGTAAGTCTTTGTGCATTTTATTTAACCAGGAAATCAATTTTTTATCTTATTTAATCTAAATATATATATATATATATATATATATATATATATATATATATATAAATAAACAGTTTATATATATATATATATATATTTATTTATTTATTTATATATATATATATATATATAAATAAATAAATATATATATAAACTGTTTATTAAATGACTTTTACTGTTCTAAAAATTTTTGGTCCAAGGACCTAACAATAAGTAACAATTTTTTAGTAAAATTAAAACTTATATTACTAACTTCTTTAGTTCATTAGTTTAACGTTGAGAGTTTTAATAAATATATAATTATAATAACTATATAATTATAATAACAATTATATATTTTAATAACTATAGAAAAAAATGGTTTATGATAAATGAACAAAAAAGGATTTCAGCAATAAAAAAACCCAAGTAGTCACTTATTTAAGACAAGAAGAGTTTTAAAAAACTTTTGAAAAATAGTAAGCATCCAAACATAAATGTTGTTTATAACAATGACTTCTAAAGACTTCAACTATTTTTTTTGTTGTTAGCCAACTCTTAAAATTAATTACTAAACATACAGTAAACAAACTAAAGTTTATGAAACAAAATTAAAAACGAAGACTCACATAAAAAATCGGTCCAAGAACCTGAGTGCACAAAAAGAACTTTCGGTCATCGAGTCACACATAAAAATAAAATTAAAACTATAATAAAATACTAAATACACAAAACACTCAACAGTCAAAATTTAAACTCTATAAAGCTATGAAAAATGACACTATGAAACTTTACAACTTAACATTTTTAATAAATTAGAAGTATCTTCAAAAAGTATGTACATAGTAGTAAAATGCATCTAATGTTAAAGACACATTAGAAACTATTAAACTGAATGTAAATATTAAAGTTAAGATCTGAAATGTTTTAATTTTAAATTTCATCAATAACTTCTGCAAAAAACTTACGAAATACATTTTTAATGAGGAAACTATGCAAAAGACAATAAACTCAAACAAAATAACTTACAAACTTGAAAGGACTAGTTATAGTCAAAACATATAAATTGTTAATCTAAATAATAAAACAAAAACGAATTTAACTGAACTAAGATAATGATGTTTATTTAACTATTATAGAAATGTAGGTATGGTTGAAGTGTACTTTAAATCTATTATACCCCATAAAAAATAGTAACCTAACTAATACTGATATTAAATGATACTTAATTTATCAATTTATATATTTTACAAACGACTTCTTATTTAAATTTATGAAAAACTAAAAACGGTTAACTAATAACGACTTAAAAAATATAAAAAGTATCAAGTTAAAATGCTACCGACGTGTACTAATATGGGTTTTCGCCTCTTACATAAAACTTCGCCTTTTAGTCAATTACTTATTAGTAGGTGAGTAAAATCACATATACAGTGTAAAGAATCGATCCAAAATGGTGCTGATTATATTTAAGCATCTAGCGGATATACTTGCATGAGTGAAGTTGCCATAAGGCTTCAATAGGCAGGAGATAGGGGATTTTTGTTTTTACTTTTATTTTTAAACACAATCAAAAGTGGTAAGAAAAATTATAAATTTTGTTTAAGTTCATCTGTAATTGTTTTTATTGGATTTAATTATAACTAACAATAAGATTTAACTTACTTTATTTATGATTCATTTTATAAAAACCATGACTTATGTAATTTTTAAAAATAATACAAGCTACTTTTATTCTCTATTAATTATAATTAAGTAATTTTACTTTCGCGAATCTGCAATAATTTAAAAAATATAAATATTAAAATTACTTATCTTAATCACATCTAAGTTTTTAAAAATTTTTGAAAACCCGCTATTTTATTTTTAGAATTCTGTTTAAAGATATAATATGAATAGATAAATGTATATATAATGTTTTATTTGCTCAGAAATAACCATTTTTAGATAAATTAATTAATAACGTAGTACAATATAATACTTAATTAGAACCAAATTTGCTAAGGTTTTAAAATAATTAAATTCTTAAAAATTTTTTTTTTTGCCGATAAAAAAATATTCAGCAAAACCATAATGAATATTAAAATGAGATCTGAATTCCAACATTATTCGAAGATATACAAAGAGTATTGAAAAAAACCTAATTGATATTTAATTGATATTTTATTGATAGACTAGTTGACAAATTGATATTTATATTGAAAAAGTTTGTTTGTTTTTGATGTTAAAAACAACTATTTGCAGGACTAAAAAGGACAAGGCTGTTTATTACTTATGTACTTTTTTGGAAAAGAAAAATAAATAGCGAAAAGTTTTGTAATGAGTGTTATTGCACAAATAATGATTTTTTTATTTACTTTATTCTACCTTTTTTTTAAAGTTTTAAATAATTGAACATAATGTGAAAATGTTTTCTTTGTTTCTAAAAATGTTATATCAAAACATTTATATATAACTAAATTATTTATAAGTTATAAATAAAGAAATAAATAGATAAATACTTTAGTTTTTATGTTCGTTTAAAAACTACATGTGTATATTTTCAGAACCACAAATAAGTGAGAAAAAAATCTGTTTATATTAAGAAAAAAAGAGATCTTATTGCGAAGCAGTTTGGTCGAGGTGTTTAAACGCCTTCCATTAAAGCGATAAACGCAAGGGTCATGAGTTCAAATACTGTTAGTGTTACATTTAGGCCTACAATTATGACTTCAAATAGTGGAAGCTGATTTCTACGCAGATAGATATTATTATTAATAAATTATTAATTTATTATTAAAAACACTTCATCAAACTAAAATAATTATTTTACAACTAATTTAAAATATAGAATAAATGTATTTCAAAAATATATTTATTATACATGTAATTGTTTTGTGAAGTCCGTAGATGGTAACAGCCAATCTCCATTTTTCGTGACTAAAAATTATGAGTTCTGTATACAGAAACAAAAGTTTTTGCTTTATTTAAACTTTAACTTTGACTTTAGCAGGAGTTTTGTTTAAAAAATTCAAATTATTAGCATATATATTAAAATGTGAGAAACCAGTTTTCTTACAATTTAATTCAAATAAAAACAAAACCTCGGGCACAGTCTACCTAAAGCTTGCGGTTTTAAAATAAAAGAAGTAACATCAAAACTTACACTAACTTACTAAAATTTTTATCATTTTTAAGTTAGTTATTTGTGGTTCGAATTTGTATCATTTTAAAAATGTAAACATATTTATTCCTTTTCTAGGTTTTTTACACCTGAAATGTTTTGTAATTTTTGTTAAACTACCGTTCAAACAGTTATGTTTGTAGTTCAATGCTCATAATGAGATAGAAATTTAATCATATTACTTCGATCACAAGACTACAGAGATTTTCTTTTTTTAATCGATTCTAAATAATTTTAAACAAAAATTTCACTACAACGAAGTTTAATATATAACTAATTAAAGTTGTTTTTTAGAGAACTTCGTATCTAATGGTTCATAACAGAAAAAAAAAAAGTAAATTAATTTTTCAGTATTTTAAAATATAGTAAGAAATAAAAAGCAAGTTATCAAATTTCTAGTTTGAATCATTTTAGTAAATATTTTAAAATTCCATTTTTCAGAGGTACTATAGACTTCATTATAAAACAGCAATCTACATTCGCGCCTTGTACACAGTCAAAATATAAAAATGTAAAAAAAATCTAAATTAGTATAAAAAATAGTTAACATGGTTTTATTTTTTGATTGAAATCCTTTCAAGTTCAACAAGATAAAGCACCAATCAACCATTGCAACTTAATTTATGTTTTGATTAAGAATTTTTTTTGTTTATTAGATAAAAAACTATCACACTTTGATCTTTTACTTTTAACACTTTAAAATCATAAATTTATAAAAACTATATATTTTTTCTTTCTCATATAGTTTTTGATCAAAACATTTTAATTGAAGTGCAAAGTAAGTTTGTGGTAAACCTTACAAGATAGCCTTTCTATAGTTTTCATGTACAAACGGACATAAACACAACTCGAAATAAAGTTTGTCTTTTAGACTTCATTCTAAATCTATGGTTTGTTTAAACATTGTATTATAAATTTAAAAAAGAATTGCATCGTACCCGAAACAAGTTTCGTTTTTATTACTAATCAGAATTCGATAGATAAAATAAGAATATTCATCATTTTGACAGTGAAATAAAATGTTTCCTTTGTCTGTAAAGTAGTTTTCCTTTAAGCTTTCTTTTTACATGCGGAATTCGGTAAGTAAATGAAAATTTGGCTTGAGAAATATATAGTTTTTAAAATGTTAGTTATACAACTTAGAGTAATTTAAAAAAACTACTTTCAATAGATATAGTTTTAGATAAAAACTAATTACTTTTAATCACTCAATTGTTAACTTGGATTAAACTAAAATTGTACATTTGTATAATAATACTTATTAACATACTACTAATTAAATAACTTAATGGTTTTTTATAAGTAATTTAATAACTAAATTTAGTAAATACGTTGTAGTTTTATGCATTATAAGTTACTAATTTTAATCTTTGCAGAATCTTTTAATTTATGATCCTATAAACTTTATGCACTAAGTCGTTTTGTTTTAGCCAAAAAATTAGTTTCAAAGCTTTAATTTAAAAAACCTACATACTTAAAATAAAACGATGTAATGTTTATGTATTTTATTGTTTAGTAAAACATTTTTATTATCTAGTGTTTCATAGTTAAAAAAAGTCTTGATTTATTAATGTAATCTTTTAAAGTTAACTATACTTACTTTAAAAAGAGTATATCAAAACAAAACTACTTTTAACATCAAAAATAGTGTTTTTAGTCTAATAACTATTTACGAATCAAATCAAATATTTTATTTCTTTTTAGTAGAAAGCATTATTATTTTTATTAACCTTTATTCTTTATAAATATCTAACTACATCTTAAACTTTTTAATTTAAAACAACAAAACTGATTAAGAGTATATTAAATGTTCCTGAAATTACTAAATTATTTACTTTGAGAGATTTTTTTTTTTTTGTAGGAAAAAGAGATTAGTAGTTTTTGATTATAGACTATTTTTAAAATCATATAATTAGTAAAGTTCCTTTATTGTGCATAAAGTCTGTTAACAAAAAAGTTATAGAAGTTATAATTCTGAAAAAATGTATAATAAATTTAACAATTGATATTCAACATTATATTTACCATCTCTTCTAGAATTTTTTTACAAGGGAGAAAAAAAGATATATTGATTTAGCAAAAATGGAAGAAATAATAAAAAAAAATTTAAGATAAAAACACAAACTAAATTGAACTTAAAAAGTAATATAAACTGAAAATCTACAATCAAACTAATTGACTATTTTGCTTTACAACTTTTAAAACAGAATTTAATTACAAAGCAAAAACACACAAATAGAGCGACAAACAATTTAAACAACGTAACAAATTTAGCTTGGAGATATAACTAACTAAACATGAAACTTGAAATATTTTAAGCTACCTTGATTTTAGTTAGGTGCTAAGTGTTAAAAAATACCTGATATGTCACAGTAGCAAGGTTGTGGTCTAATAGTTATAATCGAATATTCAGTTTTTAGTAAAATATAAAAATGAAAAGTTTTAAGTCCTTAGGTTTTTAATGCAGAATTTTTTTAGATAAATAAATAATTTTAATTTCCTTTTTACATCAATTAAAACCTTACCTTATGCAAACTAATTCATAACTATAAAAATATAAAAAAGTTTAAAAAAGAGTTGTTCTACAAGAACTCTATTGAAAACGAGTGAAAAAATCCCAATTATAAAACTGTAAAAACTATTTTGGTTATTAACTGTTAAAGTAGTCTGTTGTTAATGTTAAAATTTTTAATAGAATTATAAAACGTTTTACTTTAGTTTTGGCTTTTATTTTTTGCTTGTTAAGCATCAAAAAAAGAAAAATTTTTCTTTAAAAATTTAAAATGAACTACTATTTCATAATTAGAAAACATGTTTTGAGTAAAAAATATTGTGTAATAGTTTTATATTAGTTAGATTAACACTAAGCTGCACCAAACTAAATCTAGACATTAATTTTTGTATTAGTATTTCTTAAAAAAAATAGAATTTATTAAACTTCTGTTTATGGTTATTATCATATTTGAAATCAGTTTTTAGTACCACAAACTAAAGCAATGATAATCACGGTGTCCATCTACACAAAGTAGTGTGTTTAAAGTTTATTTAACTGTACCCTGAAAAATCTATAAATTAAAAAACTTACTTAAATTTTGTTTGTTTGTCATTTTCTATCAAAAAACGTTAAGTATAACATAAATTAATAGTTCTTAATACGTTAGTTGTATACTAGTTAAAAAAATTGTGTTTTCAAACAACATTTTATTTTTTTTAGTCAATTGTGCAAACAGTTTCTTTTTAGTAGTATAGTATACACAGCTTTTAAAAGCTAAAGTTTTAAAACCTCGATTCAAAAAATATTGAGCCATAAAAATAAGTTTTGTAAGTTAAAAAAAAAAGAAGAAAGTTTTATAAAAAAAAACTAGTTTATATCAATGATTTGAAATATTTAATGTAATAATATCTTGAAAGTACAAACTGTATATCGCAAACAAATTATAAATTAGTCTATAAACAACTTATTTTTGTTAGAAAATTCAAGTACAAGTCACTAATTAAAAAATTTTTAAGGTTTATTGATTTCATTATGCACATCGTCATAACAAAGTCTGATCATAACATCACAAGGTGCTAACATTTTAACGCGTAGTAAAAATTTTTATTTGATTTTTTTAATTCTCGTGTAAGAAAATTAACAATAAAATGATGTAAAAAATAAGCAGTACAGTTATGTACATAGTATAATAACCTTAAAAATGCTTTTGCGACAAATGTTTTATAAACTACTTTCAAATAATAGTATGTTTGTAAAGATGTTCGAAGTGTGTTAATAAAGTTATCAACTTTGATCTCTAAAGCTTTTCAGATATAGTGTGATTGTTCGGTTAAAAAAATAAAAAATAAGTTTAACTTAAAACAAGCTTAAAATAATTGCCATAAAACATGCATACGTGTAGAGGCTAATCCGTATACAATTTTTTTCCATTTTCTTTCTTTTCAATTTAAATTTAAAGCTACTAACAGCTCTAAGAAGAAACAGATTGAGTTTAAATGTTAACAACGAGTAAATAAAATCATTTTAAAGTAGTGCAGTCTAAAACTTTCTTAAAGTTTAATTGATTTATAATAATTTTTCACTGAAATTCAGCTTTGAAAATATATTAATAAAATATTCATTTCCAAAAACAATTCTTGGTAAGCAAATAATATTACTAATAGTAAACAGTAAATTTGAAATAATTTTTTGTTTTTTGTCTTAAACTTTAACTTTTATGTGTTTTTTCAACTAAAAGTTTTAAAACAACATTTTATTGATAGTAGGGAAAAGTTAAAAAATTCCATAATGTTTTTAGAGTAAATAAGGATCATATTTAAAAACTTAATATTTAAACCGTAATTGTCATCAGTTCTGAATTTATACTGTAAAAGTATAGCACAACTTAATAATATTGAATAAAATGTTTAAAAAAATGAGTTTATTAAAGAATGTTTTTACTGATATCTAATGTCACATTTAAAATAAAATTGAGCAGTAAAAACAAGTTTTGTTTTTCTCTAAAAAAGCAGGTTTTTATAAAATTGTAAAACAATAGTTAGTAATATGATTTAAAATTTGAATGAATTAGTATATTAAAAAAAGAAACAAACTATTTTTAAACTATAAACATAGATGTTTATTGAACGACGAAAAAAAAAGCTCAAAATATTTAGTTCAAAGACCCGGTGAACGAAAAAATTTTACGGTTATTAAGTCGCACACTACTTGGATACATTGCAACTTCTTGTCCAAGACATCTATTTTTTATTAGAAAATTTTAGTACAAATCACTCATTTTAAAACTTTTTAAGGTTTATTATATTTGTTTAGTCATCGTCATAATATGGGTGCTATAAACTGACAAAAGTATGATAAAAACTTGACTTAGTATAAGAATTTTTAAATATTTAGTTTACAATAATTACGAAAATTTACCATAGAACTTACCATCTCTTAGTTCTAGATTTATTGTTAGTTTGAACTTGCAAGATAAAAATTTGTAAACAATGAGTTTTATATAACTTAAAAATTTATGAATAGCGTTTTTATGTTGTTATTGTTGTCGCGTTTTGTAATGTTTTACATTTTGATTCCGTTTCAAGTAAAGTTTCTACAGTCTTAGATGCTTTCATTCTATTAATGATATCTTGAAAATAGCTTTAAATTTGAAAAACTTAACTTTATCCTGTATTAAACCTTAACTTTAATTTTTACATTAAAGTTTTTATAAGGTAACTATATATTTATATATATATATATATATATATATCTAAAAATCTTTATACTAAACTCAAGCTTATACTTTACTTTTTTCAGCTTTTGGTAACTTTATTCTGACGATGTGCAGATTGATATTAATTAATAAATTTGGAAATTTTCAAAAAAAAATTGATATTTGATCAAAATTTCTATTAAATAGCTATAAAACTTGTTTTTTTATTTTTTTCTATTAAATGCTTAAATTTTTCTTTGTTTCTAGACTTAAAAACTCTTAATAAAAATAAATTGAAAGTTTAGACCTTTCTTGGTTTTTGGAATAGTTGCAAATTTTTTTATACTATTGTTGCAAACAGAGCTAAACTACACAAAGTCTTTTGCTTTACTTAAAGAATGCTATTTTAAGGTAAATTAAAGCATAACTTTGTTTAAAAAGACCGTAGCTTAAGTTGACGTTTATTTCTACTGAAAACAAGTCTTATGTTGCACATAATAAATGTTAGGTATTTATTAAAAGTTTTACAATACGGTTTTTCAACTTCTTTAAAACAGTAATATTAACAAGAACAACAACCAAAGCAATATCAACATCACAAAACAAGTTGTCTGAAAACAAAACTAAAAAGATTTCAGCATCTAAACCGGTTATTCAAAAACTCATTTTTTTTTTAAGTATATTAAACACTATTTTGATTACATTTCACTATAGTTGTCGTTGTGACAGTCAGCGTATCGTATATAGTTGCTAGAGCTTTACGTTTTGAGCTAAGTCTAAGAAATATCAACGTTGAAAATAGTTTATATCTGACATTTTAGCAGCCCTGATTTTCACTTTTATGAATTATTATGTTTGTTCGAAAATTGCTTTATGGTCTGTATTATACAAGAGTAGCTAGTTGTTGCTTTGACAAACTGACAAAATACATAAAAGTAAAATTTGCCATAAAGCCTTTAATAAAAGTTTTATTGTTATTTTGTAACAAAAATAGTGCTGGTAAAATATAAAACGAGCTACAAGAATAAAAAAACCTTAGTTAAGAGGTATTGCGAGAAACGATAAAAAACAAATCACTAAAGTCAGTTCCAACAAAGCACATGATTATCTTCAGAAACTACAGAATAATCAGAAGAAATTGTTAAGGTAAAGTAGCAAAATTTATTACTTAAAATGAGATACTGTTATAATTGAAAACTTTTTTAAAGAGTTTATGTTTGCGGTAATGAAAAACATTTCTTTATTTCTTCAATGACAACAAGAAGTCGTGTTTAGGAAATGCATTAAGGTTATGTAGTCGAATAAATCAAATTAAGACTTTAATCAATCTCTTAACATGATAGCACTGATAGAAAAACTATTGCTCATCTGAGAATTTTTATTAAAGATGTTTTTACTAACTCTGTCATTTTAGTAGAATTTCTTGGTTTAGTTCCAACGCGAAGCACAACAAACGGTGAAATTTTACAAGTAAAGGTGCAATGCACCAATACAAAGTTTTTGGAAGTACAATTCCTTCTTTTATTTTAAGTATAAAGTTTAAATAAGGTTAACTAAATGTCTGAAAAAAAGATATCAAAATTAAATAAATACTGTTAAGCTACTTTAATATATTTTTTAATAAAAATATCTATTTGGTAAGTTTTTCGTGTCAAATCGAAACTTCATTACATTACATGTAAAAATTGTTTTAAAATTTCAAGGTTATCAAAAACTCTCAAATTCAAGTTTTTTTGCAGTTTTTTTAAGCATAATTTTTCAAATTCAAAGCTTTTCCGGGATTCAAGTTTTTTGGCAACACTGATTGTTCACACTTAAATGTACACAACCATATAAATAATATTTTGAATTATATCAGCTGCAAGACTTAAAATTTAACATATATTATAACTCAAAGTAACACTGTAGATTGAGCAAAACGTACATTACAAGTTTAATTTGCTTGCCTTTCAAGCAAAAAATACAGTCTGAGTCAACAAACACATTCCTGCTATTTTTGTATACAAATAGCAATTCTTGCCAATAATTTTAAAGATGACTTAGTTGGCCTGAGATTCGAAGTCTTTAAATAGTCATAGTCTGAGTATGTGGCAACTTTTATTTGTTTATTTGATCGAATTTGAACTATTTTGATAAAAAATGTACAAACTTGATAAATTTATCTTCCCTAAGTCTAGTTTATATTTAGTAGGTAGCTCCAAAAAACAGCAATTGTGAGTATTGATATCCAAGGCAAAAAAATTAACTTAGTTTGACAAAAACAATGTTTGAATTATGAAAATGTATACCTAACAAAAACTATATTAACTTATGTCATATATATTTTTTAAATGTGTCTGTACAAATTTAGGTATTACATGTAGAAACAACAATGTTAGAAAATTATGCATTTACTAAACTTAAACTAACTAAAGTATTAAATAAAAAGTGGTTTACAATATAAGCATCTTTTTAATATGGTATGCATAGAAATTCAAATTAAGTGCAAAGAAAACTTCTAAAAGAATTAAATGTGTCAAAACAAAAATCAAATAAACCTTATTTCTTTTTACTATGTTATTTTAAATACTTTTACACTAAAGTATAACATTTACAAATAAAAAATCTATAAAAGAAACTTAGGTATAAAAAATATTGATCTAAGCTATAAAGAAACGATACTTTAGTTAATTACTGTGCAATACTTTGGCACAAAATGGAAAACATTTGAATTTACTTATTTAATAAGTAAGAATTATATAACTTACCTATTAAATTAAAACACTCTTTACACTCTTTTTTTTCAGATAAATACTTGCTTTTGTAAAAAAGAAATTATTATGAAACTTAGAAAAATATCCTGTTAGAATTTTAACCTGTCTTTTTCACATTTTTGAAATAAAGCAGTAAGTTCTTCGATTTAATTCTAAATTTTATACAGAGATTTAAAACCAAAATAATCAACTTAAATCGAATTACCGAAAAAAATTTAACTTGAAATATATTTTTGCTCAGCGGGCCACATTTACAGGCTCACGGGCCAGAAAATTTTCTTTTGCGGGCCGCATTCCATTTAAAAAAATAACGTGCTCGCGGGCCGCAGTTTGCCGACCCCTGCACTAGACAGACATTCTTAGGCTGTAGATGAAGAACAAAAAAAGTCCTAAGTGTTGTTACTTCTAATTTTAAAACTTACACTATATATTCGTAAGTTGCAGATGAACAGCAAAAAGAAAACAAATGGTCTTAGGTGTTTTAAATGGTAGTTTTTTAAGTAATCTTGTTGGAGGGGGCAAAAGCTTTTTAAATTTCTTTAAAGGGGGCAATTTGAAAAAAAAGTTTAGGAAACCCTGATCTAGACACTTAATTAAATACAGTTTTTTAAATCAAAGTAAATAAATATTGTTTGTGGTTATACTTTATTAATCAACAAATTACAAGAATAATCATATCTGAAAAACTACAAAACAAATTTAACTATTACCGTAATACTTCTATATCTCTTCAAAGATTTTAGTTAGAAAGGAGATTAAACGATACAATAACCTAGCAGAATAAAATTATTGAAATTAAATTGTTAACTTGAACATAGCTTTCAGGTATAAAAATTAGCTAACTATACTCACAAGAACAAAATATACTGAACGTATAGACTAACAGTAAAGATAAAAATAAAGCATAAACCATTTAAAACAGTAATAACTAATTGTTTTAAAAAAAGTTTTATAATTTATTTATTTTTGCTTGCTACAGTGACCGTTAGAAAATTGAGGGTATTTGACATTTACAATCAGGCATATTGTATATATTGATACACTTTTAAAACTTTCGAAAAAAAAACTTTTGATAAACACAGCAAAGTAAGAATATTAAAAAATATTCTGGTAAACATTTTTTTCTAAGGGGCCCAACTCAAAAAATCAAACCCTAATCTAATGATTTTTTTTCAAGTCAAAGGTAAAGAAGCCTTCTCTAGGTTAAAAAAATATTAAATCTTCTTATAGACTTACGATTTCAAACATTTAAGCGACCTGATCTGCCAACCTAAATAATATACCTGTGATAGTCTTTTAATTTCGCTTTTACTCCACTTTCCCCCACTTTTCAAGAAAGTAACCTGTTTAGTTTTGTATCATACCATGATCACGCAATTCAGTGATGTCAACAATTTCGTGTGCTCACTTAAATCTTCGAGTGACTTAAAATAACAAAATTTAAGAGCTTTCTCCATGCCACATATTTTAGATACGCGGGTTATTGTAAGCCATAGCGCTCTTTTTGATGAAAGATAGTTTAAATTTCGTCCTAAAAATATATATGCAGGGAATAGTGGCATCCCGAATCAGGTGTATTTTCTGCTTAAGTATGGCTTGCACCATTTTGACATATGTTCTTTATTAATAATCGCTCGTTGCCCTTAACTGCTAGTTCCGCCTTACCCTTTGACATATGATGGTGTATATCAAGTCCTTTTATTAAATTTTCGATAAATTTTGCAGAAAACCCTGAACCATCATCTGAAAATATTTTAAGTTGAACACCAAATATGACAAAAATACAACGCTAAGCTTTACATAGTCCTTTTAAACAAGACTTATTTGTTCCTAATTTGACCGTTCTGTCTAGGGACGTAGCTAGCTCAAAAAAGTTACGAGTCTGCAAAAAAAAAATCAACAATAACGTGTGATGACGTCATAACGGGAATAGAGTAGTTTTAACTACCTTTAATTTTATATGAACGTGAGCAGTTTTGTTGAAAATGTAAAATAAATTGGTGGTTGAAGTATAATGTTTAATTGAATACAAGGCAATTTGTACTGCTCTTGACCCCCTATAGTTCTTTATGTGTTGCAACTTTTATAAACCTATAAAACCTTTCATTTAAAATAAAAATATTAATAAGTAATTAAATTTTAATAGTATTACTGATAGGCCTAAAATATATAACTTTGAAAACATTTTCCCCAACTCAGAAAACATTAGAAAAATTGTTGCTTTCATTAGATAAAAATCATAAACTTTAGGAGTCGAGTAAAAAACAAAAGAGATATAAAATAAAAAAGTTCACAACACTAGATAAAATTCAGATGTACAATTATTTTATTATTGTCAACAGTAATTCATAAATAAATGAAGAGTACACGTCTTTGTAAATGTTATATATAGCTTTGGCAGCATAAAGATTTAAGCTGTAAGAAAAATTAAACATTTTCTTACTAAAAAAAATTGTTAAATAAAAGCGGTAAAAAAGAATCAAACTTTTTTTTTACAAAACAAATTTGTTAAATAAAACAACTTAGTTAAAAAACCACAAACTTTGAATATTAAACATCAATATTTTTCAGATACAATATAAAACATATGAATAAATTCAAACATAAATATTTCAAAACATAAAGTTTATTAAATTTATTTTTTTTAACTTGTTAAGAATTAATAATACAACTATACACTTGTTAAAATAGATAGTATTAACTTATTCTTTTCAATTTTAGATTGAAAAAGTTATATAAAACTTATTTTAAAACCATTTATCATTTATCAAACATTGGTTGAAGAATTAAACTGATATATTTAATAATTTTTTTTTTAATTTTTCCAATGATTGTTCACACAAGCTATCCATTTGGTAATAAATTTTAATTGTTGCTTAAGTTAATTAATAATAATTGAAGGATAAATTTCAGAAATTAAGAATTTTCAGATAAATTTCAAAAAAACTCACCTAACTGAACATCAGAACAACTTTTATAAAAATATTTTCTAAATAATTTATGTGCCACCAAATGACCTGTCTCAACATTTTAAAACCTTCAAAACAAGTTTTGATTAAAAAATAAAATTCTAAAGTACAATAAAAAAACTATAATTTGTTCATATTAATCTTAAAAAAAACATTAACTAACCTAGGCATTTATACAATCTTTAAAACAAGTTTTAATTAAAAAATAAAGTTCTAAAATATAAAAACACAACTTTAATTTGTTTATATTATTCTTGGAAAAATGTTTATACTATTGAGTTTTTCAGTTTGTCATCTTGTTGCAAGCTATATGTCTTATTGTGTTATTATTTCTGATTTAGTAGATTCTAGTCTTCTTGATAAAAGTTCAGGAAATGATATTACTATTACTGTTACAAAAGTTTTTCATTTTTGTATATTTGTCAACCACAGGGATTTAATCTTAAAACATTCAAAACAGAGAGTCAATTTGATTTAAAACAAAAGTTAATTATTCATGTTAGTTCACTTTGAGGTTCATCTACTTTAAAATTTATCTTGTTAGATATCTTCTACCTGTATTTGCTCTTTTGTGACACAAAAAATTACAATTTCAAAAAATGTTAAGTTCTTTTTGACTCACCACAAACATTTCAATAGTACAAGATCCTCTCTCACACTTACTTTTTATTTTCTCTCACATTATTTAAACCAAATCTACAGCTTTTAAATGGATTTTTTTACAATAGTTTGCTATTTGATAACAGAAAGCTACAACATGCAATTTGTATACAATTTAGATGTATTCAATTTGTTCAATATTTACGACACTAAAAGTGCGAGAGAGTACAGTTAATGTAAAAATTATCTCTCAGGAGTGCAGAACTAAGTATATACGAACACTGAAAGCTAATAAAACAAGGTCTTGATAGCTGAATAATCGAAACAAAAGCGAGTTTTTTCGCACAAATGTTTACGTTTCTTTTGATTTGCAGAAACGTACCAAGCTATGTGCCTGGTTCTGTCCAATATAAAAGCTGTCAGCAGCAGAAAAGTAATTTAACTTTTTGAAATGAAAATAATCACAGAAAATTGATTTAAAACGAAATTTTGGAATCCATGAATAAATTTGAGGTAGGCAAGGATTGCATTGTGCAATTAAGTTATATCTATTGCGATCTTCCCGAAAACCTTAAATGTTATTTATGGATAATGGAGAGTAAACAATTGCTTTTACTCGTTCGTTCTTTGCACTGACGTCTTGGTGAGCAGAATGCAGCACTCTAAGAACCTTCCTTTTAATAAAAGATGAATAAACATTTCGCTCACCTTATCCTGAAATATACTGCTAGGTGGTAGTAGCTTATTATAATTCAATTCTCTATAACGAATACCACACGCGATGACCCAGTCCATCATAAAAAATAGTGAACTATCCAAATTCGTTAATGTTAGGTGGTCTTTTGTCTCCGGTAGACTAGCTTTAGTATTATGAATAAGCTTTAACATCTGTTTATTTTTTAAAGTTTCTTCTTTAACTCAATCAAAAGTCACAGCTTGAAATTGTTACTAACTTGATGACTTGCAATAATATACTCACTCGGTGGGTAGCTTTTTTTTAAGTAATTTGTTTTTGTTTTACTTATTTTGTTTAAAAATAAATTCTATTCTTAACTTTACTAACACTGTTACCCCGAACCCTTACCCTCGGTCGGAATTTTTTTCATTTTGTTTTTTAATAATTTGTCTTTTAGTTATTTATTGATTTTACTCTTGTGAAAAAAATGACATTCCTTGCAAAAGTGTCTTCGTGCATGTTTGACTCGCTCCCACGTATTATAGCTTAAATATCAGAATCTCAACTTCATCTTCTGTTTCATAAATGTATTCCACTGGATTACGTGACATTGCATCTTAGAGCAATCTGTAATTTTACAGGTTTATATAGAATCTTAAAGTGTCACAAAAGACTTCTCTGATCCAACCGGAAAAGGTAAGGATTTTTAATCTCATCAAATGTTTTGTCTCCAAGCTTTTTTACCTATGGTTTGTGATCAGTCAAGTAAAACCAACAAACTACCATATCCATGTGTAAAATACTGTGATTGCTTAAGTGCCTAAACAAACTCATGGATTTCTCCTTCTAGCACAGCATAATGTAATTCTAAAGATCTAAGAAAATGAGATTTTGCCAAAACAAAACGCTTTCCAATTTGATAACATCCTAGAAAAGCAGAGCAACAAGAGCACTTTTTTTGCCAAAGAAATAACCAGTACCAGTTGTGGACCAGCCTGGTTGTATACAAGTGGGCTTTCCCAAATCAAAAATTTGTATTAAATTATATAAACATTTCTTGTGGTTGCAACTACAGCTTTTTTTGTTTGTAGTATTTATCATATTATTCTTTCCAGTAGACTCTTGTTTTGGTACTTAGTAATGGTTTGAACATAGTCATCAAAGATGTCAAAAGGTTAAAATGTAACACTTGGTTCACTAAGCTAAACCAGGATCGCATGTCTGTTATGGACTTGGGCATAGAGATATCCCTTAGAGCTTTTATGAATTTTTCTCGTGGCTTGATTTTAGAATTAGTTATGGTAAACCCAGCAAAGTCTATTTCTTTGTGAGCAAACTGGACTTGTTTAAAAATAAATACCAGGAGCGTGTCTACTTTTATTTCGCTAGGTTGACAATTTTTTTTATTGTAAACTGTCACCTAGATAGACATTTCTTAGGTACAAACTTTTTAACCGAAAAAGAGTTTGTTTTTTCTACTTAAAGTTAAAAATCAAACCTAAATGTTAGTATGTAATACAAAAGCATTAATAATTTTTTAATAGCTAATAATACAGTAAATTCAAACAAAAAAATTATAAAAAAGTTATGAAGCTACATATTGTATATAAAATCGTATCAAATCAAAATAATTAAAACTTTAATAAACTTTTACAAAAAAATATAATTTGTTTTAAAGTTCAAGATATACTTGGATAATAATCTTTCAAAATTTGAGTTTGTTTTGATTTAAATATATGTTATTATAAAATTAATTTTTATTTGTAATCTTATTTTGAAAAGTAGATATGTCATTTGAAATATATAAGTCAAAGTTATAGATATCATAAAATTATATTTAAATGATATTAAATGTGCAACCTGATAGTGTAAGAGTCCTGATGGTTTTAAAAACATTTTTGATTAAATATTTTAAAATCTAAACCCTAAGGTCAACACATATACAAAAAAAAATTAAATATCAATATTTAAATATCATCAAATTTAAATTATATGCGTTGCCTAATGGTATAGGGGCCTAATATCGGTTTTGTAAACTCTCTAAGTTGAACATTACAAGATCCAAACCCAGTGGTTCACACATATGTACATGAAAAGACACTAAGATAAATAAAATTTTAAAGAAAATATAAGAGTTTCAGTATATTAATGTCGTGGTTAATTTTAATCAAAATCTCAAAAAAAAAAAACTGTATATGTGTTGACCTTCCAACATTTAACTAAGTTTTCAATTGCAATGTAAGTTAAAGCTAAATGGTTTTCTTTACAAAAAATTGTTTTATACAATAAAATAAGTCTAACTAATCTTTGATAATTACATTTCTGTATTGAAAATGTACCAACTAGTTTATAAACAAGGCATAACAATTTATATTTATATTAAATATCATTCTAATTTTATGATGGAAGTTTTAAGCAATTTAGTAAATAGTTTCCCAGATCATAAGTGAAACTTGAGTACATTATTTTTTTGAGATAACTTTAAAATTTTGATATTAAACTAGTTCAGGTACCTTGAATAAATGCCCAGCTAAATGTGAAACTTTCTTTTTTTAATCTTTCTATGTAATAAAATTAACGTTTACATTTAAAAATTTAGGAAATAAGCAAAACCAAATATATAAACAACATTTTTTATCAATAAAAAAATCTTTTTTTTTTGTGTGACTAAGTAAATGCCAAAACCAAGTAATACCAAGTTTATTTAAATTTTGAAATAATGTTTTTCTTCAAACTGTCGTTACAATGTAAGGCATTTAAAACTTGCATGTAACTTACTTGATCATTTTGCTTATTTAAATAGTGAAAATTATCAAAAAACAAAGTTAGTTAGTCTTTAGCAAACATTTAAGTGTTATATGTAAGTAAGATAGGTAGCCTTTATTTTCTATAAGTACTTTAAGGTGTTCTGAAACAAAAATATATGATATGTGAAAAATATAATTAATATTTTTACCTCTACTAAAATAATTGTAAATAATAACAAAAAAAAATATTGAGTTTTATCAATTTTTATATAAATTCCGTTTAAGAATTTGTTCTAACTTTTTTTTGTATATGTGTTAATAAATGGGTTCTGATCTTGCAACATTTAACTTAGAGAGTAAACATACAGTATATTCAGTTTGTTTACATAAACTAAATTGTTAAATGTATTATGTTCAAAAACTGTTTTTTAATTCACATAGTGCTGCACTTAATGCAGCTCTTAAACTAAACTTTTCAACATCTTTTTTGGCATCTCGAAGATATTTTTGCTACGATCTCGGCTACAAAGGTTATCAACATTTTGTGTAAACATTCCACCAACCAGAAGTGTATTTTACCAGAAGTGCAATCATTGTCCTGGACATCCCATTAAACTGTATCCTCGTGTATGACTCGATAACCGAAAGGTTTTTTCGTACACCAGGTCCTAGGATCAAATATTTGAGCGCTTTTTTCGTTCAATAAACTGATACTCAACAGCATATTTGTTGTGACTTTAATAAACCTTTTCCTAAGATTTTATCCAGCATTATTTACAAGCAGAACACTCAATAACTTCTTATTTTTATTGTCCAAACAAATTTATCAGTTGATTTATTACACTTTCAATTTATGGTTTTCTTTAAGCATTTGTAAAAGGAAACTGAAACTGTAAAAGCAGGTTGTGTCATTGCACCGTTTGCCATCTCTTTTGATTCAATAAAACCGATTATCTCATTGACATCTTTCTCATCAAGACTTTCCCATTCACTTCTAGGTAGATATATTCATTTGTTAGATCAGTCACCATAACATCTTATAGGATTATTTCTGTCAAGTTATTTACTTTATTAAAGCCATTTTTTGGGCAAATGGAAGTGTTAGAGCATGTACTGGCTTTTTCTATTAAACGGGCAAGTAGTAATCTAGTGTTTTCAGTCAAATTATGTTTTATACTAAGAAAGTTTGATCGTCGTACAAAAACTGATACCAGAATCACTGCGAGCTGCTTGATGATGCTTAAAACCTTTCACTGACTTGAGTTTACTACATCTACATGTCCTTTTAGAATAGAATCGCTTAGATAATCATCACAGCATTTGTACAACTGACGACGTTTTTCTGACTCTGTTATCTCTGTGCTGTCATTAAACTTTGTCCATTTTTTTCAAAAAAATTGTTTAATACCTCTTCATTACAGTCTCACCATATTAGAGGACAGTCCATTTTTGGAGGCTTTGGTTTAAAAAACTTGCATTAATGTGGACATTGTTATGTATAATAATCAAAGAGGCAGCTACAAAAGCATCGAAATCTGGCGTCTCGTATGTACGGCTCTTGAGTAGGCATTTAATTACAGACATTTTTTATTTTATTCAGTACGATTTGATCATAAATATCTTTCTATGTTATGTTTTATTGGGACACGTTCAAAATCCACCCGCAATCAAAATCCACCCGCGATCAAAACCCACCCGATCAAAATCCACCCGACTCTAAATCCACCCGATCAAAATCCACCCGATCAAAATCCACCCGATCAAAATCCACCCGGTTCAAAATCCACCCGATCAAAATCCACCCGGTTCAAAATCCACCCGAGTTAAAATCCACCCGATTAAAATCCACCCGGTTCAAAATCCACCCGATCAAGATCCACCCGGTTTAAAATCCACCCGATCAAAATCAACCCGAGTCAAAATCCACCCGATCAAAATCCACCCGAGTCAAAATCCACTCGATCAAAATTCATCCGAGTTAAAATCAACCCGAGTCAAAATCCTACCGACACAAAATCAACCAAAGTCAAAATCCAACCGAATCGAAACAAGCACCTTGTTTATTTATTTCTTTTTAAATCAAGTATCATTTAAACAAATCTCACCACTCTAAAGTAACAATCTTAAACAAGTTTTATTTAAAAAACACTTATAAAATCTTGTATTTTTGTCCCTTATAAATTGACTTAAGAATATAAAAACTGTACTACAGATTGAACTTATTTTGTGAGGTTTTTTGAGTTTTTATTTGGTATAGGAAACTGAAACTGTAAAAGCAGGTTGTGTCATTGCACCGTTTGCCATCTCTTTTGATTCAATAAAACCGATTATCTCATTGACATCTTTCTCATCAAGACTTTCCCATTCACTTCTAGGTAGATATATTCATTTGTTAGATCAGTCACCATAACATCTTATAGGATTATTTCTGTCAAGTTATTTACTTTATTAAAGCCATTTTTTGGGCAAATGGAAGTGTTAGAGCATGTACTGGCTTTTTCTATTAAACGGGCAAGTAGTAATCTAGTGTTTTCAGTCAAATTATGTTTTATACTAAGAAAGTTTGATCGTCGTACAAAAACTGATACCAGAATCACTGCGAGCTGCTTGATGATGCTTAAAACCTTTCACTGACTTGAGTTTACTACATCTACATGTCCTTTTAGAATAGAATCGCTTAGATAATCATCACAGCATTTGTACAACTGACGACGTTTTTCTGACTCTGTTATCTCTGTGCTGTCATTAAACTTTGTCCATTTTTTTCAAAAAAATTGTTTAATACCTCTTCATTACAGTCTCACCATATTAGAGGACAGTCCATTTTTGGAGGCTTTGGTTTAAAAAACTTGCATTAATGTGGACATTGTTATGTATAATAATCAAAGAGGCAGCTACAAAAGCATCGAAATCTGGCGTCTCGTATGTACGGCTCTTGAGTAGGCATTTAATTACAGACATTTTTTATTTTATTCAGTACGATTTGATCATAAATATCTTTCTATGTTATGTTTTATTGGGACACGTTCAAAATCCACCCGCAATCAAAATCCACCCGCGATCAAAACCCACCCGATCAAAATCCACCCGATCAAAATCCACCCGATCAAAATCCACCCGAGTCAAAATCCACCCGATCAAAATCCACCCGGGTCAAAATCCACCCGATCAAAATCCATCCGAGTCAAAATCCACCCGAGTCAAAATCCACCCGTTCAAAATCAACCCGGTTCAAAATCCACCCGATCAAAATCAACCCGGTTCAAAATCCACCCGATTAAAATCAACCCGATCAAAATCAACCCGAGTCAAAATCCACCCGAGTCAAAATCCACCTGTTCAAAATCAACCCGAGTCAAAATCCACCCGATCAAAATCAACCCGAGTCAAAATCCACCCGATTAAAATCAACCCGATCAAAATCAACCCGAGTCAAAATCCACCCGATCAAATTCCACCCGGTTCAAAATCCACCCGGTTCAAAATCCACCCGATCAAAATCAACCCGAGTTCATTTTTTTTCGAAATAAGAATTAATTTCTAATAGAATTTTGTAATATTGAATAAAGTTATATGTTTAAACAACTATTGGTATAAAAAAGAGTAAGTATTTATAAAGAAAGAAATTTTTATTTATTTAATAAAATAATTAAAAAAATAAGTTAAACAATATAATTAAACAGCATTAAAAAAAAAATTCATAGTAGCTTTACAAGTATTTAAAATGTTTATAATTTATTAATGTTAGTAGTGTTGGTGTTACTTTTAAAAAAGAAGTTAAAAAAAAAAATAAAAAAAGAATTACGCTCAGTTTCAATCCATTTAAACTTCCTTCTAATTTAATTTCCCAAAATCAATCATAATTAAATAAAAATATTTACTAAGGATAACTCATAGTAAATTAAAATATCAAAACTATAGAAGTTTATAAATTAGAAGAATCTTTAATAACATTTATTAAGCTAAAGAAAATTACAAAAATCAAATACCAAATAATGTAAATTTATGGAAAATGTTAATTAAATGTTACAAAAAGAAAATTAAAATATTAATCTAAAATTTTTGAGCTTTTTTTTTTGATGTAAAAAGTTTTGTGTTTTGTGCTTTACTTAAATTTCAAAATAGTATTATATACAATATTTTATTATATAAAAAATTTCAACTAACAGTGTTTATAAAAAATAAAATATAGATAAAGAATAATATAAAATTGCTACGTGATAATAAAATAAAAATCCTTTGTTAAATTTGGAAAAACTATCACCAATTAATTATATTTTAAACATTATTGTTTTCGACGTGGAAAAGACGTTAAAAGATATTTTTGGTGTGCGACTCGATAACTTTAAGGTATGTTCGTGCAAGAGGACTTAGGACCAAATATTTTGAGCGCTTTTATTTGTCGTTTAGTAAACAATTTATTGACGTTTCTTTTATTAGTAATTTTTAAAAACAGAACATAAATTTTAATATAAAAATACGAAAACTAATTTACTAAAAATATAAATGAGGAATATGTAAGAAATCAATAACTGTTTTAAAACAATTTTATTGTTTTCTATCTAATTTTTGTTACAAATATTTTTTAGTTATTTTTTTTTAATTTATACAAAAATTTTAGCTGCTATTATCGTTTTTTCAAAGTGTTTAAGTTAATTGAATTTTATTTTATTAAATGTTTTTTTTATAAACCATCTATTTTTGAAAAAACTAAAAATTGTTTCGTCTAAAGTAACTAAAGTTATAAGTTATTTTTAATTAGATAACAACTTAATTTGCTAGTTTTTAACTAATAGTACAAATTAAAAAGCTAAACATTTTTCTATGAATTCTAAAGTCCTTTACATAAAACAAATATCGACTCTACAGTTCATTGAGTTTGCTCAAATAGCTTGTAAATTGCAACTAAAAAAGTTAGTAGTTAGACTTGAGCTAGGGAAATTATATACTCTAGAATTGTAGTAGTAAACAAATAAGTTGAGTTTTTTAGAAATGACACTATATTTATAACAAATATTACGAAAAAAAACTTATAACATTTTTAATTTATTATTAAAATGTTCTATTTTTACATAGGTTCATTAAAAAAAGTATGTATTTCAGACAAGAGAGTTTAAATTCAAGTATAAGTTATTTTTATGAATTTTTGTACCAGACTGTATCAACTTAAACAATCGTATTATTAATTTTATTAATAGGTTAAGGCCAGTTTTGAAAGTGATTAATTGAGTGGTTTTATAAAATTTAATCTCTTTTGGTTAACGTTTAAATTTTAAATTTTAAATTTTCTAATTTAAAAATTTTAATTTACATGCGATAAATTTTCTTGAATTAATTTCCGACAATTTAAGTTAAAAGCTATAACTGCATGTTTTTAATTAATTAGTTGTAAACGTTTTATGTTTTTTTATAAATATAAAGTTGCATAGAAATTGTAATTAAGTAAGATAAATTATTATTTGCTGTTCAATATTATATTGTTAATTGATATTTTTTTAATTCATAGAAATGGAAATGTTATTATTTACCACTATTTTTTTTAAATATAATCTTCATATAAAAAAAGTCCATTTGTTAAAACTTAAGAAATTTTAAGTAATTTAATTAAAAATGAAACAATATTCAAATTAAACAAAATTTTATATTGGTTATAACGAATTTAAACGGTAAAGACAACTATTGTTATAACAAATTGTTTAGTAGACAAATTAACTTTAAAAGCGTGAAAATTTTGTCTAACAAATAAAACCAAAAATTAATAAATATTTATTTTAAAGTTAATATTATAAAATCTTTAAATGGCAATACAGTAAAGGTAACTATCTAAAGTAAATTAGTGACCTTTTCTTAACAAAGAGAACTTTTATAGATAAATATCTTGTTAAGACCTTTCACATAAAAAAATTATATAAAAAAAAACACAAACTAAATGAATTTTAAACGTTTGCCTTTTACTTTTTTGTAATTAAAAGTAACGAAGATGCAGTTGGATTTAATCAGAGTCGGCAGACAATTGTTTATCTCGGGCCAAATTTCATGTTTCAATTTTTTCCGCGAGCCGTTGTTTTATTCATTTTTTGTTTTTAATCTGTTTTAGTCACGTTTATCTACTTAAAGGGATCAGGCCTGGCATATTTAAAATGTATATTTTTTTCTAAAGTCGAAAACTATTTTTTTTAAAAACTTGTGTCATATTATTATTTCTATCATTATTTACAAGGTGTAGATCATTAAAAACAGGTGTAGATCATTATGTACACTTTTTATAATCAATTTCTATTATTTTATTTGTATTTTCTTTTTAGTAGTTAAAAAAAATCTTTTTTTATTTAATGCACAGCATATCACGTATTTAAAATTTTAGTGATTTTGTTAAACTAGTTAAAATATAAACAAATATTAATACTTTCATTTTAAACAGTGTAAGTTTTTCTTTTAAAACCTTTAAATACCTTAATAATCTATCTAAAGTTTTTCGGGTTGCAACTTTTTGAAACAAAAAAAGTACAACAGTTACTTCAACCCAGTCACCGTGTTTTTAAAAGTTAAAAACATGTAAAATTGCCAATTAAAAAAACTTTGCAATATTATATAAGTAATTTATCCAAGTACGTAAGCTTTTGTTGTTTAAAAGGAAAAGTAAAGTCTAAACTTTAAAGAAAAACTTCTAGATTTACTATCTGTCTTTTTTCACATCTAAGGCTTAAGCATAATAAATGATTTTTAAATGATATTCAGAAACTTAAAAACAAACTATTATAATTTCTTTTTCTTTTTTGAAAATTTCAATTTAAATTTTGTTTTGTTTAGTTGACCAAATTTACATGCTCGAGGGCCACATATTTACACTTCGAGGGCCGCAGTTTGCTGACCCCTAAATTAAATGGATTAATTTGTAGTATAAATGGTAGCTTTCACTTGTAATACTCAGTTTTTATAAAAATTATATCGTGTGACGTATTTGTTTAAAAATTACTTAAAAGTTCTAAATTATTAAATTTTATACCTAGAAACAGTAAATTATAATTGATTGTCGTGTAATTGTGATTGAGATAATACAAGATTATTTTTTCTGGCACATCCTTTAGTTTTCTAAAAGTTTTAACATAGTCATATTTGTATAGTAAAACTTTAATTTATTTATCCTGACGTTGTTAAACTTTTATTAGCTCTTATAGTTATACTTATATCAAAAACAACAGTACCTTTAAAAGCTGCTTGCCGGCTGTAGCTATTCAAAATTATATTCAGTAATCAAAAAAACAAAAAAATTTTTGTCAAAAATTCCTTATAATAAGCAAAAATACCAAATAAAAACTCAAAAAACCTCACAAAATAAGTTCAATCTGTAGTACAGTTTTTATATTCTTAAGTCAATTTATAAGGGACAAAAATACAAGATTTTATAAGTGTTTTTTAAATAAAACTTGTTTAAGATTGTTACTTTAGAGTGGTGAGATTTGTTTAAATGATACTTGATTTAAAAAGAAATAAATAAACAAGGTGCTTGTTTCGATTCGGTTGGATTTTGACTTTGGTTGATTTTGTGTCGGTAGGATTTTGACTCGGGTTGATTTTAACTCGGATGAATTTTGATCGAGTGGATTTTGACTCGGGTGGATTTTGATCGGGTGGATTTTGACTCGGGTTGATTTTGATCGGGTGGATTTTAAACCGGGTGGATCTTGATCGGGTGGATTTTGAACCGGGTGGATTTTAATCGGGTGGATTTTAACTCGGGTGGATTTTGAACCGGGTGGATTTTGATTGGGTGGATTTTGAACCGGGTGGATTTTGATCGGGTGGATTTTGATCGGGTGGATTTTGAAACGGGTGGATTTAGAGTCGGGATGATTTTGATCGGGTGGATTTTGAACCGGGTGGATTTTAATCGGGTGGATTTTAACTCGGGTGGATTTTGATCGGGTGGATTTTGATCGGATGGATTTTGAACCGGGTTGATTTTGATCGGGTGGATTTTGACTCGGGTTGATTTTGATCGGGTAGATTTTGACTCGGGTTGATTTTGATCGGGTGGATTTTGACCCGGGTGGATTTTGATCGGGTGGATTTTGAACCGGGTGGATTTTGATTGCGGGTGGATTTTGAATGCGGGTGGATTTTGATCGGGTGGATTTTGAACGCGGGTGGATTTTGATAGTATACCGTTTTATTAACGAACAAGCTACAAAAATGATCAAATTTGAAATATAATAAAACATAACGAGTATAACTAATAACATATATCTACATATATAGCTCGGCAAATACTTATACTGAGAGTAAATAATAAAAAATAAAAATTTAATGTATAACTATATAAACTTATCCACATTACCATTTATTTAGTTGTTAGTTCTGTTCATTAGAGTAGAATAGAATAATAATTTAAAGTTTTTTTTTAATAAATTTAAACATTAGTACATACTAATTAACAGGTGACGATCTTTTGAAAAAAGAAAATGTTATTTCACTTTTGAGATCCACAAAACTTCAGCAAGCTAAAGAAATTGTCTACACTGCTGATTGTATCAACGCTTTAGTTAACAAAAACAACATTTTGGCGTTTTTTTACCTAGTGAAAATTTTCTCGCAAAAAGAAATGAAGAATAGTTTAAAATCTTTAATAAAGCATAGTTTTGTCAGCTTATCAAAAACAAACGAGTTTAAAAAGATTGACTACAATCTACTAATGTATCTAGTTTCAAGATCAGATCTTCATGTTAGTACTGAACTCGAGATTTTTGAATCAATCGTTGGTTGGATTGAGTATGATACAAGCACTAGAAAAAAAAACTGTGTTTGATCTTTTAAAAACCGTCAGATTGCCATTACTGTCTTCTGAAATTCTTGAAAATGTTATCAAAAAGCACCCTCTATTTTCAAATTCTGAAGAATGTTGCAGTTACATTGACTTTGTTTTATATCATAAATCTAAAGGAACTGAATCATATCTGGAAAGGTATCAGAATGAAAACCGATTTTGCATGCATGAAAGTGTGGCTTTCATGAATTACATAACTAATTCGTCTGGTGAAACTGAAAAACAAGCAAGAATTTGTAAAAAAACAAAAGTTGGATTAGAATTCAAACTTGTTGAGACACTTTCATTAGATCTTGGGCTTCACGATAATATTTATTACTTAGAAAAAAGAAAACTCTATGACTTATACCCTCAATGGTTTCCTAAAAACTCTAATGACTGTAAACAAGTATTTCCTGATGTCCAAGGTATCATACACCATTCTACATGCTTGTTCTTTGGAAAACTGTTTTTGTTAGGAGGTATTAAAGAAGTTAGGCAAGATGTTTATAATTATAATAACAGTTGTTTGGTGTATGATCCAAATGAAGATAAAGTTAATGAAATACGTAGTATGCTTCAACGCAGATTTAGTCACTCATGCGTAGTATTTAATGGAAAGATTGTCGTCACTGGGGGAATCCATTCAACAAAACATTCAGTAGAGACATACGACCACTATCTTGACAAATGGACATATATGCCTGATTTGACAGAAGTAAAGTACGATCACGGATCAGTAGCATTTGGCAACAAACTTTATGCTATTGGAAGAGATCTTACACAAAACTGTGAGGTGTTTGATAAAGTTGCAAATAGATTTGTTCGCATTAAGCAGTTACAAGTGAGCAACTTTTTTTCTCGATATTTTGATTTTGAAGTGTTTCGTATTAAAAACGAAATATTTGCAAAACTTTGCCATAGGATAAAGGAAGGAGAAGAAAACGTCTACATTTACAACACAACTACAAACGAATGGACTTCTATGTATGTTGGTATGTTTAGAAAACATGGAAGAAGCTCAATTATTTACAAGTATTAGAATACGTCAAGAAAACTGCTATGTTTTTAGTAGTGATGTACCGGACCCACAATTTCGGGTCCGGCCGGACCCGGACTCGGACTTTTTTTTCAAGTTAGAATCCGGCCGGAACCGGACCCGGACTTTTTTTTCAAATTAGAATCCGGCCGGAACCGGACCCGGACTTTTTTTTCAAATTAGAATCCGGCCGGAACCGGATCCGGACTTTTTTTTCAAATTAGAATCCGGCCGGATCCGGATATCAGACAAAAATGGCAATATCCGGCCGGACCCGGACCCGGATAGTGAGTCCGCTACATCACTAGTATAAACTAGCCTGAGTCAAAATGAGGTTTTTAAAAAATAAAAAAAAAGAACTTTAATCTAATAATAAGAAGAACAGCTAGCCACAAGGTTTACAAATTTAGGTGTTATTTACAATTAAAAATCTGAAATCAAGTTCTTGAACAAAATACACTAGAAAATTACAAAATATTGAAAACTGGATCAGCTCAAACTCATTCAAAATCTAAAATAAAACTTGCCTGAGTTTTTATAAAAAACTAAACTAGCCTAAGGCAGTCAAAGATTTTCTAAAATTCCCAAAAATTTTGAAAATAGCAGGGTTGCCATTGTTTAAGTCAATAAAACTAGCTAGAGTGAGTATAAACAAGCCTGAGTCAGAATTCAACCGTATTAACTCTAAATATTCTCTGAGCTCAACTTTAAACAATAAATAATGCAAGTATTCATTCCAAAGTTCTTAATTTTACAACATATGTAAACAGTTGCATTTCTGAAATGTTTATTTCATAGTTTAAATGCAAACAAATGTAAATTAGTCACGTGTACAAAATGAGCCAATCACGGTAGGTGTTTAATTTTAACTGACGAAAATGACTCTTATTAATTTACACAGGGTTTATTTTTGAAAAAATACTTTTCAGTATGCTCTATTTTACTAACTAGATCCGGGTCCGGCCGGATCTCTGTTAGGATCCGGCCGGACCCGGATCCGGACTTTTTTATCAAATTAGAATCCGGCCGGAACCGGATCCGGACTTTTTTTTCAAATTAGAATCCGGCCGGAACCGGATCCGGACTTTTTTTTCAAATTAGAGTCCGGCCGGATCCGGATATCAGACAAAAATGGCAATATCCGGCCGGACCCGGACCCGGATAGTGAGTCCGGTACATCACTAGTTTTTAGTAGCATTATTTTTATGCTTAACCTTATCTTAGCTAATTCTAAGAACATAGAGTTATACTATAGAACTAACACTTTGGAAACTTAAAAGCTTGTGTATTTTATTGTTTTAAAATTTAATAGTACTGGGAGCATTTTAATGCTTTATTATATGTGTATTTAGAACTAACTTAGTAACAAACGTTGTCTTTATAACAGTTGTTATGACTAATAAACGTTTTAACAGAACTATTTAACGAACGTACTCATGTATTTATCTTAAAAAGTTTAAGACTAATTAATAATATACAACTATATTTAATAGAAATTAAACGTATATGTGATAATTTTCAACACTAGAAAAATAGAAGTTTAGTTTTGTTTTATATTAGTTAGTTTTTACTTAAAGCTGAACTTTTTGTTGTTGAAAATTATTTAAAATATAGTTAAGTTTTTATGGTTTGACAGAAAAAAATCTAATTAAAATAACTATAAAAATGTATACAACATTTTTTCGTTTTATTTTAATTAATTTTTTGATATGTCGTCTATTTTACAAATTAGAAATATTTTAAAATCGAAGCCACCTTAAAAGGATATATGCCAAAAGTTGTAGTACATAAAATCAGTTTCATCTTTTTGTATGATTAATGCAGTACAATATATTAACATTGATTTTAAACTAGGGTAGGCATAATGCGGTCTAGGGAATAAATCTAACCAATTACTATACTCTTACGGCGTAATTTGTAGATGTAAAGAATTTTTACATTAGTACTAGGTTTGGGATTTTTACAACAAACTTTTTTAAATTTTTTTATAACTCAGCTTAGATTAAGAATACGGTATTACTTAAAATATGTTAAAATATATTTATTCATAGAGTTATTTTTATTATAAATATAATTTTTCAAATAATTTCGGTGATTCATATTGACTGTTTTTAAGTACCTGACAAATAAAAATCTTCTCGTAGTACATCTGGACCGTCACTTAAAATATTTTAGAATCAGTAGTAGTATATGATATTAAAATATGATCTAAACCGAAAAAAAAAAACATGTTTAAGTAAGCAATAAAAAAGCAATACTAAAGAGTTTTAAACTGAATAACAGAATAATTGCAAACAGTTACCAATGTTTTCTTATTTCGTTGTTAATTTACAAATGTACCATTTTAGCTGAAGATTGGCTAGTTTGCTACAGTTCCCCGGCTTTCTTATATTGATTGGGTTTAAAGTTTCTTTAATTTTAACCTAATAACAGTAGGTACTAAAAGACATACAATTTTTTTAGTGGAGCAAACCAACAGTATAACCAAGTAAAGCGTCATAAAGTTTCAAGTTTTGATGCATATTATATTTTATTTAGCTATTTGTTTTTATTAAGAAAAGTAGCTTTATTTTTACGAAATATTAGTTCTATTTTAGTAATAACAAAATTAACATAAAAATAAAAATTTATAACTAATTTTGAACAAAACAAGTTTACTTTAGCCATTTTTTGCATTAAAAATGTATATAAAATTTTAAACAAGAAAAAAAAAAAAAAAACAAATAAGTAAGTTTACTAATAAAAAACCAAAAAGAAAAAAAATGTTAACGACCGAGGGTAAGAGTTAAGATTTGCATTGATAGAAAAAAAGATACTGTTAAAAAAACTGTTATTCAAAAAAAAAAAAACAAGAAAATAGGAATTATAAAAGACGATTTATCTAAATAATACAACAAACAAATTACCGACCCAGGGTAAGTGTTTGGGTTAATAGCAAAGTAAAAAAAAAAAAGTTGTTTAAAGTTAATGTAAAAAATTAAAATTTTCTTTAAAATAAAATAAAATTGTAATCTTTTAAATGTTTTGTATTTAGTAATTGTAAATATAAGTTTGTTTATAACTATCTTTTTTGAAAACTGCTTAGTTACCAATTTACAGTTTAAAGTGACGCAGTGCAGAAGTGTCCCTTCGTGAAAAATTGACACCCACCCTGTTTAAACATAACGAACTCAAGAAAAAAAGTTTTGTAATATAAAGTAGTAACAAACGGTTAGACATAAGAAATATAGAAATTCAAACTGAAGTGTATATTTAAATATAATAATACTTCAAAACAACTGATACAAAATGTTACAATAAATGTAGAGTTGGTTTAATAATATGTTGACATCATGCAAAACGTTTGCTATTTTCTAATTGAAAATGTTAGACTGTAGTTTTTTTAATGCAGACGTAGCGTAGAGTAATAAAGAAAAAGACACTTTTCTGCTGTTGATTATTTGCCTAGTAAAACCTTTGTTTGGTTTAAGTTTCGTTAGCACTAATCGCTAGCTTTTAGTTTGTTTCTGCTTACGGAAGCTGTCGCTTTTAGCTGAGTCTCGACGTTAAATTAAACATTAATTTTGTTGCATAAAGTTTTCAAATTTAATACATTTTTGCAAGTCGTTTTTAGTATTTTGAAGGAACTGAAATTTCAGAGCTTTTTTGTAAAGTAATTAACAAGCAATTTTTTGGCTTTTATCATTTTATTTTTAGTCTTTGTATTATGTAGTTGTAAACAAACGTTTACTTATAACTTTTTTTTGAAAACTGCTTAGTTACCAATTTACAGTTTAAAAGTTTGTAGAGTTTAAAATGTTCAGAAAAAGTAGAGTTGTCAAATGTTGAACTATTAAACAATATTTTAATTTCTTACCTTGCAATTTTAAACAAATTTAATTGTTTTGTTGACAACAAAATATGTTTATATTTTAGAAAAAACGCAATCACTCTACTCTTTGCAACGATAAACATTTACTGGGCAATGGCGAGAGTGTTACATAAGTTTTACCTAGCTCATAAATATTTAGTTTTTAATTATGCATTAATAAACATTAAATATTCTTTGTATAAAAAAAAACCTTGATGACATGTGATTTGGAGCAAACTCACAAAGCTAAAATCTCAACACTAAAAACGATAAAGTGTGGTAAATCAATAGCTCAAATCCCAAAGCAAGTGTTCACCAATATTATGACAAAAACCACAGCAAGTATCCAAACATACAAACACTACCACCTTTAACTTTTTTTGTTTACCTTAAATAGTTCGTAGTAATATCTCAAATTTTAACATATTAATTTAAACATAAGAAATGCAATTTTGAAACTGAAACTATTATTTTTTAAAAACTAAAGAATGACCAAGAAAAAATTGAAAAATGTCTTATTTTTAAAAATATTGATACAATAGTTGAAATAAGTACAAATTATTTAAACTACAAATGTAAATGCATTTAAAAAATGTTTGTATTATAATTCAATAGGTTAAAAACTTAACAGATATTGCTTAAAAACAGTATACTGACAATTCCTACCCGTATCAATTACTACCCAATTAATTCCCATCGGAATCAGTTCCCATCAGAATAAATTTCCACCGGATCAGTTCCCACTTGATTCAAATCCAACCCGATCAATTACAACACAATCAGTTGCCACCCGAATCAATTCCTATCTGATAAGTTCCCACTTAAGTTATTCGTAACTTTTACAAGATCTTTTTTTATTTTGCACATCATCTATTTTATTTATAAGCGTTTATTTTGGACGAGTATCCTCTTTTGTATGACGTCACTTTTGCACAATTGAAAACTATTTTAAAGAAATCTCAATTAAAAAAAAAATTACATGAGCTAAATTCGAATTTTATTAACCTTAAATAAATTAAATGTATCTAAAACTGTATTTTAGTTTCTATTATACAAAAACTTTAATTTTTTTAGTATAAACTAGTTTAAAATCGAAGTAACCTTAACCTAAAACTAAACTTTAACAAAATTATTGCTCTAATTCAGTGGTCGTCAAGGTGTACACTTGTGCACACTAGTGTACACGATAATTTTTTTTTGGGGTTCAAGAAAATTTAAGATTACACAAAAAAATTCAATGCTTTATTAATATATTTAATTAGTTTAAGCGCGATAGTTCAACATAAAAGTTAAAACTAGCCCTGGTGTTTAATTTGGGTAATAAAGAGTTTATTTAGTAAAATATTTATAATAAAGAAAAAATGTTCCTGAGTCATTTTTTTGCTCGCAAAGGACGAAAATCTTATATTCATTACTGCAGCTAAGTGATCGACCTCCGAAACTCTCCCCGTCGTCAGATCGCAACTGATGTTGCCGGTTTCTGTTCCCCAATTAACTATCACAGTTGGAGTCATTATGAGCGTGTTGCAACGTAATAGAGACTCATCCGGACAACGTTTGTGTCGTGGTGGTGGAAAATACTGTTTCGAATCAGTTTTCTTCATCGTTTTTAAACTCCAAGTGGGTCCTGTCTTTCAAACGAGGATAAATCTGCACAAAGAACTGACCGCAAATCTTATTTTTAGTAAACTTCAGCACTGCTTTTTTGAGTTCTTCAAATAAAAAATTTAGCATTTTAAAAAGATCGTACTTCGTCTGAATGTTTTTGCGGTTCAAGCCGGTAGTGAAGTGGCTGATAAATCATATTGTTAACGAATCAAATTGCAGGCAGTCGGCCAGTCGAAAAACTTATTTTCATTCAAATTTACTTTTACTGTGGTTTTATTGCGAGATTGAACGCATGGTCTTTTAAAAACAGAATCCGTGTATGCTAAATTTAATTAAAATAAAATATAAAAAGAAGGTTAATATGAAAAGAAGTGCTGATAACTAAACCTAATTACTTTGATAAAGAATCCAGCTAGGACAAAATTTATATATATTTTATTTATGTAGCATAATTAAAAATGCATTTTCAAAAGTTGTTTTAACAATCGTCTCTTAGTAGAAATCGTTTTTGTAGTCAGCTGCAGTATTACTTAAGAATCTTTTATTCGTATTACTGTGTAAATGAAATAAGGTAATACAACATTCATTATTAACCTTTTAACCCCTATCCTTAAATATTTATAAATAATTGCGCATTTACTTTACTATTTAATAATTTATTTATTTTTTGCAACCTTAATAGGTAGGGCTCGGTTACAATCAAAATTTCCCGTAATTGACAATATCGCCGATAATTGGGAAATAGGTCCTAAATATGTACTTATTTTTTTTAGTAAATAGCATCAGCAACATTTAAATCTTCGGTGAAGGTTAAGTATTTACTAACAAGTTAAAACTAGCAAAATTCAAGTTTTTTAAAATACTTTTTTTGTTACATTTATTTATTTTATATATTTTACTATCACTGTTACTCCTAACCCTTCCCTCGGTCGGTAACTATCTTGTTAATTTTTACTTTTTTCATTTTATTTTTCATTTTACTCTCGTGCTTAATTGACCCTTCGTGCAAAAGTGTCTTCGAGCAAAATCATCTCTTTTTGCAAAAAAGTCTTCAAGCAAAAGCGTTTCTTTGTGCAAAAGTGTCTTTCTTCATATTTGACCCGTTCCTAAGTATTTTATTGTTAATATTTTACCGTATTCTATAAGCCTAAATAAGTTTCATAATCCGTAAAAATCTTAGCTGTAAAAGTAAAAAAACTTAAAATATCAGGATGTATAGTGAAGTTTCTTTATATACGACGTTTAAATATGTCTTACAAATAATGAAACTCTAAGGTAACATTTATTTAAATTAAAGACTATTTATATATTCTATTAGAAAAAAATACTCCACTTAATTTTCTTAATTTTAAAAATAACCATTTTATACTTTTTTTTTTATTTCTATTTAATGAATAGCTGAAGTTCTAATTTCATGATGTTAAACAAAAACTTTACAAACTTTTATAAAAAAAGCATTTTAAAACAAACTTATTTTTTGTTAATTTAAATTAAACTAACAAAACTGGTGCATGAAAAATTAAAATTATGACAATTAAATTTGGTAGTGTTGAATTCCGATACTTTTGAGTTGCTTTTAACCAATTTATTTAATGTATTTTTTTTATATTATTACTTAAAATAAAAAATTAAGTAACTAGATATAAAGTAACTTTTCACTTATTTTAAATATAGACATATTTTGAAATACAGCTAAAATATATTTCATACTTAAAAAAACGGCTAGTTTTGTTAAATATAGGTTTTTACTTTATATATTTTGGGTTTTACATTGTTTTTAAATATGATTATCTTAATAACTTTATGCTTAGTTTTTTGTTAGTTTAATTGTCATGTAAACGTTAAAACTAAGATGTCTACTTCAACGATTAATCATAGACTATATAACAAAATTAAACCTTTTAGATTGAAAAAATGCATGTGTCTTGATTTGCATGGTGCATATAAATAAATTGTAAACTTATAGGCTGAGTTTTTAGTATCTTTTAATTATTTCAAAAACTAAAATATTAAGTCAATGCCAAGTCTGACTAAGTGCTATTTTTATTATCTTATTATTACTTTTAATCATGTTTTTATATTTAAGATTTGTAATAAAAAAAACAACCAAAACAGTAAATGTTACTATAACTAAAGATGTTTTAGTTGTTTTCTTTAAAACATTGTTATAATTTATACGTAAAGTAATTTGTTAAAGTTAAATTCTATTTTTATACTAACACAGTACTTAAAGTAATAAAAACTAAAGAAGCGGAAAAGTATACAAAAACCAAAATATAATGCAGGCAAACATGTTTAGTTTTGTTTGTTTGTGATTAGGTTTGTAAGGACTTGTGTCTGTATAATTCAAGAAATGCTACAGCAAATCCACTGCTAAATTATCTGACATACAGAGACATTATTGTAGTGAGATAAATTAAATTTTATCATTTGGTTACTACCTTAACTAATTTTTTTTTCACTTTATTCTCTTTTTATTTGAAGAATTATAATTCCAACAGTTTTTAATGATTTTGTATAAAACTACGTTTGTAGTTATTATTTACTATTTTACTTAAGAAAAATCGTTGAAACATACTAGATATTCGAAATTTAAGGTTTAATTTTTCTTCAGTTGTTATTATAACTATAAGCACAGTTGGATCGATAGTTTTTTAAAGTCGGTTGCTGTAGTAAGACTTAGGAATTTTTTATTCACATTACTATGTAATTGAAATAAGGTAATACAGCAATCATTATTAATTTTTAAACCCCTATTCTTAAACCTTTTTGCTATAAAATTTAAATCTAAGCTGTTACCCTTCTACGGATCAAATAAAACATAACCAGTCTTATTTATTAATTAATAGCTAAAATAAACAGAATTCATTTTTATTTTAATAAGGGTTTTAAAAATACGTTTTCAAAATTTCCTTTTAAGTAGAAATTAAAGACTGTTCGTTCCTATTGAAATAGATATTTTCTTTTTTTTATTTTATTAGATTTATTTTTCAACCAACTTACTAGTTAACGATGTTTAATACCTGAAATTTACCTTAAACAGACATTATAGCCTATCTTTGAATCCTTTCTCTAAAGTTTACTAAGTATATTAGGTAGTAACTTTTAGTAGTATAAATAGTTATAGTTGTATAAATAATTTTCTATGATTTAACTGTACGTAGTTACTACAAAATACTAAGTTTGATTAGTAGTTCATAGAAATTGGAAAACTACAAATATAAATATTACCATAATGTAAGACAGTTACACTAAGCTCAAAATAAAGATTCTCAATTTTAATTATTTTAATATGTCTATTAATCGCAAAAAAATGAAGCATTAACTTACAACTATAGTAATATAATTTTTTTTAAACTTGATCGGCATATAAAATTTCTAAAAGCTTATAGAAAAAATTATAACACAATTTGAAACAAATGTATAAAACGTCTACTAAAAAGTTACAGACTTCTACACTGCATTAGCTAAAAAGTAACGATAATTAATACTAAAATATAGCGAAACTAAAATATAGTTATTTAGTTTTAATTTTCTTTAGATTTTAGTAATTTATGAGCTTAATGATTAAAAAAAAATAAGTTTAACACTTTGCATAATTAAATTAAAATTAGTGTAAATCTTATTTGTAGTTTATATTCTTTTATGGGGTGCACGACTCACAGTTGCCAGAATTTTATAGCTATTTTTGCCCTTATATAATTTTTAATGAAAACTTGACATACAAAATTTTTTAACCGTTTGGTATCTCCCAAGAGCTAAGTTTGACTTACTTTGAATATCAATGAATGCTTAGCTTACTATTAAAAAGTTATAGTATAGTGCTTTTCTCACAAATTTAAAGTTTATGAAAGTAAACTTTTTCATTACTAAATACTTAAACTAAAGCCTTTGCATCAGAGTAGAGCAAGTTCCTATACTGTTTTTTAGATGATTGAAAAGCTACTTTAAAAAATTATAATTTTTTGTTTATAAAACTAATAATTATTTCTAAATGGAGAATTTTGTGAGTTCGCACATTCGGTTAAATGTGCAAGTTATGAGTTTGCACTGCTGCTTAAGTTTGCATTTTAAGAAATTGTGTTAATAGTATTTTTTTTTGCTAAGTAAATTAAACTTGAAAACTTAAGCAGCTTGAAAACTTTTTTTAAATGTAGTTATTTTTAATTCATTAACTTTTTTTTAATATACTTGAACGAAACATATTAAAAAATATTATGATACAATGCAAAAATTACATTAACATTAAATGGTCTAATCAACAAAAACCATTCGCTAGTTTGCAGTTTTAGCGATATTTTAAAACTAAATTTATATTAATAATCAATACTTATGCTTTTAAAAACAAAAAATTCCCTAAATACTTTTGTTTCTTTGTTAAAAACTTACCTTATTTGTAAAAAATATTGCATTCAATGTTTACATTTTTATCAATACCTAAACTTTTTTATATTACCTTTAACATTTATAAGCTCTCAGTAAAAAAAAATAAGGCTTTTTCATAGTTAACATTTTTATAACATGTGAAAGTCATGTAAAAGTTTTAAATGGTTAACTTTAAAAAAAAGTAAATTAACCCTATAGACAGTAAAATATATTTAACAACAACAGTATACATAGAAGAATTTTTATTTAAATTTAAGCTGGTCTTATAATATTTTTTGTTCATCATAACAATGAAAAATATAAGGATTAATGCTATTGAAAAAAGATACTTTTATTAGTACTTGTTAAAACTAAATCATAGAAAATAGAATTTCCGATTAACGGTTATTTTTTATTGATTATTTTTTAGATTCGAAAAAAAATTCAAATGGTATAAGTTAATCTACAAAATACGCTTTAAAAAAGACTAATAAAAACTAAAGCTTTTCTACAAATAAAAATCAAAGAAAAAGTAAACGTCAATATATAAACTGAAAAAGTTAAGAAACAGTTTATTATTTGTAACTTAGCAAAACTAAAAGTGTGAATACACCCTAAAAACAGTAAAATCTATTAAACAATGAAAGATACATAAAAGCTTTATTTTTAATTTGAAGCTGGTCTTATAATCCTTTATGTTCATCATAAAAATGAGAAAACATATGGATTAAAGCTATTTTAAAAATTACTTACATTGGTATTTATTAAAATTATTAAAAACATATATATGTTATTTACATTCTTGTTCTAATAGTTTTATGTCATTAACTAAGTGAAAATGAAAAAAGATCAAACAACATCAGTAAATATACTTTGAAATGTAAAAAAGTTGATTAAGAATAGTATCTACACTGTTATTCATAATAGTTAAATTCTAATCAAAATGTAGAGCTTAAAATCATAGTTTTAAAAATTCAATTAAAAACTTTCAGTGTGTAATAAAAAAACTAACTTTTATCCATACTTTTAAAAATAAATAAAATCGATGGGAAGATATAGCTTAAAATACTTTGTACACTCTTTGTACAATTAATTTAAAATTTACTACACAACATTTTTGATCATATAATATATTTGAATTCTGTTTTAAAAGTTTTTTTTTTCTGAGATTAAAAAAATTAAAGTACATGTTTCAAATAACTTACTACAATACAACTTTCAAATAAGCTTTAAATAACTAAGCTTTAGAAAGCATTTTATATTGCAAGCTTGAGTAATTTTGTTTGTTCTACATAATTATGAAAATCAATTAAAACAAAGCATTTTGAAATCAATTTTTAAACATAAACTTAGTTAAATTTAGTTTAATAAATATAAGTATAAAAAAACACTAAATAATAGCCTTTTTGTCGATATTTTAGTTGACTTAAAAAGTAAAGAAACTTTTAATGCAATCAAAAACTAAATTGCTTTAAACAGTTACTTTTTTTTAGAGTCACCTAACTCTTTAAAAAAGCTTTAAGTAGCATCAAAGTTAAAAGAAAATTCACACAAGAAGGAACTTTCTTTTGAAAATTTTACCTTTTCAACATAAAACTCGTTAAAATTTAATATGTTTGATTTGTTATTAACATGTAGAAAACAAAAACAGCAAAAGTATATTTTTTCGTTCAATTTAAAGTAGATTAACACACTCTTATAGTTTAATACAACAAAAAAAAAGGATTAAACAGGAGACTTTAAGCACATTTTGAGTTAAAAAACAATACTTTATCTAATTGTTAAGATTTTTACACAAATCAGTGATTGATAAAATTATAATTCTAATAAAATGATAAAACAATAGAGGAACATGTTCTTTGTTTAAAAATAAATTAAGTTTAACTTTTTAGAAAAAAAAACTGTGAGTGATAAAACTACAAATATGTACTAAACTAATTAATAAAAAACATCTCTAAAAAGTTTTCATTTCCTAAAACTCAGATGAAATAAAACATTAAGAACAAACTATTTCAGTATATCAAGTATACCTAGCTCAGAAATTTGTGATTTTACATTTAAATCTTAATAAAGATTGCTAAACCTCTAGGAAACACAACAACTTGTTCATAATAATACATACTGTTATCTTTAATTACAAGACATGTATAAAGGTAATTTAACTTTTTTTACAGAGTTTAAAATTTCAGCTTAACCATTTAAAAATGCTTTTAGCATTGAAACTTATTCTAAAAAAACAAGTTTCAAACCTTTTGAATTATATTATTTGGTAGTTGAAGCATCTAATGTGGGTCTGCTGTTTTTTGAATTGAACTTTTTAATTTCGGACAAAGAAGCTAATTTGAGGTTTCTATCCAACCACTTACATTGGTAGTATTTTTCATATCAACCTACAGAATATAAAAAGTAATTATGCTCCCTTTAATATATATACTTTTTATGAAAAGTGCATGAACAAGGGCATTCAAGTAGACCAACTAAAGTCAAAAATAAAACTCAAGCTATATACAATTTATTCATATAATTTTTGAATTTGTGATTAAAGAGATTTTCATAATAATGTTTAAATGTTCGAGATGATCAACAGAACTAGAATTGACTATTTTCTAAAATTATTTCATAAGAAAAGCGTTACAATTTATATGTATAATTTTTGTAGCTAGTTTTACTTAATTTGCTTTAAACAACTTTTACTGCTTTTTAATTTAGAGTAAATTTACAATTTATAATAACAAGCTTTTGTTGTAAAAAAAAAACTGTTACTTGCTTAAACCCATTCATATTACATAAGACTCTAAAAATAATTTTCAAAATGATTACAAACAAATAAAAATTATATGTAATATCATTACAAATTTAGAAATTAAAAACTGAAAAATTAAATAAGAAATTAAAACCTTTCTACTAAATAACTAGAAGAACTTAATTAAAATCTAAAAAAAATAACTCATTACAAGCAGAACCAATATTACATAATGTTAATAAATTTGGTATGTAAAAAATAGTTACAACTTTTGGATGCTTTCCAAAATAGCTGATTTCGCCAGCCTTAACAGTAGCCTTGTCAACAAAAAAGGGAATTATAAGTCATCTCCATTTTTCTTTTTGAGTAATCCTTGCACATGGGCCAAAGGTCATGTTTTATTACAGCTGTGCACTCGGTACGCCTCAAACGAGCAACTCGTACTTTATCATCAAACATTTAAGCAAGCAGCTGCTTATGCCCACTATTTCCTCAAGCATCTTAGCTTGAGTTGTAACATTTATGACAGCTATTGTGAATGATGAGGGAGCCTGGTGTAGATTTGTTTTTAAGCCTTCACTACAAATAATTGATTGTAACTTAATAGTAATTATAATTTCAGAAATCTACTCAAATTCTCTTTATTAAAATTTAAAAAAGTTATAATACAATAACTTTTGTGAAAAAGTCTTAGAGGCCAAAAAAAAAATCAGTAAGTTTAAAAAATGATCTTTGCTCTTTTTCCAAGTATACTTATAATTTAGTTAATTTAAAGTTAACTTACTTTTTTGAATTTAGTTTTTATATTCTTAGTTTAATTAATTTTTTGTTTACAAATTAAGCAACAATTACAACACTGTTACATAAAAGTTACAAAAATATTTTTAGAGTACTTCAAAGTTTCTGTAGGGTTAGGTTTGATTTACATTTAATAAACTTTTAATAAATAAAAATTCATTTATGTCGAATGAACACTCATATTTAATAACACCACATTACAGAAGGCACATTCAACTAACGCAGTTTTACAAATGTACAAAAAATAACTTTACATAATAGTTATATTTTTATGAAATGTTTTTAGCTCAAATTAATTAAAACTACCATTTGTTAAATGCTGGCTACTTATAGCATGGTGCATTAGAGTAAAACTTTTAGTATTTTGGTAATATTTAAAACCCATCAATTATTTTGTAAAAAAAATAAATTACATATAAAATCTGTCCATACTATTTGTAGGTTTTGTTTATGTCTCTACAGTTTATTGTTATGTTTATTGTATTCTATAACTTTTACTTAGAAAAATAAGTGAACAAACTAAAAAGCATCTAGAAATTTATCAAACTATACAAATATCTGCTGAAAAATATGCATGCAGTTATAAAAATTAAAACAAAACTTTCATGCTTTTTTCTCTCTTATCAACATTCATTTCATATAAACCTGCTTGCTTTTGATGTAACAATCAAATTGAAAAAAAAAAGAATTTAAACAAATTGTAACATTTCATAGCATAACATTTGTTTCAAATCAACCTGCTTGCTTTTGATGTATCAATTATTTTTTTCTTTAAAAAAAATTAGTTTTTTTTTAAAGAATTTAAACAAGTAGAACAACAAAAACAACATGCAATTCATAAACAACTTTAACAGGAAAGCTGAATATTGAAATATTTGATATCTGTTTTGAGTACATTAAGGCAGCTTCTTTATCTTTAGTACTAGAATATTATAAAGTATAAGTAGTTAAAGTGTAAATTAATATATACACATGTAATGTGACTAGCAAATGTCAGTGTTTAATATATGGTAAAAACAGATTTAACACAGGAATATACACAAATTAAAAATTTATTTATTTAAATAAATATTAAATACAAAACTTTGTAACAAATATTTTTCAGTATAATTGTTTTTATGTTTGACTAATAAATTATTAGATATGAACATAAATAAAAAAATTTCAAGTATTTACTAAACAAATCTTTGAAAATAATAAACAATAAGTTTTTATTAACTATGTGTTTATCTTGTAACTATCAATATATGAGTAACTACAAAAATTAGCTAAATAACTTTTTTAAGTTTTTTTTTAACAACATTTAGCCTTGCAAACAAATGATTTTTTAACTCTAATTGCAAAACTACTTTAATATTGGTTTTCAGTCATTCAAAATTAAATTGAAAGAAACTTTAACTACAGAATTAGAAAAGATAATTTGAAAAAAAATATGTACATCAGCTACATATTAAAAAAAAGAATCACAAAAAATTAACCTGTTCAAAATAAATTTCTTCAATCTCAGCAGCAATTTCATAAACATTTTCATTGGATTGTGGTGGTTGATCATAAATAGAAGAAGTTCCAATTTTGTTAAGATCATCTTCATTCATTATAAAGTTGTGGCAGCATGTACCTTTATATCTTACTACACTTCTGTAGTAACATATACAATTTTAATTAATAACAACTTTGTATAACAATTTTTGATCAAGAAACTTACTTAATCATTAAAATTGAGTTTAGCAACTCAATATCCATGCGATTTTGTAAACGATTTTTTGCAACTCCCATTTGGCTGAACAATCTTTAATAAATACATAAAACAATAAACAATGTTAAAATATTTATATTAAACAGGGTAGCCAGTGAATTTTTAAAAATTTCTTCCTGATTATCTGATTTCGTTCTACATTTTAGTTTTTAAGTACAAGTTTGGTTGTTTTTTTAAGTATAAAATTAAACTATAGGTAAAAAAATAATGAAAAGATACTATACAGCTACTTGATATAAATGGGTTTTTTATTAAACAAAAATATGAAAAATATTTAAACATATTATCAGTATATAATAGTTCATTTTATAAAGAACTTGTTTAAATTTTTAGTTTAAAATTCAAGGTAAAATGGGGAACTAAATAAGTTTTCTTTTAAAAATTTTTGAGAAATTTTTTAAAAAGTGTTGTACCTTTATAACCAAATTGAAAAGTATTTTAAAAAACAGTGTAAAATTAAGTGCAGTAGCACAAATATAGAAAATCAATATAGTATGACAAAGTGTTAGTAGCCTCCTATAACAGATCAAACTTATTTTTAGTCTGGAACTATTTAAAAAATCATCAAAGTAAATTGTATATATAAAAATATAACAACTAGTCCAACACTATGCAAAATAATTAAATCTATTGTTTCAATCAATATTTTCAAATCACCATATAAAACAACAAACCGAACAAAACAGTTGCAAATGTTTCAAAATGACATTTAAAAATCAAGAAGTGATTTTTGTAATTTTTTTGAAAATATTTTAAGGGCATAGGGCATATAATCATAAAACATTTTATTTCACAATTTGATATTATTTTATATCTTTTTACTAAGCTACAAAATGCTTTTTACAGCTTTTAAAAATTCAAAATAATTTTTGAAATATAGCCAGTCAAAGTAAGAGCTAAAAATAGGTTCCTTATAGGAGTTGCAGACTAAAACTGCAAAAATTGGCTATTTCACTAAAAATTAATCTTCTCCTACGTTTTTTGAGATTAGTTATTTTAAAAATCTGGGCCAGAGAGAACCTTGTATACACTAAACACATTTAATTTTGATTATAAAAACTAAAATGTGCAATATTGTATCTACAGGTAGAATTTAAAAAACAAATTTACCACTTGTGTATCAAAACAGATCCTTTCTATTTTTTTTTTATAAAAATATCCTTTAAAGACTATCCTTTTAAAACAGTTAATATTTTATAATCTTAAACTAATATATCTACCAAAAATTCAACTTCACAAACTTCATACAAATTTTGTCTTAAATATAAGTCCATTAGCAACCAGAGAAAAAGCAAATTTTCAATTTTTAACTTAAAATTTATTAAAAAAAGAAAAAGAAAACATGTGAGGCTCACAACTAAGGTCGATGGATTGGTGTGCAGAAGGACCTTTCAGTCATTGGCTGCGCACCATTTGCTTGTGACTAATACTTTGAGCTAAATTTAAAAACAATAATAAGTAAAAAATAAACAAAAAACTTAACAAATATTTATACATACAATAAAAACAATGGTAAGCACTTTTTTTTAACTCATTACTGCCAATATTGACCATGAAAACTATAGTCTACTATGGGCTCCACCCACACTGTCTCCTACCCTAGATTTTGATTTTTACATCATTTAAATTTTACTTTTCCCTTTCTACAAGAGCAACCAAAAAAATGCAATAAATAACTCAAAAATAAATAAAAGGAAAGAATTGGTAAATTTACTACGATAAAATATTTAGTATAATCATAATACTTAAGAGCACCATGTATTTTAAATATTGTCTAGAAAAGTTTTGTATATGTATGTAGGTAAAAATTTTAAATATTTGCTTAACTGTTTTATTGATTTGTAAACTTGTTTTATTGAATAAAACAATTAACATGTCCAACCAGCATAAAGTTTGTTTTAAATTAATTAAATTAAATGAAAAACGTAACAAAATGTCTAAGTGCAAAAAAGAATTAAAAAATTTACTTTTTCACATTGCTTATGTTTACTTATAGACCAATATTCAAGAGATTTTTGTTTGAAGTTTATAAAGTTAATTTTTAAGATATAATATGTATAAAATGAAATGATAAAATACTTTCTATTAAAAGGAATAGACATTTTTTAACTAATATACTATGAATTGAGCTGGTGAATAACCATCAGCCTCAAACTCTACTCCTTATTTTATTCGAACAATGAAATTATTTTAACTATCTTAAACTAATAAACAAGATTATTATTAACTTAACCTTTTTTATGACAGTTTTTAATTAGACTTCTAAATATTTTTCCAAGGAAAGAACTGATTGTTATAATTTTACTTTTATCATTCAACAAGAGTTTGTAAACAAAATTTAAAGCTAAAATTTAAGTTAATTTAAAACTCATTTTGACAAAAAATTTCATTATGGGCTGAATATTCTACACATGTGTCGCTGATTGGCTGATCTATTTTCATAGAGATAAAACTATCCAACCGTAAATTTTGATGCTATTTATCATATTTTGGAGCCACAAGTTGTTAGAAGTTAGCAAAAGACTTAGTTTAAATTCAAAAATCTGTTCTCAAATATTAAACCTTACTAGTTTCAGAAATTTGTAAACAATTTAACTGTAATACATCTGTAGGATGAGAAAAAATTATTAAATAATAATTTAACTTAATAATAATTATTTAATTAGGATTATTTACTTTTACTGCTAATATAAGGTTATGAGTGGTGGGGTTCATTATTTTGGTTTAAAAATTCACAGTAATTACCTAGGATGAAGTTGCACCAATGTCAAGGTGAAATTATATTGAATTTAATGTCTTTCAAACCATTATTTTAGGCTAAAAATAAATGTTTTATGCTAACTATGTTTAGCCTGAAATATACTTTGTTTTAAACAAGAATTAAATACTTAGTGCACATAAATAAAATTTATTTATGACAAACTAAAGTATTCGATTGATTATGTTTTACAATATCATAATCTATATAAAAAATTGAAATAATTTAATTGCTTTATATTGTTTAATAAAAGCAATTATATATTTAAGTTTATTAATTTATGATATATAACTCAATTTATGTACTTATAAATACAAATTTTTAGCCAAAAATTATAGTTAAGAATACATCAAATACAATATAATTTCAGTTAGATATTGGTGCAACATCATACTAGATAATTATCAAATTCACATTGGCTTTTATGTAATAAAATATATATAGGATTGCCACACACTAATGAGCTCAGAGAAATTTCAAATAATAGAAAATCTCAAGGAAACTCACAAAATTTTTAATTTTTTTAAACTTTGGGAAACTCAAAGCAGTTTTAAGGTTTTTAAGAAAACCTCAGGAATTTTTTTAAATAGTTTATTAAAAGTATTTAAGGATTTGAAAAAAACTCCAGGAAGGTTAAGGTTACCCAGAAGATTTTATGACTCAAAGAGTGACAAACAAGTATATATTAGGATTTAATTTTTATTATTTCTTGAAGTATTAGCTTATAATATTTACAGTTATAGTTAGTTTTAATAAAGTTCAGGTTAAATGTATAAAATAAAGTTCACAGGGTAACTTAGGCCTCTGATTGTTTTTATAACTTTGTTTTGGATCTAAAACATTGTTTGAACAACAGATATCTAATTTGCCACAAGAACTTTTTGTTAAGGGTATAGGGGGTTAAAAGCCAATCACTTCCATGTTTTTGTTTATTTATATAACTATGATTCTTCCATTAAATAAGCAAAAGGAAATTACAGTTGAGGCCAGGGGGTTGCATCCATGTAAGATACTCATTAAGTTTTTAAAACATATATGTTTTATATTTAAAGGGTATCTTTAAGAAGTACGCATCCGTGTAAGGTACGCACAAATTTTTCAGAATATTTATCTATTACATTCAAAGAGTATCTTTAACAAGTATGCATCCGTGTAAGGTAAGAATAAACTTAGGGGCATAGGGGGGTTAAAACACTTTTTTTAGAAATAAATATTAGTTAAAGGTTAGTTAAAGGTCAGTTATTCATTAAGAAAAAGTGTAACCCCCCTGTAAATATAAATTTAGGGGCATAGGGGGGTTAAAACACTTTTTTCGCAATGTGATCTTGTTTTGTATAGTTTTTAATAAGCTACAAGTTGCTTTTTACAGACTTTAAAAATTCAAAATATTTTTAGAGATATAGCCGGTCAAATTCTGAGGCAACAATAGGTTCTTTATGGGAGGCACAACTAAAACAGCAAATAACTAGAATTCACTGAAGATATACCTCCAAGCATTTTCGAAATTACTATCACAAATTTTTAGGAAATGTTCCTTGCAATATTTAAAAATACTGGTGCAAGGAAATATTAAAATTATTAAAAAATATATATAAAAAATAAAACAATTTTTTTTTGTGTTTTTGTTATAAAATTTTTATTTTTTATTTTTTTCAAAAGACTTTTCTAAACATTGCAATGAACATTTTCTAAAAATTTGAGGTAGTTATCTCAAAAAACCTAGGAGAATATATATTCTTAGTGATTTCTAGTTATTTGCTGTTTTAGTTGTGCCTCCCATAAAGAACCTATTGTTGCCTCCGACTTTGACCGGCTATATCTCAAAGATTGTTTTGAATTTTTTAAATCTGTAAATAGCATCTTGTAGCTCAGTAAAAACTATATAAAATAAGATCACATTCTAAAAAAAGTGTTTTAACCCCCTATGCCCTTAAACTTATCCTTATATTACACGGATGCGTACTTCTTAAAGATACTCTTTGAATGTAATAGATAAATAATAATTGGCTTTTTATTTATTTTTTATAATTATATGTGGTTACTTACATAATTATATAAATAAATAAAAATATGGAAGTGGTGGGCTTTGAACCCTAACACAGGTGTTTATGAGCAAAAATACACTGCTTTAACTTCTCGTCCATGTTGTTTGTGGTAAAGCAGCGCATTTTGCGTTTATTTATGTAAAAATTTTAACAACTTTTTAAAAGTTTTTGCATTGAATAATTCATTTATTCATAAATACTAATTCAATAAAAATATAATAACATAATTAATTATGTACTAATTTTGTTAACATAACAAAACAACTAAATTAACATTTAAATTATTTTAATCGTTATTTTTAATCAAGTATAATACTTGCTATTTAAAAAACTACAATACAACAAAACAAAATTATACGTAATACATACAACAAGTTAATACATAAAACAAACAAAATAATTGACTTAAATAAACTAAATAAAAGTAATAGTTACATTAATTTAAACTGTTATACCTAAGTATAAGCTTAATATTTCAACCTACAATTAATAAAGTTTTTTGAATCCTACGCCTACCCCTTACACTTATTTTATTTCTAAACTATATGGATCTCATAAAATTTACTCCTTTATTAAACTAACTCTTAATTATTTTTAGAGTTTTGTTTTACAATATATTAAAAAAAATTTCAACTGTACTTTTATGTTTATTTTCGCAAAAAAAAGTTATTTTAAGTTTATATTAAAAACTTGCTTGAATATTTTTTTTACTATTTTTTGTTTATATGTGATAAATATCTAAAATCAAGATGTTTTGTAAGCGTTTCGTGTTATTTTTTATTTAAAATTTTGTTTTATCTGAGTGTTTTCAATGAAAACAGCTTAAATACAAATGAAAAATATTGTTATATAGTACAAAGAATTAATAAAATTCATTACTAAACGGGTTATCAACCAATGAGAATTTAAAATAAAGTTTTTGATTGTACGAACCTTGATTTAATTCCTTTGGTAAACCTGTTTTGACCATATATTTAATATTCTGTCATATATGTATTAAAGGGTTATAAGTAGAATTCAAAATGTTTTTAAAGAGTATTCTTGTCTCTTACAACGTGAAATTTTATTTATACATAATTTTTCTACAAACTTCTCATCAAACCATCTTTTAATAATATTTTGATATTTACATACAAAAAATTGATCTATATATGACGTTTAAACGACGTTTTATTGTTTATTTTATATACAAAATGTACTAAATACCATTGTTTTTATTGAAACTGATTAAGTTATAACGTTTTTAGGTTTTCTTATTTTTTCTGAGTTTTAACATAAAAATTTAATCACTATTGATTATTTTATTTTTTTTTTTCCCAAAACTACGTTTCTTTTAATTGTTTATTTTAAAATTTACGTAAATTTGGTTTTTTATAGGTAATTATTAAAAAATTATTAATACTTAGTGGTTTATAAAAACACTAATTAAATTATTAAAAACTAACTGTTTTATGTTATATTACTTAAATTAGTTATTTTTCAAGTTAACTTAATACATCTAAGTTTAAAATATTAGAGTTGTTTTAGATTTTTTTTTAACAATATGTTTGCTTTTTTAATGTTATCGCATCATTTTGTCCCTGGTTTCGTAATAATTTAAAAATTATAAAAATTTTTTACGTTCATTAGCTCTACAAATTTTAAACAAATCAGCGACGCATTGGTGGAATATTCAGCAGTTTCATTATCATACATTAATTTCTTTTTACTAATTATTTATGCTGTTTTACTCTTTATAAAAGGTTACTTTAGAGCAAAAAGCTGCTAGATGAGCTAAATGTTAGAGTCATCAGAAACTAAAAATTTTTTAAAAAGGGGGTTTTATTTATTCAAAAGGCAATTTTTTTATTAAAACGGCAATATTTTTTTCCATAAGCTTATAGTGTAAAATCACTTATCGCAATTATTTAAGGGCTAAAAGCTAATTTATTACCACCTTCCAGAAAAGCAATTTTTTTACTAAGATTTATAGCTTTATAGCTACTTATGGTAACTGTGGCACGACTAATCAAATTCGGACAATTCAAATTCCGACAATTCAAATTAAAAAAAATTTAAACAGCCACAAATAAAAAAATAATGTATATTTATGAAACATAAAAAATACATACGTAGGTCATATCAATATCTACAAGCCATTTTTTTCTTTTTACAAAACATTAAATATTTTTTTAAGATATAGCTTAAATAAAGTAAAAAACATAGTTTTTTTAGTAATTTTAGAACATCTTGAAAAGTAATTTAAATTTTGAAAAAAAAAGAAAAAGTGGCTTGTAGATATTAATAAGATATAAATTGGTATTTTTTTTCAAATTTATATTACATATTGAGATCAATCATTTAGTTATTTTTTGAAAATTTGAATTGTCGAAATTTGAATTATCCGAATTTGAATTGTGATGTATGAAATACTTTTATGGTATGAAATAATGAGAAATACCAATTTAAATACAAATCATTGGGAATTATATGATTTCAGTACTTCCTTATCTTTAATTAAATTAGAATTTTAAACTGTTAACTCATATAAAGGCTTAAATTTACAAACTTATTTTAATACTTTATATTACCCATTTGCAAACACTAAACTAAAAAGATTAATTATGCAAAATTTTCAAATTAAAAAAAAAAAAACTTTACTAAGTTTATAAAAAGTGGTTTAAATTTTACATAGATAAAAAAAATTATAATTAGAAACCGCGTAGTTTCCCCCACGCACAACTACCACAGTACTACCCACACGTTTCAAACATAAGTAGAGTTTAAAAAAGATAGTAAAGTTATCTTTTTATATCTTAAAAACTTTTAAAACAATAGGTTAAAACTTTACCGAATATTTTCAGGTCTTTATTTATAAGGTGTTTATGATCTTTTTGGTCAATAAAATTTTTAAAGTAATTGAGTTATAATGAGTTTAAAAGATAATTTAATTTCTAAAACAATAAAAACCGTAAATGAAATCCGAAATTTATTAATCAAGCCTTAGAATTTATGTATTTAAATACGAATAATTCTATGGCTATATAGAAATTTATATTCTTTTCTTATTAAAAAATAAACGTTTGCTATAATCGGTTTAGCGAGTTTTCAAAACACAATTTCCAACTTTAATTTTTTATGAAATTTTATGAGTTTTTATGAAATTCTACAAAAATATAAATACTATTTTGTAAACTATAAAATTTTTATCAAAAATGTTCATTAAGTAATTATTTTTAAGTTTTGAAATTTTTTACGGCATACTTTCATGTGTTTGTGAGTTTTCAAAAAGTTTTGCAACTGTTTAATTTCAATATCAGCTTAAATTTAACATTATTTCAAATGTTTAGGTGTCTAACAGGGTTGCATAAATGAAGAACAAATTGTAAAGGTTTTGATAAACTAAAATATGTATAAATTACAACTTACAACGATAGGCCAAAAATATGTTTGTTAATATTGCTGTATTTATAATAAAAATGTAGATTAAAAATTATATCTGTTATTCTTACTTATATCCCGCAAATAAAACAATGATGAAATAATGCTAAAAGTGTAAAGTTTTCAACAAAAAAAGACTACCTTTTACCTAGTATCAAATATTGTTTTAAGACAAACAAATATTTACTCAGTATTAAGATGTTTCTATTTTTGCCACTAAGACAAGTCTAGTAAACATTTTAAGATATTTTCTTGTTTAAAGATGTATAATAGACTTTGTGAACACTGAATATTTTAAAATGTTATATCATGTGGTAATTTTCTCTCAGACTCAATGTGGTGTTTGCTTGAATTAGAATTTTATATTTTAAAACAATAAGTCACGTTGCAGCATTTAGTGTAGTATTCGCCAAGTATTCGATGTAATTTTGTTTCGGAGAATTCTCATATAAAGAGTCAAAGTTAGTCTAAAAAAATGGTATGGGCGTCTTCCCTAAGGTCTGTAGTTTTGCAATTCAGTCTTTGATTTTTATTTTTTGACGTATTTTTTTCAAAAATGACGTCACAAAAAAAAGTCATTTTTCGTCATAAAAAAATAGTTTCGGAGAATTCTCGTATAAAGAGTCAAAAATGGTCTTTAAAAATGGTATGGGCGTCTTTCTTAAGGTGTGCAGTTTTGCAATTCAGTCTTTGATTTTTAATTTTTGACGTATTTTTTTAAAAAATGACGTCACAAAAAAAAGTCATTTTTCGTCATAAAAAAATAGTTTCGGAGAATTCTCGTATAAAGAGTCAAAAATGGTCTTTAAAAGAGGTATGGGCGTCTTTCTTAAGGTCTGCAGTTTTGCAATTCAGTCTTTGATTTTTATTTTTTGACGTATTTTTTTCAAAAATGACGTCACAAAAAAAAGTCATTTTTCGTCATAAAAAAATAGTTTCGGAGAATTCTCGTATAAAGAGTCAAAAATGGTCTTTAAAAATGGTATGGGCGTCTTTCTTAAGGTCTGCAGTTTTGCAATTCAGTCTTCGATTTTTAATTTTTGACGTATTTTTTTCAAAAATGACGTCACAAAAAAAAGTCATTTTTCGTCATAAAAAAATAGTTTCGGAGAATTCTCGTATAAAGAGTCAAAAATGGTCTTTAAAAGAGGTATTGGCGTCTTTCTTAAGGTCTGTAGTTTTGCAATTCAGTCTTTTAATTTTAATTTTTGACGTATTTTTTTTCAAAAATGACGTCACAAAAAACGTCATTTTTAGTCATAATAAATTAGTTTCGGAGAATTCTTACATAAAGAGTCAAAAATGGTCTTTAAAAATGGTATGGGCGTCTTTCCCAAGTTCTGCAGTTTTGCAATTCAGTCTTCGATTTTTATTTTTTGACGTATTTTTTTCAAAAATGACGTCACAAAAAAAAGTCATTTTTCGTCATAAAAAAATAGTTTCGGAGAATTCTTATATAAAGAGTCAAAAATGGTCTTTAAAAGTGGTATGGGCGTCTTCCCTAAGGTCTGTAGTTTTGCAATTCAGTCTTTGATTTTTATTTTTTAACGTATTTTGTTCAAAAAAGACGTCAAAAAAAAAAGTCATTTTTCGTCATAAAAAATAGTTTCGAAGAATTCTCATATAAAGAGTCAAAGCTGGTCTTTAAAAGTGGTATTATCGTCTTCGTCTAAGCAAGTTGAATTAAATAAATGTTTCTGAAACCTATAAAGTTATCAATTTACTACACAATATTGTTGTTCATATAGTATGTATATTCTTTTTGTTGTTAAGTACTTTTTTTCGTAGATAAAAAAAAATTAAAATACATGTGACAAATAGTTTACTACCATCCGGCTTTATAATAAATTAAAAAACTAAGCTTTTAAAAGCATTTTAATAACTATAAGTTAGTTGGAAATTGGTTTGTTTTACTTAATTATTAAAATCAATCAAAGTTTAGCATTTAAAAATCAATGAATTTTAAAATAAACAAAATTTAAAGTAGCTATAGTTTAGTAAAAATAAAGAGAAAAATAAACATCAGTAATAACTTTTTGTAGATATAAAGTTGACTTAAAATGTAAAGAAACTTTTAAAGCAATTAATAAAGAACTGCTTTAAACAGTAACTTTTATTTTAAGACACTTAATTTGTTTTCAGAAGTAAATAATAACATCAAAAATTCTAAAAATAATACAAGAAGGAATTTTTGATTGAGAATTTCACCCCTTCATCATAAAACACTAGAAGAACATTCTTTGTCATAACATTTAACCTGTTTATAAATTTATAATTATTAGAAATTTAAAATAAAATAAACAACAAAATGTAAACTTACTTGCTCATCCAAAGTATCACCAGAAGAACATTCTTTGTCAAAACATTTAACCTATTTTTGAATTTTTTAAATGTCTTCAAATAGCTCTGTTTTATCAAGTTAGCAAAACAAAGGTATAAAAGAGGAAATTCAAAGTCTTAAAGATTGAAAAAAATTATTTAACATAACTACAAAAAACTATATATATACACAATTACTAAATATTTAAACATTCTTTTATATATTTAGTTGAATACTATTAATTTATGTTTGAAGTGTAGAAATTTAAGATAAAAGTTTAAAAATACTTTGAAAATTTTATAAACATTGGTTAAAAAAATTAACAAACTTGCTAAGTTAAAATTTTAGCAGATGGAAATGTTTTTGAATCACACACCTGTTAATAAATTTATAACAAATGACAATCTTTTACTATAAATATTCTTAAATAATAAATAATGTTAAAATATAACATATTAGAAGCTGCATTTATTGATAATTAATACACTTTTTAAGAACTTACTTTTGTGATGTTTTCATTCTGCCCTCTTTGCTTGATTTTCTTTTCAAAATCTTTTCCATTCTTCTTCCAAACACGCAAAAATTTTTCAATAAATCTTCTCATAAGTTCTTTGGATCTTTTTCCTTTAATAATTGTTTTTAAGAACACTTCTGCAGCTGTTCTAACACTACAATTTTCTATGTGATATAGTAGAGAACAGTCAATAGCTGTCTTAATAAATAGCTCCTCATCACAAAGTTGGCTCAATGGTGAAATATTTTTTTTTGGCATTTTATTTAGTTCTTAAATGGATCTATAATTTTTTAACAAGTATTATTATTATATAAAAAGCATAATGTTGCTAAAAATATACTTTTAGAATTTAAAATACTTATAAATTGAATTTAATAAAGAAAGTTTAGATTGTTTACAAAAAATGTTTACACAAAGTTAAGTTAGAGTTTGTTTTGCTGTGGCAACTAAGAATCGTAAAACTATGGACTTAAAAAAATATGTTTTTGTATTCAAAGCAGAAATGTAAAAGTTTTGATAGTATAAGAAGGTTATAGTGATATAAAATTTAAAAAAGCTTTTATAACTTGTCGTTGATTAATTAGACAAGTTATTTAACAATAAATTTTCAAAAAAAAAAAAATGAACATATAAATATAGCATCGTCAGTAAAAATTCCTCTGACATTATAGTTTTTATTTTTATCGTTTTTAAAGAACAACAAAAAAAAGGAAAACTATACTTCTTATTTTAATGTTGCATAAAAAAAAACATGATAATCAAAAATTTGTTTGTAAAACAATTTGATTACTGAAAGTTTTAATACAAATTACACTACAATTTATCTAGTTTGTTTTACAAACTATAATTATCTTTTCAAACGATTATCAGTTAATAGCTATTTACAAAAACCAAGTAACTTGTTTTAGTTAACTTTAATCTGAGTTGATTAAATTACTCAGTTACTCTATTAACTATACTTTTATTTTTAAAATTAATTTTAAATGTTATTACTTATTGTACTAGTGTTTTAAAAACTATTTTAACTTTGACAAATACATATTTTATTAACTTGTTTTTATAACTAGTTTTATGTTTTTTTTATGTGCCGTTTCTACTTTTTTTTGAAAATTTTTGTAATTAAACTTTATTTTATTGAACAGAGTAAATTAATATTATTAAAAATTATATAAAAAATTAAAACTTTAACAATCTTTTTTGGAAATTGTTATTTAACCATTAAAAATTATTCAATGTAAAAAACTTTATAAGTCATTTTATATTAGATGGGCTTAAAAATTATATTTATAATCAATTTAGGTTGAACAAACTAATTTAAAACTTAAAGATTAGTTTGAAAAACTATTGAAAAAAAAAGAGGACGGAACGGTAATACTTTTTTTAAGAAATAAATTTAAATTTTTTAAATCTAAAACGTCTTTAAAACAATCAAAAACTGATTTGCAAAATTACAAAACTTGATAAAGACTCTTAATCTTTTCTTATCACTTAATATTCGTTATGAGGTAATACACTTAAGAAATAATTTTAAAAAGATTATTCTTCTATGACTTAATTGTAATAGAATCGATAAACAATAGTCAATTTTCAAAAAAAAAGAAATCTTGAAGAAGGAGCCTATTTTTCTGAATAATTAATTTTAATATTTCTAGGAGAAATGTTCGAAACAAGTTTTTTAAAGAAAAAAATGATTTTTTGTGACGTCATTTTTGAAACGTTTTTAAAACAATCAGAAACTGATTTGCAAAACTACAAAACTTGAGAAAGATTTTTAAGTTTTTTATTACTTTATCTTCATTATTAGGAAATACTTTAAGGAAGTGTTTTAAAAACGATTACTTTTACGTGAATTAATTTTAAAAAAATAGAAAGTCAAAAAAAACTCAAAAATAAAGTTTTTGAATAGATGCAAATGCCCCATGCTATTCTTAATTAACAATATTGCCTATTTATAAGAGTATTTTCCGAAACAAGTTTTTTAGGGCAAAAAATGACTTTTTTTTATGACGTCTTTTTTGAAAAAAAACGCGTCAAAAATTAAAAATCAAAGGCTGAATTGCAACACTAAAGACCTTGGGGAAGACGCCAATACCATTTTTAAAGACCATTTGTGACTTTTTATAGGGTAACTCTCCGAAACCATTTTTTTAACGACAAAAAATAACTTTTTTTTGTTACGTCATTTTTGAACAAAATACGTCAAAAACTAAAAATCAAAGACTGAATTGCAAAACTACATACCTTAGGAAAGACGCCCATTCAATTTTTATAGACCATTTTTGTCTCTTTATATGAGAATTCTCCGAAACTTTTTAATTATAGCAATTGTTTTTTTTTTTTTTGTGACGTCATTTTTGAAAAAAAATACGTCAAAAATTAAAAATCAAAGACTGAATTGCAAAACTACAGACCTTAAGGAAGACGCCAATACCTCTTTTAAAGACTAACTTTGACTCTTTATAGGAGAATTCTCCGAAACAAAGTTTTTTTAGGATATCAAATAGAGAAAAAAAAATACTACTTTTGTGACGTAATTTAAGGTAATTTAAAACTTATATACTTAAAAATAAAAACTGTTTTCTAAAACTTCAGACCATCCAGAAAAAGAAGGTACTTTTTTTTTTGGTATATACTTAACTTTTATATGATAAACTATCTTTTAAAAAAAACTTCGAATACTTGGCGAATACTTGGCGAATACTACACTAAATGCTGCAACGTCAATAAGTCTGTGAAATTTAAATAACATTATTTCTTCATTTTATAAATTTTAATTCAAGTAGTCAAACTTTGTTACTTGTAGAATATTTACATAGTAAAAGACAGTAGTTGAAAGCTCAAATACAAATAAGTATAATACAAAAGCATAATGATTAGTGTTGAGTTTCTAAAAGCTTGAGGAAACTTAAAAGGACATTAGTTTATCTATATAGTTGAAGTACTAATATTTAGTAGAGTTTTAATCTAAAAAGAAATTAAAAACCCACTTTAATAAAACTATTCTTAAATAATACTTAGTTTCTACCATAGTTTATTGTTAAATTTTATTTGTTTTATTAATAATTGCAAGATAAAACAAATTAAACTTTTTTATAAAACATAATAACTAGACAGGTTGTTTACAAAACCTTAATTAAAAAAAATATATATTTATACCTATTTTTCAAGTCTTAATTGTATTTTAAGACACATGCCTTACCTCAGTTTGTTGTTTGTTATAATAGAAACTCCAACCTGATTGTTTTTCATACATGTTGAAAAATTTGCAAAAATGTAGTATTAAGTATTTTACCAATATGATTTTAATATAAAGAGAATTGTAGAATGTTATTCAAATACCTTCTAAGTTTAAAAATTTAAAAATTAATAATTCAGAACTTTTAAAACTTGACTTAACTTATAAAAAAATTTTTAGCTTTTAGCTTAAAAATTAACTTTTAGTGGTTCTGATGTATATATGGTTTGCTATTTCTAATGTAATTAACTAACACACACTAAATAGGTATAAAAATTGCTGTTATCTGTAGGAAACATCAAAAAATATCTTATGAAAACTTGGTAAAAAGAAAAATGTAGTATTTTTAATGATTTAAGATTATAAAGGATTAGTTGTAGAGATATTTTAAACAAACTCAAAAATAATTCTTTTTGAAAGGTATACAAGTAAACTGTAGTTATTTGTTTAGCTTATGATATTGATTTAGATTTAATCATAATTAGTTTTATTCAAAAATTTTCTAATACTTGTTTTCAACTAGAACTTTAAAATGAAATTAACTATCTTAAGAAATTAGTTAAATAAGCTAATAAAAGTATGTAGTAATTTAATCAATTTTATCTTTTTAGTTTATTTGAAAGTTCTACTATTTTAAAAACATTGAATAATTCTTAGACTGTTTAATTTCCAAATTATAACTATTAAGTAGCATACTGTAATAATGATCTATTATATTTTTATCTATCAAATGAAGAAAATTTTAACTTGGTTTTTCTTCTAAACTCAAGATCTTTAAACAAATGTAACATTTAGAGTTTTGTTTTAAGAATTGTAGAGTTGTTGTTAGTTTTATAATTTCTTAAGTTAATTGTTGTTCAAATTAATTGGGTTTTAACCATGGCATCTCAAACTTGGCAAAGTGGCCCACTTTGGGAGCATTACAAATGTTTAGGTGGCCATGAGCAGCAAAGGGTCCAAAAAGAGGGACCATGAGCTGTAAAAGAGCCACAGGGAATATGAGATCATAAATTAAAATTTACACCAAATAATCTGGAGTTGATGATGAAGAACAAATAATAAAACAAACAAAAGGTCTTAGGTATTTTTAAGGGTAGTTTTGAACCTCATACCGGATATTATGAAAAAAAAAATAGGCAATCTAAAAAACCACAAGCTGTATAAAGGGTAGTCATAAGGCCATAATTTGAAATTTACACTAGAAATTTGGAGTTGATAATGAAGGACAAAATAAAAGAAATAATAAAAATAGCTTATTTAGTTTCTTTAAAGGGGGCCTTTTGAAAATAAAATTGGGAAACTCTGGTTTAACCAAACCCAGGTTACTCTAGATATTTCAGGCTAGTTATTTTTTTAATAAAACTCAGGCTGACTCGAGATTGTCATTTTAGGGCGACTAGGTTTAACTTAATATAACTCAAGATAATTTTTGCTTACTTTGGCAGGCATTTTTTTAAAGAGTAGCAACCGTGCGTTAGGCCATTAGCTTTATATATAACAGATTCGTTTTTAAAAAAATTACTAGATTTTTTTTGTTTTGGAATTACGTTATTTTTTATGCTAATCTGTTTTAATAGAGAAACATTTAGAGTTAACAATATGATCATTTTGAATTTTCATTTAATTTAGACTTTAGAGAAAGAGCAAAATTTCCCCTAAATATAAAAAGTAAATGTAATAGTTTTACAAATTAGTTTATTTTAACTTTTTCAAATGACAGTAATTATTACCCAACACATGATTTTTTATGGTTGTATCATTTCATAGCTTTATGGTTATCATATACAGAATACCGGTTACATGAAAGTTCAAATTCTGACACTTTATATACTTAAGAATTAAGCTCAGGCCACAAAAGAAATACATATGTAGTTCTATTTTATACTGTAAAGCCATTTTTTTCTTTTTTGCAAAGTTTTAATACTTTTTAATATATTTAAAAGTTTTTAGACATCTATAAATCAGAAAAATATTAAAAATATTTAAAGCCAATCAATTAAAATATTAAAAAAGAAAAATGGCTTATAAATACTGATAAGACCTACTTAAGTATTTTATTTTTTTAATATATTTAACTTTTTGAGAAACATATATTTAATTTATTTTTAAGAATTTTAACTTTTGGAACTGAATTGTCTGAGTTTGAATTTTTTGGCATCCACAGAAAACTCCGCATAAGTCTATAGTTTTTATTGTAATAAAATCTATATTCAACATAGGTCTTAAGGACTTGGTAAAATTAAACTTCGAACGTCAAGATAGTAGCTTTGAATATTAAGCATAAGACAGAACTTTACATAAAATTGTATAGGTCATATTAAAAAATAATTAAATTGCTTAAAAATATACTTCCTTTCCTTTTTATATTTGTTGTTAGTAAACCCCTATAAGCAAAAACGATTGTGTTTTACAACTTAGTTTATCTTTCTATAAAATCAAAGCTTAAAAAGGAAAACAGAAATTTCAAAAAAATAAACATTGCCCGGTTGAACTGATTCTTTTTAAAAAAAGTTGTTTGTTTATTTTCTTTATATTTAAAAAAATAAATTAGTTTTAGTGAGTCAAGTTTTGGTTTATTTGAAAATAGAAAGTAATTTTAAAAGACGCAGAATTTACTCTGAATGTTGTTTACTGATTAATTACAAAATAGAACATATTTTTTGTATATATAAACAATTTTTGTATTATTTTCCAAGAAATGTTTATATTTATTAAAAGCTTAATTTATTGGTTCTTATTCTGCTTAAAAAATTTATTCATTTGACTATTTTAAACTGTTAAGAGTGCCTAGTGCATTTAGGGCAATTTACTAGTTTATTGAGGTTAATATACCTCAAAGTATTAGAAATAAATCTTTACTTTTTTATGTTAATACTCACATATAAGGAAGCTAAATATAGAGAAAACATATAAATTTTTAGAAACTTAACTTCTTTTAAGGTTTTTAGACACAGTATTATAAAGAAATTTTGTAAAATAGCATTTGTTCACACAAAAATTTGTTGAAACATTCTAACTTTTATACTATTTGTATTGTTTCTCAATAAAGATGGGAAAAAGAATAGTTACAAATTAGTATTTCTTGTTATTAAGTAGCTTTTGTAATCAATTTATGACTAACAGTATAAAGAACTTTGATTATTTATCTAATGAATAATTGCAACAACTAGTTGAACTAAAACCTAAATATTTTTTTTACACTTGGAATAGTACAAATTAATACCAGTTTTGAATGTTTACGTTGCTTAATTAACTTACTTATCATCAAAAATCTCAATTTTCACTTAATCACACTTTTTAGCCCACTGTTTCAAATGCGCAACTTTTCAATTACTAATTTACCTTAATCTACACAGCACGACAGTATACCGGTTAAACTGAGTTTACAAATTATTAAAAAAATCACTCAAAGAAATAATATAAAAGTTTTTACAGTTTACATCACAAAAAATGATTAAGCTGCTAACCTGCATAGTTTTCTTTCTGCTCGCGTCAGGCGCCTGTCGACCAGCTTACGGATCAGACGTCATGCACGCGCCTGGCAAACCAGTCCTTGAGATGCCGATAAGGATACAAAAAGGTTTTTCCTTATTTTTTGATTTTTCAGTTATTCTTGGTTTGTTTTTGTGTGTTTTATTATGTTTTATAATTGTTTTTGTTTTTATATATTTAAGCTTGTATGCTTATTTATGTATATATTACCTAGTGTATTTCTATAACTACTTACTACTTTGTTTATATTTAGACGCTTAGCTAATGATTTTAGTTTATTGCAAAATTATAATTTCACAGTGGTAATACAGTATATGTTTATATTTTTTCTTTATATTTAAAAATATTTTTTTTTAGGTTCATTCTACACTTTAAGGTGCCAGACTTCAGGAGGCTACCCCCAACCAAACATCAACTGGTACGTTGACGGGATGAGTGTTTCAACTTTCAGCCGGGAAAAGAAAAAAGTGTTGGGAATTTCAGAAGATGTTAGCAAAGGGTTGCTGACCATTGGTGACAGTGAGACTAACAGAGGGTTTGCCGCTAAAAACGTAGGGGAGTACTACTGCCAGGCTGAGAACTCAGTCGCGGCCGTTATGAGCGATGTTCATCGTTTGGAGATGACCGTTTTCACTGACTTCGTGATCTCAGTGATGGCAGTTGCAGCTCTCATCGTGGCTGTGTTGGCCGGTTTCGCTTGGGTAAAACTTCGTAAGAGTTTTGAAACATCGTTCAAGCGTAGAAACGACGTTGAAGCAAACTACGTCGGTGGTAGGGTAGTTGAAGAGAAAAACAAAAACTGTGACGCTTAAGCTCCGCTTGCAAGCAGCAAGGATCAGTCAAAACATCAAGTTTAAAGAGAACCTAATTATTTAAAAACTTCACACTATGATGATGTTAAGTCAAACAGTCTTCACTATTTTATAGTTTAATTAGCATATTCTCTAGATTTTAACATTACTTGAAACCGTTTTTAAAAAACGTGTGGTTTAAAAATTTAGTGTTGGTAGATTTTTTAGTATATCTTATCGTTTTTAAATGGTTTTAATTTAAATATTACGTCAGGTTTATAATATTTAACTTTTCTATCTTTTATATGATATTGATTTTTCTCTCTTCTTGTGTATTTAAAGATCGTTTTAAATAAAGGCTGTATATATTTTTTCTTGCAATATTTTTATAATTTGATCTAAAACTAACAGTTTATGTTTAACCGAATTAATTTGTTGCTAAGGTTTTGTTGTATTAATAACTTTAATTATTCTTTAAAATACTTCTATTAAAAATATATTCTCAAACAAATGCTTCAAATATAGAGTTTAAAACTTTCACCATTTTTTTTACAACATGAGGGTTTTTATAATTTAGATAAGAAATATATAAGAATTTTACTTTTAAAATTCAACACATGTTTTCACTACTAAAAATTTACCATTGTTTGAAAGTACGAAAAAGTTTTATCCAAATTATGTATGATTACTTAAAAAGTGTTCTAAATTATCTAAATACTAGGAAAATTTTGAGTAAACGTAATACAATATTTATTAAGCCAGTATTTATTTCGGCCATCATCAAATGAGTTGAGATGTTTTATGCCATCGATAATAAACAATGAACTTCACTACACGACCAACAACAACAGCATCCGACACAACCTACGACCGGTTCCGTCCATTTTAGGACTTATCAGGCAGACTTTGTTGGTCGTGCGGTGAAATTAATTGTTTTTTATAAGATTTATTAAGTACAAAATAAAACGTTGTTTAATAGAATTTAGCTTAAAAATAATTGCGAAAAAGTTAGCTGAAGTTTGTAAAGAAAATAAGAAATATTAGCCTAAATTGTTGTTTAAATGTATCGTAAACTTTAATTGTTTAAAGTAGTGATCTACCGAATCCAAATCCGAGTCTTAATTTTAAATTAGGATTCGGCCGAATCCGAGTCCGAATCCGAATATTTTAATAATTGGAATCTGAAAGGTTTAATCTGCGAGTTATGTAAATACAATATAAGTTAATGAATAATAATTACGTATTTTATTATTACTTATTTCGTCAAAAAAGTTTGAACAATATTTCAACGTGTTAATAAATAGATACATTTTTTTTTAGAATAATTCATTTTGAAAACGAACAAAAAACCAAATGTTTTGCTGGAAAAAAAAGTTAAGCTACATACAAAAATTTAGTTTCAATATTTTGATGGCCATGCAAGCAAAATTAACAATTAAGTTTAACTTTTGTCATGCAAAATTAATAAATTATAGACTTTAATAAATGCTTAAAGTAGAAAACAAATCAAAAAAATGTTAAAATTTTTTACGTTTAACTTAAGAGCTAGTTCTTATTGTGACGATAAACAAACTTAAACATAAACTTTTGCAAGTGTTAATATCTATAAAACAAAGTGCATGTGAAAAGACATGGAGCCGTAATAAATTGAAATATAATACTAACTGTAGTAAAGGCTAAAAAAGAATAGTAATTACAATTGTAATCAAGATTTTTAAACTCCACTCTAAATTACACTTATACCATAACAAAAAAGAAACATATATTAACTTTAGCAACTATTTAAATATGTAAAACGAAATACAATCGCAAACGATGTTTTTTGTTATACTGTAAATGACTATTCTTGTTTTTTATTTTGATTTGTGGTGGAGAAATAAAAGTTTTTAGCCGGTCTTTAGAAATAACCGATTGCACTTTTGCTCGTACAAATTTTACAACCCTGTAAAGAGAATGATGTAACTTTAGCCGTCTTTATAATTATTTTAAGATTTTGTTTTTATAACAATCTTTCACTCCAAAAAACAAAACATAAAATAAAAAATTATTAAAAATTTGTGAGCTATGGATGTTGGTGGGCAAACATCCAAAGTCTTAGTTGGGTCTGGTTGACTGTCTGTGGTAGATTGTCAACCTGGCATTTTCGCCCATAATTTTCCTGCAAACGTGGTGACTTTCTAACACGTTTGTGCTCTGCAGTCAGCGTGGTACTTGTATTACTTGAGTTGGATAGAATAAGTATATAATGCTTTTATACTAACTTATTATAATGCATCAGTGATTTTTATCTATCAATACTAAAGACAATTTTAGAATACTTTGTATAAATTAGGGTAGATAATTTGGGTGATGTATCTATTATACAAAAGAACGACACAACAATATTAGCAAATTTGTTACTTAAAAAGTATAAGCTGCTTATGTAATTTTATAAATCAAAATGCAAAAGTTTTTTGAAGAAATATTGCATCATTGACTTTAAGCCTTATTTACTATAATTACAAACAATATTCTCTTTATATTCAGAGTTTAACAATGAATAATGCAAGTAGTTGCAGCAGTTCATTAGAAATTAATTAAGATTTTATATTTAACAGATTTTTTGATCTTTTAAACCTTGTTTTTAAAATAAAATACTAAAATGTCTGAAATTATAACATATATGTCATAAATTTAAATTATCAATTAAATAAATGATAAGATATTTAAAAAAAGTATGCAAGCATCTGCTTTAGTTTTACATATTTAAGTAGCATTTTTTTAAGCTGCATCAGTTCATTACAATCTGCAAACATAAAATTCTAAACATATGTTGAATAAATAAGAGCGGTTATCCAAAAAGCTTAGATTGTACGCCTTTGCTATGTTCTTAATTTTATTTGAGAGTCTAACAAAAATAATTTATCACAGTTTTTATACTGTGTGCAAAACTCTAAATCAAAATTGATAAAGGTTTTACAAGTATAAAAGTCCTTTTTTTTTATCCACTCAAGCGTGAAATCATTAGGTATTTTACATTTAATTTATCTTTTGACAAAGAATTAAATAAAATTCAAAAAGTTTAAACTGGTCTACCGAGTCCAAAAAGGCCGTATTTGTCGGAACCCGAATCTAGGATTCGGTAGATCACTAGTTTAAAAACCTACTACAAATGACATTCAATTTAAGTAACACTAAAAAATTTATTTAAGCATGTTTACAATTATGCAAATCATTATTAGTATAAAACCTTAGCTATTAACACGAAACAGTTATTATATATGTATTTTGAAAATAAGTATTTACTTGGTAAGTTATGTATGGTTAAAACTTTGATTGTTAAGATTACTACTTAACACACAAACTATCATCTAAAAATAAATAAACTTAGCCTAGTTTTTATTTTGTTACGTATAAAAATAATTATTTAGATTTAAAAGCATAACCTAATGAAAGCTATTAAATGTATATATATATATATATACAAAATAAGGTTAATGTTTAAACATAAACACTTTCAACTGAGCCCACTTGAAGGGCTTTTAAATAATTTATTCAAATGGCGATTTTAAAAATTCTGGAACATATGTTTCACAAAGCTTTAATTTTTCATAAAGCTCTGATCATCAGCCAGTTAAATTCAAAATACAAAGCACTGTACTAAACAAAGATACAAAAGTTATGCAAATAACATAACAAAATAACATAGTGAAAATAAAAATCAATTAGCCATTTCGGTTCGCAACTAATTGTGGCTACAAAGTAAGTGCTAAAATAGATTTAATCTCGTGCAAAACTCGTGTTGTTAGCACTGAATAAGTAGAAAGGAAGGTTATATATTTTACCATTACAGCACTATGTACAAAACTTCTTTAGAAGTAAAATAGAAAACACAAGTTTAGAAGATTTGATGAAGATAAAAATCATTTAGCCACTTAATTCGCAACTAATTTTGGCTATAAAGTAAGTGCTAAAATAGATTTAATCTCGTGCAAAAACTCGTGTTGTCAGCACTGAATAAGTAGTAGGGAAGGATCTATATTTTATCCTTACAATACTATGTACAAAACTGCGTTAGAAGTAAAAGAGAAAACACAAGTTTATAAGATTCGATGAAAATAAAAAACATTTAGCCACTCGGTTCGCAACTAACTGTGGCTATAAAGTAAGTGCTTAAAATAAACTTTATAACGTGCAAAAACTCGTGTTAGTTGCCCTAAGTGAGTAGAAGGCACTGAGATTGTTTTCTCCTTACAACACTATGTACGAAATTGATTTAGATGAAAAGATAATGCACAAGTTCAGAAGATTTGATGAGAGTAAAAAACATTTAGCCTTTCGGTTCGCAACTAACTTCAGCTATAAATAGAGTGCTAAGAGAACATTTAATCTTGTGCAGTGAAGATGAGCAAAGTGAGATAAAATGAGGTATCTATTCAGTTCATTTTATTGCGTTGCTTTTAGAATGAAAAATAGTTGTTTTAGTGGTCAACATTTGCAAAAGTTTATTTAACTTCATGTTTCAGAATCAAAAGGAAAGTTTTCTCATAAAACTTGTTTTAATCGATTGCTTTTTTAAACTAACTTTGTAGCAACAAAAAACTCTCTTATTTTGAAAGTTTGTAAGTTGTCAAAAGTTTAAGGACCATCAATCAAGGAAAACTTTTAATTTATTTATAACTGTAGCAGTTTTATATACACCAAGTAACCATTACTTGGTTAAAATAAGTTATAAACAATATATCAAAAAAATCATTGTGATTACTACAGTTTTACCAACTGCTGGCTTTTTTTAGCCAGTAGAAATTTGCTGCTTGCTTAGCATAAAATAATATTCGCATTTACTTACAAGGTTTGAAATAAAACGTTTGGTCATCTACATCTTTATGTAGAGAGTAAAATAACAAATTTTCAAAAGAAAAGTTAAAGTAAAGAGTAAAGTAAACAAGTAAAAAAAGATTTTGAATAAAAAAGAGTTAAAGATTTGTATGCGAATTGAGTTATTTCTGTAAATTTATCACGTCGTATTAAAGAAAGCGACTAGTAACTTACACTAAAGACTGTTTTATAGCTGGTTGGGGCATCACAAGTTGGTGTTGCTTTATCTTTTATATTATTTTTGAAAGTTTTAACAAAAAAACTAAGATGAGATGAAAAAAATAAATTATTCTGTCTAGATTGCCACTTTATTTGTTTATTCAGATATTGACACTGAAGAGAGGTCTGATGAGCTCATGAAGCTTGAAACGCCGACATATCCGCGGGAACAATGATTGTTGTTTTTCAACAATAAAAACCTGGCCAATCAAATTTGCGTCGGAATTGAAAAGGGCGAGAGCTCGTGCGACGTGAGCTTAACTTTTTGTCTGAGTTTCTAAACAACTTTTACTACAGTGCTGACTTGCAGGCCAACTCGGGCGGATTTTTGGTGTGTCCGGTTACGTGCAGGTGGGAGTGTCCTCGTGGGAATTGCGGGTATTCTCGTTATCCAAGCGGTTATGCGAGCGTCATTGAGCTGATCGGCTGGATTGAGGAAAGTCAGTAACGTCCTCGTTTCTTAATCGTTTTTCAACCTTATGAATAAGTTACTTATTCTAATTATAAACATCCCAAAGTTTAAAGAAAAATAACTTTACGAGCTGAATGAAATTATTCATCTTTTTAATGAAAAAGTTTTTAGTTTTGCTTTTTAAAACTATTTCAAGTATAGCTTTATAACAAGATTACACAAACACTCTTCTAGAAGCTGGATTAAATACTGAAGGAGACAGTGGTTTAACTCCAGAGTACGACGGAATAGTTCCAGAGAATGATTTTTCTGACCCAGAGATGAAAACACTGAAGAAACAGATGATGAAAATGAAAAAAAAAAACTTTTAATTAGTAAAGTAACTAACAATCATTATATTCACACACCGTAATTTAAACAAACTTTGAAAACTACTTAAATTTCTAATCATGTTTAACAAAGATAGTTACATATTTACATATATATTTACATGTATAAGAAAGTACATCTGTAAAATAAACAATGTTCTGAAAATTCCCTATAGATTATGATTAATTATACATTTATTCATTTTTATGATACCAAAGTAAATAATATTGATATTCTAGAACCACAAAAAAAAGGTTAGGATTTAATTTTCAATTAAGGATCCGGCCGGACCCGGATTCGAATCTTTCTTTTTCAAATTAAGATCAGGTCAGATCCGAGTTCTGGCGGGCTGCATACTTTTAAATGCTGTGAATGTTTTTAAAGCCTACAATTGTAACTGACAGTGTACAAAAAATAAAATTAAAAGCACACTTTAAAAGCACCTTTTTTGTAAATACTTTAACTGTTAGTTGTTTTGCACAAGTTTTTTTTTAGCCAAAAATATGTTCATGCCTGAGGTGTCTTCCAAGTGGGCCATATTTTTACATCCAAAACCAAATAAAAAATTATAGCTTATAATAGAATTAAGTTAGATAAAACATCCTTGTCCATTTATTATTAATAGATGCAGATTTTTTGCAAATTTTGACATGTCATTATGTTCTTAAAACGCCTTTATGTGTTTACTTCATGTATTTTAAAAGTTTTTATGCCGCTTTTTACTTAACTTTCTTATATTTAATTAAACAAAAATGTTAAATATTCGTATACTGAACAAAATAGACCTAAGAATAGTAATTGGGATAAAAAATGTACTAAGAAAAATAAGCTACTTAAAACAGACATCAGAACAAATTTCTACTAGGAATTTAGAAAGAAACAAAATAATAAAAAATTTTATACTAATACATAACTAATTTACCTGTACCTTTTTAAATACTTGAATTTTTGATTTTTATTGGTTTTTTCTAGTTGCTTTGTTATGTTTTCTTTATTTTTATTTGTAATTCTAAAAAAACACTCATTACTTTCTTTAAATCAAATTTAAATAAATACACTTTATCTTTCTTAAACTTGGAGTTATTTAGTTTATATTGGTTATTTTCTCAGCTGTACAGTTATATACTTCTATTTATAATTTTAAATATTTTCGACTGCTTGTTCTCCCATTGCAAGCATCATTAGAATTGTTATTATTGTTATTATTAAACTATTAATTCTTGCATAAATAAGTATTGTAATATATAAAAACCATTGTTTATGTGCTACTGTTTTCCAACGATCTAATGATTTATCCTACCGAAACCAAGTAATAACATAGGACAGTAACACATTTACAGTTTTAAACTTTAAGTTGTAAATAAGTAAATTTTTTATGATTATGTTTTTGCTTTATTATTTTTACCTATAAGTGTTAGTTTGAGTTTGAGTAGTAGTTTTGTTTGTGGTGTTTTGTACAGAGTTTTATTTAAATGTTATATATTGCGTTACAAAATGTGTTTTAGCAAGTTCAAAGTGAATAACTGAACTTTTTAGTCTTTAGATACTACAAGTATACACTTTTTTGGATACATCTTTTTAATACAAAACTACAATTTAACAAAAGTAAAGCGTTCTGCAAAAGTCTATACCCACAAAATTCTATTCTATGTATAAAATGCTGTCAAATCGAGCCAATAGACTAGAAAAGCTGCCTAACTTCAACATAGAACATCGAAAATCTGCCCAAAAAATTGTTTTATTAGGAATAAAAAAATGTTGATACTTAATACACTGTATATAAAGTAGTATTTGTTTGTCATGAACTAAAGTAAGCAAAACTAGTATGAGTTATCAATCAATAAGAGAAATTAAAAAGTCTACCTCAGTTTTTTTATCAAACATTTTTGTATTTCCTATAGCAACGAGAGAACACTAATATTTTCTTTGTAAATCTATAGTAAACATCAATTATAAATTGCAAAATTAAAGATCCTCTCGCTTGTGCTCAATAATTTACTTTGACTATTTAATAGTTCTTTTAAATATTGTGTGGTAGTTCCCTATGAAAAAACACTATTTACAACAAAACTTGTTTGTTTGAAAAACTTAGTTTTAGATGTATTTGTAGGTAACATATACCAAATCTTTTAATCAATATAATTAGAAATCGAATCAAATTTCAAAGGTTAAGAACCGGTCGGATCCGGATCCTAGATCAGATAGATCACGAGTAAACAGTTTAATGACATCAAAAAATTTTGACAGACTGCATAATCTACAGCGAGTACATGGACTTGATGCAAGAGAAAAACGGGGTTGAAAAAGAATCGGTAAAAAAAGCCATCAGAAAAGGAAGAATCCCTTTGCTCGAAAACTTATGCGATGTGGAGGACATTAAAATGGAAGTTGTTGATGCTGCCACATTGAAAAAGTGAGTTTCAATTAATTTTACATTTTACTTTCGTACAATTGCTTCATATGGTGTTATTTAGCAAATTCGGTAGAAATAACGTACAATTGAATTTCAATTCCTATAGTGTATTAGATTAAGTATAGAGAACTCGAGACTCGAACGAATTATCTAGGGTAAAAAGGAACTCATATTTTTATTTTAATCGATATTTATAAATATATTGTTATTAAAGCTTTTAAATACAATAGAGAATAATAAATAAACAATTCCCTAATAAAAATATAAACCTGTTTTTATAACGTAACTTACTAAACTTATGCTTCTCGTTTAGACTGTTTTTAAGAAAAGTCACACAAATTCACTTAAAAGGGAATTTTCTAGTAAACCAGTCAACCGACTATTTAGTTTACCCATGCTAATAACGGATTATTATTGTAAAGTAACTTAAAAAAACTTTTTTTGTTATTAATTTGTGTGAAATGTTTTTTAAAAACAATTTATGTGACTCTTTTTAATAAGAAAATTGTACAATATTATTTAGAAGAACACACTTATATTTTTCACAATAAAAGGCACTAAAATAAATTGAAGTAAGTTTTTAAAAAACTTTTAACTAGCCGTGTTTTATTGTTTAAAAACACTATAAAAATAGTTAAAATAGTCTATAGATAGTTTTAGATTTGCTAAACTTTGCTAAATGCTGTACTTACAAATAGACAACTTAGAAATCATTTTAAAAACAACATTAGAAATTTTTTATATGTCTTGATGATTTTTTTTAGTTAAAGCATTAATTTGTAAAACTAGTACCATTTCAAGGACAACGAAAGAACAAGGAATAAAGTTTAAAAAAGAGAAGAAACACAACAGCGATATGTTATACAAATGTTTCGCTGCTCTTCAAGATGACGGAAATGTCCAAATCAATTTAGGAGGTTCAAATGCCAAGTCAAAAACTGCGAACAATTTAAAAATTAAACGTTTTAAATGATTTCAGTAATTGTTTCAACTTGCTCGACAGTTAATTTTTCTTAATTATTTAGTTTAGCGAAAAATAAATACTTTATACGTTAACGTCGGTTTCGTATTCTACACATTTATTATTTGTTGTATAGCTTATTAATATAAAAAAAAAATATTTTGCTATAAATTCTAAAAGAAAACTTTGTTTTAATAAAAAAAAAATTCTAAATACTTATTCTTATAACAATTTTGAAATAAAACCTACAGTAGACAAATTTTATTTTGTTAAAAATAAAGAAATAATAAATATCATTATACTAAATTGATTTTGTACATCTTAGTTTCATAAAAGTTAAGCACAAGTAAATAAAACTTTGTACAAAAAATTAAGTTTGTATAACAAGCTCATATAATGCAACTTTACTACAATACAATACAATACTACAGAAACTGAAATACCAGGTTGGTTTTAGTTTATAAATTGATATTATACTATAAGAATTCGGCAAAAATTATCTTTTACCACTGTAATGACTTCTTTGGTCATCACAAAGGCATTAAGCACGCATTATAATTGTATTTTTGCACATATCGAGACCATAACAAACAATTTTATATGAAGAATTAAAGTGATTGTATGTTTATTACAGTAAAATAATTTTCAAGTAAGAAAGTTAAAAATTGAAAATTTTTGTTTTCCTTAGAACATGACAACAAAACAATAAAAATATAAAATTCATGTAAAATAAAAACTATGCTGTAACTTTATAAACTTTCGAGTGAAATTTTCTGCATTTAAATGTATGCGTAAGAAAATATTTTGTGCATTTTATATTGTACTTTATTAGTTAAAGTAGTTATATCTAATCAACAACATTGTTGTTTATATAAACAACTTTGTAATAGTGTTAGTTTTTTTCTAGACTATGCACAAAATAAAACATTTAACATATTTTCCAGTAATGTGTTCCAGTAAGTATTTAATGTTTAATATCTTTAAAGTCTTATAGTTTTTTGCGGTAGATAAAGATTATAAACATTTATAACTTTAGTAGTGTTTTTAACTTCTAATCTACACTAAAATTATTTTATAAGGTTATTAAGCCTTTTAGTTATTTTTCCGTTTAAATCTATAGTAATACTGATTACTAATTATATAAATCTATTATTATTAAATAACATATGCCCTACATAAATAATCTAAATGCCGTCTCTTTATTATAATAACCCAAGTACTGTATAAAAAAAGTTTTATAACTTGTTACACAACATTTATATACAGTAAATACACTTTAGTGAATACGTAAACTTTTAAACCGACCACATAGAACTTAGCTTAATACGAACCAAACAGATGACTTTGTTAGTAAGTATTATACCAAAAACAACCTAAAATGAACAACCATTTTTAAGTGTAAAAAAATTAGAATAATTTTACAATATCTTCTCAAAAATAGTTATGAAAGTAGTTAAGCATGTAACTTTAATACAAAACGACCAATGTTTAGCTTAATTATTTAAGTATATTTTAAAAACTCCATGTTTTATTTCGTTAACTTTTTATTAAATACAGGGAACTATGTATACTTTTAAATTAATAAAAAGTCTTAAACATACAGTTATACCCAATATTTAGGTCAAATAAAAGCTCTATACAAATATTTTAATATATATATATACTTGAATAAAAAATCTGTAAAATTTAATTTGGTTAAATAACCTTTTTTGTAGTTATGTCAATTGTTATATCAAGGTAACGTGAGTTATAAATTTTAAAATAAGCTCTACCTATGTCTAAATTCAAATACTCAATGTTTAACAATAAAAAAACTACTACTTAGCTATGTTAACAAAACTCAAAAATTTAGTTTATTGTCGTTTCTCAATACCTTTCTACTTTTTCCAAACTAGTTTTATTTGAATATCTATTGTTATTTGTGATTAGACTAGAAATTTCTTAGCATAAAGCGTCATTTAAACAAATTAAAAACTCCACAACAATTCATCATCTTAAAATTCCATTTTAATCACTGTTATCTACAAATTTTAAGATTTTTTTAATACAAATGAACAAGATCAACATTAACTTGTATAGACGGATTAAAGCTAAGTTTATCTAATTTTTATGAAAGTTTATATACTCGAAGTCTAAAGCTAAAGTAAAAATGTTATTAAGTAATTGCTGAAAAAAACCATACTAGAATTGTGCGATAAAAATACTGATTTTTTTTGTAAACATAAAAATATGTTTAGTACATTTGCTGTTTTCGTTTTGTTTGACTTTACACTACTTACATCCATTTTTATACGAGTTACAAATATATAATTTTAATAACTCATAGAGTTTCTTAAACAAAAAACCAAAAGCATATTTTACTAAAAATATATAACAGAATGCATTTCATTATCTTTAAATTTATTTAAGTACTTTCAAGTAGGACTCGTCAGAAATTGTTTCCTACTGGATTGGAATGAATACAAATTGAAATAAAATTATACTGCAGTTTAAAGTTTTCTAGTAAAACTAGTTCTTTAAAGTGTTCAAAAACTTGTTATTCAAATAAAGGTATAATGACAAGTGATGACGCCCCTTTTGGGTGGTTGTAGCAGTTCAAGGGGCAATAAATTAGGCACAAGAAGGGGCGATTTCATGTTAAGTGATTTTTATTTACATAAACAACAAATAAGGTCACGCTTATTTAAAAGTATGGTATAATGAAAAGATAAATACGTTTTATTAAAATATAAAATACTTATAACGAATCTAAATTTGAAAGCATAACAATTTCAAACCTTTTGGAGTACATATATAATTTTTTGAGTTGTGGCCCTTAAAAAATCTAAGAATTTCAAAAGTCATTCAACCCTCTTTTACTATCTTATTTTAAGTAAAGTAAATATATAAAAATATTTTTATCTTTTTAAAATAAGAACTAAAAAGAAATTCCCCAATTTTGATATATCACATTTCTAAACTGACTATTTATTTCTACTTGAAGTTCTAGATTTTATACTTTAACAAAACAGTCCTGATGATTTCTATTATTTTTATACGTTTATTCTAAATATTATTAAATATCTAGGCTCTTTATAACAAAAAAGATAGCCATTTAAGTAGAAGTTTCTATTCTAGTTTGTTAGGAAGATTATTATCGAGGTCCGCATTTATTCAATTTCGCCAAGTTTAGTAAACCGTTACTTAAAGCTACCCTTTAGACTACATTGTACAATGAGCATACATTTTACAGTTAGTGTATTTTTGAGTAGTAACTTAACACTTTGTAAGAAAAACCTAGTGTATAAATAACGTATAAAATAGTTTTGATTTTAAATTGATGAAACAATTTATTTAGCTAAGGTTTACAACGTTTTAACTTTGATGTTTATCAACTAAACTTGTAAATTTAAATTCAAAAAATATTTTAAAATAACATAAAATAAAAAGTATTATCCTTACAGTTTTGAGAATAAATTAACTTTACTCTATTTAAAGTTTGTTGTATTGTATTATTAAATCAATCGTATTTTGTTTTATATATAGTGTATCACTATAAAATTTTTTACAGAATAAGTTTAAAGTAAACAATTAACTATTGTTATATATAATAAATGTATTGTTATTATATAAACTATTTAAAACATAACTTGGTAAGCCGATAAACTTGGTAAGCCGATAAACTGCTAGTTAAAAAATTTCCGATAGTTTTCTTTCATATTTGTAGGTGTTTAGTACTTTGAATCTTTGGAATTTTTATCCATTTAACTTCAAAACAAAGTTCATATATGATTTATCAAAAATAAAAAAAAAACATTTCCAGTTCAATGTAACAAAATTAAGTGTACTTAAATACTAAAAAAGATTAGCTTGATAAATTTTCTTATCAGCTTTTTACTTTGATTTACTTTGGTTACAATGCAGAATTTAAACAGTGTTTTGAATAAATATGAATATACTGTTTTGTTTGATAAAATTAATTGATTTTCTATTACATTTTCTCCTAGAAATAAAAGGTTTTAGCATTTTATTTGTAAAACTTACAAGACATTACTTGCACTAACTTGTTTCATAATTTTCTTGTTTTGTTTCCCAAAATTTCAAGTTTTGTTAAGAGATAACTTAATAAACAAAAATATAACACTTTTTTTCTCTCTTTGTAAAAGGCTAAGTTGTTTTACAAATTTAAACTGAAAATACTTCGGAAAATTTCGTCTAAGAAATATAGCATCAATTAATAATGATTAGATTTTAATTTTGATATAAATAATTATAATCAAAAATGCCTAATCAAAACAATATATGTACAAAACACCTATGTATTCAAAAACAACCACACTAAACTTATACTCAATTTTTTTTTGATTGATAGTATAATTCCAACTAATATAAACTCTACAGATGTTTTTTTGGTTCTTTATAAAGTTTTTAGTGATGTATAATGAACACATATAATCTTTAATATTGTTATTGTCTATTGAACGACAAAACAGCGTACAAATTATTTGGTCCTAGGACTTGGTGCACTAAAAAACCTTTCGGTTATCAAGTTGTACACCACTGGTACCAAAAATCTTTTATGTGTACCCGAAAAGTTTCTTTCACCCAAAAATAAATTTCGTGTATACTAACGTGCACCAATGTAAACCTTGATGACTACTGATCTAGATAACCTTAAACTGTATAAAGTTATACACTGGTTTCGAAGAATTTCGAAGAAAAATTAAAGTTTTACAAGAGTATGACTTGAACTGAAACTTAAATGATCACTGACTGTGTAAAGATTTCTGATTTGGGAATAAAAACTTGTTTTTTGACTGAAATTTAAAATTTAACTTCTAGTAAAGCTAATATAAACAGTTTTTAATATATTTTTGATTTAAAATATTAGGTTCATATTAAGTTTAATAATATTATGAAGAAAAGGTTCACAAAGGTAAACTTTATATGCTTAAGCTATGTGTTTTATTTTATTAACTTTCTAAAAGTGTTTATTTTAATGCTAATAATAGAAATGAGTTGTTTTTTTTTTATTCTGACTTAATAAAGCTTGGATCTGACTAGAGTTTAGGCAAGATACGGTAGAGTATTATGAAAATAATTAAGTTAAAAATGTTTTTTTCATGTAAACTCAAAAGTTTTTAAAACGTTGGCGATAGTGTCTGCTCTAAAACTATAATCAGCTGATACACTGCAATTTTGAATGTTACTAGCTATGAGTTCTTATGACTTAATAACATAAAATCCATTATAACTTATTTTTATATCTAGTTTAAAAAAAATGAAACAAGTGAATACTTTTTGTAACATAATTATAAAATTTGAAAAAAAAATTTAAGGCAAAAACTTTAGCATAACACTTAAATCTTAATGTTCTTTTTTAATTTTGTAGACTTATAGGATCTGTATTATCTTAAACTTCTAAAATATTATCGGTAAGGATAACACGTATAACAACAGTTCTAATTTTTTTATTTTTTTATTCTGCAATGCTAAAATTAATTTTTATTTTCTTTTGTAGTTTTCTATCTTATCTTTCAATGAAATCATAAAGGGGTTCTTCACCAAAATTTTTCACAGAATCCACGCGAATATAAGCATGGTGAGCTCTGAATATATTTAAAAAAAATGTTAGTGTTCAAAATTAGTAGGTATAAATTAAAACTTAATTGTATATTTACTTATAAAATAATCTGGTATTAATCACTTGCACTGGTTTAAACTGCAAGCTTAAAAAATTCCATTGTCTTTACAAAATTAGATAAAAAAATGTTTTTAACTTAATTTTTCTAGATTAGTTTATAGCTGCGATTCTCACTAATAGTAATTATAAGTTGAATAAAATGTGAAACGTAGTTATATAAATAAACCTTCGAATCAATAAAAACTCAAAAAAACACGTACTTGGTGAGAAAATGATGAACGACAGCTAACACTGGACATGTTAGAAGAGGTAAAAGGTAAAGGTACGTTTTAGGGTCACCATAATAGATACACAAAAAGAACGGTAAAAGCATAATAATCCAACAAAAGAGGCACAACATATTCGCAGTTTTCATCCTTTTGTCAACCTTAGCAGTGTAGTGAAAGTCGCACTTCAAAATTTGAAAGTAGCTCAAATCCGTTACTTGCAAACTTGGGTTGAACCTGTTGATGAAAAAAATAACGATTTTTTTATTGTTTTTAACATTTTTTTTAAACTAAGGGTTTATCATGCCAATTTGATCATCAGACTACAAGCCTTTGGTAGACTGAGACTGGTTTCTTCCTTATTAGGACTCATCAGTCAGTCACAAACAAAAAACTTGCAGTTGTCAAACTACAAACGGTTTATCATTAGCAATGTCTTAAATCAATGCAAAGAACAATTTCTTAAATGTTGCACTGCAAAAGACAATGCTAACATTATTGATCATATCCAGCATACGGATGCTTCATGTGAAAGCATGATAAACCGTTTGTAGATTGACGACTACGTTTTTCGGTTTTGACTGACTGATGAGTCTTATTAGTAAGGAAGAAAATGATCTCAGTCTACCGAAGGCTTGTCGTCTGATGATCGAATTAGCATGATCAACCCTTTGAATAATTTAAGCTTGTCTCAAGACAAACGAAAGTCCAGGCTTCTGCTCTGCAGACTTTCGCTGATCTTTTTGTTGACTCTTTAAACTAAGATTAAAATTTTTTAAATTGTAACACAGTAGTATTGTGTATTACAATACTTCTAAAACACTATGTAAAAATAGTTACCAACAAATTATAAACTATAGTTTAAAATATCGAAAATGTTATCTAAACGTTTTGAAAAATAGCTTAGTAACATTTTTTAAAATAGCAGCTTTAAAATTGGTTTTTAGCCCAGCTACTAAAAGTTTTCAAATAAATTATAAGCCAAATAGTTTATAGATAAATAAAAAATTACATGGTTTTGCAGACACCACATCTCAAATCGTCGACATCTATATATACATAATCATCATCTTTGTGACCATAAAATGATCCGTTTACTTTATACTCAATCATTTCTACCAAACATTTCTCGTGAGCATACTTCGTTCCTCCTTCAAAACCATAAATAATTTAAATATTTGATTTTTTTTTAAACAGCGACTGTTTATATCTAGTCAACCTTATAGTCACCAAATTAATTTCATCACATACCTTTTTCTTGAAATTAAAAAAATTACAAGCTAATCTCGGTAAACTTTTAAAACTTAGTGTATTTTAAGAATTTAACCTTAAAATTTAAATCTTGTGCGAACTTCAATCTAAATAATAATTAAAACTAATTGTTTTCCAGTTTTTGATATATAATTAAATTTTAAGTACGCTTGACTTAAGTAAAAATTTACGATTATAAGTATAGATTATTTTAAAAATGTTTTTTTCATAGTTTTAATGTGTTTCTTGTTCAAAAAAACTATTTTACTGTTTACCTTTTTAAAACTTATTGAAGTTACTTTAAAACTCTTTAGTGTAAGTTTTAGTTTCATGCAAAATAAAGGATATTTAATTTTAAGTTTTAAGTGAAGTATCATTTATAATAAAGCTATATATTTATTGAAAAATCTTGCTAGAATGGTCAATAACTAAAAAGTTTTAATATATATATAAAATTTACATTATATACATAAATATAGAACCAAAAAAAAAAATGACCTGAGCAGCGGCAAGGAGAAATTAATTTTTCATTATTTTTTTCCAGGCAAATGTAGCATTCTGTTTGTATTACAAAATTTTTTTAGACAAATATTGACTTAAATATAATAAACTCTATTTTAAGCGTTATCAAAATTTAACCTATATAAGGTGAAAATGAAAGCATACTTTAAGTTAAACATTTTTGACTCCAAAAAAGAAATTCTATCATGTTCATTATTGTCAAAACGCAGAATTAAATATTAAAAACTTTAGATTAATGTAAAACAAAAAATGTAGTACCTTTGTCAACGTCCATTTTTTTCAGGTAAGATATTTGAATGCTTAATATTAAGTTTTTTAGCTGTTTAAAAAATAAATATTTTGTTTGGTAAAAGTACAATCAAAAAAAAACTTTTATAAAGTTTTAAATATAAAATAAGTGATTAAGAGTTGTACATAATTTATAATTGAAAAATTTAGTATCGATTGAGTTTTTGTGGAAAAAAATAACTTCAATTTAGTTATGTTATACTCAGTGGCTATAATATCCCAAGTTATATTCTTGATTTTGCATTAGTATTCTTTTCTTTTTTTAATTTTTTTTGTGATCATTAATCAAATAAATAATTATTTTCAAAAGAGATTGTTTGTTATAGTCGGGATACGAAACTAAGCAAATTAGTTTGTGAATAAGACAAAAAAACAATAAATTTAGTAAATCATATTACCTATTTATTTTAAAATAAGAACTAAATACAATACATAAACTCAACAAAGCTTTTAAAGTTATAACACAAACTGAAACAAAATGATTAAAAAACTATGTTAGATGATACTGAAAAAAAGTATATAAACCTTAACATGGCAAAAACTTGTGCAATTTTGATACTCAAACAAACTGAAACTGTATCAACAAAAGAAGAGAACCGATTGGAAATTCTAGACACAGAATCAAGTTTGAGTTAATAAACCGGAAAGAAAAAAACAGGCTGATTTTTACAACTTTTAGTTTTTGAACTTAACTTGTTTTTTGTGCTAGCTATATTTGTGTTTGTTGTTACTAGAATTTGTTTTAATTGCTAAGTATTAAACTTTATATTTTACGGAATTAACTTCAACCTATGTGTTTCAACATTTGTTAGTCGATATGCTAAGCATGTATTTAAGTAATGATAAATTAATGCTTAAAAGGTACTAAAAGTGTAAGTTATTTTTGTTTTAGTTCATATAAATTCCATAGTTTCTGAAAAAAAGGATAATCTAATTAGATGCAGTCATTAATATTATATTTTCTTTTACGCATGAATAATTTTTCATAATACTGAAAGTATGGCATAACATGCTAATAGCACTGTTTTATAGAAAACTAAAGAAAATAGTACTTGTTGCTTGTTGAAACAGCTGTTATTTAATAAAATTGATATTTTCTTTTCTTTCCTATGTAGTTACACAGTGACTAATAAAGAGAAAAAAAATGAGAAAACCATAGTACGTATCCAAGACTTCATTCAGTAAAGTAAATAAAAATTCATCAACATAAATTAACAAAACAAAAAATTTATGCGAGCCTACAAGGAATTGCAGGTGTAGGACACTTATGCAAAATCTTATTTTGCCTTGTGTCCAAATTTTGATAACTTAAAGAAATTAATGTTAATCACTTGATATTATATTTTTCCTTTAAAAAAAACAACAAATAAATATAGTAAAACTAATTCCCAAAAAAACTATTTTTCACAAACAAATTAAGTGCTAGTTAAAATGATTTTTGTCTTTGATTGTTTGATTGAACTGGAAATAGCTTGTTTATGGGTGTGGCTAAGGGAAAATGAGATAATTAAATGATAGATCAAGTGATCTACAGTTTAAAGTCCAGGAAAATGAGAGAATCAAATGAGAGATCGCGTGATTATTGGATATTCTAGAAAAAGAATCGAAAAACTATAAATACGCCCAATCAGAGCGTGAAGCAGGTCATTTACCTCGAAACAAGCACGAAGCGACACTCTGCTGCTCGCAAATTTGAGCATTAGCCGCCATCTTGGAAAAACTAGCTAATCTTTGGAAAAACCTTCTCTTGGCGCTCTGAACATAAGTCGCCATCTTGGAAAAGCTAGATGACACCCGAGAAAACCTTCTTATTCAACAACGTCGACGGGGCGAACAACTCGATTTGAGTTGTTAACGTGCCATACTCATAAGCCTACGCATACTGTAGCAGACAACTTCTTGGATCAATTTGAACATTGAATTCCACGATTGAGTCCACAGCGTTCAAGGAAACAAACTTGAACATTCATCTTATTGAGCAAGCCCACACAGACTGTGGCGTCAACCTTAGCTACACTTCTACAAACAAATTGTTTTCGTATTTTAAAATAATTTTGTCGTAATATTTATACATATTTATATTATCGTATCTACTTATTATTGTACTTGTATTGTAATATTTATACATATTTATATCATCGTGCCTATTTATATTGTATTTTATCGCCACGCTCTGATTACGGAAAGGAAACGAAAGAAGATCAAGCCACGTTCATCAAGATTCTGTAAACGAGACGGACCAACGTCGAGTGCCAGTAACTGAGCGACCGGAGACCAGTGACACGTCAAAGAGGGAATCCAGAGCACGTTTTCCTTCTAATTGTTAACTTTAAGTGTTTAGACTTATTGTGAGCTGTCATTGCGTTTATTTGTACATAATAAAACAACATTACTTAGTTTTATTATATTTAGTTATATAAATTATATAGTTATGTCCATAAAACCCCTAAAAAAGGCATAAGTCTTGAAAGTGCCACGCACACATTCGTGCACCGAAATGAGTTGTTCCGAGACTACTGCTAACCTGGAATCTGATGAGATTGTCGAGCCTGAGACCGAGGCAATTTCGAAGGAAATCAGTGAGGCTCCTAGTCCGGGTAACAATACAGGCATAATTATAGATTATTTTAAATCTACACTATGAATAACAATAAATAAATAATACTGACACTAAATAATACTTAGGGCTTATCTTTATAAAATAAGGCATGACATGAATAAACATATTTTATTAGAGAACAATTTCAAACACTCACAATTATATAAAAAAATCAAATTTCAAAATTACTTTCTATGGAATAAAATATTTTAAACAAAAACCAAATCTATAAAGAATATACTCTAAAACTTATAGACTAAATTGAGAATTATCTATTTGGAACTTAAACTAAAAATCTGCTGTTTAGGAATAACGTTGTTTAAAAAAGAACTTTACATTAAACAACTAAGAAAAATACAAATGTCTATTTCAGCAACATGTTAGCAGCAACAGTGTAAAAGTGTAAGATGTCTAAAATCACCTCCTCTTAAACTGATGAGTATTTATATATGGATGTGCTGTTGTACGCAATTGCAAACCTGAATAAGTATAAAATGTGACCTTGCGAGTTTTCTCTTAAACACTTAAAAGAACATTAACTTTAACTTAAAACATTCCACTAAATTTATACAGTTATCACATGCACTTTGATACCCTGTTACACTTTCTCTTCTTTTACTTTTAAAAAAGAATCTTTACTCTACTACTCCTCTGTATTTGGGTAGAAGATTAACACAACTCTTCATACATAAGCATAAAGCAAATTAAAAAATTATTAACACATATTAAATTGTAGCTTGGTTTCAAAATACTGTTAATGTTTTTAAAAAAAATATTTAAGGTATAACAGAAAGTAAAATATCTTAGCAATTTTTAACAAATGGTCTTTTAGATCTAAAAAATTATTTATTTTCAAAATTAAAAGTAAAAAAAACATAATTTCAACAACTCTTTTTAAATTCATAAATGATATCAAATATGTTGTATAACCTTCTATTAAGGTTGCATCATTTAAAAAACAACAAATAAATAAAAGAAACACAAAAAAATACTTAGATGTTATGCTTATACACTATAATACAAACTCCCTAAAATTTTAGCATGTTACTGTTCTTTGCTGTCTTAGTTACAAATAAATAATATATTTTTAATTAGATTGATACACTGTTAAGATTTCAGAGCCTTACATAATTTTTTTATGACTGACTTTGACTTATTATTAGTCACAACTTTTTGTGACAATTTATGTACTCATACATTGTAAATACTATTGTGAATTATTTAGACTTAACATTTTCAGAGTTCTATTTTAAGTTTTTTAAGTTCTATAGTGATTTTATGGACTTAAAACTTGTCAGTTCTATATTGACTTTTCGGCTAAACTTTTATCAGATCTTATTTGATTTGGTATTATTATTATTAGATTTAACTTGTCTTTGTGGACTTAAAATTTGTCACCATTTTTCTGTAACTTATTTGGACTAAAATTCTATTAACATCCTTTTAACTTATTATTTTATCTCTCTATGGTACTTTATTAAATATCATGGTTGCCACTGATCAAGCTGAGAAAAATTTCCTGACTTTTCCTGACTTTTTACCAAAATTTTCCTGACTTTTCTAAATCAAACTCTTAAATTAAACTTATTCTAAAATACATAATCTAACACTTGAAACTATATAAAGCTGTTCAATATGTTAATAGAAAATTTTTGCAGTTTTATAAAGGATATTTTACTAATTTATACTAGATGAAGGCATTGGAAATAAAATTAAAAATTTTTGTAAATTTCTAGGAAAATTTTGGATTTTTTTCTAACTTTAAAGGACTTTTAATTAATTTTTACCATTTAAAGGCTTTAAAAAACAAGGAGCTTTGTAGATTTAAACTGACAAAATCTCAATTTTTTTTTTAATTTTATCAAATTTCCTGACTTTTTTTAACTTTTTTTCAAAACCCCCCATTTTTTCCTAACTTTTCCTGACTTTTCCTGACCGAGTAACAACCCTGAAATATGGTCCTCTATTGTCTGTTGATATTCCTATCCCCCTGTTTTTTCTGGCTATGTTTAAATTTAAGAAGTTTTAAAATTATGCAAAAGCTAGTGTTATTATTGCAGCTTAAAAATAAAATGCAAAACTTATTGTAAATTTCTCTAAATCCACTCTTAAAAAACATGCACTAAAAAATAAGATGACAAAATTTGAAGAATGTAAAATAAAAATGTGATAAAGACTACCTTGAAATTATAGGTGATAAATTTTCAAGTTTTTTTGGGTAAAATACTGTTTCAGTCTTGTTTAACTGTTACCCAAAAGACTAGTGATTCTTTACCTTGAATACGCCATTATAACCTACAAGGAATTGTAAGTATGGTTATAATGTACTTAGAACCTACATTTTGGACCGAAATAAATGGATAATAAAACTATTAACCTAAATAATACTGACACTAAATAATACTAAAGGTTACTCAATTTAAAACTAGGGAAGACGTGAATGAACACATTGTATTAGAGAACAATTGCAAACACTAACAATTAAATAAAAACATCAACTTTAGAAATTATTTTATATGAAACAAAATATATTTAACAAAAATCAAATCAATAAGAAGTATACTTTAACATACATAAACTAAATAGAGAATTACCTATTTGAAATTTAAATCAAAAAATCTTATAAGAAATAAGAACAAATAAATCTGAATAAAACAAATTACATTAGGCAACAATAAAATACAAATGTCTATTTTAACAACATGTTAGCAGAAGCAAGGTGGTGTAGAATGATCTCCTCTCCAACTGGTGAGTACTTATATATGGATGTAGTATGCGAATTCAAACTTGCATCAGTAAAACACGTGACCCTGCGAGCTTTCTCTTAATCGCTTGAATGAACATTAACTTTAACTCAAAACTCTCCATGAAATTTAAACAGTTTTCAAATGCAATTTGATATCCTGTTACAAAGCTTTAGTAAACCAAAATTTAAATTATTAAAAATTGATAGTCATTTTCAGTCCTTGTATAATACAAAATTTTAATTACTCAAAAATAGCCAGAATTACTGAACAAATCTTTTGAATAGTAGTAAAAATTTAAAAGTGGAAGAACTCCTAAATTAATTGAAGCGTGAATATTTAATGTAATTTTGCAGATAGACAAAAAGGCTTAGAAAAAAACTAGGAAAGAACCAAATTATTTTATAAAACCACTTGTTAGTGTTAAATAACTAATAATCCAAGAATTTGCAGAAAAGCTTCGGTCAGCCTGAATTTTTAATAATATATTCTATATTCAAAGTAATATAAAACCAAACTAATAAACTTTTACGCGACAAATGATTGAATTTTTTTACTTTTCCAAACTTATTAAAACACTGAGTTGAACAGTTAAACTATTAAAAGTTAAAAGTATAGCTAATGATTATAGAAATTTTTATTTACATACTAATGTTACTAATTTTTTTTTTCAAGTTTTGAGAAAGTTTTAATGGATTCTTATAAAAACTGACAAACACTATTATTTAAATTTATAATATATATAATGTTTATTAAAGTTAAACCCTCAAAGAAATAAAAAAAAAGAGATTTTATATATAAAAATATATTAGTTTAAGTTCAAAAATCCTTTATACCAGTGGTCTTAAAGGTGTACACTGGTGCACACTAGTGAGCACGTAAATTTTTTTGGGGTACACGAAAACTTTAGGGTGCACAAAACTAATTTAGGGGTACACGAATTTTTTAGGATTTATAAAATAGATAAAGTTTACTTATTTATTTATTTAAACGATAAGTTCAACCTGAAGTTTAAATCCAGCCCTGATGCTTTTTTTTTAGTTTACTCAATTAGCTACTCCGCTAATTCACCATATTAGTATTCTGAAGGCTGAAATCAATTTAGTTGTAAAATTCTTCTAAAGAATAGGCAAACTTGTTGTAATGTATATAAAGCAACAGTTAATTTTTTTGGAAATGATCATAATGCCAGTACGATAAGGACGTTCTAATAATCAGCTACAAACAAAAGGGGAACCAGAAAAATTATGGATATCTAAAATGTTAGTTAGTTTTCTTAAATAATAATTTTCGTTAAACTTTTTTATAAACTTTAAATACCATTGTTAATTTACTATTTCAACTACTTTTAAATAAATTAAGATATATAAATATATATATTAATCAAGTAAGAAATGTTTAGTGACTAGTAACAAGGGTTGTAACACACTCACGATGCTTAATATATTCAGGAAAACTCTGTACAGCATAAAACTTTTTAAATTTTCAAGACAACTCAGGCTGGTTTAAAACTTTGCTTTTGAAAAAAAAAATGAAAACTAGTTTAAACTGAATTTTTACAAAGTTTCCACAATTGTAAGCTAAACTGAACTTTTGAACTTTTTTATCAAGAATTCAGGTTGGTAAAAATTTTTTCCTAATTTCTCGCAAAACTTAAGCTAGTTTTGCATTTTTTCTCAAATTTCAGACTACTTTTTGGCCTTCAAATGTGTTTACCTTAAATTTAACTAATAATATCTATTTTCTAAGTCTTTTTGTTTATATAATTAAAAAATTATTTCAAAGAACTTATTTTTTATTTTTAAAACTTAATTTAATTGTTAGTTTTACAGTTCCTAAAAATCTGGAATTCTAGAACTAGACAATTTAGGCTTAAAAAACTTGTAACTTGAAAATTTTGAAAAAAGCTTAAGTTTTGAAGAAAACCACTAAAAAACCCTTTAATTTTCAAAGGATTTTTTTATGTTAGGTGACAAAATTACGAATTGACACCAGAATACATACATTTTTTGTTATCTAAAGAAAATATTCATCTAAAGATAGATTGAAAGTAACTTTACAGTTTCTTTTCAATGCTGTAATACTGTTGAAGACAGTTTTTTTCTTTAAATTTAACATTATAGTAGAAATATGCCAAAACATGTACTTTTGAGAACCTGGAAGAAATTTTGAAAACCTTGAAATTTAATTTCCAAGACCATTGGCAACCTCGTAATTTGTAAAGATTTTCAGAAATGTTTTTAAATAAAGACAGTTCAAAGTCACTTAAATGAGATTTCTGACTAAAAAACATAACCTGATATTCTAAAAATTAGGCTAGTTTATAAAATTTAGATTTAGTCAGGCTTAATTTTGTTTTAACTAGACATTTTCAGATATATATATAATATTTTTGGGTTTTTTTATAAAATATTTTTATAATTGCTTAAATAATCAAAATTATTTAAACTTTCATAATAGTTTAAAGTTTAAAGCAGGTAGAGTAAATTCAGTTAATTACCAAACAGGTTTGAAAAACACTCAGTATAACTAAGCCTAGTTAATAAGTATATGAACTCATAGGCTCATTTGGTTTTTTGTAAAACACGGGATAGTTTTGTTAATAATCCTAAACATCCGTAAGAGTTTTTTATAAAATATTTTTAGAATTTTTATATAGTAAGTCATGTTATCTTGTATTAGAAAACAAAATGCATCAGAAAAGTAAAAACTTAGTTAGTTTTTGAAGAGCATGTAAAAAATATCTTAAATTTTATAAATATATTGATTTTGCAAGTATTTTTTTTTACTTACAAGTACTTAAGTTTAAAACTAAACTTTTTAAAACTTAAACGTTAAATAGTTTTAAACTTTTTATTATTCTAAATGCATAAATTACAATCACTTAGGAAACGTAGAAGTATCATACCAATGCAGCATTGGATAAACAGACCAGGACAGTGGACACATAAGACAAGTGAAAAGATGACCAGAATATACAGCTTTCAATGGACTCATACTTTTTTATTGCTTTTTTGCATTTATTTCGCATTTCGTTTATATAAAATAAGAATCAACAAAAAATTAAATAAAGATTAAATGCGTAGTAGTTAATTAATTACGCGTAATAAGATAACTAAGCTCTAAATAAATTGTTGAAATGTTTTTCCTAAATGTTTACATTTGGGGTGTGCAACGTTTTTATTTAGCGGACTAGATGTGAAAAAATTTAATTATTGTTTGGCCATTTGATACAAGTTTAAGTTTATTTGATACACGAAAATAGGTAAATTATATTTTCCAAAATGCTAATTTTATATGATCTTTTTTAATTATGAAGTTAATTGTTTCCCATAAGTTAAACTTGAGATTTTTTTGTATAAATTTTAATTCCTAGAAAATTTATTATTAGTTTTACCCCTTAAATTCTTCTAAAATTCTGTATGTAATGATCATATTCTCTGGTTTCTAAAGTAAGCATTGAACAATACAAAAAAGAATATTGTAGTGAAAATAACATAAATGAAATAACTTGTAATAGTGAAAAGATAAGAAGTGCATAATTTTGTGGAGTTTTTCATTAATAAATAAGCTAGGTTCTAACAACAAAACGCAGAAATTGCTGTAGTATCCTTAAAACTAAAACTGAAGTTATTCATGAGTTCTTACTACTAGCAGCATAATTTAGGGGTACACAAAAACAATTTTTAGCAGTTTAGTGTGCACAGAATTTTATTAGCTAGAAACCACTGCTTTAGACTACCATAGTATTTATAAAATGTGTTAAATTTTGCTCACAAAAATTCAGACGAGGCTAAGCTTTTAAATAAGAAAATTATTTTTAGTTTAGACTATTTTGCCTGTAATTTTCTGTTGTAATTAGACCTGGACAAGACACTAAACTGTATCCAAGAAGTTTACGACTCGATAACAGAACAGTATTTTCGTACACAAAGTCATTGGACTAAATATTTTCTAGTGCCTTTTATCGTTCCATAAAATACTTATTTTATTCAAATTTTTCATATTACAACCATTAAAAGTAATATCTAAATGTGATTGTTTGTTTACTCTCTGTGTTCAAAAAATAAGTTAAATAGTTTTTCTCATAAGTAGAAATTGAGCATAATGTGCATAACTTAGCTTTGACATGATTTAAACACTTTTAATGAGTTTATAATTACAAGTAGAACTGTGAAAGGCTAAATTTTGTATATTGATGGTTTTTAAACCATGTTTGGCAGTAAAGATTTATACTCATTAAAATCAATTCCAGAGTTTTCTGAAGTGCGCCTAAAAAAGGTCTAAACTTAGAGTTCCACAAGCTGCAAAGAGGCCAAAGGAGGGATCGTGAGTACATTTTTCAAGCAATCTTCTTCAAACTTTAACAGTTAAATCTATATACAGTAACAAAAATACATTACTTGTGAATTTAAAAATTTGTGGTAATTTTTTTTTTTTTGTAGAAGACTTTTTTTCTAATTTTTTTTTATAAATTTTTATTTATTTCAATTATCTAAATTCATAAGTAACGTATTTTCTTGTAATGTAAGGAACATTTTATAAAACTTGAAGAAGATTGCTTGAAAAATGAAGTAGGAGATAAACTTTTTGTAATTTTTTAAATTTCTGAGAAAATTGACCCCAAAAAATTTGCGGCCCAAAAGTATTAATTTAGGGAAATTTTTGAGAAAAAAAAATTGCGCACCCCCTGACCAAAATACCACGCTACGCCACTGATAAAAACTGTATTGAAAGAATAGAAGCTAAAAAGGTGTATTTATGTGTCTCCGTTGAGATGTGTTAATCCGTTAGCACACAGAAACATGGGTTAGTGTAATAAAGAAAGGATACTGCATACATTTGTTATTAGTATTTATTCTAGTGAACTTGTTTCGCTAGGATCTTTTGTTAATAAACGTTTAAATTAATTTTTTTGGATAGTTCTTTTATATCTAAATAAAACGATGTTATCAAACAGTAATATTTTTTCATTAACAATTATTAAAAGTTAAGTTATGAGCTACAGGCTCTAATTATACAACAAAAATACTAAAAGAGATTAGCTTGATTAAATTTTCTTATCAGCTTTTTACTTTGATTCACTTCAATTAAAATGCAGAATTTTAAACAGTGTTTTAAACAAATAAGAATCTACTGTTTTGTTTAATAGAATTAATTGATTTTCTAGTACATTTTTCTCCTAGAAATAGAAAGTTTTAGCATTTTATTTGTTAAACTTGCAAGACAATACTTGCACTAATTTGTTTCATAATTTTCTTGTTTTGTTTCACAAAATTTTCAAAAATAAACAAAAATAATTAAACATAATTAAACAAAAAATAAAACACTTTTTTTTTTCTCTTTTTAAAAGACTAAATTGTTTTACAAATTTAAGCTGAAAATACTTTGGAAGATTTTGTCTAAGAATCATAGCGTTTTGCAATGAATGATAATTAGTTTTTAATTTTTATATGATTCATTATAATCAAAAGTGCCTAATCAAAAAAATATGTGTACAAAACATCTATATAATCAAAAACAACTACACTAAACTTATACTCAATATTTTTCAGATGGATAATATGATACCAACTAAATAAACTCTACAGATGTTTTTAATAAGTTTTTAATGATGTACAATACACATTTATAATATTTGATATTATTATTGTTTATTGAACGGCAAAACAGCGTACAAATTATTTGGTCCTAGGACCTGGTGCACAAAAAAACCTTTCGGTTATCGAGTTGTACATCACTGGTACCTTTTAACGTCTTGTCCAGGATAGACTTAAATATTAGATAATTTCTTATTGCTACAAAAACAGAGGCTGAAAAATTACAGCTTACCGTTATGTAAATCTAGCATGATGAAACAACTTTTTCAAACTTTAGTTAGATATTCTTCGGAAAAACTTTATGAAGTAAAAAAAGCACTTTGAGATATTGTTATTTCTGGAAAATTTAAATACTACTTCAGATCTTTTGGGGTTCGTAATAAAGAATATAAAAAAGGTCTTCGGTTTTTACGACAAGATATTTAAAACTTACATTAGCAGTTGTGTTTAGTAAATGAGTGAAGGGGCGAAAAGGGGGAGGGCAATATTAAAAGTTTACGCAATTTTTGAACAAAAATTAAGAAAACAAAAGGTCTTAGGTGTATTTATTAGTAATTTTGAAACTTACACAACCTATTCTTGAGTTGCAGATGAAGAGCAACAAAAAAAAAGTTTTAAGTGTTTTAATAGCATTTTTGAAACTTACACTAGATACTCTTGAGTTGCGGATGAAGAGCAAAAAAAAAAAGGTCTTAAGTGTATTAATAGTATATTTGAAACTTACACTAGATATTCTTGAGTTGCGGATGAAGAGCAAAATAAAAGGTTTTAAGTGTTTTAATAAAATATTTGAAACTTACACTAGATACTATTGAGTTGCGGATGAAGAGCAAAAAAATGTAGTTTTTAGATTATTTTTGTTCGAGGGAGCAATAGCTTTTTTAATTTGTTTAAAGGAGGCAATTTAAAAAAGGAGTTTGGGATACCCTGACCTAGACTGAGTTATCCTGTGACCTGAGTTTACAAAACCCTGATAATATAATTACATTTATAATTTTAAAGTTGAGACATTTCGCACCATCAATAATAATTAACGAACTTCACCGCAAGATCAACAACAACAACTGCATTCGAGACAATTCTACGACCGGTCTTGTCCCAATTAGGACTCATCAGGTAGGAATAATCACGAGAAACCGCAGTTGTGATCTTAACCAAGCGGGTTTAAGTACAAAGTACTGAAGCCACCGTTTGTGGGCAAAGTTGAAAAATTGACATAGCTAAACCATTTATTTATTGATTTAATAGCTGTGTAAACTTTTTCAACTTTGCCACAAACGGTCGCTTAAGTACTTTGTACTTAAGTCCGATTGGTTAAGATTACAACAGCGGTTTTTCGCGACTATTCCTGCTTGATGAGTCCTAATTAGGACAAAACCGGTCGTAGGATTGTCTCGGATGCTGTTGTTGTTGATCTTGCTGTAAAGTTCATTAATTACAATTTTGAAGTTTTTAGAAGTATATTTGTTTGAATTCAAAAAATCAAAATCATAGTTTACAATAAAATGGTATTCATTTACTTATTAATAGTATACTATATTTAATTATGATAATTTATAAGGAATTTATATTGTTTAACAAAGCTTAAACATGTAAGTTTAATAAAATTAAAAATAGTTTAGATACTAATCATATATGAGTCTTTAAGGATATCTTCAAGAAAAATTTTTGGGAATTATAGCCAGAAAAAGATTGCTTACACTATAAACTTTATTAAAGATTCAGAGAGGTAAACTTTATATGCTTAAGCTATGTGTTTTATTTTATTAAATTTCTAAAAGTTTTTTCAGCATAATCTTTTAAAAATTTGTTGTTAATAGCTAATAATAAAATTGATTTGATTTTATTTATTCTGACTTAATAATGCTTGGATCTGACTAGAGTTTTAGGCACTATACGGTAAACTATTATGAAAAAAATAATTAAAAAATGTATTTTACATGTAAACTTAAAAGTTTTCTAAATGTTGGCGATAGTGTCTGCTCTAAAATTATGATCAGCTGATTATGACTTACTAACATAAAATCCATTACAACTTATTTTTGTATTTATTTAAATAAAAATTGTAACAAGTGATTACTTTTTGTAACATAATTATAAAATTTGAAAAAAATTTAAGGCAAAAATTTTTGCACAACTACTTAAATCTTTATATTCTTTCTTGATTAAGTAGACTTAAAGGATCTGTATTATTTAAAACTTCTAAAATATTATCGGTAAGGATAACACGTATAACAACAGTTCTATTTTTTTTTTTATTCTGCAACGCTAAAATTAATATTTATTTTCGTTTGTAGTTTTCTGTCTTATCTTTCAATGAATTCATTAAGGTTTTCTTCACCAAAATTTTTCACAGAGTCCACGCGAATATAAGAATGGTGATCTCTAAAAAATTAAAAAAATTGTTAGTGTTTAAAATTGTTAGATATAAATTGAAATTAGTTGTAATCTTGTATAAACACTTGCTTTGGTTTGAACTCCAAGCTTAAAAACAAAACACTTTTTTAACAAAAAAAATTTTATAACATTATTTTAAAAAATCATTTCACACTTGTTATAGCTGCAGATCTCACAAATAATAATTATAATTTGATGAAACGTTGTTTAAATAAGTTGTTATATAATTTATATAAATATAAATAAATAGACCTTCAAATCAATAAAAAGTTCTAAAAACTACGTACTTGGTGCTAAAATGATGAACGACAGCTAACGCTGGATATGTTAAAAGAGGAAAAAGGAAAAGGAACGTTTCAGGGTCGCCATAATAGATACACAAAAAGCACGATATAAATATAAGAATCCAACAAAAGAGGAAGTACAGAAAACTGGCAGTTTTCATCTTTTTGTCAAATTTAGCAGTGTAGTGAAAGTCGCATTTCAAAATTTGAAAGTAGCTCAAATTCGTTATTTGCAAACTTGGGTTAAATCTGTTGATGAATAAAGAAATGGAGTTTTTATCGTTTATAGTTTTTTTTTAAACTAAGGGTTTATCATGCCAATTTGATCATCAGACCACAAGCCTTTGGTAGACTGAGACTGGTTTCTTCCTTATTAGAACTCATCAGTCAGTCACAAACGAAAAACTTGCAGTTGTCAAACTACAAACGGTTTATTATTAGCTATGTCTTAAATCAATGCAGTGAACAATTTCTTAAACCTTGCACGGCAAAAGACAATGCTAAACATCATTTATCATTGCCAGCAAATGGTTGCTTTATGTGAAAGCATAATAAACTTTTTGGAGATTGACGACTAAGTTTTTCGGTTTTGACTGACTGGTGAGTCTTAGTAAGGACGAAACTGGTCTCAGTCTACTGAAGGCTTGTCGTCTGATGATCGAATTGTCATGATCATTCTGTGCTAAATTTGAGCTTGGCTCACGGCTCTGCAGACTTTTGCCGATGGTTTTTTTGATACTTTAAACTAAGATTAAGTTTTATAAAATTGTAACACAGTAGTGTTGTGTACTTATTACAATGCTTCTAAAACACTGTGTAAAATTGTTACCAAACAATTATAAACCATAGTTTAAAATATCGAAAATACTATTTAAACATTGTGGAAAATAGCTTAGTAACATTTTAGAAATAGCAGCTTTAAAATTGGTTTTTAGCCCAGCTACTGAAAATGTTAAAACAAATTATATGCTTAATACTTTATAAATTAAAAAAAAATACATGGTTTTGCAGACACCACATCGTAAATCGTCGACATCTACATATACATAACGATCATCATCTCTGTAATTAGAAAATGATCCGTTTACTTTATACTCAATCATTTCTACCAAACATTTCTCGTGAGCATACTTCGTTCCTCCTTCAAAACCATAAAAATTTAAATTATTTGTTTTGTGTTTCATTTTTTATTTAATCAGCGACTGTTTATGTTTAGTCAAACTTATACTCACCAAATTAACTTTATCACTTACGTTTTTCTACAAGTTTATCTCGGTAAAGTTTTAAAATTTAGTGTGTTTTAAGAACTTAACCTTTAAAATTTAAAACTGGTGCTAACTTCAATCTAAATAATAATTAAAACTAATTGTTGTACATTTTTTGATATATAAGTAAATTTTAAATACGCTTGATTTAAGTAAATGTTTACGATTATAAGTATAGATTATTAAAAAAAAAAATTTCATAGTTTTAATGTGTTTTTCGTCCCACAAACTATTTTACTGTTAAACTTTTATAAAAATTTATAGAAGTTACTTTCAAACTTTTTAGTGTAAGTAATAATTTTATGCAAAATAAAGGATACTTAGTTTTAGTTTTAAGTGAAGTATCCTTTATCATAAGGCAATATATTTATTGAAAAATCTTGCTAGAATGGTCAATATTTAAAATTTTTTACTATATATATAAAATTAACGTTATATACATAAATATAGAACCAAAAAATAAACTGACCTGAGCATCGGCAGGGAGAGATTAATTTTTCATTATTTTTTTCCAGACAAATGTAGCATTCTGTTTATGTTATATAATTTTCTTAGACAATGTGTTACTTATTTATAATAAACTCTATTTTAAGCGTTATCAAAATTTTACCTACAAAAAGTTGAAAATAAAAGCATACTTTAAGTTAAACATTTTGACTCGTTATAAAAAAAATTCTATTATGTTCATTCTCGTCAAAACGTAGAATTAGATGTTAAAAACTTTAGATTAATGAAAAACAAAAAATTTAGTACCTTTGTCAACGTCCATTTTTTTCAGGTAAGATATTTGAATACTTAATATTAAGTTTTTTAGCTGTTTTTATAATAAATATTTTGTTTGATAAAAGTACAATCAAATAACAACTTTTATAAAAGTTTTAAAAATAAAATAAGTGATTAAGAGTTGTACATAATTTATAACTAAAAAATTTAGTATCGATTGAGTTTTGGTAGAAAAAAATAATTTCAATTAAGTTATGTTATACTCAGTGACTATAATATCCCAAGTTATATTCTTGTATTTGCATTAGTATTCTTTTCTATTTTTAACTTTTTTTTTGTGATCATTAATCAAATAAATAATTATTTTCAAAAGAGATTGTTTGTTATAGTCGGGATACGAAACTAAGCAAATTAGTTTGTGAATAAGACAAAAAAACAATAAATTTAGTAAATCATATTACCTATTTATTTTAAAATAAGAACTAAATACAATACATAAACTCAACAAAGCTTTTAAAGTTATAACACAAACTGAAACAAAATGACTAAAAAACTATGTTAGATGATACTGAAAAAAAGTATATAAACCTTAACATGGCAAAAACACGTGCAATTTTGATACTCAAACAAACTGAAACTGTATGAACAAATAAAGAGAACCGATTGAAAATTTTAGACTGAGAATCAAGTTTGAGTTAATAAACCGGAAAGATAAAAATAGGCTGATTTTTACAACTTTTGGTTTTTGAACTTAATTTGTTTTTTGTGCTAGCTATATTTGTGTTTGTTGTTACTAGAATTTGTTTCAATTGCTAAGTATTAAACTTTATATTTTACGGAATTAACTTACTTCAACCTATGTGTTTCAACATTTTTTAGTCGATATGCTAAGCATGTATTTAAGTAATGATAAAATAATGTTTAAAAGACACCAAAAGTGTAAGTTATTTTTGTTTTAATTCAATTTAATTCCATAGTTTCTGAAAAAATATAATGTAATTAGATGCAGTCATTAACATTGTACTTTCTTTTACGAATGAATAATACTTTTATAATAGTTTTTATAATACTCAAAGTATAGCATAACATGCTAATGGCACTTTTTTATAAAAGACTGAAGATACTAGTACTTGTTGCCTGTTGAAACAGCTGTTATTTAATAAAATTGATATTTTTTTTTCTTTCCTATGTAGTTACACAGTGACTATTATAGAGAAAAAAAAGTTGAGAAAATCATTGTACGTATCCAAGACTTCATTCACTAAAGTAAATAAAAATTCATCAACATAAATTAACAAAACAAAAAATTTATGCGACCCTACAAGGAATTGCAGGCATAATTATAGATTACTTTAAATCTACACTATGAATAACAATAAATAAATAATACTGACACTAAATAATACTTAGGGCTTATCTTTATAAAACAAGGCATGACATAAATAAAAATATTGTATTAGAGAACAATTTCAAACACGAACAATTATATTAAAAAATCAACTTTCAAAATTACTTCATATGGAATAAAATATTTTAAACAAAAACCAAATCTATAAAGAATATACTCTAAAACTTATAAACTAAATTGAGAATTATCTATTTGAAACTTAAATAAAAAATCTGCTGATGAGGAATAACGTTGTTTAAAAAAGAACTTTACATTAAACAACTAAGAAAAATACAAATGTCTATTTCAGCAACATGTTAGCAGCAACAGTGTATAAGTGTAAGATGTCTAAAATCACCTCCTCTTAAACTGATGAGTATTTATATATGGATGTGCTGTTGTACGCAATTGCAAACCTGAATAAGTATAAAATGTGACCTTGCGAGTTTTCTCTTAAACACTTAAAAAAACATTAACTTTAACTTAAAACATTCCACTAAATTTATACAGTTATCACATGCACTTTGATACCCTGTTACACTTTCTCTTCTTTTACTTTTAAAAAAGAATCTTTACTCTACTACTCCTCTGTATTTGGGTAAAAGATTAACACTACTCTTTATACATAAGCAAAATACATTATTAACACATATTAAATTGTAGCTTGGTTTCAAAATACTATTAATGTTTTTCAAAAAAAATATTTAAGGTATAACAGAAAGTAAAATATCTTAGCAATTTTTAACAAATGGTCTTTTAGATCTAAAAAATTATTTATTTTCATAATTAAAAGTAAAAAAAACATAATTTCAACAACTCTTTTTAAATTCATAAATGATATCAAATATGTTGTATAACCTTCTATAAAGGTTGCATCATTTAAAAAATAACAAATAAATAAAAGAAACACAAAAAAATACTTAGATGTTATGCTTATACACTATAATACAAACTCCCTAAAATTTTAGCATGTTACTGTTCTTTGCTGTCTTAGTTACAAATAAATAATATATTTTTAATTAGATTGATACACTGTTAAGATTTCAGAACCTAACATTTTTTTTTTATGACTGACTTTGACTAATTATTAGTCACAACTTTTTGTGACAATTTATGTACTCGTACATTGTAAATACTATTGTGAATTATTTAGACTTAACATTTTGAGAGTTCTATTTTAAGTTTTTTAAGTTCTATAGTGATTTTATGGACTTAAAACTTGTCAGTTCTATATTGACTTTTCGGCTAAACTTTTATCAGATCTTATTTGATTTGGTATTATTATTATTAGATTTAACTTGTCTTTGTGGACTTAAAATTTGTCACCATTTTTCTGTAACTTATTTGGACTAAAATTCTATTAACATCCTTTTAACTTATTATTTTATCTCTCTATGGTACTTTATTAAATATCATGGTTGCCACTGATCAAGCTGAGAAAAATTTCCTGACTTTTCCTGACTTTTTACCAAAATTTTCCTGACTTTTCTAAATCAAACTCTTAAATTAAACTTATTCTAAAATACATAATCTAACACTTGAAACTATATAAAGCTGTTCAATATGTTAATAGAAAATTTTTGCAGTTTTATAAAGGATATTTTACTAATTTATACTAGATGAAGGCATTGGAAATAAAATTAAATATTTTTGTAAATTTCTAGGAAAATTTTGGATTTTTTTCTGACTTTAAAGGACTTTTAATTAATTTTTACCATTTAAAGGCTTTAAAAAACAAGGAGCTTTGTAGATTTAAACTGACAAAATCTCAATTTTTTTTAATTTTATCAAATTTCCTGACTTTTTTTGACTTTTTTTCAAAACCCCCCATTTTTTCCTAACTTTTCCTGACTTTTGTAATTTTTTAAAATTTTTCCTGATTTCCTGACTTTTTCTGACCGAGTAACAACCCTGAAATATGGTCCTCTATTGTCTGTTGATATTCCTATCCCCCTGTTTATTCTGGCTATGTTTAAATTTAAGAAGTTTTAAAATTATGCGAAAGCTAGTGTTATTATTGCAGCTTAAAAATAAAATGCAAAACTTATTGTAAATTTCTCTAAATCCACTCTTAAAAAACATGCACTAAAAAATAAGATGACAAAATTTGAAGAATGTAAAATAAAAATGTGATAAAGACTACCTTGAAATTATAGGTGATAAATTTTCAAGTTTTTTTTGGTAAAATACTGTTTCAGTCTTGTTTAACTGTTACCCAAAAGACTAGTGATTCTTTACCTGGAATACGCCATTATAACCTACAAGGAATTGTAGGTATGGTTATAATGTACTTAGAACCTACATTTTGGACCGAAATAAATGGATAATAAAACTATTAACCTAAATAATACTGACACTAAATAATACTAAAGGTTACTCAATTTAAAACTAGGGAAGACGTGAATGAACACATTGTATTAGAGAACAATTGCAAACACTAACAATTAAATAAAAACATCAACTTTAGAAATTATTTTATATGAAACAAAATATATTTAACAAAAATCAAATCAATAAGAAGTATACTTTAACATACATAAACTAAATAGAGAATTACCTATTTGAAATTTAAATCAAAAAATCTTATAAGAAATAAGAACAAATAAATCTGAATAAAACAAATTACATTAGGCAACAATAAAATACAAATGTATATTTTAACAACATGTTAGCAGAAGCAAGGTGGTGTAGAATGATCTCCTCTCCAACTGGTGAGTACTTATATATGGATGTAGTATGCGAATTCAAACTTGCATCAGTAAAACACGTGACCCTGCGAGCTTTCTCTTAATCGCTTGAATGAACATTAACTTTAACTCAAAACTCTCCATGAAATTTAAACAGTTTTCAAATGCAATTTGATATCCTGTTACAAAGCTTTAGTAAACCAAAATTTTAATTATTAAAAATTGATACATGAATTTATTAATTTTGGTATCATATAAACATTTTCAGTCCTTGTATAAAACAAAATTTTAATTACTCGAAAATAGCCAGAATTACTGAACAAATCATTTGAATAGTAGTAAAAATTTAAAAGTGGAAGAACTTCTAAATTAATTGAAGCGTGAATATTTTATGTAATTTTGCAGATAGACAAAAAGGCTTAGAAAAAAACTAGGAAAGAAACAATTTATTTTATAAACCACTTGTTAGTGTTAAATAACTAATAATCCAAGAATTTGCAGAAAAGCTTCGGTCAGCCTGAATTTTTAATAATATATTCTATATTCAAAGTAATATAAAACCAAACTAATAAACTTTTACGCGACAAATGATTGAATTTTTTTACTTTTCCAAACTTATTAAAACACTGAGTTGAACAGTTAAACTATTAAAAGTTAAAAGTATAACTAATGATTATAGAAATTTTTATTTACATACTAATGTTACTAATTTTTTTTTTCAAGTTTTGAGAAAGTTTTAATGGATTCTTATAAAAACTGACAAACACTATAATTTAAATTTATAATATATATAATGTTTATTAAAGTTAAACCCTCAAAGAAATAAAAAAAAAGAGATTTTATATATAAAAATATATTAGTTTAAGTTCAAAAATACTTTATACCAGTGGTCTTAAAGGTGTACACTGGTGCACACTAGTGAGCACGTAATTTTTTTGGGGTACACGAAAACTTTAGGGTGCACAAAACTAATTTAGGGGTACACGAAATTTTTAGGATCTATAAAATAGATAAAGTTTACTTATTTATTTATTTAAACGATAAGTTCAACCTGAAGTTTAAATCCAGCCCTGATGCTTTTTTTTTAGTTTACTCAATTAGCTACTCCGCTAATTCACCATATTAGTATTCTGAAGGCTGAAGTCAATTTAGTTGTAAAATTTTTCTAAAGAATAGGCAAACTTGTTGTAATGTAAATAAAGCAACAGTTAATTCTTTTGAAAATGATCAAAATGCCAGCACGATAAGGACCTTCTAATAATCAGCTACAAACAAAAGGGGAACCAGAAAAATTATGGATATCTAAAATGTTAGTTAGTTTTCTTAAATAATAATTTTCGTTAAACTTTTTTATAAACTGTAAATACCTTTGTTACTTAACTATTTCAACTACTTTTAAATAAATTAAGATATATAAATATATATATTAATCAAGTAAGAAATGTTTAGTGACTATTAACAAGGGTAGTAACACACTCACGGTGCTTAATATATTCAGGAAAACTCTGTACAGCATAAAACTTTTTAAATTTTCAAGACAACTCAGGCTGGTTTAAAACTTTGGTTTTGAAAAAAAAAGAAAAACTAGTTTAAACTGAATTTTTACAAAGTTTCCACAATTGTAAGCTAAACTGAACTTTTGAACTTTTTTATCAATAATTCAGGTTGGTAAAATTTTTTTCCTAATTTCTCGCAAAACTTAAGCTAGTTTTGCATTTTTTCTCAAATTTCAGACTACTTTTTGGCCTTCAAATGTGTTTACCTTAAATTTAACTAATAATATCTATTTTCTAAGTCTTTTTGTTTATATAATTAAAAAATTATTTCAAAGAACTTATTTTTTATTTTTAAAACTTAATTTAATTGTTAGTTTTACAGTTCCTAAAAATCTGGAATTCTAGAACTAGACAATTTAGGCTTAAAAAACTTGTAATTTGAAAATTTTGAAAAAAGCTTAAGTTTTGAAGAAAATCACTAAAAAACCCTTAAATTTTAAAGGATTTTTTTTATGTTAGGTGACAAAATTACGAATTGACACCAGAATACATACATTTTTTGTTATCTAAAAAAATTATTCATCTAAAGACAGATTTAAAGTAACTTTACAGTTTCTTTTCAATGCTGTAATACTGTTGAAGACAGTTTTTTTCTTTAAATTTAATTTTATAGTAGAAATATGTCAAAACATGTACTTTTGAGAACCTGGAAGAAATTTTGAAAACCTTGAAATTTAATTTCCAAGACCATTGGCAACCTCGTAATTTGTAAAGATTTTCAGAAATGTTTTTAAATCTTAGAATGACTTAAGACAGTTCAAAGTAACTTAAATGAGATTTCTGACTAAAAAACATAACCTGATATTCTAAAAATTAGGCTAGTTTATAAAATTTAGATTTAGTCAGGCTTAATTTTGTTTAAACTAGACATTTTCAGATATATATATAAAATTTTAGGTTTTTTTATAAAATATTTTTATAATTGCTTAAATAATCAAAATTATTTAAACTTTCATAATAGTTTAAAGTTTAAAGCAGGTAGAGTAAATTCAGTTAATTACCAAACAGGTTTGAAAAACACTCAGTATAACTAAGCCTAGTTAATAAGTATATGAAATCATAGGCTCATTTGGTTTTTTGTAAAACACGGGATAGTTTTGTTAATAATCCTAAACATCCGTAAGAGTTTTTTATAAAATATTTTTAGAATTTTTATATAGTAAGTCATGTTATCTTGTATTAGAAAACAAAATGCATCAGAAAAGTAAAAACTTAGTTAGTTTTTGAAGAGCATGTAAAAAATATCTTAAATTTTATAAATATATTGATTTTACAAGTATTTTTTTTTTATTTACAAGTACTTAAGTTTAAAACTAAACTTTTTAAAACTTAAACATTGAAAAGTTTTAAACTTGTTATTATTCTAAATGCATAAATTACAATCACTTAGGAAACGTAGAAGTATCATACCAATGCAGCATTGGATAAACAGACCAGGACAGTGGACACATAAGACAAGTGAAAAGATGACCAGAATATACAGCTTTCAATGGACTCATACTTTTTAATTGCTTTTTTGCATTTATTTCGCATTTCGTTTATATAAAATAAGAATCAACAAAAAATTAAATAAAGATTAAATGCGTAGTAGTTAATTAATTACGCGTAATAAGATAACTAAGCACTAAATGAATTGTTGAAATGTTTTTCCTAAATGTTTACATTTGGGGTGTGCAACGTTTTTATTTAGCGGACTAGATGTGAAAAAATTTAATTATTGGTTGGCCATTTGATACAAGTTTAAGTTTATTTGATACACGAAAATAGGTAAATTATATTTTCCAAAATGCTAATTTTATATGATCTTTTTTAATTATGAAGTTAATTGTTTCCCATAAGTTTAACTTAAGATTTTTTTGTATAAATTTTAATTCCTAGAATATTTATTATTAGTTTTACCCCTTAAATTCTTCTAAAATTCTGTATATAATGATCATATTTTCTGGTTTCTAAAGTAAGCATTGAACAATACAAAAAAGAATATTGTAGTGAAAATAACATAAATGAAATAACTTGTAATAGTGAAAAGATAAGAAGTGCATAATTTTGTGGAGTTTTTTATTAATAAATAAGCTAGGTTCTAACAACAAAACGCAGAAATTGCTGTAGTATCCTTAAAACTAAAGCTTAACTTATTCATGTGTTCTTACTACTAGCGGCAAAATTTAGGGGTACAAAAGAACAATTTTAGCATTTTAGTGTGCACAGAATTTTATTAGCTAGAGACCACTGCTTTGGACTACCATAGTATTTATAAAATATGTTAAATTTTGCGCACAAAAATTCAGACGAGGCTAAGCTTATAAATAAGAAAATTATTTTTAATTTAGACTATTTTGCATGTAATTTTCTTTTGTAATTAGTCGTGGACAAGACACTAAACTGTATCCAAGAAGTTTACGACTCGATAACCGAACAGTATTTTCGTACACAAAGTCATTGGTCTAAATACTCTTAGTGCTTTTTGTCGTTCCATAAAATATTTATTTTATTCCAATTTTTCATATTACAACCATTAAAAGTTATATCTAAATGTGATTGTTTGTTTACTCTCTGTGTTCAAAAAAAAATTAGAGTTTTTCTCATAAGTATAAATTGAGCATAATGTGCATAACTTAGCTTTGACATGATTTAAACACTTTTAATGAGTTTATAATTACAAGTACAACTGTCAAAGACTAAATTTTGTATATTGATGGTTTTAAAACCATGTTTTGCAGTAAAGAACTATACTCATTAAAACTTATTCCAGAGTTTTCTGAAGTGCGCCTAAAAGAGGCTTAAACTTAGAATTCCACAAGCTGCAAAGAGGCCAAAGGAGGGATCTAGAGTAGTTGAGGGGGACATATATAGTGAGGAAGCCTTAAATTGAAACTTAAATAATTCATTCTTCAGTCAATGATAAGGAGGAAAATGTAATAAGAAACCTTAGGCGCATTTTGAAATAGTTTTTTTTTAAATACTATTAAAGATGGCCATGTCTTTGTTACTTTCTTTAAATGGGGATGTAAAGAAAAAAGTCTAGAAAAGTTTTATCTACTAGAAAACTGTCTAAAAAACTGTGCCTTTAATTTTACTACTAAGTGTTTTGTTTTAGTGTTTTAATATAACAAAAAAATAGTTGGAATGAGTAAACTCAGTCTATATTTTGTAAAAGTTATTAAAATCCACTAGTGTAGTTGTTTAAAAAGTCTCTAACTAGCATAAATACAACAAAAACCTTATAATATAAAACACTTCTCCAGTTTACATGAGTTAATGACTAACTTAAATGTGAGTTTAAATTTTTCTGAATTACGTATACACATTTTTATTTTTTACATACTCCTTTAAAAATTTTTCAACCTTAATTTCATGAGCTGCAAAGGTATTAAAAGTTTTACAAATATTTCTAAATACAACTTTTTTTTGACTTTTTTATTTTAATAATTAAAGTTCATATTCAACAGGTTTTTAACTATTTTCAAATCTAAAAAATCACTTTAAGTTTATCAAATATCAAAATTCTGACCTTTCTATTTTGACTGATAAAAATTTGTTTATTTTAATAGTTCAAATTAGAACTTCTATAACCAAAATATAGTTTTGCTGCTACACAATTAAGTTAACAAATAAGATAAATTGTTCTTAAAAGTTATTCAGCAAGTATTTTTATATGAAATAGAAAAAATATAACTGCCATTTAAAAGAAAACGTTTGTAAATTTTACAGACGGTTTAAAGCTTATCTAGCTTAAACTGTTTACTTTGAAATAATATGATAATACTAGTACTATAATACCGTTCATAATGAAAATGTACGTTTTAAAGTAGATTTAAAAACTAACTGCAATTTTGAAACTATTGGTAAACCGCATTTATTGCTTAAGATTTAAGAACTAAAATCAGTAACTTATAATCTTTACGTAAAAATAAACTGAAACTTTATTGGCAAACAATAGAAAACATTAATTTAGAACTAAAGTATTCAAATGAACAATTTAATTGACTCAAACTTTATATATAAAAATTCATTTAAATAAAAATAAAATGAGTTTTAGTTGTTTTTGTTTCTTATTTCTCTAAAAATCATAACTTATCAAAAACTAAATATTTTTTTAACTTTGAAATAAATTTTTCGACAAATTAATCAATACATAATTTTTTACATTTCTAACATTGTCCTGTACAAGACATTTTATGTTATCCGTGGTATGTAACTAGAAAATCCAAAAGGTTTTTCGTACATTAGTTCATAGGGCCTAAAATATTGAGAGCTTTTTTGTCGGTCAATAAACTCTAACTAACTTGAACCTCGTATAAGCAAAAGTGTAACTAGGTTTTACACACAATTACTTTGAGAAATTTTAAAACGCAAATGAAAAATTAAAAAACGCTAGGATTATATCTAGATAATTGTGGAATTTTATGTATTCCATTAGTCCTGATAACTTTTTATCCATTTAGATATTATAAATGTTATATAGTATATTTAGTCAGATATCAGAAATCTTCGTTTGGTGCATAAAGTTTTATGGTTTGAATAAAAAAAGTTTTTATTTCAGTTTTGTTATGAAATTAGGGTATCTTGCTTGATGAAAAAAATAATAAATTTACTGAGATCAAAAATTTTTTTGCTAAACATTTCAAATTTTTAAAAGTGGTAATCAAACTAATAATTTAAATGTCTTACGCACACTAAGAGATCAGAAAAGGGTCTACAAGTGATCAAGATCTACAGACTAAGAATATACTTATTTTTTTTGTGTTATTTATTTGCACTTATTGGCATTTTATCAAAACTTAAGAACTAAACTTAAGTATAAAACAATTCAAAAACAGTTTAAAGCCACGGAGTAAACTAATACCAGGGACAAATTATGAAACGTTAAAAAGTTGTTTTTATGATTGCATAACAATAGAATAATAATAATAATAATAATAATATTTGTTATTATAACAATAGTAATAATATTAATAATAATAATAATAATAATAATAATAATAATAATAATAATAATAATAATAATAATAATAATAATAATAATAATAATAATAATAATAATAATAATAATAATAATAATAATAATAATAATAATAATAATAATAATAATAATAATAATAATAATAATAATAATAATAATAATAATAATAATAATAATAATAATAATAATAATAATAATAATAATAATAATAATAATAATAATAATAATAATAATAATAATAATAATAATAATAATAATAATAATAATAATAATAATAATAATAATAATAATAATAATAATAATAATAATAATAATAATAATAATAATAATAATAATAATAATAATAATAATAATTATAATAATAATAATAATAATTATTATAATAATAATAATAATAATAATAATAATAATAATAATAATAATAATAATAATAATAATAATAATAATAATAATAATAATAATAATAATAATAATAATAATAATAATAATAATAATAAAAACAACTGTTACAGAATAAACAATCAAGATAGAATAATAACAAAAAAAAAAGAACTATAACAATGATGCTGGTAATAACAATGACATAAATAAAAATACCTAATTTTATTTATATACAACGATTATAATAATTTTAACATTCATTTTAAAATAAACTTTTGTGACAATTATTAAAACAGCATTAATAAAAATATAACGACGATAAACATTGTAATAACGATAATAATAAATAAAAATATATTATCTTAGAATCATACTATGTAATAATCATATAAAAAATTTAATTGACGTGACGATTACTAAAATCGTGTATCGAACATTAGAAAAATTTTATAATTGTAAATAAATATAATTTTTTCTTATTTTGTTGTAGCTAGTTATGTATTAAAATTATGGTACTAATAATAATATAATAATAGTAATAAAAAAAAATATTAATTACTGTAAAATTAATAGAATTTATATCATTAACTCTGTTTACTAATGATAGTATGTACTATGTACCAACGATAACAAAAGTATTAATTAACGCAGTAAAGTAAACAATATAGCAGTTATAGTACTAATACTTCTTAAATGTTGAATTATCAGTTTTTTTGTTTTTCTACTATCGTCAATTTCGAAAATAAAAACAAAATTTTATAAGTAATAGTTTTATTAAAACAGACTTAAAACAAAATATATACTAAAATTGAAAAAAAAAATCAGCTCATGTTTTCCAATATTCTCAATAAAAACAATACTTTTAGTAAAATTCTGCTAGTTTTAAATATAAATCGAATTTTTCAACAATGGAAATGCTAATAATAAAAATGTTATGATAAATGTTATAAATGAATGTTATAAACGATTTCGCAGTTATAGTAGTAAAAATGCTTAAGATTTTAATTATCTGCATTTTTTCTTTTGCTTTCGTTAATTCTAAAAAAGAACAAAATTTCTAGTTGCAATCGACTTTATAATAGCTGATTCAAAAGAAAAAATAGTTTTTATAGTTTCTATAACAGTTTTATTAAGTTCTTAACAAACAACTTTTTTTTTTTCACAATAGACTACTGATTGCTAATTATTTTCGATAATGAAAATACTAACAATAAAAGTGTTATTATAAGTATAATAAATGAGTGTTATAAACGATATCGCAGTTATAGTAGTGAGACTACGTAAGAATTAATTTATTGGCATTTTTTATTTTACTATCGTTAATTTAATAAAAGAAACGAAGTTTCTATAAGTTATTTATTAATAGACATGTGTTAAGATTGCTAAAACTCTGAAAGGCTACTTTGTACACAAGGTTGTAGGAACAAAAAATTAGAGCATTTTTTTTGGCGTTCAAAAAATAATTATAAACTTGATTTATAAAAATACTTCTAAAGGTTTGAACAAAAATAGCTTAAACCAAAAGTTTAAGATAATATAGTTACAGTCTTAATGTTACTTTGATTCTGCTAAAAACGCGATTTCAGTGTGACGTCATAATTACTCAACGAATCGCCTTAAAAGTTTTTAGTAAACTCGTTAGTAAAAAAAATTAGGTTGTCATTAGTAAATATACGAATTTTCATTACCATACAAGTAGTAACTTTGTCACAAGAACTTCATTCTGCTAAAAACGCGATTTCGATGTGACGTCATAATTACTCAAAGAAACACCTTTAAAAAGTTTAGTGAGAAAATTTAGGTTGTCATAAGTAAGTATACGAATTTTCATTTCCATACATGTAGTAACTTCGTCACACGAGCTTGATTCTGCAAAAAACGCGATTTCGATGTGACGTCATAATTACTCAACGGATTGCCTTAAAATTAAATTGTGCACCCACAGGTCACCGTAAGCAAGTTTACGAATTTTCATTTCCGTAAGTGCAGTAACTTCGTCAAACAAGATTTAAGGTCAACTATCCTTTGATAAGTGATCCATAATTTAAAAACATATTTTGAAAATCATAATTCGGAAACTGATGTCACATAATGCCAAATAAATATGTCGAAATGAAATATAGTTTCATTAAAGTTTTTTAATATTTTCTAAATTAATTCGAATATTATTTTGCCGCATTTGGTCTGCGGGCTGCAGTTTGCCGACCCCTGCCCCTAACGGCCTAACCCTTACCGTCGGTCGAAAACTATTTTTTTTTTATATTTTTTCATATAATCTAGATAATCTTTTCTTTCATCGTTTTTTTTTTTATTAGTAACTTAAATAAGTTATTATTAATTTTATACTATCGCTGTTGCCCCTAACACTTACCCTCAGTCAAAAACCTTTTTATTCTTGTTCTTTTTAATAATAATTACTATCTGTTATTTTTTTTATAGTTTTTTTTTACTAATATTGTTACCCCTAACAATTTTTCTCGGTCGGTAACTATTTTTTTTAGTATTTTTAATTTTTAATTATTTTCTTTTACTCCCGTTCAATAATGATCCTTTGTGCAAAATTGACTCTCCGTGTAAAAGTGATCCCTCGTGTAAATGTGACTTTACGTGCAAAAGTGTCATTGTAGGTATTTGTACCGTTCCCATTTTTAAGTAGTTTCAATTATCAATATTTTACTGAAAAAAAAACGATGGTAAATATTAGGCGATTGAAAATAAACTATATTTAGTTCTAAATAATTTTTATTAAATAATTTTTTGATCTCAGTAATTTTGTTTCCAAATTTTGTCTACATTTGATTTAATAAAAGGTCATTATAATTTTTCTAGTTTTCTATGGTTGTAATAAATTTATACTTTTTTCTAGATTTGAGACTAGGTAATCTCAATAGATAATTTTAAACAACTTTTATAATCTCTATTTCGAATGTTAACAAACATAATATTGTCACCACTTAAATTTTTGTTATTTATTCGGACATTATAAAACTTTGCTAATTTGATATAAAGAAAGTAATAACAATTTTTAAGTTTTAAGTACATACTAAAAACATTTTAATGAAACTTTTTGTTATAGTTTTAATTGTCTATTCGTGCGATGAAAAATAGAACTTCAAAATCATTCTACGCTGATCAAGTTATTTTTGGTAATTTAATTTGTTCCTACAATGCTCGTTTATAACTGTACTTGTATAAAAATGATTCGACTTTTTCTTTTTTTTAAGGAATGTAGTAATAAAACTAGAACAAATTTAAACATTTTTTTATCACTGATCTTTGATGTAAGCATTGGTTAAATATATTTATTTTTTAAAAATCGAACTAACTTTAAAACTCTCGGCTTTACTTTATTAATTTGATTATTAATATTATTTTCAAGTGCCGTTACATTTAGAAAAAATAAAACACATTTTCAACAAAAGTTAAAATTTTAAAACTATCAGCATTATTGTACTTTTTGACTAAATTTATTTTCGTTTTATCGTAATATAATGTATAGTTAAACATAGAAATGCAAATTATAATGCTCTTTATATTAATATTTTAAGCTTAAAGATCCTTCCATATTTAAAAGAGAGTAAAGTACATTAAGTTACTAATTAACAGATTAATACCTTCATCAAAAGAATATTGTTTGTAATTAGCGTTAAGCAGGTTTTTCTGATTCAAATTTTTATATAAATGATAAAATTTAATTTAAGCATAAAAAGTATAACACACTAGATAAAGTTTTCTGTTCTACTTACATCTAATCAAATTGTATAGTTTAATTTGAACTTATATTACAGGTGCTATTAAAACAAATATTTAAATTAAGTGGATTACTCTACAAACCAGTTTACTTTAAACAACATTGTCAACAGTTTTACATCGTAAGTTGTTTTATCAATTATGTTTAAAAAAGTGTATACAGACTTATAATAACTTCTATTAAAAAAACTTTGTTTTATTTATTTACCACCTTATGAAATGAGTTAAGAATAAATTAAAGCATCTAAACTGCTTTCTAAACAGGCAAGAATAAAATTTGTTTATTACAACTTAGTATTTTTAAACAATTTAAAATCCTTCGTGTAAAATTAACTGTAAATTTGATATTTAGTTTATCTGAAAAATTAAGCTTAATGCAGTTTTTTAAAATGAGATGAATTTTGATATTTATGTTTTTCATTATTCATAGACTGAGAATATTTTATTATTTGTTAATGCTAATAGTTTTTACAAAATTCAACATTTATAATTGTGAATAAAATAAAGTTTTAATTCTATGTATAGTAACAAATGTTTTTTTTATATTAGTTGTTAACTAATGTAAAAACACATATTCAACAGATTCAAGATATGAATTGTGAATTCTCAGCAAATATGCCGGTGATTTTCTTTTACGCAGCGATATTGTATGGTATATACATATTAGCAAGATATACTGCTAATATTGATCACATGTGTTCTTCCAAGTTAGCAATATTTGAATTTTATTTTATACTAATGAACGCTAACTAATAATCTCTTTTATTAAGTTTTAGTTAAGCCTATTGAACAAGTACTATTTTTTCTGTTTTTAAATAAAAAGTAATAAATTAAGATATTTAGTTAAGGGTACTATTTTAGTTTAAAACTACTTAAAAAACTTTTTGATGGACTTTAGTACATCAACAGTAAAAATTTTTAAAATTATAAAACTAAAAAAGGGATTTTTTTTTGTTAAGATTTTAAAATCGAAAACTTTTAAAACATCATGTTGATTAACTTTGAATTTTCAGTAATGATAAGAAGAAAAAAATTAAACTGCATTGGGGAAGAATCCCGAGAAAATGTATAAGAAAGAAATATTAAAAAATTCAAGAGAAACATCACCTGCAAACCAGCTTATTACTGACTTTCTTTCTAAAATTTTTGTAATTTTGATACTTGTTTTAACATGTTTAACAAAAAATTTGTAAATTATGCTTTAAGTTAACTTTATACGCTGTTTTAAATTAATTTTTTTCACAGTTTTCGGTTTTTATTAATTTTGTTTTTGTGATAACGTTGCTTTTTATCATACTTAATGAATAAAATTTTAAAAAAGTATTTTGTTTTTTGTATACAAAAAAAAAAAAACAATAACTAATAATCGAATATTAACTGTGTTTTACAAACAAAAATGATGTGGAGTCTAAAAGTATTTCATTGACATTTTACTAAGCAGAACCGTTAATATTATTTAATTGTATCCTGCAGTGTTAGAAATATAGCATTAAAAACTATTAGATTAAGAAAACTGGTAGTATGTTGATAGAACTTGATTAGTCTTAGAACTGATTACAAACAAAAATTTCTAAATAAACGTTTATCATTTCTATAACGAGCTCTTTGCTGGTTAAGTATAAAAAAATCTTACTCGGTTTAAAGTTTTTTGTATTGTATTGTAAATCAATCGTATTTTGTTTAATATGTAGTGTTTCAATATATTTTTTAAGGAATAGTTTTTTTTAAGTAAACATTTTACTGTGGTTATATACAATAAAAGTATTGTTAGTATTTAAACTATTTATAGTTAAACATTGTGAGTCGATTAATTGCTAGTCGGAGATTCAGCGTAAGATTTCTTTCATATTCGTATGTGTTTAGTACTTTGAGTCATTAGAATTTTTATTCATTTATATTTTAAGCAAAGTTCATATACGATTAATAAAAAAAGATAATGTTAGAACTATTCTCTGATGGAAAATATTAGAACTATTGAAAAGTATAAATTATAGATACTTATAAATTATACATCATTAAACTTAATAAGGTTGAACTAAAATGTTAACTCCAGCAAACTATGTTATCCGTGTAAACGAATTAAACTTTTCTATATCACTATTTTGCTGAGACAAAATTCAGCATAAAACCATTTTTTATGGTCTGATTCAAACTGTTTGTCATCAAAAGTAAGCTTATTAGTAGACATTGACTTAACATTTTTTAATTATATCAACGACACTATTCAAACTTAAAAAAAATACTCACATTGAATTTATTCATTTTAGTTTACAAAGTATAAAATTTATCAATGTAAATTTTTATGGAACACTTAATTTAAAAAAATTGTTTGCACATCATAATTTGGAAACTGATGTCACATGCCAAATAAATATGTCGAAATGAAATATAGTTTTACTAAATTTTTTTTAATATTTTCTAAACTCATTCGATTATTTTTTTTGCAATAAAGATTAAAAAGAAATATTTTTTTTTGAATATCCAGTTTAAAAGATGCATTTAAAATAATTTCATGTAATTGTTTTTATTTAAGACTGTTTAAGTATCATCTTTATTGATAAGGCATATGCTACTATAGTTGTCGATAAATATCATAATCCCATTTTACGCAGATAAATACTTTTATGTGGGTCTAGTATCGTATCGTGAAAGACAATTGTTGATAGCTATCAAAATTTTTAAAAGATAAAACTATTTTTGTTTACTAATAATACACACTTGTGAATGTAGCATTAATAAAAAGTTTAATAATAAAAAGAAAAAAACTATCATTTTTATAAGCCCTTTATTTCAATTGAATTTTGTACAACAAACGAACTATAATAAGCAAGAAAATTAAATACTAGTTAGTACGTTAAACTTATGATAACTATTATCTGTAGTTACTACACTTTTTTTAAAGATACATGTTCGAAATATTATAGCTAGATATTATATTTAACTAGGTAGGAGCCAAATATGTACGAAGGAACACTTTTACACGATATTGGTCACGTTTACACAAATACGCTTTTGCACGAAGGGTTACTTTTTAACGGAGAAGCTTTTGTACGGATAGAATTTTTTTTTTAGTTATTTAAATTTTTTATTAGTTTACTTTTTTTTATTAATAAATTCAAAACTGATTTAATTTTTTTTTACTGTTAATGTTACCCCTAACCCTTACCGTTGGTCGAGCACTTTTTTTTATTTTTTTTTTCATATAATCTAGGTAATCTTTTCTTTCATTGTCTAGGGCTAAGGACAAAGGGTTAGAACTTTTTTCAGAAACTAATTGTTTGGCTGCTGCTCTAGTGGGCCTTTTCGCCATACTCTTAACGTTGATGGGCGAACGAGAGTAGATCTTAGAATTAAACGACATTAATTGTAAAGAAAACACAGTAATAGTTCACGTATAACTTAGTTGAATGATCAACACTTATATAAACATCCTTAGAACTTTCATTTTTCCCTTTCTAGGTAAGACATTGTTTATTCAAATTGTAAATTTTAACAAAATACTTAAATATTGTTTGATGTTACTTAAATACTTTAAGGCAAGGGACTTAAGTTTCCTAAACAATAAGGGTACTCAGTTAAAATCTTAATCAGTATATAAAAGTAAAAACTAACAAGAAGAGTTTTCAATTCAATTAAATTAACTATGAGTATGAAGAAATTATCTAGGAGTGGTAAAGTGCTTAATAAAAGAAACGAAGTTTCTATAAGTCATTTATTAATAGACATGTGTTAAGATTGCTAAAACTCTGAAAGGCTACTTTGTACACAAGGTTGTAGGAACAAAAAATTAGAGCATTTTTTTTGGCGTTCAAAAAATAATTATAAACTTGATTTATAAAAATACTTCTAAAGGTTTGAACAAAAATAGCTTAAACCAAAAGTTTAAGATAATATAGTTACAGTCTTAATGTTACTTTGATTCTGCTAAAAACGCGATTTCAGTGTGACGTCATAATTACTCAACGAATCGCCTTAAAAGTTTTTAGTAAACTCGTTAGTTAAAAAAATTAGGTTGTCATTAGTAAATATACGAATTTTCATTACCATACAAGTAGTAACTTTGTCACAAGAACTTCATTCTGCTAAAAACGCGATTTCGATGTGACGTCATAATTACTGAAAGAAACACCTTTAAAAAGTTTAGTGAGAAAATTTAGGTTGTCATAAGTAAGTATACGAATTTTCATTTCCATACATGTAGTAACTTCGTCACACGAGCTTGATTCTGCAAAAAACGCGATTTCGATGTGACGTCATAATTACTCAACGGATTGCCTTAAAATTAAATTGTGCACCCACAGGTCACCGTAAGCAAGTATACGAATTTTCACTTCCGTAAGTGCAGTAACTTCGTCAAACAAGATTTAAGGTCAACTATCCTTTGATAAGAGATCCATAATTTAAAAACATATTTTGAAAATCATAATTCGGAAACTGATGTCACATAATGCCAAATAAATATGTCGAAATGAAATATAGTTTCATTAAAGTTTTTTAATATTTTCTAAATTAATTCGAATATTATTTTGCCGCATTTGGTCTGCGGGCCGCAGTTTGCCGACCCCTGCCCCTAACGGCCTAACCCTTACCGTCGGTCGAAAACTTTTTTTTTTTTTTTTTTTTTCATATAATCTAGATAATCTTTTCTTTCATCGTTTTTTTTTTATTAGTAACTTAAATAAGTTATTATTAATTTTATACTATCGCTGTTTCCCCTAACACTTACCCTCAGTCAAAAACCTTTTTATTCTTGTTCTTTTTAATAATAATTACTATCTGTTATTTTTTTTATAGTTTTTTTTTACTAATATTGTTACCCCTAACAATTTTCCTCGGTCGGTAACTATTTTTTTTAGTATTTTTAATTTTTAATTATTTTCTTTTACTCCCGTTCAATAATGATCCTTTGTGCAAAATTGACTCTCCGTGTAAAAGTGATCCCTCGTGTAAATGTGACTTTACGTGCAAAAGTGTCATTGTAGGTATTTGTACCGTTCCCATTTTTAAGTAGTTTCAATTATCAATATTTTACTGAAAAAAAACGATGGTAAATATTAGGCGATTGAAAATAAACTATATTTAGTTCTAAATAATTTTTATTAAATAATTTTTTGATCTCAGTAATTTTGTTTCCAAATTTTGTCTACATTTGATTTAATAAAAGGTCATTATAATTTTTCTAGTTTTCTATGGTTGTAATAAATTTATACTTTTTTTCTAGATTTGAGACTAGGTAATCTCAATAGATAATTTTAAACAACTTTTATAATCTCTATTTCGAATGTTAACAAACATAATATTGTCACCACTTAAATTTTGTTATTTATTCGGACATTATAAAACTTTGCTAATTTGATATAAAGAAAGTAATAACAATTTTTAAGTTTTAAGTACATACTAAAAACATTTTAATAAAACTTTTTGTTATAGTTTTAGTTGTCTATTCGTGCGATGAAAAATAGAACTTCAAAATCATTCTACGCTGATCAAGTTATTTTTGGTAATTTAATTTGTTCCTACAATGCTCGTTTATAACTGTACTTGTATAAAAATGATTCGACTTTTTCTTTTTTTTAAGGAATGTAGTAATAAAACTAGAACAAATTTAAACATTTTTTTATCACTGATCTTTGATGTAAGCATTGGTTAAATATATTTATTTTTTAAAAATCGAACTAACTTTAAAACTCTCGGCTTTACTTTATTAATTTGATTATTAATATTATTTTCAAGTGCCGTTACATTTAGATAAATTAAACACATTTTCAACAAAAGTTAAAATTTTAAAACTATCAGCATTATTGTACTTTTTGACTAAATTTATTTTCGTTTTATCGTAATATAATGTATAGTTAAACATAGAAATGCAAATTATAATGCTCTTTATATTAATATTTTAAGCTTAAAGATCCTTCCATATTTAAAAGAGAGTAAAGTACATTAAGTTACTAATTAACAGATTAATACCTTCATCAAAAGAATATTGTTTGTAATTAGCGTTAAGCAGGTTTTTCTGATTCAAATTTTTATATAAATGATAAAATTTAATTTAAGCATAAAAAGTATAACACACTAGATAAAGTTTTCTGTTCTACTTACATCTAATCAAATTGTATAGTTTAATTTGAACTTATATTACAGGTGCTATTAAAACAAATATTTAAATTAAGTGGATTACTCTACAAACCAGTTTACTTTAAACAACATTGTCAACAGTTTTACATCGTAAGTTGTTTTATCAATTATATTAAAAAAAGTGTATACAGACTTATAATAACTTCTATTAAAAAAACTTTGTTTTATTTATTTACCACCTTATGAAATGAGTTAAGAATAAATTAAAGCATCTAAACTGCTTTCTAAACAGGCAAGAATAAAATTTGTTTATTACAACTTAGTATTTTTAAACAATTTAAAATCCTTCGTGTAAAATTAACTGTAAATTTGATATTTAGTTTATCTGAAAAATTAAGCTTAATGCAGTTTTTTAAAATGAGATGAATTTTGATATTTATGTTTTTCATTATTCATAGACTGAGAATATTTTATTATTTGTTAATGCTAATAGTTTTTACAAAATTCAACATTTATAATTGTGAATAAAATAAAGTTTTAATTCTATGTATAGTAACAAATGTTTTTTTTATATTAGTTGTTAACTAATGTAAAAACACATATTCAACAGATTCAAGATATGAATTGTGAATTCTCAGCAAATATGCCGGTGATTTTCTTTTACGCAGCGATATTGTATGGTATATACATATTAGCAAGATATACTGCTAATATTGATCACATGTGTTCTTCCAAGTTAGCAATATTTGAATTTTATTTTATACTAATGAACGCTAACTAATAATCTCTTTTATTAAGTTTTAGTTAAGCCTATTGAACAAGTACTATTTTTTCTGTTTTTAAATAAAAAGTAATAAATTAAGATATTTAGTTAAGGGTACTATTTTAGTTTAAAACTACTTAAAAAACTTTTTGATGGACTTTAGTACATCAACAGTAAAAATTTTTAAAATTATAAAACTAAAAAAGGGATTTTTTTTTGTTAAGATTTTAAAATCGAAAACTTTTAAAACATCATGTTGATTAACGTTGAATTTTCAGTAATGATAAGAAGAAAAAAATTAAACTGCATTGGGGAAGAATCCCGAGAAAATGTATAAGAAAGAAATATTAAAAAATTCAAGAGAAACATCACCTGCAAACCAACTTATTACTGACTTTCTTTCTAAAATTTTTGTAATTTTGATACTTGTTTTAACATGTTTAACAAAAAATTTGTAAATTATGCTTTAAGTTAACTTTATACGCTGTTTTAAATTAATTTTTTTCACAGTTTTCGGTTTTTATTAATTTTGTTTTTGTGATAACGTTGCTTTTTATCATACTTAATGAATAAAATTTTAAAAAAGTATTTTGTTTTTTGTATACAAAAAAAAAACAATAACTAATAATCGAATATTAACTGTGTTTTACAAACAAAAATGATGTGGAGTCTAAAAGTATTTCATTGACATTTTACTAAGCAGAACCGTTAATATTATTTAATTGTATCCTGCAGTGTTAGAAATATAGCATTAAAAACTATTAGATTAAGAAAACTGGTAGTATGTTGATAGAACTTGATTAGTCTTAGAACTGATTACAAACAAAAATTTCTAAATAAACGTTTATCATTTCTATAACGAGCTCTTTGCTGGTTAAGTATAAAAAAATCTTACTCGGTTTAAAGTTTTTTGTATTGTATTGTAAATCAATCGTATTTTGTTTAATATGTAGTGTTTCAATATATTTTTAAGGAATAGTTTTTTTTTAAGTAAACATTTTACTGTGGTTATATACAATAAAAGTATTGTTAGTATTTAAACTATTTATAGTTAAACATTGTGAGTCGATTAATTGCTAGTCGGAGATTCAGCGTAAGATTTCTTTCATATTCGTATGTGTTTAGTACTTTGAGTCATTAGAATTTTTATTCATTTATATTTTAAGCAAAGTTCATATACGATTAATAAAAAAAGATAATGTTAGAACTATTCTCTGATGGAAAATATTAGAACTATTGAAAAGTATAAATTATAGATACTTATAAATTATACATCATTAAACTTAATAAGGTTGAACTAAAATGTTAACTCCAGCAAACTATGTTATCCGTGTAAACGAATTAAACTTTTCTATATCACTATTTTGCTGAGACAAAATTCAGCATAAAACCATTTTTTATGGTCTGATTCAAACTGTTTGTCATCAAAAGTAAGCTTATTAGTAGACATTGACTTAACATTTTTTAATTATATCAACGACACTATTCAAACTTAAAAAAAATACTCACATTGAATTTATTCATTTTAGTTTACAAAGTATAAAATTTATCAATGTAAATTTTTATGGAACACTTAATTTAAAAAAATTGTTTGCACATCATAATTTGGAAACTGATGTCACATGCCAAATAAATATGTCGAAATGAAATATAGTTTTACTAAATTTTTTTTAATATTTTCTAAACTCATTCGATTATTTTTTTTGCAATAAACATTAAAAAGAAATATTCTTTTTTGAATATCCAGTTTAAAAGATGCATTTAAAATAATTTCATGTAATTGTTTTTATTTAAGACTGTTTAAATATCATCTTTATTGATAAGGCATATGCTACTATAGTTGTCGATAAATATCATAATCCCATTTTACGCAGATAAATACTTTTATGTGGGTCTAGTATCGTATCGTGAAAGACAATTGTTGATAGCTATCAAAATTTTTAAAAGATAAAACTATTTTTGTTTACTAATAATACACACTTGTGAATGTAGCATTAATAAAAAGTTTAATAATAAAAAGAAAAAAACTATCATTTTTATAAGCCCTTTATTTCAATTGAATTTTGTACAACAAACGAACTATAATAAGCAAGAAAATTAAATACTAGTTAGTACGTTAAACTTATGAAAACTATTATCTGTAGTTACTACACTTTTTTTAAAGATACATGTTCGAAATATTATAGCTAGATATTATATTTAACTAGGTAGGAGCCAAATATGTACGAAGGAACACTTTTACACGATATTGGTCACGTTTACACAAATACGCTTTTGCACGAAGGGTTACTTTTTAACGGAGAAGCTTTTGTACGGATAGAATTTTTTTTTTAGTTATTTAAATTTTTTATTAGTTTACTTTTTTTTATTAATAAATTCAAAACTGATTTAATTTTTTTTTACTGTTAATGTTACCCCTAACCCTTACCGTTGGTCGAGCACTTTTTTTTATTTTTTTTTCATATAATCTAGGTAATCTTTTCTTTCATTGTCTAGGGCTAAGGACAAAGGGTTAGAACTTTTTTCAGAAACTAATTGTTTGGCTGCTGCTCTAGTGGGCCTTTTCGCCATACTCTTAACGTTGATGGGCGAACGAGAGTAGATCTTAGAATTAAACGACATTAATTGTAAAGAAAACACAGTAATAGTTCACGTATAACTTAGTTGAATGATCAACACTTATATAAACATCCTTAGAACTTTCATTTTTCCCTTTCTAGGTAAGACATTGTTTATTCAAATTGTAAATTTTAACAAAATACTTAAATATTGTTTGATGTTACTTAAATACTTTAAGGCAAGGGACTTAAGTTTCCTAAACAATAAGGGTACTCAGTTAAAATCTTAATCAGTATATAAAAGTAAAAACTAACAAGAAGAGTTTTCAATTCAATTAAATTAACTATGAGTATGAAGAAATTAACTAGGAGTGGTAAAGTGCTTAATAAAAGAAACGAAGTTTCTATAAGTCATTTATTAATAGACATGTGTTAAGATTGCTAAAACTCTGAAAGGCTACTTTGTACACAAGGTTGTAGGAACAAAAAATTAGAGCATTTTTTTTGGCGTTCAAAAAATAATTATAAACTTGATTTATAAAAATACTTCTAAAGGTTTGAACAAAAATAGCTTAAACCAAAAGTTTAAGATAATATAGTTACAGTCTTAATGTTACTTTGATTCTGCTAAAAACGCGATTTCAGTGTGACGTCATAATTACTCAACGAATCGCCTTAAAAGTTTTTAGTAAACTCGTTAGTAAAAAAAATTAGGTTGTCATTAGTAAATATACGAATTTTCATTACCATACAAGTAGTAACTTTGTCACAAGAACTTCATTCTGCTAAAAACGCGATTTCGATGTGACGTCATAATTACTCAAAGAAACACCTTTAAAAAGTTTAGTGAGAAAATTTAGGTTGTCATAAGTAAGTATACGAATTTTCATTTCCATACATGTAGTAACTTCGTCACACGAGCTTGATTCTGCAAAAAACGCGATTTCGATGTGACGTCATAATTACTCAACGGATTGCCTTAAAATTAAATTGTGCACCCACAGGTCACCGTAAGCAAGTATACGAATTTTCACTTCCGTAAGTGCAGTAACTTCGTCAAACAAGATTTAAGGTCAACTATCCTTTGATAAGTGATCCATAATTTAAAAACATATTTTGAAAATCATAATTCGGAAACTGATGTCACATAATGCCAAATAAATATGTCGAAATGAAATATAGTTTCATTAAAGTTTTTTTTTATTTTCTAAATTAATTCGAATATTATTTTTCCGCATTTGGTCTGCGGGCTGCAGTTTGCCGACCCCTGCCCCTAACGGCCTAACCCTTACCGTCGGTCGAAAACTTTTTTTTTTTTTTTTTTTTCATATAATCTAGATAATCTTTTCTTTCATCGTTTTTTTTTTTATTAGTAACTTAAATAAGTTATTATTAATTTTATACTATCGCTGTTGCCCCTAACACTTACCCTCAGTCAAAAACCTTTTTATTCTTGTTGTTTTTAATAATAATTACTATCTGTTATTTTTTTTATAGTTTTTTTTTTACTAATATTGTTACCCCTAACAATTTTCCTCGGTCGGTAACTATTTTTTTTAGTATTTTTAATTTTTAATTATTTTCTTTTACTCCCGTTCAATAATGATCCTTTGTGCAAAATTGACTCTCCGTGTAAAAGTGATCCCTCGTGTAAATGTGACTTTACGTGCAAAAGTGTCATTGTAGGTATTTGTACCGTTCCCATTTTTAAGTAGTTTCAATTATCAATATTTTACTGAAAAAAAAACGATGGTAAATATTAGGCGATTGAAAATAAACTATATTTAGTTCTAAATAATTTTTATTAAATAATTTTTTGATCTCAGTAATTTTTTTTCCAAATTTTGTCTACATTTGATTTAATAAAAGGTCATTATAATTTTTCTAGTTTTCTATGGTTGTAATAAATTTATACTTTTTTTCTAGATTTGAGACTAGGTAATCTCAATAGATAATTTTAAACAACTTTTATAATCTCTATTTCGAATGTTAACAAACATAATATTGTCACCACTTAAATTTTGTTATTTATTCGGACATTATAAAACTTTGCTAATTTGATATAAAGAAAGTAATAACAATTTTTAAGTTTTAAGTACATACTAAAAACATTTTAATAAAACTTTTTGTTATAGTTTTAGTTGTCTATTCGTGCGATGAAAAATAGAACTTCAAAATCATTCTACGCTGATCAAGTTATTTTTGGTAATTTAATTTGTTCCTACAATGCTCGTTTATAACTGTACTTGTATAAAAATGATTCGACTTTTTCTTTTTTTTAAGGAATGTAGTAATAAAACTAGAACAAATTTAAACATTTTTTTATCACTGATCTTTGATGTAAGCATTGGTTAAATATATTTATTTTTTAAAAATCGAACTAACTTTAAAACTCTCGGCTTTACTTTATTAATTTGATTATTAATATTATTTTCAAGTGCCGTTACATTTAGATAAAATAAAACACATTTTCAACAAAAGTTAAAATTTTAAAACTATCAGCATTATTGTACTTTTTGACTAAATTTATTTTCGTTTTATCGTAATATAATGTATAGTTAAACATAGAAATGCAAATTATAATGCTCTTTATATTAATATTTTAAGCTTAAAGATCCTTCCATATTTAAAAGAGAGTAAAGTACATTAAGTTACTAATTAACAGATTAATACCTTCATCAAAAGAATATTGTTTGTAATTAGCGTTAAGCAGGTTTTTCTGATTCAAATTTTTATATAAATGATAAAATTTAATTTAAGCATAAAAAGTATAACACACTAGATAAAGTTTTCTGTTCTACTTACATCTAATCAAATTGTATAGTTTAATTTGAACTTATATTACAGGTGCTATTAAAACAAATATTTAAATTAAGTGGATTACTCTACAAACCAGTTTACTTTAAACAACATTGTCAACAGTTTTACATCGTAAGTTGTTTTATCAATTATGTTTAAAAAAGTGTATACAGACTTATAATAACTTCTATTAAAAAAACTTTGTTTTATTTATTTACCACCTTATGAAATGAGTTAAGAATAAATTAAAGCATCTAAACTGCTTTCTAAACAGGCAAGAATAAAATTTGTTTATTACAACTTAGTATTTTTAAACAATTTAAAATCCTTCGTGTAAAATTAACTGTAAATTTGATATTTAGTTTATCTGAAAAATTAAGCTTAATGCAGTTTTTTAAAATGAGATGAATTTTGATATTTATGTTTTTCATTATTCATAGACTGAGAATATTTTATTATTTGTTAATGCTAATAGTTTTTACAAAATTCAACATTTATAATTGTGAATAAAATAAAGTTTTAATTCTATGTATAGTAACAAATGTTTTTTTTATATTAGTTGTTAACTAATGTAAAAACACATATTCAACAGATTCAAGATATGAATTGTGAATTCTCAGCAAATATGCCGGTGATTTTCTTTTACGCAGCGATATTGTATGGTATATACATATTAGCAAGATATACTGCTAATATTGATCACATGTGTTCTTCCAAGTTAGCAATATTTGAATTTTATTTTATACTAATGAACGCTAACTAATAATCTCTTTTATTAAGTTTTAGTTAAGCCTATTGAACAAGTACTATTTTTTCTGTTTTTAAATAAAAAGTAATAAATTAAGATATTTAGTTAAGGGTACTATTTTAGTTTAAAACTACTTAAAAAACTTTTTGATGGACTTTAGTACATCAACAGTAAAAATTTTTAAAATTATAAAACTAAAAAAGGGATTTTTTTTTGTTAAGATTTTAAAATCGAAAACTTTTAAAACATCATGTTGATTAACGTTGAATTTTCAGTAATGATAAGAAGAAAAAAATTAAACTGCATTGGGGAAGAATCCCGAGAAAATGTATAAGAAAGAAATATTAAAAAATTCAAGAGAAACATCACCTGCAAACCAACTTATTACTGACTTTCTTTCTAAAATTTTTGTAATTTTGATACTTGTTTTAACATGTTTAACAAAAAATTTGTAAATTATGCTTTAAGTTAACTTTATACGCTGTTTTAAATTAATTTTTTTCACAGTTTTCGGTTTTTATTAATTTTGTTTTTGTGATAACGTTGCTTTTTATCATACTTAATGAATAAAATTTTAAAAAAGTATTTTGTTTTTTGTATACAAAAAAAAAAACAATAACTAATAATCGAATATTAACTGTGTTTTACAAACAAAAATGATGTGGAGTCTAAAAGTATTTCATTGACATTTTACTAAGCAGAACCGTTAATATTATTTAATTGTATCCTGCAGTGTTAGAAATATAGCATTAAAAACTATTAGATTAAGAAAACTGGTAGTATGTTGATAGAACTTGATTAGTCTTAGAACTGATTACAAACAAAAATTTCTAAATAAACGTTTATCATTTCTATAACGAGCTCTTTGCTGGTTAAGTATAAAAAAATCTTACTCGGTTTAAAGTTTTTTGTATTGTATTGTAAATCAATCGTATTTTGTTTAATATGTAGTGTTTCAATATATTTTTTAAGGAATAGTTTTTTTTAAGTAAACATTTTACTGTGGTTATATACAATAAAAGTATTGTTAGTATTTAAACTATTTATAGTTAAACATTGTGAGTCGATTAATTGCTAGTCGGAGATTCAGCGTAAGATTTCTTTCATATTCGTATGTGTTTAGTACTTTGAGTCATTAGAATTTTTATTCATTTATATTTTAAGCAAAGTTCATATACGATTAATAAAAAAAGATAATGTTAGAACTATTCTCTGATGGAAAATATTAGAACTATTGAAAAGTATAAATTATAGATACTTATAAATTATACATCATTAAACTTAATAAGGTTGAACTAAAATGTTAACTCCAGCAAACTATGTTATCCGTGTAAACGAATTAAACTTTTCTATATCACTATTTTGCTGAGACAAAATTCAGCATAAAACCATTTTTTATGGTCTGATTCAAACTGTTTGTCATCAAAAGTAAGCTTATTAGTAGACATTGACTTAACATTTTTTAATTATATCAACGACACTATTCAAACTTAAAAAAAATACTCACATTGAATTTATTCATTTTAGTTTACAAAGTATAAAATTTATCAATGTAAATTTTTATGGAACACTTAACTTAAAAAAATTGTTTGCACATCATAATTTGGAAACTGATGTCACATGCCAAATAAATATGTCGAAATGAAATATAGTTTTACTAAATTTTTTTTAATATTTTCTAAACTCATTCGATTATTTTTTTTGCAATAAAGATTAAAAAGAAATATTTTTTTTTGAATATCCAGTTTAAAAGATGCATTTAAAATAATTTCATGTAATTGTTTTTATTTAAGACTGTTTAAGTATCATCTTTATTGATAAGGCATATGCTACTATAGTTGTCGATAAATATCATAATCCCATTTTACGCAGATAAATACTTTTATGTTGGTCTAGTATCGTATCGTGAAAGACAATTGTTGATAGCTATCAAAATTTTTAAAAGATAAAACTATTTTTGTTTACTAATAATACACACTTGTGAATGTAGCATTAATAAAAAGTTTAATAATAAAAAGAAAAAAACTATCATTTTTATAAGCCCTTTATTTCAATTGAATTTTGTACAACAAACGAACTATAATAAGCAAGAAAATTAAATACTAGTTAGTACGTTAAACTTATGAAAACTATTATCTGTAGTTACCAGGGGCGTCGCGTGGGGTGTTGCACTGCCGCAACTGCACCACCTTAAAATTTTGTAAGAAAAATAGTAAGTATCTATAACGTTTTCGTTATTTTTTAGAACGAAATCTCTTTTAAAACTCCAATTTTGATAACGACCATTTTGCCCACTTCACTGCCGCAAACTCTTAGCTGACTGCCGCAAATGAACTCAAAAAAGCAAAATTTCTTCAAGAATTACCGCAAAATCAATATCTTGCGGTAAGTAAACTAAGTTGAAAATTCCCTAAAACAGGACCAGCTTAAGTATCATCTACAACATAAAAACATGTAAACATAAAAAAAAAACAAAGCTAAGCTACTGAAAAGGATTAAACTTGAGTTTATGTACCCACATGATTTTTTTAAATTTAACAGATCACTTCTATTAAAACTGGACAACAAAAGAACAAAAGTTGTCATAAATTAAATATTTTGAAAAAAAAAGATAAAAACCTTAAGTCACCAAAGTCTAAGATTTTTGATTTTTATTTTAATCTGCATACTTAACTTAACTACAACTGATTATTTTTATCATAAACTTAATAAAATATTTTAATAAAATTATATTTAAATGTAAACTTTAAGTTCTGAAAAAAAAAAATTAAGAAGTTTATTATAAACTTCTAGTTCACTCATACAGAAAAATAATTTAAGTTTATATTAAATGAAATTTAGTATTATTGAAACAGTCACATATTTAAAAAAAAAGTAATTAGCCTTAACTTAGAAACTTTGATTACTTAAAGTAGTTTAATATTTTAGGAAAATTTATTCTATTATATATGACTTTTGGTTTAATTTTTTCATAAACAAAGAAAAAATTTTAGATAAAATTGTTGAAATATTGTTGCCTTGCCTCATAATCAGGATAACTTAGAAATGTTAAAAACTCAAGATGACCACAGATAAATTAAAACAGACCAAATAATAAAAACATTCAGGCTGACTAAAGCAGTTTTAGTTTTTTACTCTGAAAATAACAAGCTTAGTTATAATTAAAAAATAAGTGTTTTACCCCTATGGCCACATGAAAACTAACTAACCAATTTTTTACTGCTATAATGGTTACATATTTATAACTTACCTTTAAAATTCTTAAAAAGTGTTCAACAGCCTCACCAACTAAACTTTAAAAAGATGAGCTCCTGAAAAAAACACAGTCATGAAAATGAAAAACATATTAAAATTAAATAAAGAAAAGATACCTATAAAAAACATATTAAAAAACTAAACCTCCAACAAAAAGGCATTAAAATTAGAAAAAAAGTTAATAAAATCTTAATGTTTGTGAAAAGAACTGTGCAAAATAGTGAAGGTAAGTGGGGGGGGGGGAGGGTGAATAGGCACTTTTTTACATGTTGTTCTTATTTTAACTTTTTCAGAAAGCTAATAAGTACTCTTTAATTAACTTGAGATTTCCAATTAAACTTTTAGTTACAACTGGTCAAAGCCAGAGAGTACAATGATTTATTATACAAGGAGCAAACTTTTTAATTTTACTGAAAAAACAATTTTACTAAAAACCTATATTCACCATCATTCTTAAAGCAAATTTTATCAAACTTTTTCATCCTATGTTTTATAAAATTTTATACTTTTGTTGAAGAGAAGTTTTAAATTTTTAAGTATCAATATATATTTTTATATATACAAAAAAAAATACTTTTGTTATAACTTTTTATTTCTTAGTGTTTTAAATATCTATTTTAGCAAATTGTTTTGTTTTATAAAAGAATCATTTAAAGACTTTGAGGCCAACTTATAAAAAATATGTAAAATTTTTTTACTAAGTAATGTAAGTTATTCTTTGGAAAAAAAAAAATTGTACACAACATTTTATTTTTTTGTTGACTTTTTAGTTTATTGCCAAGTGAAATTAGATTTTTTTAAAGTTAAATATTAGTAAAATAGTTATTAATAGTTTAATGTTTTATTACTCCAATATTTTTTAACTAAAGTTGAGGCTAAAAGAAATATTATTGCATTTGCTGTATTTTCTTATTATAATATTAGTCTGTTTAATCTAAATTGTAAGTTAGAGACTTCGTAAAATTTATTCATGAGCTTGCTTGTTTTACTTTTGTGTTTTTTACTTAGTATTCAAGCTGTTTTTTTTTTCAAACATCAAAAGTTTTAATTAGTTATAAGTTGATACTCGTTTATTGTTTTCAATATTCATCAGTAAATAAGCAATTATTTTCTACTTAGTAAAACAAATTTTACTTTAAATAAACTTGCAGTTTGTAAATAACATTTTTTTTTGTTTGTAGACTTTTTAATTTCCTTGCCAAGTCTAATAAAACATTTATTTTTTGTTAAGTTAAATATTAATAAAACAACCATTCTTAGTATGATGTTTAATCAAACATTTTTTAAATAAAGTTAAGGCAAAATAAAGAACTATTAAAGTTGCTGTATTTTTCAATATAATAAAAAATTGTTTTGTTTAAAGTTTTTCTACTGTTTAATATTTTATTTTTCTTAATAATTAATACTGATAAGTAAGCTAACATTTTTTGAGTCTTTTAAATTACTTTTTTTTTTTTTTTCTATATTTGCTTTAATTTTTTAAAGTGTTTACCTTTTTTTTAACGTTATTTTCTTAAATTTTTTTTTTTGAAAAAATTAATATTCATTTTTAAATAAAATTTCCGAAGTTACATTAGCAATTTAATGTAATTGTTATAGAAAAAAGTCTAAAAAAGAGTTTTAAAGTAGGGGATTTTTTTTTTAATTCTGCACCACCGAAAAAAAATACCACGCGACGCCACTGGTAGTTACTACACTTTTTTTAAAGATACATGTTCGAAATATTATAGCTAGATATTATATTTAACTAGGTAGGAGCCAAATATGTACGAAGGAACACTTTTACACGATATTGGTCACGTTTACACAAATACGCTTTTGCACGAAGGGTTACTTTTTAACGGAGAAGCTTTTGTACGGATAGAATTTTTTTTTTAGTTATTTAAATTTTTTATTAGTTTACTTTTTTTTGGTAATAAATTCAAAACTGATTTAATTTTTTTTACTGTTAATGTTACCCCTAACCCTTACCGTTGGTCGAGCACTTATTTTATTTTTTTTTCATATAATCTAGGTAATCTTTTCTTTCATTGTCTAGGGCTAAGGACAAAGGGTTAGAACTTTTTTCAGAAACTAATTGTTTGGCTGCTGCTCTAGTGGGCCTTTTCGCCATACTCTTAACGTTGATGGGCGAACGAGAGTAGATTTTAGAATTAAACGACATTAATTGTAAAGAAAACACAGTAATAGTTCACGTATAACTTAGTTGAATGATCAACACTTATATAAACATCCTTAGAACTTTCATTTTTCCCTTTCTAGGTAAGACATTGTTTATTCAAATTGTAAATTTTAACAAAATACTTAAATATTGTTTGATGTTACTTAAATACTTTAAGGCAAGGGACTTAAGTTTCCTAAACAATAAGGGTACTCAGTTAAAATCTTAATCAGTATATAAAAGTAAAAACTAACAAGAAGAATTTTCAATTCAATTAAATTAACTATGAGTATGAAGAAATTAACTAGGAGTGGTAAAGTGCTTAATAAAAGAAACGAAGTTTCTATAAGTCATTTATTAATAGACATGTGTTAAGATTGCTAAAACTCTGAAAGGCTACTTTGTACACAAGGTTGTAGGAACAAAAAATTAGAGCATTTTTTTTGGCGTTCAAAAAATAATTATAAACTTGATTTATAAAAATACTTCTAAAGGTTTGAACAAAAATAGCTTAAACCAAAAGTTTAAGATAATATAGTTACAGTCTTAATGTTACTTTGATTCTGCTAAAAACGCGATTTCAGTGTGACGTCATAATTACTCAACGAATCGCCTTAAAAGTTTTTAGTAAACTCGTTAGTAAAAAAAATTAGGTTGTCATTAGTAAATATACGAATTTTCATTACCATACAAGTAGTAACTTTGTCACAAGAACTTCATTCTGCTAAAAACGCGATTTCGATGTGACGTCATAATTACTCAAAGAAACACCTTTAAAAAGTTTAGTGAGAAAATTTAGATTGTCATAAGTAAGTATACGAATTTTCATTTCCATACATGTAGTAACTTCGTCACACGAGCTTGATTCTGCAAAAAACGCGATTTCGATGTGACGTCATAATTACTCAACGGATTGCCTTAAAATTAAATTGTGCACCCACAGGTCACCGTAAGCAAGTTTACGAATTTTCATTTCCGTAAGTGCAGTAACTTCGTCAAACAAGATTTAAGGTCAACTATCCTTTGATAAGTGATCCATAATTTAAAAACATATTTTGAAAATCATAATTCGGAAACTGATGTCACATAATGCCAAATAAATATGTCGAAATGAAATATAGTTTCATTAAAGTTTTTTAATATTTTCTAAATTAATTCGAATATTATTTTTCCGCATTTGGTCTGCGGGCTGCAGTTTGCCGACCCCTGCCCCTAACGGCCTAACCCTTACCGTCGGTCGAAAACTATTTTTTTTTAATATTTTTTCATATAATCTAGATAATCTTTTCTTTCATCGTTTTTTTTTATTAGTAACTTTTATAAGTTATTATTAATTTTATACTATCGCTGTTGCCCCTAACACTTACCCTCAGTCAAAAACCTTTTTATTCTTGTTCTTTTTAATAATAATTACTATCTGTTATTTTTTTTTTAGTTTTTTTTTACTATTATTGTTACCCCTAACACTTTTCCTCCGTCGGTAACTATTTTTTTTAGTATTTTTAATTTTTAATTATTTTCTTTTACTCCCGTTCAATAATGATCCTTTGTGCAAAACTGACCCTCCGTGTAAAAGTGATCCCTCGTGTAAATGTGACTTTACGTGCAAAAGTGTCATTGTAGGTATTTGTACCGTTCCCATTTTTAAGTAGTTTCAATTATCAATATTTTACTGAAAAAAAAAACGATGGTAAATATTAGGCGATTGAAAATAAACTATATTTAGTTCTAAATAAATTTTATTAAATAATTTTTTGATCTCAGTAATTTTGTTTCCAAATATTGTCCACATTTGATTTAATAAAAGGTCATTATAATTTTTCTAGTTTTCTATGGTTGTAATAAATTTATACTTTTTTTCTAGATTTGAGGCTAGGTAATCTCAATAGATAGTTTTAAACAACTTTTATAATCTCTATTTCGAATGTTAACAAACATAATATTGTCACCACTTAAATTTTTGTTATTTATTCGGACATTATAAAACTTTGCTAATTTGATATAAAGAAAGTAATAACAATTTTTAAGTAATAACTACATACTAAAAACATTTTAATAAAACATTTTGTTATAGTTTTAGTTGTCTATTCGTGCGATGAAAAATAGAACTTCAAAATCATTCTACGCTGATCAAGTTATTTTTGGTAATTTAATTTGTTCCTACAATGCTCGTTTATAACTGTACTTGTATAGAAATGATTCGACTTTTTCTTTTTTTTTAAGGAATGTAGTAATAAAACTAGAACAAATTTAAACTTTTTTTTTATCACTGATTTTTGATGTAAGCATTGGTTAAATCGAAATAAAATCGAATTAACTTTAAAACTCTCGGCTTTACTTTATTAATTTGATTTTTAATATTATTTTCAAGTGCCGTTACATTTAGATAAAATAAAACACATTTTCAACAAAAGTTAAAATTTTAAAACTATCAGCATTATTGTACTTTTTGACTAAATTTATTTTCGTTTTATCGTAATATAATGTATAGTTAAATGTAGAAATGCAAACTATAATGCTCTTTATATTAATATTTTAAGCTTAAAGATCCTTCCATATTTAAAAGAGAGTAAAGTACATTAAGTTACTAATTAACAGATTAATACCTTCATCAAAAGAATATTGTCTGTAATTAGCGTTAAGCAGGTTTTTCTGATTCAAATTTTCTTATAAATGATAAAATTTAATTTAAGCATAAAAAGTATAACACACTAGTTTTCTGTTCTACTTACATCTAATCAAATTGTATAGTTTAATTTGAACTTATATTACGGTTGCTATTAAAACAAATATTTAAATTAAGTGGATTACTCTACAAACCAGTTTACTTTAAACAACATTGTCAACAGTTTTACATCGTAAGTTGTTTTATTAATTATATTTAAAAAAGTGTATACAGACTTATAATAATTTCTATTAAAAAAAACTTGTTTTATTTATTTACCACCTTATGAAAAGAGTTAAGAATAAATTAAAGCATCTAAACTGCTTTCTAAACAGGCAAGAATAAAATTTGTTTATTACAACTTAGTATTTTTAAACAATTTAAAATCCTTCGTGTAAAATTAACTGTAAATTTGATATTTAGTTTATCTGAAAAATTAAGCTTAATGCAGTTTTTTAAAATGAGATGAATTTTGATATTTATGTTTTTCATTATTCATAGACTGAGAATATTTTATTATTTGTTAATACTAATAGTTTTTACAAAATTCAACATTTATGATTGTGAATAAAATAAAGTTTTTATTCTATGTATAGTAACAAATGTTATTTTTTAATTTAGTTGTTAACTAATGTAAAAACACATATTCAACAGATTCAAGATATGGATTGTGAATTCTCAGCAAATATGCCGGTGATTTTCTTTTACGCTGCGATATTGTATGGTATATACATATTAGCAAGATATACTGCTAATATTGATCACATGTGTTCTTCCAAGTTAGCAATATTTGAATTTTTTTTTTATACTAATGAACGCTAACTAATAATCTCTTTTATTAAGTTTTAGTTAAGCCTATTGAACAAGTACTATTTTTTCTGTTTTTAAACAAAAAGTAATAAATTAAGATATTTAGTTAAGGGTACTATTTTAGTTTAAAACTACTTAAAAAACTTTTTGATGGACTTTAGTACATCAACAGTAAAAATTTTTAAAATTATAAAACTAAAAAAGGGATTTTTTTTTGTTAAGATTTTAAAATCGAAAACTTTTAAAACATCATGTTGATTAACGTTGAATTTTCAGTAATGATAAGAAGAAAAAATTTAAACTGCATTGGGGAAGAATCCCGAGAAAATGTATAAGAAAGAAATATTAAAAAATTCAAGAGAAACATCACCTGCAAACCAGCTTATTACTGTCTTTCTTTCTAAAATTTTTGTAATTTTGATACTTGTTTTAACATGTTTAACAAAAAATTTGTAAATTATGCTTTAAGTTAACTTTATACGCTGTTTTAAATTAATTTTTTTCACAGTTTTCGGTTTTTATTAATTTTGTTTTTGTGATAACGTTGCTTTTTATCATACTTTATGAATAAAATTTTATAAAAGTATTTTGTTTTTTGTATACAAAAAAAAAACAATAACTAATAATCGAATATTAACTGTGTTTTACAAACAAAAATGATGTGGAGTCTAAAAGTATTTCATTGACATTTTACTAAGCAGAACCGTTAATGTTATTTAATTGTATCCTGCAGTGTTAGAAATATAGCATTAAAAACTATTAAATTAAGAAAACTGGTAGTATGTTGATAGAACTTGATTAGTCTTAGAACTGATTACAAACAAAAATTTCTAAATAAACGTTTATCATTTCTATAACGAGCTCTTTGCTGGTTAAGTATAAAAAAATCTTACTCGGTTTAAAGTTTTTTGTATTGTATTGTAAATCAATCGTATTTTGTTTAATATGTAGTGTTTCAATATATTTTTTAGGGAATAGTTTTTTTAAGTAACATTTTACTGTGGTTATATACAATAAAAGTATTGTTAGTATTTAAACTATTTATAGTTAAACATTGTGAGTCGATTAATAGCTAGTCGGAGATTCAGCGTAAGATTTCTTTCATATTCGTATGTGTTTAGTACTTTGAGTCATTAGAATTTTTATTCATTTATATTTTAAGCAAAGTTCATATACGATTAATAAAAAAAGATAATGTTAGAACTATTCTCTGATGGAAAATATTAGAACTATTGAAAAGTATAAATTATAGATACTTATAAATTATACATCATTAAACTTAATAAGGTTGAACTAAAATGTTAACTCCAGCAAACTATGTTATCCGTGTAAACGAATTAAACTTTTCTATATCACTATTTTGCTGAGACAAAATTCAGCATAAAACCATTTTTTATGGTCTGATTCAAACTGTTTGTCATCAAAAGTAAGCTTATTAGTAGACATTGACTTAACATTTTTTAATTATATCAACGACACTATTCAAACTTAAAAAAAATACTCACATTGAATTTATTCATTTTAGTTTACAAAGTATAAAATTTATCAATGTAAATTTTTATGGAACACTTAATTTAAAAAAATTGTTTGCACATCATAATTTGGAAACTGATGTCACATGCCAAATAAATATGTCGAAATGAAATATAGTTTTACTAAATTTTTTTTAATATTTTCTAAACTCATTCGATTATTTTTTTTGCAATAAAGATTAAAAAGAAATATTTTTTTTTGAATATCCAGTTTAAAAGATGCATTTAAAATAATTTCATGTAATTGTTTTTATTTAAGACTGTTTAAGTATCATCTTTATTGATAAGGCATATGCTACTATAGTTGTCGATAAATATCATAATCCCATTTTACGCAGATAAATACTTTTATGTTGGTCTAGTATCGTATCGTGAAAGACAATTGTTGATAGCTATCAAAATTTTTAAAAGATAAAACTATTTTTGTTTACTAATAATACACACTTGTGAATGTAGCATTAATAAAAAGTTTAATAATAAAAAGAAAAAAACTATCATTTTTATAAGCCCTTTATTTCAATTGAATTTTGTACAACAAACGAACTATAATAAGCAAGAAAATTAAATACTAGTTAGTACGTTAAACTTATGATAACTATTATCTGTAGTTACTACACTTTTTTTAAAGATACATGTTCGAAATATTATAGCTAGATATTATATTTAACTAGGTAGGAGCCAAATATGTACGAAGGAACACTTTTACACGATATTGGTCACGTTTACACAAATACGCTTTTGCACGAAGGGTTACTTTTTAACGGAGAAGCTTTTGTACGGATAGAATTTTTTTTTTAGTTATTTAAATTTTTTATTAGTTTACTTTTTTTTATTAATAAATTCAAAACTGATTTAATTTTTTTTTACTGTTAATGTTACCCCTAACCCTTACCGTTGGTCGAGCACTTTTTTTTATTTTTTTTTCATATAATCTAGGTAATCTTTTCTTTCATTGTCTAGGGCTAAGGACAAAGGGTTAGAACTTTTTTCAGAAACTAATTGTTTGGCTGCTGCTCTAGTGGGCCTTTTCGCCATACTCTTAACGTTGATGGGCGAACGAGAGTAGATCTTAGAATTAAACGACATTAATTGTAAAGAAAACACAGTAATAGTTCACGTATAACTTAGTTGAATGATCAACACTTATATAAACATCCTTAGAACTTTCATTTTTCCCTTTCTAGGTAAGACATTGTTTATTCAAATTGTAAATTTTAACAAAATACTTAAATATTGTTTGATGTTACTTAAATACTTTAAGGCAAGGGACTCAAGTTTCCTAAACAATAAGGGTACTCAGTTAAAATCTTAATCAGTATATAAAAGTAAAAACTAACAAGAAGAGTTTTCAATTCAATTTAATTATCAATGAGTAAGAAGAAATTTACTAGGAGTGGTAAAGTGCTCATATCGGATAATGATATATTAAAGTGATGATTTTAGAAACTTAATGTTATAATATTATTACTGCACTAAGAGTAAGCGAATAGTAGTAACTGGATCTATCGGTCATTATACTTTTATAATTAGAAAGTAAAAGCTCAGTAATAAATTCTATATAAAGCCGAGTTATTATAAAATTAACTAAACTAAAAAGCTAGTTAAGTATTAGAAACCTTGAAAAAAAAAACAAAGTTAGTTTTTAATTTGTTAAGAGAAACTAGTTATTAGTTAAGTAAACTGTTTGCATTGCAATTTAGTCTAAATAAAAGTAGACAAAACTATGTTTTACTATTTTTTAACAACACTACAAAAACAATACAAAAAACCATAAATATTTTTTTTTCAATAACGATTGGATATTACGGGGAATTCCCGTTTAGTGAAACTACTCGGAAAGCTGCGAGATAAATATGGATGACTTCTTCAAAATTTCGGATGCTAAGACTGCTTGAGTCGGGCAAAGGGTTCACTGTCCGATTTTTAAAGTATCTGACTGAGCCCCTAACTTGATTGAGAATTACAAAATAGCGTAACTTCGACTAATATGACTAACAGATAACTAAAAAATGGCAAAAATTTATAACCCTAATAAAAACAACCGAAAACATTGTTTCTTTGTCAGTTAGTAACTTATATATTTGACTTTTACTGTATAAAAAAGTCCCCTTATGAAGCAAACCTTGTGCTTGTATACAGAAATGATTTAAGAGAATTAGCTTTCTCTCGGCGAAAATTTCCATTGTATCTGAAATTTCTTATGATTTAATCAAGCAATTAAGGAAAAACTTTCAAAGGCGGGAAAATGTCATATTTTTCACAAAGACAGCAAAAGTTATATATTTTAATGATAATATTAAATACATACTTTATAAATAGTCAAGTAAAAGGTTTTCGATTGATCTGTTGTTGTTAGTACTAAAGGGTATTTGTTTCCTTGTTTGTAGTAAATAAATACATATTAAAAAATCGTTTCTCTTCCTTTTTGTACACCTTATTCTACATAAATTTATCTGTTTTGCAATGAATATTTTAACATTTATAATCTATTTATTAATTTTGAAAATTTATTGAATACTTACTCTTTATTAGAGTTTAAGAAGTCCTTTATATATAAAGGTATTCAATTAACCTAAAATAAAAATCATTTTCGAACTTTATATAGTTTTCTTTAAATAAAGAACTAAAATATATGAAATAAACTTTTAATCGAAAAATAGCAACTTACAATTATAAAGCTAACCCATGTGACTAAAATTAATTGAATGTAAAAGCGTAAACATAATAAATCACAAAAGTAGGCAAGATATATTTATCTCTAAACTATTCGTCTTAAAACAATAAGGTTTACAAGAGTTTATAAAAATATAAATGTTCCAAACGTTTTTGTTGAAATGTTTACGGACTTTTACATTGTTATATTTAAAAAACTTTTTTTGTAGAATAGTAAAAAAGGAACGAGTTACCGATAATAAAAAAGAGTTGAAAAGTGTGTTAGAATATTTTGAGATAATCGGTTATTTCGGGCGTAAAAATTTTTGATGTAGATTGTTTGCGGTAAATAAACATGTTATGTCATTAAGAAGTTTTCTAAAACTATGAAAAGCTGCATGTAAGAAATTTATTTTATTTCCTGATTGAGTTTATCTTAAAAATATAAATGTGTAACACAAGTTTTAAAAAAGATTTTAGCAAAAATCTTATATGAAATTAAGTATTTATAGGTGAATTTATTTTTTAACAAACTAAAGTCTTAATAAATATATATAAATGAAAAAAAGTGTTATTGAACAATGGTTTTTTAGTATATTTAATCAATAATTTTTCAACAAGTAGATTTAATGTTCATAACCTTTTTAAGGATGGAAAAAACTTACTTTGTATAATATTTAATAAGACCTTTATTTATATTATTTACAACAAGTGCTATTTGAAACAAGTGTTAAGATATGTTGCTTCAAAAACTTTACTACCAAAACAAAAACCATTGTGCTCAATAGCTGTAAATACACAACAAAAATTTGTTTAGTTTGTTTTGGAAATCTATTTAGTTTTTGAAATTGTGAGTTTTGTTAAGTAGTTTTAAAAATCAAATCTGGTAAGGTCCTCACTATTTTAAAACAAGTAATCATGCATTAACAAATATCTTCAGATATTGGTATTTAAAGCTTGGTTACTTAAAATTTGGATACAATTTTTCATTATCTACAGCAACTAAAAATGCCATGTTTAGTTTTAAAGTTCTTTTTAGCGTTCAAGTAAGATAGACTTCTGTGTTGACACTACTATTTATTTCGTTAATGTATATGTAAGAGTTATATGTTTTAAAAAAGAATCTAAATATCTACAAAAGTTACATTAATAAAAAAATTAATAAAATTAATAAAAGTTTTTGTTTGTAAATGATTATTTGTAAATGTAGTTTTTTATCTTGACAAATTATCATTTTTATATCTAGCTTAGTTTTGTTTTCTTTAAAAAGTTGCATATTCTTTGCATTATAAACACCATGCTTCGCCACTTACCTACAGTATAATAATTTATGCTCACTGTGTTAAATATGCTATAGAATACCAGTTGACCTAGTTGCGACTGTACTTACTTAAGCTGATGATCAGGTTTAAAATTTGAATAGCGAGTACAAAATAAACTCATACAAATATTAAGTAAAATGTATAGCAACGCAGTAGTTTTGATAATATTTTTTAATTTGGCATGCCTAGACATTTAAATTTCGTTAGATATTCGATTAAAGCTATTAAACGAACAATGAAATAAAATCCTCTAAAAATTTGGTCTAAGGACGTAGATTAATAAATAACTTCGGTAATCGAGTTGTATACCAAATGCTTTAATAGCTTATAACGAATTAATAAATAAGGTTTTTTTAAATTTATTTTTTCAAACCTCAAAAATTGAGCAAACGACAAAAAGAAAAGTATATAAGTATCTAAGTAAAGAACTTATTTAAAAAACTTTATTAAAATTGTACTTACAAATTTGTCTAATAGTACATACTAAAACAATTTCTAATCCTAAAACTTAAGAAAAAAATTGTGATAATAATATTTTTAAATTTAAATCTTATTTTTAACATATTTTATAAAACACAATAAGCAATTCTAAAAGCAGACATAAAAGTAATTAAAAGATAGTTTCAACTTCTTCAAAAAGAACTTTATTTAAAAAAGTCTAAAATATTTGTACGTTAAATTTGATCAGTGTTTTATGCTATTAGTTTATTTTATTTTTTTGATTCAGTCAAAAGCTCAACTTAACATTTTAAATAAAAAAGTACTGCAATACTTAAACAGTATGCTGATATAAGATAAGAAAAAATATAACCAACAATAATAACAAAATTCTTCTTTATTTTAAAAAAACAATCTAAGATACATAAATAAATAAACACAAAATTTAATTATATATTAACAAAAGAAAATAAGCAAATATTTAGTAGGCTTGAAATATTATATTATTATTTGGAAACGACAGTTTTGTTACTGATTACAGTTTTAAGAGTTGGTAGAAGATAAACTTTCGTTTTTGTTGTTTATTTTAATTTGATTTAAGTCGAAAGTCTTTTATTTTTAACTATGGTCACTTAAATGCTTGCATTATAATTAACCATTTTAACTTTTCTCAATATAAATTTAATTTAAACTGATTGTTAACATAAATATGTTAATCATTTTACAAATAAAAGTTTACGGACATCATTCGATTAGAAATTAACGTCAAAGAGCATTGATAAAATGTATAAACTGAAGTAGCTTAGTTTTTAATTGTATCATTTAAAAACAAAAAATTTAATTTTTTTTTGAAGTATATATTATCAGCTCAAATATTTGTTCTATAACTGTGTGATTTAATACAAATTGTGTTTGTTAGATCTATGATAGCTAGTTAAATAGTTAGTAAACATTGAAATTTAAACTTTATGTTAGAAAACTAAAGACTTTATCAATTGTTACTATAAATGCTACTTTGTTTAGAAACAACAAATGTAAAGCATCAAATTAAAATTTCTAAACAAACTAAGTAAAACGTTTATAATACTTGATTGTAATATTATTCGAGCTTTTTAGCTAAACAAAAACTAATGTATTTCATAATATTTATTCTATCTATTTAAAAAAATTATAAAAAAATTATTAGATAATCAATGTTGCTATTCAACACTGTTATTAAAATGTACAGTATAGCTTTACTACAAGTGTTAGTTTTAAGGGAGTGTATTGTTTAATTGAAGTAAAATTTTAGATGTTAAAGCAACATAAAGTTTTTTATGTATTTATTTATGAAGAAATAGCTTAAACAAACAAATTCTTAAAAGTTTTGATTAACTTTTAATTTGTAAACCTCTGAGATTAGTTCTTTACATAAAAAAAAAGAAATAATTAATATATAGTTAAGATTTCTAATTTAATCATAACTTTCCTTTCTGAGTTTAACATAAAACGTTACAGTAACTTTTATTAACAACTATGTTTGTTATGTTTTAGGTTTCCTGTTGTAACATGCTTATAAACTTATCAAAAGTAGTAAGTTCAAGCATCAAGGCTAGTAGTGTACATAGGATCGCGAGCTGCTTCAATGATAAATACCGGAGAGTGTGTACAAGTGAAAGCTGTAATACGTTGAAACAAAATGTTTTTGGAAGCTTTCCACTACTTCAGTTGAGTCTTCCTCACCAGAGAACTTCAGCACCAAAGAAAAAAGAAAGGGATATGCTTCAAATTCTAAATAGTTTCAACGAACATAGCAGCTTTGATTGTGTCCTCTTCAAAGAACCAGATGTAAATAGCAAATTAAATATTTTTACTTTTTCTAAAGTTTTATTGCAAAATGTTGTTTTTATGCTTAAAATTATTAGAATGCTTTTTTTAGTCTCCATGCATACTTTTAATAATGAAAAATCTAAAGCTTTTACTGAACTTAAAAATTTTTTTATTGAGTTGTCTAAAAATCAACATCTTTTGTTGGTCTATCTATATGATAAAAAGTGCAGTTTCACCAGGTGTTTAAATTATACCATTAGTGATAGATATAACTTGATGATGTATTTTTTTGTAGTTGTTTATATGCTTGCGTGGTTGTTTAACCTTATTTGCTTTTTTAAAGCATATTTGAGTTAGAAGTTTAATTAAGTTTGATTTGGTTAAGCTTGCTTGTATTTATTTATGGTTAGCTTATAAATTAATCTATTATTTTATTTCAATTTTATACGTAAACCTTTATAAATAAAAATATATAAATTGCATTATACGTTATAGTGCATAATAAACTTCCTATTGACGTACAAAGTTGTACTATTTATTTTATATACTTAATATAGTTTTTTTTGAAGTTTTAGCTTTGGTAAATCAACAAAGTAAGGAAACTAGCATCAGTTTTTCTTTTAACAAAAAAAAAAAGACTTGGGTCATTCAGTTTAGCTCTGAAAATCGATGGCCCTGTAAACTTTCTCTAAGCGATAACATGAAACTATTAAAAATATAATTGAATTAATTCAATAAATCCTCCACATACTCTGATTTTAAGTTTTAAACTGCATTCAAATCTGCTATTATATTTTGATAATAAACATTAAGTTTCACACTTTTTTTTATCACTTTTTGTTACAGTCACTTGCAGAAGGAAATGTTTTAAAAAACGAAATTGGCACTATAAGGCAAAAGACTCATGGTAATGTTTCGAACATTAATGTTTCAACTGATTTTTAAATAAAAATATGATGTTATTTATTTAGTCGGAATACTTAAGTTAGTAAAAGAAAAGTTAATTGTTAAATATAAGTCCTGTTTCTATATTTTCAATTAAACTTTGTTTTTTGTATACTAGTGTTAGACGTTTTTATAAAAATTTGTAAAAAGACTATAGGCAAGAACAGACACAAAAATGTATATTTTATTAATGATAAAATTTGTTTTTACTTGATTTAGTTTAGATATTTTTTATTTACCTGATCCTTTTTTAGTGATTAAATACTGTAATTGGTTTGCTTTTTATAACGGTCAATGGATAGAGAATGTTTTTGGTGTAAACGTTTAGTTTACCACCAAATTCTAAACTATATAAACGGTAAGAAAAAATTTACATTTTTTTTTATTTTTTAAATGCTCTATAAAGTAATAGTAAAACGGTGGAAAGTCTTAATTAAGTAGTATTAGCCATAAAAAATTGTTTTGCACTAATCTGCAAATTTTAGCTTAGATTTATAATTATATATTTTTAGTTTAGACTTTTTTTTTATGTAACTTAAAACAAATTTTGTTTTTCATTAGACTTTATAAAAATAAAATTGAAATCAACCTGAAAGATTTTTTATTTATGAATTCATACAGCGCAATTTATTTTTTTAATCAGTCAGCTCTTCATATTTTTCATAGTTTTTTAATGTTATCTTTAGTTAAGATATTTCAAGTTACAAAAATTCTAAATACTTGATTACATGTAAAAAAATTATAAACTATCTAAGATAATAATATTGATACTAATACTTAGATCGAATTTAAGTACTTAAATGTCATAGTACGTTACTTTAAATAGAAATTTGAATTTCTAACTAAATATTTAACTTGTATATCCAACCAGCTAAAGAAGTATTATATAATACAAATAGTTTTTTATTAAGAATATATTCAATATTATTTTACTGATTATTAGTTTGTGTTCGTAAAATAAAAAATGAACAAAAAATAACTTTTTTTTTTAAAATAAATTTTAGTTTAAATCTAGTTTAAAATAAAAAAAGGACAGGAAGTTACAACAACTGAAAGACCACTTGATGTTTTTTTTTATGATGACCATGAAAAAAAATTGAAACGAGATTTCATATGCTAATGTTATGCATATAGATGCTTATGTTATAAATATGGATATTTACCACTAGTCTTTATCAAATAGTATTTTCCTTAAAAATAGACAAATTTTTAGAAAATTAAAATATATAAATCTTAAACAAATTTTGAATTACTTAACTAGAGCATTTACTTCCATTAAAATTTACTCGAAGACTGAACCAAATTTTAAAACAAACTTGAAGAAAATGAAAATAACTTCTAAGAACTTCAAATATTTTAAGTTATATATAAGCAGAATTTAAAGAAATCATAAAAAAAAAGTTTTAGATACAGATTTTTTGTATTTAAAATACCATGCATGAATTATTGTTTAATGTTTAAAAAATGGTTTTAAGCAATACTGTAAAAATTATATATGAGTGTAATGTAACTATGTTTTTTGTTTTAAGTTTTTAGATTAACAAAAATACCAAATACATTAAAAAGTAAAAATTCTAACAATAAATGTTTTTTGATGTCTGCTAGCATAACTATTAGTAAGGTTAAGATTATTTATTAGAGCTTTGTTATGACAATTAGTAATTCTTTTTATTTTCGATATGAAAACGTCAAATAACATATTTTTTTACGAAAAGATTTTACATTTAACAATACAAGTCTTGATGAGTACATTATTAAAAAAATATTTACTTGGAAATGTGATCTTAATTGATAAACTAACAAGCTTATAAAACAATATATGCGAAAATTTTAAATTTAATGTTTTTGTTATTTTTTATTTATTTTTTAAAATGAGTGTAAATTTTGAAACTTTTTTTAACTATCTGCAAACAAAAATAGTAAAAAAAATGTAAATTAATTGTATAACCTTGATATAACCCTTTAGATATATAATCAAGCTGTAAAATAGGAATAAGTTCATTCAATATATTTACAGACAAAACACATCTTCATCTTATGTTAGTTATACCGGAACGGATTTATTATAGACAAAAACACTTTGAACAAAGGGTCATTTTTAAGCAAAAGTAGAAAAAAAAACAATAAAATAAACAAACTAATGTATTAATATAAAAAAGTAATAAAAGAAAAACAATTTACCGATCGAGCGTAAGGGTTAGCGCCGCTTAGTGTTAATATTGATAGCAAAAAAAAAAACTAAATGAATAAAAAAAAAAAAAAAAATTCAACTCCTGCAAAAGTGTCTCTTCATGCAAAAGTGTCCTTTCGTGCACATTTGACACCTAACCGTGTTATACATTTGCACTAGTGGCATCTAAAAGTTTAGATTTCTTTGATCAAATGGCCATTCATTAATCTAGTATAAAGTTTAAAAACAATATAAAATACCTTTACTCAGATTTTTTTGTTTAATGGCTACTATAACACAAACTGTTATCTAACAGCCTTTAATTCATTTAAGGCATCATTTTATTTTCGTGAAATAAGTTTAGTTTTTTTATGTGTATGTTAATATAAAAAAAAACTATACCTTAACAAAACAGAAAATTGATACTTAGTCATAGAAGCATAAAACTACTTGAAACAAAAGTAGTCACTCTTCTAAAAATCTTTTGTATAACATTTTGAAAACTGAACTAAAACAACATACAAATGACCAAGAATATTTTCAATGTTTTATAGTAAGCAGTAACTAAGAAACATTCATAAAGTTAATAAATAAGGTATAATACAAAAAAACAGTCTGAAAATTTGTTCTGCAGTTAACTTAATAATTGTTTTTCTCTCATGTTAAAAATTATTAATATAAAAAATGTAAGAATTCTTTCTTTTAAACCTTTTTGTCCTGTTTGTAAAAAGTAAAGAGATTAATATGAAAAATAAGTATAAATACTTGTATCAATTAGTAGAAAAGAACCAGCATTTTACTAAAACTAGTGTTGTTTTATCTTGACTACGTTGTAAAAATTGTAATTAGTTTGTAGTTTTTTATTTTGTTTGTTATAGAAGGTGGTATTCATTTTTTGTCAATACCATTTTAATTCATTTTAGAAAGTTTTAAAAAAATTGGAATTTAATAAAGTTTAATTTGACTAAAACTAAGTCTAACTAGATTGTAATAATAGTTTAAAGAAAATAATTAAGCTTTACTATGTCTTATATTTATAATACAACTGTTAAATATTATATTTTATAATTCAATTAATCTTTTTACATTTTAAAAACTTAAAACAAAAAACACCAAAATTATCAAACTTGTAACACAAAAATTAGAGATTTTAATAATTTTTCGTAAATATAAAAGTTATAAGTGGCTTTAGTATTGTTAAAAATGATAAGAGAAGTTATAAGCATTGATTCCTAAAACTTAAAAACTGTTTATGAAAATATTTTATAATCACAAAAAACACTGAAACAGGGATTCCACGAGGTCAGGAAATTCAATAAAAAATTAATAAATTGATAAAAGTCAGGGAAAAAGGAACCTGTTGAACAAAAGTCAGGAATTAGGAAAAATTTTACATAATTCAAGATTTTGTCTGTTTTAAATTAAAAATTTATTTATTTTCCAATTCTTTTATTTTGTTAGAATTAGTAAAACATACTTTATAAAACTACAATGTTTTTTTATTAATATATTAAAGAATTATCCTACTTGAACAAACAGCTTTTGTATGCTTTTTAGTTTTGATGATCTGTGACAAGGACTTTTCTATAGTGAAATTCTGATATATACACAAAAGTTTATCCTGCAGATTTTTAGAATCAAAATGTATTTTGTTTCAGTAAATAGTTAACTTCCTTATAATTTAGCACTAAGTTTAGTATTTTATGTAACAAAATGATGTGTATACTTAACCACTTTTAAATTTTTTAAAGTTGCTTATATTTGTTAAACAAGTTATAAGAGAGGTATATGTCATACTTAAGTTTACTTATTTGATTTTTTTTGTAGAATAACTGAAGTTTTAAAAATAATCAAGAGTAGATTTATCTGTTATAAGTTTTATACTAAATGATAAGAAGAGATATAAAATTGAAATATATAGGTTCATTATAGTTTCTATATAGTTTCAAGTGCTTGATTATTTATTTAAAAAAAAGTTGATATTAACTTCAAGAATTTGATTTATAAAAGTCAGGAAAATTTTAATTAGAGTCAGTAAGTTTTACTCAGCTTGATCTGTGGCTTCCCTGCGGAAAGCTCTGGGTAAAATTTGTAAGAAAATTTAAAATTTAGACTAAAAGTAAAATTTAAGTTTATTTCTAAATTATATTGTTCAAGTAGCATAAAAGATCTTTGTTTTATGTAATATTTAATAGAAATTTAAAATATTTTCAATTATAATAACATTTCATAATTACTAATATAAATTTAAAAAGAAGTTCAAGTATAATGTTTTTTTACATATTAAGTCATCATTAAAAAAGTTTTTTGTAATCTCTCAATTTATATCTTTACGTACTGACTTATATAGTAGATTAATTTTTTAAACAACATACTACAGTACTTACAGTTAAACATTTTTTTATCAAAAATATTTCAGTTTTCATTTCTTCAAAGTATTTCAGAAACTTAACTTCTGTAAAATCAATAATTTCTTGGTAAAAATGTTCTTAAACTTTAGAGAAAACAGGTTATATAGGTTTCCACTAAATGGTTTTATTTATCATATTCAGGTAGTTGTCAAATTTGCGCGAGCGTGCATATTCGCACGAGAGGACAAAATCGCAAGAAGATAAAATTGCACGAAGACACTTTTGCATAAGCAGACAATTGTAAACGGAGACATTTTTGCACGGATTGAGTTTATTTTTTTATTATTGTTTTTTTCTACTACCACCCTCACATAATATATATATATTTTATTTTTTATTTTTTTACTATCACTGTTACCCCTAACCCTTACCCTCGGCTGGTAACTTTGATTTTTTTTAATTTAATTATTTTTTGTTAATTTTTTATTTTTTACTATAACTGTTACTCCTAACCTTTACCATCGGTCTGTATCTACTCTTTTTTTATTAACTTTTTTTTTTTTTTTTTAATTATTTTTTTTTCGTGCTAAAATATAACTTGTACGAAATTGACCCTTGGTGCGAAAATATCGTCGTGCAATTATGTGCACTCGTGCAATTTAATCCCCTCGTGCAATTTAGTAACTTCGTGCAATTTAAACCCGTTCCATTCTTTCTATCTGTGGAACCCAAAGAAATATAATATTAAATATTAAATTGTCGGAGTATTAATCAGTCTGTAAAACTAACATAAGTTATTAGTATGTATACTTTATGCAACATGGACAGGCTTGATATTGCACTCTTGTTTATTGAACGATAAAAAATCAGCTCAAAAAGTTAAGTTTAGAGACCTGGTGTAAAAAGACAACATAGATGATAAAGTAGATAACAGGCAATCTATAAATAAAGCAAGTTAACTAATCACTTAGTGTCCACATTATTTAAACTAACTTTTTAATGTAGCATTTGACAAATATATGTAGTGTTTTATTTCAAAATAAATTATAGTGATTCTATACTTTCTTTAAAGGTTACCAGAAATGTTTCAATTGTTCTAAATTTTTTGATTTTATTAGTGATGATTTAAGCTGTGATTTAAACATTAAAAGTTTTCGGAAACAGAGAGAGTATTTAAAATGTTTTTACGCCACTTAATGTTGAAAAGCTTCAAAAACTGCAAACAAGCTGCTAAGTTGAAGTCAACAAACTTAAGAACGAAAGTAGCTTTACCGGTTTCTTTGAATGTTGCTGCAATTTCGGCTAATAACTGGACAAACAACTCAGCTGAAGAACTTATCAAAAAGGTAGTTTCTTTTTTGTATGTATATTTAAATACAGTAACTTACCATTTACGAACGCTTTTTAAACACACATTTTCAAATGGTATTTGCACATATCTAAATTTTTGTTTATTTAAATTAGACATTAGTTTTTTTTTTTCATTAATGTGTTTTAATCATGGAGTTAAAAATTTAAATTGCTTTACACGCTATGTTTTTTAAATAAATAAACTGATATACGTTTGTTTTGTATATTGGACTTGATACACAATTTATAAGTTTATAACTTATTTTCTGGTTCATTTAGTTGCAGTTTATTTTAGTTTTACAATTAAGATAAAAAGTTATATTGAGTTCATTACTTAACAATTTTTTCACGCTAAAGCGATGATCACAGGTAAACAAACTAACAAGTTGCAATGGACAAACACTTTCTATAGTTTTATATGAACAGTTAGTTGATTAGATAATTAGTTAATTAATTAAATTTAAGTAATTTTCAGCAAAATAAATTATCATTAATGTAAATTACAATAATAACAAGAAACAAAAACAAAACGACAATATAAAAAACAAAATAACGTAATGAAAACAAAGGTTGGTAAATTAAGATTTCAAATGAAATTTTTTGAAATTTCTATATATTCCCACCAATTCTGATCTCAAATTAAAAAGTTTGTTGTTGTTTGCAAATGCAGTTTCAAGTCTTTCCTAATTACAGAGGGTGCAAATTTTACTAGGTCTATTTTGGTTACTATGATGAATAATCTACTATTTTATTATTTTTCTCCAATCAACGTTACTATTTTTAATTTTGTGAATAAATCTACTTAATCTTGTACTTTCTTTCTTTTTTGCACTTCTAAAGGATTGCATATCTTCATAAAATCTACTTTTTGAATTGTCTTCCAGTTGAACCAATGTAAATGTTTTCTTTGTTGTTATGCATAACTGTTGCTTTATAAATGACTCCTATAGTAAGAAATTCACCGTTAACAGGACAATTAGTTTTTGATTTACAATTGCAAAACTTGCTGTATTCTTCAGTTGTTTATTTGAGTTTTAAATTAGTTTCTAGTTGTGATTGGAAAATTATTTTTCCAAGTTATACATGCAGAATATGAAATCTTTTTTGTATTTCTATTAAATATAGAACTATAAAAGCTCGATTTTGGGAAATGTCTGGATACTAATTTTAAATTTTTTTTCCCTATATTCGTTTTTATACAATTACTGAAAGGAGGATTGTAGTAAAAAAAATTTTTGTTCTTAATATTCTTTTAGTTTTTCAGATAGAATTATTTTGATTCCTAAAATCGGGAATTGTATTTTACGTTAGTGATTGTTTATATTGCTGAAAATTACTTAAATTTAATTAATTAACTAATTACCTAATCAGCTAACTACTCATCTAAAACCACATAAAGTGTTTGTCCATTGCAACTTGTTAGTTTGTTTACTTGTGATCATCGCTTGAGCGTAAAACAGTTGTTAAGTAACAAACTCAATATAATTTTCGTCTTAATCGTATAAAGGCTCCTTAGATGTGAAGCTCTCTAGAAATTTATTTTTTAAACCTCAATATTTTAATTTGATACTTTATAATTTAATTTAAATGTAACAGTTTAGTGTTTTATTTTTAAGGTTTCATTATAAACAAAACTGCATTTAGAACACAGCGTTTTCGACTTAGAAGTATATACTATACTGATAATGCGTAGTTAGAAAGTCATAATTAGTTAGCTGGTTCCTGTATATGAACACAGTTTTGAACTATTTAAATCTATAGTTACACAGCATACCTAACCAAGATAGAGTTGGCCAGCTCAAACCGTGTTTTAAATTATTGTATTAACTTAAATTAAAATATCTACCTTAATAGTTTTTTTTAATCACCAAATTTTTAACTTTCAATTTTTTGATTTACAAAACTACTAAATAAATTTAAAAAAAACAAAAAATTTTTTATAAGTTGCAACTTAAAATCATACTTCATGAAAACATAATGCCAAACTTTATTTAATTAAGAATGATTAAATGAGTGTTTTGATTTTCATTTTCTATTCTTATAATTAACCTTATACGTTATTAAACAACTTAAAGTACTAAAACATTTTCTAAATAGTTTTTTATAGTTTTTTAATGACGATTGTGAGATGGAAAAGTTTATTGCAACTGTTTTATTTGTAAATATATAAAATTTTATGTAAAAAACAGTATTTTACAAGAAAAACTTCTAACAGTGGGTGCCTAAGGTGATAAATGTTTACACCAAGTATCAAGACCCACCCCCGCCCAAAACAAAAGCTGATTTTTTCTTTTACTTCATAGAAAGAAGTCTTATTGATCCGTCGTTATTTGTACTAGAAGGTAGTTGTTTGCTTGTTTGTAGTAACTAGGTTCAATCAGAAAACAAAACCTCAAACCTTTTTAGACCCTTTAATTTTCGTATAGTTTTTAATTTTACGAAAATAAAATCTTTTAAAAACTACAAATTATTTATTTTCTATAAAATATTTTTTAGCATTAAGCAACTTTATTTTTTATTTTAAACAGAAAAAATAAAAAGTTGTTAAGAGTATGTACTTAAGTTATTTTTTACTTTAAATACTTTTTAATTGTTACTTTTCCATATATACTTTAAAAATTTTAAAACTGACTTTGGAACTCTTTAAATTTATAAATCACCTACTAATTTTCAGAATTTTATTTTATTTTCCTATCACAGCTACATAAAAAACATAAAATAAATCTTACATCGTAATTTTACATTTTTTTTTTAGATAAAACAATTTTAAATTGTATGTTTGGTTTGCATTAAGGAACTTTTTATGATAAAGCTAACTCACTTCACTAAAAACATATATATACAATTGAACACAACAGAAATATATTGCAAGATATAACTCTCGCTAAGTTAGTTTTAAAACTTTCTAATAATTTTTAGGCATACAAGAGTTTTTAGAAAACAGAAATACTCCTAGTGTTTTTGTTGAATTGTTTAAGGACTTTTATATTGTTTTCGTCATTTTAAAGAACTGGTTAATAAGAAGAAAGATAAAGGAGGATCGATTTACCGACGAAGAAAAGGAGTTGAAAAGTGTGCTGGAATATTTTGAGATGATTGGTTATTTTCTGTTGGCCCTAAAATTTGTGATGTACTATATTTGCTTTAAACTAACGTGTTATTTCATAAAGAAATTTTTCTAAAGCTCTGAAATGTTGCATGTAAGATTTTTATTTCAGACCCTGCTAAAAGTATATTTTGAAACATTAAAGTATTTTATTTTTTGTAAGCTTTATACAAGTTAAATTTCAAAGTAACAAACAGAAAAAAAATATTTTGATAAAAACTTTAAATGTAACGTATTATTTTTAAGTGAATTGGAGTAAAAACTAAACTCTACTTTAATAAAAAAACAGCTGTTACAGAAATAATTACTAAAAAGTTGTTAAAAAAATAACTCTTTTGAAATTTTTTAAGCTAAAACAATAAGTATTTATACGATTTATTATATTGAAAAAACTAATTTCTATAATATTTTAAAGTGAATTTTTTTTTAATTATTTTCACTAAGTATTAACTGAAAAAGTATGAACATACATTGTTTATAAAGATGTTTCACGAAAAAAAGCTTTTGTACTGGTAGACTAAAATAAACAAAACAATTTTTTGTAGTTTTGGTTCGTAACTTCTTTGTATTTTTTAACCAAAACTAGTTTGATTTTTACTGTTTTACAATCGACTAACCATGCATTACTAAATTATAAAATATTAATTTTCAGGCTAGGTAACTCAAAACTCGGAAAAAAAAAATTACCGCAATTAAAATTCAGGCTTAGGTTTAGAGTTATTTTTTAACGCTAAAATATACTATTTCTTTATCATATTGCTTTATTAGACAGTATAGGTAAAACTTACAACATTTAAACAAGTATGCATCTTCTATAAAAAATAGCGTTAATAAAATTTTTATCATTCAATTTTTCTTAAACCTAAGACGCAATATTTTCACATATTAACATTAGGTTTTCCTTATTAATTTCGAAATATTATTTAAAATACAACTTTATTTTATTTAATTGAAATGGAGCAAATAGATTGTGTAAGCATTATTAAACAGAATCAAACTTTTTAAGTTTTTTTAGTAAAAAGTTAGCGTAGTTATACGGATTAAATTTAAGCAAAACTGAGATAAAATTCAAAAATAGTTATAAACAAAATTAGTACTGCTCTACTGGATCAACAAATTAAGATCTAAAAATAAATTTTTTTAATTGTCGTCCGAGCAGAAAAAAAAAATACTTATATATACTTAGTTATATTTTATTTATCGTTTTATATTTTATTTATAAGTATAAGTAGTGCTAAGTTAGACTTGAAACTATTTTTATTCTAAGACACAACTTTGTGTTATGTTATAGTTTATAATTCAATATTCTTAGACAAACAATTTCTCTTCTGCAAACCACAACTGGTCTACTATTCAAATGTATTTAGCCAAACCGTAGTCTAAAGCTTAGTAAAACTTAAAAATTAGCTTATTGGTATAAGACATTTACAGACGTACTTATAAAAAAAATTTGGGCCAAAATTAATTCACAACTTTTAAAAATTTTTATTGTATTAAAGTTAATTAGTGTAGAATTATGCTAGTCTACATTGCCTAATTAAAAAAGTTGACTCGTTACAGGATGCTGACCATGTCTATGAAAAATTATTTTTAATAAAAGTTTACTGAACTAAAATAGTGTTAGGCAATTATTTATACTATACTATAAAAATACGAAATAAAAGTAGATAAATAAAAACAAGAAAACAAAGTTACTAAAAATTAATTAACATGCTTTTAGTTGTACAACGTTTTTTAATAAGTAAGTATGAAATAGAGTTTGTAATTTACGATTATGATTTTCTACAAAAGCTTCTATAACAAAAAAAACTACTACCAAAAAAAAAATATATATAACTTTTGTTAATCTTTACAGACTTTAAGGATATACAAGTGCATTTACTATACATAAAAGTATCAAAACTGTGAATTTCTTAGTCGTACGTAGTTTCCTGTTAGCTTGAGTCTATTCTGAGATATTTTTGTTGGACAAGTTTTTATTTTAAGTCGTTACTTATTTGTATTGTACCTATATTTGTAGCGTTGGTGGTTTTCAATATGATTTTTTTTTAATCTCTCTTGTTTAATAAATGTAGTCAACATTTAAAACTAAAAACATAGTCATAAACAATTTCAACTGAAATTGCAGGCTACAGGTCGAACATAGTGTGTCATCTTAAACAATTTTATATTCTTGCATTTTCAACAAGAGTTTTAAAAACTAATGCATGATATATTTATTAATAGGCTATGATTAGTTTTATATATTTCATGACATAACGAAGACTTTTATAACTTTAAACTATTTTTAGCTGTGTTTAAAATGTTCAACTCTGGCGCTGGTTGCTTCTTGTTTATTGTATTGTTAAAACTATACATTAGGCACAAACTATGTAAGAACAAACCTTTATATGGCCTTATTGAAAATAAACTCGGTTAATCTATTTGGAGACTGTAAACCTAAATCTTAAATTGGGAGATGGTGAACCAGCACTTTAAATGAAGAGATACTGAACCAACACCTTAAATAAACATATATTGAACCAACACCTCAAATGAGGAGATGTTGAATCAACCCCTCGAATTGGGAGATTGTGAATCAACACCTTGAATTGGAAGATGTTATATCAAAACCTCAAATTGGGAGATGGTGAAACATTTCACCTCAAATGTGGAGTTGTAAAACTATCACCATAAGACTCCTTAGAAGAGAACAACTAGCGAATTCTTAGTTAAGAGTGTTTTACATTTTTCATTTAATTGAAAAATATGAATGGTATTATTATTGTGTCTAAAAATTTAGCAACAGTTGGACGCTTTGATCATTTTTCTATGACCTGTTCTTTGTCAGTTACATGTCACTTATTAAATATGTTATTCAATTTAATTAGTTATCAATAAGGAATTTACTTTTAACTAAGGCAAAAATGCATATCTTACAGCTTTAGATAATTTAACGATTTTTACACTAATTAGTAGCTAATAACAACTAAGTCTAATAAAAGTTTTTTGTAAAATAATAATTGTGTCATATGTGAGTTGATGCACATTTTTTTAAATGTTTTTTTTCCCTTGTTCAACATAATAAAATAAAACTTATATGTCTAAGTATTTTGTACTGAACTCTTTTCTTCAAGTTAAATCTTGTTTTACGCGGGTGTCTTTATCGGTGTCCCTGTTGTAAATTCTTGTTTAAACTTCATATGAGCATGCATATCAAAATAACCAGTTTTTTTTGCATCAATCATAAATACATCGTAAAAAATTGCATATAAAACTTAAAAAAACATATAAAACAAGTGACATAAAAACAAAAAAAAAAACTTTTAATTTTTAACTAAGCTGTAGTAAACGAGTGTTTTACGAAAATACGTCAATATCGACAGCGTAGGCTAGTAATATTCTTACTCATCCCTTCCGTAAAGCTTTATTTTAGGTTTTTGTTTTACTTTAAACTTTTAAAAGTAAAAACAAGTACTTTTAAAAGTAAAAAAGTGTTAAATCTATTTTTAAACACCCAGTTTACGAATAAACATTAAAAACTAAATTTCAACTTACAACTTCTAGAGTTATTGTAGTAACTAATAAATATATCTTGATTAAATTTAATGTAAAATAGTATTTAAATAACAATATTTATGCAAATTAAATATTTTACTTACTACCATGTTTAAGCGGCGCAAAAAAACTTGCATTTTGTAAAGTATAATAAAATAGTAAAGTTACTTAACATATTGTTGCTTATCTATAACCTGGTAGTACATTTATAATAACAAGTTTGTTTACATCAAGCTTTAATGAAAAACAAAAATTTGTATGCCAAACAAAAGTATTTGAATGTAAACACCATTAAAAATAAAAACACTTAGTTCTAAGCGAAACAAATAGTATATCGCGTCAGGATCAACATCGTAGACAACTAAACAGTTTTACAAAGTTCTTCCGTTAGCCTTAAGTTTTTGTATCTTTTAACCTAAAACTTTTAAAGCTAAAAAACGTTCGAAAATTTTGTACAACGCTCCGTATACGATAAAACATTAATGATTATGTTTAAGTTTATACCTTTTGTTAAAATACACCAATTTTTTTAAGCAATTTAGATAAGGTCAAGAATATCTTTTAGTTTGTTACCTTCTTTGAATGAGTAGTATTCAAACTTGTCAATAACAGGAAAACAAATTCTGCGTACAATAGACTACAAAAGTATAATTTATTATTAAAACCTTTTTTGTTGTGTTTTGAGTTTCTTAATATAGATAGATTTTCTGTTACAAAATTAAAACTGATCTTACTGTTATCTAAACTTCTGTTAATTTATTTATCACTTATCCTATTTTTAACTCCTCTTTCTACTTCTTCAGCTTAAATAAACAAAACTTTCTTCTGGTGAGAACTATAAGATTAATCCAACTTAAACGATACATTAAGTTTAAAGCAAGATTTCACCTGAATTAACAATATCAACTCGTTAAAGCGATTTCTGCTATAAAGAAGTAATTACTAGGAAATAGTGGAAGTACAATTAAATTGTTAACTTTTTAAGGTGTGTCAATTTATAGGGAGCGACTATGCTTAAGCTTTTTTTACGTGAATAATTATGAAAATTAATTAGGAAAACACTGGTTGAAAATTAAAGTCAAGTTTTTTTGTAATATATATTTATACACGAATATTACAAGATTTGACAAAAGCTTATTATAGTTTTACAAAAACTAAACTTTGATAAAAAATCCTTTAAGTCCTGGACAAGACGTTAAACTGTATCCTAGTTGTTATGACTTTAAAATTATTATTTTTACATTAAAATGACATTACTTGATTGATAAAAACATACTGTAAATCAAAACAAAAACACTTGGTCTCCTTTTAGAAGTAAGAAACTTGTAATTTAGTAAATAAGGGTGTACTGTAATAAAAAAGGTGTTTAATCTCATCAGAAAAGTGATAATGATTAGAACACAATCAAATAAACATTTCTTCAAATATGAACAACAAGTTAACGGTTATAGAGAAAAACCTTATTAAAGCACTTCATAGATCATTTAGTTGTTTAGGTTAGAAAAATACTGTTTTAAATAATTTATAATGATCTTGTTTGGTTGATTTTATTTCTAAAAACATCTTAACTGTAGTAACGAGAAAACTTAGTTTATATCAAAAAATATGAGCTTATAAACGTATAAGATAAGTAGAAAGATATAAAGAACAGTTTTTATTCAAATTGTGTCAATTATTTTTCGCCGATTAAATATAAAAAAAAATAGTTTCTTTAGTTATTTTAGATTGTTATTAAATTTACGACTGTTAACTTAATTTTTTTGTAACTTTTAAAAAATGTCCAAACTTTAGATCCAATTATTTCCTAATCTTTAAATCTAACTAAACTTTTTTTTTTATTAAAGAAAACGATCCTTTGCCTTTTAATAAAAAAATCCATTAAATAGGCGTTAAAATTTTTGAGTGGGCCCCTTAGAAACAGTGTTTTTTCTGGAATTTTTACTCTAACGGATGTTTTAAGAAAAAATCAATTCCACAAAAAAAGGGACCAACACGTGACCAACTCCTTAAGAACCTGGATGACCTATAAGATAAACAAGCTAATAAAATTTCAATTGGCAATAGGTTAACATTTGTTAAATAACTTAGAATGCTCAAAAAATTATAACGACAATATGTTTTTTATTAAATATAAAGGTAAAAAAACAGGTGGGAATACTGGAGTTTTTAAATACCAATTCAGTAAGAAACACATTCTAAATTTAAAATTTATTTGCATGACGACGTTTCGACTTTCCATTAGTCATTATCAACAAAATACTGTGCAAAAATAACTAAAATTAGTGATAAACAACTAAGTATACAAAAATTTTTTAAGTGATACATTAAATAAAAATTTAAAAATTAATATTATAAACTATAATTAAATAATATTTTACATAAATACTAACGAATTGTTAAACTAATATATACCAAAATAATCAAAAATTTTTAGTGTATGGGTAATACCCGGTTAATTAATTGTTTATTTAAAATTGGATTATAACGTTTAATTAGTAGAGCTTCACTTATCAGGGTCTCAAATTTATTTCTACATTCTTTCAAAATTCCAAAATTATTAACAGTTATTTTTTCATTTTTACAAACATTACAATCGCTAATATGGTCCGATACAGATGTTTTGCCTTTTAAATGTTCTTTAATTCTTTCTACTAATGGTCGTGAAGTGAATCCAGTATACTGAATACTCTTATCATAAGAGCATTTATATTCATAGACCACGTTTGATTTTAATTCATGGGGTGTCTTATCTTTATTACTGAAGTAATTGCTTACTTTTGTTGTGGTAAAAATTACTTTGAAGTCTTCGATGTAATTGTTTAGAAGCTTTTCTAGTTTCTTTATATACTCGATACTAGGTTTTCCAATATAAGGTACCTTTACAATATTTTTGAAGTCTGAGCTACTTGTTTTTTTCTTTATTAATATTAAGAGATCTTTCAATTTTGTCATCAACAAATTTCTTTGGATAACCATTTAAAAAAAGTTTTTCTTTTAAGTTTGTGATTTCTTGTTTGTAAATGTTATGCGTAGAAGCTATAATTCTTGCTCTGTTTACAAACCACAGTATTAGAGCTCTTTTCCATTTAATTGGTGCCACTACACTAAAATTTAAAATGACATCTGTATCAAAGTTTTTTTTGTGTATCTTTGTTGTTATTTCATCTCTCTTTAGTTTGATGTTAATGTCCAAAAATGGGAGTTCGTTTCCACCTAATTCATATGTGAAGTTGATAGACTTATGTAGTTTGTTTAACTTTTTGTGGAATTTTTCGAATGAAAGATCTTTTCGAAAGATACAAAATATTTCGTCGACATATTGAAGGTATAAAACTGGATTATTTTCATCTTCGGTGTTTAAGAGATTTATTTCTAATGTTCCGATGAAGTAATTTGCTATAGTAGGCGCTAGTGGGTTTCCAATGCTTACGCCATCTATTTGTGTATATAATTGCTTATTATATTGGAACAAACCTCCAGTAACAGACTTTAAAAGATTTAACATGTTTGATTGTGGTATGGTACTATCACGTACTCCATTTGCAATCATCTGTAAAGTTTCATTTAGTGGTACATTAGTAAATAGTGAGACTACGTCAAAGCTAATGCAGTAATCACCGTCTTTACGTTCATATTTAGAAAGTTTTTCTAAAAACTCTTTGTTGTTTTTTACACAATATTGTTTTGGGATATGATGTTTTATTGTGACATCCAGATATTTAGCTAATTTATATGACGGTGTGTTTAGCATTGATACAATAGGTCTCAATGGGTAATCTGTTTTATGGACTTTACACGTGCCATATAACTTGCCCGTCGAGTTACCACCTGTAATTAGGTTGTTATATGTCTTTTTGTCTATAAAAGGTTTAAGGTTGTGTTTTATCATTTCTCTTATATGTTCTATTCTTCTTATTAGGGGGTGTCTGGAGTTTTTCCTTTTGTCCTTTTCTACTAATTTGAATTTAGTTTTATCTTCAACAATAGAATTGAGTTTATTCAGATAATCATTTAAAGACATTAAGCAAATTCCGTTACCTTTGTCATATTTAACGATTTTTATATTTGTTTTATGTTTTAGATTTAAGAGAGTTTTGTGGAATTCTTGATTTTTCCTTGTTTGACATAATTAAAAGATCTCTTAATATTAATAAAGACTGCACTAAGCAAAAACTAAGTAACTCAGACTTCAAAAATATTGTAAAGGTACCTTATATTGGAAAACCTAGTATCGAGTATATAAAGAAACTAGAAAAGCTTCTAAACAATTATATCAAAGACTTCAAAGTAATTTTTACCACAACAAAAGTAAGCAATTACTTCAGTAATAAAGATAAGACACCCCATGAATTAAAATCAAACGTGGTCTATGAATATAAATGCTCTTATGATAAAAGTATCCAGTATATTGGATTCACTTCACGACCATTAGTAGAAAGAATTAAAGAACATTTAAAAGGCAAAATATCTTTATCGGACCATATTAGCAATTGTAATGTTTGTAAAAATGAAAAAATAACTGTTAATAATTTTGGAATTTTGAAATAATGTAGAAATAAACTTGAGACCCTGATAAGTGAAGCTCTACTAATTAAACGTTATAATCCAATTTTAAATAAACAATTAATTAAACCGGGTATTACCCATACACTAAGAATTTTTGATTAGTTTGATATATATTAGTTTAACAATTTGTTAGTACTTATGTAAAATATTATTTAATTATAGTTTATAATATTAATTTTTAAATTTTTATTTAATGTATCACTTAAAAAATTTTTGTATACTTAGTTGTTTATCACTAATTTTAGTTATTTTTGCACAGTATTTTGTTGATAATGACTAATGGAAAGTCGAAACGTCGTCATGCAAATAAATTTTAAACTTATAATGTGTTTCTTACTGAATTGGTATTTAAAAACTCCAGTATTCCCACCTGTTTTTTTACCTTTATAATTAATAAAAAACATATTGTCGTTATAGTTTTTTGAGCATTCTAAGTTATTTAACAAATGTTAACCTATTGCCAATTGAAATTTTATTAGCTTGTTTATCTTATAGGTCGTCCAGGTTCTTAAGGCGTTGGTCACGTGTTGGTCCCTTTTTTTGTGGAATTGATTTTTGCCTAAAACATCCGTTAGAGTAAAAATTCCAGAAAAAAACACTTTTTTCTAAGGGGCCCACTCAAAAATTCAAACCATAATTCAATGGACTTTTTTTAAATAAATGCAAAGGAGCGTTCTCTATAATACAAAAAATCTTAGTTAGTTTTAAAGATAAGGAAATTAATTAAATCTAAAGTTTGGACATTTTTTAAAAATCGAAAAAAAAAAATTGAGTTAAGTTAACGCTCGTTTAAATAATTCCCCACCTTACCAAATCCAACCCGGATCGATTCCCACCCGAATTTGTTCCCTACCAATCATTTTACACGTCACTTTTACACAGCATCACTTTTGCAGGCAGAGTTATTTTTGCCTAATGTAAGTTATACATTGGTGTCACTTTCTCATGAGTTATCTATTTCATGACTGCACTTTGCACAAAGCCTTCTGTTTGCAAAGCATAATTTTTTAACCTATGCCATACTTTGCGCCAGTCATCACTTTTGCACGTGTGACATTTTGTAAAAACTTCATAAAACTAAATCGACAAAATTTGTTTAAAATCGTTAAAAAAAACTTAAATTGTAATAGATGTAAATTTAACCTGTTAAAACATTAACTACTTATTTATGTAAAACTAAATTTAATATAAATTGATATTATTTTGATATAAAGTCAAAGCATAATTTAACAAAAGTGCTTTAGGGCTAGCTGTTATAAACGGTTGAAAACGGAAACAAACAAAACATCAATTGAGAGAGGAAACAAAAATCTATTTAAAAACGTTAGTTACTGTATTAGTAAAGTATATTGGTATTTTAATAAAAAAAAATTTTTAAATACATCCTTTAGTTTTCTTACAACTGTGATTATAAAAGACTAAAATTTATTTTTTATTAAAAGAATTCAACTTTTAAGTAACAAAATAAACAGTCATAAAAGTTAAAACACAGCTTGTTTAAACCTTTTGAAAAACACTGTTTATTACATTCAGATCAATTTCTATAAAAAAATATTAAATAAATTGTTACTACAATTCAAATAAATGCCAAATTCTAAATACTTAATCCGGATCTTTATTTTGTATATTTTTAATCTGAATCATGATATTTGTTTTGCTTGGTGTTCTTTTTTATTTGTAAAAAAATATTTGTCATATCCGTTTTTGGGCACTGTTAAAAGCAAATTTTTGAAAACCTGAATAAGCAAGATTTGATTAAGCTTCATTTTCCAACAAACTATGATTCTTGATTTAAATAAACATGTATCTGAATTTGTAAAGTACTAAGTTTTTTGAACTTATGTATAATTAATAAATTTTGTTAAAATAATTTATTTAAGTTTTTGAGTTTTGTATGTATACATTATTTTAAAAATAAATTTGTCTGAATAGGAACGTTTATTATGAAACTTTAGGTTTATTTAAATATCTTACAATACTTAAATTTCTTAAAAAGCTAAAGTTGTTTTATAGATATCGATAAAACAATTAAAACAAGTAACAGTACGGTAAGAAGTACTTTAATTAAAAATTTAAAACATTTTATTATTAATGCTTAACTATTTTTAATACTGGTTTTAGCGATTTAAATTATAAGAAATAAGAAAACATATATTTTTTTAAATTTATTAAAAATATTATGGCATAAAACATTGAATTAAAGTATCAGTTAACTAGGCATCGAAGAAAAAAAATACTTATTTTACTTTAATATACATATTCTTAGAGCTTCTTGAGACTCCGTAGATCTGTTCTTAAATTTATTTGAGAGCAGTGAAACGCCGTTATTTGAAATAAAGTTTTAGCACAAGAACACCTGTGGTATTTTAATTTATAAAGATTTTGTTAGAACATATATTCCATTTGAGATATTTTACTTTGAAAGCTTTTACTTTATATTTTTATGTAACTATTCTTAATTGTTTCTAAAATAATTTTGTTGTACGCTATTATATTACTATTATTATAAGATAAAAACTAAAATTCAAACAATTTCGATTGTATTTTAGCTTCTTATGGTATAATATTGTAAAAACTAGCGTTCAGTTATAAAGTATTCACATTAAAAGGGTAAGTGTAAACAATATTTAAGAAAAACAATATTGATTTTATACGTTTGTTTAAAATTTATTTAATTAAGTCTTTAACTTGTACTATATATTTATATTTTTTTTATCTGTTTCTAAAAATTTAAACAAAAAAACATAGTTTCCTCCAGTAATTTTATTATTACAAAACATTTGTTAACACTAAAAACTAATATATTAATAAAATTTCGATATCATGAAGTAATACTACATTAAGTTTGGACCATATGTTCTTTAAAATTTAATACTTTTAACTGCATGAATGTTCTTAATGGGTTACTGACTATATATACACATACATGTAACGTAAATACTAAATTTATTATGTTTTAGATTAACATGTATATAAATATAGGTTTTCTATATTATACAACGAATTAGTTTAGTTATAACAATGCATATTTACACAACTCTCGTATATAAGGGTTCTAGTATTCTAAAACTATATAATTAAAACGTAATAAATAAATGTTTCATAAAATAATAGTATACAGTATAGTTATATGTTTTAACATTAACAGATTTTTTTATTCTTTATTGAAAACTTTAGTTATAATAAATTTTAATTACAACAGTAAGTTAACTTTATAATAATGACGTATTTATATTTTAACCCTTTATTTTGAAAATATGTATACTTTATTTTCATTTCATTATGTATAAATATTATTTCTTACCAGTAAGAGGGAAAGAAATAACGATGAGATTAAGTAGTTAAAACAAGATTCAAAATAAGTAGACCTTTTATACAATTATCTTCCTTAAGTGATTGAATAATTAAACAAAGTTGCAATTTTTTTAAGTATTTCGTTTTGTTTAACTTTTATAATGCCTAATATAGTTTGAATCTTCACCCGCACATTACATTAAACTTTTAAAGCAAAATAGTTCTAAATAAGTATTTTAAAAATATTTGTTTTTAATGTGACTCAAAAAACAGTTTTTTATGAACTAATGTGTAAATGATATTCTTTTGTTAAAACACTGTGGTATTTGTATATGAAATTATCTCCTTTAGTAAATAGGAACTTAATATAATTAGCTTGTTAATACATATTGCTAACTACTGTTTTTGAGATTGTTATTATTAATTACTCATAGTCATTTGAAATATACAACAAAAAATTTAAAAAAAATCTTTTAATATATATCTGTATGGTGATTATTGCTGACCTCACATGTCGACTTTGAAATAATTCGCAAAGAGCACATAAGTTATAAATTATTTTAGATTATTCTTATCATTATCATAAGTTGTATTCTGATTTTAGTTATTGGAACTAAAAGTTTAACTATTTTAACTTATTTTAGTAATATTATAGTATTGCATTTGGTTTAAATAAAATAATTTTTTTTTAGAATATTAAAATATATTAGAATATTAAAATATATTAACGTATTTAAGGTTTTAAATTTGTTTAGAACATAATTTCAAAATAAACACTTTATGTTGGTTGGCTTAAAAAACACATTTATTGGTATTCATTTTTTTCTATAATAGTTTAATAGAACATTAAAATATATTAACCTATTTATGATTTTAATTTGTTTAGAACATAATGCGATTAGTTCAAGAGCTTTTGCAAGTTTAATTAAAATTTAAACAATTTAAGCTTCTTGACCAGAGTATCTCAAAAGTAATTTTTTTTTTCAACTTAGACTTTATTAACTTAAAGTTTTAGCTGTGTGCGACTATTTAATTTGGTCACTCTTTGAAAATTAATTTAGTGATACTAATTATTTATTCTTTCAAAATATCACAATTTCAATTTAAATTGTTGTTATTCATCGGCTTTGAAACTTTTTTTTTGAAGTATAAGCCAGCAGTAAGCTTTTTCTACCAAGTTTTTTCTAATATAAGGCAGCCTTGATTAAGCTGTAAAACTTTAAAGTTTTAAAATAGTAGGTTTTTATACTGTCTATAATTATTTACTCTAAATTATTTAAATACAGACATCATAGCTCTTAAGTTCCTATACAGCAAAAAAAATATTCATAAATTTTTACTTAGTTTTATAAGAATTTTTTATGCTTTAATAATCACTAAATCAATTTAATAAGTTTAGAGTCTACTAATGATGTTTAGAATACGATTCAAATATTTTATGTTTTGTAAAAATAGTTTACGCATGTAATTTAATTCACATATATATAATTATCGAGAACGTGTTCAAAACCTTGCTAAACTAACTTATCTTTAGAGATTTTTAAATTTACATTTTAAAAGTGATTTTTGAAAAAAAAAAAACAGTAGAAGTATACCTACTAAAATCCTTTATAACTAAGCACATCAAGACAAATGCGCAGTGATAAAAATCAAATATCTTTTTAAACACTTAAAAACAAACTTTTTATAAAAAAAAGACAAATTTTAAAGGAAATAAAATAAATACTTTTTTAGTTTAATCATAGACATTTTATTTTGTAAACGCTTTCAATGAACTTTATAAACTTTTACAAAATTTCTAAGACATTTTTTTAAGCCTCGAGTTTCATTCTTTTTTATGTTCTTTCTAAATAGATTGATATTTTGAACTAACACAATTATGTAGTATCTATAAGTATAAAATGATAATACATTTTCTTTGTTTAGTTACTTATTTAAACTTGAATATATCGACTTTATGACCTTTTTATTAAAATCATATGTTTGACAAATCGCTTAGTTTTTTTTTTAATACTTTATCTTGGCATGTTAGTCATATCAAGTTAAATTGTAATTCCAATTAATGTTAGTTAACTTCGAGTAGTAAGAAATATATATAATATTTTTAAATAGCTTTGATATAAAAATAATGTGTTTTTCTATAATATTTAAATAAGGAAAATCTTCAAAGTACAATATTAATAAAAAGATCAAGTCCTAATTTAATTTGAATTAAAGAGATTTTTTCTATGTATAAAGTGTTTAAGGGTGTTAAAAAATACTTTTAGTTTTCATATAATTTTTTTGTGATTTTTCAATATAAAATAAAGTTTATTTTTATTATCAAAACATGTTAATTTTATTTTGTGTTGTAACAGTTTAGCAGAATTGTTAGACATCGAAAGTCATAAACAAGTCGGCGAAGGAGACGCAGAGACCTGATGTACCATCAGCACGGTGGCCGAGATGGAGAACAGATGAGGAGACCAAGCATGACGAGGAGTGTGTACGGGAAGCAATGGAGCGCGAGTACTACCAGTGATGAATTTCTAAAAATTCTTTCAGTTTTTTCATTTTGTAAATTTCTAACCAATTCCGTACGTCATCTACAAAGTTTAAAGCATTTTAAAAGTAAAGTAATATTTTTTACAAATAACCAGATATAAGTCGACGACAGCCGACGGTCATTTTTCATTTATGCTGCTTTATTAGAGGTTTTTTAGTGTTTTTTACAAATTCAAAACTAATTAAAGACAATATTTTCTTAAACATAAGTGTAAATTCCAAAATGGCGAGTTTAAGTCGAGAGAATGTAACAGTTTAGCACTGTTTTTCTCATTCAAAAGCGGTGTTCTTTTTTTCTTTCTTTTTTCTCAAATTATTCAAACCGCTTAAATTCAGAAAACGCGCTTATTTTGGAGAGTTAGTTTTTGGCTTCGTAGTGATAGCACGTCGTTTGCTTGAAAGGTTGTGTTTCAACTTTATCACTTTTTTTATTTGAACTTTTGAATTAAAATAGTTATTTATACTGTTTGCAATATTTTGATATTGTGTTTATCGCAATTCTTATTCATCGTAATACAGCTTTTTATTTTTAAGACTTGATTTCTTTATATACAATTAGTTTAAGCATTCTAACAATCTAACTATTTAATTAGGCTAAGCTTAAATTATAGTCTAAGTTAATTCGCAATTTCAATAAGTCGACTTAGATAAATAACTTACATAAGTCATTTCTAAACATTTAAATACAGTCATCGATATTGTTATAACGCGTGAATTCAGATAATAGCCAGATTCGCGTAAACTAAGTATCAACAATATAAACATCGGTCGATTGTTAAAGTGTAAAGCTAAATTGCCATTTACAGTTGTTCAGCTTTCTGTAAACTTACAATAAAAATACACCGCCGTTAATAACATCTATATTATAATACAACTAACATCTAAAGTTATAATTTTGACTTAGAAATATTAAAAGCTTCAAAACATGCTTCATTAATATATCTCTAGAGTCTATTTGTAACTTTTTGCAACACTGACACCCTTCTTTATTAATTACTGATAATAAGAATAGTAATGTACAGGTGACGAGTAGATATCAAATGCTACAGTGCTACTTTGCCAATATTTTAATTACTGCTGTTTTTTCATCACTAAATAATTAAAACAAATACATTTTTTTCTTTAATCATAGAAAGGCAGTTGACATGAAATAGGCTGGGTATAAAAAAGTGTCATTGTTATAAATTGCTTAGAGGGTATAATTGCAATAACTGATTGTAACCTAGTTGTAAAAGTTTAGTAGAAAGTTTAAGTTTTTGTTTAGACAAATTTGATTTACATTTAAACTTTCACTTTACAACTAGTTAAATTATTAAGTGGAAAATCAGTTAGGTAACTATAGATTCTTTGCTTTATTTAAAAATATAAAAATTACCGTTTTTGAATCAATAAACTATGAAACAATTTTTGTATCGTTCAATTTTGATAATTGAAGATATTTTTTTATTGATATTCAAATTTAATAAAAGTTTACAATTTTAGCAGCTTCCTTAAGTTTCAAATCGTAAGCTAAGTGCTGAATATAACCAAATTATATAATAACAATATGATAAATTATATGTTTTGAAGTTATTTTTTAGAGTTCTTATGACATTGTTCTTATAGCGAAGTTTAATATCGCATGAACGATGATGTAGGTTACCAGTATATGAAAAAACAATTTTAGATTAAAATATAAAAATATGCTAACAAAAATATTCTACCATTGTATGTTACAACCTGCGACACACATGCTGCGAGAACAAACTCTCCTGAATCACTCTAAACTAAGCTTCATACCACGATGTGAGGTGTTTAAACCATTAAATAGTTACATCATTGTGAAGTTTAAAACAAGACAATAATTGTCTTCAGGTGCTCTTCAACAGAAGCAAACTGTATTTTTTGAATTTTGTGAGAGCACGGTGTTTTAAAATTGCACTTCGGCTTATTACAACATATTTATCATGAAGCTTATGTTAATAAATAATCGCTGCTAACTTAAGTTGTAAAAAAAAAAGTTGCAAACGTTGTATTATAAAAACATAGTGTCTTGCTGCAAAGATTTTTATTTTTTCTTAGATCGACAACCTGGGAATGTTAAGTTTATTAATATTGCTAGTCGTCGAGGAGACTAAAGTATGTGAACATTTTTTTAAGATAATATTCGGATAAAAATAAACTATATGCATTATATCCTTTAGAATGTGCTTAAAAAAACTAAACCAACTTATATGACTTAATTTTTCGTTTACTAAATTATCATGTGTTAATTTAAAGAATCTAAGTATCTAAATTATTTGAGATAAAAATGAGTCAGAAAAAATTACTCAGCTAAATTACAATGTATTTAAAATCAACACAAGTAATACTAAGTTATTGTATAAATAGTACAAATGAATTATTATCCGTAGCAATATAGTACTAAAGGGTTTTAACTTTATAAAACATTACAATTTACAACCAAGAGAACATTAGCGAACCTAGATATATTTAATGTTTATTCAACAATAGTATGTTAATAGCACGGTAGCGTGACACATTTAAACAATTCATTAATTTTTGCAGCATCGCACTGCGCTTTAGTCCATTCATCCTTGCCAACGTCATAACAAATCACGGGCGACCTCACGTGTTGAAAAAGTAAAATTCTATTTCCAATCGACACGGCCATTCTCACATCGTCGAGGCTCACAGACGCTTTCACAGCAACAAACTTTCCGCCGCTGAAAACCGCGCAATTGCCCAACCTGAACGCAAACAGCTTGTCCGCGGCAACGACCAAGCTCTCGCAGTGAGGAAACGTCAGTTCCGGCATCTGCGACCAACAATCGGCGAACACGTCGTACGACTCCACCGTCAGTTGCGCGAACTGCCCGCCGCAAACCACGACGTTTCCCCGGTAAACGGCGCAGCAGCACCACACCCTCGGCCCGCTCATGCGGCAAACTTCTTTCCAGCTTTCGAGGAGCCGCGTGTCGAACTGAAAGCAGGTGCTGGTGCGACTGTGGCGGTACGAAGTGTTGGGAAAGTGGGATCCGCCGATGATGAATATTCTATGCATGAACGCGCACACGCAGTAGTTGATGCGGCTGTCGACCATGCGAGCCACTTCCGTCCATTCACCGGTGGAAAGCGAGTATTTATAAACTGAAAAGTTGCCGAATCCCGAGTTAGGAAACACGAAAATTTCGCCTTTCACCCAAACTGCATGAAAACGAGCTGCTACTTTCGACATTGAAGGAAAAACTTTGACTATCTTCAAGTCGCTGCCGCCAACCAAGATGGCGCTTCCAGTTTTATTTCCTAGGTCGTTTTTTTTATAGCCACCACACAGCAACATGTTGAAATTTTGTTGGGTGCAATACCTAGTTCTGCAGTGTTTGGTTTTGCTGTTTTTATTGTTAACAAAAATATATTTCAGTACATCAGCGCTCATGTTGGTTTCATTTACTGATGAATTTAAAACGTGTTTCAATGCATCGACCGACATCAATGTTGACCGGACTTTTAGTGACAATTTTTTGGCATGTTTGCTACGTTCTTCACTGCTGTATTTCAACCAACTGTTTGCTGCGTTAATTACTTCAACTTCCGAGTGAATATTAAGTTCAGAACTGCTAAGTAGTCTTTCGACGATAATAAAGTCCAAATGAAGAAAGTTTTCAGTATCAACTATCATTGGAAAACAACGTTCTATGTATCTCAATGAAAACTCGCTAACCCTGGCTAAATTAAAAATTTTAGATAAACTGTAAAAAGTAAGGACGTTCTCAACAGTTACTCGATTGTGAAAATTTTTGAATATCTTTATGTTTGTATGTTCATTCAGCATAAGTTTATTGCGTTTTAAGTAAAATGCCAAGTCCGTTTTCACTATCCTTGTTTTTTCTGAAAAAATAAATAACATAAATAGCTTCAAGATTGGTAAGGACTTTTTAAAATGTAAATTTATAGTTAAACAACACATATTGAACTTAAAATATGTTTTGAGCATTCTTGTTAAAGTTTTTTTCAAATTGGTCATAAAACTAATTCAAAATACTTTTTTTATTTTTCTGCATGTATAAAATAAAAATAACGTTTATACTTTTAATATAGCGCAACATCAAAAATTTAAACTTTTACAAACTGTTTAACTTTATTTCAAAACGGAAGTATTATCTTACTTATAAAAAAAAGTAAATAAAATTTAAAGATATTTTAATTACACAAATTAAGTTTATATTATCTGTGTCTCACTTAAATATCTCAGTATTTTATTTCACTTACCTTGTTTAAAAAACTCGTTGATATAAATAGAAACATTTTCTTTTAAACTTTTCTGCATAGTAATCAAAAAAGGAGGAAATGACCAAAAACTCCCGAATATTGCATTGAAACAAACACGAGTACAACAGAAAAAGCCAAAAATTATAAAATTTATGCTTTTTTGTACATATGTTTTCAGTAGAAGTATTGTTTTGTACATGTCTGGAAGGTGTTAAGAAAATGATTAAAGAACATATAAAAACACATAAAGTCTTAAACAAATTCAAATAACTCATTAGACACTGTCTAATAGACAGTGACATTTATACTTATATTTTTTGCATAAACATATCGAAAAATGCAAGTACATTTCAATAACAAAATTCAATAATGTAGAATTTAACAATGTCTAATGGATTTACAATCAAAATATTGTTTATTATTTGCATTTGTTTTTAGTAGTAGAAACTAAGGTGTTAAACAATGCAATTATTTTAAAAGCTTTTTATGTGTGTTATTCATTCGTTTCAATAAAAATAAAATATATTTTATGATCATAAACAAAAAAAAAAAATTCTTGCTTTTGAAGTTGTTTTATGCTGTATCTCAGCAAATTAGTAATGTTTTAAGTGTTGCAATCATTTGTTGAATATTAATTATTGATTTATATTCAAAAAAAATATTTATAAAAGATACAAAAAATGTTATTTTTGTTCACATACTTTTGTTAATAGTATTTTACAATAAAACTACAGTAATAAGATTGTAGTTATGCAGTAATAAGATTGTTAATAACTTATATTTAGATTTTTATAATTTTCTAAGTACCTAGAGTACTATGGTTCAGTTCCAGTCAATAATACATTTTAATAACACTATACACAAGGAAACACGTTCAAAATCCAACCAGTCAATTTCGAGAACTGCTTACCGATCGAAGGTAAGGGTTAGGGGTAATAGTGATAGTGAAAATAAATAAAAAAGAAATAAAAGAAACGCAAAGGTAATACAAAATAAATTAATAAATAGAAAAAATATAAAAAAATAGATGGGATATATTTTGAACGCGGATGGTTTTGATAGCATACTATAAACAAGTATCAATTTTTATTGTAAGATGAGCATCATGATTTAAAAACAAACAATTTATTAAAAATCATTTGTTACTTTAATGATTTTTTTTCTTTTTATTAGCTTAAAATTAGTTTTTAAGTATGAAATTTAACAGGTTTATTATATTCTTAATAAAACATCTTACTTATTTAAAAATACTAAAAAAAAATTTAAAAGAATTCTCAGATCATCTTTAAAAAAACAAATGAAATTTAATCACTTCCTGTCAAAATATACTTTTCTTAATATCAGTTTGTGTTTTTAGAAATTTTTGTGCTGAAGAGAAAACTTTATCGGTGACAAAAATAACTTCAACTTATACTTATCTATAATGCTATAACGTAATCACCTGCCTGAGTTAAGGGACTTACTTAAATTTTTTATAAGTAATTAGTATTAACTACCAAATATATAAAGTAACTACCAAATAAATATATAAGTAATTGTGGCCTTAGCTAAAACATTTATTCAAAAAAGCAATATAAAACATACACTAACTAATCTTGTAACAACTGATAACACAGATTATTCATAAGAAAACTTGAATACTCTCTGGTATCAATTTTACAAATAAATGTTTTAAGAAATCAAAGTCAAAAGTAACAAAGTAAATTTTGTTACATTTCCCTTCTCATAACCTTTAACTGAGACAGGGTTGTCAAATGTTTTTTGTAAATTTCTCTAGGTTAAATTAATTAATTTCTCTAGGTTAAGATATTATTTAAACGTATAAGAGTCTATTTTTAATTAAATAAAGTTAAAGCTAAAAAAACTGTCTTAAATAGTGTAGCAACATTGAAAAGATATCTTAAAGTTTTTAATATGTGTTATTTAGAAAAAAAAATGATAATGCTAAGAAATTTTATTTATACCATAAACTTTTTGTGTCAAAAAAAAGTTTTACTACTTAACATGCAAAAGTTGTTTGAAAATCCAGGTTTTTTTCTCAAAATTAATCAATTTCCAGGTTTTCAAGGTTTTTTTAGCCTAAATTGTAAAATCTATTTTCCAGGATTTCAGGTTTTTTGGCAACCCTATAAATGCCTAAGTGTTTTTTATGTAACTTCTTTACTAAAAAGTAAATACTTAAGTTAAACTCAAATATTTAATATTTAACAAAAAATTTTTGACCGAAAAGTTTTACCATCAAATAAAAAAAATCCTTAGTTTAAGCTTTTTCCCAATTAGTGTCCCAATTCCTACAAAGCATGTCTTTGACGCATCAATGCGTATACAAAATCCAAAGCGGTTAACTTTCTTCCGCTTGGCATGCTCAGTTTAAGTGAACAATCAAGCATCATGAACAATTAATTTCCAAGAACACTTTTATACACCAGGTGTTTGTTCATATATTAGGCCTAAAATACTTGACACCGCCTCGAGTCAATCAGCGAATGGTGGGCTTGTTGATACCCATGAAGTTATCAAAGAAACTTTGCGATGACGTTTAGTGCCTCTTTTTTTTCTTTACCATGACCTGAAATGATAATTAAACTGTCCTGGTTTGAATGTTGAGCATTTGCTTATTAGTTCTCTTTATTAATACGTTTATGAAGTACTAACCGGCTGTGAGCCATCAGTTTTGAATCACTCTGCTTGTGTGCTTGGTGACTGCTCTTCTACCTTCGGAGACGGCGTTTCTATCCATCTAATCGGCAACCAAAACAAACGGCAGTTTAAAATTGCGACTGCTGATGGTTAAAAGCATGTTTTTCCAGCAGCTATTCCATAGCTGAAATTCCAGCAGCTATGAAAGAGATCATGATGCTTATGACCTTGCTGGATACTCCAGTGGCGGAGTGTACTTTCTTGAGCAATTTGTAGGTGTAAATGAAAAAGCTTTTATTGCAACTTGAAAAAGCAAAAATTAGCAAAAAAGTTCTAGAAGTCATATTTAAAAGGGTGGATAGCCCGTTGACAGTGAAAAAAGGTATTGAACATATTGGATGTCATTTCGCTAACTTATTAACCTTTCTGTTAGGAATTTCTGATATGCTTTATAACTTTATGTCAGGTCAGAACTGCTCATTTTGTGAAATTTGATTAAGTTGCTTTGCAAACGCACAACTTGAGGAGAAAAACTCACAGTTTTAGAATTAAAACTATGGGGTGAAAAATTACTTTGTTGGGAATTTAATTTAATATGTTAAGTTAAAGTAGATAAGGGTTTTTAAGTGGAATCAAGCTTTTTTTAGTAAAAATTCAAACTCGTGGGTCACGTCTTACGGGGTTTCGCACTTTTTTTTATTAGTAGTTAACATATTGTGACTTGTACTTTTTTTTTCGCTAGTTTATAGATGTATTTGCTTTTGTTAAACTTAGTTATTGCTGATTGCACAACTGATTTGATCTATGGTAAGTCTGAGTAAAACTTGACTTGCTATTTTTCTGCTGTTGCAAAACATAACTTCTCTGTTGGTTTATTTATTTTGCAATAATTTGTATTTATAACAGTTTTGATTAGAGGACGTGTTCCCGAAAGATCAAAATCCACCCAGTCAAATTTGAGAACCGCTTACCGATCGAGGGTAAGGGTTAGGGGTAACAGTAATAGTGAAAAACAAATTAAAAATAGATAGATTAAAATGCAAAAAATATGTAAAATAAGTTTGTAAATAAAGAAAATATGTAAACAATTAGGTGAATTTTGAACGCGGGTGGATTTTGATAGTATACCCCTGAATTAGCTAGAAGGTGCAATGTCTTAGTAAGATCATAAATTATTTTTTCCAGCCTAATTTAATGGATCACTATCATTTTATAAATACGAAATATTTTTTACTGCCATATATATATAACAACTGTAATAACTCTTGTCAAACTTTTATTCAAGAAAACAATATTAAACATACACTACCTATTCTAGTAACAACTGATAACACTGAAAAATTTAAAAAAATATAAGTACTCTTTGGTGCCAATTTTACAAATAAATGTGGTAAGAAACTATAGTCAAAAATATTAGAGGACATTTTAATAAAATATATTTTAGTTTAGGTCACAACATGCTATTTAGTAAAGGATTTAAGTTGCACGTAGACAATTTTTCACGAGGGCACAAAATTACACGAAGATACTTTTGCACGAAGACAAATTTACACGAGCGAACAAATTTCACGAAGATACTTTTACACGAGTTACAGTTTTGCACGAAAAGTCATTTTTAATGAGAGTATGAAAAAAAGTTAAAAAAGAAACTAAAAAATAAATTAAATAAAAAAATAAAAGTTATTGACCAAGGGTAAGGGTTAGGGGTACAGTGATAGTAAAAAATAAATTATAAAACAACTAATAAAAATTGATATAAAAAAAGAAGAAAAACTATTAAATAAAAATGAATTATTTAAAAAGACAAAAATATGCTAACAACCGAGGGTAAGGGTTAGGTGTAACAGTCATAGTAAAAAAATAATAATATACCGATCAAGGGTAAAGGCTAGAGGTAAGAGTGCTAGTAAAAAATCAATAAAAAAAAGTTAAAATTATAAAAGAAAAAAAAAAAGTCTCTGTGCAAAATTGCTTCTCGTGCAAAAAGGTCTTCGCGCAAAAGTGTCTTCGTGCAATTTTGTTCTTCAATTTTTGTTCATTGTTCATGCAAGAGAATTCTCGTACAATTTTGTGCTCTCGTGGAATTTTGTACACTTATGCAAATTTGTCAGCTTCGCTGGTATTTAATTTCTTTAAATTTATTTTAGGACTTAATGTTAATTTTTCTAATAATAATGCACTTACTTTAACTACCATTAAATTTTTTGAATTATATTTGACTTTAAAACTTCACTTTTATAGGTTTTATTGAACATATCAAAAGTACTGTGACATTAAGTTTCTTATTAAAACTTGTCACTTTCACTTAAATATCAGTATAATGTATTCACTGTATTGTATTTTAAATTACAAGCTTTAATTAAAAAATTTAAGTAGGTCGCAATTGATTAGATATTAATGCGCTGTGTATGGCTCTATGATCGAAAAGTTTTTTATAACAGACCTTTAAACCAAAATTTTCAAAATTATTTTTGTATGTGTGGTCAATGAACAAAATATTATTAATTTAATCAAATGATCAGTATAAAGTTAAAATAAAAGATTAAACGTTGATTTAAAAATACTTTACTCAAAAGAATTCACTATAAAAATAATATATCATGCTGAAAAAGTGCAGGAGTAAGATTTACACTTTTTGACTTTGTTAAGTTGTAAATCTGTTTGCTTTTCAAAAATTTATAAAATTTAACATGTTTTAGAAACAAAGTAAGAACTATTTTTTATTGCTCTCAGCTTTCTTGATTGCTTTGTCTTTAAACTGTGAAAAAAAATTTAACATGTTAATTTTAATCTTTTACTTGAGTTTTAATTCAATATCAATCAGATTTAAGTTTCAGCTTTTACAGCCAATTCAAATGCCTTAAACGTCATCATTTATTAAATTGACCTGAAAAATTAATAATATGATACATGATTATCCTAATAAATGTCTTAACATTCAAATATATTAGAGACAATTTTTATTTTTACATGAGTTGAACAACAATTCTTAGTACTCAATACTTAAAACTAATAAATACACATTAAAAAAGCGATATATTAATTACTTAAACTTTATGTTAGTTTAATTGTTTTTTTTTCATCTTCTTTGAAAACTGTACAATTTAAAAAACCTATAACAGTTTTAAATAATAGTTTAAAAATAACAAATTATATAAATATAGTTGTTTAGGCTATAAAAGTTTCGCAGGATGTGTAAAAAAAACAAGTAGTATGTTACTATCATTCAGATATAGAAAAAATTATTGTTAACCAATAAAACAATATATTTAAACAACTAAAAACTTTAAAAAAAAATATTACAATTAAAGAAAAACTAAGATTAACAAATCTATTAGTTAAGTTAGTAGTTAGTAGTTAGTTTTTAGTTTGAGTAGTTATAAAGTATTTTTTTTGCTGAAAAATGTAGTTTTTAAATTATGTTTTAAATCTGTTTTTATATGCAATAAAAATTTTTTTTTTAATGTACATATAAGCAATAATGAGGTATGTTTTAATTAGTGCTTTTAATTTTATGTCTTTACTCTAAATAATTTCATTTAATTAAAATAAACATGGTTTAAAAAACTAAATAAGAAAATATCTTTTGAGATAGTAAACTGTTTATTTCTGAGGTTTAAATAATTAGTATCAAAAAAACTACAAATAAAGATAATTAGTAATAGATAAATAATAAGTGTACTTATTTTATTATTTTACATACTTTACAATAAAGAATCATGGAGTCAGTTATTGAAAGCTTTAACATTTTTTGTTTGTCATTTAAAGTATAAAAAGAGGTTTTTTATTACATACAAGTAGTAATTAAAGCTAAATGTAAAACCTACCACTTGAATAAAAAAATATATGTTTAGCTAACTTTACTGGTTTAAATTAATTTATTAATTTTAATATGGTATTGTAACGAAGAAATTAATATTATTTTGTTATATCAGCAAATTGTATAAAATTTTGAATTAAAAAAATCAATAGTCTTTATTTACATAGTTAATTATATTAGTATCATAACATTTACATTATAATATATAAGTTCTTAATCCTAGCATTAGCTTTCAAAATAAAAATGAAAAATCAAAGAAAACTAGTAAATATCAAAGTAAAAAACTTCAAATTACACCAGGGCAAAAAATTTAAAAAATTTTTGTGCAAGTTTAAATCTAAAAATCAAAATATTATTTTGAAAGCTTTACATTTATTTTTTACAATTTATAATTTTTTAAGCTTAAATTTTATAATAAGTTTTAAACATATTTTTTCTTTTTAAGTTTAAAGATAATAAAAACAAACTTTTTAAACAAAATACCTAATAAACAGCTACAGAAAATCTTTACTTATCTAATTAATGCAAAAACAAATTTTAATGAAGCCTATTTTAAAATTTATTCTTTAGTCTTTTTATACATTAGATATTTTTAGATATATTAGAACTCATGACCATATTTTTAGGAGTAAAATTTTGTACTGTGTTCAGTATACTAACTATCAATAGATACTAATTGTTAACTTAATTAAGTTTTTTGTTTATAAACTTAGCTGTTTTATACATCAAGGTTTTATAATTTTGCAGAAAAGTTAACTAAGTCAGGGTTATCACTCTTTGAAGCAAAAAAAAAGCATGATTTAAGTGGCCTACTCATTGTTGTAGAATAAAATAAACAGGTAAAATCCGACAAAAATTAAGCTTAAAACAAACAAAAAAATTCTAGTGACAAATAAGAACATGTTAAAGTAAAGCTTTAAGTTTAAACCAACCAGAGTTATGACAATTATATGTGATACCTAATATTAATATAATTATAGTGCCTTAATTATAGTTTGGCCGGGACCTTATGTACGAGACGGTTCTGTAAATTATCTGAGTTGAACATACCAAAATCCAAACCTAGTAGTTAACAAATACAAAAAAAAAATTGTGTGACCTATAGATGTAGGTTACTTAAGTATTTAACAGTATGGTTATATTATATTTAAAAACCAAATTATATGCCATAAAAAATAAATAATAACAATATTAATCTAACTAAAACTAATACTAAATAGTACTTAGGGCTACTCTACATAAGGCTATGGATGACATGTTTAAACATATTTTATGTGAAGAATAATTGTAAACACTAACAAATATAAATAGCTATGTACAATACAAAAAAAAATATTTCTTTAGAAAATACTTTGAATGTTATTAGAACCTTTCAACACAATTTAAATTTAAGGGAAAATACTTTTAGAAATGAATGAAATGATAACACATTTAACTACTTAGATTTTAAATCAAAAAACAGCTGATTAGAAATATTTTAGTTAAAAAATAGAACTTTAAAACAAATAATATATGACAAATGTCTACATGTTACCAGCAACTTTAATGAGGAGTTTAAATTGAGTTTCTGCTTCAACTGTAAGTATTTATATATGGCTGTATTATAGGAGTGAAAACTTGCATTAACAAATGCATGACTGCTCTTTATTTTCTCCTTATCTAAACTGTATCAAACTTTCATCAGTATAGCATGTGACCTTGAGAGCTTTCTCTTTAACGCTTGGATGAATAGTAACTTTAACTCAAAACTTTTAATTTATTATAAACAGTTATCAAATACTGTTTAATATATTGTTACACTTTTTCTTATTTTAATTTTGAAAGTGAATCTTCACTCTACTTCTCCTCTATCTTTTTGTTTGAAAAGAAGTACTACCCTTCCTTTATAAATATATAAAATAAGTGAAACATATCAAAGTGTAACTTGTTCTTAAAAGTATTATTAATGGTTTTCAAAAAAAGATTTAAGAAGTATAAATAACTAAACAATTTTTCACTAATGTTCTTTTAGTTCATAAAAGTATTTTATTTTTAATAATAAAATAAACATTTTTTTTGTGCCAGAACTTTAACAGTTAAATTAAATTTAAAATCAATATTAAGTACGAGTTACAACCTACTATAAATATTACAGAGTTTAATAAAAGAGACGAATGATAAATACACAAAAAAATCACTTAAGTTTTATGCTTATACAAACCCCTTAGATGTAAATTCCGAAAATCTCAGGCATCTTACTGGTCTTTTCTAGTGATGTACCGGACCCGGATCCGGACTTTTTTTTTAAGTTAGAATCCGGCCGGAACCGGACCCGGACTTTTTTTTCAAATAAGAATCCGGCCGGAACCGGACCCGGACTTTTTTTTCAAATTAGAATCCGGCCGGAACCGGATCCGGACTTTTTTTTCAAATTAGAGTCCGGCCGGATCCGGATATCAGACAAAAATGGCAATATCCGGCCGGACCCGGACCCGGATAGTGAGTCCGGTACATCACTAGTATAAACTAGCCTGAGTCAGAATGAGGTTTTTAAAACCTGAAGAAAAAAATAACTTTAATCTAATAATAAGTAGAACAGCTAGCCACAAGGTTTACAAATTTAGGTTTTATTTACAATTAAAAATCTGAAATCAAGTTCTTGAACCAAATACACTAGAAAATTACCAAATATTGAAAACTGGATCAACTCAAACTCATTCAAAATTTAAAAGAAAACTAGCCTGAGCTTTTATAAAAAACTAAACTAGCCTGAGGCAGTCCAAGATTTTCTAACATTCCCAAAATTTTTCAAACTAGCAGGGTTGCCACTGTTTAAGTCAATTAAACTAGCTAGACTGCTAGAGTGAGTATAAACAAGCCTGAGTCAGAATGAGGTTTTTAAAAACTGAAAAAATTACTTTAATAATCAGTAGAACAGCCAGCAAAGGTTGACAATTTGGTAGTAAAGTTGTGGACTGATTGTGGTACACTTAACTTATTAGTACTACCCATCATAATTAAATCCTATCTTATTTAATTAATATCTAACAAATACTAAATTCTAACTGAGACTACTTTCTATAATCAGACACGACAGTTTTGAGTGATGAATCTTTTATATAAAACACAACAAGAAATACTAGCATATACAAAATTATTAATTACTTTGGTAACACTTTAAAAATTGGAAGCTATTAAAATCTATATCAAAAGACTTAAAACAATAAACTAAAAATTAAATCAAACTTTTAGTAAACAAGAAACTGTAAAATATTTAATAAACTATTAAACTATAAACCTGGCTTAAATATTAAAACAATTAAACACCAGTTGAAATATTCACTTATCACAAAATTTCACAAAAAGGTTCAAGGTATTTTGTTGCTTCAAGCTGCACACCAAACTAATTAACTGCTTACATATAAACTGACTGTCATGTTCTGATGTTTTGTTGCATCAGTATTTAGTTTGAAACAATTCGTCATATGATTCTCATTGGCTCGTACATTCAACCGTATTAACTCTAAATATTCTCTGAGCTCAACTTTAAACAATAAATAATGCAAGTATTCATTGTAAACTTTTCAATTTTACAACAAATGTAAAGAGTTGCATTTCTGAAATGTTTAATTCATAGTTTTAAATAGTTGACAAATGTAAATTAGTCACGTGTACAAAATGAGCCAATCTCGGTAGGTGTTTAATTTTAACTGACGAAAATGACTCTTATTAATTTACACAGGGTTTGTTTTTGAAAAAAAAACTTTTCAGTATGCTCTTTTTTACTAACTAGATCCTGGTCCGGCCGGATCTCTGTTAGGATCCGGCCGGACCCGGATCCGGACTTTTTTTTCGAATTAGAGTCCGGCCGGATCCGGATATCAGACAAAAATGACAATATCCGGCCGCACCCGGACCCGGATAGTGGGTCCGGTACATCACTAGTCTTTTCTGACTTCGTTATCAAAAAATAATTTTAAATTTAATTACGCTGTTAAAAGTCTAACATGAAATTTTATATGACTTATTGTGACTTAAAATTAGTCACCACTTTTGAGACATATTTGTACTAATACTTTATTAGTTCTATTTTATCTTTTTGGACTAAAATTTTTAGATTTACTTAAACATTGTTGACTAAATGTTGTCAGTTTTCCTTGATTTTTTGACTAAACTTTGTCAGTTTAACTTGTAGGTTATAATTGCGTCATTCAGGTTGAGAACCACCAATCTTTAAGGTAACAGTTAGATAAGACCAAGACAGTATTTTAACAAAACAAATTTTATTAGCTAATTGTATTTTATTTTTAATGCAGTATTTATTACATTTGTATCTAACATTCTTCTAGTTTTGTATTTTTTTTATTTTTCGCATTTTATTTAACAGTAGATTTTGAAAAAATTTACGCTAATGTTTGCATATTTTTTTAATACACAATACTCACAATTTCAATCTGCCTATTTAAAATCTTTTCAGGTTATATAGTAATCAAAATGACTTGTAGGCTTGCAAAAAATATCAGGCAATAATTGAATAAACTAAAGGGTTTTATTGGTAAACATGCCAAAGGGAGTACAAAACGTTAACTACAAAGGTTAACGACACAATTCAAGTTTTCAAGTCACAAAAAGTAGGTGACAATGTTTTAGTCAAAGTAAACCAAAAAAAATACAAAGACACAATTCTAGTCAGAGAAATTGGGTCAATTTAGTCGAATAATTCACAAAAGGTATTTTCCAGTTTTAGTCAACAAAGTCACACTCACAACATATCTGACAAAATTTAATCCAACAAGTAAAAGTAGAACTGACAAAATTTTAAATTCACCAAGTCAAAGTAGAACTGTTAAAATTTAGTCCACAAAGCCATCTGACAAAATTTAGTACAAAAAGTCAAAGAAGAACTGACGAAGTTTAGTCAAAAAAGTCAAAGTAGAACTGTTAAATTTTAGTCCACAAAGTCATCTGATAAAATTTAGTCCAAAAAGTCTAAGAAAAACTAAAACAATTTAGTCAACAAAGTTAAAGTAGAACTGACAAAGTTTAGTCAAAAAAGTCAATGCAGAACTGTTAAAATTTAATCCAAAAAGTCAATGAAGAATTAACAAAATTTAGTTAATTAAGTTCAAGTAAAGCTGACATTATTTTGTTTAAAAAGTCAATGTAGAATTGGAATAATTTAGTCCAAAAAGTCAAAGTAGAACTGACATAATTTAGTCCTAAAAGTGACTGTAGAGCTGACAAAGTACTAGTATAAATACTTCAAAAAATAGTTTACCTATTTTAAGTCACACTGAGTCATGTTATATTTCATATAAGGCTCTTAATAATATAAAACAGATGACAATATTTATTAATATAAATTAATTTATGTAAATACTAACAATATTTTTATATTCTACTTTTTTTTTAATCTTAACTTTGTCAACAAAAAACTTAATTAAAACTAATTTTTAATTATTCGAATTTTTACTATTATTAGTATACATCAAATCTACGAAAACCTGCTCTGCGGTAAAACTTAGTTTTTTTTTACTAAAGTAACAAATTATTAAAAATCTATTAATAAATAAGACTAAAAAGGCCAGTAAAATACTTAAAGTTTTTAGGAACTTGTGTTATAGGGGTTTGTATAAGCATTAAACTTGAGTGTTTTTTTTTTGTGGATTTTATATTTATCCGTTGATAAACGCTACAACTTTTATTGTAGGTTTCAATGCTTTTTATCATTTTAAAACTTAAAGTGAATTTTAAATTCTCGTTAACAAGTAAATTTTTTTTATCATTAAAACACAGTTCTTAGTATTTAATAAAACCGTTTATTTTAAATTATTTAGTAATTTTCATTTTCTAACTTCGTTTAATGCTTGAGAAAAAATATACAACAATAACAGTTTTGAGATACAGTTAGTGATAATATCGAAGTCTGTCTTCAAAAATAAAAAGAACAAAAGTGTAATAGTACATCAAATTGTGTTTTAATCCGTTTTGTGTTTTGAGTGAAATCCAAGAAAGAAGCACATGAAAATGTTGACTTAGATTAAATACATTTAAAATAGGGAGAAAATAAAAAGCAGACAAAAAAATCCTGAAGTAATATTGAATAACGTCAGGAACAATGCTATGTAAATCAGCCACAGAGAGTCGTGGAGGCATTCTAGACCACCTTGCTGCTGCTAACATGTAGACATTTGTGTTTTTTGATGTTTATTAAAAAGTTTTTTTTAAATACTATTTCCTATAAGCAGTATTTGATCTAAAATCTAAGTATTTCTCAACTAAACTTATACATTTTGAAGTATATTGTATTAAAGTATTTTAAAATTTTTATTAAAAGTAGTTTCTTTTTTTATTAATGTAAACAAATTAAACTTTGTTCTTCTATCAGCCGTAAAGGTTAAAAAATAATCAGTTTTTGTAACAAGTTATTTTATAATTTCTTTAGTGACATCATAAATAAATTTATAGCAACTTGTAAAACACAATTTTTATTATCAATTTATAGTCTAAAAGACATAGTTGATTAATTTTAAATTTAAATTTACTTAGTTTTAAATCAAATTTTAAATTGTATAAAAAAAAAATACTTTTTACAAACTGTTTGTGGTATTTAAAAAATGCTATTTCCTAAAGACCTTAGAAAAAATTATTTTTAGATAAGTGAAAAGTTATATTTCTTGTGAATTTTTAAAAGCATTAAAAAAGTTGATCTTAAAAAATTTATATCTAAACATTTTGTTTTATATCAGAAACATTTAGTAAAATATTTCCACACACTCAGGAAAACTCAGGATTTTATGACGTTTTGGAAAAATTTAGTATGACTCAGTAAAAGTCAGGATAACTCAGAATGTTTTAAGTATTTTTAAGCTCAGGCTGACTAAGGATAGAATTGTTATTTTTTTACTCAGGGTAGATTTAGTTGTTTTTAAAGCTTTGTTATAAAGCCTAATTAAAAAACAATAAAAAATTTCTCTAAAATAATTTAAAATGCTTATGATGACACATGACATTTTTAAACTAACTCAGGACAGTTATTTTGACTGAAAGAGTGGCAAGGCAATCCTGATTTCTTCAAAGTTATTTATTCTTATTTATAAAATATGTTTTATACTACTAAAAACAAGTAAACATTTGTTTTCATTTATTTTTAGATTATTATTTAAAAAAAATATGCAAAGTAATATTGTATGGAATGTTGCGAGTCTAAAAATATGTTAGATATGAAAATTATTTGAAGTTCAAAAGCTTGAATTGAAAAATAGCAGACCAACACCAGATATTGCTATTAATCAAAACTGCAGTTAAAGTGGTATGAAATTTTAATTTTTTGTTTTGTTTGTATTTCAGATTTTATTCATTTGTTAAGATTTATATTTACAATTTTATATTGTAATTTGGTAAAAATGTAGAAGTTAAAAAAAAACTAGCTCTTTAGATTTATTCTACAAAAAAATTAAAAAATTTAAAAATTTTAATTTTAATACTCAAGATTTAACATTTTTATATGAAAGATAAAGATAGTATATTAAAAGCTGCAACAAACTAAAAGTATGAGTTATTTTGAGTTTAATACAATTCTTTTTTGTTGATATAAAATATATATTGAACATTATTTAGAAATTGCACAGAGAAAAATGTTTTGAGGTATTAATTGTTATACTTAGTTGACTATTAATATGTAGTTTAAGGCCATAAGGGGGGTAAGCCATGTTTTTAGAAGTTGATCTTATTTTAAAGATTTTTTAAAGCTTTAAGTTGCGTTTTGTTGTTTTATAAAATTCGAATTTTTTTTTGAGATAAGATCAGTCAAAGTCGGGCCGCATAATAGGTTACCTATAGGAAGGGAAACTAAAACAGCGAAAAAAAGCTAGTTTGTTTAAAATCTATCTCCTCCTACATTTTTTAAGCAATCTTCTTCAAACTTTAACAGTTAAATCTATATACAGTAACAAAAATACATTACTTGTGGATTAAAAAACTTGTGGTATTTTTTTTTTCTTTTAAAAGACTTTTTTTCTAATTTTTTTTTATAAATTTTTATTTATTTCAATTATCTAAATTCATAAGTAACGTATTTTTCTTGTAATGTAAGGAACATTTTATAAAATTTGAAGAAGATTGCTTGAAAAATGAAGTAGGAGATAAACTTTTAGTAATTTTTAAAATTTCTGAGAAAATTGACCCCGAAAAATTTGCGGCCCAAAAGTATTAATTTAGGGGATTTTTTGAGAAAAAAAATTGCGCACCCCCTGACCAAAATACCACGCTACGCCACTGATAAATACTGTATTGAAAGAATAGAAGCTAAAAAGGTGTATTTATGTGTCTCCGTTGAGATGTGTTAATCCGTTAGCACACAGAAACATGTGTTAGTGTAATAAAGGAAGGATACTGCATACATTTGTTATTAGTATTTATTCTAGTGAACTTGTTTCGCTAGGATCTTTTGTTAATAAACGTTTAAATTAATATTTTTGGATAGTTCTTCTTTATCTAAATAAAACGATGTTATCAAACAGTAATATTTTTTCATTAAAACAATTATCAAAAGTTAAGTTATGAGCTACAGGCTCTAATTATACAACAAAAATACTAAAAGAGATTAGCTTGATTAAATTTTCTTATCAGCTTTTTACTTTGATTCACTTCAATTAAAATGCAGAATTTTAAACAGTGTTTTAAACAATAAGAATGTACTGTTTTGTTTAATAGAATTAATTGATTTTCTAGTACATTTTTCTCCTAGAAATAGAAAGTTTTAGCATTTTATTTGTTAAACTTACAAGACAATACTTGCACTAATTTGTTTCATAATTTTCTTGTTTTGTTTCACAGAGTTTCAAGTTTTGTTAAGTCATAACTTGTTAAACAAAAAATAAAACACTTTTTTTTTTCTCTTTTTAAAAGACTAAATTGTTTTACAAACTTGAGCTGAAAATACTTTGGAAGATTTTGTCTAAGAATCATAGCGTTTTGCAATGAATGATAATTAGTTTTTAATTTCTATATGATTCATTATAATCAAAAGTGTCTAATCAAAAATATATGTGTACAAAACATCTATATAATCAAAAACAACTACACTAAACTTATACTCAATATTTTTCAGATGGATAATATGATACCAACTAAATAAACTCTACAGATGTTTTTAATAAGTTTTTAATGATGTACAATACACATTTATAATATTTGATATTATTATTGTTTATTGAACGACAAAACAGCGTACAATTTATTTGGTCCTAGGACCTGGTGCACGAAAAAACCTTTCGGTTATCGAGTTGTACATCACTAGTACCTCTTAACGTCTTGTCCAGGATAGACTTAAATATTAGATACTTTCTTATTGCTACAAAAACAGAGGCTGAAAAATTACAGCTTACCGTTATGTAAATCTAGCATGATGAAACAATTTTTTTTTAGTTTAGTTAGATATTCTTCGGAAAAACGTTTTGAAGTAAAAAAAGCACTTCGAGATATTGATATTTCTGGAAAATTTAAAAACTACTTCAGATCTTATGGGGTTCGTAATAAAGAATATTAAAAAGGTCTTCGGTTTTTACGACAAGATATTTAAAACTTACATTAGCAGTTGAGTTTAGAAAATGAGTGAAGGGGCGAAAAGGGGGAGGGCAATATTAAAAGTTTATGCAATTTTTGCACAAAAATTAACAAAACAAAAGGTCTTAGGTGTATTTATTAGTAATTTTGAAACTTACACAACCTACTCTTGAGTTGCAGATGAAGAGCAACAAAAAAAAAGTTTTAAGTGTTTTAATAAAATATTTGAAACTTACACTAGATACTCTTGAGTTTCGGATGAAGAGCAAAAAAAAAAGGTTTTAGGTGTTTTGATAGTATATTTGAAACTTACACTAAATATTCTTGAGTTGCGGATGAAGAGCAAAAAAAAAAGGTTTTAAGTGTTTTATTAAAATATTTGAAACTTACACTAGATACTATTGAGTTGCGGATGAAGAGCAAAAAAATGTAGTTTTTTGATTATTTTTGTTCGAGGGAGCAATAGCTTTTTTAATTTGTTTAAAGGAGGCAATTTAAAAAAGGAGTTTGGGAAACCCTGACCTAGTCTGAGTTATCCTGTGACCTGAGTTTACAAAACCCTGATAATATAATTACATTTATAATTTTAAAGTTGAGACATTTCGCGCCATCAATAATAATTAATGAACTTCACCGCAAGATCAACAACAACAACTGCATTCGAGACAATCCTACGACCGGTCTCGTCCCAATTAGGACTCATCAGGTAGGAATAATCACTAGAAAACGCAGTTGTGATCTTAACCAAGCGGGTTTAAGTACAAAGTACTGAAGCGACCGTTTGTGGGCAAAATTGAAAAATTGACACAGCTAAGCCATTTATTTATTGATATAATAGCTGTGTAAACTTTTTCAACTTTGCTACAAACGGTCGCTTAAGTACTTTGTACTTAAGTCCGATTGGTTAAGATTACAACAGCGGTTTTTCGCGACTATTCCTGCCTGATGAGTCCTAATTAGGACAAAACCGGTCGTAGGATTGTCTCGGATGCTGTTGTTGTTGATCTTGCTGTAAAGCTCATTAATTACAATTTTGAAGTTGTTAGAAGTATATTTGTTTGAATTCATAAAATAAAAATTATAGTTTACAATAAAATGGTATTCATTTACTTATTAATAGTATACTATATTTAATTATGATAATTTATAAGATATTTATATTGTTTAACAAAGCTTAAACATGTAAGTTTAATAAAGTTAAAAATAGTTTAGATACTAATCATATATGAGTCTTTAAGGATATCTTTAAGAGAAATTTTTGGGAATTATAGCCAGAAAAAGATTGCTTACACTATAAACTTTATTAAAGATTCAGAGAGGTAAACTTTATATGCTTAAGCTATGTGTTTTATTTTATTAAATTTCTAAAAGTTTTTTCAGCATAATCTTTTAAAAATTTCTTGTTAATAGCTAATAATAAAATTGATTCGTTTTTATTTATTCTGACTTGATAATGCTTGGATTTGACTAGAGTTTTAGGCAGGATACGGTAAACTATTATGAAAAAAATAATTAAAAAATGTATTTTACATGTAAACTTAAAAGTTTTCTAAATGTTGGCGATAGTGTCTGCTCTAAAATTATGATCAGCTGATTATCACTTACTAACATAAAATCCATTACAACTTATTTTTGTATTTATTTAAATAAAAATTGTAACAAGTGAATACTTTTTGTAACATAATTATAAAATTTGAAAAAAATTTAAGGCAAAAATTTTTGCTTAACTACTTAAATCTTTATGTTCTTTCTTGATTAAGTAGACTTATAGGATCTGTATTATTTAAAACTTCTAAAATATTATCGGTAAGGATAACACGTATAACAACAGTTCTAACTTTTTTTTTTATTCTGCAATGCAAAAATTAATATTTATTTTCTTTTGTAGTTTTCTGTCTTATCTTTCAATGAATTCATTAAGGTTTTCTTCACCAAAATTTTTCACAGAGTCCACGCGAATATAAGTATGGTGATCTCTAAAAAATTAAAAAAAATGTTAGTGTTCGAAATTTTTAGATATAAATTTAAATTAATTGTAATCTTGTATTAAACACTTGCTTTGGTTTAAACTCCAAGCTTAAAAACAAAACACTTTTTTAACTAAAAAAAATTTTATAACATCATTTAGAAAAAATATTTTTACACTTGTTATAGCTGCAGATCTCACAAATAATAATTATAAGTTGAATGAAACGTTGTTTAAATAAGTTGTTATATAATTTCTATAAATATAAATAAATAGACCTTCAAATAAAAAAAAAAATAAAAACTACGTACTTGGTGCTAAAATGGTGAACGACAGCTAACGCTGGATATGTTAAAAGAGGAAAAAGGAAAAGGAACGTTTCAGGGTCGCCATAACAGATACACAAAAAGCACGATATAAACATAAGAATCCAACAAAAGAGGAAGTACAGGAAACTGGCAGTTTTCATCTTTTTGTCAAATTTAGCAGTGTAGTGAAAGTCGCATTTCAAAATTTGAAAGTAGCTCAAATTCGTTATTTGCAAACTTGGGTTTAATCTGTTGATGAATAAAGTAATGGTGTTTTTATCGTTTATAGCTTTTTTTTAAACTAAGGGTTTATCATGCCAATTTGATCATCAGACCACAAGCCTTTGGTAGACTGAGACTGGTTTCTTCCTTATTAGAACTCATCAGTCAGTCACAAACGAAAAACTTGCAGTTGTCAAACTACAAACGGTTTATTATTAGCTACGTCTTAAATCAATGCAGTGAACAATTTCTTAAACCTTGCACGGCAAAAGACAATGCTAAACATCATTTATCGTTGCCAGCAAATGGTTGCTTTATGTGAAAGCATGATAAACTTTTTGGAGATTGACGACTAAATTTTTCGGTTTTGACTGACTGATGAGTCTTAGTAAGGACGAAACTGGTCTTAGTCTACTGAAGGCTTGTCGTCTGATGATCGAGTTTTCATGATCATTCTGTGCTAAATTTGAGCTTGGCTCACGGCTCTGCAGACTTTTGCCGATGGTTTTTTTGATACTTTAAACTAAGATTAAGTTTTATAAAATTGTAACACAGTAGTATTGTGTATTTATTACAATGCTTCTAAAACACTGTGTAAAAATAGTTACCAAACAATTATAAACTATAGTTTAAAAAATCGAAAATACTATTTAAACATTGTGGAAAATAGCTTAGTACATTTTAGAAATAGCAGCTTTAAATTTGGTTTTTAGCCCAGATACTGAAAATGTTAAAATAAATTATATGCTTAATACTTTATAAATTAAAAAAAAAATAACATGGTTTTGCAGACACCACATCGTAAATCGTCGACATCTACATATACATAACGATCATCATCCCTGTAATTAGAAAATGATCCGTTTACTTTATACTCAATCATCTCTATCAAACATTTCTCGTGAGCATACTTCGTTCCTCCTTCAAAACCATAAAAATTTAAATTATTTGTTTTGTTTTTCATTTTTTATTTAATCAGCGACTACTATTTAGTCAAACTTATACTGACCAAATTAACTTTATCACTTACGTTTTTCTACAAGTTTATCTCGGTAAAGTTTTAAAATTTAGTGTATTTTAAGAATTTAACCTTTAAAATTTAAAACTGGTGCTAACTTCAATCTAAATAATAATTAAAACTAATTGTTGTACATTTTTTGATATATAAGTAAATTTTAAGTACGCTTGATTTAAGTAAATATTTACGATTATAAGTATAGATTATTAAAAAATATTTTTTTTCATAGTTTTAATGTGTTTTTTGTCCCACAAAGCTATTTTACTGTTAAACTTTTATAAAAATTTGTATAAGTTACTTTCAAACTTTTTAGTGTAAGTAATAATTTTAAGCAAAATAAAGGATACTTAGTTTTAGTTTTAAGTGAAGTATCCTTTATCATAAGGCAATATATTTATTGAAAAATCTTGCTAGAATGGTCAATATTTAAATTTTTTTACTATATATATAAAATTAACATTATATACATAAATATAGAACCAAAAAAAAAAAAAAACCTGAGCATCGGCAGGGAGAGATTAATTTTTCATTATTTTTTTCCAGACAAATGTAGCATTCTGTTTATATTATAAAATTTTGTTAGACAAGTATTGACTTACTTATAATAAACTCTATTTTAAGCGTTATCATAATTTAACCTATATAAGGTGAAAATGAAAGCATACTTTAAGTTAAATACTTTTTGACTCAAAAAAAAAATCTATCACGTTCATTCTTGTCAAAACGTAGAATTAAGTATTAAAAACTTTAGATTAACGAAAAACAAAAAATTTAGTACCTTTGTCAACGTCCATTTTTTTTTGAGGTAAAATATTTGAATGCTTAATATTAAGTTTTTTAGCTGTTTTTATAATAAAAATTTCGTTTAATAAAAGTACAATCAAATAACAACTGTTATAAAGGTTTTAAATATAAAATAAGTGATTAAAAGTTATACATTATTTTTTGAGTTTTGGTAGAAGAAATAACTTCAATTAAGTTAAGTTATACTCAGTGGCTATAATGTCCCAAGTTATATTCTTGATTTTGCATTAGTATTCTTTTCTAATTTTTACTTTTTTTTTGTGATTATTAATCAAATAAATAATTATTTTCAAAAGAGATTGTTTGTTATAGTCGGGATACGAAACTAAGCAAATTAGTTTGTGGATAAGACAAAAAACAATAGATTTAGTAAATCATTTTACCTATTTATTTTAAAATAAGAACTATACACAATACATAAACTCAACAAAGCTTTTAAAGTTAATTCACAAACTGAAACAAAATGACTAAAAAACTATGTTAGATGATACTTAAAAAAAGTATATAAACCTTAACATGGCAAAAACACGTGCAATTTTGATACTCAAACAAACTGAAACTGTTTCAACAAAAGAAGAGAACCGATTGAAAATTTTAGACACAGAATCAAGTTTGAGTAAATAAACCGGAAAGAAAAAAACAGGCTGATTTTTACAACTTTTAGTTTTTGAACTTAATTTGTTTTTTGTGCTAGCTATATTTGTGTTTGTTGTTACTAGAATTTGTTTTAATTGCTAAGTATTAAACTTTATATTTTACGGAATTAACTTACTTCAACGTATGTGTTTCAACATTTGTTAGTCGATATGCTAAGCATGTATTTAAGTAATGATAAAATAATGTTTAAAAGACACCAAAAAGTAAGTTATGTTTGTTTTAATTCGATTTAATTCCATAGTTTCTGAAAAAATATAATGTAATTAGATGCAGTCATTAACATTGTACTTTCTTTTACGAATGAATAATACTTTTATAATAGTTTTTTTGATACTCAAAGTATAGCATAACATGCTAATAGCACTTTTTTATAACAGACTGAAGATACTAGTACTTGTTGCCTGTTGAAACAGCTGTTATTTAATAAAATTGATATTTTCTTTTCTTTCCTATGTAGTTACACAGTGACTAATAAAGAGAAAAAAAATTGAGAAAACCATTGTACGTATCCAAGACTTCATTCAGTAAAGTAAATAAAAATTCATCAACTTAAATTAACAAAACAAAAAATTTATGCGAGCCTACAAGGAATTGCAGGCATAATTATAGATTATTTTAAATCTACACAATGAATAACAATAAATAAATAATACTTACACTAAATAATACTTACGGCTTATCTTTATAAAACAAGGCATGACATAAATAAACATATTTTTTTAGAGAACAATTTCTAACACTAACAATTATATAATAAAATCAACTTTCAAAATTACTTTATATGGAATAAAATATTTTAAACAAAAACCAAATCTATAAAGAATATACTCTAAAACTTATAGACTAAGTTGAGAATTATCTATTTGGAACTTAAACTAAAAATCTGCTGATTAGGAATAACGTTGTTTAAAAAAGAACTTTACATTAGACAACTAAGAAAAATACGAATGTCTATTTCAGCAACATGTTAGCAGCAACAGTGTAAAAGTGTAAGATGTCTAAAATCACCTCCTCTTAAACTGATGAGTATTTATATATGGATGTGCTGTTGTACGCAATTGCAAACCTGAATAAATATAAAATGTGACCTTGCGAGTTTTCTCTTAAACACTTAAATGAACATTAACTTTAACTCAAAACATTCCACTAAATTTATACAGTTATCACATGCAGTTTGATACCCTGTTACACTTTCTCTTCTTTTACTTTTAAAAAAGAATCTTTACTCTACTACTCCTCTGTGTTTGGGTAGAAGTTTAACAATACTCTTTATTCATAAGCAAAATACATTATTAACACATATTAAATTGTAGCTTGGTTTCAAAATACTGTTAATGTTTTTCAAAAAAAATGTTTAAGGTATAACAGAAAGTAAAATATCTTAGCAATTTTTAACAAATGGTCTTTTAGATCTAAAAAGTTATTGTTTTTCAAAATTAAAAGTAAAAAAACAGAATTTCAACAACTCTTTTTAAATTCATAAATGATATCGAATATGTTGTACAACCTTCTATTAAGGTTGCATCATTTAAAAAATAACAAATAAATAAAAGAAACAAAAAAAAAATACTCAGATGTTATGCCTATACACTATAACACAAACTCCCTAAAATTTTAGCATGTTACTGTTCTTTGCTGTCTTAGTTACAAATAAATAATATATTTTTAATTAGATTGATACACTGTTAAGATTTCAGAGCCTTACATAATTTTTTTATGACTGACTTTGACTTATTATTAGTCACAACTTTTTGTGACAATTTATGTAACAATAAAATTACTCATACATTGTAAAAACTATTGTGAGTTATTTAGACTTAATATTTTGAGAGTTCTATTTTAAGTTTTTTAAGTTCTATAGTGATTTTATGGACTTGAAACTTTTCAGTTCTATTTTGATTTGTGGGCTAAAACTTTATCAGATCTTATTTGATTTGGTACACTTAATATTATTAGATTTAACTTGACTTTGTGGACTTAAAATTTGTCACCACTTTTCTGTAACTTATTTGGACTAAAATTCTATTAACCTCCTTTTGACTTATTATTTTGTCTCTCTATAGTACTTTATTAAATATCATGGTTGCCACTGATCAAGCTGAGAAAAATTTCCTGACTTTTCCTGACTTTTTACCAAAATTTTCCTGACTTTTCTAAATCAAACTCTTAAATTAAACTTATCCTAAAATACATAACTAACACTTGAAACTATATAAAGCTGTTCAATATGTTAATAGAAAATTTTGCAGTTTTATAAAAGATATTTTACTAATTTATACCAGAGGAAGGCATTGGAAATAAAATTAAAAATTTTTGTAAATTGCTAGGAAAATTTTGGATTTTTTTTCTGACTTTAAAGGACTTTTAATTAGTTTTTACCATTTTAAGGCTTTTAAAAAACAAGGAGCTTTGTAGATTTAAACTGAGAAAATCTCAATTTTTTTTTTAATTTTATCAAATTTCCTGACTTTTCCTGACTTTTTTTCAAAACCCCCCATTTTTTCCTGACTTTTCCTGACTTTTGTAATTTTTTTAATTTTTCCTGATTTCCTGATTTTTCCTGACCGAGTAACAACCCTGAAATATGGTCCTCTATTGTCTGTTGATATAGCTATCCCCCTGTTTTTTCTGACTATATTTAAATTTAAGAAGTTTTAAAATTATGCGAAAGCTAGTGTTATTATTGCAGCTTAAAAATAAAATGCAAAACTTATTGTAAAGTTTCTCTAAATTCACTCTTAAAAAACATGCACTATAAAAAAAGATAACAAAATTTGAAGAATGTAGAATAAAAATGTGATGAAGACTACCTTGAAATTATAGGTGATAAATTTTCAAGTTTTTTTGGGTAAAATACTGTTTCAGTCTTGTTTAACTGTTACCCAAAAGACTAGTGATTCTTTACCTGGAATACGCCATTATAACCTACAAGGAATTGTAGGTATGGTTATAATGTACTTAGAACCTACATTTTGGACCGAAATAAATGGATAATAAAACTATTAACCTAAATAATACTAAAGGTTACTCAATATAAAACTAGGCAAAACGTGAATGAACACATTGTATTAAAGAACAATTGCAAACACTAACAATTAAATAAAAACATCAACTTTACAAATTATTTTATATGAAACAAAATATATTTAACAAAAATCAAATCAATAAGAAGTATACTTTAACATACATAAACTAAATAGAGAATTACCTATTTGAAATTTAAATCAAAAAATCTTATAAGAAAAAAGAACAAATAAATCTGAATAAAACAAATTACATTAGGCAACAATAAAATACAAATGTATATTTTAACAACATGTTAGCAGAAGCAAGGTGGTGTAGAATGATCTCCTCTCCAACTGGTGAATACTTATATATGGATGTAGTATGCGAATTCAAACTTGCATCAGTAAAACACGTGACCCTGTAAGCTTTCTCTTAATCGCTTGAATGAACATTAACTTTAACTCAAAACTCTCCATGAAATTTAAACAGTTTTCAAATGCAATTTGATATCCTGTTACAAAGCTTTAGTAAACCAAAATTTAAACAAATTATTAAAAATTGATACATGAGTTTATTAATTTTGGTATCATATAAACATTTTCAGTCCTTGTATAAAACAAAATTTTAATTATTCGAAAATAGCCAGAATTACTGAACAAATCTTTTGAATAGTAGTAAAAATTTAAAAGGTGAAGAACTCCTAAATTAATTGAAGCGTGAATATTTAATGTAATTTTGCAGATAGACAAAAAGGCTTAGAAAAAAACTAGGAAAAAGCCAATTTATTTTATAAAGCCACTCGTTAGTGTTAAATAACTAATAATCTAAGAATTTGCAGAAAAGCTTCGGTCAGCCTGAATTTTTAATAATATATTGTATATTCAAAGTAATATAAAACCAAACTAATAAACTTTTACGCGACAAATGATTGAATTTTTTTACTTTTCCAAACTTATTAAAACACTGAGTTGAACAGTTAAACTAATAAAAGTTAAAAATATAACTAATGATTATAGAAATTTTTATTTACATACTAATGTTACTAATTTTTTTTTAAGTTTTGAGAAAGTTTTAATGGATTCTTATAAAAATTGACAAACATTATAATTTTAAATTTATAATATATATAATGTTTATTAAATTTAAACCCTCAAAGAAATGAAAAAAAAGAGATTTTATATATAAAAATGTATTAGTCTAAGTTCAAAAATCCTTTATACCAGTGGTCTTAAAGGTTTACACTGGTGCACACTAGTGAGCACGTAATTTTTTTGGGGTACACGAAAACTAAATATCTACGAGCTGTCATAAACCAAAACTTATTGAAGTATGATTTTAATTTGCTTTGTTTTCATGTTTAAAATAGGTATATTTATTAAAAGAAAAAGATATAGATAGCAAAAATAATTTATAAGAGCTACTACTTAAAGTACAATAACTTTTATTTCATTGAAGTTTTTATTGTTTAAGTTTGAGAATTTAATAGATGTAACCTTAGACTACATTTAAACTAAATGGTTGTAAAGATTTACAAATACTGATATTTTAAAAAAGTTTACGTCTTATTATTAGTTAAACGCCATTTTGGTCCACTTTGGCAAGCAATTTTCATCTGTTAGCCGGATTAAATTGAAATTACATAACCGTTTGGGGGCAGTAAATCTTACTCTACGGTTCGGATTAGGCGCGTGGGACGTAGTTTACCCACAACTTTCTTTACTAAAATAACAATGCTTAAGAACTTAGGTTTTTTCTTATTCGACTAGTATCGATTCTAAGCATAAAATCTAACTCTAATCAAACATTATTAAAGATATTTGAAAGTGTTCTAAATGCTTGAATTCTGACACGGTACAAACTTACCTGAGATTATACTCAAAACTCATCTTATAAAAAGTTGTAAAGTTGTATGAAATAGCAGTATTTTTAAAATAAGGTTCATCACTAATTTATTAACCTACTTTTGTTTTAACTTTAGTCACTATATTGTTTATTTAAAGATTGAAAAAATGCGCTCAAAATGTTTGTTTCTAGAACCTGCTGTACAAACAATCTTTCGGTTATCGGGTCGTACACCACAACGAAACCTTTTAACGTCTTGTCCACCACTTAGTTTAAAGGTTTGTTCTACATAAGGTTGTATAATGATGTTAATCTAGTAAAATTCTTACATGTCTTCTTAAAAGCAATTTATTTTTGATGGATGTATGACTTTTGTTAGAAATTTAAACAAGTAATATTTTTGACGTGTCATACTGAAATTTTCGCGTACTTAAACATTATTTCATAACATTTTTAGCACAAAATCTAGCCGAAGTATGGCTTAATCAACAATACAATTAGTTTTATTGATAACTCAAACATCATAATACATAGTAAGTAGCTAGTTGTAACTTGTAAAAATTTAAAACAAATACAAAAATAATTGGGCATTAAACTACTAAAAAACTGTCATAATTTTTCCTTAGTTGGATCTATACTACAATATTTCAATACATATTTGCTTTTATTAAATTTTTAACAAGAAAGTGTACAAATAAAATGTTTTTATGATAAATTAATTACATTAGATATATTTCAAATTTTGAATAATTTTTAAATACTTTAACAATAATAAAAAAATATTTTAATTTGTAAGTAACACTAAAGTAATTTAAAGATGTGTAGAAAAATAATTAACAAGTTAGATATATTTAGATTTACTAAGCTAACTAGCATTGGTTCGTTCAAAACAGAGTTTTCCAAGATGGTCATGAGGATGTCATAAGAAAAGTTATGTGAAAAACTAGCAGAAAAAAGGAACTTTCTAACTTTTACCAAAATTGGGCAAAAGTATTTTAATAATTTCGTTTTTATTTTTATAACTTAAACAATAGAGGTTGTTTTCAATAATTTACAAAAACAAATTTTTTATCAACGTAATAAGTTGCTTTAACAGTTATTTCACAACAATCTTGTTTTACACAATTCTATGTGATGTAACAATTAGATATATGTAATTTTAAAAAAAAATATACTTTATTCTTTGCAGGTAAAACATTTGAAAAATAAGTAGTAAAGTTTTATTTTTTTAAATATAAACAATCAAAGCTTTAAATCCAGTAAGTTTCATAAATCTTTTTATAGAAATTTTAGTGTACTTCCATTAATAAAGTTTCAAATTTTGAGTTGTTTTGCTTCTTTTACTTAAAAATTCAACAATTAAATTTACTTATCTTTCGAAGAACATTACAACATCTACATACAACATTATAATATAAATAAACAAGAAGAAGTTTTATTTTAGTTTTTCTTAAACCTCCAGAACTGAAAATTAAAAGATGCTATTATCACTTACTTTAGAATTGTTTTTCTTTGTGAGTTTTCAAAGCTACAATGACTTATGTTACCTTTTTTATCATAAAGCACCGCTAAATTGGATTTTTTTTTGAAAATATGGCCAGATACCGCTAAGTTATTACTCAACTTATAAACGTTCAGATAATTATATTTATAACAAAGTTAGAATTAATATTTTTATAATAAGTGATCATTTACGTTTTATGTATTTAATAAAGTTATATCCGTTTTGCTCTTCACGCATGACAAAAAAAAACCTTTTAAAAACTTCAACCTTTAGAAAAAGTATTAACACTCTACAGTATTCAAAAAAAGTTTGTAATTTATAAACTACCATTATTACCAAAAAAACAATATTTTAAACAGTGTTAGAGTTTGACTAAATTTAGACGTAATCATTGTTAACATGTGTATATCGAAAACAAATATATTTTTTAGTATAATTTTTAAGAAATCCTTATTCAGTAAAACCAAAATGTCACATATAAAACATAAAACATTTTAAATTATGTACTTTTTTAATCTAAGGTCTGATACCAAATAAGCACTAAAAATAAGCATTAAATTTTGTTTATTGAAGAATTGTTCTGTAAAGAATGTGTTTATTTATTTATTTTTTTAGTTTTCCAAAACAATCAATATTAATATTTAACTTACGACATTGTTTAAAATGTTGTTGCAACATTAACAATATTAGTTTTTTACTAAAACAAAAACAACCATAAGTATACTTAACTTAGAAAAATGTTTAAAGCTAGAATTTTATAAGTTCATTATTTCAAAACGTTTTATGATATAATATTTTATATTTAAATGATTCGTTGTAGTATAAAAAATATAATAACGTTATTCTAAAAAAATACTTTTATAACTAGTATTCCAACAAAACATATACTGATAAAAGAAATTCATAATTTAAAAATTAATTTAAGTTCGTGCAAAGATATTCCTGTGCGAAAAATTTTAAACCTTCCGATAATCTTAAAATTTACGTAAATAATGACTAAATAGTTGCTGTAATTTGTTTTTAATAAACTTCGCACGTGAAATTTGGTTTTTCCTTGAAGCACAATACTTTAACTTAACAATACTTTTATTTACCAATGTTTTAAAGTTATGTATACGACTGATTAAATAGAATTCAGGTATTTCAAATCTAATGTCTATAAAATACTAAAGTAAATTCAAGAAATTTTAATGATATTGTTGAAATAGAAGTTAGGAATTAAAAGTCAATAATTACTTTTCATCAAACCATTTACACGTACTATGTTTTAAATTTACAAACTATCGATAATATCTGAATGTTTATTAACCTTAATTTATTATGAAGGTAAAATGATAAGAAATAGTTCACATAAGTATATTTAAAATTATACATTTAAAAAATGTGCAGTATAAAGTTTGTTAAACAAACTTCAAATGGGCGACTATTTTTATTTATTTTTTATCGTTATAGTTTCCTTATTTTATATTAGCTCACAGCTGTGTAAACTACTAAAATATTTATACGCTTTTGATTAAACAAAAAGAACATATGTTTTTAAAACAATTAGTTTATTGAGGATTAGTTTATATTTTTAACAAGTTGATTGAACATATGCAGTTTTAACTTGAAAAGTTATTTACAAGTAATTGAAAACATTATAATTTTTTTATTATTAGGTTAAAAAACTAAAATCACAATACATTAATCATTAACTTTACAAAGTTTGAAGGCAATCATAATTCTTTTAACACTTACTTTCATTTTCAAATCGAACGAAAACGAATCTTTCGAGGTTTAAATAATATTTTCGTTTGTTAGTAGTAGTAGTTTATCAAACTTCCTAGCCCTAAATTTATAAGTCTTAAATGAGACTATTTAATTGAAAATAATGTGCATTTATAACAAAGCGTTTACAGATTTTTCATCTCCCGTACTAAATTTAAAAAATGGAATATTTTTTTATAACTTTGTTTATTTTTAAATAAAAAACTAAAAATTTAAGAAAAAATTTTTTTATCAGTTTTAAATTTTTTCTATATATATTTTTTATAAGAATATAGTGTTTCTGTAAATATTGCACTATTTTTATTGAAACCTTAGAAAATTTTTTAAATGCAAAATTTTTTAGTATTAATAAGAAAAAATATTACCTAAGTTAAGATTTATTAGCTTTCTTTATCATAAATTTTTGTGTAAACTTATATGAATGTTTTCGGCTATTTATTAAAAAAAAAGTTTAATTTTACAGTTAAACTCATTTTATATATAAAGACTATAAAGTGCATGCTACTGTACAAATAAAAATAAAGCCATCACTAATTAATTATGTTAGTAATAATTTAGCGGTTAACCATCGACCAATTAAACTAAATTTGAATGACATCTCCTAATTCAAGTTTATAACTTTAACCTAGTAGATGAATAAAATGATAGTGACTAAGCAATGTGAAATATAACACAGATTTTACGTTCATGTATAAGTTTATGAAATGTTATATATGAGTACAGCTTAAACTTAAGTTTTTAAGCAGTAAAAGTGTTAAAAAATAGTTTTAGTAATTCCCTTATAAATTTGTAGATGCAAATATACGCTTAGTTTTATCAACTAATCTAATATTTTATTTTTAAGCTTTACATTTAAGCGGTAGTAACTTTAAATTTATTCTAAATTAAAACAATTTAATTAAAAAAAATCTACGATTTAACCTGGTTTTACTTTTCATTAAAACGATACAGTAGATTAAATTCAAAAATTTTGAAATGTTTAAGCTTTTTTAAATTCAAGATATTTTCTTGTTTAGTAGTCACACTTACAAAATAATTAATAACTTTGTTTTGCTGCTTTCGTTTAAAATTAAGGTTATGTAAAACGTAGCTTATTTGCAAAACTATTTACAGAACACTGTAGGAATTAGTGAAAGATTATGATTAGTGGTGGTTGTAGTAACGTGGTATTTATAACTTTGCTGACACATATTATCTACCGTTAAACAGTATTACTTTAAATGTATTTCAATATCTTAAACTAAATGTAAATATTAAAAAAAGAAATACTTTTGAACTAAACGGAAAATAATTAACATGTAAACTGTAATTAATATTTATTAGTTCAAATGCTTTAACAAAGTATTAAGTATTTATAATGAAGTATCAATGTATAAAAACTGAGTAAAAGTAATTGTTCTAAAAAATAATAAAAGTTTCCAATTTCAATTCAAAAAATTGATTGGGTTTAAAAATATAGATGCACAAAGATTTTTCAAATATTAAAACAAAAGTTAAAAATCAAAAGTCAAACTAAACTGTATATAAAGTCAAACAGTAAAGTTGTTTTTCAAAGTTCATTCGAGTACAAATAAAGTTCTAAAATGTATTACTTTTTAATCACGCAACCGCTTACATGTTTTGCAGATGACTTAATTTTTATTTACCGATTGACAGGTAATTAAATCTCATTTGTACTTTTTTTTCGGCTTTACACAAGTATCGTTTAAGGAAGATAAGATAAAATTAGGATAAAGTCAATAGTTTTTATACGATTGTCAACCAATATAATTTCTTTTTTACAGAGATGTTTACTAAGTAGCCATAACACGTTCAGAAAAGGTTTAAAAAACTAATTATTTTTAAATTAACTCAGTTTAAACATTTAAAGTCTTAAACTAGGTATCTCAAGATTTATAATTCTGACATTTAAAGTTTTTTTGTGTCGATAGTTATTTAACAACTATGAGTCACCTTAAAAGTGTTTGACATTTTTTTGATTCTATCACTAATAATAAACAGTGTATTAATACTTAGGAACTACAAGTTTTATTTCTATAGAAAAACTTACGCTTACATTTTATACTTAACTATTAAAAGTAAAAGACAAATTATTATAAAAATATCTCTGGTTTATAGGACTAGTTTTTAGATTTGAATTATAGTTGGTGTTTAGAAAAAATAGATATTTTTATCTTAAAAAACTATTTAGATTATTGTTATTAAATCAAACATAAAATTGGTTTAAGCGTGAACAACTAGGGTGAATTAATTTTGTTTTCGTGCCTTTTAGTTTAAATTTATAACTAACCTACAGCATAAATAAATTGCAGCAGTTGTTAAAACAGTAGCTAGTATTACTTATGAAAAATAAAAAGAAATCTGAACTAACAAGTGACAAATTAAATTGTCAAAAATATATTGCAACATATATTTTTTTAAATCAGTTTTTCCTAAAACCATTTTTTAATTAACTTTGACTTATACTATTGACATCTTTTATAGTTTATAATGGACAAAGGTAACCTCATACTAGAATTTTGCTTTATTTTACTTTCATTTTCTTTATATCTCCTTTATTAATAGAGAACAATCTTTATGTGAATTCTAAATAAAATTTCGTCCTACGAAGCTTTTTAAATAACAACTTTTAGATGAAACTATATAACTTAAGCTTCAAGAAAAAAGTTTAATAAAGTATACAAGTTAAGTTTAATCAAACACTAAACTATTTGTCTTTGTCGACGCGATTTCAACTGTTTACTTTCGTGAAGTTTAGTACAAAAGAATGGATGTTGATGTTCAATTTGAAAGTAATTTATCTTATTTAAAAAATAACTTTTACCGCAATTATCAATAAAAATGTTATCAATACAAACACATAGATACTTTATTAACTATTCAAGAGTTCTAAAAAAAAATTAAGCTTATTTAAAAATTTAAACTTTTGTTCAGTATTAATTTGAAATTGTTTTTTATTATTTATCTTATTCTTAGTATATATTAAGTTATTTCTGAGCATTGCGTGTACTTTAAATTAAAAAATAATAAATAATTATTTATTTGAAAACAGAAAAAAAACGCATAAAAACGTGTCTCTAAAATTCTTTTTTTCAACAGAGATCAATTAAGCAAAAGTAAAACAAAACCTATTGTATTACTAAATCGTTCAAAGACAAAATAAGAATTTAACATGTTTTTAAGGAAAAAAATTAAGGTAAAATTTGTTAATAACTAATAACAAGATTTATACTAGTTTATTTTGATTTTTTTAACAAAAGCTAAAAGTAATTTAAGCTAGTAAAGTAAATTTAAGTTAAACGAATTATTTAAAGTTAAAAATAAAAATTGTTGAAACTTAACTATTATTTTTGCATACATCGGTTAGTTAGTCATAAAGTAACATAATATTCTTATCGAGACATATAACAAGTAAGATATTAGTCAAAATATGTATAAAAAAGTTAAAATTTATTTAGTTGTGATATTTTTCATCGGATGTATACAACATAACTGTTTTAATAAAAACAAATAGATATAGTCTAAACTCATAAGCAACCGATTTAAGGAGGTAAAAAGTATTTCATACAAAAAGTTGAAACTTGATAAAATGTTTTTAATAATCTTTAAAGACAAATACACTTAATACTTAAATGTTTAGCAAAAACGTACTGTCTTAAATACAAGAAGTAAGTTAAAACGTATTAACTTGAGTTAGTTTAAAAAAAATAAAAAACTAGTTTAACAACAAAACAAAAGGTACTAGAAAAGTTAGTTATGAGTCTAAAAATAACTCAAGTTGAAACTCAAGTATTTGTTTTGATTTAGAATACAAACAGTCAACATATAAAGTTCAAGCTTGCAAGGCAAAACATTTGTTATAATAAAAGTAAAACTCGACTTAAAACTTAATTTGATAATATAATTATATACAAAATATTTAATATAAATAAAACAAAGTATTTTTACATACTTGTTGTCATACATAAAGTTGCGAGTAATTAAAAACTAGTTTACAATGGTGTTTTATCAGTTGTATTACTAAACTGTTTCATATCAATACTAAATTTGATGACAAACAAAAAGATCTGACAAAATTTCATAAAAATTCTAAACAGATTATAGGCGGATTACCAAGCATCTATATAAATATATTTACATTAAAACTTACTGAGCAAAAGCAAAACAGATGTTTCAGACAAACCAATCAACGTAAATTTAAACGTGATATAATTGAATGATAAACATTTTCTTTATCGTGCTCTGATGATTTTTTTTTTTCTTTACGTCTACTGAAATTTATTTTCGTAACTCCGCTTCGCCTATTAGGCAGTTTAATTTATTTTTAATCAATTTTTTTGTCAATTAATTTTATCATTGATATACGAGATAGATTGCACGCAATTCTGTTTAGATTTTATAGACAACTTTTTTAACTTTAAGAAATCCATTGGTAGTGCATCTTAGTAATTTTTTCTTTTGTATTTTTCAGCGACTACTCGTAAAATTTTTGAAACAATTGTGGAAGATAAATAAGAAATTTAAAACTTTCTTTTTAGTTTAATAACAGTTTTTGTAATACTTTTTTGTAACCTGTTGAGAAAAACTCGGAATGACTTAATTAAATAAAACCAGTTGTTTAATTTTAATACTGTTTTTGGTCTAACTATTTTTAGAAGAATTTGTAATATAATAAAGTTATTAGTGTTTTTTAACATTTATATTAAAAGGGTAAACAGTATTTGTTTATAAATTTATACTGATGAAAATATGCCATAAATACTTTTAATAAACTGTCTGTAAACTAGTAAGTGAGTTTCAATTTTAAAATAAAAGATATACAATTTAATTAGAAAAAAACGAACGTTTATTTCTTAAAACTTTGTAAAATGTTATTTTAACAGAATTAAAACATTTTGTTACAAAAATCTAAAATATGTTTTATACATTATTTAATTAACGCTTTCTTGCAAATATTAGTATGTCAATTTTTTTTTACCAACGGTGTACCACAGAGAATTTAGAAAAAAAAAATAGAAAACAAAACAGTAAAAGTTTAAATTGTGAATGAAAAGTGTTACTCAACTTTTAAATTTATAAATAATTATTATTGATAACAAAATTAAAGTTAATATTTAAAAAATAATAATTTAAGATTCACTCTTTAAATAAAACTATTCACATTTTGTTTTTTCCATCTGACAAAAAACTGTAAGCTTAAGACAAAATATTAACACTACATAGTAATCAAATCTTTTTTGTAATTTGTCAGTATGCAAAACCATTATTACCAAAACTATAATGTTTTCCCACACAATAAAAATATCGTGGTAGAATTCAACTAAATTTAGACGAGTTCATTATTAGCATGTTAATAGAACAAAAATCAGGTTTTTATTTTTCTATTAAGAAACTCTAATTCAGTAAAACCAAAATGTCACATTTAAAGCTTAAATCATATTTTAACTATGCTTTTTCATTGGCTAAGGTCTTATATTTAATAAGCACAGAAAATAAACATTTACTTTTTTTTGAAGAATTGTTCTGTAAATGATGTATTTGTTTATTTTTTTTAGTTTTTTATAACAATTTTGATTAATGTTTAACTTACGACATTCATTAATGTTTCAAACTTTAACTTGAATACAAATATCTGCAAACATATTTAACTTATGGATATGTTTAAAGTTAAAATTTCGAGAAGTATAGTTTTTCAATACATTTTATGCTATAATACATTATATTTATATGTTTCTTTATAGTATAAAAAATAAACTATCTTGGTTCAAGAAAAAAACATTAGTAACTATTTTTAAAATAAAACAAATACTGTTAAAGTTTTCAAATAAATTATAAACTAGTTTACACTCGCGTAAAAATATGTATGTAAATTTTTTTAAACTTCTGATAATCTTCCAATTTACGTAAATAATGACAAAATAGTTGCTCTAATTTGTTATTAGTAAACTTCTCACGTGAAGGTTGGTTTTTTAATTCAAAATACTTTTATTTAATATTCTTTTAGTTGTGTATATCACAGATTAGGTAGGAGGAGGGTATTTTAAACCTCATGTCAAAGATCTAAAAAACAAAATACTAAAGTAAGCTTAAGAAATTTTAGTGATATTGTTGAAGTATAAGTTGGAATTAAAGTCAATAAAAACATTTCATCAGACAATTTACACGTGTTATGTTTTAGTATTTAAAAACCTCTTTAGGTTGGTATTACTAAATGTTTATTAACCTTAATTTATTATGAAGTTTAATTATTAAAAAATAATTTACATAAGTTAATTTAAAATTAAACATATAAAAAATGCTCTGTACAAAATTTGTTAATTAATTTTGATGTGGTCGACTATTTTTTTCTGTATTAATTATCCTTGTAGTTTCTTTATTTTTTACTGGCTCACAACTATATAAATTACTAAAACATTTATAGGCTTTTATAAAACAAAAAGAACATATGTTTCTAAAACGATTAGTATATTCATGATGAGTTTATATCTTTGACTAGTTGATTGAACATACGCATTTTTAATTTAACTTTTACAAAAAAATTTAAAACATCATTTTTTTTTATTATTAGATTAAAAACTAAAACCACTATACATTGATCATTAACTTTAAAAAGTTTGAAGTTATTTATAACTCATTAAACACTTACTTTCATTTTAAAAACAAATAAAAAATAACAATTTCGATATTTAAGTACTATTTTAGTCTGTTAGTAGTAGTAGTTTATCAAACTTCCTAGCCCTAAATTTATAAGTCTTAAATGAAACTAATTTATTAAAAATAAGGTGCCTTTATAATAAAGTGTTTACAGATTTTCAATCTCCCGTACTAAGTTTAGAATATTTGAATATATTTTTTTTATCAACTTTTTTTAAATGTTAAATTTTATATAAAACTAAAAGTTGTTAAAAAAATGTTGTTATAGTTTTAATTTTTTAAATCTATATTTTTAATAAGAATATAGTATTTCTGTAAATGTTGAACTATTTTTATTGAAAATTTCAAAGTTTTCTAAATGCCAAAACTTAAAAAAATACCAGCTAAGTTTGACTTACTAGCTTTGTTTGACATCAACTTTTGCATAAACTTATTTCAACGTTTATGAGTAATAAATAATAATTAAATTAACTTTTTTTTACAGTTAGACTCATCAAATATACTAAGACTATAAAGTGCATACTATTTTACAAATAAAAGAAAACAAAGTCATTATTAAATTATTTGTTTTTGTAATATTTTGCGGCAAATATAGCTTTATAGCAAATAAATTGAGTTTAAGTGACATACCTAACCGAAGTTCATAAATTAAACAAAATAGAATGAATTAACTGATAGCAATTAATAAATGTGAACTATAACACACGTTTTAAATGCATCTATAAGTTTATTAAATGCTATTTATGAAAACAGTTATAAGTTAAGTTTTTAAGCCGTTAAAGTGTTGAAAAGTAATTTAAATAGTAACTTAAATTTTAATTTATTTTACATTGAAATAGTGGAATGAAATTAAAAACACACTCAATGATTTGTACTTCATTAGAACGATACTATAAATTAGATTAAAGAAATTATAAAACTTTCAAACTTTTTTGAGCTCAAGACATTTTCTTGTCTAGTAGTCTTAACTCAAGAAATTATTAATAATTTTGTTTCGCTATTTTCCTTTAAAATTAAGATTTTGTAACATGTAGTGAATTTAAAAACTGTTTACAGAACACGGTAAGAATTTATGAAAGTTTATGATTAGTAACGGTTGTAATAACGTGAATTTAAAACTAAGCTGACACATATAACCTACCGTTAGAAAGTAGTACTTTAAAAGTATCTTTAACAAAAATTTTAAAAGTATTATTTTGTTATTTTCGTTAAACATTAATAAGTTTTAATATGTACTTGAAATTAAAAACTGTTTACAGAACACGGTGAGAATTAATGAAAGATTATGATTAGTAATGGTTGTAATAACGTGAGTTTAGAACTAAGCTGACACATATAACCTACCGTTAGACAGTAGTACTTTGAAGGTATTTTAATAACTTAAACTAATCGTTTAAAATTTACACAGCTAAATAATTGTTTATAATTAGACTGAACATAAATAAAATATAAACTATAATCAAGATTTATTAGTTCAAAAGCTTTAATAAAATGTAAAGTTTTTAGTTAAGTATAATTGTATAGAAATTAAGTAAAAGTTATTGTTCTAAAAAAATTAGATACTCTCAAGTTTGACCTAACAAATTAAGTGCGTTTAAAAATAAATGCATTAAGTGATTAAAAAAAAAAAAGAAAAATTTAAATTAAATCTTTTATCAAGTAAAATAATAAAGTTGTTTTACAAGTTCATACGAGTACAAATTAAGTTTTAAAATCTATAAGGTTTTTAATCACGTAGCCGCTTACATGTTACGTAGATGTTTAAATTTTTAATTACCGATTGGCAGTTAATTAAATCATCATTTTACGTTATTTAAGATTTACACAAGTTTCGTTTAAGGAAGATGAGAGAAAATTAAACTGAAATAAATAGTTTTCATACGATTGTCAACCAATATAATTTCATTTCTACAGAGATGTTTACAAACTAGCCATAACATGTTTAGATAAAATTAAAAATCTTATTTTGAAAACTATCTCAATTTAAACATTACAAGTTTTTAATCAAGCACCACAAGATTTAAAAATCTGACATTTGAAGTTTTTGTGTGTCGACAGTTTTTTAACAACTAAGATTTAATTTTACAGTGTTTACAATTTAAAAAAAACTTATTCTAATAATAAACAAAGTATGTATACTAATTTTGTATACAGAAGAGGTAAAAGTGTTTTTATTAAAGAAAAAACTTACGTAAACAGTTTATACGTAAGCATCAAAAGTACAAAATAAATAAACTTAAAACAATATATTTAAGTAAAATCTAAAGTTATCTAATACTAATTCTACCTTCGAATTATAGTTGGTATTTTAATTTTTTTTTTGAAAAACTTTATCGTTTTAATGATATTCACAATATTTCTTATAAAATCAAACCTTTAATTTATTATAACCATTTTTAGCGTGTACAACTAGCCTGAATGAAGTTTTGTTGTCTTTTCGTGTCGTGTTGTTTTTAATAAAACCTTCATAACTAACGCGGTAAAAGCATAACTAAATTGTTGCAGCTGTTATCGCAATAGCCAGTATAAATTATGAGAATAAAATCTGAATTACTAAGTGACAAATTAAATTGTCAAAAAATGTAATGCAGCATTGCAGCAAATTTTTTGCAAATCAGCTTTGCCCGACCAACATTTAAAAAGCTGACATTGCTTAACTTTGACTTTTACAATTGACATCTTATATAGTTTTTTAATGGAAGAAAAAAAAATTGTTGTAGAATTTTGCGTTATAGAAAGATCACTCTCATTCTATATATATATAGTTTAAAAATAACAATGTTTATGTAAACCATAAAATAAAGTTTCGTCCGAAGAAGCCTTTTCAAAAGCAACCTTAAGACGAAAATAAAAAATTTAAGCTAAAAAAAAATTAAATTAATGTCTACAAATAAAGTAAAATTTGGTCAAACCTTAAACTATCTCTAATTAGTAAATAGATCTCAGCTGTTTACTTACGTGAAGTTTAGTACAAAAGAATGATTCTTAATGTTTTATTCAAAAGTAGTTTATCTCAATTTTGAAAATTGCATTACCGCAAGTAACAATAAAACTGTATCCAAGACAAACATAAATGTTATTTTAATGTAATTATATTCTCTTTAAAACTACAAAGAAAAAATTTATAACTTATTCATGAATTCTGCAACTTGTGTTTTTTTTTTCTTTTGAACTAAAACCTTTGTTCGATTTTGTTTTATATCTTTAAATTTTTATAAATAATTTCTTTTTTTTAATTTGCGTATACAGTAGACTACCGCTTAAGTACGCGCTTTTTTTGGTACGCATCTCGTCTTAAGACTTATCCACTTATCCAGAAAGACAAAAAAAATCTAAATTTTTTATATATTTATATCAAATTTTAAACTAGGGTGAGTAATCCTGAGTAGTCTAAGTGGCCTGAGATTGTGAAAGTCCCGTTATTAAATGTTAATAAACTAAATACTTATGCAGTGGTTGCAGAAATGTGAAAAAATAATGATATTTGAGTTGTAATGCTAGAAAACAAATAAATTTAGATGACAAAGTTAAAAAACCTACAAATATAACATAGTTAAGTCATAACTCAATTTAAACGTACACACATTGATGTTTTGAAAATGTTTGGTAAACACAATGTAGTTTGGTACTTTCCCTCTAACAATACAAAAAATGGCTTAATATTCTTTTTTATGTCATTGACTGACATTGACTTTCTATATTAAATGTATGTATTAATTGTGTAGTAACTTTTTTTTAGAAAAAATAAATCATTTTAAAATCTATTAAAAAATTTTGCACATTAGAATTATGTATTAAATGTTGTTTAAAATAAAAAGACTTGTTTATTTGGCTTAATTATTTGGTGGCTTGTTGTAAGAAAGAAAACAAACAACTAAAATTCATATAATACTATGTCGTCAAAAAGTACGCACTACCCGTGCTAAGTACGCACTTTTTGGTCGGGTTCAATTTGCGTACTTAAGTGATAGTCTACTGTACTTTAACTTAATGCCTTTCAATAAAGTTTTTGTTTGAAAATAAATGAGAGTAAAATGACAAAAACTGCTTAAGAATATATTTCTAAATTTTAAATTAAAACAAGCATGAAAGATTAAACTATAACTAAATTACTTGTTTTCTTATTACAGTCTTACACTAATTTTAACAACTTAAGTGAAATAAAGTCAAATTTAAACATAACATTTTTTTAAAATTTCAAAATATTAAACCTAATTAAAATTTATGCTAAAGTAAGGCAATAAGTAATAAAGTAACATAAAATTTTGTGGATATAACACATAAAAAAACAATCAAACTACGTATTAAAATATTTGAAAATATATTTTGTTCTATAACATGTATACAACGTAACTGTTTGAATATAAATTATTCAAACAGATTTTCAAAATACATAAGAAATTGTTTTTTAAAAGACCTCCTTTAAAGAAATTAAAAAAGCAATGGCCCCCTTCAATAAAATTACTCAAAAACTTACTATCAAAAATGTCTAAGACCTTTTTTTGCCCTTCATTAACAACTCCAGAATTTCTAGTGAAAGTTTAAAGACTGTCATTTAAATAAAATGAGACTTTTTTTAGTGTTTACCATCAACTCACTCCAGAACATATAGTGTAAGTTCCGATTTATGACTTCATGGCCTTATTGCTGCTCATGAGCCCCTGAATATCTGTCGTGGCCATCTTTGTGAAACCCTGCTCTAAATACTAAAATATTTACAAAAATGTTCGGTTTAAAATTTACAGGTGGTCTTAAAAGTAATAACTCGAGTTTAAAAAGTGTCAAAAACAAGTTTAACAACAAGCAGTGTAGTAGTAAAGTTTGAATTTAAAGTCTAAAAACAACTAGGTTGATATTCAAGTATTTATTTTGATTCGAAATAAAAGCAGTCAATAGATAAAGTTCAAGCTTGCAAGTCAAAACATTGTGATATTATATGTTTGTTGTTTGTTGTTATCAATAAGAGAAAAACTCGCCTTACAACTTATATCAAAATCGCAACTGCTTGTTTAGATAAAGTTTAAAGATAAACAATTATCTTACATATATTTTGTCATACATATATTTTCGAGTAAATAAAAACTAGTTTACGATGGTTTGTTATCAGTTTTATTACTAAACTGTTTCAGACCAATACTAAGTTTGATAACAAACAAAAAGATCTGACAAAGTTTAGTTAAAAAGATAAACAGTTTATAGGCGGATTTAAAGTATTTATATAAACATGTTTACATTTAAGTTCACTGTACAATAGCTTGTAGATGTTTTCAGAAAAACCTACTGACGTAAATTTTAACGTGATCTAATTAAATAATGAATGTTTTTTTTAATCGTGGTCTGATGAAAAATCTAGTTTGTTTTGTTTACGTCTACTGCAATTTAGTTTCGTAACTCCGTTTTGCCTGTTAGGCAGTTTAGTTTATTTCTAATCAATGAGTTTCTCAATTAATTTCTTTTTGATATACGAGACAGACTGCACACAATACTGTTAAGGTTTTACAATCAACTTGTTTAATTTTAAGAAATCCTCTGGTATTGCATCTTAATACTTTCTTCTTTTATATTTTTTAGCGACTTCCTTTTTTTTTAGTAACGCTTTTTGTAAATCTTTTTATAACATCTTGAGATATACTCAGAGAGATATAATTAAACAAAACAATTTATTTAATTTTGTCATTAATTTTGGTATGACTACTTTTATTTGTAAAAAAAAAATAATTATTGTTGTTATATAAAGTTGTATAATTAGAGTAAAAAATATTTATTTATAAATAGATATTAAGAAAAAAAGGCCATAAAATATTTTACTAAACTGTCTGTAAACTAGTAAGTGAGTTCCAACTATGAAAGAAAAGATATACTATATATTAAAAAAAACGAACGTTCATTTATCAAAATTATGTCAAAATCTTTTTTTTACCAGAATATTTTTTTTTCTAATTACAAAATTTGTTTTATGTATTATATAATTAATTTTATTTTGCAAATTTAAGTCTGTCTAAAATTTTTACCAACTATGTACCACAGAGAGTATGGCAAAATAAGAAAAAAGCAAAAGTTTAATTTGTTAAGAAAGAGTTATTACTTAACTTATCAATTTTAAGATAATTATTATTGTTGAAAAAACTAAATAAAACTTTTTTTTTTAATAAACATTCAAAGTTCCACTCTTTAAATAAAATTATATACATTTTGCTTTTTATTTCTGATAAAAAACTGTAAGCTTTTTACAAAATATTAACACTACATAGAATTTAAAAACAAAACTTGTAATTTGTCAATACTCAAAACCATTAATACCAAAACAACAATGTTTTCCTAAACAATAAAATATCGTGGTATAACATAACTTAATTTAGACAAAATCATTGTTAACATGTTTATAGTAAAAAAAAATCTTTTCAGGTTTTTACTAATTTTTTGTTTAGAAACTTTACTTCAGTAAAACCAAAATGTCACATTTAAAGCTTAAATGTTATTTAAACTATGTTTTTTTATGGGCTAAGGATTGATTCTTAATAAGGATGGGAAATAAACATTTAGTTTTCTCTTTGAAGAATTGTTCTTTAAAGATTTTTTTTCTAAAACAACTAAGATACATGTTTAATTACGACGTTCATTAATATTTCAGTTTTTAACTTAAATACAAACATCCGAAATAATAGTTATTTACTATATATGTTTAAAGTTAAAATTTCAAAAAGTGAAATATTTCAATACATTTTATGCTATAATAGTTTTTATCTAAATGTTTCTTTACAGTATACAGAAACACATTATCTTGAAAAAAGTTTAATAACTAGATCTTTAGTAAAACATACACTTTTAAACTTTTTACATAACTAACAAATTAATTAAAGTCCGTGCAAAGATATTTCTCTGCTAAAATTTTAAACCTTCCGATAATCGTCCAATGTGCGTAAATATTGACAAAATAGTTGCTCTAATTTGATTTCAATAAATTGATAAACGTGAAAATTGTTTTTTTTTTTTGGAGCACAATAATTTATTTATTTTTTTTAAGTTTTGTATAATACAGATTAGGTAAAAGTAAGGTATTTTAAACTTAATGTCAAAGATCTAAAAAACAGAATACCCTTAAATAAGTTCGTAATTTTTTGGTGATACTATTGAAATAGAGTTAAGGATTAAAATCAATAGATACATTTAATCAATCAACTTACACGTATTTTATTTTAAAATGTACATTTTAATCTAAGTTAGTATTTCTGAATGGTAATCGACCTTAAGTTATTATTAAAGTAAACTGTTTTAAATTAGTCCACATTAATGTATTTAATGTTCAACTTATAAAAAATAATATGTATAAAATTTGTTAAAAAAACTTTAAATAATCGACTATTTGTATTTTTTATTTATCCTTATAGTTTCCACATTTTATACTAACTCACAACTGTATAAATTACTAAAATATTTATTAGATCTAGACAAAAAAAAACAACATAAGATTTTAAATAGAGTAGTATATTGAGATTAGTTTAATTTTTTAACTAGTTGATTGAACATACGTATCTTTAAACTAAAACGTTATTTACAAGTAAATTCAAAAAATTATAATGTTTTCTATTATTAGATTAGAACACTAAAATCACTATACATTGATCATTAACTTTTTAAAGTTTGAAGTTATTTATAACTAATTTAACAATTTATTTTGTTTTCAAATTAAATTTAAAATAAATTCTCGAAATTTAAGAACTACTTTAGTTTGTTGGAATCCGTCGTTTATCAAACTTCCTAATCCTAAATGTATAACGCTAAATAAAATTATTTAATTAAAAATAATGTGCCTTTATAACAAAGTGTTTAAGGATTTTCCATCTTCCGTACTAAGTTGAAAAAATTTGAATATATTTTTTTTATCAACTTAGTTTAATGTTAAGTTTTATATAAAACTTAAAGTTGTGAAAACGTTGTTGTTGTCAGTTTTAATTATTTTTGATCTATATTTTTAATAAGAGTAAAATCTTTCTGTAAATATTTACAATATTTTTCTTGGAAACTTCAAAATTTTCTGAATGCCTAAACTTTTAGTGTTAGTAACCAAAAAAATTCTAGTTAAGTTAAGACTTACTAGCTTTGGTTGACATCAACTTTTGCATAAACTTATTTGAACGTTTATGGCTAATAAATAATAAGATTTTACTTTATAGAGTTTTGAATCGTGATCATTGCTTTGCATGAAACTACGTGTTGAATAAAACTCTAAATCTGAAGTTGTCTAATTAATAATAAATAATAAGTAAATTAATTTGAATTTTACAGTTAGACACATGAAATATAATAAGACTTAAAATGCATGCAATTTAACAAATAAAAAAACAGAGTCATTATTAAATTAATTGTGTTAGTAATATTTTGCGGTATTTTTGATTTTATAGCAAGTAGATTGAGCTTGAGTGACATATATATACCGTAGTAGATAAATTCAATCTAATAGAAAGAATTAACTTATAGCAATTAACAAATGTGAACTATAACACATGTTTTACATCCACCTATAAATTTATTAAATGATATCTATAAAAAAAGTTTTAAGTTAGGTTTTAAGCTTTAAAAATGGTGAAGTTAAAGCGATAGTAGCTTAACTTTTAATTTCTTTTGTATTAAAGAAAAATAATAATAATAAAAATCAATGTTTTATGTTTCATTAAAACGATACTATAAATTAGATTAAAGAAATTATGAAATGTTCAAACTTTTTTCGAAATCAAGACATTTTCTTGTATATTTGTCTTAACCGACAAATGATTAATAGTTGTGTTTCGCTATTTTCCTTTAAAATTAAGATTTTGTAAAATGTAGTGAATTTAAAAACTGATTACAGAACACGGTAGGAATTAGTGAAAGTTTATGATTAGTGATGGTTGTAATAATGTGAATTTAGAACTAAGCTGACACATATAACCTACCGTTAGAAAGTAGTACTTTGAAAGTATTTTAATAACTTCAAGTAAAAATTTAAAAACTTAACAACTAAATACCTTTTTTTAGATAAGCCTGAACATAATTAACATGTAAACTATAATTAAGATTTATTAGTTCAAAAGCTTTAATAAAATGTAAAGTTTTTAGTTAAGTATAAATGTATAAAAACTGAGTAAAAGAAATTATTCTAAAAAAAAATTAAAAGTAAAAGTTCTCAAGTTTGATTTAAAAAATTGAGTTTGTTTCAAGTATAAATTCATAAAGGTAAGTAAAAAAATTTAAATAAAAAAAAATTGCAAGTCAAACTAAACCTTATATAAAGTCAAACAATAGACTTTTTTTTTAATGTTCATAGGAAAAAAAATTAAATTTTTGCAATCTATTACTTTTTTTTCAAAAAACTTTTTACATGTTTTATAGATATCATACATTTATTTACTGATTGACAGTTAATTAAACCACATTTCTACTATTTTTAGACTTTACAAAATTTTCGTTTAAAGAAAATAAGATAAAATTAAGCTAAAGTAAACGGTTTTCATACACTTGTAAACCAACAAAAATTTATTTATACAGACGTGTTTAAAAAGTAGCCATAACATGTTTAAGATAAAAAAAAAAGTTTTTTAAGCAAATCAATTTACTTATTTAGGATCTTAATCAAGTATCTAAACATTTAAAGTCTCAACATTTGAAGTTATTTTTTATCAACAGTTTTTTAACAACTTTTATTTAGTTTTAAAGTGTTTGCAACTTTTGATTCTATCACTAATAATAAACACTGTATGTATACTCATTTTGTAAACATATAAACAAAAAGTTTTTATTAACCAAAAACTTCGACTACAGTTTACATACAGTAGTACTTACAAAGATGACAAAAGTATAAAACAACAAACTTAAAACAATAACTTTAATTAATATCTAAAGTTATTTCATACTAGTTTTTAGCTTTGAATTATAGTTGGCGTTCGCAAAAATTACGTATTTTTTACCTTTAAATAACCTACATAAAGTTGTAGAAGTGGTATAGTGTACTTTAAACCTACATTGTAACCTACAATAAATAATAATGATAACCTTACTAATAATGATACTAAAAACACCTAGTCTATTCTATACAAAACTAGGCATGACATGAATGAACGTATTTTATGTTACGAACAATTACAAACACTAACAAAAATAAAGAACCATTTGCAATATAAAAATAACCTTACCGTTTAGAAATTACTTTAAATGTCATAAGAACCTTAAAACACATTTATAGTTTAAGATAATATACTTTAAGAAGTGTATAGAATTAAATTACATTTAACTACTTCAAATTTAAATCAAAACACAGCTAATAAGAAATAAAATTTAAAAGAGAGAAGTTAACAATAAACAACAAATAATACAAGTGTCTAAATGTTGGCAGCAGCAAGGTGGTCTAGAATATGCATGTAACTACCCGAACTTAGTATACATATAGCTGAACTTAGCCTAAGAAATATTTCACACTCAATTTATCCAAACTGTAACTTTGTTCTACATGATTCAATTTTCAACTAAATGGAGCAGTAGTGTAACGGGTATTCCATTACATAGAAAAACTATCTAGCTTTCTATGATATTTATATATATTTTTTCTATCAAATCAAACCTTAAATTAATTATAAGCATTTTTAGCGTGAACAATTTACCAGAATGAATTTTATTGTAATACTTTTTAATAAAACTTTCAGAAGTAACTTTATAAAAGCATTACTAAATTGTTGCAGCTGTTAACATAGTAATTAGTATCAATTATGAGAAAAATACTAATTTGAAATAGTAAATGACAAATAAAATTGTTAGAAAATGTAATGTAGAATTGCAGCAGAGATTGTGCAAATCAGCTTTGCCCGAAAAATTTTATTAAAGCTGTCATCGCTTAACTTTGACTTCTACAATTGACACTTTATATAGTTTATAATGGACAAAAGTAATCTCGTTATAGAAATTGGATTTGTAAAACTTTACTATCACTATATATATAAATGTTATATAAATATGATAATGTAAACTTCAAAACAAAATTTCATTCTAAGAAGCCTTTTCAACTAAAGTCTTTAGACGAAAATATAGAATTTTAGCTTAAAAAAAAAAAGTTTTGTAATGTCTACAAGTAAAGTAAAATTTGGTCAAACCTTAAACTATTTCTCTTTAACAACTTGGTCTCAACTGTTTACTTACGTGAAGTTTTGTACAAAAGAATGGTTCTTAATAATTTATTCAAAAGTAATTTATCTAAATTTTAAAAGTTGCTTTTTCCGCAGTTAATGATAAAACTGTATTCAAGAGATGCATAAATATTATTTTAATGTAATTTTATTCTCTTTAAAATTACACAGAAAAATGTTATAACCCATCGATGAGTTCTACAATTTGTGTCTTAACTTTGTTAAAAAGTTTAAACTTTTGTTTGATTTTGCTTTACATTTTATTTTTTTTATTTATAAAAATATTTAATTATTTGGTAAATCTTCGTTTATTTTAAACTAAATTCCTTTCAAAATAATTTTTATTTGAAAATAAATAAATAGAAGATGACAGAAAACTGCTTAAAAATAAGCCTTTAACTTTTAAAATAAAACAAGCATGAAAGACTAAACTATAACTAAATTACTTTTTTTCTTATTACAAGCTTAAGCAAATTTAAACACTACATTAAAGTTTTCAATTACAAACTATTAAATCGAATTAATATTTTTTCTTAAGTAGGGCAATTAGTCATAAAGTTACATAAAGTTTTTAATATATAACACAGTCAAACTACGTATTTAAAAATTTGAAAACATTTTTTTTCTATAACATGTATACTACGTAACTGTTTGAATATGAATTATTAGATACCTCCAAAATCAACTTGTTTATACAAGTAAATATGCATTTCATACAAAGTTTAATAAAGTTTACACTAGGTTATATGTTTTTAACTATCTTTTAAGAGCAATTCTCTAAGTCAGGGCTTCCCAAACTTTTTACAAATGGCCCCTCTAAAGAAATTAAAAAAAGCTATGGCCTCCTCTAACAAAAATACTCAAAAACTACTTCATCAATAACTCCAGAATCTCCAGTGTAAGTTTCAAAACTGTCATTAAAATCACCTGAGACCTATATTTTTACTTTTTATTATCGACTCCAGAATATCTAGTGTAAGTTTCAATTGATGACCTCATGTCCCCCCTTTGCTGCTTATGGCCCCTGAATATCTGTCATGGCTAACCTGCTCTAAATACTAAAATGTTTACAATAAAGGTTTTGATTAAAATTTACAGGTGGTCCTAAAATTAGTCACTAAGTTTAAAAAATGTCAAAAAAAATTTTAATCATAAACATTAATGTACTAGTAAAGTTTAAATCATGAGTCTAAAAATAACTTTTTTGAAACTAAAGTTTTTTTTTTTGATTCAAAATACAAACAGTCAAAAGATAATATTAAAGTTTGCATGCAAAACATGTTGTTAACTAAGAGTGAAAAACTCACCTTACAACTTAAACTAAAAATACAACTGGATATGTAAACAAAACAAACTAATTCTACATATGCATGTTATACATAAAGTTCCGAGTAAATATAAACTAGTTTACCATAGTGTTTTATTAGTTGTATTACTAAACTGTTTCATACCAATATTAAGTTTATTACAAACAAAAAGATCTGACAAAGTTTTGTTAAAAAGATAAACAGTTTATAGGCGGATTACCAAGTATTTATATAAACATGTTTTTATTTAAGTTCACTGTGCATAAGCTTGCAGATGTTTTCAGACAAACCTATACCAACGTAATTTTAACGTGACATAACTATGTTAAGTTGTTTCTTAATCAATGTCTGATGAGAAATTTGGTTTGATTTTGTTTACGTCAACTGCAGTTTCCTAAATTAACTTCGCTTGTAAGGTTTTAAATATATTTGAAATCAATTAGTTTTTAATAAACTTCTACTTGTAGTATGAGATAGCATGCACACAATTATGTTTAGATTTTGAGAAATCAATTTATTTTGCACAAATTTATTTTGTTCTTTTATGTTGACTTAAGCGACTTTTCGTAAAATTTTGGAAATTAGTTTGGGAGATTAATAAAAAGTTTAAAACTGGCTATTAAGTTAAGTTTTTTATAAATAATATGTTGAGAATTGTTTAGAAAGATTGGATAAAAGAACAGAAGTTATTAAATTTTGATACGGTTTTTACTATATTATTTTTATAAAAATTTGTTCTATAAGTAATTTATATGTTTTCTTGTACAAAATTGAACATAATTTATTTAAAATATACATTAAAAAAGGTAAAAAGGTCTTATTAAATATTCTATAAACTAGTTAGTAAGTTCCAATTTTGAAAGAAAAGATATAAAATTTTTGAAAAAAAAAATAATCGTTTTTAATTTTTCTAATTTTTTCAAAAAGTATTTTAAAACATATAAAAACAGTGTGTTAAAAAAATAAAAAGTTTGTTTTATTAATATGTTTCTCGCAAATTTTAATATGTCTAAAAATTTTGCCAACGGTGTACCACAGAGAGTATTGCAAAAAAAAAATATAGAAGAGAAAAAAGTAAAAATGTAACTTGTGAATGAAAAGTACTGCCATATAAGTTTCAAAGTATGCCAAACAGCTTGTAACTTGTTTTGTTTTATAGATAGAGGAGTTTTTTTTTGCAAATAGAAAAAAAAACTTTGTTTTTGCGATAGTTTTTTAACAACTAAAAATTACTATCTTCTAAAATTTTTAAGCTAGAGTACAAAATGCAGTCTTTACAATAGAGTTATTAATTTAAAGAAAGAATAACTGTTTTTGTACAAAATTAAATTTTTAAGTCAGTTGAGTAGTTTTTTCTACATTTTTACTTGCCAAAACATATAATTCTTATTTTTTTATGATAAAAATTTACCAAAAATTAAAAAATTTTTTTTTTATTTATTGCTAGTAGTTATTAAATATTAGTTTAATTTCAATAAACATTAACATGTTAAGTTAAGAAAGTGTTCTTTCAATCTCCCTTTATGTCAGTCAAAATCAAATATTTTAATTGTTTGATGTGAAACGCATTTTATATGCTATAGAAATCAATCTGATTGCCACAGAATTTCTATCTACTAACGATAAAAAGTATATAAAATAGTTTAATGATAAGTTTTAATTTTAAAGGCTTGACAAAAAAAAATTAATTTTGTAAGATTAGTTTTGAATTAAGATTATTATACTTTATTTAAACTAAAGAAGAGCGTTGTTTGTTGAAAATACGTCCATTGAAAACTATTTCTTAGAACATATAGTGTATTTCTTTTGTTATAAACTTGTTGTTTATTCTACAAAAAAAAATCCAAACTACATTATACAAACTTTTAAATTTGATTAATTACTTGGTGAGAATTGAATGACAAGTTTGAAGAATTTAAGATTTGAGAAGGATTTATAACAAAATAACTTTAGCGGTTTAGTACCAACGTTAAAAATAAAATTATGGGAATAATTAACTTTAATTTTTTTCAAATGTTGTTTTCATACGTCTCATTTTAATTATTTTTCAATATAAATGATACATACAATTATAAATATAAAGATTATAAAAACATAAAACTAGCATTTTTTATTTAGTATATTTAATAACACAGTACTCTTATTATAAATTCACGACCTTTTTTCTTTTAAATGGTTTCGGCATACTTAATATAGATAAGTTGATGAATTAGCTACTTTGAAATTTTTCAACATTGTGTCATTGTTTCCAACACGTTTGAAAACGAAACGTGTTTAAGGTTTTCCTAAAATTGAAAGTTGTTTAAAACTTATTTTTTGTTCAGTGTTTAACAGAACTTGTTACTTGAAAGACTGAACAACGTTCAAGTTTTTAATTTTGTTTAAAAACAGCTTATAAATTTAAACCTTTTACATAAGCTTATAAGTTTTTGGAAAAGTTTGATAACATTTTCAAGAATTTAAAACTTATGTTTAAGACAGTTTATATTGTTCAAATTAACAAAACATTAATAAACTCGAACAAAGAATAAACTTATTTCTTATAAAAACTTTTTTTTATTTGTTAAATCAGAGTAAAGCTTTAAACATTATTGGTTGTGTAAGTAGCACAGGTAATGTACAAAGTATACTTTATGTAAAAGTTTTTGGTTTATAACTTCAAGGGTATTTTGTTTAATCTCATTAAAACAACACAAATTTCTTGAGTAATTAAAAGATTAAGAAAGAATGAAATAATATTTAGTTTCATTAAAGTTGGAAAAAACAATTAAAACCAAACATTTTTCTTATTTTTTATATTTTGTTCTTCACGTACCATTATTTTATTACTTTTAAATCTAAATATTTTGAGGATCATAAAAGTTATTGATTAATACCCAAAATTACTAGCTGATTTAGTTTAAAAACAAAATTGAAACATTTCAATTTCTTAAATAGTTTAAAACGAACTAAATAATAATTTTTAATTACAAAGAAGTTTTAGCTTTGTGTAACTTATATAAAGATTAGATTGCAACAGGAATCAATAATATACCTATAAAAACGTAATATAAATTACTAATAGAGATTAAAAGTAATTTATTTCCTCATCAACATTACAGTCTTTGTTATTTGTATTTCTAATCACACCCTAAAGAGGTGTTTTTACAGTAAAACGTTTTAGGTTGAATTCAAGAACACTACTTTAAAACTTGCCCTACAATAAGTCTTAAAACATAAAAATGTTTATAAAATTTATAAAGTTCACAAAATAGTATTTATAAACCGACTAAAATAAGTAATGTTTTAAAACAGATAAGATTTATTTAATATTTATCAAATTAACTTATGAGTGTAAAAGAAATTAACGATTTGGAACGATTTTCTTCATTCAAATGGTCATTATATATTTCTCAATCATTATCTATACAGTACAAAAATTGTCAAAATCTGTAAAACACCTCTAGGCTGTATAAATGTACTACTCTAATTAAGAAAAGTTGAGACAGCGTGTGTATATATTGCTTAATAGCAAAAAAAGAAATTTTTATAAGTAAATTGTTTCAGTGCTACTTAAATAAAAAATGTAACTTTTTAAGCATATAGGTGGTTTTAAGTACCTGTTAAAATTGAAATTATCAGAATTTATTTGGTGCATCAATTTTCTATAACTATCTATAAAAATATTCTTTTTTTTTTATACCACATCAAATATTGGGAAGTGATTAACTATTTAATTTACATAGTACTTGTTTTTGTACATTTCATTAATTTTGCATTTATGTGTCCAACAAAGTTTTGATAAAACAAAGTGTTTACACTTCAAGAATAATAGTAATACTCAAAATTTTATAATTAACTAAAAGAAAAACACTATAAAAGTTTAAACACAAGTTGTTTTAAAACAAATTATTATTTTTATGTTTTACAGATATTTTTATAAAGATTTTTATACCGACGACAAAATCAATCATTGGGTTGAAAAGTAAAAAACAAAAATCGAAATGTCAAAGTTTTTGATACTTTTATTAATTATAACAAATATACTGTTTGTTGTCAGATGTTGTGTTCCAATTACTAATGATGAAGTTTTCGTTGATTTCGCTGAAAAGTAAATTTTTTGTTGTTTTTAAACATGTACTAAATAAAAATTTAAATCATAGTTTTTGCAAAGTTACAAGTTAAAACAATGTACAAAATGTTTAAGCAAGAATAAAAAGTCGTTTAAAAAAAAAGAAATCATTTTTTAAAATTTCTTATGTAAAACAACTAGTCCACCGCGCTTTAATATTCAAATAAACTATGTCAAAAGTCATTAAATTTACAAATGTTTATAAACAATTACTACGTCGCTACGACAAATACTTCCAGATGTTTTTTGAAAGACGATAATGTATGATTGACGACTTAAAAAAATTTTTTGTTTTTCCCTACAACTTTTTGTTTAAAAGTCATACAAAATGTTTTTGATCTACTTTTTCATAAGCAATATTAAAAATAATAATATTAACTTTTTTTTTACATGATATAAAATTTATAAAAACAATAATATAATAAAATTTTAGACTTTGGTGTAAAACAGTGCAGCGATATATTTTTATTACTGCTTAAAAACTTTTTTTTAGTTGTTCTTAAAAAAATCTCCTAGTTTTTCAAGAGGTTTTAGTAACTTGTTTTAAAATTATTACAATTTTTCGGTTTTAAATGTTAAGATTGTAAAAAAAAGTATAACTTATAATAGAAAAGTGAAAAAGCGTCTGTAAAGTAAAACTAAAAACAGATTAAATTTTAAAAACCATATACTAAAGAAACAAATCTACCTAGTACACTTTCAGATATTCAACACCTTTAAATGGCTAATATGATAAAAAATGATAATTAAGAAATTGACGTGGTCCGTCACGGAGTATAAATTGTTTAAAATACAAACAGACTTAAAGCTTATACAAAACAAACTTTAGAACTTTTAATCTTATTTTTTCTAAAACACCAAAATTCTCTTACATCTTCAAGTCTTAAAGGCTCTTACCATGAAGATAAGTGTAATTGTAATAAATAATTAAACGTAGTTTGTAATAAAGCTCATGTTTTTTAAAAGATTTTGCTTAACTTTTTGTTCTTAATTGTTGTATATATAAAACCTTTTTGGTTTTTACAGAGTATTTAAAAACTACATAAGCGAGTATAGAATATCTATCAAAACAAAAAGAATATTTCTAATGAGTATGTTTTATATGTATTCGCTAATATAACTAATAAGTTGACCTTTAGATCCGACATAGTTCTCAGGCCAAGAGCTTTAGATGTGAAACCCTGGAATCCAAGTTCAGATATAGACTCAAGAAAACGCGCCAATTTTCAAATTGTAGGACTTTTTCCCACAAAAACTGGCGGATTTCGAGTCGGCGACAAAATTCAGTGAGTTTTAAAACAACATATGACAATTTGTTATGTACCTTTTAAAAACCTATGAATGACATAATTGCCTAGAGATCTTATCAATTGACTCTCTTATAATTTGTTTAGTTTTACCTCTGTCTGACTGCCTAAACATACATCGTGTATTTATAATAAGATGAGAAAATGAGTACTTTCAAAGCTTAATTTTAATGGTTATTCTGCTAGTTTGTGTGAAAATCAATTATTTCACTGGGAAAATAATAAAAAAACTTACAAATTATACATAATTGGTTTTGTTTTTGTAACTTATAAATTACTTTATTTTAATATGTTAAAACGGTTGTTGTGCTGGTTAAAATGTACTACTATACCTATTTAAAATTAGAATAATATTTTTTCAAAATTAAAGTATAGTGTTAGTAGAAAACACGTCTTAAGCTTTAACTTTTTATTAAATGTAATTTGAAAACAACTACATAAATCATAAAATTGGTTGATACTTGGTAGTAAAGTGTGCATAAATCCTAACCACACCTTATAAAGCTGCATCATCATCAACTATTCTATTTCTCAAAGTAAAATGACAAAAAGTTCTCGCAAAAGTTCACATTTGTTATCAAACATGTTTTTTATGTTATTTAAATCTTTAACATCGCCGGTGATACATGAACGTTTACAACGCAACAAATTTGTTAACATGACGACAGTTTTATTGTTTCGCAACAATTGACAACTGGTTACCATGACAACAGGTCAGGACCCTTCGGCAAGGCGAAAACGTGTCAAAACGTTGTCGAGGGATACCAACTTATTCTGTTCCTTAAAAAAGCTCCAGGTAGCGATTCTGATTTTATTCCACTCAGCTACAATCCGGTCCCAGCTTCCGGCAGAAATGTTCAGTTTTTCCGCAACGTCATGGAAGGTGAAATTCAATGAGAATATACAAAAAATAATTTAAAATAAAAGAAAGTTTTTATACTTTGGTTTTTTCATAACTTTCTTTCGGAGCTAAACACGATTTTGTTTTTTTTTAAAGATATTTTAAAACATTAAGTAATTTTTAATAAAACAATTTGCGTCTAAAGTATGTAAAACACTTTGATATTTTCTAAACTAGGTGTTAGTTTTTGATTAATTTCTTTTTTGAAACAGATTTACTATAACAATCTTATACACTAGATTAACCTAAAGGCAAAATCTAAAGTTTTTTGATAAATACACGTTTTTTTATGACTAAAAAGGGCAAAAAAGTATTTCTATGTATGTGGTCAATAGGAAATTCCAGAACAAGTTTAGTCTTTTTTTTCGTAGTTTTTAAAACTTTTTTTTATCACATAATTCTGTTTAAACATTAAAAACATCCTGTTCAAAATTACAACGTAATTTGTAATCTTGTTAAGTATGTTCTTCTTAATTGAAACATGCTGAGAAACTTCAAGCCCTTTATTAAATTTTTCCAATATTATAAAGTGAAATATATTTAAAAGCTTAAACAAATAGAAAAATTTGTAATTTAAACGTGTCTTTATACCAGCATTTAGCATATAATAGTTAAATAAACTGTCAGACAAAACAACAAACAAAATGAGAAAAGTTCTTTCTTCGGGTTGTTCCCCTATTATGGTTGACAACGGGGCGGCGGTGTGTAACCCTAGCAACCGTCAGTGCAGGGTCGTGTGCAGATTCGGCCACACGATGGCCGGTTTTGGGGTGGCGTTCAAGGTTTGCAACGTTATCACTGGTAACTGGATGCCCCAACCCATACCTAAGTAAGTTCAATTTTTGGTTAAGTTATTTCAAGATGTGTTCGTAAAATGTTGTTTTACACGGTTTAATTCATTATTTTATTTAAAATAAGTAATTTATCAATTAATTTTGAAACTTTTGTATCCATATATATTTTCCTTGGTTAATGTATTTTTTTAGATGTGGTCTTGATTTTGGTTTTACAAAGTGTTATTAATTTTTTTTTGTATCTATTATTTTTTAATTACTTATGAGTAATTAAACCTATTTTTTCTTCTGTAGGTGTGTTCGCGATGTGGGCAAGCCGAAGCGAAGGTTTGCAGATTCGTCGAGTCAAGTGAGAAGGTTGAGCAGTTTGAGGGTTCAGAGGGAAAAGAAGCAGTCGAGAAGATTCGAGCCTTACACAGAAGAAGAGGAATATAGTGAAGAAGAAAAGTTTGTGAATTGTAAACTATGTAGTTATGACTTAACGTTGTGTTTTTTTTTATAATTCTTTTAGAAAAATGTTTCTGTTCATTTAAGTTTAAAAACAGGTAAAAAATAGCAAAAACTCTTTAGACTATTTACATCCTACTTTACTACACTTAAAGTTGACTTCTTTGTTAACGATAAGTTTTTATTTTGAACTTTTAACGTGATTTTTTTTTGAATTTCTGCTCAAAATAAACAAAACTTTATTTTAGCGAATACGAAGAGGAAAGTGAATTTGAAGAATTTGAAGAAGAAGAAGAATTAGACGAGGAAGAAAAACTAATCCAATTTCCAATTAACAAGAAAGTCTCAAAAAAGAAGCTCGGAAACAACAAGTTCGATTTCCAAGAACTTTTCGGAAGCAGCAAGAAAATGGACCATTTGTCAGAAAAACCTAAGTTTGTGACGGGAAAGGTCTTTAAATTGGAGGGGATGGAAGACTTTCAGGAAGAACCCCCAACTGAAGAAGAGCCCCAACAAAACACCCCTGACGATTCGTTCAGGTAAAACTTTAACTTTAACAGATTAAAACTAAAAAATTGACCCAACTTATTTAGATACTCAAGTGTTCAACTGTAAAAATGAAATAAAATACCAGACTTTCTTGAGCTAAATAAACATTTTAAAGTAGTCAAAGTTTGCAACTACTATTTCCTATTTTTTCAAGGGACGCCAGATGGGGTGGTTACACCCAAAAACCCCTACTTTCCCCTTTCGGTCGCGTGATTGGCTGCCCCCTAGTGACAGGAACCGTGCAGGTGTTCAGTGTGTGGCCTGGAGGGTTCAACGGTCAGGCGTACTTCAGCAGGGCGACCACTCCATTGTACGGGGGCTGGGTTGCCATGGTGAGGTTCAGCATGCCGGTTGTCAGGTTGGACCCGTTCAACACGGTACCACATTCGTCGTCCAGGTCGGGGTACGAGTACTTGCTGCTGCCTAAAGCCTACGCCGCTAATTTGTACCTCGATCAGGTTGGTGCTTGTTTGAAATATAATAATGTAGTTTGCGGAGTACGAGTCTAAATTCAATACTATACTAGTGTCTTTAGTGTAAATCATGCGCCGCTATCCTTTATCTTGAACATTTTGGTGCTTGATAAATTATATTTCTTGTGTGGTTTTTGTCAATAGAATTTACATAATTTACAAAGTATATTAATCTATTTAATGCATGAAAAATTTAAACAACATTATTTTTTAAGTTAAACTTCTTCAAAATATAGTTGTTGTAGGTGTAGTTAAAGTTTGCATCAAATAATATATTTATATAATTCAAAATCGTTCTTTTTTTAATTATACCAATATACTATATTTTATATAATTTTTATTGTAGAAGACTAATAAGTGTTTAATCATTGCTTTACAATGTTTTGAATTAAATTTGAAAATAACTAACTTTCTTCAAATAAATTGATACAGTTTAATGGTTTAGAATACTTTTATTTTCAATATGATAAAATTTAAGCAATGAGTATATTTTTCGTCAAAAACACATGTAATACTTAACTTTAATTAAAATATAAAGAAAAAATATTTTTCGAAAACAAAAAAATCAGTTCACTTTAAAACATTCCAAAACAAAACCCAGTGACCTCTACATTGAGATGTTTTAAATTAAAAAAGTTAAATTACGTAAACTAAAAACGATTTTTGAAATATAATTCTAATTAAGAAAAAACACTTGAAAGAACCGATAGACATGCGTTAATATGAATGCTGTCACTTTTTTCCCATAAACAAATCGTAAATAAAAAAGCTTTATACTTAAGAAAATACAACTTAAACATTATTGTATTGTTGACGTTTAAAAGTCAGGAAAACTTGAGTTAAGTATAATTTTTATACATTAATAACTTTTTTCTTCCAAGTTTTGATTTTTGACAAGTTGTCTTTAAGAACTCTTTTTTATAAAGTCTACAAATTTTAAATTTAGATTCTATGTAGTTAAATTAGTTTTAAAGCTTTTCGTTACTGCCTACAAACTCCTAAAATAAGTAAAAATAATTTTTCTGAAAATAAACCAGTGTTTTATTACAGACTTGATCACGTATTAAGCTAGTCAGTTTTTACAAGCAAATCATGCTTAAAAATATGGTGCATTACATGGAATTAGAAATTTAAATGATGTTTTCTGAATGTTTGTCTGAGTTTTACTTACGAAAATTACAAAATATTTTTACATATATCCTACTTGTTATATAAAAAATTATTTTAAAAACAAAGAATACCTAAAACATATTAGAATAAAAGTTACTTACTCATTTAGCTACTCATTTTTAATTATTAAAACAAGTCATAAACACAGCTTAGTTTTAAAATTACCTTTTTTTATCAATGAAGTTGTTTTCTTAGCATAGCGAAAACGCTTTTAAACATTAAAAAACATGATTTTAATTTTATCATCAAGTAAAACAACAAACTTCCATTACAAAACTTTTTAATAGTTAAAGCACACATCATCATAAACAGACTAATAAGTTTTTCAAACTATTAACTTTAGTCTGAGAAATTACTTCGAAAAACTGTCAAATCACGAATTGAAAATATAAGTTTAAAAACTTTCAAGTTTTCAAAAGTGTCTAAAATTAGAAAACTGTGATGTGTACTTTTTCAATAAGCTAAATCCTTTACTTTTGAATTTAGCTTTAAATTTAAAACCTTACTACCTTAGAACTTAATACCAAAGTTAAAACTTAAACCCATGTCAGTGATGTAAGATGTTTAAAAAAATAAATCGCCCCTCAATCACAATTAGAAAAAACTATTTTGTAATTTTCTCAAAATTATAACCGCAAAGCTATTTCCTAATCACGCTATTTTGTTTACACTAATAAGTCTTTAAAAAATTAGGTTATACATATATATATGCATTAAATACTTTTTCTACGTAAAATATATTAAGCTGTCGAAAAGTGACATGTAGGAAGTTATTAAAATTGCTCGTACATTAAACTTTAACTACAACAACTAAATTAAAAAAATTACTAAATTAACTGAATCTGTTGACCATCTAAAATTTGTAAACTACAATGATTAAAAGTTTAAATTTTAATATTAAATGACTGAAAATCAATAAAAAAGCGTAATAAAATGACTAAAAGTGTTTGTTGTAAGCTCACATCAATTAGACGTATCTACAATTTTGTTACAAAACTAGAAATAACCTAGTTTAGTTAGACTAAACAATTTTACATTTTAAGAATTATTAAACACTTTTAAAATTAAATAAAGTTTTAGTAATTTATAATAGATTAAAAAAGGTTTGTGTTTCAGAAATAGTTTAAAAGTGTTAATATTTTAAATATTTTTTCTTAGGTTTAAAATCATCTTCACTTTATCTAATTTAAAAGTTTACTAATGCACAATTTTACAATATTAAAACAAGTTTTTGATTATATGTAAAGTTTTAAAATATTTGGACAAATAATCAAAAGATACGAAATACACCGAACTTTTATGAAAAGTTTTGTTCCAAATTTGTATTGTCAAGTTTGAAAACTTTTTGAAAGACTACAACCAGTAAGTGATATATTAACATTTGCACCCCAACAGAGTCTAACAATTGGTTTCAACGGTAACACGAACCCACTCAACGGGGTCGGACCAATAACCGGTACAGCCACATTGTATGGTTTCTGCCCTGATGACAGTTCAACTGAGGGTGTGCCAAAACTCCTGCCATTCGATGCTTACTCGCAAGAACTTAGTTATGCCTGGGTTTTAGATGACAAACTGTTAGTAGTAAATATACTGCTTTTTGCATTAGTTCAAACTTGTTTTAGTTATTGTTAGTTTGAAAAAAAAAAGAACCATTCTTTTAATAAATAATTTAAAAAAAATCAAAAAATCAACATGAAATGTTGTTGGTAACATACTAGTTTCAGTTTTTTTGAGTTAACTAAAACGTTCATTCTATTAGAAGGTCTAGTTTTTTAGTCTACATAGAATTTAATTTGAAAGTTATGAACTAATTTTAAAAAGTGTTAATTGTTTTTCTTTCAATATTCCGAGTTACTATTTAAATAAAGTTAACTTTAAATATCTAAAATGATTTCAAGTTACAGTTTTGATAGGCTTTTTTTTCTTAAAGATAATTTATTTTTTATATTTACAGCAAAGAGTTAGAGAAAAACTTCAAACCAAAGCCATCATCACAACGAAATAATCAAAAAAGTAGCTTAACAAATAAATTAATTCAAAAAGTAACGACAACTACAAAAGCAACAACGCAAAAACCGTCAAATAAACCAATGATAGCAATGAATATAATGACAACTACGAAAAAAACAAGAACAAAACCAACTACAATAAAACCAACTACTGTAAAATCAACTACGATAAAACCAACGACAACTAAACCAACTACAAAAAAACAAACTACAAGAAAACAAACGACAGTAAAACCAACAACAGTTATGCCAGCTACAACTAAGATAACTACAGTAAAAGCAACTACAACAAAAGCAACTACAAAGAAAGTAACAACTAGATGCAGTTCAACAGCTGCTAACGGTAGAAACCCAATTGGTGGACAAACCGACTTTAATGAAAATAATGGTGAAAATTTGAAACTTAAACGTATAAATTGTGTATTTAAAAAAAAAATTCTTGGTATTAAAAAAAAATAACCATATAGTATTTTAAAACATTAAAAAATATTTAAAATGCTTTAAATAAAAACAGTATACAAAATTATGGTTTTGTTGTGCGGTATTTAAAATAAAAGTTTATGATTTTTCCTGAACTTTAAGCTGATAAATACTTTAACTAATAATGTTATTAAGTTTACGTTCTTATCAATAAAAAAAAAGAAACGAAACATACATGATGAATTTAAAATAAGTAAAAATTGTTTGAAATTCTTTTTAAAAGTAAAAGAAAAAAAATGATAAGGTCAAAAGAGTTGACAGATTAAAAATTATGATAAATTTCAGGAGTACTGAAGAACTACGTTGAAGTAATCAGGGGATCCATTTTGTTCTTCGAAGCTCAAAGATCTGGAAAACTTCCTGAAAACAACAGGATACCCTGGAGAGGGGATTCCAACCTGAAAGATGGATGTAAGATTGGTGAAGATCTGAGTGGAGGATATTACGATGGTTTGTATTTTGTAGTTAGATTCGATTGATACGTAGTAATTGTAAAAGTTTTACTTGAATAATATGGACAATTAGAATGTTCCATTATAAATACGTATACATAGAATTCAAACTTGCAAAGTTAAAAGTTTGTAAAAAAAGAGCAATTGTTGGTAAATAAAATATTTATTTCACGTTTAGAAACGATTTTTAAAAGGTTTGAATAAACCTTTTAGAATACTTGAATAAATTTAAGAATACTTGTGGCCTATGTCAAATTGTTTAAGTTTGTTTTATACCCTTCGTTTCAAAACCTTTTCTAGTTTCTATTTAGGAATAATTAAGCTTTATTCCCAGTATTATTTCATTTAAACGAGAAAAACTATTTGATAGATGGAAAAAAGCAGTAAGAATTTTATAAAATTTAATAATCATTAAGTTTGTCAACGTCTTTCTATGATAAAATAGTTTTATTTTAAATTCAAAAGATTGATTTAAGTTGTTTCATATAAGAGTATTAATTTTTTTTTAATATGTAAGACATAATTTTAAAAAACTCTAATAATCAACTATTAAAATTGATAAAATATACTAGTTATAGTGTCTGTAATATATTAATCGTATGTTGTGAATTAAAATAAATATATATTTTTTTTTGTAGTTAGAAAATAAACATTTTATTTAATTTAGCAAAGTACGATAAATATAAATAATACTTTTTTTGGTTTGTGATGTTATATCACATTCAAACATCAAATTTTGTTTTATGTTATAATCATTTGAAAGAAAAGCTTTCAAAGTAAGTTATAATAATGTGGTTTTAAAGTACTACTACACATAAAAGAGCTTCTAGTCGTTTTTTTTCATTTTGTACTTCATTGAACAAAGTGTCTTAAATTGCATGAAACTTCGTTATCGGTACATAATGGATAAATTGTAGTTTTTAACGTTAGCTTAGTATGTTGCAAGTACTGATTTTTTCATCCTTTGCAAAATTAAAAAAAAATGTTTGAATTAAGATAAATATTAATTTAAATTTAAGCTTTAAAATATTTGAAAATATTCATTTTAGATTAAAGTAGTCTTAAAATACTCATCAAAAATTTCACTTAATTTGACTAAAGTTATGAACTTTAACTAACATAACATAAGCAAATTGCTTTGAAAAACACTTCTTTTGAATATTTAGAAAAATTAAAATAAACGTAGCATAAGTTTTACAGATCTTATTTTAAACATATTATATATAGATTAAAATACAGTCTTAAATATTATTTAGTAAGTACAAAATTTTGAGTGTCTAATAAACTGTTATGGCTTAACAATATATAAATAGTTTAATCTTCTTTTTGATTATTTAAAATACCTATCTACGGAATACATACGTTAAATTGTTCAAAATGTTGACTAAACAGAACTTATCAACTCGCCTGCACCATATTAGCACAACTACACTTATTCATAAGACTTTGTTTCCACAACATTAACGGTATATTTGTTCATGTTTAAATCTATTTAATTAAATAATTCTTATTTAATAACATGGTGTAGTTAGGCCGTTTTCAGTGATAACTGTTTTTTAATTAATTCAGTCGGTAAACGCATTTTGTATATATTCAAAAACTATAAAATTTAAATGATAGGATATAATTGTTTTTTTACTACGTAATTACTTTAAAACCAAAATTTAACTACAAAAAAGAAAAAAAAATAATTAATTATATACGAAATTTTTAATAATTTTTTATATTAAATCAAATACAACTTATCTTAACTTACTTATATTATTTTATGGTCAAAACTGACCCTAAAAACACTTATATTGACTGCTTTAAAAGTTCAATTAATTTTGCATTACTAAGTTATTTTTTAAACAGTTAAAATAAATAAGAACTTTTAAATTTACCTAACCACGATTATCAAAACTATTACCACTTATACAAGAAATTTAATTCGATATTAGAAAATAAAGCAATTTTTCTATACAGACTTAGATAGGTTATTTCTAATTAATGATATTTAAAGTTTTTACCAACTTGTGAAAATTAAAAATCATATCTAAATTTCACACAGGATACCATAAAGTTTTAAACATAATCTTGTTTATTTCTAATAATATTCAATTAAATTAATAAATACTAAGCATTAACACAAATTAATACATTAAAAATTTTAATAACTGTACTATCGACGACATTGTAGAAAACTTCACAGTAAATCATAAAACCACATTCGAATAAACCACTTAGAAACATGCCTGATCTTAATTGCGATAATTCGAAGATAATTTATTATTTCACGGTTTAATTTCTGTGCAAACCAAGTTTACATCTACCAAAACCCAATAGCACAATCGAACGTTATAACGAAATAATTATAGTTTAAAATAATTTTCTTAAAAATTAGTTTTAGGAAATCGTAAATAGGAAAAAGATCTATTGATTAGTTATTAAGTTTTTTAGTTACATAAGATGCTTTTTGAGTTTATTAGTTAGGTTAATAGATATGGTTTTATAAAAGTTAAAAAATACTTAAGTTTATAAGGTAAGTGTTGTATTCGTTGAAAAATTGCTTCCTCAAAAAAGTGTTATTTTTCCAAGTTAGAGCTATGACATCTAAAATTATGACATTTTAAAGTTTTACACCAGTAGTAACATAATAACTATAAAACTATATTGATCTGTTTTGAAGTGTATAAGTTACATAAGTTGTTTTTTGAGTTCATGAGTTAGATTTGTAAGTATTGTAGCTTTACCAAAAGTGATAAATATTTTTTTATTAATATAAATTTTCATTGTAGAACAGTTACAGATTTCAGAACAGAATACAAGTTATACTACAACATAGCTTTGAGAATCTTTTTTTACATCAAGTACAAACTTTCAATACTAATTTAAGTTGGCTGTTTTATCATACAATAAAAAAAAGTTTAATATAAGTTTTTGATAAGACTTACTTGATGTTTTTAGTACTTTCAGTTAAGGATAAGTCTATTTAGGTTACCTTACGCTTCCAACAAAAGAAAACAATTACATTAACACGTCTATCATAAATTATTCATACTTTCAGTTACTACCTAATAAATTCGGAAAATGTTTAAAAGGTTAGGTATACTTATTGATTTAGTACGTGATTTTTTAATGTTCAGGAGATAAATTCTTTTAATACTCAAAGTTAAATGAGTTCAACTTATACGTCTAACACATAAAAATATTTCTTTGATGTTTTATCTTCTGTTTTCGAAGTTTTATACGAAGAAAAATGTGTAATTTGCTTATATTTTAACGTTTAAAACTCTTTAAATTTATATAAGTACAATAATATCAAAAATAAATAGTTAAATTTTAAAATTCAGCTTAAATTCGTATTTAATGATAAATTAAAATATGGCTCTCAAAAATTAAGTATTTATTTTTGGTTCGAAAAATTAATATGCACTTTTAAAAAAGTTCGAACATTAGTAAAACTTTTTTTAACTTATCTTAAGTTTTTTTTTTATTTGTATAAACATTAAAACACACTATATTCAGGATCGGGAAGCGTGAAAACAACGATGATAAACGCGTTTAGCGCCACCATGTTATCATGGGGTATTCAGGAATTCAAACAGGGATACCAGTCATCAGGTTTGTACGAAGATGCGTTGGATCAGGTCAGGTGGGCAACTGACTACTTGATGAAGTGCCACCTGGATAAAAATAAACTCGTTGTTCAAGTTGGTTTATTTTATTAATTAAGTAAGGTCTAAAATAAGTACGATAAACTAAAATAAAAAGTATATCCTATTTTCTAGTTTTTTAAAAACTACTACTAAAATAAATGTTTCAAAAATAATAAGCGAGTGGAAGAAACATTCCTAAGTAGTTTTTGAGTATAAAATGTGTGGTAAAATGTATTATGGATTTAAATAAGATATATAGTTTAAGTTTATTAGTAAAAGTTTAATACTCAAAACTTAAAAGTTTTTAAACTTTCTTTATTTTAATAAGTGTTTTGTGTGGTGAAGAACATATTTTTGCATTTTTCTTTAACTTCTTATTTGTAAAAACAATTAAAAAAAATTAAAAAGTTATGTTTTTAAGCACTATTCTAATTTTTAAATCAATGTTATAAAATTTATTTCAAAGTAGTTAAAATTTCATTGCATTAAATACATCAAAATTGTTGTTACAAAATACTTTTTTTTTTAATTTTCAACCCGTCCGTTTTAGTCTCACCATTTAAAAAGAATTAAGGTTAAATAGTAGTACTTGTGGATTATAATTTCATGCTAATAAACATTTTAACCATAATTATTTTCCTAATTTCAAAGCATCATAACAACCATCTAAAACGTATTTTGGTGTTTTTGAAGGAATTTCAAAAATGTAAAACTGTTTTAACAATCAAGGAAACTTAGGATTTTTTTTAATATTGAAAGGTTTTGATATGTTGCTAATCGAACTAAACCAACAATATTTTTTTTTTAATTATAAAAACTCAATGAAAATATACTTAAAATACATATTTGAACAAACTTATACCAAAAATTTCTTTAACAAATAACAAAGTTTAATTTGCGTATGTTTTTGAACCGTGTTTGACCTTTTTAACGTTTTTTTGTTCTTAAGATTTCGTAAAAAGTCATACATTCTTTATAGCCAAAAAAAATACGAAAATATGTTTTATAATAATAACCGCATAATATGTGACCAAATCACAAGTTAAATGCAAAAAGTGTGACTGAATAACAAAGAAACGTCACGATAGACAAAAATATTATATACAGTATATTTCGGAAACCATATAACATTTTGAATACATTCTGTTATTTTGCTCAAACGTCGATTAAAAGATTTGTTTATCTAAGATAAAATATTTATAAACTTTAATTAAGTTGCAGTTATAGTTGAAACAACGCTTATTCTTTACAGACTTATTATAGATATCAACTATAAAACAGATAGATTTTACTTTTTTTCTCTAAAAACAATTCAATATTTACATATTTGAAATGAATTAGAAAACTAAGTAAGTGTTAGATATAAGTCCGTCTAATAATTTTAAAAATGACTTAAATCTATGTAAAAATGAAAGAATTGTCTTGCATAATCATTGTTGTGACGCATAATCATTGTTTTTTTATTCACAAGCTCTTTAAATTAAACTAAAAATAAAAAAGACATTTGTTTCTTAATTTTAGGTATGAGCATACCAAGAGCCTTTATAATAAACTAGCGTAGGTAGTACTATGATGTCATACTTAACCACTAACTGCTTGCTATTTACACGTTACTTAAACTAAAGTTCAAATCAAAACTAAAACCTTTTTCTAAAAGGTAGGAGCATACCATGAACCATCTGAGAGTTGGAATCCACCTGAAATGGACAGTGCGGATCAGAGACCGGTTTATTCTGTGGATGTTGGAAGTCCTGGTACTGATGCGGCTGCTGAGACTTCTGCCGCACTGGCCGCCGCATCTATAGTTTTCAAAAATATCGGTGAGATAAATGCAACAACTTGGTTTATTTTTATAAATTTTTTAGCATAATTTTATAGATATATTTAAAAAACTTATTTACCTAAGTTTTATTTAAACTTTTGTTTAATATTTGTGGATAAACACTACTGGTAAAAATAATTATAGATACAGTCAGTTTAGCATGCGCTGCTTTATAATATAGGTATGGGTTCTATACGCTTACATTATGATTCAAACTTGGACAGTTTAAACTCAAAAATTTCAAATTCCAAACAAATGTTTAAATACCATATCTCAAAAAGTAATACGTATTTAATATATATGTGGTGTTAGTTCTAATTTATAAGATTGTGATAATAAATATATACAAAAAAGCAAATTTTTCAAAAAAATTTAAAAAAAATTCAAACATACTTTCTAAAACTAATTAAACAATATATATATATATATATATATATATAAGGTTTATTTAAAGATGCAAAACTCAAAGGACTCAAGTTTCGTGACTATTCACTCATCAGCTTCAAAACAAGTTTAAAATAAAGCACAAAACAAAATCACTAATGAAATTTAAAAAATGTTTGCATAAAAAGATTATGACGTAATTTTGAAACTATCAAAAATCATGCAAAACATGATTTTGTTTTGTGCTTTAATTTAAATTTGTTTTGAAGCTGATGAGTGAATTGTCACGAAACTCGAGTCCTTTGAGTTTTGCATCTTTAAATAAACCTTTTTAATAATAAAGCCCTCAAGGTGGGCTCAGTGTGAAAAATTTAATTTATTAAGTTAAATAACTTAATTCTATATATATATATATATATATTCTATAATTTTTAAGCTTAAACAGCTCAAAAAGTGTTTAATATCTCCGAAAAAGAAAAAAAATAGTCTTAAGGTATTAATTAGACTAACAAACTTTTTTTTTCAAGTATGTTTTACTTTTTGAGTTGTGGCTATTTATAGATTGTTGAGAATTTGAATTGTTAGAATTAGAATATTCGTGCACCCGTTTTAAACAATCTTTTTAGTGTTTTTTTTTAAATTCTGATGACAAAATTTACTTTTTTATAGTTAATGTAACTAGAGCTTGAATTTGCAGGTTGTTTTCGGAGAAAAACTATATACTTTTAAATTTAAATTGTAAAAAATAAACATTTGGTAAGTATTTATAAGAACCTTTGTTTATAATGAATAGTTCTAAAAGTATTGATATAAAGTAACATATATGGTATTTAAACGTATGAATCTAACGAAATTTATTCGTACATTAGTCAATACTACTAATAGCTAAAGGATTGTACAAGTCAGAATTAAAAAAATAAAAGCAGTATTTTGATTATTAAAAGTATTTGATAAGTTTCGGTCTCAAATATTTTTTTTTCTAACACCTTTTAAACATAAAACTTTCGAGAGTTTTATAAGGAGATTTACAAAATAAAGATTTTGATGAAAAAAGATTAGTTAGTGTAAGCAGTTTAAGTATATTAAATATAACTTAAATTTAAATTTAATTCCATACACATCGATAAAAACTTTCATTTAAAGTTGTTAAAAGTCAAAATAATCTCTTAAAGGAGATTGATGGATGTTTGTGGTTTAAAAAAATGAAGCATAAAAAAATTAAACTGAAAACTAAATAATGTTTCAAAAAATTTAAAAAAATATTTTTTGTATTTATATTAGAAGCATTAAAATTTAAATTTTAAATGTTCGGAATTTTTCTATTTCATATTTTTTCTTTCGTAACTTATAAAAATGGTACTTAATAACTAGTGAGATTATTTCCCAAAATTTAAAAGATCCATTAAAAAAAAACACTTTGATATAAACTATAATTTGAAATAAAAGTTACAAGTTAGTAATTTCGTGGATACTATAAAAGGCAAACATTATAAAAATACGTACTAAAACGTTTGTTGTGTAAACAATATACAATAGTGACCCATTAAAGGTATTGAACGTTATTTATAAACCAAATTAAGATACAAGTGTGTAACCGAACCTACATTTTTGACAAATGATATCAGATTGTCGGTCAAATTGCCGTCATTTAGGAGATTATCTGCTATTTTCGATCTCAAAGTAGATTAGATAAGCGAAATAGAACTTCAGTTGGAAAATTGTTCTATAAATTATTCCGCAGCTTTTAGCTGACACAACTGGTTGTCATGGAAATTATTTTGCAATAGCATGTATATTGTATTTTTTGTAAATGTTATAAAGCACATATTGAAATGGTAAACAAAATCAAAGATTCGTTTTTTGCAGTAAAAAGTTAACACAGAATTCCTAACTGAAACTTTATTTGACAACCTAATTAAAGGTGACAATCTAAAGTTCTCAACTGAAATTAAGCGGTAAATAACTCAGCAAAACAAAGTTTGTTACAGTACTTGAAATACTAAAATTTCCACAAATCTTTTCTGTATACCTTGTTAAAATCTTTTGTATATTGTGTGCTAACGCTAAGCAAATAAAATTGGATTATAATTAGTGTTGTCTAAATCAACAGTAATTCATTAAATATATTTACTATTTTTTAAAATGCAGTAATTTAATTACAATACATTACATCTGTTAAATAAACTATTTGTATAGGTTAAACTCTGTGTTTTTTATGTAGACTAACAATTTTTTCAACAATTTTTTCATAATATCAAATAAAAAGCTGTACTACAACAAATTTTAAAAAATATCGTTGTTTTAATTTTTATCAGATAAGTTTAGTTTGTATTTGCTAGATAAAATAATAATGTTTCTCTCAGTAATTACATTAACCTACAAACTAAAACCCACAGAAGTTTGTGAATAAAATTATGAAGGAAATTTATTTGATTTTATTCAGATGTTGCATACGCGAAGAAATGCATTCAGCACGCAGAACAGTTGTACGAATTCGCTAAAAATTACAAAGGTTCTTATAATGACGTCATAAAGGAAGAAAACAGAAAGTACTTCCCATCTGAAGAATACAATGATGAACTCGTCAGTAAAATCTACATTTATTTTACTAATTAAATATTTAAAACAGTTGAAATAAGCTTTTTGCTAAGTTAAAAAGTATTTTGAAAACCTAGAATAATTATAACTTTAAAAAGCATATCTTTGAATTGTGAAAAATCATTAAAAACGATGAGTAAAGTTTTCGCTCAAGCTGATATTGTTTTATTTTGACAATAATTTTTGACACAGGTTTGGGCAGCAATATGGTTAAACAAAGCAACGAAAAATGTGAATTATTTGAAGGAAGCCGAGGAAGGGTATGAAAAATTAAATGAACAAAATAATGCTTTCTACTGGGATGAAAAAATAAGAGGCATCACTGTATGTTTATTTTTTATATGGCTTTAAGTTCAAAGTTTAATGCACCCTACTAGTATGTATGTAGTATCAGTTTTATAAGTGTTAAAAACAGACAGCACTGAAATATTTTTAATAAATAATGTATTAAGTTCTAAAAAAATTGTGTTTCAATTTAGTTTAATATATACATTTATGTTTTTACCTTGTGCTACTTTGCTTATATAATTGTTATAAATCAATAGCTAATTTTAATAAAAAAATAGGTATTTGAATTTAATTTTGGTTTTTAAATTGTGATATAGTATTTTAAATTGTTACTCATCAACAAAATAAACACCGTTTTAGGTAATAAATGTTTTGACCTTTTGTATTTTGTTTGTTGCAAGTTTTTATACCGTTTTGATAAATACCGGTTCTGTTTTATGTAAAACTATACTTAGTTCTATAACAGTTAAGTACTTCTTATAATCATACCATAAAAAACATTTGAATAATCCTTTGAGGTCAAACACGTAAACACTTTACAGTAATTTAGAAATAGAACTTTATATTTCATAATCTGGTTATTTTGAATCCAGACATTTTATACATATTTTTTCTTGTATTTAAATTTAGCAAAGTGTATATATTTTTTTTAACTTTGTTTATGTCTTTAAAAAGTTTAGTGTTGTGCATTATTAGATAATTTTTCTTTTCAGTTATTATTAGCAAAGAAGACAAAGAAAATGAGGTACAAACTGGTGCTATGGGAATACTTAGACTGGTTGATGAAAAATGACAAAACTAATGACATTCTAAGACTCGGCCTCAACACCAATATGAATACTGGTTTGTAAAAACCTGTTTTTTTAACATCATAATATTTTTCATTAAGAATCTCTAGTATTTCAAATCGTTTTGTTAGACTCGAAAATATTAGTTACGTTACTTATGAATGAAATGTTTACGATAAAAGTTAATAAAATCAATGTTTAAAAGATCAAAACTTAAGCATATTTTTCTTTCATTATATTGAAACACGAGTTTATCGTAATGTAGAGTTTTTTTAGCTGACTTAAAAGTTTTTATTAACCCATATTAACAACAATCAGATAAGCTTTATCAATTATTGTTTAGAACAAATATAAACTTGTTTAGAACTTGTTGACATAGTAAAACAGTAAATTAAACTAATTAAATGGTCTTTATGCAGCAAACGCGGCCTTTTTAGCGCTGTCATCGGTTCCTATGGCATCCAATGCTAGATTTGCTAGGAGATACGTTTTATTTGCCAAGCAACAGATGACGCAGCTGGTTGGTGGGGATAAGATGAGTTATGTCGTCGGATTCGGTGAAAATTCTCCTGAAAATCCTCATCACAGAGGAAGGTTTGAGATTCAAAATCACTATAAATAGCAAAAACTGTAATGTATGTTTTAAGCTCATACGAAAAAAACTAAAACTTAAGTTTATGGTTTGTCTTTAAATTTTTTGTTTATTTAAATACTTTAGTATAACTTTTTAAGTACTTCTAAACACCTAACTATACAATGACTAAAAGATTAAAAACATGTTGTGTTTGCGTAGAATTTATATTTTATTATATATTTTTACAGTTCGTGCCCGACATCTCCGTTGCCATGTAAACAAGAACATTTGTACGAATCAAAAACAAGCATTAATAAGTTATACGGGGCCCTTGTTAGCGGACCAAGTCCTACTAAAAAGTCAGTTTTTTTCAAGTGTTTCGTTTGTCTATAAAGGCTAAATAAGTTTTTTAAGAGTTATACTTAAACTCTATACGAGATACTTTGAACACAAAACGAAAACTTTTGACTAGAAAGAGAAAACCTTTTAAGTTCTAAACAAAGCAACAAAAAACTATGGAGTCTTTTAGTTATTTCTTAAATACAGATTACCATTTTCTTTGAAAAATGTTGTGTTTAAACTATTAATTTAAAATAACTTTTTGATAAGGTATGAAGATATTGCTAGCAACGAGCTAGGTAATGACGTTTCCATAGCAGCGAACGCCGCCTTCCAAAGTCTGGCGGTTGGATTGCAGAAGTTTATGAGGAATGTTGGTTAGCACATTGAACAACAGAAAGACAAGCTGAAAATCACAGCGCTCACTTTAATCATATATTTCTTTTTGTTTTATTTTTGAAATTTTCAGTTCCACTCCGTAAGTACTATGACTAACACTTTTCTACTTGTGTTTTATGTTTATTTTTGATACACTAAATTAGTATTTGTTACCGGCTAACAAAATGTATCGCGTATAGCAACACGTGCAATTTCTTACATTAAGTTGCCTAAAGATTATTTTTAGATCAAATACTGTAATTTTTTGTTCATACAATCTAATTCCTGCAAAGCATATAAAATAGTTTAAATACGTCTGTAATGTGTACTGTACTTTACAAAGGAAACAGTAATACATTACTTAAAAAATATATAGGCGACAAACAAAAAAACTTATCGTTTTTATTTTACTTATTTGTTATTATTATTTTTTTTATGCCTGCATGAAATTACTAAGAACAATTTCGTAAACATTTTTTTTGCTACTTCTATAGATTACTAGAATACGTAGTACATTTTTACACTAACTAAAAACTTCAAAGTTTTACTTCTTATCATAGATTTAGCAATTTTTTCAATTCGATTTATACTATTTAAAGTCTAACAACGTTTTTGTACTTATTATAAATTAGTACTTACGTATTTTATCTATAACATAAAGCTTTCTAAATTGATAGCTTTATTTATATGATAAACCTTAGTTGTTTATCTTTAAACCAAAAAGTTTAATAGCATAAAATGTACCTTTTTTGTTTTTTAAACGCGAAATTTTAAATTACTTAACTCTATATACTGATGATTGATATGTTTTTCCTAACTTTACAATACATTTCTCTAGTCTATAAAACTTTGTTTGTTTTATAAATTATTGGTGGTTTTAGTGTAACTGTATGTAATCATTCAGTTCCAATTTACTTACTATATTTGGAAAAAATACTTATGCATAATAGCTCTGATTGCAAACAACTATAAAATTAGCATTAATTTGCAATTCACAAGTAAATATAGAAAACTTATATATTTTCATTGCTCAAAAAAAAAAATGAAGAACAATTTTTAAAGCTTTTGATGCTTTAAAAATATAAGCATGTTTGTAAAATCCTTATAAAGTAAGACCTGTCTGAGGTTAAAAATATAATATTAGTAATTATAGACATTTTTCTTAACCAAAATAAAAGTTGAATAAGTTTTTTCAAACAACCTAAACCACTTACTTACACTAGTGCTCATTTTACAACCACACCGTAAAATTAAACATTTTAAATAAAACAAATTTATTTCAAATCTTTAAAAGTGGTCATCTCTAGCCTTGGAGCTTTCTTTTAGCCACAAGAATTTCGAAGCGCACAAACGTGCAAATATTGAACTTTCAAAGCGTAAACAGACCGACATGATTTAAGTGGTTCAACTGCAGTTTGATATTGGTACAAATCTTGGCATTTTTTGATGATCTTTCCAGTAACGTGATAAGTTTTAATCTTCAAAATCGGTATCGGGTGACGTAAATTGAACATTGAACGTTAAGTTAACTGAGAGTAAAATTACGTTTAACCATCAAATTATTACACAACCGAAGTATTGTGTTCCGTGAGTTAATGAAAAGTTAAGGCATAACTGCTGCTGTAAATACGACACCGTCCTACTTTTTCGACCATAATCACCTTTTAAGAACTTAAATAAACTTTAAGTATTTTTTAGTCGTAAATTATTTTTTGTTTTTCAAATAGAGGTTTAAACTTTCAGCTTAAAAAAAATGTTTGAAGTAAATTCAGATTAGTAGAAAATGTATTGTAGCATTAAAAATAAACAAAAGTAAAAGTTGTAAAAAAGTGCTAAAACTGCAAGAAAGTAGTTTAAAAATTAGTGGAAAACACTTACAGAGAGAAACGGTAAAAATTCAAAAGTAGTTTTGAAATTTATGCTTTCAATACGTTGAGAAGCTTTGAATTTTGAAAGAATACCTTTTTAAACTTTAGCAATCATGATGATAATTTTAAGCATTGTTTATTCAATATATTTATTTATTTATAAAAATTACTATATGTTTTAACATAAATAAAGAAACTTGTCATTAAAAAAAAATTAATAATTCAATGTAGAAGTTCTTGTTTACCGACTCATTTTTAATAAAATATTTTTTTTATAGAAAATGTTTATCAAACGAAAATTGTTGTTTTTTTTTATTAAAAATTTCATAGTTTTAGACAATTGACCAAGATACTTAAAATTAAATTAGTCAAAAACAATCATTAATTACTTTAAGCTCTTTTCTGTGTTATAAACTAATTATATTTTTGAGAGTGTATTATGAAAATTTAGTATGTTTTTATTTGGTTTATTATTTATCTTCTATGTAATAACTTGACATTTTGTTAGTAACGGCTTGTAAATTATACTTCGTAGATATCCAGTTAAAAACAGATTTTTCAACAAGTTCAAAAATAAATATGAAATTTTAAAAAAAAGCTTAATTATTAGTAAATATTATTGTACGTCGAAACTAATTGTTTTTTAAATAAAGCCTGGTTTTTAAAACCATTACAGTTAAATCAATAAATGTAAAATATATCTTTATTTTTTTCTAGAACGTACAAACTTTATTAATAACTTTTACGTATAACAAAATGTTTGGTTTAAATTTTACGAAAATTACACTACAACAAACAGTATAAAAACACTATAAACTATAACTACCTAATTTATTTTGCGTTCAAAGAGTATAATAGTTTGTTGTTGTACGCAAAAACAATTTTGGTTTTGCACTTGATATCATGCACCGTTTACTAAAACCATAATTACAGGTGAATTGACAAATTGAGCGCTGTATAATGCTTTTAATACACATTTTGCCTCATTATTTTCCCAGTATGTTGAAACATTGTTGAAATCGTGAACTTTGTTGCTTTATAAGTTAATAGTAACTTATTTCGCTGTAGAAACAAAAAGTAATTGTTAAAATTTTTGTTCGGAAAAACATTTATTTTTGTTAAAAGCTTAAAAAATACTATTTTTTGTTTTGAAATGTGTAAGTTTGATAAGATCAACAGTTGTTTAACTTAAATATTTATATCAAGTATTTGACACGAATTGTTTTTTTTGATAGCTGGACAAGTTTATAACTATTCTGAACAACAAATCAAACTTCTGTAGTAAAAGTGGTACAAACAATTATAAAAAATTAAATTTTTATATGCAATTTAAAATCTTCTAATGTAAGGAAAGATATCGTTGTTTTTGGTAAATATTGTATAATTTGAAGTATTTTTAATACAAAAATTATATATTGGTACTATAATGGTTGATTTCATTACATCATCAACACTTAACGATGTGCTTTTATTTTTGACAATAACCTCAGCTAGTCACAAACATATTTAATGTTATGCACAAGCCTAAATTACATTTTATAAGCCGTAAACAATTTCACACCTTCCTAATTTAATTATAATCTTCCTTACATTATCACTAATTATTTTCGTTAAAAAATTGTTAGTACACAGTTTATAAAATTTAAACCTTATTTCGGTACAACCTTGTTAATTGTTACACTAAAATATAGTTGATTTATAAAAACTTAACAAGTTCTACATCAAAATGTTTCGTACAAAGCATTATAAAGAAGTAACTTAATTTTTTTATTGCATTTAGAGAGATCTAAACAAATCAGAGACTGTTAAATAATTGTTGTACTAAACATTTTGTTTTTTAGTTTATTCAAAGAAAATAAAGAAACTAAACAAGATATATGTAAACCAACAAGCAAGTACATAAAGTAGGGAAAGACAGCTTTTTATAAGTAACCTAGTCTTATGCTGACGAAACTATGTTTTAAAACTTTTATTAAAAGAAAAATATATTTGTAAGAAAAATAAAATCAAATAAAAGTTATACTATGTTAGAAACAAGGATCAGTCCAAACTAAATTAAGAGAAGACTGGTATATTACAAAAATAAAAAGTTTAAAAAAATAATTTTTCAAAATATAATTTGCAGGTCGGGATTTTAGCTTACGGGATCTTGGACCGTAGTTTCCTGTTCATTACCGTAAAGCAATATTAATTTAAGTAAAAAATGAGACTAATAAATTCATTTTCTGGTTTAAACGAGTTACAAAAATCAAGCAGAAAAAAAAATTCTATAAAGCAACAAAGAAAAATATTTAAAAGTTTTAATGAATTTCTAATAACTACTGCAAATAAAAATACTTTTTATCAGTACGATAAAATATTATTTTTATCTGAATACATTACTTAAGAACTTTCATTATATTTTTCAAAATTTTTTTTGGTTTTGAAACGTTTTAGATGATAGATTAATTGGTTATTATGAAAACTATATTTTCAAAGCTACATTAACGAATCATAAAGTTTTACATATTTTGTATTAATATTTTAAACAACTTTAAAAAAAATATATAGCGACTGTTTCTAAACATACAAAATATAAGTTTTTATTTTGACAAAAACAAATCAATAAATTTTACCTGTAATCTTTAATCTTTATATTTTTTATCATACTTAAAAAAGCCCACAGCTAAATTTATTTGCTGTTTTGCTGATTTAAGGGATTAAGATCTACGTACTTGATTCTTGTTTCAGATTAGGACCTTGACAAAAACTTGAAACAATAACAATTTTTTATAAACAATAACGCGTTTTAAGAAGATTAGAAAATATATTAAAAAAAAACGAATTTAAAATATTGTATAAGATGTATGTAAAAGAACTAACTTTAGAATTGAATTTTGTATAATTTTTTTTCAAATAATTTGTTAAAATTTTATGCATATAACCTAATTTTTATACCTTAGGTCTATACAAAAATTAATATGAAGTTTCTTAGCTAATTACCAATATTGTAGATAAAATATTTCTTAGAATGTAAATACTTTCGATTCATTATTTTTTTAGTAAAAAAAATCAGAGTAATTCGATAGCTGTTACTTAAATAAATAATTAAAAGTAGTTTTTTTTTTAAGAAACCAAAACAGTTTCTGTTAACTGTTTTTCTTTTCGGCTTATTAAAATCTATAATAAATAAATTGTATGTATAAGCGGTGTTTTTAAGCTTAAGTCACATAATTTATTTACTGATAGTTGTCTAAAAATGGTGACATCTACTAACATTACAGTTTCGCTTTTGAGAAACAGGTTTTTGTATAAGTTCTCAAACTGTATTTGTGGTATTTCTTCAAACTTAAATTATGTTCAGTTATGTTTTAATTTAATTATATGCCGGCAAAACCACGATTATAGTTTATTGAAAATCATAGAGGTAAGATAACCTTAATTGTTTATAATAACACCAAAATGAGACCAAAATTAGACATAAAAGCAAAATAATAGCTTCTAAAATTTTGTTACAATTCATTTAATTAATGTGTATACAGTATTTTTTTGTTGTCAGTTATGAAAAAATGAGGTACTTGTCGTATAATAAAACAAAGTCAAAATGTTTTAGACTAACAAACAGTAGTTTATAATTATAAAAATTATGCTGCTAAATTTAAAAAGTAGAAAATTAGTTTACATACATATATATAAAAATAAGGAAAATTTCAAAATTTTAAGGAATTTTACTAACACTTTCAGCATTAGAAACTTCCATTCTTGAAAGATATAAATCTTGCTATTGGTTTTATGGTTACAAATTAAGCAGCTGGTGGGTATCATTTTATGGTTGCACCAAAACCTGAAAACCTACTTTATTGAAACTAAATCTTTATTAATGTAATTCAGTGAGTCACGTATAGAGTGTATTTAATAACTTTTTCTTTGACTACTTACTTGAAAAAACCAAACACAAACAAAATACATAAAAAAACACCTTCTTCATCATGTCTAAAGGTCAACATTCTTCATCTAAAGTAAATTTTTTACAGCTGCTTACTTTTAATCTAATATGAGGTCTATTAAATAAATAAGCTACTTTAACTACTTAATGCAAACTAGTTTCCTAGACAAAAATTTTCATTTTATTTAAGTAAAATGTATAAAAAGATTTTTGTTATACAATTATCACTTCTATATATAATTATATATAATTCATATTTATCATCTGTTTAAATGTCTATAGACAATAAACTTTGGAAGGATTAAACGAGTAAGAAGAAGCTATAAGTTTTATACAAACAAAATAAAAAACTAGGAAATTGCAAATTAGTTTAACTCATCGGATATTAATACTTTTTAAAACATATACTAATTTAAAGTTTCAAATACAAAACATTGTTTGTTTTGATATTAAATCTATTTTTGAAGCATTTCTTAAACACTCTCGAAAAGCTCAAGTTTAAAAAAATTAGCTATGAAACTACATTAATTCATTCTATTGTTTCAAGGTTTGTAAATACATTTAAACATTCAAAATTATTTAGTTATTTAGTATTTTTTAAACACATATTTTACTTTTTATTTATGTTAAAAAAAAATGGCTAAAACTAATAACTTTACCGACAGTTAAAATCCGTCTTTTAGATTTGTTTACTAACTTTATACTAGCTTTAAGATACGTTAAAGTGATTCAAAATAATCGTAATACTAGGGCTATCAGAGTTTTTTAAATGGTGAAAAAATGTTTATTAGTAATAATTTTTATGTTTCCAAGTAGTAAAATTACCAAGAAAAATATATTTAGTACAAAGTTTTAATTGCAAGTAACAAAATAACTATAAAAATTTCTAAATAACAAAATCAAAAAGAATTTGTTATGATTCTACTTACCAGTATAATACGAGGAGTTTTATTGTAATAACATAATAAATTGAGAAAAAAAATACAATAACAGTTATAAATAAACGGTTAAAAAAACTTGACAATAAAAAAATAGTTATCATTGAAAGTTTTTTTAGATGATTCAAATGAACAATTTTAACAAAGAAATGTATTAAACTTGTACTATATACTAAATTTACACCTTTAATATTTTACATCATAAAACATTTTAATATTTCTGTCTGTATTTATTTTTTAAAAAATTTAGAACAAAACTTTGTCCATTTAAAATTTAAAATATTTATAACTCACTAAGTATTACTGAATGAAAAGAAAAAAAGTATTCATTAGGTTTATGCGGTAAAAAAAAAACATCTATAAACGTTTTTAAACACTTTAATACCACAGTGTATTTATTACGAATTATTAAATAAACTTTGCTGATAGTTTCGACTGATATTTTAAAAAGTTGTTACTTAGCTAAGAACTTAAGTTATTTTTAAATTATTAGACCTTTAGCGAATTGAAGACAATTAAAACTCATTCAACAAAATTGATATCTCAAGATCTAATTTTTTTGAAATTTTTTTAGTGTTAGATATTTGTAGTATAACAATTATAACTTTCATAGACAACAATTTATCTATGTTTTCACTGACTAATACTTAGATATTCCTTGCTTATTTTTGTTTATTTTTTGTAGAAAACTAGACTGAAATAAATATTAAATACCTTGTACAGTTTACAGTTTGGTTTGTGTTTTATTTGATAATAACTTCTATTTTACAAAAATATCATCAATTTATACTATATCTAGTTTATATGTCGTAGAAGTACAGCTAAATAATTACTTTAAAATTTATCTGTTTTAAACTTTTTGATTGCTATCAACAATTTTCTTTCACGATAAGCCATCAAACCATCATAAAAACATTTAGCTGTCAAGTTTAGAAAAGAATTATGATATTTATCATGTCAAAACTGAACTGAACATAGTTTACCAGTTTTAAATACTAATGAAATATATTTAATGTCCGTTATTTATTCTATTAAACAGGTTTTTTAAGAGATGCTTTAGTTGAAGTCTGTTGTTGAAAATAAAGTTTTTTTTTACAGATTTTAAAAGCAGAAACGTTAAAGTTTTAATAAAACTTTATTTTAGATAAACTTTATTTTTCAGCTTTGTATGAAAAAATCTACTAAAGTTTGATATAAAAGTAATTGAAAGTTGTTACGCCGATAAACAAGTTTCTCTGAAAACTTTTTAAGCTTGCAACCTAAAACCTTACAACTTAGTAAGTTAATTCCTGCACTTAGAATGTTAAGATAGATACTACTACAACTTATAATATAAAAAAAAAGCGACTTGTGTATTTACTATGAAGAACTGACATTTCAACATCGTTTAAAACAGTTTAAAACCTTGTGATTGTGTCTTATCAAAAAAAAATATAGTAAAACTACACAGATAACGTTTTATTTTTTGGATAAAACTAGTTAAAAATTAGTTAAAATGTCGTTTTTAGAAGTAGCTTCGACGCTGTAAAACTATAGTCAAATAAATATTTTCCAATCACACAAACTTGTAACGAACTTGTAAAGTCCTTAGTTCGTGATTCATTAGTTTCGGTAACAACTTTTTATTTTAAATTTATATATAGAGAACGTTCATATTTTTAAAATAAAGGAATTAGAATTTAAATATGAAGGTTCAAAAGTGATCTTAATTGTTTTAGGTAAAATTTAAATACTTAACTTATTTGTTTTATTGTAGAAGTATTTTAAATACCTAGTATAGTAGAGAAATATAGTACGGATAAGCATTTTAAGATCATTTCTTCATCATCAAAACTTATCAACAAAGTTTATTAGTATTTTTCTAAGCTATAGAAATCTGTAAAATTTATGTTAGGGAAAAAACAATTTTGTTTGTTAAAACAATTTGTCAATTTTTTTTTAAGTTAAAAAATAAACATGAATAAAAACTATTTTTTTATACTTATATTTATGATATAGAATAAAAATAATATTTACAAAGCTATCAACTAAAAAAGTTTTATTTAGATTATTTTTATACTCAGAATTTAGAAAATGGAAAATAAATTAAATAAATAAAGTTTTTGTACAACAAAATTTTATAATGAAGACATTGATAAAATAAAATCAAACACGATGTAAATAGCGAAATATTAAAACTATATAGTAAAAGGGTTCTTTCTTTACTTTACGAGACACACATCAAACAGCTGTAAAGCATATATAGTAAATGCTTTATATCTTTAATAAATTAAGCTCTTACTAAGCTCTTCATGCACACTGTTTATAACAGTAAGTATATTTAAGTTTTTCAAGTTGGCCGATAAAAACATTGGCACAAATTCGTGGTTTTAAATGAAAAAAGCACATTCTTTTACGTACATTTTGGTTGAATTTAAAATTATAGCTGTTGTGATTATATGAGACAGTTTTGAATGCTATTAAACTTGCGTCAAAAGTTGTATCTAATTTAATTTTTATAACATCGCTAGCTGTCAAAACAAATTTAAAATGCTAAATTATAATATCATAACAATATAAAATGTGATCTCGTTTATCAATAAAAGCATGCAGCTAGCTTTTAAACCTTTTGTTCTGTTTACCGCTTATATTGAACATAAAATTGTAAAAACATCAATACTAATATTATATTCAGAAAACTATCAATATCAGAAAACAGAAAATTGCTTTGTTTTTTCAACGTTTATTAGAAATACTTATTATTGAAAAAGTTATAGCATTCAGATAAATTAACAAACTAAGTTAGCTTTTTAAGACTAACTTATTGCTCAGGTAAAATTTCATTGAAACTAATAAACTAAGACATGACTAAGTTTGAATATAAGCTCTAATTCAAAATAACTTAGATTTTACCAAAATGGATGTAACTCGTTAATACCGCTTAATAATTTTTTACTGTTCAGTTTAAAGTTGTTTTTAACACGACTTTCACTGAACGACCATAACGTTTTTCAAACTTGATTAAATTGTGTTTGGAATCCAAAACTAAACTTGTGAAACATAGAATAATTATTTAAGTTGAACAACTTTTAAGGTTCAAAACAAATAAGGTTTGCTGGATTCGATGTTTTTAAGCTTTCTTATTATGAAGTGATTCTTAAAATGATTGCCTTTTGTAACACAATTTCAGATTATAAAAGTAAGAAATAATTAAACATATTTTTATTAAAGCATTCAATATATAATTGAAACATTATAAAATATTTTCAAACAAGATTTTATTAATGCCGAATTTGTAATACAGTTAAACAATTTACAATTTTTTGTAATTTTTTACCTTAGAAAATTAATCAAAAAAAAATTGATTTTCTTGTTAAAATTTTTTTATTAATTAACCTTATTAAGTTTGAACAAAAAACCATTCTTGAATACTTAAACGCATACGGCTGTATTCACCAAAAAAGTCATTGGTAACAACATTAGAAACTTAGGGAAACACTAATTTCGTAAATTTAAGCTTAAGAAATAAAAATTTGTTACAAAATTACTTGTAGTAGTATATATCTTTGTAGTTTGAGTTTTATTTTAAATGATATAGTTTACCTTTTGAAGTATGCATAATGTTAGTTTGACATTAATAATGAAAAAAATGCGTTATACTACTTATAAAAGAACTTTTTAAACCTATTTATAGTTTAATAAAAACATTTATAATTCAAATTTTTAAACATATTTATTTTTAGATAAAACTTGTATACAATATTAGTAATTTTCTTGTCTAATTTCAGTAGCTTGTCTATAAAATTAATATGTAGTTAAAATAGACACAGTTTTACGTAAATGACAAACGTTTAAAACTACTAGTAATTTTTAGAAACAGTCTCTGTGTCTAAAAGAAGATACCTTTTATTACAAACATTTAAAAAAAAACAGTTTTACTATACTTTTGTTAAAAGTCCCATAGGTCAAACATAAGTAGAAACCTTTATCTCCTGTATGAATAAACCAGTGAAATTTAAATAAAAATAAAATAGATATACTTGAACCTGTTTTACATGAAATATTGATGTTTAATGACCAAAAGTTTCTATTTATTTTTCAGTGGTTCAGCTGAAACCAACTAAATAGTTTTTTGAGAATTATTGTTTTAACCGAAAATTTCATCTGCTGTTTTGTGGCTTGACAATAAATTACATAAATAGAAGTAAGTATCTGTAGTTGGCTTTTTATTTTTTGTTTTTAACATAAAAAAAGCTTTTAAATTGAAATGTAGTTAAATTAAAACACTTTAAAACATACTAGCTACTATTCAAAATGTAATTACAGTGCTTTTTACTTAACATACTTTATATAATATCTAGACATTTTTATCAACTTTATTTAGTAAATACTATAGTTTTGTGACTGGATTTTTATTTTTTATTTTTTTGTTTAATAAGTTTATATATTTAACAAATTTTCTAGTTTAAAGCAGCAAAATTTTTATGAAAAAAACTACTATAATTACTTCAGGATTTAAAAAATATTGTAAACGTTATAAAAAAAAATTAAAATTTTTTTTTAATTACTTTGAAAGTATTTTTGATTGAATTTTTGTACCTATTAAGTTACCTATTTTGCAATAGTTTAAATCTCCGAAAAAAGAGAATTTTCTTATTTAATTAACGCACTTTTTGAAATTTTATTAAACACTAAAGTGGGAAAAAATAAAGTTAAACTAGTCCAGTAAACTTTTTATTTGATTTTCTAACACTAAATATACTTTTGTAGAGATAGAGTAGTAACAATTTAGTTGTAAATTTACATTCAGTCAAACTTTTTACAAATTATTTTCGTGTTTAAAAACGTATTTAAGCTTGTATATATATTCATATTAATTTACATTTACATGCAATCATTCAGACGTTAAAAACTTTAGGAATTTTTCAATCATGTGACAATCTGACAATTAAAACTGTTTTAAAGTATTATGTTTAATTAACACGAAAAAAATCAAATTTTTGACCGATAAAAATTTTTATTTCTATAAAATGTACTTTTGGTCGCTTTATCTTCTTTAAAAACATAATCTGTAATTTTCAGTAAAATTTTATTTTCCATTGTTTGAAAATATACATTCTTTAAAAAAAAAGTTGAAATAAAACTTTTCTTAAAATACTCGAATACTGTTTTAAGTTTAATATAAACTTATTTAATATATACTTAGTTTAACTTTTTGCTCAATGAATAGTAATAGTTTTTCTATACAAAGTAAAAAGATGTTTTTCAATTTGTTTTTAAAGGAAATAAAATATTAAAAAGTTAATTATATTTAATATATCAAAATAAAAACATTTTTAAGATTTTTAACTATTATTTAGTTAAATTCGATCAGTTTTATAAGTAGGTTTATGTTTTCCACATTCTCCTTTATCGTGGTTTGCTATATTAAAACCACTTTAAAATTGTTGAGTAATAAAAACGTGACATTCAGAAAAATATTTGAACAATCTAATAAGGAAAAAGCTTGATTTATTTAAGATTATGATTATAATGAATATTTTTTCTTAAAACAAAAACTTAATGAGATACATACAATAATTTTGCATTTTAATTTTTAAAGTTTAGCTAAAATGAAGTATTAAACCTGTTTTAATTTGCTTGTTTGCGTAACATGTTTAAAGGTACAAATTGAAAAAAAATAGATAAGAATCTAAATATTATTTCCAGCTAAGACAATCTTACAAAAGTGTTTTTACAATAATTGATTTTCCACGTTACTAATTATAACGTTATGCACAGTTTTGTTATAATTTCAAATACACTTCTATGTTAGTTTAGTTTTTAAAACAATTAGTTTAGTGGTCGCATTTTGATGCTAAACTACTTATTTATTTATTTGTTTTTTAGTAGCTCTGGTATTTATTTAAATATTAATAACTGTCTAAACATAATAAACGTAGCACTAAATAATTTTGTTTAAATTAAAATTTATTAGCTCAAAAATTTGTTATTTATCTTTAATACGATAATGAGTTTTAATAAAAATGTTTACACTAATAAGTACAAACAAAACGATTAGTTAAGCTTACTTAAACAATAAATTTACCTTTTTATTTTTTACTACATCTTTTTATTTTCAATGATATTACTTTTAAAGAAAATATTATCGAACCAGAATATTTTATTTTTCACAGATTGGAAAGTACTGTCGTTAAACAAAGTGATTATGAAATGTTTTTTTATATTTATTTACGATGATCAATTTAGACTTTTATTTAAATATTTTTTTTAATTTTAATTATGTTAGTCCGTAAGTTTAAAACATTATAATAAATAAACATTTACAAGTTTAGTTGTGATAGAATATGATGTTACTTGTCATAAAACTCCCTGACGACGAATTTCTATTCAAATTAATTTTAGCCTACAACTAATATTTTTTTAACAAACAAATAAATTCATATTAAACAATTAGATAGCTTATATAAACTTTTACAGGCTTAATATTGTTATTTTATTGAAAAGCTTAGTTTCATTATTTAGATATTTTTTTCCGAAACTAATATTTGAATTTAAATATATTTTATTATTAATAATTTAATTAAATAAATTTGCAATTTATTTCTTTGAATTAGTTTTTTATAGGAGAAAAGTATAACACCTATATTTATTAACCTAATAAACGACTAGTTTTTTAAGGTTAAAAATAATTTGTGTCGGTAAACTAATATTAACATCATTTTATTGTAAAAGTTTGCATTTTAAATATTTTCTGTCTATTACGTTCTAATATAACAGAAATAAATTAATAAAAATTGAACAAAAAATTTGAAAAAAGTGCAATTAAATTTTTTAGGTCTTCTCAAAAACTAAAGTTAATTTTTAGCTTTTAGAACATTTTAGAAACTTTTATGACATTATTAATTATATTCATTTTATAAAACTGAATGCACTAAAATAGTTTTGAGTTAAAAAAACTAAAAAAACTTGATATAAATAACAAAATATGTACGTGTTTATCATAAGTTTATTAAGAATAAGCTTTTAATAGCAGATATATAAATTACGAAATTTCCAATTTTTCAATTTCATTAAATTTAACCAATTTTATGTGATAAAATCACAGCTTATATTTTGTGATTGCTTTCTTTTTATTGGAAGCTGGATGATAATTTGGTAATTTCCATTCAGCATTGATAATTGTTTAAAAAAATTTAAACAGTATACTTCTTTGAAAAAAGTTATAATAGACGTTATAAAAGTCAACTCGACAATAAAGGTTTAGTTGTGTGCATAATAAAACTAGACTTGTTTAGCTCTTTTAAAATGTTTTATGACGCGTTTTGGCCTACATAAATTGATTTCGCAATAAAAATTACGAAAAATCTTTTAGATAATGAACGCTTTCATTTATTTTAGAAAAACTTGTAACTTGTTTTTATACATAAAAAGAAAAACATTTTTTTATTTACTTAAAGTAATGACAATTAATCAATAGTTCTTTTTGTATCAGGTTTTTAAATTTATCAACTATCAAGAACTTTTTATATCTATTTTAGAAAAGTTTCATGCAGGTTTACTTATTAAAAATAAAGTTTACAAAATATTTACATTTTATTTGTCAACTGTTTTTTTAAGCAACTAATGTTTTGTTATATATATCTTAAATTAGTTTTCAGAAAAGCTAATTTTTATGATGGTCTGGTAGAAATATTTCTTTCTTCGTGTTTCATTTTAGAAACAAACTTTATCAATCACATTTTTAACGACAATAAGCATTTTTTTTTAATTCTGTTTGAAATTTACTGCATATTTATTACATAAACTAACAAAAAGTTTTCTATTACGAAACAACTTTAAATTATTACCGCAACAATTTAAGTAACAAATAGCAAACCAGGGATACAGCGTTTAGAAATATAATGAGGTACTTTTAAAAATGTTGTGTAGTATCTCAGCTTTTATTAAAAATCATCGTGAAACAAATAAAAGTAAAATCTTATTTAGAAATATTTAATAAATTTAAGAAATAAAAGTAAAATTTAAAGAATTTTGTAACAATAAAATAATAACACATGCAAATAATAGATAAATAGTGTTTTTAAACATAATTTGTTTAAATATGAGCTATCTTTCAACTAAAATGAATGAACAAAACATATATTCAAAACTAACATTTATATTGGAACAATTTTCAATTAAAAGCCTTTTTTTAACATAAACTTGATAACCAACTGGTGTAAATAAAAGTTTTATCTTAAATTTTTATTCTCTTAGCTCAGTCTTAAGAGTATAGTAAGTGTTGTGCATATGATACCAATTTAAACTTTAACGAATAAGCATTATTACAAATAAAATAAAATATTTAAACTTTGTTTCTAAGTGATGCAAAGTTTTAAAACTAAATAGCAGTTCAGTAAATAAAATAGAACAAGGTTTCTGACAATGTTGTTAAAGTAATTAGAGATGAAAGCAGCAAAAATTTTAGTTAACAAATAACAAGTTCAATTTCATTTGTTTTTTACAAAAAAAAAGTTTCTTAACTTTGTGCAAATGTTTGATTTTTTCTTCAAGATGCAAAAATGCATAGAATCAAATTTTTTAATTAAAGAAATTATTTTAAGCGTTCATTGTAGTTGAAAAAATTTCTACATTTAATATTATAATTTAATGTATTGTTTAAAATAATATTACATTAATATTAGAAAAAAATAATGACTTTTATCTACTACAGCATGTGTAAACTAAATTATTGTTTTAATTATAAAACTCTTTTTGAACCTTAGTTTTGTTTTTAACCTTTAAATAAATATTTAGGTAAAACTCCAATTTGTATAAGAATATTAAATTTTCGGATAAAATCAAATAGAATATTTAATAAATGCTTTTAAAAACGATAAAAAATAAATACAAATGAAAGATAAATTAATAAAAAATCGAAATAGAAGAAAGCAATAAGTTACCTTTATTAAGGTACATTTAAAAACCCTATATAACACTTTTGACGATATTAATTTAATTTTTTAACTGCTATCAAAAACCTTTTTTGTTAATATTTAATATATCGAAGGCTTTTTTAACAGTTAAAGTTTTTTATTTCCGAATTTAACACTCAAGTCCTAATTCGAGTTATACTAACTATATAAGTTTAAGATTTGTCATTGAAGATAAAAAGATTATTTAAAAGTATTTGAATCGCACCTATTTTGTTAAGCTTTGAATGTTAAACTTAAATAGTTCTACAATTTGCTAAACTTTTTTCCAGAACTAGTTTTAGTTAATAATTTGATAAATAAATAAAAACCAAATGTAATAAAATTTCAATTAAAAGTTTATGAATACAAAATAAATTGTTACATTTATATCACCGATATTTTTGAAAATTATAGATGCGGCGGCCAGTACGGCAGAAGTCTCAGCAGCCGCGTCAGTACCAGGACTTCCAACATCTCCAGAATAAACCGGTCTTTGGTCCGCACTGTCCACTTCAGGTGGATTCCAACTCTCAGATAGTTTCTGGTATGCTCCTACCTTTTAGGTAAAGGTTTTAGTTTTGATTAAAACTCTAGGCATTGTTTTTAGTCTACACTTTAGCATACACATGAATTATTTAGTTATTTATCCAAGACTATAGTTATAGTAGCTTGTAATTAACAAAACAATTAGTAGTCAAATATGACATCATAATATTGCTTACATTAGTTTATAACGTCCTAGTTTTTCTTTGGTCTAAATTCACTAGTGTTTATTTAACAAAAACATTTATTTTCTAAAAACTCTAATTCTACCAAGTTTTTGATAATCAGTTTTGTATAAAACAAAAATTAGTTAGTTAATGACGTGCGCTAAGTAAAGCAAAAAAAGCAAACTTTAATCGTTTTATCCCTCTAAATTGTTCTTAAAGCTATAAAAGAATGAGCTATAAAGAATGAGCTCTATTCCAGGTATGAATACTTTAAATTTTGATTTTAAGTTACTTGTTTTTTTTCAAGTTCTGAAAAATAAGTACAGTACTTGAAATGTGAAATTGAACTTGATAAAAATTATATAAATTTTGTTTAAAAAATGTTGTTTAGCGTGACTTTTCTTTGTTATTTGGTCACACTTTTTTGCATTTAACTTGTGATTTGGTCACATTTTAAGCGGTTTTAAAAATAAAAAAATTTAAAATTGTGGCTCAAGACTGTATATCACTTTTTACGAAATCTTGAGAACAATAATACGTAAAAAGTTCAAAAGTGTTTTAAAGACATACGAGCACTAAACTTTGTATTAAAGTTAATGAAAAACTGAAAAAAACGTCATGGTTAACTTACTGTATTATTTATTATAATAAAAGTACAAAATTGGTCAAATGAAAAAATTGTTAAAATTTTAAAACATTTTTTGACAAAAACATCAGAATTCTCACTATAAATACAATTTAACGTTTCTGAAATTCCTTAAAAAACACCAAAATACGTTTTACGTGGTTGTTATATTTTGAAATTAGGAATATAATTATGGTGAAAATTTTTATTACCATAAAACCATAATTCTCAAGTACAAAGGGTACTGTTAACCTTAATGCGTTTCTAATGTTTCGATTAAAATAATTTCGCATTAACATCGAAATTGTTAACACTGTACAAATTACATTATAAGTTGTACAAAATAAAATAAGTAACTATCTATAAAATTATTTTTTAAGTACTTTACGATCTTTAAACATTAGTTTTAATTTAGTATAGTAGTAGTTAATCATAAATCACAATTTAATTTATTTTCTTATTTTAAAATTATCATAAGCTTTAAAAACTTGTAAAAAGACGGTTAATATATCGTTTGTACTTAAAGTAATAAAAAATTGTTGAAATTTTTTAGGTTAATGTTTCATTAGAAATTTTAACAAAAGCAAATATGTAGTTTAAACATATGAATAGTTTTTCAAATAAAATTTATTTAAAAAATTTCTTTGTTTTTCTTATGTCAGAAGCTTAAAAAGTATGCAAAAGATGTTAGATATCACACAAAACACTTATTAAGATAAAGTAATTTTTAAAACAATTAGTTGTAAATTTTAATTATTATTAACAAATTTAAAAGTTATATTATTTTTTCTACATATATTATACTTAAAGGCTTAGATATTTATACAGATATTTAGTATTCCACTCGTTTCTTATTTTGAAGTGTTAAGTGCTAAAGTTTTTTTTTAAACTTAAACATAAAAATACTTTTTAGTTTAGTTTTTCAAACTTATTTTAAACCTTACTTAACTAATAAAAAAAACGAGCCTGAACAACGAGTTTATTTTTATCGAGGTGGCACTTCATCAGGTAGTCAGTTGCCCACCTGACCTGATCCAACGCATCTTCGTACAAACCTGATGACTGGTATCCCTGTTTGAATTCCTGAATACCCCATGATAACATGGTGGCTCCGAATGCATTTATCATCGTTGTTTTCACGCTTCCCGATCCTGATTATAGTGTGTTTTAGTGTTTATAATAATTAAGAATAACTTAAAAGAAATTTTAAATATATTTTTCACTAGTTCTCAAATTCTTTTAAAATTTCCTGTTAACTTTCTAAACCGAAAATAAACACATTTAAACAAACAAATTTTATTAATAGCTGATAAATAAATTTTAGTAATTAAACATATATAAGTTTGTTTTTATTAGTAATTAGTATATTAATAAATAAACTTATGACGAGACTTTCATGATAGAAAAAAGAAAATTATTAACTTATAATTAGTACTTTTAGAATTTTGTAGCTACAAATTGTATTTTGTTAGCATTAATTTCTGATTAAGTTTAATTTAATGAGATAAAAATAAACATTTTATTTTTCAAATAATACTGAAAAAAATTTAAAGAGTTTTAAACGCTAAAACATAAGCAAACTACAAACTTTAGTTTATATAAAAAACTTTAAAAACAGAAGATAAAACATCAAAGAAAATTTGTTTCTGTTTTAGACTTAGAAATTAAACTCATTTAAACTTTTGAGTATTATTTTAGTCTATGTCCCGAACATTAAAGACTACGTAAAAATCTATAAGTGTACTTAATCTTGTAAAAATATCAGAATTGATCATAGTTAATCATAATGACCATAAGTATGATTACTTAGTGATAGGTTTTTTACTTTAAAGCTGTTTTTGTTTTTTTTTAGTAGGTCTCGCTAGGTAAACTTGAACAAACTTATCATTAAGTGGAAGTTGTAAAAACATCAAGTAAGTCTTATCAGATAATGATACTAAGCATTTATGATAAGAAATAAACAAACTAAAACTGCTACTGATTTTTTTACTTGATGTTTGAAATGTTCTCAAAGCTATGTTGCAGTATAGTTTGCATTAAAAAAAAACACTTCCAAAAACTTAAAGAAACAAGCAATTTTTTGTTGCAATAAAATACGTACTTAAATTATTAAAGTCAACAAATTATAATAAAGTTTTTTAAATTAATAGTTGTATAAATTATATTAAAACTAATTTGACTTAAGTAAGTTACTAAAAAATATTTTACGTAAATAAAGTACAAAAAGAGTACTTATTTAGAAATATTGTAGCAAAACTTTCTGGTATGATCAGTTAGCCTCTTAAGTTTTAAATATCTTTTTTTTTTGTTTTATAAGGTTTATTTCAACTAATTGTATTTAATTAATTTTAAGTAGCTAACCTTTTATTTTACATTATTAAGAAACAATAGTTTTTGAAAAAAAATAATATGTAAACAACTCCAAAATGTTAGGTTACTTTATTAAAAGTTTACTTTTTACTTTTGGTTAAACTAATATATCAACAAATCGAACACATAAATCAAAAAAAAATTATGTCTACATATAAAACTACACGTCATAACAGATCGTATATTTTGAAAGTTATAGTTTTAAGTATAGGTTTTAAATTAATTTTAGATATCAAACGTCTCACTTTAAATAACTAAGATAATGCACTTTTTCAAGGAAGTACATATCCAACGAATACTAAAACCTACACTTACCTTATCTACTTACATATTTTCTTAATTTCACAAAACCATATCAATAAATCTAATAAATAAACTTTAGAAATAACTTATGTAACTAATCGTTACATCTTTTTCCTATTTACAGTTTGCTAAAATTGTTTCTAAGAAAACAATTTTCAACAACTATCATTTTGTTATAACGTTCGATTATGCTATTGGGTTTTTCTAGAAGTGAGTTTGGTTTGCACAGAAATTAAACCGTGAAATGATTAATTATCTTTGAATTATCGCAATTAAGATCAAGCATGTTTCTAAGCGGCTTATTCGAATGTAGTTTAGTAATTTTCTGTGAAGTTTTCTACAAGGTCGTCGAGAGTACATTTACTAATAAATACAACGTTTTATGTACTAATTTGTGTTAATTATAAACTATAAGTAATTTGATTAAGTATCAATAAGAATTGACACAACTACAGTTTATTTTTTCATGGTATCTGATGTGAAATTTTAATATGGCTCTTATTTTTCACAAGTTAACAAAAGTTTCAATAGTCATTAACTAGAAATGATCTATTAAATTTTGTAGGAAATAATTGATTTACTTTCAATTTTTAAAACAAAATATCTAGTATAATCGATAATAATCTTGATGCTCTTTGAAAAAATAAAGTGTTTTTTATTTCTAACATTTATATATTGTTTTTGAAAATTTTAGAAAGCTTTCAAGCAGAATAAAATACTGTTGACACAAAAAGGTTTTGTTTAAAAAGGTAAACAAGTAAAATAAGCTATGTTTTCCACTAATATGCTACTAATTGTTTAACAATAAGCAACAATTTTATACCTCTTCGATTTTTTTACTAAACATGAAAATATAATGCAGCAAACTTAGCAACTGTTATATTAAGACATTATGCACTGCACAGTTTACAAAGTTTTATGCAATTTAAATAGCCAGATAATGACTTTATTCAAAAAAAAACACAAATTTCATACATCAATGTACTTTTTAAGTATTATGCTAATATTTTTACGAACTAAACCATTTAAATTTCAATTAAAAACTTAGTTATGTTCAATGCAAACAAACAAAGCAACAAAGCATCGATTACAAATTATTATTTACTAAAACGAGTTACAATTTAAAAAATCAAGAAAAACAAAACAATTGTAAAATAAATAGCAGTCAATAAGTTTAGTCTAAGTTCTAGAACTAAAATTCGTTGTTTATTACAGTAAGTCGTATAATAAATAAATTAATATAAGTTATGTAGCTTCGTAAATATGTTGTATATATATTTCAATTATATCAAAAGACTTAAAACTCAAAGAAAGATAGTCTGAAAGTTAACTGTTGCGGTTTAAGCACATTAACCAGCAAAAATTTAAAAATTTTCACTTACTTTAAATGTGTGAAAAATTAAAGTAGTGCTTTAAAATTATTTAAATGTTTAAATAAATTAAATAGAATACTTTCAGTGTTAGTTTTGTTTAAAAAACTGCTTTAGGAAAATCTAAATAAATCCTGTTAGGTTTAAGGTTAAAAATTTTTCGCGCAGAATCAATTAAACATTGCTTAGTTTTGTAGTTTTAGTTCACTTAAAAAATTAACACCTCGTAAAAACTTATTGAAATCTAAAATACCAATAGCTTTTTAAATATATGCAAAGTGTATTTACTGTGACCTGTAATACATGTTAGTAAAAATAAGGACCTTATTACACCATGTTAATATAGAGTAACTAATCCAAAGTAACTAATTTTATTTACACATAAAAGAGTCATTAAGTTTGTGTAAAAAAGATAAGTGCTAGTTTGGTATTAGCAGTTTAATAAGCCATAATAGATTAAAATTTTAATAATTTTACATATGTACTCTGTAGGTGGGAACGGGTTAAAACTGCACGAAGGGACTAAATTGCATGAAGACAATTTGCTCGAAAGGTTAATTTTGCACGAAGACATATTAGAACGAGAAGACAAAATTGCACGAAGACAATTTTGCACCAAGGGTCAATTTTGTAAGAGTTACAATTTTGCACGGAGGGTCATTTTAAAGTAAATAAATAAAATCAGTCAGAGTAAAAAAAAAAAGAAAAAAAAAATTAAAAAAATAAAAATAAAGTTACTTTCCGAAGGTTAGGGATAACAGTGATAATAAAAATAAAAATAAATAAATTACTTATAAAAACTGTCATTAAACAAAAATTACTAAATAAAAATAAATTACTTTATTATTATTATTATTATTATGTTGATTATTGTGCAATGTTGGACTCATGCATTAAAACCTGAGCCACTTAAACAGGACACACAAAAAGAGAAAAATAAAATAAACTTATATTCAAAACTTTAAAATAAATTACATACTTAAAAAGAAAAAAAGCTACTAACCGAGGGTAAGGCTTAGGGGTAAGTATGAATGTTATAAAAATAATTTAAAAAGTATTTATTATTAAAAAAATAACAATAATAAGTTACCGACCGAAATTAAGGGTTAGGGATAACAGTGATAGTAAAATGAAAAAAAAAAATTAATAAAAAAATAATTAAAATTGATAGTCAAAGTTTGTCTCTGTGCAAAATTTTCTGCTCGTGCAAAAGTATCTTCGTGCAAAAAAATCCCCACGTGCAATTTTGTCTGCTCGTGCATATTTGAGACCTACTCTTGTAGGTACATATTTGTAAAAAGCAGAAAATATGATTATACTGTTTATTTATTAACTTGCCGTAATATTTTGTTAGTCACCCTAATATAATTGTATATTTATTTACTAAACCAGACTTAAAGTGTTATTTGATATAAAATTTGTTTGTTTAAAATTAGATCTATAATATTTATTCAACACTTTTTTTCTTTTTTGTTTATTTATCAAAGTCGTGTTTAATTAAAGATATTCAACTTAATTACAATAGTATAACTTTTATAGTTTTAGTTAAACTAGTTAAAAAATTTTTGATGCGTAATTAAAGAGTGTTTTGATATAAAAAAGTTATTTTTTATATCAAACATTATTAGACATTTATTACATATTAATATTAGACATTATATACAGTTAAAGTAATTTTATACAACTTTAATAGCCAAACAGAGACTTTATTGAATAAATAACAAAGGCAAAAAATAGCTGTAATCTATTTTATTTGTTTCACTGCTTTTAAAATACCTCATTACCTTAAATTTTTTTAAAACACTTTCAATCTTTTTTTTAAACAATAACGAAAAAACATTTTTAAATTTTTAATGTTTACTAAAGATTTTTTTCTTCGAAAGTTTTACGTTAAAGTTTCATCATATTTTGTGAGGCTAGTAGAATTTACTATTTTTTTTAACAAATATAATACAGATTTTATAGTTAGAATTGTAAGTTTAACGTTTTATAAGTTTTAAAAGAACTGGTAATAATAGTTAAAGAAGTTTTACTATGTTAAGTTTTACCACTGACAAAAGTTCATTTAAGTATATTTATGAAAATATTTCTATTTATAAATTCATTTAAAAAAACGTCAATCGAATTCATAATTTTTTCAAACTTTTTAGAATTATTACCATGACAGACTTACTGTTCCCTTTTATGCATTAAAATAAAAGAACTGTAATATAAAAAATAATTTATTGACAACTAATTTTAATTATTCTTAGTTAGAAATTAAACCAAAATAATTTTACTTACTTTTAAACGGTTAATTACTTTTGATAGTGTTTTTTATCGTTTTGTCTATATACTACAAAAATTTAAATTTAAAAATAAATTCTGTCTTCTTATGTTGTAAAATTGTGCATTGAAAAACTTTACAATTTAATGTAATAGCCTAATTTTTCTATTAATACTTTCAAACTTTTTCTAAATACAATCGTGTTTGCTTTTGAACTATTCTTAATTAAAAAGTATATTAACTATTTATAAATAAAACTGTTTGATATTTCTAAAAATTAATAATTGTTTTGTTTTGAAAAAAACTAAGTTTTATTAAATTAAAAAAAAAAACTTTACATGATATATTTATGGTTCATAATAAAGTTGTAAACACGATTAAATGATGTTAGCTTGGAAACCTCAAGTTTTTTTGTAAATCTTTTTATAATAAAATTTTATTCATTTATTTATAATTGGCTTTTAAATTTTCCAACGTAGTACTACAGTTGTAAAAAGTAGATGCTTTAAGTTAGAAATAAACATTTTGCGAGTTTTATTGTTATAGTATTATGCTAATACTTTAAATTTTAATTACTAAATCATCCTGCCACTTTTTGACAGCTTTATATAATTTCAACTACAATAAAGTCCTCACATAGCCTTTACATTTTAAAACCTGTAAGTGTAAATAAGATAGCGTGATTAGGAAATGAATTTGCGGTTACAATATGAAGAAAAAAACAAAGATTTTTTTTCTAATAGCGGTTAAGAAGCAATTTGTTTTTATAAACACCTTACATCACTACCACGGTATTAAGCTATAACTTTGGTGTAAAGAACTAAGGTATTAAAATTTTAAAACATTTTTTTATTCCGAAAGTATTGTTTTAAGCTTATCTGGAAATCAGATTTTTATAGAATGATAGCAGTTTCAAAACATTTTCAAGACAATTTTGTAATAATTCTTTAAGGTCAATACTTAAAGTTTTAAGTTGCATTTGTGAAACATTAAACAATATTTATAACCTGATATGATTTCTAACTAATGAAAGACTTTTCAATTAACAAATTTTGTTTTTACTAAATGTTAAGAATCTAACGATGTTTTTTATGCAATAAAACGTTTTTGCAAAATTAAGAAAACAACTTTATTGTTAAAAAAGGTTATCCTTAGAACTCAACTGTCTTTATGACTTGTATTAATATACAAACATGAGTAACAAAACGTGTAAGCAGTTCTAATTCTTATATGTTTTACGTATTTTTGGTTTGTTAAAACAGTTTTTATATAACAAGTATGATATGTGTCAAAGTATTTCGTAATTCTCGTAAGTAAAACTCTGACAAATATTCAGAAAACATAAATTAAATTTATAATTCTATGTAATGCACCATATACCTAAGCACGATCTGCTTGTAAAAACTGACTAGCTTAATACGTAATCAAGTCAGTCTAAAAGTTGATGATTTATTTTAATCATATTTTTTTTATTTTTAGGCATTAAGTTACTAGTAACGAATGAACTTTGGAACTAATTTGACTAAATAAATTCTGCATGTCAAACACATGAATTTTATGAGAAATAGCATTTAAAAACAAATAATTAAATAATAATAATTTGTAAGACGAAAGTGATCAATGTGCAAAAACTGTACTTAATAAAAGTTTTACTCACTTTATAACATCAACAAAATATTGAAGTTTAATAATAAGTTATTTTTTTCGTTAGTGGAAAAATTTGGTTTCTTCACGATTTGTAAATGAGAAAAATTGACAGAACTCAGATAGTGAATGTATAACGGTTCTTTCACGTGACTTTTTTAATTAGAAAGTTTAATTTACATTAAGAAAAACACTTTTATTTTTAATAAGAACATTTTATGTAATTAAAAACATCTCACAATAGAGGTCACTAGGTTTAGTTTTGAAATATTTAAACGTGAGTAGATGTTTTTTTTGAATAAATAAGTTTTTTATTTAACTTGAGTATTTTTGTCTGTTCGATGAAAAAACTGAGTACTTTTTATTGTAACTATTAAAAATATAAATTTAAACGTTTGCTAATAAAGATCTTAGCGAAAAAATTTTACTGGAAAATATAATATTAACAGATTTAAATAGTACGTTTTCTTTATTACACTAACACATGTTTCTCTGTGTTAAATTGTAAATGTGTGAAAACTATGTGAACATTGTGTTAGTGTAATAAAGGAGAAGTACTATTTAAGTTTGTTATTAATATATTTAATTGTACAAACTTTTTTTTTTTTTCTTTTAGATTAAGCAAATTTTGCGTTTTAAACCATTAGACTATAACAAAATAACTCAGAAAAGTGATTTACTTTGATTCTAAATTTTGTAAAATTTTGTTTTAACACTTACTTAACAATTTAGACTTTAACATTTAAAGTATATTAGTATAAGTTGCACATTGATGTTTTTTTTTTTAGCTTTGTTTAAAATACAAAAGTAAGTATACTCAAACAACAACCATAACTTTTAAAAGTATGATTTAAAAAGTTTTTGTTTATTTTTTATGTATAAGACACTTTATGTAAACTCTAAGTACGCAAATTACAAATATAACTTGTCTTATAAAAAAGTAAATGTTATATAACTTGTTGTTTATAATATTCTTAAACATAAACAAGTGCAGTGTCGAAACTAAAACTACAATTCTTGCACCAACCTGATCGAGGTACAAATTAGCGGCGTAGGCTTTAGGCAGCAGCAAGTACTCGTACCCCGACCTGGACGACGAATGTGGCACCGTGTTGAACGGGTCCAACCTGACAACCGGCATGCTGAACCTCACCATGGCAACCCAGCCCCCGTACAATGGAGTGGTCGCCCTGCTGAAGTACGCCTGACCGTTAAAGCCCCCAGGCCACACACTGAACACCCGCACGGTTCCTGTCACTGGGGGGCAGCCTATCACGCGACCGAAGGGGGAAAGTAGCGGTTTTTGGGTGTACCCACCCCATCTGGCGTCCCTGGATGAAAAAATTTTAGTTGTTGCAATTACTCGCTTTTTTATGTAAAGTTTTTTTTTAGACTTTTTTAAATTAAGTTTAACACTTGTATTTAATTTTAATTAAGTTTGAAAATATTGAAATAGCATTAATAAAAAATACTTTTGTTTAATTAAATTGCATTAACTAGCTAGTATTTTTCTCTAAATGTTATTTTGTACCTGAACGAATAGTCAGGGTATTTTATCGGGGATCTTCTTCAGTTTAGGGTTCTTCCGGAAAGTTTTCGAGCCCTTCAAGTTTAAAAATTTTTCCCGCCACAAGTGTGGGTCTTTCTTGCTTGTTCCAAGAATTTCTTGGAAATGAAGTTTGTTGTTTCCGAGCTTCTTTTCTGATATTTTCATGTTGATGGTAAATTGAACTAATTTTTCTTCCTCGTCTAATTTTTCTTCTTTTTCTTTAAATTCTTCAAATTAATTTTCCTCTTCGTATTCACTATAACTTTTATTTGTTTTAAATAAAAAATTTACAAGTTTATAAGGTATGTACTAGCAGAAAAAAAAATCACATTAAAAGTTCGAGCTAAGAAATCAACAAAATAGTCAATATTAAGTATGTTATAACAAGTTATGAACAACCTTTAGAATTTTCAGTAGTTTATATCAGTTATTAAACATATCGCAAGATGGGCCGTACAGCCTCAAATTTGAGGCAATTTCAGAAACTTAAGCTGCAAAGGGGCTAAGTGGGTCGTGACTATAATTTGAAACTTAGACTAGATATTCTGGAGGTGGTGTGATCTATCTAAGATTAGTTTTTTGAATAATTCTATTTGAGGAGACCATAGCATTTTTAATTTCTTCAAAGGGGTAGTAAGAATATTTTAGTTTTAAGTATCTCAAATCTTCCCTTGGTTGTCTGTTGTTCTTCGTGATTTTTTTGTATTTATCAAAATCGTTTTAAATATTTTTTTTTTTATTTACGAACAAGTCTTGTTCAAATAGAATCTTATTCTATTATTCAAAGGGATAGCATATGAAAAATATTGGGAAAACTTGCTTTAAAGAAATTTACAAATTGAAAGACAGCTTTATGCCATAAATAAATTGCTGACATTTTACTACTATAAAAAACTTTTGTTCTTCAAAAGGTTCGAATCTTATTGGCTGCTTCTTTTCCCTCTGAACCCTCAAACTGCTCAACCTTCTCACTTGACTCGACGAACCTGCAAACCTTCGCTTAAGCTTGCCCACTTTGTAAACAACTTTATAAAACTAAGTTCAAGAACCCATCTTAAAAATATTTTAACCAAGGTAAATATATATGGATACAAAATACCAATTAAAATTTTATTAACTTTAAGATACTATTTAAAAAATATACATATTATAAATCTGCACATTCACACTAAACTTTATTTTAAGCAATACTCTCTTAGGTATTGGCTCGGGCATCAGTTACTAGTGATGACGTTGCAATCCTTGAACACCACCCCAAAACCTGCCATCGTGTGGCCGAACCTGCACACGACCCTGAACTGACGGTTGCTAGGGTTACACACCGCCGCCCTGTTGTCAATTATAAGAGGGGAATAACCCGATAAAAGAACTTCTCTCATTTTCAAAGTTGTTTTGTCAGAAGCTAAAGTGTTAAACTTTATAATAAAAAACTTTATTTTTACATAGTGTTTAATTATTATTAAAAAATTTTTTAAACTGTTTTACATATTTAGTTTTTTGTATTTCTAAACGTTTATAAAAAGCTTAAACATTTTCTGCATGTTTTTATTAAGTCGGAAAGTCACTAACAAGACTACAAATTAAATTGTAAAGTTGAAAAGGATGTTTTTAATGTTGAAACAAAAACATACGATCGATATAAGGTTTTTCAAATTAAAGATTAAGCTTGTTCTGGGATTTTCTACTGACCACATACATGGAAATACTCTTTCGCATTTTTAGTCATAAACATGAAAGTTTATTAAATAAGAAAACTCTTTTTATTGTTTTCAGTTTAGATATTTAGTATTGTATAACTTTCTTATACAAAGTTTATTTTGAAACAAATACCTTACTTAGTAAAAGTCTACATATTTTACATAGTTATACAAGTTTTACAAGTTCCTTTTGTGGTATTTTTATCAAAAAGTTTTTAAACATATTCTAAAACAAACTTACAGCTTTGCGTTATAAAGAAAACGTCAAAATATAAAATATTTCTCTTCTGAAAAAAAATATTTTTTTTAAGCTTACGTTTAATCTCACTTTCCTTGATCCATGACGTTGTGATAAAACTGAACATTTCTCTCTGAAGATGGAACCGAATTGTAATTGAGTAGATAAATTGAGACTTTCTTCCTGAAGCTTTTTTAAGGGACAGAATAAGCTGGTATCCCTCGACCACGCTCTGACACGTCTTTGCCTTGCCGAAGGGTCCTGACCTGTTGCCATGGTAACCAGTTGTCAATGGTTGCGAAACAACAAAACTGTCGACATGTTAACAAATGGTTGCGTTGTAAACGCTCGTGGACTACCAGTGGTGTTTAATGTTTAAATAAGACAAAAAACTAAGTAAAGTTATAAATGTGAACCTTTGCGAAATAATTTTGTCAATTTATTTTGAAAAGTCGAAAAGTTGATGATAATGCAGCTTTATAAGGTGTAGTTTGGTTTTATGCACACTTTACTACCAAGTATCAATCAGTTTTATGATTTATGTAGTTTCGAATTATATTAAGTAAATAGTTAAAGCTTAACACGTGTTTTCTACGAACAATATACTTTAATTTTTGAAAAAATATTGTTGTAAAAGTTAAATAGATATAGCAGTATATTTCAACCAACATAACAAAACGATTTATCTAATTAAATTAAAGTAATTTATGAGTTACAAAAAATAAAAGCAATTATGTGTAATTTATTAGTTTGTTTAGTATTTTCCCAGTGTAACAATTTATTTTCACACAAACTAGGAGAATTACCATTAAATTTAAGCTCTAAAATTTGAAATGTTCTCATATAATCTTGATACACGCTAAAAAAATAAGTCAGTCAGGATAGATGAAAATAAATGTACTTGAAATTAATTATAAGACCTTTAAGCAATTTTGTCGATTAAATGTATAATTTTACATTACATAATATACATTTTATTTGTTTTCAAAACTCACTAAAGTTAGTCGCAAACTCTAAACCCGCCAGTTTTGGTGGGAAAAAGTCCGGGAATTTGAAAGTTGGCGCGCTTTCTCGAGTCAACATCTGAACTTGGATACCAAGATTTTACTTTTAAAGCTCTTGCCCAGACAATTATATATGATCTAAAGATCGTTTAGAAATTGAACTGATATTGTCGTAAAATGAAAATATATTAACTAGAAAATTGTTTATAGTCATACAAAATGTACATACCTTCTTCTATACTTTTCAAATAACTTGCAGAGAGAAAAAGAACGAAAAAGTAAAACAGAATAATCTTAAAAATAAAAGCTTTGTAATAAACTACGCTTCGATGTTTTTTTACAGTTACACTAATCTTCGTGATAAGAGCCTTTAAAAATTGAAGGTGCAAGATTATTCTGGTGTTTTAGAAACATAAAAGATTAAAAATTTTAAAGTTTGTTTTGTATAAGCTTTAAATCTGTTTTTACTTTAAACAAAGTTATATACCGTAACGAACAACGTCAATTTCTTAATTATCACTTTTTATGTTGTAGACCATTTAAAGTTGTTGAATATCTAAATAAGTGTTAATCAATTTTTTTATTTGATAACTAGTTTTTTTTTCTACTAAATATGTTTTTTTTTTCTTAATTTCTTTACTGGTGGTTTAAACTGCTAATTTTATCAAAGTATTATAATTCTTCTAACATCTAAAATGTCTTTAAAAATCTTAAAATAAATATAATTGCGAGTTATGTTTTTTAAACACTCATAAAAAACATATTTTTGTAATTCATGTAACCAAAACTGAAAGCCAAATTTTAGTATCAGTGTACTTTTTATAAAGGTTAATTTGATTTTTGTCAAAACATTTTTTTTTTCAAAAAACAAAAAATTTAGTTTTAAAACTTTATGACACCTTAAAAATAATATACCTTTTTACACTCATTTTATATAATGCTTATTCATTTTTTTTTACATGTTTAAAAAAATGAAATTTATTAAACTATATTTAAAATGTTATATATAATTTTCTTAAAAAAAAACTGGTAGAAAAAATAAAACGTTAAAAAGCTATCGTCAATCACAATTCGTCACCTTAAAAAAACACCTAAAAAATATTTTTTGTCGCGACGTAGTAATTGTTTATAAACATTTGTAAATTGAAACATCTGCTTTTGACATAGTTTATTTGAATACAGCATTACGGTAAAACTAATTATCTATAATACACTATATAAAATATTTTTCAGTGAACTGCTTTAAATTAATATATTTTAAATTATTATCTACTATCCTTTAACTAGTACTTAAAAAAAAAACAGTGTTTTGGAATTTTATTTTATACAATTTTAGAACAAATAAAACTTCATCATCAGTAATCGGAACACATCATCTGACAACAAATAAACTATTTAATATAAACATCAATCTTTTTGACGTTATGGTTTTTGTTTTCCTGGTTAATCCAATGATTGATTTTATCATCGGTTCAATACAACTTAAAACAATAATCTGTAATGGAATACAACCACTTGGCTATTAGACTGAAAAGCATTAAAATAATTATCTTTTTAAATCATTTTTATATATACTTTTTATATTGTTTTAGTTTACTAAAATAACTCTTGTGCATACTTATTGTTTGTGATTTTTCTCTGTTTTTAAAACTTTATGGAACATATATATTCTAAAAGTAATTTGAGTACAAAATTTTAAAATTTAGAAAAGAAGTTTTATATTCATTTTTAGTATATAACTTCAAAAACGCTTTACTTAATAAAATTTAAATGTTTTTTTCTAAATAGTTACAAAAATTTGATAAACCGAAAGCTTTTAGTAACTTCAACTTTAATAGGTACTAATAACCAATTATTAGCTTAAAACGTTAAAATTTTATATTTAAGCAGTATTAAAACATTCTATAAAAATAAAGTCCTTATTTACTATAAAGCAATATATACACATGAGATTTCAACTTTTGCTAATTAGAGTATTACATTAATTCAGCGTAGAGGTGTTTTACAGATTTTGACAACTTTTGTGGTCATAGATAGTAAAAGATAAACTTTAAGTCAACATTTATGCAAAGAAAAGCATTCCAAGTTGTTCACTTCTTCACACTCATAAGTTAGTATGGAACATAGTATATAATTCTTACCCATTTCACTAATCAAGAGTTTCTTCATTTTAGTCGGTTTTAGATAGTATTTTGTGTTCCATAGAACTTTTTTACAAATAATTTTTGTTACGAAACTTAATGAACGACAAATTTAAAACCTACAACTATTTGCGGTAAAAAATAACACAATTCACAAAGAATGGATTGTTGTATAGTAAACAAATCAACAGTTAATCATTAAGTTAAATATATGTTTAATACTTTTTAAATAGCTTTGAATAATTTTGTAGATGTAAATTTTCATTTGCTGTTGTTATTTAACTTTTATATAGTTTAGATAAAGCTATATCTTCATAGTAATTAGAAATAATTTTTTTGTTTATTATAAATTATTGATCATGCTATAAATTTTCAGTAGTTTGTTTTATGTTTTTGAACAAAAAAACATTACTTTAAAAGTTGAGATATTAAATACTAATTCTTACGTTTCTCAGAAAAGTTACATTTTGATTAAAAATCAGTAATGATTAAAACAAAAAATATTTGCAAATTTCGTTTTCATTTTATTTATCTAGCTTTAATAAAACAATATATTTTTTATCTTTTCCGATCTTCTAATTGCATTCAAAAAATATGTTGTTTTAATGAGATTAAACAAAATTCTCTTAAAGTTTAAAACCAAAAACTTTACCAGAAATTTGTACATTATAAGTGCTACTTAAATTTATTTTAGGAAACTGCAGTACACGAACCAAAAAACATACTACATTTCTCATAAGACCACGATTTAAAAACATTTAAAATTTAATTATGTCACGTTAAAATCTACGTCAGTAGGTTTGTCTGAAAAAATCTGTTAGCTATTGCAAAGTGAACTTGAATGTAAACATGTTTATAAAAATTTAATAATCATATTGTAAAAAGTTTATCTTTTCAAGTAAACTTTGTCAGATCTTTTTATTTGTTATAAAATTTAGTATTGGTATGAAACAGTTTAGTAATATAACTGTTTAAACACTATCTTAAACTAGTTTTTGTTTACTCGGAGCTTAATGTTTGACATACATATGTAATATTACTATGAATTATTTACATATCCTATAGCATTTTTTATTTAAGTTTTAAGGCGAGTCTTTATCTTACTGATATAAATATGTTTGACTTGCAAACTTAAACATAATCTATTGACTGCTTATATTGCGAACCAAAATAAATATTTAATTTCAAAAAGAATATTTTTAGACTCATAATTCAAACTTTGCTAGTACAATTTGTTTGTAGTTAAACTATTTTTGACACTTTTAAACTCGGGTTACTACTTTTAAGACCACCTGTAAATTTTAAACATAATATTTTTATAAATACTTTAGTATTAAGAGTATTTCTCTTAAAATATAGTTATAAAATATAGTTTAAACTTATAACAACCTTTATGAATAGATACATTAGGTTTTTAAGATAACATCAGATAGTTCATATTCAACCAGCTATGTTGTACACATCTAATAGAAAATAATCACAACTAAATAGATTTAAAACGTTTCAAATACCTAGCTTGAGAAGTTCTTTACTTATTTTGTATACGTTTGAAGTAGAATGATACGTTATTTTATGACTAATTATTCTATTTTAGCAAAAATATTATTTTGTTTTAATAACTAATAAGTAAAACTTTAAAAATTATGTTTAAACTTAAACTTACTAAACAGTTTAAATCATTTTCGGTCTGTATTTAAAAAATATGTAAAATTTTTGCTACTAGCTTACCAAAATTGTTTTATTTCAGATTTTAATTTATAATATATATGTTGTTGCTTTTTTTTCTAAGGTTAAAGTAAAAAAATATATTTTTGTTTTAAACATTTTTTTTTCTTAACATCATACTACTATAAATAATTTTACAGGCATATTTTGATGCAGTTTTCTGTGATTTTGTTTATATATTCTAAAAAATAAAACTTTACGTCTTCATTAAATTTAAAAGTTACGCAGTTTTACACTAACAATTCTATATTTTATATTCAATAAACATTTAGATAATAAATTTAAATTTTAAAATAAAGTTTACAAAACTTTAAAATTTTCATCTAAAATTTAAAAAAAATTTTTGTACAATATTTTGAACAGGTAAAAAAAGTTTCTTTGTATAATTTCAAAAAATTTTAATCAAATTAAAATTTTATTAATCTTGAATACAGTTTTGTTGTTAACTTCGGTATAAGCAATTTTTAAAATTTAGATATTTTAGTTTTAGCTAAAACATTACAAACTATTCTTATATACTAAAACTTAGTGTAAGGTAAACAGTCGAAACAACGTTAATAAAAGTTTAGAGTTTGACTAGGTTTAACTCGAATTGTATACTATGATTAGTTTAACTATTTTGAAGCTAAAGCTATCTATTTTTTTTTAAATTGTTATTACGATATCTTTTTAACTTATAACTTGTTACAGGGTTGAAATAAAAATAGTTCTTCTGAAATATCAGAATTAAAAAAAAATAGAGTTAAACTTTTTTTTTAACTAAGATTTAAAACAACATTGCTTTTGTCCCCTTAAGACTATAGAAGACATTTAATGTATAAATCAAAATTATGCGATGTCAGCTTTAAAAATGATTGTCAGGTAAAACATATCGGCAAAATCTCTGCTCCAATACTGCAATACGTTTGCTGAGAATTTATTTGCCACATAATGTTTCAGATTTGATGTTTTTCTCATAATTAATACTTGCTTCTGTGTTAACAGCTGCAAGTTGTAACTAAATCAGTTATGTAAATGTTACGCAGAAATGTTAAATATAGTGTAAACAAGCAAAAGAAAAAACTTAAAACTTTTAGATTAGTTGTTTACGTTAAAAATGTTAATAATTAATTTGAGGTTTAATTTATTAAAAAATCATGTAAACAACATGAAACCTTTATAAATTAAAAAATATAGTTTTATTAATCTTAAATTTCAATTTTATTTGATAAACAAAAATTTTAGTTGTAATGTATAACAATGCAAGTAGAACATACATATTTTTTTGTCATTAGTGACAAGATTTCAAAAGCAGCAAACAGTTTTAGTTTAATTCACAATTGTTAATAAACTATCGATACACAAAAGTTTCAAAAGTTAGTAGTATAAATCTTGAGATACTTGATTTAAGCCTTTTAAAGTTTAAGTTCTCAATTTAGTTATTTTCTCAAATTTTGAAACCTTATCTAAACGTGTTGTGATATTTTCTAAAAAATGTGTGTAAATTAATTATTGTGTAGGTTGAAAATCGTATGGCAAACACTTATTAATATAATGCTCTTATATTTCTCAAACGAAACTTTTCTAAATTCAAAAAAACGTAAAACATAGATTAAATTATTTGTCAATTGATTATTTAAAAGTTCAGATATCTGCAAAACATGTAAGCGGTTCCGTGGTAAAAAACTAATAGATTTTAAAAAATTTATTTGGTACTCGTATGAACTTTTAAAACAACTCTATCGTTTTAATTAATATTGGTTAATCTTAATATTTTTCCTAGATTATTAATTTAGCTTTGGTTTAAAACTAAATGCACTATAAAGACACTATAAATTTTTACTAAATTTTAAAAAAATTATTATTACTTTGCTTTTCTAAAACTATACTTAACTAAAAGAAAAACATTTAGATGAAGGTTATAAATGATAAACCGTAAATAATATTTTAAAATTTAATTAAGTTAATTTAGTTTAAAGATAGTTTATATAGCCATTTTATTTTTGATATTTTCATAGAGTTTATTAACTTAAACTTAACATTCTTTGTTTAAATTATTATAATACTTTTAAAGTACTACTGTCTAACGCTAGGTTATATGTGTCAGCTTAGTTTTAAATTCACGTTATTACAACCATTACTAATCATAATCTTTCATATATTCTTACCGTGCTCTGTAAATAGTTTTTAATATCAAACACATATTATAAGTCCTTAATGTTAAACGAAAATAACAAACAATACTTTTGATCTTTTTTGTCGGTTATGCCTATTTAGCAAAAACATTTCTTGATTTCATGAAAGTTTTATAACTCTTTGTAATTTATAAATTTACAAGATAATTTTTAACTGAACATAAAAACAGTATTAAGTTATCAAATCTTATATTTTAATTTTTTTTTTACTTTTAAGTTTTGAGTTAAACATTTTTTTTTTAGCTATTCTGGCTTTATTTTACTTTGTTTTGTTATAAAGAGTTTAAATATTAAAATAGTTTAATAAATAAAACTAAGCGTTTTGATAAAACTTCAAAGCTATATGGGCTGGGCATTGCTTTGTTTTTTTAATAAGATAATTATCAACACTAAACAAATTAAAAGTTCGACATAAATAGTTTAATAAAGAACTTTTGACAAATAAAGCTTATCACTTTAACTTAACATAGAAATATTAGATTTTTTATATTGTATACTAAACATTTTGGTATCTAAAACCCTTTGAAGTTTTTAAGAAAAATTTTGTCAATGTTCACAGAAAAACGTTCAACCTTTATAAAACTATGAATAAATTGAGTTTACAACTGATAGTAAAACATTTTCACAACCGTTTGTTTTTATTTAATCTAAAAGTAAACAAAGTTATAATGTAATTAGATTAAAACTAAGGTTTAGTGCGAGAAATAATAGTTTTATAAAAACTTTTGCAATTAATAATAATATTTTTTAGTTAAATAGTCTTATGTACAAATTTATACAATAGGATTAGCAAGTTTCAAAAACTACACAATAATTAAATCTCAAAACTATTTTTGATTGTATTTTAAACAATAAAAAATTGAAAACAAAAGAAGGTTGTATATATGACTTTAAAGTTTGAAAATATAATGAGCTTTGTTTAGTGATTTTGTACTTTATTTTGATAAAAAATTCTAACAATAACAGTTTTTTTTACGTATTTTTTATTAATTTAAAACTTTTTGTATTCAAGCTGTATATGTTTTGTCAATAAGATAAAATATAACCTAATCCTCAATATACTAACTAACATAAGTTAAAATTGTTTTGTCATAAGTGTGTAAGTAATTTATTAAATTAACAGTTATAGGTTAGTTTTAATATAACTCTAATATAACGACAAACAATAAGTAAAACTTGATGAATATTCAAAATTTATTAATCAAATTTTATTACAATAGTTTTTAGTTAATTAATTTTTAGCATTTTACCTTTATTAAATTAAGCTTGATAATAATTTTTTCATCTTTTTTTTAATTTTGATATACATGAATATTTTTGAAAACTTCTTTTCTCTTACTTCTACTTTAACTATACTATAAAGTTTTTTTAGATACACTTTTTTACTGTTTTTCGTGGTTTTAGCGTTTAACTTTTTGTTCATGAGTTCAATTCAAATTAATTTATAAATAACTTAAAGTTATTATTAAATAAAAGAATTGTGCTTAAAAAATAAATTTTCATGTGCGAAGTTTATTAAAAACAAATTAGAGCAACTATTTTGTCATTATTTACGTAAATTTAAAGATTATCGGAGGGTTTAAGAATTTCGTACAGGAATACCTCTGCACGAATTCAGACTAATTTTAAAGTTATGTAAAAGTTTTAACAGTTAATTTTTTATTCAAAAACTATTTATAAAACTGTTTTTCATGAATAAAGTTTATGTTTTACTTTATATTATAAAGAATCATTTAAATGTATAGTCTGATAAAATACAACGTTTTAAATATTAAACTTCTTGAACTTTTAATTTTAAACGCTTTTATAAATTAAGTATGTTTATATTATATGTATTTAAATACAATACTGATATTATTAGTGTAGCAACAAAATTTTAAAGTATGTCGTTTGTAAAGTATTAGTCTTAATTGTTGTAGAAAACTAAAGTACAACAAATAACTACCTTCTTTTCAGAAAAAGACTGCAAAAAAATAAATGCTTATATTTCATGCCTATTTAGTCTTTGTATGACTTTAGCTTATAAAGATTCAAGGTTAAAAAATATTTAAATTTTTAAATGTGACATTTTAGTTTTACTAAACTGGTATTTCTGAAAAAATAAATTAAAATATGTTTTTTTTTTTTGTTTTGCTGCACACATGTTAACAATGATTTCGTCTAAATTTAACTAAGTTTTACCACGATATTTTATTTTGTAGGAAAATGTAGTTGTTTAAGTAATAATGGCTTTTTCTATTAACAAATTATATTTTTTTTGTTTTGAATGATACGTAGTGCGTTAATCTTTTGTCTTAAGCTGACTGAGTGTCTTTAGTCTATATGAATACTTGAATATTTAATAAACTCAGATACGAGTTTTACTTAATGAGTAAAACTTTAAACGATTATTCATATAATAAAACTCATAACTTTATTTTTGCTTTAAAAATTAATTGTTTTGAAACTTTTAGTTTGGTTATTTGTCCGATTTTAGTCGATATGTAGGTTTGATTAATTAAGCTAAAATCTATATTTTAACTTTAAAACTTAACAGTGAAATAACTTAAATTGTTTACGGAGTTATTTTTTTTTAGTTAAATTTATTTTAAACTATATCAAAGTTCTGCCTTGTTTTTTTTTTATAATGTTTAAGTTGTTATGTTAGTCGAGAAAAATATTAACTAACCTAACATAATACGAAGACTATTGAAACAAAAAGCTATGTTTTGTTTTTATGCGGCAATAGTTACAAAACTATGTTGCCCAACATGGTTAGATTAGCGAGGCTTTATGATATAAAAACTTATTATAAACCGTCTTAGTTTATAAAAATTATAAAAAATAACAAATCAAAACTTTTTTTTTACATATTATACTTTTATAATAAGTTGTAGAGATCTACAGCAAAACTAATAAACAATTTCGTTGCGGTTTATGAATATTAAAACATTGTAGCTGTTGTAGTATTCTTCAGAATGTAAGTTGTTTACTTTATTAAAACTTTGTATAATTAACAATAAAATCAACATAATATACTTTTTTAATTTATATACACAAAATTCATATTAAGAAACCAATATGTTTTTAGTAAAATTTATATTCAACTACGGATAAAACACTTTAAAATAAAAATATTTTTTTTAATTAATCGGCTTTTTTTAAGGTAACCCACATACTTAACTTAGTGGTAGGCATTTGTCATCGATCACATCGACTAACAACATAACAATTCTCCTTTTAAGAAACATATTTTCAAAAACGTTGTTAAACTGTACTTGTAGCAAAATATAAAAAGTTTTAATTATATTACATGCCGGCAAAACCAAGAAATTAGTTTATTTGACATCATGGAAACAAGATAAACTTAATTGCTTACAATAGCACCAAAATGAGACCAAAATTGGATATAAAAACAAACAAACAGTTTCAAAACCTGACGTTACGTTCACCATTGAATTGATGTGTGCAGAAGATTTTTTGTCAGTTACTCAAAGTCAAAACACTGTTTCTTATAAACTAAAATTGTCAAAAACGTTTAGACTAACAAATCATAGCTTTGAAACTTAAAAACTTAGCTGCAAAACTTAAAATATATATATATAAGTGTGGAGTAAACACCAATTTTTAAGCAGCGTTAAAAGTTTCTTGTTTGAAAACTTTAAACTTTACATGTGGTTTTATGGTAAAATTTAAGTATTTTGTATCTTTATATGGTTGCACCGAAACCTGAAAACCTACTTTTTTGAGACTAAATCGTAATTTATTTGTCTGAACTAGTCACGTACATGGTTTGTTTTATTAGCTCTAATTATGTTAGAAACTTAAAAAACCAAACAGAAACAAAAATAATAAAGATAAATATGATGTATAATATTAAAAGTTTATAAAAAACACAAATAAAAAATACTTTCATCTACGTTTATAAAGGTTAACCGCTTCATTATATTATTGCAGCTGGTTATTCCTAACCTAATTTTGGCTTTATTAAATGACCATGACCTTAATAATGTTTTAGATAGGTAGTTTTCTAGAAAATAGTTTTGTTTTATTTCAGTAAAGCTTTAGAACATATCAAAACATATTTATGAAGATCAAGTTTATTTATCAAACTTTTAGTTTATTTTAAAAAATAATTTTTGGACGACACCGACGTTCGGTATAACTATTAAATTTTGTAAAAAAATGATAAACTAGGTATTACAAATAAATTAAACTGGTCCTAACTTTGTTCATTTATCAAATCTTCTACGAATTTTAATAGCACAATATAAAATTTGTACACTATCTATATACCAACATATTTATAAAATACTTTCAAAAATACTTCGGTGTAACTAATCTCAGTAAACATTAAAAGACATATATTTGCTAATTAGAAAAATATCATCTTGTAGTGTTGTTTGAAACTTTGTGTACATGTTTAGGTATGAAACATCTCATATATTGAGTATAATTGCAATTATATATATATACTTTTCCATTTATACAAAAGATAAAGATGGCTAACATTAAATACATCACCAAGAGTACAAATCAATCCGTTTAGTTTTACTTACAAACTTTAAATTAGCTATAACATAGATACAGATGCTATAAAATTGTCGTAAAATATTGGCTATTAAAGTTTTCAATAAGATATAAAATACACAAGAACTAAAAGTTAGTTTTCATTATTAATTTTTTTATAAGTTTACAGCTATAAAACAAACATAAAATTATCTATAGAAAAAATTTTCGTATTAAAGTTTAAAACAAAAAGACTTTAAAACAATTGAATTTACAAAAGTTTAAAAATTTAATTAATTATGATTCTATCATTTATTATAATACAAATGATTCTTTTTAAGGAACATACAAAAATTTGCCAATAACAATCTACAAGACCAGTTATAAATAAATTATTTCAGAATTAAACAGTATAACAATAAATTTAAATGTCGCAAAAGGTTTCAAAGTGTTTGATTATTTTTTAATAACATACTATAAAATCTGACAATAACCTTTTTAGAAAATAAACGTATTTAGCTTGTAAACATAGACCCTTATTTTTTTACATCAAAGAAACAAAATTTGGTATTCTGTCTTTATTGTTAGTTATAGTTTTAAAGAAAATATTATAAATTTACATTTAAGTATTCAGAATTTACTTAAGAATATTAAATGATGTGTTAAGACTTTCATTACGTTTGTGTGGTAAAAAAAAACTAGAAGATCTACTTAAAACATTTTAGAATTTTTTAAAGCCACAAAAAGTTTTTTCCAACTAATGATTGAACTATTTTAAAGTTTTTCAAATGATAACGGCTGAAAATTTTTAAAAGTATTTAAAATTTGGATCTAAACTTACTATAAACTAGTAGAACCATTCTTACAACATCATATTAGTAAAATAAAGACAATTTAAAACTCGTCAAAAAAATTGATATCTATAGGTTAAGTATACTCGAAATTTATTTTGTATTTCTTTTAAAACATATGACTTATAGGTATTATAGATAATTTTTTTGTTTATGTTTGCATTATTGACTAACATTTAATTATTCCTTGTTTTTTTTTTCTAATTAGATTTAAATAAACAACTTATACAACTTGTTTGATTTGTGTTTTATTTGACAATAATGATCTGTTAGAATAAAATTAACATTTTATGTTCAGTCTACTAAATACGTAATAGTAGTGAGCTAAATTAAAACTTTAAAGTGATATCTTTTTTAAACTTTTTAATTACTATCAATAATTGTCTATCACGAAAAGTCACTAAACCCACATAAAAACATTAAGATGTCAAGATGTCAAACATTAGAAAAGGATTTAATATTTATCATGACACAGCTGAAAAAAATTTACCAGTTTTTACTACTAACGCAAAAAAAAAGAATTCAAAACTTGTAATTACAAGTTTTAACAGGTATTTTTAAAACATGCTTTTTTTGAAATCTATTGTTGAAATTAATTTTTTACTAGTTGTTTAAGCAAAAACTTGATAGTTTTAATAAAACTTTATTTTAGATAAACCTTAAGTTCTACATGATAAAAAACTACAAGAGCTTCATATTAAATCTATGTTTTTAAATTGTAATACCGATAAGTTTCTCTCAAACAATTTTTTATGTTTGCAATCTAAAACTTTAAAACTAAACATTTCATCGTTGCATGTAAAACATAAAAAATTATTTTATCAAAACTTATCTGTTTAAAAAGTGACTGGTGATAAGTATCTTATGTTATGTGCTTTTATGTAGTTTTTATGTAGTCTTAAAAAGTGTTTATGTAGCTACTATTTTCTTGAAACTGAAATTTATTATAAAGCTTTTATGCTAAATTTCAAAATTTTGTATTTATTACAAATATAAAATTGTTTAAACTTTCAATAGTTACGTCACTAAAAACATTAGCTACAGAAAAATGTAAGTCAAGTTAAAGCTCATTGATAATGTGTTAGATTTTTACGCCTAATGTGCTATACCAAACAATTTCACTCGTAGAATTTAAAATACTTACTGACAATTAAGCTTGACTATTTTTAAACAAAAACTACAAAAGGTTTACAACAACTGAGCTTTAATACGTATATTAATGAGAAAAGTTTGCAATTTTATGTTTTTAATTTTTAATTAAGTATCAAAAGTTCTACTCATTCTACTTTTGTCACTTAAATTTTCACTATATCAGTACTTAAATAAGACTGTAGATCACCAGCAGCTTTAAGCAAATCAAAAACTTAAAAAAAATTATTGATGTAGTTAGCATTAAATGCTAATACTATAAATATCAATTAATAATTTAATTGTCACTTTTGACAGCTTTATATAGTTTTAGAAAATAATTCTTCACAAAACCTATATATTATAAAACTTGTAAGTGTAAACAAAATAGCGTGATTAAGAAACGGCTTTGAGGTTAAAATTCGAAGATAAAGTACATAACAACTTGTATTAATTGTGGTTGATGGCCAATTTGTTTTTATAAACATCTTACATCACTACCATGGTATAAGGGTTTTACTTTGGTATCAAGATATAAGGTATTAGTATTTTAAAACGTTTTTAATACGAAAAAAAAGGTTTTACCTTATCTGGAGACTCTATGTAGCAGTTTTCTAAGTTTTCTACTTTTTTGTAGACTTAAAATTTTGTAGAAATAAAATTCAACTTGAAAATTAACAGTTCTTTAGAGTAGATTTTTAAACTTAAGTTAGTAGTTTGAAATGTTTTTAAACTTGTATTACAGAATGTATTTTTTAACTGAAGAAAAAAATTTCAATTAAAATTTGTTGTTTTTACTAGATGTTAAGAATCTAATATGGTTTTAAAGTGTAATAAAAACCGCTTTACTAAGAAAATTAAATTTATTGCTAAAAAATGGTTATCATTAAAATTAAACTGTCTTTATCTTTTCTTTTAATAGTTAAACAGTATTTTTTATTTTTTAATCTTATTTTTTATATGATATATTTCAAAACGTTTTGTAAGGAAAACGTTTCATTTAAATTTATAATTCTATGTAATGCACCATATTTTTAAGCACGATTCGCTTGTAAAAACTGACTAGCTTAATACGTGATCAAGTCTGTAAGAAAACATTTTTTTATTTTTAGTCAAACTATTTTTTTTATTTTATGCATTTTGTAAGAAATAACGAATGAACTTTATAACTAGTCTGACTAAATAAATTTTCAATATAAAACATTTAGATTTTATCGGAAAGAGTACTTAAAGATAACTTATCAAAAATTAAAACTTGTAATCTAAAGAAATATTGTACAAAATATATAACTAAGTCAAGTTTTACTCACTTTAACAATCAATAAAATAACACTTTAAAGTTTAACTTTAAGTCGTTTTCGTAAGTGTACAGAATAAGGTTTGTTCACGATTTGTTTATGGGAAAAAACTGGCAGTACTCAGATGTGCTATTACATGTGATTTACATTGAAAAAAGGACCTTTAAATTATGTAATTAAAAATTTTACAACAGAGTTCATTGGGTTATGTTTTGGAATTTCTTAACGTGAACTGTTATTTTTGTTTTGAAAGAAAAATTTTGCTTTTTTTTTTAATATTCTAAAAGTTATTGCTTTTTTTTCTACAGAAGTTAGTAAGATTTTTTTTTTGTAATATGTAACAAAGAAATTTTTTTTTCGAAAACATTTTACTATATCAAGTAAATGTGAGAAAAAATACTTTTTCAAAGTTATAACAAAAATAAAATATACTTTAAAGTACTTATGCGCTTATTTTTTTAAAACTTTCCCAATCCCGAGTGATGTAATACTTAAAAAAAATAATATTTACAAGAAAAAAATTAAAATCTTTAAAACTTTGTAAAACCAAAATAAAAAACTCATCTTAAAAATATCTTAACCAAGGTATTTTGTATATGGATACAAAATACCAATCAAAATTTTATATACTCTAAAATGGTAAACTATTAAAAAATGAGTCTGCACATGCACATTGAATTTTATTTTAAGCAATATTTACATAGGTATGGGTTGGGGCATCCAGTTACCAGTGATGATATTGCAAACCTTGAACGCCACCCCAAAACCCGCCATCGTGTGGCCGAATCTGCACACGACCCTGCACTGACGGTTGCTAGGGTTACAAACCGCCGCCCTGTTGTCAACCATAAGAGGGGAATAACCCGATGAAAGTATATTTCTCATTTTCAAAGTTGTTTTGTCTAAAGGTAAAGTGTTAAGTTTTATAAAACAACTTTAACTTTATATTATTTTTAATTATTATTAAAACACTTATTTAACTATTTTACACATTTAATTTTTCAGTATTTCTAGACGTTTATAAAAAGCTAAAATGTTTTTTGCCTGTTTTAATCAAGTCGAAAAGTCGTTAACAAAATTACAAATTAAATTGTAAATTTAAAAAGGATGTTTTTAATGTTTAAACAGAACCACACGATCAAAAAAAAGTTTTTCAAATTAAAGATTAAACATATTCTGGGATTTCCTATTGACCACATATATAAAAATGCATTTTCGCATTTTTAGTCATAAACCTAAACGTGTATTTATTAATAACTGCTTTTACTGCTTTTAATTTAAATATTTGGTATTGTGTTTTTTTCTTATAATAAAGTTTATTTTTAAAAAGATACCTAGTTTAGATAAAGTCCACATATTTTACATACTTATACAAGTTTTACAATTTCTTTTGTAAACATTTTTTAAAACGAACTTACAGTTTTGAGTTATAAAAGAAAATATCAAAATATAAAACGTTTTTTCCCGTAAAAAATAGTCCTAAATCTCGCCTTCCATGACGTTGCAAAAAAACTAAACATTTCACTCGGAAGCTGGAACCGGATTGGAACAAAATCAGAATTGCTTCCCGAAACTATCTTCATGAAAATAGTCAGTTGATATCCTTCGATCACGCGCTGACACGACTTCGCTTTGCCGAAGGGTCCCAGCATGTTGACATGGTAACCAGTTGTCAATGGTTACGAAATCACAAAACTTTCGACTCTTTAACAAATTGGTTGCGTTGTAAACGTTCATGTTTAGCCGGTGATGTTTAATATCTAAAAAACATAAAAAACATGATAAATTTACAAATGTAAGTTTTTGCGACAATATTTTGTCATTTTACTTTGAGAAGTCGAAAAGTTAGTGATGAGGCCAGTGATGTTAAATCGGAGAGCGAAAAATCCCCGCAGTAGAATAAAAAAATAAAAAGCATGGCAATAGAATTAAAATTTCTTATGAAAGCAAAAGCTTATTGGCTTATAAATTTCTTTTTTCTTCTAGCTCTCTCACTTTTCACTTTAGTTTCTTCTATTTCTCCAAATTTCTCTCAATTTACTATAGAGCTTTAAAGCGCGTGTTTACAATTAAAACAGCTGTATTTAACTGCCATCTTGATTATAACATGACTGGATGAGGCTGTATAAGGTGTGGTTTGGTTTCATGCACACTTTACTACCAAGTATCAACCAATTGTACGATTTTTGTAGTTGTTTTCAAATTACATTAAGTAAAAAGTTAAAATTTAACACGTGTTTTCTACAAACAATATACTTTAATTTTCGAAAAAATATAATTCTAATTCTAAATAGGTATAGCAGTACATTTCAACCAACATAACAAAACGATTTATCAAATTAAAGTAAAGCATTTTATAAGTTAAAAAAGAATATAACCATATAGATATAGTTTTTCTTAGTATTTTCCCATTGAAATAATTGATTTTCACACAAACTAGGACATAATTAAATTTAAGCTTTAAAAGCAAAAATTTTCTCATATAATTATAAATAAACGCTGTAGAATCATAACTTAGTCAGGATTAGGTAAAAATATATATCTTTTAAGATAGTCATAAGACCTCTAATGAATTATGTGGTTTGTATGTCTTTTTTTCAAGTTACATAATATTTATTTTATTTTTTTTTTATACATAAAACAAGTCTTTTTCAACAACACAAATATATTTCAACAATTTTCTTCAGTGTGATTACAATTGTAACAAGGTAAAACAAATTTTAAACTTATATAGCCTTTTTAATTATATGAGAAATTATCAATCAATTAGTAAAAAAAACCCTAAACTATAACAAAAAATTAAAAACAACAAGGAAAACATAATTAACTGTAACATTTAAAACAAAACAAAATTAGTCTAATTTAAACAAGGATAATGAGTAATCAAACTCTCTTTGTTTGCATAATTCTGGCTTGTCCAAGTGAATATAAATAGCTTCTATTTTAATTAAATCAAAAATGTTCGTGCAACTTCTTAAAACTTTGAACTTTGTCTCACTGTAATTATTACCACATTTAGGATTTTTTACTAAGTGCTCTGAAATTGATGATCTTTTTGTTGCGTTTAAGGTTGCAATACTCATTTTCTTCGGTTGATTTTTGATATGGTCTTTCACGCACTTAGGTACGTGCTCTTTTATTCTTGTTTCTAAATGCCTAGATGTTTGTCCTATATAGCTGTTTGCGCAACAGCATTTATACGTGTATACCACGCAACTTTTGTGTTTGTAGGATATTAGATCTTTACCTCTAGGATTTAGGATAGCAGCAGATGTAAAAATTACTCTTGGTTTAGAAGCATGGTAAACTTTTTCTGTCATATTCTTGATATCTCTTTCAACTTGTTTTGATTTTTCACCCACAATAGGGCAAAATTAATAGAACAGGACATTTCTCTGGTCCATAAGGTTTTGTGTACTTTAGTCTTTTCAATTCAGTTTTGAATACCTTATCAATCAACGGATTAGGGTATCCGTTCTTTATTAGTAATTCTTTTATAACCTTAAGTTCATTCTGAAATACTTCTGGCGAACATATTTTATTTGCTCTATGAAATAGGGTTTTAATCAAACCAATTTTTTTTCTTTTACTGCAATATGATTGAAAATTAAGGTATTGACCAGTAAATGGTTTTCTGAAAATAGAAGTTATGAAATTATTATCCTTTCTTTTGATTAAAACATCTAAAAATGATATTTGATCATTTTCTTCATTTTCTTTTGTAAATTTTTAGCACTATGCAAAGAGTTCAACCTCTCAAACAATAAATTACTAACTTTTACACTATCACTGATAACAAAACAATCATCCACGTATCTCATGTACTTACAATTTGAATCGAATTCTGGTAGAACTTTGTATTCAAGATAGCCCATAAATATGTTTGCCAATGTAGGTCCTAATGGGGAACCCATGGCAATACCATCAATTTGTCGGTATAATATATTATTAAAACTGAATTCAACTTCTTCTGTTGCGAGTCTCATTAGTCGAACAAAATTACTTCTTTTCAGAGTCGGATTTTCAAGGTTATATAACATTTCTGCACAAATATCTATCACTTCATTTAAAGGTACACTTGTAAAAAGACTTTTTACATCAAAAGAACAAAGAAATGTGTCTTTAGCTCCCTGGAGTTTTAAGTCATCTACAAACTTGAAAGAGTCTTTTACAATATATCTAGAAAATTACTTCAACACAGGATCCAAAAGACTATTTAAGTATCTTGCCAATTCATGTTGTGGAGATCTTATCATAGAAAGTATAGGCCTCAGAGGTATATCCACTTTGTGTAGTTTTGGTAAACCATATAAACGAGGTCTTATGGAACCTACCGGTCTAATTAAATTATAATGTTCTTGTAATAATGTAATAATGTAATATAATAATTATAATGTTCTTGTTTGTAATAAGCTTATATCAACAGAATGTAAAGTGAAAAGAAATGAACTGTTAAATAATTTTCTAAAGGAATGTTTGAATAAATTGGTTTGTCCTAAGTGGATTATTGCTAGAATCTACAAAAGTAGATTAAAATACAGCTACAAAGTTGAAAAGATTTTTCTAAAGTTGGAAATCAGAAAGATTGAAGAGAGGTTAATTAACTAGTCTATTAAAAGACTCTGCAGTTAGTATTAAAAATAGTTTAAAAATAAAGTTAAAAGAAGAACATTTTAATGAATTTATTAGTTATTCTGAAAATATTACTAAAAAGCAGCAAGAGAAGTATTTGGCAAAAAACAAAAAGAACCTAAACAGACTGGTAGAACTTAAATTTGGAAACTTCACCAAGCAAAGTGTCAAAAACTTATCTTCTCAAAAAAAATTTGACGAAAAAGACTTGACTGCGTTAAGCTATGGAATGAATTTTTCACTCCCCGCAAAAAAGGTTGATCAAGTTGCTACTTATTTAGGATTTGAGAAATATTTAAATCAACTTTTAAAACTCCAGCCAAGTTCAAAACAGGATGAAGTTGCTTTGAAAGCAAACTTAGTCTCAGTTGCACACAACTTTTGCAAACTTAAGCCAGAACATAGTTCTGTAATTAATTCAAAAGAAATCATAAGTAGCCTGACTAAGATTAAAAGTAATGAACATATTGTCATTACCAAACCTGACAAAGGTTCAGGAATCGTAATTCTCAATAAAGAGGACTATAATTCTAAAATGTTGAACATAATTAATGATGAGAAGAAGTTTTTGAAAATAGGTCCTGTAGGAGATAAGCTAACTATAGTTAAGTTGGAAAAGAAAATTATTCAAATATTAAAAGATTTAGTGGATAAAAATGAACTTTCTCAAGAACATTATAATTTAATTAGACCGGTAGGTTCCATAAGACCTCGTTTATATGGTTTACCAAAACTACACAAAGTGGATATACCTCTGAGGCCTATACTTTCTATGATAAGATCTCCACAACATGAATTGGCAAGATACTTAAATAGTCTTTTGGATCCTGTGTTGAAGTAATTTTCTAGATATATTGTAAAAGACTCTTTCAAGTTTGTAGATGACTTAAAACTCCAGGGAGCTAAAGACACATTTCTTTGTTCTTTTGATGTAAAAAGTCTTTTTACAAGTGTACCTTTAAATGAAGTGATAGATATTTGTGCAGAAATGTTATATAACCTTGAAAATCCGACTCTGAAAAGAAGTAATTTTGTTCGACTAATGAGACTCGCAACAGAAGAAGTTGAATTCAGTTTTAATAATATATTATACCGACAAATTGATGGTATTGCCATGGGTTCCCCATTAGGACCTACATTGGCAAACATATTTATGGGCTATCTTGAATACAAAGTTCTACCAGAATTCGATTCAAATTGTAAGTACATGAGATACGTGGATGATTGTTTTGTTATCAGTGATAGTGTAAAAGTTAGTAATTTATTGTTTGAGAGGTTGAACTCTTTGCATAGTGCTAAAAATTTACAAAAGAAAATGAAGAAAATGATCAAATATCATTTTTAGATGTTTTAATCAAAAGAAAGGATAATAATTTCATAACTTCTATTTTCAGAAAACCATTTACTGGTCAATACCTTAATTTTCAGTCATATTGCAGTAAAAGAAAAAAAATTGGTTTGATTAAAACCCTATTTCATAGAGCAAATAAAATATGTTCGCCAGAAGTATTTCAGAATGAACTTAAGGTTATAAAAGAATTACTAATAAAGAACGGATACCCTAATCCGTTGATTGATAAGGTATTCAAAACTGAATTGAAAAGACTAAAGTACACAAAACCTTATGGACCAGAGAAATGTCCTGTTCTATTAATTTTGCCCTATGTGGGTGAAAAATCAAAACAAGTTGAAAGAGATATCAAGAATATGACAGAAAAAGTTTACCATGCTTCTAAACCAAGAGTAATTTTTACATCTGCTGCTATCCTAAATCCTAGAGGTAAAGATCTAATATCCTACAAACACAAAAGTTGCGTGGTATACACGTATAAATGCTGTTGCGCAAACAGCTATATAGGACAAACATCTAGGCATTTAGAAACAAGAATAAAAGAGCACGTACCTAAGTGCGTGAAAGACCATATCAAAAATCAACCGAAGAAAATGAGTATTGCAACCTTAAACGCAACAAAAAGATCATCAATTTCAGAGCGCTTAGTAAAAAATCCTAAATGTGGTAATAATTACAGTGAGACAAAGTTCAAAGTTTTAAGAAGTTGCACGAACATTTTTGATTTAATTAAAATAGAAGCTATTTATATTCACTTGGACAAGCCAGAATTATGCAAACAAAGAGAGTTTGATTACTCATTATCCTTGTTTAAATTAGACTAATTTTGTTTTGTTTTAAATGTTACAGTTAATTATGTTTTCCTTGTTGTTTTTAATTTTTTGTTATAGTTTAGGGTTTTTTTTACTAATTGATTGATAATTTCTCATATAATTAAAAAGGCTATATAAGTTTAAAATTTGTTTTACCTTGTTACAATTGTAATCACACTGAAGAAAATTGTTGAAATATATTTGTGTTGTTGAAAAAGACTTGTTTTATGTATAAAAAAAAAATAATAAAAAAAAAAAAAAATTAAAATTAGCAGACATATGTTTAAAATTTATTTTATTTATTTTTAAAACTCACTAAGTTTGTCGCCAACTTTAAACTTGCCAGTTTTGGTGGGAAAAAATCCGACAATTTGAAAATTGGCGCGCTTTCTCGAGTCGACATACAAACTTGATTCCAGGGTTTCCTTTCTCTTGTCCTGAGAACTATGTCTGATCTAAAGTTCGAATTTAAATTTAACTGAACTTGACGTATTAATAATTAATTAGTAGTTGCACATAATGTACAAACTTGCTTTTAAATTAATTTTAAAAACTAATAGGTTTATAGGTAAAACAATCAAGAACAAAATGGTCAAAAGAATACTGTTTAAAAATAAGATTTATTTAAAACTTCATTTGAGTGTTTTTTTTTAAATACACTAAGCTTAATGATAAGAGCCCTTAAGACTTGAACGTGTAATATAATTCTGATCTTTTAGAAAAAAAAAAGATTAAAAGTTTTCTGATGTTTGTTATGTATAAGCTTTAAATCTGTTTGTACTTTAAACATACTTTATACCGTAACGGACAACGTTAATTTCTTAATTATCACTTTTTTATGTTATAGATCATTTAAAATTGTTGAATATCTAAATAAGAGTTAATTGAAATTTTACCTGAATATTAAAGATTTTATTTTTAACAAAGTATGATCTATTTTTAGAAACTTTAACTATACACCTGGTTTAAACTAATACTTTTATTATAAAAACTTATTCTTTTAAACATCTAAATCTCTTGATAAAAATTATAAGAAAAATATATGTACGTTATGTTACTAAAACACTCTTAAAAAACTTATTTTTGTACTTAATAAAAGCAAAACTAAAACTAAACTTTAGTATCAGTATACTTCTTATTTTTGTTAATTCAATTTTTCTTAAAATATATTTAAAACAAAATTTGAACTTAAAAGTTTAGTTTTAAAACTTTTATTTGACCTTTAGAATATTATAGGTTTTTATTGTTTAATAATTTAACCGCTAATTTTTGTTTTTTTTTATTGTAAATTTAAAAACATAACAGCACATTTAACTGTTTTAAAGTCATGTATGAAAAAAGTTAACTACAATAATTTTGTTATATTTAAAAATAAAAATTTTAGGGAAAAACAAAAAGTTTAAACTCTCATAAAAAAATCAATCATATTTCGTCGTTTTACATAAAAACATCTGAAAATATTTGTCGTAGCGACGTATTAATTTTTATAAACACTTTTAATTGAACGATCTACTTTTGACATAGCCAGTTTGAATATTACATTGTAGTACAACTAAAATTCTAAAATACACAATATAAAATCATTTTTAAGTGAATTAGGTTAAATAGTTTATTTCAAAACATTTTGTACAATGTTTTAACTTGTAGATTAACAAAAAATGTGTATTACATTTTTTTTTAGTACATGTTTATATTATTTTTCAGCGAAATCAACAAAAACTTTATCATTAGCAATTGCAACACAATATCTGACAACAAACAGTATATTTGATATAACTAATAAAGATATCAATAATTTTGACGTTTCGTTTTTCATTTTATTTCATGTCAATCAAATGATTGAAGTTATAGTCAGTTCAATAAAACTTATAAAAGGAATAAAACCATTTGACTATTTGACTGAAAAACATTAAACCATTAATCGTTCTAAGACAGTTTTTGATATACGTTTTATTTAGTTATTTTATTTTGTTTTGGTTTATAAAAAAAAACTTATAGGCATAATTATTGTTCCTGTTTTTTTTTTTCTTTTCTTTAAACTTTATGGAACATGTATATCTTAAAGTTATTTTGAATACAAAAACATTAAAAAACTTACAAAAGAAGTTTTATATATGTTTTTAGTATATAACTTCAAAAGTACTTAAATTAATAAAATATAATTATTTTAATTGAGACAGTTATAAAAATTTGTTAAAACAAAAGCTTCTAGTAATTTAAACTTTAATAGGTATTAATAACGACTTATTGGCTTAAAGCGTAAACTTTTATATTTAAGCAGTATTGAAACAGACTATAAAAATAATGTCCTTATTTGATACTAAGCAACATAAACACATGTTGTTTCAAATTTTCTTAATTACATTATTACATTAACACAGTCTAGAGGTATTTTGCAGATTTTGACAACTTTTGTGGTCATAGATAGTGATAGAGAAACTTTAAGTGACCATTTAAGCAAAGAAAAGTCGTACACTTTTTTCGCACTTATAATTTAGTATAACACATAATCTAGAATTCTTACCTATTTCACTATTTAAGAGTTTCTTCCTTTTAGTCGGTTTTAAATAGTATTTTGTGTTCTATAAAAATTTTTTTTTAATAATTTTTGTTGCGAAACCTAATGCACGACAAGTTTTAAAACTACACTTTTTTGCGGTAAAAAAAACATTAACCACAAAGACTGGAGGAAAGACTGTTAGGAAAGTAAAAAAAAATTAAACTATTAATATGTGTATCCTACTTTAATCGTTTGATAATTTTAAAATAGTTTTGAATAACTTTGTAGATGTAGATTGTCATTTGCTGTTGATACTTAATTTTTATATAGATTAAATAAAGCTACAACTTCATACTTCATAATAACAAAAAGTTTTTTATTCGCTGTACATTATTGAACATATTAAGAAAATCAATAACTTTTATATTTTTAAACTAAAAAACTACTTAAAAGTTGGGATATCTAATAATAATTCTTATGTTTCCCAGAAAAATTACATTTTTCTAAATAATTAATACCTAAAGGGTAAAAACGAAAAATATTAACAAAATTTTTGTTTTAATTTGTTTTTTTTAACTTAAATTAAACAAAATGGTTTTTATCTTTTCTAATTTTTTAACTACTTTCGAAAAATATGTTGTTTTAATGAGATTAAACAAAATTCTCTTGAAGATAAAAACCAACAACTTTACACAAACTTATGTACATTATAAGTGCTTATGGTTAATTTAGGAAACTGCAGTAGACGTAAACAAAAACAAACTAGATTTCTCATCAGACCACGATTAAAAAACATTTAGGTTTGTCTGAAAACCTCTGCTAACTATTGCACAGTGAACTCGATTGTAAATATGTTTGTATAAACACTTAATAATTCGCCTATAAACTGTTTATATTTTAAACTAAACTTTGTCAGATCTTTTTGTTTGTTAATAAACTTAGTATTGGTATGAAACAGTTTAGTAATACAACTGATAAAACACTATGGTAAACTAGTTTATATTTACTCGGAACTTTATGTGTAACATGCATATGTAAAATTAGTTCGTTTTGTTTACATAACCAGTTGCATTTTTAATTCAAGTTGTTAGGCTAGTTTTTCTCTTATTGATAACAAAATGTTTTGACTTGCAAGCTTGAACATCTACTATTGACTGATAGTAATCTGAATCAAATAAATATTATTTAAATTGCAACCTAGTTATTTAAATAATTGAATAGTCTAAATACTTGAAGTTGTATTTAGACTTTAAATTCAAACTTTACTAGTACATTTTGTTTGTTGTTAAACTTATTTTTGACACTTTAAAACTCAAGTTACTACTTTTAAGACCACTTGTAAATTTTAAACAAAACGTTTTTGAAAATATTTTAGTATTTATAGTGTTTATCTTAAAATATTTTTGATAAAACATAGATAAAACTTCTAATAACGTGTATGCGTAGGTATATTATATTTATTTGATAATATTAAATAATTCATATTCAACCAGTTATGTTCTACATATCTAATTGAAAAGGATCACAACTAAACAGATTTAAAAAGTTCATTACCTACCATAAAAGTGTTTTTACTTATTTTGTATACGTTACGAGAAGTATGATACGTTTATGACTAATTGCCCTATTTTAGTAAAAGTATTTAATTGGTTTTAATAATCAATAAGTAAAAATTTTAATACAATGTCTAACTTAAACTTTCTAAATAGTTTAAATCATCTTAGGTTTGCATTTGTAAAAAAATTATAAATCTTGCTACTAGTTTACCAAAAGTTTTTTATTTTTAATTTCAATTTATGAATATATGTTGTTGTTTCTTTTTAATTTAACTTTTTAGTAAATAAAATAAGTTTTCCCTTTAATCTTTATATTTGTTTTTTTAATTTTTCTTAAAAACATACTACTAAAAAGAACTTATTTTTATGCAGTTTTCTATCATTTTCCTTTAATTATTGTCAAAAATAAAACTTTAGGTCATCATTAAGTTTAAAGATTATGCTGTTTTACATTAATAATTATAAATATATTATATTCAATAAATACTTAGATAATAATTCAAAGTCTTAAAATAAACTTTAAAAAACTTCAAGGTTTTCAACTAAAGTAAAAAAATATTTTTGTTCAATATGTTGAACAGATAATAAAGTTTCTCTGTGTAATTTCAATAAGAATTAAAATACACTTAATAAAATTTGTATTTTTCTTGATAACAGTTTTATTGTTAACTGCGGTATAAGCAATTTTTAAAATTTAGATAAATTAGTTTTAGATAAACAATATGAGTTGTTCTTTTATACTAAAACTTAGTGTAAGGTAAACAGTTGAAACAACGTTAATAAAATTGAACAGTTTAGAGTTTGACTAGGTTTAACTTAACATGTATACTTTAATTAGTTTAATTATTTAGAAGCTAAAGCTTTTTACTGTTGTTGAAATGTTGTTGTTACAAAAAACATTAACACAAAACTTGAACGAGGTTGTAATTAAGATTGTTCTTTTGAAATAACAGAAATCAAAAAAAATAGAATTAGCTTTTTTTTTAACTAAATTTTGAAACAACATTGCTTTTGTCCACTTAAGACTAAAGAAGATAATTAATGTATAAATCAAAATTAGGCGATGTCAGCTTTTAAAATGATTGTCAGGTAAAACTGATTGACAAAAACCTCTGCTGCAATACTGCAATACGTTTGCTAAAAATTTATTTGCCACATGTTGTTTCAGATTTGATGTTTTTCTCATAATTGATTCTTACTTCTGTGATAACAGCAGCAAGTTGTAACTAAATCAGTTATGTAAATTTCACGGAAAAATGTTAAATCTAGTGTAAACAAGCGAACAAAAAAAACTAAAAACTTTTAAGTTACTTGTTTACGTTGAAAATGTTAATAATTAATTTGAGGTTTTATTTATTTAAAATTATGTAAACAACATAAAAACGTTATAAATTAAAACATAGACTTTTTTTAATTTTAAGTTTCAATTTTTCCTTAATAAGCTGAACTTTCAGTTGTTATGTGTAACAATACAATTAGAACATACATATTGGTTTTATCATTAGTGACAAAGTTTCAAAAGCGGCAAGCAATTTTAGTTTAATTCATAATTGCTAATAAACTATCGATACACAAAAATTTAAAAGTCAGTAGCATAATTCTTGAGATACTTGATTTAAGCTATTTAATGTTCAAATTAAATTTATTTCGGAAGTTTTTGAACCTTATCTTAAAATGTTATGATCACTTTAAAAACATGTATGTAAAAACGTTATTATATTGGTTTTATTGGTTGACAAACACTTATTTCAGTTAATTTTTGCTCTTATATTTCTAAAACAAAACTTGTGTAAATGTCAAAAAACGTATAATCATGATCAAATTAATTGTCAATCAGTAAATTAAAAATTAAGAAATCTACAAAAAATGTAAGCGGTTACGTGATTAAAAACTAATAGATTTTTTTTGTACTCGTATGAACTTGTAAAACAACTATACTGTTTTAATTTGTAAAAGGCTAATCTTAACATTTTTCCATTATTTTTAATTTAGCTTTGGTTCAAAACTAAAAGCACTATAAAAACAATCTAAATTTTTACTAACTTTAGAAAAAATTACTACTATTTTGCTTTTATAAAACTATACTTAACAAAAAGAATAACATTTAATTGAAGATTATAAATGATAAATCGTAAATTAAATTTTGCAAATTAATTATGTTAAGTTTAGTTTAAAGTTAGTTTATAAAGTTAATTTATTTTTAGTATTTTTATAGAGTTTATAAACTATAATTTAACATGTTTTATTTAAGTTATAATACCTTCAAAGTACAACTGTTTAACGGTTAATAATATGTGTCAGCTTGATTTAAAACTAAGTTATTACAACCATTACTAATCATAATTTTTCATTAATTCCTACCGTGTTCTTTAATAGCTTTGAAATTTAAATCATATCACAAGACCTTAATGTTAAACGAAAATAGCAAAACAATACATTTGATCTTTTTTGTCGGTTATGACTGTTGAGTAAAAGCATTTCTTGATGTCATGAAACTTTTATAATTCGTTTTAATCAATCAATTTACAATTGTTTCAATTGAACGTAAAAACAGTAATAAATTAAAAGGTTAATATGTTTTGTTTAACTTTTTTAAATTTTAAGTTTTTTTTTTTTAGATTTTCCTTGTTAAAATTTAAATTTTATTTTACTATCAGGAACTTAAAACAGTTTAATTGATAAAAGTAACCGTTTTGATGAAACTACAAAGCTGTATGAGTTAGGCATTGTTAAGAGTTGTCTTTATTACAAAAATAATCTAGTTTATAAATATTGCTAACATAATTAATTTAATAATTATTTTGGTTTTATATTTGTACAAAAACATGCATTAAGTAGGCTTAAAATATAAAAATGTGTTCGACTTAAGATTTTTTTGTGGTTAATAGCTCTATAAAACTTTAACTAGTTTAAAAAAATATTTTTGAAAAATAACGCTTGGCACTTAATTTTAATTTAAAATATATTAGATTATTAAATTCTTATACTAAAAATTTTGGTATCTAAAAACCTTTGAAATTTTTGAGAAAACTGTTGTCAATATTAACAGAGACACATTAAACCTTACTAAAATTATAAACAATATTGAGTTTACAAATGATAGTAAAACATTTTCACAACCGTTTGTATTTTATAAAATCTAAAAGTAAACAAAGTAATGAGGAAATTAGATTAAAAATAGAGTTTATTAACTTAGTGCGAGTAATGAAAGTTTTATAAAAACTTTTACAATTAATCATTTTTTTTTTTAATTTGTTAGTCTTGTTTGCATATTTCTAAACTTAGGGTTATTAAGTTTCAAAAATTACTAATACTGAAAAACTAAACAGTACTAAAATCTCAATTTTTTTTGTTTGAAAAATTGAAACAAAAGAAGGTTACATATATGAACTCAAACTTAATTAACTTTGTTTAGTGATTTTGTGTTTTATTCAAACAATGACAAAATCTAACTATAACACTTTTTGTTTATTTATAAACTTTTTTAATCTAAAATATAAATGTCTATCTGGGTAGGTGTCAAAATTGCACAAGGTAATAAAATTGCACGAGGACACACAATTGCAAGAAGATACTTTTGCATGAAGACACATTTGCACAAGGGTACAAAATTGCACTAAGATAAAATTTCACGAAAAAACTTTTACACAGAGAGTCAATTTAGTACGAAGAAACTTTTGCACGAGTTGATGATTTTTTTAATTTTTTTTTAGTTTTTTGATATCTATTTATACTATTTTTTTTTTTTTTTTACTATCACTGTTACTGCTTACCCTTATCCTCGGTCAGTATTTTTTTTTCAATTAATTAAATTTATCTTTTTATTCTTATATTAATTATTATTCGATTGTGACTTTACTTGTTACTATCACTGTTACCCCTAACCCTTACCTTCGGTCGGTAGTTTTTTTTTACTTATTATTTTATTCTATTGTTTTTTTATTATAGTTCTTTTTTCAGTTTTTTTACCGTCGTGCAAAAATGACCCTACATGCAAAACTGTCTTTCGTGCAAAATTTTTTTGTGCAATTTTGCCTCCTCGTTAATTCTAGTACCTCGTGCAATTTTGTCTTTGTGCAATTTTGACCCATTTCCGTTTTATCAATAAGACAAAATATAACATGACCCTTTATATACTAACTTTTTTTTTAACTAAACTATACAGTTTTTTCAAGTACACTTTATTTTTTCTGTTTTTCATAATTTTAGTGTTGACTTTTTGTTCTAAACTATTTTATACATAACTTTAAATTAAATCAAGTAAAAGTATTGTGCTCAAAAGAAAATTTTACTTTTACGTGCGAAGTTTATTGAAAACAAATTACAGCAACTATTTTGTCATTATTTACGTAAATTGGAAGATTATCGGAAAGTTTTAGAATTTCGTAAAAGAAATATTTATGCGCAAATGTAAATTAATTTCAAGTTATGTAAAAGCTTTATTAGTATATTTTTTTTTAAAAACTAACTCTAAAATTTTTTTACTTGATTATTTATGTTTTAATTTATGCTATAAAAGATCATTTAAATATAAAGTATTATATCATGCAACTAAGTTAAATATTAAACTTCTTGAACTTTTAACTTTACAAGTTTTTATTAATTAAGTTTACTTATAGTTGTTTATTTTCAAACATAAAACTTATATTGCTAGTGTCGCAACAAAGTTTCAAAGTACATCGTATATAAAATATTAAGTTCACTTGTTGTAGAAAACTAAAATACAACAATAAGTACCTTATTTTCAGTAAAAGTGTGCACAAATATTAAAATGATTATCTTTCAAGCCTATTTAGTCTTTGTATGACTTTAGATTAGTAATATTTATGGTTAAAAAACGCTTGAATTGTGATATTTTGGTTTTACTGAACTGGTATTTCTGAAAAAAGTAAATTAAAATATGTTTTTTTTTTTGTTTTACTGTACACATGTTAGCAATAATTTCGTCTAAATTCAGCTAAGTTCTACCACGATTTTTTTTGTGGGAAAATATAGTTGTTTTAGTAATAGTGGTTTTTTATATTGACAAATTACAAACTTTTTATTTTAAAATGATACGTAGTGCGTTAATATTTTGTATAAAGCTGACTGACTGTCTTTAGTTCAAATGAATAACAGAATATTTAATAGATTCAGATACGAGTTTTATTTATCGAGTAAAATTTTAAACGAAAGTAAAACATAACTCATAACTTTATTTTTGCTATTAATATTAATGATCTTGAAACTTCTAGTTTAGTTATTTTTCCGGATTTAGTCGGTATGTAAATCAAATTAATTAACTAAAATCAACGTTTACATTTCATAACAGAAATAACTTAAAATTGTTACGGTGTAATTTTTTTTTATTAAGCTAAATTCAAACTATATCAAAGTTTGCTTTGTTTATTATGGTTTACTTGCTTAGCTAGCTAAGAGAAAAAAATCTTTAAATTAAGATAATACGAAGACTATTGAAATAAAAAACTATATGTTTTTTTTTATCAGCAACAATTACAAAAAAAATGCCAAACATGGTTAGATTATCGATATAATAAAAAAAAACTTAACAGAAGTTGTCTTAATTCATAAAAATAATAAAAATAACAAATCAAAACTTTTTTTTTACATAATATACTTTTAGTAATAAGTTGTAGAGGTCTACAGCAAAACTAATAAAAAATTTTGTTGCGGTTTATGAATATTAAAATATTGTAGCTATCGTAAAATTCTTCAAAATGTATTTTTTTTACTTTGTAATAACATAGGTAACATAAACAAAAAAATTCAGCATATGATACTTTTTTAATTTAAATACACAAAAAAACTTATTTTGAACTCAGTTTATTTTTAGTAGATTAGATTTTAACTAGGGATAATTTACTTTTAATTTAAACGAAATCGTTCAACTAGTCGGCTTTTCTAAGGTATCCCACATACTTAAGTAACTGTCAGGTATCTATAATCGGTCATATCTACGAACAACATAAAAATTTTGCAATTTAGAAACAGGTTTTTGTATACGTTGTCAAACTGTGCTTGTGGTAGTTAACAAAATTTAATGAACGTATAAATGAGTTTTAATTATGTTACATGCCGGCAAAACTAATAAATTAGTTTATTGAACATCATAGAAAAAAGATAACCTTAGTTGTTTATAATAACATGAAAATGTAACCAAAATTAGATATATAAGCAAACAAACAATTTCGAAACCTGATGTTACGTTTACTATTTAATTATTTTGTATAGAAGTATTTTTTGTGATATTGTCAACTACTCAAACTTGTCTTATTAACTAAAATCGTATCAAAAAAATTCTTTAAAAATTATGCTGCCAAAATACATATATATATATATATATATATATTGATAAATATAAAATAATATATGTAAGTTTAATAACTTTCACACAGCCCACTGAAAGGGCTTTTGTATATATCAATTTAAAAAATTAAGTATAAAAATAACACAACAAAATATTTAATATATATGCAAATATAAGTGTTGAATAATATCCAATCTTTAAACGAGTTTCATTGAACTAGCAGCATTAAAGTTTTCTTATTTTAATACTTTAATTTATATATGTGGTTATATGGTTATATACAATTTAAGCAGTTTTTAGGTATCTTTGTATGGTTGCCACATCTTTTTTTGAAAAAATATCATGATTAATTTATCTGAACTAGTCACGTGCAAAGTTTATTCATTGGCTCTATTTTAGGTTACAAACTTTGAAAACAAAACAAGAAAAATTAATAAAGATAAGTCTAATGTATACTACTAAAGTTTCATAAAAAGATTATTAAAATAGGAAATACTTTCATCAACATTTATAAACGTTAACCATTTAAACATATTTCTACAGCTGGTTACTCCTAACCTAATTATCCTTTTAATTAAAAATAAAAATTAATTTAAAGATGTGCGTGACCTTATTATAATGTAGCTAGGTAGTTTTATAAACTATAATATTTATTTCATTTCAGTAAACCTTATAAAAAACTTTTAATAGAAAAAATCATAACATACTTATGTTTATCAAATTTATAGTTTTCTATGAGTAATGATTTTGGGACGATTTTAATCTATGCTATAGTTATTATATATCTATATTAAATATACTGACTTTAAAAAAATAATGTTGTAGTGTTGTTTAATTTTTTTATGCACGTTTATAAATGAAAGATCTTGAATTTTTTTAGCGTTTTTGCAACTATCTTTGTACTTTTCAATTTATAAAAAAGATAAAGGTGGCTAAAAATAATTATCTCACCAAAGTAGGAATCGATCCTTTTAGTTTCACTTACAAATTTTAAACTAGCAATTAGGTAAGTATATAGGCTAGAAATATCCGTGAAATATTAGCAATCAAAGTTTTTTTTTTAATAAACAAAAAACACATAAGAAAAATAAATTAGCTTTTGTTACCAATACTTTTATAAACTTATAAGTTATAAAACAAACAAAAAATATTCTATAATATAAAAATTAAAATTAAAGTATTTAAAAACAATGAATTTCAAATATTTAAAATGATAAAATCTTAAAAACAGACTTTATTATGATTTAATTAACTAGTATGATACAAATAATTCTAATTAATGAACATACCGAAAATTGCCAATTACAATCTACGAAAACATTATAAATAAATTACTTAGAAAGTAAAACAGTATAACAATAAAATTCAAATGTCGCAAAAGGTTACAAAGGTTTTGATTTTTTAATAATAGATTGTTAAATCTAACAATAACTTTAGCAAATAAACGTATTTAGCTTGTAAACTTAGATCCTTACTTTTACATCAAATAAAACAAAGTTTAGTATGTCTGTCTGTATTGTTAAAGTAGAGTTTTAAAGAAAATATTATATTTTCTACATTTGAATTATCATATTTTACTCAAGAATATTAAATGAAATGTAAAGACTTTCATTACGGTTTTGTTGTAAAAAATATAAGATGAACACAACTAAAAACATTTTAGCACTTTTTAAAACAACAAAATATTTTTTTTTTATTTATAAATAAATTAATATAAAGTTTTGCAAATATTTGTGACTGAAAGTTGAGAAAGGGATAAAAAGCTAAGAACTAAAGTAACTTTTAAATTAGTAGTACCATTCTTAAGAACATTTTATTAAATGAAGACTATTAAAACTAGTCAAAAAAAATTGATATCTATAGGTTAAGTATACTCGAAAATATTTGTGTTTCTTTTAGAACATATAAATTATTATTATAGATAATAAATTTGTCTATGTTTGCAGTGTTGACTTATACTTAATTTGTTCTCTGTTTATTTTTGTTTGTTTTTGTATAAAATCAGATTGAAGTAAACACTTTGTACAACTTACAGTTTGATTTGTTTTTTATTTGATAATAACTTCTCTGCTAAATAAAAATCAATACATTATGCCTAATCTACTAAATATATAATAGTAGTGAACTGAAATTAATACTTTTAGGTTTAATCTTTTTTTAACTTTTTGATTGCTATCAACAGCTGTCTATCATGATAAGCAACCAAACCGACATAAAAACATTTAGCTGTCAAGCGTAAAAAGAGATTATGATATTACCATGTCAAAACTGAACTAAACATAATTTACCAGTTTTACATACTAATACAAAAAACAAAGTAAATTAAAAATTTGTAATTACAACTTTAAAAGACCATTTTTAAAATTTAAAAAAGATTTTTTTACATATATATTGTTGAAACTAATTCATTTTTTTACAGATTGTTTAAGAAAACATATTTTTAGTAAATATGTGTTTTAAACAAACTGTTTTCAACTTTGTATGATAAAATATACTAGAAGAGCTTGAGATTAATACTATGTTTCTGAGTTTTAGAGCCGATAACTTAATCTCAGACATTTTTTTATATTTGCAATCTAAAAAATTAAAACTAAGAAAATCCATCCTTGTATTTAGAATATTAAAACATATTTTATTAAAACTTATAAAATTATAAACAGACTGCTGATATTTATGATGAGAAACAAATTTAATCAAACTCATTCAAAGTTGTTACATTTTGGGATGCTGTTTCATCAACATTGTGTTATTGTAAACTTTAATTAGTTTACAAGGTAACAAAACTTGTTTATACTATAACATAAACTAAACAATAATTAAGTATAAAGGCGTATAGTATATTAAAGTTGTTTTGGTCAAAGATTAACCGCTTAAAATTATGTTCAAACTATATATTGAAAAACAAGCCTCTTACAGTTTTATATAATTGACTACCATTTACACAAACTACGACCTTAGAAATTGTTTCTATTATAAACTATAAAGAGACTGAAGTAAAATATTGGTTGTTTTTTACAATACTATTTTAATACGGAAAAATTTTCACTGAAAAATTTAATTTCTTTAAACAAATTTATGTTATTTACAAGTTTTAAAACAGTTTGAAATAAAATCTTGACGTTTTTAAAACTTGTTTATACGTTGTAAAACTATCGCTAAATAATATTTTCTAATCACATAAACTTTTAGTGAACTTTTTTTAATACTTTAGTTCGTGATTTATTAGTTTTAATAAAAAATTTTTAAACTATGTATTTAAATTATGTTACAAATGTTTGGAATAAAAAAAAATGGAATTTAAGTATAAAGGTTTAAAAATAACATTAGCTGTTTTCAATGAAATCAAAATACTTAAATTATTTTTATACTGTGAAATACTTTTAAATACTTTTCATACAGATAAGAGCTCGAAAAACATTCGTACTTAAGTAAGTTTTTTTAGTTATTTTTTTTCTAAGGTAAAGAACTTTGTAAAGTTAACGGTTGGAAATAAACATTTACTCTTCAATTAAAACAAATAATTTTACTTCTTATCAAGATAAAATAGAATTACCGATAAAATATTATTTTACGTACATTTTATTTTTCATCATAGAATAACATAAAATCTAAAATTTAGAATTTAAACAGTGTTTTTATGTATTTATGACTAAGATATAATAAAAAAGAAGCTTTATAATAGGAGAATTTAAAGTGTGTAAATACAATAGCATAGTTTTATCAGTTTCATAACTCTTGCAACTTTTGTGGATTTTTAAAGTTAGTTATTCTTTTAAAATAGGGTTGGGCAACGTAAATAGTTGACGGGCCGGATCCAGAAAAATATAGTCCTCAGCGGGCCGGATTATTTCAAGTTAGTGATCTTTTGGATTCAGCTGGATCCTTTTTTAGATCCGGATCCCATTTTAAACATATTATCCGGATCCGGCTAAATACTAATTTTAGACAAAAATCTGGACCCGAATGGAAGCTATTTTCAAAAAGGTTTGGATCCGGTTAGATGCTTATTGATCGGGTATTTCAGAATTTTGAATCAATATATTAATTACCAAGGTTCTTAAGTATGAAATTTTATGTTAAATTAAGTTAAGTATTCATAATTCTATGCATATTATAACTCTGGACCGAATTAATACTAGTTAGTCCTAAAAAATTATAATTTGGTTACTAAAAGTTGCTCGAGCCTAACATTTCCAGCTAAAACAAAAAAAAATTGCTAACTATTCGAAATCAATTAATTTTGGAAATCCTTATCTGGAGTTTATAGTGATAATATTTTTTTCAGAAATTAACAAACAATACAATATTAAACTACTGTTATTTAATTTAATTAAGCTAAATAAGATTCATTACATTTTTTGCATGTATAAAAAAAAACAAAATAAAAAATTATTCTGATTTAATAAACAATAATACCATAAAAAGCAAAAAAATAGACAATATACTTAAGGTTGATCATGTATTAGAGTTGTTTAAATCTAGTTGCATGAAAGTTTTAGAAAATCTGCAAATGCACTGAAATACCGATTAGGTTTGAAGATGGTTTATCCTCGTAATGTTTATGGTCGGAAATGTTTTTTTTTAAATGTATGAAGTATCGAGCAACACAACTAGTTCCGTGGTCATCTTTAGAAGTTGACAAACTTTGACTCGATAAATAATACATAAAATATATCTAAAAATCTTATAAAAGCAAGAAAAATTATATGTTTGATATCAATTTTTTTTATTAACTTATTTAAAAAACAGTTAAGTCTAGATAACAAATTACTTTGGCTTGAAATTTTAACACTTTTACTCTCAAAATATCAAATAGTTATAATTAACTTACGAAATTTAACTAAATTCTGTACTTTAAAAACATTAATCAAACAGTGCACCTAAAATACTTTAATAAGAGTACTAACATAAAATAAAAAAATATTTAAACAAAAATGAAATTAATATATATTTTTAGCATAACAAACATTTTAGTTTAGTAGACTTTTAGATTCAGATCGGTTTCACTAGTGAAAATATTACAAGACGAAAAACTAAAACATAAAACTGTCACATCATACTTTAAATGTTAAGTTTAAAGAACTTAACAAGAATAATTACAATAAAAAGTAATCAATGAGACACTTTTGGATCATAAAAGTTTTTAACAAGTTGTTTAAAATCAAGAAGTTTATTTGAAGTAGATATTCTCAGTAAAGACTGTAAATTGGTATCAGTAAGATTTGAACGCAGCTTACTTTTGTTTATATACATGGTTAAGAATGTTTGTTTGCAAAAATATGTAGACTCAAACAGAACAAATAACTTCATTGTCATCTATTTTAAATTAACAGACTTTTACTTGTTAAGTAAGTTATAAAATCTGTCAATTTTTCAGTTTTGAACTTTTCTTTTTGTGTACTGCCACATTGAAGTTCAACAGTTCTAACAATATTACTATTTACATTTTCGGTGTCAAACGTCGACAGTGATGAAATAATGTCGAATTCTTCACTTAATTGTTAAAAGTCTGCAAAACGACGACTAAACTTATTATCAAGCAAAACTATTGTCATCAATTGGTCATCACTAAACTTAACATATAATTAATCAAAAAGTCCTTCATGAAAACCAATAGCAGAAAAAGTGCAAATGGTAGTCTAAACTTGAAAAACTTGACAAAAATTTAAATTTGAGCAGTTTGACTTAAAAAATTCGTCGATGTTTAAAAAGATATTTTTTTTTACTTTTTTAAACATTTAAAAAACAACTTAATACTTATTTGTAAACCACAGCAATTTTTGACACGTCTATTTTTTATGAAAACATTATGGTAGGTAAGATCATCAAAGTTAGTTCAGCAAACAATTGTTTTTGGATAATTTGAGAAAGGATTACTTCAATTGACATGAAACAGAACCCACAAAATAATAAGCCATTTTAACAAACTTTTTTAGGGTCAAAGTCTTACAGTTTTGTTTAATGAAATAGTTCAAAAAAGGTTTTGTACAAATTTTGTAATAACTAAATTGGCTGGCCGGATTTTATATAAAATTTGAAAATGCTTAGCGGGCCGGATCATCCACTTGCGGGCCGGATCAATGTTGTCCCCGGGCCGGATTCCATTTAAAATTAAAAAAAGTTTGGGGGCCGGTCATTTTCACTCTGCGGGCCGGATCCGGCCCGCGGGCCGTACGTTGCCCACCCCTATTTTAAAACAACTCATAATTAGGAATAAATAACATTAAGTGTATTATATTTAAGCTATACATTATGCATTTTTCAAATCGCATTTAGTAAACTAAATAATCGCTTTAATCAAAATACTTACAAGTCATCGTGATATAAAAAATAAAATATAAGTAAAATAGTTAATTTATTGAAATATACTCTTTTAGTTGTTATGGGATGTTATTTGTTAAGTTAGGATGATTTGTTTTTTTAGTGTGTGTAAATAAATTTCAATTAAACTGACCATTAATGCTATAAAGTTGAAATATTTATACAGTTTTCTTCCACTAAACAATTAGAAAACCAAGATTTGTAATCGTAAGGTGCAAATAACTACAATTAATGAATCTGCAATCAAGTACAAAATAAAACTGCTTGAATTTGTGTTATTTACTAAAAACACAGTATACAATTGGTCATTCATACCTAATTTTATAAGATACTTAGAATGTTATTAAGCAATAACAGTTTCAGTTAAAACAGTTTTTTTTTATACTATTGAATATAGCTCTAAATATTGAAACATAAACATCAAAAAACTGCAAGTTTTAGCTACAAGCGCTATTTCTAAAATATATACTATAAGCAGTAGTAAACAAATAAAAACATTCAAATATTAGTCTTAAGCTGTATAAAGTTCTTTAATATTAAGCAAAATTATACTAAAACATTTGCTATAGTGGGCGTTATCCAACAATATATAGTAAAATACAAACAAAATAAAATATACAAACTTTAGTCTTAAGCTGTGTAAAAATCTTTAACACTAAAAATAATGTTAATTGCTAAATTATACTAAAACATTTGCTATAGTGGGCGTTATCAAACAATATAATTAATGATTTTACAACATCAAGTTTTATTAAAAGTTTAAACACTTGGTAATATATATAATGTGTCCATTTACAAGTTTATGCTTTTGCTGAAACATCAAACACATTATTTTAAAAATTAGCATATACAACAATACTTTTCTACAAAGTTTTTATTTTGGTTGCTTATAAGTTATAACAGTATAAATTATTGAACTAACTTTATTGGCCAGTTAGTATTTTTTCTATGAAAAGTCGTGATATCCAGCAAAAATATTTTAATCAACTGTACGCATACATTTAAATTTCAAAAAAATAAAGTAGACTGGTTTTATATAACAGTTTTAAATGCTATTAGTCTGTACTTGCGTCATAAATTTGTATTCAAATAAATATGAATAAGATTAAGTTATGTCAAAAAAAGTTCCAATGTTATATATTAAAGCTGTTTATTTTTGTTCGGTATGAAAATTAGACAACATTTACTTATAAAAGCAAAATTTTTAAAATTTGTCATATTGTTTACCGCTTATACTGAGTTAAAAAGTCAAAAGTCATTTTAAAACGAACGCAACTATTGTAAAAACAAAGTTTTTTTTTAAATTAAATATTTTTATCTAATATTATGAATTAAATATCTATTTTTTAATTGCTTAAAACAGTTCATAATAAAGACATTAACAGCAACACCAAAGTTATAAAGTAAATCGAAAGAAATACAAATTTTGTAACTTTAAACTTTATAATATATACTTTGTTATAAAAAAATATATATTTGTGCAATCTTGTAATTGTTTTAAACTAGCAAAAAATAGAATTAAGTGACATTGAAAGTGTGAAAAATACGATAAACATTTAACTTAAGATTAAGTAAAATTTATAAAAGCTAAATTTTAAAACTTACGAATATAATTTATAATTTTTTTGTCTAATTACAGTAACTTTTTCTGTCTTAAAAATACAGTGGTTAACATGACTTGAAATAAAATCTAATTACTAATAATACGCAAATCTGTGTCTATTTCTAAATTCTTATGTTTTTTATTTTAAATGGACAACGCCAACAATAAAATCCTGCAATGTTTAATTTTCATTTAAAAGTCATTTTTTAATAAAAGTGAAAACCTTTATTGTGCTTTAACAAAAATATTCACATAAAGCTTGTAAAATGTGATTGCACTTACTTTTATAAGATTTATGTTTTTTTATGTCCTAAGCTCCTGCTAATTTTGGTGATCAATCGTAACTGACCATGTTTTAAAGACTTAATATACAAGGCAATAAACATAGCTATTTATTTATGGTTCGAAAATAAATTCCATAAAAAGTAGATTTTGTAGTATTTTTTTTCTTTTTTAAATAACAATTTGGATATTAAACTTTATATGCCATAAAATGTATTACTTAATAGTTAAGAGGTTTATCTGTACTGTTTACTAATTGTCAGACCTGATGCTTACCAGTATTACAATTTTTTGCTTTTTACTTTTTTATCGTTGTTGCTTAAAATGGGTTCACGACTAATAAAATCCGAAAAACTGAAGTTTTGGCAATTTAAATTCTTTAAAAAAGAAGTTTAAAGGACTAAAGCACAAAAAATATTAAAAATTAAAAAAAAATAAAACGAATCAGGTCTAATTAATTAATACCTACAAACCTTTTTTTTTTCTATTTATAGAAGATTTAAAATACTTTTTGAGATATGACAAAAAAATACTTTTTTAAATACAGTTGTTTGCTTTTTTTATTTATTTTAGTTATTTGTTGTTATCATAATCTTATTAATTAGACCTACAGTCTTTTTTTTACTTCTCAAAAATATATTACTTTTTTAGTTGTGACCCTCTAAACATCTTTTTTAAGTACTTGAAGTGTTGATATTTGAATTCTCTTAGTTTTATCTGTTAATTAACCGCTTAAAATAAAACATCTTTTACCTTCTCAAAACAACAAAAGCAGGTTTTTTTTATAAAAACACTTTTTTTTCTCGATATTTTTAAAAATTATTATTATTTTAAATTGTTACCATCACTAAAGTATTGTAACTCTCTTTGTCCTTTTTATCGAATTGTTTTTAAAACATACCGAATTAAATTTAAAACTTTTACATAGAGACTTAAGATTAATTAATTAAGAAAAATTGTTTAAGTTTATTAAACAACTACAGTTTAATGTACAGCGTACTTTAAATTTCGTTAAAAGTATTTTTTATTATACATATGCAAAGCTTAAAATTTACATTTAATAAAAACTTTTACGAATTTGTTTGGTGGTTAAAAGAGTATTTAAATTTTAAAACACTTGTTTTATTTCAAATTTTCACATTTAATCTGTAAAAATGTACAATTTTTGAAAGTTTTCAACCGCATGACAATTAAATCTTCTTTAAAGTGTTATGTTTAAGCTGTAATAAAGTAAATTGTTCAATCTTTCATTAGATTAATGTCTTGATTTTCTTTAAATGTAAAGTTTATTCGTTTTTTTTTCTTAAAAACAGATAATCTGTTACTTTTGGTAATTCAAATTTTGTAAAAGTACTTAAAATACACTTGCTTTATAATGTAAAATAAAAAAAATTATAGCACTTACTACTTTCCTAAAAGTATTGAACAAATTTTTTTTTGTACAAACTTAACATAATAAATACTTAGAAAAAATTTAAATAACTTACCTACAGTACTTTTATATTTTCGTTGTATATATTGAACACAAACTATAAAATTAAAATAAAAACAATGACAGAAAACTATTTTTTCTAACAACATACATACTTATAAGCAATTTATACCAATATTTTATTATTATTCAATGCTATAGTTTATTGAACGACAAAAAAGCGCTCAATATATTTGGTCGTAGGACCTGGTGCACGAATAACCTTTTAGTCATCGAGTTGCTCGCTACGTATGCCTTTCAACTTCTTGTCCAGTATAGGGTCATTTAGAATAAAAATCGGTTAGTATTAAAAATGGATTTATGTCTACAACAATCACTTGTTCGTGATTTGCTATAATTGTTTGTTTGAAATATTTCTACCACTTAAAGGTAGTCTATGCTGGAGTAATAGAAATGTGTCATTTAGAACGAAAAATTGCAAAGCAAAACTATATTAATAAGGACAAAGCTTGATATAACTAAAAAATAGAATTCAAACGACTAAGGTTTTAAACAAATTTAAAAATCTTAAGAGATGAATACAAAAACTTCGTAATGTAACTTTAAAACGTTAGCTAATATGAAATATCTAATATGTTTTATTTTGTTTGTTTGTTTGCATAACATGTTTGTAAGTACAAATAAGAAAACAAAATAAAAACTTAAAATGCATTTTCATCTACTATAACAATAAAAAGAATATTGTATGTTTTGGTTTTAAGAAAACAAATAAAGACATTTCAACTTCTACATTTAAATGGTATTTTCCATGACTGTTACATATCTTTTTAGATTTATTTAAGCACTGACGAAGTCTTTGACCGAAATTTAGTTTGTGAAATAAGTTCTTGAAAGAATAAATTCACAGTAAAAAGAATCGGTGGTTTGTAACTTTATGAATAACTGTTTTCTTTAGACTTTTTGAAAACCTTTACACAGGTTTTTTTTTCATATCTATAGACACTCCTGTGTTAGTAGATTTAATAAATTTATAGTATAAAAGGAAATAAAAACTTAACCGTTAAATTTTTTTTTATTAAAACGCAATTACACAAGTCGTCCATTTATTACCATTTTTGATCTGATTAAAAAAATATCAATTTTTCAATTTTTTGTAATAAAAGCAAGACTTATTTTCATTTTCTTCTTATTATAAATCGCTTGATGATAATTTGGTAATTTCCATTCAGTATTGATAAATTTTCAAATCTTTTAAACAGTAAAATTCTTTGAAATGGTTTATAAAAGGTCGATTTGACAATAAAGCGACTATCTGTGTGCGTAATAAGAGAAGACTTGTTGTTTTTTCTAAATTTCTTTGACATATTTTTTTATATACAGCAAATTATTTCGCAATATAAGTTGCGAAAAGTCTTTTAGCTCAATAAAATATTTCTTAGATTTTTAGAAAAGGCTTATAAGCTTTTGTATAAATAAAATTCAAATCTTTTTTTTTAATAAATTAAAGTATTAATAACAGTTTTTTTTTTGTTTAAAGTTAGTACATTTTTCAACTATTAGGAAGTTTAAAGTTCTTTACTTTTAAGTTTAACGTTTGCTTATTTAAAAATTAAGTTTACAAAATAATTACTTTATATTTGCAAAACGTTTTTAATTACTAATGTTTTGTTAAATATTTTTTAAATTAATTTAAAGATATATTCAAAAAAAAGATAAAAGAGAAAATCAGCTCATTTTTGTGATGGTCTGGTAAAAGTATTCTACCAAATTTAAATATAAGACAAAACGCGATGGTTCAATACATTTTAAAAACGTTAAGCTTTGTTTTAAAACCCGTAAAATGTTCACGTGTCTAACCATAAATAATATTTTATATGGTACGATGTAAGCAGTACATCAAAATACTTAAAATATTTTAATATCGTTATACAATTAAATATAGTTTTACATACGGTTTAAGCTAAAATAGGTGTCTATTGTTATCAAATATTGTTCAAGAACGATATAAACATTTATAATAAACAAATTAAAAAAAATTAAAACTTTCATTTGCAAAAAGGGTATTTATGTTGTTAGTTAGGAACAATTGAAAGTATACTTTCAGACTTTAACAACTACATTATAGCTTATGTTTGACTTGAAAAAAATTTTATGTTTGTTTATAACAGCTATACAAACTATATAGATCATAATAAAACACACAGATTATTATAAAGTGACAAATTTTGAACTTTGAAGCTGAATACAAAACAAACATACAGTGATGCCTCTTATTTTTCATACAAGTAGAAAGCATTTTACTTAATTAAATTTTTTTGAACGACAAAAAAAAATGCTCAAAATAATTGGTTTTCGGATCTGGTGCATAAAGAACCTTTTAGTTATCGAGTCGCACACCACAGTTACCTTTTAACGTCTTGTCTAGGACTATTTTGTTCATTTAATCTTTCATATCCTTCCTCTGCCTCCTTCAAATAGTTCACATTTTTTGTTGCTTTGTTCAGCCAAATTGCTGCCAAACCTTTGTAAGTTTGTTAAATTTAGTGAACATAAAAACTTGTAAAAGCTCAAAAAAATAAAACAGTTTTTAAATTTATAATGGTATATTTTTGAAGCTTAATTTTTTGTTTTTAAAATAAAGCTTTCTACAAAAGATTTTTAATTAAGAAAAATAAACTTTTTTTTTATTTAGTTTGACTAAGTTTAGTATAAGTTATACTAAGGAGTTAATCGTTGTATTCTTCAGATTGGAAGTACTTTCTATTTTCTTCCTTTATGACGTCATTATAAGAACCTTTGTAATTTTTAGCGAATTCGTACAACTTTTCTGCGTGCTGAATGCATTACTTCGCTTAGGCAACATATGAACCAAGGTTTTCAAAATTTCTCAAAAGGCCCTCTTAAAGAAAACAGAAAAGCTATTGCCCCCTCCAAAAGTATTACTCAAAAAACTACCATTAAAATCACCTAAGACCTTTTTTTTTTGCTCCTCTACTGCAACTTCAGAATAACTAGTAAAGTAAGTTTCATATTATAACTTCATGGCCCCCATTTGGGAATTTCTGATCTTAACTAAATAGATTAAAACTTTATAACTATGAAGACGAAAACTTTTAGTTAACTTTTTGAGTTTTGGTATATTAAGTTACCGTAGTTACCGAAATAAAAGGCTGAAAACTTTATCAAGCAACTACAAATTAAACTTTATTTTTAGAAATTAGAATTACACAACAACTTTTTTATTTTGTTGTGTTGTTGCTGTCTTTTAGTATTTAAAAGTATTTTCAGTCAAACAAAAACAAAAAAGTGAATCAATAAAATTTATATTCAATATTTTTGATTCTTTATAAAAAAATTATTAAATCATGTAAAATAGTAACTTCTAGTTGATAAATTATAGTCGATTTAAACAAAACAAGTTGGAAACCAATTTTACTTATACAGCATACATATTACAAATCAATTTATCATAATATACAAAAAAGCCTGGAGGAATTTTAGTATTTATAAAACTTAATTTCTGTGGTAAAATAAAGTTTGTTTGACTAAATTATTAACCACCTTAGTTTCAATTGACATTTTTAGATTGCCATTTTTTATTAGGTTGTCAAATAAGATTTAAATAGTGATTAAAATATGTGTTTTTTATATTTTATATACTTTTTGAAAAAAATAATTGTACTTGTTTTGAAATCTATTTTATTATTCGTAACACTTTCAAAACACATACAAACTCAATCTTATTCAAAATACTCTTTTTGAAAATCAATAGTTTTAACTTAAAGCTGCGGTTGATAACTTATCGAAAAATTTTCCAAATGAAGTTCTATTTTGCTTATCTGATCTACTTTGAGATCAAAAATAGCAGATAATCTCCTAAAATTCGGCAACTTGACCGACAATCTGCTATCATTTATCACAAATGTAGGCTCAGTTACAGATTTTTATCGAAATTTCATTTATTTATGACGTCCAAAGTCTTTAATGGGTCACTTTTGTATTTTGTTTACACAATAAACGTTTTGATACGTAATTTTCAGAAAAACTTGCCTATAATAGTATGCACGGCATTTTAAACTTGACAGTTTAATATTAAACCGTTACTTATATTAAAAATTAAAACTTCATCTTTTTCAAACAATTTTTTTAGACTTTTTTTTAAATTAATAACAAAAGTATATATTATTTTTAAAAGTTTTTATTAATATCTTAAACAGAACCAATATTAAAAGCACAAAAACTCAAAAAAATAAAACTATTAAAACAAAAAACCAGTTTCCCAATTTTTTGTTTTTTTTTTTGTTTATCATTTTGTTCATTATTTTAAATTTGTATTTATAAAAACCATTAACCTCAATCAATCTTATTAAGAAAATTGTTTTCACTTTTAACATATTTGAACGAATAGTTTTTATCGATATGTATTAAAGTGAATTTTTAATTAATACATTTAAGCTGCTTACAGTAATTAATATTTTTTAATCAACAACTTTAGCCTGTAAGTCTTCTTTTAAAGCTTGGAAGTTTTATTTTTTAAAGCTATTAGACAACAAACATAAAGTCTGGTATTAAATGAATCTCAGTTTTAAAGCTAAATGTTTTTTAATATCTTTGATAAGTCCAAAACGTTTTTTAGCTTTTTCTGCCTAGTTTTTTTACTTGTATAGTTCATAAGTTATATTGAGAAATTATTTTTAGAATTTCACAAAAATAATTACATTTTGTTTAATTTTTTTTTTCGTTTAAATTTAAAAATTTATATTTATATACTACAAGCGTAACTTTTGTAAATAAAAATTTTATCTTTAAAATCTTAAAAAGTATTAAAATAAGTAGTTTGTAACACACCTTATTAAAATAAAATTGCTTAAAATAAATCCTACTAGACGTGTGTTATTTTCAACAGTTTTTTTTAACATCTAACTATAATTAAAACTTATCTATCATATGTTTATAAACACTATAGATGCGGCGGCCAGTGCGGCAGAAGTCTCAGCAGCCGCGTCAGTACCAGGACTTCAAACAATCACAGAACAAACCGGTCTCTGGTCCGCACTGTCCACTTCAGGTGGATTCCAACTTTCAGATGGTTCCTTTTATGCTCCTACCTGTAAGGGTTAGATATTATTATTATCATTAAGTTTATTGTCCAACGAAGGACCTTGGCATTAAAACCTAAGCCACTTAAACTGAAAGACACTAACATAAAAAGAAAAAACAAATTACAGTGATTAAATAAACATAAACATAAAACTTATACAAGACACAAACTGAATAAATTAAAACTTTCACAACCAAATATTCAACGATTCCATAGTCACCAATCTCCAATTATACGTTCCAAAGCAACAAATTCCTGTAACAAGTATTTCTGTCAAATCTTCAGAACCTGTCTTCATCTTGCAGAACATTGATCTCAGCTACCATTTGCCACTCGTTATGACGGCAAATTCAGTCAAAAATCACTTCAAAAATATCATTATCTAGGGTAGGTCTTTTTATGTGTACTACTTTATGGGCACTATTTTATGTGTAGAATTGCTGCATTCAATTTTTGATGTGATGTCATCAAAATTATGTGTAGTATTTAGATGTTGCTGCAATTAAGTTGCTGCAATTAAATGAAAAATAAATTACTGTCCAGGCCTTATATAAATATTATAGATAGTTTTTGAAGTTTTAAATTTATAAACAAACAAATAAAAAATAACTTGAATACACATAAACCAATAGTTTGATTTATTTGTACATTAATTTTAATTATATTTTGTAAACTAACAGAAGTATAGGCTAGACTTATTAAAAGGCTATGGATATTTTTTTCATTTAAGATTTAATAAAGAAAAAAAACTTGAATACACTTAAACCAATTGTTTGATATAAAATTATATTTATGTAATTTATTGTTTTTATACTAACAGAAGTAATGGCTTGGCATATTATAAATATTTTGATAAGAAAATTTTATTTAAGAATTTATAAACAAAATAAAAAAATAAAAATTGCACACACATAAACCAATTGTTTTATTTGTAGTTTTATATATGTAATTTATATTTAGTAAACTTATAAAAGTAGTGGTTTGCTCTTATGTGTACTATTTTATGGGCACTATTTTATGTGTAGAATTGCTTCAATCAATTTTGACCATAGTTTTATATGACTTCATTAAATTATGGGTAGTATTTAGATGTTGCTGTAATTAAATAAAAATAAAATACAGTCCTGACCTTATATAAATATTATGGATAGTTTTTGAAGTTTTAAATTTATAAACAAACAAATAAAAAAAAAACTTGAATACAAATAAACCAATAGTTTGATTTAGTTGTACAATTATTTAAATTGTATTTTGTGAACTAACAGAAGTAGTGGCTAGACTTATTAAAAGATTATGGATAATTTTTTTTAAGATTTAATAAAGAAAAAAAAAGCTTGATTACACTTAAACCAATTATTTGATTTAATAGTATATTCATATAATTTATATTTTTTATACTACCAGAAGTAATGGCTTGGCATATTATAAATATTTTGGATATTTCTTTATTTAAGATTTTATAAACAAAATTTAAATTTAACACACATAAACCAATTGTTTAATTTATAGTTGTATATATGTAATTTGCATTTAGTAAACTTATAGAAGTAGTGGTTTGGCCTTATGTGTACTATTTTATGGGCACTCTTTTATGTGTAGAATTGCTTCAATTAACTTATGTGGTTTCATTTAAATTATGGGTAGTATTTAGATGTTGCTGCAATTAAGTAAAAATAAGATACTGTCTACTTTTAAATCAAACAATTGATTTAAGTGTATTCAAGCTTTTTTTATTAAATATTACATAAAAAAACTATCCATAATCTTTTAATAAGTCTATCCACTAATTCTGTTAGTTTACAAAATACAATTTAAATAAATGTACAAATAAATCAAACTATTGGTTTATGTATATTCAAGTTATTTTTTATTTGTTTGTTTATAAATTTAAAACTACAAAAACTATCTATAATATTTATATAAGGCTTAGAAAGTATTTTATTTTTCATTTAGTTGTAGCAACATCTAAATACTATCCATTGAATATAGTTGATTAAAGCAATTCTACACATAAAATAGTGCCCATAAAATAGTACACATAAGAGCAAACCACTACTTTTATAAGTTTACTAAATATAAATCACATATATACAACTATTAATCAAACAATTGGTTTATGTGTGTTCAAGTTTTTTTTTTCTTTATAAAAAATTTCTTAAAAAAATCTACCCATAATCTTTTATAAGTCTAGCCACTACTTCTGTCAGTTTACAAAATATAACTCAAATAAATGTAAAAATAAATCATACTATTGGTTTATGTTTATTCAAGTTATTTTTTTTTATGAACTTAAAACTACAAAAACTATCCATAATATTTATATAAGATCTAGACAGTATTTTATTTTTCATTTAATTTCAGCAACTTAATTGCAGCTAAATCTCAATACTACCCATAATTTGAATGAAATCACATCAAATCGTGGGCATAACTGATTGAAGCAATTCTACACATAAAATAGTGCCCATAAAGTAGTACACATAAGGTCGAACCTCTCCTCTATAAGTTTACTAAATACAAATTACGTATATACAACTATAAATCAAACAATTTTAGATTTAAATCAAACAGTTTATGTGTGTTCAAGTTTAATTTATAAATTTTGTGTATAAAATCTTAAATAAAAAAAAACCAAAATTACTTATTATATGACTAGCCATTAATTCTGTTAGTATAAAAACAATAAATTACATAAATATACATATAAATCAAACAATTTGTTTAAGTGTATTCAAGTTTTTTTTTCTTTATTAAAAATTACTTAAAAAAATCTATCCATAATCTTTTATAAGTCTAGCGACTACTTCTGTCAGTTTAAAAAATATAACTCAAATAAATGTAAAAATAAATCATACTATTGGTTTATGTTTATTCAAGTTATATTTTATTTGTTTGTTTATAAACTTAAAACTACAAAAACTATCCATAATATTTATATAAGGCCTGGACAGTAATTTATTTTTCTTTTAATTGCAGCAACTTAATTGCAGCAACATCTAAATACTACACATAATTTTGATGACATCACATCAAAAATTGAATGCAGCAATTCTACACATAAAATAGTGCCCATAAAATAGTACACATAAAAAGTCCTACCGATTATCTATGTCTACTTTTTAGCGAAACACTTTAGTTGTTATGTTATGACGTCATAATATTGCTTTACAAGGTCATAATGTTTAATTTACTTTGGTTAAATTTTAATTAGTTTTATTTAAACATTATTCGAAGGACTTTCATCTAATAAAAATTTAACAAAAGTTCTGGCAAATAAAAAACTTCGCTTTAGTGAGCAAAATTCGAACATTTTTATTTCATAGTTTAAATTTATTTTGTGTCTATAAAGGATGGGATTTATTTAAAGTATGGATGCATTTAATTGCAATAAATAAATACTTACATAAATTAATATTCTTTTTAAAGTCTTAGCAAAACAACTGATGTATCCGAAATGTGACATTGTTTAAGAAAAATGTTATATAAATAATTTTATATCATGACTTTTTTTTGTTATTTGTTCACATTTTTTTGCATTTAACTTGTGATTCGGTCACATTTAATGCTGCTATTAAAATAAAGTTTTTAATTTATTAGTTTTTTTTGCTTTGTGGTTATAAAGTATAGGTGAATTTCTAGTAAAACTTGAGAACAACAAAACTTTAAAAGGTTCAAGCATGGTTCAAAAATATACAAACATTAAACTTAGTTTTCAAGTTTTGAGAATATTGTTAAAAACCCTTTAAGTTTAAAGAGTTCTAAACTGTATTTTATCTTGATTAAATAAAAGTATATTTTTAGTTTGATCGAAAAACAGTGCATAATAACTTTAAAGCGTTCGAACAATCAAATTTTAAAACTCTTTTATCATTATAAATACAGTTTAAAGTTTCTGAAATTCCTTGAAAAACACTAAAATACTCTTTACGTGGTTGTTATAATATTGCGAAATTAGGAAAAAAATTATGGTGAAAGTGTTTATTAGTGTAAAACCATAATTCACAAGTACCAAGGGTACTGCTTACCTTAATTCGTTTTTAATGCTTAGATTAAAATATTTTCGCATTAACGTTGATTTTAAACAGTTTATAAAAGGAAAACTTAATTATTAAGATATAACGGAGTGTAACTTTTTTACAATCATTTTTATAAAATTTGATTTATAGATTGGATAATAATCAGAAATTAACCACACTCTAAAGCGATTTTTAACTATCAGATGCTTAAAATGTATGTAAAAATATAACTAATAACACGATTGATATTTGTTTTGAAGATAAGCTAAAAACTAAGTTAAAATTGTAAAGAGTTTAAATAGAAAAAACACAATGAATTTCAACAACTTTCTCTGAATACTATTTCAAAAAAAATCGATAAAAAGATAAAAACGAATTATAGTCTTATAGTTATGTTATAAAACTATTTTTAGTCCAAATTTAGAGTATAAATAGTAATAGTTTTTATAGTCTTAGATGTACTAGTTTAACTCATTTAAACTTTAAATAACCTTTTAAATAACCTTAATTATGAAACGTTTTGAAAACAATCGTACAAACCTATAAATATGTTTTTTTGTAAACAGTTTTTGAATTATGAAGATTTTGTTGTATAGTTATCACAGATATAAATTGTTTATGATACATTAGTTTAATTTAAAACTCATTAAGTTTTTTTTGTAGGTCACAATGAATAAATTTGAACAGCCTAACCTTTTGTGGAAGCTGTAAAGTTATCAAGTAAATATTATCATATGTTAACACTAAGTTCGGCATTATTATATATAATGCTAATTCGAAAACTAAATTGAAAGGCTACTGAAGTTTTATATTTGAGTTATGTTTTCAAAAATTAAGTTGCAGTTTTTTTTTTTTTCAATAAATCATTTTTTTCCTAAATAAAATTCAGAGAAAAAGGTTAAATTTCAAGATCAAAACATTTTATAAAGTAATAGTATAAACTAAAAAAAATTAAAAACTAGAAACAAAAAGAAAAATATTGATTTAAATGCTATTATAATTAGTTATATCTAAAATTATTTACCGAATTTCTAGAATATTTTACGTAACTGAAGTATAAAAACACGACTTATTAAGAAATATTGTAGCGAAACTTTCAGGTATGCTGAATTAATTATTTAAATTTTAAATTATTTTTTTAGATAAAACATTTTACATATCAAACCTTTAACTTTACTTAACTAAGGTATAACACAATTTTCGAGGAAATGACTTTTCAAACAATTCTGAAAGTTATACTTTTCGTAAAAACACCATATAAGAAAATCTAATAATGAACTCGAAAAATGACTTATACAATTATAAACTTTATCACTAATCAATAGATCTATTTCCTTTATACAATTTCCTATAACTATTATTTTAAGACTACAGTTTTTAACTATACTCGTTAGAACGTCCATTTCGGTGTTCTACTAGAAGTGAACTTGGTTTGCACAGATATTAAACCGTGAAGTGATTAATTATCTTCGAATAATCGCAACTAAGATCAGGCATGTTTCTATGTGGTTTATTTGAATGTGGTTTAATGATTTTCTGTGAAGTTTTCACATCGTTGTCGAAAGTATAGTTATTACAACTTTGTAGTATTTCATGTACTTATTCGTGTTATTGCTTAATTTTTAGTAGCTTAATTGAGTATTACTGATGTTCAACACGACCAAAGTTTGTTTTTATAAAATAATATGTTTATGTGAAATTTAAAATTCTTTCTGCAAAATTCACAGATTAGTGAAAATCTTGAACATAAGTAATTATTAATGGCATATTAAAGTCTGTATAAAACATCGCTTAAACTTTTATTTCAAACTTTATATTCAGTACAATTTGAAACTATTTATGCCGGTAGTTACGTATTAAAATTATTCTGATAATGTCCAATTTATACTTACTTTGTTTTTCAATATTGTGTTAGAAACTGATTTGCAATAAAGAAAAACTTTTGTTTCATTTGTTATTAAAAATATAACTAAACATGAAAACAAAAATAAGCCAACATACTTTTAAACTATTTTCATGAAAATGTATTATGCCTTCTTAGCGAAGTCTTATGCAATTTAACATAAAAAACAAAGGCTTTGTTTAAAAAAAAACATTAACTGCATACATCAACGTACTTTTTTACGCATTATGTTAAGATTTTTTTGAACTAAACCATTTAAATTTCTATAACCACTAACTTATGTTCAATAATAACCAACAAAGCTACATACTGAAATTCTTAGTCAATGTAAACTTCTAAAACTTTTTGACTAACATATAAACTTGTTAACTTTCATCGACCTGTTGTGTCAATATTTTTGAAAATAAGCACAATTTATTTACAAATAAAGTTTAAAACAAAGAAGTCAATAAGTTTGGTTTAGGCTCTACATTTAGACTTTACAATTAAGTGCAATAAGTCGTAAAAAGTACATATATTAAAACTTTATACTGCTTTGTGAAATTTATTATTAGTTTTAAAAATGTTAATAATAACTAAAAAAATTAGAAAAATAGCGCTAAAAGTTAATGTTGCAGTTCAAAATTAAACAAAAAACAACTTTAAAAAAAAATTCTTTAATTACTTTTATAGTATAAAACTAAAAAAAAGTTTAGAACAAGTATATAAAATAATTTGAGTGTTTTAGTTTTGTTTATACAATTAGTATAGGTTAGCTAAAATAAGTTCAACTCGATTTAAGACTAAACTAACTTTTATTTTTTGTGTCAAACTGATCAAACATTGCTTATTTTCGTAAGGTCATTCAGGTTTTGAAACTAGCAAGTAGTAAAACATGTGTCAAGCTTAATATACAATTTTTTTTTATCTATAAAAACAGATTTACCGTGACTAATTATACTAAGATTAAACTAGAACTTTAAATAGCCTATCCAAACCTTGTTATTAATAAGTGAATAATTCTGAATAAATAAGTTTATGTGGAAACGGGCCAAAATTGCACGAGTTAAAATTTTGCACGGAGGGTAATTTTTGCAAGAGAGTAAAATAAATAAAAAACAGAAAAAAAAAACTTTAAGATTAATTAATAAAAAACAAAACAAAAAAGTTTTTGATCGAGGGTAAGGGTTAGGGGTAACAGTGATAGTAAAAAAAATAATTAAAATAAGATAATAATAAAAAAGTATAAATTAATTAATAAAGAAAAATAAGTTACCGAACGAGGGAAAGAGTTAGGGGTAACAGTGATAGTAAAAAAAAATTAAATTAATAAAAAAGTTAAAAATATAAATAAATAAATTTCAATCGGGCAAAGTGTCTCCGTGCAAAAGTATCTTCGTGCAATTTGTGCACTTGTGCAATTTTGTCCCCTCGTGCAATTTTGTATGCTCATGCAAATTTAGCAGCTACCCAGTTTATGTATATACTAAATAGATCATTAAAATTTTGTAAACGAAAACTTACAAATGAATTTAGTTGTGCTACTTTGTAATAGTCAACTTAATAATTTTTTTTAAGTGTGTAGTTTAAACAATTGAATATACGTAGTCTGATCGTAGTTATTCAAAAAAAAGTAAAAACTAAGTTTTAAGACATTAAAAAACATGTATATGCTAAATAAGATTTTAAAGTTAATATTAGTTTATAAATGATGTATTAAAATAAGATATTGCATAGCTGAGATTCATGCTTGCAGACTAGTTTGTAGATTGACGACTACAATTTCTCTGGTTAAGGCTAACTGATGAGTCCTAATAAGGACGAAACCGGTCTCAGTCTACCAAGGGCTTGTGGTCTGATGATCAAATTGTTATGATCAACCCTTTTGTTAAACTTGAGCTTTGTCTCACGGCATACGAGAGTCCAGGCTTCTGTTCTGCAGACTTTCACCGATATTTTTGTTGATCTTAAAATAAGATATATAACATTTATACTACTTTTTTTACATGTTTCTAACTTCAATACAAGTGGTTAAATAAACTAATTTTCATATTAGTTTTGTTTAACTTTAAAAGTATAGTTTAATTCAAATCACTGATCCATAGTTTAAAAAATTGAGTGCTTAGGCAACATGCTAAGCTATTGTCAAAAACTGCAGTTGACAAAATTTGATACAACTCTACTAGCCCAACAGAAACTTTATTGATTGAACAACATAAGTAAAGTAACAACTCTAAGCTTTCTAATATATTGCATTGCATTGCTTTTAAAACAGCAAATTACCATTAATTTCTTTGAAAGTTTTTATAAATTATATATTAACAAAACCGCAAGCTAAATTTGATATTCAAGATTCTTTTTCAAAAAACTACCATTTAAACATACTTTTTTCAGCATACTTGAATAGCATTAACAAAAATGTGTTTATTTTTAAGTTATATATGAGAAATTATATACAAAATAAAACATTAGTGTTCTATAAGTTTACTTAAAATGAACTAACAGCAGTTTAGAATTTACATTGTTTTAAGTATTACATCTCAAAAAAAAAAACTTTAAGAGCTTTAATTTAGGGTATTGCTTATAGTTTATCAAAAAATAAATATATAAAGAGGTTTCCTTAAAAATAACATCAAAACTTTTGAAACTTGTTAGAATTTATGATGTGTCAGATTTTTACGCCCAAAGTACCACTTTAGTAGAATTTAAAGCATTTACTGACAATTAAGCTTAACTTTTTCTAAATAGATACTAGAAAAGGTTTACAACAACTGAGCTTCAATACGTAAACTAAAGAGAAAAATTAACATTTTATGTTCTTAGTTTTTAATTAAGTATCAAAGGTGCTGGTAGGTGTAGATAATGTAAGCTTATTTATTTTTAGCTCTGACATTAAACTTTTTTATCAACTTCTACTCATTCTACTTTTGGCACTTAATTTTTCCACTATAGTAGTACTCAAATAACATAATGTAGATCACCAGCAGCTTTAAGCAAATCAAAAACATTTTAAAAATTTTATTGTTGTAGTTAGCATTAAATGCTAATACTATAAATATTAATTAATAATTTAGTTGTCATTTTTTGACATCTTATATAAATTAAGTTAGCAAAATAGTCCATATAAAACCTCAATCTTTAAAACTTGAAAGTAGATAACGTGATAAAGAAATGGCTTTGCGGACACAATTTGAAGAAAAAGTACAAAGCAATTTGTTCTAACTGTGGTTAAGGATCGATTTGAAATCATAATTATCTTAAATCACTACCATGGTATTAAGTTCCGACTTTGGTATTAAATTATAAGATATTACGGTTTCAAAACGTTTTTATTTCGAAAATAAAGGTTTAAGCTTATCTAGCAAGTACGTTTAGCAGTAATTCAAGTGCTAGGCTTTTTTGTAGACTTAAATATTTTCAAATCTAAATTTTTAACTTCAAGTTTTCGCAAATGAATTTTTCGAAGTATGTTCATACTTTTTAGTGGTACTTTTAAAATATTTAAAATGTTTTGTAACCTGATGTGATTTATAACTTATGAAAGGTTCTGCAATGTCAATTTATCATTTTTACTATATGTTAAAAATCTAACAGTGTTTTTGTGTGTAATAAAAATGTTTTAGCTATACTACAAAATCAATTTTATTGCAAAAAAGAAGTTAATAACAACTAAACTGTCTTTGTGACATGTTTTGACAATTAAAAATGAGTATAAAACGTGTGAGCACTATTTTTTTTATAGTTTTATGTTTTTTTTTTTGTTTTTAAAACATTTTTTTTATCATAAGTTTGATATGAGTCAATATGTTTTCTAATTTTTGTGAGTAAAGGTCATACAAACTTTTAGAAAATCTTAAAGCATGTCATGCAATGCAAATTTACAAGCTGTTGCACAATTTGCTTGTAAACATGACTAGCTTAATACGTGATGGAGTCTGTAAGAAAGTACTGGTTTATTTTTCATAAAATCTTGTTTGTAAAAAAGCTATATTTCTTTGTACCTTTTTTAGTAGTGTATATTTAAACTTTGAACTTTTTTTACTTTTTACTGTTTCAATAATACAATAATTCAAATAGGTAAGGGAAAGTATAATTAGATACGTTACACAAGATTATACTTTTTAGGATGAAAATAGTTTATTTTTAAAAACTTTAAAATTACTTAAGTAAACTTTTATTCACTTAACGAAATCAGATTTACATTATAACTTCATTTTGTTTTTTGTTAAATAAAAAATAGTGTTTGTTCACAGTTTGTTTATGATTAAATTGTTATTATTTAGATGCATTATTGCACGTGTATCGACTTTTTTATATGACCTTTTTGAATTAAAAAACAAATATATTTAAATAATGAAATACAGCTTTTAATTTATTTAAAAATACTTTGTGTAAGTCAAAACATCTCACAATAAAGATCACTTGGTTTTGTTTTGGGATGTGTTAACGTAAGCTGATGTTTTTTGTATTAAAAAACATCAGTTTGTACTTTTTATTTAAAGTAATCTTAAAGTTAATATTTGTTTGTTCAAACGAATAACTTTTAAAATAAATAATTTTTTTTTTTTAATATCGTACTATATCAAGTTGATGAGAGAAAAATGCTTTTTCAAAGTCGAGTTTTAACTTTTTCAAAGTTGTGATTAAAATAAAATAAGTATAAAAAATTTAAAAAGATTACAAACTAAGTTGTAAATTTATAAATTATGTTTTTAATGTTTAAATAGAACCACGTAATCGAGTAATTTTTTTTTTGAATACAAAATAAGTATGTTTAACTATTTTGGAATTTCCTATTGACCACATACATGAAAATACTTTTTCGTTTTTTAGTTATTAAGGTGAAAGTGTATTTAAAAAAAAGTTATAGTGTTTTTAGATTAAGTGTTTGCAATTTTGTAACAGTTTTATAAGATAGTTCTTTCTATTTACATATGTTATTTAAAATTTAAATCCTGTATTTGTCAAAGTCTAAATACTTTACATACATATAACGCAAGATTTTTAAATGCTTTAAATATTATTTTTTTAATTTAAGTGGCAAATAGTTTTAAATATTTTCGAAAAACAAGAAAAGAAAATTATAGAAGAAAGTTTGAAAACAATCAAGATATAAGATTTTTTCTACATTAAAAGATTAAGTTTTGTATACTGTCATTGAAACTTTTTCAGAAACAGGAAAGTTTGTATTCGAAAACTGTAACAACAAAACTGTCATCATGTTAACAAACTTGTTGCGTTGTAAACTTTTATGTATAACCGGCGATGTTTAATATTTAAATTACACAAAAAACATGTTTGAATTACAAATGTGAACCTTTTAAAAGACTAAATTTTATTTCAAACTACATATAATTGTTTATTTTACATTTACACTAATCTTCATGGTAAGACTTGAAAGTGTAAGATAATTTTAGTGTTTGCGAAAAGTAAAAGGTTAAAAGTTCTAAAGTTTGTTTTGTATAAGCTTAAGTCTATTTTTACTCTAAACAGATTATATACCGTAACGGACAACCTTAATTTGTTAATTATCACTTTTCATTTTAAAGGCATTTAATGTTGTTGAATATGTAAACAAGTGTAACTTAGGTTTCTTACTTCAGTATTAAAATTTTCAAACTTCAACAAAATAAAGTCAATTTTTAGAACATTTTGACATAAATTTCAATTTAAAAGAGCGTAGAAATATCTTTATTTTATTAAAAATTATAATCTTTAAAATATCTAAATCTTTTTAAAAAGCTTAAATTAATAATGATTGTAAATTAAATTACTAAAATTTTCCATAAAACTTTTGTTGTTTGTAAAAAACAGTAAGAAGTTTAAGACTTCTTGTCGACCTATAAAAAACATCTGGGAACATTTGTCGTAGCGACGTGGTATTTGTTTATAAAAATTGTAAATTGAAAGATCTACTTTTGACATAGTAATTTAAATATTATTTTAGGATAAAAATAAAATTTTACTTTTTCAATGTAACTTTGTAAGTAAACTGCTTTAAATAGTTTTATCTAAAAACGTTTTTTATTACATTCTAAATGATAACTATACAGATACTATTTTTAAAGAGTATATATAATAAAATCTCTAGAAGTTTTTTCAGTGAAATCAACAAAAACTTCATCATCAGTAATCGGAACACAACATCTGACAACAAATATAAAGTTGATAAAAAAAATAGTATATCAATCTTTTTGACATTTCGTTTTTATATTTTCCTGGTTTATCCAATGATTGATTTTATCGACAGTTCAACAAAACTTTTCAAAATGTCTGTAAATGAATAAAAAACTTCACAACTTCATTGTAAAACAAAAAATATTCCCTTTTTAAAACAGATTTTATGTAAGCATTCAAATTTTTTGTTTCGCTTAACGTAATAATGTTTATGTATAACTTATATACTTAATGTCCTCCACAAGACTTAAAATGTATACGTGGTGTGCGGCTCGATAACCAAAACAAAAAATTTACTCAAAAAAATATGTTGTTTTAATGAGGTTTAACAAAAAATTGAATTTAAAAACCAAAAATTTTCACATAACACATAATTTTGTAAACTTTGAGTACTACTAAAACACTTAAAAGTATTATAAAACTTATTTTGGTTTTTACACCTCTGTCTTTCAAGTTACTAAGAACTTTAAACTTTGTACGATAAATACGTTTTTTCCCAAAAGAAAAAACTAAACTGTTTTGAATAAATTTTTAAAATTCTAAAAGAAGTTGTTAGTTTCTTAATTATGTTTTATATATACAGTAAAATAAGTAACTTATAAATGGTATAAAGTTAAAAACTTTAACAACGTTTAATTTTAATTTAATTAACATGAGCAGCTAAATAATATCTAAAAAAATATTTTAAATAACTTTGAAGAGTAGTTTTTAAGAAAGACTTAAATACATTTCAATTTTTAACGTGTCTGATGCAATGTCACAATGTTTTAATATGACAGGGTACCTATCAGGGGCACAGCGTGGGGAGGGACACTGGCACATGCGTGCCACCCAAAAATAGAAAAGAAGTAAAAAAAGAATGTAAAATCTTATTCCTTTATTATTTATTCTTTCTGCCTTATTTGCCTTTTTTCAACTATTTTTATCTAGTATTCGAAAAGTTAAACGAAATTTTGAATACCAATTTGTGACAAGTTAGGAAAATTACCCAATATACTGATTTAGTGCGCAATCGAAAATGCGCACCGATATTGATGAAAAACTCCATAAAGAAAAATTTTATAACTTCATTAACTTCATAAGAATTTAGACCCAAAAAGTACGAGACTAATAAGTGCACCGCTGTAGTATAACCTTATGGCAGATTTTTATACAAAAAGTTTACAAAAATACGTAACGCTTTAAAAAAAATTAAACAATTTTACAATCTTTTTATGCTACAATAAATGTTAAGACAGTTCCAATTTTCTAATTTTGTAAACATAAAAAAAAAAGCGTGTCGGACTATGACAAAATATAAACTTTGTTTGTGGTTTTTGTTTTAAATACATACAATCAGATAATTTAAATTTAAAAAGTTTACTTTTATCTATTTTACAAAGTTGTAATAAATTGTAATAACCGTTATAAACTTGGTGTATTTTAACTTCTGTGTAACTTTGTTGAATTTATGTGCAATGAGGTGGTGTTATCACTGTTGTATTGTATATTAAAGAGATTGATATTTTTTTCATAAATAAAACAGATTCTTTCGTTTTATTGAATATATCAATTTTCAAAGATATAAAGTTTGCTGTAAGTAGTAAAAACAATTTTTATTTAGTAAGTTTAAATTTGTCACAAGTATAAGTAATTCTAATAAATTTATACTTTTTTTAATTATTTAACTTTTTAATATATAAGTATTTTTAAAACAGTTACTTCGAACTTATTTTACTTAATAAATTTATTTTAGTTATATTAGTTATAAAAAGATCTTTTTTATGGCTAACTACAAAGTTTTGATTTAGAGGATTTTTTGAGAAAAAATTTGCGCACCCCCTGACCAAAATACTACGCTACGCCTCTGGTACCTATAAATCAACTTATTTGTGTTAATTTTACCGAGAATAATTCATTATAAACAACAACTTTTTTAATGCTTTGCTGAGTCAATAAAAACATCAATTTAAAGTGATTTCTTACTGGTATAGTATTTTTTTATTTTAAGCTTTTTATCACCTTACAATAATTTTGTTTTCAACGTTTGGTATTAAAACCGCTTAAGTATGTTGTTATAATTATTTTTCAAATTTTTTACTTTAAACTTGACTTATAACTTTTAACAAATAATTGATCAAACTTTATACTTAAAATAACGTAGTTTTGAGATTATTTGTAGAGTAAAATTAAGAAATAAAAATGTTTTTTCTATAAAAAACAATTTTTAACCATCATTTTATAAAAAAAATAACCTTTTCTCTAAACTAATCGGAAGACTTAAAAACTTTAAAAATACAGTTCTCATAAAATATTTTAAAAATTTTAAGCCTTTCAGATGAAAGCTTTTCATTAATACCCTATCTATACTTTAGATCGTTAGTAGACAGAAATACTGTGGAATTCAGATTAATTTCTATGCCATTTAAAATGCGTTTGACATCAAAAAACTAAAATATTTGATTTTGACTGACATAAAGGGAGATAACAACGTTTCCGAACTGAAATATCAGTACTTTTAAACTTTTAAAACTATTTTTACTCCTAGCCTACTAAAAAAATACTTTTTGAAACTTTTGATTTTTTGTTTCACCTTCTGCATGAAAACATACTAAACGTTTATGCTTTGTCTAATTTAATACCTAAAAATTTACTTTATTGACTTTATGATCAAATTTTTATTTAAAAAAACAAGCAATGTTTCTAACAGTTTTTTTTTCAATACTATAACTATGCAATAACAATTACTGCCTTTGTTCATTATGTTCAAAATAAAGGTTTCAATTTAACTTTAAAATCTAGTATCTTATCTGCTCATTCTTTTTGTAGTTTAAAAATATTGAAAAAAAAAGCTAGGTTTCTAAATTAAAAAGTATGAATAATTAGACAACAAAATATTATAAAATCTGTGCAACACAATCAAAATTTTAAACTTTTTTTTATATATTTAATGCATGTTGAACTCAGGCATCAAACCCTGAGCCCCTTAAACATGACAAACAAAGGCAAATAATTAAATAAATTTGAATTACAAATTCGAACTAATGAAATAAACATAAACAAAAATAAATTTATGAAATGCCAAACTAAAAAGTTTAAACTTACGTGTTAAAAATAAAAATCGATAATTTGCTAAACATAAATGAAAACTTTTTTTATTTATTTAAAGTATATTATATTTAAATTAAGAATTGCAACTAATAGAAGTTTTTAAAGAAGCCTTGTTAATAAAATATAATATACTAGTACAAAATTAATTATAATTTGTAGGTAGGAGGTGTAGGAAAATAAAAACAACTAATAATAGAAAACAATTGGTATGTGGTTTGCCGTGGGTAAAAATTTCCAGACAGATTATAATTTGCAATAACAGAAAAATAGATTGGTATAAACAACTTAGAATTTTTTGCGATAAATTATTTTATCTTTGTTTCGAAAAACATTTGACAATAATAGTTTAAAACGCTTTCTTTTAAGCTTCAATGTTTAATTTTTCTTGACAAAATTTTATTGTTATACGTTTTAAGTGCAATTACTACGAACTTAAGCGCATTTGAAAAAAGGGCGTCATCAGAAGGTATAGATGAATTAAAATAAAATATTTAGATCTTCAAAATTACAAACATAAAATGTATATTACACTATCATTTGCCTTGGCTATTTCCTAGATAAAAAATTGATAAAAGGAAAATAACAATTAATAAGAATGTGAATTACAACAAATTTAATTAAATTGTTTTAGTTTAATTAAATTTGTTGTAATTCACATTCTTATTAATTGTTTTTTTTTCCTTTTATCAATTTTTTATCTAGGAAATGGCCAAGGCAAATGATAGTGTAATATACATCATTTTGCTTTGGGGCCAATTTGTAAAATATATTAATATTAACTATTTAACAGTTTAAATAACATGCAAACTAAAGGAAATCAAAAAAAAAATTAAAAAAAATATTTATTTTTGGTTCTAAGGCAATAATAATGAAAAAAAAAATCTTTATTTTTGGAGGGACCCCATGTAATAATTCAAACCCCAAACCATTTTTTTTTTTTAATTAAAGACAAAGGTGCGTTCTTTAAAAAAAAAAAAATTTAGATAGCTTTTAAGATAAGGAAAATAATTGACATTAAAGTTTTATGTTTTTTGAAAAATTAATAAATTTTCCTATAAAATTAACTTTATGCTCGTTAAATCTTTAAGTGATATTTTTATTTAAAGTTACTTAAGTAATAAAAAACTTTTTAGACCTATACTAAAATACTAAGTATATAATAATATTGCTGCTTATTTATCCAAAAATTTTTCCTATTACATAATTTTAACCTGATACAGTTAGCTTTGATTCGCGTTTCTGTTTATAAAACGTTTTAGTAAGTTAGTAGTATTTTACTTTGTTTTTTTAATTAAATTGTTTTATTTATTAAATACATACTACTAAAAAGATTTCTAGAGGCATATTTTATTTTTATTTGTGTCTTTTCCTTTAGTTTGATATTAAGTTAATTAATTTTTCATCACCATTAAGTTTCAAATGTACGCAGATTTATATCACAAACGTAATAGTATTTTGTTAATAAATGGTAGTTAATAAATTAAACTTTCAAACTGAACAACAGCTTAAACTTTCTTACTAACATTAAAACAATATCGTTTTGTTTAATTCATTAACAGGTTAATATTATAAAATTTCTCTGTCTAAATTTAAATATAATTAAATAACATTGAAATAACAATTCTTTTGTACTAAACTTCACGTAAGTAAACAGTTGAAACCACGTCGATAAAGTGAAATAGTTCAGCGTTTGTAATCTGTATACTTAAGTAAACTAAAATATATAAAAGCTAAAGGTTGTATTATAAAAACTGTTCTGCTAAATTGTAAAAAAATTTTTGCACAATTATTGTTCTTTTTAAATTACAGAGATAAATAAGAAAGCAGTGTTAAACTTTTAAGATAACAAAGTTCTAAAATAGTACTATCTACAAATCTAAAAGTGAATTACATGTACAAAAGTAGTCGAAGGTATGACAGCTTTAGAATTATGACAGATGTCAGATAAACCTGACTTGCTTAATACTTTTCTGAAATGCTGCAGTATGGTTTCTAAAGATTAAATTTGTCACTTGTTAGTTCAGGTTTTATTTTTTTGTAATAGTTATTACTTGCTACTGAGTTAATAGCTTTAAACAAGTTGTAAATAGTTTTTTCTAGCTTAATGCTTGTATAGACATGTTAAATAAACGACAAGAAAAACTTCTCAGGTAGTTTTTATACGCTTATAATATCTATAATCAGCTTGAGGATTGATTTGATAAAAGACTTTATGTAATAACAATATAAACTTAATAGTTTTTCTCAATATTTCAAACTTATAATGGTTTTACAGCAGGTTTATTTCATATACTTATTTTATATTAAATAAACGTAGTTTTTATATCGAGATATATATTATATTTTAAACTACGAACTAATTAAAAGTGATTTTTATAAGTTATTTTACTTTTGTATTGTATACTAAATAGTAGAATATAAACAGTAGTTTTAACTTACTGTTTAATTTAACTTATTTTTGTCACTACAAAATATCGTAATGGATCAGTAAACAATTTATTTTGTCAAGTTGTTAGTTAGATATGTTCTAAATATTTACGAATGACTTAGCGTTGTTGTGAACACCTAAAATGCTTTCGATATAACTAAAAAATATCTTAGATAGTTTTAATAAATCAATAATTCCATGTGTATGTAAATATTATGAATAAACAAGTAGTGACAGAAGATATTAATGGCAAAAACACTCTGACACTTATTCACAGTTGTTTAAAAACTATCAATACAGAAAAATTCATCAGTCATATTTTTTGTTTTGAGATAATATATGTCAATTTTTCAAGGTTTTAGCTTAAGTTTAGTCCATAAGTATGACTGCTTGAAAATAAGTCTTGAAAAAAAGTTCAAATTGATTGAACATCTCTAAAAAACATTTAATTCATTTTTTTGCACATATTTTTTAATAAGTGAAACCAGTGTAAATCCTAGAAGAGTGATTTAATTAATTGTCAATCGGTAAATAAAAAAACATCTGCAAAACATGTAAGCGGTTTCGTGACTAAAAACAAATAGATTTATAATTTTATTTGTACTCGTATGAACTTGTAAAACAGTTTGTAAAATAATTTTTTTGACTTTATATAAGGTTTACATTGACTGTTTTTAACTTGATTTTTGAACATTTTTGAGAAGCGTCTTAACTGAAAATTTTATACTTCTCAAAAACTTTTTGAATAAAAATTCCTTGATAATAAGCTACAAGTTAGTCATATTTAATTAAATAATAGATTGATACTTATTTGTAAGTATCTCTAAGCTTAATTATTTTAAGTTCAAGGTACTATTATACCATCATTAACTACAATTTTTTTAACGGTAAATTAAATGTGTCAGCTTGATAAAAAACCTACGTATTTACAGTAATTACTAACTATATTATTTTTATTAAGTTTCAAAGTTTTACTACAAAAGACTTAAATTTTAAAGTATGATGTATTCTTAATGTTAAACATCAAAAATAAATGAATTAATCATTGACAGTTCTGACTATTTGACTAGAGAATATCTCAACTTCGTCAACTTTAGAGATTTCATAATACTTTTTAAACACTAAATTTACAGTGTTGTTTTACTTAAACGTGAGAAATCATTGTTTAGTCAAAACATTTAGTTATAATTGATTTGTTTCTTTTTTTTTTTCTTTTAAATAAAACGCTTTTATTTCAAGCTTATATTTTTATAAACAAAATAATAAAACTTTTAAACTTTAGTTAAAAAAATTGAGCATTTATACAACAAAAAAATTATATTGGGATTATCAAATAATGATAAACTACTTTTACACTTAAAACTTAAAACAGTTTTATGAACTTAAAAAATTTAAAATCATTGTTTGCCTCATTTTATACTATAGTAGGTTAACACTAACATTTATAACATTTTTTAACTATTTTTTCAAAAGTATAATCTATTCCTAATACTTTTTTTAAACATACATTCTTAATACTGTATCATAAGTTAATAAACTTAACGTTAATCAATAGATTTAAAGTTAGTATAACATAACGAAAACGAAGCTACACAATTAATATTATTTGCTAATATAAACAAAAAAATTATGAATTTTCTATTTTAATTTTGTTATCAGCCTTTTAGGTATGTAAAATTTAATGTACATAGACATTTTTAACACAAAGCATTTTATTTGTTATTTTCTTAATTCCTAAACTTTAAAAATACCTTCTCTAAATTGTTTCTAGATTATACTGTAAAGCGTATTTTAATATGCTTTAGTTTTTCTGTTTTCATATCTATAACTATTAAATCTTTACTCCTGATAACTTCTGTTTAAACTATTTTATAATATTTTTGATTATTCTTTACAAATAACATTTAACCTACGAAATTCATTAAAAACAATCTAGATGTCTATTTTTCATTATTTACGTAAATTGGAAGATTATCGATTGGTTTTAAATTTTCGTACAGGAATAACCTTCCACGTATTTAAAATAAATTTATGTTATGTAAAATCTTTAACAATATTTATTTTGTTTAAACGTTAGTTTTTTTTTCTTTTAAACTGATTAAGATCGTTTAAATATGTATAATAAACCATAACAAGAAACGTTTCAAAGTACTAAATATTTTAAATTCAATTTATTATAAAATACTACATTATTACAAAACATCTATGTATACTCATTGTTGTTTGTGTTTAAATAAAAAAATTAAAGTGATCCAACAAAAACTTAAACATGTTGTAATAAAAATACATGTAATAAAAACCAAAATAGTTGTAGAAAATTAAAGAGCAAAATACAAAATTATTTTTTTTCGGAAAAATAAAATCTAATGTATATTTTATGTGCTATTTGAGCCTTTTAACATAAAATGTTTTGAATTTTACTACATCTAAAACAATTAACTTTAAAATCTTTCAGAAAATAAGTATATTTGTAGTTGTTTGTATTTTGCATTAAACAGAAATAAGAGCAACAAATAAAGTAAAAAGATTTCGTAAGTGAAATGAAAACGTCAGTAGTTATAAAAGCACTAAAAAAATAAATATGTATATAGTTCTTATGTAAGTTTTTCGTATTTTATTTTTGGCTTTATTAGACCTTAGCCCATTCAAAACATGAAAAAAAAAATGCTTAAAGTTTTCTTTGTGGCACTTTGGTTTTACTAAACTACACTTTATAAGTTTAATTTCTAAGAAAAAAACAAAAGGCTTTTTTTGTTTTTTATACAAATGTTAACAATAACTTAGTCTAAATTCAGCTAAATTTTACCACAATATTTTTTAGTTAGGGAAAAAATTGTTGTTTGTAATAATGGGTTTTCATATAAACTTATTTAAATACTATCTAGAAAGCTGTTTTTTGTCTAAAGCTTACAGTTTGTATTTCTATTATATGAAGAGCGAAATATATAAACTACTCCTATAGTTATTCTGTTTGATAAGTAAAGTTTTAAAGTGATTGCTTTAAAAAGCATATTTAATAACTCACACAACATATATTCAAAATTAAACGTTGCTGAGCTAAAATCTACATTTTATAAATCATTAGTTAGAAAACTGTTAAACCTATAGAAAAACCATTAGATTCATACAAAGATAAGCAGCTATAATTTTTTTTCTATATTTTAAATGCGCGCTTTGTCTATGTTTGTACCTCAGTTACGCATTTCTACTAGAGCAACAACATTTTGATTTGCATTGACACTTCAGTTTGCGGAAATATTTTTTGCCGTAATTCAACAAAACCTGCTCTCCTACCCCAATGACCTTGTTGCTGACCACGAAATTCCTCGGCAGCTGGTTGATCACCCCGGACTCGACCCTGCAGTTCACTTGGTCTCCGCAATTGTGGTTGATGAACCTAATGATGGAAATAAATATTAATAATTTTATTAAAATATTCAATAAGATTTAAGCACAAATATTTAAATCAGAGTTTTCTTAACTTTTATTTAAAAAAAAACCTTTTTAGAAACAAAAAAAAAAGTGGCCCCGTCCAACAATACTTCACAAAAAACTACCTTAAGACTTTTATTTTTGCTTTTCACCATGAACTCAAAAACATCTAGTATAAATTTAAAAACTACCTTCAAATATTTTTAAGACTTTTTTTGCTGTTCATCACATCATCTCAAGATTACCTAAATTAATTTCAAAAAATGGCCTTATGAGTCCCTAAAGGGTGCAATATGAGCCACTTTGGAAATCCCTGATTTCAACAAACTTATGCAGAGTACGGATTTGGAAATAAGTTTGTTTAATAAAATACAGTGTTTTTTCCGATGATTTAATGGTTGTATGTTTTAGATCATAAAATGAGTTGCTGATATCATAAAAATTCAAATAAACATATTAATTGAACCTGGTATGGTTGCCCATTGCTGTTGCGTCTATCACCAGGTTGTTCATGCAGGTGTTAAAAAAGTAGTTGCTTACTCCTGTAGTAGTTATGATACTCACTTTTTCACGATACTCTTCAATTGTAATGAGCTCTCCTGTGTACTCACCTATTATCGTGTCTGAAATAAACACCAGTTTTTGAGTCGAGTACTTTAGTTTACACAGTAAACTTATTTGTAGAAATAAAAAATATATGTCAATGTGGAATATATATTACAGTAACCTCTCGCATCTTTACGTACTCGTGACGTTACGCACTCTCGTTTAGTTACGCATTTTAGAATTCTAAAAAATTCAGAAAGTTTTTTTTTTTAATATTTCACAAATTAGGTTTATTGTATATTTCTAATTTAAAACATGTTTATAAATGCTAATTAACCTCTCTATATCTTTAGACTTTGTAAACTTATGTTCCTTGACTAATTAATATACATTTAGTTATATCTCAGTATATCAGAAATTTTGTTAACAATACGAGATTAAATAAAAATTCTCAAAGAAATATGACTGTGTTAAATAATGAAAATTTTATGAAATAATGAGAGTTTAAAACACAAAAAAATAACACAGCACTCTTGCCCTATATTTGAATAAACATCTAAAATAAAACTAATGAAACTTCCTAGCAAAATATAGCAGTGATACTTAATAAATTTAGAGCTTACACTTAACAAAAACCTTATGTGGGTAAAGGTCAAATTAAAAAGTTGTAGTACGTAGTTTCATAAATAATTTTTATTAAACATTTTTCTTATATTTCATATCTTTTTTTTTTTTTCCAAAGAATATATCCATTACAGCACCAAATGCATATTTTTGTAAAAGGCTATAGAAACAAATTTTAATATAGACACCACACCATTTTATAACTATAAACAAATGCTCAATTATAAATTGGTTTTGCTAAGTAGACTAGAATATAAATATTAAGTATCAAATAAGTCACATATAAAAAAAGATTAAGATAAAATATACTTATTATTAAAATTAGTAATTTTTTTTTACAAGTATTAATATTTTATATAAATCTAAATACTTTTTTTTAATATATGTATAGTTTTATCTTTTGTTTTCATATTTATAAATACAGTAAGCAAGTTGTTAAAACTGGGAAAGTCCCCAGTCTGCTTTTAACTAGAAGCAATATAAAAAAACAGCAATTATAGTAAGTATATTTGGTACCTCTCGTATCTTTACGATTTTACGTATCTTTATTTCTGTGGACACAATGTGCGTAAATAAGCGAGAGGTTACTGTACGTAAACATTAAAACAAACAAACTTGCTGGCACTTCGTGCTTGGCAACTAGTCCACGACCCATCTCGTGATCCAGGTTCTTTAAGCAAAAGTACTTTTCTGGGTCGTCAAGACAGTCCTTATTCAACCTCTCCAAGTCTTCCAACCTAAGAGCATCTTGATCAGGCAAGGTCCTGTCCACCTGAGTGTCTTTTCTAATCACAAGGTGGTCCGACCAAACGTGGTGCCGATCCGGGTTCATTCTGAAGAGTGGATGAAAAATGTCGTCTTCTCCTCCCTCGAACGCCCTTTCGACTTCAAACTCTCCCTCCCTAGCGACCATCTTCCATTTTTGCATGCTCGACAGTTGCAGGTTGACTCTGAGAGGAGCAAATTTCTTTAATGTGTCCTGCTCACTGGCTGGATCACTCTTTCTGTCGGTTTTTATAAAAAGAGTTTATGTTATATGATAAACGACATTTATAAAAACTAAGAGTTAAAACTAATGTTTAAAATGTTAATAATAATTTTTATATTTTAATGATAGTATTTTTTAAACAAACTTCTCTTCAGTGCTCAGTTGCAAATTGCCTTCAACTTTTTGTTTTGTATTTCTACTGGTCAAAATAACATTTTCTAGTGGACTTTTATCAGTTTTCAAATCAAGATGTTCCATTTTTATAAAAGTTTTATCTTATAAAGTCTGTAAATTAGTATTTGTATTATCTAAAATGTAAATAAGTTCAACTAATTACAAACTGTAGTAGTTAACAAAACTTACTATATCTTTACTGAGTATGAGTCAGATAAAACGTTTTTGGTCATATCTAATTAATAAATATTAAAAACTACCTCAGTGTCAGTTAAATTGTTTGGGTAGCGAACTATACTTTAGAAATTTACTAAAGTCACTTCATCATTGTAAGTTTATGATTTGATATTTTTTTAGTTTTTAAATGGTTTTACGCAACACTAATCAAATGCTTTTATACATTTTTTACTTTTAAGTTTATATTAATGGGGTTTAGAGGTTTTTTAAATGATTTTAATCTAAAACTATTAAGTAACAAATAAAAGGATAAAGACATCAGAGAATTGACAAATAAATAAAATTTTACTTCCATGCAAATTTTGAAACTATAACTTACTTAAAATTTTTATAACATTGGAATTTATAAAAATCCTTTAAATATATAAATTTAGTTGACAGGAATTTTGGATTCAATATAAAAAACTTAACTAGAACAAAATTAAATAAAACTAAAATCAAAAGTATAACCATAAGAAAATGTTTTTAATACTACTATGCTTTTGCCTTACAGTTGGTATAAAAAAAATAATACATTAAAGTGTAAATAAGTTTACATACAATTTAGAGCAAGGTTTCCCAAAATGGGTTATGATAGAGTTTTAGGGGGCCATAAGCAGCAAGGGGAGGGGGGTGGACATGAGGTCTTAACTTGAAATTTACACTAGATATTCTGGAGTTGATGATGAAGAAAAAAAAGAAGGTCTTTGGTGTTTTTAGTGGTAGTTTTTTGAGTAATTTTGTTGAAAGGGTCATAGCTTTTTTAATTTCTTTACAGGGGGCCTCTTGAAAAAAGAGTTTGGGAAACCCTGATTTAGAGCATACGTTTTTATTATAATAAAACTGGGTATGCTTAACATAAAAACATATAGTAAACGATGGCAGTACGTTAATTTAGGATTAACAGAAACAACTTCAGGTACAGCAAACATTTTTACTGGATTCCACTCGTAATTCCTAATTTAGATTTTTTAGTATTTAACTATTTGAGTTAATTTTACTTAATTCTTTTAAGACTTTAAAAAAGAAAATTGCCCGGTTTTACAGATTTTCTGAATTTCTCCCAGGTTATTCAGAGTATTAATTGTCTACTTTAGTATAGAATTGTATTTAGGTAAACAAGTATCTTAAGTAATAAAAAAACATTAAAAAGTTACTGTTATGCTACTCTAAAGTTTTTTATATTGATTAAAATTAAATTTGACACAAAAAGTTCTACTGTTTATGACAGTTTTTTCCTACTTTAACTAACTTCTTTATTTTACAGTATTTTTTTTACAACCATTTTTTTCAAAGTTTCTTGAAATCCGTTTTTTTTTCGAGTGTTTTTTGCCTAAGTTGTTAAATTCCAGGTTTTGTGGAAATTCTGTTTAAGTAAAAGATGCATTTGTTAATGTTGCTGACCTAAAATCCTTCATTTATGGCCACTCTATTTAAACTTTTCTTTCAAAACTTTTTTTATGTAGTATTTAAAAATGAAAAAATTGGGTATTTATAATTGAACAAACAATCTTTACTTGATCTTAATTTTTAAAGAATATGTTATTGCTACGGTATGATTGCAACTTTTATGACTTTTTAAACTAGAATTTTGAGGTCTTTTAGCCAACAACTGAACATTTTTTGCTGAGTTTGACAAATAACTATTTGGGATGACGTAAAACTTATTTAATTTTATTTAAATAAGTTATACGTCATCCAAAAAGTCATAATCACTTTGATAGGTAAATATTAAGAATCTCACAAAATGATTTTTAAATCATAAAGTGTTTTGTAAAACTAAAACTAAACTAATTGCATACAAAATAATCTAAACGGCAATACACTATATTTTTAAATTTAGGTAGCTTTCTCCAATAGAAAGTACAGCTTAGCTTGTGTACCTTTCCAATATCGGAAAAGTACAAGATTCACAAAAGTATTTCACACTGGTTTCTTACTTAATTTCTGCTCTATATATTTATTTTTTTATATTGATACTACCTTAGCTGGTCAAAAAAATAAAATCTATAATGTATCAGATAATACAAGTTTTTACAGCCTTAGTTTGAAACTACTCCTGTTTTACTTTACAGAAACAAACCTAAACTTTTGAAAACTTATAAATAGTTCACTTACTTTGGACATTTGATTCTTTAGGTCTTTTGTGTACTTTTTAGCTCATTGATCAACAACTACTATACGTGTTTTAGTACTGATGTTCATTTATTAAACATCAGTGCTTAAAACACGTTAGCTGTCATTATCACTTAATATTTCAACTATCTGAATTGTAATAACCTATTAAAATACTATAAATTTGTAACTTACTCTCAAACTAATTCTATTCATAAATTTACTTTTTGTTGTTTATAAAATTGTATAAAGTTAACGAAACAAATTTATGTTTTATATGTTCCTTTAAGTGAAAAGAAACTAAAAATAGTTTGAAAATGATGCTCCAAACAGCCTATTACAGCTTTTTATCAAAATAAAAAACTTTAGGTTGAAATAAAACGTCCTTTTGTTTGATAACAAAATATCTTCATGATCTTTTAGGGTAATTGTCTTTAATTGTTTGCAATTTACCACAAAAAGCTGTACATGTTTTGATGTTAAAAATCTATACAACTCAGCCTAAATAAACTAGGCGTGTTTAGTAAATTTACGTTCTAATATAATTATTTAATAATATCAATATAACGAACAACCTTATAGTACAGTGTATGCTTCATTGCGATTGTTGCTTATTGATCAGCAACTACTGGACATTTTTTATCACTGATGTACTTTTATCAGACGCCAGTGCCTAAAAAATGTCAAATAGTCGAAGCCATGTATTAAATCAGTTGAATTTTTATGTTTTACTTGCAGTGGGTTTTATAAAATTTTCAATAATTATCAAACTTTTATTTTACTAACTAATAGTTATTTAATACTATATTTCATTTTGAAAATTTTTCACAGGAAGAAAGTTTAAGCTTTAAGACCAAAAACTTGGAGATATCTTCGTTTATTGCAACTTTGTTCAAAACTCTTATTAACAGACTAAAATTGAAAAACTTGTACTTTGCTGATGCAATACTTAAAAAATAACATTTCTACCTGATTACAAGTTTTAAAATAATTGCTGTTAAAATTGTTTGGTCATCATACCAATGTTTAACTTAGAACTGAGCTTTTCTGTTTAGTATAAAACAACCATTCGGGACGACGTTTCACTTATTTTTTGTAACTAAAATAAGTTTTACGTCGTCAAAATATTCGTTTTACTTCGTATTTTTCAAGACATTTATATCAGCATAAAATTAAGAATTTATAAGTTTTTTTTAAACACAAATATCATGACAAATTTAGTACTTACTTTAAAGTTTGTTCCCATTATAATGAGGCATGTATTCTTCATACGAGTTGTTTATAGTGGCAACAACTACTGGACACTTTTTAGCACTGATGTTCATTTATCAGACATCAGTATATAAAAAGTGTCAAGTAGACAAAACCATATATGCTATTTAAACTCATTTAAGTTTTAATGCTATGCATTAAGGCTGTTTACTAGACTTCAAACAACAAGTCTAGTTTGACATTAACTTGTATATAAATTTAAAAAAAAAAGCCTTTTACCTTGTGGTTTTACAGATTCCAAACTAGGAGCAGTTTATGCTGTGTACCTTTTAATTTCAAGGTACACAATCACAAGCTGCTACTAATTTAGCTGAATTGTGTCAAACATTTTTTTCCAGATTTATTTCTAGTTTGTTTCTGAACCTTGAAAATATTAAAATGAGTAAACTTAACGTGATTATGAAAAATAACTGCTTGAGAGGTTATGATACTTATATTTGTTTAATAAATATAAGTATAGTAACCTCATTAGCAGTCATGTTCTTCATCTTTTATATAAACTCTCCTAAAATTTAACTATCCAAATATATTTCTGTTTACCTGATAGATATTTTTTTGCTTTATAACAACCAGCTTTGAAACAGTATGGGTTTAATTTTCAGGCCTGATATTCAACAAACACGACAATAAATTTTAGTCAACCCTACGTTCTAAATTTTTCCCTCATTTTCACTCAGACTAATTGTCTTGCCTCTGGTAATTTTCTATTTCATAGTTAGCTCTTAATAACAGTTTATATATAATAAGTGATCTCGCAGGAAAAATAAAAAATTGTTGTATATAAACTTACAAAATAAAGTGCTTATTAATCAACAATTATCGGAGCAGGTTTAGTACTGAAGTACGTTTATCAGACTTCAGTAACTAGACCTGCTCAGTTAATCGTTATAATATTTCTCAATTAGTTTCTAAGGTGTATAAACTAGTAAAAGTATAGCAGTTTCAATATTTTTTCCAAGTAAATTACACCTTTAAGTTACTCGCTTCTTTTTATTTTTACTTTTTCATCCAAGACTACTTTCTTTAGTGTTTTTTGAAACAGTTTCTAAAATACTTGTTTTTACAGCATATTTGAATACATTTTTGGTAATTATAACTAAACTAATGTTTTCAAAAACTTTATCAGTAAATGCATTATTAAAAGCTCAAATTTTTTATTTATAAAAAAGAATAAAAAAGTTATACGTCATTGATCAACATCTACTGAACATTTCTTAGTTCTGATGTTAATTTTACAGACGTCAGCAATCAGAGATGATTAGCAGTCGTTGCAAAGGACAATATTTATTATTTGAATTGTTCTAAACTGGTGGACTATTTTAAAATTTTACTTACGAGTTACTAGCGTTTTTGAACAGCTTGCATCCTCTTTTATTTCTCATTTCTTTCTCTATTGGTCAACAAATACTGGTAGCATTTTAGCACTGATGTCTATTTTAGACATCATTTCAGACATCAGTGTCTAAAATACTAAAAGTAGTAGGGACATTTTTTCAACTCCTTGTGTTTTAGTTCTTTTATCAAGAATTTTAAATATCTTTTTTAATTCAAACTTACTTTACTTGAATATTTTTTTAATGATCTCAGAGTAAAAATAATAAGCAGTTTATGATCTGTACCTTTCATTTCCAAGGTACACAGCCACAAATTGCTACTGATTTAGCTCTAAATTTTGTTACTGTTTTCCTGAGTTTTGTTTCCAGTGAATTCAATCAAAACTTTTTGATGCTGATATAATAAAAATGAGATAGTTAATTTAATTTTCTGTGATTAAAAAACAATCTGTTATATAGACTATGATATTTAAGAGTACTCAACAACATAAGTAGTACAACCAACCTAGCAGTTACCTACTTTGTTTTTAATATCTAAAAATGAATGGCTTAGACAATTATCTTATTCATTTCTTTGTTAAGATCTTGTAGCCAAGCTTTTTGGTTTTGTCGAATTTGGCAATTAACCATTTGGCACGACGTATCACTTGTTTTTACTTAGTCAAAATAAGTTTTACGTCGTAAAAATAGTCGTATTCAGTAAGATAGTTTTGAAATTAAAACTTAATACAAATATACAAAACGTTCTTTAAACTTTTAAATATTAAGCTGAAATTTTTTGAACAATTGAATATAGAGTTATTTAACGTTGTGCACTTTTCAAACTTCCAAATACACAAAGTAATTTTACGAAACTCACTAAAATACTTCTTTTTATTCAAACTTCCACCATTCCCGGCGTTTCTTGCCTCTGCACAATGTTTTTGCCGTCCTGACACTTGCATTCCTGGTAAAAAGCATACAGTTGTTAAAAAATGTGTAAATTTTCGAGTAAATGAAAACAAATTAGTAACTTTTCTAATTTTTAGTTTTAAAATTTATTTACTTTAACCGCTAATTTTTTACGTCTTAAATATTTTGTACAAGTTTTTACTTAGTGGTTACGACTACTGTGAAATTTTTAGAACTGATGTTCATTCATCTGACATCAGCTGCTAAAAATTTCAAGTAGTCGTAACCATAAACCTGCCAATTTGACTAGTTTGGATAAGAAGATTTTTAAAATAACGCTTCCAGTATTTAACAATACTAAATCTAACATATAAGGGAAAGAAAAGTATTTCTTTTTGGCGATATTTTCAGAAAATTAGGAGTGTTTTATGCTGCGTATCTTTTAATTCAAAGGTACGCGTCACAACCCACTTCTAATTTAACTGAACGTTTTTAAGTCTTTTTCCTTATATATTCTGAAATTTTTTATCATGATTTTTATAATCAAATGTATGTTAAGTCAAGCATTTTTGGAAGTGATAAACAATCGCCTTGGAGGTAGCAGTAATTGTGTTTGTGAAATTAACACGATTAGTCCTAAAACTTTAACCAGTAATTATCATACTGCACTCTTAAACTAAGATTTGATGAGGTTAACTTAATGTGGCCTGGAAATTAAAATGATTTTGAGAACTTTCTTCTAGATTTTCTGAATTTTTCTTTTTTTCAAAAGTACAAGCTTTTGATTCTTTTTTAGTATAAAATTAAGTTTAAAGTAAAAAACTGTCTCAATTAGTATGACAACTTGAAAAAGTACTGGAATTTTACTTAAAATGTGGTTTTAAGGTCTTAGATATGACACTAAACTGTATCTTGGTGTATGACTCGATAACCGAGAGGTTTTTTCTTACACCAGGTCCTTGGACCAATTTTTTTGTACGTTTTTAATTTCGTTCAATAAACAATAAAAACACTAAGTTTGTAACAACAAAATAAACTATCTGTATGACAGATTTTTTGTGTCGAATCATATCTCATTACTTAACATTTAAAAGTTGTATAGGATTCCAGGTATTTCGTGATTTTTGCTCAAACTTCTGAGTTTTTTTCAAAATTTCTAAATTCCAGGTTTTTCAAGGTTTTTAAGCCTAAATTTTGAAATTCAAGGATTCCAGTCTTTTTGAGAACCCTGTATGGCATATAATTTTACAGACAAATCTTGCACATTTCAAGTGATTATGACGTCATAATACATCAAAAGTATGCTACATGTAAAATCAGAAAAATAAAGTAACTATTAATCAATGATTATCGGGGCAGGTCTAGTACTGACGTACGAATATCAGACGTCAGTAACTAGATCTGCTCAGGTAATCATTACCAGTGTAACACTTTAATACCTGAGCTGGATTAATCGATAAAAATACAAGAAGAAATCAGTTTATCTTCTAAGTAAATTGAATATTAGAATTACTACATTTTGTTTTACTTGTCTAAATTTAATTCCAAAACTTTTTCAAAACAGACGATGAACTACTTGTTTTTACAGCTAAATTTTAATACATTTTTGGTAGTTTTAGCTAAACTACTTAACATTTTGAAAATTTTTAATAAGTCACTGTGATCATAACATTCAATTACTAAAAATAAAATTTGTTGGTTATTGAACAACAACTACTGAACATTTCTTAGTGATTTATTAAACAGACGTCAGCAATAAGAGATGGTGAGCAGTCATTGCACTGGACAATTTTTATTATTTGAATTGTTCTAAACTGGTGGACCATTTTAAAATTTTACTAAAAAATGTAAACTTTGTAACTAACTTTTTATTCTTGTTCAATTTCTAACTTTAAAATGTTTTAGCTGATAGTAATACACAAATACGGTCTTTGGGGGCAATTAATCTTTCTTTTAAGTTAATTGCCCTGAAAGACTGTACATATGCATTATTTATATTCTTATACAGTCAAGCCTCTTCAAACAAACTAGTAGCGTTTTTGAACAGCTTGCATCCTCTTCTATTTCTCATTTCTTTCTTTATTAGTCAACAAATACTGGTAGCATTTTAGCACTGATGTCTATTATAGACATCATTTCAGACATCAGTGTCCAAAATACTAAAAGTAGTAGGGACCATTTTTGTCATCTCCTTGTGTTTGAGTGCTTGCAGCAAGAGTTGTAAATATTTTTTTTTAATTAAAACTCACTTTATTTGAAGTTTCTTTAATGATTTCAGAGAAAAATAAGAAGCAGTTTATGATGTGTACCTTTCATTTCCAAGGTACACATCCACAAACTGCTACTGATTTAGCTCTAAATTTTGTTATTGTTTTCCTGAGTTTTGTTTCCAGTGAATTCAATCAAAACTTTTTGATGCTGAGGTTATAAAAATGAGAAAGTTGATTTAATTTTTTGTAATAAAAAAAAAATCTGTTATATAGATTATGATATTTAAGTTTATTCAACAACATAAGAAGACATAACTTAAATATCCAAATAAATTTTATATCTGGTTATTTTCCATTTCCTGGTTAGCTCTTAAAAACAATATATATATAAAAGAAAGAGATCTCAAAAGAAAAAGAAAAATTTTTTGTTTATAAACTTACTAAGAAATTGATTATTAATCAACAATTATCGGAGCAGGTTTAGTACTGAAGTACGTTTATCAGACTTCAGTATCTAGACCTGCTCAGTCAATCATTATAATATATTTCAATTAGTTTCTAAGGTGTATAAACTGATAGAAATATAGCAATTTCAATACTTTTTTTAAGTAAATCACATCTCTAGTTACCAAACTCTTTTTATTTTTACTTTTTCATTCAAGGTTACTTTCTTTAGTGGTTTTGGAAACAGACTCAAAAACACTTGTTTTTACAGCTTATTTGAAAAGATTTTTGGTAATTATAACTAAACTAAATTTTCAAAATTCTATAAGTAAATACATTATTGAAAGCTCTAGTTTTCTATTTATAAAAAAGAGCAAAACATTGTTGGTCATTGTCAACTACCAATGAACACTGATGATCAATTATATGATGTTGTTCATTTTACAGACGTCAGCAATAAGAGATGGTTAGTAGTCATTGCACTGGACAATATTTATTACTTGAAATATTGTAAACTAATGGACTATTTTAAAATTTTACTTAAAAACTAAAGTTTTATAACTAACTTTTTATTCTTGTTCAATTTCTAACTTTAATAAGTTTTGAAAATTTACTTTTTTTTTCTATCTAAAAACTAATGGTATAGACAATTGTCTTGTTTATTTCTTTGTAAAGGTCTTTTATTTTAATATCTTTTTTTTTGTCGAATTAGACAATCAACCATTTGGCACGACGTATCACTTATTTTCACTTAATCAAAATAAGTTTTACGTCGTGCAAAAAGTCGTAATCAGTAAGATAGTTTTGAAATTAAAACTTTATAAATATCAAAATTGTTAGTTAAACTATAAAATATTAGGCTGAAAAATTTAGCATAATTGAAAAGAGAGTTATTTAACGTTGGACACCTTTCAAACTTCAGAGTACACAAAATAACTTTACAAAACTCACAAAAATACTTCTGTTTTATTCAAAACTCCTCCACCTTCAGCGTTTCTTGCCTCTGCACAATTTTTTTGCCGTCCTGGCATTTGCATTCCTGGTAAAAGGAATACAATTATTAAAAAATTATGTAAATTTTCCGGTAAATAAAAATAAAATAGTAAATTTTCAGATTTTTAGTTTTAAAATTTATTTACTTTGACCGCTGATTTTTTACGTCTTAAATGTTTTGTACAAGTTTTTGCTAAGTAGTTACGCATACTGTGAAATTTTTAGAACTGGTGTTTGTTCATTCATCTGACATCAGCTGCTAAAAATTTCAAGTAGTCGTAACCATAAACCTGCCATTTTGACTAGTTTAGATGAAAAGATTTTCAAAAGAAGCAATTCCAATATTTAACAATACTAGGTCTAACATACTAGGGAGAGAAAAGTATTTCTTTTTGGCGATATTTTCAGAAAATTAGGAGTGTTTTATGCTGCGTATCTTTTAATTCAAAGGTACGCGTCACAACCCACTTCTAATTTAGCTAAACTTTTTTAAGTCTTTTTCCCGATATATTTTGAAATTTTTTAACAATGTGATTATAATAAAATATTTGTTAAGTCAGGCATCTGTGGTTGTGATAAACAATTGCTTTTGAGTTAGCAGTGATTGTGTTTGTAAAATCAACACGATTAGTGCTAACTTTAAGCAGTAATTATCATACTGCACTCTTAAACTAAGATTTGATGAGGTAAACTTATTGTGGCCTGGGTTGTCAAAAGTTTTTGAGAATTTTTTTCTAGGTTTTCTGAATTTTCTAGTTTGTTAAAAGTACATTTGATTCTTTTTTTTGTATAAAACTAAGTTAAAGTAAAAAACTGTCTCAATTAGTATAGTAACATTGAAAATGTATTGTAGAATTACTTAAAATGTGGTTATAAAAAACTAAATTTATTATTACAAAATAAATTATCTGTATGACAGATTTTTGTGTCAAATCGAAATTTCATTACTTTACATTTAAAAGCTGTATAAGAATCCAGGTATTTCGTAATTTTTGCTAAAACGTCTCAGTTTTATCAAAATTTTTCAAATATCAGGTATTTCAAGGACTCCAGTCTTTCTAGCAACCCTGAGTGGCATATGACTAATTTCATACTTGTTTTATTGTACAATGATTAACAACTGCCGGAGATGATTTGGAACTGGTATTCATTCATCCGTCACCAGTTGCTAAACCCTCTCTAGTAGTTGTTACCTATTTGAATATCTAAGTCGTAGTAATTAGTTTAAAAATTTCTAAATTTCTACTTTCTGATTCTTTCTAACCAACATTTTAAAAACTGAAGTTCATTCACTAAACTTAAAAACTTACAACGGTTGTTATAATTATGCATAGATTAAAAATAAACAAATTGATTTGAAAAGCGGTTTATGTTGCTTTGCTCCTATAACTTGATAAAACATCACCTATGTCTCACACGGGAACGGGTCAAAATAGCAGGAGGGGACTAAGTTGCACGAAGAAAAATTTGCACTATGGGTCAATTTTGCACGGGGACACTTTTCACGAAGACAAATTTGCATGAGACAACAAAATTGCACAAAGACAACTTTGCACTAAGGGTCAATTTTGCACAAGTGAAAGTTTTGCACGGAGGGTCAATTTTGCACGGAGACACTTTTGCTTGGTTAGTAATAAAAAATAGTTACCGACCGAGAGTAAGGGTTATGGGTAACAGTAATAGTAAAATTAATAAAAAAAAAGATAACTAATAAAAGTTATTATTAAAAAAACAGGATAAGTAAACATAAATTATTTAAATAAAAACAAAACAAAAGTTATCGACCGAAAGTATTGTTTAGGAGTAACAGTGATAGTAAAAATAAAAAATAATAATTAACTAATAAAAAAAAATATGTAAAATAAAATAAAACTAATTAAAAAAAAGCTACCGACCGAGGGTAAGGGTTAGGGGTAACAGTGATAGTAAAAAAATAATAAACTAATAAAAAAAAAATTAAGTTAATAAGAAACTAGATAAATTAAAATTAAATTAAACCGGTTCAAAATTGTTACTCGTGCAAAAATTACCCTTTGTGCAAAGTGTATTCTTGCAATTTTATCTCCTCGTGCAATTTTGTCTGCTCGTGCAAGTTCGACACCGACCCCTCACAATATTTATCAATGATCATATTTTTAAAGTTTTTATTCTAGATACTTTTTATTTCTATTTAGATTACTTTAATGTTTCAAAATTACGCAGACCACAGAAACTTCTTACCCTTACCAGACCCCGAAACACTTTTCTGGCAAATCTGGCTCGTCGACCAAAAAATTTTCCCGCCCCTTATCTACCGGTTAGGAAAGTTTCAATAAAATATTTCTATTATTAAACAGTTAGTACAAATCTGCGTGTTTTTTTTTTTAATTTGTTTACCGCTTTATATAAAGAATAGAAGCTAGACAATTTTAAAACACATTAAAGCGCAAATTAATAACAGTTATGAAATATTAAATGGATTTTAAGGTGATTGCGTTTTAGAGGGGTACACTACTATACAAATTCCGCGTATTTAAATGCCGAAATCAAAAATAAAAGAATGCTTAAAGAGCCACAACACAAAAAGTAATCTTTATTTGAAAATAAAAAAAAAAACGCGTTTTTAGGTTTAAGTAATACCTACAAAAAATAATATTTTGTATAATTTCTAATATTTTGTGACACATTTTTAAAATATTTTTAAATGTAGTAATTTTTGGTAATTTTTAAAGTTTTCGTTTAATTTTTTTTTTCCAAAAACAAAAAAAAATAGACCAACATAAGCTTTTCAAATTTTTTCAAATAAATACTACTTTTTGAGTTGTTAAGGGCTGAGACCTGAGCCTGAGGCCCTTTAAATTTTTTGAAGAACTTAAATTCTCTGAACTTTTATTTGTCAGGTAACCAATTTAGAATATTTTTATGATACAAATCTGATTTCATGTAATATTTAATATCAATTACTACTATACGAAGTGTGCCTTGAGAAAAGTTTGATTTATAGTTCTGTTAAAGCAAATGAATTACAAACTGCTAAATAATAATGTTTATGACTTTATTTTCTAAAGTTTAGTCTTCACATTAACTCTTTTTAAAACATGTTTAAATTTAAACACATCATTTTTATTTTTATTAAAATACAATTTTACGAGTCTAAAACTTTTTATTTTACTTTGAAGATAGTATTTCTTAATACTAATAAATTAAACACATTTTGTTTTACTTCATTTTTAAATTGAAAGTCCCTGAATAGAAAATATGAACTTGTGTTCTACTTTATAGAATCATAACAAAACAAAAAAGTTAAAGTGGTAGAAATATTATTTTTATAAGAATATATTTTGTTTGTAATAGTATACTACATGTCATTGTTATAGAGATGTAATTAGTTTATCACCTTTCTGAGAGCAAAAAAATAAAAAGATAGTTTGTTGCACATCTAAGCAAATGTTCTAAACTGTGTATTATAACAGATTAAACAAAGATTTCTACTAGAAAATTTGTTTAATGAAAATACTTTACAGTAAGAAATAAAACAATATTTTTATTTACTTCTAACTCTAAATTATTTCTGTTAAACAAATTTTGAAGTAGACAATTTATTTATACTGTTATAATTTACAATGTAAAAGACTTTAAAGACACATTGTATGGAGCAATTTAAAGATTTGTTTAGTTTCAATAACTAAAGAAAAAATAATAATAAGTTATAATTGTTATATGTAGACACTGTATTAACATGATTAAAGTGAGACTAAGGTTATACCTTTAATTTTCTAACTTTGAAAATTTTCATGTAGTAAAAATTTTGAATTAAAACATTTATTCTGTTTTACGGTTTTTAGGCTTTTGCACCTGTGTACTGAAGGATACATAGAAATTATTGTGCAAGAAATTTTGTCAATCAGCTAGCTTTTACCAGCTTCCTGATTTTTTATTTTTAAATTTTAAAAGAATATTTTTGGTAGTTGTAAATAATTTCTAAAAAAGATATGTGAAGAGATTTTTCTTATTGATCACCAATATATTAACATGGTTATAAAGTGAAGAATTACTGCTTAAGACACCAATAGATAAGATTACTTTACATTTTAGTTGTAGTGTACTCAGGGTTCCTACTTCCCTACAAATACCAATGATTCCTTTATAAATCCCAACAAAAAATTTAAAATTTGTAAAAAATTCCTATAAGTCCCTAGAAATTACGTTTTTCTTTTTTTCTGGGTGATCGAAATTTGAAAGCCAAACCAGCGACACCGCATAGTAAAAAAACACGTAAAGTAAACGTTTTACCTTAATTTTGAATATATGTGAAAGGTATGTAAAAAAAATATATTAATACACATATAAGCAAATGTTCTAAACTGTCATTTATAACAGGGAAAAAAATTCTATCAAAAAACTTCTTGAAGAAAAATATTTAACAATGAGAAGTAAAACATAGTTTTTTATTTATTTCTAACTGTAAAATATTACTAATAAACAAATTTTTAAGTAGAAAAAATTATTTATTCTGTTATAATTTATAGTTTAGAATATTTTAAGACACATTGCATTGAGCAACTTAAAGATTTGTTCAGAATCAATTACTAAAGAAAAGACTATAATAAGTTAATGTATTATTATAGTATCTAGATACTGTATTAACATGGTAAAAATGAGACTAAGACTTTATATTAAACTTTGAAAATTTTCTTGTAGTAATAATTTTGAACTAAAATAGTTATTCTATTTCACGATTTTTAGGTGTTTGCACTTGTGTACTGAAGTGTGCATGATTTATTGAGAAAAAATTTGACAAGCAGCTAACTTTTACCAGCTTCATTTTTTGATTTTTAAAAATTGATTTTGGTATTTTAAAACAACTTCTAATAAAGCTATGTGAAGAGATTTTTCTTAGTGATAACAAATATAATGACGTTGTTAAAAAGAAAAGAATTACTGCTTTAGATTGGATAAACATTATTTCTACTTTTAGTTGTTGTAAAAACCTACAAAGAATGTAAGTGTACTGTAATTTTTCATTAGGATTAAGTAAAGCACGAAAGAAATACTACTTGACAATATTGCCAAGCTAAAACATTTTTTAACACTAGAAACTTAAAGATTTGTTAAAATATTCTTCAAACCCTTGACTATCCATTTTTTTCCTGAAAAACACTTATCAAAGTTTTTGTTCTCACATTAACTTATATTTTATAAGAACTTTTTTTCTGAATGCTTTATGGACTTTAAAAATTTTTGTATGAATTCTAAATTTAATTGTATCATGTCAAAGAAGCCAAAAGATATCACTACTAAATGATAGCTTTTAAAAATTATATTTATTTATTTAAAATAAAATAACTATTGACTAAATCAGAATAGTCATGGTTGCCACTGATCAAGCTGAGAAAAATTTCCTGACTTTTTCTGACTTTTTCCTGACTTTTTACCAAAATTTTCCTGATTTTTCCAAATCAAACTCTTAAATTAAACTTATTCTAAAATACATAATCTAACACTTGAAACTATATAAAGCTTTCAATCGAATTTAAATACAGGTTAAAAACAACAGTTTTTTGCTGAATTCTATCATCCAACTTCCAGTACATCACTTAAACCATCTGTGTATGATTGATGTTTGTAATAAACAGCTCTATCAGCAAAATACCTGTATTATTACCTTAAAACACAGCTTGTCTGAAAAAAGGCACAATTTTTTAGCATTTTCTAGCACAAATGTATCTAGATAAAAAAAACAACATATAAGGAACTTTTACAATTAAAACCTTGAATCAATAAGGAACTTTCACAACTCAAACCTTAAAACAAATACGAACTTTTACAATTAAAACATTAAAACAATAAAGAACTTAATCAAATACTGTTTTTTTAAATGTATGTACTAAAATTTATTTTTTCCGTTTTTTATTAGCACTTTAACCTCTTCATCTAATGAAGATACGGTTTCCTTCATCTGAACTGCATTCCGCTTCATTTTCTTCGAAGTTAAAATCATTTGCATCATTTTATTTAAATCGCTCTCATCTGCTGCCCCTAAACTTGTTGAATAGCATCTTTTCTCTAAATCAACCCACAACTTGTGGGCTTCATTTCTTTTCTTTTGACACTCATTTATTTTTACTTTCATTTATAAAATAACTCCTCTTATCGTTTAGTATAAAATTTGTAACAATTAAAACTTATTTATAATCTTATTTACTTTAAAAACTTAAGTTACTCTACAAAAAAAACAAATAAACTTAATCTTGGCATATACCTCTCTTATAACTTATTTTATAAATTTAAACAACTTTGAAAAAATTATAAAGAGTTAAAGTATACACATTAACTTGTTACATAAAATACTAAACTAACTGCTTAGTTATAAAGAACTCAAATATTTACTTAAACAAAAAACACTTTGATTCTAAGATTATGCTAGATAAACTTTTTATATATATCACAGTTTCACTATGGAAGTGTCCTTGCTACAGATCATCAATACTAAAAAGCTTACAAAATCTGCTTGTTCAATATGTTTATAGACAATTTTTGCAGTTTTGTAAAAGATATTTTACTAATTTATACCAGGTGAAGATATTGGAAATAAAATTAAATATTTTTGTAAATTTCTAGGAAAATTTTGGAAATTTTTTTCTGACTTTAAAGGACTTTTAATTAATTTTTACCATTTGAAGGCTTTGGAAAACAAGGAACTTTGTAAATTTAAACTGACAAAATCTGACTTTTTTTTTTATTTTATCAAATTTCCTGACTTTTCTTGACTTTTTTCAAAACCCCCCATTTTTTCCTGACTTTTCCTGACTTTTGTCATTTTTTAAAATTTTTCCTGACTTTTCCTGACCGAGTGGCAACCCTGAATAGTCTTATCTTACATTTCACTCTTTATTAATAACCAGTATTTATTACGGCCGCAGAAACGGTCGCTTCAGTGCATATGCACTCCAGTCCGCTGGGATTAGTCCTCAACAGCGGCTTCTCGCTACTATGCCTACCTGATGAGTTCTAATCAGGACGGAATCGGACTTAGGTTGTCTCGGATACTGTTGTTGTTAGTCGAGTGGTTAATCTCATTATTTAGTGTCTTTATTGATAACTACAGAGTTACTGAGTAATTATTTTTGCGTAATTAGTTACAAGCTTACGTTTTTTTTTTTCACCATAAATGATTACACTTTTTGCCTTTTAACCAACAAAATAAGCTTGAAACAAGTACTAGGTAGTGATTTCTGCCTGACTGGATAATTATGCTCAAGAAGTTTTCATTCACCCAGATTAATTTATTTGCGCTATTCTTATTGCAAAAGCACAATTACAGCCCTTGATATTATTAATAGTGCGCATGTGCAGAAAATAATCTACAACAATCCTTAACTTATAAATGCACACGACTCTTTATCTATGCGCAGAAATTCTATAGAATATTTTTAAAGTTCGCTATGTTTCTTAAAAACTACTTAAATATTTATACATGTGTATAGACTTACATTTGCTGCTGCCTTCTTCACCCTGACACTCCATCCAATCCCCTTCTAACACTCCACTTTTTTCTGCTTCCACTTCTAGGTCCTCCCACTTTCTTTCTCTCGCATTGTAGTTCCTTGAACAACCTCTGTGATGATAACTGTTAATTATTTAAGTATCAATTATATAACTTACGTCCTTTTTTTAGTTAATAACATTTAAACAAAACATGTTTGAAAATTTAAAAATAGAAGATCTATTAACAAGTAAATAATTAATTAAATAATAAACGTAATATATTAAATTTGATGTAATAAAAACATTTTTTTATCAACAAATGAATTATACTGATTTAGATTTATGTGAACTTGATTGTATAAAAACAGTATTGAATTTTCTATATAGTTAATTAATTACTAAATATAACGTTCCATGGTCTTTTTAGACACATTTTAGCGCTTGCAAAGAGTTTTGAAATGCGCTCGAGTTTCAAAATTTAGTAAAAAGTTTTGCACAACTATTTACATCGCTACTATTTTAATAATATACTTAAGACGCATGAAGGCACATTACTCTTTATAAGCATGTTGTAGTGCAATATTTTCGATTTTTTTTTAAAGGCTGCCTTTAAAGAAATTAAAAAAGCTATGGCCTCCTCCAACAATATTTCTCAAAAAGCTACCATTAAAAACGCCCATAACCATTTTGTTCTTTATCATCATCTCCAGAATATCTAGTGTAAATTTCAAATTATGGCCTTGTGGCTCACGTTTTACAACTTATGGCCCCCTAAATTTCCAAAACATTTTCCATTATATCTAGCATAAGTTTGAAAACTACCTTCCTTGAAAAATTTTCCACTTGGCCCACTTTGGGGAACCCTGTTCTAATGTGACTAAGAAGCACCCATATTATATTTAGTTATTATATACATGTTTTTAGTAGTATAATTTATTACAAATACATATCGAAATGTACTTTTAGCACATTTTATACTTGACCTATTTTTTTAATATCACGATTTGTAAGTTTTTCTTAGTACAAACGGCGTTAATACAATTTTTCTGCAACTTTCTTATACACATTGTCTCACTCAAAATGTTGTCTGCTACCACAATCAAGTCTTAAAATAGCAATAGACAATTTAGACAAATTAAATTTATTATAAGGGTTTCTATTTTATTTATGTTTATAATTGTTTTTCATAGAGTAGTACCGCAAAATTTATAAATTAAAAAGTTATTTCATACCAGTGATTAAAAGACAAAAGTATTATCTAGCATTATCAATTTTTTTTTAATCATCAAAAAATATTTTTATGTAAAATTTTCAACTCAATTAATTACTAAGGCTACTAAGATAAACATATTTTTTAATAAATCTTTTAGGAGTAACCTAATTAAGCTATAAACTACAGAAGTTCATAACTTCTGCATGACTAGCGGTCTAAGCGCGAGAGGTTTGCATTCGCCCAGTTTAAAGCTTCTTGTTATAAAGCGCGTTTATGTACCGCCTTTTTTTAAACTAAAAACTGCGCATGCGCACAAAATTTGTACACGATTCTTAACGCATGAATGTATATGACTCTTTAAAAGTGCGCTGAAGTGTGACTTAAAATCTCATGAAACATTCTATGAGTCTAATTATTATGTAAGTAAAATTATAGATATAGTTATATAAAATAATCAACTGGCTGCTGTGTTGTTTGAAATTCTAAGCTGTTTTTTTTTTGAACATTCAATGACATTTTATACATTTAATGATATTTTACCTGAATCTTTAATAGTAAATTGCAACTGCTGGATGATTTACATTTTCAAATATACTAGTTTAAAAGGAATTTAAGACAAATTAGTAATGTAACAAGATAACAAAATTAAATTTTTAAGAAATCTATGAATAATACTGAAATTTTACAGTAGTAAGAACAAAATAACAGATTAGAAAACACTACTGAACTAACTTAACAATTGAAATAAATAAAAAATTAATAAAATTTGCTCGAACATTCTAATTTCCTATTGAGTCTTGCTTGAGATAAATAATTAATTTAATTACAATTATTTTTTTCAATAGAAACAAATAAGATGAAATAAATACTTAATTATCCTAGTTTTAGTTTATGACACGCCTTAAAGAAACAAAAACATAGCTGTTTATTTCAAATCTAATACATGTTGTTTTTTTTGAACTTTTGTATTTTTGATATTTTGTCACTAGATTTATTTGAAAAAGTGGTATTATGACAAAGTGTCATCTATAGAAGGTGTTAGATATTTATTTGTAGTCATTTTAAACTATAAAATGTAATTTAATTATATCATGTCAAAAAAGGTAAAAAGTGTTTATTGTTTAACCATTTTTTAAATTATTACAGTTTGCAATTGTCAATTAAAATAGACTGATATGACAATTAAATAGCTTTTTTTTTTCTAGTTAATATCAATTGTTTAAGCTATATACAAATAGATATCAGTAGTTTCTGCATGACTGACGATCTAAGTTCGAGAACGAGATTTATATTCGACTAGCTTAAAGTTTTTATTTACAAAGGCACAATTAATTAGCGCCTTTTGTAATAAACCACTGCGCATGCGCACATAATTTTCTAGAGTATTCTGCAACGCATGAATGCACACAACACTTTGAAACTGCACATGTAATATTCTACTAATTAAATATTACTTAATATAAATGGAAAATTTTAAATATGCTTATATGTAACACATAAAAACATACCTTTTCAACATTTCACTGCAGTTTTTAGAATATTCTACCATCAGTATTTGATTGTTCCACCCATTCTACTTCTAGAAGACTCAAGGCACGTTACAGTCTAAGTTGATGTTAAGTTATTAGCCCAAATTGAAACATTTAAAACAAAACTTATTAATGTAAAAGCTTTTTTATAAGTACAAGTACATCTATATAAAAATACTTAACACAAACAAAACAAGAATATCTAAATAAACTATTTAAACAGAGAAATGTTTCCACATTTTAATCAAGCTTTTATAAAATAATACCTATTATGAGCGCAACTATCAATTAATTTTTCAAAGTGTTTGACTTATCAATTAAAATTTCTAATAACTTTGTACAAATATGACCCAAAAAAATTAATCATTTATATAATCAGTTTATACGATCTAAAATAATTGTCAGTTCTTTAAATGGTTTCAATTTACAACTTATAATTCATATAATATATAAAAGTTACTAAGAAAAGCTTATCAACACCTATTTTTTTGAAATCAATAATTATTTATGCTGTATAAAATTCAGAGCTACTTACTTCTGCTTGACTACCTAATAAGCTTGAGAGGTTCGCGTCAGCCTAGCTTAATTTATTTTCAATGTTTCGTGTTACAAACACCTAACTAAACTTTTGGTGTGAAAATTTGCGCACAAAACTTTCCAGAATATTCTTAAACTCATCCGCGCGCACAACTCTTTATAACTAGGTGTACATTTAAACTATTATGAAACAGTTTTATGTATGTAACTTGACAAAGATATCATAAACAACTTATTATGTGTATATTTTTTAAATGTGTAAAGTATTTTCGATCTTTAAAGAAATATATTTAATTTTTTTTTTATATTTAAATTAAATTCTGAGATGTGTAAAAACTGTTTATGTATTAATACTGGCTCATTATGACAGGGTGGCCACTAGTTTATATTAAATTTTTATCCAATTTATATTGAATTTCTTCTAGGTTTTTAAAATGAAACATTTTTTGGTATATCTTTCGTTTAAAGAGATAATTAGGGTTAAAAACTGTCTTTTTAGTATAACAACATTGAAAGGATACTATAAAGCTATTTTAAACAGTTTTTCAATTAAGAAAAGTGTGATGACCAAAAATTATTTCAAATACTTTTGATAAATTTTTTTTGGAATGAAAATTTAAAAACAAAAATATGAAATAAAAACTTTACTATTACATAATGTTTAAAATTCCATATTTTCCAGGTTTTATTGTATTATTTTTCAAAATACCTGGTTTTTCTAGTTTATTTTTTAAGTTACTCAAGTTCAAGGATTTTCCAGGGTTCCAGGTTTAGTTGCCACGCTGCTATAACCTTTTAGAGGCAATTTAATTAAGTCTAACAAATACATAAAAGTCCTGTGAAAATGTTAGCTAAGTTACCGAGCTGAAAAGGTATAACTATTTTCTATTTTAAATTGGCCTAACACTAAATAACATTTATTCTTTTATTTCATTTTCAAGTTACAAATATTTAACATATTAGTGCAAATCTAACTTAAGGATCATCTACGAATACTTAAGATTTAACTTGATCTAACTTGACTTCTAAACAAAATACTTTTATCGCCAATTCTACATGGCAAGTATTTCTACTTTTCAAAATATACTAACCTACCAAATAATAAACAGAGGAAAACAACCTAAATGATAAATATATATATATATATATAAAATAAACTTGACTTACATTTACTTTTTTCCAAGCATCACAAACTGTTTGCTCCAATCCAGGTTCACAATGCAGCTTTTCTGTTAGAATTTATTGTGATTTGTACTTTAATTTTTATTCAAACTAGTAAATAAATTTCAAGTGTATGACTAAAATTTAACGTTATTTGCAATAAACAGTTATTTGATCCACTCTATGCTTTTTAAACCACAAACAGTATAAATAATAGCTAGAACAACTTGTTTAATATTTAACAAACAATAAAAATACAGATTCTTAGCAATGATAAAAACGAGGACTTATCTATAGGTAAGCATGTCTTAATTAGATTAATTTTAATTTTTTATTAACTTAATTTTAATTATTTCTCGTATTACGCAAGAACACTTAGTTTACTCATAGTTTATAATTATAAATATTAATCATATAGTGTACTTATTAATATAAATAATTGTTTAAGCATTTAAACTATTACACACACAGAACTTACTCTAAAAGGTGATAACCATTTTTAATTAAACATAAAATATATAACATTATTTAAAAATAAATAAACTAAAGTATTATAGATTATATAACTTTTTATAATAAAATTTGTAATAATATCACTATTGACAAAACTCTATAGAGAATAGCAACAAGTAATAGTAATAATTCTTGCACTTACCTTTTTGTTTGGTATTGAGTCCAAATGAAACTACCAAGTAGGTTTGGAATTATATACACTGCACAGAATACTTTTTTGGATTCTCATTTTAACGCTTAGGTTTTTATTAACACCTCTATCAGGGATTAAAAACTTAAATTTAGCTAAAAGTAGGTTAGTTATTCAAAAAACGTTAATAGTTGCATATAAGTCATTAAAATAGTAAAAATTAAAAATCTATGATAATTTTCAAATATTAATTTTTTAAATTATTCAAAACAAGTAAACATATTTTTTCTACAAAACTCAAAAATATCAAAGGATGTATTTAGTTACTATATCTAACTAACAATCGCTAAACAAAAAATCTATGAACATTAAAGCTTTCATTTTTAACTAATAAATTTTTTATTGACTTTACAAATTAGACTAAGATTTCTTAATTTTCAAATTAACACCTAAGTTAAACAATTTAAATTAAAATATTAAGTTAAGTCAATTTTAAATGAACAAAAATTAGTTTATTATTTTTTTAAATCAACTTTACTCATATTTAACTGATTAGCTACATTAAATAAAACGTAAAATACAGAAAGTTTAAAAACAAAATTATAACAGATAAATTATATGATAATCAGTAATCTTCACTTAAATTTAAAATTATATGCGCATTAGTTAATTTTTGCAATTTAAAAATTTATTTTTGGTTGATTTTTACAATTGTTTGTAGCTAAAAAATACTCCAAAGTCGTAGTTTACTGACCCTTTTTTAACCTAAAAGAACTATTTAAACAATTTTTTATTAAATTTTAATTTCGTCAGTTGAATTTTTACATGTTATATGTGTATTATTGTTAAAGGTGTTTTGGAAACTATAAATTAAAACAATTTAAATTGGTTTTATTCACCCTGTTTTTGAACTAATTTTGCAAAAACGTTACTTAGAATGTAATCAATTTAATTTCATAACAAGTTAACTCGAAATAATACTGTACCATTAAAACTGTTAACTGACTCATTTTTTGGAGTTTTCTTACCTTGTTTTCTTTGAAAAGTGTATAAACGCAGTAGTATTTATTTGAAAGTCTTTTATTTGCTGTTACAAAAATAAATTGATAAAAATAACCAAATGGTATATCAAGAGTAAAATTTTACCACTTACTTTGAAAAATACTGCTACAAATAATATCAGAATAAAAAGCGAATTATAAAAAATGAGATTGTTGTTGGAGTATTACAGGTAAAATAACAAACTATGTATTTTCTTGTTGTAAAAGTCTATTTTTATTTGATTATTTGAATGTATTAACTCATGTTTTTTAAACTATCTAACAGAATCACTAGAAAAAACTAATAAAAGTCTGCTTTAAAGTCAAAAAAAAAAACTTCGTAAAAACTTTTTTTAATAAAGCCTTGATTGAATTTTTACTGTTTTGCCTTAGGTTTAAATTTTAACAGCATTATACAGTTAAAATACTAGTAATATTGTTTATTAAACGATAAAAAAGCGCTCAAAAAGTTTGGTCTAAGGACCTGGTGTACAAAGGAAACTTCTTTTGGTTATCGAGTCGTACACTGAGTAATTTTTTTTTATTATTAACTAAAACAATTCAATTAAACTTATCAATTAGTTTTAGTGTACTAGATTAAAAGAAAACAGAAAAGTTTACTATTTAAAGCTCATAACTTTTTTGTCACCGGAACTTGGTAGTAAATAAAATTTTCAATTTAACTATTTAAAAAATTCCTTTACAAAAAACGCTTCGCTCTATTAAATATTCTAGATTACAACTGGAATCGATTATATATGATTGTTAAAAACTATTTGTTACGCCACGAACTAATAAAACAGAAAACTATAAATTACTATGTCTTAACAAATAATATATGTATGAAGTTAGATCTGTTTAAAAAGTCTCAATTTGATCTTAAAACGAAACTATGCTTTGAAAAAAAAACATCTTACTTGCGTTAACTTTAAAAAAATATTGTTTTGAGCTGTTGCATTTACCTTTTTGTAGGAAGTAATTTAACCAAAAAATTCATTTAAATAGAACTAAAATTTGTTAGTGACTGAAAAGGTTTTTGATAAAGAATTGGCAGAGTTATTCTCACTTGTTTTTCATCCAGTTATAAGCTGTCCGATTCTATTATAAAAGTGTAGACTACCTACCTACCGTTTATCCTTAAATACATTTTAAATATCTATGAGATACGGTCAATACGTTTTTGTTTAAACAATCTGTTTAGATAAAAAAAACTATTGCAATTGTCTATTAAATTGTTTTAAACTTCTTAATTTATTTAAAGAAAAAAGTCAGAGTTTTGCTTGAAATAATTTTTAGTATCTAATATTTATTTGCGGAAAAACACTTATGGAACACTATTTTGTTTGAAACTTCTACTAATCATGAACACTTTAAGTTCGACTTAAAATGTTTCAAAAAAACTAGTTAATTGTTATGGTTTAAACAAATTACTTGTTAAATTATGTACCAAACTCATAACCGATGTGTATGAACTATCCAGTGACTGAGAGCTATAGTTAGAACAGTAAACTCAATGAAAGAAATCAAAAGTATTAGTTTCTGTCAGTGCCGACCTTTGTTTTTAAGTTTAACCTTAAAACCCAGAAAAATTTCTTAAAACAAGGACCAGAATGAACTTTTAAAAGAGCATCTTTTATTGATCTGCAGCCAGCCTAACATTAAAACATAACCTTAAATACAAGCAGATAAATCCAACTATAATACAAAAACTTTGTGAGGATCGTTAAGATCTTCTGTTTATGGGAAAATAAGTTAAAGGTTATAACTTTTTCAAGCTTAAATATCAACCTTAAAAAAGTCTTAATATTGCATTAATTATTTTATGTTATTAACTAAATTTACAAAATGTAAAGGTAATAACATTTGTTTGTAGATGAGTAAGTATTTATTCACTATCATGCCACCTTCTATTAGCGCTAGACTATGTAATCCGTTTCATTTATACCAATAGTTATTAAGTTTTAAAAACACTTTTCCGTTCTGTATGAGTCTTAAATAAAAATATCTTACAAAATATGCATTATCCATAAAGAGTATAAGCCTTCCAGATTATCATTTCACAAAAGAATGTTTGGTCAAACTTAGTATTAATGAATGTTTTTGAACTCAGGGTTTATTACTAAAATAATGAACAATTTAAACAGTATTCTTAAAATAATTTTTTTATAGGTATTTCTGCAACAAGTGGTAGGTGTGTTTGTTCAATTTAGGTCAAAACATCAATATCAAAAAAATAATTTCCTTAAACTCTTTCCGCAGGATTTGTTTTATTTACACTCATTAAAATTAATTCGACCGGCCTCAAAAAAAGAGAGACAGTAGGAGTTTGGTTTATTACAAATTGAAGTCTTAGTTCCGATGAACTTAAAAAATTCATAAAGTACTGCATTAAAGAGTGGGTGTTTAATAATATAGAGATTATTTAGTACACAGTTTGAAACTGCTGTCAACATAAACCTTGCCGACAAAAGGAATTGTCAAGGCTCAACTAGATAAATTGGGATTTGTAATTAAGAATGTTAATATAAAAATTTTAATTTGTCTCAAAACCACCAAATACCTTTCAAGCCCTGATTTGGTATACGGTATTTTAATGTTATGTAACATCACTGAAATTCAAAACACAACTATGTGGAACTTTTATTATGTACGTGGTTAACATAAAGTATTAAGCTTGTTACATTTTTTATCCTATAAACAAGGATTTCAAAGAAGGTAATATTGTATATTATAAGCGATGCTTTTAAGTTTAGAAAGTCATAGAATTTTAACTTTTAAGCATGCTTTTCAACAATTTACTTGGAGGTAAGATTTAAACCAGAGTTACCAAAATGGTCAAGTTCAGAGGGCAACAATTAGTAGGGAAGCGAAAAAATAATTGACTAAAAAGCTTACAATGAGCTGCAATACCTAACAAATGAAAGACAAATTCATTTTAAATTTTTGATAAAGAAGGGATTGTGGAAATTATTTTAGGAAACCGGCTATAACTCAAGGAAATATACATATCGTATTTGTTCTTTACTAAATGAAGGTTTTAAGTATTAACTGAATGGGTTAAATGTCTATTTAAATTTTAGAGTTAATTTGTTTTCATACAAATAACTCAATTCCCTCCAAGCTTTTAATCCTTTTAAAACCTATTTTTGAAAATTTTATCTAAAGTTAAAAAATAAGTTCATTTCATCAATAATAAAAGATTTATTCGTAGCAAGTTCAAAGTTTTTCAACAATTATATTTAGAAAAATAGCAAGACATAAAATTGTTATTAAAATTCTCTAGATATAAAATTTATCCATTTGCGTCCTTGTAATATTTCCTTCTCAGGTTGCACGGGCTTGCTAATGACAACTCCCAATCTCCTGGGAATTACTGCCAATGACCACATACACACTGAGGAAAATTCTGACCTCCATTGTTGGCACGAAGGACATGAGTAAATCCTGTTTGAAAAAAGTAATTTAATAAAACTTTAGTAAAACTAAATAAATAAAAATCTTATCATAACGAACAATACCAACCAAATGGTTTGTTGACATGCAAGAATGGTGTGGAAGAGAGAGAATCTGCTGGAACTTTCTTCAGTGACCACTCCTTCTCTTACGCAGTTTTCAGCTTTACTACTGGATACTGAATGTCGACCAAGTAGACGGGTTGGGAAGTGAGCTGAAGGAAAGGACCAAGTAAACAGTTGGAATGATTTGACCGTCTTTCTGTGGATAGCATCAGCATGAAGTGTCACTTCTTAGAGATTGAAACTGTTACCTCTTCTGTTCTCCTCGCACAAGACTACCTAAAAAAAATATAATTATCACAAGTGTGCTTAATATAACAAAAGAGTGTTTGTTTTCTTGTAAAAATCAGGATGCATGTAATTGCTTATCACCAAAATAAATTCTGAAGCAGAACTGGCAAATTACAGTATCATCATTTTTTATAGGTTTCAACAGACCAATGAACTCTAAGGGAGTTTTTTTGATAATTAATTAAGCTAATTGATCCATTTACCTCTTGTTTAAATTCGAAGTAACTTTAAAGATCTAAGCAATCATAATTAAAGAGTTCAATAGGTAAGAGGAGGCACAAAATAAAAGGGCAACAATTGACTATTAGGTTAAAAATCTTTCTCCTTCAGTTTTTCAGCAATTGTTTTAAAACTTTTTCAGATTAATCATTAACCAATTTTAAACAACTTGTAAGAAAAACTTATAAGTTTTGTATTACTTTTTTGCTAAAAAATTGGCAAAAATATAGTTCAGATATTTGGTCATAATTGTTTTCAATGCTTTTTTTTTTAATACGCTTCCTAAAAGTTGTTTGTAATATTGTAAAACACCTTCTCTAATAATTTTTATTGGATTGCTTTAAAAATTAAAAGTGAAATATATTTTTTCAAAATTTTGAGAAAATCGGCCTTTAAAACTTTTGGATTCGATACGTTTAGGTATTTTTTACAAAACTGGTTAATAACAAAATTTAATTTTATTATTCTATAAAAAGCATCATTTTATGGTAATATAGGCTTTGAAATAAGAACAAGTGTTAATTTAAGTGTGAAATAAAATAAGTGTGATCTCCTTATGCCTATAAGTTTGCAACAAAATTTCAAATAACCTACTATTACTACAAAAAATAACCTACTAATATTAAAAGAACAATTTATTTGTTCAGTATATAAGCTTGATTAAAAAAATAGGGTACTTTTAACTTACCAGTTTTTACAAGGTACTGTTTAACACCAACAATGAACCAAACACAACGAATGAACAACTTCAATAGCTTCAGAGTAACGTCCCATCTTTAGAATCGATCTGTTAAAGAATTAAATTTTACAAACTGCGTAATTTGTATTTGAAATACATTATCAAATGTAAATTGTGCTCAGATAAGCTATGAATTGTTATCCACATGTCACTTAATAGCTTAAGATTAACGAGATTACATTAGTCATCATAGCACACTTGTAAAAAAATATTGGCTAAAACCATTTAAATAACTTTTGAGATATAATCATACTTTTTTATAAGTTTCCAATTCAAAGCATGGACTGAAGATTTTTATTTTCAAATTTCTTAAAAACTTAAAAATTCACTAAAAATCTGTTTACTTTTTGAAGTCAAAGACCAGACATTTAAAAAAAAGGTTATTACAAGGTGGTATTTTAAAAATATATAAAACTTTAACTTTTAACAGCGTTTAACAGGGTGTTTTTGGCAAACTTTCTCCTGGTTTTAGAAATTTCCTCCCTGCTTTTAAAAGTACATGTTTTAGGTCTATTTTTTAGTTTAAGTTAAGTTTAAGGTAAGAAACTGTGTTAAACAGTATTAAAACATTGAAAAAACACTGTTAAGCTACTATAAACGTGTTTTTCAAATAAAAAATTTTCTGATAATTACAAAAAACATTTACCCAAATGATAGAATTTTTGAGTCAAATCGAAATTTTACTACTTAACATTTTAAAACTGTTAAAAGCTACTGGTTTTTTAGGACTATTTTAGTGATTAATGTTCAAAACTCCAGGTTTTTTTCAAAATTTTAGGTTTTAAAGCCTAAATTATCAAATTCCAGGTTTTTTGACAAAACTGTTTTAAGTAATTTTTTATAAATTTCAACAGACAAAATTTGACGTTTTTTTTTAAATTTTGTCAAATTTCCTGACTTTATTTCAAAAACCCCCATTTTTCCTGACTTTTGTCATTTTTTAGTTTTCTTGACTTTCTTGACCTTGTGACAACCCTGAAGTAAAGAACTTTAATATAAGCATCAGGCTGACAGTAAAATTTTGAAAAATATTAGAAAAAATGAAGAAGTTTTTTGGATTAGACTTCCCATAAGAAACATTTTGAGCTCGACAACTTATATACTTTATATTTAATTATTACTTTTATTTTTGTTTGGTCTCACAAAATTTCTGATAGTTAGATAAATATCTACCTAAAATGACCAATTAAAAAATAAATAAGGGTCTTTTTGCCTTAACATTTACAAAGCAAAAATCAACAGCTAACCTCTTGATAGGCTTTGATCTTTTTCCTTGGCCAATTTGGGTTCCATGATTCTGAACTGTGAACGTTTGGTAGTTTACCTGTAAAAAGGTATACAACGACTTATAGTACTCCTTGGTAGTACTCCTAGTACTCCGTGGGGTCACAGATATTGATGGCAACTGATACTTTATTGTCATGGTCATTCATGTAAGAGACCTCTGCAAAAAATAATTTAGTAAAGCTAATGGTTTATTTAGCCTAACAGGAAGAAAATATATCAAATTTGAAATCAGGATGCATGTAATCGTTTATCACCAAAATAAATTCTGAAGCAGAACTGGCAAATTACAGTATCATCATTTTTTCATTACTTAATTTAAAAAGAAGTTTTTTTTATTAATTTTTAATCTAACTAATCTAAACATACATTTTTATTTTCCTTCTTATATTTGAAAAAAAAATTATTGTAATAACTAAATTTATGTTTATCAGAAAAAGATCTAATTTTCTATCAAACTGTTTATTAACTAGTTTCTAAAATAAGTAACTTTATATTAATTTTACCTGTATCTTTAATCGGTTTTATCTCACGGAGTAAATCTCAGACTGGAAGTCATACTTTCATAGAAGTCTGAAAAAATTCATTAGTTAAAATATTTATATAAGTAATTAGTTTGTTGATAATATTGAACTGTTGTTTTTCAGGATTTATGATGTCTACAAATATGTTTTTCAGACCCATATCCGTTAAATAATTACATCATAAATAACAAATAAGTACTTTTACAAGATTGTATAAATCTGATTTAGTGCATACAAGGTTGCAATTATGTTTGTAACTCTAGATGAAATAACTATTATTCCATCAGGGTTACTACAACAGGTGTGTCTAAAGAGGTAATTTTTCTAAACAATTGATTGTATAACTAATCTTGAAAAGTAACTTTTGACTTTGCTTTGGCTTTAGGCTTGAAAGTGACTTCGTCTTTTTGATGTACTTGTCAATATCATTGTTGTTTTTAGCATTATAGCTTGATTAACATTATACATAACAAAATTTTAAATGCATATATTATGGCCATAGGGGGAAAGCCATAATTTTACAACTTAATATTATTTTATAGAGTTTTTTCCAAGCTTCAAGATGCTTTTTATCTTTTTAAAAATTTGAACTATTTTTACGATTTGACCAGTCAGAGTTGGGCCGCATAATAGGCTACCTATGGAAAGGGAAATCTAAAAACAGCAAAAAAAGACTACTTTACTTAAAATTGATATCCTTCTAAATTTTTCCAGCAATCTTCTTGAAACTTGTACAGTCTAATCTTCATACAATAACAAAAAACATTACTTTAAAATTTAAAAAGATTTAAGAAAAAATATTTGAAGAAAAAAAGACTTTTTTTTTTAATTTTTGTCATAAATTTTTTATTTTATTAAATTATAAAAACTCTTAAGTAACATACTTTTCTTTTAATATGAGAAACATTTCCTGAAAATTTGAAGAAGATTGCTTGAAAAATGAAGGAGTTAGATTTTTAATGATCTTAAAATTGACCCCGATAAATTTGTGGTCCATACATTTGTATTGGAAATTTTTTACAAAAATAAAATACCTCAAAAGTTAAATGATATTTTTGAATTCTATAAAAACTGGCTTGTAGTTTATACTTAACGCTTTCATACAAAAGCCAAAGTCAATTATTGTAAAAAAGTGTTTAACCCTCACCCCCCCTCTGGCCTTATTAAATAAATAAAAGTGTACCTGATTATTGAGTGCAATATAGGAAATTATAACCAATACTTGTATATTTTAACTCATCCCAGAAATTCAATTAACCCTGAAAAAACAATGGATTGCAAAAGCTTTTTTTTTCGGAAAATAAATTTAGAAAAACACATTTTTAGAGATAATAAACTTTCTTATTAAGGGCATAGGGGGTCAACCTTTATTGATTTGATAAGTTGATCTTATTTTATAGAGTTTTATCTGAGATATCAGACATTTTTAACAGGTTGAAAAAAGTAATTTTTGAGATATAACAATCAAAGTCTGTTCAATAGGTATTTCATAGAAAACGCAAACCAAAAACACTTAAAAAAAGACTATTTCATTAAAACTCTCTATCTTCTCCTTTATTTTTAACCAATTTTCTTCAAATTTTCACAGAAAGTCTATTGTTATACTTTTAAAAGATTGAGTGAGATTTTTTTAAATTTTGGAATTCATTTTTTTTCCACATTTGTCTAAAATTTATATTTTTCAATATTCTTAAAATCTAAACAATCAAAGTTTTTTAAACTGCAAAAGGAATGTTTCCCAAAAGTTAGAGGTCTCTAGCTCAAAAAATAAAGGAAAAGATAAATTTTTAGTAATTTTTTTAATTTTGGAGAAAATTGACCCCAAAAAATATGTGATCTATAAGTTTGTAAAGCAAACTTTTTACAAAAATTATAATATTTCAAAAGTTAAATTAAACTTTTTAGTTCTATAAAAACTGGCTTGTAGCTTGTACTTGAGCTTTCATATATTATAAGAGCTAATTTTATTTCAAGTAAAAAATATGTTGGACCCCCCTCCCATTATGCCCTTAAAAGTATTTTTATATCAAATTTCTTTTTTTTTTTTTGTAAAAACCCTCACTATTCCTGACTCTTGTCATTTTTTTCTACTTTTTCCTGACTTAGTGGCAGCCCTGGTTTTTGATGGTGATGGACTTTTTGACCAAGAGCATTTTTAATAAATTTTCTTGACTTTTCCTGATTTTGTGGCAAGCCTATAAAAAAATATCCTGAGATTTAAAAAAATCTTAATTTTTGGGAGTCATCTTGAATTTTTTATTAATTCAAAATATTTTAGTAATACATAGATTTTTGATAATTTCAAAATATCTTGAGTTATCCTGAGAACTCAGGTGTGGCAGATCTGTAGTTAATTTTAAAATTAAATCCAAATTTGAAAATAGTCTTTTTTTTAGATCCTGTAGATAACTTATTTTAATGGTTTATCACCAAAATGTAGGTTTTTTACTTCCTTCTTTACATGACTTATCTACATCGCTTTTTGGAACTAATGGCTACAATGCTTAATATGAAATATCTAAGATTATAGGGGGTTTATAATTTGTTTTACATCTTGATCTCATTTTTTAAAGTTTAACTAAGCTACTAGTTTCATTTTAAAGCTTTTTTAATATTCTTAACTACTTTTCAGTTAAACCTAGTTAAAATTCAGAGAGTACAATAATTTCTTAATGCAGTAATGCCAAATGTTCTTGGAATATTTTCTTCAGATTTTCAAAATATTCTTCAGGCTTTTAACAGTACACATTTTTTGTCTATTTTTATTTTAAAGTTAAATTAAGGTAAAAAAACTGTGTTAAATAGTAAAAACATTGAAAAGATACTATAAAGATAGTTTAAATGTGTTTTTTTATCAAAAAATAATTTGGTGATGTGAAAAAAAAATTCTTGTAATAAATTTTCTGTGTCAAATCAAAAAATTTCTAGATTACATGTAAAAATAGTTTGAAATTTCAGGTTTTTACAGATTTTTTAGTGATTTTTGTTTGAAATTCCAGGTCAGGGTTGCCACTGGTTTTTTCCAACTTTTTTCCAGGTTTTCCAAAATTCTTCCAGGTTTTTAAAAGTAAACACTTTTGTGTCTATTTTTAGTTTTAAGTAAATTTCTATAAAAGAAACTGTATTAAATACAGGGTTGCCACTCGTTTTTTCAAAATTTTTTCCAGGATTTCCAAATTTCTTCCAGGTTTTTAAAAGTCCACATTTTTGGGTCTATTTTTAGTTTTAAGCTAATTTCTATGTAAGAAACTGTGTTAAATAGTATAAAAACATTGAAAAGATACTGTAAAGTTACTTTAAATGTGTTTTTTAATAAAAAAAATTTTTGATGATGACAAAAAATCTTAATTATATGATAGATTTTTTGTGTCAAATCAAAATTTTACAACTGAAAATGTTAAAGTTATTAAAAATTCCAGGTTTTTCCAAGTTTTTTGATCAAATTCCAGGTTTTTCCAGGTTTTTTTAGCCTTAATTGTCAAATTCCAGGTTTTTCCAGGTTTCCAGGTAAAGTGGCAACCCTGTAAAAAGTACAACAACATTTTAAAAATGCTGTTAAGTTACTTTAAATGTGTTTTATAATAAAAAAATTTTTGATGATGACAAAAAAATCTTATTTATAGGATAGATTTTTTGTGTCAAATTGAAATTTTAGTACTGAAAATGTTAAAATTATTAAAAAACCAGATTTTTTAATGAAAATTCTAGGTTTTTCCAGTTTTTTTTTAATTTTTCTAATTCCTGGTTTTTCCAGGTTTTTTTCAAAATTTCTCAAATTCCAGGTTTTTCCAGCTTATTTTTGCCTAAGTTGTTGAATTCCAGGTCTTGCAAGGTTTCCAGGTGAAGTTGCAACCCTGTCCAGGTCTTTCCAGATTTCTCCAGGTTTATAGATTTTTTGGCAACCCTGTTTATGTGATGATAAAAGTAAAACAGTAAATAAATAAAAACAAATGTTAATCAATAGCTTTGAATTTTTGAAATTACTACCACAAATTCTCAGGAAATTGTCAAAGCAATATTTATAAAATTAACACTATTTTTTTAATTGAAAAATAAAAACTGTATCCACTAAAAACAAAAAACAACAACAAGTTATGAATTTAAAAAATCTTATATCAATTAACAGTGATTTAAATTTATTCACTGTTCTAGTTTTCTCTTCTCTTAAATAACCTTTTGGATTTTCTGAACTGAGATTTTTGAAAATCTTAAATCTATTCAAAGATTTTATTAGAAAAAACTATACTGGTCCAAGTCATGAGTTTTTTATGAAGTTTTAAACTAGCCTGAGTTATCCTGAGTGTGTGGCAACCCCAAGATAGTCCTGAACTGGTTCAAATTCTATTTATAGACAAAATGCAGTTCAATCAATATACAAATAGTATATATTGCAACATTAAAATTCAGACATGCTATTTTTACTGCTTATTGCATGTAATTAAATTTTTGAGTTGACTATTTTGCAGGCCAGAAATTAAATCTTTTTCAGATTAAAAGATTACATATAAACATACTAACTTTTAAATATATTTTTTAATGAGCAATGTGTACAGAAAGCCATAGAGCTATAGCAAATTAGGTAATATTTTTAAGGTTATCGATCACTTAGCTAACAGTTGCTTTTTATGGTTCTTAAAATTTAATTTAGTTCAGAGTTACAATGGTACCTAGTCAAAGTTTAATAGGTTCCTTATCAAAAGTTAATTTTCAAAAGGCATAAGTTAAGAACATTTGATAAGAAAGTAATATTCATAAAAGTATAGATATAAGTATTGATTTCATATATACTGGTTTATACTTCTACCACTTTTTTGCTACCTTATCCATACTTTTGTTACCCAAAAATCTTACAAATGATGATGTTTGCTTATATTTGTAGATTTATTGGGTTAAGAATATTAGGGATAAAATACTTTTATAAATTTATTCAATTATCAGGGTTGCCACTGACTTTTGGCAAAATTTCTCTAGGTTTTTAAATTTCTTCCAGGATTTTAAAAGAACTTGCTTTTAACTCTTATTTTTAGTTTAAACTCAAGTTCAAGGTAAAAAACTGTGTTGAATAGTATAAAAACATTGAAAAGATAAAGTATTTTTTTTTTACTTAACTTGTAAAAGTTGTTTAAAATTCCAGGTTCTTCAAAGTTTTTATGGCCTAAATTGTCAAATTCTAGGTTTTTCCAGGTTCTGAGGTAAAATGGCAACCCTGAAAAACATAAAGCTAAAAGACACAAATAAACTAGCTTCTATGAATAAAATACACAAATATATATTTAAAAATATTAAAGTAATACTCACCAAGTGTCTTGATTGTATATAGTGAATTTGATGAAGGAGCATGTATGAGTTTTAAATTTGTGAGTTTATTACTAAATTGTTTCTATAGTTGGTTCTATATTCAAAGGCTAAGTTTCATATTCAACACTATTTACAATATTTCGATATTTACTAACAAATTCTTTCTAATAATACGTACAGCTATTCTAATAAACCTCTCTTCTTTAGATTTTAAATTTCAAAAAATAAAAACAATTATTGACGTCATAATCGACTATTTAAGACGAAATACTTGTATAACCAATGTTTATCGTACACTATTTAAAATATTTCAATTTTGACTGATAATATCCTTCTGATATTTTGTACAGCTAATCTAATAAACTTCTTTGTTTTGGATTATAAGTTTCAAAAAAAAAAAACAACTATTTACGTCATAATCAGCTGTTTAAAACGAAACTCTTGTATAACCATTGTTTATCGTACACTATTTAAAATATTTCATTTTAACTGATAACATCCTTATAATATTTCGTACAGCTAATCTAATAAACCTTTCCTCTTAGGATTATAAGTTTCAAAAAATAAAAACAACTATTGACGTCATAATCGGCTGATTAAAACGAAATACTTGTATAATCATTGTTTATCGTACACTATTTAAAATATTTCAATTTTTACTGATAATATCCTTCTAATCTTTCGTACAGCTAATCTAATAAACCTCTTTGCTTTGGATTATAAGTTTCAAAAAAATAAAAACAACTATTGACATCATAATCGACTATGTAAGACGAATCACTTGTAATAGTCATTACTTATCGTACACTATTTGATTTATTTCAATTTTTACTGATAATATCCTTCTAGTATTTCTTACAGCTTATCTAATAAACCTCTTCGCTTTGGATTATAAGTTTTAAAAAATAATAACAATTATTGACGTCATAATCGACTATTTAAGACGAAATGCTTGTATAACCAATGTTTATCGTACACTATTTCATACATCTTGCTTGAAAGTTTCTAAACTTATTTTTTAATATAACTAACTGATATAAAAGTTTTTCAACTTCTCTTACGACATTCTGTGTTGAATGTTTTTTGATTAAACTAGTTTTTCTACCTTTTTTAGAAACTAAAAAAAGTTTATGATTGAAAAAAATTTAGATAGTTTCGCTTATTGTTAAGTTTTTTTTCTTGAATACTAATAAAAGTACAACAACAAAGAAAGATTCTTAATTTTTCTAACACTTAAATACAAAGTACGTTTATCTTAAGCTTAAAGTAATTACAAAGTATTAAAACAGTTAGTTGAATATACAAAACAAAAGCTTAGTCGATTTTTCTACGTAAATCAAGAGGTCGACTGGTCTTTTTTTTTCATAGTGTTTGTATGATAAAAAATTCATAATCCAAGAAAAGATATTTATTAGATTAGTTGCAGGGGCGTGTCTAGACTTTTTTCAAAGGGATTTAACAATTTTTTGTTCTTAATTTGCCGCTTAAGTACGCATTTCTTAGGTATGCACTGTCAGTTAAGTACACAATATTTAGCCGAAAATCTCTGTGTTTAGAATGCTTTTTTCTGCTTAGAAATACAAAAAACATATAAGTAGCCGAGACGTGTCTAGATTTATTTCAGTGAGTAGCACAATTTTTTTTGTTCAAAAACAAATTATTATGTGTGGTAGATTTTAATAAAAACTTTAGAAATTTTCATGAATGTTTACATATAATTGTCTTAAGTTTTCTTATCTACATAATTATTTTTACTTTTAAATATTTAAAAATACTAGTTAAACCATAAAGCAAAAAATTGATAAATAATAAAATTCTTTTTATTTTAGTAAAACAATTAAATGATATAGATTAGGTTATTTATAATAACAATGCAGCAATTTGCATTAAAAAGTGAAGCTAACATGAATAACGAAAATATTTATTAACACGACACTGAACACGAGAACTTATCAAAATTAATATCTAAAGTTAGTTATAATTTTGAAAACGAAATGTATAGTGAAAGTTTCTAAAGTTAAAAATGAAACCAATTGAGTTGGATTAGCATTCAAAATTAGTTTTTTAAACAATTTTGATTGGCTTATTTTGTATCAAAAGTTTCATTTTTTGTCTGTGAATCTTTTAGAATTAAAACCTTGTAAACAGTTTTTACTTTTTTTACCATAAAGTCTTTTAAAACTTCGTCATAATAGATTAAAATTATTCAAAAGTTTAGCAAAAAAGCACAGCTTAATCTACTTAAATATTGAAATATCCGATTAGATAATGTTTTAATTGAATAATCTACGCTTTTTTTCTAATACTTTTTTTTTTCATAGGGTTCACAGGAAACAGGAAACCAGTCAAAACACGCCCCTGATTAGCTGTATGAAAGATTATAAGAATATTATCAGTTAAAATTGAAATATTTTAAATAGTGTACGATAAACAATGGTTATACAAGAGTTTCGTCTTAAACAGCTGATTATGACGTCAATAGTTGTTTTTATTTTTTGAAACTTATAATCCAAAATGAAGAGGGTTATTAGATTAGCTGCACGAAATATCAGAAGGATATTGTTAGTAAAAATTGAAACAAATCAAATAATGTTCGATAAGTAATGGCTATTAGAAGTATTTCGTCTTAAGTAGCCGATTATGACGTCAATAGTTGATTTATTTTTTGACTTATAATCCAAAGCAAAGAGGTTTATAAGATTAGCTGTACGAAAGATTAGAAGGATATTATCAGTAAAAATTGAAATATTGCAAATAGTGTACGATAAACAATGGTTATACAAGTATTTCGTCTTATTCAGCCGATTATGACGTCAATAGTTGTTTTTGTTTTTTGAAACTTATAATCCAAAACGAAGAGGTTTATTAGATTAGCTGTACGAAATATTAGAAGGATATTATCAGTAAAAATTGAAATACTTTAAATATTGTTGAATATGAATCTTCACCTTTGAATTTGGAGCCAACTATAGAATCGTCTAAATTGAGAGTCTCAGCTAAAAACTAAGTACCTTTTACTTTATCATGTTTGTTCAAAACTTCAATTTTAATATTAGTTTTTATACTTCCACAGCTTAAAACTGATATTTAGATTTCGACAAACCTTTTACAAGATATATAAGTTGTTGAAAAACTGTAATATTTTTAAGTAGTTTATGTTCTAAATATTACTTTATAATTACATAAAAAAAACTTATTAGAATACTAATAAAAAGTATTATACGCTTTTATATTTGACTTTTAATCACTGTTACTTACTATTTCGTGCAGGGATCGGCAAACTGAGGCCAATAAGCATGCAAATGTATCCTTCGAATATTTTTTTTATCACTTGTATTAGAAGTTCTGATATTGGTAATATTATAGGTCTTATGGTCTTACAAAATAAAAGTTCTTATGTTAAATTATGAGAACATTGGTAGTTATTGCGAGTACTTACATTTTTATATTGATCTGCGACCACAAAGTGCCTGCTGATCCCTGATTTATAAAAAAAACTTAAAAATTGTGTTTTACGATTAGAAATTTGAAAAATTAAAATAAAAAGGGAACGTTAAACATTTTTTTTAATACTAAATAACTGAGAGTATTTCATACTTTTTATTCGGTGTATCTTTGGTGGAGTAGATTTACGATTTATACAGGTTTTTCGTCGTTAAATAGCGATTGTGATATAAAATTGGTTTATTATATTTGACAAATAGAAGTTTTTTCTAAGACAATTTATCAAAACATAATTGTAGAGTATCAAAACGATAGAACGTATACAGAAGGTTTGGCACGCAAGATATAAGAATATGAGTAAAAGTACTCAAACACTCAGCTAACTATAGAATCGTTTTTTAAACACCATTTTTGACTCTTTTTAGGAGAATTCTCCGAAATAAGTTTATTAAGGCCTATTATACTTTGTGACGTTATTTTTGAACAAATTACGTCAAAATTTATAAATCAAAGACTAAATTGCAGAACTACAGACCTTGGGGAAGACGTCCATATCATATTTAATGACCATTATGTTATGACTTTTAATAGAAAAATTCTCTAAAACAAGTTTTTAGGGCGAAAAATGACTTTCTTCTGTGACACTAACTGTTAAAACAAATTAAATAGCTGTCTTAATCTCATATATATTGTGACGTAATTATTGGATGTATTATGTTCATCATTGACAATGGTAAAATAAACTTGAATCAGATATTTTTTCCATTAATGTAAGTGGTTTGTTTATATTATGATTTGTTGTTTTGTTGTGTATTTTAGTTTACTTTACTTAGTTTAGACTTAATAATTACAAATATTATAGAGTTTTATAACAGTCGGATTTAAAATTAAGCATTTTACCTATTATTTACTATTAACCTGTAAAAATATGAAGAGTTTGTTTTTATTTTAATGAAAACTTGTAAACACCTACTTTATTCTGTGCTTTGTTCTTACATTACAGTAATTATTTTTTTACAGAACCAAGTTGAAGTGTGTTAATTCGTTTACACACAGAAACATATGTTGGTACAATAAAGGAAGATTACTGTATAATTTGTTTATATTTATTTCTTCTGTAACGTAATTTTTGAACAAAATACGTCAAAAGTTAAAGATTGAATTGCAAAACTAAAGACCTTGAGGAAAGACGCCCACACTATTTTTAAAGACCATTTTTGACTTATTATAGGAGAATACTCCAAAACAATGTTACATCAAATACTTGGCGAGTATTACACTAAATGTTGCAACGTTTAAAACTCCTTTATATAAGGATTTGAAAAGTTTAGTTTGGTAAAAGAGTTCTCCGCTCTCACTAAAACTTTACATAAAGTTGCTTTGTAGGTAAACTTTGTCAATTATAATTTTTGTTTTACATAAAAAATTATAAATTTAATTTTACTTTAGTAACTACTTTGTAAAATTTTCTTTTGTTTCTGTTCAAACTAACTAAGATGTCATAAAAAAATCGCACAAGAGAAATGTATAGCTTAGATTTCTAAAATATTTTATTAAAGGTTTTAACAAATTAAGTAAATTTTATTTTTAAGATTAAATGTTTTGGATAACTAAAGTTTTGTATGTTTGCAAAATTGTCTTAAAGTTTTTTTTGAGAATATTTATTGTTTTAAAGTTTTAATAACTGGATCTTTTATTTTAGTTATTATGTATATATTGTTTTATAACTTGGAAAGATTAAAAAAGAAACTAAACAAAAAAATGAAATTGTATTTCTAACAAGTTTAAATTTTTACTGTTTTTATAATTCTGAAGTGACTTTAAAGAATTCGAAAGTAAAAATGTAAACAGAAGTTTCATTATCCTTGTAAGTTATAATACTTAAAGATTGTAACAACTAGCATTTATAAAACGTAATTTTAGCTATTACAATTATTTCAGGTTAAAACAATTTTCAAATTCCACACATAAACTTAAAGTATAATTTATAAAACTAATGGTACTTGTCTATCATTTTTCATAAAGCTGATTTTGTTTTTACAAAAGCAATACACTTGTCTTATAATACATGGATATTTAGTAAAAACACCATAAAAAACGTGTGGATAACTTTTTCGAAAAAAATGCTAAATTTTGTTTAGTTCAATATTTTGTATTTATAGTATTTTCAAGTTTACGTATAAAACTAAATAAATTAAAAAAACCTTTTAAATTTTGAAGCGACCTAATTAGAAGCTAATAAAAGACTTTTTTATCCAGAATTATAGTTCTTATAAAATAACGTTGTTCCATTTTTAATTAGCTAAAGTAACCTTAATTTACTTAAAAAATAACAAATCAGTTATATTTAGTCAATAAATAAATCTGTTAAAGTAGAGGCTTTTGTTAAAGAAATATAAATCTTGATATAGAAATAAAAAACAAGGATAAATCTAAGTATTAAATTATTTTAATAGACTTTTTATTATTTTACTTTGTAAGACGTTATAATGTATCAAGTTGATGTGCGACTCGATAACCGAAAGGTATTTTTGTACATCAGGTCCTAGAACCAAATATTTTGAAAATATTTTTCTGCCATGCAATAATCATAAATATGTCATAAAATAGTAATATATTCACATTATGCTAAAGTTAATGCAAGATTTTCTTGTTTAACATTTTCTTTATACAAAAGAATATTAAGTTATTTAAAAAATATTACTTTAGCAAGTTTATTTAGAGCTATTTTTATTCTCTTTAGTTGCTGTCCTGGACTAGACGTTAAAAGGTATCTCTGCGACTTGATGACTTAAAGGTTCTTTGTGCACCAGGTCAAGTACAAAAAATTTTAAGCATGTTTTTTGTTGTTCAATAAAGTGATTTAGTTTGTTGGTCACAGTCTTTTTTTTTGTTTTTAAATTATTTAATAAAAATATGGTACTAAATTTTAGTAGAAAAATTATAGGTTATCAACGGTTGAAACTTAATCTTTATTATGCTCTAATAGTTTGTCAGTTAACTTTATAATCTATTTTTATAGTTAAAAATTATCATTTGAAAAATAAATATTCAACCAATTATTTAATATTTATTTCGTTTAAAATATAAATGAGTATTAAAACAAGGTTTAATATTTTTGTATACAAACCATAACATTTATTTTAAAATGTTTGAACACAAATTTTGCAAATGTAAACTCTTTCAACAATCTAAAGTTTTTCAATGATTTCACTCAACTTCTGCTATAAAACTAATTTAATTATTGTTAGCCAGTAAACACTTTTTTAGATCTTGAATCGGTAAAAAAAGTATAAACTATGTTTTGTTTAAAATTAATTCAATTAAAACTTGTTTATAACTTTAAAAAAAAAGTTATAAAACTCTTAAGCGAATTAAATTTTTCATGTCATTCATGTTAGTTTTACTGAATTTAATTGTTTAATCTTTTTAATAAAATTCAAAATCTTCAAAGCTTTTTTTTTGAAAAGTTATTAAAGATTTGCATTTACTGGGAAATATTTTTAAAATAACTCCACATTTAAGGCTTATTTTTGTGTAATCTGTTTATGTTTTTATAAAAATTAATTTTTTAACCAAGTAGTTATTATTTATTCCTAAATTATTGTTTTATTCTCAAGATTTTTAAACACTTTAAACCAAAACAAAAGTAACTAATAAAAATGTCATACAACTAAATAGTTCGCCGTAAGTAATTTATTTTTAGTAAGTTTAAAAACAAACACATTAAACTTGATTTGAAAAATTTATCAGTTTTAAAAAACAATCTTAGTTTTTATTTTATAAATCTAGATAGAGTTACAACGAGAGAAGACTATTTTCTTTAATCTAAAAAAACAGTTTTCTGTAATTGATTTAAAAAAAGTTCTGTAACAATTATAAATATGGAACCATACAAATATAATAATAGATCTAGCTTTTCATTTTTTATGCTGAAAAACTTTAGGTGTGATATTTTTAATACAATCTTAAGTTAAAGCTAAAATTATTTTAAACTATAACAATTCATTAATTCATATATTTTACAATTACTTATAAAGATTTGACTTTGGTCTTTAGTTTTCACAATTCAGAAAACGCTTCATTTATTCCAGAACTATAAAAACTAAACAAAATGTTTGACTGCATTTGTAATTTCCTTACTTTTTAGTCAACAGTTTTATAATAGTTATTAATTATTTAAACTGTTAAATTCATAAGTCACTGTGAATAACTTTTTTTTTTGTATAGTGAAGCATAAATAAGTGTCTTACAATCTTATACTTCTATCTGTTTCTTAAATATCTGACCTGCAAACATGGTTGTTGACTTTTTAAACTTTACTAATATTTTTTAACTTGCAGTTAAGTTTACGTCTGGTAAAAGTATCAAATGAGTTGTTATCCTTGATAGTACAAAAGTAAGATACTTTGACTGATATCAGCTAAATTTTGAGTGTAGTTTTTTTATTTCATTATTTTTAATTTTAGTTTAACCTTGATAACTAAACTTTTGTGTCAAAAAATGTTTACTATCAATTGCTATTTCTTTGACGCTCATAAAATTATAATTACCTCACTTGTATTTATATAAAAAACTTATCCTTTAAAATTGTTCTTATAAACTTTTGTAGTTTTTTACATGAACGATGTTTAGAAAAACAATAACTTAAGTTAAATATTAATCAAAGTTAAGTTTTTAAAGTAACGAAAACTAAATCAAAAAATTTAAAAGTCTTACCGTCTCAGAAAAATAGAAAACATTAACTTTGCTATACTACTTAACATCAAATACGCTGTTTTTCTCATTCTAAAACATAAATAATTTATATATTTTAAGTGTGAATAGATAACTGCTTAAATATATTTTAACTAACTAAAATAAGCTTATCATATGAATGAAAACGTTTCTTACATTGTAGATACTTTTTTTATCTTCACTCTTTTTACTTTTAACAATGTAAGTCTTTTTAAGCAACTCTAAACTTTATTATTACATTCTAAATAGTAAGAAAATATTTCATAATTAAAAATATCTTGAGTATTTTTTACTTTAAATTTAAATTAAGATAATTAGGAAATTTAGTTAAATAAATCAGGGAACTTTTGTTTAACACCCTACAAAAAAGCAATTATACATCTTTATATTTTTAACACAAATGTTTTTGCACCAAAATTTCAAAGATGTTAATGCATTAAAATAGATAACAGTATGAATCAACTATAACTATTTTTATCAACTCGTTTTTACTTATTGTAAAACTTTTTAAGACATTATATGCTTTTAAATTAAATAATTAATGAATAAGAAGAGATCAAAAATTTCTAAAATTTACAAGAATTTTTTCATCACAATTTACACATAGTTAACAACAATATTTTAAGGAACGGGTCTAATTTGCACGAAGTTACTAAATTGCACAAAGTCAAATTTGCACGAAGCCAAATTTGCAAGAGGGCACAAAATTGTACGAGGGGACAAAATTGCACGAAGACGATTTTACACCAAGGGTCAATTTTGTACGAGTTACATTTTTGCACGAAAGTAAAAAAAAAAATATTAATAACAAAAAAAAAATACTGACTCAGGTTAAAGGTTATGGGTAACAGTGATAGTAAAATTGTACGAGAGGACAAAATTGCACGAAGACGATTTTACACCAAGGGTCAATTTTGTACGAGTTACATTTTTGCACGAAACTAAAAAAAAAAATATTAATAACAAAAAAAATAATAAAAAAAATACTGACTCAGGTTAAAGGTTATGGGTAACAGTGATAGTAAAATTAAAAGTAAAAAGATAACTAATAGAAACTATTATTAGAAAAATAAAAGATTAACAAAAAAGCTACCGATCGAGGGTAAGGGTTAGGGGTAACAGTAATAATAAAAAAAAAAGAAAAAAGAAAAGAAAATAAATTAACAAAATATTATAAAAAATAAGTTACCGACCGAAGGTAGGTGTTAGGGGTAACAGTGATAGTAAAAAATATAATTAAAAAAAAAAATTAACCCATGCAAAAATGTGTCCGTGCAAAATTTTTTACTTGTGCAAAAGTGTCTTCGTGCAAAAAATAAAGTATCTTATTGAAATTTTATCTTCGTGCAATTTAATGCCCTCGTGCAATTTTGTACGCTCGTGCAAATTTGACAGCTACCCATATTTTTTGTAAACACTTTTCATTCGCTAATTTTAAATAAAAAGTTTTAATTTTCAAATATGCTCTGACATTTTATATAATTTTAAAATAATTTATACTTTATTTAAAAAAAAACTTATAAAACTACCTTATATTTTAAAAATATAAACTAAGCTTTTCATAATATGCTATGATGTCAAAAAAAAAACTTAACAACAAAAAGTTAACAGACAGATATATATTTTTAGTACACTATTAAAAAAAAACCTTATTCATCTGCGTTATTACTATTTTTTGTTTCTTATGGGTTGCACAGGAAATAGGAAGCAGTAAAAACAGGCTCCTCATAACGTTAACAGGGCTGTTCTTAAATTCTTTTGGTTTATGAATAGTTTTTATTTATTTGTTGGTATATTTCAAAAATATAAGTCTGTGTACCTAAATAAATGGGAACGGGTCGGAAAAGCACGAGTGACACTTTAGCACGGAGTGACAATTTAGCACAGAGTGACACTTTAGCACGGAGTGACACCTTAGCACAGAGTGTCACTTTAGCACGGAGTGACACTTTAGCACGGAGTGTCATTTTAGCACAGAATTTATTTTGCATTTTTTTACTATGCTTAAATCACATTAGGTACTGTATTGTTTAAAAATCTAAAAACAAACTATGCAATAGGTAAACTAAAAATTTAACAAGCTTTAAATGAGTTACAAGTTTAAGCTTTACTAAGACAAAAGTAAATTTAAAAACTTTATTAACTTGTTTTACTATTTACTTTTAGATAAAAATATTTTGATACTTTTACTTTAAAGTTTTCAACATAAAACTATTTTAATAAAGCTAGCAGTAAATACAAGCTCTGAGATTATTAAAACTTTTTTAAAATGCGAAACTAATTCTAACAAGACTAAACTTTAAGCGTAAGTTTTAAATAAAAAGTGAAAAATATAAAGATTAAAATTCTTCTTATTTCATTTTAAGCCAATGGTAAAAACTTTATTTATAATTTTTTTTTAAGAGGATATTTTTAAAAGTGTTAGAACTAATTTTCACAATAATTGGTTTGTTAAGTTAGTTATTTTATATAATTAAGCATTATTAAATAAACATTTTAAAAAATATAAAATTATTACGTGCAAAAATGTCACTCCAACCTGAAAAGACACTCCGTGCTAAAATATCACTCTGTGCTAAAGTGAAGCAGTGCTTTTCTGACACCTACCCAAATAAATTTGTAATAAATAAAAACGTTTATACCAATTATAAATCTTTTTCTAAAAAAGTATCGTTAGCACCAAACAATCAACATCCTTTAGAAAAAAGTTTTTCACAGAGAATTTATAAAATAGTAGTATTTGTGGCGAAAACAAAAGCTTTATTTGAAAGTATAACACAAAAAATAAAACAGAACAAATGCTACGTTAAAATGTCTGTATCATTAAAAAAAAACTAGTTATGTATCCAAAAGTTAAATATCACCAAAAAGAAACTTTATAAATATCGTGGAATCACTGTTTTACTTAGACAAAAGTTTCACAAAAAAGTTAATACTTATTACCTGAATCATTTACGGCTAAAAACCAAATAGTTTTAATTTAAAACTTGCAAGTTTAAAACTTTTTTTTCAAGTAAATACTTAAATCTATAAAAATTTTTAATATAATTTTAAACTTATTCCATATGACATTAGTTTGCTTTTTTTTTGTAAGTTTGTTTTGCTTTAACACTTTTCAGCATAACTTAAAGAATATTCCTTTACGCGCGTTGACAAAATTAGAGATATGGAAGCAAGTAGTACTTCTATTGCTTCGTTTTACGTCATTAAAAAGTCTTTTTACTAATATACCTCTGGAAAAAGTAATTGAAATTTTTACTGATACATTGTATAAGATAAGCAAACCTACAGTAAACAGAATGAAAACTTTTGAAACTTTCAACTTCTGGCGTTAAGTTTAGTTTTAATTAATCAATTTATTCCTAACAAGATGTGATAGCCATGGGATCCCCTTTGGGACCATTATTGGCTAACATATATATAGGTTATATTGAGTTAAAAATTATTCCTGAAATCAAATATAAATTATTATAGCTCAGGTAAGTTAATGGTTGTTTTGTGTTGGTCAGAAGCGATAAAATTATGGATGAGTTTTTAATATTTTGAATAACGCTCATAAATCAATCAGTTTCGCGGAAAGAGAGAATAATAATTAACTTACTTTTTTAGATGTACAAGTTAGACGCAAAGAAATAGACTTTTAAACATCAGTGTATAGAAAGAAAACCTTTAAAGGTTGGTACTTGAATTGAAAATTCAGAGAGTAAAGAGAATAGTAAATCTAATCAGAACTCTGTGTCATTACTCCGGAGTTGCTACTAAATGAAATTAAACAGATCAAGTTACTATTAAACAAAAACAGGTACCTACAAGAAAGCAGTGAACAAAATAATTAATTTACACTTGAAAAGTCTGGATAAAATAAAAACATCAGGACTTGAAAATTGTGTAGTTACTTTAAAACTCCAACTCATTAATAAAAGTTAAGAAATGATTGAAAAGACCATTAGACAATTAATAAGAAATACTTGTTATGTAGCAAACCAAAGGGTTGTCTTTTCGTCAATACTATTAACACCAGGTGGTAAAGATCTAGTATCAAATTTGAATAAGAGTATTTTAATTTACCAATTCAGCTGCTGTTATAAAGCAAACTATATCGGATTGACAACAAAACATCTAAGGAAAAGAACAGAAGAGCATGTCCTAAAGAGTGTAGAGAATTTTTGCTTTTCATAAAAGAAGGATGATATACCGGTTAAAGTTTTAGAACCACCTAAAAGTTGATCCATTACAGTACATTTGGTAAATAACTCAACATGTGCAAACAGTTATAATCTAAATAGGTTAAAAATTGTTAAAACTTGTAGTAATGTTTTCGATTTGATTAAACTAGAAGGTATTGTTTGTACTTTGTTAAGGAAATGTATTTTATTTGGGTAAAAATATTTTGGTTATACTGTTTCTTTATTTTCATAATACATTTTAAGTGTTATTGATGTGTAGTTTTACTTTAGATTAATTATAACGTAATGAACTTTAATGGTTACTAATTGATTTTGTCTTTTATTACTTTGTTGATTATTTTATGATTTCTTGGTTACTATATAAGTTTGTAAAGTTTTATCTCTTTTTAGGTCTGTACTCTTTTTATTTGAATTGCTCGAAATATATTTAGTTTTATTGAATTTGTGTGTCTTGTACATCTTATTATAAAATTACTGGTCCTTTTTGTTCCAAAATTAGTTTTGTAAGTTTATTTTTGCTAGCTGATAACAAGATTTAACTATATTAACAAAGTTTTGGATGTACACGGGTTTGAATAAACAATATAATAGGTAATCGGCAATTGCTGAACACTTATCTAACATTTATGATTGTGCGTGCAAAGAATTTTAATGGTGGTCATTTTTAATTTTTTTTTGTAAAGCACGTAATGATTGTCATCTAAGCGTTTTAGAGTCTTTATTTTTAAAAAAGTTTAGTCCTAATTTATGCAAACAACAGTACGTTTATAAATCTATTCTTTAAAAATTGTTATAAATGTTGTTTGTCGCTTATTTGTTTTACTTATTATTTGTTTGAATTTTTTTTTACGTATTCTTATCTTACTTAAATTACTAATTAAGTTATAATTACTTAATCATAAATTGTTTAACTACCACTAATTAACTTGCTTTGCTTTATTAACTGAGTATTTTCTGATGAAACCTATAACTGTTTACTTAACTCAACATTTACTTTAAAATTAGTTGCTAACAAAAGTAGTTTATAAGGGTTGACTAGAATATATTTTACTTTGTTGCTCAAAAATATTGTTTTAAAATGAATCATGTCTCAAGTTTTCGTTAAAAGTCTGTAGTACTCAAAAGTTATTTAAACAATTTTAGAAAATAAAAACAACACCAACTGGTTTATTTAGTTGAAGTAATGAAATAGTTGCATTTTAGAAAAAAAATTAAGGAAATTGAGTTTGAGGGTTGTTTTACACTTTATGGTTTCTGATGTTAAGACTACTTTTTTGTAAGTGTTTTCTAAATGAATTTTACCAAAAGTTTTAAACATACCTAATGTTGTGTAGTTTAAACTTTAGTATCAAAACAAAAATACACATGATGTAGTAAAGCTACTTGACCTTAGAAATTTTAAATAAACATTAAAATCATAACTTTGATTAAATAAAAGATGTAGAAACAGTAACAGTTTATTAGCTATTAGTTTAAACTTTTTTACAAAGTATGCAAAATCGATGTTATACTATAATTATTTGGTTTACAAAATTTTATATATATTTAATCTTTTAATGAGATAAAACTAATTACTTTTAAAACATAAAAAGCTACAATAAAAAAAATGCTTATCTAGATATATATGTTATTGTGAACAATTTTTATACTCTAATTAATTCATTTAAAACTAAAGTCTACTTACTTGACATTAATATGAAAAAGAACAGACGTACTGAAATAAGTTTCTAGAAAAATATTCTTATTATTAAAATGTAAGTAAATTCAATTTTAATAGCTGTACCAGGATAAATTTAAAACTGCTTATTTATAAACTTTTACATTTAAATGAATTCCCTAGACTAAAATTTTTCTTCACCAAACAAGTTTTTTTAGTATTAATTAAAACCTGTTCGTAAAGCAAATAAAAAAGTTTTGTAATTAACCAGTTTTTTAAGGTAGCAATTTAAAATTTTAACGAATTTTTAAACAAAATTAGCAATTTTTAATAACACAACACGTTTGTTTTGCTTTATTCTATTAAAACTGGTTACCACTTAATAGTTTTAAGTAGAATAAAAGTCTTAATCTTTAAGCCCCTAACTATTTTTTAGCTTAGCAAATGTAAAGATCTACAAAACTTAAAACAAGTTTAAATGATATAAAATATGCTATTGTATTTGTTATTTAAAATATTTACTCTTATTCCATGTAGAAACAAAAAAACTATATTTCCCTTATTTACTGATTTAATAGGTAAAAACTTTTATGCGTTTTACAACAGTTTTTAACTTTACACAGTGTCCCAGCAACTTAAGAAAGAAAAAAATCTTTGAAAATTGGTAGACAGAAAGCCAATTTAGAGCTTCATATAAGATCTAAAAATTCTGTTTACACCAGAAGATATGCAATTTTGCGCGAGACAGCTAACAGGGTTAAGCATACATCAAACTTTGATACCCTTAATTATGGAATACAAACTGTATAGAAAAAATAAAAAAACTTACTCTTACTAACAAGCTTTTTTCATAGTTTAGAAAAGTTTTTTAAAGTTTTGTTTAACAATTTAAATTTTATTTCTATTTAATTTTGAATGGTTTTTATACAAAACGCAAAAACATTGTAATTTAATACCAGTTTCACTGCTATTCCATTTAGCTAAATATCAAATAGTATACAATCAGTTAACCAGAAAGCAATTTTACATTTTTAAGATATAGCTTTATACAGGGTTGCCAAATGTTTTTGTCAAATTTTCTCCAGGTTTTCAAAACTTCCTTCAGTATTTTAAAAGTGCACATTTTCGGGTCTAATTTTAATTTTAAGGTTAAAATACTGTGTTAAATAGTATAAAAACTTTGAAAAGATACTGTAAAGCTTCTTCAAATGTGTTTTCTAATCAAAAAAAGGTTGATGATGAAAAAAATCTAAATGGTTGATTTTTGTGTCAAATCGAATTTTTTCTTTTGAAATGTACGTATGTTCAATCCATTTAAAATAAGCTAATATAAATCTGCTCAATTTGAAAACTTTAAAGAGCTTCAGATAAAAGATACAAACAAATAGGGATTAAAACTGAATTGGAAAACCCATCATAAAATTAATTACTCAGATCGAAACCTAAACTCAAGAAATGGAACATTCCTGCCATACAAAAAACCAAACAACGAAATTGAAATGTAAACTCAAACCACTCTCACACTATCATAAGGCAAAATCAGGTATGAATGAAAAAGGGACCAAAAAAAAACAAGAAATAAATAGTTATTCGATTCATCAAAGTACGTATACAATGAAGCACTAAAAAGAAGTGGATACAGCAAAGAGACGAAATACAAAGATAAGAATTATATTACAACCAAAAATGATAAAAATAAAAAACGAAAAAAATCTGGTTCAATTAACAATATGACAAGGCAGTAAAAGCAAACATATGCAGAAGTTTCATCAACATAATAAACAAATATTTTGGTGAAAAGAGTAATTTGAAGAAATTCATTAAAAAAAATAATGTAAAAATCAGCTACTCCTGCATGATTAACATTAAAGACATCATAAAATGTCATAAATTCAAGATCCTCCAAGCCAATAAAGATAAAAAAAAGTGCATTTTCAACAAAAAAAAAAAACATGAATTTCCATCAAAAAACAATGAGTGTAGAAAAGAAAATGTCATACACGAGGCAAAAATAGAGTCACGAGAACAACGTACATATAGGACTAACAGAAAACGAAAAAAAAAGAATTGCAGTGCACAAAACAAAATTTAAGATTGACCCAGATAAGAAGAACCATCTAAATATAAGAACTTAACCGAACTGTCTAAAGAGTTTCACAAATTAATTTTTTAATTTATTTATTTACAAGGCAACAATGTTTTCCCCTGAGTTTCACAAATTAAATGAAAAAAAAAAACAACAAAGAATATTAAAACCTTTGGAGAATAATCAAACAAGTTCGAAAAACCAGACAAGGAAAAGACACCTGCAAACTATGTTTAATAGAAGCGCTAGCAATTCTAGAGGAGGAAAAGAACAGTATCAGCAGAAGAAACGAACTCATGAAGACATCAAGCAAAATACCTACTTAAAAGTGGAAAAACAAAAGCAAAGTGCTCTATATAATTTATAATGTCTGTTGTACTTATTTTTATGTTTTTGTAACCAGAAATTTCTTTTTGTTATTTTAAAATGTAATTTCCGTTAAAGTTTTTATACTCCGTATAGTTTAAGTATAAGTTTTTACCGTGAATTTTGTTTACATAGTCTACTAATCTCTTTTACTTATAATAATTACCAAAAGCAAACTAATTAACTTTACTTGAAACAATTAACACTCCCAAATATTTTTCAATATGTATATATATAGCCATATGTAGTGATTTTGCAAGCTTATTTTGACTGAAGAGAACTGGTAGTAATACCACTGCAAAAATCTAGTTTAAGAATTAACTAAGAATCACGAATCTTTTACTTAACACGTAAAAATTGTTTAAAATTCTAGGTTTTTTAGTTATTTTTGTTCAAAATTCCAGGTTTTTTTTCAAAACTTCTCAACTTGAAGGTTTCCAAGTTTTTTGGCAACCCTGTTTCTAAATCAGCCATAGAGAGTAAATGGAGAGATTTGAGTCAAGACCTTTAAGATTCAGTTCTAGAATTGAACTTAATTATTACTTACATTTTTAAGTTCTTTTTAAACCATATTTTTTTCATTTAAGAGTTTTTTTAATTTAAATTCTAAGTAAACAATTCTCAATTAAACTTACACCTTCTTAAAGTAAATTCCTTATACATTAGGTTTATGTTTAAAATTTTTCATTTCATCTAGAGTAGTTCTAAAGTTGATGTTCTTTATATATTTGTTAGTGTGTGTGTCTGTTCTTGAACAACATATCACCAATAATTGTCATGTCTAGTTTATTTAGAGTAGCATTTAGTGGCCTTCTTAAGTACTATTTAGTTTAAAGTTAAGCTAAATTTAATTATAGTTTATAGCTTGGCTGTACACTAGGGTGCTTATAAATTAACGACCTTTGAATAATCAGATGGAAATTATTTTCACCTTTTGAAATATCGCACAAACCCTATGTGCAAATTTTCAGCTGATTTGAAGTAGCGAATATAGAGGCTTATTTAGATTTTTGAAAACAACCCCAAAGCAAACTGTAATGGACCAAAATTTCAATCTTAGAATTTTTATCTGAAGTTTTTTTACATGTGGCCAATCATCACAAAAACACATTGTGCACAATTTTAAGTTTTAAGGTGGAATTTCTTGCTTAAAAAAGAAACTGGAAGCTAAAAAAACTTACAAAAATTGATAAAGATTACCTAAAATCAATAATTGCCTCAATAATTTTTCGTTAATAAAATGTGCCTTAAACTTCAAGTAGAGGATTTTGCCTGATTAGGTTTTTTATTTGATTAAAATATAAACAAAAAGCAAGTTATTTTATCTTTACAATTAATCAAATATAAAGTGATTTTAAATACTAATATTTTGAAGTATAAATACTTTTATTTACTGTTCTTAAATTTTTAGTTCCAGGCATAATATTTTTGTGTTTTGAACAAAACACATTCATCAATAACATTTACACCAGAAAATGAAAACAACAATGAATTGGCTTTCTCAACGTTTTACTTAAACGAAACAAGAATAAATTTTTGAAAGCTGTGTATGGAAAAAAATCGTTTACTAGAAACTATTTAATTTTTCATTCATTTTGTAGTATGAAAAGGAAGACAAATTTGATAAGAACGCTCTGCCATCGTGCACACAAAGTTTGTCCAAAAGAATTGTTTGATGATGAAATAAATCAGATAAAACTGTCACTTAATAAAAATGGCTATCCACAAGAACTAGTAAACAAAATTGTTAATTTACACCCCAAAAGTTTAAACAAAATAAAGTCAGCACGACCGGAGAAATGTTCGATTACTTTACTATTAATTTATGTCAATAAGAGAAAAATATCAACCAATTAATAAGTAAATCTTATCATTTACTTATTACAAAACTGAGAGTTATTGTCTTATCTAGACCATTGGTTAGACTTGGGGAAAAGATACGATATCAGAATATAAAAAAAGTATGGTAGAATACCAGTTTCACTGTTTATGAGAAGATAGTTATGGTGGTATGACTTCAAAGCAATTTAGTAAAAGAATAAAAGAAAGTATTCCAAAAAGTATTGATGAACTTTGTAAAATGAGTAAAAAGTAAAATAAATCTAAAAGAGTAGTAAATGCTTCAAAAAGATCTGATATTGCAGAATACTTATTTATTATTATAGAATTAAAAATATATAAAACAAAAAACTGTTTTATTTTAAAATAAAAACAATTTATAAATATTCTAAACACCATTCTTTAATTAGTTTGGCAAAAATATTTACTTTATACAACATACAGTTTACCATTTATTAAATTAGTATACTTAAACCTCAGTATATAAAAACTTAAAAATCATCATTTTTAAACCCGAGGTTCAACAAAACTTATGTAACTACCATTACTAAAGTAATGTTCATTTTCGATTTTTTACCAAGATTTTAATTAGAAATAACTTAAACTTCTTAGTAAATGTTTTTAAGTCCATTATTTTTTCAATTAAAATAAGGAAAAATAACCTGATTGCACTACAAATTAATTAAAATGAATGCTTTTGATTGAAGTAAGTAGTAGAGTAGTACTTTGCTGCAAATCTGCGCAGTCATGAATATTTTTTCAAAAAGAAAAACTGTGTGTCCTAGAATTTATTTACACATAGTTTATTATTGCTGAGAAATAATGCAACAGAGATCGGCAAAGTGCGGCCTGCAAGGTACTTTTCAGCTAAAAACATACTTTTTAAAAGAGTCAACAGAAGGAAAAAATAGGTAAACTTTTTTATAATTAGCAGCGCTTTGTTATTGCTAATAGAAAATTTCATTTTTGTTTTAAAGTAGTACCATTACAAATTGTATTTAATTTCTAAATAATTTTTACTTAGATAATAGCCCTTCATTTCTAAAAGGCTTTCAACCCTGTTCTAAAACATATTAATTTTTATTAGCTTTTCAGAAAATAGGTTAAACCAAAAAGAAACTTTCGTTTTGGTTTTAAAGATTTTCCGACCATGCTAATAATAGAAAACCTAAAAGAGTTCAAAACAATACCTTACAGCTTTGTTTAAATAAAACGAAGTGAAAGAAAAACATAACTCAAACTCATTTAAATTTGAGAGTTGAAACCTTCAGAAAATATGATAAAATCTTTGTAATAGAATACATATAACTGTTATATCAACTTGAACAAATTCAAAAGGTTATCATGTATAGATTATACAGTTTCAACTCAGTGTGCAGTGCATTTAGATTTCATTAATTTAATAAATACTAAAAATTAAGTAAAAAACACATTTTTTAGAACATTTCTAAGCTAACAACAGTTTTTTTAAACATTAGGTTTATTTAAAATATAAAAATCATAACTTGAATTTTAAGTGGTTAAAAAAACACAAAAAAAAAAACATTTGATTTGAAGACAATTGCTAGATATCCCAAACAAAATGATTTCATTTTCAAAATTTGATACAGGAAATGTCAAACTATAAATTTTCATTTGAAGATACTAATAAGAAAATGTTTGTGTACAGAATCTGTAAATGCAGATTGGAATTTCTAAATTTATTTTCAAAACAATTTTCAAATTCTGTACCGCAGGAAAATCATGATAAACTAACAGCTCAAAACTTTGAGGGAGCTAAATGAACAGAAGGAAAAAGAGGACTACAAGTTAAATTTAAGAACTTGTATCTAAGAAATCACTACACTCATCATCTTCAATAGCCAGTTAGTTATTAATGAGGCTTGTAGAAAGCGGAAGGGGTTGACTTTTTCTAAATTCTAAGAGAACATTATTTTTCAACAAGTCAGGGAAAAAAGAGAACCAAATGTAATGTTAGGTTGAGTTCTTTTAGTATAAAAACAAAAAGTAGTTTTTTTAACAAGTATAAAACATGTTTTGAATGTATATACTAACAGTATAGTCTGCAAAACTGTTTTCAAGGCTAAAAAGTTTATAATTCATGATAAGTCTTTTTTTAATGTTTTTTGAATCTTTATGTACCGAGTCAAACTATTTTTGAGGTTACAAAGTTATAGAGCTACAACAAATTCAGTGACAATAGTATATGACACTTTATTGAAACATTTATCTAATACAGAGGTCGGAAAACCAACAAAACAAAATCTGCAACTCGCGATGTACTTTTCAGCTAAAAACTTGCTTATCCAAACAATATAAACGAGCTTTTTGTTGTATAAGTTAAAATACGATCTTAATTAAAAAAACAATTGATTGTTACACTATATTTTTGCTTACTTTGTTACATTTCCGGTCTGATATAGATATTTTTTATTTAAAACAATCTATTGCTAATAAATGGCTTCCGCAGATGACATTTTTCAATACAGTGCTGCTCGCGAGCAACCCGTGACTTATAAAAGTCTGCTGACCCCTGGTTTAATACAATATCTATGTAAGTAAAAACCACACGTAATATTTCACACTGAACTTTTAACTTACTAACTGTACTTTTAAAACAAAGGCTCTTGAAATAATGTTACATAAAAATTGTGAAGAGATGATGAGTAAAAAATAATTTATTTTAATACATTCGATTGTTTCAAGGCTCAAAGACTGTGAATAAAATTTATGCTGCACAATAAATAAAAAAGTTTCAACAAATTCATATCCAGCAAGTCTTTGGAGTTGAAAGCGATAGAAAATATTTGATTGAAGTAAAAGGGAATACTTTATAAAGAAAAAGAATAAAATTTCATATACTTTGTTTAAATATACTTAGAAATACTTGCAGTTTATAGAAGCAACTTTTAGAAAAGTTGATACTACAGTTTAACTTATTTAAAATTTGTTACAAAGAAAAACAGCATTTTTTTATTTCGTATATTTTTCTGTAAATAATATTTTATTTAAAAAAATTATATTGTTCAAAAACACAAAATTTGTATACAGCATGTAAAAGATTACTCTTTTTAACCTCATATAAATACGCACCTATCTACTTCAACAAATATTCTCTTCTTCTTATTACCTCTTCCTTGTCTTTCCCTTCTTCTGTTTGCCTTCGTCTTTTCCTTGCTGTTGACCACCTCCTGCCGACACTGCTGGTGTTACCGACTTGCTGCGTTGGCCCTGGTCCTAGAAATCAGTAAAAAATTGTTTAAAATTAAGTTAAATAATTTTACAAGTTTCTGCTTAAAGTTGTCAGTTTAAGTTTTCTTATTTCATTTTGTTGCTTTTATCAACAATTAATCTAAGAAATAAAAAATAGTTTTAATGTGTTTTATGTTTATACCAATTAAACAAATTTTCATAGAAAAAATATCTCAATTGTTGTCTTGATATAAAAATATTCTAAAGGTGTTTAAATATGAGCATCGATTGAAACAGTAATTTAAATATGAATACACCTTAAAAACTTAACATTACAATTACTTTATTGACACATCTACTTATATTAAGTCAAACATAGTAAGCAGCAACCTTATTGGTGATCAGTGGAACGTGAAGTTTGTAACCAACAGAAGACATTTCTTTTGTGTGGCTGTAAGGACACCCTAACGGATCAGGTTCTAATTTGTGTTGGAGTAATACCTGTTACGTTGTTACACTTATATATATAATATAGCTATAAAAAATTAGTGACAAATTTTTTAGGGTAATAAAAACCTTTGTCCTGTTGACTAAAAAATTAAAGACTTAACTAAAAATCAATTTAATAACTAAAAACTATTTAATTATATATTTATTATTGTTGTTTATAATAATAGTTTAGTTTAACAAATTTTGAATACTTATATAGATAAACATTTATGTGGATTTTTTGAAAGTTGCCAACCGTAACAAATGTTTTACTGACAACTCCGGTAAAAATCACATGCATGGTTTATACTTTACAAAACTGTATATATATACACATATATAAGTAATTTTAACTTTTTGGTAAACTAGTTAGAACTATATAAAATCTAAAAAGTAAAAATTTTTTAATCAACCAACTTGTAACGCTTTATCGCAGCCCTTCCCATCTTTGTGCAGATGCAGATTGAGGTACGCGGATAGTAATACCGCGTGCGGAGGCAACATTTCTGCGTTCCCTTCCCACGCTTCTAATAACGTGCCTGTGCAAATATAAGTTGAAATATATATAATATTATATTATTACTAATTTTCACTAGTTTACCCGTACCTAACAACTTTTTTATAAGTATGTTAAATTTAATATTTAGAAAATAACTTTCTCTTAGTTTTGTTTGTTATTTCTTACACATGCTTCTAATATACGGTACCTGCAATATAAGTTAACTTTAAATAATGTATACTTGAAAAAATTATGTCCTTGAAAGTTTAATACAAACTTTTTCAAGTCTGATAAGTAAAACGCTTCAAATTAATAGTATATAAAAAAACAATATTTAGATATTCTTTTAACTAATAATCTAATATTTAAGAAAAGAACTAGTTAGCCTTTTGGAGTCATAGTAAATAAAGAGAAAGAGAAAATGCAAAATCGAAGGTATATAAAAATTATTTTTTAAGAGTTTTAAATTGTATTAAAGCAAACAAATTTGATAAAATCATCATAAATGTTTAATTTCTATGAAAAACTACACTTTTTTTTATCATATCATTTATGAGAAAAATATATTTATATTAATTTATTTCCAGTTGTAAAAAAAATTTTCATTATTAATTACTGCATTATTAAAAATGCCAACACTAGTAACTCAAATAATACTTTTACAGGATTTAGTGCTTCAATTATGAAAAAATATTGTGTTTCTTAAATTAAAGTTTTTTAAAACCAAACTTCTTATAAGAAATTGCTATAGTTGTAATTTGAACTTTGGAAAACACAATCAAGTATTTAATTATACTTAATCTCATAATATTTGTTTCCATAATATTTCTTTTACAAGTAAATTTACACGTATTTAACTAGTATTAGATGTACTTGATTAATCAAAAAGGCTTATTTAAAAACAAAAGTATGAAAAAGAAAGCTATAACTTTAAGTAAAAAATTACAGATGAAAAACAAAATGATATTGCAAAATTATAAGTTGTTTATCATTTAATATATTTTACCAACTTTTAATCCTAAAACGAACACAAAATAAAAATCAAGCTTAACTTACACGCCTAATTTATTAGGAAAGAAAGTCGTTCAAGGTTATTTGCAAAAGTAAGCATTTTTATCCATGCTAATATTATCAAAACTTTCTATACTGTATAAACAGATTGAATATAAAATATTTTAAGCTGCTTGCAATTTAAAAACCTTACAGGAATTTCTGTTTCAAGTATGTGTGCGATAAGTAAATATATTTTTAATCGTATAGAGTTAAAGTTGTAGAGAAGGATTTTTTAAGGCAAAAGAAGTTTGTTAGACTTGTTAATAAAAATATTTGCTTGAAAAATCCACAATTAAAAGCAAACTTTACAAAGCAACATTTGAAAAACAAAAATGTGAACTAATTAAAACTTTACTCTTTTTGAAACACTAGTTTTATAATAGTAACATTATTAACAGCTTGTATACAAAATAGTAAAAATTCATTGTTATTGACAGAAAATAAACTTAAAAAAAAATAAAATAAATTACACATTATATTGGTTTTGTAATTGCTTTACATTTTATATACACAGTTTATCATTTAAGTACTTAACCATTGATTTCACGAAAGTTTTGTTACCATAAACACAGAAATAACTTAATATTTTCACCAAACAAGTCAAAGAAAGTTTTGTTTGAAAAACTTAAGTATTACAAATTTCTAAAACCAAGGTACTTAACTCTTTAAGCAAAACTATATGTCATACAGTATTTTAAAAAGGAATTTTTAGATCTATTACAAAGTTTCTTTATACAATTAAAAAATATATGATTGACGAAATAACTTAATAAATATTCAAAAACAACCTGATTATTAAACGCATTTTAGCATAAAAAACGCCAATTAAAAACTAGTCAAAAATTAATTTACATATATCAAAACTATAAAATAAAACATTGTAGGAGTGACTGCGTGCTACGGAGTCAAGTCAAAAATCACACACAATTTACTTGCTTACATTCAAAACCATACTTGATGCAAATAATGCTTCTGTAAAGCTGTTCACATTAATTAGCGGCGAAACCTCGTCAGTCAAACAAAGTCGTTGCGTACAATTTGCTTAAACAAGCCATATAAACAACTAAACATAGACACAAATACACGAAAGTTGTTTGATTAAAATAATAAATTACTCTGAGGAAAATTTGGTACACAAAGCACTAAGTCCGAAGCAAGTGTAGAGAAATGAATGTTTTGTATTATCTCCATACCAGGGTGGTCACTGGTTTTTTTATAAAAATATAATTTCTTCCAGAGTTTTTAAAGTACGCGTTTTTTGGTCTATTTTTTTTTTAAAACTAAGTCTAATGTAAAAAAAAAAGTACTACAACATTGAAAATATACTGTTAAGATACTTTAAATATGCTTTTTAATAAATAAAAAATTGATGACAACAAAAATGTTTCATCTATATGATAGATTTTTGTCTCAAATAAAAATGTTACTACTTAACATTAGGAAATGTTTAAAATTCCAGGTTTTTTAGTGACTTTTGTTCGAAATTCCAGGTTTCTTTTCAAAATTTCTTAAATTCCAGGTTTTTAGCCTAAACTGTCAAATTCCATTTTTTTCCAGGATCGAATGTTTAGTGGCCACCCTGCATTATTCTACAACTTCAATTATTTTTATAACTTCTCAATATACAACAAACAAACTCATGGCGGACTCGTGAGTGCTCCTGGTGGCCAACACGACGGCCAGGTTGAACTTCATGTACGACCTGGCTTTCAACAGGGTGTCCGGCAGGTGCCACGGTATCTGGCTGTTACGCATCTCCCACACCTGGCGCCTGATCCTGTACGGGTCTGTGAGTGAAATTTTCCATCTTACAAAGACATTTAGTGTTAAAGTAAAATACGTTTGATAGAAGATGATTTGGCGTAAATCATGACCTTGTACGCGGGTCTGTGTGTTTGAAAAAATAATAAAATAAAATTAGCTTCAAAACTTGTTCGTTAAAGTATATTTAATAAAAAATTGTCCAAACGATAAGATTAGCATGAGTTGTACATTTATCCTGTAATAAAGTTGCCATATTTAAACCAAAATTTTAATACATCACAAAACTAATAGTGCTTTTTTTTTTCGTTCAGATTAACTTTTTTTTTATTCCAAGTTTTTTGTTACAAAAGTATTAATTGAAAACATAAATTCGAAGACTTGCATTATGCAAATATATGTAAAATTATGGGTTAAAAAAAAACAAACCTTTTTCATTTGGTTCAGAATTATTCTTTCCCTTTCCTGTGAAAAAATATTTATTTTAAATCACTTAAAACTTTAAAGTTCAAGTTATAAAGTATGAATAGTTTCGACACTAAATCAAATTAAGTAACAATTTTGAATTTTAGTTTACATTTCAATGCAATATAAAATTATCAAAGTAGGTATAGGTAGAACCTTAAAATAAATAACTTTAAAGTAAAAAGAATTAAAAAAATTTCAAAAAAAAATTCATGTTTAAAGACACTTTGCGATGCGTGTAAACAGAAACTATACATAAATATACTTTTTAATTTTAATATTCTCAATGATTTTTGAAATTATCGAAAACAAATCAAAATCTAACCGTTGTTGGCAGGTTTGAAGAAATGATCAATATTTCCAATGTTGTCAACGTCCAAGTACGATATTGCTTGTAAAACTTCATCCACTGATACTTGTGCCTCGGCAGCGTACGTTGATGCTAAGTATCTGTGGAAAAGATATAAGTAGATACAAACTACAAGCAAGCTTACGAAGTTCTTATGCAGCAGTCAACGTAACTTGATTATTTGATGTTATTTATATGTGATAACTAGATTATTAACTTTCCTATGTGATAATTGCAGTTAAAACATGCATCTTATTAAAAAAAAATTGATCAGTATTTTTGGTTATGCGTGAGTTTTTTAACAACTAAAGAACTGTTTGAGAAGAGAGAAATAATACAAAGGTTATGTGTAACTAGTAATTCAAAAAAAAGAGTATTTTTTTTTTTAATGTTGGCATACTATAATGACGACGAATAATCAAGAATTGAAAAGTTAAGGCCATAGGGGGGGGTCCACTTTATTTTTTACAACTTGATCTTATTTTGTAGAATTTAATCTGAGCTATCAGACACTTTTAACCGCTTAAAAAAGCTCAAAGTAACTTTTGAGATATAAGCGATCAAAGAAAGGGCATTCAATAGGTTCCTTATGGAAGGCAAAAACTAAAAATGCGAAAAAAGACTATTTCACTAAAAATCTATCTCCTCCTTCATTTTTTGAGTAATCTTTCTGAAATTTTTACAGAATATGTATCATTAAACTTTAAAGAGATCTATTGTAGGAATTTTTTTAATTTTGAGTAAAAAAAAAAATATTGTCAAAAAACTACCTTTTTTTTAGTTTTTTGTGGATAAAAGTTTTATTTTTCAAAATTTAAAAAATTCCAACATTAGGATTCTTCAAAATATTAAAAGGAACATTTCCTGAAAATTTGAAGAAGATTGCTTGAAAAATGAAGGAGAAGATAGATTTTTAGTGAATTTTTAAATTTCCGAGAAAATTGACCCCAAAAAAATCTGCGGTCCATACGTTTGCATCGGAAACTGTTTAAAAAAATAAAATATCTCAAAAGTTAAATGATATTTTTGAATTCTATAAAAACAGGCTTGTAGTTTGTATTTTAAGCTTTCATATAAAAGCCAAAGTTAATTTTTGTAAAAAAAAATGTCGGACCCCCCCCCCTATGGCCTTAATCATCATTTTTTATCACTTATTCAAATAAAATTTAATGACTTAAATTAAAAGAAAATATTAAATTAGTTTTTGGTAATATAAGCTTTATGAAAACTAAAATGAAAATTCAAAAAGTTGCAAAATCTAACTTGTAAAAAATGTTATCACTACTGTTTTTTCAAAAAATTAAATAAAGTATTTTTGAAATGTTTTCCAAAAAAAAATTAAATAAAAAAATTGTTAGTAAAACAAACGTTGTGAAATAAAATTCCTAAAATAATGTATCCGAAAAACTAAGTAAACTTATTTTTTGTACTTTAAAGCATGCAAAAAATTTATAAACTACAAGATTTTTTTAGACTCAATATATCTTTTTTTATAAATTAAAACATGTAGTATTTCAAAATCTTTAATCAAACTTATGCCTGGGCAAAATACTCATAATACTAAGTGCATGTTAGGACATACTAATATATAATAATACAAATTGCTAGTTAATCATAAAGCTTTGAATTGCAGTAAGATATGAAACGTTTTAATCTTTACTTGTTAGAAAGTTTCTTTGATATTTTAATTACAAACTTGTTTTTAAATTATTGATAGCTTCATCAATAAAAAACTTAAGTATTCTTTGGAAAATTTATACTTTAAATATACTTATATGCCAAAAACTTCTGAAAAATTAATTCTATATACTTTAAGTAAGATTTATGGTGTTATTAAAAACAGTGATAACAAATTTCTTATAATATTTAAGTCGTTAACAAAGTAACTTACTGAAAATTTGTTCTACACTTGTACACTAATTATCAACATGATGCAAAAACAACTATTACAAATCAAAACAATTGTTACTTGTCAAAAAAAAAAACTAGTGGATTGTAAACAATTTTATCATACTAATATTGTAAGCTTAGTATATTAATCAAATAAATCTGAATTGGAAGTAATAAATTTTAACTTTAATAGTAAATATGTGATCAAACTTCAACAACTTGATGAAAAATTTAATTATTTTTTAAAAAGACTTAAAATTATCTTCAATTTTAAATTAGTTCTCAGCAAAAAATGCAATAAATCCCTATAAAAGCTAGTTAGCTAAAAATAAAGTTCATAAATTTGAGACAACAATAATTCAAAATCTTATTGAAACTAAAAAATATAATTAATTGAAGCATAAAAAACAAAAATAAATCAAACTCTAGTTTAATACATACCAAGTAAATAAAAAATTACAAACAAAATTCAACTTTGTTTATATTAACTTATCTAACTTGGTCGTGTTAGTTACATCATAACACATAAAATTTAATATGAAGTGCATAAAATTTTATAGGTTTAAAAACATTTAATGCTAAAACAAACTTTACTTAATTTAAATATATCCTAATTATTCAAACCAACCTGTGCATGGGCGAGACGTCTTTTATGCTGAGCACGTACTTGGCGAACATGAGCGCGTTGCAGGCGTCGCCGAGGTGCAGTGACACGTACGCGCTGTTGCACAAAACGTCCGATACGAGCTGCACCAGCTGCTTGCCCCGCACCGGCGCCGACGGCTGGCACTGCACCGTCGTGTCGTGCAGGTCGTACGCGAACTCGTCTTTCTGTGACGTATTATAAAAAAATTGACTGATTTTTTTCGTGGTGTGTGTTCAATTAAAAAATGGACAAACTATAAGATTTTTTTTGATGCAAATCTGTAAGCTTGAAACCATTCATGTTATTGGATGTTTAAAATGACAGGTGATTTTCCCATCGGCTCAATAGCAATGTTTTTTACGAGTTTAGCAATTTTAAAACTATTCTTTGTGTGTAAGTATCTAATTTTAGAGGAAATATCGAAATTAAATAAAAATTAGCAGTTTTATTAGGTGTATATTATTGAGGTAAATTTTCAAAGTGGGCTTAGACTTTTAAATGTATTAATAAATATTAAAAGTGGCATGTAATTTTGAATGATTTTCTTTAAATATTTTATTTAAAAGATTTTAAGAGAACAAGCATACATGGTATAAAATTAGTCTTACTTCCTTAATAGTGCCACCTTATGTAGGTATTTTACCTTAACTGTAGATTTCTACTGTTAGAACTTGTGATAATTTTCTACAAATTTTTTATTATGCTAGTTATTAGAGGGTTCAAGCCTAAAAAATAGTTATTTACAGAACTTTTTTTACTAGCCGAATTTTACTTATTACAATTTATTTAAATAGAAATTCTCATGTACTATCTAGAATAGGTATAAAAAAGTATAAAAGAACACTTTTTTTTCTAATTTGACAAAAGTACAGCAATCAAAGGCTTACAAGTTTCTGTTTACAATTCAAATGAATAATTTACCGAAAAATAACTTGTATATTCTCTGTTTGCTGAACTCTCAACAGTTATTGTTATTTTAAACACGGCTTTATTTTAGTATACCATAATTTAATTTACTTGTTTATTCTGTTATATTATTTTTATAACGTAATTAAATTTCTGCAACTGGCTTGTACCTTTTATATTGTACAAACTATGTTTTTAAAGAACAAATTGCTACCAATACAAAAATCCATGTAAATCAAACTAACATCGGTCAAGTCTCCATTCAATTTCTTTCTGATTATTGACAACGCGTTTCGCAAGCAAATCATTGCAAATTCCATGGAAGGTGTTGGGTTTGATGAAAACGAAAAGTTGTGTTTGCTGTCTGCAAAAAAAAAAATCTTATTTAACTCACTGTTTACATTTATTACAAGTGATTTTATATGAGGGAACTACAAGTTGACTTTTAAAGTTTACTTAAAAACAATTAGCTTAGATTAATATTTCCGTTAACATTATAAACTAACATTACTTTTCTTTATATTAATCGTTTTACAAAAGCAGTTTAATAGAGAGGATGTTAATTATGCAGTGTTTACTGTTTTCCTATCAGTATCTTTGGCAATAAAATTAAATAAAAAAGTAAAGACGAAACTAACTGGATAAATAGTTGTTTATTGGTTTAATTTGAATTTTCCTGTGAATACCAGAACCGATTTCTTGATGTGTGTTGTACATAAGAGTTGGAGATTTCTTAGAAGACGCCTTTGACTCGTCTGTTACCAAAAAATACATTCAAAGTTTTATTTTTGTAATATAAAACTAGTTTAAAACTTACAACTTAAAACATTTTAATTACGTCAAAAAAATTTTCAACTTATTTAAAGTAAAGCATTGCTTGAAAAAACTCAAGAATATAACTTTTTAATTTTTGGAAATAAGCAAATCAAACATGTACACAAAAAAAAAAAAAAATTTTCCACTTATAGTCAGGCAAATCATACAAGGAAGAAGCTTATAAGATAAAAGTTTTTATGACAAGTTACATTTTTTGTAATAACCTTTACCGCACCCGGTGCACTTTTGTATGCAGCATTCTGCCAACCTGAGCCACAGCTTGGGGTTGTCGTAGTAGAGTTGGGCGGCTTGTATGAGAAAATCGAACGCGTGATTAGAGAATCCGTGGTGGAGCAACGTGACGCCGTAGTTGTACATTATCTTCAGCCTGAATTGCAGTAAAAATAAGTGCACGCTCACCATAGTGATGGGTTTAAGTGAAAATGTTACTACTTGACTCTTAAACTAAAACGATTTCAGTCTGTTTTTAGCTACATGAGTGTGTTAAAGTGAGGGACATTATAGTCATGGTCAGAAAGATAATGTATTTGTAGTAGTGATGGATTTAAGCGACATTGCATTCAGAAGTTATTTGGTCTTAAACCAAAACTATTTTCTAAAGTTTGTTAAAAATGTTCTAAATAAAAAGTTCAGTTTAAGAATATACACAATAAAAAATATACCTCAAAACACAAAGCAAAGCTATGCATTAGATTTTTTTAAACCTTTTCATAAAAACTAGTTAGCAATAGAGGATACAATAATTTAATCTATAGATAAAAACTTAACTATAAAACAACAACGTTATTAAATTTTACTGGAAAGAAAAAAATAGCTCCAAAATAAAACTAAAAAAAATCTAAAAAAGTTTTATGTAATTTATAACATCAATCACACAGCTAAGATACTTATTTGCCTTTATAACTGATCATAATTATCTCACTTTACAAGAAGTAGCTTATTGAGTAATCAAGTTAGAAAAAATATTAAAAACTTTCTATTTTTGCTGATGACATGCAAGGGTTTAATTTGTTGAAGGTTTTTCCCGTTTTTGTTCCCGCCATTTTTGGTGTTGTTAGTGCAAGCTGAAATAAATTTAAGTAAACAAACAACATTAGAAAATGCACATGTGAACTAAATACAGAACATTGTTTAACAACCATCATGGAACAAGTTGTATGACTAGTAATACTTATTCTGATACTTTATATATTTAATAAATATTAATTCAATTCCCTTTTCGAAATACAGACTTAATTTGCACAAAAAAAATTTTGAATAAAAGTCCTAATTATCTTCGAAATTGTAAACAACTTTGCAACTTATAAAAAATACAAAAAACTTGACTAAATGTGTTAATGTTAATTAATTCAAAAGTTCAACTTTGAAAAATTGATAACAAAATTTTATTGAAAACTAATTTATGTAAGCACCTGCAGTTAAATAACTCTTGTTTTCAATAACAGAACTTCTCAAATGTTGAGACGCCATTGCAAATTTTCCCATTCCAAACAACACAATACCTATTAAAAATAGATATTGTTGGTGTATTTGTTTAAAAAAAATTATACACTTTTCTTAATACTTTAGTTGGTAAATTTAAAACTAAATGTTAAATTAAATATAAAAAAATTAAACCTTATGAATTAAGTTTTGTAAGACAAATAAAACTATTAAAATTTTGAAAATAAATATTTTCTTACAAGTGTAAGAGTATACATCATTTTATTACTATTCTTGTTATGTTGTAAAATGTATTTAGCACGTTATTTTTTTTTATTTCTGCATAACTAAAATAAAACTCTACAACACTATATATAGTACATTTATGTATTGCTGTAGTTGAAAGAAGAACTTATATGTATAAAATTATAGTTATGTATAAAAAACTATAACAAGCGGTACACTTTAAAACTTTCGCATAACTTATAACAATTACAATAGTAATTGGATACTGTTTTCAACACATATTACATTATTTTTACTCTTTTTTATTGATTTACAAACAATTGTAAAGTAAAATAGCATAATTTTATAAATACTTTGCTGGCAAAGCTTACAAAAACATCAACATATACAATTTTGCAGTTAAAAGTATAAGAAGTTTATAATTTTTATAATACAAACGCAACCTCGTCATAATGGAGAAGTTTTTTTGGACTCAACTTTAAAACTAATCAAAACAAAAGTAAAAAAACAATAAGTATCTTTGAAACAAAAATTATGATCTTCTTACAAAGAGCAGCAATTCTGGGAATTAGTTTTTAGGACATGTTTAAATAGTAGTTAACTGCGCATTGAAAACTCAATGAGTATTGTCATGAAAATGGCATTTATTTGTAAATAGATTCTGCGAAAACATCAGGGAAAGTCTACTGAGCATAATCCTGTACTTCCGTATGTCGTGAAACAAGCTCAAGTTAACAAAAGGGTCGATCATACCAATTCGATCATCAGACCATAAGCCTTAAGTTGTGGCTGACTAATGAGTTCTAATAAGGACGAAACCGGTCTCAGTCTACCGAAGGCTTGTGGTCAGATGATCGGATTGGTATGACCAAATACATTCTGTTTATGATTTAGTGTGCAGTAAATTTTATTTTGATTAGTACTTAGTCTAAAAATTGAACTCTATTTAAAAAATATTTTTAAACTAATTGTATTTTTTTATTTTGCCTAAAATTAATAAATAGAGTATTATAAGAAATAATTATACACAAATTTTATTTTGTCTCCAAACTAAAACTTTTTCATTTTGTTTGATTTGAAAAAATGTTTTGGATTTTCTGAATTTCTTTCAAGTTTAAAAGGTATGAGTTTTTTTGTATATTTTTTGTAAAAAACAAATTCAAGGTATAAAACTACTCTAAATAGTATAAAAATATTAAAAACATACTGTAATGCAATTTAAAATGTGTTTTATAATAAATAAAATTTTAGATTATCCAAAAAATATTATTTACATGATATATTTTTTGTATTTTATCCAAATTTAATTATTTTACATACAAAATTGATTAAAACTCCAGGTTTTTTAATGATATTCTTCAAATATTCATGTTTTTTCAATATTTATCAAATCCCAGTTTTTTCTTTTTGCCTAAATTTTGTCAAAATCCAGGATTAAAGGATATTCAGCAACCCTGTTATAAAAGCTATTAATAAAACTTAAACCAAGCTAATGCCTAAAAAACTTATTATACAATTACAAATAAATTAATAGTAAAAAAAAAGATTAAACACTAACTAAAGTAAAAGTTTCTACACATAACAAATATTTCAATTTAGAACTTGTATACAAAAATTAATCTTAGGTGTTTTAAATAATTTACAATGATTCTATCTCTGGAGCTTAAATTAAAAAACTTACAAAATTATTTTTTATTGAATAACTAATAATTCATAAATATCTACTAAAGTGTAATAGTTTACACAATTGAAAAAAGTTAAATAATATAAGACTTCAACTTTAGCCTTTTAATTAAAGTACAACAGAATAGATAATAATTAATTTTAGAAAATAAACATACACCAATCTAGTTTATAAGTGACAAATTTTTACTAAAAACTATTTTCATTAATTAAACTCCTATGTATGTAGATATGCTTTAAAACATCTTGAAACTAATAAACTGAAAACGTAACAAACTAGTATTGTTGTGGTACAACGCTTTGTAATGGTGGTGCAAATTATTGTCTAGAGTTTCCAAGCCGTTGTTTTCCCTGTGTAATTCGGAAGACAGCAGTTCGAAAGATTTCATCAACTTCCCTTGCTGTAAGAAGTATTTATTATTATCATACTTTACTTAAAATCTACATTACAGTATTTTACAAACAGCATGCAGATTAATGATATCGCTCATAATAAAAAATAAATGTTTTTTTTTGTTAAGTTAAATCTTGGTTACAAGAAATTTTAATTTATGATAATGCATAAACAATTTAAATTACACACGATTAAAAGTTAGAAATTTTATATTCTGTAAAAATCATCTTATACCTTGAATTTTAAGCTGTAACTAAAGTATCCATTATTTTACCACTACGATTTGCTGCATTCAAATAAATAAGATCAATGTTTAATTTCCTTTAAACTTTTTTATTTTAAAAAACTACAACGAAAATTAGAACTGAAGTTCAATTAAACTTAGTGTTTTATTAAAAATTCTAAAGGTACTTTAGTTGAAAGTATTAAGACTACAATTAATTATTGAAGGTAAGCTGATAAACAATTTTACATTAACAACAAGTTTGATCACATGGTTATACAATCATTCCGTAAAACAAAATAAAAACAATTTGACATTAACTAAATTAACTTTTAGAAGAAAACTGAATGAATAACTGTACAGTACATAGCTTACTATAAGAAAGTTAATTGCTAACATAGTCACAGTATTATTTGAAATTCTACAAATTTAACATATACATACATAACATGATCCGATCATACAACTACTTTAACTTGGCCACGCATGATTAAAAATGAAACTAATAAACAAAATAAATCATATATACTCACAAAACACCAGAGAATCATTTACTTACAAATATTTACTTACAGAATACTGAAACATAGCTCTAAAGTCTAAATGATGCCACATTAGATAAATTACAATAAGGTTACCTGTATATGTTAACACGCTATTAAACTAACAAAAAGATATACATTTTTTATTACGTAAAAGAAACTAATAGAAGGTTTCCCCGGGATTCCAGGTTAAGTGGCCACCCCGTTTATACTAACAACCGGAGAAAGATTTATTTCCAAATATTAACAAACTAACGGAATGCTCGTACATGGCTTTGAGGAAGGCCACCTGGTGCCTGTTCGCCACCGACGAGTCCCCCCTGTTGTGCCTCTTGAACTCCTTCAGCTGCTTCTTGAACCCTGCCCCTTCCCCGTGCGCCTTACACACGCACCTCTGCCAATCCACCATCCTCCACACGCGCTCGCTCGCCTCAAGCGACAGCTGCTCCTCCGGGTTGAACACCATCCTATACGCTTTGACGCCACCTGTGTGATTGTTTGTCAGAAAATTCTACTTTTCAGTTGTGCTACTGATTAAAATTGGTTATACTTCAACAGCTTCTTAATTCTTAGCAACTTAATGCTATTAAAATTCTGTTAACTGTTTGACAATTTACTACGACAAAACAATAACCCTTCACGCCACCTGTGTGAGTTTTTCAAAGTAATGCTTTGTTAAAGAACTTGAGTGTAATGTTCAATAATGAAGTTGTATTCGAATCAAATTGATTCGTTTAAATTTTAAACGTTTTTATGTTGCTTGAAGTTCTGTTTACTGCGGCATGTTTTATAAAATTTTAAAGCACATAATTGTTTAACAACTGAACATGTTCTTTGGAGAAAATATGATTCGTAAAACTGAGTTCAACTGTAAAATTGTGCACAAATTAGTCTGTTGAATATAAACATCATTCTACAGTATTTCAATTTCTGTTTACTGTTAGACAGTTATTATATAGGGTTGCCAAAGGTTTTTGAGGAATTTCTTCCACATTTTCTGGATTTATTCCACGTTTACAAAAGTACATTTTTTTAGTGTAAAAATAAGTTATAATCAAAAAATATTTTAAATAACAAAACAACATTGAAAAGATAATGTGAAGCTACTTTAAATATGGTTTTTTTATCAAAAAATAATGATAACAAAAGAAATTTATCTAAATAACAGATTCTTGTGTCAAATCGAAACTTCGTTATTTTTCATGTAAAAATTGTTTAAAATTTCATGTCTTTTAGCTGTTTTTGTTCAAAACTTTAAGTATTTTGCCTTAATTGTCAAAACTCCAGGTTTTTAGAGGATTACAGGTTTTTTTAACAACCCTAATTATAACAAAATATTAAGCTGGTAATAGTCGTTTTGGATGATACACTCAAATGTTTTTTTTTGTAAATTGATTTATTTCACATATTAAAATTATTAAAAAATGGGAAAAAAAGAAAAGTGGTGTTATGATAAAATTACAATTTATTTTAAATGACTAAAATCTAGTTTTAGCTATATAAATTAAAATATTAAACTTAGCATACTGTTAGAACTCTATAAAAGCTCGTAGCTAATATTTAAAGCTTTAGTTTGTATTGACTCTATTAAAATTAAAAAAGCATTAAACTATTTTTTTACCTTCTTTATTCTCTTCTTCCTTTTTCATTTTTCCTAATTTTTCAAAAATTTTTTCTGCAGAAAAAAAAACATCATATGACTAAATAGACTTTCAAAACTAACTTTTAAAAATATTTATTTTACAAAAACTATGCTACAATACTTGAAAAAAGTTGAAAGGAAAACTCAAAAGTACCTGCCGCATCGAAATTGTGCAGCTGAATGAAGGACTGAGCAGCCAGCAGGCAGCATTTCACCTTGCTCAAACTGTCGATCGGTTCACTTAACGTCTTCTCTGTTGCTTTTTCTATGTCACTGTAGAAGTACAATTGGAAGCTTTATATAATTCAAACTTGTTTATTGTTACTATAATAATTTAAAAACGCTAGAACGGTTCAGTGTCTTCAAAGAGACAAGTATGGAAGCAAAAAAGTTATTAATTGTTTTGTAAGTGTTATGTATAAAAAGTTAGAGAGCTAAATCTACAAATCAATGTTGTTAAAAAAATTAGTTGTGTTAAACATTAAGCTGATATATGCATTTCTTGTTATAAATTTTAAAAACTTATAGTTTTAATTGATTTTATTTAAATAGCTATAAGAGTTGCCTAAATGTTAAAAAATAACTTTTTAATTTTTATTACAAAAATTCGTAATTTGTACTATTATAAAATATAAGAATTGAGAAAATAAAGTTTGCTGCAATTTTAACACTGGCTTTCAAATTTTGTAGCTCAAGGGATAAGGGGGGGGAGGGTCAACCTTGATTTTAACAAGTTGATCTTATTTTATTGAGATTTATCTCAGTTATCACACATTTTAAACCGCTTAAAAAAAATTAAAGTAATTTTTGAGATATAAGTGATCTAAGTCGGTGTTCTCAATAGGTTCCTAATGGAAGGCACAAACTAAAAAAACGCGAAAAAGCCTATTACATTTAAAACCTATCTTCTCCTTCATTTTTAACCAAACTTCTTTAAGTTTCACAAAAATTCCATCATTAAACTTTAAAAATATTTATTAAAGGATTGAAAAAAAAAATCATTTAAAAAAGAACCACCTATTTTTTGTTTTTTTACTAAAAATTCTTATGTTTTAGTATTTAAAAATTGCAACATTAAAAGTTTTTTAAACTATAAAAAGAACGTTTCCTGAAAATTTGAGGTCTCTAGCTCAAAAAATAAAGAAGATTGATGTTTACTGATTTTTTTAATTTTTGAGAAAATTGATCCCAAAAATTTGCGGTCTATTCGTTTGTATCAGAAACTTTTTTTTTAATTACAATACCTCAAAAGTTAAATATAATTTTTAATTCTATAAAAACTAGCTTATACTTTGTACTTGAGATTTAATACAAGAGTCAATGTTATTTTTAGTTTATATTAATAAAAAATCTAAACCTCCCTATGCCCTTAATGATAACTTTTAATTTGGAAAACAAATTCAACCTTATATAAAGAATTTTAATCTAAAATATACATATTAGGAAACAAAATAATTCTATGTGTATAAAGTACTCCTAAATGAATATTTTTAAAAACCTCAGTTAACTGTTTCATAATCTTCTATGAAAAATCAAACTTGTTAAATTTTTATGTTTAACATTTTGTATTAGGATACTCAACTAATAAACAAGTGTATTGAGCTAAAAATTTATACGAAGTACAAAGTATACTGTACGTAAAAAATTATATATAAAAAAATTCATAGAATAACCAAATAAGATGTAAGACTTGACCAATGTATTCCAAAAAATAAAATTTAAGAAACAAACAAAACTTTTATAACAACTTATAGTTTTAAATTAAACAAAAGCTTTATTCTACTAAAAAAATGTAGTAGGAATATAAGTTTAAACATTCAAATAAACTAATATTTTATTGCTAGTCTATCACAACTTTAAAAACCTTAAAAAATTAACAATTAGTTTCAAGTTTTTCACTTACAACTTTGTTTACTTATTATATAAGTTTTACTGTGTGGAAAAACAAAATTATTTAACAATAAAAACAACAAAAATAATCATAAATTTTAAAAAATGCTTAAGTTTTGGGTATTCTCATAAAAACAAACTTGTTTTGGTGGAGCATGAATGAAATAAGAGTCATGTTGTAGAATATGTGATTGAAATTTGCTTCCTGAGAAAAATTGTTGCTGTTTGGCGTTTGCACAGAGTTCAACGCCTGTTCAGATAATTCCATTTAACAAGTGTTATAAATTCACTTAATTGTAAATTAAATATTTCATTGTAAATTAGACATATATTTTCAGTTTAACTGTACTCAAACTATTTTTTAATTTAACACATATTCCATATTTTTAATTTTTATGAACTTAATTTAAAATCCATTACCATTTATTAAAAACTTAATTTTAAAGGTTGATTCTAGTCTCTAAATACAACTTATTTTCATCATATCTATTTTTTAGCTAACATCATTAACATTAAAAAAAATGTTATCAAAGTTAAACTTGTCTTACACAAATTTCGTAGAAAACACAAAAGCTTTATCCAGTTTGAATTATTTTTAAATAAATGTCAACAAATTCAATTTATTCATTCACATACTTTTAGTTTAATTAGATTTAAAAGTTGTTTAGTTTTTGTTTTAAACAAAGTACTATAAGAAAACTTTGTCAAGTATTTAATCACATTCAACTGATTCAATTACATATTTTTAGACAATAACAGGCAGTAAGTTTCAAAGGCAGTAAAATAACAGAACCTTGTTCAGCTGGTTCTTCAGCTCCTGTATCCTGTTCTCCTTGCCGGACTTCTTGTAGAAGACGAGCGCGTTGTTCGCCATCACCCTCGTGTCGTTCTTCACCTCCTGCTTCAGCTTGATCAGCGCCTCCCCGCACCTGTCGTACTCCCTCGCCTCCCACAACTCCCTCGCCTGCCTCGCTTCCGCCTGCTCCTGCTCGCTGAACATCCTCTCTTGGGTCATGGTTGTTTTTTTTTGATAAATTTAGTAACTAATTAGTGCTGCAATGTAAAGCTAAAATTGAAAGAGTTATCATGGATAAAAAAGTATTTGTACTTTAATCGGTTAAGGAATCAACAATGGAATATTTTGTTTTTAGCAGTGATATTATTACGGTGCTTTTAATACTTTAGTTCCTCAAATTCTACTGCTATGCCAACTGTTTTTGTGATAAATTCATTTATCAAAAGTAAAAAAAAAAACTGTGCGTTAAGAAAAATCTATAAAACTATTAATCTAATCCGTTATTTTTGCAAGTAGTTTCAAACTGTCTGCAATAAAGTCTTGTTTTTACAAAATAATTTTATAGATTGGTTGGTGTGCGCACACTTGTGCACTTAGTGTGCAGTGCAAAGGCACTATTTCATATGCACAGTAAATATATTATTTCAAGCACTGGAAAAATTTCATATAAAAAACTGAACAAAAAAACTGGAAAAAAGCTATTTGAACTGTTTAAGTAATTTACTGAAATAAGACTAAAACTTCAATTTATCATAAGTCTAAAATTATTTTAGTTATTAGCATTAATAATTTAAAAAAGAAATAATGCTTAAAAACAACTAAAAAGTTTACAGACAGATTGTAAAAACTAAATAACCATAGAACAAAAATAGGTTTAAAAGTAAAAAAAAACAAAGTATAAAATATATGCTATAAATGAGTCTTATTTTGTGTTTATTATAAAAAGATAACTATAACACAAATTTACATGTCTAAAGATGAAAATACACTCCTAACATGAAAATAAAACTTTTGTTTTTAATAATGACTTATACTTTTTTATAATCTAGTATGCACACATTTCAAAAAGGTTGAAGAGTTGGTTTAAATTTAAATACTATAAACTTATACCAACAACATCCAAAGTAAAAAATTTTCAATTCAAATCTAACTTATAACCAACTATAACTAATTGTTAAAAAAATTATTTATAAATTAATATTTCATTCAATAAGATCATTTGTTATAATAAAAGTCTTATTCACATAGAATAATTGTATCAAAATACAATGAAAACTACAAGTTTTTTATGAGCTATTTATAAAATTACAACACAAATTGGTAAAAACTTCAATTAGATATACTGAAGTTAAAGAAATTGCAAATAGATTTAATTAAAAGATAACTTTAGTAACACTTTAATAGACATTTGAGCTATCCAACAACTTATTGTACAAAGAACAAAACACATACTTTTAAGTTTTAATCAGGAACTTTAACAGCTTTAAGTTTAGGAGTTATCAAACTTTATTGGTATGTTTTCCTTTATTACTTAAAGAAAATAACTTCAAAAATTTATTAAAAAAAAATATTATAGCTTTTGTATATTGCTTGTTATGTATATTAAATATTGATTAGTAGCAAAAAAAATCTTTTAAGCTCAATGTTTTAAGAAAGAGAGTTTAAAATTATAGATCAAATTAAAATGTTCGTTTCAGTTTACAATAAAAATCAACAGTGCATAAGTTTAGTAGATAAAAAAGTACTATCCTGTTATGAAAAACAATGTAGTATGCTTAAATATAATGGCATTATTACAAAAATAAGTATACTTACTACAAATTCATAGAAGTTTGTACTCACAACATACTTAACTGAGTACAAATAAAAATACTTTAGTTTATTATATTACACCGTATTTCAAGCACTGGAAAAATTTCATATAAAATGATAACAACAAAAAACTGAAAAAAGGCTATTAGAACTATTTAGGAATTGTTCAAGTAATTCACTGAAATGAGACTAAAACTTCAATAAATCATAAATTTAAAATTATGTTAGTTATCTGCATTAATAATTGAAAAAGAAATAATGCTTAAAAATAACTAAAGTGTTTAAAAATATATTGTAAAAATAAAATGACCATGGAACAAACACTAGTTTAATTATAATAACAGTAATAAAAACAAAAATAAACAAAAAGAAAACAAAACAAAGTATACAAACTTTATAAACATTTAACATGTATAAATATAAGAATCTGTGAGGATAACATCACGTAAAAGTTTGCAATATGTCTGCACTTACTTTCTGTTCTGGACTTGATGATGTCTTTGAGTCAGCAATTGTTATTTCTAGCCTTTCAATGATACACAAATTACATAAAGCACAAATACTTAAGTCATAACTTGAAAGTATGCTTTGTTTTCATTTTACCTTATATCAAACAACATACCATCTGTAAACTTCTCTATCATTGGAAAACATTATATATCAATAAGGAATTTAAGTAAGAAGATTCTTGAAATTTAAGGTCAAATGGATGAAAAACTTTTTATTAGAGAATTGAATAACTTTCTTAAAACACTATGATAATTTACATACAATGCATTTAGTTATTATAAAATAAATATTTGGTAAGTGTTATTCTAAGATAAAAAAAAGTCAGATATGTAACCTTTTTTTTTGGTATATTTTTATTGTCTTTAAACTTTGTCTAATATTTCAAAGGTAGTATTTTTTATAAGAAAAAAAAAACAATTTTCTTAGTTGTGATAAGTTACTGTGACTAAGTTCTAACCTTAGTCATGAAAACAGCAAAATTAAAATAAAATTATTAAACAACATTAAAATAAGTAAAAAAATTACTATGCAATGGTTCACTAATACTTCAAAATATAAATACTACCAACTACCTAACAGTCAGTCTACTATCACAAAAGCAAATTCACAACAAGCTCTACTAAAAATAAACAATCAAAAAAAATAAGTTACTCAGTACTTAACAACAAGTTCAAAAATAAAGAAACTAGACAAAAACAATCTATTCACTAGTTTTTTTTGTTAGTTAGAGTAAAGTAAAAGTTTAAGTAAACTTGTAATTATTTTATTATTTAACCAAATTATGCAACCTGAAATTCATCAGAAAGCAACTACCATTGAATAAAATATTATTGGGAAGTAATGGTAACTACTTTATAAAACTCAACTGAGTCCATCAATGGCAACACAATACAGATTATTAGTAAAAAATTTATTTCAATTTTAAAAAGTTTTATCAATTAATTTTGTTTAAGCTCTTCATCAGAATAAACTTGGTAAAAAATGATAATAATATAGTGTAAATTTAGTTATATACAGTAATTTTGAAATACTTAGCTAAAAATTGATACTTTATAAAGCATAAAAGTCTGTTTAACGCTTAAATTAGGGTTGAATTATACTTAGCTAATTTGAAGTTGTTTGTAAAACAAAACTTTTAAAACAAAAACATTTAAGATAGTAGAAATTTTACCTGATACAAAAAATGGTAGGGATTGGGTAAAACATCTTTTTTCAATCTTAGTCTTATTTTTACATAATTAGATAAGCTAACTGTTACTTTTTACCACTTTTAAAATTCAGAGTAACTTTTGAGATATAAGTTATTAAAGTTAGAGTCTTCAATAGGTTCTTTATAGGAGGCGCTAACTAAAAAGGCAAAAATAGACTAGTTAACTAAAAAGCTATCATCTCCTTCAGTTTTTGAGCAATTTTTTTAAAACTTTTTCAGATTAATCTTTAATAAAATTTTTAATAACTTGTAAAAACAATTTTTTGAATTTTTGTAATTTTTTTTTTTTTATTTTACAAAAAAAAATATTTATTGTAGTTTTGGTGATAAAATTTTTTAAGATTTTATATCAAAAATCTGCTTCATACTCGTAGTTTGTAATCTTGTAAAGTACACTTTTTGAAAATTTGAATTAAATTTCTTAAAAAATAAAGGAAGAGATAGATTTTTAGTAAAGTTTTCAAAATTGCAAGTAAATTGGTCTTGAGTGTTTTTGATGTTATACAGTTGTGTCAGAATTTTTTACAAGTCTTGTTATATCTCCAAAGTTAAATGAAATTTTTCTGCTCTTCAAAAAGTGTCTTATCGTATATACTCTAAGCTTTGAAATAGGTTATTAAAAAAATGTTGGACCTCCCCCCAATATGCCCTTAATACAACCTTTAAAATTTTATTAGTTAGTTTTAGTAAAATTACTATTTAACTGATACAATATAAAAAAATTGTAATTCAAGACTTACAAGAAGACTTTGCTCTAAATCATTGAGGGTCTTATACTTTTGTGAAGTGTTCCTGAGATTCTTAAGGTTGTGTTAAAGGATAGTTTAAAATTTTATAACAAATTTTCTTTTGCAAAACTACAAGGTCTGAATTAGAATTGCTTCTGATTATAGATTTTTAGATGTTTTTATTTTTACTGCATGTTGTTTTCACTAAACACTATAATTTTTCTTATTTCATTTTGTAATTTAATGAATTTTTTATTTAAATAATTATAATTTTTTCTAGTTTCTACTTATTTTTTGCTGTTAAACTGGTTTTATTTTAATGCTCTACTAGCAAAAATTTAGTAATCCACTTTTGTAGGCTTGTTTTTAAAATAGTATTTAAAATAAATGAAATGCTTCATAAATTACAAAAATTCCATTGTAACCATCTGAAATAAAAAAAATATAAGCACTTGAGGACTAATTAGAAAAAATTGTTTATTGTTATACTATACCTTCAAATTTTCTAAATAATGTTGATAATTATCAACAGGGTCCAAAAAAACCATTCAAGTGAACTAAGACTATCCTGAGTCATCTTTTATTTTCCCAAAAAAAATACAAATAAACTTTTTAGTATCAATAAAATGTAAGTTTTTGAACAAAATTTCTTATAAAAAGCAAAATATTGAAACTAAATCTCACAAAAAATCTATATAAAACTAGCCTGAGATATTCAAAAAATTAATAAAAAAAAACTTTCAATAATATTTTGTTTTCAAAATCTTAATCTGTCCTACGTTATCTGAAATATACTGAGTATGTGGCAACCTTGTTTAAAATTAAAGTTTGAAATGATTACCTATAATCTGAATGATAAGAAAAATTATTATTGAAATTACATTTTAATTTTGTTTATTTCGTTCTTTATATGAAAAACAAAAGATCTCTAAAACTCTACAACTTTGTACTCTCAAATACTAATGAGAACCTAAAAAACAATAAAAAGAGCCACTGTTATTTAAGTTAATAATTTATAAAATAATATAAACTTTCAAAAAAAATCCCTACCACACATCTGGCCTAAATTGCAGATATCTTGTTTGTGTAGTTTTTAGTTGCAACATTGGAAAACCTTGCCTCGGGATACAAGTTTCAGAATTTTCTCACACTTTACAGTTTTCAATTTTGAATTGAAACTTTAAGCTTGAGAATTTTTGGAAAATAATTGCAAACAAAAGTTTTTTATTTATTTTTAAGATATATTTTACTATTTTAAATTTTTAAACTATTTTAGTAAAAAACTATTAGTACTTACACTCCCCTATTCAACAAGAAAAGTTATGCAAAAGTCAAGTTTAATATGATAACTGTTTTTGGACTAGGAATATTTAGTAAAACTAAGTGAAATTTTGAATAGTGCAATACCACAAGGTTCTTGTTTAGGTACTTGATTGTTTCTTATGTATACTAATGATCACAAGAAACAATGTCCTCTACTGAGATAAATATGAGATTATTTGCTGATGATACTTGCTTAAGCTACCAACGTAGTGATCCTGAGTATTTAAATGTAGTTATTAATAAGGAATTGATTGAACTTGATAAATGGTTGCGTGCTAATAAACTTTTTATTAATTATTCAAAAACAAAATTTTTGCTTTTTAATAAAACTTCAAAAATTGTGAATTTAATGTTAAGATTAATGGTTTTCTTATTGTGCAGAGTCATAGTATAAAATACCTAGGTGTGGTTTTGGATGATAAGCTGAAATGGAAGAAACATTTGAGTTATCTAAAATTAAAATTGTCAAGGGGTTGTTATATTTTGTCAAAACTGAGGTATTATTTGTACAAAATTACACTTCAAATGGTATATTATAGTTTGTTTTAATTCACACATCCAATACTATATATCTGCTTAGGGTGGTGCTGCTGACTGTTACTTAAGGGCATAGGGGAGGGGGTCCAACATTTTTTTTACTAAAAATAACATTGGTTCTTATATGAAAGCTTACAGTTCAAACTACAAGCCAGTTTTTATAGAATTAAAAAAATATCATTTAATTTTTGAGATATTGTAATTATTATAAAAAGTTTTGGATACAAACGTATGGGCCGCAAGTTTTTTGGGGTCAATTTTCTCAGAAACTTAAAAAATCATTAAAAATCTATCTTTTCCTTCATTTTTTGAGATAGAGACCTCAAATTTTCAGAAAATGTTTCTTTTATAGTTTAAAATACTTTCAATGTTGGAATTATAAAAATATTAAAAAATAAAAATTTTAGATAAAAAACTAAAAAAATAGGTGGTTTTTTTTTAATAAAAATTTTGATTTTCAAAATTAAAAAAATTCCTGCATCCAATCTTTTTAAAATTTAATAATACACTTTCTGTAAAAATTTGAAGAAGATTGCTTAAAAATGAAGGATGAGATAGATTTTTAGTGAAATGGTCTTTTTTTTGCGCTTTTAGTTTGCGCCTTCCATTAGGAACCTATTGAAGTCACCTACTTTGACTGCTCATATCTCAAAAAATACTTTGAATATTTTCAAGTGGTTAAAAATGTCTGATAGCTCAGATAAAACTCTATAAAATAAAATCAACTTGTAAAAATCAAGATGGACCCCCCCTATGCCCGTAAAATCATTTTTTGTAAGCAAAAAAGAGTTATCAGGCATGTTTCTTGTGTGCCTGCCCTGACCACAACAAATCCTCTGTTTAATAAAACTGGTGTGCTAAAATTAACTAATGTGTATAATATGCATATTTGTAAGTTGATGCGTAATACTATAACAGAGTTTGATGTAGAACATAATAGATTTACACTTGCCAGTTCTGTTCATTTACATAATGCAAGATTTTCTAAAAATTTAAATTTTAAAAAACTGAAGAACCCAGAACAAGACTTGGCCTAAAATGCTTAAAGTATTAGGGTCCAAGATTTTAGCTAGCTATTGTTTATTGAACAACAAAAAAAATACTCTCAAAAGGTTTGGTCTGAGGACTTGGTGTACAATAAACCTTTCGGTTATCGAATCATACACCTGAACAGTTTAACGTCATGCCCAAGACAATTTAGTCTACTGTCCAAGAAAGTTATAAAACATTTAAAAAGAAAAAGCTATAAACATAAATTTTTTTTTTAAACCACTACAAGGAGTAAAGAGTGGTTTTAAATGTATCTTTTGTATGTACTAAAATATGATACATGTTGTGAGTGCACCAATTGGAGCTGGGTATTTACTTTGATTTATGTGGTTGTTTGGTTGATGAAAGGGTAACTGTTAGAAGGTTGTTAAAATATGTAGATTTACAACTAGTTTGTTATTTTAACTATTTTTGTTACTGTGTTAGATTTAAGGATAGCTAGTTTTATTTTTTGTTTAAGAAAAAATACTTATTTGTGTTGCTGTATAATTTTTACTGTTGTATATATATATGTATAACTTATAATATATTAAAAAAATAGTTAAATTAAGTTATACATATATATATACGTTTTTTAGTAATTTCTAGATGTTTTTTATAGAGCTTGATAGTTTTGTTAGACATTTTTTATTTTAAATTAATAGCTACTAATTGTGAGTTCACACCGGTGACAGTGACCACTCAATTGGATTGTTGATGTACTTATGTTGCAGCTTCAGCAAATACTTGGTTAGGGATTTGAGCTTCATGATTTTCCCACACTTAGTGGTTTTTATTGTTGAGATTTTTAACCGCGTGAATGTTTGCTAAATGATGTGTCACCAAGGATTTTTTTTCAGTTAAATATAATTTTTTTTGGTTAGTTTATTATTAATTTTTAAGGGGTAGGTAAAATTTCAGATGATGACAAATTGTTTACTTGACCTTCATAAAACGTTTATTGTTGTAGAGGGAAGAAGAAGTCTGATAATATTCTACCATAAAAAAATTTATACTTGGCTTCATTCGACTCCTGTAGCCAGAACAGATAGGATCTAAGGTTGAAAAAATAAGAAAGCTAGTTCTTTTGTTCACTTTAAAAAAGTATAACTGTATGCAGATTATTTTTTAAAGGTAAAAAATATCAATCTCACTATTACCTCTACAACCTACAGCAATAAACCATTATTTTTGAAATTTTTTTATTGTTTTGTCATAAAACTAAAGTTTTAACTTATTACATAAATAAAAGTATTCAGTCATAATAAAACTAAAGAGGAAACCAATATTTACCAAATAAGTGAAATTGTGCATATATACTTCACTTCTGCAGTTTTGTTTTTTCAATGGTGCTTGTACTATCACTTAGTGTACCATTTAAACAAAAATTCCTGAGATGATAAAATGAGTTTTATCATTCAAGTCTTGTTAAAACCAGCGTTACAAAGGATTAGGCTGCTAAATAATTAACTAAGCAATGGAATGCAGTAAATAAGAAAATATACCTATACAGCCACTTATCGCTAATCTACGCATTCCTTTAATTACGCACTTTCGTCTAAATACGGATTCGGAAATTCTTTAAAAATACAAAAAATTGAAAACTTTATAATACTGTATATTTACTTAATTAACAACATATTTTATATTTAAATTGCTATCTTAAACTTATTAAAAGTCCACGGAGTATTTTTTAAGTTTTTAAAGTCAAGGTTATACCAATTTGCTTTCTTCTGTTTAATTACGCTCTCTCGTTTTTACCAATTTACTAGTAAAAGTTTGTTTCTGTGCCTGCATGAGTAAATTAAAAAGCAGATAAGCCGAGTACATATTTTACTTTGGTCTTAAAGTTTTTTCTTTGACCATCTAGATGTAGTTTCTTTCTAGGCTGTGTATTTTTAGTTGGCATATGTTTTTTCACATAACCTTTCAATTTTATAGGTTTGTTTCTTATTTTAAAACTTAATTGTTGTGTGGTATTATTCTGTTTCTGTCCTGGAGAAGACATTAATAAGTTTCTGTGGTGTACTACTCGTTAACTGAATGTTTTTTTTTTGACCAGGTCTTAGTACCAAATATTTTGAGCGTTTTTTGTCGTTTAATAAACTATAACAATTACAAGTGCAGTTGTACAATTTAATTTTTGTGTTGCGACCGTTTTTTTTTTCATATTAATGCTGTCCAAAATAAATTTTATGACATCTAAAAAATTTTTTAGTTTTGATACAAATACATAGTATTAAAATAGCAAAAATAGTCTCAGTATTTCTATGGATTTTCAGTGTTACATTTAACATTAACAATGTATAACTTTTTATATTATTCGGAAATCTTAAATTATTTTTCAACAAAAAATTAGGTTAGTTATTGTTTTCATTTCAGCCTTTGAGGATAGTGAGTTCCATTCAAAAGCTTCTTTAAACAAAAATATAACTGCAACAATTTGGTTTATACTATTTAGTTTGTTATTAATTTTCACTTTTTTAACATATGTAGTTTGTATAAAAGTTATAAAAGGTCTTTATTTCTTTATAAATGTACTAAAAAATTAGTTTCTAAATAAAAACAATTGTTTTTGATACTAAAATTTATGGTTGTTGCATTTACTTTTAGTTTGTTTCCAAAAATTTAGTTTAATGTTTGTTTTTACTTATACAATGATGCTTTTTTTTAATAAAATGACAAACGTTTCTTTATTTATGTTACGTTTTTGACAACCGATTCAGTGTATATTTTTTCTATTTATAGTAAATAAGTTTTGATCTGATCATATAAAGTTTGTTTTAAACGTAATTGAAAAAAATTTCAAACAAAAAGTTTGTTACTATGTCACTTAAAAGATTAAAACTGTAAAAATAAAAAGTATCGTTCAATGAAACTAAGTTTACTAAATATAAACAACTTTAAACTTCTTTTATTTAAAAACTTAATATTAAATGTAAAAGTTGTTTTTATTTCTGTCATGCTTCTTTTAAGAAAATTATCAAACTACTATTGTCTTTACACACTTACACACGGAATTTAAAGGTTCTTACTTTTACAAAGACTTGTTTATTTTTTTTTATTAGACGTTAGATCGAAATCTTTGAATTTTTGTTTAACATAATTTTAAATAAATTGTGAAAAGTAAATTTATATATGGCAGCATTTAATCAATATTACATTACCAATACAAAATGCAAATATTTTTGATGTTTTAATCTTAAAATATAATATCATAATTAGCTTACTTAACACGTTTATTAGTTGTTTTTAAATTAAGAATAATTCATAATAACTTATGTCTGTTACAACTTTATACCATAATATCAAACATGTTATCACAATCATGAACTTTTTTTTTTAAAATAGTTGTTTAAAAACAACTTAAACTTTGTTCCATTCATAAATATTTTTTTCTTGAAAGTATTAAAACATTATTAGTCTAACGCAGTTTAGAATAATCTTTGTTCTCGAAAACAACTTTTGAGAACTTGTTGGTAAAATCATTATTTTAAAAATCACAAAAAACATTTAGATTTCCCGCCTATATAAATGTTTTTTGACAGAATATTGTTTTTTATTATAACATTAAACTGCAATATTTTAATTTTAACTTGAAATTAGTTAAATCCTTATAGTAATGTAAAATTGTTATAAGCCTTGAAAAAACTAAAATTTTATTTTAGTTTTGTTTATTTAAGCTGTATATTATCAAACAAACAGTGAAGATTTTAGCATTTAACTTTGTTTGCTGTGATATTTACTTTATATTTAGTTTCAAAAGATAATTTTATTTGTATAAATTTTTCTGATATCATACACTTTTTTGAACTTTTAACTTAACCAGTTATGATAATTGACATTAACTTTTATAATTAACTTAACTTCATTATATGTGCTTTTAATAAACGTTTAAGTTTTATTTTATTTTAAAAATATATCTTAAACACATTTTTTTAAATTTAACCATACTCTATATTCTGTTTCAAAATTTCGTGCCTATTTTATCACAAAGGTTAAAAATAACAAAGCGTATTTATCTTTTTTAATGCAGTCAATGCAATAAACAGCGCAACACTCGACAATTAACAGTTGTACGTTGGCTTTGCTCAAGAAAAGAATCAGAGGAACGCAGCTCTGGCGTTGAAGCATGAATTCCGAGTTGTCTATGTGAACGGTCTTCATTGTCTTGTAGACGGTTGTGCGCTTCAGCAAACTTTTCAGCAGTTTGGCTATGTATTTTCTGCAAAGGTTTGTAAAATTTTCAACAAATTTTATGGTATTGTGCTTATGGTTCTCAAAAAAAAAACTAGTTTAACTTGATTTATAAATGAGCATATTTGTAAGACAGTTTAAATACTTTAGTTATCATTACAAAACAGATAATAAAAATTTTCAGACTATTTTTGTAAAGAAAACATTTTATAAACTTTAAAACAAACTTTTTAGGTAATGTACAGCGGACCAAGACACCTTGGATGCGGTTTTGTAAAATTTGGTTTATCATATTCCGCCTGCAACGCTGTCAATGCATTGAATGGAGCCATTTATTTAATAAAGAATTCATTAAGTGGATAATTACATGTGCCTATCAAACAGACTAGAAGAGAAATGGCCCTTGCTAAAAGGGTAGGTGTAACAATAATAAATACAGTATCTTAAAACAAAAAGTTTGTTTCGTTAATTCATGTTAAAAACTTTATAAAGAAAAAATTTAACAACTTTTAAAAGTTTAACTAAAAACTAAAGAAATACGTTATAAAGACTAATAAAATAGTTTATAGCATACAGTTAATTCAAATTCATTCAGGCAACCGAAGCAGCACAGCAACAGGCAGGAAACAATTCATTTCAGCAATAGAATTATCAGCATAATCAGCTCTATTTTGGTGCCTAGCAACAAGGATACCAAATAGATTTTAGATTATAGTTTAAAAATATTTGTACTCAGTTTAGCTTTAAAAAGATTAAATATAAATAAGCTATGAAAGTATATCACTCTTATAAAACACAATGACTGAGACACTTAATCCCAGCAGTGTTACAAACCATCGCGATAAAATGTATTTACTGCAGTATGACCGTTTTGTGTATCTTACATACAAAGTATAATAAAGATTATCAGATACTTATAGCAGTAATCTTCATGGTGTGCACCTGTGCACCAGAGTCTACAAATAAACTGTTCTAATGTGCACAGAAAATTTTCAAAAGTGAAAAATATATTACAAATGACGTTTATTTTGTCTTTATCTATTATAAAAGCAAATTATAATTTAAGTTAGCTAGTTCTTAACACATTTTTCGTATACTAAGACACTTAAAACATGAATATAATAGAATTTTTTCATAATTATTTATACTCTTTGTAGTCTAGTGTGCACAGAATTTAGATTTCAGTAGTTTGGTGTACACAGATTTTGAAAAGGTTGAATACAACTGCACTATAGGTGTAAGTTTTACTTCTTTTATATAAAATGTAATAAATAACTATATTTTTAAAATTATTTTAATTATATCTCATAAAGTTTTTGAAGTTTTGCAAAAAAGAAAAAGTGGTTTCGAGATATTAACAAGACTTTCATACGTACATATATATTTTTTAATAATATATATTAATAATCTCAGAAACTGAATTGTTTGAATTTAAGTTGTCATACACCCATTTTGTATTTTCTTTATATATCTAATCATCAAATTTAAAATATTTTCTGCAACATATTGTCTAGTTTTTGAAAACTTCAACTTTTATTGATCAACTCTTAATGTTCTGGACAAGACCTTAAACTAATGTATCCATCTGGTGTACGACTCGATAACTGAAAGTTTTTCTTTGTATACCAGGTCCTTAAACTATTTATTTTGTGAGCTTTTTTTGAACTTTCTTCAACTATTGCAACACAACACTTACTATTTAATTTATAGGTTATGAACCTTTAACCAATGTTATAAATTACTTTCTATTATTTTGAATATCTAATGAATTAGTAATAACTAGTACCGTTGTTTTTCTTTTAGTTTTTATGATATATAAAATATTTTTGTTGTTTTGGAGTGCAAACTGACGGAGGTAGTTTTAAAATGTTAAGGACTTTTTATACAGTACATTTATATTCTGTGTAATTTTAACAACTCAATGCTTTAATAGTCATAACAAAGAAGTTTTAAAGAAATCTAAAAAAGTTTAGAAGTTTAAGATTGTATTTGTAAATAAGTTGTTAAATAATTTTTGAAAGTCATCAGTTTTCAACGATATAGTATGAAAAAGCCTTTTTAAGACATTTATGTTTAACAAAATTGCTTTTGCCCAATATGTTTGAGTAAATTTGTATTGTTTTTAATTTTAGTTTTGATTATTTAGTCAAAAGTATGAAATTAAATTATATTTTAATTTGAAAATATGTTGTTCAAAACAAAAAAAAAATCAGGTTTTATAATTCTTTTATCTTGTTTGTTGAATATTTTCATATATTATGATTAAAAATTTGTTAATATTATCTTTTCTTGATAATAACTTTTGGTTATATCAAAACAGTTTACTTCATGAATTTTAGTTTAGTTATATATTTTTCACTTTTATAAGTTTAAAGTAGTTATTTTTAAATGTTTATCTTACATTTAGTTGTATATAAGTTGAAATTTATTTTAAAAACTTCCAGCTTAATCAAAAATGCTTAAAAAAACGTGAATTAAACTTTTTAAATTTTATCAAGGTGTACAAATTTTAACTTAAGTAATTTAGTCGAAAATAAACTATGATAAAATTTAATGATTAAAGTCTTAAAGCAGCGTTAAAGTATCTGTAATTAAAAAACTTGTTAGTTTTAAATAGATAAGATAAGTTTTAAGAAAAAGTTGAAAACTGACTATAAAGTAAGGTATTGCCAACAAAACTTAATAGTTAAAATGACATGAATACTTAATAGTAAAAAGTAAGTATTAAATTTGAAAGTATTAAAATAAAATATGTACTAAAATAAATACATCTTGCTGAAAATTGTGTAGTAATCTGCTTAATTTTAACCAAAACTATTAATAAAAACAACATTGAGCTAAAATTTTTGAGAGCTACTTATACAATAACTAGTTAAATCAAAGAATTTAAAATGTATTTTTGAAATTTCATAAGCCAGTTTAATTATTTTGTATTGTGAACTCTCTTGTAAATTTCTTTTAATAGTTGAATTTTTTAAATAGTAAATTTAGACAAAAAGTTATGTAAAGCTGTAACTTTATATTGGTAATATTAAAAGTTAATACTTAAATACTTTTTAAAGAGAAATTGTTGGTATGATTTTTACACAAATTGTTATAAAACTTAACTTGGTTTATATTTGTTGCTATAGCTAGTATAGTATTACTATACATAATAAAACATAATACGTATTATATAAAATATAAATGAAAAAAACTCATTTTAAAAACTATTTAATTTTGCAACTTCTAAAAAAAGTATTTTTTTACAGCTTTGAAAACATTATGTTTAACTTGCATTTAATTTTATTTTTATATTTGACAACTAATATTTCTTTAAAAATTGTTCAAAACAAATAATAGCTTGTTATGAATTTTTTAGTTCACAAAATTTGTTTTATACTGTTTTTTAAAACATTGTTTAAATGTTTTATAGTATCATGTAAGAACATAGTCCTTTTATTTTTTGCATCTCGAAACTTATTTTTCCACATATGTTATTCATCTTGGTCTTAGAAACTCTCAGCAGTTGACTACATCGCTTATGTTCCCCAGGTCAAATGAACTCAAATTTGCAATTTTGCAAACACATGGCTTCAGTCTCCCACTTAGAGAGCACCACAGATGGTAAAACGTTTGCAAAATGCGTCCCAGAAAACACCGTTATTGAGAGAAGGGTAGTAAAAAATAAGATGGCCAGTCGTGGGACCTGTTTCAACCGTGAGCATGCAGCGACGACACTTGAATGCAGTGATACGAGGGAACAGTCAAGACGGAAAGACATTGGAAAAGAAGCAGCAGCGAAATTTGTTAGCCGTCATGAGAGGGAACGGTTCAGAGGATGACGAGTGCGTGGTGAAACGCCATCTGACGGAAGGAGGAATAAAAACTGTATAAGACTTAACTAGTTCTAATAACTTGTAATTGAAGTAATGCTGTATATCAGCTTTTCGTAGTAATTTTTTTCATACAAAATTCATCATATAAAGCAGTGCTTGATAAATGTTTTCGAACTAAGATGCATTTAAACTTTTTGATTTAAATTTAATAAAAGAAACACAGTGATAGAAACCTCTCGTAAGGGTTCAGTTGAATGGCTGAACGAGGGAAAATGTAACAAATTCGCTTTTTGTTATCAAGTTGTATTTTAGTTTTTGGTTATTTTTGTGTGTTGGCGGTTAATGTTTTTATTTTTTAGAGTTGTTGATTCTAAGCTGTTATTAACTTGAAATAATAAAAGATTAAACTGTTTGTAACTCATTTAATTAATTCTATAAAAAGTAACCTAGCTCTATATATTAAAGTAATCCCGTATGACAGGTCTAGGGTTACAGTTTAAGTATAATATTATCCCTTCCATGCTATGAATGATGAAAAAGAATATTAAAATAAATTACAATAGTTAAAAAATACAATTTTGTCTTTACTTATACTAGTAGTCAAAACAATATAGCTTATATTTAACCAAAACAACAACTTTAATTATCAAATTATTTGTTTTTTAAGCAGAAATATTACATAACCGTAAACTTTTGTTTTAAACAACAATTTTTTCTAAGTAAAATAATTGGTATCTGAGTGTGCCCCAATTAGTTTCACATATTTTTTTAAACATTTAAAAAATTTGTTGTTAACGACGTATAAAGATTAAAGTTTCAAACAAAACAAGTTTATTTGACAAGTAGACAGCTTCAATTTTTTTTCTTTTTAAACTAAGAGCTTCTTTATGATGGATATAGCACAGTTTTAATAGTTTTAAAACATTAGTTTGCGGCTTTTCAACATGTTACTAAACCATTAAAAGAACAAAATATTCTATTTTAAGTACAATGTATCATTGGTGATGCGTAAAGATTGCATCTAAATATGTGAACTCAGCAAAAAAAAAGCAGAATACAGTAGAAGTTTATCAAACAAAATATACTCTAAACAACTGTGTACATAAATATCCATTCTTATTTAAACGATATCTTTGTGTTGTTTAACTTTATTTGTACAAATAATGTATAATTTGTATGTATTTATATGTTTTGTTGATAACTATTTTTATTCATAGTTGTTTTCGTTTTATGTCTAACCTTCTATTTTTTTATAGTTTTATTTTAACAATTAATAGAAATTCTGGGATAAATTGTACATAAGCTGAGTTTTTTTTTAACTGTTGCAATTATTTCCTATTCAGTACGTTCCATCTTTATATAGTAAATTTTGGTATTTTGTCTTGAATTACATTGATAAAGTTTTTAAAGACTGTTTTTATTTCTAGTCTTTTTAGAGTATTTTTCATAAATTTTAATTCTACTATAGTAGTAATACGTAATAAATTTTCATTATTTTCTTTGTAATTAACGGTATTTATCATTGCAGCTTTAACGTTTTAAAATATTACTTCAAACTAGTAGTAATAAAAATTATTTTAATAAATATATTAACTTATATATTTTATATCGAAAAACGTGATATATTAAGCAAAATAAAAGTACTAATAAAAATGAAACATAAATTTAAGAATCTAGTTGTATTTATTAACAATACTTTCTTTTGAATTTTTCAAACATATAGACAAAATTAGTTTTTGTAAATATGAGCTAAGTTTTATAGGTTATATAACATTAACTTACTGTCTTGATTTATTTTTTTGTAAAAACTTTGCTCAAACTTTATTATCAAAAGTTTCAAATCGTAAAAGACATTTTAGCATATTCACTTGAAGTAAAAGAATTGACATCCATATGAAACAAACATGTTAAATAATAATAAGTAATTAAAGATTGCAATCTAACTAACTTTTTTCAGGAGATGAACACAAACTTAGTATTAATAAACTTAGAGTTAGTCAACAAACTTAGTATTACTTTACAACTTAGTATAACTGTTAAGAAAGGTTTCAAAAATAGGCTTATTGTTGTAATTATCTTTTGTATTTACTAGCTTATTTAATTTAAGTTTTTAGAATTTCCTATTTGTCAATTTTATATTTGTTTAAAAAATGTTTTTATCAAGTATAATGAGTTATATGTAATGACTAAAAATATTGATTATTTTTTGTATACAACATTTTTTGTTAAAAACTGTTTTACTTTACTAAATGAACAAAAACATGATTATATAAAATTCAAGTATAATACAGTTACTTATTATAGTTGCTTCATTAACTTTGTTTTTGCCTGCTACAAAGATAGTTTTTAGTTTTAAAATTAAGTTATATCTTAATTTTATCTTATAAAGTTGTTAACTACAAAGATTCACAGAGTTCTATTCTAAATACTATTAAGTGTTGATAATTGTTTAATTGTTCAGACATGTCACCGTATATTTTCCGCTTGTTTTAGAAATAACAGATTTTATTTCATATATTTTTGAAGCACATTAATCAAATCGCTACTGATTGGCTAGACAACTTTCTTGTCTCATATTATTACTTTTATTTTTTTTAGCATAATTAAAACTTGTATTCTATTATTCATATAATTTTGCTTTCACATAAAATTTTTTATCAAACTTTGATAACAACCAGAAAAATAAGAAAATAATTATTTTACTTATAGAAAAACTGTTGTTTATTGCTAAAATCTTAAATAGTGTTGAAAAACTGTATATTGTAATTATATTACTGAGACTTTTATTCAATATAAGCCCGAGTAAAACCGTTCTAGCTTTTTTTAACGGTCTATATAATTTTTTTTTGCAAACCTTTGTTTAACCTTGAAAATCTTAAAAAGCTGCTAACACCTACAAATCGACAAATAATTTAATTCCTTTAGTTTAAACTTTACTGATTTGTTTTATTCAACTCTTTTGCAAAAAACAATCAAAGTAGTACATAATCTGATAATCAATAAAAGGATATTTTTTCAAATAACATTAAACAATCAACTTAAATAAAGTTTGAAACTTTAGCTTGCATCTTATAGAATATTTGAATTAAAAAATGAAAGTATTAAGCTTTTCTTAAATGAACAAATAAGTTGCAGTCAGGAGGTGTATATAGTATTTAAAGGTTTTAACTTAGAATAGACGATGAAATTAGTATAGTGTACATGTTTAAAGACACAGTTTAATGATTAGTTTAAATTTAAAATTTTTTGTCTTACTAGAACTTAAATAAAGTATTAAACCACAACAATGTCCCGCACAAATGTAGTTATTAACTGCTCTTTTTGTGCTTACTTATCTGCTAAACAGTTTAGGAGTGCAGAAAAAAATGATGTAGATATCATATCTCAATGGATATACGATTCTAACAAAATTTTAGATGAGTCCATTTTTGAAATTTCTAAAATATTTTGTCTCGATGAAGAATATTCTGGTTTACAAAATTGTTTAGCCGTTGCACACGGCACAAAATGGATGAATGTAGAACCTATTTTGAGTTTAGGTTTCAGTGGAAAATCCAGGAAATCAAAACACGGCGAGGGAACATATTTTTCTGATGTCTTTTATAAAACCACTATGTACAGTAGAAATGCTAACGATTCCAGCATATGCAAGCATTGTAATTTAATTAACTGCTGTTTAATCTGTTTTCTACCGGTCGCAGAATTAAAAAACAATCAAAGCGATCATCAAATAACATCAGTTTACAATTCGCTAAACAACTCAGATCTCGTTACGGACTATTGCAAGCGCAAGTGGCATTTCTTATATGACAGAAAAGAACAAATTAACCAAAAAGATTTATTTAAGGACAAGTATTTCAACGAGTTTGTAATTGCGGTAAAACAGTTTGTGCCTAAGTATTTGGTACTTACAAGACGTTGTGACAAAAGAAAATAATTTTTTGGGTATGAAGACGTATGTGTAAAATTAATTATTAGAGGTTGTTTTTAATGCGTGAATGTTTATAAAGTTTCTTTATAAGTTATCCATCTGAAAAGTAAATAATAAATAAATAAAATAAAAAAATTTATAATTTATAAATAAATGAAAAAATATATATATTACTTCACTTTTAGAACCTAGTGTTCGAAGCTAAATAATTGTATAGTTTTGTTGAATGTATTTTGTTTCTTTTTGCTTATCAGTGTTTTAATAATAGATGTGTTTTACTGTAATGCTGTATATCAGCTTTTCGTATCAATTACTTTTCATCGAAATTCATCATATAAAGCAGCGCTTGATTAACGTTTTTGAATTAAGATGTATTTAATTTTTTTTGACTTTAGTTTAATAAAAGAAACATAGTGATATAAACCTCTCGTAAGGGCTTCAGTTGAAGGGCCGAACGAAGGAAAATGTAACAAATTCGCTTTTTGTTATCAAGTTGTATTTTAGTTTTTGGTTATTTTTGTGTGTTTGCGGTTAATGTTTTAATTTTTTAGAGTTGTTGGTTAGAAGCTGTTATTAATTTGAAATAATAAAAGATTAAACTGTTTGTAACTCATTTAATTAATTCTATAAAAAGTAACCTAGCTCTATATATTAAAGTAACCCCGTATGACAGGTCTAGGGTTACAGTTTAAAAACAATATTACATGCTATGAATGATGAAAAAGAATATTAAAATAAATTACAATAGTTAAAACATACAATTTTGTCTTTACTTATACTAGTAGTCAAAACAATATAGCTTATATTTAACCAAAACAACAACTTTAATTATCAAATTATTTGTTTTTTAAGCAAAAATATTACATAACCGTAAACTTTCGTTTTAAACAACAACTTTTTTTTAAATAAAATAATTGGTATCTGAGCGTGCCCCAAATACTTTCACATATTTTTTTAAACATTTAAAAAATTTGTTGTAAACGACATATAAAGATTAAAGTTTCAAACAAAACAAGTTTATTTGACAAGTAGACAGCTTCAAATTTTTTTTTTTTAAACTAAGAGCTTCTTTATGATGGATATAGCACAGTTTTAATAGTTTGAAATCATTAATTTGCGGCTTTTCAACATGTTACTAAACCATTAAAAGAACAAAATATTCTATTTTAAGTACAATGTATCATTGGTGATGCGTAAAGATTGCATCTAAATATGTGAACTCAGCAAAAAAAAAGCAGAATACAGTAGAAGTTTATCAAACAAAATATACTCTAAACCAGTGCTTCTGAACCTTTTTTTAGTGGCGGAACCCTTTTCCAAAGTTCAACTTTTCCGCGGAACCCCTAAATTAGTTTTACATAAAATGTTTAATATAATATTTCCTGCAAAAATCAAAAGAATTTCAGTGAAAAACGAATTTTTTAGCAAAATTATATCATTGTTAGAAATCATACCAACTGTAATAGTTATAAGTCGAGTCAAACTCAAAGTGCGCCAGAGACAATAGGTATTTTATAATTCTATAATAAATACACGAAAACAAACATGATTAATCGCAAAATCATAAAAATCTTTTGTTGCATAATAAAAACAAAATGAGACCTACAAACAACAACGAAATGAACATGAACCTAATCGAATTCACAGATTACTGTAATAAACGGGTAAGATGCCTAACAAAAAATAAATAAAAAAAAACATTTAGTGCGAAACTTGAACTTGTCTCTTAGCAACAAGCATGTCAATGCGCGGCTGGATTTTGGATAGACTGAGACGGAGACAGGTAGATAAGGTTGGAGTCAGCATACAGTTACTTTGCTTTGTTTTAATGTTTGTTACATGCGAAAAGCTAAACTCGCAAAGATAAGTAATGGTGAATGGTAAAAGAAATTTTACTGTACGCTTTACTAAGACGAAGTACTCTGAAATTGCACATATCCAAAAATCTAAAAGCTCCTTCCCTTTGAAACTCAATTTTAAATTGCTATCTTCAGATAGTTTCAGCAATTTGTTTTCTGTATCTGTAGGAAGATTCACTTCTTCTGAAGCAATACCACACATAAAAGGATTCAAAATCCATAAATTTCCGATGCGAACGTCTTCAGGAAAATAATGTTGAAACTTTATAGACAAAAGATTAAGGTGGTTGTATATTTCGTCAGAGAAATTGAATTCTATGCATTTTTAAATTGAGTAACAAGGCTTTGCCGCTTACGTCAGTGGACTCGTCTAGTTGCACAGCATAAAATAGACTGCCTTTTAATTTCTCCAGTAGTTGATTCTCTGTATCACTAGCCATCTCCATGACCCTGGATTGGATGGTGTCATTAGACAGAGGAATCGTTCTAAGTTTTTTAACAACTGCTTTTGATGCAACCTCCTCGCACAGATCAATAGTGAAAGGAAGGGCAAACTCCTTGGCAATAGTGAAAGCCTTCTTGCATATCCCAATTCTCAATGCTTCCTTATAACTTGCCTTTAAAATTGAGGTGCAAGGGTTGATGTACGATTTCAAAGCATTGTTTTGCAAGAATAAGGCATGTGCCTTCTTTTCAAAATAGTCAAACTTTTTAGACTTACTGTCCTTATGAAATACATCTTGGTGCCTTCTCAATTTTGCTGGTGCTAATGATTAATTTGCAAACACTTTGTTACAACCAACCTCAACACATTGACCTTTCTGTTCTCCTATACTTTCAATCACCACAAAACCATACTAATCTTTAAATTTTCTAATTTTACCTTTACCAGAAATAAGTTTCTGATGAAAATTTTTTATTTAGTTTTATTGTGTAAACATTTACAATTTGTTTTGATTGCTCCTACATTGTTTGCTTTAGTGATAATACCAGTATTTTCATGACTTCGCTAAAAATAGAAATTCAAAAAACTTGCAAAAATTTGCGTAATCAGGACACCTATTAATAATGAACACCCATTAAAAGTCCTACCAGCTAGATACACACTAAGCAGATCAATGAATGCTATTATTGTATATGTTTTCCATTTTATGTATTCCATTTTTTTTAAAGTTTTATGGCTTATGTTTTTTTTCTTTCAAATTTCTTTTTTAAATTTCGAAGACTTCGCGGAACCCTATTTCAGAAGCACTTCTCTAAACAACTGTGTGCATAAATATCCATTCTTATTTAAACGATATCTTTGTGTTGTTTAACTTTATTTGTTACAAATAATATATAATTTTTATGTATTTATATGTTTTGTTAATAACTATTTTTGTTCATACTTTTTTTCGTTTTATGTCTAACCTTCTATTTTTTATAGTTTTATTTTAGTGTTTAATAGAAATTCTGGGATACATTGTACACAAGCTGAGTTTTTTTTTAATTGTTGCAATTATTTCCTATTCAGTACGTTCCATCTTTATATAGTAAATTTGGGTATTTTGTCTTGAATTACATTGATAAAATTTTTAAAGACTGTTTCTATTTCAAGTCTTTTTAGAGTATTGTTTTTTAATAAATTTAAATTCAACTATTATAGTAATATGTAATAAATTTTCATTAGTTTCTTTGTAATTAACGGTATTTATCATTGCAGCTTTAACGTTTCAAAATAATACTTCAAATTAGTAGTAATAAAAGTTATTATAATAAACATATTAACTTATTTATTTTATATCGAAAAACGTGATAAATTAAGCAAAATAAAAGTACTAGTAAAGATTAAACATAAATTTAAGAATGTAGTTGTATTTATTAACAATATTTTTTTTTGAATTTTTCAAATATATAGATAAAACTATTTTTTGTAAATATGAGCGATATTTTATAGGTTATATAACATTAACTTACTGTCTTGATTTATTTTTTTGTAAAAAATTTGTTCAAACCTTATTATCAAAAGTTTCAAATCGTAAAAGACATTTTAGCATATTCACTTGAAGTAAAAGAATTGACATCCATATGAAACAAACATGTTAAATAATAATAAGTAATTAAAAATTGCAGTCTAACTAACTTTTTTCAGGAGATAAACACAAACTTAGTATTAAAAAACTTAGAGTTAGTCAACAAACTTAGTATTACTTTACAACTTAGTATAACTGTTAAAAAAGGTTTCAAAAATAGGCTTATTGTTGTAATTATCTTTTGTTTTCACTTACTTATTTAATTTAGGTTTTTAGATATTTCTATTTGTTAATTTTATATTTGTTTAAAAAATGTTTTTATTAAGTATAATGAGTTATATGTAATGACTAAAAATATTGAATTTTTTTTTTGTATACAATTTTTTTTGTTAAAAACTGTTTTACTTTACTAAATGAACAAAAACATGATTATATAAAATTCAAGTATAATACAGTTACTAATTACAGTTGCTTCATTAACTTTGTTTTTGCCTGCTATAAAGATAGTTTTTAGTTTTAAAATAAATTTATATTTTGATTTTATCTTATCAAGTTGATATTTAAAGATACTTTAGATTTTATTTTTAACTCAGGTTGAATCAGGATAACAAATAAAAAACAGAATAATTTTAGGATTTTTAATAATCACAGGAAACATATTTTTAGATTTTTAATGAGATTAGCTGGGCTAGTTTTAATTTTTTGTTCCTTTATAACCAATTTTATTGAAGAACTTCAATTTTATTAGTTTTCAAAAGTTTATAAAACCTTTTACAAGATTTTATAATACTCAGGATTTTTGAGGACAATTTAAGTTCACTCAGGATACTTTTTTGACTCAGGCAACCCTGGTATTTATATAAGATTTCACCCTCAGTGCTAATTTTAGAGTAATAAATTTGATAGTGTAGTTTTAGTTGGCTAATTTAAAGTTTTTTTTTCAAGTGGCACTTAATGTCATAAAAGGGTACTTATTTTTTCTTTAAAAATTACCTTTATTTCATAGCTCAAATTTTAGGACATAAAATGCTTATCTAAGAAAATTAATATGCTGGTAATTTATTGAAATATAGTCAGTTAAGTAATTTTATTTTCATTTATATTTTGTCCTTGATAAATGAAAGCGAGAAAGGAAACTTTGAGTAAAAAAAATTACAACATTTTATTAGAAAAAAAAAACAGATTGAATATAATTATAAAAAGTTTAAATTAAAAAAAAAATTGTTTAAAGCTTATTTATAATTTTATTATAATTTTAGTAAGGGCTAGTTTTAGTGGGAAAGATCAAGAAATAATTCTTGGAATTGCTATTGGCTAGAAAGTAGGGCTATTTTTAAAAGTTGTTTAATTTATAGTTTTATATAACTTTGTACACTAAATTTGTTTTCTATTCTTATTGTTTTATTAAATAAATTTTTTAAGAGCTTTGTTTTGATTCTTAAATTTCAAATATTTTTCATTATGTTTCATTTTTTAAATTTTTTATTTACAAGTTGTAAGTTGGTTTAACAAATTTACATTGACTAGACAATTTTTAAATTGAGAGTTTTATTCACAGAGTGTTTTTATGCAAACGCAATGATCACGATTTAAAAACTTTATAAAGTAAAACATACAAAGCCATATATACTACCATTAGGTGCTAATAAGCAGCACTTTTTATATTCTAATTAAAACTGATTAAATTAAATGAGTATGTCAAATTAACAAAAATATTCTAAAATGCTTAATGACCAATTAATTGTATATTAAAGAGTTATCACTGAAGTAATAATGGAAGTTAGAAAAAAGTTATATATTAAAAATAACTTATTGGATACAAAAAAAAATACAAAATAAATAAATAAATACAATAAAAATACAAGCAAGAATCAAACTTATAAAGTTTGTAAATACGGTCATGAAAACGTTATGTTTTTAAATAAAATTTAGCGAAGTGACAGCTTTTGCCAATTAACTCAGTTTTAGAGTTGAGGGATGATTTTTTGTCAGCAAATGCTATTTCCAGTCTTTCTACATTGCATAGAAAGCAAACTTTGCTCGGTTTGCGTTGATTAACTTTATGCATTATCTTCCATTTGACGTTTTTCTTGATCATCTCTTTGTTAAACTTGGCGGCCTGAACAAAAGAACTCAGTTTCGTCGATTCTCTCAATTATTTATTTCTGGAAATATGCATATGCTCATTGTATCTTATTTAAAGCTTCTTGTGGTAGATCAAATATAATGATGTTTTTTGTTATTATATGTGACAGTAGCTTTGTATATTACACTTCTGAAAAGACGTTTGCCTTCCACTGGGAATGAGGTTCTATTTCTGCAATTGCAAGTTGTTTCATTTTTTTCCTGGGTTTTACTTTCCTCTGTGATTTTAAAATTTGATTTGCTAGTTTCCGATTCTACGTTGGGCATACATGAGTAACTTATTCTGATTATGTTTATGTTCAGAATTTTATTGAGAGGTCAGTTTTTAGGGAAGTGTTTGTCTAATAACTTTAGAAATTCTTTTATTATTTGGTTTTTAATGTTGAGCTAAATGGGAGGTTGTAGTATATATTTGCTTTTTTCTTCTTTTTATTATTCCACCGGCCATGTCATCTTTTTAGTTTGTGTATTCTAAAACTTTATTAGAGCAACTGCTTTTTAACGCTTCCTCGTACGGTTCTTTGTATTTGTTAAACATAGATTTGTTTTTTGACAGAGCAGATAATCTATTTTGTATCATTTTAGGTAATTCTCTTTTGATGCTTGGTGGATGGTTAGAGTTTACGTTTATGCATTTTTCTTCGCGTTGGATTTTCTGTTGGGATGATATATATCATTTTGTAGATCAAGTGAAACATCCAGGAAGTCTATCTTGCTGCTGTTCAATTCGATCTTAATTCTTGAATTTTGTTTCGAGAAAACTGCTCTAATTGTCTTTTCTATGATTTTGTTGAGCGTTTTTTAATAATCAAAAGTCCATCATCGCGATATAACCCAAAGTTTTCTTTTGGTTGAAAAAGGTTCAGATTCTTGAATAAGAACAAACCGATTATCTCGCAAACTTCAACGCCACGGTAACTTCCCATCGACACGTCGAATAGGTCTTCTTTTGCATTCCTTTTGAACCAAATTTGATCTATTGAACAATCTGAGCCAATTTTTATCAAAAAAAACTTCAACTTATATAGCACACTGGGGCTCTTGTTCCACAAAGTCAAAAAATAAAATAAAAAGAAAACAAAGTTTTGCATATTTAAGATTTTTCGCCCTTTTCATTAAATTTAATGATAAATTGGTTATTTTTCTAATTTTTATATTCGACCATCATATATTAGCAGAATTAGAGTTGCATGCTTAATCTGTGTCAGCTGAATTTCAAACAAATACAAACTTTGCATACCAAAAGTTGTTGAAAAGCTCATTTTTGGAGCTGCAATGAACTGAAGCTCATGTAAAATAAAAAAAATAGTATTGAAAAATATGCATTGAAATAGTACTGATTGTAAACGAATTGAAGTTGCTGAATGTAAAGAGTTGAATGTTGCAAGATCTAAACCAAGTGGTCAATACATATACATCAAAAATAAAATTATCTAATCCAAAAGTTATAACAAGTTCTTAAAAGAAATTATTGTTAAGAATTTCAAAAATTGATAGTTTTTTGTGTGTTTTTTGATAACTGTTTTAGTATTTGTTTCTAAAAAGTTAACCATATTTTTCACATCATTATTTTTTATTTTATAATACCTTCAATATTTAGAGAAGTTAAAATCAATCTATCTTATTTACATATAACACTAGGAATTTTTAAAGATTAACAATTTTCTTTTTTGATAGTTTTTACTTTTTAAATAAGAAATATGTTGCTAACAAGTTACATACAGGTTTCAAATATGTTTGGAATAAATTTATAATACAAATTTTATACAAAAAAAAACATTACAAAAAATAAAAGTACTTATTATAAGTAAGTTTGGCAGTCACAAAGTAACTTTTTGTAAAAAATAAGGATAACGTTAATCCACAACCTTATTTATTAATAAGGTCGTGAGAGGTGGGGTGGTTAAAGTTTTTTTAATATTTTTTCATAAATCTTAGCTAGCCTACAAATTCATTTTACTGATTTAAAATTTTCAAATTAATCATTAGATAAGGTTAGTCAAAGTAAACCTATACCTTTTTTATTATCTAAGCTAGTAACCTAAAATGAAAGTGAGTAAGCTAGTAAGCTGAAAAAAATGATTCTAGCTTGATTTAAAACAAATTTTCCTGAAACATCTTGAAAACATTTAGAAAAAATGTATAGCAAAAGTTCTGAAAACATTTCTTTTTTATTTAAAAGATATTCTAAAGTAATAAAAAAACTTTCTACAGTTTTTTTGAAACTTTATATATATTGCTGAAAAAACTTGTAAACAAATACTAACTAATCAAAAAAAAGATGGTGAAATAATTATACTTTTCTGTAAAACACCTTACATAAGGAACCTACTGTTATTTAGCTTTTGTTTAAATATTTTTTTTACGTATAAGTCGAAACAAATATTTTTTTAAGAGTTTAGATACTGTTCATGAACAATTTATAGGTTTACTTGAAACTTAAACTGATATTTTAAAGCATTAGTAAAATAAGTTTTCAAAGTTTAATCGTACTTTGTAGACTTTTAACTGAACTTTAAATTTTGTTAACTGTTCTATGGAATTAAATTTTGACATATAGCTGTTTAAAGTTGAAGAGCTCAAAGTTTTCTTTATGTGAGGGAAATACAATATTTTCTAACAAAAAAACAGTTTATTATCTATCTTTAATTCAATTTTTCAAGGAAACACATTTTATTTTACTGAAATACATACTTACACCATCAAACAGAAGCATTTTGAAAAGTTTAAAAGTTGCATTAAAATAAAATTATTATACCTTAGCTAATACTATAGCCCAACTTAGGTGTTATTTTCTTTAAAGTTATAGTTTAACAAATAAAGTTTTACTACCCCACTTTGAGTGTTAGTGAATATTACCCATTTGACTGTTACAATTTTCAGAAACATTAAAAATTATAACATTTAAAGCTTTTTTTTTTTAGTTTTCTCTCACTTTCAGCATTTATTTTTTCTGTCACTAGTGTTAATTTACTGTTGATGTAACTAACAATGTCGAGTTGTTTTGTAATTGAGTTATTTGATCTATCTGCATGTACAGAGTATTTCTTTTCAAAACTCTCAAATTTGCTGGTAAAGTCTTTTTTAAAATCCATTAGACTCTTATGTAGCAAATTAATTTTCTGTTCAAGAAAATTCTCAACTGCTTGTTTCTTGTAAAGCTCCAAATGGGTTTCCTGTGTTTTTTGAATTCTAACTTCGAGTTCATTGATTTTCTTCTCATACTCATTTCAAACTACTAATTTCATTTTTCAATAATTCATATTTAATGTCATTTTTTCTTTCAAGCTGTATCAGGCTTTATTTTGTGGCTTTGTTAAGTTTACTACCTTTAAGGAAACTTCTAATTTCAGATTCAGACATTTTAACTACACTATACTTTATAAACCTTTCATTTTTTAAGAACTTATTTTGAGGAACAGCTAAGTCTCATACAACTAATTATTTAAAACTACAATAAAAACTACAGTTATAATAGTTTGAAAAAAAAATATTATAAAACACTTAACAGAAATGTAACAAATCGTTATTGAGTTAGAATTAAAAAAAAATTTTTTTATCTAATTGTGAAAGTTTTTCAAGATGATTTTAGTTAAAAAACAATGTAAATTTTGTATGTTTTATTAACTTTGAAATACCTACAGATTCTTTATTTTATTAATTTTACAACGGGTTCAAATTTAGCTAAACCAGAAACCTTATGACCAGCAATGAAGAGTGCACTATTTTTTATAAACATGGTAAAAACTACCAAAACTTGAATGAAAATATTGTGTTATTTTATCACAATGGAAGTTTGGTCACACAAGTGAGCTGGCAAGATTTGAACAAACACTCTATATATTTTCAGTCGATTTCAAAACCTTGTTTTAGTGATCTAAAGTCAAACTTGGTCAAAGTTAACATTCCTGCAAATCTTACAACGTTTTTATATGCTATGCAGTTCTTGAAAACTGGTAAAATTAACTTTAAAGGTAGAAGTATTTTTGAGACTTGTCATCTCGCAATGTACCTACAAATGGATAGTTTACAACAGTACTGTTTAGATCAGTTCACTTACAATCTGACACAAGAATCTTTGAAAGGTCAACTGAGTTTGCTCTCAAATTCCTTTTATTTAAATAAGAAATTTAAATCGGTAGCGTTGATGTTTAGGAAAACTGGGCGACCAACATTCTCAGGACTGTACTTTTTGCAGGAAAAAGAAAGAGGTACTGCGTGCTTAAAAATGTTTTGTACAAAGTTTAAATCTGTTCACGTTGTTTCACAGCTAAAGTCAACAGGAGGTTCTCCGATGCATCACTTTGGTAATATGTTGTGTAAAATCGTGTATGATTGTGGCTTAGAAACAAAAGCATTTCTGTTTCAGTTTGATCTTTTGTCAGGGAAGACCAACAGTGTTTTAATTGAAAATGTTAAAGTTTGCTATACATTCAAACCACTGATTTGCTGTACAGACAAAAGTCTGTTTGTTATAAGCGAATTTCAAAACGCAGAAAGTGTAAGTTTACTTTCATTGTCGGTGTTTCATAATAAGAGCTCAACGAATTCTTTGGAGGTATATGAAATTAAAACTTTTCATCCTTTACTTTTAATGAAAAGAGAACATTTAAAAAAGATTTACTTATACTTTTCACATTTTTATAACAGAAAAATTTATGTTTTTTACAGTGCAGGTGACAAATCTAACTTTTGTGATCATTTTTGTACTTTCAATGATTTGCATGTGATGAAAATATGCGTTAAAACATTGTCTATTTTGGACAACCGCCAATTGTCAACTTTTGAGGTAAAATGCTCCGATGACGTCAACATAAAGAAATTAGAAATGAGACATGTCAGAAAAATTGTTTTTTCAGAAAAATCTCATCTATTGTACATAAGAATCAACAGCAAAAGTATAGGAAACTATAATCCATGGGTGAATGTTTTAGTATATGATCTAAGAAACAACTATTTCTACTTTCATAAAAACTTTTTACCTGCAACTACGCCTGCTTGCTTCAATTACGAGTTTGAATTTACTACTGGTAGTGATGGTATTGTTTATGGGGTTCGTAAATGCCGTGGTGAATGTTTCGACGAACATTGTACCGAAATAAGAGCTTATCAGTTTGAAAATGAACAATTAGTTGAAATTGGAGTGTTATGGAAAAAGTTAGAGTGTTCAGGAGTACTTCAATGCCGCCGAAATGTTGTTTCTGCTTGCTTTGTATGATAAAAAAGTTTCGAACACATTGATTAACATATATAAAGTTTTGCTTTAAATGTTTAGGTTGTACAGAAAAAAAAAGATTAAAAGTTACAAACTATACTTAGAAAAATTTACTATTATTAAATGTTTTCATAGTAACCTAAGCAGCAATTTAGTTCACTATTTTATCAAAAATATCCTTATTTGGTTATTTGAACAAATAATAATAAGATTATCTATTAAATTAGAATCTAATAATTTTATTTCTTTTTCAGATCAAACTTTCTTTAAAAATTTAAATGCCTATACAAATTGAGTTACACAAAGTTTTATTGGAAAGATGTTATAAAGTTATTGCAAAAACATACAAACTATTTTGTTAAAATAATTACAATTATTTTAAATTTTCTTTAATTATAATCCTTTACTTGGTAAGTACAGTGTTTTGAAAGATTAAAGTAACTAGGTTTATTTTTAAATTAAGTATACTTTTTATCATAATTTTTTACTTCTCAAATGTTAAACAGGTTAAAAGTTATTACGCTTTAATGTTACTATGTTATGAAAAATAAAACCAAAAGTTAAGATGGTCATGTTAGTATGAAATTATCCTACACATATTGTTTTAGTTCAAAGGAAATAAAATCAGTCTAAAAACAATTAAGTTAAAATAAAACCTTAAATTTAATAAAGTTAATTTTTAAGGTAGTGTGACAATGTTAAAAGTTTTATTTAAAAGCACAATAAAAAACATGCTATATAAAAGAGTACTTATGTTTTATAAAAAAATTAAATATGGTACTTCCCACATAATTATGTACTTCCCACATAGCCATCTTTGAGCCCATTTAATACAGGTAGCCCTTTGCTACAAAAGAAGACCATAATCAAAAAAATACACTAGATATTCTGGAGTTGATGATGAAGAGCAAATAAAAAGGTCTGTAGCTTATTTAAGGGTAGTTTAGATTGAGAAACCTATTTGAGGGAGCCATTATTTTGAAATATTCTTTAAGTGGGCCTTGAGAAAAAAAAAATTGTGAAACACTGGTGTAACAAACAATAAGAGCTATAAAAATAAGTTAAATAAGACATAAGCTAAATGTTTTTGAAGAGTTAAAATTTTATAAAATTAAACTTACCTAGTCTAGAAAATATTTATAATCGAGCGTTATAAAAACTATTTTTCCTATTTAACTAATAAACAGCCAATGAATATATACTGACTACTTTATTTTTGAACTGTTTATGAAGTTTTGCAATGTTCTCAGTCAGTTTGAAATAACCTTTAGCGAACTGGTCAATTTCATACGGTTATAGAACTGTAGGTTGCCCAACCTTATATTAAAGTAAATTTTATTAACAGGATTTGGCAAATCTAAAAAAGTGTTGTTCTGGGACCAGTTGTTTTTAAAGTTTTACTCAAAAAATTTGTAACGCAATAAGTGTATTATAATGAAGTAATATGCGTAATTTTTTATAAGATTTGTAGTTAAGGTTTTACCGAACATCTTAAATCAAAAAAAAAAGTCAAACAATGGTTATCGAAGTTTCGTTATATGACTTAAATGAAAACTTTATCTAAACTGAATTTAACAATTAAAATCATAATATTCTTAAGCTTGATAATATTATCAATTTAAAATTGTTATTTTTTTGCACAGTAAATACTAAGCCAAATGCGATTTAATTGTTTAAAAAAGAAGGTTTGATGAAATTATGTAACAAGGTGAATTTACTATCCATGTAATGTAAGTACAACTTTTTGTTTCAAAATAAATTTTTAAGTTGTTTATAAACTTTATAACTACATACTTATTAATCATCTATAACTTAAATAAAAACTACAAACAACATTTATTTTAATTGTTCTTACTAATTCCTCTTTTTTTTCTAACTGTCTCAAACTACAATTTATGTACTTACCAACACATATGTGATATTTAACAACTTCACGTTAATATTAAGATTTTTATGAAATATATTAAAAAAAATACCGTCAGGTTTCAACGTTACACGTTCTACCAATAGAGCGAACTGAGTTTTTGCTAGTGCTACTGTTTTAGACGTTATATATTTACAAATTTTCTTTTTTTTTTAACTTTATGGTATTTAAAAAGAACATATCCGAATTATTTTTGTATTTTTTGTTTTTTGTTTTATTGTTATTTTTTTTAACGAAAGGGTGTGTAGTTGTTTAAAATTAAGCAAGGTTTGTAGAACATAAAACGTTGTACATCGACAACTTTTAACTATTCTTAACTTTATGTAACGCTTAAATCGCAAAAATTTGTAAAAATGTCATAAGGTAATTTAATCTAATCTTCAGCTAAATGATTAATTTTTTTTTCACGTGAACACAGAGAATAAGTATGTCATTATTGTATAAAAATAATAGTTTAACAAAATTATATGGAAAATAATAAAATGATTTTAATAGTATGCAGCAAGGACGTAGCTAGCTCATAAATGTTACGTCTCTGCAAAAAATTAAAACATCTAAAATGACGCAGAAACGTCCTAGCGGGAAAACAGCAACTTAAAGTACCTCTAATTTTATTAGATTTAACACGAAAATATGCAGTTATGTTGATTCTTTAAAAATAAAATGTTGAAGTACGAGTGATAACTGTATACAAGGCATTTTGCTCCTCACCCCCTATGACTCGTTATGTGTTGCCACTTGTGTAAACGCATAAAAATTTATTTGAAAATAATTATAAGAAAATAAAAATTTAACTCAAAAACATTTGTATTGATTTCAAAATCAAACATTTAAGGTAGTCAATGGAAACATCGTTAAATTATGCAAACTTTTGTAACACAAAATTGTTTGATTATGAAGAAAAAGCTACAGCTTCCATTAGAATCAATTTTGCAATTCAGCTTCTTGACAAATTAAATCTTTAATGCGCCAAATGTGTACAATTTAGATGTATTTAATTCGTTAAATTTTTACGACAGTGAAAATGCTAGAGAGTGCATATATGTCGAAATTATCTCTAAGGAGTGCATAACCAAGTTTGAATGAATACAAAAAGCTAAGGAAGCAGAGTCTTTTTAAGCTGAAATAAAAATAAGTTTTTTTCGCACATAAGTATACGTTTCTGCAGATTTGCAGATTGTTTTATAAGACATTACTTTTATAACTCAGACCTATTGAAAACATAACTACATTTTAATCTTAATAAATGTTTTCTTGGATATTTAAAACACTAGTTGTGTTATATTTAAATAAAAGTATAAACATTTCTACGCTATGGTTACATTGCACAGAAAAACTTTAAAAAAAAACTTAAAATAAGTAAACAAACTTATTTGTAATTAATGTGTATGGTTTAAAACCGTATTTTAAATTATAGAATTAAACAATTGCTTATAGCAATCTACATACAATTTCCAAGTTAAAATAAAATATTGGCCTGCTTAATGAAAAATATTCACTTATACAAGCTTTAAATTAAAAAAAAAACGTTTAACGCATTTATGAACTAAAAGTTTTAACAACAAACTTAACAATTATGGTAACATCGGCAAACACTTATTGTTTGTAAATCATAGTGATTTTTTGTTAAAAATCTAATCTGTTATTTATTTCAGCTTTATTAGTTTTGTTTCCTTCTTGCTTTTAACTGCGATTGCTAAGATATTAACTAAAAAAAATTATGATAAATGCGTCGTGATTGTCAAATTATCTTGAAAAAATTATTTATTGAAAAAAAAAAGAATCCAAAATTTTTGTTACATAAGAAATTCCCAGTGGGCCCAAATCGCGTTTAAAACTGGGAGTGATTTTTTTTTAAATCAATGTTTTAGATCTTTACAAATATTTTACTTTAATGTAGTTTAAAGTTGTATCCGTTGGGTTTTTAAAATTAAAAAAAAAATTTAGACAGAATAAAAGTTATTGGACTGTAAGTAGTAGCTCTTATAAAATGTTTCGGCTCTATTCATTTTTTAAAATATGAGTAGATACTATGTGATAAAGATAAGAAAAGTTTAACTTATATTCTCACTAATTTCGGTTTTTAATTGCTTGTAGATGTTTAGTGAATACCAGTGGCGTCGCGTGGTATTTTTGTCAGGGGGTGCTGCAGATTGAGTTGTCAACTTAAAAAATCCCCTAATTCGAAACATTAAAATAAAATTCAAGGAGTTAGAGAGAAATAGGGAAATTTTTAAGCTATAAGTATTTAAGATATTAGCTTAAACACTTTTTGATATGAATATTAAAAAAACATGTTATACTTAAAAATATATATTTTATACTTAATTTTAAATATACGAGAATTTTTTTAAAAAGTACTTTATTAAATAGATTACTATGTTGCTATAAAATTTTATCATAATACTGTACATAAATTTACAATATATCATACATTGATAAAAAGTTTGCATGTATTAACATAACTTAGTTATAAGAGCAAAATAAGTTTTTTTTTTTTTAATAATTATTTTTCATGTGTTAATAACTTCTTACAATAAAACTTTAAAAACGATTTAAAAACTACGTATTTAACTATTTAAGCATCAATGCTTTTATAAACAAAAAAAATTAAAAATGTTTAGCAAAATAAAATTAAGGATTAAAAAATTTCATTAATAACTTTTTTGTAGATTATAAAGTTAACTCAAAAAGTAAAGTAACTTTTAAAGCAATTCAAAACAAATTGCTTTAAACAGTTACTTTGTTTCTTTAGAGTTACTTACTTGTTTTGCACTAGTAAAAATGTCATTATAATTGAAAAAAAATCACACTAGAAGGAATTTTCTTTTAAAACTTTTACAATACAACACAAAGGTCTTGAAAAAGTATAAATATTACAGCCTTAAAAAAAAATTGACTTTATTCTTAATATAGTTTTACACACTAAAAAAATTAAACAAAATTATACATACGTTTTGAAACATATATAATTTTAATATCAATTATAAAGAAATAAAAAGCAAAATTTATTCAGAATTAGCTTTCAATATAGATAATAAACAAATAAGGCAAACGTTATTTAAAAGGTATTTGTTTACAAATTAAATAACTACAAGTTGTAAAATAACCTTTAAAAATTTATATCTAGGATCAAAAAAAAATATCTAAAACAACTAACTTATACTAAAAACATAATTGAAGTTAAGTCAGAATTCGTTTTCATATACAAAATTAACAAACAGAGCAAAATCAATGTGATAGTTCACAATTTGTTGACTAACAAAATTAAAATTTGTAAAATAAGCTATAAGCATTAGCATCTAATTAATGAAATACTTACTAAAAACATATAATGTATCTGAAAAATAAATAAAATATAAAGTTTAGTCAAAAGTAGCATTCAGTACAGAGAATTACAAATAAAGTAAAATATTTTTAGTAGTTCACTATTTGCAAACTATGAAAATTAAAACTTTTAAAGTAACATATAAACTTTGATACTTAACAACAATAAATATTAGTCAAAAACACAAAACAAAATATTCTTAATTAATCTCTAACAGCTAAAATCTCAGCTAAAAAATATATTAGGATGAAACAATGTTTCAAATATACCTTAGCTCTAAAGACTTAAAGTTATAAAGCTAATATTTTAGTTAAAACTGCAATAATCTTTGTAAACATATTAGCTTTTTCCTCATAATATATTTTCTTTTCAAAGTAACAAACACATACATAAAATATAATTAAATTTTTTCATATAGTTCAAACTTTTAGCTTAGTTATATAATAAACTTCAAACCTCTTGATGTACACTCTGGGGTAATTGAAATATCTGGTGTTGGTCTGCTGTTTTTTAACTTAAGCTTTGTAACTTCAGACAAAGCATTTACATCAAGGCGTTTAAGCTGATCCACAGTCCATTCACTATAACTTGTAGTTTGCATGTTTTTATTTTTTGAAACAACCTAAAAAATTAATTATGCTCGTGTTGAACTATTTGTGAAAATTTTAACACGGTACTGATATTTCAAAGCTAATATTTTTTTTTCAATGTGAAAAGTATCTTGTAGTATATAAGTAACGCTTTCATATAATTTCTAAAGCTAAATTTTGTTACAAAAATATGATAGACCCCCTATGTCCATTATATTAAATAACTTTTTCATTTAAAATAAATAGATGAAACTTGTCAGTTTTAATACAGGTTGATATAAGTTTAACTATGAGAATTGTCTTTTGTTGTGTAAATAAGTTTATCTAAAAACTTTAATGTATTTGCCTAATAAATCAAATTGGAGATAAACAATTAGTTTGTTTTTTGTTAAGTCAGTTTGTACTTCCCTCTCATTATAAAATTTTAGTGCTCTCAAATTTTAATAAAGTATATGTTAAAATTCAATTTAAAGAGCAATTCATAACAATTTATAGTTTACTTAAAAGTCTACAAAGTAAGCTCAAGCTGTATAAACTTATTTTATAAATGCTTTAATATCAATTTAAATTTCATGTCAAACCATACAGAAATCATGAAGTGGTATCGAGTTCTTTTAATAGTTTTTTTGGTATTTCATAATCAAATAAATGCTTAAAATAAAACTAGGGCAACAACAGATTCTTTATGTAAGGAATTTTACAGAAAAAAAACTATTTCACTATATCTTACCTTTCCTTTGTTTTCAGCAACTGTTAACAAAGTTTTTTTGCAAAATAATTTAATTAAGATTTTTTTAATTTTTTAAGAACAAAGTTTTTAATTTTTTAGTATTTTTTTAGTTTAAGATAATAATTTTTTATATCTTTCATTATAATCTTGTTCTAAACATTTTTACACTAAGTGGAGAAAACTTCAGGCTGTAGATCTCAACTTGAAAATTTTTATTTTTTACACAAATATTATTATCAATATAAGGCAGTCACATTTAAAACTTGCATGTAACTTGTTAGCTACATATTGCTTATTTCAATACTGAAAATTATCAAAAAACAAAACTAGTTATATTTAAAAGAAATTCAATTATTTTATTTAAATAAGATAGGTAGCCTTTGTTTTCTTTTACTTTAAGGTAATCTGGAGTAAAAAATTATGATATATAAAAAAAAAATTAATGGCCATTTTTAAAGAATTATCAATAAAACACACACAAATTTATTGAGTTTTGAATTTTTTTAATAATGTTCTTTAAAACCTTGTTAGAAGTTTTGGCTTATATAGTTTTTTTGTATATGTGTTGACCACTGGGTTTTGATCTTGCAACTTAAAAACCAAACTTTACTTACGAGCATAAAGTTAATTTTATAGACAAATTTATAATTTTTTCAAAAAACATAAAACTTTAATGTCAATTATTTTCCTTATCTTAAAAGCTATCTAAAAATTTTTTTTTTTATCTTAGAGAACGCACCTTTTTCTTTAATTTAAGAAAAAAAAAAATTGGTTTAGGGTTTGAATTATTTCATGGGGTCCCTCCAAAAATAAAGGGTTTTTTTTTCTTTTTTTCATTCAAATTGCATTATAACCAAAAATAATTTTTTTTTTTTAATATTTTTTTTTTGATTTTCCTTAGTTTGCATGTTATTTAAACTCTTAAATAGTTATTTTATAAATAATGTTAATATCTTTTACGATTTGGCCCCAAAACAAAATGATGTATATTACACTATAATTTGCCTTGGCCGTTTCCAAGATAAAAAATTGATAAAAGGAAAAAAACAATTAATAAGAATGTAAATTACAACAAATTTAATTAAATTATTATAGTTTATTTAAATTTGTTGTAATTTACATTCTTATTAATCGTTTTTTCCTTTTATCAATTTTTTATCTAGGAAACGGCCAAGGCAAATGATAGTGTAATATACATCATTTTGTTTTGGGGCCAAATCGTAAAAGATATTAACATTATTTATAAAATAACTATTTAAGAGTTTAAATAACATGCAAACTAAGGAAAATCAAAAAAAAAATATTAAAAAAAAAATTTATTTTTGGTTATAATGCAATTTGAATGAAAAAAAGAAAAAAAACACCCTTTATTTTTGGAGGACCCCATGAAATAATTCAAACCCTAAACCAATTTTTTTTTTCTTAAATTAAAGACAAAGGTGCGTTCTCTAAGATAAAAAAAAAATTTTAGATAGCTTTTAAGATAAGGAAAATAATTGACATTAAAGTTTTATGTTTTTTGAAAAATTTATAAATTTGTCTATAAAATTAATTTTATGCTCGTACTTTACTTTCATTGTATTCAAGTTGTTTACATTTAGTAGTTTTTTCAATCTGTAATGTTCAAAAACTAATTAACAATATATTCATATTCACTATATTCTTTATATTCAGTTTAATTCACATAGCGCTGCATTGAATGCAGCTCTAAAAATAAGCTTTTCAACAACTTTTTGTATAGGATATTTGTATATGTTTAAAATGCAGCGGACACAGTTTTAGCTTGCAGCGCCAGCCATTTAACGAATATTTGAAAATTGAATGTAAAATTTAAAAACTAATAAATTTATGTTAAGTTCAATGAAAACAAGCAGGAAAACTGAAATAAAAAGAAATTTTCTTTTTTCTTCTTTTTTTTTGAATAGGTGGGACTGCAGCTCCAGTGTGCCACCCCACGCGACGCCCCTGGTGAATACTAAATATACAGTTTTAGAAATAATAAAATATTGTTTGTATTAAAGTAATGTGACTAATGTATTTTACATAGAATTATACTTTAGAGCCAAAGTACAATGTAAACCAGGGTTTCCCAAAGGGGGCGATATCGCCCCCCTGGGGGCGATTTTAGTAATTTGGGGGGCGATAATTAGTAAGGGGGCGAAAGGGTGGGCGATAACTAGTAAGGGGCGATTTTAAAATGTTGGGCTGTCATGAGATTTTTACTTTTTTTTCTTGCTATTTTACTAATTTTAGCTTGCTCTAAATTGTATGACCCTGAGGTAAAACTTAAACAAAAATGTTTATTTTATTAATGTAAAAAGTAGAAAAAAATCAAGTGTTTATGACTCCTACTTTCAAGTAAATACTATATTTTCATTCATATATTTCCTTGTTTAACAATTACATATATCATAGATGATTGAAATCCCTCTAACTATTTTATAACCTGAGATATATGTTATTTGGGATCATAAATAGTTTGTAAAAATCTATGTTATCTTTTATTAACTATCACCTCATGATATTTCCAGTTGTTTTTTGAAAAGTCACTAAGTTAGACTAAGAAATAAAACTATACAGGGTTGCCAGTTTACCTAGAAGCCTTGAAAAACCTGGAACTTGGCAAGTTCGGCAAAAAAAAAACCTGGAAAAAATCTGTAATTTTTAACGATTTTAACATATAAGTAGTAGATTTAGATCTGACAAAAAAAGCTATCATATAGATAAAAATATGGATCCCTTCGTGGCAGATACTTTTGAAATAAACGACATACAGGAAACCTTCTTAGACTTACAAACTGACCTTAAACTTAAAGTAAATTCTTCAAAACAACGATATGAAAGCTTTTGGACTCAACAAAAACTAAGGCAAAAGTATCCAATCATTTAAAAGGAGTTCAGTTATCAACATCTTGAGCAAAAGATCTAATCTAGATATTTATAAAGGAGGTGACTTAAGGCTCTATTTTACTGATTAAGAATCGGATTAGAGAAACTTGCAAGCAGTCATGAACCTCATCTTTCACATTATATTAGACTTCAGTAGCAGACATTATTTTATGAAAGTTTTTTAATTTAATTTGATCTTTTGAAAATTTCTTATTTAACCTGGTTTGTATTGTATTTAAGTAGTTTTTTTATAATAACAACTTTATTAAGCTATTTATTCTACAACAGGTTTGCATAATGCCTAATAAATATTTATTACGGTGGAATTCCTCTTGAGTTCGTACTTTTTACCCAAATAAAAAAAGCAAATTTATATTTTCTTATATATAACTAAAGTAAAGTCTATTACTAACCGAATATTAACAAAACTAAATATATATAGTATTTGTTAGCTTATATAGATCTGTTTTATTTTAATGAAAGTTTGTTTTATGTTTTAGTGGATTTCATGTTTATTCATAACATTACTGCATATAACATATTGAAATTTGTCATTTTGTAAAAAAATTATGGTAATAATTCTTTTAGATTGCTCTTTTTAGTATTTTTCAAAGTGCGAACTTAAGCGGAAGTCTACTATGTTTATTAAATGGTTTATGTTTCAAAGTTGTTAACAGTTTTATTTTGACCTGGTTAATTTTGTAGTTTATATTCGTCGTTTTACATTATATTCTAAAAGTTTTTATAGCATAGTGATAAAATTAAAATATTTATTTGAAAGACCTTTATTTGACAGGTTTTTGTTATTACTTGTTTAATCTGTATATAACTTAAACAACTATATACCTATTATCTGATTGTAAAATTTTGATAACTATTAAAGTTTTAAATTCTAATATGAATTTTTTGGTTTTAAAAGAGTATAAATTTGAGATCTCTATTTTAAATGACTTCTACTCTTTCATTTAAAAGTTTCTTAAACTCAATTTTATTTTCTAACTTGATTTATTATTGTTAAAAAAATTATTATTATATAAGGAGTTTTAGACTATTAATACAACTGTTTTTGGTTTTTTCATAATATTAGCAATTAGAATATACTTAGTTTATTATAATACTTCAACACTAGCTTTTAGTTTTTCACTATTTTCCTCTGTTAAACTATTATGGGCTAATAGCTAGAAAAAAAAATTTAAACTGAATTAAATAAGCCATCAAAAAGACTGCTACAGTTACGAAACAAAATTTTATCCTAGTTAAAAGTTTTTTTTAATTGATTACTTTCTGTTCACAGAATTAAGTCTAAAACATTGGATTTTTTTTTTTGAATTTAAATAAAGAAAAAAAATTGTTAGAATTAAGGTTTAGTTTCCTAAAGATTATTCCAAGTCAAGTACTATTTCATGGTATTCTACTACAAAACAAATAGTTTAAAAAGTTTAAAATCAAATTCTTAATTTTTACAACTAACTTGCTTACAATATATCTTAGTATTGATATTAATAAATTTACTGATTAACTGAAGCTGTTGATGAAACGACTTTTCATGTGAGAAAATCAACCAGTCGGTCAAACTTCCTCAAACTAGATCAGAAATTGATTTTTAATTTTTATTTTATTATGTGTATAATAAACTGTTCATTTTTTAGTTTTTTTAATCTCTGGTATAGTTATTTTAGAATATGCCTATTTATAGAATAATTTACGTATTTTGTGCGGCTTAAATAAGTTACTTAGTATTAACTTCTAAATGTCCGAAATTTGTTATATGAGATATTATTATAATTTCAGGTTTCAGTTAAGATTTCAGATAGGTAACGTAAGGCTCAGATCCAGTCGAATTTCGACCCGCTAAGTAAATTGAAAACTACTTGTGCATAATAAATAAAAATTAGTTTTTTGATACTTAATATTTTGAAATACGCTTTCATTTCGTTTTCAGTTCACAATAATATTTCCTAGATCACAATAATAGTACATGAGTTTATTACAATTATGCTCGAGTTTTTTAATTTTCTTATTTGTTACTTTTTCAAAATCATGCAGCCCGCAATTACATTTTTTAACGAGTTGAAACTAGAAAAGATTTTTTAGTAAATATGAATAGCTGACTACAAAAATTGTCCACCACTGACCTAAAAGTTTTATTAGTTTCAAAACAGTTCATATTTAAACAGGATTGATTACAGATAACACAAGGCTTTTTCATAATTAAGTATTTTAAAACACTTTACTGGGCTTCTAAGAAACCAACTGTAAATTATTTTCTCAAGCCCTGTAAACTACTTTGAACACAAAAGTGCGTGTATAAGAAGTTCCAGACTAAATTACATTTCGAACACAACTTTTTAGCTCAAAAGTATGTACTCAAAAGAAAAACTACTTTGTGAAATCAGGGGGGGGGGCGATTTTTTTTTCAAATTACTGAAAAGGGGGCGATTTAGTAAATGAGTTTGGGAAACCCTGATGTAAACCTTTCACAAGAAAACAGAGTTTGTTTGTGGAGGTGATTTTTTTTAACAAGGAAGAAATGAAAGTATACAAAGAGAGGAAAAAAGACTACGAAAAACAAAGTGGTCACAATGGGTGAAGGAAATATTAAGGAAACGATTTGAGAGACTTAAAGTTATAATGTTGTTACTGCACTACTGAGAATAGTTGTAAAATAATACTTTACCGGGTTTTTTCAGTTACAAGTTTAGTTATTACTAAGTATATAGGTTCAGTTACAAACTGTATATAAAACCAAAGTCTTCTAAAAGTAAAAATACTAAATAACTTGTTAAGTATAAGAAACGCGGAAACGAATCAAGTTAGTGTTCAATCTTGGTAAGAAACACCAGCTTTCTTTTAAATAAAGTATTAACGTTACAGTTAAGTTTGAAAAAAAAGACGCATCAAATATTAATTATTAATTTATAACAACACTACACAAAACGAACTAACACGTCAAACAAAGACAACACCAGGTTCAAGGTCTACATAGCGTTATAAAGGACTTTTTAAGGTTCTTCTCTCGGAATATAGCTATGAAAATAAAACTAACAATCTACTTTAAGCTTATTTAATTAGAAAGGTTCGCTATCTAAAGCTGACTTTGCTAAATTATCAAAAAACCGCAACATTAATTTTGAAATTGTCAAAAGGCTTAAAAATTGGCTGATGATTGTACAAAAACCGCGCCGGCTAAGTCCTTGTTAATTCTGACTCGATACTAATATAAAACGCATTAATGAAATTCCGTCCTTATGTGCGGTAATGATTTCAAGAGAATGGGCTATTTTCTCGGTAATAAGTTTCTCTCTTTGCAGAAACTTCCTATAATTTAATCAAGTACTTTAAACACGTACTTACCCAAGGAGGAAGTGTGTCAAAAGTAGGCGACAAAAATGATAAACTTTTGAAAATGAATATTTATTTTATACTTAAAGAAAAGAACAGCCACAGTAACTGTCCTTCAAAGTAGTAAAAACACTTTTATTCTATTTGAAACCTTAGGGCTTTCTGTGCTTCAAAAACTAATTGAAAGAACTGAACTTTTAGTTAGTCAAACCTTTAAACTTTAGAAACTTTAACCAATTAAGAGTTGTTTTAATCAACTAAGACTTATAAACATAATATAATAACTGGTTATATTTTTTTATGAACTATTTAAATAATTTTATAAAGTTTTCGTTTATAAAACTATTTTAGCTACAGGTATGGTTTAAAAGTTTATTGTACTTATTCATCTAAATTAAACTAATTTTACAGACACAACTAAAACTTCAAATATAGATAATGTTTTTGAGTTATTAGTTTAAACTAGTGATGTACCGGACTCACTATCCGGGTTCGGCCATTTTTGTCTGATATCCGGATCCGGCCGGATTCTAATTTGAAAAAAAAGTCCGGGTCCGGTTCCGGCCGGATTCTAATTTGAAAAAAAAGTCCGGATCCGGGTCCGGCTGGATCCTAACAGAGATCCAGCCGGACCCGGATCTAGTTAGTAAAAAAGAACATACTGAAAAGTATTTTTTCAAAATTCCTGTGTAAATTGATAAGAGTCATTTTCGTCAGTTAAAGTGAAACACCTACCGTGATTGGCTCATTTTGTACACGTGACTAATTTACATTTGTTTACATTTAAACTATGAAATAAATATTTTATGAAATGCAACTTTTTACATATGTTGTAAAATTGAAAACTTTGGAATGAATACTTGCATTATTTATTGTTAAAGTCGAGCTCAGAGAATATTTAGAGTTAATACGGTTGAATGTACGAGCCAATGAGAATCATATGACGAAATGTTTTAAACTAAATACTGATGCAACAAAACATCAGAACATGACAGGCAGTTTATATGTAACCAGTTAGTTAGTTTGGTGTGTAGCTTGAAGCAACTAAATATCTTAAACGTTTTTGTGAATGCTTATTGTAAGTAGTGTTTTGTTTTAAAAGTGAATATTTCAACAGGTGTTTAATTGTTTAAATATTTAATCCAGGTTTATAGTTTAATAATTTATTAAAAATTTTACAGTTTCTTGTTTACTCATAGTTTAATTTAATTTTTATTTTTTTGTTTTAAGTCTTTTGATATAGATTTAAGTAGCTTCAAGTTTTTAAAGTGTTACCAAAGTGATTAATAGTTTTGTATATGCTAGTATTTCTTGTTGTGTTTTATATAAAAGATTCATCACTCAAAACTGTCGTGTCTGATTATAGAAAGTAGTCTCAGTTATAATTTAGTATTTTTTAGATATTAATTAAATAAGGTAGGATTTAACTATGATGGGTAGTACTAATAAGTTAAGTGTACCACAATCAGTCCACAACTTTACTACCAAATTGTCAACCTTTGCTAGCTGTTCTACTGATTATTAGATTAAAGTAATTCTTTCAGTTTTTAAAAACCTCATTCTGACTCAGGCTTGTTTATACTCACTCTAGCTAGTTTTATTGACTTAAACAGTGGCAACCCTGCTAGTTTGAAAACTTTAGGGAATTTTAGAAAATCTTGGACTGCCTCAGGCTAGTTTAGTTTTATATAAAAACTCAGGCTAGTTTTCTTTTAGATTTTGAATGAGTTTGAGCTGATCAAGTTTTAATTATTTTGTAATTTGCTAGTGTATCTTGTTCAAGAACTTGATTTCAAATTTTTAATTGTAAATAACACCTAAATTTGTAAACCTTGTGGCTAGCTGTTCTATTTATTATTAGATTAAAGTTCTTTTTTTTCAGTTTTTAAAAACCTCATTCTGACTCATGCTAGTTTATTCTAGTGATGTACTGCACTCACTATCCGGGTCCGGCCGGATATTGCCATTTTTGTCTAATATCCGGATCCGGCCGGATTCTAATTTGAAAAAAAAGTCCGGATCCGGGTCCGGCCGGACCCGAAATTGTGGGTCCGGTACATCACTAGTTTAAACTAGGGTTTCCCAAAGTAGGTAAAGTGGTCCCGTTGGGGGCCATGAGCAGCAAAGGAGCCAAGGGGGGGCATAAGCAGTCAAGGGGCCACTGGGGGGCCAAGAGGTCATAATTTGAAACTTGCATTAAGTATTCTAGAGTTCATGATAAAAAGCAAAAAAGGTCTGAGTTACTTTTAATGGAGTAACTAGATACTGTGGAATTAATGATGAAGAGCATAAAAAAAGTTGTTAGGCGTTTTTTTTGGAAGTATATTGAAGTGGGCCAAAGCTTTTTAAGTTTCTTTAAAGGGGGCTTTTTGAAAAAAAAAAAATTGGGAGACCCCGCTCTGAAACCTTCTTTTACGACACTTTTAAGGTACCCTGTCGACTGAACTGCATTGGGATAGATGAAAAACGAAAACTTCTTTGCTTTGTTGTTGTTGTTCATTATGTTGTAGTTAAAGTTTTTTGAAAATCAAAGCTATATTTTCTTATCAACGTTCATTCGAAAATTAACAGTTAAGTAATTAATTTACTAAAATAGTTTCTAATTCTTTACTGCATAATAGTAACTCTTTTAATATTATTCTATACTTTTTAAGCCTAAACTAGTTCATAACTATTTTAGTTTGTTTAGAAATTTTGATAAAAAACGACAAAAAGTTTTTAAAAAGCTAGTGCTAAATCTTAAACCATCATAACAAGGTATGTGTCATTTATACATTATTTTTAAGAGGATTTTGGGATTTTCCTTGATACTTAAAGGTTGCTAAGTGAAAAATATTGTTTGCAAAATTCTAATTTACACTCTACAGCTAGAAACACATACAACGTTCAGTTCTAGAATTGCTACTCATTAAAATAATTTCTCAAAACACTTATACAACTATATAATGTTTTTTACTGTTAAATGTTGTATTAACTTTTTTATAATTTATTTTAGAGTTTAGTATTTTTCGGTCGTTTTTGATTTTTTTTTTCTATAAGTTGACTTAGCTTTATATAAAAATACTCGGTTTTTTATAGCGTATACAAGTTTTACATTTGTCTTTCAAACAATTGTTTAAAAAAAAAGTTATTTGTTTCCATCAATGTTAGCGAAATAACTGATCAGCGATTATTAAAATTTTTTTAATAAATTTTCAAACTGTTTAAAATTATTTATTTGTATTTTTAACTTTTTTCTAAAAAAAAATTCCATATTTTGTTTTAGTTGTTGACATATCTCAAATCTAATTTTATACATGTAATAATTTAAGAAAATATATAGCATACGAAAAGTAAATATAGTTTATAATAATGAATAAAACAGCTCTCATTCAAATATCTTACTTATAACGAAATCAATTCAAATATTAAAGTTAAGTATCAATATAAGTAGACGAAAAAAAAAAACAGACTGCTGTTGTTAATTTAAATATTTTTTTGCGAAATAAAACTTTTAAAGCATAATAAGTTTATTCAACGAGTTTAAACTATGCTTCTCCAATTTGCTGATTTGTTATATATTCACACTTAGGCTATCAAAATAGTTTGTATTGTACTAATAAAGTTTATTTACATTAACTTTAATGCTTTTACTATTATAAGATACTATATATAATACAAAATTTTATTTTTCTAAAATACTTCAAAAGGTTATAATTTATATATTATATCCACTTAGCAAATTATAAAGATTATTTTGTAAACTAATTCTAACTTATTTAAAAACTAACAAACTTAAATTTTTATCTAAAAAACCAAAAATCCCTTTAAAAATGTTTTGGATAACAGTTAAATACAAATAATTTTGAAAATATCTTAAACCAAACAATAACGGCAGCTTAGCTTTATTTCTTATAAAACAGTGTTTAATTTAAATATTAAATTCAGTTATTTGGAATTCAAAACAGTTTTTTAGAGAAAGTTGAATATAGAGAAAGTTTTATAGAAATGCTTAAATTACTAATTTGTCAAAGAAATATATTTTTTTATTTTTAAAACTCACAAAGTTATAAAAATACTTAATACACTGAAGGTAAATAGCCGCTATTACATTAATAGATTTATTTTCAAAATACTAATTTTTTTTATGTAACTAAATATCTAAAATACATATAAAAAACTTAAATACTTATTCCAGAAAACAGTTCAGACTTAATACGTACTACTAAGAACTTTGGACTAAAGTATTGGATATTAATTGATAGTTCTACTGGTTAAACCGTTTAAGTTTAAAAACAAATTTTTAAAATAATATTTCAAAGTAAGTTTCTAAAAAAACAACATTTTAAATAAAAATATTAATTTATTTTTAACTAAATACTAAAACAAAAAAAAATATATATCATGCTTATTATATTCTTATTAACTAGCAATGGAGAAAACTAATTTCATCATTAAAACTATTGGTTGGTACCAGAGATGCTAAATCGCAGAGCACAAAATCCCCGCAGTAGAATAAAAAATAAAAAGCATGGCAATAGAATTAAAATTTCTTATGAAAGCAAAAGCTGTATTTTACAAGTTGAGAACATAAAAGTTTCATATATTCAATTACACCAACATATGTAAAAGCATATTGTTTTTATAAGTATGAATGCCTTAAATGTAAGTTTATGTTTTTTATTTTCATAAGGTTAATTTTATTCACTTTATTGTTAATTTAATCATAACTACCTATTAACCTTATAGTAGTAGGTAATGTTTGGTTAGAAAAATTAAAGAAAAGTATCTTCCACTTATTTAAATGGTTAATAAACTAAAAACATTGTAGCTTTGGAACTAATCGATGTTAAATTAATTTATTATTTGATTTTTTTTTCCAAAAATTAGATGCAATAGACAAATTATTTTTTCTTATATCCTACTTTTATCAAATTATTTGAATTTTTAAACTTAAATATAAAGTTTGATTATTATAATTTTTTAAGATTCATTATAAATTATTTTATTAAGACATAGATTTCACTTAAAAGTAATTTGAATATAATTTATTATTTTTGTTGACAAACTTGAAACTACTATTTGCTTAGATTAAATCTATTTAAAATTTTTAATGTGACAAATTTATTGAGTCTTTTTTTATTATAATTAGGTAGTTTATCTAAAAAAAATATTATACTTGAAAGTTTTAGTGTACAACTCAAGGTTTTTAAAACTAGTTTTGTAAATTAAGCAGAGTTGAAACAAGGTCAGGAAAAGTCAAAAAACTCAGGAAAAGCAGAAAAAAAAGATAAATAACAAGAATAGTAAGGTTTTTTTTTTAAACAGTCAGGAAGTTTGACTAAATATTAAAAAACACCAGATTTTGTCAGTTTAAATTCACTGAATTCCTTATATTCAAAAACAAGTCTTTGAATGGTAAAAAATTAATTTAAATTCTTCAAAGTGTGATTAAAATTGAAAAAATTTCCAAGAATTTTACAAAATTACTTAATGCCTTCATCTGGTAAAATTAAAAGAATATCCTTTATAAAACTGCAAAATGTGACTATTAAAATTTTTTTAAACTATCCTACTAGAACAAACAGTTTTTGTAAGCAGTTTGATAATCTGTAGCATTTTTTAGTAAAACAATGATAATACACATAAGTTTGTTTATCTAGCATATGTTAGAATTGAATTGTTTTTTGTTTAAGTAAATAAATAATTTCATTCTAATTAAACACTAGGTTTAGTGTTTTGGGTAATAAGTTTATGTTTATAATTTACCTCATTATAATTTTTTCAAAATTTTTTAAATTTTTAAAATAAATTATAAAAGAGGTGAACTTCATGGTTAAGTTTAATTATTTATAGTTTATTGTAGAATAGTTGTTTTTTAATATTTTTTACATAAATAAGGGTAAAATATTTACTACTAATTTTATAAATATTGATAAACTGAAATATAAAATTGAAGGCTTTATTAATTCCAAGTGTTTGAATATGTATTATATTATTTGTTTAAATTGATAATTTGATTTAGAAAAGTCAGGAAAATTGTAATAAAAAGTCAGGAAATTGTTTAAAGAGTGGATAATAACTATAGGGTTGCTATTTTACCTAGAAATTAAAAATTCTGTACTTTGACAATTAAGGCAATTAAAACCTTAGCAAAGCTGAAATTAGATATAATTTAAAAAAAACCTACATTTTTTAACAATAAACCTAAAAAACCTGAAATTCTTAACAAGTTTACATAGTTCGGTAATAAAATTTAACTTGATTCAAAAATATTTCATATAAATAAGTTTTTTTTTTATCAACAAAAAAAACTTTTTTTCATAAAACGCATTTCAATAAACTTAAGTATTTTTCAATGGCTTATGCTATCAGGGTTGCCACTTTACCTGGAAATCTGTTTTTACCTGGAAACCTGATACTTAACAACTAAGGCAAAAAAAACCTGGAATTTGAGAAATTTTTAACCAAAGACTTAGAAAAACATTCAGTTTTTAACAATTTCCGCATGTTAAGTAGTACAATTTTAACTTGACACAAAAAAACTATCATATAAATAAGATTTCAATTAAAATTTTTTAGTTATAATACACATTTTAATTAACTTTATAGTACATATACAATGTTTTTTTATTATTTAACACAGTTTTTTATATTAGACATAACTTTAAACTGAAAATAAACCAAAATACATGTAATTTTAAAAGCCTTGTAGAGATTTGAAAAACCAGGAAAAATTTATAAACATGAGTGGCAACCTTGTACTATTCCAAACAGTTTATTACAATAAATTTAACTTTAAACTGAAGCTAGACTCTAAAATGTGTATTTTTTAAGATTTTTTGAAATCATGTAAAAAATTTAAATAAAAATCAGGTGGTTATTCTCAGGGTTGCCACATAGTCAGGAAAATTCAGGAAATCAGGAAAAACTAAGAAAAATGACAAAAGTCATGAAAATTCAGGTCAAAATGGGGGGTTTTTGAAAAAATTCAGGAAAAATTCAGGAAAAAAATTTATAAAAACCTCAGATATTGTCAGTTCAAATTTATTTATTTCCTTTTATTTCAAAGCCTTCGATTAGTGAAAAATTAATTAAAAATTCTTTAAAGTCAGACTAAAATTGCAAAATGTTCCTTAAATTTTACAAAATTACTTAATTTTCAATGCCTTTTTTAGTAAAATTATAGTAAAAAGTCAGAAAAATCTTGAAAAAAGTCAGGAAAATTTTAGTAAAATGTCAGGAAAAAGTCAGGAAAAGTCAGGAAAAATTTCTCAGCTTGACTTGTGGCAACCATGCTATTCTGTAGTAGTTAAGGTAAGTCTCTAATGGTTTTTTTTTTCTTGGATTTACAAATAGTTATTAAGTTACACACTAAACACATTACTTTAGCAGTTACATTTTCGTAGGTAACAACCGTTGAAATTATTTTAGATGAAATTCCAGACCAAGAAGATTTACCAACTTTAGATTTTCCACCACCTAAAAAGATGAGGTACCAGAAATCTTGGGAATCTGTTTATGAGTTAAAAGGTTTTTTTATCTCTAACAATTTGTAGTATTTAAGAATACACATTTGAGTATTTCAATTTTGAATTCAACAACAATTTTTTTTTAATACTGAGCTTTTTTATTAAATATTATAAAGGAAAGTTCTCATGTTTTTATTGAATTAAACTAATTTTTCCATTGTAATTTTTGAAAAAAAAAAAAATTTTTAAATAGTTTTTAAAGTATTTTTTGTAATTTTATTTCAATAATACACAAAAAATTTTATCATCTAAAGTCAAAAATTCCAATTCACTTTTTACCTAAAAATTAACATTTTGTTTTAATAATTTAATAATTAACAATACTTTAGCATGACATTTTTTTTACTTTAGTACTAACCTTTGACTACTTTATTTAAATAAATATACTTAAAATACATTTTATAATAACAACACACAAATTAAACTGTTAATTTTATTATAAAATTAAAACCAAAATTTGTTAGTATAAAACAAAGTTCGCTTCATAGACAAAAATTGAATTTCTAATTTTATTATTTAAGTAAAATGGTTCATAGAGGCCATAAGGCGGTGAGATGGGCAAATTATTTATTTACAACAATTTTTTGGTTTTACACCTTACAAATTATCATGATTTTTGTTTGTTAAACAAAAAAAAAATTTTTAATTTTTGTCATAAAATACATTTATTTGAATATTAAAAACATTTTTCTGACAAATGGTTTGTGGTAATATCAAGAATTCTTTATAAAATTTTTTAGTATATTGCTTTCAATTACAAAAAGAAAATTTTTATTTACTATTTTATAAATGCTAAGAAGATTAGCTTTGACTGATTTAATTACTAGACAGATCTACTTAGTTTTTTTATTTCAAAAAAGAATTATTTCACTGCATTGATTAAATTTATATATAAATTTTTGATAAAAGTTGTGATATAAATAACAATTTTATTATAAGCAAATTTATTATCCCATTTGTAAGCTTAGATTTCTAAGATAGATTTAACTAAAGCTTTTATTAATTGAGAATAAATAAATTTAAAAAAAATTGTTATTTATTGATCTTGTAGTGAAACAAAACTTTAAAAAGCACGTTTTAAAAGTAAATACATACTTAATTAGCTCAAGTTGAACTGTGATGCTTACATCAGGCTAGCCACTTTACCTGGAAGCCTATAATTTGTCAAATTAACCCAAAAAAAAAACCAGGAATGTTTGTATTTTTGGAAAAAAATCGGAAAAACTTCAAATTAAAAAAAAACCTGGAAATTTTAACATTTTAAGCATTGTCAGTAGTTAAATTTTCGATTTGACACAAAAATTTATAATATAAATAATATTTTTTTTCTTCATCTAAAAATTTTTTATCTACCAACACATTTATTGTAAGTTTAAAGTATTTTTTTAATGTTGTCAATTTTAAAAGTTTAAAACATTTATATTTTTTTTTATTCCAAAGTATACAGATTATATGTTCTTTTCATTCAAAATTTTACAGTTATTAAACTTATAACAAAAAAAATTAGAAAGCTTTATGTTTGAATCACAGGTGTTAGTATTTGTTATCTAAGCAAAATAAAGAAAACTTCAGTATCTACATTTTTACACCTCGAAGACTTTGGAAGAGACAAATCAGCGTTATCTATTGCTAACGCATTCAAAAGAGTCTTAAAGATGTATAATGTTCAGTTAAAAAATGTAGTTTCAATATGTAAGTATATATGAACTGTTACTGTTTTTTTTCATTTTTGTATTCTAGTTATGTATTTATTAAATATGTACTACTAACGTGTTTTTAATTTTAAATTTAGATATTAATAGTAAGTTAATTTTTGTTTATTTCAGCTATTCTCTGTGTATTCTTGCTAACTTTTATAAACTAGTTTTAATATCTTACAATGATCTATCTTTATTAATAGACTTAATTTGATTTTATTCAATTGTTTAAGAAAAGTATAAATTTAAGCACAAACTGGTCTTATAATTTAAGAAAAATATTTTTTTTTTAACTTAGTAAATATATTTTTAGGTACAGACGGAGCTGCTTCCATGACAGGAGTTAAGAATGGAGTAGGACAAATTCTGAAAAAAGATAATCCCAGGCTTATAACAATATCCTGTACAAATCATGCTTTGCAAAATGCATGTTTAACTGCAACCAAAGCTACAATACCTAATGAAGTAAGTATTAAAACTATTTTATATAAATTATTAATTCAATTGTTGAATGAGAATTTCAGTAAGCTGCATTTATTCAAGTTACAAAGTTGTTTTTTTATATTTATTTATGATATTTTATTATATTTTAATATGTTGTATTAAAAAAAACCATTGTTGTTGAATAAAAGTGTGTATACTTTTAAATTAAATAAGGTTGAGGAGCTTATTAAGAAAACGTTCAACTACTTCAAGTTATCTAACACAAGAAGAAGTGACTTTGAAAATTTAGGTGTGTGTATGACGGGTGAAATTCCGTTAAAATTTAAAGCCTTAAGCAAAACTAGATGGATATCACACTTTCCATGCATTGAAAGAATTTTATTGAATTGGGAAGTACTCAAAGCTTTTTTTAATGAAGTAGGTATTAAACTATTACTATAAACTTCAAGACGCTTTAATAATTAGAAAAATTATTAGTATAAAACTTAAACAATCCTGTTTTAAATTATTTAGCATTTTTACAATTATATTTTTACAAATATCTATAAATTTAAAATTCAATCTGCCCTGAAACTTAGTAATCATATGTTTACTAAGGTAACATTTTATTAAATCAAATATATAATCAGAAGATATATAATAAATGTTTAAAAGCACAAATTAATTAACATAGATTTAATAAGAATATATATCTTTTTAAACAAAACTTTCTTTGTTAATGAGCCTTGTTTTATAAGTATTAGTGTTTATTAACTATAATGATGTTTGTTATCGAAATTTTTATTCTTACCTATAACATTTGTTTGTATATTAGCCAGAAAGAAGAAGAAACGATTTACATGCTGAAAGTATTCGAAAAATGCTAAATAGCAATAGATTAAATTTTGTTTTTAAATTTATGGGCAAAATTTTAGAGAAAGTTAGTTTCTAAGACCTATTATCTGCTTAATTATGAATTAACACCAACCAAATTTAACCAACCAAATTCAAGTAAGCTTAATTTAGATCACAAGGCAACTAAGAATAATTTTTAATTTTAGGCTATTAATAATAAAGTTTCGTTTGATTTTATATCTACAACATTTTGGCGTAAATAAACATTATTTTTTAATTAGTAACGCAAACAAACGTACAATAACGTTCTTATAACAAAACATTACTAACATTTTGTTAAAGGTTTAGTAGATTCAAATTTAGATTGGATTTTATACAGAGTAAACAATATAAGTAATTATTATCAATATTTTATTTTTTTATTAATTTAATTGTTAAATTATTATTTTACTATATAAATTAAGTTGTAGTTACTAAAATTTACATTTTTTTGTAGCTAACCTTTTGGAAGAACCTATCTTTCATGTAGAAGTAAACGAAGTTTATGCAAATTTATCCATTAGTAAGAAGGCAGAGGTTAAACTAATTAAAATTCACGTTGTTTAGTCAATTGGGTTTATTAACAACTAAACTTAATTGATTTTTTTTAAATAGGATTTGTTTAATGAGAATAATTTCTGAAATGGTTTTTACTTTACTTGAAAAAATTTTAAGTCAAAATACAAGTTATTATAATAACTGTGTTTTTTTTTTACATAATTGTTTTTTTTTTCAGTAAATTCTCATACTTTACTTAAGTAATTTACTTAATGTTGTGTATTACACGTGAAAAAATTTCTGTTAATGACACGCTACGGTTCTAATCTGTAACTAATTTTCCTATAATTCCAACATTTTTATAATTAATTGTTTTAATACAGGTAAAAAATATTTTTCAAAGTTTTGTTGTAGTGTTTATAATTGAATTGGAAAAAAGAATGCTGCAAAATCTTGAATTTATGGCTCAGTATGAAGTTGTAAACGATGCTAGTTGGTATTAAATATATCTTCAAAAAATAAAATAACTTATTTAAATATCATTAAAACTTATAATTTTTTAAAGGCCTTAAATAGACGGATGCCGGATATTGAGAAGTTTTTAGAACATCCAAAAATTAAAAAATTGTTTGAAGGAAACCACAGAGATACTATCTCACTTCAATACAAAAGTTTGCATGGACGTCATCAAACAAGTATCGGTTAGCTAAAGGAAAATAACAATAGTAACCTACTACTTAAATATAAATTAAAATTTTCATTGTTAATGTTAAACAAGTTTTGTAATTTAGTAAACATTGTAAATCTACCGAAAACTAAGTTCTGATAAAATAAAAACATGATTTATTATTGTAAGAGTACACTTACAATTGATTATGTACATAAAAAGTTATCTGTTTATTCTTAACAGATAAATCAACAAACGTTAACTTTTGGAGCAGTGTTCGCGTTGAATACCAAGAACTTAAGGAGTTAATGATGAAACTACAAACGATACCTTTTAGTAACGCGCAAATCGAGCGAGACTTTTCCTTGATGAATATCTCGAAAAACAATAGACAATCTAATATGGGCCATATTTTGTTAAACTCCTTAATGATTATTAGGTAAGTAAAAATTTAATGTATTTGGATTTATGTCTTTTTATTTTAACCTATTTATTTCATAGAAATGAAATTTTAATGTGTAATTTAAACTGTAAAGTTTTTAATCATTATTTAGATTATTTAATTTTAGTTAAAGTTGGGTATGCAACTCGATGACCGAGAGGTCTTTTTGTGTACCCGGATCCTTGAAACAAGAAATTTTTGAATTTTGTTTTGTTATTATTCAACAAACCTTATCATTTTGATTTTTACTTTTAAAAAACATATTTTATTATAGGAGACATAAAGGCCCTATTAATAACTTGTTTTTTTTAATGTAATCCAATTAAATTAATATTTTGTATTACAACGATTTGTTTTATATAATTTTTTTTCTTTTATTTTAAATATAAGGGAAGAATAAATGCATAATAAGAATTGAAACATTTTTTTGCTAAATTTATCGGTATATTATCAGTAAAATTCAATAATATATATCACTAGTAAAAGTTACTAGAACTTTTTTAACCAATTTTAGTTTAGGTAGTTTTTTAAATTTTTTATTCTAATTAAAACTATTTGTACAAGGTTAAAAAGCTTGGCGTTTGCTTATTATTTAAATATTATATAGGTTGTTGTCTTTTTAGATAAATTAAAGTATAGTGTTAATCTGTTTGTTGAATATTTTTATCATAAATATAATATTGGTAAAGTACAAAATTATAACTCAATGTATGGTTTATAAATTACTCTTTTTCATTCAAAGGTTCAATTCAAACATTAGTAATAAAAAATTCCTACAATTACTTTTTACATTCTTAAGCCAATTATTACCCAAAATTATAATAAATTCTATTTTTCTCAGATCAACCTGCAAAAGAATGGAGTTATGCTGTGACAAATTTCCACTTTCAGATACATTGATAGAAGAAGTTGGTAAGTCTAGTTTGTACAAACCAAGAAGCCAAGATGTCAATGAAATCTTGACAAACGAAGAGTACAGCAAATTTAAACCTTCAAATTTGACAATGTTTGCAGCAAACAATGTAATTGAAAATTTCAACAAAATTTTTGCGTGTTAAAAAGCAGTTAATTTAAAAAAAAATGCTTTTCATTTAAAGTCAATTCACTATTTTAAAAACACTTTTACTTGAGTGACTGTTAAAGCATTCTACTGTTTAAATTTGTTGTGACTGTATTTTATTCAAAAATTTCAAATTTGTTTATTTACAAAGTTTTGTACATTAATTGCTAAAATTTCTTAGACTATTTGTACTTTTTTACATATTTTGTAGTAACAATAATAAGTTCAATAATAATCCAACCGTTAATCGCGCTAATTTTTTATCATATGAGTATTATGCTAAATTTCTTTTGCCTAACAAACTTTAAAATTTCTCATTTTCTTAGTTTTTATTAAGTATTTTTTAATACTTAAAATTGTTATTTTAAATTTCCGTATTAACTTTTGTATTTTTTAAAATTTTTATTTAAAATTTTAGGTTTTTAAACAAAACATTTTTACTTCAATTCAGCTTTTTTTTTAAACAATTTTCTTTATTTACCAATATAGATTTTTTTTAAATTGCCATAACTGCTAGTTATTGCAATACAAATTAGTTTAAGTCATAGTGCTGTAAACTGCCCTTATGTTATGCACTTGTTCTTTTATTAATAAACATATAAAATTAATCCAAGCTCTTTATATATATATCAAAAAAGTATGTAGAGTATATAGCTTGTATTAGTATAATATATTGTATTGTCGAAGGTTTGTATAATTTTTTTAATTACAATATATCCTAGTTTTTATTTTTTCACAAACTTTGAAACTTGAATTAAATGAATAAACCTAGAAGTACATAAGCAACTTACAAAAATAAATTACTTTTTAGTTAACTATACTTACAAATTAAACATTGAAAATGGTTTAAAACTTAAAGATAAATGAAATAAGTAATACTAGTAACCTTTTAGATTTTTTTTCTCTTAAATAAAGTTTTATTTTATGAAACAAATTAAAGTAGTTTAACATGAATTCCTTTAAATGTACAATTTCAGTCTTTGCTTTATATCATAGTCATTATTATCTAATAAAATATCTTTTCACTAAGTTAACATTTTTAGCTGCGAATATTCTTACTGCAAAAGCTTTAGTATAATTAGATTGTTATAAAACTTATAGCAGAAAATATTTTTAATTTAGTTTAAAAAAGTAAATTAAGCTTAAATCTTTAACAAACCAGTTAAACTGACCTTATTTTTTTTCATTTAATAAAAATTTAAGGTATATAAACAAATAAATTTTTGATAAAAATTTTCATAAGAAAAAAAAATGTTAAAATAAGTAAGTAAATTGTAAATTAAACACTTATGTAGTTTTTCACTTTAATAAAATTTTTGCAGGAACAAAAAAAAATTTTGACTTTAAGAAATATAAGACAAGACGTGAAAGTTAGTTAAAACTTAAAAAATTAACATGCATTATTAAAGTTTTAAAATTAAAAGAATTACTCAAGCGTACGATTTTGTATTATAAATTTCTTTTTTCTTCTAGCTCTCTCACTTTTGCGCTAAAACTTTGCGTCTATTTGTAAAGTTCTTAAATGAAGAGAATAACTCGAGCGCGCTCCAGCGTACCACTCACTTTTCACTTTACTTTCTTTTATTTCTCCAAATTTCTCTCAATTTACTATAGAGCTTTAAAGCGCGTGTTTACAATTAAAACAGCTGTATTTAACTGCCATCTTGATTATACCATGTCTGGTTGGTACCTTATGTATTCACTTAATTGAGTATTTCAAAACTTATTTCAGGTACAAACCCAATGTTGAATACTTTTAATCTCTGGATTTAAAGTAAGCTATTTACAATAGAAAAAAGTTCTGAGAAAATAACTTAAAAGGAAGCTACTTATACTATTCAATGAATACATTTATAGGTCAATATTCCCATTATGTATAAAGAAATTTTGAGAGATATTTCATTGTTATAAGTATCAAACACTGATATAACAGATCTGATAATAATTACTGTAGATGAGAATTTAATCAGTCATTAACTAAGTCTTATTTACATTAGATAATGTAATATGTTACTTGTGTGAAGTAAATATTTAGTAAAAGTTTTCATAATTTAGAAATTGTTTGAGGTTTTCATACTACATACAAAAACAAAGTGTACTTTCACTCCTTCTTATTGACATCATCAAAATACTTTATTAAGTCCAATTCAGGGTTGCCACACACTCAGGGAACTCAGGGAATCTCAGGGAATTTTCAAACTGTAGAAAATCTCAGGGAAACTCAGGGAATCTCAGGGAAACTCAGGGAATTTTGGCATTTTTCTTTTAACTCAGGGAAACTCAGGGAAGTTTTGATTTTTTCTTTAAATTTCAGGGAAGTTTTTGAAAATCTCAGGGAAATTTTTTCTAGATCTAGAATGAGGTTTAGTTAATCCAGTTTCAATATTTTGTTCAAAAGTAGTAATTTTTATTATTTAAGTGGTTATTTAGAATTTTTTTAGCCTTGCGGCTAGTTCTTCAATATTCTTAGTATTAGTTGTCTTCTTAGTATTCATTGTCTTAGTATTAACATTGTTGTATTAACACTCGATATCCCAAGCAAGTATAGAGATTTAACAAGAGTCCTTGAGGCTGTTTTTGTGCTTCACAATGGCCAGGTAAGTGTTGAACGGGGCTTTAGCTTAAATAAGGAAGTAATATCAACTAATATGGGAGAGATGACAATAAGGTCTCGAAGAATGATCAAAGATCATCTATATGCAAACAGTCTAGAACCAAGCACAGTTGAACTAAGTTCTGAATTGTTAAAATTTGTAAAATCTTCTAGGGCCCAATATTTTGCATATCTTGAGCAACAGCGCTTTCCTAAAAATGTTCCAAATAAAGGTGATGCTTTGAGCAAGTTAAGAGAACAAAAAAGTAAACTTACAAAGCAACTCAAATGTTTGAATGAAGACTATGACAAATATACTGCAGATGTTAACAAACAGTCTGATTTAGAAGCAATGAAAGAATTATTAGCAAGAGGAATAGCTGCTAAGGAAAACGCAAATAAACTTGAAAATAAAATTAAAACTATTGATTTAGAAATAGCATACTTAAAAAAACAGTATTAAGATTTTTTTATTAGGTAATATGAAATTGTTTTAAAATCAAAATTATGTTTTCAGTTATTTAAAATAGATTGTGTATGAACATCTAAAAGACATAAAAAAAAAATTTAATTTTAGATTATTTTGTATCAGTTGTTAGGTATTAAGTTGTACTTTGATATGAGATATTTCTTTAGCTATTTCTTTAAACTTTCTTTTTGCAGGTTTTTTTACAATAATGTTAAGCTTTTAAGTTTTATTTACTGCATTCAGAACAGTTGCTAGAAAAGACATACAAGTCATAATGAAGTTATTATGTATGCATTTAGGTGAGTTCTTCATGTGAAATTATTATTATAGTATAATTAAATTTTGTCAATTAAAATGTCAAACAAATTAAACTATATTCTTTTGTGTAGAAAGTTAACTAACAAGTTTACAGAAAGTTGTGCAAAAATTTAGTTTTTAATTTTTAATTGGTTTAAACCTTTTAAGATTGAGTTTTTGAAAACAGTTTTTTTCATAAATTTAATGCAGAAGCATACACATACAACCTTCCTTTTATTATTAAAGAAGAAAAATGAGAATGAGGTATTAATAATTTGTGTTAGAAGAGAAAAGTTTTTTTTTAAGATTTGAAAAATACTCAGGGAAACTCAGGGAAATTTAAGGTTACTCAGGGAAATTTTTGGTCACTTAGGGAAATTTTTGGTCACTCAGGGAAGATTTTTTGGCTCAAAGAGTGGCAACCCTGCAAATTAATACAAATATATAGAGTATGGAAAATATCCTTATATTAGTAATAATATTTTTTTTTGATGACAACCCTTAGTTTTTTATTAGTAAAACTATTTATGTATTTTTTAAAGGCCTATAACAAGTTAATCTAAAGAGAGTTTTTATTTTATGATGTATATAATAATTTCTTTGATTACTTTGTGTTGCCTGATGGCACAGCAGTCATAATGTTGAATTTAAAAACTCTGTGAGTTTAAGCAATATTGAAACCCATGGCCAACACATGTCATATTCAAAAAGTTATAATACATTTAATTTAATTTTAGTTTTTATGGTAAAAAAGCATCATTCATACTCTTCCCTCTACATTAGTAAACATTTTCAGAGGTCAAGCAAGTAAGTTAAATCACAAGTAAGTTTACCTACCTCTTTAAAAAGAATATTAAACTAACCAAAAAAGAAATAACAAACTATCTATTTAAATTAAAATAAAACTTGCATAAATGAAATCTGTAAACATAGAAAACTTAAATACTATACTAATTTTTACACTAACGTAAAGTTTTTTGAGTAATCATTAAATACAAGGTGGCCATCAAACATGGGATCCTTGAAAAACCTGAAATTTCACAATTAGGTTAAGAAAACCTGATATTTGAGAAATTAAAAAAAAAAACTGGAATTTTTATGAAATTCACTAAAAACCTAGAATTTTAAACAGTTTTTATGCGTTTAGTTGAAATTTTTATGAAGTTCACTAAAAACCTAGAATTTTAAACAGTTTTTATGCGTTTAGTTGTGTAATTTTGGTTTGAAACAAAAAGAAACTTTTATATAAATAAAAAAAAATTGACTTTATCAAAACTTTAAACATAGTTTTAAACTTTAAGTAGACAAAAAAATATTTACTTTAAAAACCTTGAAGAAGTTTCTTAAAAACCAGTGGCCACCCTGTAGTTACCAGATATTTATTTTATAATAATATTTAGTTTTCAATTTTATATATTACTTGAGTTAATAAAATAAATTTTTCTTGTAACTTTTGTGTGCAATAGTGAAAAAAGACATTTAAATACTCTACATTTGTTTAAAGTATCTATGTGAAATTTTGAGCCCGTGTGCAATTTTGACCCGCTCCCATATTTTCTACCTCTTGTTTAGCTTTATAATTTGTTAACAAGTTATTATGATGATAAGTTGAAAAAAAAGCTCTTAAAATCAGAACTTTGTTTCTGACTAAATTTGGTTTAAAATTTTACTTATGTTTTTTACTTTGGATATTTTTAAAATTTAGTTTAAACCAGGGTTTCTCAAAGTGGGCGGTACCACCCCCTTGGGGCAGTTTTAGTAAGTTGTGGGGCAAAAATTAGTAAGGGGGGGGTAATTTTTAAATTTTACACTTTTAATTTTTTTTTACAGAATGCTTTAACAAACTTACAATTTAAGTTTAGAATATGTGATTTAACTGTTAATGATAGTAAAAAAGATGTTGAAATTTCACATCTAGTCTTTTAACTTAAACAAATTAAAAAAAAAAGTATTCATTAAATAACCAAAAGACATTTTGTTTTATAAGTTATATGCATAAACTTTTACTTAAGGTTGAAAAATTTTCTCATATTTATACTTTATTATAAGTTAAAGTAATTTTTTAAAGGATAACTGTTAATGCTTTCTTAAAGGACTTATGTATATTTTTTTAAATTAAGTTTAATATCTTAAACAATAGTTTATAAACAAGTAGTCTCTGTGTTTCTAATTTCTTAACAGTTATTTTTTGTTTTATTATAACAATTAACAATAAAACATTAAATAACTTTATGAAAATAAACATTGTGTCTTATATGAAATCTTTAAGTATAAACTATTAGTCAGTTTTTGAGGAGTATAAGAACAATGAGATATACTTATTTTTATAAAAAAATCAGATTAAACTTTCTATGGACCATGAATTTTCGTTACCAATTTTTTCATAAAACTAAAATTTCACAAAAGACCTATTATTTTTATATTTTAAGCTAGAGACTTGAAATTTTTAGTTATTTAAATAGTTATTTCACGTTATGGATATTTTGAATTTAAATTAAAACAATGAAAAATGTAATAAGAAAAAAAATCCTAAATATGTAAGATTTTTAAATTTGTAGAATAGTTTAATTACTAAAAGGGACTTACTTTATAAAAAAAATTGAAGTTTAATTATAAAATTAACGTAAAAATTAATTTATAAAAAAATAATATCATTTATTTTTTTTTAGTTCGCAAGTTCCAAAAGTAATCAACTTTGAATCCTTATATCTTGAAAGCTACTTTGATTTTCATTGTAAAAAGGTGTAAAAAGATTCTAATAGCTAAGAAACATTTTTACAAAATAAAAACAGAATTTTATAATAATGGTATACCCTATATAGCAATTAAAAACAAAAAATAGCTGTTTTTTTAAGTTTTTAGTCTTGAATTTGCTTCTTAATTTTTTACCACAGCTCTATTTTCTAAACACTTTTTATGTCATAAACCAATTTAATGTATTATGAATACGTTTAGTTTGTTGAATAATTAAAAAATTGCTGTTATGAATGCACAAAATTTTACAGTTTGTAAGTTTTCTTTTCTTGAAATGAAAGTATTTATGTTTAACAATAAATTATTCTTAACTGTTACAACTTATATACAGTTTTTATACAAATAATACTGGTTGTTCAATGAAAAAGAAACATTAATTGTTGGTTCTCAATGGACTAAAAAAAGCTTTTTTCAAAATAACATAAAAGTTTCTAATTTTGGGAAAAAGCCTTCTTAAAATGTTTTTTTTTTAATTCAACCTCTAAAACTTTGTAAACTGTATTTTTTCCTTGCTAGTTTAATGTATTTAGTTCAAACATTGAATGGTATAGAAGTAGTTTTAGTTAGTTTTTAAAGTTTTTGAGAAAATTGACAATGAAAAATGTGTCATTAGTAATATTTTCTAGACAACTTTATACAAAATTGACTGATAATTTGGGGGTCTATTTTAAAGTAATCTAGTTATATGGTTTCATGAATTACAAAATTTTTTATGATACGAACATAAAGGGGAGGGGCCTTTTACAAACAGATTTTGTTTTGTTGAGTTTTATCTTAATTTTCAGACACTTTTCGTCACCTACCCAAATACAAAGTTCTATCAAGATATAAGGTATCAAAGTAGATAAGTAAGCAGTCAGAAAAGACAAAAAAAAGAGACTTTTTCATTAAAAAAACTGAAAAATCTATATTATGTTTCACATTTAACCAATTTTTTGAGTTTTAACCTTATCATAAACTAAATCTTATATGTTTTGGTTTTAAAAAAACAATATTCTATTTGGTAAAGATTAATTTAAGCACTGACGAGGTCTTTGACCCAAACTTAGTTTGTAAAATATATTCTTGCAAGAATAAATTCATATATTAAATGTTTGATTCAAATTTAGTTAAGCATCATAAAAAGTAGTTAATACAATATAAATGTTGTATATATATTTAGTTTTTTTTGTTTTACTTGGTATAAATGTCAATATGATATCAGAAAGAAGTTTTTTATGGTAAATTAGTCCTATAAGATAAAAAATCTATAATTCCTAATATGTTTTATTCTAAAATTAAAAAGAATATAATGGATTTGTTCACTAAAGTTTCATTTAATATTACTTTAGAAATGGTTAAGTGTATCAAATCAATAATATTTTTTTAATGAAACAAAATCGAACACAACTGGCAATCTAGCACAATCATGATTTCGACAGTGAAAAAACAGCTTCTACAAATGATGAATGATGGAAAAACAGATGAATTAAATCTATCTGTAAGTTTTATTCATGTTTAATGAAAGTTATTTCAATATTAAGTTTTTGATTACCAAATCTAAAACTTAAGTTTTTTATGTTTATAAGTTTATTTACAAGTATAATTTATGCTTTAAAGCTAGTGAACTGTTTTATAAAGTTTTTTTTTGACTTACTAAAAAATTGTATGACTTGACAACTGTAAGTTATTTATACTTATTATGTCAAAATAATATTATTAGCATATGTTAACTAGTATCTGTAACTTAACAATAAAACAAAACAAATTTGTTTGAAACTAAAACTAAAAACTTGTTGTTATAAAGCTAAAAACTTATGGTTTTTTATGCATGCTTTAATTATATTTTATGAATAGAATTTACAGAATATAACTTATTTTGTCATAGCAGCTTGAAAACATGATTTATTATAAATTTTTGTTTTCAGAATCTTTTAGAAGGTCTTTGTAGTGTTGATGATGAAAAAAGTTTGTTATGCTTCATTGAACAGACTTTTAAGAAAATTTACCCTTTGTCTGTAAGTTTTATGTAAGCTTTTTTATAAATATCAAGGTTTTTACTAAAAATAGAGTTTATGTTATAACTTTTTTTATTTTATGTTTGCTATTTATTTTAGCTTTAAAATGTAAATAAGTTTCATAAATACAAAACAATTTCAATATTAATCTACAGAAGCAAATTGGCTGTTTTAAGATAAGCAAAAATGATCCAGGTCTTGCAGAAAGCTTAAAAACTCACAAAAAATGCAGTAGCAGTTTTGTAAGGTTTGTACACATATATAAAGTTTACTTTATGTATCTTTTACTTGAAACTATGCAATAATTTTTAGATCATGCCAATGTTCCAAGGAAAAATACTCTACTCAAACAAAATATACAAGTCCGGTAGACGTCTCGGAAAAGGAATTTTTTTGTGAGAGTGGTTTTGATGTTTCAAATTCATGTACAGGTTTGTGTTTTAGTTTTTCAACTTGTTTTTAAAGAGCTTTGAAGGTCTTAAAAAGTTTGAATAAAAAAGAGTTTACTTCAAAGTTTTATTTTTAATTATACATGTGTTTTTGTTTTATGTTTTGTTTTTATTAAAACTACTGAAAACATGTTTGTTTTTTATATGTAAATTAAAGTTATAATAAGATTCCAATTTCAACAGCTCGAATTTTTCAATTTCACTCATTCAAAGAATCTATAAAAGATTATTGGCTCATAATAGTAAGTGTTTTTAAAAACAAATTTTGTCTATTTAGTTAAAAGTTTATTTACTTACATGTCTTTGTAGATCAATTCTTGGTAATAAATTAGTTTTATTAATTTAATTAAGATGCAAGACAGTTAAAGTTCTCAAAATTTTAATAAATCCTACTTATTGTTAATTTTCTATTTTTAAAATACTTTATTCGAATATTTTTACCATCATATTGTTATTAATTATAACTACACGAGCTTTTTAAATTTTATCAATTTTTTTTTTATTTGAGAGATATGGCCCATAGTTGTTAAAATGAATTGCAATTATTTACAAAAAATACTTGAGCGTGGAAACTTTGATACAAATGTTCTATTGATATTCAACCTTCAGTTGGCGTAGCAATAATAAAATTTTTGCTACACTAGTGTGGCCCTTAAAAGTTTTGATAAGAGTTTGAATCTAGTAACTTGAAAAGTCATACAATCATTTGAATTATATGAACATCATTGATTTTTTTAATTTACAGATCGATGAGTCTGACCCAAAAATAAATGAAGTGGAATTGAACACATTATTAAAACATGTAAGCAGTTTTTTAGTGATTTAGTCTGTTATATTTTTCCCAAGATATTTGTTTTAATGTAAACAACCTTGAACATTATAGTTATGTTAAAAACAGATTTCTCTAACGTACGAAAGAATATTTTCTAGAAGAAGTACAAATACATCAATTACCGGAATTTCGACAACTTTTTCGTCAAAAGAATCATACTCTGCAAACTTACTTCTTTCAGGTGTTGTTTCTATTTTTTGCATCAATTAATTTAAATGTTAAAAGTTGTTTCTTTGTTGTTTATAGAACTTTTATACATTGACAAAAGTTAAAAATGTCTAGTAAAATTTCATACAACAATAGCCAACATTTAATTTGCTAATTTTTAAATTTGAAGCCCATATCTCATTAAAAAAAAATTAAAAGCTTATTATTTCGGAAATCTAGTGATAAAAATGTCCCACTAGAAAATAATAATTAAAAACCTTTGTAATTCCATTTAAGAGATACCCTAGAAAAAATGGTATAATATCTCAATGGAGAAATGTACAATTTTGCAAAGTCTTTGTAGATTTAAACTTTAATAAAAACAAACAGTTTACTATGTTAAAACTCTGTATTTTTAAATTAAAGTTTTCAGTTATGTATCTGCAAACAGAGGTCTGTGATCCAAATGGGACCCACCTAGCAAAATATTTTTGGTCCGCCACTTGCTTAATATTAAAAAAGACATTATAAATTTATTTAAGCTTTTTGAAAATGATTATTCAATAGTTTACTTTTATTTTGCTTTTATTTTTACTTATGCCTCTTTTATATTTATTTTAGTGCACACTTGCTATAATGTATGGTTTTATTTTGTTTTCCGTGAAGGAACTTTTTATTATAATTTGTCCTGGAAAAAAACTATTATCAATAAATCTGGCCAGTAAGGCTGCTGAACAATCGATTATAAATACAAAGTTTTCAAAAAAGTATTGTTATGAAGTATAAATTTGTTATAACTCCTAATTCGTTAACGCATTAATTTTTTTATTTTCTAAAGTATAATACTTTTGTTAAACAAAAAAGTTTGTATAAAAAGCCTCTAAATCGGATTTTATTAAGTAAAAACTTAGTATTAAAAAGAAAATTTTCCGAAAAGTTTAGAATACAAGATATTTTTAATGAAGCTGTGTTTTTGTAATTTGTTTTCCTTTTAACTAAAAAGCCTACTAAACTTTATACAACTTTTTCTTTTTGTTTTCAAGCATACATGTTATGCAGTTTTATGTGTAAAGTTTAATATATTTTTATTTAACTAAGTAGAAACGAATTTGTATCTAAAACAAAATTTTACAAATTAGTATCACTATGTAGTATGCCCGCTACTTTGATTTACAATTTTTCACTATTGTTACGTTTAACTCGTGTTGCCTCTAAATCTCATACTTTTATAAATTAAAATTTGTAAAAATGAACAAATGCAAAAGTAGTGAACATGTATGTTGCAAAATAACATTTACATTTAAAACTAGTTATGATCTGCTAGTAGTTCATGTTTATTTTACAACTGTTGAATTTTTAGGTGAACTCGAAAGGGCCACTGACGTAATCCAAATCCAGCAGGTGCTCAACTCTCACGTTAGTTGGCATGTTTTATTTGATTGTTCATCTTAAAGCAACGGAAGCAACCTTGAGTTTCCACTTGTAAAAAAGCAAAACTACTTTTTGCATTGAACTGTTTTACAACATTAATTAGTCAAAATTTTATTTGCAAAACTCAGTAAATTGTAACTGGAGATCCCTTAAAGGGTAAAACTGAGTTTTGCAAATAAAATTTTGACTAATTAATGTTGTATATTTGTTTTAAATATTTTTTAAAATATTATTTCAAATAAGTTGAGAACTATTTTTGTTCAATTTAGAACCTCAAATTTAAATTTAAACTGTTACGTCATACTGACTTTTAGTTTTGAAAAGAAACAAACAAATACAAACAGCTGAGGGAGATCACGGAAAGCGGATCGTGCTGCATACTGATAAGAGCCGACGACATCCAGCAGCTCATATGCCAGGTGGTCGACGACTCGAAGCTGCAGTTTGAAATATTCACCTCGGTTCGTGAAAAATTTGTGAAAAATAAGTAAAAGTTTACTATGGACAAAGTTTGAAATGTTGCAATGAGTGTTGTAATTTTCTATTTTAAATGTTTTTCTTTGTTAAACAGTATAAAAGCATACGACTTACAAACGAACTGTCCAAGCTTGTTCGAATCATTTCACTTTATTTTTTAATGCTCCAAAAGTAGTAAATTAACAAACAAATGTATTGATTTTTTGATATCGAATCAGTTTGATAGCTTGAGACGAACAAGAAGCTTCTCAAATTTTCCTTGCAAGCTTCACATGTTGAAAAGTGTTAAGTTGTGAGCAAGTGTTAAAATTTTCAATGATACGTTTCTGTCTGCGGCTCGCTAAACTTATTGATTTTTTTCTTTCAGCAAAATGTTTTTGTTTCATTATTTCACCAACTGCAATTCTAAAGTTCAGTTTCTAACACCAAGGTGTAAAATTTGCAGCATTTTATTTCAAAAAAGCCAGTCGCAGTGTAATCTTGTTATTGAGTTTTTATTAGTGAATTTGTAAATTTTGTGCCCTTATACATCACTTAAAGAATTAGTTTACGTTTTACAGTGGCACAACCATTAATATGTTTCAAAGGCTATTAACTTGATGTATTTATTTAATTTAACAGTGTTTAAAGTTGTTTCCAAAATTAAACTAAAAACAATTACTCAAGAAAGAATGATTTCATTTTAATTTTCAGTAAACGAAATTTTAAACGTGTTTAAATTATAAAAGAGTTACTAAAAAAAGGTCTCGCTGTCATAGGCAATTACAAAGAGATAAAATAAATGAAAATTTTCACATGAATATACAATTAATCCTACTCACGAGTTATTGTTAGTCATTGAATGACCTTTTTTAAATTTCAAGGGTTTTAGAGCAAGATTAAAAAACTAGAGTGTTTTCAAAATTAATTTTTACAGCTTTTTGCTATTTGTTATGTAACCTTACTAAAAAATACAATACCAGTATTTAATAAAAAAAAATACTTTTCACTATACTAAAACTTTATTATATAATGGCTCATAGTAAGTGCTTATTTGATTTATGCTTCTTTAAGGCTGCTTAGTTTTTAATTAAGAACATCCTACGCCCAAACTTGAAGTTTCGCCAAACTTTTAGCCTTGAAATTTCGAGCATTAAAATGGAAAAAAAAACTTTTCAACTTGAAAAACCCACTCAATGTCAGGCTGACGTCTGCTTGAACTTAAATGGATTTCACGGTAGATATCTTTTTCAAGCCTTTGAAATTTTTCAGAAACTCCAAACGTTCATTTTTTGCTTCTGTTTAAAATGAATTTTTAATGAGAGCTCCGTCCGAAGTATTATGTTCCTTTCGAAAAGCCTCTTTGTCTCAACTTGGAGCTGCCGTGATTAAAATTTATTGGATTTTCCTAGTCAAAAACATCATAAAGTTTTGAATGAGCTTTGTGCGTTCTTTTTGAAAAGTGAGCCGCATGTTTACGGTTTAAACAGAGAAATGAATGTATCTAGTGATTGGAAATATTCTTGTCTTGTCGGAAGTGACGGACAACTCGTAACAGTTTTTTTGTATTTTTTCTTTTAGGTGGGCATTGTTTACGAATTTGTGGTTGTTGCGCATGCAAAATTTAAATAATGACTTTGGTTTTAAAATTTAAACAAAGACCTCTCTTTGATGTTTTTCAATAAATTTTGTGATAAATTACCACTTTTCACGCCGAGCCACTTATAACAATTACCTTGCCACTTAGTAAGTACCTGAGTGTATTTTTAACTAATGCACAAGTTTGTTAAAGTAGTATATGGTGGGTGCAATGCTATTTTTAGCAAACTATGGTGGTTTTAACTGTTTATTTTGAAAGACATTTTTTATATATGAAAACATTATCATTTTTTAGAATACTTTTTTTCTAATCTCTCTTTACATCTTGTTTGCTTTTAGATTAATCAGTAAGTGATAACAAAAATAAAAATAAATTAATTAAAAGATAACTTAAACTTATGTTTTATTATACTTAAATATCGCGAAATCTTTTTTTTTAAATATTTAAAAAATAATTTTGTATGAAACTTTAAAACTAAATACAACTTAATTCTTTCAGTTATAAAGTTTTTATCTTAACAAGTGTGATAAGAGCTAGAAAACTAGAAATTGATAATCAATTTAAACTTTAAAATATAGAGATTTTTAATTAATTTCTGCGTATAAAATTAACATAAACTTGTTATTAAATTATAAATAGTTTTGAAACATTTTTTTTAGATGGAAGAGGAATTGTTCAGTGAAATTTGCAACGAAGAAAACGAATCACTGATAAAACACCAACTCAAAGAGGTTTGTATCAGTTTAAATACTTTATTGTTTAAATTTAAAAGATATAATAAAAAACAGACATCACAGAATGATTTAATAAAATTTATAAGAGCATGTTTTGAATGCGGCTACCCGCAGTCTGACAAACATGTTCGTCATTAATTAATTTCATGATAAAAAATACCGAGGTTCATATTCAAATGTGAATCTCACATGCAAGTTTGGCAGAAAAAAACATCATCGCGGCTTGCCGACGATTGGAAGCAAAAAAGTTCATGCGTCACATTCTCGCAAACAATCGATTCGCGCCGATGACGGTCGTTACGTCACAATCGATTATTTGCGGCACTCGCGCGCTGACGTAACAGCCGTTCGAATCGACACGTTTCATATACAGCAATCCGCTTTGAAAAATAATCCTCTTTGTTCCGCACAGTTCTATTTATAGCGTTTTTTTTTTGCTGATGCGTCACATCTCGCCGCGCTGACGCGATGCCGAATGGAATCGGGCGTTGTGATTGGCTGAAGTGTGCAGCGATGAAAATCGATTTGCCTTTAATTGATTGGCTGAGGTGTTTGGAAATTAACCTTGTTTTTTTTTGTTTGGTTGCGCCTTCCATTTGCGTCATTTGGGGGGGTTTGTTTATTAAAAAAGGATTTGTGTTTATGTTATCTTTGACACGATTTTTTTCTTGCTCATCGTTTCTAAAAAAAGTCTTTTGATTGAATTAAACAATTGCAATAAAGCTAAGAATTATTGGAAAAATTTTAAAAAGAAAACTATCAAAAACTACTAAATTTTTAAATTTGTTGAAGTGTACTTTTTGTGCGTCAATGAAAATTTAGCATAATTGATTTTTATTTATTAAGGTTTAGAAATTAGTTATGCATCAAATACCAAAAATGTAGAGTATAATTTAATTAATAACACTATTTTTAAGTCTTACTCATCGTTTATTTAAATTCCTTAAATAACCAGGGATTTTGAACCTTTTACTTAGAAAGCATAATTAAATGTAATTCAAAATTTTCAAGTGTTTTCTTTTTTAATTTATGTTCTGTGACGCATTTTCAAGTTTCAAGCTTGAAATTTATTTTTAGCTAAAAAAATATTTTTTAACTGATTAAGTTTAAAAAAAAACCACAACTTTAGTTTTCAAAATTCTTGCAAAAAAAAAACACATATTTGAACGTTTGAGAAAAACTACCAAGTCTCGAGTTGAACAAACTTTGAAATTTGTCAAATGCCCATACAGCATGTAGAACAACCCAAAATAGCTGCCCGAGCGCTCCAAAGCCGGATTAATGCTAAAACAACAAAACTATCGACACGGTTTTAAAAGCTCTCTGCCTTCGGAAAGGGCATTAATTATTTGTTTTCACGGGCAAAACCTTCTGAACCCGGAAAACGAGCGTGTCGGAAAGTTGATTTTGCTCGCAAATGTTGGTTTTGCTGATTTTGTTTACATAGCTTTCAACTGGCGTGTCGCTGAAACCTCGTTAAGTAAGTTCGATGTGGCTAGTCAAATATTTGCTTGTTTGATTTGATAAGTTGTGTTTTCAGTTTCTGTTTTGTATTTAGTTGATGGCTTGTTTTATTTTTTACAACGTTTTTGAAAGTTTGTTAATTAGTATAAAATGTTTTTACGCAAAGTTTTATGATGATTAAATTGGGTTTACAAATTGTTTTCCCAAGTAGATTTAAACAAGGCTTTAGGAAATTTTATACAATTAAAGTTTATTTTTGAAGTTGGTATAATGATACTTAAGAATAGAAAGTTTGACTACGTCATCAATACATTTATCTATTTTTGTTGTAAATCCTTTATCAAAATAAACTTGTTACGCAGAAACACTTTACTTTTTTTTTTATTCAACTACACTTAAGATACTTTGTTCGCAGTGGTGACCTAAATACTGTTTTGTTATTTTGTGGGGCTTAAAAAAAATTCAATGATAAATTAAAAAATATGTGTTATAAAAGAAAATAGTATATAGCCATATCGTTTTTTACAAGTAAAAATAACTTTAACATTGGAAGTTATAAATAAAGCATCAAATAAAAAGAATTAGCTGCTAAAAACTGAGTTTAACTTGAACTTTCAGACTTTATATATCTTGCAGCTGCTAATAAAAGTAATGAGTTCAAAAATGTTCAATTTATCTAACACCACAGCAAATTTAATAAAAGCCTAAATTTTAATTTCACAGCTTATTAGAAAGTCGCTTTATTTTTCTTGAAATAAAACGTAATGAAACAAAAATAAAACACTAGTTTTTATATGCATATGAAATGTTATACCTCGTTTAATAAAAAAAGGTTTCTTAGTTTTTTTTATCTAATTACTACTACTTACATTTAATTTAACACAATTTTTATGTATAAGTTTTAGTTTTAGAAGCAGTATTTTTATCAGGCTGACAAGTTTTACTTTTAAACAGAAATACTTTTTAAAGTTTCTGTTTATAATCAATACTACAACGCATAGGGTATGCTTTACATTGTATTTAAATTATTTATGCTTAAAATGTTTTTATTTTATGTTGACCTTTTTTTATGAGTTTTTGAATACATCTCTTCTTAAATTTTTTTTCAATTTTTTTAAATATCACAATAAGTAGTAATACTAAAATGTAAGAATTATTACATGAACTTTTTTGAAGTATAATTTTCAAGACTCAATAAAGTAAACATACAAAAAATTGTTAGTATTTTAATTTTTTAATATTTATAATATTAGATATATATATATATATATGGTTTTTCTCTATAACCAAATATTAAGTTTTTAAAGGTGGTATTTGTTTCTTAAGATTTACATACAACAATTTTCTAATCATTGAAATATTAAACTTTGTTTTGAAAATTGATGGTTCCAAAATATCTACATTATAACTCTACTAATTATAATATTCTATTTTACTTTTGAAGGTCAATGTTAATATTATTGATTAAAGCTGCTTGTAATTTTATGGTTTTATTTATACTCTGATACTTATTACCTTTGTTGTTTTTATAACATAATGCAAAAAACACTTGTTGTAAAAAATGTAAAACTTTTGCTGCATTAATAATAAAATAAGTTACATTTCAGTTTCCGCTCAAGCAGTTTTAAAATTTTGAAAGCATTTTTGCAACATTATGACTAATGCAAACAGAGTTTTATGATAAACGTTTTGCTTGTATATTGAAAAAAAATAACTGTCTACAAATTGAATGAATATATGTTTAAGCTAGTTTTTTGCTATTTTAATTGTATTGATTAAAAATTACTCGAAATAATTGATAGAAAATAATGTTTGTTACAATTTTTTTATAATCCTTTATCGACTTTTATAACTTGTTTATATGTAAATAATGGTCAAGTCACGTTTTTTTTTCTGCCTATTTTTAGTTTAAAATAAATCAAATTATTTGAATATCACTGTAATTTAGATTCATGTAGCTTAAAATATTTTCTCATAACTACAAACTGCAGAAATTAGAGGCGTCAGTTATTTGTCATTATTTTGGATTCTGAAGTTTAAAACTTTGTTATTATTAATTAGTAAAGAAGTATAAAATTTATATAACTTAACTTTATATAACTTAATTTTTGTCAAAAGTCATAATAAAAAAAATATATATAAACTGTATTTTGGTTTCTGAAGTTTATAAAAGTAAATTTTAAATGGAAAATAAACAGTAAAAGGACATATTTTTATAAATGTTGCAAATTTTAAAAGACTATTTTCTAACTTGTATAAACCTTTTTTGAAACATTTAGTAATAATTGTTTATTAAAAAACTTTTTTCTTTACTTAAATGTAGTTTTCAAAAGTTCATACTACTACTAAAATTTGAATTGTTTTAAAAATAAGAAAAAAATAGTTGAGTGTTTATACTTTTATAACTGAAGTCACAACTAATCAAAAAAAAAAAACAATTATCAGATAAGTTTAAGTTATGGTTTTTTTTTAATCAGAAATACACCATAAAAATAGTTATTATTTGTTTTAATATAGTTGGTAAAAAGTTTAATACTAGGTTCATTAATCACTAACAGAGTGAAAAAGAAAAGTTACTGAAGTTCATGGGCAAAGATGTTGTGTCGTTGTTAAGTGTTCCGGTCATCCACAAATCAAATGGAAAAGTCATTTTGTACGTTTGCCTGGTCAACAAGCAAAATCAAGAAAAGTAAGTTTTATCCACTTTGTATGTTTTTAGTTAATCTTAATGTGTTTATAGATTTCTTTATAAAAGCACTCGTTTAAATGGCATACTCAAAGTTTATTTTTTATTTTGTTTCATTATATTTTTCTATAGAAAAGAACCATGAAGCAGAAAGTACCTTAATACTAGTTATTAATAATTATTGTTATACATTAGTTGTTAATAAATGTTAAAAATTAAAAACTCAAATTTAATTTCTTAAGTTTCAAAGTGTCTGTTTTTAAAGCAAATACTGCAAGTTTGTAAAAGTAATTCTGTGCTTTTGGCAAACAACTAAATACACAAGTGAAAACTTCAACCTTTCACAAACACCAAGTACTTTCTCTGGTTTCTTTGAAGTGTTGTTGTCTGTTTTACTTTTAAATATGCTGGTGTTTTGTGCGAATACAATTGATTGCTTAAAACGACTGCTATATGTCATTTATATATGGAAACTGTGAAGTATAACTTTTGTATTGCTCTTTTGTTTCGACGTTGTTATTTGAAAAACACAATACTTCAGTTGAAAGGTCACATGAGGGTATTCTAATCATGGTATATATTAAGATAATGTTTAATTGAAATTTTATTGTCTTTGTCAAACATGAAGAATTTTTGATAATAATGATGATAAACGATTTGTATATATTAATATTAAATTTTTAATTTATATATGCCTATAAAAGTTAGTATAACAAAATCAACTTTTGCCAGCGCTCTAAACGCTTCTTTCAGCAGGTTATTTTATTCAACAAAAAACTAGGTATTTTATATACGTAAATGGTTAACTAATTAAACCCACACTTAGATAATTTTACAAATTAGAATGCGTTTCAAGTAGCCAGTACTTCTAATTTGTTAATCAATTGATTTAAGTTTTGCTGTTTAGTATTTTTATCAGACTTATAATCAAAAACAACACCAGTCATTTACATTGTGAATATCAACCAATGAAAACGCGCAGATTCACGTCACGTGACATCAAGTTGGTGAATGACGTGATGAATCGAACTTGGAGGATTCTTGAAAGTTCGTTGGTCCTTCAGAGGGAAATAAAAAGCAGGCAGGAGTCTGAAGCCATGCTGCAAATTGCAAAGAACTTGTTCACCCATCTTGGTTTGTTTGTGTTATAAAACATAAGTATTAAGTAAAATGCATACTATTCTACTCCCTAGTTTAAATATCGTTACGTTTTTCTAATAGGTACAAATAATAGTTTAGTTTTGATAGGCCTAATATTAACAATTTAATTAGTAGTAACTTTTTGTTTGTGAATTAACCTCAATCTCTAGTAATAGCATTTTTACAAGATAAATTTCAAGTCTCGTAGTTCTAACTGTTTGCAACCAATCAAAAAATATCACGACCACTTTCTACTCAGGGGATGTCCGGCTTTTGTTGGGCGAAATCATCCAATCGGCTCGAAACCTGACGTCAGCCGAGAGGTGCAGCGTGTTTTTGTCGGACGAGAACACGAACGAGCTGGTCGCCACGATTTTCGACGGAATATCGACCACCGTAGACGAAGTTGGTTTGATGTTAAACTGGCAAACTGTTGATGAGTTTAAAATGCAGCTTTTCAACGTACAACAGTGATTTTTCGAGTTTGCGATAATTCATGCCGTGTTGATCAGTGTCAAATTGAAAAGATGAATTTTAAATCAATTTTTGTCGTGCTCACGTGATTTTACGCAGCGGGTTGAAACAAATTAGTTTCAACGAAGGTTTTCTGACAAAGTTAATGAGCAGTTTTTTAACTCTTGCTCTTGTCAAAACAAGTTAAATTGTGATAAATTTTATTTTTTAACGCTAAAATTTAATGTGCCCTCATAAGTCAAATTTGAAAGTAATTTTAGTCAGTTAGGCTAGTTTTTTGGAAGAAACGAAATGCTCTTTGTTGTAACAACACATTTAAAAAAAAATGTTTAAATTTTAAACTTGCTTTATTGCAAGCTACATATAAATGAAAATTTAACAAGTTGATTATATATATGATAGCATGAAAAAATATTGAACACTGGTATAACCTTATATAACTTTTACTTGCTTAAGTGCTCACCGTATGAAATTTTTATAGGTAAATATTCAAAAGAAAAACAACAACATAAGTTTTAAAAAATTTAAACAAAGTTTCATTAATTTTAAATTTTACTTTTGTATTTTTTTTCTTGTAATTTATTTTGGACACGATTTAAAATGAAAATTCTATCCAGTTTTATTCAGAATGATTTTATTTAGCCTTTAGCACATTCTTGGCATCAACAAGTTTTTTGAGCTTTCTAGAAAAATAACTAAATATAATTCTATGAAAACAATTTTAAATGTATTATAGTAGTGCCAGCAATTATAAAAGTTATAAGTAAACTTACCATCAATAATCAATTTCTAAACTTTAATTTTCTACTATTTAAATTATTAATATATGTTCAGAGATGGTAGAAAAATAAATAATAATTTATATATTAGTGTTGTAAAAAAATGTAATCAAATTTGTTGTAATTTTAGTCATTGGATCCGCGACAATACTCCTTTGAGGTAATAGAAATGTCATTACTGTGCTTTCACATGTCACTATTTGTATGCTTTTGTGTCACCTACGTTTGCACATTTTAGATTTTTCTGTATTGAATTTTAATTTGAGTATTATGATTCGTAGTATTCATAAGTAGTTTTTTGATAGTTCTGTGGTTTTGTGTTTAGTTTTTTTATTTTGAAACGTTAGTTAATTAAAATGTTGTTGCAACAGGGTTTTCAATGCAATAAGTTTGATACATTTTGCTCATAATAACACAAGCTAAAAGACTTATTATTATCTCTATAAGAACCTAACTTTGAAATAACACCTTGAGTTTTATGAAAACAATATTTAATTATTACGAAACATCATTCAACTTTAATTAAATGGTAATTTTCTTGTTAGAACAAAAAGTATATGTGTAACAGCATGTATAATATAAAATTAGTTCTTTAATATTTCTCTTCCCTTATAATATATAATAATAAGGCTTATATTATATAATGAATTAAGTCAAAGCGCTTAGTTAAACGAGAAAACTTGTAATTTTTCACCGCTAAAATTGATCACTTAAAAAGTTGCGAGAAAATAAATTGTTTCACCCAGCAACGAAGCAGTCTGCGATACACGAACTAAAAATTAAGGTGAAACAAGTTTTGCGAGTTTTAATAAAAAATTCATACTTTAAAGCCAACTTATACAAGTTTGTTTACTGCAGCTTACGTGAAATTGATTTTCCAAAAAGCTCCGAGGTAAAACCATCAAAGTGTTTTTTGTTTGGAATATAATTTCGTTCTCAAAGCATACTTATAAAGAAAATAATGAAAATTCACGCAATTTATTTTCACGCGTAAACAAGCTTCTAATATGATGAAGTTTAAGATCCGGGTTCGCAATGCGTCAATCCTCAGAAATTTTTGAATAAGTAGGATTTTGTTTGACTGCTTAAAACTAATAATTTTTAAATACTGTCAATTTTGAGTATTATAGTTAATTTTCGTGATCTAATTAGTATAGTGATTTCTATAGATATTTCACATAAAATTTAAACTTAAAATTTTCCATTTAAAACCAGGCTGTTTAGTAGTTTTTTACTCAAGTTTAAGATAATTAGTTATTTTATCAAATACTAATTTGTTTACATCTAGTTTTGCTCGTGACTCTTGCGGAATGCCACAAGATGATAATTAAATTCATTCAATGAACGAAATACTCGAGTTTATTCTCTAATCTAATACAAAATAATTTTCAAAACGTTTCAAGGCTTAAAAACAGCTTTAAAGCAGAATAACACTAAAACATGTGACTAGCATTTTATTTACAACTCAGAGGAACATTCTATTTGTAGTAAGCGCGAATTTCGTAAAAATAAAAGCAGCTTGTAAATTTTTGGTGACGTCACGATTAAATTGATTTTCCATTTGTTCAAATTTGGTACTTTTGTCTTGTTGGTACATTTTACAAGACGAAAGCCTCTGATGTGCTTAAACTTTCACCGCTAATTTAACATGAATACAGTTTTGCATCTGCTAGTACTCATAAATAATTTTAAAAGAAATTTGAGATGGAAGTTGTATAACACACGTATTTACATGCTAAATTTTATTGGAGACATTTTAAGTTTACTTTTAAATTTGAATATTTATTCAATTATGTCATTTAGTTTTGTTGCATTAGATTTTGTAGAAATAAAAATAAATTTAAAAGTAGAAACTCATAAAGAAATAACTTTAATGGCTATGAAATGTAAGTCATAAAAAATTGTCTTTAAATATTTAATTTTGTTGTCGTTTCTAATACAAACATTAAATAACTTTTAAATAAAAAATAATAAAACAATGCTTTTTTAGCTTAAATTTGGTTAAAGTTCGTTATAATTCGAAACAAAAAGTTATTATCTTTAAAGTTTAGTTTAAATTTCTTAAATTTTTTATGTTTTTTATTTTGTTTTTGCACAAATTGACAATGACTGTACATGTAGAAAACAAGTATAGAACCAAAGTATTTTAGATAATGTTTTTTTTATTGGGAGCTTGAGTTTACTATTAACGAATAAACACTCAAAAAAAATCAAAGGTGAAACTTTTCTATTAAATATTTTATGTAGTTTTTTGTCTTTTTAGTTTGCATGTGCCTGATTGTTATTTTGTTGATCAAATGTAGCACACTGTAATTGTTTAGTTGTTATTTTTTAATTTGGCAAGATATTTAAACTTTTTAGATGATCACTTGTGTTTTATGAATGGTTTATGTAGATCTTACAACAGTTTTTAAACTATTTAATTGAATAAACAGTACTTAAATTGAGTTAATTAAAATAATATCCATTTTATCTCAATTAGTTATCACTAGCTTTTGTTATTGTACTAAAATTAGTCTAGTTAATTAAAAGACAAATTTTTACAATTTTCATTCGTTAAGTGATACATTTATGTATTATTTAAAGTTATTATTTCTTAAAAGTTATTTTGCGTTTCAAATAGATAATGTTTAACAATTTTTTTTTTCTAATTTGAACAGCTTCACAAAAACACGTTTATACTCAAATAATTTTAATTATACTGAAACAGAATGTGAAAGAAATAAGGTTTCCGATAACACAAGGAATAGCCGGTTTAGTAGCAACAACTGGTAATTAATTATAAATTATTTTATTTGCTATTCATTGTTTTATTTAAGATCATTTTTCTTACAAGGTTTGACTTGATCAATAATTATAATGATGTAACTACATGTAACAGTAGATAAAAGTTAAATTCATATTACCTTACTAATTCATTTTTTTTATAATTTTTTGATGTTTTTATACGGCTTTAAATTAACTATTATATACTTAAATACTAAGCTAAATTCTATATTTTTTTTTGTTGTTACTTATTTATTTTATTACAACTAATCATAAATTATAAAATAGTTCAATTTAAACTTAAGCTATCACAAGCTTGTTTAGTTGTGATAGAAGATTATCATGCATTTGAAGAAAAAACGTTTTTATATTTATTGTCCATATCTTTTGTATAATTTAAAAGTAGTGAACTAAAATTAATTCTATTTACAAGTAGAACGATAACATATATTAAAACTCTTAAATATATACAAATAAACTTCTTACGAAATATAAAATATATACAAATACATTTAAAATCGAAGGAAAAACACTGAATATATCAGATGTATACAAACACCCACTGTTTTACAAAGGAGTTGATGAAGCTACAGGTTTCAGAACCAGGTTAAAATGTGTATACATTTTTTTTGAAAAAAAAGTTTTGTTTTATTATAATATTGTACACCTTCTCAATTTTCATCTTAAAAAAGTGTAAAAATTTAAGTTGATGTTTACAAACTTCACAAATATACACTTTAGATTTGAATCTTATTAATCATAGATTTCACTGGTAGATTAAATTCAAAATTAATAAAATTTGTTTTTTTATTATCAAAGTTCTTTAGTTTTTAACTTTGTTTTTAAAAGGACCTTCTACTAAAGTTTTGAAAGCATTTTAATATTTTAAAATGTACTTAACTTGATCTTTAGATTAGTTTAATTTGTTTAAAATTATACTCGAAAATATTTTCTAAATTGTTAACATTTGGTTGCACATGAAAAGCCTGATTATACATTATATTTGAGTATGCTCTTGATTATCAAGTTTTTTTTCAATGTTATCCTAATTGTGAAAATAAATACTTTTTAATTTTTTAAGAAGTTTAGATACTTTATATGTTAAAGCAAATGAAACTGGTATAAACATCACTATATTATTTTTTACAGAAGTATTTTGTGCTTCCCTATCAAAGATCTTAAAGGAAGTTAGTTGGCTTTTTTATTACAGTTTAAATTTAATAATATTAACTTTGTTGTAGCTTGTTATTAAATATTTGTTATTATTTTAACTTTATTGTATGTTGTAATTAAATTAATGATTAATTATCACAGAGGTTGTTGGAGTTTCACAACTTTGTAACAAAATAAAAGGTTTGTTTTTTTATATTTCTTATTTTATTGCAATTGTATTTTTTGTACTTTTTAGTTTTTTACTGAAGTGCATTATATTAAGGCGCTGAAACTTGATACATAATTAAAGTTCGCTAATTCCTTCGTTTTTTTTTCATTTCTAAAAGTCTCTTAAATAGTTTAATATTAGTTAGCTGAAGTTTTATAAATAAAAATATTAATTAAAAAAATTATCTGTGATCAGTCTATAATATCTTAAGCTGTTTTTTGAATTTTAACTAATTTTTAGGACCATGCTTTACTTCCTACGACGTTGAAATAGCCGAAAAGTTTTCAGTTTTTTCTGGAATTTCCATATTTCACGTGAGTATGTTTTATACTATGAAATACAACTTTTACTACTTATAATTAAAATAAACAGTGTTTGTTGTACAAGCAAGTACTTGAGTCAGATGCAAGAAGCAAACTAGCAAATGAATTGATGTTGTACCACATGGATGTTAGTTTATTAAGATTGTTTTAGTTTTATATAGACAGAGTTTAGTATTTACAGTTGAAATATTTTTTTAATTAAAAACGTTTTAAATACAAATATGATTTAATTTTATCTATTGCTATCGTTTAATAAAACTACTTATACTAATAAAAATTATTGTCACAGCTAAATAAGTAAAAGTGTAACAATAGTTTAGTTAGTTTATATTGAGTTTGAATATAAAATTGAGTTTATCTCTATTTTTAACGCGTTGAAGTATGACACTTAAATTACCAATGAAATTTATAATAATTCAGGTAGATCCAATGGACCTTCACAAGTACATAAAACTGGTTCACGATTTGGAGAGTTTGAGCAAAATAAGTGCTGACTTCAGCTCTTTTTCATTCAAACCAAGAAACCTCGCTTGCGATGTTCAAATAGCCGTTTGTTCTTGTATATTTTAGATACTTGTCTTTACTCACCTTTAGCTACATAACAAAATTAATTGTACTGAATACTTCTTAAGTTTTAATACAGTTGAACTAGTTCAGTAATAATACAAAAATAACACGAGTTACGCAAGACATAAACAGTAGACCGAAAACTACTTCAGATATTCATATTTTTTTAAACTATAATTTAAACTATAATTTTTATAATAGACAGCATAACAGACTTGATAATTTATAAACTGTTTATAAAAAATTGTTAACACATAACAACCAAATATAAAACAATCTATCATTTGTTATGACGTAACAACCAGGCTTGCGTGCTGATGTACGATGAGTTGGGGCTGACGAGCAGGTTTCACATACCCCGCCGAACGCTGGTCCACTTCATGCTGATGGTGCGCAAGGGGTACAGGGACACCCCGTACCACAACTGGAAGCACGGGTTCGGCGTCATGCACCACGCCTTCACGCTCATCAAGAACATCAACCTTTCCTCTCTATTCACGTACGTGCGTTTTTTATGATATGTAAGCTTTTATACATAAGATGTAATCCCAAAATCGGTCCAGGACACAAGTAAATTATTTGAAGTTTGCTGAGGGACAGAATATTTTTATAAAAAGAAAAAAAAAGGTACAGGCTTTAGAAGTTTTGTCTATGGATTATATAACTTTTAAAAGTGTAAAACTTTTGAAAATATTTATTTAATTTTAAAATTATGAGTCACCACTGTATTTTCATATGAGTTTGTTTGATTTGTAGTATTTGTTTGTTTTTTAAATTTTAAGGTAAAATTAGAAAATAGTAATTTTTAACTTTCTTGACATTCAATTGAATATGTAAAAAAAATCACATATTTTTGATGTGTTTAACTTTACAAATATTTTTACAGTGAAGTGGACATAATAGCATTATTAACTGCTGCAGTCTGTCATGACTTGGATCACAGAGGAACGAATAATTCATTTCAAACCAGTTCTGTTAGTTTGAATGTTGCATTGAGATATTTTTTTAATTATCCTCATTAAACACTCGGACTTCAATGTACTGTAATTAAAGAAATTGCATTTTAAATACTATAGTTCACTTACAAAAAAGAATAAACAAAAAATAATGATGTTGCTAATGATGTTTGAGAATTTAGTTTTAATGATATTTATCTAATTATTGTTTGCATCAATTTTGTTAATTATATCTTTTGAATATTCCAAAAACTTGAAGTAATTTATTTTTATCAATATACGTACATAATTAAGCTCATTGTTTTCGAATTTTAATAGATCTTGACAACAAATATAATTATTTACGAATCTAAAGCAACTCATATTTACTAATAAGAACTATTTGTAATAACAAACTTAATTGTTCATAAATTTTTAACAGAGAAGTGTCTTAGCAGATCTTTACAGTTCAGAAGGATCCGTTTTAGAGGTGACATTTTTGTTATTTATCATATTTGGACATCGTATGTTGATGAACAATATTAAATTTCTACTTAAAAAAATTCAAATATAACACATTTCTTTCTAAATGTATAAAGTAAAGAAATCATGAATTTGATATATTTAATGAAATAGTTATACTTATGTTGCTACTTTTTTAACAGAGACACCATCTAGCTCAAACAATGTGCATTTTAAATTCTGCTGGTTGCAATATTTTCGAAAACATGAGCCATTCGGTAAGAAAATAATCAATAAACATTTCAAACTTGCCAAATTTTAAAGCGTTTTTTCGTTAAAACTTGTAGTAGCCAGTAAGTAAAGTTTTAAGTTTACGAAGGATATAAAACCAAACATTCGTTGCTTTTTAAACAAACTTTGAGAACTGTAAAATTGTTAGTATAAATAATTAAAAACTCTCTTTGCTATGTAGTTAATTACTAGTTGTTGCAGTGTGTAAAACTAACTTGTTCATAATTAATGACCTAATTTTTTTTGCGATTTAACTATACTAAGATATTCACGAACTCAGATAAAATAATATACACTATCTTTTCGTGTACTTTTGAAAGGGTAATTTTTTTTCATAAGTTCGTATAAACTTACCCCGTTTTTTATGGCAGATTACCAGACGTTTTGTAAGTAATTTTATCTATTTTTTAGTATAAAAAAAATATATATTTGAGTATTATTATTACAATTTTGTTTTTAACATAATTCATATATTTTAACACTTGTTAGTTTTATATACTAAATAATATCAAATATGTTTGGTGTTTCCGAATTATTTTTATAAAAAGTTCTAATCGGTCATATCATAACACATTTTTTATTACAAATTCTGATTGTCTTTCAACAACAATATTTAACAAAACTAATAATAAACAGGAGTTCAAGCAAACGATAGACCGCATCAAACACGCCATTCTCGCCACAGATGTCGCCTCTCACCTGCAAATAATTCCCCAACTGCAAAAAATGAGCCAGTCAGACAAGAGCAAGGACCTCGTGTACTCGTTATGCATGACTGCGTGCGATCTGAGCGACTCGACCAAAGACTGGCAAACTACCACATCCACATCGGTAAATTATGGTGTTTCTATTTAAGATGTGTGAAAATATTTAATTATGTTATTTTTTTAACAGGAACTCGTCTATCAGGAGTTTTTCTCGCAAGGAGACTTGGTTAGTGGAAAAATTAATTTAAAAAATAATAACATTGTACATAGATCTATTTATAGGTTAAAACAGACTTAGTTATGAGCAATATATTTTACAGAAAAGATATTCTTTATAAAATTTAAATATAAAAATTTAATAATAGTCTAATAAAAGTTTATGTAAATAAAACTTCGTAGGAGAAACGAATGGGGAATGTACCCGCGGTTACAAACGATCGGGATAAAGCTTGTTTACCAGAACTTCAAATTAATTTTATGATTCACATTGCTGAGCCTGCTTATAAGTTTGTTTCAATATTTAATTTTATATTTAAACTTGGAGAGTTGGTATTCTATAGTTTTTAAATTAAACTGTATATATTTCAAAAACTATGTTACATTTTATATCAATATTGAAATGAAAGATATAAATTTAAAAATCGATGAAATAATTTAAAAATCTATAAACGTTATACAAATGCTAGATAAAATATTGACATTTGAAAACTTTAAAATACAGAAACTACAAATAATAATTAATATTTAAAATAATTACAACTTCAAATAATAATTATTATTTAAAATAATTGCGACTTCAAATGATAATCATTAATAGACTGATGGCGCAGTTTTTTCCCGGGTATTCCCCGGTATACGAAAACTTTATGCGCAACTTGCGGTGGTGGCGCGTCGTGTTACGTCACACTCAGCACAGTGACGTCATAATACCCAACTCGCAGCTGTTCGAGTACATCACTTCGGAGGAGTTTTGGAGGATCCTTCAGCGGAGCGAGGAATGAATTAGTGTGATTTGTTTTGTAAAAAATAACAGAAGGGTACATTTAAATGTTGCACAGCTTGATATCGGTAATAATTTGATGTTTTGAAGCCAGTTCGTAGTTTTTGAATGATTTGATTTGCATATTTAAAGTTGAAAACTGATCTAGTCATTTTACTTTAAACAAAAAACCTCAAAAATTAAAGAACAAATTGTTCACTTTTTCGCAGTGAAAAACTCAGAGCACTGTCTCGAAACATTCAAAAGTGCAACAAATTTAATATGGTGCCATAAAAAAGTCACTCAAAAGTGTTTAAAATCAATTAACTTATGTTTGTTCAAAAAAAAATTTTTTAAACGCTAGCTAAGTTTTTGTTTCATGACTGATAATATTATTTTGTTTAACGTTATAGAATTTAGAAGAGGTTTCAATTCATTTAGTCATCTTGTTTTTATACTGTGTTCTTATACTTTTTTTATTTGTTTAGGCTTGCTGCCTTGAAAAACTCCGCTCTACGTATTATAACATTTTATTGCACTTTAAAACATTTTTTTTTCAAGTAATAAGGTTTTTTATTTTGTTTAAAACAAGTTGTTTACTAGAATAAGTTCTGTACGTTTTAACTGTTTATTGATCTTATACTCCGTTTGGATTTTTTAAATTACTTTTTTTTAACAATATAAACAAAAATTATTTAAATAAGTGTTTATCTTTTTAACATATATTATAAAGATTATTTGGTTTCAGTTTAAATTTGTTTTTATAAAATCGTTAGTTTTATGTCAATTAAGTTACAAGTGGATCAAAGTTAAGTTAAACTTTTTAAAATTTTTATTTGCGAACCAGAATAAAATGCGTACTTATACGATAGGTGCATTGTTGTAAGTAGCTTGAAACTTTTGCTTTAGATCAATGCTTAATTGTTTTTTAATGTATAAATTTATTTTCTTAGACTAAAATGAATGGTTTTAGACATCATGAAATAAAAAAGCATTATAAGTTCATGTGTTAAATGCTTCAAATGTTTACATGCCAAAAGTTGTTTTAGATAATTTAAATCAAAAGAGAGACTTATGCATCAAAAATTAACTATTTATATAATAGATGTTAAAAACATTAAAACTAGAAAATATATTAAAATAGCTGATAGTAAACATTCTTATCAATATGTTTTGCATTCTGCCAAAACAAGTTTGTACTATTTGTAAAGATTCTAATGACTTGTACTTCTATTATGTTCAAATAATACTATAAAATTTAAAACCGATTACGATGATGAAGTATTTTTGTGTTAGTAACAACAAGTTTAATCTGTAGATTGTTAAACTTATCTCGATATTTATTTAAGAAAATTTTGTGGTTTTAATTGTAAAATACAGTATTAAATTTTTAAACCAAAATAGTTCAAGTTTTTATCTTAATGTACAACAAATCAATTTTGAAACATAAAGAAGTAATCTATAAAAGGAACATGTATATTAACTAAACCTAGAAATTAAATGAGGAAATTTTTAGCGTTTGAGATACTTTGTGACACTCTGCATATACTATATTAAAGTAATAAATAGCAAATATTTTTATTCTTTATTGAAAAATAAAATGTGTCGTATTTTTCATAAAACAATTGAACACATTGAAGTGTTATTTTCTTTAACAGAAATAGTTGCATGTCTAGAGCTAAAAGTAAGTTGGTTCTACTTTGTTTTATAAAACTGTTATTCTTTAGTTCGTTTTATCAAAATTATAGTCTAAATAATTTCTAATTGAGTGAGAATTTTTTCTTGTAAATACCGCACGGTTAGAACTCTGTAGCATGATAAACATTTTGAGTATTTATTAGTTTAATTTTGTATGACAATAAAAAATACTTACATAATACGACAAATTCGTTAATTAGACCGAATTTTTAGTTGTTTTTACTGAAGCAACCAATAAGTCATTGTTAGCTTTCATTCTGTGGAGTTATAGTTGTTTGGTTTTTTATAAAAATAAATAAACTGTGAATAAAAAATCTATTTTTTAGATTAAAACAAGGTTGATAAGTATATCTAACTTTGATAAACTTTTATTAATATAGTATCGAACCAACAACTAAATAGAATTTAGTTTCATTTACAAAAGCTTTTAAGTTTATATCGGTTTAAAATGTTGAAAAAAAGTCCTTTCTTAATTATTTCCAACAGTTAAGTTGGTAAACCCTAATAAATTTGTGCAAGTTATGAACATGATAGTACATGATGCTAGTACTTATACGTAGTAATGTACTTACAATAATATTTTACTATAAGTATTCGTACAAATAGTTATATGAGTTGCTGTTTATCGTGCTCACAATCTATGACAAACGCCAGCAGTACATAGAAGCTTTCAAACTGCAAGGAAAAAATAATAAACACCTTACTGTTTAAGTAATTTTGAAGCATTCTTATTACTATTAAATTAAATATTACCAGCAAAACAACACTTACACTACTCTTAGTCAGCTTGGTTGCATTCTGAGAATGCACAATAAGCTTATTCAACTAGACCTTCTTAGTGAACACATTGGTTTCAAAAATCCAATATATTAACAACGAGTGCATCTTAAAAAATTTTGCAAGTATGGATATCGAATACTAGATGAGCAAGTGGAAAAAGTTTGATATTTTCAGTAATAAAAGCTCTATTAATAGTAAGATATTATATGAAAGTTAGGTGAAAATTTTCAACCTAAGTCCTCACACGCTCTGTAAGATATACATGCAATGAAACTTAAACATAGTTCAACACAGCTATCTGTTTTAAAATATTAACAAAAAGTATAATGTATTAATTATTACGATGATTTGGTATACCAAATCGTTTTTGATGTAACTTAGAAAATGCAAAACTTCTGTTACAACACAAATTCATACTGAACAATTCTTAAGAATGTTCAAGTACTAGATTGTTATTCATGCTTTTAACTTTTGCGCTTTACTAATTTACTTTAATTATTTATCGCTGCTTATTTACTTTCATTCAACTAGTAAGTAACATACCAGCATTGTATAAGTAACTTAATTTATTACATATCAAACACAAAAAAATAAAACTTATAATATAAATTAAAAGATTATCAGAAGACAACATAAATAAGCACAATTAAACTAGTAAATAAATGTAGCTGCGTTCAAACAAATAATTTATCTTCAATGTTATATTCAACAAAGAAGTCTTCAACTTTCCCTGTTCGGTCCTCCCCGGCTGGATTTTTTTCTTGAAAACTTGTTGTTTCACCTTCCTTGCCTCAGTGCATAATCTATTAGTATTTTTAATCAAAAAAAAACTTTAAAATTGACTGTTTAAAGAGCCACAGAACAAACCTTCTTCTATGTGGCTGACAAACTCAAACTGGTCTCCAGCGAAAAAAGATTTTCTTGCTTTGCGCACTTGCGACCTACTTCTAAAGCTGTATTTCTTGCCTTCGCTGAAATAAATCATATAAATGTGCTGTTTTCCGTTGCTATATCCTCTGACTCGCATGAAGTTATCATGCCACTCGGACATACTGAAAAAGTCAGACTTTTTATTTTCACCAGTGTACATTAGCTGCAGACAAAATAAAAAGTTAGTTATTTGCTTATGTTGTAAAAAAGTATGATAAATAAAATTGAGTAGTTTTATTTAACTTTTTATATTAGTTTCAGGTATCATAACTCTGTGTTTTTCCTTGAAATGTTTTTTTCATCTATAAATCTCTGCATTGCCGTCCAGACTTTCCTGCTAAGGGAAGTTTTCTTTTAAGTTTATCATCACAAATAGCTAAATTTTTATCTGAACTCTTGATTTTTATACTTTTTTTATATTTTGCGTTGTATATTTAACAGGTTTTTTCAGCTTTTTAGAGCTTGCACTCTCTTTCTTATCATCGGTACTTGTAACAACATTAGGAGTTACCAATTCTTCTCCTGGCACCTTCTCTTAGTTTCCTGGCGCCAAACTTTGCTGATCGTCCTCTAATGCTGCGGCAAAAATCTCATATTTTTTAAGCGTTTAATCACCGATATCCGCGCCTTTCGACATTATACTTTCCTCGCTACCACCTCTGCTAGTTTGAGCTCCAGCCGGAGCTGCCGGAGCATTTTCCTGCTGATGTGTCCTAAACTCATTCGCCTGGTTCATTGCTCGCTGGTTTGCACTCATGGCTCGCTGATTATCACTAAACGCCGCAGTTACTTTTGTTGTTCTTCCAGGACTTCGGCAAGTTATTCCTCGTTTTCATCGAGTTTTCGTGCGAGCTAATTAGAGTTCATCGTGCACTTTTGTAAAGGTTCAACCTACAAACTGGTGCAGTTGTACTTTAAACACTAACTGTGCAAGACTTATAAGTAGTATTTAGACGCTTATTTTTCAGAATGTGATTAATAATTTCTATTCTTTTAGTTATTAAATGTTTTTTTATGTTTTTAATAAAAAATATTTACACATTCCTTGTAAAGGTGATTGTTTTGTGTTATGAAAACTATTTGGCTATACAGTTATATGTAAAGATAAAACATATTTACTTTAGAATTTTCCAAAGTCCGAGGTTAGTCGTATTTTATTAACTTAAGAGTTATAAAATGTACTTAATATTTAAAAAAGGTAAAGCTTTAAAAAGCCTTTTAATTAGGATTTGTAAGTTTAATAAACAATATAAAGCAAAATACTTTTTTTTTTCCTATAAATTTATTTGTATGTATAGTTTAATGCTTATGGAAAGACTTAAAACATCAATATTTTAAAATTAAAATAGCAAAATATAAAATAATGAAACTAGTCAAACTATTTTGTGATGTTAAAACTCTGTAGTGCGTTACAGATTGTAAACAAAAAACTTAAACTTCTCAAACAAACTTCAAAAAAAGAAAGATCATATGACTTTTTGAATTTTGGTGTACACTAATATAGTTCTTTTATATATATATATAGATATATATAGATACTATATATAAATACAATTTATCTATAGATATATTTTAAAGTATATCCCCTAAAGTATAACACACTCAAAATTTCTTATAGCTGTATGGAAAATTTTAAAATAAAAATTCTTAAACACAATAACAAAATATTAAACAACCTAAACTTCAAACAACAAGAAAAAACCTGCAACTGCAGGAAAGAAAAATGCCCGTTAAACAATAATTGCCTATCAAAAAATATAACCTACCGAGCAACTATAAAAACAGAAAATATCACAAAATTTTACGTGGGTTCCACTAGTACAACATTTAAAAACAGATATAGCAACCATAAAGCAAGCTTTACTAACAAATAAAAAAGGCACAATACCGATTTATCGAACTATATTTGGGAGTTAAAAGACACAAAAAAGACTATAATTTAAAATGGGAAATACTCAGCAGAACCAAAACAAAACCGAAAAACAATAAAACATGCCATTTATATTGCTTGGAAGAGTACGAGATTGAAAAAATTAAAAAAGATTTATCATTAAATAAAAGAAAAGAAAGGCAGCAACCCTGCCTCCATAATCAAAACATGTATTTTAAAAGAACAAAATACTAAGCAATAAGAAAAAAATAACAACAAAACAAATCCAAAAACAAGAACAAACAAAGCAAAAATAAGTTATGTTGTAAATAAGTTGTTTTTAAAGTAGGCTTACTAAAATTATTCAGTTTTAGTTGAAACGTCACAATGTGTTTTTTTGTGTGATTCTTGAAAAATTTTATTTTTTTCTTTATTTCGTTCTGAGGATATGTACAAAGCATTGAAACTAAGTAAACGATTCGAAAATTAACTGTTTTTTTTATATTATATATATAAAAAAATATTATATATATACATTATATACATAAACTTTGCCTTCTACCTCATACATTATATACATTATATACATTATATAATATTATATATATATGATAAGATGTAACGTTATAAGGCGTTAAATCCTGGAGATCCTGATAAGCTAAGCTTATCGGAATGTATACCACAGGTGTTCTTGTGCTAAAACTTTATTTCAACTAACGGCGTTTCACTGCTCTCAAATAAATTTAAGAACAGATCTACGGAGTCTCAAAAAGCTCTAAGAATAGTTCTCTATATTATATTATATTCTTAGAGCTTTTTGAGACTCCGTAGATCTGTTCTTAAATTTATTTGAGAGAAGTGAAACGCCGTTAGTTGAAATAAAGTTTTAGCACAAGAACATCTGTGGTATATATATATATATGTATATAACAAGGTTATTATTTAAACTTGAAAACCTTCTACTGAGCCCACTTGAAGGGCTGTTAAAATGCAGTGGATTTTGAGGCATTTTTTAGTCATATGACTGTTGTCTTTGTGTAATTAGTTGTTTGATTGGTTAGATTAAAGATCAGTTTCTGACTGAATTTTTGTAATGAACAACATAACGTCATATTGTTTTTGGTTTTTTTGAATAACTTTTGCGTCTATGTTTAGTACAGTGCTTTTTATTTTGAATTGAACTGGCTGATGATTACAGCTTTATAAAAATTAAAGCTGTATGAAACATATGTACCAGTACTTTTAAAATTTTAGTTTTCAAATAAATTATATATATATAATTTATTGAAATGACGATTTTAAAAAATCTGGAACATATGTTTCATAAAGACAAAGAAGATTGTCTCTAATCTTCAGCCAGTTCAAATTCAAAATAAAAAGCACTATGGTAAACAAAGATGCAAAAGTTTACAAAAAAAACAAAAACAATATGACGTAAGAATTGAATTGAGCATTACAAATATTTCAATAAATTATTTAGAAGCCCTTCAAGTGGGCTCAGTGGAAGGTGCTTAAGTAAGAACATTAACCTTATTTTATATATATATATATATATACTACTGTAACTGTAGTTATCAATTAAGCTTAATTTAAACATGTATAATTAACGTAGTGTTAATCAAATAAAATAATGATTGGTCTACTAATAAAAGACAGAAATAAAATAACAAAATCAAAAAGCTTAATTTTAACTATAACGTTGCGTTTTGTAAACATATAAAATGATACAAATACAACTCTTTTAATTTCTTTAGTATATGTGCTTTTTCAGTATGTTAATATTTTGATTTTTCTATTGCAAAAGTCACTTCGTGCAAAAGTATCTCTTTGTGAAAAAGTGTCCTTTCGTACATTTCGACACCTGCTAATTTCTAATACAGTAGTACTAGTAAACAATTATTCAAATACAATTTGCGTTTAAAATACTGAAAAACTAGTTATCTTTTAACTTTCCTAAATTATGTTGCTTGCATAGATTTATGTTTTAACAGATCCAGTCCAGAGTTGGTAAAGTGCTAAAAGATGTCAACCAATTGAGTTCTAAAGCGTATAAAATTTTGTTTGTCTTATGTTAACAGTTTCACGATTGAGTAAATACTAAACTGCTTTGTACCAAGCCTTGTCCAGTTTATAAAAAAATATATTTTGTAATCCTTGGTTGTTCACTTAAATAAAAGTCGTCAAACACTATTATAGATAATAGTTTGAAGTGTAATTTAACATTATAAGTTTTGATAGTTTTCAATTAAATAGACTTAGATCCGACCAAATCTTAATCAACTAGTATACAATAATATTTTTTTTTTTTAATTTATGTAATTACTGGAATATTTTATAGTATCATTCATAGCTTGGAATGGATAACATTTCACTTGTACAACAGCTTGTTTTTATATCTATAAGTAATAAACCCTAGAGCCACCCGTGCTTTGTATTTGTTTATGTTGACCAAAACTGACTAACTTTATCTTTTTATTTCTCTAATATATATTTTTGATTTTTACAATATTTGTAAGCTTAAAAAGAAGTAAAAAATAAAGTAGACAAATAATTTTCAACACTTTTGTTTTACCAATTACAGTGTGCTAGCTATATTTGTTAATTTTTTACCGTACTATCTATGCAATTGTTTATGTACTATTTGTACCTTACCTTACAGTTTTTGTTTTTGAGTATAAAAATTAAATTTAATTTCTATTAATACAGTAATTAAAAAATATCCAAGTATAAATATAGTAAATAAACTTGAAATTATTGTTTTAAACTTGAAGTTTTTACAGATTTTTTAATTTTATTGATAATTTTATTAGTGGAAAAATAAATAATTTATTTCAGTTGAATGTTTTTTTAATGATAATTTCTGATAAGTGAAAAAACGTTAACCTTAAAAGATATTCAAGTTAATACAATAAAGATTAAAATACTCTTTTAAAAACTAACTAGATATGATTTTAACGTTAAGACTTAAAATTGCAATGTAATTTATTACCTCAAATATCACAATTTTGGATTAAAATAACAATAAAATAATAAGCAAAAGGGTAACTTTTAATTATAAAAATCCACCATTATTAAACTTCTAAGCTGTTAAATATAAGTTTTTAAGTTTACTACAATAATAGTACTATAGTAAAATCATTTTCTTAGTATATTCAAAACTTTTATTTTTTCATTAAAAAACTCGTCATACCGAAACAAAAATACAGCGGCTACAAAATTAACATTTTACTTTTTCTAACATATTTACAACAGTCTTTTATAGTACATTTAACCTTAATAAAATTGTACTTTGTTGAGTTTATTGTTATTAACACCGCAGGCAGCTCTATACTGGTATACTAGAGTCCGTGTTACCACTGAAAATAATTGAATCTGATAAGATTTAATGAAGACTATTTTAATTGAAAAATAAACTTATGCTTACATAGTTGCATTTTTTACTATTTTTCAGAATGTTAACTGTAATACTTACAAGATTTATTTATAATTTTTAGATAAGAAGTAGAACAAACATGGTATGAACAATTAAAATTCAGGCGTAGGATGTTTTAAAATGTAAGCCAGGGACGTGTCTAGACTTTCACAGAGGTAATAAAACTTTTAAATTTCAATAATACACTTGTTTCTGTAGTAGCTTTTACTAACGAATTATTTACAAAACTACATATCTGTATACTTTATAATTGTTAAAAACTTTATGAGGTAGATAAAAATGTTTAAACTTTAGAAATTTCTAGATACAAGTAAAACAAAACTCAAAATCTTAATAAACAAAGGAGTTTTTTAAATTTTTGTAAAACATTTAAATATAAACCTAAATCCTCTTAATATTGACAATGTGAAGTTTTTTCTTTACATTGGGAAGTTAATATGTTTTAGGAAAACTCTTAAAACAAAATATTAATCAAAATTAGTGATTAACTTATTATAATAACAGAAAAACTATCAATGGTTTCAAACTGAATATACAACTTGTCAAACAGTTCGAGTTAAAGTAATTTAGCGAAACTTTAAGATTGTAACAGATTTGTTTTATGCTTTTGAGTACGAACCAGTAGTAGAGGTAAACAACTGTTTAACGACTTGATGAAAAAACAGAATATAGCGAAAGATGTTTACATGATTTTATATACCAATTAATTGCTAATAACAAAACTTTTTTCATTTAAACGGTTTATTGAGCAATGCTTTCAAAATTTAACTAATTTCCTTGTCAAAACAAAATAAATACTCACAAAAACTAATTAATCAAACACGTACTGTAGTTCTGTAGAGAACTGTACAGAAATTGCATCGTTTATAAGTTTCAATGTCCAGGTGACCTGGATACCCAATATATTGGAGAAACGGAGCGACAACTGTTCGTCAGAATTAAAGAACATACAAAACCTACAAATAGCGCAGTTTTTTTCACATATAGAACAATGTAGAATCTGTCAGAATCATTATGATATTTTTAATTGTTTTGAGGTAATTAAATTTTGTGAAAATAGAAATATTTTACTTGCAGTAGAGGCTATTATGATTAAAAAACTTAAACCTAAACTTAATCAACAACTAGGTCCTGATAAAGGATCTAGAATTACAATTAACATTTTTAAATAATCCATTTTTGTTCTAATTATCTATTTTAGTTTTTATGATTAATTTGATTAGTTTTATATTGATTGCTTCTTTAGTTTACTCGTATTGATGAAAAAAGTTTTAAAACAAACGTGTTTGTCATATTGTAAAAAGAAAAACAAATTACGAACTGATTACTCATTTCTTTTTCAAAAACCAAGCCATCGAATATGTTAAATCATTCAAAAATTGTTTTCAAAAACACTTTTAATTAACTAATTTTGATTCAAAAGTTTTCGTTTTCAGTGCGCTCGCTTAATAATTATTTGTTTATTATTAGTCATTAATTTTTCTACAAAAAAACAAAAAGCTTACTTTCGAAAAAAAAAATAACAGAAATTAAACTGATGAGTTCGAACTTTTAATAAGTTATCTAAAAGAACACCATATTCAACATCCTTTTTTATTCCAGTTTTTTTTTCAGGGGTCGTACAGGAAACAGAAAACCAGTTAATACACGCCTCTGTTGAAAGTTCTTTAAGAATTCCTAATATATTTAGAGTCATAAGAAGCCTAGAATTTTCTAAAAGGTTGTTTTTGATGTTTACACATATAAAAAAAACGTATGATGCATTATTTATTGACAAAAAATTAGTTTTATTAAAATTTTTTCATGCTATTTTGTTTAGAATGTTTGTATCATATAAATGTTTTAAACTTAATAACTTTCCTAAAACAAGTTTTCTCTTAAGGTGAAGTACTTTGTTTATATCAAGTACTATGTTAGACCAAATTTAAAAAAGATAATAAGGTGTACTACAGATGTTTCTATGCGCCGTCAAATGAAACCTATGCACAGTGGGCTGGCAAAACGGTGATTGATATTTTGGTGAATACAAAATCAAAACTACTGTTATATGTAGTTAAATAAAGCTACGTTTTTTCTATTCTACACTTACAGAAAAAAAAAAGTTAGTAAACCAGTTCTTAAAACAAAAAATAAACATTTAACTTATTTAACTTTTTATGACACTTAGTTTGATTTTAATATTAACTAGAATAAGTCAATGACCGGTGAGTTCCATTTTTTGAGCTTATTGTAACTTATATAAAAAGTAAAGATAAATAGTTTATAAAACTAACGTTTCTAATCTTAACAGGCTTTGCTGTAGAAAACACATAAGTTAACTGCTACTAATAGTTGAAAAATGAAGCTTAGTTTCATTCTTACAGAAAAAATGTAGTGAAGCTTAGTTTTTGTTAAGACTTTGATTTCTAGAGCTTTTATAGCAGCATTTTTCGATAAATAAACAGATTTATTTCCATTTAGAGGCTTATCTACATACTTAAATTATAATTACTATAAACTTTAATTTTGTTAGCTACTGCAAACTTTTCTATCTGTTTATATATTTTTTCAAAGTTGGAGCACTTAATACAAAACTAATTGGTATTTAATAAACAAATTAATAGTTACGTTTTTACGCTTGAGTATTATTGTATAAAATCCTTAAAATAACAACGAAACTTGATATCTAAGAACTCTCTCAAACTTAAAATTTAATATACTAAAAAGCATGTTGTGATGTTTGTCGGTAGCTCTTTAAATTCTATTTAAGTAGCGCAATGTTATAAAAATCAGTGATAGGAATTAAACAACTATTTAAAACTTAAAAGTAGTACAAACAACTAACTGTAACAAAAGCATTTGCGTTTTATTTCGTGATAAGCTCTTAAAATTTATACTTTATTAAGCATTTTTACAAACTAGTGCGAAAATACGTTTTGAAAAAAACAACAAGTTTGTCACTTGAACAGCTTCAAAATCACTGAACTTAAAATAGGAACTGGATGAAGTACCTGGGAATGACAAACTTTTCATCACACACGTAATGGTTCCCATCGATCGATTCGGTCGCCTTGTCACTTCTGATTCTCCTCCCACTGCCGTCTCTCTCGTAAGTCTCATCACACCGAAAGTTCCTCTTAACCTTTCTCACGAAATGGCTTCTTTGTGAAACTTTGCCGCCCGACAAGACCTGCAGCTTTTCCGATTCCAGCACTTCGTTGACGAAGACGCCGAACAGCTTGTCTCTTTTGTCGACTTTGTTGAAAATGTGGAACTCGTTCTTCATCATTTCAAAGAGGCTCCTTGATTTGGAGTAGCTGACGGCGCACTGGGAGCTCGCGGTCAAGTGGACACCTCCGCCGTCGGGCGACTTGAACCCTTCGGTGATGATTCCGACGCTACCTTCGGGGCTGGTGCCGTGGAAGAGCAGAAGATTGCCGCTTTCATTGACTTTATTTTTCCGAGCTGCCTTCCTCTCAGCTCTTTCACTGACCCGGTAGATCTTTTGAGTTTCCACCGTAGCTGTCTCCATCGTGTCTTCGAAGCACTTCTTGATCAGTTTGAAGTCGCCTTCGCCACTCGCCATTTCCTCCAGTTTGTACACCGAGTCTTCGCCGTACGAATCAGCCACGTCCTTGTCGCTGTGAAAATATTAAAAAGATCATTGCTTGTTGTTATGACGAGGTTCAACACAAACCAAGTTCATTTAAGTTTCGTTTCAGTCACCAGCGTACTTTGTTAATTATTATCAAATTTACTATGGCATGATAAAGGGTAAACAACTTGAATTACACCTAAACGTTTATAATATAACTGCAAATTTTAGTAGAAAATACAATATGATTTAATAAATTTAGGGGAACACACACTTTTTATGACGTCATCAAACAGATAATGATAAATTCCTAAAATAGATAAAAAAACACTATGTTTTAAAATTAACAGTGCAATTGTTAAAGATTAATATACATTTGTTTTTAATCTTTTTTTTTTATCTGGTACCTATAAGCTGTAATTATCCCCTTCAGTACGAGCTTTGAAAAGTGCGTAAATACACAGTAATAAAAAAAAAAACAATTTAAATACAAATTTTTGGCTCAAAATAATTTAATTTTTACGCTCTGCATACTCAATTGAAATATTACTTTAGCCTGTATTTAGTACAAGAAAATTATAATACTAATTCATAATACCATAGCAAAATCTAGCAAAACATCAGCGTGATTCTACAGAGCTTGAGCTTAAGCCTGGATTTTCGTATGCCATGAGACAAACTCAAAGTAACATAAATGTTTTATCATATCACTTCGATCATCAGACCACAAGTCTTCGGTAGACTGGTTTCGTTTAGCATAAAAAAATCCAGGCAAATGCTCTGTAGACTTTCGCCAATGTTTTCTTTAGTCTTGATACATACGAGCGTACCACCTGTTTTGCCTACTTGAAAATGTATTAAACGTTATATGGCAAAAGCAGTGTTGACGTCACTAATCAATACCAGCAAACGGCTGCTTCATGGTAAAATATCAAAAACCGTTTGTTGATTGACGACTGTAAGTATTTCGGGTGCGGCTGGCTGACAAGTCAATAACAATAATATAATTGACTTAACTTAATCTAAAACATCAATATTGTTGAAGTTAGAATATTAATAAACACTTGATTAAAAAACAATTACAATGTAAAAAATTAGACATTAAAAGTTAAATAATACATACAATGTAAACATAACAGCAAGTACTGAGTTTAATAACAGATAAAAACTAGCAAAATTACTGCATTTGTAACAAAATTACCCTGTTATTAAATTACATTTAAGTTTTAGCCATTTTCGTTTGGCGGCTAATGTTTTCAATGTTGATTTGAGTTGTTGTTGTTGATGTATTTGGACTGATTTTGTATATAATTTTATAAATTATTGTCTTATGCTGTTCTTTATTTAAAAAAAGAGATTTTATTACTTTTCGCTTGTATTTAATTCCATAAAAATTAACTTAGCTTTTTTATATAAATGTAATCCTTAACACAGGCCAGGGTTACACATTCTCTAATTATTTCTCATTAGGAATTAAATTATTTGTAACGTCAGAAAGAACTGTTTATAAGTTTCAGACATTAAAAAAAAACAGGATTTTCTTTTTATTTTTGTCAAGTTAAATTTTTGTTAAATTTTGTTAAGTATTTTTAAAGTTTTCAATTTTATTTTGTTCTAATATCTAACCATTGAAAATTGCGTTGTGTATTTTAAAACTTGTTTTAAATAAATATTACTTAAGTCAACCTATTTTTAAACTTTTTTTAATTAACTCTTTTACAATTCATCTTTTCCTTTATTCTAAAATTTTACCCTTACACTAATTCAATAACTCTAATCTACAGTTTACGTTTTACTTTTGATTTTCTTTTACTGGATATTTCGATTTTTTTTGATGTTTTATGCCTTAATTAAAATATATATAACAAAGAATATGCAAAACAATGAAAGTAAAACCATTTGCACTAATTGAAAAACACCGTTATACAATACTGGTAACTAAATTAGTAAAATAACCAACAAAAGTAGCTTCACATTTACAAACTTTTCGGAAAAATTAACTCGATTATTACTAAAAATATGTTATTGATGACTGTTTAGTTTTTAAAAATGAATTACTAAAATAAACAAATTAGAAACAAAAAAAGCCAATATTCTTGTAAAATTATACTTTTTAAAACTTGTGTGGAAGAAATTCTGTTTAGTGTAGCAATGGTGAGCTATCTAAAATTTCTTTTTGTTTATACTTTTTATATCGTAATAGTTCAGTTTAAAACAAAGAAAGCTTTTGGCTTAAACTGATGTTATGATTTGTTATCTATAAAAAGAGTTTGAGATTAATAATTAAAATAAGTTTGAATAATTAAAAGAGTTTGAGAGCTTTCTATGAGAAAAACCTAAAAGAAACTAATGTTGAAAGTAATAAAAAGTAAATACTTTTGTAATTATCTAACAAATTTATCAGATTTCTTATTTTGTAAAACCATTTCGTAAGACTTTCGGTGTTTTTTATTGATCAATTTGATTTTACTTTTAACTGTTAGTATGATAATAAGTGATGTAATCTTACTACTTAAGGAAAATAAAACACAAGACGGAAATAAAACACTGAAAGAGAAATAGAGCATACTTTGTATAACAAATGTACACCCCAGGGAAGTGGAAAACTCCTTGGTATCTAAAAAAGTATCTAAAAAAATAGTTACAGCTACACATAAGCGTAAACATATTTCTTACATTGTTTCAATAAAAACAATTTTGTAAAGTAGATTTAAAGAGCATGTACATGTCATCAAAAGTAAAAAGATGAAAAAAGTACAAAACAAAGTTTTCAAGTTCAAAATAAAAATTAAATGAGAACTATGTTTACAACATTAAAAACAATGGAAAATCTTATTGGGAGGTTAAAAAAAACTGATTCCTGGTAAACTGAATTTTGTTTGTAGTTTTCCGACCATTGCACTAGTATTATGAATGATAAACTTAATGATACAATTGAGACTTATTAAAAACCTATGATTTACAGCTAGAAAGAAATTATTATATTATTTACTATTTTAACTTACTTACCTTTTGCTAACTTTTTTTTTCAAATCAACTAGCTTTTCATAAACTGTCTCAGCATCACAAAAATCTGTTAGGCGGAATTTATAGATTTAAGAATTTATGTTAAATTAAAAAACAACTTTCTTTTAAACACTGTCTCTGTTTTTAAATTTTTGTAATACAACTGATTATTCTTTTTTGCAGCTATAGATTTAACTTATAAAAAAAATATAAAAGTAATTTTATCTTAATTTATTCTATCAAGATATAAAGTTCACCTGTCACTGCTTCGTGGAGTTTAACAAAGCTTTTATCACAGCTCATCAAAAGAAGCAAGGAGTAATCTTCATCGTTGACTCCTGGCATTATTTGGTTATGAAGTAACTTGCTCACATCTTTGAGATCATTCAGAAACCTTGTAGGGAAAATACACAATTTAAATATATTTTATATTCATTAGAATAGCTAACAGAATATTTTCAGTTTAATATCAAGGTCTTCACGCATAAAAAGAAGTTCAACTAGTGATATATTTTTTTTACAATGCCTGCTTTTTTTTTATAATATGGTACTGAAGAAGACTATTTATTGATATATTTGCGAGTAGTTATCTACTTGGAACCTCATAAAGTAATATTAATAATCTCTAAAATGCATTAATCGTTAAGTTAATGACAAAACAAAACATAGCGTGTATTAAATCTTAGCAAGTTGTAATAACTTTGTTTTAGAAATAAGAACACTACTACGTTATAATACATTTAACATTAAAAATTTATATTTTTCTACAAACATTTTTGGTCAACAAACACTTTTCTGATGATCATGTGCAACAAAATATACAAAACATATGTAAAATGTGTGTATATAGTTTTGAGTAAACACATCTATACATATATTTGTAACAATATACCTACATTAGAAATACAAAAAGTTATTTATTTAAAATAATATTTAAAATAAAGTTAAGTGTTTGCATTTTTTAGCATTTAGATCTGATATATTTTCAAAACTTCAGAAATTTATTTTTTGAGAAATTTGAAAATACTAAAAGTGCAAAAAGCTCAAAAAACTCTTTTAAACCTCAATTTTTTTTAAGGCTGGTACTAATATAACACAGAAGCTGCAAAAAAAAAATTCAGGAACGAAAACCTTTTTTAAAGTTTTAGTACACATTATCTTTAAAAACATTTGTAATTTTGAATGATTTTTTTGAAATAAAACAAGAGTCTAATTTTTGAGTTTTTAAACAACTAATTTAGTTTTTCGATAAATAAGGTATCATAATTAAAAACTAAGGTAATAATAACATTTTTTTATAAGTATTTCAGATATTTTTTGTAGTTTTGTTTGAAAAAATCTTTGACTCGTTGTATTGAGCTTACATAAATTCTAACATGTTCGAAATAAAAAAAGACAGTTTAAAAATCAATGAATTCAGTTTTATCCAACTATGTAAAACACCTGATATAAATTTCTGTTCACTAAAGTTGTTTTTCTGCAGTCAATTGCTCGTTGACTTCTCTTTTTAGCCCACTCTGCAAGAGCGGCTTATAGTTGAGACTTAATTTTAGCAAAAATCTATTACAAAAACTAACTTATTTTTTTAAACCTTTTAGATTTCTCAAATGATCTACAGCAGATGGGGTCAAAAAGTTTAGATTCAATGGGTCAATTCAAAACACTTATAAAAAGGTGCTGATGAAAACTACACTTAAGTCGATTAATTTATCAAGGAAACCGAAGAATGCAGAATTCAAGTGTGCCGACAAAAAAGATTATTTAGAACACACTTTTTGAGCTGTAGTCAATGTTTTATATAGACATAAAAAAATTATTATGTGTTGGTTTTTTATAACACACCATACTTTCCTCTATACGGAATTTGGTAAATCACAAAAAATGTCTTCGGAAATTATTTATACTTAGGTGTTGAAATTTTGTTTTATTCTGTTAGCCAGCATAAACACATTGAAAGTTAACTGCTTTACAATATATCATTCCTTAAAAAAAAGGTTAATAAAGTTGTACAAGTTTTAAAGGTATATAAGTTTTTTAACATAAAGAAAAACAATTTTTCCATATGAAAGATCATAACAAAGAACAATAATGATAACAGTTCAATTATCTCTATGACCTGAGGAAAAAATTTCACAGGACTTATAAGCAACTACTAATATTAAAAACAAAGATATATAATGCTTAAGATAGTTTTATAACATAAACATATGTATTAAAAATCAAAATTGCATGTTTTTTAAGGTAAATGTTTTTACATAATATATAAAAAAATACTATGTTATGGTTAAAATACTTTTTGAATGTAAAATTAGTAAACAAGCAAGAAAAAACTAAGCAAAATATTTGAAATAAATAAATACTTGTTTCTGTTGAATGCAGTGGTTTTGTCCCAACCCCAGCAGACAAAAGAGGAGTTGAGAAATTTCGAAATTCTCTCTTCGCACAGCACTTCGGAGCAGAATTTTTTTACGTCTTCAGTTTTTTCGTTGTGCAGATAAATGACTGTGAAAAAAAAAAAAAACTGTTGTTGCTGAAAATTAATGAAAGCTAATCATATATTATGACAAACAAAACAATATTATATTAGAAACGCAGATTTTAGTTTCATTTTTAATTCTATGTTAGTCAAAAACGACAAGAACTAGTTTCTTTATCTGTACTATAATGTTTATATGTTTATCTGTAAGTGTACTTAATTTAAATACCTTTCTACGAAATTTACATACCAGTAAAATCTACATTGAGGGTTCTATGATAAGTAAAGATTATGTATTTATTAAAATAAATAATTAGAAATATCATGGATCAATAAAGGATGAATAAAATGGATCAACAAAATGGATTAATAACGTAAAAACATACAAATATAATTAAAGTTGGTAATATAAAAGTTAGATAATTTTAACTAGCATATATTACTTTTAACTTTTTATTTTGTACTAGTAACTTAAAGTTTTGCTTGTAAAAAAAGGAACATTAGTAATTAAGTTTTCATTACCTATAGGCTTTATAGCTGCGCCTTTAACTGCTTCAACAAAAACATTTGATAGAGCTGTTGATAAAAAGTCAGGCCCGACTCTCTTTTGACAGTATCTTTTGGCAAACTCAGTTTTGAATCGTTTTAGGGCACTTGCTTCACCAATGACTCTTCTGGGCACTGAAAATATTAAAATAACCACTAAAGCGGTTGGAATTAAAAAAATATTGGACATAGTAAATCTAAACTATAGTCATTTTATACTTTATGAAAATTTGTTATTTTTTTTTATTCTAAACAACTTAGATAGAGACTTACTCAGTTCTTTATTTCTTCCTTTCTTTTGATTTACTCTAACGTTCTTAGAGTTGTTACTCATGTTCAATTTAACCTTTAATAACAATCAATTCTGAAAATATGTTGAAAAGTTTTAACTAGTTTTTGGTTTATAAATTTTGCTAAATAAGTTTTTAAACTAATTAGCTGTTACTTTAAAACCTTGTTGTAGTATTTATTTTCATTGTTTTAGTTTTAATAACAATAAATGACTAGCTGAACTAAAAATTTAGGAAATTGAAAAGTTTCTAAAGTAAAAACACACTTTTAGAAACGATACAATCATTTATTGTTTTTTAATAATGTGTCTGTTCTTAAATTCATTTTAGTTTTATCCAATTTTAACTAGTTTTTAAGATATAAGTATAAAAAGTTCCATCATTTAGGTTAGTTTTATATGTAGTAAATAGATAAAGTAAAAATGGACTGTTAATTAAAAATCTACTTTTACCTACGTTTTTTAAGCAATCTTTCTTAAAATTTTGCAGTCTTAACTTAACTCGCCAATAAAAAGTCACTTTGTAAGACTTTATTAGTTTTGGTTTTATGTTGGTTTCTACAACACATTTGTAATGCAAAGCTTCTTTTTATATTATCAAATGTTTTATCAAAATATCTTATTAATAGAACTTTTGTAAAAGTTGGCTTTATTGGCGGCGAACGGGATATTGGAGAAGTTTTGCCATCCTAGAAGAAATAGAGCAAACATTTTAGTTTTGTTTATCAAATAAACATCGTATAAAACGTGAACTTTGAATTTAAATGACTTATTTTGTGCACATCTTTAAAAACCCTATTTGGAGAAAAAATGATTTAAGTACAATGTTAGCACAAAAATCCGCACATAGATTCAAATTGCGCAAAAAAAAACTAACTTAAATAAGAGTTTACAGATTAATGTAAGCATAAAATAAAAACATAGCTCTAATTACCATTTATAATAATATTCAACAAGTGAAATATTCTTACAAAATAAGTTATAATATAAAGCACAAAAAAAGAAGCCTTTTATAATAGCTTTAAGAATATAGTTGTTTTTTTAAAGCAAAATATATACACTTAAGCTTTTCAGACTACAATTTGTTTTATCATTAGTAATTTAAAATTAAAACAGGGTTACTTCAAGCGCAAACTACTCAGACTAGCTTAGTCATTTGGAAAAAATCCTTTAATTTTTTATGACTTTTTTTATAACTCAATTTTATATTGCCTTTCTAAAAATTAAGTTATTTTATTTTTTCTGATATATGTTCAAGCTATAACTTTTTAAACGTTATCTCTTAACATTTTGTCTCATTTATATTACAAACTCTGGTTTAACCCTGTTTCTTAATTAACACACCTTGCTGACTAAGTTAGATTTAAATCAATTTAAATATTTGTCTCTAAGACTGGATTTTAAGCTTAAAGTAGTAAAATCCTGTTAAATTTATACTTTTTGTCTTAAGTTGTAAATTCATTTGTAAGAAATATCAAGAAGCCTAAAATTTTATTGTTAGAGATATTTAAAATTTATAAAACATTTCCCAATACACTTTTAAACCAAGTTTGTTTTGAAAAAATTAAATAATTAAATAAGGCAAACTAAAAAATTATAAGATGCAAATTATAATTTATTTGTACAACAAATATTTTAACAGTATAAAAGTATAAAAAACTTTTATGATTTAAAAAAGCAAGTTTTTAAATTTTTTTAAAAAACTAGGTTTAAAGTAGTTTTTAAAGTATATTTGTATTTTTAGTGATAGTAAAACCACTACATACTTATGTTTTTTAAGAAAAGTATAAAGTAGTAATGAAAACATATACTAAATAAATTAAAATGGAAAATAGTTATTTTAGCTTTAACATTTAATTCACACTTGATAATACAAATAAAGTCTCTTACTATAATTAAGTACCTTAAAATCCAAGGTTTTGTTGATGTATAGGCTTGAATTTAAGTTTATTGATAGTTTTTACAACATTTCTCCCGCCAAAAAATGTAAATTGAAAGTCTTAATTATATACATTTATTTATTTAATTTAATGTATTTACACATTTTTTATTGCAGATTAAAAAAAAAAGTTGTTGACAGTGATAGCTAATAAAGTTTTAATTTTACTTTAAAACGAATCTGTAATACACAATCTAAATAAAGTAACCTGCCGCTTGAGTATGCAGTTTGGACATAGAGCAAATATGAGAACTTATCCTGAAGTGCATAATTAAGAAATCAAGGTCCAAGCTATACCTAAACTAATTCTAATACAAACATGCTAAAAGTTTGTTAGTTTAAAGTTGTCTATTACATGAAAATCACTCAAAACAAAACCATTAATCATATGAAAAACAAAACAAAAAATCTTAAATTCTGAGAATATCGGTTTCAGCTCCTTAAAGTAAACCTGAAGATGCAACTTACTACTGAAAATATCAAAAATTACTTTATAAAAGTAAACTTGAAAATTAGTTTAATTAGTACTGTCACAAAGATTTTTACAACAATGAATTTCTAGAAATTTTTACAGGATTGCCACGCTAAGTTTAGTAAATTTAGTCTGACTTTTATAGATTTCAACCAATTTAGCCAGACTTTAACATTCCTCTTAAGTACGCGTTTTAAGTACGCATTTCGAGTTAAATACGCATTCTGAGAACGCATATTTTTATAAGAATGTATATTGAGTACACATTACTTTTATTATAAATAAGTAAAATTAACTATGTTCTGTTATACAACATATCATTTAAAACAAAACCTTAAATTTAAAAAACTAACAAATATATCAATACTTTTACTTTCTTTACAAATTTAATAATAACTATAATAAACTAAACCATATACCTATTTTATAAAGTACTCCCATGACTAGCTATTAAACCTTTAAAATACAAAACTAAATAGTGTAATCTGTATTACTTATTTCTAAAGTTTAAATAAGTATGAAAAATTTATATAAAGAGGTAAACCATACACACAAACTTGTTACATAAAATACTCTAGTAATTGCTTGGTTATAAAGATTTTAATAAGTTATTTAAACAAAAAACAGTCTGATTGTAAAATTTGCCAAATAGACTTTTATGTATATATCAAAATTTTATTATGGAAGTGTACTTGCAACAGAGCATCAATATTAAAAAGGCTACATACAACAACTACTTGTTCAAACTGGGTTATAGTTTAACATGTATACAGGTAAATTTTGCAATTTTAGTCTGACTTTATAAAGAATATCTTATTTAAGTTTACCATTTAAAGGCTTTGTCATTATGAAATTAAGGAGTTTTGTAAATTACAACTGTCAAGTTCTGAAATTTTGTCATTTAGACTTAAAAAACTCACTTTTTGACACTTTAACCTAAAAAACTTACTTTTGGTCAGTTTTACACCAAAAACTGACTTAGCCCGACTTTTTCCAACTTTCCAAAAAAATAGACTTAGTCTGATTTAGCCTGACCCGTGGCAACCCTGCTTTTAAGACATTCAAAACTTATGCCACACATCAAGATAATGATGATTTTGAAGTCATTTTCGATGAAAGCAGTAAAAAACTAACCGTTTTTCTTTTTAAACAACAAGCAGTAATAAAAAAGAAGAAACTTTACATCGGATTAAACGAACCAATAGATGTTAGCAGCAATAGTTAAAACTTACGAGCGGCCGATATTCTTGATAATGTGCACACGAAGACTATCATTTAGAAGGAGGGTTGTTTCAAGCAGAAACGCAATTAGATGCTGGTAAAATTACATACGCAAAGCTTAAGCAAGCTTTCAAAATTTTCAAAGTGTTTTGAAAAGAACTTGCAAACATTTAAAAGTTTTGATAGACCAAAACGACAAGCTACACCAACAGCCATGTTTTCAAGAGAATTTAATTCTAAATTAGTAAATTTCAACTGCATTTGTAATTAATTTCGTTACATATGGATATGTATATGTAAGGAGTATTTCTTTAGCACAAAAGGTCCCGACAAAACTTGTTTCAGAGACAATATTAATATTAAACTTATTTAACTTATCTAACAAAGGCAACTTTATATAGAATATGTGCAACTGACGCAACAAAGATTCCTGCTCCTTAAATAGTAAGTGTTTGCAGGAGAATGTGGTATACAAGGCAACAATCACTACTCAGAACGAAATCAGGGAGTACATAGCATCTACGGGAGGTCTATTCAAAACGAGTTGGTACGCGCATAGTGATATTAGTAATGAAAAAACAAAGGAACATTATTTTCCAAGTACATTTGGAAATTAAAAAAACAATAACACATGCTACGAACTTAAATGGAACATCATGCATAAGGTTGGAGAATTAAAGGCTGTAGGTGAGATCTGTAAAACTTGCAACCTGGAAAAAATTGAGATAGCACTTGCTGACTAAAAACAAAATTTAAATAAAAGACGAAAACTTTTTTACACCTATTCGCATTTCAGAAAATTCTATTTTAAAACTTAGCACATTCATACTAATATTTTTGTTTTCGCTTGTTAATTTTTACCGTACTTTTATTTGTTAATTGAAATTTTTGATTTCTGTGGTTATAAGCTACATCTAAAATTGTATAAAACATATCAACAATTGTAAGTATAAAGATTGATATTAATTTTTTTTGTTAATTTAATTATTTTTTGTTCACTCTAACAATAATGTTAGATTAACGTATCGAATTTAAATTTTATAAACTTTATTATGTTAATTGTTTTGCACTACCTATTAAGTTATCCATCATGTAATTTTTTTATTTTGCAGGCCTAAAGATCCCTGTTGAGTGAAACGACGTTGCCTTGGTTTAAATAAGTTTAATACAAAATATGGATATTTCAAAAAGCTTTTTATACGCTTTTTACATTAAAGTTTCAATCATACTTTATATATCATGTCAATCATACTGTTCATTACTTCAGTTTTTTTTTTAATATAGTTTTTATACTGTTGTTTTAATCATGCGATATGAAAATGTCGATTGTACTTTTCGTAATTAGATAAAAGAATAAATATGTTTTTTCAAATAGTGATTTTTATATATAATTTGTGACTTTTTTTGTATTTTGATACCTTTAACTTTCCTTTTTTTTTAATTTCATTATAAGATTTTTTTTTCAATATTTTGTATTACTACTTTCAGAATAATTTTAAAGATAAAAAATCATTTTTTACATAAGTATTTTTGTTTATTGTGTAAATATAGTTTCAAGTTAACATTTTGTTAAAAACCACTAAGTATTGATACGTATTTAGTTATACTAAAGTCTAAGATTAAATGTTTTTGATAAATAAACATTGCAGCATCTTATTAATCTTTTGCATTTAGTAAATATTTTTTTTATTTAAGCTTTATTTTTCTTTATGCATATACTCTAGCCTAGGTATGTTTATTTGCCCTAAGCCTACTGTTGAGTTAACCGTTATATTAAACAAGTTAATTTTTTTAAACACTAAATTTTTCTTAATTTCTAGATACTCTTAACTATATAAAATAAAATGTAAAAATATATTGACATAAATGTAGGTATTTAAAGAACTATAGGGGCGTGTCTAGACTCAGTGGAGTTTCATAATATTTTTTGTTCAATAATAGAGTATTTTATATAGAAACTTTTATTGATACACTTTCAACAATTACATAACTTTCTAAAATTCTAACAATGTTTAAACTTTAAACAATTTGAAATTACCAGTAAAATAGAATTCAGAAAAATCCGGTTATTTAGTTTTTAGTAAAATGATTTAATTATAAACGTAAGTCCTGTTAATATAAGACAATGTTATATTTTTTTACATTGTGAAGTTAGCAAGAATAACGAACTATTTTATACTTAACAAACTAAATTCAAAGTACAATAACCTGCCAACAAGATACGCATTTTTTAAACGAAAACCGCTGTGTTCAAAAATATAATCGAAATAAGCTTAGTTTCCCAAAAATTTAAAGCTAGCCTGAATTGTCCTGGTTAGCCTAAATAACCTGAAACTGTGGTCACCATGACAACTACATATAAAACAATGAGTAAATACTTAACTTATAAAACTGTTAAGCAGTCTTTATAAAATCTTTACAGCCAGTATTGACTATAAAAACCACAGTCTACTGTCAGCACCAGGTCAAGATTTCCGAAGTAAAAAATGTTAGTTATAAACCTTGGAGTTATGAAATCATTAAAAAACAGTTTTTAAAACACTTTGATTTGCAAATTTTGAATGAAAAGTTTCATTAATCAAACAATGCAACTTTTGTAACTGTTATTTTTTAAATCTTTTTCTACAAAAAAAAGTCCGTAGTTTAAGACGTAGTTCTTAAAATATTAAAACTAAGGATCGGTTTTTCAAGGGTTTCCTTAGGTAAAATAGTTCAATTTTATTTATGTGACGTATGTTTTGAATACATTTTGTCTCATATAATTATTTTCCGTCTTTTCAAAGATAAATTTGTAAAACTACTCAATTTTTTTTACATGATCTCACTTTTGCAACTTTTTATGTAGTTTGTTAAAGTAGTGGTTCCGAAGTTTAGCAAATGCTCTTAACCTTTTAACTCTATGGGTGTCCTTTCTAAAAATATAAAGAATAAAGTAGCTAATTATTTCTATGTGTTTAATTTGTAATAACTATACTTAAACTTATATATGTCTACCAGGGGCGTAGCGTGGGGAGGGACACTGGCGCATGCGTGCCACCCAAAAAAAAAGAAGTAAAAAAAAAATGCAATATCTTTATCCTTTATTGTTAGTTTTTTCTGCTTAACTTGCCTTTTTTCAACTATGTTTTACTAGTATTTGAAAAGTTAAACGAAATTTCGAGTACCAATTAGTGACAAGTTAGGGAAATTACCCAGTATACTGATTCGGTGCGTAATTGCAAATGCGCACCGATGTTGATGAAAAACTCCATAAGGAAAAATTTTATAACTTCATTAACTTCATAAGAATTTAGACTCAAACAGTACGCAACTAGTTAGTGCACCGCAGCAGTATAACCTTATGACAGATTTTTTTACAAGGACAAATGCTAACATTTTGTTTACAAACCATGAAGCTAAACCTGTTTTATAGTAATTATGATTCAAGAATAAACAAATTGTAGTAAAATTAGCGATAAACAACTGCTAATAAAATAAAAATATTTAAAATAAAAATAACATAAAAACAGAAAAAAATAAAATAATAAATTAAAATAAATAATAAACAAACAGTTCATACTGTGATTACAGTTTTAATCTTACTATACAAAAAGTATTGTTTAAATTATCTAAACTTAAATTTTTTATTAAAAGTAGTTTTTTTTTATTAATATACGAAACAAACCAAATTTTGTTATTCTATCAGCCATAAAGTTTAAAAATTAAACAATTTTTGTAGAAAGTTATTTTAAAATTTCTTTAGTCACATCATGAATTAATTTATAGCAACTTATAAAACAAAATTTTTACAATCAAGTTTTAGTCTAAAAGACATAATAGATTATGTAATTTTTAATTTAAATTTATTTAGTTTTAAATCAAACTTTAAATAGTATTTAAAAAAAAATCTTTTTACCAACTTTTTGTAGTATTTAAAAAATGCTATACCCTAAAGATCTTAGAAAAACTGATTTTAAGATAAGTGAAAAGTTATAATTTTTAATAATCTTAAGTGAATTTTTAAAAGCATTGAAAAAGTTGACCTTTTAAAATTTATCTTTTAAACATTTTGTTTTCTATCAAAAACATTTAGTAAAATGTTTCCACACACTCAAGATAACTCAGGGTTTTATGAAGTTTTTGAAAACTTTAGTATGTCTCAGTATAAATCAGGATAACTCAAAATGTTTTAAGTATTTTTGAGCTTAGACTGACTAAGGATAGATTTGCTTTTTTTTTAACTCAGGGTAGATTTAGTGGTTTTAAAAGCTTTCTTATAAAGCCTAGTTTCTATAAGTTTAAAAAGAATCAAAAATTCTATAAAAGAATTTAAAATGCTTATGATGACACATGACATAAAAAACTAACTCAGTACAGTTATTTTGACTCAAAGGCAAGGCAATCCTGATATCTTCAAAGTTAATTGTTTTTTGTTTTTTTTTTTTGTAAAATATGTTTTATTATACTAAAGAAAAAGTAAAAACTTGATTTTATTAATTTTTAGTATATTATTTAAAAAAATATGCAAAGTGATAATGTATGGAATGTTGCAAGTCTAAAAATATGTCAGATAGTAAAATTATCTGAAGTTCAAAAGCTTGAATTGAAAAATAGCAGACCAAAATCAGATAATGCTATTACTCAAGACTGCAGTTCAGGTTGTATGAAATTTTTATTTTTAATTTTGTTCATACTATAAATTTTCTTCGTTTTTTAAGACTTATTTTTACAGTTTTATATTGTTATCTAGGTAAAAATGTAGTAAGTAAAAAAAAAAAAAACTAGCGCTTTAGATTTCTTCTACAAAAAATTTAAAACTTTCAATTTTGATACTGAAGATTTAACATTTTTATAAATAAGATTAAAATAGTATATTAAAAGCTGCAATAAACTAAAAGTATGAGTTATTTTGAGTTTAATACAATTCTTTTTTGCTGATATAAAATAGGTATTGAACATTATTTAGAAATTGTACAGAGAAAAATGTTTTGAGGTATTAATTGTTATACTTAGTTGACTATTTATTTGTAGTTTAAGGCCATAGGGGGGGGGGTAAGCCATGTTTTTTAGAAGTTGATCTTACTTTATAGTTTTTTTAAGCTTTAGGACGCTTTTTGTTGTTTTAAAAATTCGAATAATTTTTTGAGATATGACCAGTCAAAGTCAGGCGGCATAATAGGTTCCCTATGGGAAGGGAAAACTAAAACAGCGAAAAAAGGCTAGTTTGTTTAAACTCTATCTCCTAATACATTTTTCAAGCAATCTTCTTCAAACTTTAACAATATAATCTTTATACAATAACAAAAAAAAACATTACTTGTGAATTTATAAATTTGTTTAAAAATTTTTTTTTTTTGAAAAAAAAAAAGACTACTTTTTTACTTTTTTTTATAATTCATTTATTTATTTTAGTTATCTAAATTCATAAGTAAATTTTTTCTTGTAATGTAAGATAAATTTTCTAATATTTAAAGAAGATTGCTTGAAAAATGAAGTAAGAAATAGATTTTTAGTAATTTTTTAAATTTCTGAGAAAATTGACCCCGAAAAATTTGCGGCCCAAAAGTTTAGTAATTTAGGGGATTTTTTGAGAAAAAAATTTACGCACCCCCTGACTAAAATACCACGCTACGCCACTGATGTCTACTAAAACTTTTTCATTTTATGTTGTAGAAATATATTCATAAAATTATATCTTTTGAAATTTTTAATAACTTGCATAGATAAGGAAAATGGGTTCACGACTATTCAAATTCCGACGACTCAAATTCTTAAAAAATGTTTAAAGGACCACAGCTTAAAAAGTTCTGTATGTTAAAAAAAAACTATAAAAAGGTATTTAGATCTTATTAATATCTACAGTGATTTTTTAACTTTTTGGTAATTTTTAAATAGTTTTTGTGATATAGTAAAATAAGTTTGTAAATAAAGCTATTTTAATTCTTTTTTTGATACTCGAAATTTTGCAAATAAAAAAACGGCTTGTAGGTATTAATAAGACCTAAGTATAAATTAATAATTAAAAAAAAATTACTTATTGAGATATGGTGTTTCAACGCATTTGTAAAAATTTAAATTGTCGGAATTTGAATTTTAAACGATATACAAAAAAACTTACAGTGCAAAATCCAGATGTATCTCACTGTATTTTAATCTGTCGACACATAGCACTAAAAAAGCGATAGTTTTAACTTATATAGTAACATTAGTGATCATCATAAACAAAAATTAATTACAGTCAGTTACGCAAAATTAATTAAAATACCAATTATTAAAGCTGATTAAAAATACAAACATATAAACACCAAAAAGAACATTAGTTAAATAAAGCAACACTATAGCGGATATTTTTTAACTACAAAGATAGGTTTTCTAATCAAAATACATACAGATTCCATTTTAACTTCGCCAAACACGTTATAACAACTTTTAATTATTTTAAATTTCTCCTAATTAAAATATTCAGCACAGACCTGATGCCCACATTTAGTAAAAGGATGGTTTATACCAAATTAAGTACTATTGCGACGATAGCTATACCGGTAAACAATTGAAGAAGAGGTTCAAAGAACATACGCATTGATAAGTATTTTAATTTATCTGAGAAAGAAAAAGAGTTCCAATAAAATTATCAATGCAAAAAAAAAAAGGTCTGCTTTTGCGAAACATATGGTGAGTAATTTAAGTTGTGCTGAAAATTTTAATTTAGGGGATATGAAATAATTAAAAGTTGTTATAATGTGTTTGACTTAGTTAAAATACAAGTCATTTGTATTTTAAATAAAAAACCAGGTCTTGTATGTAATTAACTTTTGTCTATGATGATTACTACTGTTACTATATAAGTTAAAAATATCTTTTTTTTTGCCTTGTATCCACTGATGAAAATAGCGTGAAATATATCTGAATTTTTCACTGAGTGTTTTTATTGTATATTGTTTAAAATTAATTTCGACTTCGAACTTGAGTAATTATGAAACCAAGGAAAATAATTGTAGCATTTAAGCATTGGTCTTTTTATTGTCGCAACCACTCTGTTTAGATTAAGAGAAGTAAAAACTTTTAAAGTACTTAAACCATTAAAAAAGATTAAGTTTAGCAGTTTTTCAAAAACTTTGCTGCTACGTCTAGAAATCCTATAAAAAAGCCTACTTAACCGATCAAACCACTTAGTAAACTTTTTCGCAATTGCATTTAACTTTATGGGCTACCTTTATGATAATAAACAAAAAAATATAGATTTTTTATATATAATTTAAAACAATTATTTTTCAAGTTTATGATGACTACTAAAAGTTTTAATTTTTGGTCATGTGCTTCACTATAAAAATTCAAACAATGACCAAACAAGAGCTTGAGTTTTTTTGGGTGTTATTTGAATCTGGTTCATTAGGAACACAAAAAAATATTCATAAAAAAAAAACCCATACAAAGACCTACTGATTTGTTTATTTAGTAAGCTTATGAGTTTCCTACTGAAGCAAATGCTGAAAATTTCAAGCTTTATCGGTGATCTTCATAACAAAAAGAGAAAAACATTTGTTAATGTAGCAACCATTTTTTTGCGTTAAAAAAATCAAAATTTTATTTAGCATTAACTACTAGTTGAACAAACCTTAAAAGAGTTATTTAACAATTGCTTTTACAATTTTATACAATATTATTTAAAAAGTACAAGTTTTTAAGAATTTTTACAACTTGCATTGATTAGGAAAATAGTTACAACATTTAATAACCACTTAGTGTTTGTTATTGTAGCAACAACTTTGTTTTATGTTAGAAAATTAAAAATTCACAATGTGTTTTCTACTAAACAAAAAAGTTGTTTAACAACTTTATTATAGTTTTTTACCACATAATTTGAAAAGTACTAGTTTTTCAGCACTTTAGTAAGTTGCTTTGATTAGAAAAATTATTTTAATTTTAAGAATGTAATGTCTTGTATTGTAGCAACCATTTTGTTTTGATTTGGATAAAAAAGTTGCACAGTATTTATCATAAACAACAATTGTTAAACAACTGTTTTTATAATTTTATACACTATAGTTTAACAAGTCTAAGTGTTTAAGCATTTAAAGATTTTGCTTTGATTGAGCAAATAGGTGTTTTGGGAAGAATTTCAATAAAGTCACCACTAAAACAAATTGAATAAATTTATTAGTTTCTGTAAAACTTTTTGTACAACAACTAGGTTATCCATATAAGAAAACAAATAAAAAAAACCTAACGTATGAATTAAACTTTACATGATATCAAAAAATTTACACAAAGAAATGGTTTTTTGTTAAAGTATTTTAGAATTAAACCATATTCAGCCGCTAATTTACAACATATATTCCGGTTATTTTCAGGGGTTGCACAGGAAACAAAATACCAGTCAAGTCATGGCTCTTGTATAATCAGTTATTTATTTGAGGTAAATTTATGCAATTTTTTTGTTAGTTTTAAATAAAAATAAAGTTAAAAAGTTCGTATTTTTACCAAAAATAAAAAAAAAACACTAAATCAAGAGGTCAAGTTCTAGCTTACTGTGTATAAAACTTGGTATTTTTTCTCTTTACGGAAAAAATCAACATCCTTTTGCCAGCGGACTTTACAAATTTTAATTTTATATGTATATCTATGCAGAATCTAAAATATTAAGGGTTGTCACTCTTTTAGTCAAATTATGAGTGACCTAAATTTGTCTGAGTGACCTTAAACTGTTATGAGTCCTCCTACTTTTTTTTTCAAAAAAACTTTTTAACCTTTTCAAAATTATTTAAATCTGTTTCTTCAAGAAAAATGGTTATGAAAAAAAAAGTAATGAAACTAAATCTTATTCAAAATCTTAAGAAAATCTCTTTTAAGATTTTTAGAAAATTGAAAATTGCTATAGTTATTTTTATAAAAACAAATCTTTTCTAAGTCAGCCTGAGTTTAAAAAAGGAAATCAAAACATCCTGAGTTATCCTGTACTGTACATAGTGACCCTAATATTCTTTCAAAATTTCTAAATATCGTGATTAATTCTGAGAATTCTGAGTCTGTTGCAACCGTGGTTATAATCAAATTAATACAAAAGCTGAAATCAGACTTAATAGTATTACTAATGTGGTAAAATGGATATAAAGACAACATGATTACATTAATACAAGTACACTTCAGCTTATTTTAATTTAAGTGCCCTGAAAAGTTATTTGTTATTGTAATCAATTAACCATAATAAAATTTAAATCTCTGTTAATTTTTTTAGTTGGTATATCATGTTTTTTATTCAAAGTTTTGTAAATGAAGTTTTTTTTTTCCATAACTGTATTTGATGCCTAATATCAAAAATATTATGTTTAAAAATTAAATTTTTGTTGACACTACCTATTTTATGACTAATCTAAAAATAGATTTGTTTCTATTTATATTGCTTTAACTCTATTAAAACAAATTTTAAAAGCGTTTTATGTACTAAAGCTGTGTATACAAATATCATGCCAATTAAATGTCTACGATAATGCTACATTTTAAATTTTTAGCTAAAACACACTAAACTATTATTCTTTTTGTTAATCTGTAGAGCAAGACTTTTGTTAATGTGTTTCGGAAACTCTACTTCAATTAGTTTCATAATATGTTCTTACACAGTTGTCTGGCAAGCGAACCGAATTTTTTTGGTAACTATAAAGTTAATTCAAGTTGTGTTTATAGTTGCTTACTTTATACTTTAAACTCTTTACTACTGCTTGAAATAAAAAAAAAAGTTTAAATAATCTGAACTACGGCTGTTTTATGCTTAATTTAAAGTTATCTAAAGTTGTTTTATTAATTTAAAAGTTTAGACATGGTTTGACTAAACAAATGTAATTAAAATACCTGAATGTTGGGCTATATTTTTTATCATTATTGGAGATAATACAAAGTTTTCGAAAATAAATTAAACTGTTTTAAAACCGAAGCCTTTTAGTTTTCCGCTTACTTTGTTAACATTTTTCTGAAAACACAATGTTAATTTTGGTTAGGTTAGAGTATTTTGTTGGAAATATAACTCAAAACACCTGTTGGAACCCTTTTTTGATTTTTATCCATGCTTGAACACTTTCAATAAGGAAGTTGAAAATTAATTAACAGAAAAGCTTGTGGATTAAAAACATTTCAAGGCATTTTGAAGCTTATTTACTTTTGTTTTTGAAAATGAAAGAAATTAATGTATAGGAACTTGTAAGTTTTGAGTTTATAAGCAATTTGTTTTATTGTTTGATAAACAATATACAATATTAAAGAAAGACTAGAAAAGTCTAGCTAAAAAAATACTTTTCAGAAAGGTTTTTACAGCTTTTATAAGCTATTTTTAGACATAAGTAATTATGATTTTGAGTATTTCATTTTTTAAAAAAACAAAAGGTAGAATTTACTTACTTAGCTTCTGAAAATTTTAGAGGAGCACAGAAGCAAAAGTAGTTAAAAAAATAAAACAAATACAGGTCTATCCAACTATGTATTGTATAACCTTTGATTTAAATTATTAATCAACCTGAAAGTTTAATGCCACTTAAAATCAACTGTGTTTACTTCAAGAGTAACCAACTTTGATTTTTTAACAACAGTTTGCATGAAATTCATGAACGTAAATACTAACTATGTTAGGTGTTTAATACTTATAACAGACTATTTTAACCATTAAATCAAACAAAAAACTAAAAGCAAAGTTAACTGTAAAATTAAGCTTTAAAATAGATATTTAGAACAAAGTAACAATGGTTGAAAACTTTACATCTTCTTCTTTTCAAGCTTCATAAATAAACAGAGTTTTTTAACTAAAATATAAATAAAACTTCTTACATCTAAAACTTAGCATAATGATATTTTTTAAATCTAAGTTTGTTTTCAAATATAGCAAGTTTCAAAGTATTGCTAAAAAGTCAAAAGTACAAAATGACTTTTTAACAAAGTGTAAATGCTTAGGTGGAAAATTTAACTAAACCCCAAGAACGTAAAAAAATGTATAGTTTTTGTTTTAATTTACGATATTAATACAAAAAGTTGGTATGGTTTCTAACATTGCTAATCATTAAAAATACATGTTAATTCAAAGCATTAGTGTTATAGAATAATTTAAATTTTTGATAAGTAAGTGCTTCTCGTATTGGTGTAAATTTATTTTATTTTATTTTATCTTATTTGTGTATACGTTTCAAAAACATCTTATAGTAATTGTGAACATTTGTTTTAAATAATATTTGTTTCTCAATAGTTGTTTGTATTAATAACATAGTTGTTACATTGTTGTTTTCAATTAGCCTAATATTTCATGGACATAAACTTATCTAGTCCTTATAATTATATGTAAAAAGGTCTATGTTGAATATAAATTATTCTTTACCGTACTTCAAAAACCACTTTAAGATAAATTGTGATAAATGTTTTTAACGGTTGGTAGATTTTATCCAGCTGGGAAACGCTTAAACTAAAATAAACAATAATCTAATAAAGCAACATCAGTATTTGGCAACTGTGCTTGACGGCGTATTTGCCAGATTTATTTGAAAATATTGCCACAAAGTTACTTGAAAATTATATTTAAAAATAAAAAAAACAAACGCTTGTATAGCTTTAAAAAATTTTATATCTGAAAGTATAGAAATCATGCTAGCTAAAGTAATGTGATAAACTATAAGACTTTGTACAGTATCAAACAGTATCTCGCAAGTCAAATTACCTACTACAAACTTTTAAGACATTATCGTTAATTTATTTTAAAGCGACATATTTCAAACTAAAGCTGTCACGAAAGATTCACTTTATTCGGCTGCTTTTCAAATTTGATAAGGAAGACAAGGTTTACTAACAACAAATAATCCGCGAGCAAGAAGTGAAAAAAACGTTTTTCGATGGTCTGCAATTTTATGAAAGTATACATAAATAAAAAAAAAACTTTAGGGCCAATCTAGTAGTAAAACGACAGAGAGTTGCTGTTATTAATCTTGTCCTTAATCACTAAACACTTTATGATGAGATTTTAAGTTAAAGGAAACAAAATTTCACAATATACGCAGTTTTCAAAATTGTTAATTTTGTAACCATATTCTAATGGACTAAATTTTACGACCATCAATAACAACATCCGAGACAAGCTACGACCGGTTTCGTCCATATTAAGACTAAAGGCTGGTATAGTTGTGAGAAATTGCTGTCGAGATCTAATTAAGCGGAATTAAGTGCTTATGCACTTAAGCGACCTCTTGTGGGTAAATTTATAATGAATATCATAAAAGAAATAATGAGTATCAAGTTTATCTAGAAGTGTTTTACCTCACTTCAAAATACCTAAGGTTAACAGTAAGCATCTTGGTGGCTTGGCTAAGATTAACAAGATCTCATGCTATACTGAACACAAAGTAAAACTTCTTTTAAGGAGCTAAAACCAAACGCTCAACATTCTTTTTCAAATAATTTTTATCAAGTACTAGAGTTTAAAAACTTTATTAGTCAACCAGTGGTGATAACTCAAGTTAGTTTATAAAATTTAGCATATTTGGCAATTTTAAACCAGCAGAAAATAATAATGAAATTTATATTTCGTTACTTCAGTACAAAACTTTTTAAATAAAAAGTTATAAATACTTTTTTAAATAGTGTTCACTACTTTTTTAACACAAAATACATATTAAATTGATAGTGAAAATTTATAAGCAAATTTTCTCAAACAACTGTCTAAAAAAACTTAAAAATATTTTTTTTTAATAATCAATTATGCAGTTGTATTATTAATGCTGTTGTTATTTATTGAATGACAAAAGAAAAGTGCTTATTTGCTTGGTCGATGGGCCTTGTGTACAAAAGAACTTTTCGGTTATCTAGTCGTAAACTATAATTCAGAGTTGGTAGTATGCTATTAGTTTCATGCCTATTGCGTAAAAACATTCTTTTTTGTTTAATGTTAACAATGTGGTGTTGCAAATCAGTTGTAATTATCTTTATTTTTACAAGAACTTGTTTTTTAAATTTAAATACAATGTAAGTTTTTTTTTTTTTGTATAGTTAATAGAATTTAATACAAAAAACCTATTTTTCGAGAAGCTACCGTAAAAATTTATAAGAGTAAAGTTTAAATGTTAAAACTCAAAATATTAGTTTAAAACTTTGAAACCTATTTAAAAATTTTAACTTATTTAAAATGTTTATTTTTTTATGTTAGAAATAAAAAAAAATAGTTATAATGCTTCAAAGCTACTTTTTAAATTTTATGATAAAAAGTTTTATTTAAGCTTTAAAGCAATTTAAAAAAAGCCAAACATGTTTTAAACAAACTCTGTAATTTTGTTTTTTTTATGACGTAAAAGTATAATTTTGTCCGATTTAAAGCTGTTTAAAATCTATTTAAAACTTTAACTAATACACCTTGAATAAATGGTTTTTGAAATTTAACACATATAGTTTACATCTTTTTAATTACTTTTTTTTAACAACTAAAATTTTGAAAAGTACGGTTTTAGTTTTAATAAGTTACTAGTAAATTTTAAACAAAACCTAAACTCTGCGCTATAGTTTTACTTGAATTTTTGAATTCCTTTTTTAGTATTGTGTTTTAAAACTAAAATTTTTATTTGTAGTTTAATTAGAAATTTTATAACTATTTTATCTTTTCAAAACGGATTTTTAATCTTTTGATATATATTATAAATATTTTATTTTACACAATTTCTATTATCTTTACAAGTCTATGTACTGTCAGAACTATTATTCACCTAGTCTAAATATAGTTATTTTTATTACTGATCATGTCATTGTTTAATATATTTTTATAGATAACAAAGCTTGTCTGAAACACAAAAATTTGTTTATCACTTAAACCTTTGTTATAAACTTCATTAAGAATATTTTGTTAGTGTAGGCATTTAGCCTGTAATGCGTTAATAACGTAGTGAAGGCATTCGATGTATTTTTAATTAAAGGCTACCATATCATTTTACTTGAAAATAGTTCCTGCAAATCTAAAAATCAGAAAAGCTAGAATATTACCAACTATTAATAAATTACCTTGCGTAATCTAATAGATCAAATAAAAAGATAATTTTTATCTTTTGATTAACTTAATATTTATAAGCAGAAATAATTAATAAGTGTATATTAATAATAACTTATTTATAAATTACTTTAGTTTAATAAAAATACTTTTGAGCTTTGAAACAATATGACTAGATTAAATATAACAAAGGATATTATTAAAAACATATTTTATTTTCTTAAGCATTTACAGATAATATAGACTTATAAAATAACTTTTAAAGTAAGTTAATACACAAAAACTTTAAAGATGTAATATTTTTTTTTAATAAAAATCAAGCACCAAACTATTATGCATATTAAAGTAACACTCCTTTTTAAACATTTATAATTTTTCTTATATCTATTTAGCCTTTATCTATGTTTATAGATCTTAAAATACAGATTTTATCTAAATCCTGAGATATGACATAAAGTGTTTTAAATAGATATACTATTGAAATACAAAATTTTAGCTACCGTTTAAACTTGCAGTTTTAAAAGATCATAAATATTAAGCATTCAAGTGATAAACATCTGTAATTTAGTTTTTATTATTTTAATATTGCTAAAGCGAAATACTGCGTTATGACGTCTGTAAAAAAGAAAGGACTAAAAGTAAAGTCCTCATTGAATGATCAGTGAGTATAGATCTTAGCTAAAAGTTTAGTTGCTGTAAGTCTCTTAACACTTTAAGTACAGTTACTTTAACGTAATAATGATTTAAATTAATACTTTTAAGTTTCACTATGCTTTCTAATTAATCATTTGAAACTGTTTATTTAAATTATTTTTGCATTTCTTTAAGGAAATGCATATTAGTTGAAACTTTATGTATACTTTATACAGTTTTGTTAAGTAACTTTTTTTTTTCTTTGTGAATATTTATGTTGTAACTCTTTTCAAGTACAACTACAAACAATATATTTTTATTATTAGATATAATATTTTAAACTTGAATAATAAATTAACTTAAAAATAACCTTCAGAGAAAAGTTTTTTTTTTTTTTAATAGTTCTGCTAAACATTAAAGTTCTTATTGTATCTCTTTATTGAAATTTAGAACTCTAGTTGTTGCATTAGAATAATTAATAATTATATAAATTCGTTTAAACAAATGTTAATGCCAGTTAACTGCATATTCTACTTTTAGTAATTCAGTTTGTCATTTCAATATGTTGTTTAAGTATACTTTTAAAATTCTTTTTGTAAAATTTATAAAAGCTTATTATATAAATAGTTTTATTACTTAATGTTAAGTTTAATGTTCACATTCATTTTCCTATTTAAAAATATAATATTTTAAGGACTTCTACTTATAAGTACTGATATCAATATACTTAACTATTTTGACCCAAAAAGTATAAGATATTTGTTTTATATGTATATTTTAAAATACTGTCAACTAATTCATTTGACTTTAACTACCCTTTAATAAAAAAAAACTTTTTTTTTTTGTTTTTCTGGTAAAAAATAACAACCTAATGTATAAAATATATCTAATACACAATTAGACACTAGTATTAAAGCCGCCCTTATATTAAAAACAACTTGAATAATATTATGACAACATTTAATACTTCATTATGGTAAAATATACTGAATTTAGCTCGATAGTACAGATATAATTTTTGCCAAACAGTTCAGCACAATTTTAAGTTGAATTTATGGATTTTGAGATTAATTATCCGGTGATAGAAACATTGTCAGGTTAAATGATTCAAAAATTGGGTTACATGACAATTCAAATTCGAACAACTCAAATTCTGACATTTTAAATTATTAAAAAAATATTTAAAAGACTATATCTCAATAAGTAACATGAATTTAAAAAATAAAAACAAAAAAAGTATGTAGATATTATTAATTTAATTTTATGTAAATCTAAAATACTTTTAGGATGTTTTAAAATTAGAAAAATTAACTATTTTTTTTACTTTGTTAAAGCCGTATCTCAAAAAACATTTAACGTTTTACAAAATGAAAATGATGACTTGTAGATATTAATATGACCTACATATATTTTTTATAATTGACAAATATACATTACTTTTTTATTTGTGGCTGTTTAAAATTTTTTTAAGAATTTGAATTGTCGGAATTTCAATCGTAGTTCCCAAAAAATGACCTAACCGTGATAACTTCAAACACAGCATGAATTATACAAAATATTTTTCTATTTAACTTTAAAGTATTGAATTCAAGTAAAGCAGTCTTTATTTACATATTTGTTAATGTATACTTACCCTTTTAACTTTTAATCTTTAATTAGTTTTAAATGTAGTATTGTTAAGGATTTTGGATATAAACATCAATTTTTTCTTTTTATAATGCCTGAAAAGATTAATATGATATAAATGATGTAAATAAAATATTTAACAGTTAATATTTAGAATCATTTTAGCGTAAACTAAGATACAACATTGTTGTCAGCTGTTATATTATGACTAAAAGGTTTTACTAATGTTCAACGATATAAAAACAAATTAAAACAAGTACTTTAACGATAACTTTTATTTAATACAAGTTATAATCATATACTCTCTACGCTATATAGATAAAGCGTACATAAAACTGTAGTTTCAATACTTTTCGTCAGTCGGTTAGCCGAACATTCATATATCTGGCTGACAACCGACAGGTTGCGAGTTCGAATCTATGGTCTAGTAAGCTATCTCGATTGATATACGAGTCAAAAGTGATGACAGTTTGTTTCGCCCCTTCGTATGATAATGAGACGATGTACAATTCTGATTTGACTTCGGCTCGTATTTTTGTATAAAATTATTTAAACTTTTCGCCCGATTAGAAGTAGTATTGTTGTTAAATAGTTCAAATTTGCAAAAACTCAATAGTATTTTGAACATCTCACTGTAAATAATATTTTTTAGTAATTTACTGTTTTGTATAAGTTTTATGACTTCTTCTAGAATGATTCATAACAATATCAATCTAAGACACTTTAATTTAAAATTTGTTCGCAATATGTAATAAAACTTTAAAATAAATTGAACTTTCTAATGTTTGAAATATTTACAATACATTTTTAAATTTTAAATTCCAACAAACTGTTTAAACCCTAAAAAAAATATGTAATCGGTTAAGGTACATAATCCAAAGAAATGAGTTATAAGTTAGACAATTTCACTAAAACAATATCATAGTTTAGATATATATTGAAGTTTTTGTATTACCTTAAACTATCAGAAATTAAAAACTATGATTAATTGCACTAAGTTTTTATCAAAATTTTATAGCAGAAACTACTATTAATTTTACTTAAGCTTCAAATTTAAACAAAGAAAACTAACAATGTTAGAAATCAGTAATTAGTTTTGAATCAATTTAGGAATTAATTGTAATATAAAAACTTTGAATATTAAAAAATAACTGTCAAGTTTTTGATTAAAAATCAAATAAATTTAAACATAAGGATTAATGTTAGTTGTCTTGTATCGTATATAGGTGAATGTTTCATGTTTTAAACTTCGTATATATTAATATATTTCTGTTACTTATGGTTATTAAAATTCATAATGTTCAAATTTTATACGGCTAAATAAATTAAGTAACCATTTTTTGAAAATAAATTAATAAAAAGTTGAAAAATAATTATTTTTTGAAAAATATATAATATAAAAATTTTTAAGAAAAGTTTTCTAGGAAAGAGAATAAAAGAGAAATTACAATGCAAGATAGTAGAAAGCACAGAGAATAAAAGACTATTAAAAGAAACGTATTTTTATACTATGATTTGTTTTTATTCTTTCAATTATTTCTTCAGTCAACTTTAGTCAAATTGAGTCATCTGCCTGGTAAGTTCTTGGTTTCTGCACTGCAGCTGTTGTAATACATTTTCTAATGCTCTAGCTGCTTTTTGTCTTTCCGATTCTTCATTAACCAACCTTAACTTTTTATTTCGTCCTTTTAAGTTTTTGTTGGTTTTCTTGGTGATAGTTTCCTGCAATCGTGGCGTTACTGTCATTTCTTAAACTCAAAGAGTTTAGTTTTCTTACATCTGTATTATCAGGAGGTCCCATGTCCCTTCTAGAATCCGGGTCACCATTTGTAACAGACCCAGCCTGGTTAGGGTTGTTACCTTTAGGGATATTAGCTTTTCTTCTTTTTTTATCACTACGTTTTAAGCGTTAAACTCTAAAACTATCTGAATCACTCGTAACAACTTTTGTTACAAATTACTAGTAGTTATTACTACCAAAATTATATACCAAATTCTAACAATCTGTGATCGAGTGTTTTATTAAACCAAAAGCAAAATATAACATACAGTAACTCAACTTATAATAACTGATAACATAAATCAAAGCAAACATAAATACTGTTTAGCGTCAAATTACATATTAGTTTTGAAACTTTAAAATCAAAAATAACAAAGGACAATTTGTTACACCATTACTAGTGTCAATATGCAGTCAGAACTTCAAATGTATTGTTTATTGTAAGTTTCTTATCTAAATAATAATTTTTCCTATAAAAGTGTTTCATGGTAAAAAGTTATATTATTTTTAAATATCATTTTAGTTTCAAAATTATTTTAATTCATGCTCTTTAATTTCATTCATGTGTTAAGGTTTTAATTCTACTTTTAGTAACTCCTAATCTAAGGTTTTTGTGTATATATATTTTTTTTGTTCTTTTTAATAAGTTTATCCACTTATTGTTTGTATAAAGTGTCATATAGATTATTTTATGTTGAATTATGGCTGGTAGAGTGGATAGCATCTATACTATAGTTATTTTGGTTTATTAATATAAATATTATTCTTTTTATGGTAAGTTACATTTAGACTTTTTTTTTGTAAAGTAATCTATTTAGTTGTTACTAAACTAAACTAATTTAGAAAGTTTTATATTTTGTTGCTAATATATTTATAGAAAAATATTAAACTAATCATCTAAACTTGTTATATACTATACTATGATTCTACGTGAGAAACTTTATTAAGAAAGACGAAAATCATTTATAAAAATAATATCTTTACCGAGCTGTAGTTATACACACTGTAGATTTTAAAACACAGGTTAAACTTATTTTAAACACAGGTTACAGATCTAAAACATTTTTAAAATTTGATTGCAAAAAATCAATTTCAAACAAAATAAAAGTTCTCAAAGTATTCAAATTGATATATAAAAACAAATTTTAGATTGAAACTTAGTAGTTAATGAACTGTTATTGATGTTAACTATGTATGTAAACTGATGTAGATATCTTAAAAATTTGACATTTTTTAGAGCCTATAAAGTAATAGTTTATCAAAATACAATTTTTTTTTCATGTTTTAATATTCTATAATTAAAAATGTTCATTTTAAAAGCTATTATAGTAACAATTTTAGACAAAATTAAAAAAAATACGTTAAAATAAAGTGTTTTTAAAAAACAAAACTTAAAACTTATTGTTTAGTACATATAGTATAGATAAAAAATTTAAGTTCGAACCAGCATTGTTATTAATTTATATTTTTTTATCAAACTTGTAAACGAAAAAAAAATGAACGAGCAGCGCCTTTTGTGGTATTTGTTTCGCCCCGCATGTTAATGAATTAATATGCACAATGTGACGCATACGGGATTCGAACCCACGATTGCTCGTTCTGCGTGACTGGCAGCCAACATCGTAATGTTTCGACAAAACTGCCACACAATTGTACACAAATATTGACTATATAAACATAAAAAGTACTCTCGAAAGATTATATAACTAAAATTTTCATTTACTATCACAAGTATTATTTAAAAATGTTTCATAATTTAGTGGTTGTTTTAAATTAAAACACTATAATTGTATCTTTTTTTTTGTATTAATTGAACTTAAAAGATCACTTAATAAGTCTACATCTATAATTGCTTAATTAAATAAAAAAATTATTTTATTAATAAGTAAGTTATAACTTTATTTTGTGAAAATGATACATTTATTTATTAGATCTGCTTATAAATATAAAGTTAAACAAAGGATAAAAAATTCCTTTTTTTAGATATATTAAACTATGATAATATGTATATGTATATAATAAAAGCTCATTACGTAACTTTTTTCAGGTAGTTAATCTAATGAGACTTTAAATATATTTTAAGCTTTTGTTAAACTACACACAATAAATTAAACGTAATACATTATAAAATTATAATTCACAAAAGATTTTTCTTTACAGTATTAATAGAAAACAGGTAGGACTTCAATTTTGAACCTAAATATTTGATTTAATTATGTAGTCAATATTTGACATATGTCTCAGTTTGGTCGAAGCATTTCGATGTTGGCTGCCGATCACGTAAAAAGATTATTTGTGGGTTCGAAGCTCCCGTGCGTCACATAATGAACACTAAGCCCCTTAATAAACGGGGCGATCATAAAAACAAAAGGCGTAGTTCGTTTAGTTTTGATTCGGTCCCATTTTCATCGATGTTTATACAGTTATGTTTATTTATGACGCAAATAAAAAGTTTTTAACGCTAGAAAAACTTCTACACATTTTTGCACACTAAAACTAGTAGACTCTATTTAGAACAGTTTAATACACTTTTTATTTTTTTAAGCATTTATTCTTTTTATTAATAAAATAAATAAAAAATTTGGCAATTAAAAACTAAAGCTTGGCTACTTTGACATGTTACACAAAAAAAAAAAAAAGCTACTAAAAGAAAAATTAAAAAATTTAAGATAAAATTACCAGTTATTGTAAAAGTATAAAACAATTTATAGAAAGTTATTTGTAAAAAGCATCAAAATAATGTTAAAAGTATAATACTTTTTTTGTATGACTATCAGTCAAACTTTAATATTTAATAATGCACTAACTTGAGTATATAAAAAAAAGCTAGTGCAAAAATTATAACTAATTTAATAGTGACTTACTAAAGTATTAGTATTATTATTATTATTGGAGTTTTTTGTGCAATAATGGACTCGGGCATTAAAACCTGAGCCGCTTAAAAAATACACACTAAAAAAGAAACAAACAAGTTACATTCAATGAAAATTAAAAAACATAACATAGTAAAAAAAATACAGACAATTAGTCCTGTATCATCAAATATAACTTAGTATGCACAATAAACAAAACAAAATAAATTACCATATATAAACTTATGTATTGACTATGAAAAAAAATCATATATAACAATTTATAATTTGTAGGGGGAACGCATAGGAAGATAAAACAATTTTAGTGATACTAATACTTTGAAATAAGTAAACAAAAATTACTTTAAACTATAACTATAATGAATTTTTAATCGGTAATCACTGTATTTTACTATTCTTATATTATTTAAATCAATTTTTTTTAGTTTTAATCGAAAATGTTTCACCCTCCCACACAAAACCACATCCTGCTATAACTTATTCCATATATTTTTTGTTCTGCAGAAAAAGTAATGTTGCCACTGACTGTTATTAAAATTATATTTACATTTTATATTTTTATCATTTCCTCTCAAATTATAATTGGTTTAAGAAAAACAAAAACTGACTAAAAAACACTTTATGTTTATTATTAATAATTTAGAAAGTCTTATCAAGGCAAACTGCCGTCTTATATATTCTAGATACTCTAATTCGAGCTTTACCAATATATCTTTATATAAGGTATTTAAAATGTTGCATTTATTACAAACAAAACGGGTAAAATTTCTCTGCACAGACTCTATTTTAAAAATGTCTTTTTTTTTAAATAAGAGGACCATTTGTGGGTATTGTGTTCAAGTTTAGGGCGATCGTAGATTTTAAATAATTTATTAAGAATACTAGCAGAAATGGTCTTAAAACTTTTAAGTATTTGATAAAATGAGTTTTGAGAAATTTAATATAAATAAATTACATTTTCGTTCCATTTTAGATTTTCAGATATATATATTCCTAAGTTTTGAAAACATTTAGTTGCTGGTATTTTAGTTTTATTAATTAAAAGTTTAATAGGGAAAGGTTTAAATTTATTGATGGTTAGAACTTGGAATTTTTTTGGGTTTATATCAAGTTTTCTTATTTTTAGCCATTCGTGAATATTATCTAATGTTAATTGTATAGAAGTTTCTGATTTGCTAAATACTTTTGTGCGTCATCTGCGAATAGACTTATTGCGCTTTAAATATGAGTGTTAAAGTAATATCATTGATGTAAATTAAAAATAAAGAGGACCAATGACTCAACCTTGTGGTATTCCACTGTGAATTTTTAAAAATCTGGTAATGAGTACCCTTTGTGACCTATTATTTAAAAACTCGTCAAGCCAAATTATTAAGTTATCATCAAAACCATATTGAATCAAAGTTTTTTATAATCTATTGTGTGACATAGAGTAAAAAGCTTTTTTGGTGCCAGTACAGACCACGGTGACTGATTCATTGTTTAACTAAGTTATTAGCCAAGTATGAAAACATGTCGATAGTTGAATTCCTGTAATCGGTGGGTAACAAAGCCAAAGTTGTTTTGGTCCTAATAAATTAAAGTCGAAAAGGTGTTTAAATAATTTTTGAGAAATAAGGTGTTCAAAAATGCGGGAATACGTACTGATTAGGGATATTAGCCTATAATTTAATGGGTCGCGTTTGTTACCTTTTTTATATTCTTGAATTACATAAGATATTTTCCATTGATTTCGTACTTCTAATAATGCTAGAGAGCAATTAAAATTATTAATAAAGGAAAAACTAATGATGAAATACCATGCTTAAGAAAATAAGGTGAAGTTTTAACTGACACTCTGATGATATTATTTTTAAGGTGCCTTATCAATGTGTTAATGTCTATATAACTTATAAATATTTTTTCTTTTTACTGCATTTTTTTAGGGTTGTTTAAAACTTTGATGATTTTGATCTGGTTTAAATACATTTTGAAAATTTTTATTGAAAAGTGTGGCTCTTTCAAAATTTGAAATTACTGTTTTTTTTGTGGTCATCAAATAGGGAAGGCAATGAAGTATCTAATTTAATTTTAGATTTAATGTAGCTATAAAACTTTTTTAACTTTGGGTTAGTGCAGAAGTATCTTTCATATTCTAAATTGTATTTTATTTTTAACAGCTAATTCATATTCTTTTGATTTAATTTTATAGTCTTTGGAGAATGATTTATTTTTCTTACTTTTTTTGTAAAGAATAAGTCTTTCTTTTAATAATTTTTTAATGTTAGATGGATATTTATTGAACTTGTTATTTTTAGGATAAGGTGGAATAAAGAGTTTAATTGAAGTTTAAATTAAGTCTATAAATTGGTCATAAAAGTGTTGAAGATTTTTAATTTTTTTTAAATAAAGTACTCGAATAAATGTTTAAAAAGTATATGTAATATTTTAAAAGTCAGCTTATTTAAAATTATATGAAACTACTATAGAATAAGGTGTTTTTTGACTTTAAGTGTCAATGTTAAATAAAATCAAGTTGGGGTCACACGTGTTTGTTAATGGGAAATTAGTTAATAGAAATGTAATTTTTTTACTAAACCAAAATGGTTGCAAATTAATAGATCGAGTATGTTTCCATTTTTATGAGTTAGTTTTACAATTACTTGAGGTAAAAATTTATTTGTGCAAAAATCAAGAAAAAGCTACATGAAATTCATTATAGTTTGGACTAGTAATTTACCAATTTAAGTTCGGGAAAATAAATCTCCAAGTTAATAAAAAGAATTGCTATCCGGTAAAAACAACTTAATCATTTTAATTACGTTTTTAACAGTTTGGGCGCATTTTGCAGCCAGTGTAGGAAGGTAGATGCACAAAGATCTTAGTTTAGTCTTTTTAAAAACTATATCTTTATATAAATATACAAAACCAAGGATATTAATCAAGTTACTAATATCTTTTAACACTAAAAAGTTGATAACTTTAACTTATGACATATATGTTATAACTTCTAACATTTTAATATGTCATTTTAAAAGCAATGTTCTAAAGAAAAACAATCTGTAAACAATACAAACTTAATTAATTTGTGATTATCTGCTGCAACTGCTTGCATTATTCTTTTTTGAACTGCGAATATATAGATCATGCTGCAGTCATAAGAAATAAGGCTTAAATCAACAATGAAACATTTCATCAAAAAACTTTGCCTAGTGGTTTATAAAAGTTTTAAAAGAAGCTTATATTTATTGAGTAAGAAGTTTTGTGATATTGTTGTCTGTTCTTTTGTATTACTGATACATCACCCTAACTATATTGCCTAATTTATATAGAGTAGTCTAGAATAGTCTTTAGTATTGATAGATAAAATTCACTGATACATTATGATAAGTTAGTGTAAAATCATTTTATATTTGTAATGACCAATTTAAGAAAAACAAGTACCAAGCTGCCCGCAGAGGGTCCTATGCACAAACGTGTAAAAAAGTCACCCTTTCTGCAGGAGAATTATGGGCAAAAAGGTCAGGTTAACAATCTTCCCACAGACAGTCAACTAGACCCAACTGAGACTTTGGATATTGGCCCACCAACAACCATAGCTCACAAATTTTTGATATATTTATATTTTATTTTATTTTCTATTTTATGGAGTCAAAGATTGTTATAAAAATAAAATCTTGAAATAATTGAATTTATATCATTCATTATAGGGTTGCCAAATCTCTCTTTATTTATATCACTCTTTATAGGGTTGCCAAAAAAACCTGGAACTCTGGAATTTGACAATTTAGACTAAAAAATCTCTAAAAATCTGAAATTTGATAAATTTTGAAAAACAAAACTGATAAAAACTGGAACTTTGAACAAAAATCAATAATAAACCTAAAATTTAAAAAAATTTTATATGTTAATTAGTAACATTTTATTTTCACTTAAAAAATCTTTCATATGGATAAACATTTTATGTTATCATGACAATTTTTTTTATTGAAAAACACTTTTAAAGTAACTTTACAGTATATTTTTAATGTTTTTATACAATTTAAAAAAGTTTTTAACCTTAAACTAAAAAGAGTCTCAAAAATGTGTACTTTTAAAAACCTGGAGAATTTTTTGAAAACCTGGAGAAAATTTAATAAAAACACTTGGCAACCCTGTCTTCAGCAATAAGTGTAGTGTAGACTGTAGACCTTTATTGTTATATATCTTTAAAGACAACAGCCTTAAATAAACGATTTGGCTAGTTTTATACTGTTTTTAGTGTGGGAGATTAGTTTACAAAAATCATATACTTTTAAATAGTTTATATGTTTTTTTTTTATTAATCATAGCAGTCAACGGTCACTAAACACTCAGGGTACTCAAAAAAAATTTAGTTTGTTTTTGATCTTAGAAAAGCTAAAGTTTGAAGTTAAAAAGTATATCTGTTTCGAGGATAATCAAGGTGATGATTCTCCTATATTGCCACCACAAAAACCAAAACCACAACACTCTGCAAATTTTGATCCGAAGAAGTTTTCAGCTTAATGTTCGTTGTTTAAAATAGAATCAATCACAGCTACACAGGAGGACGAGCATTAGAATTCTTTTGTAAAATAAAATGAAGAAGTAATAAAGGGCTTTTTTGCTACAGAAAGTTTGAATGCAGAAACTGAAGAGGATGAAGTCTTAAACTGGTGGAACTTAAACGAGACAAAATACCCACATCTTGCCAGTTTTGCAAGGAAATATCTTGATTAACTATCATGTCATGAGTATTCTGAAAGATTATTTTTGAAGCTGAGAATTTTTACGAGCAAAAGCGCAATCGATTACTTTCAAAAGAGCGGTGAAAACCTTTTATTTCTCCACCACAACTTGAAAAAACAAGAACAGTCTTTTGTAATATAACAGAGACATCTTTTGTTGTCATTTTTTGCAATTGTAGTTTGCTTTATATTTTTCTAAACAGTTGCTCAGGTTAATTCATATTTCTTTGTATGTAATGTTTAAAGTGTAATCCTAAGAGAAATAAAATCTTTTTTTTTTCAATTGTATTTCCTATTCATTATATTACGGTGGGTATTATATTTCAATTTATTACTGCTCCATGTATTTTCAATTGCTCTTTATTTTATAAGTATGAACACATTGAAAAGTTTATGTTCTAATTGTTTTATGGTCACATTAATTACTAATTCTTAAGTTAAACGTAAAATGTTTTAACTTAATTTTGTGATTTGTTTTCTGCTTTAGGCATTTATTAAAGTCTCTAATTTAGTGACTTTGCATAACAAAAGTACAACTTAATTGTTAATGTTGCTTGCATGGCCATAAAAATATTAAAACTAAGTTTCATGTTTGTGTAGCTGAATTTCTTTTTCAGCAAGACACTTGTTTTTTTGTTCGTTTTTAAAATAATTAAATCTAAAATAAAAATTTGTTTATATAAAAACAATTTGAAAATATTATACAAACTTTTTTTACGAAATAAGTAATAATATAAGTAAATATCATTTATAAACTTATACTGTTTTCACATAACAAGCAGGTTAAATCTTTTCGATTCAAATTATTAAAATACTCGGATTCGGCCGGATCCAAACTTCAAAATTGATATTCGGATTCGGATTCGACCAAATCCAAAATTTTTGGACTCGGTAGATCACTGTGTACCATAATTCTACGTGAGAAACTTTATTAAGAAAGAAGAAAAAAGTTTATAAAAATACTATTTTTATTGATGTGTAGTTATACGTACTGTAGTTCATAAAACAAAGGTTAAACTTATTTTTATTACAGATCTAAAACATTTTCTTAATTTGATTGCAGAAAATTAATAATAAAACAAAATAAAAGTTCACGAAGTATTTCTATTGATATATAAAAACAAATTTTAAGTTAAAACTTAGTACTTAATAAACTTTCATTAATGTTAACTATGTATGTAAATTGTCTATGTAAACCAGGGTTTTCCAAAGTGGGCGATATCGCCCCCCTCGGGGCGATTTTAGTAATTCGGGGGGCGATAATTAGTAAGGGGGCGAAAGGGTGGGCGAAAAGGAAGCGATTTGAAAATTTTGGGCTGTCATACAATTTTTACTTTTTTTCTTGCTATTTTACTAATTTTAGCTTGCTATTAATTATTTGACCCTGAGGTAAAACTTAAACAAAAAAGATAATTTTATTTATGTAAAAAATAGAAAAAAAATCAAGTGCTTATGACTCCTACTTTCAAGTAAATACTATATTTTCTATCATATATTCCCTTATTTAAAAATTACATAGATCATAGACGATTGGAATCCCTCTCACTATTTTATAACCTGACAGATATGTTATTTGGGACCATAAATGGTAAAAATTTATGTTATTTATTTTTAACTATAACCTCATGATATTTCCAGTTTTTTTTGAAAAGTCACTAAGTTAGACTAAGAAATAAAACTATACAGGGTTGCCAATTTACCTAGAAACCTGGAAAAACCTGGAATTTTACAATTTAGCCAAAAACAAACCTGGAAAAAATCTGGAATTTTTAACAATTTTAACATATTAAATAGTAAAATTTAGATTTGACACAAAAAAGCTATCATATATATAAAAATATGGATTCCTTCGAGGCAGATACTTTTGAAGTAAACGACTAATATGAAACCTTCTCAGACTTACAAACTGACTTTAAACTTAAAGTAAATTCTTCCAAAGAACGATATGAAAGCTTTTGGACTCAACAAAAACTAAGGCAAAAGTATCCAACCATTTGAGAGGAATTTAGATTGTTGTTTATAGCTTTTCCTTCTAGCTATATTGTTGAGAAAGCTTTCAGTTCAGTTATCAACATCTTGAGCAAAAGATCTTATCCAGATATTTATAAAGGAGGTGACTTAAGGCTCTATTTTACTGATTAAGAATCAGGTTAGAAAAACTTGCAAGCAGTCATTAACCTCATCCTTCACATTATATTAGACTTTAGTAGCAGACTCTATTTTATGAAAGTTTTTTAATTTTATTTGATCTTTTAAAATATTTCTTATTTAACCTTGTTTGTATTGTATTTAAGTAGTCTTTTTATAATAACAACTGTATTAAGCTATTTATTTCAAAACAGGTTTGCATAATGCCTAATAAATTTCAATTACGGTAAACTTCCTCTTGAGTTCGAACTTTTTACCCAAAAAAAATTGCAAATTTAGATTTTCTTAAATTTAACGAAAGTAAATCCTATTACTAACTAAATATTAATAAAACAAATTATATATAACATTTAATAGCTTATATAGATCTATTTTTTTTAATTAAAGTTTGTTTTATGTTTTAGTGGATTTCATGTTTATTCATAATATTATTGCATATAACACATTGAAATTTGTCATTTTGTAAAAAAAATGTGGTAATAATTTTTTGAGTTTGCACTTTTTGATTTTTTTTAAAGTCAGAACTCAAGCGGAAGTCTACTATATCTATTAAATGGTTTATGTTTTAAAGTTGTTAATAGTTTTATTTTGACCTGGTTAATTTTGTAGTTCATATTCGTCGTTTTACATTGCACTAAAAGTTTTTATAGCATAGTGATTAAAATATTTGTTTGAAAGACCCTTATTTGACAGATTTTTGTTATTACTTGTTTAATCTGTATATAACTTATATCACTATATAACTATTATCTGATTGTAAAATTTTGATAACATTAAAGTTTTTATTTCTAAAAATATTTTTTTGGTTTTAAAAGAATATAAATTTAAGGCCTCTATTTGAAATGACTTCTACGTTTTCATTTAAAAGTTTCTTAAACTCAATTTTATTTTCTAACTTGATTTACTAATGTTAAAATTTTTTTATCATATAAGGAGTTTTAAACTGTTAATACAACTATTTTTTGTTTTATCTTAACTCAATATATATTAGCAATTAGAATATACTTAGTTTTTTTTAATATTTCAACACTAGCTTTTAGTTTTTCACTATTTTCCTCTGTTAAACTGTCATAGGCTAATAGCTAGAAAAAAAAAAACTTTTTAAACAGAATAAAATAAGCCATCAAAAAGACTGCTACAATTACAAAACAAAATTTTAACCAAGTTAAAAGTTTTTTTTAATTGATTACTTTCTGTTCACAGAATTAACTGTCAAACATTGGATTTTTTTTGAATTTAAATAAAGAAAAAAAAATGTTAGAATTAAGGCTTAGTTCCCTAGAGATTATTCCCAGTCAAATACTATTTCATGGTATTCTATTACGAAACAAATATTTTAAAAAGTTTAAAATTAAAGTTTTAACTTTACAACTAACTTGCTTACAATATATCTTAGCATTGAAATTAATAAATTTACTGCATTAAGTTGATAAAACCACTTTTCATGTGAAATAATCAACCAGTTGGTCAAACTTCCTCAAACTAGATCAGAAATTATTTTTCAATTTTTATTTTATTATGTGTAAAATAAACTGTTCATTTTTTTATGGTTTTTTAATCTCTGGTATAGTTGTTTTAGAATATGCCTATTTATAGAGTAATTTAAGTATTTTGTGCGGCTTAAATAAGTTACTTAGTATTAACTTCTAAATGTCCAAAATTCGTTATATGAGATATTATTATAATGTCAGGTTTCATTTAAGATTTCAGATAGGTAACGTACTGCTCAGATCCAGTCGCAGATCCAGTCGAATTTCGACCCGCTAAGTAAATTGAAAACTACTTGTGCAAAATAAATAAAATTTAGTTTTTTGATACTTACTATTTTGAAATACACTTTCATTTCGTTTTCAGTTCACAATAGTATTTCCTAGATCACAATAATACTAAATAATTTTATTACAATTTTGCTCGAGTTTTTTAATTTTCTTATTTGTTATTTTTTAAAATCATGCAGCCTGCAATTACATTTTTTAACGAGTGGAAACTAGAAAAGATTTTTTAGTAAATATGAGTTGCTCACTACAAAAGTTGTCCACCACTGACCTAAAAGTTTCATTAGTTTCAAAACAGTTCATATTTAAACAGGATTGATTACAGATTACACAAGGCTTTTTAATATTTAAGTATTTTAATACACTTTACTGGGCTTCTACGAAAATAACTGTAAATTATTTTCTAAAGCCCTGTAAACTACTTTGAACACAAAAGTGCGTGCATAAGAAGTACTAGACTAAATTACATTTCGAACACAATTTTTTTTTATCTCAAAAGTTTGTACTAAAAAGAAAAACTACTTCGTAAAATCGTGGCGGCGATTTTTTTTTCAAATTACTGAAAAGGGGGCGATTTAGTAAATGAGTTTGGGAAACCCTGATGTAAACTAATGTAGATATTTTAAAAATTTGACATTTTCTAGAGCCTATAAAGTAATAGGTTATCAAAATATAAATTTATCTTATGTTTTGAATTCTATAACTTAAAAATGATGATTATTTAAAGACATAATTATAACAGTTTTAGACAAAATTTTGAAACAGTACGTTGAAATAAAGTGTTTTTAAGAATCTAAGTTTAAAATTTATTAATTAGTACATAAAGTACAGGTAAAAAGTTGAATTTCGAACCAGCATTGTTTTTAGTTTATACTATATTTACCAAACTTGTAACCGAAAAAAATGAACGAGCAGCGCCTTTCGTAGTGCTTGTGCCGCCCCGCATATTAATGAATTAATATGCACAATGTGACGCATGCGGGATTCGAACCCACGATTACTCGTTCTGCGTGACTGACAGCCAACATCGTAATGTTTCGACCAAACTGCCACACAGTTCAATGGAAAATATTGACTATATAAACATAAAAAGTACTCTCGGAAAATTATAATACTTAAATTTTCTTTTACTATGATAAGAAAAATTATAGATGTTTAAAAACAAGTATTAAGCTATAATTTAAAAGTAATCTATAATCGCCTGTACATTTTTTTTTTTCTGAAAATAAAGTTTTAAATAATTCTAAGTTTGGCTTTCGACAGAATCATTCTACCACTTTAGCTTTGTCTTAATTTGTTAAAGGTGTACTGTCTAATTTTGATAAAGGAAACGCAGTTTGTGCAGTCTTTTTGGATTTAAGTAAAGTATTTGAAAGTGTAGGTAGAAATATCTTACTATGGAAATTAGAATGTTATGATGTGAGAGGAAATAAGCATCTACTAATAAATTCATATCTAGATTGAAGGAAACAGTTCGTTAGCTTTGGAGGATAGGAGTCAACCTGTGAAAAATGTCAAGTTGGGGTACCACAAAGCTCAGTATTAGGACCGTTGTTATTCATAATACACATAAATGACTTACAAAAAATACTAGTCTTAAAGTCCTCAACTTTGCAGATGATACAATGTTATACAAAACATTCACAAAAGACAAAAACCTAAATGACAATAAATTTTTAACAAAAAACAAGAACTAAAAAAGGTATTAGATTGTCTTATGGGAAACAAACTTAAATTGAACCTTAGTAAAACCAGAAGCATGATTCTATATCATTCAAAAATAATTTTTGGAAAAATATAGAACTTAATGTTAAAATAAGTAAAACAGTTATAACAAACACAGATAGCTATAAATATTTAGGAACAATTTTAGACAGAAGTTATAATGGACAGAATACATAGAAGCTATAAAAACAAAATTACAAAAAATATTGGGTGTATCATATAAATCAAGACATTTCTTAAATGAAAAAGCATTATATTTAATCTTTAATTCTTTATTTATCAGCAATGTTAGATATGGCTTGTTGTGCTGGGGAAGAGCAAATAAAAATGAATAAATGATATCAATGTTCTCATAAACAGAGCACTTAGATGCGTACGTTATAAAAAATAAGATGATAGTGTAAGAGAATTAAAAACTCAGAAAAAAAATTAGATCATGAATGTCTGTATCTATGTGAAATAGGTCTGTTTATGTATAAGTTTAACAATAACTTGTTACCAGATAACTTTAAAAATTACTATAAAACTGTAAAACAATCCATAGTTATCATATGAGGTCTTCAGAAACAAATTATTTCCTAACTAGATTTAACAGCAAAATAGGTCATAAATCGCTATTTTACCAACGAAGTAAGTTATGGATTAAGCTTTCATTATGTTTAATAAATAAAAGTCATTTTGGAAAGTTTCAGGATGAACTTAAAAGTTATCTTTTAAATAGTGATTCTCAAGGTCATTAGTGATCATTCCTACTCGTCTATTTACTTTTGTTTACCCAGAACGAGCAATCGTGGGTTCGAATCCCGCGTGCGCCACATATTGCATATTAAACTATTAATATGAGGATGACACAAATACAACGAAAGGCGCTGGTCGTTCATTTTTTCGGTTACAAGTTTGATAAATATAATATAAACTAAAAATAATGCTAGTTCTTATTTAAAAATTTTTATATACACTATATGTACTAAACAATAAGTTTTAAATTTTGTTTTACAAAAACTTACTGTTTCAAAATTTTAGGTAAAATTATTATTGTTTTTTTTTCTTATTATAAGCAAAAATTTTACAGCACTTATCTTCATTTGTAAACGTTAAATTCTGTTTTTGTAAAAATCTTTTTTTTTTTTAAATTGTTTAAAAAAATTTAAAATAGTTTATTTAACTATTCAAATGTAAAATTGTTTTTACTGTTCAAGTTAAATTATTAATTAAAACAAAAGTTACCTTGTTAATTTTTTAGTTTGTACCTAAGAAATCGGCAACTAAGCAGCAGGTTACTGTATAATTAACTAGAGTTATCAAAAAATCTATTTGATAGTCCCTAATATAAATGTACAATTTTATTTTTAAGCTGTAAAATCAAAATATTTATATTAATAAGCTATAAATAGTTTAAAATTGTGTTTTTTACTTTAATAAAAACAATAAATGGTTAAAAAAATAATAAATGTATTAAACTGTTCTAAATAGAGTGTACTATTTTTAAGTGAGCAAAAATGTATAGAAGTGTTTTTGGAGTATAAAACTATTAATTTATTTCATAACTATATAATCATCGAAAAAAATGGGACCGAATCAAAATGAAACGAGCTGTTGTGATCGCCCTGTTTATTAATGATTTAATATACAGGGCTTCGAACCAATAAATCATCATTTACGTAATCATCAACCAACATCATAATGTTTCAAATAAAGTAACATATATTTAACGCAAAATATTGACAATATAATAATAATGAAATATTTTAGTTCAAAATTGAAGTCCTACCACTTTCTATTAATACTATAAAAAAACTAATTTTTGTAAAAAAGTTTTATTTTACTATGTATTATGTTTAATTGATTGTTTTTGGTTTAACAAAATCTTAAAATAAATTTAAAGTCTTATTAGATTAACTATTTGTAAAAAGTTACGTAATGAGTTTTTATTATATACATATACTTTTTTATAATTTGTATATCTAAATAAAAATAATTTTTATCTTTTATATAACCTTATATTCATAAGCAAATCTAATGAATAAGTGTATGATTCGATTTCAAGAATAAATAGTTATAACTTACTTTTATTTATAAAAATAAATAGAATAAATAGAATATAACAAAGAATATAGTTAAAAGCATTTTTTATTATTAAGCAACTATAGATAATTTAGACTAATTAAGTAATTCTTTAAGGTTAGTTAATACAAAAAAAAAAGATACATTTTTATTTTTTCAATTAAAAACAAGCACAAAACTATGATACATATTTAAATGATAGTTGTTTTTAAACATCTATAACTTTTCATATTATATTAAAATAAAATTTTAGTAATATGGTTTTCCGAAAAAAACTTTCTATGTTTATATAGTCAATATTTTGCATTAAATTGTGTGGCAGTTTGGTCGAAACATTACGATGTTGGCTGCCAGTCACGCAGAACGAGCAATCGTGGGTTCGAATCCCACGTGCGTCACATATTGCATATTAAACTATTAATATGAGGATGACACAAATACAACGAAAGGCGCTGCTCGTTCATTTTTTCGGTTACAAGTTTGATAAATATAATATAAACTAAAAATAATGCTAGTTCTTATCTAAAAATTTTTATATACACTATATGTACTAAACAATAAGTTTTAAATTTTGTTTTACAAAAACTTACTGTTTCAAAATTTTAGGTAAAATTATTATTTTTTTTTTTCTTATTATAAGCAAAAATTTTACAGCACTTATCTTCATTTGTAAACGTTAAATTCTGTTATTGTAAAAATCTTTTTTTTTTAAATTGTTTAAAAAAAATTGAAATAGTTTATTTAACTATTCAAATGTAAAATTGTTTTTACTGTTAAAGTTAAATTATTAATTAAAACAAAAGTTACCTTGTTACTTTTTTAGTTTGTACCTAAGAAATCGGCAACTAAGCAGCAGGTTACTGTATAATTAACTAGAGTTATCAAAAAATTTATTTGATAGTCACTAATATAAATGTACAATTTTATTTTTAAGCTGTAAAATCAAAATATTTATATTAATAAGCTATAAATAGTTCAAAATTGTGTTTTTTACTTTAATAAAAACAATAAATGGTTAAAAAAATAATAAATGTATTAAACTGTTCTAAATAGAGTGTACTATTTTTAAGTGAGCAAAAATGTATAGAAGTGTTTTTGGAGTATAAAACTATTAATTTATTTCCTAACTATATAATCATCGAAAAAATTGGGACCGAATCAAAATGAAACGAGCTATTGTGATCGCCCTGTTTATTAATGATTTAATATACAGGGCTTCGAACCAATAAATAATCATTTACGTAATCATCAACCAACATCATAATGTTTCAAATAAAGTAACATATATTTAACGCAAAATATTGACAATATAATAATAATGAAATATTTTAGTTCAAAATTGAAGTCCTACCACTTTCTATTAATACTATAAAAAAACTAATTTTTGTAAAAAAGTTTTATTTTACTATGTATTATGTTTAATTGATTGTTTTTGGTTTAACAAAAACTTAAAATAAATTTAAAGTCTTATTAAATTAACTATTTGTAAAAAGTTACGTAATGAGTTTTTATTATATACATATACTTTTTTATAATTTGTATATCTAAATAAAAATAATTTTTATCTTTTATACAACCTTATATTCATAAGCAGATCTAATGAATAAGTGTATGATTCGATTTCAAGAAAAAATAGTTATAACTTACTTTTATTTATAAAAATACTCTTGAGCTTTAAAACAATGTAACTAAATAGAATATAACAAAGAATATAGTTAAAAGCATTTTTTATTATTAAGCAATTATAGATAATTTAGACTAATTAAGTAATTCTTTAAGGTTAGTTAATACAAAAAAAAAAGATACATTTTTATTTTTTCAATTAAAAACAAGCACAAAACTATGATACATATTTAAGTGATAGTTGTTTTTAAACATCTATAACTTTTCATATTATATTAAAATAAAATGTTAGTAATATGGTTTTCCGAAAAAAAACTTTCTATGTTTATATAGTCAATATTTTGCATCAAATTGTGTGGCAGTTTGGTCGAAACATTACGATGTTGGCTGCCAGTCACGCAGAACGAGCAATCGTGGGTTCGAATCCCGCATGCGTCACATATTGCGTATTGAAATATCAATATGAGGATGACACAAATACAACGAAAGGCGCTGCTCGTTCATTTTTTCGGTTACAAGTTTGATAAATATAATTTAAACTAAAAACAATGCCAGTTCGAATCTAATTTTTTTATACATTATATGTACTAAACAATAAGTTCTAAATTTTGTTTTACAAAAGCTTACTGTTTCAAAGTTGTGCCTAAAACTGTTATAAAAATGTCTTTTAAAATCAAAATTTTAAAATTATAGAAAAAACGTTATATATCATTTGGAATACTTTAATTGAGAACTTTTATTTTGAAATTAGTTTAATGCAATTAAGTTTAAAAAATGTTTTAAATTTGTAATGAAAACAAGTTTCACCTGTGTTTTAGTAACTACAGTATGTATAACTACAGCTCGGTAAAGATAAAATTTTTGTAAATGTTTTTCTTTATTCTTTATAAAGCACGTCACGTTGAATCATAGCGTTTAACAAATTAAGATGATTTGTTGAACATTTTTCATAAATATAAAAGTAACAAATTAAAACACATTTTAAATGAGTTCAGTGTTTTAGCAATAAAACATATTGTTTTACAAAAAAAGGTTAAAATGTAACTTAACACAAAATGAGTATTATTTAAATTAATATACCTAAATGGTTATAGTATAGATTCTATCAACTCTACCAGCCATAGTTCAATAGAAAATTCATCTGAATGAAACTTTATACAAACTAGGCATAACAATGAGTGGTTGAATTTTATAAAAAGAACAAAATAAAAAAGCTAAAAAATATACAAAAACCTTTTACTTTAGATAGATTAGTAATTAATTTAAAAATAGTCAAACTTTTATACATGAATTAAATTTAAGAGAATAACTAAAAAATATATTTAAACTAAAATAACAGTTGTATACTAAAACTTTTAACCATGAAACACTTTTATAGGAAACAGAATTATTTAAATAAGAAATTTACAATAAACAATACATATGCAGTTCTGACTACATATTGACACTAGCAATGTCTGCATCTTAGTTTTTGGCTCGAATCTTACTGCAACAACTAAACTGTAATTTGTTAATCACAATTGCCTACATAAACTGTTTTTCTGCGAATGAATAAGCGTGCAGGCAAAATTTGATTGGCTCGTTTATCAATCTTGCGTTTATCGATCTTGAAGCGCGGGTCATGAGAATACGCTTCCTTTATCGGTATTTTTATGGGTTTTCATTTTATGGGCAGAATTGCTGCAATCAATTCTGCCTAAAATTTGATGTGACGTCATTTAGATGTTGCTGCAATTAAATGAAATTTTTGTACTTTTAGTTTGTAAACAAACAACAAAAAGTGTCTAGGCCTCTAAAATATTGAACTCAAGTTTATGTTTATACAATGTAAACAATATTGGCTGAAACAAAGCATTAAAAATATTACATCAGTTTACTTAAAGTGTTAAAATTTTGGTTGTAATTAAGTTTATGAATGCTTGTTTTTTATAATAGCAAAATCATTTGGAAATTGGTGTGTCACTTTTTTATAAGTTTAATTTTTGTCATAAAAATTGATTAATATTTTAATTGTTTCTTTTTTAATGATTTCAATTTTTATCTCTAAGTATGAAAATATAAAATAATTATTTATTTTATACCTTTTTTTATACAACAAAATAGAGTTTTCACAATTGATATATTTTTTATTGTAAGCAATATAATGTTGTTTTTTTTAAAGATAAAACATTAAAAACTATTAAAAGTTTTAGCAGCAAAATAGGAGACTAGGTAAAAGCATTTGTCATAACTTAGTTGTTGTAAAATATTTAAATTAATATATATAAACTAAATAGTTGCTAAATTGGTTTTATTATTGTTGAAGTATGTGTTATAATGCTTATTAAATGTTTTTTATGAAAAACAAAAATTATTTCTAGTACCAGATATTACACAGTTTGGTTATGAGGTTTTTTGTTCTTGTACTGTTAACAGGGTTGCCACACACTCAGGAAACTCAAGGAATTCAGGGAAACTCCGGAAATTTCCAAGTTATAGAAAATCTCAAGGAAACTCAGGGGATTTTGATTCTTTTTTTAAACTCATGGAAAGTCAGGGCAGTTTTTTTTTTCTAAAATTTTCAGGGAATTCTTATTATTTTTTTAAAAATCTTGAGGAAATTGTTTTTAGAAATAGAATGAGATTTAGTTAATCCAGTTTCAAAACTTTGTTCAAAAAAGTTAATTTTATTAATTTTTAAGTGCCGATTTAAAAATATTTTAGCCTTGCAGCTAGTTTTTTAATATTCTTAGAATTAGCAATTTATTTTTTTATTAAATGATAAAATTTCTGAGGATTTGAAAAAAAAATCAGGGAAACTCAGGGAAGTTTAAGGTTACAACCTTTTTAAAGAAAGTGAAAATGTGACACACCAGGGGCGTGTCTAGACATTTGTCAAAGGGGGTTCACAATTTTTTGTTTTCAATTTGCCGTTTAATTACGCTTTTCTTAGGTATGCACTTCCAGTTAAGTACTCATTGTGCGTACTACGCAAAATTTAGCCGAAAAACTCTGTGTTTAATATACTTTTTTATTTGCTTAGAAATTCAGAAAAAACATATAAGTAGTAATAGTAAAATATTATACTTTTTATTTATTATACTGATTAAATTTAGATAAATTAAAACTAAAAGAACCAGAAAAAAGTTATGAACTTACAAATTGTGTATAAAAAATTTATTATTTTATTTCTTTAACTGTTACATACATAACTAACTTACTTTATAAAAAATTAAGCTTTTTATCAGGAAACAATATTATAAAATATTTAAAACTAGAATGAATTTGTATAAGGAAAATTTTGATTTTAACTTAAACTTTAGTATAGATTGAGTTCTTACAAATTTTTATTTTGAATTTTAAACTATTTTCATTTATATGTCTATTTATAATTAAAACATTTTATAAAGTAATTTAATCTATAAATTTGAAGTTTCACTAGATTACAATAACATATACAAAAATAAAACAACTTAAATAAAAATTGAAATTTCACTTAAAAAAAAAGTTTAAACTTATAAAATTAAATTAAAATAAGGTCTAAAGTTTATTTTGAATACGTTCTTAGTTGAACTTTTCAAGGTTTAATAGCTTCACACAACATTAGAATATACAATCAACTAAGTAAAATAAAACTTTAGTGATTATATTAGACATTTTTTAAGTAAAATCGTACTCACAAGTTTAAAAACAATACTTAATCAAAAGTTAATTACACTAAGTAACAATTTATAATGGGAACTAAGATCATCTTAGTAAAAAGTTTTCTAGAAAAAAAATGCTACTTTTTAACTTTTACCTATTATCACGTCCCAATAAAATTTTATTTGAAATCTATTTCAGCTGGGCAAAAACGAGCCTCTTTTTTAAAGAAACTTTAATCTTTTAGTGTTATAAATTTAACATTCATTATTCAAAGTTTATCAAATAACCAAAACAAAGTCAGTAAACAATGTTTTTAGTGATATTCTAGAAATCTTTTTTTCTTATTTCTTTTCTTTTCCTTTTTTTCAGGGGGTTCAAAGGAAACAGGAAATCAGTCAAAACACGCCCCTGTAACATACTGAAATATTTTCACGTTTATTTTTATATCAGTATTTTATACTAAAAGTTTGATTTTTATTTTATTTAATAATTTTACTTAAACATTAAAATTATTTTACATTTAATAGATACATAATGTATTGTTTTAATATTTTAATTGTATCGAAGAAGTTATTTCTACATAAATAAGCTTTATATTTTATAAATGAAAATATAAAGATAACTACTGTAAAGTTTATGATCTTAATAAGAAAAAAATAAAATAATAACAACAACAAAAAAATTATTTCTATTTTAAATTATACTTTTCTTTTTACTTTGAATACTTGTCCAAGTCTAACTTTTTAATAATAAAAGGCAAAAATATTTGTGAACAAAATTAGAATGAACTTTTTTTTCTATTATTTCGCAGAAAAATGAATTTTTTAGCATAAGTTTACTTGAAACAGTTTTTCAGCATACTATTTTAATACTTAGTTTTCTGTTAAACTATTTACATAAATACTTTTTTTTACAATGGCATGCTAAATTAAAAAAAATCAGTATTTTTAACTTAAATCAAATTAGGAATCTTAAAAAATAGTCCTAAGATTAACCAGATATAAAATGCTGCAATCTATACTAAACCACAATTATCGTAACCAAACAAATCATTTTTTGAACAAAAAAAAATCAAACAAATGGTTTAAGTGTATTCAAGTTTCTAATTATTTTTTTTATAGAAAACAAAATACTAAATCTATCAATCATCTTATACTAGGGCTGGCCACTACTTTTGTAAGTTTACAATATATACACTACATAAATTTACTTATAAATCAAACAATTGGTTGATGTGTATTCAAACTTTTTTAGTAAATTTTACTTTATTTTTATTTTATTGCACCAACAGCTAAATACTACAAATAATTGATATCACATCAAATCATGGGCCGATTTGACTGCAGCAATTCTACCCATAAAAAGTCCTACACATCTTTTAACACTCTTTTATTCTCTGTGCTTCCTACTGCCTTGCATTGTAATTTCTCTTTTTTTTTTCTGTCCTAGAAACTTTATCCCAAAAATACTTAAACTATATATTTTTCAATACAAATTCTAAACTTTTTCATTAATTTTTTACAACAAACGTTGACTTTACTTATTTAGCCGTTTAAAACTTAAACATTATGGGTTTTAATCATCATAACTAATGGAGAATTAGTTTATACGAAGTATAAAAATAAAATATTCACCTTTATACGAAACAAGATAACTAACATTAATCCTTAAGTTTGAATTTACTTAAATTTTATGACAATTAATCTTTAATTTTCGATTTTTTTTAATATCAATTAAGCCCTAAATTGATTTAAAACTACATTTACTAATTTCTAACATTGTTAGTTTTCTTTGTTTAAAGTTGAAGTTTCAGTAAAGTTTATAATAATTCTCTGCTATATAAATTTAATGAAAACTTAGTGCAATTAGTTATAGTTTTTAATTTCTATTAATATATGATATTACATAAACTTCAATATATATCTAAATTAAAAAATATATTTTAGTAAAATTGTCTAACTTATATCTTATATCTTTAGATTATGTTTCTTAATCGATTACATATTTTTTTAAAGCTTGAAAAGTTTATCGGTATTTCATAACATTTAAATTGTAACATATGTATTTTTAGATTTTATTACGTTTTGTGACAAATTTTAAAATCAAAGTTTCTTTAATTGATATTGTATTGAAACTATACTAGAAGAAGTCTTAAAATTTATATAAAACTGTAAATTACTTAAAAGTATTAAATACAGTGAGATGTTTAAAATACATTAAGTTTTCGAAAGTCTTAACTTTCTTAAAACAATTCTACATTTAATTCAGTGTAAAAAAAATATCTCGTGTGAAAATTTCGAGCATGTTTTTATATCTAAAATTATAAAAAACTTTTTATTTGAAAAACTTACGAAAAGTTTGAATAATTTTATACAAAAATACGAGCCGAAGTCAAATCAGAATTGTTCATCGTCACATTATAATTCGATGGTGCGGCACAAGCTGTCATCACTTTTGACTCGTATATCAATCGAGATAGCTTACTAGAGCATAGAATCGAACTCTCAACCTGTCGGTTGTCAGTCAGATATATGAACGTTCGGCTAACTGACTGACGAAAGATATTGAAACTACAGTTTTATATACGCTTTATCTATAAAACGTAGAGAATATATGGTTATAACTTGTATTAAATAAAATCTATCGTTTAAAGTAAATATTTAACATTTGTTTATATATAGTTGGAAAGTAGTAAAACTTTTTGTTAAAATATGAAAGTAGACAATGTTATCGTATCTTAATTATTGTTAGACTATCATTTATTGAAAGCTTAACGTTTATTACACATGCAATTTTTACATTTAGACATTATTACAACAAAAAGTTATAGTCTATAACCAAAATATTCAACAATACTACATTTAAAATTAATTAAAGATTAAAAGTTAAAAGGGTTAGTATACGTTAACAAAAAATAAACAAAGACTGCGTTACTTGAATTTAATACTTTAAAGTTATACAAATAATTATTTTGTATAATTCATGCTGTGTTTGAAGTTGTTCACGGTTAAGTCATTTTTTGAATATTTTAAACTAATACTGTATCTATTACCGGATAATAATCTAAAAAGTCTTTAAATTAAACTTAAAATTGTGCTTAACTGTTTGGCAAAAAATTAATTTAGTGCTATGTAGCTACAATCAGTAAGTTTCATTATAATGTAATTCTAACTGTTACCATAATGTTATTCAAATTCTTTTAGTATAAGGTCGGCTTAAGTACTAGTGTCTAATTGTATTTTAGAAATATTTCATATACTAAATTCTTATTTTTTATCAAAAATAAAAGAGTTTGTTTTTATAGTAAAGGGTAGTTAAAATTTCAATGAATTAGTTGATAAAGTTTTAAGTATACATATGAAACATTTTTGTTATATTTATTGGTCGAAATAGTTAAGTATAATTATATCAGTACTTATAGATAGAATTAGTTTACTTATAAATTAATAAAAACATTACACATGTTCATTAATCTCAATATCAAACAATAAAAATGTTTTTATGATAAGCTTTTTATGAGGTTTACAAAAAAAAATAGAAATTTTTAGTTGAACGATTTATTAAAATAATATACTTGGTTACTAACAGTAAACCATGAAGTTAATTGGCCTAAACATTTGTGTAAACGAATTTATAAAATTATTGTTTATTTTAAGAGCAACAACTAGAATTCTCAATTTGAGTTTAGAAAGTTTTAATCTTAGGTTATTTTTAAATTACTTATTGTTCAAACTTGTAATATTAAAACAGCATAAAAATCTTCTTAATACTTTAAAACCATCAAAATATAGTGTTTAAACTTGTTATTTAGAATTAACTAGTTATTGTATAATTAACTAGAGTTATCATAGAATCTATTTAATAGTTACTGATATAAATACATTATAATATTTTTAAGCTGTAAAGTCAAAATATTTTCATTGATAAGTTAAAGATAGTGAAATTTTGTTTTTTACTTTCATAAAAAGAATTAAATGTACATAACAGTTCTTAATAGAGTCTAATGTTTTTTAGAGTGCAGAAATGTATAGAAGCTTTTTTTTCTCTAAAAGTTTTTAATTTATGTCATAACTCCTTAAACGTCTAAAAAAATGGAACCGAATCAAAACTAAACGAGTTACGCCTACGCCTGTTAAACGAGTACCCGCTCGTTATTTTGATATACATAAAGTGATGTACGAAAGCTTCGAACCCGAAAACCATCATTTTGCGTGATCATTAACCAACGTCATAATGCTTCGACCAAACTGACACATATTATAATGCGAATTATTTACTACATAAATAAAAAAATATTAAGATTTAAAGCTGAAGTTCTACTGCTTTCTATTAATACTTAAAGAAATATTTTTTGTCAAAAAGATTAGTTATGTTAAGTATAATGTTTAATTGATTGTTTTTAGTTTAAAAAAACTTAAAATATGTTCATAGGTTTATTGACTATCTAGCTGAAAAAGTTACGTAATGAGTTTTTATTATATACATATATACTTTCATTATATGATATATCTATTTAAAAGGTAATTTTTATCTTTTACATAATTTTATATTTATAAGCACATCTAATAAATAAGTGTATGATTCGATTTGAAAAAAAAAACTTAGTTATAACTTACTTTTATTTTTAAAAGTACTCTTGAGCTTTAAAACAATATGAGTAAATTAAATCTAACAAATGACACCATTAAAAGCATTTTTTATTTAATTAAGCAGTTATAGATAATATAGATATATTAAGTAAATCTTTAAGGTTAGTTAATACAAAAAAAATTATAAAACAATATTTTATCAATAAAAAACAAGCACTAAATTATGATACAGTTTTGAATAATACTTGTTTTTAAACATCTATAATACATCTTATTATAGTAAAAGATAGTTTTAGTAATATAATTTTCCGAGAGTACTTTTTATGTTTATATAGTCAATATTTTGCATACAATCGTGTGGCAGTTTGGTCGAAACATTACGATGTTGGCTGCCAGTCACGCAGAACGAGCAATCGTGGGTTCGAATCCCGCATGCGTCACATACTGCATATTAATTAATTAATATGCGGGGCGGCACAAGTACTACGAAAGGCGCTGCTCGTTCATTTTTTTTGGTTCAAGTTGATAAATATAATATAAATTAAAAACTATGCTACTTTGAATTAAATATTTTTAACTTCACTATTTATAGTATAAGTTTAGTAAAAATTTTATACCAAACAATAAACTTTAAATTTTGTTTTACAAAAACATAATGCTTCAAGATTTTGTCTAAAACTGTTATAATAATGTCTCTAAAAATAAAAATTTAAAAATTATAGAATTAAAACTATATATCATTTGGAATACTTGAATTGAAAACTTTTATTTTGTTTGGAAATTAATTTAATGCCATCAAAATTAAAATATGTTTTAAGTATTGAATAAAATAAGTTTAGCCAATATTAAGAAACAACATTATGTATAACTACAGCTCAGTAAAGGTGTAAACAATTTTAGTAAATGATTTACGTCTTTCTAAATAAAGCTTCTGACGTAGGATCATAGTATGTAACAAATTTAGATGATTTGTTAAAATTTTTTCATAAACATATTAGTAACAAATTAAAAAACTTTCTAAGTGAGTTCAGTGTAGTAGCAATTAAATATATTATTTTACAAATAAAAGTCAAAATGTAATTTAACACAAAAAGAGTATTATTTGAATCAACAAACCTAAATGGTTATAGTATAGATTTTTTCCACTCTACCAGCAATAATTATATATAAAATTAATCTAAATGGAATTTTATACAAACTAGGCATAACAATGAGTGGATGAATTTTATTAAAAGAACAAAATAAAAAACTAAAAAATATACAAAAACCTTTTACTTTAAATAAGAAATTACTATAAATAAAGTCAAAACCTTCACAAATGAATTAAATTAAAGAGAATAAATTATAAAATTATTTGAACTAAAATGACAGTTATATAGTAAATATTTTAACCTTGAAACACTTTTACAGAAAAAACATTATTTAGATAAGAAATTTACGATAAATAATATAAATTACGTTCTTACTACATTTTGACACTAGCAAAACCTGCATCTTAGTTATCGACTCAAATCTTACTGCAACAACTAAACTAGAGATTGTTCAACACAATTTCTTAAGTGCACTGTTTTTCTGCGGATGAATAAGCGTGCAGGCAAAATTTAATTGGCTCGTTTAACAATCTTGCGATATGATGCAAGCGCGGGTAATGAGAAAGAGAATACCCTTCTTTTATCGGTATTTTTATGGGTTTTCATTTTATGGGTAGAATTGCTGCAATCAATTCTGCCCATAACTTGATATGACGTCATTTAGACGTTGCTGCAACTTATTTTCTGAAATTAAATGAACTTTTTGTACTTTCAGTATGTAAACAAACAACAAAAAGTGTCTAGGCCTCTCAAAAATTGAACTCAAGTTTATGTTTATGCAATGTAAACAATACTGGCTTAAACAAAATATTGAAAATATTACATCAGTTTATTCTAAGTTTTAAAAATGTGGTTACAGTTAAGTTTATGAATGCTTGTTTTTTTACAATAGCCAAATCTTTTGAAAACTAAGTATGTCACTTTTTAATAAGTTAAATTTTTGTCTTGACTTATAAAACTATAGTTTAGTGAAAATATTACAGATTACTTAATTAATTTATAAGTTTTGTTTATATCTTTATAAATATTTAAATGTAATTTTGCTTTGGTAACTTTATTTTAATTACAGATTAGCTTAAAGTTAAAAAAAGAAGTTTTATTTTGTACAACAGTAATAAGTTGAAAACTTTTATAAAAAAGATGTATTAATGCTCAATGACTGGATACAATGTTTAAACTTTTTTAATTTGTATATATTGTACTACTAAGAACAAAATGTATAACATCAATTGTTTTGTAAATGTAAATTATATAAATATGAAAATATTTTTATGTAGGTGTTTTTAGTAGATTAGTATACTTTAAAAGTCCGTCTCAGTTTGTCATAATTAACAAGCAGTTTAAGTTGTTCTTTAAAAAGTTACTTATATCACTTAGTTTTTGTTTTCGAAAAACAGCATGTCATTTTAAAACAAAATTTACACCCTATTCTTTAACACGAACAAATTTCACAACACTAAACAAAAAAAAAACGTTTTCGATGTAAAATAATTACAGCTACTACCTCTAATTAAAGCAGTGTAATTGAAACTTAAACAAATTTAGAAGTTATATTATATGAAATGAAAAAAGTTGCCATCTTTTAAAGTCGCTAACATATAGTACTGTTTTTACTTTTTTGTTATCAAGGTTTCACGTAGTCTTTTATTTCTGTGTCTAAGCAATAAAAATATTACAGTTTCAAATAAAAGTTTATTGTTTTTAATTTTATATGATCAAAAGTTTAGTCTAAAAGCTTTTAATAAGAAGCTAACAAATACAATTTGTTTCACGGTATATTAGTTTTTGGTAGTTTGAAATTATTTTTCTAATCTAAAGAAACTATGAAAATAACTTATTAAATCAAATTAAACTGAATTTTGTTGCAACTAAGTACAATCATCACGACAAAAAGGACATTGGAACTTTTCTCGGAACCAAGTTTCAATACATTTTCTGCAAACGAAATGATTACATGGCAAATGGCAAATTTCTTGATCTTTAACGTAATCGTTCATGCATATCACACAAGATTTCTGATCTTCAAAATTTTCAATCGGTCCTTGAAATTTGAAAGACATTTCTTCGATTCTATCTAGTGTTATTTTTTCTTTCATATAACACTTAGCTCTCTCCTCAATGTAGTCAGATAAATCTTTGTAACTTAACAACTTGGTTTTTAGTTCACAATTGTTAACTAACAAATTTGTTTCTGAAAACGCTGTTATGTCTTCCTCGTTTAGTGACTGTTTTCCAAGAGCGTTTTTGATTGTGGCATTAATAATTTCTTGGTTGTATGTCACATCAAATGAGTCATACGCATCTACAAAGGAATTGTACATATTCTCTAACATTCTTTGACAACAGATTATGTATTCTTCTTGTTTTATAAACTCTTCAATAGTAGTTAAATTGAAATTAGATTCCCATAAAACTGTTCCATCTGATCGAAAAAATTTGAATTTATTCAGCACAAAGTGGCTTCTGTGTTTTACCAAAAAATTATAAAATTCTTCTTTAAGTTGGCAAAATTTTCTATCATGTCTTTTCTTATTTACTGGTTCATTAAGCATACGATAACATATACAAACTAAAAAAGTTATGTAGTTTTCTATTACATCTCCAATTAGTAAACATTTGAATTGTTCATTTTCTTGTGAATTTTTACTAGACATTGCAAAATATTTTTCCTTTATTGGTAAAAATCTAAAATATCTTTAATTTCAAATAAAATAAAATACTTAATTTGACTTTTAATAAATAAATAGCTTTTTTTAATATTTCAATTGTGCTTTGTACAGAGTTTTAATTTACAAAAGATTTTAACGAGTTTTTTTTTATAAAAAAAAAGATAAAACATTAAAAAAAAAGCGAATGATTTTACACATTGATTAGTTGAATTTAAATAAACAATTACCTTAACGCAAAATAAAAAAATTATAAAAGTTATCAATAGCATACTTAATCACAAATCATAATTGTATAAATATACGTTTATTTAGAATTCATTACTACTGTTACAAAAAAATGTTTTAGCTATAAAATTTATTTTTCCTTAAATTATAAAGATAACAATTAAGTCATAAATCATAACTAACTTTACAAACATTAAAACTAAATTTAATTGAAAACATTATTTTTTAATAATTTATGGTAAATTAAAATACTACCAGCAGACTAGAGTTACTAGATTATTTTTGGGTCACACATGTGTATACTACTTGTATGTTAAAAAATATATATGACTTTTAGTTTAATAAGTTATAGCTACTATGCTCTTGACTATTTAATGCATAAAAACTAGTTTTTATATGAAGTCAATGGTTTAATATGTAGTATATGTTTCTCTTTACTTAGATTTAATGTCTCGAAGTTCTTACTGTTTTTTTTAAAGATTTATAGAATTGGAAATAAATATGGCTTTAGTTTTAAACAGTTTATAAATCGCATATCAAGTATAATTTAAGCTCTGGTTTTTATAATTTTTAAACATTTTAAATACTTTTAGACTCTTTTTACAAAAAAAATAAATAACTTGGTTATAAACCAATAATTAAAATGTATGAAGATTCTAAGACAGTTAATAATTACACTAATTATATATATTTCTTTTAATTTCTAAGTTATTAACTTACTTACAAGCAAATAAAACCAATCTGAATAACATTAAGAATACTAATTTTTTTTTGTTTACAGTTCTTAAAATGTCAACAAATCAGATTATTGTAATTATTAAATGACTAAGATTAAGAACATGCATATGTAAACTTTTATTACTTAATCTGCAAAGTGTATAAAGTAAGACTAAACAGGTAAAAATGATTTTGTATTACACTTTTAATAAAATACTAATTTGAAAAATAAAAATTAATAATGATAGTAAATTAACTAAAAACATGTTTTTCTTACCATACACTGCATAGTAAAAATTCTTTATATAAAGTTACTAAGCAAACCATAGTTTGAGTTTAGAGTTTACTGTTTTTTAAATCCATAAAACCTTTTAAGTTGTGTAGATTTAAAACTTAACACGCGTTATTTTTACAAATATTTAATTTTTTGTAAACTATGGCTTGAAAAGTCTTATTTATATCAAGATGACTTTTCAATTGTCAAAGTTTTAATGTTTTTAATAATCCATAATCAACTATAAATAAGAGAATTAAAAAGTTTTCATTACTTATACAAAAAATTGTCGTACTTTACAAGTCTTTAAATAACACTTAATACATTTTAGATAAAATTTATGATAAACTCTCTTATTTCGTTCTTGAAGTACTTAAATAAACATATAATGCTATTCCAAATGATTAACAAAAGTTGTAATCATTGCGGTTTTGTAATTTTATGTTTAATTAACACAAAAATACATCTAATAATATGATTGAAACATTTTAAAAAATAGATATAAAATACTATAAAATACAAAGCCAAATAATCAAAAAAAAATTACAATACAATGTTAACTATATTTTATTTTCACAGATTATTACAAAAAATACAATTTTTAACTCTTATACCAAAAGGCGCCTGTATCAAGCTCCTAGGAGGCTCCAAAGGAGGGTGGTAGTTACTCGTTGTGTATCGATCGGGTTAACGAACCGTCAACATGTTTACGGTTGAAAATTAAAAGATTCATCGGGAGTTAAAATAGATTAATACTAAAAGCTTTGAAACTTAAAACATCGTTGGTTAATTATTAAGTTAAACTTTTTGTTATCGTAAAGTGTAGTACTTTAAAAGTAAGATCCGGATCCGACCGGATATTAACTATTTGGAGCCGGTAGATCACTAGTTGTTCAACAGAAATAAAAAAAGTTTAAAAACAGTTCTTTTGACTACTAATATGTTGCTTAATAAATAAACGTATTTACTCATTCTTAATTTTTACTATTATTTATTTTTACCAAACAAAATAACCTTTTTGATCATGCCGATAGCTCTTTCGATGCGAATAACATCAAATCTAAAAGCGTATTAAATTTAGTAGCTAAATTTTGTGAAGTTTAAAAGTAATTTAACAAAACTATTCAAATCGTAAATAGTTTAAATAACATCGGAACTGTTATTGAAAAAATTTCTCTGACATAGCTTTCTAGTTTCTTAGTATAAAACTCAAGTAATAGGATAAATTGCGGAACACTTTCTTGTGTGGTTTCTGGTTTTTTGTTTTTTCCGGCCAGTTGCGTACTTATGCTAAGTTTTATCCTGGCTTCATTGTTAAATACAATCCGTTTTCATCGCAATATAAAAATTTGATGTTTGGATTAGCCCTTGGTTTAATATTCCAAAGTTTGTAAAGGACAAAAAATATGAGTTATAACATAAAATTTGTTTTTTAAGAATATTTACGTTACTATAAACTACTTGCTTAGTTGGTGAAATCAAATTTAAACGTGTGTTTAAAGTAAAGAATTTATTAAGCTAAACTAACTAGTCTACTTCTCGACTAAGATCGGCCGGATAAGCAAGGAACTATATTAGCGAGGACCGGATAAGTGTGGAGGAAGCACTGTACTTATAAGTTATTACATTACTTACAGCTAAACTTTTACCCCTAACTAACTTTATAAACTACTTAAATCTAAGTTATATTTTACTTCGTTTAAAAAATTAAAATGAAGTTTTATAAAAAATAAATCTTGAGTTTAATCTTTGCAAGCTAAATGAACAGAACAAAGCTTCATCAAAAGTTTAGTTCTTGTTTAAAAGATAACTACTTTTTAATTTTTTTCTAAATTTTAATTTGAATATAAAAGTAACATAAATGCTTTTACAAGTTGTTGTTAACTTAAACAGGTTTTCAATTAGGAATTTATTATCTTAAATTCTTAATATATCGTAAAGTTTTATTATACTTAAGTAAAATAAATAATGGATTAAAAATAAAGAAATTTCCAAGGACTATAGATAAAGTTACATGTACAAAGAATACAACAATTTACTTTACATCACCACAACAACTAGTTTTAAAATCTCAATAAAAACTTGCACTACGGATAAATTAAGCAGACAATTTAAGAAACTCGAACTTTTTCGAAAATTAAACGATTTATAGGATTACATGTCAATTTAAACTCGGACAACTGAAATTCTTGAAAAAGTGTTTTAAGGATGACAACTCAAAAAGTATTTATTTATTTGAAAAAGAAAGCGTATGTATGTTTAATTTATACCTACGTTTTTACGAAGTAACAAGCTGTTAGAAAAACAATTAGCAATTTTCAAAAAAAACTCTTTAAAAACTAATTTTTGAAAAAAAAACAAATGTATTTATTTGTATTTAAAAAGATTTTTTCTTTTAGTCAAGAACTTGGTATTTCAGTCTTTTAGTAAAAGGAATTTTATTTAGCTTAGTTACATATTTTTAGTTTTTTAAGTTTTAGTAAACCAAAATAGGTCGCTTACTTTAATGAATTTTAACATAAAAAAACCTTCTACATCAAGTTATTACAATTTTAAAAAAGTAATTAGTTTACAATCTTAAACATTAAACGAATACGGCCTGAACAAAAGTAGATAGCAAACGTATATTTATATAGCTTTTTTTAAGTTTTATTAACTTTTTATTTTTCGTAAGAAATTTCAACACCATAAGCAGTATTAAAACAGTGACGAAGTAAATTAGATAAATATTCTCCTAATAGCCTTAACTGATATACTAACGACGCTTTTTATTGTTTTTTCTTTTAGTAGAAGGTTTTGAAGCAATTGTTACTTTACCATCTTGAATTTCTTGTCTCGTTTCTTTGCTTTCGTTCGCCAAACGCTTAGAAGTCTCAATATATACCATTAAGTCCCTGAGCTGATCTTTGAGGTCAGCATTTTCTTTTTCTTTTTCATCGTGGATGTTTTTGAGATTTTGATTTCTTTTTTATTGAGTGTCTTAAAATAAACACACATGTTTAACATTTTAGAAAAAAAAGATAAGTGATAAAAAGGTTAAATTATAAATTGTTCTTTACCAAAGTGAGTTAAAGTTGTGTTTAAAAAAAATAAATTAATTAGAAAGTAATAAATTTATACTTAAAATACTTTTTTTTCATTTATATTAATTTAAAAATGTAAATATTTTAAATAAATTTTAACCTGACTTTGAAGTAAGTTTTTGGTATTTTCCTGCTCATACTGTAAATCCTTTAAAGCTTTGCCGTATATGATTCCTAAATGCTGATTTTTTTGAGCTAACGTGTTCTTTTCTTTGCTTTTTTCCTCAACCTATAAATTAAAAGATTATAAGTCAATATGCAAAAAAGTTATTTAACAAGATTTTAGTACTGTCTGAAATCGACCATCTACTTATATAAAAAAGTAAAACATAGATTCCATTTTAAACACTTATTTATAGACTGAGTGTTTTAAAGTCTACTTTCGTTAGCTTAGTTCAAGATTACTTTAAAATTTCTCACTCTGCGTTTTTCGATATCAAGTTCTTTCAGAAATGCCTCGTTCCTGTTTATATGTCCTTGCAGTTTCAAATCATTACTTTCAGATTGCAACTTAAGTTGCTCCTCCCAATAACTTTGTTGCGACTCCATTTGACATTGGGAAAAGTGCATACACTGAAATAATTAATTTCTAGTTGTTTTAAAATTTCAACTCTAACTTTTTCAAGCTTAAAAAAATAGTGTTTATTACATTTTAAAGTATGTATATTGAAAAAAAGTTCTATGTAAAGGCAGTATAGATAAGTGAACAAAGAATATTTTGGTGCAATTCATATTGGTCTACCATTTCAAAAGCATCCTTATATATTTATGTCTTTAAAAGTAAAGATGTTTTAAACTATTGTAGAAGTTAATCGCACAATCTGATTTTTAGTCACATATGTCTAATGATTTTCAACATCAAAAAAAACATTCAAGAATTATTACTTTTAGCTTTAAACGAGTGGCAAACTATTTATTAACATTTTTATAATATAAAGTTAGATAACTCTAAAATAATGCTTTCATAAGTTAATACATAAATAATCATTTAAAAACTGATTATGTTTTAACAACGGTTACAATAAAGATTCTCTTTCAAAAATTACTAATGCCTTATTCTATGGAATTATTTAAAAGAGTTTTCAAAGTATGAATTGATATAGTAATATATTAGTCATTCTAAATATAAACCAACCTCTAATTGCATTTCAGTAAACTTTTCTTCAAGATCTTGCTTCGATTTACCCTTTTTTTCTACTAACTTCCCATCGTCTTTTTGAACTATTCGGTGAACAAAATAATCTGAAACAAAACTACTGTTTAAACAAATTTTACCAGTAGTAAACAAAACAAAAGTAAATTTAACTCTTAAAATACTGAATAATTTGAGCGTCTTTTTTGTCGTTGAATAAACTATATGTTAGAAATATAGTACTGTTGTTAGTTAATTTTTTCATATAAAAAGCTTAAGCGCCTATACTTTAAATAAACTGACAGTTTAAAATCCGTTGAACTATTAAAATTTAAACTATTGAGCATCATTTAAAAACGAATCTGAACTTACAAAAGTATACATAACTTACAATTTAAAAACAAAAACTATTTTTTCAGTTCACACTTTATCTAATTATACATTATAAACTTGAAAACATTGAGTATGCAACATCATCTTAACTTGTTTATATTTTCATGATTAGGTTTTAAATCTCATGACATAAACACTATTGTATTGGGACTATTTTACTAATTTCTAATGAAGTCGAAATTTTATCAATTGAAATTTGGTAATAAACAGAACAGTTAATTTGAACTTATATTATAATTAAAACAAAACATTAAAACAATTGTATAACAAGACGCACCTCCAGCGTAATCCCACACGCGACCGTCGCTGACATGCATGGCCAGGTTGTGGCACTTCATAGTGTTCCTGCCTGTGGTTCCCCTCGTACCTGCCGCACCTCACGTTGCCGCATACGAGGCACTTCCACTTCCCGCGCCCCACACACCTCGCACTCGTGCGTTGATGGCTTGTCGGGAGTTTGCTGGTATCTGCACACCGGGCAGCTGCAAGAAATATCAAAATCAAGGAGCTTTTATATGTTTTAATCTTAAATGTGCAAAACGATTGCATAGAATTTTTTAACTATTCCATTAATAATTTTTTATTGGTGGATTAACTTTTTTAATAAATTTAAAGTACTGTTTGATTGGTTGTATTAAGGAGGAAATTGAAGACTTTATCCATTTATGCAGACTCAAAAGGTATGCTATTAGTTATAACTACAATAAATTAAGTTCAACAAGTTTAAGATAGATGGCTAAGATACAATTTAAAAAATAATCTAGATCAGGGTTTCCCAAGGTGAACAAATGGCTTCTTTCGGGGCCATAATCAGCAAAGGCGAGACAAGGGGCCCATGGGGCCATAATTCGAAATTACACAAAGTATTCTGGTGTTTATGATGAACAGCAAACAAAAAAGGTCTTATGCGCATTTAAGGGTAGTTTTGAAACTTATACTAGATAATATGGGAAAATATCTGGAATTTAAAAGGGCCATAAGCTAAAATAGGAGGACCCAAAAGGCTATAATCTGATACTTAGACTAGATATTCTGGAATTAATGATGAAGGGTAGAAAAAAAGTTTTTGTGCGGTTTTAATAATAGTTTTTTGAGAAATCTTAGCGGAGGGCGCAACAGCTTTTGTTTTGTTTCTTTAAAAATGACCTTATGAAAAAACGTTTGGGAAACCCTGATCTAGATTACAAGCAAAGTTAAAACAGACAAAACAAACTTCAAATCCTGCCAGTTTTTCAAGCAGGTGGCGTGAAAGGAATGGTTACACAGTATCGTCAGCACTGTCTTCGCACTTTCCTCCGTCTCCTCAAAACAAATCGTGCATTTTTCAGTCGATGGTGCTTCAGCAGAACATGAGTCAACGGAGGTTGAGGGCACTTCATCAGAAGTACTTGAGTTAACGGAAGGCATTGCTTCAACACTTGGTGCTTCAGTGGAAGGCAGCGCTTCGATGCTTGACACGAATGCCATGTTGCACTTGTGATTGGGAAGGTCCGGTCTGTTTTTGTAAGTTTAAAAGTTGAGTTTTAAGCTGGGAATTTGTTTGTTTGTAATTGTGTAGTGAACGTTCTATTCAGGCTCTCAATAAATAAGTACATTTTATTGTAATTTTGATTATAACATGAAATGTTGAAAGCAGTGCTAATAAATTTTACAAGTAAAGAGTTATATTGGAACAACTACACTGATGCGGTTATTCGATGTCAGCTAAAACTTAAAGCATACTTTCAACTGCAAACAATAAAAGAATAAGAGGAATATAGAAAACGCTTTAAATGCATTAAACAATTTGTAGCGTTAACTGTTAGTCATCTAAATTGTCTGTTTTTATACTTTAAAAGTTTTAAATGAAGGATCAAACTGTTTACTTAAATTATAAAAACTTGTGTGACCGATCAAATTTAAACTGTCTATTGTTTAGTTTAAAATCACATATTTAAACTGTTTGTATTGAACTCAAACCTGAAGCACTTGTCGTTTAGTGCGTCGAAACAGTTGTGAGCATCTTCGCAACTCTTGAGCTTCAGCACGACCATGTACTGGTTGGGTGTGCGATTTCGAACGATCTGCATAGTTAGTATGACGTCACAGAAGTCAGTGGTGAAAGTGATGACGTCAGGCGCGTCGATTTCGGCGGAAACGGCCAGCATGACCAGCGTGTTTGACCAGCGTGTTTGTTAATGTTGGCCAGCATGACCAACATTAACAACCATTCAGTTTTATTTGATTGAAAATATTATATCGCACCCAACTTTAAAACTTATTATTTTTCAAATTGAACTTTATTCTTGTGAAGACAAAAGTTTATAATATTTTAATATTTTGATAAAAATTTTTTACTAATAGTATGAGTCATGTATTTTAAGCCAATATAAGTTATAAGTAAAAAAAAAAGATATTACAAAAGAATTTTCAATTTAGTACCAAATTAATACAAATTAAAGTTACTCTATAGTAAAAATACATTAATGTTTTGATAGTTTCTAAACACTACTGTTATATTATTGTACTTAAAAATAACTTTTTTAATAGTTTTATATTTCCGTAAACTTAACAACGTGCGGAAATAATAGATAGTTAAAAGGCAAGAAGTTCTAATAAGTAGAACTTTTAAATTTTTGATATTTAATATCTTATATCACTTGCTTAAATATTATTTTAATACACAATGAATAAGTATAAAAAAGGCTTTATAAAGCTATAAGTAGTTTAATTTAAAATTTCTACATATTAATCTGTTTTTAGTACATTGATAAAAGTCAGAACTCAAACTAGAGTTTGAATAAGTTAATCACAATAATGTTCAATACAAAAATATCAATTCAAAATATAAATAGTTTAAGTTTACATGTTAATCTTTAAATTTATCAAAAATGACATTTGAAAATAAAAAAAACAACAGTTATATTAATAAGGTTTAACTCTTATCTACCTAAACTCTAAAAGAACCTAGTTACTGAAAACAAACTTAAAAGCATACATTATTTTTTAAATCTTGTGAAGCCAAAATATAATAGCCATTAAAAACAATTTGAAGATTTCCTCACTTTGACTTGTACATTTGTATGATGCCGCGAGTTATGTGACTGTCAGGATTACCAGAGTAAAACTTCATCTGGTAGAAAATTGAATCCTCAGATGAAGAAAGTTCGTCAAGCGTAACTATCTGTAAATAGTTATTTTTTAAATCTGGTTATAACTAGTGCTTTTTAATTTACACTTTAAATAAATTTAATTAATATTTGTGTAGAACAAAACCAACAAAACTTTTATACTACTCTTTAAGTTTGATTGTTGAAAAATCAAGCTAGAGGTCTCTAACTTTGTAAAACGTGAACAAATGTATATTTTGATTTTTTCAATATCTTGTTTTAGCAAAAAAAGTAGCTAATAAGCAAAATGTTACTATCATTCAAGGTTGAAGTAAACAAGTTTTAAAATGAAGGAACTTATTGTTTTTTTTAATGATATTACACAGAGATTAAGGAAAATTCACGAACTTCTTCATTATAACTTTTTTGCATTGCATCATCTGGTAGATAAGGAATGTTGTTTGTGTTAATACATAACGATTTTGTTCGAGAACTTAAATTAGTTTGTTAAAGCAACTTAAACAAACTAAACGTTATTTATTAAGTTAAAATAAGACATCTTTTTTCAAGTAATCACAGTTTAATTGTTTAAAAAAAGCCTGTTAAACTTTAGACTTATTGCGTAGATAATTTTGAAGCTTCTAAAAACTTCTCAACAGAATAACACCTGATTTTAAAATAGCTTTTTTGAAAATATTTAAAGCAGAAGGCATATTCAATGAAAGAGATTTCATCTTTTGCTAATTATAATGTATTTAAATAAACTTATATGTTTACCTTAATAATAACTTTTTTATTAACTTGTTGTTGACTGCGAAAGTGGTTCCAAAAGTTTTTGAAAGCCTTTCACACTTAGATTATTGAAGAAAATCATTAGTTTATCAGATTATCTATGCTTTTATTATTTTCAAGAGTACAGAGCAAAATAGTACTGTGTACATCTTGGAAACAATTATTTATACATACAATATACAAAGTTTAAAAAGTAGCATAAATAGTGAATAAAAAAGATTTTATCTTAAACCTATGCTAAGGGTCCTTTTTTAAATAAATTACTTTAGTAAAATAAACTATAAAGCGATAAATTTAACTTATGTATTGCTTATTGAACAATAAAAAAAAATGCTCAAAAAGTTTGGCCTAGTAACTTATGTACGAAAAACTATTCGGCTATCGAGTGATACACCATAACGCTTGTTTGCCTAATAACTTTTTTAAAATAGTAAAAAAAAAATTAAGAAAAATATAATTGTCTGAGAAAAAGTGTTGTGACCACATAGCTATTTTATACTCAAAGTTTTTTTTAATTTCTTGTGAGTTTAAAATACTAACCGTAAAGTATAAGTTTATATTATTGTAAAATATCCAATCAAAAATGTAACTTTTCAACTAATGATAAAATGAAGAAAAAAGCAGGCATGAGATTTCAGGAAATCTTAAAACAACTCAGTATTTTTTTTTAATTAACTGGCCTGAGTCATCCTGAGTTTTTTATAAAATTCAGACTTGCCTAAGTCATTCAAGATTTTCAAATTTTTGCAGCAACCCTAAATATTTATTTGTTCTATAATAGACAAAATAATAAACTTTAACATTAGATGGAAATCTAAACAAAAATAGTTAAACTTAAAAACTAAACTGTATTCTTTTCACATTAGAAAACTAACATTAAAAATTTTCTTCAAAACCTATCATTATAAAGGGAATGTATTTTTCAGTATATCCAAATATTTTGTAAAAATTCAATGTTTTTTATCAAAATTGTAATACTTCTCATAAGATTATATCCTTTTTGCTTTCATTATGATTTTAGATATTTTTATGATTCAACAACTTATTTTTATAATTTTTTGAACACTTTTATTGACAACTTACTTTTTTTGTTAAATTCTTATCAAGAGATGCTTAAAAAGAAAGCATACTGTACTTTACTAAGAATAATATATATCATCTTTTTAATTGACACTTTATTTTACTCAATTTGTACAACAGGTTCGAGTGTTAATATATAGTATTAAGAAATTTAAAAAACTCAAAGGGCTTATGGCATGTTATAATTAAACTATGAATACTCTATTTATCTCTTATTCTTACTTTTACAATGTTTATATCAAATAATTTTTAACTTAATTTATTAATAAGCTTAAATTTTATTAGTTTAAATCAGTTAGTGTTGGTCTAAGTTAATTTTAATTTAAAGCTAGCCTGAGTTATCCTGAGTAGCCTAAGTGTGTGGCAACTTATATAAATGCCATTAGCATTTTATATAAATAGATTCTTTGAAACTTTAGATTTTATAGCTCTTTCCACTTTTAGTCAAAATTTTAGGTTTCTTATAGTATAATATTCTATATTTTTTCTTATTTTTTTCAATCAAAATTTACAAATTCTAGAACAGGGTTTCCCAAACTTTTTTTCAAATGGCCAATGGCCCTCTTTGAAAAATTAAAAAAGCTATAGCCCTCTCCAACAAGATTATCCAAAAAACACATAAAACCTTTTTTTTTGCTCATCATCTGTAACTCCAGAATATCTAGTGTAAATTTCAAATTATATCCTCATGGCCACTGTGGCTACTTTACTGCTAATGGTTTACTTTGGGAAATCCTGTTCTAAAACTTTTCATGTAGTTGCCACCCTTTAAAAAAAAGCTACTAGCTTGATCTCTGCAAAAACAAAAGCAAACGAGCCTGAGTTATCTTGAGTAGCCTAAAAGTGTTGCATAGCAACCTGTTCTAGATAAATAGACAGTATGATAATAAAATTTAGTGAAAGATAATGATTAAAAGTAGATAAGTCATTGCTTCTCTAACTCTTTAAAATTTTTGCACAGGAGATAAGAAAAGATAAAGTCCTGAGCACATAAGATTGTTAAATAAATAAACATCTTATAACATTATTTTTTGTTGTGTTAGCTATATCAAGAATAATAAAATTTTTATTCTATCAAATAAAAATAATGAATGTAAGTTAAAACAGAAATACTTACTAACAATATTAGGCATTCTAGCGAGCAAAAAATTATCAAAATATTTACACTGGATTTTTGTTATGCAATACTAGCTTTTTTTTTTTTGGTTTTGTATAAAAGATGTGGGTAACTTATTTAGTTGATGGGTCAGATATAGCAACATTTTGTACCACATTATTTAATTTTTATTTTTAGCTCTACTTTTGTAATCCTGTACTAAAAAGAATTTTTATTTATCTAACCACCAACTATGGTCAGTAAATTCTAGAACAAGTTATAAGGAGTGACCATTTTAAAACAATAATTAAAACAAAAAACATAATCTAAAAATAAACAATCCTTCAGATTTAAAAATGTTTAGTGTGTTAATTAATTTGAAAATCACGTTTTCAAAAAATCATTAATTTTAAGATTATTATTATATTGTTTATTGTGCAATGTTGGACTCAGGCATCAAAACCTGAGCAAACAGGACACAGAAAAAGAGAAAAAGAAAACAAACTTAAATTCAATATTTTAAGATAAATTATATATATATTTAAACATAATTTGAATGAAAACACAAAGTTAAACACAATATGATATACAAATGAACTAAATTAAAAATTCAATTCAAATAAATCAAAAAATTCAAACTTACATACTACTTAGTACACACAATAAAGAAGTTTGTCTAAAATCATCGCTTATAAAACAAATCATAATTACAAAATAAATAAGTAAACTAATAGTTTGTCGGGGGGAAGCGTAGGGAAAAGAATATTTTTTTTTTTTGTTTATAGTGACAAATTAGTTAATTTTACTAGTATTTATTGTATTTCAATTATGAACCAATTAAAACATTTCAAACATTGAATTAAGTAACAAAACTGAAAATTTGTAGTTTTTAACTTTTAACAAGAACTTATTTTCTTTTATACCAAGGCTAAAAATAATTTTACTTTTATTTAATATTAAAGATGTCTATTTAACTGTTACTATTGATGTCATTTTAGTTTTTACCAAGAGAATTCTTAGAGGGCATGGTAAAATTTGAAAACCACTAATTACAGCTGTTTTATCGCTATAGTAACTAGAAAGCTATAATAACAAAATATAGTTTTTTTTTCTCATATTTTACATTAGATAAAATTTCATAAGTTTTAATTTACAATGAAGTAAAACAATTTTAACATATTGATTGTTTAACTAAAACAGTTCATACATAATAATATTTTTACATGTTACCTTTTTATTTTTTGAATAACAAAAATGAAGTTCTTCTTAAATTATTTTTAGCTTAAAGTTTAAAAAAAAAAAAAACTTTTAAATGTAAAATAACTTTCTTTTGTAACTTAATCTTTTATTCAATATTAATATTTATAGTCTTTTTTTGTTGTATAATTCTTTTATAAAGTAAAATACATAAGTTTTTCAAAGTACATTAGACTTAAATGTTTTAATATCTTTATTAATCAATTCAAATTTAGTTTTGTTTTGTGCATGCTTTGTCCACAAATGAGAGTTGTAAATTATAGGCTGAGTTGTTCTAAAGAAATAACTATATAGTATTAGTTTGTGGCTATAAAATAAATCAAAGGTTTAAATGATAAAACTAAAAATATTTTAGCTTAAATTAATTTTGATATCTTCAGAATGAGAATACCTATCTTAAAATTAAAAATTAACTATTATAACTATTTTTAAATTTTATTTACAATTGAGATTAAAAATTACTATTGTAGGGGATTTTTTGATAGTGATGTATTTATTTTGCGACGCTTGTTACCATCTCTCTGCTGCCTTTTTTAATAAGTTTTACAAGTAAACATTTAACTTAGTTTTTAAGTTTAAAGTATTCTAGTGTTGTTGCTTTCAATTTTATTTTGAAAAATAAAAATAAACATCATGAGTTATGATTTTTAAAATATTCTAACTACTTTGTGCTGCCGCGTTGAACCAGTTTTGAAAGAAAATATATTTATTTAATTTTTAGTAATTTATTTTTTCAATAATATTAGAAGTGCTGCTAATTTTACCATTGAAAGAATTATTATGTTTTATAAAGTTAGTAAGTATTACAACCTAATTTTTGTATCTTATATAAAACAGACATTACTATATTTGCGTTTCGGACTTGATGTTTTATGCACCAAGTTTTCCTCAAAGTAATGCATAATTTTGGTCGAAATTATGTTTGTACAACAAAATTAACGATGGATGCAATTTCAAAGTCGCTTCTGATTGGCTAATATTTTACTTAATTTTATTTGAAGTTTTAAGTAAATTTTGGTTTATTTTTTATATGTTTTGGTAAGGCGGGTTAGGAATAAGGGTATAAATTTTCTTAATATTCTACTGTCTATCACTTTACTTCATTTGCATAAGTTTACATAATGCTATAAATAATAACATTTCCAAAAACTTATAACTGCAGCCAACCCATCGAATTAAGTTATATGGCGTAATGAGTCTACTGTACAGAAAGTAATTTGTTATTGCTATACTTTATTTTGAAATTAATCAAAAAGTTGCAACCATGAGTAACGAAATATACTTTGAAAACGTTAAAACAATCAAACAATAAGTGCAAGCTAACTGGACGGGCATTGAGTTAAAATAAGCAATTATAAAAACACTACTCATTTATTCTACAACAATCTTTTTCTTTATAGCTTTGAAGCCCGAATAAAAACATAAAGATAAATGGCATAAATTGTACAAGGAACAACAATGATAAGAAAAGTTTTTGTAAGTATGAAATAATAAAAGCTTTTACAACTAACAAACTATTAATATATATTATATTTTAGTAATCAAACTGAAAAGTTTTCAGTTATTACTAATTATTAGTAATTCAGCTGTAAAATATATAACAAATATACGATTAAGTTAAAAAAAGACTTAGATATTTAAATTTTAAATCTAACTAAAAACTATAAAGATATGCAACAAAAGCTAAACTTATATTTAAACAAATTAATATTAAAAAGTAAGTCGACTTAGATGTAGACATGTAGGAGACAGTTTCTTTTTAAAATTTAAGGGTATTTCTCAGTTAGCTTCGGCAACGGTCATTCTTTCCGTGTTGCAAATAAAGCACAGTCTTTGTTATAGTGATACTTTACAAAAAGTTTTGTAGGTAATAGGCTAAGTGATGTTGCTTTAACTAATTTGAATGTTTTCATGAGGCTAGACCTTGGGTCGGCAAGCACTTGGTAGCCGCAGGCTAAACTTCGAAAATAATGTCTTTGCGAGCCGCAGTTTTAGTTTTAATTACATTCTTACCTTAAGTTTCAAATCTTTCGTCAATTATATACATGTCTTGGACAAGACATTAAAAGTTATCCGTGGTGTACGACTCGATAACCGAAAGGTTCTTCATGCACCACGTCCTAGAACCAAACATTTTGAGTAATTTTTATCGTTCAATAAACTCTTACTATAACTTAACCTGTTTTTTACTTTTTATTTTAGATCCGAGTGTATCTTATTTAATTTTTTTATTTTAATGCTGTCGAGCTAAATGCTATTACTTGCGGGCTGCATTTTATTTAAAATAAAAAATAATCGCGGGCTGCATTTTAATCCTTTATGGACCTTTTGGCCCGCAGGCAGCAGTTTTCCAATCCCTGATCTAGACTAGGGGTGAGCAGAACGGCCCGCGGGCCGGATCCGGCCTGCGAAGTGAAAATTACCGGCCCTAAACCTTTTTTAAATTTAGATGAAATCCGGCACGCGGACAAAAATGATCCGGCCCGCAAGTAGATAATCCTGCTCGCTAAGCATTTTCAAAATTTATATGAAATCCGGCTAACCAATGTAAATAGTACAGAATTTGTGCATTTTTTTAATAAAACAATTATGTAAGACGTTGACCCTGAAAACGTTTCTAAAATTGACTTTTAACTTTTGTGGTGATAAAAACACTCATTTTTTAAATTTATTTTTTCGAGTCAGTTGACGTAATCTTTTCTCAAATTATCCAAAAACGATTGTTTGCTGACTAACTTTGATGATCTTACCTACCATAATAACTTTTATAAAAAATGGACGTGTTAAAATTTGTTGTCTTTCCCAGATGTGTAGTGAGTTGTTTTTATACTTGTTTAGAAAAGTTAAAAAAGATCTTTTTAAACATTGACAATTATTTCAAGTCAAACTGCTCAACATTAAACTTTAGTAAAACATTTTAAGTTAAGACTACAATTTGCACTCTTTTCTGCTATTGATTTCTTTATTAATGACTTTTTGATTATTTATATGGTTAAGTTTAGTGATGACCAATTAATGACAGTAGTTTCACTTTATAATAAGTTTGGTCGTTGTTTTGCAGACTTTCAACAACTAACAGAAAAATTTGATATTGTGTCATCATAGTTCACGTTTGACACCAAAAATGCACCTAGTAATACACACTTAGAACTCCTAAACGTTTATATGACAGTACACTAAAAAAAGTTCAAATCTTAAAAGTTAGACAGATTTTATGCCCTGCTTAACAAGTAAAGTTTGTTAATTTAAAAATGATGGCAATGAAGATACTTGTTCTGTTTGGGTCTACACATATTTGCGAACAAACATTCTCAAGCATGTATATAAACAAAAGTTAGCTGCGTTCAAATCTTACTGATACCAATCTGCAGTCATTACTGAGAATATCTACTTCGAATATACTTCCAGATTTTAATCAACTTGTAAAAAACTTTTATGATCCACAAATGTCTTATTGACTTCTTTTTAGTGTCATTATTCTTGCTAAACTCTTTAAACTTTACATTTAACATATAAAAGACAGTTTTGTATGTTAGTTTATAGTTTATAATTATTTTCTTTAGTGAAACTGATTTTAATCTAAAAGTCTGTTAAATTAAAAGGGTTATCATGTATAATTATAAGTATATCCCTTTTTTATTTTACTATTTCGTTGTTCTATGTTAGCAGTTTTATAAAAGTATTTTAGATGAATTGTTAGATATTATTATTTTTAGAGTACAGAAGTTACTTAAGTTTCATAAGTTGATAAATACTGTTTGAAATTTTGCATGTAAAGTACTAGAATTTAAAGCCAAAGAATTTTTTTATCTAGGTTTAACTGATTTTTTTAATTTTTTAAATATGTTGATATAAAAATTTAAATCAAACATATAATTTTCGTTGCTTTTAGTAGATTTTATGTATTATTGAACGAGCGAAAGTTTGTCAACTTCAAAATATGAACATGAAACTAGTTGTTTTGTTCGAGACTTCATACATTTGAAAACAAGCGTTTCCGACCATAAACTTTAACAATGATAAGCTAATTTCAAACCTAATCGGTATTTCATTACACTTGCAAATTTTCCCAAACCGTCAAGCAACTAGATTTAAACAACTGTAATATATGATTAACCTTAAGTGTTTCATCGAGATCTTTTAATTTTATTTTACCGCTTTTTATGGTAAAACTGTATATTATATTAGAATTATTTGTCATTTTGTTTTTTTATACGTGCAAACATTTTTATTAGTTTGTTTAGATTAAAAGGTAGTAGTTTAATTTTGTAATGTCAGTTAACTTCTCATTAATATTATTTATGAAAACTCCAGCCAAGAATTACCAAAATTAGATAATTTCGAATAGTTAATAATTTTAAATGTTTTAGCTTGAAATATTAGGCTCGAGTATTTTTTAGTAAGTAAGTTATTGTTTTTATAAAACTAACTAGTATTAATTCGGTCCAGAGTTATAATGAATAAAGAGATATATATACATAATAAAAGTTAACACAAATTTTCATCCTTGAGAACCTTGGTAATTAATATATTGATTCAAAATTCTGAAATACCCGATCACTAAGCATTCAGCCGGATCCAAATTTTATTCAAATTAGCTTCCATTCGGATCCGGATCTTTGTCTTAAATTAGTATTTAGCCGGATCAGGATAATATTTTCAAATTAGGATCCGGATCTAAAAAAGGATCCAGCTGAATCCGGTAGATCACTAACTCGAAATGCTTCGGCCCGCTGAGGACTTTTTTTCTTGGATCCAGCCCATCAACTGTTTACGTTGCCCACCCCTAATCTAGACTCTAGTTAACCTGATCTACTTTCTAGTTACATTTAGGCTATAAATAATGGCTATGTATACTACCGCATTGAAAGGGCATGGGATGTTGTATCCGCAGTTGCGTAATTTATCGGTCAAACTATGTCCTAGACCAGAGTTTCCCAAAGTGGGCGGTACTGCTCCTCTGGGGGTGATAATTAGTGAAGGGTGAAAAAGCAGGGGGGGGGGCAATTTTGAAACTTACAATAGATATTGTGGAGTTGTTGATGAACAGAAAAAAAAGGTCTAAAGTATTATCAAGTTTAATCCTGAAAAGTTACACTAAACATTTTTAATAGATAGCACGTTGAGGTGCACAGATTTTTAGTGTTGCTGTTTAGGGTGCACAGACTTTTATTAGCTTAATAACCACTAAACTAACTTATTAAAAGGATACCATTAAACTTACTTACAGCTGTTCATTAAATTTGAAAAACTGTACTCGATGACACAATCAAATATTGGCAAACAAATCTAGATCTGACAAACTACTTTATTAGCCTGCAAGCTAGGTTTATCGTAGAAAGTGTTTCGCAGCCAGACTTATTAAAAAATCCCAGAGGGCTGTGCAATTGTAAAAAATTGTACATATAGAAAAAAGAGAAAAAATTTAAACTAAACTAAAACAATCAATCATAAGCACTACTGAAGGAATCAACAGCGTTTTACAAGTACCAAGTCAATTCTACTAAAGAAAATTGCGGTCTCTTGCTATGGATAAAAATTTTCTTCTTTTAACGGTTGTTTAAAATTCTTATGTTTATGATTAATAAAACTGTTTTAAACCTAAAGTATGATCAAAAAGTATTGTTAAGGATATTACAACTATAAAACTAAGAGCCTTTTTGTATGTTTTTGCCTAAAAAAATCCATTTATTGTGATTAAAAATATTTTTAACTTAAAAATACATCGCGGACCAGCTTGCCGACCCTTGCATTATTGTGAAAAAAAAACTTAAAGCACATCTTGAAACATTTGTCTCTAAAAACTCAGTAATAATTGATTTCCACATAATATTTTTAAAATTTTTAATACGCTGTCCAAAGATTTATGTTGGCCGTGCTACGTTTCCTGACCCTAATTTAAATTATTTTTTCCAAACTTTTAATGACCTAAGATATATTTCATTTGATATAATTGTAACAAAAAAAAATTAAAGCATTTCATAGATATTGTTTGATTCGTAATTTATACATAATTACTAGTGATAAATAAAACATTGCATATACAATGATTTATTTTTGCTTAACTATATAATAATTACTTCGTCATTTATATATACGATGTTTATACAAAATTAAACTTATATTTGATATAAAAAGATAATTTAAAAACATTGGGACAAATATGTAATTGCATTAAAATTATTGTTTTTGTACAAATATTCTAAAGCCTGTTTACCTTTTTTATTAATGTGAGTTTTAAACAAATGTTTCTGAAATAAGGTTCTTAAAATAGGCTGTTTTATTTTTTCATAGACACAAAATCATTGTTACGAAAAAAAATTTTTAAAGATTTATTTTAAAATAGTGTTTGGTTATTTTGTGTAAGTTTGTAAAACCTGGTTTGGTTTAAAACTACAAAAATGTTGTTGTACATGAAGCAATAAATAAACAAAACTATTTATGAAAACAAAAAAGTACGTTGTATCTAACTATGTAAAAAAGTTGGTTTGATTTTATACAAACTTAAAAAATTAATAACTGCTTGACCCTTAGTTTCAACCCACTGTGTAGTGTTTAAAATTATTATCGAGTTCAAGTTAATTTGTTTCTTATCTTTAACTGAGCTTGTTACTATCAGTAAGCTAAACTTTATTAAATATTCTTTACTTTGTTTATAAAATAATACTATTTCAATTATTCTGTCATAGTTAGCTTTAAGTAAATAAAATAAATCTGTGTATTAGTTTTTTTTTTTTTTTTGTAAAAGCAAGGTATAGTTTTTAAGAACTAATTTTTAAAAAATTTAACAGTAAACAAATATTGTACGTTTAGAAAGCAATTATAAATCATTACTTTAAGTCTTAAAGTAAAAGTAAAACTGTAAAAAGTACTGTGGAAGTTTTTAAATTGTTTGACGTAGTTAAGAAAAAAGTACAAAAAAAAAATACTAGTACAGTAAACTATGGACTTAAGTTAACAAAAAAAATACTTAGTTTGAATTAAAAATGGAATTATTAGCAAAAAGTAAAGTTGTAATTTTAATCTTAAACCATATACCCTAGTTAAGACAAAAAAAAGTTTTGGTATTTCTACTTTCAAAAAGTTTTTCCATATGAACAATTTTTTATTAGACTGGTTCTACACGAAACAAGCAGACCACAAGCATCCCTCATAGAAATGCCGAACCCTTTCGACATTTCTCCATTTCACTCCCGCGTCCACCAACCGCTCGTTTTCATCGAACTCCAAAGCCCTTATTTCACAACGAATTCTGTCCTGGGAGTAGTAACGGCCCAACGCGTAAACTTTACCGTCTCTTCCATATGTGAACCGTTTGTCCTTGTAACGCTTGAGCGACTTCAGCTTGTTTTTTTGGAAGTAGAAAACGTCATTTTTCATGTCAAACACCAGCATGTGTTCGGTGGAAATGCGAAAAGCGCAGTCGGTTTGGATGAAGAGTTTTTCTTGCTTCCGAAACATCTTTTCAAAGCACGACGGTTCCAACTCTTCGAGTTTCACAAAACCCCTGCCGAGCCTCACGTTTTCGGCGGACAGTTTTGTGTTCTTCACAACTTGAAAAGATTTGTTGGAAACTGTTAACAAATAGATTTCGTCAAAAGATTTTGAAACATAAGTGGAAGAATAATCTTCTTTGGAGTAAAAAACATAGAGTTTGTTGTCATAACATTGTGAAAAAAGTACGTTTATTTTCCTGAAGCACGACGATTTTGTAATTGTCGGTACACTAAAAGTTCTTTCTTCAACAAGTTTTAAACATTCATTCTTTTTTTCTCTACAAAACAACATCACACGTAGAGCAAATTCATTGTTTTTATTTTCGTTTTGACTGATAAGATAAAGGTTTGTACTGTCAGTGCAAATGGAGGGTTTATCATTATCTATGCGATTTACATTGCTAAGTGGAAACTTGTAAACATTCCCAGATACAAGATCGTACTGAAACAAAAACTGGTTGGTGCAGGGCTCTCCGTAAGCTATTGAGCAAAGCATGTTGTCAAAATGATGCAGTGAACTGAAACTTGTCACTTTAAGTTCTTTAAGCACGTTCACAGATTCGGAGTGCTTGGATTTAATTTTCAAGCACGTTGAAGTGAATGAGCTTCCTTGCAGAAAGTACAAGCCTGAAAAAGACGGGCTGCCGTTTTCTTTGAACATCAGCGACCTCTCTTTGAACTCCCTCAAATTCAAGTGAGAATATTTTGCGATAAGGTCCAACTGTTTCTCCAAAGTGTTCCGGTTTAAATTGAGGGTGAAGTGGTCGAGACAAAGTTGTCGCAGACAGTCTATTTGTAAATACTCCGCTAGGTTATATGTTTCAAATATCGAGTTAATATCAAGAGTGATACTGTCGCTGCTAATAAACTGCATAACTTTATCAACGATTTCTTCCTTTTCCGGAAAATAAACATCGATTAAGTCAGAGTTGTGATATTTGTAACACTCTTTGAACATTGCTCGGAAATAAGCAGATTTTTCAATTAGCTTTTTCCTATTAACTTTTAGTACCAGTTCATCATTTCCATTTAAAACAATAATATTTTCATTTTGATGACTTCTTAAACTCATTTTAAGGATAAAGCTGTGTGATAAATAAGTTTGTTCTTTTTACTTAGTAAATCTACAGCTAGTGTTTTTTGCTTAACTAATATAAACCTTGTGTGTGTCATGTATATTTAATTAAAGGTATGGTTTTAGGATTACTTTTTAATGATATAACTGTTAAAACCAAACTATTCCCTGTGCACAACGTTTTTATCAATGAGTTCTGAGCATAAATATATAAGTATTTACTTTGTACTGTTTATTAGAGATGTTAAACTTAAGCTGTTATATAGTTAAACTTTTATTTTAAACAGGATTGTATCGTGTAAACGTTTTCATACTTTATAATTACAAAGTGCTTTTACAATATTAAATAGCCTCAGAGTGGAAACTTTTAGCGAATAATTAAATTAAACACTGTAAAGTAAAAATCATTGAAAGATTGCGACATAACTCAATGACAAAATGTCAGTTATCACTCTATGAATCAAAAAACAGATATTCGATCTAAAACTAGCTCGAGTTACATCAGGCTACCCATAGTATGCCGGAGTTTATAATAAAATTGTAATAAAAAATTTTTTGAGGTAAAACCCGGAAAATATTAATAATAAACAAGCTTAAAAACCTATAAGTTCTAAAGCAAAAACAAAAGGACTTAATAATAAAATAACTTTTTCAAAAATAAAATTATAAGCCCAAAAAACCAGCCAAAATTTTAGCAAAAGTCAGTATATTTTTTTCAAAAACTTCAAACTAGCTTAAGTAACCTAAGTGTGTGGCAGCCCTGTAAAATGTAAAACATTTTTGTAAATCAATTAACTTGTTTGTCTAACCCTTTTTTTTTTTAATATTACAACTATCCGGAATTAAATAAACTGCCAGCATTTTTTTTAAATATTTTACTTACATGAATTAGCCTGAGCTGTCCTGATTTTTTTATATCTTCAAACAGTTCTTAGCTCTTTTGAGGAGCCAGAGGGTGGGGCAACCCTGGAAAACCACAAAAAATTTTAAAACCAATCAACTCGAAACTAGGCTGACTTTCTCAAAAAACTTTAACTTGAATCAGCTCAAGTTATTTAAAAATAATAAACTAACTTGAATTAGTCTGACTTTCTCTGATTTGTTCAAAACTTCAAACTAGCTTAAGTTTTTCTGAGGGCATGGATGGAAACCCTGATATTTGGTTACTAAAGTCATAATTTCAAAACCCATTATAAAGTTAACACACTGGTTAATGTGTAAGTATATAATTTAAAACAACCACAGTTTTTGAATAGCTCTCACTCTATTTATAATATTATAACTTAAATCAATTAAAGTAAACTTAATAACTAAGTTTTTAAAATACCTCAGCATTTCTGGATATTTTAAAGCAAATTCTTGCTGTTTTTTAAAGTAAGATTTTATTTTTAAGAATTGATCGTTTTTGAACATTTTTCTAATTGTTTTTTTATTCTTCAACATAATGAAATAAAATATGATTTTACATATTGACAAAGTATTTGACTACTCAAATTTTTTAAATATAGAGAAAATAGCTGAGTGTGCACAAATATTTACTCAGTTATTTATTCTGCACAGCTTCTTATTTTATTTGAAAATCAGTTTAAGACAAAATTGAAATGTTAATACTTGGTCTGACTGACTACAAAACAAATAACATTTTAAATGAGATTTATTCAATATTTCTTATATCAGCATTAAAGTTATAAGACTTGACTTTAAAAAACTATTTTTTCAAAATATATTATATTTAATACTATTAATAATTTAAATATAATTTTTTGGCATATCATTTATTGTCTTTAATTTACTTGAGCTCTTTAAAACCTTTTGTACTTATTATTGTTGGTTTACAAACTTTTAAAAATAACAAAACTTTAAATTTGAACTAAAAACTATCTGGTGAAATTTTGTACAATAAAGTAACTACTTAAGATAACAAAACAATGAAAAAAAAAACAAATATTTAACTATTCAGTTATTTAAAAATTTTTAGTTAAAGAAATACAACAAATTAACATTTAAATTATTGAAGTTTACCCATAGGATTGTCAAATAGATAATTTGGATCACTGAACACGAATATTTAGCTTTTAAAAGTAGCAGTAACTCTTAGATTCAACATTTAAACGCATCAACTTCCAATTTAAAATTTTCTTCGGTAAGTCTGTAAGTTCGTTGATAAAAGTTAACAAAACCAAGTAAAGTTTAGAATTTTAAACTATGAACATATATGAGATACTATTAGACGTGATGTGCAGTAATAATTTTAAATTAAAACTAGTTTGTATTTGTCTTTATTGTTTATTTCTTTATGTAGCTAGAAGTATAAACTTTATTTGCAAATTAATAAAAGTATTACCTATATTAAATAAGTTCCAAAAAGCTGTAAAATGTTTAACATAAAATATGATTTTGTTTTTGCTAACATTCCAAATGATATTTTTTACTGTTTTGTAAAATCTAAGCTTAAGCACATTCTTTCTTTTTGTTACACGATGACAATAATTTTACCAAAAATTAATTAATTTGATTAAAAAAGTTTAAACAATTTTTTTCAAAAAGTGCTTAATGAAGATTATGAAGAGGAAACATTTGAAGTTGTTAATAAAAAATTCCTCAATATACAAAATTTCTCAATAAGCAACGATGAATTAATTAAGTCTGTTAATCAGTTGAAAGATAAAATAATTATAACACCAAAAGTTTTTCTTCATATTTATCAAACGTACTATTTGTTTCACTAACTCTTAATTGTTACCTGGCTATATTTTTTTCAACAAACCAATGGAAAATCTCATATGTTATACCGGTACATAAAATAGGTAGCAAATACAGCCCTTTAAATTACAGATAAATTTCTTTGACATATAGCTTATGCAGGGTTTTAAAGAATATTATTTCTTTAAAAATTAATTGATAACTGATTTATTAATAATCTTCTTTCACCTAAACAATTTGAGTTTCTTCTTAAATTATCATCTTGTTTTCACTTAACTGACTGCTTTTACTCATGATTTTATGTCTTTTTTGAACAACATGTCTACTAAAGTAATTTATACAAGAAGCTTCAGACTCTGCATCTTGTTTTAATTTAATGGAACATTATCAGTTAGTTTTATAGTAGTCTGGCTAGTTTTTTCAACGAGTTTCTCATGATAGAACCTATAAAGTAGTAATTAGTAACACACTTTAGAACCTTCACTTAACTTTAGTGGAGTGCTTCAAGGAGGGCTTACTTCTTGTTTATATCTTTTAAATATAAGTTATATAAATCATATAGCTTCAGAAGTAGCAAAATTAATCTCTTCGCAGACGATTGAAAAGTACTCATTCTAACACAGCTTTACATAAGCATTTAGATAAAATATACAAATGGATAAACTTAAACCCTAATAAATGTCATGTTCTAAATGTTTATGAAAAATAATTCTACTTTTAATTTTTATTTCAAATTAAACAATATAAACTTATTGTCAACTAAAGCTTTTAAAGATCTTAGAATTTTTTTTCCTAAATATTTGAAATGGAACCACAATATTAATTAATTTTCTAACTTTAAGTTAAAAACCGATATCAACATTCTTAAAACTTTTTGTCTCGTATACATTCGTCCTAGGCTCGAATACAACAAACCAATCGGATATCCATACTTAAAAAAGGTATTAACCATTTAGAATCTGTTCAAAAAAAATATACCCAAAAAAACTTTAAACGCTTCCGTATTTCTTATGCGTCTTACATTGATAGACTAACGAAACTCAATATTAAATCTTCACAATACAGAAGAATTTGATTTACCTCATTACTTTTTTTTAACTAGTTAGCGTTGAAAGTACAATTAATTTACAAGCCGTTTTTAAAACTTATGAAAATAATTATTTACTCAGTGCTTATGATAAAAAAAAATACATGCAGATATCATTTCAATAATGATACTTAGCATAATTCTGTTTTTACTGTTCAGTTTAGATAAATAACAAGCTTGCAAATGAATTAGTTTCTATCAAAAATATTGAACAATTTAATTTAAAAATTTGATATAAGTAAAATATTTGTCAATATAGTTTATACATAAGTTGCTTTTTTATCATCCATTGGTTTAATATGCTCAATTTGGTTTTATATATGGTTCGATTTAATTTGTTAGCAGCGCCTTTTACTCTATGAATAATAAGTCCTTTTTCATTATGTTCGACAAACGTTTGTAAGCATGTTAATGTATTTTGGCTTTGGGTTTATGGTTTTGTGGTTGGTCAATGATTTTAATTTTTTCCTTTTTTTTTTATTGTTGTCTTTACCCTTTTTTTTTCAAGTTTAACAAGTATGCAAACTCGAATTTTAAAATCTGGATGTCTATATCAAGGTAGTTTTGTTGAGGAAAAAAATTCAGCTGTTTTTTACTTTTAATGGTTTGAATTTTGGCACTTTAGCGTGTTCCTAATTACTTAAAATATATGACTCAAAACCCGACTTTGATATCAAAATGTCGGAGATTAAAAGTTTAAACTTTGTTGCTTATATTTACATCAAGCTGACTAAAATGCGGCTCAGAATTATTTGCTGGATTTTATAGAGACATTTTTTTTGTCAGTGAAAAACTGGAAGCTTGTGTTAAAATATAAAATGGTGCAGCTGTGTTTGTTGTTATTAGATCACTAAAAAATATTGATGATAAAGTTACTTACAAGGAAGTAAAAAGACAAGATTAACAAGAATTTAAAAAAAATGTTGTGCTCCAAAGCGTAAATAAGTTAACTAGTTTAGGTTTTATGTGTAAATAGTGTTTCTTTTTATGCTAGACTATTAACTTGTAACTAAAAAATGTTTTCCATTTTTAAAAATGTGAACTTTTTGTGTTACTTTTTTCTTTTTAGTCTCTTTTTTATGTGTATTTCAGTTTAAGTGGCCCAGGTTTTGAAGCCTAGGTCCAGCGTAGGAAAATAAACTTGTATTAACAATAATTTTTGTACTTTTAACAAATACAACTTCAAAAACAAAAAAATGTTCTTCAAAATTCATAAAGTTAAAAATATGCATTCTTGAGTGTATATGAGATCGCACTTATTCATAAAGTATTTTCTAGTAAAACCATTCGTTATGTATTACTTTGATAATATATAATAAAAGTTTGTATTAAGTATAGATATATATAATAAGCGTATGATAAAGTTGTGTATATAAACTTCATTTAATTATAACTAACATTTATTGTAGCAATCAATACTTTCGTACAATAGATGATAATTTATGTGTCAACATTTGAGGTTAGAAAATTGAAATACTAGATTTATTACACTGTAAGATGTGCTAAAAAAGTTATTTAACAGATAAAAGTGTTAAACCTACTTTAAACTTGATAAAGCAAAAAACTCTATTTGAAATAAAGTAGATTGCAGTTATTCAAGTTTTGGAGTTTAGCTCGATGATCAAGAGGTCGTTTTACAATATTTATGAAAATCGATTTCTTTATCGTGTTCAATAAGGTTATTTCTTCATTGAGGTTACTAACTATATAAATATATACAAACAGACTACTTAAATTTTAAAAAAAATTAAAAAAAAAAATGTATTTATGATTTTAAAGTCAGGTTTGAAAAAACACTTTATTACAAATTTTTTAAAACTTGAACAAAAATATTTGTCGATCTCTCAAGACTAATTGCTAAAGTATATAATACTTAGACGAAAAATTAGTTTGACTTAAGTTTTCATAAAATCTCAAACATTCTAAATGTTTAATACGACTATATTAAGCTATGACGAATTATCTAATAAAAAGTTAGACAAATACGTATTATTTTCATGTAATTGGCTAATAAATAATAAACTTATTTATATGTGCTACTTTTAGTACCTAAATTCAAGCTTGTAAGAGTAAGTATATGGAAATAAATAAAAGCCTCAAACATATGTAATTTGGCACAAGCTTTATTGTTAGATATGTTTGAATGCAAACTTTACTGTGTTTTACAACTCTTTAGTTGTTCTTTTATAAAAAACAAGCTTTTTTTATACCATCACTTAAACTCTATGCAAGTTATATGGTAAGTATTATAAGTTTTTTTTTGAACATAAAACTATTATTTTAGATTTTTTCTTAATTTTAAGGGTCTTTTTTACTTTTTATTTTTTGCATTGTTTTATTACCATGTTAGTTTTTTTACCTGCTTTGGCTAAAAAAGATAAGTCAAACGCTTAAGTTTGACACAAACTACCTTTAAAAATCTTAAGCAGCTAACTTGTTTTTGTCAGTTTTGACAAAAATTCACTTCTAACTCTGTTAGTATTGCATTGGAATGTATATGTGATTAGCAAAAAATACCTAATAGTAGTGTTTTGTATATTCACTACATTGCATGTACAAACAAGCATTGTCGAAAATTAATACATGCTCATAAAATTTTACAACCTACTACTCGTTAACTTTTTTTTCTACCTTAACTAAAAAATGTTTTATTTTTTTTAACTTTAAGTTAGAACTATAATTCTGCTTGTTTGAAAACAAAAAAATCATATAAGGAGAACAGATTAATTTTATTTTTTTTTTAAACTGTTTATTCAAATAAGTTCGGCTCAAAGAGCTCGTTAGTTCTTTTAATAAATGATTTAAAATAAATTAAAGTCATGGAAGGACATGATGTAAAAATTTTAAGGAGATAAATATATATTTTTAGTTGCCATTTTATACTCTTACACAAACCAGATATTTTAAAACTTTCAAACCGTAGTATGTATGTTTATAACAAAGGTTGGTTTTTTGATTGTATATTCTTTAATTTGTGTTTCAAACAATGGTGTTTAATTAATTTTTCAAATTTAAGAAACCTTAAACATCTCATAGCATGCATTTTTACAAATCATCTGTTTTACTAGTTAAAAAACTTTTATATATATGTTCCCGAAAAAAAGCATGCTTTTTTGTCTGAAATAATTTTAAACCAAGATAAATACACTACATCTACACTTTCTTAAATATTAGATCTTCAAACTTTCAACTTTTGTTTCAAGATTACTACTTTTTTTTGTTATATATTTTTATTTCAAGTTTTTTTCAATGACTTTTACATGATTTTTTCAGCAAATACTATACTTAATGTACTGTACAAGTGATATTTTAATAAAATCGTCACTTGAGATAACAATAAAAGTATTGCAAATATATAAGCTACTACACATGTACGTAATACTGTATTAAATACACAGAATAAAATTATAAGTTGAAATTCGCCAAACATTAGAGTTACCAGCGAAGTACAAATAAACAAATAGCTACTAAATGTAATGTTTCTTATGCGCAGATTTGCAGGTGGTTGTTTATCTATTTTAATCTTTTTTTTAAACTACATACGCATACGTTGCTGTATGGTTTTTTCATCTAAGAAAAATTTAAGCTAACACCTTTTAAAATTAAAGTTAACTACATATAGCATGTTTGAAAATTCTGTACAAAATAACTTAAGTTCTTACTCTATATTTTTGAATAAACTTTTTGAAATTCTAAAAGGTTAAAAGATAAATGAAATGTTTCATAAGCGTACAAGAAAGCATTTAAATCAAAACTACTACTAGTTCTAAAATTCGTATATATCATACTTTGCAAATAAAAAAGCTGTTTTAAAAGCCTAGTAGTTTGTACAACTGTCTGATTTTATACATTAGGAATACGCGATTCCAATAAAAAACATTGGGATCATAAAATGCTGGTTGAATTATTTTATATATGCAAAAGTTACCCCCATCACTTAGGATAGTTGAAAATATAAAACAAACTCTTTTACCAACGTATACTATAGTTTTTAATTTACACTGTATTTATTTAGTTGGCAGATTTAAGTTTTTTTTTTTACAGAAAAGGTATGAATTTAGTTCTTGTGAATTTTTGAAAAAAGGTAAGCAATGCTAATTTGAAATTGTCATAAAATATTTAGTTCATTAGTTTTATCACAAACCTGAAACTAAAACAGGTTTAGAACTTGCCACCTTGTTTAACAGTATTAGTTTTTATAAAAATGTGTCTACAACTTATTTGATTTGTGTTAATAAAAATACTTTTCAAATCATCAATTTAGTAATAGATCTAGACCCTGCTTTATAAAATCTCGAAATGGTTAATCAGTAATATTAAGTTGTTATGTTATCTATTGTTTATTTAAAACAAAATATTTTAGTTCTTAACTTTCAGGAAAACAAACACTCCTGGTTGTAGGTTTTAAAATCCCTAAAACTCACTTTATACTACTCAGTATTAAAAATGTTGCAAGCAAGTAAAAAAGCATAGTCTATCTTGCTCTTAAAAAGATTAGCTTTCAACTAACCAAGAATAAGTTTCAAAATCTAAACTAAAAAAATTCTCAGTGTACGTATTTTAGCAAAACAGTTGCTTGTTTAAATTACCAAGACTATTAACCTTTTAAAAGTTCTAAAGCTCTATTTTTAAGCAAACTGAATCACATTAGAATAAAACAAGCATAAATAAAAATAAACTGTGCAAATTTCTAAAAATTAGCTGCCATAAACATCAGTCAAAAACTAACGACTATTCAAAACAACTGCATAAACGTTACACAAGCAAACACATACTAAAATACTTTTCTTAAAGTTAAACTACGCAAAGTTTTACATAAGAGAAAATAGCTAACTTAAAACTATTTGCAATAAAGACAATAGTACAAAAACAAGTAAAGTTTACTTAAATAAAATTGATAACAAAAAAGGCTCAAAACCTTAAACAACAGTTGAATACAAGCATAATTTAAAAAAATCAACAGCAATTGGACTTATTTGTTGTTAACAATCGTGAAACTACTATATATACACTACAGCTTATTGAATTTAGTAGTAAGGCAAATAAAAACATACAAAATGCGAATAAGTTTTGGCCAAAAACTTGTGAGTTAACCAACTTGGCTAGTTAAAACTATTTTCAAATCAAGATTTCGTTTAACTTAGGCACGGCAACTATATAAGTTTTAATAAAAAAAAGGTTCATGATGTAACTTGCACAAAATTTGCTCTAATTCACAATAAGCATAAATAAAGGGCTTTATTTGGAAAACAAACTTATATTATTAGAGATTATTACACCTTTCTATCGATATATTTCTAAGAGGTGTGATATAGTCCCTATTGGGTGATTTTAGTAAGTCGAGGGCTTTAACTAGAAAGGGGTAGAGAGATAGTCCTTATACTTTCTAGCTTGCTTTTTTATATTTTCTTCCCTGAGGTAAGTTCTAAGCGGGGGTTTCGCAAACAGGGTTAATCGTTACACTAGTGTTAAAGGACAGTTTTAAATTTTTGTAAAAAAATCGATTTTAAAAATAACCTAGAGAAACCCTAACATAAAGCAACTATATGGATTTCAAGATTTATTGGTTTAAGACCGTTAATTCATCATCAAAACTAAAAACTTAATGGAAAATTTTACCTTTGCAATTAAAACTGATTGATCCAGTTAAAAAAAAATGATTTAGTAATAATCATAGATTGCATTTTTGCCCGTTATGAATTAATTTTTTTGTTCTTTTGTAATAACTTGATGTAGATTTATATAAAATTTATAGTTTTTACTTCTGTTTATAATAACTGGAATAAGTCTGTAAACTATAAAAACTTTTTTTTTTTTTTTGTGATTTTAACAATGTTATATAGCATAACTTTTTGGAAAACTACTATTTCATATTAAATCAAATAGATTTCCTATAACAGTACTATTCAGCTTAAATAGTTAAATACAAAATATTAATGTACTATTATTTAAAAAAAAAATTCTACAACTTAATCACCTAGTTACTAAAAAAGCAAACACATTTTATAACTAGATAGTTTATTTATCTTTTAAAACACATTTCATGAATAGTAAAATTCAATCATTAGTGCCTTAAGGACAAGCATAGAGTTCTTGTAAAAAAATATTTAGACTGCTGTTAATAAATGTCTTCTTAGAAGTTGTAAGCGGCTACGATTCCAACGGCCAAAGCAGTGAACATTGAGCTGGCTGTCATACAGGCAAATCCAGCTGTAAAAATTTATGTTTATTTCAAAACCTATGACATTAACATTCGTGTTGTGATAGAAAATACCACTTTTATATCTTCACTTTTTACTAAGTTATTTTAAAATTTATCTCATAGAAAAGCAGAAAAAATATTAATGATTTTTTAATAAATTTACATACTAAAAAATATTGGGCAATAAATCTGAACATTCAAGACTAGAAGTTGTCCCTTTAATAAATTAATTTGACTAAAGATTAAGTAGAAACCCAGTCTAGATAACAAATTTTTAACTAAAACTACTTAAAAATTGGAAACTAAGAAGTAATAATAAGACACAAAATAAAGTCACTAGTGGAGCTAATTTATTGAATCAAAAGTTTCAAAAGCCAGAGCGTCCAAATCAAAATAATAACCTTCGGCGTCGTCTCCAGCGGCGTCGTTGTTGTTTTCAGCGGTGTCCTTGTTGTCAGCAGTGTCCTTGTTGTCAGCAGTGTCCTTGTTGTCAGCAGCGTCCTTGTTGTCAGCAGCGTCCTTGTTGTCGGCAGCAGCGTCATCATCAGCGAGTACTTCGACTTTAGCTGTCGTGACTTTTGATGAAGTTGCATCGGCATTTTCTGATGAATCTGCATTGGCATTTTCTGATGTACCTGCATCGGCAGTTTCTGATGAAGTTGCATCGGCATTATCTGATGTACCTGCATCGGCAGTTTCTGATGAAGTTGCATCGGCATTATCTGATGTACCTGCATCGGCAGTTTCTGATGAAGTTGCATCGGCAGTTTCTGATGTACCTGCATCGGCAGTTTCTGATGTACCTGCATCGGCAGTTTCTGATGAAGCTGCTCCAGTATCACCTCCAGTACCTGCACCTGCTGGTACTGATGAGTCACCTCCTGTATCATCCCGAGAATGTCATTACGATTTAGTTAACATAATATAACATTAGTATTTGAGCAATTATTCTAATTAAAACTGAAATTTTGTTTTTTAAATGAGCAAAGAGGAGCTCTTAAGCTTAAGATATGACAACAAAACTGATTATTCTACTATTGAACTGAATAAAAGTATTTTACATTGATTAAGGATTTTGGTTCTAGGAAAATAAAAGCTTCAGCAGTTTCTTTATCACTTATCTTAACCAAATTAAAAAATCAAAAGTTGAGTTAAATGAAAGCCTTTTTCACATTAAAAAAAGTTATAAAAAATAAGTACTTAAATTTACTTTTCTATAATGTTTTTAAATATATGACTACCTAGGCATTGAAAGTATTACCTATAACTCTCCTTATCATTTGTATGAATAAAGTTACTCATTAAAACTCAGTCTAGGTTATAAAATATGTATAACTGGTAAAAACCTAAATACTTAAGTTTTAAATAGAACTAATATATTAACATTCATTTATTAAACAAACTTAAGTTAAAAGTAGTTCAATGTTTTTTATCATTTCTTATTCATTACAATATAAGCTTACTTCTAAAAGTATAAAAGTCTACAAACCAAATAATAAACGAAGATAGTTTTATTAAACTAACAAGTACAATCATAACAACTTTTAAAAACCTTCTTAAAGAGTCTAAACAAACTGTGAAGAGATGTTGAAAAGAAAAATTTGTTTTGGTTTAAAAATTACATAAAAATCTTTGTTTTTAAGTGGAATTCTAATAAGTTTATGTCTAAAAGTCTTTCTTAAACTATTTTTAAGTAACTAAGTTTCATAAATCTTATATAAACAAGCTATTTAGTTAAATTGTAACTTTTGTAATTTAGAAGACACTTTTAGTGCTAAGTAATATAACTATTAAATGACTGAGTGTATGTCTAAAGCTTATAGAACATAGATCTATATTTTATACTTAATTTAATGTACTAAAAGCTTATTAAATTATATTTAGATACAAAAAACTAAGTTTAAAAATAAAAATGTCTAACTAAAAAGTAGTATTTTTTTTCCTTAAGTAAACTAAAACTTAATTAGTACTTACCTTCAGAATCCTGGGCGTGAGCAAGGGTCAACAAGAGAAAAAGTGCAAGGATTGTGTAGAAAAACTTCATGACTGTAAAATTTTTTTCAATAAACTATGTAAAAAGTTGTAAACAACTGTATAAAAGTATAGTAAGTTACAAAGTGATAAATTCAATTTGATAGTAACGCAAATTTAAATGTTACGTCACTATCGCGATTGTCAAAAAAAAACAAGATATCGTTCTGCATGCATTTGAATATCTGCTTCAATGTATTACAATTTAGCTTGTCAGCTTATTATTAACTTAGATTGGTATAATAGTTTTTCAATTTAAAATAGCGACTAAAATTATAATAAAACTACTAATGCTATTAAAGAAAACAGCGTTTATTATATGAATTTTAATAAAACAAAAAGTTAAGTGTAACAAATAGAATTATATAATCTTTAACTATTTAAACTCTCTCCAACATAAAAACGTTTCAGTTAACCTTAAATATTGATCATAATATAGATAAGTTAGATTATTAATTACCAATTTATTTATAATAATTAACCAGGGTTAAAACTAAAACATTTTTTACCGGATTAAACTGTTTAATTAAAAGTTTAAACAAAAATTAATGAAGAAACTTTACTGTTTTGCGTTTTTACATGCCTAAAACAATTAGATTATGCTTAGTAAGTAGGCTATAAAATATAAAGTATAATGCTTATTTTAATTTTTGATTAATATTAAGTAGTCTAACCCCTAAACATTTTTCTAATTTTATTAACTTTATTTCTTAAATGCGCCTTGAGCGTACTTTAACAATCTTTATTTTATTGTAATGTTATCTGTATGTTTTAAAAGAAAGATACACTTGTATAAATTTTCAAGTTAGCAAAGCCTAGTAGTGTTTTTTATGTATGTATCTCTATTAAAAGTACTTTATAGTCTTGTGTATCAGTAACTAATACATCATGTATACTGAATTGTGTCTATTTTATCTCAAAAGACGTAAAAATAAATCGAGATATTTTAAAAATTAGTTATATAAAAGGTCAGTTTTATTTTAAGAATAAACAGAAAACATTCTGTTTTGAACAAAACTATATTTTCGATGGATAAATTTACAAAACGTACAATTTATTTAGTAAATGTCATTAACTCAATAGAAACTTTTAATTCCTAAATAAGGTTGATGAGCTGATTAATTAACCTTAAATTGATTGTAAATAGTTTGTTTCTGTATCTTTTAATATGAAAAATTGAAACATTTAAAGTTATCGACATTTAGTCATTTTATATTAAAAAAATATGTTCAACATGAAATCTTATTCTGCGTGTTAGACTAGTTTTAAAATTACAATCTTAATAAAATTAAATAGTTTAAGTGCCTACTTAAAGTGTGTATTTACAATCAAGAAAATACAAAAACCTTGTTGAAATATATTTAACTCTTTAATATACAGAGATTTCTTCTCTAAGGGTAGAAATATCCTCTGTATATTTATTTTCAAAAAATCAAACATATAATGTATTTCACTGGATTTTTTTTTTCAGTATTTATAAGATGCTATTAAAGTTTACACAACTATGTTCTTTCAATTGAATATTACATCCAATAGCATTCAGTCAGATGACAAACCTACAAGAGTCTTTGTTGACCTAAAACTGTCACAAAATAAATGAAAGCTAATTAAAAAAATTAAATAATTAAAAGACTTGATATGTTTAGAAAATAATTAAGGGATATAGTTACGTTTGAAAACTGTTCAGATGATAGTTGATTAAACAGAAAATATTTTGAACACAACGTAAATTAGTGACATACCGATTCAAAAGTAAATAAATCAACATAATCTTATTGTACACATAAATTAAGCATAATACTGCAGAAATAAAAAAAACAAAGCTGAATGTTTGGGGTTTTTTGATTCAAATATTTTAAGGAGACATTTGATACCAAGCTTTTGTTCATACTTTTATTAACTTTTAAAATTCTATTTTAGTGTGATTCTATTATGATCAATGAATTTTTTTTCAGTAGAAAACTTTTATTTTATTTGAATTTTGTTTCACAGTACAAAATATCAAGATACCAAAATTTCTCGACAAAAATAAGTCTATCTTACCTTTAAAAAAAGGTAAATGTCTTATGGTTTTCAAAGCTTTTGTTTTCAAATAAAACAAAATCATGCTTTATAAGTTATAACAAGCTTTAGGTTAAAAACTAATTTGTTTGTATTTCTTATTGCTGTACACAAGTCAACCAGAACAGTTTAATTGATATGACTAAAAACTTTCAGCAAAAAAATATTAACAAAAATAAAAAATGGTTAGAACCATCAAAAAAATCAGTCTCAGTTTTATACAAACACTTCGAAGAGATCTTTCGTTTATTAAAAAACAAACATTTTCAATTATTATTCAAATAGAAAACTACAACTGCGCGAATGTTTTTGTAATTTTTCCCGCGACCACCACATGTCTGCCGACCCCTGATTTACAACAAGGGTAGGCGAACTGCGGCCCGCACAGAAAAAATTGGCGGTCCGTGCAGTACCTATTTCATTAAATTCTGTTGTAAAAACTTTCAATACTTAACAATTAACTGATACTAATATTAGCACATTTTTAGTTTGAAACATATTTTTTTGTTGGTTATTAAATTTATTGTAGATCACTACTGCCCGCAGAAGACTTAATTTCTTTAAGAGGCGGACCACGTGCAGTCTTTTGTACAAAAATTAGCTGATTATGAAAAAATTATTAACTTAATTTTTTCTGATAGAGTTTTCTGTACACAAAACCTTCAAAAATATAAAAATTTTTATTGCAGTTCCTATAAAAATAAAGTTCCGTAAAATGTTTTTATTTCTTATTAATCAGCAATAAGAGTTTTGTACAAAAACTATAATGTTTCTAAGTTGTATTGCAAGTCAGAGGTTAGCAATATTTTATAAAACGCCGCTCGATTTTTTAGAAAATGTTGCTCGCTGGCTGTACTGTATAGATAAAAGTTTATTTATGGGTCGTATTTAATTTATATTAAGTTTACTATCAGTTTAACATTACTGTATTCAAGTAATGAAATAAGTATTAGTAGAGCGTCAGAATAGAGTAATTATTATATTAAGATGCTAGTCATAAGGTTTTTTAATTTTAAGTATTTTCTTATCGTTTAGAATATATTTTAAGCTAAAAATTACCTCCTGGGCCGCAGTTTGCCGACCCTTGATTTAATTTAACATACTTAGTTTTAATAATGATTTTACTGTATAGTTATAACTTTTTATTTGAATTAAAATAAGGGATGGTTCTAGGTTTTTAAGTGGGGTAGTAAGTATTTTATTTGTTTAGTAATAGAAGTAGTTTCTATTGTAGTTAATTTTGAAACATGCTGTTCAAAATATCTCTTTTTTTTAAAACTCAATTTCATTAAAGTACAACGAAGCATAAACTTTAGCTAATTTTTCTTGTTTAAATTAAAATGGGATGAAGGTAGTCTTCCTCTTTTGATTTTAAAGCCGGACAGGATCGAATTTTAGATAAACAAAAATAAAAAGACTTAATTTCAAAACAGACACAAATTTTTTCTCATCATTTAAAATGCCAGAAATGTCTAGTGTGAGTTTCACAACTTCGTTTCGCGAAAAAAAATAGCATGCTCGTTGGCCGCAGTTTGCCGACCTCTATTCTAAATAGATAATTTTTTTAATTTAACATAGATTAATTATGTTGAATAGAAATCAAAACAGTTAGCATTGAGTCGGTAAGTGTTAAATCATAGATAGATTGGCAAAAAAGAAGTGTTAACAAAAAATTATAAAATTTGCACAATGTACGTTTTTTTGAGTATCTGACCAATTACAACTTCTTTTAATTCAACTAATGTAAGCTTAAAGATTTTTAAATTCGTTTAAAATAAAAACTAAGCAGAATTTTGAAGATCATACTATTTGAAATTCATACTTTTTAAAGCCTTAAATTCAAAACTAAACGTTCATGCTACAATATGAAGTCCGATAATAATAATATTTTCTATCTTTGCACAATAAACTCCAATAATAATAATAATAATATAAAAAAATTGGTGATAAACTTTCTTAAAATATAATGTGAGTCACAAGTTCACTAAAGCTGGAAATAAACTAACTTCAGCTTAGGTAAATCCTATTAAATAGCCCGATTTTAGATTTCATCAAAAAAAAACTTGAGACAGAGTAAACATAAATTTTATAACTTTTCAGTTTGGAAAAGGTTTTTAACTCAAACATGTAAAATAAGAACAACAAATACTGATCTTTTGTTAAACAAAACTTTGGAAATAGCTGACTTATGTAACAAGCTTTTTACAAACAGCATAAATTATATGTTTTTTTTTAAACTAAAATATTCACTTACAAAGCGTTATAATACTTTTATAACTAAATTGTAGAACTACAGTTAAATATTTTTTAGATAAAAGCTTGACATCAAAATATTTACAAACGTTTCAATCGAAAACTAACTCTAATTAATTTTAAAAAGGGCAACTCAATTTAAAACCAATGAAGCACTTCCATAACAATTACAATATATAAAAACTATTATACTTAAAAAAAAAAATCGACAAAGTATTTATCTTACACTCTTTATATTGCTTGAAGTACATTCAAGTTCTTCCTCAGCAGCATTTTTTTCAAAACAGTTCAAACAGATTTAGTCAAGATTTTGATCCATTAAACAAAATATTTCAAAATTTAATGTTCTAGATTTCATAATAAAAAAATAGCAAAACAATAAACAAGCAGCTGATATATCACATGCAAAACAACAAAAATATAAAGAACAGTTTTGTTTTAACTTGTGTGCTTTTGTGCATTTTAAAAATGCAATATGAAAACAAACACAACACAAACCAGGTTTTTTTTTTAATTTTGGTGTATTTTAGTTTTAGACAAAAATATGAGAACGATTGTTAACACATGATGAAAATAAATTTTTATTTTTAACTTGAATAATTAATAAAAAAGTAAAACAATTAAAAAGTTCAAGCTAGTGTGAGCACAGTTAAGATTAATTGGATAATTTCAGAATATTTTAATAGATCACTGATGTATTTACAAACAGGTTTTAAGTTTATCAACTTTAAAAATTTAACTTTGCAAGTTCTCAACTCATAAACGCATGAAATTAAAAACTTCAAAAAATTAAAAAAAGTAAAAATAATGTTCTTAAGTTTAGTTATAGAAGTTCGTAAACAACATTAAATAATCAAAAAACTTCTGAAAGTTTACATATAGAAAATGGAGTCAAAGGTTTATACAAAACATTGAAAAAATTTGTAGCTTATGCAAGCATTTGTAACAGAAACTTGTCTAACTTATAAAAACTCAACCTTATTTTTTATACCCTTCTACTGATTGCAATCAAACACCAATTTTTTTTTCCTGGAAACGTGACGTAATTTCTAGTGATGGTGACGTCCAATCTGTCCTTTACCTCCTCCTCTCGGGAGTGGGAAACCACCGAAATCTTGGAAATTCTGACACGTTCTCCTGCATGGCGCTGCTCCTCGCATTACCTCCGCCGAAAACCTTTCTAAAAAGAAATCGTCAGGTCCCGTTCAAATTGCAGGGTGCCTGTGTAATAAAGTAAGTTTATCATAAACTATTTTTTTTTTACTTTTCTAAGTTTATTCAGCACACTAAATTTAATTAGAGAACACTTATTGTAAAGACCCACAAAAATTAAATTGTCAAATTTCTAATGTGCTTAAAGTTGAAATAAAACAAAAAAGTATGAAAACTAGGGTTGCCAAAGTAATTATTCAACATGTAAAATATGTTCAAAATTCCAGGTTTTTTTCATAATTTCTCAAATTCCAGGTTTTTTTGGCAACACGAAAAAACAATTATATAGTTGTTTCAAATTCATCATACCTGTGAGCGCAGTGAATTAACGCAGTGAAGTCGGTGTCCTTCGGGAGAAACTTCCCTCAACGACACAGTTTTCCTCTAGCAGCCTCAGCACCGCCTCCACAGTGACGTCACAGTCAAAATTGCTGCCTGTGACGTCATCGATTTCGTGTCCAGCTGAGTGAGATTGGTGTCGCGGCATGAACATCATCTTGCACCTCCTTCGTGGACAGCTTTGTAGTTTCAATAAAACGTCGAAGAACATCAGTTCAGCTTTCATTATTTTCTTGATGACTGAAATCGCATTTGAGAAATTACTTCTGTTTGGCGTGGTGCAGAGTTCATTATTTGAATATGAAGTCGAACCTGGCAATCGGTTGGTTGCAGAGTTTGTCTCAGCCTCTCTGTAATAAAAGTTGTTTTTTCAGTATAAATTTTAGGTTGTGCTGTAGATCATAGTCCTCACGGTGTGCACACAAAATATTGTGGTTTATAAAAAAAATAAGCGACAAAAAAAATTGGATGAGGTTAGTCTTGTAATTCTGAAAAAACATCTACTTATAACATAAATTCAATGTTTTTAACACGCGAATTATATAATGCAACACTCTAAACACAAAAATAAGTGATATTTTAAATAATCTATACTTTTTATTGGTTAGTAGAAATTTAATTTTTCAGTAATTTACTGTGCACAGTTTTTGAAAAGGTTGAAGACCACTGCTATAGATGGCCTTTACAGATGGTAAAATATAGCAAAATTGGACTCAAAAAAAAAAGCATTTTATTTATGCGAAAAAAAATATGTTGAATTTTCATTTGTTAAGTAAATATAAATATCAACACAATTCACAACACTGATCAAACATTAAAAAATACCCATCAAGAACGCGATCGTAAAGATGATCCTCATCATTCTGAGGATTTATCTTCACTCCCATTGCAGTCTGGCACATGACATCTAGTGTGCACCTCTTCGACATCCTGGCCACGTCTTATCCTCGTTCCAGTCCAACTATAAGATACTTTTAGATAAACTAGTTACAAAACAAACTTAAATAAGTAAAACTATCAGGAAAATTTTTGGAATCAGGTAGCGTTGATTGGAAGGGCGCGAAAAAGTAAATGTGTAATCAACCATAACAGAAGCGATACCTATAGAATGAGGCTATAAAATGAGATATCTGTACTTTCTAAATTTCCACCAAAGGGGCGTCTAAGAAAGTGAGTTTGGAAAATTCTGCATTACGTACTACTACAACATCTCGCAAAAAAACTTACCTTCATTTCTATTTTTTCCAACAAATACATCAGCCTGTTGTTCATCCAATAAAAGACTTGAGCGTGTGAGAGTGAAATGATATCTACTTCAGCTGTTGCTGCCACTGTTGTCTGTTGACCAGTCCTTAACCCAGACCAATTTCTTGTACCTGGGGAAAACATGATGTAACTTTTTAGTTGTACTTTATCTTTTTTTTTATACAGACATAATTCAAAACTGACCACAATTTGAAAAATTTCAACTTAAATGCGATTGTGTTGAATATGAGCAAAGTTTTGAAAAGTCTACAAAAATATTTGCTCGACAAAAAAGTGATTGAAAAATTTAGATTTAAACTTTTTTTTGTCATAGTGATATAAGGAAGTAATTGTTTTTCAAAACATGTTTAATAAAAACCATAAATAAACTTATAGACTATGTATAAAACCATTGTTATTCTGTTTAAAAGCTTTTATACCAGAGAATTTAGATTTTTGTTAAAAATTGTGTTATAACTTTTTCCCATAATTATTTCTCTAAACTATGTTTCTAGCAGGGCTTCCCAAAAGGGGGCGATATTCATCACATGTGAGCAAAATAAATATGGAGTGACTGCCTACTTTTAAACTTTTGTGAATCAATGATTTGCACAGTGGGTAGTATTGTTGTTGTAAATATAATACTAGTAAATAAGTATAATGACAGAAGTTAAGATATATTTTCTTAAAAATAATTATACGATAACAAATGTGCCAAAAAACTACTTTATTAGTGACCAGTTTTGGTGAGAATAAATCTGACCTTTTTAAATTATTTACAAAATGCTCTTTATTAAGTCAATTAAGCAATATTTTTAGTTTACACAAATAATAATACAAAAAAATTAAATAAAAAAACAGATATTGATACCAGTAATTGTTCCTTATTTTAGGAACTACTCACAGTGGGCTGAAAAGGGGTCAAGAGGCAATTGACTATAAAAAATAATTTTGTGACTAGAAAATAAAAAAGGTGTTATCAGGGTTGTTAAGTGTTTTATTATTTATTTCCAGGTTTTGGTAAATAAAATAATTTGCTCTTATTAAGTAATAAACAGAGTTGCCACTCGTTTTTTCAAAAAATTTTCCAGGTTTTCAAAAGTACACATTTTTGGGTCTGTTTTTAGTGTAAAGTTAAATTTAAGGTAAAAAACTGTATTAAATAGTATAAAAAGATTGAAAAGATACTGTACAGCTACTTAAAATGTATTTTTTAATTAAAAAAAAAATTTGGTGATGACAAAAATTTTTTATCTATATGATAAATTTTTTGAGTCAAACCAAAATTTTACTACTGAACATGCTAAAATTCTTAAAAATTCCAGTTTTTCCAGGTTTTTTGATCAAAATTCCAGGTTTTTCCAGGTATTTTTCAAAATTTCTTAAGTTCCTTTTTTTTTTGGCTAAAATGTCAAATTCCAGGTTTTTCCAGGATTCCAGGTAAAGTGGCAACCCTGAATAAAACTAAGTTTATGGTAAAAAACTGCCTTCATTAACATAGAAATATTGAGAAGATGCTGTAATGTGTAGACTTAATGAACTGAAGCTCATTTTATCATTGTATATGTTTATATTAGATATTTGTGCTTATGTTAATAAAATGAGCTACAGTGCAATTATTCTACATAATGCAACTTTTTTTGTATTTTATAACTTATAAAATTCTAAATAAAAAACTATTTAATGTATATGATAGATCTTTTGTATCAAATCAAAATGTAATAATTTTACATGTAGAAAATGTAAGTTCCAGATTATTAAAAATTTTCAAAATCTATGTTTTCCAGGTTTTATGGCAGCCTGTGTTATAAACAGTTGGAGAAAAGTTGTTTAAAAAACTGTTTTGTTTCTCTTTTTCTTTAAGTACTTCAAAAGTTATGTATGCTTAACTGCGACGAGTTTTTGCTGTTTTACTGTTCAAAAACTATTAGAATCCTTCATAAATTTTAACTAAAATTGACTAGCAAAAATTACAATAAAATACCTAAATTGGGTAGGTGTCACAAATGCACCAAGGGACGCTTTTATACGGAGACACTTTGCATATTTTATACTTTTTTATTTTATTTTTATTAATTTACTCCTTTTTTTTCTTTTCTTTTACTATCACTGTTACCCCTAACCTTTATCCTTTGTTGATTATTTATTATTATTACCTTTTTTTTAACAACTGTTACCCCTTACCCTTGTTCAAACTTTCATAAATTTTTATCTTGTTTTATTATTATTAGTTTTTAATAAATACAAAGAAGGTGTCTTACTAAACACAAATATATTCTAACGAATTTTCATCAGTTTGAAACAATTGTTACAAAATAAAGAAAATTTCAAACTTATATAGCCTTATAATTGCAATAGAAATTAGTTAATCAAGCAGAAAAACAAAAACCAAAAAGTAATAAAAATTAAAAATAAACATAAACAAATATAACATAAGAGCACTAACTAACAAAAAAGGATGATGAATAATCAAAATCTATCTGCTTACATAACTTTATTTTATTTAAATCAGGGTTTCCTAAACTTTTTTCAAATGGCCCCCTTCAACAAGATTAGTCAAAAACTGCCATAAAATAACACCTAAGACTTTTTTTTTTGCTCTTCATCTGCAACTCGAAAATATCTAGTTTGAATCTCTAAACTACCATAAAAAACACCTTTTTTTTTTTTTTTGCTCTTAATCTGCAACTCGAGAATATCTAGTGTAAGTTTCAAACTTAACCTTACTTACCCCTTTGCTGCTCGTGGCCCACTTTGGGAAACCCTGATTTAAATGAATCTATATGGCTTCAATTTTGACCAGGTCAAAAATATTTTTACAACTTCTTGATATTTAAAATTTCGTTTTACTATAACTTTTTTCACAATTTGTATTTTAACTAAATGTTCTGATTTTGAAAATCTATTAATTGCATTTGGAGTTGCTATACTAATTTTCTTTGGCTGATTGATGATATGTTTTCTTACACACTTTGAAATGTGCTCTTTAATTCTGGTTTCAAGGTGCCTAGAGGTTTGACCAATATAACTGATTAAGCAACAGCATTTAAACGTGTAGACCACACAACTTTTATGTTTGTTAGATATGAGGTATTTACCTTTAGGACTCAAAACAAAACTTGATGTAAAAATAACTCTAGGTTTAGCAGAACAATATACTGTTTACGTTAACTCCTTTATGTTTATTTCAATCAATTCTGTTTTGTTGACTGACTCCATACATTTGACTTAAAAAAAATAAAAGTAGAAACAACAGAAGAACTTGCTTTTTGTATTGGAAAAAAGTACCATTTTACAGACAAAATTTGCATACTTTGTGCGATTATGACGTCATTATAGATCAAAAGCAGTTGAAATGTCTTTAGATGTAGTTTTTATGTACAAGCTTTCATTTGAGATATAAATTATAAGCCTAGGACATGCATAAGTGATTTTATTATTGTTTAAGTTGTAAAATCAAAAAGTTTGTGATTTTTTGAGTGAAAACTTTTTTGGCATTTTTTTTTAATTCTTGTTAATGAAGCCTATACATATCCAAATCAAATGTTTAAATGAGTCCAGCAAACATCAAGTTTTTTATTTCTAGATAACTTATGAAATAATTGAAGCTGAAAAGAAACAAAACCAACTTTAAAATCAGATCCTCAGTTTTATTTAACAATGTATTCTTGGTTTAATTCTCAATTCACCAAAATTGTAAATAACTGTTTGCCAGTCCACTGTGCTACTGCTTACAGCAACCAAAGCACACTATTTGACAAAACAAATGCTTTGTATAATGTGTGGGTAGTTGAATAAATGCTCAAAGGGTCACATTTGCCTTAAAGATCATTTTTACACAATAACAATTCAAAATGATAACACTTGTGTAAGGTTTCTTTTTGCAATAATGATCACTTTTATAGCATGCATGTAGCAACTACCAAAAAATGAAAATTTAAAATAGATGCAGTATTTTTTGAATGTAATAAATTTTTGACTGACAGCGTTCTATTTTCGAAAGTGTTTGATTTAAAAAGTACTTGTTTGAATGGTTTATTGTTATGATAACAAGAATGTTTATAAATGTTTATTTATTAACAGACTGGTATTTGTTTTTTACATGAACAATCTGTAAAAATAATACATATTTAAATACAATACTACAAACTTAAAAAATTTACAAACGGTAAAAATAAAAAAATTGAATAAGTCCTTAATATAAGATTAAAAAACTATTATTTTCACAAGCTTTTAATGCAATTGTTTTTCACTTTTCAATTCAAATTTTACATAATAACTAACAAGTTTAATTTGGAAGTTTTTAGTTTAAGTTTCATTGAAAATAAGACAATAATAAAAACTAGCAAAAAAATATTTTGGAACCACATTAATATTTTGTAAACGTTAAATACAGAAACAAAGAACTGTACACTAAAACGTTATACAACCAAAAAACCTAAAACAATCAAATATTTAAAATACCAGTAAGTACTTGAAAACCTTGGAGAGTATGTTGGAGTGACCGTGAATGGCAAACAAGGATGTCACAGGTCCAAACATGCTGCGTTCATCCTCCTCACAGAATTTTGCAGCTTGAATATCTTGCTGCTGCTGTTTTCTTCCTCAGCTCAGCTTCCCCAGTTGAACTCGTCAGAGAATAAAGACTTTCAGGGTACTGCTTTCTAGAAAAGTACCTGAAGCAGAACTTCCAGGACAGGCAGGTGGCTGATGATACCTGCAGGAGCTTGTACAGGTTAGAAGCCTCTATCGTGTTGTTAAAAATTCATCTGTGAGTTTGGAACTAATTTTTCAGAACTGCGCTTCCCATAAGGAACCTATTTTTGCTTCCGACTTTGACCACCTATTTCACAAAACATATTTTGAATTTTTGAAATCTGTAAAAAGAATCTCGTAGCTTGGTAAAAACTTTATAAAATAAGATCAAATTGCAAAATTGCAAAGTCTGCAGCCTGCAAAGTACTTTTAAGCTGAATACACTTTTTTAAAAGCATAAAATAAGGCTTTGCTATAAAAACTTAACTAGGCTCTTAATTTAGTAGTTACTCTTAACTAATTCTATTTTACTGCTTATTTTGAAAGACTTTGGTTTAGAATAATTATTTTCTACTAATTACTATGGTTATTTTAAAATAATTGCGGCCCTCAAAAACTTTTCTGTAAACAGTACGGCCTGAGAGCAATTTTTTCTGGAAAAATTGGCCCACGAGTTACAAAAGGCTGCCAACCCCTGAAATAACTGAAGAAAGAAACAAAGTTAAATGACGGTGGAGAACCAAATTCTGACATTCATAATTTGTATATTGGGTTGATGTTTGTTAAAGACAAAAAATAAGTATTGAGATTTTTATTGCTGTTGTTTTATTTTGATATACTCTTGCGTTCTAACTGACTTGAGTGGTTCACTAAGAAGTAGTTGGTTCACTACGCTGCTGAATTTGGCAATGAAATTACAGAAATGATTGACTTCAGAATCCCAGTATGTTTTTCTGAAACTTTCAGATAAGGTTTTCTATTGGTGAGAAGCTTGAAGTCCATATTAAATAGAAAATTATGTAACTCTTTCTAATATTGTTGATCTAACAGATCATTGAAAATGTCAATGATGAAATTTCTTTTATTGAGGAGCATCAAAGCAAAAATAAGTTACTAAGTATAAGTTTTTGTGTTAAATTGTTTTCTTTTTATATTAACCTATGAACCTTAAATTAAGATTTTTTTTTGGTTTTAAACAAAATGTAGTTTTTGTGTTATTTGTATTCCTCATCTCTTTGTTTTTCAGTTTAAGTGGTCTAGGTTTTGTTATAGCCTTGGTCCATCATATCGACAATAAACTTGCAATGATAATATAAAAGCCAGCGTAAATTTATTTTTTTTTAATGTTTGAACCTCAATGCCTTTAATAGTATTCTTATTGAGCAAAGTGGATAGTATAAAATATGTAAGTGTAGTTTTAGAAAATAATCTAAGTTGGAGGATATATTTAAGTTCTTTTAAATAAAAACTGTCATGGAGTTATTAAAATTTAAAAAATAGAGCTACTTTTATGATACAAACCCACTTGAAATGATGCGCAATATAGTTTGATTTATTCACTTATTTGATATTTTATATCTACTGGAGTTTTTCTGCTAGCTGCTGCCTGACACCAATTTTTTGATTTGAAAAAAGATTCAGACATGTTGGCCATGTGCATGCCTTGACCCTAATAAACCCTCTCTTTGAAAAACTATTAAAGTAAAATGGTTTGTTGAAATCGCAACTCTGTAAGTTAATGCAGAATACTTTTACAGAATATGATATTGACCAAAATAAATTTATGTTGTTAGTTATATGTTTATTCACACAACACAAAGTTTTAAAAGAAACTAACTTTTGTAACTAAAACCAAGATCAAGACTATCTTTCTATTTTGGTAACAAGTTTGGGTATAGTTTCTTAAAAACTTAAAAAGATAATTTGAAGAACTGTTATGCAGCTTTTTATAATTTATCTACATATTTAGAATGATTCTGATTGTATGCTAAATTTTGATACATATTGTGTTAATTAGATTTCGTTGGGTTTCTCTTATTTTGTAATTGTTTAGTTAATAAAAAAGAATATAGATAAATATTATGGAAACATCAGTCTTGAAGTCACCTTTCAATAGTTAGCTTGATATCTAAATTCTTTTATTCATTTAGTTCTATCTTGTGCACCAAACCTGCAGTTTACTATGCATGGTTGCCACAGATCAAGCTAAGAAAAATTTCCTGACTTTTTACTAAAATTTTCCTGACTTTTCAAAATCAAACTCTTAATTTAAAGTTATTCTAAAATAAGTAATCTAACAATTGAAACTATATAAAGCTTACAATCTAATTTCAATACAGGTTAAAACACTCATTTATTTTTACCTCCAATTTTGTTGCCTCTGATTCCTCCTCATCCTCCATTTCTTCCTGCCTTTGTTCTTTTAAAAAAGCTTTATACATGAATAAAAAAAAATCTGTATTAAAAGTATGCTTACCAAAATAATATAATATTACTGTAACACCAAAACGTAACACTCAAAAAATTTAACATACTTGGATCTTGGCAACATCTGCATACCTTTGGAGACATTGACTTAATATGGTTCTAGTTTATAAGCATAAATGTAATCTTTAACTCTTTTTCTGGATGTAATACTTTCCTTTTTCATTATATCTTCAAGCACAGCTTTATTTATACTAAACCCCCAGCCTGGCCAATATGCAACACAAACAATGATTGCAACAACTTACTGAGAGAAGATTTGGTAGGAGCTTCCAATGTTTCTAAATAAAACTGGTCTAAACGATATTGACTTTGCTTGAAGCTCTTGAACTCAAATGCATTCATTTGACAATTTTTCAAAGTTCTAAATTGATCAATGCTAGCATCACCTTCAGTGTTGAAGCACATTTTTTGCTTTGTCAATGAGTGCACAATATTGGCAAAATGCTTAAAAACAATTTTAACTCCTATTTTTTTAAGGCTATGCGGACAACAGCATGACATATTTTTTTACAAATGTAGTTCCAATAGCCATTCTGCTCGGGAGATTTTCAACCGCTTTTATTACAAATACTCTACATTCTTTATTGAAATTTAAGACCTATTACTAAACTAGGTCTTTTTTCCTCAAATTTGCAAGCAAATTGGTTGCAACACAACCAAGAACAAGGGCAGGTTTTAGGGAAGCTTGATCATTTAATTCAATCTTGAATAACTGGGAAAGGCTGAGGTTTGAAACTATCCGTCTTTTACAAAGATACACAGCAACTTAATTAACAAGCACTAAATTTCCTCATGCATTAAGGCAACAATAGGCTGGGTACTCTGGTACAATATCAAAAGAAGTTGCATGAGAGATGCTACATAACTAAAGAAATGCATCTTCACTAAGATAAGACCATCAACCACAGCATCCCTAACAACTCGGTAACATCTGCTGTGAAGACACTTAATAGAAGGTAATAATATCTAATAATAAAAAATATTTATCTAAAACATGTATTACTTATATAAATTGTTCAACTAGTTTAATAAAATAGTACCCCAACCATTTTGTATAAAATCCTTAAACTAAAAATGAATTAGAAAAGATTACACTTAAGCAACTGTAAAAAATACATTAAAAAGTAAACTATATATCCGTTGTATAAAATATTTCATCTTATTATTTAGTATAAAATGTGTAACCAATTAATCTACTATTATTAGTTATAAAAACTGAAGTTATTCAACAAAAATACAAATAAGTAAGCTTAGCCGTGGCATATACCTCTCTTGTAACTTATTTTACAAATTTAAATAACTTTGAAAAAATTATTATTAGGTAAAGTATAAACATCAATTTGTTACATAAAATGCTATACTAACTGCTTAATTATAAAGAACTCAATTATTTACTTAAACAAAAAACACTTTGATTCTAAAAGTATGCTAAATAAACTCTTGTGTATATATCACAGTTTCACTATGGAAGTGTCCTTGCTACAGATCATAAATACTAAAAAGCTTACAAAAACTGCTTGTTCGAGTAGGAAACTTGTTCAACATGAATCGAAGATTTTGCAGTTTATTAGGGATATTTTATTAATTTATACCAGAGGATGGGAAGGCATTGGAAAATAAATAATTTTGTAAATAACCAGGAAAATGTTGGAATTTTTTCTGACTTTGAATGGTTTAAAATTAAATTTTTACCATTTAAAGGCTTTGGAAAATAAGGATTTTTTTAAATCTAAACTGACAAAATCTAACTTTTTTTTATGTCAAATTTACTGATTTTTCCTGACTTTTTTCAAAAAACCTCATTTTTCCTTAATTTCTGTCATTTTTTGTTTTTCTTGTCCTTGTGGCAACCCTGACTATGTTTTATTATTTTGTATTTTTCCCAGATGTTGTATTAAAACTATATAATGTAAACTACAGGTTTGGTACACATGATAAAACTATATGAATATAAAAACGCAGCAAATATAAAACATAAAAACTAACTATAGAAACATGGCAGTAACAGAGGTATCCTCTTTGAATGAAAAAAAATGTTGTAAATGACCAATAACTTCCCTAAGTGACCTTAATTATGTGTCCTATATTATGACTTTATTAAATCCTTAAGAGTAAACTTTTCATAATCAATTAATAACAAGTTCTTCAAAAAAGTTAATTATAAATAACTAAGTATTTAAGCTAAATTCTAAAGCGTTTTCAAAATCTAGAAATGAACTGACCTGAGTAAGCTTAAGCTTAACAAACAAATTCAAAATGTATTGAGATTTTCAAAAATTCTAAATATTCTGAGCCGACCTAAGTGTGAGACAACTCTGCGGTGATCACATTTTTGGATTATTTTTATTTATTTTTTATGGTAGAAAATCATCAGAACTCACTCTCCCCTCTGCAACAATAAACGTTTTCTGAAAGTCAATTAAGTGAGTTTGAAGTCATTAAGTGTTATTCCACCTGCCCTATCTTTAAAATTATCAAGAAAATGTTTATGTTTTAATTAAAAAAAAAATAAATAGGTGTATAAACTTAAAAATGTTCAACTAACCAAAATAAAAACTAATCCTTAACGCTACAACAAAAACACATCAACAATCTAATCATGTGATCACTGTTACCAGTGTGAACTAAAAATCAGCTGTTGCAAACTCAAATATACCAATATCTAATTTAAAGTATTAAGTTCTATAAAAAGAAACTAGAATAAAGAAATACTATAAGTAGAAAAAAAAAGATACTGTTTGTATTTAAAAATATATATACATATATATCAACACTAAAATCAATAACATAATAAGTATTTTATAAATTTGTTAGTATTAACTTGACATAAAACTCAAAAAATTATAAATTTGTGTTAACTTTATACTATGTCTAGTTTGTAGAGAAATGAAAAAAAGTAAATAAGTAAAATAAACTACCTTAAATCTAACACAGTAACAAAAACATAACAAACAAAATAAATTAGCAATAAACTAAATTTATTTCAATAACTTATAACATTAACTCTTTCATTGCCAAGCATTCATAAAATAAAAGACCCACACTTCACAATCTGATGCCTATATAACATGAATCAAATTTTGCAGTTTATTAATTCAAATTTCAACACAAATAAAACATACATACAGAAGCACTCTAGATATTCTCCTTGTAGTTATTTGATTGTAATATTGAGATTTTTTGATGCAATGTCAGTAGTTACTTGCTTTAAATTTTATGACTTTCTTTTCCTTTGTGGTTTTTAATGTTGAGATATCTTTTGAGTATTTGCCAAAAAACTATTTTCCATTGAAAAAATCAAGGTTTTATTTTGATTAGCTTTATGTTTAAGGGACAGGTAGAAATATATGTTTTATAGCTTACAATACTTGCTTGACCTTTATAAACCTATATTATTGCAGAGTAAGAGTAGGGTTAATGCTAATTAATGTTTTTTTGTACAAGAACAAAAATGATGCTAATATAAAAGTTACAAACCAATTTTTCAAGATTGTTACACCAATATTAAGTTGAATTTATTTAGTATTGTTTATTGAACAAAAAAAAGCGCTCAAATATTTAATTCAAGGACCTGGTGTACAGTTATCGAGTCAAACACTAGGATACAGTTTTAAGTCATGTCCAGGACAATAGTAAGCCTTTGGAATTCTCACAACTAAGGTCAATGAATTGGTGTGGGGAAAGACCTTGGTTGTAGAGCTGCTCATCATTTGCTAGTAACTAACACTTTTAACTTCTTCTTCTATGGTTTAGTTCTTCTGGATCAGACTTAGAGCATGTAGTGTAGTATTGGTCAAGTATTTTTTGTAATATGTTTTGGAGAATTCTCATGTAAAGAGTCAAAGTTGGTCTTTAAAAATGGTATGAGTGTGTCTTCCTCAAGGTCTGTAGTTTTGCAAATCAGTCCAATTTTAAATGTTGACCTATATTGTTCAAAATGACATAACAAGAAAAAAGTTATTTTTCGCCTTAATAATATAATTCCTGAAAATTCCCATATAAAGGGTCAAAATTGGAATTTAAAAATGGTTATGGTCAATGGCGTCTTCTCAAACCCTGTGGTTTTGCAATTCAGTAGTTGATTTACAATATTTTCTAATTAGTTATATGATAAAATGTTTAAATTTTCACTTTAAAACCCTTGTATTGGCTAATTTTCTTACAAAGAGTCAAAACATTGGTCTTTAAAAATGGTATGGGTGTTTTCTTCAATGTCTTAACTTTTGAAATTTAATTTTTGGTTATTGATTTTTTTTATTAAATCATAAATAAATAAAGATGTACAAAGTTAATATTTTATTTACAACCAGGTTTTGGAGACAAAAAATTATGACCTCTTGATGTAAAATAAAATGGCACATAATAATGATTAGCGTCTTTTTGGATCACATTTTTCGAGATCACATTTTTGTTGAAAACAATTTTCTAGACAACATTTTTGAAGTGTTCCGTGATTGGCTTACTAAAAGGTTACTAAAGGTTAAAGTTATTTTATACTTACAAACAAATATATGATATGTAAGCAAGTTAAAATAAATATTACGATTTTCACGTTAATAGAAAAGTAAACAAAACAAAATTTAGATAATCAGCAAAAGATATTTTATTAAATAAAAATTACCAAAAAAAAAAATTAAAAAAGAGAAAAAAAAATAAATAAAAAAATAAATAAATTAAAATACACCTTCAGAAAAGAATAAAAAATCAATAGAAAATATTGAAACATAAGTTTTATAAAAACCTGAAAAATATTTTAATAAAATAGTAACAAGTTTAAGAATAGTTATTAAAACCAAAATACTAAATAATAAAAAATTATGTTAATGATATAAAAGTTTAAAACCATTCTTTTATAAGTTTAGGTAATAAACCAATTTATATCAATCTAAAAATTTATTAACAAATAAAAAGAAAATATAATCATATTAAAATTTTATGCCATTTAATTATAAAACTATATATATCTACATAAAAAAAATTATTCGTGTAATGTATAGAAGTTATGTTTAAAACGTAACGTGTATCATTTACTAATCGACCGTTTAAAACTTATCATCAAAAACATTCATTTGGTTGTAATAAACAGTCTAGTACCAGTACAAATCTGACTGACTCATTTCTCAATATAAATAACTGAAACTTTGCAAATATGTAATTTAGGGGTATCTCTTGGTACCAAGCTTAAATATTTTTGAAGCTGTGACCGCCTGAAATTTACCTTAAATAAACACAGTCGGTTGACTTTAAAAAAGACAACTTAGTACTGCTGGACCTCTAACTCCTTTAATTGTCAATAAAAACATATTAAACCTTGCCAATATGTTCTCTTATGTTTTCACTTGGTTGAAATTAATTATCTCATTTCTAACATGTTCGGTTTTGAAAATATGATTTAACCAAATAAATCAGCAAAATTGTTGTAAATTCCGTATAAAAACACGTTCATTTTATTAAAAACAAAACAACGTAGTACCAGTACAAATCTGACTGACTCATTTCTCAATATAGATAACTGAAACTTTGCAAATATGTAATTTAGGGGTATTTCTTGGTACCGCTATATTTTTATGCATCTAGCTTTAATATTTTTGAAGTTATGACTACCTAAAATTTACCTTAAATAAACACAGTCGGTTGACTTTTAAAAAGACAACTTAGTACTGCTGGACCTCTAACTCCTTTATTTGTCAATAAAAACATATTAAACTTTGCTAATATGTTCTCTTATGTTTTCACTTGGTTGAAATTAATTATCTCATTTCTAACATGTTCGGTTTTGAAAATATGATTTGACCAAATAAATCAGCAAAATTGTTGTAAATTCCGTATAAAAACACGTTCATTTTATTAAAAACAAAACAACGTAGTACCAGTACAAATCTGACTGACTCATTTCTCAATATAGATAACTGAAACTTTGCAAATATGTAATTTAGGGGTATTTCTTGGTACCGCTATATTTTTATGCATCTAGCTTTAATATTTTTGAAGCTGTGACCGCCTGAAATTTACCTTAAATAAACACAGTCGGTTGACTTTAAAAAAGACAACTTAGTACTGCTGGACCTCTAACTCCTTTATTTGTCAATAAAAACATATTAAACCTTGCCAATATGTTCTCTTATGTTTTCACTTAGTTGAAATTAATTATCTCATTTCTAACATGTTCGGTTTTGAAATTATGATTTGACCAAATAAATCAGCAAAATTGTTGTAAATTCCGTATAAAAACACGTTCATTTTATTAAAAACAAAACAACGTAGTACCAGTACAAATCTGACTGACTCATTTCTCAATATAGATAACTGAAACTTTGCAAATATGTAATTTAGGGATATCTCTTGGTACCGCTATATTTTTATGCATCTAGCTTTAATATTTTTGAAGTTATGACTACCTAAAATTTACCTTAAATAAACACAGTCGGTTGACTTTAAAAAAGACAACTTAGTACTGCTGGACCTCTAACTCCTTTATTTGTCAATAAAAACATATTAAACCTTGCCAATATGTACTCTTATGTTTTCACTTGGTTGAAATTAATTATCTCACTTCTAACATGTTCGGTTTTGAAAATATGATTTGACCAAATAAATCAGCAAAATTGTTGTAAATTCCGTATAAAAACACGTTCATTTTATTAAAAACAAAACAACGTAGTACCAGTACAAATCTGACTGACTCATTTCTTAATATAGATAACTGAAACTTTGCAAATATGTAATTTAGGGGTATTTCTTGGTACCGCTATATTTTTATGCATCTAGCTTTAATATTTTTGAAGTTATGACTACCTAAAATTTACCTTAAATAAACACAGTCGGTTGACTTTAAAAAAGACAACTTAGTACTGCTGGACCTCTAACTCCTTTATTTGTCAATAAAAACATATTAAACCTTGCCAATATGTTCTCTTATGTTTTCACTTGGTTGAAATTAATTAACTCATTTCTAACATGTTCGGTTTTGAAAATATGATTTGACCAAATAAATCAGCTAAATTGTTGTAAATTCCGTATAAAAACACGTTCATTTTATTAAAAACAAAACAACGTAGTACCAGTACAAATCTGACTGACTCATTTCTCAATATAGATAACTGAAACTTTTCAAATATGTAATTTAGGGGTATCTCTTGGTACCGCTATAATTTTATGCATCTAGCTTAAATATTTTTGAAGCTGTGACCGCCTGAAATTTACCTTAAATAAACACAGTCGGTTGACTTTAAAAAAGACAACTTAGTACTGCTGGACCTCTAACTCCTTTATTTGTCAATAAAAACATATTAAACCTTGCCAATATGTTCTCTTATGTTTTCACTTGGTTGAAATTAATTATCTCATTTCTAACATGTTCGGTTTTGAAAATATGATTTGACCAAATAAATCAGCAAAATTGTTGTAAATTCCGTATAAAAACACGTTCATTTTATTAAAAACAAAACAACGTAGTACCAGTACAAATCTGACTGACTCATTTCTCAATATAGATAACTGAAACTTTGCAAATATGTAATTTAGGGGTATCTTTTGGTACCGCTATAATTTTATGCATCTAGCTTAAATATTTTTGAAGCTGTGACCGCCTGAAATTTACTTTAAATAAACACAGTCGGTTGACTTTTAAAAAGACAACTTAGTACTGCTGGACCTCTAACTCATTTATTTGTCAATAAAAACATATTAAACTTTGCCAATATGTTCTCTTATGTTTTCACTTGGTTGAAATTAATTATCTCATTTCTAACATGTTCGGTTTTAAAAATATTATCATATAATATATTACCATACGAAAAATCATGTTAATACAAGTAGATAAGAACTTTTTTTTTAAATTTAGTTAATGGTATATAATTTATCTTTATAATAAGAAAAATATTTTTAGTACCATTATAAAAAGTTGCTATTTGTCAAAGAATATTACTAAAAATTGTTTATTTTTAAGTATTTATTATGATTTTTATTTAAAAAACAAACAAAACATAAAGTTTAAAAGCTTTTTAACAACACGCTTAGTTGATTTATAACTCCTGAAATTTTCGAGTTATATTACAATTGCCTTTAGAACAATAAAAGAACAGTATGCCAAAGAAAAATACAAAATATTGCAATTTTTCAAATAGCTTAATTAAAAATGGATTATTACAACTTGTTTACTTATTAAATCAGTAAAAAAAAGTTTAAAGACCATCCAAAAACTTGCTTAGTTGATCTATAACTTCTTGACATTTTCGAGCTACATTAAAATTGAATTTAGAACAACAAAAGAACCGACTTTGTTTATTTAAGGTAAATTTTAGGTAGTCATAACTTCAAAAATATTAAAGCTAGATGCATAAAAATATAGCGGTACCAAGAGATACCCCTAAATTACATATTTGCAAAGTTTCAGTTATCTATATTGAGAAATGAGTTAGTCAGATTTGTACTGGTACTACGTTGTTTTGTTTTTAATAAAATGAACGTGTTTTTATACGGAATTTACAACAATTTTGCTGATTTATTTGGTCAAATCATATTTTCAAAACCGAACATGTTAGAAATGAGATAATTAATTTCAACCAAGTGAAAACATAAGAGAACATATTGGCAAGGTTTAATATGTTTTTATTGACAAATAAAGGAGTTAGAGGTCCAGCAGTACTAAGTTGTCTTTTTTAAAGTCAACCGACTGTGTTTATTTAAGGTAAATTTCAGGCGGTCACAGCTTCAAAAATATTTAAGCTAGATGCATAAAATTATAGCGGTACCAAGAGATACCCCTAAATTACATATTTGCAAAGTTTCAGTTATCTATATTGAGAAATGAGTCAGTCAGATTTGTACTAGTACTACGTTGTTTTGTTTTTAGTAAAATGAACGTGTTTTTATACGGAATTTACAACAATTTTGCTGATTTATTTGGTTAAATCATATTTTCAAAACCGAACATGTTAGAAATGAGTTAATTAATTTCAACCAAGTGAAAACATAAGAGAACATATTGGCAAGGTTTAATATGTTTTTATTGACAAATAAAGGAGTTAGAGGTCCAGCAGTACTAAGTTGTCTTTTTTAAAGTCAACCGACTGTGTTTATTTAAGGTAAATTTTAGGTAGTCATAACTTCAAAAATATTAAAGCTAGATGCATAAAAATATAGCGGTACCAAGAAATACCCCTAAATTACATATTTGCAAAGTTTCAGTTATCTATATTGAGAAATGAGTCAGTCAGATTTGTACTGGTACTACGTTGTTTTGTTTTTAATAAAATGAACGTGTTTTTATACGGAATTTACAACAATTTTGCTGATTTATTTGGTTAAATCATATTTTCAAAACCGAACATGTTAGAAATGAGTTAATTAATTTCAACCAAGTGAAAACATAAGAGAACATATTGGCAAGGTTTAATATGTTTTTATTGACAAATAAAGGAGTTAGAGGTCCAGCAGTACTAAGTTGTCTTTTTTAAAGTCAACCGACTGTGTTTATTTAAGGTAAATTTCAGGCGGTCACAGCTTCAAAAATATTTAAGCTAGATGCATAAAATTATAGCGGTACCAAGAGATACCCCTAAATTACATATTTTCAAAGTTTCAGTTATCTATATTGAGAAATGAGTCAGTCAGATTTGTACTGGTACTAGACTGTTTATTACAACCAAATGAATGTTTTTGATGATAAGTTTTAAACGGTCGATTAGTAAATGATACACGTTACGTTTTAAACATAACTTCTATACATTACACGAATAATTTTTTTTATGTAGATATATATAGTTTTATAATTAAATGGCATAAAATTTTAATATGATTATATTTTCTTTTTATTTGTTAATAAATTTTTAGATTGATATAAATTGGTTTATTACCTAAACTTATAAAAGAATGGTTTTAAACTTTTATATCATTAACATAATTTTTTATTATTTAGTATTTTGGTTTTAATAACTATTCTTAAACTTGTTACTATTTTATTAAAATATTTTTCAGGTTTTTATAAAACTTATGTTTCAATATTTTCTATTGATTTTTTATTCTTTTCTGAAGGTGTATTTTAATTTATTTATTTTTTTTTTTATTTATTTTTCTCTTTTTTAATTTTTTTTTTTGGTAATTTTTATTTAATAAAATATCTTTTGCTGATTATCTAAATTTTGTTTTGTTTACTTTTCTATTAACGTGAAAATCGTAATATTTATTTTAACTTGCTTACATATCATATATTTGTTTGTAAGTATAAAATAACTTTAACCTTTAGTAACCTTTTAGTAAGCCAATCACGGAACACTTCAAAAATGTTGTCTAGAAAATTGTTTTCAACAAAAATGTGATCTCGAAAAATGTGATCCAAAAAGACGCTAATCATAATAATGTTGTTTATCTATAATGATATTTAAAAACTTATTCATGCATGGAAATCTAAACAAAAAACTGAAATGTTACGTATTCAAAAATTCAAGCTTAACAGTGTATAATTAGTTAAAATTAGTAGTGATCTACCAAATCCAAGATTCGGACTCAGATTCGGATTCGGCCGAATCCTAATTTCCAAATAAGATTCGGATTCGGTAGACCAATTTAAACATTTTGAATTTTACTTAACTGTTTGTCAAAAGTTAAATGAAATGTAAAACTAATTAACGATTTCCCGATTTAGTGGATTAAAAATGATTTTTTACACTTATAAAAGCCTTATCATTATTGATTAAGAGTTTCGCGCACAGTATAAAATCTATGATATATTATTTTATTAAGACTCTCAAATAAATTTAAGTACGTAGTTTATTAGTTTAATCTCAGCATTTTGGATAACCACTCTTATTTATTCATCCTATATTTAATTTTTTGTTTGCTTGTTGTAATAAACTGCTGCATTATTTATACAAAGAAAAAATGCAACTTAAATATTTAACGTTAAAGCAGATGCTTGCGTAGTTTTAGCTATATACTTTTGTTCATATTTTATTATTTTTTTGCTTGTTAGTTTTAATTTATGACATATATGTTATAACTTCCTAGATTTTAGTTTTTATTTTGAAAACAATGTTTAAATAAAAAAAACTGTTAGCAGTAAAATCTTAATTAATTAGTAAGGAGCTGCTAGAACTACTTGCATTATCATTGTAAAACTTAGAATTATAAAAGAATATTTAGAGCTTGCTGCAGTCATGAGAAATAAGGCTTAAAATCCATGATGCAACATTTCATCAAAAAAACTTTGCATAGTGATTTATAAAAGTTATAAAAGCAGCTTACATTTTTTGAGTAAAAAAATTTGCAATAGTGTTGTGTGCTTCTTTTGTATAATAGATACATCACCAAAACTATCTTAGCTACTTATATAATGTAGTCTAGAATAGTCTTTAGTATAACATATAAAATTAACTGACACATTATAGTAATTTATTATTATGTCCAATTTAAAAAAATACAAATATAAAGCTACCCGCAGAGAGTCCTAAGCAAAAACGTGCTAGAAAGTCACCCCGTCTGCAGGAAAAGTATAGGGAAAAAGGTCAGGTTGACAATCTACTCACAGACAGTCAAACAGACCCAACTGAGACTTTGGATGTTGGCCACACCAACACCTATAGCTCACAATTTGTTAATGAATTTTTATTTTATTTGAAGCACTACTTTTTGGAGTGAAAGGTTGTTATGAAAACAAAATCTTAAATTAATTAAAGTTATATTATTCTCTTTTCAGGGTCGCCAAAAAACCTAGAACACAGGAACTTGAATATTTACACTAAAAAACCTGGAGTAATTAGGATTTTGAGAAATTAAATAAAAACCTCTAAAATCCTGGAATTTTTAAACAAAATCACTAAAATACCTGAAATTTTAAACAATTTTCACATGTAAAGTTATAAAATTTCGATTTGAAACAAAAAGTTTATCATAAAGTTACATTTTTTTTGGCATCATCATAAAATTTTATTACTAAAACACTTTTTCAAAGTAACTTTACAGTATCTTTTCAATGTTTTTGTACAGTTTAACACAGTTTTAAACCTAAACTTAACCTTAAGCTAAATTTTAAACTTAAACTAGACCAAAACATGTATTTTTAAAAACCTAGAGGAATTTTTGATAACCTGGAGAAAATTTGTTAAAAACATTTGGCAACCCTGTCGTTAGCAATAAGTGGAAATTAGAGACTTTTATTTGTTATATAATTTTAAAAACAACAGCTTAAAAAAATATTTGGCTTATTTATACGGTTTTTAGTTCGTAAGTATAATTTAAAAAAAAAAACTATAAATGTTTTTTAAGTTGTTTCTTAGCTTTTATTAGTTACAGCAATCAAGGATTGCCAATCACTCATGGTACTCAAGAAAACGCAGGGTGTTTTTAAGTTTTAGAAAAGCTGAAATTAAGTGATAAAACGCATACCTGTTTCGTAGCTAATCAAGTAGTGATTCTCCTATATTGCAACCATAGATACCGAAACTACACTCTGTAAACCTTGATCTGCAGAAGTTTATAACTAACTATTCTTGGTTTAAAGTAGATCAAACACAGCTACACAGTAAGAAGAGCAACATGATTCTATTGATAAAGAAATTGAAGAAAAAGTAAAGGGTTTTTTTGCTACAGAGAATTTAAATGCAAAAACTGAAGAGAGTAAAGTCTTAAACTGGTGTAACTTGAACAAGACAAAATACCCACATCTTGCCAGCTTTGCAAGGAAACATCTTGTTGCACTATCATCTGTTTTGTATTCTGAAAGATTATTTCCTGAAGCTGGGAATTTGTACTCACAAAGGCGCAATCGATTGCTTCCAAAGACCGGCAATTTTTTTTTATTTCTCCAACACAACTTAAATAAACAAGAATAATTTTTTGTAGTAAAACAGAGACATCTTTTGCGATTGTAGTTCGTTTTATTATGGTTTACTACCGTTTCTAACTCGCTATCATTTCTAACCCGATTATTTCTAACCCGATCACTTCTAACTCGATCATTTCTAACCTGATCACTCTAACCCGATCACTTTTAACCCGATCTCAACCAATAATTTCTAACCCGATTATTTCTAACCCGATCATTTCTAACCCGATCGTTTCTAACCTGACAATTATTAACCCGGCCTGTATTAATAATTTATTCATTATTGTTTTAAAAACTGACTAATCTCAACAAAGTTAAATGTTAAATATATTATAGTCACGTGAATAAGATCCACTTAAATATGGTTATAACTGCTTACTTTAAAATCCTACTAAGGAGAGTTCAAAATATTGTAAAGTAAACAATTAAGTAAATTGTGTAAATTTAATTAAAAACTTCTGTTTAAGTAACTTGAAAAAAAAAAGAAAAGAAATAATGAAAAAAAAATTATGTTAAGGATGAAAAATCAAAAAATGAGGTAATAAAAATAAATTAAAATTATGTTTAGTTAATACTAAAATTATATTTTTACTAAAATATTTTTTACTAAACACATTAAAAAAATTATGTTTTAAAATAGCTAAAAATTAAAAAAAAATAACATTAATTTTATTTTAATTGTTTTATTAAGACTAGTTTATTTTTGTATGGAATCCAGATTACAAAATAAAAACAAAATAAACAAGTAAAATGGGTTAGGAGTGGTCGGGTTAGAAATGTTCGGGTTATAAGAGATCGGGTTAGAAATGATAGGGTTAGAAAAGATTGGGTTAAATCGGGTAAGAAATGATCGGGTTAGAAATTATCCGGTTAGAAATGATCGGATTAGAAGTGATCGGGTTAGATATAATCGGGTTAGAAGTTATCGAGTTAGAAGTGATTGGGTAAGAAGTAAATAAATAGATCTTTCTTGGTTATTCACAAACTAATTACAAGAATGATAAAGTCTGTAGTACAAAACATAGTTAAACTAGGTAAATACTTATACATCTCCCCCAGATTTTATCTACGAAGGAGATAAAACGATAAATTTACCTAGCGAAAAAAAATTATTTTAAAACAATTTGTTACAACATAAACACATTTTTCAGGTCTAAAATTCAACGAAACTAAACTCAAAAAGACAAAAACATCTAAAAATTACGATTAACTTAGTTCACTATTAAATGATTTGTTAAAACAAACTACAACTTAAACAAACAAACAAACTGTAACAAAAATTTGAGACTTAATCTTTACTTTTCTTCTATTTGCTGAATACAAGCATTCAAAAACTTAATTGCTTCACCGATTTGAACTTTTCAGCTTTAAAGAACGAAACCACACGCCACTCATCTAATTAACTTGAAACTTCACTTAGTTTGCCGATAAACATCTTTATCATAATTTCGACTTCAAACAAAGTAGAATGTGCATTACTGATGGCATTAAACACTGAGGAAATACTGCTACACTTATTTTCCAAATACTCGATACCAACTAATAGTTCGAATTTTCGTAAGTCAATCCCTGCATCCTCATCCAAAATTACTTTGAACAGATGGCTGTTAGACGAGTCTACTGCAAAGTCAACTACAAACTTTATGACGTCACCATTAGACTGAAACTCATTCATTAGTTAGACCATAAAACATTAATTTACAATGAACATTCCAACTTAACAATAAAAGAATATCAGCAACATCGGTGTCACGAATCTTTTGAAAAGCATCATAAAGTCTTACACGGAAACGCTGCAAATAATCCGATAATTTCACACACTCATCCCGGACACATTATTGTTTGCAAGTAAACTTTGGTAGTCTGTTTGCTTTTCTGTATAAAATATAAGTCAAGAAAATATCAAAGCAAATCCGAGCCATTCCGGTTCAACATCAATTTTAAAGAAAGCCATTAGTACAGAGGGAAATTACACAATGCTTATTCAAAAAGAATCTTCCTTCTGGAAACACAGAACATCAAAATTTTTCTTGACACCTTTTTTCTCAACTTTACCAGAAAAGACAACCTTTTACAGTGGCATGTTTGCTTTTTTCAGATAAGGGATACTACTTAGACATTTACAAACAGGAGGGGTAAATCTTCTTAGAAACTTACGATTTTGAACAGTTAAGCGACCTGGTCCATCAACTTTGACAACACATTGATGACAGTCCTTCACTTCCACCACCACTCCACTTTTCCCCCACTTGCTAGGAAAGTTACCTGTTTGATTAAGTATCACGAAATAATCACCGCAATTCAAAGGTGGCAAAGATTTTGTGTTCTCACTTATATTTTCCAGAGACTTAACAAAACGAATACTAATAGATTCTTTCTTTTTATTCCAAATGTCACGCCACATTTTTGAGATCTGCGGGTTATTGTAAGTCATAACACTCTTTCTGACGTAAGGTAATGACTTCTTATCATTTGGAGGTAGGTGAGGATTGCTTTGGGATTTTTGCGGTTTTCGTCGCCATCCAGTGTGTAGAAATACATTTTTCTGTCCCTGTACCTCCTTTTTCTTCTTGACGTTTTTACGCTCGAACATATTTTTCCTACGACTTCGGCTGCAAAAGTTATCAAAGTTTTGTGTATACAATCTACCAACTAGAAGTGCATTTGACTCATCAGCATTATTATGGTGACTTTGATAAACTTTTTTACGGGACTTTATCCAGCATTGTTTACAGGCAGAACACTCAATATACCTCATATTTTTACTGCTCCAAACAAATTTATCAGTTGATTTATTACATATGCTACAAGTTATTTTACCACTTGGTTTTTGTGTGGTTTTCTTTAAGGATTTGTATACATTTGGTGTATACAATCCACCAACCAGAAGTGCATTTGACTCATCAGCATTATTATGGTGACTTTGATAAACTTTTTTACGGGACTTTATCCAGCATTGTTTACAGGCAGAACACTCAATATACCTCATATTTTTACTGCTCCAAACAAAATTATCAGTTGATTTATTACATATGCCACAGGTTATTTTACCATTTGGTTTTTGTGTGGTTTTCTTCGAGGATTTGTATGAGAAAACTGAGGCTGTAACAGCAGGTTTAGACATTGCATCACGTGTCATCTCTTTTTCTTCAATAAAACCGATTGTCTCATTGACATTTCTTTCATCTAGATTTTCCCATCCTAGCACCTCTTTACGGATATCCTCATCCACTAAACCTGTTACCATGACATCTTTTAGGATTATATCTGTAAAGTCTATCATTTGATTACAGCCATCCTTTGGGCATTTACATGTGTACGAGCATGTACTGGCTTTTCCCTTTAAACGGGCGGCAAATGATCTAGTATTTTCAGTCAAATCCTGTCTTGCACTAAGAAAGTCTGATCGTCGTACAACAACTGAAACAGGAATAACTGCAAGCTGCTTGATCCTCCTTAAAAGCTCTTGCTCACTTAAATTTACTACATCTTCATGTCCCTTCAGAATAGCATCCCCTAGATCTTCCTCACAGCACTGGTATAGTTGACGGCGTTTTTCTACATCTGTCATCTCTATGCTATCTTTAAAAATAGTCCACTTTTGTACAAATATGTTCCAACCCTCTTCATTGCAGTCTGTCCCTATTCGAGGACGGTCCATCTTTGGAGGCTTTGGTTTTAAAGAATTTGCACTAATGTGAACATTGTTGTGAATGATAAGCAAAGAGGCAACTACAGAAGCATCGACGTCTGGTGTTTCATATGTGCAACTCTCAAGAGGACATTTAATCACAGGCATTGTTGATTCAATTCAGCTTGACTTTATCATAAATAAATATATCTTTCTTGGTTGAGTTTATTCACAAACTAATTACAAGAATGATAAGTCTGTAATACAAAACATAGTTAAACTAGGTAAATACTTATACAAGAAGTGGTCGGTTTAGAATTGATCAGGTTAGAGGTGATCGGGTTAGAAGTGATCGGGTTAGAAATGATCGGGTTAGAAGTGATCGGGTTAGAAGTGATCGGGTTAGAAGTGATTGGGTTAGAAGTGATCGGGTTAGAAATGATCGAGTTAGAAGTGATCGGGTTAGAAATGATCGGGTTAGAAGTGATCGGGTTAAAAATGATTGGTTCCCATTTTTGAACAGTTGCTTAAGTTAATCTTTGTTTTTTTTATGGTAAAAGTGTAATCCTAAGTGGAATTTCAAAACTTTTTATTACAATTGCAATTCCTACTCTTTTTTAAGCATTTACTACAGTTGGTTTTATATTTTAATTTATTTTAGATCAATGGTTTTTCATTTGCACGTAGTTTTATAAATATGAACACTTGCAAAAGTTTATGTTCGAATTCGTTTATGGTCAAAATATAAACTAATTCCTAAGTTAAACGTAAAAAGTTTTTTTTTTTTTTTGTGATTTGTTTTCTGCTTTAAGCATTTATTAAAGTCTATAATTAAATTGTTATGTATAACAAAAGTACAATTTAAGTTAGTTGCTTGAATGGACATAAAAATATTGAAACTAAATTTTGTGTATGTAGCTTAATTTTTTTCCAATAATATATTCGTTTTTTTGTTTGATTTTGAAACAAGTTATTCTTAAATAAAAATGTTTTTATTTATTCACACGTTATAAATATTGTGCAGATTAAATAATTTGGATTTCAATTATTAGAAGAATCAGATTCGGACTTGGATTCGGCCGAATCAAAAATTTTTGGACTCGGTGATCACTAAAAATTAGTACTAATTTTAGAACGAATTGTATTTAATTAATATCGTGAGTCAAAAAAATAACTGAATTAAGAGCTTTTTTGCTAATGTTTTGTTGATGCTTGGCTTAAAATTCCAATTTTAGATAGTTTGTAAATCCATTTAGATAAATTTAGAAGTATAAATATCTTAAAAACTTTTATAAAAAAGCTCTTAATTCAGTTAAATTTTATTAATAAAATACAAATCGTTTTAAAATTAGTATTAATTTTACCTAATTAACATTGTTGAGCTTAAATTTTTGAGTATGTAACATTTTGGTTTTTTGTTCAGATTTTCATGCACTTAAAAATATCTACACTTATACACGAAAAACAACTGCATTTTTTTATTTTGGTAATTTAAAAGGTTTTAATAATATAGCTTTTGAAAAACATTTTTTAAGTTATTGGTTATTGATTAGACACGTTAGTTATAAATTAATGCTCAAAAACATCCAAAAAATTTAATCATATAAATATAGTGTCGTCAGTAAAAATACTCCTTACATAGTAGACTTTATTTTTTATCGTTTTAAGTAAACAACAAAAAAAGGAAAACTATAGTTCTAACTTTATTTTAACATAAAAAAACCATAACAGTCAAAAACTTACTTTCAAAACAGTTTGATTACTGAAAGTATCAAAACAATTTACTCAACTATTTATTTAGTTATTTTTACAAACTTTAAAAGTTTTTTCAAACGGCTACAAGTTAATAGCTGACTTGTTTATTTTATTTACAAAAACAAAGTACCTTGTTTTAGTTAACATTAAATTAAATTAATTAATTTTATTTTTTATTCCATTAAATATACTTTGAATCGTTAAATTTACTTTAAATTTTTTACTTATTGTACTAGTGTTTAAAAATACTATTTTAATTTTGACATAAAACATTTTGTTTAATTGTTTTTATAACTAGTTTAATGTTTTTTTATGTGCCGTTTTATAAACTCTTTGTACATAAACTGTATTTCATTGAATATAATTAATTAATATTGTTAAAAATTATACAAACAATTAAAACTTTAACTAGTGTAACGAACAAAATTTAAATATTTTTTGAAATTACTAGATAAGCTTTAAAATTTATTCTATTTAAAAAATTTTACAAGTTGATTTTATATCAGATTGATTTGAAAATTAAATATATAATCTATTTGGATTTAACAAATTAATTTTAAATTTTAAAAGTGTTTTGAAAAACTAAACAGCTAAAAGAAAACGCTTATACTTTTTTTTTTAATAAAAACGTTCTTAAAACAATCAGAAACTGGTTAGCAAGATTACAATGCTTGATAAAGATTCTTAATTTTATCCATCAATTCTCGTTAGGAGGAAATACACTAAAGAAATATTTAAAAACGATTATTTTTCTTTGATTTAATTAAAACAAATCAAAGATATAAATTATATTTCAAAAATCTAAACCCTGAAGAAAACGCCCATATTATTTTAAAAAATTATTTTTATAACTAGAGAGTTTAGAACAAATAAACAGGACACAGTAATCTATCCACTAATAGGAAATTGATAATTATTAATTTGTTATTTTTGAGAATAAACAATTACTCAGTTTCACCGCAGAGCGGATTTTCAAATTGTAAATCTGTAGTAAAATAATAATGTTAAAAATGACAAATAATTAAAAATTGGTTTGAGTTAAGTTTATATACAAAAAAAAAATAAATAAATTAAGAATTATATTAATGCAAAACAACCTTTAATTTTAAAAATATCAAAATATAGTCTACAAACAATACAATTAAACCATAGTATACTGTGGGGTATTGATATCTAATAGATTTAAAGAGATAAAAACTTTTACAGAGTAAAAAGTTATGGAATAGTAGATACATATTATTAAGCACACAGTTCTAATAATAAATTAATAATGTAATAATGTTCAAAATAAAACAAGGGAGTAAGTATTAAAAAAATTTTTTGAAAGCATTGTTGTTGTTGTTAACACAGTTATATTATGGTGACAAAGAATAAAATGGCTTTTTGTGAAAAATAGAATGAGGGTTAGATTTCAGATGTTAAATTTAAAAAATAAGATAAAAAATTAAATATATTTAGTTGAGAGATAATCAAAGAGAGTATAAACTACTAATAATTCAGCTCAAGAAAATATATATATATACTAATTCTCCAACAATTATGATTTACAACTGGAAATGGGTATATTATAGGGTATGCACAATTTATCTTATATCTTAATGAAATATATTTAACTAATAAACAGACATAAAAAAAAAAATAAATAAAATAGTTATAACAGTTTAAGACTGAGAATGGGAACAATATTATGATACATGCACAAATAATAAAAATCTTAATAAAATTGATACCTATGTGAGATATAAATTATAAATATTCATTTAAGTAATGTGGGCATTGGGTTATCAGTTCGTTTCTCTTGTTTAAGGTTTTTCTCTTGTCTGCCAGGGCTATATGGAGTCTTTCTAGGTTACATAAAGTGCACATGTTAGTATGGTTTGTGTTAGATTTTACTGATTCTACTATTTTCCATTCAATTGAGTATTTTATATGGTTACTGTATAGATCCCATAGGTGATTTGCAAGTTGGGTACAATTTTTGGGTTTGCTTTTAAAAGGTTTTGGGAAAGAGGTTTTGTGTTCATTATATCTAGACTTAAATGTTCTTTTGGTTGAACCAATATAAATCTTGTGGTCATTTACGGATGTGGAGACTTTAGCTTGATATATTACATTACTTAGGCAACACTTGTTATCCACGGGGCAGTTTGTTTTTATTCTACAATTACAAAGTTTTTCGTTTTTATCTGATTTTTTCGTGAGTTTTTTGTTGTGGGAATTTATAAGGGCCATAATATTTGGTGTGCAGCAGTATGATATTTTTATAGAATTTCTGTTGATTATTTTGTGATAGATGGTGTCATTCTTAAAATGTTTATCTACTAAATCCAGGAAAAGTTTGCCAATTTTAGTCTGTACAGATTTACAAAAGGGGGGATTGTAATAAATGCAATTTCTTTTACTAATTTTGTTAATGTTTGTATTATTAAATTGTTTGTAGGTTAAATTATATTTAAAATTACTTTTATTTAATGCATTTTGGTATAAGACTTTGATGTTATTAAAAATTTCTTCATTTTTAGATAGTTTGCATAATCTTTTTTCAATCATTTTTGGTATATTGTTACGTATATTTTTAGGATGGTTTGAATTGTTGTTGATGTAGCTAGTTTAGGAATTAGGTTTACGGTAGGGACTGTAGGTGTTTAGGGATAGGTCCAGGGAGACGTCAAGAAATTCTGTGCAAGTGTTGCCAATATCAATTGTAATTTCAAAGCCTATTGAAGACATTTTTTTATAAGGGACTTTTTAATTTTTTTAAGGGTGGTTCCAGAGGATTGTTTTATAATTGCAAGACCATCATCTCTATATAAGCCTATATTTGATGGGCCTGTGATTGGGGATATTTCGCTTAGGATGTATAAGCCTATTAAATCGCAGACCTCGGCGCCCTGGAATGAACCCATCGCTATATCAAAGTTATTGTTATTTGTTTTTTTGGTCCAGATTCTGTTGTCATAAAATATAATGGTTTGGCAAGTGTGCAACTTATTTTTTTGTAACGTCTTTTTAGAACAAAATACGTCAAAAATTAAAAAATCTTAAATTGATTTGCAAACTTACAGACCTTAGGAAAGATGCCCAAACCATTTTTAAAGACCAACTGTGACACTTTATATAAAAATTCTCCGAAACTATTTTTTATAGCGAAGAATAACCTTTTTTTATGACGTCATTTTTGAACAAAAAACGCCAAAAATTTAAAATCAAAGACTGATTTGCAAAACTACAGACCTCAGGAAAGACACCCATACCATTTCTAAAGACCATCTAGACTCTTTATAGGAAGGTTCTCCAAAACAAAGTTTTTAAGGCAAAAATTTAATTTACTTTGTGCCGTCATTTCTAAACAAAATTAAAAAAAATCGAAGACTGGATTGCAAAAATACAGATCTTGGGAAATACGTCATATCATTTTTTAAGACGAACTTTGACTATTTGTAGGAGAATTCTCCAAAGCAATGTGTTTAGGATATCATATATAAAAAAAAATTACTAGTATTTAGACTTAATTTAAGGTAAGTTAAAAGTTATATACTTAGAAAAAAATTGTTTTCTTAAACTTCAGACCTTCTAGAACAAGAAACTACTTTTTATTGCTATATACTTAACTTTTATATAAAAAATTAATTTATAAAAAACGTCGAATACTTGGCCAATACTAAACTAAATGCTGCAACGTCTAGATCAGAGACTTAACAACCTAAGTTTTAAGAAATTATAGCATTTATAGCCGCTTGATTTGAACCATATTTTTAGTTAACTATGACCTGGGTTTAAAATATTATACTAGTTATGGATAAAAGTATAGGCTTTCAATTGTTTTATTTAAACACTTAATACATACAAAGCTTAACTCTTTACTTTTAAAATTATCTTAATAGATTTGTTAACAAACTCTAAAAGTAAAATATTAATGCAGTTATACTGCTTGCTTAAAATTTAAATTACAAGTGTACAGACAACCAATGTTTATAAGAGATTATTACAGTCAAAATACACACAAGAAATAAAGAGCATATGCAATCATACAAACGGAAGAAAAATGATAAAATAATTAAAATTTATAAACTTAGTTGACAGAAGATTATTCTAAAATTATAACAAAACACATTTCATTTTTCTTAAATTTATTGAAGTACTTTCGTAGAAATGTTTAATTATGTAATTGTATTGCGTAAAAGTAAATTAAGTTAAATATTACAATGCTTAAGAAAACAACGATTTTTTTATGTTAGGCTTTACATTAGACTTTTACTTACAATAGCTTCTTCGATAACTGTTTAAATAAACAAAAGTAAGTAATTAGGTAAATAACATTAACTCAAATTAACGCAATTAAGCTACAAAGAAACCTTTTCTTGCTTTTTCAAGTAGTGATGAAGAAATAAAAGTGTTTCGCCGATTTTCGAAAGCAATCGATTCCACTTTTGTTCGTACAAGTTACCAGCTTTTTAGTTAACCTTTCGGAATTAACAGAATATGATGGATCAGAAAGATACCTTCTTGCAAACCTTGCAAGATGTTTTTTTTCTCTTTTCTGAGTTCCATCGAAGCAAGACTTCTTCAACTTCTTCAGCAGAAAAATTTTCTTCAGCCAAAAAAACCTTAATTTATATCTAAATTTCCTGACGAACAGAATCTTGTTGCTCACTTTCAAGAGTATTTGCACTTCTTTCCGACTAAAATGTAAAAAAGAACGTCAAAAAACTTTTGGGAACATCATTTGTAAGTATTTGAGCTATAGATTTATTAGGCAGTACTAGAGGAACTTGACCACTTTGACCAGTCTCACGACAACTATGATTTTTAATTGTGATTTAAGTAGTCTTACAACCTTCTGTTTGAGACTAGCAGGGTAATAGTCAAGTTAATACCGTGGATCAACAGCTGTTGTGAGTAAAAACAAGTCGTTATCATGAAAGTTTATTCGTGTGCTGTTGTTAGTAGTATAAAACCTTTTTTCAAAAGCCTCTTCTATATTTTATACAAAGGTTGCCAAGGCTGTAGTACTACTTTGATCTAGACCTGGTGGACTATTAGCTTTATAACTAAAAAACTTTTATAGTACTGTTGCCTGCGGGATTACACTTGACAGCAAGGCGTTGTTCTTACTACGCTTCTGAGTTACTATATAAAAAGGTTCGAGCAGTTTATTAAGGAGGTTAATAAACTTCCATTCATTAGCTATAAAAATACTTTTGGGTTTAAATTTGTTGTTAGCCATGTAGTTCTGGACACTTATTTTTAATTTTTCTAATCTTTTCAGCATAAGGTAGCTAGAGTTCCACCATACTTCAACATCTTCCAAAAGTAACAACGCTTTTTGCATTGACACTGATGAACCTAAAGTGACTTTTTTTTAATTTCTGGTACGCTGTAAAACAGGGGTCGGCAAACTGCGGCCCGCAGGCCAAATTCTGCCCTCAGAGTCTAAATCAGCAGCCCGTGAGCTCCTTTTCAGCTAAAATTTTACATTTTTATGACAGAAAAAAATAAATATTTTGTAGTAAAAGCTTACATTTAGGCTCTTAATTCGATAAACACTCTTTACTAGTGCTCAACAATTACTTAATTTATCATATTTTTAGTCTAAAATAACATTTTCCTACTGATTACTAGAAACTTACATAAACAAATGCTGCCTTTCGAAGATTTTTTTTAAATAGTGCGGCCCGCGAGCTTTTTTATCTAGGAAAATTGGCCCGCTTGCTGCTAAAGACTACCACGCCTGATGAAGAATAGTTAAAGTGGCCAATAGTTTGACAGGCAGTAGCTAACAACACATTTTGCTACTTTTGAACAAAATAGGGTTCTGAAGAGGATTCTAACATCAACAAACCAGCTTTCATGCTAAATGCATTGTCGCGCAAATAAAACGTTAATGAATTTCGTTATAATACCCCAATTTAAAGCATCTCCTATATACTTTCACAAATATTGAAGCCAGTGTAAAAACCTTATATTTTCTTTTAAAGCAAATACTCGGTGTTTGTACTCAAAGCTTTCGTTTAACTAATGCGCTGTTAAAAAAGATATGACGTCTTTGTCTTCGAATTTGCCCATATGTCACTTGTAAATGACAAAAACGAAGCTTCTGATAACTCAGTTTGTATTCTTATATTTAAACTTTCATAAACCTGAGGAAGCAATGTATCAGTGAAGTATTTAGTGCTTGGAATCAATCAATCTGGCACTAAACCAGCCAACAGGTCTATGGAACCTTCATCGCTAATAATTGAAAATGGTTGGTTATCCATAGCAATCATGTTCATAAATTTTTAATAAAATTTGATTGATATTTGATCGTTTATTTTTGATTGTTTAAGAGGACGATAAATCTCAGTACTAGCTTGGTTCATTGCTGTTAGCTATTTTGCTTTGAACTTGGGACGAATTATTGCTGACTGCATTATTTGGATGATGATGATGATTAGCTAGCCTCTGAAATTTCTCTTTAATGTTTTAAACTCAAATGCTTTAGTAAAGAATAAGTGCTGTGTGAATCATAATTACCTCTTTAAATGAGTTTATAGCAAAGACTGCAAATTGCATAACAAGGGTTTTTCTCATCTACGTTGAAAAAATTCCATGAAATTGAAACTTTTAAATAAGGATTTATTAATTTTAAAAGCTGCTATATACTTTATGGAGTTAATAGTAACTTAAAAATTTTATATTAAAGTTAAGATTTTTTTTAGATTGTTAAAGTGAAATTTGACTGACAATTCAGATAACTTAATTTCCTGTAAACAACTAAATAAAACCTAAATTAGAACTAAACTTTGTTTATCTGATCAAAACCTATCTACCAAAAACTACATTTTAGTACAATAATAATTTTTGATATACTAAATCGGGTGTCAGCAAACTGCAGCTCTGCAGAAAAAAAAAATCTGGTCCAAAACGTGCATTTTAGCTAAAATACAAAAAATGAGGCTTTAAAGTTTTATAACGAAGTTTACAAATGTACTTACACTTTGCTTATAAGTAAACTGTGTCCTTTATTTTAGTACAGATTGTATTTTATTATAGAATATTTTATTAGAGATTGGCTCATACACATTTTTCAAACTTTTTAAAGTAAACTTTTTTTTATTTTCATATGCTTTTTTTAATTTAGTCTAGCCCTCGTTTAAAATTTAATTAAATATATTTCATTGTTAATAGAATAATAAGTAGTTTTCAATTATGATGCAGATAAGTATTGCTTTATTATATTTGTTTTTTTAGAAACCAACATAGAGTAGTTAAGTAGTAGTTTTAGTTAATTAAAAGTAGGTTATAAATATTTAAGCGCATTGTGTTTGTGTAAACTTCAAAGTTTTATATTTTTCTTAGTGTTGAATTTACAGCTAGTAATTAGTTATAATATTTATTTCTGAACTGATTTAATTTTTTCCTGATTCAGTATCTTACAAAGTAAGGTTTTATGTCTCTCAAAAAATACAAATTTTTAATAACATTAAGTTATAGTCAATGTTTTTTATTTTATTTTAAAGGTTAATTACTGTAAGGATTAAGTAAACTAATTGTACATGTAAGCACTAGATTTTTTAATAACATGCGTTAAGTTTAAGTTTTTTTTGTTTTGTACATGTTGAAACTGTTGCAAACCACTTCTAAGAACTAAACAGCCTTCTCTAAACTTTTTGTTTTAACTTTGTGTGTTAAAATTTTACATTCACTTTTTAAAAGTTTTATAAAAAGCTGTTTACAAAGCTTAAGCTAGTTATAATACGCTAACTTAATTAACAGTTCTTCATTTTAAGTACAAATTTCTCTGTATCATTTTTAGTAAAAAATAATGTTTAGAATAGAAAGTTTAAAAATTATTTAGCTAATAAATGAAGACTTTTTTCTTGTTTTAAAGTAAACTTGAACGCTTACTTGACAAATATTTTTACGTGTCTTTTGATTAAATAGTATAAAGGAGTGTGAACTTAAACAAACTGATTCTTTTTAATTGTATTTAGCAATTAAAAAAATTAATTTTAGTAGTAAACTTTATTGCTTAATGGACAACTAAGTTGGTATAAACTAAATCGTTTTAGAGCTCAACTCGTTTTAATTTGTGTAATTTTATAAATTCTGCACTCTATTTTGGACATTGAATTTTTTATATAAATAAAGAAAGTATTTAAAAAATTTTAATAGAAAAGCTTAAAGTTTTTTCAAAAAGTTGAATTGTGAATTGACTAAGTCATAAAAACTGTAAAAAAAAGTATATAGTTTTAAACTTTAAGAAAGTTATTACTACTTTTACTAAGTTAAGTAAGTTAAAGTTATCAACTAAATTATGAAGATTATTTATGCGGAGTTCATTAAAATACTTAAAACCTCTATATAATTTTATTAAGTAATTACTTAATAAAATATAACGCTACACCGTTTTCAATGTAAATAGTATTCGATTAAAAATAACTATTTTAACAACATATTTCGATGTTATTTTACTTTTTGAATAATAGTTTCAATAAATGAAATGTAATAAAATAATTTAATAAAATTATCAGCAGTTTTACGTTATTTTTAGATAACAATATGGACTTGAATAAAAAACATGCAAGTAGAGTTTTTTTGGATATAAACTATACTTAAGTTTATTTAATTTCGAAGGTTGTCATCAAATTCAAAATCTATAGTTTTCAAAAAGTAGGCGTGTTTACATGTTTATTTTCTGTATAGTATTTATTTTCGAAACTAATTTTAGCTTTAGGAACAAGATTTTTGTAATTTCTTCCGACTAATAATAACACAAAGTCTTATTAAAGTCATGTTATTACTGCCTTAAAAATACATTATCAATTTTTGATTTTAACAATATACGAGATAATCTTCATAAATTTTTACAACGAAAGGATAAGCAAAATTATTTGGAACACATTTATTAACAATAAATAGTATTGAATTTAAAACGACAAAGAAATATTTTTCGTACAAAACTTATAAAAGGTAAAAACAAATCATGCTAGTTTTAACATAGCAACTAAGATCTTTTTAGCAAAGAAGAACACAAACTAAATATTGTTATTACAAACTCAGCATTTTTGCTAAACAAAACAAAAATAACTTCATCACATTTTAAGGGAACAGTCAGTTGTAAACAAGCTGGGTAATAAGCACACCACAGGATTTTCAGGATCAACTATGTACTGATTTGTGTGCATTTTACCGCTTCTCAATCTTTTCCTATACTCTTTTAAGCAATAGGCATCAAAACTGAAAATATAATTACTACTTAGTTATTATATCAATAAACAGGCAGTATAAATGCTTTTTTTATCGATTGATTTGAAAGTTTAAATTGGTTTATAAGTGTACATGATTTTTGTTGTATAGCAGTATATGGTTAAGCACTTTAAGTCTATTAAACGACTTAACATACAAAACATCCTTTTTAGTGTATAACTTTGCTACTTAATTATTACGTTCAAAATTTTAATTTTTTGCCATAAAATACCAATTTTTACCAGTTATGAAGGGTGAGTTTGTGCTTGTTTTTTTCATACCAGTCGTTGCCACGCGTCAGTTTACATTCGTATATCGCAAGCCTCAGTGTCCAACTAGTTATTTCAACAACCTGAGACGCCTACGTTGTTTGTGTAAATTTTAATGAGTTTTTTTCGTTTAAATTCAAAAAACAAATATTTTGTATATATCACAACACAAAATTTAGATGATTAAATTTTAGAATAATTAATAATATTTTTAAAGATTTAAATAATTATAAAAGAAATCTTTATTGAAGTTTGCTACATGTAGCTTAATTAAAGTAATGTTGTAAAAAATTAAACTATTATTCGTCTATAATCTTTTACACTAATGTCTAATGAAAAACCAACCGTTTCGAAGACAAAATAAACAATCATTAGTTTTGCAAAATTGTCTGGTTTTATTTCAAGAGCATCAAATTTTAGCTGTAGGAAGTTGTAATATACCGGCAAGTTGTCCAACACCGAGTATTCTACGCTTTTTTCAAACAATTTCAATCTCTTTTAATTTATAACAAAAGATATTAGAAAAAAAACATTTGCATTGTGTAATTTTTATAAACCTATTTAAAGCAGAATTATATACATATATTTGTTTGTTCATAAGAAACATGTGTCATTAACTCATATGGAGACTAATAAAAAATATAAGAGTATACTGCATTTAAATACATTTTAATTGATGTATTAATTAGGAAAATCTTTTATAATTACTTTGTAAAAAGTACAACGTTATTTTTTTAATATTATAAAACAAATTAAAAAAAGCGCATTAAATTTATTATTTTAGTTCTTAATCAAAAAGAAAAGTCTTATATTTATATATAACTGTGTTTGAATTATTTGAAATAAAAACTTTAAAAAAATATCAAAACAAATATTACTTACTTCAGTTCCAATGAATTTTCGTTGACAAAATTTCTCATTTTGCAATCGATTTATGCCTTTTTTTCTCGTTTCAGTCATTTCACATAACAGAGTTGGATCTTGTGTTGTGAGAACTCCATAATACAATTTTAATTGGTCCATATCACTTATGTACTTCATTGCTGAGCGAACATTTTCATCAATTTCCTTTATTTATTAGTTTAATTTGTATTAGCTTAAATAAGCAACTAATCAGATGTAGAAAACTTAGTTGTATATAAAAAATAATAAAGTAATAATATTTGATACAGCTTAAATTGCAAGTTGCACTAGATATTAATCTTTTAAATCTTATAAAAGTACTTTTTTTGGTTTTTTAAATTAGTAAATACTTTTATACTGAAAGTTTAAAACCTTTATTGTATTTTATATAATTATAATGCATATATTTTACTAAAAGTAATGATGTAAATCAATAATGTGGAATGACAAGAATTATCAAATTTAAACCTCTATTTTGATCCCGGTCAACTTTGTAAACTTGTCGTTTTTGTCTTGAACTTCCTGTTCTGACTGGTAGTTAGACTCCGGTACACTTGTTCTGCCAAGATTCTGATCGTTCAGATCATCTTCTTTTTTATAACTTGTTTGAGTATCTCCAAAATGAGAGTTTAGATTGCGAAGAAAAACAACGAAGCTGCATAGTTATGAAACTAATTAATATTTAAAAATTCTTTTAGGATTTTAGCAATTTATTAGTTTACTTAGCAATTTTGAGAACGGTAACATTGATACTAAGCCCTGGTATAAAGGTTAAGGTTTCCAGCCCGATTTTTTATAACCAATGATCAAAAAATAATGGAAGAACAAAAACTAACTATGAACTGAAACATTTTATGGTTTGAGAGTTTAAGAAATTAATTTAAAATAAGTATATATGTCATAACATAAAAGTATTAACAAAAAACTAACATAATCACTTGTTTCTGCATTTGTTCATCCATGATGAGTTGAATGAGGTCCTCGTGAATTATGACGTCATCACCCCTCATACGCGCGTTCACTTGCGCCAGTTTGAGCAGTTGGTCGATTTGCTGTGAAACAATTCGTTCCAGGTGGAGTAAGGTGTTGCCGTCTGCAGTTTCGCCTGACGTCCTGCATATTATCTGCATCAGCTCCGTTGACAGGTGTCCGTTCGATGCCATTTATATTTATTAATTTTATATTGCTTTACAATATATTGAAATTAATTTCTATAATACATTCTGTTAAACTGGTATTTTATTATTATTACTAGTTGTGAACTAACCACAGTGTTACAATAACATAATTAAAATAAACCTTTTATTTTTTTTTCATTTACTATCATTTTCAAAAAAATAACAACTGAGTTTCAAAAAAGTCAAGAAGATCTTAACACTTTTAATGGACTTTATCAAAAAATATTTACTATTTACTATGATTAAGCTTCTTTAATTAAGATTTTTTTTTCAAACAGTTAGACTACTGTTAAACCTTTAAAGCTTAAGATGTTTTAAGTTAACAACTAAATATTTTATTTTTTGTTTCTATATATCTTAGCAACTAAAAAAATTATAAGCCTACTTAGATTTTTATAACAATATAAAATGACAAACAAATACTAAATATACAAAAATGCAATATGTGTACTATCAACTCTAAACTAAGTACTTCTTTTTTGAGTTGTTTGTGAAAAATTAGGAAATTTCAAACAACTCTGACCTACTTAATTGTATTACTATTATAAATTTAAAGTTATTTTCAATTAAACAAAGTCTAGCCAAGAGATTGCTTTTATTTTTGCATATAATCAAAATAAAAACTTTAACTCTTTAAAAGTTGTAATAAATTAGCTTACTCTTACTCAGTAATTAAGCTCTGTTTATGACTTTGAATTTAATGTAATAAAAAAACAACTATAGATTTAAAGTATTAAACAAAAAGCTTAACAATACTTACTTTATTGTTTTCTTGTTTTTTAGTATCTGTCAATGGCCAGAAAATCTAAAGTTATTATTTTTGGAAAATGTATGAAAACTCACGTAATAGTAATATTTTTAAAGTTATATTTATAGGATGAGTGTTTACATCTCTGTTTTTTTTAATAAACTGGAACTAAAAACCATCACTTTTTAACTGTCATGCTTAAATTGTTAGTGAAACAGTTTCTTATTGCAGTAAAGTAATTGACTTTATTTACTTTTTAAAAAATTGTGGTTTTTACATATCCTCAACTTAATAATACTTTTATTTCTTAAAATTTAAAAGTTTAGATTATATTTTTTTTTATTTCCTTGTAAAAAAATGTAAAACCATGTGGTATACGACTGGACAACTAAAAGTTTTTTTGTACATTAAGTCGTTAGACTAAACTTTTTAAGCATTTTTTATTGTTCGTTCAATAAAAAAAATTCATCTAGTTTTTCTAGCAGTAAAATTTTAGTAAGCAATGCATTTATTGAAAAAATAGATTCTTTTAATTTAATATTCTGTAATTATAACTAAGAATTATAAGACTATGTATGTTACTTTATTATAGAATTTACATCCAAATAGCTTGTTTTTTTAAATTTTTGTTTTGATTAAAATCAGGCAGCATAAGTTTTAATTTAAATAAAAAAACATAACCAATACAAGCTTTAGCAGTTAATACTTTTAATGTTTAGATTTTGTTAACTTTTTTTTTAGTATGACTTTTATGTTTGTAAGTTTTATATATGTTTTTTATGTTTTAAACCTGAAAAGCTTCAATATGTAGAAGTAATTAATTTTCCTTAAAACAACAAAAGTCATGTACACTTATAAACCAATTCTAAACTTTTAAATCAATCGATAAAAGTAACTTATTTCTACTGCCTCTTTATTGATATCATAAGTAATACCTAATATTACTTTCAGTTTTAATGCTTATTGCTTAGGTGAGTAGAGAGAAAAAGTTGAGAAGTGGTAATATGCACACAAATCTGTACATAGTTGACCAAGCTACGTCTGATGCACAGTAAACAGTATGTTTTTTTCAGAGAATCTTTTGAGAAAAGTTTAAATGTTTTTTTTTTAATGATTGTTAACTGCTTAAAACTTGTACTAGCTTGTAAATAATTTTATTAACACTTAATAGGCGTTTGGTCAGTTTTTTGATATATAATATTTTATTTTTTACAAATTTAGTTCTAACTCTTGATTTACTTAAGTAAAACGTTAAAAATTTAATAGTTGTAGTCCTTTTAAAAAAAATTGTTAAAACTAAAGTATTATAATAAAGTTTTAAACAATTAGGTAATATTAAGCAATGTTTGAAAAATCGAAACTCGACTAAGTACAATATTACGATTGAAATTTGAAGACCAATGTCCTACATACAAACTATTTTAGTAAACTTTAGTAAATAAATTTCAAGTATTGCTTTTTCTTAAAAATACAAAGTATATTAACAACATTTTTCTACTTATATTATGATTTTTAGATATAATTTTTTTTTCTAGCAAGTTTACTTTTTATACCTCATTATGATAAAAAAAGTATAAAGCTAGCTTTAACTTTTGTTAATTGCATAGTTCGTTAAGTTATATAATAAAACTAATTAAACCATATTATTAAAGCAATTATTAAGACAGAAAAACTAACTTTGTTTACTGATAAAACTATAAAGTTTTAATAGTCAATGATTAAAGTTAACTAAGTACCAAAGTAAAATCTTGTTTTCTAAAATTAGTTAACTTACTGTTTGTTTATATTTGAAATAAAGGGTTTAAAACTTAATTAGTGAATTATTGTTTAATTTTACTCATAAAATTTCAAGTTTGCTATAAATACAACACTGTTTGTATACTATTGGTAGCAGTATCTGAGTACTTTTAGTTATATTTGTTTTAATAATATTTTTGATAAAGTTTAATAACTTCAAAGCTATTCTTAGTAGTTTCAAGTTTTTGTTTTTGAGTACGATACAATGTTTTAAAAAAGCAAATTGAGTTCTAATATGTAAAAAATTATATAATTTTAAACAAGTTAACATCTTTTACATTTGCAGGTTTGAGTTATATGTTTTTATTTCTAGAACTTATCTTTTTAAAATATTAAAAAAATGTTCAACCAAAATACAAACGAAAAATGTGAGTTACATTTACAGGTTGCTTGATATTGTACAAACTATTTACAAACTACACTAAACTTAATTTTTTTTAAATATGTATATTATAATAATTTTAAGTCGATAGCGAGCTTCTACTTGTGCTAATTCTATAACTTTAGCGTTAACTTAATAAGACTTTTTTAAATTTGCTTTTTTAAGTGTATAAAAACAACACTTGTTTAAAGAAAATAATATTTGTTATCATTCTTTGATTTTAAAAAGTTTTATGATCATGTGACTTGGAAAAAACATATAAAATTTGATACAATTTTTTGATAAAACCAAACGCTCTTATCAAAACTTTTGCTAAAAAAATAATTTAGGCCTTTGTTAAAATATACTTGTCATGGTCATATTTTATTTAAGGAAAATTTAATACTTTAAGCAAATAAGATCTTGTAAATTTTCTTTTAAAGATTGTCAATTAGTATAAAATTTAGTAGAAGCAAAATGATATACAGTCTAAAAAATAAACAATTAAGTTTCAAAAATTTATGGTTTTTACTTTTATTTCAAAACAAAATAAAAGTAAATACTATTTGTCAAAAGTTCTTTTTTTTGATTTTTTTTACCACTCAGTTCTGAAAAGCTAGTCAATTAAAGTTTGTTTAGACTATAAAAATTTAAATAAATCATAGAATCAATAGTTGACACAATAAACGTTTATTTTTAAGTCCTTTTTAATAAAAATTAAACACCATCACAGTTTTATTCCCATTGTTTGACGTAATTTATTTCAGAATTATTTTTTTGTGTTTTATTTATATTTTTTTAATTATTCTAATGATGTTTTATTGTTCTATTTTAAGTAAAACAAATAAAATAAATGCACGATATCTAAAACACAAGAATAAAACATGATCGTTAAGTCGCCAACTCTACTGTATTACATTTTTATTTTGTAAAACTTACCCATAAAAATTATTTTAATATTGTTTGTTTACACATAAATAGCATAAGTTTAAAAATGCTCTAAAAATTGTCTGAACAACTTTTATTCAACTATTATGAACAAAAATTTTAGAGAGGCTTTAGTAAGTTTTTTTTTTCAAAAGGCATAAAAATAAACTGCTTGTAATACTTATTAAAAAATAAGCAGCTAAATAGTTTTTTTAAGTATTTAATGTTCGGTTAAGTTTTTTTTAAACAATACGTTGTTATTTCTATTTTTAGCATGCTGAAATGAAACTTTTAAAAAATTGTTTAGGTCATAACGCTTTTTGTATGACATAACACAACAATGTTGTGTACTTGTAAAACCTTTTATCAATTTAAGTACATCTAAAAAGTTAAATTAAAAAAGTATATTGCCTATGTAATGTTTTACACGGTAAAATGCTTGTATAAGTTTTAATACAAGTATAAACAAATGGATGTATTTTTGTTTACAATTTTGAAACTTCACATGCACTTGTTCATTTTATTATTAAACAGAGAATGTTTATAAATACTTTGTTAAGCATGTTGTGTTGAAGATTGTTAATTGTTTTAGCAGGTTGACGAACATTAACTATTATGTTTTAGTTTTATAATAATTTACTAAATGATATTATCTTTGTTATTTTAATTGCATAGTCAGTTTAATAAGTTAGATATAAATAATTTTATAACTGTTAATGAATTTAATAATAAACTAATAACACTTAAAAGCTAATTAAGTTTAGTTTATGAACAACTTAATTAGTAGTTGTTAAGTTTTTCAAGTGGTTAAAAAAATAAGTTTTTACGTTTTTATATAGCATTATAAGTATTATATAGCCAAGCAATAAAGTAATTTTACTTTAAAAAAAAATTAAAACTCCAAATATGATTAATTAATTAAAAAATGACATATATTTTAGTGTTAAGTTGATTCAACTTATAAAACCAAGTGCTGAACTTAGTTAACGTTTGAGAAAGAAAAAAAAATCTGTTCATATATAGTTAGTTTATTTATAAAGTTTAGTTATCTACAGAGTAAATTAGATTATTTATTTGTTTAGCAGCAGGAATTATTTTTATAAAGAATAAGTACAGTGTTAATAAACATAAGTTTGAAAATTATAGTATATAAAAAAATAATTAGGTACTTTTATATATATAATAAAATAAAATTATAAAATGTATATATGTATAGTAAACTTTTTATCTAGAAACCTGTTTAACTAGATATGTTAGGTTTAGTTTTGCAAAGTAAATGAGTCTTTTAGCAAACTAAATATTTAAATTAAACAATGCTTTTTACAAAACTTTTAAAGAATTCAGTTTTAAGTTTATTTAAGAAATTGATTGTCCTAATTTATTAAATTTCAAAAAATGTAAACTTTTTTATTTAAAGATTTGTTTTGACCATCTTATATCAAACTAATTTATAACATTGTGAATACATAAGGTTTCATACATGCTTAATGTCGTACATAAATGCTTTTATTGAATACTAGGTTCAATTAAAACAATGTAAAATAATTTTTTTTATTTCATAAAACATTTTAATTTAAATTGTTTTTATGAAATAGTTTTGATCATACTTCTAGCAAACAATTAAGATGTGATTTAATTGCAATAAGTTATTGAGAAACTGTTATATGTTATTATTTTTTAATCATAAACCATATGAGCTTACTTCGAAATTAAACCTTATCTTATGATAAAAAACTCAAGTACTCACAAAATAATTGATTAAAACGAAAATAAATCAAAGAAACATTAGAAAAAAAATTAAATTTTACATCTAAAAAATACAATAGCAAAAATGCTTCAAATTTTATTTTAATTAACCTCTATCAGGATAAACTTGATTATTCATTTAGCGTTATTTATGTTATGAATGCTACAAAGATTTAGTAAAAATTAAAACTGATATTACTCAATTTAAGTATTTCGAAACATTTGTATTTTTTTACGAACTTCACAAAACCATCATTTAAACGAATTAGGTAACTTTATTGCTTGTTTGTCTAAAAGACTTTTGTATTCTTACAAAAATTCATGGTTTATTTTTACTAATTTCTAGTTGTTTAGAACTTTTAAGTAGTTGTACTTGAAAATGTACATATATCATAAAGCACAGTAATTATTTTTAAATTAAATTCGCTTGATGTTGCTAGGGAGCTCATATCTGTTGCAGTTTTTAATGTTTTTTTTTTACAAAAGAAAACTTGTGAACTTCTTAAAGATCTCTTGTGATCTTGACTCCTTTGTGGTTTGTAACTTTTACACCATTTTAGTAGTTTATAACAGTGGTCGGGACGCTACTTTGAATCCGTAAATCCTAAATCACAAAATTAAAATTCTTTGCACCCCAATTTGCATTTTTTAGCGCCGCTAGTGTTAATAAGTTTCGTTTTTTTACTAATAATTCGGTAATACCCAGTTAACTTATAAACGCTAACTTTAAATTTACCAGTTTACCGTACCCATTTCAATAAACTTTTAATATCAATGATATTAACAATGATTTACAACAATATTTTACTTGTATCACCCAGGTCTAAAATACTAACTAGATTAATTTAGTACATTGCCACTACCCCAATTAACAATCAGTAGTCTTAGTACTTTTTGTTGAATGGTAAATTTAAATATTTAGTTAAGTTAACTTAACATTTTTTACTAAGCGATTACTATCTATGTTTAACAAAGGTATTGTAACGTCCAAATAACGAAATTTTTAAGAATCTATGAGATTTGCTTACTTTAGGTTTTTCTTTGGGCGGCTAAGGAGGAAGAATTTTATATAATGTAACAGAATAGAACTAGAAGAGTACAAGAATAGTCGTTTTATTAGCAACATAATGGTCAATTAGATATCAAAGTTGAATATGTCTTAAATGTAGAGAGATTTAAAAAAACTTTAATTTAGTTTCTGCGCGAAAAAAAAATCATGTACCCCAAAATAAGTTTCATGCACCCCGAAAGTCTCGTGCACCTTAAAAGAAGTTTTATGTACACTGTGCCGACCACTGGTTTATATCATAGCTAAAAATATAATTTTTATATTTGAGTTTTTAAAATAAAAAAGGATGTTTAATACAAGTTATTCGTTCTTTATACCAGATATCTTACTTAACTTTATTTGTTTTAAGAAAATATCATTATTCGTAGAAAAAAAAATTTAATACATTAGATTTATTTCAGTGATTTTTTCTTAAACTTTCTTTAATTTGACAAGGAGAAGCTAGTAGAAGAAAGTATCAAATTTAAAAATAAAAACAGTAAAGCATTTAAACAATTAGTTATAAAATGGAAACAGTTTTCAAAGTCATAACTGTTTCTTCATAAAACTTTTTAAAAGTTTAAATTGTATTCAATTTTTTTCTTAACTCTTAACGTAGTCAATTTTTAAATAATAAAATTATACTACTTTTATATTATTAATGTTAGTTTTCATAGGTTTCTTAACAAAATATGCATTTGTCTGTATTTTTTTCATAAAAATTCCCATCTTTTATCTACTTTTTCACGGTTATTGAACAAGTGAGCTTAGGAGAATATTTTTAATACCAATTCATATTTATTTGAAAAGTAATTAGTTACTCGAAACTTTTCTTTCTCTTTTTAAGCTGGCAGTTTGTCGAATGACAGTTTTACTTTATTGCTGTTAACGGTCATTAGAGTTGATTGAATGTCATTTAATTAACCGGCTTCTAGCTAATTATATATAAATTCTTTTGAAGTTTTTTTAGAATTTTACATTTTCAGTCAATTAAGTTTTATTTAAATCTCCTTATATTTTTTTTAATCTGTTTTTAGAATTTTTGCATCATTTTTTATTAATTAAATTATGAACCATATGTGAAATAGTTTTGTTTTTTGTTTTCTTTTACTAAAAGGTGTTTCATATTGATTTAGTTTTACAAAAAAAATTCTAAAGGCTTCAATTTTTATTAAAAAATTACACAAGCAGTTTTGTTTTAGAAAAAAAACCCTTAATAGTGTCGATGTTGTAAAAATACAACTATTTCTTTTATTATACCAACCGTTAATCTTATTCTATATAATCTTATTAACTCATAATAATCACATATTATCATATTAACTACACCTAAAACCAAAAATTTCTGCTGAAATTGAATAAATCTGTAAAATTTATATTTAGATAGAAACACGACATATTGAAAACAAAAATAAGATAATTAAAAAAAAATTAAAAGCTGTTAGTTGCCAATTCAGCTATATATCTTTTCGGAATACACATTACCGGAAAATTAAATACAGCAAATATTCAAACAACACATAATTCATTAAGAAATATTACTCAAATTTTAGTTAAAAATTTTAATCTATAATACTATTTAAAAAAAATTACATTATTCATTTAAATTAAAAGAAATAAAGTTTTAGCCATCGTAAATGAAGATTGAAAATTATAAATTAACACAGGTTATATTAGTATACTTCAGTTTTGTTTAATAAAAAAACTGTATTTGTAATGGTACTTGTAATGTGATAACATTTGTATTTTGATAACTTTATCACTTAGTATTCAAATTTTCAGCTAAGGTAATCAACAAAAGAAATACAAAAAAATACTAGAAAAATTAGTTTAGTTGTGTTTTTTAGAAAGCAAACTTTTTTAGTAGACTTTTTATTAAAATATTTTTAATTGACTTCTGATGATAATAAGCATATAATGCAACCAAGCTCAATGAAAGGTAACGAGTATTAACAACGCGGTAAATTTTTTTCAACAACGCGGTAAACCAAATAAAATAAAATACTACAGAAATTAGCTAAGACGTTTTTTTTAATAGCATACCATATATATCACTTTTTTATTGCAAAATCTTTATATGACTTATTATGCTTAACAGTATATTAATGCAACCAAGCCAAAAGAAAGGTTACGAGTATTAACAACGCGGTAAACTTTTTTCAGTAAGCATATCAACTTACCGATAAGCTTTTCTAGAATACTTATTCAAGCGTTAACAACTCCTAACAAGATTTATTAGGTGAACATTTACTTGAACCGTTTAGTTGTAGATATGAGCTGTATACTACGTTACATTTTGATTTTTACTTTTTATCTTAGTTTAATTTCAAAAATACTAATTTAGTATAGTGTAATTTTTTTTATTCGGTAAACCATGAGTTAGTAAAAACACACTTATGCTTTTGAATATTAATTTTTAGCATTATTCTTACTTAAAAAAATGCATCAAGTGTTTACTAAAAAAGATAGTTCTAAACAGGTGCTAAAACATTGAGAATTTATTCAACTATAATTTTTGTTGTTGTTATGTAAAAATTTGGTTAGATATTTAGTTTAATAATTAAGGTAAAACTTAAAAGATGTAGACATTAGTTTAAACATACAACTTTATTTATGATTTAAATAATAAAGCGTTCGGGTGATGATAACATTTTATTGAAACAAAATTAACAAAACAGAATGTAAAAAGACTAAAAGAATAAAGAATTACTTTAATGCATTAAAGCTATTGCTATCAAAGACAAAATTGGGTAAATATAGCTTTAACAATGAAAAATTTAATTGAAAAAGGCGAAAAAAATGAGAGAAAAACGCAAAAAGTATGAAACGTTTAGTGTTAAAGTTATAAAGTGTCAGTTTACTTATGTTAGTATGAGAGAAAGATTTGCTTTCTTATCAACACTTTTGTTAATAGAATAAAGCTTGTTTGTTGGTAGCTAAACTAATTTTTTTATCAAAAACCAATTAACACAAAGTTAAAGAAAGAACTTAATATACTTTAACATTTGTATGATCCCAAACTCAAAATAAAGTTTAATAATTTAAACAAAGCGTTATTTTTTAGTTTTATTAGGTTATTAAGTTTAGTTTGTTTAAAATACTGAATATTAGCAAGTTTTAATTTTGTTTTTTTAATATAAATTTAATCTTAATGCTTAAAAATCTAGTGAGAAAATTTTAAACTAAGATCTTATAAGCTTTAAAAACACTAAAGTTGTGATCAATGAATTGTTTTTCTTTTTTTAATTCTTAGTTTGTAGAATAAATCATAATAAATTTAATAAATGCTTTTTTTTTTGTTTTTTTTTAAGTATATATTCTGCATAACTTTTTATTTTTCAAAATTACAACTTTTAAAACAGTTACCTGTACTGTATACAAAATTTAGTATTTATAACCTATATTTAAATGTTTACAAATCAACACTAGTTTTATTTTGTATAAGAACTTTCTACAGAAAGTTCTTTCTTTAACAAAAAAACTTTTAATTTGTTTGAATTAAAAAAAAAACTTTTGCTTGTATAACTAACTGTTAATACAACTTTTATACATACAGTGTTAAGAATGATAAAGTCTAAACTTTGGATATTTATATTTCTTGCTGGACTCATGCATGCGAATGGGTTAAGCATCAACTGGTGTGCTCATGACAACCAAGACGATTTAGAATGCACTACAAGAGTATATGTACCTATAGGTGGCGAAGAAGGATTAATATTTGGTCCAAAGTTTACCTTTAAAGGTATGGTATTAAATATAGTATAAAAGTTATTATTTTTTTGAAATTTTTATAGTTTTTGTAAGTTGCGTTAAGTACAAAATGTTTTTATAAAAACTAAAATTAAAAACATTATATCTGAAACTTTATCCGTGAAAATGACTTATTATTACTTAAAACATAAGACGTAAAGCTATATTTGTGGCTTTTATTATAGCCTTATGCTTTTTGAAAAGCTGGTATAAACAATTTATTTGCAGCATCTTTTGTTGAATAGTCTAAACTATTTAAAATAGTATTTTTTTAATGTTTTAATTTTTTTTCCGCCAAAACAAAAAAAACTAAAAGCTGTAAATATATTGTTTTTAATTATATTTGTAAAAGTGTATTGTGCAACTTTCAAGTAAAAGTTTTGATAAAGTATTCTTTTACCATTAAATAATAGTTGATAAGTAAATATTAGGTTAAGCAATATTCGACTTAAATAGAATTTAAAAAACAGTTTTCTCGTTCGAGTTTTTTAAATGATCGTTTACCGTTTTCTTACATACATCTTTATTTTAAGTTGATTTTAAAAGTATTAAAAAGTTAAATAATTATATTGATAGTTTCTTATTTATTTTATAGAAATAGCTTTTAACTTTAAACTTTAGACTTTGTGACCGAGAGGTCTTTTTGCGTATCTAGGTCCTTGAACCAAAATTATGAGCAATCTTTCGTTTTTGTTCAATAAACCACTTATAACCACTTTAGAACAGAGAACGTTTTATTTTTAAATAGAAAAAATGACTGTTTTTTTTTTACTACATAGAAATTTAATTTCTACGTAGGAAAATACTATAGATATTTGATTAACTTTTTTAATAATTTTTGTCTTAAAACTACTATAATTTCAGAATACCTTTTAAAAACATTTAAACAACAGGTAAAGGTATTCAAGTTAGTTTGATTGGAAACTATAAGAAGCTCTCTTTGGTAGACATGGGAGATGGTGTTTATAAATTGCAATTGAACGAAGACATGGGTAAATGCTCATTTAATTGATAAACGATATACACTGAATTAAACATTTTATTTTTAGTTACATAAGAACATATAAAGGGCATTTAAAATTTTTAATTTTTCTTTGTATACAACTAACATCATGTGTATACAGAACAAGAACCTCCAAATCTTGGTGAATTGATGTATCTTCAAGCTAAAGATAGTAATAGAACAGAAGTTAAAATGAAGATTCTTCTGGACCCTTCTTATTTAGAACCTCCTAAGTTTTCGACAGAGGTAAGAAGCTATACTTTTTTAATTTTTATCTGTAAAAATAAAAATTTTGGCAATTGTTTTTAAAGTTTTTATTACCTCATTTAAGCTCAAAACAATGCAGAAAATGATTTAACATGTGTTAAAACGTAGAGAAACAGTTTATAAATTAATCAAATTTTAAATAAAACTAGTTGAAGAGCTTTTTTTTACGCATTACTTAAGTTTTTTATTTCAATTTAGTTAAAAAATAATTTATCTTTAAAAGTATTAATCTTTTTATAAATAGCTTACTTTAAAATTTCAATGCATACAGGCTAAATATTTAATTAAATAACTTTGTAATTTATAAAAAAACCTAAAACAGTGTTTTTGAATAAAACAAAAATTTTGCCTAACTTTATTTGTTTAACTTATGTATACTTACTATTTTCGCGTTAGAAAATGAATTGTTTAAAATTAAAAGAAATACGAAGTTGACTTGGAAACTTTAAAAACGAAAATGGATTCTATGTACAAGCTACTAATCCCAACACAGAACTCTACACTGACATTCATTTCAGAGCAAAGAACAAAAGTCTTGAAAAATACCCACACTTATACATTAATAATTATGGTAAATTAAAAGCTGCAAAATTCATTAGTTATCTTAAAGACAAAGTTAAAATAGAGTAAGTTATTTATTTTGTGTGTTATTTAATTATAACATGATATTCTGGGTTAAACATAACATTTAATTGTTTAGGTATGAAGTTGAAGCTTATTATTTCCAAGTTGAATCAAAATTGTCTACTAGTAGTGCTGTCATTGAAATATATTCTAAAATTAATCCCGTTTTTGAGTTCCAGCCTTTTGAAGAAACACAGTTGGTTTCACAGAAATTTAAATGTAAGTTGTGATAAAATTTTAGATTTTTTTAAAATAAACATTATTTAATCACAAAAACCATTTGTTGTTTGATTAAAACTTGAGTAATAAGTTTAATGTAGCAAAAGAAAACTTAAAATATAAACAAAATGAAATTAACTGATTTATATTTAACTTGGAATAATTTTAGATCAAGTTAATGAAGGAGTAGATATAGAACTTGGGTCTTTAATTTTTGTCGATTCTAAAAATTATGGTCTAAACTTCTCTGATTTTGAGACTAAAATAATACAAGTTTCACCCAAGACTGGTGAATATTTTCAATTGAAAGGAAACAAACTTTTTGGTACGTTTGATGCAGAAAATGAAACAGAATATGAAGTTGATTTTGAAGCTTCTTACAGGTAATTATGTTTTGAAGTTAGATTTGGATGGTATTAAAATTTCTTTAGTAAATAAAAATAGATAAATTGAAATTTAACGCTAGCAGTATCAAAATTTTAGACAATATTTTAAAATATCAAAAAGTTTAATTTTCATAATTGTTATGATATCTATTCGTGTATTTTTATTTAAATAAAGACCATTTTTTATGTTGGTTGCAGACGTTTAAAGTTTTAACAAAGATAAACTTACATTCTTAAATTGTGTGTTTAAAAGGTTTTATAAATATACAGGAACAATACTAGATCTATGAAGCTACATTTTGAAGTTCTTGATGTGAATGAGCACAAACCGGTATTTGAAAATGATGATGATAATGAAATTATTATAAAAGAAAATTTATCTGTTGGTGACATAGTTGTAAAATTGAAAGCAACTGATGCTGATAAAAATTCAAAAGTTGGTTGTTTTAGACAATGTTTAGAAACTAAAAATTGTAAAATATTTATTGTTATTGAGATAAAAAGTTTCATTTTCTTAAAAAATATCTTCTAACACTAAAACTTTTTTTATTTTAATATTTATTAAAACATTCATTATCAATTTTTCTAATAGTTTAACAAACTTATGTTATATTTTATAAACTCAAAAACTTTATATTCTATAAATCATTTTAATAAATTTTAAAGATTTAAAAGAATAAAAATTTAAAAGCATTTAATTAAAAAACAAAATAACATTTTATTTAACAAGTTTTGAATTTTTTTTAACAGTTGACGTACACTCTTGGAGACAAAGTCAATATTCCATTTGAAATTAAAGGAAACTTGTTGAAACTTAAAAGTCCTTTGGATTATGAAACAAAAAATTCTTATAAGGTATATGTGAATAATTTAGTTCTGATTTTTATGAAAAATATTCATTACATAAAACTTTTTTGTAATGGTTAATTAAATTGTAAACACAAATTTTCATTTTAAATGGTTTATTACAAAGGTTGTTGTTTCGGTCAATGACGGAAAATTCACTGCTCAAAGAAGTTTAATTATAAAACTGCATAATATAAATGACGTCATTCCTCAGATAACTTACCCGAAACAAAACCAAACTGTAAATCTAAACGCTGAAGGTAAAGACTCAATAACACTTCAGGTAGTTTTGAAAGCTAATTTTAATAATATTTCAAAATAAAACTACATCATAGTATAAGAAATTACATATACCATTTTGGGGTTTTTAATGAGAATTTGTTTGTAGATAGTTTGTAAAATTATTTTCATGTGGAAGCTCAGTTTATTTTTCTTAAGTATTTTTTTATAACAACCTCTAGTGACAATTGAAATTTTTAGAATACAGTTTTTTGTATTAAATAGAGCACTGTAAATAACTATAGTATGCTTTAAATAAAAAGATGTTTTAGCACTTTTTTTTGAAAAAAAAAATAAAGCAAAATTGATAGTTAACTTAAAATTCAAACTAACTAAGGAATTTCGAAGATAAAATAGATAAACATATTTTAATTTAGTTTAAACTTATTAATTTAAGTGTAAGGTTTTGTACAGATAAATTACTATACTCTAAAAATACTTAGCTCACATATATCTTTGCCGAACAATCTAAATGATTATTTCGACGCTACTACACTGTTTCTCTTTGCATTTTCAAAGTTTCGTTTTTGATATTTTGTTTAAGTTCAAGTTGTACAGTAAAAATTTAAGAACAATTTGCAACTATAGTTATTAACAACTTACGGCACAATTATTTATTCAAAGGTTTAAAAAATAAACTCACATAGGTAGTAAAACTCAACTATTATTTGAGCTTAATAAATAATAATACTTTCTGGTACTACAACATAAAAATGTATAAAGTTTGTGTCTGACAAAGTTGTTAGTAGAATTAAATTTAGATTTTGTATTTAGGTCTACGACGACCAAAAAACAGTTTTGCACTACAAAAAAGTTTCATGTACACCAGTAGCTGATTGTCAGAATTTTCTAGAGTTTAATGAAAATTCTGGTAAAATAAAAATGATAAAACCAAGTCTAGACGAATTTCACTTTCAACTTACCTTAACTGTAAAAGTGTGTTAATTTTTTTATCATTTAATACTATTTGTGATTAAACTTATTGGTTGGTTGATTTAATTCCTCGTAAATAGGTTTTAGTTTATAGTTACATCAAATGTATTTTAGGTTTTAGATGACGAATTTAGTTCCGAAGAAGTTACTTTTTATATCAATTACACAAAAGAAAAACCGTTTCCGGCTCTCGCTACAGCGTTGGGAATTTTGTGTCCACTGATTGTTTTGGTTCTAGCTGTTGCAATTTATTTATTTGTAAGTATACTTAATTTTATTGATAAAGTAAGTAAAAATATTTTTAAAAACTATTTTTATATACATTGTTTAAATCGTAAATAACTACTATGACAAAGTTCAAAGGATACTATAACAAAAATTCAAAACTAATTTTTTTTTTTTAATTTTTTCGAAGTAGTACTAAATCTATTGTTAGAAAAAAATTATTTTACTTATTTAATTAAGGTCTTATAATGTTTAAAAATCATAACAATTTTTTTGACATATTTTAAAATTTCATAAAAAACATATATTTTAAATTTAGAATTTAATTACTATAAATTTATTTTGGCAAAAATTTAAGCTTAAAAATTGCTTTATTTAATGTTAATTCGTTAATGTTTTACATATAATTTTTTATTTTTAATAATTTTTTTCTTTGCTACGATAAACCAATTTTTTTTTAAATCTTAATTTTATAAAAAGTTTGCTAAAATTATTTATAGTTTTTTTTTTAAATATGTATTTCCAACTGATTTGTATTTAGACTTTCCTCTTTTTACATCATTTAAAAACAATTCTAGGTTCAGAAAAAGAAAATTACTGAACTTCATAAAGTTAATAATAGCAGGTAGTATGGTTTTTATAGTTAAATAACATAGTTAATGTTTGATACTATTAGTAATTTAATATAAGTAATGAGATTTAAGATATTGAATTTTTTCTTCTTTGGATTGTTTGTTTAGGTTTTATACAAAAAAAAACATAAGTGAATTTTAAACATATTTTTAAACTCTTGATTTATTTAATAGGTATATAATTTATTACACATTTTAAGTAATCATTATTAAATAGTTTTAGTATTGTATACTTTTGTACACCATTAAAATTGGTTTTTACTTATATATTTCCTCAATTTATTTGAAAATTTATAAATAATTTATAGCTTTAGTAATGGAAAAGTTGAAGAATCAAATTTTATTAAATATGATTTAAAAAGTAAAACGTCTCAGAATAACGAATTGCCTGTAGTCAACATTATCAGTTAGTTATTATTATTATTGTTATTATTATCATTATTATTATTATTATTATTATTATTATTATTATTATTATTATTATTATTATTATTATTATTATTATTATTATTATTATTATTATTATTATTATTATTATTATTATTATTATTATTATTATTATTATTATTATTATTATTATTATTATTATTATTATTATTATTATTATTATTATTATTATTATTATTATTATTATTATTATTATTATTATTATTATTATTATTATTATTATTATTATTATTATTATTATTATTATTATTATTATTATTATTATTATTATTATTATTATTATTATTATTATTATTATTATTATTATTATTATTATTATTATTATTATTATTATTATTATTATTATTATTATTATTATTATTATTATTATTATTATTATTATTATTATTATTATTATTATTATTATTATTATTATTATTATTATTATTATTATTATTATTATTATTATTATTATTATTATTATTATTATTATTATTATTATTATTATTATTATTATTATTATTATTATTATTATTATTATTATTATTATTATTATTATTATTATTATTATTATTATTATTATTATTATTATTATTATTATTATTATTATTATTATTATTATTATTATTATTATTATTATTATTATTATTATTATTATTATTATTATTATTATTATTATTATTATTATTATTATTATTATTATTATTATTATTATTATTATTATTATTATTATTATTATTATTATTATTATTATTATTATTATTATTATTATTATTATTTAAGCTTATGTTTTTACTACCTAGAATAAAATACATACAATACAAAAGTACAATTCGTTAGAAATTTACAACATTAAGAAAATATTTTATTTCATAAAAATAATTTTGGATTACAACGCAAAATAAAAAGTGTACAAAATTAGTTTGTAAAATTATTTGTAATTAGTTATTTTTAGTATTAACATACTGCTCTTCATATCTTTTTTTTTTTATTTGAAAATAAAAGAAGTTATACAGTATACCAGGGTTTCTCAAATTTTTTTCAAAAGTACCCTATTAGAGGAATTATAATAGCTACAGCTCCCTCAAACAACATTTAAAACTACCATTAAAACTGCATACAAGTTTTTTATTTTTGCTTTTCATCCTTAACTCCAGAATAACTATTGTAAGTTTTAAACTACGACCTCATGGCACCCCTTTGGCCCTTTTTGTTGCTTATGGCCCCCTAAATTACTGTAATGTCCCAGTTTAGGAAACTCTGCAGTACATTTAAAAATGCTGGTTTTCAAGTCTTGCTAAAACTTCATAATCACTAAACACTTTTGTTCTCTATCAAAGACTTTTTTATTAACTACTTAAAATATCTTATTTTATTAACAACAGACGAATCACAGAACAACACGAATAACAGCAACATCGAATCAAGACCACAGGAAGAAGATCAACAGAAAACAGATGAAAAGAATCACAAAGAGTCAGTTTCTTTCACCGACAAAGACTAAGCAGTCGTCTCCAACCACTTCAAGTGATGACGTCATCAAAAGGGACATGGACGAGTTAATGAGAATGGAGATGAGCGGCCCTACTCCTGTTAATTATCCTCCCCAGATGCCACCCCACTCCTTCCACGGCAGCGAACTCGACCACCCATCTCACTACAACCCTTACCAAGCGTAGAGTTCCTGTTCTCCCCACACTAGCGGCGCAAGCAGCAAAGATTCTTCAAAATTTTTTAAGTGATTTATTGTATTGCCATTTGTTAAGAACATTCCAACGATGCCATAGTAGTACAACGACTGATACTATACTCTTCACTGCGAGCAAGATAGTTACTTTTGTGTTTACTACATTCCAACGATTTAAATTTGTCATATGCTTTGACAAAATATTATTTCTATCGTAGTTAAAACCTATTTTGATAATATTTATTTAATTTTTTATATTTTTCAAATAGAAAATAACTACATAGTATTTAGTATTATTCTTTTATTCATTTATTAAATATTTTTAGAATGTTTTTGTAAAAAAAAATCACTGATAAGTATAAATTAACACAGGTCATAGGGAATACTTAAGTTTTAAACAAAAAAAAATGTTAACTACTTTTAAGTGAAAATAATAAGTTCCGATAACTTTAATATTTAGCATTCTTATTGTTTAACTAACATAAATAACCAAATAGAAAAAAATAATATAAAAATTAGTTTTTATAGTTTATATGTCACACTATTATTATTCGATTTTATGTTATAACATCGTAACATGATTTATGATGATTTAAATTATTATAATGCAACCAAGCTCAATGAAAGGTAACGAGTATTAACAACGCGGTAAACTTTTTTCAGTAAGCAGATCAACTTACCGATAAGCTTTTCTAGAATACTTATTCAAGTGTTAACAACTCCTAACAAGATTTATTAGGTGAAAATTTACTTGAACCGTTTAGTTGTAGATGTGAGCTGTATACTACGTTACATTTCAAGTATAGTTTTGATTTTAGTTTATTTTGGAAGTACTAGTTTACTTAGTTTGTTTTTTTAAGTTGTTCATGATTTAGTATCAACTCACTTGCGCTTTAGAAAATTAGTGTTTAGCATTACTTTAAGTTAAAAAATGCATTTAAATACTTTTTAATTGGAGGAGATAGTTCTAAACAGCTGCTAGTACATTAAGATTTATTAATGCTGCCAATAATATTTTTTTGTTATAAAAAAGTAGTTAGTATAATTGTTTAAGATTTAAGGTAAAGTTGAACATAATATTTAAACAATAACTCAAAATACAACTTTAATTATGATCGCATTTCGGTGTTGTTAACATTTAATTAAAACAAAATGTACAAAACACAATATGAAAAAAATAGAAAATTACTTTAATGCAATAAAGTTAGCATTATTGAAGAAAATTTTGGGTAGATTTAGCATTACGTCAAGTGAAAGTTAAGTGAAAAAGGCGAAACAATTGAGAGAAAAACGTAAAAAGGATGAATTTTTTAGTTTTATAATTAAAAAGTTTCAGTTTACTTGTGTTAGTATGAGAGAAAGATTTGCTTCCTTTTCAACACTTTTGTTAATTTAATGGCGCTTGTTGTTAGTAGTTGAACTTATTTTTTTTAATCAATGATAAGTTAACTTGAATTTAAAAAGAATAATAACTTACTAACACTTATATAATCCTTTATTTAAAAAGCAAAATCAATTTTTTAGTAGATTGCATTATTTTTAAATTTTGTTATCTAATGAAGTTTAGTTTGTTTCACACACTTTATATTATCATGTTTGTTAATTTTATTTGATAATAAAAAGTGAATATATGTGCTACAATAAACTTATGAAAAAACTTTGAAACTAAGGTCTTTTAAGCTGTAAAACCTAAAATTCGAGATTTTAGTTTTTCATGGTTAATGTTTTATTTTTGCTAGTTTTTTTTATTTAAGTTTGTAGATTAAATCATGTAAAGTTTAACTAAAACTTTGTTCTTCTTTTGTTAAGTATCTATTCTGCATAATATTTTTATTCAGATTATAACTTTAAAACAGTCAGCTGCATACAAAATTTTGCTATTCATAAGCTATATTAAAATTTTTACAAATAGGCACTAAGTTTTTTTTTTAATAAAAACTTTGAACATGTAGTTTTTTGTTTAACAAAAAACTTTTTCTTTGTTTGACTTTTCAGAAAAGTATTAGCTTTTGTATATATAACTTATTGTAAATATAATTTTATTTAGCAGCCAAAACTTTAAAAGATTTTTTTAATTTATACTAACAGTGTTAATAATGATAAAGTTAAAATTTTGGGTATTTATATTTCTTGCTGGATTCATTCATGCGAATGGGTTAAGCATCAACTTGTGTGTTCATGGCAAACAAGACGATTTAGAGTGCACTACAATAGTTGGCGTACCTATAGGTGGCAGAAAGGGATTAGTATTTGGTCCAAAGTTTATATTAAAAGGTATGGTATTAGATACAGTATAAAAGTTGGTTAATGCTTTGAAGTTTTTATAAACTTTTTCAAGTTTCTTTAAACACAAGTTCTAATGGTTTTTCTTAAAACTAAAAAAAGCATTATAACTGCAATTTTTTCGTGAAAATAATTTATTACTACTTGAAACAAAACACATAAAGCATAATTTAAGTCTTTTTATCTTTGCTTATTGCATTTTTAAAAGCTGGTATAAGACATTTATTTGCAGCATTTTTTATTGAATAGTCTAAACTAACTTCAATAGAATTTTTTTAATGTTTTAGTTTTTATGTTTTACTAAAACTAAAAAATCTTAAAGTTTTAAGTATATTGTTTTTATTGCTACATGTAATAGTATATTGTGCAACTTTTAAGTAAAAGTTTAAATGAAACATTTTTTTTTACTATTAAATGATATTTAGTAATAAATATAAGGTTAGGCAATATTCGACTTTGTTAGAATTTAAAAAAGATGTCCTCATTCGAGTTTTTTCAATAAACAAATAACGGTTCCTGACATACAATTTTTGTTTTACGCTGATTATTTAAACTTTTTAAAACTTTATTAAAAATGTTAATATTTTTTTATTAAACTTTTTTTAGGTAAAAAAAAATAATAATTGTTTTTTAATTCTATGTAGGAAAATACTATCGATAATTTAATAATTACTTTAACAATTTTCGGCCAAAAAATTCTATATCCTTAGAACACCTATTAAAAACAATTCTATAACAGGAAAAGGTATTCAAGTTAGTTTGATTGGAAACTATAAAAAGCTCTCTTTGGTAGATATTGGAGATGGAATTTATAAATTGAAATTTAACGAAGACATGGGTAAATGCTGTTTAAATTGATAAATTTTTACACGAAGTTAAATACTTTACTTTTTAATTACATAAGAGCATATAAAAGATATGTAAAATTTAGAATTTTCTCATTGTATGCAAATAACATTACTTGTGTACAGAACAAGAACCTCCAAATTTTGACGACTTGATGTATCTTCAAGCTAAAGATAGTAATGGAACAGAAGTTGAAATGAAAATTCTTCTGGATCCTTCTTATTTAAAGCCTCCTCAGTTTTCGACAGAGGTAAGAAGCTACACTTTTTTTAATTTTATCTAAAATAATGATATATAAGTTATTTTAACAATTATATTAGAGGATTGCCATGGAGTTTAAGTACTTCATTTAAGCTCATAGCAATGCAAAAAAAATGAACTAACATGTGTTAAAACGTAGATAAACAGTTAATATAACAAGTAAAGTTTTACTAAAACTAGTTAAAGCGCTTTTTTACGTACTTCTTAAGTTCTAAATTTTTATTTCTATCTAAAACATTTCGCTTAAAAAATATTAAACTTGTTATAAATAGCTTACTTTAACAATACAATGCATATACGCCTAACATTTTATTAAATTACTTTGTAGTTTAAACAAAACCTAAAATAGTTTTTAGTATCATGAAAAATATTAAAAAGTTTTTGTTAAATATAACATACAATCTTGCCCAACTTTGTTTACTTAACATTTTTACTTACTATTTTCGCATCAAAAAAAAATATTATTTGAAATTAAAAGAGATACGAAGTTGACTGGGAAACTTTAAAAATGAAAAATGGATTCAAAGTACAAGCTACTAATCCAAACCCAGACATCAACCCTATAATTCATTTTAGAGCAACGAACAAAACTCTTGAAAAATACCCGGAATTGTTCATTTTTCGTAATGGTAATTTAAAAGCTGCAAAATTCTTTAGTTCTCCAAAAGATAAAGTTAAAATAGAGTAAGTTATTTTTTGTGTGTTATTTAATTATAACATGATATTCTGACTTAAAAATAACATTTAATTGTTTAGGTATGAAGTTGAAGCTTATTATTTCCAAGTTGAATCAAAATTGTCTACTAGTAGTGCTGTCATTGAAATATATTCTAAAATTAATCCCGTTTTTGAGTTCCAGCCTTTTGAAAAAATACAGTTGGTTTCACAGAAATTTAAATGTAAGTAGTGTGAAAATTCTAGTATTTTTTATAATAAACATACGTGAACACAAAAAACATTTGTTCTTCGATTGAAACTTGCATTACTGTAGCAAAAGAAAACTTTAAATATAAACAAAATTAAATTAACTGATGTACATTTAAGTTGGTATAATTTTAGATCAAGTTAAAGAAGGAGTGGATATAGAACTTGGGTCTTTCATATTTGTAGACTCTGAAAAATATGGTCTAAATTTCTCCGACTTTGAAACCAAAAATACTCAAGTTTCACCTGTAACCGGCAATTATTTTCAATTGAAAGGAAACAAACTTTTTGGAACGTTTGATGCAGAAAACGAAACGGAATATGAAGTTGAGTTCGAAGCTTCTTACAGGTAAAAATGCTTCAAAGTTAGATTTAGATGGTATTAAAATATCTTTAGTTAACTAATACCGACAAATATAATTTATTTGCTGGCAGTATTAAAATTTTAAACACTATTTTAAAATAATTAAAAAGTTTAAATATTAAAGTTGGAAATGATAAGTATTGTTTTTTTCTAAATTAAAATATGAATATTTTTAACATGGGTTGCAATATTTTAGGTTTTGAAAAAATATATATTTTACATTTTAAAACTGTGTGTTTTGAAAGCTTTTCTTAATACACAGGGACAGTACTAAGTCTATGAAGTTACATTTTGAAGTTCTTGATGTGAACGAGCACAAACCAGTATTTGAAAATGATGATGATAATGAAATTTTAATACAAGAAAATTTATCTGTTGGTGACGTAGTTGTAGAATTAAAAGCAACAGACGCTGACAAAAATTCTAAAGTTTGTAATTTTAGTTACGTACTATTCTCTTAAAACGCTGGTAAAAAAAGCTGTATTTAGTTTTAGTATTTAAAAAAGTTTTAGCATTTAAAATTTTACTAATTTTAAAAACATTTTAGAAATAAATTAAAACTAAAAATTAAAAAGATTTAAAACAAAAAATTCATTGAAATCATACTAAAGTATGCATATTTCTTTATACTATACAATAATATCTAATAGTTCAACAAACTTAACTTAACATTTTGTTTTTATTAAATTTAAAATATATAATTTTCATAAGTTTTAGTTAGAACTATAAGCTGTTAAAATTACGTGAAGGAAACTTGAAATACATTTTAAGTTGTAAAACATTAAATTTTTATCTAAATATTTGTTTAACATTCTAATAGTTGACGTACACTCTCGTGGACAAAATCAACAATCCATTTAAAATTGAAGGAAATTTGTTGAAGCTAAAAAGTCCTTTAGATTATGAAACAAAAAGTGCTTACAAGGTATTTTGAATTTTTTTTGTGAAATTATTTTTTGAATAATCTTAAGTGAAAAAATAAATTAAGAAAAACTACATAATATAAACAATTTTTTTATTTTAAATTATTTGTTACAAAGGTTGCTGTTTTGGTCACTGACGGAAAATTTATTACCCAAAGAAGTTTGATGATTTCATTAAATAATGTAAATGACGTCATTCCTCAGATAACTTACCCGAAACAAAACCAAACTGTAAATCTAAACGCTGAAAGTATAGACTCAATTACACTTCAGGTACTTTTTAAAGTTAATTATAGTAATATGTCCTAATAAAATTACAACATATCATAAAGTAGTACACATATCATTTTGGGGTTTTTGCATATAATCTATGAAAACATTTTTCATGCTGAAGCTCAGTTTGTTTTTTAGAAGTATTTCTTTTTAACAACCAATATAACTCACTTTAAAATGTTAAAATCGAAAAGACATTTTAATTTTATCTGAAAAAAGAAAAGTAAAGTGAAATTAAAAGCAAACTTAAATTTTAGATATACTAAGAAGTTTTGAAGATTCAATAATTTTAAATATCTTAATTCCGTTTAAACCTGTTAATTCAAGTACAGGTTTTGTATAAGGTAAATTAACCTACTTTAAGAAATCTTTAGCTTACATTAATCTTTGTTGTAACAATCCAAATGTTTATTCTAATGCAGTACTTCTTTACAAATTGTTACAGAATTTTTATTGTTTTAGTTTGAGTTACAGCGTAAAAATATTAAAAGAGTGGCAATTATATTTATTAAGTTCTGTAAGCACAACTTATTAGTTTGAAAATTTAAAGATAAAATAAAATTAAGGAAGTAAAAAATAATAAGCTTTGAATTTAATAAATTACATTACTTTCTAGTACTTCAACTTACGATTGTGAATTTTTTTTCAAGTAAAGTAGTCCGTAAGGTTAAATTTTTATTTTATTTTTAGATCTACGATGATCAAAAAACAGGTTTACACTACAAGAAAGTTTCATGTACACCAGTAGATGATTGTCAGAATGTTCTAGAGTTTAATGAAAATTCTGGTGAAATAAAAATGATAAAACCAAGTCAAGACGATTTTCACTTTAAACTTACCTTAACTGTAAAAGTATGTTACAATTTTTTATTCTTTAAGACTATTGGTTTATATATTTATTAATTGGTTGTTTTAATTTTGGGTATATAGGTTTTGTTTTACTATTATATCATATGTATTTTAGGTTTTAGATGACAAATTTAGTTCCGAAGAAGTTACTTTTTTTATCAATTACACAAAAGAAAAACCGTTTCCGGCTCTAGCTACAGCGTTGGGAATTTTGTGTCTAGTGATTGTTTTGCTTTTAGCTGTTGCAATTTATTTGTTTGTAAGTATAATTGGTTTTATTGATAAAGAAAAAAAATTATATAATTTTTTTAAATACTAAACTTGTATAATGAAAAAGTTAAAAATATCATAACTAAAAACAAAAGCTATACAAACTTTTATTTAAATATTTTTATAGTAGCTACTTGATTTAATGTTTAAAAATGAAACTAATTTAAGCAATCTATTACGGTCTTTTGATGATTAAAAATTATAGTACATTTTTGAAAAATTTTCAAAGTTTTATAATAAGCAGATATTTAAGACTTAGAAGTCAATTAGTATAAGTTTATTTTGGCAAAAATCTAAATTAAAAAATGCTTTATTTAATTTTTTATCGTTAATACTTAAAGTTTTTTTAATATAATTTGTGCTAATTTAATAATTAACTTTGTTTCAACCAATTTTCTTAAGGAAATTTATTTTTTTACTTGTTTGTAGTTTTTTTAATAGATATAGTTTAAATGATTTATGCTTATTGTTTTTTTTTTTACATTGTATAAAATTCTAGGTTCAGAAAAAGAAAGTGATTGAAGTCTATAAAGTTAATAATCGCAGGTTTGAAATTTAAATTTTCCAAGTTTTATAGTAAAAATATTTAAAGAGAAGTTATTAACTTTAATAATCTGAGACTTTGATTCCTACATACTTCTTAGAATTAAATATATCTTGTTATTTGATTATATTACTTACTGATTTTTGGTAAAGATGTTGATAATATCTTTTTTAGTTTTAATTTTATTTGAACTGTCTGTTTAATTTTAAACAAAAAAATCGAGTCTAAAAATTATGTTTAAACTTATAATCAAAAAATCCTCAAGTGGTAGTTTAAGAAATAATTATTTACAAATTGTGAAATCAAAATTTTTAATGTTTTGTGTACCATAAAAAGTTCTTTACCTATAAAATTTATTTTATATATTAGATTACAAATATATTTTTATATATTAGATTAATTTTAAACAGTTTTTAATTTTAGTAGTGAGAAAAGTGAAGAATCAACTTCTATTAATAATGACTCCAAAAGTGAAGTATATAAGAATATCGGTATGCCTGTAGTCAACGTTATTAGTTAGTTATTATTGTTTAAGCGTATGATTTTACTACTTATAAAAAAATATATATACAATAGAATACCACATTTTATTTAATAATTACAACTTAAGTATTTAAAACACTTTGTACATAAAATCTAAAGAAAAGAGTAGAAAAGTAAGCCTGTAATTATTATTGTAACCAGTTTGTTTTTAGTTTTAATATACTTCTGTTCCTATATTTTTTTCAAGTTTTTATTTTGTCTAAGAGTACTCATTAAAATATTGATTCTTCAAGTTTTGCTAAAGTTAATAATCACTATACGCCTGTATTAACCTTCAGAAATTTTATTTTTTTTTTTCAAGTATTTAAAATATCTTGAAATATTAACAACAGACGAATGTGAGAAAAACACGAACAACAGCAACATCGAATATAATGTTCAGGAAGAAGATCATCAGAAAAAAGATGAAAAGAATCAGAAAGAGTCAGTTTCTTTCACCGACAAAGAATACGACTTGCAGTCGTCTGCCACCACTTCAGGTGATGACGTCATCAATAGGGACATTGATGAATTAATGAGAATGGAAGAGATGTGCGGCATTTAATTTTCCTCCCCAGATGCCACCTCACTCCTTCCACGGCAGCGAACTCGGCCACCCATCTCACTACAACCCTTACCAAGCGTTGAGTTCATGTTCTTCCTACCCTCGCGGCGCAAGCAGCGAAGATTCTTCAAAGTCTTATAAGTGATTTATTGTATTGCCATTTGTTAAGAACATTCCAACGATGCCATAGTAGCACAACGATTGATATTATCCTTTTCACTCCGAGCAAGATACTTACTATTGTGATGTTGTGAGTGTTTGTATTTATTAAATAATTGTCTCTACAATTTGTATTCGACTTAATGTTTTTTTTTTCTGTTAATAAACAGACATTTAAACATGTGTTTAATTTAGAAGAGAAATTATGTTATTGTTATTTTGTGGCAATATAGTTTTTTTGTTAAAGTTATAAAACACATGACACTTTACATTTTTTAATATTTAATGTATTTACTTAAGTGCCAACTGTTTCTGTTTCATAAATTTATTAAAAAAAAAATTAAAAAAATAAATTTAATGTACTAAATTACAATAAGTAATTATGTTTATTTTTAGAACAACTTGTAATAAAAATAAAATAAAATTGCATTATTTGTTTTATTTTAATATCATCGCACATGACTTTTAGAAATAAAAACAAATTTAATCATATGATATGTAAGTTCAAGTGTTTGCTTGTATGTTCTATGATTACATTTTTATTTTGTTTATTTTTATTATCGTGTCCAGCATTTAAGTATAAAGTTTACAGATAAAAATAGCTACATATTTGAATGTTTTGAGTGGTTTTAAAAATTAGTTGTAACTTATTGTTCGTATATTAAAAATTATAACCTATTACAAACTATCATTAGCCATAGACTAATACACATACTAAATGATTAATTTTCTGTTATTTAAGGTTAAAGTATTTAAGATAAATTGTTAATAATAATGATAAATAAAATTATTTTTTACCTAACTCTTAATTTTATATATTACCTGATTTAATTTGTTATATTTTGTTTTTCAAAAAAAGCTATTAGCAGAAATTAAAAAGTATAACAAACTAATATAACTGCTATAAATCATAGGTTTTAAAAATAATCAAGGGAAATTACAATGTTTGACAAAAATATATAAGTTACTAAATCTGTAAACTTGAAGGTACTTTTTTAAATAAAACAAGCATTTCTTTAAATTTTGAGCAAAATTTAGCTGCAATAAAGTGTAAAAACATGAAATATATTTCCTAAAATGTAATACTTGTTTTACTAAAAGCGATTTTTTAGTTGTTTTTTTTTAAAGCATTAAAAATTTTGTAGAAAGTTAATTGTTAATCAACTGTGCATAAAATTCCAGTTTGTTTGTTACGACTTGTGAAACTCTTGTTTAGTTACTCCGACTTTTTGAGCGTTTTAATTGTAACCTTATTTACGATTATGTTTAGTTAATATTAAGACCATTAGGTTTGTAGATAGTTACTGATTTCATGTTTACTGATATTTTTTAAAAACAATTAGTCGACTTATACTAAAGTTATCTTGCTAAAGATTGAACTTGTTTAAACAAGGTTTGTAAGTTAAGAGTTTTTGTAAACAATATTTAGTAGTAGTTTTAATTCACGAATCATTAATCCACTTTATGCCCTAATAAAATGTTGTGTAAACTATTATTAGAAATAACCAGATAAACTTAAACATAACAGAACAGTTTACATGAACTAACTGTAAACATCAAAGCAGATAGAATAATAAAACACATATATAAATGTTTAATAACTGTTTTAATGTGTTAAAATGATTTTTAGCTTTAAAAAAGTAAAAGTTTAAGTTAAAATCTAAGTAGATAAAAATTTTAAGTAGTTATTATGAGTATCCTTTATAGTATGTTACATTTTTATTTAGGTATACATGTTATTCAGTAATATTTTTTTTTGAATCTATTTTAGTCATACTTCAATAAAGTGTAAAAGTTATATGATACTGATATTTTCAAATTTTAATTTATAACTACAACGTTTTTTGCAGTTATGATCATGATAGCTAGGTTATTTTGAACTTATGTTAATGTTGCCGAACTTTAAATTCCTAGAATTGTACTAAATTAATATATAGTTTAAAAGTACTATTTATTGTAAATAAATTGTAACAAACAAACACATAATTATCTACTAAAATAATGATATAACCTTGCATCTTATCTTATGCGTTACTTTAAGATATTTACTATTAGTGTGTACACATTAAGCTAACAAAACAAAAATTAACAGACTTTAGAAAAGCATATAAAAATGTTTTAAAGCAGCTTACTTCTAAATGTAAAACTCTAAACTTAATTTTAAACATACTTAATGATCAAAACATGTTTGTTTTGAGTACAAACTGAAAAGTCCCTTAAAAACATTGTTAAACTAAATGAAAAATAATACAAAAAAGTTAGTATCTTATTATTCAATGCAGCTATTTTATAGAGCCTAAAATAAAATAAATAGAAATAGTTACATTTGTTGTTTTTTTAAGTATTATCTATTTTAAAAAAACATTGAAATGTTTTCAAAAATTAAATAATTAATTTTAATTAGTTTATTTCTAACGTAACAACGTTTTTCCAAACATTCTTATTTGAAAAGCTTAATTTGTTTTCTATTGTAAAAAAATCTTTAATAAAATTGTGTTAGTTACAATAAACACTGTTTTATATTTTTCATTATGTATTAAGCTGTCTCGTTATTAAAAATATTTCTTGTTTTTTAATCATTGAATAGGTTATAAGTCTGAAAAAACCAAAAGAAATTATATAGTTTTCTCAACATTTGTCTAAAGTAAGAACTTATGCTAAAATAATTAGTTTTATTTAAAACTATTATTATTTAATTACGAGAACTATAAATTAACTTAAAATATAAAAATTAGTGAACACCTTACAATAAAATTTTAATTTAAAAAGAAAAGTCATTTGGTTAAAATTTTTTGATTTTCAAATAGTATATCAACATTTTTTTAATTGTAATCCTATTGTAAAGTTTTTAACACACAGTAAAATTATTTGAAAAATATATTTGAAAAATATAATGTCTATAATATTAGAAAATATCAAATAATAAGACAGACTATGTAAGTGTTTATTTATTGTTTATAAATATTTTAGACTTTGTTTATTTTGTGAGTTTTTTACAATGCAGTATACTACTTAAGTGTTTCACCAAATAGTATTTAACATTTACATTAAGTTATATTATATAAGTTAAAATATAGTTAATTAAATGTCTTATTTTAAATTATGATCTTTAAAAAAATCGAAGTAATATAAACCTGTAAAATTTATATATGTATAGCATGATTTTCGTAAGTATATAGCTTGTCTTTTATTAATTAACTAAAATAGAAAATCAAAATAAAATCGGTTGTAGTAAATATTTATATATTATAGAATTAGATTTTACAGATAAGTCAATTTTCCCTGAGTCCGCTAAATAAGGCTTTCAAATAGTTAATTTGAAATGATATATTCAATTTATTTATTCAAAATTAAATACAATAGCTTCAAGTCACTTGTTAAGTACAGGTAAAACCAAACTACACAAAAACAAAAAGTCATAATAACGTAACTTTGATATATAAAAAGAATTATAAATATTTATTCACTACGTTAATAATTTAGTGCAAAACAAATATTATTTAACTATATTTCATAATTCCTGCCTTGTCATGAAACTTTTCGTAGAATAATATAACCTGATCAGTTTTATACTTAATATGCCCTGCATTTCAGAAAATATACACTCATACCATATTTATAACATTTCTAATTGTTGCATATTGTTAAAAGTAAACTGTTGTTAATAACTTACACACTTTAGAATGTGCTCTTTTATTCTAATTTAAAGGTGCCTAGACGTTTGACCGATATGTTCATAGCATTTGAACAACGGCTATATTGGTCTAACCTCTAGGCACCTTGAAACTAGAATTAACGAGCATATTCTAAAGTGTGTAAGTGATCAAATCAGCAATTGACCAAAGAAAATTAGTGCAGCAACTTCAAATGCAATGAAAAAATCTTCAATATCAGGAAATTTAATTAAAAATCCTAATTGTAGAAATAGCTACAATGAAATAAAATTTTGAATATCAAGAAGTTGTAATAATATTTATGACCTCATCAAAATGGAATAGTATACATTCATTTAAATAAACCAAAATTGTGTAAACATAGAGAATTTGATTATACGTTATCCTAGTTTAGTTAAATAGAGCTGTTATGTTACGTTCAATTGTTTGTTTAGAACTTTGATTACTTTTTTGTTAGTTTATTAACTAATTTCTGATGCAATTATAAAGCTATAAAAGTTAAATATTTTCTTTATTTTGTAACAATTGTAACACACCGAAGAAAATTGTTGAAATATATTTGTGTTTAGTAGAAGACATTGTTTGTTTTATAAAGTAAAATAGCCGAATAATGTTTACTATTATAGGTGAAAGACAATTTAAATGATGGGTTGCTTAAATTTCTTTAAGTTCTAAATGTAAGGTAAAGTATGGAGAAGTACATTATAATCTTAAATTTCTATGCATCTATTCACTTTTTACGTAGATTAGAAAAAAAAAGTATTTGACTACCATAGTAAAAAAAATCTTTTAAATAAGAGTTTCGATTTTTTTACAGAGACAGATAAAATGAAAAGTAACTTGAAAGTTTATACATTTATACTTAAATGAAGATAAAAATATAGTATACGCTTTACTGAGTATATTGTGAGACGAGCATTGTTTTAATTTTTTAATCTAGTATCAAATGCTAGACATTTGCTATTTTTCTTACTGGTGAAGTTATTGTTTTAAACATAGTTATTTTTTGGATTTGAAAAAATTCATTTACGATTTTGCTTGACAAAAAATAGGTAAATTTTTTCGAATTATGTTAAAATTTTTTAAGAGTACTTCAATACTTAACAAAAGTTTTATGAAATATTTTGTAAGTAAAATTTATAAACAAAACTTTTCTATTTTAAAATGATACAGTAGTTATGTTATTAACGAATTATTTTATAAATTAACTATTAATAAGTTTTTTTACTCACATAAAAGTAAATTTGTTTAATGGAACTTGATTGAAGTCTTCATATGAAAATTATTAAGTTCAACTAATTTTACAGAATTTCGTTTCAATTTCATACTTCTTAAATCGCACCTAGTTAAAGTTTTTAGAATGTTTATTATCAAGTATGCAACTAAATCTTATCTATAAAATATATATTAGTTGTATATTTTTTGAACACTAAAACATTTTTAGTTCTATATATATAACCAAGTAAACTTTGTGAAAATGACTTTAGATCAGGGGCGGCAATCTACCGCCCGCGAGCTTTTTTTTTTAATGGAATGCGGCACGCGGAAGAAAGTTTTGCGGCCTGCGAGCATATAAATGTGGCCCGCTGAGCCAAAATAAATTTTAAGTTAAATTTTTTCAATAACTTGTTTTAATTTGATTTATTTCATTTCAAGTCCCGGTATAAAGTTTCAAAACAGTAACAATAACTTTACTGCTTTCGCTTAAAAGTGTGAAAAGATAAATTAGTATACCACTAGGATTTATTTCTCAGTTTCATACTAATTATTTTTTACAACAGCAAGTTATTATTTAAAGAAAATTGTAAAGAGTGCTTGGATTTAGTATGTAAGTTGTATAATACCTGTTTAGTAATTAACTAAATGCAAATGTTTTCCATTTAGCACAAAAATAATGTACAGTAATTTACTAAAATATCATTTCTTTACAGTTTAGGTACTTTTTTACATGTTTTTAAACCTAAGTTTATTTTTATAATTGTTTTATTACTAAATATTATTTTTGAGAGTGCACAAAAGCATTAAAAAAACATAATTATAAGAAATAAGGTTTATTTTGGTTTTGACACATTTTGAATTTTAAAAGTTTTCTATGCACACCAATGTACCAAGATGCTCATATTCTAAACTACTTTTTACTTAATATTTAATTTTGATCAAATAAAGTTTATTCATAATTTTCTTTCCTTATTTTTTCTACGTGTAATATCTAAAAGTACAGGGACATTTAAAACAGTATATATGACATAAATTAAGTAGTTTTTGTTAGGTATACATGTTCATTATTCAAACAATGTTTTTAGATAACTAAGTTAGTTTTGATGCGTTGTATACTATTATAAATATTTGCTGTTTTTTAAAACTATCTAAATAATATAAACTAGACTTAAAAATAGTAAATTATTTTAGTTTGTATATTGTTAATCAAAATAGTTAAAACTAAAGCAAATAAACAACTAAACATTGCCACAATTTCAGACTATGACTATTTGGAGACTTCAAATCTATTTAGTCATTTGGTTTGAACTGCTTTTTGTGTTCTAAAATGTCAGGCTAGATTTTGGTTACTCAGTATGGCTTTTTGCTTTTAAGAGTAACAAATTAAACTTATGATATATGTTTTGTTCAATTCACAGTGTTGGTTTGAACTATAACATATTTTAAATTTTAAGTCTTACAGCTGATATAACTTGAAACTATAGTTATATTAATTGTATTTATATAAGTGTGAATAACTAGTGTTGCCAAAAAACCTAAATACAGGAAAAGCTTGAAATTTGACAACTCTTGCTTAGAAAATCTAGAAAAACTTTGAGTTTGAGAATTAAAAAAAAAACCTGGAAATTTAAACTATTTATAATTGTAAAGTAATAAAATTTTAATTTAACATTAAAAATCTACCATGTAAACTTTTTTTTTGAAAAGAAAATACATTTAAAGTTGCTAAACAGTATCAATTTAATATTGTTTTATTTTTACAACAGTTGTTTTTACCTTTAATTTAATTTTATACATAAGATAGAAGCAAAATGTTGTAATTATAAAACCTTCATATTTGCGCATTGCACCTTTGCTTTTAAAATGTCTTTACATATTGTTGTGCTTTGCATTTTAACTAAACCTGTAAATTCTTCTAATGTGTCAAATTTAGTTTAAATGCCTCTAATAAAAGTTCTCATATGAGTAATATTTGTTGAATCAGTGCTCTCATCTTAATAGATTGATTAGAGTCCTAATATGATGTATGCGGCTTTATAATCTTCAGACTTTTCCTAAACACGCCTTCTTGTTTTCGTTCAAGAAATAAACAAAAGTCTTTTACTACCGCCATCCCAAATTTTTTTATAAAAGTTTCAAATTCTAAACGGTATCTTCTGTGTAGTAATTACTTTTGTTTTTTTATAACTTGCCCTGACATTTTTTTTTGATCAGTCTGGGAGTACTAAAGATAATCATGTGCTTTGTTGAAACTGACTTAACCGATTTGTTTATTTTTCTATTCTCGCAATAACTCCTTATTAATGTTTTTCTATTCTCGCAATAACTCCTTATTAATGTTTTTCTATTCTCATTATTCGTCTTATACTTTACTTTTTTTATATGCAATTTTTTTATTGCAGATAAGTAATTACTATAATGCTCAATAAAAATAAAGTTTTTTCTTTATTAATGGCTTAATAAAATTTTATACTTTTGTTAAAAATATTTAACAAACCTAACTTACATTCAAGCTGACCTATAATACTTTATTTTGCTGTATATATAATTCACTGTTATAAGCTTAGTTATTTCTTTGTTTTGTGAACTTTATTCTAATCAAGGCAGGGTTGCCACTTTACCTGGAATCCTGGAAAAACCTTAAAAAGCATGGAATTTGAAAGTTTAGGCAAAAATACCAAGAAAAACTAGGAATTTTAGAAATTTTGAAAAAACCTGGATTTTTATCAATTTTCAAGTGTTCAGTAGTAAAGTTTCGATTTGACTTAAAGTTCTATCACATATATAAAAGTTATTTGTCATCATCAAAAAACCTGAATAAGGTTGCCAAACAAACAGGACTGAAACTCAGTCTAAGTTATAACTGTTTAAGTCAATTTTTAAAAACTCAGGTGTGTGTAAAACCTTTATTTGAAATATTTTGAATAATTCTTCGAGTTCTTAGAATAGTTTTTATGACTGTAGTATAATTTTTCTTATATATTTACACATTGAATTATATTTTATAATGATGATATTTTAGATAGATATTTAGGTTTGATTAACAGCAAGTTTTTAGTTTTTTAAGCTTTTAATTAACTTAGGCTGGTCTGATATAACTCAGACACTTTTTTTAAGGTGGCAACCATGTAGAAGACTGATTAATTAGTAACAAGGTAGTTTATTAAAATATACAAGCATTAACTATGTTAAAAAAATAGTTTTAGCTTTTCTTCAATACAAACAGGTGTTATTTATTTTAAGTACCAGCTACTTCAGACGCAAAAATCATTTTCAAAAATTTATGTTTTTATAATATGAAAAAGTTGTTCATAATATAGACATGTATAAAAGTGACCCATAAAAGTTGTTCATGCTCAGTTTTTATAGAGAGTTAAGTTGTGAATAATAAATATATAAAGTTTAACTTATTAAGTGTTTAAGACAGTTCTTAGTTTATTAAGACTTAAGTATATTAGTCAATGTATATTTTATTTTAACAAATGTATAAAACTTTTATTCAATGTAAAATATTTATTCAAATAAGTGTATAAAATTCTGTCCTGGACATTAAATCAAATTGTTTTGTGTACGAATCGATAAGCAAAAGGTTTTTTTGTACACCTGTTCCTTGGACCAAACTTTTTGAGCGTATTTTTGTTGTTCAGTAAGTATTATAATTACTTAAATAGGCATTCTATGTTTATCTAAAAGTCATTAATAAAGTGAATAAAAGTAAAACTTATGCTAGTGTGACTAAAACGAAAACTATTTGATTATTTAAATGCCACTGAAACTAAAACTGCGGTCCGCGAAGACTTTGGAATCTTGAAAACTGGCCTGCGAGCACCAACTGCCTGCCGACCCCTGCTTTAGATAAAAACACGCTAGTTATATGTTGTACAAAAACAGTACTAATATTTTTTTTAAATGTTTATTTTACTTTTAAGTGCAATTGATCATTAAAAACGTTATATGCAATGTTTATAAAACGTTTTACACGTTTAATGTTTGTAAATATTAAATTATTTAGAACTATTGAGACTTGACATACACTTATTCTTAAGGTTCTTAAACCAATATTGTATATAAATGGATCTTCTTAAGATATTATTTTAATTACGTTTAAAACATTAAAAACTTGTTTTTAAAACATCACAAGTTAAGTTACTATGCTGTTTGTTTCTGTTAAGTCTTGTTATCTTTATCATTTTAATTAAATTACAGTTTATGATTGTTTTTTGAATAAGCTTTTAAGTATAATTATTTTCACTTACAGACTAAGAAGTATTTATAAACAACTTAATTAGTAACTGTATAAATTTACAAATTGTTTTAAAACGGATTAGTTTAAGTGCTTATCGCTCTTATAAATCATTATGACGCCTGTAACACAAAATTATTTAGTGATAGCTGCTTAGAAAGCAAAAAGTTAGGGTGAGATGAATTAAAAAAATATATATATTTTTGATTTTGGTGTTTAGTTAAATCAGCTTAAATACTTAATTTTTGACAAAGTTAAAAATTTTAAAAACCACCAATTAACTTACTGATGTTTTATGTAGACAGTTTACTTTTACAGTTTATTTTTTAATAGTTTAGTTCTATATGTAAGATTTAATCTTGCATAGTAAATAAGTGTTTCAGCAGTACATTTAAACAAAACAATGTTTTGTACAGAGATTTATACATATTAATTTTAAATAAGAATATTGAATTTTTTTTTCTGGTTTTTAACAGTTCGAAGAATAAAAGTTTTTGTTTAAAAACTTGTTTTGACTAAACTAGATGTTATAAAAAATGCATAATACTTTAATGTTTTTTATTGTATGTAAATGTTTTTTTCAGAGTTTTAGGTACAAGTAAAATAATTTGAAATAATACTATTCACCTTATATTATAACGCATCTAGATTTAAACATTTTAGTAAAAAAATATTCAACGTATTACAAAGTAAACAATTAAGAACTGATTTGATAGTCATGAAGTAGTTTAAAATGTTATTTTTTATTTATTTCATAATCATAAAACATATTAGTTATTTCGGAATTAGTCTTATTTTCTTATTATAATATTTTTAATTAAAACTTAAACATTCACATAATAACTAATTAAAACAAAGCTAAACCAAGGCAAGTTTACAAAATAGTTAAAATTTTACAACTAAACTACAATATCTTGCTTTTTTACACAAACTTATTTTTTATTTTTGTTAGTTATCTTCTATCAGGATTAATTTTATTATTCGTTTAGCCTTATGTATTATAATTAATGCTACAAATATTTAGTAAAAACTGAAACTGAGGTAGCACAATTAAGTATTTTGAATCAATTGTATCTGTTTATATAATTTTCACAAAACTTGCAATAAAAAACGAAGTTAGTAGCTTAAATGCTTGGCTAACAGGTTTTTTTGTATTCTTACAAACATTTACAGTTCATTTTACCATTTTACAAGTAATTTAAGTAGTTATAGTTACAAATATACCTACACAATAAAGCACTGTAAATTTATTACAATTGCTCAATGTAGCTAGAAAACGCATGTCTTATATTTTTTATTGCGCTTTTACACTTTAAAATTTGCTTCTGTTTTAACGATTTTCTGTAGTTCTGAGTTTTAAACTATTAAATTTATAAATGTTCTTTTCCGAGATTTTAAATTTTTGTTTTTCAAGTTTTTTTTTTTTATATTCAAACCTAGTCAATTAAAAAATAATTAATCATTTCTATTTTTGTATTTTTAGTGTTAGAAATCATAAATTTGTTCACACAATATGCATTCGCTTGTATATTTTAATAAAAATTCCTATCTTTTGCTAACTATTTCGCGCTTAATTGAGCTTAGAAGAATATTTTTAATACCGATTCATGTTTATTTGAAAATTAATTAGCCACTCGAAACTTTCCATTGTCTTTTTAAGCTGGCAGTTTGTCAAACAACAGTTTTACTTTATTGCGCTTAACCGGTCATTACAGTTGATAGAATATCAATTAACCGGCATATAGTTAATTTTTAAAAGATTCTTTTAAGAAAAAAGCTTCTTTCATTTCTAGTGAATGTTAATTAAATTTTATTTAAATTTCCTTGTTAAAGCTTTACTTTTTTTAATCATTTTCACATCATTATTTGTGAAATATATTTTTCAAGCAAATTTATAAACTATGATAAGTTTGTGAGAATACTTTTTTTAGGCTTTAATTTCTGTTTTAAGTTACAGAATTAGTTTATATTTTAGAAAAAAAAATTGTCCTAACAATGCTGATGTTGTAAAAATAAATCCATTTTCTTTTTTATCGCAATAAGTACAAATATTATCCTCATTCTTTATATTAATATCAGCTCAAAATATTCATATATTATCATTTTGACTGTACCTAAAAATAAAGACTTTAAACTTACAATAAATGTGTAAAACTTTTATAATTAATAGGAACATAACATAAAAAATACAAACATTTATAATTGATAATTAAAATTAAAAGCCATTAGCTGCCAATACTGCTTCAAGTTTTTTTTTGAATATTCATTATTAAGGAAAAAAAAAACAGAAAAAAAACTTACCAACAACACGATTTCATTAAAAATATTTGCATTTTATATTACAATTAAAGATTTTTAATATTTTTTCGTATTATTTTTCTAAGTTACAATTTTAAAAAAATCAAAAGAATATAAATTTTAGCCATCGTGAATAAGCATAGTTTTCTGTGACCATAGACTTTTTGCTTTTGACTGTTCGTTTGAAAAGGCGCGACTACATTTTTTTCACGATAACATAATAATTTATTTAGTTTTTCACAAGCTAAATGTGCTCTTATATATTTTTGGAACAATTAATAAAGTTTAGTGAAAAAGACTTCAGGCCATACAATGTCAGTTCGATAGAATTCATATACGCTGTTAAAATAAAATTTGATTATTTATATCTTACTTTTAATACATCTGCTATTTTTAATCTAATGTTTTTAAAATAAAATTAAGCTTGTAAGTATTTTAATCAATAAAGTAGTATTTTAAGAAATACTCGAAATTAGTTTATTAAATTTTTTTTTTTACTTTCAGAAAAACCTTTTTGATAAGGATATAAGCATGTTATCAAGTAAAATTTAAAAACTAGGTTTTAAGCCTGTAAAATTTTAAAATAATTGAAAAATATCTAAAGTGCGCTTAGTTTTTGTAAGTTTAGCTGTTTTGTCTAGTGATTTGTTTTACTTTTTAACCAGCAAAGAACAGATATTGTTAATTCGATTTGATTAAATTATGGCTAAAAACACTTAAGGCAAAATAACTTTTTTACCACCTTGTTTTATATACTAAACAACAATGATAATTTTAAGTTTCATAGATAAGTTTGAATAAAAATTTTATGTATTTATAGAAACTTTTTTATTGATTATATATAACAAAAAAATCATAACTTTATTTTTAACTTTATAAGTAACTATAAACTTTAAAATTTTTAATTATGCTTGTTTTTTAAGTTGAATGTTTTTTTTTCTTAAATTCAGTTATAAAAACATTTAACTCATTACTAAATAAATTTTAAAGTTTTTTTTTTAATAAACAATTTCAAAAAATAATTTAACTGAATTTAATTTTGTTCTGTTTTTAATTAAATATTATTGAAAATTGTTGAAATATATTTGTGTTTAGTAAAAGACCTTGTTTGTTTCAAAAAGTACATTAGCAGACTAATGTTTAATATTATAGGTGAATGACAATTTTAAATATTCATTACTTAAATTTCTATAGAATTCTTGTTGTATGTTAAAGTATGAAGAAGTACATTATAATTTTAAGTTTGTATGCATCTATTCAAGTTTTAAATATATTTAGAAAAATGAAATTATTTGACTAACGTAGTAAAAAAATTATTTTAAGTAAGAGTTTTGATTTTTTTATAGTGACAAATAAAATTAAAGTAAGTAGAAACTGATACATTTATATTTTAGTGAAGATAAAAAAAGTAGTGTACGCTTTACAGAGTATATTTTGAGACGAGCATTGCTTTTTTTTCAACTTAGTATTAATTCATTTACTATTTTTATTTAGTATTTTTTATTAATGAAGTTATTGTTTTAAACATAGTTATCATTTGGATTTGAGCAAATTAATTTACTATATGCTTGACAAAAAATTAGTAACTTTTTCCGAATTATGTTAAATTTTTTGTAGAGTATTTTTAATTTTCACAAACATTTATAAAATATATTGTAAGTAACGTTTTTAACCAAATTTTTTTCTATTTGAAATGATACAGCAGTTGTGTTATTTACGAATTGTTTCAGAAAAAAACTATAAATGTGTATTAAGTTTTTTTTACTCACATAAAAATTAATTTATTTAAAGGAACTTAATTAAAATATTATGTAATTTTGAAAATCATATAAAAATTTTAAAGTTTAATAAATTTTACAGACTGTTATTTATATTTTCTACTTCTTAAATCGCATTTAGTTGAAAATTTTTAATTGTTTTTATCAAGTATGGAAATAAATTTTATCTATAAAATATAAAAGAATTGTTGAGTTTTTCAACCCTAAAATATGTTTAGTTTAATGGTCATAGTCAAGTGAACTTTGTGAACATGACTTTAGATGAATCACGCTAGTTATATGTTATACGAAAACAACGTTAATAATATTTTTAAATATTTTCTTAATTTTAAGTGCATGTATTCTTTAAAAAATAAAATATGTGCATTGTTTATAAAATGTTTTACACGTTTAATGTTTGTTAATATTTGATTATTAAAATTTGTAGAACTATTGTAACTTTACATACACTTAATCTTAAAATTCTTAAACCAAGATTGTATATAAATAAATCTTCTTAAGATATTGTTTTAATTACGTTTAAAACACTATTAATTTGTTTTTAAAACATTACAAATTAAATTACTATGCTGTTTGTTTCTGTTAAATGTTGTTATCTTAATCATTTTAACTAAAATGACAATTTATGACTTTTTTTAAAATAAGCTTTTAAATATTATTTATTATACTTACATACAATAAAGTAATTATTAACTAATAAAATTAAATTTTTAATTAATTTAGTTAGTAATTGTATAAATTTACAAATTGTTTTAACAGCTTTTTCCGATGCATAACTTACTAAAAATATATAACAGAATACATTTTATTTTCTTTAAATTTATTTAAGTACTTTCATAGTAGGACTCATCAGAAATAGTTTCCTACTGAATTGGAATGAATACAAATTGAAATAAAATCATACTGAAGTTTAAAGTTTTAAGATATAAAATGACGGAATGAGTTGGTGAACGAACTTTTTCTGCTTACATAAACTGGGCCTTAAAGATTGAATACATAAGGCTTCCAGAACATGCAATTGAAAAGAGTTCTATGCTCTCACTAAGACTGAAGAATTGTCCTATTCATAATTTTTTAACACACTCAGGATTGTCCAACAAATGTTGCCCAATCGCCGAGAAGTATTTTTTAGTTGGTTTCTCAAAACGGCCATCAAACCACTTTTTCAAGACTTTCCGTAAGACAATTTTTCAGTCTTAGTGAGAGTAGAGAACTCTTTTCAATTGCATATTCTTGAAGCCTTATGTATTCAATCTTTAAGGCCCAGTTTATGTAAGCAGAAAAAGTTCGTTTACCAAACTAGACTTTTTAAATCCTTATATTAGTAATTTTAAAGTAATTAGTTTCTTGTTTAATTTTGTTTTTAAGCATAGTTTAAATCTAAAATTTTAATCGCTTCTTTATTTAGATTGTTTTAATTCTACCGAGTTTTGTTAGTATACCAAATTTGTTTAGCATTAGCACTTATTTAATTTTTAACATTTGAGTTTTACATCATTTTATATCTTAAAACTTTAAACTTCAGTATAATTGTATTTTAATTTGTATTCATTCCAATTCAGTAGGAAACTATTTCTGATGAATCCTACTATGAAAGTACTTAAATAAATTTAAAGAAAATGAAATGTATTCTGTTATATATCTTTAGTAAATTGTTTTAAATAGATTAGCTCAAGTTATTACCGTCCTTATAAATCATTATGACAGCTATAAAACAAAGTTGTTTAGTGATAGCTGCTTATAAAGAAATAAATTAAGATCATATGAATTCAAAAATATATATTTATTTTTTTCGTGTTTAGCTAGCTTAAATACTTGAGTTTAAACATAGTTTAACGTTTTAAAGACAGTTAATTACATTACTGATGTGATATGGAAGCAGTTCATTTTTAAAAATGTTTTAAATTAGTTTAGTTAGATTAGTAAGATTCAATCTTGCAATGTAAAAAACTCTTACAAAAATGTGCATTTAAATTAAACAATGTTTTGTACAAAATTTTTATACATACTAACTTTAAGTTAGATTATTGAATTTGTTTTTCTGGTGTTTATCATTTCAAAGTACTTTTTTGTTTAGAAATTTTTTTTGACTGTAGTAACCAAACAAGACATAATAATGCAAGTACAAAAACTTTTATGTTTTTTATTGTACATATTTTTTTTTTTCAGTACTAGGTAAAAGTTAATTAAATTAAAACCAAACTGTTCACTTTATAACGCATCGAAATTAGAATATTATTGTAAAAATGTATCATCGTTTTACAAAGAAAAAAATTAAGGTTTGATTTTATTGAAATAAATTATTTACAAATTTATATAAATATTTATTTATTTTGTAGTCATAAAACATATTAGCTGTTTTAGAATTAAACTTATTTTTTAGAAAAGCAAAACAAAAGTACTCTTAAAATAATTAATTTAAACGAAAATAAACTAAACAAACGTTATAGAAAAATTAAAGTTTTACAACTAAACTACAGTATCTTGTTTTTTTTTTTGAAAAATTTTTTTTAGTATCGTCAAATATCCTCTATCAGGATTTATTTAATTATTCATTAAACTTACTTTGTTATATTTAATGCTACAAATATTTTGGTTATAACTAAAACTGAGGTTGCACAATTTAAGTTTTTCAAAACAGTTGTAGATGTTTTCATAAGTTTTATAAAATTTATAATAAAAAACGAATGTAGTAACATAAAAGCTTGTGGTCTAACAGATTCTTGTATTCTAACAAACATTTACCGTTCATTTTTACCAATCGATTAATTTGAAATATATATAATTATATGTAAATTATTAAAAGCAGTGTAACTTTATTTTAATTACAATCGCTTGATGGTGCTAGGGAGCTCATGTCTAATGCTTATTTTATAGCGCTTTTACACATTAAAATATTGTATTGTCTTAACAATTTTTTGTAGTTCTAAGTTCTTAAATATCAAAGTTATAACTGTTCTAAGTCTTATTTTGTAAATTTGAATTTTATTTAAATTTTTCTTTAGCTTTCAAACCTAGACAATTAAAAAATAATTAAACCATTTCTACTTTTATATTATTTTAATGTTAGTTATCATAAATTTGTTCACACAATATGCATTCGCCTGTATATTTTAATAAAAGTTCCCATCTTTTGCTAACGTTTTCGCGCTTAATTGAGCTTAGAAGAACATTTTTAATACCAATTCATGTTTATTTGAAAACTAATTAGCAACTCAAAACTTTCCATTCTCTTTTGAAGCTGGCAGTTTGTCAAACAACAGTTTTACTTTATTGCGCTTAACCGGTCGTTACAGTTGATAGAATATCAATTAATCGGCATCTAGTTAATTTTTAAAAGATTCTTTTGAGAAAAAAAGCTTCTTTCATTTCTAGTGAATGATAATTGAGTTTTATTTAAATTTCCTTGTGAAAGCTTTACTTTTTTTAATCATATTTTCAGGAAAATTAATAAGTTATGGACAGTAGGTGAATTTTTTTTTGTTTACTTTTATTAAAAGTTGTTTTATATATTTTTCTAATTTCTCTTAATTGATGTGAGCGTACTTTTTTTAGGCTTTAACTTTTCTTTAAACTTACATAAGTTGGTTATTTTTTATAAAAAACAATTGTTTTTACATTGTTGATGTTGTAAAAATACAACTAGTTCTTTTTTTACCCAACAATTATAAATATTATCCTCATTCTTTATATTAATACGAGCTTAAAACAGTCATATTTTATTTTATTGACTATACCTGAAACTGAAGACTTTTTACTAAACTTACAATAAATGTGTAAAACTCTTATAATTAATTAGGAACATAACATAATAAATATGAAAATAAAATAATGAAAAATATAATTAAAAGCCATTAGCTGCCAATACTGCTTTTTTTTAATGTAGTTTAACGGGAAAATTAAAAAAAAAACTTATCCAACAACACATTTTCATCAAAAACAATTGTTTTTTATACTTAAAATAAGTATTTTTAATGTTTTTATGTACATTTTTTTTTATAGGTACAATATTAAAAAAAATCAAATGAAAACAAATTTTACCTATCTTAAATAAACATTAAATTTCTGAAGACTATAAACTTTTTGCTTTTGACTGTTCGTTTGAAAAGGCGCGACTACATATTTTTCACGATAACATAATAATTCATTTAGTTTTTTACAAGTTAAATGTGCTCTTATATATATTTAGAACAATTAATAAAATTTTGTGAAAAAGATTTCAGGCCAAACAATGCCAGTTCGATAGCATTCATATACTCTGTTAAAATAAGATTAGATTATTTTTATTTTATTTTGAGTACATCTGCCTATTTTTAAAAACTATTATTTTTAAAATAACTAAGACAGTTCAGTTTGTAAGTATTTTAACAAATACTCCAAATTAGTTTATTAAAAAGTTATTTACATTCTGAAAAACATTTTTGATAAGGATATAAGCATATTTCTAAGTAAAATTGTAAAAACAGGTATTTAGCCTGTAAAATTTTAATGTAATTAAAAAAAATTAAAAGTGCGCTAAGATGTTGTAAGTTTAGCTGTTTTGTCTGTTGATTTGTTTTATTTTTTAACAAACAAAGTACAGAAACTGTTAATTCGATTTGATTAAACTGTGTTAAAACACTTAAGGCAAAATAACTTTTTTACGCACCTTGTGTTATATACTAAGAACAGTGATAATTTTAAAGCTTCACAAAAAAGTTTGAATAAAAATTTGATGTATTTATAGAATTTTTTTATATTTTATTAATTATCATATTGATTAGACTTAACAATAAAATATTTTTTCCTAACCCGTTTTTTAGCTTTAAAAGTAACTATAAACTTAAGTTAAGTGTTTTTTTTTCTTTAATTTAGTTATAAAAACTATTAACTTATTACTAAGTAAATTTCAAAAGGTTTTTTATAATGAATAATTTAACTGCATTGAATTTTCTTATGTTTTGTATAATTAGTTTAGTTTCTAACCTTACTAATGTTAGAACAGCAAATATAAAAGTTGGTAAGGTATAATGTAATGAGTTACAAGTTTGTAAGAGAAAAAGTAGATTAATCAAAAAGATGATGTACAAATTATCATCACACAAAAATAAGCATTTAAAAACTATATGCAAACTAAAAAAATATATTAAAACAATGTTAGAGTTAGTTATTGCAGTCAAATAGACTGACTATTATTTTGTTTTTATTGATACTTTGTCTTAAGTTTAACTTTTCTTTTAGTTTTCAGATTAAAACTAAGTAACCAAAATGTAAACTTGACGCAAAATTTGTAAAGGCGTACAAAGCAATTGTTTTTTTTTTATGTTATATTACTTATTTACTTTTAAACTGACTATACAATAATAATTTTCTAATTAACTTTTAAAGCATTGACTAAGACATGAAAAATATTATACTTTCTGAAAAATATAATTAGTGTTTCTACATTTAAGAAAGTTTTTATATAAAAGTTGTCAACTTTTATATAAATTACAAATAAAGATACATCCAAGTTATAAAGAACTTAGTTTATTTACAATTTTCAACGAAAAGTAATATGCTTGTTTTTTTGATTATCTTTTATTTTGAGATACTTTAGATTTACTATATCAGTAAGGATAACTTTTCGGTTTTAACTTCTTACAGTCAAGTTTAAGAAGTATAACGTATGTGTTGCTACAATAAAAAATGTATTTAAATTGTTGTAACACAATTGCTGCATTTACTCTTCCGTACAGTTTTAAGTTACAAAACCTTGTTTTTTAAACTTAAATCTTAAAAGTTTTAGAAAATTATAATAAAAGTTTATTTTGAACTGTGAAACAACATCATATGTTTTCCATTGTTATTGATTTTTTGTGGTTTAAATTTATAAGTGCTTTTTCCTAATAAAACCAAATAATTAGTCTCAATAATTTTTTTTTAGTTATCAACTACATTTTATAATTTCAATAAATCTTTACAATCAAGTGTCTCTTATTTAACTTACATACATCGAGTTCAGTTTTGTTTACTACACTTAAAAATTTTATTTTATTGCTGCATGAATTTGACATTTGCTTTAACAAAATGTTATCGTAGTTAAAATGTTTTTCATAATATATTTTTAATTTTGAATCGTTTACAAACAGAAAATAACTACATAGTATTTTGTATTGTTCTTTTATTCATTTATTAAATGTTTTTAGCATGTAATTTTACTAAAGAAATCACTGTTAAGTTAAATAAACACAGATCATAGGAAATACTTTAGTTTTGAACACAAAAAAGAAAATTAATGTCAATCACATGTAGTGTAATATTACTTTGATTTTGTTAATTTAATTATTTAGTATTTTTATTGTTTAACTAAAATAAATAACCAAATTAACAAAAAATTACTACGGAATTAAATTTGATATATTTTTAATATAATATATTTTTAGTCAATATTATATTAAAGCATGTAACATGACTTATGATGATGTTAAGTATATTAATGCAACCAAGCCTAATGAAAGGTAACGAGTATTAACAACGCGGTAAACTTTTTTCAGTAAGCATATCAACTTACCGATAAGCTTTTCTAGAATACTTATTCAAGCGTTAACAACTCCTAACAAGATTTATTAGGTGAAAATTTACTTGAAGCGTTTAGTTGTAGATTTGAGCTGTATACTACGTTACACTTCAAGTAAAATTTTTGATTTTAGTTTATTTTGAAAGTAGTAGTTTAATTAGTGTATTCTTTTTAAAAGTAATTCATGATTTAGTATAAATTTATTTTTGCTTTAGAATATTAGTATTTAGCATTTCTCTAACTTAAAATCATGCATTTAAAAATTTTTCAATTGAAGAAGATAGTTCTAAACAGCTGCTAATATTAAGAATTTATTTGCCTTTAATATATTTTATGTTAAAAAAAAAGGGTTAGTTAAGTTTTTTAACATTTAAAGTAAAGTTTAAAATATCTAAACAATAACTTAAACATACAACTTTAATTTTGATTTTAGTAATAAGGCGTTTAGGTGTTGTTAACATTTCATTACAACAAATGTACAAAACACAATGTGAAAAAATAGAAAACATAGAAAAATGCTTTAGTGCAATAAACTTAGTATTATTGAAGAAAATTTTTGGTAGATTTAGCATTGCGTCATGTAAACATTAAGTGAAAAAGGCGAAACAAATGAGAGAAAAATGTAAAAAGGGTGAATTTTTTAGTGTTATAATTAAAAAGTTTCAGTTTACTTGTGTTAGTATGAAAGAAAGATTTGCTTCTTTTTCAACACTCTCTTAATTGAATGACGCTTGTTATTGGTAGTTAAACTTTTTTTTTTTCAAAATAAAAAGTTAACAAAAAAAATAACTTACTAACATTTATATAATCCTTATCAATTTATTAGTAGAATGCATCATTTTTAAATTTTGTTATCTAAATGAAGTTTAGTTTGTTTTAAACACAAAATATTATCAAGTTTGTTAATTTTAATTTTTAATAAAAAAAAATGTATGTGCTAAAATAAACTTATGAGAAAATTTTGAAACTAAGATCTTTTAAGCCTTAAAAACCTAAAATTTGAGATAAATATTTTATTTTTGCTAATTGTTTTAATTCAAGTTTGTAGATTAAATCATGTTAAGTTTAATTAAAACTTTCTTCTTCTTTTTTTAAGTATCTATTCTGCATAATTTATTTTTTTCAGATTATAACTTTAAAACAGTCAGCTGCAAAAAAAATTGCAATTTAAAAGCTATATTAAGATTTTTATAAATAAGAACAAAGTTTTATTTTGTATAAACACTTTCCGCATTAAACTTTTTGTTTAACAAAAAATCTTTTCTTTGTTTGATTTTTCAGAAAAATACTAGCTTTTGTATAAATAACTAACTGTAAAAATATTTTTTTTAAACAGCCAAAATTTTAAAAGTTTTCTACAATTCATAAATACAGTTTAAGTATGATAAAGTTAAATCTTTTGGTATTTATATTTCTTGTTGGATTCATACATGCGAATGGGTTAAGCATCAACTCGTGTGTTCATGGCAAACAAAATGATACAGAATGCACGACATCAGTAACTGTACCTATAGGTGGCAAAGAAGGATTAATATTTGGTCCAAAGTTTACTTTAAAAGGTATGGTACTAGATATAGTATAAAAACTGTTTAAATTTTTTTAACTTAGTAGAGTTTTGTAAGATGCATTAAACACAAGTTTTAATGGTTTTTCTTAAAACTAAAAATAGCATTATAACTGCAATATTTTCGTTGAAATTACTTATTACTACTTGCTACTAAACACATTAAGCTTTATTTGAGTCTTTGTATCTTAGCTTTATGCTTTTTGAAAAGCTGATATAAAAAATCTATTAGCAGCATTGTTTATTTAATAGTCTAAACTAATTTCATAAGTATTTTCTTAAATGTTTTAGTTTTTTGTTACACTAAAATTTAAAATATCTAGACATTATAAGTTTACTGTTTTCTATTGCTATATTTAAAAGTATATTGTACAACTTTAAAGTAAAAGTTTTAATTAAGTATATTTTTTACCATTGAATAACGATTCTTAAGTAAATACTAGGTTAGTTAGTATTTGAAATTATTAGAATTTAAAAATGAAATTCTCGTTTAAGTTTTTTAAATGAACAAGTATAGTTTTTGACATACAATTTTTATTTTACGCTTGTTTTTTAAACTATTTAAAACTTTACTGAAAATATTAGTAATTTTTTACTAAGCTTTGAGGGAAGCTTTTGACTTTACCCTTAAGTACAGAGAAAGCTTTTTTTAAGTAAAAAAAAATCTTTTCTGTGTAGGAAAATGCTATATATATTTTTAGTTATTTTAATAATTTACAGCAAAAAACTATTATATCTTCTGAACACTTTTAAAAATATTTCTATAACAGGAAAAGGTATTCAAGTTAGCTTAATAGGAAACTATAAAAAGCTCTCTTTGGTAGACATTGGAGATGGAGTTTATCAATTACAGTTTAACGAAGACATGGGTAAATGCTGTGTTAATTGAAAAAGATATACACTGAATTAGAGAATTTATTTTTTAGTTACATTGCAGCATATAAAAGATATTAAAAGTTTGTAATTTTTATTTCTATACAGAACAAGAACTTCCAAATCTTGGTGAGTTGATGTATCTTCAAGCAAAAGATAGTAATGGAACAGAAGTCAAAATGAAAATTTTCCTTGGCGCTTTTTATTTAAAGCCTCCTCAGTTTTCGACAAAGGTAATAAGTTACACATTTTTAATTTTATCTAAAAATATGAGATATAAGATATTTACGTAATTATATTAAAGAATTGTTTTGAAGTTGTAGTACCTCATCTAAGCTCAAAGCAATGCAGAGTTAACATGTGTTAATGAATTAAATAAATTAACATTTGTTAAAACGTAGATAAACAGTTTATAAAATAAGTAAATTTTTATTAAAACTAGTTAAAGCGCTTTTTTACGTGTTACTTAAGTTCTATACTTTTATTCATATCAAAAACATTTTGCTTAAAATATATTTAACTTGTTATAAATAGCTAAACTTTAACACTACAATGCATGTACGCTTAACATTTTATTAAATTACTTTGTAGTTTATCAGAAACAACAATACATTTTAGTATCATGAAAAATATTAAAAAGTTTTTGTTAAATACAAAGTACAGTCTTGCCTAACTTTGTCTACTCAACTTTTTACTTACTATTTTCGCATCAAAAAATATATTATTTGAAATTAAAAGAAATACGAAGTTGACTTGGAAACTTTAAAAACGAAAAATGGATTCAATGTACAAGCTACTAATCCAAACCCAGACATCTACCCTGAAATTCATTTCAGAGCAAAGAACAAAAGTCTTGAAAAATACCCAAAACTGTTCATTTATGGTAATGGTAACTTAAAAGCTGCAAAATTCTTTAGTTCTCCAAAAGATAAAGTTAAAATAGAGTAAGTTATTTTTTGTGTGTTATTTAATTACAACATGATATTCTGGCTTAAACATAAAATTTAATTGTTTAGGTATGAAGTTGAAGCTTATTATTTGCAAGTTGAATCAAAATTGTCTACTAGTAGTGCTTTCATTGAAATATATTCTAAAGTCAATCCCGTTTTTGAGTTCCAGCCTTTTGAAGAAACACAGTTGGTTTCACAGAAATTTAAATGTAAGTTGTGTTAAAATTCTAGTATTTTTTATAATAAACATATGTGAACACAAAAACAGTTATTCTTCGATTGAAACTTGCTCGAACGTAGCAAAAGAAAACTTAAAATATAAACAAAATTAAATTAACTGATGTACATTTAAGTTTGTATAATTTTAGATCAAGTCAAAGAAGGAGTTGGTATAGAACTTGGGTCTTTTAACTTTGTTGATTCTGAAAAATATGGTCTAAATTTCTCCGACTTTGAAACCAAAATTACTCAAGTTTCCCCTATAACCGGTGAATATTTTCAATTGAAAGGAAACAAACTTTTTGGTACGTTTGATGCAGAAAACGAAACGGAATATGAAGTTGAATTTAAAGCTTCTTACAGGTAAAAATGTTTCGAAATTAGATTTAGATGCTATTAAAATATCTTTAGTAAACTAATACCGAAAAATATTATTAATACGCTGGCAGTATCCAAATTTTAAACACTATTTTAAAATAATTAAAAAGTTTAAATATCGAAGTTGAAAATGATAAGTATTGTTTTTTTCTAAATTAAAATACAAATATTTTTAACATGGGTTGCAATATTTTAGGTTTTAAAAAAATAAAAATTTTACATTTTAAAACTGTGTGTTTTGAAAGCTTTTCTTAATACACAGGAACAGTACTAAATCTATGAAGTTACATTTTGAAGTTCTTGATGTTAACGAGCACAAACCGGTATTTGAAAATGATGATGATAATGAAATTTTAATACAAGAAAATTTATCTGTTGGTGACGTAGTTGTAAAACTAAAAGCAACAGACGCTGACAAAAATTCAAAAGTTTGTAATTTAACTTATGTACTATTCTCTTAAAACGCTGGTAAAAAAATCTGTATTTAGTTTTAGTATTTAAAAAAATTATAGCATTTAAAATTTTACTAATTTTAAAAACATTTTAGAAAAAAATTAAAACTAAAAATGAAAAAGGTTTAAAACTAAAAATTCATTGAAATCATACTAAAGTATGCATATTTGTTTACACTATACAACAATATCTAAACTTCAACAAACTTAACTTAAAATTTTGTTTTTAGTATATTTAAAGTATATAATTTTTATAAGTTTTAGTTAGAATTATAGGCTGTTAGAATTAATTGAAGGAAACTTGAAATAGATTCTAAGTTATAAAACATTAAGTTTTTATCTAAATATTTGTTTAATATTCTAATAGTTGACGTACACTCTCGTGGACAAAATCAACAATCCATTTAAAATTGAAGGAAATTTGTTGAAGCTCAAAAGTCCTTTAGATTATGAAACAAAAAGTGCTTACAAGGTATTTTTGAAATTTTTTTGTGAAATTATTTTTTGAATAATCATAAGTGAAAAAAAAAATTAAGAAAAACTACATAATATAAACAATTTTTTTAATCTAAATTTTTTGTTACAAAGGTTGCTGTTTTGGTCACTGACGGAAAATTTACTGCCCAAAGAAGTTTGATGATTTCATTAAATAATGTAAATGACGTCATTCCTCAGATAACTTACCCGAAACAAAACCAAACTGTAAATCTCAACGCTGAAAGTAAAGACTCAATTACACTTCAGGTACTTTTTAAAGTTAATTATAGTGATATGTCCTAACAAAATTACAACATATCTTAAAGTAGTACACATATCATTTTGGGGTTTTTGCATATAATTTATGAAAACATTTTTCATGCTGAAGCTCAGTTTGCTTTTTAGAAGTATTTCTTTTTAACAACCATTATAACTCACTTTAAAATGTTAAAATCGAAAAGACATTTTACTTTTATTTGAAAAAAGAAAAGTAAAGTGAAATTTAAAGCAAACTTAATTTTTAGATATACTAAGAAGTTTTGAAAATTCAATAATTTTAAATATCTTAATTCTGTTTAAACCTGTTAATTCAAGTACAGGTTTTGTAAAAGATAAGTTAACCTTCTTTAAGAAATCTTTAGCTTACATAAATCTTTGTTGTAACAATCAAAATGTGTATTCTAATGCAGTATTTCTTTATAAATTGTTATAGAATTTTTATTGTTTTAGTTTGAGTTACAGAGTAAAAATATTAAAAAAAGTAGCAATTATACTTACTAAGTTCTTTAAGCACAACTTATTAGTTTAAAAATTTAAAGATAAAATAAAATTAAGGAAGTAAAAAATAATAAGCTTTGAATTTAATAAATTACATTACTTTCTAATACTTCAACATACGATTGTGAATTTTTTTTCTAGTAAAGTAGTCCGTTAGTTTAAATTTTGATTTTATTTTTAGATCTACGATGATCAAAAAACAGGTTTACACTACAAGAAAGTTTCATGTACACCAGTAGCTGATTGTCAGAATGTTCTAGAGTTTAATGAAAATTCTGGTGAAATAAAAATGATAAAACCAAGTCGAGACGATTTTCACTTTCAACTCACCTTAACTGTAAAAGTATGTTTGAAAGTTTTATTATTTATAAATGTGTTGATTGAGTGATTTAATTCCTCGTACATAGGTTTTGTTTTACATTTATATCATATTTTTTTCAGGTTTTAGACGACAAATTTAGTTCCGAAGAAGTTACTTTTTTTATCAATTACACAAAAGAAAAACCGTTTCCGGCTCTCGCTACAGCGTTGGGAATTTTGTGTCCACTGATTGTTTTGGTTCTAGCTTTTGCAATTTATTCACTAGTAAGTAGACTTGGTTTTATTGAATAAATAAAAAAAAAAACCTTAATTAATTTTTAAAATACTAAACATTTTTAATGAAAAAGTTCAAAAATTCTACAACTAAAAACAAAAGCTGTACATACTTTTTTTAAAGTATGAGTAGCTACTTGATTTAACCTTTAAAAATAAAACTATAACTTAAGTAATCAATTAAGGTCTTATGATGATTAAAAATTATAGTACAGTTTTGGAAATTTCTCAAAGTTCATAATAAGCAGATATTTAAGGCTCAGAAGTTAATAAGTATAAGTTTATTTTGGCAGAAATCCAAATTAAAAATTGCTTTATTTAATTTGTTATTATTAATACTTTACATTTTTTTTAATGTAATTTGTGCTAATTTAATTATTAGTTTTGTTTCAACCAATTTTCTTAAGGACCTTTATTTATTTTTAATTGTTTGTAGTATTTTAATAGATGTAGTTTCAAATGATTTATGCTTAATACTTTCCTTTTTTACATTATTCAAAATTCTAGGTTCAGAAAAAGAAAGTAATTGAAGTCTATAAAGTTAATAATAGCAGGTTTGTAATTTCAATTTTCCAAGTTTTATAGTAAAAATATTTTAAGAGAAGTTATTAACTTTAATAAAATAACACTTTAATTCCTATATACTTCTTAGTTCTGTTAATTTCTGTTGTTGTTTTGAAAATATTACTTACTCATTCTAGGTAAAGAGGTTGACAGTATTTTTTTATTTCAATTTCGTTTGAACTGTCTGTTTAATTTTTAAACAAAAAAAAATCGAATTTAAAAAACATTTTCAAACTTATAATTAAAAAATCCTCAAGTGGTAGTATTAGTAATAATTTATTACACAAGTTGTGAAATCATTAGTCAAAGATGACTTTTTAATGTTTTGTGTACCATAAAAATGTTCTTTACATATAAAATTTGTTTTATATATTAGATTAATTTTAAGCAATTTCTAATTTTAGTAATGAGAAAAGTGAAGAATCAATTTCTATTAATGACGACTTTAAAATTGAATATTATCAGAACAACGATATGCCTGTAGTCAACGTTATTAGTTAGTTATTATTGTTTAAGCGTATGATTTTACTACTTAGAATAAAATATATACAATAAAATAGCACATTTTATTAAATATTTACAACTTAAGTATATAAAACACTTTAAAGACAAAATCTAAAGAAAAGAGTACAAAAGTAATCTTGTAATTATTATCGTAACCAGTTTTTTTAGTTTTAATATACTCCTGTTCCTTTACTTTAAAAAAAAATATTTTGTCTAAGAGTACTAATTAAAATATTGATTTTCAAGTTTTTCTAAAGTTAATAATTACTATACGCCTGTATTAACCTTCAGAACTTTTTTTTCAAGTATTTAAAATATCTTTATTAACATTAACAACAGACGAATGTGAGAAAAACACGAACAACAGCAACATCGAATCTGGAGCTCAGGAAAAAGATCATCAGAAAAAAAATGAAAACGATCAGAAAGAGTCAGTTTCTTTCACCGACAAAGATTACGACTTGCAGTCGTCTCCCACCACTTCAGGTGATGACGTCATCAATAGGGACATTGATGAATTATTGAGAATGGAAGAGATGTGCGGCATTTAATTTTCCTCCTCAGATGCCACCTCTCTCCTTCCAGGGCAGCGAACTCGGCCACCCATCTCACTACAATCCTTACCAAGCGTCGAGTTCATGCTCTCTCTACCCTCGCGGCGCAAGCAGCAAAGATTCTTCAAAATCTTATAAGTGATTTATTGTATTGCCATATGTTAAGAACGTTCCAACGATGCCATAGTAGTACAACGACTGATATTATAATCTTCACTACGAGCAAGGTAGTTACTATTGTGATGTTGTGAATGTTTTTATTTATTAAGTAATTGTCTCTAATATTTGTATTTGATTTAATGTTAGTTTTTTTCTGTTAATAAACAGACATTTAAACATGTTTTTTATTTATTTTTTATTTAATAACATTTTATTGTTATTTTGGCAATTTTTTTTTTTTTAAAGTTATATAACACATGACACTTTACATTTTTTTTTAATGTATATGCTTAAATGCCAACTATTTCTGTTCATTAGTTTATTAAAAAGAAAAAAAAAAAAAAATTATGTACTAAATTACAAAAAGCAATTATGTTTATTTTTAGAACAACTTGTAATAAAAATAAAACAAAATTGCATTATTTGTTTCATTTTAATATCATCGCACATGACTTTTAGAAATAAAAACAAATTTAATCATATGACATGTAAGTTCAAGTGTTTGCTTGTATGTTCTATGATTACATTTTTATTTTGTTTATTTTTATAACCTTGTGAAACTTTTCAATATATAACTACAGATAAAAATAGCTACACGTTAACAAACTCTTATTTAGATACATAACGTGATTTAACTTGTTATATTTTCATTTTCAAAACTTAGCAGAAATTAAATTATATAACAATCTAGACTTAAAAACTAGCATTAACAGTTTTAAAAATTATCAAGGGAAATTAAAATGTTTGACAAAAAAATTTTAGTTATTAAATCGGTAAATTTGAAGGTACTTTCTTGAATAGCACAAGCATTTCTTCAAATTTTTAGCAACATTTATCTGCAAAAAAGTGTAAAAACGTAAACTATATTTTTTGAAATGTACCATTTATTTTACTAAAAACGATTTGTTAGTTGGTTTATTTTTACAACATTAAAATTTTTGTAGAAAGTTGATTGTTAAGCAATTTTGCATAAAGCTCCACTTTGTTTGTTACGACTTGTTAAACCCATGTTGAGTTACTCCTTCTTTTAAAGCGTTTAAATTGAAACCTTATTTACGATTATGTTTTAGTTAGTATTAAGTCCATTTGGTTTATAGATAGTTACTTAATTCATGTTTTAAATCTTTTTAAAAAACAATTAGTCGACTTATTCTAAATTCCTCATGCTAAAGATTTGAGTTGTTTTAGCAAGGCTTTTATATTAAGAGTTTTCTGTAAAGAAATATTTAGTAGTAGTTTCGTTTCACTAATCCTTAGTCCACTATATGCACAAATAAGCTGTTGGGTAAGCTATAGTTAGAATTAATCAATTAAACTAAAGCACAACAGAGCAGTTTATACGAACTAACTGCAAACATCTAAGCAGTTAAAGCGTTAGAGTAATAAACACATGTATAAATATTCAATCATTGTTTAAGTATGACAAAATGATTTTGATAAATGTGTTTTATCTTACAAAAAGTAAAAGTTTAAGTTATAAGTTAGCAGAATTAAAATAAGTAGTAACTATGAGTATGGTATATACTACATTACCTTTTAATTAAGGTATACATGTTATTCAGTATTATTGTTTTTGAATCTACGTTAGGCATACTTCAATTAAGTATAACATTTTAATAATACTGATATTTTCTAAGTTTCATTTATAGTTACAACGTTTTTTGAAGTTATGATCATGATAGCAATGTTATATTGAACTTGTATTAATGTTGCCAAACTTTAAATTCTTAGAAATGTACTGAAACAATATATAACTTAAAAGTTCTATTTATTAATTCTAAATTATAACAAACAAACACATAATTATCTACTAACATAATATAGAAACTTTGCAATTTAGCTTATGTGTTATATTAAGATATTTTTAAATTAATTCATGTGTATATAATAACCTAACAAAACCAAAAATTGACAGACTTCATAAAAGCATATAAAACTATACATAAGGCTTACATCTAAAAGTAATGCTCTAAACGTAATTTAAAACAAAACTAATGAGCCATACTTGTTTGTTTTGATTACAAACTGAAAAGTCCCTTAAAAACTTTGTTAAACCAAAAGAAAAATAATACAAAATAATTAGTACTTTTGTGTTCGAATGCAGCTATTTTATAGAGCCTAAAATAAAGTTTACGAGAACAATTAAATGTTTTAATTTTTAAGATTTACCAATTTAAAAAAATTATTGAAATGTTTATAAAAATTAAACATTAAATTATAATAAGTTTTTTTTTGTTATTTAACAACGATTTTCCGAACATTATTACTTAAAAAGCCTAATTATTACTCTCTTATATAAAAAATATATTTAAATATTAAACACATATGACCTATGTTTAAACGTATGAACAAGCTTTATCTTCCTTAAAATTGTACTAGTTACGATAAACATTGTTTTATATTCTTCATTATGTATTAAGCTATTTCGTAATAAAAAATATTTCTTGTTTATTAATCATTGAATAGGTTTTAAAACTAAAAAAAAACAAAAAGAAATTATATTATTTTCTCAATATTTATTTAAAGCAAGGTGTTAAGCTTAAAACAATAAATTTTATTTAAATCTTTTTTTTTTTAAATACGTGAACTTTAAATTAACTTAAAATATATAATTAATTTAAATTTTACAATTACATTATGATTTAAGAAGAAAAAAAATCATTTGTTCAAAATAATTAAATTTAAATTTTCAAATAATATATATAACTTTTAAATTGTAATCTTTTAGTAAATTTTTTAACATACAGTAAAATGATTTGAAAAATATAATTTTTAGAACATTGAAAAGTATCAAATAGTAAGACAGACCTTGAAAGTGTTTTATTTTCGTTTTTGAATAATTTAGACTTTGTTTATCTTAAGATTGTTTTACAAATCAAATACTTTTTATAGTGCTTCACTAAATAGTATATTATAATTGCGTTTAGTTATATTACACCACTTAAATTACAGTTAATCAAATGTTTTTCTTTTAGCTTTGATTTTTAAAAGATCTTGTATAAATATTAACATGTATGTTTATATATATTAATAGCATGATTTTCGTAAGTTTATAGCTTTTCTTTTATTAATTAACTAAAATAAAAAGTTATAATAAAGTCAATTGTATTAAATAGTTATATATTATAAAATTGGATTTATTCAGATAAGTCAAATTTCCCTGAGCTTAATAAGGCTTTTAATTTGTGAATTAGAAATAATAAATTTAAATTATATAGAAAAATTGCTTCATGTAGATTGTTACTGTAATCATTAGCCGTATAATAAGAAAAACAAAAACTCACATGTTAAGTACAGGAAAAATAAAAATACACAAAAACAAGTTATGGCGTAATTTTGAGATCTAAAATTATGTATAAATTTTTATTCTCTATGTTAATGATTTAATGCTTAACAAAAACGTATTTGACATATATTTCAGAATTGATGCTTTTTCATGAAACCTTTCTTAGATAAATCGAGTAAAATTAGTTTTATGTTAAATATGACTTGCATTTAACAAAATATGCATGCATACCATATTTATAACATTTTTAATTGTTGAACTTCCTTCAAAGTAAACTGTTGTTAAATGACTTACACACTTTGGAATGTGCTCTTGTATTCTAGTTTCAAGGTGCCTAAAGGTTTAACCGATATGTTCATAGCATTTGAACAACAGCTATATCGGCAACCAACCAAAGACAACTAGTAAAGCAACTTCAAATGCAATGAAAAGATACTTAATATCAGAACATTTAATTAAAAATCCTAGTTGTGGAAAAAGTTACAATGAAAAGAAGTTTAGAATATTAATTGTATTTACTTTATATTGAGTTATAGTTCCAACAAAGAGCTCAACTAGTAAGGAGCAAAAAAATATTAATTAGACAATTTCAAATTGAGAATTTTATTCAACACGATGTTTCATGCAAACGCAACGATCACGATTAAAACCTCTATAAAGTAAGGTAGACAAAGCTATATATACTACTATTAGATGCTACTAAACAACACTAATCAACACTAATTATGTTATTATTACAACTGATTAAATTAAATGAGCTTGCTAAATTGACAAAAAGATTCCAAAATGATTAATGGCCAATTAAGTAAAACCTATTGGATAAGTAAAAATAGATAAATCAATAAAATAACTAACTAGAAAACACGAATGCAACAATAATACAATAAAAACAATAAAATAAGAATAAAGATAATATAGAAACAAAATAAAATAAAAATAAATTGCAAAAACAAATGTATTATACTAATAAAGTTTGTAAATATGGACATGACAATGTTATGATTTTAAATAAAATAATATACTAAATACATAATATGACACAAAATAGATTATCTGCTCTGCCAAAAAACAAATCTATGTTTAACAAATACAAAGAACCGTTCGAAGAAGCGTTAAAAAACAGTGGCTTTAAAAAAGTCTTAGAATACTCAAACCAAAAAGATGGCATAGCCGATAAAAAAAGAAAAAGAAGAAAAAAAAAAGAAAGTGTTATACTACAACCCTCCATTTAGCTCACCTTAAAAAACATAATTAGGAAAAGAGTTTCAAAAATTAGTTGACAAACACTTCCCCAAAAACGGAAAACTTAATAAAATTCTGAACAAAAATACGATCAAAATTAGTTACTCAAGTATGCCCAACATAGAATCCGAAATTAGCATATCAAATCATAAAATCATAGAGAAAAGAAAAAACCAGTAGAAAAATGAAACAAATTGCAATTGCTGAGTTAAAACATCATGCCCAGTGGAAGGTAAATGCCTTTCCAAAAGTGTTATATATATAGACATGGTAACACACAATAACAAAGAACACCATTATATTGGATCTACCGCAAGAAACTTTAAAATAAGATACAACGAGCATATGCACAGCTTTAGAAACAAAAACCTGAGAGAATCGACGAAACTGAGCTCTTTCATTCAGGCCGCAAAATTCAACAAAGAAATGACCAAGAAAAACGGGAAGTGAAAAATAATGCATAAAATTAATCAACGCAAACCGAGCAAAATTTGCTTTCTGTGGAATGTAGAAAGACTTGAAATAGCATTTGCCGAAAACAAATCATCTCTTAACTCCAGAACTGAGTTAATTGGCAAATGCAGACTCTTTGTAAATTTTATTTAAAATCATAATATTGTCATGTCCATATCTACAAATTTTATAAGTATGTTACATTCGTGCTTGCATTTTAATTTTACTTTATTTTGTTTTTATTTTGTTTTGTTTTTATTTTTATTTTATTATTTTTATTGTATTATTGTTGCATTTGTATTTTATAGTTATAATTTTATTGATTTATCTATTTTGTACTTGTACAATAGATTTTACTTAATTAGCTATTAACATTTTGGAATCTTTTTGTCAATTTAGCAAGCTCGATTAATTTAATCAGTTGTAATAAGTATTTAATTAGTGTTGATTAGTGTTGTTTAGTAGCATCTAATAGTATTATATACAGCTTTGTCTATCTTACTTTATAGATTTTTTAATCGTGATCATTGCGTTTGCATAAAACATCGTGTTGAAAAATATTCTCAATTTGAAATTGTCCAATTAATGTTTAGAATATTAAGAAGTTGTAATAATATTTATGACCTCATCAAAATGGAATCCGTATACATTCATTTAAATAAACCAAAATTGTGTAAACATAGAGAATTTGATTATTCGTTATCCTAGTTTAGTTAATTAGAGCTCTTATGTTACGTTCAATTGTTTGTTTAGAATTTTGATTACTTTTTTTGCTTGATTAACTAATTTCTGATGCAATTATAAGGCTATATAAATTAAATATTATTTTTATTATGTAACAATTGTAACACACTGAAGAAAATTGTTGAAATATATTTGTGTTTAGTAAAAGATCTTGTTTGTTTTATAAAGTACAATAGCAGACTAATGTTTAATATTATAGGTGAATGACAATTTAAATGATGGGTTGCTTAAATTTCTATACAATTCTAAATGTAAGTTAAAGTATGGAGAACTACATTATAATTGTAAGTTTGTATGCATCTATTCAAGTTTTACGTAGATTTAGAAAAAAAGTATTTGACTAGCAAAGTAAAAAAAAAATCTTTTAAGTAAGATTTTTAATAAATTACAGAGACAGATAAAATGAAAAGTAGCTTGAAAATTTATAGATTTATACTTAAATGAGGATAAAAAATATACTATACGCTTTACAGAGTATTTTTAGAGACGAGCATTGTTTTAATTTTTAAATCTAGTATCAAATGCTAGACATTTACTATTTTTCTTACTAGTGAAATTATTGTTTTAAAACATAGTTATTATTTGGATTTGAAAAAATTCATTTACAATTTTGCTTGACAAAAAATAGGTAAATATTTTCGAATTATGTTAAAATTTTTAAAGAGTACTTCTATACTTAACAAAAATTTTATGAAATATGTTGTAAGTAAAATTTATAAACAAAATTTTCCTTTTTTGAAATGATACAGTAGTTATGTTATTAACGAATTATTTCATGAATTAACTATTAATAAGTTTTTTTACTCATATAAAAGTAAATTTGTTCAATGTACCTTGATTGAAGTCTTCATATGAAAATAATTAAGTTCAATAAATTTTACAGACTTTCGTTTCAATTTCATACTTCTTAAATCGCATTCAGTTAAAGTTTTTAGAATGTTTATTAATAAGTATGCAACTAAGTTTTATCTATAATATATATATATATATATATATATATATATATATATTAGTTGTATATTTTTTCAACACTAAAATATTTTTAGTTCTATATATACAAGCCAAGTGTGAACTTCGTGAAAATGACTTTAGATCAGGGGTCGGAAACTTAAATACCGGAAGAGCTTGAAATTTGACAAGTCATGATTAGAAAATCTGGAAAAACCTCGAGTTTGAGAATTTTTTAAAAAACCTGGAATTTTAAACTATTTATAATTGTAAAGTAATAAAATTTTAATTTAACATTTAAAGTCTACCATGTATATTTTTTTTGAAATGAAAATACATTTAAAGTTGCTAAACAGTATCAATTTAATATTGCTTTATTTTTAAAACAGTTTTTTTTACCTTTAATTCTATTTTATACATAAGATAAAAGCAAAATATTGTAATTATAAAAGCTTCATGTTTGTGCATTGCACCTTCGCTTTTAAAATGTCTTTACATATTGTTGTGCTTTGCATTGGAACTAAACCTGTAAATTCTTCTAAAATGTCGAAGTTAGTTTAAATACCTCTAATAAAAGTTCTCATATGAGTAATACTTGTTGTATCATTGGTCTAATTTTAACAGATTGATTAAAGTCCTAGTATGATTTATGCGGCTTTATAATCTTCAGACTTTTCCTAAACACGACTTCTTGTTTTTGTTCAAGAAATAAACAAAAGTCTTTTACTATCGCCATCACAAATGTTTTATAAAAGTTTCCAATTCTAAACGGTATCTTCTGTGTAGTAATTACTTTTGTTACTTTATAACTTGCCCTGACATTTTTTTCTAATCAGTCTGTAAGTACTGAAAATAATCATGTGCTTTGTTGAAACTGACTTAAGCAATTTTTATTTCGATTCTCGAAATAACTCCTTATTAACGTTTTTAAATTCTTATTGCTCGTCTTATACTTAACTTTTTTTAAATGCAATTTTTTTACTGCAGATAAAAAAATTGCAGATAAAAATATTGCTATAATGCTTAATAAAAATAAATTTTTCTACTTCATTTTAACGACTTAATAAATTTTTATACTTTTCCGAAAAATATTTAAGAAACCTAACTTACATTCAAGCTGACTTATAATACTTTATTTTGCTGTATATATATATATATGTATGCTGTATAACATATGTCATATGTTTGCTGTATAAAAAATATAATTCACTGTTATAAACTTCGTTATTTCTAGGTTTCGTGAACTTTATGTTAAACAAGGAAGGGTTGCCCTTTTACCTGGAATCCTGGAAAAACCTTGAAAAACATAAAATTTGACAATTTAGACAAAAAAAACCTGGAAAAACCAGAAATTTGGGAAATTTTGATAAAAACCTGGAATTTTATCAATTTTCAAATGTTCAGTAGTAAAGTTTCGATTTGACTTAAAATTCTATCACATATATAAAATTTTTTTGTCATCATCAAAAAATCTTAAATAAGGTTGCCAAAAAAACAGGACTAAAACTCAAATTAAGTTTTAACTATTTAAGACAATTTTCAAAAACTAAGGTGTGTGTAAAACTTTTATTTGAAATATTTTCAATATTCTCGAGTTCTTAGAATAGTTTTTATGACTGTAGTATAACTTTTTTATATATTTACACATTGTATTCTTTTTTATAATGATGACATTTTAAATAGATATTTAGGTTTGATTAACAGCAAGTTTTTAGTTTTTTCAGCTTTTATTTAACTTAGGCTGGTTTGATATAACTCAGACACTTTTTCTTTTAAGGTGGCAAAGATGTAAAAGACTGATTTATTAGTAATAAGGTAGTTTATAAAGTATTAAAGCATTAACTATGTTAATAAACTATTTTTAGCTTTTCTTCAATAAAAATAGGTATTTTTTTTTAAGTACAAGCTACTTAAGACGCAAAAACTATTTTCAAAAGTTAATGTTTTTATAATATAAAAAAGCTGTTCATAATATAGACATGTATAAAAGTGACCCATAAAAGTTGTTCATGCTCAGTTTTTATAGAGAGTTAGGTTGTGAATAATAAAAATATAAAGTTTAACTTATTAAGTGTTTAAGATAATTCATAGTTTATTAAGACTTAGGTATATTAGTCAATGTATATTTTATTTTAACAAATGTATAAAACGTTTGTCTATGTAAAATAATTATTCAAATAGGTGTATGAATTTCATCCTGGACATGACATTAAATTATTTTGTGTACAAATCGATAAGCAAAAGGTTTTTTTGTACACCTGTTCCTTGGACCAAACGTTTTGAGCGTATTTTTTGTTGTTCAGTAAATATTATAATTACTTAAATAGGCATTCTATGTGTATCTAAAAGTCATTAAAAAACTGAATAAAAGTAAAACTTATGCTAGTGTGACTAAAACTAAAACTATTTGATTGTTTAAATGTCACTGAAACTAAAACTGCGGTCCGCGAAGACTTTGGAATCTTGAAAATTGGCCCGCGAGCACCAACTGCCTGCCGACCCCTGCTTTAGATTAAAATACGCTAGTTATATGTTGTACAAAAACAATGTTAACATTTTTTTTTGATGTTTTTTTTACTTTTAAGTGCAATCGATCTTTAAAAACGTTATATGCAATGTTTATAAAAGTTTTACACGTGTAATGTTTGTAAATATTAAATTATTTAAAACTATTGAGACTTAACTTACACTTATTCCTAAGATTCTTAAACCAATATTGTATATAAATAGATCTTCTTAAGATATTATTTTAATTACGTTTATAACATTAAACATTTGTTTTTTAAAACATCACAAGTTAAGTTACTATGCTGTTTGTTTCTGTTAAGTCTTGTTATCTTTATCATTTTAATTAAATTACAGTTTATGATTTTTTAAAAATAAGCTTTTAGTACAATTAATTTTACTTACAAACTAAGAAGTATTTATTAACTAATCAAATTAAATTTATAAACAATTTAATTAGTAACTGTTCAAATTTACAAATTGTATAAAACGGATTAGTTTAAGTGCTTATCGCTCTTATAAATCATTATGACGCATATAAAACAAAGTTATTTAGTGATAGCTGCTTAGAAAGCAAAAAGTTAAGGTGAGATGAATTTATAAAAATATATTTTTGATTCTGGAGTTTAGCTAAATCAGCTTAAACACTTAATTTTTAACAAAGTTACACCAATTAACTTACTGATGTTTTATGTAGACAGTTTACTTTTACAGTTTTATTTTTTTAAATAGATTAGTTCGATATGTAAGATTTAATCTTGCATAGTAAATAAGTGTTTCAGCAGTACACTTAAACAAAATAATGTTTTGTATAGAGATTTATACATATAAAATATTGAATTTTTTTTTCTTGTTTTTAACATTCCGAAGAATAAAGCAATTTGTTTTGACTAAAGTAACCAAACTAGAAGTTATAAAACAATATATAATACTTTAATATTCATTATTGTATGTAAATGTTTTTTTCAGAGTTAAAGGTATAAGTAAAATTACTTAAAATCAAACTATTCACATTATATCATAACGCATCTAGATTTAAACGTTTTAGTAAAAAATATTCAACGTATTACAAAGAAAACAATTAAGAACTGATTTGATATCCGTATTTTAAAGTGTTATATGTTTTTTATTTCATAATCATAAAACATATTAGTTATTTTGGAATTAGTCTGATTTTCTTATCATAATATTTTTAAATAAAACTTGAAAAATTCACAAAATATTTAATTAAAACAAAGCTAAACCAAGGCAAGTTTACAAAATAATTAAAATTTTATAACTAAACGACAAGATCTCGCTTTTTTACACAAACTTATGATTTTAGTTTTGTTAGTTATCTTCTATCAGGATTAATTTTATTATTCTTTAGCCTTATGTATTATAATTAATGCTACAAATATTTAGTAAAAACTAAAACAGAGGTAGCACAATTAAGTATTTTGAATCAGTTGTATCTGTTTTTATAAATTTCACAAAATTTGCAATAAAAAACGAAGGTAGTAGCTTAAATGCTTGTCTAACAGGCTTTTTTGTATTCTTACAAACATTTACAGTTAATTTTTACCATTTTACTAGTAATTTAAGTGCTTATAGTTAAAAATATACCTACACAATATAGCACTGTAAATTTATTACGGTCGCTTGATGTAGCTAGAAAGAGCATGTCTAATGTTTTTTTTTATTGCACTTTTACTTTTTAAAATTTATTATTTTCTTAACGATTTTCTGTAATTCTGAGTTCTTATTTATTAAATTTATAAATGTTCCTTTCTGAGACTGAAACTTTTTTTTCAATTTTTTTTTTTATTTTTCTAACCTAGTCAACTGAAAAATAAACAACCATTCTATTTTTATATTTTTAATGTTAGTTATAATAAATTTGATCACACAATATGCATTCGCCTGTATATTTTAATAAAAATTCCCATCTTTTGCTAACTTTTTAGCGCTTAATTGAGCTTAAAAGAACATTTTTAATACCGATTCATGTTTATTTGAAAACTAATTAGCTACTCGAAACTTTTCATTCTCTCGTTAAGCTGGCAGTTTGTCAAACAACAGTTTTACTTTATTTCGCTTAACCGGTCATTACAGTTGATAGAATATCAATTGACCGGCTCCTAGTTAATTTTTAAAAGATTATTTTGAGAAAAAAAGCTTTTTTCATTTCTAGTGAATGTTATTAAGTTTTATTTAAATTTCCTTGTGAAAGCTTTATTTTTTTAAAATCATTTCCACATCATTATTTGTTAATTATACTTTTCAGGCAAATTAATAAATTATGAAAAGTTTGTGAATTTTTTATGTTTACTTTTATTGAAAGTTGTTTTATACCGTTTTAAATTTCTCATAATAAACGTGAGCATACTTTTTTCAGAAAAAAAAATGTCTTAACAATGCTGATGTTGTAAAAATAAATCCATTTCCTTTTTTTCGCAATAATTACAATTATTTTCCTCATTCTTTATATTAATATTAGCTCAAAATAATCATATATTATCATCTGAATATACCTGAAACTAAAGACTTTAAACTTACAATAAATTTGTAAAACTTTTATAATTAAATAGGAACGTAACATAAAAAATACGAAAATTTTATAATTTATAATTAAAATTAAAACTAAAAGCCATTAGCTGCCAATACTGCTTCAAATTTTTTTTTGAATATTTATTATTAAGGAAAAAAAAAACAAAAAGAAAAAAAACTTACCAACAACACGATTTCATTAAAAATATTTGAATTTTGTATTACAATTAAAGATTTTTATTTTTTTTCATATTATTTTTCTAAGTTACACTATATAAAAAATCAAAAGAATATAAATTTTAGCCATCGTGAATAAACATAATTTTCTGTGACCATAGACTTTTTGATTTTGACTGTTCGTTTAAAAAGGCGCGACTACATATTTTTCACGATAACATAATAATTTATTTAGTTTTTCACAAGTTAAATGTGCTCTTATATATTTAAAGAACAATTAATAAAGTTTTGTGAAAAAGATTTCAGGTCATACAATGTCATTTCGATAGCAATCATATACGCTGTTAAAATAAAATTAGATTATTTATATCTTACTTTGAATACATCTGCCTATTTTTAAAAACTAATATTTTTAAAAAAATTTTAGTTTGTAAATATTTTGATCAATAAATTAGTATTTTAAGAAATACTCCAAATTAGTTTATTAAAAAATGTTTTACTTTCTGAAAAACCTTTATGATAAGGATATAAGCATATTTCTAAGTAAAATTTGAAAAACAGGTTTTTAGCCTGCGAAATTTTAATATAATTAAAAAATATCTAAAGTGCGCTTAGTTTTTGTAAGTTTAGATTTTTTGTCTACTGATTTGTTTTACTTTTTAACAAGCAAAGAACAGATATTGTTAATTTGATTTGATTAAATTGTGTGAAAAACACTTAAGGCAAAATAACTTTTTAACGCACCTTGTTTTATATAATAAACAACAGTGATAATTTTATAGTTTCATAAATAAGTTTGAATAGAAATTTCTTGTATTTATAGAAACATTTTTATCGATTATATTTAACAAAAAAAAATTTCGTTACTTGATTTTTAACTTTAAAAGTAAGTATAAATTTAAAAATGTTTAATTATGCTTGATATTTACGTTAAATGTTTGTTTTTCTTAAATTTAGTTATAAAAACATTTAACTCATTACTAAATAAATTTTAAAGTTTTTTCATAATAAACAATTTCAAAAACAATTTAAATGAATTTAATTTTGTTCTGTTTTTAATTGAAAATTATTGAAAATTGTTGAAATATATTTGTGTTTAGTAAAATAACTTGTTTGTTTTAAAAAGTACAATAGCAGACTAATGTTTAATATTATAGGTGAATGACAATTTAAAAGGTTGGTTACTTAAATTCCTATAGAATTCTTGTTGTAAGTTAAAGTTTGAAGAAGTACATTATAAATTTAAATTTGTATGCATCTATTCAAGTTTTACGTAGATTTAGAAAAGTGAAATTATTTGACTAACGTAGTAAACAAATTATTCTAAGTAAGAGTTTTGATTTTTTTTATAGTGACAAATATAATTAAAGTAAGTAGAAATTCATACATTTATACTTAAATAAAGATAAAAAAACGTAGTGTGCGCTTTATAGAGTATATTTTGAGACGAGCATTGTTTTTATTTTATAATTTAGTATCAAATCATTTACTATTTTTCTTACTAGTGAAGTTATTTTTTTAAACATAGTTATTATTTGGATTTGAACAATTTAATTTACTAAATGCCTGACGTAAAATTAGTAACTTTTTTCGAATTATGTTAAATTTTTATAGAGTACTTTTAATTGTTACAAACATTTTATAAAATATATTGTAAGTAACGTTTTTAACCAAATGATACGGCAGTTGTGTATTTAACGAATTGTTTCAGAAATAAACTATTAATAAGTATTAAGTTTTTTTTTACTCAAATAAAGATTAATTTATTTTAAGAAACTTTATTGAAATATTATGAAAATTTGAAAATCATATAAAAATTTTAAAGTTTAATAAATTTTACAGACTTTTATTTATATTTCTTACTTCTTAAATCGCATTTAGTTAAAATATTTTAATTATTATTAAGTATGCAAATAAATTTTATCTATAAAATATAAATGAATTGTTGAGTTTTTCAACACTAAAATATGTTTAGTTTAATGGTCATAGTCAAGAGAACTTTGTGAAAATGACTTTAGTTAAATCATGCTAGTTATATGTTGTACGAAAACAACGTTAATAATATTTTTTAATATTTTCGTAATTTTAACTGCATGTAATCTTTAAAAAATAAAATATATTTATTGTTTATAAAATGTTTTACACATTTAATGTTTGTGAATATTTGATTATTAAAATTTGTAGAAATATTGCATTTTTACATACACTTAATCTTAAAATTCTTAAACCAAGATTGTTTAAAAATAGATCTTCTTAAAATATCGTTTTAATTACGTTTAAAACACTATTAATTTGTTTTTAAAACATTACAAATTTAATTACTATGCTATTTGTTATGTTAAATCTTGTTATCTTAATCATTTTAATTAAAATGACAATTTATGACTTTTTTAAAAATAAGCTTTTGAGTATTATTTTTTATACTTAACAATACAAATACAATTCATACAAAGGAGTATTTATTAACTAATCAAATTAAATTTATAATTAATTTAGTTAGTAGTTGTATATATTTACAAATTGTTTTAAATAGATTAGCTCAAGTTCTAACCGTTCTTATAAATCATTATGACACCTTTAAAACAAAGTTGTTTAGTGATAGCTGCTTATAAAGAAATAACTTAAGATCCTATGAATTCAAAAATATATTTTTTTTTTCGTGTTTAGTTAAATCAGCTTAAATACTTGACTTTAAACATAGTTTAACGTTTTAAAGACAGTTAATTACATTACAGATGTGATATGGAAGCAGTTCCTTTTTAAAGTTGTTTTAAATTAGTTTAGTTAGATAAGTAAGATTCAATTTTGCAATGTAAAAAACTCTTACAAAAATGTGCTTTAAAATTAAAAATGTTTTGTACAGAATTTTTAAACATACTAACTTTAAGTTAGATTATTGAATTTGTTTTTCTGGTGTTTAACCTTTCAAAATAATTTTTTGTTTAGAAATTTGTTTTGAGTGTAGTAATCAAACAAGATATAATAAAGCAAGTACAAAAACTTTAATGTTTTTTATTGTACATAAATGTATTTTTTTCAGTACTAGGTAAAAGTGAATTAAATTCAAACCAAACTGTTCACTTTATAACGCATCGAAATTAGAATATTATTGTAAAAATGTATCATCGTTTTACAAAAAAAAAATTAAGGTTTGATTTTATTGAAATAAATTATTTACAAATTTATATATATATCTATTTATTTTGTTGTAATAAAACATATTAGCTATTTTAGAACTAATTTTTTTTCTATCAAAATAAAACTTAAGTACTCAACAAATAATTAATTTAAACAAAAATAAACCAAAGAAACGTTATAGAAAAATTAAAGTTTTACAACTAAACTACAGGATCTTGTTTTTTTTTGAAAAAAAAATTTTTAGTATTGTCAGTTATCCTCTATTAGGATCAATTTAACTATTCATTAAGCTTATTTTGTTATATATATTGCTACAAATATTTTGGTTATAACTGAAACTGAGGTTGCACATCTTAAGTATTTCAAAACAGTTGTAGATGTTTTCATAAGTTTTATAAAATTTAAAATCAAAAACGAAGGTAGTAACATAAAAGCTTGTGGTCTAACAGATTCTTGTATTCTAACAAACATTTACCGTTCATTTTTACCATTTGATTAATTTAAAATATACACAATTATATGTAAATTGTTATGCAGTGTAACTTTATTTTTATAACAATCGCTTGGTGGTGCTAGGGAGCTCATGTCTATTGCTTATTTTATAGCGCTTTTACATATTAAAATTTATACCTATTCTATGTCTTATTTTGTTATTTTGAATTTTATTTAAAATTTTCTTTAGCTTTCAAACTTAGTCAATTAAAAAATAATTAAACCATTTCTACTTTTATATTTTTTAATGTTAGTTATCATAAATCTGTTCACACAATATGCATTCGCCTGTATATTTTAATAAAATCTTCCAACTTTTGCTAACTTTTTTGCTCTTAATTGAGGTTTGGAGAATATTTTTAATACCAATTCATGTTTATTTGAAAACTAATTAGCAACTCGAAACTTTCCATTGTCTTTTTAAGCTGGCAGTTTGTCAAACAACAGATTTACTTAACCGGTCGTTGCAGTTGATAGAATATCAATTAACCGGCATCTAGTTAATTTTTAAAAGATTGTTTTGAGAACAAAAGCTTCTTATTTCTAGTGAATGATAGTTAAGTTTTATTTAAATTTATTTGTGAAAGCTTTTTTTTTTTTTAATCATTTTCGCATCATTATTTGTTAAATGTATTTTTCAGGTAAGTTAATAAATTATGAACAGTAAGTGAATTTTTTTTGTTTACTTTTATTAAAAGTTGTTTCATATTGTTTCTAATTTCTCTTAATTAATATGAGCGTACTTTTTTTAGGCTTTAACTTTTGTTTTAAATTACATAAGTTGGTTATGTTTTAGAAAAAAATTCTCTTAACAATGTTGATGTTGTAAAAATACAACTAGTTATTTTTTTATCCAACAATTACAAATTTAATACTTATTCTATATATTAATACTAGCTCAAAACAGTCATATTTTATCTTATTGACTATACCTCAAACTAAAGACTTTTTACTAAACTTACAATAAATGTGTAAAACTCTTATATTTAATTAGGAATATAACATAATAAATATAAAAATAAAATGATGAAAAAATATAATTAAAAGCCATTAGCTGCCAATACTGCTTTTTATTTATTTTTAATGTAGTTTAACAGGAAAATTAATAAAAAAACTTACCCAACAACACATTTTCATCAAAAACATTTATTTTTTATACTTAAATTAAGTATTTTTAATGTTTTTATGTACAATTTTTTTCAAAGATACAATATTAAAAAAATCAAATGAAAACAAATTTTACTTATCTTAAATAAACATTAAATTTCTGAAGACCATAAACTTTTTGCTTTTGACTTTTCGTTTGAAAAGGCGCGACTACATATTTTCACGATAACATAATAATTTATTTAGTTTTTTACAAGTTAAATGTGCTCTTATATATATTTAGAACAATTAATAAAATTTTGTGAAAAAGACTTCAGGCCATACAATTCCAGTTCGATAGCATTCATATACGCTGTTATAATAAGATTAGATTATTTTTATTTTACTTTAGTACATCTGCCTATTTTTAAAAACTTATATTTTTAAAATAATTAAGACAGTACAGTTTGTAAGTATTTTAAAAAATACTCCAAATTAGTTTATTAAAAAGTTGCTTACATTCTGAAAAACTTTTTTGATAAGGATATAAGCATATTTCTAAGTAAAATTGTAAAAACAGGTATTATTGAGCCTGTAAAATTTTAATATAATCAAAGGAAATTAAAAGTGCGCTAAGATGTTGTAAGTTTAGCTGTTTTGTCTGTTGATTTGTTATATTTTTTAACAAAAAAAGTACAGAAACTGTTAATTCGATTTGATTAAATTGTGTGAAAAACACTTAAGGCAAAATAACTTTTTTACGCACTTTGTGTTATATACTAAACAACAGTGATAACTTTAAAGCTTCACAAATAAGTTTGAATAAAAGTTTGATGTCTTTATAGAAATTTTTTATATTTTTTTAATGATCATATTGATTAAATTTAACAAAATAATAATTTTTCCTAACCCGTTTTTAAACTTTAAAAGTAACTATAAACTTAAGTTAAGTGTTTTTTTTTCTTTAATTTAGTTATAAAAACTATTAACCTATTACTAAGTAAATTTCAAAGGTTTTTTATAATGAATAATTTAACTGCATTTAATTTTGTTATGTTTTGTATAATTAGTATAGTTTTTAACCTTACTAATGTTAGAACAGCAAATATACAAATTGGTTAGGTATAATGTTATGTGTTACAAGTTTGTAAGAGAAAAAATAGAATAATCAAAAAGATGTTGTAGGAATCATCATCACACAAAAATAAGCATTGAAAAACTATATGCAAACTAAAAAAATATATTAAAATAATGTTAGAGTTAGTTATTGCAGTCAGATAGACTGACTTTTATTTTGTTTTTATTGATAGTTGAAACTTTGTCTAAAGTTAAACTTTTCTTTTAGTTTTCAAATTAAAACTAAGTAACCAAAATGTTAACTTGACGCAAAATTTGTAAAGGCGTACAAAGCAATTGTTTTTTTTTATGTAATATTACTTATTTACTTTTAAACTGACCATAAAATAATAATTTACTAATTAACTTTTAAAGCATTGACTAAGACATGAAAAATATTATACTTTTAGAAAAATATAAACAGTTTTTCTACATTTGAGAAAGTTTTTATATAAAAGTTGTCAATTTTTATTTAAATTACAAATAAAGATACTTCCTAGTTATAAAGAACTTAGTTTATTTACAACTTTCAACGAAAAGTAATATGCTTGTTTTTTTAATTATCTTTTATTTTTAGATACTTTAGATTTAGTATATCAGAAAGGATAACGTTTCGGTTTTAACTTTTTACAGTCAAGTTTAGGAAGTATAACGTATATATTGCTACAATAAAAAATTTATTTAAATTGTTGTAACACAATTGCTGCATTTACTCTTCCATACATTTTAAAGTTACAAAACCTTTTTTTTTAAACTTAAATATTAAAAGTTTTAGAAAATCAAAATAAAAGAAAGTTTTTTTTGAACTGGGAAACAACATCATATGTTTTCCATTGTTTTTTATTTTTTGTGGTTTAAACTTAAAAGTGCTTATTTCCAATTAAAACCAAATAATTAGTTTCAATATTTTTTTTTTAGTTATCAACTACATTTTATAATTACATTACAATCAAGTGTTTTTTATTTAACTTACATACATCGAGTTCAGTTTTGTTTACTACACTTAAAAATTTTACTTTATTGCTGCATGAATTTGACATTTGCTTTAACAAAATGTTATTTCTGTCGTAGTTAAAACGTTTTTTATAATATATTTTTAATTTTTAATTGTTTACAAACAGAAAATAACTACATAGTATTTCGTATTATTCTTTATTCATTTATTAAATGTTTTTAGCAGGTAATTTTACTAAAGAAATCACTGGTAAGTTAAATAGACACAGGTCATAGGAAATACTTTAGTTTTGAACACAAAAAAAAAATTAATGTCAATCACATGTAGTGTAATATTAGTTTGATTTTGTTAACTTAATTATTTAGTATTCTTATTGTTTAACTAAAATAAATAACCAAATTAACAAAAAATTACTACGGAATTAAATTTGATATAATTTTAATATAATATATTTTTAGTCGATATTATATAAAAGCATGTAACATGACTTATGATTATGTTAAATATATTAACGCAACCAAGCCCAATGAAAGGTAATGAGTATTAACAACGCGGTAAACTTTTTTCAGTAAGCAGATCAACTTACCGATAAGCTTTTCTAGAATACTTATTCAAGCGTTAACAACTCCTAACAAGATTTATTAGGTGAAAATTTACTTGAAGCGTTTAGTTGTAGATGTGAGCTGTATAATACGTTACATTTCAAGTATAACTTTTGATTTTAGTTTACTTTGAAAAATCTAGTTTACATTTTTTATTATTATTTTTTTAATGTAATTCATGATGCCTTTAAATGTTTTTTAATTGAAAAAGATAGTTCTAAACAGCTGCTAAAACAGTAAAAATTTATTTAACTATAATATATTTTTTATTGTAAAAAGTAGTAAGTTTAGTTGATTAACATATAAGGTAAAGTTTAAAATATCTAAACAATAACTTAAACAATCAACTTTAATTATGATTTTAGTGATAAAAGGTTCGATGTTGTTAATATTTTATTTAAACAAAATGTACAAAACAGAATTTGTAAAAAAAGAAAACACAGAAAACTACTTTAATGCAATAATGTTAGTATTATTGATGAAAATTTTGGGTAGATTTAGCATTGCGTCAAGTAAAAATTAAGTGAAAAAGGCGAAAAAAATGAGAGAAAAATGTAAAAAGGGTGAATATTTTTGTGTTCTAGTTAAAAAGTGTCAGTTACTTGTGTTAGTATGAGAGAAAGATTTGCTTCCTTTTCAACACTTTTGTTAATTGAATGGCGCGTGTTGTTGGTAGCTGAACTTATTTTTTTTAATCAATAATAAATTAACTTGAATTTTAAAAGAATAGTAACTTATTAACATCTATATAATCCTAAATTTAAATAGCAAAATCAATTTTTAGTAGATTGCATTACTTTTAAATTTTGTTATCTTATGAAGTTAAGTTTGTTTCAAACACTCAATATTATACAGTTTGTTAATTTAATTTCTCAATAAAAAATAATTTCTGTGCTATAATAAACTTAATGAGAAAACTTCAAAACTAAAATGTTTTAACCAGAAAAACACTAAAATTCGTGGTTAATAATTTATTTTTCCTAGTTTTTATTTTATTTTAAGATTAGAGATTAAATCAAATGAAGTTTAATTAAAACTTAATTCTCGTTTTTTAGGTATCTATTCTGCATAACTTTTTATTTTTCATACTATAACTTTAAAACAGTCAGCTGCATACAAAATTAAACTACTCATAAGCTATATTAAAATTTTTACAAATATGCACTAAGTTTTTTTTTTTGTATAAAAACTTTGTTGTTCAACAGAAAACTGTTTTTTTGTTTGATTTAAAAAAAAAATATTAGCTTTTGTATGTATAACTATGTGTAAATATAATTTTACAAACAGTAAAAACTTTAATAATTTTCTAAAATTTTTACAAACAGTGTAAAGTATGATAAAGTTAAATATTTTGGTATTTATGTTTCTTGTTGGAATTATACATGCGAATGGGTTAAGCATCAACTCGTGTGTTCATGACAAACAAGACGATTTAAAATGCGCTACAACAGTAGATGTACCCAGAGGTGGCAAAAAAGGATTAATATTTGGTCCAAAGTTTACTCTAAAAGGTATGGTAATAGATTAAGTATAAAATTTTGTCAATTTTTTAATATTTATTATACAGTTTTGTAAATTGTGTTAAATATAAGTTCAAAATGGTTTTCTAAAAACAAAAAGTAGCATTATAACTGCAAATTTTTCCGTGAAAATGACCTGTTATTTCTTAAAACAAAACACATAAAACTTAATTTGTGTCTTTGTATCTTAGCTTAATGTCTTTTGAAAACCTGGTATTAAACATTTTTTGCAGCATTTTTTGTTGAATAGTCTAAACTAATTTTAACAATATTATTTTAATATTTTAGTTTTTTGTTTCACTAAAATTAAATAAATATAAACTTAATAAGTATATTGTTTCTATTGCTATATTATTATTATTGTTATAATATTGTTTATTATGCAATGTTGGACTTAGGCATCAAAACCTGAGCCACTTAAACAGGACATACAAAAAGTGAAAAAGAAAATAAACTTATACTCAACACTTTAAGATAAATTATATATATATAAACATAATTTAAATGAAAACACAAAGTTAAACACAATATGGTATACAAATGAACTAAAAAAAAAATTCAAAAAATTCAAACTTATATATTACTTAGTACACACAATATAGAAGTTTGTCTAACATCATTGCTTATAAAACAAAATTCATAGTTACAAAATAAATAAGTAAACTAATAGTTTGCACGGGGAAGGCGTAGGGAAAAGAATATTTTATTCTTTTGTTTATAGTGGAAAATAGTGAGTTTTACTAGTATTTATTGTATTTAAATCAAATCTTTTTAGCTTTAAACGAAATTGTTCAATCCCCTCACAAAATACCATATCTTGAGGTAGTCTGTTCCACTTGGTTTTTGCTCTGTGAAAAAATGCGCCTTGCCACTGACTGTTTTGAAAATCATTTTTACATTTTATATTCAAATTATTTCCTCTTAGTTGATATTTATTTTGGGAAAAACTAAAAAACTGGTTAAAAAAACTTTTATATTTGCCATTGATAATTTTGTAAAGAATTAATTGATCAAATTCCTATCTTCTATATTCCAGTGATTCCAAGCCAAATTTAAACATTCTATCATTATATGATGTGTAAGATATGTTGCAACGATTACAGTAATGACGGGTAAAACTTCTTTGCACAGATTCATTTTTATAATTATCCTTTTTTAAATAAAAGGACCAAATTTTGGTATTAAACTCAAGTTTAGGGCGAAGTTATGCTTTAGATAGTTTTGTAAGAATTGAAGCAGAATTAGTTTTAAAACTTTTTAATATTTGATAACATGTAGTTCAATATGTAAAAGTATAATCAGCAACTTTCAAGTAAAAGTTTTAACATGAAATAATATAAAATAATAAATAAATATTAGGTTAGTTAGTATTCAACATTGTTAGAATTGAAATATAAATTTCTCGTTCGATTTTTAAAATAAACAAATACCGGTTTCTGGCATACATTTTTTATTTTATGCTTATTTCTAAATTATTTAAAACTTTACTAAAAATATTGATAGTTTCTTATTAAGTTAATAGAAAAAGCTAGCTTTTAATTTTACCATTTAGTACAGAGAAAGCTTTTTTTAGGTAAAAAAAAGACTAATTGTTTTTTCATTTCTGTGTAAAAAAAATACTATATATTTTTTTAATTATTTTAATATTTTACGGCAAAAAACTGTTATATCTTCTGAACACCTGAATTAAAACATTAAATAACAGGAAAAGGTGTTCAAATTAGTTTAATAGGAAACTATAAGAAGCTTTCTTTGGTTGACATTGGAGATGGAGTTTATAAACTACAGTTTAACGAAGACATGGGTAAATGCTGTGTTAATTGAAAAATATTTACACTGAATTAAATACTTTATTTTTTAGTCATTAAGAACATATAAAAGGTATTAAAAATTTGTAGTTTTTTATTGTATACAGTTTACATTATTTGTATACAGAACAAGAACCTCAAAATATTGGTGACGTGATGTATCTTCAAGCTAAAGATAGTAATGGAACAGAAGTTGAAATGAAAATTTTTCTGGATCCTTCTTATTTAAAGCCTCCTCAGTTTTCGACAGAGGTAAGAAGTTATACTTTTTTATTTTCATCTAAAAATATGAGATATACGATATTTACACAATTATATTAGAGAATTGTTTTGAAGTTGTAGTACCTCATTTAAGCTCAAAGCAACGCAGAGTTAACATGTGTTAATGAATTAAATGAATAAGCATTTGTTAAAACGTAGATAAACAGTTTATAAAATAAGTAAATTTTTATTAAAACTAGTTAAAGCGCTTTTTTACGTATTACTTAAGTTCTAAATTTTTATTTATATCAAAAACATTTCGCTTAAAAGATATTTAACTTGTTATAAATAGCTAACTTTAACATTACAATGCATGTACGCTTAAAATTTTATTAAATTACTTAGTAGTTTATACAAAACCTACAATAGTTTTTAGTATCATGAAAAATATTAAATAGTTTTTGTTAAATACAAAGTACAATCTTGCCTAACTTTGTCTACTTAACTTTTTTACTTACTATTTTCGCATCAAAAAAATATATTTTTTGAAATTAAAAGAGATACGAAGTTGACTTGGAAACTTTAAAAACGAAAAATGGATTCAATGTACAAGCTACTAATCCAAACCCTGACCTTTACTCTAAAATTCGTTATAGAGCAACAAATGAAAGTCTTGTAAAGTACCCATATTTAGAAACTACTATATATGGTAATTTAAAAGCTGCAAAATTCTTTAGTTCTCCAAAAGATAAAGTTAAAATAGAGTAAGTTATTATTTTGTGTGTTATTTAATTATAACATGATATTCTGGGTTAAACATAACATTTAATTGTTTAGGTATGAAGTTGAAGCTTATTATTTGCAAGTTGAATCAAAATTGTCTACTAGTAGTGCTGTCATTGAAATATATTCTAAAATTAATCCCGAATTTGAGTTCCAGCCTTTTGAAGAAACACAGTTGATTTCACAAAAATTTAAATGTAAGTTGTGTTAAAATTATAGTTTTTTTTATAATATACATGTGTGAACACAAAAAACATTTATTCTTCGATTGAAACTTGCTTTAATGTAGCAAAAGAAAACTTAAAATATAAACAAAATTAAATTAACTGATGTACATTTAAGTTTTTACAATTTTAGATCAAGTCAAAGAAGGAGTGGGTATAGAACTTGGATCTTTCATTTTTGTAGACTCTGAAAAATATGGTCTAAATTTCTCCGACTTTAAAACCAAAATTACTCAAGTTTCCCCTATAACCGGTGAATGTTTTCAATTGAAAGGAAACAAACTTTTTGGTACGTTTGATGCAGAAAATGAAACGGAATATGAAGTTGAATTTGAAGCTTCTTACAGGTAAAATGTTTCGAAGTTAAAATTAGATGGTATTAAAATATCTTTAGTTAACTTGTACCGACAAATAAAATTAATAAGCTGGCAGTATCCAAATTTTAAACACTATTTTAAAATAATTAAAAAGTTTAAATATCAAAGTTGAAAATGATAAGTATTCCCTTTTTTCTAAATTAAAATATGAATATTTTTAACATGGGTTGCATTATTTTAGGTTTTGAAAAAATATATATTTAACATTTTAAAACTGTGTGTTTTGAAAGCTTTTCTTAATACACAGGAACAGTACTAAATCTATGAAGTTACATTTTGAAGTTCTTGATGTGAATGAACACAAACCAGTATTTGAAAATGATGATGATAATGAAATTTTAATACAAGAAAATTTATCTGTTGGTGACGTAGTTGTAGAATTAAAAGCAACAGACGCTGACAAAAATTCAAAAGTTTGTAATTTTACTTTTGTACTATTCTCTTAAAACGCGGGTAAAAAAAGTTGTATTTAGTTTTAGTACTTAAAAAAGTTTTAGCATTTAAAATTTTACTAATTTTAAAAACATTTTAGAAAAAAATTAAAACTAAAAATGAAAAATGTTTACAACAAAAAACTATTGAAATCATACTAAAGTATGCATATTTCTTTATACTATACAACAATATCTAATAGTTCAACAAACTTAACTTAACATTTTGTTTTTAGTAAATTTAAAATATATAATTTTTTTAAGTTTTAGTTAGAATTATAGGCTGTTAAAATTACTTGAAGGAAACTTGAAATACATTTTAAGTTATAAAACATTAAATTTTTATTTAAATAGTTGTTTAATATTCTAATAGTTGACGTACACTCTCGTGGACAAAATCAACAATCCATTTAAAATTGAAGGAAATTTGTTGAAGCTCAAAAGTCCTTTAGATTATGAAACAAAAAGTGCTTACAAGGTATTTTTGAATTTTTTTTATGAAATTATTTTTTGAATAATCTTAGGTGAAAAAAAATTAAGAAAAACTACATAATATAAACAATTTTTTATTTTAAATTATTTGTTACAAAGGTTGCTGTTTTGGTCACTGACGGAAAATTTACTGCGCAAAGAAGTTTGATGATTTCATTGCGTAATGTAAATGACGTCATTCCTCAGATAACTTACCCGAAACAAAACCAAACTGTAAATCTAAACGCTGAAAGTAAAGACTCAATAACACTTCAGGTACTTTTTAATGTTAATTATAGTAATATGTCCTAATAAAATTACAACATATCATAAAGAAGTACACATATCATTTTTGGGTTTTTGCACATAATTTATAAAAATATTTTTCATGCTTAAGCTCAGTTTGCTTTTTAGAAGTATTTCTTTTTTAACAACCAATATAACTCACTTTAAAATGTTAAAATCAAAAAGACATTTTACTTTTATTTGAAAAAAGAAAAGTAAAGTGATATTTAAAGCAAACTTAAATTTTATATATACTAAGAAGTTTTGAAGGTTCAATAATTTAGAATATCTTAATTCCGTTTAAACCTGTTAATTCAAGTACAGGTTTTGTAAAAGATAAGTTAACTACTTTAAGAAATCTTTAGCTTACATAAATCTTTGTTGTAACAATCCAAATGTTTATTCTAATGCAGGATTTCTTTATAAATTGTTATAGAATTTTTATTGCTTTAGTTGGAGTTACAGAGTAAAAATATTTTAAAAAGTGGCAATTATATTTATTAAGTTTTTTAAGCACAAATTATTAGTTTGAAAATTTAAAAATAAAATAAAATTGAGGAAGTAAAAAATAATAAGCTTTGAATTTAATAAATTACATTACTTTCTAGTACTTCAACATACCATTGTGAATTTTTTTTCTAGTAAAGTAGTCCGTTAGTTTAAATTTTGATTTTATTTTTAGGTCTATGATGACCAAAAAACAGGTTTACACTACAAGAAAGTTTCATGTACACCAGTAGCTGATTGTCAGAATGTTCTAGAGTTTAATGAAAATTCTGGTGAAATAAAAATGATAAAACCAAGTCAAGACGGATTTCACTTTCAACTTACCTTAACTGTAAAAGTATGTTTAAAAGTTTTAGTATTTATAAATGTGTTGATTGGTTGATATAATTCCTCGTACATAAGTTTTGTTTTACATTTATACCATATTTTTTTAAGGTTTTAGATGACAAATTTAGTTCCGAGGAAGTTACTTTTTATATCAATTATATAAAAGAAAAACCATTTCCAGCTCTCGCTACAGCGTTGGGAATTTTGTGTCTAGTGATTGTTTTGCTTTTAGCTGTTGCAATTTATTTGTTTGTAAGTAGACTTGGTTTTATTGAATAAAAAAAATAAAACCTTAAATAATTTTTAAAATACTAAACATTTTTAATGAAAAAGTTCAAAAGTTCTACAACTAAAAACAAAAGCTGCACACTCTTTTTTAAAAGTATGAGTAGCTACTTGATTTAACCTTTAAAAATAAAACTATAACTTAAGTAATCATATAAGGTCTTATGATGATTAAAAGTTATAGTACAGTTTTGGAAATTTTTCAAAGTTCATAATAAGCAGATATTTAAGACTTAGAAGTTAATTAGTATAAGTTTATTTTGGCAGAAATCCGAATTAAAAATTGCTTTATTTAATTTGTTATCATTAATACTTCAAATTTTTTTAATGTAATTTGCGCAAATTTAATTATTAATTTAGTTTCAACCAATTTTCTTAAGGATATTTATTTATTTTTAATTGTTTGTAGTATTTTAATAAATGTAGTTTCAAATGATTTATGCTTAATACTTTCCTTTTTTACATTAATTAAAATTCTAGGTTCAGAAAAAGAAAGTAATTGAAGTCTATAAAGTTAATAATAGCAGGTTTGAAATTTAAATTTTCCAAGTTTTATAGTAAAAATAATTTAAGAGAAGTTATTAACTTTAATAATATAACACTTTAATTCCTATATACTTCTTAGTTCTGTAAATTTCTGTTGTTGTTTTGAAAATATTACTTACTCATTCTAGGTAAAGATTTTGATAGTATTTTTTTATTTCAATTTCGTTTAACTGTCTGTTTAATTTTTAAACAAAAAAAAATCGAATTTATAAAAAAATTTTCAAACTTATAATTAAAAAATCCTCAAGTGGTAGTTTCAGAAATATTTATTTACAAGTTGTGAAATCATTAGTCAAAGATGACTTTTTAATGTTTTGTGTACCATAAAAATGTTCTTTACATATAAAATTTGTTTTATATATTAGATTAATTTTAAGCAATTTCTAATTTTAGTAATGAGAAAAGTGAAGAATCAACTTCTATTAATGACGACTCTAAAATTGAATATTATCAGAACAAAGATATGCCTGTAGTCAACGTTATCAGTTAGTTATTATTGTTTAAGCGTATGATTTTACTACTTAGAATAAAATATATACAATAGAATAGCACACTTTATTAAATATTTACAACTTAAGTATTTAAAACACTTTGTAGATAAAATCTAAAGAAAAGAGTACAAAAGTAAGCCTGTAATTATTATCGTAACCAGTTTGTTTTAAGCTTTAATATACTCCTGTTCCTATATGTTTTTTCAAGTTTTTACTTTGTCTAAGAGTACTCATTAAAATATTGATTTTCAGGTTTTGTTAAAGTTAACAATTACTTTACGCCTGTATTAACAATCAGAAAATTTTTTTTTCAAGTATTTAAAATATCTTGAAATATTAACAACAGACGAATGTGAGAAAAACACGAACAACAGCAACATCGAATCTGGAGTTCATGAAGAAGATCATCAGAAAAATAATGAAAACGACCAGGCACCAGATCAGAAAAAAACTGTTTCTTTCACCGAAAAAGAAATTAATGACGTCATTAGAAGGGACTTGGACGAGTTAATGAGACAGGAGCTGAGCGGCCGTTCTCCTCTTAATTATCCTCCCCAGATGCCACCTCTCTCCTTCCACGGCAGCGAACTCGGCCACCCATCTCACTACAATCCTTACCAAGCGTCGAGTTCATGTTCTCCCTACCCCCAGTTCGGAGTTCCTTACCAGCCCCAGCAGTTTTCGTGGAGGCATAACAGCAGAGCCGGCATATCTTCAGATAATTTGTTGGTTAGTTAAAGCTATCGTTTATACTTTTTTTGAAGTTTTTGTGACGTAATATCACTAAGTTTGCAAATGAGTTATAAAAAATTCTTTTAAATTTTGGTAACTCATACAACTTTTAAATAAAGAAATTTATAAGTATATATAAAAGAATCTATTTAAGTCTGTTATTTTAAAATGTATTTTTTAATTTATTCTGTAAATATGGGCTTTTATAAAAATAACTGATAAACACTATAGCATGTTGTTTTTTGACGTGTAATACGCTATTTACAACTTAAAATAAAAAAACATTTATATAACTTTTTATGTAAGTTTCTAGTTCAAATAACGTTTATACCTATTACAAATATGGAAAAATAAAATTTCTTTAAAAGGTTTGATATTTTTACTTCAAAAAAAACCTTCAAATGTACTTGGAAATTGCTAATACTTATACAATATTTTCAAAATTAATTAAGTAGTTTCTATTGTAGTTTTCTTAGAAAACGAAATTCCATTCCAATACAACATGTGTGATCATGTGCTAGTTAATTGAACATGTGTTTATCATGTGTCAAGGGCAAAGAGGTTGGATGTAAATAACTTTTAAATAAGCTACCATTTTTAAGAATTTATTTACCTATATAATAGTACCTTTATATATAAGAACGCCTATATAATACTATTTTAGACAAAAAGTATAAGTTTCTATTGTCAAAGAAAATTTAAAAAGCGCGGCAGACATTTTAACTAAATATCTGACTTCTCATTAAATTTTTTGAGTAGTAATATTTCAAAGCTTTTGTATTAAGTTTAGCGTATTATGAAAAAAAAACAAACAACTTATAAGCTTTTGATAATATTTTTTAATAAAAAATGATGAAAGTTATTGATTTGATTTTTTTACCCTGCTTTTACTATTTTCTTCTTTTTTAAATGTGTACTGAAATTGTTTTACAAAATTCATTTTATAAAGTATATATAATATATAAAATAAAACTATATATAATTCTGTATATAACCAAACAATGTTGTTTATCAAAATACAAAATAATTTCATATTGATATCTTTATAAGATAGAAATTGGAGAAAAAAATCATCCCGATTCGAAACTTTAAATATGTACTGTAAAGCTTTTTATTTCGTTTTCACCAAATCTTTTTCAGAATATGCCTCCACCGCCGAGAACCTCTTCAAAAAGAAGTAGGAGGACTAAAGAGCTCAAGTTGAACGTGACAGTGAAAAATTCCAATGATGAGAGCGAAACTCTGGTATGACGTCATAATTGCACTGCGAACAAGGTTCACCCCTGTGATCACCTTCTTTCATTTGATTTTTATATGCAACCGCAGTTGCTGTTTTTTTTTGTCTATCTGCCTTTTTGTTTAATAAATGAGAAATAAATAGTTCATAAAAATATTATAAATTGATTAAAAGAAGTATTGAATTTAAATTTTTTGGAATATAAATTATTATTAAAACTTATTTCCTGGTTTGCTGCTTTGCCAATTTTATTATTAATTGGAGACAAATAACCCATGACCACCTTTTCGTTGAACTATTGCTTTAAAAATAAGGAAAGTGATGCCAAATAATTAATTTATTGTCTTATTTATTAAAGTATTGCACTATACACATACTTGTGGTTTCTGATGAACTTTATATTTTTAAGTAGTATAAAAATTGTGTTAGACACTGGTATTATTTTAAAAAACTTTTGTTTTGAAAGTTAATGCGACAACTTGAACGTACTTTTTTAGTTCAAAGTAAATTTCATTACATAAATTGTCTATACTTTTAGATAGCGTAATTAGGTATATAACTTTATCAACCTAAAGTAAATCTAAAGAACTTATAACAACAACTACTATTTCAAATTTCTGTTCAAAGAACTAATTTTTTTTATAAAAGTGCTAACACCTTACATCGAAAAAACTGTTTTTTAAAATCAAGTTTAGATTTTAAATTGTTAAATTTATGGTTAGTTTAGAAACAAAATAACAAGTTTAACCATAGCAAGCAATCACGGTTAAGATTGATAAAGGGCAAACCATGCATCAAAATAACAGTTTAGAAATTTAATAAATTTTAAATTGTTTTGAATCTTGTAAGATAAAATGAAACATAAACACTTATAAGCGGCTTGCTCGATTCATCACCTAGAAAGTTTTGAGATACTTACGGAATAAATGAGAGAAAAGTGATTGTCAGCTAATAGTGCATAAAATTTAGCCTCACTTAAACTCTGCACAACCCACAATGTTTTTTTTTTTTTATAGCGCAAACGCTGTTGCCAGAAAACATATATTTTGAAATTGCTTCCTTCAAAAATTACTTTTTTAATAATATAAACTTTATTTTTTTTTTCACAAGAAAAAAAATGTGTATATTAACAAGTTATTCTTTTCTTTTGATATAAAAAATAGTTTCAATATAAACAGAATTATATAAAGTAAGATAATTAATTTAATTACAGTAATTCAAGTAATATAAACGTTTTATACAAGTATAATTTGCGGACGAAAATCTTTAATATATGAATAGAATTTTAATAATAGCTTATTATAAGAAAGTTTTCATTGCTAACAAACTTTATAATGGTAGTTGATTGTTGTAAACTCATTTAAACCTGCAAGGTAACCACAAATAACCTTAATTTTGTTTAAACTTGAAAGAAAATATTGTATATTGACATTTAACCAAATGAGTTCAAGCTTGGCATGACCTTATAGTTCCATGAATTCCACATGTACTAACAAGTTTAATTTTTAGTAAATTTTTCAAGTCCAACAATTTCGAAACAATTGTGGTTAGAACAGCAAAGGGTCAAAAAACATCATATGGTAGTTTCAAATTTAGTTGTTTGTTTATGAAGACGTTTACGCAGTAAAAACTGAAAGCTTAGTTTCAAGCCATTTCGATTTAAACTTATCAGAGCTACTTGTAAAACAATGAAGCATGAAAGCACAACTATTAAAATTACGTTAAATTAACAGGATTATAAAGCTTATAATGATAGTTACGTATACTTATTTTCACATTTTTCTTTAAGTTAAGTATTTGTTTGTACTTAAATATTTTTTTTTATGTTAACAATCATTTAGTTGATTTATACGCTAATATCGTTAAGAGGTAATATGCCTCAAAAATCCTACTTAACTTACATATCGTAATTTTTATGGTAAATCCTACTATGCAACAAACTAATTTGTAACACATTAGTTTAATGTATGTTAAGATAAACTTTAAAGAAGTTTGAAATAAAAATAGTAAAATAAAGGTTATGTATGTAATTTTTGCTACAGTTGATTTAAATGAAGCTGTTTTATTTCATTATCTAGTTTGTTGACTTGATTGTTTTTAAATCTAGTCAAAATAATTTTAATGACAGTTATCAGAAAGTTTGTTATCAAAAGATGATATAAAATATACAAGGTCAATTGAACAATCATAAACAAGTATATTAATACATAACAGTTGCGTTTCAAAAGTTTAAAATAGTTTAATTCAGTTTATACTTGTTTAGTTACATAACTGGTCAACTACTTAAAGACTTTCATATAGTTTTCTACGAAGCATGTTAAAATTTGTTTGTTGGCTAAATATAAGAGTATTATAATTTATAATGTTTAAAACGAAGTTTTAATGTTAGCCAAAATAATTTTTAGAATTGTTAAATTTTTTTTATATTGAAACTACATATCTAGCAGTATGTATAAAAGATTTTATATTTACATGTTCAGGTTTAACATTAATTTGTTTGTCTAAAAGGACTTTTTAAAACAACATGTTTTTTATCTTTGTAATATATAAATATTTTTTTAATTACTTTTTTAGTACCGAGAACATTAAATTTTATTTATCGTGAATAAAAGATAAGTATTAAAGTGTTTTGTTTTTTAGTTATTGAATGCCTATTTTTAAATAAAATATTAGTGTTTAAAAATATATTTCAATAATATTGTTTAAATAGGTGTTTCAAAACAACTTAATTAGCATTTACAAACTAAAAGTTGTTGTCAAAACAAAAATACATCACATTAAATTCGTATTTAATTTTTTTTAAAAACAAAGTTTAATTTTAGAAAAAAAAGCTTAATAATTCTAATTTATGTAAAGTATTTAAAAATCAACTTTATTGTATAAATCAACGTTTATTTAATCTTTCCCTAAGGGACAACTTGTTTTTTCGGTATTTCAGTAAGTCGGACCAATAAGCAGTAAAGGGCTTCAAGAAAGGTAGGGGGAATATTTGAAGTTTTTAGGAATAAGAACCGATTACTATTTAACTTAAAATTCAAAACTCTTGACTAGTTTCGCTCTTCATTAAAAAATGCCGGAACTTTTAGTTACTTGCATTAGAAGTTCTGGGTTTTGAATATAAACGAAAATGATGAAAAGTTAAATTTAACAGAAAATTTTAAACGTAAAATAGATATTTTAGAGTTTGTAATAAGTAGGGACAATCTTTTTTTTATAAATAGGCGATAATGAAAGTAATTTTAAAACTCCTGGTTTAAACATTATCGTTCAATGAAAAGTAGCAAAACTATCATTTTTTTATACACAAATCGTGTCTTAGTAGTATGAAAAAAACAGCGTTAATTTTTCTATTTATAATGAACGCCTACTAAAAACTATAAACTTATTAATGTTAAAACTTTATAGTTGCTTTTTTTTATTGCTTTTTTTTCATAATTTTTGCACTAACATTATAAACAATTCAGAAAAGCTCTAATATTTATAAAAATCATAAGTTTTTAGTACATTTTACATAAGTAAAATATTTCGAAAACACTCGATTAAATTTTTGAAAAATTACACGTTCAAGACTGCAATAGAGTCTAAAAATTCATATGGTTTGATATTATGTTACTACAAATACAAAAACTCTGCTACTTAATCCGTACATAAACAAAAATTTACAAATTAATTTGCAAATACTTAAAGTACACAAACTTTTTTATTTATAAATTGTTTAGGTTTTGTTTTAAAGTAAGTATGTTTATAAACTACATATAATGTTTTGTTACTTGTTTAACGGTTAAATCCAACAATTTTCAAAAAACTTGTGTTATTACACATAATATCTTATATTTGTATTAATTTTGTAGTGATTTTTTTCAATAACAATTAATGTTTAATTATTCATAACACCGAACACAGTTGATTTTCTTATTTTTTCTAAAGTGGTATAAAAAAATGTTGTTGCTTGTTTAAGCGTTTTACTTGATTGTGCTAATCGGAGGACAGAAAACTTTTTATTTTGTAAGTAATTTATTTTAAATAAATGTCTCTTGCGGACTGCAATCATTAAAAATAATTAGATAAATCAGTTTGATAACAGATATATAACCGTAAATATGCTTAAAAATACTAATTTAGCAACAATAACCAGAAATTATTATATATAGCCTATTTAGGAGATATTGTAAGAAAATTTTTTGTTATTGAAATAAAAACATTTTAGTTCCAAGTTAAATATACTTCTGTTATAGATAGTTACAAAAGTTTTTAGCATGATATAAATCTTTATTACAATAAGCAAACCAATGTGAATTTCAATATCAAGAACAGAAGTTGTTTAAAAAAGCTTATTTGAAAAATAAGTAGTATTTTTACATACAATATAACATTACAAAGTTTTTGCATTGATTTGTTCCTTTTAAAAACATTAAAAATTAACAACATAGTTAAGTAGGACTTATTTAAATTCTATTATATTCTAAAATGTCAACAAAACATAATTCTAAATTATGTTTGTACGCAAAAGAATATTTGTAAAACATAACGAATATTTATAATTTTTTTAAAACTCTTTTTAATGTATAATATATATTATGTACCTATTTTTATTTAGAATGAAAAATATTGATATATTTTTTCCTGAAAAACTTCAGTAAAAAGAAATTTAGAGTTAAGTTTAAAATTACTAGCTATTTATATAATATCTTTTTTTACAGTAGTTTTTACCAATTCAAGCCTGTTGTGTTACTAAATTAATATAGTTATTTTGAGTTTACGACATACTTTGGTCTACCAAACTTTTTACTGTTTCAGTAACGTCTAATTGTATTTATCATATATATATATATATATGTTAAATATTGGCAAATTATATATTAAATATTACTTTTATTGGCAAACCTGCAAAAACTAATTTAGATAGAATCAACAATTTTATAAGATCAAAAAGTAATTTAATACAATGGAAAAACACTTACGAGGTATTGAACTGGTTCAATAGATTAAGCAATAAACCAACTTCAAGGTTTATCAAATTTGATATAGTGAGCTTTTATCCTGCCATCTCAGCAACAATTTTGGAAAACTCCTTCAATTTTGCTGCAGGCCTAACTAAAATCACGGAAAATGAAAAAGAGCTAATCAGACATTGCTGTAAATCAGTACTGTTCCACGAGGGTGAACAATGGTCGAAAAAGCATAACAAGAACAGCTTTGATGTACCAATGGGAAGCTTTCATAACGCAGAAATTTGCGAACTGGTTGGCCTATATATTTTAGATAAATTGAAGAAGGAAAAGATCTTTAGAGATGGTAATTTTGGTATATACCGTGACGATGGTTTAGCAGTGGTGGACATCCTCCCGGGGCCAGATATGGAGAGAAAAGTCAAACATCTAAGAAAAGTCTTTAAAAACATTGGTTTTGATGTCACCATCGAAGCCAATCTGTTTGTAACAGACTTCTTAGATGTAACATTAGATCTTCAAAATGAAAGCCATAAGCCGTATAGAAAACCAAATGCGCATACGGTTTATGTGAATAGCAAGTCAAACCATCCAGAGCATGTGTTAAAACACATACCGGTCGCAGTGAACAACCGCCTCCAGAAGATTTCTAGCAGTTAAAGCATTTTTAAGGAAACAACCCAACAATACCAGGAAGCTATAAGAGAAAGTGGATATGATCACGAGTTAGCCTATAGCCACAAAAACGAGAAGGGTAACAACAAGAAAAGAAGGAGAAGAAATATTTTATACTTTAATGCTCCATTCTGCAAAAGTGTAGCAACACGGGTTGGGAAGCGCTTCCTAGAGATTGTGGACAATAATTTTACTGAAAACCATCCATATTGTAAAGTTTTTAACAGGAAGACACTAAAAGTGTCCTACTCCTGCATGCCAAACATGAAACAACTTATAATTGCACACAATCGAAAGATGTTAGACACGCAGTGCAAAGAGAGGCGAATGTGTGACTGCAAAAAACAAAAATGCCCGGTAAATGGAAGTTGCCTAATGGAAAATATTATATATAAAGCGACATTCATAACTATTAACCAGACCAAGTTTTATGTAGGCTCGACTGGACTATCGTTTAAGAATCGCTACACAAAGCACAAGTACAGCTTCAAACACGAAAAACATAAAAATACGACAACTTTATCGCAGTACATTTTAAAACTAAAAAATAACGAAGTTAATTTTAAAATTCAGTGGGAAATATTAACAAGAACGAACAATAAATACAGTTTAAAAAACGGATGTAAATTGTGCAATGCGGAAAAAATCGAAATTTTAAAAGTTAAAAAATCTGAATCTCTAAACAAAAGAAACGAATTACAAACTGGCTGCATACATTATCGAAAGCAATTTATCTAAAAACTCTGTTAGTAGTTTTGTCTAAAATCAACTATCTATTATTACGTAATACCTAATTTTGTATAATTTTATTGCTGTACTTACAAGTTTGCTTTTCATTGAATAAAACTTGGCTGAGGACGCGTATTAAACGCAGAAACAGCTGTACCAAGCAAAAGTTTATTTTGTGTATGTTATTTCTATATACATATATATCTAATATTAGTACTATATATGTTTATATAATAATTATAATACACCACATTTTATTTTTTTGGTACAGAAGTTTCCTTATGTATTAACCAGGATAGTTTATCAGTAAGTTTCTCAAGCATATAGAAATATATGGATATAATAGTTTTTTAAGTGCTTTAAGTAGAGGTAGTTTTAATTCAACTTTAGCTGTTAACAAATGTGTTACTGACTTAAACAGCAGTGTCTTATTTGTTATAAGTTGTTGTAAATGAGCTTTTAAATCACAAAAACAGACTTAGACAATAAAATATATCATTTTTTTACCAATCTTCTTTGTTCATTTTCAGAAAACTAGTTTGAGAATCAAAGCAAGCTGTGCTCAAGTATTAAAAATAACTTTCTATTAACGTTAAAGTCATCATACTCGAGTAAAACTTATTTAAAAAACTTGTTATCAAAAAAAAAACATTAAGTTTCACTCTTAAACTTATACTATTTTAGAAATGGCTTATTTTGTATTTTATAAACAAATTAGCAACGTAACAATAAACTGCTCTGTTTATTACGTAACAGTTGACATTGTTGTGAAGTAAACAAAAGCTAATTACTAACACTTTTTTCTACTTTAAAAAATCAAATTTTTTTTTAACAATAAACCGGTTCTAAATTTAATTTTTTAAATTAAAAGTTGTATTGTAGAAATTTAAGAACTAACATTTTTGACACAATTATAAACAGACGCCAATTTAGTATTTAAAACTAAGAAAGGAAAATTTTTAATTTTGTTCTAAAATTACGAAATAAATCATTCAAAATTTTTGTAACACAGTATATGCAACAAATTAAACTAAAACTTAGCACAAAATTTTATACAGTTTAAAATTTTTATTAAGTAAATGTTTTAAATCATCAACATTTTCAAAAGTTTTTATCTAGTGTTTTTTGTGTTCAAAACTTTTTAACAATATCAAAAAAACACATTCAGTACTTTACTCTATAAGTAGCAGAACCTATAAATTACGCGATACACTCATCAAAATGTAAAAATTTAAAAACATATGATTATTTGGTAAGCGTAAAACTTGTGAAAGTACTCTCCATAAAATACATAGCTGTATAAAGAGCTTTGTAATATTAAAAGTTAATTGTCAAGATTAAGTACTTTCTATGATAATTAAACATAAGGTCATATGTGTACAAAAAATAAAATATTTAGCTTATCCAAAAACTTTTTCTGTTTTATGAAGATTAGTAAGCATATGTAAACTAACTTATAGATCCATAAAATCTGTCTAGCTATTTTAAAAAGTATTTATACTTAAGCTTTATAAAAAAGTTTTCCAATGCTGATTTAGAGTTAAAACTAAGGTCTACAGGTTTTCTTAAAACTACATTAGAACAGAGTCTTATGGTGAAATTATTTAAAATTGTAAAATAACTTTAAGTTTAGATTAGTTTTAGTTATTTAAGCATCATATAAGCATTAATCAACAGTAAACTTGTGTATTTTGTTAAATCTAAAGCTTAGTCTAATTTGTTTTCAACATTAATTATTCAATTTCTACCGAAGAGTTTAGCCTTTAAAAAGCACTAACAGCTATTTTCAAACTTAAATGTTATGCACGTTGAAAAACTGCACAATTACAATGGTGTATATAAGTTTTCAGTTAATGTGACAGAAATGTTGAAGAACATAAAAACTATACAGAATCTAACTTCATGCTGTAAATAAATTTTACAAAGGCAATTGACTAATAATTAAAGCTTTGTTTCAGTTTTTGTTTATTTAAAAATTCTTAAATACATGAATTGAAATAATAAAAAAGCAAAAATATTCAAATGCAATGCTTAAGCTAATTTAATGATGCAAGGAGAATTTAAAACTTTAAAGTAAGTTTTTTACAGTGTTTATTATGTATATTTTTTAAAAAAGTTATAATACAAAATTATAGGATTTAATTTTTAATAGCCCTAATAAATTGGCGCCTCCGCTTCGAACCATAAAAACATAAAATTAAATTTTCAAATAACAAGCCTATTTTGTTGTGAACTTATGTAAACTAAAAACATAAGTATAACATTTAAGATAAACATTAAAGTTTAAATATGTCAAAAAAATTCACAACCTTTTAGCTTTGTAACTTTATTTAATGATGATTTAAATTTTGAGCTTAGTACAACTATATTTACTTTTTTAATAACTAAACCGCGTTTTTAGTTTAAATTTTATTTATTTAAGTCAATATGTTCATAAATTTACTGTTCTCTTAGTATAAATAAAAAAAATTATCTTGAGAAATAAATATAAAGATAAGTTCAATGTTTAAAATACCTAATAAAAATTAACAACAACTACGAAAACTGTTGTGCTTTACAATCAATTTTCTTAAATTTGTATTAAACTCCCTAAAACATTGTTTTAAAATTTTATGCAGTGGTTATTGTTATTTACCTTTTCTACATATATGTTACAAATAAAAGATAAAACACAGCAGAATTTTTTCATAAAAACTTAAAAATGTTTCAAAAAATATCTTAAAGCTTTTAAAATTACGTATATCAAAAAAGGTTATGTTAACTATTTATTAAAAATAATGCTTACTAAACAATAAAAGCTTTTCAAACTGTTATAAAATAAATTTTTAAAACAAATACCAAACATATTTTATAACTTTTTGAACTTGAATACAGATAAGCGAATTTTATGAGTACTTGTACAAAAATGTTGAATATCATTGTGGAATCACTTTATCGATTTTTTGTTTATATAAATTTTATAGATAAAAGCTAAAAATCAATAACTTATTTTGAATGTGTTGCACTTCTTTTATGTAACATAACTTAAAAAATTGGTTTTAGAGCTTAAAAACTGTTCGTACAGCAACAAATTTTTCAAAAATTATTAAGTTAGTTTTAGATTTTAAAGTTGTTTTGTGTATGTTTCTGTTACAAACAACTTAATATTTTTAAATTTTAGCAACTAAGTTATGTATAAAGAAAATGTTTTTGAATTATACTCGTTTTAATAATTAAAATTTTTTTTCTTATTGTATAAATAAGACTCTATGTGTGTTCTTTAATTTTTGTGGTTTATTCTTAGGTTGTATAACGTTGTAAACACTATAACCCTAGAGGGTTAGTCTGATATCTTAAACTTGTAAAATAAACTTTGGTTCGAAATATAACTGACAACTTTCATATCTAATCAAAAGTAAATGAAGAACTACTAAGCTTAAATGATCTTATGTTGACAATTTTATCTTAACACACAAGGTACAAGCTTTATAGCGGCCATTTTTACATAAATAATATCAAAAAAAAAAAGACTTGTCGTTACTAACGAAAGCAGTCTTACTTAACATTACGATTTTAGTTTGTTTAATTAAAACAACATAACTCACTTTAATTAAGGTTGTCATTTTTTTGTAATTTAACAAAAATTAAATTTGTACTCAATGTCAGCTTTCCTCGTTAAGTTTAAGTATAACTAGTTCAAAAACTATTAATTTGAATATAAATCTGTAAAAAAAAACTTAATAGTTTTAATTATACTGAAGAAACAAAAATACTATATTTTTCAATGTTATTATCTTTAAAATAAATAGTTAACTATTTATCTAAGTCTACTAATCTTATTAAATGCACTTAAAACGTAGTTTTTGTGTAATTTTTTCAGAAAACAAAAATTAAACCTGTTTTTTGGCTGTGTAAAATAAAAATGTTTAATGTTAATCACATTTATATAATAATTAAACAGATATAATAATCTCTTTTGAAAGTTTAATTATGTTTTTATAATTATTAACTTTTTATAAAGATATAATAAATAAATTTTAATCGTAGGAACTAACAAATTTTAGTAAATATTTACATTTATTTAATTAAAGTTTTCATTTGAAAATACCTATAAATAGGTTTAAATAAAACTTAATGAGTTTACTCATTTCATTTAGATAAAGAGTTTAAAGAAAATTACAAAATAAACATAACATTTTGACTGAAAAAAGTTATTGTTTGTACAAATGTAAAATTTTACTTAAAAAATATTTTTTTTTGCAAACCATCGACAGTTAACTTAACTTTTACGGTTTTGAAATACGAATTTATTAAAATGATTAAAAAAGATCACCGATAAACCACAAAAATATGATAAAATTAGTTAAAAAATAAATGTTATGTTGATATTTTAAATAAGTTTAAGAGGATTTTTTTAATAAACTTTAAAGAAAGGTGTTTGACTGACTACAAACTCTTAAATCTATTAAAGATAAATACAACTATAATTAAGTACAAGTATAAACATTTAATTTTGTTTTTAAATTGAGAGTTAGCAAGTTTTACGTGTGATATTTCAATTATATTTTTCGTAATCAAAGAAAAAATAATAATTTAACATTAGACATTTGACTTTCTTCTAAAAAAATCAAAGCACGTAAATATTTTAATGCTTATACTACTAAAATATTTTTCTTAGTATTATTTGAAATAGATATTTTAACTATTCATAGTTAGAAGTGACTACGCAGTACAAACTGTAAGCTGTAAACTTGTTGTAGTTTATCAATAAGTTTTTAGTTGTAAAATCTTACCTAACGTTTTTTTTTTTTCGTTTGCTAAGCTTTAGAGCCTGTAATTTATCAACTTATACTTAAAAAATAATCAGTAAAAAAACTTATCTGAACATTTAAAGTATTTATAAAATGTTTCAAGTAATGTACTTGAAATATTTTTTTAATGACATATAACTTCCCAAAACTACTAAAAAACATCAATTTTCAACGATTTTGTTATTAGAACAGCTAAAGTTTACTGAAATAAATGAAAAAAAAATTGTACAAATTTTTAAATCATATCAAATAAATTGGTTTATAGTTCATAACAAGTTTATAGTTTTTTTTAATTAAGTATAAGTGCTAATTTAGTAACAAATCTTGAGTGCTAAAGTTCTTTAGAAAATTTTATGAGGCAAACTTGATAGTTTAATTTTATTATGTAAACTCTTTGTATTATTTTTGTGTGTAGTTTGAAGAGTTTAATGCCTATTATAAAATTGTAAAATTGTTAATTTGTCTTTAATTGAAAAAAAAATTGTAGTAATGTTTAAACATTTTTTAAAATTTTATTTTTTGTAAAGTAGCAAGTTCAAGTAGAGTTTAAAATTCTTACAACCTTTATACTTCATTACTGTTTTCATTCCTTAACAATTACTTTACATTACTTAACAGTTTGATGAGTCAAAATCATTTTTAAGGTATAACTTAACACTAAACATCTAATATTATTAACATATAATTTAATTTTAAACTATTTTTTGGAATAATCTAAAAATTTTAAGTTTTTTTTAATTGTGTCCTGTTAACATAAAAAAAAAGTTCTAATTCATTAATTCGTGTTTTTAAGAAGATACTATTTTTCAATCTTGTGAAGTACAGTAAAAGCTCTTTTTTTGGTTAGTCTGATAAGTTTAGATAATAAAGTTCTTAATACAACAACAAACTGCAATTCGCGGGTTCGTTGCTGTGAACGTCTGCAACCTACAATGTACTTTACTACTAAAAACGTATTTTTTTTTTAAATAATAAAAAATACTATTTCGATAAAGACTATCAATGAGTTTCTTACTTTAATAATTTCTAAATACTAGTGTTACTTTTTTTTGTTATTTTTTTATTACTACACACAATTTAAACAGCCCGTGAAAGACTGTGCAGTGCAGCCAACAAGCAACTATTTCTATAAAAGTTAACTTTATTTGAGGAAACGTCATCTGAAATTAATAAACTTGTTACAAAGAGTAAAATATCTGCAATTTTATAACTTTATTGTTTATTGAACGAAAAAAAAAGCGCTCAAGTATTTGGTCCAAGGACCTGGTGTACAAAAAACCTTTCGGTTATTTAGTCATACACCAGGATACAGTTAAAAGTCATGTCCAGGACAGACTAAGCAAATTTTATTATAAATTCCTGATTATTTGTCAGAATGTTTGTTTTTACTTACAGCTACATTTTTTTTCTAATAAGTTTGTGTATATTATCTTAACATTTTAAAGTTTGTTTTCATTTTTGTTTTTAATAAAAGTAAAAATTTACAATTTACAATTGCTTTTTTAATGTAACATAACATTTAGCAAATAATGTTTTTGCTTTTAAATTACAATTATTGGTGTTAATTTGTTTTTAAGTGAAAGTAGTTTTTATTATCTTCGTACTTACAATTGGTATTAAAGTTTTACAAAATTTAGATATCATGTTAATGTATAAATACATTAAAACATAAGTCAAGTACTTAAAAAAGATTATTGAAAAAAACTACCTAGCAATCTTAAACTTTTTTTTTATAAATTTGTATTTAAAGAATAAGTTAATTTGTTTTATTTTTAACTAACGTTAAAAGGTGTCAACCAGGTCCTATGACCAAATAGTTTGAGCGATTTTTTTATCGTTTAATAAAATATACTTAAAATACAGAATAAAGTTTTGCTATTTGAGTACGTAAAACAATATCATGTAGTTTTATGTAAAACAAAGCTAAACGATCTTTTGATAAGTTAATCGAAAATATCTGAAAGCAAAACTGAATTTTTAAGTTTTGATTAAAAAAGAAAAGATTTAAATAAAAACTTATATCAACTTAGTTAAAGTCTTTTTAAAGCATAAAAGTGCTGTGGTTAAGGAATAAATGTATATTGTAAATTTATCTTATTTTAATATAAGTGTAAGTAATTTCTTTTAAAATACTTTTCATAAATTTTGTAAAAAACTTGATAAACTACATTTGTTAGTTGATACAAAACTATTTAACTTAGATCAAATGTAAAAAAATGCATTTCTAATCTTTCAAATATCAATTCTTTGTTAATTTTTTTACTCTATTTAAAAAATATAATTATTCATTAAAGTATACAAACATAACTATTTAACTTTATATTTGTATAACTAACTTGCAATTAAAATTACTGTCAATAAACTTGTTCAAAACTTTAGTAAGCAAACTAATGCATTAACGGTTTTAAGTTTATTTTTAAGTCAAACTTATAAATTTAGACTGCTGTAAACGATTTTTTTTGGTTATTGGTTTGATGTAGTTCTTATAGTTATAATTTTAAGCTTGTATATTACACTTTTAAGAACACGCATCGCTGGCAGTTTTAATTTTTTACAGGTACAAGTGTTTATTATTGTGTGGCGTTTTTTATTTGCTATTTTACAATTGTCGATATAAAAATGTTATTGCATATTAAGAATTAGTCAATTTAAAAATGCATAAAGCTTGTACAGCTATAAGGTACTAATCAAGCTTGAAGATGTAAGGTTTAAAATTTACAGAGAATAACATTATAATTTCCTTGGAGTTTAAACTTAAAAAGATTGTTATTCGTTTTTATTTTGAAATTTAAATGAGCAATCAACTACATTTAAAATATGTTAATAATCAACTTTTTAATCTATAAGCTGTAACAAAAAATATGCCTTTTAGTAAAACTAAATGTCTGTAATTAACAGTTGCATAAAAAGTTTATAAAACTTTTATTTATATATAACCTAAATTAACTTTTACTACATACGTTTACTGAAACTAAAGTTTTCTTCTAAGTCAAAAAAAAAAAAACGATTTTTGACAAAATATGTTTGACAAAAATACCATCAACTTAATTGTATCAAAATTTATAATTAACGCTTTTAAAACAATCTGATAAAATTAAATCAAAAATTGTATTTATTTTGACTGCAGCATTTAGTGCTAATAATAACAATAAAAACACAAGCCGTTTTGATTGTGCAAAGGTTAAAGAAGGTAATTTTAACGCTCAATTAGTCGACAATATCTTGTTGTGTACCAAAAAACTAAAAGTAAATCAAAATGATGATTCACGCGAGCCGCTTAAAAGTGTTTTCTTTAACTTTTTTGGTCTTAAAAATAATTGGAACTAATTATGTTGTTAATATGGTGTTTTTTCGTTTTATTACTAAATTTTAATTGAATAATTTGGCTAGATTTAAACTGTTAAATGTTTCACTGATAAAAAAACATAAGTTTACATTTTTATAATTGATTTACGTTTTTTTAGAATATAGTTTATTGTTGGAATTTGGTAAAAACTGTGAAAAAAAAAGAAAAATTTTTCTACTTAGTTGATTTAAACACATTTATAATGCTTTGTATATTTTTAAACTAATAAATTTAGTTGTCTTATCATACTTACCAAACTATCTACATATACAGACAGTTAACATAATAAAGTTTATTTCAAAATTGAAATTACATTAAACTATCAAGAAGTTTATAATGTTACCACAAACTTATAATAGCCTAATATCAATTTCTAACTACTTAAAAAGCTCAAGTTTATCAAAAACTACAAATGTGAGTGTAGTGCATTAACTTAATTAATAAAACTATAAAACAACCATTTGCATGCCTCTTATATATATTCCTAACTATAAAATTAAAAATTCACCAAAAATGGGCAAGTAGTGGTCATAGTTTGATTTTATCCGGTTAATAAACAATATCGGCAAAGTAGCATGCCAGAATAAACATTTACGTATAAAAATCATTATTAGTATATTTAAACTCAGATACATGTTTTCTAAATAACATATAGTAGTTTATTAAAACTTATATTGTTTCTTAGTTAACAAAAAAAGACAGGTAGGCAAAATATTAGCAACTGCGGTTTCATATATTATCAAAATAAAATAAGGTGATCACAGGGGTGAACCTTGTTCGCAGTGCAATTATGACGTCATACCAGAGTTTCGCTCTCATCATTGGAATTCTTCTTTGTCACGTTCAACTTGAGCACTTTCGTCTTGTTATTTGCGAACATAGGAGACATGTCCTGTTAAAATTAAATATAATTTTATAATCACACGTTGAAACATAGTGACACTTGCTTTATTAGAAGGTAATTAATTTTTGAAGTGAGCAACAATAAATAATTACTTATTTCATTAAAATAATGTACTAAATATTTTGAAATTATAACACCTTTTTCAAGCACTAAATACGATTTTTTGTAAAATAAAGTAGCTTATAGAACTGTTCAAGCCAGCAATTCAAATTTTGCAACAGCTTTTGTACGAAAACATAAGTACTTTATGTCAAACAACGAAATAGCTTTATCTCCGTTAACTTGAAAATCAAAAAGTCAGATAGTTATTTCTTTAGATCAAACACAAACCACAGTATTTGTTTGAAGTTTACAAGTGTAGAACTTTAGAGCCTAACAAAATTTAGTATACAGTTCTTTTAACTTATTGTATGACTCTTTAATTGAATCTTAACTATTAAGAATAGCCAATTTGAAACATTAACTTTAGTGCTCAACTAACTAATAAGTTGTTGGATGATCTACCAGTGCTCCAACTGTAAGTCATCGGGGTTGAAATGACGAATGGGGACGGACCCTGACCTCTCTGGTGATGAGAAGTAGACGGATGAGCTTGGTAAGAAGAGTAGTGGGAAGAGCGACCGAGTTCGCTGCTGGCGCTGCATTGGTATTTATTGAAGCGCGAAGTCAATGTGCTGCCAGGGACATCAAGAGTTGAAATCGGAGAATCACAGTACGTGTCAATTTGTCCAGGCTTCATTGTTGGGAGTGGTAGATCGCGATTCATCGTGGGGAAGATTTGTTGATTCAGAACCTGATTGTATTCACCTGTATTCTGATGATCTTCTTCGGGAACTTTCGATTCGATGTTGCTGTTGTTCATGTTGTTCTCACATTTGTCTGTTGATAATAAGTTGAAATATATGTTGTTAGTTAGTAAAAAAAAAGTTTTTTTTTCATAAATGTTGCATAATATAAGCATTTGGCTTATGCAAAATAGTCAATCATAGTTATGACAATATTAACTACGAATGAGATACTATTTTTTTACTTATACTTCAAAATAACTCTTTAGGATTTGAATATAATCGTGTTACTGTTGAAGAAAAAGTTAAATTTAATGTACTTAGAAACACTGTTTTTAAAACAAAAGTTTTAAAACAAAGTTAGCAAATATACAAGATTTATTGCAGTACTCAAGTTACTTAACTTAATAATGTAATAAATTTTGAACACAAATTTAAATGAGTTTAGATAAACTTATCGTGTATGTATGCGTAACAGTTATTGAGTATTTTGTGTAAGTTTAAATTTAACACTTTTATTTTAAGATATATTATCTAAAAATTACTTTCATTTAAGACGAATCTAGAGTATTATGGAACAATTTCTCCTTTAACATGAAAATTCTATCCAAAAACGTTTTTTTTTATACTTATACTTTTGGTTTGAATTTAAACTGTAAACTTAGTTTTCTTTTAAAGTATATAGTACTAAATTTTCTAATATAAGCTATATTTGAATAAACATATGTAACTTAAGGTAGTGGCAACTTATGATGAAATAAACAAAAGTAAAAATAACTTACTGATAATGTCGACCACAGACACTACATGATTTTGAGATAAATTGCTTTCGGTATCTTCACTAATAGAAGTTGATACTGCGCCTTTTTTACTACAAGTTAAAGGTATTGTTAACGTGAAAAAACTTAGTATAAAAGCTTTCAATTTCACATATTAAGTTTACTATTTAGTATAAATAATGATCATAAATAAATTAATATAACATCGTTAATTAATAAAAAATCAAACTTAAATCAGAATATATAAAACTAATATTTCTGAATTTATTGTTAGTAATATATAAATAGTATAGCATAACTTATAATAATGTAAAAATGTTATATGCTTAATATATGGAATGGTATTTAGAAATGTTAATTTAAATTTTATTTAAGTAAAGTGTTTAAGTTAAAAAGTTTAAGACTAAAACTGTTATATTTGACATTAAATAGTATAAATAAGTCAAAAAGTCGATTAATTAAAGTAAAGTTTCTCTTTTAAAATTTCATTGTATTATTTTTTTTAAATTTTTAGTTCATACCTTCTATAATTAACTTCGTTAACTTCAGCTACCTTTTTTTTCTTAACCTTAAAAGTAAAAAGGATGTTACAAACAATAGAAATCTATTTAAAAATCAATTAATATTAAATTTATAACAAAACTAAAACGAAAAATAAATAGTTATGTTTATAACTTCTTTTAAAGGTAGGCTATAAAGTTAATTGGCATTCTAAAACTAAGTTTAAGTAAATAAAAAGTAAAGGTAACATCAAGTATTAAAAGTTGAATATGTTTTAAATTAAAACCAACTAAAATAAATTTCAAACTACGGGGTTTGCCAAAAAATTTATTACTCTCTGATTCAGCTAAACAAGTTGACATTTTAAATATTTGAGCAAAACTGTTACAGTATTTTACTGTCATAACATCAAAATTAATTAATGACACTAGTATCTAAGAAAATGTTATTATATGTACACTTTTAAATAACAAACAAAATAAATTTGGTTTTAAAACGTTGTATTCTTCAATTTTTATTCTATACTATTTTAATAAATACAATTAAGTAAAAAGTAAATGTTTTAAAAACTGAAAATGCTGGAAACATTATATTCAACAACAATGTTCAGTTATTCTACTTAAATAAAACCAAGTACACTTACAAGTAAATAAATTGCAACAGCTAGAACCAAAACAATCAGTGGACACAAAATTCCCAACGCTGTAGCGAGAGCCGGAAACGGTTTTTCTTTTGTATAATTGATAAAAAAAGTAACTTCCTCGGAACTAAATTTGTTGTCTGAAACCTAATTATGCATAAAAATTTGTAAGACAAGATCTATGTAAGGCAGAAACAAACTAATCTATAAGTTAGCCTATCTAGCGTATTTAAATTTATACTTTTAAAACGTACTTTCACAGTTAAGGTAAACTGAAAATCAAATTCGTCTTGACTTGGTTTTAACATTTTTATTTCACCAGAACTTTCATTAAGTTTGATAACTTTCATGCAATTAGCTAGTGGTTTACATGACACTATTTTGTATTGTAAACCTGATTTGTTATCATCTGAGGCCTAAATAGTATGTTTTTTATTGTTATATATTCACATAAATCTGATAAATGTTATATTAAAACTTATACTCAAATATAAGATAGTTTGGGTGCACGACTACTTAAATTCTAACAACTCAAATTACGACAACTCAAATTTCGACAATCCAAATTCGAATAACTCGAATATGATAATTCAATATTTTAACTACGACGATTCAAATTTCGACAATTTAAATTCAGACAACAAAAATACGACAATTCAAATTCCAACAGTTCAAGTCAGAATGCGAAAATAAAGTTTTTAAATCTGACGATTCAAACTCTAACAACTCAAATTATGACAAGTAATATTACAAAAAGAAACATAAAAGTTCTCAAATCTGACTTTTTTGTTATATAAATGTTAGTTTTTAGATTTGTGATATAAAAGTTAAGATTGATATTCTTTATTATCTCTAAAAATTTTTTTTTTGAGTTAGAACTAAAATAATGTTATAAAAATAGATTATTATATAGAAAATACTAACAAATTTTCTTAACAAATTTCACTTAAAAAATGAGATTGCCATATAAGTTTATATTTATAGATAAAAAGTATTATAATTTTGAAGATATCTTAAATAATTTTTTATCTATTTTAGCGTTGATGTAACTTAAACAATGCATGAGAATAACATTTAAGCGCGCGAGTTTTAGATATTTTTGATGCTCAAATACATATCAAATTAATCTTTATTAGCTTGTAGTTGACCGTGAAAGCATGCAGTGGACGACAAACGGTAGTTTTTTTTCGAACATCAAATACTAAGACAAATCTTTTCAAGCGCTTTCCTTTTATCGTTAAATGGACAACATATACTAATATTCATTAACAACGTTTTTTATTTATTTAACGACTTAAGATCATTTATAGTTTACTACACGAGTGAAACATTCTAATGTTTTTAATGAAATGCTAAGTAAACTATAAGTCGTTACAATCAAACAAGTACGTTGACTAAGACTACATATTAATTTAAGCTATTATTTAATTAATAGATTAAACTTAATTTTATGAAGAACAGTAAATTTAAGAAAATAATGTTAAACTATTTTATTAAAACAAATTATTTTTCAGAGCTTTTACTTTTAATGTAAGCAATTATAATTGTTTTTATATATATATACGTGTATTTATAAGTATTTTTTATATTTCATATTTTATTTCAAAACTATAACTTTTCAAACTTAATTCTTATAAATTATGTAAGCTATACTTTATTTTAATTATTTAAGTAACCTTCTTAAGTATCATATTAAAATTTTGCAAGAACAAATTTAAATAAAGTTCATTATTTCAATTTAGACAAAGTGTCGATTTTTTAATTCCTAAATGTTTTAACTTAATATTAAAAGCCACTTTTTGAACAATTAGGCCTTTAAAAGGTAGTTTTGAATTGTTAAAAAAATTTATGCGTAAGTCTAAATTATAAATAATTTTTATACAATTAAAATTTAGAAATTACTTTAGTCAATTAAATATTATTTTATGTAGTAAAAATAATTTAAGCACCTGTAGTTTCAACGAGTCTCTTTCTTCAGCGTTTAGGTTAACGGTTTGGTTTTGTTTCGGATAAAATATCTGAGGAATGACATCATTAACATTTTGTAACTTAACAATTAAAACCTTTTCAACAGTGAATTTCCCATCAGTGACCATAACAGCAACCTTTTTGATAAAATATATGAAAATAAAAACTTTTTGTATTATGCTAAAAGCTAAATACATTTTAACAATTAATGTTCACAAATACCTTGTAAAAATTTTTTGTTTCAAAATCCACAGGACTTTTTAGCTTCAACAAGTTTCCTTCAATTTTAAATGGAGTGTTAATTTTGTCTACAAGAGTGTACGTCAACTGTTAAAACATTTATAAGTTTTCAGAATTACAGCTATGAGTGATACCATGACTATTTTTTCTTTGAAAAAATCACCTATTTTGGATTTTTTTAAAAACTTATTTTAACTGTTACGACAGTATACAACTGTACATTACAAGAGTTTAATTAAAATTAATTTATTCAATTTATTATTATTAAAACTAAATAATTTACTTTTGAATCTGTGTCTGCATCGGTTGCTTTTAATTCTATAATTACGTCACCAACAGATAAATTTTCTTTAATATAAATATCCTGTTCATTGCGTTTGTCAAATACTGGTTTGTGCTCATTTACATCTAGTACTTTAAAAAGTAGCTTCATAGATTTAGTATTATTCCTGTTTTTATTTTTTTGTAAATTCCTGAATTTAAAACTTAAACTAAATCTTTATAAAATATATAGAATTTTTTGACTTATCTTATAAACATTCTGATTTTAAAAACAAGCTACGAAACTAAAAAAGCTTACAATTTCCAGTAATAGTATTCAAGCTCAGCACAAAAAGATTAAACTAGTTCTTGATTATATGATTCGTTTTGTGTTAAAACTATTTTTGATTAAAATTGGTTTGTATATAAATAAATTAATAGTATTAATTAAGTAAAAGGTAAAAAAAAGATAGTTATATACCTGTAAGAAGCTTCGAATTCAACTTCATATTCCGTTTCATTTTCTGCATCAAACGTACCAAAAAGTTTGTTTCCTTTCAATTGAAAAAATTCACCGGTTATAGGGGAAACTTGAGTTATTTTGGTCTTAAAATCAGAGAAGTTTAGACCATATTTTTTAGAATCGACAAAAATAAAAGATCCAAGCTTTATATCTATTCCTTCTTTAATTTCATCTACAGAATAAAAAAAAACTAGTTAGTTCAATGGCTTTAAAAAGATATAACACATTTTTATTAATTATTTTTCTATTAAAAAATCTATTTTTTGCAAAACTAAAAAAAAATATATATTAAAAATAAAAACATACTGAACTACTAACATTTATGAAATTTTGAGTGAAGGTGCTGTTTTTCAACAGGCTCGAAGTCAAAAACTGGATCGATATCAAAGTAAACGTTTATTGTAGCATCACTAACAGAAAATCCTGATAAAACACCTGGATAGTAAGCCTTAACTTCATACCTAAAAATTTAAAAAAATGTTTACTTTTTTTTGCTGTCATGTTTAAATGAAAAATTAAAACAACTAACTCTATTTTTACTTTGTCACTTGGAAATGATTTAAACGGATCAACTGTTAAAAGACCACGCTTATCAAAATCTAAATATGGATAATTTTTAATACTTCTGTTTAATGCCCTATATTTAACTTTGGAATGCAGAAACTCATTCGGGTTTATTGCTTCCACGCGAAATCCATTTGATTTTAAAGCTTTCCATTCTACGTTGTATATCTGATAGTTTTGAATACAGAAAATTGTTAAAATAGATCTGCATAGTTTTGTTTTTTAATCAAGAGTTTTCTTCTAATTACCAAAAGTTTTTTTTAGAAAAAAACACGTTTTTTAATTTTAAACTATGTATTAATTTGTTAAAACTAAACATACATCCAAATGTAATAATTTATAATATTCTTTTTAAGTTATTTAAAATTTTTAGTTCTATTGTTATTTATATTATAAAATAACAGCAGTTTTTAGTAAATAATCAAACAGCCCTAATAACGACAAAAACTTTTTTTTTAACTTTCAAAAGACTTTGTATTTATCTATACTTTTATGTATGTTTGTGCTTACTTTGATATATTAGAGCAAATATTAAACTATAAACTGTGATAGTAAAAACTTTTACCTCTTTATTGAATTTCGGAGCTAGGTAAGCTGTATTTATTAGAATTAATTTCATTGAAACTTGACTGCCACTATTATTTTTAGCTTCAATGTACATCAATTCTTCATCAGCTGGTAACCCTTCTTCTGTATATCAAAAAAATACTATAACGTTTAAACATTTATTTGACTTCGTAAAAAATCGTAAAAATCTGATTTGACTACATCAGAATAAAATGTTTATATAACGTTATTAACCTTTGTTCTCGTTAAACTGTAGCTGATAAACTCCATTTCTAACATTTATCAGCGAAAGTTTCTTATAACTTCCAGTCAGAGTGACCTCTAGATCTTTTCCTGTCAATTAAAGTATATAAAACAATTAGTTGTTTATTGAGTATGCTTTTAAAATAAAGACACTAATAATACAAAGTACAGTTACTTAAACTCATATTGTTATTAAATAAATTTAATATCATGTGATTTATTAAAGTATTAGAAATCGTTCTTTTAGCTATAAGTTGGAGTCATAAGCGAAAAAAAAGTGTTACTTCACTATCAGTTTAAAAATTTCAAGCCAAAACAAACTAAAAATTCTATAACTGGTATTTAATATTTATAACAAACATTAGCTAAAACTTAATATCAACCTGAAATTCATTGAAAAGTATTAAAATAATAAAAGTATTACAATACAAACAAGTTTAACAAGTATAACTAAACCTCTTAAGTCAAATAACCTGTACTAAATACTTATAGTAGTATGATAAAACGTGAGCTATAAAAAGAGATAATTCTTTAAATATACTTATAGTAATTAGTATATCAAAAACAAGCATATGTATAAGCCCTTTTTTCATTTTTTATTAACTAGTCTAATTATAAAGTACTGTAGACTTTTGTTAAACATTTATTAATTATAGTTTATTTTTAATAATCAAATATATCTGAAGACTGAGTTCCATTTAGAAAATAAGTTATTGTAAAAATGTTAAATAAAAACCTAATTAATTAGAAAAACAAATTTAATGAAAGTTGTACTAAAAACTTTATAAAATGCTTTTTTGGTAGTACAAATGCTGAAAGCACTTGGTTTATAAAATATTATGTTGCTAAATATCTTTTATAAAATAGAAATATTAAAATATTTTCTTTTGCAAAAAAACAAAAATAAAATATTCTATTTGTTGGATTTAGCTTTTGCACGGCGTCACTCTTAAATATCTACCATGATCGTAACCATAACTCTAACTCAGACCCTAGCCCTAACCCTAATCTTGTGCAAAAGTAAAAGTAGTGTGAAAGTGACACATCCTAAAAAGTTTCTACTCATGTAAAATTAACTTTTCGCGCAAAAAAGTTTTTCTGCAAACTTAGACCCTAACCCTTACTCTTACCCTGACATTGGCATTTACACTAACTTTAACGCTTGTAAAGGTGATGCTCATGCAAAACTGTTCTCAGTTTGGTAGCAAAAAAAAAAACGGATATTTTGCTTGTTAAAGTGACAACTTAACTTTTATATTTCGAATTTAGTATTTTAAACAACAATACATTACCTTTAATTTTGAACACCGGACCAACTAGTAAACCACTTTGTGCTCCTTTTGGTAGATATATGTGAACGGAGCATTGCGACTTGTTTTGTTTTGCAGGAAAACAAGAATTGATGCTCAACCCATTCGCTTGCGTGAGGCAAATGAAGAATATCGATATCCAAAACTTCAACATGAACATATTTTAGATTTAGAAATTACTGTAAGTTAAGCAAATATAATTTTAAAGTTTATGTTTAAATAAAATTCCAAGTTGTTTAAGTGAAATGTAAGATAGCGCTGTGCACTGCGCAGTAGTACATATAGTTAAGATAAATATATTTAAACATTTCATTCATACTGTTTAGCTACAAAATTTGGTTACAATATAACTGCAACATGTGTTCACAAAAAGGTATTAGGCGTACCTTTAGTGAATTGAAAACTTAAAAAATGATCCAAATTTTAATACATAAATTTATAAAAGTGAATTAATTATTAAACACTTTTTCAAATAGAAATTTTTAATAGTTAGTTCTATGAAATTCCAATTGGTTGGTGTTTACATATAAATAAAAAAGTAACCATTGAACTTATTTATAACATACAAAATTTTAAAACAAAATGTTATTGGAAATCAATAAATTGGTCTACAGAACTTATACTAAAAAGAATCATACACGTTATGTGGTTTTTACAAGGGTCCTGAGCCTTTTATAAGTAACTTAAACTATTCTTCTTAAAAAATCGTTCAGAGAACCACTGTTTTTCTTTAATAGCTATATGAACCATTTAAAAGCAGTTTTTTATACTAAATATGTTACAAAACAACCAGAAATAAAATAAACTAGTTAGAAGTTTTTACATAACAACCTAGTTGCAAATTTTTATTACATTTTAGTTTTATTTTTAAATTTGCTTTTAAAAGAAAATATTTTGCTGACACTTAGTTTATTCAAAAAAATAGACCTTCAAAATTCTCGTTACTGTTTTGTATAAAAATTAAAAATAAAGCTCTTGATATTTTTACTTGAAAATTAAGCATTCTAAATAATAATACTTACACATAAAGTTATACAAAGTAATTACTTTACAAACTAAACTTTTAAAAAAGTGATAAAAAAAACTTTTACTAGGAAAACAGAACCTTGATTAAACAAATATATCTATCATTCTAACACAAGTAAACTGATATTTTAAAACTTTAATATTAACAGTTTCATTTTTTTTTTCATATTTCTCTCATAATTTTATTTTTTTTAATGATTTTAACTGACGTAATGCTAGTTTTAGTCAAATTGCTTTGAATGACATATTAAGTCAATTGAAGTTTTTTACTTTATTATTTTTTATAGCTTTAATTATTCATTTTCTGGACTTTAATGAAATGTGCTATATTTAAAAACTAGATACACACTTGCTAATAATTTTTTTAATGCATGAAATCATAATAATTGAATAAACTAAGCTCTATATAACACTAAAACTACTTTAAACATAACCACTCTGTTTTAGTATATAAATGTAAAAATTAATTAGCCTTACCACAACATTTGTAAAAAATGAATTCAAAGTTCAATATTTTTTCTTTTTCTATTGCTTTTATTATTTTAGCTTAAACACTCTTTAATTGGTCTAATTCTAAAAAAGCTAGAATATTTCTTATTAAACCTAATATAATATTTTCTAGATTTATTATGCAGTATACTTTCAAAATGTTGTTCTGTTTTAGAAAAAAAATATTTTAATAAATAATGACAATAAAGAATAAACTAGGTTAAAACATTTTCAAATCCTTTTCTAAAAATAGTAAAAATATTTTTTATAAACCAAACACTTGAAACATTGATATAGTTCAAAAATACTTTATAATACTAAATCTTCAATAAGTAAACTAAAATAACTTTTTACATATTAACTAAATTTAGAGATAAACAGAAAACTTTATTTAGTAAAAAGGTGATTTTGAGCAAACATCAATTTAAAATCTTAATGAAAAAGAAACATACTGTAGAGCTATTGTTTGCAACCAAGTTTTACTAGTAATTTTCACGTAAAAAAAATATTTTGAGTTGTTAACGCTTAAATAAGTGTTTTAAAAAAGTTTATCAGTAACTTGATACAATTATTGAACGGGTTTATGTGCATTGTTAGTACTTGCTTTTTTGTATAAATATTAGTTACAAATTATAATTCTAGTGTGTTAAAAAATAAATTTTAAGTCTGTTTTGTTTAAACTAAATGTTTTAAATTGACTATAAATAAAATATAGGTTTATAAATGTACAACAAAACAGACAACTACCTAATTACAGTTAACTTGCACGTATAATTTTATAATCTTTTGTTATAAAATGTTTTGAGTTTAGATATAAGTATGCTAATAAAAATTTGTAAAAACTATATATATACATATAAAGGTATGATGTTTTATTAATGATGAAAAACATTATACTTACATACATAGGAAAAAAGTTAGTTTTTAAATAATTTGCATTTTATAGGGTTTAGAAAAAAATTAAAAAGCTAGTTCGTAAATTATAAAATTGTGATAAGTTTCTCAAGTTAAGAACTTATTTATAATCACATTATTAAAATTTATGATTTTTAATAATGGTTTCTGTTTTGTTAATGAGATAAAAGTCATTATAATAATGATTCTTAAAAAATATAAATTAAAAAAAGCTATACTATTCAAGAAGTTTTATCACTTTTATTTTCAGCAGATAACCTCTCAGTATTTTAATTTGATATAAATCAAAGTCAGGAGAAACTATGAATTTAAAAAAACAAAATGTTCACCACTAGTTTGAATTTTTCAACTTAAAACTAACAGTTTTAAAGTAAAACCACGAAAAATAAACAACAGTAAAAAAAACATATGTTAACATAAAAAGTTATATAAATCTATACTTTTCAAAGTTAAACTTTAAACAAGTCTATGTATGTAAAAAATTAAAAGCAGCTTAATAAGATTTAATTGTAAAACATCTGTTATACTTAATTCAACAACAGCAGTTTACATCTTATATTTCCTGACCCTTATTAAACAAAACGTGTAGCCTCTAGTACTTGCTAATCTTAAAGAGCTTACATTGAGAAAATTACTAGGTAAAAAAGTATTACTAATAGAACTGTTTTCAGCATATACTTAACTATGTGTATCAGTAAGTTTTTAAAAATTGTTTGATAACTTTTTTTTTAAGTTTATTTTTCAATTTAAAAATATTATATAGACATTTTGAAACAGCTTTTAAAGATTTTTCCGAATTTGAATATAGAAAAATAGGTGCCAAAACTCAATATATATTTAGTTTAATTAAGGTCTTAAAGTTCAGTATAGTTTAAATTTTCATAACTTTAATAGAAATTTATTTGCTGGCAACTAAACTTTTTTAAAACCTTAAAAAATAGATTATATAGTACGAAATACTTTATATGTTTATAGTGTCACGCGGTAAGTATTTTAAAAAAGTGATAAATAAAATATTTTTACTGTCTTAGTTGCTTAAATAAATTTAAATTACGCTCTAACATAAACTTTAGCAACTCACTGTTTTACTTTTCAACTATTTCAACTATCATACTCAACGTTATAGCATTTGTAACAAAATTATAAAAATTAAAAAAAAAAATTATTTGAGACCCGTATAAACATTATATCACAAGTTTTTGAAATAAAAGCTAATCACACTTTTTGATTTTATTTTCCGTATGATCTGTACTTCAAGCAGTTTAAATTAAATTGTTTAATATCTTAAGTAGAAAAATAAAAAACTTTAGTTTCGAAACAATTTTTTAAGTTTAAATGTAATTTAGAATCTTATGTTCGGATTTTGTGTTATTTTCTGGTATGTACAGCAAACACTCTGATTTTATTTTAACTAATAGTCAAGCTGACTGTTTAAAAAAACTCAATTGCTTATAGTTATGTTTTTCGATTTGTAAACTTGTTTTAGAGTTTATAATTTTTTAATATAATCTGACTTAACAAAAAACGACAGAAAAAAGACAATGTGATATATGAAGACAAGTGTCAGCAATCCTTGAAATTAAAATATTTTGTTTAAATCAATTTTTTCAAAATTTTAAAGTTAGACTATTATTCCTAAAACAAAACTTATCTACACTACTTTAGTAAAGCAGTTAGATTTTCTGAAAAATTTCACATGCATATTTTGAGAAATAAGTAGAAATGTAAATCATTAAAAAAAATCAGTTTCACATACAGCTTATAACAAGCTAATTTTACATAAAAAAAACATTGCAAAAACATATAATGATATATAAATAGGTTAGTTAAGGTAACTTTCTAAACACTCGTTTAACACTCACGACAAAATTTTGAAATGGTTAGCTTAATTTTTTTTACAAATAAACTTGTAATGTAATGTATTAAGCTAGTTGGAATTGATATTCAATCATCTGTAACGACCGGTTTAGAGCCACTATGTAAAATTCTTTTTTGACAAACTGCCAGCTTAAAAAGACAATGGAAAGTTTCAAGTTGCTAATTAGTTTTCAAATAAACATGAATTGGTACTAAAAGTGTTTCATTTAGCTCATTTCAACCGTGAAAAATAATTAAAAAATATGAAAGTATAAAAATTACACAGGCGAATTCATTATGTGTGAATAGTCGATATATTAACTAAAACTATTTGTATAAAAATAGAACGCACTAATTGAATTTTAATTAACTATTTTTGAAAAATAAAAAAAATTAAATTAAAAGTCTCTAAGAAAAAAGGTTATGATAAATGTTTAGGTTTTGCTTCCAAAATAAAGTTTAAAAACTAAAATATGCAAAAACATACTCACATTTATTTTTGGCATGAAAATGTTTACTAGCTTTTCTTGAAACTAAAAAAAAAAGCTCTAGGACATAACTATAAAATAAAATATTATTCTAATCTCAAACTAAGTGCATAGATTATGTTTAGATTATAGATTTTTTTTTTAAACTTGTTTTAAATTATGTATTTACACAGTTTAGGTAGCATGAAATGAAATTTGACAACATGGGTTTGAGATAGAAAACAAAGCATTTTCAACTTTTTAAAATTAAAATCAGTTCTATTGGGTAGCCAAATAGATTACAATAAATGAGTCTTAGAGTTAACAGTTACTATAAACCAATGGATATTCAAATGTTCCAAAGTCCTCTACTGTTTTAAAACAAACTGCCGAAACAAAATAATCAAAACATTTTTTACTTAGTGATTTTTATTGGACATCATTGTTATCAAATGAATAGAATTTGATTCATTTACATTTTTTTTGAGCTTCAGAGCATTTTCAAATGAAATAATTAATTAGGTACGAGCTGTGTGGAATATTCAAAACTTGAGTTTTGCTAATTTGAAAAGTTCAACTGCAAGTATCAAGTTGAAACCTTTTAAAAGTTGACGTTTAAAAGATCGTGAAAAAAATAGTAATTACATTTGTTAATTTTTAGCAACACATATAAGCTGATTACCGACTTCAAGCGTATATTATTAAAAAAAACTAACGCTACTGTCAAAATCAAAATTTAATTTACCATTTTTAGCTTGTAGCTAAAATAAAATAAAATTTATACTAACATTTCAAGCTAAAGTATTTTAGAAGTTAATTTTATTTGATCAAAATCTGTAATAATGCAAATTAAGATGCGAACACGTAATACATTTTAAAATACTGTGTTTTGGTTTTAAAATATTGTTTATAGTAAGAGTATAAAACTTTAACGTTCAAACTATAAAAACAATATAAAGTATTTAAAAGATGTAAAACTAAACTAAAAAATCTGAGAACTGTTAAAAGTTTTCCTAAATATTTATAAAAATGAAGCTATGTTTAAATATTTGAACTCTGTTATGTTAAAAATAAGTAAAAATAATATTACTTAAAACTTTAGATAAAATCTAAAATTATTCTTAAACACCTTTAAACTTATAATGCAACGGAACTTTTAACAGTTTTTAAAGTTTATTGATATAATGAGTTGTGCTCTACTAAAGGATATATAAGTTTAAGCTATTTGATACAAATTAAAATCTAAACTGACTAAATGCGAAATCAAAAAATAAACTTGCTACTATCTTTATAACAAAATGAGATATTTTTTGATTGTTAAACATTATTTAACAATAAACTTTAAAATATGTTGCCATAGTTTTTATTTCTAATTTCATAACTTTAAGTTTAATTTATAAACGATCAATTCAAAACTGACTTTAGCAAAAAATATAACAAATTGTTTTAACCAGTAATTCCGAAACAAGGGCAAACAAGAGAAAAAACAAACTTTAGTTAGAAAACTACTTATGTTCTTTGAAACATTACTTCTGCATTAGTTTATATTACTTAAAAAAAGACAATTTCTATTCTTTTGGAAACTCCATTCCTGTCAGATAGGAGTCTAATATGCACGAAGGGACAAATATGTACAAAGACACTTTGACACAAAGACACTTTTGCGCAGTCTTTAATACAACAATTTACTTTTTACTTAAGGAAACAAGGTGTTTTTATGAAGTTCCAATGCATATATAAAAATAAAAAACAGCATCACTTGAAAAAATCAATCTACTAAGATATATAAAAATATCTATGTAAATAAAAAGTTATTAAATCTTTTAATTAAGTTTATTTGTAAAATTTACGTAAGCATTATTTGTGTTTTTAAAAAACCAGAAGGTTTAGAAAGTTTTAAATTATTAAGTTAGTTTACCATGGATGACGCGTGAGGTGGAACGCTTGTTGTGTCAAAAAAAAAAAACTATTTTTTTAGTTTTAGAGTTTAAGATATCAAAGATGATGCTTCAAATTGGGTCCTTTTTCAGCTGTTTCGCCCAAAATTAACTGAACTTTTTACTAAAGCTGAGGAATTGAGTTTAAAAATGATATAAAGCTTACTAAGTTAGCTTTTGAAATAAAAATAGCTATGTTGTCATAAAATTGTACAGAAATACAGCCAATCTATTACTGATTGTTGTCAATATTTAAGTTAAATTTGTTTTTTTTTGTTATTATGTATGATATTAAAAGTTTACTACTTTATTAGACTTGAATAGTTTAGTCTTTTGTTCTTTTTTTTGCCACCGGAACCTGGTAGTTAATTAAGTATTTAACTTGCATATAATATTCAAATAAACTCTTTAAATTTCTGTAAATCGAGCAATTTTATTAGTTAAGACAAATAACTATATATGTTCGATATTCAAAACTCTTGTAATGTTGGAGCTGCAAGCTTAATCTGTGACAGCTGCATCTTAAACATACATAAATTTCAATAGATTTTTTTTTGAATAACTTAATGCTAAAAATGCATTAACAATCTATCAAAAAGAAGCGATAAAATTCACTGCTAAAGTGAGCAAACGCACAGACAACTCGAGCGGGTGAAGCAACAGCAGCAGACCAAGTAGCATAAACACGAAAATTGAAGCATGTCAGCTAAAAAGTGAATATAAGTTAGCGGCATGAGCTAGCAGGCGCGCGCGTAAAGAAACAACGAAATCAGCAAGCAATGCTGGCTGGTTAAACTACAAGCGAGGCAACAAACATCAAAAATGTTAACAACACAAAGCGCTCACAGATTATAAAAATAATTAAATTAGGATATTTATAAATAAATCGTTTTAATTCACCTCCTAACAAAAACACCAACTTTGGCCACTGTAAACTACAAAAAAATTATTAAAAAATTTGATAAGTTCGTTTACAATGTGGGTTGTATAGTCTAGTACACATTTTTGTTTTTATCTTCAAGTTTTGATATGGTAGTATAATACTTGCTTTGAATGAAAAAAAAAAGAGGTCTAGATAATAATAAAATCACTAGTTTTGGATCAAAAACTCTAAAACAATAAGAAATGCTCAGTAAAAAATGAACAGCTTAAATAAAATAAATAAGACAAACTAAATATTAAAACTTGGACTGATGATGATTCTGTTGACGAAAACACTAGTTGTTTGTACAACACCTAAAAATAAATGACTTTCTGTTTATTTCACTTAATAATTGAAAGTGTTCAATTATTCTTTTACAGTTAAATAAAACAAGAAACTCGCTAAGACTATCAAACAGTTTTAAAGTTGTTTTTTTTTACTAATTGTAGAACTTGTTATGTATGACATTTTGATTTTATAATATATACTAAATTTCACAGACAATTTTATGTCTAAACTATTTACGTTTAAATGATTTTTATTAAGTTAATAAAATTATTTTTTAATTAGCTAATTAGTTTAAATTTTCAAAACTCGTAATAAAAGTCATTACTTGTACCATTATACTACTATAGAAATCTAGACTTAACTTATGTTTTTATTTCCTTACTTTATTAACGTTTAAAAAACGTCTTAGCACTTTAAGATTGTATTATGTATAAAACTATAAACTTGTCTATGACACTAGATTTTTAATTCTTTGTAGGAAACTTTACTTTCTAAATAAAAAACAGTTTCATATTTTATTTTTTGCTTGAAAAGGTCGCAATCTCTTGCTACCGAAACCGGTCGTGAATAAAATATACAATTTGCATATATATTTTTATTTCTAAATAAAAAACACTAACAAAATTTAAGATTAAAAATCACTGAAAACAGCCCTAAAAATTAATAACTACCTGATATTGTTGCTTATAAACAAAACAAAAAACTAAAAGCGTTCAAGAATTTTTTCCAAAAATTTTAAATATGTTTTTATATATATATAGATATAATAAGTTTAAAGTTTATAAGCAAGTTAGAAAAATGATTAAATATTTAAATTTGAAGGTTATTCAATTATATATTCATAAGTGTTTTTTTAGGTTATTTAAAGAATACAACGATGTAACTAACAAAGTTTGTTAATTTTAAAAACTATTAGTTTATGGTTTACCGATCAACTATTTTATTTTAAAACAAACTTTACTAATGTTATTTGTATGATTTTACTGGTTTTCTTATAAGAATAAACGAAGTTTGCAGCTTTAAAGAAAATTAAGTTATAGTTTATTGATAAGTATCGTTAACAAAAATTGATAAGGTTAAAAAAATGTAATCTTCTCGTTAAAACTCCTATACAAAAATAAAGTTTTACATTATTTTATAGAAACTTGAATATATGCAAAATAAGTTGTAGTGAACTTATACCTAAGTATTTTATAGACAGCTTTTTACTTTATGTAGTTTTCATTTTGTAAACACTTTATTTTCTTGTTAATCTATAAAAAAATAAAGTATGCTTGTAATGATAGTAATATCAGAAAACATATTGTTACTCAATGTATTTTAGCATTTTTTATTTTAATATAATCCAACGGAATGTCTAAAAAATAGTTTTAAACTTGTAAAAAATGACAGTAACATAAGAATTTTTTATAAAATCTAGAAAAAAAGTTAGCATATTGATTAAATGCTAAACAGAAATTCAAAAGAGTTTAATGAAAATAACAGTGAAATATAACTATTTTTGATCAATTCTAAACTTGTTTTAGACAGTGCAAGCGAAACTAAATTACTGATATTAAGGTATAATCGATATATATATAATTTACCCTATGTATTTTGACAGAATATAGTCAAAGTAAAGTGAAACCTTGCATTAAACATTTTTTTTACTTCAGAATAAAACTAAATTGTTATAAAGTTAAAATTGAATTAAGTCAGTTATATGAAGGTTATTTTTTAGCAAAATTAGTAGAGCAAAAAAAAACCTAAGTAATTTTGATTATATTATGAATTTATAAGCTTTTGTTACTAAAAATAAAAATTATCTAAATTATCTCATTACTTAAAAATACAACTAAATCCTTACTAAAAATTTTACTTCTAATTTTTTTGTTATTGCTAAAATAGTTTACTTAAATTTCATTTTTAAACTTTTTTTATATATAAAATTTTTAAATGTATTAACACCTATTTTGCTACTTAAGTGTTTTAAAACTCTTTATTTATTTATATATTCTAACTAACTGTAAATCAGAATACCAACAATAACAACAATACAATCAAATTGAAAAAGTACTTCAAACATACTAAAACAGCCTTACTAACAATTTAAAAAGGCTAGAATCAGTAGAAACATTTTAGTTCGTTTTAAGTCAAAATAGTTACACTTATAAAATTGGTTTTGTCATCATTTGATTTATGCTATACTGCCGCGCAGAACTGACTTTTGATTCAATATGCGTTTTTTTGTTACATTGCTGCTTTTTAAAAGTTTTTTTTTTAATAATAACCTTTCTTTATCAATATAATTGATTAATATCTTCTAAGCGTTTTTATATAACGAAACATGTTTTTCTTTAAACTTATAAGTTAGATGCTTATCTCAAAAAAAGTATTCTAATTTGAATTTGACGTTATTAATATTTTTAAAAGTTATAAGATTTTCAACTAAACTTTTCTAGAGTTTAAAAAAAAAACAATAAAGATGAAAAACTGATTTAACTTGAAAATTATACTTTTGTTTTAGAATGTTATTTACATTTTAGTGTTATAAACAATTTCATGTTAAATGTAAGTAGGTGATAATCACACTCTGGTAAACAGCAAACAAAAAAGCGTTTTTTAAATTAAAATGTTTATAAAGTAATACAACTAACTTTATTTTTTTACATCTGAATTCCTTTTTTTTGAAAATAAAGAAGTTAAAAGATTTTTAACTGTCTAGTTAGCTAGCATAAAAGTTATGTTAGAAAATCACCGTAAAAAATAAGTCAATCACTTTACATTAAAAGCTGTTGTTCTGCAAATAAGATAAAGTTAGCTAAATACACTTTATGTAAATTATTAATCAAAATACTTTAAAAATAAATAGGTTGAAAAAGGTCATTTTAAACTCAATAAACAAAGAAATATATTAATCTTAAGAAAAAAAATATGCAAAAACTGCATATAAAAGTGAACTTATTTTTTTAATACTAAATTATATATGTGAGTTAATATTTCGAAGAGCAATCTCGCTTTTAAAATTATCATTCAGTTTAGTTGATTTTGAAACTCAAGCACAACAGAAACAATTAAATTTAATAATATTTTTTGACTTAATGTATAACATTAGTGTATTTAATATTGACAAATTGAAATAAGTCTTTTTGTACTTCAGCAATACTTAAATGTAAGCTTTTATTTACTAAGTTCAAACATGAAAGGTCTGATAATAATTTATTTCTACAAAAACTACTAAAAGCTTTTAAAGTAATTTATGATGTCCAAAATATTCTCACACTTTAAATTAAAATAGTGAAATTTTCAAAAAGCTGTTAGCGTCGTGAAAAATAAGAAGACAACATTTTTTTTTATTTTAAAATCTGCATGTTTACGACTATGTTTTGCTTTTTACATGTTTCAAGCTGACAGTTTTAAAACCGAAAAAAACCTTACTTGTTTTGGTAACTATTACTGTTATTTAAGAAAAAAACTCTTTATATTATAGCTTACTCATTAACCCTTAACACGTCAAATAATCAAGGTGTAAAAATTAATATCTTTAATTTCGTTTTACATAAACTTTGACGACGAGAGGTTGCAAGTATAGATATGTTAATAATCTTAATTTATTTATTAATTTGTTTTTTAATTTATTTAACATGTATTAAAACACTGTTAGTATAAATTTTATTGTCTTTAGTAAATTTAGTTTATGGTATATATAACCTACTAACATACATAAGTTGAGCGAACTAACCAAAAAAATTAACTGACCATTTACCAATTATACAATACATCATTTTACTCATAAAAGTCAATTTGCAAGTACACGTAAGCTTAAAGTAACGATTAAATTTGCTTTTAATATATATGATTGTTCCTTTTTTATTTTTTTAACAAAACTTAAAAATAATTATGTATTACAGATATTTTGTTGTTATTAACTTAAAAATTTTACTGTTTTTAATCTTAGTCAAAGAGGATAAACTGCAGATTAGTACAACTTTTAACTAAATAATTTAAATTTTCTAGCTTATCGTATTATTAACTGTTTACAAGCATAAAATAAATAAAAACTTTAATCTTTACTATATTTATTTCAAGTAGTTTAAAATTTCTAAAATAAATATCTTAATGTTTAAGATTAAAGAAAACTACTTTTACTCAAAAGATTACTTTTTAGTTCTAATTTAAATATTTATTATATATACTATCATTATAAAAACGCCTTAAATAGTACTTCTAAAATCAGATACAAAACAAAAATAATTTAAAGAATTGAAAGTTTTCTAGTAGTATGTTTTTTATTTATTGTACTTCAAAGTTGAAAGCTTATATCGTTTTGAAAAATTTGCTTGAGTTCTAAACATTTTGAGATAATTGTATTTTTCGTAAACAGTGTCAAAACTATTTGCTTGGTTAGAAAATATTAATAGTATTTGTATCCAAGTTATATTTCGACTAATTTTGTCAAAATAACTAAGCTTTAATGGTTTTTTTTTTAGAGCTACTTACTAAAAAAATGAAAGAAATTGACGAAACTATTTTTAAACTTGATGTTAAATTGGCTAACGAAAAAGCCATGGTTAGCAACATGATTGAAAAAATGAGTAAACTTAACTTCTCATGTTCTAAAAAAGATCAAGAATGTTCAATTACAAAAAAGCACCGTAAGAGATTTTTCATATCTACTTATATATTTTTTAAATTATCTATACTTAAAAGTTTAGTAAAACAAATTTAAAATAAAAAGCTTAAGTTTTAGTGATTTTAAAAGAAATAAGTAGTACTTTTTTTTATTATTTTAAAATTATTATAGTTTTTAAATTTTAATACAACTTTTATACTAAAATATCTTTTTTAAACTGTTTTATTTTTCATTTTTTCAGTTAATGTTGAGCACACAAAAACTTCTCGTGACGAATCTTTACGTGAAAGTAGGTTCTAATTTGCTATAACTTTAATAGATTAGTCTATAAAATTAATGTAGTATACATTTTAGAGTTATTCCAATAGTAAACTTTAAACGCTTGATAAAACACAAGGTTAATTTATGTAAAAAAAATTTAATATTTTTTATTAATTTTTAATAGTCTAGTTATAAGTACAAACTAAAATTATTAAAATCTGTTCAAAAAGTATTGATAATTTTTTTAGATTTAAGAAATTCAAAAACACTGCGCAAAAAGTCAAACAAACGCAAAAAACAAAACCGACCTTTAAACCACTTATCATCAGGTGATAAAAAGAGTTTAATGTCCAATGAAGTAAATGCAAATTATGGAGATGAAAATAAACCGAGTTGTAGTTATTTGAACAACGCATTACGGAAATATAAAATTAATTCAAGTTCAGATGATGAAGATATTAGTGGTGCAGAAAGGACTCTTGATTCTTTAATTCACAATAAGTTATTGGCTCCATACTATAAACTTAACAATTATCCTGATCATTCTGAAGTACAAAGAATCAGTTTGGATACCGGGCTTAAAATGAACGAGGTCAGCAGTTGGTTTTTTCACCAGCGCCAAATTGAATATGAAAATTTCAACTCTGAACGTAACAAAATGGTGAGAACTAAGTTTTCTGAACCGCAACTTTTAAAGTCGTTCAACGAATACAAAATTGATTCAAGTTCAGATGATGAAGATATTAGTGATGCAGAAAGGACTCTTGATTCTTTAATTCACAGTAAGTTATTGGCTCCATACTATAAACTTAACCATTATCCTAATCATTCTGAAATACAAAGAATCAGTTTAGATACCGGCTTAAAATAAACGAGGTCAGCAGTTGGTTTTTTCACCAGCGCCAAATTGAATATGAAAATTTCAACTCTGAACGCAACAAAATGGTGAGAATTAAGTTTTCTGAACCGCAACTTTTGAAGTCGTTCAACGAAAATGTTTACTTTGACGATAAAACGATTAAAGAATTAATAAGTAAAACTGGATTGAGTGTTGATGAAATCAAGTATTGGCGCAAGTTGATGGTAAAGAGAATTTATTGTTTTTACAAAAGATTTCCTAATCCAAGCACACAAGATATTAAATATCAAAGTAGCGTTTATGGAGTTAAGGAAGACATTTTAAAAAATTGGTCAAAATTAAAACGACAAAGAAAGAACGTTTCGCTTGAAATCGATAGTGACAAAGAAACTAATAGATTAGAAACTAACAATTGCTCTAAAGACATCACAAATGTAAAAAGTAGTATAAGAGTAGAAAAAGCAAGCTGCCCGGTCTTTCCAGTTGAAGTGACCGAAATTTCAGCCAGCGAGGATTTTTTCAAGATGAGAGAAAAGGTTAATATTGTGAGTACGATCGGTTTCAGCTGGTTTGAAGGCGCCTTTTGTGGGAAAAGCTGGTATGAAATTGCAAGGAAAGATGTAGCTGCTGGGAGATTGGGATGTAATAAAAGGAAAAACCTCGGTGAGTCAGTGATTGTGAAAGGGGCGTTCGGAAAAAATGATTTGAAAGTTTTGGCTGAAGTTTTTTTCAACGATCCGTATCCAGAAAACGACATGACTGTCTGGGTGTGCAACAAACTGAACTGCTCTAAAGAAGAGGTGTATAATTGGTTTCAACGAATGAGGGAGAATTATGACGTGTCTAAAAGAAAAAAGATCAAGGGTGTATATAAAAGTAAATAACTTATCATAAAGTCAAAAGACAATTTTCTCACAATTTCAATAGGGTAAAGCTGTTACGACCCTATAAAAAACTTTAAAATAAATTTATACATAGTAAACATTTCTAACAAAACAAGTTAAAATTCATTGTCTTTAGCTTTAAACCAAAAGTTAATATCTGTAAAAATCGAAGTTTATTCTGGATCTACGATTCTAAAAAATATAAAAGTTTGGTTACCTTTTACAGATGATAAAGACCTAAAAATTTTACTTAAAAATTTTAATCTATCAAAACTAATTTAAAGCCTGATAATAATAGTTTAAAAAATTCTTACTGTCTCAGAAAAAAAACTCTTTTTCTTAATCAAGGTGTTTTTTCTATGAAAATTCAGTATTAAACAGAAAACCATAGTGTTCTAAATAAAAAAATGAATTAACCCCATTTCAATCTAAGATATCTGATTCAGACGAGAAATGTAGACTTCAGCAAAGAAAATTTCACTGATGAAGATAGTGATGTTTAACAAACCAATTATATTGTTTTTTTGATATTGTTAAATAACTTTATGATTTGATCTTTTTTTGCGTTTTTTCTTATATTTTTTTAAATAAAAATCTTAAAAAAAAAAATATCAGTTTTTGTAGCATAGTAATTATTAAAATTTTATTGATATATTTTGGTGGTTAAAGTCTTCTTTAATGCAATAAAATCTAATACTTTTATTAAGAAATAGCTTTAACTTTTATAATAATTGTAGTTTTAAGTTATGAAAATATTTAAAGTTTGTCATGTCTTATTTACAGCCTACTGGTTAACTTATAAAAAACTACTGTATATAAAAACTATTTTACTTACAACATATTTACTAACTTATTTACAAATAAGTCCCTGTTTTATGTTTTATTAGATTATGACTAAAGTATAGAAAATTAACTATAATCTTGATAATAACTATAATAAGGTATAGGAAATTATCTAATTCCAGTTTACCTATACTCAATTCATACCATTTGTTCATTTTTTTAAATTTTTTAACATGTATTAAAACAATATTTTAAGAAATTAAAAAAAATAAGATAAGAACTAAACACAACGTGTCAAAAATAGTCGAAACGGAAAGTTTTTAAGTAATAAGATGTCGCAAAATAAAACGATAGTTTCTTAAAGATTTTTGCAATGTAAAACAGTAGTGATGGTCTTGATATAATTTCGATACTTAAACATAGTTCATTATCAAAAAAAAGTAATTTGGGTACCACAAACCCTTTGATTTATGACGAAACTCTTTGTTTTAAGTAATATAATCAAGTTGAACTACTCTACTTTTAAATTTTTAGACATACATTTTTTTTCAACAAGTACAAAAGTTGATTTAAAATTCAGAAAAATGCTTTAAAATTTAATTTTTTTGTAGTACAATTTCTGAAGTTAAACAATTGAAGACCAATTATTACCATAATATATCAGTTGCTACATCTGGATCTTTTATGCGGTGCAGAAGGTTTAAGCATAATTAAAAATTCCCATAACTGTATAAAAGAGCCAAAAAGCAAAATACAGTTGTGACTAATAATTAACTCTAAAACATTTTATTGAAATTTTTTTAAGCTTTATAAATAAGTATCTTATAATACAGAGGTCGGTAAACTGCAGCCTGGGATAAAAACTCCCTCATAGTCAAAATGTTTATAATAATTAAAAAAAATTAAGACAAAAAAAGCAAGTTTTTGTAATAAAAACTCGCTACTAGGTTCTTAAAAAAATACTACTTTTCACTAAAGTTCTGTGTTGCTTATTTTATCATATTTTTAGTTTAAAATGATGTTAATATTTTAAATCAACTGCGGGCCTCTTTATTTGTAGAATGCGGCGCACGACTTATAAAAGGCTGCTGACACTTTTTATAAAACAATCTAAATGTTTTGATATTTATATAACTATGTAAAAAAATGTTAGAACAGAAAAATGTTTTTATTTGGAGAACATATACCTGTAGTGAAACTACATTTTACTGTAGTAAGTATATGTTTAAAATGTAATCTTTATAGTGATACAGTGAAAGCTACATTGTATATAAATAAAAACCTTTAAAATTGTTATTGTATGTTTTAACAATGAACTAAATGAAAACGTAGTTTAGCTGCTTAAAAAAAATATATGACAATTTTACATCTATTATATGATAATTATAAAACATTCTAAAGTAACACTTTCAGAAACAAAAATTTTATAATTATAAAATGAAACAAAATTTAACTGTTTTTATAATTAACGACAAAACATTTTTTATAATACTACTTTAATTTTTAAATTTATTTATTTACAAAGGTAACACTGTTTCTCCCCTAAGGGATCTTCAGGCCTGTAAAATAAAATAAACATAAGACGATGGACAACTTAAAAATAAAATAATAATGCAAAAAATTATAATTGAATTCAAATTAAAAAATGTATAGTGCTATTACTAGATAATTAATTAACAAAATTAAAAGTTTTATAATAATGAAAAATACTTTTTAAATTTTGAATATGATTTATACTTACAGAGCTTTCCAAGTACATTTGGAGACTAAAAAACAATAACACCTGCTACGATTTAAGATGGAGCATAATGCATAAGATCAGAGAAATGAAGAATATAGGTAAAATCTGTAAGACTTGCAATTTGGAAAAAATAGAAACAGCACTTGCTAATAAGAAACGAATTTTAAACAAAAGACAAGAGCTCTTCTACACCTGCCCGCACTTTAGGAAATTTTATTTTAAAACTTAGCGTATTAATTCTTTTATCACTTATTTCTATTTTTGTTATTACTTGTACCCTCATTTGTTAAGCGCCATTTTGTTTAGTGTTGTTATAAGCTAAATCCAAATCTATATAGAACAAACCATCTATTGTAAGTATAAATCATATTTAAAATTTAAAAAGTCTTTTTCATTATTATAAAACTTTTAATTTTGTTAATTAATTATCTAGTAATAGCACTATACATTTTTTAGTTTTAATTTGAATTCAATTATAATTTTTTGCATTATTATATATTTTTTTAAGTTGTCCATCGTCTTATGTTTATTTTATTTTACAGGCCTGAAGATCCCTTAGGGGAGAAACATTGTTGCCGTTGTAAATAAATAAATTTAAAAATTAACTTTGTCTCCAAAACCAAAATTGTCGAGACCTGTTGTGCCCAAGGAATAATCCTTGCATATATAATACTACTTTAATGCAACTTTGTTTAAGTTGATTAAAATCAAAGTTTTCTAAATCTATTATAATAAGCACTAGATAATATGTTTAAAACATGCATATGTCAACTTTTTAAGATTCGAAAATTAAAGTTTGTTAAAGTTATTTTAATTAAGAATAGTCAAATTTATAAATAAAATATGTAACTTAAAAAATCAGTATTTTTAGTATCAACATTTTGGTGTTTTAAACTGATCAAAAACAGACATACTGTAATCACTTGATTATGCATGAAGTAAAATACTTCATTAAACTAGTGTACTTAAATGTTCAAATATTGTTTTTGAATACAAAAAAGATGACTTAAGTCTTAATGATACTTAAATACATATTTTTAAATATAAAGACTAACTTCTATTATAAGTTTTTATTAATCTATTTTTGTAGTTACATACTTTAAATTTGAAAAATGTTATAAGCAAATTTATAATCTTTCTTTAAAATTATAGCATAATCTATCAATGAATTAAAGCATTGAAGATCAACTATTTTTCGAAAAGTTTTCTATTATAGAAGGACTAAGTGTAATAAAAACATCACTTTAAAATTACTAAGTTATTCTTTAAAGTGATCTTAAAAATAAGTTAAAAAAATTTTAAGTATCTGTATAACTTTGTGTTTTTTTTTATCGATTAAGAATAATTGGCTGCTAAACGTTTCATCACACCTAATTTTAGCTAAAAAAATTTAAATAAAAGATTTTGAAATAAATTTCTTATTATATGATACCTGATTAGGTTTTAATTTATTTGTTATATAATGGTTTTTAACACATGAAGATTTTGTGCGGTACATTGAGACAAGAATTTTTTTTCATCTTCGATCCAGTTTAAGAAAATTCAAGATAACTTTGAAATAATTCATCATTCGAACAGTAACTTGGTAGCGATAAATTTCAGAGAGGAAGTTGAGTTCGAGAAAGAATTTTACAAATGAATGACCATCATGATATTGCCAAAAAAATCAAAATCCTGAAAATTCCAAAGATTTTTTAAACATTTCCGGTGAACTGTTTAGCAGAGTGAAAGGAAAAACAGAAATTTACAATGGAGACGTTTAATAGATATACTTGTACAAATATATCAAATTTGCCGTAAATTCTATGGTGATTAGCGAGTAGTAGGTTGTAAAAGATTAAAGATATTTAAGTTATTTATTATCAAAAGACTTTAAAATAGTCAAATTGTAACGTCTTGTTTACTACTACTTTTTTTTTATTATTACTACTATTGTTTATTTATACTTCTAATCTATGAAATATCTCCGCCAACAATAAATACTTTTAAAAACTTGATTTTTTAATTCATAAACGATTGTAGCATAGTATTGTAAAGTTAAAAAGTGTTTTGGCTTTTTAATTGCAGTTAATCATGTTAGAAGTCAGAAAATGTGGTCAGTAAAACTTCTTTTAAATACAAGTGACTAACTATGAATTAATTCATAGCTAGTTTAATTATTAATAACAAATCAGAAGCTTATTTACGTAAAATTAGCCATATTGTTTTTGAAGAACTTTTATAACTTTTGGCTTTGGTAGTTTTAATTTTGTTGTTAATAATAAACCCATGGTTTTTATATTGCAACGTTAAACTCAATGTGTAAACTTAACATTCAGTACATTCAGATTGTTTACAATCAGTACGTTTTCAATGCATATTGTTCAAAACTATTTTATAGTTCATGCAATGCTGCAGTCCATTGCAGCTTCAAGTTTGAGCTTTTCAACAATTTTTTTTTTTAGCATGCAGCTCTAATTATACTAGCATTTGAAGGTCGATTAAAAGATATTAGTATAGTCCATTTAATTATTAGTTCGATGAAAAAAATCAAAAAATCTACACTTTTTTTTTTGATTACGTTGCATAATAGCTATAGTGTGTCGCCCCACGCGACGCCACTGGATATTAATTATAATTCATACTTTTTGAAAATTTCGCACCTAGTTTAAAAAATTTAACAAAACAATATTTCTTTGAATCAAATACCTTTACGTTTTGTATAGTTTAACTGATTAATTTTGAAAACAACTGTTTTTGTTTATAGGAAGTTCAAAAATTAACAACTTCTCTTTATTATTAAAATTTTAACAATTTTAAAGTAACAACAATGAGGCTAAACTGAATATCATTTTACTTAAAACAAATAATAACTTTTTTGTCGAATTTTTAATTTTAGTTATAACACAAATGTGTTGATAAATGACTGCATTCTATTTTAATCTTTTAACAATCAGGTTTTGTTTGTTAACGTTTCTAGTTATATTATTCAAAGTCTATTTCATATTGCCAAAACGTTGCTGCTAATAACAAAAACTGTAAAGTTACGGTCCGATAACTTACTAACTTAAATAAAAAAGTATGTCTACCACACTAATTACGTCAAACAATCAATAAAAAACAACTTCAAGTAACTTTACTACATTGTTTATTGCACAACATCATCAAATAATTTCCCAAAGACTAAACAATCAAATTTTATCCGAGCATGATGATGGAAAAAAAGTTATCGTCAGCGAGTGCGAATTAACCGGATTTCAAAATCATTAAAACAAAAGTAAATGAAAGTTCATTACAACTGATCGTTATCTTTGGAACTAATAGTGCAAATTTTTACCATTTATCTTTTCGCGAGCCGTTTCCCCTGCTCCCCGGCTTCATCACGCCGCTCCTGCCGAGCTTGGCCTCGAAGCTGTCGTACATGGCGTCCCTGTTGCCGGCGGGCCGCTCGTAAAGGACTTTGTCCCTGTCGCCCGACTGGAGCATGTTGGCGCCGTACTTGCTCGCGTGCTTCACGAACAGCCTCGTCTCCTTGTTGTAATTCAGATCCTCGTAGTCGTTGATGGACACCCACTGCTGCCCCTTTATCTCCCGCGGCACCACGTGGTCCAGCCTGATGGCCGACGGGTTTTCCGCTTGAACGATCTCGTACCGCGTCAACTTGTTCTGGTTGTTCTTGATCCTGAACGTGCCCATGGAGTTGGCGAACTCGCTGCGGCTGAGGAGCACGCCCGACTCTTCCAACGTTTCCCTGAAACAAAAAAGGAATTTGCAAATTACAATCGCCATGTTGAACTTGTTCTAAAATAACTTTCTATTTTGATAAAAACTTTCTAACTTTGGGTGCTTGAAAGCCTCTGAAACAGGCTTTCCGAAAGCGGGCCAAGTGGCCCGCATGTGAGCCATAACAAAATTTTAAGGGGTCATGAGTAGTAAAGGGGCCACGGAAGGGACATAGTTTGTAACACCATATATTTTCGAGTTTCTAATGAAAAACAAGAAAAAATAAAAGTAAAACCAAAAGTCTTTTGTGTATTTAAGGGTAATTAATGGAGCTTATGTTAAATATTATGCAAAAAAATCAGAAGGTTAGGCGAGCATAAGCTGTAAAAGGGGAGCCATGAGGCTATAACTTGAAACTTAGACTGTATGTTCATGAGTTGATGGTGAAGAGCAAGAATAAAGGCCTAAGGTGTATTTAAGGGAAGCTTAATAAGAAATATTGTTGGAAGAGGCAATAACTTTTTTTACTTCTTTAAAGAGAGAGTCTTGAAAAATTTAAAAAACTTCAAGCTCTTTTTAAGCAAAATTTAAATTTCTCACCTGATGCCGGTGTAGCCGAGGTTGCCGTCGTCGCTATAGTTGATCTTGCCCTTCGGCAGCACCTTCTGATCCATCATGTTAATGCACGTCAGCACTTTCCCGTTGCTCGCGTCTAAAATGATGGTTCCCGCCGTCGGCCTGTTTCCGTGAACTATGCGCATGTGGCTGATGAACTCGCCCTTGCTCATGTACAGCTTCTGCTGGACGACGCTCAGGTGCCGGTCCTTGCTGCGCCACAGCTGCTTCTCCGCCTCGCACACGACGTCCAGCGAGTTGGCGAACGGCTGCCGGTGGCGCATGTCGTTGTCTATCTTGTTCTTGAGCGACGCGTTCAGCTCGAACGCGGTCCGCCTGCTCCTGCTGAAACTGTTGTCGTTCCTACTGTTGTTGTTATTGCTCTTGCTGTAGGTGGCATTGCTCTTATTGTAGGTGACATTATTCCTGCTGTTGGCATGGTTCCTGTTGCTTACATTGTTCCCGCTTTTAGTGGCATTGTTCCTGGTGCTGTTGACATTGCCGTCTTGGTCAACTTGCTACCTTTCTCTCTCACACTCGGTTGCCCTTTCATTGCTTGTAGTTTCTTCAACTGCACGCTTCTGCTGACCCAAACGCCAGAAGACTTGCCGTCCAAGTTTTTGTTCGTGAGGGTCGCTTGAGAGGTTTTTTGCAAATCAGCTGTTGATTTGTTGCTGGAAGCTTTTCTCAAACTCTGACTCGTTTTCGCAGTGGTACCTTGAGAAACGTTCGTGCCTGTCACGCTAGCTTGAGAAACGTCTCCAAGTCTACTTCCTTTCGAAGTACTACTATTGTTTAAAAGGACACTTTTAAAACTATCTACCACGGTACTTACAATGTTGTTTGATTTTCCTCCCACGCTCGGAACTGAATTCCTCAAAAATCATCATTACTTAAATTGGGAATAGTAGAACTTTGCAAACTGAATTTGCTGCCACTCTGGAAACGGCTGCCAAATTGGTTGCTGTTGGAAATTTGAACTGAGTGCAACTTGTTTGACGTCATCGACGAAGGTTGGCACGTTTGCTGCTGGTCGTCACAATTGCCGTCCCACCAGTCGTGGTCCGCTCCCGCGCCACCTGCTGGCCCCGCGTTGTCGGCGTCTTCCATTTTTTAAAATATTAATAAATACAAAATATTAAGTTGCTAAAGTTTGCTAAAGTTTAAAACAAATCAAATGAGCGTTGACTTTATGTTGTATTTAAACGTTTTTACGTTTAAAATAGAATGATTTAAATTTTATTGATCAATGATGGTCAACTTTTTACTATGCAGTAGTTTTTATCACTGGTTTTAATTATTTTTAATTAAGTTATGTGCAGCTATTTTAAATATTTCTTACAAACACTTTGATTTTAGATAGTGATGTACCGGACCCACAATTTCGGGTCCGGCCGGACCCGGATCCGGACTTTTTTTTCAAGTTAGAATCCGGCCGGAACCGGACCCGGACTTTTTTTTCAAATTAGAATCCGGCCGGAACCGGATCCGGACTTTTTTTTTCAAATTAGAGTCCGGCCGGATCCGGATATCAAACAAAAATGGCAATATCCGGCCGGACCCGGATAGTGAGTCCAGTACATCACTAGTATAAACTAGCCTGAGTCAGAATGAGGTTTTTAAAAACTGAAAAAAATAAAATTTCAATCTAATAATAAGTAGAACAGCTAGCCACAAGGTTTACAAATTTAGGTGTTATTTACAATTAAAAATCTGAAATCAAGTTCTTCAACAAAATACACAAGAAAATTACCAAATATTGAAAACTGGATCAGCTCAAACTCATTCAAAATTTATAAGAAAACTAGTCTGAGTTTTTATAAAAAACTAAACTAGCTTGAGGCAGTCCAAGATTTTCTAAAATTCCCAAAAATTTTCAAACTAGCAGGGTTGCCACTGTTTAAGTCAATAAAACTAGCTAGAGTGAGTATAAACAAGCCTGAGTCAGAATGAGGTTTTTAAAAACTGAAAAATTACTTTAATCTAATAATCAGTAGAACAGCTAGCAAAGGTCTATAATTTGGTAGTAAAGTTGTGGACTGATTGTGGTACACTTAACTTATTAGTACTACCCATAATAATTAAATCCTACCTTATTTAATTAATATATAACAAATACTAAATTCTAACTGAGACTACTTTCTATAATTAGACACGACAGTTTTGAGTGATGAATCTTTTATATAAAACACAACAAAAAATACTAGCATATACAAAATTTTCAATTACTTTGGTAACACTTTAAAAACTGGAAGCTATTTAAATCTATATTAAAAGACTTAAAACAATAAACTAAAAATTAAATAAAACTTTTAATAAAGAAGAAACTGTAACATTTTCTATAAATTATAAACCTGGCTTAAATATTTAAACAATTAAACACCAGTTGAAATATTCACTTTTAAAACAAAACACTATTTACAATAAGCATTCACAAAAAAGTTCAAGATATTTTGTTGCTTCAAGCTGCACACCAAACTAACTAACTGCTTACATATAAACTGCCTGTCATGTTCTGATGTTTTATTGCATCAGTATTTAGTTTGAAACATTTCGTCATATGATTCTCATTGGCTCGTACAGTCAACAGTATTAACTCTAAATATTCTCTAAGCTCAACTTTAAAGAATAAATAATGCAAATAATCATTCCAAAGTTTTCAATTTTACAACATATGTAAAGAGTTGCATTTCTGAAATGTCTATTTCATAGTTTAAATGTAAACAAATGTAAAATAGTCACGTGTACAAAATGAGCCAATCACGGTAGGTGTTTAATTTTAACTGACGAAAATGACTCTTATTAATTTACACAGGGTTTGTTTTTGAAAAATACTTTTCAGTATGCTCTATCTTACTAACTAGATCCGGGTCCGGCCGGATCTCTAATAGGATCCGGCCGGACCCGGATCCGGACTTTTTTTTCAAATTAGAATCCGGCCGGAACCGGACCCGGACTTTTTTTTCAAATTAGAATCCGGCCGGAACCGGATCCGGACTTTTTTTTCAAATTAGAGTCCGGCCGGATCCGGATATCAGACAAAAATGGCAATATCCGGCCGGACCCGGACCCGGATAGTGAGTCCGGTACATCACTAATTTTAGATCGCTAAAAGCGTAACTGTAATTTTATGCTCTATCACTTTCTATTTACAAAAGGTAATGAAAATATATTTGTTACAATTAAGAAGAGATAACTACCATGGAAAATTTTTTTAGTTACTTACATTGAAATATTAAATTTAACAATGAAGTGGTAAGTAAACTTGATTTTTAATAATAAAGAAACTTATTAGTTTGATTTAATGAAACCTTTTTCATTAATTTGTTTTGTTTTGCAGGAAAACAAGAATTGATGCTCAACCCATTCGCTTGCGTGAGGCAAATGAAGAATATCGATATCCAAAACTTAAACATGAACATGTTTTAGATTTAGAAATTACTGTAAGTTAAGCAAATACAATTTTAAAGTTTATGTTTAAATAAAATTCCAAGTTGTTTAAGTGAAATGTAAGATAGCGCTGTGCACTGCGCAGTAGTACATATAGTTAAGATAAATATATTTAAACATTTCATTCATACTGTTTAGCTACAAAACTTGGTTACATTATAACTGCAACATGTGTTCACAAAAAGGTATTAGGCGTACCTTTAGTGAATTGAAAACTTAAAAAATGTACAAAAATGTAATACCTAAATTTATAAAAGTGAATTAATTATTAAACACTTTTTCAAATTGAATTTTTTAACAGTTTGCTTAAAGGAATAACACAGTTCATGTAAATAGTTTTAGTAAAAATAATGCACAGTTGTTGTGTTGGAAACAAATTTTAGACTTTGAACATTTTGTACAATTAAAAGTTTTAAAAGCAACAGTTAAACCTAATGCTTTATTTTACTGATGGTTCAGATTAAAACCTATTTACATAACATTAAAGTATCAGAATTAATTAAAAGCAACATCTATGAGTAATATATTTATAACTACTTTAAATTAAGAATATGTTAACTCATACTTGTTTTAAGTTAACATTACCAATCAACACTTAAGTTTCTGATGTCATCATATGTCGGCCTTTGAGATTCTTTGTTGAAGAAATCCTCTAAATTATGAATTTCCACGGTTTGGATTTGCCGCGTTCTTTTGCCTTTTCGTGCAAGTTGTCTGTTGAAGATGGTATCTGTTGTTGAGTCTTAGTGCGTTCTTTACGAGAGTGCGTACGTGCTCTATGTATGTAGTGTAGCTGGTAATCTTTATATACAATATACAAGATTAACAAAAGAGAAACAAGTGCATGTGATGAAAAAAGGTTAGTTTGACTCTCTTGAGGTAGCCAAAATACAATATTTTCAACAGCAACATTTGAGCATCATACGCGTATACATAGTGTTACACTATTAAGAGAGGCACTTGTAGTGTGCCAGAAAGCGAGCTGACGACCTAGTCAGCTTAGGGATTTTACAATGTAAAGCTACAACGAATAAATGCCTAGACGTCTAAGCGGGTAGACGTCGTCAAGGCGGGTTGTGTGTTAGTGTGTTTGCAGGCATACAGATTATAGCTTGAGTCGACCTGGCCGTCGACTCGAGCTAGAGTCGAAAGACCGCAGCTAGGCGATCAAAGGTCGTATAGCAGACCTCATTGAATAAGCACGAAGGGAACGTAAAGCGAGAGCAAGGCACGTACCGTCCTAAGCAAGCCGTTGAGCATAAAAGCCGCACTCTCGCAAGGCGTAGCAGTATATGAACGAGCTCTGACATGATTCAGCCCAGTTGAAAGTACGTTTGAGTGCAAAGATGAATTGATTAAGGAATGCATTTCTAGAAGTGAAGCTTCGGACGGGGCGACTGAAGCAGAGTAAGCGAGGTACTAGAACATGCGAAGGTGCAGCACTCAAAATGTAACATGTAAAAAAGCGGCATAATCTCATGGTCGCTTTCAAAGTCAGAGGTCAGTTGAAGCGAAATGTTTTGGAAGGGAAGCAGGAGCTTCGAGAAAACATTTGTAAAAGAGCGGGAGGTCTGTTATTTCGAAAAGTTGTTGAAAATGAATTTTTGGGTTGTGAGAAGGGTAGAGAGAATATAGAAAGAAAAGTTGGGAAAATTTTGAGCAAAAAAGCCGTCCGAATTCGCCCGCGGGCGAATTCGGACGGCTTTTTTGCTCAAAATTTTCCCAACTTTTCTTTCTTTATTTTTTTTTCAAAGGTGTTCGACGAAAGTCGTACGCCTTTTTTTTTACCGAAATTTTTTTTTTGGCTACCTCAAGAGAGTCAGAGTTTTTCGCCTAGTATATATTTTTCAAAGGTGTTCGACGAAAGTCGGATGCCTTTTTTTTTACCCAAAAATTTTTTAGGCTGCCTCAAAAGAGTCAGAGTTTTTTCCCTAGTAATGATTATTTTATCAATTTCACTGATGTCTTAAATTTTGAACGTTGCTGCCGAAAGGTTAGCACCGTTATTTTTTATATATAATTTTAATAAAAATTGTTAGAGTTTTTAAAATTACAACTATCAATAGCCTTATTAGAGAAATGTAGAAAAAACTTTTTACTTTTGATATTTATAACAAATTAAGATTTAATTTATAAAGATATAATCAAAACTATGATAGTAAAAAGGCTTGTTTGTTATTTGAAATATGTAAGATAAAAATATTACAAATTAAACTTTATGTTTCATGTTAAAAATTTTATATTTCAAATTGAAAATAATTTTTAATGTTCTTAACAAAATTACACATTGAAATTTTCAAAATTTTCACGTTTCTAAGACATGCTTTATTTTTTAAATAAAGTTTTAAATTAATGGGAATTTACTTACAAACGAGAACTATAAAAGTAAGCATGCCAAAAAAAAAAAACTTAAGCACGTGTACATATATTACTTAACCTGATAAGATAATAAATCTAATTGTACAAACAAAAACAAACTAAACTCGTATATGTGCCTACGAACAACTATGTCAAAAAGAAAATTAAAAGTGTTGTTTTATAATTAGAATTTTTTTTGTATCTGACACTTAATAAAGCAAACTGTTTAATTCAACATTGATACTCTTTTTAGTACTTGTGTGCAGTTTTCTATATAGTTTTCTATACAATAAACAAATTTTTAGGTAGCAGGCATTTTGATTAATTTTGTTAAACGTTTGTAATTCATTTAATTTGTTCTTAAAAATAAAAGAATAGGGTTTAGTTTGTTAAATAAAACGACAAAAACCGATAAAACATTTAGTGTAGTTAAGAAACAAGTAGTTTATGTAAGAAAAACAAATTATCTGATTCTATAATGTGGTTTAGTTCAGTTAACATTAGGCATATTTAAAATATAGACAGCTATATGTAACTAAACTCATTTCGTTTGAGTCTACTATCATAGACAAGTTCTCAATTAATGAAAAATAAAGATACCTTAAACTTTCTTATACATGCGCAAGTAGTTAGTAAAAACTTTAAATAACTAAACAAAAAGCTTGCGAAACATAGGCTACTCCCACAACTGATTTCTGAATACAATCTAGTTTCGTTTAGTTTTCTTTTATCGCTTGTTTTATTTGTTTAACTATAAAATTTTAAACTTAAAACTCATCGGCCCGTTAACGATTGTAAAACCACGTGGTGTACGACTCTAAAACCGAAAAGTTCTTTTGAACACCAGGTCCTTAGAAGAAACTTTTTAACACTTTTTTGCGGTTCAACGAACAAAAAAAAATTGAAAAGGGAAGGCTAAAAAAAGTTACTAGTACGTAGTGGTCTAACGTTTTCAAGCTTTGTCAAACTCTTATAATCAACATATTTTTTTCTATACTGAACTAGACGCTCAAAAATGTAACGTCGACTTTTGCAAGACTGATTGTCTGTTATTCATTATTTTTTCAGAAAATATGTCATTTTCAGCTCAGTTAAATCATAGATTATGAGTTTATAAAAACATGTTTTGGTAGTTAATTATTTTGATTTAAGTAAAGTAGTTTCAAATACAGGTATTTCTTATAAAACAGTTCGCAGATTTTTGACAATAATGGACGACGCAAGTTGTTTTTACGAGAAAAGCTAATAAAAAAACAGAAAAAAGTCTAATAAAAGAAATGAGTACAAATTATATTGAAAATAAGAGGTATAATCATTGAGACATTTTGCAATAGCGTTATGAACGCTTATCAACAATGTATCTGGAGTATTTTAAAATTATGTAATTCAACATAATCTAAAGAAATATGAACGTAATGATAACTTATGAAAAATATAAAAATCAACAAATGTGCGAAGATTAAAGATTGTAAACTTTAAAAGACTGTCTTTTTTTTTCGATTAAAGTTAAACACAAAGGTTTATTTAAACAAAGCGTCATGCGACTAAAATAAAGCAAATTTATAATCTAAACAAAAGAGCTTGCTTACAACATACAAAAAAATGTCGTTGATAATTTAGCTTTGGTAGTTACAGCACAACACTTATGACAGAACTACTCTTATCTATCTTATGCTACTCAAACAACGATTACTTGTCTAATTTTTTCATGGTATTAAGGTACTTAATAAAGAGAAACATATTACAAAATAGAAGCAAAGTGATTTAGCCACATTTAATTTTATATTAGCTTAATAAAAATTAAATTAACATTTAAACGGTTAAAGATGTAGTTGCTATCTTGCATAATTGGTCATTTAATGCAGTTAGTTTGTGAACTGAAGAAAGACCTAAACGAAAATATCAGAAGCGATATGTTTTACAAAACGTGAGCATCATTTAATACGCAAGTGGAAACTTCCAACAAGAAACAAAATGAAATACCAAAGCTATTGACAAAAGTTTGATTTATAAATTCATTTAATTTGAGAAAACCACCTATTTAATGCTCATTTCAAAGACAATACACTGCGAAGATTACATTTCTGGACAAAACACATATGTATCCGTGGCGTGTTAGTTGATAACCGAAAGATTTTTCGTACACCAGGTCCTTAAATCAAACTTTTATTCAGTGCTTCTATCGACGTTTAATAAGTTACAATAACATGACTGTACATAAAGGTACGAACTAATTTCCAAGCATGTAAAAAAAAATTAAATATATATGGCAAGTTCCTTCAAATTGAGTAAACAAATCGAACATTTTTGTAATATATTTAATTATCGATAATAAAAACTAACTATGCAAGTTGTGTTAATTTAACGGTCATTATATAAGATTTCAACAAAATCGCAGCTATACTCTGATGAATCACTTATTTGAGGACTGATTCGGGTAAGAATAGTTTTTTCTCAAAAACTCGATATCATTTGATCTTTTATAAGAATTCTGGACACTAGTGAAAGTTGCTTTCAAATAATGGTGATCGCTTTAAAAACATATATACTAAAGTATCTTATCCAATATTCTTTTGTATGTGTCTTCAGATATTTCTCTTGATTAAGAAGCACTCATAAATATCTTATTTTTAATACAACTTAGCATGGTCATTTGCAAATAAAAACCACAAAATATGTCCTTAACTTATCGTTTCCTATCTTATTGGCTCAATAAAAACTGCTACGGATAGAAATGAACTGAAGACATGTCTTCTTAAAACTAACAACATTGTACTTGTGGAAACTTTACTTAAAGGAATAGTAACAATAATTTTGCTTTAACTGACTACTTTACAATAAACCTAAAAAAAATATACAGCAAACATCAAATTATAACAGATTCAAAGTTTAATGTACGATAATACAAAAATGTTTATATAAAATAGAAGATCGATTTCCGGCTGTTGTCCATGCAGGTGCTCCAAAGAATCTTCAAATCCAAGTAGCGTCCTTTAAAATTTATATTTAGTTTTACTACTTAGTAGTATATATGTATTTTGTTTATATAAAACTCTATTTGGACGAAAAAAGACTAATTAAATATAATTTAATTATTAAAAATTTTTTGGTTCGGTATAAATAAAATTAAATTCCGTGCTATTAATAAATAATACAGGCATAACTGTTAATAGATACACAAAAAGTAACAGACTAGCTTAAATTAATTTTTACAATAGTAATTTAATAAAAACTTATATAATGTCAAAGGAGTAAACTAAAACAAAAATATTTTGGAGAGAATTTATATTTAACTATACTAATAATTCACATAAAAAAGCCAAAAATAATAAGGTTTTACTATTAATTACGTATTAAAAATACTTTGTAAACATTAATTTTACACTGAAAACGATAGTATACATAAAGTTATTTTAAGTGTTAGGGATATAACTTATTTTGACTTATATTTCATATATATTTATGCTCTCATGTGAAAATTGTTAATAAAAAAAATTATACTGACGTGGAAACAAATACATCAGTGATTTAGCTCGAATAAAGATGTAATCTTTTGATAATGTTTAAATATATATTAAACTTAAAAACAAAGCATTGTCTTTGAAAAAATTAACAACCTACTAGAAATTGAATAAATAATAAAACACTATCTGAAGGCATGTTTAAATAAAAATGTTAAGTTAACACTACAAACAATACTACGTTAAACTACTATAAAAGCTGCTACAATTTTCACAACTACTTGAAAAAGACTTACATCTTTAATTAAATATTAAATAAACCGGTAGAGCTTTTTTAGTAGAGAAAGCTGTAAACGAGTATATTCAAAATCATTTTATTTAAAATCATTTAAAATGTATGTATACGCATTTAATATTTAATATTAATATTCTAACACAATTTAGTAAACTATTACTAAATTAAATAGAAAATATTGACAAATACATTGCATTTGTATTGAAGTAGAAAACTTTTTAAAACACACTTATCAACTACTGTTGTGTTTAACTAAGCTATAAAAGATAGTATTAACATGTATTAAAGTTTGATAATGGTTACTTCATTATGAGCTTAAATAAAAATGTCAAATAAATACTGTTTACATAAGAATTTTGTCAAAATTGAATAGACAAGACTTTTTAAGCATAGGTTAATAGAAAACAACTTAAGACTGTAAAAGGATATTACAATAAAGTATATGCATATAAAACTTTTAAAAGTAAATAATAATAATAATAATAATAATAAATAAGGCTATGAAATCGTTAAAAGCAAAATATAATTATCTGAATTTAAATAATGTACTTATCTAAAAGGAATAAAGCAAATTATGTATTTAAGAACAAAAATTTTAGAACAATTAAGCTAAAATATACTTACGCAATTAAAAAAAAAAGTATTTGAAGTAGACTGAATAAAAATATATAAACATTAAAAAAAATTAAAACAGTTTGCACAAGTTAGTATTGTACACTATTAATAAAAAGAATATATTATTATCTTTACATAATAATACTTATTCACTTAACATAAACTTTTCCTTTACATTAATGTGGTAAAAAAGAAGTATTGCTGTGTAAAACTATACTAAAAATAAGAATATCTTAAATTAATTATTAATGAATTTCAAAGTTATTTCTATATTTTATTTTATTAGTAAAATAATAAAAATTTCATTGTGGGCTAAAATCTTCTTAGTATTAACTCTCTAAAAAGTAAAGTATGTTAATCGATAATTCTAACTACCTTTCTTAATTCCGCCAACTGATAGTTTGTCGCGCTGTTAGAGAAGTCACTTCTGCTTACATGTATCATTCCAAGTTCCTTGTCACTTATACTTGTTTCCTTCCACAACGTGTTTACTTGGCTGTAAAATTAAAATGTCATAATTCAAACATATTTGATAAAAGTTTTATAAAAATTGAAATTACTGGTAAATAATCCAACTGTTTTAAAAAGTTAACTGATTGTTATAGTTTGTGCGAGTTTAACTAAATAAAACTTCATTGGATACTCAAACTTGCTAAACTTAAATCTTGAGACTTCTAGTCTCCATAGTGTGCTCAGTAGTGTTCATAAAATTATTTTACTGTAAACAACTAATCAAGTCAGATGAAAGATATGTTTGTTATTAAATCTGTTTTCTTTTGTGACTAAATTTTAACAGTTATTATTTTTAGACATTCAAAACATGACAAAATACTGTCTTTATAGTGAAGTGTCCACACCTTTAGTTTTATTAATTTAGTTTGCAAAGCTTCAAAAATGCATTAAGACCACTACTTAGACTGCAAGTACAATAGAAGTACACAGTTGTTAAGTATACTAATAAAATGAAAATAGCATATTAAGTAATGTGTCACATCAAATGATAAAACTAATATCAAGGTGTCATTATTGTTCCTTCTCTTTTTAATATAGTTTAGACCTTTTTACTAATAACAAGTTGCAATTTAACAAAACAAAGAGCATAGTTGCACAAGTTTTTTTAATAATCTTCAAAATGTATCAGATTTCAACTTATAGATGGCTACAATTCTTTTTGGTAAGATAATGAAAGTAAAGTTCTGACTTTTTAAAGCTAATCAGTTAAGGTTATGAGTATTTATGTTTAGTTTAAAATCTTCACAAACTCACTTTTAAATCTATGTAAATAATCTATGTAAATAATCTATTTTCTAAAGCTTTGATGTTATTGTAATACATCCTAAAAACTTAATGGATCAACTTAAAATTTTATTCATAAGGGTCTATAAAATTTGTGTAAAACCAATATGTCTCCAAGTGCAGTAACTTCTTCAAAAATAAGGACCTGTTTAGCAACAAGAACTTTCCTCTAAAAAGAAGTGTAATCATGTAAAGGCACATACTTTTTGTTTCATTATAAACTTTGCTTCACAATCATATTTAGTATAAAATTATAGGTTTATTTATAAATTAATGTTTAAAAAATTCACCACTACCCTGCTTCTATTATATGAATTCAAATTATTTACAATTAAGTTTTTATAATGTTGTTTTAATCTTTAATATCATTTGAACATAACATTAACAGGGTTGTCACCTTTTTGAGCAAAAAAAAGCTGGCTAAGACAGTCTGAGTAGGGGTAAAATTTTATAAAAAAAATTTAATTATGACAGTAATAATAATCAAGCTCAAATACTAAAATAATATAAATAGGACTTAATAACAGATTTGTTTAAGAAAGAATATGTTTAAATTCCTGACATTTAAGAAGAGTGTACAAACTAACTAAGTTTAGAAAAAAAATTCAATAAGCTAAAGTTTACTTAGCTGGGTGGCAATCCTGCATAAGACATGTGAACAAAAAGTTCAATAGAGTATTTGATGTGTAACTAAATTAAAACTTTGATTAACCTAAATAGATTATTTTTTCCTTAAAAGAAATCAATCTTAAGTAAAACAATGGGTAGTTATATGAAAAGTAGTAAAAAATCAAGATTATAGTCCTGGAAGAGATAAAAAAGGTAAAACTATGAAACTATGTAAAATTATATATAAAATGAGAAAAAATAAAGGCAAAAGTGTAAGTAGTACTGACATGCATAATGAAATTTTACTATGGTTGGAAGTCATTGGAAAATCTTGATTTTAATTTAAAATTTTTTTCAAATGAATGTCAAGAAAAAATAACAAACTGAAGCTTGTGTAGAAGTAAGTTTTGGTATTAATAAATTTACACGTTTGTTAGTCAAATTAAAATTAATGCTCACTCAAAAACTTACATTAACAGAGCTTTGACAACTTCTACATATAAGTATTAATGCTACACATAACATGGGACACTGGATTAGATAGTTTTGAAGCAGGCTCAATTAATATTCAAATTTTATTCATATTTAAAACTGTGTTATAAAAACTATTTAAAATAAAGTTCAGTATACTATTTGATTAACTTATTTAACAGTGTGGCCACTAGTTTATTGTAAATTTCTTCCAGGTTTTTAGATACAATTTATTAGTCTATTTTTAGTATATAATTAAAATCATATTACAAACAAATGTCTAAAATACTATGATATCATTGAAAAATACTATAGTTATAATTGTTTGTTGTTTTTGATGAAAGGTAATTTTTGAAATGATTTTTATATCTCAACAAAATTTTACTAATTCACATGTAAAACTATTTCTAAATCCCAGGTTTTTTAGAGATATTTGTTCAAAACTACAATTTTTTCACAAGTTCACAAACTTTTTGCAGGGTTATTTTTGTCAAATTTGTCTAAAAAGTCAAATTCTAGGTTTTTCAAGGATTCCTGATTTTTTTACCACCATGTTTTAATTAAATTTTGTACCTATAGTGATTAAGACAACTATGATTGTGTACAACATAATAGTAACTCTAATTAAAAATTTGAATGTTGTCCTTATTATAATGATAAATTTGGAACAGAAACTTGTGAATACAAAAGCAAATTTACAAACCTTGAAAGTTTGAAAAGGGAGTTATTCCTCTGGAGCTCTGGTGTCATTTTGTTTAGGATGATTTTCATCATTGAAGATCAGGAGGACATAGAATAGTTCTGAAAATTTTATTAACTTAAAAATAATATAGAATAACAAATTTTTTAATAACTATGTAGAGAAATTTCTTCAATTACACAGAATTCTTTGATATCATGGTTTAAATATCACAACTTACTTAGTTTTGGTTGAACCTACCTCTGTGTCAAGGTATAAACAATAGGAAACAACAATTGCTTTGTTTTCACTACAAATAATAAAACAACCATTTTAGAAGTGTTAATAAACATTTGAAAATTCGCTAAAAACTAGTCCCAGCGACTCCCAGGGAACAGCTTTACAATAAACACAAAAAAAAGGGATATTAATTTCTCGCTAACCTTTCAAGGCAAAAAAAACTTAGAGTCAAAAAGTGCAAAGCACAAAATTATAAGCAAAAAATTATCATTTAACCTAAGAATTTTTTTTTCAGAGCTTTATTTTTTAGCAAATGGATTTAAGTAAGTAAATATCGATATCGCTTTTTTTAATAATATAATATTTTGTTTTGTTGTATAAAATTAAATCTATTTTTAAAAAGATTAGTAATAAAAAAAGATAAGACCTGTTTAAGAAATTTATGAATTACAAAAGTTTTACTTTTATTGTACTAAAGTTTAAAATCTAAACATTAGTGTTTGTTAATCATACGTGTTTTTATGTTAATATTGATTAGTTATCGGCAATGAATAAGTAAAAGTCAGCTTAAAACACTAGTAAACAATAAAAATAAATGTACTAAGATATTAAAACTAGGCTTTTAATTTAGTAGCTCGTAGCTATTAATTATATTAAGTGTTTAATGGTTACTACTGTTGTTTATATAACTGCAATTTGTGTTAAACTCTAAATTTGTTTTGAACTTTCTAGGTAAACTTAGTTTATTCTATATAAGTTTATAATTTGTCTTCAGAATGTTTAGTTTAAGTTGGAAAAAGCGTTAATCACATTTATATAATAATTAAATAAATATAATAACCTTTTTTGAAAGTTTAATTTTTTTTTTATTTATAAACTTTTTCTAAAGATAAAATAAATAAACTTTAAACGTAGGAACTAACAAAGTTTAGTAAATATTTACATTTATTTAATTAAAGTTTTTATTTGAAACTACTTATAAGTAGGTTTAAATAAAACTTAATGAGTTTACTCATTTCATTTAAATAAATAGTTTAAAGAAAATTACAAAATAAACCTAACATTTTGACTGAAAAAAGTTATTGTTTTTACAAATGTAAAATTTTACTTAAAAACTAAATTTTTGCAAACCATCGACAGTTAAGCTAACTTTAATGGTTTTAAGATACGGATTTAGTAAAATGATTAAAAAAGATCACTGATAAACCATAAAAAAATGATAAAATTAGAATAAAAAAATAAATGTGATGTTGATATTTTAAGTAAGTTTAAGAGGTTTTTTTTAATAAACTATAAGGAAAGGTGTTTTGACTGACTACAAACTCTTAGATCTATTAAAAAATTAAATAGAACTATAATTAAGTACAAGTATAAAACACTTAATTTTGTTTAAAAATTGAGAGTTTGCAAGTTTTACGTGTGGTATCTCAATTATATCTTTCGTAATCAAAGAAACAATAAAAATTAAAGCTTGTACAGCTATAAGGTACTAATCAAGCTTGAAGATGTAAGGTTTAAAATTTACAGAGAATAACATTATAATTTCCTTGGAGTTTAAACTTAAAAAGATTGTTATTCGTTTTTATTTTGAGATTTAAATGATCAATCAACTACATTTAAAATATGTTAATAATCAACTTTTTAATCTATAAGCTGTAACAAAAAATATGCCTTTTAGTAAAACTAAATGTCTGTAATTAACAGTTGCATAAAAAGTTTATAAAACTTTTATTTATAAATAACCTAAATTAACTTTTACTACATACGTTTACTGAAACTAAAGTTTTTCTTCTAAGTCAAAAAAAAAACGATTTTTGACAAAATATGTTTGACATAAAAATCATCAACTTAATTGTATCAAAATTTATAATTAACGCTTTTAGAATGTATCTGATAAAATTAAATCAAAAATTGTATTTATTTTGACTGCAACATTTTGTGCTAATAATAACAATAAAAACACAAGCCGTTTTAGTTGTGCAAAGGTTAAAGAACGTAATTTTAACGCTCAATTAGTTAACAATTTCTTCTCTTTTCTTAAAAAACTAAAAGTACATCAAAATGATGATTCATGCGAGCCGCTTAAAAGTGTTTTCTTTAACTTTTTTGGTCTTAAAAATAATTGGAACTAATTATGTTGTTAATATGGTGTTTTTTCGTTTTATTACTAAAGTTTAATTGAATAATTTGGCTAGACTTAAACTGTTAAATGTTTCACTGATAACAAAACATAAGTTTACTTTTTTATAATTGATTTACGTTTTTTTAGAATATAATTTATTGTTGGAATTTGGTAAAAACTGTAAAAAAAAATTAAAAATTTTTCTACTTAGTTGATTTTAACACATTTATAATGCTTTGTATATTTTTAGACTAATAAATTTAGTTGTCTTATCATACTTACCAAACTATCTACATATACAGACAGTTAACATAATAAAGTTTATTTCAAAATTGAAATTACATTAAACTATCAAGAAGTTTATATTGTTACCACAAACTTATAATAGCCTAATATCAATTTCTAACTACTTAAAAGGCTGAAGTTAAAAAAAACTTCAAATGTGTGTGTAGTGCATTAACTTAATTAATTAAACTATAAAACAACAATTTGCATGCCTCTTGTATATATTCCTAACTATAAAATTGAAAATTCACCGAAAATGGGCAAGTAGTGGTCATAGTTTGTTTTTCTCTGATTAATAAGCAATATAGGCAAATTAGCATGCCAGAATTAATATTTACGTATAAAAATCATTGATTGTATACTTAAACTCAGATACATATTTTCTAAATTACATATAGTAGTTTATTAAAATTTATATTGCTTCTTTGTTAACAAAAAAAGACAGGTAGGCAAATAATTAGCAACTGCGATTTCATATATTATCAAAATAAAATAAGGTGATCACAGGGGTGAACCTTGTTCGCAGTGCAATTATGACGTCATACCAGAGTTTCGCTCTCATTATTGGAATTCTTCTTTGTCACGTTCAACTTGAGCTCTTTAGTCTTTTTGTTTGCGAATATAGGTGACATGTCCTGTTAAAATAAATATAATTTTATAATTATACGTTGACATATAGTGACACATGCTTTATTAGAAGGTAATTTAATTTTTGAAGTTAGCAACAATAAATAATTACTTATTTCATTAAAATAAAGTACTAAATATTTTGAAGTTATAGCATCTTTTTCAAGCACTACATACGATTTTTTGTAAACAAAAGTAGCATATAGAACTGTTCAAGCCAGCAATTCAAATCTTGCAACAGCTTTTGTACGAAAATACAAGTACATTATGTCGAACAACGAAACAGTTTTATCTCCGTTAACTTTAAAATCAAAAAGTCAGATAGTTATTTCTTTAGATTAAACGCAAACCACAGTATTTGTTTAGAGTTTACAAGTGTGGAACTTTAGAGCCTAAAAAAATTTGGTATACACTTCTTTTAACTTATTGTATGACTCTTTAATTGAATCTAAACTATTAAGAATAGCCAATTTAAAACATTAACTTTAGTGCGCAACTAACTAATAAGTTGTTGGATGATCTACCAGTGCTCCAACTGTAAGTCATCGGGGTTGAAACGACGAATGGGGACGGGCCCTGAGCTCCCTGATGATGAGAAGTTGACGGATGAGCTTGGTAAGAAGAGTAGTGGGAAGAGCGACCGAGTTCGCTGCTGGCGCTGCATTGGTATTTATTGAAGCGCGAAGTCAATGTGCTGCCAGGAACATCAAGAGTTGAAATCGGAGAATCACAGTACGTGTCAATTTGTCCAGGCTTCATTGTTGGGAGTGGTAGATCGTGATTCATTGTGGGGAAGATTTGTTGATTCAGAACCCGATTGTATTCACCTGTATTCTGATGATCTTCTTCGTGAACTTTCGATTCGATGTTGCTGTTGTTCATGTTGTTCTCACATTCGTCTGTTGATAATAAGTTGAAATATATGTTGTTAGTTAGTAAAAAAAAAGTTTTTCTTTTCATAAATGTTACATAATATAAGCATTTGGCTTATGCAAAAGAGTCAATCATAGTTATGACAATATTAACTACGAATGAGATACTATTTTTTTACTTATACTTCAAAATAACTCTTTAGGATTTGAAAATAATCGTGTTACTGTTGAAGAAAAAGTTAAATTTAATGTACTTAGAAACACTGTTTTTAAAACAAAAATTTTAAAACAAAGTTAGAAAATATACAAGATTTATTGCAGTACTCAAGTTACTTAACTTAAGCTTCGGACGGGGCGACTGAAGCAGAGTAGGCGAGGTACTAGAACATGCGAAGGTGCAGCACTCAAAATGTAACATGTAAAAAAGCGGCATAATCTCATGGTCGCTTTCAAAGTCAGAGGTCAGTTGAAGCGAAATGTTTTGGAATGGAAGCAGGAGCTTCGAGAAAACATTTGTAAAACAGCGGGAGGTCTGTTTTTTCGAAAAGTTGTTGAAAATGAATTTTTGGGTTGTGAGAAGGGTGGAGAGAATATAGAAAGAGAAGTTGGGAAAATTTTGAGCAAAAAAGCCGTCCGAATTCGCCCGCGGGCGAATTCGGACGGCTTTTTGCTCAAAATTTTCCCAACTTTTCTTTCTATATTTCTTTTTCAAAGGTGTTCGACGAAAGTCGTACGCCTTTTTTTTTACCCAAAATTTTTTTTTGGCTACCTCAAGAGAGTCAGAGTTCCTTTTTTTTTACCAAAAAATTTTTTAGGCTGTCTCAAAAGAGTCAGAGTTTTTTCCCTAGTAATGATTATTATATCAATTTCACTGATGTCTTAAATTTTGAACGTTGCTGCCGAAAGGTTAGCACCGTAAATTTTTATATATAATTTTAATAAAAATTGTTAGAGTTTTTAAAATTACAACTATCAATAGCCTTATTAGAGAAATGTAGAAAATGCTTTTTACTTTTGATATTTATAACAAATTAAGATTTAATTTATAAAGATATAATCAAAACTATGATAGTAAAAAGGCTTGTTTGTTATTTGAAATATGTAAGATAAAAATATTACAAATTAAACTTTATGTTTCATGTTAAAAATTTTATATTTCAAATTGAAAATAATTTTTAATGTTCTTAACAAAATTACACATTGAAATTTTCAAAATTTTCACGTTTCTAAGACACGCTTTATTTTTTTAATAAAGTTTTAAATTAATGGGAATTTACTTACAAACGAGAACTATAAAAGTAAGCATGCCAAAAAAAAAAACTTAAGCACGTGTACATATATTACTTAACCTGATAAGATAATAAATCTAATTGTACAAACAAAAACAAACTAAACTCGTATATGTGCCTACGAACAACTATGTCAAAAAGAAAATTAAAAGTGTTGTTTTATAATTAGAATTTTTTTTTGTATCTGACACTTAATAAAGCAAACTGTTTAATTCAACATTGATACTCTTTTTAGTACTTGTGTGCAGTTTTCTATATAGTTTTCTATACAATAAACAAATTTTTAGGTAGCAGGCATTTTGATTAATTTTGTTAAACGTTTGTAATTCATTTAATTTGTTCTTAAAAATAAAAGAATAGGGTTTAGTTTGTTAAATAAAACGACAAAAACCGATAAAACATTTAGTGTAGTTAAGAAGCAAGTAGTTTATGTAAGAAAAACAAATTATCTGATTCAATAATGTGGTTTAGTTCATTTAACATTAGGCATATTTAAAATATAGACAGCTATATGTAACTAAACTCATTTCGTTTGAGTCTACTATCATAGACAAGTTCTCAATTAATGAAAAATAAAGATACCTTAAACTTTCTTATACATGCGCAAGTAGTTAGTAAAAACTTTAAATAACTAAACAAAAAGCTTGCGAAACATAGGCTACTCCCACAACTGATTTCTGAATACAATCTAGTCTCGTTTAGTTTTCTTTTATCGCTTGTTTTATTTGTTTAACTATAAAATTTTAAACTTAAAACTCATCGGCCCGTTAACGATTGTAAAACCACGCGGTGTACGACTCTAAAACCGAAAAGTTCTTTCGAACACCAGGTCCTTAGAAGAAACTTTTTAACACTTTTTTGCGGTTCAACGAACAAAAAAAAAATTGAAAAGGGAAGGCTAAAAAAAGTTACCAGTACGTAGTGGTCTAACGTTTTCAAGCTTTGTCAAACTCTTATAATCAACATATTTTTTTCTATACTGTACTAGACGCTCAAAAATGTAACGTCGACTTTTGCAAGACTGATTGTCTGTTATTCATTATTTTTTCAGAAAATATGTCATTTTCAGCTCAGTTAAATCATAGATTATGAGTTTATAAAAACATGTTTTGGTAGTTAATTATTTTGATTTAAGTAAAGTAGTTTACAAATACAGGTATTTCTTATAAAACAGTTCGCAGATTTTTGACAATAATGGACGACGCAAATTGTTTTTACGAGAAAAGCTAATAAAAAAACAGAAAAAAGTCTAATAAAAGAGATGAGTACAAATTATATTGAAAATAAGAGGTATAATCATTAAGACATTTTGCAATAGCGTTATGAACGCTTATCAACAATCTATCTGGAGTATTTTAAAATTATGTAATTCAACATAATCTAAAGAAATATGAACGTAATGATAACTTATAAGAAATATAAAAATCAACAAATGTGCGAAGATTAAAGATTGTAAACTTTAAAAGACCGTCTTTTTTTTTCGATTAAAGTTAAACACAAAGGTTTATTTAAACAAAGCGTCATGCGACTAAAATAAAGCAAATTTATAATCTAAACAAAAGAGCTTGCTTACAACATATAAAAAAATGTCGTTGATAATTTAGCTTTGGTAGTTACAGCACAACACTTATGACAGATCTACTCTTATCTATCTTATGCTACTCAAACAACGATTACTTGTCTAATTTTTTCATGGTATTAAGGTACTTAATAAAGAGAAACATATTACAAAATAGAAGCAAAGTGATTTAGCCACATTTAATTTTATATTAGCTTAATAAAAATTAAATTAACATTTAAACGGTTAAAGATGTAGTTGCTATCTTGCATAATTGGTCATTTAATGCAGTTAGTTTGTGAACTGTAAAAAGACCTAAACGAAAATATCAGAAGCGATATTTTTTACAAAACGTGAGCATTATTTAATACGCAAGTGGAAACTTCCAACAAGAAACAAAATGAAATACCAAAGCTATTGACAAAAGTTTGATATATAAATTCATTTAATTTGAGAAAACCATCTATTTAATGCTCATTTCAAAGACAATACACTGCGAAGAATACATTTCTGGACAAAACACATATGTATCCGTGGCGTGTTAGTAGATAACCGAAAGATTTTTCGTACATCAGGTCCTTAAATCAAACTTTTATTCAGTGCTTCTATCGACGTTTAATAAGTTACAATAACATGACTGTACATAAAGGTACGAACTAATTTCCAAGCATGTAAAAAAAAATTAAATATATATGGCAAGTTCCTTCAAATTGAGTAAACAAATCGAACATTTTTGTAATATATTTAATTATCGATAATAAAAACTAACTATGCAAGTTGTGTTCATTTAACGGTCATTATATAAGATTTCAAGAAAATTGCAGCTATACTCTGATAAATCACATATTTGAGGACTGATTCGGGTAAAAATATTTTTTTCTCAAAAACTCGATATCATTTGATCTTTACAAGAATTCTGGACATTAGTGAAAGTTGCTTTCAAATAATGGTGATCGCTTTAAAAACATATATACTAAAGTATCTTATCCAATATTCTTTTGTATGTGTCTTCAGATATTTCTCTTGATTAAGAAGCACTCATAAATATCTTATTTTTAATATAACTTAGCATGGTCATTTGCAAATACAAACCACAAAATATGTCCTTAACTTATCGTTTCCTATCTTTTTGGCTCAATAAAAACTGCTACGGATAGAAATGAACTGAAGACATGTCTTCTTAAAACTAACAACATTGTACTTGTGGAAACTTTACTTAAATGAATAATAACAATAATTTTGCTTTAACTGACTACTTTACAATAAACCTAAAAAAAATATACAGCAAACATCAAATTATAACAGATTCAAAGTTTAATGTACGATAATACAAAAATGTTTATATAAAATAGAAGATCGATTTCCGGCTGTTGTCCATGCAGGTGCTCCAAAGAATCTTCAAATCCAAGTAGCGTCCTTTAAAATTTATATTTAGTTTTACTACTTAGTAGTATATATGTATTTTGTTTATATAAAACTCTATTTGGACGAAAAAAGACTAATTAAATATAATTTAATTATTAAAAATTTTTTGGTTCGGTATAAATAAAATGAAATTCCGTGCTATTAATAAATAATACAGGCATAACTGTTAATAGATACACAAAAAGTAACAGACTAGCTTAAATTAATTTTTACAATAGTAATTTAATAAAAACTTATATAATGTCAAAGGAGTAAACTAAAACAAAAATATTTTGGAGAGAATTTATATTTAACTATACTAATAATTCACATAAAAAAGCCAAAAATAATAAGGTTTTACTATTAATTACGTATTAAAAATACTTTGTAAACATTAATTTTACACTGAAAACGATAGTATACATAAAGTTATTTTAAGTGTTAGGGATATAACTTATTTTGACTTATATTTCATATATATTTATGCTCTCATGTGAAAATTGTTAATAAAAAAAATTATACTGACCTGGAAACAAATACATCAGTGATTTAGCTCGAATAAAAGATGTAATCTTTTTATAATGTTTAAATATATATTAAACTTAAAAACAAAGCATTGTCTTTGAAAAAATTAACAACCTACTAGAAATTGGATAAATAATAAAACACTACCTGAAGGCATATTTAAATAAAAATGTTAAGTTAACACTACAAACAATACTACGTTAAACTACTATAAAAGCTGCTACAATTTTCACAACTACTTGAAAAAGACTTACATCTTTAATTAAATATTAAATAAACCGGTAGAGCTTTTTTAGTAGAGAAAGCTATAAACGAGTATATTCAAAATCATTTTATTTAAAATCATTTAAAATGTATGTATATGCATTTAATATTAATATTCCAACAAAATTTAGTAAACTATTACTAAATTAAATAGGAAATATTGACAAATACATTGCATTTGTATTGAAGTAGAAAACTTTTTAAAACACACTTATCAACTACTGTTGTGTTTAACTAAGCTATAAAAGATAGTATTAACATGTATTAAGGTTTGATAATGGTTACTTCATTATGAGCTTAAATAAAAATGTCAAAAAAATACTGTTTACATAAGAATTTTGTCAAAATTGAATAGACAAGACTTTTTAAGCATAGGTTAATAGAAAACAACTTAAGACTGTAAAAGGATATTACAATAAAGTATATGCATGTAAAACTTTTAAAAGTAAATAATAATAATAATAATAATAATAATAATAAATAAGGCTATGAAATCGTTAAAAGCAAAATATAATTATCTGAATTTAAATAATGTACTTATCTAAAAGGAATAAAGCAAATTATGTATTTAAGAACAAAAATTTTAGAACAATTAAGCTAAAATATACTTACCCAATTAAAAAAAAAGTATTTGAAGTAGACTGAGTAAAAATATATAAACATTAAAAAAAACTATAACAGTTTGCACAAGTTAGTATTGTACACTATTAATAAAAAGAATATATTATTATCTTTACATAATAATACTTATTCACTTAACATAAACTTTTCCTTTACATTAATGTGGTAAAAAAGAAGTATTGCTGTGTAAAACTATACTAAAATGAATTTCAAAGTTATTTCTATATTTTATTTTATTAGTAAAATTATTAAAATTTCATTGTGGGCTAAAATCTTCTTAGTATTAACTCTCTAAAAAGTAAAGTATGTTAATCAATAATTCTAACTACCTTTCTTAATTCCGCCAACTGATAGTTTGTCGCGCTGTTAGAGAAGTCACTTCTGCTTACATGTGTCATCAAAGCTCCTTGTCACTTAAACTTGTTTCCTTCCACAACGTGTTTACTTGGCTGTAAAATTAAAATGTCATAATTCAAACATATTTGATAAAAGTTTTATAAAAATTGAAATTACTGGTAAATAATCCAACTGTTTTAAAAAGTTAACTGATTGTTATAGTTTGTGCGAGTTTAACAATATAAAACTTCATTGGATACTCAAACTTGCTAAACTTTAATCTTGAGACTTCTAGTCTCCATAGTGTGCTCAGTAGTGTTCATAAAAATTATTTTACTGTAAACAACTAATCAAGTCAGATGAAAGATATGTTTGTTATTAAATCTGTTTTCTTTTGTGACTATTGGAAAAGTTTAGTTATAACATAAATTTTAACAGTTCTTATTTTTAGACATTCAAAACATGACAAAATACTGTCTTTATAGTGAAGTGTCCACACCTTTAGTTTTATTAATTTAGTTTGCAAAGCTACAAAAATGCATTAAAACCACTACTTAGACTGCAAGTACAATAGAAGTACACAGTTGTTAAATATACTAATAAAATGAAAATAGCATATTAAGTAATGTGTCACATCAAATGATAAAACTAATATCAAGGTGTCATTATTGTTCCTTCTCTTTTTAATATAGTTTAGACATTTTTACTAATAACAAGTTGCAATTTAACAAAACAAAAAGCATAGTTGCACAAGTTTTTTTTAATAATCTTCAAAATGTATCAGATTTAAACTTATAGATGGCTACAATTCTTTTTGGTAAGATAATGAAAGTAAAGTTCTGACTTTTTAAAGCTACTCAGTTAAGGTTATGAGTATTTATGTTTAGTTTAAAATCTTCACAAACTCACTTTTAAATCTATGTAAATTTTCTAAAGCTTTGATGTTATTGTAATACATTCTAAAAACTTAATGGATCAACATAAAGTTTTATTCATAAGGGTCTATAAAATTTGTGTAAAACCAATATGTCTCCAAGTGCAGTAACTTCTTCAAAAATAAGGACCTGTTTAGCAACAAGAACTTTCCTCTAAAAAGAAGTGTAATCATGTAAAGGCACATACTTTTTGTTTCATTATAAACTTTGCTTCACAATCATATTTAGTATAAAATTATAGGTTTATTTATAAATTAATGTTTAAAAGTTTCACCACTACCCTGCTTCTATTATATGAATTCAAATTATTTACAATTAAGTTTTTATAATGTTGTTTTAATCTTTAATATCATTTGAACATAACATTAACAGGGTTGTCACCTTTTTGAGCAAAAAAAAGTTTGCTAAGATAGTCTGAGTAGGGGTAAAATTTTATAAAAAAAATTTAATTATGACAGTAATAATAATCAAGCTCAAAAACTAAAATAATATAAATAGGACTTAATAACAGATTTGTTTAAGAAAGAATATGTTTAAATTCCTGACATTTAAGAAGAGTGTACAAACTAACTAAGTTTAGAAAAAAAATTCAATAAGCTAAAGTTTACTTAGCTGGGTGGCAACCCTGCATAAGACATGTGAACAAAAAGTTCAATAGAGTATTTGATGTGTAACTAAATTAAAACTTTGATTAACCTAAATAGATTATTTTTTCCTTAAAAGAAATCAATCTTAAGTAAAACAATGGGTAGTTATATGAAAAGTAGTAAAAAATCAAGATTATAGTCCTGGAAGAGATAAAAAAGGTAAAACTATGAAACTATGTAAGATTTTATATAAAATGAGAAAAAATAAAGGCAAAAGTGTAAGTAGTACTGACATGCATAATGAAATTTTACTATGGTTGGGAGTCATTGGAAAATCTTGATTTTAATTTAAAATTTTTTTCAAATGAACGTCAAGAAAAAATAACAAACTGAAGCTTGTGTAGAAGTATGTTTAGGTATTAATAAATTTACACGTTTGTTAGTCAAATTAAATTAATGCTCACTCAAAAACTTACATTGACAGAGCTTTGACAACTTCAACATATAAGTATTATAGCTACACATAACATGGGACACTGGATTAGATAGTTTTGAAGCAGGCTCAATTAATATTCAAATTTTATTCATATTTAAAACTGTGTATTATTTTAAAATAAAGTTCAGTATACTATTTGATTAACTTAATTTAACAGTGTGGCCACTAGTTTATTGTAAATTTCTTCCAAGTTTTTAGATATAATTTATTAGTCTATTTTTAGTATATAATTAAAATCATATTACAAACAAATGTCTAAAATACTATAATATCATTGAAAAATACTATAGTTGTTTGTTGTTTTTGATGAAAAGTAATTTTTGAAATGACTTTTATATCTCAACAAAATTTTACTACTTCACATGTAAAACTAGTTCTAAATCCCAGGTTTTTTAGAGATATTTGTTCAAAACTACAATTTTTTCACAAGTTCACAAATTTTTTGCAGGGTTATTTTTGTCAAATTTGTCTAAAAAGTCAAATTCTAAGTTTTTCAAGGATTCCTGATTTTTTTACCACCATGTTTTAAATAAATTTTGTACCTATAGTGATTAAGACAACTATGATTGTGTACAACATAATAGTAACTCTAATTAAAAATTTGAATGTTGTCCTTATTATAATGATAAATTTGGAACAGAAACTTGTGAATACAAAAGCAAATTTACAAACCTTGAAAGTTTGAAAAGGGAGTTATTCCTCTGGAGCTCTGGTGTCATTTTGTTTAGGATGATTTTCATCATTGAAGATCAGGAGGACATAGAATAGTTCTGAAAATTTTATTAACTTAAAAATAATGTAGAATAACAAATTTTTTAATAACTATGTAGAGAAATTTCTTCAATTTCACAGAATTCTTTGATATCATGGTTTAAATATCACAACTTACTTGGTTTTGGTTGAACATGCCTCTGTGTCAAGGTATAAACAATAGGAAACAACAATTGCTTTGTTTTCACTACAAATAATAAAACAACCATTTTAGAAGTGTTAATAAACATTTGAAAATTCGCTAAAAACTAGTCCCAGCGACTCTCAGGGAATAGTGTCACAAAAAACACAAAAAAGGGATATTAATTTCTCGCTAACCTTTCAAGGCAAAAATAACTTAAAGTCAAAAAGTGCAAAGCACAAAATTATAGCAAAAAATTATCATTTAACCTAAGAATTTTTTTTTCAGAGCTTTATTTTTTAGCAACTGGATTTAAGTAAGTAAATATCGAATAGTTTGTAAGCTAACAGCGCTTTTTTTAATAATATAATATTTTATTTTGTTGTATAAAATTAAATCTATTTTTAAAAAGATTAGTATTAAAAAAAGATAAGACCTGTTTAAGAAATTTATGAATTACAAAAGTTTTACTTTTATTGTACTAAAGTTTAAAATCTAAACATTAGTGTTTGTTAATCATACGTGTTTTTATGTTAATATTGATTAGTTATCGGCAATGAATAAGTAAAAGTCAGCTTAAAACACTAGTAAACAATAAAATAAATGTACTAAGATATTAAAACTAGGCTTTTAATTTAGTAGCTCGTAGCTATTAATTATATTAAGTGTTTAATGGTTACTACTGTTGTTTATATAACTGCAATTTGTGTTAAACTCTAAATTTGTTTTGAACTTTCTAGGTAAACTTAGTTTATTCTATATAAGTTTATAATTTGTCTTCAGAATGTTTAGTTTAAGTTGGAAAAAGCGTTAATCACATTTATATAATAACTAAATAAATATAATAACCTTTTTTGAAAGTTTAATTATGTTTTTATATTTATAAATCTTTTCTAAAGATAAAATAAATAAACTTTAAACGTAGGAACTAACAAAGTTTAGTAAATATTTACATTTATTTAATTAAAGTTTTCATTTGAAACTACTTATAAATAGGTTTAAATAAAACTTAATGAGTTTACTCATTTCATTTAAATAAATAATTTAAATAAAATTACAAAATATACCTAACATTTTGACTGAAAAAAGTTATTGTTTTTACAAATGTAAAATTTTACTTAAAAACTAAATTTTTGCAAACCATCGACAGTTAAGCTAACTTATACGGTTTTGAGATACGATTTAGTAAAATGATTAAAAAAGATCACTGATAAACCATAAAAAAATGATAAAATTAGAATAAAAAAATAAATGTGATGTTGATATTTTAAGTAAGTTTAAGAGGTTTTTTTTAATAAACTATAAGGAAAGGTGTTTTGACTGACTACAAACTCTTAGATTATATAGTAATATTATATAGTAATGTACTTGAAATATTTTTTTAATGACATATAACTTCCCAAAACTACTAAAAAACATCAATTTTCAAAGATTTTGTTATTAGAACAGCTAAAGTTTACTTAAATAAATGAAAAAAAAAAAATTGTACAAATTTTTAAATCATATCAAATAAATTGGTTTATAGTTCATAACAAGTTTATAGTTTTTTTTAATTAAGTATAAGTGCTAATTTAGTAACAAATCTTGAGTGCTAAAGTTCTTTAGAAAATTTTATGAGGCAAACTTGATAGTTTAATTGTATTATGTAAACTCTTTGTATTATTTTTTTGTTTAGTTTGAAGAGTTTAATGCCTATTATAAAATTGTAAAATTGCTAATTTGTCTTTAATTGAAAAAAAAAAATTGTAGTAATGTTTTATACATTTAAAAAATTTTTTTTTTGTAAAGTAGCAAGTTCAAGTAGAGTTTAAAATTTTTACAACCTTTGTACTTCATTACTGTTTTCATTCCTTAACAATTACTTTACATTACTTAACAGTTTGATGAGTCAAAACCATTTTTAAGGTAAAACTTAGCACTAAACATCTAATATTATTAACATATAATTTAATTTTAAACTCTTTTTTTTGGAACAATTAAAAAATTTTAAGTTTTTTTAATTGTGTCCTGTTAACATAAAAAAAAATTCTAATTCATTAATTCGTGTTTTTAATAAGATACTATTTTTCAATCTTGTGAAGTACAGTAAAAGCTCTTTTTTTGGTTAGTCTGATAAGTTTAGATAATAAAGTTCTTTATACAACAACAAACTGCAATTCGCGGGTTCGTTGCTGTGAACGTCTGCAGTTTGCGATGTACTTTACTACTAGAAACGTATTTTTTTAAAAAACAATAAAGAATACTTAATTGATAAAGACTAACAATAAACTTCTTACTTTAATAATTTCTAAATACTAGAGTTACTTTTTTTAGTTATTTTTTATTACTACACACAATTCAAACAGCCCGTGAAAGACTGTGCAGTGCAGCCAACAAGCAACTATTTCTATAAAAAAGAGTTTTTTTTTGAGGAAACGCCATCTATAATTAATAAATTTGTTACAAAGAATAAAATATCTGCAGCAGTTTTATAACTTTATTGTTTATTGAACAAAAAAAAAAAAAAGCGCTCAAGTATTTGGTCCAAGGACCTGGTGTACGAAAAAACCTTTCGGTTATTGAGTCATACACCAGGATACAGTTAAAAGTCATGTCCAGGACAGACTAAGCAAATTTTATTATAAATTCCTGATTATTTGTCAGAATGTTTGATTTTACTTACAGCTACATCTTTTTCTAATAAGTTTGTGTATATTATCTTAACATTTTTAAGTTTGTTTTCATTTTTGTTTTTAATAAAAGTAAAAATTTACAATTTACAATTGCTTTTTTAATGTAACATAACATTTAGCACATAGTTTTTTTGCTTTTAAATTACAATTATTGGTGTTAATTTGTTTTTAAGTGAAAATAGTTTTTATTATCTTCGTACTTACAATTGGTATTAAAGTTTTACAAAATTTAGATACATTAAAACATAAGTCAAGTACTTAAAAAAGATTATTGAAAAAAAAACTACCTAGCAATCTTAAACTTTTTTTTATAAATTTGTATTTAAAGAATAAGTTAATTTGTTTTATTTTTAACTAACGTTTATTATAGTTTTAGAGATTTAAATACTTAGAAAGTTGTTTAACAACTGATACCATATTTATTGTTAGTTATAAACTTATGTTAAGTTTTAATAAAAAGGTTCATACTTAAACTAAAACTAAAAAACCTAAAATCAAAACACTGTTTTATAGTGTTTTAAATTTAAAACTGGTTTTAAAAAAATCATTTCATATTTGACCCTTCGACAGAAAATTAGAAAAAAAAATGTTACCCTTTACTCAATTTCTGTAATATCTAGTGTAAGTCTCTAATCTTTAGTCAATCAAGCCTTAGATGTATTTTTTCTTCATTGCAAACCTAATCATATTTAGTGCAAGTTTTTATCTTATAACCTTAATATTAACCGCGCTATTTGTTGCCTTTTGTTAGAAAACGCAAGTGTATTCAGTTTAAATCTCAAATCTTTCTTCAGTTAGCCCTCAGACCATTTTTTCTACTGTTCACCATAATCCCAACAATATCTAATGAAACTTATTTATTTACAATTATAATATTGCCCTAAATTCCACTCTTTACTAGGTTTTGACTACTAAAATCGTTCAAAAGACGGCAATATGGCCGTATTTAGAAAAGTCCGATGTAAAGTATACCTAGAATGATAACTCAGGCTTTATTCTGTATCTTACAAAAACACCTGACATAAATGACTTACAAGTAGATATTTTTATAGATTGTCCTGGACAAAGCGTTAAAAGGTGTCAACCAGGTCCTATGACCAAATAGTTTGAGCGATTTTTTTTATCGTTTAATAAACTATACTTAAAAATACAGAATAAAGTTTTGCTATTTGAGTACGTAAAACAATATCATGTAGTTTTATGTAAAACAAAGCTAAACGATCTTTTGATAAGTTAATCGAAAATATTTGAAAGCAAAACTGAGTTTTTAAGTTTTGATTAAAAAAGAAAAGGTTTAAATAAAAACTTATATCAACTTAGTTAAAGTCATTTTAAAGCATAAAAGTGCTGTGGTTAAGGAATAAATTTATATTGTAAACTTATCTTATTTTAATATAAGTGTAAGTAATTTCTTTTAAAATACTTTTCATAAATTTTGTAAAAAACTTGATAAACTACATTTATTAGTTGATACAAAACTATTTAATTTAGATCAACTGTAAAAAATGCATTTCTAATCTTTCGAATATCAAGTCTTTGTTAAATTTATTAACTTCATTTAAAAAATATAATTATTCATTAAAGTATACAAACATAACTATTTAACTTTATATTTGTATAACCAACTTGCAATTAAAATTACTGTCAATAAACTTGTTCAAAACTTTAGTAAGCAAACTAATGCATTAACGGTTTTAAGTTTATTTTTAAGTCAAACTTATAAATTTAAACTGCTGTAAACGATTTTTTTGGGTTATTGGTTTGATGTAGTTCTTATAGTTACAATTTTAAGCTTGTATATTACACTTTTAAGATCACACATCGCTGGTAGTTTTAATTTTTTACAGGTACAAGTGTTTATTATTGTGTGGCGTTTTTTATTTGCTATTTTACAATTGTTGATATAAAAATGTTATTGCATATTAAGAATTAGTAAATATAAAAATGCATAAAGCTTGTACAGCTATAAGGTACTAATCAAGCTTGAAGATGTAAGGTTTAAAATTTACAGAGAATAACATTATAATTTCCTTGGAGTTTAAACTTAAAAAGATTGTTATTCGTTTTTATTTTGAAGTTTAAATGAGTTTATAGCAATCAACTACATTTAAAATATGCTAATAATCAACTTTTTAATCTATAAGCTGTAACAAAAAATATGCCTTTTAGTAAAACTAAATGTCTGTAATTAACAGTTGCATAAAAAGTTTATAAAACTTTTATTTATAAATAACCTAAATTAACTTTTACTACATACGTTTACTGAATCTAAAGTTTTTCTTCTACGTCAAAAAAAAAAACGATTTTTGACAAAATATGTTTGAAATAAAAATCATCAACTTAATTGTATCAAAATTATCGCTTTTAAAACAATCTGATAAAATTAAATCAAAAATTGTATTTATTTTGACTGCAGCATTTTGTGCTAATAATAATAATAAAAACACAAACTTTAGAGTAATTTTAACGCTCAATTAGTTAACGATTTCTTGTATTTTCTTAAAAGTACATCAAAATGATGATTCACGCGAGCCGCTTAAAAGTGTTTTCTTTAACTTTTATGGTCTTAAAAATAATTGGAACTAATTATGTTGTTAATATGGTGTTTTTTCGTTTTATTACTAAAGTTTAATTGAATAATTTGGCTAGACTTAAACTGTTAAATGTTTCACTGTTAACAAAACATAAGTTTACTTTTTTATAATTGATTTACGTTTTTTTAGAATATAATTTATTGTTGGAATTTGGGAAAAACTGTAAAAAAAATTAAAAATTTTTCTACTTAGTTGATTTTAACACATTTATAATGCTTTGTGTATTTTTAGACTAATAAATTTAGTTGTCTTATCATACTTACCAAATTATCTACATATACAGACAGTTAACATAATAAAGTTTATTTCAAAATTAAAATTACATTAAACTATCAAAAAGTTTATATTGTTACAACAAACTTATAATAGCCTAATATCAATTTCTAACTACTTAAAAAGCTGAAGTTAACAAAAACTACAAATGTGTGTGTAGTGCATTAACTTAATTAATTAAACTATAAAACAACAATTTGCATGCCTCTTGTATATATTCCTAACTATAAAATTGAAAATTCACCGAAGATGGGCAAGTAGTGGTCATAGTTTGTTTTTCTCTGATTAATAAGCAATATAGGCAAATTAGCATGCCAGAATTAATATTTACGTATAAAAATCATTGATTGTATACTTAAACTCAGATACATGTTTTCTAAATTACATATAGTAGTTTATTAAAATTTATATTGCTTCTTTGTTAACAAAAAAAGACAGGTAGGCAAATAATTAGCAACTGCGATTTCATATATTATCAAAATAAAATAAGGTGATCACAGGGGTGAACCTTGTTCGCAGTGCAATTATGACGTCATACCAGAGTTTCGCTCTCATTATTGGAATTCTTCTTTGTCACGTTCAACTTGAGCTCTTTAGTCTTTTTGTTTGCGAATATAGGTGACATGTCCTGTTAAAATAAATATAATTTTATAATTATACGTTGACATGTAGTGACACATGCTTTGTTAGAAGGTAATTTAATTTTTGAAGTGAGCAACAATAAATAATTACTTATTTCATTAAAATAAAGTACTAAATATTTTGAAGTTATAGCATCTTTTTCAAGCACTAAATACGATTTTTTGTAAACAAAAGTAGCATATAGAACTGTTCAAGCCAGCAATTCAAATCTTGCAACAGCTTTTGTACGAAAATACAAGTACATTATGTCGAACAACGAAACAGTTTTATCTCCGTTAACTTTAAAATCAAAAAGTCAGATAGTTATTTCTTTAGATTAAACGCAAACCACAGTATTTGTTTGAAGTTTACAAGTGTGGAACTTTAGAGCCTAAAAAAATTTGGTATACAGTTCTTTTAACTTATTTTATGACTCTTTAATTGAATCTAAACTATTAAGAATAGCCAATTTAAAACATTAACTTTAGTGCGCAACTAACTAATAAGTTGTTGGATGATCTACCAGTGCTCCAACTGTAAGTCATCGGGGTCGAAATGACGAATGGGGACGGGCCCTGAGCTCCCTGATGAGAAGTTGACGGATGAGCTTGGTAAGTAGAGTAGTGGGAAGAGCGACCGAGTTCGCTGCTGGCGCTGCATTGGTATTTATTGAAGCGCGAAGTCAATGTGCTGCCAGGGACATCAAGAGTTGAAATCGGAGAATCACAGTACGTGTCAATTTGTCCAGGCTTCATTGTTGGGAGTGGTAGATCGCGATTCACTGTGGGGAAGATTTGTTGATTCAGCACCTGATTGTATTCAACTGTATTCTGGTGATCTTCTTCGTGAACTTTCGATTCGATGTTGCTGTTGTTCATGTTGTTCTCACATTCGTCTGTTGATAATAAGTTAAAATATATTTTGTTAGTTAGTAAAAAAGAAGTATTTTTTTTATAAATGTTACATAATATAAGCATTTGGCTTATGCAAAAGAGTCAATCATAGTTATGACAATATTAACTACGTATGAGATACTATTTTTTTACTTATATTTAAAAATAACTCTTTAGGATTTGAAAATAATCGTGTTACTGTTGAAGAAAAGGTTAAATTTAATGTACTTAGAAACACTGTTTTTAAAACAAAAATTTTAAAACAAAGTTAGAAAATATACAAGATTTATTGCAGTACTCAAGTTACTTAACTTAATAATGTAATAGATTTTGAACATAAATTTAAATGAGTTTAGATAAACTTATCGTGTATGTATGCGTAACAGTCATTGAGTATTTTGTGTAAGTTTAAATTTAACACTTTTATTTTAAGATATATTACCTAAAAACTACTTTCATTTAAGACGAATCTACATGTGATTAAGAGTATTATGGAACAATTTCTCCTTTATTATGAAAATTCTATCCAAAAGCGTTTTTTTTTTATACTTATACTTTTGGTTTGAATTTAAACTGTAAACTTAGTTTTCTTTTAAAGTATATAGTACTAAATTTTCTAATATAAGCTATATTTGAATAAACATATGTAACTTAAGGTAGTGGCAACTTATGATGAAATAAACAAAAGTAAAAATAACTTACTGACAATGTCGACCACAGACACTTCATGATTTTGAGATAAATTGCTTTCGGTATCTTCACTAATAAAAGTTGATACTGCGCCTTTTTTACTACAAGTTATAAGTATTGTTAACGTGAAAAAACTTAGTATAAAAGCTTTCAATTTCACATATTAAGTTTACTATTTAGTATAAATAATGATCATAAGTAAATTAATATAACATCGTTAATTAATAAAAAATCAAACTTAAATCAGAATATATAAAACTAATATTTCTGAATTTATTGTTAGTAATATATAAATAGTATAGCATAACTTATAATAATGTAAAAATGTTATATGCTTAATATATGGAATAGTATTTAGAAATGTTAATTTAACTTTTATTCAAGTAAAGTGTTTAAGTTTAAAAGTTTAAGACTAAAACTGTTATATTTGACATTAAATAATATAGTTTCTCTTTTAAAATTTCATTGTATCATTTTTTTTAAATTTTAGTTCATACCTTCTATAATTAACTTCGTTAACTTCAGCTACCTTTTTTTTTCTTAGCCTAAAAAGTAAAAAGGATGTTACAAACAATAGAAATCTATTTAAAAATCAACTAATACTAAATTTATAACTGACTGACTAACTTAATGATCAATGATGGTCAACTTTTTACTATGCAGTAGTTTTTATGACTGATTTTAATTATTTTAAAATAAGTTATGTGCAGCTATTTTAAATATTTCTTACAAACACTTTGATTTTAGATTGCTAAAAGCGTAACTGTAATTTTACGCTCTATCACTTTCTATTTACAAAAGGTAATGAAAATATATTTGTTACAATTAAGAAGAGATAACTACCATGGAAAATTTTCTTAGTTACTTACATTAAAATATTAAATTTAACAATGAATTGGTAAGTAAACTTGATTTTTAATAATAAAGAAACTTATTAGTTTGATTTAATGAAACCTTTTTCATTAATTTGTTTTGTTTTGCAGGAAAACAAGAATTGATGCTCAACCCATTCGCTTGCGTGAGGCAAATGAAGAATATCGATATCCAAAAATTAAACATGAACATATTTTAGATTTAGAAATTACTGTAAGTTAAGGAAATATAATTTTAAAGTTTATGTTTAAATAAAATTACAAGTTGTTTAACTGAAATGTAAGATAGCGCTGTGCACTGCGCAGTAGTACATATAGTTAAGATAAATATATTTAAACATTTCATTCATACTGTTTAGCTACAAAACTTGGTTACATTATAACTGCAACATGTGTTCACAAAAAGGTATTAGGCGTACCTTTAGTGAATTGAAAACTTAAAAAATGTACAAAAATGTAATACCTAAATTTATAAAAGTGAATTAATTATTAAACACTTTTTCAAATTGAATTTTTTAACAGTTTGCTTAAAGGAATAACACAGTTCATGTAAATAGTTTTAGTAAAAATAATGCACAGTTGTTGTGTTGGAAACTAATTTTAGACTTTGAACATTTTGTACAATTAAAAGTTTTAAAAGCAACAGTTAAACCTAATGCTTTATTTTACTGTTGGTTCAGATTAAAACCTATTTACATAACATTAAAGTATCAGAATTAATTAAAAGCAACATCTATGAGTAATATATTTATAACTACTTTAAATTAAGAATATATTAACTCATACTTGTTTTAAGTTAACATTACCAATCAACACTTAAGTTTCTGATGTCATCATATGTCGGCCTTTGAGATTCATTGTTGAAGAAATCCTCTAAATTATGAATTTCCACGGTTTGGATTTGCCGCGTTCTTTTGCCTTTTCGTGCAAGTTGTCTGTTGAAGATGGTATCTGTTGTTGAGTCTTAGTGCGTACTTTACGAGAGTGCGTACCTGCTCTATGTATGTAGTGTAGCTGGTAATCTTTATATACAATATACAAGATTAACAAAAGAGAAACAAGTGCATGTGATGAAAAAAGGTTAGTTTGACTCTCTTGAGGTAGCCAAAATACAATATTTTCAACAGCAACATTTGAGCATCATACGCGTATACATAGTGTTACACTATTAAGAGAGGCACTTGTAGTGTGCCAGAAAGCGAGCTGACGACCTAGTCAGCTTAGGGATTTTACAATGTAAAGCTACAACGAATAAATGCCTAGACGTCTAAGCGGGTAAACGTCGTGAAGGCGGGTTGTTTGTTAGTGTGTTTGCAGGTATACAGATTATAGCTTGAGTCGACTTGGCCGTCGACTCGAGCTAGAGTCGAAAGACCGCAGCTAGGCGATCAAAGGTCGTATAGCAGACCTCATTGAATAAGCACGAAGGGAAGGTAAAGCGAGAGCAAGGCACGTACCGTCCTAAGCAAGCCGTTGAGCATAAAAGCCGCACTCTCGGAAGGCGTAGCAGTATATGAACGAGCTCTGACATGATTCAGCCCAGTTGAAAGTACGTTTGAGTGCAAAGATGAATTGATTAAGGAATGCATTTCTAGAAGTGAAGCTTCGGACGGGGCGACTGAAGCAGAGTAGGCGAGGTACTAGAACATGCGAAGGTGCAGCACTCAAAATGTAACATGTAAAAAAGCGGCATAATCTCATGGTCGCTTTCAAAGTCAGAGGTCAGTTGAAGCGAAATGTTTTGGAAGGGAAGCAGGAGCTTCGAGAAAACATTTGTAAAACAGCGGGAGGTGTGTTTTTTCGAAAAGTTGTTGAAAATGAATTTTTGGGTTGTGAGAAGGGTGGAGAGAATATAGAAAGAAAAGTTGGGAAAATTTTGAGCAAAAAAGCCGTCCGAATTCGCCCGCGGGCGAATTCGGACGGCTTTTTTGCTCAAAATTTTCCCAACTTTTCTTTCTATATTTTTTTTTCAAAGGTGTTCGACGAAAGTCGTACGCCTTTTTTTTACCCAAAATTTTTTTTTGGCTACCTCAAGAGAGTCAGAGTTTTTCGCCTAGTATATATTTTTCAAAGGTGTTCGACGAAAGTCGGATGCCTTTTTTTTTACCAAAAAATTTTTTAGGCTGTCTCAAAAGAGTCAGAGTTTTTTCCCTAGTAATGATTATTTTATCAATTTCACTTATGTCTTAAATTTTGAACGTTGCTGCCGAAAGGTTAGCACCGTTATTTTTTATATATAATTTTAATAAAAATTGTTAGAGTTTTTAAAATTACAACTATCAATAGCCTTATTAGAGAAATGTAGAAAATACTTTTTACTTTTGATATTTATAACAAATTAAGATTTAATTTATAAAGATATAATCAAAACTATGATAGTAAAAAGGCTTGTTTGTTATTTGAAATATGTAAGATAAAATATTACAAATTAAACTTTATGTTTCATGTTAAAAATTTTATATTTCAAATTGAAAATAATTTTTAATCTTCTTAACAAAATTACACATTGAAATTTTCAAAATTTTCACGTTTCTAAGACATGCTTTATTTTTTTAATAAAGTTTTAAATTAATGGGAATTTACTTACAAACGAGAACTATAAAAGTAAGCATGCCAAAAAAAAAAAACTTAAGCACGTGTACATATATTACTTAACCTGATAAGATAATAAATCTAATTGTACAAACAAAAACAAACTAAACTCGTATATGTGCCTACGAACAACTATGTCAAAAAGAAAATTAAAAGTGTTGTTTTATAATTAGAATTTTTTTTTGTATCTGACACTTAATAAAGCAAACTGTTTAATTCAACATTGATACTCTTTTTAGTACTTGTGTGCAGTTTTCTATATAGTTTTCTATACAATAAACAAATTTTTAGGTAGCAGGCATTTTGATTAATTTTGTTAAACGTTTGTAATTCATTTAATTTGTTCTTAAAAATAAAAGAATAGGGTTTAGTTTGTTAAATAAGACGACAAAGACCGATAAAACATTTAGTGTAGTTAAGAAACAAGTAGTTTATGTAAGAAAAACAAATTATCTGATTCAATAATGTGGTTTAGTTCAGTTAACATTAGGCATATTTAAAATATAGACATCTATATGTAACTAAACTCATTTCGTTTGAGTCTACTATCATAGACGAGTTCTCAATTAATGAAAAATAAAGACACCTTAAACTTTCTTATACATGCGCAAGTAGTTAGTAAAAACTTTAAATAACTAAACAAAAAGCTTGCGAAACATAGGCTACTCCCACAACTGATTTCTGAATACAATCTAGTTTCGTTTAGTTTTCTTTTATCGCTTGTTTTATTTGTTTAATTATAAAATTTTAAACTTAAAACTCATCGGCCCGTTAACGATTGTAAAACTACGTGGTGTACGACTCTAAAACCGAAAAGTTCTTTCGAACACCAGGTCCTTAGAAGAAACTTTTTAACACTTTTTTGCGGTTCAACGAACAAAAAAAAAATTGAAAAGGGAAGGCTAAAAAAAGTTACTAGTACGTAGTGGTCTAACGTTTTCAAGCTTTGTCAAACTCTTATAATCAACATATTTTTTTCTATACTGAACTAGACGCTCAAAAATGTAACGTCGACTTTTGCAAGACTGATTGCCTGTTAATCATTATTTTTTTTTAGAAAATATGTCATTTTCAGCTCAGTTAAATCATAGATTATGAGTTTAAAAAAACATGTTTTGGTAGTTAATTATTTTGATTTAAGTAAAGTAGTTTACAATTACAGGTATTTCTTATAAAACAGTTCGCAGATTTTTGACAATAATGGACGACGCAAGTTGTTTTTACGAGAAAAGCTAATAAAAAAACAGAAAAAAGTCTAATAAAAGAGATGAGTACAAATTATATTGAAAATAAGAGGTATAATCATTAAGACATTTTGCAATAGCGTTATGAACGCTTATCAACAATCTATCTGGAGTATTTTAAAATTATGTAATTCAACATAATCTAAAGAAATATGAACGTAATGATAACTTATGAGAAATATAAAAATCAACAAATGTGCGAAGATTAAAGATTGTAAACTTTAAAAGACCGTCTTTTTTTTTCGATTAAAGTTAAACACAAAGGTTTATTTAAACAAAGCGTCATGCGACTAAAATAAAGCAAATTTATAATCTAAACAAAAGAGCTTGCTTACAACATACAAAAAAATGTCGTTGATAATTTAGCTTTGGTAGTTACAGCACAACACTTATGACAGAACTACTCTTATCTATCTTATGCTACTCAACCAACGATTACTTGTCTAATTTTTTCATGGTATTAAGGTACTTAATAAAGAGAAACATATTACAAAATAGAAGAAAGTGATTTAGCCACATTTAATTTTATATTAGCTTAATAAAAATTAAATTAACATTTAAACTGTTAAAGATGTAGTTGCTATCTTGCATAATTGGTCATTTAATGCAGTTAGTTTGTGAACTGAAGAAAGACCTAAACGAAAATATCAGAAGCGATATTTGTTACAAAACGTGAGCATTATTTAATACGCAAGTAAAAACTTCCAACAAGAAACAAAATGAAATACCAAAGCTATTGACAAAAGTTTGATTTATAAATTCATTTAATTTGAGAAAACCATCTATTTAATGCTCATTTCAAAGACAATACACTGCGAAGAATACATTTCTGGACAAAACACATATGTATCCGTGGCGTGTTAGTTGATAACCGAAAGATTTTTCGTACACCAGGTCCTTAAATCAAACTTTTATTCAGTGCTTCTATCGACGTTTAATAAGTTACAATAACATGACTGTACATAAAGGTACGAACTAATTTCCAAGCATGTAAAAAAAATTAAATATATATGGCAAGTTCCTTCAAATTGAGTAAACAAATCGAACATTTTTGTAATATATTTAATTATCGATAATAAAAACTAACTATGCAAATTGTGTTAATTTAACGGTCATTATATAAGATTTCAAGAAAATTGCAGCTATACTCTGATGAATCACATATTTGAGGACTGATTCAGGTAAAAATATTTTTTTCTCAAAAACTCGATATCATTTGATCTTTACAAGAATTTTGGACATTAGTGAAAGTTGCTTTCAAATAATGGTGATCGCTTTAAAAACATATATACTAAAGTATCTTATCCAATATTCTTTTGTATGTGTCTTCAGATATTTCTCTTGATTAAGAAGCACTCATAAATATCTTATTTTTAATACAACTTAGCATGGTCATTTGCAAATACAAACCACAAAATATGTCCTTAACTTATCGTTTCCTATCTTATTGGCTCAATAAAAACTGCTACGGATAGAAATGAACTGAAGACATGTCTTCTTAAAACTAACAACATTGTACTTGTGGAAACTTTACTTAAATGAATAGTAACAATAATTTTGCTTTAACTGACTACTTTACAATAAACCTAAAAAAAATATACAGCAAACATCAAATTATAACAGATTCAAAGTTTAATGTACGATAATACAAAAATGTTTATATAAAATAGAAGATCGATTTCCGGCTGTTGTCCATGCAGGTGCTCCAAAGAATCTTCAAATCCAAGTAGCGTCCTTTAAAATTTATATTTAGTTTTACTACTTAGTAGTATATATGTATTTTGTTTATATAAAACTCTATTTGGACGAAAAAAGACTAATTAAATATAATTTAATTATTAAAAATTTTTTGGTTCGGTATAAATAAAATGAAATTCCGTGCTATTAATAAATAATACAGGCATAACTGTTAATAGATACACGAAAAGTAACAGACTAGCTTAAATTAATTTTTACAATAGTAATTTAATAAAAACTTATATAATGTCAAAGGAGTAAACTAAAACAAAAATATTTTGGAGAGAATTTATATTTAACTATACTAAAAATTCACATAAAAAAGCCAAAAGTAATAAGATTTTACTATTAATTACGTATTAAAAATACTTTGTAAACATTAATTTTACACTGAAAACGATAGTATACATAAAGTTATTTTAAGTGTTAGGGATATAACTTATTTTGACTTATATTTCATATATATTTATGCTCTCATGTGAAAATTGTTAATAAAAAAATTTATACTGACGTTGAAACAAATACATCAATGATTTAGCTCGAATAAAAGATGTAATCTTTTTATAATGTTTAAATATATATTAAACTTAAAAACAAAGCATTGTCTTTGAAAAAATTAACAACCTACTAGAAATTGGATAAATAATAAAACACTATCTGAAGGCATGTTTAAATAAAAATGTTAAGTTAACACTACAAACAATACTACGTTAAACTACTATAAAAGCTGCTACAATTTTCACAACTACTTAAAAAAGACTTACATCTTTAATTAAATATTAAATAAACCGGTAGAGCTTTTTTAGTAGAGAAAGCTATAAACGAGTATATTCAAAATCATTTTATTTAAAATCATTTAAAATGTATGTATATGCATTTAATATTAATATTCCAAAAAAATTTAGTAAACTATTACTAAATTAAATAGAAAATATTGACAAATACGTTGCATTTGTATTGAAGTAGAAAACTTTTTAAAACACACTTATCAACTACTGTTGTGTTTAACTAAGCTATAAAATATAGTATTAACATGTATTAAAGTTTGATAATGGTTACTTCATTATGAGCTTAAATAAAAATGTCAAATAAATACTGTTTACATAAGAATTTTGTCAAAATTGAATAGACAAGACTTTTTAAGCATAGGTTAATAGAAAACAACTTAAGACTGTAAAAGGATATTACAATAAAGTATATGCATATAAAACTTTTAAAAGTAAATAGTAATAATAACAATAATAATAATAATAATAATAAATAAGGCTATGAAATTGTTAAAAGCAAAATATAATTATCTGAATTTAAGTAATGTACTTATCTAAAAGGAATAAAGCAAATTATGTATTTAAGAACAAAAATTTTAGAACAATTAAGCTAAAGTATACTTTAGCAATTAAAAAAAAAAGTATTTGAAGTAGACTGAGTAAAAATATATAAACATTAAAAAAAACTATAACAGTTTGCACAAGTTAGTATTGTACACTATTAATAAAAAGAATGTATTATTATCTTTACATAATAATACTCATTCACTTAACATAAACTTTTCCTTTACATTAATACAGGTAAAAAAGAAGTATTGCTGTGTAAAACTATACTAAAAATAAGAATATCTTAAATTAATTATTAATGAATTTCAAAGTTATTTCTATATTTTATTTTATTAGTAAAATTATAAAAATTTCATTGTGGGCTAAAATCTTCTTAGTATTAACTCTCTAAAAAGTAAAGTATGTTAATCAATAATTCTAACTACCTTTCTTAATTCCGCCAACTGATAGTTTGTCGCGCTGTTAGAGAAGTCACTTCTGCTTACATGTGTCATCAAAGCTCCTTGTCACTTATACTTGTTTCCTTCCACAACGTGTTTACTTGGCTGTAAAATTAAAATGTCATAATTCAAACATATTTGATAAAAGTTTTATAAAAATTGAAATTACTGGTAAATAATCCAACTGTTTTAAAAAGTTAACTGTTTGTTATAGTTTGTGCAAGTTTAGCTAAATAAAACTTCATTGGATACTCAAACTTGCTAAACTTAAATCTTGAGACTTCTAGTCTCCATAGTGTGCTCAGTAGTGTTCATAAAATTATTTTACTGTAAACAACTAATCAAGTCAGATGAAAGATATGTTTGTTATTAAATCTGTTTTCTTTTGTGACTAAATTTTAACAGTTATTATTTTTAGACATTCAAAACATGACAAAATACTGTCTTTATAGTGAAGTGTCCACACCTTTAGTTTTATTAATTTAGTTTGCAAAGCTTCAAAAATGCATTAAGACCACTACTTAGACTGCAAGTACAATAGAAGTACACAGTTGTTAAATATAGTAATAAAATGAAAATAGCATATTAAGTAATGTGTCACATCAAATGATAAAACTAATATCAAGGTGTCATTATTGTTCCTTCTCTTTTTAATATAGTTTAGACCTTTTTACTAATAACAAGTTGCAATTTAACAAAACAAAGAGCATAGTTGCACAAGTTTTTTTTAATAATCTTCAAAATGTATCAGATTTCAACTTATAGATGGCTACAATTCTTTTTGGTAAGATAATGAAAGTAAAGTTCTGACTTTTTAAAGCTAATCAGTTAAGGTTATGAGTATTTATGTTTAGTTTAAAATCTTAACAAACTCACTTTTAAATCTATGTAAATTTTCTAAAGCTTTGATGTTATTGTAATACGTCCTAAAAACTTAATGGATCAACTTAAAATTTTATTCATAAGGGTCTATAAAATTTGTGTAAAACCAATATGTCTCCAAGTGCAGTAACTTCTTCAAAAATAAGGACCTGTTTAGCAACAAGAACTTTCCTCTAAAAAGAAGTGTAATCATGTAAAGGCACATACTTTTTGTTTCATTATAAACTTTGCTTCACAATCATATTTAGTATAAAATTATAGGTTTATTTATAAATTAATGTTTAAAAGTTTCACCACTACCCTGCTTCTATTATATGAATTCAAATTATTTACAATTAAGTTTTTATAATGTTGTTTTAATCTTTAATATCATTTGAACATAACATTAACAGGGTTTTCACCTTTTTGAGCAAAAAAAAAGCTTGCTAAGACAGTCTGAGTAGGGGTAAAATTTTATAAAAAAAATTTAATTATGACAGTAATAATAATCAAGCTCAAATACTAAAATAATATAAATAGGACTTAATAACAAATTTGTTTAAGATAGAATATGTTTAAATTTCTCACATTTAAGAAGTGTGTACAAACTAACTAAGTTTAGAAAAAAAAATTCAAAAAGCTAAAGTTTACTTAGCTGGGTGGCAATCCTGCATAAGACATGTGAACAAAAAGTTCAATAGAGTATTTGATGTGTAACTAAATTGAAACTTTGATTAACCTAAATAGATTTTTTTCCTTAAAAGAAATCAATCTTAAGTAAAACAATGGGTAGTTATATGAAAAGTAGTAAAAAATCAAGATTATAGTCCTGGCAGAGATAAAAAAAGGTAAAACTATGAAACTATGTAAAATTTTATATAAAATGAGAAAAAATAAAGGCAAAAGTGTAAGTAGTACTGACATGCATAATGAAATTTTACTATGGTTGGGAGTCATTGGAAAATCTTGATTTTAATTTAAAATTTTTTTCAAATGAACGTCAAGAAAAAATAACAAACTGAAGCTTGTGTAGAAGGATGTTTTCGTATTAATAAATTTACACGTTTGTTAGTCAAATTAAATTAATGCTCACTCAAAAACTTACATTAACAGAGTTTTGACAACTTCAACATATAAGTATTAATGCTACACATAACATGGGACACTGGATTAGATAGTTTTGAAGCAGGCTCAATTAATATTTAAACTTTATTCATATTTAAAACTGTGCATTATTCTAAAATAAAGTTCAGTATACTATTTGATTAACTTATTTAACAGTGTGGCCACTAGTTTATTGTAAATTTCTTCCAGGTTTTTAGATATAATTTATTAGTCTATTTTTAGTATATAATTAAAATCATATTACAAACAAATGTCTAAAATACTATAATATCATTGAAAAATACTATAGTTATAATTGTTTGTTGTTTTTGATGAAAAGTAATTTTTGAAATGATTTTTATATCTCAACAAAATTTTACTAATTCACATGTAAAACTAGTTCTAAATCCCAGGTTTTTTAGAGATATTTGTTCAAAACTACAATTTTTTCACAAGTTCACAAACTTTTTGCAGGGTTATTTTTGTCAAATTTGTCAAAAAAGTCAAATTCTAGGTTTTTCAAGGATTCCTGATTTTTTTACCACCATGTTTTAATTAAATTTTGTACCTATAGTGATTAAGACAACTATGATTGTATACAACATAATAGTAACTCTAATTAAAAATTTGAATGTTGTCCTTATTATAGTGATAAACTTGGAACAGAAACTTGTGAATACAAAAGCAAATTTACAAACCTTGAAAGTTTGAAAAGGGAGTTATTCCTCTGGAGCTCTGGGTTTCATTTTGTTTAGGATGATTTTCATCATTGAAGATCAAGAGGACATAGAATAGTTCTGAAAATTTTATTAACTTAAAAATAATATAGAATAACAAACTTTTTAATAACTATGTAGAAAAATTTCTTCAATTCCACAGAATTCTTTGATATCATGGTTTAAATATCACAACTTACTTGGTTTTGGTTGAACATGCCTCTGTGTCAAGGTGTAAACAATAGGAAACAACAATTGCTTTGTTTTCACTACAAATAATAAAACAACCATTTTAGAAGTGTTAATAAACATTTGAAAATTCGCTAAAAACTAGTCCCAGCGACTCCCAGGAAACAGTTTTACAATAAACACAAAAAAGGGATATTAATTTCTCGCTAACCTTTCAAGGCTAAAATAACTTAAAGTCAAAAAGTGCAAAGCACAAAATTATAAGCAAAAAATTATCATTTAACCTAACAATTTTTTTTTCAGAGCTTTATTTTTTAGCAACTGGATTTAAGTAAGTAAATATCGAATAGTTTGTAAGCTAACATCGCTTTTTTCAATAATATAATATTTTATTTTGTTGTATAAAATTAGATCTATTTTTAAAAAGATAAGTATTAAAAAAAGATAAGACCTGTTTAAGAAACATATGAATTACAAAACTTTGGAACATAAACTTGTAAATACAATAATACAAAAAAATCAAAGCACGTAAATATTTTAACGCTTATATTAGTAAAATAATTTTCTTAGTATTATTTTAAATAGATATTTTAACTATTAATAGTTAGAGGTGACTATGCAGTGCAAACTGTAAGCTGTAAACTTGTTCTAGTTTATCAATAAGTTTTTAGTTGTAAAATTTTACCTAACGTTTTTTTTCTCGTTTGCTAAGCTTTAGAGCCTGTAATAAATCAATTTATACTTAAAAAATAATCAGTAAAAGAACTTATCTGAACATTTAAAGTATTTATAAAATGTTTCACGTAATGTACTTGAAATAATTTTTTCTCAAAAGATATAACTTCCCAAAACTACTAAAAAACATCAATTTTCAACGATTTTATTATTAGAACAGCTAAAGTTTACTGAAATAAATTAAAAAAAAACTGTACAAACTTTTAAATCATATCAAATAATTTGGTTTATAGTTCATAACAAGTTTTTAGTTTTTTTTAATTAAGTATAAGTGCTAATTTAGTAACAAATCTTGAGTGTTAAAGTTCATTAAAAATTTTTTTGAGGCAAACTTGATAGTTTAATTATATTATGTAAACTCTTTATATTATTTTTTTTGTAGTTTGAAGAGTTTAATGCCTATTATAAAATTGTAAAATTGTTAATTTGTCTTCAAATGAAAAAAAAAATTGTAGCAATGTTTTAAACATTTTTTTTTATATTTGTTTTTTGTAAGGTAGCAAGTTTAAGTAAAGTTTAAATTTCTTACAATCTTTAAGATATATTATCTAAAAACTACTTTCATTTAAGACGAATCTACATGTGATTAAGAGTATTATGGAACAATTTCTCCTTTATTATGAAAATTCTATCCAAAAGCGTTTTTTTTATACTTATACTTTTGGTTTGAATTTAAACTGTAAACTTAGTTTTCTTTTAAAGTATATAGTACTAAATTTTCTAATATTAGCTATATTTGAATAAACATATGTAACTTAAGGTAGTGGCAACTTATGATGAAATAAACAAAAGTAAAAATAACTTACTGATAATGTCGACCACAGACACTTCATGATTTTGAGATAACTTGCTTTCGGTATCTTCACTAATAGAAGTTGATACTGCGCCTTTTTTACTACAAGTTATAAGTATTGTTAACGTGAAAAAACTTAGTATAAAAGCTTTCAATTTCACATATTAAGTTTACTATTTAGTATAAATAATGATCATAAGTAAATTAATATAACATCGTTAATTAATAAAAAATCAAACTTAAATCAGAATATATAAAACTAATATTTCTGAATTTATTGTTAGTAATATATAAATAGTATAGCATAACTTATAATAATGTAAAAATGTTATATGCTTAATATATGGAATGGTATTTAGAAATGTTAATTTAACTTGTATTTAAGTAAAGTGTTTAAGTTTAAAAGTTTAAGACTAAAACTGTTATATTTGACATTAAATAGTATAGTTTCTCTTTTAAAATTTCATTGTATCATTTTTTTTTAATTTTTAGTTCATACCTTCTATAATTAACTTCGTTAACTTCAGCTACCTTTTTTTTCTTAGCCTAAAAAGTAAAAAGGATGTTACAAACAATAGAAATCTATTTAAAAATCGACTAATACTAAGTTTATAACAAAAATAAAAATAAAAATAAATAGTTATGTTTATAACTTTTTTTAAAGGTAGGCTATAAAATTAATTGGCATTCTAAAACTAAGTTTAAGTAAATAAAAAATAAAGGTAACATCAAGTATTAAAAGTTGAGTATGTATTAAATTAAAACCAACTAAAATAAATTTCAAACTACGGGGTTTGCCAAAAAATTTTGACTTATAACTCTCTGATTCAGCTAAACAAGTTGACATTTTAAATATTTGAGCAAAACTGTTATAGTATTTAACTGTATTAACATCAATATTAATTAATGACATTAGTATTTAAGAAAATGTATTTATAAGTACACTTTTAAGTAACAAACAAAATAAATTTGGTTTTAAAACGTTGTACTCTTCAATTTTTATTCTGTACTATTTTAATAAATACAATTAAGTAAAAAGTAATTTTTAAAAACTGAGAATGCTGGAAACATTATATTCAACAACAATGTTCAGTTATTCTACTTAAATAAAACAGAGTATACCAACAAGTAAATAAATTGCAACAGCTAAAAGCAAAACAATCACTAGACACAAAATTCCCAACGCTGTAGCGAGAGCCAGAAACGGTTTTTCTTTTGTATAATTGATAAAAAAAGTAACTTCTTCGGAACTAAATTTGTTGTCTGAAACCTAATTATGCATAGAAAATTTGTAAGACAAGATCTATGTAAGCAGAAACAAATTAATCTTTAAGTTAGCCTATCTAGTGTATTTAAATTTAAACTTTTAAACGTACCTTTACAGTTAAAGTAAACTGAAAATCAAATTCGTCTTGACTTGGTTTTAACATTTTTATTCCACCAGAACTTTCATTAAGTTTGATGATTTTCATGCAATCAGCTAGTGGTTTACATGACACTATTTTGTATTGTAAACCTGTTTTGTTATCATCTGAGGCCTAAAATGTATGTTTTTTATTGTTATATAATCACATATATCTGATAAATTTCATATTAAAACTTATACTCAATTATAAGATAGTTTGGGTGCACGACTAATCAAATTCTAACAACTCAAATTACGAAAATTCAAACTTCGATAATTCAAATTCAGACAACTCAAATTCCGACAATCCAAATTCGAATAACTCGAATATGACAATTCAATATTTTAACTACGACGATTCAAATTTCGACAATTCAAATTCAGACAACAAAAATACGACAATTCAAATTCCAACAGTTCAAGTCAGAATGCGAAAATAAAGTTTTTAAATCTGACGATTCAAACTCTAACAACTCAAATTATGACAAGTAATATTACAAAAAGAAACATAAAAATTCTCAAATCTGACTTTTTTGTTATATAAATGTTAGTTTTTAGATTTGTGATATAAAAGTTAAGATTTATATTCTTTATTATCTCTAAAAATTTTTTTTTTGAGTTAGAACTAAAATAATGTTATAAAAATAGATTATTATATAGAAAATACTAACAAATTTTCTTAACAAATTTCACTTAAAAAATGAGATTGCCATATAATATAACATTTATAGATAAAAAGCATTATAATTTTGAAGATTTCTTAAATAATTTTTTATCTATTTTAGCTTTGATGTAACTTAAACAATGCATGAGAATAACATTTAAGCGCGCGAGTTTTAGATATTTTTGATGCTCAAATACATATCAAATTAATCTTTATTAGCTTGTAGTTGACCGTGAAAGCATGCAGTGGACGACAAACGGTAGTTTTTTTTCGAACATCAAGTACTAAGACAAATCTTTTCAAGCGCTTTCCTTTTATCGTTAAATGGACAACATATACTAATATTCATTAACAACGTTTTTTATTTATTTAACGACTTAAGATCATTTATAGTTTACTACACGAGTGAAACATTCTAATGTTTTTAATGAAATGCTAAGTAAACTATAAGTCGTTACAATCAAACAAGTACGTTGACTAAGACTACATATTAATTTATGCTATTATTTAATTAATAGATTAAACTGAATTTTATGAAGAACAGTAAATTTAAGAAAATAATTTTAAACTATTTTATTAAAACAAATTATTTTTCAGAGCTTTTACTTTTAATGTAAGCAATTATAATTGTTTTTATATATATATACGTGTATTTATAAGTATTTTTTATATTTCATATTTTATTTTAAAACTATAACTTTTCAAACTTAATTCTTATAAATTATGTAAGCTATACTTTATTTTAATTATTTAAGTAACCTTCCTAAGTATCATATTAAAATTTTGCAAGAACAAATTTAAATAAAGTTTATTATTTCAATTTAGACAAAGTGTCGATTTTTTAATTCCTAAATGTTTTAACTTAATACTAAAAGCCACTTTTTTAACAATCAGGCCTTTAAAAGGTAGTTTTGAATTGTTAAAAAAATTTTTGCGTAAGTCTAAATTATAAATAATTTTTATACAATTAAAATTTAGAAATTACTTTAGTCAATTAAATATTATTTTATGTAGTAAAAATAATTTAAGCACCTGTAGTTTCAACGAGTCTCTTTCTTCAGCGTTTAGGTTAACGGTTTGGTTTTGTTTCGGATAAAATATATGAGGAATGACATCATTAACATTTTGTAACTTAACAATTAAAACCTTTTCAACAGTGAATTTCCCATCAGTGACCATAACAGCAACCTTTTTGATAAAATATGAAAATAAAAACTTTTTGTATTATGCTAAAAGCTAAAAACATTTTAACAATTAATGTTCACAAATACCTTGTAAAATTTTTTTGTTTCAAAATCCACAGGAGTTTTTAGCTTCAACAAGTTTCCTTCAATTTTAAATGGAGTGTTAATTTTGTCCACAAGAGTGTACGTCAACTGTTAAAACATTTATAAGTTTTCAGAATAACAGCTATGAGTGATACCATGACTATTTTTTCTATGAAAAAATCACCTATTTTGGATTTTTTTAAAAACTTATTTTAACTGTTACGACAGTATACAACTGTACATTACAAGAGTTTAATTAAAATTAATTTATTCAATTTATTATTATTAAAACTAAATAATTTACTTTTGAATCTGTGTCTGCATCGGTTGCTTTTAATTCTACAATTACGTCACCAGCAGATAAATTTTCTTTAATATAAATATCCTGTTCATTGCGTTTGTCAAGTACTGGTTTGTGCTCATTTACATCTAGTACTTTAAAAAGTAGCTTCATAGATTTAATATTATTCCTGTTTTTATTTTTTTGTAAATTCCTAAATTTAAAACTTAAACTAAATCTTTATAAAATATATAGAACTTTTTGACTTATCTTATAAACATTCTGATTTTAAAAACAATCTACGAAACCAAAAAAGCTTACAATTTCCAGTAATAGTATTCAAGCTCAGCACAAAAAGATTAAACTAGTTCTTGATTATATGATTCGTTTTGTGTTAAAACTATTTTTGATTAAAATTGTTTTGTATATAAATAAATTAATAGTATTAATTAAGTAAAAGGTAAAAAAAGATAGTTATATACCTGTAAGAAGCTTCAATTTCAACTTCATATTCCGTTTCATTTTCTGCATCAAACGTACCAAAAAGTTTGTTTCCTTTCAATTGAAAAAATTCACCGGTTATAGGGGAAACTTGAGTAATTTTGGTTTCAAAGTCAGAGAAGTTTAGACCATACTTTTTAGAATCGATAAAAATTAAAGACCCAAGTTCTATATCTATTCCTTCTTGAATTTCATCTACAGAATAAAAAAAACTTGTTAGTTCAATAGCTTTAAAAATATATAACACATTTTAATTAATTATTTTTCTATTAAAAATCTATACTTTGCAAAACTAAAAAAATATTATATTAGAAATAAACAATTACTGAACTACTAACTTTTATGAAATTTTGAGTGAAGGTGCTGTTTTTCAACAGGCTCGAAGTCAAAAACTGGATCGATATCAAAATAAACGCTTATTGTAGCATCACTAACAGAAAATCCTGATAAAACACCTGGATAGTAAGCTTTAACTTCATACCTAAATATGTAAAAAAATATATTTACTTTTTTTTGCTGTCATGTTTAAATGAAAAATTAAAACAACTAACTCTATTTTTACTTTGTCACTTGGAAATGATTTAAACGGATCAACTGTTAAAAGACCACGCTTATCAAAATCTAAATATGGATAATTTTTAATACTTCTGTTTAATGCCCTATATTTAACTTTGGAATGCAGAAACTCATTCGGGTTTATTGCTTCCACGCGAAATCCATTTGATTTTAAAGCTTTCCATTCTACGTTGTATATCTGATAGTTTTGAATACAGAAAATTGTTAAAATAGATCTGCATAGTTTTGTTTTTTAATCAAGAGTTTTCTTCTAATTACCAAAAGTTTTTTTAGAAAAAAACACGTTTTTTAATTTTAAACTATGTATTAATTTGTTAAAACTAAACATACATCCAAATGTAATAATTAATAATATTCTTTTTAAACTATTTAAAATTTTTAGTTCTATTGTTATTTATATTATAAAATAACAGCAGTTTTTAGTAAATAATCAAACAGCCCTAATAACGACAAAAACTTTTTTTTTTAACTTTCAAAAGACTTTGTATTTATCTATACTTTTGGGTATGTTTGTGCTTACTTTGATAAATTAGAGCAAATATTAAACTATAAACTGTGTTAGTAAAAACTTTTACCTCTTTATTGAATTTCGGAGCTAGGTAAGCTGTATTTATTAGAATTAATTTCATTGAAACTTGATTGCCACTTTTATTTTTAGCTTCAATGTACATCAATTCTTCATCAGCTGGTAGCTCTTCTTCTGTATATCAAAAAAATACCATAACGTTTAAACATTTATTCGACTTCTTAAAAAATCGTAAAAATCTGATTTGACTACATCAGAATAAAATGTTTATATAACGTTATTAACCTTTGTTCTCGTTAAACTGTAGCTGATAAACTCCATTTCTAATATTTATTAGCGAAAGTTTCTTATAACTTCCAGTCAGAGTTACCTCTAGATCTTTTCCTGTCAATTAAAGTATATAAAACAATTAGTTGTTTATTGAGTATTCTTTTAAAATAAAAACACCAATAATACAAAGTACAATTACTTAAACTCATATTGTTATTAAATAAATTTAATATCATGTGATTTATTAAAGTATTAGAAATCGTTCTTTTAGCTATAAGTTGGAGTCATAAGCGAAAAAAAAGTGTTACTTCACTATCAGTTTAAAAATTTTAAGCCAAAATAAACTAAAAATTCTATAAGTGGTATTTAATATTTATAACAAACATTAGCTAAAACTTAATATCAACCTGAAATTCGTTGAAAAGTATTAAAATAATAAAAGTATTACAATACAAACAAGTTTAACAAGTATAACTAAACCTCTTAAGTCAAAAAACCTGTACTAAATACTTATAGTAGTATGATAATACGTGAGCTATAAAAAGAGATAATTCTTTAAATATATTTATAGTAATTAGTATATCAAAAACAAGCATATGTATAAGCCCTTTTTTCATTTTTTATTAAATAGTCTAATTATAAAGTACTGTAGACTTTTGTTAAACATTTATTAAATATAGTTTATTTTTAATAATCAAATATATCTGAAGACTGAGTTTCATTTAGAAAATAAATTATTGTAAAAATGTTAAATAAATACCTAATTAATAAGTAAAAAAAATTTAATGAAAGTTGTACTAAAAACTTTATAAAATGCTTTTTTGGTTGTACAAATGCTGAAAGCACTTGGGTTTAAAATATTATGTTGCTAAATATCTTTTATAAAATAGAAATATTGAAATGTTTTCTTTTGCAAAATTACAAATTAAAACAGTCTATTTGTTGGATGTAGCTTTTGCACGGCGTCACTCTTTAATATCTACCATGATCGTAACCATAACTCTAACTCAGACCCTAGCCCTAATCTTGTGCAAAAGTAAAAGTAGTGTGAAAGTGACACATCCTAAAAAGTTTCTACTCATGTAAAATTAATTTTTCGCGCAAAAGTGTTTTTCTGCAAACTTAGACCCTAACCCTTACTCTAACCCTGACATTGGCCCTTACACTAACTGTAACGCTTGTAAAGGTGATGCTCATGAAAAACTGTTCTCAGTTTGGTAGCAAAAAAAAAACAACCGGGTATTTTTGCTTGTTAAAGTGACTACTTAACTTTTATATTTTGAATTTAGTATTTTAAGTAACAATACATTACCTTTAATTTTGAACACCGGACCAACTAGTAAACCACTTTGTGCTCCTTTTGGTAAATATATTTGAACGGTGCATTGCGACTTGTTTTGTTTTGCAGGAAAACAAGAATTGATGCTCAACCCATTCGCTTGCGTGAGGCAAATGAAGAATATCGATATCCAAAACTTAAACATGAACATATTTTAGATTTAGAAATTACTGTAAGTTAAGCAAATATAATTTTAAAGTTTATGTTAAATAAAATTCCAAGTTGTTTAAGTGAAATGTAAGATAGCGCTGTGCACTGCCCAGTAGTACATATAGTTAAGATAAATATATTTAAACATTTCATTCATACTGTTTAGCTACAAAACCTGGTTACATTATAACTGCAACATGTGTTCACAAAAAGGTATTAGGCGTACCTTTAGTGAATTGAAAACTTAAAAAATGTACAAAAATGTAATACCTAAATTTATAAAAGTGAATTAATTATTAAACACTTTTTCAAATTGAATTTTTTAACAGTTTGCTTAAAGGAATAACACAGTTCATGTAAATAGTTTTAGTAAAAATAATGCACAGTTGTTGTGTTGGAAACTAATTTTAGACTTTGAACATTTTGTACAATTAAAAGTTTTAAAAGCAACAGTTAAACCTAATGCTTTATTTTACTGTTGGTTCAGATTAAAACCTATTTACATAACATTAAAGTATCAGAATTAATTAAAAGCAACATCTATGAGTAATATATTTATAACTACTTTAAATTAAGAATATATTAACTCATACTTGTTTTAAGTTAACATTACCAATCAACACTTAAGTTTCTGATGTCATCATATGTCGGCCTTTGAGATTCTTTGTTGAAGAAATCCTCTAAATTATGAATTTCCACGGTTTGGATTTGCCGCGTTCTTTTGCCTTTTCGTGCAAGTTGTCTGTTGAAGATGGTATCTGTTCTTGAGTCTTAGTGCGTACTTTACGAGATTGCGTACCTGCTCTATGTATATAGTGTAGCTGGTAAACTTTATGTACAATATACAAGACTAATAAAAGAGAAACAAGTGCATGTGATGAAAAAAGGTTAGTTTGACTCTCTTGAGGTAGCCAAAATACAATATTTTCAACATCAACATTTGAGCATGATACGCGTATACATAGTGTTACACTATTAAGAGAGGCACTTGTAGTGTGCCAGAAAGCGAGCTGACGACCTAGTCAGCTTAGGGATTTTACAATGTAAAGCTACAACGAATAAATGCCTAGACGTCTAAGCGGGTAGACGTCGTGAAGGCAGGTTGTGTGTTAGTGTGTTTGCAGGCATACAGATTATAGCTTGAGTCGACTTGACCGTCGACTCGAGCTAGAGTCGAAAGACCGCAGCTAGGCGATCAAAGGTCGTATAGCAGACCTCATTGAATAAGCACGAAGGGAACGTAAAGCGAGAGCAATGCACGTACCGTCCTAAGCAAGCCGTTGAGCATAAAAGCCGCACTCTCGCAAGGCGTAGCAGTATATGAACGAGCTCTGACATGATTCAGCCCAGTTGAAAGTACGTTTGAGTGCAAAGATGAATTGATTAAGGAATGCATTTCTAGAAGTGAAGCTTCGGACGGGGCGACTGAAGCAGAGTAGGCGAGGTACTAGAACATGCGAAGGTGCAGCACTCAAAATGTAACATGTAAAAAAGCGGCATAATCTCATGGTCGCTTTCAAAGTCAGAGGTCAGTTGAAGCGAAATGTTTTGGAAGGGAAGCAGGAGCTTCGAGAAAACATTTGTAAAACAGCGGGAGGTCTGTTTTTTCGAAAAGTTGTTGAAAATGAATTTTTGGGTTGTGAGAAGGGTGGAGAGAATATAGAAAGAAAAGTTGGGAAAATTTTGAGCAAAAAAGCCGTCCGAATTCGCCCGCGGGCGAATTCGGACGGCTTTTTTGCTCAAAATTTTCCCAACTTTTCTTTCTATATTTTTTTTTCAAAGGTGTTCGACGAAAGTCGTACGCCTTTTTTTTTACCCAAAATTTTTTTTGGCTACCTCAAGAGAGTCAGAGTTTTTCGCCTAGTATATATTTTTCAAAGGTGTTCGACGAAAGTCGGATGCCTTTTTTTTTACCAAAAAATTTTTTAGGCTGTCTCAAAAGAGTCAGAGTTTTTTCCCTAGTAATGATTATTTTATCAATTTCACTGATGTCTTAAATTTTGAACGTTGCTGCCGAAAGGTTAGCACCGTTATTTTTTATATATAATTTTAATAAAAATTGTTAGAGTTTTTAAAATTACAACTATCAATAGCCTTATTAGAGAAATGTAGAAAATACTTTTTACTTTTGATACTTATAACAAATTAAGATTAAATTTATAAAGATATAATCAAAACTATGATAGTAAAAAAGCTTGTTTGTTATTTGAAATATGTAAGATAAAAATATTACAAATTAAACTTTATGTTTCTTGTTAAAAATTTTATATTTCAAATTGAAATTAATTTTTAATGTTCTTAACAAAATTACACATTGAAATTTTCAAAATTTTCACGTTTCTAAGACATGCTTTATTTTTTTAATAAAGTTTTGAATTAATGGGAATTTACTTACAAACGAGAACTATAAAAGTAAGCATGCCAAAAAAAAAACTTAAGCACGTGTACATATATTACTTAACCTGATAAAATAATAAATCTAATTGTACAAACAAAAACAAACTAAACTCGTATATGTGCCTACGAACAACTATGTCAAAAAGAAAATTAAAAGTGTTGTTTTATAATTAGAATTTTTTTTTGTATCTGACACTTAATAAAGCAAACTGTTTAATTCAACATCGATACTCTTTTTAGTACTTGTGTGCAGTTTTCTATATAGTTTTCTATACAATAAACAAATTTTTAGGTAGCAGGCATTTTGATTAATTTTGTTAAACGTTTGTAATTCATTTAATTTGTTCTTAAAAATAAAAGAATAGGGTTTAGTTTGTTAAATAAAACGACAAAAACCGATAAAACATTTAAAGTAGTTAAGAAACAAGTAGTTTATGTAAGAAAAACAAATTATCTGATTCAATAATGTGGTTTAGTTCAGTTAACATTAGGCATATTTAAAATATAGACAGCTATATGTAACTAAACTCATTTTGTTTGAGTCTACTATCATAGACAAGTTCTCAATTAATGAAAAATAAAGATACCTTAAACTTTCTTATACATGCGCAAGTAGTTAGTAAAAACTTTAAATAACTAAACAAAAAGCTTGCGAAACATAGGCTACTCCCACAACTGATTTCTGAATACAATCTAGTTTCGTTTAGTTTTCTTTTATCGCTTGTTTTATTTGTTTAACTATAAAATTTTAAACTTAAAACTCATCGGCCCGTTAACGATTGTAACCCATGTGGTGTACGACTCTAAAACCGAAAAGTTCTTTCGAACACCAGGTCCTTAGAAGAAACTTTTTAACACTTTTTTGCGGTTCAACGAACAAAAAAAAATTGAAAAGGGAAGGCTAAAAAAAGTTACTAGTACGTAGTGGTCTAACGTTTTCAAGCTTTGTCAAACTCTTATAATCAACATATTTTTTTCTATACTGAACTAGACGCTCAAAAATGTAACGTCGACTTTTGCAAGACTGATTGCCTGTTAATCATTATTTTTTTTTAGAAAATATGTCATTTTCAGCTCAGTTAAATCATAGATTATGAGTTTAAAAAAACATGTTTTGGTAGTTAATTATTTTGATTTAAGTAAAGTAGTTTACAATTACAGGTATTTCTTATAAAACAGTTCGCAGATTTTTGACAATAATGGACGACGCAAGTTGTTTTTACGAGAAAAGCTAATAAAAAAACAGAAAAAAGTCTAATAAAAGAGATGAGTACAAATTATATTGAAAATAAGAGGTATAATCATTAAGACATTTTGCAATAGCGTTATGAACGCTTATCAACAATCTATCTGGAGTATTTTAAAATTATGTAATTCAACATAATCTAAAGAAATATGAACGTAATGATAACTTATGAGAAATATAAAAATCAACAAATGTGCGAAGATTAAAGATTGTAAACTTTAAAAGACCGTCTTTTTTTTTCGATTAAAGTTAAACACAAAGGTTTATTTAAACAAAGCGTCATGCGACTAAAATAAAGCAAATTTATAATCTAAACAAAAGAGCTTGCTTACAACATACAAAAAAATGTCGTTGATAATTTAGCTTTGGTAGTTACAGCACAACACTTATGACAGAACTACTCTTATCTATCTTATGCTACTCAAACAACGATTACTTGTCTAATTTTTTCATGGTATTAAGGTACTTAATAAAGAGAAACATATTACAAAATAGAAGCAAAGTGATTTAGCCACATTTAATTTTATATTAGCTTAATAAAAATTAAATTAACATTTAAACGGTTAAAGATGTAGTTGCTATCTTGCATAATTGGTCATTTAATGCAGTTAGTTTGTGAACTGTAAAAAGACCTAAACGAAAATATCAGAAGCGATATTTTTTACAAAACGTGAGCATTATTTAATACGCAAGTGGAAACTTCCAACAAGAAACAAAATGAAATACCAAAGCTATTGACAAAAGTTTGATATATAAATTCATTTAATTTGAGAAAACCATCTATTTAATGCTCATTTCAAAGACAATACACTGCGAAGAATACATTTCTGGACAAAACACATATGTATCCGTGGCGTGTTAGTAGATAACCGAAAGATTTTTCGTACATCAGGTCCTTAAATCAAACTTTTATTCAGTGCTTCTATCGACGTTTAATAAGTTACAATAACATGACTGTACATAAAGGTACGAACTAATTTCCAAGCATGTAAAAAAAAATTAAATATATATGGCAAGTTCCTTCAAATTGAGTAAACAAATCGAACATTTTTGTAATATATTTAATTATCGATAATAAAAACTAACTATGCAAGTTGTGTTCATTTAACGGTCATTATATAAGATTTCAAGAAAATTGCAGCTATACTCTGATAAATCACATATTTGAGGACTGATTCGGGTAAAAATATTTTTTTCTCAAAAACTCGATATCATTTGATCTTTACAAGAATTTTGGACATTAGTGAAAGTTGCTTTCAAATAATGGTGATCGCTTTAAAAACATATATACTAAAGTATCTTATCCAATATTCTTTTGTATGTGTCTTCAGATATTTCTCTTGATTAAGAAGCACTCATAAATATCTTATTTTTAATACAACTTAGCATGGTCATTTGCAAATACAAACCACAAAATATGTCCTTAACTTATCGTTTCCTATCTTATTGGCTCAATAAAAACTGCTACGGATAGAAATGAACTGAAGACATGTCTTCTTAAAACTAACAACATTGTACTTGTGGAAACTTTACTTAAATGAATAGTAACAATAATTTTGCTTTAACTGACTACTTTACAATAAACCTAAAAAAAATATACAGCAAACATCAAATTATAACAGATTCAAAGTTTAATGTACGATAATACAAAAATGTTTATATAAAATAGAAGATCGATTTCCGGCTGTTGTCCATGCAGGTGCTCCAAAGAATCTTCAAATCCAAGTAGCGTCCTTTAAAATTTATATTTAGTTTTACTACTTAGTAGTATATATGTATTTTGTTTATATAAAACTCTATTTGGACGAAAAAAGACTAATTAAATATAATTTAATCATTAATGGTTCGGTATAAATAAAATGAAATTCCGTGCTATTAATAAATAATACAGGCATAACTGTTAATAGATACACGAAAAGTAACAGACTAGCTTAAATTAATTTTTACAATAGTAATTTAATAAAAACTTATATAATGTCAAAGGAGTAAACTAAAACAAAAATATTTTGGAGAGAATTTATATTTAACTATACTAAAAATTCACATAAAAAAGCCAAAAGTAATAAGATTTTACTATTAATTACGTATTAAAAATACTTTGTAAACATTAATTTTACACTGAAAACGATAGTATACATAAAGTTATTTTAAGTGTTAGGGATATAACTTATTTTGACTTATATTTCATATATATTTATGCTCTCATGTGAAAATTGTTAATAAAAAAATTTATACTGACGTTGAAACAAATACATCAATGATTTAGCTCGAATAAAAGATGTAATCTTTTTATAATGTTTAAATATATATTAAACTTAAAAACAAAGCATTGTCTTTGAAAAAATTAACAACCTACTAGAAATTGGATAAATAATAAAACACTATCTGAAGGCATGTTTAAATAAAAATGTTAAGTTAACACTACAAACAATACTACGTTAAACTACTATAAAAGCTGCTACAATTTTCACAACTACTTGAAAAAGACTTACATCTTTAATTAAATATTAAATAAACCGGTAGAGCTTTTTTAGTAGAGAAAGCTATAAACGAGTATATTCAAAATCATTTTATTTAAAATCATTTAAAATGTATGTATATGCATTTAATATTAATATTCCAACAAAATTTAGTAAACTATTACTAAATTAAATAGAAAATATTGACAAATACGTTGCATTTGTATTGAAGTAGAAAACTTTTTAAAACACACTTATCAACTACTGTTGTGTTTAACTAAGCTATAAAATATAGTATTAACATGTATTAAAGTTTGATAATGGTTACTTCATTATGAGCTTAAATAAAAATGTCAAATAAATACTGTTTACATAAGAATTTTGTCAAAATTGAATAGACAAGACTTTTTAAGCATAGGTTAATAGAAAACAACTTAAGACTGTAAAAGGATATTACAATAAAGTATATGCATATAAAACTTTTAAAAGTAAATAGTAATAATAACAATAATAATAATAATAATAATAAATAAGGCTATGAAATTGTTAAAAGCAAAATATAATTATCTGAATTTAAGTAATGTACTTATCTAAAAGGAATAAAGCAAATTATGTATTTAAGAACAAAAATTTTAGAACAATTAAGCTAAAGTATACTTTAGCAATTAAAAAAAAAAGTATTTGAAGTAGACTGAGTAAAAATATATAAACATTAAAAAAAACTATAACAGTTTGCACAAGTTAGTATTGTACACTATTAATAAAAAGAATGTATTATTATCTTTACATAATAATACTCATTCACTTAACATAAACTTTTCCTTTACATTAATACAGGTAAAAAAGAAGTATTGCTGTGTAAAACTATACTAAAAATAAGAATATCTTAAATTAATTATTAATGAATTTCAAAGTTATTTCTATATTTTATTTTATTAGTAAAATTATAAAAATTTCATTGTGGGCTAAAATCTTCTTAGTATTAACTCTCTAAAAAGTAAAGTATGTTAATCAATAATTCTAACTACCTTTCTTAATTCCGCCAACTGATAGTTTGTCGCGCTGTTAGAGAAGTCACTTCTGCTTACATGTGTCATCAAAGCTCCTTGTCACTTATACTTGTTTCCTTCCACAACGTGTTTACTTGGCTGTAAAATTAAAATGTCATAATTCAAACATATTTGATAAAAGTTTTATAAAAATTGAAATTACTGGTAAATAATCCAACTGTTTTAAAAAGTTAACTGTTTGTTATAGTTTGTGCAAGTTTAGCTAAATAAAACTTCATTGGATACTCAAACTTGCTAAACTTAAATCTTGAGACTTCTAGTCTCCATAGTGTGCTCAGTAGTGTTCATAAAATTATTTTACTGTAAACAACTAATCAAGTCAGATGAAAGATATGTTTGTTATTAAATCTGTTTTCTTTTGTGACTAAATTTTAACAGTTATTATTTTTAGACATTCAAAACATGACAAAATACTGTCTTTATAGTGAAGTGTCCACACCTTTAGTTTTATTAATTTAGTTTGCAAAGCTTCAAAAATGCATTAAGACCACTACTTAGACTGCAAGTACAATAGAAGTACACAGTTGTTAAATATAGTAATAAAATGAAAATAGCATATTAAGTAATGTGTCACATCAAATGATAAAACTAATATCAAGGTGTCATTATTGTTCCTTCTCTTTTTAATATAGTTTAGACCTTTTTACTAATAACAAGTTGCAATTTAACAAAACAAAGAGCATAGTTGCACAAGTTTTTTTTAATAATCTTCAAAATGTATCAGATTTCAACTTATAGATGGCTACAATTCTTTTTGGTAAGATAATGAAAGTAAAGTTCTGACTTTTTAAAGCTAATCAGTTAAGGTTATGAGTATTTATGTTTAGTTTAAAATCTTAACAAACTCACTTTTAAATCTATGTAAATTTTCTAAAGCTTTGATGTTATTGTAATACGTCCTAAAAACTTAATGGATCAACTTAAAATTTTATTCATAAGGGTCTATAAAATTTGTGTAAAACCAATATGTCTCCAAGTGCAGTAACTTCTTCAAAAATAAGGACCTGTTTAGCAACAAGAACTTTCCTCTAAAAAGAAGTGTAATCATGTAAAGGCACATACTTTTTGTTTCATTATAAACTTTGCTTCACAATCATATTTAGTATAAAATTATAGGTTTATTTATAAATTAATGTTTAAAAGTTTCACCACTACCCTGCTTCTATTATATGAATTCAAATTATTTACAATTAAGTTTTTATAATGTTGTTTTAATCTTTAATATCATTTGAACATAACATTAACAGGGTTTTCACCTTTTTGAGCAAAAAAAAAGCTTGCTAAGACAGTCTGAGTAGGGGTAAAATTTTATAAAAAAAATTTAATTATGACAGTAATAATAATCAAGCTCAAATACTAAAATAATATAAATAGGACTTAATAACAAATTTGTTTAAGATAGAATATGTTTAAATTTCTCACATTTAAGAAGTGTGTACAAACTAACTAAGTTTAGAAAAAAAAATTCAAAAAGCTAAAGTTTACTTAGCTGGGTGGCAATCCTGCATAAGACATGTGAACAAAAAGTTCAATAGAGTATTTGATGTGTAACTAAATTAAAACTTTGATTAACCTAAATAGATTTTTTTCCTTAAAAGAAATCAATCTTAAGTAAAACAATGGGTAGTTATATGAAAAGTAGTAAAAAATCAAGATTATAGTCCTGGCAGAGATAAAAAAAGGTAAAACTATGAAACTATGTAAAATTTTATATAAAATGAGAAAAAATAAAGGCAAAAGTGTAAGTAGTACTGACATGCATAATGAAATTTTACTATGGTTGGGAGTCATTGGAAAATCTTGATTTTAATTTAAAATTTTTTTCAAATGAACGTCAAGAAAAAATAACAAACTGAAGCTTGTGTAGAAGGATGTTTTCGTATTAATAAATTTACACGTTTGTTAGTCAAATTAAATTAATGCTCACTCAAAAACTTACATTAACAGAGTTTTGACAACTTCAACATATAAGTATTAATGCTACACATAACATGGGACACTGGATTAGATAGTTTTGAAGCAGGCTCAATTAATATTTAAACTTTATTCATATTTAAAACTGTGCATTATTTTAAAATAAAGTTCAGTATACTATTTGATTAACTTATTTAACAGTGTGGCCACTAGTTTATTGTAAATTTCTTCCAGGTTTTTAGATATAATTTATTAGTCTATTTTTAGTATATAATTAAAATCATATTATAAACAAATGTCTAAAATACTATAATATCATTGAAAAATACTATAGTTATAATTGTTTGTTGTTTTTGATGAAAAGTAATTTTTGAAATGATTTTTATATCTCAACAAAATTTTACTAATTCACATGTAAAACTAGTTCTAAATCCCAGGTTTTTTAGAGATATTTGTTCAAAACTACAATTTTTTCACAAGTTCACAAACTTTTTGCAGGGTTATTTTTGTCAAATTTGTCAAAAAAGTCAAATTCAAGGTTTTTCAAGGATTCCTGATTTTTTTACCACCATGTTTTAATTAAATTTTGTACCTATAGTGATTAAGACAACTATGATTGTATACAACATAATAGTAACTCTAATTAAAAATTTGAATGTTGTCCTTATTATAGTGATAAACTTGGAACAGAAACTTGTGAATACAAAAGCAAATTTACAAACCTTGAAAGTTTGAAAAGGGAGTTATTCCTCTGGAGCTCTGGGTTTCATTTTGTTTAGGATGATTTTCATCATTGAAGATCAAGAGGACATAGAATAGTTCTGAAAATTTTATTAACTTAAAAATAATATAGAATAACAAACTTTTTAATAACTATGTAGAAAAATTTCTTCAATTCCACAGAATTCTTTGATATCATGGTTTAAATATCACAACTTACTTGGTTTTGGTTGAACATGCCTCTGTGTCAAGGTGTAAACAATAGGAAACAACAATTGCTTTGTTTTCACTACAAATAATAAAACAACCATTTTAGAAGTGTTAATAAACATTTGAAAATTCGCTAAAAACTAGTCCCAGCGACTCCCAGGAAACAGTTTTACAATAAACACAAAAAAGGGATATTAATTTCTCGCTAACCTTTCAAGGCTAAAATAACTTAAAGTCAAAAAGTGCAAAGCACAAAATTATAAGCAAAAAATTATCATTTAACCTAACAATTTTTTTTTCAGAGCTTTATTTTTTAGCAACTGGATTTAAGTAAGTAAATATCGAATAGTTTGTAAGCTAACATCGCTTTTTTCAATAATATAATATTTTATTTTGTTGTATAAAATTAGATCTATTTTTAAAAAGATAAGTATTAAAAAAAGATAAGACCTGTTTAAGAAACATATGAATTACAAAACTTTGGAACATAAACTTGTAAATACAATAATACAAAAAAATCAAAGCACGTAAATATTTTAACGCTTATATTAGTAAAATAATTTTCTTAGTATTATTTTAAATAGATATTTTAACTATTAATAGTTAGAGGTGACTATGCAGTGCAAACTGTAAGCTGTAAACTTGTTCTAGTTTATCAATAAGTTTTTAGTTGTAAAATTTTACCTAACGTTTTTTTTTCTCGTTTGCTAAGCTTTAGAGCCTGTAATAAATCAATTTATACTTAAAAAATAATCAGTAAAAGAACTTATCTGAACATTTAAAGTATTTATAAAATGTTTCACGTAATGTACTTGAAATAATTTTTTCTCAAAAGATATAACTTCCCAAAACTACTAAAAAACATCAATTTTCAACGATTTTATTATTAGAACAGCTAAAGTTTACTGAAATAAATAAAAAAAAAACTGTACAAACTTTTAAATCATATCAAATAATTTGGTTTATAGTTCATAACAAGTTTTTAGTTTTTTTTAATTAAGTATAAGTGCTAATTTAGTAACAAATCTTGAGTGTTAAAGTTCATTAAAAATTTTTTTGAGGCAAACTTGATAGTTTAATTATATTATGTAAACTCTTTATATTATTTTTTTTGTAGTTTGAAGAGTTTAATGCCTATTATAAAATTGTAAAATTGTTAATTTGTCTTCAAATGAAAAAAAAAATTGTAGCAATGTTTTAAACATTTTTTTTTATATTTGTTTTTTGTAAGGTAGCAAGTTTAAGTAAAGTTTAAATTTCTTACAATCTTTAAGATATATTATCTAAAAACTACTTTCATTTAAGACGAATCTACATGTGATTAAGAGTATTATGGAACAATTTCTCCTTTATTATGAAAATTCTATCCAAAAGCGTTTTTTTTATACTTATACTTTTGGTTTGAATTTAAACTGTAAACTTAGTTTTCTTTTAAAGTATATAGTACTAAATTTTCTAATATTAGCTATATTTGAATAAACATATGTAACTTAAGGTAGTGGCAACTTATGATGAAATAAACAAAAGTAAAAACAACTTACTGATAATGTCGACCACAGACACTTCATGATTTTGAGATAACTTGCTTTCGGTATCTTCACTAATAGAAGTTGATACTGCGCCTTTTTTACTACAAGTTATAAGTATTGTTAACGTGAAAAAACTTAGTATAAAAGCTTTCAATTTCACATATTAAGTTTACTATTTAGTATAAATAATGATCATAAGTAAATTAATATAACATCGTTAATTAATAAAAAATCAAACTTAAATCAGAATATATAAAACTAATATTTCTGAATTTATTGTTAGTAATATATAAATAGTATAGCATAACTTATAATTATGTAAAAATGTTATATGCTTAATATATGGAATGGTATTTAGAAATGTTAATTTAACTTGTATTTAAGTAAAGTGTTTAAGTTTAAAAGTTTAAGACTAAAACTGTTATATTTGACATTAAATAGTATAGTTTCTCTTTTAAAATTTCATTGTATCATTTTTTTTTAATTTTTAGTTCATACCTTCTATAATTAACTTCGTTAACTTCAGCTACCTTTTTTTTCTTAGCCTAAAAAGTAAAAAGGATGTTACAAACAATAGAAATCTATTTAAAAATCGACTAATACTAAGTTTATAACAAAAATAAAAATAAAAATAAATAGTTATGTTTATAACTTTTTTTAAAGGTAGGCTATAAAATTAATTGGCATTCTAAAACTAAGTTTAAGTAAATAAAAAATAAAGGTAACATCAAGTATTAAAAGTTGAGTATGTATTAAATTAAAACCAACTAAAATAAATTTCAAACTACGGGGTTTGCCAAAAAATTTTGACTTATAACTCTCTGATTCAGCTAAACAAGTTGACATTTTAAATATTTGAGCAAAACTGTTATAGTATTTAACTGTATTAACATCAATATTAATTAATGACATTAGTATTTAAGAAAATGTATTTATAAGTACACTTTTAAGTAACAAACAAAATAAATTTGGTTTTAAAACGTTGTACTCTTCAATTTTTATTCTGTACTATTTTAATAAATACAATTAAGTAAAAAGTAATTTTTAAAAACTGAGAATGCTGGAAACATTATATTCAACAACAATGTTCAGTTATTCTACTTAAATAAAACAGAGTATACCAACAAGTAAATAAATTGCAACAGCTAAAAGCAAAACAATCACTAGACACAAAATTCCCAACGCTGTAGCGAGAGCCAGAAACGGTTTTTCTTTTGTATAATTGATAAAAAAAGTAACTTCTTCGGAACTAAATTTGTTGTCTGAAACCTAATTATGCATAGAAAATTTGTAAGACAAGATCTATGTAAGCAGAAACAAATTAATCTTTAAGTTAGCCTATCTAGTGTATTTAAATTTAAACTTTTAAACGTACCTTTACAGTTAAAGTAAACTGAAAATCAAATTCGTCTTGACTTGGTTTTAACATTTTTATTCCACCAGAACTTTCATTAAGTTTGATGATTTTCATGCAATCAGCTAGTGGTTTACATGACACTATTTTGTATTGTAAACCTGTTTTGTTATCATCTGAGGCCTAAAATGTATGTTTTTTATTGTTATATAATCACATATATCTGATAAATTTCATATTAAAACTTATACTCAATTATAAGATAGTTTGGGTGCACGACTAATCAAATTCTAACAACTCAAATTACGAAAATTCAAACTTCGATAATTCAAATTCAGACAACTCAAATTCCGACAATCCAAATTCGAATAACTCGAATATGACAATTCAATATTTTAACTACGACGATTCAAATTTCGACAATTCAAATTCAGACAACAAAAATACGACAATTCAAATTCCAACAGTTCAAGTCAGAATGCGAAAATAAAGTTTTTAAATCTGACGATTCAAACTCTAACAACTCAAATTATGACAAGTAATATTACAAAAAGAAACATAAAAATTCTCAAATCTGACTTTTTTGTTATATAAATGTTAGTTTTTAGATTTGTGATATAAAAGTTAAGATTTATATTCTTTATTATCTCTAAAAATTTTTTTTTTGAGTTAGAACTAAAATAATGTTATAAAAATAGATTATTATATAGAAAATACTAACAAATTTTCTTAACAAATTTCACTTAAAAAATGAGATTGCCATATAATATAACATTTATAGATAAAAAGTATTATAATTTTGAAGATTTCTTAAATAATTTTTTATCTATTTTAGCTTTGATGTAACTTAAAAAATGCATGAGAATAACATTTAAGCGCGCGAGTTTTAGATATTTTTGATGCTCAAATACATATCAAATTAATCTTTATTAGCTTGTAGTTGACCGTGAAAGCATGCAGTGGACGACAAACGGTAGTTTTTTTTCGAACATCAAGTACTAAGACAAATCTTTTCAAGCGCTTTCCTTTTATCGTTAAATGGACAACATATACTAATATTCATTAACAACGTTTTTATTTATTTAACGACTTAAGATCATTTATAGTTTACTACACGAGTGAAACATTCTAATGTTTTTAATGAAATGCTAAGTAAACTATAAGTCGTTACAATCAAACAAGTACGTTGACTAAGACTACATATTAATTTATGCTATTATTTAATTAATAGATTAAACTGAATTTTATGAAGAACAGTAAATTTAAGAAAATAATTTTAAACTATTTTATTAAAACAAATTATTTTTCAGAGCTTTTACTTTTAATGTAAGCAATTATAATTGTTTTTATATATATATACGTGTATTTATAAGTATTTTTTATATTTCATATTTTATTTTAAAACTATAACTTTTCAAACTTAATTCTTATAAATTATGTAAGCTATACTTTATTTTAATTATTTAAGTAACCTTCCTAAGTATCATATTAAAATTTTGCAAGAACAAATTTAAATAAAGTTTATTATTTCAATTTAGACAAAGTGTCGATTTTTTAATTCCTAAATGTTTTAACTTAATACTAAAAGCCACTTTTTTAACAATCAGGCCTTTAAAAGGTAGTTTTGAATTGTTAAAAAAATTTTTGCGTAAGTCTAAATTATAAATAATTTTTATACAATTAAAATTTAGAAATTACTTTAGTCAATTAAATATTATTTTATGTAGTAAAAATAATTTAAGCACCTGTAGTTTCAACGAGTCTCTTTCTTCAGCGTTTAGGTTAACGGTTTGGTTTTGTTTCGGATAAAATATATGAGGAATGACATCATTAACATTTTGTAACTTAACAATTAAAACCTTTTCAACAGTGAATTTCCCATCAGTGACCATAACAGCAACCTTTTTGATAAAATATGAAAATAAAAACTTTTTGTATTATGCTAAAAGCTAAAAACATTTTAACAATTAATGTTCACAAATACCTTGTAAAATTTTTTTGTTTCAAAATCCACAGGAGTTTTTAGCTTCAACAAGTTTCCTTCAATTTTAAATGGAGTGTTAATTTTGTCCACAAGAGTGTACGTCAACTGTTAAAACATTTATAAGTTTTCAGAATAACAGCTATGAGTGATACCATGACTATTTTTTCTATGAAAAAATCACCTATTTTGGATTTTTTTAAAAACTTATTTTAACTGTTACGACAGTATACAACTGTACATTACAAGAGTTTAATTAAAATTAATTTATTCAATTTATTATTATTAAAACTAAATAATTTACTTTTGAATCTGTGTCTGCATCGGTTGCTTTTAATTCTACAATTACGTCACCAGCAGATAAATTTTCTTTAATATAAATATCCTGTTCATTGCGTTTGTCAAGTACTGGTTTGTGCTCATTTACATCTAGTACTTTAAAAAGTAGCTTCATAGATTTAATATTATTCCTGTTTTTATTTTTTTGTAAATTCCTAAATTTAAAACTTAAACTAAATCTTTATAAAATATATAGAACTTTTTGACTTATCTTATAAACATTCTGATTTTAAAAACAATCTACGAAACCAAAAAAGCTTACAATTTCCAGTAATAGTATTCAAGCTCAGCACAAAAAGATTAAACTAGTTCTTGATTATATGATTCGTTTTGTGTTAAAACTATTTTTGATTAAAATTGTTTTGTATATAAATAAATTAATAGTATTAATTAAGTAAAAGGTAAAAAAAGATAGTTATATACCTGTAAGAAGCTTCAATTTCAACTTCATATTCCGTTTCATTTTCTGCATCAAACGTACCAAAAAGTTTGTTTCCTTTCAATTGAAAAAATTCACCGGTTATAGGGGAAACTTGAGTAATTTTGGTTTCAAAGTCAGAGAAGTTTAGACCATACTTTTTAGAATCGATAAAAATTAAAGACCCAAGTTCTATATCTATTCCTTCTTGAATTACATCTACAGAATAAAAAAAACTTGTTAGTTCAATAGCTTTAAAAATATATAACACATTTTAATTAATTATTTTTCTATTAAAAATCTATACTTTGCAAAACTAAAAAAATATTATATTAGAAATAAACAATTACTGAACTACTAACATTTATGAAATTTTGAGTGAAGGTGCTGTTTTTCAACAGGCTCGAAGTCAAAAACTGGATCGATATCAAAATAAACGCTTATTGTAGCATCACTAACAGAAAATCCTGATAAAACACCTGGATAGTAAGCTTTAACTTCATACCTAAATATGTAAAAAAATATATTTACTTTTTTTTGCTGTCATGTTTAAATGAAAAATTAAAACAACTAACTCTATTTTTACTTTGTCACTTGGAAATGATTTAAACGGATCAACTGTTAAAAGACCACGCTTATCAAAATCTAAATATGGATAATTTTTAATACTTCTGTTTAATGCCCTATATTTAACTTTGGAATGCAGAAACTCATTCGGGTTTATTGCTTCCACGCGAAATCCATTTGATTTTAAAGCTTTCCATTCTACGTTGTATATCTGATAGTTTTGAATACAGAAAATTGTTAAAATAGATCTGCATAGTTTTGTTTTTTAATCAAGAGTTTTCTTCTAATTACCAAAAGTTTTTTTAGAAAAAAACACGTTTTTTAATTTTAAACTATGTATTAATTTGTTAAAACTAAACATACATCCAAATGTAATAATTAATAATATTCTTTTTAAACTATTTAAAATTTTTAGTTCTATTGTTATTTATATTATAAAATAACAGCAGTTTTTAGTAAATAATCAAACAGCCCTAATAACGACAAAAACTTTTTTTTTTAACTTTCAAAAGACTTTGTATTTATCTATACTTTTGGGTATGTTTGTGCTTACTTTGATAAATTAGAGCAAATATTAAACTATAAACTGTGTTAGTAAAAACTTTTACCTCTTTATTGAATTTCGGAGCTAGGTAAGCTGTATTTATTAGAATTAATTTCATTGAAACTTGATTGCCACTTTTATTTTTAGCTTCAATGTACATCAATTCTTCATCAGCTGGTAGCTCTTCTTCTGTATATCAAAAAAATACCATAACGTTTAAACATTTATTCGACTTCTTAAAAAATCGTAAAAATCTGATTTGACTACATCAGAATAAAGAGTTTTTATAACGTTATTAACCTTTGTTCTCGTTAAACTGTAGCTGATAAACTCCATTTCTAATATTTATTAGCGAAAGTTTCTTATAACTTCCAGTCAGAGTTACCTCTAGATCTTTTCCTGTCAATTAAAGTATATAAAACAATTAGTTGTTTATTGAGTATTCTTTTAAAATAAAAACACCAATAATACAAAGTACAATTACTTAAACTCATATTGTTATTAAATAAATTTAATATCATGTGATTTATTAAAGTATTAGAAATCGTTCTTTTAGCTATAAGTTGGAGTCATAAGCGAAAAAAAAGTGTTACTTCACTATCAGTTTAAAAATTTTAAGCCAAAATAAACTAAAAATTCTATAAGTGGTATTTAATATTTATAACAAACATTAGCTAAAACTTAATATCAACCTGAAATTCGTTGAAAAGTATTAAAATAATAAAAGTATTACAATACAAACAAGTTTAACAAGTATAACTAAACCTCTTAAGTCAAAAAACCTGTACTAAATACTTATAGTAGTATGATAATACGTGAGCTATAAAAAGAGATAATTCTTTAAATATATTTATAGTAATTAGTATATCAAAAACAAGCATATGTATAAGCCCTTTTTTCATTTTTTATTAAATAGTCTAATTATAAAGTACTGTAGACTTTTGTTAAACATTTATTAAATATAGTTTATTTTTAATAATCAAATATATCTGAAGACTGAGTTTCATTTAGAAAATAAATTATTGTAAAAATGTTAAATAAATACCTAATTAATAAGTAAAAAAAATTTAATGAAAGTTGTACTAAAAACTTTATAAAATGCTTTTTTGGTTGTACAAATGCTGAAAGCACTTGGGTTTAAAATATTATGTTGCTAAATATCTTTTATAAAATAGAAATATTGAAATGTTTTCTTTTGCAAAATTACAAATTAAAACAGTCTATTTGTTGGATGTAGCTTTTGCACGGCGTCACTCTTTAATATCTACCATGATCGTAACCATAACTCTAACTCAGACCCTAGCCCTAATCTTGTGCAAAAGTAAAAGTAGTGTGAAAGTGACACATCCTAATAAGTTTCTACTCGTGTAAAATTAATTTTTCGCGCAAAAGTGTTTTTCTGCAAACTTAGACCCTAACCCTTACTCTAACCCTGACATTGGCCCTTACACTAACTGTAACGCTTGTAAAGGTGATGCTCATGAAAAACTGTTCTCAGTTTGGTAGCAAAAAAAAAACAACCGGGTATTTTTGCTTGTTAAAGTGACTACTTAACTTTTATATTTTGAATTTAGTATTTTAAGTAACAATACATTACCTTTAATTTTGAACACCGGACCAACTAGTAAACCACTTTGTGCTCCTTTTGGTAAATATATTTGAACGGTGCATTGCGACTTGTTTTGTTTTGCAGGAAAACAAGAATTGATGCTCAACCCATTCGCTTGCGTGAGGCAAATGAAGAATATCGATATCCAAAACTTAAACATGAACATATTTTAGATTTAGAAATTACTGTAAGTTAAGCAAATATAATTTTAAAGTTTATGTTAAATAAAATTCCAAGTTGTTTAAGTGAAATGTAAGATAGCGCTGTGCACTGCCCAGTAGTACATATAGTTAAGATAAATATATTTAAACATTTCATTCATACTGTTTAGCTACAAAACTTGGTTACATTATAACTGCAACATGTGTTCACAAAAAGGTATTAGGCGTACCTTTAGTGAATTGAAAACTTAAAAAATGTACAAAAATGTAATACCTAAATTTATAAAAGTGAATTAATTATTAAACACTTTTTCAAATTGAATTTTTTAACAGTTTGCTTAAAGGAATAACACAGTTCATGTAAATAGTTTTAGTAAAAATAATGCACAGTTGTTGTGTTGGAAACTAATTTTAGACTTTGAACATTTTGTACAATTAAAAGTTTTAAAAGCAACAGTTAAACCTAATGCTTTATTTTACTGTTGGTTCAGATTAAAACCTATTTACATAACATTAAAGTATCAGAATTAATTAAAAGCAACATCTATGAGTAATATATTTATAACTACTTTAAATTAAGAATATATTAACTCATACTTGTTTTAAGTTAACATTACCAATCAACACTTAAGTTTCTGATGTCATCATATGTCGGCCTTTGAGATTCTTTGTTGAAGAAATCCTCTAAATTATGAATTTCCACGGTTTGGATTTGCCGCGTTCTTTTGCCTTTTCGTGCAAGTTGTCTGTTGAAGATGGTATCTGTTCTTGAGTCTTAGTGCGTACTTTACGAGAGTGCATACCTGCTCTATGTATGTAGTGTAGCTGGTAATCTTTATATACAATTAACAAGATTAATAAAAGAGAAACAAGTGCATGTGATGAAAAAAGGTTAGTTTGACTCTCTTGAGGTAGCCAAAATACAATATTTTCAACAGCAACATTTGAGCATCATACGCGTATACATAGTGTTACACTATTAAGAGAGGCACTTGTAGTGTGCCAGAAAGCGAGCTGACGACCTAGTCAGCTTAGGGATTTCACAATGTAAAGCTACAACGAATAAATGCCTAGACGTCTAAGCGGGTAGACGTCGTCAAGGCGGGTTGTGTGTTAGTGTGTTTGCAGGCATACAGATTATAGCTTGAGTCGACTTGGCCGTCGACTCGAGCTAGAGTCGAAAGACCGCAGCTAGGCGATCAAAGGTCGTATAGCAGACCTCATTTAATAAGCACGAAGGGAAGGTAAAGCGAGAGCAAGGCACGTACCGTCCTAAGCAAGCCGTTGAGCATAAAAGCCGCACTCTCGCAAGGCGTAGCAGTATATGAACGAGCTCTGACATGATTCAGCCCAGTTGAAAGTACGTTTGAGTGCAAAGATGAATTGATTAAGGAATGCATTTCTAGAAGTGAAGCTTCTGACGGGGCGACTGAAGCAGAGTAGGCGAGGTACTAGAACATGCGAAGGTGCAGCACTCAAAATGTAACATGTAAAAAAGCGGCATAATCTCATGGTCGCTTTCGAGAGTCAGAGTTTTTCGCCTAGTATATATTTTTCAAAGGTGTTCGACGAAAGTCGGATGCCTTTTTTTTTACCCAAAAATTTTTTAGGCTGCCTCAAAAGAGTCAGAGTTTTTTCCCTAGTAATGATTATTTTATCAATTTCACTGATGTCTTAAATTTTGAACGTTGCTGCCGAAAGGTTAGCACCGTTATTTTTTATATATAATTTTAATAAAAATTGTTAGAGTTTTTAAAATTACAACTATCAATAGCCTTATTAGAGAAATGTAGAAAATACTTTTTACTTTTGATATTTATAACAAATTAAGATTTAATTTATAAAGATATAATCAAAACTCTGATAGTAAAAAGGCTTGTTTGTTATTTGAAATATGTAAGATAAAAATATTACAAATTAAACTTTATATTTCAAATTGAAAATAATTTTTAATGTTCTTAACAAAATTACACATTGAATTTTTCAAAATTTTCACGTTTCTAAGACATGCTTTATTTTTTTAATAAAGTTTTAAATTAATGGGAATTTACTTACAAACGAGAACTATAAAAGTAAGCATGCCAAAAAAAAAACTTAAGCACGTGTACATATATTACTTAACCTGATAAGATAATAAATCTAATTGTACAAACAAAAACAAACTAAACTCGTATATGTGCCTACGAACAACTATGTCAAAAAGAAAATTAAAAGTGTTGTTTTATAAATAGATTTTTTTTTTGTATCTGACACTTAATAAAGCAAACTGTTTAATTCAACATTGATACTCTTTTTAGTACTTGTGTGCAGTTTTCTATATAGTTTTCTATACAATAAACAAATTTTTAGGTAGCAGGCATTTTGATTAATTTTGTTAAACGTTTGTAATTCATTTAATTTGTTCTTAAAAATAAAAGAATAGGGTTTAGTTTGTTAAATAAAACGACAAAAACCGATAAAACATTTAGTGTAGTTAAGAAACAAGTAGTTTATGTAAGAAAAACAAATTATCTGATTCAATAATGTGGTTTAGTTCAGTTAACATTAGGCATATTTAAAATATAGACAGCTATATGTAACTAAACTCATTTCGTTTGAGTCTACTATCATAGACAAGTTCTCAATTAATGAAAAATAAAGATACCTTAAACTTTCTTATACATGCGCAAGTAGTTAGTAAAAACTTTAAATAACTAAACAAAAAGCTTGCGAAACATAGGCTACTCCCACAACTGATTTCTGAATACAATCTAGTTTCGTTTAGTTTTCTTTTATCGCTTGTTTTATTTGTTTAACTATAAAATTTTAAACTTAAAACTCATCGGCCCGTTAACGATTGTAAAACCACGTGGTGTACGACTCTAAAACCGAAAAGTTCTTTCGAACACCAGGTCCTTAGAAGAAACTTTTTAACACTTTTTTGCGGTTCAACGAACAAAAAAAAAAATTGAAAAGGGAAGGCTAAAAAAAGTTACTAGTACGTAGTGGTCTAACGTTTTCAAGCTTTGTCAAACTCTTATAATCAACATCTTTTTTCTATACTGAACTAGACGCTCAAAAATGTAACGTCGACTTTTGCAAGACTGATTGTCTGTTATTCATTATTTTTTCAGAAAATATGTCATTTTCAGCTCAGTTAAATCATAGATTATGAGTTTAAAAAAACATGTTTTGGTAGTTAATTATTTTGATTTAAGTAAAGTAGTTTACAAATACAGGTATTTCTTATAAAACAGTTCGCAGACTTTTGACAATAATGGACGACGCAAGTTGTTTTAACGAGAAAAGCTAATAAAAAAACAGGAAAAAGTCTAATAAAAGAGATGAGTACAAATTATATTGAAAATAAGAGGTATAATCATTAAGACATTTTGCAATAGCGTTATGAACGCTTATCAACAATCTATCTGGAGTATTTTAAAATTATGTAATTCAACATAATCTAAAGAAATATGAACGTAATGATAACTTATGAGAAATATAAAAATCAACAAATGTGCGAAGATTAAAGATTGTAAACTTTAAAAGACCGTCTTTTTTTTTTTCGATTAAAGTTAAACACAAAGGTTTATTTAAACAAAGCGTCATGCGACTAAAATAAAGCAAATTTATAATCTAAACAAAAGAGCTTGCTTACAACATACAAAAAAATGTCGTTGATAATTTAGCTTTGGTAGTTACAGCACAACACTTATGACAGAACTACTCTTATCTATCTTATGCTACTCAAACAACGATTACTTGTCTAATTTTTTCATGGTATTAAGGTACTTAATAAAGAGAAACATATTACAAAATAGAAGCAAAGTGATTTAGCCACATTTAATTTTATATTAGCTTAATAAAAATTAAATTAACATTTAAACTGTTAAAGATGTAGTTGCTATCTTGCATAATTGGTCATTTAATGCAGTTAGTTTGTGAACTGTAAAAAGACCTAAACGAAAATATCAGAAGCGATATTTTTTACAAAACGTGAGCTTTATTTAATACGCAAGTGGAAACTTCCAACAAGAAACAAAATGAAATACCAAAGCTATTGACAAAAGTTTGATATATAAATTCATTTAATTTGAGAAAACCATCTATTTAATGCTCATTTCAAAGACAATACACTGCGAAGAATACATTTCTGGACAAAACACATATGTATCCGTGGCGTGTTAGTTGATAACCGAAAGATTTTTCGTACACCAGGTCCTTAAATCAAACTTTTATTCAGTGCTTCTATCGACGTTTAATAAGTTACAATAACATGACTGTACATAAAGGTACGAACTAATTTCCAAGCATGTAAAAAAAAATTAAATATATATGGCAAGTTCCTTCAAATTGAGTAAACAAATCGAACATTTTTGTAATATATTTAATTATCGATAATAAAAACTAACTATGCAAGTTGTGTTAATTTAACGGTCATTATATAAGATTTCAAGAAAATTGCAGCTATACTCTGATAAATCACATATTTGAGGACTGATTCGGGTAAAAATATTTTTTTCTCAAAAACTCGATATCATTTGATCTTTACAAGAATTCTGGACATTAGTGAAAGTTGCTTTCAAATAATGGTGATCGCTTTAAAAACATATATACTAAAGTATCTTATCCAATATTCTTTTGTATGTGTCTTCAGATATTTCTCTTGATTAAGAAGCACTCATAAATATCTTATTTTTAATACAATTTAGCATGGTCATTTGCAAATACAAACCACAAAATATGTCCTTAACTTATCGTTTCCTATCTTATTGGCTCAATAAAAACTGCTACGGATAGAAATGAACTGAAGACATGTCTTCTTAAAACTAACAACATTGTACTTGTGGAAACTTTACTTAAATGAATAGTAACAATAATTTTGCTTTAACTGACTACTTTACAATAAACCTAAAAAAAATATACAGCAAACATCAAATTATAACAGATTCAAAGTTTAATGTACGATAATACAAAAATGTTTATATAAAATAGAAGATCGATTTCCGGCTGTTGTCCATGCAGGTGCTCCAAAGAATCTTCAAATCCAAGTAGCGTCCTTTAAAATTTATATTTAGTTTTACTACTTAGTAGTATATATGTATTTTGTTTATATAAAACTCTATTTGGACGAAAAAAGACTAATTAAATATAATTTAATTATTAAAATTTTTTTGGTTCGGTATAAATAAAATGAAATTCCGTGCTATTAATAAATAATACAGGCATAACTGTTAATAGATACACAAAAAGTAACAGACTAGCTTAAATTAATTTTTACAATAGTAATTTAATAAAAACTTATATAATGTCAAAGGAGTAAACTAAAACAAAAATATTTTGGAGAGAACTTATATTTTACTATACTAATAATTCACATAAAAAAGCCAAAAATAATAAGGTTTTACTATTAATTACGTATTAAAAATACTTTGTAAACATTAATTTTACACTGAAAACGATAGTATAGATAAAGTTATTTTAAGTTTTAGGGATATAACTTAATTTGACTTATATTTCATATATATTTATGCTCTCGTGTGAAAATTGTTAATAAAAAAATTTATACTGACGTGGAAACAAATACATCAGTGATTTAGCTCGAATAAAAGATGTAATCTTTTTATAATGTTTAAATATATATTAAACTTAAAAACAAAGCATTGTCTTTGAAAATATTAACAACCTACTAGAAATTGAATAAATAATAAAACACTATCTGAAGGCATGTTTAAATAAAAATGTTAAGAAGAGACTTACATCTTTAATTAAATATTAAATAAACCGGTAGAGCTTTTTTAGTAGAGAAAGATATAAACGAGTATATTCAAAATCATTTTATTTAAAATCATTTAAAATGTATGTATATGCATTTAATATTTAATATTAATATTCTAACAAAATTTAGTAAACTATTACTAAATTAAATAGAAAATATTGACAAATACATTGCATTTGTATTGAAGTAGAAAACTTTTTAAAACACACTTATCAACTACTGTTGTGTTTAAATAAGCTATAAAAGATAGTATTAACATGTATTAAAGTTTGATAATGGTTACTTCATTATGAGCTTAAATAAAAATGTCAAATAAATACTGTTTACATAAGAATTTTGTCAAAATTGAATAGACAAGACTTTTTAAGCATAGGTTAATAGAAAACAACTTAAGACTGTAAAAGGATATTACAATAAAGTATATGCATATAAAACTTTTAAAAGTAAATAATAATAATAATAAATAAGGCTATGAAATCGTTAAAAGCAAAATATAATTATCTGAATTTAAATAATGTACTTATCTAAAAGGAATAAAGCAAATTATGTATTTAAGAACAAAAATTTTAGAACAATTAAGCTAAAATATACTTACGCAATTAAAAAAAAAAGTATTTGAAGTAGACTGAATAAAAATATATAAACATTAAAAAAAACTATAACAGTTTGCACAAGTTAGTATTGTACACTATTAATAAAAAGAATATATTATTATCTTTACATAATAATACTTATTCACTTAACATAAACTTTTCCTTTACATTAATGTGGTAAAAAAGAAGTATTGCTGTGTAAAACTATACTAAAAATAAGAATATCTTAAATTAATTATTAATGAATTTCAAAGTTATTTCTATATTTTATTTTATTAGTAAAATTATTAAAATTTCATTGTGGGCTAAAATCTTCTTAGTATTAACTCTCTAAATAGTAAAGTATGTTAATCAATAATTTTAACTACCTTTCTTAATTCCGCCAACTGATAGTTTGTCGCGCTGTTAGAGAAGTCACTTCTGCTTACATGTGTCATCAAAGCTCCTTGTCACTTAAACTTGTTTCCTTCCACAACGTGTTTACTTGGCTGTAAAATTAAAATGTCATAATTCAAACATATTTGATAAAAGTTTTATAAAAATTGAAATTACTGGTAAATAATCCAACTGTTTTTAAAAGTTAACTGTTTGTTATAGTTTGTGCGAGTTTAACTAAATAAAACTTCATTGGATACTCAAACTTGCTAAACTTAAATCTTGAGACTTCTAGTCTCCATAGTGTGCTCAGTAGTGTTCATAAAATTATTTTACTGTAAACAACTAATCAAGTCAGATGAAAGATATGTTTGTTATTAAATCTGTTTTCTTTTGTGACTATTGGAAAAGTTTAGTTATAACATAAATTTTAACAGTTATTATTTTTAGACATTCAAAACATGACAAAATACTGTCTTTATAGTGAAGTGTCCACACCTTTAGTTTTATTAATTTAGTTTGCAAAGCTACAAAAATGCATTAAGACCACTACTTAGACTGCAAGTACAATAGAAGTACACAGTTGTTAAATATACTAATAAAATGAAAATAGCATACTAAGTAATGTGTCACATCAAATGATAAAACTAATATCAAGGTGTCATTATTGTTCCTTCTCTTTTTAATATAGTTTAGACATTTTTACTAATAACAAGTTGCAATTTAACAAAACAAAGAGCATAGTTGCACAAGTTTTTTTTTAATAATCTTCAAAATGTATCAGATTTAAACTTATAGATGGCTATAATTCTTTTTGGTAAGATAATGAAAGTAAAGTTCTGACTTTTTAAAGCTACTCAGTTAAGGTTATGAGTATTTATGTTTAGTTTAAAATCTTCACAAACTCACTTTTAAATCTATGTAAATTTTCTAAAGCTTTGATGTTATTGTAATACATCCTAAAAACTTAATGGATCAACATAAAGTTTTATTCATAAGGGTCTATAAAATTTGTGTAAAACCAATATGTCTCCAAGTGCAGTAACTTCTTCAAAAATAAGGACCTGTTTAGCAACAAGAACTTTCCTCTAAAAAGAAGTGTAATCATGTAAAGGCACATACTTTTTGTTTCATTATAAACTTTGCTTCACAATCATATTTAGTATAAAATTATAGGTTTATTTATAAATTTATGTTTAAAAGTTTCACCACTACCCTGCTTCTATTATATGAATTCAAATTATTTACAATTAAGTTTTTATAATGTTGTTTTAATCTTTAATATCATTTGAACATAACATTAACAGGGTTGTCACCTTTTTGAGCAAAAAAAAGCTTGCTTAGACAGTCTGAGTAGGGGTAAAATTTTATAAAAAAAATTTAATTATGACAGTAATAATAATCAAGCTCAAATACTAAAATAATATAAATAGGACTTAATAACAGATTTGTTTAAGAAAGAATATGTTTAAATTCCTGACATTTAAGAAGAGTGTACAAACTAACTAAGTTTAGAAAAAAAAATCAATAAGCTAAAGTTTACTTAGCTGGGTGGCAATCCTGCATAAGACATGTGAACAAAAAGTTCAATAGAGTATTTGATGTGTAACTAAATTAAAACTTTGATTAACCTAAATAGATTATTTTTTCCTTAAAAGAAATCAATCTTAAGTAAAACAATGGGTAGTTATATGAAAAGTAGTAAAAAATCAAGATTATAGTCCTGGCAGAAATAAAAAAGGTAAAACTATGAAACTATGTAAAATTTTATATAAAATGAGAAAAAATAAAGACAAAAGTGTAAGTAGTACTGACATGCATAATGAAATTTTACTATGGTTGGGAGTCATTGGAAAATCTTGATTTTAATTTAAATTTTTTTTCAAATGAACGTCAAGAAAAAATAACAAACTAAAGCTTGTGTAGAAGTATGTTTAGGTATTAAAAAATTTACACGTTTGTTAGTCAAATTAAATTAATGCTCACTCAAAAACTTACATTGACAGAGCTTTGACAACTTCAACATATAAGTATTAAAGCTACACATAACATGGGACACTGGATTAGATAGTTTTGAAGCAGGCGTAATTAATATTCAAATTTTATTCATATTTAAAACTGTGTATTATTTTAAAATAAAGTTCAGTATACTATTTGATTAACTTAATTTAACAGTGTGGCCATTAGTTTATTGTAAATTTCTTCCAGGTTTTTAGATATGATTTATTAGTCTATTTTTAGTATATAATTAAAATCATATTACAAACAAATGTCTAAAATACTATAATATCATTGAAAAATACTATAGTTATAATTGTTTGTTGTTTTTGATGAAAAGTAGTTTTTGAAATGATTTTTATATCTCAACAAAATTTTACTACTTCACATGTAAAACTAGTTCTAAATCCCAGGTTTTTTAGAGATATTTGTTCAAAACTACAATTTTTTCACAAGTTCACAATTTTTTTGCAGGGTTATTTTTGTCAAATTTGTCTAAAAAGTCAAATTCAAGGTTTTTCAAGGATTCCTGATTTTTTTACCACCATGTTTTAATTAAATTTTGTACCTATAGTGATTAAGACAACTATGATTGTATACAACATTATAGTAACTCTAATAAAAAAATTTGAATGTTGTCCTTATTATAATGATAAATTTGGAACAGAAACTTGTGAATACAAAAGCAAATTTACAAACCTTGAAAGTTTGAAAAGGGAGTTATTCCTCTGGAGCTCTGGTGTCATTTTGTTTAGGATGATTTTCATCATTGAAGATCAGGAGGACATAGATTAGTTCTGAAAATTTTATTAACTTAAAAATAATGTAGAATAAGAAATTTTTTAATAACTATGTAGAGAAATTTCTTCAATTTCACAGAATTCTTTGATATCATGGTTTAAATATCACAACTTACTTGGTTTTGGTTGAACATGCCTCTGTGCCAAGGTGTAAACAATAGGAAACAACAATTGCTTTGTTTTCACTACAAATAATAAAACAACCATTTTAGAAGTGTTAATAAACATTTGAAAGTTCGCTAAAAACTAGTCCCAGCGAATCCCAGGGAACAGCTTTACAATAAACACAAAAAAGGGATATTAATTTTTCGCTAACCTTTCAAGGCAAAAATAACTTAAAGTCAAAAAGTGCAAAGCACAAAAATATTGCAAAAAATTATCATTTAACCTAAGAATTTTTTTTCAGAGCTTTATTTTTTAGCAACTGGATTTAAGTAAGTAAATATCGAATAGTTTGTAAGCTAACATCGCTTTTTTTAATAATATAATATTTTATTTTGTTGTATAAAATTAAATCTATTTTTAAAAGATTAGTATTAAAAAAAGATAAGACCTGTTTAAGAAATTTATGAATTACAAAAGTTTTACTTTTATTGTACTAAAGTTTAAAATCTAAACATTAGTGTTTGTTAATCATACGTGTTTTTATGTTAATATTAATTAGTTATCGGCAATGAATAAGTAAAAGTCAGCTTAAAACATTAGTAAACAATAAAAATAAATGTACTAAGATATTAAAACTAGGCTTTTATTTTGACTGCAGCATTTTGTGCTAATAATAACAATAAAAACACAAGCCGTCTTTGTTGTGCAAAGGTTAAAGAAGGTAATTTTAACGCTCAATTAGTTAACAATTTCTTGTCTTTTCTTAAAAGTACATCAAAATGATGATTCACGCGAGCCGCTTAAAAGTGTTTTCTTTAACTTTTTTGGTCTTAAAAATAATTGGAGCTAATTATGTTGTTAATATGGTGTTTTTTCGTTTTATTACTAAAGTTTAATTGAATAATTTGGCTAGATTTAAACTGTTAAATGTTTCACTGATAACAAAACATAAGTTTACTTTTTTTATAATTGATTTACGTTTTTTAGAACATAATTTATTGTTGGAATTTGGTAAAAACTGTAAAAAAAAATTAAAAATTTTTCTACTTAGTTGATTTTAACACATTTATAATGCTTTGTATATTTTTTGACTAATATATTTAGTTGTCTTATCATACTTACCAAATTATCTACATATACAGACAGTTAACATAATAAAGTTTATTTCAAAATTAAAATTACATTAAACTATCAAAAAGTTTATATTGTTACAACAAACTTATAATAGCCTAATATCAATTTCTAACTACTTAAAAAGCTGAAGTTAACAAAAACTACAAATGTGTGTGTAGTGCATTAACTTAATTAATTAAACTATAAAACAACAATTTGCATGTCTCTTGTATATATTCCTAACTATAAAATTGAAAATTCACCAAAAATGGGCAAGTAGTGGTCATAGTTTGTTTTTCTCCGATTAATAAGCAATATAGGCAAATTAGCATGCCAGAATTAATATTTACGAATAAAAATCATTGATTGTATACTTGAACTCAGATACATATTTTCTAAATTAAATATAGTAGTTTATTAAAATTTATATTGCTTCTTTGTTAACAAAAAAAGACAGGTAGGCAAATAATTAGCAACTGCGATTTCATATATTATCAAAATAAAATAAGGTGATCACAGGGGTGAACCTTGTTCGCAGTGCAATTATGACGTCATACCAGAGTTTCGCTCTCATTATTGGAATTCTTCTTTGTCACGTTCAACTTGAGCTCTTTAGTCTTTTTGTTTGCGAATATAGGTGACATGTCCTGTCAAAATAAATATAATTTTATAATTATACGTTGACATATAGTGACACATGCTTTATTAGAAGGTAATTTAATTTTCGAAGTGAGCAAAAATAAATAATTATTTATTTCATTAAAACAAAGTACTTTTTATTTTGAAATTATAGCACCTTTTTCAAGCATTAAATACGATTTTTTGTAAACAAAAGTAGCATATAGAACTGTTCAAGCCAGCAATTCAAATCTTGCAACAGCTTTTGTACAAAAATATAAGTAATTTATGTCGAACTACGAAATAGTTTTATCTCCGTTAACTTTAAAATCAAAAAGTCAGATAGTTATTTCTTTAGATTAAACGCAAACCACAGTATTTGTTTGAAGTTTACAAGTGTAGAACTTTAGAGCCTAACAAAACTTGGTATACACTTCGTTTAACTTATTTTATGACTCTTTAATTGAATCTAAACTATTAAGAATAGCCAATTTAAAACATTAACTTTAGTGCGCAACTAACTAATAAGTTGTTGGATGATCTACCAGTGCTCCAACTGTAAGTCATCGGGGTTGAAACGACGAATGGGGACGGGCCCTGAGCTCCCTGATGAGAAGTTGACGGATGAGCTTGGTAAGAAGAGTAGTGGGAAGAGCGACCGAGTTCGCTGCTGGCGCTGCATTGGTATTTATTGAAGCGCGAAGTCAATGTGCTGCCAGGGACATCAAGAGTTGAAATCGGAGAATCACAGTACGTGTCAATTTGTCCAGGCTTCATTGTTGGGAGTGGTAGATCGCGATTCACTGTGTGGAAGATTTGTTGATTCAGAACCTGATTGTATTCACCTGTATTCTGATGATCTTCTTCGTGAACTTTCGATTCGATGTTGCTGTTGTTCATGCTATTCTCACATTCGTCTGTTGATAATAAGTTAAAATATATTTTTTAGTTAGTAAAAAAGATTTTTTTTTCATTAATGTTACACAATATAAGCGTTTGGCTTATGCAAAAGAGTCAATCATAGTTATGACAATATTAACTACGTATCAGATACTATTTTTTTACTTATACTTCAAAATAACTCTTTAGGATTTGAAAATAATCGTGTTACTGTTGAAGAAAAAGTTAAATTTAATGTACTTAGAAACACTGTTTTTAAAACAAAAGTTTTAAAACAAAGTTAGGAAATATTAAAGATTTATTGCAGTACTCAAGTTACTTAACTTAATAATGTAATAAATTTTGAACACAAATTTAAATGAGTTTAGATAAACTTATCGTGTATGTATGCGTAACAGTTATTGAGTATTTTGTGTAAGTTTAAATTTAACACTTATATTTTAAGGTATATTATCTAAAAATTACTTTCATTTAAGACGAATCTAGAGTATTATGGAACAATTTCTCCTTTAACATGAAAATTCTATCCAAAAACGTTTTTTTTTATACTTATACTTTTGGTTTGAATTTAAACTGTAAACTTAGTTTTCTTTTAAAGTATATAGTACTAAATTTTCTAATATAAGCTATATTTGAATAAACATATGTAACTTAATGTAGTGGCAACTTATGATTAAATAAACAAAAGTAAAAATAACTTACTGATAATGTCGACCACAGACACTTCATGATTTTGAGATAAATTGCTTTCGGTATCTTGACTAATAGAAGTTGATACTGCGCCTTTTTTACTATTAGTTAAAAGTATTGTTAACGTGAAAAAAACTTAGTATAAAAGCTTTTAATTTCACATATTAAGTTTACTATTTAGTATAAATAATGATCATAAGTAAATTAATATTACATCGTTAATTAATAAAAAATCAAACTTAAATCAGAATATATAAAACTAATATTTCTGAATTTATTGTTAGTAATATAAAAATAGTATAGCATAACTTATAATAATGTAAAAATGTTATATGCTTAATATATGGAATGGTATTTAGAAATGTTAATTTAACTTTTATTCAAGTAAAGTGTTTAAGTTTAAAAGTTTAAGACTAAAACTGTTATATTTGACATTAAATAGTATAGTTTCTTATTTAAAATTTCATTGTATCATTTTTTTTTAATTTTAGTTCATACCTTCTATAATTAACTTCGTTAACTTCAGCTACCTTTTTTTTCTTAACCTAAAAAGTAAAAAGGATGTTACAAACAATAGAAATCTATCTAAAAATCAACTAATACTAAATTTATAACTGACTGACTAACTAAATGATCAATGATGGTCAACTTTTTACTATGCAGTAGTTTTTATCACTGATTTTAATTATTTTAAAATAAGTTATGTGCAGCTATTTTAAATATTTCTTACAAACACTTTGATTTTAGATCGCTAAAAGCGTAACTGTAATTTTATGCTCTATCACTTTCTATTTACAAAAGGTAATGAAAATATATTTGTTACAATTAAGAAGAGATAACTACCATGGAAAATTTTCTTAGTTACTTACATTAAAATATTAAATTTAACAATGAATTGGTAAGTAAACTTGATTTTTAATAATAAAGAAACTTATTAGTTTGATTTAATGAAGCCTTTTTCATTAATTTGTTTTGTTTTGCAGGAAAACAAGAATTGATGCTCAACCCATTCGCTTGCGTGAGGCAAATGAAGAATATCGATATCCAAAACTTAAACATGAACATATTTTAGATTTAGAAATTACTGTAAGTTAAGCAAATATAATTTTAAAGTTTATGTTTAAATAAAATTCCAAGTTGTTTAAGTGAAATGTAAGATAGCGCTGTGCACTGCGCAGTAGTACATATAGTTAAGATAAATATATTTAAACATTTCATTCATACTGTTTAGCTACAAAACTTGGTTACATTATAACTGCAACATGTGTTCACAAAAAGGTATTAGGCGTACCTTTAGTGAATTGAAAACTTAAAAAATGTACAAAAATGTAATACCTAAATTTATAAAAGTGAATTAATTATTAAACACTTTTTCAAATTGAATTTTTTAACAGTTTGCTTAAAGGAATAACACAGTTCATGTAAATAGTTTTAGTAAAAATAATGCACAGTTGTTGTGTTGGAAACTAATTTTAGACTTTGAACATTTTGTACAATTAAAAGTTTTAAAAGCAACAGTTAAACCTAATGCTCTATTTTACTGTTGGTTCAGATTAAAACCTATTTACATAACATTAAAGTATCAGAATTAATTAAAAGCAACATCTATGAGTAATATATTTATAACTACTTTAAATTAAGAATATATTAACTCATACTTGTTTTAAGTTAACATTACCAATCAACACTTAAGTTTCTGATGTCATCATATGTCGGCCTTTGAGATTCTTTGTTGAAGAAATGCTCTAAATTATGAATTTCCACGGTTTGGATTTGCCGCGTTCTTTTGCCTTTTCGTGCAAGTTGTCTGTTGAAGATGGTATCTGTTGTTGAGTCTTAGTGCGTACTTTACGAGAGTGCGTACCTGCTCTATGTATGTAGTGTAGCTGGTAATCTTTATATACAATATACAAGATTAACAAAAGAGAAACAAGTGCATGTGATGAAAAAAGGTTAGTTTGACTCTCTTGAGGTAGCCAAAATACAATATTTTCAACAGCAACATTTGAGCATCATACGCGTATACATAGTGTTACACTATTAAGAGAGGCACTTGTAGTGTGCCAGAAAGCGAGCTGACGACCTAGTCAGCTTAGGGATTTTACAATGTAAAGCTACAACGAATAAATGCCTAGACGTCTAAGCGGGTAGACGTCGTCAAGGCGGGTTGTGTGTTAGTGTGTTTGGAGGCATACAGATTATAGCTTGAGTCGACTTGGCCGTCGACTCGAGCTAGAGTCGAAAGACCGCAGCTAGGCGATCAAAGGTCGTATAGCAGACCTCATTGAATAGGCACGAAGGGAACGTAAAGCGAGAGCAAGGCACGTACCGTCCTAAGCAAGCCGTTGAGCATAAAAGCCGCACTCTCGCAAGGCGTAGCAGTATATGAACGAGCTCTGACATGATTCAGCCCAGTTTAAAGTACGTTTGAGTGCAAAGATGAATTGATTAAGGAACGCATTTCTAGAAGTGAAGCTTCGGACGGGGCGACTGAAGCAGAGTAGGCGAGGTACTAGAACATGCGAAGGTGCAGCACTCAAAATGTAACATGTAAAAAAGCGGCATAATCTCATGGTCGCTTTCAAAGTCAGAGGTCAGTTGAAGCGAAATGTTTTGGAAGGGAAGCAGGAGCTTCGAGAAAACATTTGTAAAACAGCGGGAGGTCTGTTTTTTCGAAAAGTTGTTGAAAATGAATTTTTGGGTTGTGAGAAGGGTGGAGAGGATATAGAAAGAAAAGTTGGGAAAATTTTGAGCAAAAATGCCGTCCGAATTCGCCCGCGGGCGAATTCGGACGGCTTTTTTGCTCAAAATTTTCCCAACTTTTCTTTCTATATTTTTTTTTCAAAGGTGTTCGACGAAAGTCGTACGCCTTTTTTTTACCCAAAATTTTTTTTTGGCTGCCTCAAGAGAGTCAGAGTTTTTCGCCTAGTATATATTTTTCAAAGGTGTTCGACGAAAGTCGGATGCCTTTTTTTTCACCAAAAAATTTTTTAGGCTGTCTCAAAAGAGTCAGAGTTTTTTCCCTAGTAATGATTATTTTATCAATTTCACTGATGTCTTAAATTTTGAACGTTGCTGCCGAAAGGCTAGCACCGTTATTTTTTATATTAATTTTAATAAAAATTGTTAGAGTTTTTAAAATTACAACTATCAATAGCCTTATTAGAGAAATGTAGAAAATACTTTTTACTTTTGATATTTATAACAAATTAAGATTTAATTTATAAAGATATAATCAAAACTATGATAGTAAAAAGGCTTGTTTGTTATTTGAAATATGTAAGATAAAAATATTACAAATTAAACTTTATGTTTCATGTTAAAAATTTTATATTTCAAATTGAAAATAATTTTTAATGTTCTTAACAAAATTACACATTGAAATTTTCAAAATTTTCACGTTTCTAAGACATGCTTTATTTTTTTAATAAAGTTTTAAATTAATGGGAATTTACTTACAAACGAGAACTATAAAAGTAAGCATGCCAAAAAAAAAACTTAAGCACGTGTACATATATTACTTAACCTGATAAGATAATAAATCTAATTGTACAAACAAAAACAAACTAAACTCGTATATGTGCCTACGAAAAACTATGTCAAAAAGAAAATTAAAAGTGTTGTTTTATAATTAGAATTTTTTTTGTATCTGACACTTAATAAAGCAAACTGTTTAATTCAACATTGATACTCTTTTTAGTACTTGTGTGCAGTTTTCTATATAGTTTTCTATACAATAAACAAATTTTTAGGTAGCAGGCATTTTGATTAATTTTGTTAAACGTTTGTAATTCATTTAATTTGTTCTTAAAAATAAAAGAATAGGGTTTAGTTTGTTAAACAAAACGACAAAAACCGATAAGACATTTAGTGTAGTTAAGAAACAAGTAGTTTATGTAAGAAAAACAAATTATCTGATTCAATAATGTGGTTTAGTTCAGTTAACATTAGGCATATTTAAAATATAGACAGCTATATGTAACTAAACTCATTTCGTTTGAGTCTACTATCATAGACAAGTTCTCAATTAATGAAAAATAAAGATACCTTAAACTTTCTTATACATGCGCAAGTAGTTAGTAAAAACTTTAAATAACTAAACAAAAAGCTTGCGAAACATAGGCTACTCCCACAACTGATTTCTGAATACAATCTAGTTTCGTTTAGTTTTCTTTTATCGCTTGTTTTATTTGTTTAACTACAAAATTTTAAACTTAAAACTCATCGGCCCGTTAACGATTGTAAAACCACGTGGTGTACGACTCTAAAACCGAAAAGTTCTTTCGAACACCAGGTCCAAAGAAGAAACTTTTTAACACTTTTTTGCGGTTCAACGAACAAAAAAAAATTAAAAAGGGAAGGCTAAAAAAAGTTACTAGTACGTAGTGGTCTAACGTTTTCAAGCTTTGTCAAACTCTTATAATCAACATCTTTTTTCTATACTGAACTAGACGCTCAAAAATGTAACGTCGACTTTTGCAAGACTGATTGTCTGTTATTCATTATTTTTTCAGAAAATATGTCATTTTCAGCTCAGTTAAATCATAGATTATGGGTTTAAAAAAACATGTTTTGGTAGTTAATTATTTTGATTTAAGTAAAGTAGTTTACAAATACAGGTATTTCTTATAAAACAGTTCGCAGATTTTTGACAATAATGGACGACGCAAGTTGTTTTTACGAGAAAAGCTAATAAAAAAACAGGAAAAAGTCTAATAAAAGAGATGAGTACAAATTATATTGAAAATAAAAGGTATAATCATTAAGACATTTTGCAATAGCGTTATGAACGCTTATCAACAATCTATCTGGAGTATTTTAAAATTATGTAATTCAACATAATCTAAAGAAATATGAACGTAATGATAACTTATGAGAAATATAAAAATCAACAAATGTGCGAAGATTAAAGATTGTAAACTTTAAAAGACCGTCTTTTTTTTTTCGATTAAAGTTAAACACAAAGGCTTATTTAAACAAAGCGTCATGCGACTAAAATAAAGCAAATTTATAATCTAAACAAAAGAGCTTGCTTACAACATACAAAAAAATGTCGTTGATAATTTAGCTTTGGTAGTTACAGCACAACACTTATGACAGAACTACTCTTATCTATCTTATGCTACTCAAACAACGATTACTTGTCTAATTTTTTCATGGTATTAAGGTACTTAATAAAGAGAAACATATTACAAAATAGAAGCAAAGTGATTTAGCCACATTTAATTTTATATTAGCTTAATAAAAATTAAATTAACATTTAAACGGTTAAAGATGTAGTTGCTATCTTGCATAATTGGTCATTTAATGCAGTTAGTTTGTGAACTGAAGAAAGACCTAAACGAAAATATCAGAAGCGATATGTTTTACAAAACGTGAGCATCATTTAATACGCAAGTGGAAACTTCCAACAAGAAACAAAATGAAATACCAAAGCTTTTGACAAAAGTTTGATTTATAAATTCATTTAATTTGAGAAAACCATCTATTTAATGCTCATTTCAAAGACAATACACTGCGAAGAATACATTTCTGGACAAAACACATATGTATCCGTGGCGTGTTAGTTGATAACCGAAAGATTTTTCGTACACCAGGTCCTTAAATCAAACTTTTATTCAGTGCTTCTATCGACGTTTAATAAGTTACAATAACATGACTGTACATAAAGGTACGAACTAATTTCCAAGCATGTAAAAAAAAATTAAATATATATGGCAAGTTCCTTCAAATTGAGTAAACAAATCGAACATTTTTGTAATATTTTTAATTATCGATAATAAAAACTAACTATGCAAGTTGTGTTAATTTAAAGGTCATTATATAAGATTTCAAGAAAATCGCAGCTATACTCTGATGAAACACTTATTTGAGGACTGATTCGGGTAAAAATAGTTTTTTCTCAAAAACTCGATATCATCTTTACAAGAATTCTGGACATTAGTGAAAGTTGCTTTCAAATAATGGTGATCGCTTTAAAAACATATATACTAAAGTATCTTATCCAATATTCTTTTGTATGTGTCTTCAGATATTTCTCTTGATTAAGAAGCACTCATAAATATCTTATTTTTAATACAACTTAGCATGGTCATTTGCAAATACAAACCACAAAATATGTCCTTAACTTATCGTTTCCTATCTTATTGGCTCAATAAAAACTGCTACGGATAGAAATGAACTGAAGACATGTCTTCTTAAAACTAACAACATTGTACTTGTGGAAACTTTACTTAAATGAATAGTAACAATAATTTTGCTTTAACTGACTACTTTACAATAAACCTAAAAAAATATACAGCAAACATCAAATTATAACAGATTCAAAGTTTAATGTACGATAATACAAAAATGTTTATATAAAATAGAAGATCGATTTCCGGCTGTTGTCCATGCAGGTGCTCCAAAGAATCTTCAAATCCAAGTAGCGTCCTTTAAAATTTGTATTTAGTTTTACTACTTAGTAGTATATATGTATTTTGTTTATATAAAACTCTATTTGGACGAAAAAAGACTAATTAAATATAATTTAATTATTAAAATTTTTTTGGTTCGGTATAAATAAAATGAAATTCCGTGCTATTAATAAATAATACAGGCATAACTGTTAATAGATACACAAAAAGTAACAGACTAGCTTAAATTAATTTTTACAATAGTAATTTAATAAAAACTTATATAATGTCAAAGGAGTAAACTAAAACAAAAATATTTTGGAGAGAATTTATATTTAACTATACTAATAATTTACATAAAAAAGCCAAAAATAATAAGGTTTTACTATTAATTACGTATTAAAAATACTTTGTAAACATTAATTTTACACTGAAAACGATAGTATACATAAAGTTATTTTAAGTGTTAGGGATATAACTTATTTTGACTTATATTTCATATATATTTATGCTCTCATGTGAAAATTGTTAATAAAAAAAATTATACTGACGTGGAAACAAATACATCAGTGATTTAGCTCGAATAAAAGATGTAATCTTTTTATAATGTTTAAATATATATTAAACTTAAAAACAAAGCATTGTCTTTGAAAAAATTAACAACCTACTAGAAATTGAATAAATAATAAAACACTATCTGAAGGCATGTTTAAATAAAAATGTTAAGTTAACACTACAAACAATACTACGTTAAACTACTATAAAAGCTGCTACAATTTTCACAACTACTTGAAAAAGACTTACATCTTTAATTAAATATTAAATAAACCGGTAGAGCTTTTTTAGTAGAGAAAGCTATAAACGAGTATATTCAAAATCATTTTATTTAAAATCATTTAAAATGTATGTATATGCATTTAATATTAATATTCTAACAAAATTTAGTAAACTATTACTAAATTAAATAGAAAATATTGACAAATACATTGCATTTGTATTGAAGTAGAAAACTTTTTAAAACACACTTATCAACTACTGTTGTGTTTAACTAAGCTATAAAAGATAGTATTAACATGTATTAAAGTTTGATAATGGTTACTTCATTATGAGCTTAAATAAAAATGTCAAAAAAATACTGTTTACATAAGAATTTTGTCAAAATTGAATAGACAAGACTTTTTAAGCATAGGTTAATAGAAAACAACTTAAGACTGTAAAAGGATATTACAATAAAGTATATGCATATAAAACTTTTAAAAATAAATAATAATAATAATAATAATAATAAATAAGGCTATGAAATCGTTAAAAGCAAAATATAATTATCTGAATTTAAATAATGAATAAAGCAAATTATGTATTTAACAACAAAAATTTTAGAACAATTAAGCTAAAATATACTTACGCAATTAAAAAAAAAAGTATTTGAAGTAGACTGAATAAAAATATATAAACATTAAAAAAAACTATAACAGTTTGCACAAGTTAGTATTGTACACTATTAATAAAAAGAATATATTATTATCTTTACATAATAATACTTATTCACTTAACATAAACTTTTCCTTTACATTAATGTGGTAAAAAAGAAGTATTGCTGTGTAAAACTATACTAAAAATAAGAATATCTTAAATTAATTATTAATGAATTTCAAAGTTATTTCTATATTTTATTTTATTAGTAAAATTATTAAAATTTCATTGTGGGCTAAAATCTTCTTAGTATTAACTCTCTAAATAGTAAAGTATGTTAATCAATAATTTTAACTACCTTTCTTAATTCCGCCAACTGATAGTTTGTCGCGCTGTTAGAGAAGTCACTTCTGCTTACATGTGTCATCAAAGCTCCTTGTCACTTATACTTGTTTCCTTCCACAACGTGTTTACTTGGCTGTAAAATTAAAATGTCATAATTCAAACATATTTGATAAAAGTTTTATAAAAATTGAAATTACTGGTAAATAATCCAACTGTTTTTAAAAGTTAACTGTTTGTTATAGTTTGTGCGAGTTTAACTAAATAAAACTTCATTGGATACTCAAACTTGCTAAACTTAAATCTTGAGACTTCTAGTCTCCATAGTGTGCTCAGTAGTGTTCATAAAAATTATTTTACTGTAAACAACTAATCAAGTCAGATGAAAGATATGTTTGTTATTAAATCTGTTTTCTTTTGTGACTATTGGAAAAGTTTAGTTATAACATAAATTTTAACAGTTCTTATTTTTAGACATTCAAAACATGACAAAATACTGTCTTTATAGTGAAGTGTCCACACCTTTAGTTTTATTAATTTAGTTTGCAAAGCTACAAAAATGCATTAAGACCACTACTTAGACTGCAAGTACAATAGAAGTACACAGTTGTTAAATATACTAATAAAATGAAAATAGCATATTAAGTAATGTGTCACATTAAATGATAAAACTAATATCAAGGTGTCATTATTGTTCCTTCTCTTTTTAATATAGTTTAGACATTTTTACTAATAACAAGTTGCAATTTAACAAAACAAAGAGCTTAGTTGCACAAGTTTTTTTTAATAATCTTCAAAATGTATCAGATTTAAACTTATAGATGGCTACAATTCTTTTTGGTAAAATAATGAAAGTAAAGTTCTGACTTTTTAAAGCTACTCAGTTAAGGTTATGAGTATTTATGTTTAGTTTAAAATCTTCACAAACTAACTTTTAAATCTATGTAAATTTTCTAAAGCTTTGATGTTATTGTAATACGTCCTAAAAACTTAATGGATCAACATAAAATTTTATTCATAAGGGTCTATAAAATTTGTGTAAAACCAATATGTCTCCAAGTGCAGTAACTTCTTCAAAAATAAGGACCTGTTTAGCAACAAGAACTTTCCTCTAAAAAGAAGTGTAATCATGTAAAGGCACATACTTTTTGTTTCATTTTAAACTTTGCTTCACAATCATATTTAGTATAAAATTATAGGTTTATTTATAAATTAATGTTTAAAAGTTTCACCACTACCCTGCTTCTATTATATGAATTCAAATTATTTACAATTAAGTTTTTATAATGTTGTTTTAATCTATAATATCATTTGAACATAACATTAACAGGGTTGTCACCTTTTTGAGCAAAAAAAAGCTTGCTAAGACAGTCTGAGTAGGGGTAAAATTTTATAAAAAAAATTTAATTATGACAGTAATAATAATCAAGCTCAAATACTAAAATAATATAAATAGGACTTAATAACAGATTTGTTTAAGATAGAATATGTTTAAATTTCTCACATTTAAGAAGTGTGTACAAACTAATTAAGTTTAGAAAAAAAAATTCAAAAAGCTAAAGTCTACTTAGCTGGGTGGCAATCCTGCATAAGACATGTGAACAAAAAGTTTAATAGAGTATTTGATGTGTAACTAAATTAAAACTTTGATTAACCTAAATAGATTTTTTTCCTTAAAAGAAATCAATCTTAAGTAAAACAATGGGTAGTTATATGAAAAGTAGTAAAAAATCAAGATTATAGTCCTGGCAGATATAAAAAAAGGTAAAACTATGAAACTATGTAAAATTTTATATAAAATGAGAAAAAATAAAGGCAAAAGTGTAAGTAGTACTGACATGCATAATGAAATTTTACTATGGTTGGAAGTCATTGGAAAATCTTGATTTTAATTTAAATTTTTTTTCAAATGAACGTCAAGAAAAAATAACAAACTGAAGCTTGTGTAGAAGGATGTTTTGGTATTAATAAATTTACACGTTTGTTAGTCAAATTAAATTAATGCTCACTCAAAAACTTACATTATCAGAGCTTTGACAACTTCAACATATAAGTATTAATGCTACACATAACATGGGACACTGGATTAGATAGTTTTGAAGCAGGCTCAATTAATATTCAAATTTTTTTCATATTTAAAACTGTGCATTATTTTAAAATAAAGTTCAGTATACTATTTGATTAACTTAATTTAACAGTGTGGCCACTAGTTTATTGTAAATTTCTTCCAGGTTTTTAGATATTATTTATTAGTCTATTTTTGGTATATAATTAAAATCATATTACAAACAAATGTCTAAAATACTATAATATCATTGCAAAATACTATAGTTATAATTGTTTGTTGTTTTTGATGAAACGTAATTTTTGAAATGATTTTTATATCTCAACAAAATTTTACTAATTCACATGTAAAACTATTTCTAAATCCCAGGTTTTTTAGAGATATTTGTTCAAAACTACAATTTTTTCACAAGTTCACAAACTTTTTGCAGGGTTATTTTTGTCAAATTTGTCTAAAAAGTCAAATTCTAGGTTTTTCAAGGATTCCTGATTTTTTTACCACCATGTTTTAATTAAATTTTGTACCTATAGTGATTAAGACAACTATGATTGTATACAACATAATAGTAACTCTAATTAAAAATTTGAATGTTGTCCTTATTATAATGATAAATTTGGAACAGAAACTTGTGAATACAAAAGCAAATTTACAAACCTTGAAAGTTTGAAAAGGGAGTTATTCCTCTGGAGCTCTGGTGTCATTTTGTTTAGGATGATTTTCATCATTGAAGATCAGGAGGACATAGAATAGTTCTGAAAATTTTATTAACTTAAAAATAATATAGAATAACAAATTTTTTAATAACTATGTAGAGAAATTTCTTTAATTTCACAGAATTCTTTGATATCATGGTTTAAATATCACAACTTACTTAGTTTTGGTTGAACCTGCCTCTGTGTCAAGGTATAAACAATAGGAAACAACAATTGCTTTGTTTTCATTACAAATAATAAAACAACCATTTTAGAAGTGTTAATAAACATTTGAAAATTCGCTAAAAACTAGTCCCAGCGACTCCCAGGGAACAGCTTTACAATAAACACAAAAAAAGGATATTAATTTCTCGCTAACCTTTCAAGGCAAAAATAACTTAGAGTCAAAAAGTGCAAAGCACAAAATTATAGCAAAAAATTATCATTTAACCTAAGAATTTTTTTTTCAGAGCTTTATTTTTTAGCAACTGGATTTAAGTAAGTAAATATCGAATAGTTTGTAAGCTAACATCGCTTTTTTTAATAATATAATATTTTATTTTGTTGTATAAAATTAAATCTATTTTTAAAAGATTAGTATTAAAAAAAGATAAGACCTGTTTAAGAAATTTATGAATTACAAAAGTTTTACTTATATTGTACTAAAGTTTAAAATCTAAACATTAGTGTTTGTTAATCATACGTGTTTTTATGTTAATATTGATTAGTTGTCGGCAATGAATAAGTAAAAGTCAGCTTAAAACATTAGTAAACAATAAAAATAAATGTACTAAGATATTAAAACTAGGCTTTTAATTTAGTAGCTCGTAGCTATTAATTATATTACGTGTTTAATGGTTACTACTGTTGTTTATATAACTGCAATTTGTGTTAAACTCTAAATTTGTTTTAAACTTTCTAGGTAAACTTAGTTTATTCTATATAAGTTTATAATTTGTCGTCAGAATGTTTAGTTTAAGTTGGAAAAAGCGTAAATCACATTTATATAATAATTAAATAAATATAATAACCTTTTTTGAAAGTTTAATAATGCTTTTTTATTTATAAACTTTTTCTAAAGATAAAATAAATAAACTTTAAACGTAGGAACTAACAAAGTTTAGTAAATATTTACATTTATTTAATTAAAGTTTTTATTTCAAACTACTTATAAGTAGGTTTAAATAAAACTTAATGAGTTTACTCATTTCATTTAAATAAATAGTTTAAAGAAAATTACAAAATAAACCTAACATTTTGACTGAAAAAAGTTATTGTTTTTACAAATGTAAAATTTTACTTAAAAACTAAATTTTTGCAAACCATCGACAGTTAAGCTAACTTTTATGGTTTTAAGATACGGATTTAGTAAAATGATTAAAAAAGATCACTGATAAACCATAAAAAAATGATAAAATTAGAATAAAAAAATAAATGTGATGTTGATATTTTAAGTAAGTTTAAGAGGTTTTTTTTAATAAACTATAAGGAAAGGTGTTTTGACTGACTACAAACTCTTAGATCTATTAAAAAATTAAATAGAACTATAATTAAGTACAAGTATAAAACACTTAATTTTGTTTTTAAATTGAGAGTTTGCAAGTTTCACGTGTGATATCTCAATTATATCTTTCGTAATCAAAGAAACAATAATAATTTAACATTAGACATTTGACTTTCTTCTAAAAAAATCAAAGCACGTAAATATTTTAATGCTTATACTACTAAAATAATTTTCTTAGTATTATTGAATTAGATAATTTAACTATTCATAGTTAGAAGTGACTACGCAGTGCAAACTGTAAGCTGTAAACTTGTTGTAGTTTATCAATAAGTTTTTAGTTGTAAAATCTTACCTAACGTTTTTTTTTTTTCGTTTGCTAAGCTTTAGAGCCTGTAATTTATCAACTTATACTTAAAAAATAATCAGTAAAAAAACTTATCTGAACATTTAAAGTATTTATAAAATGTTTCAAGTAATGTACTTGAAATATTTTTTTAATGACATATAACTTCCCAAAACTACTAAAAAACATCAATTTTCAACGATTTTGTTATTAGAACAGCTAAAGTTTACTGAAATAAATGAAAAAAAAATTGTACAAATTTTTAAATCATATCAAATAAATTGGTTTATAGTTCATAACAAGTTTATAGTTTTTTTAATTAAGTATAAGTGCTAATTTAGTAACAAATCTTGAGTGCTAAAGTTCTTTAGAAAATTTTATGAGGCAAACTTGATAGTTTAATTGTATTATGTAAACTCTTTGTATTATTTTTTTGTGTAGTTTGAAGAATTTAATGCCTATTATAAAATTGTAAAATTGTTAATTTGTCTTTAATTGAAAAAAAAATTGTAGTAATGTTTTAAACATTAAAATTTTTTTTTTGTAAAGTAGCAAGTTCAAGTAGAGTTTAAAATTCTTACAACCTTTATACTTCATTACTGTTTTCATTCCTTAACAATCACTTTACATTACTTAACAGTTTGATGAGTCAAAACCATTTTTAAGGTAAAACTTAACACTAAACATCTAATATTATTAACATATAATTTAATTTTAAACTATTTTTTGGAATAATCTAAAAATTTTAAGTTTTTTTTAATTGTGTCCTGTTAACATAAAAAAAAATTCTAATTCATTAATTCGTGTTTTTAATAAGATACTATTTTTCAATCTTGTGAAGTACAGTAAAAGCTCCTTTTTTGGTTAGTCTGATAAGTTTAGATAATAAAGTTCGTTATACAACAACAAACTGCAATTCGCGGGTTCGTTGCTGTACACGTCTGCAGTTTGCGATGTACTTTACCACTAGAAACGTATTTTTTTAAAAAACAATAAAGAATACTTAATTGATAAAGACTAACAATAAACTTCTTACTTTAAAAATTTCTAAATACTAGTGTTACTTATTTTAGTTATTTTTTTATTACTACACACAATTTAAACAGCCCGTGAAAGACTGTGCAGTGCAGCCAACAAGCAACTATTTCTATAAAAAAGAATTTTATTTGAGGAAACGCCATCTGAAATTAATAAATTTGTTACAAAGAATAAAATATCTGCAGCAGTTTTATAACTTTATTGTTTATTGAACGAAAAAAAAGCGCTCAAGTATTTGGTCCAAGGACCTGGTGTACGAAAAAACCTTTCGGTTATTGAGTCATACACCAGGATACAGTAAAAAGTCATGTCCAGGACAGACTAAGCAAATTTTATTATAAATTCCTGATTATTTGTCAGAATGTTTGTTTTTACTTACAGCTACATTTTTTTTCTAATAAGTTTGTGTATATTATCTTAACATTTTAAAGTTTGTTTTCATTTTTGTTTTTAATAAAAGTAAAAATTTACAATTTACAATTGCTTTTTTAATGTAACATAACATTTAGCAAAAAATGTTTTTGCTTTTAAATTACAATTATTGGTTTTAATTTGTTTTTAAGTGAAAATAGTTTTTATTATCTTCGTACTTACAATTTGTATTAAAGTTTTACAAAATTTAGATATCATATTAATGTATAAAAACATTAAAACATAAGTCAAGTACTTAAAAAAGATTATTGAAAAAAACTACCTAGCAATCTTAAACTTTTTTTTTATAAATTTGTATTTAAAGAATAAGTTAATTTGTTTTATTTTTAACTAAAGTTTTTTATAGTTTTTTATAGTTTTAGTTTTAGATATTTAAATACTTAGAAAGTTGTTTAACAACTGATACCATATTTATTGTTAGTTATAAACTTATGTTAAGTTTTAATAAAAAGGTTCATACTTAAACTAAAACTAAAAAATCTAAAATCAAAACACTGTTTTATAGTGTTTTAAATTTAAAACTTGTTTTAAAAAAATCATTTCATATTTGACCCTTCGACAAAAAATTAGAAAAAAAATGTTACCCTTTACTCCATTTCTGTAATATCTAGTGTAAGTTTCTAATCTTAAGTCAATCAAGCCTTAGATATATTTTTTTTTCATTGCAAACCTAATCATATTTAGTGCAAGTTTTTATCTTATAACCTTAATATTAACCGCTCTATTTGTTGCCTTTTGTTAGAAAACGCAAGTGTATTTAGTTTAAATCTCAAATCTTTCGTCAGTTAGCCCTCAGACCATTTTTTCTACTGTTCATCATAATCCCAACAATATCTAATGAAACTTATTTATTTAAAATTATAATATTGCCCTAAATTCCACTCTTTACTAGTTTTTGACTACTAAAATCGTTCAAAAGACGGCGATATGACCGTATTTAGAAAAGTCCGATGTAAAGTATACCTAGAATGATAACTCAGGCTATATTCTGTATGTTACAAAAACACCTGACATAAATGACTTACAAGTAGATATTTTTATAGATTGTCCTGGACAAAGCGTTAAAAGGTGTCAACCAGGTCCTATGACCAAATAGTTTGAGCGATTTTTTTTATCGTTTAATAAACTATACTTAAAAATACAGAATAAAGTTTTGCTATTTGAGTACGTAAAACAATATCATGTAGCTTTATGTAAAACAAAGCTAAACGATCTTTTGATAAGTTAATCGAAAATATTTGAAAGCAAAACTGAGTTTTTAAGTTTTGATTAAAAAAGAAAAGATTTAAATAAAAACTTATATCAACTTAGTTAAAGTCATTTTAAAGCATAAAAGTGCTGTGGTTAAGGAATAAATATATATTGTAAACTTATCTTATTTTAATATAAGTGTAAGTAATTTCTTTTAAAATACTTTTCATAAATTTTGTAAAAAACTTGATAAACTACATTTATTAGTTGATACAAAACTATTTAACTTAGATCAAATGTAAAAAATGCATTTCTAATCTTTCAAATATCAAGTCTTTGTTAATTTTTTTACTTTATTTAAAAAATATAATTATTCATTAAAGTATACAAACATAACTATTTAACTTTATATTTGTATAACCAACTTGCAATTAAAATTACTGTCAATAAACTTGTTCAAAGCAAACTAATGCATTAACGGTTTTAAGTTTATTTTTAAGTCAAACTTATAAATTTAAACTGCTGTAAACGATTTTTTTTTTGGTTATTGGTTTGATGTAGTTCTTATAGTTACAATTTTAAGCTTGTATATTACACTTTTAAGAACACGCATCGCTGGCAGTTTTAATTTTTTACAGGTACAAGTGTTTATTATTGTGTGGCGTTTTTTATTTGCTATTTTACAATTGTCGATATAAAAATGTTATTGCATATTAAGAATTAGTAAATATAAAAATGCATAAAGCTTGTACAGCTATAAGGTACTAATCAAGCTTGAAGATGTAAGGTTTAAAATTTACAGAGAATAACATTATAATTTCCTTGGAGTTTAAACTTAAAAAGATTGTTATTCGATTTTATTTTGAAATTTAAATGAGCAATCAACTACATTTAAAATATGTTAATAATCAACTTTTTAATCTATAAGCTGTAACAAAAAATATGCCTTTTAGTAAAACTAAATGTCTGTAATTAACAGTTGCATAAAAAGTTTATAAAACTTTTGTTTATAAATAACCTAAATTAACTTTTACTACATACGTTTACTGAAACTAAAGTTTTTCTTCTAAGTCAAAAAAAACGATTTTTGACAAAATATGTTTGACATAAAAATCATCAACTTAATTGTATCAAAATTTATAATTAACGCTTTTAGAAAACAATCTGATAAAATTAAATCAAAAATTGTATTTATTTTGACTGCAGCATTTTGTTCTAATAATAACAATAAAAACACAAGCCGTTTTGATTGTGCAAAGGTTAAAGAAGGTAATTTTAACGCTCAATTAGTTAACAATTTCTTGTCTTTTCTTAAAAAGTTAAAAGTACATCAAAATGATGATTCACGCGAGCCGCTTAGAAGTGTTTTCTTTAACTTTTTTGGTCTTAAAAATAATTGGAACTAATTATGTTGTTAATATGGTGTTTTTTCGTTTTATTACTAAAGTTTAATTGAATAATTTGGCTAGATTTAAACTGTTAAATGTTTCACTGTTAACAAAACATAAGTTTACTTTTTTATAATTGATTTACGTTTTTTTAGAATATAATTTATTGTTGGAATTTGGTAAAAACTGTAAAAAAAAAATTAAAAATTTTTCTACTTAGTTGATTTTAACACATTTATAATGCTTTGTATATTTTTAGACTAATAAATTTAGTTGTCTTATCATACTTACCAAACTATCTACATATACAGACAGTTAACATAATAAAGTTTATTTCAAAATTGAAATTACATTAAACTATCAAGAAGTTTATATTGTTACCACAAACTTATAATAGCCTAATATCAATTTCTAACTACTTAAAAAGCTGAAGTTTATCAAAAACTACAAATGTGTGTGTAGTGCATTAACTTAATTAATTAAACTATAAAACAACAATTTGCATGCCTCTTGTATATATTCCTAACTATAAAATTGAAAATTCACCGAAAATGGGCAAGTAGTGGTCATAGTTTGTTTTTCTCTGATTAATAAGCAATATAGGCAAATTAGCATGCCAGAATTAATATTTACGTATAAAAATCATTGATTGTATACTTAAACTCAGATACATATTTTCTAAATTACATATAGTAGTTTATTAAAATTTATATTGCTTCTTTGTTAACAAAAAAAGACAGGTAGGCAAATAATTAGCAACTGCGATTTCATATATTATCAAAATAAAATAAGGTGATCACAGGGGTGAACCTTGTTCGCAGTGCAATTATGACGTCATACCAGAGTTTCGCTCTCATTATTGGAATTCTTCTTTGTCACGTTCAACTTGAGCTCTTTAGTCTTTTTGTTTGTGAATATAGGTGACATGTCCTGTTAAAATAAATATAATTTTATAATTATGAGTTGACATATAGTGACACATGCTTTATTAGAAGGTAATTTAATTTTTGAAGTTAGCAACAATAAATAATTACTTATTTCATTAAAATAAAGTACTAAATATTTTGAAGTTATAGCATCTTTTTTAAGCACTACATACGATTTTTTGTAAACAAAAGTAGCATATAGAACTGTTCAAGCCAGCAATTCAAATCTTGCAACAGCTTTTGTACGAAAATACAAGTACATTATGTCGAACAACGAAACAGTTTTATCTCCGTTAACTTTAAAATCAAAAAGTCAGATAGTTATTTCTTTAGATTAAACGCAAACCACAGTATTTGTTTAGAGTTTACAAGTGTGGAACTTTAGAGCCTAACAAAATTTGGTATACAGTTCTTTTAACTTATTGTATGACTCTTTAATTGAATCTTAAATATTAAGAATAGCCAATTTAAAACATTAACTTTAGTGCGCAACTAACTAATAAGTTGTTGGATGATCTACCAGTGGTCCAACTGTAAGTCATCGGGGTCGAAATGACGAATGGGGACGGACCCTGAACTCCCTGATGAGAAGTTGACGGATGAGCTTGGTAAGTAGAGTAGTGAGAAGAGCGACCGAGTTCGCTGCTGGCGCTGCATTGGTATTTATTGAAACGCGAAGTCAATGTGCTGCCAGGGACATCAAGAGTTGAAATCGGAGAATCACAGTACGTGTCAATTTGTCCAGGCTTCATTGTTGGGAGTGGTAGATCGCGATTCATTGTGTGGAAGATTTGTTGATTCAGAACCTGATTGTATTCAACTGTATTCTGATGATCTTCTTCGTGAACTTTCGATTCGATGTTGCTGTTGTTCATGTTGTTCTCACATTCGTCTGTTGATAATAAGTTGAAATATATGTTGTTAGTTAGTAAAAAAAAAGTTTTTTTTTCATAAATGTTACATAATATAAGCATTTGGCTTATGCAAAAGAGTCAATCATAGTTATGACAATATTTACTACGTATGAGATACTATTTTTTTACTTATACTTCAAAATAACTCTTTAGGATTTGAAAATAATCGTGTTACTGTTGAAGAAAAAGTTAAATTTAATGTATTTAGAAACACTGTTTTTAAAATAAAAATTTTAAAACAAAGTTAGAAAATATACAAGATTTATTGCAGTACTCAAGTTACTTAACTTAATAATGTAATAGATTTTGAACATAAATTTAAATGAGTTTAGATAAACTTATCGTGTATGTATGCGTAACAGTCATTGAGTATTTTGTGTAAGTTTAAATTTAACACTTTTATTTAAAGATATATTATCTAAAAACTACTTTCATTTAAGACGAATCTACATGTGATTAAGAGTATTATGGAACAATTTCTCCTTTATTATGAAAATTCTATCCAAAAGCGTTTTTTTTTTATACTTATACTTTTGGTTTGAATTTAAACTGTAAACTTAGTTTTCTTTTAAAGTATATAGTACTAAATTTTCTAATATTAGCTATATTTGAATAAACATATGTAACTTAAGGTAGTGGCAACTTATGATGAAATAAAAAAAAGTAAAAATAACTCACTGATAATGTCGACCACAGACACTTCATGGTTTTGAAATAAATTGCTTTCGGTATCTTCACTAATAAAAGTTGATAATGCGCCTTTTTTTCTACAAGTTAAAAGCATTGTTAACGTGAATAAACTTAGTATAAAAGCTTTCAATTTCACATATTAAATTTACTATTGAGTATAAATAATGATCATAAGTAAATTAATATAACATCGTTAATTAATAAAAAATCAAACTTAAATCACAATATATAAAACTAATATTTCTGAATTTATTGTTAGTAATATATAAATAGTATAGCATAACTTATAATAATGTAAAAATGTTATATGCTTAATATATGGAATAGTATTTAGAAATGTTAATTTAACTTTTATTTAAGTAAAGTGTTTAAGTTTAAAAGTTTATGACAAAAACTGTTATATTTGACATTAAATAGTATAGTTTCTCTTTTAAAATTTCATTGTATCATTTTTTTTTAAATTTTAGTTCATACCTTCTATAATTAACTTCGTTAACTTCAGCTACCTTTTTTTTCTTAGCCTAAAAAGTAAAAAGGATGTTACAAACAATATAAATCTATTTAAAAATCAACTAATACTAAATTTATAACAAAAATAAAAATAAAAATAAATGGTTATGTTTATAACTTTTTTTAAAGGTAGGCTATAAAATTAATTGGCATTCTAAAACTAAGTTTAAGTAAATAAAAAATAAAGGTAACATCAAGTATTAAAAGTTGAGTATGTATTAAATTAAAACCAACTAAAGTAAATTCCAAACTTCGGGGTTTGCCAAAAAATTTTGACTAATTACTCTCTGATTCAGCTAAACAAGTCGACATTTTAAATATTTGAGCAAAACTGTTATAGTATTTAACTTTATTAAGATCAATATTAATTAATGACATTAGTATTTAAGAAAATGTTATTATAAGTACACTTTTAAAAAACAAACAAAATAAATTTGGTTTTAAAACGTTGTACTCTTCAATTTTTGTTCTATACTATTTTAATAAACACAATTAAGTAAAAATTAAATTTTAAAAACTGAGAATGCTGGAAACATTATATTCAACAACAATGTTCAGTTATTCTACTTAAATAAAACAGAGTATACCAACAAGTAAATAAATTGCAACGGCTAGAACCAAAACAATCAGTGAACACAAAATTCCCAACGCTGTAGCGAGAGCCGGAAACGGTTTTTCTTTTGTATAATTGATAAAAAAAGTAACTTCCTCGGAACTAAATTTGTTGTCTGAAACCTAATTATGCATAGAAAATTTGTAAGACAGGATCTATGTAAGCAGAAACAAATTAATCTTTAAGTTAGCCTATCTAGTGTATTTAAATTTAAACTTTTAAACGTACCTTTACAGCTAAAGTAAACTGAAAATCAAATTCGTCTTGACTTGGTTTTAACATTTTTATTTCACCAGAACTTTCATTAAGTTTGATGATTTTCATGCAATCAGCTAGTGGTTTACATGACACTATTTTGTATTGTAAACCTGTTTTGTTATCATCTGAGGCCTAAATTGTATGTTTTTTATTGTTATATAATCACATAAATCTGATAAATGTTATATTAAAACTTATACTCAATTATAAGATAGTTTGGGTGCACGACTATTCAAATTCTAACAACTCAAATTACGAAAATTCAAACTTCGATAATTCAAATTCAGACAACTCAAATTCCGACAATCCAAATTCGAATAACTCGAATATGACAATTCAATATTTTAACTACGACGATTCAAATTTCGACAATTCAAATTCAGACAACAAAAATACGACAATTCAAATTCCAACAGTTCAAGTCAGAATGCGAAAATAAAGTTTTTAAATCTGACGATTCAAACTCTAACAACTCAAATTATGACAAGTAATATTACAAAAAGAAACATAAAAATTCTCAAATCTGACTTTTTTGTTATATAAATGTTAGTTTTTAGATTTGTGATATAAAAGTTAAGATTGATATTCTTTATTATCTCTAAAAATTGTTTTTGAGTTAGAACTAAAATAATGTTATAAAAATAGATTATTATATAGAAAATACTAACGAATTTTCTTAACAAATTTCACTTAAAAAATGAGATTGCCATATAAGTTTATATTTATAGATAAAAAGTATTATAATTTTGAAGATTTCTTAAATAATTTTTTATCTATTTTAGCGTTGATGTAACTTAAACAATGCATGAGAATAACATTTAAGCGCGCGAGTTTTACATATTTTTGATGCTCAAATACATATCAAATTAATCTTTATTAGCTTGTAGTTGACCGTGAAAGCATGCAGTGGACGACAAACGGTAGTTTTTTTTCAAACACCAAGTACGAAGACAAATCTTTTCAAGCGCTTTCCTTTTATCGTTAAATGGACAACATATACTAATATTCATTAACAACGTTTTTTATTTATTTAACGACTTAAGATCATTTATAGTTTACTACACGAGTGAAACATTCTAATGTTTTTAATGAAATGCTAAGTAAACTATAAGTCGTTACAACCAAACAAGTACGTTGACTAAGACTACATATTAATTTATGCTATTATTTAATTAATAGATTAAACTGAATTTTATGAAGAACAGTAAATTTAAGAAAATAATGTTAACCTATTTTATTAAAACAAATTATTTTTCAGAGCTTTTACTTTTAATGTAAGCAATTATAATTGTTTATATATATATATACGTGTATTTATAAGTATTTTTATATTTCATATTTTATTTTAGAACTATAACTTTTCAAACTTAATTCTTATAAATTATGTAAGCTATACTTTATTTTAATTATTTAAGTAACCTCCCTAAGTATCATGTTAAAATTTTGCAAGAACAAATTTAAATAAAGTTCATTATTTCAGTTTAGACAAAGTGTCGATTTTTTAATTCCTAAATGTTTTAACTTAATACTAAAAGCCACTTTTTTAACAATCAGGCCTTTAAAAGGTAGTTTTGAATTGTTAAAAAAATTTTTGCGTAAGTCTTAATTATAAATAATTTTTATACAATTAAAATTTAGAAATTACTTTAGTCAATTAAATATTATTTTATGTAGTAAAAATAATTTAAGCACCTGTAGTTTCAACGAGTCTCTTTCTTCAGCGTTTAGGTTAACGGTTTGGTTTTGTTTCGGATAAATTATCTGAGGAATGACATCATTAACATTTTGTAACTTAACAATTAAAACCTTTTCAACAGTGAATTTCCCATCAGTGACCATAACAGCAACCTTTTTGATAAAATATGAAAATAAAAACTTTTTGTATTATGCTAAAAGCTAAAAACATTTTAGCAATTAATGTTCACAAATACCTTGTAATTTTTTTTGTTTCAAAATCCACAGGACTTTTTAGCTTCAACAAGTTTCCTTCAATTTTAAATGGAGTGTTAATTTTGTCCACAAGAGTGTACGTCAACTGTTAAAACATTTATAAGTTTTCAGAATAACAGCTATGAGTGATACCATGACTATTTTTTCTTTGAAAAAATCACCTATTTTGGATTTTTTTAAAAACTTATTTTGACTGTTACGACAGTATACAACTGTACATTACAAGAGTTTAATTAAAATTAATTTATTCATTTTATTATTATTAAAACTAAATAATTTACTTTTGAATCTGTGTCTGCATCGGTTGCTTTTAATTCTACAATTACGTCACCAACAGATAAATTTTCTTTAATATAAATATCCTGTTCATTGCGTTTGTCAAATACTGGTTTGTGCTCATTTACATCTAGTACAGTAACCTCTCGGATCTTTACGCACTCGTGACGTTACGCACTCTCGTTTAGTTACGCATTTCAGAATTCTATAAAATTCTGAAATAAAAACTTTCATTTTTTTTAATATTGCACAAATTAGGTTTCGGTATATTTTTGAATTAAAATATGTTTTTGAATGCTAACACACCTCTCTATATCTTTAGACTTTGTAAATTTATGTTCCTTGACTAATTGATAAACATTTAGTTATACCTCAGTATATCAGAGTTTTGTTTACAATAAGAGATTAAATCAAAATTGTGAAATAAACATGACTGTGTTTAATAATAAAAGTATGATAAAATAATGAGACTTTTAAACACAAAGAAATAATACAGCAGTCTTGCCCTATATATTAATAAACTCCATTTTATAATTGTAAAGAAATGCTTAATTATAAACTGAATTTGCTAAGTGAAAAGAATATAAATGTCACATATAAATAAAGATAATTTCTACTTATTATTAAAATAGTAAAACTATTTCTACTCGTATTATTATTTTATAGAAATTCAAATCTTTTTTTTTAATATATGTATAGTTTTATCTGTTGTTTTCATATTTATAAATTAAGTAAACAAAAATTTAAAAGTGGGAAAGTGCCCAGTCTGCTTTTAACTTGAAGCAATATTAAAAAAACAGCCATTATAGTGAGTATATTTGGTACCTCTCGTTTCTTTACGATCTCTCATATCTTTACGCACTTTTTCTGTGGACACAATGTGCGTAAATAAGCGAGAGGTTACTGTACTTTAAAAAGTAGCTTCATAGATTTAGTATTATTCCTGTTTTTATTTTTTTGTAAATTCCTGAATTTAAAACTTAAACTAAATCTTTATAAAATATATAGAATTTTTTGACTTATCTTATAAACATTCTGATTTTAAAAACAAGCTACGAAACTAAAAAAGCTTACAATTTCCAGTAATAGTATTCAAGCTCAGCACAAAAAGATTAAACTAGTTCTTGATTATATGATTCGTTTTGTATTAAAACTATTTTTGATTAAAATTGTTTTGTATATAAATAAATTAATAGTATTAATTAAGTAAAAGGTAAAAAACGATAGTTATATACCTGTAAGAAGCTTCGAATTCAACTTCATATTCCGTTTCGTTTTCTGCATCAAACGTACCAAAAAGTTTGTTTCCTTTCAATTGAAAATATTCACTGGTTATAGGGGAAACTTGAGTAATTTTGGTCTTAAAATCAGAGAAGTTTAGACCATATTTTTTAGAATCGACAAAAACAAAAGATCCAAGTTCTATATCTATTCCTTCTTTAATTTCAACTACAGAATAAAAAAAACTTGTTAGTTCAATAGCTTTAAAAAGATGTAACACATTTTAATTAATTATTTTTATATTAAAAATCTATACTTTGCAAAACTAAAAAAAAATATTATATTAGAAATAAACAATTACTGAACTACTAACATTTATGAAATTTTGAGTGAAGGTGCTGTTTTTCAACAGGCTCGAAGTCAAAAACTGGATCGATATCAAAGTAAACGTTTATTGTAGCATCACTAACAGAAAATCCTGATAAAACACCTGGATAGTAAGCCTTAACTTCATACCTAAAAATGTAAAAAACTGTTTACATTTTTTTGCTGTCATGTTTAAATGAAAAATTAAAACAACTAACTCTATTTTTACTTTGTCACTTGGAAATGATTTAAACGGATCAACTGTTAAAAGACCACGCTTATCAAAATCTAAATATGGATAATTTTTAATACTTCTGTTTAATGCCCTATATTTAACTTTGGAATGCAGAAACTCATTCGGGTTTGTTGCTTCCACGCGAAATCCATTTGATTTTAAAGCTTTCCATTCTACGTTGTATATCTGGTAGTTTTGAATACAGAAAATTGTTAAAATAGATCTGCATAGTTTTGTTTTTTAATCAAGAGTTTTCTTTTAATTACCAAAAGTTTTTTAGAAAAAAACACGTTTTTTAATTTTAAACTATGTATTAATTTGTTAAAACTAAACATACATCCAAATGTAATAATTTATAATATTCTTTTTAAGTTATTAAAAATTTTTAGTTCTATTGTTATTTATATTATAAAATAACAGCAGTTTTTAGTAAATATACAAACAACCCTAATAACGACAAAAACTTTTTTTTAACTTTCAAAAGACTTTGTATTTATCTATTTTTTTAAGTATGTTTGTGCTTACTTTGATAAATTAGAGCAAATATTAAACTATAAACTGTGTTAGTAAAAACTTTTACCTCTTTATTAAATTTCGGAGCTAGGTAAGCTATATTTATTAGAATTAATTTCATTGAAACTTGACTGCCACTTTTATTTTTAGCTTCAATGTACATCAATTCTTCATCAGCTGGTAGCTCTTCTTCTGTATATCAAAAAAATACCATAACGTTTAAACATTTATTCGACTTCTTAAAAAATCGTAAAAATCTGATTTGACTACATCAGAATAAAATGTTTATATAACGTTATTAACCTTTGTTCTCGTTAAACTGTAGCTGATAAACTCCATTTCTAATATTTATTAGCGAAAGTTTCTTATAACTTCCAGTCAGAGTTACCTCTAGATCTTTTCCTGTCAATTAAAGTATATAAAACAATTAGTTGTTTATTGAGTATTCTTTTAAAATAAAAACACCAATAATACAAAGTACAATTACTTAAACTCATATTGTTATTAAATAAATTTAATATCATGTGATTTATTAAAGTATTAGAAATCGTTCTTTTAGCTATAAGTTGGAGTCATAAGCGAAAAAAAAGTGTTACTTCACTATCAGTTTAAAAATTTTAAGCCAAAATAAACTAAAAATTCTATAAGTGGTATTTAATATTTATAACAAACATTAGCTAAAACTTAATATCAACCTGAAATTCGTTGAAAAGTATTAAAATAATAAAAGTATTACAATACAAACAAGTTTAACAAGTATAACTAAACCTCTTAAGTCAAATAACCTGTACTAAATACTTATAGTAGTATGATAATACGTGAGCTATAAAAAGAGATAATTCTTTAAATATATTTATAGTAATTAGTATATCAAAAACAAGCATATGTATAAGCCCTTTTTTCATTTTTTATTAAATAGTCTAATTATAAAGTACTGTAGACTTTTGTTAAACATTTATTAATTATAGTTTATTTTTAATAATCAAATATATCTGAAGACTGAGTTCCATTTAGAAAATAAGTTATTGTAAAAATGTTAAATAAAAACCTAATTAATAAGAAAAAAAAAATTAATGAAAGTTGTACTAAAAACTTTATAAAATGCTTTTTTGGTAGTACAAATGCTGAAAGCACTCGGTTTATAAAATATCATGTTGCTAAATATCTTTTATAAAATAGAAATATTAAAATGTTTTCTTTTGCAAAAAAACAAAAATAAAATATTCTATTTGTTGGATTTAGCTTTTGCACGGCGTCACTCTTAAATATCTACCATGATCGTAACCATAACTCTAACTCAGACCCTAGCCCTAATCTTGTGCAAAAGTAAAAGTAGTGTGAAAGTGACACATCCTAAAAAGTTTCTACTCATGTAAAATTAACTTTTCGCGCAAAAAAGTTTCTCTGCAAACTTAGACCCTAATCTTACTCTTACCCTGACATTGGCATTTACACTAACTGTAACGCTTGTAAAGGTGATGCTTATGCAAAACTGTTCTCAGTTTGGTAGCAAAAAGAAAAACCGGATATTTTGCTTGTTAAAGTGACAACTTAACTTTTATATTTCGAATTTAGTATTTTAAACAACAATACATTACCTTTAATTTTGAACACCGGACCAACTAGTAAACCACTTTGTGCTCCTTTTGGTAGATATATGTGAACGGAGCATTGCGACTTGTTTTGTTTTGCAGGAAAACAAGAATTGATGCTCAACCCATTCGCTTGCGTGAGGCAAATGAAGAATATCGATATCCAAAACTTAAACATGAACATATTTTAGATTTAGAAATTACTGTAAGTTAAGCAAATATAATTTTAAAGTTTATGTTTAAATAAAATTCCAAGTTGTTTAAGTGAAATGTAAAATAGCGCTGTGCACTGCGCAGTAGTACATATAGTTAAGATAAATATATTTAAACATTTCATTCATACTGTTTAGCTACAAAACTTGATTACATTATAACTGCAACATGTGTTCACAAAAAGGTATTAGGCGTACCTTTAGTGAATTGAAAACTTAAAAAACGTATAAAAATGTAATACCTAAATTTATAAAAGTGAATTAATTATTAAACACTTTTTCAAATTGAATTTTTAACAGTTCATGTAAATAGTTTTAGTAAAAATAATGCACAGTTGTTGTGTTGGAAACTAATTTTAGACTTTGAACATTTTGTACAATTAAAAGTTTTAAAAGCAACAGTTAAACCTAATGCTTTATTTTACTGTTGGTTCAGATTAAAATCTATTTACATAACATTAAAGTATCAGAATTAATTAAAAGCAACATCTATGAGTAATATATTTATAAATACTTTAAATTAAGAATATATTAACTCATACTTGTTTTAAGTTAACATTACCAATCAACACTTAAGTTTCTGATGTCATCATATGTCGGCCTTTGAGATTCTTTGTTGAAGAAATCCTCTAAATTATGAATTTCCACGGTTTGGATTTGCCGCGTTCTTTTGCCTTTTCGTGCAAGTTGTCTGTTGAAGATGGTATCTGTTCTTGAGTCTTAGTGCGTTCTTTACGAGAGTGCGTACCTGCTCTATGTATGTAGTGTAGCTGGTAATCTTTATATACAATATACAAGATTAACAAAAGAGAAACAAGTGCATGTGATGAAAAAAGGTTAGTTTGACTCTCTTGAGGTAGCCAAAATACAATATTTTCAACAGCAACATTTGAGCATCATACGCGTATACATAGTGTTACACTAATAAGAGAGGCACTTTTAGTGTGCCAGAAAGCGAGCTGACGACCTAGTCAGCTTAGGGATTTTACAATGTAAAGTTACAACGAATAAATGCCTAGACGTCTAAGCGGGTAGACGTCGTCAAGGCGGGTTGTGTGTTAGTGTGTTTGCAGGCATACAGATTATAGCTTGAGTCGACTTGGCCGTCGACTCGAGCTAAAGTCGAAAGACCGCAGCTAGGCGATCAAAGGTCGTATAGCAGACCTCATTGAATAAGCACGAAGGGAACGTAAAGCGAGAGCAAGGCACGTACCGTCCTAAGCAAGCCGTTGAGCATAAAAGCCGCACTCTCGCAAGGCGTAGCAGTATATGAACGAGCTCTGACATGATTTAGCCCAGTTGAAAGTACGTTTGAGTGCAAAGATGAATTGATTAAGGAATGCATTTCTAGAAGTGAAGCTTCGGACGGGGCGACTGAAGCAGAGTAGGCGAGGTACTAGAACATGCAAAGGTGCAGCACTCAAAATGTAACATGTAAAAAAGCGGCATAATGTCATGGTCGCTTTCAAAGTCAGAGGTCAGTTGAAGCGAAATGTTTTGGAAGGGAAGCAGGAGCTTCGAGAAAACATTTGTAAAACAGCAGGAGGTCTGTTTTTTCGAAAAGTTGTTGAAAATGAATTTTTGGGTTGTGAGAAGGGTGGAGAGAATATAGAAAGAAAAGTTGGGAAAATTTTGAGCAAAAAAGCCGTCCGAATTCGCCCGGGCGGTGTTCAAAGGTGTTCGACGAAAGTCGTACGCCTTTTTTTTTACCCAAAAATTTTTTTGGCTACCTCAAGAGAGTCAGAGTTTTTCGCCTAGTATATATTTTTCAAAGGTGTTCGACGAAAGTCGGATGCCTTTTTTTTTACCAAAAAATTTTTTAGGCTGTCTCAAAAGAGTCAGAGTTTTTTCCCTAGTAATGATTATTTTATCAATTTCACTGATGTCTTAAATTTTGAACGTTGCTGCCGAAAGGTTAGCACCGTTATTTTTTATATATAATTTTAATAAAAATTGTTAGAGTTTTTAAAATTACAACTATCAATAGCCTTATTAGAGAAATGTAGAAAATACTTTTTACTTTTGATATTTATAACAAATTAAGATTTAATTTATAAAGATATAATCAAAACTATGATAGTAAAAAGGCTTGTTTGTTATTTGAAATATGTAAGATAAAAATATTACAAATTAAACTTTATGTTTCATGTTAAAAATTTTATATTTCAAATTGAAAATAATTTTTAATGTTCTTAACAAAATTACACATTGAAATTTTCAAAATTTTCACGTTTCTAAGACATGCTTTATTTTTTTAATAAAGTTTTAAATTAATGGGAATTTACTTACAAACGAGAACTATAAAAGTAAGCATGCCAAAAAAAAACTTAAGCACGTGTACATATATTACTTAACCTGATAAGATAATAAATCTAATTGTACAAACAAAAACAAACTAAACTCGTATATGTGCCTACGAACAACTATGTCAAAAAGAAAATTAAAAGTGTTGTTTTATAATTAGATTTTTTTTTGTATCTGACACTTAATAAAGCAAACTGTTTAATTCAACATTGATACTCTTTTTAGTACTTGTGTGCAGTTTTCTATATAGTTTTCTATACAATAAACAAATTTTTAGGTAGCAGGCATTTTGATTAATTTTGTTAAACGTTTGTAATTCATTTAATTTGTTCTTAAAAATAAAAGAATAGGGTTTAGTTTGTTAAATAAAACGACAAAAACCGATAAAACATTTAGTGTAGTTAAGAAACAAGTAGTTTATGTGAGAAAAACAAATTATCTGATTCAATAATGTGGTTTAGTTCAGTTAACATTAGGCATATTTAAAATATAGACAGCTATATGTAACTAAACTCATTTCGTTTGAGTCTACTATCATAGACAAGTTCTCAGTTAATGAAATATAAAGATACCTTAAACTTTCTTATACATGCGCAAGTAGTTAGTAAAAACTTTAAATAACTAAACAAAAAGCTTGCGAAACATAGGCTACTCCCACAACTGATTTCTGAATACAATCTAGTTTCGTTTAGTTTTCTTTTATCGCTTGTTTTATTTGTTTAACTATAAAATTTTAAACTTAAAACTCATCGGCCCGTTAACGATTGTAAAACCACGTGGTGTATGACTCTAAAACCGAAAAGTTCTTTCGAACACCAGGTCCTTAGAAGAAACTTTTTAACACTTTTTTGCGGTTCAACGAACAAAAAAAAGTTAAAAAGGGAAGGCTAAAAAAAGTTACTAGTACGTAGTGGTCTAACGTTTTCAAGCTTTGTCAAACTCTTATAATCAACATCTTTTTTTCTATACTGAACTAGACGCTCAAAAATGTAACGTCGACTTTTGCAAGACTGATTGTCTGTTATTCATTATTTTTTCAGAAAATATGTCATTTTCAGCTCAGTTAAATCATAGATTATGAGTTTATAAAAACATGTTTTGGTAGTTAATTATTTTGATTTAAGTAAAGTAGTTTACAAATACAGGTATTTCTTATAAAACAGTTCGCAGATTTTTGACAATAATGGACGACGCAAGTTGTTTTTACGAGAAAAGCTAATAAAAAAACAGGAAAAAGTCTAATAAAAGAGATGAGTACAAATTATATTGAAAATAAGAGGTATAATCATTAAGACATTTTGCAAAAGCGTTATGAACGCTTATCAACAATCTATCTGGAGTATTTTAAAATTATGTAATTCAACATAATCTATAGAAATATGAACGTAATGATAACTTATGAGAAATATAAAAATCAACAAATGTGCGAAGATTAAAGATTGTAAACTTTAAAAGACCGTCTTTTTTTTTCGATTCAAGTTAAACACAAAGGTTTATTTAAACAAAGCGTCATGCGACTAAAATAAAGCAAATTTATAATCTAAACAAAAGAGCTTGCTTACAACATACAAAAAAATGTCGTTGATAATTTAGCTTTGGTAGTTACAGCACAACACTTATGACAGAACTACTCTTATCTATCTTATGCTACTCAAACAATGATTACTTGTCTAATTTTTTCATGGTATTAAGGTACTTAATAAAGAGAAACATATTACAAAATAGAAGCAAAGTGATTTAGCCACATTTAATTTTATATTAGCTTAATAAAAATTAAATTAACATTTAAACGGTTAAAGATGTAGTTGCTATCTTGCATAATTGGTCATTTAATGCAGTTAGTTTGTGAACTGAAGAAAGACCTAAACGAAAATATCAGAAGCGATATGTTTTACAAAACGTGAGCATTATTTAATACGCAAGTGGAAACTTCCAACAAGAAACAAAATGAAATACCAAAGCTATTGACAAAAGTTTAATTTATAAATTCATTTAATTTGAGAAAACCATCTATTTAATGCTCATTTCAAAGACAGTACACTGCGAAGAATACATTTCTGGACAAAACACATATGTATCCGTGGCGTGTTAGTTGATAACCGAAAGATTTTTCGTACACCAGGTCCTTAAATCAAACTTTTATTCAGTGCTTCTATCGACGTTTAATAAGTTACAATAACATGACTGTACATAAAGGTACGAACTAATTTCCAAGCATGTAAAAAAAAATTAAATATATATGGCAAGTTCCTTCAAATTGAGTAAACAAATCGAACATTTTTGTAATATATTTAATTATCGATAATAAAAACTAACTATGCAAGTTGTGTTAATTTAACGGTCAATATATAAGATTTCAAGAAAATTGCAGCTATACTCTGATAAATCACTTATTTGAGGACTGATTCGGGTAAAAATATTTTTTTCTCAAAAACTCGATATCATTTGATCTTTACAAGAATTCTGGACATTAGTGAAAGTTGCTTTCAAATAATGGTGATCGCTTTAAAAACATATATACTAAAGTATCTTATCCAATATTCTTTTGTATGTGTCTTCAGATATTTCTCTTGATTAAGAAGCACTCATAAATATCTTATTTTTAATACAACTTAGCATGGTCATTTGCAAATACAAACCACAAAATATGTCCTTAACTTATCGTTTCCTATCTTATTGGCTCAATAAAAAACTGCTACGGATAGAAATGAACTGAAGACATGTCTTCTTAAAACTAACAACATTGTACTTGTGGAAACTTTACTTAAATGAATAGTAACAATAATTTTTCTTTAACTGACTACTTTACAATAAATAAATTACAATCAATTAATTCTTAAACCTAAAAAAATTATACAGCAAACATCAAATTATAACAGATTCAAAGTTTAATGTACGATAATACAAAAATGTTTATATAAAATAGAAGATCGATTTCCGGCTGTTGTCCATGCAGGTGCTCCAAAGAATCTTCAAATCCAAGTAGCGTCCTTTAAAATTTATATTTAGTTTTACTACTTAGTAGTATATATGTATTTTGTTTATATAAAACTCTATTTGGACGAAAAAAGACTAATTAAATATAATTTAATTATTTAAAATTTTTTGGTTTGGTATAAAGTATATTTTAAGTGTTAGGGATATAACTTATTTTGACTTATATTTCATATATATTTATGCTCTCATGTGAAAATTGTTAATAAAAAAATTTGTACTGACGTGGAAACAAATACATCAGTGATTTAGCTCGAATAAAAGATGTAATCTTTTTATAATGTTTAAATATATATTAAACTTAAAAACAAAGCATTGTCTTTGAAAAAATTAACAACCTACTAGAAACTGAATAAATAATAAAACACTATCTGAAGGCATGTTTAAATAAAAATGTTAAGTTAACACTACAAACAATACTACGTTAAACTACTATAAAAGCTGCTACAATTTTCACAACTACTTGAAAAAGACTTACATCTTTAATTAAATATTAAATAAACCGGTAGAGCTTTTTTAGTAGAGAAAGCTGTAAACGAGTATATTCAAAATCATTTTATTTAAAATCATTTAAAATGTATGTATATGCATTTAATATTTAATATTAATATTCTAACAAAATTTAGTAAACTATTACTAAATTAAATAGAAAATATTGACAAATACATTGCATTTGTATTGAAGTAGAACACTTTTTAAAACACACTTATCAACTACTGTTGTGTTTAACTAAGCTATAAAAGATAGTATTAACATGTATTAAAGTTTGATAATGGTTTATCACTTCATTATGATCATCATTTAAGTTACTTCATTATGAGCTTAAATAAAGATGTCAAATAAATACTGTTTACATAAGAATTTTGTGAAAATTAAATAGACAAGACTTTTTAAGCATAGGTTAATAGAAAACAACTTAAGACTGTAAAAGGATATTACAATAAAGTATATGCATATAAAACTTTTAAAAGTAAATAATAATAATAATAATACATAAGGCTATGAAATCGTTAAAAGCAAAATATAATTATCTGAATTTAAATAATGTACTTATCTAAAAGGAATAAAGCAAATTATGTATTTAAGAACAAAAATTTTAGAACAATTAAGCTAAGTTATAATTACGCAATTAAAAAAAAAAGTATTTGAAGTAGACTGAATAAAAATATATAAACATTAAAAAAAACTATAACAGTTTGCACAAGTTAGTATTGTACACTATTAATAAAAAGAATATATTATTATCTTTACATAATAATACTTACTCACTTAACATAAACTTTTCCTTTACATTAATGTGGTAAAAAAGAAGTATTTCTGTGTAAAACTATACTAAAAATAAGAATATCTTAAATTAATTATTAATGAATTTCAAAGTTATTTCTATATTTTATTTTATTAGTAAAATTATAAATATTTCATTGTGGGCTAAAATCTTCTTAGTATTAACTCTCTAAAAAGTAAAGTATGTTAATCAATAATTCTAACTACCTTTCTTAATTCCGCCAACTGATAGTTTGTCGCGCTGTTAGAGAAGTCCTTTCTGCTTACATGTGTCATCAAAGCTCCTTGTCACTTATACTTGTTTCCTTCCACAACGTGTTTACTTGGCTGTAAAATTAAAATGTCATAATTCAAACATATTTGATAAAAGTTTTATAAAAACTGAAATTACTGGTAAATAATCCAACTGTTTTAAAAAGTTAACTGTTTGTTATAGTTTGTGCGAGTTTAGCTAAATAAAACTTCATTGGATACTCAAACTTGCTAAACTTAAATCTTGAGACTTCTAGTCTCCATAGTGTGCTCAGTAGTTTTCATAAAAATTATTTTACTGTAAACAACTAATCAAGTCAGATGAAAGATATGTTTGTTATTAAATCTGTTTTCTTTTGTGACTAAATTTTAACAGTTATTATTTTTAGACATTCAAAACATGACAAAATACTGTCTTTATAGTGAAGTGTCCACACCTTTAGTTTTATTAATTTAGTTTGCAAAGCTTCAAAAATGCATTAAGACCACTACTTAGACTGCAAGTACAATAGAAGTACACAGTTGTTAAATATAGTAATAAAATGAAAATAGCATATTAAGTAATGTGTCACATCAAATGATAAAACTAATATCAAGGTGTCATTATTGTTCCTTCTCTTTTTAATATAGTTTAGACCTTTTTACTAATAACAAGTTGCAATTTAACAAAACAAAGAGCATAGTTGCACAAGTTTTTTTTAATAATCTTCAAAATGTATCAGATTTCAACTTATAGATGGCTACAATTCTTTTTGGTAAGATAATGAAAGTAAAGTTCTGACTTTTTAAAGCTAATCAGTTAAGGTTATGAGTATTTATGTTTAGTTTAAAATCTTAACAAACTCACTTTTAAATCTATGTAAATTTTCTAAAGCTTTGATGTTATTGTAATACATCCTAAAAACTTAATGGATCAACTTAAAATTTTATTCATAAGGGTCTATAAAATTTGTGTAAAACCAATATGTCTCCAAGTGCAGTAACTTCTTCAAAAATAAGGACCTGTTTAGCAACAAGAACTTTCCTCTAAAAAGAAGTGTAATCATGTAAAGGCACATACTTTTTGTTTCATTATAAACTTTGCTTCACAATCATATTTAGTATAAAATTATAGGTTTATTTATAAATTAATGTTTAAAAGTTTCACCACTACCCTGCTTCTATTATATGAATTCAAATTATTTACAATTAAGTTTTTATAATGTTGTTTTAATCTTTAATATCATTTGAACATAACATTAACAGGGTTTTCACCTTTTTGAGCAAAAAAAAGCTTGCTAAGACAGTCTGAGTAGGGGTAAAATTTTATAAAAAAAATTTAATTATGACAGTAATAATAATCAAGCTCAAATACTAAAATAATATAAATAGGACTTAATAACAGATTTGTTTAAGAAAGAATATGTTTAAATTCCTGACATTTAAGAAGAGTGTACAAACTAACTAAGTTTAGAAAAAAAAATTCAAAAAGCTAAAGTTTACTTAGCTGGGTGGCAATCCTGCATAAGACATGTGAACAAAAAGTTCAATAGAGTATTTGATGTGTAACTAAATTAAAACTTTGATTAACCTAAATAGATTTTTTTCCTTAAAAGAAATCAATCTTAAGTAAAACAATGGGTAGTTATATGAAAAGTAGTAAAAAATCAAGATTATAGTCCTGGCAGAGATAAAAAAAGGTAAAACTATGAAACTATGTAAAATTTTATATAAAATAAGAAAAAATAAAGGCAAAAGTTAAGTAGTACTGACATGCATAATGAAATTTTACTATGGTTGGGAGTCATTGGAAAATCTTGATTTTAATTTAAAATTTTTTTCAAATGAACGTCAAGAAAAAATAACAAACTGAAGCTTGTGTAGAAGGATGTTTTGGTATTAATAAATTTACACGTTTGTTAGTCAAATTAAATTAATGCTCACTCAAAAACTTACATTAACAGAGTTTTGACAACTTCAACATATAAGTATTAATGCTACACATAACATGGGACACTGGATTAGATAGTTTTGAAGCAGGCTCAATTAATATTTAAACTTTATTCATATTTAAAACTGTGCATTATTTTAAAATAAAGTTCAGTATACTATTTGATTAACTTATTTAACAGTGTGGCCACTAGTTTATTGTAAATTTCTTCCAGGTTTTTAGATATAATTTATTAGTTTATTTTTAGTATATAATTAAAATCATATTACAAACAAATGTCTAAAATACTATAATATCATTGAAAAATACTATAGTTATAATTGTTTGTTGTTTTTGATGAAAAGTAGTTTTTGAAATGATTTTTATATCTCAACAAAATTTTACTACTTCACATGTAAAACTAGTTCTAAATCCCAGGTTTTTTAGAGATATTTGTTCAAAACTACAATTTTTTCACAAACTTTTTGCAGGGTTATTTTTGTCAAATTTGTCTAAAAAGTCAAATTCTAGGTTTTTCAAGGATTCCTGATTTTTTTACCACCATGTTTTAATTAAATTTTGTACCTATAGTGATTAAGACAACTATGATTGTATACAACATAATAGTAACTCTAATTAAAAATTTGAATGTTGTCCTTATTATAATGATAAATTTGGAACAGAAACTTGTGAATACAAAAGCAAATTTACAAACCTTGAAAGTTTGAAAAGGGAGTTATTCCTCTGGAGCTCTGGTGTCATTTTGTTTAGGATGATTTTCATCATTGAAGATCAGGAGGACATAGAATAGTTCTGAAAATTTTATTAACTTAAAAATAATATAGAATAACAAATTTTTTAATAACTATGTAGAGAAATTTCTTCAATTTCACAGAATTCTTTGATATCATGGTTTAAATATCACAACTTACTTAGTTTTGGTTGAACCTGCCTCTGTGTCAAGGTATAAACAATAGGAAACAACAATTGCTTTGTTTTCACTACAAATAATAAAACAACCATTTTAGAAGTGTTAATAAACATTTGAAAATTCGCTAAAAACTAGTCCCAGCGACTCCCAGGGAACAGCTTTACAATAAACACAAAAAAAGGATATTAATTTCTCGCTAACCTTTCAAGGCAAAAATAACTTAGAGTCAAAAAGTGCAAAGCACAAAATTATAGCAAAAAATTATCATTTAACCTAAGAATTTTTTTTTCAGAGCTTTATTTTTTAGCAAATGGATTTAAGTAAGTAAATATCGATATCGCTTTTTTTAATAATATAATATTTTATTTTGTTGTATAAAATTAAATCTATTTTTAAAAAGATTAGTAATAAAAAAAGATAAGACCTGTTTAAGAAATTTATGAATTACAAAAGTTTTACTTTTATTGTACTAAAGTTTAAAATCTAAACATTAGTGTTTGTTAATCATACGTGTTTTTATGTTAATATTGATTAGTTATCGGCAATGAATAAGTAAAAGTCAGCTTAAAACACTAGTAAACAATAAAAATAAATGTACTAAGATATTAAAACTAGGCTTTTAATTAAGTAGCTCGTAGCTATTAATTATATTAAGTGTTTATTGGTTACTACTGTTGTTTATATAACTGCAAATTGTGTTAAACTCTAAATTTGTTTTGAACTTTCTAGGTAAACTTAGTTTATTCTATATAAGTTTATAATTTGTCTTCAGAATGTTTAGTTTAAGTTGGAAAAAGCGTTAATCACATTTATATAATAACTAAATAAATATAATAACCTTTTTTGAAATTTTAATTATGTTTTTATATTTATAAACTTTTTCTAAAGATAAAATAAAAAAACTTTAAACGTAGGAACTAACAAAGTTTAGTAAATATTTACATTTATTTAATTAAAGTTTTCATTTGAAACTACTTATAAATAGGTTTAAATAAAACTTAATGAGTTTACTCATTTCATTTAAATAAACAATTGAAATAAAATTACAAAATAAACCTAACATTTTGACTGAAAAAAGTTATTGTTTTTACAAAAGTTTTACTTAAAAACTAAATTTTTGCAAACCATCGACAGTTAACTTAGCTTTTACGGTTTTGAGATACGGATTTATTAAAATGATTAAAAAAGATCACCGATAAACCACAAAAATATGATAAAATTAGAATAAAAAAATAAATGTTATGTTGATATTTTAAGTAAGTTTAAGAGGTTTTTTTTTAATAAACTATAAGGAAAGGTGTTTTGACTGACTACAAACTCTTAGATTTATTAAAAAATTAAATAGAACTATAATTAAGTACAAGTATAAACATTTAATTTTGTTTTTAAATTGAGAGTTTGCAAGTTTTACGTGTGATATTTCAATTATATCTTTCGTAATCAAAGAAAGAATAAAAATTTAAACTTTAGACACTTGACTTTCTTCTAAAAAAATCAAAGCACGTAAATATTTTAATGCTTATACTACTAAAATAATTTTCTTAGTATAATTTGAATAAGATATTTTAACTATTCATAGTTAGAAGTGACTACGCAGTGCAAACTGTAAGCTGTAAACTTTTTCTAGTTTATCAATAAGTTTTTAGTTGTAAAATCTTACCTAACGTTTTTTTTCGTTTGCTAAGCTTTAGAGTCTGTAATTTATCAACTTATACTTAAAAAAATAATCAGTAAAAAAACTTATCTGAACATTTAAAGTATTTATAAAATGTTTCAAGTAATGCACTTGAAATATTTTTTTAATAACATATAACTTTCCAAAACTACTAAAAAACATCAATTTTCAACGATTTTCTTATTAGAACAGCTAAAGTTTACTGAAATAAATGAAAAAAAAAATTGTACAAATTTTTAAATCATATCAAATAAATTGGTTTATAGTTCATAACAAGTTTATAGTTTTTTTTAATTAAGTATAAGTGCTAATTTAGTAACAAATCTTGAGTGCTAAAGTTCTTTAGAAAATTTTATGAGGCAAACTTGATAGTTTAATTGTATTATGTAAACTCCTTATATTATTTTTTTGTGTAGTTTGAAGAGTTTAATGCCTATTATAAAATTGTAAAATTGTTAATTTAATTGAAAAAAAAAATTGTAGTAATGTTTTAAACATAAAAATTTTTTTTTTGTACAGTAGCAAGCTCAAGTAGAGTTTAAAATTCTTACAACCTTTATACTTCATTACTGTTTTCATTCCTTAACAATTACTTTACATTACTTGACAGTTTGATGAGTCAAAACCATTTTTAAGGTAAAACTTAACACTAAACATCTATTATTATTAACATATAATTTAATTTTAAACTATTTTTTTGGAACAATCTAAAAATTTTAAGTTTTTTTAAATGTGTCCTGTTAACATAAAAAAAAATTCTAATTCATTAATTCGTGTTTATAATAAGATACTATTTTTCAATCTTGTGAAGTACAGTAAAAGCTCTTTTTTTGGTTAGTCTGATATTTTTAGATAATAAAGTTCTTTATACAACAACAAACTGCAATTCGCGGGTTCGTTGCTGTACACGTATGCAGTTTGCGATGTACTTTACCACTAGAAACGTATTTTTTTTAAAAACAATAAAGAATACTTTTTCGATAAAGATTAACAATAAATTTCTTACTTTAATAATTTCTAAATACTAGTGTTACTTTTTTTAGTTATTTTGTTATTACTACACACAATTTAAACAGCCCGTGAAAGACTGTGCAGTGCAGCCAACAAGCAACTATTTCTATAAAAAAGAATTTTATTTGAGGAAACGTCATCTGAAATTAATAAATTTGTTACAAAGAGTAAAATATCTGCAGTTTTATAACTTTAATGTTTATTGAACGAAAAAAAAAGCGCTCAAGTATTTGGTCCAAGGACCTGGTGTACGAAAAAACCTTTCGGTTATTGAGTCATACACCAGGATACAGTTTAAAGTCATGTCCAGGATAGACTAAGCAAATTTTATTATAAATTCCTGATTATTTGTCAGAATGTTTGTTTTTACTTACAGCTACATCTTTTTTCTAATAAGTTTGTGTATATTATCTTAACATTTTAAAGTTTGTTTTCATTTTTGTTTTTAATAAAAGTAAAAATTTACAATTTACAATTGCTTTTTTAATGTAACATAACATTTAGCAAATAATGTTTTTGCTTTTAAATTACAATTATTGTTGTTAATTTGTTTTTAAGTGAAAATAGTTTTTATTATCTTCGTACTTACAATTGGTATTAAAGTTTTACAAAATTTAGATATCATGTTAATGTATAAATAAGTCAAGTACTTAAAAAAGATTATTGAAAAAAACTACCTAGCAATCTTAAACTTTTTTTTTATAAATTTGTATTTAAAGAATAATTTAATTTGTTTTATTTTTAACTAACGTTTTTTATAGTTTTAGAGATTTAAATACTTAGAAAGTTGTTTAACAACTGATACCATATTGATTGTTAGTTATAAACTTATGTTAAGTTTTAATAAAAAGGTTCATACTTAAACTAAAACTAAAAAACCTAAAATCAAAACACTGTTTTATAGTATTTTAAATTTAAAACTGGTTTTAAAAAAATCATTTCATATTTGACCCTTCGACAGAAAATTAGAAAAAAAAATGTTACCCTTTACTCCATTTCTGTAATATCTAGTGTAAGTCTCTAATCTTTAGTCAATCAAGCGTTAGATGTATTTTTTCTTCATTGCAAACCTAATCATATTTAGTGCAAGTTTTTATCTTATAAGCTTAATATTAGCCGCTCTATTTGTTGCCTTTTGTTAGAAAACGCAAGTGTATTTAGTTTAAATCTCAAATCTTTCGTCAGTTAGCCCTCAGACCGTTTTTTCTACTGTTCACCATAATCCCAACAATATCTAATGAAGCTTAATTTATTTAAAATTATAATTTTGCCCTAAATTCCACTCTTTACTAGGTTTTGACTACTAAAATCGTTCAAAAGACGGCGATATGGCCGTATTTAGAAAAGTCCGATGTAAAGTATACCTAGAATGATAACTCAGGCTTTATTCTGTATGTTACAAAAACACCTGACATAAATGACTTACAAGTAGATATTTTTATAGATTGTCCTGGACAAAGCGTTAAAAGGTGTCAACCAGGTCCTATGACCAAATAGTTTGAGCAATTTTTTTATCGTTTAATAAACTACACTTAAACATACAGAATAAAGTTTTGCTATTTGAGTACGTAAAACAATATCATGTAGTTTTATGTAAAACAAAGCTAAACGATCTTTTGATGAGTTAATCGAAAATATTTGAAAGCAAAACTGAGTTTTTAAGTTTTGATTTAAAAAGAAAAGATTTAAATTAAAACTTATATCAACTTATTTAAAGTCATTTTAAAGCATAAAAGTGCTGTGGTTAAGGAATAAATATATATTGTAAATTTATCTTATTTTAATATAAGTGTAAGTAATTTCTTTTAAAATACTTTTCATAAATTTTGTAAAAAACTTGATAAACTAAATTTATTAGTTGATACAAAACTATTTAACTTAGATCAAATGTAAAAAATGCATTTCTAATCTTTCAAATATCAAGTCTTTGTTAATTTTTTTACTTTATTTAAAAAATATAATTATTCATTAAAGTATACAAACATAACTATTTAACTTTATATTTGTATAACCAACTTGCAATTAAAATTAATGTCAATAAACTTGTTCAAAGCAAACTAATGCATTAACGGTTTTAAGTTTATTTTTAAGTCAAACTTATAAATTTAAACTGCTGTAAACGATTTTTTTTGGTTATTGGTTTGATGTAGTTCTTATAGTTACAATTTTAAAATGAAATTTAAATGAGCAATCAACTACATTTAAAATATGTTAATAATCAACTTTTTAATCTATAAGCTGTAACAATAAATATGCCTTTTAGTAAAACTAAATGCCTGTAATTAACAGTTGCATAAAAAGTTTATAAAACTTTTATTTATAAATAACCTAAATTAACTTTTACTACATACGTTTACTGAAACTAAAGTTTTTCTTTTAAGTCAAAAAATAAACGATTTTTGACAAAATATCTTTGACATAAAAATCATAAACTTAATTGTAACAAAATTTATAATTAACGCTTTTAGAAAACAATCTGATAAAAATCAATCAAAAATTGTATTTATTTTGATTGCAGCATTTTGTGCTAATAATAATAATAAAAACACAAACTTTAGAGTAATTTTAACGCTCAATTAGTTAACAATTTCTTGTCTTTTATTAAAAGTACATCAAAATGATGATTCACGCGAGCCGCTTAAAAGTGTTTTCTTTAACTTTTTTGGTCTTAAAAATAATTGGAACTAATTATGTTGTTAATATGGTGTTTTTCGTTTTATTACTAAAGTTTAATTGAATAATTTGGCTAGACTTAAACTGTTAAATGTTTCGACTGATAATAAAACATAAGTTTACTTTTCTATAGTTGATTTACGTTTTTTTAGAATTTAATTTATTGTTGGAATTTGGTAAAAACTATACAAAAAAAAAAGACAAAATTTTCTACTTAGTTGATAGATAATATATCTTAAAATAAAAGTGTTAAATTTAAACTTACACAAAATACTCAATGACTGTTACGCATACATACACGATAAGTTTATCTAAACTCATTTAAATTTATGTTCAAAATCTATTACATTATTAAGTTAAGTAACTTGAGTACTGCAATAAATCTTGTATATTTTCTAACTTTGTTTTAAAACTTTTGTTTTAAAAACAGTGTTTCTAAGTACATTAAATTTAACTTTTTTTTCAACAGTAACACGATTATTTTCAAATCCTAAAGAGTTATTTTGAAGTATAAGTAAAAAAATAGTATCTCATTCGTAGTTAATATTGTCATAACTATGATTGACTCTTTTGCATAAGCCAAATGCTTATATTATGTAACATTTATGAAAAAAAAACTTTTTTTTACTAACTAACAACATATATTTCAACTTATTATCAACAGACGAATGTGAGAACAACATGAACAACAGCAACATCGAATCGAAAGTTCACGAAGAAGATCACCAGAATACAGGTGAATACAACCAGGTTCTGAATCAACAAATCTTCCCCACAATGAATCGCCATTTACCATTCCCAACAATGAAGCCTGGACAAACTGACACGTACTGTGATTCTCCGATTTCAACTCTTGATGTCCCTGGCAGCACATTGACTTCGCCCTTCAATAAATACCAATGCAGCGCCAGCAGCGAACTCGGTCGCTCTTCCCACTACTCTTCTTGCCAAGCTCATCCGTCAACTTCTCACCAGAGAGGTCAGGCTCCGTCCCCATTCGTCGTTTCAACCCCGATGACTTACAGTTGGAGCACTGGTAGATCATCCAACAACTTATTAGTTAGTTGCGCACTAAAGTTAATGTTTTAAATTGGCTATTCTTAATAGTTTAGATTCAATTAAAGAGTCATACAATAAGTTAAAAGAACTGTATACCAAATTTTGTTAGGCTCTAAAGTTCCACACTTGTAAACTTCAAACAAATACTGTGGTTTGCGTTTAATCTAAAGAAATAACTATCTGACTTTTTGATTTTAAAGTTAACGGAGATAAAACTGTTTCGTTGTTCGACATAATGTACTTGTATTTTCGTACAAAAGCTGTTGCAAGATTTGAATTGCTGGCTTGAACAGTTCTATATGCTACTTTTGTTTACAAAAAATCGTATTTAGTGCTTGAAAAAGATGCTATAACTTCAAAATATTTAGTACTTTATTTTAATGAAATAAGTAATTATTTATTGTTGCTCACTTCAAAAATTAAATTACCTTCTAACAAAGCATGTGTCACTACATGTCAACGTATAATTATAAAATTATATTTATTTTAACAGGACATGTCACCTATATTCGCAAACAAAAAGACTAAAGAGCTCAAGTTGAACGTGACAAAGAAGAATTCCAATAATGAGAGCGAAACTCTGGTATGACGTCATAATTGCACTGCGAACAAGGTTCACCCCTGTGATCACCTTATTTTATTTTGATAATATATGAAATCGCAGTTGCTAATTATTTGCCTACCTGTCTTTTTTTGTTAACAAAGAAGCAATATAAATTTTAATAAACTACTATATGTAATTTAGAAAATATGTATCTGAGTTTAAGTATACAATCAATGATTTTTATACGTAAATATTAATTCTGGCATGCTAATTTGCCTATATTGCTTATTAATGAGAGAAAAACAAACTATGACCACTACTTGCCCATTTTTGGTGAATTTTCAATTTTATAGTTAGGAATATATACAAGATGCATGCAAAATGTTGTTTTATAGTTTAATTAATTAAGTTAATGCACTACACACACATTTGTAGTTTTTGTTAAACTTCAGCTTTTTAAGTAGTTAGAAATTGATATTAGGCTATTATAAGTTTGTGGTAACAATATAAACTTCTTGATAGTTTATGTAATTTCAATTTTGAAATAAACTTTATTATGTTAACTGTCTGTATATGTAGATAGTTTGGTAAGTATGATAAGACAACTAAACTTATTAGTCTAAAAATATACAAAGCATTATAAATGTGTTAAAATCAACTAAGTAGAAAATTTTGTCTTTTTTTTTTGTATAGTTTTTACCAAATTCCAACAATAAATTAAATTCTAAAAAAACGTAAATCAACTATAGAAAAGTAAACTTATGTTTTATTATCAGTCGAAACATTTAACAGTTTAAGTCTAGCCAAATTATTCAATTAAACTTTAGTAATAAAACGAAAAACACCATATTAACAACATAATTAGTTCCAATTATTTTTAAGACCAAAAAAATTAAAGAAAACACTTTTAAGCGGCTCGCGTGAATCATCATTTTGATGTACTTTTAGCTTTTTAAGAAAAGACAAGAAATTGTTAACTAATTGAGCGTTAAAATTACCTTCTTTAACCTTTGCACAACAAAGACGGCTTGTGTTTTTATTATTATTATTAGCACAAAATGCTGCAATCAAAATAAATACAATTTTTGATTGATTTTTATCAGATTGTTTTCTAAAAGCGTTAATTATAAATTTTGTTACAATTAAGTTGATGATTTTTATGTCAAAGATATTTTGTCAAAAATCGTTTATTTTTTGACTTGGAAGAAAAACTTTAGTTTGAGTAAACTTATGTAATAAAAGTTAATTTAGGTTATTTATAAAAAAAATAATAATAAACTTTTTATGCAACTTTTAATTACAGACATTTAGTTTATTAAAAAACATATTTTTTGTTACAGCTTATAGATTAAAAAGTTGATTATTAACATATTTTAAATTTAGTTGATTGCTATAAACTTATTTAAACTTCAAAATAAACAAGCTTTTTAAGTTTAAACTCCAAGGAAATTAAAATGTTATTCTCTGTAAATTTTAAACCTTACATCTTCAAGCTAGATTAGTACCTTATAGCTGTACAAGCTTTATGCATTTTTTTATTTACTAATTCTTAATATGCAATAACATTTTTGTATCAACATTTGTAAAATAGCAAATAAAAAACGTCACACAATAATAAACACTTGTACCTATAAAAAATTAAAACTGCCAGCGATATCTATTCTTAAAAGTGTAATGTACAAGCTTAAAATTGTAACTATAAGAATTACATCAAACCAACAACCCAAAAAAATCGTTTACAGCAGTTTAAATTTATAAGTTTGACTTAAAATTAAACTTAAAACCGTTAATGCATTAGTTTGCTTACTAAAGTTTTGAACAAGTTTATTGACAGTAATTTTAATTGCAAGTTGGTTATACAAATATAAAGTTAAATAATTATGTTTGTATACTTTAGTGATTAATTATATTTTCAATGAAGTTAATAAATTTAACAAAGATTTGATATTTGAAAGATTAGAAGGGCATTTTTTACATTTGATCTAAGTTAAGTAGTTTTGTATCAACTAATAAATGTAGTTTATCAAGTTTTTTACAAAATTCATGAAAAGTGTTTTAAAAGAAATTACTTACGCTTATATTAAAATAAGATAAATTTACAATATATATTTATTCCTTAACCACAGCACTTTTATGCTTTAAAATGACTTTAACTAAGTTGATATAAGTTTCTACTTAAATATTTTTTTTAATCAATATCTAAAAACTCAGTTTTGCTTTCAAACATTTTCGTTAGATGATTAACTGATCAAAAGATCGTTTAATTTTGTTTAAAATATACCTACAAAATATATTTTACGTACTCAATTAACAAAACTTTATTCTGTATGTTTAAGAATAGTTTATTTAACGATAAAAAATACGTTCAAACTATTTGGTCATAGGACCAGGTTAATACCTTTTAACGCTTTGTCCAGGACAATCTATAAAAATATCTACTTGTAAGTAATTTATATCAGGTGTTTTTGTAACATACAGAATAAAGCCTGAGTTATCATTCTGATATATTTTACATCGGACTTTTCTAAATAGGGCGATATCGTCGTCTTTTGAACGATTTTAGTAGTCAAAAACTAGTAAAGAGTGGAATTTAGGGCAACATTAGAACTTTTAATAAACTGAGTTTCATTAGATATTGTTGGGATTATAGTGAACAGTAGAAAAAATGGTCTGAGGGCTAACTGACGAAAGATTTGAGATTTAAACTAAATACACTTGCGTTTTCTAACAAAAGGCAACAAATGGAGCGGTTAATAATAAGGTTGTAAGATAAAAACTTGCACTCAATATGATTAGGTTTGCAATAAAGTAAAAATACATCTAAGGTTTGATTGACTAAAGATTAGAGACTTACACTAGATATTACAGAAAAGGAGTAAAGGGGAATAACTATGTTTTCTAATTTTCTGTCGAAGGGTCAAATATAAAATAATTTTTTTATAACCAGTTTTAAATTTAAAACACTATAAAACAGTACTTTGATTTTAGGTTTTTTAGTTTTAGTTTAAGTATGAACCTTTTTATTAAAACTTAACATAAGTTGATAACTAACAATAAATATAGTATCAGTTGTTAAACAACTTTCTAATTTTTTAAACCTCTAAAACTATAAAAGACGTAAGTTAAAAATAAAAAAAATTAACTTATTCTTTAAATACAAATTTATAAAAAAAAAGTTTAAGTTTGCCAGGTAGTTTTTTTCAGTATTTTGTTTTGAGTACTTGACTTATGTTTTAATGTATTTTATACATTAACATGATATCTAAGTTTTGTAAAAATTTAGTACCTATTGTAAGTACAAAGATAATAAAAACTATTTTCACTTAAAAACAAATTAACACCAATAATTGTAATTCAAAAGCAAAAACATTATATGCTAAATGTTATGTTACATTAAAAAAGCAATTGTAAATTGTAAATTTTTACTTTTATTAAAAACAAAAATGAAAACAAACTTTAAAATGTTAAGATAATGTACACAAACTTATTAAAAAATGATGTAGCTGTAAGTAAAATCAAACATTTTTACAAACAACCAGGAATATATTATAAAATTTGTTTAGTTTGTCCTGGACATGACTTTAAACTGTATCCTGGTGTATGACTCGATAACCGAAAGGTTTTTTTGTACACCAGGTCCTTTTACCAAATACTTGAGCGCTTTTTTTTTTCGTTCAATAAACAATAAAGTTATAAAACTGCTGCAGATATTTTATTCTTTGTAATAAATTTTTTTATTTAAGATGTTTGTTTCCTTAAATTAAATTAATTTTTATAGAAGTATTTGCTTGTTGGCTGCACTGCACGGTCTTTCACGGGTTGTTTAAATTAAGTGTAGTAATAAAAAAACAACCAAAAAAAAAGTAACACTAGTATTTAGAAATTATTAAAGTAAGAAATTTATTGTTAGTATTTATCGAAAAAGTATTCTTTATTGTTTTTTATAAAAATACGTTTTTAGTGGTAAAGTACATCGCAATTTGCATACGTGTACAGCAACGAACCCGTGAATTGCAGTTTGTTGTTGTATAACGAACTTTATTAACTAAACTTATCAGACTAACCAAAAAAAAGTGCTTTTACTGTACTTCACAAGATTTAAAAATAGTATCTTATTAAAAATACGAATTGATGAATCAGAAGTTTATTTTTATGTTAACGGGACACAACCAAAAAACTTAAATTTTTTAGATTTTTCCAAAAAATAATTTAAAATTAATTTTTATGTTAATGATATTAGGGGTTTAGTGTTAAGTTTTACTTGAATTTTTTTTTGACAAACTGTTAAGTAATGTAAAGTAATTAGGAATGAAAATAGTAATGAAGTATAAAGATTGAATAAACTTAAACTTTACTTGAACTTGCTACTTTACAAAAAATAAAATTTGAAAAATGTTTAAAACATTGCTACAATTTTTTTTTCAATTGAAGACAAATTAACAATTTTACAATTTTATAATAGGCATTAAATTCTTCAAAAAAAATAATATAAAAAGTTTACATAATATAATTAAACTATTAAGCTTGCCTCATAAAATTTTTTAATGAACTTTAACACTCAAGATTTGTTACTAAATTAGCACTTATACATCATTAAAAAAAACTATAAACTTGTTATGAACTATAAACAAAGTTATTTGATATGATTTAAAAGTTTGTACAGTTTTTTTTTTCATTTATTTCAGTAAACTTTAGCTGTTCTAATAAGAAAATCGTTAAAAATTGATGTTTTTAAGTAGTTTTGGGAAGTGATATATAAAAAAAAATTATTACTTAAAACATTTTATAAACGTTTTAAATGTTCAGATAACTTCTTTTACTGATTTTATTGATAAATTTACTTGATTTCCTTAAAGTTTATTTAAAAAAATCCTCTTCAACTTATTTAAAGTATAAACAACAGATTTTTTTTTATTCTAATTTTATCATATTTTTGTGGTTTATCGGTTATCTTTTTTAATCATTTCACTATATCCGTATCTCAAAACCGTAAAAGTTAGCCTAACTGTCAATGATTTGCAATAAATTAGTTTTTAAGTAAAATTTTACTTTTGTACAATCAATAACTTTCGAGTCAAAATGCTAAGTTTATTTTGTAATTTTCTTAAAACTCTTTATCTAAATGAAATGAATAAACTCATAAAGTTTTATTTAAACCTATCTATAAGTAATTTCAAATGAAAACTTTACTTAAATAAATGTAAATATTTGCTAAACTTTCTTAGTTCCTACGTTTAAAGTTTATTTATTTTATCTTTAGAAAAGTTTTATAAATATGAAAACATAATTAGAATTTTAAAAAAGGTTATCATATTTATTTAATTATTATATAAATGTAATTAACATTATAAATTTTCATTTCACACAACCAAAAAACAGGTTTAATTTTTGTTTTCTGAAAAAATTACACAAAAAAAAAACGTTTTAACTGCATTTAATAAGATTAAGTAGACTTAGATAAACAGTTAACTATTTATTTAAAAGATAAAAATATTTAAAAATATAGTATTTTTGTTATTTCAGTATAATTAAAAGTATTAAGTATTATTTTTTACAGATTTATATTCAAATTAATATTTTTTGAACTAGTTATACTCAAACTTAACGACGAAATTTAATTTTTGTTAAACTAAAAAAATTACAACCTTAATTAAAGTGAGTAATGTTGTTTTAATTAAACATAAAACAAATTACAATCGGAATGTTAAGTAAGACTGCTTTCGTTAGTATAGACCAGTCTTTTTTTGATATTATTTACATAAATAGATTTATGCAAATTTTATATTTTATTCGCGACCGGTTTCGGTGGCAAGTGATATTATTTACGTAAAAATGGCCGCTATAAAGTTTATACCTTGTGTGTTTTGATTATATTTTCATCATAAGATCATATCAGCTTAATAGTTGTTCATTTACTTTTGATCAGATACGAAAGTTGTCAGTTATATTTGTACCAAAATATATTTTAGAAGCTTAAGATATTTAACTAACCCTCTAGGGTTATAATGTTTACAACGTTAAACAACTTAAGAATAAACCACAGAAATTAAAGAACACACATAGAGTCTTATTTATACAATAGAAGAAAAACTGTTTAATTATTAAAACGAGTATTCAAAAACTTTTTGTTTATACATAACTTAGTTGCTAAAATTTACGAAGTATCAAATTATTTGTTTCAGAAACATACACAAAACAACTTTAAAATCTAAAACTAATTTTAAAAATTTTTAAAAAATTTGTTTTTGTACGAACAGTTTTAAGCTCTAAAACCAATTTTTTAAGTCATGTTTAATAAAAATAAGTGTAACACACTCAAAAAAAGTTATAGATTTTTTTGCTTTATAACGACAAAAACTTTTTTTTAACTTTCAAAAGACTTTGTATTTATCTATACTTTTAAGTATGTTTGTGCTTACTTTGATATATTAGAGCAAATATTAAACTATAAACTGTGTTAGTAAAAACTTTTACCTCTTTATTAAATTTCGGAGCTAGGTAAGCTATATTTATTAGAATTAATTTCATTGAAACTTGACTGCCACTTTTATTTTTAGCTTCAATGTACATCAATTCTTCATCAGCTGGTAGCTCTTCTTCTGTATATCAAAAAAATACCATAACGTTTAAACATTTATTCGACTTCTTAAAAAATCGTAAAAATCTGATTTGACTACATCAGAATAAAATGTTTATATAACGTTATTAACCTTTGTTCTCGTTAAACTGTAGCTGATAAACTCCATTTCTAACATTTATCAGCGAAAGTTTCTTATAACTTCCAGTCAGAGTGACCTCTAGATCTTTTCCTGTCAATTAAAGTATATAAAACAATTAGTTGTTTATTGAGTATGCTTTCAAAATAAATATACTAATAATACAAAGTACAGTTACTTAAACTCATATTGTTATTAAATAAATTAAATATCATGTGATTTATTAAAGTATTAGAAATCGTTCTTTTAGCTATAAGTTGGAGTCATAAGCGAAAAAAAAGTGTTACTTCACTATCAGTTTAATAATTTCAAGCCAAAATAAACTAAAAATTCTATAAGTGGTATTTAATATTTATAACAAACATTAGCTAAAGCTTAATATCAACCTGAAATTCGTTGAAAAGTATTAAAATAATAAAAGTATTACAATACAAACAAGTTTAACAAGTATAAATAAACCTCTTAAGTCAAATAACCTGTACTAAATACTTATAGTAGTATGATAATACGTGAGCTATAAAAAGAGATAATTCTTTAAATATATTTATAGTAATTAGTATATCAAAAACAAGCATATGTATAAGCCCTTTTTTCATTTTTTATTAAATAGTCTAATTATAAAGTACTTTAGACTTTTGTTAATCATCTATTAAATATAGTTTATTTTTAATAATCAAATATATCTGAAGACTGAGTTTCATTTAGAAAATAAATCATTGTAAAAATGTTAAATAAATACCTAATTAATAAGTAAAAAAGAATAATGAAAGTTGTACTAAAAACTTTATAAAATGCTTTTTTGGTTGTACAAATGCTGAAATTGGGTTTAAAATATTATGTTGCTAAATATCTTTTATACAATAGAAATATTAAAATGTTTTCTTTTGCAAAATTACAAATTAAAATAGTCTATTTGTTGGATGTAGCTTTTGCACGGCGTCACTCTTTAATATCTACCATGATCGTAACCATAACTCTAACTCAGACCCTAGCCCTAACCCTAATCTTGTGCAAAAGTAAAAATAGTGTGAAAGTGACACATCCTAAAAAGTTTCTACTTGTGTAAAATTAACTTTTCGCGCAAAAGTGTTTTTCTGCAAATTTAGACCCTAACCCTTACTCTAACCCTGACATTCGCCCTTACACTAACTGTAACGCTTGTAAAGGTGATGCTCATGAAAAACTGTTTTCAGTTTGGTAGCAAAAAAAAACAACCGGGTATTTTTGCTTGTTAAAGTGACTACTTAACTTTTATATTTTGAATTTAGTATTTTAAATAACAATACATTACCTTTAATTTTGAACACCGGACCAACTAGTAAACCACTTTGTGCTCCTTTTGGTAAATATATGTGAACGGTGCATTGCGACTTGTTTTGTTTTGCAGGAAAACAAGAATTGATGCTCAACCCATTCGCTTGCGTGAGGCAAATGAAGAATATCGATATCCAAAACTTAAACATGAACATATTTTAGATTTAGAAATTACTGTAAGTTAAGCAAATATAGTTTTATACTTTATGTTTAAATAAAGTTTCAAGTTGTTTAACTGAAATGTAAGATAGCGCTGTGCACTGCGCAGTAGTACATATAGTTAAGATAAATATATTTAAAAATTTCATTCATACTGTTTAGCTACAAAACTTGGTTACATTATAACTGCAACATGTGTTCACAAAAAGGTATTAGGCGTACCTTTAGTGAGTTGAAAACTTAAAAAATGTACAAAAATGTAATACCTAAATTTATAAAAGTGAATTAATTATTAAACACTTTTTCAAATTGAATTTTTTAACAGTTTGCCTAAAGGAATAACACAGTTCATGTAAATAGTTTTAGTAAAAATAATGCACAGTTGTTGTGTTGCAAACTAATTTTATACTTTGAACATTTTGTACAATTAAAAGTTTTAAAAGCAACAGTTAAACCTAATGCTTTATTTTACTGTTGGTTCAGATTAAAACCTATTTACATAACATTAAAGTATCAGAACTAATTAAAAGCAACATCTATGAGTAATATATTTATAACTACTTTAAATTAAGAATATATTAACTCATACTTGTTTTAAGTTAACATTACCAATCAACACTTAAGTTTCTGATGTCATCATATGTCGGCCTTTGAGATTCTTTGTTGAAGAAATCCTCTAAATTATGAATTTCCACGGTTTGGATTTGCCGCGTTCTTTTGCCTTTTCGTGCAAGTTGTCTGTTGAAGATGGTATCTGTTGTTGAGTCTTAGTGCGTTCTTTACGAGAGTGCGTACCTGCTCTATGTATGTAGTGTAGCTGGTAATCTTTATATACAATATACAAGATTAACAAAAGAGAAACAAGTGCAGGTGATGAAAAAAGGTTAGTTTGACTCTCTTTAGGTAGCCAAAATACAATATTTTCAACAGCAACATTTGAGCATCATACGCGTATACATAGTGTTACACTATTAAGAGAGGCACTTGTAGTGTGCCAGAAAGCGAGCTGACGACCTAGTCAGCTTAGGGATTTTATAATGTAAAGCTACAACGAATAAATGCCTAGACGTCTAAGCGGGTAGACGTCGTGAAGGCGGGTTGTGTGTTAGTGTGTTTGCAGGCATACAGATTATAGCTTGAGTCGACTTGGCCGTCGACTCGAGCTAGAGTCGAAAGACCGCAGCTAGGCGATCAAAGGTCGTATAGCAGACCTCATTTAATAAGCACGAAGGGAAGGTAAAGCGAGAGCAAGGCACGTACCGTCCTAAGCAAGCCGTTGAGCATAAAAGCCGCACTCTCGCAAGGCGTAGCAGTATATGAACGAGCTCTGACATGATTCAGCCCAGTTGAAAGTACGTTTGAGTGCAAAGATGAATTGATTAAGGAATGCATTTCTAGAAGTGAAGCTTCGGATGGGGCGACTTAAGCAGAGTAGGCAAGGTACTAGAACATGCGAAGGTGCAGCACTCAAAATGTAACATGTAAAAAAGCGGCATAATCTCATGGTCGCTTTCAAAGTCAGAGGTCAGTTGAAGCGAAATGTTTTGGAAGGGAAGCAGGAGCTTCGAGAAAACATTTGTAAAACAGCGGGAGGTGTGTTTTTTCGAAAAGTTGTTGAAAATGAATTTTTGGGTTGTGAGAAGGGTGGAGAGAATATAGAAAGAAAAGTTGGGAAAATTTTGAGCAAAAAAGCCGTCCGAATTCGCCCGCGGGCGAATTCGGACGGCTTTTTTGCTCAAAATTTTCCCAACTTTTCTTTCTATATTTTTTTTTTCAAAGGTGTTCGACGAAAGTCGTACGCCTTTTTTTTTACCCAAAATTTTTTTTTGGCTACCTCAAGAGAGTCAGAGTTTTTCGCCTAGTATATATTTTTCAAAGGTGTTCGACGAAAGTCGGATGCCTTTTTTTTACCAAAAAATTGTTTAGGCTGTCTCAAAACAGTCAGAGTTTTTTCCCTAGTAATGATTATTTTATCAATTTCACTGATGTCTTAAATTTTGAACGTTGCTGCCGAAAGTTTAGCACCGTTATTTTTTATATATAATTTTAATAAAAATTGTTAGAGTTTTTAAAATTACAACTATCAATAGCCTTATTAGAGAAATGTAGAAAATACTTTTTACTTTTGATACTTATAACAAATTAAGATTTAATTTATAAAGATATAATCAAAACTATGATAGTAAAAAGGCTTGTTTGTTATTTGAAGTATGTAAGATAAAAATATTACAAATTAAACTTTATGTTTCATGTTAAAAATTTTATATTTCAAATTGAAAATAATTTTTAATGTTCTTAACAAAATTACACATTGAAATTTTCAAAATTTTCACGTTTCTAAGACATGCTTTATTTTTTTAATAAAGTTTTAAATTAATGGGAATTTACTTACAAACGAGAACTATAAAAGTAAGCATGCCAAAAAAAAAAAACTTAAGCACGTGTACATATATTACTTAACCTGATAACATAATAAATCTAATTGTACAAACAAAAACAAACTAAACTCGTATATGTGCCTACGAACAACTATGTCAAAAAGAAAATTAAAAGTGTTGTTTTATAATTAGAATTTTTTTTTGTATCTGACACTTAATAAAGCAAACTGTTTAATTCAACATTGATACTCTTTTTAGTACTTGTGTGCAGTTTTCTATATAGTTTTCTATACAATAAACAAATTTTTAGGTAGCAGGCATTTTGATTAATTTTGTTAAACGTTTGTAATTCATTTAAATTGTTCTTAAAAATAAAAGAATAGGGTTTAGTTTGTTAAATAAAACGACAAAAACCGATAAAACATTTAGTGTAGTTAAGAAACAAGTAGTTTATGTAAGAAAAACAAATTATCTGATTCAATAATGTGGTTTAGTTCAGTTAACATTAGGCATATTTAAAATATAGACAGCTATATGTAACTAAACTCATTTCGTTTGAGTCTACTATCATAGACAAGTTCTCAATTAATGAAAAATAAAGATACCTTCTTAAACTTTCTTATACATGCGCAAGTAGTTAGTAAAAACTTTAAATAACTAAACAAAAAGCTTGCGAAACATAGGCTACTCCCACAACTGATTTCTGAATACAATCTAGTTTCGTTTAGTTTTCTTTTATCGCTTGTTTTATTTGTTTAACTATGAAATTTTAAACTTAAAACTCATCGGCCCGTTAACGATTGTAAAACCACGTGGTGTACGACTCTAAAACCGAAAAGTTCTTTCGAACACCAGGTCCTTAGAAGAAACTTTTTAACACTTTTTTGCGGTTCAACGAACAAAAAAAAAATTGAAAAGGGAATGCTAAAAAAGTTACTAGTACGTAGTGGTCTAACGTTTTCAAGCTTTGTCAAACTCTTAAAATCAACATATTTTTTTCTATACTGAACTAGACGCTCAAAAATGTAACGTCGACTTTTGCAAGACTGATTGTCTGTTATTCATTATTTTTTCAGAAAATATGTCATTTTCAGCTCAGTTAAATCATAGATTATGAGTTTATAAAAACATGTTTTGGTAGTTAATTATTTTGATTTAAGTAAAGTAGTTTACAAATACAGGTATTTCTTATAAAACAGTTCGCAGATTTTTGACAATAATGGACGACGCAAGTTGTTTTTACGAGAAAAGCTAATAAAAAAACAGGAAAAAGTCTAATAAAAGAGATGAGTACAAATTATATTGAAAATAAGAGGTATAATCATTAAGACATTTTGCAATAGCGTTATGAACGCTTATCAACAATCTATCTGGAGTATTTTAAAATTATGTAATTCAACATAATCTAAAGAAATATGAACGTAATGATAACTTATGAGAAATATAAAAATCAACAAATGTGCGAAGATTAAAGATTGTAAACTTTAAAAGACCGTCTTTTTTTTTCGATTAAAGTTAAACACAAAAGTTTACTAAACAAAGCGTCATGCGACTAAAATAAAGCAAATTTATAATCTAAACAAAAGAGCTTGCTTACAACATACAAAAAATGTCGTTGATAATTTAGCTTTGGTAGTTACAGCACAACACTTATGACAGAACTACTCTTATCTATCTTATGCTACTCAAACAACGATTACTTGTCTAATTTTTTCATGGTATTAAGGTACTTAATAAAGAGAAACATATTACAAAATAGAAGCAAAGTGATTTAGCCACATTTAATTTTATATTAGCTTAATAAAAATTAAATTAACATTTAAACGGTTAAAGATGTAGTTGCTATCTTGCATAATTAGTCATTTAATGCAGTTAGTTTGTGAACTGTAAAAAGACCTAAACGAAAATATCAGAAGCGATATGTTTTACAAAACGTGAGCATCATTTAATACGCAAGTGGAAACTTCCAACAAGAAACAAAATGAAATACCAAAGCTATTGACAAAAGTTTGATTTATAAATTCATTTAATTTGAGAGAACCATCTATTTAATGCTCATTTCAAAGACAATACACTGCGAAGAATACATTTCTGGACAAAACACATATGTATCCGTGGCGTGTTAGTTGATAACGAAAGATTTTTCGTACACCAGGTCCTTAAATCAAACTTTTATTCAGTGCTTCTATCGACGTTTAATAAGTTACAATAACATGACTGTACATAAAGGTACGAACTAATTTCCAAGCATGTAAAAAAAAATTAAATATATATGGCAAGTTCCTTCAAATTGAGTAAACAAATCGAACATTTTTGTAATATATTTAATTATCGATAATAAAAACTAACTATGCAAGTTGTGTTAATTTAACGGTCATTATATAAGATTTCAAGAAAATTGCAGCTATACTCTGATAAATCACATATTTGAGGACTGATTCGGGTAAAAATATCTTTTTCTCAAAAACTCGATATCATATGATCTTTACAAGAATTCTGGACATTAGTGAAGTTGCTTTCAAATAATGGTGATCGCTTTAAAAACATATATACTAAAGTATCTTATCCAATATTCTTTTGTATGTGTCTTCAGATATTTCTCTTGATTAAGAAGCACTCATAAATATCTTATTTTTAATACAACTTAGCATGGTCATTTGCAAATACAAACCACAAAATATGTCCTTAACTTATCGTTTCCTATCTTATTGTCTCAATAAAAACTGCTACGGATAGAAATGAACTGAAGACATGTCTTCTTAAAACTAACAACATTGTACTTGTGGAAACTTTACTTAAATAAATAGTAACAATAATTTTGCTTTAACTGACTACTTTACAATAAATAAATTACAATCAATTAATTCTTAAACCTAAAAAAAATATACAGCAAACATCAAATTATAACAGATTCAAAGTTTAATGTACGATAATACAAAAATGTTTATATAAAATAGAAGATCGATTTCCGGCTGTTGTCCATGCAGGTGCTCCAAAGAATCTTCAAATCCAAGTAGCGTCCTTTAAAATTTATATTTAGTTTTACTACTTAGTAGTATATATGTATTTCGTTTATATAAAACTCTATTTGGACGAAAAAAGACTAATTAAATATAATTTAATTATTAAAAATTTTTTGGTTCGGTATAAATAAAATGAAATTCCGTGCTATTAATAAATAATACAGGCATAACTGTTAATAGATACACAAAAAGTAACAGACTAGCTTAAATTAATTTTTACAATAGTAATTTAATAAAAACTTATATAATGTCAAAGGAGTAAACTAAAACTAAAATATTTTGGAGAGAATTTATATTTAACTATACTAATAATTCACATAAAAAAGCCAAAAATAATAAGGTTTTACTATTAATTACGTATTAAAAATACTTTGTAAACATTAATTTTACACTGAAAACTATAGTATACATAAAGTTATTTTAAGTGTTAGGGATATAACTTATTTTGACTTATATTTCATATATATATATTTATGCTCTCGTGTGAAAATTGTTAATAAAAAAAATTATACTGACGTGGAAACAAATACATCAGTGATTTAGCTCGAATAAAAGATGTAATCTTTTTATAATGTTTAAATATATATTAAACTTAAAAACAAAGCATTGTCTTTGAAAAAATTAACAACCTACTAGAAATTGGATAAATAATAAAACACTACCTGAAGGCATGTTTAAATAAAAATGTTAAGTTAACACTACAAACAATACTACGTTAAACTACTATAAAAGCTGCTACAATTTTCACAACTACTTGAAAAAGACTTACATCTTTAATTAAATATTAAATAAACCGGTAAAGCTTTTTTAGTAGAGAAAGCTATAAACGAGTATATTCAAAATCATTTTATTTAAAATCATTTAAAATGTATGTATATGCATTTAATATTTAATATTAATATTCTAACAAAATTTAGTAAACTATTACTAAATTAAATAGAAAATATTGACAAATACATTGCATTTGTATTGAAGTAGAAAACTTTTTAAAACACACTTATCAACTACTGTTTTAGTTTAACTAAGCTATAAAAGATAGTATTAACATGTATTAAAGTTTGATAATGGTTACTTCATTATGAGCTTAAATAAAGATGTCAAATAAATACTGTTTACATAAGAACTTTGTCAAAATTAAATAGACAAGACTTTTTAAGCATAGGTTAATAGAAAACAACTTAAGACTGTAAAAGGATATTACAATAAAGTATATGCATATAAAACTTTTAAAAGTAAATAATAATAATAATAATAATAAATAAGGCTATGAAATCGTTAAAAGCAAAATATAATTATCTGAATTTAAATAATGTACTTATCTAAAAGGAATAAAGCAAATTATGTATTTAAGAACAAAAATTTTAGAACAATTAAGCTAAAATATACTTACGCAATTAAAAAAAAAAGTATTTGAAGTAGACTGAATAAAAATATATAAACATTAAAAAAAACTATAACAGTTTGCACAAATTAGTATTGTACACTATTAATAAAAAGAATATATTATTATCTTTACATAATAATACTTATTCACTTAACATAATCTTTTCCTTTACATTAATGTGGTAAAAAAGAAGTATTGCTGTGTAAAACTATACTAAAAATAAGAATATCTTAAATTAATTATTAATTAATTTTAAAGTTATTTCTATTTTTTATCTTATTAGTAAAATTATAAAAATTTCATTGTGGGCTAAAATCTTCTTAGTATTAACTCTCTAAAAAGTAAAGTATGCTGATCAATAATTCTAACTACCTTTCTTAATTTCGCCAACTGATAGTTTGTCGCGCTGTTAGAAGTCACTTCTGCTTACATGTGTCATCAAAGCTCCTTGTCACTTATACTTGTTTCCTTCCACAACGTGTTTACTTGACTGTAAAATTAAAATGTCATAATTCAAACATATTTGATAAAAGTTTTATAAAAATTGAAATTACTGGTAAATAATCCAACTGTTTTTAAAAGTTAACTGATTGTTATAGTTTGTGCGAGTTTAGCTAAATAAAACTTCATTGGATACTCAAACTTGCTAAACTTAAATCTTGAGACTTCTAGTCTCCATAGTGTGCTCAGTAGTGTTCATAAAAATTATTTTACTGTAAACAACTAATCAAGTCAGATGAAAGATATGTTTGTTATTAAATCTGTTTTCTTTTGTGACTATTGGAAAAGTTTAGTTATAACATAAATTTTAACAGTTATTATTTTTAGACATTCAAAACATGACAAAATACTGTCTTTATAGTGAAGTGTCCACACCTTTAGTTTTATTAATTTAGTTTGCAAAGCTTCAAAAATGCATTAAGAGCACTACTTAGACTGCAAGTACAATAGAAGTACACAGTTTTTAAATATACTAATAAAATGAAAATAGCATATTAAGTAATGTGTCACATCAAATGATAAAACTAATATCAAGGTGTCATTATTGTTCCTTCTCTTTTTAATATAGTTTAGACATTTTTACTAATAACAAGTTGCAATTTAACAAAACAAAGAGCATAGTTGCACAAGTTTTTTTAATAATCTTCAAAATGTATCAGATTTAAACTTATAGATGGCTACAATTCTTTTTGGTAAGATAATGAAAGTAAAGTTCTGACTTTTTAAAGCTACTCAGTTAAGGTTATGAGTATTTATGTTTAGTTTAAAGTCTTCACAAACTCACTTTTAAATCTATGTAAATTTTCTAAAGCTTTGATGTTATTGTAATACATCCTAAAAACTTAATGGATCAACATAAAGTTTTATTCATAAGGGTCTATAAAATTTCTCCAAGTGCAGTAACTTCTTCAAAAATAAGGACCTGTTTAGCAACAAGAACTTTCCTCTAAAAAGAAGTGTAATCATGTAAAGGCACATACTTTTTGTTTCATTATAAACTTTGCTTCACAATCATATTTAGTATAAAATTATAGGTTTATTTATAAATTAATGTCTAAAAGTTTCACCACTACCCTGCTTCTATTATATGAATTCAAATTATTTACAATTAAGTTTTTATAATGTTGTTTTAATCTTTAATATCATTTGAACATAACATTAACAGGGTTGTCACCTTTTTGAGCAAAAAAAAGCTTGCTAAGACAGTCTGAGTAGGGGTAAAATTTTATAAAAAAAATTTAATTATGACAGTAATAATAATCAAGCTCAAATACTAAAATAATATAAAAAGGACTTAATAACAGATTTGTTTAAGAAAGAATATGTTTAAATTCCTGACATTTAAGAAGAGTGTAAAAACTAACTAAGTTTAGAAAAAAAATTCAATAAGCTAAAGTTTACTTAGCTGGGTGGCAATCCTGCATAAGACATGTGAACAAAAAGTTCAATAGAGTATTTGATGTGTAACTAAATTAAAACTTTGATTAACCTAAATAGATTTTTTTTTCCTTAAAAGAAATCAATCTTAAGTAAAACAATGGGTAGTTATATGAAAAGTAGTAAAAAAACAAGATTATAGTCCTGGCAGAGATAAAAAAGGTAAAGCTATGAAACTATGTAAAATTTTATATAAAATGAGAAAAAATAAAGGCAAAAGTGTAAGTAGTACTGACATGCATAATGAAATTTTACTATGGTTGGGAGTCATTGGAAAATCTTGATTTTAATTTAAAATTTTTTTCAAATGAACGTCAAGAAAAAATAACAAACTGAAGCTTGTGTAGAAGTATGTTTTGGTATTAATAAATTTACACGTTTGTTAGTCAAATTAAATTAATGCTCACTCAAAAACTTACATTGACAGAGCTTTGACAACTTTAATATATAAGTATTAAAGCTACACATAACATGGGACACTGGATTAGATAGTTTTGAAGCAGGCTCAATTAATATTCAAATTTTATTCATATTTAAAACTGTGTATTATTTTAAAATAAAGTTCAGTCAGGGTTGCCACTCTTTGAGTCAAAAAATCTTCCCTGAGTTATCAGAAACTTTCCTGAGTAACCTTAAATTTCCCTGAGTTTCCATAAGTTTTTTTCAAAATCTTAAAAAAATTCAATTATTTTATTACTACCATGTTAATTTTGAAAATAGTAAAGAACAAGCCGCAGGCTAAAAAATTTCTAAACAAGCACTTAAAAATGAATAAAATTAGCTCTTTTGAACAAAATATTGAAACTGGATTAACTAAATTTCATTCTAGGTCTAGAAAAAACTTTCCCTGAAATTTTTTTAAAAATCTTCACATTTCCATAAAATTAAAAAAAAAACGTAAACTGCCCTGAGTTTCCCTGAGTTAAAAAAAGAGAATCAACATTCCCTGAGTTTCCCTGAGATTTTCTACAACCTGAAAATTCCCTGAGTTTCCCTGAGTTTCCTGAGTGTGTGGCAACCCTGTTCAGTATACTATTTGATTAACTTAATTTAACAGTGTGGCCACTAGTTTAATGTAAATTTCTTCCAGGTTTTTAGATATAATTTATTAGTCTATTTTTAGTATATAATTAAAATCATATTACAAACAAATGTCTAAAATACTATAATATCATTGAAAAATACTATAGTTATAATTGTTTGTTGTTTTTGATGAAAAGTAGTTTTTGAAATGATTTTTATATCTCAACAAAATTTTACTACTTCACATGTAAAACTAGTTCTAAATCCCAGGTTTTTTAGAGATATTTGTTCAAAACTACAATTTTTTCACAAGTTCACAAAGTCAGGGTTACTTTAGTCAAATTTGTCTAAAAAGTCAAATTCTAGGTTTTTCTAGGATTCCTGATTTTTTTACCACCATGTTTTAATTAAATTTTGTACCTATAGTGATTAAGACAACTATGATTGTGTACAACATAATAGTAACTCTAATTAAAAATTTGAATGTTGTCCTTATTATAATGATAAATTTGGAACAGAAACTTGTGAATACAAAAGCAAATTTACAAACCTTGAAAGTTTGAAAAGGGAGTTATTCCTCTGGAGCTCTGGTGTCATTTTGTTTAGGATGATTTTCATCATTGAAGATCAGGAGGACATAGAATAGTTCTGAAAATTTTATTAACTTAAAAATAATGTAGAATAACAAATTTTTTAATAACTATGTAGAGAAATTTCTTCAATTTCACAGAATTCTTTGATATCATGGTTTAAATATCACAACTTACTTGGTTTTGGTTGAACATGCCTCTGTGTCAAGGTATAAACAATAGAAAACAACAATTGCTTTGTTTTCACTACAAATAATAAAACAACCATTTTAGAAGTGTTAATAAACATTTGAAAGTTCGCTAAAAACTAGTCCCAGCGACTCCCAGGGAACAGCTTTACAATAAACACAAAAAAGGAATATTAATTTCTCGCTAACCTTTCAAGGCAAAAATAACTTAAAGTTAAAAAGTGCAAAGCACAAAATTATAGCAAAAAATTATCATTTAACCTAAGAATTTTTTTTTCAGAGCTTTATTTTTTAGCAACTGGATTTAAGTAAGTAAATATCGAATAGTTTGTAAGCTAACATCGCTTTTTTTGATAATATAATATTTTATTTTGTTGTACAAAATTAAATCTATTTTTAAAAGATTAGTATTAAAAAAAGATAAGACCTGTTTAAGAAATTTATGAATTACAAAAGTTTTACTTTTATTGTACTAAAGTTTAAAATCTAAACATTAGTGTTTGTTAATCATACGTGTTTTTATGTTAATATTGATTAGTTGTCGGCAATGAATAAGTAAAAGTCAGCTTAAAACAATAGTAAACAATAAAAATAGATGTACTAAGATATTAAAACTAGGCTTTTAATTTAGTAGCTCGTAGCTATTAATTATATTAAGTGTTTAATGGTTACTACTGTTGTTTATATAACTGCAATTTGTGTTAAACTCTAAATTTGTTTTAAACTTTCTAGGTAAACTTAGTTTATTCTATATAAGTTTATAATTTGTCGTCAGAATGTTTAGTTTAAGTTGGAAAAAGCGTTAATCACATTTATATAATAATTAAATAAATATAATAACCTTTTTTGAAAGTTTAATTATGTTTTTTTATTTATAAACTTTTTCTAAAGATAAAATAAATAAACTTTAAACGTAGGAACTAACAAAGTTTAGTAAATATTTACATTTATTTAATTTAAGTTTTTATTTGAAACTACTTATAAGTAGGTTTAAATAAAACTTAATGAGTTTACTCATTTCATTTAAATAAATAGTTTAAAGAAAATTACAAAATAAACCTAACATTTTGACTGAAAAAAGTTATTGTTTTTACAAATGTAAAATTTTACTTAAAAACTAAATTTTTGCAAACCATCGACAGTTAAGCTAACTTTTATGGTTTTAAGATACGGATTTAGTAAAATGATTAAAAAAGATCACTGATAAACCATAAAAAAATGATAAAATTAGAATAAAAAAATAAATGTGATGTTGATATTTTAAGTAAGTTTAAGAGGTTTTTTTTTAATAAACTATAAGGAAAGGTGTTATGACTGACTACAAACTCTTAGATCTATTAAAAAATTAAATAGAAATATAGTTAAGTACAAGTATAAAACACTTAATTTTGTTTTTAAATTGAGAGTTTGCAAGTTTTACGTGTGATATCTCAATTATATCTTTTGTAATCCAAGGTTTTTCTTTTGTATAATTGATGTAAAAATTAACTTCTTCGGAACTAAATTTGTTGTCTGAAACCTAATTATGCATAGAAAATTTGTAAGACAAGATCTATGTAAGCAGAAACAAATTAATCTTTAAGTTAGCCTATCTAGTGTATTTAAATTTAAACTTTTAAACATACCTTTACAGTTAAAGTAAACTGAAAATCAAATTCGTCTTGACTTGGTTTTAACATTTTTATTTCACCAGAACTTTCATTAAGTTTGATGATTTTCATGCAATCAGCTAGTGGTTTACATGACACTATTTTGTGTTGTAAACCTGTTTTGTTATCATCTGAGGCCTAAAATGTATGTTTTTTATTGTTATATAATCACATAAATCTGATAAACGTTATATTAAAACTTATACTCAATTATAAGATAGTTTGGGTACACGACTATTCAAATTCTAACAACTCAAATTACGAAAATTCAAACTTCGATAATTCAAATTCAGACAACTCAAATTCCGACAATCCAAATTCGAATAACTCGAATATGACAATTTAATATTTTAACTACGACGATTCAAATTTCGACAATTCAAATTCAGACAACAAAAATACGACAATTCAAATTCCAACAGTTCAAGTCAGAATGCGAAAATAAAGTTTTTAAATCTGACGATTCAAACTCTAACAACTCAAATTATGACAAGTAATATTACAAAAAGAAACATAAAAATTCTCAAATCTGACTTTTTTGTTATATAAATGTTAGTTTTTAGATTTGTGATATAAAAGTTAAGATTAATATTCTTTATCATCTCTAAAATTTTTTTTTTGAGTTAGAACTAAAATAATGTTATAAAAATAGATTATTATATAGAAAATACTAACAAATTTTCTTAACAAATTTCACTTAAAAAATTAGATTGCCATATAAGTTTATATTTATAGATAAAAAGTATTATAATTTTGAAGATTTCTTAAATATTTTTTTATCTATTTTAGCGTTGATGTAACTTAAACAATGCATGAGAATAACATTTAAGCGCGCGAGTTTTAGATATTTTTGATGCTCAAATACATATCAAATTAATCTTTATTAGCTTGTAGTTGACCGTGAAAGCATGCAGTGGACGACAAACGGTAGTTTTTTTTCGAACATCAAGTACTAAGACAAATATTTTCAAGCGCTTTCCTTTTATCGTTAAATGGACAACATATACTAATATTCATTAACAACGTTTTTTATTTATTTAACGACTTAAGATCATTTATAGTTTACTACACGAGTGAAACATTCTAATGTTTTTAATGAAATGCTAAGTAAACTATAAGTCGTTACAATCAAACAAGTACGTTGACTAAGACTACATATTAATTTATGCTATTATTTAATTAATAGATTAAACTGAATTTTATGAAGAACAGTAAATTTAAGAAAATAATTTTAAACTATTTTATTAAAACAAATTATTTTTCAGAGCTTTTACTTTTAATGTAAGCAATTATAATTGTTTTTATATATATATACGTGTATTTATAAGTATTTTTTATATTTCATATTTTATTTTAAAACTATAACTTTTCAAACTTAATTCTTATAAATTATGTAAGCTATACTTTATTTTAATTATTTAAGTAACCTTCCTAAGTATCATATTAAAATTTTGCAAGAACAAATTTAAATAAAGTTCATTATTTCAATTTAGACAAAGTGTCGATTTTTTAATTTCTAAATGTTTTAACTTAATACTAAAAGCCACTTTTTTAACAATCAGGCCTTTAAAAGGTAGTTTTGAATTGTTAAAAAAATTTTTGCGTAAGTCTAAATTATAAATAATTTTTATACAATTAAAATTTAGAAATTACTTTAGTCAATTAAATATTATTTTATGTAGTAAAAATAATTTAAGCACCTGTAGTTTCAACGAGTCTCTTTCTTCAGCGTTTAGGTTAACGGTTTGGTTTTGTTTCGGATAAAATATCTGAGGAATGACGTCATTAACATTTTGTAACTTAACAATTAAAACCTTTTCAACAGTGAATTTCCCATCAGTGACCATAACAGCAACCTTTTTGATAAAATATGAAAATAAAAACTTTTTGTATTATGCTAAAAGCTAAAAACATTTTAACAATTAATGTTCACAAATACCTTGTAAAATTTTTTTGTTTCAAAATCCACAGGACTTTTTAGCTTCAACAAGTTTCCTTCAATTTCAAATGGAGTGTTAATTTTGTCCACAAGAGTGTACGTCAACTGTTAAAAAATTATAAATTTTCAGAATTACAGCTATGAGTGATACTATGACTATTTTTTTCTTTGAAAAAATCACCTATTTTGGATTTTTTTTAAAACTCATTTTAACTGTTACGACAGTATACAACTGTACATTACAAAAGTTTAATTAAAATTAATTTATTATTAATAAAAATAAATAATTTACTTTTGAATCTGTGTCTGCATCGGTTGCTTTTAATTCTACAACTACGTCACCAACAGATAAATTTTCTTTAATATAAATATCCTGTTCATTGTCTTTGTCAAATACTGGTTTGTGCTCATTCACATCTAGTACTTTAAAATGTAGCTTCATAGATTTAGTATTATTCCTGTTTTTATTTTTTGTAAATAACTAAATTTAAAACTTAAACTAAATCTTTATACTAAGCATTGAACTTTTTGACTTATACTTACTTATAAACATTCTGATTTTTAAAACAAGCTACAAAAACAAAAATAAATATATTTTCATTAATATTATTTAAGCTCAGCACAAAACATTAAAACTAGTTCTTGATTATATGATTCGTTACTTATAAAAACTATAATTGATTAAAATTGTTTTGTATGTTAATAAAATAATTTTATTAGAAAAGGTAAAAAAAGATAGTTATATACCTATATGAAGTTTCGAATTTAACTTCATATTCCGTTTCATTTTCTGCATCAAACGTACCAAAAAGTTTGTTTCCTTTCAATTGAAAATATTCACCGGTCTTCGGTGAAACTTGAGTTATTTTGGTCTTAAAATCAGAGAAGTTTAGACCATATTTTTTAGAATCGACAAAAATAAAAGATCCAAGTTCTATATCTATTCCTTCTTTAATTTCATCTACAGAATAAAAAAAACTTGTTAGTTCAATAGCTTTAAAAAGATATAACACATTTTAATTAATTATTTTTCTATTAAAAAATATATTTTTTGCAAAACTAAAAAAAAAATATTATATTAGAAATAAACAATTACTGAACTACTAACATTTATGAAATTGTGAGTGAAGGTGCTGCTTTTCAACAGGCTCGAAGTCAAAAACTGGGTCGATATCAAAATAAACGTTTATTGTAGCATCACTAACAGAAAATCCTGATAAAACAACTGAATAGTAAGCCTTAACTTCATACCTAAATATGTAAAAAAATGTTTACTTATTTTTGCTGTCAATTTTAAATGAAAAATTAAAACAACTAACTCTATTTTTACTTTGTCACTTGGAAATGATTTAAACGGATCAACTGTTAAAAGACCACGCTTATCAAAATCTAAATATGGATATTTTTTAATACTTCTGTTTAATGCCCTATATTTAACTTTGGAATGCAGAAACTCATTCGGGTTTATCGCTTCCACAGCGAAACTAAATTACTGATATTAAGTTATAATCGATATATATATATATAATTTACCCTATGTATTTTGACAGAATATAGTCAAAGTAAAGTAAAACCTTGCATTAAACATTTTTTTTACTTCAGAATAAAACTAAATTGTTATAAAGTTAAAATTGAATTAAGTCAGTTATATGAAGGTTAATTTTTAGCAAAATTAGTTGAGCAAAAAAAAAACCTAAGTAATTTTGATTATATTATGAATTTATAAGCTTTTGTTACTAAAAGTAAAAATTATCTAAATTATCTCATTACTTAAAAATACAACTAAATCCTTACTAAAAATTTTACTTCTAATTTTTTTGTAATTGCTAAAATAGTTTACTTAAATTTCATTTTTAAACTTTTTTTATATATAAAATTTTTAAATGTATTAACACCTATTTTGCTACTTAAGTGTTTTAAAACTCTTTATTTATTTATATATTCTAACTAACTGTAAATCAGAATACCAACAATAACAACAATACAATCAAATTGAAAAAGTACTTCAGACATACTAAAACAGCCTTACTAACAATTTAAAAAGGCTAGAATCAGTAGAAACATTTTAGTTCGTTTTAAGTCAAAATAGTTACACTTATGAAATTGGTTTTGTCATCATTTGATTTATGCTATACTGCAGCGCAGAACTGACTTTTGATTCAATATGCGTTTTTTTGTTACATTGCTGCTTTTTAAAAGTTTTTTTTTAATAATAACCTTTCTTTATCAGTATAATTGATTAATATCTTCTAAGCGTTTTTATATAACGAAACATGTTTTTCATTAAACTTATAAGTTAGATGCTTATCTCAAAAAAAGTATTCTAATTTGAATTTGACGTTATTAATATTTTTAAAAGTTATAAGATTTTCAACTAAACTTTTCTAGAGTTTAAAAAAAAAAACAATAAAGATGAAAAACTGATTTAACTTGAAAATTATACTTTTGTTTTAGAATGTTATTTACATTTTAGTGTTATAAACAATTTCATGTTAAATGTAAGTAGGTGATAATCACACTCTGGTAAACTGCAAACAAAAAAGCTTTTTTTAAATTAAAAAGTTTATAAAGTAATACAACTAACTTTATTTTTTTACATCTGAATTCCTTTTTTTTTGAAAATAAAGAAGTTAAAAGATTTTTAACTGTCTAGTTAGCTAGCATAAAAGTTATGTTAGAAAATCACCGTAAAAAAAAAGTCAATCACTTTACATTAAAAGCTGTTGTTCTGCAAATAAGATAAAGTTAGCTAAATACACTTTATGTAAATTATTAATCAAAATACTTTAAAAATAAATAGGTTGGAAAAGGTCATTTTAAACTCAATAAACAAAGAAATATATTAATCTTAAGAAAAAAAATATGCAAAAACTGCATATAAAAGTGAACTTATTTTTTTAATACTAAATTATATATGTGAGTTAATATTTCGAAGAGCAATCTCGCTTTTAAAATTATCATTCAGTTTAGTTGATTTTGAAACTCAAGCACAACAGAAACAATTAAATTTAATAATATTTTTTGACTTAATGTATAACATTAGTGTATTTAATATTGACAAATTGAAATAAGTCTTTCTTTTTGTACTTCAGCAATACTTAAATGTAAGCTTTTATTTACTAAGTTCAAACATGAAAGGTCTGATAATAATTTATTTCTACAAAAACTACTAAAAGCTTTTAAAGTAATTTATGATGTCCAAAATATTCTCACATTTTAAATTAAAATAGTGAAATTTTCAAAAAGCTGTTAGCGTCGTGAAAAATAAGAAGACAACATTTTTTTTTATTTTAAAATCTGCATGTTTACGACTATGTTTTGCTTTTTACATGTTTCAAGCTGACAGTTTTAAACTACTTTTACTCAAAAGATTACTTTTTAGTTCTAATTTAAATATTTATTATATATACTATCATTATAAAAACGCCTTAAATAGTACTTCTAAAATCAGATACAAAACAAAAATAATTTAAAGAATTGAAAGTTTTCTAGTAGTATGTTTTTTATTTATTGTACTTCAAAGTTGAAAGCTTATATCGTTTTGAAAAATTTGCTTGAGTTCTAAACATTTTGAGATAATTGTATTTTTCGTAAACAGTGTCAAAACTATTTGCTTGGTTAGAAAATATTAATAGTATTTGTATCCAAGTTAGATTTCGACTAATTTTGTCAAAATAACTAAGCTTTAATGGTTTTTTTTTAGAGCTACTTACTAAAAAAATGAAAGAAATTGACGAAACTATTTTTAAACTTGATGTTAAATTGGCTAACGAAAAAGCCATGGTTAGCAACATGATTGAAAAAATGAGTAAACTTAACTTCTCATGTTCTAAAAAAGATCAAGAATGTTCAATTACAAAAAAGCACCGTAAGAGATTTTTCATATCTACTTATATATTTTTTAAATTATCTATACTTAAAAGTTTAGTAAAACAAATTTAAAATAAAAAGCTTAAGTTTTAGTGATTTTAAAAGAAATAAGTAGTACTTTTTTTTATTATTTTAAAATTATTATAGTTTTTAAATTTTAATACAACTTTTATACTAAAATATTTTTTTTAAACTGTTTTATTTTTCATTTTTTCAGTTAATGTTGAGCACACAAAAACTTCTCGTGACGAATCTTTACGTGAAAGTAGGTTCTAATTTGCTATAACTTTAATAGATTAGTCTATAAAATTAATGAAGTATACATTTTAGAGTTATTCCAATAGTAAACTTTAAACGCTTGATAAAACACAAGGTTAGTTTATGTAAAAAAAATGTAATATTTTTTATTAATTTTTAATAGTCTAGTTATAAGTACAAACTAAAATTATTAAAATCTGTTCAAAAAGTATTGATAATTTTTTTAGATTTAAGAAATTCAAAAACACTGCGCAAAAAGTCAAACAAACGCAAAAACAAAACCGACCTTTAAACCACTTATCATCAGGTGATAAAAAGAGTTTAATGTCCAATGAAGTAAATGCAAATTATGGAGATGAAAATAAACCGAGTTGTAGTTATTTGAACAACGCATTACGGAAATATAAAATTAATTCAAGTTCAGATGATGAAGATATTAGTGGTGCAGAAAGGACTCTTGATTCTTTAATTCACAATAAGTTATTGGCTCCATACTATAAACTTAACAATTATCCTGATCATTCTGAAGTACAAAGAATCAGTTTGGATACCGGGCTTAAAATGAACGAGGTCAGCAGTTGGTTTTTTCACCAGCGCCAAATTGAATATGAAAATTTCAACTCTGAACGTAACAAAATGGTGAGAACTAAGTTTTCTGAACCGCAACTTTTAAAGTCGTTCAACGAATACAAAATTGATTCAAGTTCAGATGATGAAGATATTAGTGATGCAGAAAGGACTCTTGATTCTTTAATTCACAGTAAGTTATTGGCTCCATACTATAAACTTAACCATTATCCTAATCATTCTGAAATACAAAGAATCAGTTTAGATACCGGATTAAAATAAACGAGGTCAGCAGTTGGTTTTTTCACCAGCGCCAAATTGAATATGAAAATTTCAACTCTGAACGCAACAAAATGGTGAGAATTAAGTTTTCTGAACCGCAACTTTTGAAGTCGTTCAACGAAAATGTTTACTTTGACGACAAAACGATTAAAGAATTAATAAGTAAAACTGGATTGAGTGTTGATGAAATCAAGTATTGGCGCAAGTTGATGGTAAAGAGAATTTATTGTTTTTACAAAAGATTTCCTAATCCAAGCACACAAGATATTAAATATCAAAGTAGCGTTTATGGAGTTAAGGAAGACATTTTAAAAAATTGGTCAAAATTAAAACGACAAAGAAAGAACGTTTCGCTTGAAATCGATAGTGACAAAGAAACTAATAGATTAGAAACTAACAATTGCTCTAAAGACATCACAAATGTAAAAAGTAGTATAAGAGTAGAAAAAGCAAGCTGCCCGGTCTTTCCGGTTGAAGTGACCGAAATTTCAGCCAGCGAGGATTTTTTCAAGATGAGAGAAAAGGTTAATATTATGAGTACGATCGGTTTCAGCTGGTTTGAAGGCGCCTTTTGTGGGAAAAGCTGGTATGAAATTGCAAGGAAAGATGTAGCTGCTGGGAGATTGGGATATAATAAAAGGAAAAACCTCGGTGAGTCAGTGGTTGTGAAAGGGGCGTTCGGAAAAAATGATTTGAAAGTTTTGGCTGAAGTTTTTTTCAACGATCCGTATCCAGAAAACGACATGACTGTCTGGGTGTGCAACAAACTGAACTGCTCTAAAGAAGAAGTGTATAATTGGTTTCAACGAATGAGGGAGAATTATGACGTGTCTAAAAGAAAAAAGATCAAGGGTGTATATAAAAGTAAATAACCTATCATAAAGTCAAAAGACAATTTTCTCACAATTTCAATAGGGTAAAGCTGTTACGACCCTATAAAAAACTTTAAAATAAATTTATACATAGTAAACATTTCTAACAAAACAAGTTAAAATTCATTGGCTTTAACTTTAAAAACAAAAGTTAATATCTGTAAAAATCGAAGTTTATTCTGGATCTACGATTCTAAAAAATATAAAAGTTTGGTTACCTTTTACAGATGATAAAGACCTAAAAATTTTACTTAAAAATTTTAATTTATCAAAACTAATTTAAAGCCTGATAATAATAGTTTAAAAACTTCTTACTGTCTCAGAAAAAAAACTCTTTTTCTTAATCAAGGTGTTTTTTCTTTGAAAATTCAGTATTAAACAGAAAACTATAGTGTTCTAAATAAAAAAATGAACTAACCCCATTTCAATCTAAGATATCTGATTCAGACAAGAAATGTAGACTTCAGCAAAGAAAATTTCACTGATGAAGATAGTGATGTTTAACAAACCAATTATATTGTTTTTTTGATATTGTTAAATAACTTTATGATTTGATCTTTTTTTGCGTTTTTTCTTATATTTTTTTTAAATAAAAATCTTAAAAAAAAAACTATCAGTTTTTGTAGCATAGTAATTATTAAAATTTTATTGATATATTTTGGAGGTTAAAGTCTTCTTTAATGCAATAAAATCTAATACTTTTATTAAGAAATAGCTTTAACTTTTATAATAATTGTAGTTTTAAGTTATGAAAATATTTAAAGTTTGTCATGTCTTATTTACAGCCTACTGGTTAACTTATAAAAAACTACTGTATATAAAAACTATTTTACTTACAACATATTTACTAACTTATTTACAAATAAGTCCCTGTTTTATGTTTTATTAGATTATGACTAAAGTATAGAAAATTAACTATAATCTTGATAATAACTATAATAAGGTATAGGAAATTATCTAATTCCAGTTTACCTATACTCAATTCATACCATTTGTTCATTTTTTTAAATTTTTTAACATGTATTAAAACAATAATTTAAGAAATTAAAAAAAAATAAGATAAGAACTAAACACAACGTGTCAAAAATAGTCGAAACGGAAAGTTTTTAAGTAATAAGATGTCGCAAAATAAAACGATAGTTTCTTAAAGATTTTTGCAATGTAAAACAGTAGTGATGGTCTTGATATAATTTCGATACTTAAACATAGTTCATTATCAAAAAAAAGTAATTTGGGTACCACAAACCCTTTGATTTATGACGAAACTCTTTGTTTTAAGTAATATAATCAAGTTGAACTACTCTACTTTTAAATTTTTAGACATACATTTTTTTTTTTAAAGTGCAAAAGTTGATTTAAAATTCAGAAAAATGCTTTAAAATTTAATTTTTTTGTAGTACAATTTCTGAAGTTAAACAATTGAAGACCAATTATTACCATAATATATCAGTCGCTACATCTGGATCTTTTATGCGGTGCAGAAGGTTTAAGCATAATTAAAAATTCCCATAACTGTATAAAAGAGCCAAAAAGCAAAATACAGTTGTGACTAATAATTAACTCTAAAACATTTTATTGAAATTTTTTTAAGCTTTATAAATAAGTATCTTATAATACAGAGGTCGGTAAACTGCAGCCTGGGATAAAAACTCCCTCATAGTCAAAATGTTTATAATAATTAAAAAAAATTAAGACAAAAAAAGCAAGTTTTTGTAATAAAAACTCGCTACTAGGTTCTTAAAAAAATACTACTTTTCACTAAAGTTCTGTGTTGCTTATTTAATCATATTTTTGGTTTAAAACGATGTTAATATTTTAAATCAACTGCGGTCCTTTTTATTTGTAGAATGCGGCGCACGACTTATAAAAGGCTGCTGACACTTTTTATAAAACAATCTAAATGTTTTGATATTTATATAACTATGTAAAAAAAATGTTAGAACAGAAAAATGTTTTTATTTAGAGAATATTACCTATAGTGAAACTACATTTTACTGTAGTAAGTATATGTTTAAAATGTAATCTTTATAGTGATACAGTTAAGGCTAAATTTTATATTAATAAAAACCTTTAAAATTGTTATTGTATAATTTAACAATGAACTAAATGAAAACGTAGTTTAGCTGCTTAAAAAAATATATGACAATTTTACATCTATTATACGATAATTGTAAAACATTCTAAAGTAACACTTTCAGAAACAAAACTTTTATAATTATAAAATGAAACAAAATTTAACTGTTTTTATAATTAAACGAAAAAACATTTTTTAAAATACTACTTTAATGCAACTTTGTTTAAGTTGATTGAAATCAAAGTTTTCTGAATCTATTTTAATAAGCTTTAGATAATATATTTAAAACATGCATATGTCAACTTTTTAAGATTAGAAAATTATAGTTTGTTTAAGTTATTTTAATTAAAAATAGTAAAATTTATAAATATAATATGTAACTTAAAAAATCAGTAGTTTAGCATCAACATTTTGGTGTTTTAAACTTATCAAAAACAGACATACTGTAATCACTTGATTATGCATAAAGTAAAACACTTCATCAATCTAGTGTACTTAAATGTTCAAGTATTGTTTTTGAATACAAAACAGATGACTTAAGTCTAAATGATACTTAAGTACATATTATTAAATATAAAGACTATCTTCTATTATAAGTTTTTATTAATCAATTTTTGTAGTTACATACTTTAAATTTGATCAAGTAAAAAAAGTTATAAGAAAATTTATAATTTTTTCTTTAAAATTATAGCATAATCTATCAATAAATTAAAGCATTGAAGTTCAACTAATTTCTAAAAAGTTTTCTATTATAGAAGGACTAAGTGTAATAAAAACATCACTTTAAAATTACTAAGTTATTCTTTAAAGTGATCTTAAAAATAAGTTAAAAAATTTATAAGTATCTGTATAACCTTGTGTTTTTTTTATTGATTAACAATAATTGACTGCTGAACGTATCATAAAATAATAATAATAATAACACACAATGAATAAAATTATTTGATGAAAGGAAAAACAGAAATTTACAATGGAGACGTTTAATAGATATACTTGTACAAATATATCAAATTTGCCGTAAATTCTATGCAGATTAGCGAGTAATAGGTTATAAACAGGGGCGTAGCGTGGGGAGGGACACTGGCGCATGCGTGCCACCCAAAAAAAAAAAGTATGTAATATCTTTATCCTTTATTGTTTATTTTTTATGCTTAATTTGCCTTTATACAACTATGTTTATCTAGTATTCGAAAAGTTAAACGAAATTTCGAATACCAATTAGTGACAAGTTAGGAAAATTACTCAATATACTGATTCGGTGCGCAAGCGAAAATGCGCACCGGTGTTGATGAAAAACTCTATAAGGAAATATTTTATAACTTCATGAACTTCATAAGAATTTAAACTCAAAAAGCACGCAATCAATGTAATGCACCGCAAGAGTATAACCTTATGGCAGATTTTTCTACAAAAACTTACAAAAATACGTCACGCTTAAAGTAAAATTAAACAATTTTACAAGTTTTTTTATATGCTACAAATAATGTTTAGACTACTGCTAGTTTTCTGATCTTTGTTTTTGTAAACATACAAGAAAAAGCGTGTCGGCCTATAAGAATCAAACTTTGTTTGTGAATTTTATTTTAAACAAATACAATCAGATAAATTTAATTTAAAAAGTATACTTTTAACTTGAAAACTTTAAAGTTTAAAGTAACAAACAGTTACTTTGAACTTATTTTACTTAATGAATTTATTTCAATTATATTACTTATAAAAATATCTTTTCATACCTAATTACAAAAGTTTTAATTTAGGGAATTTTTGAGAAAAAAAGTTTGCGCACCCCCTGACCAAAATACAACGCTACGCCACTAGTTATAAATTATAAATGATTAAAAATATTTCAATTATTTATTATCAAAAGACTTTGAAATTGTCAAACTGTAACGTCTTGTTTACTATTATTTTCTTTTATTATTACTACTATTGTTTTTTTATAGTTCTAATCTATGATATATCTCCGCCAACAATAAATACTTTTAATAACTTGATTTTTTAACTTATAAACGATTGTAGCATAGTATTGTAAGGTTAAAAAGTATTTTATCTTTTTAATTGCAGTTCATCATGTTAGAAGTCAGAAAATGTGGTCAGTAAAACTTCATTTAAATACAAGTGACTAACTATGAATTAATTCATAGCTAGTTTAATTATTAATAACACATCAGAAGCTTATTTACGTAAAATCAGCCATAATGTCTTTGAAGAACTTTTTATAACTTTTGGCTTTGGTAGTTTTAATTTTGTTGTTTATAGTAAACCCATGGTTTTCATATTGCAACATTAAACTCAAAGTGTAAACTTAATATTCAGCATATTCAGAGATTGTTTACAATCATTACATTTTTCAATGCATGTTGTTCAAGACTATTTTACAATTCATGCAATGCTGCAGTTCATTGCAGCTTCAAGTTTGAGCTTTTCAACAAATTTTTGTATTACTTATATTTAGCATGCAGCTCTAATTATACTAGCATTTGAAGGTCGGTTAAAAGATATAAGTATAGTCCAGTTAATCATTTATTCGATGAAAAAAATCAAAAAATCTATACTTTTTTTTTTGATTACGTTGCATAATAGCTATAGTGTGTCACCCCACGCGACCCCACTGGATATTAATTATAACTCATGCTTCTGGAAAATTTTGCACCTAGTTTAAAAAATTTAACGAAACAATATTTTTTTAAATCAAATACTCTTACGTTTTGTATAGTTTAAATAATTAGTTTTAAAAACAACTGTTTTTGTTTATAGGAACTTCAAAAATTAACAACTTCTCTTTATTATTAAAATTTTAACAATTTTAAAGTAACAACAATGAGGCTAAACTGAATATCATTTTACTTAATACAAATAATAACTTTTTTGTCGAATTTTTACTTTTAGTTATAACACAAATGTGTTGATAAATGACTGCATTCCTTTTAATCTTTTAACAATCAGGTTTTGTCTGTTAACGTTTCTAGTTATATTATTCAACGCCTATTTCATATTGCCAAAACGTTGCTGCTAATAACAAAAACTGTAAATTTACGGTCCGATAACTTACTAACTTAAATAAAAAAGTATGTCTACCACACTAATTACGTCCAACAATCAATAAAAAACAACTTCAAATAACTTTACTACATTGTTTATTGCACAACATCATCAAATAATTTCCCAAAGACTAAACAATCAAATTTTATCCAAGCATGAAAATGGAAAAAAAAGTTATCGTCAGCGAGTGCGAATTAACCGGATTTCAAAATCATCAAAACAAAAGTGAATGAAAGTTTATTACAACTGATCGCTATCTTTGGAACTAATAGTGCAAATTTTTACCATTTATCTTTTCGCGAGCCGTTTCCCCTGCTCCCCGGCTTCATCACGCCGCTCCTGCCGAGCTTGGCCTCGAAGCTGTCGTACATGGCGTCCCTGTTGCCGGCGGGCCGCTCGTAAAGGACTTTGTCCCTGTCGCCCGACTGGAGCATGTTGGCGCCGTACTTGCTCGCGTGCCTAAAGAACACCCTCGTCTCCTTGTTGTAATTCAGATCCTCGTAGTCGTTGATGGACACCCACTGCTGCCCCTTTATCTCCCGCGGCACCACGTGGTCCAGCCTGATGGCCGACGGGTTTTCCGCTTGAACGATCTCGTACCGCGTCAACTTGTTCTGGTTGTTCTTGATCCTGAACGTGCCCATGGAGTTGGCGAACTCGCTGCGGCTGAGGAGCACGCCCGACTCTTCCAACGTTTCCCTGAAACAAAAAAGGAATTTGCAAATTACAATCGCCATGTTGAACTTGTTCTAAAACAACTTTCTAATTTTGAGTGCTTGAAAGCCTCTGAAACAGGCTTTCCGAAAGCGGGCCAAGTGGCCCGCATGTGAGCCATAATATAAGTTTAAGGGGTCATGAGTAGTAAAGGGGCCACGGAAGGGACATAATGTGAAACACCATATATTTTCGAGTTTCTAATAAAGAACAAGAAAAAATAAAAGTAAAATCAAAAGTCTTTTGTGTATTTAAGGGTAATTAATGGAGCTTATGCTAAATATTATGAAAAAAATCAGAAGGTTAGGTGACCATAAGCTGTAAAAGGGGAGCCATGAGGCTATAACTTGAAACTTAGACTATATGTTCATGAGTTGATGGTGAAGAGCAAAAATAAAGGCCTAAGGTGTATTTAAGGGAAACTTAATAAGAAATATTGTTGGAAGAGGCAATAACTTTTTTTACTTCTTTAAAGAGAGAGTCTTGAAAAATTTAAAAAACTTCAAGCTCTTTTTAAGCAAAATTTAAATTTCTCACCTGATGCCGGTGTAGCCGAGGTTGCCGTCGTCGCTATAGTTGATCTTGCCCTTCGGCAGCACCTTCTGATCCATCATGTTAATGCACGTCAGCACTTTTCCGTTGCTTGCGTCTAAAATGATGGTTCCCGCCGTCGGCCTGTTTCCGTGAACTACGCGCATGTGACTAATGAACTCGCCCTTGCTCATGTTGCAAAGGTGCTGCGGCAGCATAGACTTGTGGTGGTCGTGGATGTGGCCGAAAATTCCTCTTTTCTGCTTGTCCTGGTCCGGGTAGCCCAAGCCCTCCTCGGTCACCTTGCCGTACAGCTTCAGCTGGACGGCGCTCAGGTGCCGGTCCTTGCTGCGCCACAGCTGCTTCTCCGCCTCGCACACGACGTCCAGCGAGTTGGCGAACGGCTGCCGGTGGCGCATGTCGTTGTCTATCTTGTTCTTGAGCGACGCGTTCAGCTCGAACGCGGTCCGCCTGCTCCTGCTGAAACTGATGTTGTTCCTACTGTTGTTGTTATTGCTCTTGCTGTAGGTGGCATTGCTCTTATTGTAGGTGACATTATTCTTGCTGTTGGCATGGTTCCTGTTGCTTACATTGTTCCCGCTTTTAGTGGCATTGTTCCTGGTGCTGTTGACATTGCTGCTCTTGGTCAACTTGCTACCTTTCTCTCTCACACTCGGTTGCCCTTTCATTGCTTGTAGTTTCTTCAACTGCACGCTTTTGCTGACCCAAACGCCAGAAGACTTGCCGTCCAAGTTTTTGTTCGTGAGGCTCGCTTGAGAGGTTTTTTGCAAATCAGCTGTTGATTTGTTGCTGGAAGCTTTTCTCAAACTCTGACTCGTTTTCGCAGTGGTACCTTGAGAAACATTCGTGCCTGTCACGCTAGCTTGAGAAACGTCTCCAAGTCTACTGCCTTTCGAAGTACTACTATTGTTTAAAAGGACACTTTTAAAACTATCTACCACGGTACTTACAATGTTGTTTGATTTTCCTCCCACGCTCGGAACTGAATTCCTCAAAAAATCATCATTACTTAAATTGGGAATAGTAGAACTTTGCAAACTGAATTTGCTGCCACTCTGGAAACGGCTGCCAAATTGGTTGCTGTTGGAAATTTGAACTGAGTGCAACTTGTTTGACGTCATCGACGAAGGTCGGCACGTTTGCTGCTGGTCGTCACAATTGCCGTCCCACCAGTCGTGGTCCGCTCCCGCGCCACCTGCTGGCCCCGCGTTGTCGGCGTCTTCCATTTTTTTAAATATTAATAAATGTAAAGTATTAAAATATCTGTTCTGTGGTTATGTTGAGTTTAAAGTTGCTAAAGTTTAAAACAAATCAAATGAGCGTTGACTTTATGTTGTATTTACACGTTTTTACGTTTAAAATGATAATAGAATGATTTAAATTTTATTGATCAATGATGGTCAACTTTTTACTATGCAGTTGTTTTTAACACTGATTTTAATTATTTTGTCAAATAAATTATGTGCAGCTATTTTAAATATTTCTTACAAACACTTTGATTTTAGATCGCTAAAAGCGTAACTGTAATTTAATGCTCTATCACTTTCTATTTACAAAAGGTAATGAAAATATATTTGTTACAATTAAGAAGAGATAACTACCATGGAAAATTTTCTTAGTTACTTACACTGAAATATTAAATTTAACAATGAAGTGGTAAGTCAACATGATTTTCAATTAATAAAGAAATTTATTAGTTTGAATTAATGAAACCTTTTTCAAAGTCTATCAAACTTAGCCTAATGTCTTATAAAAAAACAGGTCAGCCTAAAACCAGTCATTTTAACATTAAACTAGCTTGAGTCAGTGAGATATTTTTTTTAATAAGTATGAAGCTATCATGTTCAGCCTAATTTTGTACAACCTTATTGACTTACCCTATAATCTAAAAGTGGCATTTAAACCATTATTAATTTAAGGCAATAGGGGGGGGGGGTAAACCATGTGTTTTACAAGTTGATCTTAATTTATTTTTAGTTTTTTCTAAGCTTCAAGATGCTTTTTATCGTTTTAAAAAATTCGAATTATTTTTGGAGATATGACCAGTCAAAGTCGGGCCGCATAATAGGTTCCCTATTGGAAGGAAAAACTAAAACAGCGAAAAAAGACTATTTCATTTAAAATCTATCTCCTCCTACATTTTTCCAGCAATCTTCTTCAAACTTTCACAGTCTAATCTTTATACAATAAATCAAAAACGTTACTTTGAAATTAAAAAAAAAAATGTTTTTTTTTTTTAAAAACTTTTTTTTTAATTTTTGTAATAAAATTTTATTTTTTTAAATTATTAAAATTCTAAAGTAAAGTTTTTTCCTTTTATTATAAGGAACATTTCCTAAATATTTGAAAAAGATTGCTTGAAAAATGATGGAGGAGATAGATTTATATTAAATTTTAAAATTTCCGAGAAAATTGACTCCGAAAAATTTGCGGTCCATACGTTTATATTGGAAAATTTTTACAAAAAATTTAATATCTCAAAAGTTAAATGACTTTTTGATTTCTATAAAAACTGGCTTGTAGTTTGTACTTAAAGCTTTCATATTAAAGCCAAAGTTAATTTTTGTAAAAAAAAATGTTGGAACCTCCCCTTATGGCCTTAATTAACATCTAAACTGAAAACTAATTAATTATATATACAAATTATCTAAATTTCTAAATATAATTAACAGTATAGAAAATTAAAAACATTAACGTTAGTAATCATCAGAATCACAGCTTCAATTTCAAAAGTTTTTTTTCAATTGAACTGACAAACAAATATAAAATGACCAACTATTTTTATTCAATTACCAATTCTTGTTTAAGTATTAATTGAATTAGATAGTTTAATTATAAGTAAACACATATTTCATTTTACAAAAAGTAATTAAATTGTTTTTTATTATTTACAACATTAGAAAATAAGCATTTGTTAAATATTTACCGCTATTAAAGGAGCTAAAATTATGTTAATTTGTTTTGGAATAATTAAAGTTTAACCCATACTCAAAATGATGTTACGATTATTTCATACCTCACAATTACAGCTTAAAAATGAAAACTGTATTACTGTAGTCTAACTCCTCAAACTTACTTAAGCTGTTGATCTTTTAAACTATAATAAAATATTAAACTCACTACAGCAATTGTTTACTGAACTAATTTTTTTGTACTACCACTAAAACAAATAAGGTATAACTATTATTTACTAAAATTAAACGTTTAAGCATTTTAACAACAAAATGTTTTCTTAATTTTATTTAACTCAAATTTAAAACATTTTAAGTCACTATACATTTCAAAAGATCACACCTTGAAATGATGGCCTACTGAAGGTTTATCGGTTTTTATTGAACTTTATAAACAACAAACCTGATGTGTTTTAAAGTGGTTACCGGCTTACAATCTTATCTTAATCCACACAAATATAAGCAAACTAATACTTATAGTATTAATAAGTTGAGTTTAAGGAAACATTTAGTTATTGAAGTTACACAGAAACTTAAGCATATAGCCTTAAAAAATGTTTTTCTAAGAGAAGAAATAGCTTCTATATGTGACATTGTTAACAATGTGTAGTATTTTATTTAACACCCACAAAAATATTAAAAAAAAGGATTCAATAGGAAATTGTAAGACAATATCATAATGCATTTGACAACTGTTTTTATTTAATGGAAAGTTTTTAGAACTCTCTTGTTTATCCAAGCGATTGATCAAACTGCATTTGATATTCTGTTACAAATTTATGAGAAAACAGTTAATCATTTTTAAATTGTACCTTTAGCATAAATTTATAATAGTACTCCTTACAACTATTGTAACAATAATTCACCCAATATTTTTAACTTTTTTTTATCTACAGTATAGTTTTCGCCTTGCTGAGCTAAGTAAATATTTTTCTTTTATTGCATTTAACTGTTTTTAATCAAACTTTTTTACTTAATTTGAGCTATGCATAACTTTATTAAAAATATGTACTATGTTATAACAAGTAAGCTAAATACTTTAAATCTAAAGTGAGTTGGCTGTTTGCTACCAGTTATACTTAAATAGAATGAACTTTTTGACGTACCATACAATTGTTAGTATGTACCCTGTTCTCATCTTTAAGTAAAAACAAAAAATTACTATTTACCTATAAAACTTATATATTAGCATCTTAAGGAGAGTAAAAACAAATTTAATTAGTTGAAAATAAGCAAATGTTTATTTTTTTTGTATAACTTTATGATAAATATTATTAAAACTGAAAAAATTAATAAAATTTACTAGCTGTTGTTGAATGGAATTAAGTTATTGTTTTTTAATTAAAAACCATTTTCTCAATTAGTCCATTTTAGTATTTAACTTTTTCAGTAACATTTTTAGTCATTTTGAATAATTCCATATTTGAACAAACATAATATACTTGCACAAAAGGATTCAATTATAACTATACTATGGTAAATTTTTTTATGACTTAATTTACTTCTAAACAAAATTATGTATTAGAAAACCAGTTAAAAAACTAATCTTTCGTGGTTTTTTCAAATAGTAAAATCAATTAAATAATAAACTTTGAAACAGAAGTAGAACTTGTTTTCTAAAAGGTGATTAAATGTTCATTTTCATATAGTTTTTAACAACTTTAAACTAGTAACAGCTGTTTTCATAGTTTTGTATTTTATACTTTAATTTAACTAAATTTATTTAATTAAACATTTAAGTTCAATATTTTAAAAACCATTGTAAATAAACAAATCTATTGCAATAAATAAAATTTTTAGTGAAAAAAATAAAATTTCCTTTAATCTTAAGCATTACTTATTAGACTGTAGGAAATTTGAATAGAACTGCCATTGATTTAAATTATAAATAAATTTCTTTAAAAAAATTGTGAGTGCAGTTATGTCTAAAAGTTTAAAACATTGAACATAAAAAATTAAACTGAAATATACTTTACTTTTATGTTTTTTTTTCTTGTTTTAAATTTTTTTAAGTCCCATAAACATTTTAATCCAGAAGTCAAAATTTTTTATTTATTTATTTTTGGGCACAGTGTGTACAGCTTACTTTTTTCCTGACATAACTATAGTAAGAAATTATATTTAATTACTATTGAACTAACTACAATTATAAGTCTGTCTTTAGTTGCTTTTAATCTAATTATAATAAAGATTTTTTTTAATAAAATCAGACAATTAACAAGTTTATCAGAAATGTGTATTTTGATAAAACAAGTAACCTATAAACTATAAGTCTGTAAAAATATCCCTTTTTTAATTAAATAATTTTAAAAACAACTTAAAATTTTATTTTTTAATATTAAATAGCAGTGAAATAAAAAGTTTAAACAACCATCTTTTCCTTTGACAATAACACAGTGTTTTAATCAATCTAAATTACAAAATTATACATGTTTTAAGGTTTTTCAAAACTTAAATAATATTCAAAATATGTGGCTTGTTTAATAGTAAACTTATATTATTGTACTACGTTTTACACCCACATTACAGACCATAAATGAATTAAACCTAGCTATATTAATACTAATAATACTGAATGCTACTTTATATGCTATTATATATGTGCATGACAAATTACTACTATAAAAAATTACTTATAACAAAACCATATACACAAATCTAACAATAGTATAAGGAACATCATAATTTATGAAACTACTTTAAATGAAATCAAATCTTAAAACACTTTTTAAATCTAAAAACATACACTTTAAGCTTGAATTAATTAAATTGAGAGTTTACTACTTAAGCTTCAAGTTATAAAACACATATGTTAAAATAACTATACAAAGAAAATAACTCTACTACATACAATAAAGCTTACTTCTGAAACTAAATTTTGAGACTGGCACTGACTGCGTTGTTGCTACACTGTCACAGTTCAAATGAGCTGTGCACTAAGCATGTAATGTTTCATCAGTTTGTTAAATCTCTACTAACTGTTACTGCACTTTTGTTGCATCATGCTCTTAATTTTCTCTTTACTGTTATTAACTAAATGAAACAGGAAGTGAAGCTAGTATTTCATTGGACTTTTGTCAAAAAATAAGATTTACCCAGGTTTTTTTCTTAGTATAAAATTTCTAAAGTATTCTTAGTTTTTAATAAAATGGCCAATTTGACTAATTTTTTGTGTTTTAATTCATTGCAAAAGTAGTTTAAAGCTTCTCTTAATTTTGACAAAAACTTTTGGATTATTTCAAAAAGGTAATTACAGTTATGCAAAAAGTGAATATCAAAAAAAAAGTAAGTTTATAGTTTGGAACCTGTTAGACAAAAGTAGAAGAAAGTTGGTAAATTATGATACAAAAGTTGATGGTTAAAAATAAGAACTTAGTAGTAGTCTATAAAAATTAAATTCAGATGCTCAAGTAGAATAAAATGAGAATTGCTATGCTGACTTTACAGAAAAACATTTACAAAGTTAAAATTTGTTTCAAGTAAAAGATCATTTTGAACAAAAAAATAACTTAGAGAAAATTAACACTACAACTAAAATAAAACTAAAAATTTTTTACTAAAAATATTTTTGCTGCTGCTTAAAAAACTAACTTTTTATTTTATAATTAAGTAAATAATTTTTGAAATGGTCCCCTTTCATCAGTTCATGTTTGTAGCCACTTTTTAAGTCATTTTGTATCATTCAAAGTTCAACCAAACATAAAATACTTACACTCAGGGAAATCAGTTGAAAATTACTTTAAGGTAATACAATACTTTACTAAACTTACTACTAAACAAAATTATGCATTAGAAAACAAGTTAAGAACTGTTTTTAAAACTATTTTCTAAAATATTTAAGTTTCTATGGAAACATTGTAATAGTTGAAACAATTAAAATTGCCTTATAGTAAAGTCGTAGTCAAAAACTCAAATTGACTTGGTAATTCTATAGTAAAATATAAAATTCAAAAAAAGATTTGTAGTAAAACGCTAAATATTGCGCAAAAATTTTCCTAAGTATAAAAATTTTTTTGATGAAATGTTTGTAAAACTAATGATAATTTAAACAAAAATATTATCTGATAAAATTAAGTGGTTTCGTTAAACAAACAGTATATCATTTAACAACTTACAAAGCATTAGGAGATGTTAAATAGTATAGTAGTTTTCAAAATTTAATATCTAAATAAGATTTAAATTTTAGCTTCAGAGTCCTGCCTGAGGCAAAATACTGGTTTTAATTTGCTACTAAAAATTTACTACTAAAAAGTTTTTGTTTAAAAGCAGTTTCTAATTCACAAATAGTGCATTAACATGATTTATTAACTTTTACTGCTGTTTTAAATGAAAATGTAAATTAGTACAAAAACTTATTTTGAAAAAGTCTCTCATTAACTTTAATTTATAAGTCTACTTTAGCAAACTTTTATTAGTAACTTTTTACAGCTTTTTTCAAGATGTTCATTATTTTATTTGCCACGAGTTATCTGAAATAACATTCCATAAGTTATTCTTTACACTAGTATTCTATAACTTTAAAAAAGTATCAAAAAATACTAATATGAAGAAAGTTTTAAATTAAAAACATTTTCGTCAAACGTTTTTTTACAAGATTTGTCCAGCAGAATGTTGGAAAATAGTCCTGATCTGCTATTGATTTTTAATTAAAATTTATGGTTAGCTAAAAAACGATTGTACAGTTATTAAAAATCTTAATAAAAGGCAAACAAGTTGGCAATTAATAATATGCCTGGTGACCATACAAACGTTTGTAAGTACCCTGCATGAAACTATTTTTTTATAAGGAAAAGACTATGTTAAACAATAAAAACACTAAACAAAAAATCATCATTACAATCCAAAAAAGAACTGAAATGTTTCACCAATAACTAAATAATAAACTATATAACTGAAATGCTTCACTAAATTTTGCTTAGCTGCTGCTGATTACACTTGCACTTAAAGTTTTACAACTAAGTAACAATCTGTCTGTTTTTTTTAGTATATTTTTTAAGGAAAATTTTGAGCCATAAAGTTTAGTTCGATATTCAACTCGTTATAAGCTAAGTCCAAATAAGTAGAACTTATCTAACAGTTAGAGTATTATTAAGATTAAAACATATATAAGCCTAACTTTCATAGAAAATACACAGAACTAACCAGATGAAATGTTTTATATTTAAGCCTAAGCTTAAAACCTGATAAAATGTTATGTTTAAAATTATACTTGTTACATATGATCTTGTTTTTAGTTTTTACTGTCACTCTTTCTTTAAGTTCATCACATAACTAAAAAAACCTAAAAAAGAAAGTAAACAGTAATGGGAGTTTTTTTTGTTTACTTTCATACTAGTTAAAAATTACGTTAGTACTTTGCATAACTAATATAAACATAAATGTTTCAATATTTTTGAGGTTTTTTAAGTTTATTACTTTTTTTTTATCTCCTCACATTGTTATTAATCCTCACTTTTTTTTTAAATTAATTTTTACTTAAATTAGTGTATACATAAATTTACCAAATAAGACATATTGTGATAAAACAAGTAAGCTGAATATTCAATTCTGTAAATTTTTTTTTAAGGAAATCAATTTTTTGCATTCTTTTAAAATGCAGGATTTTTTTATTTAATATTGTTACGATATGCAATGTTTTCTAAGTTTTAGGAAATTGAATTTCCTGTAGCAACAAGATTGTGTCAAATTCAACAGAACTCAATGAAAACTTCTTTAACAGATAATTAATATTTTAAACATGTTGGCCAACACTTTACTATACTTGCAGAAAATTTCAGCTTGATTGGACTTTAAAATGTCAAACATTAACTGAAGAACTTTTAAAATAAATTTACAGACATAATTATTTAAACATTTTTTGCTCTCTTTTGTATTCAATCATAGTTTTTAACTGAAAATTTCTATATAAGCCATTGACGTAGTAGCTAAAATATTTTAACTATTTTTACTATTAATTCTTACTGATATTTTTAACCATATAGATAGATTCATAACTAATACTTGCATAGTTTAAGTCCTTTCTTGCTCAGCACAAAAATATTAACAGTTAAATTGGTTCATTTGTCTGTTTTCTATCATAGTAATATTTCATCTAACCCTTGTAAAGCACTTACGTAGGTTCTAGCTATATTTAATAAAACCAAAAAGAATATACAGACCTTACTATTGCTAATTTATCTTTACAATAAGAAAATAAACTTTTGCAAATACATTGTTTCAAAAAAAAAGTAGTTGTAGAGAAAAAAGGGGATTTCAAGTTTATGAAATTTGAGTAGTGTTTATAGTTTTAAAATTCATTAAAGCATTTAAAGACAATGACAAAAAAATGTATTTTCTTTAAGGCTAAATCTAAAGAAAATGGTTTTTGTTTGAATTATTGTAATATATGAAGTTATTCTATGTAAAAAATAAAAGTGTAGCAGTATTATAAAAATTAATGCAAACAATGCCATTTTTACTAATGCAAATACTTTGTACAATCTTGTGTAATTAAGTTATACTGTCGAGAATAATTTGTATTAAGAAGCTAAAATGAGAATAGCATTTATAAAAAAAATATATTACACAAAACACAGTCATTTTGATATAAATTTCAACATGAGAAAAAAAAAACTACTCATATCTACAAGATTGAAGCATTTTTATAGCTTTTCTGCTTTACAAAGTTGTTTTGGTGTTATCAAACTTTAAAATTACTTAAAATAATACTTAAGAATTAAGATACTTCGATGTCTTTTACTTTAAAAGTACACAAACTACCATGTTTTTACTGAATTGGCTAAACATTTACTGATTTACTTAAAACATTTGTACTAATTAAGGTAGTTTAAAAATTTTATTTATTCTAAACACAAAACTTATACCAAAGATTTATTAAAATTGTCTATATAATACTTGTATTTTAAAATTGCTGATTAAAGTTAAAAAAAAAAACTTACGTGTATCTACAACGATTTTATTAATAAAAAATACTCTTTGCTTTTTAAATTAACTAAAAGTCACATTTTGAAACTTTAACATAGTATAAATTAAGTACAGTGTGAACTTCTAAACTAGGGTTTTCCAAAGTGGGCGATTTTAGTAAGTAGGGGGCTATAACTAGTAAAGGGGCGAAAGGGGGGGTTGGGCAATTTTAAAATTTTGGGCACTCATAAAATTTTTATTTTGCTATTTCACTAACTTTAGCTTGCTAAAAAATATTTCACCCTGAGATAAAACTAAAAAAAAACGAGTCCATTTTGTTTACGTAAAATATAGAAAAAATTAAGTGCTTATGACTCCTATTTTCAAGTAAATTAAATAATTTAATTCATATATTTTCTTCTTTAACAAATTCATAGGTCATAAACGATCGGAACTCTCTTACCATTTCATAACCTGACTTATACGCTATCTGGGATAATAAATAGTTTGTAAAAATCCATTTTATCTATTATTAACTTTAACCTCATGATATCTCTAATTGTTTTTTGAAAAGACTCTTAGTTAGACTAAAAAAAACTATACAGGGTTGCCACTTTACATGAAACCTAGAATTTGATAATTTAGGATTAAAGATCATCATAAAAGATTTCATTCAGAACATTTAAATAAAAATGTTAATTTTTTCAGAAAACGTCGAGATTAGAAAACAAATCATAATCAGATATTATTGTAAAATTGTTTTCGTTATGCAATCCTGCAAAAGCAGGTGCTATCTTAAGCCTAGATTTTACATAGCAGTAAATTGTTTTGCATTTATGTTCTGGAAAAACCTAAACCTATTGCGTGCGTTTTTTTATTATATATGAAAAATGTACTAAAAATAAAATAAAATATTTAAACGTATTGAATTACATTTTTTTAAGACTGATAATAAAAATCAAAAGTCTATTTGTAAGTTTAAAAAATTTTTTTTTTAATTTGTTATATTCTATCAAATCTCAATTGAAAAATAGTGTACAATAGAAACATCGAAAAAATTGTATAAAATAATTGTTTAGTAGTCTTTAAATTTTAATTGTTAGTTAAAATCATGCGCAATCATTAAAAAAACCACCACGTTTTTTTCATTCAAAACAACTTGCGTCTAAAAGCGAATTTTATTTTATTTGACAAACAAAAAATATTTTCTTTTAATTTTATTTGAGAAAATAAAAAATAGAAGCGTGCAAAAGTGAAACACCGTTCAAAATTGACTGATTGTTTAAAATTTTTTGCAGTTCATAAGCATATCTGTGAAAATTTAACGCCGTGCTAAAGTGGCACTTTGCAAAAATGTCGCCATGCAAATGTAACGTCGTGCAAAATTTTGACGTGTAAAAATGTCGCCAGGCAAAAATGACGCCGTGCTAAAATGACCCTGCGTGCAAAAATGACGACTGTGCAAAAATGACCCTTCGTGCTAAAGATTCGCCGTGCAAAAGTGTCCTCTCGTGCTAAAGTGATCCTGCGTGCCAAAGTGACGCCGAGCAAAAGTGTCCCCTCGTGCTAAAGTGACGCTCGTGCAAAAGAGTCGCCGTGCAAAAGTGTCCCTTGTGCAAAAGTGACCCGTTCCCGCTTAGCACCCATTTTCAGAACATGATCGAGCCAGCGAAGCCTGCGCTGACTTAGGGTAAGATACATGGTGGTAAGACTATTATGTCCCAACACTTCCTCGTTGGTAATCTTTTGTTGACATGCAATTCTTTAGATGCGACGAAGGCATCATATGTAAAAGGTATTAGTTTTCTTCTCCTGAACGCTAGACAACGTCTACGTTTAATTGTTGTATAGCAGAGTACTGCATACACTGGAGCGATAAACGTTAGCCTTTGTGTGAATGCTTAACTTTTGGTTACCCCAAACTCTTGCAGTCAAACAAGAGAAGGTGCTTGAGGCTTTACCGATGCAACTACTAATTTCTGTGTCCTATGGTGTGTTTGACGCAACATTTTAAACCAAGGTATACAAATTTGATTTTATATTTAAAATATCATTGCCATAAATTTTAATTGATGGTAAAATATCTGATATTTAACTTAGAACTTTAGTCTTTTATAGATTTATAGTAAGGCCGAAATTCGAGTATGCCGATGAAAAATTACTTTCTGTGTCTGCAGGTCTTAGGCAGAGTGACTCACGAGTGTAAAATCATAAACAGAGAGAAGATCACGTGTTGTGTCAGTATCCAGATTTCGCTTTCCTCATAGACTTGCAAGACTAAAAATTCGTCCTTTAGTTCTTGTACGGAGCTTCATACCGGTTGTTTAGGAACCAAAAGCATTTGTTAGATTAATAGCATTGAAAATAAGATTCCAAACAGAGTTGATCAAGTACGTAGTATTGCTTTACTACACTTTGATTTAAAATGAATCAGAAACACTACGATCATATTGGATGGTTGCATTTGTGGTTTTGTGATATGATTTCACAGCATTATAAAAATTTGGAGGACATCCTGTTCTCATTTAAATGTTATATTTTTACACTGATTTTAAAAATATGTAAAAGAAAAAATTACCAAGTGTCACAAAACTAACAGTATTTATATAAATAGCTATAATATTAAATAGCTATATAATAACCAAAAGTGGGTAGCTGTCTAAATTGCCCGAGCGTACAAAATTGCACGAGGGGACAAAATTGCACGAAAACACAAAAATGCACGAAGATATTTTTGCACGAAGACTAATTTGCACGAGAGCATAAAATTGCACAAAGATAAAATTGCACGTAGACAAAATTGCACTAAGGTTCACTTTTGCACGAAAACACTTTTGCACCAGGGTATATTTTTGCACGAGCAGACAATTTAGCACGCAGACACTTTTGCACGAAGGGTCATTTTTGCACGAGTAACAATTTATCACGGAGGGTCAATTTTGCAAGGGTTTTGTTTCCTACCAAGGGACGGGTCAAAATTGCGCGTAGAAATTTTTGCACGAGAGGACAAAATTGCACGAGAAAACTCTTTGCACGAAAAAATTTATAAAACGTTTAAAAAAAATATCAGAATTAAATAAATTAATAACTAAATAATAGAAATATACGAAAAAAAACTACATAATATTAAAAAAAAATCTGAATTCGAAAATTTAATAACTAAATAATGGAAACATTATAAAAAAAAAATAGTCAAAAAAACTTTAAATAAAAATTAAAAAACAAATACAAAAAAAAATATTATGTAAAAAACAACAAATCAATTAACAAAAAAAAAGTTAATAACTAAAAAATAAAAAATTATTTATAACATTTTTAAGTTTAAAAAAATATTATTTTCAATTGAAAAAAAAAAATAAATATTAAATAAATTAAAATAAATAATAACAATAGTAAGAATTTAAAAAATTTAATATCTAAAAAATAAATAAATTTAAAAAAGATTAAAAAATAAATAAAATTTATAAAAATTAAAAATTAAGAAATTAAATAATAAATACATTAAATAAAAGTTCAAAACAAAAGTTAATAAAATTAATAAAAAAAATTAAAATAAATTAAATAATTAATAAAACAAATTTAAAAGAAATAATAATATTAAAAGTCAAAATGAACAAATTTGATAATAAACGAAAATCAATCAAAAAAAATTATATAAATAGAAATAAAAACTAGATTATAAAAGTAGATTCTAACCGTTATTTAAATATAATTACTAAAAAGAGTTTTGTTTATATCAGTAATTTTTTTTTGTTAAAAATAGAAATTAACTAATTGTAGGTGTTGTGTTATTTTGTTTGTTTTATTTTATACAAAAACTTGTATCTCCTTTTTCTACTAAAAAAGTAAAAAGAAAATAAATTGCTACTGACAGTGCTTTTGCGCAAGTCTGGGTTAGATAAAGAGAAAAAAAAAACAGAGCAGGAGGAGCTTAAGACATAATTAGAGTAAAACGCGTGCAAGTGGTGATGCAACTAAGATAAAGTTTAGACGAATAGAAAATAATGATATAAATTATGTTTAAAACTTTTATATAAAACAAAAAAACAATTTTAAGTATAATTTATGGAAGTACACAACCATAACAGAACTTTCTGTACAATGCACAATAAAAATTTCATCAGAAGGATTTTCTCCTTTCTAAATTTAATTAATTGTCTCACTGTTTTGCATGGTCGTTTTTTTCTGTGCAAAAGTATCTTCGTGCAATTTTAACACCTACCCATGTAAATTTTATTTACATATTTTTATTTTTGATGTTGTTTTATTTCTATTGAAGTTTAGTATAATTTTAATTTAATTTCAGTTTGCATCAATATATGTTTATTCTTCATTAATGGGTATTTTAATTAAAATAAAATTCTAATTATATTTTTGTTAAATATTTTTTAAACTTATATTAATTTTCAAGCCCAATAATTTAGTTTCAATTAAACAAAAGCTAAATAAATAAAAAAAATAAATTAACTTAATATAAACCTAAATAAATTAAAATTAATACATACTTTTTTGTTTATAAAATATAAAGGTTTTAGTATATTTTTTATTTAGTTATTTTAAGTTAGTATTTTTTTGTGCAAAATTGACCATCGGTGCAAAACTGTCTGTCGTGCAAAATTGACCTTCCGTGCAAAATGTAACTCGTGCAAAATTGAGCTACGGTGCAAATTAGTATTCGTGCAATTTTGTACCCTCGTGCAATTTAGTAACCTCGTGCAATTTTGTCTTCGTGCAATTTAGACCCGTTCCCACTAAAAATTTTATAATTTTATTAGAATATTAAAAGAAAATTGAATATGTATGAGCATTTTTGAAAAAAGATACCCTTCAAGGATGTGCTTTGCATTAGTGTTTACAGCAAATAGTTTTGTAAATAAATTGATTTTTAGACGATTATATATTTTTAAACTTAAAAACTGCAATCTTACTTAAAAAATGTTTCAATTCTAAGTTATGAATGTAAGTTATGTTTATATAAGTGTAAAAAATATTATGTTAAGCATTTTATTTCTTAAAAATGCACCATTCGAAAGTTGGATTACTTTAACACAGATTATTGCATTCTTTATGACAGTATATATTTTCAAATATATTTTTTTTTAAACTATTGTTCTAGTTCAAAACTAGAAAAAAGTATTTTTTTTAAATTTTATACCTTTCTCATTAAAATCTTACATTGTAATTTAGTATGTTATAAAACTACCAGTAATATTATCAAATTTATCAAAATGACACTTTAACTTTTTGAACTAAAAAAGTTAACTATTAAATATTAAATTCCTGGTCAAGAAATTAAAAAGAATCCATGGTGTGCAACTTAATAACTAAATTTTGTTTTTGTTCACCAGGTTCTAGGACCAAATATTTTAAGCGCCTTTTTTAACTCGTTCAATAAACAATACAGATTTTATTTACTAAATGTATCAAAACTAAAAGTAAGTTAAAATTTTACGTTTAAGATTTAAGTAAAAATATTGTAATGATAACAGTAATGATAACTTAATTGACACTATAAACTCTGATTCAAAAAAGATCATATTTGAAAGAAAAATAAAAAACAAGAAAATACCAAAATACACTAAATCCGATGCGTTTATCACCATAAAAGACCACAAACCCAAATTTCCGTTTGAAACAGAATGCAGAACATTAAACCCTGGAAAAAACCAACTTGGACTGCTAAGCAAAGTAATACTAGAAAGAATTGTTAATGACATAAGAAGGAAATCGGAACTAACCCAATAGAAGAACTCATATGAAGTGTAAGAATGGTTTAACAATATTGATAATATAAAAAATAAATACTTTGTAAACTTCGACATTATTAATTTTTATCCTAGCATCAGCCATGAACATTTATCTGAAGCCATAACATTCGCAAAAAACTTCACAGTAATAAAAAACGAAGACATACAGCTAATAGAACAGACATGTAAAACAATTGTCACTTATGATAATAGAACCTGGGTATAAAAAGACAGTAACAGCCAATTTGATGTACCAATGGGTTCGTTCTTCGGCGCGGAACTTTGCGACTTGGTAGGCCTGTATGCCTTAAGCAAACTTAGACACTTATACAACTATAAAGATATCGGACTATATAGAGACGACGGTCTCGCAATATTAAGCAGAAAAAGTAACCAAGAGCTAGAAAGACTAAAAATGAACACAATAAAAATGTTTAATGATCTCGGTTTCAGAATAACGATTGACATAGGCGCGACTAAATGCAATATCCTAGATATATCTCTAGACACTGCTAATAGCACATTCAAACAATACCAAAAAGAAAACTCAAGCACCAATTATATTAACAAGTATTCGAATTACCCGTCCATTATCAAAAAGAACCTACCAAAAATGATCGAAAAAAGACTCAATAGACTCTCAAAAACCAAAGAAATTTTCAATGAATCAATAACTGGATACCAGAATGCTTTAACCAACTCAAATTTCAAACACAAACTCATATACTCCACCACCAAAACTTCCAAAGCAAAAAGAAACCAGCACGAACAAGAAAAACAATCTACTTCAACCCACCCTACTGTCAGTCAGTAAGAACCAATATAGGTAAAGCTTTTCTGCAACTAACAGATAAACATTTCAAATAAGACCACAAGTTAAACAAAATAATAAACAGAAATAATTGTAAAATTTTATAAAGAAATATTAAGCAATATTAATAAACTAATCCAAAATCACAATCTAAAATACTTAAAAACAAGAAACAATAATCCAAACGAAACACTTTGCAACTGCCGAACAAAAAACAAATGTCCCCTTAAGAATAAAAGCTGTTGAAAATGTGGTATATAAAGCGACAATCAAATCGGAAAACGAAGCAAAAAAATATTTGGGCTCTACGGGTAGAACTTTTAAAAAAATATGGTAAAACCATATTAGTGACTTCAAAAACTATTAAGAGAACGGAACAGAAATATCGAAGTATATATGGTAGCTTAAAAATAAGAACATTAAATACAAAATAGATTCGGAAATTATCCACCATATTGGCAAAACAAAAAACCCACAAAGCAATTGCAGTACTTGCATATTAGAAAAGGTTGCGATCACTAAAGCAGACAGAAGGGATAATCTAAACAAACGGTACGAACTCTTTTGTTCCTGCCCGCACTTCCGAAAACTCCACTCCAAAACTTAAACTACTCGTAATACAGGTTTTGTGCATGCTTTTTAATTTTTGTAACTATAATTTTCTTGAAGTTAAAAGTTTTTTTTTTTTCAAATTATTCAAGCAAAAATTCCAAAAGTTCGTAACTATTACAAGCACAAAATTACTTAAATTTACAATATTTAAGTCACAATAAAATTTAGCTTGATTAGAATGCATCTTAACTTAAGCCTACTTATTACTTTTAACCTTATTCTTATTTAACCAATGTTTACTTTGAAAATCAACTAGAAGAAAATAGAACGCTGCAAACAATTTTTTTTTACTATTATTATTTGTGTTGTTCTCTGATTTTAAAACTTAACTAGAATTTAAACTTTTCAAAAAACCAAACTTAATACCATAATTTAACTTGTTTTGTTTCTTGGTAAAAATTTATTTTAACTATAAGCTTTCATATAAAGCATTTGAGCGGGATTTTAAATTTTAATAGCACAAGATTGTTCAAATTTTCAATAATTACGTCACGATTAAAATAAGCTACACTAAATTCAATTAAATTTTTAGCTCACTTCATTAATTACACTTTTGCTTAAGCAATGTTTACTCTGTAAATTATCTAGAAAAAAAAGCTATATACAGCTTTGATGATTATTATTATTATTGTTGTTGTTATATTGATTTTAAAACTTAGCTAAAAATTTAAACTTCTACTAAAACTAAGTCTTAATATTAAAATTTGATTTGTTTAGTTTCTTAATTAAAAATTTTCAGTAATAACTTGGTTTTATTTTAATTTAGTTGTTTAAATGCTATTTTCCATGACTGTCACAAATCTATTTTTAGATTTATTTAAGCACTGACGAGGTCTTTGACCGAAACTTAGTTTGTAAAATAAATTTTTGAAAGAATAAATATATGTAAAAATATTATTTTAACATAATTTTATTTTTTATATATAGAAACTAATGTTTTAATAGTAACAACAATCTTGTAAACCTTAATATGAATGACGCATACAAAGTTGCAATTTTGGAACAACCAAATTTTTTTAATCTAGACTATAGAGAATATTTTTGAATGAATAAACTAATAGCATGTATTAAATTAGCTAAAACACCATACAGTGGTTTGTAGAGGGATATAATTGTAAACGTACAATTTAGTAAGATGATGCATTTTTGGTTTTTGTTATATATAAGTTTATTATTGTATGTAAATTTGTACTTTTATTACTTTTTATAAGTTTAAACTTTTGATATAATTTAGATTTATTTTAAGTATTTATTGAAAAGTTAGTTTACATAGTAAAAAGAAAAATTGTTATTGTAGACTTTATTTTCCTATGTTTTTAAACTTTTAACTTTTTCACAGCTGTTTGCTACATTGATAATGTCAATAAATAATGAAATCTTTTTGAGTAAACAGTTTAGTTTGTATTTAATAACATAGTTTGTTTCTTAGCTATGTGGTTTTTCTTATTGAATAAAGTTATTTAACTGTCTGAAGTATTAGATAACTCGAGCTTGTTCTGACCCCGGATTTATGGCTTACTTGAATTTCTACATATTTTTAGTAATTTCAGGGTACCACAGACTTCGGATACTTAGTATATTCCAAATAACTCAGGATAGTTTATTTTTTTTAAATATAAGAATGACTCAGGAAAACTAATGATACTTTCTAAAATATTTGCTAATCTCAGGCCACATTTTTTTCTATTTGTTGAATGTTAATTCCGCTTCAATAATTTGTTATTTTCTTATTAATTTTGCTCAAGCACTTGTTTCTTTGGAAAAAATTTGTTTTATATTTTTTAGCCTCGCGGCTGGATCTCCACTATTTATAAATAACGATGGTTTTTATTCTAAATTGAACTAGCTGAAGGTTAAATACAACATTTTTGTATCTTTATGAAACATAAGTTATAGAGTTTCAAAAATCGTATGTTTTTAATAAACTATATGTATATATATAAACTTCAAGAGTTTTCTTTTGCTATTTAGGAGAGAATGATTATAAGGTTTGATTAGTTTAAGATGAATATGCTTAAAAATTTTAAAAATTGTAAAAACTCAGGATGAAGGTTAAGGCTTAAGGTCACCTAAGATGATTTTCTATAACTAAGGATATTTTTTTGACTCAAAAGAGACAAACCTTAAATGTCTTTTTACTGTGAATAGCTGCTATAAAATAAAAAAAAGTAAATTTTGAAGAAGAAAAATTTTAATTAAAAAAACTACAAAATATTTTATAAGTATTTTCAAGTGTTGTATTTCATACAACGAAAATGTATAAATAAAGTACTATGATCAACAATTTAACAACAATTTTTTTAAGAACTAATTATGTTTAATTTGCTATAAACACAAGGGGAGCCGATAATTTCTAGCTCAAGAACATTTATAACCGTTTATATAGATCATTTATAACCCGATCATTTTTAACTCGATCATTTCTAACTAGGTCTGTTCTAACCCGATCATTTCTAACTTAAATTATTAAATCCCAACCTGACCGATTACCTTTAGCCCGATCATTTGATCATTTCTAATCTTATCATTTATAATTCAATAAGTATTAGATTAATTTAATTCTAATTCTCTGAATCAGAATTATTTTGTAAACTAACTAAGCTTTACAGTATTGTCATTTTATTAAAACTTAAGTTATTATTGTATCTGATAAAACTTAGTGTTTATTTAGTTGTACTTAAAATATACTTTTAATATTAATTACAACTCGAGTTGTTATAGATTTTAATTATCTTCTTGCTTTGACTTTTTTCTTTAAACAACCTGCATAAACCTAATTTGTATTTGATTGTTTTTAATCTTTCTAAAATAAGGGGAAATTTGAGAAATTTTTCTTAACTTAAAAACTTTAATACCCAAAAGTATTTTGATATTGTTATTTATGTAGATCTTTTTTTAAAATTTAATTGCTAAATGATACAGTTAAAATAAATTTTGCTATTTTCGTGTTTAATTTGTTTGTGCTACCTCCCATAGAAAAAAGAAACATTTTGTAGTATGTCTCAAAAATACATGTAATTTTTTACTAAGATTTTTTATTGTTCTTCAGTGAAACAACTTTAGTTGTCGGTGTTTTTGTTTCTATACAAATTAAATACTTTCGGAATACTCACCGTTATTGGTTTTTTTCAGTTTCCGTCTGAACTAAGGGTCTTTTGCTTAGTAAGTTTTTTAAATTTGAATTAAGAGCCGTAAAAAAGCACTTTTGTTAAACATAAAAGAAATTTTTTTTTGATATGCTATGCAAACTAGGAAATAATCAAGGGTCTGTAAATGTTTCATAGTTTGCGTCACTTTTAAAAAGTTTATAAAAATTAGCAATTTAAACAAAAATATCTTTACTAGTCAGAAAATTTAGGTTTTTTTTTAAAGTAAAAATATCCTACTTAAAAATCAAAACTAAAAAAATGGTATTCATCCCAAAAATATCAAGTTTGTATGAAAACAAAAAGACTTATACAAATTCAACGAAGAACTTCGAAAAGAAAATAGAAAAACTTATAAGTGTTTTTTAGACATCCTATGCAGACTAAGAAAAAGCAAAAATGCCAATTTTTTCTATGGGCTCTAGTACTGACCATAAAGACCCAAACAAAAAAAAAAAACATTTTAGCTGTATCGTTTGGCTATTATAGTCTGTAAAAATATACTTTTACAAAAATTAAATTGTTGTGTCTTGAAATTTTTTAAGTAAAGATAAATGTTTTAAATTTTCCCTCATTTTAGAACATTTGTCGTATTTTTTAAACTGTTTCACATTTTTTTTAGATTCTGTTTATTAGATTTTTCAAAGTAAGGTATTATAACTATATTTAAGTTATATCTTCTTCTCATTTATGTAGCTAGAATGTTTAAATATTAAACGTATAAGTATTTTAAAGTTTAACTTTTTAAAATGTACTACTCAGATACAAAGGTCTTCCTAACTCAGCCTTTAAGCTTTTCTAAAAGTCTAGCACAAATTTTATATCGTTGTTGACTAATATATGACTATTTTATAGTCAGTGAGTTTCCACTTTTAACTTGAAAACTAGCATGAATCGTTTTAACAATTACATAGACCAGGGGTCGGCAGGCAGTTGGTGGTCGCTGGCCAAATTTCAAGTTTCCAAAGTTTTCGCGGGCCGCAGTTTTAGTTTTAGTGACATTTGAATAATATTTTGGTTTTAGTTTTAGTCACACTAGAGAAAGGTTTTACTTTATTCACCATATTTTTTAATGACTTTTAGCTATACATAGAATGCCTATTTTTATTAATATGTATTAGAATATAATTTATATTGACTAATATACTTAAGTGTTAATAAACTATGTACTTTCATAAGCACTTAATAAGTTAAACTTAATACTTTTGTAATTTTATTTACAACCTAACTCTCTATAAAAACCTAGCTTGAAAGACAATTTATAGGTTTTTTTTATACACTTGTTATATTATCAACCCTTTTTTCATATTTCTATGAATATTTACTTCAAAAAAAGTATTTGCGTGTTAAATAATTTACACTCATTAAAAAATTTATTAATTAGTTGACCTATAAATTAATACATGTTTGTATTCCAGAAAGCTAAAACAAATTCTTTTACATAATTCATTCTCGAAAATTTAAATAAAATATCTTATTAATAATTAGTATTTTACATGGTTGCCACTTAAAAAGCAAAAATATCTGAGTTGTATCAAACCAGCCTAAGTTTATCAAAAGTTGAAAAAGCTAATAAATAGTTGTTAATCAAGCTTAAATACCTATTAAAAATATCATCTATATCAAAAAGTACACAAAATGTAAGAAAACAAGAAAAAAATACAATTAGTAAACTACACTACAGTCATACAAACTATTCTGAGAATTGAAAGATTTCTTTAAAGTGATTGAAATAAAAGTTTCACACATACCTGAGTTTTCAAGCTTATAAAATAGCCTGTTTGTGTAGCAACCCAGTTAAAATAAAGTTCACAACATAAAGAAATAACAAAGGTTATTAACAGTAAATAAGTTACATGCCAAAAAAATATAAGTCAGCTGGAATGGACAATTAAGATTCTTAAACAAATTTAACAAAAGTATAAAATTCTCTTAAGTCATTAGCGAAGTAGAAAAACTAATTTTTTATTAAGAATTTCAGCAATTCTTTATCTGAAAAAAGAATAATGTATTTAAAAAAAGTAATTGTAAAATATAAGACGAGCTACAAAAAAAAATACGTTAGTTAGAGTTATTGCGAGAAACGATAAAAAGACAAATCACTAAAGTCAGTTTTCCAAAATGATCAGACAGATTCCAAAAATAAAAAGACAAAATTGTTAAGGAAAGATATAAAGTAGCAAAATTTATCAATTAAAATAGGATACCGTTTATAATTGAAAATTTTTCTAAAGAATTTATGTTGGCGGTAATGAAAAGCTTTTGTTTATTTCTTCAATGACAACTAGACGTCGTGTTTAGGAAATGTATTAAGGTTATAGTCGCATAAATCAAATTAGGACTTTAATCAATCTGTTAAAATGAGAGCACAGATAAAAAAACTATTGCTCATCTGAGAATTTGTATTAGAGATTTTTTTACTAACTTTGACATTTCAGTAGAATTTCTTGGTTTAGTTTCAAAGCGAAGCACAACAATCGGTAAAATTTTACAAGTAATGGTGCAATGCACCAAAACAAAGTTTTTGGAAGTACAATTTCTTCTTTTATTTTTAGTAGAAAGTTTAATTAAAATTGAAAAAATGTCTCAACAAATATATCAATTTTAAAAAATACTGTTAAGCTACTTTAATATATTTTCGAATAAAAAATATTTTTGGTAAGTTTTTTTGTGTTAAATCGAAATTCTATTACTTTACATGTAAAAATTGTTTGAAATTCCAGGTTTTTTCAAAAATTCTCAAATTCAAGTTTTTTTCCAGAATTTTTAAGCATAAGTTATCAAATTCAAAGCTTTTCCGGGATTCAAGTTTTTTTGCAACACTGATTGTTCACACTTAAAAGTACACAATAATATAAATAGCATTTTTAAGTATATTAGCTTCAAGACTTAAAATTTAACACATATTATAGCTCAAACTAATACTGTGGATTAAGCAAAACATACATCATAAGTTTAATTTTCCACTCTTTCAAGCAAAAAATCCAGCCTGAGTCAACAAAAACATTCCTGATATTTTTGTATACAAAAAGCAATTCTAGCCAAAAACTTTAAAAATGACTTTGTTGGCCTGAGATTCAAAGTCTTCAAATAGCGATAGTCTGAGTGTGTGGCAATGTTTAGATGTTTATTTGCTTGAATTTGAACTATTTTGATTAACAATGTACAAATTTGATAAACTTACCATCCCTTAGTCTAGTTTATATTAAAAAGGTAGCTCAAAAAAACAGCAATTCTGTGTATTGATATGCAAGGCATTAAAATTAACTAAGATTGACAAAAAAAATGTTTGAAAAATGAAAATGTATACCTAACAAAAACTATATTAATTTATGTCATATATATTGTTTTAAATGTGTGTGTGTACAATTAAGATATTACATGTAGAAACAACAATGTTAGAAAACTACGCATAAACTAAACTTTAAATAACTAAAGTATTAGATAAAAAGTGGTTTAAAGTATGAGCATCTTTTTAAGTTGTTGTGCATAGAAATTAATTCAAAGTGCAAAGAAAACTTTTAAAACATTAAATTGTGTTAAAACAAAAACCAAATAAACCTTATTTCTTACTACTATGTTATGTTAAATGTTTTTACACTAAAATATAACATTTACAAATAAAAAATCTATAAAGGAAACTTTTGTATATAAAATATTGAAAAAGAATATCTAAGCTATAAAGAAAGACACTTTAGTTTATTACTGTGCATTACTTTTGTACAAAATGGAAAACATTTGCATTCAGTTTATTTAATAAATAGCTATTATATATCTAATTTATTAAATCCGAGCACTCTTTACACTCTTAATTCAGGTAATTAGTTGCTGTTGTTAAAAAGAAGTTATTATGAAAATTAGAAAAATATACTGTTAGAATGCTAATCTGTATTTTTCACATTTTTAAACTAAAGCAGTAACTTCTTCTGATTATTTTTAAATATTATAATGAGACTTAAAACCAAACTAATCAAATTAAATCGATTATCAAAAAAATTCAACTTTAGATATATTTTTGCTCAGCGGGCCACATTTACATACTCGCGGGCCACGAAATTTTCTTTCGCGGGCCGCATTCCATTCAAAAAAATAGCGTGCTCGCGGGCCGCAGATTTACCCTTCGCGGGCTGCAATTGGCTCGCGGGCCGCAGTTTGCCGACCCCTGACATAGACCTATTAGACTAGGATAATTGAATTAAAACAAATATTAAGCAAGCTTGAATACTTTTTTTTTTAAATCAAAGTTTTTAGATAGAAACTTTCTAAATAAACTTATAAATCAGTTAGGTCATTTAATAAACTGCAAAAGTATGATTAAAACTCTATTTAAAAGTTACTTAGACTTTTATTCCATTAGAAATTTTTACCTAGAGCTGAAGCAAAAACAATAAATAAGTTTTTTTAATACAAAAAGTTTGAAGTAATCTTATCGTGTCTAGCTATTGTTCTTTTTTTTTCAGTTTAGTCTGTATATTTTACGAAAAGTATTATAATTTGGTTGTTATTTTTTAACTTAAGTACTATATATTAAGACTTATGTTGATTATATATAGATGTTTATACTTTATTAGAAAGAGTTTAAATTACATACGCACAAACAAAAAAAAAAACAACAACAAAAAACACATAATAAAAACAAGTATAATAACGAGCTAAAATTCGGAGAAAGTCTATTTGAAAAAGGAAATGTAGCTGTATAAAATATCTGCTAAAGTACTAATCTAAGACTTAATATTATATAAAATTAAGTGAAAATTTTTAGGAAAAAGAAACTTAAGAAGATTTATAACCTCCAGACTTGTTACATTAATGAAAATATCTCATTAAGTCCTTTATCTCAAAGTTATGATTTTCACTAAATAAAACAAAAGTATTTAAGCTCGCTTTATGATTGGTTCAATTATATTATCTAAGTTGTGCAAATTGTAGAATAATTTATGTAAGTTTTTATGAACTTACCGACTATAAAACAGTCATATACCAGTTAACAACTATATAAAGTATGCGCTAGGTTTACAGAATAGATTATAGACTGTAATATGAAGTTCTTCGTATCTGGACATTACACTTGTATTAGTTTAATTTCAAAAAATTAGTTGGGTTTAAAATGTATTCCATTTATGTTAATCACATAAGTACAGGGACGTAGCTAGCTCAAAAAAGTTACGATCCTGCGAAAAAAAAACATCAAAAAAGACGTGTGATGACTTAATAGCAGGAACAAAGCAGTTTAAACTACCTCTAATGTTATTGAATTTTGTATGAAAGTATGCAGTTATGTTAAAAATACAAAATAAATGAAATGTTAAAATATGAGAAATAACTGTATTTATGTTGCTCATGACCCCCTATAATTCCTTAAGTTTTGCCACTTTTAAAAACCCATATAACCTTTCATTAAGAAATCAACAACTTAATTTTAAAAATATCATTGATAAGCTTACACTTTATAATTTTGCAAACATTTATCATAATTCAGAAAATATTTGCAAAAACTGTTGTTTTTATTAGATAAAAATGATATACTTTAGGACTTGAATAAAAATACCTAAGAAATATACAATAAAAAAGTCTAACACATTAAATGAAATTCAGATGAGCAACTACTTTATTGTTGTCAAGAATAATTCGTAAAAATATGTGGACATGTCTATTAAATGTTATTTCTAGCTTTTGTTGCATAAAGATTTTAGCTGTAAAATACAATTTTTTTTTTACTATAAGTAGTTTGTTGAAAAAAGATTATGTTAAATAAAAATAAACATTAAATTAAGTAATAAGTACACTGAAAAATATTTTAATTAGTATTTTCTTATATACAAAGCACAACATATGTATATAGATATACATCAAAAAAAAATTCTTAAGCTAACTTAAACAAAAAAGTCATAGAATTTGAAAATATAGAATGCATTTTTTGTAAAGCTTGTTATAAATTTAAAAAGAAGTATTAACTTTTTATTTTTAATTTTATATTGAAAAAAATATCAAATCCACTTTGCAACCTTAAACATCATTTTTAAACAAACATTTATTAAAGACTTAAAATGATATAACTTATAAATTTATAATACACTTTATAAACGTTGTAAACGACTTTAAAAGTTTTAAATTTGTTTTGAAACAACCAGACACAATACAAGTTTTTGAAATGTAATAAAAAGGCAAAAAATTTTCATTTTGTACCAACAATGGTTGTAAAAAGATGAAAATTACAATCATATTTGAAAACAATTTAATACAACCTTTAACTGTCTGAAACATCCTGATTTTTTTTTTTATCTTAAAAATATATTAATTTTTAAAAACTAATAAAAATAAAATTCTTCTACAAAACTGGTTACAAAATAACAAAACATTTAAACTATACTAACTAGATCTTATTTAGAACCTAGAAAAAAATTGTTCTGAGATTATTAAATAACCTAAAACATCCTGGTTTTTAATAAATAAAAATATACTGACTTAACCTTATTTCAAAAATTAAATTTTAAATATTCTAGATTTATCCAAAGTACTTTAAATATGTTGAAACCATGTACAATATAAATCTCTTAACTAAGATAAAAACTGTATGAAAAACTATATATAAGCAGTTATAGAATACTTTAAAAAAAAAATTCAAATTTAAAAAGAAAATTCTCAAACACAATATAAAAAACTACAGTATGTTTTTTTTAATTTGCTCATACTACTTAGTTTTTTAACTTTTATCATGTTGCAAAATTTTTGTCTTGTTGTGTATTTTTTATGATATTTAAATCTTTTGATAAAACCTCAGAAAATGATGTCATCATTGTTTGGAAAGTTTTTTTTTGTATATTTGGCAACCACAGGTATTTAGTCTTGCAACATTCAACTCAGAGAGTCTATATGATTTAAAAGAAAATTTGATTCTTTTTTCCTAGTTTACTTTAAACCTCATCTACTTTAAAATTCATTTTATGCATAAATACCTTTTATATATGTTTGCTTTTTTGTAACACAAAAAAAAAATCCAAAAAATGTTGGTTTCTGATTTAGTCAACATAAGCATTTCAATAATACTAGAACCTCTCTCACTTTTTACTTTTTATATTCTCTCACATATTATCAAGCTACTTGCCTGCAAGTAAAATTATATAAGTAGTATAATTATAAAATTATATATTGTACACTTTAATTTATAATTTAAAAGAACGAATTTTGATACTAAAGTAACTATTTCATAAACTTTTTACAAGTGTCTTAGGGAGTATTTAGTTTATCTACTATAAAAGTAATTTGTATGAATAAATATAATATATAAATAAAAGCAAATTGTACAGTAATCTTCCTTTATTGTGCCAGCATATGTTTCTGAATGTTAAGGAGTCAACACACTTCAACTGGGTTCTGTAAAAAAATAATTACTATAAGGAAAGAAGAGAAGCATATAATAAAGTAGGTTTACACATGTTTTCGTTAATACAAAATATTTTCTACAGGTAATAGTTAATTATAGGTAGAATACTTAATATTAATCCGACTGTTATAAAACTAGATAATATTTGTGATTATTAAGTCTAAAATAGATTAATTAAACTGAAATACATAACAAAACAACAAATCATAATATAAACAAACAACTCATGTTAATGGAAAGAATAACTGATTCAAATTTTACTGTTGTTAATAAATGAACAAAATACATTCATTACAAATTACGTCACTATATAAATGAGGTTATTTCAACTATTTAATTTGTATTGCAAAGTTTGTTAATTTAGTTTTTATGTTTGTAATCTATTTTGAACAAAATAAAACATTAACCATTAGTTAGTGTATCAATTAAATTTAATACAACTTAACAACGGAGAAGACAATAAAAGTCACAGAAAATCGATGAAACTTGTATATTAAATATTAAATTTTTGTAATGATTGAATCAAAGTTATATACAATTAGGAAGTAGGTTTAGTTCAAACTTCACTAGGTTCTTTTGTTAGCAAACGCAACAGTTATAATATATTAATAATTATTGTATTAAGAAGTACTGAATTTATTCTTTCAAGAACTTATTCTACAAACTAAGTTTCGGTCAAAGACCTCGTCAGTGCTTAAATAATTCTTATTTAAATAGAAGAAGATTTATTTTAGCACTGACGAGGTCTTTGACCGAAACTTAGTTTATAAAATAAGTTCTTGAAAAAATAAATTCATTATTTCTCATCCAGTAGTTGAGATTTCTCTATTTGTTATCTAAAAACCAAAACTTATAATAATATTAATAAGTACCACAATTTTATTAAAGTTTTTAAATGAATAATTGTTATACTATTAACTTAAGAAAATTTATTATATTATTTGTTGACTTGAAAAAGTTTAAAAGTCAGGCTGACTAAAACTAAAAAAACATTGAGTTCCTGTGAAAATTATTGTCACCAAACTAAAATTAAACTAAATACAATAAAGAGACCTTTAAAATTACTTTTGAAAAAATGTTAAACCCCTAAAGATCTATTGCATTTAAAAACTCTAGAAAAAGAACATTAAGTTTCGAAAACAAGTCAAAAAAGCTCACAAATTTTGTAAAATATTTATTGCAAAATAGTAAAGGGCAAGGCGGGATAAAGTACATTTTTATGTTTAGTTCATATTTTAAAAAAGCTAAGAGTTACTTTAAATTTCAAATTAAAAGTCAAAAAGCACAATAGGTTTATTATAAAAGGAGCAAACTAAAGCAGCAAAAAAGTATTATTGTACTAAAAATACATTTTCTCCTTCATTTGTAAAGTAACTGTTTTAAAAATGTTTAGCCAAGTATTTAAAAAACTTTAAATTTTTATTGGAGGGATGTTAAAAATTTTTAACTGTAAGTGTATATTTTTATAATAAAAAGTTATATATTACTTTTGTCAAAACTCTTTTTTTCTTATTGTTTTAAAATATATTTTAGCAAAAGTTTTTTTAGTATCAAGGAAACATCTCCTAAAGATTTCGGGTGCCTGACTTATGAAAATAATAACACGTTAAGTTTTTAGTGATTATAATTATTTGTTGTTTTAATTTTCCTTTTCAATAAATATTTTTTTCTCTCTGACTATTAAGTTCTACATCTCAAAAGTTAATATGAGTTTTTTATTTGTTTTAAGAAAACTTTTAGCTAAATTAAAACTGTATTAGATTGTTTCAGCAAAGTTATTCTAAGCTAGATGTTAAATGAAAATTTTATCTTCAGGTATAGTAAAAACTAAGTTATTTTTAAACTTGATGGTAAAAATATGTTTTAGTTAAAACATCTTAATACCTTAAAAATTATAGATAAAACTAAATTCTTAGTTATTGAAAAAACTGTAAACTTTTTTTTAGTTTTTAGAGTTATGTAAAACTTAGGTTTTCACACACTCAAGGTACTCAGGGAAACTTAAGGAATTTTTTAAATCTAAAAAATCTTAGAGAAACTCAGGGTGTAATGATATTTTCTATATAAAACATAACTAATAAGGCTTGTTTTACTGTTTTATAACAATCTCAGAGTAGTTTTAAAATTTTTCAAATTCTCAGGACAGTTTCTTTTAGATTTTAAATAAGATTTAATTAATTTAGTTTAAATATATTTTTATTTTAACCAATTTTGTTAAAGAACTTTAATTTTGTTTGTTTTGAAAAGGTTTTTATTATTTTTAAGGATTATAAAATCTTAGGGTTATTCAGGGCATGGTTGCCACTTCACCTGGAATCCTGTAAAATCTAGGAATTTGACAATTTAGGCATAAAAAAAAACTTGAAAAACCTAGAATTTGAGAAATTAATTAAAGTATGGAAACCAGGAGTTTTGAACAAAAATCACTAAAAACACCTCGGTATTTAAGAATTTTCACATGTTCATAGAAGTAAAATTTCTAATTTACTCAAAAATTCTATCATATAAATAAAAACTTTTTGTCAGCATCAATTTTTTTTTTGTTAAAAGCATATTTAAAGTAGCTTTACAGTATCTTTTCAATGTTTTTATAATATTTAACACAGTTTCTTACCTTAAACTTAACTTTAAACTAAAATAGGCCAAAAAATGTGTTCATTTAAAAGCCTGGAAAAAAATTTTGAAAATAAAGTGCCAACCAGCAAAGCTCATTCAGGGCAGTTTTTTTGACTCAAAGAGTGGCTACACGTATACTATCAAATCTATTTAGTTTTACTTTTACACATATGCTCAGTTGTTTATGTTATTTTAATTATATTTTTAATTGTTCATTTGTTTACCCTGTGTAAATAAAAATGTTTTTTGTTGAACAATGAACATTTTAAAGACTTTATAACTAGGAAAATGTAAAAAAGTACAAGTAAATTTGACATTTTTTAAGCTTAACTCCTGTCAGTTATCAAAAATAATAGAAGCTGAAAAAATGAGATTGAAACAGAGTAGACCAACCCCAGATCTTTCAATTGAACAAAAGATTATTTCAAAAAGTGTATTTTTTAAGTTTAGTAGGGTATGATGTTTTATTTTAACTACGTATTTTTAAAACTTCAAGGTGTAGTATGTTTTGTATTAGCTTTGTTAATGTGCAGTGCCAAAACTTTTGAATATTTTCAGTTATTAAAAATTGTTTTTTTTTTTAAATCTAATAAAAATTTATATTTTTAAACAGATAAATTATTTTGCCAGTTAAACAGTTTGTAACTTGTACAAAAAAAATTATGTGTTTGTATTCTTTTTAGTTTACTTGCCAAGTCTCATTAGAATTTCTTTTTTTTTTTGCTTAGTAAAACATCAGTAAAAACAATAATTTTAGTTTGGAGTTTAATCTTATATATTTTAAGCTAAAAGAAGTAATATTATAGTAGCTGTATTTTTTAATACAATATAATTTTTTTATTTATATTGTAAGCTACTTGTAGTTTCAACTTTAAAGCCTTTCTAAAATTTCATATTCATTGGTTTGGTTACTTTATTTTTGTGTTTTCACTAAGTAATTTTTTTTATTTTCCAGACATTAAAAATTACACTAATTTTAAGTTTATACTCATTCTTTTTGTTAAAAATATTCAATAGTAAATATGTTTTTTTTTTCTGTATTGAATAAAGTTAGTTTTACATTCAATAAAGTTGCAATTTGTATAGAAAATTTTCTTTGATTGAAGACTTTTTAATTTACTAGCCAAATCTGATTAGGCTTTTTTTTTTATAATTAAATATTAGTAAAAAAAAGTTCTTAGTTTGGTGTCTAGTCCAATATTTATTTTTAATGTTTAATGCTAAAAGAATTGCTAATATAGTTTTTCATTGTAACATAAATTTGTTTTATCTAAATTTTACTTTTAAGGTCTTCTAAAGATTAGTGAGTTTTTTTTTTGAGTGTTATTTTTTAGTCAATAAAAAACTTCTTCTTTAAAATCACTCATTCTTTAATGAATTTATTTTGTTCAATAAAATTTTTTAGTAAGCATTTTTTTTTATAACAATAATATTTACTAGGTCACACAAGCAATTTATTGTATTTGTATTAGAAAAAGTCTTCATCTAACAAAATAAAGTTTTAAAGTAGGGAATTTATTTTTCTGCATAACTTAAGAGAAATACCGAACAACAGGAAAAATACTAAGCAATTGAAAATTATTTAGGAAGTGTAGAGGGCCACAAGGCCATAGTTTGAAATTTACTTTAGATATTCTGGAGTTGATGAGAAAGAACAAAAAATAAAGGTTCTAGGCGGTTTTATTGGTAGTGTTTTGAGAAATTTTGTTGGAGGGGTCATGGCTTTTTTAATTCTTTTAAAGGGGACTTTTTAAAAAAAGTTTTGGAAACCTTTAATTAGAGTAACAATTTTAACACATAAGTTTGAAAATAAAGTTTATATGCTTTTAAAATTATTTTTTTTTAACAAAAACTATTTAAAACTTAGTTTGTAGTAACAAATTAGAAGTATGGAACTGTGTTAAGGAATTTTTAGATTTAAATAAAATGTTTAAACAAAGTTGTGTTTGTATTTAAAGTCTTAAAGTTTGCTATAAGCTTCTTTCTATGGTATTTAGAAGATGTATAAGTTTATTTTAGATACTTTAGCATAGTCAAACTTTTGTTAGGAATTTGTTCAAGTTTAATTAAACTATGTTTTACTTTCAATATGTATTTTAGAGTCTAAAATAGTTCAACTAAAAGGATTTATGTATACATTTACAAATTTACATTTACTTAGTTTAGATAAAGTTTATCTAAGATTATTTTCAAGTTTTATAAAGTTAAGTATGAATTTTTTCATAACAATCAAATTTAATTATGGGCGGAAACATTTCATAAGTTTAGAAATAGTAGATATTAAGCCAGGGGTCGGCAAAGTGCGGCCCCAAGGCCAAATGCGGACCTCAAAGACAAAATTTTTTGTCAGCGAGTTAGTTTTCAGCTAAAAACATATTTTTTTATAGTAATTGTAAAAAAAAAATTGAGATCAAAACATCAATTTTGCTCTTATGTAAGCTATAACTCATTACTAGTGCTTTTTTAAAGCTTTTTTTTTTTATTTATTTTTCAGTTAAAAATTGTTTTTCGTGGTGATTATTGCAATTATTATATAAAAATTGTGGCCCGCCAAGACTTTTTTCTATATAAAGCGACCCCGAGCATTTAATTCACAGAAAATTAGCCCGCGACTTATAAAAAGCTGCCGACCTCTATATTAAGCTAATAAAATTTTATCATAGTTTAAACTATCACATTGTTTTGAAATATTAAACAGTTTTTTGTATAAGTTATTTAAAGCTATTATAGATAGATTTTTGTATGTAATAAAATATATTGTATTTACAACATGTTCGTCGAAATAAAGTCTTTGCAAACAATAAAAGTCCCCACCAGAGATGTTAAATCGCAGAGCACAAAATCCCCGCAGTAGAATAAAAAAATAAAATCCCCGGCGATAGAATTAAAGTTTCTTATGAAAGAAAAAGCTGTATTTTGCAAGTTGAGAACATAAAAGTTTCATATATTCAATTACACCAACATATTTAAAACCATATTGTTTTTATAAATATGAATGCCTTAAATGTAAGTTTATGTTTTTTATTTTCATAAGGTTAATTTTAGTCACTTTATTGTTAATTTAATCATAACTACCTTTTAACCTTATAGTTGTAGGTAATGTTTGGTTAGAAAAATTAAAGAAAAGTATCTTCCACTTATTTAAATGGTTAATAAACTAAAAACATTGTAGCTTTGGAACTAATTGATGTTAAGTTAATTTATTATTTGATTTTTTTTTCCAAAAATTAGATGAAATAGACAAATTTTTTTTTTCTTATATCCTACTTTTATCAAATTATTTGAATTTCAACTTGAAAATAAAGTTTGATTATTATAATTTTTTAAGATTCATTATATATTATTTTATTAAGACATAGATTTCACTTAAAAGTAATTTGAATATAATTTATTATTTTTGTTTACAAACTTGAAACTACTATTTGCTAAGTAGAAATCTATTAAAAATTTTTAATTTCTAATGTGGCAAATTTATTGAGTCTTTTTGTTATTATAATTAGGTAATTTATCTAAAAAAAATTATACCTGAAAGTTTTAGTGTACAACTCAAGGTTTTTACAACTAGTTTTGTAAATTAAGCAGAGTTGAAACAAGGTCAGGAAAAGTCAGAAAACTCAGGAAAAGCAGAAAAAAAAGACAAATAACAAGAATAGTAAGGTTATTTTTTTAACAGTCAGGAAGTTTAACTAAATATTAAAAAATACCAGATTTTGTCAGTTTAAATTTACTGAATTCCTTATATTCAAAAACAAGTCTTTAAATGGTAAAGAATTAATTAAAATTCTTTAAAGTGTGATGAAAATTGAAAAAATTTCCAAGAATTTTACAAAATTACTTAATTATCAATGCCTTCATCTTGTAAAATTAAATGAATATCCTTTATAAAACTGCAAAATGTTTCTATTAAAATTTTGTTAAATTACCCTACTTGAACAGACAGTTTTTGTAGGCAGTATGATAATCTGTAGCATTTCTTAGTAAAACAATGATATAAGTTTATCTAGCATATTTTAAAATTTAATTGTTTTTTTTAGGTGAATGAATTATTTCATTTTAATTTAACACTAGGTTTAGTGTTTTGGGTAATAAGTTTATGTGTATAATTTACCTGTTTATAATTTTTTCAAAATTGTTTATATTTATAAAAAAAAATTATAATAGAGGTGAATTTTATAGTTAAGTTTAATTATTTATAGTATATTGTAGAATAGCTGTCTTTTAATATTTTTACATAAATAAGGGTAAAATATTCACCTCAATATGTTACATGCAATGTTGAATCTTTTCTCTAATAAATAGAACTGTTCTAGATTTTAAAATGTAGTTTAAAAATAAATTAATTTAAATTAAAAATTAATAATTTGCCAAGGTTTATGTTGCACTAATAACAAGGATGAAAAATAGTTTCACCATTATATTTAAATAAATATATCTTTCTTGGTTGAGTTTATTCACAAACTAATTACAAGAATGATAAAGTCTGTAACACAAAACATAACTAAAACTAGGTAAATACTTCTACATCTCACCCCAGATTTTATCTACTAAGGAGATAAAACGCAAATTTACCTAGAAAAACAAAATTTTTTTTTTTAAACAATTTGTTACAATTTAAACGCATTTTTCAGGTCTAAAATTCAACGAAATTAAACTCAAAAAGACAAAAACATTTAATAAATTACGATTAACTTAGTTCACTAATAAATGATTTGTTAAAACAAACTACAACTTAAACAAACAAATTGTAACAAAAAAGTTGAGACTTAATCTTTACTTTTCTTCACTCAGATGCTGAATACAAGTATTTAAAAACTTAATTGCTTCACCGATTCGAATTTTTTAGCTTTGAAGAACGAAACCATACGTCATTCATCTAACCATCTTGACACTTCACTTCATTTGCTGATAAACACCTTTATCATATTTTCGGCTTTAAACAAAGTAGAAGGTGCATTACTGATAGTATTTAACACTGACGAAATACTGCTACACTTATTTTCCAAATACTCGATACTAACCAACAGTTCGAATTTTTGAAAGTCAATCTCTACGTCCTCATCCAAAATAACTTTGAACAGAATGCTGTTAGACTAGTCTGCTGCAAAGTCAACTACAAACTTTAGGACGTCACCATTGGACTGAAACTCATTCATTAGACCATAAATCATTAATTTACAGTGAACATTCCAACTAACAATAAATGAATATCAGCAACATCGGTGGCACGAAGCTTTTGAAAAGCATCGTAAAGTCTTACACGGAAACGCTGCAAATAATCCGATAATTTCACACACTCATCCCGGATACATTGTTGTTCGCAGTAAACTGTGGCTGTCTGTTTGCTTTTCTGTAGAAAATATAAGTCAAGAAAATATAGATCAAAGCAAATCCGAGCCATTCCAGTTCAACATCAATTTCGAAGAAAACCATTAGTACAGAAGGAAATTACACAATGCTTCACAAAAATCTTCCTTCTTTAAAAAACAAAGAACATTAAAACTGTTCTTGACATCTTTTTCTCAACCTTACAGAAAAGACAAACTTTTACAGTAGTATGTTTGCCTTTCTCAGATAAGGGGTACTACTTATAGATTTGCAAACAGGAGGGGTAAATCTTCTCAGAAACTTACGATTTTGAGCAGTTAAGCGACCTGATCCATCAACTTTGACAACACATTGATGGCATTCCTTCACTTCCACCACCACTCCACTTTTCCCCCACTTGCTAGCAAAGTTACCTGTTTGATTTAGTATCACGACATGATCACCGCAATTCAAAGGTGGCAAAGATTTTGTGTTCTCATTTATATTTTCCAGAGACTTAACAAAACGAATACTGAGAGATTCTTTCTTTTTATTCCAAATGTCACGCCATATTTTTGAGATGTGCGGGTTATTGTAAGTCATAACCCTCTTTCTGACGTAAGGTAATGACTTCTTATCATTTGGAGGTAGGTGAGGATTGCTTTGGGATTTTTGCGGTTTTCGTCGCCATCCAGTGTGTAGAAATACATTTTTCTGTCCCTGTACCTCCTTTTTCTTCTTGACGTTTTTACGCTCGAACATATTTTTCCTACGACCTTGGCTGCAAAAGTTATCAAAGTTTTGTGTATACAATCCACCAACTACAAGTGCATTTGACTCATCAGCATAATTTTGGTGACTTTGATAAACTTTTTTACGGGACTTTATCCAGCATTGTTTGCAGGAAAAACACTCAATATACCTCATACTTTTACTGCTCCAAACAAATTTATCAGTTGATTTATTACATATGCCACAAGTTATTTTACCACTTGGTTTTCGTGTGGTTTTCTTTGAGGATTTGTACGAGAAAACTGAGGCTGTAACAGCGGGTTTTGACATTGCATCACGTGCCATCTCTTTACCTTCAATAAAACCGATTGTCTCATTGACATTTTTCTCATCTAGATTTTCCCATCCTAGTACCTCTTTACGGATATCCTCATCGGCTAAACCTGTTACCATGACATCTTTAAGAATTATGTCTGTAAAATCTATTACTTGATTACAGCCATCCTTTGGGCATTTACATGTATACGAGCATGTACTGGCTTTTCCCTTTAAACGTGCAGGAAATGATCTAGTGTTTTCAGTCAAATCCTGTCTTGCACTAAGAAAGTCTGATCGTCGTACAACAACTGAAACAGGAATAACTGCAAGCTGCTTAATCATCCTTAAAAGCTCTTGCTCACTTAAATTTACTACATCTTCATGACTCTTCAGAAGAGCATCGCCTAAATCTTCCTCACAGCACTGGTACAGTTGACGGCCTTTTTCTACTTCTGTCATCTCCATGCTATCTTTGAAAATAGTCCACTTTTGTACAAATATATTCCAACCCTCTTCATTGCAGTCTGTCCCTATTCGAGGACGTTCCATCTTTGGAGGCTTTGGTTTTGAAGAATTCGCACAAATGTGAACGTTGTTGTGAATGATAAGCAAAGAAGCAACTACAGAAGCATCGACGTCTGGTGTTTCATATGTGCAATTCTCAAGAGGGCATTAAATCACAGGCATTGTTGATTCAACTCAGCTTGACTTTATCATAAATAAATATATCTTTCTTGGTTGAGTTTATTCACAAACTAATTACAAGAATGATAAAGTCTGTAACACAAAACATAACTAAAACTAGGTAAATACTTCTACAATATTGAAAATTTTATTTATAAAAATAATATATATTATTAAATTTTAACTACATTTAAAAATCTAAAAACAATTTTTCATTAACAATAAACTTGTTTTTAAAGCCTGGCGTTGGTTTAATTGTTCTATTTTTATAGATTGAATTTAACCAAAATTATTATGGCCCATTAAAAATTGTTGTTAATGAGAAATAAAAGAAAAATAAAATTGATTTTTAAGATCATAGGAGGATGAATATATTTTTTAACATTTTGATATTAATTTGTTTTTTTTATTAAGTATAACCAAATCATTAATATTTCAAAGAACTTTTCCTGAAAATTTTTAAAATTTAAAATTTAAAAACTTTTATAAATATATTAAGATGTTGAAACATTTAAATTTGTGGTACCTTGAAGAAATTATGTATTTTTTTTAAACACATGATACAAAAAATTATAGTCAATAAACAACAATGTTAATTAAAACTTAAAATCACAGAAAATTTTTTTTTGTACTTTATAAGTTTTTTTTTTTTAAAGCATTAAGCTAAAGAACTTTATTTTTGTTATAAAAGAAAGAGCTTATGTATAAAATTAATATGATATACTGTTTTAATTTTACAAACAAAATGTTATAATAAAAAAGTACAATGTAAATTAAAAATTTTAAAAGTTAACTTTTTACTTATTTTATTAAAACAAAAGTAAAAAAAAAATAAATAATGAAGTTTTAATATAAGGTAAGAAATGTGAAAAAGTTAGCTACAAATTGTTACTTTAGCATTTTAGTTGCTATAGTAAACAGCTGATATTAACAGCTGTAATTAACTGGCATCTTGATTATAACATGACTGGTCCCCACTTACATGCTTTAGTGTTTTTATTATAAAGTTTTACGCTAGTTGCTTTTAACATATATGAGTTTTGTTGTCAATTTAAAATAAACTAAAACAAAAAATCATTTAATAAAACACTCGTTACAAGTTTTGCTGTTTTACGTGTAAAGTTGCTAAAAGTAAAACTTTAGTTAGAGTTATTCAAGATAATTATCTTTTTGAGTGTGTAAATTAGAAAGATAATTGTTAAGGTAGAGTTTTGTATAAAAAATTTTAAAAAGTTGTTTTTTATTTCTTTCCTATTTAGTTTAAAGAACATTTTTTTTTGGAACAGCATAAAATTAATTTAAACATGTAAATAAAAGTTGATGTTTACTAATTTTACAAATTGAAATTTATACCTTGAAAGAACTAAGCGTAAAATGCTAAAAAAAAATTAATGTATCAATAGTAGTAATAGTACATTAAATTTAGAAGCATGTACTGACTCCAAAAGGACCAAATTGATTGTTAAATATTTTTTTTTAGTATTTAAAGATTGTGCTTAAATTAGTTCATAACTCACAACTGAACCTTCTTTTTTTAGAAAAAAACAAAGAAATCTTAAAACAAGTAAGTAAGCTATGGAGTTAAAGAAAGCGCCAACTTATAAAGCAAGCATAGAAGAAATGAAAAACTTTCAACTATTGTTTTGTAATATGCTAAATCAAGGTTATCACAAGGTTTATATTGATATATATATATAAACTTAGATATAACAAACTAACTTTTTTTTTTTTTTTTGATTCATTGAATTTTTGATTACAAGTGTAATCAACGAACAACGTTTCAAAAACTGTTTGATTTAAAAAAAAAAATTAGTTTTATTTAAACTGTTAAACTCAAACAACACCTTTTCTTGCTTTGTGTTTATGTTAATTAACAATTAAAAAAATAAATGTCAACCTCCAGTGTGGGATCGTCGCAATCGAAACACCAGCTGAATGGAGAGACAAGTTCAAGGATTACCAGGAAAAGCAGCTAAAGAAAAGGATGTGCGAGGTGAAGGTCGAAAAGCTGCGGAAGACCAGCGAAGGGTGCTTCATGCGGCAGTTCGTCGGCAAGCGAGAAAAGATCGTTCGCTTCGCCACTTTCAAGAGAGAAAACGAAAACAAGAGCAAGAAGTTCGATTCAGGTGAAGAGATGGACCGCAGCATTTTCGAGAAGGACTGCCTGGAGCCGGTGGAGTACGCGTACAACAACCCGGGCAGCCTGTTTCCTCCCGCCTTCAGCGAGTGCAACGTGCACAAGCTAGACACGTTGCTGCAAATGCAAGCGCAAGCGTACGGCGACTTCGCGGCTTCGGGGTTCAGCAGGAGGCAGGTTCCGGGCATAACCAGCTCCATGCTTTACATCGGGACGTACGGATCGACTTTCCCGTGGCACACCGAGGACGCCGACCTGCCGTCGGTCAACTACATGCATCAGGGCTGCGCTAAAGTGTGGTTCAGTATACCCACAAGTAAAAAGCTGTTGTATTATATGTTTTTCCTATGATAATCGTTATTTTAGTTAGATAAGTTTTTTTAAAACAACGAAATTCTACTTGTTTACTATTCTAGTCAAGACATAAGACATTAAAGTTACCCGTGTAGGTAAAAGGTATGCTAAAGGTCAGTCTGAATTGAAAAAAGCTGAGACAGAAACTTTTAAGTTTTTATTTAATTCTTTTTTCCTTATACGCTTAAAATTAACGCAACATACCCAAACATATAAAATTAGTTTTAAAATAAGTTGTGTTAATAAAAACTTAAAAAAAAATTAAAAATAGTTTTTCAGCAATTTTTCAGATCAGATTGACCTAAAAGTATAATAGCCCCCGTGTCGTATGATTCGATAACAGAAAAGATTTTTCTATACTAATATCATAAACTAAGCTTTTTGTGTGCTATTTCCATCGTTAAATTAACAACTTTGTTAATATTTTTTATTCACAACTATTTAATTTCAGGCAACGCTGACAAGTTTGACGACTTTCTTGCTGTAAACTTCCCTGATGAGTACAAAGAATGTCCGATGTTCGTGAGACACAAGTCGATCCACATCGATCCTCAACTTGTCGCCAAATCAGGCATCGACGTCTACCGGGCGGTGCAGAGGGAAGGCTGCATGATTGTAACTTTCCCGCGTTCGTACCACTGCGGCTACAATGCGGGTGAGAACGTGGCCGAGGCGGCCAACTTCGCCCACCCGATGTGGATCGAGTACGGGGTGAAGCACAAGAGGTGCGTTTGCTCGCTGAAAGGTCATTATGACCACAACGTGGATGTCGAGCTTTTCAAGAGGTTTGTATATTTGTTATAATTACTTAATTGTTAGTTGACTTTAAATTTTCTAACAGATCAAGTGTTAAATAATATAGCATAATTGTATTTGAATACATTTTTGTTCTTTAAATATTTTCTACAGTTTAAGTTGTAAACTCAAAAAATGAGTATTTGTTTTATACCACAGATGTTTTTGTGTCAAAATTTCACGTTTTACTACTCTCGAATAAATTTAAGAACAGATTTACAGAGTCTTTAAAATATTAACACACATATTAGAAAAAAAGCATGTATAACTATGTATAGTATTTATGTGAGTAGTGATTATTAAAGAACTTTATGGTTTTAAACAAAGTTTAGAGTATAAACATAAAAATATTAAATTGTCTACAAAAACTGCAAATTTAATAAAAGTATATATTAGCCTAAAAAAGCTTTAAGAATAGGCAAGTTTATTAAAATGAAAATTAAATTCAGTTGTGCAGAAATGTTACGTCAAAATAAATTTAACAAACTAATCAATAATTTTTGTATCTTAAAAACATGTAGTATTTAACTTGTAAGTGTTTGTGATTGTGTATGTAAATGTTGTGAAATAAATAAGTGTATAAGTAGACAGAGTTAATTAAAGTAGAATCGTCGGATGTAGGGACAAATATTCGATAAATCTTGCCGCTTGTTCAGAAGCAGCGAGAGGTTACTGTAATTATACATGCTTTTTTCTAATGTGTGTTAATATTTTATAGACTTCGTAAGTCTGTTCTTAAATTTTTTTGAGAGCAGAGAAACGCCATTAGTCGGAATAAAGTTTTGTCACAAAAACATCTATAGTATTATTCCGATAAGCTTAGCTTATCAGATTCTCCAGGATTAACGCTTTTTAACGTACATCTTATTTGTTTAATAAATATGTTTATAATCGTTTTATAGAGTTTACAATGACACAAAGTATGACGATCCAAACTTTTTGATTGATTACGAACAAGACAACCAAAAATTCGATGATGAACACTGGGAAGACAAACTGATAGCATTTTTACCAAAAGACGTAAAAGGACAGAAAAGGTTCCTGAACTCTCGCCACTACATGGACGAATACCCCACCGAAATGTTCACTTTAATGGGAAAAAACAAGACTCTTCTCAATGAAGACATTGTTCGCTATGATAGGAGAAACCGCAAACAGTACACTTTGCCGGAGGTTGAAACATATTTCAATGAGAACAGTAACTCAGTTGATGACAAACAGAACATAAGTGGCAGTATACTTGAGGATAGCGGATTTGGAAGCATAAATACTTCCGTCGAAGATAAAACACCAAACAAGCAGAAAACTTCAGATAAAAATGAAGGAAATAAAAGACATGAATTCAGTTCAAAACCATTGAAATTTTTTAATTTTGATTAGTTGAAATTTTTTTTTTGTTTTACTCGCCATTAGTATGCTGGAGCACATCTTGCTTTGGTAGTTGCATGTGTATAGTTCATAATATATACCTAGTTCAGTTCTTTTCAACTTGTAAAAATCTTTTTTTAATATAAAGTAACTTACCTTGAATAAAATAATAAAATATAAACTATCTTGAATAAACAGTTTTCGTTATAAAAATAAATTTTCTCTTTTATAGCTCAGTGCCTTACAGTTTATCGACTTTCTTTGATATTAGAACTTTTTTTAACATCATTAGACTTATTCAGAAAATGAACTGCCTAGTTACAACTGCCATAGACGAGTTTTTAATGAAGTTAATTTGTATTACAATTCGTAAAGTGTTTTTGTTAGGTAACGTACTTGTTAAGCTTTTTTTTCTATGCTAATTTTTGAGACTTTTATTAAAAAGTTATTTTACCAAAAACTATTAAGTATATAATTTTCTTTTTCAAATATGTTTTCGATAAGTTAGAAAGTTTAAATAACTAAATACTTTTATTTTTAGTTTGTTTTATAGATTGTAAAAGACACTCAAAGTTTGTTAATTACACAAAATGTGTTTTACTAAGAACAATAACTTTGTTGTTAATCTTTTAAGGAGAAAATTGATCAGAACTCAATCGTTACTTACACTTTGTGATAGTATTTACAAAACCTTCTTTGTCAAACTTGAATTTAATAAATTTTAAAAAACGCTTAATTGGATAGTAGTGTTGATATTAGGGATTTTTACTTACTTCAAACTTGTAGATTTTTACTAAAGGATCTGCATAAATTAACTTTTAAAAAATTCATAGTAAATATGTTAAAAAGCAATGTATATAGTACAACTTAATTAAGGTAAAATAATATTTTTAATCCTACTACCAATTTTTTTTAATCAAAAATTTTTTTCAATGACAGGTGTATAGTTTCCGTTATAAACAAGCGCAAATATTTAATACTTTAGTCTGTAAATACATGTTAATATTTAGAAACATACTTAGAACTTTGTAAGCTAATATTACTCTACATACTAAGCGTAATCATTAATTTATGAGTTGCAATAAACTTATAATAACAAAATATTTTTTTTATTTTTATCGTTGGTTTACCTAAGAAAAGTCAAAATAAAAAGTTGAACCCTACTTTTAAGGAAACTTTATGTATACAAAGGTTTTTACCATTGTCTAAAACATGTATTTATGTAATATATACATAATTAAACGATTTAAAAAGGTTTTTTAACAACTATGTCTATTTATCATACTTTATTCCTGCAAAAATTTTATGTCTCAAAAGCAAATATTTTAAGAATTTAAAAAAATTAGAATAGTTTAAAATTAGGGGTTCCCAAATTGGGCAATACCGCCTCCCTGAAGCGATTTTAGTAAGTTGTGGGGTGCATTAAGTAGTAAAGGGGCGAAAGGGGGAAGGCAGAAAAAATTAGAATTTTGGGCAAGTATAAAGTTCTGAAACCTAAGCTAGATATTTTTGACTTGCAGATGAAGAGAAAAAAAATAATAAAAGTATGTACTTAAGTGTTTTTATTAGTTATTTTGGAACTTATACTAGATATTCTTGAATTGCAAATAAAAAGCAAAATATAAAAAAACAAAAGGTCTGAGTACTTTAATTGGTAGCTTTTTGAGTAGTTTTGTTGGAAGGGGCAATAGCTTTTTTAACTTCATTAAAGGGGGCAATTAGAAAAAAGAAAGTTCAGGAAACCCTGGTTAAAATGGTCTGTTGTTCTAATTAAAAAAAAAATAACTTAAATAACCATTTTAGTAAAAAAAATATTTCACAAGTTATGTTCTTTTCACGCTAAAATTCTGAAAAAAAAATGGGGGTGAATATTAAAGACAGAAATCAGTTTGTTTTATTTTAATAGTTTTTTATTTTTTAATTATATTTAAAACTCTTATCTGGTAAGATGAAAATGATGCAAACTTTAAAAAAGCTAATGTGATCTTTTGACTACAAACTTTCAGATATTAAGACTCCGAGTCTTTAACTACTGTAAACAAAATTTAGTTCTATTAATGAATAGATCATAGGTTTAGATTAGCTTTTATATTTCAGGATAATAAATGTTTGTAATTCATTAGGCTATAAATATTTTGCTTCAAACCAATAATAAAAAATAATGAAAATTATCTAGCAATGATTGTGTATATAAATTTAACTTACTAAATACCTTTGCTACGTCGTAAATTTCTGTTGCTGTAAAATTCAGTCTCTGTTATCATGAATATATATTATAAGTATAAATAAACAAAAAATTAACATTGTTTAGAGTTGTTATAAGTTGTTTAAGGTTTTGTTATAAAATCTTTGAACTTAAATTTATATTTTAATTGAAAAGGAGCTAGCGAACCGCAGATTTTGAATTTTTTGCCCGCGGGCTGCAGTTTGCCGACCCTTGTTTTAAACCTTACAATTAAGTATACATTTCAGCAAATAATTTTTTGTTTTAATAATGGTTTTTACATAGTTTTTGCAAATCAGATTGAATAAATTTTGATTGAAAATAGAAGAAGACAATACAATGGGCTGACAACCATACGTAAACTTTTTAGATGACTTTAAAATAAGTATCAAAACACTTATAAAAAAGTATTAAACGTAGTTAGACAGGAATATGTTTACTGTTTACAAAACTTTTTTATGTTTTATCAGTATTTTAGAAGTTATTTAAACAGAAATGAAATCAACTTCTACTATAATTTCAAATTAAAAACTTCAAAATATTTCTTAATTTTACTTCAAATATTTAGTAAGTTTTAGTTTTAAATTAAGAACTAGTTAAGCTACATAAAGTACTTAAATATATGGTTTTATTGTTTTACTTTATTGGTACAAGCTCAAGTTAATAAAGGTTTAGTAGTTAAAAAGTGGATACCGCTTTCGTCCTTATTAGGACTCATCAGTCAGTCAAAATAATGATAAATCTGCCCGAATGATTATGAAAATTACCCGCCCTACTTTAGATTCTAGTATAAAAAAGCTTTAAAAGTTATTATAACACTACTTTCAAAGCGTTTAATAAGCTTTTGACAGCTAAAAAAGTTAAAGTCGTTACAAAAAGCACGAAAAATTTCATCGTTTCAACAATTTTAAAACAATCTACATTTTTTGCATAACAAATAATTAATAACAAATAATTAATGTGTGGTAATCTAATTACTTTATAGCAGGGACTTAGCTTGGTACGTTTCTGCAAATTTATTTTACTTATTTTTAATGAATGTTTTCTAGGTTTACACAAGTGGTAACACATTAAGAATCATAGGGGGTGTGGAGCAAAATAAATTGCATTGTATACAGTTACTTACTTAATTGCACTGTACTTTGTCGTACTTCAACATTCCATTTGTGATGTATTAACATAACTGCATATTTTCAGATTAAATTCAATAACATTAGAAGTACTTTATACTTGAAAGGTGGCAATTAAAGTTCTTAACTTAAGTAAAAGGAGAATGATAAACAATAATCTTTAAATTTTATTAACAATTCAATGTTTCACTCGTTTGAAAATGAGATCTTCAGTTGTTTAAAATCTGTAAAAACTTATATAATAACATGTAGGAAAACATTATGCTAAACTTGAAATAAAAAAAATTAAAAAATTTTACTAAACGTTAGTATAGATTTTTTCATTTTTTGTTTAAGCTTTAAGATTATATAATTATAAAGTAACTTAAATTTTCCTAAATCTAACCTAAAAACGTTATAATCTTCATATACTAGTAACTTTTAGCTATAAGTTTTAATTAAACTTTATTCAGTTTTTTGTTATAATTTTTTTTTGATTTTTTTTTTAAATTCAAGTTAAGCATAATGTCTTCCTATATGTTATAATATAAACTTTTACAGACTTTAAACAACTGAAGATATGAATTTCAAACGAGTGAAACATTGTATTGTTATTAAAATTTAAAACATTAGAGGTAGTTTAAATTGCTGTGTTCCCGCTAGGACATTATTCCGTGTCATTACAGATGTTTTAAATTTTGTAGAATCGTAACTTTTTTGAGCTAGCTACGTCCCTGCTTTATAGCATTATAAACTTAGTAATAAATGTTGACTAACATTATTAATACGCGCTTTGTATGACCAATATTTAACTATAATTATGATGTAACAAAATCAATTTATTTTAGCAAATAAAACTATATTTTTCAAATAAAAAAATAAATAAACTTATTGAACATATAATTGAAATACCTTTATTAAACGATTACAAATGCAGTATAATATATTTATGCTAAAATTTATTAGATTATTTTCGATTTTCAAAGACATTAAGAGTTGAACAAACCAAAAGGCCTCACGCCAACTGGTAAAACTTTTTAGATAGATAGGACTTTTTTAGGTTAAGGCTATAAATGCGCTACAATCTCGGCTTTCTACTAACAATTTATCGTAGAAAATTTCCAAAACTTATTTCAGTGGCGCTTAAGCTGTGTGCCACTAACCTTGTTTAAATTTTGAAGGTCACTTAACAGTTATTATAATTTTCAGTGATTCGTAATGTTTTATTCACATCAATTAGTATTTTAAGTACTAAAAACAAAGTATTAAAATTTTGCAAAACTTATAAAATATACGTTTAAGCTTATTTTGTAAATTTTAAATGTGTGCTACATTTTTTAACAAGTAAAATGTAGTACCTTTGTTTTGGAAGGCAATTTTATTAATATTTAAAAATATAATTACGACATACTTCATAATATTTTTTTAATAGTATTCTAAAGTAATTAATAATTTGATACAGCTGAAAAAATAAAATTACTATAAATTTGTTTATTTTTGTATATTACATCTAAAAACTAAATAAGCTAGAATAAGTTACAACTTTGCTTTAAGATATTATTGTTTTATTTACAATATTCTAATAGTGATAGCGTAGTTTTATTGTTGTTACATTAAAAAGTCGGTAAAAATTCAACATAAATTCAATAAATCAATGTTAATGAAATAAATATTCTAAGTGAATTGATAATATATACAAGTTAACTTAAATACTTAATGATCCTGAAGAAGTTATAAGAATTGACTAAATTAGAACTTGCTAAATACATTTTAACAGATCAATCTGTAAATAACATAAACAAAGGTGTTTGTAGTCTACGTCATTATGTTTTTGATGTAATAAAACAACAAGTAAACGTGTAAATATAATATTAATTTTAAAGAAAAAAAAGCTTTTATAGGTGATTGTAGAAGATTTTGAATATTTCTATAAAAACTAAATATGACGGCTTAGGAGCAAATAACTTTTTAAGTTTTGTTTATAAAATACGTAACTACTTATAGTATAGTATAGAACTATACCAAAATATACTAACATTTTGTTTTTCCTCTCATACTTAAACACAAGCTGCAAACTCTTTCAATTTAAAAACAAATCTCAATATTTTCATTTTTTTAAGGATTATTTTTAAGTTTGTTAAAACGAACTTATTTTATTTCAGATTTTTTATTATTATAACTTAGCCATAATAATACATTCAATATTAACCTGATTCCAAGCTTTAGTTAATTTCTTGTTTTATACAAACGTAACACCAAAAATAAAAATGAGTATGTTAAATGTGTGAAAACATTCTTGTTTTATTTATTTTAATTCTAAGTATTTCAACCAGTTTTTACAAAAGTTGTATAAAACTTTATCAGTGATTTCAGTTATAATTGTAGTTGTACAGTATTTTTATATTTTTTGATAATCACATTTAAAACATTGTACCTGAAAAACTTAAGCCAATGTTACTTTCGAACATAATTTCTTAGCTTAGTTAAAGTACTCTTTTAATTAACTAGCTCAAAAATGTAGAATACAAATGTAAATACTAAACTTTTAAATAGTGAATTTAAGTAAAGTTGTAGTCAATTGTGTATAAATATTTTGTTTAAAAATTGTTCATGTTAATGAATTTACTTATTAGATATTTGTTCTTGTTAAGTATTTATGAGCTACCAAGTATGAATAAAATTAGAACTCTACGTTAAAGTTTTGACGAAATGTCAACTTAAAAATGTTTCTATATTAACTATTTACTTTTTTAGAAATAAAAGAAATGATGATTTTAAATAATATGTATATCTGGGTATTGGACAAACTCCATATAAAGTCGCAGTATTTTATTACACCAATTCATCATAGTCAGGTAACAGCCGACAGTTGTTTGGAACTTCTAGAGTCACAATGGGTAGATGGAGGAATGACGTTGTGAGTTTAAAGGACTTAATGTAACAAAATTTATTTTTAAAACGGTGAAAATTGTTTTTTTGGTTAATTGTTATATGTTAATTTTCATGCTTTTTACCTGATAAAAACTGAAGAATAAAAAACTTGTTCATTATTTAAAATTTTTTTTAAATTTTTTTTTCTCAATAATTTTTTTGAAGGCGTAATAAGTTAGAAAGATCAAATGATGACTTCCCAGTGTCTCTCGTTTATTCAAGCCATTTAAAACCTGATACGTGTGTTGGACATGTCTACTTAGAAAAAAAGGCAAATGAAGACTTAGCTCTAGTTCTAACTTTAGGTTTATTATTTTATTTAGTTCTAATAAATTTAGTATTTTAAATGTAGAATAAGTATTTAAAACACTTTAATACTGGTTGTTTCTATAATATGCATATTAATTTATTTTACTATAACATTACTATATTATTATTATTGATAACTATGCTAAGTTTATTTTTTCACTTCAAGCTGAAATTAAAGTATTTTAAATGTTTTTATAATGTTTTTTTAGTTATTATAGAAAAGTCCCACAGAAACTGTGGTCATGGAAAAAGAATGATAATGTTTGCCGAAGAATGGTCTAAAAGTGCCGGATTTACAGACATTTACCTGGAGTGTTTAGATGAGACCGTCGTGTTTTATACTCAAAAGTTAAATTATAAAGATGTCACTAAATACCCACCACTGAATGATTCGAGGTTCGTAAGAAGATATAAACTTCACAAGAAATTGTGAACGTTTAAAGTTGGTTTTGTTTTTATTTTAATAACTTTTAAACTTAGGTGTAAAATGTTTAAATAAGCCTATCACTTTAAAGTAAATTAAGCAAAATTTTAAGTTAAAACAGATGTTTTTACATTTCTTTAGCTCTAAAATATATTTTTTAATCATACTATTTATAGTCTTAAAAACGCAAACTACATTGATTTTTTAAAGTATTTTTTAACAACTAAAAAAATGCTTAAACGTATATCTCATAGTTATTATAGTTATTAAAAGTTCTTAATAACTATTCAATTTTTAAACATGTTTTCGTATTTGATTATTCAAAATATAACAAAAAAAACTTACAGGATATTGTCCATTAATTTAGAATTCTTCAATGAAAGAAGAAGAAAAGAAAAAAATTATTTTGTAAATCATGTTTATTTTTAGTTTATTTAAATCTGGCATATCCTAATTTTCAGTCATAAACTTAACATTGAGGTCTTTGAACTTAGGACTATTTCTTAAATGGTAATTTAAATTTGTTTTTTAATAAATTTTTACATGTTTACATTATAGTTTGTCTATATATCTTACGTCAAAATGTTTAACTTTATTTCTTTATTAAATAGATGCGAGTAAAACACTTATATAAAACAACGTAAAAATATAAAGGTGAGTTGGGTTCCAAAAATAAACATTTAAAGTCGAATCATTCTTGACAATTTAAATAAAAATGTTTTTGATTGGACCAAAGAAAACGATTGCGTTTTGCGATCAAACGCATAACAAAATAGATTAATTTAGTAAAAAAAAGCTAATTTATAAAATCTTAATATTTTAAAAAACTGTTTTTTATTTTTAACTTTAAGTTTTATGAAAAGTTACTGTTACTTAAATTTACAACACACTCGCTATGCAAAAGTAACTACAAAAGCTAGTCAACAAACTCCTTTTTTAAAGTTTAAAACAACATACTTCTTTCTTAAGAAATAAATAAAAGCATACCTACCCTTATAAGAGCTGCCTTAAAAGTTTTTATTAAAAAATCTTAATCAAAAACACTGTTTAGGAACATACAATGTGTTATTTTAAATAACAAGTTATAATATATAGTTTTTTAACTAACATGTACTGATGGAACACCTTTATTGCAGATTTTAGAAACTTATTTTATGACTTTGGTACAAATAAACTTATTAGGCTCGTCGAAATCAGTTGAATCAATTAACTTTTACTTGAAAAAATCTAAAGATGTAACAAGAAAATTAAGTCTTTACGCTATAGTTTCTAAGTCAATGTTTAGTATTAAAGGTAACCATAATAAAAATAAACAGTTAATTGTTTGCTAAATTAAAGTAACAAATGTTGCGTGTTAACTGGTATTATTTCAGAGTAAATAAAAAATAACCTGTAAGTTTATAAAAATATAGTTTAACACAACGATGTTTTAATTGTTAAGAGTTATTTAGTCTCTTCAAAAAGTGGTATAGCGGACTCACTTGCTATTTCATTTGTTTGAATTTGCGAGAAATCAAAATCAGTCAAATGGAACGGAGATTATTTATAATGAAAGTTGACTAATTGCATACTTTTTATCTCTTCCTGTCCGATCAAGCGTAACTAATAACTATAAAAACCTAGAACCAGAGTTGAATGAGTTATTTTAACCACAAACTTCCAGCAACTATTAGTGTAGTTTCAGTGATGAAAATAATTTTTGTTTTAATTGTTTAACATAACAATTTTATTTAAGAATGTTTACTTTTTAAAAGCAGAGTTTAAGTTAAAGTTAAAGTATTAAATTTTCCTTTTACTATTTTTGTTTCTAAAACATAATATTCTTAAGTTTACTTTATTTTTAAATTTTTGACTCTATTTTGAGTTTTTGTATTTGTAATTAATAGAGTCAGTTAATGTAAAATTATTATGAGGTTCTTTTAAAATACAATGTTCATCACTTAGTTATTGGACCTAATTTATGTAAAATAGCCTTTACTGCAATTTAGTTTTTATAAGGTTTAAGTTTTATAAAGTTTTAAAATGTGAATATAAACTATTGGCCCAATTTAAGTCCTAATCAGTCACAGAAAGTTGGTGACAATGTTTAAGTCAAAGTAAACCCAAAAAATATTGACACAGTTTAATTCCTAATTCTAATAAGTCTGAAGAAATTAGGTTAGAATGTTTAAGTTAAAGTAAGCTACCTAAGGTATTGTCTAAATTAAGTATATTAAAACAAACTATAAGCCCAAATCACAAAAGTATTGGCAAACTATAAGTCCAAGTCACAAAATATTGGAAAACTATAAGTTCAAGTCACTAAATATTGGAAAAATATAAACAGAAAAATCAGAGAAAATTGATCATAAGTTTAATTCTACAAAGTTATAATAAATCTTTAAAAAAAACTGCCAAAGTATAAGTATAAAAATGTCACAAAAAGTGGTGACCAATTTTAAGTCACATTGAGTCATGTTAAATTTCATGTAAAGCTCTTAAACTTAATAGCATAATAGAAAAAGACAATATTTATTTACAACTAAGATAAAAAGACCAGTAACATGATAAAAGCATTTTAGGAATGTGTATCACAGGGGTTTGCATAGAAATGAAATTTGGGTGATTTCTAAATGTGTTTTTTTTTTGTCAGCTTTTCAAATTCAGAAAATTTTATTCAAATTATAACGGTTACATGACAATTCAAATTCAGACAACTTAAATTCCTACAATTCAATTTTTTAATACAAAATTAAAAGACTTTATCCAATAAGTAATATAAGTTAAAAAATTTAAAAATACATGTGTAGATCTTATTAATATCTCTAAGCCACTTTTTTCTTTTTTGCAAAATCTTAAATATTTTTCAAGGTACTTAAAAGTAGTAAAAACAACTATGTCCTTTTCTCAGCCATATTTAAAAAATATTTAATGTTTTGCAAAAAAGAAAAAAGTGGCTTAGAGATATTAATAAGATCTACACATGTATTTTTAAATTTTTTAACTTATATTACTTATTGAGATAAAGTCTTTTAATTTTGTATTAAAAAATACGTTGTAGATATTTATATGACATACATATGTATTTTTTATTTTAGACAAATATACATTACTTTTTTTTTTGTAGTTCTTCAATTTTATTTTAAGAATTTGAATTATCCGAATTTGAATAGTCGTGCACCTAATTGTAACACATGTTTAATTTTTTTGAAGTGAACTTTTAAAATCTTGGTAAATACATTAAAATATTTTCAATTGTTAAAAATAAAAAACTTTTAAGAACTAAAATATGTTTTTTTTTAATTTTTTAGTGTTTTATTATCTAACTTATCTTACTAAACATTTTGAAAACAATCATAATAGTTTTAAGACCAATTTAAATTTTGCTATGTGTTTTTTTTTGTATATGAAAGAAGGGTAATGTGAGTGATATTGATCGTGAAAAAAATTGTTTCCATTTTAGTGTTGGTGTTACTTTTTTATGCCTACTTATCGAAAATATTTGCAAACTAAATATTCCGAAAAAGTTTTAAGAGGACTTTAAGTACTAAATTTTTTCATTTTTTGAGTTTTAATATCATACTTATGAGAATATTTGTTTCTTATTCCTGTATACTTAAATATTACCTCTTAAATTAATTTTTAAACAAATGTGATTTTTTGTATGGTTTTAAATTTATTATAAATTTTGCTGTTATTTAATAGAATTAGGGAAAATTGTATTGTTTTAAAATAAAAATTGCTTGTCCTCTCTATTCTACTAGAAAAAAAGAAGAACATGAAGGGATTTTATTTGAGCAAAAATGGAGAGAAAAGGGAGTGTGAGATTCTCTTGGCAAGAACACTTAGGGAAGAAGAAGTATAACGGAATACCAGCTTACTGTTGTTCGAATTAGTTGAATATTTAAATATGTAGAACAAAGTTGCAGTTAGGAGAAATGAGTTAGATGAAACTTTTCTTAGGCTATGTTCAAAATCCACTCGCGTTCAAAAACCACCCAATCAAAATCCACCCGATCAAATTCGAGAACCACTTACCTATCGAGGGTAAGGGTTAGGGGTAACAGTTAGAGTGAAAAACAAATAAAAATAAACAAAAGTGCAAAAAGTATATAAAATAAATTAATAAATAAAGAAATTGTTAAAAACAATCAAGTAGATTTTGATAGTATACCGTTCAGCTACATGTATACTGAGTTTAGGCAGTGACATTCATTCTAGCTACAGTCTGTTGAAGTAAACATATAGCTGAGCATAGCGTAAGAAAAATTTCATAAGACTCATTTTCTTCTAACAGTAACTTTGTTCTACATAGTTCAGTATTCAACTAATTGTAACAACAGTGTAGCTGGGTTTCTATAACAAAACTGTTATAAAAACATGCAAGCAACTTTGATAAATTAATTTATCTGTAGGGATACAAAGTAATACTTATCAATAAGATAAAATTAGTTTACAAACTCTTTAAAGGTATCTAAATTTAATAGTTTTCTATCGGAACCAAACACCGAATATTTTCTGATCTGGCCATAACTTGCCAGAATTTAGATCAGATCGATAAAAAAAGTTTCCGATCCTTGTTGGATGTTTATTTTTAAATAGATGAATCCGGTATCGAATGACGTGAATTAAGAATTCAATATTAGATACGAGAAAGTTTTGTCGTATAATAAGTATTGCGCATCAAAAACTTTAATCAATCGCTCCTATCGGAACTACATTCAGCTAAACAATTCGTTCTTTTCTATTTTTTGTGGAAAGTATTCCTATTTCCTACAAAAACTTTTCTTTTTCGTCGGCTCATCTGTAAATACCTTTATATTCTTCCTGAGTCCGTAATTCTTAGTTTTGCACTTCCTGTAAAATACGCGGTCATAAGTAACATGCTTTGTGTTTAGTTTTATTAAAAAAAATTAACTTCTAAATTTAGTATACTTTTTTAGACTGTGTTTAATTCTGTTGCTAAAGATAAATAGGTGTAGTAGTAAGAGCAACGTTAGTTACTACATATATAAATGTTTTAAAAAAATGAGATATTTCAAAGCCAATAATCATATAAAGTTTTAAGGTAGCCATAGTCTATTTAACAATTAAAAAAATTCTCATAATATTTGATAACAGTACCTAGTGAACGAAGAACCTTTCTCTTAAATATATTATTAATTTTGTGAATCTTCTTTTCTTCAATACTTATTTTAATCACTTATTTTTATTATTTTTAATACTTAGAAAAACTTTTTTGACTGTTATACGTATAAAGTTTGTTTTGCTAGTCATCATCAACTCCAGAGTATATAGTGTAAGTTTCAAATTATATCCTTGTGGCTCCCCTTATTGCTGCTAATGACCGCTAAGTATATAAAATAAGTAGTGATGTACCGGACTCACTATCTGGGTCCGGATCCGGCCGGATATTGCCATTTTTGTCTGATATCCGGATCCGGCCGGATCTTGATATGAAAAAAAAGTCTGAATCTGGTTCCGGTCGGATCCTAATTTGAATAAATAAGTCCGTATCCGGTTCCGGCCAGATTCTAATTTGAAAAAAAAGTCCAGATCCGGGTCCGGCTCCTAACATAGATCAGGCCGATTCGGATCTAAATAGTAAAAAAGAGCATACAGAAAAGTATTTTTTCAAAAACAAATCCTTTGTAAATTAAAAAGAGTAATTTTCGTCAGTTAAAATCAAACACCTACCATGATTGGCTCATTTTGAAAACGTGACTAATTTACATTTGTTTACATTTAAACTATGAAATAAACATTTTAGAAATGCAACTCTTTACCTATGTTGTAAAATTAAAGACTTTACTACCAAATTATTAGGCTAGTTTTAAGATTTTTTGAAAAACTCAGGCTGGTTTTCTTTTAGATTTTGAATGAGTTTAAGCTGATCCAGTTTTCAATATTTTGTGATTTTCTAGTTAATTTTGTTCGAGAACTTGATTGTAATTAGTTTTAGATTGGTAAGGCTATAGGGGGTCCTCCTTAATTTTTACAAGTTAATAGATTTTAATCTTAGCTACCAGATATTGTTTCTGTGATGTACTTTATCTTTCTATCAATTTTCCTTATACTAAATTTAAAGTAATTCATAGTTTTTTTTTAGCTTTTATAGAAATGAAATTTTGAAACTACAAATCAAAGCTCTACTTTTTATGCGAAAACTTGTGATGTACCGGACTTACTACCCGGATCCGGATTCGGCCGGATATTGCCATTTTTGTCTGATATCTGGATCCGGCCGGATCTTGATATAAAAAAAAAGTCCGGATCCGGTTCCGGCCGGATCTTGATATGAAAAAAAAGTCAGGATCCGGTTCCGGCCGGATCTTAATTTGAAACAAAAATGTCCGGATCCGGGTCTGGTACATCACTAAAAATAAGATACAAAATTACCCTTAAACACGCCTTGGACTTTTTTTCGTTTTCATCATGAACTCCACAACATTTAGTTAAAGTTTTAAATCATGGCCTTATGGTCCCTTTGTGCCCCTTTTGCGGCTTCTAGCCCCAAGGAATCATATGGCCTATTTTAGGAAACTCTGTTCTAGAAAACTGTTATAGAATTATACAAGTCTGATAGGAAATTTCAACATTTCTGTTAGGTTATAAAATAAAACTTATCTAGTAATTTTTATTACTTTACAAACTTTTAATTTGTATCCGTGGTGTGCTACTCGATAACCGTAAGGTTCATTGTTAACCAAGTCCTAATACAAAATATTTTAAGCGTTTTTTTATCGTTTAACAAACTATATTTAAAGTTTCATTTAGATTTTTACATCAATGCATTTTATTAAAACTTACTTTTTTTAGTATTTTCAGATTCTCGTAGACAGAAAAAATGGGTTTGTTTTATTTTAGAATAAAAAGAAATATTCAAGTCAAAGATGATTTGAAAAAGTTCGAAAGTAATTACCTAAATGCCATTTCTATATACAATTCAAGTGAAAATAAAACTTGTGGAAATTTTCAAGATATCTGCAAGAAAAACGCCTGGAGAAGCATAAAAGATAAAAAACATAGGCAAAACAAACAAGGTATTTAAAAATTATTGTTACTAAAATAAAGTTTTGTAGATAATAAATTTAAAGTACTTAATAATTTTTAAACTTAGCTAAATTCAAAAAAAAAAAGAGAGCGGTTTGTTAAAAAAAATTAAGAAGTTATTTATATTTAAGTCTACTTCGACATAACTAGATTTTTAATATTTTAGTTTAAAATAACATTTTAAAACATGATTTAAAATACAAAAAAAAACAGAAACTCAAAAACCGAGGAACAAAAAAGTTATTTCAGCCCTTAAGATGGGCAGCTGTTTGCACGAAAAAGAAATAAAAAAGACGCTCTCAGAAATTTTAATCAAAAAAATAAACACAAGGAACGTTGCAGCATTTTATCTCTTTGCAAAAGTTTTCGGCCTTTCCGATCTTTCCCAACCAACGTTCGACTACATAAAGCGCTGCTTCACGATGATCGCCGAAACTTCCAACTTCTTCCACTTGGATTTCGACAGCGTGAAAAAAATACTGGCCTCCAGCCAACTCGACGTCACTTCGGAAGTTGAAGTTTGCGCGGCGGCCGACGCGTGGTGGCGCTACAACGAAGAGGAAAGGGGCAGGTTTGCGAAAAGCATCTTGCTGAAAGTCCGCCTTCATTTGCTCTCCGACGAGGCGCTCAAGCAGGTTAAATTGACAAAAGAAACTGAACACTCACAGCGTGGTGCTGCGTATGGACACAGATGCTGCGATCAGAAGCTGTACAACATACTGGTATGTGGCGGTGTCCAGTTGAAGTCTTCTAAAGCAGCAAGAATTATTAAGAGAGGCAGTTTAGAAAATGTTAAAATTCTTCCGCTAAGTAAGAGGCAACTTGAATACCAGTTTGATGCAGCTTGCGTGAAAGGAGAGTGTTTTGTATTTTTTAATACTTACCTTAAACGGAAGTTTGTGAAGAAATTCAACCCTTCCACCGAGACTTGGAAGAAAGTTTCTAAAATGCCCGACAAACGAAGGCAGTTCAAAGTTTGTGCGTTCATGCATAAAATATTTGTTTTCGGGGGTTCTACAAACCGTAACAACGTTCTTGACACTTGCTTGCAGTTCGACACGAAACAACGCAAGTGGTCGGAAGTTGCCCGCATGAGCGAACCAAGAGCGAACGCTGCCTGCGCCGTTTTCAAAGAAAAAGTTGTGGTAAGCGGCGGAGATAGCAACGGCAATTTGAGAGTCTTAAGCTCAGTGGAGTCGTACGATCCTTTCAATGGCAAGTGGGAGCCAATGCCGAGCATGATCGAGCCCAGGTGGCTTCACAGTGTAGTGGTTGCGAGAAACAAGCTGTTTGTGATCGGAAACAGCGACACCACGTGCGAAGTTTTTGACGGATCGCACTTCGTCGCATTCAAAACGCCGCGTATTTTCACGCGCAACGCAGCAGTTGCGATTGGAGGGGAGATTTTCGCGTTGAACTACGGGAGGGATTCGTGCAAAGTGTGGCGGTACGACGGAGAAGAATGGGAGGATTGTTCGGATCTCGGAGATCTTTGCCGTCATCGCTGCATCAAGATGCCTTGTTACTGATGGCTTTATCATTTATTTTCTATAAAGTTGTATAGGTATTGTCATTTAAACTTACTACACTGACAACAGTTTATGACAACTTTTCAATTATTGATAAAAAATTAGTTGTTTTATACTATTAACTATTGTTTGAATAATATTTAAATTTTCTTTAGTTTTTCAAATTTTTAAGATAATTCCAAGTTTAAAAAACAAAATTTTAAACGTACAATACGGTTGAAAAAAACATTCATACTAAAACAATAGAATTCGCACAAAACATAACTTCGTTTTATCTATGTAAATTAAAAAATTGTAAACTTCAATTTAGATAATTTAATTTGCAGCTGCAAAATAACTTTTACTGAAAGTTTTATTTTGACGTTTAATAAGTCGCAAAAAATATAAGGAACAAACTAGTTTCGAAGCGTGTAAGATTAAAAAATGTTAATATATATATATATGTCAAGTTCCCTTCTAGTTGCGTAAACAAATGGAACTATTTATGTATAATAATTTATTAAACGATAATAAAAACTTATTTGGCAATTTGTGTTCATGCTGTTTTACAACTATGTGTGAAAAATATAAAACTAATTTTTGTTCTTAGTTACTAATAAATTATTAGCTTTAAATAAAATCTGAGAGCTTAACTTTTATAGATTTCTTTTTAAGACAGTAGTGAAAAACCTATTTATGTGGAAATATATCATGTTTTTTAATTTTACTTTAAATTTATTTTTTAAATGTCAAAAAAAATTTAAACAAAAGTTTTATGTTCTTATCTTACTAGTAGAAAAAAAAATAAAACAGTGTACTTATATATTCTTCGGATTTACTTAAGTCTTGGTAGGAGGTCACTAAAGAAGATTCTCGATATAAAACTTGGCTGTCATTATATAAGATTTCATAAAAATTGTAGCTATACTAGGATTAATTAAATATTTGAGGAATGATTCGGGATAAAATTTTTTTTGACAAAAAATCAATATCATTTGATCTTTTACAATATACCTTATGAAAATTCTGGAGATTATTGAATGCTGCTTTCAAATAATGATGATCGCTTAAAATATATATAGAAATATATTATTCAATATTCTTTTGTTTGTTTCTCAATATTCTCTCTTAACAACGATACACTTATTAGACCTTTTACTTATTTTCAAACCACATTAGCGTGGTCATTTGCAAATATAAACTACAAAATATATCCTTAGCTTATCGTGTAACATATCCTATTTTATTGGCTAATTCAAAACTGCTATGATAGAAATAATTTGAAGTCTTGACTTTTAATTAATAAATAACATTGTACTTATTAAAACTCTATTAAAATAAATAGTGACGATAAATTAGCTTTAACTGACAACTTAACATTAAATACATTCCATTCGACTAACTTTCAAAACCAGGATTTATAATTATTAACCCTCAAAAAGTATATAGCAAACATAAAGATACAACAGATTCATAGTTTAATTTGAGATAATAAAAATATTTTTTTTTGTCCATTTTTTTGGTATTTAATAAAAATCTGTTAACTATCAGAGACGATTATAAGTATAATTTCAGTAGAATAAAAAGATTTAGTCATAAGGGATATATTTTTTTACCTATATTTCGTGTACATTCATGCTCTCATGTAAAAATTGTAAAAGTTATATTGATATGAAGACAAATACATCAGTAATTTCAGCTCGATTAAAAAATTTACTAAATTTTACATAACTTAAGTTTAGCTGAACAAATAAAATATTCAGATTTAAAAACATAAGTGTTGTTGAAAACTCAATATACATTTAATTTATTATTCATAACTGGTTGTAACACTAAATAACAATAACAGTTTGTTTTAAAACTAAATACTACCTACAACTTAGGATAATGCAAAAAAAAACGTTCAAGGCATTAAAAGTAGTACAGATTTAACTTAAAAACAAAGCTTTGTCTTCGAAAAAATTTAACTAGCTACTAGAAAAAAAATTAAAACACTATCTAAAAACATGCTGTTTAAACAAAATAATCGGTTAACTTTACAAACAATACTTTTTTAAAACTACTATAAAAACTGCTACAATTCTCACAAAACTACTTGAAAAGGCTTACATCTTTAATTAAATACTTAGTGAATCGTTAGAACTTTTATATTATGGCCTTCTATAACAAACATAATAAATATATTTTTTTGTTTTTATTTAAAATGTATGTATATGTATTTAGAAGTTTAATATTAATATTCAAACCGAGTTTAATTAACTTTTACTATACTTATTAATTAATTATTGTGTTATACTCTACAAAGTAGGACTTATTCATTTAACATAAGCTTTTTCTTTACATTAGTTTAGTAAAATTATTACTGCTATGTTTAAGTATACTAAAATTTTGAAATATATTTAAAATAGTTTTAAACTAATTGAATTCAAAATTATTTCTATATTTTTATTTTAGTTAGCAAAAAATATATCTGGGGCTGTAGAATTTCAAAAATTAACTATCTAATAAAATAAGTATGTTCGTGAATAGTCTAATTACCTTTCTTTTTTCCCCATCGCCAACTGATAGTTTGTAGCGCTGATAGAGGTCACTTGAGCTTACATGTGTCATCAAAGCTCCATGTCACTCAAACTTATTTTCTTCCACAACGTGTTTACTTGACTGTAAAATAAAAATGTCATAATTCAAACATTTTTAATGAAAGTTTTCACAAAAAATAAGTTACTAGATATTTATTTGACTACTTTAAAAGGTTGACTAATGGTTAGTATTTTGTGCGAGTTTAAAACTAAAAAATAAAGTTTATTTTGACACACAAACTTGCTAAACTTAAGCCTTAAAAACTGTTAGTGTTTTACTGTGCTCAATAAATTAAGTTAAGTGAAAGATAAATTTGTAACAGCAGCTGTTTTGTGACTATCGGAAAAAACCAGTTATAACACAAATTTTAATACTTTTTTTTTTTGGACATTCACAACTTGACAAAATACTGTTTTTTATAAAGAAGTGTTCCCATCTTTAATTTCAGTAATTTAGTTTGAACAGCTTTTGAATAGTAAAAAGACCATAACTTTAGACTTCAAGTACAATAGAAGTACACAGTTGTTAAATACAGGGTTACCGAATGTTTTTGGCAAAATTCCTCCAGGTTTTTAAAAGTACAACTTTTTGAGTCTATTTTTAGTTAATTTTAAAGCAAGAAACTGTGTTAAAAAGTATGTAAACATTAAATGATACTTTAAAGCTACTTTAAATGTGTTTTCAATTAAAATAAAATTGATGATGATAATTTTTTTTTATATGATAGAACTTTTGTGTCAAATCGAAACTTTAGTACTGAAAATGTTAAAATTGTTAAAAATTCCGTTTTTCTTGATCGATTATTTAAAGTTCTAATTTTTTAGCCTTAATTGTCAAGCTCCAAATTTTTCCAGTTTTTTTGGCAATCCTGTAAATATACTTGATAGTTAAAGTAGTCAAATAAATATTAGTATAATTTATTAAGTGATATGTCACATAAAAATGAGTATCAAAGTGTAGTTATTGTTCATTTGTCTTTTTAATAGTTTTGTATTATTTTTACTACTAGCAAGTTATAATTACGAGTGTGAAGTTAGCTTGAATAATTTTTTAAAAAATTTCCAAACTTTAGATCAAATTATTTTCCTTATCTTAATAGCTAAATAAAATATTTTTATTTTTTTTAGAGAGCAGTCCTTCGTTTTAAATATTTTAAAAAATTCCATTCGATTGGTGCTTGACTTTTAGTGTGGGGCCCCTTAGAAAAAAAGAGTTTTTTTTATCAATTTTTACTTAGCTCGAACTTAAAAAAAAAAAAAAAAACTTTATTTTTATTTTAATATTCATATTTATTAGCAAATATGACACTTTTTTTCATTCACAATTTGAAAGGTCAAAGTAGAAGGTAACAATAGGTTCCTTATGGAAGGCGCAAACTAAAACTAAAAATCACTTAAAATATATCTCCTTCTTCTTTTTTTGAGATAACTACTTCAAATTTTCAGGAAATTTTCCTTGCAATTTTAAAAGATTCTGTGGAGTAATTTTTGAAAAATTAAAATTTTACAACTAAAATCTTTTTTTGATTTTCTTTAGATAAAACTTTTGTTTTTCATTTTTTTTTAAATTCCTTTCAATAGAATTTTCTAAACATTGCAAAAAACGCTTCCTAAAACTATAAAGTAGTTATCTCTTAAAACGTAAGAGAATCTAGACTTTTAGTGATTTCTAGATATGTGCCATTATAGTTTGAGCTTCCCATAAGGAACCTATTGTTGCCTCCGACTTTGAATGGCTATATCTCAAAAACTATTATGAGTTTCAAAATATGTAAAAAGTATCTTGTAGCTAAGAAAAAACTATACAAAATAAGATCAAATTTTGAAAAAGTGTTTTATCTCCTCTATGCTCTTCAAAATTGAGGTTTTTTTCATGCTATTTAAATCTTTAAATGTCAATTGAACAAAACAATAACAGGGTTGTCACCTTTTTGAGCAAAAAACTAGCTTGCAAAAACAGAGTATGGGTGAAATTATACAAAAATTTAAATTTATAATATTATTGATAATCAAGCTCAAAATTTAAAAATAATTTAAATAGAACTGCTTTTAAAAGTTTTATTTAAGAAAGAAAATGTTTAAATTCCTTAGAATTATAAATAGTGTATAAACTAGCTGTTTTTTGATAAATAAATTAAACAAGCTAAAAATATTTTGCCTGTGTGGCAAACCTGCATATACATAAAACATGTTAACAAAAAGTTCATTAAACAAACTTTGTGTGACACCCACATTGAAAATTTTATTAACCTAAACTTGAAAATAATTCCTTTAAAATAACTAGACTTTAATAAAACGTTTATGTGCAGTTAAATAAAAAATTGTAAAAAATCAACATTATAATCTTGACAGAGATATAAAAACTTAAATTATGAAACTATGTAATATTTTGATAGAAGTGAGAGAAAAATAAAAGGCCAAAATCAAAAAGTTGTAACGACATGCATGATGAAATTTTACTATGGTTGAAAAATCATTAAAAAACCTTAACTTTGATTAAGAACTCAGTATATCTAAAAAATAAATAAATTCCTATCAAGAAGAAAAAGACAACTGAAACTTGTGTATAAATTTGTATAAGTATCAATAAATTTACATTTTGGTTTGTCAAATTGAATTCATGTCTTTAATTTAAAAACTTTAAATCACTGGAACAACTTAAACCTTCACCTTTAATTTAAAAATGATGTAACATATGTATGTTTACCTGACTTATTTTTTAAATATAACTTGCACACAACCAAAACATTAGCATGACTCAAAGTCTTAATACTTTGCAAATAGCTTACTGATAAATGAGTAGCAATTTCCTCAAACTAAGTATTTACTTGTTTTTAGGTTTGAGACTGTTTTTTTATAACTAAGGACACTTATAACATAAACACTGCTTCATATAAGTATTTATTTTTTAATTAATTAGTTAAAGTTGGTACATAAAACGGGAAAACTGTTTAAGATACTGAAAAAAAGCAGACTCAACTAAAGTTTACATTCTAATCATGTTTAAATCTGAACTCTTAACAATAAAGAGTTCAGTACAGAAAATTACAAATTTAATTTTGGCAGGATGGCCACTTATTTTTTGTTAATTTCTTTAGTTTTTTGTCTATTTATAGAAAAAAATAGGACTTAATGAAGTTTGTAGCGAAAAGATCACATTATTTTTTTAAAGTTTGTATCAGTTTCATCTTACCAGAAATTAGTTTCAAATATAATATTACTTAAACAAAACAATCCAAACATTACATGGTACCTTGGGTCATCACTACTGACTTCCCAAATTGTTAAGAAGTTTAGCGAGAGAATGAACAGAACTTATGTAACATTTTCTTTTATTTAAATGTTCATTAAAGTTTAATTTTTTTAATTAGAACAACAGACCGTTCAAACTATGCTTAGTTTGTTAACATTTTTTAATAGTCCTTAATATTTTCTTTTGGAGAAAAAGCTTTAGAAGGAATAAAGTATGATAAAAGAAATGATAGTTAAATTCTGTTTACAGTGTTTAAAAACTCGGATTCTTAATATTTGAAAGTTTGTAGTCAAAAGATCACTTTAGCTTTTTTAATGTTTGCATCAGTTTCATCTTAACAGATAAGAGTTTTAAATATAATTTAAACTAAAAAACCATTAAAATAAAACAAACTACTTTCCGTCTTTAATATTAACTTCCTGAATTTTTTCAGATTTTTAGCGAGAAAAAGAGCAGAACTTGTGCAATATTGTTTTATATTGAAATGCTCCATTAAGTTTAATTTTCTTTCAATTAGAACAAGAGAGAGAGACCATTTAAACTAGGTTTACCCGTAATTGTTTTTTTCAATTTTCCCCTTTTAATGAAGTTAAAAAAGCTATTGCCCCTTCCAACAAAACTACTCAAAAAGCTACCATTTAAAACATTCAGACCTTTTGTTTTTTTTTATATTTTTCTTGTTATCTGCAACTCAAGAATATCTAGTATAAATTTCGAGTAACTAATAAAACACTTAAGTACATATTGTTATTTTTTTTTTTCTTCTTTATCTGCAACTCAAGGATATCTAGTATAAGTTTCAAAATTACTAAATTACTAATAAAAACATTCAAGTACAATTTTTTTTTTGCTCTTCATCTGCAACTCAAAAATATCTAACTTAGGTTTCAGAACTTTATACTTGCCCAAAGTTTTAATTTTTCCTCCCTTCCCCCTTTCGCCCCTTTACTACTTAATGCACCCAACAACTTACTAAAATCGCTTCAGGGAGGCGATATTGCCCACTTTGGGAACCCCTAATTTTAAACTATTCTAATTTTTTTAAATTCTTAAAATATTTGCTTTTGAGACATAAAATTTTTGCAGGAATAAAGTATGATAAATAGACATAATGGTTAAAAAACGTTTTTAAATCGTTTAATTATGTATATATTACATAAATACATGTTTTAGACTATGCTAAAAACCTTTGTATACATAAAGTTTCCTTAAAAGTAGGGTTCAACTTTTTATTTTGACTTTTCTTAAGTAAACCAACGATAAAAATTAAAAAAATATTTTGTTATTATAAGTTTATTGCAACTCATAAATTAATGATTACGCTTAGTATGTAGAGTAATATTAGCTTACAAAGTTCTAAGTATGTTTCTAAATATTAACATATATTTACAGACTAAAGTATTAAATATTTGCGCTTGTTTATAGCAAAAACTATACACCTGTCTTGTAAAAATTTTTAATTAACAAAAATTGGTAGTAGGATTAAAAATATAATTTTACCTTAATTAAGTTGTACTATAGACATTGCTTTTTACCATATTTACTATGAATTCTTAAAAAGTTAATTTATGCAGATCCTTTAGTAAAAATCTACAAGTTTGAAGTAAGTATAAATCCCTAATATCAACACTACTATCCAATTAAACGTTTTTTTTAAATTTATTAAATTCAAGTTTGACAAACAAGGTTTTGTAAATACTATCACAAAGTGTAAGTAACGATTGAGTTCTGATCAATTTTCTCCTTAAAACATTAACAACAAAGTTATTGTTCTTAGTAAAACACATTTTGTGTAATTAACAAACTTTGAGTGTCTTTTACAATCTATAAAACAAACTAAAAATAAAAGTATTTAGTTATTTAAACTTTCTAACTTATCGAAAACATATTTGAAAAAGAAAATTATATATTTAATTGTTTTTGGTAAAATAACTTTTTAATAAGAGTCTCAAAAATTAGCATAGAAAAAAAAAAGCTTAATAAGTACGTTACCTAACAAAAACACTTTACGAATTGAAATACAAGTTAACTTCATTCTTTTAAAAATTCGTCTATGGCAGTTATAACTAGGCAGTTCATTTTCTGAATAAGTCTAATAATGTTAAAAAAAGTTCTAGCATCAAAGAAAATCGATAAACTGTAAGGTGCTGAGCTATAAAAGAGAAAATTGAAGACTGTTTATTCAAGAAAGTTACTTTTTATTAAAAAAACATTTTTACAAGTTGAAAAGAACTGAACTAGGTATATATTATGAACTATACACATGCAACTACCAAAGCAAGATGTGCTCCAGCATACTAATGGCGAGCAAAACAAAAAAAAGTTCAACTAATCAAAATTAAAAAATTTCAATGGTTTTAAACTGAATTCCTGTCTTTCATTTCCTTCATTTTTATCTGAAGTTTTCTGCTTTTTTGGTGTTTTATCTTCGACGGAAGTATTTATGCTTCCAAATCCGCTATCCTCAAGTATACTGCCACTTATGTTCTGTTTGTCATCAACTGAGTTACTGTTCTCATTAAAATATGTTTCAACCTCCGGCAAAGTGTACTGTTTGCGGTTTCTTCTATCATAGCGAACAATGTCTTCATCGATAAGAGTCTTGTTTTTTCCCATTAAAGTGAACATTTCGGTGGGGTATTCGTCCATGTAGTGGCGGGAGTTCAGAAACCTTTTCTGTCCTTTTACGTCTTTTGGTAAAAATGCTTTCAATTTATCTTCCCAGTGTTCATCATCGAATGTTTGGTAGTCTTGCTCGTAATCAATCAAAAAGTTTGGATCGTCATACTTTGTGTCATTGTAAACTCTATAAAACGATTATAAACATATTCATTAAACAAATAAGATGTACGTTAAAAGTCGTTAAATCCTGGAGATCCTGATAAGCTAAGCTTATCGGAATAATACCATAGATGTTTTTGTGACAAAACTTTATTCCGACTAATGGCGTTTCTCTCCTCCAAATAAATTTAAGAACAGACTTACGAATTCTTTAAAATGTTAACACACATTAGAAAAAAGCATGTATAATTACAGTATCCTCTCGCTGCTTCTGTAAAGGCGGCAAGATTTATCGATTATTTGTCCCTACATCCGACGAGTCTACTTTAATTAACTCTGTCTACTTATGCACTCATTTATTTCACAATATTTACATATACAATCACAAACACTGACAAGTTAAATACTACATGTTTTAAAGATACAAAAATTATTGATTAGTTTGTTAAATTTATTTTGACGTAACATTTCTGCACAACTGAATTTAATTTTCATTTTAATAAACTTGCCTATTCTTAAAGCTTTTTTAGGCTAATATATACTTTTATTAAATTTGCAGTTTTTGTAGACAATTTAATATTTTTATGTTTATACTCTAAACTTTGTTTAAAACCATAAAGTTCTTTAATAATCACTACTCACATAAATACTATACATAGTTATACATGCTTTTTTTCTAATATGTGTGTTAATATTTTAAAGACTCTGTAGATCTGTTCTTAAATTTATTCGAGAGTAGTAAAACGTGAAATTTTGACACAAAAACATCTGTGGTTTTAAAAAAATACTCATTTTTTAAGTTTACAACTTAAACTGAAGAAAATATTTAAGGAACAAAAATGTATTCAAATACAATTATGCTATATTATTTAACACTTGATCTGTTAGAAAATTTAAAGTCAACTAACAATTTAGTAGTTATAATAAATAAACAAACCTCTTGAAAAGCTCGACATCCACGTTGTGGTCATAATGACCTTTCAGCGAGCAAACGCACCTCTTGTGCTTCACCCCGTACTCGATCCACATCGGGTGGGCGAAGTTGGCCGCCTCGGCCACGTTCACACCCGCATTGTAGCCGCAGTGGTACGAACGCGGGAAAGTTACAATCATGCAGCCTTCCTTCTGCACCGCTCGGTAGACGTCGATGCCTGATTGGGCGACAAGTTGAGGATCGATGTGGATCGACTTGTGTCTCACGAACATCGGACATTCTTTGTACTCATCAGGGAAGTTTACAGCAAGAAAGTCGTCAAACTTGTCAGCGTTGCCTGAAATTAAATAGTTGTGATTAAAAAAATTAACAATTTAACGATGGAAATAGCACACAAAAAGCTTAGTTTATGATATTAGTATAGAAAAATTTTTTCTGTTATCGAATCATACGACACGGGGGCTATTATACTTTTAGGTTAATCTGATCTGAAAAATTGCTGAAAAACTATTTTTAATCTTTTTTAAGTTTTTATTAACACAAGTTATTTTAAAACTAATTTTATATGTTTGGGTATGTTGCGTTAAGTATAAGCGTATAAAGAAAAAAGAATTAAATAAAACTTGAAAGTTTCTGTCTCAGCTTTTTTCAGTTCAGACTGACCTTTAGCATACCTTTTACCTACACGGGTAACTTTAATGTCTTATGTCTTGACTAGAATAGTAAACAAGTAGAATTTCGTTGTTTTAAAAAAACTTATCTAACTAAAATAACGATTATCATAGGAAAAACATATAATACAACAGCTTTTTACTTGTGGGTATACTGAACCACACTTTAGCGCAGCCCTGATGCATGTAGTTGACCGACGGCAGGTCGGCGTCCTCGGTGTGCCACGGGAAAGTCGATCCGTACGTCCCGATGTAAAGCATGGAGCTGGTTATGCCCGGAACCTGCCTCCTGCTGAACCCCGAAGCCGCGAAGTCGCCGTACGCTTGCGCTTGCATTTGCAGCAACGTGTCTAGCTTGTGCACGTTGCACTCGCTGAAGGCGGGAGGAAACAGGCTGCCCGGGTTGTTGTACGCGTACTCCACCGGCTCCAGGCAGTCCTTCTCGAAAATGCTGCGGTCCATCTCTTCACCTGAATCGAACTTCTTGCTCTTGTTTTCGTTTTCTCTCTTGAAAGTGGCGAAGCGAACGATCTTTTCTCGCTTGCCGACGAACTGCCGCATGAAGCACCCTTCGCTGGTCTTCCGCAGCTTTTCGACCTTCACCTCGCACATCCTTTTCTTTAGCTGCTTTTCCTGGTAATCCTTGAACTTGTCTCTCCATTCAGCTGGTGTTTCGATTGCGACGATCCCACACTGGAGGTTGACATTTATTTTTTTAATTGTTAATTAACATAAACACAAAGCAAGAAAAGGTGTTGTACGAGTTTAACATTTTAAATAAAACTAAAAATTATTTATATAAAAACGTATTTATTTATAAAATCAAACAGTTTTAGTGGCGTTGTTAGTTGATTACACTTGAAATCAAAAATACAATGAAATAATAAATTATTAAAAAAGTAACCAAGTTAGTTTTAATTAATAATAGATGATATTAAATAATATAAACCTTGTGATGACCATGTTTCAGCACATTACAAAACAATAAGTGAAAGTATTCCATTTCTTCTATGCTCGCTTTATAAGTTGGCGCCTTCTTTAACTCCATAGCTTACTTACTTATTCAAAGATTTCTCTTTTTAATTCTAAAAAAAAGGCACTGCTATGAGTTATGAATTTTTTCAAGAAAATTTTATTAAAGTGTAAAACAAACTACCTTAGTAATGAGATTGCTTTTTTCTGAACATGTACATGATTATAAAAATAATATATTTACATTACTACTGATACATTTAATTAAATTTTTCGTACTTTAAGCTTAGTTGATCTAACATTTCAATTCTAGTTTGTGAAATTAGTAAGCAACTATGTAACTTACATGTATAAACTAATTTTATGCTGTTCCAAAAATCAATGTTACTTTAAACCTAATTAAAAAAAGACATTTATCTTTTACTTTTCTATTAAACTCTATCTAAATATTCATTTTTATATTTTTACACAGTTAAAGAGTTATTGTTATTGTTAACTCTAACTGAAAATTTCCTTTTAACAATTTAATATGTAAAACATAAAAACTTATAACTAATACATTTTTGATATAAAGTTTTATGACTTTTTATTACGTTTTTTTTTTAATTTTAAGTACGAAATGCATTTACATATGTTAAAAGTAACTAGCATAAAACTTTAACTTTATAATAAGAAAATTAATTCACGTATCAGGGGAGTTTTCTTGTTTACAAAGACTTGATTTAAGCAAACATGTTGTATGTAAAACTTATTATATTTTTTAACAAACAAAAACTTTTTTATAATAGGTTTAAAAAATTTGACTTACAAAAAAAAATTATTTAAAATTTTATAACAATATCATATTTTAAACTATAGTCAAAATTTTAATATCTAATTAACTGCTATTTTTATACTTATTAAATGTTTAAGGCCATATTACAATTGAACTAGTATAAAAGCACTCATATTAAACCATACAAAATTTCAAATTCTTAAATAAACTAAATCTAAACTAATTAAAAGAAAACTTGTAATTAGTTTTAAAGATAAATTTTTGTAGTTGAACTAACGACTAGACTAAAATATATATTATAAGTTAAATATAGTTTAGTTTAACTAAAACAAATTCTTAACAGAAGTAAGACAATGCTAAAGTATTTAAAACAAACTTATATACTGTTAACTACCATAGAAAAAAGCTTATAGCAAACTTTAAGACTTTAAACAAAAAACACAATATTTTATTTAATTTTTTTAATTGTAAATATCCATAACACTTTTTAATAGTTCTAATTTATTATTATAAGTTAGAATTATATAATTTTTATTATGCAGTAAATTAAAAAATAGTTTTGGGAAGCATTTAATCTTTGATTTAAAACTTTTGAGCTAAAATTTCTTACTCTATTTCAGGGTTTTCTAAAATTGTTTTTTAAAATTCCCCCTTTAAACAAATTAAAAAACTATGGTCCCCTCCAACAAAATTTTCATAAAACTACCAATAAAACCGCCCAAGTCTTTTTTTGTTCTTCATCAACAACTCCAGAATAACTAGTGTAAGTTTCTAATTATGGCTTTTTGGCTCTTCCTTTTATGGTTTTTGACCCCCTGAAATAAAAAGTTTTTATAAAAATATGCTATAAAATAACAAAATACTGTAACCAAATCACCTAGATTTCTTTAACAACTGTCCTGAAATGTTTTTAAAATGTTTAAGTTACCCAGAGATTTTTATAAAAAAATTAAAACTACTTTGAGTCACCCTGTGGTTTTTAGAAAAAAATAATACCTTTAGTTTCACTAAGATTTTTGTATAATTTAGTGATTCCCTAAATTTTACCTGAATGACCCTGAATATAGCTAAACAAAGCTTATAAAATTTTCAAAAAAAGGAGAATTTAATTTTCTCTTTAACTTTAAGGGTATTAAGATGTTTTTATTAAAAACTGATTTTTAAAATTAAAAAAAAAAAAAAAAAGAATTTTTGCTATACTTGAAGAAAAAGCTTTGCATTCAACATCTACTTGAGAACAACTTTGCTGAACTTGTTTAATACAGTTTTAATTTAGCTACAGGTTTTCTTTTACCAAATAAAAAGTTAATTTTAATTTTTAGAATATGGTACTTCATAGTCAAGAGAGTACAAAAAATCCTTGTTGATAACGAAAACTTAAACCAGGGCTGCCAAATATTTTTGGTAAATTTTTAATTAGTTTTCAAAAATTCTTTCAGGTTTAAAAAATTATATATTACTGGGTCTATTTCTAGTTTAAAGTTAAGTGTATGTTAAAAAAAATTATTAAATTGTATAAAAACTTTAAAAAATACTGTAAAGCTACTTTAAATGTGTTTTTTAATTAACAAAAAAAGTGTTGATTACGAAACTTATATATATGATAAAGTTTTTGCTGTAACGCCTCTGGCTTTAAATTAAATTCAGCAAAAGAGTTTTCTCTAATTAGGGGTTTTTTATTAATTTGTTAACTTTGCCGCCTTAGATTTGAATTATTAGATTTGAAAAAGCTCAAGCTGAACTTCCTATGTGCTAAATTGTGAGTATTGTCATTAATCTCTTATTTTCTAGTTCTGTCTCTTAAATTGAAATTTTTAATAAAGTTAAATTGAAGTTAATTGTACTTTTGGTTTGCATAAATTTGAATAAATAAACTCTGCTGTTGATAAAATTAAATTGAAGTTAATTGTACTTTTGATTTTGCATAAATTTAAATAACTAAACTTTGGTGTTAATAGATCATTATATTGAAATTATCTGTAAATTGGTTATATAAAATTGAATAAATAAGCTTTGTTGTGGATAATTAATTAAGAAGCAAGCTGCTTTTGGTGCTCTTAATAATCTCTGAAATTTACAAATCAAATTTAATTAATTTAAATATCTAAATATCTAAATATCTAAAATATCTAAATATCTAAAATATCTAAATTTAATTAAATAACTAGTGGGCCATACCTAACTCTTGGTATATCATAATGAGTAATAGATCCAAGCCCCCCAAAAAGGATAGTATGTTCTCTAAAGAGAACATACATCATACTTTAGACAAGGTCAACAACCCCGAAACTCGCTGTAGCCAGCGAAACATTGACAGAGGGATCAACAAAAGGGGTGTTGACCCACACTCTTCGCGCCGTAGCCAACCTGGTCCATCAGACCAACCACAAGCAACGTGCGAAAGATATGGTGACCATGACGTGGAGGAGGAACAACCCCAGGCAGAAATGGGCAGTTATCAACAACCTAGAGACCAGCCTAATCCAAGTGGTCTGCCAAGACAAAGCTACCCACCCCAACAAAATTCTACACCTAGCAACTATGGGCCTCCACCAAGGGTGACAGGACCACCTAGCAACAGCTCCATTCCTCCAGCAAGAACCTCACCCTTGCCACTCCAACAACAACTCCAACCTAACCACTTAAACATGGACTATTCCCTCCAAAACAACAGGAGACCCCCTATTCAAGTGCCACCTCAAGAACTGGGTGCCGAGGAGTTAGTACTGGGGATCAAAGATTTGAAGGAACAAATTCGACGGGCTAAACTTCTAGAGGAATTTCGAAAATTACAAGAAGAATTACATGAATTGAGAAGTCTAAATCCATCCACAAGGACAAATCACGACATCTCAACTCAGGTTAGACAGAATACATACATGGATCCTCAAATCCAGGTTCCCCACCAGGTTTCACACACCTCAAAGGCTCAAGACCTACCAAGGAGCCAGGTGATATCTCCGCCTCATGCAAAAAACGAGCTCCCAAACTCTCCGCAGTGAGAGGGAGAGTGATTGGGGCTACACTATCTCACACCCAAGCTGTCCAGTTTGTAAATAAAACCGCCCCTCGACAGCAACCCCCATCTCAACCGAGATCAACCAGAAATGCCTCAAACTGCACTATAAGTCATCCAGGAAATGAAGTGTCCACACCTTCAAACAAACCAAAGATGACTTTTCATATAAAGCAAACAGCCTCACGTAGTGCAGCAGAAACACCTGATGAGAACCAAAGTTCTGAGCAACCGCAGCCAGCATCAACAGGGCCAGCGTCAACGGTCAGCGCCACCAAAGCCAGCACCTCCACGACCAGCGTCAACGATCCGAGCTACCTTAGCCAGCACCACAACGGGCAGTCCCAACGGTCTGCGCAAACACAGCCAGCATCACCAGGGCCAGCGTCAACGGTCAGCGCCGCCGAAGCCAGCACCTCCACGACAAGCGCCAACGATCCGAGCTACCTTAGCCAGCACCACATCGGGCAGTCCCAACGGTCAGCGCAAACACAGCCAGCATCACCAGGGCCAGCGTCAACGGTCAGCGCCACCTTAGCCAGCACCTCCACGACAAGCGCCAACGATCCGAGCTACCTTAGCCAGCACCACAACGGGCAGTCCCAACGGTCAGCGCAAACACAGCCAGCATCACCAGGGCCAGCGTCAACGGTCAGCGCCACCTTAGCCAGCACCTCCACGACAAGCGCCAACGATCCGAGCTACCTTAGCCAGCACCACAACGGGCAGTCCCAACGGTCTGCGCAAACACAGCCAGCATCACTAGGACCAGCGTCAACGGTCAGCGCCACCTTAGCCAGCACCTCCACGACAAGCGCCAACGATCCGAGCTACCTTAGCCAGCACCACAACGGGCAGTCCCAACGGTCAGCGCAAACACAGCCAGCATCACTAGGACCAGCGTCAACGGTCAGCGCCACCTTAGCCAGCACCTCCACGACAAGCGCCAACGATCCGAGCCACCTTAGCCAGCACCACAACGGGCAGTCCCAACGGTCAGCGCAAACACAGCCAGCATCACCAGGGCCAGCGTCAACGGTCAGCGCCACCTTAGCCAGCACCTCCACGACAAGCGCCAACGATCCGAGCTACCTTAGCCAGCACCACAACGGGCAGTCCCAACGGTCAGCGCAAACACAGCCAGCATCACCAGGGCCAGCGTCAACGGTCAGCGCCACCTTAGCCAGCACCTCCACGACAAGCGCCAACGATCCGAGCTACCTTAGCCAGCACCACAACGGGCAGTCCCAACGGTCTGCGCAAACACAGCCAGCATCACTAGGACCAGCGTCAACGGTCAGCGCCACCTTAGCCAGCACCTCCACGACAAGCGCCAACGATCCGAGCTACCTTAGCCAGCACCACAACGGGCAGTCCCAACGGTCAGCGCAAACACAGCCAGCATCACCAGGGCCAGCGTCAACGGTCAGCGCCACCTTAGCCAGCACCTCCACGACAAGCGCCAACGATCCGAGCTACCTTAGCCAGCACCACAACGGGCAGTCCCAACGGTCTGCGCAAACACAGCCAGCATCACTAGGACCAGCGTCAACGGTCAGCGCCACCTTAGCCAGCACCTCCACGACAAGCGCCAACGATCCGAGCTACCTTAGCCAGCACCACAACGGGCAGTCCCAACGGTCAGCGCAAACACAGCCAGCATCACTAGGACCAGCGTCAACGGTCAGCGCCACCTTAGCCAGCACCTCCACGACAAGCGCCAACGATCCGAGCCACCTTAGCCAGCACCACAACGGGCAGTCCCAACGGTCAGCGCAACCGCAGCCAGAACCACAACAAAAATCTCTCGACACTACCAATCACAATAAAGACAAAAGTGTAGAAAAATGGACTTTTCAACTGAATAAATTCCCTGCACCCAAACCGAAAAACCTCCCTCAGAATCTATTATTTTTAGCGGATTCAAACACAAATGTTATCTTTTTGGTTGACAGCGGATCCGAAATTTCAATCCTGCCGAAGGAATTGACTAACGGTATAGACAAATATTTTCCTAAACAAAGTAGAACCATCCAGGGGTTTTGTAACAAAACAACCCACCCTATTGGTAGCGCGGATGTCGAACTTCAATTGGGGAATTTAGAACCCATCAACCAATCGTTCTGGGTTATTCAAGAATCACGCCACTTTGGCATTATTGGCATGGACCTGTTAAGAAAGAACGAACTAGCGATCCTGCCATCTACCTCTCAACTATGCAAGATGGGGTCAAACGAATCAGCTAGACTGTTCGCACCTGCTGAGTTGCCCACCCCTATAGTCGCTTCAGTCAACCACATCAATCTGGGTGGTAAGAATACGACTCCGTTAGAAGAAAAATGCAAAAGACTATTAATGGACTTCCCTGAAATTACCAGGAAGCCAACCTACCACGCAAAGCCAAAACACAACTACGAGCTCGAGATAATATTGGATAATTACAAGCCTGCCATGGTCAAAGCCAGGAGACCTGGTGTTTTTTTGTACAAGCATAGAAAGATATTTGGTACTATTTAGATGAATACTACTTAAGGGCTTATTCAAATAAGCAACAGTTGATTTTCACTGATTATTTTGTACAACACCTAGAGGCTGCTTGCATTTTTTATATTACTGTTAAATGACTTAACTTTAAGAATTTTTTTAATTTTAAAATTAATGGGGTTTTTGATTTTATATTTATTTGTACAACCTTTAAAAATTGGTATCTTATAGACATGTATTTTTTTTGTAATTATCTTAGCTAAAATAGGTACTGTGTGATGTTTTATATAAAAATCTAAAATGTTCTATATTGCATTGAGTTTTGGTTGTCTCCTGTTTAGCACTGGGAAAGCTTGCCAGGCAAATTGTAAAAATCATGGCTCAGTAACTTTCACTCATCTAGTTTGGTGGGGTAAGTCGAACTGCCACACCCCAGAGACCTCAGAATGAACCATTCTAATAAGAACAAGCTGCCACTACGTACAGCAGAATTGTAGTGACGATGTCGATTCGTCTGGAAATGCATACATGGCAGCACACCTTCGGATCCCATGGGGGCAATGCCAACCCGTCTGCTGATGATGTCAAGCAGACCCTCAAATCCGTTGGCGTTGATGACGATGGTGAACAACGCCAGGTCGCCAGCGATTAATTCGCGGAGAAGGACGTCAGTGGAGCCAAACTTCCCGCCAGAGTTCCGGGAGAACCGCTACAAGAAGAGCGGCCGCAGCTGGAGCAACCAGAGAAGAGGAGGAGAAGGCGAGTAAGAAGAGGCCGAGCCTCAACCTCCAGTGTAAGAGTAAGGAACCATCATCATGAACGGTAAACATTGACTTTTAAACAAACTTTTGACTCATGATTGTAATTAGGAATTTGTAAATTTATATTCAAAAAAAGTCTTTTCTTTACAATTTCTTTAGAATTTCTTTTTTATTTTGTAAAAAAAGCATTTTTACCACACTTAAAAAGTGTCTTAAGCATTTACTACATTTAAATACTTATAGTTTTAATTTTACTTTAAAAATAGCTAGTAGAGTGTTTAAATCCAGATTTTGAATTAGCTCAAAAATGTTGTTATATGCAAGTACGTTTCAGCACATAAAGTTGATGATCATAAGTATCTCTTAAAATATTATTTCTGTTTATTACATGTAAATTACAAAAAGAAAGTTATAAACTTATGTTGCATGCTTATATATCTCTAAGTTGAGTGCTTTAGTGTATAATGGTTTTCACCTGGACTATATTTAAAGTTTTTTTCAGTTTAACAAACGTTTAACACCTTAAAACTAATATTTATCTAAAAAAACCTAAGTTAAAATTCTAAAAATGTTTAATAAGAGGGGAAAATGTAACGCCTCTGGCTTTAAATTAAATTCAGCAAAAGAGTTTTCTCTAATTAGGGGTTTTTTATTAATTTGTTAACTTTGCCGCCTTAGATTTGAATTATTAGATTTGAAAAAGCTCAAGCTGAACTTCCTATGTGCTAAATTGTGAGTATTGTCATTAATCTCTTATTTTCTAGTTCTGTCTCTTAAATTGAAATTTTTAATAAAGTTAAATTGAAGTTAATTGTACTTTTGGTTTGCATAAATTTGAATAAATAAACTCTGCTGTTGATAAAATTAAATTGAAGTTAATTGTACTTTTGATTTTGCATAAATTTAAATAACTAAACTTTGGTGTTAATAGATCATTATATTGAAATTATCTGTAAATTGGTTATATAAAATTGAATAAATAAGCTTTGTTGTGGATAATTAATTAAGAAGCAAGCTGCTTTTGGTGCTCTTAATAATCTCTGAAATTTACAAATCAAATTTAATTAATTTAAATATCTAAATATCTAAATATCTAAAATATCTAAATATCTAAAATATCTAAATTTAATTAAATAACTAGTGGGCCATACCTAACTCTTGGTATATCATAATGAGTAATAGATCCAAGCCCCCCAAAAAGGATAGTATGTTCTCTAAAGAGAACATACATCATACTTTAGACAAGGTCAACAACCCCGAAACTCGCTGTAGCCAGCGAAACATTGACAGAGGGATCAACAAAAGGGGTGTTGACCCACACTCTTCGCGCCGTAGCCAACCTGGTCCATCAGACCAACCACAAGCAACGTGCGAAAGATATTGCTTTAAATCAAAAATTTTCTTCTTATCATGTTAAAATTATTTAAATTTTCAGACTTTTCATTTTTTTTTTTTAATTTTTCAAACTCTATGTTTTTCCAGGATTTTAAGCCTAAATTGCAAATTCAAGGTTTTTCTAAGTTTCTTAGTTTTTTGCAACCCTGTAAAACAACAAGTAAACAAAATAACTAAAAACATATCTTAATTTGTATTTGATAACTTAGGAAGCCAAAATCTTTAAGAAATTTTGATTTTATAATATAAAACAGTTTGCTAAAATATACTTATAAAACACTAAAAAACTGTTTTGACATAAGCCATAGTTTTTTTATTTCATTAACAACAATTTTAAACTTCCTTTTAAAAAATTAAAATTTTATTAAAGATTGGGCTAAAAATTTTAAAACAGTTATATTAAAAATGAAGGAGATTATAGGTTATTAGTAAAATAGTATCTTTTAATGTTTTAATTTGCTCCTTCTATAACAAAACTATTTTAATCCCTGACGCTGACCGTCTGTATCTAAAAAGTTAATTTAAAACTTTTCAAGTCTTTGTTTGTTTGCTGAAAAACTAAAACAAAAACTACATGTAAAAAAGTTTTTTATCCATCACCCCTTGGCCTTCACTATTTTGCCCGAAATGTTTTACGGAATTGAAGAGTTTTATTTTATTTATTCAATATTTAATGATTTTTTTATTTTATTTTAATTTTTTCAATAATAATTCCTAAGGTCTCTTTTTTGTATTCAATATTGATTTATTTTTATATTAGTGACAGTCATTTCTCCAGGAGCTCATTTTTTTAATTTTAGTTGGTGAAGCTGTTGAACTTTTTAATAAATTTAAAAATAATTTATAATTATGTAACCATTATAGCAGTAAAAATTTAGTTGATTTTCACTAGGCCGTAGAGGTAAAACACTTATTTTTAATTTTAAACAAGGTTGTCATTTTCAAAACCAAAAACAAAATTAGCTTTAGTCAGCCTGAGTTTTTTTAAAATTTTATTTGTCTTGATTTATCCTAAACCATCCTGAGTATTTTAATCTTTTCTAAGTTATCCTGACTATGTGGCAAGGCAACCATGTTTCTAATTTTTTTTTATCAAAAGTTTTGCTTTGTATATGAGAAAATTAAACCAAAAGTCATAAAAACTACACTAAGTTTTCCTGAAAAGTTAAACTACTCTAAGTATTCTAAATTTAATGGGTATTTCACTGCATTCTTTTAAATTAAGTCTTATTCTTCTTAAGAAATTTGTTGTTAGGACAATGTCCTCTAGCTGCTATTCATAAAGTATAAAACAAATTTTATCTTTCAATTTTGTCATTTACCCACCTTTGTAAAATATATGACTCATTTCTGCCTTGGCAAATTTTCAATAAACTACTTGACTAAATTATAAAAAAGTCTCTGTAAAATGGAAGTTTTTGCAGCGAAAAAAGCCAGTTTTGTCTGTAATGCATTAGTTTTGCATCCCTGATATTAAGTCTTGAATATCAAAATAAAACTGTATAACCAATCTTAACCAGCACATTACTAATTGCAAATCACTACAAAAGTGAAGTTGACTTGAATAATTTTTATTTAAATGTCTAAATTTTAGATCTAATTATTTTCATTATATTATTAGCTAATTAAAAACTTTTTTTTTTATTCTAGAGAACGATCATTTGTCTAAAAACTAAAAAATATCTTTTGCATTGGGGTTTTGCTTTTTGAGTGGGGCCCCTTAGAAAACATTGGGTATACTTTTTTTTTGTTTTTTGAGTTTGAGTGAAAAAAAAATTTAATAATAATTTTTTTTAAACCTTCTTAATTTTATGTGTATAAACGGCTATATTTTTTTTTACTAATTGTCAATATTTTGTAAAATTTGACCTTAATTGTTTATTTTTATGAATTTTCTCATTTTATGAGTTTGAGTTCATAACTCATAAAAGTCATAAAAAAACCCAATTAAGGCCAAATTGTAAAAATTATTGACAGTTAGTGAAGAAAAATATAGCTGTTTTTACACATATTATTAAAAAAAGTTAAAAAAAAAAATTATAATTAATTTATTTTTAACCTTTATAATAATTTGTGTATAAACCCAATTATTTCTAAGGGGCCCCACTCAAAAAACGAAACCCCAATCCATAAGATATTTTTTTAGTTTTTAATCAAAGGACCGTTCTCTAGAATAAAAAAAAAGTTTTTAATTAGCTTTTAAGATAAGGAATATAATTAGGTCTAAAGTTTTGACATTAAAAAAAAAATTATTAAAGCTAACTTCACACTCGTTAAATCACTTGTTATTATGCATAAAAATTGCAATTATGTAGCAAAAAAAAAAAGAAAAGCATTTTTATTCTTAAGTAACTGGCTTACACTCACTTAAGTGTGTCAGTCTACAAATCCTGTATTTGGGTTTTGAGTAAACGAAATCAGTTCACTTATAGCTTATTTGATTTGAACTTGTTGCATGTTGCAACTCAAGTTATGTATTTAGATTTAAGTGGCTGACATTGTCCTTTTATAGCTAATTTTGATTTGAACTTGTTGACTGTTGGAACACAAGTTCTATATATTGATTTCAATAGTGGAATCAGTTCACTTATAGATTATTTTATCTGAACTTGTTGCTTGTGGGGACACAAGCTCTGTATTTGGATTTGAACACTTAAATTGGAATTTAGCCCTTAGTTTCCAGTTTATAATTAAATAACATTTTTTACTGCCTGAATGTACAATTTTATTATAGCTTATACTATTACATTGCTAGAGTTTCTGTTTTTTGAAAATTCAATGGGCTGATAACAATTTTGTTAGGGCTGATACTTATCTAAACTATTCACTACTAAGTTTTTTTTATTTGACTAATTTGCAGTTTTTATAAGATTGTATTGACTTGTGTTGATTTTAAAGTGTAACAAGCTCATTTTTTTTCATTGCTTTGACTTAATTTTATTTATTAATTGACCCAAAATATACCGAAAATGGACCCTAATTACAAACCTTCTTCTAGCCTAGATGTGGCAAATCTATCCTCTAAAAAACCTTCCCCATGATTTAGCATGGTCAAACAAAAGTTAACGGTCCAGATGAGCTAAATTTGAGTCAGTCAGGAAATCATGTTGTAGAAAATATGTATTAGGTATTGCGAACATATTAAAGAAATGCAATACAACATGAGATTGAACTAAAACAAAGGCATTTCAAACAGTTAAGGGAGCAAATACCTATATTAGATAAACTTAAACCATTCACAACCCAAACGACAAATATTAATGGCAGTATAGCCTACAGATGACATCAAACGTTATTTGGCTTTAAGAGAAGGGATGAACAAATCATATGAATCCTGAAACAGTTTTTACTCATCAAAGATGGTCATTTTAGGAGAGTATTTAAGTCTAAACCGTAATGGACATTAGTGAGTGATTCTAGCTTAGAGGTGCTAGTTCTAGTAGGTACTATTTCAAACACTTTAAAAAACAACTCACCTATGGACCAACGTTGCATAATGTTGATTAAAGAATTTACCGATGAATTTAAAAAAGAAAAATAAAGAAAATATAGTAAGCAGAGAATATGTAATTTATCTCTGCTATTGAGTCTTGAATATAAAAATTAAATTGTACAGCCAATCATAGTCAGCACATTGCTAATTGTATATCACATGTTATTAGGCATAAAACTGCATTTATGATGCAAAAAAAAAGAAAATTGTTTTCATTCTTATGTAACTGGCTACAGTCACTTCAGTGTGTCAGTCTACAAATTCTGTGTTTGGGTTTTGAGTAAGTGAAATCAATTCACTTATAGCTCACTTTGATTTGAACTTGTTGCCTGTTGCAACTCAAGTTATGTATTTTGATTTAAGTGGTTAAATCAGTCCACTTTGACTCATTTTTATTTGAACTTGTTGCCTGTTGCAACTCAAGTTATGTATTTTGATTTAAGTGGTGGATTAACTTCACTTTTATCTTATTTGGTCTGAAGTTGCTGCATGTTTGGATTTGAAAAGTTAAATTGGAACTCGGCAATTATTTTCCAGTTCAAAATATAATAAATTTTTTACTGCCTATTTGTACAATTTTATTAGGGCTAATACTATTACATTGATAGAATTTAAATTTTTGACTAATAAAATGACTTATACAACATAGTTAGGGCTGATACTTATCTAAACTATTCACTACTAAATTTTTGTATTCGACTGACTTGCCATTTTCATAAATTTATATTTATTTTTATTAATTTTAAAGTTCAGTAAATTCATTAATTTACATTTTGTCTAATTTTATTCATTAATTGACTCAAAATATACCTAACATGGATCTTAATTAAAAACCTCCCTCTAGTCTAGATGTAGCAAAGCTATCCTCTAGAAAACCTTCCCCACGATTTTGCATGGCCACTAATGCGTCCACCGTTCCGGGGCACTGCCCCCGTAAGTTACTTGTCGAACTATTTCTAGATATAAGCTTATATATATAGATAAGTGAACTTTTCGCCCGACTCAAACAGTTACCATCTTAAATGTTGAGAAAGTTGCCAAAACTTATCATTTAGCTCAACCTCCTGAGTGGTTTCATTTACGGGTTTTCTCTGAAATATCCAATAATTGTTTAAACAATTTTAATGTTGTTTTAAGTAAATTTTGAATTAACAACATATTAACAAATGTTTGTTGTGTCTTTTACTCGTTTAGACTTAACTGTAAGCTAAATATTTTAGTCAATTAAAATTAGTTTCTAACACATATCAGTTAGTGTACTTACTCATAAGAGATTTTAGATTTTTGTAGATTTTGTTACTGAGCTTATAAAATTTAGTTATTTGTCTAGAAATAACCGATATCCGATTAGGTAGTATTTTTGGGTGGGTGTCACTTTTGCACGAGCGTCACTTTTGCACGAAGGGTCACTTTTGCAAGAGGGGACACTTTAACACGGCGACTTTTGTCCCCTCGTGTAAAATTGACCCTTCGTGTAAAAGTGGCCGTTTCCAAGTATTTTTATTTCAAATACTCATTTATTTAGTAGTGCAGTAATAATGTTATAATATTATAATTTTTTACCTCTCCCAAATCGTCCCCTTAATGTGTCCTTTACCCAATGTAACCACCTTTCCATTGGTTTCAATGATACAGTTTCAACTTTAATAATTCTTGATTATTTTAATTATAAACTATTTTTCTGTAATACTTGAGTAAAATATTATAATAGATTGTTTAAAAAACTTTTTTTTAAGCTCTAAAATTTTACACATAAATCTAATTTAGTTATATATTTCATTGGATAATGATAACAATAATCAGTTTTGTATAAGTTTATGTATGCACATAAAATAAAAACTAATCGTGTTTTAAAGTCTTAAATTTAGATTCTTATCTATTTTTATAAAATATTTAACATATGACAAATTTTGTTTGTTTACTGACCTATTTTAATAGAATTGATCTGTTTAATTGGAATAATAGTTTTGTTACATAAACTTAATTATAACCATTTGCAGCAGCTTAGCTTTTATTACATTTTTTGTTTACAATAGCTTGTGGAATGGTATTTAGTTCTGTATTGTTTTAGGGAGTTTCAAACTAAGATAAATTATCGCAAGATATTGATACTGCTGTAATTCTTGAGGAAATTTACTTTGTTGAGTTCATTTGCAGCAGTATAGTGAGCAAAATGATCGTTGTCTAAATTTGAGTTTCATAATAAATTTTATTTTAAAAAGTAACTGAACGTTGTAGAAACTTGATCTTTCTTAGAAAATTCTAAAGTGGTACGAGTTCGCTAGTGCACCATCCCATGCATAATATTGATAAATAGTACAAGTTTCAAAAATACTATTAGAAACACCTAAGACCTTTTTTATTTGCAAATTTTTACTCTTCATCATCAGCTCCAGAATATCTAGTGTAAGTTCTGGCCTCATGGCTCCCTCTACATTCAGTCATGCTTTTAAGGCTTGAAAACGACATAACTGATTTAACAGTTTTATTTAGAAATGTTATATCTAAAAACTATGATTTTTGCCTAATATGATAATAGGTCTATGTAACTTAAAAAAAAGCGAGCAAGTTTTTATAATGAAAATGGAAACTCACCGATATAAAATAGTCATATATTAGTCAACAACTATATAATGTTTGTTCTAGACTTACAGCCTAGCTTATAGACTGTTTAATGATGGTCTTTGTACCTAAGTAATAAATTTGTACAAGTTAACTGAAAAAAATTTTAAATTTTATGTTTAACTTTTAAATGTTCTAGTTACATAAATAGCAAAATGACATAAGTTAATAATAGTTATAACAGCTTACTAAAAAAATTATAGTAAGCAGAATTAAAAAAAAATCTAACATTTTAAAAGATACGACAATTGTCCACGAGCGCTAGCTTAGCTCAAATAGCATTTTTTATGCGATTTGTAAAAAATTTCTTAAGCTAAGATCAAATTATTTTCCTTATCTTAAAAGTTAATTTTTTTTTTATCTAGAGGACGCTCTTTTGCTTTTAATTTAAAAAAGAATCCATTAAGTTGGGGTTTGACTTTTTTGGTGGGGCTAATTAGAAAAATATTTTTTTTTTTGGATATTTTTACTTCAACCAATGTTTTAGCCAGAAAATATTACTATTATTGTTATTATATTTTAATGATCTTACTTAGCTGTGTTTTCAAGGGTTAGTGTTTTTTAAATAAATTTCTAATAATTTTATAATATATACAAACATGCCCGATGTAAATATTTAAGACCTTCAGTTTTCTATCGGTCACTGAAGCAAAAAAAAATTTAAAATTCATTTTATACACTTAATTATGACTAGTTTAAAGGGTCCACGTTTTTTTTATCTTAACTGATTTTATGTAAGACATGACCTATGCACGTTTTACTTAAATTATCATGATTGACATATCATAAACTAGGTTTATCTAGTTAACAAGTTTTTAATTGAAATATAATGTATTGTGGAAATCTTGCTACTGGCTGTATAGGTTTTTTTCTGTGAATTAATGTGTAATATAATTGAAAAATCAGCAATAATTTTAAGCAACTCTACTTGCCAGCTATCTATGTAGTAAATATATAGAGGTTAACTTAGCTTTGAACATGCATGAGTGTTTGAACATTAAATCTCTGATAAAAGAAATATGAGGGATTTCATGTTCAAATAATGATAATTGTAGTAAAGCGTGCATCACGTGTTAAATAAAAACAGTTTAGATAAAAAAAGGGAGGATCAACTAAAAAGTCACAATTAATGTACTAAAAAAAGGATAAAAAATAACAATTACCTTTTTTTTTTGCTACATTGACCGTAAAAAATTGAGGATTTTTGAAATTTACAGTCGAGGATGTTTGTATATTATTAAATAATTAAAAATTTGAAAAAAAAACACCGATTCTTCAAAATACAGCAAAGTAAGAATAAAAAAAAAACAATATTTATATTTCCGGCTAAAACATCGGTTGGAGTAAAAAAATCTAAAAAGTAATTTAATTCTAAAGTCCCACTTAAAAAGTCAAACCCCAATACAATGAATTTTTTTTAAAATTAAACGCAAAGAAGCATTATTTAAATAAAAAATATCTTAGTTAGCTTTTAAAGATAAGGTAAATTAATTGGATATAAAAATTAGACATTTTTTTTTAAAGTTGCAAAAAATGCTTATTTAGCTAAGTTAACGCTTGTCAATTGTTCTAAAATGAGAAGGAAATTTAAGACACATTTCTTAAGTTTATAATTTAAACAAACAACAATGTTTTCTTTATAAAGTACACATTATAGATCTTAATAGCTTAATAATACAGCTAAAATAAATAAATAGTTATTTTTGAGTTTTGGTATAGATCGGTTTTAGAGCTCAAAAAAAAGTGGGACATTTTCGCTTTTTCGTAGTCTGCATAGCATACTTAAAAATACAACTGACTTTTTACTTTCTTTTTAATGTTCTTTATTTAAATAACTTCAATAGTCAGTTTTTCTTTTGTACAAACTCAATATTTTTGGCATATTTATTATTTTAATTTTTTTAGTTTTGGTCTTTAAATAGGGTCTTTTTACTTGGTCAAACTCACTGACGAGTAAAGATATTTTTATTAAACAAAACAAAATCCCTAACTTTAATAAATATTTATAAAGGTACGCCAACTATTTATTATGTATTTAAGATTTTTTTTCTAGATCTTAGTTTGCTTTACACATTAGGTAAATATCACAAAAAGAAACAATAGTAATTAATATAAAACATTTCTTTTATGACTAAATAAAATATTTTCGTCAGTGAATTTAAATTCAAAAAAAAATTACTAAGAAAGCAGACCCTCATTAAAGATTAAAACTGAAAAAAACTAATAACGGTCAGTATCTAAAAATATTAAGTTTATATAAAAACAAAAACACTGACTATTAAAGTTAGTTCAATAAAGAACAAAATAAAATTTGTAAAATAATATATGTATTTTTCGAGACATGCCACGCAAATTAAATTAAAAAAAAAAGTCAAACATTTTGTATGGGATGTAGCACTAACCAGTTAAACCCCAACTCAAACAAAACACGATTTAACTTAGCTGTATCGCTTAGCTGTTAAGTTTAGTAAAAAATATACTTAAAGAGCAAAGATCAAAATACTTTAGGGTATTGAAATTTTTAAGTCGAGAAAAATTGCACAAACTTTCCCTTATTTTAGAATTATTTTTGTTTAGTAAATCTAAAACCATCAAAAAATTTCGGTTTAAGCACATTGTTTAAAATAAAATAGTTATTGTAAGGATAATAGTTAAAACTTATAACAACTTAAATAAAACAAATATTTTAAGTATAGTTTAAGTAGAACTATATAAACAATAAGTTTTGTTCGAGACAAATTGAACTTAAATTTTAACAAAAGATCAATTTAGTAAAGTTTGTGTTTAAAAACAACCCTGACTAGAAAAAAAAACACTAATTGAGTTGCAAATGATCAGATTAGAAATAATCGGATTTAAAATGATCGGGTTTAGATCGGGTTCGAAAAGATCAAATTAGATATAATCGGGTTAGAAATGATCGGGTTAGATATAATCAGGTTAGAAATGATCAGGTTAGAACTGGTCGGTTCAGAAATGTTCTGGTTAGAAACGATCGGGTTAGAAGTGATCATATTATAAATTATCGGTTAGAAGTGATCGGGTTAGATCGGGTTTGAACAGATTAAGCTAGGTATGATAGAGTTAAAAATGATCGTGTAAAAAGTGATCGGGTAAGAAGTGATCGCGAGTTTTAAATTATCGGCTCACCATTTGTTTATAACAAAATAAAGATAATTAATCCTGAAAAAAAGTTTTTATTAAATTGTTAGTAATAGTACTTTAGTTTTACATCATCATTGCTAATTATACAAAACTTAAAATACTTATAAAATGATTTGAATATTTTTTAACTTTTATTTTTACACTTAAAAGTTACTAAAAAAATGTTAAATAGCTATCCAGAATTAAAAGATATTTAAGAGTTGTCACTGTTTGAATCATTAAGTGATAGAAAAATGTCTTGTGTAACCTTAAACTAGCCTTAGTCATCCTGAGTTATTAGATTTCTTTTTATTTTTTTCCCCACCAGTTTAAATTAATTTAAGCTCATCATAAATTTTTTCTAAATGACAAAAGAGAACTGTTTAAGTATATATATATATATATATACAAATATACAAGTGTTTACACTTAATGTTTACTAACTGTATAAGATATAATATTTTCAAAGATTTAACTTTTATAGTATAATCAGTTACAATTTATAACATGTATGTGGATAATTAGTTGTAACCATGAAGTTTAATTTTTATTTTTATAAAAAGTTTGTGTTTAACACAATAAAAAATTATGATTAAATTTAACTTCAGTTTAAATAAAAAACCTAATTCTAAGTAGTTGAGATCTAGCTGCGAGGTTAAAAAATATAAAATGTCCAATAGAAACAAGTTCTTTTGCAAAAATGGATAGAAAATAACAAATTGTTAAAGCTGAATTAACATTTAACATATAAAAAAAAAGGCCTTGAACTAACAACATGTTTTAAAACTATCGTTAGTTGTTTTTTTTTAACTAACCTAAGTTATCCTTAGTTTTCTCGAATCATTCTAAAAGCTTGAAATTTTTAAACTGTTCTGACTTCTTACCATGAGTACACTAAATATTCTTATTTTTTAAACACCCTGAAAAAACTAAAATAATGTTGAAATTCAAGTAAGCTGTAAATCCGAGGTCAGAACAAATTCCAGTTACCTATTATTTTAGACAGTTAAACCATCATATTGAATAAGGCAAGCTATATAGCTCAAAAAAAAAAATTATCCAATGATATGCCAACTAAACTATTTACTCACAAAGATTTTATCAATTATTGACATTATCACAATAGCAAACAGCTGTTAAAAACTAAAAAAAAAACAAAGGTTAAAATCATAGAAAAACTACTACCTACAAAAAAAGTTTTAGTTTCTTACTGAATAAGCTGACTTTTCAATAAATACTGAAAATAAATTAAACATTACTTTCAACAAAATAAAAAATTTAAACTTATAAAAAGTAATAAAAGTACAAATATACATGTAATAATATATTAATAAATTAAAAATGACACAGTAGCATCATCTTACTAAAATTTACTTTTACTATTATTCCTTACTCACAACCACTGCAGGGTGTTTTAGCTAAATTGATGTTTGTTTTAAGTTTATTTATTTAAAACCGTTCTATATACTCTATAGTCTAGATTTAGAAAACTTTGTTAGTCGAAAAATGTAACTTTGTATGCGCTGTTAATGTTAAAGTTCTATAGGTCGTTCTTATGATTAAAATGAGAGTTTCTGTATATAAAAAATATAAATATGTTGAAATTAATATCTAATTTTTTTTTATATATAGTAAAACTGTTACTTATTTATAATTTTAATACCTTTATTTAAAAAACGTGTATTGTTTATTAAAAATGCCACCAACTCGTTTTGGAATGTTTTTTTGAATGCTATTAAAGCATGCTTTTGGTTCCTCAAAAACTGTAACTAAGCTTCATACAAGAACTAATAAACGAAATTTTTATCTTTCAAGTCTATGAGCAAAGCGAAATCTGAATACATAATCTTTTCTTTGTTTATAATGCTGCACTTGTGTCTCACTCTGCCCGAGACCTGCAGAAACTACTGAGTCAGTTTTCAACTGCATGCTCGAATACTATAAGTAAGGCCTAACTATAAGTCTAAAGAAAACTAAAGTTCTAAGTAAAATAACATATACTTTACCATTCATCAAAATTAATGACAAATATATTAAAATGTGAAAGAATTTATACAAACTGGCTTAAATGTTGCGTCAAGCGCATCATTGGACACAGAAATAGATAGTTGCTTAATAAGGCCTCAGGCAACTTTGCTCATTTGACTGCAAAATTTAGGGATAACTAAAAGTTAAGAAATCGCCTAAAGGCTAACGTTTATCATTCCAGTGTACCAGTGTATGCGTTACTTTGCTCTACGGTAGTAAAACATAGAGGTTGTCTAGTGTGCAGGAGAAGAAAACTAATACCTTTTACCTAGGATTCCTTCGTCGCATCCTTAGAATTGCATTGTTACGAACCACTCATTTCATTTTATGTTTAGTTTTATTTTAGAAGAGTCAAAGTTAAAGAATTTAAATCTTTTAAGTGACGTCACGATTGGTATTGAGAATGGAAAATGAGAAAAAGAAGCTTGGAGTAATTTTGAGAGAACGAGTTTAAAACTTAGGTTGCAGACGCGAGTAGGGTGGATGATTGCCGGGGTAGAAAACGCACACAACGACGGAGAGGCGAGAGAGTCGGCGAGGCGAATGAAGCTTATTTAAGACTTGTGATAATTAAACGAGGATAGGAAACTTTATCGTCGAGTCTATTCTTCGTTCATTTCAAGAAAATATTAAGTAGTTAGTATGTGTGCCTACTGAGCTCTTTAGAAGTCATTGGTATTTTATCTAGTTGTACTTTCATTTATTTTAATTATTTCACAGTGTGTCTATTAATTTTTTTATATTTACATAAATCACGTGCACTAATATAGCCAGTTTTATTACATTATTTTTATATTAAGTACAAGTATATTAAATTAAGCCGGCGTTCAATCTGAACGTCTGTAATACTTTAAATGACCGTTATTAATAATCTTATAAAAGAGCAGCGAAACCCAACCTAACATCTTCGTAATTGAGGACAGTTACAGCAAGTCAACAAAAGATCACTAACGAGGAAATGTTGGGACATACGAGTCTTACCACAATGTTCTTTACCCTCGGTCAGCGCAGGCTTTGCTTGTTCAGTCATGTTCTGTGTGTAGCAGTCTAACAGACATGCTCTGTTATAAATTGAGAGAATTGGGAAAAAGGGGTTGTTAAAGCACTATATATACTACGCATGAACGATTACGTCGCTTTTTATCGCATAGACGATTCAGAATAAAAGTCATTGTTTTTCATCTTTAGTTAGAAAGCACCTTTATTTTTCGATTATAAAGCATTTTTTTTTGTCAGATTATGCAGTTAAAAATTTGACGTACTTTAATTAAAAAAAACTAGCTTATAATAAATCTAACTTAACTACAAGCTAAAAATGACAAATTTCAGTTTTATTTTAACTTTTAGTATCAAATATATTCAATATAAGGTTAAAATAAAGTTACTTAATTTCAAAATAAACAACTAAATGTCAGTATTGAGCTTATACATGGTATTGTTAAACAAAGAAGTAGTTTATAAATTCTTCACTATATTTTAAATGCGACTTTTTGAAATTCTTAGACGCTTAAATGTCTTATTTAATATTTGATTTTTAGAACCGTAAGATAAAATGTCAAAAATAAAATTTGATTTATGTTTTAAAACACAGGTTTTTCCTGATTATTTAAATTCAAAAACAATTTAAAGCTTCACAACAAGCAGTCAAACAAAAAAAAAAGTATTCGATAACTACTTAAAAATTTTTTTCAAAGCTACTGCATTTTCAAATTTTTTGAATGTTATTGTAATAGGTTGTATATTTAAGAATTTTTATATGTAACCTTTATCCACTTGATAGAATTAGTTCAAAATTTTTAATGCTATAAATGCTTGTAAACTTGAATCCGTACCACAAACTTAAATAATCACAGTTCAAGAAAAGGCAAACTTTGAAACATATATATATATTTATTTTAATTAAAATATGTTTTTATAATTCAACACATACACTTATAGAATTTTAAATATTTATTAATTTTCAAACGCTTATGTTATGTACCTTTTTTCACAAGAATAAACTAGAAATAAATTTCTTGCTAAAAATTAGTAGATATATATTTTAGCATATCGTTTTTTTTAAATAAGGTTTATAAGCAAAAGCTAGATCAAAAATCATAACAACGATGTGTTTTTATTTTGTTTTTTCTTTAAAAAAAAAAAGTTAATTAAAAACCAACTAAAGCGTTCTACATATTTATTAGTAATTTTAGTTATCTAAGTTTGTTCACACAGCATTCATATGTTTGTGTATTCAAAAAAAAAATCCCATTTTTAGTTACAATGTTTTATGTTATGTTATCAAGTGAGCCAAAGGGAATATTTTTAATACCGATTCATGTTTATTTGAAAACTATATAGTTACTCGAAACTTTCCATTCTCTTTTTAAGTTGGCAGTTTGTCAAACATTAGTTTTACATAATGGCGCTTAACTGGTCGTTACGGTTGATTGAATGTCAATTCGAACTAGCTCATTTACATTTAACATTAACAAAAGAGTATATTGTCATAAAAGAAAAGCTAACAATAAGAATATAACAATAACCACTACATAAACTTTAAAAAAAGGTTTAAGTGAGTTTAATACAAGTTTAACATAACTGATTGCAAAGAACAACAAATTTAGGAGTTGTAGTTAATTTTTAATAGGTATATAAACTTATCTTTATATTTATTTCTCAACATAACCATATATATTTTTTAAGAGAAAGAACAATTAATTTATGAACATATAAATTTAATAGATAAGATTTAAACGAGTGACATGGTTAAAAAATTTTGAAAATATATATAGTTGTACTAAGCTTAAAATATAAAACATCACATCATTAAATAAAGTTACAAAGTAAAACGAGTATTAAATTTTTGACAATTTCCATCTTTAATGTTTATTATATTAGTATGGGTGCACGACTATTCAAATTCTGACAACTCAAATTCCGACAATTCATATTCGGACAATTCAAATTCCGACAACTCAAACTCGACAATTCAAATTCCGACAATTCAAATTCCGACAACTCAAATTTGGACAATTTAAATTCCGACAACTCAAATTCGGACAATTAAAATTCCGACAACTCAAATTTGGACAATTCAAACTCCGACAACTCAAATTTAGACAATTCAAATTCAGACAATTTAAATTTCGACAACTCAAATTTGGACAATCCAAACTACGAAAATTCAAATTCGGACAATTCAAATTCCGACAACTCAAACTCGACAATTCAAATTCCGACAATTCAAATTCCGACAACTCAAATTTGGACAATTTAAATTCCGACAACTCAAATTCGGTCAATTAAAATTCCGACAACTCAAATTTGGACAATTCAAACTCCGACAACTCAAATTTGGATAATTCAAATTCAGACAATTTAAATTTCGACAACTCAAATTTGGACAATCCAAACTACGACAACTCAAATTCGGATAATTTAAACTACGACAATTGAAATATTTAAATAAGACGACTAAAATGTACACATATGTTACAATAAATTATGTAATGAACATTATAAATTTTATTAAACGTTGCTTTTTAGATTTGATATTTTAAAGTTTTTATAGAATTATTTTTTACTTAAAAAAAAATATTTATGTTTTTCTAAAAAAATAATAAACATACAATTAAAAATAAAATTATGTAAAAGAAATAAATGACTATATAGATATTATTTATATAATTTTTGAGTAGTTTTAGACATAAAAATTAGGTAGTCTTAAAAAATATGTATAATTTTTTTTGTAAGTAAATAAGTTATCATTGTTAATATTGTTTATTGAACGATAAAAAAGCGCTCAAAAAGTTTGGTCTAAAGACCTGGGGTACAAAGAAACTTTTTGGTTATCGAGTTGTACACTATATACTTATAGAGTTTTATACGAGCTTCTACACATAATTTTTTATTATTTAAATACCTAAATCTTTAGTAATAAAACAATTAATTAAACGAAATGAAAGAATAGCAAGCTAAAAGAATATTAACTGAATTTTTTGTTTAAAAATGTACATAAAGACTTGTTTAGTTAGTTACATAAGAACTAATAAGCTTATATAACTTTAAATTAATTTATAAAAGGAGACCAACAATACTACAATCAAGCATGTGCTTATTTGAATGATAAATAACAACCTCTATAATAAAAAGTAAAAATGTAAAACGCTGAAATACTTTGACGTTTAATTTTATCAGTATTTTGTGCTAAAAGTGTAATTTTTATTTTATTTAATAATTTTACCTGAACAGTAAAAAAAAATTACATTTGAATAGATAAATAAACTGTTGTATAGTTCTATAATAATTTTAAAGGTGTAAATTCTACCATAACAGAACTTAACTTTTATAAATAAAAGTATAAAGAAAAGTACTGTAAAATTTTAGCTTTTGATAAGCAAAAGTAATAAATAAATAAAAACAATATTAATACTAACAACATTAGCATAAACAGATGTAAAAAACAATATTAAGTTTTTGTGTTAAAATATAAAGTAAATGTACTATTTGTAAAGCGTAATTCTATAAATTAATTTATTTCGATTAGATATCATTAAAACAAAAATTGGTTATCACAGTTTTATAATAAGCTAAAATTTAAAATTATATTGAACATCATTAAAACATTACTCAACAAAAAACTGCTTAATCTCTTTTCGAATAAATATAAAATATAAATAAAAAATAAACTGATTACAAATAATAATTCGATAGTCTAACCAGACTTATGCATTGTAGTCAATAATAAAAAGTTGAGTCACGGTGACAAGACCAAGACCCGAGTTCTGATTGCAAACATTAAAACGAGTATTACAATACAGTGTTTTGATGTCTTATACCTGGAATTGATAAAACTTTTTTACCATATCATTATTATTTTATTTTCATATGCTAACATAACTAGATAATAAAATTTAAATAAGTATTTTTATCAACATTCTAAACTGAAAATGTTTGTTTTATTAAATGGTATACAAATTTATAGTCAAACTTTTCAAAAAGTAAGCATTATATTTCATAATTATTTACTTCAAAATTTAATGTTTATAAACTTTTGGGAATACGTTTTTAGTACTTTTTTATAGTGGTTATGCTTATGGTGATATCAATTTAATTTAGCTATGCAATTAAAAAGTATTGTTTCGTTATAAAACAATTATTCAAATCAGTGTAAGCCGAACAATTATTGTTTATATTAAAAAAACCACAGTTACTTGATAACTTATCACTTTTTTATTAACATAATTTAAGGGATATTAAATTTAGTCGTTGTAAGTATCTCTGAATAATAGAATAGGTAATTTTAAGTTAAAAACATTAATATTTTTGAATACTACGAAATATTATTGATTTTAGTGTAATGCTTTATTTCATAAAATTTCAAATTTCTTAAATGTCTTACGACACTTTATTAATCCATAATATTTCTTTTTTTCTACGCTTCGGCTGTTAAGCCGAAGTGTTTCTTGTCGAACTATTTTGTCAGTACAATTTGTTGTAGTTTATCGCACATTTATTCATTGTAAATACAGTCTAAACTTATAGAGTCGATTTCTTTTTACAAGTAGTTTAAGCTTTCTAACAATCTTATAAACCTACTTCAATAAATTGTAGTTTAAGTACATAATCTAACTGCTTTGTGAAACTATTGCAATAAACAGAAGCTTAGGTTTAATCAACACTTATAACCTATTAAACTAATAGTATTAGTCCAATTAATATTTTATTTACCTACTTTATTAATTAAGAGATTAATCTAAAAAGTATCGTAGAACTACCTAAGGATATCATTTTATTAGCGCGTTATAGTCAGTAACCGCCAAGACCGCTAATATATAACCAAGCACGTCTCTTAGATTGGTTTAATATAAGGAAAGATATTACCTCCGATTTTGATTTTAACAAAATATTACGACAAAAATGTTGTTTTTATCACTTTACATATATAAAATTCAATTTTCAAAATATGAATTTAGTGGGCCGGTCATTTTTACTCTGAGGGCCGGATCTGGCCGCTGGCCATACGTTGCCGAACCCTACTCTATAACAAAAGGGGATTAATAGCCAACATAACATCTTGAAAACTAAAAAACAAAACTTAACAAATTTTTCAAAACACATCGCTTAAAAACGACAAGTATGGAGGTATACAACCAAAAGTTGAAATAAAAATAAATTCTTATTCTTAAACTTTTTATAAAATATAATTTTACTTTGACTATCTTTTGTATTTATTTTAAAATTAAAATTTATAAGTTAAAATAATAATAAATCAAACAATCAATGCTGTCAAAGCTTTTATAGCAAAAACTAACACGAGGATACTTGCTATAAAAATTAATAAATCTTAAAACTTTTTTTTATAATGTTGGTTTTGTTTATCGGAGCTTTAGTTGTCGGCATTTGAATTGTCAAAATTAAAGTTGCAGGTTTGAAATGTCGGAGTTTAAGTTGCTAAAATTTGAATTGTTCGAATTTTAATTGAACGAGTTTAAATTATCGAAATATAAATTGCCACAAATGAATAATATTAATATTAGAGAAATATTAGAAGTTTGGATGGTAAGAATTCGAACTGTCGGAATTTAAGTTGTCCGAATTTGAATTGTCGTAGTTTGAATTGTCCGAGTTTGAGTTGTCGTAGTTTGGATTGTCCATGTTTGAATTATCGGAATTTAAATTGTCCGAATTTGAGTTATCAGGATTTGAATTGTCTGAATTTGAGTTGTCGGAATTTGAATTGTCTGAATTTAAAATGTCCGAATTTGAATTGTCCGAGTTTGAATTCACGTAGTTTGAATTGTCGGAGTTTGAGTTGTCGGAGTTTGAGTGTCGGAATTTTAATTGTCGGAATTTGAGTTGTCGGAATTTGAATTGTCGTATTTGAATTGTCGGAATTTGAATTGTCGGAATTTGAATTGTCAGAATTTGAATAGTCATGTAACCATTAGTATTTCTAGTCCACATTTTTTCAAAACAAAACAAAAATGCTTATTTTTTGAAAATTAAAAATATTGCTTTTTTGGTTTGAAACACAGCGCCAATTCATTAGAGCTTTTAAAAATTAAATATTTTAAATTTGCATAATAACTTTTGTATAAATATTTTTTTTCAAAACACTACTCAGTTAAAAGCTTTGAACTTCGCTTCCTACATTAAATTGGCTTGAGGTTTACATTTGAATTTCTTTGATTTACTTTTTTTTCAGTTCATGTTGTTAAAAAGTTTCAAATAAACAAAAACTAAAACAATTTTTTATCATTTTTAAATTTTCTTCGTATACATTATTTACAGTTTGAGATTAAATTCTGCATAGTTTTTATGTTCTCCGACATTACGACATTAATCACACTAACTGTAAACTTATTTACACCATTAAGCAAAATTATTTTTAACGTGCATTTACATTTTCAACTTACCATTTTTAATTAAACTGTTAGTGCTTTTAAAACTTAAAATTTTAAGAAATTTAAATTGTATAGAAGTACAAAAACATATAGCAAATTTACTTTAGCTTTGGACAGCGTCGACTTATTACAGCTAAATTAAAATAAATATGCTTAACTATTTGTTCTACATTCTTAAATTATTTTTGATAACAAACTAAATTAAGCTTTTAAGTTTAATTAAATAAACAAGTTTTTAGTTAATCAATTCTTAAACGATTCTTAATAAGCTAGAGTTGATCACAATTTTAAGTTGATTTTTTAAATTTAATTTTTAAGTATAAGTTCGGCATAGTACTGTATTTTAGAGTAGTTTCATGCAAATCTGCAGACCTTAAATTTTAAATATAAATCAGCATTGTAAGCCTTTTTTTACTATGCTTAAGTATAAACACTTTAAAAAAAATTTGTCAGACTTAAAAGCTGTTTTTTTAATTTAATGTACATATGTTTATCAATTTGCAATCAAAACAAAAGCAGTTTTTAGATAAGCTAAATATTTTTTGAATTACACATATGACCTGATGTTTTATTATTATAGAAGAAACATATATTTGCCAAGTATATTTTAATATTACAAAGAGTTTTTTATAACAATATAGTTAAGTGTAGAGTTAATATAGTTTCACAAGTTTTACGCTAACTAAGTACTTCTGTTTTCTAAAGTTTATACATTTTGGTAAGTGTACCGCGTAATTTATATATTTCGCTATTTATAGAGAAATGTATTGGATGTTTTTTGATGTTGTTTAAACGTTCTGAACACAGTTTTGAGACACAAGTTTTTGAATATATTATTTATTTAAAGTTTTTTAACTAATAAAATTATAAAACTGTAGAAATTTTTCTTCTAAGTTTAAGTTTATTTTGTTGCATATTCTGCATTACAAAAATTTTGAAAGATTTTTTTCGTAAGTTTAAAACAAAATTAAAATTTTTCTTTTCTTAGTTTTAAATAATAAATTGTCATCTGTTTATAATTGTGTCAAAAATGATAGTTCTTAAACTTTGACACTACCGCTTTTAAATTTTTAATTTACATTTAGATCTGGTTAATTGTTAAAAAACACATTTTGAACTTTTAAATAGAAAAAAGTATTAGCAATTAGTCTTTGTTTATTTAACAACAATGTTAATTGTTACGTAATAAACAGGGCAGTTTACTATTACGTTGCTAATTTGTTTATAAAAAACAAAATAAGCCTTTTTCTAAGATACTATAAGTTTTAAAGTTAAACACAATGTTTTTTTATTAAGTTAATTTTTATTTAAGTTTTACTCGAGTATGATGACTTAAACGTTAATAAAAAGTTTATTTAAATACTTGAGCACAGCTTGCTTTGGTTCTCAAACTAGTTTTCTGAAAATAAACAAAGAAGATTCGATATAAAAATGATATGTTTTATTGTCTAAGTCTGTTTTTGTGATTACTTACAAGCTCATTTAAAACAACTTGTAACAAGTAAGGCACTGCTGTTTAAGTCAGTAACACATTTGTTAACAGTTAAAGCTTCACTAAATTAAAACTTACTCTATTTAAACCACTTAAAGAATTATTATATCCATATAATTTTATACGCTTAAAAAACTTACTGATAAACCATCCTGCTTAATAAATAAGGAAACTTCTGTACAAAAAAAAAAACGTAGTGTATTACGAATACTGTATAAACATATATAATACTAATATTAGATATTATATATATATATATATGAGGACGCGTATTAAACGCAGAAACAGCTGTACCAAGCAAAAGTTTATTTTGTTTATGTTATTTCTATACATATATATATATATAAATAGACTTTGTAGACTTAAGTATGTTATAAATTAAGAAGGATTATATGAATTTAATAACACAACAGGCTTGTTTTAGTGAAAAACTACTGCAAAAAATGATATTATATAAATAGCTAGTAGTTTTTAACTTAGCTCTAGATTTCTTTTTACTAAAGTTTTTCAGAAAACATATATATAAAATGTTCATTCATAATAAAAATAGTTACATAATATATATTATACATTAAAAAGAGTTTTAAAAAATTTATAAATATTCGACATGTTTTACTATATTCTTTGCGTACAAATATAATTTAGAATTATGTTTTGTTGATATTTTAGAACAGAAAAGAATTTAAATTAATTTTACTTAACTATGTTGTTTATTGTTATTTCAAATAAGCTTTATTAAACAACTTCTGTTTTTTGTATTGAGATTTATATCATGCTAAAAGCTTTTGTAACTATCTATAACAGAAGTATATTTAACTTGAAACTAAAATGTTTTTATTTCAATAACAAAAAATGTTTTTACAATATCTCCCAAATAGGCTATATATATAATTTCTGGTTATTATTGCTAAAATAGTACTTTTAAACATATTTACGGTTATAAATTTGTTATCAAACTGATTTCTCTAATTATTTTAAATGATTGCAGTCCGCAAGAGACATTTAAAAAAAAATTTACTTACAAAATAAAAAATGTTCTGACCTCCGATTAGCACAATCAAGTAATACACTTGAACAAACAACAACATTTTTTCTATACGACTTTAGAAAAATAAAGAAAATCAACTGTGTTTGTTGTTATGTATAATTAAGCACTAATTGTTATTTAAAATAAAACATTACGAAATTCATAAAATATAACATAGTACGTGTAATAACACAAGTTTCTTGAAAGTTGTTTGAGTTAACCGTTAAACAAGTAATAAAACAAGTTTGTTTTCAGTTTCGTTTTAACAAATCGTTCATAAACTTTAGTAAAATTAAAATCTTAGTAAACATATTTGATATTTTGTAGTTATATTTGGTATAACATTTTTTTTTGTTATATTTCTGTTGTTTGTTTACTAAAGATAATAATAATAATAAAAACAAAAAGCTTACCATTTTTAAATTAAAAAGTTTGTGTATTTGAAATATTTGCAAATTATTTTGTTGATTTTTTTTTATTCAGATAAAGTAGCAAAGTTTTTGTATTTGTAGTAACATAATATAAAACCATGTGACTTTTTCAGTTTTATTGCAGTCTTAAACGTGTAATTTGTCAAAAATTAAATTAAGTGTTTTCGAAATATTTTACTTTTGTACTAAAAACTTACAATTTTGATAAAAATCAGAACTTTTCTGCCTTGGTTATAATGAAAAGTGCACAAAGTATGATAAAATAGCAAAAAAGAAAAACAGCTACGAAATTTTAACATTAATATACTTATATTTTTTAGTAGGCGTTCATTATAAATAAAAAATTAAAGGCTGTTTTTTTCATACTTCTAAGACACAATTTGTACATTAAAAATGATAGTTTTGCAACTTTTCATTAAACGATTGTGTTTAAATCAGGAATTTTAAAACTAATTTAATTTTTGCCTATTTATCCATAAAAGGTTGTCCCTACTTACTACAAACTCTAAAATATGTACGTTTAAAATTTTCTGATAATTTTTATTTTTTATCTTTTTATTTTCTTTTAAAAACCCAGAATTTCTAATGCAAGTAACTAAAAGTTCCGGCTATTTTTTATAAAGAGCGAAACTAGTCAAGGGTTTTGAATTTTAAGTTAAATAGTAATCGGTTCTTATTGCTAAAAACTTCAAATATTCCCCTTCCCTTTCATAAAACCCTTTACTAATTATATCTCCGACTTACTAAAATACTCAAAAAACAAGTTTTCCCTTAAGGGCATCATTTGTTTAAATAAACGACTTGTTAAAAAACTTAAACATGCGAAAAACTTTAAGTTTATGCAGTATCATAATTACTTTTGTAAACACTTTACATAAAATACAGTTATTAAGCTTTTTTTATCTAAAACTAAACTTTGTTATTGAATAAAATTAAATACGAATTTAATGTGATGTGACTTTGTTTTGACAACAACTTTTAGTTTGTAAATGCTAATTAAGTTGTTAAAAAACACCTATTTAAACGATATTATTGAAGCAAATAGACTTTGTTGTATTTATTATTTGAAAAATCTATTTTTAAACACTAACATTTTATTTAAAAATAGGCATTCAATAACTAAAAAACAAAACACTTTTACACTAATATTTTATTCACGAAAAATTTTTTCCCAATGTTCTCGGTACTAAAAAAGTAATTAAAATTTTATTTTACATATTACAAAGATAAAAAACATGTTGTTTTAAAAAATCCTTTTAGACAAACAAAATGATATTAAACCTGAAAATGAAAATCTTATATACTTACCGCTTGATATGTACTTATATATAAAACAATGCTTGAAGAATATGAAAAATATTTTGACTAACATTAAAATTTTGTTTTAAACCTTATAAATTAAAAAAAACTCTTATACTTTACAACAAATAAATTTTAACTTGCCTCGTAGAAAACTAATTAAAAGTCTTCAAGTAGTTGACCAATTATGAAACTAAACGAATATAAACTTAATTAAACTGTCTTAAACTTTTAAAACGCTACTGTTATGTATTGATATACTTGTTTATGATTATTCAATTGACCTTGTATATTTTGCATATCATCTTTTGATAACAAACTTTCTGATAACTGTCATTAAAATACTGTTTGACTAGATTTAAAAACAAAATAAAATAGTTTCATTTAAACAAACTGTAGAAAAAATTATATACATAACTTTCTAAATTCCTTATTTTACTAAATTAATTTCAAACTTCTTTAAAGTTTATCTTTACACATATTAAACTAGTGTATTTCATACAGTAACCTCTCGCATCTTTACGCACTCTCGTTTAGTTACGCACTTTAGAATTCTAAAATATTCAAAATATTTTTTTTTCTATTAATATTTCCCAAATTAGGTTTATTATATATTTTTTATTTACATTGTAATTTTGACTGCTAATTTGGCGATCTATTTCTTTAGACTTTGTAAACTTATGTTCCTTAACTAATTGATCAACATTTAGTTATACTTCAGTATATCAGAAACTTTGTTAACATAAAGAGATTAAATTGAAATTCTGAAAGAAGTATGACTGTGTTAAATAATGAAAGTATAATGAAATAATAAGAGCTTAAAACACAAATAAATAACACATCACTCTTACCAAATATATGATAAACATCTGAAAAAGAAACCTAATGAGACTTTCTAGCAAAAAGTTGCAGTGATACTTAATAAATATAGAGCTTATTTTACCACAAACCTCAATTGTTTTTTAGTAAACATATCACAAATTTTCATTTGATGTTTTTTTTCGTTTAAGTTTCTCTTCTGTGACACTTGCTTTGCACAGCAAATTTATAGTTAAGCATTTCTTAAATGCAAACAAATGTTTTATTATAAATTGAATTTGCTAAAAGAAAACATAATATAAATATTAAGTATCAAAAAAGTCACAAATAAATAAAAATAAAACCTACTTACTATTGAAATTATTTAAATGTCTGATAAGTATTATTAATTAATATAAATTTAAATCATTATTTTAAATTTATGTCTTTAATTTTATCTTTTGTTTTCATATTCATAAATAAAGTAAACAAACTGTTGAAAGTGGTAAAGTCACTAGTCTGCTTTCAACTAAAAGTAATATCAGAAAACAGCCATTATAGTGAGTATATTTGGTACCTCTTGCATCTTTACAATCTCTCGTATCTTTATGCAATTTTTTCTGTAGACACAATGTGCGTAAATAAGCGAGAGGTTACTGTATTAGTTAAATTGAGTAGTAGGATTTACCAACATAATTACGCAAGTAAGTTAAATAGGATTTTTAAGGCATATTGCCTTCTTAAAAGATATTAACGTATAGATCAACTAAATAATTGTTACTTAGAAAAAAAATATTTAAGTAATAACAAATACTTAACTTAAAGAAAAATGTGAAAATAAGTATACGTAACTATCATTATAAGCTCTATAATCCTGTTAATTAAGCTATATAATTCTATATAATTATGTTAATTTTTATGTATTTTCAAAAGTTGTGCTTTCAAATTTTATTGTTTTGCGAAAAGCTCTGATAAGTTTAAATCGAAATGGCTTGAAACTAAGCTTTCATTTTTGACTGCGTAAACGCCTTTATAAACAAACAACTAAATTGAAAACTATCATATAATGTTTGTTGACCCTTTGCTGTTAGAATAACTTTTAGTTTTGAAAAAGTCGTTACACTTAAAAGATTTTAAAAATTAAACTTGTTAATACATTTAAATTTTATGCAATCATAAGGTTATTACCAAGCTTGAACTCACTAAGTTAAAATTCAACAGACAATGTTTAATTAGTTTTCTTTCAAGTTAAAACGGATTTTTTTTGGTGTTCATTACAAGTTTAAATGAGTTTATAACAATCAACTACCATTATAAAGTTTGTTAGCAATAAAAAAAAAATATATTAAGCTATTATTAAAAGTTTATCCGTATATCAAACATATTCGTCTGCAAACATTACTTGTATAAACTTTTATATCACTTCTATTATTGTAACTAAATTAATCATCTTAGTTTATACAAGTTTATCTATACCGAAAGAAAAGAAAATTTCTCAAAGTATACTTTTATTGAAAATATTTTATTTTTTATTTAAAAAAAAAAATAAAATTTTTATGAATAAAAATAGTATTTTCTGAAAAAAGAAAATCTTAATTATCTGTTTTCTGGCAACAGCGTTTTGGCTATAAAAAAAAAGTAACATTGTGGGTTGTGCAGAGTTTAAGTGAGGCTAAATTTTATGCACTATTAGCTGACAATCACTTTTCTCTCATTTATTCCGTAAGTATCTCAAAACTTTTTAGTCGATGAATCGAGCAAGCCGCTTATAAGTATTTATGTTTCATTTTACCTTACAAGAATTAAAACAACTTGAAATTCATAAACTTTTTAAATTTTAATTTTGATGCTTACCATCAATGTTTACTGTGATGAGCTTGCTAAAGTTAAATATATTATTTATTTTTCTAAACTAACCAGCAATTTACCTATTAAAGAACTGTTCAAACATAGATTTTTTTATGTAAAATGTTAACACTTTTTTAAAATAAAACTTAGTTCTTTGAACAGAATTTAGAACTACTTATTGCTGTTATAAGTTCTTTAGTTTTACTTCAAATTGATAAAGTTATTTGATTACGCTATCTAAAAGTAGAGACAATTTATGTAATGAAATTTATTTTAAAATAAAAAAGTACGTTCAAATTGTCGCATTAACTCCCAAAACAAAAGTTATTTAAATAATACCAGTGTCTAACACAATTTTTATACTAGTTAAAAAGATAAAGTTCATCAAAAACCACAAGCAAGTGTATAGTGCAATATTTTAATTAATAAGACAATAAAGTAATCATTTGGCATCACCTTCCTTATTTTCAAAGCAATAGTTCACCGAAAAGGTGGTCATGGGTTATTTGTCTCCAATTAATAAAAAAAATTGGCAAAGCAGCAAACTAGGAAATGAGTTTCAAAAATAACTTATATTCCGAAAAATTCATACTCAATACTTTTTTTAATCAATTTATAATATTTTCATGAACTTTTTATTACTTATTTTGTAAACAAAAATGGCAGATAGACAAAAAAAAAGCAACTGCGGTTGCATATAAAATCAAAATGAAAGAAGGTGATCACAGGGGTGAACCTTGTTCGCAGTGCAATTATGACGTCATACCAGAGTTTCGCTCTCATCATTGGAATTCTTCACTGTCACGTTCAACTTGAGCTCTTTAGTCTTCCTACTTCTTTTTGAGGAGGTTCTCGGCGGTGGAGGCATGTTCTGAAAAAGATTTGGTGAAAACGAAATAAAAAGCTTTACATTACGTAGTTAAAGTTTCCAGCAGGATGATTTTTTTCTCACATTTTCTATCTTATGAAGCTAAAAATATAATATCATAAAGTATTTGGATAAACAATATTGTTTGGTTATATAGAGATTGATATATTATATAAACTATATAAAATTAATTTTGTAAAAAGCTTCTAGTACACATACTTAAAAGAGAAGTTTTTGTTATCGAGTTTGAATTGCATTGCTAAGTAACTTGTATAAAATTTTAGCTAAAATTCCTTTTAATATTTAAAACAAACTATAAAAGTAGGGTAGAAAATCAAATCAATAACTTTCATCAGTTTTTAAGAAAAATATCATTAGAAACTTAAAAAGTTGTTTGAATTTTTTTTTTAATCATAATACGCTAAACTTATTACAAAGCTTTTTAAATATTACTACTCAAAAATTTATTAAGAAGTCAGATATATAGTAAAAAAGTCTATTTCTTCGTTTTTTAAATTTTTATTGACAAATTATTAAAGAAAACTTATGTTTTTTTTTTGTCTAAAATAACTATTATATAGGCGTATTTATATATATAGGTACTATTATATAGGTGAATAAATTTTTAAAAGTGGTAGCTTATTTAAAAGTTATTTACATCCAACCCCTTTGCCCTTGACACATGATAAACACATGTTAAATAACCCAACACAAAATAAACACATGTTGTATTAGAATGGAATTTCGTTTTCTAAGCAAACTTCAATAGAAATTACCTAATTAATTTTGAAAATACTGTATAAGTAATAGCAATTTTCAAGTACATTTGAAGGTTTTTTTGAAGCATAAATGTTTGTCCTTAAAAGAAATTGTCTTTTTTATATTTATAGTAGGTATAAGCGTTATTTGAACTACAAACTTACAGAAAAAGCTATATAAATGTTTAATACTTTAAGATGTAAATAGCGTATTACACGTCAAAAAATAAAATGCTATAGTGTTTATCAGTTACTTTTGTAAAAACCCTTATTTACACAATAAATCAAAAAATACATTTAAAAATAACAAACTCGAATAGGTTCTTTTATATATATATATTTATAAAATTGCTTTATTAATGTTGTATGAGTTACTAAAATAAAGAGGAATGTCTTATAACTCATTTGCAAACTTAATGGTATGACGTCACAAAAACTGAAGCAAAAAATATAAAATATAGCTAACTAACCAACAAATTGTCTGAAGATGCGCCGGCCCTGCTGTTATGCCTCCACGAAAACTGCTGGGGCTGGTAAGGGACTCCGAACTGGGGGTAGGGAGAACATGAACTCGACGCTTGGTAAGGGTTGTAGTGAGATGGGTGGCCAAGTTCGCTGCCGTGGAAGGAGAGAGGTGGCATCTGGGGAGGATAATTAAGAGGAGAACGGCCGCTCAGCTCCTGTCTCATTAACTCGTCCAAGTCCCTTCTGATGACGTCATTAATTTCTTTTTCGGTGAAAGAAACAGTTTTTTTCTGATCCGGTGCCTGATCGTTTTCATCTTTTTTCTGATGATCTTCTTCCTGGATCCCAGATTCGATGTTGCTGTTGTTAGTGTTTTTCTCACATTCGTCTGTTGAAAATATTTCAAGATATTTTCAACACTGAAAACAAATGTTCTGAAGGTTAACACAGGTGTATAGTGATTATTAAATATAGCAAAACTTGAAAATCAACATTTCAATGAGTACTCTTAGACAAAATAAAAAAATTAGAATAAGTATAGGAACAGAAGCATATTAAAACTAAAAATAAACTAATTACGAAAATATTTACAGGCTTACTTTTCTCATCTTTTCTTTAGATTTTATCTACTAAGTGTTTTAAATACTTAAGTTGTAAATATTTAACATACTTTATTATTCTATTGTATGTATTTTATTCTAGGCAGTATAATCATATGCTTAAAAAATAATAACTAACTGATAACGTTGACTTCAGGCATACGGTTATTTTCATATATTTCGATTTTAGAGTCGTCATTAATAGAAGTTAATTCTTCACTTTTCTCATTACTAAAATTTTAAATAAACTAAACTTCATCTAATAAATATAAGAAAAATTAATTAAATAAGAAAATTTTTAACAGTATAAAAAAGTATACTATACTTATATTTTTGAATAAACTTTCACAGTATGTATAAAAAATTATAATCCAATACTACCACTTATGGGTTTTTAAATCAAGAGTACATTTAAAAAAAAATTCATTTATGTGTGTTTTTATTTAAAATGTAAACATACAATTCAAAAAAAAAATATTAGAAAACGAATTTAATATCTTTACTTAAATTAAATAACTAACAGTATCAAACATAAAATATTGTATTTATTTTTAAAAACCATGTTACCTGCTATTATTAACTTTATAGACTTCAGTCACTTTCTTTTTCTGAACCTACAATTTTTAAATGATATAAAAAAGGAAAGTCTAAATATAAATCAGTTGGAATTACATTTATTTAAAAAAATATTGTTCATTTAAAAAATTAATAAAACTAAAGCATACTAAAAAATGAATTAGTTTATGATAAGCAAAGACTAAATTGAGCACAAAATAAAACGTTAAATACTAAGAAATTAAAAATAAGTCAAGCAATTTTTAAGCTTGGATTTTTTCCAAAATAAACTTAGGCTAACTAACTTCTAAATTAGTTTTATTTAAATTAAATTGTATTATCTGTTTATTATGAACTTTAAAAAGATGTCATAAAAAGTATTATGATTTTAACTATCATAAGACCTTAATTAAGTAGGTAAAAAAGTATTTTTAACGATATATTTAGAACTATTTAGAAAGAATTTAATTTTAAAATAAAATAAATGCATAGAGATTTTGATTTTTTACAATGTCCATTTAACTTTGTCTTTATAAATGTTCACTGTTTGAAAAAAATATATAAAGTACTTTTGAAAAAGTTATTTATTTACTTAATTAATTAAACCAAGTATACTTACAAAAAAATAAATTGCAACAGCTAAAACCAAAACAATTACAGGACACAGAACTCCCAATGCTGTAGCGAGTACCGGAAACGACTTTTCTTTTATATAATTGATAAAAAAAGTAACTTCTTCGGAACTAAATTTGTCATCTAAAACCTAAAATACATATAGTATAACTATAAGCCAAAACTTATGTACGAGGAATTAAACTGATCAACCAATTTATTTAACTTCCTATAGTTTTAAATGATAAAAAAATTTAACATACTTTTACAGTTAAGGTAAGCTGATAGTGAAATTCGTCAAGACTTGGTTTTAACATTTTTATTTCACCAGAATTTTCGTTAAACTCGATAACCTTTTGACAATCAGCTATTGGTGTACATGACGCTTTCTCATAGTATAAACCTGATATTTGGTCGTCATATGCCTAAATATTAAATTAAAACTGAAATTTACTGACAAACTTGTTATTCACAAAATTTTAATAACTTAGTCTTGTAGTAACAGTAATAATTTAAAACTAATTAATAGTTAGTTTTAACTGTTTAGAATATTGTTTTTTGTTAACTTTCTAAATAACAATTTTTACTTAAATTGTATATAATATAGTTGGTATTTGTTCTTATATTTTTCGTTAAGAACTTGAGCTATAAGAAAAAATCATTAAAATAAAGTGTGAAGTGTGAAGTCTGTTAAAGTGTGAAGAGAAATAGTGTAGCAGCGTCAAAAATTCATTAAAGTTGATTAAGCAAAGGCTATGTCAGTTAAGTATTTCTTAAAGTTTATTTTAGTTGAAACCTTTTTAAAATATTTACAGGTTTACTTTACGTTTTTTGTATTTTCGAAATTCTTTAGCTTATTTGAGCTTCAAATTTGCTATAGATTTCATGTTACCTTTTTTTTTTGATAATACTAATAATTCATTTTAGTTAGAATATCAAAAGTGACCTATATTTCACTATTTGTTACTGATAAAAATATTTTTTCTACAAATATTTACTGTGATTATAGGTTATCAAAAACAAATAATTTTTAAAATTAAACTGAGCTAAAACATAAAATTTAGTACTTTCATTAATTTGCAAATAAATTCTCAACTGAAAAAAGTTATTTATATGTGTACTTGTTTATCGTATGTTGTAACTGTATTAGAAAATATGTTTACAACTATAGTTATTATTTTCAAAATACCTGTAGCTTTATTGAGCTTTTTTCATCTTCAGCATTTAGATTAATAGTTTGATTTTGTTTAGGGTAAGTTATCTGAGGAATGACGTCATTGGTGTTTTGCAAAGAAATTTTTAAACTTCTTTGCACAGTAAACTTTCCGTCAGTGACCACAACAGCAACCTTTTTAACAAAATGCTTTGAATTATATCTTACGTTTATATTATGTATTTATCATAACTTAAAACGTTATTTTTCAATAGATTATTGTTTGGAGTAAAATTGTGCTAGAAGTATTCAAATGTACCTTGTAAGAATTTTTTGTTTCATAATCCAAAGGACTTTTTAGCTTTAAAAAATTTCCTTCTATTTCAAATGGATTGTTGATTTTGTCCACAAGATTGTACGTCAACTGTTAAAATGTTGAAAATATTATTACTTGTTAATATACATTGCTCTTTAAATTCTTCAAGTATTTTTATCAGTCTATGTTTATTTTTAAATTCTTTAGAATAATTTAAGTCATATATACTATTTTAAACTTTGAAAAAACAAAATATTTAATTTGTTAAAATATTAAAAAAAGAAGAATGGTTTAATGATTTTTTTATTAAAATATAACGTCTTAAGTCTTTTTTTAAAAGTTTTTAGTACTCTAATTCTTTTTAAAATTAATAAAAGTTTATATAGCAATGACCATTGTTTTTAGAATATTTATTTGAAAAAGTATTAAAGTTAAATAACTAACTTTTGAATCTGTGTCTGCATCAGTTGCTTTTAATTTTACAACTACGTCTCCAACAGACAAATTTTCTTGTATAAAAATTTCATTATCTTTATCTTCTTCAAATACTGGTTTATGTTCATTTACATCGAGAACTTTAAAATGTAGCTTCATAGATTTAGTAGTGTTCCTTATTGAAAAATATGAAATAAAAAATAGAAATAACTTAATTTAAATTAACTTAAAAGACAAATTTAAAAAATACTTAACTGTTAACGTTGCCAAAAAAAGTTGTTATGATTTTTTTTTTAGAATTAATAAATAATTTAAATATCAGTTTATTTTTTAACGGTTTTTTAAACTTTTTATTAATGACAATATCTTAAAATAAAGTTTTGCTATCAATATATAATTTAGACATAAATCAAAATTTATATTGTCAGCACAAGAAAATCTTTTTGTCTGTGTTTATTTATCAGATTAAATATTATATTTCCCAAAAATTATTTTTAAACAAAACTTACCTATAAGAAGCTTCAAATTCAACTTCATATTCCGTTTTATTTTCTGCATCAAACGTACCAAAAAGTTTGTTTTCTTTCAATTGAAAATAGTCACCAGTTTTTGGTGAAACTTGAGTTATTTTAGTTTTAAAATCGGAGAAGTTTAAACCATATATTTCAGAATCAACAAAATTAAAAGACCCAAGTTCTATATCAACTCCTTCATTTACTTGATCTACAATTATATTAATTTAGTATACTTTCATTACTTTATTTTGTAATTCTTATAAACCTTTGTTTATCTTTAAAAATCAGTTCAACTAAATTAAAAAGTGCTTTGTGTTCACTTCTTTTCTTAGTTATAAAAAATAATTATAAAGTACAAACTTTAAGTTACTTACATTTGTGGTGTTTTAAATCAAGCAGTTTCTTATTAGAAGGCTTGAACTCAAAAACTGGTTCAATTTCGAAATAAATATGGATAAGAGTTTTACTAAAAGACTCCTGTGATACGGCAAGTGAATAGTAAGCTTCAACCTCATACCTAAAAAGTTATGTTTTATGTCAAGATAAATTTTTATGTTGTGGTTAAAAAATATTTAAAAAACAACTTACTCTATTTTAACTATGTCTTTAGGGGGGGTTAGAAATAACTCAGTTTTTAATATACCATCTGTATTAATGTATAAATACGGGTGTTTTCCACGACTATCGTTTGTTGCTCTATAACGAATTCCAGAGTAAAGGTCTGGGTTTGGATTTGTAGCTTGTACATTGAAGCCGCTTGACTTTATAGTTTCCCAATCAACTTCGTAATTCTTTTAAATTTAATTAAAATTTCAATAAACTTTATGACACCCTTATCAGCCTATTGATTTTATAAAGGGACCATCTTACATATTTAAATTACATTATATCATAGTTTTATTCTAGAACAAACTAAACAAAGTCTTCTAAATAAATGTATTTAATTGCAATACTCACACGTTCATACTTGTATACAAAAATAGTTTTTTAGTAAATTCTGTTCATCAACTCAAATATGTTTTAATAAAATTACAATTTTTTGTATATGAAAATTAACAATGATGTTCTTTGAAAACATCATTTTAACTATTTATGCTTATAGTTCAGTTATATACATTAAGCAACAATACGACTATTCATTACATTTATAACAACATTTATAGCATATTTTGTACTTAACTAAGCTAATAAAATAAAAAATATTAGACTGAAAAAGTTTAGTTTTTTTAACTAATTAATGCAGTCTCTCACCTCTTTAGAAAATCTTGGACTTTTTAAAGGAAAATGTAACAAAGTAAGTTTCATTTCAAGTTCTGTTCCATTACTGTCTTTAGCTTTCAGGTACATCAAATCACCGTCATTTGGAGATCCTTGTTCTGTGTAGAATTGATCTTATTTTGTTAAAAAAACGACTCTAATAAATTTTATACACCTTTTAAATGTTCTTGTGTCTAACTAGACATGAAAAAAAACTTCAAAGCAAGTTTAGTTTACTCAAACAATAATTACCCATATTTTCGTTAAACTTTAGGTAATAAACACCCTTTTTATCGTTTATCAGCGAAAGTTTCTTGTAATTTCCAGTCAGAATTACTTGAACATCATCACCTGTTAAATTTAATAACACATTTACTTTTCTGAAAAAGTGTAAGCAAAGAGTAGTTAAGTTTCTTATAATAGTTTCTATACACAAAAAAGATATGAGTTTGTACTATTATTTAGATTTTTAACATTATTTTGAATAAAAATTGATTTTACAAGTTTATCTTTTGAACAAGTTATATAAGGTCATACTTTTTTAGTTAGGTTTTTAAAGTTTTTTAGAAAAATACAAAAATTATAACTAGAAAACATTAAGAGTATGTTCTTGCACTAAAAAAGTAATGCTAACACTACTAGATATAAATAACCTATTTTCATTTAAATAATTTAATCATTTACTCAGCATTTTTGTTACTATCTTATACTACTGAAAACAGCATAAGAAATAAAAATTTTCTTAATTTTTATATTTACAAAAGTATAGAATTTTAAATTAAAAAAAAAAAAACTTTAAAATTGTTGTCTAATGAAAACAAAGCAATTAAGCTATTTATACAATTTAGTTTAATCTTAGAAAACATAAATTATAATTTAGCATAGTTTTTTTTAACTTTGAGTACTATAATATAATGGAATAAGTAGTTCGTAATAGTTTTATAACTTCAACCATAAATTTATTTTTTATCGATCGTCTTTACAAAAAAAGTGTACAATTTCAAACATAACTAAAAAAGTATTGAAAATAAAGAGCTTTTTAAATATAAGCCTGACAAACCTTTTACACTAAATTCTGGCCCAACTCTCAACCCTGTTTTACTACCTTTTGTTATATATATAGGTGTGGTGCACTTTCTATCATTTTGCTTTGCAGGAACACACGAATTGATGCTTAAACCATTCGCATGTATGAGTCCAGCAAGAAATATAAACATCCAAAACTTCAACTTTATCATAATTAACCCTGTTAGTATTGTATTAGTTTAAACATAAACTATTTTTTTTGATAAAAAGTAGTATTTATAGTAAACTGTATACACATAGTGTTTGTACTTTATATATTCAAATAACGAAAAAACTTTTAAACAAAAACTTTCTGTAGGAAATTTTCATATAAAAAAGTTTAGTTCTAGTTTGCCAATTAGATGTATAAAGCTGTTGTGTAGAATGTTTTCGTTTAAAGCGATGTATAAGATCTAAGAATGTTTTTTATCAAGTAGAAAATCATTCCAAAAAAAAAACATCAAAAAATAACATACAATAATTTGTTTTTCGTTTTTCTTTACACATGTAAGCTGAAAAAATCAAAAATTAGATAAACAAATCTTTTATTATAAGTTAGTAATTTTCTCAAATGTAAAATAGTTGTAATATCGTTTTTTTTTTCTGCTAAGTTTTTTCAGCAAAAATAGTATTTTTTATCACATAAAAATAAAATAAAATAAAAATCAAATATAAATAAAAAAACAAAATAAAATTCAGTATAGTAAGCAATTTAGTACATAAACATAAAAACTGTTTTTAGTACAAAATTTACTAATAAAAACTAACACTACAAATAAAATTCAAATTAAAAAATATTAAAAATTAAAAAAAGTTTTCTAATAATTATTCGTACTGTCTAAAAAAAAAATAAGTTTAGCTACCAACAACACGCGCCGTTCAATTAACAAAAGTGTTGAAAAGGAAGCAAATCTTTCTCTCATACTAACACAAGTAAACTGACACTTTTTAACTATAACACTAGAAAAACTATTTTACATTTTTTTCTCATTTGTTTCGCCTTTTTCACTTAATTTTTACTTGACGTAATGCTAAATCTACCAAAAATTTTGTTCACTTATACTGACTTATTGAATTAAGATATTTTTTTTTGTTTTCTATTTTTTTTCACATTCTGTTCTGTTCATTTTGTTTAAATAAAATGTTCACAACACCGAAAAGCTTTATTACTAAAATCGTAATTTAAGTTGTATGTTTAAGTTATTGTTTAGATATTTTAAACTTTACCTTAAATTTTAAACAACTAAACTAAACACTTTTTACAACAAAAATATATTATAGGCAAATAAATTCTTAATGTATTAGCAGCTGTTTAGGACTATCTTGTTCAATTAAAAAACATTTAAATGTCATCAACTTAAAGTAACGCTAAATACTAATGTTCTAAATCGCAAGTGAGTTTATACTAAATCATGAACAACTTAAAAAAACACACTAAGTAAACTAGTACTTTCAAAATAAACTAAAATCAAAAGTATACTTGAAAAGTAACGTAGTATACAGCTCATATCTACAACTAAACGCTTCAAGTAAATTTTCACCTAATAAATCTTATTAGGAGTTGTTAACGCTTGAATAAGTATTCTAGAAAAGCTTATCGGTAAGTTGATCTGCTTACTGAAAAAAGTTTACCTCGTTGTTAATACTCGTTACCTTTTATTGGGCTTGGTTGCATTAATATACTTAAAATCATCATAAGTCATGTTACATGTTTGATTATAAAAATGACTAAAAATTGTGTTATATTAAAAATATCAAATCTAATGTTTGTAGTATTTTTGTTTTATCTGGTTGTATATCTTAGTTAAAAAACTAGGATACTAAAAATTGAAGTTATTAAAATCTAACTAATTTCACATAACAAGTACTTGACATTTTTTATGCTTTTTTGTCTTCGAAACTAAAGTATTTCCTATGACCTGTGTTAATTCAACTAATCAGTGAATTTTTTAGTAAAATACATGCTAAAAACATTTGATAAATGAATAAAAGAACAAAATAAAATAAAATAATGTACTTATTTTCTATTTAAATTTAAACTGAACTCGATCTATAAATAAAATAAGTTTTAACTACGATAAAAATAATATTTTGTTAAGCAAATGACATATTTCAGCAATAGGGTTATTTTTTAATTGTAGTAAACAAAACTGAACTCGATGTATGTAACTTAAATAAGAAACACTTGATTGTAAAGGTTTATAGAAAATATTCAATGTAGTTAGTAACAAAAAAAAATATTGAAACTAATTATTTGGTTTTAATTGGAAATAAGCATTTTCAAGTTTAAACCACAAAAAATTAAAAACAATGGAAAACATATGATGTTGTTTTACAGTTCAAAATAAACTTTTATTTTGATTTTCTAAAACTTTTAAGATATAAGTTTGATAAACAAGGTTTTGTAACTTGAAAGTGTATGGAAGAATAAATGCAGCAATTGTGTTACAACAATTTAAATACATTTTTCTACTGTAGCACTACATACCTTATACTTCCTATACTTAATTGTAAAATGTTAAAACCGAAACGTTATCCTTTCTGGTTAAGTAAATCTTAAGTATCTAAAAATAAAAGATATTCAAAAAAACAAGTATAATACTTTTTGTTGAAAATTGTAAACAAACTAAGTTCTTTATAATTTGGATGTACCTTTATTTGTAAGTTATATAAAAGTTGACAACTGTATTATAAAAACTTTCTCAAATGTACAAAAACTATTTATAACTTTCAGAAAATATAATATTTTTCATGTCTTAGTCAATGCTTTAAAATAATTATTAGAAAATTATTATTGTATAGTCAGTCTAAAAGTTAATAAGTAATATTGAATAAAAAAACAATTTCTTTGTACGCCTTTACAAATTTTGCGTCAAGTTTACATTTTGGTTACTTAGTTTTAATTTGAAAACTAAAAGAAAACCTAAACTTTAGACAAAGTTTCAACTATCAATAAAAACAAAATAAAAGTCAGTCTATCTGACTGCAATAACTAACTCTAACATTATTTTAATATATATTTTTAGTTTGCATATAGTTTTTCAATGCTTATTTTTGTGTGATAATGATTTGTACAACATCTTTTTGATGAATCTACTTTCTGTCTTACAAACTTGTAACTCATTACATTATACCTAACCAGTTGGTATATTTGCTGTTCTAACATTAGTAAAGTTGAAATCTAAACTAATTATAAAAGACATAACAAAATTAAATGCAGTCAAATTATTTATTATAAAAAAAGTTTTAAACTTATTTAATAATGAGTTAATAGTTTTTATAATTAAATTAATAAAATAAAAACACTTAACTTATGGAACAAGAGTAATTTAAAATTTAAAAGTTTATATTTACTTTTAAACTTAAAAAACGAGTAAAAAAAAACTATTTTTTATTTTTAATCAAATGAAAAAAGTAATTCTATAAGTTCATCATATTTTTATTTAAACTTGTTTGTGAAACTCTAGAATTATCACTGTTGTTTAGTATACAATACAAGGTGCGTAAAAAAGTTATTATGCCTTAAGTGTTTTTCACACATTTTAATCAAATCGAATTAACAATATCTGTACTTTGCATATTAAAAATAAAACAAACCAATAGACAATACAGTTAAGTTTAAAACGTTTTAGCGCACTTTTAATTTTTTTAATTATATTAAAATTTTACAGGCTAAATACCTGCTTTTACAATATTACTTAGAAATATGATTATATACTTATCAAAAAGGTTTTTCATAATGTAAATAACTTTTAAATAAACTAGCCTAGAGTATTTCTTAAAATACTTACAAACTAAACTTTCTTAATTATTTTAAAAACATTAGTTTATAAAAATAGGCAGATGTATTTAAAGTAGTGATGTGCCGGACCCAAAATTTCGGGTCCGGCCGGACCCGGATCCGGACTTTTTTTTCAAATAAGTATCCGGCCGGAACCGGATCCGGATTTTTTTTCAAATTAGAATCCGGCCGGAACCGGATCCGGACTTTTTTTTCAAATTAGAGTCCGGCCGGAAACGGATCCGGACTTTTTTTCAAACTAGAATCCAGCCGGATCCGGATATCAGACAAAAATGGCAATATCCAGCCGGACCCGGATCCGGACTTTTTTTTCAAATAAGTATCCGGCCGGAACCGGATCCGGATTTTTTTTCAAATTAGAATCCGGCCGGAACCGGATCCGGACTTTTTTTTCAAATTAGAGTCCGGCCGGAAACGGATCCGGACTTTTTTTCAAATTAGAATCCAGCCGGATCCGGATATCAGACAAAAATGGCAATATCCAGCCGGACCCGGATAGTGAAACCAGTACATCACTAGAATAAACTAGCCTGAGTCAGAATGAGGTTTTTAAAAACTGAAAAAAAAAACTTTAATCTAATAAAAAGTAGAACAGCTAGCCACAAGATTTTCAAATTTAGGTGTTATTTACAATTAGAAATCTGAAATCAAATTCTTGAACAAAATACACTAGAAAATTACAAAATATTGAAAACTGGATCAGCTTAAACCCATTCAAAATCTAAAAGAAAACTAGCCTGAGTTTTTATAAAAAACTAAACTAGCCTTAGGCAGTCCAAGATTTTCTAAATTTCCCAAAAATTTTCAAACTAGCAGGGTTGCACTTTTTTAGTCAATAAAACTAGCTAGAGTGAGTATAAACAAGCCTGAGTCAGAATGAGGTTTTTAAAAACTGAAAAAATTACTTTAATCTAATAATCAGTAGAACAGCTAGCAAAGGTTGACAATTTGGTAGTAAAGTTGTGGACTGATTGTGGTACACTTAACTTATTAGTACTACCCATCATAATTAAATCCTACCTTATTTAATTGATATCTAAGAAAAATAAAATTCTAACTAAGACTACTTTCTATAATCAGACACGACAGTTTTGAGTGATGAATCTTTTATATAAAACTTAACAAGAAATACTAGCATATACAAAATTATTAATTACTTTAGTAACACTTTAAAAACTGGAAGCTATTTAAATCTATATCAAAAGACTTAAAACAAAAAACTAAAAATTAAATAAAACTTTTAGTAAACAAGAAACTGTAAAATTTTTAATAAACTATTAAACTATAAACCTGGCTTAAATTTTAAACAATTAAACACCTGTTGAAATACTCACTTTTAAGACAAAACACTACTTACAATAAGCATTCACAAAAACGTTCAAGATATTTTGTTGCTTCAAGCTACACACCAAACTAACTAACTGCTTACATATAAACTGCCTGTCATGTTCTGATGTTTTGTTGCATCAGTATTTAGTTTGAAACATATCGTCATTGATTCTCATTGGCTCGTACATTCAACCGTATTAACTATAAAGATTATCTGAGCTCAACTTTAAACAATAAGTAATATAATGCAAGTATTCATTCCAAAGTTTTCAATTTTACAACATATGTAAAGAGTTGCATTTAATGAAATGTTTATTTTATAGTTTAAATGTAAACAAACGTAAATTAGTCACGTGTACAAAATGAGCCAATCACAGTAGGTGTTTTAATTTTAACTGACGAAAATGACTCTTATTAATTTTTACAGGGTTTGTTTTTGAAAAAATACTTTTCAGTAAGCACTTTTTTATTATCTAGATCCGGGTCTGGCCGGATCTCTGTTAGGATCCGGCCGGACCCGGATCCGGACTTTTTTTCAAATTAGAATCCGGCCGGAACCGGACCCGGATTTTTTTTTCAAATTAGAATCCGGCCGGAACCGGATCCGGACTTTTTTTTCAAATTAAAGTCCGGCCGGATCCGGATATCAGACAAAAATTGCAATATCCGGCCGGACCCGTATAGTGAGTCCGGTACATCACTTATTTAAAGTAAAATAAAAATAATCTAATCTTATTTCGACATCGTATATTAACAAAACACATTGTATGGCCTGAAGTCTTTTTCACAAAACTTTATTAATTGTTCAAAAAATGTAGAAGAGCTTATTAAGTATGTGAAAAATTAAAAAAATTCTTATCTTATCGTGAAAAATATGTAGTCGCGCTTTTTTAAACGAACAGTCAAAAGCAAAAAGTTTATGGTCTACAGAAATTTAATGTTTATTTATGATAGGTAAAAGTTGTTTTCATTTGATTTTTTTTATAATGTACTTTTTAAAAAGTAATACATAAAACATTAAAAATACTTAATTTAAGTATAAAAACAAATGTTTTTAATTAAAATATGTTGTAGGGTATATATATTTTTTTTAATTTTCCCGTTAAATTACAATAAAAAAAAAACAGTATTGGCAGCTAGTGGCTTTTAATTTAATTTTTTAATTATTTTGTTTTATATTTGATATGTTATGTTCCTATTCAAATATAAGAGTTTTACATATTATTGTAAGTTTAGTTAAAAGTCATTAGTTTCAGGTATAGTCAATAAGATAATATAAGACTGTTTTAAGCTAGTATTAATATATATAATGAGGATAATATTTGTAATATTTGGATAAATACAGAACTAGTTGTATTTTTACAACATCAACATTGTTAAGACAATTGTTTTTTCTAAAACATAACCAAATAATGTAATTTAAAACAAAAATTAAAGCCTAAATAAAGTATGGTCACATTTTTTAAGAGAAATTAGAAGCAATATGAAACAGTTTTTAATAAAAGTAACCAAAATTAAATCAAACACTGTTCATAATTTATTAGCTTGCCTAAAAAATATATGTAACAAATAATGATGTGAAAATGATAAAAAAAAAGTAAAGCTTTACAAGAAAATTTAAATAAAACTCAACTATCATTCACTAGAAATTAAAGAATCTTTTTTTCTCAAAAGAATCTTTTAAAAATTAACTAGATGCCGGTTAATTGATATTCAATCAACTGTAACGACCGGTTAAGCGAAATAAAGTAAAACTGATATTTGACAAACTGCCAGCTTAAAAAGACAATGGAAAGTTTCGAGTTGTTAATTAGTTTTCAAATAAACATGAACAGGTATTAAAAGTGTTCTTTTAAGCTCAATTAAGCGCAAAAAAGTTAGCAAAAGATGGGAATTTTTATTAAAATATACAGGCGAATGCATATTGTGTAAACAAATTTATGATAACTATTATTAAAAATATAAAAGTAGAAATGATTTAATTATTTTATAATTAACTAGGTTCCAAAGCTAAAAATATTTTTAAATAAAGTTCAAACTTACAAAAAAAGTCATAGAAGAGTTATAACTTTGATATTTAAGAACTTAGAACTAAAACAAACAGTTAAAACAATACAAAATTCTAATGTGTAAAAGCGCTATAAAATAAGCATTAGACATGAGCTCCTAAGCACCATCAAGCGATTGTTATAAAAATAAAGTAACACTGCTTAATAATTTACTTATAATTTTGTATATTTTAAATTAATCAAATGGTAAAAATGAACGGTAAATGTTTGTTAGAATACAAGAATCTGATAGACCACAAGGTTTTATGTTACTACCTTCGTTTTTTATTGTAAATTTTATAAAACTTATGAAAACATCTACAACTGTTTTGAAATACTTAAATAGTCCATTCTCAGTTTTAGTTTTAACCAAAATATTTGTAGCATTAAATATTACAAAGTAATCTGAATGAATAATCAAATTGATCCTTATAGAGGATAAGTGACGATACTAAAAAGTTTTTTTTTAATGAAAAAAACAAGATCCTGTAGTTTAGTTGTAATTTTTTAATTTGTTTATAACGTTTCTTTGGTTTATTTTCGTTTAAAATTAATTATTTAGTGAGTATTTAAATTTTGTTTAGATAAAAAATAAGTTTAATTCTAAAATAGCTAATATGTATTATGATTATTAAAAAAAAATATATATATATAAATTTGTAAATAATTCTTTTCAATAAAATCAGACCTTAATTTTTTTCTTTGTAATACGATGATATATTACTACAATAATATTCTGATTTTGATGCGTTATAGAGTGAACAGTTTGGTTTCAATTTAATTCTTTTTTTACCAAGTACTGAAAAAAAAAAATTATATACAATAAAAAACATTAAAGTTTTAATTCAATAATAAAATAAAAATATTTTAATAATAATCTTAAAAATTCAATAACGTAACTTAAAGTTAGTATGTAAAAAAATTTTGTACAAAACATTGTTAAATGTAAATGCACATTTTTGTATAAGACTTTTTTACATTGCAAGATTGAATCTTACATATCTAACTAAACTAATTTAAAACAACTTGTGAGGGTAATAAACTGTCTTTAAAACGTTAAACTATGTTTAAACTCAAGTTTTTAAGCTGATTTCACTAAACACGAAAATAATAAATTTATATTTTTAAATTCATATGAACTTAAATTATTTCTTTAAATCTGCTATTACTAAACAACTTTGTTTTATATGTGTCATAATGATTTATAAGACCAATAAGAACTTGAGCTAATCTATTTAAAACAGTTTTTAATATTATACAATTACTAATTAAATTGTTTATAAATTTAATTTGATTAGTTAATAAATACTCCTTTGTATGTAACTATAATAAATAATACTTAAAAGCTTATTTTAAAAAAAGTCATAAACTGTCATTTCAAATAAAATGATTAAGACAACAAGATTTAAGAGAAACAAACAGCATAGTAACTTAATTTGTAATGTTTTAAAAACAGACTAATAGTGTTTTATACGTAATTAAAACAATATATTAAGAAGATATGTTTATGTACAATCTTAGTTTAAGTATCTTACGATTAAATGTATTTAAAGTTGCAATAGTTCTACATATTTTAATAATCAAATATTTACAAACATTAAACGTTGTTTTCGTACAACATATAACTAGCGTGATTAATCTAAACTCATTTTCACAAAGTTCTCTTGACTATAACCATTAAACTAAACAACATATTTTAGTGTTGAAAAACTTAACAGTTCATTTATATTTAATAAATTAAATGTTTTGGCAAATATGATAGTAAAAATTAAAAAATTTTAACTAAGTGAGATTAAAAAACTAGGAAATATGAATAAAAGTCTGTAAAATTTATTAAACTTTATAACTTTTATATGATTTTCAAAATTTCATAATATTCAATTAAGTTTCTTTAAATAAATTAATTTTTATGTGAGTAAAAAAACTTAATACTTATTAATAGTAAATTTATGAAACAATTCGTTAATAACACAACTGCTGTATTATTTCCGAAAACAAAAAAATTAGTTAAAGACGTTACTTACAATATATGTTAAAAAATGTTTGTAGAAATAAAAAATTTTTTTTTTTTAATTTAACATCATTCGAAAAAAGTTATTAATTTATTGTCAAGCATATAGTAAATAAATTTGTTCAAATCCTAATAATAACTATGTTTAAAACAATAACTTCACTAGTAAGAAAAATAGTAAATATCTAGCATTTGATACTAAACTAAAAAATAAAAACAATTCTCGTCTCAAAATATACTCTGTAAGGCGTACACTACATTTTTTATCTTCATTTAAATATAAATGTATCAATTTCTACTTACTTTGATTTTATTTGTCACTATAAAAAAATCAAAACTCTTACTTAAAATATATTTTTCACTACGTTAGTCAAATAATTTAATTTTTCTAAATCTACGTAAAACTCGAATAGATGCATACAAACTTAAAATTTTAATGTACTTCTTCATACTTTAACTTACAAAAAGAATTCTATAAGAATTTAAGTAACCATTCTTTTAAATTGTCATTCACTTATAATACTAAACATTAGTCTGCTATTGTACTTTTTAAAATAAAAAAGGTCTTTTACTAAACAGAAATATATTTCAACAATTTTCAATAATTTTAAATTATAAACAGAACAAAATTAAATGCAATTAAATTTTTTTTTGAAATTATTTATTATAAAAAAACTTTGAAACTTACTTAGTATATAGTTAAATGTTTTTATAACTAAGTTTAAGAAAAAACAATATTTAAGTTAAAGAACAAGCATAATTAATTTTAAAGTTTATCGTTACTATTAAAGTTAAAAATTAAATTAAGAAATAAAAATTATTTTGTTATACATAATCAATAGAAAAGTTTCTAAAAAAACATGAAATTTTTTTCAAAATTATTTATAGATTTTTGAAATTATCACTGTTGTTTAGTATTTAACACAAGATGCGTAAAAATGTTATACTACCTTAAGTGATTTTCACTATTTAGTCAAATCAAATTAACAATATCTGTTCTTCGCTTGTAAAAAAGTAAAACAAATCAGTAGGCAAAACAGCTAAATTTTCAAAAATTAAGCGCTATTTAGATTTTTTTAACTATATTAAAATTTTACAGACTAAACACCTGTTTTTACAATATTACTTAAAAATATGAATATATCCTTATCAAAAAGGTTTTTTATAATGTAAATAACTTTAAAACAAACTATTTTGGAGTATTTCTTAAAATACTTACAAACTAAACTTTCTTAATTATTTTAAAAACATTAGTTTTTAAAAATAGGCAGATGTATTCAAAGTAAGATAAAAGTAATCTAATCTTATTTTGACAGCGTAAATGAATACGTAAATTGTATAGCCTAAAGTTTTTTTCACATAATTGTTCTAAAAATTTATATGAGCACATTTAGCTCGTGAAAAACTAAAAAAATTCTTATGTTATCGTGAAAAATATGTAGTCGCGCCTTTTTAAACGAACAGTCAAAAGCAAAAAGTTTATGGTCTTCAGAAATTTAATGTTTATTTATGATTGGTAAAAGTTGTTTTCATTTGATTTTTTCATAATGTACCTTTAAAAAAGTAATACATAAAACATTAAAAATACTTAATTTAAGTATATAAAACAAATGTGTTTAATGAAAATGTGTTGTTGGGTATGTTTATTTTTTCTGTTTTCATTTTTCTGTTAAATACATTTAAAAAAATAAAAAACAGTATTGGCAGCTAATGGCTTTTAATCTAATTTTTTAATCATTTTGTTTTTATATTTATTGTGTTATGTCCTATTTAAATATAAGAGTTTTACATATTGTTGTAAGTTTAGTAAAAAGTCTTCGGAGTTTCAGTTATAGTCAATAAGATAACATATGACTGTTTTGAGCTAGTATTGATATATAGAATAAGGATAATATTTGTAATTGTTTGATAAAAAATAGAACTAGTTGTATATTACAACATTAACATTGTTAAGACAATTGTTTTTTCTAAAACATAACCAACTTATGTAATTAAAACAAAAATTAAAGCCTAAATAAAGTATGGTCACATTTATTAAGAGAAGATAGAAACAAAATGAAACAACTTTTAATAAGAGTAACCAAAAAGAAAATTCACATACTGTTCATAATTTATTAGCTTGCCTGAACAATATATTTAACAAATAATGATGTGAAAATGATTAAAAGATGTTAAGCTTTCACAAGGAAGTTTAAATAAAACGTAATTGACATTCACTAGAAATGAAAGAAACATTTTTTCTCAAAAGAATCTTTTAAAAAATAAGTAGAAGCTGGTTAATTGATATTCAATCAACTGTAACGACCGATTAAGCGCAATACATTAAAACTGTTGTTAGACACACTGCCAGCTTAAAAAGACAATGGAAAGCGTCAAGTTTCTAATTATTTTTCAAATAAACATGAATCGGTATTAAAAATATAATGCTAAGCTCAATTAAGCGTAAAAAAGTTTGCAAAGTATTTGAGTTTTTATTAAAATATACAGGCAAATGCATATTGTGTGAACAAATTTATGATAACTAACATAAAAGTAGAATGGTTTAATTATTTTTTAATTGTCTAGGTTTGAAAGCTAAAGAAAATTTTAAATAAAATTCAAAATTACAAAATAAGACATAGAACAGTTATAACTTTGATATTAAAGAAGTTAGAATTACAAAAGTAGTTAAAACAATACAAAATTCTAATGTGTAAAAGCGCTATAAAATGAGCATTAGACATCAGCTTTCTAGAACCATCAAGCGATTGTAATAAAAATAAAGTTACACTGCTTAATTATTTAAATATAATTTAATATATTCTAAATTAATCAATTGGTAAAAATTAACGGTAAATGTTTGTTAGAATACAAGAATCTGTTAGACCACAAGGTTTTATGTTACTACCTTCGTTTTTTATTGTAAATTTTATAAAACTTATGAAAACATCTACAACTGTTTTAAAAACATTAAATTTTGCAGCCTCAGTTTTAGTTATAACCAAAATATTTGTAGCATTAAATATAACAAAGTAAGCTTAATGAATAATGAAATAAATCCTGATAGAGGATAATTGACGATACTAAAAAAAAAATATTTCAAAAAAAAAAACAAGATCCTGTAGTTTAGTTGTAAAACTTTAATTTTTCTATAACGTTTCTTTAGTTTATTTTCGTTTAAATTAATTATTTGGAGGGTACTTAAGTTTTGTTTTGATAAAAAATAAATTTAATTCTAAAAAAGCTAATATGTTTTATGACTACAAAATAAATAAATATTTATATAAATTTATAAATAATTTATTTCAATAAAATCAAACCTTAATTTTTTTCTTTGTTAAACGATGATAAATTTTTACAATAATATTCTAATTTAGATGCGTTATAAAGTGAACAGTTTGGTTTTAATTTAATTCACTTTTACCTAGTACTGAAAAAAAACATTTATGTACAATAAAAAACATTAAAGTTTTTGTACTTGCAGTATTATCTCTTGTTTGGTTACTACAGTCAAAACAAATTTCTAAGCAAAAAAGTACTTTGAAATGTTAAACACCAGAAAAAAAATTCAATAATCTATCTAAAAGTTAGTATGTATAAAAATTCTGTACAAAACATTGTTTAATTTAAATGCACTTTTTGTAAGAGTTTTTTACATTGCAAGACTGAATCTTACATATCTAACTAATTTAAAACAACTTTAAAAGTGAACTGCTTCCATATCACATCAGTAATGTAATTAACTGTCTTTAAAACGTTAAACTATGTTTAAACTCAAGTATTTAAGCTGATTTAACTAAACACGAAGAATTAAATATATATTATTGATTTCATATAATCTTAAGTTATTTCTTTATAAGCAGCTATCACTAAACAACTTTGTTTTATAGGTGTCAAAATGTTTTATAAAAACGGTAAGAACTTGAGTTAATGTATTTAAAACAATTTGTAAATTTATACAATTACTAACTAAATTAATTATAAATTTAATTTTATTAGTTAATAAATACTACTTTGTATGTCAGTATAAAAAACAATAACTTAAAAGCTTATTTAAAAAAATCATAAATTGTCATTTTAATTAAAATAATTAAGATAACTAGATTTAACAAAAACAAATAGCATAGTAATTTAATTTGTAATGTTTTAAAAACCAATTAATAGTATTTTAAACGTAATTAAAACAATATCTTAAGAACATCTATTTATATACAATCTTGGTATAACAATTTTGAGATTAAGTGTATGTAAAGTTGCAATAGTTCTACAAATTTTAATAATCAAATATTTACAAACATTAAACGTGTAAAACATTTTATAAACAATGCACGTATTTTATTTTTTAAAGATTACAAGCACTTAAAATTAAGAAAATATTTAAAAATATTATTAACGTTGTTTTCGTACAACATATAACTAGCGTGATTCATCTAAAGTCATGTTCAAAAAGTTCACTTGACTATGACCATTAAACTAAACATATTTTAAGGTTGAAAAACTCAACAATTCATTTATATTTTATAGATAAAATTTATTTGTATACTGGATAATAATAGTTCTAATATTTTAACTTAATGCAGTTTAAGAAGTAGGAAATGTAAATAAAAGTCTGTAAAATTTATTAAACTTTTAAATTTTTATATGATTTTCAAAATTTCATAATATTTCAATTAAGTTCCTTTAAACAAATTAATTTTTATGTGAGTAAAAAAAAACTGAAAACTTATTAATAGTTTATTTCTGAAACAATTTGTTAATAACACAACTGCTGTATCATCTGGTTTAAAACGTTACTTACAATATATTTTATAAAATGTTTGTAATAATTAAAAATACTCTACAAAAAACTTTACATAATTCGAAAAAAGTTACTAATTTTTTGTCAAGCATTTAGTAGATTAAATTGTTCAAATCCAAATAATAACTATGTTTAAAACAATAACTTCACTAGTAAAAAAAATAGTAAATGATTTAATACTAAATTAAAAAAAAAAAACAATGCTCGTCTCAAAATATACTCTGTGAAGCGTATTCTAATTTTTTTTATCTTTATTTAAGTACAAATGTATGAATTTCTACTTACTTTAATTTTATTTGTCACTATTAAAAAAATCAAAACTCTTACTTAAAATAATTTGTTTACTACGTTAGTCAAATAATTTGATTTTTCTAAATATATGTAAAACTTGAATAGATGCATACAAACTTAAAGTTATAATGTACTTCTTTATACTTTAACTTACAACAAAAATTTTATAAGAATTTAAGTAACGAATCATTTAAATTGTCGTTCACCTATGATTTTAAACATTATTGCTATTGTACTTTTTAAAACAAACAAGTTCTTTTACTAAACACAAATATATTTCAACAATTTTCAATAATTTCAACTAAAAACAGAACAAAATTTAATTCAGTTAAATTATTATTGAAATTGTTTATTATGAAAAAGCTTAAAAATTTATTTAGTAATGAGTTAATAGTTTTTATAACTTAATTTAAGAAAAAAAACATTTAACTAAAAAAACAAGCATAATTAAACATTTTAAAATTAATACTTACTTTTAAAGTTAAAAATCAAGTAAAAAAAAATTTTTCTATATATAATCGTGAAAAAGTTTCTATAAATACATGAAATTTCTATTCAAACTTATTTATGAAACTTTAAAATTTTCACTGTTGTTTAATATATAACACAAGGTGCGTAAAAAAGTTATTTTTCCTTAAGTGTTTTTCACAAAATTTAATCAAATCGAATTAAGAATATCTGTTCTTTGCTTGTTAAAAAGTAAAACAAATCAGTAGACAAAACATCTAAACTTACAAAAACTAAGCGCACTTTAGATATTTTTTAATTATATTAAAATTTTACAGGCTAAAAACCTGTTTTTTAAATTTTACCTGATAACATAACACGCTTATATTTTTTCAGAATGTAAAAATGTTTTTAATAAACTAACTTGGAGTATTTCTTAAAATATTACTTTATTGATTAAAACACTTACAAACTAAACTTTATTTTAAAACATTAGATTAGAAACAGGCAGATGTATTCAAAGTAAGATATAAATAATCTAATTTTATTTTAACAGCGTATATGAATGCTATCGAACTGACATTGTATGACCTAAAGTCCTTTTCACATAACTTTATTAATCGTTCTAAAAATATATAAGAGCACATTTAGCTTGTGAAAAAATAAGTAAATTATTATGTTATCGTGAAAAATATGTAGTCGCGCCTTTTCAAACGAACAGTCAAAAGCAAAAAGTCTATGGTCACAGAAAATTATGTTTATTCACGGTGGCTAAAATTTGTATTCTTTTGATTTTTTATATAGTGTAACTTAGAAAAATAATATGAAAAATATTAAAAATCTTTAATTGTAATATAAAATTCAAATATTTTTAATGAAATCGAATAGTTGGTAAGTTTTTTTTCTTTTTCTTTTTTTTTCCTTGATAATAAATATTAAAAAAAAAAACTTTAAGCAGTATTGGCAGCTAATGGCTTTTAGTTTTAATATTAATTATCAATTATAAAATTTTAGTATTTTTTATGTTATGTTCCTATTTAGTTATAAAATTTTTACACATTTATTGTAAGTTTAAAGTCTTTAGTTTCAGGTATAGTCAAAATGATAATATATGATTATTTTGAGCTAATATTAATATAAATAATAAGGATAATATTTGTAAATATTGCGATATAAAAAATGGCTCTATTTTTACAACATCAACATTGTTAGAACAATTTTTTGTAAAACTTAAACTACTTCTTTAACTTAAAAGAAAAATTAAAGCCTAAAAAAAGTATGCTCACGTTTATTATGAGAAATTTGAAACAGTATAAAACAACTTTTAATAAAAGTAAACAAAAAAAAAATTTTTCACCTACTGTTCATAATTTATTAGTTTGCTTGAAAAGTATATTTAACAAATAATGATGTGAAATGATTAAAAAAGTAAAGCTTTCACAAGGAAATTTAATTAAAACTCAATTATCATTCACTAGAAATGAAAGAAGCTTTTTATTTCTCAAAAGAATCTTTTAAAAATTAAATAGATGCCGGTTAATTGATATTTTATCAACTGTAACGACCGGTTAAGCGCAATAAAGTAAAACTGTTGTTTGACAAACTGCCAGCTTAAAGACAATGAAAAGTGAAAACAATATGAGACACCTTTTAGTAAAAGAAAACTAAAAAAAAACTATTTCACATACTGTTCATAATTTATTTAACAAACAATAATGTGAATATTCTAAAAATAGAAGAAAAAATTACAAGGAAATTTAAATAAAACTTAATTTACATTCAGTAGATAAAAAAGAGTTTTTTTCTCAAAAGAATTTATAAAAAAGTAACTAGAAGCCGGTTAGTTAATTGATATTCATTCAACTCTAACGACCGTTAACAGCAATAAAGAAAAACTGTTGTTTGACAAACTGCCAGCTTAAAAGCACAATGGAAAGTTTCGAGTTGCTAATTAGTTTTCAAATAAACATGAATCGATATTAAAAATATTCTTCTAAGCTTAATTAAGCACGAAAAAGTTAGCAAAAGATGAGAATTTTTATTAAAATATACAGGCGAATGCATATTGTGTAAACAAATTTATGATAACTATCTATTATTAAAAATATAAAAGTAGAAATAATTTAATTATTCTATAATTGACTAGGTTTGAAAGCTAAAATATTTTTTAAACAAAATTCAAATTTACAAAAAAAGTCATAGAACAGTTATAACTTTGATATTTAAGAACTTAGAAATACAAAAAATAGTTAAAACAATACAAAATTCTAATGTGTAAAAGCGCTATAAAATAAGCATTAGACATTAGCTCCCTAGCACCATCAAGCAATTGATATAAACATAAATTAAAACTGCTTAATAATTTACTTATAATTTTATATATTCTAAATTAATCAAACGGTAAAAATGAACGGTAAATGTTTGTTAGAATACAAGAATCTGATAGACCACAAGCTTTTATGTTACTACCTTCGTTTTTTATTGTAAATTTTATAAAAATTTCAAAAAATATACAACTGTTTTGAAATACTTAAATAGTGCAACCTCAGTTTTAGTTTTAACCTAAGTACTTGTAGCATTAAATATTAAAAAGTAATCTTAATGAATAATCAAATTGATCCTTATAGAGGATAAGTGGCGATACTAAAAAGTTTTTTTTTTTATAAAAAAAAAACAAGATCCTGTAGTTTAGTTGTAATATTTTAATTTGTTTATAACGTTTCTTTAGTTTGTTTTCGTTTAAAATTAATTATTTAGTGAGTATTTAAATTTTGTTTAGATAAAAAATAAGTTTAATTCTAAAAAAGCTGATATTATTATGATTATAAAATAAAAAAAAAAAATATATATATAAATAATTCATTTCAATAAAATCAGACCTTAATTTTTTTCTTTTTAATACGATGATATATTTCTACAATAATGTTCTGATTTTGATGCGTTATAGAGTGAACAGTTTTGTTTTAATTTAATTCTTTTTTACCTAGTACTGAATAAAAAAACATTTATATACAATAAAAAACATTAATGTTTTTATACTTGCATTATTATATCTTGTTTGGTTACTACAGTCAAAACAAATATGTATACAAAATTTTATTTTGAAATATTAAAAACAAAAAAAATTCAATAATCTAACTTAAAGTTAGTATGTATAAAAATTTTGTACAAAACATTGTTTAATTTAAATGCACATTTTTGTAAAAGACTTTTTTACATTGCAAGATTGAATCTTACATATCTAACTAAACTTATTTAAAACAACTTGTGAGGGTAATAAACTGTCTTACAAACGTTAAACTATGTTTAAACTCAAGTGTTTAAGCTGATTTCACTTAACACGAAAATAGTAAATTTATATTTTTGAATTCATATGATCTTAAATTATTTCTTTAAAGCTGCTATTACTAAACAACTTTGTTTTATATGTGTCATATTAATTTATAAAACCGATAGGATCTTGAGCTAATCTATTTAAAACAATTTTTAATATCATACAATTACTAACTAAATTGTTTATAAATTTAATTTGATTAGTTAACAAGTACTCCTTTTTATGTAACTATAATAAATAATACGTAAAAGATTATTTTTTAAAAAGTCATAAACTGTCATTTCAAGTAAAATGATTAAGACAACAAGATTTAACAGAAACAAACAGCATAGGAACTTAATTTGTAATGTTTTAAAAACAAATTAATAGTGTTTTATACGTAATTAAAACAATATCTTAAGAAGATATATTTATGTAAAATCTTAGTTTAAGTATCTTAAGATTAAATGTATTTAAAGTTGCAATAGTTCTACATATTTTAATAATCAAATATTTACAAACATTAAACGTGTAAAACATTTTATAAACAATGCATATATTTTGTTTTTTAAAGATTACATGCACTTAAAGGTAAACAAAAAACTATTAACGTTGTTTTCGTACACTATATAACTAGCCTGATTAATCTAAACTCATTTTCAGAAAGTTCACTTGACTATAACCACTAAACTAAACATATTTTAGTGTTGAAAAACTCAACAATTCATTTATATTTAATAAATTAAATGTATTGGCATATGTGATAATAAAAATTTAAAAAAATTAACTAAATGCGAATTAAAAACTAGGAAATATGATCAAAAGTCTGTAAAATTTGTTAAACTTTAAAACTTTCATATGATTTTCAAATTTTTATAATATTTAAATTAAGTTTCTTTAAATAAATTAATTTTTATGTGATTAAAAACACTTAATACTTATTAATAGTAAATTTTATGAAACAATTCGTTAATAACACAAACACTGTATCATTTCTGAAAACAAAAAATTGGTTAAAGACGTTACTTACAATATATTTTAAAAATGTTTGTAAAAATAAAAAAATACTCTTTAAAAAATATAACATAATTCGAAAAACATTACTAATTTTTTGTCAAGCATATAGTAAATGAATTTGTTGAAACCCTAATAATAACTATGTTTAAAACAATAATTTCACTAGTAAGAAAAATAGTAAATGTCTAGCATTTGATACTAAACTAAAAATTAAAAACAATTCTCGTCTCAAAATATACTCTGTAAAGCGTACAATACTTTTTTATCTTCATTTTAATATAAATGTATCAATTACTACTTACTTTGATTTTATTTTTCACTATAAAAACAATCAAAACTCTTATTTAAAATATTTTTTTTACTACGTTAGTCAAACAATTTAATTTTTCTAAATCTACGTAACACTTGAATAGATGCATACAAACTTAAAATATTATAATGTACTTCTTTATACTTTAACTTACAACAAGAATTCTATGGGAATTTAAGTAACGAATCATTTTAATTGTCATTCACCTATAATATTAAACATTAGTCTGCTATTGTACTTTTTAAAACAAAAAAGGTCTTTTACTAAACAGAAATATATTTCAAAAATTTTTAATAATTTTAATTTACAAACAGAACAAAATTAAATGCAATTAAATATTTTTTTGAAATTATTTAATATAAAAAAAACTTTGAAACTTATTTAGTATATAATTAAATTTTTCTATAACTAAGTTTAAGAAAAAAACAACATTTAAGTTAAAAATCAAGCATAATTAAAAATTTTAAAGTTTATAGTTTCTTTTAGACTTGAAAATTAAATTAAGAAAAAAAAATATTTTTTTTATATATAATCAATAGTAAAGTTTCAAAAAAACAAGAATTTTTTTTAAAACTATTTATAAAATTTTGAAATTATCACTGTAGTTTAGTATATAACACAAGGTGCGTAAAAATGTTATTTTACCTTAAATGTTTTTCACACAACTTAATCTAATCAAATTAAAAGTATCTGTTCTTTGCTTGTTAAAAAGTAAAACAAATCAGTAAGCAAAACAGCTTAACTTTCAAAAACTAAGCGCACTTTAAATTTTTTTAAATTATATTAAAATTTTACAGGCTAAATACCTGTTTTTTTACAATTTACTTAGAAATATGATTATATCCTTATCAAAAAGGTTTTTCATAATTTAAATAACTTTTAAATAAACTAGTTTCGAGGATTTCTTAAAATACTTACAAACTTAACTTTCTTAATTATTTTAAAAACATTAGTTTTTAAAAGTAGGCAGATGTATTCAAAGTAAGATAAAAAAAATCTAATCTTATTTTGACATCGTATATGAAAACTCTCAAACTGGCATTGTATGGCCTGAAGTCTTTTTCAAAAAATTTTATTAATTGTTCTAAAAATATATAACAGCACATTTAGCTCGTGAAAAACAAAAAAAAAATTTAAGGTTATCGTGAAAGATATGTATTCGCGCCTTTTTAAACGAACGGTCAAAAGCAAAAACTTTATGGTCTTCAGAAATTTAATGTTTTTTAATAATTGGTAAAAGATGTTTTCATTTGATTTTTTTAATAACTTACTTTTAAAAAAGTTATACATAAAACATTAAAAATAATTAACTCAAGTATAAAAAACAAATGTTTTTAGTGAAAATGTGCTGTTGGGTAAGTTTTTTTTTCCTGTTTTAAATTTCCCGTTAAATTACATTAAAAAAAATAAAAAGCAGTATTGGCAGCTAATGGCTTTTAATTAAATTTTCTAATCATTTTATTTTTATATTTATTATGTTATGTCCTATTTAAATATAAGAGTTTTACATATTATTGTAAGTTTAGTAAAAAGTCTTGAGAGTTTCAGGTACATATAGTCAATAAGATAAAATATGACTGTTTTGAGCTAGTATTTATAATAGAATAAGGATAATATTTGTGATATTTGTATAACAAAAGAACTAGTTGTATTTTTACAACATCAACATTGTTTAGACATTTGTTTCTTTTAAAACATAACCAACTTATGTAACTTAAGACAAAAACTAAAGCCTAAATAAAGTATGCTCACATTTATTAAAAGAAATTAGAAACAAAATGAAACAACTTTTAATAGAAGTAAACAAATAGAAAATTCACATACTGTTCATAATTTATTAGCTTGCCTAAAAAATATATGTAACAAATAATGATGTGAAAATGATTAAAAAAAAGTAAAGTTTTCACAAGAAAATTTAAATAAAACTAATTGACATTTACTATAAATGAAAGAAGCTTTTTTTCTCAAAAGAATATTTTTAAAATTAAGTAGAAGCCGGTTAACTGATATTCAATCAACTGTAACGACCGGTTAAGCGCAATATATTTAAACTGTTGTTTGACACACTGCCAGTGTCGTGGTGAACACTCGATAAATTTATTTAAAAGCGAATGTTGTGGAGTGTTTTGCGCAGATATTGTGACGTGCTTCCAGTATTAAAAAACAAACATATTTTTATATAAGGAGTAAAACTTCGTTTGAATTAGTATAAAATTAGCGCGTTTTCTTAAAAAAGGCAGTTCTAAAAACAATCCGTCGCTGAACATTGTTATAAACTGTGGGAATTAACGTCGTGGAGAATCAATTACTCAAGATGTTAAATCATTAGTTGCTATCGACGCATTAGTAACTAAGAGTTCGGGCGATAGTTAGTATAAAATCGAGAAAAATGTTAGTCTATTGTATTACTTTTCAATCACGTGTTGTAGTTTTTGCATGCACTTATTTCTCTTATAATTTTGTAAATAAATTTCACAACTAAAAAAGACTATATTTTAGCTTAAACCTACTTTAATTAAAATTTTATATGTCTAAAAATCATAATAAGGATAAGATTAAATATAAACCGTTGTCATTACAACAAATCACGACTCGCTCGAATAAGAAGAAAATGGATACCAGGACAGATACAGCAGGTCACACCAGCTTAAAAAGACAATGGAAAGTGTAAAGACAATGGAAAGCATCAAGTTTCTAATTAGTTTTCAAATAAACACGAATCGGTATTAAAAATATTCTGCTAAGCTCAATTAAGCCCAAGAAAGTTAGCAAAAGATGGGAATTTTTATTAAAGTATACAGGCGAATGCATATTTTGTGAACAAATTTATGATAACTATTATTAAAATTGTATAAGTAGAATGGTTTAATTGTTTTTTTTTTGATTGACTAGGTTTGAATATTAAAAAAAAATTAAAACAGATTTTTTTTAAGTCTTAGAAAGGAACATTTTTAACTTTAATAATTATAAACTCAGAACTACAGAAAATCGTAAAGACAATAATAAATTTTTAAGTGCAAAAGCGCAATAAAAAGTATTTTACATGCACTTTCTAGCTACATCAAGCGATTGTAATAAATTTGAAATGCTATATTGTGTAGGTATATTTTTAACTATAACTACTTAAATTACTAGTCAAATGGTAAAAATAAGCGGTAAATGTTTGTAAAAATACAAAAGCCTGTTAGACAAGCATTTAAGCTACTACCTACGTTTTTTAATGCAAATTTTGTGAAATTTATTAATATCAGATTCAATTAGTTCGAAATACTTAAACTGTGCTACCTCAGTTTTAGTTTTTACTAAATTTAGGTAGCATTAATTATAGTACATAAGGCTAAACGAATAATAAAATTAATCCTGATAGAAGATAACTGACAAAACTAAAAACATAAATTAGTGAAAAAAGCAAAATCTTGTAGTTTAGTTGTAAAAATTCAAATTACTTTGTAAACTTGCTTTGGTTTAGCTTTGCTTTAGTTGAATATTTTGTAATTGTTTAAGTTTTATTTAAGAATATTATGACAAAGAAATAAGACTGATTCTGAAATAGCTAATATATTTTATGATTATGAAATAAAAAAACATATAACATTTTAAACTATTTTATGGCTATCAAATCACATCTTTATTGTTTTATTTGTAATACATTGATATTTATTTTACTAAAATGTTTAAATCTAGATGCGTTATAAGGTGAATAGTTTGATTTCAGGTAATTGTACTTGTACCTATAACTCTGGAAAAAACATTTACATACTATAAAAAACATTAAAGTTTTATGTATTTGTTTTACATTATCTAGTTTTGTTACTTTAGTTAAAACAAGTTTTTAAACAAAAAAAGCTTTCATTATTCGAAATGTTAAAAACCAGAAAAAAAAAAAAAATTTCTTACTTAAAACTAATATATATAAAACTCTGTACTAAACATTCTTATGTTTAAATGTACTGCTAAAACATTATTTACTATGCAAGATTGAATCTTACATATCGGACTAAACTATTTAAAAAAAACTGTAAAAGTAAACTGTCTACATAACACATCAGCAAGTTAATTGGTGGCCTTTAGAATTTTTAACTTTGTTAAAACTTAATTGATTCAGCTGATTTAACTAAATACAAGAATCAAAAATAAATTATTTTTTAATTCATCTCACCTTAATTTTTTGCTTTCTTAACAGCTATTACTAAGTAACTTTGTTTTATTGGTGTCATAATGATTTATAAGAACGATAAGCACTTAAACTAATCCGTTTTAAAACAACTTGTAAATTTATACAATTACTAATTAAATTGGTTATAAATATAATTTTGTTAGTTAATAAATACTTCTTAGTCTCTAAATAAAAATAATTATAGTTAAAAGCTTATTTTAAAAAAATTCATTAGCTGTAATTATAAATAAAATGATAAAGATAACAAGACTTAACAGAAACAAACAGCATAGTAACTTAACTTGTGATATTTTAAAACCAAATTAATAATGTTTTAAATCTAATAAAAATAATATCTTAAGAAGATCTATTTATATACAATTCTGGTTTAAGAATCTTAACAATAAGTGTATGTAAAGTTTCAATAGTTCTAAAATAATTTAACAATTAAATATTTACAGATTTAAATTTGAGGTTCTAATTGATCAAGAATAGTTCTCAACTCATTTACAAATCAGGAGACAAATATACAGCATTAATTAATCAAAATTTTATTTGCAAAACTCAGTTTCACCCTTTAAGGGATCTTCAGTTACAAATTAAATCTGAAAAACAAAAGTAAAACAAAACATGGAAAATACTAAAAAGTAGAACAAAACAAGTGAATTAGAATTCGTAACTTATGATGTTTAGAAAGTTTCGAGTCTTAAACATTAAAACTTTGTATACTAGAATTAATTAAAAAATTCAAAACTTTAACTTAGTTATTTAACATATAACTACTAAATTAAAAAAATATTTTGTTTCACTTTTATTTGTCAATAACAATAAGTCAAGTTTTCAGAAAAAGCCAAAACAAGACCTAAACAAACTACTTATCAAAAGCAAAGTAATACTTTTCGCCGACAAAACAAGAAATTTATATCAGACAAGCCCAAAACTTTACAACAAACTAATAACCGACAACTTAACCAAAATATACTAAATTTCTAATGAAGACTTAATCAAAAAAATAAACCTAGAATCTGAAAAATGTGAGAGAAAATACAAAAACAAAAAAAATAGCTAAATTTTCAGCTGCAATTCGATCATTACTATAAAAGATGACAAAAAAAATTCCTTTTAACATCGAATGTAGAATCTTCAACTCCGGAAAAAACGAGCTCGGTAGAATAAGTAAAACTATTTAAAAAAAACAGTAAATGAAATAAAATACAAATCTTCTCTTAAACAATGGAAGAATTCTCACAATGTTATATCATGGTTTAATAATGTCAAAAATAAAAATACTAAATGCTTTGTTAGCTTCTATATAGTTAGCTTTTACCCCAGTATAAAAGAACAGCATTTGATGAAAACCATAAGCTTTGCAAGAGCATACACTAATAAAGAAGATAAAGGTATAAGTTTAATCAAACACACATGTAAAAATATTCTAACATTTAACAACAAAACATGGTTTAAAAAAGACGGCAACACATTATTTGATGTACCAATGGGATCTCATTTTGGCGCAGAGATATGTTACCTTATAGGCCTTTACGCCCTGCACCACCTTTAATCCCTCTATTAAATAATGAAATCGGTTTATATAGAGACGACGACCTAGCTATCATCGAGCAAAAAAGTAACCAAACTTTAGAAAATACCTAAAAGAAAACAATCGAGCTATTTAAGGAAATCGGATTTAAAATAACTATTGATTTCGGCGCAACCGCATGCAACTTCCTAGATACAACTCTAAACATCACTGACGACGAATATAATCCATACCGTAAGGAAAACTCAGATGTTAAATATATCAATAAAAAATCTAACCATTCAATAATTAAAAAAAAAACCTACCAGAAGTGATTAAAAAAAGGATTAATAAACTCTCTAAAAGCGAAAAAGTATTTAAAAACTCTGTAAACACATACCAAAAAGCTCTAAATGATTCAAATTTTAAACACATATTAAAATACTCAGAAAATAAAAACCCTCAATTTAAAAAGAAAATAAACCGACCAAGAAAAATCATCTACTTCAACCCACCCTTCTGCCAATCTGTTAAAACAAATTTAGCGAAAGTATTCTTCCAACTCATCGATAAACATTTTAAAAACAATGAAGTACTCAACAAAATTATAAACATAAATAATTGCAAAATATCATACAGCTGTATGAATAATATCAAAGTTATAATACAAAAACACAATAAAAAACTTTGGATAATATTTCTAATAAAGAATAAAGCAAAATCAATAACACCTCTACTTGTAACTGCCGATCTAAAATCTTCTGTCCTTTAAACAACAAATGGCTTATAAAAAAATGTTATCTACAAAACCACAGTAATATCAAACGAGGAAACAAAAGTTTACATTGGTAACACTGCTTATACTTTAAAAAGCAGATCGTACAACCACAGTTTTAAAACCTACAAAGAAAACACTACCGAACTACCTAAACACATCTGATTTTAAAAAACAACAATATTGAATATAACACCAAATGGAGTATCATCCACCACATCTGGGAGGTAAGAAAAATCCACAGCATATGCAGCACTTGCAGCCTAGAAAAACCAGAAATAGCCAGAGCCAATAAAACAAGGAACTTAAACAAAAGATACAATCTGTTTGCTAATTGTCCACACTTAAAAAAAATTTCACATTATGACTTAAGCGCTTGATATTTAGTTTTGAATGTCATTTTAATTACTTAAATTAATTTTAACTTATTAGTTCAAAACGTTTTTATTCCCTTTTAAATAATTAAAAAAAAAAGCCCAGCTTTAAACTATAAAAACTAAATTATAACATAAACTTAGTTCAAAGTATACATTAGTTACGTCATAATAATATAAGCGATGTTATTCTAAAAAATTTTCAATTCCATTTTTTGTTAGTATAATTTAGCTCCAAATACCTAGTAGTTTATAAACTTATATATTCAATTCAAATCCTTTTATTCGTGGTATTGTGTAAGTCATTTAGTTTATTAATTATTTTAAGCTGATTTTTTTTTTTTTTAGTAGTTTTATGTTCAATACCTAAATTAAAGTTTTCAATTTATTAAGTAATTCTAGTACATACAATCTTAATGTTTAAGACTCGAAACTTTTTGAACATCATAAGTTACAAATTCTAATTCACTTGTTTTGTTTTACTTTTTAGTATCTTCCCTGTTTTGTTTTACTTTTATTTTTCAGATTTAAATTATAACTGAAGATTCCTTAAAGGGTGAAACTGAGTTTTGCAAATAAAATATTGTATATTAGGTATTTACAAACATTAAACGTGTAAAACTTTTTATAAACATTGCATATATTTTATTTTTAAGGATTTATTGCACTAAAAGGTAAAAAAAAACATTAAAACATATTATTAACATTGTTTTTGTACAAAATATAACAAGCGTGTTTTCATCTAAAGCAGGGATCAGCAGGCAGTTGGTGCTTGCGGGCCAATTTTCAAGATTCCAAAGTCTTCGCGGGCCGCAGTTTTAGTGTCATTGACATTTAAAAAATCTAACAGTTTTAGTTTTAGTCACACTAGCATAAGTTTTACATTTATTCACTTTATTAATGACTTTTAGATACACATAGAATGCCTATTTAAGTAATAGTAATATTTACTGAACAACAAAAAATACGCTCAAAAAGTTTGGTCCAAAGAACTGGTGTAAAAAATAACCTTTTGCTTATCGATTCATACAAAAAATAATTTCATGTCATGTCCAGGATAAAAATTTATACAGTTATTGGAATAAATATTTTACATGAGATAAAAATTTTATACATTTGTTAAAATATACATTTACTAATTAAGTCCTAATAATCTATGAATGCTTAAACTAAAATAAGTTAAACAATAAATAAGTTAAACTTTATATTTTTATTATTTTATTTACAATCTAACTCTCTAAAAAAACTAATCATGAAGAACTTTTATGGGTCACTTTTATACATGTCTATATTATGAAGAACTTTTTCAATTTATAACAAATTTAACTTTTGAAATAATTTTTGCGTCTTAAATAGCTTGTATGTACTTAAAAAAAAACACCTATTTGTAATGAAGAAAAGCTAAAATTTGTTTTTTAACATAGTAAATGCTTGAATACTTTAATAAACTACCTCGTTACTAATTAATCAGTTTTTTATACGGTTGCCACCTTAAAAAATAAGTGTCTGAGTTATTTCAAACCAGGCATAATTAATTAAACGCTGAAAAAACTAAAAATTTGCTGTTAATCAAACCTAAAGATCTATCTAAGTTATTATCATTATAAAACGAATACAATGTGTAAATAGATAAGTTAAATTATACTACAGTCATAAAAACTATTCTAAGAACTCGAAGACTTATTCAAAATGTTTCAAATAAAAGTTTTACACACACTTTAGTATTTAAAAATTGTCTTAAACAGTTAAAACTTATTCTGAGTTTTAGTCATGTTTGTTTGGCAACCTTATTCAAGTACTAAACTGTATTAAATAATAAAAAAACATTAAAAAGATACAGTTAAGCTACTTTAGTTATGTTTCTTTAATAAAAAATTTTTTGATGATGCCAAAACTTTTTTTGTTTGAATGATAGATTGTTTGAGTCTAATCGAAATTTGACTACTTAACATGTGAAAATTTTTAAAATTCCAGGTTTTTGCAGGTTTTTTTTTATTAATTTTTCAAATTTCTGGTTTTTGCAGGTTTTTTTTTACCTAAACTGTCAAATTACAAGTTTTTTCAAGGTTTTTCCAGGATTCCAGGTAAAGTGGCAACCCTACTTCGTTTAAAATAAAGTTCACGAAACAAAGAAATAACGAAGTTTATAACAATAAATTAAATACACAGCAAACAAAAATATTATAAGTCAGCTTGAATGTAAGTTAGGTTTTTTAAATGTTTTTAACAAAATTATAAAAATTTATTAAGTCATTAATGAAGTAGAAAAATTTATTTTTATTGAGAATTATAGCAGTTTTTTTGTTTGCAATAAAAAAATTACATTTAAAAAAAATAAAGTATAAGACGAACAATAAGAATTGAAAACGTTAATAAGGAGTTATTCTAAGAATCAAAAAAAAAATTGCTTAAGTCAGTTTCAACAAAGCACATTATTATCTTTAGTACTTACAGACTGATAAGAAAGAAATGTCAAGGAAAGTTATAAAGTAACATAAGTAATTACTACACAGAAGATACTTTTATAAAACAATTGTGATGGCGGTAGTAAAAGACTTTTGTTTACTTTCTGAACGAAAACAAGAAGTCGTGTTTAGGAAAAGTCTGAAAATTATAAAGCCGCAAAAATAATATTTGGAATTTAATCAATCTGTTAAGATGAGAGCACTGGTACAACAAATATTACTCATCTGAGAAATTTTTTTAGAGATATTTAAACTAACTTTGACATGACATTTTAGAAGAATTTAAAGGTTTAGTTTCAATTCAAATCACAACAAATGAAAAGACATTTTAAAAGCAAAAGGTGCAATGAACAAACATGAAGCTCTTAAAATTATAATATTTTGCTTCTATCTTATGAATAAAATTAAATTATAGGTAAAAAAAAAACTGTTATAAGTAATATAGCAATTTTAAATTGATACTGTTTAGCAATTTTAAATGTGTTTTTTAATTTAAAAAATGTATATGGTAGATTTTTAATGTTAAATTAAAATGTTATAAATTAACAAATAAAAATTGTTTAAAATTCCAGTTTTATTTTTTTAAGTTTTTAAACTCAAGGTTTTTCCAGATTTTTTAACCAGAGTTGTCAAATTTCAAGCTTTTCCGGTATTTAAGTTTTTTGGCAAAGCTGGTTGTTCACACTTATATAATCACAACTATTATAATTGTAGTTTTTAGTTTTATCAGCTGTAAGACTAAAATTTAAAATATGTTATAGTTCAAACCAACACTGTGAATTGAACAAAACATACATCATAAGTTTAATTTGCTACTCTTAAAAGCAAAAAAGCCATAGTGAGTAACCAAAAACTAGCCTGACATTTTAGTATACAAAAATCAATTAAAACCAAATGACTATATAGATTTGAAACCTTCAAGTAGTCATAGTCTGAATTTGTGTCAATGTTTAGTTGTTTATTTGCTTGAGTTTTAACTATTTTGATTAACAATGTACAAACTAAATGAATTTACTGTTCTTAAATCTCGTTTGTATTAAATACGTAGTTTTAAATAACAGCAGATGTTTATAATAGTATACAATGCAAAACTAACTTAATTTTCAAAAAAACATTGTTTAAAAAATGAACATGTATACCTAGCAAATACTATTTTAATTTATATCATATATATTGTTTTAAACGAGACTGTACTTTTAGATATTACACGTAGAATAAATAAGGTTAGAAAATTATTAATAAACTAATTTTTATCTAACTAAAGTATCAAGTAAAAAGTGGTTAAGAAATGAGAATTTAGGTACATTGGTGTGCTAGAAAATTTAAAAATTAAAACAGGTCAAAACGAAATAAACTTTATTTCCTATTATTATGTTTTTATTATTTTTATTAACTCTCAAAAATAACATTTAGTAATAAAACAATTGTAAAAAAACTAAGGTTTAAGAACATGTAAAAAAGTACCTAAACTGTAAAGAAATGACATTTTAGTTAAAAAATGTGCATTACTTTTGTGCGAAATGGAAAACATTTGCATTTAGTTAATTACTAAACAGGTTTATACAACTTACATACTAAATCTAAGCGCTTTTTACAATTTTTTTTCAGATAATTACTTGCTGTTGTAAAATAAATAATTAATATGAAACTGAGAAACTAATCCTAGTGGTACATTAATCTGTCTTTTTCACATTATTAAGCGAAAGCAGTAAAGTATTTTTAGTCTTTTAAAATTTTATAACGGGACGTGAAAAGAAATAAATAAAATTATTTCAAATTATCAAAAAAAATTAACTTAAATTATATTTTTGCTCAGCGGGCCACATTTATATGCTCGAGGCTGCAAAAATATCTTTCGCGTGCTATTTAAATAAAAACTTCGCGGACCGCAGATTGCCGACCAGACTTGTTAAAATGCTAAGTTTTACTATGGTAATTCAGCAATGAAGCGTATAAGCTTTGGTTTGTTTTAAATTAGTAATTTAACGCCCGAGTAAACAAAGTAGTGCTTTTTAACATGGTCGTTGCCGACCCCTGATCTAAAGTAATTATCAAAAAGTTTACCTGAATATAAATACAGAACTATAAATATTTTAGTGCTGAAAAAGTATACAATTAATATATACCTTATAGACAAAGTTTGGTTTCATACTTGTTGATAAACATTTTAAAAACTTTAACTAAACGCGATTTACGAAATGGGAAATTGAAAAGAAAGTCTGTAAAATTTATTGAACTTTATTATATTTATATGAAGATTTCAATCAACATTCATTAAACAAATTTACTTTTATGTGAATAAAAAAACTTATTAAGAGTTAATTTATGAAATAATTCGTTAATAACATAACTACTGTATCAATTCAAAAAAGAAAAAAATTGTTTAAAATGTTACTTACAACATAATTCTAAAATGTTTGTAAAGTATAGAAGTACTCTATAAGAAAAATAACTTAAAAATTGACTTAAAAAAAGTTACCTATTTTTGCCGAGCAATATTGTATATGAAATTGTTTAATCTAAATTATATTTATGTTTAAAACAATAATTTCACTAGTAAGAAAATTAGTAAATGTCTAGCATTTGATACTAAATAAAAAAATAAAAACAATGCTCGTCTCAAAATATACTCTGTAAAGCGTATACTATATCTTTTATCTTCTTTTTAGTCTAAATGTATAAACTTTTTAGTTACTTTTCATTTTATCTCTCTCTATTAAAAGTTAAAATTCTAACTTAAAAGAATGTTTTTTCTATGTTAGTCAAATTTTTTTTCTTAATTTGCGTAAAACTTGAATAGAAGCTGAAAAATTTGTATAATGTGTTCTCTATACTTTAACTCACAAAAAGAATTCTATAGGGTTTTAAGCAACTCATCGTTTAAGTTGTCATTCACCTTTATTATTAAACATTAGTCTGCTATTGTAATTTATAAAACAAACAAGGTCTTTTATTAAAAATAAATACATTTCAACAATTTTCTTCATCATGTTACAATTGTAACAAAGTAAAGAAAATGTTTAACTAATAAAGCTATTTAATTTCATCAGAAACAAGTTAATGAAGCAAAACAAAAAAGTAATCAAAATTCTAAACAAATAATTAACCATAACATTAAACTCTAATTAACTAAACAAGGATAAAGAGTGATCAAATTCTCTCTGTTTACACAATTTTGGTTTGTTTAAACTTTAAATGAATTTATACGGCTTCCACTTTGATGAGGTCAAAAAAAAAGTTGCTGTACTAATTGTCTTTGGTTGATTGTTGATTTGGTCACTTACACACTTTGGAATGTGCTCTTTAATTCTAGTTTCAAGGTACCTAGATGTTTGAGCGATGTAGCTGTTGTTTAAATGCTATGAACATATCGGTCAAACCTATAGGCACTTTAAAATTAGAATAAAAGAGCACATTCCAAAATGTGTAAGTTATTTAACAACAGTTTACTTTGAACGTTATGCAGCAAATAAAAATGTTAATATGGTATGAATGTATATTTTTTTGAACGCAGGGCATATTTAGTATAAAATTAATTTGACTAGATTTATCTAATAAAGGTTTCATGACAAAGCAGCAATTCTGAATTATACTTTAAATAAGATTTGATTTGCAATAAATCATTAACGTAGTGAATAAGTATTTATAACTATTTTTAGATCTCAAAGTTACGCTGTTATGATTTTTTGTTTTTGTGTAGTTTGGTTTTACCTGTACTTAACAAGTGACATGAAGCAATTGTTTTTAATTTTGAATAAACAAATTGATTTTATCATTTCAAATCAACTATTTATAAGTTTTATTTAGCGGACTCAGTGAAGATTGACTTATCTGTAAAATCTAACTCTATTTTATAAATATTTACTACAACCGATTTTATTTTGATTTTTTATTTCAGTTAATTAATAAAAGACAAGCTATAAGCTTACGAAAATCATGCTATACATATATAAATTTTACATGTTAATATTTCTTAAATTCTTTTAAAAATCATAGTTAAAAAAAGACATTTAATTAACTATATTTTAACTTATATAATATAACTTAATGTAAATGCTAAATACTATTTGGTGAAACACTTAAAAAGTATTCTGATTTGTAAAAAATTCACAAGATAGACAAAGTCTAAAATATTCGTAAACAAAAATTAAACACTTACATAGGCTGTATTAATATTTGATACTTTCTAATATTCTAAACATTATATTTTTCAAATAATTTTACTGTGTGTTTAAAACTTTACAAAAGGATTACAATAAAAAAATGTTGATATATTATTTGAAAATTAAATTATTTTAACAAAATCAATTTTCTTTTTAAATTAAAATGGAATTGTAAGATGTTCACTAAATTTTATATTTTAAGTTAAATTTAAAGTTCACGTAATTAAATGATAATAGTTTTAAATAAAACTCATTATTTTGGCTTAACTTCTTACTTTAAACAAATGTTGAGAAAACTATACAATTTATTTTGGTTTATTTAGACTTATAACCTATTAAATGATTAAAAAACAAGAAATATTTTTTATAACGAGACAGCTTATTACATAATGAAAAATATAAAACAATATTTATTGTAACTAACACAATTTTATTAATTTTTTTCTACAATAGAGAAATAATTAAGCTTTTCAAATAAGAATGTTTAGAAAATCGTTGTTACGTAAGAAATAAACCAATTAAACTTTAATATTTAATTTTTGAAAACATATTAATGATTTTTTTAAAAGAGATAGTGCTTAAAAAAATAACAAACGTAACTATTTTTATTTATCTTTTTTAGGCTCTATAAAATAGCTGCATTGAAACACTAAGATACTAACTTTTTGTATTATTTTTCTTTTAGTTTAACAATGTTTTTAAGGGACTTTTCAGTTTGTACTTAAAACAAACATGTATGGATCATTAAGTATGTTTAAAATTAAGTTTAGAGTTATATTTAGAAGTAAGCTTTATAAATAGTTTTATATGCTTTTATGAAATCTGTTAATTTTTGTTTTGTTAGGTTAATGTGTACACACTGATAATAAATATCTTAAAGTAACGCATAAGATAAGTTGCAAAGTTTCTATCATTATGTTAGTAGATAGTTATGTGTTTGTTTGTTATAATTCAGGAAGAATAAGTAGTACTTTGAAGTTATATATTATTTCAGTACATTTCAAGAATTTAAAGTTTAGCAACATTATTAAAACTTCAAGATAACCTTGCTATCATGATCGTAACTGTAAAAAACGTTGTAAGTTTTAATGAAATTTAGAAAATTTCAGTATTATAAAACTTTTATACTTTATTGAAGTATGTCTAACGTATATTCAAAAACAAAATTACTAAATAACATGTATACCTAAATTAAATAGTAATGTTATGTATAGCATACTCATAATTACTTTTTTTTTTATTCTACTAACTTATAACTTAAACTTTCACTTTTTGTAATATAAAACTCATTTATCAAAAACATTTTGTTACACTTAAACAATGCTTAAACATTGAAACATGTGTTTACTACTCTAACGCTTTAATTGCTTAGATGTTTGCAGTTAGCTCATGTAAAAAATTCTCTTATGTTTTAGTTTAATTTATTATTTCAAATTATAGCTTACAAAACAATTTATTTTCGCAGATACTGGATTTAAACTACTAATTTTTTTTTTACAATCTATTTTTAACTTACAAGCCTCGTTTAAACAACTTAAATCTTTAGCAAGAGGATTTTAGTATACGTCGACTAATTGTTTTTAAAAAGATTTAAAACATGAAACCAGTAACTATCTACAAATCCAAGTATCTTAAAATTAACTAAAACAAAATCGTAAATAAGGTTGCAATTTAAACGCTCAAAAATGCGGGGTAACTCAACATGAGTTTCACAAGTCGTAACAAACAAACTAGAGCTTTATGCACAATTGGTATACAATCAACATCCTTCAAAATTTTTAATGTTGTAAAAAAATCAACTAACAAATCGTTTTAAGTAAAATAATTGTTAATTTTAAGAAGTATAGTTCATGTTTTACACTTTATTGCTACTAAATTTTGCTAAAAGTTTAAAGAAATGCTTGTGTTATTTAAAAAAAGACTTCAAATTTACCGATTTAAAAATTAATAATTTTTTCGTCAAACATTGTAATTTCCCTTCATTAATTTTAAAAATTGTTAGCGCTAGTTTTTAAATCAAGATTGTTATATTGTTTAATTTCTGCTAATAGTTTTTTTGAAATGAAAATATAAGAAGTTAAATCAGGTCATGTATTTAAATAAGAATCAAGTAAGAATAAGAAAAATAACTTTATTTATCATTCCTAATACCAAGTTATCCAAAATACCTTAAATACCTTAAACAACAGACAACTAATCATTTAGTATGTGCGTTAATCTATTTCTAATGATAGTTTGTAATAGGTTATAATTTTGATAATTCGAACAATAAATTACAAATATTTTTTTAAACCACTTGAAACATTCAAACATGTAGCTATTGTTATTTGTTATTTTTAAACTTAAATGTTTCACACGATACTAAAAATAAACAAAATAAAATTGTAATCATAGAACATACAAGCAAACACTTGAACTTACATGTCATATGATTAAACTTGTTTTTATTTCTAAAAGTCATGTGCGATGATATTAAAATAAAACAAATAATGCAATTTTATTTTATTTTTATTACAAGTATTTCTAAAAATAAACATAATTACTTTTTGTAATTTAGTACATAAATTTATTTTTATTTATTTTTTAAATAAACTTATGAAACAGAAATAGTTTGCACTTAAATATATACAATAAATATTAAAAAATGTAAAGTGTCATGTGTTTTATAACTTTAACACAAAAACTATATTGCCAAAATAACAATAAAAAAATTTATATTCTAAATTAAACACATGTTTGAATGTCTGTTTATTAACAGAAAAAAAAACATTAAATCAAATACAAATATTAGAGACAATTACTTAATAAATAAAAACACTCACAATGTCACAATAGTAAGTATCTTGCTCGCAGTGAAGAGTATAGTATCAGTCGTTGTATTACTATGACATCGTTTGAATGTTCTTAACATATGGCAATACAATAAATCACTTATAATGTTTTGAAGAATATTTGCTGCTTCCGCCGCGAGGGTAGGGAGAACAGGAACTCGACGCTTGGTGAGGGTTGTAGTGAGATGGGTGGCCGAGTTCGCTGCCGTGGAAGGAGTGGGGTGGCATCTTGGGAGGAAAATTAAATGCCGCACATCTCTTCCATTCTCAATAATTCATCAATGTCCCTATTGATGACGTCATCACCTGAAGTGGTGGGAGACGACTGCAAGTCGTAGTCTTTGTCGGTGAAAGAAATTGACTCTTTGTTTGTTTTCTGATGGTAATCTTCCTGAACTCTAGATTCGATGTGGCTGTTATTCGTGTTGTTCTCACACTCATCTGTGGTTAATAAAATAATTAATTTTTTGTAAATTAAAAAAAATGCTTTGATGTAACAAAGGCATACAGTGGTTACGTAGTTTTACTGAAACTTGAAAATCGGCATTTTTAAGTCTACTGTATAAAAAATTCAATAAAAAAAAGCAATACAGGAACAGGAATAAACTAATCTTGAAAAAAAATTAAAAATAAATTTACAAGCTTATTTCTGTACACTTTTTGTTTTGCTTTATACTAAAATTAAATTTTAAGGAAAAAAAATACTATTTGTGTTGTGAATGTCTAATAAATTTTACTATTGTATGATAATTATTTCAAAAATGTAGGCTTAAATAATAATAACTAACTAATAACGTTGACTACAGGCATTTCGTTCATCTGAGATACTTCACTATTGGAGTCATTAATAGAAGTTGATTCTTCACTTTTTTCATTTCTAAAATGAGAATAATTTAAATTTTATCTAATAAATAAATAACATTTTTAAGTAAAATAATTTTTGTAGGTACCAATAAAATTTTGCACTGATTTTTGAGTGATAATTTTACATATTGTTAATAAATTATTTACCAATAGAGTCTTATTGAAATTCTAGGTGTTTCCCCAATATTTGCTGAGTTAACATAAAAAAATTATTTAAATTTTATTTTTTGATTAGTTTTTAATATGTTTGGGTAAGGTATGTTAGGGTTAAGCGAATAATTAAAAAAAGTTAAAAATGTGGGTAAGATGAGTTAGAATTAAAGATATAAAGTAAAAAAATTAAAAATAATTAAAAAAAAGTTGCTGACTTAGTAAATACTAGGGAAATACCTCTAAATTGAAATCGGACCAATAGTACTACTTATGGATTTTTTAGATCAAAAGTTTGAAAAAAGTATTTGAAATTCAGTTGCGTGTGTTTTATTTTCTTTTAAAACTAAACAAACAGTTTAAACAAAATTAGAAGAAAAAATTCAATCTTTTTACTTACTTAAAAAACAAATATTATCAGACATTGATAACAGAATTTAATTTCAAAAACTATATAGGATTCAAAAAGTTCAATATTTAAGTTAATTACTTCTCCTATAAACTTTTTCAATAAAAATATAAACACTAAAAGTTCAAACCTGCTAAAATTAACTTTATAGACTTTAGTGATTTTCTTATTCTGAACCTAGAATTTTAAATGATATAAAAAGTAAAGTCTAACGATAGATCAGTTGGAACTACATCTATCACAAAATCTATAAAATATTTCAATGATTTTTTTCAAAACTAAAACATGCCAAAAATAAAATTGGTCGAGACAAAGCGAATAATTAATTCTACACAAATGATAATAGAAATATTTAAAATACTGACGATTTAAAAATAAATAAAGCAATTTTTAAGCTTGTATTTTTGCCAAAATAATTTATACTAATTATAAAACCTTAATAAATTACTTTAACTAGTTTTTTTGATATCATATTAAGTATCTATTTTACGAGAACTTGATTTAAAATAAATTATAAATTAGTGTATAGATCTTTTGATTTTTGTTATAGTTTCTTTAAACTTTGTTATTATAATTGTTTAGCATCTAACAAAAAGTATATAAATGATTCTAAAAAACCTTTTCAAATTACTTATTCAATTAAACCAAGTCTACTTACAAATAAATAAATTATAACAGCTAGAACCAAAACAATCAGTGGACACAAAATTCCCAACGCTGTAGCGAGAGCCGGAAACGGTTTTTCTTTTGTATAATTGATATAAAATGTAACTTCCTCGGAACTAAATTTGTCATTTAAAACCTGATATACATATGGTATAACTGTAAGCCAAAACGTATGTACGAGGAGTTAAATCAACCAACCAATAAATTTATATAACTACCTATAGTCTTAAATGATAAAAAATTTAACATACTTTTACAGTTAAGGTAAGCTGAAAGTGAAATTCGTCAAGACTTGGTTTTAACATTTTTATTTCACCAGAATTTTCGTTAAACTCGATAACCTTTTGACAATCAGCTATTGGTGTACATGACGCTATTTCATAGTATAAACCTGATATTTGGTCGTCATATGCCTAAATATAAAACTATGAATTAAATTTATTGACAATTTTTTAAACACAAGTTTTGATAATTATGTGTTGTAGTAGCAGTAATAATTTAATATCATTAAGCTTAAATAATAGTTAGTTTTTACTATCTAGATTCTAGAATATTGTATTTTGTAAACTTTCAAAATAATAGTTTATACTAAAATTGTGTACAATATAGTTGCTATTTGTTCATATATTTTTACTCTAGAACTCGAGTTATAAGAAAAAAACAATTAATGTCAGTTAAAATTAAAAGAGAAATACTGTAGTAGTGTCGAAAAGTCATTAAAGTTGTTAAATCAAATATTATCTAAGCTAAGTATTTCTCAATTTATTTTAAATTATTTGAAACTAAATCTTTTTCATAAATTTACAGGTTTACTTTACGTTTTTTGTATCTTAAAAATTCTTGAGCTTATCTAAACTTCAAGTTTGCTATAGAATTCATGTTAATTTACTTTTTAAAACAATACTTAATATTCATTTTAGTTACAATGAAAAAGTGACAGAAATTGCACTACTTTTTAAATTAAAAAGTTTCGTTTCTCTAAGTCTTTACTGTCATTACTGGTTGTTGAAAACATTTTTTTTAAATAAATTGAGCTTTAGCATAAAAACTATTATTTTTATAAATTTAGAAATAAATTCTCATATAAAAATCACTGAATTATATGTGTACTTGTTTATCTTATGTTGTAACTGCATTAGAAAATTATTTTCACAACTATAGTTATTATTTTCAAAATACCTGTAGCTTTATTGAGCTTTTTTCATCTTCAGCATTTAGATTAATAGTTTGATTTTGTTTAGGGTAAGTTATCTGAGGAATGACGTCATTTACATTATGTAATGAAATTTTTAAACTTCTTTGGACAGTAAACTTTCCGTCAGTGACCACAACAGCAACCTTTTTAACAAAATATTTTAAATTATAATTTACGTTTGTATTATGTATTTAGCATTACTTAAAACGTTATTTTTCACAAGATTATAGTTTAAAGTAAAATTGTGCAAAAAGTATTTAAAGAAACTTTGTAAGCATTTTTTGTTTCATAATCCAAAGGAGTTTTTAGCTTTAACAAATTTCCTTCAATTTTAAACGGATTGTTGATTTTGTCCACAAGAGTGTACGTCAACTGTTAAAATATAGAAATTTATATTACTCGTTAATATACAATACTCTTAAAATTCTTGAAATGTTTTTATTAGTCTATGTTTAAGTTTAATATTTTTTAAAATTATTTAAGTCACATATACTATTTTAAACTTCAAAAAAACAAAATATATAGTCTGTTAAACCAGTAAAAACAATATGAGTATTTTAATAATCGTTTTATTAAAATATAAAATTTTATGCCTTTTTTCAAAAGATTCCAGTACTCTAAAATATTTCTAAAATCAATAAAACTTTTTATAGCAATAACCATTGTTTTAAGAAAAGTTATTTGAAAAAATATTCAAGTTAAATAACTAACTTTTGCTTTTTTGTCAGCATCAGTTGCTTTTAATTTTACAACTACGTCTCCAACAGACAAATTTTCTTGTATAAAAATTTCATTATCTTTATCTTCTTCAATACTGGTTTATGCTCATTTACATCGAGAACTTTAAAGTGTAGCTTCATAGATTTAGTAGTGTTCCTGATTGAAAAATATGATATAAAAATTAACATAATTTTTATGGTAAAAAAAAATTTGCAACGTTATTTAATCTGTAATAATATATAAAAGACTATTTATAACTTACCCTTTCTAAAAGGTAAAATTAATTCAAAATTTCAACTCAAAAATTTATTTAAATATACTTAACTGTTAATAATGCAAAAAAAATTGTTATCATTTTATTTTTTAGAAATTTAAATATTAGTTTATTTTCTAACAGTTTTTTAAATATTATTGGATAAAATATCTAAAAATAAAGTTTTGCCATCAGCATATAATTTAGGCTTGAATGAAAATTTATATTTTTAGCATAAATAAACTTTTTGTCTGTGTTTACTTATCAAATAAAACTTTTTATTGCCCAAAAATTATACTCAAAACAAACTTACCTGTAAGAAGCTTCAAATTCAACTACATATTCCGTCCCATTTTCTGCATCAAACGTACCAAAAAGTTTGTTTCCTTTCAATTGAAAACATTCACTGGTTATAGGGGAAACTTGAGTAATTTTGGTTTCAAAGTCGGAGAAATTTAAACCATATATTTCAGAATCAACAAAATTAAAAAACCCAAGTTCTATATCAACTCCTTCATTTACTTGATCTACGATTATATTAATTTAGTTTACTTTCTTTATTTTGTAATTCTTATAAACCTTTGTTTATCTTTAAAAATCAGTTTAATTAAATCAAAAAAAGTTTTGTGTTAACTTTTTCTTAGTTATAAAAAAAATAATTACAAAGTACAAACTTTAATTAACTTACATTTATGGTGTTTTAAGTCAAGCAGTTTCTTATTAAAAGACTGGAACTCAAAAACTGGTTCAATTTCAAAATAAATATGGATGAGAGTTTTACTAAAAGACTCCTGTGATACGGCAAGTGAATAGTAAGCTTCAACCTCATACCTAAACAGTTATGTGTTATGTTAAGATAAACTTTTATGTTGTGATTGAATAATAATTAAAAAACAACATACTCTATTTTAACTATGTCTGTAGGGGGTCTTAAAAATAGTTCATTTTCTAATAAACCATTTGGATTTAAGTTTAAGTACGGATGTTTTCCAAGACTATCGTTTGTTGCTCTATAACGAATTCCAGAGTAAAGGTCTGGGTTTGGATTTGTAGCTTGTATATTGAAGCCGCTTGACTTTATAGTTTCCCAATTAACTTCGTAACTCTTTTAAATTTCATTAAAATTTTAATAAACTTTAAGACACCCTTATCAGCCTATTGATTATATAAAGGAACCATCTTACATATTAAAATTACATTATATCATAGTTTTATTCTAGAACAAACTAAACAAAGTCTTCTAAATAAGTGTATTTAATTGCAATACTCACACGTTCATGCTTGTATACAAAAATAGTTTTTTAGTAAATTCTGTTGATCAATTCAAATATGTTTCAAACTACTATTTTTTGTATATGAAAATTAACAATGATGTTCTTTGAAAACATCACTTTAACTATTTATGCTTATAGTTCAGTTATATACATTAAGCAACAATACGACTATTCGTTACATTTATAACAACATTTATAGCATATTTTGTACTTAACTAAGCTAATAAAATAAAAAATATTAGACTGAAAAAGTTTAGTTTTTTTAACTAGTTTCTGCAGTCTCTCACCTCTTTAGAAAATCTTGGACTTTTTAAAGGAAAATGTAACAAAGTAAGTTTCATTTCAAGTTCTGTTCCATTACTGTCTTTAGCTTTCAGGTACATCAAATCACCGTCATTTGGAGATCCTTGTTCTGTGTAGAAATTATCTTATTTTGTTAAAAAAACAACTCTGATAAATTTTATACACCTTTTAAATGTTCTTGTGTCTAACTAGACATGAATAAAAACTTCAAAGCAAATTTAGTTTACTCAAATAATAATTACCCATATTTTCGTTAAACTTTAGGTAATAAACACCCTTTTTATCGTTTATCAGCGAAAGTTTCTTGTAATTTCCAGTCAGAGTTACTTGAACATCATCACCTGTTAAATTTAATAACACGTTTACTTTTCTGAAAAAGTGTAAGCAAAGAGTAGTTAAGTTTCTTATAATAGTTTCTATACACAAAACAGATATGAGTTTGTACTATTTTTTGGATTTATAACATTACTTTAAATAAAAATTGATTTTACAAGTTTCTATTTTCAACAACTTATATAAAGTCATACTTTTTTAGTTAGGTTTTTAAAGTTTTTAAGAAAAATACAAAAATTATAACTAAAAAACATTAAGAGTATGTTCTTGCATTAAAAAGAGTAATGCTAACACTACTAGATATAAAAAACCTATTTTCATTTAGTTAATTTAATCATTTACTCAGTATTTTTTGTTACTATCTTATACTACTGTAAACAGCAAAAGAAACAAAAATGTTCCTAATTTTTAGATTTACAAAAGTATAAAACTTTAAATTAAAAAAAAAACTTGAAAATTGTTGTCTAATGAAAACAAAGCAATTAAGCTATTTATACAATTTAGTTTAATCTTAGAAAACATAAATTATAGTTTAGCATTGTTTTTTAACTTTGAGTACTTCAATATAATGGAATAAGTAGTTCGTAATTGTTTTATAACTTCAACCATAAATTAATTTTTTTAACGACCGTCTTTACAAAAAAGTGTACAATTTCAAATATAACTAAAAAACTATTGAAAAATAAAGAGTTTTTTAAATATAAGCCTGACAAACCTTTTACACTAAATTCTGGCCCAACTCTCAACCCTTTTTTACTACCTTTTGTTATATATATACATGTGGTGCACTTTCTATCATTTTGCTTTGCAGGAATACACGAGTTGATGCTTAAACCATTCGCATGTATGAGTCCAGCAAGAAATATAAACATCCAAAACTTCAACTTTATCATAATTAATCCCGTTAGTATTGTATTAGTTTAAACATAAACTATTTTTTTGGATAAAAAGTAGTATTTATAGTAAACTGTATACACAAAGTGTTTGTACTTTATATATTCAAATAACGAAATAACTTTTAAACAAAAACTTTCTGTAGGAAATTTTCATATAAAAAAGATTAGTTCTAGTTTGCCAATTAGATGTATAAAGCTGTTGTGTAGAATGTTTTCGTTTAAAGCGATGTATAAGATCTAAGAATGTTTTTTATCAAGTAGAAAATCATTCTAAAAAAAAAACATCAAAAAATAACATAGAATAGTTTGTTTTTCGTTTTTCTTTACACATGTAAGCTGAAAAAATCAAAAATTAGATAAACAAACCTTTTATTATAAGTTAGTAATTTTCTCAAATGTTAAATAGTTGTAATATCGTTTTTTTTTTCTGCAAAGTTTTTTCAGCAAAAATAGTATTTTTTATCACATAAAAATAAAATAAAATAAAAATCAAATATAAAAAAAAAATAAAATAAAATTCAGTATAGTAAGCAATTTAGTACATAAACATAAAAACTGTTTTTAGTACAAAATTTACTAATAAAAACTAACACTACAAATAAAATTCAAATTAAAAAATATTAAAAATTAAAAAAAGTTTTCTACTAATTATTTGACTGTCTAAAAAAAAATAAGTTTAGCTACCAACAACACGCGCCGTTCAATTAACAAAAGTGTTGAAAAGGAAGCAAATCTTTCTCTTATACTAACACAAGTAAACTGACACTTTTTAACTATAACACTAGAAAACCTTTTTACATTTTTCTCTCATATTGCCTTTTTCACTTAATTTTTACTTGACGTAATGCTAAATCTACCAAAAATTTTGTTCACTAATACTGACTTATTGAATTAAGATATTTTTTTTGTTTTCTATTTTTTTTTCACATTCTGTTCTGTTCATTTTGTTTAAATAAAATGTTCACAACACCGAAAAGCTTTATTACTAAAATCGTAATTTAAGTTGTATGTTTAAGTTATTGTTTAGATATTTTAAACTTTACCTAAAATTTTAAACAACTAAACTAAACACTTTTTACAACAAAAAAATATTATAGGAAAATAAATTCTTAATGTATTAGCAGCTGTTTAGAACTATCTTGTTCAATTAAAAAATATTTAAATGTCATCAACTTAAATTAACGCAAAATACTAATGTTCTAAATCGTAAGTGAGTTTATACTAAATCATGAACAACTTAAAAAAACACACTAAGTAAACTAGTACTTTCAAAATAAACTAAAATCAAAAGTATACTTGAAAAGTAACGTAGTATACAGCTCACATCTACAACTAAACGCTTCAAGTAAATTTTCACCTAATAAATCTTGTTAGGAGTTGTTAACGCTTGAATAAGTATTCTAGAAAAGCTTATCGGTAAGTTGATCTGCTTACTGAAAAATGTTTACCGAGTTGTTAGTACTCGTTACCTTTCATTGGACTTGGTTGCATTTACATACTTAAAATCATCATAAGTCATGTTACATATTTTATATAAAATAACTAAAAATAGTGTGACAAAAAAAAAATATCAGAACTATTTTGTGTAGTATTTTTTGTTTTATTTATCTTAATTAAATAATAAAATTACTTAATATTAAAGTTATCGCAACTTATTATTTTTACTTAAAAGTAGTTAACATATATTTTCTTTTGCTTTTTTCGGTTCAATACTAAATTGTTCCTTATGGCCTGTGTTAATTTAAACTATCAGTTAATTTATTAGTAAAAATACATGCTAGAAACATAGAATAAATGAATAAAAGAACAATACGAAACGCTATGTAATTATTTTCTATTTTATAAACGGTTTAAAATTAAATATCTAATATTAAAATATATTTTAACTACGATAGAAATAATATTTTGTTTAAGCAAATGACAAATTCAAATTAGCAAAACAAGTAAAATTTTAAATGTAGTAAACAAGCTGAATTTGATGTAAGTAAACCATATGATGTTGTTACACAGTTCAAAATGAACTTTTATTTTGAAAATTCTAAACCTTTAAACATATAAGTTTGATAAACAAAGTTTTGTAACTTTAAATGTATGGAAGAGTAAATGCAGCAATTGTGTTACAGCATTCTAAATACATTTTTTACTGTAGCACTACGTACGTTATACTTCCTAAACTTAACTGTAAAAAGTTAAAACCGAAAAGTTATCCTTTCTGAATTTTTAAATCTCAAGTATATAAAAATATAAGACAATCAAAAAAACAAGCATATTACTTTTCGTTGAAAATAGTAAACAAACTAAGTTCTTTATAATTTGGATGTATTTTTATTTGTAATTTATATAAAAGTTGACAACTGTGTTATAAAATCTTTCTCAAATGTTCAAAAACTATTTATATTTTTCAGAAAGTTTAGTATCATCTTTCAGTCAATGCTTTTAAAGTTTAAAAAAAAAAATATTGTATAGTCAGTTTTAAGGTGAATTTGTAATATTAAATAAAAAAAAAAAACAATAACTTTGTATGCCTTTACAAATTTTGCGTCAAGTTTACATTTTGGTCACTTAGTTTTAACTTGAAAACTAAAAGAAAAGGTAAACGTTAGACAAAGTTTCAACTATCAATAAAAACAAAATAAAAGTTTGTCTATCTGACTTCAATAACTAACTCTAACAATTTTTTAATATTGTTTTTAGTTTGCATATAGTTTTTAAATGCTTATTTTTGTGTGATGATGATTTTTACATCATCTTTTTGATTAATTTACTTTATGTCTGACAAACTTGTAACTCATTACATCATACCTAACCAGTTGGTATATTTGCTGTTCTAACATTAGTAAAGTTAAAATCTAAACTAATTATAAAAGACATAACAAAATTAAATGCAGTCAAATTATTTATTATAAAAAAAGTTTTAAACTTATTTAATAATGAGTTAATAGTTTTTATAATTAAATTAATAAAATAAAAACACTTAACTTATGGAACAAGAGTAATTTAAAATTTAAAAGTTTATATTTACTTTTAAACTTAAAAAACGAGTAAAAAAAAACTATTTTTTATTTTTAATCAAATGAAAAAAGTAATTCTATAAGTTCATCATATTTTTATTTAAACTTGTTTGTGAAACTCTAGAATTTTCACTGTTATTTAGTATACAATACAAGTTGCGTAAAAAAGTTATTTTGCCTTAAATGTTTTTCACACATTTTAATCAAATCGAATTAACAATATCTGTACTTTGCATATTAAAAAATAAAACAAATCAATAGACAATAAAGTTAGGTTTAAAACGTTTTAGCGCACTTTTAATTTTTTTAATTATATTAAAATTTTACAGTCTAATTTTCTTTTTACAATATTACTTAGAAATATGATTATATCCTTATCTAAAACGTTTTTCATAATGTAAATAACTTTTAAATAAACTAGCTTAGAGTATTTCTTAAAATACTCACAATTTAAACTTTCTTAATTATTTTAAAAACATTAGTTTTTAAAAATAGGCAGATGTATTTAAAGTAAGATAAAAATAATCTAATCTTATTTCGACATCGTATATGAACAAAATACATGGTATGGCCTGAAGTCTTTTTCACAAAACTTTATTAATTGTTCAAAAAATGTATAAGAGCTTATTAAGCTTGTGAAAAATTAAAAAAATTCTTATGTTATCGTGAAAAATATGTAGTCGCGCCTTTTTAAACGAACAGTCAAAAGCAAAAATTTTATGGTCTTCAGAAACTGAATGTTTATTTATGATTGGTAAAAGTTGTTTTCATTTGATTTTTTTTATAATGTACTTTTTAAAAAGTAATACATAAAACATTAAAAATATTTAATTTAAGTATAAAAAACAAATGTTTTTTATTAAATGATGTTGTGGGGTATATATTTTTTTTAATTTTCCCGTTAAATTACATTTAAAAAAAATCAGTATTGGCAGCAAATGGCTTTTAATATAATTTTTTAATCATTTTTTTTTATATTTATTATGATATTTTCCTATTTAAATATAAGAGTTTTACATATTATTGTAAGTTTAGTTCAAAATCATTAATTTCAGGTATAGTCAATAAGATAATATAAGACTGTTATAAGCTAGTATTAATATATATAATGAGGATAATATTTGTAATATTTGGATAAATACAGAACTAGTTGTATTTTTACAACATCAACATTGTTAAGACAATTGTTTTTTCTTAAACATAACTAAATTATGTAGTTTAAAACGAAAATTAAAGCCTAAATAAAGTATGGTCACATTTATTAAGAGTAATTAATTTAGTAAAAATATATATTTAACAAATAATGATGTGAAAATGATTAAAAGATGTAAAGCTTTCACAAGGAAGTTTAAATAAAACGTAATTGACATTCACTAGAAATGAAAGAAGCTTTTTTTCTCAAAAGAATCTTTTAAAAATTAACTAGATGCCAGTTAATTGATATTCTATCAACTGTAACGACCGGTTAAGCGCAATAAAATAAAACTGTTGTTTGACAAGCTGCCAGCTTAAAAAGACAATGAAAAGTTTCGAGTTGTTAATTAGTTTACAAATAAACATGAACTGGTATTAAAAATATTCTTCTAGCTCAATTAAGCGCGAAAAAGTTAGCAAAAGATGGGAATTTTTATTAAAATATACAGGCGAATGCATGTTGTGAGAACAAATTTATGATACCTATTATTAGAAATATAAAAGTAGAACTGATTTAATTATTTTATAATTAACTAGGTTTAAAAAGCTAAAAATATTTTTAAACAAAATTAAAATTTACAAAAAAAGTCATAGAACAGTTATAACTTCGATATTAAAGAACTTAGAACTAAAAAAAATAGTTAAAACAATACGAAATTCTAATGTGCAAAAGCGCTATAAAATAAGCATTAGACATGAGCTCCCTAGCACAATCAAGCGATTGTTATAAAAATAAATTAACACTGCTTAATAATTTACCTATAATTTTGTATATTCTAAATTAATCAAATGGTAAAAATGAACGGTAAATGTATGTTAGAATACAATAATCTGTTAGACCACAAGCTTTTGTTCGTTTTTATTGTAAATTTTATAAAACTTATAAAGCATCTACAACTGTTTTAAAATACTTAAATTGTGCAGCCTCAGTTTTAGTTTTAACCAAAATATTTGTAGCATTAAATATTACAAAGTAATCTTAATGAATAAACAAATTTATCTTAATAGAGGATAACTGACCATACTAAAAAGTTTTTTTCTTTAAATAATAAAAACAAGATCCTGTAGTTTAGTTGTAAAATCTTAATTTGTTTACAACGTTTCTATGGTTTATTTCCGTTTAAAATTAATTATTTAGTGAGTATTTAAATTTTGTTTAGATAAAAAATAAGTTTAATTATAAAATAGCTAATATGTATCATGATTATAAAACAAATAAAAAAAATGTATATAAATTTGTAAACAATTCTTTTCAATAAAATCAGACCTTAATTTTATTCTTTGTAATACGATGATATATTTCTACAATAATATTCTGATTTTGATGCGTTATAGTGTGAACAGTTTTGTTTTAATTTAATTCTTTTTTACCTAGTACTGAAAAAAAAACATTATGTACAAAAATAAACATTAAAGTTTTTATACTTGCATTATTATATCTTGTTTGGTTACTACAGTCAAAACAAATATCTAAACAAAATATTATTTTGAAATATTAAAAACAAAAAAAATTCAACAGTCTTTAAAGTTAGTAAGTATAAAAATTTTGTACAAAACATTGTTTAATTTAAATGCACAATTTTGTAAAAGACTTTTTTACATTGCAAGATTGAATCTTACATATCTAACTAAACTAATTTAAAACAACTTGTGAGGGTAGTTAACTGTCTTTAAAACGTTAAACTATGTTTAAATTTAAGTGTTTAAGCTGATTTCACTAAACACTAAAATAATAAACTTAAATATTTGAATTCATATGATCTTAAATTATTTATTTAAAGCTGCTATTACTAAACAGCTTTGTTTTATATGTGTCATATTGATTTATAAGACCGATAAGAACTTGAGCTAATCTATTTAAAACAATTTATAATATTATACAATTACTAATTAAATTGTTTATAAATTTAATTTGATTAGTTAATAAATACTCGTATGTATGTAACTTTATTAAATAATACGTAAAAGCTTATTTTTTAAAAAGTCATAAACTGTCATTTCAAATAAAATGATTAAGACAACATGATTTAAAAGAAACAAACAGCATAGTAACTTAATTTGTAATGTTTTAAAAACAAACTAATAGTGTTTTAAACGTAATTAAAACAACATCTTAAGAAGATATATTTATGTACAATTTTAGTTTAAGTATCTTAAATTAAATGAATGTAAAGTTGCAATAGTTCTACAAGTTTTAATAATCAAATATTTACAAACATTAAACGTGTAAAACATTTTATAAAACATGCATATATTTTATTTTTTAAAGATTACATGCATTTAAAGGTAAGAAAAAAAAATTAATAACGTTGTTTTCGTACACCATATAACTAGCGTGATTAATCTAAACTCATTTTCACAAAGTTCACTTGACTATAACCATTAAACTAAACATATTTTAGTGTTGAAAAACTCAACAGTTCATTTATATTTTATTAATAAAATGTATTGGCATATATGATAATAAAAATTAAAAAAAATTAACTAAATGCGATTTAAAAACTAGAAAATATGAATAAAAGTCTGTAAATTTATTAAACTTTAAAACTTTGATATGATTTTCAAAATTTCATAATATTTCAGTTAAGTTTCTTTAAAAAAAATAATTTTTATGTGAGTAAAAAAAATTAATACTTATTGATAGTAAAATTCTGAAACAATTCGTTAATAACACAACTGCTGTAACATTTCGAAAAAAAAAAATTGGTTAAAAACGTTACTTACAATATATTTTATAGAATGTTTGTAGAAATAAAAAGACACTCTTTAAGATATTTAACATAATTCGAAAAAAGTTACTTATTTTTTGTCAAGCATGTAGTAAATGAATTAGTTTAAATCCTAATAATAACTATGTTTAAAAAAATAACTTCACTAGTAAGAAAAATAGTAAATGTCTAGCATTTGATACTAAACTAAAAAATAAAAACAATTCTCGTCTCATAATATACTTTGTAAAGCGTGCACTACTTTTTTGTCTTCATTTAAGTATGAATGTATCAATTTCTACTTAGTTTGATTTTATTTGTCACTATAAAAATATCAAAAATTTTAACTAAACTTAATTTGTTTACTTCGTCAGTCAAATAATTTATATTTTCAAAATCTACGTAACACTTGAATAAATGCATACAAACTTAAATTTATAATGTACTTCTTCATACTTTAACTTACAAAAAGAATTCTATAGGAATTTAAGTAACCAATCTTTTAAATTGTCATTCACTTATAATATTAAACATTAGTCTGCTATTGTAATTTTTAAAATATTTTTTCTTTATAATGTACTTCTTCATACTTAAACTTATAACAAGAATTCTATAGGAATTTAAGTAACGAATCAATTAAATTGTCATTCACCTATAATATTAAACATTAGTCTGATATTGTACTTTTAAAAACAAAAAAAGTCTTTCACTAAACATAAATATATTTCAACAATTTTCAATAATTTAAAATAATAAAACGAAAACAGAACAATATTTAATGCAATTAAATTATTTTTTGAAATTATTTATTATAAAAAATTTAAAACTTATTTAGTAATGAGTTGAATGTTTTTAAAACTAAGTTCAAAAATAAACAACATTTAACTTAAAGAACAAACATAATTAAAAATTTTTAAATTTATAATTACTTTTAAAATTTAAATTTAAGCTTAGAAAAAGAAATATTTTGTTATCTATTTTCAATAAAAAAGTATTTAAAAAACATGAAATTTTTTTTCAAAACTATTTATAAAATTTTAAAATTATCACTGTTGTTTAGTATAGAACACAAGGTGCGTAAAAATGTTGTATTTCCTTAAGTGTTTTCACAAATTTTAATCAAATCGAGATAAGAATATCTGTTCTTTGCTTGTTAAAAAGTAAAACAAATCAGTAGGCAAAACAGCTAAATTTTCAAAAACTAAGCGCACTTAAAATTTTTTTAGTTCTATTGAAATTTTACAGGCTAAATACCTGTTTTTACAATATTACTTAGAAATATGATTATATCCTTATCAAAAAAGTTTTTCATAATGTAAATAACTTTTAAACAATCTAGTTTGGAGTATTTCTTAAAATACATACATACTAAAATTTTTTATTTATTTTAAAAACATTAGTTTTGAAAAATAAGCAGATGTATTCAAAGTAAGATAAAAATAATCTAAACATATTTTGACAGCGTATATGAATACTATCGAACTGACATTGTATAGCCTGAAGTCTTTTTCACAAAACTTTATTAATTGTTCTAAAAATATATAAAGGCACATTTAGCTTGTGAAAAACTAAATAAATTATTATGTTTTCGTGAAAAACATGTAGTCGCACCTTTTCAAACGAACATTCAAAAGCAAAAATTTTATGGTCTTCAGAAATTTAATGTTTATTTAAAATAGGTAAAATTTATTTTCATCTGATTTTTTTAATAATGTACTTTTTAAAAAGTAATACATAAAACCTTAAAAATACTAAATTTAAGTATAAAAAACAAATGTTTTAAATTAAAATATGTTGTGATGTATATTTTTATTTTATTTTCCCGTTAAATTACATTAAAAAAAAACAGTATTGGCAGCTAATGGCTTTTAATTTAATTTTTTAATCATTTTGTTTTATATTTATTATGTTATGTTCCTATTTAAATTTAAGAGTTTTACATATTATTGTAAGTTTAGTTAAAAGTCATTAGTTTCAGGTATAGTCAATAAGATAATATAAGACTGTTTTAAGCTAGTATTAATATATAGAATGAGGATAATATTTGTAATATTTGGATAAATACAGAACTAGTTGTATTTTTACAACATCAACATTGTTAAGACAATTGTTTTTTTAAAACATAAACAACTTATGTAACTTAAAACAAAAACTAAAGCCGAAAAAAAGTATGGTCACATTTATTGAGAGAAATCAGAAACAATATGAAACAATTTTTAATAAAAGTAAACAAAAAAATAATTTCACCTACTGTTCATAATTTATTGACTTGCCTGAAAAATATATTTAACAAATAATGATGTTAAAATGATTAAAAGATGTAAAGCTTTCACAAGGAAATTTTAATAAAACGTAATTGACATTCACTAGAAATGAAAGAAGCTTTTTTTCTCAAAAGAAGCTTTTAAAAAATGAGTAGAAGTCAGTTAATTGATATTCAATCAATTGTAACGACAGGTTAAGCGAAATATATTGAAACTGTTGTTTGACAAACTGCCAGCTTAAAGAGACAATGGAAAGCGTCAAGTTTCTAATTAGTTTTCAAATAAACATGAATCGGTATTAAAAATATTCTTCTAAGCTCAATTAAGCGCGAAAAAGTTAGCAATAGATAGGAATTTTTATTTAAATATACAGGCGAATGCATATTGTGGGAACAAATTTATGATAACTATTATTAAAAATATAAAAGTAGAAATAATTTAATTCTTCTATAATTGACTAGAATTGAAAGCTAAAATATTTTTTAAATAAAATTCAAATTTACAAAAATGTCATAGAACAGTTATAACTTCGATATTTAAGAACTTAGAACTACAAAAAACAGTTAAAACAATACAAAATTCTAATGTGTAAAAGCACTATAAAATAAGCATTAGACATGAGCTTCCTAGCACCATAAAGCGATTGTTATAAAAATAAATTAACACTGCTTAATAATTTACCTATAATTTTGTATATTCTAAATTAATCAAATGGTAAAAATGAACGGTAAATGTTTGTTAGAATACAAGAATCTGTTAGACCACAAGCTTTTGTGTTACTACCTTCGATTTTTATTGTAAATTTTATAAAACTTATGAAAACATCTACAACTGTTTTGAAATACTTAAATTGTGCTGCCTCAGTTTTAGTTACAACCAAAATATTTGAGCATTAAATTTTACAAAGTAATCTTAATGAATAATCAAATTGATCATTATAGAGGATAACTGACGATACTAAAAAGTTTTTTTTTAATAAAAAAACAAGAACCTGTAGTTTAGTTGTAAAATTTTAATTTGTTTACAACGTTTCTTTGGTTTATTTTAGTTTAAAATTAATTATTTAGTGAGTATTTAAATTTTGTTTAGATAAAAAATAAGTTTAATTCTAAAATAGATAATATGTATTATGATTATAAAATAAATAAATAAAAAATATATATAAATTTGTAAACAATTAATTTCAATGAAATCAGACCTTAATTTTATTCTTTGTAATACGATGATATATTTCTACAATAATATTCTGATTTTGATGCGTTACAGTATGAACAGTTTGGTTTTAATTTAATTTTTTTTTACCTAGTACTGAAAAAAAAAACATTATGTACAATGATAAACATTAAAGTTTTTATACTTGCATTATTATATCTTGTTTGGTTACTACAGTCAAAACAAATATCTAAACAAAATATTACTTTGAAATATTAAAAACAAAAAAAAAAATCAACAATCTAACTTAAAGTTAGTATGTATAGAAATTTTGTACAAAACATTGTTTAATTTAAATGCACATTTTTGTAAAATACTTTTTTACATTGCAAGATTGAATCTTACATATCTAACTAAACTAATTTAAAACAACTTGTGAGGGTAATTAACTGTCTTTAAAACGTTAAACTATGTTTAAACTCAAGTGTTTAAGCTGATTTCACTAAACACGAAAATAATATATATATATTTTAAACTCAAATAATCTTAAGTGATTACTTTAAAGCTGCTATTACTAAACAGCTTTGTTTTATATGTGTTATAATTATTAATAAGACCGATAAGATCTTGAGCTAATCTATTAAAAACAATTTTTTATATTATACAATTACTAATTAAATTTTTTATAAATTTAATTTGGTTAGTTAATAAATACTCCTTTGTATGTAACTATAATAAAAATACTTCAAAGCTTATTTCAAAAAAGTCATAAACTGTCATTTCAAATAAAATTATTAAGACAACAAGATTTAAAAGAAACAAACAGCATAGTAACTTAACTTGTAATGTTTTAAAAACAAAGTAATAGTGTTTTAAACGTAATTAAAACAATATCTTAAGAAGATATATTTATGTACAATCTTAGTTTAAGTATCTTAAGATTAAAGGTATTTTAAGTTGCATTAGTTCTACATATTTTAACAATCAAATTCTTACAAACATTAGACGTGTAAAACATTTTATAAACAATGCAGATATTTTGTTTTTTAAAGATTACATGCATTTAAAGGTAAGAAAAAAAAAAAATAACGTTGTTTTCGTACACCATATAACTAGCGTGATTAATCTAAACTCATTTTCAAAAAATTCAATTCATTAAACTAACATATTTTAGTGTTGAAAAACTCAACAGTCCATTTATATTTTATAATTAAAATGTATTGGCATATATAATAAAAAAAATTAAAAAAATTTAACTAAATGCGATTTAAAAACTAGGAAATATGAATAAAAGTCTGTAAAATTTGTTAAATTTTAAAACTTTCATATGACTTTAAAAATTTCATAATATTTCAATTAAGTTTCTTTAAAAAAATTAATTTTTATGTGAGTAAACTAACTTAATACTTATTAATAGTAAATTTCTAAAAAAATTCGTTATTAACACAACTGCTGTATCATTTCCGAAATGAAAAAAAAATTGGTTAAAAACGTTACTTACAATATATTTTATAAAATGTTTGTAAAAATAAAAAAACACTCTTTAAGATATTTAACATAATTCGAAAAAAGTTACTAATTATTGTCAAGCATATAGTAAATGAATTTGTTTAAATCCTAATGATAACTATGTTTAAAAGAATAACTTCACTATTAAGAAAAATAGTAAATATCTAGCATTCGATACTAAACTAAAAAATAAAAACAGTTCTCGTCTCAAAATATACTCTGTAAAGTAGGGGTGAGCAACGTACGGCCCGCGGGCCGGATCCGGCCTGCAGAGTGAAAATTACCAGCCCCCAAACCTTTTTTAGTTTTAAATGAAATCCGGCCCGCGGACAAAATTGATCCGGCCCGCAAGTGGATGATCCGGCCCGCTAAGCATTTTCAAAATATATATAAAATCCGGCCCGCCAATTTAATTATTACAAAACTTGTACAAAACCTTTTTTGAACTATTTATTTAAACAAAACTGTAAGACTTTGACCCTGAAAACGTTTGTTAAAATGGCTTATATTTCGTAATGATAAAACACTATTTTGTTATAGTATCTTGTTCTGTTGCAAGTCAGGTGAAGTAATCCTTTCTCAAATTATCCAAAAGCAATTGTTTGCTGAACTAACTTTGATGATCCTACCTACCATAATATTTTCATAAATAATAGACGTGTCAAAAATTGCTGTCTTTTCCAGATAAGTATTGAGTTGTTCTTAAATGTTTAAAAAATTAAAAAATATATACTTTTAAACAATTACAAATTTTTTAAGTCAAACTTCTCAAATTTAAATTTTTGTCAAATGTTTTAAGTTTAGACTGCAGTTTGCACTTTTTCTGCTGTTGTTTTTTCATTATGGACTTTTTGATTAAATATATGGTTAAGTTTAGTGATGACCTATTGATGACAATAGTTTCACTTGATAATATGTTTAGTCGTCGTTTTGTAGAATTTCAACAATTAAGTGAAAAATTCGACATTATTTCATCACCGTCGACGTTTGACACCGAAAATGTACTTAGTAATATTGTTAGAACTGTTAAACTTCCATGTGGCAGTACACAAAAAGAAAAGTTCAAAACTTAAAAATTGAAAGCTTTTATGACTTACTTAACAAGTCAAAGTTTGTTAATTTAAAAAAGTTAACAATGAAGTTATTTGTTCTGTTTGGGTGTACATATATTTGCAAACAAATATTTTTAACCATGTACATAAACAAAAGTAAACTGATAAATCTTACTGATACCAATCTACAGTCATTAATGAGAATATCTACTTCAAATAAACTTCCAGATTTTAAACAACTTGTTAAAAACTTTTATAATCCAAAAATGTCTCATTGACTTCTTTTTAGTGTAATTATTCTTGCTAAATTCCTTAAACTCAATATTTAAAGTGCAATGTGACAGTTTTATGTTTTAGTTTTTCGTTTAGTAATATTTTCACTAGTGAAATCAATCTTAATCTAAAAGTCTATTAAAATATTTAATAGACTTTTAGATTAAGATCTATTTCATTAGTGAAAGTATTACTGTTTTTTACTGTTTTAACTGTTTTCAAATAAGTTAATAAGAAATTTGAAATCAAACATGTAATTTTTGTTGCTTTTATAATATTTTCAAATAGATTTTATGTATTATTGATCTACGCCAAACTTTGCCAAAGTTTGTCAACTTCTAAAGATGACAATGAAACTAGTTTTGTTGTTCGATACTTCATACATTTGAAAACAAACATTTCCGACCATAAACATTAACAAGATAAGCTAACTTCAAACCTAATCGGTATTTCAGTGCACTTGCAGATTTTTAAAAACTGTCATTAAACTAGATTTAAACAACTCTAATACATGATCAACCTTAAGTGTTTCATCGAGATCTTTTATTTAATTTTTTTGCTTTTTATGGTAAAACTGTTTATTATATCAGAGTTATGTTTTGTTTTGTTTCTTTTATACATGCAAAAAAATGTAATGAATATTTTTAGCTTAATTAAATTTAATATAAGTAGTTTAATATTGTAATGTTTGTTAATTTTTGAAAAATATTATCAATATAAACTCCAGATAAGGATTTCCAAAGTTAATTAATTTCGAATTGTTGGCATTTTTTTATGTTTTAGCTTGAAATTTAGGCTCGAGTAACTTTTAGTAACCAAATTATCATTTTTTTAGGACTAACTAGTATTAATTCGGTCCAGAGTAGTATAATATATACAGAATTGTGAATACTTAACAAAATTTAACATAAAACTTCATACTTGAGAACCTTGGTAATTAATATATTGATTCAAAATTATGAAATACCCGATCAATAAGCATCTAGCGGAATCCAAATCTTTTTGAAACTAGCTTCCATTCGGATCCAGATCTTTGTCTAAAATTAGTATTTAGCCAGACCCAGATAATATGTATAAAATGGGATCCGGATCTATAAAAGGATCCAGCTGAATCCAAAAGATCACTAACTTGAAATGATACGGCCCGCTGAGGACTATATTTTTCTGAATCCGGCCCGTCAACTATTTACGTTGCCCACCCCTACTGTAAAGCGTACACTACTTTTTTGTCTTCATTTAAGTATAAATGTATCAATTTCCACTTAATTTGATTTTATTTGTAACTATAAATAAAACAAAACTTTTAACTAAAATTAATTTGTTTACTTCGTCAGTCAAATAATTTCAATTTTCTTAATCTACGTAAAACTTGAATAGATGCATACAAACTTAAATTTATGATGCACTTCTTCAAACTTTAACTTACATAAAGAATTCTATAAGATTTAAGAAACGAATCTTTTAAATTGTCATTCACTTATAACATTAAACATTAGTCTGCTATTGTACTTTTTAAAATATATTTTCTATATAATGTACTTCTCCATACTTTAACTTATAACAAGAGTTCTATAGGAATTTAAGTAACGAGTCAATTAAACTGTCACTCACCCATAATATTAAACATTAGTCTGATATTGTACTTTTTAAAACAAAAAAAGTCTTTTACTAAACATAAATATATTTCAACAATTTTCAATAATTTAAAATAATAAAACGAAAACAGAACAAAATTAAATGAAATTAAATTATTTTTTGAAGTTATTTATTATAAAAAAATTTAAAACTTATTTAGTAATGAGTTGAATGTTTATATAACTAAGTTTAAGAAAAAACAAAGTTTAACTTAAAGAACAAGCATAACTAAAAATTTTTAAGTTCATAGTTACTTTTAAAATTTAAAGTTAAGCTAAGAAAAAAAATATTTTGTTATCTATCATCAACAAAAAGTTTCTAAAATAACATGAATTTATTTTAAAAACTATTTATGAAACTTTAAAATTATCACTGTTCTTAGTATATAACACAAGGTGCGTAAAAATGTTATTTTACCTTAAGTGTTTTCACACAATTTAATCAAATCGAATTAACAATATCTGTTCTTTGCTTGTTAAAAAGTAAAACAAATCAGTAGGCAAAACAGCTAAATTTTCAAAAACTAAGCGCACTTTAAATTTTTTTAGTTATATTGAAATTTTACAGGCTAAATACCTGTTTTTACAATTTTACTTAGAAATATGATTATATCCTTATCAAAAAAGTTTTTCATAATGTAAATAACTTTTAAATAATCTCGTTTGGAGTATTTCTTTAATTACTTACAAACTAAAATTTTTTATTTATTTTGAAAACATTAGTTTTTAGAAATAGGCAGATGTATTCAAAGTAAGAAAAAATTAATCTAAACATATTTTGACAGCTTATATGAATACTATCGAACTGACATTGTATGGCCTGAAGTCTTTTTCACAAAACTTTATTAATTGTTCTAAAAATATATAAGAGCACATTTAGCTTGTGAAAAACTAAATAAATTATTATGTTATCGTAAAAAACATGTAGTCGCACCTATTCAAACGAACATTCAAAAGCAAAAAGTTTATGGTCTTCAGAAACTTAATGTTCATCTAAAATAGGTAAAATTTGTTTTCATTTGATTTTTTTTATAATGTACTTTTTAAAAAGTAATACATAAAACCTTAAAAATACTAAATTTAAGTATAAAAAACAAATGTTTTTAATAAAAACATGTTGTGATGTATATTTTTTTTTATTTTCCCGTTAATTTACATTAAAAAAAAAACAGTATTGGCAGCTAATGGCTTTTAATTTAATTTTTTAATTATTTTGTTTTATATTTATTATGTTACGTTTCTATATAAATTTAAGAGTTTTACATATTATTGTAAGTTTAGTTAAAAGTCTTTAGTTTCAGGTATAGTCAATAAGATAATATAAGACTGTTTTAAGCTAGTATTAATATATAAAATGAGGATAATATTTGTAATATTTGGATAAATACAGAACTAGTTGTATTTTACGAATTCAACATTGTTAAGACAATTGGTTTTTTCTAAAACATAACCAAATTATGTAGTTTAAAACAAAAATTAAAGCCGAAATAAAGTATGGTCACATTTATTAATAGAAATTACAAGCAATATGAAACAATTTTTAGTAAAAGTAAACAAAAAAAAATCACACACTGTTCATAATTTATTAACTTGCCTGAAAAATATATATTCAACAAATAATGATGTGAAAATGATTAAAAGATATAAAGCTTTCACATGGAAATTAAAATAAAACGTAATTGACATTCACTAGAAATGAAAGAAGCTTTTTTTCTCAAAAGAATCTTTTTAAAATTAACTAGATGTCGGTTAATTGATATTCAATCAACTGTAACGACCGGTTAAGCGCAATAAAGTAAAACTGTTGTTTGACAAACTGCCAGCTTAAAAGCACAATGGAAAGTTTCGAGTTGTTAATTAGTTTACAAATAAACATGAATCGGTATTAAAAATATTCTTCTAAGCTTAATTTAGCGCGAAAAAGTTAGCAAAAGATGGGAATTTTTATTAAAATATACAGGCGAATGCATATTGTGTGAACAAATTTATGATAACTATCTATTATTAAAAATATAAAAGTAGAAACGATTTAATTAATTTATAATTAACTAGGTTTAAAACCTAAAAATAATTAAAAATAAAATTCAAATTTACAAAAAAAGTCATAGAACAGTTATAACTTCGATATTAAAGAACTCATAACTACAAAAAATAGTTAAAACAATACAAATTTCTAATGTGTAAAAGCGCTATAAAATAAGCATTAGACATGAGCTCCCTACCACCATCAAGCGATTGTTATAAAAATAAAGTAACACTGCTTAATAATTTACTTATAATTTTGTATATTTTAAATTAATCAAATGGTAAAAATGAACGGTAAATGTTTGTTAGAATACAAGAATTTGTTAGACCACAACCTTTTGTGTTACTACCTTCGTTTTTTTTTTTGTAAATTTTAAAAAACTTATGAAAACATCTACAACTGTTTTAAATACTTAAATTGTGCAGCCTCAGTTTTAGTTATAACCAAAATATTTGAGCATTAAATACTACAAAGTAATCTTAATTAATAATTAAATTGATGCTTATAGAGGATAAGTACGATACTAAAAAGTTTTTTTTTTTAATATAAAAAACAAGATCCTGTAGTTTAGTTTTAATATTTTAATTTGTTTATGACGTTTCTTTTGTTTATTTTCGTTTAAAACTAATTATTTAGTGAGTATTTAAATTTGTTTAGATAAAAAATAAGTTTAATTCTAAAATAGCTAACATGTATTATGATTATAAAAAAAAAATATATATATATAAATTTGTAAATAATTTATTTCAATAAAATCTGACCTTAATTTTTTTCTTTGTAATACGATGATATATTTCTACAATAATATTCTGATTTTGATGCGTTATAGAGTGAACAGTTTGGTTTTAATTTAATTCTTTTTATCTAGTTCTAAAAAAAAATTTTAATGTATAATAGAAAACATTAAAGTTTTTAAACTTGCATTATTATATTTTGTTTGGTTACTACAGTCAAAACAAATATCTAAGCAAAAGATTACTTTGAAATATTAAAAACCAAAAAAAAATTCAATAATCTAACTTAAAGTTAGTATGTATAAAAATTTTGTACAAAACATTGTTTAATTTAAATGCACATTTTTGTAAAAGACTTTTTTACATTGCAAGATTGAATCTTACACATCTAACTAAACTCATTTAAAACAACTTGTGAGGGTAATAAACTGTCTTTAAAACGTTTAACTATGTTTAAACTCAAGTGTTTAAGCTGATTTCACTAAACACGAAAATAATAAATTTTTATTTATGAATTCATACGATCTTAAATAGTTTCTTTAAAGCTGCTATTACTAAACAACTTCATTTTATATGTGTCATAATAATTTATGAGACCGATAAGATCTTGAGCTAATCTATTTAAAACAACTTTTAATATTATACAATTACTAATTAAATTGTTTATAAATTTAATTTAATTAGTTTATAAATAGTCATTTGTATGTAACTATAATAAATAATATTTAAAAGCTTATTTCAAAATAGTCATAAACTTTCATTTCAAATAAAATGATTAAGACAACAAGATTTAACAGAAACAAACAGCATAGTAACTTAATTTGTAATGTTTAAAAAACAAACTAATAGTGTTTTAAACGTAATTAAAACAATATCTTAAGAAGATATATTTATGTACAATCTTAGTTTAAGTATCTTAAGATTAAATGTATTTTAAGTTGCAATAGTTCTACATATTTTAATAATCAAATATTTACAATTATTAAACGTGTAAATCATTTTATAAACAATGCATATATTTTATTTTTTAAAGATTACATGCATTTAAAGGTAAGAAAAAAAAAATTAATAACGTTGTTTTCGTACACCATATTACTAGCGTGTCTAGTCTAAACTCATTTTCACAAAATTCACTTGACTATAACCATTGAACTAAACATATTTTAGTGTTGAAAAACTCAACAGTTCATTTATATTTTATAAATAAAATGTATTGGCATATATTATAATAAAAATTAAAAAAATTTAACTATATGCGATTTAAAAACTAGGAAAAATGAATAAAAGTCTGTAAAAATTATCAAATTTTCAAACTTTCATATGATTTTAAAAATTTCATAATATTTCAATTAAGTTCCTTTAAAAAAAATAATTTTTATGTGAGTAAAAAAACTTAATACTTATTAATAGTAAATTTCTGAAACAATTCATTATTAACACAACTGCTTTTTCATTTCCGAAATGAAAAAAATTGGTTAAAAACGTTACTTACAATATATTTTATAAAATGTTTGTAAAAATAAAAAAACACTCTTTAAGATATTAAACATAATTCGAAAAAAGTTACAAATTTTTTGTCAAGCATGTAGTAAATAAATTTGTTTAAATCCTAATAACAACTATGTTTAAAACAATAACTTCACTAGTAAGAAAAATAGTAAATGTCTAGCATTTAATACTAAACTAAAAAATAAAAACAATTCTCGTCTCAAAATATACTCTGTAAAACGTACACTACTTTTTTTGTCCTTATTTAAGTATAAATGTATCAATTTCTACTTAGTTTGATTTTATTTGTAACTATAAAAAATCAATACTTTTAACTAAAATTAATTTGTTTACTTCGTCAGTCTAATAATTTAAATTTTCTAAATCTACGTAAAACTTAAATAGATGCATACAAACTTAAATTTATGATGCACTTCTTCATACTTTAACTTACAACAAGAATTCTATAGGAATTTAAGAAACGAATCATTTAAATTGTCATTTACTTATAACATTAAACATTAGTCTGCTATTGTACTTTTTAAAATATATTTTCTATATAATGTACTTCTCCATACTTTAAGTTATAACAAGAATTCTATAGGAATTTAAGTAACGAATCAATTAAATTGTCATTCACCTATAATATTAAACATTAGTCTGATATTGTACTTTTTAAAATAAAAAAAGTCTTTTACTAAACATAAATTTATTTCAACAATTTTGAATAATTTAAAATAATAAAACGAAAACAGAACAAAATTAAATGAAATTAAATTATTTTTTGAAGTTATTTATTACAAAAAAAATTAAAACTTATTTAGTAATGAGTTGAATGTTTATATAACTAAGTTTAAGAAAAAACAAAACTTAACTTACAGAACAAGCATTACTAAAAATTTTAAAGTTCATAGTTACTTTTAAAATTTAAAGTTAAGCTAGGAAAAAAAATATTTTGTTATCTATCATCAACAAAAAGTTTCTAAAATAACATGAATTTTTTTTTCAAAACTATTTATAAAATTTTAAAATTATCACTGTTGTTTAGTATATAACACAAGGTGCGTAAAAATGTTATTTTACCTTAAGTGTTTTTCACATAATTTAATCAAATCGAGTTAAGAATATCTGTTCTTTCCTTGTTAAAAAGTAAAACAAATCAGTAGGCAAAACAGCTAAATTTTCAAAAACTAAGCGCACTTAAAAATGTTTAGTTATATTGAAATTTTACAGGCTAAGTACCTGTTTTTACAATTTTACTTAGAAATATGATTATATCCTTATCAAAAAAGGTTTTCATAATGTAAATAACTTTTAAATAATCTAGTTTGGAGTATTTCTTAATATACTTACAAACTAAACTTTTTTAATTATTTTAAAAACATTAGTTTTTAAAAATAGGCAGCTGTATTCAAAGTAAGATAAAAATAATCTAAAATTATTTTGACAGCGTATATGAATACTATCGAACTGACATTGTATGGCCTGAAGTCTTTTTCACAAAACTTTATTAATTGTTCTAAAAATATATAAGAGCACATTTAGCTTGTGAAAAACTAAACAATTTATTATGATATCGTGAAAAATATGTAGTCGCACCTTTTCAAACGAACATTCAAAAGCAAAATGTTTATTTAAAATAGGTAAAATTTGTTTTCATTTGATTTTTTTTTATAATGTACTTTTTAAAAAGTAATACATAAAACATTAAAAATACTTAATTTAAGTATAAAAAACAAATGTTTTTAATTAAAATATGTTGTGATGTATATTTATTTTTTAATTTTCCCGTTAAATTACATTAAAAAAAAAACAGTATTGGCAGCTAATGGCTTTTAATTTAATTTTTTAATCATTTTGTTTTATATTTATTATGTTATGTTCCTATTTAAATTTAAGAGTTTTACATATTATTGTAAGTTTAGTTAAAAGTCATTAGTTTTAGGTATAGTCAATAAGATAATATAAGACTGTTTTAAGCTGGTATTAATATATAGAATGAATATTTGTAATATTTGGATAAATACAGAACTAGTTGTATTTTTACAACATCAAGATTGTTAAGACAAATGTTTTTTTCTAAAACATAACCAACTTATGTAATTTAAAACAAAAATTAAAGCCTAAATAAAGTATGGTCACATTAATTAAGAGAAATTATGAAACAATGTTTAGTAAAAGTAAACAAGAGAAAACTTTACACAATGTTCATAATTTATTAGCTTGCCTGAAAAATGTTTTTAACAAATAATGATGTGAAAATGATTAAAAGATATAAAGCTTTCACAAGGAAATTTAAATAAAACGTAATTGACATTCACTAGATATTAAAGAAGCTTTTTTTCTCAAAAGAATCTTTTAAAAATTAAGTAGAAGCCAGTTAATTGATATTCAATCAACTGTAACGACCGGTTAAGCGCAATAAAGAAAAACTGTTGTTTGACAAACTGCCAGTATAAAAAGACAATGAAAAGTTTCGAGTAGCTAATTAATTTTCAAATAAACATGTATTGGTAACAAAAATAGTCTTCTAAGCTCAATTAAGCGCGAAAAAGTTAGCAAAAGATCGGAATTTATATTAAAATATACAGGCGAATGCATATTGTGGGAACAAATTTATGATAACTAACATTAAAAAAATATAAAAGTAGAAATGGTTTAATTATTTTTTAATTTACTAGGTTTGAAAGCTAAAGAAATTTTTTAATTAAAATTCAAATTTACAAAATAAGACATAGAACAGTTATAATTTTGATAATTAATAACTCACAACTACAAAAAATTGTTAAGACAATACAAAATTTTAATCTGTAAAAGCGCTATAAAATAAGCATTAGACATGAGCTCCCTAGCACCATCAAGCGATTGTTATAATAAACAAAGTTAGACTGCTTAATGATGTACTTTTACATTTATACATTTTAAATTAATCAAATGGTAAAAATGAACAGTAGATGTTTCTTAGAATACAAGAATCTGTTAGACCGCAAGCTTCTGTGTTACTACCTTCGTTTTTTATTGTAAATTTTATAAAAATTATGAAAACATTTAAAATGTTTTGAAATACTTAAAGTGTGCAACTTCAGTTTTAGTTATAACCAAAATATTTGTAGCAGTAAATATAACAAAGTAGGCTTAATGAATAATCAAATTAATCCTAATAGAGGATAACTGACGACACTAAAAATTTTTTTTTATCATAAAAAAAACAAGATCCTGTAGTTAAGTTGTAATATTTTAGTTTTTAATAACGTTTCTTTGGTTTATTTTCGTTTAAATTAATTATTTAGTGAGTACTTAAATTTTGTTTAGTTAAAAAATAAGTTTAATTCTAAAATAGCTAATATGTATTATGATTATAAAATAAAAATATATATATATATAAATTTGTAAATAATTCATTTCAATAAAATCAGACCTTAATTTTTTCTTTGTAAAACGATGAAATTTTTTAACAATAATATTCTAATTTTGATGCGTTATAGAGTGAACAGTTTGGTTTTAATTTAATTCACTTTTACTAAGTACCGGAAAAAAAAAACATTTATGTACAATAAAAAACATTAAAGATTTTGTACTTGCATTATTATATATTGTTTGGTTACTACAGTCAAAACAAATATCTAAGCGAAAAATTACTTTGAAATATTAAAAACCAAAAAAAAATTAAATAAACTAACTTAAAGTTAGTATGTATAAAAATTTTGTACAAAACATTTTTTAATTTAAATGCACATTTTTGTAAAAGATTTTTTTACATTGCAAGATTGAATCTTAAATATCTAACTAAACTAATTTAAAACAGCTTGTGAGGGTAATTAACTGCCTTTAAGCCGTTAAACTATGTTTAAAATCAAGTGTTTAAGCTGATTTCACTAAACACGAAAATAATAAATTTTTATTTTTGAATTCATATGATCTTAAATTATTTCTTTAAAGCTGCTATTACTAAACAACTTTGTTTTATATGTGTCATAATGATTTATAAGACCAATAAGTACTTGAGCTTATCTATTAAAAACAATTTTTTATATTATACAATTACTAATTAAATTGTTTATAAATTTAATTTGATTAGTAAATAAATACTCCTTTATATGTAACTATAATAAATAATATTTAAAAGCTTATTTCAAAAAAAGTCATAAATTGTCATTTCAAATAAAATGATTAAGATAACAAGATTTAACAGAAACAAACAGCATAGTAACTTAATTTGTAATGTTAAAAAAACAAACTAATAGTGTTTTAAACGTAATTAAAACAATAACTTAAGAAGATATATTTATGTACAATCTTAGTTTAAGTATCTTAAAATCAAATGTATTTAAAGTTGCAATTGTTCTACATAATTTAATAATCAAATACTTACAAACATTAAACGTGTAAATCATTTTATAAACAATGCATATATTTTGTTTTTTAAAGATTACATGCACTTAAAGGAAAAAAAAAATTAATAACGTTGTTTTCGTACACCATATAACTAGCGTGATTAATCTAAACTCATTTTCACAAAGTTCACTTGACTATAACCATTAAACTAAACATATTTTAGTGTTGAAAAACTCAACAATTCATTTATATTTAATAAATTAAATGTATTGGCATATATGATAATAAAAAATAAAAAAGTTTAACTAAATGCGATTTAAAAACTAGGAAATATGATTAAAAGTCTGTAAAATTTGTTAAACTTTTAAACTTTCATATGATTTTCTAATTTTCGAAATATTTAAATTAAGTTCCTTGAAATAAATTAATTTTTATGTGAGTAAAAAAACTTAATACTTATTAAAAGTAAATTTTATGAAACAATTCGTTAATAACACAACTGCTGTATCATTTCCGAAAACAAAAAAATTGGTTAAAGACGTTACTTACAAAATATTTAAAAAATGTTTGTAAAAATAAAAAAATACTCTTTAAAAACTTTAACATAATTCGAAAAAAATTACTAATTTTTTGTCAAGCATATAGTAAATGAATTTGTTTAAATCCTAATAATAACTATGTTTAAAACAATAACTTCACTAGAAAGAAAAATAGTAAATGTATAGCATTTGATACTAAACTAAAAAATAAAAACAATTCTCGTCTCAAAATATACTCTGTAAAGCGTGCACTACTTTTTTTATCTTCATTAAAATATAAATGTATCAATTTCTACTTACTTTGATTTTATTTTTCACTATAAAAAAAATTAAAACTCTTATTTAAAATATTTTCTTTAATACGTAAGTCAAATAACTTAATTTTTCTAAATCTATGTAACACTTGAATAGATGCATACAAACTTAAAATTATAATGTACTTCTTCATACTTTAACTTACAACAAGAATTTTATAGGAGTTTAAGTAACGAATAATTTAAATTGTCATTCACCTTTAATATTCAACATTAGTCTGCTATTGTACTTTTTAAAACTAAAAAGGTCTTTTACTAAACAGAAATATATTTCAACAATTTTTAATAATTTTAAATAACAAACAGAAAAAAATTAAATGCAATTAAATAACTTTTTAATATATTTAATATAAAAAAAACTTTGAAACTTATTTAGTAATGAGTTGAATGTTTTTATAACTAAGTTTAAGAAAAAAACAACATTTAACTTAAAGATCAAGCATAATTAAGAATTTTAAAGTTTATAGTTACTTTAAAAGTTAAAAATTAAATTAAGAAAAAAAAGTATTTTTTTATATATAATCAATAAAAAAGTTTCTAAAAAAAATGAAATTTTTTTCAAACTTATTTATAAACTTTTGAAATTAACACTGTAGTTTAGTATATAACACAAGTAGCGTAAAATGTTATTTTACCTTAAGTGTTTTTCACATAATTTAATCAAATCGAATTAACAATATCTGTTCTTTGCTTGTTAAAAAGTAAAACAAATCAGTAGGCAAAACGGCTAAACTTTCAAAAACTAAGCGCACTTTTAGTTTTTTTCATTATATTAAAATTTTACAGGCTAAATACTTGTTTTTACAATCTCACTTAGAAATATGATTATATCCCTATCAAAAAGTTCTTCATTATGTAAATAACTTTTAAACAAACTAGTTTGGATTATTTCTTAAAATACTTACAAACTAAACTTTCTTTATTATTTTAAAAAACATTAGTTTTTAAAAATAGGCAGATGTATTCAAAGTAAGATAAAAATAATCTAATCTTACTTTGACGTCGTATATGAATACTATCGAACTGACATTGTATAGCCTGAAGTCTTTTTCACAAAACTTTATTAATTGTTCTAAAAATTTATAAGAGCACATTTAGCTCGTGAAAAACTAAAAAAATTCTTATGTTATCGTGAAAAATATGTAGTCGCGCCTTTTTAAACGAACAGTCAAAATCAAAAAGTTTATGGTCTTCAGAAATTTAATGTTTATTTATAATCGTTAAAAGTTGTTTTTATTTGATTTTTTCATAATGTGCCTTTAAAAAAGTAATACATAAAAAATTGAAAATAATTAATTTAAGTATAAAAAACAAATGTGTTTAATGAAAATGTGTTGTTGGGTATGTTTATTTTTTCTGTTTTCATTTTTCTGTTAAACACATTAAAAAAAATAAAAAGCAGTATTGGCAGCTAATAGCTTTTAATTTAATTTTTTAATCATTTTATTTTTATACTTATTGTGTTATGTCTTATTTAAATATAAGAGTTTTACATACTATTGTTAGTTTAGTAAAAAGTCTTCAGAGTTTCGGGTATAGTCAATAAGATAACATATGACTGTTTTAAGCTAGTAACAATATATACAATATAGAAAATATTTGTAATTGTTTGATAAAAAAAGAACTAGTTGTATTTTACAACATCAACATTGTTAAAACATTTGTTTTTTCTAAAACATAACCAACTTATGTAATTAAAACAAAAATTAAAGCCTAAATAAAGTATGGTCTCATTTATTAAGAGAAATTAGAAACAATATGAAACAATTTTTAATAAAAGTAAACAAAAAAAAAATTCACATACTGTTCATAAATTATTAGCTTGCCTGAAAAATATATTTTACAAATAATGATGTGAAAATGATTAAAAGTTGTAAACTTTTCACAAGGAAATTTAAATAAAACGTAATTAACATTCACTAGAAATGAAAGAAGCTTTTTTTCTCAAAAGAATCTTTTTAAAATTAAGTAGAAGCCGGTTAATTGATATTCAATCAACTGTAACGACCGGTTAAGCGCAATATATTAAAACTGTTGTTTGACACACTTAAAAAGACAATAAAAAGTTTTGAGTTGTTAATTAGTTTTCAAATAAACATGAATTGGTATTAAAAATATTCTGCTAAGCTCAGTTAAGCCCAAAAAAGTTAGCAAAAGATGGGAATTTTTATTAAAATATACAGGCGAATGCATATTGTGTTAACAAATTTATGATAACTAATATTAAAAATATAAAAGTAGAAATAATTTAATTGTTTTTTAATTGACTAGGTTTGAATATTTAAAAAGAAGACTTTAAAATAGTTCATGTTTTAAAAAAGTCTCAGAAAGGAACATTTTTAAATTTAATAATTAAGAACTTAGAAACACTGAAAATCGTTAACACAATAATAAATTTTAAAGTGTTAAAGCGCAATAATTAAAAACATTAGACATGCGCTTTCTCTGTACATCAAGCGATTGTAATAAATTTACAGTGCTATTTTGTTTAGGTATATTTTTAATTATAACTACTTAAATTACTTGTAAAATGGTAAAAATAAGCGGTAAATGTTTGTAAGAATACAAAAGCCTGTTAGACAAGCATTTAAGCTACCACCTACGTTTTTTATTGCAAATTTTGTGAAATTTGTAAAAAAAACAGATTCAATTAATTCGAAATACTTAAATTGTGCTACCTCAGTTTTAGTTTTTACTAAATATTAGTAGCATTAATTATAATACATAAGGCTAAACTTATAATAAAATTAATCCTGATAGAAGATAATTGACAAAACTAAAAACAAAAGTTAGTGAAAAAAGCAAAATCTTGTAGTTTAGTTGTAAAAATTCAAATTATTTTGTAAACTTGCCTTGGTTTAGCTTTGCTTTAATTAATTATTTTGTGAATGTTTATGTTTTATTAAAGAATTTTATAATAAAAATAAAGACTGTTTCCGAAAAAGCTAATATGTTTTATGATTATGAAATAAAAAAACATATAAAATTTTAAACTATTTTATGGCTATTAAATCAGATCTTAATTGTTTTCTTTGTAATACATTGATATTTATTTTACTAAAATGTTTAAATCTAGATGCGTTATAAGGTGAATATTTTGGTTTCAGATAATTGTACTTGTACCTAAAACTCTGGAAAAAAACATTTACATACAATAAAAAACATTAAAGTTTTATGTATTTGTTTTATATTATCTAGTTTTATTACTTTAGTTAAAACAAGTTTTTAAACATGAAAAGCTTTAATTCTTCAAAATGTTAAAAACCAGAAAAAAAAATTCAATATTCTTACTTAAAATTAATATGTATAAAACTCTGTACTAAACATTGTTATGTTTAAATGTACTGCTAAAACATTATTTACTATGAAAGAATAAATCTTACATATCGGACTAAACTATTTAAAAAAAACTGTAAAAGTAAACTGTCTACATAACACATCAGCAAGTTAATTGGTGGTCCTTAGAATTTTTAACTTTGTTAAAACTTAAGTGAATAGGCTGATTTAACTAAACACAAGAATCAAAAATAAATATTTTTTTAATTCATCTTACCTTAATTTTTTGCTTTCTTAACAGCTATTACTAAATAACTTTGTTTTATTGGTGCATAATGATTTATAAGAGCGATAAGCAATTAAGCTAATCCGTTTTGAAACAACTTGTAAATTTATACAATTACTAATTAAATTGGCTATAAATATAATTTGGTTAGTTAATAAATACTTCTTAGTCTGTAAATAAAAATAATTATAGTTAAAAGCTTATTTAAAAAAAATCATAAGCTGTAATTACAATTAAAATGATAAAGATAACCAGACTTAACAGAAACAAACAGCATAGTAACTAAACTTGTGATATTTTAAAAACAAATTAATAATGTTTTAAACCAAATAAAAATAATATCTTAAGAAGATCTATTTATATACAAATCTGGTTTAAGAATCTTAAGAATCAGTGTATGTAAAGTTTAATAGTTCTAGAATAATTTAACAATTAAATATTTACAGATTTAAATTTGAGGTTCTAAATTTAACAAAAATAGTTCACAACTTATTTAAAAATAAGGAGACAAATATACGGGTAAAAGTCAGAAAAGCACAGCGTCAATTTAGCATGGGATGACACTTTAGAACGGTGTGACACTTTAGCACGGGGTGACACTATAGCACGGTGTGACTTTTAAGCACGGGGTGACACTTTAGCACGGAGTGACACTTTAGCACGGGGTGACAATTTAGCACGAGGTGACACTTAGCACGGCGTCACTTTAGCACGGGGTGAAACTTTAGAACGGCGTCACTTTAGCACGGGATGACACTTTAGCACGGCGTCACTTTAGCACAGGTTGACACTTCAGCACGGCGTCACTTTAGCACGGGATGACACTTTAGCACGGCGTCACTTTAGCACGGGGTGACACTTAAGCACGGAGTCACTTTAGCACGGAGTGTCACTTTAGCACGGTCTGACACTTTAGCACGCAGTGTCACTTTAGCATGGCTTCACTTAAGCACGAGGTGATACTTTAACACGGAATGTAACTTTATCAATGATTGATTCTTTTGCACAAAATGATTTTTAAGCACGAAGTGACACTTAAGCGCCATCGATAGTTTTAAGCAATTTAATTAAAAACGTGTAAAACTTATATTTAATAAAACGTTTAAAATTAAATTTATATAACCAGCATGCTGTTGAAGATGCAATTTAGGCACTTCAAAGTGTGATTTCAAGAAAGAGTGTGTCATCCAAAATTATTTTTTATAAAAATATTATCTAAGTAAGGAGTAAATTGTAAGACAAAGTTTGGCAGTCTTTTCGAATTATATTTAGAAAAATCATTCGTAGGTAGCAAAACGTTAGAAAACATCTTTAGTGGCCTGTATTTTTTAAGAAAAACTATACTTAATAACAAAAATAAGTACTGAAAAACAAAAAGTTAGTGAATTAAAAGGTAACTAGTTTTCAAAATCTTTAATTAATTAAATGTTTTTATACTGTATTATTTTTTACTTCTGTTAATAAAATAATAATACTTTACTTACATTTTATTAAATTACTTTGCTTGGCTGACATGGTTAAAAAAACTTTTGTTTATGTAAAACTTAATTTAAAAGTAACTTAAGAAACTATCTACGACCTATCTTATAATAACGCGTTAAGTGAGTTAAACGCTAAACCCGCATATATAAAAGTAACAATATCGGCAGATGGTAAAATGCAAACATGAGTACAGACACTTTTGAAACAATCAGCTTAAAATATTCAAGTAAAAATTTTACTGATCAAACTTCAAATTATGCTATTTCTTAAAATTTAAAAGAATAGAAAACCTAAATAGACAGAGACAATTGTAGAATAGTTTTATTTACTTCTGTTACAGTCTATATATATATATCTTACACATTTACACTCTTTTTTAACGTATTACTAATATACTAGTATTTATGATATTTATGCTTTACTCACTGAAGTTAAATTAAGCTATAATCTTACTAAATAACGTTATAAAAAACTTTGAGCTCGTATATGTTGCTAGGTTTAAGCAACGAGTTTTACGTTTAAAATATGATAGTAAATATTTAAATACGTTAGTTAAAATATCTTAATAAAATAATTTGATAGAATTCTTAAAATTACTTTTGTATTGTTATTATTAAGTTTAGGTTTGCCGTAGAGTAACTAGTGTAATTTTATATTAAATACGAATTTTTAGTTGAAGCTTTAACTTGAAACATATTAAAAGCTTGTAGTACTATGTTGCAAAGTTTATTTTTATATTTTTCAACATAACATATAAGCATAAATTAATGTGTCATTCCATGCTAAAATGACGCCGTGCGAAAGTGACATTCCGTGCTAAAGTGACGTCGTGCTAAAGTGTCATCCCGGGCTTAAGTGACGCCATGCTAAAGTGTCACCCCGTGCTAAAGTGTCACCCGTGCTAAAATGTCACCCGTGCTGAAGTTTCATCCCGTGCTAAAGTGTCACACCGTGCTAAAGTGTCACACCGTGCTAAAGTGTCACACCTGCTAAAGTGTAACACCGTGCTAAAGTGTCACCCGTGCTTTTCTGACCCGTTCCCCAAATATACAGCATTAATTGATCAAAATTTTATTTGCAAATCCCAGTTTAACCCTTTAAGGGATCTTCAGTTACAATTTAAATCTAAAAAATAAAAGTAAAACAAAAAAAGTGAATTAAAATTTGTAACTTATGATGTTTAGAAAGTTTCGAGTCTTAAACATTAAAACTGTATGTACTAGAATTACTTAATAAATTGAAAACTTTAACTTAGGTATTGAACATAAAACTACTAAATTAAAAAAATGTTTTGTTTTACTTTTAATTTTCAGATTTAAATTGTAACTGAAGATCCCTTAAAGGGTGAAACTGAGTTTTGCAAATAAGATTTTGATTAATTAATGTTGTATACTTGTCTCTTTATTTTCAAATAAGTTGAGAACTATTTTTGTTCAGTTTAGAACCTCAAATTTAAATCTTTACTGCTCTTTAACCATTGAATCGAGCACTTTCATAATGAGTACAACACTAAACAAACCATGGAAGATATAAAGAAAGTATACTTCAACTATAGTTTGAAAGATATACCAATTGCAAATAAAAAAGAATAACTCATTAAACTTAATGATGCTACTTCGAAATTCGTCAACCGATTAGGGTGGAAATTATTTTTTTACAACAGCGAAGACATTAGCCCACACGAGTTTAAAGAAGATGTTTTCAAAACCAGCAGATCAGCACCATTTTGTGATGATCTAAAAGCTTTTGAAAATGATCTATTCGATACCATTAAAAACATCAAACTTACCTCGTACAAGTCAAGTCAGAAAAAGCTAAAACAAGACCTAAACAAACTACTTATCAAAAGCAAAGTAATACTTTTCGCCGACAAAACAAGAAGTTTATATCAAACAAGCCGAAAACTTTACAACAAACTAATAACCGACAACTTTACCAAAACATACAAAGTTTCTAATGAAGACTTAATCAACAAAATAAACCTAGAACCTGATAAAATTTTATGTGAGATAGAAAACAAAAACAAAAATAATACCTAAATTTTCAGCTGCAATACGATCATTACTATAAAAGATCACAAAAAAAAAATTTTCTTTTAACATCGAATGTAGAATCCTCAACTCCGGAAAAAACGAGCTCAGTAGAATTAGTAAAACTATTTTAGAAAAAACAGTTAATGAAATATAAATACAAATCTTCTCTTAAACAATGGAAGAATTCTCACGATGTTATATCATGGTTTAATAATATCAAAAATAAAAATACTAAATTATTTTTCAATTTTGACACAGCTAGCTTTTACCTCAGTATATAAAAAGAGCATTTGATGAAAGCCATAAGCTTTGCAAGAGCATACACTAATATAGAAGATAAAGGTGTATGTTTAATCAAACAAACATGTAAAACAATTCTAAAATTTAAGAACAAAACATGGTTTTGGCGCAGAGATATGTGACCTTCTAGGCCTCTACGCCCTACACCACCTTTAATCCCTCTTTAAAAATAATGAAATCGGTTTATATAGAGACGACGGCCTAGCTATCATCGAGCGAAAAAGTAACCAAACTTTAGAAAAAACCAGAAAGAAAACAATCGAGCTATTTAAGGAAATCAGATTTAAAATAACTACTGATATCGGCGCAACCGCATGCAACTTCCTAGATACAACTCTAAACCTAACTGACGACGAATATAAACCATACCGTAAGGAAAACTCAGATGTTAAATATATCAATAAAAAATCTAACCACCCAATAATTAAAACAAAAACCTACCAGAAGTGATTAAAAAAAGGATTAATAAACTCTCTAAAAGCGAAAAAGTATTTAAAAACTCTGTAAACACATACCAAAAAGATCTAAATGATTCGAATTTTAAACACATATTAAAAAACCCTCAATCTAAAAAGAAAATAAACCGACCAAGAAAAACATCTACTTCAACCCACCCTTCTTCTAATCCGTTAAAACAAATTTAGCGAAAGTATTCTCCCAACTCATCGATAAACATTTTAAAAACAATGAAGTACTCAACAAAATTATAAATATAAATAATTTCAAAATATCATACAGCTGTATGAATAATATCAAAGTTATAATACAAAAACACAATAAAAAACTTTAGGTAATATTTCTAATAAAGAATAAAGCAAAACCAATAACACCCCTACTTGTAACTGCCGATCTAAAATCTTCTGTCCTTTAAACAACAAATGCCTTATAAAAAATGTTACCTACAAAGCCACAGTAATATCAAACGAGGAAACAAAAGATTACATTGGGAGCACTGCTAATACTTTTAAAAGCAGATGGTACAACCACAACCACAGTTTCAACACCTACAAAGAAAACACCAACGAACTAGCTAAATACATCTGGTTTTTAAAAAACAACAATACTGAGTATAACACCAAATGGAGTATCATCCACCACATCGGGGAGGTAAGAAAAATCCACAGCATATGCAGCACTTGAAGCAAAAAAAATCAGAAATAGCCAGAGCCAATAAAATTAAGAACTTAAACAAAAGATACGAACTGTTTGCTAATTGTCCACACTTAAAAAAACTTCACTTTAAGACTTGAGCGCATGAAATTTAGTTTTGAATGTCATTTTATTTACTGTAATTCATTTTAACTTATTAGTTAAAAACGTTTTTATTCCCTTTTAAATAATTACAAAAAAAAACCAGCTTTTAAATATTAAAACAAAATTATAACATTAACTTAGTTCAAAGTATAGATTAGTTTCGTCAAAATAGTAGAAGTGATGTTATTCTAAAAAATTTTCAGTTCCATATTTTATTAGTATAATTTAGCTCCAGCTAGCTAGTAGTTTATCAACTTATATATTTAATTCAAATCCTTTTATTCATTGTAATATGTTAGTCATTTAGTTTATTTATTATTTTAAGCTGATTGTATTTATTAATTTAGTAGTTTTATGCTCAATACCTAAATTAAAGTTTTCAATTTGTTAAGTATTTCTAATACGTACAATTTTAATGTTTAGGACTCGAAACTTTCTAAACATCATAAGTTACAAATTCTAATTCATTGTTTTGTTTTACTTTTTAGTATCTTCCCTGTTTTGTTTTATTTTTATTTTTCAGATTAAAATTGTAACTGAAGATCCCTTAAAGGGTGAAACTGAGTTTTGCAAAAAAAATATTGTATATTAAATGTTTACAAACATTAAACGTGTAAAACTTTTTATAAACATTGCATATAACGTTTTTGAGGATCAATTGAACTTAAAAGTAAAATAAACATCAAAAAAAAGTATTAGTACTGTTTTTGTACAAAATATAACTAGCGTGTTTTTATCTAAAGCAGGGATCGGCAGGCAGTTGGTGCTCGCAGGCCAACTTTTGTTTTGCAACAGGCAAATTTCAAGATTCCAAAGTTTTCGCGGGACGCAGTTTTAGTGTCATTGACATTTAAACAATCTAACAGTTTTAGTTTTAGTCACACTAGCATAAGTTTTACATTTATTCCCTTTATTAATGACTTTTAGATACACATAGAATGCCTATTTAAGTAATTGTAATATTAACTGAACAACAAAAAATACGCTCAAAAAGTTTGGTCCAAGAAACAGGTGTACAAAAAAACCTTTTGCTTATCGATTTGTACATAAAATAATTTAATGTCATGTCCAGGATAAAAATTTTATACAGTTATTGGAATAAGTATTTTACATGGAGTAAAAGTGTTATACATTTGATAAAACATACATTGACTAATATAATTAAGTCTTAATAATCTCTGAATGCTTAAACTAAAATAAGTTAAACACTAAATAAGTTAAACTTTATATTTTTATTATTTTCTAACTCTCTAAAAAAACTGAGCATGAAGAACTTTTATGGGTCACTTTTATACATGTCGATATTATGAAGAACTTTTTCAATTTATAACAACATTAACTTTTGAAAATAATTTTTGCGTCTTAAATAGCTTGTATGTACTTAAAAAAATAACACCTACTCGTACTGAAGAAAAGCTTAAACTTGTTTTTTAAGATAGTTAATGCTTGAATTCTTTAATAAACTACCTCGTTACTAATTGATCAGTTTTTTATATGGTTGCCACCTTAAAAAAGGTGTCTAGTTATATCAAACCAGGCTTAGTTAATTTAAAGCTGAAAAAACTAAAAATTTTCTGTTAATCAAACTTTAAAATCTATCTAAAATATCATCATTATAAAAGAAATACAATGTGTAAATAGATAAATTAAATTATACTTAAGTCATAAAAACTATTCTAAGAACTCGAAGATTTTATCAAAATGTTTCAAATAAAAATTTTACACACACCTGAGTTTCTGAAAATTGTCTTTAAAAGCTATAACTTATTTTGAGTTTTAGTCCTGTTTGTTGGGCAACCTTATTCAAGTCCTAAACTGTATTAAATAGTAAAAAAACATTAAAAAGATACAGTTAAGCTACTTTAATTATGTTTTTTTGATAAAAAAATTTTGATGATGACAAATTTTTTTTAATTTTTATGAAAGAATGTTTAAGTCAAATCGAAATTTTACTACTTAACATGTGAAAATTTTTAAAATTACAGGTTTTTGCAGTTTTTTTTTTTCAAAGTTTTCAACCCTGCTTTGATTAAAATAAAGTTCACAAAACAAAGAAATAATGAAGTTTATAACAGTAAATTAAACACAAATCAAAATAAAATATTATAAGTCAGCTTTAATGTAAGTTAGGTTTTTTAAATGTTTGTAACAAAAGTATAATAAGTCATTAATGAAGTAGAAAAGTTTATTTTTATTGAGGATTATAGCAGTCTTTTATATACAATAAAAAAATTACATTTAAAAAAAGTAAAGTATAAGACGAACAATAATAATTGAAAAACGATAATAAGGAGTTATTGTTAAAATTGAAAAAAAAAATCGCTTAAGTCAGTTTCAACAAAGCACATTATTATCTTTAGTACTTACAGACTGATAAGTAAAAAATGTCAAGGAAAGTTATAAAGTAACAAAAGTAATTACTACACAGAAGATACTTTTATTAAACATTTGTGATGGCGGTAGTAAAAAACTTTTGTTTATTTCTTGAACGAAAACAAGAAATCGTGCTTAGGAAAAGTCTGAAAATTATTAAGCCGCACAAATAGTGTTAGGACTTTAATCAACCTGTTAAGAAGAGAGCACTGATACAACAAATATTACTCATATGAGAACTTCTATTAGAGATATTAAAACTAACTTTGACATTTTAGAAGAATTTACAGGTTTTGTTTCAATGCAAAGCACAACAATATGTAAAGACATTTTAAAAGCAAAAGGTACAATGCACAAACATGAAGCTCTTGAAACTACAATATTTTGCTTCTATCTTATGTATTAAATTAAATTATAGGTAAAAAAAAAGTGTTATAAATAATAAAGCAATTTTAACTTGATACTGTTTAGCAATTTTAAATGTGTTTTTTAATTAAAAAAAGTATATATGGTAGATTTTTAATGTTAACAAATAAAAATGGTTTAAAATTCCATGTTTTTTTTTTAATTCTTAAATTCAAGGTTTTTCTAGATTTTTTAAGCATGAGTTGTCAAATTTCAACCTTTCCCGTATTTAAGTTTTTTGGCAACACTGGTTTTTCACACTTATATAATCACAACTACTATAATTATAGTTTTAAGTTATATCAGCTGTAAGACTAAAATTTAAATTAATTTATAGTTCAAAGCAACACTGTGAATTGAACAAAATATACATCATAAGTTTAATTTGCCACTCTTATAAGCAAAAAAGCCATAGTGAGTAACCAAAAACTAGCCTGACATTTTAGTATACAAAAAGCAATTCAAACCAAATGACTATATAGATTTGAAAACTTTAAATAGTCATAGTCTGAAGTTGTGTCAATGTTTAGTTGTTTATTTGCTTGAGTTTTAACTATTTTGATTAACAATGTACAAACTAATTTAATTTACTGTTCTTAATTATCATTTGTATTAAATACGTAATTTTAAAAAACAGCAAATGTTTATAATAGTATACAACGCATCAAAACTAACTTAGTTTTCAAAAAAAAAACATTGTTTGAAAAATGAACATGTATACCTGGCAAATACTATTTTAATTTATATCATATATACTGTTTTAAACGAGCCTGTACTTTTAGATATTACAAGTAGAAAAAATAGTGTTAGAATTAATTTTTAAATTAAAATTAACAGTAAATTTTTATCTAACTAAAGTATCAAGTAAAAAGTGGTTAAGAAATGAGAATTTAGGTACATTGGTGTGCTAAAAACTTTTAAAAATTAAAATAGGTCAAAACGAAATAAACTTTATTTCTTATTATTATTATGTTTTTTTTTTTCTTTTTTTATGAACTCTCAAAAATAACATTTAGTAATAAAACAATTGTAAAAAAACTAAGGTTTAAGAACATGTAAAAAAGTAGCTAAACTGTAAAAAAATGACATTTTAGTTAAATAATGTGCATTACTTTTGTGCGAAATGGAAAACATTTGCATTTAGTTAATTACAAAACAGGTTTATCACCTTACATACTAAATCTAAGCGCTTTTTACAATTTTCTTTCAGATAATAACTTGCTGTTGTAAAATAAATAATTAATATTAAACTGAGAAATAAATCCTAGTGGCACATTAATCTGTCTTTTTCACACTTTTAAGCGAAAGCAGTAAAGTGTTTTTAGTGTTTTAAAATTTTATACCGGGACGTGAAAAGAAATAAATAAAATTATATCAAATTATCAAAAAAAATTAACTTAAATTAAATTTTTGCTCAGCAGGCCACATTTATATGCTCGAAGGCCGCAAAAATATCTTCCGCGTGCCATTTAAATAAAAACCTCGCGGACCGCAGATTGCCGACCAAACTTGTTAAAATGCTAAGATTTACTATGGTAATTCAGCAATGAAGCGTATAAGCTTTGGTTTGTTTTAAATTTAACGCCCGAGTAAACAAAGTAGTGCTTTTTAACATGGTCGTTGCCGACCCGTGATCTAAAGTAATTTTCAAAAAGTTTAATTGGATATAAATACAGAACTATAAATATTTTAGTTCTGAAAAAGTATACAATTAATATATACTTTATAGACAAAGTTTGGTTTCATACTTGTTGATAAACATTTAAAAAACTTTAACTAAATGCGATTTACGAAATGGGAAATTGAAAAGAAAGTCTGTAAAATTTATTGAACTTTATTATATTTATATGAAGATTTCAATAAACATTCATTAAACAAATTTACTTTTATGTGAGTGAAAAAACTTATTAAAAGTTAATTTATGAAATAATTCGTTAATAACATAACTACTGTATCAATTCAAAAAGAAAAATTTTGTTTAAAATGTTACTTACAACTTAATTCTAAAATGTTTGTAAAGTATAGAAGTACTCTTTAAGAAAATTAACTTAAAAATTAACTTAAAAAAAGTTACCTATTATTTCCGAGCAATATTGTATATGAAATTGTTTAATCTAAATTATATTTATGTTTAAAACAATAATTTCACTAGTAAGAAAATTAGTAAATGTCAAGCATTTGATACTAAATAAAAAAATAAAAACAATGCTCGTCTCAAAATATACTCTGTAAAGCGTATACTATATCTTTTATCTTCTTTTTAGTCTAAATGTATAAACTTTCTAGTTACTTTTCATTTTATCTCTCTCTATTAAAAGTTAAAATTCTAACTTAAAAGAATGTTTTTTTCTATGTTAGTCAAATTTTTTTTTTCTTAATTTTCGTAAAACTTGAATAGAAGCTGAAAAATTTTAAACTATAATGTATTCTCCATACTTAAACTCACAAAAAGAATTCTGTAGGGTTTTAAGCAACTCATCGTTTAAATTGTCATTCACCTATATTATTAAACTTTAGTCTGCTATTGTAATTTATAAAACAAACAAGGTCTTTTATTAAACATAAACACATTTCAACAATTTTCATCATCATGTTACAATTGTAACAAAATAAAGAAAATGTTTAACTAATATAGCTATTTAATTTCATCAGAAACAAGTTAATGAAGCAAAACAAAAAGTAATCAAAATTCTAAACAAATAATAAACCATAACATTAAACTCTAATTAACTAAACAAGGATAAAGAGTGATCAAATTCTTTCTGTTTACACATTTTTGGTTAGTTTAAATGAATTTATACGACTTCCACTTTGATGAGGTCAAAAATAAAGTTGCTGTACTAATTTTCTTTGGTTGATTATTGATTTGATCACTTACACACTTTGGAATGTGCTCTTTTATTCTAATTTCAAGGTGCCTAGATGTTTGATCGATATAGCCGTTGTTCAAATGCTTTGAACATCTCGGTCAAACCTCCAGGCACCTTGAAATTAGAATAAAAGAGCACACTTTAAACCGTGTAAGTTATTAACAACAGTTTACTTTGGACGGTATGCAACAAATAAAAATAATATAAATATAGTATGAGTGTATATTTTTTTAAATGCAGGGCATGTTAAGTATAAAGTTAATTTGACTAGATTTATCTAATAAAGGTTTCATGACAAAGAAGCAATTCTGAATTATACTTTAAATAAGATTTGATTTGCAATAATCATTAACGTAGTGAATAAGTATTTATAACTATTTTTAGATCTCAAAGTTACGCTGTTATGATTTTTTGTTTTTGTGTAGTTTGATTTTACCTGTACTAAACAAGTGAGCAATTGTTTTAATTTTGAATAAACAAATTGAGTTTATCATTTCAAATCAACTATTTATAAGTTTTATTTAGCGGACTCAGTGAAGATTGACTTATCTGAATAAATCTAACTCTATTTTATAAATATTTACTACAACCGATTTTATTTTGATTTTTTATTTTAGTTACTTAATAAAAGACAACCTATAAACTTACGAAAATCATGCTATACATATATAAATTTTACATGTTAATATTTCTTCAATTCTTTTAAAAATCATAATTAAAAAAAGACATTTAATTAACTATATTTTAACTTATATAATATAACTTAATGTAAATGTTAAATACTATTTGGTGAAATACTTAAAAAGTATTCTGATTTGTAAAAAAAAATCACAAGATAAACAAAGTCTAAAATATTTGTAAACAAAAATTAAACACTTACATAGTCTGTCTTATTATTTGATACTTTCTAATATTCTAAACATTATATTTTTCAAATAATTTTACTGTGTGTTAAAAACTTTACAAAAGGATTACAATGAAAAAATGTTGATATATTATTTAAAAATTAAATTATTTTAACCAAATCAATTTTCTTTTTAAAGTAAAATGGAATTGTAAGATGTTCACTAGTTTTATACTTTAAGTTAATTTAAAGTTCACGTAATTAAATGATAATAGTTTTAAATAAAACTCATTATTTTGGCTTAACTTCTTACTTTAAACAAATGTTGAAAAAACTATACAATTTATTTTGGTTTTTTAGACTTATAACCTATTCAATGATTAAAAAACAAGAAATATTTTTTTATAACGAGACAGCTTATTACGTAATGAAAAATATAAAACAATGTTTATTGTAACTAACACAATTTTATTATTTTTTTTACAATAGAGAAATAATTAAGCTTTTCAAATAAGAATGTTTAGAAAATCGTTGTTACGTAAGAAATAAACCAATTAAATTTTAATATTTAAATTTTGAAAACATTTCAATGATTTTTCAAAAATAGATAATGCTTAAAAAAATAAAAAACGTAACTATTTTTATTTATCTTTTTTTAGGCTCTATAAAATAGCTGCATTGAAACACTAAGATACTAACTTTTTGTATTAATTTCTTTTAGTTTAACAATGTTTTTAAAGGACTTTTCAGTTTGTACTTAAAACAAACATGTATGGATCATTAAGTATGTTTAAAATTAAGTTTAGAGTTTTTAATTTTAGAAGTAAGCTTTATAAATAGTTTTATATGCTTTTATGAAGTCTGTTAACTTTTGTTTTGTTAGGTTAATGTGTACACACTGATAATAAATATCTTAAAGTAACGCATAAGATTAGTGGCAAAGTTTCTATCATTATGTTAGTAGATAGTTATGTGTTTGTTTGTTATAATTCAGGAAGAATAAGTAGTACTTTGAAATTATATAATATTTCAGTACATTTCAAGAATTTAAAGTTCAGCAACATTATTAAAACTTCAAGATAACCTTGCTATCATGATCGTAACTGTAAAAAACGTTGTAAGTATAAATGAAATTTAGAAAATTTCAGTATTATAAAACTTTTATACTTTATTGAAGTATGTCTAACGTATATTCAAAAACAATATAACTAAATATCATGTATACCTAAATTAAATAGTAATGTTATGTATAGCATACTCATAATTACTTTTTTTTTTATTCTACTAACTTATAACTTAAACTTTCACTTTTTGTAATATAAAACTCATTTATCAAAAAAATTTTGTTACACTTAAACAATGATTAAACATTGAAACATGTGTCTATTACTCTAACGCTAAAATTGCTTTGATGTTTGCAGTTAGCTCATGTAAAAAGTTCTCTTATGTTTTAGATTAATTTATTATTTCTAACTATTTTCGCAGATACTGGATTTAAACTACTATTTTTTTTTTTACAATCAATTCTTAACTTACAAGCCTTGTTTAAACAACTTAAATCTTTAGCAAGAGGAGTTTAGTATACGTCGACTAATTGTTTTTAAAAAAAATTTAAAGCATGAAACCATTAACTATCTACAAACCCAAGTGTCTTAAAATTAACTAAAACAAAATCGTAAATAATGTTGCAATTTAAAAGCTCAAAAAGGCGGAGTAACTAAACATGGGTTTCACAAGTCGTAACAAACAAACTAGAGCTTTATGCACAATTGGTTAACAATCAACATCCTTCAAAATTTTTAATGTTGTAAAAAAATCAACTAACAAATCGTTTTAAGTAAAATAATTGTTACATTTTAAGAAATATAGTTCATGTTTTTACACTTTATTGCTACTAAATTTTGCTAAAAATTTAAAGAAATGCTTGTGTTATTTAAAAAAAGCCTTCAAATTTACCGATTTGAATATTAATAATTTTTTAGTCAAACATTGTAATTTCCCTTGATTAATTTTTAAATTTGTTAGTGCTAGTTTTTAAATCTAGATTGTAATATTGTTTAATTTCTGCTAATAGTTTTTTTGAAATGAAAATATAAGAAGTTAAATCAGGTCATGTATTTAAATAAGAATTAAGTAAGAATAAGAAAAATAACTTTATTTATCATTCCTAATACCAAGTTATCTAAAATACCTTAAATACCTTAAACAACAGACAACTAATCATTTAGTATGTGCGTTAATCTATTGCTAATGATAGTTTGTAATAGGTAATAATTTTGATAATTCGAACAATAAATTACAACTATTGTTTTTAAACCACTTAAAACATTCAAACATGTAGCTATTTTTATTTGTAGTTTTTAAACTTAAATGTTTCACACGATACTAAAAATAAACAAAATACAAATGTAATCATAGAACATACAAGCAAACACTTGAACTTACATGTCATATGATTAAGTTTGTTTTTATTTCTAAAAGTCATGTGCGATGATATTAAAATAAAACAAATAATGCAATTTTATTTTATTTTTATTTCAAGTATTTCTAAAAATAAACATAATTACTTTTTGTAATTTAGTACATAAATTTATTTTTATTTATTTTTTAAATAAACTTTGGCACTTAAGTATATACATTAAATATTAAAAAATGTAAAGTGTCATGTGTTTTATAACTTTAACACAAAATCTATATTGCCAAAATAACAATAAAAAAATTTTTATTCTAAGTTAAACACATGTTTGAATGTCTGTTTATTAACAGAAAAAAAAACATTAAGTCAAATACAAATTGTAGAGACAATTACTTAATAAATACAAACACTCACAACGTCACAATAGTAAGTATCTTGCTCGCAGTGAAGATTATAATATCAGTCGTTGTATTACTATGGCATCGTTGGAATGTTCTAAACATATGGCAATACAATAAATCACTTATAAGATTTTGAAGAATCTTTGCTGCTTCCGCTGCGAGGGTAGGGAGAGCATGAACTCAAAGCTTGGTAAGGATTGTAGTGAGATGGGTGGCCGAGTTCGCTGCCTTGGAAGGAGAGAGGTGGCATATGGGGAGGATACTTAAATGCCACACATCTCCTCCATTCTCAATAATTCATCAATGTTCCTATTGATGACGTCATCACCTGAAATGGTGGGAGACGACTGCAAGTCGTAGTCTTTGTCGGTGAAAGAAACTGACTCTTTGTGATTCTTTTCATTTGTTTTCTGATGGTATTCATCCTGAACTCTAGATTCGATGTTGCTGTTATTCGTGTTGTTCTCACACTCATCTGTGGTTAATAAAATAATTAATTTTGTCTAAATCAAAAAAATGCTTTGATATAACAAAGGCATACAGTGGTTACGTAGTTTTACTGAAACTTGAAAATCGGCATTTTTAAGTCTACTGTATAAAAAATTCAATAAAAAAAGCAATACAGGAACAGGAATAAACTAATCTTGAAAAATAATTAAAAATAAATTTACAGGCTTATTTCTGTACACTTTTTGTTTTGCTTTTTACTAAAATTAAATTTTAAGGAAACAAAATACTATTTGTGTTGTGAATGTCTAATAAATTTTACTATTGTATGATAATTATTTCATTTTCGGTAGTAAAAATGTAGGCTTAAATAATAATAACTAACTAATAACGTTGACTACAGGCATTTCATTCATCTGAGATACTTCATTATTGGAGTCATTAATAGAAGTTGATTGTTCACTTTTTTCATTTCTAAAATGAGAATAATTTAAATTTTATCTAATAAATAAGTAACATTTTCAAGTAAAATAATTTTTGTAGGTACCAATAAAATTTTGCACTGATTTTTGAGTGATAATTTTACATATTGTTAACAATTTACCAATAGAGTCTTATTGAAATTCTAGGTGTTTCCCCAATATTTGCTGAGTCAGCATAAATCAATTATTGAAATTTTATTTTTTGATTAGTTTTTAATATGTTTGGGTAAGGTAGGTTAAGGTTAAGCGTATAAAAAAAAAGTTAAAAATGTGGGTAAGATAGGTTAGAATTAAGGATAAATATTAAAAAAATGAAAAATAATTGAAAAAGGTGCTGACTTAGTAAATACTAGGAGAAACACCTTTAATTTGAAGTCAGACCCATACCAATAGTACTACTTATGGATTTTTTAAATCAAAAGTTTGAAAAAAGTATTTGAAATTCAGTTGCGTGTGTTTTATTTTGTTTTAAAACTAAACAAACAGTTTAAATAAAATTAGAAGAAAAAATTCAATCTATTTACTTACTTAAAAAACAAATATTATCAGCCATTGATAACAGAATTAAATTTCAAAAACTATATAGGATTCAAAGAGTTCAATATTTAAGTTAATTACTTCTCCTATAAATTTTTTCAACAAAACTATAAATACTAAAAGTTCTAACCTGCTAAAATTAACTTTATAGACTTCAGTGATTTTCTTATTCTGAACCTAGAATTTTAAATGATATAAAAAGTAAAGTCTAACGATAGATCAGTTGGAACTACATCTATCACAAAATATATAAAATATTTCAATGATTTTTTTTCAAAACTAAAACATGCCAAAAATAAAATTGGTCGAGACAAAGCGAATAATTAACTCTACACAAATGATAATAGAAATATTTAAAATACTGACGATTAGAAAATAAATAAAGCAATATTTAAGCTTGTATTTTTGCCAAAATAACTTATACTAATTATAAAACCTTAATAAATTACTTCAACTAGTTTTTTTAACATCATATTAAGTATCTATTTTACAAGAACTTGATTTAAAATAGATTATAAATTAGTGTATAGATCTTTTGGTTTTTGTTATAGTTTCTTTAAACTTTGTTATTATAAATGTTTAGCATCTAACAAAAAAATATATAAATGATTCTAAAAAACCTTTTCAAATTACTTATTCAATATAATCAAGTACACTTACAAGTAAATAAATTGCAACAGCTAGAACCAAAACAATCAGTGGACACAAAATTCCCAACGCTGTAGCGAGAGCCGGAAACGGTTTTTCTTTTGTGTAATTGATATAAAAAGTAACTTCTTCGGAACTAAATTTGTCATCTAAAACCTAAAATACACATGACATAATAGTAAAACAAAACCTATGTACCAAAAATTAAAACAACCAACAAATTAATATAAATACCAGTAGTGTTAAATGATAAAGAATTTAAACATACTTTTACAGTTAAGGTAAGTTGAAAGTGAAAATCGTCTTGACTTGGTTTTATAATTTTTATTTCACCAGAATTTTCATTAAACTCTAGAACATTTTGACAATCAGCTACTGGTGTACATGAAACTTTCTTGTAGTGTAAACCTGTTTTTTGGTCATTGTAGACCTAAAATAAAATCAAAATTTAAACTAACGAACTACTTTGTTAGACTAAAACTTTACACAATCGTCTCTTGTAGTACTAGAATGCATTATCATTTATTAAGCTCAAAGCTTATTATTTTTTACTTCCTAAGTTTATTTTATTTTTAATTTTTCAAACTAATAATTTGTGCCTAAAGAATTAATAAATATAATTTCTACTTATTCTAATATTTGAACTCTATAACTTGAACTAAAACAATAAAAAGTTTGTAAAAATTTATAAAGAAATACTGCATTAGTGTAGAATAAACATTTGGATTGCTACTACAAAGATTTATGTAAGCTAAAGATTTCTTAGAGTAGGTTAACTTATCTTTTACAAAACCTTTTACTTAAATTAACAGGCTTAAACAGAATTAAGCTGTTTTTATTTACTGTATCTTCGAAACTTCTTAGTATAATTAAAGTTTAAGTTTTCTCAAAATTTCATTTTACTTTTCTAATTTAAAATAAAAATAAAATTTCTATTCGATTATAACATTTTAAATTGACTTTTATTGCACACTTTTATACAATAAAATGTTTCAAAATTTTTTATTGTCAATAAAATTAGTTAAAAAGAAATATTTCTAAAAAAAAAATTAACTTCAGCATTTTAAATATTTTTATAATCTATGTACGAAAACCCTAAAATGATAATTGTACTTTTTTATAATATGTTGTAATTTTATTAGGACAAAGAACTTTAATTAACTTTCAAAAGTACCTGAAGTGTTATTGAGTCTTTACTTTCAGCGTTTAGATTTACAGTTTGGTTTTGTTTAGGGTAAGTTATCTGAGGAATGACGTCATTTACATTATGTAATGAAATCATCAAACTTCTTTGAGCAGTAAATTTTCCGTCAGTGACCAAAACAGCAACCTTTGTAACAAATGATTTAAAATAAAAAATTGTTTATATTATGTAGTTTTTCTTAATTTTTTTTTCACTTAAAATTATTCAAAAAATAATTTCATAAAAAAAATCCAAAATACCTTGTAAGCATTTTTGTTTCATAATCTAAAGGACTTTTGAGCTTCAACAAATTTCCTTCAATTTTAAATGGATTGTTGATTTTGTCCACGAGAATGTACGTCAACTATTAGAATATTAAACAATTATTTAGATAAAAATTTAATGTTTTATAACTTAAAATGTATTTCAAGTTTCCTTTAAGTAGTTTTAACAGCCTATAATTCTAACTAAAGCTTATAAAAACTATATATTTTTAATTGACTAAAAACAAAATGTTAAGTTAAGTTTGTTGAACTATTAGATATTTTTGTATAGTATAAAGAAATATGCATACTTTAGTATGATTTCAATGAAATTTTTTGTTTTAAACCTTTTCATTTTTAGTTTTAATTATTTTCTAAAATGTTTTCAAAGTTAGTAAAATTTTAAATGCTAAAACTTTTTTAAATACTAAAACAAAATACAGCTTTTTTTACTAGCGTTTTAAGAGAATAGTAAGTAAAATTACAAACTTTAGAATTTTTGTCAGCGTCTGTTGCTTTTAGTTTTACAACTACGTCACCAACAGATAAATTTTCTTTTATAAAAATTTCATTATCTTCATCATTTTCAAATACTGGTTTGTGCTCGTTCACATCAAGAACTTCAAAATGTAACTTCATAGATTTAGTACTGTTCCTGTGTATTAAGAAAAGCTTTCAAAACACACAGTTTTAAAATGTAAAATTTATATTTTTTTAAAACCTAAAATATTGCAACCCATGTTAAAAATATTTGTATTTTAATATAGAAAAAACAATACTTATCATTTTCAACTTCGATATTTAAACTTTTTAATTATATTGAAATAGTGTTTAAAATTTTAATACTGCCAGCAAATAAATTATATTTGTCGGTATTAGTTAACTAAAGATATTTTAATACCATCTAAATCTAACTTTGAATCATTTTTACCTGTAAGAAGCTTCAATTTCAACTTCATATTCCGTTTCGTTTTCTGCATCAAACGTACCAAAAAGTTTGTTTCCTTTCAATTGAAAATATTCACCGGTTATAGGGGAAACTTGAGTAATTTTGGTTTCAAAGTCGGAGAAATTTAGACCATATTTTTCAGAGTCTATAAAATTGAAAGACCCAAGTTCTATATCCACTCCTTCTTTAACTTGATCTAAAATTATGCCAACTTAAATGTACATCAGTTAATTTAATTTTGTTTATATTTTAAGTTTTCTTTTGCTACATTAAAGCAAGTTTCAATTGAAGAATAAATGTTTTTGTGTTCACATATGTATATTATAAAAAAACTATAATTTTAACACAACTTACATTTAAACTTGCGTGAAACCAACTGTGTTTCTTCAAAAGGCTGCAACTCAAAAACTGGATCAATTTTAGAATATATTTCAATGACAGCACTACTAATAGACAATTTTGATTCAACTTGGAAATAATAAGCTTCAACTTCATACCTAAACAATTAATTGTTATGTTTAAGCCAGAATATCATGTTATAATTAAATAACACACAAAAAAATAACTTACTCTATTTTAACTTTGTCTTTAAGATAACTAATAAGTTTTGCAGCTTTTAATTTACCGTAATTACTAATGTATAAGTGTGGGTATTTTTCAAGACTTTCCTTTGTTGCTCTAAAATGAATATCAGTGTAGAGGTCTGTGTTGGGATTAGTAGCTTGTACATAGAATCCATTTTTTGTTTTCAAAGTTTCCAAGTCAACTTCGTATTTCTTTTAATTTCAAATAATATATTTTTTTGATGCGAAAATAGTAAGAAAAAAGTTGAGTAAACAAATTTAGGCAAGACTGTTCTTTGTATTTAACAAAAACTTTTTAATATTTTTCATGATACTAAAAACTATTTTAGGTATTGTATAAACTACAGAGTAATTTAATAAAATGTTAAGCGTACATGCATTGTACTGTTAAAGTTTAGCTATTTATAACAAGTTAAATATATTTTAAGCAAAATGTTTTTGATATGAATAAAAGCTTAGAACTTAAGTAACACGTAAAAAAGCGCTTTAACTAGTTTTAATAAAAATTTACTTATTTTATAAACTGTTTATCTACGTTTTAACAAATGTTAATTCATTTAATTCATTAACACATGTTAACTCTGCATTGCTTTGAGCTTAGATGAGGTACTAAAACTTCAAAATAATTCTCTAATATAATTGTGTAAATATCTTATATCTCATATTTTTTAGATAAAATTAAAAATGTGTAACTTCTTACCTCTGTCGAAAACTGAGGAGGTTTTAAATAAGAAGGTGTCAGAAAAATTTTCATTTCAACTTCCGTTCCATTACTATCTTTAGCTTGAAGATACATCAAGTCACCATGGTTTGGAGATTCTTGTTCTGCATAATTTAAATAATAAATTTAATATACTTTTTATAAGTTCTAATGTAACTGAAAATAAAGTATTTAATTCAGTGTATATCTTTATTTAATTTAAACAGCATTTACCCATGCTTTCGTTCAGCTGTAATTGATAAACACCATCTCCAATGTCTACTAAAGAGAGCTTCTTATAGTTTCCAATAAAACTAACTTGAATACCTTTTCCTGTTTTTTAAATTTTTTTAAAATGTGTTCTTAAGATATAATTGCTAAAATAATAATTTAAATATCTAAAGTATTTTCCTATATAAATTTAAATAAAAAAAAATATTTACCTTAAAAATCTTTCTTTGTACTAAAGAGTAAAGTTAATAGCTATTGCTATAGTTAATAAGAAGTTATTTATAACTTCAGTAAAACTTAAAATAGTTAAAAAAATCAGCGTAACATAAAAAGTGTATGTAAGAATAGGGTATTCGTTTATTTGAAAAACTCGATCGTAAAACTTATTTTTTAGATTTTTACTAAGTTAAATACTAACTACCCTGATATCAACTTAATGATAAAATATATCAAAATTTATTTATTATTATTTGATGATATAAAACATTTTATATAAAACTTAACTTCAAATTTGCACAATATACTGTTACAAATAGCAATAGAAACAATATACTTATAATGTTTTGATTTATTAGTTTTACTCAAAAAAATAAAAAAAAATTAAAAAATACTATTTAATTTAGTTTAGACTGTTCAATGAAATAATATGCAAACAAGTGTTTAAACCAGTATTTCAAAAACCATTAAGATAAGATACAAAGACATAAGTTAAACTTATTATGTTTTGTTTTAAGTATTAATAGGTCATTCTTACGGAAATATTGCAGTTATAATTATTTTTTTAGTTTTTACAGCAAAACGTTTCAATTTATACTTTACGTCATTTTCAATACTTTATAAAAACAGAAAATAAAAAAACAACTTTTCTTCTATATCTAATGCAATACCTTTTAAAGTAAACTTTGGACCAAATATTAATCCTTCTTTGCCACCTGTAGGTACGTCTACTGTTGTAATGCATTTTGAATCGTCTTGTTTGCCATGAACACACGAGTTGATGCTTAACCCATTCGCATGTATGATTCCAACAAGAAATATAAATACCAATATATTTAACTTTATCATACTTAACACTGTTTGTAAAATTAAAAAAAACTTTTAGAGTTTTGGCTGTGTAAAAAAGAGTGTTCACAGCTAGTTATATATACAAGAGCTAATACTTTTCTTCAAGTCAAACATAGAATTTTTTTTTGTAAAACATCTATGAAGTTAAATCCATAAACTTAAATAAAAATTAACCTAGGAAAAGTAAAACATTAACCACGAATTTTAGTGTTTTTTAAGGTTAAAATATTTTAGTTTTTAAGTTTTCTCATTAAGTTTATTTTAGAAAATATTTTCATTTTTTACTAAAAAAAATAACGAAATTGATAATATTCAAGGTTTTAAAACTAACAAAAAAAAAACTAACAAACAAGCATACTAAACTTCATTAGATAATAAAATTAAAAATGATGCAATCTACTAAAAAAATGATTTTGCTATTTGAATTAATGATTACATAAATGTTAGTAAGTTATTATTCTTTTTAGATTTATGTTAATTTTTTTATTGATAAAGTATGTATTAAACTACCAACAACAAGCGCCATTCAATTAACAAAAGTGTTGAAAAGGAAGCAAATCTTTCTCTCATACTAACACAAGTAAACTGACACTTTTTAACTATAACACTAAAAAATTCATCCTTTTTACGTTTTTCTCTCATTTGTTTCGCCTTTTTCACTTAACTTTAACTTGACGTAATGCTAAATCTACCCAAAAATTTCTTCAATAATGCTAACTTTGTTGGATTAAAGTAATTTTCTATGTTTTCTATTTTTTCACATTCTGTTTTGTACATTTTGTTGTAATGAAATGTTAACAACACCGAAACGCTTTATTACTAAAATCATAATTAAAGTTGTATTTTTAAGTTATTTTTTAGATATTTTAAACTTTACCTTAAATGTTGAACATCTGAACTAACAATTTTTTTAATAACAAAAAAATATTATAGGCAAATAAATTCTTAAGGTATTAGCAGCTGTTTTCAATGAAAACAAAGTATTTAAATGCATTTTTTTAACATAAAGTAATGTTAAATACTAATGTTCTAAATCGTAAGTGAGTTTTTACTAAATCATGAAAAGCTTAACAAAACATACTAAGTAAACTAGTACTTTGAAAATAAAATAATTTCTAAAGCTATACTAGAAATGTAACGTAGTATACAGCTCATATCTACAACTAAACGCTTCAAGTAAATTTTCACCTAATAAATCTTGTTAGGAGTTGTTAACGCTTGAATAAGTATTCTAGAAAAGCTTATCGGTAAGTTGATCTGCTTACTGAAAAAAGTTTACCGCGTTGTTAGTACTCGTTACCTTTCATTGGACTTGGTTGCATTTATATACTTAACATAATCATAAGTCATGTTACATGTTTTAATATAAAAATGACTAAAAATAGTGTGACACTAAAAAGTATCAAAACTAATTTTTGTAGTATTTTTTGTTTTTTTTATCTTAGTTAGATAATAAGAATGCTAAATATTAAAGTTATTACAACTAACAATTGTCACATAACAAGTACTTAACAAATATTTTTTTGTGTACGCCTTTACGGATTTTGCGTCAAGTTTAAATTTTGGTCAATTAGTTTTAATTTGGAAGCTAAAAAAAATAAACTTAAGACAAAGTTCTAACTATCAATAAAAACAAAATAAAATTGTTCTAATCTGACTGCAATAACAAACTCTTACAATATTTTAATATATCTTTTAGTTTGCATGTAGTTTTTTAATGCTTATTTTTGTGTAAAGATGATTTGTACAACATATTTTTGATTAATCTACTTTATGTCTTACAAATTTGTAACTCATTACATTATATTTAACCAATTTGTATATTTGCTGTTTTAACATTAGTAAGGTTAAAAACTAAATCAATTATAAAAAACATAACAAATTTAGATGCAGTTGAATTATTTATTATAAAAAACCTTTCAAATTTCCTTAGTAATGAGTTCATAGTTTTCATGGCTAAATAAAAAAATAAACAATTACTTTAAAGAACGAGCATAATTTAGAACTTAAAAACTTATAGCTACTTTTGAAGTTAAAAAACAAATTTAAAAAAATTATTTTTTGTTATATTTAATCAATAAAAAACTTTCTATAAATACATCAAATTTTTATTCAACGAAACATTAAAATTATCACTATTGTTTAGTATATAACAGAAGATGCGTAAAAAAGTTGTTTTGCCTTAAGTGTTTTTCACATAACTTAATCAAATCGAATTAACAATATCTGTTCTTTGCTTGTTAAAAAGTAAAACAAATCTGTAAGCAAAACAGCTGAACTTTCAAAAACTAAGCACACTTTAAGTTTTTTTTAAATTATGTTAAAATTTACAGACTAAAAACCAGTTTTTACAATTTTACTTAGTATGCTTATATCTTTATCAAAAATGTTTGTCAGACTGTAAATAACTTTTTAATAAACTAATTTAGATTATTTCTTCAAGAACTACTTTATTGATTAAAAAACTTACAAACTAAACTTTCTTAATTATTTTAAAAACATTAGTTTTTAAAAATAGACAGATTTATTCAAAGTAAGATAAAAATAATCTTATCTTATTTTGACAGCGTATATGAATCCTATCGAACTGACATTGTAAGGCCTGAAGTCTTTTTCACAAAACTTTATTAATTGTTCTCAAAATATATAAGAGCACATTTAGCTTGTAAAAAACTAAATAAAATATTATGTTATCGTGAAAAATATGAAGTCGCGCCTTTTAAAACAAACAGTCAAAAGCAAAAAGTTTACGGTTTTCAGAAGTTTAATGTTTATTTACGACTGGTAAAAATTGTTTTCATTTGATTTTTTTGAAATTTGATTCGAAATTTAAGTAAAAGCGCAAAAAATTTAAGCGCAATAAAGTAAAACTGTTGTTTGACAAACTGCCAGCTTAAAAAGACAATAAAAAGTTTCGAGTTGTTAATTAGTTTTCAAATAAACATGAATCGGTATTAAAAATGTTCTTCTAGCTCAATTAAGCGCGAAAAAGTTAGCAAAAGATGGGAATTTTTATTAGAATATACAGGCGAATGCATATTGTGTGACCAAATTTATGATAACTAAAATCAAAAATTTAAAAGTAGAATGGTTTAATTATATTTTTAATTGACTAAGTTTGTATACAAAAAATTTAAACAAAATTCAAATTTTAATAAAGTTTCAGAAAGAAACATATATAACTTTGATAATTGGACTTTGTTTCATATTTTGAACTACTTATTTAGATATTAGAGTGCGTTTTTTATATTATTTTGGTATGATATTTTTATTAGCTTCCTGTTTTAAAAATAAAACTAGCTAGAAAAACAGTAATCTAAGTTTAATATATCAAAATTTTTAATGATATGATCTATGAAACAATAAGTTAAAGCAGTTTTGTTTTATTTTCTTCAACACAAATAGTGTTATTCTTTTTAAGCAAATTAAGTTAAGCAAATTTTGTTTTATAAATTATGCTTCAGATAAATTAAACATCTATTTTTTGATTATTAAAAACTAATACAGTTTGAATTTCATATTTGATATATAAATCAATGACATTAGACCTTACACTAATCACAGACCTTAAAGAACTCCAAATTACAAAAATTTCTTAAGACATTAACAAACTATATTGTACAAAAGCGCAACGAAAAAAAGCATTAGACATGAGCTCCCGAGCAACATCAAGCGATTGTAATATAAATAACGTTACGATGTTTTCTAATATAGGTATATATTTCATTTAAATTACTTAAATGTTCTTAACAACTAGTACATTGGTAAAAATGAACGGTAAATGTTTGTTAGACCACAAGCATTTAAGCTAGTACCTTCGTATTTTAATGTTAGTTTTGTGAAACTTTTGAAAACAAAAAAAAAAAATCGTTTTGAAATACTTAAATTTTGCAATCTCATTTTTAATTTCTACTGAATTTTTGTAGCATTAATAATGAAAGATAAACGCTTAGTTAATGATTAAATTGATCCTGATTGGGGGTAACTGACAAAACTAAAAAATTTAGTTTGTATAAATAAGTAAAATCTTGTAGTTTAGCTGTAAAACTTAAACTTTACGTAACTTTGCTTTTGTTTATTTTTGTTTTAATTAATTATTTTTTGAGTATTTAAGTTATGTTTTGATAATAAAATAAGGTTAATTCCAAAACTAGGTAATATGTTTTTATTATGAAATAAAAATACAATATACTTCTTACTAATTTATTGAAATAAAATCAGATCTTAACTGTTTCTTTGTAATACAATGATACTTGTCTTACAGTAATATTTTAATTTAGATGCGTTACAAGGAGAATAGTTTGATTTATGTTTCATTATATCTTAATGTTTTTATTATGAAATAAAAATACAATATACTTCTTACTAATTTATTGAAATAAAATCAGATCTTAACTGTTTCTTTGTAATACAATGATACTTGTCTTACAGTAATATTTTAATTTAGATGCGTTACAAGGAGAATAGTTTGATTTATGTTTCATTATTATTCAATTACAAAAGAAATTATTTAGAACAAAAACATTTAAATTTCATGTATTTGCTTTAATATATCTAGTTAGGTTACTTAAGTCAAAATAAGTTTTCAAACTAAAAAGTTTTTGTTCTTCGAAATGTTAAAAACCAAAAAAAAAATAACTTCTTTAAAATTAAATTAATATGTATAAAATTCTGTAAAAAACATAGTTTAATTTAAATGCACACTTTGCTTAGAGACTCATTTACTTTGCAACATTGAATCTTACATATTTAACTAAACTGGTTTAAAAAAACTTTAAAATTAAACGTCAACTATGTTAAAAACTTAAGTACTCAGGCTGATTTAAAAAAATACTTAAATCATAAATATATGCTTTTAAAAGTATCTTAAGTTTTGCTTCATACCCAGCTATAACGAAATAACTTTGTTTTATAGGCTTCATAATAATTAATAAGAACTATAAGAACTTAAACTAATCTGCTTTAAAACATTTTCAAAATTTATACAATTACTAATTTAGTTGATTATAAATTTAATTTAATTAGTTAATAAATACTCCTTAGTCTATAAATATAGATAACTATATTTAATAGCTTAATTTTTTTAGTAGCTAAAACAAGTTAACATGTTTTAAACTTAATTTAAGAGTCTGGAGAATAATTGTATGTAAAGTTTGAAAATTTTTATAGTAACATAACAATTAAACTTTTACAAACTTTAAACGTGTAAAACTTTTTAAAAATCGTATATCTAACTTTTTTTATCGATTATGTGAACTTAAAGTTTAAAAATATTTGAAATAATAGTAACATTGTTTTCGTACAACATACAACTAGCGTTTTTTGACCTTAACAGGTTTCACAAAGTTCACTTGACTGCAAATATAGAACTAAAAACAATTAAATGCTGAAAAACGCAACAATTCATCAATACCCTATAAACAAATTTCAGTTGCATACTTGATTATTAATAGTCTAAACAGTTTAATTATAAAAGTTTATTAAAAGTATAGAAAAATTTTTGAATTGTGATATTTTCAAAAGCACGATTTCAATAAACTTCCGTTTAACAAACTTTCTTTATGGACTTATAAGTAAAAAACTTATGAACACTTATTTTTAGGAACAATTCGTTATAACATAACTACTATATAATTTAAAAAAATATAAACTTTTATTCAAAAATTTTACTTACAATATTTTCTTTTTTAAAGTTTGTAAAAATATATAAGTTTTCTTTAACAAATTAAACATAATTCGGAAAGAGTTGCCTATTTTTGTCAACTGCAATTGAAAATGAATTCGTTCAATGTGAAAAGTAACTTCGTTTTAAAACTATAACTTCATAAATCAGAAAACTAGTAAATGTTTAGTTTCAATACTAAATTTACAATACGTTCGTTTCAAAATATACTCTTTATACTATACTTTTATTTTTATTAAAGTCAAACGTATAAATGTTTTACTTACTTTCAGTTTTACTTGTCACTATAAATTCTACTTACTTTCTATTTAATTTACGTAAAATTTGAGTTGATAAATTCAAACTTAAGAATATAATGTCCTTCTCTATATTATATTTTTTTAGGAATTAAGACAACCTATCATTAAGATTAAAAGCAAATATAAAGCAGTTTTATGATAGAATGTATAGTTTATTTTCGTTTAAACTGTTGGACAAAGAAATTTAAAAGCTAATCAAAACTTCATATTGGTTTACAAGTTATTAATAAAACATTACGTATTTGATTTTGAGGTCACGTAAACTAAGAGGTAAATTTTTGTAGGAGTGGAATAAAAAATAATTAAGGCAATGCATAGATACATTATTTTATAATGATTTACTTTGAAGGGTATGTAACAAAATAATAATATTATTTAATATCTGAGTCTATAATTTTTCAAATGCAGGAATTACTATATTTAATATAAGTTTACTATTTTTGTAATTTGATTCAATTTGGTTAAGGAAGGTTTGATAACAAAGTATTAGTTCTAAAATTTATGTAAAATACATGTATAAATAGTACCTAGTTATTTTCTTATTTACTATAATTTTTAAACTTATGCTTTTAAAGTTTTTCATTTTCTTTATAAAAAATAAAATCCGCTGCTAAACAAAGAACTAACGAAAATTGTTCTTCGATACCTTAACTTTAAATTTAAACTTATTAAATACAAAACCAATATTTTTCTATTTATTATTATTATATATTTTAACTAAGTTCAGCACCTGATGGTGTAAGTTAAATCAATTCAACACTGAAATGTATGTCTTTTTTTAATTAGCTAGTCATATCTGGAATTTTAAATTTTAAATAAGTACTATGTTATAGCTCGGTTATATAATATTCATGATGCTATATAAAAACGTAGAAACATTTTTCTTTTAAAATTTAAAAACTATACATTTACTTATTAAGTTGTTCATTAACTAAACTTAATAAGCTTTAAAGTGTTATTTGATTATTACAAAATTTAATAACAGTTATAAAATTATTCATATCTAACTTACTAAACTTACTGTGCAATTAAAACAACGAAGATAATATCATTTAGTAAGTTATTATAAAACTAAAACATAATAGTAAATAAGTCAAGCTGCTAAAACAATTAACAATCTTCAACACAACATGCTTAACAAAGTATTTATAAACATTCTCTGTTTAATGATAAAATAAACAAGTGCATGTGAAGTTTAAAAATTGTAAACAAAAATGCATCCATTTGTTTATACTTGTATTAAAACTTTTACCGTGTGAAACATTATTTAAGCTACATAATTGTAAACTTAAATTTTTAGATGAACAATGTATTTATGCCCTTTGAAAACATAAAACTTACTAAAGCGTCTCTAGAACTTTAGCTTAAAATAGTTAAATGAAAATAATTTAGGCAATTAATTTAAGGATTTTCAAATTTTCGTTGTTTATGTGTAAACAAAAGATATTCAATTTATTTTTATAGGTAAGTTTTACAAAAAAGTATACGTTAAAGTAGAATTGGAGACTTAATGATTATGTTTTCAGTATCGTGGATTTATTTTGTTTCGTTTTATTCATAATTAAACATTAAAATATCACTAGAATATTAAAAAAAAAGACCAAAAAGTATAAAAAATAAACTGAATTAACAAAAAGAAAAAAGTTGTTGGCTTTTATCTTTTCTTGAAAAATAAACTTACAATCCTAAAAGATTTAACATTTTTAATTTTAGTATGAATTAACTTAACACTATTATCTTTTTGCTTATATTATACTAGTTGACAATGTAGTTAAAAAAAAACATAAAAAATCACATTATCTAATTTACCGAAAGTATTTAATATTCCTTACGTTAATGCTAAATACTTATTATTACAAGTTTAACTAAAAGTAGGCTTTCTTTAACTTGATAATTGCGCTTTGTTTAAATGAAAATAAAGTTTAAAATGAGTATTATATAGGTAGTTTTTTATTCGAATTAAAAACTATTATGAATTAATAAAAAAGAATACTAGTGTTGCTTTAATACACTTCCAAAAAACAAATCTAAAGTACATCACAAGGCTTAATACAATTAACTCTTTAAATGAGTAATTTTAAGCGTTAAATATTGAATAACAGCAACAATTAGAAGCTCACTATAGACTTAAAATTTTTATAATAAGCATATTTAAAATAACTTAAGTTTAGGGTAATTAATAGTTATTTTGAAATTGATCGCGCTACTTGTATATGTAACTCATATTTTTAGTTTGCCTTAATGTTAAAAGTTTTTTTTTTCTTGATATTTAAAAAGATATATTCTAAAAACTTTAACTTAAACTCAATTCTGCAAAAGTAAAAAAAAACTTTTAAGTTGTTTAAAACTGTATAATTAATTACATATTAGAACTCATTAGGCTTTAAAAAATATTGTATCGTACTTAAAAACAAAAACTTAATACTACTAAGAATACCTTTACAGTTGAAAAAATTTTTTGAAAACATTGTTTAAACAATTTTCAGATAGTACTCAGATACTGCTACCAATAATATATAAACAGTTTTGTATTTATAGTAAAGTTAGAATTTTATGAGTAAAATTAAACAATAATTCACAAATTAAGTTGTGAAGTCTTTAATTTAAATATATATAAACAGTTTAACTAATTATGGAAAACAAAATTTTACTAAGTTAATTAGATATCATTAACACTTAAAATTTTTAGTGTTTTATTTATAAACAAAGCTAGTTTTTATGTTTTAATAATTGTTTTAAATGAAATGATTTAAGAGGTTTTTTAATAGAACTTAACGAAATATGTACTTCACAAAAGTGAATACTAACCTTACACTCTTGTTATTATAATGAAGTATAAGAATTAGACTGGCTAAAACAAAAACTAATATCAACAAATTTTAGTACTATTGTAGGGTTTTAGTATTGTGTACAACCATACTAAAAACCATAATTGTATTTATAACTAACTTATACTAAACGCTAATACTAATCATTAAATAATACTAAGGCCTTCTCTGTAAACACCTAGGCACGACATAAATGAACATATTGTATTTAAGAACAATTTCAAAGACTTACAAAAAAACAAAGAGCATTATACTTTAGAAAATTATTTAAATGTTGACAAAACTTTTACACATGATTTAATATAGCAGGAATATACTTTAGAATTTATAAAACAAATTAAAGTATAACTACTTAAAATGTAAATAAAAAAATACTTATAAAAAGCAAGATCACTAAAAATAATAGGGTTGATCACGCCAATTCGATCATCAGACCACAAGTTTCGGTAGACTGAGACCGGTTTCGTCCTTATTAGGACTCATCAGTCAGTCACAACCGAAAAACATGTAGTCGTCAATCTACAAACAGTTTATCATGCTTTCACATGAATCAACTATTTGCTAGCAATGATCAGTGACGTCAGCATTGTCATTTGCCATGCAACGTTTAAAACATTGTCCACTAAGCAAGACATCTGGCACGCTCGTTTTAGTACGAGCTTGTCTCACGGCAAACGAAAGTCCAGGCTTCTGCTCTGCTGACTTTCGCCGATGTTTTTTGTTGATCACTAAAAATAATTTATACAATACAAGAAAACAATATAAATGTATATTCTGGAGTATTTACTGCATCCAGGCTGTTGCTAAAACACTTTAACCACTCTCTGTGGCTGGTTAATATAACAATGTTCTTAACTTTAATCAACATTACATCAGGAATTTCTTATCTGCTCTTTATTTTCTCTGTACCTTAACTTGCATCAGTATGACACTTGACCTTGAAAGCTTTCTTAAAACGCTTGGACGAACAAGTGTTTAAGCTCAAAGTTTCTACTTAAATTCAAGTGCAATTTGATACCCTTTAACTGTGTGTTTAAAGAAATTTTATTAAATACACTTTAGATTTATAAGGCAAAACAATAGTCTAACTTTTTTTACTCATGTATACTAAGCTAATTTGTGATATATTTGTATTAAAATATCATTGTACTTAACAAGTCTTTAATTTCTAAAACATTGCTATTCTTTACTTAGTTGTGTTATAGTTGTCAAATTATTTTTGCTTTCTTTTTTTGATAGGACTTAAAATGTTTGGTACTAGAACCTGGTGCACAAAAAAACCTTTCAGTTGCCATGTCGCCCACTACAGATACCTTTTAACGTCTTGTCTAGGACTAAGATAGAGTAGTTGACTAGTAGACTTAATTGTTCAAAAGTAACTAAATGTTGTAGCGCATTGTACTTATGTAAACTTTAAAGCTTTTTTTTTTTATTAGTGTCAAATTTACAACTAATAACTGACTTTGATATTTCCTTTTGAACTCGTTTAAATTTACATTCTTTAGTCTCTTATAAAACAAGTTTTAAATCTCTCAAAGAGCAGAAAATTTTAATAACACAAATTTATAGTTATTGTTTTTTATTTTATTTTAAAGGTTAATTACTGAAAGGATTAAGTAAAGTACTTGTACATTTAACCGCTTGATTTGTTAATATCACACGTTAAGTTTAAACTTTTGTTTTGTACATGTTGAAACTTCTAAAAACCACTTCTAAGAACTAAATAACCTAAGTAATTTTAAACTTCTTGTTTTAACTTTTTTTGTTAAAGTTTTACTTTGCTCTTTTTAATAGATTTCTAAAAACCTGTTCAAAAAGCTTTAATTTAAAGAAAAACGCTAACTAAAACCAACTTAGTTAACAGTTCTTTATTAATGTACGATTTTGTTTTTAGAATTAATAGTAACAAATGATGTTAGAAATAAGTAGCTTATAAATTATAAGTGGCTAACAAATTACAAATTTTTTCTTGTCTTAAAAGTAAACTCTAGTCAAACTTTCATATACATGAATGCTTACTTAATAAATATTTTTACGTGGCTTGTGATTAACTGGTATTAATGAACTTAAATAAACTATACTTTTTACTATTCTTATTGCAATTAGTAGCAAACTTTATTGCTTTAAGGACAATTAAAATGGTATTACTTAATCGTTTAAAAGTTTAACTCGTTTTAGTATATGCAACTTACCTTAAATATTCGCTTGTATTATTTGAAGAAATAAGGTATTTCAAAATTTAAGCAGAAATGCTTAAAGTTGTTAAAACAGTTAAATTGTAAGTTGGTTAAATGTAAAAAACTGTAAATATAGTAGATGGATCCGAATTTAAGAAAGTTATTGTTACTTTCGTTACTTAATCAAGTTAAAGTAACTAAATCAAACAATAAGATTGTTTATGAATGCGAAGGTCTTTGAAATATTTAAATCTCTAAATAATACCAAATCAAAATTATATTTAATATAATATCACGCCATACCGTTTCTTTGAAAGTAGTAGTCGATTTTAACAAAACTAATTTAACAACATATTTCGCTTCATTTTTACTCTTCGAATAATAAATCTAATTTGAATAAAATAATTTAATCAAGCTATCAGTAGTTTTAGGACGTATTTAAACATAAACATTGACTTTAATAACAAACATGCAAGTAGAATATACTTGAGGACATTAACAATACTTTAGAACTTCATTTTGAAGTTAACTACTAAGATATTCTAAGGCAATATTAAAGTTATGGCTAAAACTGTATAACATAAAACGTTTTTATTCATTTATAGCATACAGTTTTTGAATTAAATTAAATTTATTAATAATGAAGCACCTTATTTTAAGCTATGAGAAGCTAAAAAAACGAAATACATTACATATGAGCACACAAAAAGTTAAAATGTTGAACTAGTAAGAAAAAACCTTCATATAAATTTAGAAGTTTAGAACTAACTAAAACCATAAAACCCTAATACAAGTTGTCTGATTCTTAAATTTTGTCAGATTAGATTTGGTTCTCAAAAATCACGATTTAAGGAACATAAAAAACCGATAAACTCAATAAGAGGTCGGCAAACTGCTACCCTCCATAAAAGGAGTTATGGGTCGTAATGTGTTTTTAGCGAAAGAAAATCTACATGAGAGTTTTATAACTATTTTAAAATCAAAAAAAAAAACAATGAACTATGCGCGCTTTATACGAAATAATACCTAACATATATTACAGTTTTTGAAATTTGTTATTAAAAAAAAATCATGAGATTCAAGAAAACGAGCTTCAAAAGTATAAATTCTAACTTGTGGAGGCCTTTAATTATGCCTTTTATTATGTCATAAAAAGCCTACTTAGTTAAGTCTGACATGTTCTTTATAAAATGATCCTGACTTAGACAAAGTGTTCATTAATGAAATTCTGTCTAGATAAAAGCACTTTGATGTTTATTATTACTTTACATCCTAGTATGAAATTGATTTTTATAACCAATAGTAGACGTTTACAAAAATAGTTAATATTCCTATATGCTAGATACAAAACTTTTATCTATCTTAAAGATAAAATTGTCAAAACAATTTTTAAATACGAATAGTTTAATTTTTACAGGCTTTAATATTACTTTTCGTTTCCTTAACTTGCTTAACACTGTTAAAATATTTTGAGTAGTTAGTTATCTTTTATGAAATTGTCTTAAAAGTAAATTTATTTAAACCTTCTGTAAAAATAAACGTTTACTTGATAAATTATATTTGTACTTTTCTTTTGAACAAACATAACAAGTAAGTGTGAAATAACTTATACTAGATTCAATTTAGTAATATTGCAGCTAATAGTCAAGTTTATAGCCTAAAAATAACTTTAATGACTTTAAAAGTTTAAATCATGCTATGAGAACGGGTCTAAATTGCACGAAGACAGAATTGCACGAAAATATTAAATTACACGAGGGGACAAAATTGCACGAGTGCACATAGTTGCACAAAGCAATAATTGGACAAAGAAGATTTTGCACCAAAGGTCAATTTTGCACGAGAGTAAAAAACCAGAAAAAAAAGAAAGATAATTTAATAATAAAAAAAGTTACTGACCGAGGGTAAGTGCTAAAGGTATGAAAATACATTTTGTGCAAAATTATCTTCGTGAAATTTATTCCCTCGTGCAAAAGTGTTTTCGTGTAAAATTATTTTTGTGCAATTTCGTGCACTCGTGCAATTTTGTACGCTCGAGCAATTTTGACAACTACTCTCATGATATATATGTGTTGTATTTGTGACTTTTGCAGCTTAAATAAGATTTTAGCTGGTTTTATTCAGAAAAAGTAGGTTTCTTATATTTTTATTAGAAAATCTTAAAAACTTAAAAACAAATTGTATTGCAAATTTCGCGAAACTTAAAAATACAAAATTTTAGAAGTTTGGTTTTATATTTTGATAAGTTTATTGTAACTTAGTTTTATAAACTTTTTTTTTAAATTCAAATATACAGAAAATAAGCATGTATAGTCTTTTGAAAAGTTTTAATTACTAAATAAACAATTTCAACTTCTGTTCTAAATACAATTCCATTTCTTAAAAAATACGGCTAAGCTTTAAAGTTTATGGTATATCATCATGGAATTTTTTTACTTTCAAACTAAATCTTTTATGAAAAAAATATTTTTGAGTAAAATAAATTATAACTATCTAAATAAAATACGTAAAAAGTAATTAAAATCAAGCATTACCACAACTTATTATGACTTTTAAATTTAAGAAACTACTTATACATATTTGTTCTACAAAATGATAACAGTTCTATTTTTTACTTTTATTTATCTTAAAATATTCTAGAGGTCTAAAACAACACAATAAAATATAATTTAACCTAAGTTATGATTTGTAAAACTTTGTCATATGCAAAATATGAACTCAAATATTGCCAACAAAAACTAAGGACTTTGCTGAAACTATTAAAAGTTTGCTGTAAAATCTCCCCTTAAGCTTTAAGGGGAATCAGTTCCAAACAGGCTGGGTAATAAGCACACCACAGGATTTTCAGGATCAACTATGTACTGATTTGTGTGCATCTTACCACTTCTCAACTTTTTCCTATACTCTCCCAAGCAATAAGCATCAAAACTAAAAAGGATATTCACTAATGAGTTATTTTTAATTAAGTGTAGGCATAAGATAAACAGTATTTTTCTATAACGATTAAAAAAAAGAAAAATAGTTTATAGGTGTAATTTATTATATTACTTCATTAAAAAACAACAAAAAACGATCAAAACATTCGGTCTTAGCATCTGGTGCACGAGGAACCTTTCGGTTATCAACTCGAACACAACGAATACCTTTTAAAATGTTATTCAAGACCTTTTATTGCTTATAATTTTGTGTATAAATTAATTTTATATTCTATAGTAAATCGATTGAAAATTTTTATAGCCTAACGAACTATGTCTTGTGTTCTTGTTAAAAGTAACATTAAAGCTCTTGAAATTAAAATATCTAGCTTGAAAAGAAAAACCGGTTGAAGCCTTTTAAACAATAATTACCATATTAATTTAGATTTTATTTCGTTGATTAACTATCAAAACATTGTATTCTAGGTTTTAAGTTTTGCCCTAATCAACGAATCTCACCTGTTTGTAAGGTTGAACTTGTGTTTATACTTTTCATAACAACTGTTTCCGTGCTTCTTTTTAAACATATGTATGCGGACTCTAAGAGCCCAGCTGGATATTTCAACGATCTGGGACGCCTACATTGTTTGTATAAAATTTAAAAAGTTATTTAAAGTTGTTGTACATATTACGCACAACTTAAAGTTTTGGATGATAAAATGTTAAATAAACTAATTGATAAATTTCTCGACATAACATTCATTATTTATATAATATAAAACAGTCTATAAATAGCTTTAAAGAATTAGTTACAAATTACCTTTGAATCTATAGTTGCCGTATATTTAGCACTACTAAAACAATGAAAGTTAGAAAACTTAATTTCCATCACTTAGAATTTACAATAAAGAAATGTGTATTAAAATCTTACTGATTCGAAGACAAAATAAACAGTCAGTAGTCTTGCAAAATTATCTGGTTTTGTTTCAAGAGCATCAAATTTTTGTTGTAGGAAGTTGTAATACTTTGGCAGGTTGTCCAACACTGAATAATCCATACTCTTTTCAAACAACTCCCCTCTCTTTAAATTTTAAGCAAAAATTTATAAACTATATTTTGCATTTTAATTTAATTAATCTGAATGTATTTTAATTTGTGTTAAGCAGTTTAGTAGTATAGTTTGTAGTAAAAACATTCTAGAAGATACTGTAGCTTATTATTATTGTAAGAAATTACTGCATGGATGTTTATAAAACCTTTAAACTGTATCGAGTACTGCAAAACGTTTTATTAGATTAAAAATTAAACAATAATAAAATCTTACCTATAAAATTACTTATCTGTTTACCAGTGTATCGAGGTAATTTTTAATTAAAATATAACTAAACGGATTAGTAATTTTAAAAGTAAGATTTTATTATTGCCTAATTTTTAAACTAATAAAACTTTGCAGTACTCGAATACAGTTTAAATAATTTATCAACTACTTAAATAAACTGGTAAATCGTATGAATTAAATTAAGTACTAAATAACGTAATTTATAAAACATTTAAACTAGTATGAATTCGTGTCAGTTAATGTGTGAGTTCTAATGTACTTTAAAATGTAAACAAATTTTTAAAAACTTACTATTGCTAAAGTTCAATAAAAACCAAAATTAAAATTTTTCATACCTGACTACCAATAATTCTTGGGTTGTTAAATCTTTCATTTTTTAATCGGTTTATACTTTTCTTTCTCGTTTGAGTCATTTCACATAACGAAGTTGGATCATGTCTTGTGAGAACTCCATAGTACAAATTTGATTGGTCCATATCACTTATATACTTAATTGATAAGCGAACTTTTTCATCCACGTCCTTATTGGTTGGTTTTGTTACAAAACAGCAAACAAAATTTATTACAGCTTATTAAATTGAATATATGAAAATATTTCATGTAAAAAAGATAACATTTTATTTTAAGCTGATAATATTAAAAGTTTAGATAGTTTGCAAAAAACAAAGCCTTTAGAACAGGATTTCAAAAAATGGGCTCTTACAGAAATTTAGGGCCATAAGCAGCAAAGGGACCAAAAGGGACACAGAGATATTCTGGAGTTGATTGTGAATAGAAAAAAAAAGTTTACGTCGTATAAAGCGATAATTGTTTTAGACATTTTCGCGGGATGGGCTATAGCTTTTTTTATTTTTTTGTTTCAGTAAAGGAGGTCTTATGAAAAATGTTTTTGAAAATCCTGCTTTAAAAGCTTACAAAGGTAGTTATAAAACATTTAAACTATTAAGTAGTTTACTACTGTTATACTAAACAAATTAAAAATAAATTGTTTTTATTTTCAAAACTTAACATTACTAGAACTATTTTATTTATTTTAATAATAGGTAGTTAGATTGATAAAAAATGTATATAACATTGTATAAATATTGTATAAAAGGTCTTTGTATAGTTAAAAATTTTATACTCTATGTTAAAAAAATAAAATAAAATCTTTTAAACCTCTACTTTAATACCAGTCAAGTTTGTAAATTCATCATTTTTAGCTTGCTTCAACTTATCTGCCTTTTCTTTTACTGACTTATAGTAAGACTCGAATAATTTCATTTTGCTAAGATTCCAACCAGCTGGATCGTCTTCAGCAGCAGAACTTGTTTGAATTATGTCAAAATGAGCATTTAGATTGCGGAGAAAAACAATAAAGCTACAAAGTTTTAAACTTATGAGTAAATGTAATTAGATAACCAACTTTAAAATCTTTAAATTTTTTTCATAAGTAGAAATGCTGATACTAAAGTACGTATTTAATACTGATATAAAGCTTAGAAAATTTTTTACAGAAAACACGATCTTTTATTTTTACAAGTCATAGTTGTGTTTTTATAAAATTAGTACAATGACAAAGTAGATAAAAAATAAAAATATTTATGAAGCACTTAGAACAATGAAAAATAATACAAATTCAATTAAAATTTTATCAACAAAGGTTGATAAAAAAGTTATAAATTACATAAGTTAGATGTAGGCTTTACTTTATGAATACTTTTAAATAATTTTAATGAGATTAAAACTAATCGTAGACAAAACTATAAATATAAAAATTGACCAAGGTTAAGTTAAATTTTGTATCAAAAAACTAACTTGACCACTTGCTTCTGCATTTGTTCATCCATGATGAGTTGAATGAGGTCTTCGTGAATTATGACGTCATCACCCCTCATACGCGCGTTTATTTGCGCCAGTTTGAGCATTTGGTCGATTTGCTGTGAAACAATTCGTTCCAGGCGGAGTAAGGTGTTGCCGTCTACAGTTTCGCCTGACGTCCTGCATATTATCTGCATCAGCTCCGTTGACAGGTGTCCGTTCGATGCCATTGTATTTATTAATTTTATATTGCTTTCTGAAATATTTAAATTAGTTTCTCTTTGAAATAACATTTTGTTAAACTGGTATCTTATTATTATTGGTTGTGAACTAACCACAATGTTCAGTAACAAACTTTTTCTTATGAAAACAATTAAAAACAAATACTTATTACCATTTTTAATAGTTTCTGCAAATTTGACAAATAAATAAGTTAAAAATTTTTTTTTGTGAAAAAAACATGAAATACTTATTTACCACTGTTACTGTAAAAAAAAAGGTTTTTGCATACAAAAGACTGTTTCTATTAAATTTTGGTTTAACATCAGTATTAAAACAGTTCTGCAAAACAAAATCACTAAAGTAGGTAAACTTAGTTTTGTTTTTATGTTTTAGTTACTTGTAAGCTTTTATGACTTAAACTATTTTTAAATCTGTAATTACTTTTTTTTATAGTTACTTTTTGTATCTTAAAAACATAAAAAGTATAAATATTTTTATAACAAATTAAGTACATAAACTAATACTACATTTTGATACAACCTCTTTGTATAATATGATAAAACAGTTAAAACTTTATAAAGTTTGTTTGTCTAAAGTTAAAGACTTATTCTAAATAAACTGACCTATTTAAATATTTTACTATTTTAAGCTTAACATTCTTACATATGTTACTAACTTAATCCAACAGACTTTTTATTTTCAAATTGCAACTTAAAAAGTGCAAAACAAAATTTAAAAAGTAGTAATTAGCTAGCTTACTGCTGTATTACTTAAGCTCATTTAATGACTTTAATGTTATTGTAAAACAAGAAAACTACTATGGAATTTTGAACAATGAACAAAATTAGCTAACAATAACTACCTTATTGTTTGTAATTCTTTTGTATCTATCTGTGGTCAAAAGGTTAATAAACATTACTTTTAAACAAATTAATAAAACTCAAGTAATAAGTAAATTATTGCTTTCTTAAAGTTTAATTTTTTAAGGTTAAATATTAGTGGTATTAATGGTTTTTTTTTTCAGTAAAAAGTAAACAAAAAATTTTTTTTGATAACATTTTACATTTTAAAATAACTATTATTAAAGTATCTACTTCTGATATTAAATAACAATTTTATATACTTTTTAAAAAAACAAACTTTGCAAATATTGTCATCTATTTGATAACAAAGAATTTTCAAACTTAATGTTATTATGTTGCACTATTTATAAGAAAATAACTGACTTTTGAACTTTTGTTTTGTTTCAAATCAGTTGGCACAAACTTGCTAAGTTAAAAAACAAACAACACAAAAATAAACTTGTTTTAGTTTGTTATTTTTAATAACTTGAGCTTTATAAAAATGTGTTAAAGTATTATATTATTATTGCAAGTTTTTCAAATTTATTAGTTTTTAAGAATAGATTAAATGTATTCATTTCACCTTATTAAACTAATCTTTTTAAAACTGGTTTCTTACAAAGTTGTTTAGATACTTTTTAAAACTAAAGTGTTATTATACCAGTAAGCAAAAAGTAACAACTAAAATATAAACAAAATTTATACAATTTATTGTTAAAAGTGAATTATGTTCATGACAGCTTAAACGCTAAAAATTGTTTTATTTTGATTTTTTGTAAAAATTTAATTTTATAAGAACCTTTAAAATTTTTCTTAACTACTGTGAACAAATGCTTTTATAAACTTATAGATTTGAAAACTTTTTTACTTAATTAGATTATTAACAAACTGCACTAAAATTTAAAATAATTATTAAGTTGAAGTTTTGCATTAAACGAATTAAAAGTTATCACATAAAACTCCAACTTCAGCAGAAAAGAAATATCAATATTTTTGTTTTTACAAAAATTTTTGTAAGAGATTTTTTTTTATATTAAAATTATTGATTGACAAACTTATTTGCATGTAATTATTTATTAATAATTATTAAAATATAAGGATCAATAAACTTAATTTATTTAGAAAAAAAAAGTTAAAAAATAATCTACATACAGTTACAATATAATTATTTTTTCTTTAGGTATTCTAAAAAGAAGCATACTTTAAACCTCAAAATTTAAATATACCGAACCCTGATACATATTTGTTTTTTTATTAGCATATTTGTTTTAATTAAAAATGTTAGTTAATAAAGTATCAGTAAAGGTTTATATTATAACTATTTTGGTCATAAATTAGTATTTTTCTTTATTCAAGTACAGCTTGTTTGCATAACAAATTTAAAGTTTTAAAATAGGGTCTCCCAAAGTGGGCTCAAAGGTGACAAAGGAGACAAAAAAAGGGGGGAGGTAATTATCAGTAAAGGAGCCACATGAGGCCATGAAGTCATAGTTTGAAACTTACACTAGACATTCTGGAGTTAATGAAGAAAAGTAAAAAGGTCGTAGGGGTTTTATGGCACTTTTCGTGTTTAGCACATACGTGTGACTTATTTACTGAATTGGTTTATGTATATTATAACATTAATTTCGTGTTTTAAAGCTTTTAAAAAAAGTTTTACAAAATAGTTATTAAAAAAATAAGAAAAAACAAGTTTTACAATAAAATAAGAAAACTTTATTTAGTTTTCGTGCATATTAATAACATAAACACCAAGAAAATTTTCTTAGGAAAACACTACTATGAAAATTACGAAAGAAAGTAATATCTACTGTAAACAATTACTATTTGTTTTATCTTTCAACTCAAAGTATAAAAGTTAATTTAAAAGCTTTTCAAAGCTGGTAAATATTTTAATCATTTGATAAGTTATATTATTATTGAAAAAAAGGTTTTAAAATTAGAAGAAATTGTTTTAGTTTTAAAATTACTGCAATCTAAGTAATACTTTGAGCTACTAAATATAAACTTTAGTTATATTTAGCTTGAAAAACTTTAACTTGCTTTAATTAAATATTTTATTTAAGGAATTTGTTTAACTTCTAGTAGTGTTTATATTGATTACAGCTAATAACTTGGTTTTAGTAAAATATATTGAGTTTCTGATAAAATTATTGAACTAATGCAGTTTATGTTCAAAAATCTTATGTTCTTATGTTTTAAAGTAACTTAAAGTTAAATTTGAGCGACCTTTTTTGTCTTAAGATGTTTTATAAATATATTTAACTATAAAGTGATTTTAAACTCACCTTTAACATATTTTCTTTTAGAGGATACAACTTTTTTAAAATATTTTTTTGCTAAGATTTTAAAAAATTTTCACAAAAATAAACCTTACAAAAAAAAGCTTTAGTTGCCGTTGACGTTTTGCTTAAAAAATCCTTGTTAAGACATTGTATTAGCATTATGTAAGCTAAAAAGCACAATAATTCTTGTTTATGTGTAGGTACGTACAATGGTACAATATTATATCATGCTCTTTTTCTGATATTTTCAAAGATATTTAAAGAATAGGGTTTATTTCTAAACTTTTTATACTTTTTTTTGTAAAATGCTAAATGTTATATATTTTTAGATGATTATAAAACTGTTAATAATTATTAATTTAACTGTGAAAATAAATCAAACTATTATGAGTACATTAAAAAAGCTAAAACTTGTACTAATAACTAGCAAATAAAATTTTAACAATAATTTCTTCAAAAATTTTAAAACAACTTAAAAATCTCCAAATAAACTAACACCTAAAAACTTAACAAACTTTTCAAGAAACCAAACATGAAGTTTTAAACAAACTCTCGTAAAAATATATGTAGAAATTTCTACTGTTCAGTATTCATAAAAATATAGAATTATTAATAGATCAGACTTAGTTTAAATTATAAATTCTGGAATTCAAAAAAAAGACCAAAATTTTTACCTTACCAGCGCAGCATAGTTTAAGAATGTCAACAACAATGATATTTAATTGAATATAATTAATAGTATTTAAGTTTAATTTTAATTTAAGTTTTTAAGAAAAATAAACAACTATTAAAGATTAATTAAGCTGTATGTAAAAACTTGCATGTTTTTACAAACAAACAGATAGAAAGTTGGTTGTACATTAAATTAAGCAACAGGAACTACTTTCTATTATTGAGTGTTTATACTCACATCACTATATACTAATACAAGTTTATTTACAGAATGTTTTGTCTAAATAAACTTTGTAGTTAGTGAGAGTAACATTAATTTGTTTAACTTGGTTTGTGGTACAAAAATAGTACTAAAGAAATTTAGCTTTTGTATAAATCTATTCAATATAGCCTTTTTTCTTTATTTTATTATTAGATTTACTTTTTAAATTTCTTTAACGGTGAAATATATCAGCCTCAAATTTTTTTAAATAGATATAATTAAAACATTAAGAAAATAAGTTGAATTAGTTCTGTTACCATGTTTTAAATATAGTAAATAAAGTTATAAACCAATATATATTTTAAATTTTAACAAACAAAATACTTATGATCTAAACCTTAGAATAAAACACGAAAATAAACCTGAGTATTAAACTCAAGTTTAGGGCGAACGTATGTAACATGAAGTTTGTGCAATCTTATATAAATAGTTGATATTTTCATTCTATTTTAAATAATTGGAAATATAAATTCCTAAATCTTTAAAAACTTTAACTTCTGGTAACTTCGTATTATTGATTAAGATGTCAGTTGGAGAAGATTTTTTTTGTTAGTTGTTAGAATTTTACATTTGCTAGGATTTAAGTTTAGCTTTCTTGTTTTTAATCATAAGTAAATATTATCTAAAGATAGTTGTAATGAAGTATTTGACTGACTAAAGATTTCGGCATCATCTGCAAATAAGCTTAACTCACTTTTAATATCAATGTTTGAACAAATATCATTAATATAAATTAAGAAAAGAAGGGGGCCAACTACACCATCTTGTGGTACTCCACTTTAGATTGTTAAAAAGTCAGAAAGCGTATCATTGATGAATACTCTTTGTGATCTATTATTCAAAAAGTTATCAATCAATCAATTAAGTTTTCATGTAGCCCATACTGTTTTAAAGTTTTTAATAATCTTTTGTGTGATACTGAATCAAAGGCTTTTTGAATATCCGTATAAACTACTTTAGTAAATTAATTTTTGAGATTAGGAACTGACCAAGAATGTAAGCATGTTAACAGTTGAATAGTTGATAAGCGGTTTGGGACAAAACCAAACTGTTTGTTAGTTAATAATTTGTTATCAAAGAGGTGATTGAGAATTTTCACAGATACAATATGTTCACAAATTCTTGAAAAGCCTGTTGTTAGAGATATTGGTCTGTAATTTAACGCATCGTGTATATTAACTTTCTTGTGCACAGGAATAATAAAAGATGTTTTCCATTGTTTAGGAACATCAGATAAGGTTTTTTGCAATAAACTGACATTGTCAAAAATATTCTCCATGTTTTTCAAAAAAGGGTTATAATTATTATTTTTAAATTGTTTCCGTTGCAAAAAGAAATTATGATGATCTTTATTTTTTTTGAAAGAAAAAAAACGTTCTATAAAGTATAATCGAAAACAAAAACCCAGTTAAATAAACTGCTGTAATATTTAAAAAAAGAAGGATGTCTATGCTAAAGTTGGGCATAATTACTAATTAGAAAAAGGGAAAAGTTATAATTTTCTGTGCTGAAATAAATAATACTTAATTTAACGCTAAAAAGTTTGAATAAAAAACAAAAATCAAAATATGTCTTGGTAATTTTTCATTTTCAGAATAATGATTAGAACAATAAATGGTAACTATACTATATACTGGCTAAACAAAAATTAAAGTAATCTAGACTATTAAGCTATAGTGAAACTTTAAACTAAATTAAAAATTTTTTGTAAGTTTGAATAATGTCTATTTAAACAAACTTTTTTTTTTGTAAACAGTCTTTTGTACATTTGTCATTAAGTTTAGTTGTAAATTAATTGTTGTCTGATTAAACTGTATAAAACCAAATTGTTGCTGTAAACTAGCGTAAGACAACATCATTTTAGTCGGCTGGCCAGATGTAGAATTTAGTTCTAGGTCGGCCAGATAGTTTAAATTTCAATTTGATACTTAATCTATTCAATATTTTTTCATTATACCTAGCGAGAGCTTAAAATCTCCCTTAAATTGTACTTATTTTGCTTTTCATCTGCGAGTCTATGAAAATCTAGTTTAACTTTCAATACTTTGTTTAGCAGGCCACGTTTATATGCTCATGTGCTACAATTTACCTTTTTGGGACCGGAATCCACTTAAACGTTAAAAACATTTGCGAGCAAGTCATTTTCAGTTTGCGGGCCATACGTTGCAAACCGCTACTATAAGCAGTTTGAATAAAGCTGTCTAAACTATATGAAATAAAGCCTATTTTGGATTGTTTATTCTTTTGTATTTTTAAATTTCTTATTATAAATTATAAAACGCAATCAAAATAATCAAATTAAGCAGGTCAAAAAAGCGAGTTATATTAGCTTAAATTAATGTAACGCAATAAGAAACGTTTAATTTACGGTCGTAGGGTCGTATTAACCTTTTTTTTTCAGTTTTATTAGAAGTTCAATTTTTATACAGGTGAAACTAATAGAAACCGAAAACACAAAAACTTAACATCATTTAATTAATTATACTACAAAATTGTTTTAAAACACATCAAGAAACATCATTTAAAATAACTTAAATAAAATACTAAAAGTAATATTTAGTTGAAAACTAGTATCACATTTTAGTTATTATTTTACATTAAAGAGTTTTTAAATTTAAAAGCTTGCTATATACGGTTTTTTTCTCTTAAATAGCAATTTATAAATTGTATTCAAAGCTTATTTTAACGTATTTATTTATTCCAAAATAAACTTAATTCCTCTATTACAATCGAAATGAAATAAAATACATAAGTTTAAACTATTTGGGTAAAAACATATATTTTAAGTACTATTACATATACAATAAAACGCTTTGACTAAGTTATTTTGTTATTAGTCTGCAATTGTTATAGTACAAAATGTAACAATATCTTCAAGATAGTTTTATTCGAAGATTACACCCAAAAGCAATAGTTGTATGTAAAGCTTTATATACATTAAGTTTTTAAAATTGTAGAATTAGAAGAAACTTTTAGCTAATTATGTGTCAAAACTTTTTGTTTAACTTCGTATTTATGTAGTTAAGACCTAAAAATGTTACTACGTATATTGACTAAACAGTTTTTAATATATTTTGAGTACATTTAAAAAAGTTCAGGTAATTTAAATTATACAATATTTTAAAATTAATAAGAGATAATTCATACTCTAAGTAATTAATAATTCATAACAATATAACTTATTGTGTTGGTTTGATTTTAAAAGATGTTAAAATGTTGTAATTTTTTATAAAAATAGAAACTATAAATAACAAGTAGATCTAAATTAATAAAAACTGTTTCTTTTATTCACCAAATTTTAAAGATTGCTTAAAATTTTTAGATTACTGGATTCTATTAAAATAAAGTCTATGAAACGAAAAATGAGCGAACATGAATTGGAATCTTCTTTCAGTGGAAAAAATGTTCTGAACTCTTCCAAATCACACCGGCGACATTCAATCACAAAAGTTTCTCATCAAAACAGTAATTCAAAGGTTTTAATTGTTGTTTGTATATTTTTTATCTATACATAGTTTTTAATTGAAACGAAAATCAGTAAGTATTATCAAAACACTTGATAATTTGAAAAAATATAAAAAAATGTTCAACTAACTGTTTCCCATTTTGTAATTTCATCATTGTTTTTAAGATTATATATGTTTTAAGTATTTAGTTAGTTTTATATAATTAATAAAGAAAAACTTTCTGAATTTATTTTCTCAGATTAAAGGAAAAGCTCCGAAAATTCCAAAAATTAAATTAAAAGTTCCATCAAAAAGAAATACGGTTGGAACATCAAGTATGCAGAAAGAGAAACTTATAAAGCCAAAACACAAACGAAATTCTACACCTGGTTGCTCGACTAAACTAAACTTGGGACACTTGAAGGACAGCGTGAAAAGAAAATCTATTAAAAAGCGTAAAAAAGACAATAGTAGCGCCATTATTGTTGATTCCGACACGGAAAGTATCCCGTCAGTAACAAGCCTCTTAAACGATTCGACTGATAAAGAAAACATTGACACCGGGTCGGAAGGTCGCAATAGTAGCTTTGGTGTCTTGGTCAAAACTGAGCCGATTGACAATTTGCATTCGAAAATAATCGAGCAAGCGAGGGAACTAGATCCTGAAAGTACTCTGTCCGTAGAATCGGAAAGTTTCAATTGTGGCCGTGCAGCAAACAAAAGTCGACCGCAAAAAACAAAGATAGTCAAGAATGCAAGGAAAACTATCCGTGCACGGAGGAAGAGCCGACTGCAATCTACAGGGAGCACAAATGATACAGTGTTCAATGAACCGCATCATTCCGGTGCAATTATCGCAGAATGGGATTCTTTTAATTTTGACGCGTATAGCGATGTGGAGCTGTACCAGGAAATAATGTCAGTTACCAGTTTCGCAGGAACTTTGGCGAACTTTGTGCTCAACCAGCGCCTCATGAATTACATCAGAGAGGAGTATAAAAACAAGCCGTGCATGAAGAACCGTGAGGTGAGGAGAAAATTGTTCGAGGAAATGTTTAGGAGCGTTTTGTTTTACAAGAAGCATCTGAAAGACAGAACTGCAGTTTGATAAGTTTCTCATGAAGTTTTATGGTTTATAAATTTACTCTTTATAAAGATTTCGTTCATTTTAGATTGCAGACTGCGTTAATGTTTTTTAGTTTTAGTATAACTTGATCTTTTATCTGTTACGAAAGTCTGTTATAAAAAAGTTAACAATTATCTTTTGGGATAAGTTGTATATACAAAAGTGAACTTTTAAAACTAAATTTATAGTTTACTTTTTTATCGTTTTTTTGTTATAAGTGTATAAATTTATTACAAATTAATGAAAGCTTTGTTTCTTAAAAATTTGATATAGATTTAGTTTTACAAAGTTTATGATAGCTACTAAAAATAATAATATTAGGTTAACCAACTACTAACTAACTCTTTAGTGCTATGTTCGGTGCCCATAAAACAGCATGTGTGTTAAATGCACAAACTCTGGTATTAAGGCTATACAAATGCTTAAAAATGTTTAAGATGTTTGTTTTACAAGATATAGATAAATAAAGTTTAACTTTGTTGATAACTCTTGTATTATTGTTAAATAACTATTTCAACTAAATTTTCTCTTTCGAAAAGTTTTACTTGGAAAGTCGAATATTTGAACTTCATCGAATACATCTAAGTTGGATTTTTTTAAAAGTAAATGTTCACCAGTTGCTGTTAAATGTTCAATTCCAGCAAATCTTAAATTAAAGTTTATTAAAAAAGTCTTAAGTCGTAAATAGTATTTTTTTATGACTTAATCATTATTTGTTAAGTTTTATTTTTTACACAAGTAATTGGCAAACTAAGCTATTTGTAAGTAAAAGAAATTTTTAGGTAACTATATAATAATCAGTTAATTTAAATTTATTGAAAAAAGATTAAAAAACGTATGCAACAATAAACAAGTAAACCTTATACTTAAACGTTTTACTATTTCATAACTTAACTTAAACCAATAATAAAGAAATCGTAAATAAAACGCTGTTTCTTAATCTATTTTAAAATGCTACAATTTATTTTTGCAATTTACGCAGTCGTTTTATCATATGTACATATATATATATGTTATTAGATAACAGTTTAAAGTGTAAAAAATCAAATATTGGTAGAATAAGTCAGCTTATAAGTAGAAAAACAACATGTGCATTGCATTCCTAACATTTATGTAGGTTAACTTTGCACGATAGTTGCATTACTAGTTTCATTTCAAGTCGCTACAAAGTTTAAAGCTATTTTGAAAGCATTATATAGTTAAGGTGGTTAATAATTGCAATAAGTTTGATCTATTTACCACAACATTTTATGTAAGTGTTTAGCATAGCATTCACAAAATAGCTTTTAAAATGCTGAGAAAAATAATGCTAAACAGAAAAGTATTTAAATAGTACTTTAAGGGTCACAAAGTTTTATTTGTCTGTTATTGTTTCGTTTAGAAAGATAGTAAACAATTGCAGACTTTGTTTTAAATTTTATTAGATGCGAAGCGTACATTAAATGAATTATGTAAAAAAACAAATAAACAAGACTTGGGTAGAACAAAAAAATGTCAGTAAGAAAACTTAAAAATAAAAAATTTTTAGACTTGAACTATATTATATTTTAAACTCAAAACAAAACTAAAAGTACTTTAAAATACTTCATAATGTTATACTTACTTTAAAGAATTTGAAAAGTCTAACGAAATAATTAATATGGTGTCAAAAGCTACTAAGAAAATTATCAAACAGTTAGTGCAAAAACGAAACTAAAAGTAAAGTAAAAAACTTTAACAAGGTATTATGTTATATAGTCTGTAGACTTAAACTTTTAAATGTTTCAATATTTTTATAAAAAACTTAACTTAGCCTTTTTTAATGCCGATGTAATCTGTAAAATTTTTGTTATATACTAGTATTATTTGGTATTAGTTATTAAATCTTCTGCTTTTAGACACAATTTTTACTAAGACAGTTAAAGTTTTTAAAAAGGTGCGACTTTAAAAGAAAAATTGATTACAAATAAAAAAGTAAGCTAAGAATTCACAAAATCAACAAGATTTTTGCAATCTTCCGCATAGAGAATAAAAAATTACAAAACGACAGATTTCAGTTGCTACATAACCTGAAATAAAATTAGTTATTTAGACAGTCGTGGGTACATTGTTCGTATATATTCTATAGAGTTTCCATAAAAGACTAAGATGACAGTTTTTGTAACTATTTTTCTTTAAAAGACTTAATGTAATTAAAGTAGATTTATTTACAATGTTTAAAAGTAATTAAAAATATCCAAATTAATTTATAACATACTTAAAACATGTTTAACTTTTGAAACTAATTTTAATAAATTTTAGTCAAAATATTTGTTTAATATCTTACCATCTCTTTTGTTAATATCCAAATTGTTAGTATGCTTAGTTAAAAAGGACTTCATTACATATCACAAAAAACGAAAATTACATTTCTAAAAAGTTGAAAAAAGAAGTATTTACTCATATTTAACTAAATAACTTTTAAATTTAGATAAAAACCACTAAAACCAACAATTTCCACACTAGTTCCCACCAATGTATTTTTCGTACATGTCCCAAAGATTGGCAGCTTGAAGAACATTTTCCAAATCCTCTGGATTCGGGAAAAGAACATGAGCGATCTCGAAAAACCCTTCAAAATCAACACTAGTCTGATCATAGTCATCTTCTTCGTCGTCATGGTGATCATCATCGTGATCGTCATCGTCTTCATGGTGATCGTCATCGTGATCGTTATCGTCTTCATGTTCTTCATCATCATCGTCAAGGTGATCATCATCGTGATCGTCGTCATGGTGTTCATCATCGTCGTCGTCATGTTCTTCATCATCATCATCGTCTTGGTGATCATCATCATCATCGTCTTGGTGATCATCATCATCGTCATGTTCTTCATCATCATCGTCGTCATGGTGATCGTCATCGTCGTCATGTTCATCATCATCATCGTCATAGTTATTGTCATCGTCGTCATCGTGATCGTCATCGTTGTCATGGTGATCATCATCGTCTTCATGTTCTTCATCATCATCTTCATAGTGATCGTCATCGTCGTCATTGTGTTCTTCATTGTCGTCATATTCTGCATCATTATCATTTTCTTCATCATCGTCGTCATAGTGATTGTCATCGTCGTCATTGTGATCGTCATAATGTTGATCTTCATTGTCCCCATGTTCTTCATCATCATTGTCATGGTGATCATCATCATCGTCATAGTGATCGTTATCGTCTTCATGGTGGCCATCATCGTCTTCGTGGCGATCGTCATAGAAGTCATGGGGACCATCATCGTCGTTACCACCAATGTCTTCCCATATAGATGCCAAATCGTCATCGCCAAAATCGATCAAATCGCCCCAATCTCCATCATCTTGGCCAAATAAATTAAAACCGCCAAGACCGAACATATCATCGTTTTCTTCATTGTTCATAAAATCCCCCAAATCAAAATCATCTTCATATCCCTGACATTTTGCCACTAGCAGCAAACAAAACACTACAGCCAATTTCGATTTAAATGAAAAGTTTAACATTTTAACATTTATATATCTAATACAAATATTACAATCAGTAATACAATGTGAATTATTTAACCAGAGAAAAATGTGAATTATTTAACCAAACTTTTTCACTACGTATACTTAAAGATTATTATTATTCTTAAGTTTAAACTAATTTTAACAAGATTCAAAATATTCGATACAACTAACTTTTTTTATACTTTGCACTTCATAACTGTTCTACATAAACTTTTAACAAACTAGTTTACAAGACAAGAGCTTAACTATATACGACAGTTTTAAATTTTGCTTCAGGCAATTTATGAAAGTAAAAGAGGTCATTTGACGTAGTTGCAACGAGAAATTTTGACAATTTCGTAGTAATCTTTTTTAAAGAAATTCTGAGTACGTTTCGTGCGTTTTGTAAATGAGCTTACAATTGTTGTATAAACTTGAATTTCATTCATACACTTAAACTTACGGTAATTAAATTACAAAGTTTCCTTTTATGCAACCACAAAGTGTAAAATGATATTGTAATTGGTTTTCAAAAAACAATTTTGAGATATTTAGTTTTGAACTTTATATACTTATTGTGTTTTTTTTTCTAAAACGTTATAGTTTATAGATTTAAAATTATAAAAATAAAGTTACAAACAAACTAAAATAACACTTTACGCATAACCAAACTCAGCACTAAAGTGTGTCAATAAACAATGCTTCTAAGGTAGACGACTAAATAAGTTTACAAAAGTTGCTCAATAAAAGCAATATGGTAAAAACTTGTCTAAACAAAACGAAGATATAATATAATACTTAAACTTTACTTTTCAACCAATGCGTTTTTAATTACTTTTATTATAGTTATTAGCCTAGTTATAAAAAAATCAAATTAAAACTTTTTTTTGTACTTCTTCTTGTTGAGCATAATTTTTTTTTCACGCTTAAATATTTACACAATAAAGTTGTTTACACATTTCCTAAGTCAAGTTTCTGCTTAAAAATAAAAAGCGTTTGCAGTTTTAGATTTTTTGATTTTTAATGTGAGTTTAGACTGTTTATAAATACGTAGTTTAACCGTATAGTTCAAAATAAATTGATTAAGCAAAAGTTAGTTCGTTCAGTACGAAGTTTATACATTAAATAATTAAAGTTATATAAATTATCAGGTACTTCAGGTGATTGAGGTCGTTTACTTATTAAAAAAATCAAAATTTTAAACAGCTTCAAGTACTGTTTTGACGTTGTTAATGTAATTTAACAAAAACGAATAATATTTATGTCGTAATTGTGTTCTTTTAAGTTTTACGTTTACTTTATTTTGTAAGGTTATAACATACTTAATATATTCAAACATTTGCTTATATTTTTTAGTTTTTGTGTAAACTATTTTTTCTGGTTGAAACAGTTTATTAACACTTATTAAATGCAATACCTGAAATATTTATTATCAACTAAACACTTTACAACGATATATGAGAAAACTGGTAGAGTAGTCGTTTAAAAATAATTCTTTTTTTGCGTGTAGCTACAGGTTTTATAATTACTTTGACTAACATTAAGTAGTTATACATATGTGAAAAATTACACAAACTTTGAAATGCAATAATTAACAACGTTAAAAAAAAATAAAAAAAAAAACTTTGATTTAAATATTTGTTTAAAAAGTTTTTATTTCTAGACATAAAACAAACACAGAAAAAAAAAGTTTTAAGTTTATCTAAAAAGCATTTATTAACAAACAATGCGTTCAAGTTGTATAAAACCAAGTTGAAACTATTTTTTAAAAATTTTAGAGTTTTTTTGATTGGGTGTGAATTAGTATTAAAAGAAAAGGTTTCTTGATATTTTATGAAATGTTTAATTTTATGTTAGTTTTTTAACTAGCTTAACACAAATTTATGCACTTATTTTTACTATAACATCAAAAAGTTTGTAAAGTTTATAATTAAAAAACTAAGCTCTTAAAATTAGAAAAGTTAACATAAGGAAAGCATTTAGATAGACTTAAACTTGTAAATTGTTAAACTTAAACTCAAATTTAACTGCTTACATAATTTATTCAGAACAATACTTTGTACTAAAAGTTTCAATATAATAACTATAGAACCACATTTGATACAAAATTTAAAATTTCAAAAGTTTTCAGTATTAAGTATTCAAAAAGTAACTTACATTTATAATGTTTAGTTTTTGCAACCAAAAATAAAGACACATTCAAAATATATACCTACTATAAAACACATATGACCTAGTTTAATTTCAAGTAACTTGATAATTTAATGAATTTAATAGCCGTACTAAACTTTATTACGACAAAAAATTAAATTTTCTAATACAGCTATCGTGCAAAGCTAAAATATATTACATATCTTGGATTTTTAAACATCTAATACCTGCATTGACTTAATGCATAAAAAATTACTGATACAACTTAGATTGTATGTATATACATTTTTTTATAACAAAAAGTTAGAACACAACAATTTCTTTTAAATATTATAGACAAGAAATGCAGAAAATATATTTTTAATATTTATCAACTTATTTTGAAATATCTCTAAAGTGAGTTTATTCGTAGAAATAAAACACTTTTTACTAAAACAATTTAAAAATATTTTTAGTACATCCAAATATTCTATAACAGATATGTAAAAAGTGCATTTATTTCTAATACATAAGATATAAAAAAACTAAATCAATTGTCAATATAATTTTTTATTGATACTACCTATTTTAAATTCAAAAAATGTCTGCTTGTCAACTTCATCGGTTTAGGTACAGAAAATAAATTTATAAAACTCGTTAAAATTGTGGTGAAAGTTTAAAAACTGTGAAAATTCTATTTTAGTAAGTTTTAACTATAAATTCATAAATTACAGAATTATTTGATATTGTATTATAACATTGTATATTTTGAAAGTCATTATACAAAAAAGGTCTAAGAGTTATACACTTATTTTTCTTTTAATTTAAAACCAACTAAAGATAAAAAAGGATAAAGTTATCAAAGTAAACTTTGATTTAATTTTGAATATTTTACTACGTTTTGTTACGGTTATAGTTGTGGATATATAATCTAATAAAATACTATTTATCTAAAAAAATGTTAAAAATTAACACACAAAAAACCTACCAGTAGGGCTTCACCTATTAAAAAATAAAAATACTTGTGTACAATTACTCTAGTATTTTAAATGATAACGTTTGTGTTTTGCACCGAATACTGCCACCCTGTTTTTTTTGTAGTTAGAAAAACATGTGTACTAACTACTAAGTAATAGCAAAGTTCGTATCAATTAAGTATGTTGAAGCAAATTAAATCATGATCTACTTGTTCTTACACCTGAAATAATTAAAAAACCTTATAACTATAACAACCACTTTTGTAAGCAACCACTTTTTTGCATAATTTTATTTGTATTCATAATTTCGTTTACTTACATTAACGTTTATTCACATAATTTAATTTAATTACGAAATGATTTATTTTCATAGCTTTATTTAATATGTCAAGTTAATTCCAATCTCTTCTTTTAATTTAATAACCACTTATTTTCCAGCTAACACTGCACAGTGGCGAATGAAAGTTTACTGCATCAGTGGAAGTTTACTCCATCGAAGCCAAACTACATATTAGGTTCATTTTTCAAGCAGGAACGACCAACCGAACCATCGACAGCGTCTAAGATACTTGAAGTTGCCGCGTTGCTGCCATCCGTAATGTGGACCAGAACCAGCCGATTACCACGCACTAAACATTTTTTTGCAACCGGTTTTCCGACCATTGCCGTATTTAAGGTTGTCTGGTTCTGTAGATGAATCCTGTAAATTTCTGATAAACAGCCAATCACGTGACAATGTAAATGTGACAGTCTCAACAATGACGTTTGAAAAAGACTATGGAATAATGACATTGCTCATTTGCGTCGCCTCGCGGAAAAAAAGTGCTGGGAAGCCCGAAAAGGAAAATAATTTGATTTTATGTTAAAATGCTTAACTTGTTTAGCGAACTGCTTAACTTATTTTTTTTGTTTCTAGTTTTTATTATTGAAAGTTTTTATAAGTTAGATATTAATAGACACAATAACTTTTTTTGTTTAACAACAAATCAAGAAGTCAACAACGTTTCCCCTAAAAGATGCTCTTCTTAACTTGTATATTACTGTATTATAAATAAATTTAGCTTTGTTTAAGTATTTTTGTATTGTTGTATCTTATTAATAAAGCTTGTTGTCATTAGAACATAATGTCAAAGTAGATGCTATCTTAATTAAGTAAGTTTTTGTTAATGAAAACTGTACTACTTTTTTAATTCTTAATATAAATGTGAAAATCAAATGTATAAATGTTCTCTTCATGTTTTCTAAACAAGTATTTAAAAAATAAAAAACTACTTTTTTTTTAGTTTATAACATTGTTAACCTTCCAATGAAAAATATGTTTACAAACTGTTTTTTGAACGTAATACTTATTTTCAAAAGCTTAAAAAAATCTTAGTTTCTTATTTACTTTAATGTTAACTATAACCAGCAATATTAAGATAGTTAGTATTAAGTATTAGTTAGTATTAAGATAGCGATATGAAAGACTTAAAAGATTAGAAACTAAATTCATCTACTAAAAAAAGCAAAATAAATAAAATAACTACATTTCAAAATTCTATATACTTTTATACTTCATATATTTTAGTTTAAAATTGTTTAGGGTATTACAGATTCGATGAATAAAATACTTAAAAAGTTAAGCTAATTTTTTCACACTGGTGTCTAAAGGCAAACATAGATAATAATTGGGTTTTATTAATAAAAATATAATTTGATTTTTTTTAAATGCTAACTTTAAGTTTAAAAAGTATTATAAAAAATGTAAGTTGAGTAAATAAACAATAATGCACTTTTACAGTAGCTTTTTTTATTAAAATTTAATTTATATACTCTATATACTACTTTTCATTTTAAATGTTAACAGAGACCATCAAACGTTTTAACTTTCGTTTAATAAGAGACAGCTGTCAACATTTAAGATTATATCTTTTAAAAGTTTATAAAAACCAATTTCAAGCTAAGTTTATCTTTTAAAAATCAAAATTTACTTAAATACAAAATTTTTCTTAAATATTTTTGTACATATTTAGTCAAAAAGCGACTAGTAACTTAAAAAAAAAACTTTTTTTTTGCAACTGCAGCTGAAGCATAAGAAAAACCTAACATTTGTTCTTAAGCTAAATTTTAATTTGTCCTTAACAGAAAATATACCTTACTTTAACAAAAATTTATACTTTTTCATAGTTCTTTTTAGATTAGCAATTTTTATTGTGACAAAATGATAGCTAAATATAGTTATTAACAAAATTTAGGTACTAAAACAGTAGTCTTGATTTATCTTAGCAGATTTCTATGATGTTATTATACTGCAGTGGTTGTTATAGCAGTTGTATTTGCTAAGGTTTATTTTTTGCGCTTAAATCATTATGAGTCTATCCTTGTCACATTAGAAAACATATTTAAGTTATAGTTAGGAATTTTATTAGCGACTCTGCTATGGAAACAAGTTTGTAGTTAGTAGTTAATTTTTCTTTAAGGAGTCTTTTTATTATATTAGTCAACCACAAAAACCACAATTGGACGATCATTGTAGTAGTTTAAAAATCCCCTATATCAAGAAATGAATTAAATAAAACGAAAATTAATTAAAAAGCTTAACATGTATTGTTATTGACCTTTGGTTGGAACGACTTAAAGGACTTCGACGGTCTAGTTCGTTGTTTTCTTTGAACCATCAGAAATTTTGAACATTAGTATAAAAAAATACTTTTTTTTTATTAATACGATAATAAATAGGCTATCGGATTAGTATAAAGACAAATAGGTTTAGTATATATTTTATAATACGCTTCTTCCTTAAAACAATTGAAATACATATTTTTATTATGCTACTACATACACAAGGGATTGGCAGACTGCGGCCCGCGAGTAAGTTTTAATTCGGTCCATGAAAGGTAAAACCAGTGGCCCGCGAATATGCAAGTATGGCCAACAAAGAAGAATCTAAATGTTTGAGATTTGTAATGAAGCGCTATCATTAATCTAATATGCATATTAGGGAATTTTCCAAACTTACTAAATATTTTGGGTCTATTATAAAAAATAACGCTAAAACTATAAAAACGGCCCGCGTATAATTTAAATTTAAAATTTGGCCCGCGACAACCAAATACCTGTCGATCCCTGAAACACATTAAAAACTAAGTCGAATCGAGTAGATTTTTTATCTAGTTTATTAGATGTTATAGTTACTTATACAAACTAAACGCAAAGAGTTCTTAAATAGATTAAAAGGAGTTTATTACATACTATAAAATTTTATCTTAAAAAAGCATTACATAGTACTAATATATAACATACAGAATAATGAGAGCTAATCACACACATAATTTTAAAAAAGCGCTTTTTGGATTTAAAACAAGAATATTACATGCTCAAATACGATTGCACCACCTAGAAAGCATTCTGTCGTCAAACACTTTAAGAACTTTTAAATGTAAAAAAGTTTACGTTTGTAAATATAGTTTCGCAACAACTTAATCAAATGAGGTACAAAACTAAAGCAAGTTATGGATTTCGATATTAAAAATTTTCAAGTTAATATAAATGATTGTTAATAACGTCAAACTAAATAAACAAAAACTACAGAAAATTTAATAACAACACATTTCAATGAAAATAAGAAAATATTATAACTTTTAATCAAAAGTACATTTTATCTTCTTTAATACGAAACTGCTTTCACCATAGTCGTCAGCCACTTAAGACCATCTTTTATTCCCTCTGTTAAACAAATTAAAAAAATTTAAATACAAAAAAATCAATCAAGTATAAAACAACTGTAAAAATACAAAAAACAATCAAGTTACAAAATTTAAAACGGACTTTAAAAAGAAGCATTTATCTGTATTACATTACTGTACATAAAAGTATTAAAAATATTTTGTTTTATCTTATATAGCTATCTTATATTAAACAATTAAAAACCTCCATTTATAGCGCAAGTGGGTTGCACGTACAACCATTTGTTTCTAATTTGATCAGTACCCAGTTTTTCCTGAATCTCCCAGCAGCTCATCCTACCGGGAACGTCCTTTACAACAAAAATACGTTTTTAGTTGGTTAGAACAAGTCCAGCATAAGCATTATCTTAGTTTTTCTCTGACCTGTTTGTTGGCTAGTATTAGCAAAACTGCGTCCTCAAGTTGTTTTTCTTCTAACAAACTATGCAGTTCGGTTTTTGCTTCTTCAACACGCTGCCTATCAGCCGAGTCAACCACGAATATCACGGCTAAAAGATTATTATTAATTGGTAATGGTTTTAATTAAGTTGTCTTAAAAATATTTTCAATTTTTGTAGTATCATAACACGCACTGTGTCATTATTTTGATGCTAAGTTATCTTATAAAGTACTAAGTATACTTTGAAAGGTAGTTAAATTTAACAGCTAATTTATTTCTTTTAGATATAATTATCTTTACAAATCTTTTACACTGCTGACTTTCACAAAATTTCTATTAAAGATTTTATTAGAAAATCTTACCTGTGTTAAGATATTATTTGCTCAAGCTTTTTTTAATGTGAGTAATGATTCCTATAAACTTACTAAGTATAAATTTATAATAAACTAACTATTTTTAAAATTATATTTTAACTTAGCAACTATACTTTTTAACTAGCAAATAGTTGTATACTTAAGTTAATAAGAGGAAGAAATCGTTTTGTTTAAATACTAACATAAAAACTTCTAATTTTAACTTGAACAAGTTGTACAAACTATACCTTGTGTGCCAGGAAAATATTTCCTCCAAAGCTGCCTTATCTTCGTCTGCCCACCAACATCCCAAATGTGCAGCTGCGTTCTCTTGTAAGTCACAGTCTCCAAGTTGAAGCCTATAGTTGGTATTGTGTTTACCGTTTCACCAAGTTTCATCTTGTATGTAAGCGTTGTCTTGCCCGATCCGTCCAATCCAAGCACCAGTATTTTGAACTTGTGCTCTCCGAAGAGCTTGGACATAAGCGCGCCCATTATTTTGCTATTTTAGCTTTTACTGTAGAGAGTTTATTAAAATAGACGTTTCTTAAAACCTTTTTTTTTGGAATTTTTGGTATGAAGGCAATTATTTTTCTACCGTTCTATTTTTATAACATTATGGGTTGGTTACAAAAAATAATTCTTTTCAGTTTTTATATGCTATTTTTTCATATTTTAACAGGATTCAAACAAATAGCTACTTTCATTATTTTTCTTATAAAATATTTAAAACTCAAAATTAAACGCCAAAAAACATTTCGTATTTTTTATCGCAAAAAAACTAATTAGTTTAAAACTCAAACTAATTTGATAGTAATTAAAAAAAAAATATGTTAAGTTCTACTTGCTAACTAATTTGCAGCATGATAATAAAATTAAAGACTTGACTAACTGAACTTAAAACTGAACAATTGCATTCTTAAAAATTATAAAAGACTGTCTAATAAAACAATAATTAAAAATTCAACAAAGTTTAAAAAGTTTAATCTTAAACACAGTAATGTTTTTCGATGTTGTACTAGTCTTAAACAACACTTTCAACTAAGTTATAAAATATAAAAGCTTGACAGTTTAGTCTTAAAATTTTAACTGTGAATAATTGATATTTTTAAATAAATTTTAAAATATGATTTACGAAATACTACCATGTTACAAATTGCAAGTATGAGGCGTAAAAGGTAAGCATGATAAAATTCTAAAACACAAGTACTGTTATGTGACATTTAGAGTACTAGCTCTAACTAGAGACTTCAGAATTGGAGTTACACCCAAAGTATGTAATAGTACAAAGTGTGTGCTAAACTTAAAGTTTAAAATAATGCTCTGAATAAAAAATAACAAAAAGCAACCTTATTAGTTTATTACTCGTAACACTTAGTTTAAATTTAAGTTATATAATATAAAAATGAATACTACAATGTTTATACTAGCAGAATAAAAATTAAAATAGTTTTAATATTATTTTAAATATATTATTTCTAAAAGGTTTTTGAAGAATATACTAGAAAATACATACTGTTATATAGTACAAAGATATTATTAACAAACTACAAGTTAACATGCTATTAAAGTTTAATAATAATTCAGTTAGGTTATTGTGAAAAATGGTACTTGTTTTAACAAAACTTATACAAGTAAAGTTTTTAACTTTTTTATGAGAAAATTTGGTTCATAAAATAACACAAAACTAAAATGATAGATTTCGTTTACGTAACATTTTTTTATCAATTTTAATGCTTTAGTACAGGGATTTCCAAATCTAAAACAACAATTGTTATGTTAGACTACCAAAAAACATTTTTTTATAATAATCAAAGTTAGTTTCATTAACAAATTTTAAATAAGTTGCTTTAATAATCTTTTCGTATTATACTTAAAAAAGGATAAACAAACAAGTACTTGAAAAGTGTTACGCTCAAAGGGTTCTTCCTAAAATAAAATTTTTACTTGAAGAAAATTTCATAAAAATTGTCCCAGGCAATCATTTAAATCTCAATAAATTTCGAGAGATTTTTTTTTCATTTTTATGATACAAGTATTGTATAGCTGCTGTATATATTCTTTCTATAGAGTCTAAAAATTTTATTGAATCAAACTCGTAAACAAATAGTAAATAATTATCGTTTTTAACATTTACGCTCACTTAAGTACTAATAGTAACTTAAAATAAAAAGAAAATACTGGTACTATGCTTAAAAAAAATCTTTCAAATTAAAAAAAATCTTTTTAGGAATAAAATATGTTTAAGAAACCAAAATTAGTGACAAATAGTAGCTTAATTTAAACGTTGAAAAAGTTTAAATCTTTGTGTACGTTAAATTTAATAACTGAAAAAAAAATTTACAAGTAAAAGTACGTACATGTATTAACCAATAAATTGAGAATTTATTTTGACAAAAAATTTTTTTTAAGTTGTTTGTTCAACTGAATTGAAACTAAACTTAAAGTTATTTTGTTTTTCATTATAACTATGTTTTATGTAAGAAAATTATAGTATTTAACTTCAACTTGTGATTCAAAATATAAACAGTTTAAAAAGATTTTGGTTTAGGATATAATGAACAACTTGAAGTCTAAAGTAATTTTTTCTTATCTACTTAACTTTAAGATAAAAAAATGAAATTTTTGCAAACTTTATGTTTTATTGTAAGCAAAATACTATTTAATTCGTATCAACATAGATATATTTATTTCAGAAATAATTTACTGGTTAACGATACCACGAGTAAGGCAGCTAATTTAAGCAGTGTACAAAATAATTTCAAAACAAAATACAAGCATTTTTGTAATTATATATTATAATCAGCTGAAAATAATCAACACTGAAAATATCAAAGCTGAAAGCATGGCAAAACCTTTATAATAAAAAAAAAATTGCAGGATATTTATCAAAGAAATCGAAGTTCATCTAATTTTTTGTTTTGATAATGAGTTCAGATTCCAACAGTTGAAATATGTTCTCGAGGCCGACTGAAAAATTTATTATTATTCAAACAAAAGGTTTAAAATATTGTCATACGCTTTACTTTTATTATTCAAAAAACTAATTAGTTTTTACCACAAAATCAATCATCGGCTTTACTTAATATTTTTAATATTTAAAACAAGTTATAATGATTTTTACCACAAACCTCCGGTGACTGCCGAAGTTTTTTGAATGAACCATCTTTTACGAAAGACTTTAGAATTAAGATCAAGCATTCGCTTCAGTTTTGTTACGCTCATTGCTTGGGGTAAATCCTGTTAAAAGATTCACTAATTGAAAAAATAAACTAACTAATAACTACAAGCATAAAATTAAATCTATAAGTATCTAAAATAAATTTTGAAATGTTAATCAGCTACATATACATATAAATAAGTTTTACCGATTTGTTAGCAAGTATGAGGAAGAAACAGTTCTGCAGATTTTTTTCAGCTGCTAACTTGTGCAGTTCATCTTTTGCTTTGACCACACACTCCTCATCAGTTGAGTCAAAGACGTACAAAATCACTGTTGTTACAATTATTCTTTTTCAATTTAAAAAAAGAATCTTACAATAATAGGTCAATAAAAAAATCATTTTATCAATTTTTTGAAATCTCCTGAAAACTTTATATCCATAAAATACAATTAATATCAAAAGACTTGCTTAATAAGATATAGTTTTAAGTTATAAATCAATGTTGTGTGTGTGTAAAAACAAACTTTTGTATAAAAAAAACTATTTAGAAGTAAATAAGTTTACTTAAATTAAAAGTATTTTTGTAATTTATAAACCAAAAGATAATGTTTAAATAAAACGTAGATAAATATTATAAATAACTTTATTTCTAAATAAATTAAGTATATATATATTTGTTTTTACAAGCAACCTGTGTCTAAAATTAATTTGAAAATTGCTTTAAATGATCGTTTTTAAAATAAGATGATTACTACGTTTTAACTAAAAACTGAATTAAATTCATTTTTTAAACAGTGCAACAAGTTTTACTTTTTACAAAATAAAACTAACTTGAAGAACTTGAAGACTTTATTAGTTAATAACTAGTAAAAATTAACTTTTTAGTAAAACTACCTCTAATTTTTTCAAAAAGTTCTTATCTAACTTAATAAACAGCAAAAAATATAAACCTTTGGTCTCTTTGTATTCACACGGAATGGTCCAATGAAACGATTGAGTTCCCGAAACATCCCAAATTGTGAAATTATAGTACGTTTTATACGGAATGGTTGCGGTATTAAATCCGATAGTAGGGCTGGTAACTATAAACTCTTTTAACTTTAAGCGATAAAAAATTGCGGTTTTACCCGAATTTTTTAAGCCAAGTATTAAAAGTTTGTAGTTGCATTCTTTTTTAAACCGTTTAGATAAGCAGTCGGTCATTTTAACTTAAGTAAGCTAGAGTAAGTTTACGATTTACTTTTTAGTTAGTTAAGTTTCAAAAAAAGTTAAATTATATTCTTAAAGGTCTATCAAAACTTAGGTATAAAAACTGTTAAGGTTAGAAGTAAGTTACAAAAATAAATTGTCTTAAATTTATTTAATTCTAATTACTGCTAAAGTCTCTTTATCATTACTAACTCAACTAAACAAAATAGTGATTTTAAAAAACAAGTTTATCTTTATTCATAAGAACTAAAGTTTAACTTTAAATTGAATATCATAAACTGATAATTTATAAACTAATTGAAAAAAATTAAATAGGAAAATAGTGCTGTAAACTTTTCAACTAAAAACTTTTAAATTACGTTTTTGGTTACGAAATTTGTTTGACATAGTAGTAACATAATAAACATTTTTACAAACAAAATTTAGTTTTTGTGACGAAAATAACAAATAGCTATATAATAAGATTGCTCTCTTTTTTCGTCTACAAACATGTACTACCATAACAATGATATAAATAAAAGTAACTAACCATTTGCATATCCTTATAGACATAAAAATCAAAAACAAAAACAAAACAATTTTAATCAAAGATTAACTTTTTTGTATTTTTTATACAAGCTAAGAAAAACTAAGGTTTTTATGATTGCAGGGTATTGCACAATGAAGCATCAATATTTCACTACTTGTGTTTGTTTCAATAACAAAAGTAAACATAAAAATCTAAAACTTTATAAGAAAAAATACAAAAACTGAACATATCTTAGAAACTAAATGTATTATTTTTTAAAGAGGTTTTTTCAATCGTACTTTTAAATTTTTTTTTATAACTATTTTTATTAAGTGAATACAAATGTTAATTCATTAGAGTTAGCTGTATACAATTATAAAATGGATTACTAAAAGTAATTTGTTAATTAACTTTGAGTATTACAACATCTATAAAGTAGTTATGTTGCTATAAAAAATATTATAAACTACAATATTAAGATACTTGATGTTTAGTAAAAATTCGTAGTAAAAATTGGTCAATCTAAACATTAAAAAGTAAATTAGTATGCTATATAAACAAAAAGTGTATTTAAAAAAAATTAAATAAAAGTTTATTGAAGTACAAATTAATAAAGTCTGATCAAGTCACTGATTTTTTTAGGCGGGCAAATCTTGCCCGAAAGTCGTAATTTGTTTTTCCTTAAAGTAAACCTTTAATACTTTTTATATGTAGTATCACCAACATATCAAATTTTGGAATGTATTTACAAATACTTATACTGTTGTGTTTAATAAAAACTAATACTTGACCGAGTTAGAAAAATATAAATTTAAACGGTAATCAAAGTGCTAATAAGTTTGTTCATAAGTAACAATAGAAGTTTTAGAAGAAGTACGATCGAAATATTTAGAAGAATAACTAAAACTGTTTTTAAAGTTTTTCTTTCTCTTTTATGATTGCTAGAACATATTTGCATTTGTTTAGTTTTTTACTAAAATAAACTAACAGTCAGTTTTTTATAATGGTTATAAAACAGAACATTCAATAATTAAAACATTTTCATTTAAATTTTTTAATATTTAAGCTTTACATGAAAAACACTACTAGTCTTTAGAAATCGTATAGTTCTTATTAAACTGTAAGAGCTCTTAAAAACACCTTAATACGACTTACTAATTTACGACCTAAATGAGAAACAAGCTAAAAGTTTAAAATATATAATAATATTTACAATTTTATACATTAAATGATTTAATAAAAGTTTAGAGCCATGAAATTATTTTATTTTAGTTTTATAGTTTTATGATACTGTAAAAAGTAACAATTTCTCAAGTCTTCTTAATTATATTTTTGTGTAATAAAATTATTCAATTAGTTTACTGAAACCTATTTTCATAGTTATACACTTTCAAATAATTGAACACATCAATTGTCATTATAGAACTATAATGAGTAACTTTAACTATAGTTTTATTAATAATAACATACATAAAACTTAAATACTGCTGTGTATTTATAATTTTGCACATTGGCTAATTTTGATTTATTTTATTTTTGCATTCAACAAACTTAAATTCTTAACTTTAAATTCATATCACAAAATTTATTTCTCATATAAACGAATGGTTTTCAAAAGAAGACAATATCGCCCTTTTAATCGCGCCCTTACTTTAAATTGTAAAACTAAAATAAAAATAAAAAAAAATTAATGTGAGTTATGCATTTAAAATTTAGGTAATATTAGTTAAATTCCTTATAAAAAAGTTATTCGTCTTAAAAAGTAAAATGGAAACTACTCTGTCTGTTTAAAAAAACCTTTTTTTAAATTATCAAAATTAAAATCTTTAAAACCTTAACACTAAGCGCTAAATAGAAACAAAAAATTTAAAAAAAATTTGTTAGAAGTAAATTAGTACTCGATTAAAAAGTGTCAAGTATTGTAATTTAAGTTATATATAATAACTTTTTATTTTAAATTTCTTGCTTATCTGTTGTAAAATTTATTCTCAAACCAACCAGATGTACATTTTACTAACTATTGAAGTTACTAGTGCTTAATGTTTATTTAGACTTAAGCAACTGACGTTTTATAACAATTTGTTATACTTCAACATCATACTTTTTTAGTAATAGTTGTACAAACAAAAACTGTTATTAAAAAACTCTTTGTCGCTTTAAGTTATAAAAAAATAGATACTTTCTGCCAAACCAAGGTAATAAAATTAAAGATTTTAAGAAAACGTTTTGACATACATTTTACTTTTTACCATCTATTAGGTCGTTATATGTACGTTTTTAGTTTACATTGAGTTTGGATTTAAAATAAAATAGAAAATAACCGGGAAAACGTACTCAAATCAATAAATACTATTTTACTTGTGTTTCAGTTTTTTATTTTCTTTATTTTATAGTTTGAGTACAGCTAGGACTAATTATTTATGTTTTAGTTGGCTACTTTTTATTGCTCAGTTTAATGAGCTTTTTCAACATAGATAACTTTATTGTTAAAGTTAGTCTTTTAAAAGTTGTTTAACATTGGTTAGACAAGTATTAGTCAAGTGTTTTGATTTTTTTATTAGTTATAAAATTTAACCTATCCAGTTTTCATTGCTAATACTTACTTTGTTTTAATATCGTTGTATATTTAGTAGTTTTGATATAATGCTTATTATTGAGTTAATAGTAGAGTAAATCATTGTCTGATGCAGAGCCTCAGTTATGAGATTGTTGCCCTCAAAAAAGTCTTGATTAAGCATTTTTTACAATAATATCAGAGAACCTATCATACCAAACCAGCTCTTCGAAGGTAAGGGCGTACTTGGTATAATCTATTTCGACAAGTTTAGAGGATGTTACCGAAATTTAACTTCTGTAAATTTTAAAACCAAGGATTTAAGTTTGATAAGTTAAACTGTTCCAGACATGCTAAAATAGTTTGAAATCAAATAGCTTAACTTTAAACTAAAACTTTACTGTGACTTGCTAAGCCAAACCTATTTGCACACAAAAAATTTTTGTAAAAATAATAAGAAATAAAGTAAAAGGTTCATAAATCCCTAACAAAAAAAAATTATTAACTTATAGAATCTAATTCTTCAAATAAGTGAACTGTCACCATATAAAAAAATAGAAAGTAAGATTGGAAACATTGAAACTAATCTGAGTTGAAGTTGTTCATACTTGAAAGTGTTTAATGTCATTAAAAAATACGTTGAAGTATAATTTAATTGAAACACATCGATTTTAGTCAATTAAAAGCTAATTTTAAACAAAACACTTTTGTATTTTATCGTCAGAGTTGTAAAAAAAATAAAATTGAAATATGCTTTGATTTATCCAATAAATTGAATACAGTTATTATAATCAAATTTAATTTTTTAACTTTAGAAATTTGTTTTACTTATAACACTTAAGTATTATAACTTAAAATTTACCTTCAAAACTTGATATATATGATAAGAATGTAAAATTTCAATTAGTTAGGGTTTCGGATTGTTCAATTGCAACATTCTAAATTTTGTAGTTTGAATTGTCGTACTTTAAATTGTACTAGTATACAAAACCGTATAAAAAACAAAAGTATATGACACATAGATTTTAGTTAATAATGATTGTGTATTTAAAATAAAACTAATAAAAATCCGAATCTTAAATAAACTTGAACCTATATCCGATAGCCCTTTCTTAACTATTTAACTACGTAATACTTGTTACCTTAAAATTGTTATTAGCAAAACAAAAATACTACTCTTTTCATGTTTAAAAGTTCAAAAACATGCCATAGGTCATAACTTATAAGTATGATTTTTTATTAAATTATATCTGAACTTATCGGATTAGAACTTTTAAAAACTAGTTATTGGTGTTTATGTAAAACTTACTCCTTGAATTAAATTTAAAGACATAACAAATATTATAGGTTATGGTTATCTAAAAGCATAAATACAAACTTTCTTAAAACCTATTATGTTTTTTTTTAAATACGTAAATGATTAAACATATATAGAACTTTAATAAATAATGTTATGTAAGTAAGACAAGTTTCAAATTTAATGGTTTATTGTTTCCATTGACAATAATTACGTACTTTTATTATGAATACAACACGAAAGTAAAAAGCACAACCAATGTTAGCCTGCAACATTTTTAAACAATTAATCAAATAAGTTTTTTTTTTGTTAAGTTTTCTCAAAGTATCTATATTTATATATCAAACAGAAAAATTTAGAAATGCCACTCTGACAAATAACAAATTAGACATAAAGATTTTTTATTTGAAGTTAGCCAGTAACCTATAAAGAAACAATTGTTAAAATATGTTATGTAAATTTAGTATTTAACCAGATTAATAAAATGCAACATAAGCTATGAAGTACTTTTTGAATACTAACTGGTAATCATTACCAATATTTCTTTCGTTTGAAAATGTTTTTCATTTGCAACAGACGTTGGATGAAAGATTTCTTGATTTTCGGTTTTTGATCTGCCAGATTTTCGTAAATGCTGTCAATTGCTTGAGGATTCTGAAACAAAATAAACATTGTAAAATATATTTTACTTAATAAAACAGTAAGGAACATTATTTTTGATCTTGTAGTTACATTACCTATTTTATAAATTGAAACAAATTAAATAACATTCATATCAAAAGTATTAACCGTATCATTTCCCTCCAACTCAGCTGCAATTTCTTTGACTTTCTTTTTATCTGTAAATTTTTCGTTATTAGTTGTTGAAAAACTCTTTTTGTCTGAAAGTAAATATAATATAATCAAATTATAAGTTAGAACGGTGTTTAATGTTTACTTTTATTTCAATAATTTTAGAATTTTACTAAAAACTTTAGTAAGTAAAACTTATATAGTAGACATAAAAAAAATGCTTAAATATTATAAAATTCTTAAAATTCCATTTAAATATGCAACATCGAAATTTCGCAATTTTTTTGTACATATATATTTAGGATTTAGGACAGAGTTTCCAAATAGTTCTATAATAACTGCCCCTTGGAAGAAATCGTTTTCCAATTGCTTGTTTATAACACACAACCTTTTACTAGTTAATTAACTTTTTTTGACCGCTTTACTAGTTATTGTCCTGTGGAAGCCAAAATCGCTCGCCCCCCTATTGGGGAAATTTCTGTGAAACCTTGTTTCAAGCGCTAAACTTTATTTCTACATTAAGCTTGATCAAAATCAACTTACCTTCGGATCAAATGTTGAATAGCAAGCTGAATTTCAAAAATACTAAGCTAAAAGTGAAAACAACTAGACTTCCTTTTTTTCGAAACCGCCCTCTTTTTACCTTTACTAGTTGCCCCCGATTTACATTTTTATTTAAAGCGGGCGATATTACCCCTTTTTGAACCCTTAGAATTAAAAAAAAGACTGTCAGAAACTTATACAATTTCTTTTCATTGGTTTATTTAACGGTGCCATTATTGTTGAAAAAAAAAAACTAGTCTACTTAAAAAACGAAATAACTCATGTTTACCTCTAAAAATTAACATACCGTATTTTTAGGAGAACTTTGTTAAAGTATTTCTTATGTACATTACACGTCAAAATGAACTTTTATCGTAATAATTTACGTATAGAATTCACTATTAAGTTAATTATAAAAAATGAATTCTAAATACTTTCACTTTTTACTCAAAAGTTCAAATGCGTCTACGTACTGCTTTAAAGTTTGTGCTTTAACTTTTGATTATATTCAACAAACCTTAGTGTGTTGGTTTAATTATTTTATCGTAAAAATATTTTTATTGTTCAAATATAACTTGTTAAATTTTTTTTCGTAGTTTTCTATTTCAAAAATTATTCAAATACATTAAAGGGTTTTAAAAATTATGTAGAGAAAAAAAAGGTAAGATATTTTTGCAAGAAAAAAAAAAATTATCTATCTGTAAAATAAGAGTGCATAGTTCTAAGCGAACAGCTTTTTTAACAAGAAACTTAAACTAATATATTGATCTGGCTAACGAATGTTTATGTATATAAGAAAAGACAAAAACATGTCATGAATTTTAAAAAAAAAGTCTACAGCATATTTTATTAATAAAACTAAAAATTTTAAACAAATAGTTTATAATTTTTTTAGAGTTATAGTAAACATACAATTGTAGCTTTTGGAGATTAAAAAAATTGTAAATACTCGGTAGAAAATAACTGATAAAAATTTATTATTTATTGTACTTTATTTTAAAAAGAAAATAAAAAACTAATAATTATACAAAGTAGATACTTACCGTTGTTTCGTTTAAAACTAAAATCTTGTTCACTCTTAAAGGAAACTGATTTCTCTGTTTTAACCACTCCTTTACAGCTTTGGTAGAATATGTTGCTTGTTACTGGTTTTGTTTCATCTTTAAACTATATATTATAAGGATTTATGTAATATTAGCTTTTTAAAAAGAATAAAAGTGAAATACGTTGAATTTAATTTTTGGTACCAAACAATGTACATAACACACTTAAATATATATTTGTTTTGTGTAAAGCTTGAAGTAAGTAAAATCATTTGGAAAAACTTACTAACTGTAAGTTTAACAAAAACTAGTAAAGTAATAAAATTTTATATAAACTTAAAAGAGTTTTGCAAATTACTTATAGTTTTTTCTCTTTCAGTTTTATTATTAGATTGGTCTTCATGAAGTACCACACTTAGAATAATTATACTATAACACCAATATTTAAATTCTATGGACACTGAAACAAGAGTTGAAATCATTCAACAAAAGTACAAATAAGTTTAAAAGGCATAAGTTAATAAGACATGTTTTAAAGTTTTTACCTTTCTACTAGTAATTCCTGTTTTTGTCGGAAGCCTCCCAATCTGAAGATGATCATACACATTTTCCATTTCATCTAGATTTTGCAGTTTGATTGATGTATTATCAAAAAACTTATTTTTTTATTTATTTTCAAAAACAAAAATTAAAAAGAAAAAGGTCAAGTATTAAAGTAATAAAACTCAGACTCAAACATTAAAAATACTAATTATTATTAACAAGTTTGCTTGTAAACTATACAAAGGTAATATTTTCAAACTAATTTTAAGATTCTTCATAGCAAGGCTACTCTTATCTAGTTCTTCTTCAGAAACTATTAGTTTGCGCTTTCCTCCGACCTGGACAATTTTCACATAACTCTTCTCGCTTCTCTTTGACCTTCTGACGACCATTTCTTTCGGAGACTAATAAAAATAAATAATGATTACCAAGTAAAACACTTTGACTAGATAATGAGCTTTTTGAGATAAAAAGTATAAATAAGTGCTTGAAAAGAAAATATGAAAATCAGAATTATGATATATTTTCATAAGATCCTCGTTACTTAAATACACAAGTATATCAAATTTTTGTTTTAAAATTCAAGCTATTTGCCTTAAATTCTTTTTCAGATAAAAATACTCACTAGGTTATAAAAGAAGTTGTCGGGCTCTTCCAAGTTGTTTTTGTGTCCCATTTGAATCATGTCCATTCCGAGTTTGTCAGATTCAACCAAACTGCTTAAGTTAAAGCCATTTCCTTTTACAAGTTCTTCAGGTTTTCTCACAACATTTAGATGATCGTACACATTTTCGCCATTTGCTTCGTCGCCTTGTAAAAGTAATGGTGTTATATTTTGCAGTTTGAAAATTTTTCTCATATTATATTAGTTGCATATATACTTGATTTAGAATAAAATTGCAATAAAGTATAACTCTGACCAAAACATTTTATGTAACTTGAAAATTAAAAGAAGAAAATTTAGTCTGCTTAAAATATATTTAAAGCTGGAATTTTTAAACGAAAAAAATAAATAAAAGTTAAAGTCTTTACAACAAAAATATTTGTTTTTATTTATCTTTGCCTATAATTATAAGAGTTGAAACTCACTTAGTCGGATTACTTATAGGTTATTAAAAACTTTATTAAAAATTCAGAGCTAAATTTAAAAAGAAAAATTACGACAAAGTAAAAAATACTAGTTATGAGGTGTTTAAATGTTCAAAATGCCAAAAATAATTTGTAAGTAACATTATAAAATGCTGTTTTAAAAATGTAATTACTTGTAACTGAATGACTTTACTTGGCATAAATGTTTTCTGTACAGAGTAAAATAAAGTACAAACACATTAAAAAAAATAATTTGAAAAAAATAATAACAAAAAAATATTTGTATTTATAATGTTTAAGTAGAATTGAAACAAACTTGATTAAATGTAGTTAACTTAACCACTTAAAGAAATAAATAAAAGCTTACTTCCTGGTGACTTAGAACTGAACATACCTGCATCGTCCGCAGCTTCTAACTTTTTGTCACTACTCTCAACTTCAATTGTCGTTGATTTAATGCTGCTTTCGTCTGTATGAAAATCTTAGTTATAATTACTTTAAGATTAGGAAGTAAACTTACTTACAATAATTAAAAGCTATCTAACTACAAGTTGTTTAACAAAATGTTAAGTATAAAAAAGTTAAAAGTAGATAATTCTGACAACTTTTTAAAAACTTATAAAAATTATAGGTTAATATAAGTTATATTGATTAAAATATAAATTAAAAAATTAATAATATTTTTACTGGCTTTATAACCAAAACCAAATGTAATTCAAAAGCCTTAAGGGTGACACATTATTTGTTAAAGTCGAAACTTGTAAAATAATAGAATATTGTTAAACAAGGAAAGAAACCAGTTAAGATTATTCTTAAAAATGTCATGTTCTAGTTATTTTACACTAAAGTAATATTTTTTCTGTGAGACTAAAAATTAAAAAAAAAACACTTTGTTACCGTGTTAAATGTTTAAAAATAGTAAAAAGAGGCATAAATGTATTCTTTGTAAGAGCTTGTACTGATTTTTAACCACTATTTCATGGTATTTCTGGGCTTTAAAATTTATACGTTTTTAGATTAGCTACGGAACAATCACTATTATGAAAATAGCTTAAATCACAAATAAACACTTGAAAGGTGGAAGATAAGCAAATGTAATCTAAATTTGACATTATATAAAAAATAGATACATGGTCAATCAGGTTTAACAAGGGAACCAATTCAAAATGAACACTCATGTATCAAAAAATAACTATTGAAAAGTTCAGACAGTTACTCAGTTTAAGTGCAAACAGATTTTCAAACTGTGACTTGTGTTCAAATAGAGTTTATTTTATAAGAATCACAGTTTGAAATCTATATGCGATGAAAATCAGTATTTGTTTGAATTTTTCTAAAAAAATGTTCCAATTTTATTTAAAATCAAATTTTACAGATATTGCTAAGCTTTTTTCAATTGTTACTTGAATATTTTTAGAATACCTTCCTTACATTAACGCATTTGCATATGATGCTATATTTAAATGACGTTATAATGCTGTTTAGGTCTTATTAAAAATATTATTTAAACAATAAAACAGAAAACAGTTCATTTTTCTTAAATCTATTTTAGTACTTTCGTAGTAAGGCTTATCAGAAATAGTATCTTACTAAAGTAGAATGAATACAAGTTAAAATAAAATCATACAGTAGTTAAAAATTTAAAAATATAAAATAACGTAGTAATCGAATGTTTAAAATTAACTAAGTGCTTATGCTATATACATTTGGTATACTAATAAAACTCGTTAGAATTAAAACACTCTAAAATAAACAAGCGTAAAATTAAAAATTAAAACTATACTTTAAAACAAAATTTAACAAGAAACTAATTAATTTAAAATTACTTAATTTAAAGATTTAAAAAGTCTAGTTTGATATACGAACTTTTTCTGCTTACATAAACTTGGTCTCACAGAAAACGTTCGTATACCAAACTAGACTTTTTAAATCATTATATTAAGTAATTTTTAAGTTATTAGCTTCTTGTTAAATTTTATTTTAAAGTGTAGTTTTAATTTTTTTTTTATCGCTCGTTTATTTTAGATTGTTTTAATTCTAACGAGTTTTATTAGTATACCTAATGTATATAGCATAAGCACTTAGTAATTTTAAACATTCGATTATTACGTCATTTTACATTTTAAAACTTTTAACTACTGCATGATTTTATTTCAATTTGTATTTATTCTAGCTTAGTAAGATACTATTTCTGATGAGCCTTACTACGAAAGTACTATAATAAATTTAAGAAAAATGAAATGTATTCTGTTATATTTTTTAAATAAGTTATTCAGCAGAAATAGCAGTAAAAAATATTAATAAAATTACTATTATAGTTATATATTGCTTTTGTTTTAATTCTAATACTACAAGTGACTTATGATCTGACTTACTTAAAATTTTATATAAGACTGCGACACATACCTTATAAGCTGTTATGATCTTATTATGAAAACTTCATAATTTTCTCTAAAATATAATAAAGTATGTGTGTAGTAAAAAATCATCGTAGAAAACAAAAACTAAATACATTAATTTAAAAAAGAAAATAAAAGAAAATTTTAAACGAAGACAATAATTGTACTTATAAATCATTACAACTATTTTTTTTCGTAAAGAGTTGGTAAATAAAATTATAAAAAAATAGCTAAAATGTTGGATACAAAGTATTAGTTGTTTAATACTAAGTTTCATTTGACGGGTTGGCAACATTTCTAGCTTACGGGATGAAATTGGTTAACAAAAATATTTTAAAGTCCTGAAAAATAAAAAAAAACTTGTAAAGTGTATAGAATCGCTTAAAAACCAAAAATAAAACGAAGTGTTTATTAGATTAGCACTACCATGTACTAAAAATCAGATTAGGAGCGAATTTAGTAATAATTGCTGAAAAATGCTGATAAAAAACGTTTTGTATAGAAACTATAAAATTTTTGCCTGGCAAGTCGTAGGTTGTCCACACCAGGTTTAATACATACAAAATATTATGACTACACTTACCTACAAAAGCGTTGTTGTGCACATCAGTTTCTTCTAAACTCTTTTGATTTCCAGAATGAAGTTCAACTTTAAAAAAGTATACTTTTTTATAATCGCAAAAACATTAAATACATTTGTTTATGGTTAGACAAGTTTTTATTGACTTGATAATGTAAGACTATCATTCATAATTGTAAGATAAACCTTATGGGAACTGTTAATACTATCCATACTTAACAAATACTATTACTTGAAGATATTATTTGCTACAATCGTTAAGCTAAAATATATCAACAACAGTTATATCAACATTAACTAAATGTTTATTAACTATAACAACATGCTTTATAAAGTAAAAAAATGAAATTAAAAGACGATTGTCTCTCGTAATTCAATCAAATATTGCAAAAGCGATATAGCTTATAAGAAGTTTTAATAAGCAAGAATTTTAAAGTTGAATTTAGTAGTTTTTAAGTTTTCAATGAACTTTTTAGTAAAGCTTTTCTGTTGAATAAGTACTTTTACCCTGAAAACTTTGTGCTCAAAATACAAATTTGATATATAAATACTTTAAAAATAAAATCACTTTGAGGGTTAGAGAATAAATTACTAGAGAGCTCAACACTTAAGGAGCCTATATAAATATAATTAAAACAAAACTGAATATACCAAAGTATTAACAAGTAATAAAAGATTCCTTATGTTTTTGACGAAAATAAAGAATAGCGTGTTTACATCAAATAGTTTGTCATCAAGGTTGATGAAAATAGTGTTTTGATGATTTAAAAAAGTTTGGCAAGAAAACTAACCCTTTAATAGTTTTTTTAAACTCTTAAAAAACTAGTCTAAAATTTAAATTTCCAAGTTTTCTGTTTTAAAAAAAATAAATGTTACATAACTAAAGCATTTAAAAAAGAGTCAGCTTAATACTAATTAGATGAAAGCTTATTTATGTAAAGAGGTTAAAAACATATAAGAAAGTTAACTAACAACTTAACAGTTTTTAACAGTTTCAATTAATGTTCACGTGAGTTTTAAGATAATCCTTATCGCCCCATAACTTTAACGACTTTTAACATACTTAACTTAACATTCTTGTCAAAGTAATTTTTTTAAGTAAGCATTCCTCTGAGTAAATACGTTTGGGCTGTGATTAGATAACGTTCTTAATAGGAAAACTACGGTACCAGAAATAATTAAGTTTTATAAACGCAAAATTTTTCTATGACTCTCTAAACGCATTCAATTTTTATCTACAAAAACATCGGCGAAAGTCAGCAGAGCAGAAGCCTGGACTTTTGTATGCCGTGAGACAAGCTCAAGTTTAACAAAAGGATTCAAACAACCCTTTTGTTAAAATTGAATATGACTTAAACTATTACGTTCAAGTAATACTATAAACTTTAAAATTTTTAACGCTTTGAGTACAATAACAACTAGAAGTTAATTACTTTTAAATTTATGCACATAATGCAAATATTGTTTTGTTTGGGAAGGACGTAATAAGGTTTAAAAAACAACCACTAAGTTATTTTTTAAAACCTAAATAAGTATTTAAAAGCGATACAAAATGTTGTGAATTATAAACATAATGTATAAAACTAAAAAAACTTATCAAACAAAGGCTATGTAACAAAAATAATGTTGGTAATCGAATTGCTTATTCTTAAATTAAATTTTTTATGATTATCACTTTGTAATTTAATAAAAAAAGCTTTTTATTCTCATCAAAATGTTTTGTTTTTTTTAACTTAATTAGCTTTTTGAACAAAATTAAACAATGTTTTGTATACTATGAAACATGGTAAGTTTTTTTTTATAAAAATAATAGAGGGACAACATATGAAGCGTCATTTTTAAAACATTTTTTTCATAATTATTTATTTTTAAAATTAAATGTACATATAAATTAAAACAAATAAGTTCAAACTTACCGTCAACAGAGCTTTTGATAGGACTTATTTGAATATTTGCAACTTCACTGAGATAGTCGTCAATGTTGGGTACATTTGCCTGCAAATCTTTGTACTTCAATTGTCTTGATGCTTTATTCTCGTGCACTGGGTTCTTACTACACTGTTGACCTTAAAACAAAAAAGACAATAAGTAAAATTATTTATTGTGTCTAAATGAATTAAAAATAAAAAAATAAAATGATAATGGATTTTTTAAAAACTTTTTGTGAAACTTTAATAAAAAGTGTTGCACTACTGAAGTTAAGTTAAAATTTGTAACTCATAGTTGTATTACATAAAATAACACCTTTTTGTTTTCTAACATGCTTAGTAATTAAGCTTTGATGCAAATTAATCTTCAAATCAAAGTTATCTGTCAAGTTCAAATCTTTTTCTTGAAATACTGACCTTCCTTGATTGTAACGTAATGGAGAATCACAATCACTTGCTAATTTCTCCTTACAACTAATATCTGTTCAGTTGTATTAAAGTTTTAAGGTTATAAAATAGTTAAAGAAAAAAGATACTGTTTAAAGTTAAAGAAAAAAACTGATTTGTTATCTTTAAACAAACTTTTATCTTTGTATGGCGTTAAGTCTGGTCTGTTCTTGGTAAAATGATTTACGCTGAGCTTATTAGAGACTTTATTTTTGACAGGGTTGTCTTTTGCACTTGCCAGTCTTCTATTTGTACGAAAAGAACCTTTAGCTATCGAAAATTAAACATATGTTCAAGTTCATACATAATATTAAAAATATTAGTTAGACTGCATTTTAAAGTTTAAAATCACAATTCTGTCGTTAAAAAAAAGTAAAACATTTTAGAACAAAATGAATGCATTATGTGCTTTAACAAAAACTGTAAAAGTATTGTTGCAGTCTCAACAAATGTATACTTTTAGTATAACCATTCGAAATGTTTCATACCCATCAAGCATTATAAAACCGTACTTAAATATGCATTAGAGACTTTGCCTTTTTAAATGTTTTTTTTTTGTTTTCAAATTTTATAAGAAACTCACTCAGCCTGCTGACAGTGAATTTCGGGGCAAATAATTCCTCATAATCATTTCTTTTCCTTTTTTGTCGATTTTTATGTCTTTCAGCATCACCTAGAAAGTAAACTTAATAAAATTACTGGCTTATTTGATTAAACAGTAATTGCAGTAATAGTAGTATTATAAAAGAACTATAAATTAAATGATATAAGTTTGGAGTAAACAGCTTGAATTTAAATATAATATAAGTATTCTTAAAAAATATTTTTATGTAATATAAACATTTTGGTTTTGTTTATAAAATATTTTGTATACAACTCTTTTTTTATGCCTTAGTTTAGGTTTTAAACTTAGAATAGTAATAGTTTTTAATGTAACTTTATAAATCACTACCAAGTTGATATTAATGTTTACTAACTTTTTGAAAATACTTTCGAATCCATATTTAAATATCATACATTTATATAAATGCTTTAATATATATGGTGAATTAATATTATAATCAAGTATAAACTCAATTTAATCTTACTCTATTGGTGTAAAGATTACATTTTTCACAAAAAATTAGCTAAATTTTTACAAAATTAAACAGTCAAAAAAAATCACAAAATATTATAAACATTACTTAACATTATAAACATAACTTATTCTTATCAAACTCAAATTGAGATAAACTACAGTTTTTAGAGTTAATGAAGATAACTGTTCAGTTTTCTATCAATAACCTTTTCTTTTCAAATGAAAATTAAAAACACAATGAAACTAACTTAAAAAAACATTTTTTTTAATTTTTTTCTCAATTACATTTTTTCTATTACTTAATCAGCTTTTGTTTGTGGTATAAACAAGAAGGGTTTTTAAAACAATATTTTTCCCTCTTATTTAAACAGAAGTGAGACATTTTATTTCCAGACAGTTAATTATTTTTTGTTTACATGTAAATATTTACTGTAACAACATAAAATACAAACTGCTGTTACTTCTAATTAACTTTCACTTTTCTAGAAACTATGAAAAAAAAACTCTGTCTACTACCATTAAACATTTTTTTGTGAATGTGATAGCAATACTAAAACTATTGATAAGCTAAAAAAGTAGAATGGTATTCTTCTTTTTTGAGGCAGTTAAGACTTGTAATAAAATAAAATAATAATTTAAACCACTTCAAACCATTTAACTGATTTAAATAAGCCTCATATCAAATTTCATTACCTTGAGATAACTTAATGTAAAATCATAAGTGATAAACTATTTTATTATGTTATCAAACGACACATAAAAATTTTATTAAATATAATCTTTACTTTTAATAATTCGTAATGATATTAAAACTAACCAAAACTCAAAAACATTAAAAAGTATTATCGAAACTACTAAACACATGAATTAATTTTATTAAAGCTTAAATATATTTTTAAAGCATCTCAAACTAAATTTACAAAACATATTTGCCTTTTTCAAATAATTTTTTTGTAACTAAAAGTCTAAGTATACAATAAAAAATTAAATAATTTTTTCTGTAACAATTCATAAAAAACCAACATGACAATTATATAATAGTTTAAAAAAATAAATAAAGCATATCATTTTTTAAATTTGAGCTTTTATAAATAATACAATGTAAAAACCTCAACAATAATGTTTTATTTTTATTCTTTTTTCAAAGAAAAATATCTATACATAATTGTATTAAAACCTTTGGAATTGATTAACAAATTACATTAAAAAAGGCCTTACCATTACGAGGCTATTTGAAGCTCAACTAAGATTAATTAAAAAAAAAGTAGGTAATTTTGTTTTTACTGTAAAAAAATAAACTTACACTTGGGAAATAATAATTGTTATTTCACCTAAATCAGTACATGCTGACATATACTTAATATTTGTAAAATAAACTTAATCTAAATCACAACATTGCTGTTTTAATTAGGTATTAAAAATAGATAAACTTAAAATATAAGAAGTTATTAAATTTTAAGTAACTAAAACATATTCAATGATGCATGATTTAGCCTATTGAAGCTTCATTAATAACAAGTACTACAAAGGGTTTAAAACACAGAGATTTACTTTGAACATTTTTATTAAATAAGTTTTGACTTTAAAACTTTTTACCAACTGTTTTTTTTTTGACAACTAGCAACTTGACTTACAAAGGTATTTATAACAACAGCTTTTTCTGAGTAAAAAAAAACATTAAGTCAATAATATGGTATAAACTGAAATAAAACACAATATGCTGTAACTTTTTAAGGATCTATACTTTCATTTCATTGCTGATGTTTAAAAATCATATTTTTGTTGAAGTTATACAAGTATCTTTTACTTAATCTAAACAAATTTCTCTCAGTTTCGTCTTTTCAAGCAAATGTGTAATGACTATAAATTGGTAATAAACGTTTTAAATCTTTACTAAAACTAATAAGTATACTTAGTAGAACTATTTAAGTCTATTTACACGTTCATAGTAACTGTTTACCAGATACTAAAATGCAAAGCTGAAAGGAAATAAAAATACAAAGCTTTAACTTTTAACAAATAACGATAAAGAACAAATTTTTTGAGGTTTCTTCTCTTTTTGTAACTGTTTTGTACATACAGTGTGTTCAAATGCAAAAACAAAAACTAACTATCAGAGCAATGACTAAAGTTGTATTTTTAACAAATAACTAGTGAATAGCAACAATTTGATCCCAATAAAAATAGAAATAATGCCTTGGGCGAGAATAAGATTATTTTTTGACAAGGCAGACATAAAAAGAAGATTTTTACGCAAATTTAGGCCCTAGCGAGAGTTTCTAAGTTTTGTTACTAAAAACAGTTATCCGTATTTAAAAAAAAAAGTTAAAAATTCGTTTATTAAAAAATTAATTAAACTTATTTGTCTATGTAAAATTACCATCGTTTTGTATTTTAGCAAAATACATTTTTATGTTGTTTTGGTTTAATTTAAATAACTTACTATTAAATTAAAAAAGTACTACACAATTTAAAAGCAAGTTGCCTAAATCTTAAATATTTTGTTAATACTAAGTAACATAGGTTATATAACAGCTTGTAGAAGAAATTTTGATAAGAGAAATTAAATCTTAAACTTATAATTTTTTATAAGTTTTAGTTAATAAAATAACATAGCTAAACGAAAGTGAAAGAAAAAAAAATATAACGTTTTAAATACGTATAATAACTACAAAAAAAATCTACTCCAAATATATTTTTTCGTTAACAGTTTTAATAAGTATCTATTAATTTGATTTAAACACTAGTTTCGCAGTAATGCCGCAATTTTTAAACACAATTTACTCAACCAATTAAGAATATAAATTATATAGAAAACTTCTAGTTAATTTTTTATTTTAAAAAATAATATTTTTTTAAGGGTATTCGCCAATTATAGTTCAATGAAATTAAAAATAACCTTTTAATTAAGAACAAAACGAATGTTTTCTTCTCTAGACACGATGTTAAAAAGCATCCTTACTGTACGAATTAATTATTAAAACGTTCTTCGTGCACTAAGTTCTAAGACCAAACATTTTGAGCGTTTTTTGTCGTTCAATAAACTAATAATGTTAATTTAATATCCAGAAAAAAATATTCAAGGAAATCTGCGAAATTTAATCAAGTTATTAAACAGAAATAATAAATTTACAGAATCCCAATATTTATTTTACTGTGTTGGTCGGTAGTTTCGAATAAGTAAAGGATTCAGATTTGTAAGAAAGTTTCATTCATGGTATTTTGGTTCTTGATTTTTTTTTATTTAAGAGGGAATTTTTTTTCAACATTCGAATTGTAGGAAAAACTTTACACGTTTGAAGTACATCATACTCAAAATATTTTACATCATTATTATTATCTATTTTGACCTTATAATTGAAAATTGATAAAACTTTAAAATTTTATAGTGAATTTCGCAAAGTTTTGGTTAGTTAGTATTTTATCACGCGAGTCGCTAAAACAGTTTTAAGTTTTTTTATACTAATAATATACATTACATGAAAAATGTTTAAAAAAGAAAGTACTAACTAAATTACGTCATAAACGGCTGTCGAGTATAAAGTATTGTTTTGAAAAACTGGGTTAAAGTTTTATCAAAAAATTTAAAATTTTCCAAAAAATGTTTTTATAATATCTCCAAAACATAAAATATTTGCCAGCCCAAAAGTTAAAAGTAGATGTAAAAGTAAACACCTTATTACACACTTATTATAAAAAAAAAGATATGCTTAAGTAAACATAATTTGTAATTCAAACTTAATTAGTATAATCTAACAAAAATTTCAGTAAATGTAAGCCAATACGGTTTACTAAGCCTAGATCACAACTTCTGTTTAAATAATTTACTTTATTCAAACGTTTTAAACATATCTAATGATGCGTGATGTATTCTATCTAACTTTAATACCTAACAAGAATCATAAAAGGATTAAAATCTTAAAATAGGTTTTGCTTATGTTATCAAGTTAGCTCAGGATTTTTAACTTTTTACTAACAGCAATTCTCTGAGAGCTTGCTATTATTTTAACATAGTATAATTAAATTCAGTTTAATTTAATGAAAAAAATAACTTTAAGATAATTGTGAGGTATGCACTTAGATAAATATTTTTCTTTTAATTTGAAGTCATTTATAATTAGCTGCTAACGTTTTAAAAGTGACTTTCTCTTTAAGATTTAAGAGTAGCATTTTAATTTAAAATTTTTCAACAGCCTTGTAATGTACGAAAATAGTTCAAACTTTAACCCTCGGGTTTTACATTTATCTTATATGTGTATTTAAAAAAAAATTATACATTAACACAAATACTAAAGATTTCCTTAAGTTTTATTACTAAAGATTTGCGATAAATAGAAAAGTACTTTCAACTAAAGTTAAAATAACAGCTGATGGGTTCAATTTGTACTCAACCACTTCAAGTAATAGCACACTTTTTAAGTATTAGAAAGGTGTTAAAAATTTTTTTTTTAGAAAATTTTATAAACATAAATAAAAAAATTTCGGTGCATCATTTGAACATGTTATTTATTTAAAAATTTTATTTTTTCCAAAAATACGATGAATCATTGACTTTCTTTTTTTGGTCTTCGGGTTTTCCACATCACGATCATAAGAATTTTTCTAAAATAAATTTTTTGTCATTTTCTATTACTGATTATTATTATTTTTTAGGTTGTGGAAATTAATTAAATTTTAAAAAGTGAAGTTCTTTATTTTTAAAATCATTTAGTTATATATTGTAAATTAAAACAAACTTCTATCTGTTCGTTATCAGTTATCTTGCTCCAAGTTTTCTTTTCAAAACATTTTCCATGACCTTCATGCGCATGTGGATTGTATGCTGCTGGCACCTAAAGATTTAAGAGGGATAATTAAGTAAGTTACAAAAAAAAAGCAGTTGAAGTTTATAAAAATGCCGAAAATCCAATGTGTAGAAAGAATTCTTGGTCATCGTGCTACGAGCTATTAACGGCTTACATACTGTTATAGCTAAAAAAAAATCAAAACTTTAAAATAAAATAAACGTAGAAGAAAAAAACCATACTGAAAAAAACTTATACAAAAACCTTATTTTGGTAACTTAAGACTTACTTTGAATTTATTCTCTCTCATAACCACTTTCTTTGCAGAATATTCATAAGGACGAAACGTTTTATCAAGATCTTCGAATGATTTAGATTTCATTTCGACATCTTTGCACAGATGAGAGTTTTTATCAAAATTGTTGTACAACTGAACATTTCTATCAATATCTTTGTAAAGATGTAATTTCGGTTTTGTTAATTCAGCTGGGTTTACTTTTTGTTTTCGGAAATCATTCATGTTGAATGTTTTGCCTAAAAAAATGCAAACAAAATATTAAATTCCTTCTTTGTTATTTAAAGGTAGCATTTAAATGTATTTTTAGTTTAGTAAGTTTAATTAAAAAAAACTAGTGTACTTGTAATTTTCAAAAAAAAAGTTTTTTTAGATAATTTCTTTAAGATATATTTTATTCAAGTATTTTAAATATATGTTACTAAGTTTCTAGTAGTAACTTGAATATAATTACTTTATACTTCTAAAATTCTTACTAAAATATAATGTAAAAATTGTTCAAAGTTTACGACAAACCATGGTATCATTTAGTAAATCAATCCCAATAAAAAGCTTAGTTGAATTCTTAAAACATATTATCTTGCATTGAAAACAAAAACTTACAATCATTTCGTTTAGGAAAGAAGTCGTCTTCGTCATCAATGAAAAATGCTTGTTTTTTCGACAAGCCTATAACGAAGTTTTCCCGCAACTTCATCTTAACATACCCGTCATCTTTTCGTGTCTAGTTAAAAAAAAAGTTTGAATTCACGGTAAAGTTTTAAAATGGGAAAAGTTACACTCTATAATGTTTTAATCAAACGTTAGCGGTCTTAGTGATAAATAAATTACAACTTTGTTTGCTGTAATAATAATAGAGATTATTTATCAACGAATACAAATCATGATTTTATATCATATTTGTACATATTAGAAGTCTATTGTTTAGGTTAATAATATTTTAACCATCGATCACAAATTATTTTTACATTAAAGATTAAAACTTTCCATATTTTTGAGAAAAGTTTTAATTTTATCTTTTTTTATTACTAAAGTTTTCATTGCAGGCATATCTTTTTCTTCGTTATCAACAAAACCATATCTCACTAAGTCGTTGTTCAATTTTGTACGTTTTGGTTTTTCGGGTGCAAAGTTTGTAGGATAAATTTCAATATGGTCGTAAGAATCTCTTCTTTTCTCATCTTTATCTAATAATAATCACATTGAAATTATTATATTACTTGATGAACTGCAAAAAGTTTTCTATAAATAAAGAATTATGACCATAAGAACTTAATTTATATAAAAGGATACTGTTGTGATTGTGAAGATAGTTGAACTGTAGTAATCTTATGAATATAATATAATTTTTATACTATTATTATTTAAATTTAATTTTAGGCTTGATATTGTATGTATTCGTAAACAATAAAACGCTTTTGTCAAACAATAACAATAAAACGGTAACAAATCAAAGACTATTTGAAAGTATTTTCATTATAAATGAATACTAAGCTTATGACTTTAAGGTAACTGCTAGTATCTACCTACTAATTTTGCTACTAAAAATAGTCCGAAACTTAAAATCACTTCCTAATTTTGAATATTTTAGAATGTTTAAGTGTATAAAATGTATTAGAAGCTTACTTAAGTTTATTTTATGGTAGATGCTGTTTTCTTTATCAATAATCTTCATATTTCTGTGAAAAGCGTCGTTGAAATCAATTTTTTTCGGTGTCTTGTTTTCTTTATCCTCAACTAAATAAACAACTTTACACTTTAAATGATTTTAAATATTAAAGTTATAGTCTTTCATTAACAAACATATCGACAAATAAAGTAGTGTTTTATTTTTTTATAGTTTTTCCATCAAAATTTAAAAGTAGAGTATAAATCAATACTAATCAATATGTAAAAAATTAAAGGTAAATCATAAAACGATAAAATTTGTTAGGTGATATATTCCCAGTACCTAGTCGAATAGTTAGGATAAAAGTTATCCTATACAAAATATATCTAGAGAAGTTATTAAGGTTTTTTTATATAAGACTTTGAAATTAATGACAGAAGTTGTGATACCTTAAATCAGGTTTTACCAAAATGCTTAACTTTGAAAATGAATTAGGCTATCAGAAGGCAAAAACTAGTAGAGGATTGAATAATTAAATGAGTTATTAAAGGTAATGGACCGATATCTAACAAAAGAGCAATTTTTTACTAAATTTATGCCAAAAGGGTTTTTGTAAAATGAACTAGGGAAACCTTGCTTTAAAAATACTTAATCATAAAAATGGTTCTGCATTACCAAAGTAAAGCAAATGAGAGCTTCAACTATCACACGACGCATTTTTTGGTTTTAAACATATTTAAACTTTTTTACGCATAACTCTTTAATGTGACGCAATTAATGTTTCGCGTTAAGGTTGTTTTATTACAGTTTTTGAGCATCAAGTCGGCAAACTGCGGTACGCAACATACTATTTAGCTATAAAACAAAACTTCTATAGCAGAAGAAGCAATTTTAAGCATTTATAATAGTATTTTACATAAATGGTTACTTTTGCTTAAAAGCAACTGTGCTACCTAATTTATGTTTACCTTATTACATGATTGCTATAAAAGAAATTACTTTTTATTTATTTTAAGAAAAAATCGTCCGGTGAGAAAAAGGTCAGAACTACTTTATACATTTTTTCTATATACGTTAATTCTGGCCTTTTGCCCAATATAGGCTGTTGATCTCTATTGTCGTATTAAAGCATTAAATTATTATAACTTCAATATTTTTATGTTTTTTTAAACCATTTTCATATTTTGAGTTTGGAAAACACTTAAATTACTTTCAGTTTTATTAGTTACTACTTAAACTTATTTTTAGACTGTAAGAGGTATTCTGCTTAATTTTCGACAATTGTATGAGAATTTCTTGGCAAAAGATACAAAAAATTAAAAAAAAGTGTGATTTTACTTGGAGATAAACTGTTATTTTTCATTTTACGATTTATCATCATCAGACGTGCTTTTTCAGTCTTCGGCACTTTTTGACACTGAATACACATACCGCACTCATTTCCTATATTATATTTTTTGTTTAACTTAAGTTCAATATTAAAGTTAGAAAATTTTGATTACGCTTGATATTTTTATTTTACCTATAAGAAACGAGCAACATTTTTGAAACCACATTAAATACTTTGATTAAGTGTTAGTATGAGAATCTGAAGTCTGATTCTTATCAAAGTAAAATTTAGTTACCATTGGCACAAAAGTTTTCATATTGAACTGCCCATCTCCTTCTAGCAGAACCTCTTAGTGACATCAAATCTTCTATTTTACCTTCTTCTATAAAAGGCTGTTCCAAGGCAACTTCTTTCATGTTACCTGTAGTTAAAACTTCTTTAAAACTTAAAAGATTATATACATAATTTTTGTTCTTTGTGTTGAGTTGCAAAATAGTTTGCGTTCAAAGTGAAGTAGTTCAAAGTTTATTCCAAGTATACCCTAAAACCCAAATCAATATTTGCTTTTTCAGCTACAACCAGTGGCGTCGCGTGGTATTTTTCTTAGGTGGTTCAAAAAAAATCCGAGTTGAAGGTGATCGATTTGCCCCTACTTGAGTTGTCCCTGCTCGAGTTGCCTCTGCTAGATTTGCTTCTGCTCGAGTTGCCTCTTCTCGAGTTGCCTCTTTTCGAGTTGCTCCTTCTCAATTTGATTTTTCTCGAGTTACCTCTTCTCGAGTTGCGTCTTCTCGAGTTGCCTCTGCTTGAAATACTTTTTTCGAGTTGCCTCTTCTCGAGTTGCTTCTTCTCGAGTTGTCTCTCCTCAAGTTGCCTCTTCTCGAGTTGCTTTTTCTCGAGTTGCTTCTTCTCGAGTTGCGTCTTCTCGAGTTGCCTATTCTCGAGTTGCTTCTTCTCGAGTTGCTTTTTCTCGAGTTGCTTCTTCTCGAGTTGCCTCTTCTCGAGTTGCCTCTTCTCAAGTTGCTTTTTCTCGAGTTGCCTCTTCTCGAATTGCGTCTTCTCGAGTTGCCTCTGCTTGAAATACTTTTTTTCGAGTTGCCTCTTCTCGAGTTGCTTCTTCTCGAATTGCTTCTTCTCGAGTTGCTTCTTCTCGAACTGCCTCTTCTCGAGTTGCTTCTGCTGGAGTTGCCTCTGCTCTGCTTAGCTTTGTTTTCATTTTTTGTTTACATTAACTTGTGGAATGATACTTAAACCTATACTGTTTAAGGGAATCTTCAACTTAGCTTATTTACCGCAAGATATTAATTTTGCGGTAATTCTTGAAGAAATTTTGCTGTTCTGAGTTCATTTGCGGCAGTCAGATAAGAGCTTGCGGCAGTGAAGTGAGCAAAATGGTCGTTTTCTAAATTGGAGTTTTATTATAGATTTTGTTCTAAAAATTAACGAAAACGTTATAGATACTTAATTTTTTTTTTACAAAATTTTAAGGTGGTGCAATTGCGGCAGTGCAACACCCCGCGCGACGCCCCTGGCTACAACTTGTTATTGCTATTGCATTCAAAATAAATATTAAAGGTTATATCATTAATTTGAAGAATACAGAAAGGTTTCAACCGTTATTAAAGTTTACAAAAAAAGTTTGCAATACTTATCATTAGATATAGTACTTTTATTCTCTTATAAAAATCTAAAAAGGTTCGTCACTAATATTCTGCAGCAGCTACAATAAACAGCATAACCAATAACACTGACCTTTGAAGTCTTTTACAAAAAACTTTCCGGTTTCTTTATTGTAGTAGTGTAAAAATTCTTGAAGGCCTTGCTTAACGATTGTTCGTTCGCCATGAGTTTTCCATCCGTTTATTTGTTGCTGGTTGTTAATTGTTGAGTGCACTGGGTAACTTGGCTGCCATTGATCTGCATTAAAAAAATAATATATTCCTGTAATGTTAACGACGAGTAAAACTTTGAGTCATTGTGGGTTAATAGTTTAAATAATGTTTTTCTACCGTTTCAATTTTTAAATGTTAGATCTTCTGGTGAGTATTTATTTTTTTATCAGTTACAGTTTATTAATTAGGAAAATGTCCTGAAAAAATGTTATAATACTCAGAGTTATTGCAGTTAATGATTATTAATTTGATTTAATATGTATCCTTATAAAAAGACTACTAACTTAACTAACTACTTGTACGTTGTAGAATGATCGTCAAACCAAAAAAGACTTTTTTTTACAAGAAAAAGTTATAAACTTTTCTTTCAATCGAAAGTATATTATATACTTACTTAGTTGCTGAGATTGCAAACTTTGCCATTTGAAATGACTGTTTTGATTGTTGGGCGGATCGTTTTCCCTAGTTTCGTCAACAAATGCTTGATAGTTTTCCCTCCAAACCGGTGTGTTTTGGTTGCACGTAGAAAATGCTGTACTTGCGTTAATCTCGCCAAACACACCTATTGGAAAAATTAAATTTATTGAAAACTAATTAACAAATTTTTTTGTTAACTTTTTTGAACTTACTTTGAGCAGCACTTGATGAATAACATGGACTTATCTTTAGACTTTCCTCGTTTAAGTTTTTACAATTGTTCAAAGCTGGACTTCTTTGATGGTCTGATTAAACAATTAAATATATTAATGTCTGCTTCCAAAACTAAAACACTTTCTAGTTTTGCAATAATAAGACATATAGAAAAAAAATAAGTGTATAACATTTTGATTTTTTTTATATTTTTGTCAAAATGTTGAGTGCAGTAAATTCATGCTTAATTTAGTAAAGTTAAAAAACAAATTCTTGGAATTAATATAAATCGTACAAAAAGTTTACTTTCTTAAACATTTTTTAACAGTTGAGACGTTAATCGCTTCTTTTATTTTGTAATATAACGTAAAAGTTTTTAAAAACTAAAAACGATTGTTAACTGTTTGAACATTTAAAGAAACAAAAATTTAAGCTTTTGTTTTGAAAAAGACTTTGATAAATGCTAAAACAGCAAACTAAAATAAACTTGTCACATTTAAAAATTGTAGTTTATAATTTTTCTTAATAAAACTTTAAAGTAATATATTTTTATTAATTTTTTCAAACTAAAATGCCTGTTGCTTTTTGAGACGAAAATATAGATTAGGTAAGAGTTTATTATATTTAAAAATGCAAAGTTACATTGAAAAGATGCACCCAGTATTTTAAATTTTTCAGTTTGTAAAAAGGTCTAAAGACTTATGAAAGCTAATCAGTTATTTATTTCTATTGAAACTAGTGCAAAACTCTTGTTTTGGCTATAACAGTTAATTAAGGTTGAAAAAAAATTAAAACAATTAAAAAAAAAACATAATAAAAAAATGTGCGGATATTTAAGAACATAACTAAATTTTAGTCATAATTAATAAAAATTAATGATACTACCATTGACTTGGTTATAAACTAATCTCTTTAAATTAGTTTATTAACTAAAGTCGTTACCCAAACTTCATTAAAACTGTATAATTTTTTTTGCATAAATACCATTGCATAATTTAAACACAGCTTAGATACGTATATAAAATATACTTACCTTCCGAAACAAGATTGCCTACAGTAGCCAAATGCAAGTAATCGTAATCATTTCTACGCTTCCTTTGCTTCTCTATTCCCGCCAAATTCAAATACTCGTAGTCATCTAGTTTTCGTCTTTGCTGTTTGCGGCTGTAAACTGTAGTTAAAATTTATGATTCACATTAAATAATTTTTGAAACTATTGCTACACATCATTAAAGTTAAAAAAAAAATTTTTGAATAAAAATAAAAATTATTGAAACAAATTGAAACCAGCATTGCAGCAGACAAGTATTAAGTATAAAGAAAACTAACGGCTTGCACATATGTTGCCTCTGGTGCTATTAGACAAGCCTACATACTCGTAACGATTCATTTGTTTTTACTGAATATCTATTTTGAGAACTGTAATTTAAAAAGCAACCATCTTTATAAAAATGATAGAAAAAAAACTTATTAGCAAAATTAGTAAAAAAAAAATCTTCTTTTTCTAATAACTAAATTTACCAAGGAGTAAAAAAGTAATACTCAATTTTTGAGTGGTTGTACGTACATACTTAAACATTTTAGTATCCAAAATATCTAATACTTTAATGTTAAAACCTGTTAAAATGTGTTATTATTATAACGCTTTATAAAGTTAATTACTTTATTATAACATTATAAAGCTACACTATAACAAAACAAAATTTATGTAACAGTATTAATAATTTTAAAATTATTTTAATAAATTAATAAGTAAGTTTTAAACTTTAAAATCAGGCGAAAAACTCACTTAACTGTAGTCAAAAAAATGTACTAACCATGAACAAAAAAGTGACTCGTTTTTACCCAGCTGTCAAGTAACTTACTTTACTACCACTATTTTAATCTTCGCATAACAAGCATTTGTTTTATATAAACAAACTTGTATGAGTACCATAACACAATAACTGTAAAAGTGTTTATAGATCTCAAAATGGTAATCAACTTTCAAAATTTCAACTATTTTTTTTTCAAATTACAACGAAGTTTTATGAACAAAAACTACTAATGACTATCATTTATTATCCAGTTAATTTAAAATAACTTGACTTATTACATACAAATATTCATAACATCTTTAGCATAATGCTTAGAAAATTTAAATTTTCAAAATACTGTTAATTTAAGCTATATGACATTGAATATGATAATAAAACATGGTTCATAAAATTAGCTTTCTATAACCCAATAGATCAACTTATGTTATTACAAATGTTAAAGCAGTCTTATCAACAAAGTATAACATATGAACCTAAACCAAAAGGTCATTAACATGTGAAGCTTGGCTATGCAAAACATTTTTAGTTAGCTACTACTTAATGAAAAAAATCATTTTGATTTCTCTTATTTTACTTTGACAGTATAGAACTAGAAAATTTGAAAAAAAAATCTAAATAGAATTGTTGACTTAATTTTGGAAACAATAGGTAGATAAAACTTAGATAAATGCTTATTTATTTTGAAAAACATAAACATTTTATGTTTTAAGTTGTTTATTACTTAATGAGCTATATTCTAAATAAAAATAAATTGAAATTAAACTTTTATAGAAGAGAGCATTTAAAATTTATTAAAATATTCTTTTTTATTTGTAAACTAATAAGTTTTAAAATGTTCAAGTTGGTTTTAAACATAGCGTTTACATTTTATAATTAATTATTATTTAGTTTATTCTTAAAAAACTATCTGGCAAACATTCTAAAGTACAAAAAAAAATCTTTTCTGTGGATTTTTACCCTAATACTCTTTTTTATGTACAGTATACTAAAATTAAAAAAAAAAAGTAAAGTAAAAAAAAAAACATAAATAAAAAGAACTAGGTTTTATCAAGGCGTCTATAAGTTATTAAAAAGTTTTCTTTGAATAAAAAACAATTCATAGGTGAGCTAGTTTTAGATAGTTTGTATAAAACTAAGTACATTAGCCACAGGCACAAATACCAGAAAAGTATATATTCTTTCATGTTGTAATTTATATGCGTTTTAAATGCATGAAATTTAATTTTCTCACTTAAGAAGTGTTTTGAAGTATAGATAACATATTTTAATGACGTAATTTGATCAGTTTGTGTCTCAAACTGCAAAATATTTATAAACCTTTGTATTCATGTGCATTAACTTGTGTTTTTGAACGGTTTTCAAAACATAGTTTTGTTTTTAATTACTTTTATACAAAAATATCTTAAAAGCTCTTGAACTTAATTACTTTTATACAAATAACATATGTTGAAAGCACTCTTGTTTGAGCTTACTTGTTTTTTTTTAAGTTGAGCACATAAAACCTTTTACAGAAGGTAAAATTTCAATTAGGTAGTGAAACTTATTAAAATAAACTTAAAGTCTTTAATATTTAAAAATTAAATTAAGCGTTTTTTGTAATCATTACTTAAATTTATAATTTTTAAGTTATTTATACTTCAAAAAAAATTACAACTTAAAGCTTAGCTAAAATTTCAATTTCTTGTAGTACTGCAGCTACACAAAACTTGAATTTAGAGAAATCTATCTCTCTTATTAAACAATTAGTTTTAGTCCTTTCAGAACTTTTTAAGTATGATAAAATGAAAACCATGTCAAAAAGTTAACTCTGTTTAAATTTGAAAAATTAAATTAAATTATCAGATTATGCATATTAAAATAAAGCATATAAAATTTCTTTATAATTTTTGTTTAAGGATTTTTGCTAGGCGTTTATTATTACTTAGTTTATTGTGAGCTACAATAATACTCAGTCGTTTAGATAATAAATAATTATTACAAACTTTAAAAATGTTTTTTATTGTTTTTTTTATTTAAAAGTGTATTGAAAAATATTATAAGCGGTTTTCTGACTTGTTTCTTTGTTTTAAAAATAATATAATTTATTTAAAAATAAAATAATATACTTATTTTTGAATAAGTTTTCAACAATACTTTAAAAAAGTTACTTCTATTAATGTCAAACTTTTACTAAAATATTTATCTAAAACTAGTATATCAATTTTCAACTAAATAATATCTAAAGCATTAACTAGATTTGTCTCTTGTGAAAAAGTAGAAAGTTTTTGTTAAAAAACTAAGGCTATTTACATTGATTTCTAAAAAGTTTTTTCAGAAAAAAATTAGAATTTGAAAACGTTTTTGTCTTAAAACTAATTTTTAAGATTTTTTTTTGAAAATAATATCGAACTTTCAAAAAAAATGCAGTTTAAATGACCTTATTTTTGTAACATTTTAAACCTGTTTTAATTGTTAAGACTTAAAAAGTAGTTCTGTTTAATAATTTATTTTAACAAAACTAACTTTAAATTAGATCTTATACAAAAGTTAATTGTTATAAAAGTTTCGGTCCAAGAATCTGAGTGCACGTAAGAATTCTCAGTCATCGAGTTGCAATGCCAAAAACTGTATTTAGAAAAATTGGCTTATTTAAACTGTTTACTAAAAGGTTTTTTCATTATTATTTCTATATATTTATAAAATAACTAAAAAAAAAATAATAACGTAAGATGACTGGAAAATACAAAATCATACTTTTGTTACATAGAAAGTGATAAAATAAACTTCCACTAAAAAAACTGTACAACTTCAAAGCGTTCAAACACCTAAAATACTTCAAACTAGTTTGACATGGAAAATTAGTTTTCTATAACAGTTATTAGTTTTAAAGTTTTTAGTCTACATGATTTGTGACTTATGTGCAAGCGTTTTTATGTTAAATCTTTAAAGTTTTCAATGCTTTGTAATCATGTAGTTTTGTTAAAAATTTTTCATATCTAGTATAGTTTCTCAACGCAATAAACTAGAGTTGTATAACATTAGACCTATGAGCTGCCTGATTGCCGATATTATCTAATCACCCCAAATTAAAAAAATTAAAAAAAAAAGTCCATTAATTAAACAAAAAAAGTTAGCTGAAATTTTTAAGCATGGTACGAAATATGTTTAAGTATTTTTTAGCTTTTATACTTATATAAAATAAAAACAAAAATGATATAAGTTAAAAAAGGTAAGTAGAGTTTATTATCACCCGTTGTGTACAAAAGACTGCTACATCTTGATAATGGACTACAAAAGTTATCTTTTTCGTATTACACAGTAAAAGTTCTTTCTACAACTATTGGAAATATTACGTATAGACTTATGTAAAAGTATACACAACTGTGTATATTAAGGGTACTAGCAGCGGACCTGATCCGGCATGCAGAGTCAAAATGACCGGTTGACCGATGTTGAAACTTAAATTGAAACCGGCCCCCGAAATGTTAAAATTCGCAAGCATGTAAATCTGGAGCGCTAAGCTAAATTTAGAAACTTTAACAAAAATTTTCCGATTTTGAAAATAAATGGAAAAAAAAAGTCTCAAAAAGATTTACAGCATATTTGAATTTTGTATAGTAAAAAATCCACATTAAAATTATATTTTCTCGAAAAAAAATATAATTAAGTATCTTTATTAAACTTAATTGAAATGCTCTGGCCTGCCTACGACTAATTTTTTCCATATCTGATCAGCCTAGTAATAACTTTTTAAGGGGATAGCTCAGGGGTCGGCAAACTGCGGCCTGCGGGCCAATTGCGGCCCGCGAAGGGTAAATCTGCGGCCCGCGAGCACGTTATTTTTTTGAATGGAATGCGGCCCGCGAAAAAAAAAAATTGTGGCCCGCGAGCATGTAAAAGTGGCCCGCTGAGCAAAAATATATTTCAAGTAGAATTTTTCTGCTTATTCGATTTAATTTGTTTAGTTTGGTTTTAAATAACATTTAAAAATAATTAGAAGAAGTTGCTACTTTAAATAAAAATGTGAAAAAGACAGATTAGCATTCTAACAGGATATTTTTCTGAGTTTCATAATAAATTCTATTTTACAACAGCAAGTAATTATCTGAAAAAAAGTGTGCTTGAATTTAATAAGTTAGTTATATTATACCTATTTATCAAATAAACTAAATGCAAATGTTTTCCATTTTGTACAAAAGTAATGCACAGTAATTAATTAAAGTGTCATTTCTTTATAGCTTAGATATTCTTTCAGATATTTTTTATACCTAAGTTTCTTATATATATTTTTTATTTGTAAATGTTATGTTTTAGTGTAAAAACATATAAAATAACATAGTAATAAGAAGAAAAGGTTTATTTAAGTTTTGTTTTGACACATTTTAATTTTTTAAAAGTTTTCTTTGCACTTGAACTAATTTATATGCACACCAACTTAAAAAAATGCTCATATTTTAAACCACTTTTTATAAAATACTTTAGTTAGTTTAAGTTTAGTTTATGCATAATTTTCAAAGTTTGTTTTTTCTACATGTAATATCTAAATTTGTACAGACACAATAAAAACAATATATATTACATAAACTAATATTGTTTTTGTTAGGTATACATTTTCATTTTTCAAACATTGATTTTGTCAAACTAAGTTTACTTTTATGCTTTGCATATCAATACACGCATTTGCTGTTTTTTGGAGCTACCTATTTAATATAAACTAGACTTAGGGATAGTTTATAAACATTGACACACACTCAGACTATCACTATTTGAAGACTTCAAATCTCAGGCCAACTAAGTCATTTCATAAATTTTTGGCTAGAATTGTTTTATGTATACAAAAATATCAGGAATGTTTTTGTTAATTCATGCTGGCTTTTTTGCTTAAAAGAGTGGCAAATTAAACTTATGATGTAAGTTTTGCTCAACCAAAAGTGTTAGTTTCAGTTGAAATATAATATATCGAATTCAAGCTTTGAATTTGAAAATTTATGCTTAAAAATTTTGGAAAAAAACTTGAATTTGAGAATTTTTAAAAAAGCCTGGAGTTTCAAAAAATTTTTGCATGTAAAGTAGTGAAATTTCGATTTGACACAAAAACTTAGCAAATAAACATTTCTTTATTAAAAAATATACTAAAGTAGCTTAACAGTGTTTTTTAATATTGATATACTTTATAAGACACTTTTTAAACTTTAATTAAACTTTATACTAAAAATAAAAGAAGGAATTGAACTTCCAAAAATTTTTGATGCATTACACCTTTACTTGTAAAATTTCACCGATTGTTGTGCTTCGTGTTTGAACTAGACCAAGAAATTATACTTAAGTGTCAAAGTTAAAAAAACATCTCTAACAAAAATTCTCAGATGAGCAATAGTTTTTATATCAGTGCTCTCATCTTAACATATTGATTAAAGTCATAATTTGATTTATGCGACTTTATAACCTTAATGCATTTCCTAAATAGGACTTTTTGTTCTCATTGAAGAAATAAACAAAAGTTTTTCATTACTGCCAACAAAAATTTTTTTAAAAAGTTTTCAATTATAAACAGTATCTCATTATGAATAATAAATTTTACTACTTTATAACTTGCCTTAACAACTTTTTTCTGATAATTCTGTAGTTACTGAAGATGATCATGTGCTTTGTTGGAACTGACTTTGGTGATTTGTTTTTTTATCGTTTCTCGTAATAACTCCTAACTAACGTTTTTTTTTTGTTGCTCGTCTTTTATTTTACAACTAATATTTTTAAATTCTTATTGCAGATAAAAAATTGCTGTAATGCTTAATAAAAAGGAGGTTTTTCTCTTCGCTAATGACTCAATTAAGTTTTACACTTTTGTTAAAAATGTATAAGAAAGTTGATTGTCCATTCCAGCTGACTTATATTTTTCTGGCATGTAAATTGTTTACGGTTAATAAGTTTCGTTATTTCTTTATGTTGTGAAATTTGTTTTTACTGGGTTGCTACACAAACAGGCTATTTTAAAAGCTTGAAAACTCAGATGTGTGTGAAACTTTTATTTCAAACACTTTAAATAAATCTTCGAATTCCCAGAATATTTTATGACTGTAGTGTAATTTACTAATTGTAGTTTTTTCTTGTTTTTTACATTTTTTGTACTTTTTAATGATGATGATATTTTTACTAGGTACTTGAGCTTGATTTACAACGATTTACTAGCTTTTTAAACTTTTAATGAACTGGTTTGATACAACTCAGACATTTTTGCTTTTTAAGTGATAACTATGTAAAAGACTAGTTACTAATAAGATAATTTATTTAAGTATTCGAGAATTAATTATGTTAAATAATTTTTTATTGCTTTCTATAATACAAACAGGTATTAATTTTATTAAATTAACTAATCACTAAAATTTTTAATGAATGTAAACTATTTAACACGCAAAAACTTTTTTTTGAAGTTAATATTCTTAGAAATGTGAAAAAAGGGGTTGATAATATAACAAATATATAAAAGTAACTAATAAATTTTCTTTCAAGTTTGGTTTTTATAGAGAGTTAAATTGTATGTAAAATTACAAAAGTATTGAAATTAACTAAGTAAGTGCTAATGAAAGTACATAGTTTATTAACACTTAAGTATATTAGTCAATGTAAATTTTATTCTAATTTTACTTAGTTTAATTTCAATAGTCATTCTATGTATAGCTAAAAGTTATTTAAAATTATAAGGTGAATAAAAGTAAAACTTTTCTCTAGTGTGATTAAAACTAAAACTAAAAGATTATTCAAATGTCACTAAAACTAAAACTGCGGCCCGCGAAGACTTTGTAAACTTTAAATTTGGCCCGCGACCACCAACTGGCTGCCGACCCCTGGGATAGCTCGATAAACTTGTAACTTAATTTCCATAGATACTGAATCAGGAAATGTTTAAATATTATTTATTTTTACATTTAGTTTTAAAACTTATTTATTTGTAAATTTATGGGTAAGCTAGATTACGCATAAGGGTATAGATACATTAATAAAAAAACTTTGTAAACTTATTAGTTCTTTAGTTCACTTTAGCGAATAAACTTTTTTTAAGTGAGTAAATAGTCATAAACTTGAAAAATTTGGTTTTCAAATTATATTTTATAAAACAAAGGAATTTTAATAATTATAAAGTTTGTTTAAAATTTTCTGAGTTTTTATCTTTCTCAAACATTTAATGCTTGCTCTCAAAATCTAACCAAAACTGGTCGTATAGTATTTTTTTAAGGATTTTGATAAGTTGTTCTTTAACCACTTTACCAATCAGATTTAGTGTTAAAGCATTTTGCAAGAAGAAGGAAATAGCTTTATTTTAATGTTTAGACACAAAAACATGTTTCTCTAAATTAAAAATTTTAAACTTACTAATTAGTATATACAAAAACTTAAATAATTATAGTATTAACTGTTTTAATACTAAATATAATTATGTAAGTTAAGATTTTAAATTCTGCTTCAAAAAGTCTTACTTTTTTCAAAAACTTAAAAGGCCAGAGGGAAAATTTATTTTTTAGTTATTGCTAAACTTTAATAAATGTAATAGTTTTAACTTAAACAAAATGTGTTTTAACTTGGTAAACAGAATTTTAAAATGTCGAGGATGAAATAAAAGATCATTTAATAAAGTTTGCACTATGAAGTTAGTATGACTTTGCTTAGTTTGTTTTTATGATAAACTCAGCATAAAACTAAGATTACTCTAAAGGTAAAAAGTATTAAGTTATTACAAATTCAAGTTTTCAAAACATTTTCAGCTTTCACTTAAATTCAAATTAACTTAAAAACCAAAGTAAATCTCAAACTAGTAATTAAAACATTTTTAAAACTGAATAATATCATGAAATCTTGATTTTAAATATATACATAAGCTGTTAGAACTATTACATTATATACTTTATATCTTTAGGATTTAACTAGATTAAACGAAGACCATGAGATTTATTCGATCATTAAACTTAATGTTGTAAATATAAAATAACAACTAATATGAATGAAGAATGATTTACTAAACTGTGATAATCGTAATATTGATTTTTCAGTTGATCCCGATGAAGATGTAATTAAGTTGGGTAGAGTTTATCACAACGGCCGTCCTTTACCGTACGATACCCAAAACAAAATAGTTGAATACCTACAACATAGTAAGAGGTCCTCCTACATCAGCCAAAATCTAAGGTGTCCGACGGAAGAGTCAGTAAAAAAGCATCAAGGTTCAAAAGAACCGGATATGTCGCTCCAGGGAAACAGGGAGGCGGCAGACCGAGAAAAACAGCTCAGAGTGCCTTAAGTCACCAACAGCAAACATATTCTAAACAACCTGCTAAACATCCACTTTCACATCCTGATATTCAACCAGGAGTACTATATTTACCTGCTAAGTCATCAAGAAGTCGTCCTGATTTTATACAAAGCTTACCTATTAATTTTCCTCATGCTAAACATCCACCAACACGAGTTCATCTTCCTGAAAATCAACTTTCTGATATTAAAAATAATCAAGTTATACCTGCTCGACTTCAACCTGCTCAATTTCCACCTACTCAAATGTCACCTGATCTACTTCCACCTGTTCAAGTTCCACCTGCTCTAATTCCAACTGCTCAAGTTAAACACCAGCCAACTCAAACTTCTTTGTCTAGTTCTCATCAAGCTATTGATATAGATGTCAATGATAAATCATCAGCATCTTCACCAAATATGGCCAAAAATGAATATACGGGCCAAGCAAGCAGCAAGGGGAAAACATCTTAATTAGTAGATACAACTACAAAGTCACCAGTTAGGTAATGGTTTTATGAGTAGCTGAGAAGTTCAACAATAAAAGTAGTTTCGTTTAAGGTCAATTTAAATTATAAGTGGTTTTCGTTTGTTTATCTCACATTTCTGTTTGTTTTATTTTGATTTAAGAACACTGGTTATCCCTATATGTGTTTTAAAGATGAATAGATAAAAGTTATAAGGAGTAATAATTTATAAATAAAACATTTTTATATGTATTGAGCATATATTAAATTAGCATATTTTTTATACTTTTTTTTATCTTATCATCTTTATAAAAAAATTTCTAATTGAATTAAAAAATACATTTTTGTTTTTCATTTATTTAAAATTATTTTTGTTAAATAAGATTTCGGTAGAACAGGGGCGTGTCTAGACATTTTTCAAAGGGGTTTCACAATTGTTTTTGTTCTTAATTTTTCGCTTAAGTCCCCATTTCTTAGGTATGCACTTGCAGTTAAGTACGCAATATTTAGCCAAAAAAAACCCTGTGTTTAAAGTTATTTTTCTGCTTAGAAATTAAAAAAAAAACTTAAAATAGTAATAGAAAAATATTATACTTTTTTTTTATTATACTGTATTAAATTTAGATATATTGAAACTAAAAGAACCAGAAATAAGTTATGAACTCAGAAATTGAATATCAAAAATCAAATCCGTTATTTAAAACAAATATATAACATACAGAATATTAATCAACGAAAATAACGAACATTGTACAATGACTAATATAGGTAGTTAAAGACCAAAACTTTCAAGTAGTCTCAGTATATTATAATCATTGGTTTAAACTTTGAAAAAAAAAACTTTACCTTTATTATACAAAGTTGTATATACCATTAAGTTGCCAAAAGTATATTTTGCAGCATACAAACCTAATTTTCATCCGATAAAAATAAGGTTTTTAAGAGTTTTAGGAGGTTGTTAGAAATAAAAATTCCAAAAGCAGGGTGACCACTGGTTTATTTTGAAAAGTGATTAAGATTTTTAAATATTCTCTTTTAAAATTACAGTTTTCTTTTTTTTTATAAATTTTAAGTTTTAAAATTAAAAAGTATTTATGCTACTAAAATGGTTGTTTTAAACTGGTTTAAATGTGTTTTATTACATATAATAACCTAGTTAACAGATTTCTTTTTTAGTTTTCTTGTTTTATCTCAAAATCACTGTTTTACATAAAAAGTATTTTAAAATTCAAAGTTTTTTCAATTAACTTATACTTAAACTTTAAACTTCCAAGTTAAATTGCAACCCTACGAAAGGAAGAGTATTCATCAACAATAGGTGTTAGTTTTCAAATAAAATAACAAAGACTATGCTAATTCAAACTCTAATAATCCACTATTAATTCTCTGACAAACTCCAAGTATGATTGAAAGTAGAACAACAAAAACTTTAGTAACAATTTATAGTGTTATACAAAAATTTAAACGGAAAAAAGCGAATATAAAAAGAAAAAAACATATGGTTTAACCGACCATGTAACTGTTTAGTTAAAGAAATTATAAGAAATAAGTTTCTGAAAATAAACATAGAAAATTTTAGGAAAGAAATCAATCTAAACGGGTGCACGACTATTAAAATTCGGACAATTCAAATTCCGACAAATTCAAATTCTTAAAAAAAATTGAAACGGCCACAAATAAAGGTAATGCATATTTGTCAAATATAAAAATTACATGTGTAGGTTCTTTGAATATTTACAAGCCTTTTTTTTTTCCTGTTACGAAATTAACATTTCATTTTAATATTTTAAAGCTCGTAAATAAATATGGAATTTTTTGTAACAATAAAAGCGATCTTCATTATTCTCAAAACAAACTTTTCCAAAACAATTTTTATAACTCTTAAACAATTTTCTTAAAACAATAAACAATAATGTTTACTTAAAGCAGTTACGTTTGTTTCAGTGCTTATAAAACGGAATTTTACTTGCATTTACTTGCAGTATTGGTCAGTGTTTGGTGAAGCTCGTAATGTTGTATTATAAAATGTTTAAATTAAAGTTTAAAATGCTTCGTTTTCTTTAGTTTAAAATACTTCTTGTAACTTGTGTTCAATTGTAGTTTTAGTTAGTGTGTCGTGTGATTATTTTATATTTGTAAATATTTTTTGTTGACTTTTAAGTATATTAGATGTATTTATGTTATCTAACCATATCTATCCCCATTTAATTACCCCTAGCAATTTAGATTGGTTACATTAGACAACACGTCGAGTACTCTTATTGGGATAACTGGAGACCATGTGAGGGATAATTGAAGACCATGTGAGGGATAATTGGAGACCATGTGTGGCCTGAATTTTAGGAATCTTCTAAAAGGAATAAGACGCCTTATCAATTAAAAAATGCAGCGGAAAAAAAAACTTTAGTTTATTACTAAACAACTTTTTAACGAGATAAAAATTTTGAAAGTTTAATTTGCGATAATACTTTACTTTGTGTCATTTTACGATGATAATAGTAAGAAAAATTGTGTGAAAAACTTTGTACTTTGAAACAGCAAGTCTACAATTATAATACAAGTGTGTAGTAGTGGTTTCTTTAGTTTTGTTAAAAAAGAAGCTTGATGTCAGGGATGTTTTGCTAAAAAATACTATATGATTTTTGCGGTCATTTTTACTTATACTTTTATATATGCTTTTTTAGCGCTTAGGTGCACATTTTATTTGCTATGAGCACAATATTTCTTCTTCTAAGTGCACAATATATGTTGCAACTAACATAAGTCGCATGGGGCATGGTATTTCGATTATAAAAAGCACAGTCTTTTTACTCAAGTGCCCAATGTTCTTTTGAAGAAGTTGCAATTTACATAAGTCGTCAGGGGACGCAGTATTTTAGTGCAAAATTGCATTTTACAACTTGCCATGAGAGGACAATATAAATAATTTTCTAAGCATAGAAACGTAAAGTAAGAACCGCAATAAAATTTAGAATTACAACAGCAGAATAGTTGTTCTCAATAACGTCTGAGTTTTAGCTGATAAAACAAATTTGTCTATTTGTTTACTACTACTTGTTTATTGTTTAGATCTGCTGATTGATTGTTCTAAAGTATAGATTATATTTGATTTTAAATCAGAATGTTGCTGAAGTTTAAAAGTATGTTTGAATGAGTTTTCATCTTTCTTAGTCGTAAAAAAATAAGTCATTTTCTACTATTCATTACTCGTTTCAAGTTCAAGTATAAAGTTGTGTTAAAATTTTCCGTTTGAAAGAAATCAAAATTAACTCCCCTTAAATTTAGCAGTCGTTGCTTGTTAAATAAATTGCTGCATTTGTATCTTTTTAACGTTGTTTGAAGCAAATAACTGATAGTTGTTTGATAACCACAGCTTTTAAGTACGGCTAACACCTTACTACTGCATAAAACTTTAGATATGTTTTTGTTTATAAGTACGACAAAAAAACGAAAGAAAAAATGAATATTTTGTTTTTATTCTATGACGTCACAATCAAAAATTCCTGCTGTCATTATTTCCAAAGCCAATCGATGTGGTGTTTTGCTGATTCTATAAAACCAGCTAGAAGACAGAAAGTCAATAGTTTCCTAGAAGAACAAGACGTTGTCCATGATCCAAGATTGATGTTTCATAAACCTCTATAAACCACCAGAGAAGAAGAAGCCCGAGGATAACAAGCCTGAGGACAAAAAGCCCGAGGACAACAAGCCCGATGACAAGAAGCCAGAGGACAAAAAGCTAGAATACAACTAAATGACTATCATTGTTACTTTGTCCTTATGTTGTGTTTTATGTTAGTTTTTGCAAATTATGTAATTTTTGAGGTAATAAGTAATAGTCACTAAAAAATAGGCTCACTAATGTTCGCAAAGTTTAAGTTTAAACCGGCAAAGTGTTAAAACTTGGCCCATAAGCATGTAAATCTAGCCCGCTAAACCAAATTTTGTAACTTACAAAATAATTTTTGGAACATAAAAAGAAATGGAAAAAAAATCTCAAAATTTTTGACAGCAGATTTGAAAACTTTATAGTGAACAATACCACATAAAAATAGTATATTTTCAAAAATAAATTTGATATTTGAGTACCTTTATTAAATGAAATTGAAATGCTCCATTCTGCCAGTAACTAAATTTTTTTTGACGTCTGATTAGCCAACTTTAAAATTGCCAACCACTTTTTAAGGCGTTAACTCGATCACCTGCAACTTAATTTGCATATTTGCTGATTCAATTTTTTTTTTTTAATATTATACATTTTATTATTATTTCATATTATTATTAACTTTAGTTTTTAAAACTTGTTTATTTCTACACTTTTCCTTAACGTGGGTTAAAAATAAAGGTATATTTAAAAAAATTTTTTTTTTTTAATTTACTGATTCACAGTATATATATTTTGCAGGTTTTTCAAGCTACTTCTTTTAAAGTATAATACAACAACAATTTTATAGTATGTTATAAGACTTTTATTACATTATAGTCTTGATTTCAAATCAAGTTTATTAACAAAAATAGTTCGATAAACAAATTTGAAAATATATTTATTTTTCATATTAATATATATTTTTTGGTATTTAGATAGAAAAACATTAAAAATCCTAATATTTCTTAAACCTCGTTTTTAATAGTTGGTTCAAAATATACCATTTTGTTAGTCCCTTACTCAATATCGTTTTTTATTCAATATATTTAAATCGTCTTATTTTATTTCTTCACAAAAATCAGTACTATTTATTAAAGCATCTTAGATAGCTGTTTCATCATTTAAATAACTACAACATTTAAACATAAAAAGTATCAATGTACAAAAATCCTCTTTAAACTAAAAAAGCTTCTGTTCTTGATTGATAATTTATGTTAAATTTTTTTCCATGTATTTTTGTTTAATTTTGTAGGTTACAACAAATTTCAATTACGTTTTCTTATATTTATAAAAGTTAAACTGATTCTTGTTGCTTTTATTTAAAAATTCGAAAATGTTTGTTTAACGAGTATAAATTCAAAAAAGTATTGAATTATTTTATTTTACCTTAACGCATTGAAAAAAATGGTTTGATGAAGTACATTAAAAAAGCTAAGATAATTTTTTAGAGTGCTTTAAAACTATTTAAAACAAAGTATTTAAAGAGTTAAAGGAGGTAAAACTACAAAATTTATAATAAGAAGACAGATCATCTTGTACGAAGACACTTATTCACTGAGAGTTACTTTTTCACGTAGAGTCAGCTTCGCAAAAAAAGGTTATTTTGCATAAAAAGGTTAATGTTTGCACGAATTGTTAATTTTGCATGAGTGAAGATTTAGCACGAGAGTGAATAAAGGAGATAAAAATTCTTGATCAAGGGTAAGGGTTACGGGTAACAGTGGTTAAAAAAAATCGATACAAAATAAAAGTAAATTAAAAGTATTATCTCGTGCAACAGTTTTTTCGTGCAAAGTTGTCTTCATGCAAAAGTGACTTTTTGGTTGTGCAAAAAAGTCCTGTAGTGCAATTTAGACACCTGCCTATACTTTAGACCAGGGGTCGGCAGGCAGTTGGTGGTCGCGGGCCAAATTTCAAGTTTACAAAGTCTTCGCGGGCCGCAGTTTTAGTTTTAGTGACATTGGAATAATCTTTTGGTTTTAGTTTTAGTCACACTAGAGAAAAGTTTTACTTTTATTCACCTTATCATTTTAAATAACTTTTTGCTATACATAGAATGACTATTTAAATTAAATTAAATTAGAATAAAATCTACATTGACTAATATACTTAAGTGTTAATAGACTATGTACTTTCATAAGCACTTACTTAGTTAAATTTAATACTTTTGTAGTTTTAAATACAATTTAACTCTCTATAAAAACCAATCTTAAAAGACAATTTATTAAATATTTTTATATATTTGTTATATTATCAACCCCTTTTTTCACATTTCTAAAAATATTAACTTCAAAAAAAGTTTTTGCGTGTTAAATAGTTTACATTCATTAAAAAATTTAGTAATTAGTTAATTTAATAAAATTAATACCTGTTTGTATTATAGAAAGCTAGAACAAATTCTTTAAAATAATTAATTTTCGAATACTTAAATAAAATATCATATTAGTAACTAGTCTTTTACATGGTTGTCACTTAAAAAGCAAAAATGTCTGAGTTGTATCAAACCAGCCTAAGTTCATTAAAAGTTTAAAAAGCTAGTAAATCGTCGTAAATCAAGCTTAAGAACCTAGTAAAAATATCATCATCATTAAAAAGTACACAAAGTGTAAAAAAACAAGAAAAAACTACAATAAGTAAACTACACTACAGTCATAAAAACTATTCTGGAAATTCTAAGATTTATTTCAAGTGTTTGAAATAAAAGTTTCACACACATCTGAGTTTTCAAGCATTTTAAAATAGCCTGTTTGTGTAGCAACCCAATTAAAACAAAGTTTACAACATAAAGAAATAACGAAACTTATTAACCGTAAACAATTTACATGCCAATAAAATATAAGTCAGCTGGAATGGAAAATTAATTTTCTTAAACATTTTTAACAAAAGTATAAGACTTAATTGAGTCATTAGCGAAGAGAAAAACCTCTTTTTTATTAAGCATTACAACAACTCTTTATCTGCAATAAGAATTTCAAAATATTAGTTGTAAAATAAAAGACGAGCAACAAAAAAAAAACGTTAGTTAGGAGTTATTGCGAGAAACGATAAAAAAACAAATTATAAAAGTCAGTTCCAACAAAGCACATGATTATCTTCAGTAACTACAGAGTTATCAGAAAAAAGTTGTTAGGGCAAGTTATAAAGAAGCAAAATTTATTATTAATAATGAGATACCGTTTATAATTGAATACTTCTTTTAAGAATTTTGTTGTGTAGTATTGAAAAACTTTTGTTTATTTCTTCAATGACAACAAAAAGTCCTATTTAGGAAATGCATTAAGGTTATTAAGTCGCATAAATCAAATTATGACTTTAATCAATATCTTAAGATGAGAGCACTGATAGAAAAACTATTGCTCATCAGAGATTTTTTATTAGAGATGTTTTTAAACTTTGACACTTAAGTATAATTTCTTGGTTTAGTTCAAGCACGAAGCACAACAATCGGTGAAATTTTACAAGTAAAGGTGCAATGCACCAAAAGTTTTTAGAAGTACAATTCCTTCTTTTATTTTTAGTATAAAGTTTAATTAAAGTTTAAAAAGTGTCTTATAAAGTATATAAATATTAAAAAACACTGTTAAGCTAGTTTAGTATATTTTTTGTTAAAGAAATGTTTATTTGCTAAATTTTTTGTGTCAAATCAAAATTTCACTACTTTACATGTAAAAATTGTTTGAAACTCTAGGCTTTTTCAAAAATTCTCAAATTCAAGTTTTTTTCCAAAATTTTTAAGCATAAATTTTCAATTTCAAAGCTTGAACTTGATATATTAAACATAAATTATAACTGGGTCTAACACTTTGGGTTGAGCAAAACTTACATCATAAGTTTAATTTGCCACTCTTTTAAGCAAAAAAGCCAGCCTGAATTAACAAAAACATTCTTGATATTTTTGTATACAAAAAACAATTCTAGCCAAAAACTTATAAAATTACTTAGTTGGCCTGAGATTTGAAGTCTTAAAATAGTGATAGTCTGAGTGTGTGTCAATGTTTATAAACTGGCCCTAAGTCTAGTTTATATTAAATAGGTAGCTCCAAAAACAGCAAATGTGTGTATTGATATGCAAAGCATAAAAGTTAACTTAGTTTGACAAAATCAATGCTTGAAAAATGAAAATGTATACCTAACAAAAACTATATTAGTTTATGTCACATATATTGTTTTAATTGTGTCTGTACAAATTTAGATACTACATGTAGAAAAAACAAACTTAGAAAATTATGCATTAACTAAACTTAAACTAACTAAAGTATTTTATTAAAAGTGGTTTAAAATATGAGCATTTTTTTAAGTTGGTGTGCATATAAATTAGTTCAAGTGCAAAGAAAACTTCTAAAAAATTAAAATGTATCAAAACAAAACTTAAATAAACCTTTTTTTCTTATTACTATGTTATTTTAAATGTTTTTACACTAAAACATAACATTTACAAACAAAAAATATATAAAAGAAACTTAGGTATAAAAAATATTGGAAAGAATATCTAAGCTATAAAGAAATGACACTTTAGTTAATTACTGTGCATTACTTTTGTACAAAACGGAAAACATCTGCATTTAGTTTATTTGATAAATAGGTATAATATAACTAACTTATTAAATTCAAGCACTCTTTTTTCAGGTAATTACTTGCTGTTGTAAAATAGAAGTTATTATGAAACTTAGAAAAATATCCTGTTAGAAAGCTAATCTGTCTTTTTCACATTTTTAAATTAAAGTAGTAACTTCTTCTAATTATTTCTAAATGTTATACAGAGACTTAAAACCAAACTAAACAAATTAAATCGAAATACCGAAAAAAATTTTACTTGAAATATATTTTTGCTCAGCGGGCCACTTTTACATGCTCGCGGGCAACAAAATTTTCTTTCGCGGGCCGCATTCCATTCAAAAAAATAACGTGCTCGCGGGCCGCAGATTTACCCTTCACGGGCCGCAATTGGCCCGCAGGCCGCAGTTTGCCGACCCCTGCTTTAGACACTCATAATCAAAGTAAAAACTTTAGTAATGTTAATTAAATGAACTTATACTGTTATACCAATAAAAGTTTTCAAAACGAAAAAACAAAAATAACTCAAGCATATTGACTTTACAAAATTATATTTTCAAAGAATTGTTTTTACGAAAGAAGAATAATACCTTACTATTTTTTTACATTAGTGATATACCGGGTTCATGAAACAAAAATTCGGCCCAATCCTAAACTCAAAATTAGATCTGGAACTTGATCAATTTGGTTAAAAGTTTTTTTATAAGATCCGGATCCTCACTTTGAAATTAGCATACGGTCGGATTTGAGTCTTATTTCGAAATTAGGATCTAAACGGATCCTATGAAACTCTCAGATTTTAGCCTATATCTGTTGTAAGTTTTAAGATTAGCCTAAAAAACACCTAAATCCTTTTTTATATTTTTTACTCGAACTCTGGGATATCTCTAGTAGCTTTTAAAAATTTACTGTAATATCTAATATAACTTTCAAACATTTTTCGTAGTATCTACTGAAATTTCAAAATTCAACTCAAATACAACTGTTATTTTTATTTTCTTAAAATAAGTAACCTTTAGTGATCTACTTTAAAAAATAACATAAATGATCCGGCGGGATTCGGATTTTTTTTTTCTGATGCAGTAGATTACTAACAAACATTTTAAAAATATATGTAGCCAACTCGACTTTTATAGCTTATATCGAGAGAAGTAAAAAAGAAAACTTAAAAAAAAAAAAAGAGAACTTTTTTGAAAATCGAGTATAAAGTGTTTATTACATTAACAACAAACAGTAAAATAAAGATGATTTCCCAAAATTTTTATTTTGAGACCTCTTTGTAATTATAATTCTTATTTGATATAAATTAATGTCTAATTTTCTACATTAACATAAAAAAGTGTAAGTAAAATAATTTTTTTATTCAACTTTGATTAAAATGTCGTAACTTTATTATTTGTATTAAAATTAAAAAAAGTTTAATCCAATTGTTTTAAAATTCATATTGAAATCAGGTTATTTATTAGGCCATTTTTTTAACAGCTATTTACAACTACATCGTTTAATACAGAATAATTTTTCAAACTAACTTAAAACTCTAATATTCTTTTTATCTGGAAACAAAAGAAGAAGCGAAAAAACAATGCAAAAGTTTCCAACACAAGGACAACAAATAAGATTTGCGTCTCCAAACCAAGCTATGGTGTCCATGATACCAAACCAAACAGGTACAGACCTTTTATTTTACGTTTAGAGATAAAAATTAATTTAAAGATAATTTTTGAAAGAAAAAATTAGCAAATGTTTAATTATGTTATTCTTAAGGCTGTAACTAATTAATTGGTTTTTAAATATGTATATTATTAATTTATTACAGCTCTGGAATACGTATGGTATATGTAAAAGTATAAGGTTTAAGCAACATATTTTTAGACTTTATTGATAGCTAGCATAATTGTACACATTATAAATGAAAATTATTTATGAGGGTTGGTTAACTTATTTAGTTTTATCCAAGTATACACAATTTTTTTAACAGCAATTGTAAATGGTTGTTTATAAGTTTGACAAGAAGGTTTTCAGATTAACAGGTAATTATTTTATGTGAGATAAAAACAGGTTTAACAAAGATAAACAAAACTTAATGAAACAACTTCATTGTAAATATAACACTTGGCTATAAACAAAACTATTCTAATTAACAACTAATGTTTTATTTAACACAAATTATTAAAGGCTTTTTAGTCATTCCACTCAAAAAGTTTAATATTTTTTGTGCATAAAGAAGCAGTACATCTTTCGTCATTGTGCTTAAATTACGAAGTAACACAAACTTCGTTTTGCATGATTTGAAGTCAAAAGCTTTCAATAAAGAACAATACGACTTTTATTTTGTAAAATTAAAAACTTTAAGATAAAAAAAAAAAATTAGTAATTAATTTTTAAACAGCTGTTAATTTAATTATTTTTTTTTAATACTAAAGTTTCAAGCTAGATATTATACAGAATATTACTTAGTCTTCAGAAAAAAACAATATTTGTCTTCTTATGAATTGACTGAATAAAAAAAAAGTGTTTTGTTTAGTGCATTAATTAAAATATTAACTTTTAATGTGCAATTAAAACAATTTCATTGTTTCTTAATTAAAATAACAGAATACTAGACTTCATATTATGCCATTTGTAAATAAAGTATAGTTTATTCGAACGAAAAAAAAGCGCCCAAGTATTTTGTTTAAGCACCCGGTCCACGAAACAACCCTTTCGGTTATCGAGTTGCACATCATGGATACCTTTTTTACGCCTTTTCCAAGACAAAAGTTTTAGTAGATTGAAGTTTAAGAAATAATTAAGTTGCATTATAATTTTGCTTTGTTGATAACAATGAAATATGCAGACAGTATAACGAATAAATAAAAAAATCACAACAAACTAGTCTTAATTTTAAAAACTATTTGTTTGTATCAATGTCATAAAATTTATTATTTTTATTAGGTTTTGGTATTTACTACTTTTAAGAAGGTCATATATCACGAAAGATTTGATTTTTTTTTTTAATACAGATTTTCAAATGACCAAAAGGTTGATTTTTTTTATTAAAAAAATATTTTTTAAAATCTAACATAGTTAAAGATTGTTTAGCATTGTTTTAGATTATATTTGATGCTTTAAAGCAAGTTCATCAACCTAGAATTCTCTACTTGTTATTATTTATTCCAATCTCGGCATGTTTTTTTTTTGTGCACGACAATACATCTTTCATTAAAAAGCTCAAATTATTACGTTTGACAACCGTCGTTTTGGGTGATTTGAATTCAAAAGATTTCAATAAAGAACTAATTTTTACTTTGTTTTTGTAAAGGTAAAAGGCTCACTTTAAAGAAAAAAGTTATTTTAAGTAATTTAAACCCCTTACAGCTGTCAACTCAATTAGTTTCTTTTAAACAAATAAACGTTTCAGAAACATTTTAAGTAGTCTATATACATATACATATAAAAACGTTAATACATACATTATATATAGTTTATTGCAAACTATAGAGTTAAAAAAACAGTAGATTTGTTATATTAAGCTAAATGGTTTAGTCCGCAGCTGTTAAAGTTCGAATTGAATTGCACTGTGCCTTTTTTGTTTTTTGTAACTTATGTACTAATGTTAAGCTCAGTTTTTATAAAAAAATTGTTTTGTTATTTTTAAAAACTCGAATACTCTCAAAAAGTTTTAAATGTCTGTTTTATTCGATTTTCAAAGATATTGAAAATCTAAAAAAATTTGAAATCTATTTACTTTTAAACAAATGCAAAACTTAATACAAAAAACAAGCTTAAGTTATAATTAGGCGTAAAACAAGCTTTACTTATTTTTTTAAAGTTTTAAAATGCTGTTAACAAATGTATTCTAACAACAAATTTAAAAAGCAGGTTTACAACTTTTATATAAAAAGACTTCTTCTATCTCCTGAGTTAATATTGAATTACAAACATTAACATTTTAGTCATTTATATATAAGGAACATAGTCTTTATAACACTGTTGTTACTCATATATGATATATAGAATATAAAAAGCACAAAATGAATATAGGGAAGGAAGCAACAAGAGGTAAAGGTATAAATTTATATAAATTGCTGAATATATATAACTACGAAGTTAAAGTAAAAATCTTTATTTTCATATTAAACGTAAGTTATCAATATTTAAACGATTTTTGTCAATAAAAATATTAATAAAAGTATAATATGTTGTTTAATTTTCTTATATTTTAAGCAAACTCTGAAATAACTTGTTAAATATTCCACTTATTTATTTTATCAATCTTTTTTTTTTTGAAGTAAGCAGCATTTCGATCATAGAATAATTAAACATAACAAAAGAATAAAAAATTATCTTTTGAGAAGTTATTACCAGTGGCAAAAACAATCCTCACTAGTTATCATAAATACTTTACTTATCATAATTTACAAATTTAATGTGAAACTTAAAAACTATAAGTTATGCTTATAATTTTGACTTTAATTTTGTTTTTTTAATTAAGCTAGTTATCTTTTTCAAGCCGAGTCAATAAAACTAATTGAATTGAATTATTTAATTTTTTGGTGAAGTGTTTTATAAGCATAACTAAGTAGAATGTTTTAATTATTCAAAAACAAATAAGTATTGATCTAATTTTGTTTCAAGCAAATATCTTTAAAATAATTCCTTATTCCTTTTTCATTTTTATTATTTTTTATTTAGACATTTTTAGTACTTAAAATGAAAATCAACATTGTTGAAAACCGTATTGACCATACTTTTTTTTTTTTAACCATTGCCAGTCTGTAAATGTAAGTATCAAGCAAATTAATAAAATCATAAAACGTTTATGTCTATTATAGTTTTTAGAAGCAAAAATGTTAAAATTATTTATTATAAAACTAAAAACCTTCCGTTAAGGTTTGCAATATGACGTAGTCATGATTTCGTTTCGGTTGATTTCATGACAAAAGCTGTTAAAAAAAGTCTTAAATTTATCAAAGATAAAAAATATTGAGTTAATAAAAGTTCTATTATGTAGTTTTAACTACTTGCAGCTGTCAATTCAATTATTAGTTTAAAACAATAGAAAGTTTTAAGCTACATTTGAGAAATAGCTTAAAGTTTTAACTGCAAAAAGTATTTTAACCATATAAATGAGTTATAAAGATAATTTCTAAGAGATTAAAATTAAATGGAGTTTTGTTAAACGTTAATACAAAACTATGTTAAATTATTTATTAGAAACCATTACTACTATTGAAATTTATATTAAATCGCTGTAACTCATGCTTCAATTTTTTAAGTTTATTGTACTTCTTTAATAGTTGATGGCTACGCAGAAATGAATCAGTTAGGGGGAATTTTCTACAACGGCCGTCCGCTACCGCACGAGACCCGAAAGAAAATAGTTGATCTCTACAAACAAGGCGTGCAGCCCTGCAATATCAGCCGAAACCTGAAGGTTTCCCACGGTTGCGTCAGCAAGATATTATCAAGGTTCAACGAAACCGGAAGTATAGCTCCAGGTACAGTTGGCGGCAGCAAGCCGAGAAAAACGACCCCTGTAGTCGTACAGAAGATAACAGATTACAAAGTCGAAGACCCTGCAATATTCGCGAGGGAAATTAGGGACCGGTTGCTCACCGATGGAGTTTGTGATCTACACAACGTCCCCTCTGTTTCCTCTGTTAGCAGGATTTTGCGTGAAAAAGTAGGCAACGTACTAAATCCAAATAACCCTTTATACAAAGACTACAAAAAAAGTAATAGTTCTTTACCTATTGATTCTGACAATTTAGATGAATTTAATTATATAAATCCTTCTTCCCGAAGTAGTTCAAACCCAGCAATTTTGAGAAGTCGAGCTTCACAAGAAAAACCTTCAACTAGCCTTTCAGGACTGCAATCTTGTCAGATGTCAGGTCAAGTAATGACTCCGGGTGCAATTTCCTATCCTAACTTTTCAGCTACCTCCTTAACTTCAGATCAATCACAGTCTTACAGTCACACTATACCTGAAGTTCTACGACCAAAAGGTAGTTAACTCTTTCTACCTCTTGTAATTTAATTATTTCGGTATATTGATGTACTAAAAATTTTTTTAGTTCTTTTTTGCAATTTAGATTTAAGTTGACTTTTAGTAAAAATTAAATGTATCAGAAATGACATAAATTTGTTGTAAAAAAAAAACAAAATGCAAAAAAAAATTTAGAGATTACAGCTGCATATATAAAAAATTTTTATCAAATCTTTATTTTAATTTAACAGACTGTCAATAAAAATCTTATTATTTTTATACCTGTTACTTTATTAAGTAAACATGATTTAAAGAATTTTTTTTTTAAATCAAATTTTAAAAGTTGTTAACACTGAAGTTTAATAGTAACCAATTTACTGTTTTATAGATAAAAATGTAGAGTTAGTTTTGTATAAATAATTACAAATAAAAGGTTTTTCAGTTTATTCAGATATATGTTAAATTTTGTTTTTTATTGAAGTCAAAAATGTTAAAAAACATTAAAAGTAAGAAGTTAAAGCATAAGAACTAAATATGTTTCCTGTAACTAAATTTGTAAATAACTTAAATATCTTGTAGAAAATATTTAAAATATATATTTTACTACTCAACAACTTAGAATTTTTTTAGCTATTTGTTTATGCTAATTAAAAAACCTTCCTTTTCTGAACCTAACTATACAAGTTAATTTTATTAAAGTTAAAATAAAATATATATACTCTTAGTAAATTAGTTACTTAATAAGTAATTTCCTTTTTAATAGAATATAGCAGCCCAATTACCAGTTACAATCAGCAACCGAACAACACATATTTTACTCCGAAAATTGAAGATAAAACGAGGACAACTTCTTATGGATATACAGCACAAGTTAGAAGTGTTTCGTTAAGCAATTTTTATATTAATTAGTAATGTAAAATAAAATTTCAAAATAATCTAAAAAAACTTTACTCAATTAAAATAGCTAAGTTAATACTTATTTGTTAAAGGTATTTCAAAAAATTACTAAAAACAGCTTTTTTGAACATTATTTACTTCAAATAAGAAGTCTTGACTAAGTTTGATAGTTCTTGAAAAAACAAGTAAATAAGAATTTTTCGTCTTCTTCAAGAAGAATCACTTTACAATAAAAATTAACCATAGTTATTTTCTAAAAATTATAAAAGCTATATTTTAAGTGTAAAGTAAGTAAGGTTTAAAAAAAAAAAAAAACAGGAAACTTAAGGTAATTTTCAAAGCTTAAAAAAAGGAAGTATATGATAAATTATAAAAAAAACTTTAATTTAATAATAAATTCATATTTTTAAGTCTGATACATACTTTTATTTATTTTGGTAATAACTTACAGCTCATAAGAAAAAAATATAAAAGTTTTTATCTAGTTTTACCATGATTTCTGTGTTATGATTCAGAAAAAAAAGTTTAAAAATCTAAAAAATTTTGCATCAAAAAATAAAAAAAAACTAGATACTGTTTTAACTAGTTTTACTTTTAAATATCTAAAACTTTGTTTTTTTTTTGTTTATATAAACAGAAGCTGTCAACACAAGTACCATCGGCATTTACTCCTGTTCAGCCTAGGGCTTTTTACAACCAAACAGTTTACAATCCACAAGTTTACAATCCTCAAGTTTACAATCCCCAAGTTTACAATCCACAAGTTTACAATCCTCAATATAATAACTCAGCAGCTTACGATCCTCAAGTTTACAATCCTCAATATAATAACCAAGCAGTTTACAATCCTCAGTCTTTCAAAAATTGCCAACAGCCCTCTTACGCGCCACCTAGCAGCTACAATCCACAAATGCAACAGTATGCTTCAGATTATACTCAACAAACTTACCATGTAGTACAGTCAGGATTACTAGACTTATCTTATTCTACATCAATAAGCAATCATTCATCGTTACAGCCAGAAAGCTCAAATGTATCTGCGAATAACTTTTATGGAAGTCAGATTGCTCAGCAAAGTGAGTTTAAAAATTTCTTACTAATGAAAAGTGTATAATTGTAATAAAAAGTTCACAATAATAATCTGGAAAGTTTTTTTACAAAAATTTATCAATAAAGTAAAAAAAGATCGAATTAGATTAAAATTAAACTTATTAATTTGAATCTAATCTTAATGATGATTTTTATTAGGTACTGAAGAGTCAAAATGCAGCTGTTGTAAAGATACTTCTTATCCTTTGATCAAGCAGAACATAGATGAATAACAAGAACATTTTTAAGTACTTTAAAATGACAAATAATTTTGGATTTTAAATATTAATGATTTTAACTTCTTATTTATCCTAACAGTACAAAACTGATGAACTATATGTTTTTATTTCCATACAAACACTTGCTTTTTAACAACTTATAAAAGTTAGTTACATTTTTTGGTGTTTAGTAGTCTTAATAAAGTAAAAGATAATATTTTTTTCAATTCCTTTTTTAAACTTTTTTTGATAAAACTTTATATCATTTTGATTTTTTAATTCTTTAGTTGTTTTCTGGCAAAATATACTACTGAAAGTTTGTTAAAATTGTTTATTTTGTTTATTCTTTAACTCAAGTGTGACTAAATACTTTAAGAAATTTAGTATTGAAAAGAAGCGTTTTATTTTTAATATACAAACCTAAACATCTCTTATCTTTTCTTATATTTAAAGTTTGTAGTTAACTACTTGAAACTAAATTAAATCTTAAAGTCTATTTACCCCTTAACTATTATATTTACTTAATTTTTTTTGTTACTGTTTAGAATTAATTGTTGTAGAACACTTTCTAGATAATAACCTACAGCTAAGTAAGTTTATCTAATTAGAACTACTTAATAAATGACTATTTCTATTAAATTAATTTTAATTCATTTTATCTAGAATATTATTGTAGGTTTGTTTAATGAAAAAAATTTTAAATAATAGAACTTTTAATTTTTTTACATTAGTGGGGAAAACCATTAACTCTATTTAAATTAAAACCTTAAACCATTAAATAACGTTTGCAAAAGAAAATGTTAAAATGCAACTTTTAGCATTTATCGAAAATTATGTTATCAAAAATTTCACATGTAGTATACAATAAAGTTTTAACTTCAGTAGTTTGTCTATGTATTTTTGCTAAATGAACTGGTTTTTAAACTAATTTAAATAAGTTATTTAAGTAATATTTTCAACCCATACAACTTATAAAAGTTTCAGAAATTTTGGACCACATTTAATTTTTTTAGAGTTGTGATCTTATAATTACTTAAAAAAAATATTTGTTTGTCGTCCCATATTCCAAATTCATTTTCGTTGTTTTTTTTTTTTTTTTTGAGTTAAAATTATTACTTGAAAACTGTTATAAATTTGTTTTAATAAAAATAAATCCAAATTAAAAAAAATATATATAATTTACAACTTAAAAGTTAAGTTTTATTGTATTTACGGTTAAATATTTTTTTTAGTCAACAAAAAATATATAAATGTTTAAAGTAGCTATAAAAGGAATAGAAAACTGTTCTATTTGATGGTCAAGTATTAGAAAAAAGCCAAATATACCAAGTAATAACTCTTGGCAGGCTGCAAATTTTAAAAATTCATACTACAATTTTTTTTTTTTAAATACCACGCTTCGTTTCAAGTGTCATCTAACGATTACTACTGTGCAGAAAATGCGAAATTAACATCTTACTCAAAAATTTTTGAAACAATTTAAATACAGTTAAATTTCGGTAATTTGCACAAATTGTTTTAAGCTCAAATCTTTGTTGGGTGTCAGAAGTTTTTGTTAGGCGGTGGGACTTGTGCGCATATGTAGACATAGGTAGACGATAGGTCTGCAAGTTAAGTCGCGCTAATGATTAATTTTTTTAAATGAGTGCTTTTACTAAACAATATTATTCAAAAATAAATATAAATTTGTAAGTATTTAAAAAATGAGTAGTTTGTGATGCCAACCTACTGATAAAATTTTTTCATAAGAAAAATTGAGTTTAAGTATATTTAACAACATTTAAGCATATAGCGAAACTTGTTCAAACTATTCCAACCATTTAAAATGTTGTCATTTATGTCCTATCAAGTTAAGAATATGAGATTTTTATCCAAAAGTTAAAAAAGTCAAAAAATAACTGAACTAGGTTAAAAATTCGTAAAATTTCATGACAATGCTAAATAAAGAAAATTGCGTTTAAAATAACTTATTTTTGATCAAACATCAATTTAAAAATACTAGCAGTGCTCATAACAATATTAAATTTAATTACTAATTTTAAGAGTTGTGAAGTTACTACAACATTATTACTTAAAGCTGAATAAAGTAAAAAATAATATTGTAACATTCATTTCAATATATAAGAACATTTATATTCATTTAATAAATATAAATTTTAATGATTATGATTAATACTAAATTATGCCTTTAGTTGTATAGCTGTTTAGTAGCATATATAAAGTAATTTATTCAAATAAAATTATTTTATTACATCTTTACGTTAAATTATGTTAGTTATGGTTAAAATTGATATGTTATAAAATATTTAAAACTAGTTATCTAAAGTTAATATTTATCTTATTTAAATTTTACTAACATATTTATTGTTTTAGATACAAATTAGCTAGTTTTGATTTAAAAGAGATTTAAAACTTTGTATTTATTTTAATGTTTTACAAATGCTAATAAAACTCACTAAAAAATGTAAATAATAGCTTATTTATAGCAATCATAAATATGTATATTAAACATCCTCTAAACGTTTGCAACAGTATTAGAATTTTTAAACAGCTTAAAAAATTTAACTTTACTAGATTTAACTTAAAGAAATGTAAATAATTTTAAATTTAAAACTATAAAGTGTACTCATAAATAAATCTTTTTTTTTCTATATTAAATAAAATAAACTAAAATGAAATTCCCACTTGATAATTTCTTAACACTTGAAATTCTTAAGTTTAAAGTTAGGTTTTACTATTTTTATGAAACCAAGATACATTGATTATTTTTATTTTTTTTTTCAATAAAACTCGATAATTTTCTTTGATTCGAAATTGTATAGTTTTTCCGAGCGAAGACTCAACTTCAAATCAAATTATTGCTAGATAAATCCGCTAAAACCAATCATATAGATCTTTGTTGATTAAACTTGTTCTATAGATTTTATTTTGAAAAAATATTCCAAACTAAGTTATAGTAAACATTTAAACAACATATATCAAAATTATAAAAAAGAGTAAAGATTTAATGAATAACTATTACTCATTGTGTTTAAAAAAAATCATATTAAAATTCATTTATAATTTTATTTATATGTGGTATCTAGATGATGACTATATAATTTGCTTTAATTTTATTCATACTAATTATCAAGTTATGGTTAGTAGTATTATATTTAAAATTATTCGTTATAACTTTAAAAAAAAAGTTTAGCATGTATTACATAAGTTTGTTCTTTTAATATATTTTCGGTACTTAAGTTTTTATAATTAAATAAAATATAAAGTTTTAGTTAAACCTTTAGTATTAGCTCATTATATATACGATGCATTAAGAAACGTAGATTTTAGAATACCAGAACATATGTTTAAAAAGCTAAATGCTTAAATTATCAGCTATTACAGTTTAAAATAAATAGCCCTTTGCTAAATAATGGTACAAAAATTATACAAAAAAAAAAAATTATGACGTAATTGTTGAATATTTTACAGTACAAATATTAAGTAAAAGAAATATTTTCCGTTCGAACAAACTACTTAAATTAACAAAATTACAATTAAGCGACTATGAAGTATTTATTAAATTCTTTCAAAATATTTTAAGGCAGACTCAGTTTCGATCAAAGACTTCTTCAGTGCTAATTTAAAAATCGTATACAAATAAAAGTATGAATAGATTTTATTTGAATAAGGTTTTTTTTAATAAGCTTAAAAAGTTTTTAGCTACTAAGTCTAAAATAAATAAATTAAAGTAAAAATACAGAATTCAAAAACAAATCTTAATATATGCTACTTACATGAAATTAAGAAAGTACTAAATCTAAATATTTGCTGGTTACTAGTCATTGAATAAAGTATCTTTAATCACGACTTGTTCCTTAATTTCATGTAAGTAGTTTATAGTATGATTTGTTATTTGACTTAGTATTTTTACTTTAGTTTATTTATTTTAGACTTAATACTAAGAAATTCTATATAGTTTTTTAGCAGTGTGATTTAACATAACGTATTTTACCTATGATTAACCATTAACCTTTGAATTTCTATAGCAATTGTTTTTTTTTAATGAACACTCTATACACCTACTTTAGTTTCTACTTTTTCTTACAGTATTAACAGGGCTCTGTTAAAGTGTGTAAGTCCGTTAACACACAGAAACATATGTAACTGTAATAAAAAAAAAGGATACTGTATAATTTGTTATTATTATGTATTCCAGTGAACTTGTTTCGTTAGGATCTATAGTTAACAAACGCTTAAATCTATGTACTTGAGTAGCAAAGTTAAAATATACTTTTTTCATTTACAAATATTCAGAACTAATTATTTAAATGTATTTTTAAACATTTATTAATAAAGGGTATAAAATACATTTGCAATTGAGTTATAATATAAGTTACTTTTATTTAACTACATCAGGGTTAAAGATATTTTGAAGTTAATTGGTCGGGTTTATAATAACATATTTTAAACTACACGTTTTTAAACTTTTTTTATTAACGCAAAATTAAAAAAACGCAGTTAGCACTGTATTGTAATTTAAAAAAATGTTGTATAAAACGTAGAACAGATACTTTTAATTCAGTGTTTGCAACACAAGTCAACTAAAAAATGTAAACCTCGGACTTAAAAATTTCAACTTTAGTTGCTAAATTCGTCCCTCGGGTCTACGTTTGAGTTTAAAATTTTAGTAATTTCTTAATTTTTGTCTTACAGCAAAAAACAGACTTTAACTTTAAAACATGTAATATAATTACAACCTAAAAATGTATAACAAATAGATTGAGTTTATAAGAAATTTCTAATGCTAATAAAAATGGATGTTCATTTTATCTATAACTTGTAGTTTTGTACTAGACTGTAGGATTTGAACTGTTGAATTTAGATTTAAAACAAAAGTATAGAAACTACTTAATATTTGTTGTAATTCAAATAAATAGTATGAAACATATGTTTCAAACCTAAAGTATATGGTTTACGTGATCGTCAAAACTGTGCTATAATTAACCTTCAAATGAGATTAAATTGAACTACTATGTATAGAAACTATTGAATATTAAAAACCAAGTTTAAATAAAACAATAAATATATAAGCCAGTTTAATAGATATTTTTTATTGCCTTAATTACAGCATCTATTCTTGCTTTAGCGATAGTAAAATTTATACTTTTAAATATAACATTTTAGATTGCTATGCGTCTGTTTTAAATAGTCATATGATATAGAAGCTTTATATTATATATATTTAAGCAACCTTTATCATAACAATTTTGATTTGAAAACAAATCTCACATCTATCTATAAACAGTATTATCGCATGTTAGCTTTTGCAACAGTTTTTAAACGTGATCATGTAGTTTGTTTCTTATCAAATGAAAGTAATTAAGTTTTTTAATGTTTACTCTTCTGTTTTAAAGATATATTTCTAATGTTGTTCTAAGTAGTAAGTATAGGAACTTTTTAATTGACTCAAAAGCTTCAACTAGACTATGGTTTTGTCAAATAGTAAGAAAATAATGATAGTTTGAAAGCTGTAAATATGAATTGGTTAAAAATATTCTATGAAAAATCAAGCTTTTGTTATCAGCAAGTATTCTGTAAATTACTAAGCAAATTAAGTAAAATAAGGTAATTATCTATAGTTTAAAATAGAAGATATCGTTTTCTATACCAAGGTTTTAAGTTGGTAAAATTACTTAATAATCTTATCTTAAGTCTTATAAAAAAAAAGAAATAAAACTCAAACTGCTTTAGTTACACTTAAATTTTTTAGAACTGTTATTTTTGACAAGAGAAGAATTAATGAAAAAAAAAATTATACTAAAGTTTACGTTTTATTATAACATTTTTAATTCGAACAGACTTTTTTTCACGTTTAAATGCAAGCAAACGCTTTTTCCTACTCAAAACAGCCGTTAGTAGTAAAATTTATTTTGATAAATTTAAACTTATTAAAAATAACTATTTTGTTTGCAAGAAGAATTTTAGGCTTATAATTTATTTAAGTATTCAGTTGCAAAAAGACATAAATTTTTAAAAGTGTTATTTTTTTCCAAAGATACGATGCATCATTGATTTTCTTCTTTTAGGTTTTTGCTTTTCCTCCTCAGAAGGTTTTTTCTGAAATAAACACAATGAAAATTATTCGCTTCATTTAGTTTTAAGTTTTAAAATAAACTTAAGTGTTTTTATTTTATTAAGTTTAATATGGTATTAGGTCTTTTTTATTGTTATTTACATTCTATAACTTAAAAGTAAAAATTACCTTTATCTGCTCATTTTGTTTACCACTAATTTTATCCTTGCTAAACATCTTACTGCCAACGCGTTGCCAGTAAACTTCATAAGAATAAGGATTACTTCCTACTGGCAACTAAATAATTTGTTTTTCTTTATTGTTTTGCTTAATCGCAAAATTTATCTTATAATGTTAACTATTTATAAAAGTTTAATGTATTTAGATTATCATAATAAGCAAATAAATTTAGAGACTAAAACTTATAGTTTGTAACCAGTAGTATAACAATTTTAGTTAATTATAACAATTAAATAGTATTGTAACTTTTTACAGTGCTAATATAATAAACTAAAAAAAAATTTCATATTTGTTTTTTTCAGGCTTACTTTATAACTGTCGTCTTTCAATACTACAGACTCATCAAGAATTGGATCAAAATTATTTTTCTTCTCTGCATATTCGTATGGACGGTACTTTTTATCAGAATCTACAAACAAATCAGCTTTCTTACTAGCATCTTTGTACGGACAAGCATCTAGTTGAACATCTTCGTAATGATGCATTTTTGTCTTTGCAGCATCAATTGGGTCAACTTTTTGTTTTTTGAAATCATTCATGTTGAATGTATTGCCTGTTAAATTAAAAGTACTAAAAATTAACTTAGTTATATAAAATTCAATGATTCGATTTTATTTAAGGTTTATTACAAATTTTAGTCGTTGGTAACAAAAGTATTCTAATGAACAAATTTAATATTTAATTTTTTTTTACTTTACAATTTTTAAACAGTTCATTTAAAAGTTTAAAATTAACATATATGAATATAAATAAATATGAAAAAAAATATAAAGATCAGCACAGTCTAGTTTGAAAATTTAAAGTTCTTGTTTAAACTTACATATTTGAGTGAGTATATAGAACTTTTTGGTTTAGATAATTAAAAGCTACTTGCTTATTATTCTAAGTCTATAATTTGCCTTATGGAAATAACTTAAGTGTTCACTTAAGAATAAAAAGAAAACCACTATTTTACGAACAAGTATTTTAAATATACTAATAAATCTTAAACACATAAAAAATTAAAAAGCTATAAAGCACTTATTAATTTTAACTTATTAGAACAAAAAGTATAGTTTTTTTTTTTACTCAGGAAAAAAATTAACTTACAATTATTTCTCTTTGGAAAAAAGTCGTTATCACATTCGTAGAAAAACGCATGTTTTTGTGACAAATCTACACCAGCATTTTCTTGAAATTCCATTTTTTCACATCCATTGACTAGTGGTTGAGTCTAGTTAAAATAAATTGGACAAAATACTTTTCCATTATAGCATAAAATAACAGTCATAGGTTAAAATGTTTATATAAAATGTTTGTAGTTTACGATCAAAAATAAACGTGTTAATGTAAATTGTATATGTATATATTTTTGTTTTCATTAAATAACTTTAGTAGTATAAATATTTGAATGAGTTTAGAAAGGATATATAATTAATCGAATAGGACTTAAGAAAATTTAAAAGTATTTTAGATTGAAAAAAAAAAGTTCAGTACTCTTATTAAAAAAATCAAAAACCAAAAAATAAAAATGATAAAAATCTCCATACGAACAGCAACTTCCTGAACTTACTATATTTTCCATTCCAGTTATATCTCTTTCTTTATTATCAGCAAAACCACTTCTCACTAAATCATTGTTCACTTTTGAACGTTTTGGTTTTTCAGGTGCAAAGTTTCTCGGATAAATTTCAACATGATCGTAAGAATCTCCAATTCCAACTTCTTTACCTAATACCAGTACGATATTAAATTATACTTTTATATTGTAAACTAGTACAATAATTTCTATAAAAACGAAAAGTATTATTATAACATATTTTTTCGATAATGTGAAAATAACTTCGGGTTCGTTTTTTTTACTCAATTTACTTGAAAATATATAGGTAAAAAGCTCGGTATTTATACGAATCTAAATTGTTTAAATATTCATAAATATTTTCATAGAAGGATTGTGTTTTCATCAAACAAACACTAATGAGAAGATAATGTCAAGTGTAAATTAAAACATTGTCGTATTTATTAAATTTATAAATTCAAGGTAATTTACCAAAACTAAATTTAACTCTTAATTTATCAATGTGTCAAATTAATTAGTTTTATATTTTATACAAGTGTTTACATTTTAGTATTCTAGCTTTTTTTTATTAAACATATTTGAAATTCTTACTTAGTTTAATTTTTTGATAAATATTGTTTTTGTTGTCAATAATCTTCATATTTCTGTGAAAAGCATCATTGAAATCAACTTTGTTGTCCAAAAGTTCCATTTTCTTGGGTTGCTCGTTTTCTTTTTCTAAAAAAAATATGTATTTAGAAAATTAAACCGTTATTGTTTTAACCGTTATTGTAGAGTAAAGTATCAAATCAAAAAAGATTTAAAAGTACTCAAAGTTAATAAAACTTAAAGTATAATGTAGCAATAAGATATTTGATTCCTAAATACATATAGTCGTTTGACTTACCATAACAAAAACTATTTTATACTATGGCTAAAATTCAGAAGCTATCATTTGATTTTTTAAAACGTTTGAAGTAGTTATCACGTGAAATATTTATAAATTAATCTATTTTAAGTATTTGAAAAAAAAAAAAAAAACATTAATAAACAATAATAAATTATTGAATTAATTTCTAAGACTGCATCTTCATACGACTGTGCAAACTAATTTAAAAAGAAAATGAATTTTTTTTCAGAAAAAAAAGATGAATATAGACAAACTATTGCACAATTAAAACGCAAAAGATCGCTTTAGTACAATAACAAGTATGTTTTTTGACTTAAAACCAGTACTTATATTTTTACTATTAAAAAACTTCAATTATGACGTATTCATCGTTTCGTATAAGGACGCTTAAATGGCTACTAATACAATTTAAACAAAACTTGACCAGTAAGTTAATACGTTTCAAAAGATATGTACAATGTACATGTTATTATAATGCTTTAAATAATGTTATAATTTTTATTTAAAAACTTTGGACTTTTATTAACGGGTATTTAAGTAAGAAAACTAAGCATGTTGATTGAGTTTTTTAGTTTTTAAGGGCTCTTAGTTTCAAACTTAAATACAATAACTCAAACCACTTATAAGCTTTCAAACTAGTTTTAAGAGTGAATTATTTAGTCTTCTCTATTTAACACTTGCTTTTGAAAACATTTTTACAAAAATAGTAAACAAAATACAATATAATTTTCAAGACTAGAACAAAAAAGGAATAGGATACAAAAATTTGTAATTAGTTATAAAAATTCAACTGTTTTTGATAAATTTTACCTGGAAACAAGCTTTTATTTTTCATGTTACGGTTAATCATCATCAAGCGTGCTTCTTCAGTCTTCGGTACTTTTTGACACTGAATACACATACCACACTCATTTCCTAAATTAAATTCATTATTTCACTGAAGTTAAAGATTAAAGTTAGAAATTTTTGATTATGCTTGATCTACTTAATTTAGCTATAAGAGATGAGCAAGATTTTTGAAAGCGCATTAAATACTTTAATTAAATGTTAGTAAGAGAATCTGAAGTCTGATTCAAATTAAAATTTAGCTACCATTGGCACAAAAGTTTTCGTATTGAACGTCTGCTCTATCTTGAGCCGAACTACTCAACGACATTGAGTCTTTACTTCTATCTTTTTCTATTAGTGTTTCTTCATAAGCAACTTGTTTCATAATACCTGATAAAATAAAATTTATATCTTAAAACTAGTAGTTTATCTATAAAATTAAAAACAAACTATAAATTAGTTATTATTGACCTCAACTTATCTTTAAGCTGCTTTAAACATTTATATATATATTTATACTAAAAACAAAAACAAATACTAATACCATTATTTTGATACAGGTATGGTTATTTAAATTTTTATAAGATTTAATCAAAGTTAGAATGGTAGTCATCAGTTTTTATGATGAGCCGACGATTTAAAAAAGCGCTCCAATAGCTTTAAATAAAAAAAACCGAAAAGATTTGAAGTACCTTGCTTTATACCAAATTTAGTTTAAAACGAGTTAAACACGTTTCAGTTATATTGTATAGTTTCCTTTGTGTTTGTATAAAATGACTTTACAATGTAATTGGAAAATAGTTAGCACTAATATTATTTATAGCTAACATTCCTTTCCTACTTGCTAAATAGAAAAATATAATGAAGTCATTTAAAGCAATACGCATACTGCTTTAGATTCTGTTCTGTTCATACGTTCACCGAATTTCTGTTAAACATGTCGTGAGAACAATAAGTGAAACGTTTAGACATAAAACAGAGTTAAAATATGGGATATAAACTTTTAACAAGCTTTTGTAGCAGAGGTATAACTCGAGTGTAAAGGCCAAAAACTTTACAAAAGAGATTTTATTAGTTATAAAAACACGATCTGAAACCTTTGGTTTGTTTTAGTTATTACGCACGTCTAATATCATCTTAGTTTGGTAGCACTACAGCTCACGTCTAATATTTGTCTAAATTATCGGCACAAACAGTTATAGGTAAAACTTGCAATGAATCAGCAAGTCAGCTGTTTCGACATCACTGCCTGATTTTTCCAAGTAGCCGTCTCAGTATACTAATCTTTACTGAGTTATTCAGTTTTTGGCTTGCTAAAATTGTAAGATCAAACTCTAGTTAAACTCTTATATATATATCTTTAACTATTTTGTAACTTTCTTTTACATTACAAATACATTTAAAATAAATTAATACGAAGCAAACAATAATACCTTTCAAGTCGTTGATAGATCTTCCAGTTTTCTTTGTATAGTAATTCAAAAAATCTTTAAGACTTGCTTTAATATTTGCTAAATCACCACGAGTTTCAGAACTGTTACATTGTTTCATTTGTTTCCTATTTTCCATCAAAATAGAATGCACTGGGTATCCTGATCGTCGTTGATCTGTTTTTTAATTAACTTTTATTAAATACATTAAAAAATTAATTAGATTTAATTTGCTAAATTCTTTTCTCTTTATCGAAGTATTAGTAAAAAAAAAATGCAAAATTGAAATAATATATTAGTTTAAAAAAAAAAATGTAGTATTTATTTACTTTGTTGCTGAAACTGGATATTTATCATGCTCTGTCGTTTAATTTGTCTGCTTTGAACGTGAACAGGACTATTCTCTTTATTTTCAACAATGTGTTCTTGCCTTTCTCTTAAAATCGGTAGTTTTCGGTTGTGCGTAGAATAAACTGGAACATTATTTTCGTCCCTTTTGTTAAACACATCTGTTTGTAAAATATTATATTATCAACGGCTGTTCAAGACGTTTTAGATCCTAAACTTACTTTGAGCAGTTTGCGATGAAGTACCATAAGAAGAAAAATGCTGTAAACTTCCTTGGTTTGAGTTCATACACTTTCTAGATAGATGTTTTCTATTTTGGTAGGTATAAGGTTCCTGGTCTGTTGAAAATAATAAATCATAGTTGTCGCTTCAAAACTAAAATATTTTAAGTTAAAAAAATAAAAATAAATTATGTAAAATATAGCTAAACTTAGTAAATAATATTAAGTTAATAAGAGCGTTTTAAAATCGTTTTTAAATCAACATTACCGTGTACTATTATAACAGTTTAAAAGTACAGGAACAACATATTTATCTGGAGAACAGTTCAGCTGTTGGCTTTTATTTTATGGTATACCAAAAAAAAAAGCCAATTATTTGATGGCTTATGCTTATAACAAAAAAGTTTGCGTTGAAAGATAGCAACTTGAATACCAAAAATTAATAATTTAATTCAACTAAAAAAAGGTTTCAACTAAAACGTTTCAGAAAGAGAAAACTGTATAAAGAAACTGTTTATTTTGTTGATAAATATAAATAATAATGTAACTTGTTTTAAATCAAACAATTTAAAGTTCTCCAATTAAATGTCTTTGAGGAGATTTATATCCAATATTTATTTTAACAGTTTTATACTAACAAAACAATGTTTCACCCCTATACTTGCATATAGGAGATCCTCAGTTGTTGTAAATAGGTCTTATTCAAATAGAATATTCAATTTCTATTTGAATAAGACCTATTTACAACAACTGAGGATCTCCTATATGCAAGTATAGGAGTGAAACATTGTTTTGTTAGTAATAAACTGTTAAAATAAATATTGGATAAATATAAATAGGCTTTTTTGTAATCAAGTTAGAACTAAAGTGCTTTAACTTATATCGAAGTATTAATGATCGCATGTGACGATAAAAAGAATACGTTAGGTTTACTTACCTTGGTGATTATCATGAATGCTCAATAAACTCTGCCGTTTATTTTGTCTGCTTTGAATGCGAGGCGGAACATTAACATCAGCTTGATTTTCACTCCAAATCGGTGATTTTTGGTTGTACGCTGAAAACGCTGTGTTTTCGATTTTTATACCGGGCACATCTATAAAAATAATTTACTATACCTTAGTAATACAAGTTAAAAATTTATCTTTATCCAGAAAATTACCTTGAGCAGCAAGTGACGAATTTACATTGAATCGGTAATTAAATAAGTTATCTTGATTTACATTCAAAGAACTTCCTAAAACTGATCTTCTTTGTCGGTAATCAAAACTTCCCTGACCTGTTTGGATGAAAATAGTTTTTATTATTTGCGTCAAAAATATAACTTATTGATACTAGCTTTAAAACTACCTTGATTATTAAATTTAATTCTTTTTTTATTATTTGAACCAAATTTACAATACATTATTTTTGGCAATCCTTTAAAAGCTTTAATAATAATAAGTATTACAAATTTAAAGTCTTTTTAATTTATGCCTAAATTTACTTGAAAACTAATTTTGCAAAAGTCATTTATTGTTATCAAGGTAGATAAAATAAAAATATGTTCATTTCCAAAAAAAAAAATGTTAAAAATCAATATTTTTGAATTTAGTATAAACGATCAAAAACATCACGTATGATGTTCACTAAATAAAAGTAGAAACACATTACTTATACTAAATTAAGTTTGATGCACAGACTCTATGATAATAAAACTTACCATAAAAGTATTTGAAATAAATTGAAGTTGTTGTTATTAGTTGCAATGATGTGTAATTAATATGTATGCGTTTACACATTGTAAACGCAGAATGAAAACGTTCTAACTTTTTTCTATTTAACTAAAAAGAAATGTCTAAAATAGTGACTTAAAAATGCGTATTACGTATAAAACAATAAATTATATAACCAGATTTTAAAACTTCTATTTAGAAATAAACTTGAACTTTGTAGAAACTAAAAAATATATATATTCATTAACATACGTTGTTGTAAAAGTTTTTTAAGAAAATATATTTTCTAGAAAACATATAACAACAGTTTTTTAGATTATATTAAAAAAATAGTAGTAAAATCATTTTATGATTCTTACAAAAATGATCAAAAACATTTAGTTGACCTTTACAAAGTTTACCAGAAAATTTGAAATTCAAAAAGTTAATACTAAAGAAAATTTGAAACACTTTCAGATTTTAAGGAATTTCTATAAACTTTAATTTTATTTTTGTATACATTTGTAATAAAAAAAATACAAACTAAAAGTTAAATTTGTGTACACACTTTTACCTAATCTATTAAACATAAAAGATTATTTAGGTAAAAATATAAAGATTTAATAGTCTTATTTATATCTATGATTAATTTAAAATTTGACTTGTTTTCTAACACAGAAAAAACACTAACTTTTATCACAATGGTTACCTACAGGAGTAGTAGCCAGATTTAAGTGGTCATAACCATTTCTCTTATTGTTTTTACAACTTTCAGCTGAAATTAAACACTTTGTTATAATACAAAACCATTATGGATTATTATTGTCAACTTTTAAGTAAAATCGTAAAAACATCTTTAATGATTAATTCATTACAAGTTTACATTTAAAAACTTAAAAAATATTATTTAGGCTTAAAACCGGGAACTTTGTTTGTTTATATTAAAACTAATATAATTATATTATTTTTTCCTACAATACCGTACCGGTAGCCAAATGCAAGTAATCGTAATCATTTATTTGCTTTCTTTGCTTTTCCATTCCTGCCAAATTTAAATATTCGTAGTCATCTAGTTTTCGTTTCTGCTGTTTGCGACGATCTATTACAGAAAAATTTTTAAAATTTAAACAAAACTTACAAACAATAACTTCGCACTTTTCTATCTTGGTAGAAAGTATACTAAACAATTTAAACCTTAAAAAATAAACAATGTGTTTCATTTATATTAAAGCTAGAAATTTAATGTACAACATTCATACAAATATTTATATACTCTTATTTACAAAAAAACTAACACTTTGTACAAAGGTTGTCTACACCTATAGTACTAGTAGCCAAATGTATATATTCGTAACTACTCATTAATTTAATTTATTTTCTATTTTAAATTGCTATGAAGAAATTTATTTACTTTAAAAAGTTCTTATAAAAGTATAGAAAAAAACATTAATCATAGCTTCCAAAGCTATAAGTTAACCAATATCGAACTATAAACTAAATAGTAAAAGTAAATATTTGTTTTATATAACCAAAACTTATGAAAAAGTAACAATAACTATACCAAAAAATGAAGGTATGAAAATTAATATAAATCTTATGTTTTTAAAAACCCATAGGTTAAATTAACATTTTTTTAAATTTAAACTCATTATAATTCAATTTTATTTAAACATTACTAATTTAAATAAACAAAATGATAACATATTATAACAAAACAAATATAATTACTTTTAAAACTAATTTAGTTAAAATTAAAAACAATATTAGTTTAGTTTTATTTTTCTCGAATACTACTTTTAATTCAGTTAACTTGGTTAAAATGTAGATACTTATAAAATTTAAGAAACTTTACAAATGTACATGTATTTCATCAACAAACAATATATAAAACTATTTTGCTTATGCTTAAATCAAAAAAAAATTTGTTATATTTTATACACATAAACTTTTTTGTTTTGTATAAACAAGTTTGTGTGGACACAAAACAAAAAAAAACAGAAATTAATCATAGGTCTCAAAAGGGTAATTAATACGAAAGTATAGAATTACATTTTTGTGAGTTATAATAATAAAATGGTGTGATGTTTGATAATACAACTTAATTTTTTTCCTTTAAAAAAGAAAATTCTTTGTAAAAGTCCAGCATAAACTTTCTAAGCTTTTACATATAGCAATTACCATACTTTAAACTTTTTGTTTAAAGTTTAAAAATATCAAATGTTTTAGTTAATTTTTACAAAACTTGTCGTTTAATTAAAAGAACTGAATTAATGGTTACGGTAAGCAAAAAAAAATACAATAAATACTTAAATTTTGCCAAAAAAATAAAATCTAACTTACATACAAGTGTAACTTAAAATTAAATTGTAAACTACTAAGTTTAAACTTGATAGTCTTGTTTTTGATGTCAACGTTACAGACGTGTAATATTTTATTTTCATTTTTACGGTAAACGTTTTATACCCATTTTTATACTCTCAAAAAGTTGTATTTTCATTATCTTTTTTTCAAGAAAAAACTCAGTTCTTTAGTTTATAAAAACACTATAAAAAAATGTTAAACTAGCTTGGATTATCAGTTTAGTTGTTTACTGGTATCATAGTTTAAAAATAAAAATCACTCTTTTACTATCTTAAGGTAGTCTGCAGTGCACATGTACTTTTAAATAATAAATTCAAATATTCTTAATTATATTGCTTTTAATGTAGCGATAACAACTCTTAATGAGGTAATTTAATCAGTTTCATTGTCATACTGCAACTAATTTTATAAACCTTTGTATTCATGTGCATGTAGAAGTGGTTTTAAAAGTTCTTCAAGTTTAATTTAATACTACTTATCTTTCATTTCAAAAATGCATAAAATTTAAAACGCTATTTAGAAAGATTATTTTATTTAGTTATACTAGTTCAACCTAAGCCTAAGAGTTTATCTTATGTTGTTGAATTAAAACCAGTGTTTGCCGTATCAGCCTTCCACAGTAGGTGATAAGCATGTGTTATAATAATTTTCTCTAAACTAAACTATACTTTACATATTAAAGACGTTATTTTAGTATTTTTTATCATTGATTCATTTAAAAAAATTTCAGTAAAAGAGAATTGAAAATATTAATTTAACATATTACTCAAAAATATTTTACATTTATGAATTTATCTTTAACTTTTTACATTGTAGTAGTTTATCTACACTACATACTATTATTCGTTCATTTAAGCGAGCAAAATGATTATGATTTTTTACATTTCTTTTTTTAAGAAAGTGTAAAAACGTATAGAAGATTAAATGTAGTTTAAATTTCATCTTCAACTTATTTCTTCTGTTTATGTTTGAAACTAAACATGTTTATATTTATAAACTCTGATAAAGTACTACAATTTTGTTTAGTATAACTAAATCTACATGTCAAACTTCATCTTAACTAAATGTTTTACTATAAATGTTTACAACTTTAGTAGAAACTAAATTAAAATTCAAAACATGTAGTTTAATCGCATCTACATTATTGCAGTATTTTTATTCTTTTAAAACATACTTTAATTTTGTTAATTTATAAATCAGGCACGTAGCGTGCACAAAAAAGTTACATTCTGCAAAAATTAAAACATCTCAAATGATGCGTGATAACGTCTTAGCTCAGTTTTTTAAATTACCTCTAATGTTATTGAATTTAAGTGAAAATATGCACTTATTTTAATACTTCAAAACTGAATTGAATGTTGAAGAATGAGTGATAACTGTATAAAAGGCAGTTTATGTTTTGTTTAGAATCCCTATGATTCTTTATGTGTTGCCACTTGTGTGAACCCATAAAACTTTTGTTGAAAATAAGAATAAAAACATTGCTAATTTACTTAATAACTGTTAATTGTACAACTTTACTTTAGGAGTTTTGTCGAAACTTTCAAAATTAAAAAGTTAAGTAGTCAATAGAAACAAAATAAGGTTATGCAAATTTTTGTAACATAAAATTGAATGATTCTGGTTTTTGAAGAATCGAGTGTTAAGTTAACTTGGTAACGTTTTTCAAGAATTTAAAAAAAATGTCTAAACTTTAGACCCAATTATTTCGGGGAGAACGGTCCTTTGTGTTTAATAAAAAAAAATCCACTGAATTGGGGCTTGACTTTTAGTGTGAGGCCCCTTAGAAAAAATGAGTTTTTTTATCAGTTTTTACTTAGCTCGAATTAATTTTTTTTTTTTGTTTAATAACCATATTTATAAGTAAATAAATTCTGTACAACGCTTTTTTTTTCTAACTGTTAATAGTTTAGTCTATTTAGCTTTATTCTAGATTTCCTAATTCCGAAATTAGGCAAAACAAAACAAAATATTAACAATTGAAAAAAAATTGTATAACATTATTCACATAAAAAAATAATAATTGAAAAAAAAAAAATAAGTTAACTTATTTATTTTTTGATTCGAGCTAAGTAAAAATCGTTAACAAAATTCATATTTCGTACTATTTGGCCTTGTTCCGGAACTATGAATTCTAGAATAATGCTAAATAGTACAAAATATTAACAGTTGGAAAAAAAAAATTCTACAGAATTTGTTTACTAATAAATATTAATATTAAAAAATATATTTTTTTAATTCAAGCTAAATAAAAATTGAAAAAAAAAAATTTTTTTAAGGGGCCCCACACTAAAATTCAAGCCCTAATCCAATGGTTTTTTTTTTAATTAAAGACAAAGGACCGTTCTCTAACATAAAATAAAAAATTTTTATTTAGCTATTAAGATAAGAAAAATAATAAGATCTAAACATGGGACATTTTTTTTAATTCTTGAAAAACGTTACCAAACTAACCTCACACTCGTCTAAATGTATACAATTCAGAAATAACTAATTCGTTCAATTTTTACGACACTAGAAGTGCTAAAGAATACATATATGTCAAAATTATCTTTCAGGAATGCAAAAGTAAGTATAAATGATTACTAAAAGCTAAGAAACTATGGCCTTTTTAAACTGAAGATTTTAAACAAAACTAAGTTTTTTCTCATAATAGTATACGTGTCTGCTACAAATTCAGAAGCAAAATTTAGTTGAAGCTTAAAGATACCCACAATTTTACATTTTTCCTAGTTTTAATAATCGAGTAGAATATTAGAACACTTTATACTCCAAGTCATTTAAAAAAATTATACAGAAATAAAAATATTAATTAAAATGTTTGAATAGGTTTGTATCTAGTACTTTATATTTTCGTGGGCCTCTGAATAGTGATCAGTAAAAAAAAGCTCCGAATATGTTTTGAATAAGAAAATTAAATTACTATACTGTTACTTTTTTTCTTTTAAATAATACACAACAATTATTTTATGAACGGTATTTTTTTTTAATTCTAAACATAGTCGTTGATTTAGTTTTCAAATTATTGAAACATAAGTGACCATAATTATACATTAAGATATACAAGACACAAAATTTTTATAAAACTAGACATCATTTGAGCCATTACCATCAATAGAGTACAAAGCCAACAAGAGATAAGATTTAACAAACTTATATTGTAACCTAGTAAACATAAAGTAATCAAAATATTAATTAGATACCAAAGCAATTAGTAGCAATTAAAATCAATTAAATTTACTTTAGTCATGATTAATCTACAGTAAAACTATACATCAATATAAATAAAAAAACTAACAGAGTATTACAAAATAAAGAAACAATATAGTTAAAACATTTGGCTTATATACTTCAGATTTCCTAATTAATTTACAAGTTTCTAGTTTAACAAAACGAAAACGTTACTACCATTTTTAATGACTTTTACTCTTGTGAGTACCCGTTTTTGTTTCATAGTAACTTTATCTGTTTGATTTCACTTAGTAGCAACTATGCGAAATAAATTTTATGTGAACGATGACACATATTTCTGATTAGATTTTATTTTTCCTTAAAATAGAGTTTAATTGAAATTCAAATAACAACATGTAAATATTTTTTTTCCTATACATTGAAATTAATCTATTTTTTTCTCGTTTAACTAGTACATCTAAAAAATCAAGTTCATTATTGTTTTCTTTTTCCATTGTGAAACTGATTGAGTTGTGAGCATTTTTCAAAATATTGAAAAATCATTCAAAGATATTTTTTTCTGCTTCTCACCAACACATACCTGAGGTACAATAATTTCTTTTTAAAAGCAGGAACAATTTTTGATTCAATGTTACCCACCCATAAAAATATTAGCAAATGGTGGTCCCAAGGGGTTCCCATGGCTACCGTCTTGCTGTGAATATATTAAAAAATTTGAATTAAACATAATGCAATTAGTTGCAAGTTAAAAACGATATTTTAAATTCATACTGCTTATTTTAAGTTTTCTTATCTTATACAATGTATTAACAAAAATTCAATGACCTCATATAACGGTACATTAGTAAACGACGCAATAAACTCGAATTTAAAAGTTTAAGTGTTTCAACACTGGTTCAAGACTCAAATTTAAAAACTTGGCCAATTTATGCTGTGGAAAGTTTACCATACATAAAATGGGCCCTAAAGGAATGTTTTATTTATGAATTTTTGGTAACCCATACAAACCTATACAAACGTTAATAACCTATACAAATGTTTTAATTTTTAATTTCTGTTTGTAATTGATATAACAACATCTTTTATAATGACAAAGAAGCTTTTTATAGATTCTTTTTACAACAGTAGTAATTTAATATAGTGATCGAATCTTTATAAACGCTCTAATGTGATGTCATAGAAATTACAATTTCTATAACTGTACACGTTTTAAATAAAATGTATAATAAACATAGGCATAAAAACAACCTATCAGGAAATTACATTTCATTTTTTTAAAATACTTAAGTTGCATCATTTTATAAGCTAGTTACATTTTAAATATACGTGATGTTAAAGTAAAAAATATCTTTTTTTAACTCTAATAAACCTATTTTTTTTTTTGGTTTTGTAATGTGTTTCAATGTGAAAGCACATTGTTTATTTTATAACATTTAAGATATTATACATACTTTACAGCATCATTGCATTAAGTTTTATAATATTTATCCTCTTTTTTTGCAGTAATTTTTTTTGTAAAATTTAAATGTGATGATGATCTATTTAAAACAAAGCTCTAGTTTGCATAAGGTTTTGAAACTTTCTAGAATTCATGAACTATCAATTTTCAATACAATTAAACACTTAAAATTTTAAAACTATCTGACAACAAAATTAGTGAAAACCTTAACTTAGCTTAACAACTTTGAGCTTATATATGAGAAAATATTAAATTTATAATGCTAATGTAATACTCTTTTTTTTTTATTAACTCAAGTGGTATTTATTTTTTAAAAACCAAATAGTGATTTTCAACTTATTATTAACATTATTAGTAAACATTATTGTTAAATAACAAAAAACTTTTTTTTCCTTTTTTTTATTTTAAAATAAATTAAAAAATTAGTTTTATTTAAAAAAATCTATATTATTCTTGAAGTTTTAATTGGTGTTTTTTAAAACTATCATAACAAGCAAAAAACATCTATTAAAACAACAACGTGTTTACAGAGTAGTTTTTAAAGAGCTTGTTTTTAAATTGATTTTAGTTTAGCTTAAGTACCTAGAGCAGGGTTTCCCAAATTGGGCAAAGTGGCCCCCTACGGGCCATGACAGATACTCAGGGGGCCACGAGCAGCAAAGGGGGAAAAAGGGGGGTATGAGCAGTAAAGGAGCCACAGGGGGCCATGAGGCCATAACTTGAAATTTACACTAGCAATTCTTGAGTTGCAGATGAAGAGCAAAAAAAAAGGTTTTATGTGTATTTTATTGTAATTTATAAATTTACACTAGATATTCTTGAGTTGCAGATGAAGAGAAAAAAAAAGAGTTACAGGGGGCCATTGCTTTTTCCAATTCTTTAAAGGGGCCATTTGCAAAAAAGTTTAAGAAACCCTGACCTAGAGTATTTCTTATTTCTATGGCTAACCCTTTCAGATCATTTATAACTCTTTTGATAAATATTTTAGTATAATATTAAATAACAATTTATACTAAAACATAAAAAAAATGTCAAAAAATATCGGTATTCTATGTTTAATATAACCAATTTTTTATAAAGATAAAAAATGTCTTTGTAAGAAAATTTATCTTAAATCTACAAATTTAACACTAGTTTGAAATAAACAAAATATAGAATAACGCAGGGTTTTAAACTAAAAGATCCAGTACAGATGTTGATATAAATCATAAGGCAGCTTAGTTTGATTTTTAAAGATTATAAGTACAATTTACAACATAAAATCTTAATTTATAGAAAAGTTTTGTCTTTGCAGTATCAATATTGTGTCTTTAAGATGTGGCGTAGTTATCGAACTGGTTGGACTTATATAATAGTTTGGACTAAACTAAAAAAATGAGTTTTTTATTTTTAATTAGAAAAAAAATTATAGTAAATTCTATCCTTAACTTAATAACTTAATATATCTTTAAGACTTGAAATCGATAACTAAAGCTATTTTTTACTTTTGTTTTTACATTTTTCATTATAACAACGATTTATGTAAAAAACTATAAATTTATTACTATACTTTTCTACAACTCTACTTTATAAATTAAAATATTTTATATAAATAGAATCAAAGTTGAAACAGAAATATATAAGAACAAAAACTTATGACAACTAAGAAATTAAATCTTTTTAAGATTTAAAGATTTTTAGCAATAATTTAAAGATTTTATTGCTTTAGAACAATACAAGGATAAACTTAAAAATTTCAATAAAACTAAAACATCGCATTTAAGTTTAAAGTGGTTATTGCTAGAAAAAAAGTTGTTATACAACTCCTAGAAGAAATACTACCTAAAATTAGTTTGTATCATTTGTAGAGTCGTCTTAGGTACGTCCCTGGTATGTAGAACAGCTAGTGAAGCTATTAATTTTTATCATTATTTTGGAAGCTCTCCTTTTCTAATAAAGATGTACTTCTGGTAAACTGCAAAATAAACCACAGCGCAGTTGTAAAAGTATTCAGGTCTTTTATTTCGATCAGCTGGCAGGTTTCGGATTTCATCATCAAACCAGCTCGGGTATCCTTTCTGCCTGTAGCACTCCCAAGCTGCATGGTCGATGACTTCTTTTCGTGCTTTCAACTGCTGTTTAGTTTTATAAAGCTTTAGTTCCTCATAGATTTTGTTGCAAAACTGGTGAGACAAGGCTTGCATGTGCTTGTTGGAATATTTAGGCACAACTGAGATCTGAATGCGGCATTCTGCTAACTCATCTTGAATATCGTTTTCCTTCAAACTCCTCAAAATTGGATTTTTACGAACTTCTTTAAGCTCAGCGTTCAGTTTTTCTTCCCGATCTTTGTTTACTGCAGTCATGACATCTCTGCTCAAGTCAAAGGCTGTGTAAATTGCGGGTCTCATACTTATATAACGTTATCTTTGAAAATATTTTCAACTTTATTATAATAGAATTGATTTAAATAAGGTTTTTTATTTAAAATATCTATCATAAAATTTTTATAACTTAGTTTCAATAATTGGATATTTTTTAAATAGAGACACATTGTAAACAGTGTTCTATATGAAGATATTATCTAAACACTGGAAGATTAACTATTTTAGATAAATGTTAAGGAAAACTAGATAACTGATGCAAAACTATAAGTTTATTAATATAAAAAATGTTTTGAAAAAATTATTTCTGTTTATACCATTTTAGTTTTTTATTGAAGACAAACAATAATTTTTAAACTGAAAACTATCTTTAATTAGTTGAGTTTAATTTTAAACCAACCCTGAAATAAGTTATTATGAAAACATAGTAATTTCTTTTACGTGTCTTTTTTTTGTTTATAATATATGTTTTAGTTATAATTAAGTTATAAAATGAACAATTAGTTTTATTTGTGTTTTAAACGAAATAATAAGTGTTAAAAATCAATTTGTAGTTCCATAACTCAATGTTTAGCGAAGTTCTAAAGTTGTAACAACGTTGACAAAAGTATGAAACGTGATACTTAACAGGGTCAGCTCTCTACTAAATTTGTAGAGTATGAGCTATTTTTAAAGGTATGAGAAAAAATTGAGTTACATAAGCATTATTAACAAAAGTAAACTTTTCTGTTTATTTTTTCAATATCTTTCATTGTAATGCTTAAACTTATAATTATGCTATACTACTTAAAAATCTAGAGACGCCATGGTAGTAATTTAAACTTATAAAGTGAACATTAGGAGCAGTATAAGCTTTAAAACCAACATCATAAATTTTATTTTATTTAATAAAAAGGGAAAGTTTCATCAATTTATACTTAAACAACAAATGCTTTGAAGTATAAGATACATTTTAAAACTAACTTGTTTAAATATAAGATAAGTTTTTTTCTCATATTTATTCAAAAAAATCAGACTTAATTATTAAAAACATGCTTTTAAAGTTATTTATTAAATACCATGTATATTTTGTAGACTAGAATTTAAAGTAAAGATAGACTACAACACTTAATGCTTTATTTATGATACTGATAAACATTCAACAAAACAAAACTAAAACAATACTAACAAATATCTAGTATATAAATAAAATAACAAATTAGCCAGTTTTAAAAACTACTTAAATAAAAACTTTCAATGCAAGTAGTTATGATTTGCTGTAAAATATGATTACTTATTCATTAATTTAATAACTTATTCAAAAAAATGGAATTCATCCATATGAAAGAGTATTTTAAGGCAGTTTGATCTTTTTTTTTTTAATTCTGTAAAATATTTGTTTAAATGTGTTGTAAATTCAAAAATTTATAATTTATTTAAAGTTAAAGTCATTTTGCATTGTAACTAAAAGCAAAAAATAATATGGTTCTAAAATAACAACTTTGGCATCACATTAATTGTATGCTAAAATATTTTTTACAGGAACTAGACTAATTTTTTGATTGTAGCAGGGTTGTCACTCTCTTTTTCAAAGCTTTTACCAGATTTTCCAAATTTCTTCCAGGTTTAAATAGTACAGATTTTTGGATCTATATTTAGTTTAAAGTTATATTTAAAGTAAGAAACTTTGTTAAATAGTATAAAAACATTCAAAAGTTACTTTAAAGCTACTTAAAAATGCTTTTTAATAAAACAAAATCCATGATGATAATTTTTTTCTATTTATTTGATATATATTCTGAGTCAAATCTAAATTTTACTAATGAACATGTGAAAATTTCTCAAATTTCAGTTTTTTATAGCTTTTAACTGTGCCTAAACTGGCAAACTCCCGGTTTTTTCAGCTTCCAGTTTAAGTAACAACCCTGTTATAGGTTTTAGTTTAATAAAAAAAGTTTAAAATAGTTTGATAGAAACTTTGTAATCTTTCATTAACTTATCGTACCTATAAAAAATCTAATGCAACAAACATTTTACTAAATATGTTTCTGTCTTTGACATACTATAAATTTAAAAAACTGTAAGTTTACTTAATTCATCAGAAAAATTGATAAAATAGTCAACTCAACATAAAAAGGCAATAGGGCATAAAAACAGCTTAATTTGTTGTTTAATTACTATTTTTTTTTTCTTATTTAGATTCTTTTGTTATCTTAACTAAATCAAAAGCATTATATATTTTTATATATGTTTAAAATAAATAAGTTTTATTTGATGATAAATTTGTAGATTAGTCATGTATTAAAAGATTCAAACTTTATAGTGTTTAATTACTACTAATGTTTTGTGTACTTTTAAAACTAAGAAACTATAAATAATGTTTCATTAAGAATTCATGCAAATAAATACATCTTTAAAATAAGGAACAGTGGATAGAAAGCATTTAATGAAACAAGATAAAAAAGTTAATACTATCTTAAAAATAAATTTATAAAATAAGAACTATAATCCTAAAACTATAAGAAAAAAAATTCAACATTCAGTAGATCAAAGTAAAACTCTTTTACCAAGGAATTTTTGTTGTTAATTTAGTAAACAAAATTAATCTCTATCTCACATAAAAGTAACTTTTTTTTAACTTTTAGTTATAACTGATAATTTTTGTTTTTGAAAAAATTGCTAAAATCTAGTTTTTATTTAAAAACTACCTTCAGTAAGTAATTTTTCTATTTTAGTTCTAAATTTAATACTAAAATAATTCTGCAACGATTTGTCGATAGAAAACTGAAAACTTTGTTTTAAAAATTAACGTAGTTGTTTTAAATGTATTAATCTTTGTTAATTATTTTTTTGTAGACTAAAGTGTTCATAGCATCAAATGTCGTTATCTTTAAAAACTGCAAATTTCATTATTAAACTGTTTTTATACCAAAACACTTTTATTTTTCAATCAAAATAGTTTACCTTAAAAACAGTTTAAACTATTTAGTCGAATTTTTAGAAAACGTTTTAAATCGCTATGCTAGTTTTGTTTTTATAGAGAGTGTTAAACAAATAATTCTAAGTATAATAAGTTATAACTGACTACTTAAAAAGTAGCGCCAGTTTTTCGCTAGATGAGCTTAAATTAGATTTAAATGTTTAAATAAATTAATTACTTTGTAATAGACATTGACATAAGTCTTGAGCTTTATAAGGTATAAAACTAGAAAATTGCAATGCAGATGACTTAAAATACACAATACTTCTTAAAAAGTAATAGAATGGGTTACATTACAATTCAAATTTCGACGGTCCAACTCCTAAATATATTATTTAAGGGGCCTACATTAAGAATTGATATATAAATAGAAAAAAAATAATAAGTGATTTTGTAAATCTAGATAACAAAAACATGATTAAAATAAACTAATATATGTGTAAAAGCAGTTCTATTAAATCTAAAAAAATATAAATAGAAAACTTATGCCGATAAAAGTAACGAGTTTCAAAATTTCAAATTTATTGCGTTATTTGATTTTATAAGCCTTATTTATAAATACGTCACAATACAATAGTTAAATTTTATGAAATAGTAAACGCAGAATTTCAGTCTAGTTTAGTGTTTTAGTTGCAAGAGTTGTAATACTTTTTAGTTGATAACAAATTTACATGCCTGCTAATAGTAAGTATGTTTGTTTGTTTAAATTTTAAAATTGTGATACAATTAAGTAGCTTACAATTTTCTTACTTGACATAAACTAACCTGGCAATATTATAATTTTTTTCAATTAATAGCTTTAAACTACAAGTTTCATGTTTTTCTTTACACATAAGAGCTAGTTTTATTTCAAGTTTACCTTAATGTTATCTTGCATGTTTATACATAAAAAATTACAGATTTTATTCAGCTTGTGATCTCGTTTGATTTAGTTCAAACAAGTTAAACATTGTTTTGTTAATAATATTAAAAAATTGGAATTCACAACTAAATAAATACTAACTCACATTAAATAAACGCTTAAATATTTTGGTATGTACGTAAATTATGAAAAAAATGTTTTAATGTTAAGTACTAAAAATTGTTCTGTAAATTAACAATAAAACTGTTTGCTCCCTTAATTTAAAATGCATAGACATACCTCTAAATTATTTCGGATATGATTTTTTTTTTCTAAACTCGAGCTTGATTAGTTTTATTTTGTAATCCAACAACGTTGTTCCCTTTGCAAAATATTAATCCCTTGTTTTTTAAACAGTATACTTTTGTTTTTTATTTATTCTACAGAAGAAAAGTTTTATAGATATAGAACATGCTAAAATACAAACCAGATATACCTTAGATACAACAAAAAATTGTTGTTTTGACAGTTTAAACTATATACTTATTGTTGTAAATTTTTTCTAAATATAAAAAAAAATAATTGATTTTTTACAATACTAGTTATTTCCCTTTGGCTTGTTATGATAAAAAATTATTAAAAGTAAATACAGTTGTTAACTTATCAGAAGATAAAAGTTAGTTCTAAAACCTTTACCTATTAAATTTTTAGAATCATGTATAGTTATACCAACTTACAATTATAAATCGATGCCTGCAACAAATAAAAATTATATGTTTTTTTTATTTTTTTCATTTTATCATTCTTTAAGAGAAAATAAAGGAACCTAACTTACTATTAATATGTATATATAATAATTTTATGTTACTGACTCACTAAAAAGACTAAGATACAATTGTTTAATTTTTTTTTTTGATAAATTTATCGGGCGTTATTTTGTATAACCTATCAAAAATTTTGTTATTTATATGTTATTTCAAAACTGTTAATTTTTTTAACGAATTTTTCAGTTATTAAAGAATATTTCATTTATAAAAATGTATTTCTGATAAATGTTCTTTTTTTTTAATTTAGTTTTTACTTTGTTAAAGTAATTAGATGCATCAGTTTTAACAAAATTAATGAAAATATGTAAGTCTCTTTGTAGTACAAAATGTTCAAACTTAAAAGTTTAATATTGCAGAATCGAATTTTAGAGTAAAGTTGACAAAAAGTATAAAAGTAAAAGTAGTACTTTTCTTTTTGTTTGTTATTTTTTTTCTATTTATTATACTATAACGTATAATATTATAAAGGATTAACTTTACTTTAAAATTATTAATTAATGTTTTATTCTGTTTTAAAACTAGTTGTAAGAAGTTAGATTTACAGAATAAAATAAAAAGATATAAACTTTAATATGTAGATGCATATGTCCTAAATTTAAATTTTTTAGCTTGTATTTAAACAATACTTTTATTTTTTAATTTCTTTATTTACTGTAAGTAGTTTTCATTATCTAAAAACTATCTCATCTTTTGCTTCCAAATCCCTTTCGATATAAAATTATGCCATTCTATTTATAAGATGAAAATAAACTCTACTTTTAATTGTAATATTTTAGCTAAGTATGGTTAAAAACTAAACAGTACTTTTAGTAAACATATTTTCAGTATTATTTTTATGTATTATGTCGTTTTTTTTCTAAACAGTCTGTTAAACTTTTCAAAACAAATTAAAAAATTAAAAAAACTCATTAAAATCAAAATAGATGATGTAATTAGCTGACAATAATGAAATATTTTTTAGACGAGCTTTAATAAGCTTGTTTGGCTCAATAGCAAGCACTTGTTTTTATTTTTAACTTTTATTTTTACATTTATATGTTTATGACAAACAAGTGAGCAAAAACACTAACTACTAAAAGTAGTGTTAAGCTTTATTAAAGAACTCTGTTTTTAAATTAACATCACTTTTTTTTAACATCACTTGAATTCACTTAGATCAAATTTTTTAAATAACAGTTAATGAAGTAAATATTTAAGCAAGGTAAATTACACGACATTGACTTTTTGCTATAAAGCTTAGCTACAAAATATTAAGTTGGAAAAACAATGTTAAGTTGTATTTAAGATTTTGTTTTTAAACTACCATAGTTTAAATTCACCAAATTTATTTAAAATGTTAATAGTTTTGTGAAAAATATATGAAAATTTAATTTTATAAGTGAGAAAAAAATTTATTTGAAGTTTTGTTGTTCGTACCTAAAGAATATAACTATAAGTAAAGATATAAAAGTTCAAAAGTCATAAATACTAAACAAAGGTTACACATTTTTTAATTTAAAATTGTTTGTAAACAATTACAATTAAACCAATACACAAATAGTTGACTGCTACAATAAATAATAGAGACGTCGTAATAGCGATGTTTTGTATACCAGCCAAAAAGTTCATAGTGTTCTTGTTTAATATATTGTACTCTTTTAATTTTACAATTATGTCAGGCGATAGCAAAGTTTTCATTTTGTCATTCCAACACCAACTACATTTCAACAAACTAATATGCGGATGAATTATAAAGTTTTCCACAATCATGTCTTGGCATTTAGTATACAAGCTTTTCAAAACACTTTCAGCATTTAATGTTATAATAAATAGTCCGACAGTAAATGAGAGTGCTAAAATTTCAGTTAATACCAAAACTACTAAAAACAAGAAATAAAAATTCTTTTTCGGTTCAAAATTTCTGTAGAGCGTGTAGATTGACAGAGAAGAAAGAGCCAGCCCCACAAGTGACACACAACAAGTTAGAACTAAAATAGAACAAGTGAGTACTGACGGAATTCTCGATTCTAATTTCAAGTATTCAAACACAAGAACTGATTGTGCTAATAATAAAGTACTTATGAAAATAGCTGACAAATACAAAATGTTTAAAAACATTAGATGAACTATAATCTCAGTTTTACTCCATCGTGAAGCTGGAATACTTTTGAGTTTTGTTTTCATTTTTGTATTCTTTTATTTCTACAAATTGTTTAGTTTTCTTTATTTCAGTTTAGTGTTATGTCAAATTTACTATTTTTAATTTATACATTAATGCAAATAAACAAATTTCAAATAGTATATAATAAAAACTTAGTTCATCTTAGGTAAAACATTTTAAACATATATATTTTTAAAATTTTATAATAAGTTGAAATTAAATTAAACTTATATTGTATAAATATATTAGACTTATACACGTTTATTGCTACACATACTTTTTGTTGTGTTTTTTGCTTATCTAAACGTTCATTGAAAAACAACACCTTTATACTTTTTGCTGAACAATATTGAATAAAACTTTTACTAAGCAAATAAAATTATAACTAAAGTATTAGATAAAAACTATCAATTCTTATCAAAAAAAGAAACAATCTTAAACATCAAATTATGTGACTTGTTGTTTTAAATATATCTCCTATTAAGGTTCACATTGTTAAATGAATTATGTTTAAGTTTGTTACAAATGAGTAATAAAAATACAAATATTTTCTAATTTATCAAAATAAATTCAAATTATAACTTTTTTATAACCACTTGAATAATACAACCTTTTATGTTTTAACCTACTAGTTCAATACTATTATTAAAAACCATTAAAGCGGTTATTAAAAAGTTATAAATAACAATTGTCTAAAAAACAAAGGCATGTTATCTCTGTAAAGTCATTTTAACAAATACTTAAAAAAAAAGAATGAAATTTCAAGTATACTAATACTTATGTTTCTAATATATGACGTTTAAGTTTACATTCTACATTTTATAATTAAAATAAATAATTCTACAAATTTTAACACTTTTTAATAAACTTGTTTATATGTTTGCATTCCCAAGTCAATACTTTTATATTTAACAATTTAGTTTTTTACAAAAAAATATTAATTTAAATTAGTTAATTTACTGAAAAATTTAGTTATTTAAAATAAAACCAGGTGTTTAAAAATTTCTAACAAAATTAAGAAGTTTAGTAAAGGTAAAAACAATTTGATGTTTTATAAAACTTTTGTTCTATATGTTTTTTTAATTCATATGTATTAAGAAATCGAAATCGAATATTTTTGCAAATTTTGTTGCAAATGCTTATAAAAGCTTTATAACGTACTAACAAATGATGTTTTCAAAGCGTTTGTTGTTTGCGAAGTAATGTTGTTTTCAAAGTAATGCAGAAGTTGTACAACGAAAGCTATGAAATTCTCGTTTGTTTCATTTAACAGTTGTTAAGAAGCTTAAACAAGCATTTAAAAGTATATACCGATACAATACAAGCTGTCGGGATTTAGGTCATTTCTTGTGCTCTACTTTTACCCCTCTCGATATTTAATTGTATGCTAATCTTAGAACACTTTTATTAAGCAGTACTGCAGAAAATAAATTAATGACTATTAAAACGCATTACTTTGATTTATTGCAGGTCTTATTTTTAGAATTAAACTTAACCGAAAATTAATTGAGTAAAAATTGTAAGAACCAAATATAAAATTGTTACTGATTTTTTTTCGGTTATTACTAAGCATTAAGTCGTGCTATAAATAAAAAAAAATTACTTATAAAAAGTAAACAGTTAATTTATTGTATTTACTTTTAAATTTAAACAAAACTCCTAACAAAGTAAAAAAAACTGATTGTCTATTATATTTTTCTATTTTAAAAATACTAAAAACTTAAAAGCTCAAAGACTTTGTTTTAATATGCTTTGCATTGTTTATATGACTTAATTGAGCAGTTTATAGTAAATAAAACAACAATAAGATTGAAAACTTCAAAAGGCAGTATGTTTTTATTTTTGGTTTAGAAAACAGCTTAAAAAAACTGGTTGTGAGATATTTTTGATTAACTTTAAAAATTTTGTCACATAAATTTAGCTCATAACTTAATTTTAAAAACTTTAAATTATCAAAATTTATTGAAAAATAAAGCAGAATTTTCTTTAATTGTTCATTCTTATTACTCTAACCATAGCTTATTTTTCTTATTACTCAGACATTTATATTTCCAAACTAACAAATTATTTATTCTCTCTTAAACAAAAATAACTAGCTTTTATGCTTTATGCTGTATTGTAAATAAAAACTGTGTTTACTTGATTTGAAAAATAATATAAAACTATTTTTTATGAATTTTTTTATCAAAACAGTCTATGAAACTATTCGAAACAGATTAAAAAAAAATTTTTTAATGAAAATAAATGATGTAATTAGTCAACAATAATTATATTTTTTCTATACGTATTTTAATAAGCTTGTTATGCACTAAAGGCAGGCACTTGTTTTTATTTTTAGCTTTTACTTTTACATTTATATGTTTATAAATAGCTAAGCTACAAAAACATTAACTACTAGAATAAAGTCAAATTTTATTAACAGCTTTGTTTTTTAGTTTTAATATTACTTAAATTTACTAAGCTCAAACTTTAATTGACGTTTAATGACGTAAGATTTTTAAGCAAGGTAAATTTACATAACATTGAATTTTTGTTTTTAATAAACAAAAAGAAAACATTTAATAAATAATAACTAACTAAAGTATTTTTTGCTCGATGAATTTAATAATCAAAATTTTTTACAGGTTTAGAGTTTTAGCTCCGATATTGGAAGCTAATCTTGCATTTTTGTTTATCGTTCTTTAAAGACAATTACTAATTTTGTTTCTAAAATATAAATGTGCAATTTAAAGGACTTTACCCATTTTTTCTTAATGTAAAAATAATAATAACTCATAGTAAATATTAGTAAATAAGCATCTCATTAAAAACTAAAAAATAAAATGGTTGTAAATATCAAGGTAAGCTCTACCTCTCAAACTTAGGTGTAGAAACAGATGACTTACAACTTTTGCATAAGGTTAGTCTATTTCATTTAAATATGATTGAAAAAAAATTGTTAAATTGAAAACAAATTGAAAACAAAATGAAAATGTTGGTTAAATACAGAAAATTTTAGTTTTTAGATCCGAAACTGTAATAAATGTAAATATCATACATGTAAAAAAGAAAAATTAACAAGTTAATGATCTTATTTTACTTTTAGTTAAGCAACAAAAATGTATTAATTAATATTATAATGAAGTATTTTTTATTTGTCAGATTTAGTTTCAGTATATTTCGTCATTATTCTGTTTCTACCGTATTTTATTTGACAAAAATAATTTTAAACAAATATAAAGCAACAATTCAATTAATTAAATTTAATCATAAATTTTTTTATAAAAATGATAAGATAACTAAAGTATATGATATAAACGATTTAAACATGTGCTTAGTAGATATAAAAATGTTTTATTTGTAAATTACTACTTCAATTATATAGTAAGTTTATAACTTGACCCATTTAACTATTTTTTTTAAACCAGTCAACTTAAACTAAAATACAACAAACAGAAATATATGCTAAACAAACGAAAACAACTTATAAATTAAATTAACCTTAAATGACAACATTTTTACTGTTAAACTTTAAAGCTGCACTTTAAGCATTATCTCGTTGGTGATTTTGAAATTGTTTCTACCAACTCGGCTTTAAAGTTTCAAGTTTACTGCTTGCTTCACTTTTGGCCCGTATATTCATTTTTTGCCATATTTGGTAAAGATGCTGATGATTTATCATTGACTATATCAATAACTTGATGAGAACTAGACGAGAGAGTTAGAGTTGGCTGGTGTTCAACTTGAGCAATTCGAATTGCAGCAGGTGGAACTTGACCAGGTTGAAAGTTGATCTGGTTTTTTTTTCAGATCGTCCTGGTACCTGTAAATACTTTCATAATTACGATTGAGTCTCATACAAAAATATTGTTAGCTAAACTCAAAAAATGTAGATTTAATTTATTGTTTGGTTTTATATAAAATAACTAACTACTAAACTATTATCAATTCTTGGCGGATTCACTATTATCATTTGTTCCCCGATTTTTACTCTTCTTCCAAGACCTTCCATCATAATCTATAAAAGCTATAGCGAAAACAATATAAAATGATAGACTTTTTTACTATATTTTAAGAAAAATTATGGAAATAACAAAATTATAATTTGATATAGAAACTTTAGTTGACATAAAACTAACTCAATAATAAAAATCATAATGTAGTGATACAAATTAATTTTTATTTGTAAAATGGAAGTTACATAATATAGTTATAATTTTTAAAATGCGTTTATCTTATTATTTTTTAAAAAGTGTTTAAATTTTTATTGCCATATATTTAAAATGTAGCTTGAACGCAAATAATTTGTTATAAAATCAGTTTTTTTACAAAAGCTGTTAGTTTAGCATTAGCCTATTTCAATCAAAATTTTGATTTTTATAGCATAACGGTCTGTAGGGGAATCCCATAAAATACCCTCGTATAAAACATTTGAAAGCTATTTTATCAAAGTTTTTAAATTGTAGTAATAATGCCTGATGGCATCTAAAATAACAAATTTAAATTTTGACACTTTAATTTAATATGAAAGGTTGTTAAATTTGCTCATAAATGAATTAAATTCAACATATTAAAATACCATGCTCAAAACTTTATGAAAAAAAAATAATAAAAAATTTATCAGTACTAAAAAGACATTTTTCAGTATGTTTTAAAACTTTTTTAGCTGTATATATATTTCATTTTTAACCTAGAAACTTGAATAATACATTTAAAAAGCTGTGATTTTCAACTTATTTAAACAAAAATAATATTATTTAACAAACAAAAAAAACGCTTCGCAAAATATTTTATATATTAAGCTAAGTAAGCTATTTATGAAACTTTGCCAAATCCTTAGCTACACTGAAGCCAAAAATTTCAAAACTTACAAAACATCCAATTTAATGTTAAGAAGCAAAATAGAGGGTAAAGTAAGTCTGATGTTTTTCTACCATTAAATATTATAGTTTCATAAAAATAAAACAATAAAAATGATTAAAGTTTTAAGATACTTAAAGATTATAATTAAAAAGATTTTTTTTTAGTTTATTTTTGTATTCTAGTTTATATATTTCTTTTATGTACTACATATAATGTACAAAAATTTAAGAAATGATTCGTTCAAAATCATTTTTATTCAGGCAAACAAACAATTTAGACCGATTTCGGCTAACTCTTATCAACTACTTATGTTAGCAACAACTTTAAGTCTAAATTTTGTGTATATAAATAGTTAATGTTTCATTAGAAAAAGTTATATTATAATTCCATATTGGAAGAGACCAACATGTTTCAAAATCCCTCAGAAGTTGGATAGACACGGCTTTGAAAAAACCATCTAACAGGTCATCGGCGATTGTCGAACACTTATTAAACAATTCTGATTGTGCAAAGAATTATAGTGACAGTAATTTTTGAATTATAAGTAAAGCTCGTAATAGTAATCATAGTGTTTTAGAATCTTTATATATAAAAACCTTCAAAACTAATTTATGTAAGCAACAATATGTGTATAGTTTTATTCTTTAAAAATTGTTATAAATTTTATTTTTGTGTTCTTGCTAATTTTTTGTTTGTTTTGTTATTTTTGCATATCTTTGTTAAATTACTGATTAACTGTTTATATATATGTAGTTATGAATTGTGAATGTCTAATTAATTTGCTGAGTTGTGTAAATAAGTATTAGTTGATTGTTTTTTTCTAATGAAACCTCTAACTATTTATTTACTCAAAATTTAATCTTAAAAGTAGTTGCTAACATAGATAATTGATAAGAGTTAGCTAATCATTTTCACTTGTTTGTTTGAATAAAAATGATGTTTAATGAGTCTTGTCTTTAATTTTTGTATAATATATAGTTTTATGTTTTACTGCATTTTAAAAAGACTTTAATAAATTTCAAATTTTATTATTTCAATTCAAGTAATGTAGTTTAAAATCAAGACATTACTGTATTAAAATTCATATTTATTCATAAATAAGTTTATCTTTATTTATTATTTAAGAATAAATTTTGAAAATAAGTAATGTATAATATAAAAAATGTCTTCTTTGACTTTATGTTTGCTAATTCTCGCTGGTCACATACTCTAAATTGAAATAAAACAAAAGATAGAACCTTAATAAAATAGATAAATTATTTTTTTTTAACAACCTATCTGCAAAGTTTATTATAATAATGTCTTGCATTATAAAAGTCTAGCACTGTTTGTATGGTAGCCACATAAAACTAGTTTACAAATGTGCATAATTCTATTAACCAGTAAAGTTATAAAATTGGTAACCTGGTAGCAAATTAGTTTAGATTTAAAATTTGTTTTAAGCTAACTCTTATTTTAACTATCTTAAAAGACTCATTTTGTAGTAACAATTGATTATATTAGTTATATTAAATTCATTTACTCAAGAACAAATTAAGTAGACTTAAGACAAGTGAAAAAAAAAATATTTTTTTTTAAAAACTTAACAGTTATATAATGTTTTCTTTTTAAATTTAACACTTAAGTTACTTTAACTCTTCTTTGGTTTCTTAAAACAGTTCTCATTATATTTAATATAAATTTTTGTTTCAATTTTAGTTTTGATAATTATCGTTTTCAAAGTTTTTAGAAGTTATGAGTTCTCAGCTTAAATTTAAAATTGTACAAGTTTTTCTAAAAGCAGTTTTGTTAAAGTCAAATTTTAACGAATTATTTTTTAGTCAGTAAGAAATAAGTTACAAAAATTAATAAAATATAATGTAAACTTAGTTCTTAACATTTTGAAAATAAGTTTTGTATAACAAGAATAAGTAAGCATATAAACAACAAAAAGTTAAATAACTAATCTTGAAAAACTAGTTATTATAAAAAAAGTCATATAAAGAGTTTTAATAAAAAAACATTAAAAAAATTAGGGTTGCTATTTTACCTCGAAACCTGTAAAAAACTTGAATTCGACAATTTAGGCAAAAAAGAATCTAGAATTTGAGAAATTTTGAAAAAAACCTTACAAACCTTAAATTTTGTACTCAAATCACTTAAAAACCTGAAATTTTAAACAAGTTTTACATGTTAAGTAGAAAAATTTTATTGTGACACAAAACATCTACCTAATTTTTGTCATCATTGAATTCACTATAAAACTCAAACTATTTTTAACTTAAGCATAAAAGTTTCACCATGCTTTATTATAAACAGCTGACTGATAATTGTGAGTAGCTTTTAAAATATTTAGTTTTCTTTTTTCAGCTCATAACTCTTACAAAATACTCAAGTCAATGGGGTTCAGAGTGATTATTGTTGTTGTTAAAATAATAAATTACTTCAGTATAGTTATTTTGTTAACTTTATATTATATTTAACAATGTTTGTTACTAAGTTCTTATTAAACGAATACTTATTTAGTTTTGAAATTTGTAGAAGAAAAATTACTTTAATTTTTACACTAAATTTTTGATTTATTAGACTTGTGAAAATGTTATCAAAAAGTTCGCTATAAAACCATAAGGTTTAAATTATTTATTTATATATTTTGTCTACTTTTTATATTGTAAAAACAACTAAACATCTCTTAATTTGAATAACTGAAAAAAATTACTTTATAAAGATATGTTAACTGTTGTTTTAAATGTTTTTACTAGTTTTTTTTTACTATTTAAACTACTTGCTTTTATATATTTTCAAGTAATTTTTTTAATGTATATACTTGTTTTAAACTTTTTTTGCGTATCAGTATGAATCACAACCTAGATAGCCAAAAAAAAATGACACTAGAAAAAAAAATTGTTAACAATTTTTAACGTTCTTTGCATTTTTTTTATATTTTAACAGGTTTTTGCTGGAGTATTATGAGAAAAACAAAGGAAACTTGGATGCTTAATTTGTACTCACAGGTTAATTTCTTATAATTATTGTATAGAACTAATATATTTGGTGTAAGTTTCAAAATATGTTTAAGTTCATAAAGGTTTTATTTTAGTTGTAATTTAACAAGTAAAATTCTCCAAAAAAAACTGGCTTATTACTACTTTAAGTCAGCTTTTTATGACTGTTTCTACTGAAAAAAATTCATGAACGGAAGGAAACTGTACTATTTCTACCTAAATATAAATGAAACTAATTTTGATGGTTAAAATAAAAATAAAATCAAAATGTTCAAATTTTTTATATTGTTAATGGTCAATTTTATATGGTTTATGGCTTTGAATGGCCTTAAATATAAGCTAAATTTATGTAAATTATAAAATTTTAATTAACTTTAGAAATTCTTGCTTTAGGGATCAAGTTTATTGGTTCTCCTACACTTTTTAATTAAAAGTACAACTTTCAACCTTGCGGTTTTTGGTAAACGACAAACAACCTTGGGATTATAGCATATTTTAAAATGAGTTAGTGAAAAACTATGCTTTAGATCATTTTGATTTGGATATAGTTAGCTCTTTAAACTCTAAGTTAAAAAAACATTAAAGTCTACACTAAGAGTTGTTAGACTTTTAAAAAATTTCTTGACCGAGCATCATTGTAGTAAAAAGTAATTATTTGCAAAAAATAGTAAAAAAATTAATGAACTCCATAGAAAAACAGTGTAAGGTATTGAAATAAAACTGATTTTTATATTTGATTTTGATTTATAATAGCTTTAGTCTATTTTTTTTTCATATATGGAAAAAAAAGATTATGAGACTAACATAAGATTTAATAAAAAAAATTTTGGTAAATTTAATTGTTAAATAGATTTATTGTTTAAAGGGTGCTTTTACATTTTTTAGTTTTGCTTTTTTTCAAAAAGTAAATTCCTTCTTATTTTTACAATTAATGTATTGAGTTTGATTTGTTTTTGTTGTTTATGTTTTTTATATTTTTACTGTGATAAAGTTTTAGTTTTTCTTAGTTTATGTTAAATTAAATAAAATCTATTTCATAAGTAACTTAATATAATTCTAATACGTAAAAAATTGCATAAATTGGTTTTAAAATATAAACTAAGTACAAGTGGATTTTCTGTATCCTGTTTCCAAAATGCATCCAAATAGTTTATTTCAAAATTATTTAGACTATTACTAGTCGTTTCTTTAAGTTTGTACAAAAAGATATTTATTACACGAATTTATACTAATAATATTAAATTACAATCGTTTAATTTCTAAATTGTATTATAAAACTGTAAAATAACATTTTCATTAAGTACACTAATACTTAGTGTCGTTTTATGATCAATTTAAATCTGTAAATATTATAAGTGTTAGTGTTCAACGATTAATAACTATGTTTGAAAAATAAGTTAATCTACAAATAATTATAGAAAGTTTCATTTAATTTACTGATAGTTATAATATTTAAACAAACTTTTACTACAAAAAGGTTAAACAGGTTAAAGTTACTGAAAATTGATCTTTAGATTAGTGAAAGTGTAAACATTATATATATTTACATATGTTAAACAAAATCAGTATTCACTAAAGATTCATAAACAATCGTATAGTTTATTTTTTAAATTAAAACTGTTTATTACTTTTATTTTAAGACTAAAATTACAAAGACAATAATAATTGTGAGAAAACTAACAAATGATTTTTTGATTAGACCGTTTAGTACAATTGAAAACTTTACATATAGTTTTCATTACTTTCTCCTTTTTTTTACATATTTAGAATATTTTTTTATAGTTCTTTTATTTATGGTAATAATGATTTAAAACTAACTTTCAGCTTGAGTTGATTATTTTAAAATTGAAAAAAGTACACTTGGAAGACATTTTTTGTTAAACACGCAAACTTAACCAGCAAAGCAAACTCAAAAATTACAAAGATAATTGAGTGTGCTAGTTCAAGAAATGCGAAACTAAGCTTTTAGATTTAGAAATCAAAAGTACTTTAATAAACAAAAACGTATTAACTTAATAAGCATCTAAAAACTATATCCGAGCTTGTTCTGCCGTGTAGTAAAATGTCTTTTAGTATTTTTATGAATAAGTTTACTTTCAAAAACTTAAAGCTTGTAAAGTAAAGGACTATACTATTACTTTTAAAAAGTAAGCTAATAATTTATTAATAGTCAAAATAGAGTCTGACTTAGCACTTGAACGACACTCAATTGTTAAAAGTTGTGTATGTCAATTTTCCTACAAAACTTATAGGAGGGTGATCGATAGCTGAATTGTTCTTGCAACTATGCATGGATTAATAAATTAACTTAATATTTACTTTTCAATTGTCAGCATGTTTACTTTAAATTTTTTAAAAACGTTATTGTACAATAATAAAAAAATACTATGTCTAAATTTAATCTTATTAAATGATTTTGCCTCTCTTATCTCAAACTTGGAGTAATCCTAGGTTTTTTTTAAACAAGTATTTCCTGTTTCGAATGAATTTTAAAATGTCTATGCTAAGTATTTATAAATTAAGTTACATAAACTTAGTTTCAAGCTTTAAGAAAAACTTAAACTTGTTTCTTCTACAATGCTTATTGAATAGCTAGTTTAGAATACAGCCGTTTAATATTTTATTTTTGCTTAAAAAGGTTGCAATTTTTTGTTACTGAAACCGGTCGCGAATAAAATTTATAATTTGCATAAATCTATTTAAATAAGCTCTTTACATCCCAGTAGATTAAGCATTCTTTTTTAGTTAAGGCATATAAATATATAAATAAAAGTATAAAAAATATGATTTCCATTTGTTTTATTCTTCGGATTAATAAAGTAATACTTTTCCTTCAGTCACTATACATCGTCATTTGTCGCAGTCGTTATATATAACAGAATTATATCACAAATATAATTATAATTTATTAATAAATTCGTCATATGTAAATTAATAATAACCGAAACATTTTTTCTTTAAAAAATTTCAAGTTAATTTGGAGAAATAGCTACAAAACAATTAGTATATAATAGTTTTTAATATTAATTTTTTTCCAAAAAAAAAATAGTACTTGTAGGTATTATTTTTGTTAAAATACGCATTTGAAATGTGTATTAATTTTTGAGTTGTGGCTACTTATACTTTTTTTTTAAGAATTTGATTAGTCGTGCATATTTTAATAACATATGTTTCAACTAGTTTTGCAAAAAAAAAAATGGTGTTTAAAAAATTTGAAGTTTAGTCAAAAAAATGACAACTTTGTTAAAAAAAAATCATAAAAACTTTAATAGACCGCTAATTTTCTTGTATATAACTCTAGCATGCTTTTTATTTTCGTTTTTCTAGTGATTGATAGTCGTATTTTAAGAAGTTTTTTTTTGTTATAAACAATAATTGTATATTTTTGTTTTACTTGAAGAGAAACAATCAAGATTTTTAACTGAAATTCAAAGAAAAAAATCATTGATGAACGAACTGATTGTAGCAAAATCAACGATTAGTTTGAATAATGAATTTATATTTTGTGAAATTGTAAACAAAAAAATATAAGTTTTTTGTGCACTTTGCGTCTCATAAAACAAAACTGAATCAGAAGTAAAATTTTAAATATGTTGTAGATTATGTAGTAGTATATTACAGTCTTAAATAAAGTTTTAATTGTTTTAAAATGATTTATTACAAAAACATTTTCTAAATAATACCTTAATTGTCAAAAGTGATTAATGAAAAAGTTATGAAAATTGACACTGAAAAGGCTTGTTTAAGAACTTTTAATTGAGTAGTATTGTATGTTTTGTTGTGCAGCCACAGTTAAATCAAAAAGTAGTATTTTTCACAGTATTTTGTTAATTAAAAAGTTGTAAAATTAATATTTTGGTTAGTAACCTTACAACTACTCTAAACAATTCTTTACTTAGACTTTAGAAATGTTGAACAAGTGACCAAAAGTGAAAATTTACAGATGTTTTTTAAGACTAAGACTTACCCATAAACATATCTAAATAATATTTAACTGAAAGTGCAGTGTAACAAGTTTCTTACTTACTATCTATGCTAATTAGTTTGTTTAGATTGAGACAGAGACATCCCTGGGCCTGGGTTTTTGGATTTTTTTCATCTTCTTTTAATTAACATAACAAAAATTTATTGAATGTTAAAGAAATTAGATGTATGCTTAAAAAGTTTTTAACAGTTTTTCCTATTTTACAAGTTTTAGACTTTATTAAGATAGTATAAAGCAGTATCTCTACAAATAGTTGTCACTTTAAAATTTTAATGTACAAGTATTGTTATTTAGAGACTTGACATCTTGAGTATTTTAACAACTCTTGAATATTTTGTAGTGAAAAACTTGTTGGGTTGTAAAAATTGTTATTACTTACTAATTGCATATTTTAAAATAACAAAAACTACATAAAATAATATCTAATATTATTCACAAACTTGTAAGTATTATCCATTATGATTATTACAACTTTTCTATTATAAACTTAGTTTCAAAAAAAGTCTACTTTAATTTTAAAAAATTATTGATTAATTATAGAAATGATTTAGATTAATGATCAAAGTAATAATAAGAACAAATTTATTAAGTAGCTAATAAAATTTACTGTATTTTAATAAAAGCAACAAAAAGTTTTTTGTTTTAACTAAAACATTTAGTAGTTTAAGTACAACTTTTTAAAGTATTTAAAAAAAATTTTTAACATGAAAAAAATATTAATAAAATTTGAGACCAATAGTAATTAACTATATATAATAACTGACTGTTTATTTGTTCCTTTATTAATTAAGTTTTTAATAACAACTAGTAAAAACTTTTGTTTAATTAATATTACTTTTATAAATATAAAAAACAATAAAACTATTATAAAAATTTCTAAAGAGAACACCAGCTAAAGTCCATAAAAAATCAAGATCAGTTATGATTGCTTCTAGTAAAAGTAAGGAAATTTTACAAAAACATTTAAAAGTTAAGTTTTATATTTTAATACAAGTTTTTAATAATTTGCAAAATGTGCAATAGACCAAGTTAAGAATTTTAAGCAAGGTTTTCAAAATCATTTCAAAGAAAATACCCGATTACTAAAAATTTTAAACTAAACGCCCTTATTTATTGGATTTCGCCCTTTTACTAGTTGATTTATACTATTTTTTCTCGTCCTAAAATAGTCAACATCCCTCCTAAAGGCTAAAATGCCTACTTTAGGAAACCAAGATAACTTGAGTAACTGTTTTTTGTAATTAAAATATTGTGCATGTGGTCTTAACAAGTACGTGAATGTCATTTAACTCAAGTTTTTAAAATTTTATCAATCATAAATAAATCAAGTTGTAAGTGTAATTAACATTCTCAATTCATTTTATACGGAAAAGTAAATTAGACTAAAGTCTTAACTTAATAATACAAATGTTTATTATGCATTCAGTGTTCAGACACTTTAATTGTTAGTTTTTTTAAACAAAAAATCTAATCAATAATATTTGCAAAAATAACAATGAAATAAATGTGTCAAAACTTAAAAAAAAAAAATTCACTTGTTCTTCTCTGAGTTGTTGAAAGTATATTAATTAAATATGATAATAAAAATTTGTAATGCAAGATAAGTTATCTTTGCCTTTTTAAGGCTACTATTTTAAATTTAAGCAGAAAACTGTTTATGAAATTGATACTTAAGTGTAAATGATGCAAACACATGCTACAAAGAGTAAACTAAATATGCAAAGTGAGTAGCACTAGTTCAGTTTAAGCTAGTCTCTGACATATTGGATAGTTATACAGTTCTTGTGTGCAGTTTACATAAATGCATATTTCATATGTTTAGGGTGTACAAATGTTTTAAAACACCTTGAACAATTATTTTAAGATTACTGTAAGTTATTTTTCTAAGTTTCAAAAGTTTCACCTTAAAGTTAAATAAACTTATATATGATTTACATGTTGCTTTATAATTACAAACTGTTTTTATTTGTATACCTTTTTAACTCACCTCTGAGATACTTATATAATTTGACAAATTAAAAAAACAAGGGTCATGATTTGTTAGTTCTCCAAGTTCTGTCAGGGTTGCCTAAAAAACCTGAATGACCACAATATTTAAATTTTAGGTAAAAAATAATTTACAGCCAAAATCAGTATAAAACCAAAAAAGTACTGAAATTACAATTAAATGCAAAAAATCTATTTTATACGATAATTCTTTTTGTGTCAGTTAATGTTTTATTTATTATAAAACATATTCAAAGTAGCATCACAATATGCTTTTGATCTTTCAATATTGTACAAGACAGATTCATATTTCAAATTAAGTTTTATACTAACAACGGACACAAAGATTTGTACTTTAAAAAACTTATAAGAAAATCAAAAACATGTAAAATATTAAAGAAAACTATGACAACCCTGGTTATGTACAAAAGTTGTTAATTAAAAACTCACAAAAACTAATTTTGTTGAAAGTTCTTCTTTTATTTGAAGTGTCTTTTACTAAAAAAAACGTGTTGGATTATAGACAGTTTTTTTAGATACCTTTTTACCTAAAACCAGAGTTTTTATCTATGAGTTTTGTTGTACTAAAGAGTATTACCAAACTATTTTTATTTCAGTGTTTTTTTTAATGCCAGTTAATTTTTATGAACTTATTTGTTATACGATAAAAAGGATAATGCTATTTTTACTTATTAAATTATTTTTACCACGACATTAAAATAGTAATATTAAAACTTTACTTTATATTTATTGTCTGACTTAAATTAAAGATATATAATTGTTTCACTTTTTTATAGTAGTATTTAAGTAGCTTTTATGTGTAAACTTTTATGTTTTTTCTTGGTTAAAATGACAATTTTTAATAAAAGTTTAAATAGAGTTAAAACACTGTTGTGCTTGATAAAAGTTTTATAGTTAAAACAACGTTAATTGTTTTTAGCAAACATATAAAAATGAATGTAGTTATGGTTAAAAAGAATTTCTCAAAATAAAGCATAAAACTGAAAAACGAGTGGAAATCATTACCATATATTAGTAGTAAATTTCAGTTAAACTGGAGTAGGACTTGGTTTCGGACCCGACCTAATCTCAACTTGAAAACTATCCAAACCTAGATCTGAAGCTTAATTTATGAAAAAGTTCTATTAATGATCCTTATTAGTGGACCAAGTAGACCACTAGCTATAACTCAGAACTAAAACTAATTAAGTTAACTAAGTGAAGATATACAACTGTAAAAACTCAAACTTTAAAAATCCTTAATGTTACTATTGTTTTAAATCGATTATACTTAAAGGTACATGACCAGTTAATGATGATCTCAAAAAATGACCACTGTTAACATGTTACTTTAAAATTAATATATAGAAATTGCAGGAGCTAACTTTGTTTCACTTTTTAATTGAGCTTGACTTGATTAGTAGGTTAAACCTTAAGTCGCTGTAGTTTAAACTTTAGATAATTAGTATTTATGTTTTAAAATGAAAGTTATATTTGGTTTATAGAAAAACAACTTGTATTGTATTTTGTAGAACGTGTTTTTATTTTTTATAACAACAAAAGGTTTAGTAAAGTAGTAATCAAATTACCTGAAAGGATAAGTAGTTATATGAAATAATAATAAAAATTGGCGACAAATGAATATGCCTACATATAACTTATTTTTCACAAAAGTTTTAAATGATTTTTATTTTCAGTTGTTTTTTATAAACTGTTTGCAGTAAAAATGTAGTAACAAATAAAAAGTAGATAAATTAAAAAGGACCAGAGATTCATTTTAAGAACTACTTTATACCTAAAGTAATTAGTTTATATTTTATAGACCTCACACGTTGCTTGAACTTAGCATGGGATATATCTCTTACTATAATAGATACAGCACTTATTTTTACTTTGTTTCTGAAAATTTTTTTGTGTATAAAACAAATAAAATTCAACTATACTGGGGTTTACTATTGTGGAAATCCGGTTTTTTTAAAACTGGACATTTTAACGGTTTTCTAATCAGTTCAACTGTTCTATCGAAAACTTAGATTTTTATAAAAAAAAACGATAAAAGGTAATTAAAAATTAATTAAAGTTTCGTTTTTCTACTGTCAACTTTGCTTTCAAGATAGTGGTTAAACATTATAAATTTTTTAACATACTAAAAGCCTCACTACTTAAAGTATGGAATACTTAGTTAATTTTTAAAAATTTAAATACCATATTACATATTTTTTGTTTTTTAAAATGTAATTAAATAATTAAGGTAATTATTTTGTTTCTTTCCGTTTTAAATTGATTATTTTAGAGTATATCTTTAAAGTTTGCCTTTATTATTATTATTATTATTATTATTATTATTATTATTATTATTATTATTATTATTATTATTATTATTATTATTACTATTATTATTATTATTATTATTATTATTATTATTATTATTATTATTATTATTATTATTATTATTATTATTATTATTATTATTATTATTATTATTATTGTTATTATTATTATTATTATTATTATTATTATTATTATTATTATTATTATTATTAATATTATTATTATTAATATTATTATTATTATTATTATTATTATTATTATTATTATTATTATTATTATTATTATTATTATTATTATTATTATTATTATTATTATTATTATTATTATTATTATTATTATTATTATTATTATTATTATTATTATTATTATCATTATCATTATCATTATCATTATCATTATCATTATCATTATCATTATCATTATCATTATCATTATCATTATCATTATCATTATCATTATCATTATCATTATCATTATCATTATCATTATCATTATCATTATCATTATCATTATCATTATCATTATCATTATCATTATCATTATCATTATCATTATCATTATCATTATCATTATCATTATCATTATCATTATCATTATCATTATCATTATCATTATTATTATTATCTATAGTTTCCTTAAAAAACCCAATACAATACCAGTAAAGTAAAACATTTTATATAAAGATTTCCATCAATACCCAAAAGATATATATTTATATATATTAAAATATACATGTAGCCAGAAATCCATTAATCAAAAAATAGCTACAGAATCAATTTTAGAATAAATGACTAACGTTAAAATGATAATAAAGTAGAATTAACATTTAAAAAAAATAAATTTAATTAAAAAGTTTAAATATAAGTCACTCATTTTAAAATTATGTTTAAACTTATTTATTTTATTTAAAACCAGTACCAAAACTAAACTATTAAAATAGATTTATAACAAAACAGCAGACATTATATAATCAAAACAATAACATACTTAGTAAACAAAAGTATTAAATCTTATAAACTAGAACTATGACTTAAATGACAAAACATTAATATCAATAATTAGTTAAAACAAAAGAAAATATATTTCAAATTTTATCGTTTGCATATTGCATTTTTTACATAGTAAATTTTGAAGTTTGTTAGAGATACACTAGCTTATAATTATTTTATGTTTACAAGCTTTATTATAAAACTAACTTAAAATAAATTTAATTAAAAGAACGACATTAGGAAATAATTTTTAGTTTTGTGTTATTTCGTAAATGAAAATTTCTAAATAATATTTAGAATTTCTTCATTACATTGTTTTAATAAACTTGTGATAAATACCGTCTCAGTATTTTTATAATGCTTTCAATACAATATAATAGTATATACATTTTTAAATTCTTATAATGTATTTGATTTATACTCTTCTATTTAGTTATTTATGTTGACTATATCCTATTTCTTAATTTATTGAGTAAAGTTTATGTAATTACAAGATGTGCTTTTTTATTATTTTAATTGCAACCGGTCGTGACCGGTTTGACGGAGAAATATTTTACCTTGTCAATTGAATAAAAACATACTTTATACAATTTTTTAAGAAACTAGTTTTAAATACTTTTTACAGTTATTTTAAAGATTTCAAAAATTTCAATTACTTATTCGTACTTTGATTATGTATATATATTTTTTAATAACATATTTTTTAGACTATTATACTTAAAGGTCAGTCTGGTTTGCATGTTTGCTAAGTCAGCAAAAAAAAAGTTTTTTTTAGTATTAATATCTATAGTTTATAAATTTTTTTTGATTAGTTTTATATAAGTTTTGATAAGGTGATAATGGGATAATGGTATTAATTGAAAACAATCAAAAAGCTAATTTAATGGCTCTGGAATTATGCAAATCGGACTGACCTTTTAGTATAATAGCCAATAAAATAAACTTTTACAAAAAATGAATATATATAATGAGTTGATATGTATAAACTTTTGTGCTTTTTTTAATTTTTTTAAAATAATAAAAAAGTTTAACTTTCCTTTTTTTGTACATATGTGTTTTTGTTGTATACATTTATATATTTGTGTAAAAGTTTTTGGTTTTTATCAAGTTATATACATAACTTAATTATAACAAACATGATACACAAAACTATTTTACCTTAAAAGTAAAATGTAATAATTTCTTTCCACGTGAAACATTTGTTTATATTTTTTATAATAGTGATAAATTAAGTTACGGGAAATTTTTAATGATTGCATCGGTATTACAGTATAAAATATTTTAAAGGCTAAGGTTTCTAATAAAATTATTATAAAAAAAAAGTTAAACATCATAAATTGACATAAACTTTTTATACTTAAAACATAACAAAACTATTGTTCCAGTTTTAAAAATTTAAGGCTTGCCTTTACCAAACATTTAAATAAACCTATGTATTTTAACTTAGATGCTTATATTTACAAAGTAAATATCAAATTGTGTTAATTTTTAGGCTTTATTGTTTGATCATTGTTAGAATGGTTTGTTTTATCTTTACCATGAAGATATATAGTTATCATTTAACATATTTTTTTTAGTAATAGAAAAACTGTAAAATTCAAACAATAAGTCAAGTTATGTTTTATAATATTTTTTATAGTGACTATTTTTTAAGTATAAGCTAACAACTACAACAAAATAAAATGTTAATGTGCAAAATACTTTAAAGCATTTGATTTTAAAAAGTATGCAGGCGACAATATTGGAAATAACAAGTTTAGCTGCTTTTTATTAACTATTGGTTTTTCAATAAATTTATAACAACATGTATAAAATTTATTTGTTCAAATATGATTCTGTTTAAGGTAACTTAATTAAATTAAGTTTACGTTATCTATTTTATTGTTTTCTTATATAGTATTATTTTCCATAAAATATGTTTGAATGTTATTTTTGCTTATTATCTATTTTATCTTAATCAAGTATTTAAAATTTGATACTTTACCTTTTTGTGATTTATCGATTGCTTGTAATATGTATTTACTTTTCAACAATGATAGGAGATATAAAAAATTTTTGCTGGTGCTTTGAAAAAAAAAAAATTTCACTTTACTGGTGTTGCATTTGGTTCTATCTAAAAAATACGTAAATAAATAAGAAACACTTAAAAGTTGTTAACTTTGAAGTTATAATAGAAAAATATACCTTAACACTTTGAATTACCCTTAAAATAAAAAACAAAAATGCATAAATGGTAATATGTTTTAAAAAAAATAAATTTTACAAAACAATTTAATACATTGAGTAATGTTATATTTAGTAATATTAATAAAAGATATTAAACCTTAATATAAAACCAAAGTTGAAATTTCAAAAAAGCTTTGCTTAAGTTTTCAGTTTTATCTATTGAATTTGAGTTTATAAAAGAATTAATTTTTTTAAGCTTTGATGGAATAATTGAACTTGCTAAAACTTAGCTATCGTGACCATTTATTTAATGACAAAAATGAACCCAAAATGTTTAGAATTTTGTTTTTATATAAAGACAAAAGTTTATTATTTAAACATTGGAATAAAAAAACTAAGTCTATTATAATGAGAATAGTATCCCATGCTAGAGTTGTCGCAGAAAAAAGATAAAAAATTTTAACCTGTATTTAATTGTATAGTTTAATTATACTAACTATTTGTGATAGTTTTAGGAAAACAAGCCCAGTTTATGGTATCAGTGTACAATAAAATTGAATACCACTCAATGCTTTTATATATACTGAACGTTTTACAGTAGATACCAGTGTTTTAAATGTCAACGTCAAAACGCAAGCATCTTTCTCCACCGGCTCTTTCAAACTCAAAGAGAAACAAACCTGCCCTCAATGAGCTTTTAAAAAAACTCGAACAGGATGAAGGCGAAGACAATTGCAAAGTCTTAAAAATTTTCAGGCTACATTCAATCAATCGAATTGAAAACAATGTTGTACAAAGTTTTTCAAAGTTTTATGGAAAAGGTTTGTCTACATGAGTCTTTTATTATATATAAAGCGCATTTCACATGTTATAAATAGAACTAATCAGTCAAGTCTTTTTAAAAATTGAAGTATCTAAGAATTTATTTTTTAATTTTCCTCCATTTATACGCATTTGAGGACCTTTCTAAAATTTACATCCTCTCAAATAAAAGAATTGTTCTTAAACCTCTACCACATTATTAGAAAATATAGATTTTAAGCAATTTGAAATAATGATTTTATAAACTGTCGTTATTTACCACAGAAACCAATAAGTTATCTCTAAGAGAGACGCTTCAGGTGTTCAGAGCGCTCAAAACAGTGAGCAAAAAACTTAACGATGAAATTTCCAAGCACGAAATTGCTGTTGAAATGAGTTGCGACAACGCGTGCTTTTTTTACGAGCTTTCCCGCCACTTCTTCCGCAAAAACGTACGGCCGCTGAAATTTATCGAAAGGTGTTTCGGCTTCTTGGCGGGGGGCGGAAAGCTTTCAGACTTAAGCTTCGGCGCTTTGGGAGCGCTGTGCTCGAGTTCCGAGCTGAACATCACTTCCGAGCTGGAAGTGCTCAATGCGATCCGCGATTGGGTGGCAGCGGAAGAAGGGAGGAGAAGCGAGCTCGCCTTCCGGCTGCTGAAGGCCTGTGTTCGTCTGCCTTTGCTGTCGCGGGCGGCGTTGAAAGCCCTGTTGAAAAGCGGAAATCCGTTTGCGGGTTGCGGCAAAAGCAGAAGCTACTTGAATGCGGCGGTCAAAAGCGCGAACCCTCTCGATCGCCGTCGCGTCGACTGCCACAATCGGTACTGCCGCCAGGAAAACTTTGACATTTTTGTCTGCAGCAGCCTTCATAGCAGCAAAACGGAAAATTTTTCAAACACTCTTTACAAGGCAAAAGACGGAAATTTTTCAAACGCGAACAGGCTCGCTACGTCTGGTTTCGTCGGCTGGGTTCAAAAGATCGTTTTCTGCAATGGCGCCATCCATATTTTGAGCAAAGAGTCAATCAGCTCCTACTCGGTTTTCGACAACCGATGGACCGCGACGAAAAGTTTTCCCGCCACACGGCCCAAGGGCTTTACAGCTTGCGCTTTCATGGGCGAGGTGCTCGTGCTCGGCGGCGGGAAGTCGACGGCCGCTTACGACCCGCGAAGCGGCGGGTTCAAAAAGACGGCGAGGATGAGAGAGACAAGAACGGACTCGGCGTGCTGCGCGTTCGGGGGGCGGGTGGTTGTGTCGGGAGGATGGGAGGGCCGAGGCGAGAGGCAGAGGAGGAGGTCGGTGGAAGCTTACGACCGCAGCGCCAACAAGTGGTCACCGATGCCGCCGATGACGCACCCGAGAGTGAATCACCGCTTGGTGGCGGTCGGGAGCAAAATTCACGTAGTGGGAGGGCACGCGAGCGATCGGCTGAACTGGGAGGTGTTCGACTGCTTCAGCGGCGAGTTTGCCGCCGTCGTCGCCCCGCTGCCCGTCGCCTCCTACGTTGGGGAGAGCGTGGTGGTGGGTGAGAAAATCTTCAACTTTTGCAAGTACTCGCCTCGATACACTGTAAATAATGTTACGGAAGGAGAGGCGCTTTCTAAAATAGCGAGAGAGTTTTGCTTGCCGCTGGCTGCCAACTTGTATTCCTGCGAAAGAGTGCCGCGGCACTAACTTGGTTATCGCCTCGGTGGCTGCCGTAATTTTCCACGACTTGATTTTTACAAACGTAGCCGTTGCAACAGTTGTGGGTTTTTACATTTTAGTTGCACGTTTGTCTAGTTTTGACAATTTGACTCCGAAAAATATGATTTTTAGAGCTGCTATACCTAAAACAGCCTTATTTGTTTTGATTTTAAATTGAAGAAAATATAAATTTTGCGAAAGAGTTCCACATTGCTTACAAATTTTTTTTTTAATTTTTTTGCAAACATTTTCAATATAAATTGAACTGCAGCTTTCACAATTATCAAAATTTTCTTTAAGTTTTATTTCATATACTTTTAATAAGCATATTTAAACTTAAAAATGTTGTAATAATAACTGCTGCTTTAAACAAAAATTCGTCTTCTAAAAACATTATGGACGTAAAGAAGTTTTTGGTATGGATAAGTAGTGTTAAAGTAAAAATATAGTTTTTAACAATTTAAATTGTTTTTAATCTGTGAATGGTTAATTTAAATTATATATATAAATGTATATGTATTTGTTGTGATCTGTTACTGCAAGTTTTCTACAAATAAAAAACTGAATAATTTATTGTTTGATAGTTTTAATATATAAACTAGATTTTTAATTGACCCTTATAATTTAACAAAATTATTTTTCAAATATAGTTTATGTCACTAAAAAATAATTGAAAGTTTTTATGTAAAACTAAAAAAAAGTATATACATTATATAAACTTTATATTTGAAATTTTCTTTACTTCTATTTTGCAAAGGTATTTCAAAGTTTTTGTGCAATTTAGTTCTAAAATAAGAACACATGTTAAATAAAATTGTATTTGTATAAGTATATTAATGAAAATTATAGGTAAACAACCAAATGATTCTTATTCCAAAAGAAAACACAAAGTTTATTGCACTTTATAAGGTCGAGTCGATTCTTTTATAAGCTTTCTTAGAAAAAGTATTTAAGTCGATTTAGAAAATTAGTTTTATCGCAGGTTAAAGGTTTTTAGCAGTTAAAAAAGGTTTTGATTATTTTTAAACGGAACCCAAACAATCTTACTAAAAGCTAAAAATGTAAATAAAAGATTAATTAACTGTAGTTTTAAAGTGCTTGCTAATTTTATTAACGCACTTCTTGCTGTCTCAGTAGATTAAATTAATATATACAAACAGTTTTAAAGTAAAGGCTTTGATTTAGTTTTTAAAATTAACGACTAAAAACTTTAAGTATATTAGAAAGCTGATTTCACTTTTAACGAGTACCACTGTGGCAGTGTAAGACTTATAAAGTTAAACTTATGATACTTAAATTTTCTGTTAAATTTTGTTTTAACGTTTATAAACTAACTTGTAATAAAAACAACAACTAAAAAAATACTTTACCAATTATTCTTATCTTTACAAAAGAGTTAGCGGCAATCTACTCGACGTTTCAATGGGCTTCTTTTTTGGTGCCAAGTTATCCATCCCGTCTGTATGCATTGAGCAAGCTTTAATCTCTTTATCGTTTTAAAGAGAAAGACTTATATAGAGACGACGGCTTTGCCATTACCCAACGAATATTTAGAAAATAAAAACTAAAACATTTAAAACATATAACAATATACATTTCATTTATCTTAAATATATCTTATTACTTTTGTAGTAAGGCTCATCAAAAGTTGTATCTTACTAAATTAGAATAAATAGAAATTGAAATAAAGTCATACTGTAGTTTAAAGTTTGAAAACATAAATTGACGTAACACTCGAATACTAAAAATTTACTAAATTCTTATGCTGAACACATTTGGTATAATAATAAAATTACGGTAAACGGTGCACTTTAAGTATAAGTTTACAAATATATAACAGTTTTTAAGATACCTACAGCAAAATTTAGAAAAAAAACTTTACAGTCAAAAAAAAAAAAAAAAAAACGACAATCATGTTTAAAGTTATTAAGTTTGCACAGCCTTATCTGCCTTTTTTCAGTTTTGTAAATAACCAAAAACTATAAAGTTTTGAATTTTAACTCTCGTAGATCTTTATCAAAGTTTGTATGTAAAAAATTAATTAGTGTTTTTAGTTCTTTCAGTTGTAGCATAAGCTCAATACAGCGAATCGAGAGCTGTTTCTATAACATAGTAGAAAAATTCAAAAGAGTTTGAACAAAACTTAAACAAATACTAATTTTGAGTTCAAATATACTTTAAACTGTAATATTATTTGAAACTAATATTTTTTGTTTAAGTTGTTGTGAATAAAACAATAAAAAGGTCATAATTATTTTGTGTAAAACCATTGGTTTCAAAATTATAAAGTTTAAAAATTAAAAGTTTAAGTGATCAAGTTAAAATTTTCAGATATTATAAATAATTGGTTGTCCGCTATATTATGTAAGGAACAACAATTGTTATTTTTTTATATTTCTTATATTTTATGTTTTGAAGGCTTGTGCAAAGCTAAATGATCTATAAAATTTAAAAAATTAGGAATTGGTAATTTAAAAATTTGTTATAATGATTTATTGATAAAAACATTTTTGGTAATATTTTAATTTAAAGATTAAAGTAGTTTAGCTTATACTTTAATTGGATTTTTGGTACTACAGTATTTTCATTCTAATTTGATAAAACTTTTGTTAACACAAAGCAATCTAAAAAAAAAAATTCATAAAAATGTGAAAACTAGTCTTATATTAAAAATATATATTTTTCTTAATTACATACCTAACTTAAGTTTAAATTTGTTAATTTAGTTCTTCAGTAAGCAGGTCTTTATATACAAGTACAAAATTTAGAACAAAATACTTTAGACTAAAACTTAATTTAAAGATTAAGTAAGTAATTGTTTAAATAAGTTGTAGTTTGTTTTTTACTTTATAATGTGTTGTTTAAGTACATACAAATGATTTCCAAATAGTTAAACTGATATAAACACATTAAAAATAAAATAATAAATATAAAACCAATTTTTTTAATAATATTTAGATTTATTAATTTTTTTTTTTTTGCTTATAAAAAACTTAATAAACACTTCAAAATCTATTAAAATTTTTGTTTTTATAAATGAAAATTGAATATTATTTTGCTTTTTTAAAACTATCAAATACTTAAACAAAACAATTTTTCAGTCTATAAAACATTGAAGCCTTTTAAAAACGGATAAATTTGACATTAAACAAATAATATACGTTCTATTACTTTAATTAATTATGATAATTGTATTTGTTTTTATCAATAGAATAAAAAGTATCAAAAAACATAAAAATAAAACCAATAAAACAAACATTTTATAAATTCTTATATGCAGTATTTACGTCTTTCCATGTATAAATACTCAAAATGCGTCAACACTATAAAATATGAAAACTATTATTTTTTTTATTGCTATTTTTTTGCTTTTAACAAAACCCTTTTTATGAAAAAAACGTAGTGTAAAGCTTATAACAACAAACAAATATGCAATACAAAAAAATCTTTTTATCAAAATATACGAAAAGTCAGTAAAAACGTAGTAAACTAATAAGGATAAAATAAAACTAGAGGAAAGTTTTAAATCGAAAATGAACCGTAGTAAAATTTCACATACTGGACCAAAACATTATAACAAGTAAATCTGTTCAAATCTATTTAATACACCTAACAAACTATTTTTTAAATTTGAAATTAAATTGCAAAGCAACACAAACAAATTAATCTTTTAACAGATTTCATTCATGCAATTTTTTTAAATACATAATTTATATTTTGTAATTAAAATTAATAGTGTTAGTTGTAATCAAATGTAATGAACTATTAAAACTGTAAGTATGCCTGTTTAGGATACAAATTTCTAATTTTAAAGCAGTTTAGCTCTTAATGTTTAGTTGTCACTTTGAAAATAAAAAAAAATATTTGTTTATTGCTAAGCCAAATCCTTGCTTTCAACTTATGATAAAAGTTTGATTTATTTGAAATCTAAGACTATTTTTTGCTTAGTAATTTTGCTATTATTTTACCAATAAATTAACTTTCTATATCTCTTAAGTATATTTTTCAATCCTTAGTTTTGTTAAGAAGTGGCGAACTTTAAGCAGAACTTAGTTTGTAAAACAAACATTGAATACATAAAAAGTATAAAATCTCATAATTTATTTTTTTCTCATTTAAAGAGTTTTTTCGAAACCTGTGTGTATAACTACAAAACTGTTACTTTTTTAAATAGTATTTATTCTAAAACTTAAAATGTATATACAAAACTTTATTTTTAAATAAACATTGTGTGTATTATACTAAACTAACCAACAATATTTTTAATATAATTTAACGAGTTTACAAATCATTATAAGACTGCCCAAGTTGGTCATTACTTAGTTGGAAAGCTGGGCACATAGATTGAATGAAAGTAGAAAATTCAGATTTAAAACCGAAAACTCCACTGGTTATTTCGATAACAAAGCTTAAAGTTCATAATAATTTCATACTTTTATTTATTTGCATAAAAATTAGTTATATAGTACTAATAAATCAGACGAAATATTCATAATTAAATGTGTTATAAGCAAACTAAAGTTTATTAAAGTTGTTACATACAGTATTTTTTTGCATCAGATAATAAAAGTAACCTTACTGTCTCTTTTCCACTTTTCAAACACTAATGACTAGGATACACTTAAATGTTTTTAATACACTTTAGTAAGTATATTGCTTCATAAAAGCAGAAGTCTATTTTCACACTGAAATAATAATAAACAATGCACGATGATTTTAATGTACGCGTGACATTTGTTTGCTTTTGTTTTAGGATATCGTTCTTTTATACTTCATTCAGTATTTTTTAAATTAAGCTGAAATTATTGTGACATAAAAAATAAGAACAAAATAATTTCTTCAAAATAAGACGTAATACTATTGAAATACTAGCATAACTTTTTTTTTTTAATAATTACTGTAATATTTTTTTTTCAAGAATTTTATTTAATAAACTTTGCAATTTTGATTTTAGTCATCTATAACTCTAACTATTTTTTATAGTATATTTTAACATATTGTTTAATTGTATGTAGTTTTAAAATCTTCTTAAATTTCAAAATCTCAGTGTTAATTGAAGATTCAAAAACTGATATTTTAGTTTAGAAAATTGTTTGATTTCTTATTTTTTAAAAACTATGGTACAATACTAATTTTATTTTATACTAAAAAAATTTTAGTAAATATATATAGGTTTTACGTTATTAAAAAAATCAATGTCTGTATAATTGTTTGATAACGCTATATATATAACTAAAATAATGAACTACTAATATAGATAATTTAAATTTGATAGGTTTGCTAAAACTAAACATATTTTAAAAAATGTTGAAACAACGTGTTTTAGTATAAGCAAGGTTGGTAGTATATTGAAAATGGATTAAAAACCAAAACTTTTAAAATATCTTTTTGTGATGTGTTGTTTCATGTAAGAAGCTTAAGTACAGCTATATAATGTAATATGCATAGTATTTGTAAAGTATTTTTTATTACTTAGTACATCAAATTTTTGTAGTTACATGACACATAACTCAAATATGAAACTAAAACCATAAAAGTGTGGATAGAAACTTCTTTTAAGTACTTTATTTACCAGCTTTTAAAGTAGAGGTTGAAAAATTGCTAAAACTAAAAGCTTGGAACTATATCTAAAAGAATGCACTTTTAGAAACCCTCTTAAGTATATTTTACTATATTTGTGTTTATGTTTCACCTAAAAATTAAATTTTAGAACTTAAGTATAAGAGTAAGGTTTTTTTTCTTTATGAAATTAGAACAACTAATGCATTTAACTTTTACTTATGTTTATGAAACGTTATATAACATTTAATATCTCTAATAACTTAATGTGATGAACAAAACTTTTTGTAGTAGTTTTCGTGAAGCTTTTTGATCGAAAAAAAAAATAACGAGATTTGCAATTAAAAATAACTATTTGTAAAGTGTGCAGAATTTGATTAATAAAAAATAACACTTGTTAAAATCAATTTAAAAAAAGTTATTTTAAAGGTGTAAATCATAATTATTTTCTGTAGAAGTTAATTTCGTTTAACATAGTTTGACTTAAGTTATACTACAGAATAAATTACCTAAGTTCATTTATTTAGGCTGTAAAATATTAATAATTATCCTAAATGTAGAAGATTATTGTTAAAATGCTTCAAAATAAATTAAATGTTTGCTGTGAATTATGATTTGATGTAAGTTGAGCCGGAATGCTCCATGTTATCTTAAATACTGCGCATTATCAAAAGCCGCTAATTTACGCAATTAAAAAACTTTAACTGTTTTAGTAAGACTTATAGATACTTAAATTAGGCTATAAAAGGATTAAAGCTCAATAAAACTATGCGAAGTTTGTTAAACTACTTGGGTTCTTTTAAAAGCAAAAAATCATGTTTAATTTTATGATATATGATTTAAACCTTGTTATTTTTGTATGTTATTTAAACATAAAAAACAAGTGGTACTATTTTTTTTTTAATAAACAATTTTTTTTATTTTAATAAGTATCATTTTAGATAAATATTGATAAAACTTATTTTAAAATAGATATAACTGTTTAAGTTTGTAAATTTGTTCTTCAACATACAAAATGAAAAGGAATTTCATATTTAAATTTAACTAAATAAGTTTTTTTCAAACAACATTCGATATCACATTTAAGTGTTAACAAAAAGATAAAAGGCGACATTTTTTTAATGATTAATTTACATATTGATTTCAATTCGATTTGCATATTTTTTTTTTGTTAACAAGTAAATAAAAATCGACATTCTTATTTAGTATTTAGTTAACATATTGATTTCAATTCAATTAACATTAATTTGTATGTTAACAACTACAGAGGAATCGAAACTACTTGTTTACTATTCACTTAACATATTAGCTTTATTTTAATTAAAGTATGTAATAACAAGAAAGTGTTAATACGACTCCTAGCGTTTCAACAATCTGAATATATATTTTTTATTTCAAGTTTAATTTGATACGAACTGTTTCTAATGCATAAATAAACAATAAAGATACAAGTACAAACAAAAGAAATGCTAAAGAAATGAAAGTATTAGAAAACGGCTTAATTTCAAGTACAATCATGTATCTCGGTACTGTAATACTTGCTTCTGCTACAAACTCATCATACAAACTTGATCCTTCAACCGGGGTGTTTCTGTATAACCTCCCATAGAAATCTTTTTTGTAGTCCTCTCTAGCTGGCTGTAGACTTGACTCGGTTATATGTTTTTCAAACTGGTATTTCAGTTTAGTGGTAATAAGACTCATACCAGAGTCAAAACTCATTTCAAATTTAAATTCTTCTAGTTTATCTGATTCAAGAACCTCATTAACAAATATATAGTTTTTAAGAGCATTGAAGTCGAGTCTCTTAGAATATTTATATGCAGTTTCTGAACAGTCTGTCATGTACACTCCCTTGCCAAAGAATCCTTCTTCAGAATTTCTGAAACCTTCTTTCAAGATACCGCTTGCTTCATTTTCACTTGTGCCATGGAACAACATTAAGTTGTTGCTTTTTTCATTTACTGTCTTATTCGAGTTTTTTACATTAATTTTATGTATTTGAAAATCATTAAACTCTTCGATTACCATTAACATACGTGATGTTTTATCAAAATATTCCTTTATAAGTTTGAACTCCTCCGAAGTAGGATCAAGTTTTTTGTAGTCATATTTAAAAGAACTATTAGTTTTTATATTCATATTAGTATTTTACCTGTGTGAAAAATTACTTTAATGATGGAATTTAATTACAATAACTTACTCTTTCATTATATAACCAAAATTTAAAATAAAGTAAAATAATGTTTTTTTGATAAATGAAAATCAAATACTTAAAAACTTGTGTGTTAAAAATATATGGGAACGGGTCTAAATTGCACGAAGACAAAATTGTACAAGGTTACTAAATTGTACGAGCCAACTAAATTGCAAGAAGCCAAATTTGAACTAGGGCACGAAATTGCACAAGAAAACAAAATTGCACGAAAACGATTTTGCGCAAAGAATAAATTTTGCACGAGATACATTTTTGCACGAGAGTAAAAAAAAAAAAAATTAACTTAAAAATTAAAAATATAATAAAAAAAATGAAAAAAAATTACTGACCGAGGGTAAGGGTTAGGGGTAACAGCGATAGTAAAAGTTAAAAAAAAAGAAAAAACTAATAAAAAAAATATTGACAGAGGCATAAGGGTTAGGGGTAATATTGATAGTAAAAAAAAAAATTAAAAAAAATAATAATAATTAATTAAAAAAGTAAAATATTAAACCCTTGCAAAATTATCTGCTCGTGCAAAAGTGTCTTTGTGCAATGTTATGCACTCGTGCAACTTTGTACGCTCGTACAATTCTGACAACTACCAAACATACATAGTAACAAGTTCTTTATCAAAGTGTTGCGAGATTTCATTTTAGTATAGTAAAAAATTTAAAGACTTATATCTCGAAATTTTTTAAACTTTCACTAGCTAAAGAGCAAAAAACTGTATCTAGTTACAGCCTAGGTACATGATACATACAAGTATGGCCTACCAAGATACTTTTGAAATGTACACAAACAATTGTTAGGTGCCCGGTTCGCATGTTGTAGTGTAAAAACAACACCGTTAATGTTATTTACATATTTCTATTTTTTAAGAAAATCTATTAATCATTTACAAACATTTTCACCGTAAAATGTTTTCGACATTTTTCTAATGATAGAACTTCTAGAAGTGTATGTTCTTTTCTTGAGCAAGAAACAGGCAAGTTTATTTTTTCTTCCAAAGTCGTTTCTCCTAATACTCAAATAATTTTGTTGCCTTAGAAGGCACAAGAAGGTATTTGGTGCAGTCCATTGTGCTCAAATTGGGAAAAAAAACTTTACATTTACAATGTTTTTGAATATATGCATAACTTAAGTTAACAGAACTATATTTGTTCAACAAACACGTAGTAAAAAAAAACAGTTCTAGATAGTTCAGCCGAATTGTTATTAGTTCCTTAAAAAGTTCTAAATATTATCTAGTCCTAGAACATTTTGCGAGTAAAAGTAGCGATAAACCTTGTGAGAACACGCTTGTGCGATTGTTTCTTAGGAAGATTAGCTAATGGTGGAATATCTAGTTCTTAGCTGAAAGAATCACTAGGGATTTTCCAGAAGATCCTTTGCTTTTAATCACTAATGGGCAGAATGATTTTGAGATTTTATTTTCTTGGCTCTTTTTTCTTTCAGTTTTTTTATTCTTTTGATGTTCGTTTTGTCTAATTAGCCATAACTAGCTACTTTATTAGTTTTTGTAATTTTGAGATACTTCAAGTTTGCTTGAATAATATTTATATATTATTGAGATAGAAAAAACTCTTTAAGATATTTTATTTATTAATTCTTTACAGTGTCTCTAGTCCATAAGCGCGTGGTTCCTTAGATATATTTTCCTTTGTCTTTATAAATTTTGTCCAATTCTTGTAACTCTTTAATAGCTTATCTAACTCATACTAAAATAATAACAAAGTTGTTAGATAGCACTTTTCATACTGCAATTACTTCATAAAAACTTACTTGCAACACATTTTCCAGAACATTATTTTGGTTGTCTCCATGTTTTGGCTTATATTTGATTCTAACAAAGCCATACTTGCAAAGTAGGTAGTAATCTGCTACTAGTTATCTTTTAATAAGATGGACCTGGTGATACAACAAGATACATTTGTTGGTGTGTATCTTGCTTGTAAATCATATTTATCTAAGAAGATGAAACTACAAGTATCTTATAAAAATTGTTTTGTAATATTTTAAGTAAAATGTAACTAAAACTAGTAAGCTAACTTAAAATTTAAAAATTAATATAATTAATTATGCAATAAGGCACAGAAGAACTAATGTTTTTAAAATGTTTTGGTAAGCCATGCTTGTATGCTACATGTACTGCGGCTATAACTAGATTCAGTAATCTATTCTCTAACCATTGAAAATTTAAAAACTTTCAAATATTATTCTACAAAAGTTTTACAAAAATCAAATTAAATTCTAACTACATTTAGATAGAGAACTACAAATGTTAGTAAAATTAAAACTGTTTTTTTTTTAATAGCTAACTGCTGTGCTGTATTCCAGTTACTGTTTTTGAATAAAGTTTTTTATTTTATTTTTGGTAATTATTCTTAGTTTATTATCGTGGGACCATTTTAAGCATTTTATAATTTAATCAAGTGTAATAAACTTGAAGTTAAGGAAGTCAAAATTCATTAAATAACAAAAAATGAATTCCTACGTTTTATAGGAGAATTATTTTTATTATTTTAGTTTGTTTCATTCAAAAAAACAAGTGATTTTTTTATTTTTAGTTGTTCATATCTATAAAATTACTTTCTTATTAAATAATTGATAAAAACAACTTCTAAATTTAATAAATATTCACAAAACAAAACTTATTTGTGAAAAAAAACTCCCCTTCACTAAACTTATAAAAATATCAAAAATGAAATTTTAAAATTTCTTAACGCTCATTGGTGGTAAATGCTTGAAAGTTAAGTTTTTATGTATTGTATTTTATGTGAATTGTCAAACTAAAAAAAAAACCTAGAAACTCGATTTTGGCACCATATACATCCTATGGCGTAACGTGGTATTTTTGTTAGGGGGTGCGTAAAATTTAATAATTTCACAAAAAAATTCCTAACTTAAAACTTTTGTTTTTAGCTATATAAAAACTTTATTTCAAGTACTAAAATATTTTTACTTTATAAAAAAGGGTAAATAACTCTCAAAAAGATACATAGTTATTTCAAAATTTAGCACTTTTAAAACAACTAAAGCTCTAAACATTCGATTATAGGTTTTTGTAAACTAAATAACATAAAATTAATACTTATACTAGTATACTCACACTAATTATTAACAAACAGCATCTATTATATTAAAATTTGCAAGTAGCTACAAAAACATTACTAAAGTTATTATAATCTTATAAAACAATTTTATAAAGCATCTAAACATTTTTAAGATAAGTAGCAAAATAAAAAATAATGTTTAGTTAGGGTTAGCTAGAAAATGTAAAACAAACTACAGTTAAAGTTAATTTATAACAAAATAACATGTAATACTTGAAAAACAAATAATGTTTTTCAAAAAGTCAAAACAATAATCATTACAAAAAAAAACAAAAGGCAGTGTTTATTCGCTCTTTTGTTCAAATAGACAGAATTATTAAATATAGCAAAATCAATTTAATAGATCACAAACTACTATATAAACTTTAAAAAGAGTTTAATTAGTTTAAACTTTATTTCTATTTTAATACAAAATAAATTTAGTTTAAAAACGTAAAATAAACAGAAAAAGTAAAATACAGGCAGAATTAGTCTTCAATACACAGAATATTCAAATAAATCTAAATATATAAATAGTTAACTGTTTGTTAACTTGCAAAACTAAAGCTTGTTAAAATACCTGTAAAAACTAACACATAATAACAAAAAACAAAAGCGTCTAAAATATTTTCAAACAAAAAGAAAAACTTTAAAGTTAAAAAATTCAAACTGTTTATTAGATTAAATAAATAAATTCTAGTTTTAACAGAATTTTTTATATTTAAACATGTAGTTTTTATTAACGTCTTTAAATTATAGATCTGTAAATATATATAAAAAAAAAGTTATAAAACAAAAAATATATATTATACTAACAACAATATAACAAATTTCACAGCATTTGAACTGCATTCTTTAATAATAGGAACTTCTTGTGTTTGATTGCTATTTTTTTGACCTGATCTTGTTAACTTTTGACAACCAGCTTTTTTTTTTAATTTTGCAATGTTATTTACAATATCACTGATACTACTTTTCATATTTGTTTTATTAATAATCTAAAAGATAAACAAGATAAAATTTTGTCTAATTTTTCATAAGCTACAATATAATTTGTTTAAGCAAAAATCTATTTAACTTTAAGATATCAATGTTGCCACTCTTTAAGACAAAAAATGTCCTGAGATAATTTACAACCGTCCTTAGTGACCTTAAACAGTCTTTAAACATTATGAGTTTTACACATCATTAAAAATTTTTATAAATTTTTCAAATCTTAAAAATTGAGTTCTTTAACAAAATTGGTGATAAAATAACAAGACTTACAACTGAATCAAATAAACCTTATTCAAAATCTATAAAAAAAACTGTTCTGACATTTTAAAAATATTAAATTTATTCTGAGATTCTCATATCAAACAAAAGAGTTCTGAGTCAGCCTGAGTTTAGAAAAAAATTTAAATATCCTAAGCTGAACTGGGTCATACTGACATTTTGTAAAACTTCAATATCCTGGGTGTCCTGGGAATCTTGAGTGTGTGGCAACCCTGAGCTATATTAAAAAAAAAATTATAAAAAATTTCTGATATTAAAGTATATAAAAATAAATTTACCAAGGTTAATTTTTTTCAGAGTTTGTTTAAAAGTAAAAAAAAAACATAGTTTTTTCTTTATTTTAAAATAGTTTTTATTTTATTTTCAGACAACAACTTTTTTATTATCATAAATATTTTTTAGAAAGAAAACTTTTTAAATGATACTTTAAAGTTAACGACTTAAATAAAAATAGATATTGTTTTATAGATGAAAACTACTTCTTAAAAAAGTAAAATCTGTTTCCTACAAATTGTTTAAAATTTAAATATTACTCAACATAAATTTTCTATAAATTAAATATACTTTTTTTTAACAAAATTCAGAGATTCTATTATTGTAACAGTTGATTTTAATAACCCAATACTTATTTGATTATAGAAAAAAAAAATTTCTAAACTTATTTCAAACTTACTTAAATTTTTGACTTTTAAGAACCAATATGATTTTTAAACTATATATAGTTTTATAGTACATAGCTAAACAAAGTAAAAATAAATTAACTGATAGAAATTGAGAGATTTAAGTAATATTTCTAAAAACATACGGAAAAAAACTAGCAGACAAATTTTCTATAAAAATTGATGAATTTTCTAACTAAACTAGTTGAAGAATTACATTTTTTAATTTATTTTATTTTTAAGAAACAAGAAACTACAATTTAACAAAAAGTTTTAAGTTTAGTGAAATTTAACTTAATCTTTTCTACACTGAAAGTAATATTGTATTCGATGTTCATTTGTTAGTTATTTCGTTATTTTTGAAATTTATAAAAGGATAAACTTTTAATTTTTTTTAATTTATTTTATTAATTTCTAAGATCGATTTTATTATTTACCATCAAGACTTTTTATTTTAATTATTAGTTTAATTTTGTTTGATCAATAGTTACATATTGCTTTTTTTATAAACTCTTGTTTATTCTTGAATCATTTTCATTATAAGATATATTTAGCTTGATGATTTGTTTACAAAATGTAGCATTTATCCTTGTAAAAAATCAATCATAATTGTTATACTACCAAGGTGCACAAACACCAGTAAGCACTTTTTGAATCTTAATTTATATTTATTTATGGATCTGTATTTTTGGTATTCAAAAACCAAAAAAATTACTCAACTATTACGTAAACATAGTTAAAAAAAAGCAAATTAATTATATAAATTAATGATAAAAGGATAACTGTTTAAAATATAGATTTAATCATTTGCTAACAAAAGATTCTAGTCCAGGGGTCGGCAAACTGCGGCCCGCGGGCCAATTGCGGCCCGAGAAGGGTAAATCTGCGGCCCGCGAGCACATTATTTTTTTTAATGGAATGTGGCCCGCGAAAGAAAATTTTGTGGCCCGCGAGTATGTAAATGTGGCCCGCTGAGCAAAAATATATTTTAAGTTAAACATTTTCGGTAATTCGATTTAATTTGATTAGTTGTTTTTAAGTCTCTGTATAATATCTAAAAATAATTAGAAGAAATTACTGCTTTACTCTAAAAATGTAAAAATAACAGATTAGCATTCTAACAGGATATTTTTCTTAGTTTCATAATAACTTCTTTTTTACAACAGCAAGTAATTATTAACTAGTAAAAAAGAGTGTAAAGAGTGCTTGGATTTGATAAATTAAATATATGATACCTGTTTATTAAATAAACTAAATGCAAATGTTTTCCATTTTGTACAAAAGTAATACACAGTTATTAACTAAAGTGTCATTTCTTTATAGTTTAGATATTCTTTTTAAATATTTTTATACCTAAGTTTCCTTTATAGATTTTTTATTTGTAAATGTTATTTTTAAGTATAAAATCATTTAAAATAACATAGTAAAAAAGAAATAAGGTTTATTTGATTATTGCTTTGACACATTTTAATTAAAAAAAAAATTCTTTCAACTTTAAATTAATTTCTATTTACACCAACTTAAAAATGCTCATATTTTAAACAACTTTTTTTTTAATACTTAAGATAGTTAAAGTTTAGTTTATGCGTAGTTTTCTAACATTGTTGTTTCTACATGTAATATCTATATTGTACACACACATTTAAAACAATATATATGACAAAAATTAATATAGTTTTTGTTAGGTATACATTTTAATTTTTCAAAAATTTTTTTTTGTCAAATTTAGTTAATTTTTATGCCTTGCATATCAATGCACACAATTGCTGTTTTTTGGAGCTACCTATTTAATATAATTTAGATTTAGGGATGGTAAGTTTATAAAGTTTGTACATTGTTAATCAAAATAGTTCAAATTCAAGCAAATAAACAACTAAACATTGCCACACACTCAGACTATCACTATTTGAAGACTTAAAATTTCAGGCCAACTAAGTCATTTTTTAAGTTTTTGGCTAGAATTGCTTTTTGTATACAAAAATATCAGGAATGTTTTTGTTGACTCAGGCTGGCTTTTTTGCTTGAAAGAGTGGTAAATTAAACTTATGATGTATGTTTTGCTCAATCCACAGTGTTAGTTTGAGCTATAACATATGTTAAATTTTAAGTCTTGCAGTTAATATAATTCGAAATGTTATTTATATCATTGTGTACATAAGTGTAAACAATCAGTGTTGCCAAAAAACTTGAATCCCGGAAAAGCTTTGAATTTGAAAATTTATGCTTAAAAATTCTGGAAAAAAGCTTGAATTTGAGAATTTTTGAAAAAGCCTTGAGTTTCAAACAATTTTTACAAGTTAAGTAATAAAATTTAGATTTGACACAAAAAACTTACCAAATAAATATTTTTCTACTAGAAAATATATTAAAGTAGCTTAACAGTATTTTTTAATATTAATATATTTGTCTAGACATTTTTTCAACTTTAATTAAACTTTCTACTAAAAATAAAAGAAGGAATTGTTCTTCCAAAAACTTTGTTTTGGTGCATTGCACCTTTACTTGTAAAATTTCACCGATTGTTGTGCTTCGCTTTGAAACTAAACAAAAAAATTCTACTAAAATGTCAAAGTTAGTAAAAACATCTCTAATAAAAATTCTCAGATGAGCAATAGTTTTTTTTATAAGTGCTCTCATGTTAATAGATTCATTAAAGTCCTAATTTGACTTATGCGACTATTCCCTATAACCTTAATGCATTTCCTAAACACGACTTCTAGTTGTCATTGAAAAAATGAACAAAACTTTTCATTACCGCCAACATAAATTCTTTAGAAAAGTTTTCAATTATAAACGGTATATTATTTTAAGTAATAAATTTTGCTACTTTATAACTTGCCTTAAAATTTTTTTCTGATCATTCTGTAGTTACTGAAGATAATCATGTGCTTTGTTGGAGAACTGACTTTGGTGATTTCTTTTATATCGTTTCTCGCAATAACTCCTAACTAACGTTTTTTTTTTCTTGTAGCTCGTCTTATATTTTACAATTACTATTTTTAAATTCAACATTCTTATTTTAGATAAAGAATTGCTTAAATGCTTAATAACAAATAAGTTTTTCTACATCGCTAATGACTCAATAGAATTTTATACTTTTGTTAGATTTTTTTAAGAATCTTAATTGCCATTCCAGCTGACTTTTTTTTGGCATGTAATTTATTTACAGTTAATAACCTTCGTTATTTCTTTATGTTGTGAACTTTATATTAACTGGTTTGCTACACAAACAGGCTATTGTAAAAGCTTGAAAACTCAGGTGTGTGTGAAACCTTTAATTCAAACACTTTAAAAAAATCTTTCAATTCTCAGAATAGTTTTTAGACTGTAGTGTAGTTTACTAATTGTAATTCTTTCTTGTTTTCTTACATTTTGTGTACTTTTTTATAAAGATGATATTTTAACTAGGTATTTAAGATTGATTAACAACTAATAATTAGAATTTTCAACTTTTTAATAAACTTATGCTGGTTTGATACAACTCAGACATTTTTGCTTTTTAAGTGGCAACCATGTAAGATACTAATTACTAATAAGTTATTTTATTAAAATATAGAGAACTAATTATGTTAAAGAATTTGTTTTAGCTTTCTGGAATACAAACAGGTATTAATTTTATTAAGTTAACTAATTAATAAATTTTCTAATGAGTGTAAATTATTTTCATTCGCATTCAGGTCTCAATTGTGCCTAAATATTCCAACAAGCACATGCAAGCCTTGTCTCACCAATTTTACAACAAAATCTATGAGGAACTAAAGCGTTATAAAACTAAACAGCAGTTGAAAGCACGAAAGGAAGTCGTCGACAATGCAGCTTGGGAGTGCTACAGGCAGAGAGGATATCCGAGCTGGTTTGATGATGAAATCCGAAACCTGCCAGCTGATCGAAATGAAAGATCTGAATACTTTTACAACTGCGCTGTGGTTTATTTTGCAGTTTACCAATAGTACATCTTTGTTAGAAAAGGAGAGCTTCCAAACTAATGATAAAACTCAACAGCTTTACTAGCTGTTCTACATACCAGAGACATAGCTAAGACGACTTTACAAATGATATAAACAAGTTTTAGGTAGTATTTCCTAGAGTTTTATATTAACATTTTTCAAGCATAAACCACTTTGAACTTAAATGCTTTATTTATTGAAATTTTAAAGCTTATCCATTTAGTGTTTTAAAATATGATGTCCTTAATTTAGTACTAAAAAATCTATAAAACTTGATAAATTTTTATTTATTTTTTGTCATACTTTGTTGTTCTTATATACTTCTATGTCAACCATTTTTGTAAAATGTTTTAATTTTTAAAGTAGAGTTATAGAACGAGTGTAGCCAATTAAACGAAAGGTATTTTTTTACACCAGGTTATTTTACCGAAATTTTTGAGCGCTGATTTCTTTAGCGCTTTCAATAAACTTATATTTTTTTATACAAATTGTTGTTGTAACAAAAAACTTCAAAAACATATGTAAAAATAGATTTTAAGTCTTACTTTAAGTTAAACTTTAAGTTATTAAGTTAAGAAATAAGTTTACTAAAAATTAATAGAACTTAAAAATAAAAAAGTTCATCTTTTTTCGTTTAGTCCAAACTATTATATAAATTTAACAATAATTTGTCAATAATTGCGCCACATATTAAGGACGCAGCATTATTGATACTGCGAAGATAAACTTTTCTGGAAGATTTTATTTTGTAAATTTTACTTATAATCTTAAAAAAAAAAACTAAGCTACTTCATGATCTACATCAAGAGCGGTATTGGATCTTATAATTTATAACCCTGCATTATTCTATACCTTGTCTATTTCAAGCTGGTGTTAAATTTTTAGATCTAAGATGAACTGTATTTCAAAGCCATGTTTGATCTTTATAAAAAATTGGTTACTTTAAACACAGAATACTGATATTTTTTCGACATTTTTGTATGTTTTAGTATAAATTGTTATTTGATATTAAGCTAAAATATTTATTAAAACAGTTTATAATGCTCTGAAAGTGTTAACCATAGGAATAACAATTATTCTAGGTACTTAATTAAAATCAGTTTCAAAAGAAAATTTTTTAAAACTACTCTTTCAACTTGATTTTTTTTTTCTTGTTCTAAAAACAACAATTAAAACCTCAAAAACACTATTAATTTTATTAAACAAAACTAATTTTTAAAATTAAGCTAAAGGAATAAAACTAAAGAAAATTTTAAGCTAAGTAAAGGTTTTGAATATTTTTGTTTTCAAACAGTTTTTAAAATTTTAGGTTTTTAGTTGTCTTAAAAATCGATAGTTTATAAAAAAGTATTTCATAAGTTTTAAAAAGCTTTAAAATCTTAAGCAAACAAGATCTTTGTTTTAAATATATAATAATTACATTCAAATACTATAATAAAACAATAATAAATAAAAATTTATAACGATTATAAAACCTAATACAATGATGCTGTAAAGTATGTACAAAATCTTAAATGTTATAAAATAACCAATGTAGTTTTACATTAAAACAACATTTAAAAAACAGAAAAAAAAAATCAGGAATATTAGAGTTTTAAAAAAGTTAAATTTGACTGTAACGTTACATATATTTAAAATGTAACTAAATTATAAAGATATACAAAACCATTATTTAGTAATTTATTGCAGAGGACGTTACAACTACTTAAAAAGTGTTTTAAAACTAGATTTAAGAAACAATGTTATAATTTAGGATTAAAAAACCAATAAAAATTTCAAAACTTTCTTTGTAGATAGTTTAGAGCTTTTACACATCTTTATAGCGATTGATTTTTTTCAATTTAAAATCACAAAAACAAAATTAATTTTTTACTTCTAATGAAGTCTACAACGTGAATTTTATTTGAAACAACACTAAACAACTTTACACAACTGATTTTATTCCATATATTCTATGTTCCATATACGGTTAAAAGGATTTTTGATGTTTAACAAATATAGTTATAACTAGTTATTTAAAGTAGAAATTAGTAAAGTACACTTAAGACTAAGAATTTTATTAAAAAAAAACGCTAAATGAAGTTTTTCTTAAAGTTTCTTTAAAAAAGAAGAACTCTTAAAAAGTTTTTATTATTTTTAAAGTTTTTAAATATGTGCCTAAAAAGTTATGAGACTAAAATATTTTGAAATTAGACTTTCAAAATACCAAACAGTGTAACATAAAAGGTGTAAATGTTTTGCTGCATGTAAGTTTAACTTTTGTTTTGAGTAAAACATTAAACACAACTAAGATTTCAAATATAAGAAAACAATAAGTATCGACATACTGCCATAAATCTTTTGTGAAATTAAAATTTTACTTTTAAATCATGTGATAAATTGGATATTTTGTTAATGACACAATAGTTTTGTTATTATTCTGTACACTATTAGTCGTCACTAAATTTTAGATAAAACGTACATTGTTAACTTTTGTTCGTGATTTGGTATTTAATGTCAATAGAACTAACATAAATATTTTACTACAACAAAAATTATTACTATCTTTAACAATATAGTTAGGTTTAAATATGAACGACTATCACTCAAAAGTTTTTCTTGTTTAATAATGTTAGTTTATTATAACACTTTATTTTAACAGTTTATGTCTTAAAACTTAAACAGTTTCAATATTAAACCAGTTTAATTCAAGTGTACGTAAAAAAGGAATAAATGTTGATACAGTTTTTTTGTTTAAACAAAAATAAAACATTATACTTTTATGTTAAAATATGAAAAATATGAGAAATAAAAGGAAAAGAAAATTTAAAAAAAATATGGAAATACACTAAATTTAAAACAATTTGTATAAAATATAGCAGACATGTCAATAACTGAATGCAATTTAAATAAAAATTGAACCTAAAGCCTTAAAAAACATTTCAAGTAAACTGTATCTTACATTTAAACTGTAGTATAGATTATTAAAATGCTATACTATAATTTAAAATATAAATTTATCTTATTCAAATCGTTTTTAGACCACTTTCATGAATTTAAGAATCAAAATTGGTAAGTTCTGATAAGATTAGTTTGGATATAGAGGGTTAAATGTAATTTGAATTTTGTCTATAATTTTTTATTGTACTAACTTTTTTTGTTATAAAACACACTTAAGATTTGTTAATACCACAAATTAGGGACATAGCGTAATTTGGATAAGATAAGCAAGTTTGGTTGCTTAACACAGTTTTATATAAACATTGTTTGTGAAAATTGCTTTAGTTTTTTTTTGTATGAATTACACATGATCCATGATTCCAGTTTATCTTATAAAAATGATTCAACCTATATTTTTTTCAATGTAATGTAATTGCCTAATAGGTTGTTTTTATGCCTATGTTTACTATACTTTTCATTTAAAACGTGTGCAGTTATAGAAATTGTATTTTCAATGACACCACTTTAGAGTGATTATAAAGTTTTAATCACTATACCAAATTAGTACTGTTATAAAAAGGATCTTTAAAAGCCTCTTTGCCATTATAAAAAATTTGTTATATCAAGTACAAACAAAAATTAATAAAAACTAAAAATTTGTATGGGTTACCAAAAACTCATAAAAAAAACAATCCTTTGAGGCTCATTTTATGTACGGTTTAACTTTGCACAGCATAAATTGGCCAAGTTTTTAAACTTTAGTCATGAATCAGTGTTGAAACACTTTTCATACATTGTTTAAAGAATTTCTTTACGTTCGTTGATAAAATTAGAGACATTAAAGCAAATTATAAGTAATTGCGTCGTTTACTAAGGTACAGTTATTTGAGGTCATTGAATTTTTGTTAAAACATCGTATAAAATAAGAAAACCTACCTTAAAAAGGGGTGCACGTCTATTCAAATTCGGACAATTCAAATTCCGGCATTCAAATTCTTTAAAAAATTTGAAACGGCCACAAATAAAAAAGTAATGTATATTTGTCAAAAATAAAAAAATACCTATGTAGATCATATTAATATTTACAAGCCATTTTTTCTATTTATAGAAAAATTAATATTTTTTGAGATATGGCTTAAATAAAGTAAAAAACATAGTTATTTTTAATAATTTTTAAAAAATTTTGAAAAATGTTTAATATTTAGCAAAAAAAAATGGCTTGTAGATTACAATAAAATATACATATGATTTTTTGGTTTTTTTTAAATTTAAATTATTTGTTGAGATATAGTCTTATAAGTATTTTTTTTAAATTTAAATTGTCGGAATTTGAGTTGTCCGAATTTGAATTGTCATGTAACCCTTAAAAAGTATGAATTTTAGAAAATTTTTAAAGCTTGCAACTGATGGCGTTAAGTTTAGTTCTAATTCTTTAATGTTTCACAGCAAGACGGTAGCCATGGGCTCCCCTTGGGACCACCACTGGCTAATATTTTTATGGGTGGGTAATATTGAATTAAAAATTATTCCTGCTTTCGAAAACAAACTATTGTAACTCAAGTATGTTGATGATTGTTTTGTGTTGGTCAGAAGCAAAAAAATTATTTTTGAATGTTTTTTCAATATTTTGAATAATGCTCATAACTCAGTCAGCTTCACAATGGAAAAAGAAAACAATAATAAACTTGATTTTTTAGATGTACAAATTAGACGAGAATAAAATTGATATTTAAACATCGGTGTATAGAAAGAAAACCTTTACAGGTTGTTATTTGAATTTTTAATACAATTGTAGTTAAAAGAAAAATGAGAATCTAATCAGAAATCTGTGTCATCGTGCACATAAAATTTGATCCGCATAGTTGCTACTAAGTAAAATCAAACAGATGAAGTTACTATGAAACGTAAACGGGTACCCACAAGAGTAAAAATCATTAAAACTTGTACTAATGTTTTCGTTTTGAATAAACTAGAGATTACTTGTATTTTGTCAAGGAAACTGAAATATATAAGCAAAAGGTTTTAATTATACTGTTTCTTTATTTTCGTAATACTAAATAAGAATTTTTTATTCACTATATTGATATATAGTTATATTGTAGATTAATCAAAATGTAAGTAAATTTATATGATTTTAATTACTACTAATTGCTTTTGTATTTAATTAATATTTTGATTACTTTCTGTTTACTTAGTTACTATATAAGTTTGTTAAATAGTATTAAATTTAAAGTTTTGTGTCTTGTATATCTTATTGTATAATTACTGGTCACTTATGTTCCAATATTTGAAAAACTAAAACAACAACTATGTTTAAAATTAGAAAAATACCGTTAATGAAATAATTGTTGTGAATTATTTAAAAGATAATATTAATTTTATAATAATTAAATTTTTCTATTCAAAACACATTCGGAGCTTTTTTCTACTTATTACCCACACGAAAAATTAAAATATTAGAAACAAACCTAAACAAACGTTTGAGTTAATGTTTTTTAGTTCTGTAAAAATCTCAAAAATGGCTTGGAATAAAAAGTCTTTTAATATTCAACTGGATTATTAAAATTATATAAAATTTAAAATTGTATAAAACATGTGAATTTGTAGCAGGCACCTAGCTTGGTACATTTATGCAAACCTGCAGAAAAGTATACTATTGTGCGATAAAACTTGGTTTTGTTTCAATTCTTCAGTTTAAAAAGGCCCTGCTTTTTTAGCTTTTAGTATTCATTTATAATTATTTTTCATTCTTGAAAGATATTTTTGACATATACGTACTCTTTAAAAGTTCTAGTGTCATAAAAATTGAAGGAATTAATTACATCTAAATTGTATACATTTAGCTTATTAAAAAATTCACTTGTCAAAAAGCTATGCATTGCATAATTCATTCTTATAAAATCTGTAGTTTTTCTTCAAAACCGAAATCATACAATTTTATGTTACAAAAATTTGCATACCTTAATTTTGTTTCTATTGACTACTTTAAATGTTCAATTTTGAAAGTTTACACAAAACTCCTAAAGTTGTACAATTAACAATATAATTGTTATTGAGTTAAATAGTGATTTTTTTATACTTAGTTTCAATTAAAGTTTTATGGGTTCACACAAGTGGCAACACATAAAGAACTATAGGGGTTGTAGAGAAACATTAATTACCTTGTATACAGTTATCACTCATACTACAACATTCCATTCATTTTTGAAGTACTAATATTTTCATATCAAATTCAATAACATTAGAGGTAATTTAAATTGCTGTGTTCCCGCTAGGACAATATCACGCGTCATTTCAGATGTTTTAATTTTTGCATATTCGTAAATTTTTTAATCACGCTATGTCCCTAATTTGTGGTATTAACAAATCTTAAGTGTGTTTTAAAAGAAAAAAAGTTAGTACAATAAAAAATTATAGATAAAATTCAAATTACATTTAACCCTCTATACGTTTTTACACTTTCTTAATTAGGATACAGCAATAAATCATAACTGTTTTGCTCGCTTAAATGTACGAATAATATTATGTAGTTAAACTACTTACAGGTAAAAATTTAAAGATTAATTCATATATAAATTTAATTCATGAGTAATATCTTAAATAGTAATTTTTCAGTTTTAAATACTGATAGCTTTTCTTGTGAATCAATGATAAAAAATACTAAAATAACGTCTTTAACATGTAAAATATTGTTTATTTAAAAAAAGATATTATAATAGATGCTTATCAACTATTGTGGAAGGCTGATACAGCAAACACTTGTTTAAATTAAACAATATAGGATAAAACCCTTAGGCTTAAGTAAAAATGGGTTTAACTAGTATAACTAAATGAAACAATGTTTCTTTAGAGCGTTTTAAATTTTATGCATTTTTGATTTGAAAGATAACTAGTATTAAATTAAATTTGAAGAACTCTTTAAAACACTTCTAAATGCACATGAATACAAATGTTTATAAAAGTAGTTGCATCATGACAATAAGACTAATTAAATTACGTCATTAAGAGTTGTTTTTACTATATTAAAATCAATATAACTAGCCATATTAGAATTATTTTTTAAAACTACATATGTACTGCAGACTAAACTTTTTTTTTATACAAGTACTACCTTGAGATAATTAAATAGTGCAGTTCTTTTATAGTATGATACCATCAATTAAATAACTATACTTATAATCCAAATTAGTTTTTTTTTGTATAGTTTACTTTAATGACAAAAGAAAAGCATTTTATGTTATTTAAAAATAGCTAAAGAAAATACAACTTTTTGAGAGTATAACAATGAATATTAAATATTATATCTAAATATTATAAAGTTATTACACGTCTTTAACGTTGACATCAAAAACAAGACTATCAAGTTTAAAGTTAATAGTTTACAATTTAGTTTTAAGTTACATTTGTATATATATTAGATTTTTTTTTGGCAAAGTGTAAGCATTTATGTTTTCTTATTTTTTTCTAAACGTAACCACTAATTCAGTTTTATTAAGTAAACAGGAAGTTTTCTATAAAATAACAAAACAAATTGATATTTTTAAACTTTAGATACAAAAATTTTAAAGTAATAAATATTAAAATTATTTGTAAAATTTAAGAAAGTTTATGTTAGAATTTACAAATAGTTATTCCTTTTTAAATGAAAAAATGATTTGTTTTTTTCAAAATCACACCATAAATTTTATCACAATTCACAAAAGATGTAATTTTATACTTTCGTATTAATTACCCATTTGAGACCTATGATTAGATTCTGTTTTGGTTTGTTTTGTGTCCACACAAACTTGTTTATACAAAACAAAAAAGTTTATGTGTATATAAAGTAACAAAAAAAAAATTTTTATTTTAATTTAAGCATGAGCAAAAAGTGTTTATATATTGTCTCGATGAAATATATGTATATTTGTAAAGTTTCTTAGTTTTTTTAAGTTTCTACATTTTAACCCAGTTAACTGAATTAAAAGTAGTATTCGAGAGATATAAAACTAAATTAATATCTATTTTAAATTTAACTAAATTACTGTTATAAACAATTAGATTTGTTTTGTTATAAAATGTTATAATTTTATTTAATTAGTATTGTTCACGTGAAATTGAATTATTATCAGTATAAACTTAAGCAAATGTTAATTTTATTTATCGGTTTTTAAAAACACAAAATTTAAATTAGTTTTCATATCTTAATTTTTTGATATAGTTTTTGTTACTTTCACATAAGTTTAGGTTATGTATAAAAAGTTTGGAACTTCAACAAATATTTACTTTTGATATTTAATCTATAGTTCGATATTGGTTAATTTGTAGATATGGAAGCTATGATTAATGTTTTTACTTTTATAAATTTTATAAGAACAAATCAAATAAATTACTTCATAGCAATTTAAAAACAGAAAATCAAACAAATTAATGAGTAGTTACGAATATATACATTTGGCTACTAGTACTATAGGTGTAGACAACCTTTGTACAAAGTGTTAGTTTGTTTGTTTTTGTAAATAACAGTACATAAATTTTTATATGAATGTTGTACATTAAACTTCTAGCTTTGATATAAATAAAACACATTGTTTTAAACTTTAAGGTTTAAATTGTTTAGTATATTTTCTACCAAGATAGAAAAGTGCGAAGTTATTGTTCACAAGTTTTGTTTTAAATTTTAAATACTTTTATGTTGTAGATCGTCGCAAACAGCAGAAAAGAAAACTAGATGATTACGAATATTTGAATTTGGCGGGAATGGAGAGGCAAAGAAAACGAAGAAATGATTATGATTACTTAAATTTGGCCACCGGTACTGTAGAAAAACTAAATAAAAGTATATTAATTTTAAAATAATTTAAAAAGGTTCCCGTTTTAAGCCTTTTACAGTTTGTAGATGTAAACTTGTATTGAATTTACAATTAAAGATGTTTTTTACGATTTTAATTAAAAAATTAACAATGTTAATCTATAATGGTTTTGTATTTTTACAAAGATTTTAATTTCAGTTGATAGTTGTAAAAACAATAGGAGAAATGGTTATGACCACTTAAATCTGGCTACTAATCCTGTAGGTAACCATTGTGAAAAAAGTCAGTGTTTTTTTTTATGTTTTAGAAAACAAGTCAAATTATAAGTTAATCATAGATACAAATAAAACTATTAAATCTTTATATTCGTACCTAAATAAGCTTTTATGTTTATTAGATTAGGTAAGAGTATGTACACAAATTTAACTTTAAGTTTGTATTGTTTTTTGTAACAAATGTATACTAAATTAAAATTAAAGTTTATAGAAATTCTTTAAAACTGAAAGTGTTTTGAATTTTCTTTAGTATTAACTTTTAGAATTTCTCGTTTTGTGGTAAACTTTATAAAGGTCAACTAAATACTTTTGATTATTCTTGTAAGAATCATAAAATGATTTTATTACTATTTAATTAAATGAATATAAAAAAAAAACTGTTGTTACATGTTTTCTATAAAATATATTTTCTTAAATTACTTTTACAACAGTGAATGTTAATGAATTTATATATTTTTTAGTTGCTACAAAGTTCAAATTTATTTCTAAATGGAAATTTTAAATCTGGGTATATAATCGATTGTTCTAAACGTAACATGTTTTTTGTCACTTTTTTAAACATTTCTTTTTAGTTGAATAGAAAAAAGTTAAAACGTTTTCATTGTGGGTATACTTTGATTTTTTGTGAACGCATACATATTGATTACACATCATTGCAACTAATAACAACAACTTCAACTTATTTTCAATATTTTTATGTTAAGTTTTATTATCATAGAGTCTGCGAATCAGAATTAATTTAATGTAAGTAATGTCTTTCTATTTATATTTAGTGAACATCTTACGTTATGTTTTTGATCATTTGTTCTAAATTCAAAAAGTATAATTTTTAACACAATGTTTTTTTTTTGTATTCTTTTTTAAACAAAGTATTCTTTTTTTTCTACCTTGATAACAATAAATTTACTTTAGAAAAACTAGTTTTTAAATATTTTTAGGCATAGATTATAAAGACTTTAAATTTTTAAATTTTTTTATTAATAAGGTTTTTTAAGTATTGGCAAAAATAATGTATTGTAAATTTGGTTTGAAGAATAAAACAAGAATTGAATTTAATAATCAAGGTAATTTTAAAGCTTATATCAATAAGTTATATTTTTGACGAAAATAATAAAAAACTATTTTAGTCCAAACAGGTCAGGGACGTTTTGAATACCGAAAAAGAAGATCAGTTTTAGGAAGTTCTTTGAATGTAAATCAAGATAACTTATTTAGTTACCCATGCAATGTAAATTCGTCAATTGATGCTCAAGGTAATTTTCTTTATAAAGATAACTTTTTAACTTGTATTACTAAGTTATAGTTAATTATATTTTAACAGGTATGCCTGTTATAAAAAACGAAAACACAGCATTTTCAGCGTACAACCAAAAATCACCAATTTGCAGTGATAATCAAGCTGATGTAAACGTTCCGCCTCGCATTCAAAGCAGACAAATTAAACGGCAGAGTTTATTGAGCATTCATGATAATCACCAAGGTAAGTAAACCTAACGTATTCTTTTTATCGTCACATGCGATCATTAATACTTCGATATAAGTTTAAGTATTTCAATTTTTACTTGATCAAAAAAAATCCTTTAAATATTTTTCAACAAAATAAAGATTTTCTACTAACTGTTTTCTCTATCTGAAACGCTTCAAGGTTTAAAAAGCTAAGCCTTTTTATTCTTGTGGAAACAAATTATTAATTTTTTGGTATTCAATGTGCTATCTGTCGACGCAAACCCATTTATTATAAGCTTAAGCCATCAAATAAATGATAGTTTTTTTTTTTGTTTTTTTTTGGTATATCATAAAATAAAAGCCAACAGCTGATATGACATTTTTTTTCAGATAAATATGATTTGCTAGTACTTTAAACTTTGTGAATAGTAAACGGTAATGTTGTTTCCAAAAAGATTTGAAAACACTTTTATTAAGTTAATATTGTTTACTAAATTTAGCTATATCTTTTACATTTTTTATTAAATATTTTTTTATTTAATTTTTCTTTATTTTTGAATTGACAACTATGGTTTATTATTTTCAACAGAAGACCAGGAACCTTATACCTACCAGAATAGGAGACATCTATCGAGAAACTGTATGAACTCAAACCAAGGAAATTTTCAGCAATTTTCCTTTTATAATACCTCATCACCAACTGCTCAAAGTAAGTTTAGAATCTAAAACGTCTTGAGTAGCGGTTGGTAAAATAATATTATTCAAACAGATGTGTTTAATAAAAGTGACGAAAATAATGCTCAAGCATTTTCTTCGCACAACCGGAAACTATCGATTTTGAAAGAAAGGCATGAACTTGTTAAAAAATAAAGAAAATGTTCCGGTTCACGTTCAAAGCAGACAAATTAAAAGACAGAGCTTAATAAATATGCAGTTTCAGCAACAAAGTAAAAAAAAAACTATAAAACTATTTTTTATAAAAAATAATTTATTTTTGCAAATTTGCATTTTTTTAATACTAATATTTCGAAAATGAAAAAAAAAATTAGCAAACTTAATTTAATTTATTTTTCAATGTATTTATTAAAAAATGTTTAAAAACAGATCAATGGCGATCAGGATACCCAGTGCATTCTACTTTGATGGACAATAGGAAACAAATGAAACAATGTAACGATTTTGAAACTCGTGGTGATTTAGCAGATATTAAAGCAAGTCTTAAAGATTTTTTGAGTTACTATACAAAGAAAACTGGGAGGTCTGTCAGCGACTTGAAAGGTACTATTGTTTGCTCCAAACTAGTTAATTTTATACTTTTAATGTAAAAGAAATTTATGTAAAAATAAAAGATATATATGTAAGAGTTAAACTGTTAGTATACTGAGACGGCTCCTTGGATAAAAACCAGGCAGTGATATCGAAACATCTGGCTTGCTTTTTCATTGCAAGTTTTACCTATAAATGTTTGTGCCAATAATTTAGTCTAAAATTAGACATGAGCTATAGTGCTACTAGACGTGCGCAATAACTAAAACAAACCAAAGGTTTCAGGTCGTGTTTTTATAACTAAAAAAATCTCTTTTGTAAAGTTTCTGGCCTTTACACTCGAGTTCTACCTCTGCTACAAAAGCTTGTTGAAAACATATATCCAATATCAGAACTCGGGTTTATGTCTAAACGTTTCACTTATGGTATGGTTCTCACGACATGTCCAACAGAAATGCAATGGACAGAATAGAATTTAAAGTAGTATGTGTATTGCTTTAAATAACTTCAATATATTTTTCTATCTAAGAAATAGGAAAAGAATATTAGCTATAAATAGTAATAATGCTAATTATTTTACAATAAAATTGTAAAGTCATTTTATACAAACACAAAGGATTCTATACAATATAACTGAAACGTGTTTAACTCGTTTTAAACTGAATTTGGTATAGAGCAAGGTATTTCAAATCCTTTTTGGTTTTTTTTAAAGCTATTGAAGCGCTTTTTCGAATCGTCGGCTCACTATAAGAACTTATGACTACCATTTTAACTTTGATTAAATCTTATAAAAACTTTAAATGACCATACCTGTATCGACATAATGATATTAGTACTTGTTTTTGTTTTTGGTACATATGTATATATAAATGTTTAAAGCAGCTTAAAGATAAGTAGATCAATAATATTTAACTTATATTTTACTTTTAATTTTATAGATAAACTATTGTTTTTAAGATATAAATTTAATTTTATCAGGTATTATGAAACAAGTTGCTTATGAAGAAACACTAATAGAAAAAGATAGAATGCAAGACTCGATGTCGTTGAGTGGTTCGGATCAAGATAGAGCAGACGTTCAATACGAAAACTTTTGTGCCAATGGTAACTAAATTTTACTTTGAATCAGACTTCAGATTCCCTTACTAACATTTAATTAAGTGTTTAATGCGCCTTCAAAAATCTTGCTCATCACTTATAGCTAAATTAAGTAGATCAAGCGTATTCAAAAATTTCTAACTTTAATCTTTAACTTCAATTAAACGATAATAATAATATAGGAAATGAATGTGGCATGTGTATTCAGTGTCAAAAAGTACCGAAGACTGAAGAAGCACGCTTGATGATGATAAATCGTAACATGAAAAATAAAAAAGAATTTCAAGGTAAATTTTATTAAAATAAGTTGAATTTTTATAATTAATTGCATATTTTTGTATCCTATGTATTTCTTTTGTGTTCTAGTTTTGAAAAAGTATATTGTATTTTGTCTACTACTTTCGTACAAATGTTTTCAAAAGCAAGTCTTAAATAGAGAAGATTAAAAAATTCACACTTTAAACTAGTTTGAGATCTTATAAGTGGTTTGAGTTATTGTATTTAAGTTTGAAATTAAGAGCCCTTAAAAACTTAAAAATTCAACCGACATGCTTAGTTATCTTACTTAAATACCCGTTAATAAAAGTCCAAAGTTTTTAAATAAAAAGTATAAAATTATTTAAAGCATTATAAAAACATGTACATTGTACATATCTTTTGAAAAGTATTAGCTTACTGGTCAGGTTTTATTAAAATTTAGTAGCCATTTAAACGTCCTTATACGAAACAATAAACACGTCATATTTGAAGTCTTTAAATAGTAAAATTATAAGTACTAGTTTTAAGTAAAAATACTTGTTGTTGTACTAAAGCGATCATTTGCGCTTTAGTTGTGCAAAAGTTTGTCTATTGTGATCTTTTTTTCCGAAAAGATTTTCATTTTCTTCTTAATTTAGTTTTCACAGTCGTACGAGATTGTATTCTTAGATATTAGCTTAATTATTTATTATTGTTTATTAAGGTTTTTTTTCAAACACATAGGATAGATTAATTTATAAATGTTTCACCTGATAACGACTTCAAACGTTTTAAAAATTCAATCGATAGCTACTGAATATTAGCCATAGTATAAAATTGTTTTTTTGTTTTGGTAAGTCAAATGACTGCATGTATTTAGGAGTCAAATCTTTTATTGCTACATTATAGTTTAAATTTTATTAACTTTGAGTACTTGTAAGTCATTTTTGATTTGATACTTTACTCTACAATAATGGTTAAAACAATAACGGTTTAATTTTCTAAATATATATATACTTTTTTTTTAGAAAAAGAAAACGAGCAACCCAAGAAAATGGAACTTTTGAACAACAAAGTTGATTTCAATGATGCTTTTCAAAGAAATATGAAGATTATTGACAACAAAAACAACATTTATCAAAAAATTAAATTAAGTAAGATTTTTAAATACATTTAAAAAAAAAGGCTAGAATACTAAAATTTAAACACTTGTATAAAATATACAACTAATTAATTTGACACATTGATAAATTAAGAGTTAAATTTAGTTTTGGTAAATTACCTTGAATTTATAAATTTAATAAATACGACAATGTTTTAATTTACACTTGACATTATCTTCTCATTAGTGTTTGTTTGATGAAAACACAATCCTTCTATGAAAATATTTATGAATATTTAAACAATTTAGATTCGTATAAATACCGAGCTTTTTACCTATATATTTTCAAGTAAATTGAGTAAAAAAAACGAACCCGAAGTTATTTTCACATTATCGAAAAAATATGTTATAATAATACTTTTCGTTTTTATAGAAATTATTGTACTAGTTTACAATATAAAAGTATAATTTAATATCGTACTGGTATTAGGTAAAGAAGTTGGAATTGGAGATTCTTACGATCATGTTGAAATTTACCCGACAAACTTTGCACCTGAAAAACCAAAACGTTCAAAAGTGAACAATGATTTAGTGAGAAGTGGTTTTGCTGATAATAAAGAAAGAGATATGGCTGGAACAAAAAATATAGTAAGTTTAGGAAGTTGCTGTAAGTATTAATTTTTTTATCAATTTGATTATTTAGTTTTCAGTATTTTTTAAAAAGAATACTAAATATTTTTTTTTTCAATCTAAAATAATTTTAAATTTTTTTAAGTCCTACTTGATTAACTAAAATATCCTTTCTAAATTTATTCAAATAGTAGTACTACTAAAATTATTTCACTAAAGCAAAAAATATACATTTACAACTTACATTAAACACGTTTATTTCAGATAGTTAACTACTAACACTTTATACAAACTTTTTAGCCTTTAACTTTTGTTTTATGCTACATGACCACTATTTTATGCAACAACGGAAAAGTATCTTATTACTTGTATTTTCATTAGACTCAACCACAAGTCGACGGATGTGAAAAAATTGAATTTCAAGAAAATGCTGTTGCAGACTTGTTACAAAAACACAAGTTCTTTTACGAATGTGATAACGATTTTTTTCCAGAAGGAAATAATTGTAAGTAATTTTTTTTCCTGAGTAAAGAAAAAAGAACTATACTTTTTGTTCTTTTAAGTAGAAATTAAAAAGTGCTTTATGGCTTTTCAACTTTTTATGTGTTTAAGATTTATTAGTATACTTAAAACACTTGTTCGTTAAAAACTGTTTTTTTTTTTAATTTTAAGTGAATACTTAAGTAATTTCCATAAGGCAAATTATAGACTTAGAATAATAAGTAAGTAGCTTTAAATTACCTAAACCAAAAAATTCTATATATTTACCCAAATATATAAGTTTAAACAAAAACTTTTCATTTTCAATTTAGACTGTGCTGATCGTTATATTTAGTTCATGCATGTTTATTTAAAACTTTTAAAGAACTGTTTAACAATTGTAAAAGTAAAAAAGAATTTAAATATAAACTTTGTTCATTAGAATGCTTTTGTTTCCAACGACTAAAATATGTAATAAACATTAAAAAAAAATCGAATCAATGAAATTTATATAACAAAGCTGAAATTTAGTACTTTTGCTTTTACAGGCAATACATTTAACATGAATGATTTCAAAAAACAAAAAGTCGACCCAATTGATGCTGCAAAGTCAAAAATGCACTATCTAATAAATATCTAAATAATAAAAATCTACGAAGATGTTGAATTAGATGCTTGTTCGTACAAAGATGCTAGTAAGAAAGCTGATTTGTTTGTAGATGCTGATAAGAAGTACCGTCCATACGAATTGCAGAGAAGAAAAATAATTTTGATCCAATTCTTGACGAGTCTGTAGTATTGAAAAACGACAGTTAAAAAGTAAGTCTGGCAAAAAAAAATGTTTCCTAGTTTGTTATATAAGCACTGTAAAAAGTTACAATACTATTTAGTTGTTATATTTAACTAAAATTGTTATACTACTAACTACAAATTATAAGTTTTAGTATCTAAATCTACTTGCTTACAATAACAATCTATATTGATTAAACTTTTATAAGTATTTAACATTATAAGATAAATTTTGCAATCGAGCAAAACAATAAAGAAAAACAAATTATTTAGTTGCCAGTAGGAAGTAGTCCTTATTCTTATGAAACTTACTGGCAACGTGTTGGCAGTAAGATGTTTAGCAAGGATGAAGTTTGTGGTGAACAAAACGAGCAGATAAAGGTGATTTTCACTTTTAAGTTATAGAATGTAAATAACAATAAAAAAGACCTAATACCATATTAAACTAAATAAAATAAAAACACTTAAGTTTATTTTAAAACTTAGAAATAATTACAGAGAATAACTTTCATTGTGTTTATTTCAGAAAAAGACTTCTAAGGAGGAAAAGCAAAAACCTAAAAGAAGAAAATCAATGATGCATCGTATCTTTGGAAAGAAATAATACTTTTAAAAATTTATGTTTCTTATGCAACTAAACATTAAAAAAGTTTATAAGCCTAAAACTCTTTTAGAAAACAAAATAGTTATTTTTAATAAGTTTAAATTTATCAAAATGAATTATAACTAACAGCTGTTTTGAGTAGAAAAAAGCGTTTTCTTGCATTTAAACTTGAAAAAAAGTCTGTTCCAAAAAATATGTTATAGTAAAACGTAAACTTTAGTATATATATTTTTTTTCATCAACTTTTTCCTTTGTCAAAAAATAACAGTTCAAAAAATTAGAATGTAACTGAAACATTTTAAGTTTTTTTTGTTATAAGACTTTAGATAAGATTATTAAGTATTCTGACCAACTTAAAACCTTAGCATAGAAAACGATATTTTCTATGTTAAACTGTAGAAAATTCTCTTGTTTTACTTAGTTTGCTTTGTATTTTAAAGAATACTTACTGATAACGAAAGCTTTTTTTTTCAGTAGGAAAAGTATGTTTTGAGTAGGAAAAAGCGTTTGCTTGCATTTAAACTTGAAAAAAAGTCTGTTCGAATTTAAAGTGTTATAATAAAACGTAAACTTTAGTGTATATATTTTTTTTCATTAATTTTTTCTCTTGTCAAAAATAACAGCTAAAAAATTATATAGAATTTGTTAGTATTAAGTCTAAAATAAATAAACTAAAGTAAAAATACAAAATTAAATAACAAATCATAATATAAACTATTTACATGAAGTTAAGGAATGTGTCGTGATTATTAGATACTTTATTCAATGAATAGTAACCAGCGAATAATTAGATTTAGTACTTTCTTAATTTCATGTAAGTAACATATATTAAGATTTGTATTTAATTTTGTATTTTACTTTAATTTATTTGTTTTAGACTTAATAGTTACAAACTTATCAAGATTATTTTAAAAAAATGATTCAAATAAAGTCTATTCATACTTCTATTTGAATAAGATATCAAATTAGCACTGAAGAAGTCTTTGATCGAAACTGAGTCTGCTTTAAAATATCTTGAAAGAAGTAAATAAATACTTCATAGTCGCTTGATTGCAATTTTGTAAATTTTAGTAGTTTGTTCGGACGGAAAATAATTTTTTAAATTGATATTTCTACTGTAAAATATTCATTAATTACGTCATATTGTTATTTGTTTTTTTGTATAACTTTTGTACCACTGTTTAGTAAAGTGCTATTTATTTTAAGCTTTAATAGCTGATAAACTAAGCATTTAGCTTTGTTAAACATATGTTCTGTTTTTTTTTAAATTACTTTTTTTAATGCACCGTCTATATAATGAGAAAATATTAAAGGTTTAACTAAAACTTTATATTTTATTTAATTATAAAAAGTTAAGTACCGAAAGTGTATTAAAAGAACAAAGTTATGTAATACATACTAAATTTTTTTTTAAAGTTATAACGAATAATTTTTAAATATAATACTACTAAACATAACTTGATAAATAGTATGAATAAAATTAAAGCAAATTACATAGTCATCATCTAGATACCACATATAAATAAAATTATAAATAAATTTTAATTTCATTTTTTTGACACAATGAGTAATAGTTGTTCGTTAAATCTTTACCCTTTTTTATAATTTTGATATATGTTGTTTAAATGTTTACAATAACTTAGTTCAAAATTTTTTTTTTTCCAAAAAAAAATCTATAGAACAAGTTTAATCAACAAATATCTATATGATTGGTTTTAGCTGATTTATCTAGCAATAATTTGATTTGAAGTTGAGTCTTCGCTCAGAAAAAATATACAACTTCGAATCAAAGAAAGTTATTGAGTTTTATGGAAAAAAAAAATTAAAAATAATTAATTTATCTTTCATAAAGTTAGTAAAAACCTAAATTTAAACTTAAGAATTACAAAATAAATGTTAAGAAATTATCAAGTGAGAATTTCATTTAAGTTTATTTTATTTACTGTAGAAGAAAATAGTTTTATTTATGGGTACACTTTATAGTTTTAAATTTAAAATTATTTACATTTATTTAAGTTAAATCTAGTAAAGTTAAATTTGTTAAGCTGTTTAAAAATTCTATTCCTGTTGCAAACGTTTTTAGGATGCTTAATATATATATTTATGATAGCTATAAACAAGCTTTTTTTTAGTGGGTTTTATTAGCATTTGAAAAACTTAAAATAAATACAAAGTTTTAAAATAGTTTTAAATCAAAATTAGCCTATTTGTATCTAAAGCAGGGTTTCCCAAACTCATTTTCTAAATCGCCCCCTTCTCAAAAATTTGAAAAATAATCGCCCCCGACAATTTTACAAAGTAGTTTTCGCCTTGATTTTGAGCCGAAAAAGTTGTGTTCGAAATGTAATTTAGTCTGGTACATCTTATGCACGCTCTTTTGGGCTGTGTTCAGAGTAGTTTACAAGGCTTGAGAAAATAAGTTAAATTTGTTTTCTTTTAAGCCCATTAAAGTGTATTAAAATACTTAATGATTAAAAAACTTTGTGTAATCTGTAATCATTCCTGTTTAGATATGAATCGTTTTGAAATTAATGACATCTTAAGGTTAGTGGTGGTCAACTTTTGTAGTCAGCAAGTCATATTTACTACACAATCGTTTCTAGTTTTCAACTCGTTTAAACAATGTAATTGCGAGCTGCATAATTAAAAAAAAAACATATAAGATAATTAAAAAACTCGAGCAAAATTGTAATAAAATGATTTCGTACTATTGTGATCAAGGAAATACTACATTGTGAATTGAAAACCAAATTGAAAGTGTACTTTAAAATATTAAGTATCAAATAACTAAATTTTGTTTATTTTCCACAAGTAGTTTTCAAGTTACTTAGCGGGTCGAATTTTGACTGGATCTTAACCGTACGTTACCCATATGAAATCTTGATTGAAACCTGTCATTATAATAATCTCTCATATAACGAATTTCGGACATTTTGAAGTAAATACTTAACAATTTATTTAAGCTGCACGAAATACTTTAATTATTTTATAAATAGACATATTCTAAAATTACTATACAGTAACCTCTCGATTATTTACGCACATTGTGTCCACAGAAAAAGTGCGTAAAGATGTGAGAGATCGTAAAGATACGAGAGGTACCAAATATACTTATTATAATGGCTGTTTTTTGTATTGATTCTAGTTATAAGCAGACTGGGAACTTTCCCACTTTTAATAATTTGTTTACTTTATTTATAAATTTGAAAACAAAGGATAAAACTATACATATTAAAAAAAAAGGTTTTAAATTTATGTAAAATAATAATATTTGTAGAAAAAATTTACTAATTTAAACAACAAGTAGATTTTTGCTTTATATTTGTTTATATGTGACTTATTTGATACTTAACATTTATATTCTAATCTACTTAGCAAACTCAATTATAACTAAGTATTTGTTTACAATTAAGAAATGGTGTGGTGTCTATATTAAAATTTGTTTCTTTAGTCTTTAAAAACTTTTTGCATTTAGTGCTGTAATAGATTTCTTCTTTTGAACAAAAATATATAAAGTATAAGAAAAATATTTAATAAAAATAGTTTATGTTACTTAAACTTTTTAATTTGACCTTTGCCCACATAAGGATAAACTTGTCTTACATTGTATTAAAGATATATTAACTAAATGTTTATCAATAAGTGATGGAACATAAGTTTACAAAGTCTAAAGATATAAAGAGGTGAATTAGCATTTAAACGCATTTTTTAAATTAAAAATATACATAAACCTATTTTGTGCAATATTAAAAAAAGTTAAAATTTTTTATTTTTGAATTTTTTAGAATTCTAAAATGCGTAATTAAACGAGAGTGCGTAACGTCACGAGTGCGTAAAGATCAGAAAGGTTACTGTAACAGAGATTAAAAACTTTAAAAGAATAAATAGTTTATTTTACACATAATAAAATAAATATTTAGCATAATTTATGATCTAGTTTGAGGAAGTTTGACCGACTGGTTGATTATCTCACATGAAAAGTGGCTTCATCAACAGCTTCAGTTATAAGCAAGTTAGTTATAAGCAAGTTTTAAACTTTTTAAACTACATGTTTTGTAGTAGAATACCATTAAATAGTATTTGACTTGGAATAAATTTTAGGAAACTAAACCTTAATTTTAACATTTCATACTTTCTTAATTTAAATTGAAAAAAAAATCAAAAGTTTTACAGTTTATTTTGGAACAGAAAGTAATCGATTAAAAAATTCTTTCAATTAGTTTAAAATTTTGTTTTGTAACGGTAGCAGTCTTTTTGATAGTTTATTTAATACTGTTTAAATTTATTTTTCTCTATTTATTGGCCTATAATAATTTACCAGAAGAAAATAGTGAAAATCTAAAAGCTAGTGTTGAACTACTAAAATAAACAATACATTTTAATTGCTAATATATTAAAAATTACGATAAAACAAAAAACAGTTGTATTAATAGTTTAAAATCCTTAATATATATAAATTTTTCAACTATAATAAATTAAGTTAGAAAATAAAATTGTGTTAAAAAATCTTTTAAATGAAAATTTTGAAGTCATTTCTAATAGAGACCTTAAATCTATACTCTTTTAAAACCAAAAATAAATTTTTGAAATAAAAACTTTAATAGTTATCAAGACCTTTTAATTAATACAGATTAAACAAGTAACAACAAAAGTATTTCAAATAAATTTCTTTCAAACAAATACTTTGATCACTATGCTTTAAAAACTTTTAGTGTAATGTAAAACGACAAATATAAACTACAAAATTAACCAGATTTAAAACATAAACCATTTAATAAATACAGTAGACTTCCGCTTGAGTTCGATTTTAACGAAATCAAAAAGTGCAAACTCAAAATGATTATTACCATTTTTTTTTACAACATGATAAATTTAAATATTTTATATGCAATAACGTTATAAATAAACATGAAATTAAATTAAAACATAAAACAAACAATCATAAAAAAAAGATCTATATAAGCTATATAAAATTATGTTTTTTTTAATTATTACTTCGTTAGTAATAGACTTTATTTAAGTTAAATTTAAGAAAATATAAATTTGCACTTTTTTGTGTAAAAACTGCGAACTTAAGAAGAAGTCTACCGTAATTAATATTTATTAGGCATTATGCAAACCTGTTGTAGAATAAACAACTTAATAAATTTTTTATTATAAAAAGACTATTTAAATACAATACAAACCAGGTAAAATAAGAAGTATTTTAAAAGATTAAATAAAATAAAATAAACTTTCATAAAATAATGTCTGCTACTGAAGTCTAATATAAAGTGAAGGATGAGGTTCATGACTGCTTGCAAGTTTTTCTAACCTGATTCTTAATCAGTAAAATAAAGACTCCTTTACAAATATCTAGATAAGATCTTTTGCTCAAGATGTTGATAACTGAACTGAAAGCTTTCTCAACAACATAGCTTGAAGGAAAAACTATAAACAACAGTCTAAATTCCTCTCAAATGATTGGATACTTTTGTCTTAGTTTTTGTTAAGTCCAAAAGCTTTCATATCGTTCTTTTGAAAAATCTACTTTTTGTTCAAGGTCAGTTTGCAAGTCTGAGAAGGTTTCCTGTAAGTTGTTTACTTCAAACGGATCTGCCTCGAAGGGATCCATATTTTTATCTATATGATAGATTTTTTGTGTCAAATCGAAACTTTACTACTTAATATGTTGAAATTGTTAAAAATTCCAGATTTTTTAATTTTTTTTTTGCCTAAATTGTCAAATTTCAGGTTTTTCCAGGTTTCTAGGTAAATTGGCAACCATGTTTAGTTTTATTTTTTAGTCTAACTTAGTGACTTTTCAAAAAACAATTGAAAATATCATGAGGTTAATAATCTATAACGTAGATTTTTACAAACCATTTATGATCCCAAATAACATATATGTCAGGTTATAAAATGTCGAGAGGGATTTCGATCGTCTATGATCTATGTAATTGTTAAATAAGAAAATATATTAATGAAAATCTGTAATTTACTTGAAAGTGGGAGTCATAAGTACCTGATTTTTTTCTCTATATTATACATAAACACAATAAACTTTTTTTGTTTAAGTTTTACCTTAGGTTCAAATATTTAATAGCAAGCTAAAATTAGTAAAATAGCACGATAAAAAGTAAAAATTTTATGACAGCCAAAAATTTTTAAATTGCCCCCTTTTCGCCCCCTACTAGTTATCGCCCACCCTTTCGCCCCCTTACTAATTATCGCCCTCCGACTTACTAAAATCGCCCCCAGGGGGGCGATATCGTCAACTTTGGGAAACCCTGGGCTAAACCTTAACTATAAAGAAAAACAGAGTAAGTTTAAAACAGGCACTTAAATACTTTTAAAGAACGAGTTTTTTCTCCTAAATTTACACATGTTTTGTATATCTAACTTTGCTTGATAGATAAAAAATAGTTTACATAGACACATAATTTTAAAAAAATGACAAGTATTTTTTGTTATACTTCTAGATAATGATGGTAGATATTAACTAATTATTTAATTCTGAAGCGAATAAAAAAATCAGTTTAAAACAAGAACTAAAATAAATAGAAAACTAATTAAGTATGTAATTTACATTCAAGATAAGTTATTTATCATTAGTTAAACATGATTATAAATTTTAAGGCAACTACAGTATTTCATCTTATTAGCATTAATATAAACTAGTTATCATTAAAAGATAAATTACTACAAAATAGTAAATGTTAGTTGCCAATACAACACCTAAAAATAATAACATATACAAATAATAAAACTTTAATATTGTGAAAAAGTCTACTTTATTTTAAGCAAGAATTTAATTAAGTTGTACGAATAAGTTGAAAAACGATTGTTTTACATGAATTTATTTACTACAAGTAAAAAAATATATACTAGAACTATGCAGTCATAAGCAAAACTGTAATATATTGATCAAATACACTACTAGTTATTTTTACAATAAGGCTTTAAATCACTAAGCTTTTTGTAACATCAAACATGTTTAATTTTCTACACAGTAATAGCTGCTTCTAATGGGATTGCAAACATGTGGATCTTCACAGTAGTTAAAAGAAGTATTTGCACTTTATTTATTATTGTACAACTGAAATTTTGGAAAGAAAGCTTAAGCTAATCTACTAAAATAAATATGAACGTATATAAAAACACCCTTTTTGTTCAATATTTTAATTATTTTTATTCAGGGTCGCACAGGAAACCAGTCTAATAGCGCCAATGCTTGGGTGTGCGACTAGATGATCGAAAGGTATTTTGGTGCACCCTGGCCCTATATTTTTAGATTATTTTTTGTTTTTTGCTCAATAAACTTACTAGTATAATAAAAACAAAGATTTAAGTTCTGATTTTGTTGATCAAAAGCAGCTACTTTAATAAGCATTGAAAATAATACTTTAAGCAATAAAATCTGTGATAAAACAATTCTACAACTTATTAGAATAAGGAATGTAATTCAGAACTAAGCTTTGGAAATTATAACAGAAATAAGCTTACACATCAAAACTGAACTAAAATGTTTAAACTTCATTTTATACAAGTAAAGTAGTTTTCATATGTGTATGTTTAGTTTATAAGCATAAAATTAAAACAAAAAAAATACACCAGAATAAAAATTTATTTAATTTTATCTAATAAGGACTATAGGCAGTTTTCTTTTTTTTATTCATAGAGCTTTTTGCTTTACCTCCCGAATTGTTCGAATAGCTCGGCTCATTGTTAGTGTAGCCACCGTACCCATCTAGTGCACCTCCGTAACCGCCATATCCAGTGTACAGCGACTCATCATAACTGGCAGTGGTTGCTGTTGGGTAACCTCCATTGTCTGCATAACCTCCGTACCCCGTTTGATAAGCAGCTTCTGCGGTCGTTTTTACTTTAATTTCTTGTTTTGATGTGGTGACTGAATACTTGCACTCGCATCTGCTACCGTCGACCATGTGATATTGACCCGCCGACAAGGTTTCATTGATTCCTTCGGGACTTCTGAAATAAATAAAACAAAAGCCGCGGGATTTTCCTGTTCCAGGATATGTTGGCCTCCTGTACTTTGTAATTGTTCCATACTTTCCAAAATACTCTCTGATGGTTTTCTCATTTGTATCAGGTTTTATACCACCAATAAACAATATTTTTTCTTCCTCACTATTACTTTTTTGAGCTTGACGAAAAGGGTCAAATTTTTTAGGGTCAATCTTTTTACCGTCAAGTACGTGAGAACGTTCTTTTAGCACTCTGTCTACGTAGCGAGGAAATTCGAAAAGAACAAAGCCGAAGCCTCTCGAAGCCTTGTTAACCAGATGCCTTTTAATTTCAACATCTACCACTGTTCCGTATTTTCCGAATTTTTTTTTTTAGTCTGCGCTTGTCTGTTTCCGGTGACAATCCTCCAACGAATATTTTGCAGTTTTTCTCTTTGCTTTCTCTAACAAGTTTGCCGTACTCCATTTTGTGCATAAGTTATTTAATTGCTGTAAAAGAGTTTATTTAGTTAACTACTTAATTATGCATTTTCTTAGAAAATAATATATTCAAAAGGTTTGTAGATGTTTAGTTATTTAAATATTAAGTTGTTTTATTTTCATATTTCATCGTTAATATATACTTATGTTTTATTTGACAACTTTAAGTAACTTAAAAATTTTAAGTACTTATTAACAACATTGGTGTAAAGTTACGTTTGTGTGGCACGAATAGGTTTCTTGCAGATTTTGAAGTTAAAAAAAAAATCAAATAATCTAAAACACTTGATGTATACATAGGCTCAACTATAAACATATGTTTTGTTGATTAAAAGACTCTAAAACATTTTTTCTAGAATTTGTACTGTCGAAATTTAAATTGTAATGTAACCCAACCTATGCTTTTCAAGATATTTACTTTATCTTAAGTCATTTGACACTAAAAAGCTAAGGACTTCTGTCAATGGCTATTTACATGGCAAACAATTTATTTTATTATTAAAATGTTAAACAAGCTCATCTTGTGAACAAACTGGCGCTACACTATAAGTAGTCAGTTATAACTAATTATATGGTTCATACTAGTTATATACAAATCTAGTAACTTTTTTTTATCGGTTTCAAAATGTGCTAAAAATTTGAGTATTAAAATAAATAAAAGACTTACATTAATGCAATCGAACAAAGTAATAATATTTTAGTGGTACAAAAATATACTTTGATAACAACGAAATTATGTTTTTTACGTTCACCATCTGCGATAAGCTTTAATTCTAATACATTTTTTCAAAGCTGTTTTTAATGTTGAATATTTTGTTCAACAAGTAAAACTGTTTAGGTATAAAAACAGTTAAATATATAAATTTGCAGGTTTAAAAGAAAAAAGAACTAAATAACAAAACTTGGTGCTTTAAATATTTTCAGTCAGCAAAAAAAAAGAAAAATAAATAAAAATAAACAAAGACATTCAAAACTATTACGTTTATTTTTGAAACAAAGCTCCCAGTTTATTTTCATAAAATCGCTACATAATTTTTCTAGCATAAAATTTAAAACTAATTTAAAAAAACAGTTATTGAGGGTAAATTTTTAATAAACTATACACTTTAGCAAACTTTCTGGAGAAAAAAGTATATTATTAGTTTAAATAAAAGTAAAAAAAAAACGAAATTTCCTTATATGTCTGGCATAGAATAAATGTGTATACTAAATAAAAAAAAACCTTTGGTCTAAGAGTTTTATTTTGCTGTACTGAATGTTGAAATTTTTTACTAATTTGAGGATTATAATTCTTAATTCAAATGTTTTAAACTGTAAGATGGTATTATCTATTTTGTCTTGTTATATTAAATGCTTACTTGTCATTGTCCCTTATTTTAGAGTTTTATATATTTGCAAGTACTGTTAATAATACTTTTATTCATAATTTCTTAGTGTTGAAAATACATAAAAATATTATCAGATACTAAACGCTATAAAATTTGTAACTTTTCACTATATGAATAATCTTACAAATTTATTATCAAATAAAACACATTTATTTTAGATTTTTTTTTTATTGGTTTTGATTTAGTTTAGAATCTTTCTTATACTAAATTTTAGATGATAAAAGTATCATTTTTTTTTTAAAACAAAAATTTAAACAACTAACTAAGTTATTTTACCCCCTATTACTTTTTTTGTTGATCTAGTTTTTTTTATTTATTTTCAGATAAAATACGTAAATTTACATTTTTTTAATGTTTTTGATACTAAAAGACAGGAAATAGACAAATCTTATAATGATACTATTTTTGTTAAGGTTTATTATTTTTTCTTTGTTTTACACTTAATAAACTTACTTCTATTGATGCACTTGTGCCAATGTAAAAAAATGGTTATTTAAGAAACAATAAATCTTTTAAGTTTTTTTTACATTTGGGAAAGTATATTAAATTAATATAAACCCTAATGTAGTTAGATTTGATTTCAAATAACTTTTTAGTTACTAGAAACATTTTAAAAAGAGTATTATTAAATTATTAATTGTTTTTACAGTACAATGAGTTTAAGAAAAGTCATGAAGATTCTATCAAACTATATTTTTTTTTTAACTTCGGCTGCAAATTAAATGTATACAAAAAATATTCGCAGAAATTAAACTACTTTTTTGATTAAATATCTAAGTTAAAAAAATAATTATTATTATTTTAGTAATAATTATTTTTTGTTTCTAGTTACTTTTTATAATTTTAATTTAAATATAAAATATATTTAATGCAACAACAAATAAATAAAACACTCTCAAGTTTTTCTGTGATAGTTTATACGTATTACACTACTTTTCGTCAGAACCTAACAGTAGAACAAATTTAAAACTATGAATAAGTTTTTAAACAAAAACACAAAAAGTTAAAACTAACAAAGCAATAAGCACAATAAATAATCAGTGTGAAGTAATAAATAATTAAACTCAAATACTACTAACGGATAAAATAGATAATTTATCTAAATAAAGACACTTTATAGTCAAATTCCTTCTGTTTACACAGTTCTGGTTTCTCCAAAAATATAGAGATAGCCTCCAACTTCACGAGATCAAACACACTATTGCAATGATGAATTATTCTAAATCTGGATATGTCATATTTCCTAGCACAATCTCTATTATTTATTAGATGTTCTGCAACTGAAGATCTTTTTGCTGCGTTTTTTGTTGCTATTGTCTTAAATTTCAGGTTCTTGTTCGATGAATTTCAATACACAAGCAGGTAAATGTTCTTTTATCCTGGTTTTAAAGTGCCTAGAGGTCTGACCGATATAGCTCTTTTCGCAAGAGCAACAAAACTTGTATACTACACTACTTTTGTCTTGGTCTGGTATCGGGTTCTTCAACTGCACTTTTAACAAAAATTTAAAAAGAAATATAACTCTTGGAAGCACTTGATTGTAAGATGTTTTTGTTAAGTCTTTTAGTTTGCTCTCAAATGCTAGTGATTTTCTCCAATATAAGGTAGTTTTATTATTGCTGGGAACTTCTCCGGTCCAAATAGCCTAGGTTGATTTATGTTATTGTGGTGTGATTTTATCACCTTCGTAATCAAATCTGGTGGGTAACTATTTTTTATTAAAATTTCTTTTATTCTCTCAACCTCTGAATGAAGTAATTCTTTCGAACAGATTCTGTATGCTCTATGGCACAGCGTTTTGATTAGGTTTACTTTTCGTTTCTTACTACAAATCGATTGGTAGTGTAAGTATTGCCCAGTGAAAGTTTTTTTTCTATAGACATTCGTTAAGAAGCTTGTTTTATCTTTTATTATTAATTTATCCAGAAATGGCAGCTGGTTGTTCTCTTCTACTTCTCTAGTAAAAGAAATCTTTTCATGTATAATTTTGAATAATAGCTTCATTTTCACTTTCTGTTTTGGATATAACCAAACAATCGTCGACGTATCTTATGTAGACAACCTGTGAAGACAAGTCGTCAGTAATTTTGGATTATAAATATCCGATAAAAATATTCGCTAGAGTAGGACCCAAAGGTGACCCCATGGCTACGCCGTCTATCTGACTGTAAATTGTATTATTGAAATTAAACTGTACATCACTCGTTGCTATTTTCATCAGCTTTATAAAATTGTTCTTCTCTAAATTAGGTATTCTTATTTCATATAATTTGTCAGCACTTATCTTAATTGATTCTTCTAGTGGTACATTTGTGAACAATTGCTTTACGCCAAAAGATGTTAAAACTGTATTAGTTGATGTAGCATGTCTGATCTTTTCGATAACTTCAAAAGAGTCTTTTACAACAAATTGTGAGTAATAAGCTAAAACTGGTTCTAATAAAAAATTAAGAAATCTGGCTAATTTGTGTTGTTACTTACACTACCAATCGTTTTGTAGTAAGAAACGAAAAGTAAACCTAATCAAAACGCTGTACCATAGAGCATACAGAATCTGTTCGAAAGAATTACTTCATTCAGAGGTTGAGAGAATAAAAGAAATCTTAATAAAAATGGTTACCCACCAGATTTGATTAAGAAGGTGATAAAATCACACCACAATAACATAAATCAACCTAGGCTATTTGGACCGGAGAAGTTCCCAGCAATATTAAAACTACCTTATATCGGAGAAAAATCACGAGTATTTGAGAGCAAACTAAAAGACTTAGCAAAAACATCTTACAATCAAGTGCTTCCAAGAGTTATATTTCTTTCAAAATCTTTATTAAAAGTGCAGTTGAAGAACCCGATACCAGACCAAGACAAAAGTTGTGTAGTATACAAGTTTAATTGCTCTTGCGAAAAGAGCTATATCGGTCAGACCTCTAGGCACTTAAAAACCAGGATAAAAGAACATCTACCTGCTTGTGTATTGAAATTCATCGAACAAGAACCTGAAATTAAGACAATAGCAACAAAAAACGCAGCCAAAAGATCTTCAGTTGCAGAACATCTAATAAATAATAGAGATTGTGCTAGGAAATATGACATATCCAGATTTAGAATAATCCATCATTGCAATAGTGTGTTTGATCTCGTGAAGTTGGATGCTATCTCTATATTTTTGGAGAAACCAGAACTGTGTAAACAGAAGGAATTTGACTATAAAGTGTCTTTATTTAGTTAAATTATCTATTTTTATCCGTTAGTAGTATTTGAGTTTAATTATTTATTACTTTACACTGATTATTTATTGTGCTTATTACTTTGTTAGTTTTAACTTTTTGTGTTTTTGTTTAAAAACTTATTCATAGTTTTAAATTTGTTCTACTGTTAAGTTCTGACGAAAAGTAGTGTAATACGTATAAACTATCACAGAAAAACTTGAGAGAGTGTCTTATTTATTTGTTTTTGCATTAGCTGATTATGTCTGAAGTATAAAATATATTGATTTGAATCAAAACAAATTGAAGAAAATATATTATAGAAAATAAAATAGATCATTCTGCAATAAAATACTTTTCCTTATGTATAAATTTAATTTGTTTGCATAAAACAATTGATTTCATGAATAAATAATCATATTTCATAACAAATAATTACTACTTGCATTAACAGTTTCCATTTAAGTTGTTTTTAAATTGGCTAATTTACTAATTTTTACTTAAAATATACTATTAAGATATACAATTTGTAAGTGTTGTTTTATTTTAGTTTTGTTTGGTTTAATAGTTATTAGTATCATAAATAAAGCATTAAGTTTTGTAGTCTGCACTTTAACTTAAAGTTCATAAAACATGCATGAAATTTAAAAATAGGTTTAGAAATATTTTTTTATTTATAAAGTCTATTTTTTAAATAAATTTCATTAGAACCATAACTATTAGTGAAATAGTTAGTTTAATAATGTTTCTCATACTTCAAAATACTTGTTTTTAAAGTATGGAACTGATGTAAATTTTAATCTTATTGAAAAAATATTTATGATGTTGGCTTTATAAAAAAAGCTTAAACTGCTCTTAATGTTCACTTTTCAAGTTTAAATTAGTACCATGTCCTGTCTAGATTTTTAAGTAGCGAAGCACATTGTAAGTTTAAGCATTACAATGAAAGATATTAAAAAATAATCAGAAAAGTTTACTTTTTTCAACAACGCTTATGTAACTCAATTTTTTCTCATAACTTAAAAACCACTCATACTCTATAAATTTGGTCGAGAGCTGACTCTGATTTTTTGTTTCGTTTAAAATACAAGTAATTGAGATAGCATATTTTACGACTTAATGATAAATAACAAAACATAAAACATAAACAAAAAACGAAAAATAGAAATTACTATGTTTTCATAATAAATATACTTATTTTAAAAAGTTTTAAATTTAAATTCAATTATTAAAATATAGTTTCCATATATAAAAATCATTGTTTGTCTTAAAATTTAAAAAAAGTTATAGTTAGAATTAGTTTTTTCAAAACAATATCTGTATCAATTAACTCATAGTTTTGCACCAATTATCTAGTGTTCCTTAATATAACCTGGAACACTTGATGTTTAAATATTCTAATATAACATCGACATAAAGAACATTTTTTACAAAGTATCTTTATTAAAAAAGTATTTAATTTAATAAATACTACGCCAAAAGATTATTTATAATTCATATATTGAATAAAAAACTTATAAAAATCACTTTTATTGTAATAAAGTTTAACATTTTTTCAAAGATAACGTTATAAAAGTATTAGACCCGTAATTTACACAGCCTTTTACTTGAGCAGAGATGTTATGACTGCAGTAAACAAAGATCGGGAAGAAAAACTGAACTTGAGCTTAGAGAAGTTCGTAAAAATCTTATTTTGAGGAGCTTGAAGGAAAACGATCTTCAAGCCGAGTTAGCAGAATGCCGCATTCAGGTCTCAATTGTGCCTAAATATTCCAACAAGCACATGTAAGCCTTGTCTCACCAGTTTTGCAACAAAATCTATGAGGAGTTGAAGCGTTATAAAACTAAACAGCAGTTGAAAGCACGAAAGGAAGTCGTCGACAATGCAGCTTGGGAGTGCTACAGGCAGAGAGGATATCCGAGCTGGTTTGATGATGAAATCCGAAACCTGCCAGCTGATCGAAGTGAAAGACCTGAATACTTTTACAACTGCGCTGTGGTTTATTTTGCAGTTTACCAATAGTACATCTTTGTTAGAAAAGGAGAGCTTCCAAACTAATGATAAAACTCAACAGCTTTACTAACTGTTCTACATACCAGAGACATAGCTAAGACGACTCTACAAACTATATGAACTAATTTCAGGTAGTTATTTTCGAGGAGTGGTATAGTAATTTTTTTCTAGCATAAAATATGTTTAAAAAAAATGCATCGTTTTTGTTTTATTGAAATTTTAAAGTTTACCCTTGCAGTGTTCTAAAACATTAAAAGTATTAAAACTAGTGCTAAAAAATCTTTAAAATTTTGAAAGACTTAATTTCTTAATTGTTAAAGTTTTTGTTGTTATATATTTCTGTTTCAATTTTAATTCTATTTACATAAAATCTTTTAATTTTTAAAGTAGAGTTGTAGAAGGATTGTAGTAATAAATTTATTTTTTATTTATACAAATCGTCATGGTAACAAAAAAATGTAAAAACATAAGTAAAAATTAGCTATATTTATAAATTTTAAGTCTTAAAGCTACACTTTAAGTTATTAAGTTAAGAAAAAGTTCCTAAAATTTATTATACTAAATTAAAAAAGCTCATCTTTTTTAGTCTAGTCCAAACTATCATATAAGTCTTGCCAGTGCCCAATTACTGCGCCACCAACGTTTGTATGGGTCACCAAAAATTCATTAAGAAAACATTCCTTTGATGCCCATTTTCTGTATGGTAAACTATGCACATTATAAATTTGTTCGTTGATAAAATCAGAGGCATCGAAGCAAATAATAAATTATTGCGTCGTTTTTTATTGTATCGTTATACGAGGTCATTGAACTTTTGTTGATACATTGTATAAGTTAAGAAAACCTACAATAAAAAATATGAATTAAAAAATTCTTTTGAAGCTTGCAACTTCTGGCGTTAAGTTTAGTTCTAATTCTTTAATGTATTCACAGCAAGACGGTAGCCATGGGCACCCTTTGGGACCGCAATTGACTAATATTTTTATGGGTTATATTGAGATAAAAATTATTTCTCCTTTCAAAAACAAACTATTGTACCTCAAGTATGTTGATGATTGTGTTGTGTTGGTCAGAATCGGGAAATTTATCTATGAATGTCATTTTTATAGCTTGAATAATGCTCAAAACTCAATCAGTTTTACAATGGAAAAAGAAATATTAATGAACTTAAATTTTTAGATGTACAAGTTAGACGAGAAGAAAATAGATTTTCAAACATCGGTGTATAGAAAGATAACCTATGCAGGTTGTTATTTGAATTTACAATCCAACTGTAGATTAAAGAAAAAAGATAATCTAATCAGAAATCTGTGTCATCGTGCACCTAAAACTTGATTCGCATAGTTGCTACTAAGTAAAATCAAAAGGATCAAGTTACTATGAAATAAAACCGGGTACCACAAGAATAAAAAGTCATTAATACTTGTTGTATTTTTTCCCCCTTTTGATTAAACTAGAAGCTATTTGTATTTGTTAAGATAACCTATTTTATATAAGTAAATAGCTTTAAATATATTATTTCTTTATTTTCGTAATACTATATATCTGCTTTTTTTTCTATATGTTGATATATATTTTTACTGTAGATTAATCACAACGTAAGTATATTTATATGATTTTAATTGCTACTTTTGTAATTAAATAACATTATGATTACTTTATGATTACTTGGTTACTATATACGGTTGTAGTATCTTATCTCTTGTTAACTTTGTACTCTACTGATGGTAGTGGCTCAAAATATGTCTAGTTTTATTAAAATTTTGTTTCTTGTATATCTTATTGTAAATTTACTGGTCACTTATGTTTTAATATTTGAAAAACTAAAACAGCAACTATGTTTAAAATTAAAAAAAACCTTTCTTAAACAAAAGGGTTGACGACTGCAAGTTGTAGATTGACGACTGCAAGTTTTTCGGTTGTGACTGATGAGTCCTAATAAGGACGAAACTGGTCTCAGCCTACCGAAACTTGTGGTCTGATGATCGAATTGGCATGATCAACCCTTTTGTTTAAACTTGAGCTTGTCTCATGGCAAACGAAAGTCCAGGCTTCTGCTCTGCTGACTTTCGCCGATGTTTTTTGTTGATCGTACCTTTCTTAAAATAATAATTGTGAAATATTTTTTAGAAAAAATAAAAATTTTAAAGCAACCAGATGTTTTTATTCAAAACATATTCGGAGTTTTTTTCTACTGATTACTATTTACGAAAAATTAAATACTAGAAACACACCTAAACAAACATTTGAATTAATGTTTTTTAATTCTGTATTTTTTTTTTAATTGCTTTGAATAAAAAGTTATTTAATATTCAACTGGATTGTTAAAACTATGAAAAATGTAAAATTGTTTGTGTTTTTATCAATTTCAACTAAATTATTTAAATTTGTAGCAGGCACTCAGCTTAGTACGTTTATGCAAGTCTGCAGAAACGTATATCATTTTGCGATAAAACTTGGTTTTGTTTTAATTCTTCAGCTTAAAAAGGCCCTGCTTTCTTAGCCTTTAGTAATCATTTATACTTAGTTTTCATTCCTAAGAGATGATTTTTGCATATATGTTCTCTTTAGCACTTCTAGTGTCGTAAAAATCGAACGAATTAATTAGATATAAATTGTATATATATAGCTCATTAAAGATTTCACTTGTCAAAAAGCTATTCATTGCAAAAATGAAATTAATAAAATATGTAGTTTTTCTTCAAAACCAAAATCATACAATTTTATGTTACAAAATTTATTTAAATAAAATATTTACCAGTAAAATTTATAAGTGATTAGTTTTGTTCATCTCTTTAGCCATTGATTTGGTGTGTGGTATGTAGTTTATTGGTAGTTTAATCTGTAAGCTACACCTTCCCCTTATAGATTTTAGGTACTTTTGAACTTTGATTTTTTGGAAGGGCTATTGTTAATGTGCTTTGGGCTTTAGATTTTAAATTTATTGGATACTCAGTTGATTCCTAAGCTAGATTTGTAAACTGTTGCTGCCACATTTTTGAAGTGATTTTTTACTGAATTTGCCGTCATAACGAGTGGCAAATAGTAGCTGAGATCAATGTTCTGCAAGATGAAGACAGGTTCTGAAGATTTGACAGAAATGCTTCTTACAGGGATTTGTTGCTTTGGAACGTATAATTGGAGATTGGTGACTTTGGAATCGTTGAATATTTGGTTGTGAAATTTTTAATTTATTCAGTTTGTGCCTTGTATAAGTTTTATGTTTATGTTTATTTAATCACTGTAATTTGTTTTTTCTTTTTATGTTAGTTTCTTTCAGTTTAAGTGGCTTAGGTTTTAATGCCTAGGTCATTCGTTGGACAATACAGTTATTATTATTATTATTATTATTATTATTATTATTATTATTATTATTATTATTATTATTATTATTATTATTATTATTATTATTATTATTATTATTATTATTATTATTATTATTATTATTATTATTATTATTATTATTATTATTATTATTATTATTATTATTATTATTATTATTATTATTATTATTATTATTATTATTATTATTATTATTATTATTATTATTATTATTAAATAATAATAATAATAATAATAACAGTTTGCATAGCTTAATTTTGTTTCTATTGACGACTTTAAATGTTCAATTTTGAAAGTTACACAAAACTCTTAAAGTTGTAAAGTTAACAATATAATTGTTATTGAGTTAAACAGTGATTTCTTTATTCTTGTTTTCAACAAAAGTTTTATGGGTTCACACAAGTGGCAACACATAAAAAATCATAGGGGTTGTAATAAAACATATATTGCCTTGTATACAGTTTTCACTCATACTTCAACATTCCATTCAAATTTGTGTAGTAATCATACTTTCATATCGAATTCATTAACATTAGAGATAGTTTAAATTGCTGTGTTCCCGCTAGTACGTTATCACGCGTTAAAAATTAGTACAATAATGTAGATGCGATTAAACTACATGTTTAAGAGTTTAATCTAGTTTCTACTTAAATTGTAAACAATTATAGATAATTGTATAGTTAAGATGAAGTTTGATATGTAGATTTAGCTATACTAAACGAAATTGTAGTATTTTATCAGAGATTATAAAATATACATGTTTAGTTTTAACAGTAAACAAAATAAATAAGTTAAAGATAAAGTTTGAACTACATTTAAATCTTCTATACCTTTTAATACTTTCTTAAAAAAGAAAGTTTAAAAAACCACAATTGTTTTGCTCGCTTTAATGTACGAATAATATTATGAAAACTGCTGAAATGTAAAAATTTTAGGAAAAATTCAAGAAAAAATCAAATTTATGAGTAAGATATTGAAATTTAATTTTGATTTACTGGAAGTTTTTCTTGTGAATCAATGATAAAATCAATTCTAAAATAATGTACTTAATATGCGAAATATTATGTTTTTTTGTGAAATAAACTGTTCTTTTATAATAGATGCTTATCACCTAGTGTGGAAGGCTTATATGGCAAATAATGGATTTAATTTAACAACATAGGATAAAACCCTTAGGCTTAAGTAAAAGTAGGTTTAACTAGTATAAGTAAATAAAATAATCTTTCTAAAAAACGTTTTAATTTTATGCATTTTTGAAATGAAAGATAAAGTAGTATTAAATTTGAAGAACTTTCGAAAACACTTCTGAATGCACTTGAATACAAAGGTTTATAAAATTAGTTCCAGTATAACAATAAAACTGATTAAATTACGGTATTAAGAACTGTTATCGATACATTAAAATTAATATAACTAAGCCTATTTAAAATTATTATCTAAAAGTACATATGCATTGCAGACTAAACATTATTTTGTTTTTGTATTTTATTCTATACAAGTACTACCTTGAAATAGTAAAAGAGTGCTTTCTGTATTAAAACTATGATACCAGTAAAACAAAAAAATATTTTGATATTCCAAATTTGTTTTAAAATATTTTTGTATAAAGTATTTTATTGATTAGAGAAAAGCATTTTTTGTTTGTTGAAAAATAGATAAAGAAAATAAAAATTTTTGAGAGTATAATAATGAGTATAAAACATTTACCACAAAATATTAAAAAGTTATTACACGTTTTAAACGTTGACATCAAAAACAAAACTATCCAATTTAAACTTAATAGTTAATTTTAAGTTGCACTTGTATATAAGTTATATTTTTATTTTTGGCAAAGTGTAAATATTTATTATATCTTTTTTTGCTAAACGTAATCATTAATTCAGTTCTTTTAACTAAACAACAAATTTTGTAAAAATTAACTAAAAAATTTGATATTTTTAAACTTTAAACAAAAAGTTTAAAGTATGGTAATTACTATATGTAAAAGTTTAAAAAGTTTATGCTGGACTTTTACAAAGAATTTTATTTTTTTAAAGGAAAAAAATTAAGTTGTATTATCAAACATCACACCATTTTATTATTATAACTCGCAAAAATGTAATTCTATACTTTCGTATTAATTACCCACTTGAGACCTATAAATAATTTCTGTTTTTTTTTTGTTTTGTGTCCACACAAACTTGTTTATACTAAGCAAAAAAAATATGTGTGTATAAGATAACAAAAAAAAAAGTATTTTTTTGATTTAATCACAAGCAAAATAGTTATATATAGTGTTTGTTGATGAAATACATTTACATTTGTAAAGTTTGTTAAATTTTTTAAGTTTCTTTTTTTAATCCAGTTAATTGAATTAAAAGTAGTATTCGTGAGATATAAAACTAAACTAACATTTTTATAAGTTTTAACTAAATTAATTTTAAAAGTAATTAGATTTTTATTATTTTAAAATTTTATCATTTTATTTATTTAAATTAGTAATATTTAAGTGAAAATGAATTATAATGAGTTTAAATTTAAGAAAATGTTAATTTCATCTATCGGTTTTTAAAAACATAAGATTTAAGTTAATTTTCATACCTTCATTTTTTAGTATAGTTATTGTTACTTTCCCATAAGTTTTTGTTATATAAAACAAATATTTACTTTTGGCTTCTAGTTTACAGTTCGATACTGACTAACTAATAGGTCAGGAAGCTATGATTAATGTCTTTTTCTATACTTTTATAAGAGCTTTTTAAACTAAATAAGTTTCTTCATAGCAATTTAAAAACAGATAATCAAACAAATTAATGAGTAGTTACGAATGTATACATTTGGCTACTAGTACTATAGGTGTAGACAACCTTTGTACAAAGTGTTAGTTTTTTTGTAAATAAGAGTATATAAATATTTGTATGAATGTTGTACATTAAATTTCTAGCTTTAATATAAATGAAACACATTGTTTTGTTTATTAAGATCTAAATTGTTTCGTATTTTTTCTACCAAGATAGAAAAGTGCGAAGTTTTTGTTTGTAAGTTTTGTTTTAAATTTTAAATATTTTTCTATAATAGATCGTCGCAAACAGCAAAAACGAAAACTAGATGACTACGAATATTTGAATTTAGCGGGAATGGAGAGGCAAAGAAAGCGAAGAAATGATTATGATTACTTGCACTTGGCCACTGGTACTGTAGGAAAACTAAATATAACTATATTAATTTTAATATAAATAAACAAAGTTCCCGGTTTTAAGTCTAAATAAGATTTTTTAAGTTTTTAGATGTAAACTTGTAATGAATTTATCACTAAAGATGTTTTTACGATTTTAATTAAAAAGTTGACAATAATAACCCTTAGATATAAATAAGACTATTAAATCTTTATATTCTTACCTAAATAATATTTTATGTTTATCAAATTAGGTAAGAGTGTGTACACAAATTTAACTTTTAGTTTGTATTGTTTTTATTACAAATGTATACAAAAATAAACTTAAAGTTTGTAGAAATTCCTTAAAATCTGAAAGCGTTTCAAATTTTCCTTAGTATTAACTTTTTCAATTTCAAATTTTGTTGTAAACTTTATAAAGGTCAACTAGATATTTTTGATCATTCTTGTAAGAATCATAAAATGATTTTACTACTATTTTTTTAATAGAATCTAAAAAAAAACTGTTGTTAAATATTTTCTTAAATTACTTTTACAACAACAAATGTTAATGAATTTCTATTTTATTAGTTGCTACAAAGTTAAAATTTATTTCTAAATAGAAGTTTTAAAATATGATTCTATATCTTAATAATTTAAACGTAATATGTGTTTTATTAAGTCACTACTTTAGACATTTTTTTTTAGTTAAATAAAGAAAAGTTAAAACGTTTTATTCTGGGTATACATTAAGTTTTTGTAAACGCATACATACTAATTACGCATCATTGCAACTAATGACAACAATTTGTTTCTAATACTGTTATGTTAAGTTTTATTATCATAGAGTCTGCGAATTAAACTTACTTCAGTACAAGTGATGTGTTACTACTTACATTTAGTGAACATCTTACGTGATGTTTATGATCATTTTTACTAAATTCAAAAAGTTTAATTTTTGACATAATGATTTTTTTTTCTTTGGAAATAAACAAAGAATTCTTTTTTTTTTCTACATTGATAACAATAAATTACTTTTGCTAAATTAGTTTTTAAATAGTTGTAGGCATAAAAAAAAAGACTTTAAGTTTTTACATTTATTATTAATAAAGTTTTTTAAGTATTGCCAAAAATAATGTATTGTAAATTTGGTTCGAAGAATAAAAAATCGAATTGAATTTTATAATCAAGGTAGATTTAAAGCTAATATCAGTAAGTTATATTTTTGGCACAACTAATAAAAACTAATTTAATCCAAACAGGTCAGGGACGTTTTGATTACCGAAAAAGAAGATCAGTTTTAGGAAGCTGTTTGAATGTAAATCAAGATAATTTATTTAATTACCCATGCAATTTAAATTCGTCAATTGCTGCTCAAAGTAACTTTCATGATAAAGATAATTTTTTAACTTGTATTACTAAGCTATAGTTAATTACTTTTTAACAGGTGTTCCTGGTATAAAAAACGAAAACAGAGCGTTTTCAGCATACAACCAAAAAACACCATTTTGCAGTGATAATCAAGCTGATGAAAACGTTCCGCCTCGCATTCAAAGCAGACAAATTAAACGGCAAAGTTTATTAAGCATTCATGCTAATCACCAAGGTAAGTAAAACTATATAATTATTGTAATTAACTGCGATCATTAATACTTCGATATAAGTTTAAGTATTTCAGTTTTTACTTGATCATAAAAAAAACTTTAAATATTTTTCAACAAAATAAAGATTTTCTACTAACTGTTTTCTCTTTCTGAAACGCTTAAAGGTTTAAAAAGCTAAGCCTTTTATCCTTGTGGAAACAAATTGTTAATTATTTGGTATTCAATGTGCTATCTGTCGACGCAAACCTCTTTGTTGTAAGCTTAAGCCATCAAATAAATGATAGTTGTTTTATTTGTTTTTTTTTGGTATATCATAAAATAAAAGCCAACTGCTGACTTTTTTTTCAGATAAATATGTTGTGCTTTTATTTTAGACTGTGTGAATAGTAAACGGTAATGTTGTTTCCAAAAAGGTTTGAAAACGCCTCTATTTAGTTAATATTGTTCACTTAATTTAGCTACATCTTTTACATATTATATTAAATGTTTTTTTATTTAATTTTCATTAGTTTTGAAGTGAAAAGTATGGTTTATTATTTTTAGCAGACCAGGAACCTTATACCTACCAGACTAGGAGACATTTAATGAAAAACTGCATGAACTCAAACCAAGGAAATTTACAGCAATTTTCCCTTTATGGTACCTCATCACAAACTGCTCAAAGTAAGTTTAACATCTAAAACGTCCTGAAAAGCGGGTGGTAAAATAATCATATTTAAACAGATGTGTTTAATAAAAGGGACGAAAATAATGCTCAAGCATTTTCTACGCACAACCGAAAATTATCGATTTTGAGAGAACGGCAAGAAAACGTTGTTGAAAATAATAAAAGTGTTCCGGTTCACGTTCAAAACAGACAACTTAAACGACAGAGCATGATAAATACGCAGTTTCAGCAACAAAGTAACAAAAACTATAAAACTTATGGTATAATTACAATTTTGCATTTTTTTTTACTAGTATTTCAAAAAAGAGAATAGAAATTAGCACACTAAATTTAATTTATTTTTCAATAAATTTAATAAAATAAATCTTAAAACAGATCAATGGTGATCAGGATACCCAGTGCATTCTACTTTGATGGACAACAGCAAACAAACGAAACAATGTAACAACTTTGAAACTCGTGGTGATTTAGTAGATATTAAAGCAAGTCTTAAAGATTTTTTGAACTACTATACAAAGAAAACTGGAAAATCTATCAACGACTTGAAAGGTATTATTGTTTGCTTCGTACTAATTAATTTTATACTTTTAATGTACATAAATTTATAAAAAATAAAAGATATATATGTAAGAGTTTACAACTAAATTTGATCTTACAATTTTAGTAAACCAAATACTAAGGAACTCAGTAAAGTATAGTTAAGTATACTGAGACGGCTCCTTGGAAAAATCAGGCAGTGATGTCGAAACATCTGACTTGCTCATTTATTGCAAGTTTTACCTATAACTGTTTATGCCGATAAATTAGACAAATATTAGACGTGAGCTATAGTGCTACCAAACGTGCGCAATAACTAAAACAAACCAAAGGTTTCAGGTCGTGTTCTTATAACTAAAAAAATCTCTCTTTGGAAGTTTCTGGCCTTTACACTCGAGTTCTACCTCTGCTACAAAAGCTTGTTGAAAACATATATCCAATATTAGAACTCGGGTTTATGTCTAAACGTTTTGCTTATTATATGGGTCTCACGACATGTTCAACAGAAATGCGATGATAACAGAATTTAAAGCAGTATGCGTATTGCTTTAAATGACTTCATTATATGTTTGTATCTAGCAAATAGGAAAGGAATGTTAGTTATAAATAATAACAGTGCTAATTATTGTCCAATAACATTGTAAAGCCATTTTATACAAACACAAAGGAAACTGTACAATATAACTGAAACGTGTTTAACTCGTTTTAAACTAAATTCGGTATAGAGCAAGGTACTTCAAATCTTTTCGGTTTTTTTTATTTAAAGCTATTGGAGAGCTTTTCTGAATCGTCGGCTCATCATAAAAACTGATGACTACCATTCTAACTTTGATTAAATCTTATAAAAGTTTAAATAACCAAACCTATATCAAAATAATGATATTAGTACTTGATTTTGTTTTTAGCATAAATGTATATATAAATATTTAAAGTAGCTTAAAGATAAGTAGATCAACAATAACTAATTTATACTTTATTTTTAGTTTTTTAGATAAAATATTGTTTTTAAGATATAAATTTAATTCTATCAGGTATTATGAAACAAGTTGCTTATGAAGAAACACTAATAGAAAAAGATAGAATGCAAGACTCGATGTCATTGAGAGGCTCGGCTCAAGATAGAGCAGACGTTCAATACGAAAACTTCTGTGCCAATGGTAAATAAATTTTACTTTTTTAAGAATCAGACTTCAGATTCTCTTACTAACATTTAATTAAAGTATTTAATGCGCCTTCAAAAATCTTGCTCATCTCTTATAGCTAAATTAAGTAGATCAAGCGTACTCAAAAATTTCTAACTCTTATCTTTAACTTCAATTAAACGATAATCATTATATAGGAAATGAGTGCGGGATGTGTATTCAGTGTCAAAAAGTACCGAAGACTGAAGAAGCACGCTTAATGATGATTAACCGTAACATGAAAAAAAAAAAAATTTCAAGGTAAATTTTATTAAAATCAGTTGAATTTTTATAATTAATTACAAATTTTTGTATCCTATGTATTCCTTTTTTGTTCTAGTCTTGAAAAAATATATTGTATTTTATCTACTACTTTCGTACAAATGTTTTCAAAAGCAAGTCTTAAATAGAGAAGATTAAAAAATTCACACTTTAAACTAGTTTGAGATCTTATAAGTGGTTTGAGTTATTGTATTTAAGTTTGAAATCAAGGCCCTCAAAAACTTAAAAAATCAACCGACATGCTTAGTTTTCTTACTTAAATACCCGATAGTAAAAATCTAAAGTTTTGAAATAAAAAGTATAAAATTATTTAAAGCATTATAAAAACATGTACATTGTACATATCTTTTTAAAAGTATTAGCTTACTGGTCAAGTTTTATTAAAGTGTATTAGTAGCCATTTAAGCGCCCTTATACGAAACAATAAATACGTCATATTTGAAGTTTTTAAATAGTAAAAATATAAGTACTGCTTTTAAGTAAAAATACTTGTTGTTGTACTAAAGCGATCTTTTGCGCTTTAGTTGTGCATTAGTTTGTCTATTGTTTTTTTTTTCTGAAAAGAATTTCATTTCTTCTTAAACTAGTTTACACAGTCTTTCGAGATTGTATTCTTAGATATTAGCTTAATTATTTATTATTGTTTATTAAGGTTTTTTTCTTCAAACTCATAGGATAGATTAATTTATAAATGTTTCACGTGATAACGACTTCAAACGTTTTAAAAATTCAAATGATAGCTTCTGAATATTAGCCATAGTATAAAACAATTTTTTTTGTTTTGGTAAGTCAAATGACTGCATGTATTTAGGAACCAAATCTCTTATTGCTACATTATACTTTAAGTTTTATTAACTTCGAGTACTTGTAAAACCTTTTTGATTTGATACTATACTCTACTATAACGGTTTAAACACTTAAAACTATTTTTTTATATATATAATAAAGTTTTTTTTAACTTTCTAAATCTCAATTTTTTTATTTTTTTTATTTGTAAAAGATAAAGAAAACGAGCAACCTAAGAAAACGGATCTTTTGAACAACAAAGTTGATTTCAATGATGCTTTTCACAGAAATATGAAGATAATTGACAACAAAAACAACATTTATCAAAAAATTAAATTAAGTAAGATTTTAAATTACATTTTATTAAAAAAAGGCTAGAATACTAAAATGTAAACACTTGTATAAAATATACAACTAATTAATTTGACACATTGATAAATTAAGAGTTAAATTTAGTTTTGGTAAATTATTTTCAATTTATGAATTTAATAAATACGACAACGTTTTAATTTACATTTGACATTATCTTCTCACTAGTGTTTGTTTAATGAAAACACAATCCTTCTATGAATATATCTATGAATATTTAAGCAATTTAGATTCGTATAAATACCGAGCTTTTTACCTATATATTTTCAAGTAAATTGAGTAAAAAAAACGAACCCGAAGTTATTTTCACATTATCGAAAAAATATGTTATAATAATACTTTTCGTTTTTATAGAACTTATTGTACTAGGTTACAATATAAAAGTATAATTTAATAGCGTACTGGTATTAGGTAAAGAAGTTGCAATTGGAGATTCTTACGACCACGTTGAAATTTATCCGAGAAACTTTGCACCCGAAGCACCCGAAAAACCAAAACGTTCGAAACTGAACAACGATTTTATGAGAAGTGGTTTTGCTGATACTAAAGAAAGATATATGACCGAAAAGGAATATTTGGTAAGTTTAGAAAGTTGCTGTTCATGTTTAGTTTTTTATCATTTTGATTATGTGGTTTTCAGTATTTTTTAAAAAGAATACTGAATATTTTTTTTCAATCTAAAATAATTTTAAATTTTTTTAAGTCCTATTTGATTAATTAAAATATCCTTTCTAAATTTATTCAAATAGTAGTACTACTAAAATTATTTCACTAAACAAAAAATATACATTTACAACTTACATTAAACACGTTTATTTCAGATAGTTAACTACTAACACTTTATACAAATTTTTTAGCCTTTAACTTTTGTTTTGTGCTACATGACCACTATTTTATGCAACAACGGAAAAGTATCTTATTACTTGTATTTTCATTAGAATCAACCACAAGTCGACGGATGTGAAAAAGTGGAATTTCAAGAAAATGCCATTGTAGATTTGTCACAAAAATACAAGTTCTTCTACGAATGTGATAACGATTTCTTTCCAAAGAGAAATAATTGTAAGTATTTTTTTTTTCCTGAGTAAAGAAAAAAGAACTATACTTTTTGTTCTTATAGGTAAAAATTAAAAAGTGCTTTATGGCTTTTTAACTTATTATGTGTTTAAGATTTATTAGTATATTTAAAATACTTGTTCGTTAAAAATTGTTTTTTTTTTAGTTTTTAAGTGAATACTTAAGTAATTTCCATAAGGCAAATTATAAACTTAGAATAATAAGTAAGTAGCTTTAAATTACCTAAACCAAAAAATTCTATATATTTACCCAAATATATAAGTTTAAACAAAAACTTTTCATTTTCAAACTAGACTGTGCTGATCGTTATATTTAGTTCATGCATGTTAATTTAAAACTTTTAAAGAACTGTTTAACAATTTTAAAAGTAAAAAAGAATTTAAATATAAAGTTTGTTCATTAGAATGCTTTTGTTTCCAACGACTAAAATATGTAATAAAAATAAATAAAAAATCGAATCAATGAAATTTATATAACAAAGCTGAATTTTAGTACTTTTGCTTTTACAGGCAATACATTTAACATGAATGATTTCAAAAAACAAAAAGTCGACCCAATTGATGCTGCAAAGACAAAAATGCACAAAAATACCTACGAAGATGTTGAATTAGATGCTTGTTCGTACAAAGATGCTAGTAAGAAAGCTGATTTATTTGTAGATGCTGATAAGAAGTACCGTCCATACGAATATGCAGAGAATAAAAATAATTTTGATCCAATTCTTGATGAGTCTGTAGTATTGAAAAACGACAGTTAAAAAGTAAGTCTGGCAAAAAAAAATGTTTCCTAGTTTGTTATGTAAGCAATGTAAAAAGTTACAATACTATTTAGTTGTTATATTTAACTAAAATTGTTATACTACTAACTACAAATTATAAGTTTTAGTATATAAATCTACTTGCTTACAATAACAATCTATATTGATTAAACTTTTATAAGTATTTAACATTATAAGATAAATTTTGCAATCAAGCAAAACAATAAAGAAAAACAAATTATTTAGTTGCCAGTAGGAAGTAGTCCTTATTCTTATGAAACTTACTGGCAACGTGTTGGCAGTAAGATGTTTAGCAAGGATGAAGTTTGTGGTGAACAAAATGAGCAGATAAAGGTGATTTTCACTTTTAAGTTATGATATTTAAATAACAATAATAAAAAGACCTAAAACCATATTAAACTTTATAAGTAAAAATACTTAAGTTTATTTTAAAACTTAAAAATATTTAGAGAATAATTTTCATTGTGTTTATTTCAGAAAAAGCCTTCTAAGGAGGAAAAGCAAAAACCTAGAAGAAGAAAATCAATGATGCATCGTATCTTTGGAAAGAAATAATACTTTTAAAAATTTATGTTTCTTATGCAACTAAACATTAAAAAAGTTTATAAGCCTAAAACTCTTCTGGCAAACAAAGTAGTTATTTTTAATAAGTTTAAATTTATCAAAATGAATTATAACTAACAGCTGTTTTGAGTAGGAAAAAGCGTTTTCTTGCATTTAAACTTGAAAAAAAGTCTGTTCGAATTAAAATGTTATAATAAAACGTAAACTTTAGTATATATATTTTTTTTCATCAACTTTTTCCTTTGTCAAAAAATAACAGTTCAAAAAATTAGAATGTAACTGAAACATTTTAAGTTTTTTTTGTTATAAGACTTAAGATAAGATTATTAAGTATTCTGACCAACTTAAAACCTTAGCATAGAAAACGATATCTTCTATGTTAAACTGTAGAAAATTTTCTTGTTTTACTTAGTTTGCTTTGTATTTTACAGAATACTTACTAATAACGAAAGCTTTTTTTTCAAAACCAAGTCATATTTACAGCTTTCAAAGTATCATTATTTTTTTTACTATTTGAAAAAAGTCTTTGTCTAGCTGAAGCACTTAAGTCAAATAAAAAGGTCCTCTACTGAATATCTTTTACAACAACATTAGAAATATATCTTTGAAACGGCAGAGAAAAATTGATAACTGAAGTACTTTTTTTTGACAAGAAACAAACCACATGATCACGTTTAAAAAATGCTACATAGGCTAATATACAATAACACTGTTCACAGATAGATATGAGATTTGTTTTCAAATCAAAGTCTTTATGAAAAAGGTTGCTTAAATCTATTGACAATAAAGCTTCTATAACATATTAGTCTTTAAAACAGCGCATAGCAATCTAAAGTATTCAATTTTAAAATATAAATTTTACTACCGCTAAATCTAAAATAACGGCTGTAATCAAGGCAATTATAAATATTTACTATAGTGGCTTATTCATGTTGTTGTTTTATTTAAACTTCGTTTAAAATGTTCAATAGTTTGTATACATAGTAATTCAATTTCGTCCCGTTCCAAGGTTAATAATAGCACAGTTTTGACGATTACATAAACCATATACTTTAGATTTAAAACATATTTGTCGTACTATTTGTTTGAATTATAACAAGTATTAAGTTGTTTTTATAATTTTGGTATGTATGTTTTTTGATTTTAATTGAAATTTGATATATAGCTCAAATCCTACAGCCCAGTAAGAAAATATAGGTTATTGATAAAATTATTATTCATTGTTATTATCATTACAAAATTTCTTATAAACTCAATTTATTTGTTATATATTTTTAGGTTGTACTTATACTACCCGTTTAAATGTTAAAGTTTATTGTTTACCGTAAAAGAAACATTATGAAATTACTAAAACTTAAACATAGACCCGCGAAACGAATTAAGCAATTAAAACTAAAGTTATTGAGTCTGAGTTTTACCTTTTTATTTTAATGGTGTTGCACACACTGAATTAAAAATATGTTTTATATGATATTTCTTTCTGTTTTAGTTACATAATTGTGCTAACTGCGTTTTTTCAAATTGAATTATTATAGATAAATTTTCGTTAATAAAAACGTTTGAAAACATTTCGTCTAAAGTATTTTCTGATAAATCCGACCAATTAATTTCAAAATATTTTTTTACCTGGTGTAGTTAAATAGAACTAACTTAGTATAATACTTAATTGCCAAGCTTTTTTATACCCTTTATAAAAAAAAAGTTTAGAAATACATTTAAATAGTTAGATCTGAATATTTTGTAAATGAAAAAAGAATATTTTAACTTTACTACTTAAAAATATATATTAAAGCGTTTGTTAACAAGAGATCCTAGCGAAACAAGTTCACTGGAATATATATATATAACAAATTATACAGTATCCTTTTTTGTTCCACGAAATAAATATTGGCTAAAACTGATCAAACGAGCGCAGACTATAATCTCACAACAAGCTGACAATGTCTGAGACGTTGAGCTGTGAATGATATAGCTGTGTAATGTTTTCAATTTTACCCACAAACGGTCGCTTCAGTACTTAGTACTCAAGCCCGCTTGTTTAAGATCAGCGGTTTCTCGCGACTATTCCTACCTGATGAGTCCTAATAAGGACGAAACCGGTCGTAGGATTGTCTCGGATGCTGTTGTTTTTGATCTTGCGGTAAAGTTCATTATTTATTACACTAACACATGTTTCTGTGTGTTAACAGATTAACAAACTTCAACGGAGCTCTGTAAAAACATAATTAGTGTAAGGGAAGAGTAGAAGCTAAAGAAGCTAAATTAGGTGTATACATGTGTCTATTAAAAATAAAAATAGTTTCTATATTTTTTTTTGGTAAATAGTTAATAATAGGTAAAATACGTTATTCTAAATCCGACTTTTATAAAACTATATAACATTTGTAACTATTCAGTATAAAGTAAATAAATTAAAATAAATAAAAGGTAAAATTACAAATCATAATATAAACTACTTACATGAAATTAAGGAATATGACATAATTATTAGATATTTTTATTAATGACTAGTAACCAGCAAATATTTAGAATTAGTAATTTCTTAACTTCATGTAAGTAGATTAAATTAAGATTTGTTTATTAATTTTGTATTTTTACTTTAATTTATTCAATTTAGGATTAGAATTTACATATATTATATAGTTGTATAATAGTCGAATTTACATAACTTGTTTTACCGATAATTAACCATAAGAGTTATCTTTCCCATTAACAACCCAGTTGAAGTGTGTTAGTTCGTTGACACACAGAAACATATGTTGATAGAATAAAGGAAGATTACTGTATAATTTGATTTTATAAGATCAATTATACAAATTTAGATCTTTTTATTTCACATGATAAATCTATAACAATAAAATCAAGGTTTAACTAAAACTTTATCTCTTGTTTCAAATTTTAACTAAACAAATTTATTTTGTTTTTCTCTTATTTTAAAAACCAGTAAATACGTTAAGGATTAGAAAATAAGTTTTTACTTTATTTCAATTTAGAAGTGAAAATATTTTCAGAATGAGTATTTTATAAAAAAAAATTATTACACTTGCCCGTGTACTTTTAAAGCGTTTAGTTAGAACTTAAAAAAATTAGACTTTAGTATTTTTTATTAAAAAAATTTATCATGTTTATATTAAAACATGGTAAGTAAGCAGATCCATCCTATTAAATGAAATCTAATAGCAGACTGCCAACTAGTTTACAAATATGTACTGCTTTGTTATGTATCAAGTAGGAGAAAACAAGTAGTCGAAAAATGGTGTCAACGAGAAAAAAAATCTTCAAGATGTGTTGCTACTTAAACAGTTTTTAAAGAAGTGACAGTTTTAGTGTAAAGGTATTCCTCTGAAAAACTTTGTTGTGGTTTAAATATGAGCTAGAGAAACTAGTAGAGCATCACAATTCACTAAGAAAAGTTTATAAGGGCAAAGGGGTAGATATAAAATCCATAATTATAGGGTTAAGATGTGCTAAAAGATTAAAAAAATTATTTTCTATTTCAAAAAGATTAATCATCGTAAAAGCCGTTTTGCTGTATCTTAAAAGTATAAAAAAAAGAAGAACTAGTTTTAGCTTTTTTCCAAACATCTAAAGAATGAAAAAAACCCGAGGAAAAAAAGTTAAAACATTCGTGCTCATCAGTGATGAAAAGTCAAGAATGTTCTGATATGCCCTAAGAAGTTAATGCAATTTAGATTTAACTATTACATCATTAGCTGAGCTTTCCAAAAAACAATTGCACAAGTGTGTTTTCCAAAAACTTACATATTTTTACCTGCTGAATTACTTAAAGACGAGAGGTTAGTTACAGCTGTAAAGTGAGCTAATACCACTCCTGCAGAATTATCTACAACTATTTTTTTATTTTAGTGTATATTGATGGTGAATATATAGATTTTGTTAGTTTAAGCTATGCATGTATTTAGAACTATTATGAAATTATAGGTAAAGAAATTTCTTCCACTACTAAGTAAAACTTGACTGCTCTAAAAACCCTTTGGTGCGTTAGAACGGTAAAATTAACCTAAAATTGTATAGCACTTAAACGAAAAAATGTATGTATGTTTCTATCTGAGAAAAATACAGCTTCTTTAAATTTCTTCACGAAAAAAACTTTATAAAATTATAATAACAAAAGTGTTTGTAAGGAATTGATGAATTCTATGTAAATGTTCTTCGTGATATAGTTTCTGACAACACGGCAAGCAATACAATGTACGAAACATGTGTTTGTCTGACATTCCGAAACACTTTGTTAAGCCTACAACTTTGCTAGCATGTAGGCATCATGTACTAAATCTATAAGTACAACGACCGTTTCTTACGCGTTGAAAATAGAAAGTTGCTTAAATAAGAAGAGTTATTTAATATATTTTTGTTGTCATATAAAAAAGCTCCTCTTCAAGTATAATAAGTTCTAAAACACTTCATAGTCATACTATATGTTTTGATTTTTCGAAAACTAATAAAAAGTTTTCAACTTCTATATAATAAACTATATACATTAAATTCTTCTAAGATATTTTAAAGCAGACTCAGTTTCGGTCAAAGACCTCTTTAGTGACTATTTAAAAAGATCCTATTCAAATGGATAGTATTTATAGTTCTATTTGAACAAGATTTTTCAAATTAGCACTGAAGAGGTCTTTGACCGAAATTGAGTCTGCTTTAAAATATCTTGAAAGAATTTAAAAAACAGTTCAAAGTCACTAAATTGTAATTTTGTAAATTTTAGTATTGTGTTCGGATGGAAAATCAATTTTCTACTTAACATTTGTACTGTAAAATATTCAACAATTAGGTCATAATGCTTTTGTTTTTTGAATAACTTTTGTACTATTTTTTAGCAAAGTGCTATTTATTTCAAACTGTAAATGCTGATGATTTAAGCATTTAGCTTTATGAAACACATGTTTTGGTTTTTTTACATCTACTTTTCTTAATAAATTGTAAATGTTCTGTGATAATATTAAAGGCTTTATCAAAACTTTATATTTTATTTTATAACTTAAAAATCGAAAATGTTTTAAAAGAAAAAAATTATGTAATACATATAAACTTATTTTTTAAAGTTATAACGAATGATTCAAAATATAATACTACTAACCATAACTAAACAAATAGAATGAATAAATTTAAAGCAAATTACATAGTCATTATTTAGATAACACATATAAATAAAATTATTAATGAATTTTAAAATGATTTTCTTTGCAAACGATTAATAATAGTTATTCGTTAATATCTTAACACTTTTTTACAATTTCAATATATTTTGTTTAAATGATTACGATAATTTAATTTGAAATATCTTCTTAAAATAAAATCGATAAAACAAGTATAATCAACAAAGATCTACATGATTGGTTTTAGCGGATTTATCTAGCGATAACTTTATTTGAATTTTAGTCTTCGATCGGAAAAAATATACAGTTTTGAATCAAAGAAAATTATCGAGTGAATTAAAAAAATATAAAATAGATAATGTATCTTGGTTTCATAAAAATAATAAAAACTAGATTTATACGTAAAAATTACAAGCTCAGTGTTAAGAAATTATCAATTGGGGATTTCATTTAAATATATTTTGTTTACTATAGAAGAATGAGTATACTTTAAAGTTTTAAATTTAAAACTATTTCATTTGTTTAAATCAAATCTAGTAAAGTTAAAAATATTAAGCTGTTTAAAAATTCTAATTCTGTTTCAAACGTTTAAGGATGCTTAATATATATTTTTATGATAGAAATAAACAAGCTATCGTTTTAAATTTTTTAATAAGTTTTATTAACATTTGAAAAAACTTGAAATTAGAAAGTTTTAAAACTATTTTATATCAGAACAAGGTTATTTGTAGAAAATAACAGTTATTTAAAAAACGTTAAATATGATAAAAGTTAATATAAAATAGCTACTTAAAAAAACATACATTTACTATAAAATGTAGTTTCATTATTTTGATAATAAGGCTGAGCAAAAAATAAAACAAAAAAAATATTTTATAATATATTAATTTTAACCATAATTAACTTAACGTTATTTTGTTTGAAAAAGTTTCGTTATATGCTTTTATATTGTCAAATATACTTGAACTCAATTGTTCTCATAAAAAAAAATTAACAATAAGTTGGCACACAATCTACTCAGATTTTAAATACTTACAAATTTATATTTGTTTTTATTTAGTATTTTTGTTTAGTAAAAGCAGTTAAAAAAAAATTGGTCATTAGCAAGACTTAACTTGCAGAACTGTAGTCAACCTATACTCTACAAAAAGCGTTGTTCAACTATAAATTATTTGTTTAGTTAAGCAAAAAAAAATCAAATTTACTGTCCACAAGTCCAACCGTCTAAAAAAGCTTTTGACACCCAACGTAGATTTGAGCATAACCAATTTGTGCAAAATATTAAAATTTAACTGTTTTTAAATTGTTTTAAACATCTGAATAAGAAGTTAATTTCGAATTTTCTGCACAGTAGTGTTCGTTAAATAGCAATTTAAACGCAGCGTTATGTTTAAGAATAAAAAAAAATTGTAGAATGATTTTTTAAGATTTGCAGCCCGCCAAAAGTTAGTTATTGGTATATTTGGCGTTTCTCTTAAACTTGACCACTAAATAAAATAGTTTTACATTCTTTTTATAGCTACTTTAAACATTTATTTATTTTTTGTCGACTAATAAAATATTTAACAGTAAATACAATCAAACTTAACTTTTCAGTTATTATTTCAATTATTTTATTGTATTTGGATTTACTTTTATTAATACAAATTTATAACAGTTTTCAAGTTATAAACTCAGGATAAATATTGAAAAATGAACAAAAATGAGTTTGGAATATGGGACCATACACAAAAATTAATTTTCTAAGTAAATATAAGATTACAACTCTAAAAAACTTTAATGTGTAAAAAAATTCTGTAACTTTTAGAAGTTGTTTAGGTTGAAAATATTACCAAAATAACTTATTAAACTCAATTGAAAAAAAATTGACCAACTAAGGATCAGTGGCAAATGATTCGGCTCTTCTAGCAAAAGTGTTTAGACAAACTATTGTAGTTAAAACTTTAATGCGATACTAGTTGTAAAATTTTTCGATAACATATTTTTCGATAAATGCTTAAAGTAGTATTTTAACATTTTTTTTTCAAACGTTATGTAATGATTTTTTCAATAAAGTAAAAAAATTAATAGTTCTACTTCTTGAAATGTATTCCATTAAACAATACTACAATACAACTTAAATGAATTTTAACCAATTCAATTGAACTAGTCATTTAATAAGTAGTTCTAATTAGATAAACTTACTTAGCTGTAGGTTATTTTCTAGAAAATGTTCTACAACAAGTTTTTTTCTATACAGTAACAAAGAAGTTAAATAAATATAATAGTTAAGAAGTAAAACAGACTTTAAAGTTTAATTTAGTTTCATATAGTTAACTATAAACTTTAAATATAGGAAAAGATAAGAGATGTTTAGGTTTTAGAATTCATATATTAAAAATAAACCGCTTGTTTCCAATAATAAATTTTTAAAGTGTTTTGTGACATTTGAATTAAAGAACAAACAAGTTAAACAGTTTTAATAAACTTTCAGTAGTATATTTTGCCAGAAAACAACTAAAGAATTAAAAAATCAAAATGATAACATATTTTATCAAAAAAAAAAAGAAAAAATGAATTGAAAAGTTATTATTCTTTACTATTTTAAGACTACTGAACATAAAAGAATGTACCTAACTTATATAAAATGTTGAAAAGCAATTGTTAATATGGAAATACAAACATATAATTCATGAATTTAGTTCTGTTAAGGTAATTTAGAAGTTAAAATCTATAATAGTTTAAATTAAAAACTATTTGTCATTTTAAATATTTAAAAATGTTCTTGCTATTCATCTATGTTTTGCTTGATCAAAGGATAAAAAGTATCTTTACAACAGCTGCATTTTGACTCTTCAATACCTAATAATAAACATAATTAAGATTAGATTTAAATTAATATGTTTTATTTTAATTTAACTCGATTTTTTTTTACTTTATTGATAAGTTTTAGTAGAAAATTATCTTAGTTTAATATTGTGAGCTTTTTATTACAACTATACACTTTTCATTAGTAAGTGATTTTCAAAACCAACCTTGCTGAGCGATCTGACTTCCATAAAAGTTATTCGCAGATACCATTGAGCTGTATGGATATACCGATGAGTGATTACTTCTTGATGTAGAAGAAGATAAATCTAAAACTCCTGGTTGAACTACAGAGTAAGGTTGTTGTTGATAACCCGAAACATACTGCTGAATTTGTTGATTGTAGCTGCTAGGTGGCGCGTAAGAGGCCTGTTGGTAATTTTGGAACGACTGAGGATCGTAAACTGATGAGTTATTATATTGAGGATTGTAAACTTGGGGATTGTAAACTTGTGGGTTGTGGAAAGCCGATGGCTGAACAGGAGTAAAAGCCGATGGTGCTTGTGTATCCATATTCTGTTTATAAAAACAAAAAGTATAACAAAATTTTATATATTTAAAGGTAAATTTATTTGAAACAATGTCTAATTTCTTAAATTTTTTTATAGACAAATTTTTCGCTTGATTAAACTTATTTTTTCTACATCTCAACATAAAAAACAGTAGTAAAACAAGACAAAAAACCAATTCAAAGTTTTTTTTTATCTGTTAACTATAAGCTAAATTAATAAATTACTGTAAAGCACTTTATAGTATGAAACCATTATTAACATTTTCATTATTAATATTAACATATTTTCTTTATTCTTTAACCTTAAGTAAAATACTAGTTTTAAAAAATTTTAGATAGGAAATATATTTGATATCTTTTTTAAATTATTGCTTTAAAAACAGGACGAAAAATTCTAAATATTTGTTTTTCAAGAATAATCAAAATTAGTTAAAACTTCTTATTCAAAGTAAGTATAGTTTAAAAACTAGTTGACTATTTTGAAAACAAAACTTGTAAATTTACTTAAACAAATAAAAAATTCACTTAAGTTTCTAAACTGAGTCAGGCTGTATTAGCTTATTTTAAAGTGTGTTTTAAATTAAAAATTATTTATAAAAACATTTCTAACTTGTGCTGTAAACCCATAAGAAGCTGTTTTCGATTTATCTTCAACTTTCGGAGCAAAATATGTGTTATTCCGTTGCTGATTGTAACTGGTAATTGGGCTGCTATATTCTTTTGACAAGAAAATTTTTAATAATGTAAATAATTTTTTAAGAGTGTATATATTTTTGCAAATAGAAATTACTAGTTTAGTTAGTTTTAGAAAATGAAGATTTTTTGATTAACATAGACAAAGTTTATTGAATAACTAAAAATTACAGCGACAACAAAGTTTTAATATGTACAATTGTAAATAATATTTTTTAATCAATTTTTACAAGATATTAAACTTATTTTAAACACTTAATTATAGGTAGCATACTTGACCTTTTATGTTTTAACTTCTTAGTTTTAAAGTATTTTAACACATGTTACTCTAATTTAAAATAAGCTTCAACTAATGTCTGAATAAACTATGAAACATTTTTGTTTATTTACACTAAACTAAAACTAAATTGTTATTTTTAAAACCGTGTATTAATTATTACTGAAGTCAAAAATTAACAACTTTTCTAATTTGATTTTAGAAATTTCTATCAATCATGTTGATTTAAGTTATTAATCGTTATAAAAAATAATTATAGTTCTATTGACAGTCGTTTATATTGATTAAGGAGATTGAATTTAAATATTAAATAAGTTTAGCTGTAATTTATAAAGGTTTTCTATAAAATACGTTTAATCTTTGCTTCTTTTAAACAAACTTATGGCATTTGTGATACATTTAATTCTTACTAAAACTTAAGTAAAACTTAAATTGAAAGTAGGAACTATAAAAGATTTAGTACATTATATATGAAATCAATATAATGAACTAACTATATTACAACAAGTACAAAAGACTAACTGCTTTTTGGTCGTAAAATTTTAGGTAAGGTATGACTGTAAGACTGTGGTTGATCTAAAGTTGACATGGTAGCTGAAAAGTTAGGATAAGAATTTGCATCCGGAGTCATTACTTGACCTGACATCTGAAAAGATTGCCTTCCTGAAAAGTTAGTTAAAGCCTGGTCTTGTAAATCCAGACTACTCAAAGTTGCAGGGTTTGAACTAAGTTGGGAAGAAGGATTTATTTGATCAAATTCATCTATATTGTCAGAATCACTTAAGAGAGAACTATTTCTTTTTTGGTAGTCTTTGTATAAAGGATTATTTGGGTTTAGTACGTTGCCTACTTTTTCACGCAAAATCCTGCTAACAGAAGAAACAGAGGGGACGTTGTGTAGATCACAAACTCCATCGGTGAGCAACCGGTCCCTAATTTCCCTCGCGAATATTGCAGGGTCTTCGACTTTGTAATCTGTTATCTTCTGTACGACTACAGGGGTCGTTTTTCTCGGCTTGCTGCCCCCAACTGTACCTGGAGCTATACTTCCAGTTTCGTTGAACCTTGATAATATCTTGCTGACGCAACCGTGGGACACCTTCAGTTTTCGACTGATATTGCAGGGCTGCACGCCTTGTTTGTAGAGATCAACTATTTTCTCCCGAGTGTCGTGCGGTAGCGGACGGCCGTTGTAGAAAAGTCCCCCTAATTGATTCATTTCTGCATAGCCATCAACTGTAAAAGAAGTTTACTAAATTTAAAGAATAAAGCATGAGTTACAGCGACTGAATATTAATTTCGATAATAGTAATGATTGCTAATAAATAATTTAATACAGTTCTATATCAATTTTTTAACAAAGCTGTGTTTGGTCTTAACCGCTTAAAAACCATTTATACTCAAGCATCTTTATAAATCATGTATATAGATAAATTACTTTTTACATGAAAAACTTTAATCTTTTTCTCAAATGTAGCTTGAAACTTTCTATTGTTTCAAACTGACAATTGAATTGACAGCTGCATGTAGTTTAAACTACTAGAATTTTTATTAACTCGATACTTTTCACCTGTGAAAAATTCAACACTTTTTTTACAGCTTTTACAATGAAATCAACCGAAACGAAATAAATCACCACTAAGTCATAGTGAAAACCTTATTGAATGATTTTTTAATTATTTATCTTTAAATTCTTTATTTTTATTAACTATCATGGACATAAAGGTTTTATGAATTTATACAAGTGTTTGGTACTTCCAGTAAAAGTCTGACAATGGTTAAAAATAAAAAATATAACATGGCCAATACAATTTTTATGAAATTTTGATTTTAACTTTGAGTAATAAATATCTAAATAAGTAATATTAAAAATAAAATTCTACTATTAATCTGTTTTAATAATTTTGCTTGAAAAATATAATTTAAGGCAACACTTATTCGTCTTTTAGTATTTAAAACAATCTTTTTAAATATGCTAATAAAGCATTCCCACTTTTAAATTTTAAGAATATAATTTATCTAATTTTATTGACTTGGATTGAAAATTTATATTAAAGGCTAACTCAATTTTGAATAAAAAAGATGCAGTAATAATTTAGATAATCTATCTTTTTTTAAAGTTCTGCATTAATCTTGTAAACTTTCTCAGAAAAAGTATCAATAATACCTTGTGAAGAAAAGGTTTTGTTACAATCTATAGCTTCTTAAAGAGCTATTTTTTTATTTTGTTATTAAATTTAATTATTTTGTTATTGAATCTCTACTTACTTCTATAAGTTTATTTCGACGAATTAAAATAATTGAAAACTTAGTATTTAAATTTAGTTATTTTAGAGTTTACTATAAAAATAAAAAAATAAACACAAATTTATGCTTTTATCAATAATTTTAATTAACAACAATTTTTTAGATATTAATGACTTACTCTGAATAAATAATTAAAGGTTTTTTTACTGTATATATACATATGGTAATTTATATTTATTTATACCTTTACCTCTTGTTACTGTGTTCCCCGTATTCATTTTCTACTTTGATATTCTGGATAACATTTATGACTAAAAACAGTTTTTTAAAGAATATGTTCCTAGTTTGTGAATGACTAAAATAATACTGTTTGTAATTTAATAATAAAATCAAAATACAAAAGAAGTAATTACGAAATGAATTGTAGATCTGCTTTTCAATTTCGTTGTTAGAATACATCTGTTAATAATACTTTAAAACTAAAAAAAATGAGAAAAGCTTGGTTTAGACCTAAATAAATTTTAAGCTCATTTTTGTAACTAATTTAGCCTATTGTAAAAGCTTTTATATAGTGTGTTGCAAACTGTTAAATTCAAAAAATAGTACATATAAAAAGCTTAAAAATTTAATTCTCTACTGTTTAAGTTCAAATTAAATTTCACTGTGCTTAACTCTAATACAAAAGTTATATAAAAACAAAATTATTATTTTAGATGTTAAACATTTGCAATGAAATTTTCTTTACAAAATTTCTTAGTTATGTCACGATGATTTTTCTGTAACTTTTGTTTTAATAATAATCACAGTGCAGCTCAATAAGAGATTTAACAGCTGAATATTAAAGCATTTAGCTTTATGAAGCATATGTATTAATTTTTTTTTGAATTCAACAGTTTAATGGACAAAAGTCAGAATTTTCGATGCAACAGTAGAGATTAACATTAGTAATACAAAAACAATAACTAGTGTTCGGTTATTTTACTGTAGTTTCTACGCATTAAATACTTCATCAGAACAATAATAAAGTTAACAACAATTTGTTTTTTAGAATCACAACACACTTTAAGAGGAATATTAAATTTATTATAGCTGCATATAAACACTCAAAACAAAAATTTTTAAGACAATAACAAAAAATTAAACTACATAAACCTTCGAGAAAACGTGCCACTGCAGGAAAGAAAATGTTCTTTAGACAACAACTGCAAACAATATAATTTACCGAGCTACAGAAAATAAAAACAACATAAAAAAAATTTACGTGAGGTCAACCAGCACAATATTGAAAAATAGTTACAGTAACCATAAGGCAAGCTTTATTATTTAATTAAAAAGACATACAAGTGATATATCAAACTCAATTTGGGAACTAAAGGCACAGACAAAGATAACAGTTTAAATGGAAAATACTCAGCAGAACTTAAAGAAAACCACAAGTAACAAAACATGTAATTTATGTAGCCTAAAAAAGTACAAAAACAAAAATTTGAAAAACGTAATCGTTAAATAAAAGGAAAGAAAGCAACCCTATCTCCACATAAAAAATAATTATTTTAAAAGAACAAAATAATTTGGTCAAAAAACAAAAAAAAAAACTAAAACTAAGAACTAACAAGAAAAAATCTAAGTTAATATGCTTTTAAGATTGTTAACTAAAACTATTCAAGTCAAACAGCTGTAAGGAGTTTAAGTTGCTTAAAATACCTTTTTATTTATTTGAAAACTTTTAACTTTTACCAAAAAAAATTAGCTCTTTATTTAAAACTTTTCATTTCAAACCATCCAAAACGGTGGTTGTCAAACGTCGTAATTCAACCCTTTAGTGAGAGATGAGTTGCCGTGCACAAAAAATACATGACGACGTTTAAATGAATCAAAAACAAAATTTAAAATGCTAAACAATAAAAATTGCTAAAATTTATTGAAAATAACTTATAACATTGAAAAAGAATATCTTAACAATGGTATTTTTTTAAAAAGGGTTTTTTTTAATTAACCTATTGGTCATCTTTAAATCAGTTTTTAATAAACTTTTCAATAAACAAAAAAAAACACTTTGTAATAAATAGCTTTGTTGAAATTAGTTTAACTTTGCGAACTTTTAGTACCGTAACTTCACAAAAATGATAAATTATATACCATTGTTACAAATAAACGGTTTTCAGAATTAAAAGTAGTTTTATATTTCTCATTTATTTATTTGTTATATTGTCTACAAATTGTATTTTTATCGACGGAATAAAGATAAAATGCAACTTTATAATACATTAAATTTCAATTTTTTAGTCTATTACAAGTATTTACTTATGGTTAAACTGCAAGTCTTTTATTGTGTTAATTCAGTTAAAACAACAATGTAATTGTTTTAGTTATACATTAGTAGCTAAGATTTTAGTAATTTAACCAAAAAAAAAACATTTCTTTTAGTTTCAAGTCTTTTAAAAAAGAAAATAATACTTTTTATTCAATTTTATTTACTAAAAACTTAGTAACAGTTTAATATGAATGTTGAACCTTATCTTTTAAAAATTAAAACTAATTTAGTTAACAGCTGCTTTGGGTTTAAATACTTAAAATTTTTTTTTGAATTTTTTTTTTTTACTTTTAGAAAGTAAAAGACGTATTTGTTCTGTATTGAAAACTTTTGCTTTGAATCATCCAATCGAAGTTTGTGTATTTTTGTTATTTAACCCTTTTAACGAGTGATGTATTGCTTCTTTATGTAGACAAAAAAAAACCATTTCACGGTTGAAATGCAGAAATTAAATTCTTTAATAAATCTTTTTAAATAAAGCATCGAATGTTAATTAAAGTAGCTTTAGTTATGGCAAAATGTTATGTATTGAACTTTTTCGATTACTTTCGTTTATCTCTGACAAATCTATTCTTGTTTTAAATAATAGAGTTGTTTGTTAATCTAAAACTCTTTTTATTTGAATTCTAGCAAAACTATAAGGTTAAAACTTTTATAATGTTTAATGTCTAAAAAACGTTTTATATAAAGCATTTTAAAAAATATTCATACGCGATAATAAACAAATATGTTAAGAAACCTAGTGAAAAACAAAAACTATATACTTTTTTTTATCATTCAAACAATTAAAGTTGTTATTAATAAAGTCTAAGTAAAGGGTTCCTTGAAACTTTTATTTTTATATATACTACACGTATTTCAGAGCTGTAATAAAACAATAACGTACTTATTTTAATACAAATAAAGTAGTTACAGCCTTAAAATGAAAAGAATTAAGCACTAGTTTTGTTTTCCTTTTTAATTATATGTTTAAAAAAAAGTTTTATCTTTAAAAAAAGATAAAAAGTCCATACCTATTTGGTTTGGTACCATGGACATCATAGTTCGATTCGTAGATGCGAGTTCTATATTTTGTCCTTGTGTTGGAAACCGTTGAATTGCTTTTTCGCTTCCTCTTTCGTTTTCCAAATAAAAATTAAATTCAACTTAACTTGGCAGTTTATTCTGTATTAAACGGATGTAGTAGCAAATAGTTGTTAAAAATAACGTGGCCCTAGTGAATACAACTAATCTAAATTCAATAGGAGTTTTTAAAAAAATTATGACAAAATATGACAAAAGTTTTTTGATAAGGTTTACGACATTTTCATCAAAGTTGAAATTAAAAGTATTGTGTGTATTACTAGTTTATGTATCAAAAGATGATTAGAAACTAACTTAAATCAAATAACGATCACAAAAAGGTCTGAAATTAAAAATAAATCTTAAATTTAACTATCTTACTATGCTGCTTGATTTTGATGTAACAAACATTTCATACTCAATTTTCAAATAGCTTTCTTTTTTTTCTTTTTTTTTTTTTGTTTTTTTCAAAGTTCCCTTTTTCAGTTCTCTCGATATAAGCTATAAGAAACGAAATAAGCTATGAACCATTAACTAAAATTTTTTTTAGCAATCTACTGGATCCATATCGGAAAAAATTTCCGGAACACGCCGGATCTTTATTTTATTGGATAAATTAGATCACTAAAGATAATTTAAAAACATAAGAACAATAGTTATGTTTAATGGAGTTTTGAAGTTTACGCTAAATACTACAAAAAATGTTTGAAGATTATATCAGATAATACAGTAAAGTTACTGGAGAGATTCCGGAGTTTGAATTAAAGAATAAAATCAATAATTTTAGATGTATTTAAGGCTAATCTTGAAACATATAACAAATATAGGAAACAATCTAAGAATTTCATTGGTTCCATCTGGTACTTAATTTCAAAATTAGGATCCGGATCTTGTTTTAAAACTTTTATCCGGCTTGATTAAGTCCCAGATTTTAGTTTGAAACTAGGATTTGGCCGGATATTTGTTTGATGGATCCGGTATATCACTAATGTTTAAAAATAGTGAGGCATTTTTCTCCGAAAATCTACCTTTGTAAAGTTAAAATGCTTAAGTTATTTATGCTTTTCGTATTTTAAAAACGTTTATTGTTGAAATAGTTCAACTACTTTAAGTTAACATTACTTAAACTTTTAATTCGATTAGGAGCATCTTTAATATCGGTAGGTGTTATAAATGAATGAAGGTACGAATTTTCACTAAGAAACTTTTGCACAAAAACACTGATGCACAAAATTTTTTTTTAAGTTTATAATTTTTTTTACCACTATTACCCGTAACCCTTACCCTTGGTCAGTTAAGTTTATTTCATTTTTTTACTCTTGTGCAAAATCATTACTTCAGCAAAATTAAACTTTTGTGCAGAATAACCTGTGGTTCAAAATTGACCCATCATCCAAAAATGTTCCTTTCTGCAAAGTTGTCTTCTTTTAAAAGTGACCGTTCGTGCAAAAGTTACTTTTTGCGCAAAGTTATCTTGGTTCAAAAGTGACCCGTAGTGCTAAAGTTACTCTTCGTAAATAAGTGTCTTTATACGAAACTAACCTGCCTTCCTTAAATATATGTAAAAATTAGATTATAATACATGAAAACATTTGTTTTAACACAATTTATCAGTTAAATAAGACTCAAACTATTTTAGTATAATCAGGATTTTTGTACATTGTTACTTGTTATGTTTAAATAGTTCAAAAGTGACCCGTAGTGCTAAAGTTACTCTTCGTAAATAAGTGTCTTTATACGAAACTAACCTGCCTTCCTTAAATATATGTAAAAAATTAGATTATAATACGTGAAAACATTTGTTTTAACACAATTTATCAGTTAAATAAGACTCAAACTATTTTAGTATAATCAGGATTTTTGTACATTGTTACTTGTTATGTTTAAATAAAAATAAACGTAGAAATTTTAGCAAAGAAAGCAATCTGAACATGTACATTAATAAAAACTGCATAAATTAAGCTATAGCTAATGCCTAATATTGATATAATTATAAAAAGCCATAATACAAAACACAAAGATAAAAAGCTATATAAATATTGTAATACCAACTTAAAGGTGTAAACTGCATTTCATAACATATAAAAATATTGTTATGTTATGCTATTATATTATATAAGATAATATACAAAGCATTAGTCAACACAAAATGAAACCAAAACATATACATAACAAACTTCTAGCCAAATAATAAAGACACTTCATCACATAACATAACAATCAAATGCAAACCTGAAAGTAAGAAGTAAAATTAATATGTCAATTCAACAGAACTTTCAAAGTTAATAGACACACAAAAGCTAGAGGCATCAGACTATAAAAATTGAAAGTTTCTTAAAGATTAAACAGGCCTAAACCATGCAGGCTTTGCTTAAATGAAGCAAGTCTGATATTACAAGCAAATACTTACTATATGAAAAATCAGAACTCATTAGAAGGAATTTCTGTTGATTAATTAAAAAAAAAGCTAACAAAATGGATGTCTTTTACGGATGTTCTTGCTTAACATAACTCTAGCTACTTAGTTAAAAACAAATTCTTTAACATATCAATTAAAAGCTAAATTATCAAGTATAAGCTTAAAAGTTTGACTTATAAAATTTTTAGAATTATAAAATTGCATTTTTATGGGTTGAAAATTACTATTTTCATAAATTTCTGGCACTGTTTACAGTCATGAATTATAATTTTAAACTTTCTTGTTAAGCAGGTAATCACAAAAAAAAAACTTACTTCTTTTTACTTTTTTAGTTTTGAATCTTTTCAAGAAAGATTAAGAATAGTTTCTAGAATTAATTGAATATGTACTTGTGATTTCTTAGATTAGTTTGAATATACGTCATGATTATTCTGGTTCTACCGTATTTTTATTTAGCAAAAACCATTTTAAACAAATACAAAACAACTATGTAATTTATTAAATTTATCTAGAAAACTTTTAATAAAGATACGAAAAAAAAAGTATAAAATATAAACAAATTTAACATATGCTCAATACATAAAAAAATGTTTTATTATATACTAAAACTTTATTGATTTAATAAATTTATAGCTTGGATCCATTTAACTCTAAATCATATGTCGAGATAACTTTTCAAACCAGTAAGCTTAACTCATTATTTAACAAACGGAAATGTGAGCTAAACAAACGAAAATAACTTATAATTTTAATTAACCATAAACGATACAATTTTAATGGTTAAACATTTTTGCTGCACTTTAAGCATTAACTCGTTGATGACTTTAAAAGTTTTTCGACAAATACAGCTTTAAAGTATCTTCTTTGCTGATTGATTTACTTTCGGCCTAAATCTCCGTTTCTTGCCACATTTGTTGACGATGCTGTTGATTGATCATTAACTTTTATACCAATAACTTGATGAGAAATAGAGAAGCAGTTAGAGTTGGCTGGTGTTCAACTTGAGCGGTTCGAAGTAGATCAGGTGGAAATTGAGCAGGTGGAACTTGATTGTGTTTAACATCAGGAAGTTGATTTTCAGGATGATGAAGTCGTGTAGGTGGATGTTGAGTACTTGGAAAACTAGTTGGTAAACTTTATCTAAAAATAGGACGACTTTTTGATGAGTTAACCGAAAAATCTAGAACTCCTGGTTGAAATTCAGGATGTGAAAGTGGATGTTGAGCAGGTTGTTTAGAATATGTTTGCTGTTGGTAACTTAAATCACTTTGAGTTGTTTCCCGCAGTCTTCCGCCTCCCTGTTTCCCTGGGGCGACATGTCCGGTTTTTTTGAACCTTGATGAGTTTTTACTGACTCCTCCGTCAGACACCTTGAGATTGTGGCTGATGTAAGAGGACCTCTGTTGCTATGTTGGAGGTGTTCGACTATTTTCTTTTGGGTATCGACCGGTAGAGGACGGCCGTTGTGATAAACTTCACCTAACTTGTTCACATCTCCATCGGTATTAACTAAAAAAAAGAACTTAAAGATTATCGCAGTTTATCTAATCATCTTTCATTCATAGGAGTTGTTGTTTTATATTTACAACATTAAATGCAATGGTTTAATAAATCTCATGGTATTCGTCTAATCTAGTTAAACTTTAAAAATGAATATTGTTATTATGTGTTAGCTTATGTATATAATTAAAAACAAGTTTCTCAGGAGATTTTTTTTCAATTTTAACAAAAATATTTTCATTAGTGGTTTAAGTCTTTACTTTGAATTTTAAATCAGTTTTAGTTTAAGTGAAACTTGCGAAAACTTTAAATATTTAAAATTTTAATAACTTGTTACTTTTTACCTTGAGAGTAATCAAACATTTTTTTGTGATTTTAATCATGAAAACAACCGAAGCAAAGTCATACCTACTTCACAGTGCAAACTTAAATGACGTTTTTTTTTATTCTTTCAAATTAAAAATTCTGTATATCAAATTAAAATACATTTTGTTTAAGTACATTTATTTAAAGTTGAGCAATAAGCAAAAAAAAATCACAATACCTCTAAAGTTTTTGAAAAAAGTAAGGTTTATTGAACGCATAATTTAAATAACTTACTTACTATACATTAAATATTCGATAAATTAATACTTGAGTGATTTAAGTTTTAGTATGTACTAAGTAGTAAATTTAAGTTTTTAATTTATAGAAAAGTATGTTTGTGTCTAAACATAAAAATTATTTTTTGTTCTTGCAATATAATTTAACAATATAACTGGTTGATAAAGTGGTTAAAGAGTAACCAGTCAATATCTAAAAAAATTATTTTTCTGCCTGTTTTTGATCAGTTTTGTGAGCAAGTATTAACTATTTGATAAAAATAAAAACTGAGTAGTTTTTAAATAAGTCATAACTTTTAAAACTCCTTTGTTTTATAAAATGCAAATTTCATAAGTACGTTTATCAAGTTTTTGACTTTAAAAAAGTTTATTAGCTAATGTAAACACAAGAATTACCAAGATTTAACACATGAAAACAAATAAAATTTTTAATTCATCTTTATATTTTTATTGGGCAGAGTAGAAGAACAAACTTATTGCTTTTAATGTATATTTTTACAGTTTCAAAAGAAATAAAATAAATCTACCTACTTCTATTATTAAAAAAAAATATTTATTAAATAATTATATATAGATGTATAACAATTTTTACCTTTCGATGCTTCATTCCCTGAACTCATTTTTTGCGTTTGATTTATTTAATCTACACATAACTTAAAACAGTTTATACAGCATATGTTTCTAATTTGTGTTTGACTAGATTGCTAACATTTGATGTTCAACATCAAATTTGAAAGATGATGAAACAAATCATTTCATCGAGCGTTTCGAAACAATTAGTTAAGTTTGTTAATAGCACCTCTTTAATTCAAACTACTGATGATTTCAAATTCAAAAAATTGTAATTTTAATTACTTTTTATGACAAGCAGTTTTTGCATTTGACTAATTTTAAGTGTTGCAAAAAATCATAATTTTTATTTATATTGCTTTCAAAAAGGTATGAAAAAAGCTTTTTAGTGTAATAGAAACTAGTTTTTCTTCTATCAATATGCTTTAAACATTTAATTTATAAAAAAGAACACTTTTTTAACGAAATTTTTTTTTTTGGTTAACTAAACCAATTAATTGTTTATTGAAAGCTTATGACGAAAAATGATTTAAAACGAAATTTGTTCTAATTTGAAATCGTAATTAACGCCTTAAATTTGAAATTTAGAGTTTATTTATTCTATATATACATTAAAAAGTTACATTTTCATTTTAATTGAATATCAAAATTATGTTTCATGTTTATTCAGAAAGTTTATCGACTATTTAATAAACATACTATGATATAGTTTACAAACTTTTACAGTATCAAACTTCTACAAAAATTTCTTCGATGGAGTTTGATAACTGTCGTTTTAAAGTAGTTCAATATAAAAATTACACTGCTTTAGATATATATATATATAATGTTATTAAACGAATATGAGCTACCTAAATACTTTCAAATTAGTTAAAAATGCCTGGGGTTTTTATCTTATCTAACTGCTTGTTATTAATGTAACAAACATTTCACACTAAATCTTCCATAAAGTTCTCTTGTTTTCTTTTCTTTTTCCGTTTTTTCTAAGATTCAATTTCCAGTTCTCTTGATATAAGCTTAAAAAACGGAGTTGGCTGCGTACTACTATTTTAAAATATTTTTGAATAGTCTACTGGACCCCTATCGGAAAAAATTATCTTGCTCCCGCAAGGTCCTTATACTGTAGTATAAAGTAAACTACTAAAACTTAAATAAAATTTAAAAGTAAAAGTTTTAATTAAGTGGAATTTTGAAATTTACGCTGGATACTACGAGAAAAATTTTAAAGTTATATTAGCAATTATAAAAAATGTTTGACCCTTAATCTAAACAAGTACATCAACAGAAACAGCTTACAAATAAGCTATATAAATATGCCTTCTAATGAGATTATTAAAAAATACCATCACAGAAAACACCAGACGAATAATAAATACCCACTTAAAGGAGAAAACTGCAAACAGTTAAAATAGTATACAATCATTAGTCAACACAAAAAATAAAACCGAAACATATATGACTAACTTTAAACCAAATTAACAAGAAACTTCCATTGCACAACACAACAATCAATAACAAACCTGAAAGTAAACTACAACTATTACGTCAATGCAACACATCTATCAAAATCAATATACACTAAAACTAGAATCAGATTAAACTCTAAGTTGAAGAATTCTTGAAGTTTTAATATTCCTTAACCATACAGACTTTGTTTATAAGAAGCACATCTAACACTACAAGTAAGCACTTACTGTAATAAAAATCAGCTTTCATATGAAATTATGGACATAAGAATAAATTTATGTGGATGAAATGAAAACAAAGAAATAGCTAATTATATGGATATCTTTAACAGATGTTGAAGTGATGTGATAACAGGAGATTACTACTTATATAAAAATTAATCTGTAGTGTAACAATTGATAACTTAATTAATTTAAATTCTTAGTTTATTATAATTGTAAGCTTTTCGGATTGAAATGACTACTTTCTTAAATGAATGTAATTTTTGGCACGTCATAGTCTTGACTATACTTTTTTTTAAACTTTCTAGTAAGGTCTTTTAACAACAAACCAGGATAAACAAATTAACAACTAGATAAACTTTTTTTAGTTAAGCAACAAAAATTGAATTTAGTTTCGAGTCAACTAAATATTTCTTATTTGTTAAATTCGGTTTTAATTTACGTCGTAATTATTTAGGTTCTACCGTATCATTACTTTAGCAAAATCATTTTGTATAAATGCAAAACAACAATGTAATTTATTTAATTTATTTAGAAAACTGTTTATAAAGATAAGAAGATAAAGCAGTACATAACTTAAACAAATTTAACATATGCTCAATACGTATAAAAATGTTGGGCTTTTTTATTACTAGTTTAATAAAAAATTAAGGTTATATCTTATACTAAATTAATTTTTAATGGTATGTTGGGATAACGTTTCAAACTAGTAAACTTAAATCAAAATAGAACAAACAGAAATGTGAGACAAACGAACGAAAACAATTTATAATTGAAATTAACTTTATACGACACTGTTTTTATGGTTGAACTTTTAAGCTTCACTTTAACCATTACCTAGTTGATGATTTTGAAATAAATTCGACCAATTGAGCTTTATTGTTTCCTTTTTGCTGCTTCATTTTCGGTGTGGATCTTTGCCACATTTGCTGAAGATGGTGATGATTAATCTATAACATTTATATCAGAACTAGACGAATGAGTTTGATTTGGCTTATGTATAACATGAGCAGGTGGAGTTTGAGCAGGAGAAACATGACCAGGTAGAACTTGAGCAGGTAGAGCTGGATTATGTTTAACATCAAGAGTTTGATTTTCAGGATGTTGAACCAGAGTAGGTGGATGTTGAGTATGTGGAAAATTAATAGATGAGCTTTGTATAAAATTAGGACGACTTCTTGATGACTTAGCAGATAAATCTAGTACTCCTGGTTGAATATCATGATATGGAGGTGGAAATTGAGCAAATTGATGTTGAGAAGATCTATGTTGAGCAGGTTGACATTGAAATTGAGCAGGTCGACGTTGAGCAAATTGATGCTGAGCAGATCTATGTTGAACATGTTGAAATTGAGCAGGTCGACGTTGATCAAATTGATGTTTAGCAGATTGAAATTGAGCAGTTTGAAATGGAGCAGTTTGAAATGGAGCATTTTGAAATGGAGCAGTTTGAAATGGAGCATTTTGAAATGGAGCAGTTTGAAATGGAGCAGTTTGAAATGGAGCATTTTGAAAATGAGCAGATTGAAGTAGAGCAGATTGAAGTTGAGCAGAAAGATGTTTAGCAGGTTGAAATGGAGCATTTTGAAATTGAGCAGATTGAAGTTGAGCAGATTGAAGTTGAGCAGATTGAAGTAGATAAGGTGGAAGTAGAGTAAGTAAGGTTTGTTGTTGGCAGTTTGAAGCATACTGTAGCATTTGTAGAAGTTGAGTGTAGTTGCTTGGTGGCACAAGAGGATTTTGATTGTAATTTTGAAACAACTGAGGATTGTGAAGAGCTGGTAACTGATTTGAAGTAGATGGAGGTTGTTGTGTTGTCATCAACTGTAATGTTCAAAAATAAAAATTACAAAGATTTTACTAGAGTTAAACCGTTACAATAAACAAATTTCTGTTAAATTTAAAATTTTAATTTAGAGTAAGTGAAAAAATACAGAGTAATGATTAATTTAGATAAAATCATTCTTATACTATTTTTTTAAAGATTTTACCTTTTAAAAAGTTTAGAAAAACGCTTTTTTTTTATTGATATATTTATTTACTTAAAACTATTTTTGTCACCTTGATACTATAAAAATTTCATAGAAAAAAACAAAAAAAGTTTATTCAAATTGAAAATTTTAATAGATTTCTTTACAACTCATTAGAAACCTAATAAGTGGATAACGTTTGGAAATCTGAAAATAACTATTTCATCTAACATTTTAATAGTTATGACTATATATTTTATTTTTCATTTAAAATAAGTAAAACTGAGTTCTATTTATACTCGTTTTTCAATCACGATTTAAAACTAGTAAACTGTTTTGCTAGATGATTGTAGTAATATTACAAGTAAATTAATTATTCAGACGTGCACTTTAGCTTATAGAAACAGTATTAACTTGCGACCCATAAAACCTTGTTTTCAGTAGATCCTCTCTATTTCGAGAAACGTTTGTGTTGTTCGGTTGCTGATTGTAACTGGTTGTTGGTCTGCTATAACCTAGGTAATTGAAGTTAATTTTTACTGTCTAAAATTCTGATAGTAACAGATTGTTACTTTTTCAGAAAAGTTTTTCAGAATACGTAGTTTAGACATAATACAACAGCATAAACAAATCTTATTGAATTGTAATTGTTTACAGTAAAAAAAATTTAAGTAAAAATAAATACATATTTTATTAAGTTTTTGAAAAATATTAAATAAAATACGTTTAAATATTTTACACTAACATTTTTTAAATATTTTAACATAATAACAATTAATAACTAAATTTTATAGAATGTGAACTCAACTACTTTTCTAAAAATATAGAATTTCTATTTATCATGTATACTTTATATTACATAATTTTAAGTAAATAGAATAAAACTTAAAATCCTGTATTAATAGTATAGTATGTTTAAGTTCATATTTTAAAACTGAATTGATATTTTTTCGAAAGGTAGCTAAAATGTTTCAGCTAAAACTAGTTTTTAAATTTTCATAAATAAAATAACAGTTAAAAACTTGCAAAATAATATATTTTTAATTTGTTCTATTTTAATTTAAACAGTAGTTTTACTTAAGTAAATATAGAAAGACCTGAAGTTGTCCTAGTAGGTGAAATATTATGATCGGAGGTGGGAACCATTTGACCTGACTTCTGAGAAGATTTAATTTTTAATAAACCAGTCGAACTGACGTCATTCTCGTTCCGTTTATTATGTGCTAAACCTCTTGAAATTACCCGGTCTGGTCTTTGATGGAAAGAAGGAGTCATGCTGTTTAACTCGGCAAAACTGTCAGGGTCACTTACTAGAGAACTATTTCTGTTTTTAAAGTGTTTGTTCACAGAATAATCAGTTTTCAACTCGTTGCCTGCTTTTACACGCAATAAATTGTCATTAGAATTTATAAATGGGACATTGTCATAAGCACCTTTACCAACCAACTGTTCCTTGTCCTTCTTAACTATTCCTTCTTTTATCTTCTGCATGACGCTTTGGTTCAAAACTCTCGGTTTGCTCTTTCCCACCTTCCCTGCAAGGATACCTCCGGTCTTTTTGTGTTTAGACAAGTAATTATCAGTGGTACCGCTGGATACATCGAGAGTTTTTCTGTTTTCAACCTCCGTCTTGCCTAGTTTGTTAAGCTCAACTGTCATATTTTGAGTTACTTCTGGTATTTTACGGCCCTTGTTAGAATCTCCACCAAGTTTTTTCACTTCTTTATCGGATTCAACTAAAATACCATATTTAGGTTATTACAGTTTATCAAATAATCATTTCGGTCATACAGGTGATTGTTAAGTTAGATTCAAAAGTTAGTGTAACAATTGAATTAATGGTTTTCATTTAAAAAATAACTAATAAGAAAAACTCGTAAATAAAAATATAAATTGTAGAAAATGCTGTTATGCTAATAACTTATGTAATTATCTATGAACAATTTTATAGACAGAAATTTTCAACTTAATTATTATTCAATGGTATCTGGAGTCTTTCTGTATTTTTTATTTTTAATAATTGTGCTGTCAGCTGCATAAATTTAAAATACAAGAGCTTTTTACTACTTGATTCTTTTAACCTTTAGAATAATCAAAATTTCTTTTATGACTTTTATAATGATAACAAACGAAGAATATCCCTACCTACGTCATAGTTTGAACCTTATTGATTGACGTTTTATTTCATTCTTTAACATTTGAAATTGATACCTTAATACTAGTACATTGGTAAAAAGTTTGGCAATAGTCATAAGTAAACATTTTCACAATGGTCTTTAAGGTTTTTAAAAAAGTAAGTTTTTTAAAAGCATAAATTAAAACCTCAATATTTATTATACATATTAAGCATTAAAGTGTTTTGTACTTAAAAGGAACTAAGTATTACTCTGTAATAACTAGCATGTTAAAAACTTTTTATTTAGAGAAACATTTGTTTGTGTCTAAATATTAAAAATAAACTGTTCTCTTTTTACAAAATGATTCAACAATAAACTTGAATGATAAAGTTGTTGAAGAACAAACAGTCAAAATTTTAGAACCAATTTTCTGCAAGTTTCGGATCAATTTTGTGAGCAAGCATGAAATATTTGAGAAAAATAAAAACTGATAAAATTTTGGTTACAGTTAATTGTTTTTAAACTCATTGTTTTGCAAAGTAGCAATTTTAAACTTAATTCTTTCAAGTTAGTGACTACTTACTTCAAAAAATTTAATTAGCTAATGTAAACTTGAGAATTACTAAGGCTTAAAAAATGATAATAACTAATTTTTTCTAATTTATCTTAATTTTTCTACATAGAAGATTAAAACATTAATTTTTCGCTTTTATTGTATAATTTTTAGTGCACAAAAAAATCAAAACGAAGCTACTTAATTCTAGTCTAATAAAAGAAATTTTTAAATTTATCAAGTTATTTTATATGTATATATATATATATATATATATATATGTTTTACCTTTTGATGCTTCGTTCCCTGAACTCATTTTTTCATTTAAAAGTGTTAATTCTATATGATTTACAACAATTTATATAGCATAGCTTTCGAACTTGTGTTTGAATAGATTGTTAACATTTAATATTCAAAATTAAATTAAAAAAGTAGAACAAATCATTTTATTAAGTTTTCTGAAACAACTAGTTAAGTTCGTTAATAGTATTTCTTTAATTCAAACCACTGATTAAAGCTTTAAAAATTAATTGTAATTTCAGTTTCTTTTTATGACAATCATTTTTTTTTGCAGTTAGTTAATATTAAATGGTGGAAAAAACCATAACTTTTATTTTATATTGCTTTTAAAGCAGTTTTGAAAAAAATTTTTTACTAAAATTTTTACTTTATAAAAAAAAAGTTTATACTGAAAATTATCTTATCTTTTATAAACAAATTAGTTTTTATTTTAACGCATAAAACTGAATAATCTAAAACGAAAATTGTTTAAATTCAGATAGTAATTAAAGCCTTACAATAAGAATTTAATTTTTTATTTTGAATATTAAGAATTTACATCTTCATTTGAGATAAATAAAAATAGTTTTAATTTAAGCCTTTTTATGTTATTCAGATTTTTAAATAAAGTACAAAGCAACATTAAAATTAAACTACGGTTATACTTATCATAACTATAAGACACTAACTTTACTGACTTTTTATTCGAATAAAGATGTACTGGACATATTATGTTTTTTTTACAGGTTAAATAAATAGTTACTATAAGTGATTAAAAAAACAAACTTAGTGCTTTTATTACATACTTTTCAATGCTAGCAAACATTCAGAATAATGTTACGTATTTTTAGTCTAAAAACAAAATAAAATGTATTTATTAAGTTATAACATATATGCTTTCTGGAAACGGGTCACTTTTGCACGGCGTCACTTTTGCTCGGTGACATTTTTACACGTCAAAACTTTTTCACGACGTTAGATTTGCATGGCGACATTTTTGTAAAGCGTCACTTTTGCACTGCGTTATATTTTCACGGATAAACTTATGAACTGTATAAATTTTTAAATAATCAGTAAATTTTGAACGGAACCTCACTTTTGCACGCTTCTAATTTGTATTTTCTCATGTTGAAATTAAATTATTTTTTTGTCAATTTAAATAATATTCACTTTTAAACAAAAGTTATTTTGAATGAATAAAATTTGGTAGTTTTTTAATGAAATTTTAAAATAAAGTTTTTATAAATTTATTCTTTAAAGAATTAAATTTACAAACTCAGTTTCGGTCAAAGACCACGTAAGTGCTCAAATAAAGTTCATAAAATAAAGTTTTTATTTGACCTTTTACGTAGAACAATACTTTAACGTACCACAATTCATTAATTTATATTTATAATCATAGTTTAAATAAACTAGATGAGCACACATTTTCTAATTTTAAATAAAAACAATTTTGTATACTTTATATAAAAACAATCTCAATGTCGTTAACTTTTAAACGGAAAGATAAAATTAATTTAGTAAGACTTTAAAACAAAAATCTTGAGTATTATTTTTTACTTATATTCTCTTGATGTTATAATTAGCATTATATAGTTGTTAAAAATGTTTTAAATTTATTTTAGTTTTAAACATATATTATATCAAATTAAAAAAGATTTAGTTAGTTTATGAAGTTTTAAGGTATTTCAAATTTTACTAGATATTTATTAATTTTTATTTTTAAACTTAGCGTGACAATAAAAAAAGCAATAAAGTACCGCATTTTCATGATTACACTTGGATTATTTCATTACTATAATGTTGCATGATCATGATAAGCCGATGAGAGAGTAACGTTTTGAAGTTTGAACTTATGTTCAAATAAAATATGCAATATTAGTCTTCAACCGCTGAAATATTCCAATAATGAGGCTTGGCAGAATTCTTTTTTTTTCATCAGTCAGTTGAAATATGGAACAAGCTACCAAATAAATTAGCAAAATTTTAAAAAATTTCGATTAAAGTTAAGTTTTGTCTGAATTATATTTGTGTTAGTAAAATTAATTAGTGATTTTTATCAACCATTGATTTAATTTCAAAATTTAGCTTAGTTTATAGTTCAACTTTTCAGCAGAAACTTTACTCTATTAATAATGAGTCATTTTTCAATGTATTTAATGGTTATTCATCTGGCCAGGCTATTGTTAATGTCCTTGCAGCGTTAGGTGTTAATTTTTGTTTTTAGTCAATACAGTTAAATATTAAATGTCGATCGTTCTTACTTTAAAGCGTAAATAAGTATAAATTTCTGGTTAAAATTTTGCTTTTTATGTTAACCTATAAAATTTATATCAAATTGTTTTTTTATATTTGTTTTATTAAAAAAAACTATTTGTGTTTATTCTTTTTTTTTTATGTGTTTTTCAGTTTAAGTGGTCTAGGTTTTGGTGCCTAGGTCCATAATACGGACAATAAACTTGTAGACACATAGTAAAATATATAAAAAGGCATAGCTGTTGATTAATATACTAAAGTTCAAAATAAACTAGAACAATTCACTTACTATTGAAGTATTTTTTTTATCCTAGTTTCTAAATAAATTAAAATTTTTGTCCCTGGTATGAGTCTTTTTTAAATAATTTTATTTTATACTTTCGTTAGTTTGTTTCAAACATAAACTTTTTCTGTTTAAGATTTTGAATCTTTCATTATTTTCTTTTAGTATAAGTATATTATAAAATTTTATTTTTCAGTTTCTTTTTATCTTACAGATTTGATACTAACTAAAAAATATCAACCAAAATGCAAAATTGATGTTCCGTGCAAAAAAGTCATCGTGCGAAAATTTCATCGTAATAATGTGACGTTGTGCATAAAGTATCGTTGTGCAACAATGCTACCGTAAAAGTTGACATCGTGAAAAATGTCGCTGTGCAAAAATTACCCTGCGTGCAAAAATGACCATGCGTGTAAAAAATTCTCCTGGTGCAAAAGTTAGGTCGTGCAAAAGTGTCCTGTCGAGCAAAAGTGACCGTCCGTGCAAAATAAACGCCGTGCAAAAGTGTCCCCTCGTGCAAATGTGACCCTCCGTGTAAAAGTGACGCAGTTCAAAAGTGTCATCTCGTGCTGAAGTGACGCTCGTGCAAAAGTGACGCCGTGCAAAAGTGTCCCCTCGTGCAAAAGTGACCCTGCGTGCAATAGTGACGCCGTGCGAAAGTGTCCCTTCGTGCAAAAGTGTCCCTTCGTGCAAAAGTGTCCCTTCGTGCAAAAGTGTCCCCTCGTGCTGAAGTGACGCTCGTGCAAAAGTGACACCCACCCATGCTTTCTACATCTTGATGTTTCGTTCCTTTAACAAATTTTGCGTGTGATAGTTTTTATTGTATCTATGATTTACAACAGTTTATAAAGTATATATTTGTAACTTTGGTTTGATTTAATAGTTAAGATTTAATATTCAATGACAATAAAAAAATCACTATATTAATACTGTTTTTAAGTTCGTTGTTAATACTTCAATATGTTCAACAAGTAAGTCAAGGTTTGAAAACTAAACTGAATTTTTGTTATTTCTTCTTTATAAGATAAATATTTTTCTTGGCGTTTTGTTTATTTTTACTTAAGAAAAACAAAATCCAAACATTTTTATGAAACATTTTAAATGGCTAAACACTTTAGTACAACAAAAATAAATTTTAATTCTTTTAATATTTAGCTTCAAGCATTTGGTATGTTGAAAAAACTAGTTAACAGCTTAAATGGTTTGAACTAAATGATCAAAATAAACTTTTTTGTATAGAAAAATTTTTTGTTTACATAAAAAATCGAATTAGGAACTTTATTGAAAGTTTTTGACTTTAAATTATTTAAAACGAAGTTTGTCTTACTTCGTCGTTTAAGCCTTATAACGAAATATGTTTTGTTTCTTTATGTAAATAAAAAATTATATACTTTTATTGAATGAGTGAAAACTATTTATACAGAAGTTAAAATAAGACTGGTTAAAAAGTATTAAAAAAAAACCTATAATATTTTTGGCAAGCCTTTTTTTTATCATTTTAGTTTTTTAATTACTTTCATATTTTTATCCTTCAAAAAATCCTGTTTGTTTAAAAAAGAAAATTCTAAAAGATGATAAATCTAGATTTTTTTATAACGTACTTTAAAAAGTAGTTTATTGAAATTAAAACTTTGTACTAATATAAAGAAAAAGTAAGTATATAACAATATGATGTGCTTATAAAAATCTCGTTTTAAAACAGTAATAACTTGTAAAAAAAGTATTTTTTGTTAATCATTTTAATAAGTACAATTTTTATCATTCAAATCTAAACAAATATTTAGAACTTTACTTATTTTATACACTAATGAGTTTGAAAAAGTAAGTAAATAAAAAATCTGCCTTAAAAATTTAATTTACTTTAAATAGAAAACTTCATAAAGACTATTTTTTTATAACAAAATTAAATCTAATAAATTAATGAATGCAATAAAAAGATTTGCTATTGCGTAACATTTTGTGAACAATCAGAGTTGTGTTGAAAATTTCAATTTAAAGACATTTCAGATAATTAAAAGTTGTATAACGTGTATGATTTTGTTAAAATGGAAGCTATATTTTAAAATGAAAACTTTTATAAATATAATTTGATTGTAGTGTTGCTTTATTCACTTAATGCTTCTTTTGGTATTCATAAGTTTGTATTTAATCAGCTTTAATTATTAGAGTTGCTATCTTTTTGTGTAATTAACTTTGTATGTGTCTAATATTTGTTTATAATGATTACCATTCTTACTATTTAAGTTAAATTTGTTTTTTTTAAAGTGATGAAAATAGCATGAAATGTATCTTAATTTTGCACTGAGTACAGTAATTGTTAAAAACAGTCATTAAAGATTTTTATGAACATAAAGTCTTTGTAGAAGGTATTTGAAAAAAATTTAAAAAACTTTTTTGGAGGTTTTAATGGAAAAAAAAAATTGAAACAGTTTTGTGATTCACTCTAAACTTATATGAGTTTGTAAACATAATTAAATACGTTATCAAACCACTAATTAAAAGTTAAAGTCAATATAATTTTTGTTCTGATGAAATAAAATTTGAATGGTAAAACTAAAACAGAAACATACGAATTTTCACAGTGAAAATTTTTTATATACTTAATGTAACAATTAAAAAATTAAAATGTGCAAATATGTTCTTAGTAAACTTTACATTTTATTACAAATGTTATTATCATCTTTGTGCAAATTTTATAGGCTGGGCTGCAGTAGAAACGTTTTGAAAATTAACTATTTCATAATATATGGAAATGAGGATAAGTAATAGAATATTAATAGCATTTAAACCACTTTCTCTCACCAACTTTACATAGTTTTTTAATCTATTCTCTTACCCCTAACCAAACTTTCTTAAAAATATAAAATAAGTCGAAAGTAGTTAACTTAATATATAATTAAAACAAATATAAGTAATATTTTAGCCAGTCAGAAGTTGTATAGTTAGGCTCTTAGTTTAAATATTTGCAATTGATACTGCTTTATTATTGAATGTTTTTAAAAAATCTTTAGTTTAAAATTGGCCAGTTATTTATAAGAGGATGCTTGTGATACCAAGTTATATTGATGTTTTATGGCAGTTTTATTTAACTTTGTAAAATTTAATATTTATGTTAATGACGTAACTATCAAAACAGTTTTCTTAAATATTAAACGAATTACAACTACTGACTAGCTTTTTAAACGCTAATAAGTTTTTAATTTATAAACAAGAAGTAATAGAAGCATATTTACTGATTAAGAAAAGTTTATAATGACATCGCAGTTCAAGCAAAAAATAAAAATTTCCACTAAAACTGCAAGCGAAGTAAGTTTAAATTTATATTAAACTGTAAATATAGTTTTGTCAAAAATTACTTTATAAGTATTAATTTCTTTATTATAAAGTAACTAAAAAAAGTTGATGTAAGCCGAAAAAAAACGTTTCAAAAAGCTTTTAGCATAAAATGTTATTTTAAGTTAATTGGTATTCATCATAATATTAAATTAACTTAAGCATATCTAAATGCAATAGTAATGCTTTATTTTTTATAAACAATGTCAATATCAGATAAAAAAAGAATCGGAATTATTTACCGAAATATCCACCTTAAAGAAGTTATTGTTAGAAAAAGACAAAATAATAAAAAGTAAAGATGCTGAAATTGATTACTACAAGAAAAAAGCGAATAACTTTCTTAAGAAGCATGTTAATTACATAAACAAGAATGATTTACAAGTTTTCCAAAGCCCTAAAAAAAGTCAAATAATGAAACTTACATTTTTCAATTCTTTTGATGAATAAAATGAGATTAATTATTTAAATGTACTATTATCTATAAAAACTCAATAGTATTTGTAAATTAAAATGATATTTTTATATAACATCAAGACAGATAAACGAGATATTTTTTTCTACTAATTAAAACTATTTAACTCTATATTTACATTAATTTTTCTTGCAACATAAATGTCAATATTGTTTACTATTTATTTAATTACTTTAAACTATTACAGCTAACTTATTTAAAGTCAAAAAATTGAAATATTAAATCAATGTTTTATAATGTCAAAGCTTAAACACTTTGTATGCATTTCCTATTAAAACTTGTTATTAAAACCTGCAACAACAATGTATAGAATTAACTATAGTTTCTTGTTAAATATAATAACTATGTTTAATTATAATATTAAATTATATAATTTTGTAATATAATATTGTGTTCAAGCGTCATTTTTAGCATTTTAAAACAACTATTTAGCAGCTGAATTGTTTTATAATACTTATTAACTATTATATATCTAATATTGTGCATCTTTGGTTACACCTAAATACATCTTTTCTTTTGAAAGTCTTAAGTATCGAAGTTTTGTTGTAAAAGAAACTTATTTATTATTTATTTACAATTTACTTAGCAGTTCTTACAGCACTTAATTATCAACTTACTTATTTACTTCAGTAGTTAAGTACAACCGATTAAGCCTTATAATTTTTTTTTGAAAGCTTAAAAGAAGTAGATAAGAAATATTAACCACAATATGTTTCTAAAACTATAACTATGATCAAAAACTATAAAAGCAGACTCAGCCAAATACTTATATTTAAAGACATTAAGGTTATAATTTTTTTTTAGTATTTGTGAAGATTATAATAAAAATTATAAAAAATCAGTGGTTAAAAATTAAGTAAATTACTATCTGTTTCTGCAAGTAATACTTCTACTATACATTCACAAACTTAAAAGCCTCTTTTCAACATGTTTTATTATATTTCATCAGTCCTTATAAGAGTATTTACTATCCCTGAGTAAATTTTTCTAAGACCTGTCACCGGGTTCTGTTTCCTGGCAGTTGGAGTCGATGGACTTGCACAGGGACACGTCGCACTGGACGACGACTTCCTCGGTTGCCCCGTCATCTTCCTTCACCTCCTCCAAGGTCACCTCGTTACAAAGGCACTCGAAATCCGCGCCTCCCATCTCCTCCTGGCAGCACTTCTCCTTCTCCAGCAGCTCGTACGCGATCTCCTGCTGCCACATCTGCTTCTGCAATCCAGATCTGTACTCCCTGAATATCTTCAGAGGCTCAACGACGCTCACCACCGACAAAACTGTGGCGCCCAAGAGCTTGGCGTCGCGGCTCTCGAAGAACTGCTGGGCTAAATAGGCCGAAGCCAATAAGTTTGTTTTGAGGACGAAAGGGGAGTAGTTGGGCTCCTTCCTGGCTTTCCTGGTGCCCATGAACAGGACCCCGGCGCACGCCATCATCGTGCCGGTTGTCAGGTCGTCTTCCCCGCTGACGTAGCTTCCGACGGCCAGACACGCGATCCCGGTGGAGCACAGGACGGACAGCATCGAGGTCTCGCTACCGGCGTTTAAGATGGACATTTTTGATATAAACTTGTACTACGGTTAAAATAAAAAATACAAAAACTTAGATTTCATTTGCTTGATTAACTAACACAATAGAGTTTATTTTCAAAAAAAATAAAAATTTCTGCAACAAGTTTGCTGACGTAATAATTGTAAAGTTAATTTATCGCTAGGATATTTTTAAACTATTTACATTCACTAGAGATAAGCATTATAATGCATTATTTCTGTAATACAGCTATTAAGACAGTATATATGTCTTAATAACTTACGTGTGTAAACCAAACACAGACAAAAAGTTAGTAAAAGACGGAAAATCGTTAAAGTATTATACGATTGCATATACTCACTGTATTTGTATCTATTTTCATTTAAACTTTGTTGTTTTTATAAACTTTACCTACTATTTTAACCGGATTTGAATAAACCTTTATTAATTGCTGGTGAAAAAGCATGATGTAATATTGTTTTACTACTTTAAATGCAGTATTAATTGGTGGTGAAATCAAATAAAAAGTGATTTGATCAACAAAATAAAACAACTAATCTGCAGCGATATAAACCCAATATTACGTAAATTATTTGTAAAATTTTATATTTTATACTCTTATTTATATGTCCTTATTTAGGTAAAAAGTTGTTATACTATTTTACACACTAAAAATCTTTATGCAAACATAGACACCCTTTAAACACTAACTAGCCGTAAAAGTTTTTCGAAAAATAAAACAAATAACAAATATTTTGTTTGATTAGATAAACTCAAAAAAGAAATACTTTAGTAACTTAATCATATTTCTTTTATTCTCTTTTTTTTTGTAAAGAAGAAAATTAATGTGCTTTGTAATTTTAACATCAACAACTTTTTTAAAATAGAAGTGATTAAAATATGTTTTAAAGTAGCGACATAAACTAATGACAATTATTTTGCAAAAAAGCATATGTAATGTACTTTTTATTAGTGGAACCCAACCAAACTGTTTTTATAGCTTAAAATAACAAACCAAAGTTTCTGATTCATTTTTATTACTAATACATATTTTATGAATAATTATAATCAAAATTGACCTAAACTCGTCGTTTACGTATTTTCAAATATAATTTAAGTTTTTTTATTAAGTTCGCTTAATATGATTATATCGGGCCCTTTTTCCTTTTAAAGATCCGATAGTTAAAATGGGACACGTTCAAAATCCACCCGCAATCAAAATCCACCCGGGTTAAAATCCACCCGATAAAAATCCACCCGGTTCAAAATCCACCCGGGTCAAAATCCACCCGATCATAATCCACCCGAGTCAAAATCCACCAGAGTCAAAATCCACCTGTTCAAAATCAACCCGGTTCAAAATCCACCCGATCAAAATCAACCCGGTTCAAAATCCACCCGATCAAAATCAACCCGATCAAAATCAACCCGAGTCAAAATCCACCCGATCAAAATCAACCCGGTTCAATATCCACCCAATCGAAATCCATCCGAGTCAAAATCCACCCGATCAAAATCCACCCGATCAAAATCAACCCAGTTCAAAATCCACCCAGATCAAAATCAACCGTATCAAAATCAACCCGGTTTAAAATCCACCAAATCAAAATCCACCCAATCAAAATCAACCCAGTTCAAAATCCACCCGATCAAAATCAACCCGGTTCAAAATCCACCCGATCAAAATCCACCCAGATCAAAATCAACCGTATCAAAATCAACCCGGTTTAAAATCCACCAAATCAAAATCCACCCAATCAAAATCAACCCAGTTCAAAATCCACCCGATCAAAATCAACCCGGTTCAAAATCCACCCGATCAAAATCCACCCGGTTCAAAATCCACCCGATCAAAATCCACCCGGTTCAAAATCCACCCGATCAAAATCAACCCGAGTTCATTTTTTTTCGAAATAAGAATTAATTTCTAATAGAATTTTGTAATATTAAATAAAGTTATATGTTTAAACAACTATTGGTATAAAAAAAGAGTATATATTTATAAAGAATTAAATTTTAATTTATTTAATAAAATAATTAAAAAAGTAAGTTAAACAATATAATTAAACAGCATTAAAAAAAATATTCATAGTAGCTTTACAAGTATTTAAAATGTTTATAATTTATTAATGTTAGTAGTGTTGGTGTTACTTTTAAAAAAAGAAGTTAAAAAAAAATAAAAAAAAGAATTACGCTCAGTTTTAATCCATTTAAACTTCCTTCTAATTTATTTTCCCAAAGTCAATCATAATTAAATAAAAATATTTACTAAGGATAACTCATAGTAAATTAAAATATCAAAACTATAAAAATTTAAAAATTAGAAGAATCTTTAATAACATTTATTAAACTAAAGAAAGTTACAAAAATTAAATACCAAAGAATGTAAATTTATGAAAATGTTAATAAAATGTTACAAAAAGAAAATTAAAATATTAATCTAAAGTTTTTGAGCTTTTTTTTTTGATGTAAAAGTTTTGTGTTTTGTGCTTTACTTAAAATTCAAAATAGTATTACATACAATATTTTATTGTATAAAAAATTTCAACTAACAGTGTTTATAAAAAATAAAATATAGATAAAGAATAATATAAAATTGCTACGTGATAATAAAATAAAAATCCTTTGTTAAATTTGGAAAAACTATCGCATATTAATTATATTTTAAACATTATTGTTTTCGACGTGGAAAAGACGTTAAAAGATATTTTTGGTGTGCGACTCGATAACTTTAAGGTTTGTTCGTGCAAGAGGACTTAGGACCAAATATTTTGAGCGCTTTTATTTGTCGTTTAGTAAACAATTTATTGACGGTTCTTTTATTAGTAGTTTTTAAAAACAGAACATAAATTTTAATATGAAAACACGAAAACTAATTTACCAAAAATATAAATGAGGAATATGTAAGAAATCAATAACTGTTTTAAAACAATTTTAGTGTTTTCTATCTAATTTTTGTTACAAATATTTTTTAGATATTTTTTTAATTTATACAATAATTTTAGCTGCTATTATCTTTTTTTCAAAGTGTTTAAGTTATTTAAATTTTATTTTATTAAATGTTTTTTTATAAACCATCTATTTTTGAAAAAACTAAAAATTGTTTTGTCTAAAGTAACTAAAGTTATAAGTTATATTTAATTAGGTAACAACTTAATTTGCTAGTTTTTAACTAATAGTACAAATTAAAAAGCTAAACATTTTTCTATGAGTTCTAAAGTCCTTTACATAAAACAAATATCGACTCTACAATTCATTGAATTTGCTCAAATAGCTTGTAAATTGCAACAAAAAAAGTTAGTAGTTAGACTTGAGCTAGGGAAATTATATACTTTAGAATTGTAGTAGTAAACAAATAAGTTGAGTTTTTTAGAAATGACACTATATTTATAACAAATATTACGAAAGAAAAACTTATAACATTTTTAATTTATTTTTAAAATGTTCTATTTTTATATATGTTCATTAAAAAAAGTATGTATTTCAGACAAGAGAGTTTAAATTCAAGTATAAGTTATTTTATGAATTTTTGTACCAGACTGTATCAACTTAAACAATCGTATTATTAATTTTATTAATAGATTAAGGCCAGTTTTGAAACTGATTAATTGAGTGGTTTTATAAAATTTAATCTCTTTTGGTTAACGTTTAAAATTTAAATTTAAAATTTTCTAATCTAAAACTTTTAATTTACATGCGATAAATTTTCTTGAATTAATTTCCGACAATTTAAGTTAAAAGCTATAACTACATGTTTTTAATTAATTAGTTGTAAACGTTTTATGTTTTTTTATAAATATAAAGTTGCATAGAAATTGTAATTAAGTAAGATAAATAATTATACACTGTTCAATATTATATTGTTAATTGATGTTTTTAAATTCATAGAAATGGAAATGTTATTATTTACTCACCTTTTTTTTTAATATAATCTTCATATGAAAAAAGTCCATTTGTTTAAACTTAAGAAATTTTAAGTAATTTAATTAAAAATGAAACAATATTAAAGTTAAACAAAATTTTATATTGGTTATAACGAATTTAAACAGTAAAAACAACTATTGTTATAACAAATTGTTTAGTAGACAAATTAACTTTAAAAGCGTGGTAAGTTATTACAACTTTATTAAAAGCTTAGAAACATTGTCTAACTAACATGACCATAACTTTTAAAGATTAAAACAGCTTAAAAAATTATTAAATTTTTATATATGTAAAACGTTAAGATCTTGAAGATTTCAGTAATAGATAAATACGACATGACACAAAAGAGTGTGTATTTGTATGTTCTAAAAATTTTACAAAACTTTTTTTTTGTACTATAGTTTCTAAAAATGGTATAAAAAGACATTTAAAAACTTCATGTCTAATTAATTTCAACTTTACTGTTTTTCAAAATCAAGCTTTAAGTTTTAAATAAGCTTAGCTTATTTTATTCCAAATATAATTCACAAAGAAACTAATTAAAGTATAACTGCCTAGGTTTTGATGCCTGGGTCCTTCGTATGACAATAAACTTACAATAATAATTAACATAAAGTGATGATCATACCAATTAGATCATCAGACCAAAAGCACTTGGTAGTCTGAGACCCGATCTGAGTCTAACAAGTGTTTGTGGTTTGATGATTGAATAGGTATAATCAAACCTTTATGTAAAACAGAGCTTGCCTCACGGCACAAGATTTTCTGAACTATTTCTACCGGCTTTCGCCAAAGTTGTCATTAAATTAACAATTAATTATTTTTATAGCTAAGACTAAAAAAAATACTTTTATACTTAAATATCTTGTTAAGACCTTTCACATAAAAAAACTATATTAAAGAAAACACAAACTAAACGAATTTTAAACGTTTGCCTTTTACTTTTTTGTAATAAAAAGTAACGAAGATGCAGTTGGATTTAATCAGAGTCGGCAGACAATTATTTATCTCGGGCCAAATTTCATGTTTCAATTTTTTCCGCGAGCCGTTGTTTTATTCAATTTTTATTTTTAATCTGTTTTAGTCATGTTTATCTACTTATAGGGATCAGGGCTGGCATATTTGAATGTATATTTTTTTCTAAAGTCGAAAACTATTTTTAATAAAAAAACTTGTGTCATATTATTATTTCTATCATTATTTACAAGGTTACTTAAATTAAATAACAAATTTTTAATTTTCATGACCACTTATCTGTTTAATAATTAAATAAGCAATCTATGACACGTTTTGTGTTTCAAAAACAACACGGTACACAACAACACAGTGATGCAATAATACAATTAATAAAATTTGATATCCATTTCCTCTTCTGGTTCGGTTTCATAAAGTGTTGTTTTTTATCTTTCTTTCAGTCTTTTGCATTTTGTTGATAGCCATTTCAGGTTGTCATTTACAAGCAACTCTCAGTGACACCTGAAAAAAACTAAGCTTAAAAAACAGGTGTAGATCATTATGTACACTTTTATATAATCAATTTCTATTATTTTATTTGTATTTTTTTTTTAGTAGCTGAAAAAATCTTTTTTTATTTAATGCACAGCATATCACGTATTTAAAATTTTAGTGATTTTCTTAAACTAGTTAAAATATAAACAAATATTAATACTTTCATTTTAAACAGTGTAAGTTTTTCTTTTAAAACCTTTAAATACTTTAATAATCTATCTAAAGTTTTTCGGGTTGCAACTTTTTGAAACAAAAAAATTACAACAGTTACTTCAACCCAGTCACCGTGTTTTTAAAAGTTAAAAACCTGTAAAATTTCCAATTAAAAAAACTTTGCAATATTATATAAATAATTTATCCAAGTATGTAAACTTTTGTTGTTTAAAAGGAAAAGTAAAGTCTAAACTTTAAAGAAAAACTTCTAGATTTACTATCTGTCTTTTTTCACATCTAAGGCTCAAGCATAATAAATGGTTTTTAAATGATATTCAGGAACTTAAAAACAAACTTTTATAATTTCTTTTTTTTTTTGAAAATTTCAATTCAAATTTTGTTTTGTTTAGCGGACCAAATTTACATACTCGAAGGCCACATATTTACACTTCGAGGGCCGCAGTTTGCTGACCCCTGAATTAAATGGATTAATTTGTAGTATAAATGGTAGCTTTCACTTGTAATACTCAGTTTTTATAAAAATTATATCGTGTGACGTATTTGTTTAAAAATTACTTAAAAGTTCTAAATTATTAAATTTTATACCTAGAAACAGTAAATTATAATTGATTGTCGTGTAATTGTGATTGAGATAATACAAGATTATTTTTTCTGGCACATCCTTTAGTTTTCTAAAAGTTTTAACATAGTCATATTTGTATGGTAAAACTTTAATTTATTTATCCTGACGTTGTTTAACTTTTATTAGCTCTTATAGTTATACTTATATCAAAAACAACAGTTCCTTTAAAAGCTGCTTGCCGGCTGTAGCTATTTAAAATTATATTTAATAATCAAAAAAACAAAAATATTTTTGTCAAAAATTCCTTATAATAAGCAAAAATACCAAATAACAACTCAAAAAACCTCACATAATAAGTTCAATCTGTAGTACAGTTTTTTTTATTCTTAGGTCAATTTATAAGGGACAAAAATACTATATTTTATAAGTGTTTTTTAAATAAAACTTGTTTGAGATTGTTACTTTAGAGTGGTGAGATTTGTTTAAATGATACTTGATTTAAAAAGAAATAAATAAAGCAAGGTGCTTGTTTCGATTCGGTTGGATTTTGACTTTGGTTGATTTTGTGTCGGTAGGATTTTGACTCGGGTTGATTTTAACTCGGATGAATTTTGATCGGGTTGATTTTGATCGGGTGGATTTTAAACCGGGTGGATTTTGAACGCGGGTGGATTTTGAACCGGGTGGATTTTGATCGGGTGGATTTTGAACCGGGTTGATTTTGATCGGGTGGATTTTGAACGCGGGTGGATTTTGATCGGGTAGATTTTGAACGCGGGTGGATTTTGATAGTATACCAGTTAAAATGGTTGTAATAGCTATTTGAAAATAGCTTAGAAACTGCTATGTAACTTTCTTGACATTTGTAGTTTTTAATTTACACTTTTTCGTTAAAACAGTTCAAAAGAAACATTTTTATAATAAAAAAATACTTAAAGTCGTAATAAAGCATATTTTTCATACAAAGAAGCTCTTAATTCTGGGTGGGTGTCACTTTTGCACGAGGGGACACTTTTGCACGGCGACTCTTTTGCACGAGCGTCACTTTAGCACGAGGTGACACTTTTGCACAGCGTCACTTTTGCACGGAGGGTCACTTTTGCTCGAGGGGACACTTTTGCACGGCGACTCTCTTGCACGAGCGTCACTGTAGCACGAGGTGACACTTTTGCGCGGCGTCTCTTTTGCACGGAGGGTCACTTTTGCACGGCGTCACTTTTGCAAGCAGGGACATTTTTGCACGGCGAAATTTTTTTACGGTAGCATTGTTGCATAACGATACTTTTGCACAACGTCACATTTTTACGATGAAATTTTTGCACAGCGTCATTTTGGCACGATAACTTTTTCGCACGGAACATCAATTTTGCATTTTGGTAAATGTTTTTTATCTGGTACTAAATTTTTAATATAAAATGAAACTGAAAACTAAAATTCTATAAGACATTTATATTAAAGGCAAAAAATGAAAGATTAAAAATATTAAACAGTAAAAGTTGATGTTAGATACAAACAGAAGAAAGATGAATAAAATTACTTATAAATGAATCATACCAGGGACAAAAAATTAAATTTATTAAGAAACTAGGATAAAAAAAAACTTTAAGTGTAAGTAAATTGTTTTAATTTATTTTGAACGTTATTTTATTAATTAAAAACTGCGTATTTTTATATATTTTACCATACGGTTATAAGTTTGTTGTCCATATGATTGACCTAGGATTCAAAACTTAGACCACTTAAACTAAAGACACACATAGAAAAAATAAAATTAACACAAGTAGTTTATTTATTAAAACAAAGATTAAAACATAATTTGATATAAAATTCATACGTTAACATATAAATTAAAATTCTAACCACAAAGTTGTACTTACTTGCGCTTTGATGTAAAACGATCAAAGTCAAATATTTGAATGCATTAACTAACAACAAAAGTAAAAACCTAACGCTCCAAGGAGATTAACAATAGACTGGCAATATTTAAAAAAAATAAAAATTAGAAGCGTGCAAAAGTGAAGTTCCGTTGAAAACTGACTGATTGTTTAAAATTTTCGCAGATCATAAGTATATCCGTGAAAATGTAATGCCGTGCAAAAGTAACGCTATCCAAAATTGTCGCCATACAAATGTAACGTTGTGCAAAAGTTTTGACGTGTCAAATGTCGCCGTGCAAAAGTGACGCCGTGCAAAAAATAACCCTGCATGCAAAAGTGACGCCGTGCAAAAGTGTCCCTCGTGCAAAAGTGACCCTCCGTGCAAAAGTGTCCCCTCGTGCAAAAGAGTCGCCGTGCAGAAATGTCCCCTCGTGCAAAAGTGTCTTTGTGCAAAAGTGACGCTCGTGCAAAAATGACCCGTTCCCCTAAAATCTATAGTTACATCTAAAAATTTTTCACTTTTTAAACAAAACTTTAAAATGTAAGTAGTTTGCGAAAAAAAGTTTTTTTTATGAGATTTTTACATCTTGTTCTAAAAAACTAAAGTAGTCTTTAACGTAAAATTTTTTTAACCAAGCACATAAAAGAAGAAGATATCAAAGTTTTAAAGTTAGTCTGATTTTAACACTCAAGGTTTAAATGCGAGAGCAGTTTTTATAAAGAAAGCAATGAATTTATAAAAAATGTTAATACACAAATAAATGTAGCTGTAAAATTTAAAACCTGTAAACAAAATTTTAATCTTATAGTTAATAAATAACAGAACTTCTATAACAATACCAGAACTAAACATTCTGAAAAACTTATCTCAAAAAAGTAACAAATTGGGAAGTTGTCCGAATTTATCACACTATCATTAAAAACTAAGTATCTTACTTAACATATCAATAAGTTTATGACTTATCCTTGCGTAGGAATAGGCAAACTCTGGCTCGTAAAGCTAAATTTTGCAGCTTGCAAATTGCTTTTATGACGAAAGAACTTTTTGTGTTTAAACTTACAATTCGGCTCAAATTTTATTGATAACTACTTACTAGTGCCTTATTGATTTTTAGGTTTTAATTATTTAATTTTTATTGATTACAATAATTGTTTTAAATAATTGCGGTTTGGAGAAAAAAATTTCTAAGAAAATTAGGCCTCGATTTATATAAAGCTGTAAAACCTAAGTCATTAAATATGAACAAAAATAATTAAACTTCTAGAAAATTTAACAATTATATCTAGGTTTTGTATATTTTTATGCTTAAACATTATATTAACTCAACTTAATTATTATAAACATTTTTTTTAACTTGTTTTTTTGTTGAAACTATGGTGTTAAAAAGCAGTAAACTTTAATTAAAAATTTATTTGGTTTTTCCATACAAAATTATGTTACGGTTGTTTTATAAAACTTACTTAATTTTATTATTACTTATCGAATAAAAACAAAAACAATAAAAACAATTTTTTTTTAAGAAAAGCTATTAATGACTGCAAAATAAACTTGATTTTACTATTATACATGAAATTACACAAAATAAAAGCTTTAAGACATTTTTTTAAACATAAAGTTTTTACTATAAGTGCAGATAACCTAGCAGTTAAAAAAACAAAATCTTTAAGTAAGCAATTAAACTATTACGAAACTACTATTAAACTAGAAATAAGCTTTAAATTTAATATTAAAACAAAAATTACATCAAGCTAAACGATATTACCTAGACAATTCTTCTAAACATAACTATCTATGCAGCAAAAAGATAATTAAACAAAACAAAAACATAATAGAACACCAGTTCAAACAGGCTTTTAAACTAAGTGACTTTTTTAAATATAGAACTATACTATTTGAAAACTTGAAATAACTTAATTAAACCTCTAATACAAATAATAATTCAGCTTTAGAAAACTTTAAAAAGATTATCTACTAACAAAAAAACTTTAAATGTAAGTACTCATGTCTATGTTCCAAAATATTTTAATTATATTTAGCAGTAATTACGAAAATCTGTCTAGCAGATGTTTTAAAACATAAATAGGGTAACAGAAAAAATATTTAACAAGAGGTTAACTTAATAAATTTTAAATCCAAGCAAATGATAACAAACACATATTGTTTATTTTAGTTATCTAAGTTAGAATATATGTATCATAAAATATAAAGTATGTTTAATAAAATTATACACCTTTAAAAATAATGTTTTTGTAATAGTAAATCAAAAAATCATAGAAAAATATATTTAAAAATTAAAAATCGTTAGAATTAACGTCATAAGTGTAAAACATGAAAACAAAAAATTCTATAACACAATATACAAACAGCAAAATAGAACGCAGATCTGTGTATAAAATAATGTTTTTGAAATTTTGTATCAAATTTTATCTCGTAACTGTTAGTTTACTTGTAAAACTAGATTTTTTTTGTACAAAAAATTTAACTTAATATAAAACAAAGAAGTTAAGAAAACTATTTAGGGTATTGTGATATGTGATACTTTTTTTAAATTATTGATTGTATGTTCCCTATACCAGGTATATTTTACTTTGTTTTTAAATAATTCTAAAAAAAATCTAAGTTTTTAGCTTTAAATAAAATTTGTCAGCTTAAAGCGGTATTTGTAGTCATCTTATATAGTTTCAGACAAATAAGTATTTTGAATTATAGCTTTTTATAAATTAATTATTTGCAATTGTACTAAACAATTGAAAAGATGAGTTTTTGTTTATAGTTGAAATTGTAGAAATTGCTGGTAACTGCAATTGTCTAGAATCGAGCGTTTCATGTGAATAATAATTTGAACTGTCCTGACAATTTTGATCATACTGGCTTTTGCATGGCTGCATGAAATAAGACTGATGGTAATCTTTAACTGAACTTTGATTGTGAACTGATTTGTCGCAGAAAAATTTTGACAGCTGAGTTGCTTGGTTGTTGAAGGTTGGTGATAGCTTAACTGATGATTCTTCTGCAGGTGATGCCGTCTGAAACAATAAAACAATAAGTTTTTAAGACTTCAAATATTTTCCATAAAAAAAAAAGTTCATTTAATTTTAATATAATATATGAGGGTTAATCATATAAATTAGCTCAGGTGTTTAACAAAATATCTTTCTTGATATCAATGTACTACTGGTTTTTTCTTAAATTTGACACAAAAAACTACGAAAATGATAAGTTTTTCTAACCAAATAAAACATATCAAAACAATAAAAAATGCTTAAATGCACTAAAAATTAACGTCTAAAAATAATTGCAAATTAATTATTTTTAGTAGTTGTTTTCCTTATTGCAAGTAAATTTATTCAAATTATAAGTTATTGAAAATTTATAATATAGATTATTCAAAACCTTTTTATTTTCTGGCTCAAGTCCAGCTGTATCTAATTCTTCTTCGATATTAGGAATAAAAAATGAGTCGTTGTCTGACTGCTTATTGTATTCTAATGATGTCATTGTGTAACCTTTTGGGAGTATAATGACCAGTTTAATTAACAGGTTAATATTTTTATTAATGCTTTAAGTGTACAGAAATAAATTTGGGTTAGCTATATATAGAATAAAATTAATTGCAAACGAAGAAAAACTCAAAAAAAATTCTAGTTTAAGTATAGGCTTAAATTAAGATAAATAATTTTATTTATATTAGACGAACAGTAGAAAACTTGTTTTAATTATAGATTTTTAAAATTCACATTTTTTTTTTTGATATAAACTCTAAAGCTTACTTTAAACTCGATAAAAAAATTTAACAGTTTCTACAGTAATTGTAAAAACTAGGGATAAAAAGTACTTCTATATTAAAAAAAGCTTATGAAGATACTTTATGTTGTTTAATTAATTAAAATATAGATATCAATCAATATTAACCGTTTTGAAGAAGGTGCGCTTCGAGCAAGGATTGGCTGTTAAATTGAGGTTGCAGAACTAGTATGGATGCAGTTGCTAGATGTTGTCATCATTTGTCCTTGTATTTGAGAAAATTGGAGATATTGAGAAGTGTTCAAGCTAAATTCCATATTATACGAATTCGTTTCTAAATCGCTAAACATTTCTGACTTTGATTTAGTTTGAAAGGGATGTTTTAAATCGTTAAGGTCATCTGAAATTTTTGATCCATTTATAAGAAAAATATTCTTTTTTACGTTACTTTTTTTCAAGTGACTTTCAGGGTCAGCCACGTCGCCTTTTTTCTCATGCAAAGCACTGTTAGCAGAAGGTTGAGTATAATTTTGAATGGATTGTTGGTTGTGAAATGTATAGTTGAAGCAAGAGGTTGATGGCTGAGTTGATGATTCTTATGAAGTAGCTGTCTTAATACATATGATGGTATTTTAAACTTAAAAAAATAATAGTTATTTTACCCTGAAAAATAATAAATTTAAGAACTGTTTTAAATTAAAAGCAAATATGTTGTTTTAGCCGTAATTTCATAATAGATACTTTTTTTTCTTATGTTTGCTATTAAGATAAACATATCGAAATATAAAACAATGCTTAAAAGTTTGTTAAAATATATAAAATAGTTGTTTAATTTTTCTTTTCTTTATAGTAAGTGAAGCTGAAAAATAATTAAAATTTATACTTTAAAAACCTTTTTATTTTCCGGTGCCAGTCCATAGTAAGCTGTATCTAATTCTTCTTCGATGGTAGGAACAAAATGTAGTTTGCTGTCTGACTGCTGATTGTGTTCTAATAAAGTCATGGTGTAAACTTTTGAAAATATAACGACTAGTTTAACTAACAGTTTAACATTTTTACGTAATGCTTTCTTATTATGCAACTAAACTAAGGAACAAGGAATTAAATTCAATGAAAAAAGCAAAAAAGTGAAGTAATGCAAAAGCATTTTTTTCTTCTTTTTTTTGACTATACGGAACAACAGTTTTATTGTGCCAACCCATGCGACGCCCTGTTAAGTACTATTAATTTGAAAAATATTCATTAATAATAAAAATGCATTAACAATTTACATTACGCTTGAATAAAAAGGTTAATTTTATCATAAATAGAGTAGGAATGATGTTATTCTTGACGGTTCTTGCTCTTTGAAACTTAATTACAAAAATAAAAACTTTGCTGATTTCTTTTTCTAAAATGCATTTTCATCTTTATCTAAATCGAGCAAAATGCTTAAGCAGCTATCACCAATTTTATGCCAGTACATTATAGTTAATATAAGGCTACTTTGATAACTATTTTGGTTTTTCAAACAATGCCAAAAACCTTATTTAAAGCCCATTAAAACACATTAAAAAAATTGATGAAGTTATTTATTAGAAGCAAAGCATATAGAACTCCAAAATTAAAAAACTAAAAAACAATGATAAAAAGTTTATTTGTTTAAAGTATAGAAATAAACAAATCTAAACGAACCTTGGTTTAAAGTGTTTTCGGGTACATTTCCTACTTTACGCAAGAAATTAAATGTAGAAGGTACGAATGGGACGTTGTGAATGGTACATACTTTGTCGCTAAGCAGCATATCCCTAATCTTGTTGGCCTTAATACCTGGGTCACCGAATTTGTACTCTTTTATTATCTGCACTACTTCCGGGGCAGCAAATTTCCATCATAGTTTGATCCCAGCTAGTTTAGTTATGTACTATTATTTTAAAATTCTTTAAATAATATTTATTATTTAAAACGAAAGTTTTCTTGTTTTCCCTTTATTAAAAAAAAACTTTAGTTTATAGTAAAGTTTAATTGATTAACCGAGATGAATTTTTGTTCTCTTTAATTAAATCAATTAGTAGGGCTGTGAGTAGTAAAGGGTTCCATAATTTAAAATTTACGTTAGTTAATTTGGAGTTAATCATGAAAAGCATCAGGCGTAGTTAATAGTATTTTTTGAGAAATCGTGTATGAGGGGTCCTAAATTTTCAAATTTTTTTTAAAGGGAGCCTTATAAAACAAGTTTGAGAAACCCTGCTTTAAAATTTCCATTAAACAGTAGCAAGAAAAATATTTAAAGTCTCTAATAAAAATAAACACGATATAAGCTTTAAGTTTTGTAAATTTTAGAAGTCTGAAAAAACCTTGGTTTACAGTGTTTTTCGATGCGTCGCTTCCATTATTACGCAAAATGGTACTTACAGAGGATACAGAGGATACGGATGGGAAATTTCCATGGACACAAATTCCATCACTAAGTAGTCGATCTCTTATCTTCCTTGCCGTAATTGTTGGGTCACTATTTTTATATTCGTTTATTTTCTGCACGAATTTTGGGGTCAAAACATACGGTTTTATACCTCTGACGCCAGGGGCAATACTTTCGGTCTTATTAAAACGGGCTAGGATTGAGAAAACGCTTGCACCGGACACACTTAGTATTTGTTGGATGTCGTAAGGTAGCATCCCTGATTTGTGAAGTTTTACTATTTTTAGACGTGTCGTTTTTGGTAGCGGATGGCCTTTAATATAGACTCCACCTAGCTTGTTGAATTTTCTGACGGAGTGAGCTGCAGTATAAATTGATTTATTCAAACTTTTATTCAACTTTTACTTTGTGTATAAAAAGTGTTAAAAAACAGAAACAATCTAAACTAGAGATTAACTTGCCTTGTTTCCAAAATAAAATATTTAAATCAGAGAATTTTTTTCTTATTTAAAAAAAACAGATTATGTTTTACGACATAAACGAATAATTCTATAAAGATTCTGAAATATGTTTTAAGAATTTATGGTCATTAAAAACTAAAGCATCAAGTTGTTTTTCGGTTGACATAAACAGCGTCTGCATTCGTGAATTCAAGTATTGAAAAACTAACTTTGTAGAGATAGTCTTATAAGCTCTTTAATTTTTGTTTTAACACATTTATGTACAAAAATAAAATCAGAAAGTTTAGATTATTGATAAAAATAGTAAAATAAAACTTACTGTGATACTTTTAATATTGATAAAAAGAACTGTTTATATGTTGAGTTGTTTTACATGTAGCTTTTGCATAAAAAAATTTTACAGTTTTTTTTTGATTTCATAAGTGTAATTATACCCTTTAAAATTATTAAAACATTTAATTAATGAATATTAAAAAATTAATGAATTCGAAAACTATCTACGAGTAAATAAAAGCAATATAAATAAATTTATTTAGTTTCTTATTTAATTGAAATTAAGTAATTATGTTAATTATAACGTAATTATCTACAACCTTTAAATTAAAGCCAGTAAAACATTGAGTAGTCTCCGAGTAGAAAAAAAATATTATATAATATAATAACTAACAACTAAGATGATATAATATAACTGATTAAACTATAAAATATAAAAAACTAACAGTTTTGAGATTTAACTGATTCAGGTAAAGAGTTGCTGTCAAGTTGAGATTGACCTGATGTTGTAGTGGTTGCAGGCTTACTTAGGAGGGAGTTATATTGTGCTGTCTTTACTTTTTCTGAACTTTTGTCCTTACGCAGAACCCTACTTACATGGTGTGCAGATGGGACTTTTTCTTTGGTACATATGTTATAACCTAGCAACCGGTCCGTAACCTTTTTCGCGGATATTGGGTCACCGACTTTGTATTCTTTTATTTTCTTCACGACTTCTGGGGTCAAAACGTTAGGTTTGAATCCTTCCACATTGCTTATTTTTTTAAGCACAATACTGCTATAAGGCGAACAAGAAGGGACGATGTTATTGTTACAAACTTCATCATTAACCAACTGCTTCCATATTTTCCTAGCAATCGTTCTAGAAGTTTCCAGGCTGTACTCAATTATCGGGGTCAGTTTGATCTGTTTAATCTTTCTTACCGTTCCCGGAGCGGTCTCGTTGAAACGAGTTTTACCGACGCGTTCGTGAGACACCATATCATTTCGCATTATGTCGCTGACAAGCTTGACAGCTGAGTTTTTATCATCGGTTGCTTCCTTTTTTCTCTTCATTGGTGCCGATCGTCCGTTAAAACGTATTTCACCTAGCTAAATTACGTTTTTTTAGAAATACCTGCATTACAGTAAACTGGGTAAGAATTCGTTTACTTTATCAGTTTGTTTAAAAATAAAAAATTATGTATAAAGTACAAATAAATTATCTAATAAATAACTTGATTTTAGTTTAAAATAGCTTATGCAAAAACATGAAAAGTATGTTTTATCGAAAAGACTTTTTCATATTGTTATAAAAAGGCGATTTTTTTCTATCTAGCTAGAACATGTTTTGAAAATGTTCCAGAATTTCAAATTTAATTAAAAACTTATTATTGATTAAGAATGGCGATAGATACACATTTTTTAGACATATTGTCTAAAAATGTACTTTTTAATTAGTTTACGATATAGATAGAGCTTTTAAGCTGGTCATAGTTATCGTGAACACTTTAGAAATACAGTTGAACTTGATACACATATTATGTTTAAGCGGCTTTATTATGAAACTAACAAGTAGTTGTTTACTCTGGTTTAAACTTACTAACATATAATTTACTGCAAGCATTAACATTAATACAGAATACTTTAGCTATTTTGATACCTTATATGTTTAAGACCTTTTTTATAGCAATGTGTTACTACATTCAACTTTTAAAGCAACAGAAATGCGTCAAAATAAGACCAAGCAAAAATATATATATATATATATGTATACCAAGGTGTTTAAATATAAATTATTTTTTTTGAAAATTGAAATAGATAAAACATTCTCACATTTTGTGTTATTTTAGGTGGTATTTTTTTATTTATTTATAGCAAAATTAAATAACAGTAAGTATATTTAGATAAAAAACAGTTTTAAACTACAAAACTACTCGGTTAAACAATTTTAAAATCTATAAAAACATCTATGGTGTACTCAACTTGTACAACAGTATTCTCAATGCAGAAACAACATTCATTAACATCATCTTTTGCTTCAGGCTGATATTTTAACAGACATTCTGTCTTGTAAACTCTTCTACAATAATCTTTAACAAATCATCTATAAATTAAGCAACATTGTGAGTAATACTTGAACAAAGTTTTTTTTTTTTTTGAAGCTTTTTTATTCAAAATATAATCTTAAACTGTCAAAAAGAATATTGTAATTTCAGTGTTTTATTACTTTAAAAAGATAGGTGGTGAAACATTAAATCTTTTAAGGTTTAACATTGTGCAAATTATGCATAACTTGATTATAAATGATTTTACTTAACGGGAGCAACGCATAAGTAAAGTTTATTTAACTTACCAATGGTGTATTAGCACAAATATCTTCATGAAAGTTTCCACAATACTCAGTTTTACTATCTAAATAATTTTTTGTTTAGTATTTTTAAAAGTTGCCATGAACTTATTTTTGCAGTATATAATCAAATTAGATGCAAGCATTAAGCGTTTAATTAAAATACTTAAGCGATTTTATTTTTAATTTAACTTAGTTATGAAAAGAAACGTAGCTTTTTACAAACATCTTAAATGATAATTTTCATAAAAAAATTGCTTTTTGAATATAAATTTAAGTAAATATTTTCATGTGAAAAAGTATTATAATTCAAAAAAAAAATTAGTTAAAACTTTTAAATAAACTTTTTAAGTACCTTTTTAGACTTAAATAAGTTTGAAAATCTGAAGTACAAAAAATGATACTTTCACATCATATAAGACATACAATATTAAACTCTAACAGACTTGTATTTATACTAACTACTCTACGTTTTAAGCGTAAGTAAAGTCCCTAATATAAACTTAAAAAAATTTTAAACCTGATGTTTATCAATAACTAACAATTTTTCCATTGGTTTTGTAAAATTTTCCAAATAACAAACCTAAGTGCATAAAACATTCTAAGAAGCATTTATTTTTCCACTCGTTCATATATTCTAAACTAGTGTCGACTTAAAATTCAGTTGGAAGTTTGGGAAAAATGTTACAAAAATGTAATATCAAGCCGCCTATGAAGACTATTAATAAAGTTAATTTTAACAAAAACTGTTTTAATACCTTTAGATTAAGTTGATAAAATTATCATGTTATAAGGATAAAAAAATTAAAAACAGTCTTGAAGCTTTTTCTTGTTTTTCTATTTTTTTTGATTACTCAAAGTTTATGTATTATAAATCAAATAGTTTAATTCTAAGTGTAGAGTTTTTAAACACATAATGTAAACCTTTTTTAATTGATAGTATCACACATGATTTTCAAATAAACCTATTCGAAAAAAAATATATATCTTTTAATGCACCGGCTATCACAAACTGAGTTATTACAATTCAAACTATAGTTGTTTACTGACAGTAACCACAACAAAAACTATATATTTTCATAAACCTGGACTTCAAGTAAAAAATAAGCAACTTATTATTTATTGAGAAAGAACTGAAAACTCTAAAACAAATAAATAATTTTAAATGGTGTATAACCGTAAGGTTTTATCACCAGGTTCAAGAACCAAGTACTTTGAGCGCTTTGTCTTTTCAATTTTAATAGTTTTTTAAATTATACAAATACATCAGTGTTGACATCAACTGACTATTCTTTTTACAGCTACTTTTAATTTTCCAGGTAGAAAAAATTTATGTTTTGAAAATACATAAAAACACTCTGTACAATGTTTTACCTGACTTGAAGAATCTTCCACCTTGACACCAACCGATTTTCTAAAACCCATCCCCATGCAAATGTACGGGATCCGAAAGTTGCAACCTTAGATTTTTAAGCCTAAACCTTTTTACATGTTGATAATTGTCACTTATGTACAGTGGCGTCGCGTGGTATTTTTTTTAGGTGGTGCAGAATTAAAAAAAAAATTCCCTACTTTAAAAAAAATTTTTATCTAAAATAAACACTTTTTTCTATAACAATTACATTAAATTGCTTATGTAAATGAAGAAATTTTGTTTAAAAATGAAAAATTATTAAAAAAAAAAAATTATTTATGAAAATAACTTAAAAGTAAATACTTTGAAAATTAAAGTAAATATAGGAATAAAAAAAAATTAAGTAATTTAAAAGATTCAAAAAATGTTAGCTTACTTATGAGTATTAATCTTTAAGAAGGCTTTAAAGTTTAAACTAAGAGTAGAAAAAATTTAGACAAAACAAATGTTTATTATATTGAAAAATACAGCAACTTTAATAGTTTTTTTTTTTGCCTCAATCTTATTTAAAAAATATTTGATTAAACATCATACTAAGAATGGTTATTTTACTAATATTTAACTTGACAAAAAAAAATCTTATTAGACTTGGCAGAAAATTAAAAAGTCTACAAGCAAAAAAAATGTTATGTACAAACTGCAGGTTTATTTTAAGTAAAATTTATTTTACTCAAGTTTATTAAAGAGTAACTATTAACTCTCTGAAAGAGTTAAAAAAAGAACAACATGTAAAAAAGTGCATAACCCCCCACTCCCCTTACCCCTCACTATTTTGCACAATTTTTTTTACAATTATTAAGATTTTTATTAACTTTTTTTCTAAGTTTAATGTTTTTTTGTTGGAGGTTTAAAATTCAATAGTTTTTAAAGGGTATCTTTTCTTTATTAAATTTTAATTTGTTTTTCATTTTGATGATAGTATTTTTCTCAGAAGCTCACCTTTTTTAAGTTTTGTTGGTGAGGCTGTTGAACTTTTCAAGAAATTTAAAGATAATTTATAAATATGTAACCATTATAGCAGTAAAAATTGATTAGTTAGTTTTCATGTGGCCATAGGGGTAAAACACTTATTTTTTAATTTTAAATAAGCTTGTTATTTTCAGAGTAAAAAACTAAAACTGCTTTAGTCAGCCTGAATTTTTTCCTAATTCGGTCTGTTTTAATTTATCTTGGGTCATCTTGAGTTTTTTTAACATTTCTAAGTTGTCCTGATTATGAGGCAAGGCAACTATGTTTCAACAATTTTATCTAAAATTTTTGCTTTGTTTATGAAAAAATTAAATCAAAAGCCATATAAAGTAGACTAAATTTTTCTAAAATGTTAAACTACACTAAGTAATCAAAGTTTTTGGGGGTCAGACCAATATTTTAAGTTAGTCTATTTACTTTATTTAAATATGTGAATGTTTCAATAATAATAATTTTTATTTAATATAAATCTAAATTATTTTTCTGTAAAAGTAAACTTTAAGTTTATAATAAACTTCTTAACATTTTTTTCAGAACTCAAATTTTACATTTAAATAAAATTTAATTAGATATTTTTTTAACTTTATGATAACAATAATCAGTTATAGTTAAGTTTATCTATGCTTAAATACAGAAAATCAAATTTTAAGACTTTGGTGATTTAGGTTTTTTATCTTTTTTTTTTCAAAATGTGTAATTTATGACAATTTTGTTCTTTTATTGTCCCGTTTTAATATAAGTAATCTCTTAATTTAAAAAATTATGAGGGTACATAAACTTAAATTTAATCCTTTGCAGTAGCCTAGCTTTGTTATTTTTTGTTTACAATAGCTTGTTGATGATACTTAAGCATGTCCTGTTTTAGGGAATTTTCAACTTAGCTTACTTACCGCAAGATATTGATTTTGCGGTAAATCTTGAAGAAATTTTGCTTTTTTGAGTTCATTTGCGGCATTCAGCTAAGAGTTTGCGGCAGTGAAGTGGGCAAAATGGTCGTTTTCAAAGTTGAAGTTTTAAAAGAGATTAAAAGTTCTAAAAAGTAACGAAAACGTTATAGATACTTATTTTTTTCTTACAAAATTTCAAGGTGGTGCAGTTGCGGCAGTGCAACACCCCACGCGACGCCCCTGCTTATGTACACTGTGAACAATTAAAAACGATTTAATAAAAGTTTTATGGTGGAATTTATTGATTTTTGTAACGTTTTTAACTTTAAGTAATCGTACAAATAAGTATAAAGTAATTAATTAAAATGAATTTTTTTGAGCGTTTAACTAAAACAAATTTTAATGTAAGTTTTTTTGGTAACATAAAAGCTAAATAGCTCAAAAAAAAACTGTTAAATGAATTGTAAATCAAACTATTTACTCACAAAGTTTATAAATAGTTTGGCTTATATTTCATTAGACGGTTTATTTCTAAACTATTTAGATTTTCTATTTGAATAAAACTGTTTAAATGTCTGAAATAATACATAACTGGTATTTGTTCTGCCCAAGATTTACGGCTTACTTAATTCCTTTTTCTTTATAAAGACTATTTAAAAACTATTAGTATTCTCAAGTAGCGTTGCGTTGTATTTTTCTTAGGTGGTGCAAAAAAAAAATGTTCGAACTGCCGGTGCTTAAATTGCCCCTACTCGAGTTTTCACTGCTCGAGTTGCCTCTGCCGGAGTTGCTTCTGCTCGAGTTGTATCTGCTTAGCTTTGTTTTTATTTTTGTTTACAATAGCTTGTAGAATGATACTTAAGTCTGTACTGTTTTAGGGAATTTTTAACTTAGCTTACTTACCGCAAGATACTGATTTTGTGGTAATTCTTGAAGAAAATTTGCTTTTTCGAGTTCATTTGCGGCAGTGTCGTGAGCAAAATGGTTTTTGTCTAGATTGGAGTTTTATAAGAGATTTTGTTCTTAAAAATAACTAAAACTTAATAGATACTTTATTTTTTCTTACAGAATTATAAGATAGTGCAATTGCAACACCCTGCGCGACGCCCCTGGTATTCTTTATTGTTGAAGTTCATACTGAGGCTTTAATCTCATTAGATTATTTCTTGTTACTAAATTTTTTGTTGTTTTTGGACCTTGTGGACGAAAAAACCTTACGTTTACCGAGTCGCACATCATTTGGACACCTTTTGACGAGTTGTCCAGTACGTTATTTACATAGCATTAAAATTGCAAAGGACAGTTTCAATTTTTTAATATATCTTTATAAATATAAGTTTTAGTTTCTTTTTAACATTAACAGTGTTTATAAAAGTACTAAATAAACATTTTTTTTTTTAATTTTATAAAAATGTTATACTTTTGTGGTACAAGTATAAAATTTATTTAATTAAAGGCCAGAAAATACTCTTGAATTAATAAATAAATATTTTTTTTATAAGTTGTTATGTAGTACAGTTAACGTCTACAAATACTTGACTAAAAATTTTTTTAACTTGTAACAAAAAATTGCTCCTATGGAGCAAATAAACAAAATGTTTTTTTTGATGGTGTTGTTAGCAAATCAACAATATCCTTTTTTAGAAGTTTATATTCTACTTGAAAACTAACTAATTACTTAGCTAGTTGATACTTAGCTAATTAACTTCAAGCTTTATCAAGTTGCCTAACAACTAATTTTATTACTGAAATGACAAGATAAAAACAGTTTTTAATGCCTTGTTTAAATTGTCGAAAGTTTTAAATGTGTATAGCTAAAACTTTTGTTTTAAAAAATTTGTTTTAATTAATGTAGTTAAATATACTTTTAAGTATGTCTATAAAATTTAAGTGGGTAACTTGTTAGTGATGTTTTTATATGTCTTTTAAGAAGTTTTGCTTCAAACTATAGAACATAGCTTAAAATAGAATAAGTTTATTTTAGTCAATCATTATAATTGCATTACTAATTAAGTATTTATTAATTTGTTAGATGTATTTTTGAAATATAAAGTGATAGTTGTTAAAGTGTTGAATATTAGTGATTTTCATTTAGTTTAAATATTTACTACTAGAATCAACTGAAAAAGTGAAATTTTAGTGACTATTTTAACTAATTAAAGCTGTACATAGTTTACTACAGACAACTAATTAGTTTTAAAACTGATTGTTTGAAATAATTTCAACAGGCATCAAATTAAAATATATTTTAAATGTTCAAAATAAAATGTTCAGATGTTATTATCCATTGTTGTTTAAGTTACAAAGTCAAGAATGATTTTATAGAAATAATTTATCAGATTCAATCTTATACTAAGAGCTTTCCTAAAAAAATTTAATTTTGTATTTTTTAGTTAAAAAATGACGAATAAATATTTGTCTGTAAAATATTTACAAGTTATTGTAGTTTGTACATTTTATGTTAATACTAAACAATAGTTATCTTAATTTATCAGCAAATAATTTTAAACATTGATTTTATTTGTTCCTTGTTCTTATAGTGAACAACGTACTGATAAATGTTTCTTAAAACTACGAAAATTAAAAATAGTCTCCTTAAGGTTATACTAGTTGTTTCATATACAAAAGTAAATAAGATGGATTCATATAGAGAAGGAGGTTCAAAGCCTAAAAAACGAAGATTAAATCCTGGTAAAGAAATGGTTGTTGAAATTGAAAGAAGGGCAATGGTAAGTTTTTGTAAAGGGTTAGAAGTAAGAGTTATAAATGATTTGATAAATTAAGTAGTTTTTTAGTATAACTTAGTTGGTAGTAATTATTGCATCAATAAAAGTATAACTGATTAAAAACTTTTTCTAACTTTACATTTTTAAAAAGCTAGTTTTTTGTCAAGACGCTTAAGTTAGTATTACCATTACCATACAATACTTAAATCTTATATACTAGTTATAGAAAATAGTAGAACGCTTAAACTCTTATTTCAATTATACCATTCTTGAGTTGTAAATAAAATTAATTAATTTTTTCTGAATAGTTAGATATTTATTAACAAAAAAAAAACTTTTAATTTTGTATTAAATTAATTAAAAAATAGTTAATAAAAAAATATTATGGTCTTTCATCTCCGTAAAAAAGTTGTGACGTTTCGAAAACATCTTAAACTAAATCAAAAGGTTTTAGGTTGCAAATATTCGCTATTTAAACATTATTAATTTTTAAAGCTGTATACTTGATATTAAAAACTATATCAAAACTTACAGACACCTGATTCTTCTGATGAAGATGTTGTTATCACAAATGTAATTACCAAATGTAAGTATTAATTATTTTTTATTTAATGATTTTACGGACACTCATGAGATCGAAAAAGTAAAGATTTTTTAATATTGTTCTTCAACAACTTTTTTTTACCTGTTGAAATATTTTTTGATGCAGATAACCAATCTGAGGAGCTATCTGTAAAAGAGGTTAGAACTTTTAGCATAATAAATGTTATAAAACATATTTTAAACATTAAGTTAAGTATATATGATAAGAGTAAAAAGTGTTTGTGTGCTAAAACTAAAACAATTAAGATTAACTTGAAGCACAAAGTCATTATAGTGCTTTTTAAACTATTTCTGAAGAACTTAGCTAGCTTAATTAACGCTTTAATTAAAGATGCAGTTTGTTATGAACTATGGAAAAGTGACAGATTGTAGAATTTTAAGAGTGCGGATACCAGCAGTAAAACAAAGCGTGTCAGTATCATGGAACTCACTCAGAACTATGCGACCCAATAAAAGAACTAACGAGGAGGCTATGAGTTTTTACTTTCATTTGCAATTAAAAAATCAAGTTTGTTGAATATTTTTTAATTGGCTATTTATTAAAAGACTATCTATTTTTTTATTCACCTTTAAATAATTAAGGTCTGTAATTATAAAATGCAATTTTAAAAGGAGTATCTCTGAAACTTTACGGCTTAAAAGCATAAACTTTTCTTTACTTAATTTAAAATTGCGTTATATATGCATTTTAACAAATATGTAAATAATTTTCAGTCAAAATATTTATCTTTAAATTCGATTTTTAAACTGAACCGAAACAACTTTTTCAAATCTTATTAAACTTTATATGTTACGCTTCAGAAACCAAAAGTTAAAGCTTAGTATTAGTTTTTTTGAGGACATATATGTAGTTCTGCAACCAATACTAATAAACTATATTTTCAATCAGAAAAAAATGTGCTTCATGGACAACAATGTCATGAAAATAATTCTATCTAACGATCAAAATAAGTTTGAGAAAAATACACTGAAAATGGTAAAATTCTTCATGTAACTCTTCTAGTTTAATAGTAGAAATAGCATTAAAATAAAAACATAGTGTAAAGAAAATCGTATTTAATTTTCAATAATCGCATAAATCATTGATAGTTGTAAAATTAATTTGAGTTTTAACTAAAAACTATTTCCTTGAAGGTTCATTTTGATAACTATGACGGTTGTTTGGGGTTTGTAAATCTCACCGAGGACCATTGGACTCTTTTTGTGAGCCAGTTTACTAATTTACTATGTATTGTTGAACTTAAACTGTAGTAGTTTAGCACGTTATTCAAATGTTTAAAGTGCCAATAACTATAATAAGTATAAACAATTTTGCTGTTGCCTTGTCTGACCACTAAACAGTAAATTTCCTAATTTTCTAGTTACAAATCACCTTAAACTATATTACCAACCAGATGATGAATCAGAAAAAAGAGACGATTATTTTGATGGATTCACTGTATGTATACAACAACCAAGATGCCGTGGTCACTGAAAGGCTGAAAGAATGGTTTTGGGTGAGAAAGACTATGTTGCTGGGTAAGGATCCCCGATGGTCGGCAACTAAGTGGAAGATGCTTCACTGCCGAGTTAGAGAGGATAGGAATGAAAAAAACAGCGGTGCGTTTGTCTGCATGGTAAGTTGGTGTCATCATCCGTGTAGTTGTATAATTTGATTTTTTTTTGATTTTATAAATTTTATTAAACGAAAAAAAAACGCTCAAATTACTTTGTTCTTTGATCTCATGCACAACAAAGTTACACTCAAAGAGTCAATTAAATATGTGTAAATAAAATAAATATTTTTTGTTTTGGTTACTGTTACTAAATAACTAAACTCTGAATCGTATTAACCCGGTTTTTTGTTAGCCGGTATGTTAAGTAATACTATTTTTTTATCGAAAATGTTTGTTTTAGATACAGTATATCACGTGTGATACTACCAATTTAAAGTGGACAACATTATGTGTTTAGACATTCTACATTTAAAATTAAAATATTTGATATAAAATGCAAAAATTTTAAACTATTTAAAAAAAGAAAAATATGAATTTTTTTATTTAAGACTTATTTTAAATTTTTCTTATAACATGAGAGTTGTCAAATTTATTATCTAAAGGTATTAAACTAGCATATGAATTAATTAAAATAAAAGTTTTTAATTGTCTTCATAGGCGGCTAAACACGTGTGTAACATTTTTCCCAAACTTCCTACTGAATTTCAATTTGACACTAGTTTGGAACATATGGACGAGTGGAGATATAAATGCATCTTGGAATGTTTCATGCATTCAGGTTTGTTATTTGGAAAAATTAACCAAGTCTATGGAAAAATAGTTAGTTTTTTATAAATTTAGGTTTAAAAGTTGTTAAAGTTCAAAACAAACACTTTATTTACACTTCAAACGTAAAGTACTTAGTATAAAAATATCTGTTAGAGATTATTATCGTATTTTAGTACTCCAGATTTTTTTACTTATTTAAGTCTAGTAAGAAGTTCAAAAAACTTAACTAATCGTATTTCAACAAAATTTTAATAGTTTTTATGTAAAATTATATACCTGAAGTTATTTTTCTAAAAACTATTTTCCAATGAAACTTATAATTTATGGTGTTTGTAAAAAGCTACGTTTTGTTTCACAACTAAACTAAAAGTTAAATTATATAGGTATTTTGAATATCGGTTATAGCAACTTTAAAAATATTCTAAACAAAAAACTAATTAGATAGCAAAACTGAGTACTGTGGACACTGTCATGAATATATTTGTGCTAATACACCAGTGGTAAGCTAAAATATTTTACTTATGGGTTACTCCCTTTAAGCTAATCATTTATAAACTAGTTTTGCACAATTTGCACAATGAGTAACATTAAAAGTTTTGAAGTTTCACTAACACTCATTTTTCTGCAATCAAATAATCCTTTTGAAATTATTATAAAAAAAAAATCATCATTTAAAAATAAAAATTTACTCAAATATTATTTACAATTTTGCTTATAATATAGATGAGTTGTGTTAAAGATTATTGTGGAAGAGTTTACAAGACAGAATGTTTGGAAAGATATCAGCCTGAAGTAAAAGATGGTAATTATGAATGTTATTTCTGTCATGAGAATACACTTGTAGAAATTGAGCACTCTGTAGAATATTTATAAATTTTGGAATTTCTAACCGAACAGGGACGGATATAAAAATAATTTTACTGTTTAGAAATGTATTTGAAGTTAATTGTTGTAGATATGTTTTTTCTGTAAATCAACTTAAATAATACTACCTAGAACTGCTCAAAATAAGTGACTAAATTGTTTCTCAATTTTATTTTCATATAAAAAATCACTTGTTATTAAATCTCTTTATATATGTAGATTTATATGTGTTTTATTTTTTGTTTTATTTTGACGTCTTTCTGTTGCTTTATATGTTGAATGTCGTAATAAAACTTAAAGGTCTATGAAAATTGTGCATATCGACATACTTAATTAAAATAAATTATAATTAGGATTTTTTATTTTTTCAATTGTCACTTCAATTACATAGATATGTTAAAATTTATAAGAATATTAATTGAGCCCTGGACAAGACATCGAACTGTATCCGTGGTGTACGACTCAACAACCAAAATATTTTAACTAGTGTATTAGCTATTATTTTAACTCTTAATTTTATCAGTTATGTCAGCTATTACACATGTTTAGGTGAAAACATAAATTTTACATTTCATCACTGGTTTTCAAACGCTGTAATAGTATATTAATATATTTTTTTAAATCCTTCTAAATAAAAAATAAACTAACTAAAGTAAGTTTTTGGGAATGTTATAGTTTGAAAAACTTCATATTTCTTATTACTTCTTTAAACTGTTCGCTATAGAATCAGTTATTATCAATTTTCAATATAGAAATATCTTAAAGCTTTTTTGGACAATGTATTTTAAATACTACAAAATGTATAAAAATTTAATATTTACCGATATACTAAATTTAACAATCGTTAAAGTATTGCAAATATGTTTTTATATGAAAAATATTTTAGTTAAAAAAAAGTACTTTTCAAATATTTATTTAAAGAGGCAATACATTAAATTTAAAATTTTAAATTATCACAACTTTAAATATAAACAAATAGCGGAATGAAAACATTATTAACAACTATTATAAATTATCAAACTTGTTTCATAAATGTAACTTGTTTAAAATTTGGGTAAGTAGTTAAAGAACTTTTAAAGACTTAAACAAAACTATAACAAAGATTTATAATTAAACTATAATTAAAATTACTCGAACTAGTACGTTGTTTAATAACATAAAATAAAAAGGTATTAAAACTGAAAAAAAAAAGATTAATTAAAAAAATTAAACATATAAGGTATTGTTAATTTAAAACAAAATTTACTCTTAAGTTAGTTAATTTATTTAATTATCTCTTATTTCTAGTTAACAAATATTTAAATCTGAAATTTCTGTCGTAGTATGTTTTACATATCAATCAAGTTTATCTTTTTTATATACAGTTATTCTTATTGTTTTCTATACTAAACATTTTTTTAAAGTATAAATCGTTATTTAACTACTTTTAAAAGTATACCCTTATATTAAAGTTATTATTTTTTAGTTTTAGGTTTACAATTAGAGTATAAATAGTAAAAATAAAACAAATATTGTAACTCAGGGGCGTGTCTAGACGTTTTCAGTTGAGTTGCAAAATGTTTGTGTTCAATACTATACTGTTTTATCAAGTAGTTTTTAATAACATATCAATAAATAAGTTACATAATTGACTACCATACAGCTGTCAAAAGTTTCTCAGCTACTTAAAAATGTTTTAAATCTTAACAATTTGAAGATACAGGTTAAACAGAATGTAAAATCTTAATAAGTAATCTAGCTATTTATATTTTAGTAAGATGATTTAGATAAAAACCTAAATCCTGTTATTATTAATAATGTGAAAATGTTGCCTTTATTGTCTAACATGTATAACGCAATAAATGTAAATATCATTTACATATAAAACTAAAAAAAAATACTAATCAAATTATTAACTAACTTTTCTTCATGATAAAAAAACTTATTCGATGATATATAAATAAAGTACTTATTTAAACAGTTCTAGTTAAATATCTTTGGTAAATGCGTGTAAAAATGATAAAAATAATAATAATTTCGAAAACAAACTCATGGAAGACATGAACAATTATTTAACAATATTAACTGTAAAAGTAATTAAATTTTAAAATAGCAGTTTTTCTATTGTTTAAATAAGTAAAACAATATGTGATTGGTATTAAGTTTTCTATTTAAAAATGATATTTTTGTAGTAGTAAAATAAATCAAAAGGTCTTTTGTATTATAACTGGTGTTGGACCAATAAGTTTTCTTATTCAAATATGCTCTGTTCGTATCTATAATATTTTTATACAGTATATACACTTTATCTACAACTTTTGAGGTACTTATTTATTAAATAGAAACTAAATTTTGTCTAATGTTATAAAGTTTACATGTAAATATGAATTTTTTCTAAAGCTGTTTTTTTTTTAATACTTAACTTACAGAAAAAATAAGCACCCAATCGATTTTATGTTTTAAGTTTATTCCGGTTTTTTCGCGGGTAGCATAGAAATAGAAAACCTTTTAAACTTTATTACATAATAATATTTTTGTATTGATTTTCACAAAGTAACCTGTTATTTGTGTATAGATTCTGGAAACAGAGCAATAGTGCGTACTCAAGCGGGAGGTCACTGTACTTTACTCACTTTTTCAAAATTGAAACTAAAAACTTATTAAAGCTGTTTTTATAAACGATATACGACACTTTGTACTTTTAATGTCGTAAAAAGAAGTCTAAAACATGCAAAGTCAAAAAAAAAACAAGAAACCTGCTGTTTATTAAAGGTCACTGTAATCAATCAAACATGATTTAATCAGATATGTCTTAAACACGATTGTTGCACTAATAATATATGTAAAAAACCTTTTAATTGTATATCTGATTAAATTAAATATTACAGGTCTACCAATAAATGCACTAATTTTAAACTTAAAATTTGACGTTTTAAAACTGAAATATATCATATTACATTAGTTATATTAACAAGGTAGCTAAAAAGTATATCTAATATTCATAAATACTTACCTATTCAGGTTTAAGAGCAATGAAGACAAAATATAGCTATCAATAATTCTCCTGTTTAAAGTTGAATTATGCGGGTAAATTTATATGTTAACGAAAGGTTTGATATACTTTATAAAACTTGCATTTTACAAGATACTTAGTTTAAAATTAGATACATTTTTAAACTACTTGGTTCAGTTACCAATCTTTCTCCGACAAAATGTGTTAAACTCATACCAATCACATTCTTAATCATTTTGCGTGTGTAAGTAATCAAGTAGTTTGTGTAATTTTAAGACTTTAAAAACAATATAGTAAGGTTATTATAACGTGTAAAAAGACTTATACAACAAATGAACCTTTGAAATATTTGTTTTTCGTATACGTTACAACTTTCAAGATATTAAGTAACTTTGCAATTGTATAATAACATCAAAAAGATGTTTATAAATGCTATTGTAAATTAAAAGTGTTGTTAAAATTGTGTAAGAGAAATAACTATAACATTGAATATTCAAAACTTAATATATTTTTATGAAGCCAATAGTTTTGAATCAAAGAATAAAAACAAATTGCTTTTTCATAACATGCTGTACAGGTAATGAATTTAATTAGTAATTTTGACAAAGAAAAACATAATGAAAACGAAACACAGACGTTTAAAAGTTTACTAAGTAAAGTATAAAAAAACCATTAGGTTCCTGTTTTACGCAATGGAAAGGCAATTGTTAAGATACTTTAAGAAAAGTTTTAAATTAAACATATTTAAAATAACTTGCTTTATAATGTAAAATGTTTATTTCTGTTTTTCATACAAATTTATAATTTTATTTTGTATAAGCATATTACTTAAAAATGAAATAACGAAAACATCATGAACTAAAACTTTTCAAATTTCAAGATTATTGAAATAAATATTCTACACTTTTAATAACTCTGTTTAACACATTTTTTTGAACTGTTTAATGTAATATCTTTTAGGCTAACTAAACTGTTTAATGTAATTAAGACATAATGAACAATATTTACCTATAAAAATAAAACAACCAATTTGATGAAACTAATAATTAGAAAGTTATAAAGGCAAATATTACTTTAAATTATTAAAATGCTAAAAATACTTACACTAATCAAAGTTTTAAATAACTATGTCACAAAAAAACCTTTTTTTGTTTGAACTAATATTTTCTTGAGTCGGACTTTTTGGAAAAATACTAAATAAATCGTTAAACATAGTTAAAATGTTAAGTTTTTGTAGAACATTAGTTCTGCAAATCTTAAAAACTAATTCTAGTTTTTAATGACAGCGTTGTTTATATCAACTGAGAAATATACAAACACTTTTTAAATTGAAATATCAATTATAACTTATAAAGATGAAAAATTTATATTATATATCCAGTACATCTTTATTTTAAAAGAAAATCAGTAAATTTATTTTCGTATTTTTTGATTTATTTAAGTACAATTTTAAAGCTACATGTTGCACTGTTTTTATATTTAATATTTTGAAACATTAAGTGATAGGTTTAAACTACAAATTGTATTATTTTTAAATAATATTAGATGTAGGATTTTAAGGTACATTAAATAGCAATACATCTCTCATTGTAAGACTTTAACTACGCAAGATTTGTTTTAGATAATTTAAAGTCATTAGCTTTTAAATTAAGAAAAAACTTGTTTTTTTGTAAAAGTAAAAACGGTTTTTATTAAATTAAACTCCTTACCGTTGATATCTCACATAGCTTCTTTTTTAATTAAAATGTTCTAGCATACTAAAAGTAGTAAAATTGGCTTTTATTGTATTAAGAAGTCTTTTAGATTATTTTGATGGCTGTATAAAATAAATACTTCTATGTTTTTACAACAAAAAATACATTAAATTATCTAAACATTTCAAGCACTAAAATTTTTTTATTTGGTTTTTAAGCTAGCTCGACACAGTTGTTTGAATATAATAAGTACTATCAACAAAGATAAATAACAAATTAAAAATGTTAACTAAAATATTTGTTTTGTTTTTTTAGTTGTTGTTGAATAGTAAATGTTAACAATCAAGTCAAACATATGTTGAAAACATATACTTTTTAAACTGATCTAAATTACAAACACAAAAAAATATCACACTCAAAAATGAATTCAGGGAATAAAGCATCAATAGGTAAAAATAATATAAATATTATAACTAAATGAATACAATTTTTTTATTTTTAGACTAGAAAAAACTAACTTCACTAGAATTTCTGTTTGCACTGAAAACTATTGTTAAAAGAAACAAGTTTTTGTTTAAATCTCCTTATTTCTAGGGTAAAGACAATAGTTAAAAAAATATTTGTTTTCTATTTAACAGCTATTGTTGAGTTTACTCGAGCTAAAAGTTTATTTTAAATATAAGTAGTCATTACACATAAAAAAACATACATATTAGAATAGCATTTTATAGATTATAAGCTTAAAAGTTATTATTTGTAGCAAGAAATTCTTAGTTATTATCTTTATTACATATTTAAAGTTTCTCACACATTTAGTTTAAAACTAGCATAAGGTTAATTTTAACAGATTTAACTAGTCGATCTTCAAAATTAAAATAATCTTCAATTGTTGTTTATCCATTTTTTATGTTTTAAACCATGTATTTTCAAATACTTTTTTTTTTAAACTTATTTGCCAAAGTATAAATGTAAGTTGTTACTAAACTTTAATTAAATCTACAAAATTCATCTTAATATATGTTTTTTCTCATTTGGTATGTAGAACTTCAATAGTAAAATAGATGAAACAAAAACTCATCCGTTAAGGTATAAACTATAAAGTGGGCTATTTTATTTTTAACTTTTCATGATGAAAGACAGCAAAAATTTTTATATATGTTTAAGTTTCTGGCATAATTGTGTTATGATAATTTTCATGTTTAGATTTTAATTAAGTCGAATGAAAATCCTTGAACTTTTTTTAGACATTGCATTAAAACTACGTTGTAAGTCAAGTTTTACAACCACTACTTTGATCTAAAAGCTTATTTATTAAAAAGTATTTATTTAAATAAATTCATTATTTATATTTCAGCTGATTCCTGTGGAGAAATGAATCAGTTAGGGGGACTTTTCTACAACGGCCGTCCGCTACCGCACGAAACTCGGAAGAAAATAGTTGATCTCTACAAACAAGGCGTGCAGCCCTGCAATATCAGCCGAAACTTGAAGGTGTCCCACGGTTGCGTCTGTAAGATATTAGCAAGGTTCAACGAAACCGGAAGTATAGCTCCAGGTACAGTTGGCGGCAGCAAGCCGAGAAAAACGACTCCGGTAGTCGTTGACAAGATAAAAGAGTACATAGTTGAAAACCCTGCAAGTTTCGCGAGGGAAATTAGGGACCGGTTGCTCACCGATGGAGTTTGTGATATACACAACGTCCCCTCTGTTTCTACTGTTAGCAGGATTTTGCGTGAAAAAGTAGGCAACGTACTAAATCCAAATAATCCTTTATATAAAGACTATCAAAAACAAAATAGTTCTACAATAAGCGATTCTGACACTTTAGAGGAACTTATCAACCAAACTCCTTCTTGTCAACAAAATTCAGACCGATTGGATCAAAGTTTTTCTCAGAACAAGGATTTTAGTTCTACTAACTTAACAGGAAAACTGCAGTCTACCATGGAGTCAGGTCAAATAATGAGATCAGTTCCCAACTGCAATTCTTATATTCCAGCCACCATGACAACTAAACGTTACAATACAGGTTAAATTTTAGTTATTTATATCTATTATTAATTATGATATATTAATTATATCGTATTTAACAGTCATATTATTTTTAAATTGTAATAATTTGAAGTTTTTAATGTTATATTTATTATGAAAAATTAAAAACTATTTTTAGCTTAAACGTTTTACCTACCTTTTGATAAATTTCTTTATTTCAAGGAACTCTAATAGACTATAAACTTATAATTAAAATTTAAGTTTTATTCAATTTGCTTATACCTTTACAATTTAGAATTTACATTATTATAAGAAGTTATTACTATTGTTATTATACTAAAAAGTTTTAAATAAGTTGTTTTCAGTAACATTTGATTTAATCTTTCTTTGATTGCAGTTCGTTTAGTTATGTTTAGTTTATAGAAGTTATTTTGAAATGTTAATACAAGTTCAAAATGTTTTTTAATAAGAAAATAAAGTTAAAATAATTTAGAGATATTATTTAAAAATTCTTAAACATTTTTAAAAACTTTATACTTAAATTATTGTAAAAACTTTGTTCTCTAACTGTTTTTCTTACTAACTTTTTTTAAACAAATAACAAACTTTAATGTTATCCGAATTTATCGCTTTAGCTTTTAAAACTAATGGACTAAATATGTTTTTCTTAGGTTATAGTAGACCAACAACCAGTTACAATCAGCAACCGAACAACACAAACGTTGTTCAAGAAATTGAGGATGAAATAAGAACAAGTTATTATGGACAGCAAGTTAATACTGTTTCTGTAAGTTAAAGTACATTTCTGAATGATTAGTTTACTTTTTGTTTTACTACAATGATATTGCAAAATAGTTACAAAGTTTTATATCTTGTTTGAAATAGAAAGATTAATAGAATTCAGTTCTACTCACTTATAATAAAAACACAAAAATCGAAAGTACTCAAGAGTTATACAATATATTTTAGTAATATATTTAAATTTGAACATATTTATTTTTTTAATTAAGTTAAATTTGTTAGAAAGTTGCTTACAAAAATATTTTTAAGTTATAAGTTATCTACAGACAAAAAATAGAGGTTATATAAACTTGTGAAATGTAAACTATTTAAAAAAATTAAATTATGTAAAGAAAGTTATATCATTATTTAGATTTATTCTATTTTTTTCATTTATACAAAATCAAACTTTTTAGTATAAGTATTCTGGTTATTAAACGAGCAAATAACTAACATAAAAGGTTTAGCACTGGTAAAAAAACTTTAAAATTTTTATTTTTTAACATAACAGACAATGACAACACAACAACCACCATCTATCCAAACTCAGCCATCAACTGTTTACAATCCTCAGTCGTTCCGAAACTACCAGCAACCTTCTTATGCGCCACCTAGCAGTTACGTTCAGTATCCACAAACGCAACAGTATGCTTCAGGATACCAACAACAAACTCATTGTCAACATATACATCCTGATTTTCAATTGGACTTACCTGTGAATTCATCAAGAAGTCGTGCTGATTTTATACAAAGATTACCCACTAGTTTTCCAAATGCTCCACATCCACCTACTCAACATCCTGAATTTCATCCTCATGATTTTCAAAACAATCACGCTCAATATACCCCTGTCGAATTTGCTCAAGTTAAACAGCTGCCAACTCAAATTCCTTTGACTGCTTCACATGAAAACATCGGTTCAATTGTATATGATCATCAGCATCTTCAGCAAATGTGAATTGGTCAAAACACCAAAGTCATCAACGAGATAATGGTAAAAATGTAGCTTAAAGTTCGACTAGGAAAATAGTGTAGTTAAAGTAAATTAAAAATATAAGTTGTTTTCGTTTGTTTAGCTCACATTTCTTTTTTTTTTTTTTGATTTAAGTTTACTGGTTTAAAAAGTTATCAAAAAACTTGATTAAAATTAAATGAGTACAATTTATAAATTTAATGTTTGATTGAAGCAATAATATATAAATAAAATCTTATTTATACGTATTGAGCATAAACTAAATGTGTTTATATTTTATTTATTTTTTTTATCTTATTATATTTTTAAACAGTTTTCGAAATAAATAAACTACATTATTGTTTGAATATGTTTCATAAGAGTTTTGTTATACAAGATTATGGTAGAAGTAAAATTACAACATCTTGCATTGAAATGTAACTAAACAATTAAGAAATACTAAATTACATTAAGAAAATAAACTAAATATTTGTTTTTCGTGGTTTACTGCTGAAAAAGTGAAAAAGTTATAAACAAGAATAAGCCGTGCTAAAAATTGCATTGATTTAAGAAAATAGTATTTTCAATCTAAAAAACTTTAATTTTAATTTACTATGAACTTGATGTATTATAAATTTTAAGCAATCACCTGATGATTTAAATTTATACGATATATTTACAAAGTTTTTTTTTGAAAAGGTAATGAAAAATATTAAGTTACAATAACTGTTAAAAATGGGAGCCGATAATCTCTAACCCGATCATTTTAAACTCGATAATTTAAAACCCGACCTAACCCGGTTATTTTTAACTTGATCATTTCTAACTCAATCAGTAATCTTTTATTTAATTTTAGATTTATTTTATCACAGTCTGTTTTCAAAACAAACTGAACTTATTAAAAATGTTCTTTTATTGAAGTTTAAGTTTTGGGTCCAAAACAAAAGTTAGTGCTTATATTGCTCTACATAAAATATACTTGTAATATTAATTTCATTTCATGTTACTATACTTCAGTTTTATTTCCATTTGCAGAAGTTTATAATATAAATCTACTAAAATCGAACTTTTTCTTTTTAATTATACAGTTCTTATTCACTTATCCGGACACATTTGGCAAAATTTTTCTGTAAACATGTCCGGATAACCAAAGTTCCGGATAAGTACTATAAGTTATTTTTTTATATAATAATATAACTGCTGAATATAATGAGAAGCATAATAAAAGTGTTATGGTAAAAACAAATACATAGTAAGTGTGAGTAATATATAAAAAAATTTAAACAGTAAAAGCTGAATTTTTGGTTAATTAACTCATATTATATAAGGTAGAAAAACATCAGACTTAGTAACCCTCTGCAACGTTATACGTTTTTTGAGGGTCAAGCAAGTAAAACTCATCTTTTTTTTATTCCGCCTGCCCTTACTCTGAATTAAAAAAAAAAAAAAATTATGTTTAAGAAAAAATATATATTCAACTTATCGTTGAAAACAAAAAATAATATAAACCTATCTCTCTAAGTAAAGAAAGCTTTTTAAACAAAGAAAACAATAAAAAAACAAAGAAAAACGAAAAACTTTAACTAAGTTTAAATTCAATTTAGCAGAAACATATCACTTCTAACAAACTAGTATTTATTGTATGTTTTGCTAAAATAAGAAAGAAAAGACGTATGTTTAATAGTTTTTTCACGTTTTTCAGCAGAAAACTTACAGAATTTATAAAATCGATTAAAATTTTTTTACAGCAAGAAAGCTTAAATATTTGTATCATACAACAATGTTAGTGTTTAATACTGAAAATTTTTTGAATTTTTTTCTGAACAAAAGTGTCCGGATAAGTGAAGTCCGGATAGCTGAATAAGCACTGTACAATGTTTACATAAATTGCAGAGTTTTTAATTTGGAAGTTTCACCAGCACTAATTTTTAAGCAGTCAAAAAATTCTTTTTATTTTTTGAAAACAATAAAAATGCATCAGTTAATAATAAAATTTTATTTAAATATTATTTACAATATTAGTTATAATATAGATGAGTTGTGAAAACGAGTATTCTGGAAGAGTTTATATGACAGAATGTCTGGAAAAATATTAGCTTAAAGTAAAAGATGGTAATTATGAATGTTATTTCTGTCTTGAGAATACAGTTGCAGAAGTCGAGTACGCTATAGAATATATATAAAGTTTAAAAAATTTTTAACCGAACAGGAATGGATATAAAAATAGTTTTATTGTTTAAAACTGTGTTTGAAGTTAAACAAAGTTGTTTTTTTCTCTAAATAAATTTTTATATTACTACTTAGAACTGCTCAACGTAAGAAACTATTTTTTTTTCGTTGTTGTTTTCATATAAAAAAAGTTTATAATAAATCTCATAATATATGTATATTTATAAGTTTTTTAAGTCATTCTGTTGCTTTATAAGTTGAATGTAGTAATAAATTTTGATAAAAATATTTTCAAAATGTTCTCTATTAGTGTCAATGTTTGCAAAAAAATATATAGTCGTATAATATGTAATAAAATTTAAGTAGAGTAAATAACTGTTTATCTCTTCATAATAAGGCTGTATAACAACAACAACAGAATTAAATTCAACTTTATTTTTAAAAAGTTTACGATAACTTTATCAGGTTATTACTGAGATTTTTATTATGTTACTAACGACTTTTGAATAATATATGCTCATAGCTTTTACAAATAGTTAGACTTAAACATCTGGTTTTTGTGACTTTATTTTTAGAAATTGGTGTACTGGTTTAGCTTATCAAAATCTAGGTAATATTTTTAGTCCTTTACAATTGAAAATTTATATATGCCGAATAATGCTGTTTAATAGTAAAATGTATGAAGATACTTTTTTGCTAAAATGTTTTTTTCTCGCTTTTAAGTAAAACAAAACAATCATCCACATACCTTACATACAATAAATTATTTTTGAACGCAGGAACAATTTTTAATTCAATATAACCCATAAATATATTTGCTAATGTTGGTCCCAAGGGGGATCCCATGGCTATCCCGTCTTGTTGTGAATAAATTAACGAATTAAAACTAAACTTGACACATGAAGTTGCAAGTTTCAAAAGGTTTTTAAAATTAATTCTGCTAAATGTAGGTTTACTTAACTTAAACAATGTATTAACACAAATATTAATAACCTCTTCCAACGGTACGTTAGTAAAAAGACTTTTAACATCAAAAGACGCAATAAACGTATTAATAGGTTCCATTTCTTTAATTTTGTCTACAAACGTAAATGAATCCTTTAAACAATATGACGAGAAGTGTTTTAAAACTGGTTCAAGACACGAGTTTAAAAATTTTTCCAACTTATGTTGTGCTAAATTAACCATAGATAAAATGGGCCTCAAAGGAATGTTTTCTTTATGAATTTTTGGTAATCCATACAAACGTGGAGTAACTGATCCAAGTGGCTTAATTAAATTAAATAATGATTCACTAAATTCATTCTTGAATAATAACTGATTCAGAAACTTAATAATTTCACTTTCCACTTTATCAATATTATCTAGTTCTTTTGCTTCTCCTATAAGTTAAATTTTGTTGAATCACCAACAATATCGTTCGTTTTTTTCCAAATAATCAGATTTGTTTATTAATACACAACTATTACCCTTGTCGGGTTTAGAAATTACCAAACTATGTGTGTAAAATCTTATCATTTGTTATCATTGTACTCTACTAAAGAGAATTGATCGAAATACATTTAGTGTTTTTGAAAGTGTGTGTCTTGTATAACTTATTGTAATAAATTTTAAAACAACTTGGTTCAGTAATCAATCTTTCTACGACAAAATGTGTTAAAACCATACTAATAACATTCTTAATCATTTTGCGTGTGTAAGTAATCAAGTACTAGTTTGTGTAAATAATTTTCAAGTATTAAATAACATTGCCATTGTATAGTAACATCAAAAAGATGTTGATAAATACTTATGTAAAATAAAAGTGTTGTTTGAATTGTGTAAGAACAATTGATAAAACATCGAACACTCAAAACTTAATAAATTAATACGAAGCTAATAGTTTTGAATCAATAAATAAAAATAAACTGCATTTTCATACCATGCTAAAAAAGTTATGAATTAAAATAGTAATTTTGACAAAGAAAAGCATAAAAAACGAAACACAGACGTTTTAACAGCTTACTAACTAAAGAACAAAAAAAATACTTACAGGTTTTGGTTTTACGCAATGGAAAGGTAATTTTAAAAGGTTTTAAGATAATTTTATAAAGTAATGTCATAAAATGTTTGCTTTATAATGTAGAATGCATATTACTAATATTTGATTAAATTGTTTTTATTTAAACATAATGTATAAAAATGTAGTATATTTCTATTTATATAAGCATATTACTTAAAAATAAAATAATAAAAACTGCATGACTTTTAAAATTTTTAAATTATTATAGTAAACACTCTAAACTTTTAATAACTTGGTTTAACATATGTTTTTAGAAAGTTTAATGAAATATCATTTATACTACAAAATAAGTAAAATTTTAAAACATTGTGAATGATTTGTTACTAGTTAAGAAAAATAATGGATTTGATGATACTAATGAAAAAATTATAAAAGTGAATATTACTTTGAGTTAGTAAATTGCCTAAAAAACTTACACAGTTTATTTTCTAATTAACTATATAATACAAAAAAAAGTTTTTATTGTGTTTCAATTAAAATTAATATCAAAAGTAACATTTATATGTCGGATTTTAAAATTAAGTTACTAATTAAATCATTAAATGTAGTTAACATAAAAAGTTTTTGTAGAAAACTGATACTGCAAATTTTAGAAATCTATTTTATTTTATAAAATCATCGTTGTTTACATCAAATGATGAACTTTATGAAATATATTACTAATTTTTTAAATTGAAATATCAATTAAAACCTATGAAGATGAAAATTTTGTATTATCTTTTTGTTATATCCAGTACATCTTTATTTTAATAATAAGTCAAGAAATTTATAGAATCATAAGCGTTTTAATAAAGAAATAAATCGTTTCTTTTTTGTAAAAGTAAAAATTTTTCACTATAAAAACAACTTTTTTGATAAATTTAAGTCCTTACAGTTCTTAATTTAATTAGCTTCTTTTTAAAAATTAAAATATTTAAGTATATTGCAATTAATAAAATAAACTTTTAATGTATTGAAAAATATTTTAGATTATCTTGATAGCTATATAAAATCAATTCTTTGGTTTTTTTCACAGTAGAAAAAAAAATCATGATAAAAAACATTTAAATCAATAAAGTTCTAAATATTTTATTTTTAAGCTAGTTCGGCACAATAATTGAAACATAAGAAATAATATCAACAAACTTAGTAACAAATACAAAATATTAATTGAAATGATTTGTTTATTTATTTAAGATTGTTCTTGAAGAGTAAATGTCGACAATCAAGACAAACATAAATTAGAAACGAATTCTGTTTAAACTGTTGTAAGTTGTAAACGTGAAAAGAAATATCACAATCAAAAATGAATTCAGGAAACGAAGCATCAAGAGGTAAAAAGAATACATACATGATAACTAAATAAACAAAAATTTTCTGTTTTTAGACTAAAAATAAGTAACTTCACTTTGACTGTATATTAAAACTGAAAAGTATATAATTAAAGAAATAAATTTAAAGATTTTAAATGTCTGTTTGCACTAAAAACTATATAAAAAAGCAATAAGTTTTTGTTTTCATCTCTTTAATATTAGGTTAAGATAATAGTTAAATCTGAAAAAAATTATGACCTAATTATTAACTATTGTTGAGTTTACTCTAGTTAAATAAACTTTTTAAATATAAGTAGTCATCAACGTAAAATAAAACATATTTTTATAAATTTAGCATTTTATAGATTAAGGTGCTTAAAACTTATTATTTGAAGCAAAAAGTTTATATTTTAATTTTTAATAGATATTTAAATCTTGCTCACAAAAATATTTTTAATTTAGCAAAGAGTTAATACTTACAGATCTAACTCTTCGATTATGTATCTAGAACAAATTTTTTTTCAAAAACCTTATAGGCCGAAATATAAAAGTATGATTTTAGTTGTTACTAAACTTTAAATAAATTTACAAAATTCATCTTAATATATATTTTTTATCATTTGGTATGTAGAATTTAAAGAGTAAAAAAGATTAAACAAATAGTAATCCGATAAGGTTTAAACTAAAACGTAGGCTATATTGTTTTATTATTTTCATAATAAGAGTCAACAAAAAAAACTGATATGTGTCTTAGTTTTTAGCATAATTGAGTTTTAACACTTTTTGTGTTTAGATTTTAATTAAATTTAACGAAAATCCAGGGACTTTTTCAGACTTTGCATTAAAATAATTTTGTTAATCTAGATAAACAACCACTACAATGATCAAAAACCTTATTCAATAAAATGTACTAATCTTATTAAATTCATTATTTATACCTCAGTTGAACCATATGGAGAATTGAATCGGTTGGGTGGAGTTTTCATCAGAGGCCGCCCGCTACCACACGACACTCGAAAGAAAATAATTGATCTCTACAAACAAGGCGTGCAGCCCTGCAATATCAGCCGAAATCTCAAGGTGACCCAAGTTTGCGTAGGAAGAATATTAGCAAGGTATAACGAGACTGGAAATATCGCTCCGAAAACTAAGAGAGCTGGCAAGCAGAAAAAATAACCCCTGCAGTGATGCAGAAGATAAAAGATTACATAATTGAAGACCCATCAATTTTCTTGAGAGAAATAAAAGATCGGTTGCTAACCGATGGAGTATGTGACCAATACAACGTCCCCTCTGTAACTACTATTAGCAGGACTGTGCTTGAAAAAGTAGGCAACGTACTAGATCCAAATAATCCTTTGTACAAAGACTACGAAAAACAAAACAGTTCTCTAGTAAGCGATTCTGACAATTTAGAGGAACTTATCAACCAAACTCCATCTTGTAAACAAATTTCAGACCAATTAGATCTAAGTATTTCTCAAAACCAGGATTTTAGTTCTACGAACTTAGCAGGAAAACTGCAGTCTACCATGATGTCAGGTCAAGTAGTGAGATCAGTTCCCACCTGCAATTCTTATAATCCAGCCTCCATGACAACTAAAAGTCAATTTCAACCTAATACCATAGTTTAAATTTTAGTTTTTTATATCTGTTTTTTATTAGCAATCACCATATGTTTACTTTGAAGAATTTGAAAACTATATTTAGATTAAAAACTTCACCTAACTTTCGGATTAACTTCTTTTTTTTTTGATAGGAACTCTAATAGATTAAACTCCTAGTTTTATTCTAATTACTATAACAATAAAATTTAGAGTTCAATCAATCTAAAAAGTTTAGTATAATTTGTCTTCACTTAATTTAATCAAATATTTCTCATTGAATTTAAAAGTTCAGTTTATAAAAGTACCTATGAAACGATAATATAAATTTAATTTTTTTTTATAAGAAAATAAATAACATAATATTTATGCTCAAATAATTATTTTTCTGACTGTAAATTTTTATAATTTAAAAAATTTTGAAGATACTGAAAAATTTATGTCAAAAACTAAATTGATTTGATAACTTTTTCTAAAAATTATCAAACTTGAATGTTATCCGAATTCATCGCTTTAACATTCAAAACTAATGGACTAAATATGTTTTTCTTAGGTTATAGTAGACCAACAACCAGTTACAATCAGCACCCGAACAACACAAACGTGGCTTAAAATGTGGAGGATAAAATGAGAACAAGTTATTATGGACTGCAAGTCAATACTGTTTCTGTAAGTTAAAGTGCATGATTAGTTTATTTTGTATTTTTCAACAATCATGTAGCAAAATAGTTTTTAACTTTATATCATGTTTGAAATAAGAAGATGAATAGAATTCAGTTCTACTTAATTAAAACTATAATTTTATAATCATAAATATAATATTGTTATATAATATTAATATTATAATACACAAATATATATTATAAGATTACTTGAATATAGTTCAGTTTTAAAATTCTTATTAGTTTTAAATAAATATATCTCAATTTTACCAAAAATATTTTTATTAATTGTATCAGATTTGTTTAAAAATTGCTTATGAAAGTATTTAAAAGCAAAAAAAAAAAATAAAATAAGGTTCTATAAACTTGTAAAGTGTAAATTATTAAAAAGAATAAATTCTGTAAAAATTAATTTTATCTCAATTTATATTTGTTATATTTTTGTCATATATTCAAAGTCAGAATTTGTGATTTAAATATTTTTGTTGATAAACGAACATAAACTAAGTAAAAATTAGCACTAGTAAAAGCCTTTGTAATTTTTATGTTTGAACATAACAGACAATGACAACACAACAACTACCATCTCCTCCAAATCAGCCATTGACTGTTTACAATCCTCAGTCGTTCCGAAACTACCAGCAACCTTCTTATGTGCCACCTAGCAGTTACGTTCAGTATCCACAAACGGAACAGTATGCTTCAGGTTACCAACAACAACACATTCTCAACAAATACATCCTGATTTTCAACTAGATTTACCTAAAAATTCATTAAGAGGTCGTCCTGATTTTATTCAAAGATTACCCACTAGTTTTCCACATTTTCAGCATCCACCTACTCAAGTTCAACATCCTGAGTTTAATCCTCCTAATATTCAATACAATCAAGCTTCATTTAATCCAGTCCAACTTGCTCAAGTTGAATACCTGTCAATTCAAACTCCTTCGACTGCTTCTCATGAAATTATCGGTTTAACTGTAGATGATCATCAGCATCTTCAGCAAATATGAGTTGATCGAAACAAGTTAAAAGTCCTTAACTAAATAGTGGTTAAAGTGCAGCTTAAAAGTTTAATCATAAAAATGGTGTTGTTTAAAGTTAATTAAGTTATAAGTTGTTATCGTTTGTTTAGCTATAATTTCTGTTTATTTTGATTCAAGTTTATTGGTTTGAAATGTTACACAGAAACTTGATTAAAATTAAATGTGTACAAGTTATAAATTTAGAATTTTATATATATAACATTATTATTATACTATAGATAAAACGTTATTTATATGTATTGCACGTAAGTAAATTTTGTTTATTTGTTATACTTTTTTTGTTTTAACATCCTTATAAACAGTTTTCAAAATAAAATAAATGTATTACATTCTTGTTTTGAATATACTTTAAACGATTTTTTTCAATATAAGATTACGGTAGTATTAAAATTACTACACCGTGTATTGAAATTAGTTCTAACAACTAACAGCTATTTAATTAGATTGAGATAGTTAACTAATTTTTGTTGCTTAACTTAAAGCGAAAGAATTTTTACTAACTGTTAATTTGTTTATCGTGGTTTGCTGCTTAAAAACTTACTAGATAGATAAAAAAATAAATTCAAGACTAAATTTTGTCAGAAAATGAGTTCATTTAAGAATTAAGAGTTTTCAATCTGAAAAACTTTTAATTTTAACTTACTGGGAACTTCTAATAAGTTGTAATAAGAACTTTAAAGCAATCGCCTGATAATTTAGTTTTCAATTGATATATAAGAATTGAAAAATATTAAGCTACAACATCTGTTAAATGTCAGTTGTTTCTTATTCATCCACAGAAATTTGTTTGGTGTCTATTATTTTCCACAAGTACTGATAAGCAAAGCCTGCATTATTTAAACATATTATAGTTTTTATGAATTTCAACTTAATATAGTTTGTGTATGAGTTTTGATAGACCTGTTAAGTTGACGTATTTACTGTAGTTCTTAGTTTTAGGTTTGCTGTTGTTTGTTGTTTTATGTGATGAAAATTTCTTCTTTTTTAATTAGAAGTTAGTCATATATATGTTTTGATTTCATTTTTGTGTTAACTAATGTTTTGTATATTATTTATAATGATTTGCAGTTTCCTTCTATAAGTTGGCATTTATTTTGGTTTCAACAATTACATGATTTGTCTGGTACTCTAACTTTGCTTATTAGTTTATTTTATGGTTTTTTTAAAAATCATGATAATATAAGGCATACAGCTAAGACTAGTTGTATGCAGCTTTTGTTAATGTACTAGTTCAGATTGCCTTCTTTGCTGAAATGTTAATTGTTTTTTAGAAAGTTATTTCTTATTTTAGTTTTAACTAAACAGTAGTATAGTGAATTAAACCTTGTGCATTTTCTTTTTCTCTTTTCTTTGTCATTTTCCGTTTTCACTCTATTTATTTAAAGAATGACTTAATTCTATTTACTAATTATATTACATCTAGATTTAGATAGTAATGTTTACAAATGTCTTTCAAAACAGCATGACGATAACAACACAAAAAACTTAATATGAAAATTTTAGCTAGTATTTTATTATAAATACCTACCTCCGTACAATGTAATATAATAATTCATTTTACCATATTATCATTGTTTTACTAGGAACAGATTTTGTGAATATAGACAATATAGTTTTTTTTTTGAGTATATTTAAAAATAAATGGAATTAAACTATTGACTAAAGCAAATATTTTCAGAGTTCTGAAATTAAAACTTTTATTTTCATTTAACAAACTGTAATAAGTTTTTAGATATCTTAAAATAATTACTAAATTAAAATGATACATATGAAAAATCATGAAAATAGTACAGTAAAACTTTTTAAACAACATAACAAATTCTATTCGAATACAAACTATTATAATCAACTTTTTAGTATTGGTTAAGCTTATTTTTATTCAAATCTAATTTAAAATGTGTGATAAACAAATTCTAATAAAATTTCAATTGATAAATTAAAATAGATAGTTAGAATATCAAATATTAAACGAATTATAAAAAAACTTGTTAAATATAAACAAATTGTGCTGTATCGTTTTACAAAAGATAAAATCTAAATCTGTTTATGTAGTTCAGGAAACAATGAAATGTTATTTTAGTTTATATAATCGACAAAACTAAAATCTCTCAAATGAACTTAATCTGTAATAAATAAAACTTTGAAATAAAATTAATTTTTTTTTTTGAAAATTTTTGAAATAATATTTTGTGTAAGAAAGTTTATTTATAATTTTTATAGCTTTATCTTATGTATTAATTAAAAAAATTTAAGTTCAGAGATTTTTTAAACACTAACAAGACTTCTAAGGTGTAGTTTGTTTTGTTTTAGCGTTACTAATACGCAGTGCCATGACTTTCAAATATTTATAGTAACTAAAATCTGTTATTTATAAAAATCTATTGCAGACTTGTATTTCAATTTTGAAAATTATTCAGCTAGTTGATAACTTAAAACCATAAGTAATTTTAAAGAAAAATTCTGAAAACAAATTTCGTATTTAAATTTAAATAAAATTAAAGATGGTAAACATAATTAAACTTTATGACTTTTATACGTTTTTACAAGTTGCTGGAACATCTTAACAAACTAAAGGCTATTATAAAACATTATTTTATGACAATAAGTATTTTATTTTAGGAAAGTCAGTTTTAAATTACTTTTGTCACAATAAACTTACAATTATTTTAAATATACTGTTATACCTACATCCTAGAAAAAACAAATTAGTTAAAATTTAAATTGTGATTGTATCAATTACTTTTCTTATCTTTTAATCTTAAACATAAAATTTATTTTAATTCTTTTTTAATTTAATTAGTTTTAAATTTTTAAGCTTATCTAATATTTCTTAAACTTCTTTTAAAATTACAACAAGTAAGAGAAACTTAAACACATTTTTATAAAGATGTAATAAAATACTTAATTAATTACAAACATGTCTATTTAGTTTAATAACTCAATTTATTTAATAAATAAATAAGTAAATTGAATTTAGATTTAGTTAAATGTTTAGTAGGGGTACTTATAAGCTAATTAAATTACTAGAGTTGAATTAGAATGGTTTGAATTGTTGAAAAAAATCTGCTGAATAAAAACTAGGTTAAGATTTTGTGAATGCTCAAAGTAGCTCCAAAATCTTTTTAAACAAATTATTTTTATTCTCTGAAAAAATTTCAACTAAAAATCTTTATTAGTTTAATTTTTGAAATTTGTCTCTTCTTAGTTTAAGCTGATACAAGCAAAGATTATATTTCAATAAAATTTTTACATTTAGGTCATATCTAAAAATGTTGTGTTGTTGATTAATAGTGTTTTTTTCTTTTTAAAATTATCTGTTTTATTTATTAATAAATATGTTTTATGTATTTTTTCAACTGTAACTTTTTTGAAAAAAATAACACTATATTAACTTATAAAGCGTAATTAAACATATAACGAATATTTATCAAACAGTTCGAACTTATGGAAAAAGATGTTAATCAGGGTGTTTTGTTTTTAAGAACTAAATAACCACAAACACTTTCTCCGGTTAATAATGAAATATTGCTGTACGATTTTAAGCAGGGTAATGTAAATTAGTTGTGAAATAGTTGATTTTTAATCATTACTAGTAGTATTAAGTTTCTTTTTTTTATACCCAATACTAATTTTTTATGAAATAGATAATTTATAAATAAAAATTTACGTTAGTAACGATGTAATCTTGGTATAAATGCTATTTAAAATGAAAGATAATTTTAAAACTTTTCAAACCCTCGTTAAACTATATGTGAAAAAATTCTAATGCACTAATAAAATTAAGTCTAACTGCACATAATTAACTAATGTTTCTACATACAACACAGCATAGCTAAAACAGTTTACGTCTAGCTATAAATACTTTCTCCGTCAAAAACAATTAAATCTAGACTAAATGAAAAATATTTCAAAAAGGTTTTTTCAAACAATAACAAAAAAAGATGTGTTTTAAATTTATGACTGATGTTAGTAAGTACTAACATTTACAAAAATCTTTCATTACAACATTAATAAGTTTTAACTAATTAAAGTAACGTCTCATATGAATAAATATCTAAAATAAATATTTTGATTATATTCAAAAAAATATAAAGTTGTTTAATTATAAGGTGGTGTAAGAAGACACTAAGTGTTGGTTATAACGTGGTATAATGTAAATTATAAGTTTTAGAGTGTTATTTTTAATGTTTAAAAGTAAAAATAACTTACTTTAAAAAAAAAATTAACAATTTAAAGTTTGTTTTGTTAATACTGAAATAAAAACCTATGTAATTAACGGTTTACTACTTTTTCTAACCCGAGATAATTTCTAACTACATTATATCTTACCCGATTTTTTCTAAGCCGATAGTTCTTGAACCGATCACTTTTAACCACTAATTAAAAAACATTGTGTTAGATCTGCAATTTTTTTTAATATTTTTAAGTAAGTAAGATGATTTTTTTTCATTTAACTGTTCAAAAACATAGGTTTAATCGTTTGCTAATAAAAGATCCTAGTGAAGTAACTTCACTGGAATATAAATAAAAACAAATTGTACAGTAATCTTCCTTTATTCTTAAGTTGTTTGTTTATATTATGATTTGTTGTTTTGTTGTGTAATTTAGCTTACTTTACTTATTTTAGACTTAATAATTACAAATATCATATAGTTTTATAACAGTCGGATTTAATATTAAGTATTTTACCTATTAATAACTATTATCTGTAGAATATATCTTATTTTAATGAAAACATATATACACCTACTTTATTCTATGCTTCTATTCTCTCATTACAGTAATTATTTTTTTACAGAACCCAGTTGAAGTGTGTTGATTCGTTAACACACAGAAACATATGTTGGTACAATAAAGGAAGATTACTGTACAATTTGTTTTTATTTTTTTCATTTAGTCAGATTTAGTCATAGTTAAGTACATTTCATTTAATTTTATTTTATTTTAAATTTATTAAAATTATTTTTACGATTAAAATATAACAACTAAAATGTTAACTTGGATTAGTTTACATTATACAAGATAACATAAGGTACATTTGAAACAAAACTATAATTACAGTTTAATTGTTGAAAACATACTAAATATATGATGTATAGTTGTAGCAAAGGTTATTGTTTGAAGAATAATATTATTAAATTAATGTTTATACTGTTCTAGGTTGATAAAGCTGTATTAAGCTAAATTGTTTTACCTAGTAGAGAAAGTAATTCAAAGAGATAAGGAGTTGAAAATTTTATAAGTATATAATGCATGTTTGCATCGTAACAAAAAGTTTAAGTGTAAAGAATAGTAGTTATATAGAAAATTGCATGTGGAAGAGTAGATTACGTAATTTAAATGAATTTTTGTTTTCGCTCAGTATGAGTTCAGTTTTAAGGAGGGGCGTTGTGACCCCAGAACAGCGACACCGTGTGACGTAAAAAACGTTAAATTAAAAAAAAATCTTCAACCAAAATCGTGCAATTTTAGGACAAATCTGTAACTCAGTAACTTATTACGAAGTAACCATTTATTTTAGCATGAATTCTGAAAACAGCACAAAAGTGAAAACTCAAGCGGCAGGTTTCTTTACTTACTTTTTTATAACTTATGCTCAAAACTTATTAAAGCTGTTTTTTACACGATATACGTCACTTTGTAGTTTAAATATCGTAAAAAAGTGTAAAACATGTAAAAGTAATAAAAAAATTACAAGAAACTTGCTGTTAACAAAATTCATAAGTTATCATAGTTAATATTCCGAACATGGTTTAACACGTCTATTAGAAGTGTTTAATAAAATATATTTTAAACTAAAAGTAAAACAATATATTTGATGAAATTAATAAAAACTTTAAAATAAGATAAGTGTTACTTTAAATTACTAACTGAGTAAAAAACTTACAAGAATTTAAATTTTTAGATTACTATGTTACAAAAAAAAAAACTTATTTTTTTGTATAAATACAATTAACATCAAAACTAACATTTTATTTAGACAGATTTTGAAAGCAAATTACTAATTAAATCAATAAATGTAGTTAAAATATTAAGATTTTGAAGAAAACTGATTCTGCAAATCTTAGAATATGATTATAATTTATGATAAAAGCGTTGTGTATATCAAATGAGAAACATTAAAAATATGTACTCCTATTTATATTGAAATATCAATTAAAGTTTATAGAGATGAAAACTTAATATTATCTTATTCATATATCCATTATCAAGTACAACTTTATTCCTATCGAAAGTCAGAATGATTATTTTCTCATTATTTTGATAAGTATAATTTTAATTCGATTTTAAAGTTACATGTTGCTTTGTTTTTTTATTTAATATTCTAAAAGTTAAATCAAAGGTTTTTCTCCAAAATTTTAATTATTCAAAATAAAGATGTAACTTCTTAATATACAAAAAAAAAGCAATGAATTCCTATTATATGCTTTAAATTACGAAGTTACATAAGTTTTGTTTTAGATGATTTAAAGTCATAAGCTTACGAATAGAGAAATAGTTTATTTCTTTTTTTTTAAGTAAAAACGTTTTAAATAAAAAAATGCTTTTTGATAAATAAAACTCTTTACAGATGTTGACTCGATTCGCTTCTTTTAAAAGATAAAACATTTTAAGCATATTGAAGTAATTAAATTAACTTTTATTGTAAAATTATATTATTATAATATTTTGATAGCTTTTTAAAATAAATGCTATTATTTTTTTTCAGGAAAAAATTTAAACAAAATAAATTAAAAAAAACATTTAAAGCAATAAAATTGTTTTTGTTTAGTCTTTTAAGCTAGCTCGACACAATCGCCCGATTATTGAAATACTATCAACTAAGTTAAAAAACAAATTTAAAACATCAATTTAAAAATTATTATCTTTTTTTCGTTTGTAGTTGTTGAATAGCAAATAATAACAATCAAGTCAAAATCAAATTAGAAACATATACTTTATAAACAGTTCTAAATTGTAAACACAGTTAAAATTTCACACTCGATAATGGACTTAGAAAACGAAGCATCAAGAGGTAAAAAGAATACATACATGATAAATAAATAAATAGATAAAAATTTTCTGTTTTTAGACTAAAAATAAGTAACTTTATTTTAAATTTTGCTTTGCATTGAAAAGTATGTAAAAAAGGCAAAAAGTTTTTGTTTCAATCACTATAGTATTAAGATAAAGATAACTGTTGAAACTTAATAGTCTTTATATTCTAATTATTAGCTATTGTTAAGTTTACTCTAGCTAATAATTTTTATCTGAAACTTGTTATCAACCTTTAAAGCAACATGTTTTTTTAATTTAGCAATTTATTGATTGGAGAGCATAAAAGTTGTTATTTTCAGCAAAAAACTTTTTAGTTTTTATTTTTATTCCGTTTTTAAATTTTGCTCACAGAATTAATATTAAACTGTCTAAGAATATTTTTTTATATATTAAACTAATCGATCATCAAAAATAAACTAATATTCAACTGTTCTTTAATCAAATATTACGTTTTAGATTGTGTTTTATTTTTTTAAAAAACCTTATTAGTCAAAGCATTAAATTATAGTTTTGATTATTACTAAGCTTTGAACAAATTAACAAAATTCTTCTTCTTTATATATTTTTTTCTCACTTGGTATGTACAATTTACAAAGTGAAAAAAAGATGAAACAAACGGTCACCCGATAAGGTTTAATCTATAACGTGGGCTGTTTTATTTGTAACTTTTATGATAAAAGACAGCAACATTTTTTATATATGTTAAAGTTTTTAGCATAATTTAGTTTAAATAATTTTAATTTAAAGATTTTAATTAACTATAAAAAAATACCTTAGGAATTTTTGAGACTTTGCATCAAAACTACGTTATAAATCTATTTAAACAACAACTACTATGATCAAAAAGCTTATTTTATTAAATTTATTAATTTTAATAAATTTATTATTTGTTTATATTTCAGTATATTCTTATGAAAATGAGAACAAGTTTGGTGGAGTTCATTACCACGGCCGTCCTCTAACGTACAATACCCGAAAGAAAATAGTTGATCTCTACAGACAAGGCGTGAAGCCCTGCGATATCAGCCGAAACCTAACGGTGTCCTACGATTGCGTCAGTAAGGTATTAACATGGTTCAATGAAACTGGAAGAATAGGTACAGTTGGGGGCAGTAAGCCGACAAAAACGACCCCTGTAGTCGTACAGAAGATAAAAGATTATAAGGTTGAAGACCCTGCAATTTTCGCGAGGGAAATTAGGGACCGGTTGCTCACTGATGGAGTTTGTGATCTACACAACGTCCCCTCTGTTTCTTCTGTTGGCAGGATTTTGCGAGAAAAAGTAGGCAACGTACTAAATCCAAGTAATCCTTTACACAAAGACTACCAAAAACAAAATAGTTCCATTAAATGCGATTCTGACAGTTTAGAAGAACTTATCAACCAAACTCCTTCTTGTCAACAAAGTTCTGACCAATTAGATCTAAGTATTTCTCAGAACAAGGATTTTAGTTCTACTAGTTTTACACAAAAACTGCAGTCTACCATGATGTCAGGTCAAATAATGAGATCAGTTCCCACCTACGATTCGTATATTCCAGCTTATATGACAACTAATGATCAATCTCAACCTTATACTCATACCATAGGTTAAATTTTAGTTCTTAATAACTGTTGTTAATAAGCAATATAGTATATTGGTTTCATTTTATTATATTTTAAAACGGTTTTATTACTTTTTTATTTCCATTTAAGGTGTAATATTAGTACTTTTAAAAACTAATTGTTATACTTATTATAAATAGTAAAAAAAATAATTTTAGCTTAAACATTTTACCAATCTTTCGAATAATTTTTTTTGATATAAACTCTAACAAACTAAACTTATAATTAAACTTTTTTTCAATTTTACTTTAGTTACTATAACTGTATAGCTTAGAGTTTACATGATTGATTGAAGTTGTATTATTTAAACTTTAATGTTTAGTTTAGTTAAATTTAATTTCCTTTAATGCATTTAACTGTGTAATTTATAATAAATATTTTGTTTTCTAACTGAAAACTTTTAGATGATTCAAAATAATTAGTTGACTCTGTTAGTATTATGTCCAAAACTTAATCTTCTTACTGACTGTCTTTTAAAAGAAACAAACTTGGATGTTATCCGAATTTATCGCTTTAGCATTCAAAACTAATGGACTAAATATCTTTTTCTTAGGTTATAGTAGACCAACAACCAGTTACTATCAGCAACCAAACAACACAAACGTGGCTTCAAAAGTAGATGATAAAATGAGAACAAGTTATTATCGACCGCAAGTCAATACTGTTTCTTAAGTTAAAGTGCATGTCTGAATGATTAACTTACTTTTTATTTTAATAATCATCTAGATTAATAATATATAAACTTACAAAAATGGTGTTGTGTAAAGTTAGATAAAATTATATTTTTTTTTTGTTTAGCTTTAGCTAACACTTTTGATTACTTTATTTTGATTAAGCACTGGAGAAAGCTTTTTAATTTATTTTTGAACATTACAGACAATGACAACACAACAACCGCAATCTTTTCCAACTCAGCCATCAACTGTTTACAATCCTCAGTCGTTCAAAAACTACCAACAAACTTCCTATGCGCCACCTAGCAGCTACATTCAGTATCCACAAATGCAACAGTATGCATCAGGTTACCAACAACAAACACATTTTCAACAAACACATCCTGATTTTCAACAAGATTTATCTGTTAATTCATCAAGAAGTCATTCTGATACTGTACAAATATTACCCACTAATTTTCCAAATACTCAAGTTCAACATCCTGAATTTAATCCTCATGATTTTCAATACAATCAAGCTTCATTTAATCCAGTCCAACTTGCTCAAGTTGAACACCTGCCAGTTCAAACTCCTTCGACTGCTTCTCATGAATTTATAGATTTAAATGTTGATGATCATCAGCATCTACAGCAAATGTAACTTGTCACAGAGATCAGGCCAAAAGCGAAGCAAAGAAGAAACTTTGTAACTGAATTGGTTGAAACAATTTCCAAGTCATCGATAAGACAATGGTTAAAGTGCATCTGAAAAGTTCAATCACAAAAATGGTGTTGTGTAAAATTTGATAAAATTATAAGATTTTTTCATTTGTTTAGCTTTAACTAACACTTTTGAATATTTTTGTTTAATTTAGGTTCACTGGTTTGAAAAGTTATCGAGATATTTGAAATTAATTGGATAAAAGTTTACTATTTTATTCAAGCAGTAATTTATAAATCAAATGTTTTTTGTATATATCGAGGATAAGATAACTTTTTTATGTCTTGTACTTTTTTATCTTACCATCTTTATTAACTGTTTTATAAGTTAACTTAATAAATTACATTGCTGTTTTGCGTCTATTTTTATGATTTATGTTAAAACAATACGGTAGAACTGGAATAATTACAATTTGTATATAAATGAATTTTAACAAATTAGGAATATTAAATTAATTTTATAACTATCAACTTATTTCAACTAAACTTTTGTTGCTGAATTCAATGAATGAATTTATCTAACTGTTTATTTATTATGGTGGTTGGTTGTTCTAAAAAGTTATAAAAAGTAATATCAAAACTAAACCATGCTAGAAATGCACTCAGTTAAAAAAATTAAAACTTTAAACTCTAAAATACTTATAATATTTAATCTAATAACAACTTTGTATACTAAAAATGTTAAGCAATCACATGATCAATCATTTTATACAGATAACTTATCGACAAAGTAGTAATTTGTTATTAGCTACTTTTTCCTTGATAATTTGTTAAGAGAAATTTATGATGATAATAAATAACAAACTAATTATTGAAATTTCTCATGAACTATGATTTTTTATAGTTAGTACTTGTAGTATCAGAAGTGCTTCTTTTAAGCAAAGGCTACGTAGTTTAGGCATGTTGAATTTTTCAAGAATCTTTTAACTTAAAGTGCACTTTGATTTTTCTTGTTTTAGTGTGTGTACTGTGTATAACCTCAATAAAAATTGATTGTAGTTCTTATTTTTAGATTTTAATTGACTTTGATTTGAATTTTGATAGAATTGATTTTTAGGTTTTGTGATTATTTTAGTTTAGTCATATATATGTTTTGATTTCATCAGTTGTGTTGGCTAATGCTTTGTATATTATTTTAATGACTCGAAGCTACCAGCTTTATGTTGGCATTTGTTTTGGTTACTACGGTTACATGATTTGTCCAGTACTTTATCTTTGTTTATTAGTTTTCTGCTATTAATCTTCTAAATACAAGACATAGCTATGACTGAATTGTATGCAGTTTCTTTTAATGAACATGTTTAGATTTCTTTCTTAGCTTAAATGATGTATAGTTTTTAGAAAGTTATTTTTCATTTTTGTTTATTCTAAACCAGGGGTCGGCAGGCAGTTGGTGCTCGCGGGCCAAATTTCAAGTTTTCAAAATCTTCGTGGGCCACAGTTTTATTTTTAGTGATATTTGAGTAATCTTTTGGTTTTAGTTTTGGTTACACCAGAGATAGTTTTACTTTTATTCACTTATTTACTTTAAATGACTTTTAGCTAAACTTAAAATGCCTATTTAATTCATAAATATTTATTGTAAAAGAATTTGCATCGTTTAATATACTTAAGTCTTAATAAAATATTTACTCTCTTAAATACTTAATAAGTTAAACTTAGTAAAATACTATTATTATCTTACTTACAACCTAACTCTCTATAAAAACCGAGTTTGAAAAACATTTATAGGTCATCTTTATAAATTTTTTATATTATGAACCACCTTTTCATATTTCAAAAAATTTTAACTTTAGAAAATAGTTTTTGCGTCTTAAATAGTTTGCACTCTTTAGAAAATTCAGTAATTAGTTAATTAAACAAAATTAACCTATTTATACTGTAGATAAGCTAAATCAATTTTTCAGCATAATTAATGATGGAATATTTTAATAAAATACCTTAGTGGTAATTAATAAGCCTTAACACGGTTGCCAATTTAAAAGGAAAAATATCTAAACTATATTAAAAGTTTACTAAAAGTTAAAATAGCTAAAAACTTTCTGTTAATCAAGCTGAAATACATAACTAAAATATCATTATTATAAAAAAGCACAAAATGTAAATAAACAAAAAATTACAACTAGGAAACTACACTACAGTCATAAAAACTATTCTGAGAGTTCGAAGATTTATCTATAATGTTTGAAATAAAAGTTTCAGATACACCTGAGTTTTTTATAAAAATTTCTTAAACAGCTTTAACCTAGCCTGAATTTAAAAATATTTCAAACTAGCCTGTTTGTTTGGCATTCCTGTGCAAAATAAAGTTCACAAATAAAAAAATACCGAAGTTTATTAGCAGTGAATTAGTTATAAAACTAAATAAGTTGTTGTAATTCGGCTTGAATGGACAATTAAGTTTTTAACCATCTAAAACAAAACTATAAACATTTATCAAGCCATTAATGAGTTAGAAAAACCTTTTTTTTTGAGCATTGTAGTAATTCTATATCTGCAATAAAAATACTGCATTTAAAAAGAGCGAATGTAATTATAAGACGAGCTATTAGGACTATAATACCTTAGTTTGGATTTGTTGCGAGAAACGAAAAATAAACAAATCGATTAAGTCAGTTTCAACAACGCACATAACTATTTTCTGTAACTACAGAGTGACTAGAAAAAACTGTTTAGGCAAGTTATAGAGTAGCAAAAGTAATTATAAAAAAAAAAGATACCGTTGACAGTTAAAAACTTATTAAAATAATTTGTGTTTGCGTTAGTAATTTATTTTTGTTTATTTCTTCAATACCAACAAGAAGTCTTGTTTAGCAAATGTCTGAAGATTATAAAGCCGCATAAATCAAATTGGAATTTAAATCAATCTATTAAGATGCGAGAACTGATACAAAAGATATTGCTAATTTTAGAATTTTTATTACAGGTGGTTTTACTAATTTTAAAATTTTAGAAGAATTTCTAGGTTAAGTTCAAATACAAAGTACAACAATAGGTAAAAAAAAATTAAAAGCAAAGGTGCAATGCTCCAATATTAAGTTTTTTAAAGTAAAACATTTTGCTTCTATTTTTAGTATATAATTAAGTTAAAGGTAAAAAAAAAGCTGTCTTAAATAATATAAAGAAAAATTTAAAACATACTGTTAAGATACTTTAAATGTGTTTTTAATAAAAAATATTTATATGGTAGATTATTGTGTCAAATCGAAATTTCATTACTTTACATATAACTTTTTTTTTAATTTCCAGTTTTTTTCATAATTCTTAAATTCAAGGCTTTTTCAGATTTTTTAAGTATAAATTATCAAATTCTAATCTTTTCCTGGATTTTTTGGCAACACTAATTGTTCACACTTATATGTTTACAATTAGTATAAATAATAGTTTAAATTATATTAGCTGAATAACTTAAAATTTGAAATATATATTAATTCAAACCAACACTGTGCATTGAACAAAACATACATCATAAGTTTAATCTACCACTCTTAAAAGCAAAAAAGTCAGTCCAAGTAACCAAAACTAGCCTGATATTTTACCATACAAAAAGCAATTCAAGCCTGAAACTGAAAAATGACCAAGTTAGCCTGAGATTTGAAATCTTCAAACAGTCATAGTCAGAGTGTGTGGTAATTTCTATTTGTTTATTTAATCGAGTTTGAACTATTTTGGTTAAAAATGTAGAAACTTAATAAATTACTATTTCTCAGAAAACTACCATTAAATACGCCTAGGACCTTTTTTTGCTTTTCATCACCAACTACAGAATATCTGGTGTAAGTTTCAAATGAGAGCCTCATGGCCCCCTTAAGCCCAGGTCTAGTGTAAATTTCGAAATACCCTTTAACTACGTCTAAAATTTCATATTTTTTTTTTGCTCCTCATCGTAAACTTAATAATATTTAGTCCAAGTTTCGAAAAAGGGCCTCATGACATCCCTGTGGCGCTTTTACTACTAAAACCCCCTATAATTTGAAAATATTCAGTACCACTATTCTATGAGCAGTGAAACGACATTAGTGTACAGGGTAGACACTGACTTTTGGCAAATTTTCTCCAGGTTTTCAAAATTTCTTCGAGGGTTTTAAAAGTACTTGTTTTTGGGTCTATATCATTTTAAGTTTAAGTTTTGTGTTAAATAGTATAAAACATGGAAAAAATACAATAGAACTACTTCAAATATGATTTTAAATATAAAAATTTTGACGATGTCGAAAATTATTTATCTATAACGGTAATTTTTATTTTTTATTTATTTATTATTTTAATTTTTCTATTTAACATGTAAAAATTGTTTAAAATTCCAGGATTTTAAATGATTTTTGTTGAAAATTTCAGGTTGTTTTGCCTAAATTGTCAAATTCCAGGTTTCCAGGTAAAGTGAAACCTTAATAAAATATTAATGCAGAAAAATTGATCGATTTCCCGACGGAATTTTTTATTTAAGATCTCTAGAATTTAACGCCTTTTTTACGTAAATTTTGATTTTCAGGTTTGAAAAACAAAAAATGCTTATTACTTATTTATATGTGTTAAAGCAAATTTAAGGTTTCCAAAGTTGTAAATTTTCAATTAAGCACATACATAAAACTAAAAAGCATGTTTTGTTACAAAAATAAACTTTAATGTGTAACAAAATGTTTTATAAAGTTACGCAAAATAAAAGAAACATCTAAAAATAAACTGTAAAAAATATAAATAATGAAAAAGAAACAACAAATAATTAAAAATTTACTGAAACTTCAAAAACTAAAAAAAAAAATATTTTTTTTAACTATTAAAATATATTATTTTTGTTAAATACTATGACAAATGAACAGAAAAATAAATCTAAAAAGCATGTTTTGTTACAAAAATAAACTTTAATGTGTAACAAAACGTTTAAATAAAGTTTCTCAATATTAAAAAATATCTAGAAAATATTAAATTACACTTCTAAAAAAGAAACAACAAATAATTAAAAACTTGGTGAAATTTTAAAAAGACTAATAAATACTTGAATTATTTAAAAAAAAACAAAAAAAAAATTTTGTTTAGTACTATGCAATAATACTGTAGTTATTTAGCAACTGTTTAATTTTATAACCAAACTGATGTACTTTAAAAGTTAAAAAAAAAAACGTATTTCATCAACACCTTATTTTCTTCAAGTCAAATTCTTAAGGTAAAAAAATCTGGAATAATTACTGTACGAAAATAAAACTGATTTTAAAATAACACTAATAGAAAAACAATAGAAAATTCATGTAAACAAACATAAAATAAAACATACTGTGATTCAACTAGTTTATAAATAAAATTTTCAATTACAGAACAAAACTAAAAAACAAACAGATTACAATGTATAAAATTTCACAACAGCACATATAAGTTCATTACTTGCTTGTATTTAATTGTGCTAACAAAACATGTAAACATTTGTTCAAACCAACCTCTTCGGCCTCACCATCATCTTTGAACTTTTCAGTTTCCCGCCATCCGAAGTGCAGTTCAGCGCTCCGTCCTCCAATCTCTTCCAACCGAAGCATGTAGGGTATTCCCCGTTCAAGTTCTGGTGAATCCCCGCGACTTCCGAGCAAACCGGGTACCAGTTGCCGCCATTTTGTCCGTGCACAGAAGCGCAGTTGGTTGTTACGTCATCGTCGTTGTCACTGTCTCGAGTCGAAAACGAAATGTTTTTGCTTTCGCCTCCTCCCCAAATAGCGTCCCCTGTTGATTGTTTGCGTCTTTAAAAATTATAATAATATAAATATATATTGATAAAGCTTATAGTATCAGTCTGATAACATTGTAACAAGTTTTTTAATTTTTACTTTATGTGGGGCATAGCTGCAATACACGACGCCTCTGGTTGCAGCAACTAGTGTTTTTGTAAATCTAGCGGTTATAACTGCTGATGTGATTTTTTACACACTGGTGGAAGGGTGCACGACTATTCAAATTCTGACAATTCAAATTCCGACAACTCAAATTTGGACAATTCAAATTCCGACAACTCAAACTCGACAATTCAAATTCCGACAACTCAAATTCCGACAACTCAAATTCCGACAACTCAAATTCCGACAACTCAAATTCGGACAGTTCAAATTCCGACAACTCAAGTTCTGATAATTCAAATTCCGACAACTCAAATTCCGACAACTTAAATTCCGACAGTTCAAATTCCGACAACTCAAATTCGGACAGTTCAAATTCCGACAACTCTAATTCGGACAGTTCAAATTCCGACAACTTAAACTCGACAACTCAAATTCCGACAACTCAAATTAGGACAATTCAAATTCCGACAACTCAAAATCGGACAATTCAAACTCTGACAACTCAAACTCGACAATTCAAATTCTGACAACTCAAATTCCGACAATACAAATTCGGACAATTCAAGTTCCGACAACTCAAATTCGGACAATTCAAACTCCGACAACTCAAATTCGGACAATTTAAATTCCGACAACTCAAATTCTAAAAATTCAAACTACGACAATTGAACTTTGAAATAAGACGACTAAAGTGTACACATAATACTCCAATAAATTTTATAATGAGAATTGAAAAGTTTATTAATTATTTCATTTTTTTTTAAATATTATAGTTTTTTTTTTAATTATGTTTTTAGTTTTTAAAAGATGTATAAATTTTGCTAAATAATAAATAAATTATTAGATATAAACGATTATAAAGATAATATTAAAAATTTTTTGAATATTTCTAGACATAAAATTAAGTAATTTTAAACAATTTGGGTTATGTTTTTTTGTAAGTATATAAATTATCTTTTTTTTACTGTTAATTGAAAGATAAAAAAAAGCGGTCAGAAAGTTTGGTCTAAACACCTAGGGTACAAAAAAACTTATCGGTTATTGAGTCGTACACCATATACTTATAAGTTTCTTATGAGCAATTACATTCTTTTTTATCATTTAAATATCTGAATATTTAGTTATAAAACAATCAATTAAACGAAACAAAATAAAAGCAAACTAAACGAATACTAATTGACTTTTGTGTTTAAAATGTTTTTGTTCAGTTACATAAGAACTAATAATTTTATACAACTTTAAACTAATGTAAAAAAGGGACCAACTATACTTATAGAAAACATGTGAATAATTGAATGATATATTACAAACTCTATAAAAAAAAGTCAAAATGTAATACGCTAGTAATTTTAACGTTTACTTTTATCAGTATTTTGTGCTTAGACTTTAATTTTTATTCTATTCAAAAAAATTTTTCTGAAAAGTGAAAACAACTTTAAATTTAAATAGATAAATAAACTATTGTATATTTTTATAATACTTTCAAAGAATTTAATTCAACCATAACTAAATTTAACTATTATAAATTTGCAACAAGTCAAATTTTAATACAGAATTTTAATTATAGAAAACAGTTTTTGCTTTCAGCCTTTGTTAAAACACTTGGAATTACATGTGTTTTTAAATATTTTTTTGTAAAAACAGCAAGTTTCTAAGAAGAACACCATTAAAAAACGTTTAAAAATTATAAAATTATAAAAGAAATTGACGTTAATTTTAGCAAAAATTGTAGTAAAACTGTTGTATTAAACTGTATATTAATTTCAAATGGTGTTAAAGCTGCAATAAACCAGATGGAAGCAGGGTTGCCAAATTTTTGTAAACTTTCTCCAGGTTTTTTAAATTTCTTCAAGTTTTAAAAGTACAAGTTTTTAGGCTATTTCTATATCAAAATTAAATTTGACATACAACATTTTCTTAAATAGAATAAAGACATTTAAAAGATACTGTAAAGATACTTAAATTGTGTTTTTAGAAAAAATATAAAATTAATACTTCTTCATACTTAAATCATTCTTAAGTTAAAGCCAGTTTGACAAATCAATAAACAAACCATTGTAGGCCTCAAAGTAGGAATATATAAGATAAATAGGCACTCCAAAGAAGAGAAATAATACAGGAAAAAAATACCACTTGTTTTTCTTTTCGTATCCAGCAACTATATTAATAAATGTTTGTTAATAAAAATTACTGATTAAAAAGAAAGATATACTCTTAATTTTAAGTTTTTATTTACTAACAAAAACATAAACCACTATTTAAACTAGGGGTGGGCAACGTACGGCCCGCGGGCCGCATCCGGCCCGTAGAGTGAAAATGACCGGCCCCCAAGTCTTTTTTAATTTTGAATGGAATCCGGCCCGCGGACAACATTGATCCGGCCCGCAAGTAGATGATCCGGCCCGCTAAGCATTTTGAAAATTTATATCCAAATCCGGCCAACCAATTTAATTATCACAAAACTTGTACAAAACGTTTTTTGAACTATTTCATTAAACAAAACTGTAAGACTTTGACCCTGAAAACGTTTATTAAAATGGCTTATTATTTTGTGGTGATAAAACACTATTTTATTATACTATCTTGTTCTGTTTCAAGTCAATTGAAGTAATCCTTTCTCAAATTATCCAAAAGCAATTGTTTGTTAAAGTAACTTTGATGTTCATACCTACCACAATGTTTTCGTAAAAAATAGACGTGTAAAAAATTGCTGTCTTTCCAGATAAGTATTGAGTTGTTTTATAAATCTTTAAAATACTAAAAAAGAAATACCTTTTTAAACATCGACAACTTTTTTAAGTCAAACTGCTCAAGTTTAAATTTTTGTCAAATGTTTTAAGTTTAGACTACAATTTGCACTTTTTCTGCTTTTTTTTTTTCACTAAGGACTTTTTGATTAAATATATGATTAAGTTTAGTGATGACCATTTAATGACAATAGTTTCACTTGATAATAAGTTTGGTCGTCGTTTTGCAGACTTTTAACAATTAAGTGAAGAATTCGACATTATTTCATCACCGTCGACGTTTGACACCGAAAATGTACTTAGTAATATTGTTAGAACTGTTGAACTTCAATGTGGCAGTACACAAAAAGAAAAGTTCAAAACTGTAAAATTGACAGATTTATGACTTACTTAACAAGTCAAAATTTCTTAATTTTAAAAAGATGACAATGAAGATATTTGTTCTGTTTTGGTCTACATATTTTTGCAAACAAACATTCTTAACCATGTATATAAACAAAAGTAAGCTGCGTTCAAATCTTACTGATACCAATTTGCAGTCATTACTGAGAATATCTACTTCAAATAAACTTCCAGATTTTAAAGAACTTGTTAAAAAGTTTTATGATCCATAAATGTCTCATTGACTTCTTTTTAGTGTAATTATTCTTGCTAAATTCTTTAAACTTAACATTTAAAGTATAATGTGACAGTTTTATGTTTTAGTTTTTCGTTTAGTAATATTTTCATTAGCGAAATCAATCTTAATTTAAAAGTCTATTAAACTAAAATATTTGTTATGCTAAAAATACATGTTAATTTATTTTTTGCATCAATATTTCGTTATTTTATGTTAGTACTCTTATTAAAGTATTTTAGGTGCACTGTTTAATAAGAATATTTTTAAAGTACAGAACTTAGTTAAATTTCGCAGGTTAATTATAACTATTTGATATTTCGAAAGTAAACGTGTTATAATTTCAAGCCAAAGTAATTTTTTATCTAGGCTTAACTGTTTTTTAAATAAGTTAATAAGAAAATTAGAAACCAAACATATAATTTTTGTTGCTTTTATAAGATTTTTAGATAGATTTTATGTATAATTGATCGAGCCAAAGTTTGTCAACTTCTAAAGATGACCATGGAACTAGTTGTGTTGTTAGATACTTCATACATTTGAAAACAAACATTTCCGACCACAAACATTAACAAGGATAAGCTAACTTCAAACCAAATCGGTATTTTAATGCACTTGCAGATTTTCCAAAACTGTCATGCAACTAGATTCAAACTACTCTAGTACATGATCAACCTTAAGTGTTTCATCGAGATCTTTTATTTATTTATTTTTTGCTTTTTATGGTAAAACTGTTTATTATATCAGAATTATTTTTGTTTTGTTTCTTTTATACATGCAAAAAATGTAATGAATCTTCTTTAGCTTAATTAAGTAAAATAATAGTAGTTTAATATTGTATTGTTTATTAATTTTTGAACAAATATTATCAATATAAACTCTAGATAAGGATTTCCAAAATTAATTAATTTCGAATAGTTAGCAATTTTTTTATGTTTTAGCTTGAAATGTTAGGCTCGAGTAACTTTTAGTAACCAAATTAAAATTTTTTTAGGACTAACTAGTATTAATTCTGTCCAAAGTTATAATATACATAGAATTATGAATACTTAACCTTGGTAATTAATATATTGATTCAAAATTCTGAAATACCCGATCAATAAGCATCTAACCGGATTCAAATCTTTTTGAAATTAGCTTCCATTCGGATCTAGATCTTTGTCTAAAATTAGTATTTAGGCGGATCCGGATAATATGTTTAAAATGGGGTCTGGAACTAAAAAAAGGATCCAACTGAATCCAAAAGATCACTAACTTGAAATGATCCGGCCCGGTGATGACTATATTTTTCTGGATCCGGCCCGACAAATACTTACGTTGCCCACCCCTAATTTAAACCAATTGTAAATAAAATAACCTAATGATTTAATACATTACACTGCACTTTATCAAAAATTTATTGAGACTAATAAAATTTAAAACAGTTTTTTGTTAAAAAAATTAACAATTAAGTCATTAATGAGGATAACACAAGTAAACAAAGTAAACAAAAAAAAACATTAGTTTCAGAAAAAAATATTCTAAAAATTTCTAATGAAATTAAGTCTATGAGTTCAATAAAACCAAGAATATACAGTACCAATTCCAACTGTACTGACCCTAAAAATGCAACCTATGAGTGTTTAGCTTTTTTTTTACATGTGGCAATTATCACAAAAATACATATTGCACAATGTAAGATAGTTAAAAGAAAGTTTCATGGAGGCACTTTTTAATTGAAAAAACTTGAAGTTCAAAAAAACTTTCTAAAAAATAAAAATTACATTAAATTAAGAAGTGCCTAAACAAAAATTGCTTTAAATTGACTCAAATTGAGAACAATATGTTTTTGTGATAATTGCTACATGTAAAACTTTTTCCAGCTGAAAACTCTAAGGTATAATATTTTGAGTCCCATACATTTTGCATTGAGATTGTTTTTATAAAATCGAATAGTGCCTCAAGAAAGTTTCATCAAATCATCTAAAATTTTGTGGAGGTTTTTTTAATTGTATTTGCCTAGTGTGAAAAAAAATTGCCAACAAAAAACTTTACCACTTTTAAGCACTCAAACTTACGCTAATCAACCATTTAGTTCAATCACTCAGGTGTCAACAAATACAACACTGGTAATTGACCAGGGGATTAGTAAAGAAAAGAAGAAAAAGTTTATTCTAGCTAGTTTTACAAATTTTGTGAAAGTATATTTTAATTTATTGGATTTACATCAAAATCAGCAAGATGTCAAAAAACTAATCAAATGAGCTTCAGGAGAGGTGTGTCAGCAGAAGAAAGGAACTGGTCAACAACAGTATAGACAAAAGTACATTTTAGATGTAAAGAAGGTCAAAGAGGTTATCTCCTACCTACAAGGACTAGATTTGCAGGGATGGGAGTATTACTTGTATCAAAACCTTATATTTTAGAACAGGGGTCAGCAGCCTTTTGTAACTTGCAGGCCAATTTTCCTAGGAAAAATTGCTTGCGGGCCGCACTGTTTAGATAAAATCTTTGATGGTCAAACTTATTTAAATAAAGTTCTAGTATTTACTATAAAAATTTTATTACAAATCAAAAATATGATAAATTTAGCAATAATAAAGTACTAGTAAAGAGTATTTTTTAAATCAAGATCCTAACTGTAAGTTTAAATTACAATTTCTTTAAATTTTATTGTTTTAAGAATGTATAGTTTTGACTGAAAAGGAGCTTGTGGGCCACAGATTTTGACTTTGAGGGCCACACTTGGCCGGCAGGCCACAGTTTGCTAACCCTTGTTTTAGAAAAAACATAATCTGATCATTAGACACACTAATAGACAGAAAACTGACAAGTTGCAGTGTAAATACTACAACAAATATCTTCCTAAAGAGATTATATTTATGTAGTAGACATAAAGCTGAACCAAAGAGCAACTATTTCTATGTGAAATTTGCAGCAAGTTTCAGGGAAGAAGTCAATGCAAGGTCACAAGAGAAAGCTGTTCAGAAAAATTATTTATACTATTTTAAGTGTTGCAGTGTGTAATAAGCTAACAAATCAAAACATCAACCCACATTTAAATGTATGAGAAATGCTGAAGATTCCATGGTGATTTGTGGCAAGAAATTGCAGGTTTTCTGGTGACAATAAGCTCCTCATCAAATGCAAAATTATGAAAGGTATAAGTCATTTAGCCGCAAAAGCTATATAGAATGATTACTATTGAAACAGTCAGTTTTGCAAAAGACATTTTTGCACCAGAGTAAAAAAATTACAATAAAAATTGCTGAACAAGTGTAATGGTAGCAGTGATGAGACAAAATAAAATACTTATATAGAAAAAAGCTAAACAAGAAACTTATATTATATTTAATATTAATTTAACGATTATAATTACTGTTAAAACAACAATTCAAACTCTTTTGTTTCACTAAACATTCAGGTTTATTTAATACTTTTATTACTCATTTTATTTTGAAGTATGCTTCTGAGATTAGCACAAAAAAACTAAAAACAATTCTACGCTAAGGAAATATTTACTTAGTAAGACTATTTGCTGTTTCTGTATACATTAAAAATAATTTTGTTTTCAGCAAATACTTGATTCATTAAATATACAAGTCAACAAATGAAATAAAAACTTATAAAAAGTAATGAAAAATAATCAAGTTTAAAAGAATATTTTTTCATGTTTAACTTTGAAGTTCTATCCAAACTTGAACTTTTATAACTGATGAGCCTTTTTAGTGGAACTTGATATTTACTTAAAGGGCATAGGGGAGACAATTAATTTTATCACAATATGTTATTATTTTATAGAGTTTTTAGCTAAACTACAAGATGCTTTTTACATATTTTGAAAACTCAAAATAATTTTTGAGATATAGCAGGTCAAAGTTGAAGGCAACAATAGGTTCCTTATAGGAGGCAACCTAAAACCGCAAAAAAAGTATTTCTCTTGAAGTATATTTCTCCAATGGTTTTTGAGATAAATACTTAAACTTTTAGGAAACGTTCCTTGCACTATTTAGAAAATTCTGTATGAAGGAATTTTTTAAAAATTTAAAAATGAACAAAAATATGTTTTTCATTTGTTTTTTGTCAAAAAATTTTGTTTTTTATAATTTTTTAAATTCCTTCCTACAGAATTTTTGAAATATTACAAGGAACATTTTCTAAAATTTTGAGGTAGTTATCTCAAAAAGCATAAGAGAAGATAGCTTTTTAGTGATTTCTAGGTTTTTGCCATTTTAGTTTGTGCCTCCCATAAGGAACTTATTTTAGTTTCAGACTTTAACCAGCTATATCTCAAAATATTTTTTGAGTTTTTAAAATCTGTAAAATGAAGCTTGTAGCTTACTTAAAACTCACAAAAATTAGACTAAATTGTAAAAAGGTAATTTACCTCCCTATGCCTTTTAACAGAGTTGCCACTCTTTTAGTCAAAAAACTACTTTAAGTGACCAAAAACTGACTTGAATTACCTTTAAAAACAGCTTAAATAACTTTTTATAAAACTTAAATAAACATTTTGAAATCATTAAAATCCAGTTTTTGAAATTAATTGGTTATAAGTTCTCAAAACATTTAAACTAAATCAATTTAAACTCATTTAAAATCTAAAAAACTGACCTGAGGTTTTTAAGAAATCTTAAAATCAATTTTGAATTAAAAAAATATGATTTGGCCTGACTCATGTTGAACTATTTATTAAATTTCAAACTAGCCTGAGCTGTCCTGATTCATCGAGAGTGTGTGGCAACCCTGTTCTTCATTATTATGACTCAGCAAGCAGACATAATCAAGTAAGTAACATGTTGGTTCAGTTTAACTAAGCAGGTTTAAGTACATATGCACACAAGTATTATTTTACTATATAAGCTTGTGTAGTAGAATATAATTTTTAAGTATTTATAAAAAAAAGTTTAACTAACCAGAAGTTTTACTAGAAGCCATTATATGGTTTCATCAAGTCTCAGGTTGTTTCAACTTTTTAAACATAGCTGTATAAATTCTTGGTTGTAGTAGAAAGTACATTTAAAACTTTTTTAAACTATATTTTAAATTATAAATACATTGTTTTTAAATAAAAGAAAATTAGTAGTTAAATTTAGGTATCAGATATTCTTTGAATTTATTAATTTTGTTACAGTTTAGTTTTGGTTTTTAAAAGTCATTTTTACAATGAGCCACTTGGCAAAATTTAACAATAAACTTTATTAGACATCACCCTTTTATTAATTAAGTATCCATTTACATGTTACTCCTTCTCTAGTCATTGCTCCCCAATGATGTTGCAATGTCTACTTTAGGAAACCTTGGTATAGATTATCACAATTTAATATTATTTGATAAAGAGAGGACCTAATGTATATAATAGTACATAGAAATGTTATATTTTTTAAATTCTGAAAATTCATTCACAAGTACATTTAGAAGAATTTCAATTTAAAAAAAAATATTGAAAAAAGGTTATGTTTATATAATAAGCTGGTTTAATCTATTTATTAAAATTTTATTTTATTAACTTATATTCACTTTGAAAGTTGCTTATTAACCACCTAAGGCCTTGACTTAAATGAACTAGTATATGTAAAAACAAAGTCTATTTAAATAAATACTAATGTATAATGAAAATATTTTTTTTTTTTAATTTGCACAAAACAGCTAAAAATAAATTTTAATAGTCATAGAGAAAGTAAAGGTAGTCAACAAAATTTATAATATTTTAATTTTTTACTGTGTAAAAGTGTATCCTTAAGTATTTAAAAGAAAACTGAAATGCTCACAACTTAGGTAAATGGACCTTGTGTGGAGAATACCTATTTTACATGTTTGGGTTTTGCTAGTTAGTATATCAGTAGACACTAGACAGTATTAACTTATTTGGTCATCAATACTAATAAGTTTAATTAATTTAATAACATTTTCTCCTTGGAAATTCTTAAAATACTTAAATTGATAATTATAAGTTTTATAATATGTTTTAAGATATAAAATAACTTATTTGAAAAGTTTAATTCTGTTTATAGTATTAGTTGTACAACTAAAGCACTTTTAAAAGTTTGTTTTGACAACTAAAACGAAAACAGTAAATAAAAGTGTTATCAAGACTCAAGAGTATCAAGGATATAATACTTACCAGGGTTCACAAGTTACCAAGCTCACTTCATTACAAATACTACGAAAACTGGACATAACTACTTTAAACTAAAAATTTTTATCTTGATATTCAATCTATTATAGTGTTACAGTTTTTGAAAAAAGTATAGCAACAAAATACTTTTAAATGTAATTTATTTTTAAATGTGTAGCTTTAGATATCGTACACATGAAAATCAACTCAATTTATTTATATTAATTTATTGATAACATAGTTAATGGTTATTCTTTAATCAGCATTAATAAAATTTTTACAAAAGTATTTAAACCACTAAAAATATAAACAGCGAACTAGCTTAGTTACTTTCAATAACAACTAATTACAACTACATTAAATCAGCATACTTATGATCTACTTTATACTTACAAAAAATCTGACAAAGTGTAACAAAAGTATAAACAAAAACAGTAAAAAATTTATAAACAAAATCAGAATAATAACTTTAACTATAAATTAAATCCAAAAATATTTTTAGTAGTCAAACTGAACTTTTTTTTTTTGCTTGGAACTTTTTATTATCTGCTGTCTGATAAGCAATTTGCCGAAAACTAAGTATTGCGTTTGTTTAAGAAGCGGAAAATAGTCATTGAATCTAAATGAATTAATAAACAGTGTACCGAAGTCATGCTAACAATAAAATTTTTTTCTGTATTTTCAAAACATTATCCGAATTCACAAAATTTTATTGTATATTCTAAAAAGTAAACTTATTTTCTTATTGGTATATATCGGCGCGGCGTTTAATTTTTCAAATAGCATTACTATTTTAAAACGTTTTCGCTACACGATATTTGCTGAGGCTGATTCAACTCGTTGATTTTTCCGTCCGATTTAAATTAGTATTTTGCCGTTCGTCAAAGCGAAGTTTTGAGACATTTATTCTCTCAAAATAAAGATGCGAAAGCACTTTATCAACGCTTAGAAAGAAAATTAAAAGCAGTTATTGTTCGGAGCTCATTACATTGTCGAGACTCGAGCGGGTTTAAAAATATATTTCAATGGAGAACTGTTAATCTAGCTGCACTTGTTTTACTTTCACTTTTATAGTTTAAAGTTGTGAGCAGTTACTTCGCTTTTAAAAAGAATATATTTTTTGGATATAGGTATTTAAAATAAATAAAGTTATTAATAAACTAAGTAAATTTCAAATACGGGAGTTAATGGGTTATTTTTATAAATAGAAAAAGAAAATAATTTTCATTTAGTACATACAAACAAGGTCATCTAATAAAGATGACAAGAGAAAGTCAAGAAGTTATAGAAACGGCCAAGTTATAACATATTCAATTTTTTTTTTCATATTATTTCAATTCTTTCTTTTTTATCTTGTTATTAATTATTACCTTATGAGCAATGGGGGGTAATGGGCGGTAAAGTGCTCACGATGGGTAAAGGACATATTAATTGGACAATGTAAGAAACTTAAATAATGTGAGACAAACGTTATAATATTGTTACTGCACTACAGAGTATAGGCATGTAATACTAGAATAATTATTGGTTCACAGTTTACTTTCTACTAAACTTATTAGTTCAGTTACGAGTTGTATACAAAATGAAGTCCTGATTAAGTAAGAAAAATAAACATTAAATATATAAATGTAAATGCCAGTAAGTTGTTGTTTTGTTTTTCTATTTAAGTTTTAATTCTGCTAGTTTTACGTACTTATCGAAAGGCACGATAGAATAATGAATATATATATAGTAGAGGCAGTTTTAACTAATTTACATTGCTTTTATTTATGTGTATTCCTTTTAGGATACAAGCAAGTAAAAAAAATTAGTAACATTTGTTTTAAACGAAATAAATTGAAACGGTAGTGTTATATTTTCTCTTTATTTTATTTTTTGTAAATACGTAAAATACTTCAAAGTTTTTTAACCGTAAAGTAGCTTATGATTTCGATTAGATTTCTATTCAATGTCAATATTTTAACATTTAATTTGTTTTAAACTCATTTTATTATCGATTTGAATGTGGTTCTTATTTGCTTAACTCTTGCGTTCTTAAATAAAAACTTTATGTCTGCTTTTTTATTTACTGCTTATTAAGCGTACACTAGATATTAGTTAAAGTGTAATATTATTTTATCTATAGTCATTTACTTAAAATTTATTTTATTCATAAATCAAAAGTTTTTAAAACGTACTGAATTCAGCATTAAAATACAAGTAATTCCTAAAATACTTTCTATTTTTCTGTTGTTTTACAAAACCTTTTGAAACTTTTTTAAACATTTTTTCTAGATTCAATTAAACAATTTAAAACAGGGAAAAATTGTTTCTATGCTATACTTAAATACTTTTAGTTATGCTGTCTTGTATGTATAAATATGTGTCAATTATGTGTAGTGAGTCTTGGTATTATTAAAGAATAAAAATCTTTTTTCACAGATATTTAAATGAGGATTTAAATAGTTTTTATACTTACTTTTTTTTCAATTAGCTTTTATGTTAAGGTTTACATCAGGGTTCGGCAAAATGCGGCCCGCGGGCCAAAATTTAAAGTTTTTTTCGTTTGTCTAGCACGTTTTGTTTATTTTATTTTAATTTAAGTTTACTGGTTTGAAAATTTATCCCCAAACTACAAATAATATTCTATAAAAAAAGTAGTTTATAAATAAAACATTTTTGTATGTGTGAGTAAAAGTTGAGATTGTTGATATCTTATACTTTTTTCCATATCATCTTTATAAACAGTTTTCGAAATAAATTTCAAAAAATACATTGTTGTTTTTAAAATATTTTATATTTATATGTTTATATTTGTTATGTAAGATAACAGTAGAACTAGATTATTTCATCGTGTATTGAAATTAAATCTGACAAATATGAAATATCTACTTATCTAGAAGTAAAATGAAGTTCATCTGATTGTAAATTAGTTTTTCGTGGTTTGCCTCTTACAAGCTTCCTCGAAAGTTAAAAATTGTAATAAAGACTACCACGTGCTAGAAAATGCATAATTTTAAGAAAATTAAAACTTTCAATCTGTAAAACTTGCAACTGTAATCTAATAATAATATGTATTATAACTTTTAATTAATTATCTTCTAATTTAGTTTTTATATATTTACAAACTTTTACGACAGAGTAGTGAAAACATGTTAAGCTACAAAATCTGTAAAAGACATGCATATTATTAACTATTTTTATCTTTTTAATTAAATTAACAGATATTTGTGGTGATAATGAATAATAAACTAGTAAGCGAAATTTAGTCCCCTCGTGCAAATTTGTCTTCTTGCAAAAGTGTCATCGTGCAATTATGTGCCCTCAAGCAATTCTTCAAGTAATTTAGTCCCCTTGTGCGAATTTGTTTTCGTGCGTTTTTGCAATTTAAACCTGTTTATTTTAACAATACCTACAATAAACATAAAATCAATAAGTTCTAGTTAAGATTTTTTTTCAATAGACCTTATACGCGAGTAGGCGTTTGATATCCACGAAGCGACATATTTGCATGAAGATACTTTTGTATGACGTTTATTTTGCACGAGGAGTTACATTTGCACAAAGACGCATTTGCAATAGTGTCACTTTTGCACGACTTAATGTTTTTTTATAAACTTTAACTTATTTATACTAATATTCTTACCTCCAACCCTTTCCTTCAGTCAGATTTTTTTCGTTTTATTAAGATTCACTTTTTACTAATCTTTATGTTTTCATGTTATTTTTTGTTCACTCCTTTAATTATGTTATCTTATAAACCTAGTATCATAATTGGAGTCTTATGTGTTTATGTTCTGCGTTAAATGGGAAGCTAATCATCAAAGTAAGCAGTGAGAGCTTTGTATAATAGATAAATTCCTCCCTTAAGTCACGTGTACAAAGTTCCAATAATCAAGTTTAATAACATGGATGGGAAAAGAGTTTTTCAAGAATTAAAATCTACTAGAAGGTCTATATAAAAAACTCTTAAAAAAAAGGTGTACTCTAGGAGGTCTAACTACTATAACTATGAAGTTTAAATTACTAGATTTTTTTTTTGTTAAGGTAATTCGCAAATCTAAAACAATCAGTTTTTGAAATACCAGACATTATATTTCAGTATATAAACTTTTCTAGAACTTTTTCTTCTTAGAAAAATAAAACATGCAAGATTGTTTATATAAAAAACGTTACAAGTTATATTTTAATTCGCAATTTTAACAAAACTGTTCCTGGACTTAGATTTAGTTTACTCAAATACTTATCAACAAGACTATCAAAATCTGTTAGGTTAGCTCAAGCTTGTTTTTATATTTTAAAAATCCAGGCTCACTTATTAGCACTTTGAAAATTTAAAATAATTTTAAGCTAACTGACCAGACTTATAAATAACTCATGCTATTGTTTATCAAAATATTTTTTGAAAACTTTCATTATTTAAAACATATTAAATAGATTAATCTTCGATTGTTTAGCGGCAAATTTGATTACAAAAAACAATTAGCATGCAAATTATAATTTATTAAATTTGAATAATCTCAAGTTTTTAAATATTCTGTCATATGTGCAAAAATTTGTTTAACTAAATAATGTTAGTTTTGTAATTTAGTGAGATTCTGCATTTAAATCGAGCGTAAAATTTAACTTCGTAAAATTTAAACTTCGTAAAATTTAAAATTTCAATTTAACTTTAAACAACACAACTTTTGTGGTTGAACTTTTAAGCTGCACTTTAACCATTATCTAATTGATGATATTAAATAGCTTAGAAAAATTCACATTTGCAGAAGATGCTGATAATCATCAACAATTAGATCGATAATTTCATGAGAAGCAGGTTGGACTGGAGTAAATGGAGCTTGACTGTATTGAAAATCATGAGGATGAAATTCAGGATGTTGAATTCGAGTAGATGGATGTTGAGTACGTTGAAAATTAATAGGCAATCTTTGTATAAAATCAGGACGACCTTTTGATGACTTAACAGGAAAATCTAATTGAAAATCAGGATGTATTTGTTGAGAACGTGTTTGTTGGTGGTAACCTGAAGCATTCTGTTGCGTTTGTGGATACTGAACGTAACTGCTAGGTGGCGCATAAGAAGGTTGCTGGTAGTTTCGGAACGACTGAGGATTGTAAACAGTTGATGGCTGAGTTGAGATTGCGGTTGTTGTGTTGTCATTGTCTGTAATGTTCAAAAATAAAAGTTACAAAGCTTTTTACCAGTGCTAATACTTGTATGTCACTTTTTTGTTCGTTTACTAACAAAAAAAAATTTATTAAAAAGTTTGATTTTCAACAAACGACAAGAATAGAATAATTGTAAATTAAGATTAATTTATTGTTTACATAAATTATTGTTTTTGAATAAATTACTTTTTTCAAGTTTATAAAAACCCTGCTTTTTTCAATTGATATTTTTTTTTACTTAGAAATACTTTTGTCAGCACTACTATAACAAATCTATAACAGCTAAAAAAATGTTTGTTCAAATTAAAATATATTCCGTTAAAATTAATTACAAACATAAAAATAAATCATTATTTAAATAATCTTAAATTATATATTCAAATTTAAGCACTCACGAGGTCTTTGACTGAAAGGAAGTTTGTAAGATAAATTCTTGAAAGAATAAGTTCAGTATATATTTTCTCTAACTTTAGAATAATATTTTAATAAATAAATAGAACTAAATTCTTTTTATCTCGTATTTCAAACATAAAATAAGCTTAATAAACTATTTTTCTTGATGATTGTAGTAAAATACTAAGTAAATTAATTATTCAGAGATGCACGTAACTTACAGTAACAGTATTAACTTGCGGCGCAAAGTAACTTAGTTCCATTTCATCCTCTATGTTGTGGGATTGCTGATTGTAACTGGATGTTGGCCTGCTATAACCTAAGAAGTTATATATAACTTATTAGTTTTAAATGCTTAAGTGATAAATTCGAATAGTATGTCAATTTACATTTTTCTCAGGATCACTTAGTAAAAAGTTTTATTTTGGACATAATATTAAAAGCATCAACAAAACTTACTGAACTATAAAAGTTTACAGTTTGAAATCAGGTTTATTTAAGCAAAAATAAACATATATTTCCTAATATATTTACAATAATTTTGATTAAAAAGAAAGTTTAAAAGTTGTACATTATTATTTTAAACTTTTTCTGGTATATTTTTATTTTATCAAAAAAATAAAACAATCTGAATTAGAATAAACTTTTCAAAAATACTTCTAGAAATTGAACATTTAAATGCATTTTCAGAAACAATAAATTAAATGTTACTGAAGAAGGACTATACTTAACTTATTGATTTAATTTATACAATTTATATCAATTATGTAGACTCTTTACAATACAATTTTAAGGAACTAGAATAAAACTTTTAAAATTAAAAAGCTTAAGTTTATTAAAATCTTTGTATGTTAAAGCTCCTATAAAAAAATGAAACAAAACTTATCCGGGTGGTAGCTAAATAAAGAAGCTAAAACTAGTTTATATTTTTTCATAATAAACATAACAAGTAGTTTTAATGAGTACTTTAGCTTTTATCACACCTTTTATTTAATATAAAGTATATAGAAAGTTTATTAGAACATAGGGGGTATATCATATTTTTATAACAAAATTTAGCATTAGAAATTATATGAAAGCATTACTTATATATTTCAAGATACTTTTCACATTGAAAAAAAAAATATTAACTTTGAAATATCAGCACCGTGTAAATATTTTCACAAATAGTTCAACACGAGCATAATTAATATTTTAGGTTGTTTTAAAAAATAACAACATTCAAACTATAAATTATAGACTGTGGTTGAGCTTAAACGCCTTAATATAAATGCTTTGTCTGAAGTTAAAAAGCTCAAGTTAAAAAACAGCAGACTAACACCAGATATTTCAATTACCAAAGAGTGTACATCAAGAGGTTTTAAATTTATTATATGACTAAGCTAAAAGTTTGACATATATGAAAAAGTTTAATTATAATTTATGTATGTGTTTGTTACTTTAAAAATAAAATATTTTATGAGGAAAAAGTTATTATGTTTACAAAGATTATTGCAGTTTTAATTAAAATATTAGCTTTATAACTTTAAGTCATAGAGCTAAGCATTGTTTCATCCTAATATATTTTTTTTAGCTTAAATTTTAGCAAAGGAGAAATATTAAATTTTTTGAACTTTTTTATATATTGAGTTTTCAGGTACTTATAGTTTTACCAATATCAGATTTTTTAACAACTTTAGCACTCAAATAATGAGAATGAAGAGTTTTTTATTAATAGAGTGTGTAAATTTATTTTAATTTCCTAAAAAAAAGAAAAGTTTTGTTTTTTTATGGTTTTACTGTCATATTTTTTGTCAATATCAAATTTATGTGATTTTCAAGTTTATATGTTACTTTGAAACTTTTAACTTTTATAGTTTGCAAATAGTGAACTACTAAAAATATTTTACTTTATTTTTTTTTGTACTGAATGCTACTTTTGACTAAACTTTATATTTTTTTTTTTCAGATACATTATATGTTTTTATTTAGTATTTCATTATTAAGCTGCTAATGCTTATAGGTTATTTTACAAGTTTTATTTTTGTTAGTCAACAAATTGTGAAATATCACATAGATTTTGCTTTGTTTGTTAATTTTGTATATCAAAAATTATGTTTTTAGTAAAAGTTAGTTGTTTCAGATAATTATTTTCTGATTCTAGATATAAATTTCTAAAGGTTATTTTACAACTTGTAGTTATTTAATTTGCAAACAGAGACCTTTTAGGCAAATTTTGCTTTATTTGTTTATTATCTATATTGAAAGCTAATTCTGACTAAGTTTTGCTTTTTAGTTTTTTATAAGTGATATTAAGATTATATATGCTTCAAAAAGTTTGTATAATTTTATTCAATTTTTTTAGTATGTAAAATATTTTAAGAACAAAGTCAACTTTTTTACTGCTGTAATATTTATAAGTTTTTAAGACCTTTGTGTTGTATTGTTAAGGTTTTAAAAGAAAATTATTTCTAGTGTGATTTTTTTTTCAATTATAATGTTTTTTTTTCTAGTGAAAAATTAGTCAGTAACTCAAAAGAAACAAAGTTACTGTTTAAAGCAATTTGTTTTTAATTGCTTTAAAAGTTACTATACTTTTTGAGTTAACTTTATAATCTACAAAAAAGTTATTAATGATATTTTTTGATCCTTAATTTTATTCTGCTAAACATATTTTCTTTTTTCTTGTTCATAAAAGCATTATTACTTAAATAGTTAAATACGTAGTTTTTAAATCTTTTTTAAAGTTGTATTGTAAGAAGTTATTTAAACATGAAAAAAAATTAGATTTTAAATCTTTAAAAATAAAACTTATTTTGGTCGTATAATTAAGTTATGTTAATACATACAAACTATTTATCAATGTGTAATATATTGTAAATTATGTACTGTATTATGATAAAAAAATTTAGCAACATAGTAATCTTTCTATTTTCTTCATTAAGTACTTTTAAACAAATTTCTCGTACATTTGAAATTAAGTATAAAAGTATAAAATATATATTTTTAAGTATATCACGTTTTTTTTTTATATTCATAACGATAGGCATTTAAGCTAATATTTTTAATACTTTTAGCTTAAAAATTTCTCTCTAACTCCTTGAGTTTTATTTTAATGTTTCAAATAACGGGATTTTTTTGAGTTGAAAACTCAATCTGCAGCACCACCTAACAAAAGTACCACGCGACGCCACTGCTACCTTGTGTATTATCAAACATGTTAGTTATTTTTTTAATTTTAAATTGTTTATTTGTTTCCACTATATAGTTAACACAGTTTTTGTTGAACGAGATATTTGCCACTGTTTAAAATTTTATTGTTAGGAAAAGGCTAAAAAATCTTATTTGAATAAATTGAAAGTTTTTAAGTTTAAAACCTGCATGTTATCAAAACTAACAGAGGCTTTTAAGCTAAAATTAAAATATTTTAGACCAAACACAGATCTTTCAGTTATGCAAAAATTTTCTAAAAAATTTTTTTTAGCTTAATTTGAAGATGTTTATTCAATATATTAGAAACTACGCTACTTTTAAAACTTCTAAGCCTTAGAATCTAATGTATAGCTTGTTGTGTTTTAGCTTTAGTAATGGTTCAGTAAAAAGTTTTAGAATAAATATCTTACTTGAATAGGAATCATATTAAAGATAGTAAATACAATTAAGGTTATGATTTTGGAATTTTTTTACAAAAACATCTTTAAAGACCAAAGAGTGTAATTAAAATATATTATTGAAAAGTATATGTATATTTTAATATTTATTTAGTTGTGTTAAATTTAAAATATTGCTGTCACAACTTTTTGTGATTTTAAATATTCAGGTAGACCTATCTCTAGAGAAAACAAATTAATTTTAATTTAAGTTTTTACGTATTAATTAGATTTCTTTTCTTTTAATCTAAACTTTAGTAGATATTGCTTGATTGCTTTATAAAGATTTATTAAAATAAAAAATATTGCTTGTATATTATATCTTTTATATATGACAAGCTGAATCTTTTAAAGTTGATGAATTGCTCTAGTTTTATTGAAACTTTAATAAAGTTACACCAATATAGAAAGTTAGAACAGTTTTTTTTGAAAAGTAAGACAACACTAAAATCTCTTATATTTCAGAAGCTTGAATTATTAATTTAGATATAGTTGTATATAAAATAGTATGTAGATGAAAATTAGTTCTAGATAAAGTTCAGTTGAGAGTTAGAATTACACTTAAGCTAATCAACTCACTGGAGTTAAATTAGAGTGGTTTAAATTTTAGAAAAAATTCTGCTGACTTAAAACTAGTTAAAGATTTTTTGAAAAGCTCAACGTAGTTTAAGGAACTTTTGAACAACTTAGTTTAGTTCTTCAAAATAATTAAAAAATAAAAATACTTAATTTAGTTTTTGAAATTTTCTAGATTTTGTTTAAGCTAATGCAGACAAAGATTATATTTAAGTAAAATTATGTATCTAGGTTGTATCTATAGATTTTGTGTTGATTATTGATAGTCTGTTAAAATTAGAGAAGATAGTATATCATTATGCGGAAACACTGCAACTTAAACACGTTTACAAAAAGTGCCAATCAAATGTAGTGCAATTGCAAAACTAATTACACTTTAACTGTGCTTTGTGGTGACTAAATATTTTTACACAGATTTAATTACCATAGTAAAATTTTTGACTAAAATATTACGATAGCATCAATATTTTGATTTCTATACTTGTTAATAAATAACATTCAATTGTTTAAAATAGCTTTTTTAATTATGTCTAATATTTATTAAAGGTTGAATTATAAACAAGCTATTTTCTTTGTATTATATATTCTAAAAAAGTTGTTTGTCTATTTACTACAAAATTTAAATACATTTCTACAATGCTACAGTCTTAAATAAAAAAAAAGTAACGTCAGTATCCCAAAACTAACTTATGTCATAACTACCAAAAGTATTAAGTAAGTATATATTAAATGCATTGCGTAGTTAAGAAAAAAAAAACGGTATTATTTTTTTTTTATATTTGCAACTTTGTCATAAACTCTTAAAAATTATAACATAATAAAATACAATTGTAAAAAGTATTAAAAACAAAATTAATGTAAAATTTAAAAACGTTACATGATAGTAATATTAAATGATTTACTTGAATGCAAAGAAAATATTTGAGGCTTTTAATTTTACTGGCTTCATAAGTTTTTAGTTGACACTCTTTCTACCAATATTTTTAAAAGTTTTACAAAATGCAGTTATAAAATTTATTTAATCTTCAATTAAATAATAAACTTATAAAAACAATTTTCTCAACCGCTTTACCATTTATTTTTCATTTTTAAAGTTTAAATTACTAAGTTTCGCAATTTATTGTTGTCTAAAATAAAATTACACTTATTTAACAAAGGTAAAAAATACATTTTGTTTCGAATAAAATTATCTTCTTTATCTTATATTTTGACTTGATATTTTACATCATGGGCTTGTCTAGACTTATTTCGAAGGGGGTTCGCAATTTATTTTTTTTGTTCATGATTTGCCGCTTAAATACGCAATTCTTAGGTATGCACTGCCAGTTAACTACACAATATTTAGCCGAAAAAACTCAGTGTTTAAAATGCTTTTTTCTGCTTAGAAAAAAGGAGTATTAATATAATTTTTTTTTATTATTATTTTAATGTATTTATATAACATAAATTAAAATTAAAACTGTCAGAAAACATTTATGACCTATATAAAATTTATTGTTAAACTTTTGTTGCGATACGCCGTTTTCCTGCAGAGCAGTTCATCAGACGCTAAAAAAGCTGAAAACAAAAGTATATAGAGTGATGAATTGGAAAATAAAAGTACACATATAAAAGAAAAATTAAAATTAAATTTAAAATATGAGTTATATTTATTATGTTGTTTACAAAACTTATATTTCAAATTTAAACTAACTTAAAATTAAATATAGGTAAGTTTAGTTTAAGTAATCTATTAACTATAGATTTTATATATGTTAATAATCTATTTACTAAGCATTTAATATATTAAGCTTTGAAAAAAATGTAAATATCAATATTTATAGGGGATTTTTAGAAAACAGAAATGGTCTCTTATAAAAAGGTTGTAACTTTAAAACAAAACATTTACACATAACAAACATGAATACAATGTAACAATTAAATTAAATAGAATAAAATAAACTGAATTAATGCGATTAAAAATAAACTAAAAGTATTCCTTAGGGTAATGAGGGCATTGCGTGACTAGTTCATTTATCTTATTAAGGATTTTCTTTGGTTAGCGTTTGCTATAAACAGTCTTTCTAGGTTACATAGTGAGCACATAAAGTTTGGTTTTAATCTTCTTTTGGTCTGTCTGAGAATTTTCCATTTAATAGTGTATTTTTTGCATTTTTCATATAATTTCCACATGTAGTTGGCGAGTTGCGTACAGTTATTGGGCTTCTTCTTGTTGGGTTTTGGAAATATTGCTTTATGCTCGTATAACCTATTTTTGAAGGGTCTTCGAGTGGATCCAATATAAAACATTTTTCTATTTATCTCAGATGAGACAATTGCTTCGTAGATTACATTTTTTAATTTACATTTGTTCATTACTGGACATTGCACTCTGTTTTTGCAGTTGCATAGCTTCGGTTCTACCGGTGGTTTTTTTAGCAGCTTTTTATCGTGTCCCCTTATTAATGCTTTAATGTTTGGGGAACAACAATATGATATCATGGTGGAACTTCTATTAAAGATTTTGTGTAGTTCTGTTGATTCTGAGAAGTGTTTGTCAAGCAGTTTTAAAAAGAGGTTTCCGAATTTGGTTTTCACTGATTCGCAGAAAGGTAGGTTGAAAAAAATACGTTTTCTTTTTCTGGTTTTTGCTTTGTTGTTATCAATTGTTGGATTATTTTCGAGTTTATGATGGGAGTTGCTTTTGTTTAAAGCGTTTTGGTAGATTTGTTTCGCGTTATCAAATGATACTTTGCTTTTTGTTAGTTTTGAAATTCTACTTTAGTTTAAATATCATAACGAGCGAATATTCAATTGACAACAAATATAACATTAATGTCATTATCAAAGAGGCAGCACAGATCCTTAGTAAACAAATAAGTTTAAAGAACAAAAAAGTTTCAAAGTATGAAATCAATGAAGTATTCCTTTCTATCAAAGACCATGAAGCGAACTTTCCACACGATATCAGCTGTAGAACAATTAATTCATCTAAATCTGACTTAGGCAAACTATCCAGAACCATCCTACAAAAACACATCACAACAATAAGAAAAAAGTTCATGCTTAGGCAAAAGAAAAACTCTGGCGAAGTGATAGATTGGTTTGAAAAAATCAACAATAAAAACCACAAATGCTTCGTGAACTTTGACATATAGAATTTTTACCCAAACATCAAAAGAAAACCTAGATGCAATTAACTTATTCAAGGTTCACAAATTTTGAGATATAGACAATCACACATGCAAATCAGTCATGTTTTACGATAATACTGTGTGGAAAAAAAACAACAGCAATGACAACTTCGATTCACCTATGGGCTCATTTCATGGCGCTGGAGTATGTGATCTTTTAGCTCTTTATCTACTACACCATTTGTGTACGATTATAAACACTGAGTCAATTGGACTCTATAGAGATGATGGACTTGCCGTTATTAAACAAACAAATAAGAGTAACATTTGCAAAATAAAAAACAAAATAACAAGAAAACTAGCAGACATAGGATTCGATATTACAATTAGCGCAGGTGAAACCTCTACTAACTTCTTTGACATACATTTAAACCTCCTAACTGATGACTATTGCCCATATGTAAAGCCAATCGCAAAGACCATTTATATTGATAAAAAGATTCTAACCATGCTAGAACAATTAAGAAAAATGTCCAAAAATTATTGAAAATAAAATTTCAAAATGACAAAAAGCAAAGTATCGTTTGATAACGCGAAACAAATCTACCAAAACGCTTTAAACAAAAGCAACTTCCATCATAAGCTCGAATATAATCCAACAATTGAATACAACAAAGCAAAAAACAGAAAAAGAAAACGTATTTTTTTCAACCTACCTTTCTGCGAATCAGTGAAAACCAAATTCGGAAACCTCTTTTTAAAACTGCTTGACAAACACTTCTCAGAATCAACAGAACTGCACAAAATCTTTAATAGAAGTTCCACCATGATATCATATTGTTGTTCCCCAAACATAAAAGCATTAATAAGGGGACACAATAAAAAGCTGCTAGAAAAACCACCGATAGAACCGAAGCTATGCAACTGCAAAAACAGAGTGCAATGTCTAGTAATGAACAAATGTAAATTAAAAAATGTAATCTACGAAGCTATTGTCTCATCTGAGAAAAATAGAAAAATGTCATATACTGAATCCACTCGAAGACTCTTCAAAAATAGATTATACGAGCATAAAGCATCATTTCCAAAACCCAAAAGAAGAAGCCCAATAACTGTACACAGCTCGCCAACTAAATGTGGAAATTATATGAAAAATGCGAAAAATACACTATTGAATGGAAAATTCTCAGACAGACCAAAAGAAGATTCAAACCAAATTTTATGTGCTCATTATATAACGTAGAAAGACTGTTCATAGCAAACGCTAACCAAATAAAAATCCTTAATAAGAGAAATGAACTAGTCACGTAATGCCCTCATTACCCTAAGGAATACTTTAAGTTTATTTTCAATCACATTAATTTAGTTTATTTTATTCTATTTAATTTAGTTGTTTGACTGTATTTATGTTTGTAATGAGTAAATGTTTTGTTTTAAAGTTACAACCTTTTTATAAGAGACCATTTCTGTTTTCTAAAAATCCCCTATATATATTAATATTTACATTTTTTTCAAAGCTTAATATATTAAATGCTTAGTAAATAGATTATGAAAAAATATAAAATCTATAGTTAAAAGGTTATTTAAACCAAACTTACCTATATTTAATTTCAAACTAAATTAACTTTAAAATTTAACTTTTGTAAACAACATATTAATTAAAACTCATATTTTAAATTTAATTTTAATTTTTCTTTTATATGTGTACTTTTATTTTCCAATTCATCACTCTGTATACTTTTGTTTTCAGCTTTTTTAGCGTCTGAAGAACTGCTCTGCAGGGAAACGGCCTAACGCAATAAAAGTTTAACAATAAATTTATACAATTCATATCTCCCTACCAAGGATTGATATTTCTGTCTAGTTTTGTTTTTACCAAAAAAGTTATAAACTTAGAAATTTTGCTTTAAATGTTAGTAAAAATGGAATTCTTACAAATTTTTCTTTTAAATTTTAAGCTGTTTACATTTATACACTTATTTATTAGAAAAATATTTTTTTCTATTAATTTAGTCTATAGAAATTTAAATAAAAAAAAAATGAAATGTTTAGAATCATATAATTAAATTAAAAAATCCTTAAATTATAATTAAATGTTTGTTTGATGGTGCAGGGATTCTAATGATGGTTTTAAAATCTCTATAAGTTGAAAATTTCAGAAAATCAAGAACCAACTTCGTGGCCAACATATATACAAAAAAAAAATTAAATAAAAATTGAAATTAAACAAAAAAAATGTTTAGACATATACATTTAAATTAAAATATCTTCAAATTCCATTTTAATGTTTGCCTGATGGTGCAGGGGTTCTAATGATGATTTTGAAAAATTTTAGAAATGAACTTTTAAGGTTTCAAAGCTTCACACATGTTTATTATATTCAATCAACTAATTAAAATAAAAGTGATTATATCAGACAATTTTTAAGTAAAATTGGACTTAGTAGTTGAATATCAATACTTAATCAGAAGTTGTTTACACCAAATAACAATTTATAATAGGAACTAAGAGCATCTTAGTATAAATGTTTCCCAAAAAAAAATTCAAATTTAAAATTTTTACCTATTATCACGTTATAATTAAAATTTAATTTAAAATCCATTTCAGCTGGGAAAAAAGCAGTATTTTTTGTTACGGAACCTTATAATCTTACAGTGTTATAAATTCAACTATCATTATTCAAATTTATTAAATAACCAAAGCAAAGTCAATAAGCAATGTTTTTAGTGATATTCTAAGAATCATTTATTTCTTTTTTCTTTTCCATTTTTTCAGGTCACCGGAAACCAGTCAAAACTCGCTCCTGGTTTAAATTAAACTAAACAGTAATCTTAAAACAACTGTATATCTTTATTTAAACTTTTTATCAAATGGTATTTTTCTTCTACTGATAAATAGTAATAATAAAATTTTTAAACACAAAGCAATTCACAAACAAAGCTTTCTTATTTTTAGCTCCGATTTAAAATTATTTTTATTTTTTAATGTATTTTTGAAATTAAACAGTCTTATGTAGTTTTAAAACTGTTATTATTTAGAAAAGTACTATAATTTTATATAAAGCATAATTAAAAACACAATGAAAACTCATCAGACAATTGAAAAGTTTGAAGTTTTAGAAGATTTATATCAAGGGGTTAAGTTTTTAAAAACTAACCAACTTGAAACACTTTTTCGAGAAAAGTATAAAAAGATATTAAGGTGCGATTTTAGGCAGGGTAATTTAGGAAATTGTGCACTCACAGCAGTTCTTTCAGCTATTTCAAAAAGATCAGAGTTTCTGACTGAAATATTTCCGAGAATTTTCAGACTCAGAAATACTACTAAATATATATATTTAGTATGTACCATCAGGGAAGACCAATAAAGATTATAGTTGATGATGCTCTACCATTTGATAAAGAGAATCGATTAATTTATGCTAGGTCTGCGAGAAATGACAAGTTTCTTTTAGCATCTTTTTTTGAAAAAGCTTTTATAAAAAAGGCTTGTTACAACTCATATGAAAGATGCAATTTTACAGCCAGTTTGTATGCTTTTAGTAGCTTTAGTGATTGTATGATTAGTTCTGCAGATTCTATTTATAAAAGTTGGTCCTTAAACAACATACTTAGCCCCATTAAGTCTGAAATTCATAATAAAAGTTCACTTGTAATTGGAATAACACCATCACTAGAAATAAAACGAAGTAAAAAAAACGAAGACAATAAAGTCATTACTGGTCATGAATATACTATTATTGATTACAATAAAAAACATAAATACAAAAACTTTATGATACAACATGTAATCCAAAGTACTGCATTTCTAACAAAAAGATTCCAAAAAGCATTACAAAAAGCACTTGTAAGAAAAAAGGAGAATTTTGGGTTAGCAAAGGACAGTTGGAAGGTAGAATCTTAGCAGTCACATCGTCGCACGCTCAAGGTATGTACAAGTCAGTTTATAGAATAGACAAAAAAATTCAAGTTTGTCTGAAGGATAAAAATAAAAGATATGCTTCTTGTAAAGTAAATCTTAAAGAGAGCTCTAGTATTATGGTTAAACTTTTTTTTGTTTACGTACAAAGTTTCATATTTTAATATTTTTGTTAAAACTGCTGAATCTATGGAAAATATTGCGCTAGAGCAGGGGTCGGCAAACTGCGGCCCGCGTGCCAATTGCGGCCCGCGAAGGGTAATTCTGCGGCCCGCGAGAATGTTATTTTTTTGAATGGAATGCGGCCCGCGAAAGAAAATTTTGTGGCCCGTGAGCATGTAAATGTGGCCTGCTGAGCAAAATTATATTTCTAGTTAAATTTTTCTTGTAATTTGACTTAACTTGATTAGTTTGATTTTAAGTCTCTCTATAACATTTTAAAATAATTTCAAGTAATTACTGCTTTAGTCTAAAAATGTGAAAAAGACAGATTAGCGTTCTAACAGGATATATTTTTCAGTTTCATAATTACTTCTTTTTTACAACAGTAAGTAATTATCTGAAATCAAGAGTGCTTGGATTTAATAAGCTGGTTATATAATACCTATTTATTAAATAAACTAAATGCAAATATTTTCCATTTTGTAGAAAAGTAATGCACAGTAATTAACTTAAGTGTCATTTCTTTATAGCTTAGATATGCTTTTTTAATATTTTTTAAACCTCAGTTTCTTTTATAATTTTTTATTTGTAAATGTTATATTTTAGTTTGAATACATTTAAAATAACATAGTAATAAGAATCAAGGTTCATTTGATTTTTGGTTTGACACATATTAATTTTTTATAAGTTTTCTATGCACACCAACTTTAAAAAATGCTCATATTTTAAACAACTTTTTATTTAATACTTTAGTTAGTTTAAGTTTAGTTTATGCATACTTTTCTAACATTGTTATTTATACATGTCATATCTAAATTTGTACAGACACATTTAAAATAATATTTATGACATAAGTTAATATAGTTTTTGTTATATATACAGTCCATTTTTCTAACATAGTTTTTTTTCAAGCTAAGTTAATTTTTATGCCTTGCATATCAATACACACAATTGCTGTCTTTTCGAGCTACCTATTTAATATAAACTAGATATAGGGATGGTAAATTTAAAAAGTTTGTACATTGTTAATCAAAATAGTTCAAAATCAAGCAAATAAACAACTAAAAATTGCCACACACTCAGACTATCACTATTTGAAGACTTTAAATCTCAGGCCAACTAAGCCATTTTTTAAGTTTTTGGCTAGAATTGTTTTTTGTATACAAAATATCAGGAATGTGTTTGTTGACTCAGGCTGGCTTTTTTGCTTGAAAAAGTGGCAAATTAAACTTATGGTGTATGTTTTGCTCAATCCACAGTGTTAGTTTAAGTTTTAATATATGTTAAGTTTTAAGTCTTGCAGCTAATATGATTCAAAATATTATTTTAATTATTGTGTACACTAAAGAATGAACAATCAGTGTTGTTAAAAAAGTTGAATCCCGGAAAAGCTTTGAATTTGTGAATTTACGGTTAAAAATTCTAGAAAAAAACTTGAATTTGAGAATTTTTGAAAAAACCTGGAATTTCAAACAATTTTTACATTTAAAGTAATGAAATTTCGATATAACTCAAAAAAAAATACCAAATAAATGTTTTTTTATTAAAAAAATATTATAGTAGCTTAACAGTATTTTTTAATATTGATAAATGTTTTAAGACATTTTTTTAAACTTTAATTAAACTTTATACTAAAAATAAAAGAAGGAATTGTACTTCAAATTACTCCGTATTGGTACAATGCACTTTTACTTGAAAAATTTCAACGATTGTTGTGCTTCGCATTGGAACTAAACAAAGAAATTCTTCTAAATTGTCAAAGTTAGTAAAAACATCTCTAATAAAAATTCTCAGATGAGCAATAGTTTTTCTATCAGTGCTCTCATGTTAACAGTTTGATTAAAGTCCTAATTTGATTTATGCGACTTTATAACCTTAATGCATTTCCTAAAACGACTTCATGTTGTCATTGAAGAAATAAACAAAAGTTTTTCACTACCGCCAACATCAATTCTTTATAAAAATTTTCAATTATAAACGATAACTCGTTTTAAGTAATAAATTTTGCTACTTTATTACTTGCCTTAACAATTTTTTCTGGTTATTCTGTAGTTACTGAAGATAATAATGTGCTTTGTCGGAAATAACTTTGGTGATTTTTTTATTTTTTCTCGCAATAACTCCTAACTAACGCTTTTTTTATTCTTGTAGCTCGTCTTATATTTTACAATTAATATTTTTAAATGCAATATTCTTATTGCAAATAAAGAATTGCTATCATGCTTAATAAAAAAAATCTACTTCGCTAATGACTCAATAAAGTTTTATACTTTTGTTAAACTTGTTTAAGAAACTCAATTGTCCATTCCAGCTGACTTATATAATTTTGGCATGTAGTTTATTTACTGTTAATAACCTTTGTTATTTCTTAATGTAGTGAATTTTATAAATTTTATACTAACTGAATTGCTACACAAACAGGCTATTTTAAAAGCTTGAAAACTCAGGTGTGTGTGAAGCTTTTATTTCAAACATTTTTAAGAAATCTCCCAATTCTCAGAAATTTTTTTGACTGTTGTGTAGTTTACTTATTGCATTTTTTTTCTTGTTTTCTTACACTTTGTGTACTTTTTGATAATGATGATATTTTAACTAGGTATTTAAGCTTGATTAACAACTATTTATTAGCTTTTTCAAATTTTAATAAATTTAAGCTGGTTTGATACATCTCAGACATTTTTGCTGTTTAGTGGCAACCATGTAAAAGTCTAATTACTAATAAAATATTTTATTAAAGTATTTCAGAATTAATTATGTTAAATCATTTATTTTAGCTTTCTGGAATACAAACATGTATTAATTTTGTTATGTTAACTAATTACTAAATTTCTTAATGAGTGTAAATTATTTAACTCGTAAAATTTTTTTTCGAAGTAAATATTCTTAGAAATATCAAAATGTGTTGATGATATAACAAATGTATAGAAGTAACCCATAAATTATCTTTCAAGTTAGGTTTTAAAGTTGAAGTGTTTTAAAAATATCTTTTAAACTACAATTAAAATAGAATTCTAGAACTTACTAAAATACTAATTAGTTAAAAAATATATTTGATGAATTTAACAAAAACTTCGAAAATAAGATAAGTGTTACTTTAAATTGATAAACAACTTAAAAAACTTACAAGATTTTAAGTTTTTAGATTACTAAGTTACAAAAAACGTTGTTTTTTGTATAAATATAATTATTAAAAATTACTTTTTATTGAGTCGGATTTTGAAAGCAAATTACTGATTCAGTCATTAAATGTAGTTAAAATGTTAAGATTTTGTAAAAAAACTGATTCTGCAAATTTTAGAATATGTTTTAAATTTATGATAATAGCGTTTTTTATATCAAATGAGTAACGTTAAAAATACTACTATTTGTATTGAAGTACCAATTGAAGTTTATAGAGATGAAAATTTAATATTATCTTTTTAATATATCCATTATTAAAAACAACTTTATTCCTATAAAAAGTCAGAATGATTAATTTCTCATTATTTTGATAAGTTAATAGTTAATTTTAATTCGATTTCAAAGTTACATGTTGCTTTGTTTTCTTATTTAATATTCTAAAAATTAAATCTTAAGTTTCATCTACAAATTTTTAATTATTTAAAATAAGGATGTAACTTTCTAAGACACAAAAAGAAATCAATAATTTCCTATAATAAGCCTTAAATTACGAAGTTACACAAGTTTTGTTTTAGATAATTAAAAGTCATAAGCTTTTAAAAAGAGAACTTTTTTAATAAAAAAACAGCTTTTTTTATAAATTAAACTCCTTACGGTTGTTGACTGAGTTCACTTTTTTTTTAAATATTACAAGCATATTGAAATAACTAAAGTAACTTTAACTGTAAAACTGTTTTAATTTTTTAAATTTTTTAGGAGCTTTATAAAATAAATGCTTTTATTTTTTACTACAAAAAAAAAAGTAAATGCAAAAAAAAAACATTTAAAGCAATAAAATTGTATTTATTTGGTTATTGAAGACACAATCGCTTGATTTTATAAATACTATCAACGAAGTTAAATAGCAAAATTAAAACATAAATTAAAGAAATGTTTTGTATTTTTTGTTTGTTGTTGTTGAATAGTTAATATTAATATTCAAGTCAAACATAAAATAGATACGTATACTTTATAAACAATTCTAAATTGTAAACACAATTAAAATTTCACACGCTATAATGGACTCAGGGAACGAAGCATCAAGAGGTAAAAAGAATATATACATAATAACTGAATAAATAAAAATTTTCTATTTATAGATTAGAACTAAGCAGCTTACTTTAAATGTTTGTTGGCACTGTAAAGTATGTGATAAAGGCAATAAGTTTTTGTCTTGATCACTTTAATATTAAGTTAAGATAATAAATAAATCTGAAAAACCTTTAAATTTAGTTATCTAATGCTAATTGTCAGCTGTTGTTAAGTTTACTCTAGCTAAATAATTTTTTTATCTGTAATTAGTCATTAACCTTTAAAACAAAATGTTTTTTAAATTCGCAATTTATAGATTAGAGAGCATAAAAATTATTGCTTTCAGCAAATACTTTTTGGTTTTTATTTTGATTCAATTTTTAAATTTCACTCACAGAAGGAGTTTAAAACTGGCAAATAATAAATTTTCGTGTATTAAACTAATCGATCATCAAAGATAAACTAATATTTAATTGTTCTTTAATCAAATATTACGTTTTAGATTGTGTTTTATTTTTTTGAAAAACCTTATTGGTCAAAGCATTAAATTATAGTTTTGATTATTACTAAACTTAAACAAATTTACAAAATTCTTCTTCTTTATATTTTTTTTTCTCACTTGGTATGTACAATTTACAAAGTGAAAAAAAGATGAAACAAACGGTCACCCGATAAGGTTTAATCTATAACGTGGGCTGTTTTATTTGTAACTTTTATGATAAAAGACAGCAACATTTTTTATATATGTGAAAGTCTTTAGCATAATTTAGTTTGAATAATTTTAATTTTAAGATTTTAATTAACTATAATAAAATACCTTAGGAATTTTTGAGACTTTGCATCAAAACTACGTTAAAAATATATTTAAACAACAACTACTATGATCAAAAAGCTTATTTTATTAAATTTATTAATTTTAATAAATTCATTATTTGTTTATATTTCAGTATATTCTTATGAAAATGAGAACAAGTTTGGTGGAGTTCATTACCACGGCCGTCCTCTAACGTACAATACCCGAAAGAAAATAGTTGATCTCTACAGACAAGGCGTGAAGCCCTGCGATATCAGCCGAAACCTAACGGTGTCCTACGATTGCGTCAGTAAGGTATTAACATGGTTCAATGAAACTGGAAGAATAGGTACAGTTGGGGGCAGCAAGCCGACAAAAACGACCCCTGTAGTCGTACAGAAGATAAAAGATTATAAGGTTGAAGACCCTGCAATTTTCGCGAGGGAAATTAGGGACCGGTTGCTCACTGATGGAGTTTGTGATCTACACAACGTTCCCTCTGTTTCATCTGTTGGCAGGATTTTGCGAGAAAAAGTAGGCAACGTACTAAATCCAAGTAATCCTTTACACAAAGACTACCAAAAACAAAATAGTTTCATTAAAAGCGATTCTGACAGTTTAGAAGAACTTATCAACCAAACTCCTTCTTGTCAACAAAGTTCTGACCAATTAGATCTAAGTATTTCTCAGAACAAGGATTTTAGTTCTACTAGCTTTACAGGTAATCTGCAGCCTTTAAACAATTAGTTTAGTTTATTTTCTGTAACATTAAATTTAATTTTCTTTAATGCATTTAACTGTGTAATTTATAATAAATATTTTCTTTTCTAACTGAAAACTTTTCGATGATTCAAAATAATTAGTTGACTCTGTTAGTATTATGTCCAAAACTTAATCTTCTTACTGACTGTCTTTTAAAAGAAACAAACTTGGATGTTATCCGAATTTATCGCTTTAGCATTCAAAACTAATGGACTAAATATCTTTTTCTTAGGTTATAGTAGACCAACAACCAGTTACTATCAGCAACCAAACAACACAAACGTGGCTTCAAAAGTAGATGATAAAATGAGAACAAGTTATTATCGACCGCAAGTCAATACTGTTTCTTAAGTTAAAGTGCATGTCTGAATGATTAACTTACTTTTTATTTTAATAATCATCTAGATTAATAATATAAAAATTTACAAAAATGGTGTTGTGTAAAGTTAGATAAAATTATATATTTTTTTATTTGTTTAGCTTTAGCTAACACTTTTGATTACTTTATTTTGATTAAGCACTGGTAGAAAGCTTTTTAATTTATTTTTGAACATTACAGACAATGACAACACAACAACCGCAATATTTTCCAACTCAGCCATCAACTGTTTACAACCCTCAGTCGTTCAAAAACTACCAACAAACTTCCTATGCGCCACCTAGCAGCTACATTCAGTATCCAGAAATGCAACAGTATGCCTCAGGTTACCAACAACAAACACATTCTCAACAAATACATCCTGATTTTCAACAAGATTTATCTGTTAATTCATCAAGAAGTCATTCTGATACTATACAAATATTACCCACTAATTTTCCACATACTCAAGTTCAACATCCTGAGTTTAATCCTCCTAATATTCAATACAATCAAGCTTCATTTAATCCAGTTCAGCTTGCTCAAGTTGAACACCTGCAAATTCAAACTCCTTCAACTGCTTCTCATGAATTTATAGATTTAAATGTTGATGATCATCAGCACCTACAGCAAATGTAACTTGTCACAGAGATCAGGCCAAAAGCGAAGCAAAGAAGAAACTTTGTAACTGAATTGGTTGAAACAATTTCCAAGTCATCAATGAGACAGTGGTTAAAGTGCACCTGAAAAGTTCAATCACAAAAATGGTGTAGTGTAAAGTTAGATAAAGTTATAAGTTTTTTTTATTTGTTTAGCTTTAGCTAACACTTTTGACTATATTATTTTGATTTAGGATCACTGGTTTGAAAAGTTAGCTAAATATTTGTTTTAAACTAAATGGATAAAAGTTTACTGTTTTATTCAAGCAGTAATTTAAAAATCAAATGTTTTTTGTATATATTGAGGATAAGATAAGTTTGTTTGTATCTTATACTTTTTTGTCTTACCATATTAATTGTTTTATAAATTAAATTAATAAATTACATTTCTGTTTGCGTCTATTTTTATGATTTATGTAAAAACAATAAGGTAGAATTGAAATATTTACAATGTGTATTGAAATGAAATCTAACAAATGAGGAATATTAAATTAATTCGATAACTATTCAACTTATTTCAACTTTTGTTGTTGTACTCAATTAATGAATTAATTAAGTGTTTTTTTGTTAATGGTGGTTGGTTGTTCTAAAAAATAAAAAGAAAGTATAATCCAGACTAAACCGTGCCAGAAATGCACTCAGATAAGAAAATTAAAACTTTCAATCTAAAATACTTAAAATATTTTATCTAATAACAACTTTGTATACTAAAAATGTTAAGCAATCACCTGATAGTTTAGTTTTCAATCATTATATACAGATAGTTAATCGACAAAGTAGTAAAGAAAAACTAAGCTACAACATATTTTAAATACAAGCATGTTTTTAGCTATTTTTTCCTTAATAATTTATTAACATAAATTTGTGATGATAATAAGTAATAAACTAATTATTTCAATTTCTCATGAACAATGATTTTTTTATAGTTAGTACTTATAGCATCAGAAGTGCTTCTTTTAAGCAAAGGCTACATAGTTTAGGCATGTTAAATTTTTCAAGAATCTTTTATTTAGAGTGCAGTCTGATTTCTTTTTTTTTTATGTGTACTGTGAACATTAACTCGATTGAACTGTTGAATTGATTGTAGGATTTATTTTTAGGTTTTCAAATAATTTTTAGGTTTTGTGATGAAAACTTCTTCTTTATTTGGTTAGAAGTTAGTCATATATATGTTTTGATTTCATCAGTTGTGTTGACTAATGGTTTGTATATTATTTTTAATGACTTGCAATTACCACCTTTAAGTTTGCATTTTTTTTTTGGTAACTACGATTACATGATTTTTCTGGTGTTTTGTCTTTTTTTATTTGTTTTCTGTTATTAATCTTCTCAATACAAGGCATACAGCTATGACTGAATTGTTTCTTTTAATGAACTTGTTTAGACTTCTTTCTTTGCTTAAATGTTATATGGTTTTTAAAACTTACGACCAAATATTTTAGCGTCTTTTTTGTCGTTCAATAAACTATCCATGTATAGTGGGTTTACCATACGCACTTTCTTTTTCTCTTTACTTTTTTTTTTGTTTTAACTTTACTTATGAAAAAAAAAAACTTAGTTTAATTGATTGATTAGTTTACAACAAGTATTTTATTCAGTATTCAGGCAACTATAAAATTGCTATAATCAACAAAACTAAAATATTGAAAAGTCACATAATCTTTAACTAATAGTACTCTTATTTATAATGGATTTTTTTTTAACAAATTGTACTGGCTTTACCTTATGAATAAATTTTTTAAATTATCAGTTTAAGGGTTTTTTAATCACTTCTAATTTTTTTCATCTTTAACAAAATACCAAGCGTTGCCGCTGGTTGCATTTAATATTAATACAATTTATTCATAGCCCTGTTATACTAACGCTCGCACAACTCTACATATAATCCACAACATTCAAGATCGTTGAACTATAATTGAGTTTAGCTTTCTACACTCAAGTAAGAACGAAAAAGGTCGTTGTCTGTCGTTGACAATTGAACATTAATTTTTGTCTTTTAATTTTACAACAGACAATAACAATAATGATTAAAAACTTAATCAGCTTAAATTCTAAATAAAGTTTTATTTATCTGTCAAAATGTTTAAGTAAACAACAATTTAATATAAAATAGATTAATATTTAATCAATAGATTTTGTAGCCTAATATTAATTTATTTAGTGTTTTAAAGTTATTAATTCGCAATATGCTTAAAAACACAAAAACTCATCTATTTGTTTATTAATTTTTAAAACTACTTTATTTAAATTGTACTCTTTACTAAAGGAAAATTTTAAATTGTAAAAAAATACGGTTTAAACTGATTTTATTGGTATAATCAACATTTGAATAAGAACTCACTTCTGTATTTTCTACGTTTAATTTCAACAGAACTTTAGTTCTTGAAAAGCATAGTTTTTCAAAATTTATTTACTCAGATTAATACTTTAGTAAAGGGGTCGGCAGGTTCCCAAAATCTTCGTGGGCCACAATTTTAGTTTTCGTGGAATAAAAATAATATTTTGGTTTTAGTCACACTGAAAAAAAATTTACTTTTATTCAGTTTATTATTTTTAATAACTTTTACTACACGAAAATGCCATTAAATTATACATATTTATTAGAACAAAATTTACACTGACTTATTTACTTAAGTCTTAAAAATTTTTGTACTATCTTAATCAATTATGTAGTTAACTTAATGTTTTTATTTACTTACAACCCAACTCTCTATAAAAACCGAGGTTGTAAAACATTTATTGGTTACTTTATACATTTTTTATATAATAAACCACTTTTTCATATAAAAAAAAAGATCTTTATAAAACAATTTTTGTGTTTTAATAAGTTTGCACTCCCTAAAAAAAATTCAGTATTTAGTTAACAAAATAAAACTAATAGCTATTTGTGCCGTAAAAAACCTAAAAAAATTTCTAACATAACTATCACTCAAATAGCTTTAATAAAATAGCTTCTTAGTAATTTATTAGTCTTTTACATGGTTGCCACTTATAAAGCTAAAATGTCTGAGTTATATCAAACCAGCCCAAGTTTATTAAAAGTTGAAAATGCTAAAAGCTTGATGTTAATCAAGCTTAAATATCTTACTAAAATATATTTTATAATAATATCATCATTACAAAAGAGAACATTATATTTAATTAAACTAAAAAAACTTACAATTAATAAACTACAGTTATTAAAACCATTCTGAGAATTCAAAGATTTATAAAAAGTGTTTAATATAAAAGTTTCACACACCTGAGTTTTTAAAATTGTCTTAAACAGTTTTAACCTAGTCTGAATCTTTAAAATAAAGTTCACAAAATAAGAATCAACGAAGTTTGTTAACAGTGAATTAGTTATATAGTTAAAAAAATATTGCATTTTAGCTTAAATGGACAACTAAGTTTCTTTAATACTTTTAACGGAAGTATAAAAAATTTATTAAGTCATTAACAAAATATTAAAACTTATTTTTAATGAGCATTATAGCAATTCTTTATTTGCTATAAAAATATTAAATTCCATTTGAAAAGAGTAAATGTAAACTTAAAAATGTTAGTTAGAAGTTATTGTAGAAACGAAAAAAATAACGCTTAAGTCAATTAACAACAAAGCACATGATTATTTTCAGTAACTACAGACTGATCAGAAAAAATAAAGCATTTTAAAATCTATTAAAAAATTTTGCAGATTAGAATCATTTATTAAATGTTATTTAAAATGCAAGGACTTGTTTATTTGGCTAGTTGTAAGAAAGAAAAAAAAAAACTAAATTTCATATTATACTATGTCGTCAAAAAATACGCACTACCCGTTCTAAGTACGCACTTTTTGGTCGGGTTCAATTTGCGTACTTAAGCGGTAGTCTACTGTACTTCTTAAGGAACTATCACATAAGAAAACTAAGTAGCATAGTTTCAAAAAAAGTTTAGGTTTTTAATGTATTAATTTATAGCTCTATAATATAACATAAAATCTATACCATGGTTTCCCAATCTTTTTTACATAAGGCCCAATCAAAAAAATAATAAAAACTATAGCCCTCTTTTTGAAAAAGATTTCTCAGAAAACTACCATTTAATACGCATATTACTTATTTTTTGCTTTTCATCACCAACTACTGAATATCTGGTGTAAGTTTCAAATGAGAGCCTCATGGCCCCCTTAAGCCCAGGTCTAGTGTAAATTTCAAAATACCCTTTAACTACGCCTAAAATTTCATAATTTTTTTTTGCTCCTCATCGTAAACTTAATAATATTTAGTCCGAGTTTCGAAAAAGGGCCTCATGACATCCCTGTGGCGCTTTTACTACTAACACCCCCTATAATTTGAAAAAATCCATTACCACTATTCCATGAGCAGTGAAACGACATTAGTGTACAGGGTTGACATCGACTTTTGGCAAATTTTCTCCAGGTTTTCAAAATTTCTTCGAGGTTTTAAAAGTACTTGTTTTTAGGTCTATATCATTTTAAATTTAAGTTAGAGGTAAAAAGCTGTGTTAAATAGTATAAAACATGGAAAATATACAATAGAGCTACTTCAAATGTGCTTTTAAATAAAAAAATTTTGATGATGTCGAAATTTTTTATCTATAACGGTAAGTTCTTTTGTGTCAAATCACAATTTTTCTATTTAACATGTAAAAATTGTTTAAAATTCAAGGATTTTAAGTGATTTTTGTTGAAAATTTCAGGTTGTTTTGCCTAAATTGTCAAATTCCAGGTTTCCAGGTAAAGTGGCAACCCTGAAAGTATATAAAATTAATGCAGAAAAAATGATCGATTTCCCGACGGAATTTTTTATTTAAGATCTCTAGAATTTAACGCCTTTTTTACGTAAATTTTGATTTTCAGGTTTGAAAAACAAAAAATGCTTATTACTTATTTATATGTGTTAAAGCAAATTTAAGGCTTCCAAAGTTGTAAATTTTTAATTAAGCACATAGATAAAACTAAAAAGCATGTTTTGTTACAAAAATAAACTTTAATGTGTAACAAAATGTTTTATAAAGTTACGCAAAATAAAAAAATATCTAAAAATAAACTGTTAAAAATATAAATAATGAAAAAGAAACAACAAATAATTAAAACTTTACTGAAATTTCAAAAACTAAAAAAAAATATTTTTTAACTACTAAAAAAAATATTATTTTTGTTTAATACTATGACAAATGAACAGAAAAATAAATCTAAAAAGCATGTTTTGTTACAAAAATAAACTTTAATGTGTAACAAAATGTTTAAATAAAGTTTCTCAACATTAAAAAATATCTAGAAAATATTAAATTATACTTCTAAAAAAGAAACAACAAATAATTAAAAACTTGGTGAAATTTTAAAAACTAAAATAGACTAATAAATACTTGAACTATTAAAAAAAAACAGAAAAATATTACTTTTGTTTAGTACTATGCAATAATACTGTAGTTATTTAGCAACTGTTTAATTTTATAACCAAACTGACGTACTTTAAAAGTTAAAAAAACATATTTCATCAACACCTTCTTAAGGTAAAAAAATCTGGAACAATTACTGTACGAAAATTAAACTGATTTTAAAATAACACTAATAGAAAAACAATAGAAAATTCATGTAAACAAACATAAAATAAAACATACTGTGCTTCAACTGGTTTATAAATAAAATTTTCAATTACAGAACAAAACTAAAAAACAAACAGATTACAATGTATAAAATTTCACAACAGCACATATAAGTTCATTGCTTGTATTTAATTGTGCTAACAAAACATGTAAAAATTTGTTCAAACCAACCTTTTCGGCCTCACCATCATCTTTGAACTTTTCAGTTTCCCGCCATCCGAAGTGCAGTTCAGCGCTTCGTCCTCCAAGCTCTTCCAAGCGAAGCACGACGGGTATTCCCCGTTCAAGTTCTGGTGAATCCCCGCGACTTCCGAGCAAACCGGGTACCAGTTGCCGCCATTTTGTCCGTGCACAGAAGCGCAGTTGGTTGTTACGTCATCGTCGTTGTCGCTGTCTCGAGTCGAAAACGAAATGTTTTTGCTTTCGCCTCCTCCCCAAATAGCGTCCCCTGTTGATTGTTTGCGTCTTTAAAAATTATAATAATATAAATATATATTGATAAAGCTTATAGTATCAGTCTGATAACATTGTAACAAGTTTTTTAATTTTTACTTTATGTGGAGCATTGCTGCAATACACGACGCCTCTGGTTGCAGCAACTAGTGTTTTTGTAAATCTAGCGGTTGTAACTGCTGATGTGATTTTTTACACACTGGTGGAAAAACCCCCTTAATCATAAATTGATGCTTTGCGATATTTTTAGCTTGAAAACAAAATAGTAAAGTATTCTAATGATTTATATTTTCGACTTTCTTTAGTTTGATTTTCATTAGGTTATGTTGTTATCTTTTCACTTCTTTAATCACCCACTTGATTCTTATTATTTTCTGGCTTGCTAATACTTTTTTTTTTCAAGTAGACGCAAAAAGTTTTTCAGTAAGTCTGGAGAGAGCCGACTAGGAAGTTGCTGATCACGTTCTGAAGATTTAGTCATAAAAAGTTAAACTAAAAAATACGACCAGTAGAATGAAAATGTTCTTATTTAAAACAGCCCTGGCTAGAAACAAACTCAAAACCTAATTTGGATTTACAAAAACTAGCAAATTAATAGAAGTTAGATGATAGGTTTTATATAGTTATGGTTTTTAGTTTAAATACAAATTCAATTTATGTTCAAATTGATTACTGTTTCCATAAAGTAATCAACGACTGTGCTTAGTTTTTAGCTGATGAGTGCTAAAGGAAAACGATACTTCAAAACTTTTGAAAACGATTGTTTATATTTACATTTATAATTCAATAAAAATCTGCAAAAAGTTTCAAATATTTTACAAACAAACCCGCAGTTCCGGAATATCCAGAGATACTTAGAAGGTAGTTGAAGTCTTTTCTTACTTGGAAGAAACTGAAAATGAGTTATTATCGAGAAAATAAGTATTTACAACTTGGAAAAAACTAATAAAAAAGTTTTTATTTGAAAAAATTCATTAGCAATTATGGAAAGTTATAAATAAAAAAATTATGATTATTTTTACATGAACGTACCTGTAAAGAGCATAAGTTGAAATGTTGTCTACATCTGTAATATCCACACGAAATTCAAGATCAAACGTTTCACTCAGATAACCAACATATTCTAGACCTGATCCATTAAATTATATACATAAAGTTATAAAATACTTAAAATTATGTTTTTTTCTTATTAAAAAATTCACAAACTCTATAAGGTGATACAATTTGTTTATTAAGTTGCAATTAATGTTTCTTGTGTATTACCAAGTATTAAAAATAAGTATCAAAAGCTATGCTTAAATTAAAAACTTAGGTTTCACCATAAAAGTAAATTGTTAAACTTTTCTTTTATAAACTTAGATGCATTTTAGTATCAGTTCAATAAGATATCAATGTACACAAAATAAACTCTTGATCATAGAAGCACTCTAAATTAAACAACAAATGAAATATTTTTCTTACCAAGCCAATGATTATCATTTACATCACCGAATCCTGAAGCGTAATCTAACCAGAGTTTCACAAAATCTGAATCGCTAATTCGTCTCTGAAAAACCTGGATAAAAAACACTTAAATTCTAAAGGGTCTTTTTATTTGTTTTCTTTTAAACATTAAAGAATCAACGCTTATAGCCTTTTAAAAAGTTCAACCAAAAAGTTGTATGTTAAAGCACATTATATACTTAAAACTTTTAAAGTTGTCAATTTCTAACCTTAAAGTCTAACTTTAGTTCTTTAGAAATATTAAGTTGGAAACTACACCAACTTTTACTTGTATATAAATTCTAAGAGTTTAAATCATCAGATAAAAGTAAAGTGGCCGATTTATTTTGATACAAACATCGAGCAAATGTAAATTTAAATAATTACTAAATTTAAATATTGAGTTTTAATTTCTTCGGCATTTGAGCAGTTTTATGAATTTGAACTTTTATAATTATACAATTTTGTAGTGAGTGTTTATTTAAAAACATATATATTAAAATAGTTAGAAAAAGGTAAAACTTTTGTCAAAATAACATACTTTATATGAATTAAAATTACTGTTTACTATTAGTTTTGAAGTACAAACCTTCGTTTCTTTACACATCTTTTAAGTTACTCAGTGATAGTGTTTTCAAGAACTTCCTTATTTCTTATATATAGATCTTTTATAGGCGTTATAAGTCATTTTACTTTGTTTTGCTTTCAAACAAACGCATTACTTATATTTAAATGTTACAAACAATCAACTTTAAAAAGTTTCAAGTTTGCCTTTAATTTTTAAAGACTCTCATAAACTTTCTCAAACTCCAAAAAGATCCAAGATCTCATATGATTTTTTGTTCTAAGCAAGTGTAGTAAAAGTTTAAAAACAAATCCCTTTTAATAATTACAACTGAACCTTAAATGTTTTTTTTTATATCACCCCTCTCTATTTTTAAAATATTAAATTTAATTTCATAAAAACTAACAGTCCATCCGCCCCCATCTGTTTCCATGTCGCAATAAGCTCTCACATTTTTCCCGCGAATAAAAAGCGTGTAAGGCTTCGATTCAAAAGAGTGGTCCGAGTAATAATCTAATATTTGTTGGCAGTTGGTAGGAGCTGTGTGTATTAAAAGTTTGTTTACGATCATTTAGAGTTGTAGTTATCTATAAAATAGTTTTTTTAATTGGTAGAAGTTTTAATAATGTAGAAAACATTTCAAAAGTTGGTAGGAAATGTAAAAATGTATACAATATTTTTTGACAAAAAAAACTTTTATATTAATACTTTTGAACTTAATTCGACAAAACGGACGCTTATTGATCTAAGCGTAAAAAAAAATCGCTTTGTTTACATAAACTTTATTTAATACATCAAACCATCTTATGATCACAAACACCAACAACCAACCTTTAACGCATTTAAAGATTGTTTTACCTTCCCACCCTGTAGGCTCGCACGGAACAATCAAAGGATCGTCTTCTTCCGTGGCAATCCTGGCAAAACCAGTGTCGCATCTGAACTCATTGAACCGTATAGTTTCATTTCCCACTCTTTCAGTCTTTACCTCAGAAACCCAATGGGGGTAGGGTGATGCATCACCACAGCCTGTTTGGTGTGAACTTAATGTATAGTATGTAAAGATAAAACTAGTCACAGTTTTAGGTGTGTAAAAAATGATTTTTTATTGTTTTCTAGTTAGTGAAATTACACATAAATTACGCATTATTTTAATAGAATGAGTCCTAATAAGGAATAAACCGGTCGTAGGTAGTCTTGGATGCTGTTGTTGATGGTCGTGTGCTAAAGTTCATTATTTATTACAAAAAGAATAAAAAATCAATATATATTCATCACAAACCAAACAAGCAGACAGGTAATGCAGTGTTGTTCCAAGTACCGTCGTCCAAGCACTTATATATGTAATCTCCTTCTTCTTTGTCATCTAAAATGTAGAAATTATTGCATTTCACTTCAACAACTTCTCCTGGTAAATGGCGATCAGGACGTTCGTCACTAATCAACACTTCCAATTGTATACTTTCAATTGCACTGTTTGGCACTTTAATGGGGTGACACTCTGCGTGAGGTTTCAATGAAAAAGCACAGTTTTGAAAACAATTAACCCAGCTTTACACAAAAAAAAATAATGTATAGGTTAGTTTACCCTTGCTAGCAGACTTTGTGTTATACTTTTTATAGTCTCTCAAAAAACAAACAAACTAAAAACCTCTAACACAATGTGGTACATTTGAATTGTTCCAAGTTCCATTATCCTGACACTCGTACACAAAGTTACCCTCAGACATTGGTGAGTAGCCATATATGCATTCATACTCAATAGTTAAAGCTGACTGGTTGTTCGAGTGAGTAACATCTTTCACCGCCAAATTGAGCCGAAAAAGTTCTTCTTCAGGCAAAAGTGAAGTTTGGCATTCTGATGTATCTGTAATTTAAGAAAATCTTAAAGAAATTTTTGTAAAAAACATAACATAAAAACTCACCTTTGATACAGGCTGCTACTTCAGTGTAGTTCCAAAAGCTATCATTAAGGCATTCGTACACTTTATAGTATTTTTCTCTGTCGGCAAAAACAAAGTCTTCATTGCATGTTATTTTAACAACTTCGCCTGGCAAGCGGTCTTCAGCACCGTAAGTGTGTTCCAGTGAAATGATGGAGCGGTCTCTCAACTTCAACACTTCTGTTGCGCTATTTTGAATTTGGAGCGGGGGACAGGGTTTGTACAGCAAAAGTGAGGCTTAAAATAATACTTTACTTGTGTTGATATTAAAATAAAAAATATTCTTGTGATTTGCAACAAATCAAAATTTTAATACAGAAATTTTAATTAGAAAAAAAAGTGTTTGCTTTAAGCTAATGTTAAAACACTTGAGATTACCTGTGTTTTTAAATATTTTTTTTGTAAAAACAGCAAGTTTCTAAGAAAAAACACTATATAAAAACAGTTAAGTATCATAAAGTTATTAAAAAAAATTGACGTTAATTTTAGCAAAAATTGTAGTAAAACTATTGTGTTAAACTGTATATTAATTTCAAATGGTGTTAAAGCTGCAATAAACCAGATGGAAGCAGGGTTGCCAAATTTTTGTAAATTTTCTCCAGATTTTTGAATTTCTTCAAGTTTTTTGAAAGTACAAGTTTTTAGGCTATTTCTATATCAAAATTAAATTTGAAGTAAAAAATTATCATAAATAGTGTAAAAACATTTAAAAGATACTGTAAACTACTTAAAATGTGTTTTTAATTTTTAAGTAATTTTATTAATCCCTTTTTAGAAAAATAAAAAAATATTTAAATACCTCTTCATACTTAAATCATTCTTAAGTTAAAGCCAGTTTGACAAATCATTTAACAAACCATTGTAGGCCTCAAAGTAGGAATATATAAGATAAATAGGCACTCCAAAGAAGAGAAATAACACAGGAAAAAAATACCACTTGTTTTTCTTTTCGTATCCAGCAACTATATAAAATAAATGTTTGTTAATAAAAATTACCGATTAAAAAGAAAGATTTACTGTTAAGTTTAAGTTTTTATTTACTAACAAAAACATAAACCACTGTATTTAAACAAATTATAAATAAAATAATCTAATGATTTAATACGTTACAATGCATTTTATCAAAAATGTACTGAGACTAATGAAATTTATTACACAGTTCTTCACAAAAAACAACTAAATTTTTAACAATAAGTCATTAATGAGAATTACACAAGTAAGCATAGTTATCAAAAAAATAGTTGGAGAATCTAAAAATATATCTAAAAATTTTTAAATGAAATTAAATGTATAGGTTCAAAAAATCCTAGAGTATACAGTACCAATTCCAACTGTACTGACGCTAAAAATGCAACCTTTGAGTGTTTAGCTTTTTTTTTACATGTGGCAATTATCAAAAAAATACTTATTGCACAATGTAAGATAGTTATAGAGAGAGTTTCATGGAGGCTCTTTTTAATTGAAAAAAACTTACAAGTTCAAGAAAACTTTCTAAAAAATAAAAATTACATTAAATTGAGAAGTTCCTACTAAAAAATTTATTTAAACTGACTCAAATTGAGAAGGATATGTTATTGTGATAATTGCTACATGTAAAACATTTTCCAGCTGAAAAATTTAAGGCATAATATTTTGAATCCCATACATTTTGCATTGTGATCATTTCATAAAATCAAATAGTGCCTCAAGAAAGTTTCATCAAATCATCTAAAATTTTGTGGAGGTTGTTTTAACTGTATTTGCCTTGTGTGAAAAAAAATTGCCGACAAAAAACGTTACCTTTTTTAAGGACTCTAACTTACGTCAATTAAACCATTCAGTTCAATCAATTAGGTGTCAACAAATACAACACTGGTAATTGACCAGGGGATTAGTAAAGAAAAGAAAGCAAAAGTTTATTCTAGCTAGTTTATTTAAAAGAATAAGATTATTATAATTTACTGGATTCACATCAAAATCAGCAAGATGTCAAAAAACTAATCAAATGAGCTTCAGGAGAGGTGTGTCAGCAGAAGAAAGGAACTGGTCAACAACAGTATAGACAAAAGTACATTTTAGATGTAAAGAAGTTCAAAGAGGTTATCTCCTACCTACAAGGACTAGATTTGCTGGATTAGGAGTCTTAGACGTGTTAATTGTATCAAAACCTTATATTTTAGAACAGGGGTCGGCAGCCTTTTGTAACATGCAGGACAATTTTCCTAGGAAAAATTGCTTGCGGGCCGCAATGTTTAGAAAAAATCTTAGAGGGCAAAATCTTTTTAAATAAAGTTCTAGTACTTACTATAAAATGTTATTTTAAATCAAAAATATGATAAATTAAGCAATAATAGAGCACTAGTAAAGAGTATTTTTTTTAATTAAGAGCCTAACTGTAAGTTTCAATTGCATAATTTTAATTTTTTTTTGTTTTAAGAGTGTATATTTTTGACTGAAAAGGAGCTTGCTGGCCACATTTTACTTTGAGCCCTTTTGACTTTGAGGGCCACACTTGGCCGGCAGGCCACAGTTTGCCAACCCTTGTTTTAAAAGAAACATAATCTGATCATAAGACACACTGAAAGATGGAAAACTAACAAGTTACAGTGCAAATACTACAACAAATATCTTCCTAAAAAGATTTTATTTATGTAGTAGACATAAAGCTGAACCGAAGAGCAACTATTTCTATGTGAAATTTGCAGCAAGTTTCAAAAAAGAAGTCAATGGAAAAATTGGAAAAATTGGAAAAAAACAAGAGAAAGCAATTTAAAAAACTTATTTATATTATTTTAAGTGTTCAGTGTGTAATAAGCTAACAAATCAAAACCTCAACCCACATTTAAATGTATGAGAAATGCTGAAGAGTTCATGGTTATTTGTGGCAAGAAATTGCAGGTTTTCTGGTGACAATAAGCTCCTCATCAAATGCAAAATTATGAAAGGTATAAATCATTTAGCCGCAAAAGCTATATAGAATGATTACTATAGAGACAGTCTGTTTTGCAGAAAAAACATTTTTGCACCAGAGTAAAATATTACAATAAAAATTACTGAACAAGTGTAAGGGTAGCAGTGATGAAACAAAACAAAATAATTATATTAAAAAAAAAGCTGAACAAGAAATTTATATTTATATGTTTAATATTAATTAAACAATTATAATTAGTGCTAAAACAACAATTTAAACTCTTTTGTTTTACTAAACATTCAGGTTTATTTAATACTTATATTACTCATTATATGTTGAAGTATGCTTCTGAGTTTTGCACAAAAAAAATTAAAAACAATTCTATGCTAAGGAAATATTTACCAAGTAAGACTATTTGTTTTTTCTGTATACATTAAAAATAATTTTGTTTTCAGCAAATACTTAATTCATTAAATATACAAGTCAACAAATGAATTAAAAACTCATAAAAAGCGATGAAAAATAATCAAGTTTAAAAAAATGTTTGTTCATGTTTAACTTTGAAGTTCTATCCAAACTTGAACTTTTATAACTGATGAGCCTTTTTAGTGGAACTTGATATTTACTTAAAGGGCATAGGGGAGACAATTAATTTTATCACAATATGTTATTATTTTAAAGAGTTTTTAGCTAAACTACAAGATGCTTTTTACATATTTTGAAAACTCAAAATAATTTTTGAGATATAGCAGGTCAAAGTTGAAGGCAACAACAGGTTCCTTATAGGAGGCAACCTAAAACCGCAAAAAAAGTATTTCTCTTGAAATATATTTCTTCAATGGTTTTTGAGATAAATACTTTAACTTTTAGGAAACGTTGCTTGCACTATTTAGAAAATTCTGTATGAAGGAATTTTTTTTAAATTTAAAAATGAACAAAAATATGTTTTTCATTTGTTTTTTATCAAAAAATTTTTGTTTTTTATTATTTTTTAAATTCCTTCCTACAGAATTTTTGAAATATTACAAGGAACATTTTCTAAAATTTTGGGGTAGTTATCTCAAAAACATAAGAGAAGATAGCTTTTTAGTGATTTCTAGGTTTTTGCCATTTTGGTTTGTGCCTCCCATAAGGAACTTATTTTAGTTTCAGACTTTAACCAGCTATATCTCAAAATATTTTTTGAGTTTTGAATATCTGTAAAATGAAGCTTGTAGCTTACTTAAAACTCACAAAAATTAGACTAAATTGTGAAAAAGGTAATTTACCTCCCTATGCCTTTTAACAGAGTTGCCACTCTTTTAGTCAAAAAACTACATTAAGTGACCAAAAACTGACTTGAATTACCTTTAAAAACACCTTAAATGACTTTTTATAAAACTTAAATAAACATTTTGAAATCAATAAAATCCAGTTTTTGAAATTAATTGGTTATAAATTCTCAAAACATTGAAACTAAATCAATCAAAACTCATTTAATTTCTAAAAAAACTGGCCTGAGATTTTCAAGAAACCTTAAAATCATCTTGGAATTAAAAAAATATGATTTGGCCTGACTCATGTTGAAGTATTTATTAAATTTCAAACTAGCCTGAGCTGTCCTGATTCATCGAGATTGTGTGGCAACCCTGTTCTTCATCATTATGACTCAGTAAGCAGACATAATCAAGTAAGTAACATGTTGGGTCAGTTTAACTAAGCAGGTTTAAGCACATACGCACAAGAGTATTATTTTACTGTTTAAGCTTGTGTAGTAGAATATAATTTTTAAGTAACCATAAAAAAAATTTAACTAACCAGAAGTTTTACTAGAAGCCATTATATGGTTTCATCAAGTCTCAGGTTGTTTCAACTTTTTTAACATAGCTGTATAAATTCTTGTTTGTAGTAGAAACTACATTTAAAACTTTTTAAACTATATTATAAATTATAAAAAAATTGTTTATAAATAAAAGAAAAATAGAAGTTAAATTTAAGTATCAAGTATGCTTTGAATTTATTAATTTTGCTTTAGTTTAGTTATGGTTTTTGAAATTCATTTCTACAATGATCCACCAGGCAAAAATTAACAATGAATTTTATAAGACATCACCCTTTTATTAATTAAGTGTCCATTTACATGTTACTCCTTTACTAGTCATTGCTCCCCAATGATGTTGCAATTTCTACTTTGGGAAACCTTGGTATAGATTAGGGGTCGACAGCCTTATGTGACTCACGGGCCAATTTTCTTTGAAAAATTAGCTTGCAGGCCACACTATTTAGAAAAAAAACCTTTGAGGGTTGCATTTATCTAAAAAATTTTAGTAATCAGTTGAAAAGTATTACTCAAGATCGAAAATTTAACAAAGTAAGTAATATTATACCATTAATAAAGAGTATTTATTGAATTAAGAGCCTATATGTAAGTTTTTATCTCAAAAATATAATTTTTATGGTTTTTATAATGCCAATTTTCTGCTGAAAAGGAGCTTGCAGGCCCCTAAGATTGACTTAAAGGGCCGCATTTGGCCCGCCAGTTTGTCGATTCCTGGTATAGATTATCACAATTTAATAATATTTGATAAACAAAGGACCTAATGTTTATAATAATACATAGCAAAGTTTAATTTTTTAAATTCTGAAAATTCATTCATAAGTACATTTAGTAGAATTTCAATTTAAAGAAAAATATTTTAAAAAGGTTATGTATATATAATAATAAGGTTTATTCTGTTTATGAATTATCTTCACTTTGAAAGTTGATTACTAACCACTTAAGGCCTTGACTTGAATGAACTAGTACATGTAAAAATAAAGTCTATTGAAATAGATGTTAAAAATAATGAAAATATTTTATTTTTTTTTAATTGCACAAAACAGCTATAATGTTTCACTGTGTAAAAATGTATCCTTATATATTTAAAAGAAAACTGAAATGCTCACAACTTAGGTAGATGGACCTTGTGTGGAGAATACCTATTTTACATATTTGGGTTTTGCTAGTTAGTATATCAGTAGAGACTAGACAGTATTAACTTATTTGGTTATCAATACTAATAAGTTTAATTAATTTAACTAACATTTTCTCCTTGGAAATTGTGAAAAATATTTAAATTTATAATTATAAGTTTTATAATCTTTGAAAAGTTAAATTCTTTTTTTAGTATTAGTTGTACAACTAAAGCACTTTTAAAAGTTTGTTTTGACAACTAACATGAAAACTGTAAATAAAAGTGTTATCGAGTATCAAGGATATAATACTTACCAGGGTTTACAAACTACCAAGCTCACTTCATTACAAATACTGCAAAAACTGGGCATAACTATTTTAAACTAAAATTTTTTATCTTGATATTCACTCTATTAAAGTGTTATAGTTTGTGAAAAAAGTATAGCAACAAAATACTTTTAAATGTAATTTATTTTTAAATGTGTAGCTTTAGATATCTTACACATGAAAATCAACTCAATTTATTTATATTATTTTTTTGGTAATATAGTTAATGCTTATTTTTTAATCTACATTAATAAAAATTTGTAAAAAAGTGTTTAAACCATTTAAAACATAAACAGCTTAGAACTAGCTTAGTTGCTTTCAATAACAACTAGTTACAATTACATTAAATCAGCACACTTATGATTTACTTTATACTTACAAAAAATCTGACAAAGTGTAACAAAAGTATAAACAAAAACAGTAAATAAATTATAAACAAAATCAAAATAATAACTTTAAATATAAATTAAATCCAAAAATATTTTCAGTAGTCAAACTGAACTTTTTTTTTTCTGCTTGGAACTTTTTATCATCTGCTGTCTGATAAGCAATTTGCCAAAAACTAAGTATTGCATTAGTTTAAGAAGCGGAAAAGTTTTACTGAATCTAAATAAATTAACAAACAGTGTACCGAATTCATGCTAACAATAAAAGTTTTCTTAGCCTTTTCAAAACAATTATCCGAATTTACAAAATTTTATTGTATAGTCTAAAAAGTAAACTTGTTTGCTAATTTGTATATACTGGTGTTTGTTTTTTTTTTTTTATAGCTTTACTTTTTTTAAAACGTTTTCGCTACACGATATTTGCTGAGGCTGATTCAACTCGTTGATTTTTCTGTCGGATTTAACTTAGTATTTTGCCGTTTGTCAAAGCGAAGTTTTGAGAATTTTATTCTCTCAAAGTATAGACGCGAAAGCACTTTATCAACGCTTGGAAAGAAAATTAAAAGCAGTTACTGTTCGGAGCTCATTACATTGTCGAGCGGGTTTAAAAATATATTTCAATCGAAAACTCTTAGTTTAGTTACACTGCACTTGTTTTACTTTCACTTTTGTAGTTTAAAGTTGTGAGTACTTTTACTTCGCTTTTAAAAGAATAAAATTTTAGATATAGGTATTAAAAATAAATTAAGTTAATAATAAACTAAGTAAATTTCAAATACGGGAGTTAGTGCGTTAATTTAATAAATACAAAAAGAAAATTTTCATTAAGCGCATACAAACAAGTTCATTTTATAAAGATGACAAGAGTAATTCAAGAGATTATAGGTACGGTCCAAGTTATAACATATTTAATTCTTACTTTTTTCGTTTTACTTCGATTCTTTCTTTTTTATCTTATTATTAAACATTACCTTATGAGCAATGGGGGGTAATGGGCGGTAAAGAGCTCACGATGGGTAAAGGACATATTAATTGGACAATGTAGAAACTAAAACAATGTGAGACAAGTGTTAAAGTATTATCACTGTTCTACAGAGTATAGGCATGTAACACTAGAATAATCATTGGTTCAAAGTTTAGTTACTACTAAATTTATTAGTTCAGTTACGAGTTGTATACAAAATGAAGTCCTGTTTAAGTAAGAATAATAAACATTAAATATATAAATGTAAATGCCAGTAAATTGTTCTTTTGTTTTTCTATTTAAGTTTTAATTCTGCTAGTTTTACGTACTTATCGAAATGCACGAAAGATTAATGAATATATATATAATATAAGCAGTTTTAACTAATTTACATTGCTTTTGTTTAAGTGTATTCCTTTTAGGCTACAAGCAAGTATAAAAAATTAGTAACATTTGTTTTAAACGAAATATATTAAAACGGTAGTGTTATATTTTCTCTTTTTTTTTTTGTAAATACCGTAAAGTAGCTTATGATTTCAATTAGATTTCTATTCAATGTCAATATTTTAACATTTAATTTGTTTTAAACTCATTTTATTATACATTTGAATGTGGTTCTTATTTGCTTAACTCTTACGTTCTTATATAAAAACTTTATGTATAAATTTAAAATCATTTTGTCTAGATTCAATTAACTATTTAAAACAGAGAAAAAATATTTCTATGATACACTTAAATAGTTTTAGTTATGCTGTCTTGTTTGTATAAATATGCGTTAATTATGTGTAGTGAGTCTTGGTATTATTAAAGCATTACATTTTTTTTTTACATATATTTAAATGAGGATTTAAATAGTTTTTAATTAGTTTTTATGTCAAGGTTTACATGGTCACAAACGGAATTTTTTATTCAGAATTATTTTTTTAAATTTTTTAGTATCGGGTTTAAAAAAAGAAACTAAATACTACAAGGAATGATTAAAAAGCAAGTATTAAAACAATCCATTTTGAAATTAAGCTTGCTTTAAGAATAAAGCAATCAAATAGTAGCTAATTTAAAAATATTAAAGTATTCAAAAGTTTTCCCTAATAAAAGCTTAAATGATGAAAATTAATTTAGGTTTTAATTTTAAAAATGATTAAAAAGCTTAATGGAATTGAAAACTTCTAAACTTCAAGTATATTTTTCTTACTGCTCCTAGTGGAACTAAAATAAAACATTTTTTTATCTTAAACATTTTAGTTTACTCTATACCTATTTAAAACTTGTTGAAATTAATATTAAAATTCTGCATTATTTGAAACTGTAAAGATATAGAATTTAATAGGAAAGTAAAGTAGAAGCGCAGTGGGTTTCAGGTTAGGTAAAATTCCCTTTTTATATTGTTTACATAATTTTGATATTTATATCTATGTTTACAAACTTATATTCAAATTGTATCTTTACCAGGGCCTAAATTGAAGATGAAAATTTAATAATGTAGTTTATCAAACGACAAAAAAAAAACGCACAAAGTTTTTGTTCCTAAGACGTGTTAAACGATACAAAGAACCTTTCGATTATTGAGCCTTGCACGACGGATATCTTTTGTAATATATAATAGTTATTATATAACTGTAATTATTATAATAATTATAAATTATATAATAAAAAATAATTAATAATAAATTATGTGTAAATTATAAAAATTATTATAATAAATAAAACATATAATAATTTTTATATAACTGTTATTATTATACATTATATTAATATGCAAAATAAATTAAAAAAAATAATTTGATTTATTAAACATTTAATTGCTTTAATAGTTTTTAAAATATTGCATTTTAATGACTATAATATAACGAAAATTAAATATCTCAGTTTAATTTATAAATATTAAAACTTTAGCGGCATGTAACATTAAAACGTAAAGTTAAATTAAAATATTGCAATTTATATTATACAGTTTAAATTTAATTGCTTATAATATAATATTAATATATGTAAAAGAAATATACTAATTAAAGTATCTATGAAATGTATTTAATTGAATTTTTTTTTAATTTATTAAAATTTTACTATTTTTATGTAATGCGATTTAAATTTATAATTTTAGAGAAATACATTAAAACCTTAGCTGCATAATACATTATATATTTTATTAAATTAAAATATTTCTGTTCAAAATTAATTTATTTATAATATAATGTTAATATGTATATAAGATAAAAATGAATTTAAATTTTACCTGGGATACACCTTAATGAACAACTCAAATAACAAATCAAAAATTAAAAATAACTTTCAATTAAAAACTCAGTACAACTTTAACTAATTTTATCAAGAAAACAAAGTTATTCACGTTTGAACTCAATCAAACGAAATCATCAGTGGACAAAGTTATGTAGTTTTTTTTTAATATAAACATGCAAGAAGGCATTAGGCTAATTTATTCATATAAAATATAAACCGTCAACCTTTGGTACAATATACTTTAAAAAACTATATTTTATTGAAGTATATTAAAGGGGATAACATATACAAAGTACAATTAATACTATCTAAAAAATAAAGCTTAAATTATGTTTTTTAAAATTAAGTTCATAAAAGTCTTCACATGATGAAGATTACATAAATAAAACTTGGCATTATTGATTTTAAAAGTTGTTCACAAAAGGATAATAAATATAAACTAACTTATATTATTTGTATATTTAATAAAATATACTCATTTAAACTGCTTTATATAAACAGGGTTGCTACTCGTTTGAAAAAAAATTTCCAGATTTTCCAAATTTCTTCCAGGTTTTTAAAAGTACACATTGTTGGGTCTATTTTTAGTTTTAAGTCAATTTCTTTATAAGAAACTGTGTTAAATAGTACAAAAATTTTGAAAATATATTGTTAAGTTACTTTAAATGTGTTTTTTAATAAAATTTTTTTTGATGATGTTAAAAAATCATTTTTATCTGATATTTTTTTCGTGCCAAACCGAAATTTTGCTAATGAAATTGTTAAAAATTCCAGGTTTTTTGATAAAAATTCCAGGTTTTTCCAAATTATTTTTGCCTAAATTGTCGAATTCTAGGTTTTTCCAGGTAAAGTGGCAACCCTGTATAAATACTTTTTAATTGCAATATATCATAAAACATATGCTAAAATATCTAGTCAACAAAATTAAAAACATTGAATTAAATTTATATTTATTATAACAAGTCATTATTGATATTAACAATTTGACTTGTTTTCAAAATAACAATTTGACGTAAACTAATTTACGTTATTTGCTTATAAATTTAAAATGTATGTTTAATATGCGTTGTATAATAATATTATATTGTTCGTTTCGTATTAACTTTAAGTGCAATATGTTAATAGCAATACGATTATAAAACATTTGCAATTAAATATTTTTTAGTTACATAAAATTGTATATTCATTTTGTATATAATTATTATGTTATTAGTATATTTTGTTTAAATTGCATCATTTTAGTATAATTAATTAGATGAAAAAAACTTAACTTTCGTTCTATTTAAAGTGACAGAATTGAAATATGTTGTAAAAATTACGGGAAATTTAATTTTTAAAATAAGAACTTTAAATTGTACATCCTTTTACATGTTAATGTAATATAAAATATATTATACTAATATGTAAACTTTAATTTTAAATTTATGATTGGTATATAAATAATTTGAATATGAATTTGAAAAATTAAATATCAATATCAAAATGTAATATGTAACTATAAATTCTCCTTTGAAAAAGTTTTGATATTGAAAAAGCGTTTTTCTCTTAAGATGGCCATAAGATAGGGGTGGTGAGAAGGCTAATTTCAGCTTGATATTGGTCAAAATCATTAATAATTCAGGAAATATTACCAATATCTATATTTAATGTAACAAAATTGTTTTTAATACGCTAAAATCTAAATTAATAGTTTACTTTCCACATGTGATGATGTGACAAAACAGAGTGCTTGTATTCAAAAAATATTTTACACAACAAATAAGTTATGAACACAATGCAGCCTGAATTATCATGTAATAGTGTAAGGTAATCTAACTAAAAATTCCTTAGGATTAATTTTATTTTTGTACTACAATATAAATTTTTATACACTTTAATTATGATTGAAAATATAGCAAGTATAATTTCAGATAGATATTAGTTCAACATCATCCTAGCTAGGTAACTACTAATATTATAGTTTATAATCAATATAATTAATTATGGTTATGGTTAACTTTAGGTAAGCACCAATACAAAATTGAAAATATAATACATTCAATGTCTAATTGAACCATAATTTTTGACTAAAATAATGATACTTTGTTTCAAACAATTTATATAAATACATAGAATGAAAACTAAATTAAAATAATATAGACTTAAATATTTGACCAATTTTATTTAACAATATCATAATCAATATAAATTATGTATTGATATAATCATTTTATATTGTAAAAAATAAGCAATTAAATATTTAAGTTTATTAGTTCATGATATATAAGTTTAACTTTATTCATGTATTTCTAAAAGATTAATTTTTAGCCTAAAATTGTGACTAAATAAGACATCAAATGTATTATAACTTCAGCTTGATATTGGTGTTGATCTAAAGTTAACCATAACCTTAACTCTTCCTATGTATTTGTATAGCTTGTTTAAAACAAAGAACCTTTTAATATTAAACATCTAAGTCTAAAATTTATAATTTTTAGATTGAAATTATGGTAAAAAAAGATATTGATTATTATTGAATTTCAGTTTAATATTGGTGCAACATAGTACTAGGCTAGGTAAATACTGGAAAATTTCCCAAAAAATTGATCTGTAACAAAACACTTTGAAAATAGTTACTCTGACCTGCAACAGTGTTACAAAAGTTTCTGTGAAAATTATTATTGATGTGTGGTCTGATGGCATAGGGGCCCTAATGACAACTTTAAAACTCTCTGAGTTGAACTGGAAAATTGAAACCTAGTGGTTGACACATATACAATAAAAAAATTTGTAGTATCTAATCTATTCAGAGAATTAAAGTGATTTTTAACTAATATAAAAAAAAATGTATATAACATTTGGTTATGCTCTTCAGGTCAGCACCAATATCAAAATACATTTGATGTGTTATTTAACCATAGTTTTAGGCTAAAAAAACATTGAGATCTTAATTGGCTAAGATTTTTTCTGGCTAAGATTTTCAAAAAAAGACTGAAAACGTTCTGCTTGAATAACTTCATCGCGGCTAATGTTGGCTAAAGTAAAAACTGGCTAATGTTGGCTAAAGTAAAAGTTATCTAAAGTAAAAACTTGGCTAAGATTTTTTTCTGGCTAAGATTCAAAAAAATTAATAAAAAGCTAAAGTAACAATAAAAAGGCTTACAAACTGATGAAAAAATAAAAGCAAAAAACATAAATAAAAAAACTCAGTTTTAACTAATTTAAAACTCGAACTAAAAAAATTAAATCATAACAACTTAAAAAAAATCTAAACAAAAAAACTTAAGTTTTTAAACCTTATTAAATATATAAATACTGTTGATGGTTATTATTTATCAAACTAAAAAAAGCTTTGAGAAAAGTCATATCACTATTGACGATGTTAACAATAGTAATAATAAAAGTAAAGTATTTTACGAAGTACCTTTTATACATTAAATATCTATTATTAAAACTTCGCGAGTAATTGTTTTAAGAACCTTGCATATTAGGCAATCGAGTCATACACTATTGATGAATTTGAAAATAGTATTAAAAAAAGTTAAGTACTTTACAAAGTACCTCTTATACATGAAAAATCTAATATTAAAACTTCGCGATATCTGTAAAAGTATATGTTTTAGAGCATAAAACTGTTCTTGCATGTAGAGTTTAAAAAGTAAGAACTTTATACAAATTACTATTTTAAGATAATAAAGTTTTTTTTTTCTTAATTTTAAGAGGATAATTATATCAAAGTAAAAATAATTTGTTTCCATACGCCATTTTTTATAAATTAAGCTACATATACTTGTATCCTTTGTTTGATATAAACGTTTATTACCTAACTTTTATAAGTTAAGGTTTTAAATCTCTTTATATCTTGTATAAGTGAACACATAATTTAGTTTCTAAACAACTTAACAACTATTTTAAGTAAACATTAAAACTTTTGAAAAAATATATATAACTATTACATAAACTTAATTACATTATTTAATCGGTACAGCCGTTGACATCCTTAAATTCAAATTCGACGAATTTAATTAAAATTTAAACGCGGGGATATTTAATTTAAAGTATTTTAAAACATTTATAAAGCGATTTTGTAAAATATGTTTTTAAAATTACTTTTGTTACATGAATAATCTGCGTTTAAAACTTAATGATGTATTAAAAAGAATTTGTTCAAGAACTAAACACTGTCCTTGCCATTATCATAACTTCCACAGTTATACTTGAAATCTTGACAAACTATGTAAAATCGTTCTTAAATGTTACCTAACTTTACCAAAGAAACAAAATGTTTTCATATGTTGTACTTAAATATAGTTATAGTCTTTTTAAAATTACCTTTTTTACGTGAATGATCTGCTATTAAACTTAGCGCTGTAACAAAAATCATATATTTAAGAACTTAACACTTTTTTCTAGGGTTCATAACTTCTATGTTTTTACTTGAAATCTTGTCAAACTTTGTAAAATTGTTTTTAAATGTTAACAAAACGACCCATTTAAACAAAATTTGTAAATATATTGTACTTAAAAAGTTATACTCTTTTTAAAATTACCTTTTTTACGTGAATGATCTGCTATTAAACTTAGCGCTGTAACAAAAAGCATATATTTAAGAACTTAACACTTTTTTCTAGGGTTCATAACTTCTATGTTTTTACTTGAAATCTTGTCAAACTTTGTAAAATTGTTTTTAAATGTTAACAAAACGACCCATTAAAACAAAATTTGTATATATATTGTACTTAAAAAGTTATAGTCTTTTTAAAATTACCTTTTTTACGTGAATGATCTGCTTTTAAACTTAGCGCTGTAACAAAAATCATATATTTAAGAACTTAACACTTTGTTTCTAGGGTTCATAACTTCTATGTTTTTACTTGAAATCTTGTCAAACTTTGTAAAATTGTTTTTAAATGTTAACAAAACGACCCATTTAAACAAAATTTGTATATATATTGTACTTAAAAAGTTATAGTCTTTTTAAAATTACCTTTTTTACGTGAATGATCTGCTATTAAACTTAGCGCTGTAACAAAAATCATATATTTAAGAACTTAACACTTTTTTCTAGGGTTCATAACTTCTATGTTTTTACTTGAAATCTTGTCAAACTTTGTAAAATTGTTTTTAAATGTTAACAAAACGACCCATTTAAACAAAATTTGTATATATATTGTACTTAAAAAGTTATAGTCTTTTTAAAATTACCTTTTTTACGTGAATGATCTGCTATTAAACTTAGCGCTGTAACAAAAAGCATATATTTAAGAACTTAACACTTTTTTTCTAGGGTTCATAACTTCTATGTTTTTACTTGAAATCTTGTCAAACTTTGTAAAACTGTTTTTAAATGTTAACAAAACGACCCATTTAAACAAAATTTGTATATATATTGTACTTAAAAAGTTATAGTCTTTTTAAAATTAACCTTTTTACATGAATGATCTGCTATTAAACTTAGCGCTGTAACAAAAAGCATATATTTAAGAACTTAACACTTTGTTTCTAGGGTTCATAACTTCTATGTTTTTACTTGAAATCTTGTCAAACTTTGTAAAATTGTTTTTAAATGTTAACAAAACGACCCATTTAAACAAAATTTGTATATATATTGTACTTAAAAAGTTATAGTCTTTTTAAAATTAACCTTTTTACATGAATGATCTGCTATTAAACTTAGCGCTGTAACAAAAAGCATATATTTAAGAACTTAACACTTTGTTTCTAGGGTTCATAACTTCTATGTTTTTACTTGAAATCTTGTCAAACTTTGTAAAATTGTTTTTAAATGTTAACAAAACGACCCATTTAAACAAAATTTGTATATATATTGTACTTAAAAAGTTATAGTCTTTTTAAAATTACCTTTTTTACGTGAATGATCTGCTATTAAACTTAGCGCTGTAACAAAAAGCATATATTTAAGAACTTAATACTTTTTTCTAGGGTTCATAACTTCTATGTTTTTACTTGAAATCTTGTCAAACTTTGTAAAATTGTTTTTAAATGTTAACAAAACGACCCATTAAAACAAAATTTGTATATATATTGTACTTAAAAAGTTATAGTCTTTTTAAAATTAACCTTTTTACATGAATGATCTGCTATTAAACTTAGCGCTGTAACAAAAAGCATATATTTAAGAACTTAACACTTTGTTTCTAGGGTTCATAACTTCTATGTTTTTACTTGAAATCTTGTCAAACTTTGTAAAATTGTTTTTAAATGTTAACAAAACGACCCATTTAAACAAAATTTGTATATACATTGTACTTAAAAAGTTATAGTCTTCTTAAAATTACCTTTTTTACGTGAATGATCTGCGTTTACAAAACAAAAGCTTAAAAAGTATCCTTTTTCTATTCTGCATGTTGATTCAACAATGGGCTTTTTCGATAAGCTGGATGACAAAAACTTGTCTTATATAGTGGCATTATTTAGTGGTTAGTAAAATATTTATTGTAAGGCTAAATTATTTTCCTTGTTATATATTTTTTTTACTTAAATGTAGGAAAAGATGAATCAACAGTTGGTTTATCGACATCGAACAACTTCCCAGGACTTGTCGTAAGTAGCATGATTTCTCAACATTTAGACCAATACAACTACAGCCAATGGTTAAACCCACAGTTGCCAGAATTTTATAGCTATTTTTGCCCTTATATAATTTTTAATGAAAACTTGACATACAAAATATTTTAACCGTTTGGTATCTCCCAAGAGCTAAGTTTGACTTACTTTGAATATCAATGAATGCTTAGCTTACTATTAAAAAGTTATAGTATAGTGCTTTTCTCACAAATTTAAAGTTTATGACTGTAAACTTTTTCATTACTAAATACTTAAACTAAAGCCTTTGCATCAGAGCAGAGCAAATTCCTATACTGTTTTTTAGGTGATTGAAAAGCTACTTTCAAAAATTATAATTTTTTGTATATAAAACTAATAATTATTTCTAAATAAAGAATTTTGTGAGTTCGCACATTCGGTTAAATGTGCAAGTTATGAGTTTGCACTGCTGCTTAAGTTTGCATTTTAAGAAATTGTGTTAATAGTATTTTTTTCTTTTTTTTGCTAAGTAAATTAAACTTGAAAACTTTTTTTTAATGTAGTTATTTTTAATCCATTAACTTCTATTTGATATACTTGAACGAAATATATTAAAAAATATTATGATACAATGCAAAAATTACATTAACATTAAATAGTCTAATCAACAAAAACCATTCGCTAGTTTGTAGTTTTAGCGATATTTTAAAACTAATTTTATATAAGTAATCAATACTTATGCTTTTAAAAACAAAAAATTCCCTAAATACTTTTGTTTCTTTATTAAAAACTTACCTTATTTGTAAAAAATATTGCATTCAATGTTTACATTTTTATCAATACCTAAACTATTTTATACTACTTTTAACATTTATAAGCTCTCAGTAAAAAAAAAAGGCTTTTTCATAGTTAACATTTTTATAACATGTGAAAGTCATGTAAAAGTTTTAAATGGTTAACTTTAAAAAAAAAGTAAATTAACCCTATAGACAGTAAAATATATTTAACAACAACAGTATAGAAGAATTTTTATTTAAATTTAAGCTGGTCTTATAATATTTTTTGTTCATCGTAACAATGAAAAATATAAGGATTAAAGCTATTGAAAAAAGATACTTTTATTAGTACTTGTTAAAACTGAATCATAGAAAATAGAATTTCCGATTAACGGTTATTTTTTATTGATTATTTTTTAGATTCGAAAAAAAATTCAAATGGTATAAGTTAATCTACAAAAAACTAATAACAACTAAAACTTTTTTACAAATAAAAATCAAAGAAAAAGTAAATGTCAATATATAAACTGAAAAAGTTAAGAAACGGTTTATTATTTGTAACTTAGCAAAACTAAAAGTGTGAATACAACCTAAAAACAGTAAAATCTATTAAACAATGAAAGATACATAAAAGCTTTATTTTTAATTTGAAGCTGGTCTTATAATCCTTTATGTTCATCATAAAAATGAGAAAACATATGGATTAAAGCTATTTTAAAAATTACTTACATTGGTATTTATTAAAATTATTAAAAAAAAATATATGTTATTTACATTCTTGTTCTAATAGTTTTATGTCATTAACTAAGTGAAAATGAAAAAAGATCAAACAACATCAGTAAATATACTTTGAAATGTAAACAAGTTGATTAAGAATAGTATCTACACTGGTATTCATAACAGTTAAATCTAATCAAAATGTAGAGCTTAAAATTACAGTTTTAAAAATTCAATTAAAAACTTTCAGTGTGTAATAAAAAAACTAACTTTTATCCATACTTTTAAAAATAAATAAAATCGATGGGAAGATATAGCTTAAAATACTTTGTACACTCATATAAAATTGAATATCAAAAACTACAACATTAATTGAAAGATTACACACTTAACCTCCAATGTACAAGGTAAAAAGTGTAATTAGTTTAAAGAATTCATATATTACCAATGATGTAACAAAAAGAACAGAGATTAAAAATAAAAAAAAATAATATTAAATGTTTTAAAACATTACATGAGCTTACTTATATACAATAATTAACAATAAGGTATGTTCCTTTAATCTAATTAATTTAAAATTTACTACACAACATTTTTGATCATATAGTATATATGAATTCTGTCTTAAAAGTTTTTTTTTTGTGAGATTGAAAATTAAACTACATGTTTCAAATAACTTAATACAATACAACTTTCAAATAAGCTTTAAATAACTAAGCTTTTAAAAGCATTTTATATTGCAAGCTTGAGTAATTTTGTTTGTTCTACATAAATATGAAAATCAATTAAAACAAAGCATTTTGAAATCAATTTTTAAACATAAACTTAGTTAAATTCAGTTTAATAAAAATAAGTATAAAAAAACACTAAATAATAACCTTTTTGTCGATATTAAAGTTGACTTAAAAAGTAAAGAAACTTTTAATGCAATCAAAAACTAAATTGCTTTAAACAGTTACTTTTTTTTAGAGTCACCTACTTCTTTAAAAAAGCTTAGAGTAGCATCAAAGTTAAAAGAAAATTCACACAAGAAGGAACTTTCTTTTGAAAATTTCACCTTTCCAACATAAAACTCGTTAAAATGTTATATGTTTGATTTGTTATTAACATGTAGAAAACAAAAAGAGTAAAAATATATTTTTTTGTTCAATTTAAAGTAGATTAACACACTCTTATACTTTAATACAACAAAAATAGAATTAAACAGGAGATTTTAGGCACATTTTAAGTTAAAAATCAATACTTTATCTAATTGTTAAGATTTTTACTCAAATCAGTGATTGATAAAACTATAATTCTAATAAAATGATAAAACAATAGAGGAACATGTTCTTTGTTTAAAAATAAATTAAGTTTAACTTTTTAGAAAAAAAAAATGTGAGTGATAAAACTACAAATATGTACTAAACAAATTAATAAAAAACATCTCTAAAAAGTTTTCATTTCCTAAAAACTCAGATGAAATAAAACATTAAGAACAAACTATTTCAATATATCAAGTATACCTAGCTCTGAAGTTTGTGATTTTACATTTAAATCAAAATAAAGATTGCTAAACCTCTAGGAAACACAACAACTTGTTCACAATAATATATACTATTATCTTTAATTACAAGACATGTATAAAGGTAATTTAACTTTTTTTACAGAGTTTAAAATTTAAAAATGCTTTTAACATTGAAACATATTCTAAAAAACAAGTTTCAAACCTTTTGAATTATATTATTTGGTAGTTGAAGCATCTAATGTGGGTCTGCTGTTTTTTGAATTGAACTTTTTAATTTCGGACAGAGAAGCTAATTTTAGGTTTCTATCCAACCACTTTCATTGGTAGTATTTTTCATATCAACCTACAGAATATAAAAAGTAATTATGCTCCCTTTAATATATATACTTGTTATAAAAAGTGCATGAACAAGGGCATTCAAGCAGACAAACTAAAGTCAAAAATAAAAGTCAAGCTATATACAATTTATTCATATAATTTTTGAATTTGTGATTAAAGAGATTTTTATAATAATGTTTAAATGTTCGAGATGATCAACAGAACTAGAATTGACTATTTTCTAAAATTTTTCATAAGAAAATCGTTACAATTTATATGTATAATTTTTGTAGCTTGTTTTACTTAATTTGCTTTAAACAACTTTTACTGCTTTTTAATTTACGGTAAATTTACAATTTATAATAACAAGCTTTTTTTGTAAAAAAAACTGTTACTTGGTTAAACCCATTCATATTACATAAGACTCTAAAAATAGTTTTCAAAATGATTACAAATAAGTAAAAATTATATATAATATTATACAAATTTAGAAATTAAAAACTGAAAAATTAAATAAGAAATTAAAACCTTTCTACTAAATAAACTAGAAGAACTTAAATAAAATCTAAAAAACATAACTCATTACAAGCAGAACCAATATTACATAATGTTAATAAATTTGGTATGTAAAAAATAGTTACAACTTTTGGATGCTTACCAAAATAGCTGATTTCGCTAGCCTTAACAGTAGTCTTGTCAACAAAAAAGGGAATTATAAGTCATCTCCAGTTTTCTTTTTGAGTAATCCTTGCACATGGGCCAAAGGTCATGTTTTATTACAGCTGTGCACTCGGTACGCCTCAAACGAGCAACTCGTACTTTATCATCAAACATTTAAGCAAGCAGCTGTTTATGCCCAGTATTTCCTCAAGCATCTTAGCTTGAGTTGTAACATTTATGACAGCTATTGTGAATGATGAGGGAGCCTGATGTAGATTTGTTTTTAAGCCTTCACTACAAATAATTGATTGTAACTTAATAGTAATTATAATTTTAGAAATCTACTCAAATTCTCTTTATTAAAATTTAAAAAAGTCATACTACAATAACTTTTGTGAAAAAGTCTTAGAGGCCAAAAAAAAAAATCGGTAAGTTTAAAAAATGATCTTTGCTCTTTTTCCAAGTATACTTATAATTTAGTTAATTTAAATTTAACTTACTTTTTTGAATTTAGTTTTTATATTCTAAGTTTAATTAATTTTATGTTTACAAATTAAGCAACAATTACAACACTGTTACATAATTAATTTACAAAAATATTTTTAGAGTACTTCAAAGTTTCTGTAGGGTGAGGTTTGATTTTCATTTAATAAACTTTTAATAAATAAAAATTCATTTATGTCGAATGAACACTCATAGTTAATAACACCATATTACAGAAGGCGCATTCAACTAACACTAACGCAGTTTTAAAAATGTACAAAAAATAACTTTACATAAAAGTTATATTTTTATGAAATGTTTTTGGCTCAAATTAATTAAAACTACCATTTGTTAAATGCTGGCTACTTATAGCATGGTGCATTAGAGTAAAACTTTTAGTATTTCGGTAATATTTAAAACCCATAAATTATTTTGTAAAAATAAATAAATTACAAATATAATCTGTCCATACTATTTATAGGTTTTGTTTATGTCTCTACAGCTTATTGTTATGTTTATTATATTCTATAACTTTTACTTAGAAAAATAAGTGTACAAACTAAAAAGCATCTAGAAATTTATCAAACTATACAAATATCTGCTGAAAAATATGCATGCAGTTATAAAAATTAAAACAAAACTTTCATGCTCATGCATTTCTCTTTTATCAACATTCATTTCATATAAACCTGCTTGCTTTTGATGTAACAATCAAATAAAAAATAAATTAAGAATTTAAACAAATTGTAACATTTCATAGCATAACATTTGTTTCAAATCAACCTGCTTGCTTTTGATGTATCAATTATTTTTTCTTAAAAAAAATTTAGTTTTTTGTTTTTTTAAGAATTTAAACAAGTAGAACAACAAAAACAACATGCAATCCATAAACAACTTTAACAGGGAAGCTGAATATTGACATATTTGATATCCGTTCTGAGTATATTAAGGCAGCTTCTTTATCTTTAGTACTAGAATATTATAAAGTATAAGTAGTTAAAGTGTAAATTTATATATACATGTAATGTAACTAGTTAATTATTTAGTTCTTGTTCTTGATCGTAGTTAATTATAATAATTAACTACGATCAAGAAAAAAAGAAGTCCAATAAAGAAAGGTATACTGTGCTGGAAAGATTTAAGGTAATTTTAAAATTAATTTGTATTCTGTAATGTAACTAGCAAATGCCAGTGTTTAATATATGGTAAAAACAGATTTAACACAGGAATATATACAAATTAAAAATTTATTTATTTAAATAAAAATTAAATACAAAATTTTGTAATAAATATTTTTCAGTATAATTGTTTTTATGTTTGACTAATGAATTATTAGATATGAACATAAATAAAAAAAATTTCAAGTAGTTACTAAACAAATCTTTGAAAATAATAAACAATAAGTTTTTATTAACTATATGTTTATTTTGTAACTATCTATATATGAGTATCTACAAAAATTAGTTAAATAACTTTTTTAAATTTTTTTTAAACAACATTTATAGCCTTGCAAACAAATGATTTTTTAACTCTAATTGCAGAACTACTTTAATATTGGTTTTCACAATCATTCAAAATTAAATTGAAAGAAAATTTAACTACAGAATTAGAAAAGATCATTTGAAAAAAAATATGTACATCAGCTACATATTAAAAAAAAAAGAATCACAAAAAATTAACCTGTTCAAAATAAATTTCTTCAAGGTTAGACATCTCTGCAGCAATTTCATAAACATTTTCACTGGATTGTGGTGGTTGATCATAAATAGAAGAAGTTCCAATTTTGTTAAGATCATCTTCATTCATTATAAAGTTGTGGCAGCATGTACCTTTATATCTTACTACACTTCTGTAGTAACATTTACAATTTTAATTAATAACAACTTTGTATAACAATTTTTGATCAAGAAACTTACTTAATCATTAAAATTGAGTTTAGCAACTCAATATCCATGCGATTTTGTAAACGATTTTTTGCAACTCCCATTTGGCTGAACAATCTTTCAATTGCAGCATTTGAATGTGGTAATGTAAAGAGCTTTAGGGCAAATTTAGCAAGGTGTTTGTAAGAGCTTGTTTCTCTTTCAAGCTCTTTCAGCCAAAATTTAACTCCACTTATTTCATCTAGTAGTATTTAATACTTTCTTAAACTACTAGTACATAGTAAATAAAATGTAGTTTCATTATATTTTTATAGGAATAAAACATAATGAGTATCTAGTTAAATTAACAATTCTATTTATAGTATTTAACTAAGTTTATTAACAGTGATGCTCTAGAAAATAAATAAACATGATAAGTGACAACCTGTTGCTTCATGAAATTCAGCAGACAAGAAGGACCATTCATTTTCAATGATGTCACGCTCTTGTTGTGAAGTCATATTCTTGACTATTTCATTGTTTAACAATGGACTAATATCAGGCCGAGGAAGCTTAAATACCTATTTTTTACAGTTTAGATCAATATAATTTAGAGCTTAATTGTATTAAAAACTAAAAAATGCTCACTTTATTTAGTATTGAGATACTTTTAATTAAGTCCAAACACTTAGGAATACGAGCTTTAAGTTCTTTGACAAGGCTCATAACATACAACTTGCAAGTAGATCTGATCTATTGATATTCAAATACTTAAGAAACAATATTTTTGTTAAAACTTGCTTGTAAAACAATATGCACACTAAACTAAAAATAGGTTTAAAAACCTGGGAATCTAGAGCTAACCTTAAATGCAATTAGCTGTTAATGTTGAAAAACAATAAAATACTTCATTTTAGAAAACAACAAATGCAAACTACTCTATTCTGCTGGACTACACCTAATTCTGTTATTTCTCGCTCTGCAGGTTGTCTTAGACTTATAGTTGGCCTTTTAAGTCCTAGTTAAGTATTAAAAACTAAGTTTGTTTAAGTCAACAACAATACTTTTAAGGTGGAGTAAAGAAGATTTTTTTTAAAAGAACTACTTTTAATTAACCTTGTATAAAATTAGCAAAAATGGAGCTATGTCTTGGTTTATATTATTCAAACAAAAGTTCATTGATGAAAACATTTTTAACTGTACTCTATGACTACAAAACTTATCTATTTGTTTTACCTGATGCAGGATCAACATAAATAAACTCAAGGTCCCTTATGCATGTCTCAAGCTGGCTATAAAGGCTCAAAGGAACTATCTCTTCTGATTGAAGAACTTTATTACATTTATTGACCTTCAAAATACACATATTGAAATAAACTCTGCATTATATTTATTGTTTTTAAATACTCACTTACTTTTTGTAGAATAAGCAGCAGAAAAGAAATGTAGATAAATACTTCTGTATTATTTAGTAAGCTGGCTATTCTATTTGCTTGGGAGCATCTTTCTGTCTCACAAAACTGTTTAAAACTTTTAGTTAATTACATTTTTAATTAAAAAAAAAAAACTTGAATGTTTGAAAGCCTTGTTAAATTTATAAACCTCTTCAAAAAACAACTTAAGGTCACTCCAGTACTCAATTAATCTCTGGCTAGCCTCATAAATACTGAGCCAGCGAGTTGACCCAGGAGATATGAGACGTTTGGGAATTCCTCCATGTATCCTTTGGTAATTTTTTTCATATAAAACCCGCCTGTGTGGTGAGCTGGAAAACCAGTTGTATATACTGGATACCAGATCATGAACCTATTATTAAATTAAAGTATTTATATGTTTGCTTTAAAATGCATTTATGTTTAAAATTTAACAAAAAAATATATAACACAATTTTCTAAAGTGTTTAAAATATATTTAGTTGTGAAAAATAAAGCAGCTTAAGTTTTACATTTTATAATAATAAAACAACACCTCTAAGGGCAAAAAGTTCAGGGCTGACTTTTCACACGCGTTTTGTATCCCATGATTGCAGCAATTTATTTGAACCAGGTGTTTGTATTTAGATTTCAAAATTGCATGCAGCCCATTTTGTGTTCCAACCATGGAGGCTGCTCTGTCTGAACCTGATATTAATATAAATGAAGCAAACAGGAACCATGGTTTTATAAAACACTGAATTTAGTTAATAATAACTATAATATCTATTGTTTGATAACGTGTTTTTTCATTAATTTAGTAATATCACAAGGTTACAACTATATTTAGATAAGAAGCTTAACATATTACTCTTAGAGATTTAGATTAAGTTTTATTACTATTTAAAAAATTTATAAACAGACAAAGATGTAGTAAGATTAATTCATATTCAAACAGTCACACTTACATATGCCAATAAGATTTTCTAGTCTTAGACTATTAGTTTTTAGAACGTCTTCAACAGCTTGGGCCATTGCCCGCCCTGTTCCATTTTCTAGATCTTTTAAACATAAAAATGTGGATTTTAGACTTTTTTCTTTTAAGCTGATGTATCTGATAGCAATACCTAAATTAGTTTAATCATTAATTTTTTACTTTTGACTAAAAACTTTTTAAACCAGGAATTTTCAAAATAGGCAAAATTGACCCGTGGAGCAAGCATTAACCCTTGGAGTAGGAGGTAAATAATTTGAAAAGGGGTGACTGTTTTAATTTTTTGTTAAGTTGGGAATTATAAAACAGAGTTTAGAAACTCGGATTCAAATCAATAACTATATAGATAATTTTATATTTTTTAAAGCTAACCAAAGTAGCTGTTGCGACCGGCCTTATCTGTAGCTTCATCAACAAAAATTGAAAAAGGCCTACAGCCAATATCTTCTAACAGTTGTTTTTTGCACATTGGCATGAGAACGCTCTTTACAACCGCAGTGCATTTTGTTCTTGCAAGATGTGCAGACTGAACGTCCTCATGCCTTAAACAACTTTTTAAGCACTTTACCAGGCATGTGCTAGTTGCCATGTTTCCATGTATAGCAAGATGCATGGCAATTCTAGCTTCTATTACAGATGTTTGCGAACACTGTGTAACTGATGTTGAAGAAGTAGAAGGAACCTGTTATAGATGTATTAAGATTTCTTTAAGCAGAAACTTGAAGTACATAAAGACTTTTTTTAATTTGGTAAATTTTTTTTTCCTTGCAACACAGAAATTTAAAGTATACAGTTTTTGTATTTAAAAAACAGCAAACGTCAATTTTTGTGATTTAAGAACTGGGCTTTTTAATGCCTTAATGAAAAAGATATATTGTTAATTTAATAAAAAATATTGTAACAACTTGTTAAAAACTTTCACTTTAAATTTTATATTAGACATTTAACAAAAAAAAACTTTTTTTTATAAGTGATAGACATTAATTAATGAATAATTTTTTTCAAAAAGTGTTCCTGATATTTAAATATTTAATTATTTTTTCAGTGGTATACAAAGTGGAACAATAATTATATAACATCTAGATACATCATCTAATCAACTAACATTTGCTAAGTGCTTGGCAGATTTTGCATGAGTTTTTAAGCAATGTGATTTTGCTCTAAGGCATTTCATGCAAAACTTACATTTTGCATAATAAATGCTTGTGGGATCCGGTAAAATCCAACCTAGGATGAAAAATAAGTAGAATATGTATATAAAATTTAAATAGAGTCAATAATTAAAATTACTTTTAAACTCTGGATTACTTTTCCATTTATTGGAAAATTTTTGCTTTTTAATCCAGCTAGGATCACTTATTTGTACAGTTATCATTTTACAACTAAAATGAGCTAAAAAAAATAACACTGTAGTTAGTACCAAAATCTTTAAATTTATATTTAATTTAATCATGATTATTATAGGTTTTAAAGTATTAAATATTTAATTCTACAAATGGGTGGGTCACTAGTTCTTGAGAAATTTCTTTCAGATATTGAAAGTACACAGTCTATTTTTAAACTAAAGTTAAGGTTAAAAACTGTGTTAAGTAGTATAACATCATTAAAAATATACTGTTAAGCTACTTCAAATGTGTTAAAAAAAAATTATGAGAGATTCTTCATGTCAAACCAAAATTTTACTACTTAATATGTAAAAATTGTTAACAATTACAGGTTTTCTAGTAATTTGTTTTGAATATTCAAGGTTTTTCCAGGACTCTAGATTTTTTTACCACTCTGTCAAAAGTTTATCTTTATGTTTTACATAATTTCTATAATAACTCATTAGTTCGGTATGTTGTACATTCCATACCACTTGTTAAAATATTTATATTAAACAGGGTAGCCAGTGATTTAAAAAAAAATTCTTCCTGGTTATCTGATTTTGTTCTACATTTTAGTTTTCAAGTACAAGTTTAGTTGTTTTTTTAAGTATAAAATTAAACTAAAGGTAAAAAAATAATGAAAAGATACTATACAGCTACTTGATATAAATGGGTTTTTTATTAAACAAAAATATGAAAAATATTTAAACATATTATCAGTATATAATAGTTCATTTTATAAAGAAATTGTTTAAAATTTTAGTTTAAAATTCAAGGAAAAAGGGGAACTAAATAAGTTTTCTTTTAAAAATTTTTGAGAAAATATTATAAAGTATGTTGTACCTTTATAATCAAATTGAAAAGTATTTTAAAAAACAGTGTAAAATTAAGTGCAGGAGCACAAATATAGAAAATCAATATAGTATGACAAAGTGTTAGTAGCCTTCTAAAACAGATCAAACTTATTTTTAGTCTGGAACTATTTAAAAAATCACCTAGTAAATTGTATATATAAAAATATAACAACTAGTCCAACACTATGCAAAATAATTAAATCTATTGTTTCAATCAATATTTTCCAATCACCATATAAAACAACAAACCGAAAAAAACAGTTGCAAATGTTTCAAAATGACATTTAAAAATTAAAAAGTGATTTTTGTAATTTTTTGAAAATAATTTAAGGGCATAGAGCATATAATCATAAAACACTTTATTTCACAATTTGATATTATTTTATATCTTTTTACTAAGCTACAAAATGCTTTTTACAGCTTTTAAAAATTCAAAATAATTTTTGAGATATAGCCAGTCAAAGTAAGAGGTAAAAATAGGTTCCTTACAGGAGTTGCAGACTAAAACTGCAAAAATAGGCTATTTCACTAAAAATTTATCATCTCCTACGTTTTTTGAGATTAGTTATTTTAAAAATCTGGGCCAGCGAGAACCATGTATACACTAAACACATTTAATTTTGATTATAAAAACTAAAATGTGCAATATTGTATCTACAGCTAGAATTTAAAAAACAAATTTACCACTTCTGTATCAAAACAGATCCTTCTTTTTTTTTAATAAAAATATCCTTTAAAGACTATCCTTTTAAAACAGTTAATATTTTATAATCTTAAACTAATATATCTACCAAAAATTCAACTTCACAAACTTCATACAAATTTTGTCTTAAATATAAGTCCATTAGCAACCAGAGAAAAAGCACATTTTCAACTTATAAATTAAAATTTATTAAAAAAAGAAAACATGTGAGGCTCACAACTAAGGTCCATGGATTGGTGTGCAGAAGGACCTTTCAGTCATGGGCTGGGCACCATTTGCTTGTGACTAATACTTTGAGCTAAATTGTAAAAAATTAACAAAAAACTTAACAACTATTTATACATACAATAAAAACAATGGTAAGCACTTTTTTTTAACCCATTACTGCCAATATTGACCATGGAAACTATAGCCTACCATGGGCTCCAGTGGAGCCGCTCCACCCACACTGTCTCCTACCCTAGATTTTGATTTTTACATCATTTAAATTTTACTTTTCCCTTTCTACAAGAGCAACCAAAAAAATGCAATAAATAACTCAAAAATAAATAAAAGGAAAGAATTGGTAAATTCACTACAATAAAATAAATAGTATAATCATAATACTTAAGAGCACTATGTATTTTAAATATTGTCTAGAAAAGTTTTGTATATGTATGTAGGTAAAAATTTTAAATATTTACTTAACTGTTTTATTGATTTGTAAACTTGTTTTATTTAATGAAACAATTAACATGTCCAACCAGCATAAAGTTTGTTTTAATTTAAGTAAATTAAATGAAAAACGTAAAAAATGTCTAAGTGCAAAAAAGAGTTAAAAAATTTACTTTTTCACATTGCTTATGTTTACTTATAGACCAATATTAAAGAAATTTTAGTTTGAAGTTTATAAAGTTAATTTTTAAGATATAACATGTATCAAATGAAATGATAAAATACTTTCTATCAAAAGGAATAGATATTTTTTAAATAATATACTATGAATTGAGCTGTTTGATTTTTTTCTATATGGTGAATAACCATCAGCCTCAAACTCTACTCCTTATTTTATTCGAACAATTATTATAACTATCTTAAACTAACAAACAAGATTATTATTAACTTAACCTTTTTTATGACAGTTTTTAATTAGGCTTCTAAAAGTTTTTTTAAGGAAAGAACTTTTTGTTATAATTTTACTTTTATCATTCAACAAGAGTTTGTAAACAAAATTTAAAGCTAAAATTTAAGTTAATTTAAAACTCTTTTTGACAAAAAATTTCATTATCATACATTAATTCAATTTAACTAATTATTTATGCTGTTTTACTCTTTTGAAAGGTTACTTTAGAGCAAAAGCTATTACTAGATGAGCTAAATGTTAGAGTCATCAGAAACTAAATTTATTTTTAAAAAAGGGGGTTTATTTATTCAAAAGGCAATTTTTTTATTAAAACGGCAATATTTTTTTTCCATAAGCTTATAGTGTAAAATCACTTATCGCAATTATTTAAGGGCTAAAAGCTAATTTATTACCACCTTCCAAAAAAGCAATTTTTTTACTAAGATTTATAGCTTTATAGCTACTTATGGTAACTGTGGCTTAAACCTAATCAAACGCGATTTGCAAAAATTATCTTCAGGTTTCAATTTTGTTTCAATTAACTTTTCTATTTAAGATATTTTCTATACATCCGCTTTAAAAAGGCTTATATGTTTTTAAAACCTTTATAGCAGTTTCAATAAGACGTGTAGAATGTGACTGCTCAATACCAATCTTACACGCAGCATCAATTGCATTCAACGAAACCGGACTTAGAATATATTTGAATATGGCGTACCATATTTTAGATAATGAAGGTTTGTTATGCAACTAATACTAAATGTTACATATATATATGTTTGTATATGTGTTTTTTCATCTTGACAACAACTCTTTTAAAGAAAGAGAACAAAAAGAACTCTTTGAATCAATGATCAACAACACGATTCATTTATGTGGTTCACACGTTATGCATTCCATAAAAAGAAAGTGCGAAAGTATTGTTGCAAAAGACGAAGTCAAGTCATTCATCATGAAAATTTTTTGTCGAATGGTAACTTGCAAAAATTACAAAGTCAAAAAGTTCATATTCAAACATTTTTGCATCGTCCTTTTAAGCTTAAGTAAGCGTGTTTAATTTTATTTAATTTTATTACGTCATTTTAGGTGCGCAACTCTCATAGAATATATTATTTTGAACCAAGATACTTGAGTTCAACAGGATCATTTTATTTAAACTAGCTTTCTTAGATACGCACTTCTGTAAAAGCAGTTTATCAAAAGCGTGCTCAAGCAATATATTACTGTATATCTATATAACTTAACTTAAAACATATTTTTTAGTTAACCATTTTGTATTTTTTAGAAAAGACAGCTCAATTTAAAAATGCTATGATAGTGCTTGGATTCGTGGCAGAAAATAAGTTACAATATATGTTTCATTATTAGTTGAGATTCTTAGCACTTAAGTTTGTAAATTTTATTTGCATTTTAAAAAGTTATGTGATTTTAAAAATATCGTTGTAGAGAGGGAGTTGAACCCTAGAAAAAAAGTGTTAAGTTCTTAAATATATGCTTTTTGTTACAGCGCTAAGTTTAATAGCGGATCATTCACGTAAAAAAGGTAATTTTAAAAAGACTATAACTTTTTAAGTACAATATATATACAAATTTTGTTTAAATGGGTCGTTTTGTTAACATTTAAAAACAATTTTACAAAGTTTGACAAGATTTCAAGTAAAAACATAGAAGTTATGAACCCTAGAAACAAAGTGTTAAGTTCTTAAATATATGCTTTTTATTACAGCGCTAAGTTTAAAAGCAGATCATTCATGTAAAAAGGTTAATTTTAAAAAGACTATAACTTTTTAAGTACAATATATATACAAATTTTGTTTAAATGGGTCGTTTTGTTAACATTTAAAAACAATTTTACAAAGTTTGACAAGATTTCAAGTAAAAACATAGAAGTTATGAACCCTAGAAACAAAGTGTTAAGTTCTTAAATATATGCTTTTTGTTACAGCGCTAAGTTTAATAGCAGATCATTCACGTAAAAAAGGTAATTTTAAAAAGACTATAACTTTTTAAGTACAATATATATACAAATTTTGTTTAAATGGGTCGTTTTGTTAACATTTAAAAACAGTTTTACAAAGTTTGACAAGATTTCAAGTAAAAACATAGAAGTTATGAACCCTAGAAAAAAGTGTTAAGTTCTTAAATATATGATTTTTGTTACAGCGCTAAGTTTAATAGCAGATCATTCACGTAAAAAAGGTAATTTTAAAAAGACTATAACTTTTTAAGTACAATATATATACAAATTTTGTTTAAATGGGTCGTTTTGTTAACATTTAAAAACAATTTTACAAAGTTTGACAAGATTTCAAGTAAAAACATAGAAGTTATGAACCCTAGAAAAAAGTGTTAAGTTCTTAAATATATGATTTTTGTTACAGCGCTAAGTTTAATAGCAGATCATTCACGTAAAAAAGGTAATTTTAAAAAGACTATAACTTTTTAAGTACAATATATATACAAATTTTGTTTAAATGGGTCGTTTTGTTAACATTTAAAAACAGTTTTACAAAGTTTGACAAGATTTCAAGTAAAAACATAGAAGTTATGAACCCTAGAAAAAAAGTGTTAAGTTCTTAAATATATGCTTTTTGTTACAGCGCTAAGTTTAATAGCAGATCATTCACGTAAAAAAGGTAATTTTAAAAAGACTATAACTTTTTAAGTACAATATATATACAAATTTTGTTTAAATGGGTCGTTTTGTTAACATTTAAAAACAATTTTACAAAGTTTGACAAGATTTCAAGTAAAAACATAGAAGTTATGAACCCTAGAAAAAAGTGTTAAGTTCTTAAATATATGATTTTTGTTACAGCGCTAAGTTTAATAGCAGATCATTCACGTAAAAAAGGTAATTTTAAAAAGACTATAACTTTTTAAGTACAATATATATACAAATTTTGTTTAAATGGGTCGTTTTGTTAACATTTAAAAACAATTTTACAAAGTTTGACAAGATTTCAAGTAAAAACATAGAAGTTATGAACCCTAGAAACAAAGTGTTAAGTTCTTAAATATATGCTTTTTGTTACAGCGCTAAGTTTAAAAGCAGATCATTAACGTAAAAAAGGTAATTTTAAAAAGACTATAACTTTTTAAGTACAATATATATACAAATTTTGTTTTAATGGGTCGTTTTGTTAACATTTAAAAACAATTTTACAAAGTTTGACAAGATTTCAAGTAAAAACATAGAAGTTATGAACCCTAGAAACAAAGTGTTAAGTTCTTAAATATATGCTTTTTATTACAGCACTAAGTTTAAAAGCAGATCATTCACGTAAAAAAGGTAATTTTAAAAAGAGTATAACTTTTTAAGTACAATATATATACAAATTTTGTTTAAATGGGTCGTTTTGTTAACATTTAAAAACAATTTTACAAAGTTTGACAAGATTTCAAGTTAAAACATAGAAGTTATGAACCCTAGAAAAAAGTGTTTAGTTCTTAAATATATGATTTTTGTTACAGCGCTAAGTTTAATAGCAGATCATTCACGTAAAAAAGGTAATTTTAAAAAGACTATAATTATATTTAAGTACAACATATGAAAACATTTTGTTTCTTTGGTAAAGTTAGGTAACATTTAAGAACGATTTTACATAGTTTGTCAAGATTTCAAGTATAACTGTGGAAGTTATGATAATGGCAAGGACAGTGTTTAGTTCTTGAACAAATTCTTTTTAATACAGCATTAAGTTTTAAACGCAGATTATTCATGTAACAAAAGTAATTTTAATAACATATTTTACAAAATCGCTTTATAAATGTTTTAAAATACTTTAAATTAAATATCCCCGCGATTAAATTTTAATTAAATTCGTCGAATTTGAATTTAAGGATGTCAACGGCTGTACCGATTAAATAATGTAATTAAGTTTATGTAATAGTTATATATATTTTTTCAAAAGTTTTAATGTTTACTTAAAATAGTTGTTAAGTTGTTTTGAAACTATATTATGTGTTCACTTATACAAGATATAAAGAGATTTAAAACCTTAACTTATAAAAGTTAGGTAATAAACGTTTATATCAAACAAAGGATACAAGTATATGTAGCTTAATTTATAAAAAATGGCGTATGGAAACAAATTATTTTTACTTTGATATAATTATCCTCTTAAAATTTAGAAAAAAAAAACTTTATTATCTTAAAATAGTAATTTGTATAAAGTTCTTACTTTTTAAACTCTACATGCAAGAACAGTTTTATGCTCTAAAACATATACTTTTACAGATATCGCGAAGTTTTAATATTAGATTTTTCATGTATAAGAGGTACTTTGTAAAGTACTTAACTTTTTTTAATACTATTTTCAAATTCATCAATAGTGTATGACTCGATTGCCTAATATGCAAGGTTCTTAAAACAATTACTCGCGAAGTTTTAATAATAGATATTTAATGTATAAAAGGTACTTCGTAAAATACTTTACTTTTATTATTACTATTGTTAACATCGTCAATAGTGATATGACTTTTCTCAAAGCTTTTTTTAGTTTGATAAATAATAACCATCAACAGTATTTATATATTTAATAAGGTTTAAAAACTTAAGTTTTTTTGTTTAGATTTTTTTTAAGTTGTTATGATTTAATTTTTTTAGTTCGAGTTTTAAATTAGTTAAAACTGAGTTTTTTTATTTATGTTTTTTGCTTTTATTTTTTCATCAGTTTGTAAGCCTTTTTATTGTTACTTTAGCTTTTTATTAATTTTATTAATTTTTTTGAATCTTAGCCAGAAAAAAAATCTTAGCCAAGTTTTTACTTTAGATAACTTTTACTTTAGCCAACATTAGCCAGTTTTTACTTTAGCCAACATTAGCCGCGATGAAGTTATTCAAGCAGAACGTTTTCAGTCTTTTTTTGAAAATCTTAGCCAGAAAAAATCTTAGCCAATTAAGATCTCAATCTAAAAAAACAATACTTTGTTTTAAACAAGCTATATAAATAAATAGAAAGAACTAAACTAATATATTATAAACTAAAATATTCAATCAATTATATTTTACAGTATTATAATCAATATAATTTATTGAATTGATATAAACTAATTGTAATAATTAATTATATTAAATTGTAAAATAAAAGCAATTAAATACTTTAGTTTATTAGTTTATGATATATAGATTAATTTTATTCATGTATTTACAAAAGATAAATTTTTATCCAAAAATTATGATTATATAAGACATCAAGTGTATTATAATTTCAGCTTGATATTGATAGTCAACATAAATTCTTGTATTGAAATAATCATTTAATACTGTAAATTAAAAGCGATTAAACATTTAAGTTTTATTGGTTTAAGATAAATATGTTTAATTTTGTTAATTACTTTGCCTTAAATCATGCTTAAAAAACACATTGAATATAATACAATTTTAGATTGATATTGGTAAAACATCATTCTTGGTAATTACCAAACTGCAAATTAAAACCTAGTGGTTGACACATATACAAAAAATTACTTAATTTTATCCTATTTCGAATTTGAAACAATTTTGTGTATGTAAGTGATAATTTAGAACACTTACATATGACTTATAGTAATATTACTATAATATTAGTAATAGTAAACATCACCATAACAGATAAAAAATTAGTAAAAACTAAACACAATATTTAAAACTCTTGTGTATAGCTATATGTTTCTTATTTCTGTTTTTTTGTTAATTTCTAATTATTTGAATTTTGAGCACCTTTCTCTAGCTTGCATTTTTTCAACTGAAAGCGCAGTGTATTACTGACTAAAACTAAAAACAGACTGCGGGTACCCTTTAGTTACCAATTTAAAATAACGTAAAACTTGAGCTTGTACAATTTTTTTTTTATAAATGTACCTTAAAAGTTAAAACAGACTACCAAAAATAACATTATTCCTTTAGTAATTACGTTTATTCAGAATTATATTTAAATTTGTCAGTAAAGATAAGGTGTGTTAAATTTTTAGTTTGTTTTAAAAACTGTTGCATAATTTTCGAAAATTAAAATAATCTTAACAATAACAGTAAAAACTTTATCTTTAAACGTTTTAAAAAGTAAACGGATTGAAAGCTATAACTTTTATAAAGTCCACAGCGTATCGTATTATATTTAAACACACAAATTTCGTATGTATTTTAATCCTTAAAAAGTTTTTTAATACCATTAAAAGTTATTTAAACTTAAAGATTGACGACATTTTTATAAACATTTAAGTTTATAAAAGATAAACATTTAGCAATAACCTAGACATTTTTTTATTAAATTGTGATTGGATTCACACTTACAACCAAATTTGACTCTAGAATTTTACGCTCGATTTAAATGCAGAATCTCACTAAATTACAAAACTAACATTACTTAGTTAAAGAAATTTTTGCACATATGACAGAAAATTTAAAAACTTGAGATTATTCAAATTTAATAAATTATAATTTGCATGCTAATTGTTTTTTGTAATCAAATTTGCCGCTAAACAATCGTAGATTAATCTATTTAATATGTTTTAAATAATGAAAGTTTTCATAAAAGATTTCGATAAACAATAGCATGAGTTATTTATAAGTCTGGTCAGTTAGCTTAAAATCATTTTAAATTTTTAAAGTGGTAATAAGTGAGCCTGGATTTTTAAAATATAAAAACAAGCCTGAGCTAACCTAACAGAGTTTGATAGTCTTGTTGATAAGTGTTTCAGTAAACTAATTCTAAGTCCAGGAACTGTTTTGTTAAAATTGCGAATTAAAATATAACTTGTATCGTTTTTTACATGAACAATCTTGCATGTTTCATTTTTGAAGTAGAAAAAGTTTTAGAAAAGTTTATTTACTGATATTTCTGGTAATTCAAAAACTGATCATTTTAAGATTTGTGAATTACCTTATTAAAAAAAGTCTAGTAATTTTAACATCATAGTTATAGTAGTTAGACCTCCTAGAGTACACCTTTTTTTTTGAGAGTTTTTTATATAGTCCTTCTTGTAGATACTAATTCTTGAAAAAATCTATGTTATTAAATTTGATTATTGGAACTTTGTACACGTGACTTAAGGGAGGAATTTTTCTATTATACAAAGCTCTCACTGCTTACTTTGATGATTAGCTGCTCTTTTAACGCAGAACATATACACAATAAACTCCAGTCGTGATTCTAGGTTTATGGGATAACATAACTAAATGAGTGAACAAAAAATAACATGAAAATATGACGATTAGTAAAAAGTGAATCTTAATAAAACGAAAAAAATCTGACTGAAGGAAAGGGTTAGGGGTATGAATATTAGTATAAATAAGTTAAAGTTTATAAAAAAAACTTGAAGTCGTGCAAAAGTTACACTATTGCAAATGTGTCTTTGTGCAAATGTAACTCCTCGTGCAAAATAAAAGTCATACAAAAGTATCTTCATGCAAAAATTTCGCTTCGTGGATATCGGAGCCTACTAGTGTATAAGGTCTATTGAAAAAAAACTTAACTAGAATTTTTAAAATTTTATGTTTATTGTAGGTATTGTTAAAATATAAAGTTGGAAAACGGGTTTAAATTGCAAAAATGCACGAAAACAAGTTTGCACAAGGGAACTAACTAAATTACTTGAAGAATTGCTTGAGGGCACAAAATTGCACGAAGACATTTTTGCAAGAAAACTTATTGCACGAGGGGACTAAATTGCACTTACTAGTTTATTATTTATTATCACCACAAATAACTGATAAAAATATTTGATAGTATGCATGTCTTTTACAGATTTTGTAGCTTAACATTTTTTTACTACTTTTTCGTAAAAGTCTGTAAATATAGTGATTAAAACCAAAATTATAAGATGATTACTTATAAGTTAAAATACACATAATTCTTAGATTACAGTTACAAGTTTTACAGATTGAAAGTTTTTATTTTCTTAAAAATATGCATTTTCTAGCACGGGGCAGTCTTTATTATAATTTTTAACTTTCGAGGAAGCTTGTAAGCGGCAAACCACGAAAAACTGATTTACAATAAGATGAACTTATTTTTACTTCTAGGTTTAAGTAGATATTTCATATTTATGAGATTTAAATTCAATACACGATGAAATAATCTAGTTCTACCGTTATCTTACATAACAAAAGTCATATAAAATATATTTAAAACAATTATGTATTTTTATAAATTTATTTCGAAAACTGTTTTTAAAGATGATATGGTAAAAAATAAAAAATATAAACAATCTTAACATTTGATCACACATATAAAAATATTTTGTTTATAAACTACTGTTTTTATAGAATATTATTTGTAATTTAGGGATAAATTTTCAAACCAGTAAACTTAAATCATAATAAAATAAACAAAATACGTTCTAGACAAACAAAAAAAACTTCAATTTTATTTAACTTTAAACAACACAACTTTTGTGGTTGAACTTTCAAGCTGCACTTTAACCATTATCTAATTAATGATTTTGAAATAACTTCGACAAATTCACATTGGCAGAATATGCTGATGATCATCAACAATTAGATCAATAATTTCATGAGAAGCAGGTTGGACTGGAGTAAATGGAGCTTGACTGTATTGAAAATCATGAGGATGAAATTCAGGATGTTGAATTCGAGTAAATGGATGTTGAGTACGTTGAAAATTAATAGGCAATATTTGTATAAAATCAGGACGACCTTTTGATGACTTAACAGGTAAATCTAATTGAAAATCAGGATGTATTTGTTGAGAAGGTGTTTGTTGGTGGTAACCTGAAGCATACTGTTGCGTTTGTGGATACTGAACGTAACTGGTAGGTGGCGCATAAGAAGGTTGCTGGTAGTTTCGGAACGACTGAGGATTGTAAACAGTTGATGGCTGATTTGGAGGAGATGGTAGTTGTTGTGTTGTCATTGTCTGTAATGTTCAAAAATAAAAGTTACAAAGCTTTTTACCAATGCTAATACTTTTTTATTAAAAAGTTTGATTTTCAACAAACGAGAAGAATAGAATAATTGTAAATTAAGATTAATTTATTGTTTACATAATTTATTGTATTTGAATAAATTACTTTTTTCAAGTTTATAAAACCCTTTTTTCAATTGATATTTTTTTTACTTAGAAATACTTTTGTCAGCACTACTATAACAAATCTATAACAGCTAAAAAAATGTTTGTTCAAGTTGAAATATATTCCTTTAAAATTAATTAAAAACATAAAATAAATCATTATTTAAATAACCTTAAATTATATATTCAAATTTAAGCACTCACGAGGTATTTGACTGAAAGTAAGTTTGTAAGATAAATTCTTAAAATATATACTGAATTTATTCTTTCATCTAACTTTTGAATAATATTTTAATAAATAAATAGAACTAAATTCTTTTTATCTCGTATTTCAAACATGAAACAAGCTTAATAAACTATTTTTCTAGATGATTGTAGTAAAATACTAAGTAAATTAATTATTCAGAGATGCACGTAACTTACAGTAACAGTATTAACTTGCGGCGCAAAGTAACTTAATTCCATTTCATCCCCTATGTTGTGGGATTGCTGATTGTAACTGGTTGTTGGCCTGCTATAACCTAAGAAGTTATATATGACTTATTAGTTTTAAATGCTTAAGCGAAAAATTCGAATAGTATGTCAATTTACATTTTTCTCAGGATCAGTTAGTAAAAAGTTTTATTTTGAACATAATATTAAAAGCATCAACAAAACTTATTGAATTATAAAAGTTTACAGTTTGAAATCAGGTTTATTTAAGCAAAAATAAACATATATTTCTTAATATATTTATAACAATTTTTTTTTAAAAAGAAAGTTTAAAAGTTGTACATTATTATTTTAAAATTTTTCTGATATATTTTTATTTTATCAAAAAAATAAAACAATCTGAATTAGAATAAACTTTTCAAAAATACTTCTAGAAACTGAACATTTAAATGCATTTTCAGAAACAATAAATTAAATGTTACTGAAGAAGGACTATACTTAACTTATTGATTTAATTTATACAATTTATATCAATTATGTAGATTTTTACAATACAATTTTAAGTAACTAGAATAAAACTTTGATAATTAAAAAACTTAAGTTTATTAAAATTTTTGTATGCTAAAGCTCCTATAAAAAAATGAAACAAAACTTATCCGGGTGGTAGCTAAATGAATAAGCTAAAACTAGTTTATATTTTTTCTTAATAAACATAACAATTAATTTTAATGAGTACTTTAGATTTATCACACCTTAAGTTCAAATAGAAAATAACAAAAGCGTTTAGTATGATTTCTAATTAACAATATGTATTAAGAACTAAATTTTAACCTTTGTTATGAATATGAGTATATTGACCATTAGTTGTCATAGTTGCTGGATTAAAAGAACTGCAGGTGGGAACTGATCTTACTACTTGACCTGACATCATAGTAGACTGCAGTTTTCCTGTATACCTAGTAGAACTAAAACTCTTGTTTTGAGAAATACTTAAATTTAATTGGTCTGAACTTTGTTGACAAGATGGAGTTCGGTTGATAAGTTCCTTTAAGTTGTCAGAATCGCTTACTAGAGAACTATTTTGTTTTTGGTAGTCTTTGTATAAAGGATTACTTGGATTTAGTACGTTGCCTACTTTTTCAAGCACAGTATTAAAAATAGAAGATAAGGAGGGGATGTTGTTTTGATCACAAACTCCATCGGTGAGCAAACGGCCCCTAATTTCTCTAGCAAATATTGCAGGGTCTTCAACTTTGTAAGCTTTAATCTTCTGGACGATTAAAGGTGTCATTTTTCTGTACTTGCTGTTCGCTACCGTTTCCTTGACGTAACTTCCGGTCTCATTAAACCTTGATACAATTTTACTGACGCATTCGTGGGACACCATCAGGTTCCGGCTGATATCGCAGATACACATGCCTTGTTTGTAGAGATCAACTATTATCTTTCGACCGTCTTGCACTTGCGGAGGTAAAACAGAATTCACTTCTCCATAGGAATTTACTGAAATGTTATCAAAATATTTTGTCAAATAAGCTTTTTGATCATAGTAGTAGTTGTTTAACTAAATTTTCGACATAGTTTTAATGCAAAGTGTGAAAAAAATTCCAGGGTTTCCTGTAACTTAGTTAAAATTTATACATAAAAAGTATTCAACATTATAATGTTATAAACTTATACGTATACGTAGACTTTTGTTTGACTTTTATCATTAAAAACAAAAACACAGTAGCCCACTTTATAGTTTTCATCTTATTGGATGACTTATTGTTTCATTTTTTTTTGCTTTTAAATTCCACATACAAAAAAAGAAACAATATATAAATAAATTGAAAATTGAAATGAAATGTGTAAATTTATTCAAAAGTTAGCAACAACATTAAACAACATTTAATACTTTGGCCTTTCAGGGTTTTGAATAAAGTATACATAATCTAAAGTGTAATATTTAATAAAAAAACAATTGAAGATAATTCCATTCTTGAAGATCTACTACTCAAAAATATGTAAATTAACTTTTTGCTAGTTTTTGAATAATTCTGTGGGCAATATTTAAGAATTTTATAGAAATAAAACTAAGAATTTTTTTAAAGAATTATTAAATTATATTGCCCTTAATCTAAAAAATGTCAATTTTAATAACATGTTTTTTTAAAGGTTGATGACTAATTATAAATAAAAAGTTTATTTAGCGAGAGTAAACTCAACAACAGCTAATAATTAGATTATAAAGATTTTTTAGTTTTAATTATCATCTTAACTTAATATTAAAGAGAGTAAAACGAAAATTTATAGATTTAATTATATACTTTAAAGTGCTAACAGACAGTTAAAGTGAAGCTAGTTATATCTAGTTTTTAAAATTTTTTTATATTTAAATAGTTGTTATATATAAACTTTTTACCTCTTGAATTCATTTTAGAGTTTAAAATTTTAATATGTTTACAATTTATAAGTTTTTGAAAAATTTATGCTTCTAATTCGCGATTGACTTGATTGTTGGCATTAACTATTCAACTACAATTGAAAAAAACAAGTAGTTTTAATTACTGTTTTGAATTAGTTTTTAAACTTCGCTGATATTTTTTCTTATAATCAAAAACTGTGTCGAGCTAGCTTAAAAAATCAAATATACAAAATTTTATTGATTTAATTTTTCTTTTATTCAGTTTTTTTTTTTTTGTAAAAAAATACAAAGCAATTGTTTTATACAGCTATCAAAATGGTTTGTAAATGACTTCTTAGCACAATACAAATTAATTTTACTACTTTGAATAAGCTTTAAATTAATTTTCTATTTCATTTTATTATTTAATTACTTCATTTTGTAAAAAAGAAGCTATTAAGTCAACAACTGTAAGGAGTTTAGTTTACCAAAAATGTCGTTTTTATATTAAAAACGTTTTTACTTTTACAAAAAAAAAAAAAACGAAATTGTACTGCATTTAAAAGCTTATGACTTTAAATCATCTAAAAAAAATTAAGTTATAAAAGCTTTATTATGAGAATTAATTGCTTTTTTCGGTTTTTTAAAAAGTTACCTCTTTATTCGAAAAAACTAAAAGTTTGTAGTCTAAACATTTGATTAATTTTCTTAGTATATTAAATATTAAAAAAAGCAACATGTAATTTTTTAACTTATTAGAAATAATACTTATTAAAATATTGAGAAAATAACTTTACTTACTTTCTATTTTAATAAAACTGTACTGGATATGTAGAAAAGATAATATACAGTTTTTATATCTATAAATTTTAATTAATATTTAACTTAAAGTATAGTAGTACATTTTTATGGTCCTCGTTTTATATAAACAACGCTGTTATTATAAATTAGAATCATATGATAAGAATTGCAGAATCAGTTTTCTAAGAAAACTTAAAATATTTAACTACATGTAATGATTTAATTAGTGACTTACTTACAAAATCCAACTCAATAAATTATTAGTTTAACAAAAACATCGGCGAAAGTCTGCAAAATAGAAGCCTGGATTTTCGTATGCTGGAGACAAGCCCAAGTTTAACAAAATGGTTGACCATACCAATTTGATCATTAGCCACAAGCCTTCGGTAGACTGAGACGTTGAGCTTATCTCACGATATACAAAGTCCATGATTCTGCTCTGTAGACTTTTGCCGATGTTTTTTAGATTGTATATAACACGAATGTACTAGATTTCTTGCCTTGATTACAATGTATTGAACGTTTCACGGCAAAAGACAATGCTCACGTCACTGATCATTACCAGCAAATGGTTGCTTCATGCTTGCATCTATAAACCTTTTGTAAAATGTCAACTGCGAGTTTTTCGGTTGTGACTGACTAATGACTCCTAATCAGGACAAAACCGTTCTCAGTCTACCGAAGCCATGTGGTCTGATGATCTAGTTGAAATGATCAACCCTTTTTTTAAATGGTTAGCATTGATTGTAATGATATTTAGTAGAAAAAAAGAATAATATAGTTATTTAAAAGTCTAACATGGTGTTAGTCCTAACAGCAGTTTACTGATTAAAAGTAACATTTATTTTAATATCTTCTAATTTTTTAGTTTAATCAAATATATCAGTTGTCCTAATTAGTAAAAAAAATATATTGTTTTATAATTTTAGTTAATTTGTAGTATGAAAGATATTTTAATAAACTTTTCAAAAACATGTTTTAAAACATTTTATCAAAAGTTTTGAATATTTACTATAAAATATTTACTATAAAAATCTTAAAACTTGAAAAGTCATGATTTAAAGTATTAACCTTTTAAAACGTATTTGTTTCGTTTTTCTATTTATTCTTTGTCAAAATTACTATTTTAATTCATAACTTGTGAAGCATGTTATGATAAAAGAAATTTAGTTTTATTTTTTGATTCAAAATTATTGGCTACATAATATTTTATTAAGTTTTGAATATTAAACTTTTAGATAACATTTTTACTAAATTCTAACAACACTTTAAATGTTTTATAACTTGATTGAATTGTTTTTAAAAGCTTAAACTTAAAGTTACACAAACAACGGTATTTTCACAAACGCAAATTGATTAAGATAGTGATTTGTATGTTTTTGATACTTTTTTTTCGTGGAAAGATTGGTAATTAATCTCAAATAGTTTTAAAGAATATCTAATTATAAACTAAATGACTTGTGTTATGCAAGTATTATAAAGTATCAAAAGCCTTTCCTTAACATATAAACTTAAGTGCATAATTAAATTTTAAACAGGTAAATCATTGAGGTAGCTGTCAAATTTGTACGAGCGTACAAAATTGCACGAGCGTACAATACGCACGAAGAAACTTTTTCACAAAGACAATTTAGCACGAGGGTATAAAATTGCATGAAGATACAATTGCACGAAGACACTCTTGCTCAAAGATACTTTTGCACGGAGACATTTGCACACGGGTAGATTTTCTTCTTCTTTTTTATTTTTTTTTATTTATTTACTTTGTTCTTTTTTTTTAAATATCACTGTTACCTCTAACTCATACCCTCAGTCGGTAAAATAAATCCTTTTATTTTTAATTAATTTATATAATTTATTTCTTTTTACTACCACTGTTACCCCTAACCAGGCACGTGGCTTGGTACGTTTCTGTATATCTACAGAAACGTATACTTATATGCGAAAAAACTTGCTTTTATTTCAGCTTAAAAAGACTCTGCTTTCTTAGCTTTAAGTATTGGTTTAAACTTAGTTATGCACTCCTGAGAGATAGTTTCGACATGTATGTATTCTCTAGCGTTTTTAGTGTCGTAAAGATTAAACGAATTAAATACATCAAAATTGTAACATTTAGCGCGTTAAAGCTTTTAATTTGACAAAAAGCTGCATGCAAAATTCATCCTAATGGGAGCTGTAGCTTCAAAAACCAAAATCATACAACTTTATGTTACAAAAATTTGCATAACTTGTTGTTATTGTTGACTACGTTAAATGTTTGATTTAATGAATATAAATGTTTTTGAGTTAAATTGTGATTTTTTATACTTATTTTTAATGAATGATTTCTGGGTTTACACAAGTGGCAACACATAAAGAGTCATAGGGGGTGTGGAGCAAAATAAATTGCCTTGTATACACTTATCACTCGTACTTCAACATTACATTTTTAATGTATTAACATAACTGCAGAGTTTCAGATTAAATTCAAAAAAAGCTGAGTTCCCGCTAAGACGTTATCACGCGTCATTTCATATGTTTAAATTTTTGTAGATTCGTAACTTTTTAGAGCTAGCTACGTCCCTGCCGCTAATTCATACCTTCGGTCAGTAACTTTTTTTTTAATTAATCATTTACTCATTTTTTCTATTTTCTTCTTAAAACTTTTTCTGTTTTAATTTTATTCTCGTGCAAAATTGTTATTCGTGCAAGGTTGACCCGAGCCCGTATAATTGACAGCCTATTTTTTTGATTGCCCTAAAAGCAGAATAGAAACTTTTTGTTACTTAGTTAATTCAATTAACGTAATGAAACATAATTTAAGTTTATAACGTCAAAACTATATTTTAAAATACTGCATTTATTTGTAGACCTGTAAAAGTTAAGTTAATCAGATATATAAATCAAAAAGTTCTTTCAATACTTATCACTGCGAAAATCGTATTTATATCCAATCTCATTTAATCATGTTTAGTTGATTACAGACACGTTTAAGAAAAAGTAGGTTTCTTGTATATTTTTTTACTTTAACATGTTTTAGACTTCTTTTTACGACATTTAAAGTACAACGTGTCGTATAACGTTTATAAAAACAGCTAAGTTTAGAGGTATAGTTTAAAAAATATATAAATACATACAGTGACCTGCCGCTTGAGTACTCACTTTTGTGCTGTTTTCAGATTTCTAACTAAAAAGACAGATTACTTCGTAAAAAATATATATAATTTTTTTTATCTTTCCATACACCAAAATAAAGAACTTTTTAATCGCTAGGTTGCGCCATTAAATTACAAATTTGTCCAGCAATTGCACAATTTAGGTTTTAGAATATAATTTTTTTTATATTTACGATTTAAGATTTTTTTGCCACACCTAGTCGCTGTTCTGGGCCACTATGATCCATCAATCACTCAAAACATTAGCTTGACTCATACTGAACGAAAGAGAAAACTTCATTTAATTATGCATCTTACGTAATATACTCTTCCACATGCATTTTTCTATACAACTACTATTCTTTACATTTTAACCTTTTGTTACGATGCAAACATGTTTTGTATACTTTCTAAATTTTTCAACATCTTATTTCTTTAAAGTATTTTCTCTACTCTTAAGCAATACAATTTTAGCTTAATTGAGCTTTATTAATCAGGAACAGTATTAAAAACAAATATATAACACTATCCTTCAAACAATAACCTTTGCTACAACTATACATAATACATTTAGTTGTTTTCAACATTTAATCTGTTACTATAGTTTTGTCTCAAATGTACCTTATGTTAGCTTGTATAATGCAAATTTATTCCAATAAACGTATTAGTTTTTATATACTCTCCGTAAGAACAAATTTTCAATTTATTATAGGTTATAGTTTTAAATAACATTTAAAAAATTAAACCTAATATTTTTTTATTACGAACAAAATTCCCTACATAAAATTAAAAGTTGCAGTTTGCATCAAATACATACCAAAAAAGGTTTTAATTCTGCACTTGCTCCTAAAACTGCGAAAATACAGTCTACTGTAGTTTATAAAGTTCACATAGATAAAAATGTCTCAGTAAAATACAATAGTTATTAGCATCATAACCTATGCAGTTAGGATGAGCTGTTGTGTGGCTAAAATTTATGTTAATTAAAGTTTACTGTTGTCATCTTTAATTATTTCACGCTCGTCAATAAAAGCAAGTTTAAAGCGAGTTTCATTTTATCATAAATTCTAAGTTTATTCAACCCTTTTAATCTTTTTTCGCCCCCTTTGTAAAGGTGTGCAGGTTAGTAAGAAACTTTTGTTTTCCTGTTTAGGTTTTAATTCTACTAGTCTTATGTAATATCGATAAACACGAAAGATAGTGAATATAATTTGTTAAAATCAAATTTAATTAGTTTTCATTATTCGGTTTTGCTACAAGCACTTATTAAAAATTAAAGACATTTGTTTTAAATTAAAAAATCAAACGGTAATGATATATTTCTATTAATATTTCATTTTTGAAAATATGCACACATTTTACGGTTTTTAAATGGTGTAGAAGCTTATGGTTTTGATTAAATTTTCATTCCATTTAAGTTTTTAACATTCCATTAGGGATTATCTTTTAATATTTATCTTATATAAATTTGAATGAAAGTTGTGATTCTTATGTGTTTAACTTTTGCAATATTTATAAATATATTCATGTTTAATATCTATATTTACTGCTTATTAAGCGTACGCTATATATTTAATGTAAAAATACAATGTTTTTTCTTCAACCTAACTTCTTTTACGATAACCTTAAATTAAATAATAATTAAAATTGTTTTAAACGTGCTTAATACTGCATAACTAAGTTTGAAACAAAAAGTTTTATGTGATTAGAGAGAATATAATACCTTCGCTGCCCCCTAGCGTAACGAAATATAAAAAAAATATTCAATTTACTCTATACCTATTTCAAATTTGTTAAGTAGCTAATTTAGTAAATATCGTAACTGAAGCACTAAATGTTATAATCTTGAAGTTAATTATACTATCTATTTTTTTTTTATTTTTAAAGTTGTATATTTTCATTTAATGTAGAACATGAGCATGTACAACTTTTACTAATAAACTCAACCTAAGAAAATAGAATAAACTATAATAATTAAAGCTATTCCTCTACTAATTATACTTATTTATAATTATATTAAATTGTCTGCAAAACTTAAGAAGTTTCATACTTTATTTGGTTTTAAATTTATTGCATAAACTTCAAAGATTATAAATAAACAATACAAGTAAAAACTTTTACTTCGAACGTTTTAAAATTTAAACAATAAGTTTACTATTAATAAAAAACTAAAATTTTTATAGTCCTTAGCATACTGTATTAAAACACAGACTGATATAGTTTTCAACCGATTTAAATGTTAAAAAAATCTAATAACACGAATTAAAAATTTACCTACCTTATCTTAATTCGAACTTATATAAAATAGATAGCTATTTCCTAAAATATAAGCTTTGTTGGATAAACCATTTTATACTGAACCGGTCACCCAATGATGTTACTTAATTTAAACGTGGACCTTGCTATTACTGACTTAACGCGCTGTTATAACAGTATCGTTGATAGTTACTAACGTTTAGATGAAGTGCTAAATTAAGAAAGTCGATTTATCAAATGTGTATTAAACTTATACTATTATTCTAATAGATTATTAGTTTTGATTGAACATAAGCAGCGGTTTAGTAAATAGGGTTATAAGCAGTTAGATACTTAAACTAAGACTATTTGTCTAGTAGTACGATTGTTAGAAAGCTTAAACTACTTGTATAACGAAATCGAAGTCTAAAAACCAAAAGGTTTATTTGCAATGAATAAAAGTGCGACAAAATAACAAACTGCTAAAAAATAGCACAATATCAACTACTTTTACTTAAAAGTGTAGATGAAAAACAGTCGCCATCGTTACACTATGGGAATTACATTAATCTTTAAATAGAAAATGGCTATCAATGCGTCAAAGCTACAAGCAACTAAAGCGTCAGCGACTAAAGCCTCGATCAAGCGTAATCGTCACCTTTAATATGAAGGTTGAGAGAAAAGAAAGAAGCAATGCCACTTTTACTTCTAATCACTGTAAACTGTTACAATACTAACAAAGAAAGCCTTTAAGCTTTATCTAAATTAAATCGATAAAGAAAGCATTATATAACTTAAAATCAGTTTAAAAAATAGTAAATTTGTAGTAAGTATATTTTAAACTTTAAAGTATCAAAGTTACAAGTAAAACGAATATATAAGACGTTTAGAAAACAGAAACTAAATAAGATAGGAAACTAAATAATTATAAAACAGTTTAATATTTTAGTTTCAGTGAAACAGTAATTCATATTAGAGATTACATTCTTCAAAAATACATGATGAAGTAGACCCAATTTTTATTAGAAAGTTACCAACTTTACTTTGAATGTCGTTAGTTATCACAGCAAATTCGAAACATAATAAGTAACTATTTGGCATGAGCTTAAATTTTTCGTTATTAAAATCCATTTGCAATCCTTTTTGTAAACTTAATTTTGAACAATTTACTCCTTGCGGCTTTAGTTCATACTCTAGCGGAATATCTTCATTAGATTCAGCTTCCTTAACAAAAAGTTTAAAAGATGAAATAGTGTACGTATAAGAAAAGAAGTTTATTATGATAGAAGAGCTTTCTTTAAGATTTACTTTACAAGAAGCATATCTTTTATTTTTATCCTCTGGACAAACTAGAATGTTTTTGTTTATTTTATAAACTGACTTGTACATACCTTGAGCGTGCAACGATGTTAAATTTAAGATTCTTCCTTCCAACTGTCTTTTACTAACACAAAACTCTCCATTTTCCTTATTAGTTTTACTTGTAAAACTTTTTGGAATATTTTCGTCGGAGATGCAGTATTTTGGATTACATGTTGGATCATAAAGTTTTATTATGTTATGTTTCTCATTGTAATCAATAATTGTATATTCATGACCAGTAATGACTTTATCGTCTTCGTTTATTTCTAGTGATGGTGTTATTCCAATTACAAGTGAGCTTTTATTATCAATTTCAGACTTAATGTGGCTAAGTATGTCATTTAAAGACGAACTTTTATTAACGGTATGTAAATAAGTCATCATGCAATCACTAAAACTACTAAAGGCAAACAAACTGTTTGTAAAATTGCATCTTTCATATAAATTGTAACAAGCCTTTTTTATAAAAGCTTTTTCAAAAAAGGATGCTAAATGAAACTTGTCATTTCTTGCAGACCTAGCATAAATTAATTGATGTTCTACATCAAATGGTAGAGCATCATCAACTATAATCTCTATTGGTCTTCCCTGATGATACATACTAAACATATATTTAGTACTTTTTTTGAATGTGAAAATTTTCGGAAAAATTTCAGTCAGAAACTCTGGTCTTTTTGAAATAGCTGCAAGAACTGCTATCAGTCCACAATTACCTACATAACCCTGCTTAAAATCGCACCTTAATATCTCTTCGTATTTATCTGGAGAAATTTTTTCAAGTGGGTCAGTTCTTAAAAACTCAACCCCTTGATTTAAATCTTTTTCTAGAATTTCAAATTTTTCTACTGCTTGATGACTATCCATTATAGCTTAAATTACTTTTTAAAGTTTATATGGTCTTTTTCTAAATAAAGACAGTTTAAAAATACAGAAGACTGTTTATGTTATAACTATAGTAAAAAATAAAGTTAGTTTTTAATCAGAATTAACAAAATAAAAAATTGTTTGTAAATTGCTTTGTAGCTAAACATTTTATTGTTACTAAATGTCCTTTAATAATCGAACTAATTATGTTTTGTAATTACAATATTTTTAACTAATTAAAAAGTCAAAAATTAAATATAATCGCTGAAGAGTTTGAGAAAATTGTTTGTATAAGTTTATTAATTATTCAAAAAATAAATATATTTTACAAATACTTATTGTATTACTTTAAAACAATACTGTTAGGAAGTAACGAATTTCCAGCTAAAAACTTTAGAAGCAAGAAAAATTTGAATCCTTAAAACTTTACTTTGCTTGCAAAAAAATCTCTTAACATTACTTGGAAGTAAAATCTTAGAAATCTACATTTAATACATTTCGGGATATTTCGTACAATAGTCTTTTGTTGTGTTATTATTTTTTATTAGTTTATGGTAGAATTGCACAAGTTTTTAGTTTTTAATCTATATAGTATACTATTTTAGTTTTGTTTCAGTATAGCATTAACTAACAAAGCAGTTGTACCTAAAAACAATTTAAAGGTAAACTTTATAATACGGAAGTCTTCCTCTTAAGTACAAAATAAATTTAATAACTACTTACTTCATATTTTAGGTTTAATGACACAAATTAGTTTTAAGGTAGTAACATTACTTTAATTTAATTTCTGTAGAGATGTAATATTTTTTTTTACTTATCAGAAAGACCATTTTTTTTAGAATACTTCATACAAAGAAAAAACTTGTATATACTTTATCCTTAAGTAAATATTAAACATAATTGAAAATACTACTATAGACATTGTATGTCAATTATTAACAAATAAAGAAATCACAATATTGATGGTGTTGTATTATTGTTGTAACACTTTTAATTTCGATTGTGTTGGTAATAAATTTTATCACCCGTAAGCACAATCAAATTCTAATTAATTTTCCAAACGTCACCTCATTTGATTGCCACTTTTAGTAAAGTTACAGTGTTTTCGCATAATAGACTATTTTCCTTTCTAATTTCAACAGACTATCAATCAACAACAAAAATTTATATATATAAGTAAAATATAAAATTAATACTGAATTTGAATCTTTGTTTGCTTCAGCTTAAACAAAAACTAAGAAAAAAATAAAAAAACTGACCTAATTGGAAAGTTTGATTTAACTTTTTACAAAGAACTAAACTCAATCGTTCAAAAATTTCTTAAACTACTTTGAGCTTTTCAAAAATTTCAAACTTGTTTTGAGTCAACAGGACTTTTTCAAAAACTTAAATTAACCCACTCTGATTTAACTCCAGTGAGTTAATTGTCTTAATTGTAATTACAATACTTTACTAAAAATATAATTAGAACTAATTTTAATTTACTAACTCTGCTGTACACAACCATTTCTATACTAATCATTTTAGTTACTAAATTGAAGGAGATACTTGTAATTAATTTAGCAATGTATTACATCTTTTTAAAATAAGTGTTCTAACTATCTCTTATTTGTTGCAATTTCAATAAAAGTTTAAATAAAGCTAGATCTACTAAACAATTTCGAAATACTTAACTTGTTGTATATGTTAATGTATATAAAACACATTCATGTTTAAAATAAAAACGGTTTCTAATTAATAATTACAAACTTTAATTACCAATTAATTTGAATTTTTTAAGGTAGGGGTGGACAACATTTTTCAATCAACGGGCCGGATCAAGAAGAATTTAGTCTTTGGCGGGCCGGAGCATTTCGAATTAGTAATTTACGGAATCGGGTAACCGGATTAAGGCAGATGATGAATTTTTTGATCCAGATCCGGCCAGATCCTAATTTGAAATTTTTTTGGATCTTACTGGATACTAATTTTAAATCAAGATCCAGGTCCGGTCGGATTCTAATTTAGTTTGTTGTCTGAATCCGGCAGGAATCTAGTTTTATGGATACGGTTTATCACTTTTCTGAATTATTCTATTTCGCAATACATATTTCCTGACAACTTAAGATGTAGATTGAGACATGAAAGATGTTTTAATAAAGCCTATTAATAGAATTGACATGGCAATTGACAGGGTCCTTAATCTTATTCAAGTTAACTTTTTTCTTGGGGTAATTTGACGAAAATGTATTCTAACTAAGTTCTAACAGCACAAAATATCGGACAAAATTGTGTATTTATTAGTACACATTAATTTGAAAAGCCATTTTTAAACATGTTTTCAAAGTTCTAAAAAAATGTCTGAACATTTCCAGGCCTGTCAGTTCGCTCGTGGGCGCGACGTTTTCACTCTGCGGGCCGGATCCGGGCTAACGTTGCCTACCCCTATTGTAGGGTATAGGTGTATCTGAATATTCAAAATCACTAAAAGGTTATTGTGACAGTAGTAAATTAAACTAATTTACGCATTAAAGAGGGAAAAATACATACTTTTATCAGAAATTAATGTTTAATTGAACACTATGGTATTTTAATGCTTAAAACACGTTTTAAAAAAGTAAAAAAGTAATAAACTTAAATATAATGACCATCTTTAATATCTTTTATATTTAAGTAAGACATTTTTTCAAAATTTTTTCTAAAGCATTACCAAACTTTCAACTATATATCTCGCTTTATCATTGACCAGAATAAAAATATATAAATTTCAAAAATCAAGTTGCTATTCTTTGATTAAAGAAAATTGCCCTAAATCACCCAAAGATTTTTAAACTCTTAAAAAATTTAAAAACTTTTCAAAAACCAATAAAAGTTAAATTCTTAAACGAAATTCGCTAAAAAATAACAAAATGTTAAAACTAAAAATCATTTAAAATTCATAAAAAAAATTGATGAGATTTTAATAAAAAATTAAAATTATCATATAAAGTTACCCTGTGCTTTTAATAAAAAGTCAAAAAAACATGATTTTCTAATTGATTTCTTAGGATTGGAAATTTCCTAAAGTTTCTAAAGGTTTCTTGAATGTTTGGCAACCCTGAACTAGCTAAAAAATACTTCAAAAATTTTTTAAAAACAAACAATTCAATTTTATCTCTAACTTTAAGGGTATTAGATTTCTTTAATAAAATTACAATTTCACCAACAAATTTAAGAGCAACTAAATTTTTTAATAATCAAAATATCAATTTCTAGTAATTTTTTTTTTAAAGTTATGGAGCTGTATACTAACGAAGCTAAAACAATACAAACTACACCTAAAAACTTTTATTAAATTTTTGTTCATCACAAAATTTACATACAACTGAATTTTTGTTAATGAAAATACCCAATTCTAATAACAATAAATCTTTAAAATGTCAGTTTAGAATGTTCTTATACATTAGGATAAAGTTTTGCTTTTAACATTTACTTCAGAATAATTTTGCTTAACTCATTTGTACATTTCTTAGTTACAGGGTTGATTTTCGTTTTTTAAATTTTTTTTTTTCAAATTTCCCAAATTTCTTCCAGGTTTTAAAAAGTACACATTTTCGGTTCTATTTTCAGTTTAAAGTTAAGTTTAAGGTAAGAAAATAAGTTAATTAGTATAAAAGCATTGAAAAGTTATTGTAAAGCTAGCTACTCTAAATATGTTTTTTACAAAAAAAAAACTTAATAAAAACCAAAATTTTACTATTACTGATAGATTTTTTGAATCAAGTAAAAGTTTATTACTTAACATGTGAAGATTGTTAAAATCCCAGGTTTTTTGTTAGTTTTGTTCAAAATTCCAGGTTTTTCCAGTTGTTTTTTATAAATTTCTTAAATTCCAGGTTTTTCCAGGATTATTATGCTCAAATTATCAAATTCCATGTTTTTTAAGGTTTTTCAAGGTTTCTAGGTAAAGTGGCAACCCTGTGGTTAGTAACAGGTTTTTTTTTGCTTAATTAAAAAGTTCTTATTAACTTTTGAGATACAGTAACTCATATTCAAAGAGTGCAAAATAATCCTTATTGAATATTTCTTAATATATCTTTTTAATATATCTCTAACATATCTTCTTTTGTATTTTTTAAGTAAGGCATCAACATTTTTAAATAAAATAATTTGATAAAAAATGTTTTTTAAATACAAGAAAAAAGTTATATTAATATAAGTTAAAAAAATATCCTCTCATTTGATAAAATATATTCTTTTAATTTAAATATTTCAAAAGTTCTTCCAATAAAAAATTAGGCTGAAAAAATTTAAAAATAATTACTAAAAAATTAAATGAAAATTAAGGTTTTTAGTAATTCTTTTTTCTTTTTTAGTTTGCACTTTCTATAATAAACTATTGTACTCTCTGACTTTGACCGCTTGTATCTAAAAAGTCAACTTAAAATTATTTTTTTTTGAAGTTTCAAATTTTCAGCTTTATCAAAAGATTTAAAATGAGAACAACATGTAAAAAAAGTGTTTTATCCATTCCTAATCATAAAAACACAAACTAGTTAACTACTTAATGTAAAAAATTAGGTTAATATATTACTTGAACATATAGTAAATACCTAGTCACTTTAAGTATTTTTAAATATTAACCAAAACATAAAATTTATTGTTCTGTAAAAACAGTTTAAATGGTAACAAATATGGCTTTTTAGTAATTATGGCTTATGAACAAATTGTGTTCTAATGCAATACCAGATCTAATATAAAACATTTTACACTTGATAAAAGTTTAGAACAGAGTTGCTAGGATATTAAATTTAGGAATTCTGAATATTGAATAAAGAGTCGTTTGTAATTTATTATTATTAAAATTCAATGGTCGAGTTTTAATAAGGCAACTTACTTATATAAATCAGAAAATTTTTGTGTATAGTTTCCGCATTTTATATACAAAACTCTGTATTCATAATACAATGAGTCATGTTGCCATAAAATTTAAGACAAAGGCTTTTCCTTAATTAATTAATTTAATCTTTTAAAATATAATCTTTGTTTATTATGAACAAAGAATAGACAAATTCAAAAAACTTAACAAATAAGAGTTTTTACTTTAAACTATTACAAAGAATAAAACTAAGTTGTTCAAAGTTTCCTTACGCTACATTAAGCTTTCACAAAACCTTTAACTTTTTTTTAGTCAGCAGGTTATTTCCAAAAATTTAAACCCATCTGATTTAACTCTACTTAGTTGATTAGCTTGAGTGTATTTGTAAGCCTTGACTGAACTACAACAAGAATTAATTTTCATCTACATACTTTGTTATACACAATTATTTATTTACCAATAATTTGACTTACTGAATTAAAAAAACATACTTGTTATTATTTTAGTATCTTATGACATCTTTTTAAAGAGGTTTAGTAACTTTTTCTTACTTGTTGTAACTTAATGAGAAGTTTAATAAAAACTAGATCAGCTTAAAAATAAGAAAAGACTGAACTAGTTACATTTAAAAAAAATTAAAACATATTTCTTGTTTGAGATTATAAAATAAAAAATGTAATTGATACGTAAAAAATTTAATTTCCAAATATTTTGTATTCTCTAGGATGTTGGTACATCTGTATTTTGAAAATAATATTAAATTTTTTTGACAACAATGATTTAAAACTAACTCTACTAAATAAAAAAAATAAAAAATAATAACTTTTTTCATATATTAATGTTTAATTATACTTTTTAGTCAATTACAATATTTAAGCAAATTATAAAAAAAAAATGAATTCAAAAAATTAATTATGTTTACTATCTTTAATTTGATTAAAGTTTAAGTAAGAAATATTTTAAGACTTTTTCCTGATTAATTACTAAAGTTTTTAACTATTCAAAGGGCTTAAAAATTTATTAAAGTTTGAACATAAGTCTGGATTAGATTTTTATAAATAACAGTTTGTAGAACTATAAATTTTTATAAGTTATGACTCTGCTTATTAACAACGGTAAAACAAAACAAACTACACCTTAGAAGTTTTAAGTAAAACTACTAAACCTCATTTGAAATTGAAATAAAAAATGTCCTCAGACTAAAATAAAATTTAAACTACTCTAAGATTAAAGGAAAACTAAAACTTCCCTGAGTCACTCTGTATATGTTAGATTAAATAAAAGACCCTGAGTTTCCCTGATGTTTCTTAGTTTTTGAAACTCAAAAAGTTTTCTTGAGTACCCTGAGTGTGTATGGCAACCCTTAATATAGCTGAAAAAAGGTTAAAGTTGTAACAAACAGTTACATTTATTATACAAATATTAGAGTATATATGATTTTTATTAAAATACCTTTTTACAATCAATTTTTAAAAACAATTTAACTTTTACTATACCTTTAGCTAAAATTTTGCTCACAACATCTTTTTAGAAGAATTTGGCTGAACTTATTTTATAAAGTTCCAATTTAGCTACTAGGTTTCTGTAACCAAATTAAAAAGTTCATGATAAGTTTTCAAATAAGGTTATTCATAATCAGAAAGTCCAAAATAATCCTTATTAAAAGGGAAAAATAAAAAAAGAATTACAAAAAACCACTAAAAAAGTTTCTTCTTATTCATTTTTAAAGTTAGGCATCCAACATCTTAAGGCTGTGTTTCTTTTATTACAAAAACAATCTAACTAAACAAATTTTTGAACACTTAAAAAAAAGTTTTAACACAAGGAAAAAAAAATTATAACAATTTTTTTTATTTTCAATTGAAAATTTAAAACTTCCCTCTAAGAAGAATATAAAATAGGTTGAAAATAATAAAAAAAACATTAAACAAAAAACGAAGGAGAATATGGTTTTTAGTAAAATATTCTTACTTTGCTATTTTAGTTTGCTCCTTTTCTAATAAACTTCTGTACTTTTTGACTTTGACCAGTTTATCTAAAAAGTTGACTTGAAATTTAAAGTATTTAAAAAGTAATTATTAGATTTGTTAAAGATTTTAATTTTAAAACAACATGTTAGAAATGTTTTACAAAACCCAGTCCTTATCATAAAGAAAAATCAATCTATTCACTACTTTAGTTAGAAAAATACTTAAGTTTTTTACTTAAACATACAAAAAATACTTTTTCATTTCAAGTTTTCTAAAACACAAACAGAAACATAAAATATATTATATTTCAAAACTACTTTAGAGTAATAAATATGACCCTTTTTTACAAAGCATGACTTTTGAATAAACGCAGTTTTAATACAATATCAGCTATAATATAAAACTAAGTGGTACACTTGACTAAGTGCAGAGCAGAGTTGCAAGGATGTTAAATTTAAAGAATTCTGAACACTGAATAAATATTGCTATGTAATTTTTATTCTATCAAAAGGCAAAAGTCGAGTATAAACTTGGCAACTTACTTATATAAATCTAGGAATTATTTTGTAAACTTATTGTCCCACAAAAATTATGTACAAAACTCTAATTTCTCACTTCAGTGAATTATTGCAAGTTGCAATAACTTTTTTAACAACTTAGGTTAAGATAACTTAAAGATTGACGAGTTAATAAATGTTAAATTAATGAAGGACAAACATTTATTAAATCAAAGATATTTTATACTAAATTGTGCCTGAACTCACACCTACCACCAAATTTGAGTATAAAAATTTTTAAGTGTAATTCAATTGCAGAACTTCACTAAATTACAAAACTAATGTTAAAAAGTTTAATATACATTTGCACATATTACACATTATTTTAAAACTAGTAGTTAAAAGTGATCAGTCTAGAAATTACCTGATGAGAAAATATCGGGTAAAATAAGATATAGTTAGAAATTAACGAGAGTTAATAATAATATTAAACCGTTATTCACTTAGATACTAGTTTTATTATTAATAAAACAAACTCTAATTGATAAACTTAATTTTTATTTTCTAAGCTTAATATTTGTGCAAGAGTTTTTAACCAGCAGTTAATATCTTCTAAAACTTAAAAAAAAAATTAGCTAGTGTTAGATTACAAGTATTAAAAAAATAATATTCAAAAACTTATAATTTACATTATACGACGTTTTAACCAATACTTAGTGTCTTCTTACACTATCTAACATTTAAATAATCTAAGTTTTTTTAGACTAAAAAAATATTTACTTTAGATACTTATACATACGAAACCTTACTTAGCTTTGTAAAAACTTGTTAATGTTGTAATGAAAATTTTCTCAAATGAAAACAGACACAAACATTAGTTTGTAAAGTTTTTTACACATAGTTGGTACAAAAATTCTCTCTTGAGAAATAAATTGTGCTACTTTAACTGAAAAAATCTAACCACGCTCCTGGTTGTTTTGTTTAGTAATGCGAAATTTATCGAAAAACAAGATTACTTTTAATTCAATGTATAAAAATCTTTAAAACTTGTACAAAATAAGAAAATACAGTTATTTTAAGACATACAACTATATAAAATAAAAAAGAGAATACTGTCATTAAAACTGTTTACAAAACAAAATGATGTGATAAAAATAATTAATCTTAAATTAAACAAATCGTAAAGACAATAAAATTTAATTTTATTTCTCTATTTATAAAAGATTATAGGTTTTAATAACATTTAAATAACTTATTATAAATTTGAATGAAAATTGTGATTCGTATGTGTTTAATTTTGCGATCTTTATAAAAATATTCTCGTCTAATATTTATATTTACTGCGTATTAAGCGTACATTGTATGTTAAATGTAAAAATTAATTTTCTTTTTTCAATCGAACTTCTTTTACATTAACCTTAACATTAAATGTTAATTAAAATTGTTTTAAATGGTCGGTATTAACTAAATTTAAAACAAAATTGAACAAAAAATTTAATGTTGTCGAATAAATTACAAGATCCTTGCTGCCTCCTAGTGTAAATAAATATATATAAAAATTGTTTACACTATATCTATTTAAAATTTGTTAATTAGTTAGTTTAATAGATATCTTAATTAAATCACTAAACGTGTTAATCTTGGAATTAATTATACAATTTAATCTTTTTTTAATTGTATGGATATAGAATTTTATTTAAAGTATAACATGATCATGCACAACTTTTACTAATAAAAGCAACTTAGAAATTAAAATAAGCTATACTAATTAACGTTATTCCTTTACTAATTATGTTTATTCATAGTTATACAAAATTGTCTGTAAAACTGAAGAAATTTCATTTTTTACTTGTTTTAAATTTATAGCATAAACTTCAAAGATTATATATAGACAATAAAAGTTAAAAATTTAACTTCTAACATTTTAAAAATTAAACAATAAGTTTACTATTAACAAAAAACTATAACCTTTTTAAGTTTTGACTTAATTTTATTTAAAAAATTTTTTATAGTACGATTTGAAATTTTACCTAAGTTATCTTAATTTTGAACTTATATAAAATAGATAGCTATAAGCTATGTCCTAAAATATAAGCGTTGTTGTAAAAACCATTTTATACTGAACCGCAGGGGCGTCGCGTGGGGTGTTGCACTGCCGCAACTGCACCACCTTGAAGTTTTGTAAGAAAAAAAATAAGTATCTATAACGTTTTCGTTATTTTTTAGAACAAAATCTCTTTTAAAGCTCCAATTTTGAAAACGACCATTTTGCCCACTTCACTGCCGCAAACTCTTAGCTGACTGCCGCAAACGAACTCAAAAAAGCAAAATTTCTTCAAGAATTACCGCAAAATCAATATCTTGCGGTAAGTAAGCTAAGTTGAAAATTCCCTAATACAGGACATGCTTAAGTATCATCTACAAGCTATTGTAAACAAAAATAAAAACAAAGCTAAGCTACTGCAAAGGATTAAACTTAAGTTTATGTACCCTCATGATTTTTGAAATTTAAGAGATCACTTCTATTAAAACGAAACAATAAAAGAACATAAATTGTCATAAATTACGTATTTTGAAAAAAATAGATAAAAAACCTAAATCACCAAAGTCTTAAAAATTTGATTTTTTATTTTAATCTGCTTAGATAAACTTAACTATAACTGATTATAGTCATCATAAAATTAAAAAAATATTTAATTAAATTATATTTAAATGTAAAATTTGAGTTCTGAAAAAAAATGTAAAAAAGTTTATTATAAACTTCTAGTTTACTCTTACAGAAAAATAATTTAGATTTATATTAAATAAAAATTATTATTATTGAAACAGTCACATATTTAAATAAAGTAAATAGCCTTAACTTAAAATATTGGTCTGACCCCCAAGAAACTTTGACAACTTAGAGTAGTTTAACATTTTAGGAAAATTTAGTCTACTTTATATGACTTTTGGTCTAATTTTTTCACAAACAAAGCAAAAATTTTAGATAAAATTGTTGTAACATGGTTGCCATGCCTCATAATCAGGACAACTTAGAAATGTTAAAAGAACTCAAGATGACCCAAGATAAATTAAAACTGACCAAGTTAGAAAAATAGCCAGGCTAGGCTGACTAAAGCAGTTTTAGTTTTTTACTCTGAAAATAACAAGCTTATTTAAAATTAAAAAATAAGTGTTTTACACCTATGGCCACATGAAAACTGACTAACCATTTTTTTACTGCTATAATGGTTACATATTTATAATTACCTTTAAATTTCTTGAAAAGTTCAACAGCCTCACCAACTAAACTTTAAAAAGGTGAGCTTCTGAGAAAAATACTATCCTCAAAATGAAAAACAAGTTAAAATTAAATAAAGAAAAGATACACTTAAAAACCTATTAAATTTTAAACTTCCAACAAAAAAACATTAATTTAGAAAAAAAGTTAACAAAAATCTTAATGTTTGTAAAAAAAATTGTGCAAAATAGTGAGTGGTAAGGGGAGGGGGGGTGTATAGGCACTTTTTTACATGTTGTTCTTCTTTTAACTTTTTCAGAGAGCTAATAGTTACTCTTTAATAAACTTGTTGCTGTATTTTTTTATTGTAATACATATTAGTCTAATTAATCTAAATTGTAATTTAGAGACTTCGTAAAATTTGATATTTATGAGATTGCTTATTTTTCTTTTGTGTTTTTAACTTAGTAGTCAAGCTGTTTTTTTTTCAAACATCAAAAATTGTAGTTAGTTATAAGTTGATCCTCGTTTATTTTTTTCAATATTCAGCAGTAAATAAACAAATATTTTCTACTGAGTAAGATAAGTTTTACTTAAAATAATATTGCAGTTTGTAGATAACATTTTTTTTGCAGACTTTTTAATTTTCCTGCCAAGTCTAATAAGATTTTTTTTGTCAAGTTAAATATTAGTAAAATAACCATTCTTAGTATGATGTTTAAACAAATATTTTTTGAATAAGATTGAGGCAAAAAAAAGAACAACTAAAGTTGCTGTATTTTTCAATATAATAAAAATTTGTTTTGTCTAAATTTCTTCTACTGTTAGTTTAAACTTTTAAGCCTTCTTAAAGATTAATACTCATAAGTAAGCTAACATTTTTTGAGTCTTTTAAATTACTTAATTTTTTTTTTATTCCTATGTTTACTTTAATTTTCAAAGTATTTACTTTTTTTTTTATAGTTATTTTCATAAATAATTTTTTTTTTAATTTTTTTTTTTTTTTTTAAACAAAATTTCTCCAGTTACATTAGCAATTTAATGTAATTGTTATAGAAAAAAGTTTTTATTTTAGATAAAAATGAGTTTTAAGTTAGGGGATTTTTTTTCAATTCTGCACCACCTATAAAAAATACCACGCGACGCCACTGCTGAACCGGTCACCCAATGATGTTACTTAATTTATACGTGAACCTTGCTATTACTGACTTAACGCGCTGTTATACCAATATCGTTGATAATTACTAATGTTTAGGATGAATTGCTAAATTATTAAAATCGATTTATAAAATGTATATTAAACTTATACTATTATTCTAATATTCTAAGACCGGTCTCAGTCTACCGAAACTTGTTGTCTGATGATCGAATTGGCATGATCAACCCTTTTGTTAAATTTGAGCTTGTCTTACGGTAAACGGAAGTCCGGACTTGTTCTGCAGACTTTCGCCGATTTTGTTGATTGTACTAAAACGAGCGTACCAGATGTCTTGCCTAGTGGACAATGTTTTAAACGTTGCACGGCAAAGACAATGCTGACGTCACTAATCTTTGCCAGCAAATGGTTGCTTCATGCGAAAGCATGATAAACCGTTTGTAGATTGACGACTACAAGTTTTTCGGTTGTGACTGACTGATGAGTCCTAATAAGGACGAAACCGGTCTCAGTCTACCGAAACTTGTTGTCTGATGATCGAATTGGCATGATCAACCCTTTTGTTAAATTTGAGCTTGTCTTACGGTAAACGGAAGTCCGGACTTGTTCTGCAGACTTTCGCCGATTTTGTTGATTGTACTAAAACGAGCGTACCAGATGTCTTGCCTAGTGGACAATGTTTTAAACGTTGCACGGCAAAGACAATGCTGACGTCACTAATCTTTGCCAGCAAATGGTTGCTTCATGCGAAAGCATGATAAACCGTTTGTAGATTGACGACTACAAGTTTTTCGGTTGTGACTGACTGATGAGTCCTAATAAGGACAAAACCGGTCTCAGTCTACCGAAACTTGTTGTCTGATGATCGAATTGGCATGATCAACCCTTTTGTTAAATTTGAGCTTGTCTTACGGTAAACGGAAGTCCGGACTTGTTCTGCAGACTTTCGCCGATTTTGTTGATTATTCTAATAGGTTAGAAGCTTTGATTTAACCTAAGCAGCTGTTTAATGAAATAGGTTTATAAGCAGTTAGATACTTAAACTAAGACTATTTATCTAGTAGTACGATTGTTAGAAAGCTTAAACTACTTGAATAACTAATTCGAATCTATAAACTAAAATGTGTATTTACATTAAATAAAAGTGCGACAAAATAACAAACTGCTAAAAAATAGCACAATATAAACTACTTTGACTTAAAAGTAAAGATGAAAAACAGTCGCCATGGTTACGCTATAAAAAATACATTATTTTTTATAAAAAAATGGCTATTAGTGCGTCAAAGCTATAAGCAACTAAAGCATCAGCAACTAAAGCTTTAATCAAGCGTGATCGTCACCTTTAATATAAAAGTTGAGAGAAAAGAAATAAGCAATGCCACTTTTACTACTAATCACTGTTAACTGTTACAATATAAACAAAGAAAGTCTTTAAGCTTTATCTAAATTAAATCGATAAAGAGAGCTTTATAAAACTTAAAATCTGTTTAAAAAAATAGTAAAACTTGTAGTAAGTATATTTTAAACTTTAAAGTATCAAAATTACGACTTTAAGAAAAATATAATAAGACGTTTAGAAAACAAATTGAGAGATAGATTACGTATCTTGAGCGTGCAACGATGTTAAATTTAAGATTCTTCCTTCCAACTGCCTTTTACTAACACAAAACTCTCCTCTTTTTTACAGGTGTTTTTTGTAATTCTTTTCGGAATCCTTTTGTCAGAGATGCAGTGTTTTGTATCACATCTTGGATCATAAAATTTTAGTATGTTATGTTTCTCAGTGTAATGAATAATAGTATATTCATGATCAGTAATGACTTTATCGTCTTCGTTTATTTTACTTCGTTTTAATTCTGGTGTTATTCCAATTACAAGTGAACTTTTATTATCAATTTCAGACTCAATGTGGCTAAGTATGTCATTTAAATACCTACCATTGGTATGTAAACTAGTAATCATGCAATCACCAAAACTACTAAAGGCAAACAAACTGTTTGTAAAATTGCATCTTTCGTATGAATTATAACAAGCCTTTTTTATAAAGGCTCTTTCAAAAAAGGATGCTAAAAGAAAGTTATCATTTTTCGCATACCTAGCATAAATTAATCGATTTTCTTTATCAAAAGGTAGAGCATCATCGATTATAATCTCTATTGGTTTTCCGCAATTATACATACTAAACATGTATTTATATTATTGTTGAGTGGAACAATATCTAGCGCTATTTTCGACTATAAAATAGGCTGGGAAATAATCCACCATGTTGGCAAAGCTAAAAGCCCACAAAGCATTTGCATTACTTGCATACTAGAAAAGATCGCGATCGCTAAAGCCGACAGAAGGGATAACTTACACAAACGGTACAAGCTCTTTTATTCCTGCTCGCACTTCAGAAAACTTGATTTCAAAACTTAAGTCTTAAGTTGCCAGTAATACAGGTTTTATGCATGCTCTTAAAATGTTTCTTAAAGCTACTATTTTCTTAAAACTAAAAGTTTTTATAAGAATCATTCCAGCAAAATTCAAATTTTCGTAGCTATTACAAATACAAAATTATTTAAGTTTTCAATATTTAAGTCATAACTAAAATTAGCTTTATTAAAATACATGTTAACTTAAGCTCACTTAGTATTAACTACATTTTTATTTAAGCAATCTTTACTTTGAAAATCAGCTAGAAGAAAAAGAAATCTACTTACAGATTTTATTATTATTATTTGTGTCGTTTTACGATTTTGAAACTTAAGTAATGTTTAAACTTTACCATAAACTCAATCTTAATATTAAAGTTTACTTGTTTTGTTTTGAAGTAAAATTTGTTTTTAACTAAAAGTTTTTATAAAAAGCATTCGGACAGGATTTCAAATTTTCATAGCTATTACAAGTACAAGATTTTTTAAACTTTCTATAGTTGCGTCACAGTTAAAAAAAGCTACGTTAAAATCCATCTCAACTTTTTGCTCACTTATTACTATTAGCTACATTTTTACTTAAGCAATGTTTACTTTGAAAATTAACTAGAAGAAAAAAGAAAGCTACATACAGCTTTTATTACTATCCTTGTTGTTATATTGATTTTAAAACTTAACTAAAATTTAAACTTTACCATAAATTCAATCTTACTATTAAAATTAAATTTGTTTAGTTTTTAAATTGGAAATTTTAGTAAAAAATTGTTTTTTAGTTAATTACATTGTACAGTGTAAATTTACGGTGGTAGGTATTTATAAGAAAATACTTGTTAAAAAATATATCGTAAAATTTTCGTGTTGTTTTCTTCTTTTTTGTTGAAAAACATTTGTAAACTTTTACTATATTAACCTCGTTGTAATATAATTAATCAATTTAATTTTAGATTTTGAAAACTGTTATTTTAGTAAATAAAGTAAAAACAAAAAAATATAAAAGATAAAAAGATAATGCTTATGGTTTAACCCACTATAATACTTTAAATTAAAACAAAAATAAAAAATAAGTTTTTAGAATCCATAAAATATTTGAGAAAAGAAAGCAATCTAAACATGAACATTACCAAAAACTGCACAAAACAAAGCTATAGCTGTATTCCTAATATTTAGATGATTATAAAAAGCCATATGAGAAAACTAATAAACAAAGATAAAGTTTCAGACGAATCGTGTAGTTGTAGAAACCAAAATAAATGCTAATTTAAGAAGCACCTAAGAAACAAAGCATTAGTCAACAGAAAAAATGAAGACAAAACTATAAGTGACTACTTTCTAACCAAATAAAGAAGAAGTGTTCATCACATAAAACAACAATCAACAACAAACCTGAAAATAAGAACTACAGTCAATACGTCAACTCAACAGGTCTATCAACAATCATACACAAACTATGCTTAGTTGAAAGATTCTGGAAAAATTTAACATGTATAAACCATGCAGGCTTTTCTAAAAAAAAAGCACCTCTTGTACTACAAGCAAGCGCTAACTATAATCAGCACCAGGGGCGTAGCGTGAGGAGGGACACTGGCGCATGCATGCCACCCAAAACAAGAAAAGAAGTAAAAAAAAGAATGTAATATCTTCGTCCTTTATTGTTTATTTTTTCTGCTTAATTTGCCTTTTTTCAACTATGTTTATCTAGTATTCGAAAAGTTAAACGAAATTTTGCATACCAATTAGTGACAAGTTAGGGAAATTGCCAAATATACTAATTCGGTGCGCAAGCGAAAGTGCGCACCGATGTTGATGAAAAACTCCATAAGGAAAAATTTTTAAACTTCATAAGAATTTATACTCAAAAAGCACGTAATTAATGTAGTGCACCGCAGAAGTATAACCTTACGACAGATTTTTCTACAAAAGTTTTACAAAAATACGTCACGCTTAAAGAAAAATTAAACAATTTTACAAGTTTTTTTTTATGCTACAATAAATGTTATGACTACTGCTAGTTTTCTGATCTTTATTTTTGTAAACATACAAGAAAAAGCGTGTCGGCCTATGAGAAATAAATTTTGTTTGTGGATGTTATTTAAACAAAAAAAATCAGATAAACTAAATTTAAAAAGTATACTTTTAACTTAAAAAATTTACAGTAACAAACAGTTACTTCGAACTTATTTTACTTAATGAAATTTTTTTAAACTATATTACTTATAAAAAGACCTTTCTTAGCTAATTACAAAAGTTTTAATTAACAGATTTAAAAAAAAAAATTGCGCACCTCCTGACCAAAATACAACGTTACTCTACTAATCAGGACTCATGGGAAATAATAGACATCAAACGAAACAACATCCGTTAAATATTAGCTAAGTTGTAACTTAATATTTTTATATACTTATACATTGATTGAAAACTAAATTGCCCGGTTATTGCTTAAAATTTATTAGAAGAATCTAGTAGAAGTTCTTATTAAATTCAAATTACATTTTTTTCAAACTAAAAATTCTAAGTTCTTAAATAAATTCATTTCCTGGCACACATTAGTCTTAATAGTATTTTTTTAACTTTCTAGTAAGTTTTTTAGCAGCAAACTACGATAAAAAAAAGTTAACAGTTAGATGTACTTCTTTTTACTTAGAGTTCAGAAACAAAATTTTATTTTAGCTTCTAAAATTAATTTAATATTTCTAAGTTATTAGATTTCATTTCAAAACACGGTTTAGTAATTTTAGTACAACTGTAATCTTATTTGACATATTGAAATATACTCATATACTCAAAACAACAGTTGTAATTAGTTTATTTTATTTCGTTAACTGTTTATAAAGAAGATAAGATAAAAAATTATAAGATATAAACTATCTTAACATTTGCTCAATAAATATAAATAACGTTTTAATTATAAATAACAGCTTTAAAAATAAAATCTATAACTTGTACCCATTTAATTTTGACAAAAAGTCGGGGTAAGTTTTAAACTAGTAAACTTTATTTATAAAAAAATATACGAACAAAAACAACTTATAATTTAAATCAACCTTTAACGACACTATTTTTTTTGTTTAACTTTCAAACTGCACTTTAAACAATATCTCGTTGATGACTTAGAAGTTGCTTCGAGCAATTCATATTTGCTGAATAATTATCATCAAAATCTAAATCGATAATTTCATGAGAGGCAGTCAAAAGATTTTCAGTTGGCAGTGGTTCAACTTGAGCAAGTTGGACTGGAGTAAATGGAGCTTGACTGTATTGAAAATCATGAGGATTAAACTCAGGATGTTGAATTTGAGTAGACGGATGTTGAGTATATGGAAAACTAGTGGGTAATCTTTGTATATAATCATCACGACTTCTTGATGAATTTACAGGTAAATCTAGTTGAAAATCAGGATGTATTTGTTGAGAATGTGTTTGTTGTTGGTAACCTGAAGCATACTGTTGCGTTTGTGGATACTGAACGTAACTGCTAGGTGGCGCATAAGAAGATTGTTGGTAGTTTCGGTACGACTGAGGATTGTAAACAGTTGATGGCTGATTTGGAGGAGATGGTGGTTGTTGTGTGGTCATTGTCTGTAATGTTCAAAAATAAAAATTACTTATCTCTTTACCAGTGCTAAAACTTTTATGTTTGTTTTTTGTTCGTTTATAAAAAAAAATATTTTTGTTAAAAGATTAATTTTGAGTAAATAAAAAAATAGAACAAATGGGTATTGAGAAAAAACTATCTTTACATAATTTAATATTTTTAGATAACTTAATTTTCTTAAAGTTAACAATACCCTGTTTTTTATCAATAGATAATTTTTATTTAACTTAAAATAAATTTCATAAGCAACATTTAAACAAATCAAATACAATTAAAAAATAAGTATGATTAAATTAAAATATATTTCTTTACAACTAATATTAATCATTTTTAAAATAGTCTGATAATATATATTTTGTTTAACTTTTGAGGATTTATGATTTTAGTAATTTTATTATAAATATTTAGAACTGAAGTATTCTCATCTTCATAATTCAAACATTAAACTTAATAAATTATTTTGCTTGATGATTGTAGTAAAATAAAAAGTTAATTAATGTTTCAGACTTGCACTTTAACTTACAGAAACAGTATTGATTTGTGGTCCATAATAAATTGTTCTCATTTTATACTCTACTTTTGGAGCTACGTTTGTGTTGTTCGGTTGCTGATTGTAACTGGTTGTTGGTCTGCTATAACCTAAGAAATACATAATTAGTCCATTAGTGTTAAATGCTAAAGCGATTTATTTGGATAACATCCAAGTTTGTTTTTTATAGGAAAAAGTAAGAAGAAAATTTAGTTTCTGACATAATATTAACAAAACCACAAAATTTTATTGAGTTATAAAAGTTTAAGTTAGAAAAAAAGTTTATTTGAACAAAAATAAAACATTCTTTTTAACGTTTTTACAATAAATTAACAAAAAGTTTAAAAAGTGTTTAAATATTGTACATCAATTTTTTTATATTAATCTGACTAAGATTTTCATATATAAAAAAATAGTATAATCATTTCATAAGTACTTCTATACACTGAAAATTTAAATGCAATTAAAGAAAGATTAAATTAAATATTACTGAAGGTAAACTACACTAAACGTTTTTATTTAATTCATGCAATTTATATTAATCGTGAAATTTCTAAATTGTTGAGTAATGAGTAATTAAAATTAAAGTTTAGTCAGTTAGAGTTCCTATTAAAAAAAAAATTGAAACTTACCCGAAAGGTAGGTAAAATGTTAAAGCTAAAAATATTATGTAATTTTCATAATACATATACTATGATTGCTAGTTAACAACAGATATAAAAAACTATATGTTTTAACCTATGGTATAAGGCTGAGATTGGCCTTTAGTTGTCATAGTGGCTGGATTATAGTAGGTGGGAACTGATCTCATTATTTGACTTGACATCATGGTAGATTGCAGTTTCCCTGTAAATCTAGTAGAACTAAAATCCTTGTTTTGAGAAATACTTAGGTTTAATTGGTCTGAATTTTGTTGACAAGAAGGAGTTTGGTGTATAAGTTCCTCTAAATTGTCAGAATCGCTTACTAGACAAGTATTTTGTTTTTTGTAGTTTTTGTATAAAGGATTGTTCGAATTTTGTACGTTGTCTACTTTTTTAAGCACAGCTCTGCTAATAGTAGGTACAGAGGGGACGTTGTATTGGTCACATACTCCATCGGTTAGCAACCGATCTCTTATTTCTCTTAAGAACATTGATGGGTCTTCAACTTTGTAATCTTTTATCTTCTGCAGCACTGCAGGGGTTATTTTTCTCGACTTGTTCGCTCTCTTCGTTTTCGGAGCGATATTTCCAGTCTCGTTGTACCTTGCTAGTATCTTACTGACGCAACCGTGGGACACCTTCAGGTTTCGGCTGATATTGCAGGGCTGCATGCCTTGTTTGTAGAGATCAACTATTTTCTTTCGAGTGTCGTGTGGTAGCGGCCGGCCTCTGATGAAAACTCCACCGAACCGGTTCAATTCTCCATCTGGTTCAACTGAGATATAAATAATGAAATTAATAAGACTAGTACATTTTGTTAAATAAGGTTTTTGATCATTGTAGTGGTTGTATATTTAGGTTTACAGAACTGTTTTAACGCAATGTCTGAAAAAGTCCCGTGATTTTTGTTAAATTTAGTTAAAATCTAAACATAAAAAGTGTTAAAACACAATGATGCTAAAAACTAAGGCACATCTTAGTTATTTTGTTGACATTTTTTATGAAAATAAAAACCAAGTATCCTACGTTTTAGTTCAAACCTTATCGGATTACCTTTTGTTTAATCTTATTTACTCTTTAAATTCTACATACCAGATGAGAAAGAATATATATTATGATGAATTTTGTAAATTTATTTAATATTAGTCGCAACCAAAACCATACTTTTATACTTCGGCGAATAAGGTTAACGAAAAAAAAATGTTTAAAATACATAAGTTAAAGCGTTATATTTAAATAAACAACAATTGGATTTTTCTTAATCTTGAAGATCGACTAGTTAAATATGTGAAAAGTAACTCTATGCTATTTTTAAACTAATTGTGTGAGAAAAATTCAAAAATAAAAACTAATAAACTTTTGTACAATTAAAACATTTCAGTTTCTTAACCTATAAAGTGCTAAATTAATAATATGTTTTTCTTTCGGATGATGACTATTTATAATTATTTATTTAAAAAGTTTATTTAACTAGAGTAAACTTAATAATAGCTTATGATCATATATGTAAATTTCTTTTACTTCTTGATGCTTCGTTCCCTGAATTCATTTTTGACTGTGATATTTTTATTACGTTTACAACTTATAACTGTTTAGAAAGTATCTGTTTCTAATATATGATTAATTTGGTTGTTGATATTAACTATTCAACTACAACTGAATAAAAAAAAAACAGATAGTTGGATTTACATTTTGAACTAGTTTACATTTAGAATCTTTGTTGAAAGTACTTATTATATTCAAACAACTGTGTCGAGCTAGCTTAAAAAACAAAATTAATAAAATTTTATCGCTTTAAAATTTTCTTTCTGTATTTAGTTTGTATTTATTGTAAAAAAATACAAAAACAACTAATCCAGCTATTAAATGGCTTGTAAAATATTTCTAAACACAAAAGAAGTTGGTTTTAAAACTTTTAATAGGCTATAAATGTTTCATTTTTTAAAAGCTAATTTAGTCGACAACTGTGAGGAGTTTAATTTATCAAAAAAGCAATTTTTGTGTTTAGAAAATTTATACTTAAAAAAAAGTTATTACTACATTTAAAAGCTTATGACTTTAAATAGTCTAGAATAAACTTGAGTAATTAAAACCTTATAATTAGATCCTATTGCTTTGTTTCTGTACATTAAAAAGTTACCTCTTATTTGAATTAATTAAAAAATTCTAGTTTAAACGTTTGATTGAGTTTTTTAGATTATTATGTATAAAAAGAGAGTTACATGTTATTTTAAAGTTTAATAAAAATCTATAAAATAAACATAGCTGACTTTCTATTAGCATAAAGATGCATTGGATTTATTAGAATGATATTATGAAATTTTTACTTCAATAAGTTTTAATATATGTTTTAATTTAAAAAGTAGGTGTATATTCTTTTATGTTTCTCGATATATATAACCAATGCATTTATTATGAATTTTAATCTTACCATAAGAATTGGAGTATCAGTTTTCTACAAAAACCTAACATTTAACTATATTTAATTATTTAATTAAATTTGCTTACAAAATCCTTCTAAAGAAAATATTAATTCTACAAAAATACCACCGAAAGTGTGCAAAGTAGAAGCCTGGATTTTCGTATGCCGTGAGATAAGTCCAAATTTAACAAAAGAGTTGATCATACCAATTTTATCATCAGACCACAAGCCTTCGGTAGACTGAGACCTTGAGCTTGTCACACGGCATACAAAAGTCAAGGCTTATGCTCTGCAGACCTTCGCCGATGTGTTTTATATTGTATTTAACAGGAGTGTACCAGATATCTTGCCTAGTTGACAATGTATTGAACGTTGAACGAAAAAAGAAAATGCTGACGTCACTGATCATTGCCAGCAAAATCTGACCGCGATCAAAATCAACTTGCGTTTAAAATCCGCCCAGTCAATTTTAAGAACTGCTTACCGATCGAGGGTAAGGTGTAAAAGTGATAGTGAAAAATAAATAAAAAATGAAAAAGTATATAAAATAAACTAATAAATAAAAACTATATTTAAAAGATTCGGGTGAACTTTGAACACTGTCGGATTTTGATAGTAGACCGTTCCGTTCTGCTGTAAGTTTGTGATGAAAAATAGAAAATATGTCTTAAACTGTTATAAAAAACTTTAATGAGTGTTTTATACTTGTTATGTAACTAAAATACTTATGCTTTATTTGATAAAGAACCTTTTAAATTTTAAAATAGATGACAAATAGTATTACCTAATTTGATATGTATACTGTTCTATTAAAGATAGCAACTCAAAAATTTAAAACAAAAATTAATAAACATGTGATGCGAGAAAGGGTAGTTCTCATACTTTAATGTTCTATATTTCTTATAAGTTATCATTTAAGGTAGTTTGTATTGTTCTGCATACCTCATGCGTTGCCCATGGTTAATTTATAAAGATTTACATAAACTTGTCCACTAAACAATTGATAATAATATATAGATTTTTAAGTTGGGTAGCTGTAAAATTTGCTAGAGCGTACAAAGTTGCACGAGTGTACAAATTGGAAGAACACACACTTGCACGAGGGGATAAAATTGCACGAAGATACTTTTAAGCAGACAAATTTGCACGGGTTGAATTTCTTAATTATTTTATTTTTTATTAATGTAATTATTTTATTAGTATAATTTTTTTGTTGCTATCACTTTTAACCCTAACCCTTACCCTCGGTCAGTAAGTTATTTTCATATATTTATTATTGTTTTTTTAATTTAATTTTTTTAATTGCTTTCATTTTTTTACTTTCACTGTTAGCCCTTACCCTAATCTTCTGTCGGTAGCTTTTTTTCATTAATTGGTTAATTTTTTTATATAATAATTTCTATTAGTTAAATTTTTAACAGTTATTTTTACTATAACTGTTGACCCTAACCCTTACCTTCGGTCATAAACCTTTTTTTTATTAAATTAATTTTAGTTTTTATTTATTTTATTTTACTCTCGTGCGAAATTGACACTTGGTGCAAAAACGCCTTCGCACAATTTATTTCTCTCGTGCACTTTTGTGCCCTCGTGTAAATTTGACCTCGTGCAAATTTCGCTTCGTGCAATTTAGTCCCTTTCACTTATAAGTTATATACGAATACACATCTTCAAAACTTGTTAGAAAAAAAACTGTACTAATTAGTTAGATTCCGTCTAATTTTATCAAAGTAGCATTTGTTGTTTAAACTTTAGAATTTTAGTTTAAGATTTTAAATATGCTACATCTCTATTTGTTTAAGAAGTTATATTTTACATATTCATTTTAACAAGTATAAAAAAATATTTGGTTGATTTTTCTTCTCAAGTTTGCTTTTTTCATCTGTTTAATATTGAACTTTTCTTTATTTTCTTAGTGACATAAAAGCAAGCAGAATTACTTTTAAAAAACATGTTTAACGTGTACTTTTTTAAAGTTATAAACAATCAAACATTTATTTTTTAGTAGATTTTCACATTTATTTAAGTCAAATAATTTATAGTATGTTGTTAGTAAGTAAACAAGTAAAATGAACTGCTCATAAATGATAGTAAATTATGAAGTACTAGTTGAACCTGATAAAAACCTTTTTTAGTATTATATAAAACTTTTAGTATCTATCAGTGGCGTAGCGTGGTATTTTGGTCATGGGGTGCGCAAATTTTTTTCTTAAAAAAAACCGTACATTAAAAGTTTTTTAATCAACTATAAAAGAATTTTTTTATAAGTTGTATAATTGAAATAATTTCATTATATAAATTAATTTCGAAGTAACTTTAAAAAAAAGAAATTTATCTTACAACATTAAACAATTAAAAAAAAAGTATAAATTTCATTAGAATTACTTATACTTGCACAATTGTAAACTTACTACATAAAAATTGTTTTTACTAGTTACAGTAAACTATTTATATTTAAAAATGAGTATATTTAATAAAACGAAAGTATCTGTTTTATGTATGAAAAAAATATCAGTCTCATTGATATACAATACATCAGTGATAACAAAACCTCATTGCACACAATTTAACTAAAGTTACACAAAAGTTAAAACAAACCAACTTTATAACTGTTATTATAGTTTATTACAACTTTGTAAAATAGTTAAAAGTATACTTTTATAACTCAATTCATCTGATTGTATTTGTTTAAAATAAAAATCACAGACAAAGTTTATTTCTTATAGGCTGACACGCTTTTTCTTGTGTGTTTACAAAAATAAAGATCAGAAAACTAGCATTAGTCGTAACATTTTTTGTAGCATAAAAAAAACTTGTAAAATTGTTTAATTTTCTTTTAAGCGTGACGTATTTTTGTAGAGAAATCCGTCATAAGGTTATCCTATTGCTGTGCACTAATTAGTTACGTAATTTTTGAGTCTAAATTCTTATGAAGTTTATGAAGTTATAAAATTTTTCCTTATGGAGTTTTTCATCAACTTATAAAATATTTTTTGATCTAAAGTCGTTTAATTAAAGTTAATTTTATTTATAAATCAAATATTTTCAAAATGTACTTATTCAGCATTAAATGCTAGTAATTCCTAAAATACTTTATAATTTTTGTTGTTTTACAAAACGTTTTGAAACTTTTTTTAACGATTTTGTCCTGGTTAAATTAAACTTTTATTTTTAAAAACAAGGAAAAAACTTTATAGCTACACTTAAACAGTTTTAGTTATTTTGTCTTCTATGCAGTAACATGTGTCAATTATATGTAGTTAGTTTTAGCTTTATCAGAGCAAAAATACTTTTTTCACAGATAGCAAAATGAGGACTTGAAATTTTTTTAAACTTACATTTATTTCTAAAAATAGCTTTTATGCTAAGATTTACATGGTTACGAACGGAAATTTTTATTCAGAATTATCTTTTTCAATATTTTAGTATCGGGTATAAAAACCAAAAACTTATTATCACTAGTAATGAATAAAAAGCAATTATTTTAATCAATCTACGTTTGATTCAAACTTGCGTAATCAAGAAACCAATGAAAAAGTACTTAAATTAAAAAATTTAAATTACTTAAAAGTTGGTCCTAATAAAAACCAAATTAAAGAAAAATAGATTTAGGTTTAACATTTTAAAAATCAACAGAAAGCTTTATTAGATTAGAAATTACTTAGTCAAATAAAAAATATTACCCTTGCTGCCCCTTGCACAATGTAATATTTACTTTTTTATATTAAAATATTTTAGTTTACTTGGTACCATTTTAAAATTGTTAAATATTTATTTTTTAAAATTTTTTAATTCAAACACTATACATCATAGACTAGAAATTGTTTATAAAATCCTACTTAACTTGAAATTGTAAAAATATTGAATACAACTGAAGTACAACGTGACCATGTACAACTTTTATTAATAAACGCAACTTAAAAACTAAAATAGACTACCATAAATAACATTGTTGTTATATATATATATATACTTATATTATGATATAGAAAATTTGTTTTTACTTAATTATGTAAATTTTTCTGTAAATCTGAAGTATGTTTTGTTGTTTTTCATTTCTAAACTGATGCATAAATTTAAATAAATTAAAGAATTCAAACAATAACAGTAAATATTTTAACTTTAAACGTTTAAAAAGTAAACAGTAATTTTATTATTAGTTGATAAGTAATACTTTTTAAAATCCTCAGCATTTTAAATTTACACACACAAATAAAGTTTTTAAATTTTATATAAAGCTTTATGTTACTATTCAAAATCCTGGTCAACTTATCTTAATTCGAAATACTATTAAAAGATGGCTATATGCTAATTTTTTAAATAGAAGCATCACGAGGAAAACAATATTATAAAAACGAAAAATAATTAATAAGCTTTATCTAAATTTATTCGATAAAACAAACAATGATAAACTTAACAACGGCTAAAAAAAAATTAGTAAGCACTATAAACCATTTAGTAGGTTTATTTTAAAACTTGAAAATGTTTAGATACAAAGTTCAGAAATATGAAGTAAGACTTATACAAAACAGGGTTGCCACTCGTGTTTTCAGATTTCTTTTAAGCTTTTAAAAGTACACATTTTTCAGTCTATATGTAGTTTAAAGTTAATTTCAAGGTAAGAAACTGTGTTACATAGTATAAAAACATTATAAAGATACTGTAAAGCTACTTTAAAAACGTTTTTTAATAAAAAAATATTTGACGATGACAAACTTTTTTTAGTTTAAACGATAAATTTTTTTAGTCAAATCGAAATTTTTCTACTGTACATGTAAAAATTGTTAAACTCCAAGTTTTTCGAAGATTTTTAGTGATTTTTTTCAAAATACAAGGTTTTTTCAGGCTTTATTTTGCCTAAATTGTCAAATTCCAGGTTTTTTCAGATTTTCAAGTACAATGGCAACCCTGCTTTGTAGGTTCAGTGAAAAATCGAACCAATTTAATTACTGTTTTCTTCAAAAATACAATGTGAAGTAGACCCAATTTTTATTAGAAAGTTTCCAACACTGCTATCAATGTCGTCAGTCATTACGAAAAATAATAACTATTCGGCATAAGCTTAAACTTTTCGTAATCAAAACCTGTTTGCGTTCCTTTTTGCTTATAATCATTTGTATAATATATTCCATGCGGCATTAGTTCATAGTCAAGCTCAATATTTTTATTAGATTCTGCTTCTTTAACAAAAAGTTTAAAACATGAAATTTTGTACGTATAAGTAAAGAAGTTTATCATAATAGAAGAGCTTTCTTTAAGATTTGCTTTACAAGAAACATATCTTTTATTTTTATCCTTGGGACAAACTTGAATGTTGTTGTCTATTTTATAAACTGACTTGTACGTATCTTGAGCATGCAACGATGTTACTTCTAGGATTCTATCTTTCAACTGCCTTTTACTAGCCCAGAACTCTCCATTTTCCTTATTAGTTTCACTAGTAAAACTTTTTGGAATATTTTCGTCGGAGATGCAGTATTTTGGATTACATGTTGTATCATAAATTTTTATTATGTTATGTTTCTCATTTTAATCAATAATAGTATAACAATGACCGTAAATGACTTTATCGTTTTCGTTTGTTTTACTTTGTTTTATTTCTAGTGATGGTGTTATTCCTATTACAAGTGAACTTTTATTGTCAATTTCAGACTTAATGTGGCTAAGTATGTTGTTTAAAGGCCAATTAACGGTATGTAAACTAGTAATCATGCAATCGCTAAAACTACTAAAGGCAAACAAACTGTTTGTAAAATTGCATCTTTCGTATGAATTGTAACAAGCCTTTTTTATAAAGGCTTTTTCAAAAAAGGATGCTAAAAGAAAATTATCATTTTTCGCAGACCTAGCATAAATTAATCGATTTTCTTTATCAAAAGGTAGAGTATCATCGATTATAATCTCAATTGGTCTTCCCTGATGATACATACTAAACATGTATTTAGAAACATTTTTGAGTTGAACAATTTTTGGAGCTATTTTGGTCCAGAACTCGAATCTTTTTGAAAGAGCTGCTAGAACTGCTATCAGTCCACTATTTTTTACACAACCTTGCTTAAAATCGCACATTAATATTTCATTATTAAGTGAAAAATATGTCTGAAGTAGGTTAGTGCTTAATAACTCAACCCCCTGTTCGACATCTTTTTCTATAATTTCAAACTTTTCTACTGTTTGTTGAATATTCATTGTAGCTTTATTTACGCTTAATAAACTTATATATTCTGTTATCAAAAAAATAGTAGTTCAAATATACTTAAAACATGTTTAATAACAAAATTATAGGTAAAAAAAGTAGATAATTTTAAAAAGAATTAAAAAAAATACTGTCAATCAACAACACAAAATTTATACACAAACTTAAATATATAACTTTTACTAAAATATAATTTTTGTCGTATTAGCTTAAACTAAGAATAGATAAATTTCAAAAAGTAACTAATAAGAATTTTATTTGAAGTTTTTACATAAAAAGAAGTTATTTTAAACATTCCCGAATCTACTTCAAGTTTTCACAAAATCTTAAACTAGTTTTTAGTCAGCAGGTTTTGTTCAACAATTTGAACCACTCTGATTTAATTTCAATTAGTTGAATAGCCAAAGTGTAATTCAACCCTTAGCTAAACTATTACTAGAACTAATTTCCATCTATTTACTTTGTTATACACAATTATTTCTAAAATAAATTTTGACTTACTAAACTAAAAATGATAGCTGTAATTGTTTTAGTATTGTCTTATACCTTTTGAAATAAGTTTTAAATTTCTCTAAATTGTTGTAACTTTAATAGAATATAAAAAGAATAAGATCTGTTCAAATATTTGAAAAAATTTAACTAGTTATATTTCACAATATATATATAAAAATATTAATATTCTTTTTTGTTTTTAGTCTTCTTTAAAGAGCTGCAAGAACTGCTATCAGTGCACAATTTCCTACATTACCCTGCTTGAAATCGCACACTAATATCTCTTTATTTTTATCTGAAGAAACTATTTTAAAAAGTTTTCCCGATAAATTATTTGAAAGTGGTTAATTCCTAGATCTCATCCCTCTAACTTAATTCTACTCTATAGTTACGAAATTTTCTACTTTTTGATGAACTTTCATTATAGCTATAATTACACTCTATAAGTTTATATATTCTTTTATCTAAAAAATTACAGTTCAAAAATTACAATTAATATGTTTAATTACCAAATTATTGTAAAAATAATACAGATAATTAAAAAATGATTTAAAAATAGACTACCAATCAACAACAAAAAATTTAAATAAAAAACGTAAATATATAATTTCTATTGAAATATAATATTTGTTTGTGGTAGCATAAACGAAGAATAAAAAAAATTTAAAAACCAAAATAATAAAAAAAAAGTTTTAATTTTCTACAAAGAATAAAACTAAGTTTTTCAAAAGTTTCTTAAGCTACTTCAAGCTTTCAAAAAATCTTAAACTAATTTTTAGTCGGGAGAATCCATTTCAACAATTTAAGCTACTCTGATTTAACTCCAGTTAGTTGATTAGTTCAAGTGTAAATGTAAGCTTTAACTGAACTATAACTAAAATTTATTTTCATCTACTGACTTTATTATACATAATTATTTCTAAAATATAATTTGACTCGCAAAATAAAAAGACTCGATTGTAATAATTTTAGTATTGAATGATATCTTTTTAAAATAAGTTTAGCAACATTCTCTTAATTGTTGTAACTTTAATAGAAGTTTAAGAAATATAAGACAGGCTTAAAAATTAAAAAAGACTCAACTAGTTAAATTAGAAAACATGTACTTGTTGTTTTAAATAAAAAGATAAGAAATGTAAAAGATACATAAAAAACTTAATTTTTAACTAATTTTTATTCTCTAGGATATAGGTTATCTGTATATTTAAATTAACTGTAAGGCTATTGTGACAACAGTAATTTAAAACTGATTCTAATAAACGAAAAAAATAAATTAAATTTTGTGTAAATTAGTCATAAATTAATATTTAGTTATACCCTTTAGTCAAGGGTTTCCCAAAGTGGGCGATATCGCCCCCCTGGGGGCGGTTTTAGTAAGTCGGGAGCGAATTTCAGTAAAGGGGCGAAAGGGGGGGGGGGGGGCGATAACTAGTAAGGGGGCGAATGGGGGGCAATTTTGTAATTTTGGACGCTCATAATATTATTACTTACTATTTTGTTATTTTACTAATTTTAGCTTTCCATTAAATATTTTGCCCTGAGGTAAAACTTTAACAAAAAATGTCCATTTTGTTTACGTAAAGTATAGATTTCATTCCGAACATGTAGATAAAAATGTAGAGTTTTTTCAGAAAAAGGTCGAGTTGAGAAAACAAAACAGTGTAAAGTCACAAATTTGTTCAAGAAATCTGCACAAAGCAATAAAGATGGACAATTAGCTTCTTATTATCTGTCTCTCATAGTTGCTTAACAACGACTGCCTCACACCATTGGGTAAAAAGCGTTTATTTCTGTCTTAAAAACAGTTCTGGAAAAAGTCATTCATTATAAAAACTCCAGTAATGTTTTACGTTCTGTTCCTTTAAGCAACAAAACTGTGAAAAGACGTATAGATCAAATGTCAGAATATGACTATAGCGTGATAAACCGTTTGTAGATTGACGACTACAAGTTTTTCGGTTGTGACTGACTGATGAGTCCTAATAAGGACGAAACCGGTCTCAGTCTACTGAGACTTGTGGTCTGATGATCGAATTGGCATGAACAACCCTTATGGCAGAATATGATGAACAAAAGTTAGTTCGAACAATGTACAGTTTATTTTTATGCAGGTTGACGAGTCCACTTTGCCGGAAAATAAACAATTTTTCTTCTTTGCGTGCGTTTGATATTTGATGATACAACATACGAAGAACTAGCGTTCTTCCAACTAATGGAAAGCATAGCACAGGAAGGTAAGTGTTTAATAAATTAAAAAATATTTTGAAGTAAATAAAATACCTTCAAAAAATCTTATAGGAATTGCAACAGATGGTGTTCCGTCTATGGTAGGAAAGTATCGTGATTTAATCAAATATTACAAAAAGTTAAACCCAGATATATTTACTATTCATTGCGATATGCATCGTCAACATTTAGTTGCAAAAAATTTGAGCATACGTTTAAATGACCCATTAAACTTTGTCATAAAAGCTAGCAAGAAAATAAAAAGGTATGCTTTACAAATTCGTCTGTTTAAACAGCTGTGCAATGACAATGATGAGGTTTTTGATAAGTTGATAATGTATACAGAAGTGAAATGGTTATCAAAAGGAAACTGTTTAGAAAGTTTTGGCTGTTTTTAAATCAGTTATTGATTTTTTTTCTGAAAACGATAAGATATTGGCTGACAATCTTGTTAAAAGAAAAATAGACATTGCTTACATGTCAGACTTATATGGTAATATCAACAATTTAAACAAAACTTTACAAGGTAAAAACTTGAATCTTTTAAAAGTCAAAAGTAAGATAACAAGTTTTAGAAACTAACTTGAACTGTATGGAAAAAATTTCAAAAATAATCAGTTTTCACAGTTTGCAAGTTTAAAAAACTTAAAACTTTAAATAAGTGAAGGTGAAGTAGAAGTATTTTCATCTCATTTGGCACAGCTTAAATGTGATATTGATAAACGGTTAACTGAAATTTTTCAATTAAACGTCCTGAAGTGGATTATGGATCCATTCGAAGCAGATCTTTATGAAGTAAACATTGAATTAAAGGAAACTTTTTCAGACTTAAAAACTGACCTTGAACTTAAAGTAATTTTTTGCAAAGTACGATAAGAAAGTTTTTGAACTCAACGAAAACTAAGAAAAAAGTATTCAATCATTTGATATGAATTTAGATTGCTGTTTATAGCTTTTCCTTCTAGCTATGTTGTTGAGTCAAAGTTAGTATCTAGTTCAGTTATCAACATCTTGAGCAAAAGATATAATCTAGATATTTGTAAAGGAGGTGACTTGAGGATTTATTTGACTGATTTAGAACCAGATATAGAAAAACTTGCAAGCAATCATGAAGCTCTTCCCTTCAATTAGATTAGACTTCAGCTGCAGACATTGTTTTCTGTGAGGTATTCAATTTTAGTTGATTTTTTAAAAGATATTTCGTTTAAGCTTGTTTGTATTGTATTTAAGTAGTCTTTTTATAGTAACTATTTTATTAAGTTATTATTTCTACAATAGGTTTGCTTAATGCTTAATGTATTTTAATTATGGTAGACTTTCTCTTGAGTTCGCACTTTTTACCCAAAAAAAAGTGCAAAATTATAATTTACTAAATCTAATTTAAATAGAGTATATAATTAACTAAGTATTAATAAAACATTAGTTTCTTTATACTTAATTGCTTATATACATCAAAAATTTTTTATGAATATCTATTTTATGTTTTAGAATATTTTACGTTTCATTTAAGTCATTTTTATTTTTTAACTTGATTTATTACTGTTAACAAATCTATATATTAAAGAATTTTAAACTATTAGTACAACTATTTTTTGTTTTATCTAATTTTAAAAAATTTTGACAATTAAAATGTGTTGCTTATTTTAATATTTCAACCCTCGCTTTTACTTTTCACTATTTTCCTTTGTTAAATTATCAAAGGTTAATTCTAGAAAACAAATTCATTATTTAATTGAATTAAATAAGCCATCGAAAAGACTGCTAGAGTTACAAAACAAAATTTGATTCTAATAAAAATTTTTTTTATCGATTACTGTCTGTTTATAAAAATAACTGTAAAACCTTTAATTTAATTTTTTTTTATTAAAAAAAAAATTTAAATATTGTTAGGATTAAGGTTTAGGGTTTTAAAGGTTATTTCAAGTTAAATACTGTTTCATTGTATTCTACTACGAAACATATAGTTTAAAAAGTTTTAAATTAAATTTTTAACTTTACAATTAACTTGCTTATAATATCTTTTAGCATTGAAATTAATAATTTTTCTGCATTAAAAGAATCTATTGATAAAACCACTTTTCATGTGAGATAATCAACGAGTCGGTCAAACTTCCTAAACCTAAATCCGCAATGAAATTATAATATTTAATTCATATGTGTAAAATAAGCTATTCATTATTTTCTAGTTTTTTAATCTCTGGTAAAATAATTTTAGAATATGCTTATTTACAAAATAATTTAAATATATTGTGCGACTAAAATAACTTACTTAACATTCAATTGTGAATTTTCCGAAATTCGTTATATAGCAGACTATTATAATGTCAGGTTTCAGATAAAACTTTAGGTGGGTAACGTATGTCCAGATCCAGTCAAATGTCGGACTGCTAAATAACTTAAAAACTACTTGTGCAAAACAAATAAAATTTAGCCTTTTGATACTTAATACTAAAAAGAAGCTTTAAATTTGGTTTTCAGTTCACAATAGTACTTCCTATCTCACAATAATAGTAAATCAATTTATTACAATTTTGCTCGAGGTATAAATTATTCAGCCCGCAAGTGTACTTTTTTAACAACTCGACACTAAAAAGGACTTTTTAGTAAAAATAATTTGCTGCCTACAAAATTTGCCAACAACTCACCTAAAGGTTTCATTAGTTTCAAAACATTTCATATTTAAAAAGAATTGATTACAAAAGGCTCTTTTAAGTATTTTATTACACTTTACTGGGTTTATAAATAATAACTGTAAATTATTTTTTCAAGCCCTGTAAATTACTTTGAACTCGGCCCAAAAGTGCGTGCATAAAAGGTTTCAGACTAAATTACATTTTAAACACAACTTTTTTGGCTCAAAAACAAAAAAAATACTTTATAAAATCATGGGGGGCGATTTTTATCAAATTTCTATAAAGGGGGCGATTTAGTAAATGAGTTTTGGAAACCCTGCTTAAGTCTTTCAAGATGTTTAAGCTACTTGTAAAAAAGTTTCAAAGTTCATTATAATTTTTTTACCATTATTTTTTGTTTAAATTTAATTAAAAACTAAATATTTTAGGTTTTTATAAATAATAGTTTCTATAAACTATAAATCTTAAAAAGTTATAATACTGCATATTAACAAAGCCAAAACAAATTAAACTACACCTTAGAATTTTAAAGTGTTATGTAGTATTTAAAAATTAAATAAACATCTTCAACAAAACTTAGAAAAAGTCATTTTAAAATATTTTATTATACTAAATTAAAAGATCTGGGGTTAGTCGACTTTGTTTCAATTTCAGCTTGATAGCCTCTGCTAGTTTTGATAACAAACCAGGTTTTAGCTTTGAAACTAACCAATTTATTTGACTAGTATTTTCCTGCATTTCCTAGTTATAAATCCTTTAAAAAAAAGCTAAAAACTTGTTTAAAAAAGGTTCACAGTGTAAACAACTAAACATTTTTAAAATTAAAAAAGTAAAAGTAACGAACTTAATGTTTTACATAGTTCCCACTTAAGTCAAAAAGACTGCTCTTAGTCACCCTGAGATGATTATAATCTTTGAAAAAAATCAAAGTCTATTTAAAACCAATAGATTAACTTCTTTAACAAATTTTGTTAAAAACACCAAAACATTTTAACTAAAACCTCATTTGAAATTTATAACAAAACTGTCCTCAGATTAAAAAAACTACCCTGAGATTAAAAAATAACTAAAACTTCCCTGAGTCATCCCGTGTTTTAAAAGACCCTGTGTTTCTTTGATATATCTTATTATTTGAAAACTCATCAAGTTTCTTTAAGTAACCTTAGTGTGTACTACAACCCTGAATATAGCTTAATAAGTTTAAGAAATTTTCAAAAACAAATAATTGTTTTTAATCTATAAATATTAGGGTTTAGATGTTTTTTCTTTAAGTAAATGTTTATAATTAAGTTTAAAAACGACTAAACTTTTGCTTCATATACAGCTAAAATTTTGCTCTTAATATCTATTTTAGAATAATTTGGCTTAACTGTTCTATAAAGTTCCAGTTTAGCCACAAGTTTTCTGTAATCAAACTAAGAGAATAACAAATTTTGATATCCGGTAATTCATATTTGGAAAGTACAAATTAATCCTTATTAGATTGGAAAACTAAAACAAGAAATAGAAAAACCACTGAATAAATTTTTTTCTATTTTTCTTTTTAAGTTAGGCATCCAAAATTTTAAGGCTGTGTTTTTTTATTAGAAAAATAAAATAAAACATATTATTAAACACTTTAAACAAATGTTTTAACAAAAGTAAAAAAAAATTTCTTAATAAATCTTTTTATTTTTACTTAAAAAATAGAAACTTCCCACTAAGAAGAATATAAAAATTCATTCATGAACTGTAGGCTGAAAAAGTCTAAAAAGAATTAAACAAAAAGTAAAGGAGAATTAAGGTTTTCTAGTAAAATAGTATTTCTTTGCTGTTTTAGTTTGCTCTTTTTCTAATAAACCTCCCATTATTTTTCACTTTGACTGGTTTATCTAAAACGTTTACTTGAAATTTTAAGTATTCAAAAATTATTACTAGTTTTGTTAAATAATTTAACTTAAGAAAAACATGTAAGAAGTGTCTCACCAAACCCACTAAAATAAAAATATAAACCATCTGTTTTACTTTTTAACTAAAACAAATACATTAATTTTTTACTTCAACATATAATAAATACTTTGTCATTTCAAGTTTTATCAAAAATAAAAGGAAACATAAAAATTATTTTTTTTAAACTATTTTAATGGTAATAAATATGGCTTTTTTAGAAAGCATGACTTTTGAATGATTTGAGTTCTAATACAATATCAGCTATAACATAAAACTTAGTAGTACACTTGACTAAAGTGCAGAGCAGAGTTGCAAGGATATTATATTTGAAGAATTCTGAACACTGAATAAGTATTGTTATTTTTCTATTAAAATGCATTAGTGGCAACTAACTTATATAAGTCTAGGAACTACTGTGTAGTTTTTCCGCTTAAAAATATACAAAACTCTAATTTCTCACAACGGTGAACTAGTGCAAGTTGCCTTAAACTTTTAAACACGAAATCTTGAAACTAACTTAAAGATTGACGAGTTAACTGATATCTTAACTAGAAATGGATTAATATTTAGTAACCTCATAGATATCTTTTCTGAATTGGGTTAAAACTCACACCTTTCACCAACTTTGACTAAAGGAATTTTTTAATAAGCGATGTGCAGACATGACTGAAGTGCGATTTAATTGCAGAAATTCACTAAAATGAAAAACTAACGTTACTTACTTTAACAAGTTTTTGCACATACAACACAATGTTTTTGAATTAGTGGTTTGAGTGATCGGTTCAGAAATTATCGGCTTAGATAAGATTGGGTAGTATATGATTGAGTTAGAAATTATCGCGGGTTAGAAATTATAGTAAACAGCTATTTTATAAGGTATTAGTTTTATTACTAACATAGCAAACTTTAAATGCGAAATTTTGTTATTTTAAACTAAGTTAATCTAGTTTTGATTTTTTTAGACTTGTTTAAAGCTTAATATTGGTGAAATAATTTTCAACCAGCAGTTAATATCTTCTAAAACTGTTTAAAAATTTAACTAATATTAGTTTGAAATAAAAATAAACTAATATTCGAAAACTTATAATTTACATTATACCACGCTTTAACCAATACTTAGTGTCTTTTGACACTACCCTATAATTAAATAACTTTACATTCTTTTGAAATTTAGCAAAATATTTATTTTAGATATTTATTCATACGAAACGTAAGTTAAGTTTGTAAAAACTTATTTATGTTATAACAAAAGAATATTTGAGTCTAAGTAGACACTAACATTAGTTACAAAATTTTTTTACTTATAGTTGCTATAAAATATTATATCTGAGAAAAATTGTACAAAGTAAACTTTAACTAACAAAATTCTAACACGTTCCTTGAGTTTTTTTTTAGAATGTAAAGGCATATTAAAAAGAGATTTTAAAAAATAAAAAAACATAGTTAGATTAAGATATAAAATTTTCTAACTTAAAATAGAGAATGATGTCACAAAAACTGTTTATAAAATAAGCTGAAAAAATAGAATTAATATGATACAGAAACGTTTAAAAGACATAAAAGTTTCAAATTATTTTCCTATTTATAAAAAGTTGTAGTTATAAATAACATTTTCAAAAATAAACCTTTTAACTTTCTTATTATGTACAAAATCCAAAATTATAAACTAAAAGTTACAGTTTGCATCAATTACATACCATAAAAGTTTATTTCTGTACTTGCTCCTAAAAATGCAAAAACAGAGTCATAAAGAAGTACTGTAGTTCATAAAGTTCTCATACTTAAAAATGTCTCAGTAAAATACAATATTTTCTAGTATCATTACCTATGCAGTTAGGATGAGCTGTTGTGTTGCTAAAACTTATCTGAATTAAAGTTTACTGTTGTCATACTTATCAATTTTACGCTCGTCAATAAAAGCAAGTTTTAAGCCAGTTTCATTTTATTATAAGTTTTAAGTTTATTCAACCCTTTTAATTTTGTATGTCCCCCTTTGTAAACATACAGGTGTGCATGTCAGTAAGAAACTTTTGTTCTTCTATTTAGGTTTTAATTCTGCTAGTTTTATGTATTCATCTAAAAACACGAAAAATAGTGAATATATAGTTGTTAAAAGCAAATTAAATTAGTTTTCATTGATTTTAATTAATTTTTATTCGGTTTTGGTTAAAAGCAAGTATTGGAAATAAGTAACATTTGTTTTAAATTTAAAAAATCAAACGGTAGTCATATATTTCTATTAATATTTCTTTTTGAAAATATGCATACAATTTATGGTTTTTAAATGGTAAAGTAGCTTACGGTTTTGATTAAAATTATTTTCTACTTAAAATTTATAAACTTTCATTAGTTTTAAACTTATCCTTTTATAAATTTGAATGAAATTGTGATTCGTATGTGTTCAACTTTTGCGATCTTTATAAAAATATTCAAGTCTAGTATTAATATTTACTGCGTATTAAGCGTATACTATATGTTTAATGTAATTTTTTTTTAATATAATTTCTTTTACATTAACCTTAACATTAATTGTTAATTAAAATTGTTTTGAACGTGCTTAATTTGCCATTAACAAAATTTAAAACAAAATTGAACAAAAAGTTTTATAAGATTAAAAAACATACAAGACCCCTTCTGTCCCCTAGTGTAAATAAATATTAAAAAAATAAGATTATATCTATTTAAAATTTGATAAATAAGTAGTTTAATGGATATTTTAACTGAAGCACTAGACCAGGGGTCGGCAAACTGCGGCCCGCGGGCCAATTGCAGCCTTTGAAGCTAAAGTCTGCGGCCCACGAGCATGTAAATGTGGCCCGCTGAGCAAAAATATATTCTAAGTTTGATGTTTTTATGCTAAAATTCTGTAGTTTGTTTAAATTTGATTAGTTTCTTTTGAAGTCCCTGTATAAAATTTTGAATCAATTAAAATGCTTCACTGTTTTTAGTTGAAAATGTAAAAAATACAGATTAGCATTCGAGCTGTGTTTTTACTCAGTTTTATAATAACTTTCTTCCTACAATAACAAACTATTATTTAAAAAAAGTCTTAAAAGTAATTGGACTTAGTAAGTTATTTATAAAACCTATTTATTAAATGAACAAAATGCAAAGTTTTACCTTGTGTACAAAAGTAATGCACAGTAATTTACAAAATTTTAATTTCTTTACAGTTTATATATTTTGCTTAATATGTAACTTAAACCTAGTATATTTCATCACTATATTTAAGTGTACAGAAAAACATTAAAAATAACATAATAAGAGGTAAGGTTTATTTTGTTTAGATTTTAGCAAATTTTGAATGTTGTAAAAGTTTTCTGTGCACTTGAAGTTAATTCCTATGCAAACCAATGTACAGAGATGTTCATTTTTAAATCACTTTAAAACATAACTTAAGTTCAATTTAAGCATAATTTTCATTTATAATTGTTTTTATATACAAATTTAAAAGTGTTCAGACACTTTTAATACAATCTATATAACATAATTAAATTAATTTTTGTTCAGTATACATTTTTATTTTACAAACAAAGTTTTTTGGCAACTTAAATTAAATTCTTTACATTGCACACTTACATACATAGATGCTTTTTTTTTGGAAATACCTAATGAGTACAAACTAGATTTAGGGATGATAAATTTGTAGAGTGTGTATATTATCAACCAAAATAGTTTAAATTTAAGCAAATAAACATCTTAACATTGCCACACACACAGACCAAGTCAGGCTAATTTAAGCATTCTTCAATTTTTGACTAAACTTTTTTTTTTCTAAAAATTTAAAATGTAAGGTTAGTTTTTTGATCATTTAGGCAGGATTTTTCGCTTTGAAGATGGGCAAAGTAATCTTATGATGTATGTTTTAAAATTTCACATTTTTGTTTTTAATTTTTATATATGTTAAGTTTTAAGTCTTGCAACTTAACTATTACAGATGCTATAATTGGAAAAATTATTTTTATTTTTAATAACCTAAAAATGTGAACAATCATTGTTGCCAAAAAACCTTAAATTTTGAAAAAAAAACTTGAAATTCGACAAATTAGGCTAAATACAAACAAAGAAATAGTCATTAAGCTTTATCTAAATTAGATCAATAAAGAAAGTATTATAAAACTTAACATCTGTTTAAATAAATAATAGTAGAAATTTTATTAAGAATATTTTAAACTTTAAAGTATTAAACTTACAAACTTTACATATATATAATAAGATTTTTAGTAAACAAATTGAGATATAAAACTAAATAATCATACAAAAGTTTAACATTTTAGTTTCAGTGAGACGTAAAATCATATTAGAGATTATTTTCTTCAAAAATACATCGTGAAGTAGACCCAATTTTTATTAGAAAATTACCTACTTTACTTTGAATGTTGTCAGTTATCACAGCAAATTCAAAATAAAATGTGTAACTATTTGGCATGAGCTTAAATTTTTCTTGGTTAAAATCCATATGCAATCCTTTTTGTTTTTCTTCATTTAAACAACTTACTCCATACGGCTTTAGTTCATACTCTAGCGCAATATATTCATTAGATTCAGTGGTTTTAACAGAAACTTTAAAATATGAAATATGGTACGTATAAGTAAAGAAGTTTATCACAATAGAAGAGCTTTCTTTAAGATTTACTTTACAAGAAACATATCTTTTATTTTTATCCTCTGGACAAACTAAAATGTTTTTGTTTATTTTATAAACTGAATTGTACATATCTTGAGCGTGCAACGATGTTAAATTTAAGATTCTTCCTTCCAACTGCCTTTTACTAACCCAAAACTCTCCATTTTCTTTATTAGCTAAACTAGTAAAACTTTTTGGAATCTTTTCGTCGGAGATGCAGTATTTTGGATTACATGTTGTATCATAAAGTTTTATTATGTTGTGTTTCTCATTGTAATCAATAAGAGTATATTCATGACCAGTAATGACTTTATCGTCTTCATTTATTTCTAGTGATGGTGTTATTCCAATTACAAGTGAGCTTTTATTATCAATTTCAGACTTAATGTGCTAAGTATGTCATTTAAAGACGAACTTTTATCAACAGTATGTAAATAAGTCATCATGCAATCACTAAAACTACTAAAGGCAAACAAACTGTTTGTAAAATTGCATCTTTCATATAAATTGTAACAAGCCTTTTTTATAAAAGCTTTTTCAAAAAAAGATGCTAAAAGAAATTTGTCATTTTTCAAAGACCTAGCGTAAACTAAGCGATGTTCTTTATCAAATGGTAGAGCATCATCAACTATAATCTTTATTGGTCTTCCCTGATGATACATACTAAACATATATTTAGTATTTTTTCTGAATGTGAAAATTTTCGGAAAAATTTCAGTCAGAAACTCTGGCCTTTTTGAAATAGCTGCAAGAACTGCTATCAGTCCACAATTACCTACATAACCCTGCTTAAAATCGCACATTAACAACTCTTCGTATTTATCTGGAGAAATTTTTTCAAGTGGGTCAGTTCTTAAAAACACAACCCCTCGATTTACATCTAGTTCTAGAATTTCAAATTTTTCTACTGCTTGATGACTATTCATTATAGCTTTAATTACTTTTTAAAGTTTATATGGTCTTTTTCTAAATAATGACAGTTTAAAAATACAGAAGACTATTTATGTTAAAACTATAGTAAAAAATAAAGTTAGTTTTTAATCAGAGTTAACAAAATAAAAAAATGTTTGTAAATTGCTTTGTAGCTAAACATTTTATTGTTACTAAATGTCCTTTAATAATCGATCTAATTATGCTTTGTAATTACAATATTTTTAACTAATCTAAAAGTCAAAAATTAAATATAACCGCTGAAGAGTTTGAGAAAATTGTTTGTATAAGTTTATTAGTTATTCAAAAATTAAATATATTTTACGACTACTTATTGTATTACGTTATAACAATACTGTTAGGAAGTAACTAATTTCCAGCTGAAAACTTTAGAAGCAAGAAAAATTTAATTCCTTAAAACTTTACTTTGCTTGCAAAAAAATCTGTTAACATTACAATGAAGTAAAATCTTAAAAATCTACATTTAATACATTTCGGGATATTTCTTACAATAGTCTTTTATTGTGTTATTATTTTTTTATTAGTTTATGGTAGAATTGCACAAGTTTTTAGTTTTTAATCTATATAGTATACCAAATTAGTTTTGATTCAGTATGTTTTTAACTAACAACATTAGTTCTTGAATTTAATAAAATTTGTACAAAGCAGTTGTACCTAAAAATAATTTAAAGGTAAACTTTACAATACAAAAGTCTTCCTCTTAAGTACAAAACAAATTTAATAACTACTTACTTCATATTTTAAGTTTATGACACAAATTAGTTTTAAGGTACTAACATACTTTACTTTTAATTGAAGACTACAATTTCTTTAGAGATGTAATATTTTTTTTTACTTATCAGAATAACCACTTTTTTAGCATACTTCATACAAAAAAAACTTGTATATACTTTATCCTTGAGTAAATATTAAACATAATTAAATTTACTACTATAGACATTGTATGTCAATTATTAACAAATAAAGAAATCACAATATTAATGGATTGTTGTAACATTTTTAATTTCGATTGTGTTGGTAATAAATTTTATCCCCGTAAGTACAATCAAATTCTAATTAATTTTTCAAACGTCACCTTATTTGATTGCCACTTTATGTTAAGTTACAGTGTTTTCGCATAATAGACTATTTTCCTTTCTAATTTAAACAGACTATCAATCAAAAACAAACATCTATAGATATAACTTAAATTCATAATTTATACTGAATTATAATCTTCGTTTGCTTTAGCTTAAACAAAAACTAAAAAAAAAAAAACTGACCTAATTGAAAAGTTTAATTTAAATTTTTACAAAAAACTAATCTAAATTCTTCAAAAATTTCTTAAACTACTTCGAGCTTTTCAAAAATCTCAAACTTGTTTTGATTCAACAGGACTTTTTAAAAAATTAAAATTAACCCACTCTGATTTAACTCCAGTGAGTTAATTATCTTAAATGTAATTATAATTCTTTACTACACATATAACTAGAACTAACTTTATTCTACTAACTCTGCTGTACACAACCATTTCTATACCAATCATTTTAGCTACTAAATTGAAGGAGATACTTGTAACTAATTTAGCAATGTATTACATCTTTTTAAAATAAGTGTTCTAACTATCTCTTATTTGTTGCAGTTTCAATGAAAGTTTAAATAAAACTAGATATTCTAAACAATTTCAAAACACTTAACTTGTTGTTTATGTTTATGTATATAATAAATATTGCTTGTTTAAGATAAAAACGGAATCTAATTAATACATACAAACTTAAATTACCAATTAATTTGTATTTTAGGGTAGAGGTGGGCAACGTTTTTCAATCAACGGGCCGGATCAAGAAAAATTTAGTCTTTTGCGGGCCGGAGCATTTCGAATTAGTAATTTACGGAATCGGGTAACCGGATTAAGGCAGATGATGAATTTTTTGAATCAGATCCGGCCAGATCCTAATTTGAAATTTTTCTGGATCTGACTGGATACTAATTTTAAATCACTATCTAGGTCCGGTCGGATTCTAATTTAGTTTGTTGTCTGAATCCGGCCGGAATCTAGTTTTATGGATACGGTTTATCACTTTTCTGAATTATTCTATTTCGTAATACATATTTCCTGACAACTTAAGATGTAGATTAAGACATGAAAGATGTTTATATAAAGCCTATTAATAGAATTGACATGGCAATTGACAGGGTCCTTAATCTTATTTTACTTAACCTTTTTCTTTGGGTAATTTGACAAAAATGTATTCGAACTAAGTTCGAACAGCACAAAATATCGGACAAAATTGTGTATTTATTAGTACACATTTATTTAAAAAGCCGTTTTTAAACATGTTTTCAAAGTTCTAAAAAAATGTCTGACCATTTGCAGACCTGTCAGTTCGCTCGCGGGTCGGTCATTTTTATTTGTGGGCCGGATACCATTAAGATTCAAAAAACGGTCGGGGGCCGGTCGTTTTCACTCTGCGGGCCGGATCCGGCCGGGGGGCTGACGTTGCCTACTCCTATTCTAGGGTATAGGTATATCTGAATATTCAAAATCACTAAAAGGTTATTGTGACAGTAGTAAATTAAACTAGTTTACGCATTAAAGAAGGAAAAATACATAATTTTATCAGAAATTAATGTTTAATTGAACACTATTGTATTTGATTGTTTTCAAGCAAGTTTAAAAAAATTAAAAAAGTCATAAATTTAAATATGATTACCATCTTTAATCTCTTTTATAATTAAGCAAGAAATTTTTTCTAAAGCATTACCAAACTTTCAACTATACATCTCGCTTTATCATTGATCAGAATAAAAATATAAACCTGAATTATTATTTTTAAAGATCAATTTCTAATAACATAAATCTTAATAAGTTATGACAATGCATATTAACAAAGTTAAAACAAAACAAACTACACCTTAGAAGTTTCAAAAGTCTTATTATTATTTTTTTAAATATTGAATTAACATCTTCAATTAAACAAGAAAAATCTTTTTGAAATTAATTTTTGCTCAATTAAATTATTCAGATTATTCTACTCAGTTTTAATTTTAGCTTTCAAGCCTCTATTAATTTTGAAAACAGGCAAGTTTTAAGCTTTAAAACTGTCCAATTTACTCGAATAGTACTTTTCTGCACTTTCTTAGCAAAAAAAATTATAAAAAGTAGCAACTAACTTGTTCAACAAAATTTATTTTAATTATACCAAAAGTTTAAATAAACATTTTCAATATTAAAAAGAAAATAATGACACATTTGATAATATAATTTGTTGCCATTCTTTGATTCAAGAAAATTGCCCTAAATCACCCAAAGTTTTTTAAACTGTTAAAAAATTTAAAAACTTTTCAAAACCAATAAAGGTTAAATTCTTAAACAAAATTGGCTATAAAATAACAAAATGTTTAAACTAAAACTCATTTAAAATTCATAAAAAAAAAATTGATGATATTTTAATAAAAAATTAAAATTACCATAACTTACCCTGTGTTTTTAAGAAAAAGTCAAAAAAACCTGATTTTCTAATTGATTTCTTAGAATTTGAAATTTCCTTAAGTTTCTATTGGTTTCTTAAATGTTTAGCAACCCTGAATATAGCAAGAAAATACTTCAAAATATTTTCTGAAACAAACAATTCACTTTTATCTTTTACTTTAAGGGTATTAGATTTCTTTATTAAAAATGCAATTTTACCAACAAATATAAGAGCAACTAAATTTCTTAATAATCAAAATATCAATTTCTAGTAATTCTTTTTTAAAGTTATGGAGCTGTATACTAACGAAGCTAAAACAAAACAAACTAAATCTTATAAACTTTATTAGTTTTTTTTAATCAAAAAACTTATATACAACTGAATTTTTGTTAATGAAAACACTAAATTCTAATAACTATAAATCTTTAAAATGTCAGTTTAGAATGTTCTTATACATTAGGATAAAGTTTTGCTTTTAACATTTATTTCAGAATAATTTTGCTGAACTCATTTGTACATTTCTTAGTTACAGAGATGCCACTCGTTTTTTCAAAAAAATTTTCAGGTTTCCCAAATTTCTTTCAGGTTTTAAAAAGTACACATTTCAGTTCTATTTCCAGTTTAAAGTTAAGTTTAAGGTAAGAAAATGTGTTGAATAGTAAAAAAATCATTGAAAAGCTACTGTAAAGATAGCTACTCTAAATGTTTTTTTTTAAATAAAAAATTAATAAAATCCAAAATTTTACATTTTTATGATAGATTTTTAGAATCAAATAAAATTTTATTACTAACATGTGAAGATTTTTAAAATCCCTAGTTTTTTTTGTTAGTTTTGTTCAAAATTCCAGGTTTTTCAAGGATTTTTTGACTAAATTATCAAATTCCATGTTTTTTAAGGTTTTTCCAGGTTTACAGGTAAAGTGGCAACCCTGTAGTTAGTAACAAGTTTTCTTTTACCTAATTAAAACGTTTTTAATAACTTTTGAGATACAGAAACTCATATTCAAAGAGTGCAAAAAATTCCTTTTTGAACAAGAAAACTAAAACAATAAAAAAAACGTAACTTAAAACATATCTTCTTTTGTATTTCATCAGTAAGGCATCAAAATTTTTAAATAAAACAATTTATTAAAAAAGGGTTTTTATATATTAGAAAAAAGTTGTATTGACAAAACTTTAAAAAAATATCCTGTCTTTTGATGAAATATATATTTTAACTTGAATATTTCAAACTTGCTTCCAACAAAAAGATAAAATTTAATAAAGATTAGGCGGACTAAACTTTAAAACTATTACTTAAAAATTAAATGAAAATTAAGGTTTTAAATATTATTTTTTTACTGCTTTAGTTTGCACCTTCTATCAAAAACTATTGTACTCTCTGACTTTGACAGCTTGTATCTAAAAAGTCAACTTAAAATATTTTTTTTTAAGTTTCAAATTATCAGCTCTATTAAAAGATTTAAAATGAGAACAACATGTAAAAAAAGTGTTTTATCCATTCCTAATATTAAAAAACAAACTATTTAACCACTTAATGTAAAAAATAGGTTCATATATTACATGAACATATAGTAAATACTTAGTCACTTTAAGTATTTTCAAATATTAACCATAACATAAAATTTATTGTTCTATAAAAACAATTTAAATGGTATCAAATATGGCTTTTTAGTAATTATGGCTTATGAACAAATTGTGTTCTAATGCAATACCAGATCTAATATAAAACATTTTACACTTGATAAAAGTTTAGAACAGAGTTGCTAGGATAATAAATTTAGGAATTCTGAATATTGAATAAAGAGTCGTTTGTAATTCATTATTATTAAAATTCAATGGTCGAGTTTTAATAAGGCAACTTACTTAAATAAATCAGAAAATTTTTGTGTATAGTTTTCGCATTTTATATACAAAACTCTGTATTCAAAATACAATCATGTTGCAATAAAATTAAAAACAAAGGATTTTCCTTGATTAATTAATTTAATTTTTGAAATATAATCTTTGTTTATTATGAACAAAGAATAGACAAACTCAAAAAACTTAACGACAAAAGTTTTTACTTTAAACTATTACAAAGAATAAAACTAAGTTGTTCAAAGTTTCCTTAAGCTACTTTAAGCTTTCACAAAGTCTTTAACTTTTTTTTAGTCAGCAGGTTATTTCCAAAAATTTAAACCCATCTGATTTAACTCTACTTAGTTGATTAGATTGAGTGTATTTGTAAGCTTTGACTGAACTACAAAAAGAATTAATTTTCATCTACTTACTTTGTTATACACAATTATTTATTTACCAATAATTTGACTTACCGAATTAAAACACATACTTGTTATTATTTTAGTATCTTATGACATCTTTTTAAAAAAAGTTATGTAACTTTTTCTTACTTGTTGTAACTTAAAAAGAAGCTTAATAAAAATTAGATCAGCTTAAAATTTTGAAAAGACTGAACTAGTTAAATTTAAAGAAAAATAAAACATATTTCTTGTTTGAGATTATAAAATAAAAAATGTAATTGATACGTACAAAATTTAATTTCCAAATATTTTGTATTCTCTAGGATGTTGGTACATCTGTATTTTGAAAATAATATAAAATTTTTGAGACAACAGTGATTTAAAACTAACTCTACTAAATAAAAAAAATTAAATAATAATTTTTTTCATAAATTAATGTTTAATTATACTTTTTAGTCAATTACGATATTTAAGCAAATTGTAAAAAAAATACAATTCAAAAACTTTATTATGTTTACCATCTTTAATTTGATTTAAGTTTAAGTAAGAAATATTTTAAGACTTTTTCCTGATTAATTAATAAAGTTTTTAACTATTCAAAAGGCTTAAAAATTTATTAAAGTTTGAATATAAGTCTGGATTAGATTTTTATAAATAACAGTTTGTAGAACTATAAATCTTTATAAGTTATGAGTCTGCTTATTAACAACGTTAAAACAAAACAAACTACACCTTAGAAGTTTTAAGTAAAACTACTAAACAAAGTATAAAATGAAGTAAAGTAAAACTACTAAACCTCATTTGAAATTGAAATAAAAAAAGTCCTCAGACTAAAATAAAATTTAAACTACTCTAAGATTAAAGGAAAACTAAAACTTCCCTGAGTCACTCTGTATATGTTAGATTAAATCAAAAGACACTGAGTTTTTCCTGATGTTTCTTAGTTTTTGAAACTCAAAAAGTTTTCTTGAGTACCCTGAGTGTGTATGGCAACCCTTAATATAGCTGAAAAAAGGTTCAAATTGTAACAAACAGTTACATTTATTATACAAATATTAGAGTATAGATGATTTTTATTAAAATACATTTTTACAATCAATTTTTAAAAACAACTTAATTTTTGCTATACCTTTAGCTAAAATTTTGCTCACAACATCTTTTTAGAATAATTTGGCTGAACTTATTTTATAAAGTTCCAATTTAGCTACTAGGTTTCTGTAACCAAATTAAAAAGTTCATTATAAGTTTTCAGATAAGGTTATACATAATCAGAGTGTCAAAAATAATCCTTATTAAAAGGGAAAACTAAAACAAGAAATACAAAAAACCACTAAAAAAGTTTCTTCTTTTTCATTTTCAAAGTTAGGCATCCAACATCTTAAGGCTGTGTTTCTTTTTATACAAAAACAATTTAATTAACAAATTTTTGAACACTTTAAAAAAAAAGTTTTAACACAAAAAAAAAAAAATTGTAAAAAAATTTATTATTTTTACTTGAAAATTTAAAACTTCTCTCTAAGAAAGAATATAAAATAGGCTGAAAATAATAAAAAAACATTAAACAAAAAATGAAGGAGAATATGGTTTTTTTTTAGTTTGCTCCTTTTCTAATAAACTTCTGTACTTTTTGACTTTGACCAGTTTATCTAAAAAGTTGACTTGAAATGTTAAGTATTTAAAAAGTAACTATTAGATTTGTTAAAAATTTAAACTTTTAAACAACATGTAAGAAATGTTTCACAAAACCCAGTCCTTATCATAAAGAAAAATCAATCTATTCACTACTTTAGTTAAAAAATACATTAGTTTTTTACTTAAACATACAAAAAATACTTTGTCATTTCAAGTATTCTAAAACACAAACAGAAACATAAAACATATTATATTTCAAAACTACTTTAGAGTAATTAATATGACCCTTTTTTACAAAGCATGACTTTTGAACAAATTGAGTTCTAATACAATATCAGCTATAACATAAAACTTAGAAGTACACACTACACTTGACTAAAGTGAAGAGCAGAGTTGCAAGGATGTTAAATTTAAAGAATTCTGAACACTGAATAAATATTGCTTTGGTATTTTTATTCTATCAAAAGCCAAAAGTCGAGTATAAACTTGGCAACTTACTTATATAAATCTAGGAATTATTTTGTAAACTTATTGTCCCGCAAAAATTATACAAAACTCTAATTTCTCACTGCAGTGAATTATTGCAAGTTGCCATAAATTTTTTAACAACTTAAGTTAAGATAACTTAAAGATTGACGAGTTAATAAATGTTAAATTAATGAAGGATAAACATTTATTAAATCAAAGATATTTTATACTAAATTGTGCCTGAAGCTCACACCTACCACCAAATTTGAGTATAAAAATTTTTAAGTGTAATTTAATTGCAGAACTTCACTAACTTACAAAACTAATGTTAAAAAGTATAACAAACACTTGAACATATTACACATTATTTTAAAACTAGTTGTTAAAAGTGATCAGTCTAGAAATTACCTGATGAGAAATTATCGGGTAAAATAAGATATAGTTAGAAATTAACGAGAGTTAGAAATAATAGTAAACCGTTATTTACATAGATATTAGTTTTAATATTAAGAAAACAAAATCTAATTGATAAATTTAATTTTGATTTTTAAGCCTTGTTTAAAGCTTAATATTTGTGCAAGAGTTATTAACCAGCAGTTAATGTCTTCTAAAACTTAAAAAATGAATTAGCTAGTGTTAGATTACAAGTATTAAAAAAATAATATTCAAAAACTTATAATTTATATTATACGAAGTTTTAACCAATACTTAGTGTCTTCTTACACTATCTTACAATTAAATAATTCTAAGTTTTTTTAGACTAAACAAAATATTTATTTCAGATACTTAAACATACGAAACCTTACTTAGCTTTGTAAAAACTTATTAATGTTGTAGTGAAAATTTTCTTAAATGAGAACAGACACAAACATTAGTTTGTAAAGTTTTTTAAACATAGTTGGTACAAAAATATCTCTCTTGAGAAATAAATTGTGCTACTTTAACTGAAAAAAATCTAACCACGCTCCTGGTGTATTGTTTTGTAATGCGAAAAGTATAATAAAACAAGATTACTTTTAACTCAATGTATAAAAATCTTTAAAACATGTACAAATAAGAAAATATAGTTATTTTAAGACATACAACTATACAAAATAAAAAGAGAATACTGTCATTAAAAGTGTTTACAAAACAAAATGATGTGATAAAAATGATTAATCTTAAATTAAACAAGTTTTAAAGACAAAAAACTTAAAAAAATTTATCTGTTTTTGAAAGGTTGTAGTTTTATATAACATTTTAAAAGCAAACTTTTTTTATTTTTATTACGTACAAAAATCCCTAAAAAAATTAAAAGTTGCAGTTTGCATCAAATAAGTACCAAAAAATAACTTTTACTTCTACACTTGTTCCTAAAACTTCAAAAATACAGTCTACTGTAGTTCATAAAAAAGTTCACATACTTAAAATTGTCTCAGTAAAATACAATAGTTTCTAGCATTATTATCTATGCAGTTAGGATGATATGTTGTATTGCTAAAATTTATGTGTATTAAAGTTAATTGTTGTTATCCTCACCTCTTTTACATTCGTCATTAAAATAAAATAATTGCCAGTCTCGTTTCATTGTAAATTCGTTTTTAATCACTTTAATATGTTTTTTATTTATAAATATGTGTCAATGATGTGCAGTTCGACATGGTTTTATTAATATATAATTTAATTCAAAGAAAGTGAACTGCGCTTTTAAAAAGTTTTTAAAGTTATTTTTATTTTAAATAACATTTATGCAAAGATCTACATTGTTACTAACGGAATTTTTTGTTGATGAGTTATTTTTTTTACTAATTTAGTATCGGTTACATAAACAAGAAACTTAATGCTACTAGTAATGATTATAAACCAATATTTTCAATCAATCCATGTTGAATTCAAAATTGTTAAAAAAAGAAACTAATCAAAAACTATTTAGATTTAAAAAATTTAAAGTTTTCAAATGTTGTTACTAATCAGATCTAGAAAACTTAAAATTAATTTAGGTTTACAAATTTTAAAAAGGAACACAAAGCTTTGAGATTAAAAATTTCTAGAAAAAAAATATTACCCTTTCTGCCCATAGCGCAACTAAATATAAAATATTAATTTTTGTATTAGAACATTTTAATTAATCTATACCTTATTAAACCTTGTTAAACACTTAGTTTGATAGATGTAACAATTTAAGCACTAAACGTCACGAGTGTTAAATTAGCATATTTATTTTTTAAAAGTTAAAATTTTGATCTAATTATTGTCCTTATCTTTGTAGCTAATATTTTTTTTTTCATTCTACAGAACGGTCCTTTGTCTTTAATTAAAAAAGGATCATCGGAGTTGGGCCCTTTATAAAAAATTGGGTTTTAGAAAAAAAATAATATAGGGTGGAAAAAAATAATAATATATACTTTTTTAATCTTCTTAATGAGATGTGTGAAAACGGTTATAATTGTTTCCTAGCTAACTATCAATATTTTGCACAATTTGGCCTTAATTGGGTTTTTTTATGAATTTTGTCAATTATGAACTCAAACTCATAAAATAACATTGATCATAAAAAAACTCAATTAAGGCCAAATTGTGCAAAATCATCACCGTCAGTAAAAAAAAAAAATTATAGCCGTTTGTACACATACTATTAAGAAGATAAAAAAATATTATTATTTTTATTTCTTAAACTCTTAAAATATTTTTTTTTAACCCAATTGTTATTAAGGGGCCCCAATCGAAAATCCAAACCCTTATCCAATGATTTTTTTTAAGACAAAGGACCGTTCTGTAGAATAAAAAAAAAGTTTTTAAATTAAATAGATCCAAAGTTTGGACATTCTTAAAAAAATTATTCAGGCTAACTTCACACTCGTTTAAACGTCTTAGACTAGAAATTGATTATAAAATCCTACTTTATTTGAAATTGTAAAAATATTGAATACAACTTTATGTACAACGTAGCCATGTACAACTTTTATTAATAAACGCAACTTTAAAACTAAAATAAGAACCATAAATAACATTATTGTGATGTAGTATATATATAGACATGTTATGATATAGAAAATTCTTTTCTACTTAATTATATAAATTTTTCTGTAAATCGAAAGTACTTTTTACTGTTATTCATTTTTGAATGCATAAATTTTAAATATTCAAAGAATTCAAACAATAACAGTAAAGGCTTCAACTTTAAACGTTTAAAAAGTAAACAGTAATTTTATTATTAGTTGATAACTAATACTTTTTAAAATCCTCATCATTTTAAATTTAAACACACAAATAAAGATTTTAAATTAATTTATGGCCCTGTGTTACTATTATCTTAATTCGAATTACTATTAAAAGATGGCTGTAGGCTAATTTTTTAACTATAAGCATCATGAGGAACATAACACTATACAAACAAAAAACAATTAATAAGCCTTACCTAAATTTATTCGATAAAATAAGCATTAATAAACTTGTTTAAATACAAAGTTCAGATATTAAAAATATAACGTACACGAAACAAATTGAGAAATTAAAAATAATATATGATATTTCTATCAGGGTTGCAACTCGTGTTTTCAAAATTTTTCAAGATTTTCCAAATTTCTTTTAATCTTTTAAAAGTAAACATTATTCGGTCTATTCGTAGTTTAAAATTAATTTCAAGGTAAGAAACTATGTTACACAGTAAAAAGACATTAAAAAGATACTGTAAAGCTACTTAAAAATGTTTTTAATAAAAAAAATATTTGAAAATGACAAATTTTTTTAGTTTAGACGATAGTTTTTTTTAGTCAAATCGAAATTTTACTACTGTACATGTGAAAATTGTTAAAACTTCAAGGTTTTCGAAGATTTTTAGTGATTTTGTTCTATATACGTGGTTCTTTCAGGTTTTATTTTGCCTAAATTGTCGAATTCCAGGTTTTTCAAGGATTACAAGTACAGTGGCAACCCTGTTTTGTAAGTTCAGTGAAAAATCGAACTAATTTAATTACTGTTTTCTTCAAAAATACAATGTGAAGTAGACCCAATTTTTATTAGAAAGTTTCCAACACTGCTATCAATGTCGTCAGTCATTACGGAAAATTCGAAATAAAATAAGTAACTATTTGGCATAAGCTTAAACTTTTCGTAATCGAAACCTCTTTGCGTTCCTTTTTGCGTATACTCATTTGTATAAAATATTCCATGCGGCTTTAGTTCATACTCAAGCTCAATAGCTTTATTAGATTCAGCTTCCTTAACAAAAAGTTTAAAACATGAAATTTTATACGTATAAGTAAAGAAGTTTACCATAATAGTAGAGCTATCTGTAAGATGTACTTTACATTTAACATATCTTTTATTTTTATCCTTGGGACACACTTGAATGTTGTTGTCTTTTTTACAAACTAACTTGTACGTATCTTGAGCATGCAACGATGTTACTTCTAGGATTCTATCTTTCAACTGCCTTTTACTAGCCCAGAACTCTCCATTTTTCTTATTAGTTTTACTAGTAAAACTTTTTGGAATATTTTTCGTCGGAGATGCAGTAGTTTAAATTACATGTTGTACCATAAAGTTTTATTATGTTATGTTTCTCATTGTAATCAATAATAGTATAACAATGACCGAAAATGACTTTATCGTTTTCGTTTGTTTTACTTTGTTTTATTTCTAGTGATGGTGTTATTCCTATTACAAGTGAACTTTTATTGTCAATTTCAGACTTAATGTGGCTAAGTATGTTGTTTAAAGACCAATTAACGGTATGTAAACTAGTAATCATGCAATCGCTAAAACTACTAAAGGCAAACAAACTGTTTGAAAAATTGCATCTTTTGTATGAATTGTAACAAGCCTTTTTTATAAAGGCTTTTTCAAAAAAGGATGCTAAAAGAAACTTGTCATTTCTTGCAGACCTAGCATAAATTAATCGATTTTCTGTATCAAAAGGTAGAGTATCATCGATTATAATCTCAATTGGTCTTCCCTGATGATACATACTAAACATGTATTTAGAAACATTTTTGAGTTGAACAATTTTTGGAGCTATTTTGGTCCAGAACTCGAATCTTTTTGAAAGAGCTGCTAGAACTGCTATCAGTCCACAATTTTTTACACAACTCTGCTTAAAATCGCACATTAACATTTCATTATTAAGTGGAAAATATGTCTGAAGTAGGTTAGTGCTTAATAACTCAACCCCCTGTTCGAAATCTTTTTCTATAATTTCAAACTTTTCTACTGTTTGTTGAATATTCATTGTAGCTTTATTTACGCTTAATAAACTTATGTAATCTGTTATCCAAAAAATAGTAGTTCAAATATACTTAAAACATGTTTAATAACAAAATTATAGGTAAAAAAAGTAGATAATTTTTAAAAGAATTGAAAAAATACTCTCAATCAACAACACAAAATTTATACATATGACCTAAATATATAACTTTTACTAAAACATAATTTTTTTTGTATTAGCTTAAACTAAGAATAGACAAATTTCAAAAACTAACTAATAAAAATTTTATTTGAAGTTTTTACATAAAAAAGAAGTTATTTAAACATTCCCGAAGCTACTTTAACCTTTCACAAAATTTTAAACTAGTTTTTAGTCAGCAGGTTTTGTTCAACAATTTGAACCACTCTGATTTAATTTCAATTAATTGAATATCCAAAGTGTAATTCTACCCTTAGCTAAACTATAAGTAGAACTAATTTCCATCTACTTACTTTGTTATACACAACTATTTCTAAAATAATTTTTGACTTACTAAACTAAAAATGATAGCTGTAATAGTTTTAGTATTGTCTTATATCTTTTTAAATAAGTTTTTTAACTTTCTCTAAATTGTTGTAACTTTAATAGAATCTAAATTGAATAAGATCTGTTCAAATATTTAAAATGATTTAACTAATTATATTTCAAAATATATAAAAAAATATTTCTATTCTTTTTGTTTTAAGTCTCTTTTAAAGAGATGCAAGAACTGCTATCAGTCCACAATTTCCTACATTATCCTGCTTGAAATCGCACATTAATATTTCTTTATTTTTATCTGAAGAAACTATTTAAAAAAGTTTTCTCGATAATTGTTTGAAAGTGGTTAATTCCTAGAAACTCATCCCTCTAACTTACACCTTCTCTATAGTTTCGAAATTTTCAACTTTTTGATGAACTTTCATTATAGCTATAATTACACTCTATAAGTTTATATATTCTTTTATCTAAAAAATAACAGTTTAAAAATTAAATAAAAATGTTTAACTACCAAGTTATTGTAAAAATTAAACAGATAATTAAAAATAATTTTAAATAGACTACCAATCAACAACAAAAAATTTATAGAAAAAACGTAAATATATATATTTTTATTGAAATATAATATTTGTCTATGTTAGCATAAACGAAGAATAAAACAATTTTAAAAACTGAAATAAAAAAAAATGTTTTAATTTTCTAGAAAGAATAAAACTAAGTTGTCCAAAAGTACCTTATACTACTTCAAGCTTTCGAAAAATTTAGTCGGGAGAATTTATTTCAACAACTTAAGCTACTATGATTTAAATCTAGTTAGTTGATTAGTTTAAGTGTAAATGTAAGCTGTAACTGAACTATAACTAAAATTTATTTTCATCTACTTACTGTATTATACATAATTATTTATAAAATATAATTTGACTCGCTAAATAAAAAGACTCACTTGTAATAATTTTAGTATTGAATGACATCTTTTTAAAATAAGTTTAGCAACTTTCTCTTAATTGTTGTAACTTTAATAGAAGCTTAAGAAAAATAAGATAGGCTTAAAAATCAAAAAAGACTCAACTAGTTAAATAAGAAAACATGTATTTGTTGTTTTAGATTAAAAGATAAGAAATGTAAAAAATGCATACAAAACTTAATTTCTAACTAATTTTTATTCTCCAGGATAAAGGTTATCTTTATATTTAAAATGACTGTAAGGCTATTGTGACAACAGTAGTTTAAAACCGATTCTACTAAACAAAAAAAATGTGTAAATTAATCATAAATTAATATTTAGTTATACCCTTTAGTCCAGGGTTTCCTAAAGTTGGCGATATCGCCCCCCTGGGGGCGATTTTAGTAAGTCGGGGGAAAAATTTCAGTAAAGGGGCAATAACTAGTAAGGGTGCGAATGGGGGGCGATTTTGTAATTTTGGGCGCTCATAATATTTTTACTTTCTATTTTGTTAGTTTACTAATTTTAGCTTTCCATTAAATAGTTTGCCCAGAGGTAAAACTTTAACAAAAAAGTCCATTTTGTTTACGTAAAGTAAATATTTCATTCCGAACATGTAAATAAAATTGTAGAGTTTTTTCCGAAAAGGTCGAGTTGAGAAAACAAAATAGAGTAAAATCACAAATATGATCAAGAAATCTACACAAAGCATTAAAGATGGACAATTAGCTTCTTATTATCTGTCTCTCATAGTTACATAACAACGACTGCCTCACACCATTGGGAAAAAAGCGTTTATTTCTGTCTTAAAAACAGTTCCGGAAAAAGTCATTCATTATAACAACTCCAGTAATGTTTTACGTTCTGTTCCTTTAAGCAACAACACTGTGAAAAGACGTATAGATCAAATGTCAGAATATGACTATAGCATGATAAACCGTTTGTAGATTGACGACTACAAGTTTTTCGTTTGTGACTGACTGATGAGTACTAATAAGAACGAAACCGGTCTAAGTCTACCGAGACTTGTGGTCTGATGATCGAATTGGCATGAACAACCCTTATAGCAGAATATGATGAACAAAAGTTAGTTCGAACAATGTACAGTTTATTTTTATGCAGGTTAACGAGTCCACTTTGCCGAAAAATAAACAATTTTTCTTCTTTTTGTGCGTTTAATATTTGATGATACAACATACGAAGAACTAGCGTTCTTCCAATTAATGGAAAGCATAGCACAGGAAGGTTAGTGTTTGAAAAATTAAAAAATATTTTGAAGTAAATAAAATACCTTCAAAAAATCTTTTAGGAATTGCAACAGATGGTGTTCCGTCTATGATAGGAAAGTATCGTGATTTAATCAAATATTACAAAGAGTTAAACCCTGAATTATTTACTATTCATTGCGATATGCATCGTCAACATTTAGTTGCAAAAAATTTGAGTGTACGTTTAAATGGCTCATTAAACTTTGTGATAAAAGCTAGCAAGAAAATAAAAAGGTATGCTTTACAAATTCGTCTGTTTAAACAGCTGTGCAATGACAATGATGAGGTTTTTGATAAGGTGATAATGTATACAGAAGTTAAATGGTTATCAAATGGAAACTGTTTAGAAAGTTTTGGCTGTTTTTAAATCAGTTATTGATTTTTGTTTCTGAAAACGATAAGATATTGGCAGACAATCTTGTTAAAAGAAAAGTAGACATTGCTTACATGTCAGATTTATATGGTAAGATCAACAATTTAAACAAAACTTTACAAGGTAAAAACTTGAATCTTGTAAAAGTCAAAAGTTAGATAACAAGTTTTAGAAACCTTGAACTGTATGGGAAAAATTTCAAAAATAATCAGTTTTCAAGGTTTGCAAGTTTAAAAAACTTAAAACTTTAAATAAGTGAAGGTGAAGTAGAAGCATTTTCATCTCATCTGGAACAGCTTAACGTGTTATTGATAAACGGTTAACTAAAACTTTTCAATTAAACGTCCTGAAGTGGATTATGGATCCCTTTAAAGCAGATCTTTATGAAGTAAACATTGAATTAAAGGAAACTTTTTCAGACTTATAAACTGACCTTGAACTTAAAGTATTTTTTTGCAAAGTACGATAAGAAAGTTTTTGAACTCAATGAAAACTAAGAAAAAAGTATTCAATCATTTGATATGAAGTTAGATTGTTGTTTATAGCTTTTCCTTCTAGCAATGTTGTTGAGTCAAAGTTAGAATCTAGTTCAGTTATCAACATTTTGAGCAAAAGATATAATCTAGATATTTGTAAAGGAGGTGACTTGAGGCTTTATTTGACTGATTTAGAACCAGATATAGAAAAACTTGCAAGCAATCATGAAGCTCTTCCCTTCAATTAGATTAGACTTCAGTTGCAGACATTGTTTTCTGTGAGGTATTCAATTTTAGTTGATTTCTAAAAAGATTTTTTGTTTAAGCTTTTTTGTATTGTAATTAAGTAGTCATTTTATAATAACTATTTTATTAAATAATTAATTCTACAATAGGTTTGTTAATGCTTAATGCATATTAAATATGGTAGACTTTCTCTTGAGTTCACACTTTTTACCCAAAAAAAAGTGCAAATTTATAATTTTGTAAATTTAACTTAAATAAAGTATATAATTAACTAATTATTAATAAAACAACAGTTTTATTATACTTAATAGCATATATACATCAACATTTTTTATAAATACCTAATTTATGTTTTAGAATATTTTACGTTTCTTTTAAGTCATTTTAATTTTTTAACTTGATTTATTATTGTTAAAATATCTATATATTAAAGAATTTTAAACTATTAGTACAACTGTTTTTTGTTTTATCCTAATTTAAAATATTTTGACAATTAAAATATATTGCTTATTTTAATATTTCAATCCTCGCTTTTACTTTTTCACTATTTTCCTTTGTTAAACTATCAAAGGTTGATTCTAGAAAACAAATTCATTATTAAATAGAATTAAATAAGCCATCGAAAAGACTGCTACAGTTACAAAACAAAATTTGATTCTAATAAAAATATTTTTTATTGTTATTTCTGTTCATAAAAATAACTGTAGAACCTTTAATTTTATTTTTTTTAATTAAAAAAAATTAAAATATTGTTAGGATTAAGGTTTAAGTTTTTAAAAGTTATTCCAAGTTAAATACTGTTTTATTGTATTCTACTACGAAACATATAGTTTAAAAAGTTTTAAATTAAATTTTTAACTTTATAATTCACTTGCGTATAATATCTTTTAGCATTGAAATTAATATTTGTTCTGCATTAAAAGAATCTATTGATAAAAGCACTTTTCATGTGAGATAATCAACGAGTCGGTCAAACTTCCTAAACCTAAATCTGCAATGATGTTATAATATTAAATTCATATGTTTAAAATAAGCTACTCATTATTTTCTAGTTTTTTTATCTCTGGTAAAATAATTTTAGAATATGCTTATTTACAAAATAATTTAAATGTATTGTGCGAATAAAATAACTTACTTAACATTCAATTGTGAATTTTCCGAAATTCGTAATATAGCAGACTATTATAATGTCAGGTTTCAGATAAAACTTTAGATGGGTTACGTACGTCCAGATCCAGTCGAATGTCGGACTGCTAAATAACTTAAAAACTACTTGTGCAAAACAAATAAAATTTAGCCTTTTGCTACTTAATACTTAAAAGAAGCTTTAAATTTGGTTTTCAGTTCACAATAGTACTTCCTATCTCACAATAATAGTAAATCAGTTTATTACAACTTTGCTCGAGGTTTAAATTATTCAGCCCGCAAGTATACTTTTTTAACAACTCGACACTAAAAAGGATTTTTTAGTAAAAATGACTTGCTGCCTACAAAATTTGCCAACAACTAACCTAAAGGTTTCATTAGTTTCAAAACACTTCATATTTAAAAAGAATTGATTACAAAAGGCTCTTTTGAGTACTTTATTACACTTTACTGGGTTTATAAATAATAACTGTAAATTATTTTATAAGCCCTGTAAATTACTTTGAACTCGGCCCAAAAGTACGTGCATAAAAGGTTTCAGACTAAATTACATTTTAAACACAACTTTTTTGGCTCAAAAACAAAAAAAAATACTTTATAAAATCATGGTGGGCGATTTTTTTCAAGTTTCTTTAAAGGATGCGATTTAGTAAATGAGTTTGGGAAACCCTGCTCAAGTCTTTCAAGATGTTTAAGCTACTTGTAAAAAAGTTTTAAAGTTCATTATAATTTTTTTACCATTATTTTTTGTTTAAATTTAATTAAAAATAAATATTTTAGGTTTTTATAAATAATAGTTTCTAAGAACTATAAATCTTAAAAAGTTATAATACTGCATATTAATAAGGCTAAAACAAAACAAACTACACCTTAAAAGTTTTAAAGTGTTATGTAGTATTTAAATAATTAAACAAACATCTTGAACAAAACTTAAAAAAAGTCATTTTAAAATATTTTATTATACTAAATTAAAAGATCTGGGGTTAGTCAACGTTGTTTCAATTTCAGCTTGATAGCCTCTGCTAGTTTTGATAACAAACCAGGTTTTAACTTTGAAACTAACCAATTAATTTGACTAGTATTTTTCTGTATTTCCTAGTTATAAAACCTTTAAAAAAAGCTAAAAACTTGTTTAAAAAAAGTTCATAGTGTAAACAACTAAACAATTTTAATATTAAAAAACTAAAAGTAACGAAATTGATGTTATACATAGTTCCCACTTAAATCAAAATAACTGCTCTTAGTCACCCTGAGATGTTTATAATCTTTGAAAAAAATCAAAGTCTATTTAAAACCAATAGATTAACTTCTTTAACAATTATTGTTAAAAACACCTAAACATTTTAACTTAAGCCTCATTTGAAATTTAATTATAAAACTGTCCTCAGATTAAAAAACTACCCTGAGATTAAAAAATTACTAAAACTTCCCTGAGTCATACCGTGTTTTAAAAGACCCTGAGTTTCTTTGATATATCTTAGTATTTAAAAACTCATTAAGTTTCTTTAAGTAACCTTAGTGTGTACTACAACCCTGAATATACCTTAAAGAAATTTTCAAAAACAAATAGTTATTTTAAATCTATAAATATTAGGGTTTAGATGTTTTTTCTTTAAGTAAATTTTTATTATTAAGTTTAGAAACGACTAAACTTATGCTTCATATACAGCTTAAATTTTGCTCATAATATCTATTATAGAATAATTTGGCCTAACTGTTCTATAAAGTTCCAGTTTAGCCACAAGTTTTCTGTAATCAAACTAAGAGGTTCATAACAAATTTTGATATCCGGTAATTCATATTTGGAAAGTACAAAATAATCCTTATTAGATTGGAAAACTAAAACAAAAAATAGAAAAACCACTGAATAATTTTTTTCTTTTTAAGTTAGGCATCCAAAATTTTAAGGCTGTGTTTTTTTATTAGAAAAACAAAATAAAACAGATTATTAAACACTTAAAACAAATGTTTTAACAAAAGTAAAAAAAAAATTCTTAATAAATCTTTTTATTTTTACTTAAAAAATAGAAACTTCCCACCAAGTAGAATATAAAAATTCATGAACTGTAGGCTGAAAAAGTCTAAAAAGAATTAAACAAAAAGTAAAGGAGAATTAAGGTTTTCTAGTAAAATAGTATTTCTTTGCTGTTTTAGTTTGCTCCTTTTCTAATAAACCTCCCATTATTTTTCACTTTGACTGGTTTATCTAAAACGTTTACTTGAAATTTTAAGTATTCAAAAATTATTACTAGTTTTGTTAAATAATTTAACTTAAGAACAACATGTAAGAAGTGTTTCACCAAACCCACTAAAATAAAAATATAAATCATCTGTTTTACTTTTTAACTAAAACAAATACATTAATTTTTTACTTCAACATATAATAAATACTTTGTCATTTCAAGTTTTATCAAAAATAAAAAGGAAACATAAAAATTACTTTTATTTTAAACTATTTTAATGGTAATAAACATGGCTTTTTTAGAAAGCATGACTTTTGAATGATTTAAGTTCTAATACAATATCAGCTATAACATAAAACTTAGTAGTACACTTGACTAAAGTGCAGAGCAGAGTTGCAAGGATATTATATTTGAAGAATTCTGAACACTGAATAAGTATTGTTATTTTTCTATTAAAATGCATTAGTGGCGACTAACTTATATAAGTCTAGGAACTATTGTGTAGTTTTTCAGCTTAAAAATATACAAAACTCTAATTTCTCGCAGCGGTGAACTTGTGCAAGTTGCCTTAAACTTTTAAACACGAAATCTTGAAACTATCTTAAAGATTGACGAGTTAACTGATATCTTAACTAGAAATGGATTAATATTTAGTAACCTCATAGATATTTTTTCTAAATTGGGTTAAAACTCACACCTACTACCAACTTTGACTAAAGGAACTTTTTAATAAGCGATGTGCAGACATGACTGAAGTGCGATTTAATTGCAGAAATTCCCTAAAATGAAAAACTAACGTTACTTACTTTAACAAGTTTTTGCACATATAACACAATGTTTTAGAATTAGTGGTTTGAGTGATCGGTCCAGAAATTATAGGCTTAGATAAGATCGGGTAGTATACGATTGAGTTAGAAATTATCGCGGGTTAGAAATTATAGTAAACAGCTATTTTATAAGGTATTAGTTTTATAACTAACAAAGCAAACTTTAAATGCTAAATTTTGTTATTTTAAACTAAGTTAATTTAGTTTTGATTTTTTTAGACTTGTTTAAAGCTTAATATTGGTGAAATAATTTTAAACCAGCAGTTAATATCTTCTAAAACTGTTTAAAAATTTAACTAATATTAGTTTGAAATAAAAATAAACTAATATTCGAAAATTTTTAATTTACATAATACCACGCTTTAACCAATACTTAGTGTCTTTTTACACTACCCTATAATTAAATAACTTTGCATTCTTTTGGAATTTAGCAAAATATTTATTTTAGATATTTATTCATACGAAACGTAAGTTAAGTTTGTAAAAACTTATTTATGTTATAACAGAAGAATATTTGAGTCTAAGTAGACACTAAGATTAGTTACAAATTTTTTTACTTATAGTTGCTATAAAATATTCTCTCTTGAGAAAAATTGTGCTTCTTTAACTAACGGAATTCTAACACGCTCCTTGAGTTTTTTACAAATGTAAAGGCATATTAAAAAAAAATAAATCTCTAAAACTTTAAAAAATAAAAAAAAAATAGTTAGATAAAGATATAAAATAGAGAAAGATGTCACAAAAACTATTTATAAAATAAGCTGATAAAATAGAATTAAACTAATACAGAAACGTTGAAAAGACATAAAAGTTTCAAAATATTCTTTTGTTTATAAAAAATTGTAGTTATAAATAACATTTGCAAAGATAAACGTTTAAATTTTCTTATTACGTACAAAAAACCATAAATAAAAAATAAAAGTTGCAGTTTCCATCAAATGTACACCAAAAAAAGTTTTATTTCTGCACTTGCTACTAAAACTGCGAAAATACAGTCCACTGTAGTTTATAAAGTTCACATAGTTAATAATGTCTCAGTAAAATACAATAGTTTTTAGCATAATTATCTATGCAGTTAAGATGAGCTGTTGTGTTGCTAAAACTTATGTATATTAAAGTTTACTGTTGTCATCCTTATCTACTTCACGCTCATCAATAAAAGCAAGTTTAAAGCCAGTTTCATTTTATCATTAACTTTAAGTTTTTTTCAATTATTCTTAACTTTATTACTTCTACGATACGCATATATACAATGTATATGTCAATAAACCTTTTTGCTTTTAAATTAAGTTTAAGTTTTATCAACCCGTTTAATTTTGTTTTGTCCCACTTTGTAAAAATACAGGTGTGCAGATTAGTAATAAACTTTTGCTTTCTTATTTAGGTTTTAATTCTACTAGTTTTATGTATTCATTGAAAAACACGAAAGATAGTGATTATAAGTTGTTAAAAGCAACTTTAATTAATTTTCAATCCTTTTAATTAATTTTTATTCGTTTTTGGCTGCAAACAATTATTTAAAATTAGTAACATTTGTTTTAAATTAAAAAAATCAAACGGTAGTGATATAGTTCTATTAATTTTTTTTTGAAAATATGTATACAATTTATGGTTTTTAAATGGTGAAGTTGCTTCTGGTTTCGACCAAATTTATTTTCTATTTTAAGATTATAACATTTTACTAGTTTTAAACGTGTTCTATAATAAATTTGAATAAAAATTGTGATTTCTATGTGTTCAACTTTTGCGATCTTTATAAAAATACTCACGTCTAATATTTATATTTACTGCGTATTAAGCGTAAACTATATGTTTAATGTAAAAATTTATTTTTTTTTCAATATAACTTCTTTTACATTAAACTTAACATTAAATGTTAATCAAAATTGTAATAACGTGCCTAATTCGGTATTAACAAAGTTTAAAACAAAATTGAACAAAATAATTTATGAGAATACAGGATCCTTGCTGCCCCCTAGTGTAAATAAATATAAAAATTTAGTTAAATAGGTAGTTTAAAAGATAACTTAGTTGAAGCACTAAACGTGTTAATGTTGAAATTAATTATACAATTTAATATTTTTTTATTTGTAAAGAAATAGAATTTTATTTAAAGTATAACTTGAGAATTTACAGCTTTTTTAATAAACGAAATTAAAAAAGTAGAATAAACTATAGTAACTAACGTTGTTTATTTACTAATTTTTTTTTTCATAGTTGTAAAAAATTGTCTGCAAAACTGAAGAGTTTCATTTTTTTACTTGATTTTAAATTTGTTGCATATTTTTCAAAGATTATAAATAGACAATACAAATAAAAACATTAACTTCCAACATTTTGAAAATAAAAAAGTAATTATGTTATGAATAAAACTTATAACCTTTTTAAAGTCCTTAGTGTATTGTATTTAAACACACTAATATAGTTTTAAACTGATTTAAATGTTAAAACATCTATTAACACGATATAAAATTCTACCTTAGTTATCTGAATTCGAACTTATATAAAACAGATGGCTATAAGCTAATTCCTAAAATATAAGCGTTGTTGTAAAAAGCATTCTATACTAAACCGGCCAGCCGATAATGTTACTTAGTTTATACGTGGACCTGACCTGGCTATTACGGACTTAACGTGCTGTTATGACATCAAGTCGATTTATCAAATGTGTAACAAACTTATACTATTTGTCTAATAGTTTAGAAGTGATGATTTAAGTAAAGCAGCTGTTTAATGAAATAGGTGTATAAGCAGTTAGATAGTTTAACTTAGACTATTTGTATAATAGTAAGAGTTTTAAAAAGCTTAAACTACTTGTATAACGAAATTGAGTCTAAACACTAAACTGTTAGAAAGCTTAAATTAGTTGTATAACAAATTCGAATCTATAAACTAAAATGTGTATTTACAATGAATTAAAGTGCGACAAAAAACAACTGCTAACAAATAGCACAATATAAACTACTTTGACTTAAAAGTAAAGATGAAAAACAGTCGCCATCGTTACGCTATGGGAATACATTACTTTTTAAATAGTGCGTCAAAGCTATAAGCAACTAAAGCATCAGCAACTAAAGCTTTGATCAAGCGTGATCGTCACCTTTAATATGAAGTTTAAGAGAAAAGAAAGAAGCAATGCCACCTAAACACTGTAGTGTGTTACATTACATACAAAGAAATAGTCATTTAGTCGTATCTAAACTAGATCGATAAAGAAAATATAATAAAATATATTATCTGTTTAAAAAAAATATAGTAAAATTTTTAGTAAGCACATTTTAAATTTAAGTATTAGATTTACATGTTTTACAAATATATAATAAGGCATTTTGAAAACAAATTGAGAGATATGAAACTAATAACTATTAAACAGTTTAACATTTTAGTTTCAGTGAAACATGATATCATATGAGACATTACTTTCTTCAAAAATACATGGTGAAGTTGACGCAAGTTTTATTAGAAATTTACCTACTTTACTTTGAATGTCGTCAGTTATCACTGCAAATTCAAATTTAAATGAGTAACTATTTGGCATGAGCTTAAATTTTTCGTGGTTAAAACTCATATACAATCCTTTTTGTTTTTTTAAATTCGGACAACTTATTGCATACGGCTTTAGTTCATACTCTAGCGGAATATCTTCATTAGAATCAGTGGTTTTAACATAAAGCTTAAAAGATGAAATTGTGTACGTAAACGAAAAAAAGTTTATCATAATAGAAGAGCTTTCTTTAAGATTTACTTTACAAGAAGCATATCTTTTATTTTTATCCTTTGGACAAACTTGAATGTTTTTGTTTATTTTATAAACTGACTTGTACATATCTTGAGCGTGCAATGATGTTACATTTACGGTTCTTCCTTCCAACTGCCTTTTACTAACACAAAACTCTCCTCTTTTTTTACAGGTGTTTTTTGTAATTCTTTTCGGAATCCTTTTGTCAGAGATGCATAGTTTTGTAACACATCTTAGATCATAAAGCTTTAGTGTCTTATGTTTTTCATTGTAATCAATAATAGTAAATTCATGACCATTAATTACTTTAACGTCTTCGTTTTTTTTACATCGTTTACTTTCTAGTGATGGTGTTATTGCAATTGCAAGTGAACTTTTATTATCAATTTCAGACTTAATGTGGCTAAGTATATCATTAATAGACGAACTTTTACTAACGGTATGTAAATAAGTAATCATGCAATCACTAAAACTACTAAAGGCGAACAAACAGTATGTAGAAATACATCTTTTATATGAATTGTAACATGCCTTTTTTATAAAAGCTTTTTCAAAAAAGGATGCTAAAAAAAATTTGTCATTTTTCAAAGACCTAGCGTAAACTAAGCGATGTTCTTTATCAAATTGTAGAGCATCATCAATTATAATCTTTATTGGTCTTCCCTGATGATACATACTAAACATATATTTAGTAGTTTTTCTGAATGTGAAAATTTTCGGAAAAATTTCAGTCAGAAACTCTGGTCTTTGGGAAATAGCTGCAAGAACTGCTATCAGTCCACAATTACCTACATAACCCTGCTTAAAATCGCACCTTAATATCTCTTCGTATTTATCTGGAGAAATTTTTTCAAGTGGGTCAGTTCTTAAAAACTCAACCCCTTGATTTAAATCTTTTTCTAGAATTTCAAACTTTTCTACTGCTTGATGATCATTCATTATAGCTTTAATTACTTTTTAAAGTTTATATGGTCTTTTTCTAAATAATGACAGTTTAAAAATACAGAAGACTGTTTATGTTAAAACTATAGTAAAAAACAAATTTAGTTTTTAATCCGAGTTAACAAAGTAAAAAATTGTTTGTAAATTGCTTTGTAGCTAAAATTTTTATTGTTACTAATTGTCCTTTAATAATTGATCTAATAATGTTTTGTAATTACAATATTTTTAACTAATCAAAAAGTCAAAAATTAAATATAACCGCTGAAGAGTTTGAGAAAATTGTTTGTATAAGTTTATAAATTATTCAAAAATTAAATATATTTTACAACTAATCTTTGTATTACGTTAAAATAATACTGTTAGAAAGTAACTAATTTCCAGCTGAAAACTTTAGAAGCAAGAAAAATTATTTGAATCCTTAAAACTTTACTTTGCTTGCAAAAAAATCTGTGAACATTACAATGAAGTCAAATCTTAAGAATCTACATTTAATACATTTTGGGATATTTCGTACAATAGTCTTTTTGTTGTGTTATTATTTTTTACCAGTTTATGGTAGAATTGCACAAGTTTTTGTTTTTAATCTATATAGTATACCATTTTAGTTTTGTTTCAGATTAGCATTATTTAACAACATTAGTTCTTGAACTTAATAAAATTTGTACAAAGTAGTTGTACCTAAAAACAATTTAAAGGTAAACTTTATAATACGGAAGTCTTCCTCTTAAGTACAAAACAAATTTACAAGAAACATATCTTTTATTTTTATCCTCTGGGCAAACTTGAATGTTTTTGATCTTAACATGAATGTTTTGTAATTAAACCTAAAACTTCCATGTTTTAGGTTTATTTACACAAATTAGATTTAAGGTACTAACATTACTTTATTTTTAATTAAAGACTACAATTTCTGTAGAGATGAAATATTTTTTTTTTACTTATCAGAAAGACCACTTATTTTTAGCATACTTCATACAAAGAAAAAAAATTGTATATACTTTATCCTAGAGTAAATATTAAACATAACTAAAAATTACTACTATAGACATTGTATGTCAATTATTAACAAATAAAGAAATCATAATACTGATGGTGTTGTATTATTGTTGTATTATTTTTAATTTCGATTGTGTTGGTAATAAATTTTATCACCCGTAAGCACAATCAAATTCTAATTAATTTTCCAATCGTCACATCATTTGATTGCCACTTTTTGTAAAGTTGCAGTGTTTTCGCATAATTAACTATTTTCTTTTCTAATTTCAACAGACTATCAATCAACAACAAAAATCTATAGATATAAGCAAAATATAAAATTAATACTGAATTTGAATCTTCGTTTGCTTTAGTTGTGTTATTATTAATTAAAAACTTCCATGTTTTAGGTTTAATTACACAAATTAGATTTAAGGTACTAACATTACTTTATTTTTAATTAAAGACTACAATTTCTGTAGAGATGAAATATTTTTTTTTTACTTATCAGAAAGACCACTTATTTTTAGCATACTTCATACAAAGAAAAAAAATTGTATATACTTTATCCTAGAGTAAATATTAAACATAACTAAAAATTACTACTATAGACATTGTATGTCAATTATTAACAAATAAAGAAATCATAATACTGATGGTGTTGTATTATTGTTGTATTATTTTTAATTTCGATTGTGTTGGTAATAAATTTTATCACCCGTAAGCACAATCAAATTCTAATTAATTTTCCAATCGTCACATCATTTGATTGCCACTTTTTGTAAAGTTGCAGTGTTTTCGCATAATTAACTATTTTCTTTTCTAATTTCAACAGACTATCAATCAACAACAAAAATCTATAGATATAAGCAAAATATAAAATTAATACTGAATTTGAATCTTCGTTTGCTTTAGCTTAAACAAAAATAAAAAAAAAATAAAAAAACTGACCTAATTGAAAAGTTTGATTTAAATTTTTACAAAGAACTAATCTAAGTTGTTGAAAAATTTCTTAAACTACTTCAAGCTTTTCAAAAATCTCAAACTTGTTTTGAGTCCACAGGACTTTTTGAAAAGTTTAAATTAATCCACTCTGATTTAACTCCAGTGAGTTAATTATCTTAAATGTAATTATGATTCTTTACTACACATATAACTAGAACTAACTTCATTCTACTTACTCTGCTGTTCACAACCAATTTTATACTAAACATTTAAGCTTCTAAATTGAAGTAGATACTTGTAACTAATTTAGCAATGTATTACATCTTTTTAAAATAAGTGTTCTAACTATCTCTTATTTGTTGCAATTTCAATAAAAGTTTAAATAAAACTAGATCTACTAAACAATTTCAAAACACTTAACTTGTTGTATATGTTTATGTATATAATAAATATTGCTCGTTTAAGATAAAAACGGAATCTAATTAATACATACAAACTTAAATTACCAATAAATTTGTATTTTTTAGGGTAGGGGTGGGCAACGTTTTTCAATCAACGGGCTTGATCAAGAAAAGTTTAGTCTTTGGCGGGCCGGAGCATTTCGAATTAGTGATTTACGGAATCGGGTATCCGGATTCAGGCAGATAATGAATTTTTTGATCCAGATCAGGCCAGATCCTAATTTGAAATTTTTCTGGATCTGACTGGATACTAGTTTTAAATCAAGATCTAGGTCCGGTCGGATTCTAATTTAGTTTGTTGTCTGAATCCGGCCGGAATCTAGTTTTATGGATACGGTTTATAACTTTTCTGAATTATTCTATTTTGCAATACATTTTTCCTGACAACTTAAGATGTAGATTGAGACATGAAAGATGTTTATGTAAAGCCTATTAATAAAATTGACATGGCAATTGACAGGGTCCTTAATCTTATAAAAGTTAACCTTTTTCTTGGGGTAATTTGACGAAAATGTGTTCAAACTAAGTTCGAACAGCACAAAATATCGGACAAAATGGTGTATTTATTAGTACACATTAAATTGAAAAGCCATTTTTAAACATTTTTTTAAAGTTCTAAAAAAATGTCTAACCAATTGCAGGCCTGTCAGTTTGTTCGCGGGCCGGTCATTTTTGTTTGTGGGCCGGATACCATTAAAATTTAAAAAACGGTCGGGGGCCAGTCATTTTCACTCTGCGGGCCGGATCCGGCCGGCGGGCTGACGTTGCCTACTCCTATTCTAGGGTATAGGTGTATCTGAATATTCATAATCACTAAAAGGTTATTGTGACAGTAGTAAATTAAACTAGTTTACGTATTAAAGAAGGAAAAATATATACTTTTATCAGAAATTAATGTTTAGTTGAACACTATGGTATTTTAATGTTTTAAAGCACGTTTTAGAAAATTAAAAAAGTCATAAATTTAAATATGACTACCATCTTTAAACTCTTTTATATTTAAGTAAGAAATTTTTTCAAATTTCTTTCTTAAGCATTACCAAACTTTCAACTATACATCTCGCTTTATCATTGATCAGAATAAATTATAAACCTGAATTGTAATTTTTAAACATCAATTTCTAACAACATAAATCTTTATAAGTTATGACAATGCATATTAACAAAGTTAAAACAAAACAAACTACACGTTAGAAGTTTTAAAAGTATAAAGTAGTTTTTAAAAAAATTAAAATAAAATATTATTTAAACAAGAAAAATCCTTTTGAAATTAATTTTTGCTCAATTAAATTATTTTTTATTATTCTACTCTGTTTCAATTTTAGCTTTAAAGCCTCTGTTAGTTTTGATAACAGGCAAGTTTTAAGCTCTAAAACTGTCCAATTTACTCGACTAGTACTTTAATTTCTTAGCAAAAAAATTATAAAAGTAGCAATTAACTTGTTTAACAAAATTTCTTTTAATTATACCAAAAGTGAAAACAAACAAACATCTTCAATATTAAAAAAGAAAATAATAACATATTTGATAATATAATTTGTTGCCATTCTTTGATTCAAGAAAAGAATTAATTTTCATCTATTTACTTTTTTATACACAGTTATTTATTCACCAATAATTTGACTTACTGAATTAAAACACATACTTGTTATTATTTTAGTATCTTATGACATCTTTTTAAAAGAAATTATGTAACTTTCTCTTACTTGTTGTAACTTAATGAGAAGTTTGTAAAAATTATATCAGCTTAAAAATTTGAAAAGACTGAACTAGTTATATTTAAAGTAAAATAAAACATATTTCTTGTTTGAGATTATAAGATAAAAAATGTAATTGATACGTACAAAATTTAATTTCCAAATATTTTGTATTCTCTAGGATGTTGGTACATCTGTATTTTGAAAATAATATTAAATTTTGGAGATAACAATGATTAAACAAAACTAACTCTACTAAATAAATAAAAAGAAAAATAATAATTTTTTTCATAAATTAATGTTTAATTATACTTTTTAGTCAATTACGATATTTAAGCAAATTGTTAAAAAAATACAAATTCAAAAACTTTATTATGTTTACCATCTTTAATTTGATTTAAGTTTAAGTAAGAAATGTTTTAAGATTTTTTCCTGATTAATTAATAAAGCTTTTAACTATTCAAAAGGCATAAAAATTTATCAAAGTTCGAACATAAGTCTGGATTAGATTTTTATAAATAACAGTTTGTAGAACTATAAATCTTGATAAGTTATGAGTCTGCTTATTAACAACGGTAAAACAAAACAAACTACACCTTAGAAGTTTTAAGTAAAACTACTAAACTAAGTATAAAATGAGGTAAAGTAAAACTACTAAACCTCATTTGAAATTGAAATAAAAAATGTCCTCAGACTAAAATAAAATTTAAACTACTCTAAGATTAAAGGAAAAGTAAAAGTTCCCTGAGTCACTTTGTATATGTTAGATTAAATAAAAAGACCCTGAGTTTCCTTGATGTTTCTTAGTTTTTGAAACTCAAAAATTTTTAATAAGTACCTTGAGTGTGTATGGCAACCCTTTATATAGCTGAAAAAAGGTTAAAGAAATTTTTATAAACAAACAGTTTCATTTATTATATAATTATTAGAGTATAGATTATTTTTCTTAAAATACATTTTTACAATCAATTTTTAAAAACAACTTAATTTTTGCTACACCTTTAGCTAAAATTTTGCTCTAGCTAAAATTTTTCCTATAACATCTATTTTATAAGAATTTGGCTGAACTTATTTTATAAAGTTCCAATTTAGCTACTAGGTTTCTGTAACCAAATTAAAAAGTTCATTATAAGTTTTCAGATAAGGTTATACATAATCAGAGTGTCAAAAATAATCCTTATTAAAAGGGAAAACTAAAACAAGAAATACAAAAAACCACTAAAAAAGTTTTTTCTATTTCATTTTATAAGTTAGGCATCCAACATCTTAAGGCTTTGTTTCTTTTATTATAAAAAAACTATCTAACAGAAAAAAACTTTGAATCACTTAAAATAACAGTTTTAACACAAGGAAAAAAAAATTAAGAATTTTTTTTATTTTTACTTAAACATTTAAAACTTCCCTCTAAGAGAATATAAAATAGGCTGAAAATAGTAAAAAAAAACATTAAACAAAAAATGAAGGAGAATATGGTTTTTAGTAACATATTCTTACTTTGCTATTTTAGTTTGCTCCTTTTCTAATAAACTTCTGTACTTTTTGACTTTTACCAGTTTCTCTAAAAAGTTGACTTGAAATTTTAAGTATTTAAAAGGTAACTATTAGATATGTTAAAAATCTTAACTTTAAACAACATGTAAGAAATGTTTTACAAAACCCAGTTTTTATCATAAAGAAAAATCAATCTATTCACTACTTTAGTTTAAAAATACATAAGTTTTTTACTTAAATATGCAATAAATACTTTGTCATTTCAAGTATTCTAAAACACAAACAAAAACACAAAATATATTATAATTCAAAACTATTTTAGAGTAATAAATATGACCCTTTTTTACAAAGCATGACTTTTGAACAAATTGAGTTCTAATACAATATCAGCTATAATATAAAACTAAGTGGTACACTTGACTAAGTGCAGAGCAGAGTTGCAAGGATGTTAAATTTAAAGATTTCTGAACACTGAATAAATACTGCTTTGTCATTTTTATTCTATCAAAAGGCAAAAGTCGAGTATAAACTTGGCAACTTACTAATATAAATCTAGGAATTATTTTGTAAACTTATTGTCCCGCAAAAATTATACAAAACTCTAATTTCTCAATGCAGTGAATTATTGCAAGTTGCCATAAGTTTGTTAACAACTTAGGAAATGATAACTTAAAGATTGAAGAGTAATAAATGTTAAATTAATGAAGGATAAACATTTATTAAATCAAAGATATTTTATACTAAATTGTGCCTTAACTCACACCTACCACCAAATTTGAGTATAAAAATTTTTAAGTGTAATTTAATTGCAGAACTTCACTAACTTACAAAACTAATGTTAAAAAGTATAACAAACACTTGAACATATTACACATTATTTTAAAACTAGTTGTTAAAAGTGATCAGTCTAGAAATTACCTGATGAGAAATTATCGGGTAAAATAAGATATAGTTAGAAATTAACGAGAGTTAAAAATAATAGTAAACCGTTATTTACATAGATATTAGTTTTAATATTAAGAAAACAAAATCTAATTGATAAATTTAATTTTGATTTTTAAGCCTTGTTTTAAGCTTAGTATTTGTGCAAGAGTTATTAACCAGCAGTTAATATCTTCTAAAACTTAAAAAATGAATTAGCTAGTGTTAGATTACAAGTATTAAAAAAATAATATTCAAAAACTTATAATTTATATTATACGACGTTTTAACCAATACTTAGTGTCTTCTTACACTATCTTACAATTAAATAATTCTTAGTTTTTTTAGACTAAACAAAATGTTTATTTTAGATACTTATACATACGAAACCTTACTTAGCTTTGTAAAAACTTATTAATGTTGTAATGAAAGTTTTCTTAAATTAAAACAGACACAAACATTAGTTTGTAAAGATTTTTACTTATAGTTGTTACAAAAATATCTCTCTTGAGAAATAAATTGTGCTACTTTAACTGAAAAAAATCTCACCACGCTCCTGGTGTATTGTTTTGCGAAAAGTATAATAAAACAAGATTAATTTAATTAAATGTATACAAATCTTTAAAACATGTACAAAATAAGAAAATATAGTTATTTTAAGACATAGAACTATATAAAATGAAAAAGAGAATACAGTCATTAAAACTGTTAACAAAACAAAATGATGTGATGAAAATAATTAATCTTAAATTAAACAAATTTTAAAGACAAAAAACTTAAAAAAATTTGTCTGTTTTTGAAAGGTTATAGTTTTATATAACATTTTAAAAGCAAACCTTTTATATTTTTTATTACGTACAAAAATCCCTAAAAAAATTAAAAGTTGCAGTTTGCATCAAATAAATACCAAAAAATAACTTTTATTTCTACACTTGTTACTAAAACTTCAAAAAAACAGTCTACTGTAGTTCATAAAAAAGTTCACATACTTAAAAATGTCTCAGTAAAATACAGTAGTTTCTAGCATTATTATCTATGCAGTTAGGATGATATGTTGTGCTGCTAAAATTTATGTGTATTAAAGTTAACTGTTGTTATCCTCACCTCTTTTACATTCGTCAATAAAACAAAATAATTGCCAGTCTCGTTTCATTGTAAATTCGTTTTTAATCATTTTAATTTTGTTTCATCTACCTTATGTATATATAAAAGTATGTATGCCAGTTAAAGTCTTTTTTATCTGTTTAGGTTTTAATTCAGCTAGTTTTTTGATATTTATCGGAAAGTTGGAAAGAATAATGAATGTATAGTTCTTAAAAGCGTTTGTAATTTTTTTTTGCTTTTATTTAATTTTTATTTGTTTTAGGCTAAAAGCAAGTATGGAAAACTAGTAACATTTATTTTAAAAGAAATAAATTCAAATTTTATTGTGTAAACATGTAAAAAGATTCATTGATTTCAAACTGAGAAGTAACTTATACTTTCAAATAATTTTTAGTTTAATGTTTAGTTTTTAACAATTCATTAGTTTTATGCTTTTTTGATCATAAGTTTGAATGAAGTTACTGATTCTTATGTGTTTAACTCTCACATTTTATAAAAAAAAATATTTATGTTATTTATATTTACTGCTTATTAAGCGTACACTAAATATTAATAATATGTTATAATTATACACTTATATATTAATTAATAGTATATAATAAAAAGTATTATTTTTATCTAAACTTTTTTAATTTACACTTAATTCTATAAATAAAACATTATTCTACTATGTAATAAATTGTTATTAACTCAGCGTTAAATTATAACAATAATTCCTAAACCACTTTCCTTTTTGAAGTTGTTCAAAAAAAATTACTGTTTTTAGCATTTTGTCTAGATTTAATTAATTTTTTTCTTTTCTAAAACTAGAAAAACTTATTCTTAGCTTCACTTAAACAGTGTTAGTTATGGTGTTTTTTATTTATAAATATGTGTCAATGATGTGCAGTTCGACATGGTTTTATTAGTATATAATTTTTTTCAAAGAAAGTGAATCGCGCAATTGAAAAGTTTTTAAAGTTATTTTTATTTTAAACAGCATTTATGCAAAGATCTACATTGTTACTAACGGAATTTTTTGTTTATGAGTTATTTTTTCTTACTAATTTAGTATCGGTTACAAAAACAAGAAACTTAATGCTACTAGTAATGATTATAAACCAAGAATTTTAATCAATCCATGTTGAATTCAAACTTGTTAAAAAAGGAAACTGATCAAAAACTGTTTAGATTTTAAAAGTTTTAAGTTTTCAAATGTTGTTACTAATCAAATCTAGAAAAATAAAGTTTAAACTAGGTTTACAAATTTTAAAAAGGAACACAAAGCTTTGAGATTAAAAATTTCTAGAAAAAAAATATTACCCTTGCTGCCCATAGCGCAATTTATTAAAAAATATCAATTTTTATATTAGAACATTTTAATTAATCTACACCTTATTAAAACTTGTTAAACACTTAGATGTAACAATTTAAGCACTAAACGTCGCGAGTGTGAAGTTAGCATATTTATTTTTTAAAAGTTCAAATTTTGATCTAATTATTGTCCTTATCTTAATAGCTAGTAATTTTTTTTTCATTCTACAGAACGGTCCTTTGTCTTTAATTAAAAAAAAAATCATTAGAGTGGGGCTCATTATAAAAAATTGGGTTTTATAAAAATAAAAATTTATCGGGTGGAAAAAAAATATATATACTTTTTTTAAATCTTCTTAATAAGATGTGTATAAACGGTTATAATTGTTTCCTTGCTAACTATCAATATTTTGCACAATTTGGCCTTAATTGGGTTTTTTTATGAATTTTGTCAATTATGAACTCAAACTCATAAAATAACATTGATCATATAAAAACTCAAATAGGGCCAAATTGTGCAAAATTATCACCGTCAATAAAAAAAAAAACAATTATAGCCGTTTATACACATACTATTAAGAAGATAAAAAAAAGTATTATTTTTTTTTACTCAAACTATTAAAATATTATTTTAACCTAATTGTAATTAAGGGGCCCCAATCGAAAAACCAAATCCTTATCCAATGATTTATTTTTCAAGACAAAGGACCGTTCTGTAGAATAAAAAAAAAGTTTTCAAATTAATTAGATCAAAAGTTTGGACATTCTTAAAAAAATTATTCAGGCTAACTTCACACTCGTTTAAACGTCTTAGACTAGAAATTGTTTATAAAATCCTACTATATTTGAAATTGTAAAAATATTGAAAACAACATTAAGTACAACGTAACCATGTACAACTTTTATTAATAAACGCAACTTTAAAACTAAAATAAGAACCATAAATTTTGTGATGTAGTATATATATAGACATGTTATGATATAGAAAATTCTTTTCTACTTAATTAAATAAACTTTTCTGTAAATCGAAAGTACGTTTCACTGTTATTCATTTTTAAATGCATAAATTTTAAAGATTCAAAGAATTCAAACAATAACAGTAAAGGCTTCAACTTTAAACGTTTAAAAATTAAACAGTAATTTTATTATTAGTTGATAACTAATATTTTTTAAAATCCTCAGCATTTTAAATTTGAACACACAAATAAAGATTTTAAATTAATATAAAGCCCTGTGTTACTATTATCTTAATTAGAATTACTATTATAAGATGGCTGTAGGCTAATTTTTTTAATATAAGCATCATGAGGAACATAATACTATACAAACAAAAAATAATTAATAAGCTTTAACTAAATCTATTCGATAAAATAAGCATTAATAAACTTGTTTAAATACAAAGTTCAGATATTAAAAATATAACGTACACGAAACAAATTGAGTAATTTAAAATAATATATGATATTTTTATCAGGGTTGCAACTCGTGTTTTCAAAATTTTTCAAGATTTTCCAAATTTCTTTTAAGCTTTTAAAAGTACACATTATTCGGTCAATTCGTAGTTAAAAGTTAATTTCAAGGTAAGAAACTATGTAACACAGTAAAAAGACATTAAAAAGATACTGTAAAGCTACTTAAAAATGTTTTTTTAAAAAAATATGTTTGACGATGACAATTTTTTTTTGTTTGTACGATAAATTTTTGTAGTCAAATCGAAATTTTACTACTGTACATGTGAAAACTGTTGAAACACAAAATTCGAAGATTTTTAGTGATTTTGTTCTATATACGAGGTTCTTTCAGGTTTTATTTTGCCTAAATTGTCGAATTCCAGGTTTTTCAAGGATTACAAGTACAGTGGCAACCCTGTTTTGTAAGTTCAGTGAAAAATCGAACCAATTTAATTACTGTTTTCTTCAAAAATACAATAGGAAGTAGACCCAATTTTTATTAGAAAGTTTCCAACACTGCTATCAATGTCGTCAGTCATTACGGAAAATTCGAAATAAAATAAATAACTATTTGGCATAAGCTTAAACTTTTCGTAATCGAAACCTCTTTGCGTTCCTTTTTGCTTATACTCATTTGTATAAAATATTCCATGCGGCTTCAGTTCATAGTCAAGCTCAATATTTTTATTAGATTCAGCTTCCTTAACAAAAAGTTTAAAACGTGAAATTTTATACGTATAAGTAAAGAAGTTTACCATAATAGTAGAGCTATCTGTAAGATGTACTTTACACTTAACATATCTTTTATTTCTATCCTTGGGACAAACTTGAATGTGGTTGTCTATTTTATAAACTGACTTGTACGTATCTTGAGCATGCAACGATGTTACTTCTAGGATTCTATCTTTCAACTGCTCTTTACTAGCCCAGAACTCTCCATTTTCCTTATTAGTTTTACTAGTAAAACTTTTTGGAATATTTTCGTCGGAGATGCAGTATTTTGGATTACATGTTGTATCGTAAAGTTTTATTATGTTATGTTTCTCATTGTAACCAATAATAGTATAACAATGACCGTAAATGACTTTATCGTTTTCGTTTGTTTTACTTTGTTTTATTTCTAGTGATGGTGTTATTCCTATTACAAGTGAACTTTTATTGTCAATTTCAGACTTAATGTGGCTAAGTATGTTGTTTAAAGACCAATTAACGGTATGTAAACTAGTAATCATGCAATCGCTAAAACTACTAAAGGCAAACAAACTGTTTGTAAAATTGCATCTTTCGTATGAATTGTAACAAGCCTTTTTTATAAAGGCTTTTTCAAAAAAGGATGCTAAAAGAAAATTATCATTTTTCGCAGACCTAGCATAAATTAATCGATTTTCTTTATCAAAAGGTAGAGCATCATCGATTATAATCTCAATTGGTCTTCCCTGATGATACATACTAAACATATATTTAGAAACATTTTTGAGTTGAACAATTTTTGGAGCTATTTTGGTCCAGAACTCGAATCTTTTTGAAAGAGCTGCTAGAACTGCTATCAGTCCACAATTTTTTACACAACCCTGCTTAAAATCGCACATTAATATTTCATAATTAAGTGGAAAATATGTCTGAAGTAGGTTAGTGCTTAATAACTCAACCCCCTGTTCGACATCTTTTTCTATAATTTCAAACTTTTCTACTGTTTGTTGAATATTCATTGTAGCTTTATTTACGCTTAATAAACTTATATAATCTGTTATCTAAAAAATAGTAGTTCAAATATACTTAAAACATGTTTAATAACAAAATTATAGGTAAAGAAAATAGATAAATTAAAAAAGAATTAAAAAAATTACTGTCAATAAACAACACAAAATTTATACATATAACCTTAATATATAACTTTTACTAAAATATAATTTTCGTCGTATTAGCTTAAACTAAGAATAGACAAATTTCAAAAACTAACTATAAAAAATTTTATTTAAAGTTCTTACAAAAAAAAGAAGTTATTTAAACATTCCCGAAGCTACTTCAACCTTTCACAAAATCTTAAACTAGTTTTTAGTCAGCAGTTTTTGTTCAACAATTTAAACCACTCTGATTTAATTTCAATTAGTTGAATAGCCAAAGTGTAATTCAACTTTAGCTAAACTATAAGTAGAACTAATTTCCATCTACTTACTTTGTTATACACAATTATTTCTAAAAAAAAACTTTAACTTACTAAACTAAAAATGATAGCTGTAATAGTTTTAGTATTGTCTTATATCTTTTTAAATAAGTTTTTTAACTTTCTCTAAGTTGTTGTAACTTTAATAGAATCTAAAAAGAATAAGATCTGTTCAAATATTAAAAATGATTTAAGTATTTATATTTCAAAATATATAAAAAAATATTTCTATTCTTTTTGTTTTTAGTCTTTTTTAAAGAGATGCAAGAACTGCTATCAGTCCACAATTTCCTACATTATCCTGCTTAAAATCGCACATTAATATTTCTTTATTTTTTTCTGAAGAAACTATTTAAAAAAGTTTTCTCGATAAATTGCTTGAAAGTGGTTAATTCCTAGAAACTCATCCCTCTAACTTACACCTTCTCTATAGTTTCGAAATTTTCTACTTTTTGATGAACTTTCATTATAGCTATAATTACCCTCTATAAGTTTATAAATTCTTTTATCTAAAAGATAACAGTTTAAAAATTAAATAAAAATGTTTAACTACCAAGTTGTTGTCAAAATTAAACAGATAATTAAAAAATAATTTTAAATAGACTACCAATCAACAACAAAAAATTTATAGAAAAAACGTAAATATATATATTTTTATTGAAATATAATATTTGTCTATGTTAGCATAAACGAAGAATAAAACAATTTTAAAAACTAAAATAAAAAAAAATGTTTTAATTTTCTACAAATAATAAAACTAAGTTGTCCAAAAGTACCTTATACTACTTCAAGCTTTCGAAAAATTTAGTCGGGAGAATTTATTTCAACAATTTAAACTACTATGATTTAAATCTAGTTAGTCGATTAGTTTAAGTGTAAATGTAAGCTTTAACTGAACTATAACTAAAATTTATTTTCATCTACTTACTGTATTATACATAATTATTTATAAAATATAATTTGACTCGCTAAATAAAAAGACTCACTTGTAATAATTTTAGTATTGAATGACATCTTTTTAAAATAAGTTTAGCAACTTTCTCTTAATTGTTGTAACTTTAATAGAAGCTTAAGAAAAATAAGATAGGCTTAAAAATCAAAAAAGACTCAACTAGTTAAATAAGAAAACATGTATTTGTTCTTATAGATTAAAAGATAAGAAATGTAAAAAACACATACAAAACTTAATTTCTAACTAATTTTTATTCTCTAGGATATAGGTTATCTGTATATTTAAAATGACTGTAAGGCTATTGTGACAACAGTAATTTAAAACCGATTCTACTAAACAAAAAAAATGTGTAAATTAATCATAAATTAATATTTAGTTATACCCTTTAGTCCAGGGTTTCATAAAGTTGGCGATATCGCCCCCCTGGGGGCGATTTTAGTAAGTCGGGTGGGAAATTTTAGTAAGGGGGCGATAACTAGTAAGGGGGCGAATGGGGGGCAATTTTGTAATTTTGGGCGCTCATAATATTTTTACTTTCTATTTTGTTATTTTACTAATTTTAGCTTTCCATTAAATATTTTGCCCAGAGGTAAAACTTTAACAAAAAAGGTCTATTTTGTTTACGTAAAGTATAGATTTCATTCCGAACATGTAAATAAAAGTGTAGAGTTTTTTCAAAAAAGGTCGAGTTGAGAAAACAAAACAGTGTAAAATCACAAATATGTTCAAGAAATCTACACTAAGCATTAAAGATGGACAATTAGCTTCTTATTATCTGTCTCTCATAGTTGCTTAACAACGACTGCCTCACACCATTGGGTAAAAAGCGTTTATTTCTATCTTAAAAAAAGTTCCGGAAAAAGTCATTCATTATAACAACTCCAGTAATGTTTTACGTTCTGTTCCTTTAAGCAACAACACTGTGAAAAGACGTATAGATCAAATGTCAGAATATGACTATAGCATGATAAACCGTTTGTAGATTGACGACTACAAGTTTTTCGTTTGTGACTGAATGATGAGTCCTAATAAGGACGGAACCGGTCTCAGTCTACCTAGACTTGTGGTCTGATGATCGAATTGGCATGAACAACCCTTATGGCAGAATATGATGAACAAAAGTTAGTTCAAGCAATGTAAAGTTTATTTTTATGCAGGTTAACGAGTCCACTTTGCCGGAAAATAAACAATTTTCTTCTTTTTGTGCGTTTAATATTTGTTGATACAACATACGAAGAACTAGCGTTCTTCCAACTAATGGAAAGCATAGCACAGGAAGGTTAGTGTTTGAAAAATTAAAAAATATTTTGAAGTAAATAAAATATCTTTAAAAAATCTTATAGGAATTGCAACAGATGGTGTTCCGTCTATGATAGGAAAGTATCGGGATTTAATCAAATATTACAAAGAGTTAAACCCTGAAATATTTACTATTCATTGTGATATGCATCGTCAACATTTAGTTGCAAAAAATTTGAGCGTATGTTTAAATGGCTCATTTAACTTTGTGATAAAAGCTAGCAAGAAAATAAATAGGTATGCTATACAAATTCGTCTGTTTAAACAGCTGTGCAATGACAATCATAAGGTTTTTGATAAGTTGATAATGTATACAGAAGTTAAATGGTTATCAAATGGAAACTGTTTAGAAAGTTTTGGCTGTTTTTAAATCAGTTATTGATTTTTAATTCTGAAAACGATAAGATATTGGCAGACAATCTTGTTAAAAGAAAAATAGACACTGCTTACATGTCAGACTTATATGGTAAGATTAACAATTTGAACAAAACTTTACAAGGTAAAAACTTGAATCTTGTAAAAGTCAAAAGTTAGATAACAAGTTTTAGAAACCTTGAACTGTATGGAAAAAATTTCAAAAATAATCACTTTTCACAGTTTGCAAGTTTAAAAAACTTAAAACTTTAAATAAGTGAAGGTGAAGTAGAAGTATTTTCATCTCATTTGGCACAGCTTATATGTGATATTGATAAACGGTTAACTAAAACTTTTCAATTAAACGTCCTGAAGTGGATTATGGATCCCTTCGAAGCAGATCTTTATGAAGTAAACATTGAATTAAAGGAAACTTTTTCAGACTTACAAACTGACCTTCAACTTAAAGTAATTTTTTGCAAAGTACGATAAGAAAGTTTTTGAACTCAACGAAAAGTAAGAAAAAAGTATTCAATCATTTGATATGAAGTTAGTTTGCTGTTTATAGCTTTTCCTTCTAGCAATGTTGTTGAGTCAAAGTTAGTATCTAGTTAAGTTATCAACATCTTGAGCAAAATATATAATCTAGATATTTGTAAAGCTTTATTTTACTGATTTAGAACTAGATATAGAAAAACTTGCAAGCAATCATGAAGCTCATCCTTTTAATTAGATTAGACTTCACTTGCAGACATTGTTTTCTGTGAGGTATTCAATTTTAGTTGGTTTTTTAAAAGATTTTTCGTTTTAGTTTGTTTGAATTGTAATGAAGTAGTCTTTTTATCATAAGTATTTTATTAAATAATTAATTCTACAATAGGTTTGCTCAATGCTTAATGCATATTAAATATGGTAGACTTTCTCTTTAGTTCACACTTTTTACCCAAAAAAAAGTGCAAATTTATAATTTTGTAAATTTAACTTAAATAAAGTATATAATTAACTAAGTATTAATAAAACAACAGTTTTATTATACTTAATAACTTATATACATCAATATTTTTTTATGATTACCTATTTTATGTTTTAGAATATTTTACGTTTCTTTTAAGTCATTTTAATTTTTTAACTTGATTTATTATTGTTAAAATATCTATATATTAAAGAATTTTAAACTATTTGTACAACTGTCTTTTGTTTTATCTTAATTTAAAATATTTTGACAATTAAAATATGTTGTTTATTTTAATATTTCAACCCTCGATTTTACTTTTTCACTAATTTCCTATTGTTAAACTATCAAAGGTTGATTCTAGAAAACAAATTCATTATTAAATAGAATGAAATAAGCCAACGAAAAGATTGCTACAGTTACAAAACAAAATTTAATACTAATAAAAATATTTTTTATTGTTATTTCTGTTCATAAAAATAACTGTAGAACCTTTAATTTTTTTTTTTATTAAAAAAAATTAAAATATTGTTAGGATTAAGGTTTAGTTTTTTAAAAGTTATTCCAAGTTAAATACTGTTTCACTACTACGAAACATATAGTTTAAAAAGTTTTAAATTAAATTTTTAACTTTACAATTAACTTGCTTATAATATCTTTTAGCATTGAAATTAATAATTTTTCTGCATTGAAAGAATCTATTGATAAAACCACTTTTCATGTGAGATAATCAACGAGTCGGTCAAACTTCCTAAACCTAAATCCGCAATGATGTTATAATATTTAATTCATATGTGTAAAATAAGCTATTCATTAATTTCTAGTTTTTTAATCTCTGGTAAAATAATTTTAGAATATGCCTATTTACAAAATAGTTTGAATATATTGTGCGACTTAAATATCTCACTTAACATTCACTTGTGAATTTTCCGAAATTCGTAATATAGCAGACTATTTTAATGTCAGGTTTCAGACAAAACTTTAGATGGGTTAGGTACGTCTAGATCCAGTCAAATGTCGGACTGCTAAATAACTTAAAAACTACTTGCGCAAAACAAATAAAATTTAGCCTTTTGCTACTTAATACTTAAAAGAAGCTTTAAATTTGGTTTTCAGTTCACAATAGTACTTCCTATCTCACAATAATAGTAAATCAGTTTATTACAACTTTGCTCGAGGTTTAAATTATTCAGCCCGCAAGTATACTTTTTTAACAACTCGACACTAAAAAGGATTTTTTAGTAAAAATGACTTGCTGCCTACAAAATTTGCCAACAACTAACCTAAAGGTTTCATTAGTTTAAAAACATTTCATATTTAAAAAGAATTGATTACAAAAGGCTCTTTTAAGTACTTTATTACACTTTACTGGGTTTGTAAATAATAACTGTAAATTATTTTATAAGCCCTGTAAATTACTTTGAACTCGGCCCAAAAGTGCGTGCATAAAAGGTTTCAGACTAGATTACATTTTAAACACAACTTTTTTGGCTCAAAAACAAAAAATATACTTTATAAAATCATGGTGGGCGATTTTTTTCAAGTTTCTATAAAGGAGGCGATTTAGTAAATGAGTTTGGGAAACCCTGCTTTAGTCTTTCAAGATGTTTAAGCTACTTGTAAAAAAGTTTCAAAGTTCATTATAATTTTTTTACCATTATTTTTTGTTTAAATTTAATTAAAAATTAAATATTTTAGGTTTTTATAAATAATAGTTTCTAAGAACTATAAATCTTAAAAAGTTATAATACTGCATATTAATAAAGCTAAAACAAAACAAACTACACCTTAAAAGTTTTAAAGTGTTATGTAGTATTTAAATAATTAAATAAACATCTTCAACAAAACTTAAAAAAAGTCATTTTAAAATATTTTATTATACTAAATTAAAAGATCTGGGGTTAGTCGACTTTGTTTCAATTTCAGCTTGATAGCCTCTGCTAGTTTTGATAACAAACCAGGTTTTAGCTTTGAAACTAACCAATTAATTTGACTAGTATTTTTCTGCATTTCCTAGTTATAAAACCTTTAAAAAAAGCTAAAAACTTGTTTAAAAAAAGTTCATAGTGTAAACAACTAAACAATTTTAATATTAAAAAACTAAAAGTAACGAAATTGATGTTATACATAGTTCCCACTTAAATCAAAAAGACTGCTCTTAGTCACCCTGAGATGTTTATAATCTTTGAAAAAAATCAAAGTCTATTTAAAACCAATAGATTAACTTCTTTAACAAATTTTGTTGAAAAAACCAAAACATTTTAACTTAAGCCTCATTTTAAATTTAATTATTAAACTGTCCTCAGATTAAAAAACTACCCTGAGATTAAAAAATAACTAAAACTTCCCTGAGTCATCCCGTGTTTTAAAAGACCCTGAGTTTCTTTGATATATCTTAGTATTTGAAAACTCATTAAGTTTTTTTAAGTAACCTTAGTGTGTACTACAACCCTGAATATAGCTTAATAAGTTAAAGAAATTTTCAAAAACAAATAGTTGTTTTTAATCTATAAATATTAGAGTTTAGATGTTTTTTCTTTAATTAAATTTTTATAATTAAGTTTAAAAACGACTAAACTTTTGCTTCATATACAGCTTAAAGTTTGCTCATAATATCTATTTTAGAATAATTTGGCTTAACTGTTCTATAAAGTTCCAGTTTAGCCACAAGTTTTCTGTAATCAAACTAAGAGGTTCATAACAAATTTTGATATCCAGTAATTCATATTTGGAAAGTACAAAATAATCCTTATTAGATTGGAAAACTAAAAAAAGAAATAAAAAAACCACTGAATAAATCTTTTATATTTTTCTTTTTAAGTTAGGCATCCAAAATTTTAAGGCTGTGTTTTTTTATTAGAAAAATAAAAGAAAAAAGATTATTAAACACTTAAAACAAATGTTTTAACAAAAGTAAAAAAAAATTCTTAATAAATCTTTTTATTTTTACTTAAAAAATAGAAACTTTTCACTAAGAAGAATATAAAAATTCATGAACTGTAGGCTGAAAAAGTCTAAAAAAAATTAAACAAAAATTAAAGGAGAATTAAGGTCTTCTAGTAAAATAGTATTTCTTTGCTGTTTTAGTTTGCTCCTTTTCTAATAAACTTCCCATTATTTTTCACTTTGACTGGTTTATCTAAAGCGTGTACTTGAAATTTCAAGTATTCAAAAATTATTACTAGTTTTGTTAAATAATTTAACTTAAGAACAACATGTAAGAAGTGTTTCACCAAACCCACTAAAATAAAAATATAAATCATCTGTTTTACTTTTTAACTAAAACAAATACATTAATTTTTTACTTCAACATATAATAAATACTTTGTCATTTCAGGTTTTATCAAAAAAAAAAAAAAAAAATTTTTTTTTAAAGTATTTTAATGGTAATAAATATGGCTTTTTTAGAAAGCATGACTTTTGAATGATTTGAGTTCTAATACAATATCAGCTATAACATAAAACTTAGTAGTACACTTGACTAAAGTGCAGAGCAGAGTTGCAAGGATATTATATTTGAAGAATTCTGAACACTGAATAAGTATTGTTATTTTTCTATTAAAATGCATTAGTGGCAACTAACTTATATAAGTCTAGGAACTATTGTGTAGTTTTTCCGCTTAAAAATATACAAAACTCTAATTTCTCACAGTGGTGAACTAGCGCAAGTTGCCTTAAACTTTTAAACACGAAATCTTGAAACTAACTTAAAGATTGACGAGTTAACTGATATCTTAATTAGAAATGGATTAATATTTAGTAACCTCATAGATATTTTTTCTAAATTGGGTTAAAACTCACACCTACTACCAACTTAGACTAAAGGAACTTTTTAATAAGCGATGTGCAATCATGACTAAAGTCCGATTTAACTGCAGAATCTCACTAAATTGAAAAACTAACGTTACTTACTTAAACAAGTTTTTGCAGATATTACACTATGTTTTTGAATTAGTGGTTTGAGAGATCGGTTTAGAAATTATCGGCTTAGATAAAATCGGGTAGTATATGATTGAGTTAGAAATTATCGCGGGTTAGAAATTATAGTAAACAGCTATTTTATAAGGTATTAGTTTTATTACTAACAAAGCAAACTTTAAATGCTAAATTTTGTTATTTTAAACTAAGTTAATCTAGTTTTGATTTTTTTAGACTTGTTTAAAGCTTAATATCGGTGAAATAATTTTCAACCAGCAGTTAATACCTTCTAAAACTGTTTAAAAATTTAACTAATATTAGTTTGAAATAAAAATAAACTAATATTCGAAAATTTATAATTTACATTATACCACGCTTTAACCAATAATTAGTGTCTTTTTACACTACCCTATAATTAAATAGCTTTACATTCTTTTGAAATTTAGCAAATTATTTATTTTAGATATTTATTCATACGAAACGTAAGTTAAGTTTGTAAAAACTTATTTATGTTATAACAAAAGAATATTTGAGTCTAAGTAGACACTATCATTAGTTACAAAATTTTTTTACTTATAGTTGCTATAAAATATTCTCTCTTGAGAAAAATTGTGCTTCTTTAACTAACGGAATTCTAACACGCTCCTTGAGTTTTTTTTTTCAAATGTAAAGGCATATTAAAAAAAGATAAATCTCTAAAACTTAAAAAAAAAATAGTTAGATAAAGATATAAAATAGAGAAAGATGTCACAAAAACTATTTATTAAATAAGCTGATAAAATAGAACTAAACTAATACAGAAACGTTGAAAAGACATAAAAGTTTCAAAATATTTTTTTTGTTCATAAAAAGTTGTAGTTATAAATAACATTTTCAAAAATAAACGTTTAAATTTTCTTATTACGTACAAAAAACCATAAATAAAAATAAAAGTTGCAGTTTCCATCAAATATACACCAAAAAAAGTTTTATTTCTGCACTTGCTACTAAAACTACGAAAATACAGTCCACTGTAGTTTATAAAGTTCACATAGTTAATAATGTCTCAGTTAAATACAATAGTTTTTAGCATGACTATCTATGCAGTTAAGATGAGTTATTGTGTTGCTAAAACTTATGTATATTAAAGTTTACTGTTGTCATCCTTATCTACTTCACGCTCATCAATAAAAGCAAGTTTAAAGCCAGTTTCATTTTATCATTAACTTTAAGTTTTTTTTCAATTATTCTTAACTTTATTACTTCTACGATATGCATATATACAGTGTATATGTCAATATAAGTTTTTGCTTTTAAAATTAAGTTTAAGTTTTATCAACCCGTTTAATTTTGTTTTGTCCCCCTTTGTAAAAATACAGGTGTGCAGATTAGTAATAAACTTTTGTTTTCTTATTTAGGTTTTAATTCTGCTAGTTTTATGTATTCATTGAAAAACACGAAAGATAGTGATTATAAGTTGTTAAAAGCAACTTTAATTAATTTTCATTTCTTTTAATTAATTTTTATTCGGTTTTGGCTGCAAACAAACATTTAAAATTAGTAACATTTGTTTTAAATTAAAAAAATCAAACGGTAGTGATATATATCTATTAATTTTTTTTTGAAAATATGTATACAATTTATGGTTTTTAAATGGTGAAGTTGCTTCTGGTTTCGACCAAATTTATTTTCTTTTTTAAGATTTTAACATTTTACTAGTTTTAAACGTGTTCTATAATAAATTTGAATAAAAATTATGATTTCTATGTGTTCAACTTTTGCGATCTTTATAAAAATACTCACGTCTAATATTTATATTTACTGCGTATTAAGCGTGAACTATATGTTAAATGTAAAAGTTCTTTTTTCAATCTAACTTCTTTTACATTAACCTTAAATTAAATGTTAATCAAAATTGTAATAACGTGCCTAATTCGGTATTAACAAAGTTTAAAACAAAATTGAACAAAAAATTTTATGAGAATACAAGATCCTTGCTGCCCCCTAGTGTAAATAAATATAAAAAATTAGTTAAATAGGTAGTTTAAAAGATAACTTAGTTGAAGCACTAAACGTGTTAATGTTGAAATTAATTATACAATTTAGTATTTTTTTATTTGTAAAGAAATAGAATTTTATTTAAAGTATAACTTAAGAATTTACAGCTTTTTTTAATTAACGAAATTAAAAAAGTAGAATAAACTATAATAACTAACGTTGTTTATTTGCTAATTTTTACTGGGTTTTAAATTTGTTGCATAAACTTCAAAGATTATAAAATGACAATACAAGTAAAAACATTAACTTCTAACATTTTAAAAATAAAAAAGTAAGTATGTTATGAATAAATATTATAACCTTTTTAAAGTCCTTAGCGTATTGTATTTAAACACACTAATATAGTTTTAAACTGATTTAAATGTTAAAAAATCTATTAACACGATATAAAATTCTACCTTAGTTATCTGAATTCGAACTTATATAAAACAGATGGCTATAAGCTAATTCCTAAAATATAAGCGTTGTTGTAAAAAGCATTCTATACTAAACCGGCCAGCCGATAATGTTACTTAGTTTATACGTGGACCTGGCTATTACGGACTCAACGTGCTGTTATGACATCAAGTCGATTTATCAAATGTGTAACAAACTTATACTATTATTCTAATAGGTTATAAGTGATTATTGAACTTAAGCAGCTGTTTAATGAAATAGGTTTATAAGCAGCTAGATAGTTTAACTCAGACTATTTATATAGTAGTAAGAGTGTTAAAAAGCTTAAATTAGTTGTATAACAAATTCGAATCTATAAACTAAAATGTGTATTTACAATGAATTAAAGTGCGACAAATAAAATTTGCTAAAAAGTAGCACAATATAAACTACTTTGACTTAAAAGTAAAGATGAAAAACAGTCGTCATCGTTACGCTATAAAAAATACATCATTTTTTATAAAAAATGACTATTAGTGCGTCAAAGCTATAAGCAACTAAAGCATCAGCAACTAAAGCTTTGATCAAGCGTGATCGTCACCTTTAATATGAAGTTTGATAGAAAAGAAAGAATCAAAACCACCTAAACACTGTAGTGTGCTACAATGCAATCAAAAAATATGTAGTCATAAAGCTTTATACAAATTACATCGATAAAGAAATTTTTATAAAACTTAACATCTGTTTAAATAAAAAGTAGTAAAATTTTTATAAGCATGTTTTAAAGTAATAAAATAAAAATTTTACAAATATATAATATGACGTGTAGAAAACAAATTAAGAGATATAAAACTAAATAATTATAAAACAGTTTAACATTATAGTTTCAGTGAAGCATGAAATCATATGAGACATTACTTTCTTCAAAAATACATGGTGAAGTTGACGCAAGTTTTATTAGAAATTTACCTACTTTACTTTGACTGTCGTCAGTTATCACTGCAAATTCAAATTTAAATGAGTAACTATTTGACATGAGCTTAAATTTTTCGTGGTTAAAATTCATATACAATCCTTTTTGGTTTTTTACATTTGAACAACTTACTCCATACGGCTTTAGTTCATACTCTAGCGGAATATCTTCATTAGAATCAGTTGTTTTAACATAAAGTTTAAAAGATGAAATTGTGTACGTAAACGAAAAGAAATTTATCATAATAGAAGAGCTTTTTTTAAGATTTAATTTACAAGAAGCATATCTTTTATTTTTATCCTTTGGACAAACTTGAATGTTTTTGTTTATTTTATAAACTGACTTGTACATATCTTGAGCGTGCAATGATGTTACAGTTACGGTTCTTCCTTCAAACTGCCTTTTACTAACACAAAACTCTCCTCTTTTTTTACAGGTGTTTTTTGTAATTCTTTTCGGAATCTTTTTGTCAGAGATGCATAGTTTTGTAACACATCTTGGATCATAAAGTTTTAGTGTGTTATGTTTGTCATTGTAATCAATAATAGTAAATGCATGACCATTAATTACTTTATCGTCTTCGTTTTTTTTACATCGTTTACTTTCTAGTGATGGTGCTATTCCAATTGCAAGTGAACTTTCATCATCAATTTCAGACTTAATGTGGCGAAGTATGTCGTTTAAAGACGAACTTTTATTAACGGTATATAAATAAGTCATCATGCAATCACTAAAACTACTAAAGGCAAACAAACAGTATGTAGAAATACCTCTTTCATATGAATTGTAACAAGCCTTTTTTATAAAAGCTTTTTCAAAAAAAGATGCTAAAAGAAATTTTTCATTTTTCAAAGACCTAGCGTAAACTAAGCGATGTTCTTTATCAAATGGTAGAGCATCATCAACTATAATCTTTATTGGTCTTCCCTGATGATACATACTAAACATATATTTAGTATTATTTCTGACTGTAAAAATTTTCGGAAAAATTTCAGTCAGAAACTTTGGCCTTTTTAAAATAGCTGCAAGAACTGCTATCAGTCCACAATTACCTACGAAACCCTGCTTAAAATCGCACCTTAATATCTCTTTGTATTTATCTGGAAAATTTTTTCAAGTGGGTCAGTTCTTAAAAACTCAACCCCTCGATTTACGTCTTTTTCTAGAATTTCAAATTTTTCTAATGCTTGATGACTTTTCATTATAGCTTTAAATACTTTTTAAAGTTTATATGGTCTTTTTCTAAATAATAACAGTTTAAAAATACAGAAGACTATTTATTTTGAAACTAAAGTAAAAAATAAAGTTAGTTTTTAATCTGAGTTAACAAAATAAAAAAACGTTTGTAAATTGCTTTGTAGCTAATTATTTTATTGTTACTAATTGTCCTTTAATAATCGATCTAATAATGTTTTGTAATTACAATATTTTTAACTAATCTAAAAGTCAAAAAATAAATATGAACGCTGAAGAGTTTGAGAAAATTGTTTGTATAAGTTTATAAATTATTCAAAAATTAAATATGTTTTACAATTACTCTTTGTATTACGTTAAAATAATACTGTTAGAAATTAATTCGTATTCTTTAGGATATAGGTGTATCTGATTATTCAATATTACTAAAAGGTTATTGGAACAGTATGTTAAACTGACTCTACTTATTAAATAAAGACAAATACATACTTTTTATCAGAAGTTACTGTTTAACTGTACACTATGGTCTTTTAATGTTTTCAAGCATGAAATGTAAAAGAGTAAATTAGTCATAAATTTAAACATGATTACCATCTTTAATCTCTTTTATATTTAAGTTAGACATATTTTACTGAAGCATTATTAAACTTTTTAACTATAAATATAGCCTTATCATTGACTAGAATAAAATATATACCTGAATTGTAGTTTTTAAGCATCAATTTCTAATAATATAAATCTAAAAAAGTTTTATAATTGTATATTAACAAATCTAAAACATAACAAACTACACCTTAAAAAATATATAAAAGTATGATGTAGTTTTTAAAGAATTAAATTAACATCTCCAATTAAACATGAAAAATCCTTTAAAAAAGAATTTCTGCTCAATTGAAAGATTTTGGATTTTTCTACTCAGTTTAAATTTCAACTTTTAAGCCTCTGTTTGTTTTGATAACAGGCAAATTTCAAGCTTAGAAACTGTCCAAATTACTAAACTAGTACTTTTCTGCATTATCATAGCAAAAATATTATAAAAAGGAGCAATTAACTTGTTCAACAAAATTATTTTACTTATACAAACAGTTTAAACAAACAAACATCTTAAATATTAAAAAAATAGAATAATAAAAAAATTGATACTATAAGTTGTTGCCATTCTTTGAGTGAAAAAAAACTGCCCTAAATCACCAAAAGATTTTTGAATACTTAAAAAATCTCAAAAACTTTTCATAACCAATAAAAGTTAAATTCTTAAACAAATTGGCTATAAAAGAACAAAATGTTTAAACTAAAGCTCATTTAAAGTTTAAAAAATTGATGAGATTTTTTATAAAAAACTAAAATTACCCTAAGTCACCCTGTGCTTTTAAGAAAAACCCAAAAAAAAACCTGATTTTTTATAATTGATTTCTTAGGATTTGAAATTTACTTAAGTTTCCATGGGTCTCTTGAATGTTTGGCAACCTTGAATAAAGCAAAAAATACTTCTAAGTATTTTCTGAAACAAACAATTGAATTTTATCTTTAACTTTAAGGTAATAAAGATTTATTTTTTTAAAATACAATTTCACCAACAAATTTAAGAACAACTAAATTTTTTGTTAATCAAAATAACAATATCTAGTAACTTGAAATTTTTTAAAGTTATGGAGCTGTATACTAACGAAGCTAAATCAAAACAAACTACAACTCAAAAATTTTATTAAATTCTTTTTATCATCAAATTTATATACAACTGAATTTTTGTTAATGAAAATACCATATTCTAACAGCTTTATATCTTCAAAATGCCAGTTTTAAAGAATTTTCGTATACATGAGGATAAAATTTTGCTTTTAACATATACTTCAGAATAATTTTGCTGAACTCATTTATACATTTCTTAGTTACAGGGTGGCCAATCGTTTTTTCAAAAAACTTTTCAGGTTTCCAAAATTTCTTCCAGGTTTTAAAAAGTAAACATTTTTGGGTCTATTTTCAGTTTAAAGATAAGTTTAAGGTAAGAAAATCTGTTAAATAGTATAAAAACATTGAAAAGTTACTGTAAAGCTAGTTATTCTAAATGTTTTTTTTTTTAAAGCTAATAATGACAAAAACTTGACATTTATATGATAAATTTTTTGAGTCAAACATAATTTTACTACTTAGCATGTGAAAACTGTTGAAATTCCAGGTTTTTTTAGGTTTTTTTTTGTGAGTTTTGTTCATAATTCAAGGTTTTTTTTAATTTCTTAAATTCAAGATTTTCCAGGATTTTTTTGCCTTAATTGTCACATTCCATGTTTTTCAAGGTTTTCCAGGTTTCCAGGTAAAGTGGAAACCCTGTAGTTAGTAACAAGCTTTCTTTTACCTTATTTAAAAGTTCTTAATAACTTTTGAGATACAGTAACTCATATCAAAGAGTACAAAATAATCCATATTGAACAAAAAAACTAAAAACATATCTAAAAACATAACTAAAAACATACGTTCTTTTGTAGTTTAAAAGTAAGACGTCAAAGTTTTTGACATATATTTATTTTATAAATAAAAAAATTTGATAAAATTGGTTTTTTATATATAAGAAAAAAGTTGTATTGACAAAAGTTTAAAAAAATATCCTGTCATTTGATAAAATAATTATTTTAACTTGAATAGTTCAAACTTACTTCCAATAAATATATAAATTTTGATAGAGATTAGGCTGAGAAAATTAAAAAAAAAAACTACTTAGAAAATAAATGAAAATAAGATTTTTAGTAAATATTATTTTTTTACTGTTTTAGTTTGCACCTTCTCTCTTACTATTGTATTCTCTGACCAGTTGCATCTAAAATGTTAATCTATTTTTTTTTTTTTTTAAGTTTCAAACTATAAGCTTTACGAAAAGATTTAAAATGAAAACAACATGTAAAAAAACTGCTTTATCCATCCCTTAATCATAAAAACACAAACTATTTTACTACTTAACGTAAAAAATAAATTCGTATGTTACTTGAACATAAGATAAAAACTTAGTCACTTTAAGTATTTTCAATTATTAACAAAAAAGTAAAATTTATTGTTCTGTAAAAACTATCTTAATGGTAATCAATAAGGCTATTTTAGTAATTATGGCTTTTGAATGAATTGAGTTCTAATGCAATACCAGATCTAATATAAAACTTAGTACACTTGATAAAAGTTTAGAACAGAGTTGCTAGGATATTAAATTTAAGAATTCGGAATATTGAATAAAGAGTCGTTTGTAATTTTTTATTATTAAAATTCAATGGTCGAGTACCAATATGGCAACTTACTTATACAAATCTGAGAATTACTGTGTATAGTTCCCGCTAGGCATGGTAAAACTTAAAAACCACTAATTACAGCTGTTTTATTGCTACAGTAACTAAAAAGATAAAGTAACAAATTATAACTAACTTTTACTCATATTCTATATTGGATTAAATTTAATAGCTTAATCTTTACTACTTTTGTTTTAATATATTTACTATAACGTTTTAAACTACATAAGTCTTAATTTACAATGTACTTAACTATTTGAACACTTTGAATGTAAAATTTAAAAAAGTTTATAATTCTATTTTGACCTATTTTTTTTACAAAAAATAATAAGTTCTTCTTAAGTAATTTTTAGCCTAAAGCTTTCAAAAAAGTATAAAACAACTTTTAAAGTATATAGTGGTATTCTTTTGTAGCTTTATCTTTTATTCAACATTAATTTTTATTTAAATATTTTTAGGTTGAATACATTAGTTTAAGTTATAACAAACTCAAATATTTTAATATCTTGATTAGTTAATCAAAGTTAGAAAAAACACTTTTAGGCAAATACTTTATTGTCTTATTTGTAGTAATTAAAAATAAGTATTGTTTTGTGCATACTTTGTCCACAAATGAGAATTGTAAACTATAGGCTGTATTTTCTAAAGAAATAACTACATAGTATAGATTTGTGGCTGTAATATACAACAATTTTAATGATGAAACTAAAAAAAAAATGTTTAATTTATTTTTGACATCTACATAATGAGAAAATCAATCTTAAGAAAAAATAATAATAGTTAAAAGTTTTTGTAAATGTTTATTTACATTTGAGATCAAAAAGTCCTACTGTCGGGGATTTTTCAATAGTGATATATTTACTTTGCGACATATGTTACCATCTTTGGTTCCCCTATTTATATACAAAACTCTATACTCATAATGCAAAGAGTCATGTTGCAATAAAATTAAGACAATGGCTATTCCTTAAGTTAACTAATTTAAAGCGTTAGCTGTCAATTATACATTTTACACAAGCATATAAAATTGCACGAGGTCACAAAATTAATCAAAAATACTTTGGCGCGAAGACACTGTTTCGCGAGGGAATAAAATTGCACAAAGATATAATTGTACGAAGAAACTTTTGCACGAAGGGTCACTTTTGCACGAGGACACTTTTGCACGAAAATATTTTTGCACGGGTTGATTTTTTTTTTTACTTTTTCCTTGTATTTTTTTTATTAATTCTTTTTTTTTTATTTAACTAATTAATTTTTTATATTTATTTTTTATTACTGATACCTCTTACCCAAGGTCTGTGAATTATTTTTAATTGATAAGTTAATTCTATTTTTATTGATAAAACATATATTTTTACTCTCACTGTTACCCCTAAACTAAAACTTTCCCTCGTTCAGTAGCTTTTTTTTAATTAATTATTCTTTATTTATACAATTTTTTATATTATCTTATTAGTTACTTTTTTATTTTTACTATCACTTTTACCCTTAACTATTATCTTTTTTCAGTAACTTTTTTTTCGTATGAATTTATCATTTAGTTGTTTTTTTATTTTTTTAAATATATTTTTTTGTTTTTTTTTTCTTTTGTGCAAAAATAACCTTCCGTGCAAAATTGTAACTTGTGAAAAATTGACCTTTAGTGCAAAGTTGTCTTCGTTTAAATTGACCTTTGGTGCAAAGTTGTCTTCGTTCAAATTTGCCCGCTCGTGCAAATTTGTCTTTGTGCAAAAATATCTTTGAGCAATTTGTGCCCTCGTGAAATTTTGTATTCGTGCAATTTAATAACCTTGTTAAATTTCGACCCGTCTATCCAAATTAAAGAGTTAATGATGTTTTTATTGATAAGGATAAACATTTAATAATCATGTAGATGTTTTTTACTAAATTGTGAATGAAATCACTCCTATCACCAAATTCTTGCAAAATCTAACATCACTTATGTACTTAAATAAATATTTGCACATACAACATAAAATTTTGAGTCTGAAATTGTTAAACCGTAATAAATTATAATTCATAAACTCATGTTATATTATAAATAAATTATGCTTCCTGGGTGTTTTATTTTAAATAGAACTTTTAAAGTAACTGCACATTTTTCAGGTCCTAATGTTAATTTTTTATTTAAATGTTTAAAATTTAAATGAATTGTTATGTTGACTAACTCTTGTGAGTACCCGTTGTTGTTCAATCATTATTTATGCTTTAATTAATTATTGGATAAAAAAAGACATTAGGATCTGAAAAATTTGTAGTTGTTTTAAAACTTCCATTTATTAATAAAATTTAAAAAATGTTAGAATAGAAAATTAGACAATTAATAAAAAATACTTATTATGAAGCAAACAGAACCATCTTCACCTCTATACCACTACTAACACTAGTGGTATTGATCCAATATCAAACTTAAATAAAAGTATGGTAATTTACCAATACAGCTGCTGATGTAAAGTAAGCTTTACTAGAATAACAACAAAACATCTAAGAAAAATGATAAAAGAGCATGTCCCATAGAGTATAAGGAATTTTTTTCTTTTCAGATAAAAAAGATGATTCACCGGTCAAAGCTTTAAATCAGGGTTTCCCAAACTCATTTACGAAATCGCCCCCTTTTTCAAACTAAAAAAAAAAACCGCCCCCATGATTTTTTACAGTAACTATCCTCTTGAGTATGAACTTTTGGCACAAACAAGTTGTGTTTTAAATGTAATTTATACTGCTACTTGTCAGGCACGCACTTTTGAGTTGTGTTCAAAGCAGTTTACAGGGCTTGAGAAAAAAACTTGCAGTTATTTTATTAAAGCCTTGTAAATTGTTAAAAAATACTTAATTGTTAAAAAGCTTTATGTATTCTGTAATCAATTCTGTTCAAATATGAATTGTTTTAAAATTAATGAACTCTTCAGGTTAGTGGTGGACAACTTTTTAGTCAGGAGGTCATATTTACTAAAAAATCCTTTTTAGTGTCGACATGTTAAAAAAATTATTTGTGGGCTGCGTTATTTGCAAAGCTAATAAAACTAAAATAATGATTGATTTAAATTTATGTATAGTAAAAATAAACGCAACAGTTCTTAACAAGTGAAAACTTTTTTCTAAAAAAAATATAATTTATAGTAAAGCAAAATTTTTTAAAATAATTTTCACCAAGTCGTTATTTATTTAAAACAAAATAACAATGTTAAGAAACTAAATTAGAATTTTTTGATTATACTAACTTATACCGTATATATTGAACAAAAAAATACTTTAATACAATTGATTAGATTACAATTATATAATAGGAAAACTAATATAACATTATTTTAAAATGAGTTATAGATATCTTTAGATAAATACATAAAATTATTTACTAGATAGAGTTAAATAATGTTTTTTTGTTAAAAATTTGATTTAATGAACCGTTTCATGTTATGAAGACATAAACATTTGTGAAAATAATTTATTATTAAAATTAAAATAGATTTATTTATTTTAATTTAAGTTTAGTTAGAAATACTTATAAACGATACAAAACTTTAATATTGCCGGTTGAAACAGTTAAAATGTTTTACAATCTCAAAAATGATGTTTTTAAATAGAAGTGTAACTTTATTTCATTAAATATCAAACTATCTGGGTATAAAACTATATTAAATTACAATAACTTTTTGTTAAAACATACAAGAAAAGTTCTTATGCATTTTAGTACTTATTCTTATTAAAAATTAATGATGATAAGTAAAAAAAAGTCTTAAGCCTAAACGAAAAACTTAAGTTATTTGTAGAGGGTGTAGAATAACTAGACTATAGCTCATTTTAGTGTTTATATTTATACTTGTTTTCGTTTCAGATTTTACATTGTTAATAAATTATTAATCTAAATTGACAAGGAGTTATTCTTCATGTAAAATCTTATTTACAGTTTTAGAAAAGTAAAATGGTTGTAGTAAAGTACCCAATCCGTGGATGCGAGTTCCAGACACCAGATCTATCCGGTGATGTAGTTAGAAGCCTTCTCAACCTCCAGAAAGTGGAGCATCAGCAAGATTCTGGGTTATCCAATAATAGAGTAATGCCAAATGCACATCAATTGATTCGACCAAGGGTTGACCGGGGGATCAGCCTAGAGACATGGCTTGCTTTCATTCGGAGGTGGGAGGCATTCAAGATTGGTTCGAATATAAGCAGCCAAAATGCAAGCATACAGCTTTATCAGTGTGCGCAGGACAAGTTTAGCGATCTTATGTTAGCAAGTAATCCTCGACTGATGGCCAAATCAGAAAGTTACGTTTCTAAACTGATGGAGTCGATTGCAGTCATAAAAGTTGCTATTGGTGAAAAGAGAGCAGAACTTATGAACCCACATCAGGACCATGATGAACCGTTTAGAACGTTTGCCACACGTGTACGAAGCGAAGCAGAAACCTGCAATTTCACTACAGTCAGTGAGTGTGACTGTGGGTAAAATAATGTGACGAGATTAAATAAGAAGTATTTTAAAATATCAAAGAAAAAAAAAAAATTTCATAAAATAATGTCTGCTACTGAAGTCTAATATAGTGTGAAGGATGAGGTTCATAACTGCTTGCAAGTTTTACTAACCTGATTCTTAATCAGTAAAATAAAGTCTCCTTTACAAATATCTAGATTATATCTTTTGCTCAAAATGTTGATAACTGAACTGAAAGCTTTCTCAACAACATAGCTAGAAGGAAAAACTATAAACAACAATCTAAATTCCTCTCAAATGATTGGATACTTTTGCGTTAGTTTTTGTTGAGTCCAAAAACTTTCATATCGTTCTTTGGAAAAATATACTTTGAGTTCAAGGTCAGTTTGTAAGTCTGAGAAGGTTTCCTGTATGTCGTTTACTTCAAAAAGATCTGCCTCGAAGTGATCAATATTTTCATCTATATGATAGCTTTTTTGTTTCAAATCGAAATTTTAATACTTAATATGTTGAAATTGTTAAAAATTCCAGATATTTAGGTTTTTTTTTTGCGTAAAATGTCAAATTCCAGGTTTCTAGGTAAATTGGCAACCCTGTATAGTTCTATTTCTTAGTCAAACTTAGTGACTTTTCAAAAAACTATCGAAAATAAATGTATACAGGGTTGCCAGTTTACCTAGAAATTTGTCAATATATAACTTAGATATTTACAAACCATTTATGATCCCAAAAAACATATATGTCAGGTTATAAAATGGTGAGAGGGATTCCGATCATCTATGATCTATGTAATTGTTAAATAAGAAAATAGATGAATAAAAATTTGTAATTTATTTGAATGTAGGAGTTATAAGTACTTGATTTTTTTCTCTATATTGTACATAAACAAAACAAACTTTTTTTGTTCATGTTTTACCTCAGGGTCAAATATTTAATAGCAAACTAAAATTAGTAAAATAGCAGTATAAAAAGTAAAAATTTTGTGACAGCCAAAAATTCTAAAATTGCTCCCTTTTCGCCTCCTTACTAGTTATCGCCCACCCTTTCGCCCCCTTACTAATTATCGCCCCCCGACTTACTAAAATTGCCGCAAGGGGGCGATATCGCCCACTTTGGGAAACCTTGATTTAAAACCAATAGATTCACTTCTTTAACAAATTTTGTTAAAAACATCAAAATATTGAAAATAAAACCTCATTTGAAATTTGAAATAAAACTGTCGTCAGATTAAAAAAACTACTCTCAGATTAGAAAAAAACTAAAACTTCCCTGAGTCACCCTGTGTTTTTAAAATTAAATCCAAAGACCCTGAGTTTTCCTGATGTTTCTTAGTATTTGAAAACTCATTAAGTTTCTTTAAGTACCCTGAGTTTATACTGCAATGCTGAATATAGCTTTATAAGTTAAAGAAACTTTCAAAAACAGTTAGTCTTATTTAATCTATAGATTTAAAGATTTAGATGTTTTTTCTTTCAATAAATTTTTATAATCAAGTTTAAAAACGACTAAATTTTTGCTATTCATATAGCTAAAAACTTGCTCATAATATCTATTTTAGATTAGCTTGGCTAAACTATTTTATAAAATTCCTGTTTAGCAACAAAACAAGTTATATGTAATCAAATTAAGAGGTTCATAATAAATTTTGATATTCGGTGATTCATAATCGGAAAGTAAAAAATAATCCTTATTAGAATGGAAAACTGAAACAAGAAATAGAAAAACCACTAAAAACATTTCTTCTTTTTTATTTCAAAAGTTAGGCATCCAAAATTTTTAGGTTGTGTTTTTTTATTACAAAAATGAAATGAAACAGATTATTAAACACTTAAAAACATTTTTAACAAAAAAAAAAAACATTTAATGAATTTTTTTATTTTGATTTAAAAAATTAAAACTTCTTACTAAGAAAAATATAAAATTTCATGAACTGTAGGCTGAAAAAGTCTAAAAAGAATTAAACAAAAAGTAAAGGAGAATTATGTTTTTCTAGTAAAATAGCATTTCCTTGCTGTTTTAGTTTGCTCCTTTTCTAATAAAACTCCCATTATTTTTGACTTTAACTGGTTTATCTAAAAAGCTTACTTGAAATTTCAAGTATTTAAAAAAATATCACTAGTTTTGTTAAATAATTTAACTTAAGAACAACAAATCCATTTAAATAAAAATATAAATCATCTGTTTTACCTTTTAACTAAAAAAAATACATTAGTTTCTTACTTCAACAAAATACTTTGTCATTTTAAGTTTTATCAAACATAAACAAGAAATATACAAATTATTATTTTTAAAAAACTATTTTAATTGTAGTAAATATGGCTTTTTTAGAAAGCGTGACTTTTGGATGATTTGAATTCTAATACAATTGAGATATGACATAAAACTTAGTAGTACACTTGACTAAAGTGCAGAGCAGAGTTGCAAGGATATTGAATTTAAACAATTCTGAACACTGAATAATTATTCGTTCGTTAATTTTCTATAAAAATGCAAGAGTGGAGTATAAATTTGTAAACTAACTTATATAAGTCTAGGAAATATTGTGTAGTTTTTCCGCTAATTAATATACAAAACTTTAATTTCTCACAGCGGTGAACTAGTGCAAGTTGCCTTAAACTTTTAAACACGAAATCTTGAAACTAACTTAAAGATTGACGAGTTAACTGATATCTTAATTAGAAATGGATTAATATTTAGTAACCTCATAGATATTTTTTTCTAAATTGGGTTAAAACTCACACCTACTACCAACTTTGACTAAAGGAACTTTTTAATAAGCGAAGTGCAAACATGACTGAAGTCCGATTAAATTGCAGAAACTCACTAAATTGAAAAACTAATGCTACTTAGTTTAACAAGTTTTTGCACATATAACACAATGTTTTTGAATTAGTGATTGGAGTGATCGGTCCAGAAATTATCGGGCTAGATAAAATCGGGTAGTATATGATTAAGTTAGAAATCATCGCGGGTTAGAAATTATAGTAAACAGTTATTTTTTAAGGTATTAGTTTTAATACTAACAAAACAAATTTTAAATGCTAAATTTTATTATTTTAAATTAAGTTAATTTAGTTTTGATTTTTTAAGACTTGTTTAAAGCTTAATATTGGTAAAATAATTTTCAACCAGCTGTAAATACCTTCTAAAACTGTTTTAAATTTTAACTAATATTAGTATGAAATAAAAATAAACTAATATTCGAAAACTTATAATTTACATTATACCTCGCTTTAACCAATAGTTAGTGTTTTTTTACACTACCTTATAATTAAATAATTTTACATTCTTTTGAAATTAAGCAAAATATTAATTTTATATATTTATTTATACGAAACGTAAGTTAATTTTGTAAAAACTTATTTATGTTATAACAAAAAAATATTTGAGTGTAAGTAGACACTAACATTAGTTACAATTTTTTTTACCTATAGTTGTAATAATTATTCTCTCTTGGGAAAAATTGTACAAAGTAAACTTTAACTAACAAAATTCTAACACGTTCCTTGAGTTTTTTATCAGAATGTAAAGGCATATTAAAAAGAGATTTTTTTTAGTTTTATATACACAAATCTCTAAAAGATTAAAAAAAGAAAAACATAGTTAGATTAAGATATAAAATTTTATAACTTAAAATAGAGAATGATGTCACAAAAAATATTTATAAAATAAGCTGATAAAATAGAATTAATATGATACAGAAACGTATAAAAGACATAAAAGTTTCAAAATATTTTTCTGTTTATAAAAAGTTGTAGTTATAAATAACATTTTCAAAAATTAACGTTTTAACTTTCTTATTATGTACAAAATCCAAAAATATAAACTAAAAGTTGCAGTTTGCATCAATTACATACCATAAAAGTTTATTTCTGTACTTGCTCCTAAAAATGCAAAAACAGAGTCATAAAAAAGTACTGTAGTTCATGAAGTTCTCATACTTAAAAATGTCTCAGTAAAATACAATAGTTTCTAGCATTATTATCTATGCAGTTAGGATGAGCTGTTGTGTTGCTGAAACTTATCTTATTAAAATTTACTGTTGTCATACTTATCAATTTCACGCTCGTCAATAAAAGCAAGTTTTAAGCGAGTTTCATTTTGTCATAAATTTTAAGTTTATTCAACCCGTTTAATTTTGTATGTCCCCCTTTGTAAACATGCAGGTGTGCATGTCAGTAAGAAACTTTTGTTTTTCTATTTAGGCTTTAATTCTGCTAGTTTTATGTATGCATCTAAAATAGGGGTGGGCAACGTAAATAGTTGACGGGCCGGACCAAAAAAAAATAGTCCTCAGCGGGCCGGAGCATTTCGAAATAGTGATCTACCGGTTTCAGCTGGATTCTTTTTTAGATCCGGATCCTAATTTGAAAATATTATTCTGACCCGGTTAAATACTAATTTTAAACAAAGATCCGGATCCGAATGGAAGCTAATTTGAAAAAGATTTCAATCCAGCTGGATGCTATTTGATCGGGTATTTCAAAACTTTGAATCAGTATTTTAATTACCAAGGTTCTCAAGTATGAAATTTTGTTCCAATTTTTATTAAGTATTCATAACTCTTTATTTGTTATAACTCTGGACCGAATTAATTCTAGATAGTCTTATAAAAACAATAACTTACTTAGTAAAAAATACTCGAGCCTAATTTTTCAAGCTTAAACATTAAAGAATTGTTAACTATCCGAAATTGTCTAATTTTAGAAATTCTTGGCTGAAGTTTTCATTAATAATAATATTCAGAAGTTAACTAACATTACAAAATTAAACTACTAACTTTTAATTTGAACAAAATAATAAAGATTCATTAAATATTTTTGCACTTATAAAAGAAACCAAACTACAAATAGTTCTGATATAATAAACAGTTTTACCATAAAAAGCGAAAAAATAAAATAAAAAGATCTCGATGAAACACTTAAGGTTAATCATATATTACAGTTGTTTAAATCTAGTTGCATGACGGTTTGGGAAAATCTGCAAGTGTACTGAAATACCGATTAGGTTTGAAATTAGCTTATCCTTGCTAATAATTATGGTCAGAAATGTTTGTTTTCAAATGTATGAAGTCTCGAACAAAACAACTAGTTTCATGGTCATATTTTGAAGTTTACAAACTTTGGCTCGTTTAATAATAGATAAAAATCTATCTAAAAATCTACTAAAAGCAACGAAAATTATATGTTTGATTTAAATTTTCATATCAAAATATTTAAAAAACAGTTAAACCTAAATAAAAAATTACTTTAGCTTAAAATTCTAGTACTTTTACTTTCAAAATATCAAACAGTAATGATCAACTTATGGAACTTAACTAAGTTCTGTACTTTAAAAATAATATTATCAAACAGTTCATCTAAAACACTTTTATAAAAGTATAACATAAAATAACGAAATACTAAAATAAAAAAGAGATTAATTTATAATAAAACATGATAACCATATTAATTTAATAGACTTTTAGATTAAGATCAGTTTCACTAATGAAAATAGTACTAAACAAAAAACTAACATATAAAACTGTCATATTATATTTTAAATGTAAGGTTAAAGAGTTTAGCAAGAATAATTACACTAAAAAGAAGTCAATGAGACATTTTTGGATCATCAAAGGTTTTAACAAGCTGTTTAAAATCTTAAAGTATATTCGAAATAGATATTCTCAGTAATGACTGCAGATTGGTAACAGTAAAATTTGAACGCAGCTAACTTTTGTTTATATACATGGTTGAGATTGTTTGTTCGCAAGTATATGTAGACCCAAACAGAACAAGTAAATTCATTGCCATCTTTTTTAAATTAACATACTTTGACTTGTTAAGTAGGGCGTAAAGTCTGTCAAACTTTAAAGGTTCTTTTTAGTGTACTGTCACATTGAAGTTTAGCAGTTCTAACTGTATATTACTAGGTGCATTTTCGGTGTCAAACGTCAACTATGGTGACACAATATTAAACTCTTCTATTAGTTGTTAAAAGTCTGCAAAACGACGACCAAACTCATTATCAAGTGAAACTATTGTCATCAATTGGTCTTTACTAAATTTAACCATATAATTAATCAAAAAGTCATAAATAAAAAAATCAATAGCAGAAAAAAGTGGAAATTGTAGTCTCAACTTAAAATATTCTATAAAATTTAATGTTGATCAGTTTAACTTAAAATAAATGTCAGAGCTTAAAAAGATTTTTTTTTACTTTTCTAAACAAGTATAAAAACAACTCAATACACATCTGAGAAAGACAGCAATTTTTAACACGTCCATTTTTTTATGAAAGTCATTATGGTAGGTAAGATCATCAAAGCTACTTAAGCAAACAACTGTTTTTGGATAATTTGAGAAAGGATTACTTCAACTGACTCGAAACAGAAAAAAATACTTTAACTAAAGAGTGTTTTTATCGCCACAAAAATAAAAAGCTAGTTTTACAAACGTTGTCAAGGTCAAAGTCTTACATTTTTGTTTTATTGAAATAATTCTAAAAAGTTTTTTTACAAATTTTGTAATATTTACATTGGTTAGCCAGATTTCATATAAATTTTGAAAATGCTTAGCGGGCCGGATCATCTACTCGCAGGCCGGATCAATTTTGTCCGCGGGCCGGATACCATTTAAATTTAAAAAAGGTTTGGGGGCCGGTCATTTTCACTTCGCGGGCCGGATCCGGCCCGCGGGCCGTACGTTGCCCACCCCTAATCTAAAAACACGAAAAATAGTGAATATATAGTGGTTAAAAGCAAATTAAATTAGTTTTCATTGCTTTTAATTAATTTTTATTCGGTTTTAGCTAAAAGCAAGTATTGGAAATTAGTAACATTTGTTTTAAATTAAAAAATCAAACGGTAGTGACATATTTCTATTAATACTTCTTTTTGAAAATATGCATACAATTTATGGTTTTTAAATGGTAAAGTAGCTTACGGTTTCGATTAAAATTATTTTCTACTTAAAACTTATTCTTTTATAAATTTAAATGAAATTGTGATTCGTATGTGTTTAACTTTTGCGATTTTTATGAAAATATTCAAGTCTAATATTAATATTTACTGCGTATTAAGCGTATACTATTTGTTTAATGTAATTTTTTCTTAATATAACTTCTTTTACATTAACCTAAACATTAAATGTTAATTAAAATTTTTTAAATGTGCTTAATTTGCCATTAACAAAATTTAAAACAAAATTGAACAAAAAGTTTTATGAGATTAAACAAAATACAAGGCCCTTGCTGCCCCCCTAGTGTATTTAAGTATAAAAAAATAGTTTATATCTATTTAAAATTTGATAAATAAGTAGTTTAATGGATATTTTAATTGAAGCACTAGAACAGGGGTCGGCAAACTGCGGCCCAAGGGCCAATTGCAGCCTTTGAAGCTTAAGTCTGCGGCCCACGATTAATAAATTTAGCCCGCTGAGCAACAATATATTCTAAGTTTGATTTTTTTATGATAAAATGCTGTAGTTTGTTTAAATTTGATTAGTTTCATTTGAAGTCCCTGTATAAAATTTTGAATCAATTAAAATTATTCACTGCTTTTAGTTAAAAATGTAAAAAATACAGATTAGCATTCGAGCTGTGTTTTTACTCAGCTTTATAATAACATTCTTCTTTCAATAACAAACTATTATCTGAAAAAAGTCTTAAAAGAAATTGGACTAAGTTATTTATAACACCTGTTTGTTAAATGAACAAAATTCAAAGTTTTCCCTTGTGTACAAAAGTAATGCACTGTAATTCACAAAATTTTAATTTCTATACAGTTTATATATTTTGCTTAATATGTAACTTATACCTAGGATATTTTATCACTATATTTATGTGTACACAAAAACAATAACATAATAAGAGGTAAGAAGGTTTACTTTGATAAGATTTTAACAAATTTTTAATGTTGTAAAAGTTTTCTGTGCACTTGAAGTTAATTCCTATGCAAACCAATGTACAGAGATGTTCATTTTTAAACCACTTTTATACATAGCTTAAGTTCAATTTAAGCATAATTTTCAATTATAGTTGTTTTCATATACAAAATTTAAGAGTGTACAGACACATTTAAAACAATCTATATAACATAATTAAATTAATTTTTGTTCAGTATACATTTTTATTTTCAAAACAAAATTTTTTGGCAACTTAAGTTAATTTCTTTACATTGCACACTTAAATACATAGATGATTTTTTTTTTTTTTTGGAAATACCTATTGAGTACAAACTAGATTTAGGGATGATAAATTTGTTGAGTGTGAATATTATCAACCAAAATAGCTTAAACTTAAGCAAATAAACAACTTAACATTGCCACACACTCAGACCAAGTCAGGCTAATTTATAAACTTTTCAAATATCAGGCTAATTTAGGCATTCTTCTATTTTTGACTAAACTTTTTTTTCTAAAAATTTAAAATGTAAGGTTAGTTTTTTGATCATTTAGGCAGGATTTTTTGCTTTGAAGATGGGCGAAGTAATCTTATGATGTATGTTTTCACATTTCACATTTTTCTTTTTAATTTTGATATATGTTAAGTTTTAAGTCTTGCAACTTAATATTACAGATGATATAATTGGAAAAATTATTTTTATTTTTAATAACCTAAAAATGTTAACAACCATTGTTGCCAAAAACCTTAAATTTTGAAAAAAAAACTTGAAATTCGACAAATTAGGCTAAATACAAACAGAGAAATAGTCATTAAGCTTTATCTAAATTAGATCGATAAAGAAAGTATTATAAAACTTAACATCTGTTTAAATAAATAATAGTAAAAGTTTTAGTAAGCATATTTTAAACTTTAAAGTATTAAAATTACAAACTTTACATATATGTAATAAGATTTTTAGTAAACAAATTGAGATATAAAACTAAATAATCATACAGCAGTATAACATTTTAGTTTCAGTGAGACATAAAATCATATTAGAGATTATTTTTTTCAAAAATACATTGTGAAGTAGACCCAATTTTTATTAGAAAATTACCTACTTTACTTTGAATGTCGTCAGTTATCACAGCAAATTCAAAATAAAATGTGTAACTATTTTGCATGAGCTTAAATTTTTCTTGGTTAAAATCCATATGCAATCCTTTTTGTTTTTCTTCATTTAAACAACTTACTCCATACGGCTTTAGTTCATACTCTAGCGGAATATCTTCATTAGATTCAGTGGTTTTAACAGAAAGTTTAAAATATGAAATATGGTACGTATAAGTAAAGAAGTTTATCACAATAGAAGAGCTTTCTTTAAGATTTACTTTACAAGAAGCATATCTTTTATTTTTATCCTTTGGACAAACTTGAATGTTTTTGTCAATTTTATAAACTGACTTGTACGTATCTTGAGCGTGCAACAATGTTAAATTTAAGATTCTTCCTTCCAACTGCCTTTTACTAACCCAAAACTCTCCATTTTTCTTACAGGTTGTTTTTGTTATTCTTTTTGGAATCCTTTTGTCAGAGATGCAGTGTTTTATATCGCATCTTGGATCATAAATTTTTAGTGTGTTATGTTTCTCATTGTAATCAATAACAGTATATTCATGACCAGTAATGACTTTATCGTCTTTGTTTATTTCACTTCGTTTTAATTCTAGTGATGGTGTTATTCCAATTACAATAGAACTTTTATTATCAATTTCAGACTTAATGTGGCTAAGTATGACATTTAAAGTCGAACTTTTATTAACGGTATGTAAATAAGTAATCATACAATCACTAAAACTACTAAAGGCAAACAAACTGTTTGTAAAGTTGCATCTTTCATATAAATTGTAACATGCCTTTTTTATAAAAGCTTTTTCAAAAATGGATGCTAAAAGAAACTTGTCATTTCTTGCAGACCTAACATAAATTAATTGATGTTCTTCATCAAATGGTAGAGCATCATCAACTATAATCTTTATTGGTCTTCCCTGATGATACATACTAAACATATATTTACTAGTTTTTCTGAATCTGAAAATTATCGGAAATATTTCAGTTAGGAACTCTGGTCTTTTTGAAATAGCTGCAAGAACTGCTATCAGTCAACAATTTCCTATACTACCCTGCTTAAAATCGCACATTAACAATTCTACATATTTTTCTTGATAAATCTTTTCAAGTGGATTAGTCCTTAAAAACTCAACCCCTCGTTTTACATCTTTTTCTAGAATTTCAAACTTTTCTACTATTTGATCAACTTTCATTATAGCTTTAGTTACACTTTAAAAGTTTATATAGATTTTTTTAAATGACAGTTTAAAAATACAGAATACTATTTAAATTTAAAAGTATAGTAAAGATAAAACTAATTTAAATCAGAATTAACAAAAAAAATTGTTTGTAAGTTGCATTGTAGCTAAATTTTGTAGTTTATTGTTACTAAATGTCCGTTAACAATTGATCTAACAATGTTTTGTAATTAAAAAACTTTAAACTAATCTAAAATTCAAAAACAAAATATAGATGCTGAAGATCTTGGGAAAATTGTTTGCATAAGTTAATTGATTATCTAAAGATTAAATAAGTTTTACAATCTCAATTTTTATTACTTTAAAATTTTACTGTTGGGAAGTAACTAATTTCCAGCTGAAAACTTAGAAGCAAATAAAAAAAATAAAGCCTTGAAACTTTGCTTTGCTTGCGAAGAAATCTGTTAACGTTACTATAAAGTAAAATCATAAAAATCTATATTCAATACATTTCAGGATATTTCTTACAATAAACTTTTGTTGTGTTCTTACTTTTTATTAGTTTATGGTAAAACTGCACAAGTTTTTAATCTATATATCTATATAGTATACCATATTAGTTTTGTTTCAGTATAGCATTGACTAATAACAATAATTCTTGGATTTAATAAAATTTGTACAAATCAGTTGTACATAAAAACAATTTAAAGGTAAACATCTTAATACAGAAGTCTTCCTCTTAAGTACACAACAAATTTAATAACTACTTACTTTATATTTTAGATTTTATGACATAAATTAATTGTAAGGTACTAACACTACTTTTTTTAATTAAAGACTATAATATCTGTAGAGATGTATATACTTTTTTTACTCAACAGTAATACTTTTTTTAGCATACTTGATACACAGAAAAAAACTCGTATGTACTTCATCTTTGAGTAAATATTAAACATAATTCAAAAAACTAGTATAGAAAACTGTATGTCAATTATTAAAAAATAAAGAAATCACAATATTGATGCTATTTTTATTATGTAGTAAATTTTTTGTATTTCGATTCTGTTAGTAATAAATCTTATCACCCGTAAGCACAATCAAATTCTAATTAATTTTTCAAACGTCACATCATATAATTGCCACTTTTTGTAAAGTATCAGTTTTTTCGCACAATAAACTATATCCTTTTCTAGTTTCAACAGACTATAAATCAACAACTAAAATCTATAAATATAACCTAAATATATAATTTACACTAAATTAAAATATTCGTTTGCATTAGCTTAAACAAAAGCTACAACATTTTAAACACTGACCTAATTGAAAAGTATGATTTAACTTTTTACAAAGAACTAAACTAAGTTGGTCAAAAATTCCTTTAACTACTTTGAGCTTTTTTAAATTTCAAAATAGTTTTAATTCAACAGGACTTTAAAAAAAAATTATATCAAACCACTCTGATTCAACTCTAGTGAGTTAGTTATCTTAATTGTAATTATAATTTTTTATTGAACAAAAAACTAGAACTAATTTCATTTACTTACTCTGCTGTGTACAACAAATTTTATACCAATCATTTTAGTTATGGAATTGAAAGGATACTTGTAATTAATTCAGCAATGTATTACATTTTTTTAAAATAAATGTTCTTACTATCTCTTATTTGTTGTAAGTTCAATAAGTATTTAAAGAAAACTAGATCTACTAAACAATTTCTAAACACTTAACTTGTTGTATATGTTAATGTATATAGTACATATTGCTTGTTTAAGTTAAAAAAGGAATCTTATTAATACATACAAACTTTAATTACCATTTAATTTGTATTTTCTAGCATATAGGTGTATCTGAATATTCAAAATCACTAAAGGTTATTGTGACAACAGTAAATTGAACTAGCTCTACTTATAAACAAAAGAAAAATACATATTTCATCATAAGTTAATTTTTAATTATACACTATGGTTTATACTTTTAATGTTTTCAAGCAATTTGTAAACAGTTCGGTATGTTTAATAAGTATAAAAAATCAACAAAGACATAGTATGCTTTTTAATCTCCGTTATGGTAGAACTAAAGTATAAAGACTTTCGTCTAAACATTTTTACTTAATAAAGAAAAAAAAAACTTTTTAATCGAGAAATATACAAGATACATTACAGTGTATTTTTATTGTCCCTACGTAATTTTCAATAATCTCTTTAGTGGTTTAGCATGTTTTGTTGATTTTTTTTTTGGAAAAGAAAGTCATGTTTCAAACATATATTAAAGAAAAATTTAAATATGATAGACTATACGTGGCAAAGGCAATAGTAAAACATTTTTAATGTAAATAATATAATCTAATATATCGAGGGTTCTTGAAATTTTTAAAATAATTAGAGGTAGTATAAATTTTTGTGGCAGAAGAATATTCGATGGTTAATTAATTATTTGTGGACAATTCTATTTGTCTATCAGAAATTTTCTTAAAATTTAATAACAAAACAGTTTTAAAAGCAACTTTATAAATAAATTTTAACTTTGACTTGATCATAAAGTAAATTATGTAATTTTTGAAACCTTTAAACTTCACACAGTTTTTTCTTTATGTAATAGTTATAAAAACTGTGTTAAAGTTATTTTTATGTGTATAAATGATACGAGCAAGATATAAGTTTTACTATCTTTAGCTAGATATATTTTATTTTTGCACTCTTTTGATGAGAAATAACTAATTTTGTATGAATAGAGAAGCTCACTGTGTTTCTCATTGTTTGTTTAAAGCAAACATTGTACAAAGTCGTGTTTCATTTTTCTGTCTAGTTAATGTTGTGTTCACAGCCAACAACAGTGTTTTTTTTTTGTTTTTAATCATATTATAAAATTAAGTTTTTTGTTTTCATATACTATCAGAAAAAAATTACTAAAATTTAAAATCTGTATTGATCTGAAACGTAGTCCAAATAAAGCTACGTCTAATAATTGTATATGTTCAAATATACATTACAAAAAGATACAATTTTTGCATTTTTTTTGATTCACTGCAAAACTTGAAAACAGTATTTGTTTTGTATAAATTTTTATATACTGAAATTTTATTTGTGTTAAAAGATATTTATGTAAAATATTTTTTACCGAAAAATAATTAAATATTTTAAACTGTTTAGCTTCTGTCAGATGTCTCAAAAAATGTTATGATTTTTGATTAAACTATTTTTGTTAAATAAAACAGTTTACTAAAACAAGCAGATACGTGTTAAGCAAACTTTTAAAATAAAACTAATTAATTACAGAAAAACAAAATATGATGGAAAAATATTTCTTCAAAAGCTTGAAATTTATCCTCAAATCAAAAAATAATTGATTGAAAACTTATTTGATTATGATGTCATAGGTGATCAGCTTGGTGTTGACCCCGAATTTGAAGTACAAGTCATTCTTAGCTTAAACAAAAAAATAGTTGATTTTCAATTTTTTAAGTATTATTAAAAGTTCTGCATTTAAGTTCGTTTATTTTTTTTTTTTAATGATTTTTTTTTTTAATTTTAGTCATTACTGAGTTTTTATGGTTTAAAAAAATATTTGAAATATTTATGACCATTTGTTATCGAAAACTAACAAAAAAACAGGAAAAACTACAACGGCTTCATGTGAATTACGGTCAAATGAAAGCAGCAAAAAAGTACTTGCTTGAAGCTAAACTAGGCAAATTACCAACTAACTGGTATGAAAAACTAATCAGTGCTTTAAAATCTGAGTATACCGAATCAAATCCAGAATTTTTCAAAAATATAGAGCTAAGTTAGTTTCCTTTTTTCTTTTTGTTTAATAAAATGCATTTAACGTCTATCAAAGATAAGCTGAATCAAATTATCTAAAGTAGTAAAGTTTAAAATTGTTAAAATAAAAAATGTAAATAAGCTACGTTTGTAAGTTATTTTTTTAAACATTTAAGAACTTCAATTTCTATGAATTAACCAAATAAATATCTTACTTTTAAAGAAGATAAATATTACTTTTTTACAGCTGAACAAGATTATGCTAACTACCAAAAGAAAGTAGTAGAAAAAAATAGACTTAAAAGTAAATTGTATACTGAAATATTTAGACATTTTTAATTTTTTATAAAAGTGTAGTTTGTATAATAAAGAAATTTTATTTCAACAAGATAGTGTGTTTTTAGCTTGTTAGCTTTTTATCACTAAAGTTTATAAAAACTGTTATGATAAAAACTGCAAAGTTCATCGATGATTAGTTTTAGAGTTATATTTATAACTAATTTCTATTTTCAAAACTAAAGAAAAATAGATTTATTACTCCAATTAACAAAAACACTGTCAAAGGAGGTTTTATAAATGTTAAAATAACTCCGCAAAGCATTTTGTTTCTAAATAAATAGTTTTTATATAATTTGAGTGATTTACTACTTCTAAAATGACAAATAATTTTTAAATAATAAATTAATACCGTACAGTTTATTTGTACCGTACAGCATAACTGAGGTCAAAACTAAGTAAACTTAATTAAAAAAACAACTAAAACTACGTCATGTCGTATTTTACTGATAGTGAAAGTCACAAGGAAACAAGCTACAGTATTGCCACAACTAATTGCACTCAGCGTTTTAACGTAGAGTTTGTTTTCTTTTAGCAGCCTTTAAACTTATTTAAATAAGATATACCTTTGATTTATCTAAGAAGATGAGTTTTTGGCATCAAGTCCAGTTTACAAAATTACAAAAGACCAGTGGTTCAACAACCTTTTTTCTAGTTTTTAATTATTAAGGGGTAGGATTTTTGGCGAAGACTAGCGATTAAATTACTTTTTCGTAGAAATTTTTGTTTTTAATAGTATTTTTTGTTCAAAATTACAAATTTAAGTGGTTTTTATTGAATATGAAAAATTCAAACGATTTTTTTAAATGTTAAGTTAAACAAAGTTATATATAACATAGTTTTATCAATAACTATTATTAAAATCTAAAATACTTTAGAGTTTTAAAAGCTTGTAATAATTATAACAAAATATACAATTTATCCTAAACTAAAAAATTCTCATATAAAAAATTATTTACCAACTAAAGTAAATAACTATTATGTAACATATGTATTAAAATAAGGTTAAAATCAAAATATTAATTTAATCAATTTTTAAGTTTGACCAGCTAAACTAAATTTTATGTTTTTTTTTTCACAGTAATACTTATATTGCTTAATAAATGTAAAATCAAATTAAGACTTGTCCGAGGTCAAAATAAAATTTCGTGGTCTATTATTTCAGTAAGTGCAACTAGAGCTCAAAGCAAATCTGTTCAATAAAACAATAAACCGAACTGATATTAAAAGTTTTCATCATTTGTTGACATTTCCAATGGTTAACAAGGCTTTTTTAAGTTTAATAATCTGTATACAAAGTTATTTTATTTTTAGTAGTTGATAAGCTATTACCATCAGAATTTTAACAGTAGTTTTTGAAACACACAATAAGCAATTTTGTTATAAAGTTATTTAAGAAAAAACAAACCTTGTTGAATAACTAAAGGAAAACCTTTACTAAGAGATAGTCACAGGTAAAGTTCTGACGTTACAAAAATTTATTCACTTTACTTTATATTAAGAATCTGTATATAAAGTTTATTTAGTTAAGTATATCTTAACTTTATATTAAAGTTTTAAACATAATTTCACTTAACTCTTTATGACGTAACTATTTTTAGCTAGACATTTAAAATCGTTATACATACATTTACACTATATTCTTATCAGCTTTTGGCAAGCTTATTCTAACAATGTGCCTAAAAAAGTTAATCAGTAAAACTTATTTAAATAAGTGATTTATAGTTAAAATTTTAGAAAAAACAGTATCCAATTCAAACTTATAGATTACTACGTAAAAGTACTATATTTTTCATATTCATATATACTTAGTTCGCACCAACATAAATATTTTTTACACTTGATGTTAACTATCGAGTCGGAAATTCGTAAAAATTCAATAGCTTTGTTTATTGTTTCATTGGAATCTTTGCTTTGAATTGAATATAGTTGTAAAACTTACCGAAATAGTTTTGTTTTGACCTCGGACAAATCTTAATTTGATTTTACTTTTAATGTGTATATGATTTCAAATAAATATATTAATTGTTTTATAAAATTAGAGTATTTTCAATTAATCAAACTTAAACATAGTCCTTTAAATACTTTTTTTTTCATGATATGTTAATTTTAAGAACGTTCAAAGCTCGTTAAGTAATAACAATAACTTTTACGCAGAATGTTTAACGCAGCTCTATTTAATTAATTTTATTGCTTGCTTAGATTTCCTGAATATAAGATTAACAATGGACATAAATATTCTAATTTTAATATTGTAGCATTAATCTAATACAAATAAAAAAATTTGATAATAAAATACGTTAAAGTTTATATAAGTAATTTAAAACAAATATTACTCGCTAAATTATCTCTCAGAAACAAATCATTTAGATTCAGTTTACCATAAAGTAAACTTTTAGCCAAACTTCAGCATGTAAAACCAAATAAACAATTGTGTTTATTCAAAGTACTTTGTAAACTATCTAGTTTCAAAGAAAAGCTCTTAGTTTGTCATTACGAATTATCGTAACCTTATTCTATTTGCTAAACAAATAACAAAATTTCGTATTTTTTAATTTTAATGCAATACTTTTTTTTTTTTTTACATTAAATCAGGTTATTGATATGAAGTATAAGCAAACATTTTTCATTAATAGATAAAGAATTGTTAAATTAGTTAAAACGAAGTTTGGGAAACTTTGTTTTAGTCAACTTTATCGTAGTTATCATTGAGCATAGTCTATTTGAATTTGTCTGAAGGAAATATTTCAAGTCTACGTAATATAAAATTAAGTCAAGAAATGTATCAAAATATCAGCAATTTAGTCATTAACAGGACATCTTTTACAGAAAAGTTTCGAGTTAGTTACACACAGGTGAAGTAAGATCAATAATTTATTTAAAGTTTTTTAACTTAGTTAAAATAAATACAATTTTGCCAATTTAAATTAGTTTTTAAACCGAATATCAAACCGATTCATCAATTGCAGTGAACTCATTGAAGTAAAATTTCCTGATTTTATCAGCCCTCAATGAACTTACGTGTGAAAAAACTTCGATAGAACATTACGTTCAATTTTATGACTAGGTATAAATTTTAACACTTATAATTTTTGTGTTTATTGTCGTTAAAAAGCGAAACTCAAAAACATTTTTATACGTGCATTGAAATTTATCTCACACTAACAAAGTTTTATTTTAGCAGTATTTTTACTTTTACATTTTTTTACTTGAGCATTCAGTTGTGTTAAAAAAAGAAAAAAAAATCTAACAAGTTGTTTGTTTTTATTAAAAACAAAAGTAATTACGTAACAACAAAAAATATTGGTTATTTTAGTTAAGTGTTATTGCGCTTTAACTTAAAATCTAAACTAAGGATTTATTCAAAAACAATTTCTTTATTTTATCAGGACACATTTAAAAAAAATAAAACTATTAGTATACTGCTGACTAGATTCAAAATCTCAAATATTAAAATTTGAGTTAAACTGTTGCTTAGCAACGAAAACTACTAACGCGTAAATAAAACAAGATTAGTATTTACAAGGTAGTAAAATATTTCAGTTATAATACTGGGATTACTAAATCGTATACATGTTGTTTAAGACTCATGTTAATAAAACAGCTTTTATTAGGGCTTTTGCTCTAGTTCGTATAATAAATGACTGAATATAAATTTTAAAGTTAAGGACCATGATACTTAACTGAATTTTTATTTTTAAATAAATTTATTATACCTAGTGTGTAAATCTTAATAAGTTAATCTTGATAAAACTTTTATGTAATCAAGTCTAAGTCTGTCAGCTGAAAATTATAAGCTTTTTTAGTTCACTAAAATAAAACTAGCTTTAATTTTAGATTAAAGTAATAAAATACATTTATTTTGTTAAATGTTTAGGTAAGGTGGATAAGGGTTGAGAATAAAGAATAAAAACTATGTGTAAAGTTCGTTAAAGCCAGGGGTAAAAATGTCATTATTATACAAGGTATACTAACTTCGACTTATACATTCCAAAGTTTTACTACTACAGCTAACCTAGTCTAGTTTAACGTGAATGAAATTTAGATTTTAGTTATACTTAAAATATTTTACACTATAAAACTTTAAGTTACATAAATACTTGAAAGAGGTGTTTTGTAAAAAATAATGTAAAATAAAGTATATCTAATATTTTTAAAATCTTTAAAAATTAAGCGAAGTGTCACAAATTTTTTTATATCACTAGTTTTTGAATTGATTGCTTGTTTTAATCTAAATTATAACTACATTTAAGCTTTTCAACATTTTTCTATTTAAATTTAATAACCTGATTATGGTGCAGACTAATCAATTATGCTTAATCATTTTGCAGTTCGGATGCCAATACTTAATCTTTTATTTGTGTTGAGATCTAAGTTAGTCTTCACTTATTATATTTATTGAAAGTTTAAGTTTCGAGAAAAAAATTTGTTTACATAACTTTCAAAAATAAAGTTTATAGTAGGGTTAGGCAATGTTTTTAGTCGGCGGGCCAGATGTGAAAAAGTTTAGTCCTTGGCGGGCTGGGTCAGTTTAATTTTACTTAATTTACGAAAGTGACTCAACTATTAAGTTTGTTATATGTTTTGGTTTTAAGAAAACTATTAAGTTTATTTCGACCAAGCATAAGTATATGTGATAATTTTTTAATATATCTGGTTTACGTTTTAAATCTCCCATTAATTATATAAAAAACTTCTTTAATCTGTTTCTAGAATAATTAGTTTAAGCATCAAAACATGATTTATTAAGTAATATTTGTATTGTTGTGGACGGAAGAATTACCTTTCGAGGGCCGGTTTGTACTTATATTTTGTAAATATTGGCGGGCTATATGTTGCTCACCTCTCGATTAAGCCTTGTTTTTAATTTGTTAATTTTTTTTAAATTATCATTTAAGTAAGTTTAAACTGTTCGTTTAGAATACTCTTAAAATAAGTTTGTTTTGATTTGAAACCACCTGAAAAAACTAGAACAAACTTATTTAAAAACGTTTTGTTACTAATGTTTTGAAATGTTTTTGATGTGTAGAATATATAAATATTAGATAAAAGAACATAACAAATATAATAGTTTGTAAAATTTACAGCCAAAAAATAAAAAAGACAGTAAAAGTGATCTGATTTAATAATACTAGTTTTTTATTCACATGCTGCATTTTATTGTTTATTGAACGACAAAAAACGCTCAAAAAGTTTGGTCCAAGAACCTGGAGGACAAAAAAATCTTTCGGTTATCGAGTCATACACCAGAACAGTTTAACGTCATGTCCAGGACATTAATTTCATTAAAAAAACTACTTATAAAAAAATTAGTATAAACTTTAAAAGTTTCATATGCTTTTATTATTACGAAAAGATAGTTTAGTAGTGTTGTATAAAACTAATACTCAATGTTGTTGTTTTTAAAATGGAATAGTTTCGCAAATACAAATATTTTTTTTACAAAAATCCCTTGTTTTTTTCTTCCAATGAACTGCCTACTGGTGCAAATATTTACTAAGTATTCAAATTTGGCTTTTTTATTTGTTTTTAAGATCACTGTGTGTGTTTGTTTACTTATAAATCATTAAAAGGGGGATTTTATTGCGACAAGTAAATGCAATGAGTAAATATTTCAAACTCATATAAACGAAATTATTAGCAATGTATGGTTAATCATTTCTTTTAATTTAATACTATTATTAGTGTAGTTAAATAAGAAGCATGTAAAATAATTAATCATTCGGATAACAATAAACAGTTAGGTATTTAACCTTTTTATTTTAGGATTTTTGTTTTATACTCTAAAATAATACGTAGATAGTTTTTAATTTTAGTGTTTAAAGGAACATTTGGTATAAAATAACAATAAAAGTTTTTATGTTTAAAATTTTGTGGTATCTTATAGAGTACCTAAAGTATCATTTACAATGCTGTAAAAATTCAAAAGTTGGTTTTTTAAATGTACCACATTGAATATTAAATCTTTAAAGTAAATAAAAGTTATCTCTAAGTCTTAAAAATGTTATCTAGTTTTAAGAAATAATAAAATTATAGCTAGAATTTTTAATACAGTTAATAAATGTCTTCTCTCACGCATAGCTTTACAAACGCAAAAAGCGTTAAGTATTTTTTATTAAAAGCATTTGTATGTTGAATGATTTTCAAAAATTTACTCATATCAAGATATAACATTTATTCAATAAAGATAACACTCCTAAAATATTTATGTATTTTAAAACTTTAGAAAGAATTAAGAAAGTAATTTTTGACAAATAACTTTTGATTTTTTTTTTACAGACAATATTCTTTGTCAAAGATTATTTAATGCAAACATTCTAAAATTAAATATATTTTAAATTTTTCTGAAATTTTTTTTGTTAAAATGTTACTCATTTCCAACAAACTTAATCTAAGTGAAAAAATTCAGACTTTATATTTCTAAATAGTTATACTTTAATCAAGAAACCTAGTTCAATAAAACAATTCTTCGCCGTTATAAATCAAAAGCATCAGTCGCTATTGTGGTTTAAGTAATTTTGTCTGTTTTGTAAAACTAAATAAAATTAAGTTTTTCACTCACATTTTAAATTTATGAAATATATTTTTTGACTTTAAAAAAGCCTAACAAAAACTTTTTCATTATTATACAACACAATTTACATATGTTTTTATAAACAACATTGATAATAGATTCTAAACATTAGCATTATCTATCTAAATTTTGAACAAAACAGATATAAAATTGATCAAGAGAATTCCGAGTGCGCGTTCAGTTTCAGTTTAGAAAGTTTAGAAGTAAAACAAAGCAAATAATTATATGATTTTAATTTAACGAAGTGTTTAATCATTTCGAGTTTAATTTAAGTGTCAGTGGCTGAAGCTTAAATACTTATGCTTCTGATAACCTTACCGTTTTAATATACAGAGGTCTTGCATGATATTTTAAATGTTTGTTTGTATAAGAATTGACCAAGTTTAAGTATTGTTACTAAATTTCAATTAATCGTTTATTAGAGTAAAAATATTTTCATTTTCTTGTAAATTATTTAATAGTTTTTTTGATCTGAACTCTAGAAGATTATTTTAATTAAAGGAATTGATAAAAAGAATAAGATGAAAAAGTCAAAGCTGTGTATTTGCCTCTTTACCACTAATAAATTAGCTGTTTGTAGTTAAAAGGAAACAGTTCTAAATAAATTATAAACCTGTAAGGTTTAGGGACGTAGCTTGGTAGGTTTCTGCAAATCTACAGAAACTTATACTTATGTGCGAAAAACTAAAAAACTTGCTTTTATTTTAGATTGAAAAGACTCTGCTGTCTTAGCTTTTAGTATCCTTAGAGAAAGTTTTGACATATATGTACTCTTTAGCATTTTTAGTGTCGTAAAAAAATTGAACGAATTAAATACATCCAAATTGTAACATTTAGGGCGTTAAAGCATTATTTTGTCAAAAAGCTGCAATGCAAAATTAATTCTAAAGGAAGCTGTAGCTTCAAAAGTCATTTTCATACAATTTATGTTACAAAATTGCATAACTTGTTGTTACTATTAACTACGTTAAATGTTTGATTTTGAAAACAGTATAAGTGTTTTTGAGTTAAATAGTGATTTTTTATACTTATCTTTAATGAAGGGTAAGACTTTTTAACTTTTTATGGGTAGTTCTAAGTATTAGGTACTTTTAATTGCCTCAATTTTGAAAAAAAAAGTACCCAATATTTTGATGATGTCATTAACTTTACTTTGGGTAGTTATTAAGGTTAAACTTTGTAAAAAAATAAATTTGCTATCTAGGCCTATGATAAATTCACTTTGTTTATTTTTCTAAATATAAAAATAATTGTATCTGAAATAAAACAATACTAAACATTTCACTATGTTAACAAAATTAAGGAAATATAATTTTCAACCTTGATAACTTTTGTGTTAGTTACAATTTTAAATTCAACCACAAATTAAGCTTTTAACTTTAAAAAGTTTTCTTTTATAGATTATTGATGACTTTAGATTATCATATTTTATAAAAATTTCATTATTTTACATGTAGAAGTAGTTTAAAATTTACAGATTTTTTGATGATTTTTTTTTTTTAAACACTAGATTTTTTCAAATTTTTTAATTTCAAAAGTTCAAGGTTTTTCCAGTTTTTTTTTAAACTGTCAAGTTCCTAGATTCTAGGTGTTTTGGCAACCCTGGTTAAAATTTAAGGAAGTATTCCTTTCAATATTTAAAAAATAGTAAAAGATGACAATTAAAACCTACTTTACTCTTCTATTTTAATGTTTTATATCAAAAATTTGTTTTGGTAAAAAAGATCTGTATAAAGATACTTATAGTTTAGATTAAATTTGATAAAGTGGCATCAACTTGTAATAAAAGTGATCTACACCGTCCCTGTACCCAAGGTGACTCCGAACGTTTTTTTGAAACTTCTTTCAACTTTTCAAAGTTTAATTTATTATTTTAAATTGAAGTCTTATTTACTTTTCTAAACAAAATAAGTGATCAGGGTTTAAAGTCACTCTAGGATTTTATATAACACTCCAAGATTCCCATAAGCATTTAGGTTTGATGGCCACCCTGTTAACTTTATTTGAAACTATAAAAAGGTAGCTTTTATTGAAGTACATAACTCATGTATAATTATTTCAAAACATTTTATGAACTAAATTCATCAATAAACTATAAAAGAAAAATTTTTAAAATCTTTTTTTCTAATTTGTGTTTGAATTTAAAATTGTAACTTTATGTTAACAAAAAATATTTCTATAATTTTGTTAACATAGGGGAATGTTTAGTATTATTCTATTGTTTTATTTAGATATGATTATTTTCATATTTTAGAAAATTAAAAAAATGAATTTGTCATAGGCTTAGACAGCAATTTTGTTTTTTTTACAAGTTTAAGCTTCAAAACTACCCAAAGTAAAGTTAATGACGTCATCAAAATATTTGGTCCTTTTTTTTGTAAATTTGCTGCAATTGAAAGTACCCAATATTTAAAACTATCTATAAAATTTCTACCGTTTAATGAATGTTTTCTTAGTTTACACAAGTGGTAAGACATAAATAGTCATAGGGGGTGTGGAGCAAGTTAAATTGACTTGTATACAGTTATCACTCGTACCTCAACATTCCATTTTTGATGTATTAACATAACTGCATTTTTCAGATTAAATTCAATAACATTAGAGGTAGTTTAAAATGTAACAAAAGTTGCTGTGTTCCCGCTAGGACGTTATCACGAGTTATTTCAGATGTTTTAATTTTTGCAGATTCGTAACTTTTTTGAGCTAGCTACGTCCCTGCTTAGGTTTAACAATTTTTTAACAAAACTAACGGATACTTATTGGTAAATATGGTTTCTTTAATGAGGCAATAATCGTTTAGCTGTTTTACTTTAAAAAAACAATTTAAGGGTTTAACAATTTCTAAATATTTTGCACCAGTCAATCTGAATGTAAAACTTAAAACAAATTGGTTGAACTAAAAATATGTTGATTAATTATTAATAACATTACAAGCTGCTTGAAGATTATTTGTATTATCGCTTATTATCGTTGTTTGCATTACAGTTAAGATCTTTACAATCTTACTATTTTAAATTAATCACATTTGCTTTTTTTCATATAAATAACAATCTAAATATTCAAAATTAGAATGAAGCATGTGTAAAACCTTCAAGTTCTTTTATAAGTATGAAAATATATTTTAGTAGTGTTGTATAAAACTAATACTCAATGTTGTCATTTATAGATTGCATTGAATTTATAAATACAATGTTATTTCATGAAAATAACATCGCTTGTTTTTTCTTCCAATGAACTTTCGCTGCCTACTTGTGCAAATATTTACTAAGTATATAAACTTGGTTGTATTATTTGTTTTCAAGATTACTGTTGACTTATAAATCATTAAAAGAGGGAGTTTATTACGACAAGTAAATATAAAGAGTAAATACTTTAAATTCAATTTTAAATGAATTTCATTTAAAATATGCTTAATTTTTTATTTTAATCTTATACAACTATATGTGTAAATAAATTAGATGTATTTACAATAATCAATCATTTGAGAAAACTCAACAGCTAGGTTTTTAACTTTTTCCTAAGGGTTTTTGTGTTATACTGTAAAGAAAATATGTACACAGTTGTTGGTTTTAGTTTTTTAAAAAACACTTAATACAAAATTAAACTTTAAAAAATCAGTGATAGCTAATGAAGAATCAAAAATATCATTTTGATTACTGTAAATGTTTAAGTTTCGGTGTATTAAAAGTACCCCTTAGTTTACTTAACTTTCAAAGCATAAAAAGTTACCTTTAAGCTTTATAAATGTTATCTAGTGTTGAGAAACAGTAAAAGTATAGTTTAACTTTATTTTATAAAGCTAATGCATGTTTTCTCTCACGCATGGCTTTTGAAACGCAAAAAGCGTAAAATATTTTTATTAAAAGCATATATTTGTTGAATGACTGTCAAATTATATTTTTATATAGAAATTCCAATTATTTAATAAACATAATACTCCTCACATTATATTAAGTTTTAAAAGAATTTAAGAAAACAGTGCAGGGTAAATAAGTATTGTTTTTTTACAGATAATATCCTTTGCCAGAATTTATTTAATACAGACATTTTTAAACTAGATAAATTTTAAAATGTTATGAAAAGTTTATGATCAACTAATAATCATTTTAGTAAACTTAATCTAGCTTAAAACAAGATAAAATATTTTAACTTTACATATTTATATTTTAATCAAAAAATCTAGTTAAATAAAAGATTTGTTCGCTGTTATAAACTAAAAGTATCAGTCGTTTTTGTGGTTTAGGTGTTTTGTTTATGTAGTTAAATTTTAAATAAGATTCATTAACTTTCATATTGCTAATTTATTAAATGCTTTCTTAGACTTTAAAATAGTCTTTTATTTACTTTTTTCCTTACATTTAACACAATTTACGTATGTTTTTAGAATTAACTTCAATTTTTAGATTTAAAACATTAGAAATTTACTATCTAAATTTGAAACAAGTTAAATTTGAAATTAATCAGAATATTGTCAAGTGTGAATTTAGTTTTTTTTAGTATTCAAAACTTTTTAGAAGTGAAACAAAACACGTACTTATAAGAGTGTAGTTGAAGGTAGATTTAAAGTAAGTGTTCAATTACTTTGTGTTTAATATAAATCTCTGTTGCTGACAATTAAGTGTTAATGCCTATAAAAATCATATCGTTTTAATTTGCAGAAATCTTGCAAGCTACTTCTATTTTTAATTTATAATACTTTACTAAGTTTAACATAAGTATTTTATAATTATTTTTACTCCATAAATTTAGTACAATTGATAATGTTTTTTATTTTGTTGTCAAATTTTTGTGATATTTTTGATATAAACTCTGAAAAATTTAAAAAAATTGGTAAAAACAGTAAGAAGAATAAAAGAAAATGCTGTAGATTTATCTTTTAACTACTTTCAAATTAGCTGTTTGTAAATAAAAAGTGAAATTTTTAAAAATAAATTTCAAATCTGAAAAAATCTTACTTAGCTTTCGAAATGTTTAAAAAAACTAACGTATACTTATTGGTCAATATGGTTTTGTTAAAACAGGCATTGATAGTGTATCTGTTTTACTTTAAAAACTAACTTAAGGTTTTAAAATAGCTAATGTTTTTGCACTAGTCAATCTAAATGTAAAATTTTAAGTAAATTGTTTCAACTAAACATGTGTTGATTAATTATTAACACCATTACAAGTCGTCTGAAGATTGTTTATATTATCTTATAACTTAAAGGTAAACTTTAGCAATTAATTCTAACGAATAAGTTAAATACTATAGTTGACTGTAAACTAGTTTTATAAACTTGTATACGTACAAGTTTTAAAAATAATTTTTTGTTTCTTATCTTCACTTTTATAAAGAATATTCTATTTAAAAATTTTAGTTTATTTTTTTCTAAACTAACATAAACTGATCTTAGTAAGTGGAATTGTAATAAAAATATATGTAACTATTTGCTTACTGTTAACAGAAATTTTTCTTCAATTATCTTTTGCGATCAGTTTTAAAAGTTTCATTTTATCGTGAACAATGCATCAGTTTGTTTTTATCAAAAAAAAAGTTGTTTAGGAAAATTAGTTCAAACAAATATCAGTACAAGACCTAAAAATTATTATTTCGAATAAAATGTTTAGTAATAAACCCTTTTTAATTAGTTTAGCCAAGTTTTGTTTGTGTTCTTGTATTACATATAAACTTCACAAATATCAAATATCGTTTCGATTTTTCTGATAACTAATTAAATGACTGAAAAATATTTACTGTATTTATTTAAAAGTCTTCATCTGATTTAGTTCAAATACTTTATAACTTTTAAAGATTAGTTGAAATTTCTGCATGTATAATCAACAATTTTTATTAAGTTATAGTTATTAGAAACATTTAAAAGAGTACTTTTCTTGATAAAGTTGATTAATTCTTCCTTCGTTAATTTTTCGCAGGTAAAAAAAGGAAAGAATTGAGAGACGTAACAAAGTAAAAAAAGGCCTTTTTACAGTTTTCAAAATTAAAAATTTTAGTACTTTTATTTAACAGCCTCGAACTAAAAGGATCGTTTTAAAAACGTTACACTTGTGTCATTTTTAATTTTAGTCTAAATGTTTTAGTTTAAGTTTAAAACTTTTTGCGTTTACTTTAAAGTATTCAATATTGATAGTATGTATAGTTAACATAGTGTCGAACAGCTTTTTAATGTATAATAAAAGTATTACTAAAACTGGTTGTTTTTTGGCTTTATTTTAAATTATACTACGTTATTTTAAAACTTGACTTAATAGCTAAAGTAAAAACAAAATACTTTGCATTACGTTTTACACAAGAAAATTATTGTTAATTTTTTTTACTATAACTACTTTTTTCAAAAGATAATAACAACTACAAGTAAAAATATGCTGCATTCACCAGCACAACCACAACATATTGGATTTACTTCTCCTATTTCTAACCCTAACATGATGACTACTATACCTAATCGTTCAGGTAATAATTAGTATTTAATTGATAAAGTCAAAATAAGAGTATTGTAAAGACAAATGTGAAAGTTAATAAATTGTTTAGTTTAGTGTAAACAAGTTAAGTTTGTAATGATAGTATTTAAAAACAATTTTTAACTTAAATAAGAAAACAGTTTATTATAGTAAGCAATTCAAAAAGTTCAAAAAGTATAGTGTTAATTTTGATCAAAGAGAGCTTAATGCAGTATTAAGACTAGAATACATATTTACTGAATGAGATTATAAGAATTTTTTAAATAATCTAAGCAAACGTTTTGTTTTGACCAAAAATTAAAACAGGTTTTTTTAGCAGGTAAGATTTATTCAAACTTTTATCCGTTTGATACGTTTGAATTTATTATTATTTTGAAAAAAACACTGTATATTGATTTTGTATCAAATAAACTAAGTGTTATAGTTTTGGATGAAATTACACCAATTTAGTTCACACTATGCTCTGTAATGCATGATTGTACTACTGCTAGACCAATTTTTACAATGCTTAGAAAAAATCAAAAACGTGTTATGATTTTTAATCTTAACCCTAGTAAATATTTAAGGCGCACCAACAGCTTCAAATAACTATAAACACACAGTGAGAAAATAAAATACAAAGAACATATAGTCTAGATACAAAAGCAGCAGTTTTATCTAAAATAAACCTTAACAAAAACTTGAAAGTGTTCAATCATTAAAACATTACCTTGCGTTGTATAAAAACTTATCTATTTTATTTGCCTTTCGGTAGTTCTATTCACACTCACGTGCTGAAAGGTTTTCTATTATTTCCAATCTGGGGTGCACAAATTTGAGAAACACAAAATAAGGAAACAAATCGTTCAACGGGGGTTGAATTATGACGTAAGAAAAAATTTCGTTTTTGATGATTTCATAACGATGACTGTCTTTTGCTATACTGGTGACTTCTGATTTTCTAAAAGTGAAAAGTGTTGAATAAATAAAAAGAAATTTTGCTGGTAGTTTAAACTACTTTAAGCTTTTTACTAAGTTTAATTGTTTAAGATTTTTGAAGAGTTGTTACGTTTCTGTCATTTAGTTAGCAGTTTTTGGCTGTTTTGATAATTAATGAGCATTAAAAATTTATCGGAATTAAAAAGTTGTTTCTTTGAAAAAGTTTGAACTCTTAGTGTTTACATAAACTAGTTTAAAATCGGTTATTTATTTGAACTCTTGATTTCTGTTGTATACGTTTAAAATAAGACCTTTGGATAAAAGACTTTTGTTTTTAGTTTGAGTAAATAAACTAAAACCTTTAAGCAAACATGTACAAATCAAATTAATTACCGCAGCCATTGTTAAGAGTGGTCTTTATGAACGTTTAAAACAAATACTTTTTTTTCGGCTATCTGCCAACTTCGGTAAAAATTTTGCAATAAATTGAAAGGCGGCAGTAAAAACACAAAAAAATATAAACTTACGACCCTTGCTAGCACTAGTGTTTGTTTAGCGTGTAAAATTTTCATCAGTTATACGTCATAATTATACATTACTCGACAAACTACTTACCTGTGTGTAGACGAAAATCTTCCCTCAAATATTTGATTTGATTAAAATTTCAACACAAGTGTTTGTTGCGTGTGGTGGCGAATATAACTAAAATCCTTATCGGCGATTCTAATTAAACTCGCTTATCAACATTTTTTTGTAAACAAGTTTTAAAAACTTAATAAAGTAATCTTAGTAAACTTTTTTATCTTTCATATAAACGTCTATGTTTAATTTTTATGCATTTTAGAAAAATATACAAATTATAGTGTTTTAAAGTTTAAGCAACATCTCTAAAAATAATGATTGCATCAAAATATATTTTATAAAACAGTTTACCTTATTCTTTCTATCATATATCAAAACAATTTTTATCTGTAATAAACCAAAACTTAAACAAAATAAAAATTAACGTTTAACTATAAAAAATGTGTACGATAAATTAAAAAACGATTGACTTAATCAACGGCATTTTTTTTCTACTTATTTACACATTTTAAGCAAATAAGCTATAAGGTAATTCTAGTTCTATTTATTTAGCTATAAAAAATAGTTATCTGTTAAGTTATTTTAATTTTATAGGTAATTCCTACGGGGAAGTAAACCAGTTGGGGGGAGTTTTCGTCAACGGCCGACCCCTGCCCACCCAGATGCGAGTGAAAATAATCGAACTACACAAGACGGGAGTGCGACCGTGCGACATCAGCCGAAACCTGAGGGTGTCGCATGGTTGCGTCAGCAAGATCCTGGCCAGATTCAACGAGACCGGAAGCATCGCACCGGGCGCCATAGGGGGCAGCAAGCCGAGGGTGACCACGCCGAAAGTGGTGGAAAAGATAAAAGAGTACAAGGTGGGCGACCCGGGCATATTTGCGTGGGAGATCAGGGACCGGTTGCTAAGCGACACGGTTTGCGACAAGTTTAACGTTCCCTCCGTCTCCTCCATAAGCAGGATTTTACGGAACAAAGTGGGCAATGTGCTGCACCCCGAAAATCCCCTCAACCCAAACTACAAAGCGAAAAAGAGCCTGTCAATGATAACTTTCAAAAAATTAGTCAATAATATTGGTAAAAACGACAGAAAGCCTTCTTTTCTACAAAGTTCAAGCCAAAAAACTTTACATAACTCATCGCCAATATCACAGAATTCAAGTTACAGCGCAACTAAAGACAATACTCATTTGAAAAATTCTTTTGTATCTAGGAAATTAGATACATCAGAACTCTGCTCTGTTCAAAAGTCTGAGAGTATCTCTCCTAGTTCAATGACAACTTCTGGCCAATCTAAATTTTACGACTGCTTCATACCGGAAATAGTCAACCCACAAAACTGTTAGTTTTCCAAATTTACTTTCGACAAATAATTTGTTATTTTTTTACAAAGGTTTAAACAAATTATAGGTAAGAGGTATTTTAGTATTATTATACTTGTTCATAAGCTAATGGTTTATTAAACTTTTAAACTATAAACTCTGTAGTTCTAGAAGAATTCAATTTTTTTTAGAATATTTAGGTTTATAATTGATTTTTATTTGATTTAAGTTGAAAAGTGTTTTTAACAAATCATGTTTTTCTGATTATTTTTTAGAATAAAACATTATTTTTGATCATTTTAAGCAGTATAATATTAACTAAGTATATAAGTCTTATAAAATATTAAAGCTTAAAGCTCGGTAACAAGAATAAACTTTTACTAGGCCATCAACTAAGCAGTAATTTCTATTTTACTCCGAAAATCGAAGAACAATGGAAAACAGCTTTTTATGGGATTGTTCCTGAAGTAACAATGGCTTCTGCAATTGAAAATGTTAATATATCTATGAATAAATACATTGATTCACAGCCAAAATCGAGAGGAAAGGTGAATAATTTATTGTTATAAGTAACTACTTATCTAACAAAGTTTTGTTTCAAAGCACTTACTATTTTTTTATACGTAAGCTGTTAACAGTAATAATATCAACATTTTTTAAGTAACAAAAAGATTTCGTAAACTCAAAAATACTAAGTGTAAATTAAACAATTTAAACTATGTTTGAGAAATAAACTGTACTTTTTGCTTAAAGACTAAAATTTCATTGTTAATGGTTTATGTTTTTACTCAGGGGTCGCCTAAACAAGTACCTTCGGCTAACTTCCCATATGCACAGTTATCAACTTCTAGCTACAACCAATCAGTTTACAACCCTAAATTCTCCCAACATTACTGTCAGTCCTCTACAACACCATCTAGCAGCTACAATCAACATTCACATATGCAACAGTACAGTTCAGGTTATTTTTTTTCAGAAATGTATTCTGAAGTAAAACCAGGATTACCTGAAACATCTAATCATGCAACTTCAAGTTCTCATTCTCATGCAAAGTCTCACAACTGAGCAGAGTTTTCTTTTGGATCTTCGTATGGATCGTACGAATGCTTTAATACTCGGACATGTTAGTATGTAGTTAACGCAAAACAACTACAGTTAATAGCAAACACCTATTCGCATAAGCAAGTTTACTTTTTTAAATATTAAAGTTAAACTAAAATGGTTTCGTACATTTTTTTTAGAATTTTTATGTACACAAAAAATCTTTTAACTTCATAAATAACACAAATTTATGTAAACTATAACAAAAAAAATAGGACTTACTTTGTTGAAGTCAAGGATTAGCAACGATAAAAATACCACAATGTCATTAGTGTAATGAAGCTTGTTTGATTTTTTTTATTAAAAACTTTAGTTGTTATTTATTTAAACTAATTATTTGAACTTTTTATCTATTGTAAATGTTATTTCAAAACCATTTAAAGCTTGTATATCCTTTTTGTTTTGTCACACTTAATATATAAACTTGTAATATTATGCAAACGATAATAAATAAAATTTATGTGAAAACTATTTAAAAGTACTTTCATATTTAAACTATTGTGCTTAACAGATATAACTATTTTATTCTTTTTCTTTTAAATTAGGCAATAAGTCTAGAAAAACTTGTGTCTATTAGCTTTACTTTTTATCTATTTAAAATCAAAGTATGACTTATAAGTGTTTAAAGAAGTTTCAAGTCAATTTTAAAACCAATTAGCCATATATAAAGTTTTAAATTATTTGTTTCTTATGTTTTAATATCTTATTTATCTTTAAGTTTCGCTACTATTAGTTTTACAACTAAAACTAAAGAACCTACTAGCTTAAAAATTTTTTTAAAAACAGATTTAATTTGTCTTAGCTGCATTTAAAACATTTAAGTTTACTATTTAAAATGCTTGCTAAATTTTTTGGATAAATAAATAAAAAAATTAAATTTATCAGTATTTGATTTATTCTGAAACTACTTTTAAAAGATTGCCTTAAAAGATTTTACAACATGTGCTGTCTAAAAACTTTGTTTTTTGTTTGTTTAGTTGTAATAAATTATGTGTTTTTTGTTCGTTGTCGATTTTTCACATATAAATTGTTGCTTAACTAAACATAAGGAGAGTACAAACATTAACTAGGATACTAAATACGATTACAAGTAAATTTGTTTTTTATATTTTTTTCAAAAGTAATAAAAAACAAAATTTATAAATTTTCTGAAATATTTAAATGTTGTATAGATCTAAATACTGAAATTTGTTAAGAACACCGAAATCAAATTAATGATTTATCTAAAATAGTGTAAAGCAACCTAGGAGACTAAATTATTACTTATAAGTTTTACCTAGCAAGAACGATGGTTTCAAATTCAAAATAACTTGAGTATAAGAATTATAATAGTCTAAAACTAAAATCTATATAACAAAAATCATAATAAATACATCAAGTTTGAGAAAACGTCATTATTGAAGTAAAATAGCAAATTAGTATATAACTTATTTAACTTTAAACAATTTAAAATATGTTATGCAGTTGTTAATGTTTAATCTATTTAGTTCTTTTAATGACAGATTTTAAGAAGTTTAAAAATCTTACTACTTTTTTTTTAACTATAAATTACTAAGCCAATTTTTTTTTTATCAAATGAGTATTTTTATAATATTTTGCCGATATTTTGGTTAAAAAAGATTAGAAGTCAGTTTTATATACTTTTACAACTTAACTTAACATTATTGTTTGTGTTTTATGTTCGTTGATATTTTTAAAGTATTTTAATCACCAACTGGCTAATGAAGTTCGTTTTGTTTTACTTAATTTAAATGAGACTTGTAAGTATAAAGAAGTAGTAAATTTATAAATGAACAAAGATTTTTTACAGCTTTGTCTTGATAACAAAATTAACATTATGATTTAAAAACTTTTTGGTATTAGACGATAGACAGTTTATATTTTCAAAACTACTAAAAAAAGTTTGTTATAGTACAAAATTTTTGTACCTTTACTTTTTACAGTATTTACTGTAAGTAAAGGTTAAAACACAAAAATCTTTTATCAAAACACCTGTAAATATTAATGTATTCATTTGAGCCAGGTGTTTCACAGATGGTCAAAGAATCATGATTAAATAAATTCAATACTAAAACGTGATATCTACCAAATAATAAGTTTGCAGTACATGAGTTCTCATGAATAGTTTGTTGAGAAATCTAACTCAGATAATTTTACACCATTCGTGTATTGACATTTAAATTTACTTTTTTATAAATTGACTCATTTAATGATTAATACTGTCATTAGAACTACAAATACCAATTTGAAAGTGCTTACTTTTATAGTTAAAGTAACTGCTTATAGTGGTTTTTACTTTTTATAGTAACAAAACTTTTCACTAAGTAGTGTTCTTTTTTTTGTAACAAGTGTAACATTTGACTTGAATTAAGTATATAACTTTTTTTTTCGAGATTTTTCTTATATAATTGCAAAATTGTTCTTTATGAAACTTCCGAGAGCTTTTTAATGTTATAAAACACCTTTTTACAGAAAAAGATTAACTCAAGTTAGTTTGCACTGAATCAAACTATTTATAATATTTAAAGTCTCTAAAGCCTATAGAACCAATTGAAACAAATTTAAAATTACGGAAATTGGTTTTCGTAGACTTTAAACAACAGTTTTATGATAACTGCTTAGAAATATCTTCATTTATTAACAGCAAAATAAAATACGTTAAAATACTTTTAGTCGTTACTTTAATATATTTTCCAATGATTTATAGAGCTTACGATAATTTTGTTTAATTTTCTTAAATAATGACTTCTTAAGTTATAAGCAACGTATAATTTGATTAATTGAAATAATAACTACAAACTCTTAAAAACAATGAAATTTAACGAGGTAAAATTAAAATATTGAATGCTAAGAACCTTTATAGCTAAAAATATGAAAATCTGGTTCTGCCTTTAAATATTTTGCTAATAAGGTTAAAACCAATTAAAACTTAGCCGTGGTTTTGTATATTTGAAAAAAATTCCTAAAGTTGATTGATTTTTTAAGTATGTACTGTTTTTGTTTGTAAAGGTGCATTAGAAAGTAATAAACAAATTTTACGCCATGTTGTATCTTTTTTATGTTAAATTTTTTTTTTTGCATTTTTGAATTTAAATTTATTTTTTTTTGTTCGGTTTAACTTATTGTAGCTTTTTTACAAAAAAAGTAGCTAATTTTATTTGACAACAATCTTGTAAAAAGTTAAACTACCTTTATTTGTAGTTTTCGATTGCCTTGAATTACTCTACAAAATAACCAAAAGTAAAAACACTCAAACAAAATGTTACATTTAAGTTATATATAATATATTATTTTATACCAAAAAATTATTCCTCTGGTATTTATTTTTGTATTTTATACTGCAAAATGCATTAAAGTACTAGTTAAACACTAGTACTGAACTAGTTAAAGTCTATAAAAGTCGGTTTTAAAAAGTTATACATCATAAATTAATATTTACTTGAAAACATTTCTGCCATTGATCAAACTTTTGTGCTCTAAATAGTTTATTGTTATTAATTTTTTTTGAACTTACTTTTATATTTGAGTTAAAAATTTTCGAGAATTTTTGTGTTATAGTTGTTTCAATAAAACTATGTTATCTTTTTATTAATGAGTATCAAACAAAAATTTAAAATAAGATGCTGTATATTCTTTTAAAATTATATTTTCTATAAAATATATTTTTTAATTAATTAAATTAAAACTAGAAAAACTAATAAGATAGAAAAACAATAAAATTTATTATGATGTTTATTAGAATGTTAATTAAAGAACTTGATTGTTATTAAAATATAAACGATAATATTATGAACATCAACATAATATTTATCCAAATTATAAAATTATATTTAGATGACACGGTATAAAAAACATAGTTTACTTTAAATGAATAAATTAAATTAAATTTAGGATTTTCTTGCAATTTTTGTGTATAGTATAGTTAAAATAACTTAAAAAATGAAACAATTTTGTTCAAAGAAAATTAAAAAAAAAACTTCTTTATGCACTAGAAAAACTAGGCAAATGCGATAAGATAGAACAAAGCGATAAAATAATTTACATACCTTTTAAATAATAAAACTACTTTAAGTAACACTGAAATTAAATTTATTTTCAAAATTTTGTTAATAAAAAAGTATATAGTGAGTTGTCAAAGAGATTTTCCTAAAAATTTCAGAAACTCTCGCTAAAGATTTTATCGTAAAGTTTACAACAAATGATGAAGTTATGAAATGATTATTTTTGAGAATTTTATTTGAAAAACAAATTGTATTGTTTTAATATTTAATTTTTCATAGCTAAGCATATGTAGCTTATACAAATACTTAATTTAAAACCAAACATAAAAATAAGAATACATTAGAATATATCTAAATGTGTTTCAAAGCTTTATTTATTATGATTATCTAATAATACAAACCATTTTATGCTATTAATAAAAATAAAATTTTTAATTTCGATTTTTTTATGTTTTAGATATTTTTGTTGAACATTAAAAGTTTAAAAAACTAAAAATATATTCCTAATTGAAAAAACGTAAGTGTAAAAAAAAGAACAGCAACATTTTGAAGGACATCATAAATAAAAGTTTTAATCGAAATTGAGAAATAACAAATTGATCTAAAAACAATCAAAAGTGTTATTGTTAATTTTTTTATATTGTCTTTGTGTTGTTACACTTTTAATACTGTCTTGCTTTTTTCAATATTTTAAATTAACCTTGTAAAATATTTAAGCAACGTATATTACGTAGACAAATGTGCAAACACTTCTATTCTCAAAACTTGAACTAACATTCAGTACTGTAAATAACGAGTAACGTTTATCTCAATACAAATAAAAAACTAAGAATTGGCGCCCTAACTGCTAAATATATAAAAGTAATTGATTACTTTTTTACCATAATCAGGTTATTCAATTTAAATAAAATAATGTTTAAAAGATCAAGTGTAGTTGTTATTAGGCTTAAAACAAGCTATCAATCAAAATTTACTGACAGAAAATTCGTGGCATTTTGCTTTATTTTAAATACTTTAAAAAATTTAGATTAGATGCTCTTTTCACACACCCACTCCTTATTTATCAATTAGAGGGTTTTAAGATTTAATTTATTGTTCAGTTGTTCGTATTTTAACCCTTAATTATCAAAAAAAAAATTGAATCACAAATGTCGTAAATGTATTCTTAATTTTAAGATAAGAAATTGTAAACTTATAATTGATTAAACATTTTTAGGCTTGTATTTACATATTTTAGTTATTAATTGTTTCTAAAAAAGAACCTCTAAAAATAAAATAAGTTGAAAGACAATCGAAATATTTTCGTAGATATTTTAGAAAATAATAGACTACTATTAATTTACTTTATCTTAAAATATTTCTCTTTAGTTTAAAGTGTTATATTTTCGAAAATAAAAAAATTTCATTTATTATATTAACTATTATGAATTTACAAAAAAAAAATTGTAAAATAATAAAATAACTAAGTTTATTAACAATTTTTCTCTCTTTTTTATTTACAAAAAATTTTAAGAATGATTTTCCAAAATCAACTTTAACCTTGTTCTTCTTTCATTTGCTGTCTGACTCTCAAGTTTTATTTTTCAAAAGTTTAAAGCAAAACTGTTGTTTGATTAGTGTATACAAAAGAAATTAGTAATACACATTACTGATATAACAACTTTTTTTAACGTTGTACGTAGTAAAGTCTACAATGTGGAAGATACTTTTAAACTAAAAAAACTAAAACCAAAAGTTTTATACTAATAATTAAACTAACTTATCTCTAAGAAGGAAATACTTTGTTTATGTTTATTTGCTGGTATTTATGAAAATTATGTATGTAAAACGTAAAAGTTTTATTATTTTGCTTAATTAAAAATTATAAGCTTAATCTACGAATAAATCTAAAAATAGTTCTTCATCGCATGTTATCTATGTAGTTAACTTTTATTATGGTTAAACTAACAATAATTAAGTTCTTAAACTTAAAAAAATAAAAAAATACGTTCTTATCAATTGTTATCAATAAAATAATGTAACACATTCCGTATAAATTTAAATAAGCTAAACAAGGTTACATGAGAAAAAAATTAATTTAAAATTGAATTATACTGTGGTTTAAGCAACAATGTTTTTCCTTGACAAGAAAAACTTTACATTAAATACTAATATAATACTACTAAAAGTTTATATTATATTTTATACTAAAGCAGAACATTTAAATAACACCTGCGATTAAATAAAATTTTTAGAGTCACTACTTGTTGATAAGAAAAATAAAATTGTGTTCTAAAGTCAATAAAAACCCTTGATTGTTATATTAAAAGTAGCTAAAAGTTGTCATTCAATATAAATACGATTTAGCAATTGAATTTAAACTAGAAGGTTTTAATACCTTAAAATTGTCAATCTTTATTAGTTTCGCATCAATAGTTTTCGTAACTAGAAAATACTAAATCTCATATTTCAGAGGTTTTTATTTGGATTCAGCAAGTTACTAAAAGTTTTCTGTTCCTTAGGAAAATTCGCTTGTGTTAGATGCTGATCTGATAATTAGTGTTTTGGTTAAGAAAATCGTTTTTTTATAAACTAAAATGCTTTAAAACTTTTATAACCCATATTTTTTGATAAGAAAAACTATTATGATAAAGAAATAAAAATTATAGAGTTTATTTGTTTTTAATGTACCAATAATTAATTTACCTTTAAATTGTTCCTGTAAAATGACAACTAAAATCTTTTATCATTATAAAGAAAGATAATAAATTATACATTTATACATTTTAAGAAATCTTTACTTATTAACGTCATTAAACACAAAATCTAAAATGGTAATTTTTTTAATCCGTTCATAAACATGAACGTATTTTTCATCAAAAAAATTTTCATCTTTAAGTTAAATAAAAGCTTATAAAATAAGGAAATTTTACTTTAATGAGATGATTTTGCTTGATGAATCGATTTAAGCTTTTGTATCAACACTACTTAATATTGACAGTCAAAACTTTTAAATTATTAAGCTAAAGTACTTTTAGCTCACGATTTAAATTTCATTCACGTCTAAATAAAAACATAGTTTATTACAGCTAAGTGAATATCTTTTTCTGAGATTTGTGTATGTGACAAAAACTTATTTATATTTATTTTTTTTTTAAATTGTGATAGATTTGGATATAAAATAGAATAAAATTTGAATCAATCTTCTTTAATACAATGTTTTAGCTTTTTTCTATTTTTAGCTTTGTTTGTGTAACATCTAAAACATCGTGCTTTTGTTTATTTATCAACAAAATAATTCAAAGTAAACAAAAGTGTTCATGTTATTTTTATACAGTATTGTATGAGATTAAAACTAGCTAATAGTATAATTTTACGATACATCGTAATGATAGATTTGCAACTTGTCTTTAAAATTATACAATTTACAAAACACTTTTAAACATAGACAACTAGTTATTTAGATTTTGAATATTTGTTTTTAGCCATGAGCTCACTATATATCAATTAAACCTACAATATTTCTTTCTTATTGGTAATTAAGTATGCTAATTATTTTTTTTGATATAATCATGTAAAATTTTTTCTTGCCGATGGTTTTAGTATTTGTTTCTAATGTATTATAACTACTTTTAAGCTAGAAAAACTGCATATATTTTTCTATAAAGAGTATTTAAATTTCAAAAAAAAAGTTTATGTACGCTTACAACTAAAAAATATGTAAGACTTTAGTGAAATACTTCTGAAAAAATATTGATATTAAGAACTAAAGCAAAAAACTTCAATGAACACAAATATTTAAATAAAGTGTTTGTGTCTACATTCGTACCAAAGTATATCAATAAATTACGTTTAAGTTTGATTAATTTGTTTTGTACTACTTTTACACAATTAACTATTTAATTTGTTTTAAACTTTTTACAATAAAAAGTAAGTTAAAATTTTAGTTAAATACTTACAACTAGCCAAAAACGATGTTTCAATAAAGCATTATAGACAGTAAACAAAAAGTTAAAACATCTAAAGGTATACTTAAAACGTACAGTAAATTTTACAAACTAGCCTTTTAAATTGCTTTATAGTTTTACGGTTGTAATGCAATTCCTCAGTAAAAATAAATAAACTTTTTTAATGTTTACAGTGTTTTAGCTTACTGGTATATCTTAATAGCACTAGACTAGTAAAAATGAATTTATATTAGTTTTTACAACTTAACTAAGTAAAGCAAGCGAACAAAGAATACAGAAGAGTTAAAAAAAGTTTTTCAAACAACAATTTTTTTATAAATTTTATGTAGTAACTTATGTGTGTACAACAAAGCTTTGCTAAATCATACAGCAACGCAAGCTGTTCAAGGTAAAAAATATTGACAAACAGTTAATTAATTTTTTGCCACATTTAAAACCACGTTGTGATCATATTTATCGGAGACAGTCTCTCTGTGTAATGACAATAAAATCAGTTTTATACAATATCGTCATGTGATTGATTATATGCTACTAAATAGGTTATTACGCCATAGCAATTAGCCCTGATAGAAAAGTGAGAGAAAAATATGAAACATTAAAAATGTTAAAACTTTATGGTAATTTATATTGAATGATTATATTTGACAGTTTTAGTTAGTAGATCGATAAAAAACTACGAAATAGACGACAAAAAAAAATCAAGAGATTTAATTGTAGAGTAAAAACAAATAGTAAAGGTGGTAGTTAAAATACATTTTTTATAAAATAATGCAACATAAAATATCATTTTTTTACAAAAAAGCCAAATACTTTATTTTTTACTGTAATTAAACTATTTGTTTTCATATTCTAAGAAGCTCTAATGAAACTCTTTAATCTAAAATAATAATTTTATCATTAAAATAAACTATAATACACCACTTAAAGCGTTTCAAAAAAGCAAATGAAATTTAAGATTTATCAATTTTTTTTTGACTACTACCCTATCGCCGATTTACTAAATTGTCCATTAAAGAAAACACACAGACTATATTGACCATAAAGTACCCCTTAGTTTTGTTTAAACACATCTAAGCTTATTTTCAGGTCTTTAATTGTTTTGTAAACTTCCTACTTTCACAGACAAATCGCTTAATTGTTATAACTAAAAAATGTTACATTATAATTTTGTCAGCCTTTAATTACAAAACATATTTTAAAATGTTTAGGTGTGTTTTAATTACTCTACTAATAAAAAGAGGACAGAAATATTTTTAAATTTAAAAACTTAAAATGTATTTAGTTTTAGTAAAAGTAGTTTATGATTTTTTAGTAGTTCAGTTTTAAAATATTTTCTTAATATTTTACTTGAATTTTATAAATAGTGCTTAGAATATACTGAATATGTTAATAAATATTTTATTTATTTTCCATTTTTTTTTTGTTAAGTTTTAAGTAAATATTCATTTATTTTAATCCTAATTGATCTATGTTTTAACTTTAAAAATAAAGCAAAAACTGTCAGTCAATATTACTTGATACTGTTTTAAGGTAAAGTAAATTATAAAAAGCTGTTAAAATTAAATGTTTTTATTTAGCCTAGTTAAAAGATAGATGAGTAAAAATTTCTTTACTTATCAATGTTCTATATGCTAGTAAAACAAATCAAAATTTAATTTGACTACATTTACTTCCAGGTTTTTATAAAAATTAAAAAAAAAAAAAGTATTATATAAAGGAAATTCAAAGTTTATAAAACTTCATTAATAAATTGGTTTAAACAATGAGTACATTCAAAAAAACTTTCAAGTTTATCTTTTTCAAATTTTTGCAATTAATTAAGTTTAATATTTTAATACAAATTTCATAAAACATAATGTCAGTTTTGATAAAATGATTTTATATAATGTTTTTTACTTTATTTAAACGTTATTACGAACATGTAGCTTTCTGGGTTAAGGTAAGATATATTATCTTAAAAACTTATTAAATGCTTTAAGAAATAAGCACTATTAAAAATGCATAACTAAATTGATTATACTATAAAAAAAATTCTTAAGCTTCAATAATTTTTCTATATAAACAAGCTCAAAAACATACTATTGCTTATTAAAATAAGCTAGCAATAAACATTAGACGATTGATATTTAAATCGATTAATTTTTCTATTATATACTGTTGTATACTCTTGTATAATACAAATGAAATCATGATTATACTGGATGGATGAATAAAATCAACCAAAGTTTCAAGAAATAAGGAGTTACTTTGTTCGTTCCTAAGGTTTATTTCAAGTATCTAAGTTTGTTTTAAATACAAATACTCTAAAATAAATTCAGAAAAAGTTTATTTTAAACTGTTATAGGAAGGTTTTTGAACGTATTTATATACCATTTGCAACCTAATATGAATAAGTTATTCATTTTGTTTTTTATATTTTATTACACAAAGCTTTTCAAAATCATACAAGATTTCGTTGTCAAGTGATAAATTTTAAATGAAATTTGAAAAAATGTTTGTTAAGTGAGTAGCTTAAAAAAGAACTTTAAATTATAATTTTAATTATAAAATATAATTTAAAGTTTAATGTAAAGATTTAATCAACCACATTAAATTTTATTTGTATTCTCGTTTGTAATCTAAATTTCGTACAGTTAAATAAGTGAATAAAAATAGTTACTCGTATTTTTTTAATATTAACAAAAGAACTCATTCAAACGATAGTTTTTTGAATAATAATAAAAATTTTAGTAAATCTAAAAGTTTTAGTCTTAATTTTTCTTACAACACAGCCTTAAAAAGATATTAAAACAGGAGTAAAACAACTTCTTTGAACTTTCTAGTTAAGATTTGAAAGTTATCAATAATTTACCTGTATGATTCTGGTCAGTTTCAAACTTGTTTTATGATTTGAAAGGAATTTCTTAAAGTTTTCTTTAACCAGACTATAGAAAGTATAACACTTTACGAATATTAACTAAAGATAATTAAAATAAAAGATTACTTGTATGATTCTAGTCAAGCTTATATTTTATTTATACTTATAAAAGCTTGTAACGAACCATTCATTACATTTTATGTTTCGTTTTATTTCGGAAGACTTAAAGTTAAAGAATTTCAATGTCACGATTGGTATTGAAAATAGAAAGTGAGAAAAAGAAGCGTGAAGTAAATTTGAGAGAAAGAGTTTAAAACTTAGCTTGCAGACGCGAGTCGGGCGGATTAGTGACAGGAGAGACGCGAGTCGGATTTGACGTAGAAACGGCAGAACGACGGAAAGGCGAGTGAGCCGGCAAGACGAATGAAGCTTATTTAAGATTTTTGGTAATTAAACGAGGATATGAAACTTTATCGTCGATTCTATTTTCTGTCCATATCAAGAAAATGTTTAGTAGTTAGTATGTGTGCCTACTGGGCTCTTTAGAAGTCATTTATGTTTTAATTAATTGTGTTTTTATTTATTTAACTTATTTCACAGTGTGTTTATTAATCTTGTATATTTACATAAATCATGTGCACTAATTTAACCAGTTTTATAACATTATTTTTATAGTTAGTACAAGTATATTAAATTAAGCCTGCGTTCCATCTGAACGTCTGTAATACTTTTAATAACCACCTCTTGTTATCTTATTTAAGAGCAACTTATCAATAACAAAACCCACTAATCAACATCGTTATTGATGACGTTTACAAGCATTATCTAAAACCAAAAACATTAAAAAGCCACTACTTCAAGTTGTCGAAAAAAAAACTTTACAAGTTATTCAACATTGCCATCACTGAAAATGATACTTTACAGGCATGTTACAATTTTTTGTTTTAGTAAAATGAAGTGTCTTAGTTTTAAAAAGAAAAGCAACAAAAAACAAAAAATACTTTCTCTTAAAAGATAGAAAAAGTTTTAACAATAGGAATCTAAACTTTAGTTCAATAAAACTATAAAAAAAATTTACGATTGTGTACAATATAAAGTAAATTGTACTGACAAGACAAATTAGGTAAAGTTTTCAAAACTTTAATTAAAAATAAAACTTTAATTAAATAGTTAAAAAATAAACATTTGTTTTAACATCTAATAATTTTTTTTTATGTTTTCGTGGCTTTTTCAAGCTAAATTTAGAAAATATTTATTCCATTTTTAAATAAATACAGCAACTTTTCACATGGTCAATAATAGCAAAATGTGAATAGGTTGACGAATTTGTCTAATATAATCAAAAGCTGATACAAATGCTATTTTCAAATGTTATTAAAAGTTGTTAGTTATTTCAACTAAAATATTTATGCTGACATTTATTCAAATACTTAACCCTCTTAAACTTCGAAAAAAGACCTCAAAACTAGTTATTTGATTCATCTCTTTAAGCTACCTCTAGCTAAACTGCAACTGAATAAATACTATTTAAGTTTTTTACAAGTAAATATTTAAGTTAATTCATAAGCACACTTTTTAAGAATAGTTTCAAAGATTATAAATATAAATTCTACTGTCATCAGTATATTAATTGAAAAAATATATATATAGTTTAGTTTTTTATCAAGCTGAAATTTCACACTGATATAAGGTTTTTTTTCTCGTTTGGATAAAATATAATATCTATAAATATGTTTTAAACTGTAAAATAATTAAAATAAAAATTCTATGTCAATTGAACTACTTTGACTGTTATGTTGAGTATGTAGTTTGATAAGACGATGAAAGATAGTATTGATTTTAGCAGACAACATATAATGGAATTTGTTTTCACATTACTTTATAAATTCTACTTAGTTATGTTATAAACTCGACTAAACTGTTTTTAAACATCAAATAATGTTTAAACGATTTCAATTTACCTTAAAGTTACAAAAAAAAGTTGTACTACACTTAACACTCGTTTAGTAAATTTGCAACTCGGTTTACTTTACGAGTTTATAGAACTAACATACTAATGAAATAACCGATTAATATATTTTCTTATAAACATTACAATAACATACCAAGAAAACATTTTTAAGTAGTGTTTAGGTCTGGTATTTTCATACGTGTGTGGTACTTATAGTGACAATAGATTTTTCAATGGTAATTTTTTTATTACAAACCAATCATGTCTAATAAAAACTTATAATAACAGGTAATTTCAAACAATTTCGCATTAAAGGTATTTTTTATAAATTTTGGCGATAAACTAACTTGTTTGTTTAAAGAAAATAACAATTTTTTGCTCATTTTAGAAAAATTACATTTAACAGAAAAATATCTAAAAAGGGAACGGGTCACTTTTGCACAAGCATCACTTTTGCACGAAGACACTTTTGCACGAGGGGACACTTTTGCAGGGCGACTCTTTAGCACGAGCGTTACTCTAGCATGAGTGAACACTTTTGCACTCACCGTCATTTTTGCACACAGGGTCACTTTTGCACGAGGGGATACTTTGACAAAAAAATTTCATAAATTAAAAAAAAAACTTAATTAATTCAAGTTTTTATTTAAAAAAATAAAAATTAGAAGCGTGCAAATGTGAAGCTCCGTTCAAATTTGGCAGATTGTTTAAAATTTTTGCAGTTCATAAGTATATCCGTGAACATATAACGTCGTGTGAAAGTGACGCTTTGCAAAAAAATCGCTATGCAAATGTAATGTCGTGCAAAAGTTTTGACGTTTTGTTAATATGCAAAAGTGACCTTCCGTTGGAAAGAGTCGCCGTGCAAAAGTATTTCCTCGTGCAAAACGACGCCGTGCAAAAATATTTCTTCGTGCTAAAGTGACGACCGTGCAAAAGTGACCCTGCGTGCAAAAGTGACGCTATGCAAAAATGTCCCCTCGTGCTAAAGTGACGTTCGTGCACAAGTTACACCCCCCATCTAAAAAATAGGTAAACATGCTGAAAACAATTTATGACTACAGAAATTTCTTTGATATTTGAGTTACAGAAATAACTAATATTTCTTATAATGATTTATTAATTGCTTTTATTTTAAATTTTTCAAAAATTTTAAGTATAGCAAAACTTTATAGAATTTTATAATTATAATAAACGATATACAAGTAAAAGATGTTTTTTTTATTAACAGCCAAATTAAATAAACAAATAAATTAAAACTTACCTGCTTAAGTTTTTACTGTTTAGTTTAACTAACCTTTGTATTGTTTATGAGGTTATATTTTAGTTTATATTAAAAACAATTTAAAAAAATTCACCAATTTAGTTTGTTGAATTATGGATTCTAATATAATGATTATGTTACCATTATTCAAGTTAACTGAAATTTTAACGAAAATAAATCTATTTAGTTAGTTTAATTTTATGAGTGAACAAAATACTAATAAAAACAATTCAATGACGAGTTTACAATGCTATTTGTTATTTATCTATTCAAAACATTTTATACTTCTTTTAGTATGTCTTGAAACCAAACTTATGTTATGTAATTAATTAAGTTTATTTATTAAGTCTATTTACATAGCGAAGCTTTTTAGTGCAACAAATGTGTCATAGTGATGAGACTTACTTTTGTTGTTTCTAAAAATCTTTATTTTCTTTACAAGGTTAATAAACCAATGTTACATATTAAAAGCAAGAAATAGATAGAAAAATATTTTAATTTCTAGAAGTTAAGGAAACTAATTAAAAAAACTGAAGCTGATACTTTTTTCGAACTATCTTTTAAGTTTTTTAAGTAAATGATCCAATAGTTATATCGGCATCAATAAAAAGTCTATTGTAATCTTTTTTAAATTACAAACTACTTTAAATGTTGAACTTAGTTTCAAGTTTTACAACTTAAATATAAATTACAAGTTGAAAACAAAGTATAGTTAAAAAGCTTGTCAATGAAAGTTACTAACAGTGTATGTTACAATAATTTTTAAAATACTAACTTTAAAAAAAAGTTTTCAATTATAAAAACATTTGTTAGTTAAATTTTTAGGAAATTTGTTGATATATTTAACATTTTAAAGATAAAACTATATATTTTAATCAGTTATTGAGGTTAGTTGAAATTTACTTGGTATGTAAAATAACCGTACAGTTTTGTATTTGTAGCTAAAAACATTTTCTTGAGTTTAGTTTGTCTCCATCAAGTTTTTTTTAAGATAAACATGTCTATAAATTTTGAAATCGACCTATTTTTGGAGTAAGATTGAAAACATTCTAATAATGAAGTAAAAAATTAGAATTATAAAGCAGAAAAATGTAAAACTAATTATAACTATAAATTTAGAAACGATAAATCACAAAAACCTTAGTAAAGTGTTGTCTTTTTTTTTTGATAAATAAAAACGTTTTTTTCCTTTAAGTTTTTTGTGTGATTGATACAACTGTTTGTTTTTTATTCACTTCAATGTCCACAATAAGTTATTACTCATAAGAAGAACTATTGAAAAAAAAAATAAACAAAATTTTAATTCAATCACGTAATTTGTAAAAGTATAATTACTATAAACTGTTTAGCCATAAGTATTTAAATAAAAATACTTCGTTACAATCTTTTTTTTTGACGTTGAAGTTTAAAAACACATTAATCTATCTATTTAGTAAAATATGATTACTAATTAAATTTTACCAGATTTTTGCTGATGGATTTTTTATTTGCATGCCAGTAATAAAAGAATCATTTTTGTTTTAGTCGAGAAACTCAACTTCATTTTTTTATTTGATTGGAGCTAACATTGTAAAATGTTGTGTTTGAAGCTAACAATATTATTTTTTATTGAATTCTTTGTTATACAGTTACAACAGATTTAAAAGCTTTAAGTAGTTCTATCTAATACTAAGCTTTTTATTTATACTTTTCATCACTATAATGCAGTATAAATTCAAATACTGCATTAGTGTAGAGTAGTACTAATTTTATTTTTATATATGCATTCATATGTAGTGTAAAGATTGTTTGAGATATTACATTTACTAAAGAAGTAAATAAAATATATCACTAAAATTATAACTAAAATTATAGTAGTATAAGCAAATCGTCAAGAACGTAGTATCAATTAATATAGACTTTTATAATGCTTTAAGTATATCTATTTGTACAACTTTTGCTTTAAGGAATTTTTGAAAACTGTGATTTAGTTTCTGTTAATGTTTTAAAAAAGATGAATTTTTCAGGTAACAAAAATGCAATCAGAGTCGACAATGACTTTTAACAAACGTAAAGATAAGTCCACTATGATTGTAGTTTCAAATTGATTTGTAATTTTTTTTTATTGATGCAATAATTTTAAACTACTATTACAAATTGAATTCTACCCTTCATTATAATTGTTTTTTTTTACAGAAAACTTACCTTAATCTCTACATCGTACAATGTAAATGCATTTTTTAAACATATTTTTTACTTAATTAAGCTTAAAGCGTGAACGTAGCTAAATGAAGAGAATTTCATCAAATAATTTTTTGTGCAAACAAAACGTTAAGTTTTACACTTTGAGCCGTCAAAAATTTAAACTGGTTTATTAAGGTAATCTAGTTTGTGCTTTTCATCAGTTAAAAAAACTGTTACTTTCTGTAATAACAAACGATAAATTACATATTTACTTCGATCCTCTGATTCATCAGCACTCGTATTTAAAGAACAAATCAATAGAGATTTTAGTATATTGAGGTAAACTATACACTTGAAAAGCGACAAACTTATATTAAAATATGTACATGTGGAAGAAACAGACCCATAATTACTGTTGTTGTTTATTGTTGACTATTGTTGTTTAGCTTAGTGTTGCCGACTATTTAGAATAGTAAAATATAATATTTTTGCGATCTGCATTCATTGTCTTAATTTTTGATTTAAAACATTTTTCAAACAAAATACCAAAAATATATACAGAATAATTCGTTGGTTGCTAATGAATAAAATATTTGTTATGTACTCATATCAAACAAAAGATTTTTAAAAAATTGTCTGCTTAGCCGTAGAGGGGTTTTTCCTCTCTTAAATATTCAGTTAATCAGTAGAAAAAACTAACAAGTCTTGCATTTTCTGTTAGATAACACTTTGTTTTTTAAATACTGAAACTAAATTTAAAATTATTTTCTTCGAATACGAGTTTTGAGTGTTTAATGATGCTACAAAAAGTAAGTTCTAAACATTAATATAAAGAAAAGTAAAATTTTAAATTGATTATGCAAACACGTTTTAGATATTTTTTTTTGACCTAGCCTTTCTTTTTTTATATTAAACTCTATTTTACTATTTTTTGTCTTAAAAAAATGTTTCTTCCATTTTATACAGTAACAGCATGTTTTTATTTTCTTTTATAAGTTTTATAGAGAATATAAAATATTTCAAAAATTATGTGTATACTTTTAAACTTAAAAAATAAGAATGCTAAAATACTTTAATAAAAAAAGACACAAATAAACTTATTTTTCTATTTTTGTTTATAAACACTTTCCGTTGTCTCATTAGTAGCTAAGCAAATTTTATGTTACAGTTAAAAATTGTAATTAACTTAATAACAGTGTTTAAAAATTAAACATGCATTACTAATTCAAGGTTGGATAAACCTTGATAAAAAAATTTACTTTACAAGTTTGTTTGTTTGTAATTTTAAGATTATAAAATTAATTCTAGATATAAATGATAAACATAGCTACTTAAAAACAACAATTTTGCTATTGCCTAGATTATTGTGTAATTTCTAACATTGATTATAATGAAGACTTATTAAAATAACAACTAAGTGTAAAAATAACACTAATAATCCAAAATAAATTTTCTACTTTTATAAAAAAAGTTTAAACTCAATGTATAAAAATAGGTTTTTACTAAAACTAAGTTAAAGCTAGTTGTAAAGGCATAATCTAACATTAACTAAAGTCAACAATACTGTAGTATTTTTTTAACAAGATATGTTTTACTTGTTTTAAATTGAAACTTACGTTTAAAATTAATTAAAAGTATTTTATAGGCCGACTAAAAGTTTGTTTGATTTGTTTGTTTATCCATTATACAATTAAAGGTTCATCAAATCTACTAACAAAGAAATATTTGCTTTTTTCAAAACTTTCAGAAAAATTACTTCGTACTCAACTCAATATGGTTGCAAAATTCGAATTTCCCCCGACCTCAATGAAATATTTAATGGTTTGTTTTAAGTTTATGCAAATGATATTAAGATAAAAAGAAATTATACCATGAAAAATAAAAACAACAGCTAGCTTTACTTTAATCAAAATTATGTTAAGCTTTACTGTAGTTTAGGATTATACGTCACTAAATACGTTATTACGTTATAGAAATTGTTGCTGTTAAAATTATGAAAGAAAAACAAAAAATTTTAAATTAATTTCGACTTGAATGATTAAATTAGACACTAAAATATGATAAAATATTTTCTTTAATTTTTTCAAAAAAAGAAAATTGCTTGTAGAATGAAAATAAAAAAGTATGAATTATATGTAGTTAAAATATACACTATTTTTAACTTTGTTATACTTAAATATTATCTTTCTACAAAATTAAAAAAAAAATCTTGAAAAATTGAAAAAAGGTTTATCTCGTGCATGTACTTTTTTTAATATTTTTAAACGATCTAAATTCTAAAACCTCGACTATTGTATTTTTTCATCAAAAAAAGTTTCTTATTACGTAGTTATAAAACTTTTAGTTTTACTTATTTATTTTTCATCTACTATTAATCACTATACTATTTATTTTCCTTTTTCAGACAACATAGACGTTATTATGACCGAAAAATAACCTTAAATTTCATTTAGAAATAGCTAAGGATATTTGAAAGTCTTAAACTGTTTTGTAAACTGACTACTCTTATAGACAAACTGCTAATCTATAATTAGTGATAAATGGTAAGATTAAACTTTCGCATTTTTTCTGATAAAATAGTTTACGTCCTTTTTTAAAGTTGAGGCTCTAAGTTTAATACTACATGTTTTTAAGCTGAAAAACTTAAACTGATTAATTTGTTTAATTTATTTTGACGTAACATTTCTACACAACTTAATTTATGTTTCATTTGAAAAAAACCGTGCCTGTTCTTAGAGCTTTTTTGAGGTTAGTACATGGTTTTTTTAAAATTAGTAGTTCTGTAGACAAGTTTATATTTTTTTATTTTTGTTTCGAACTTTGTTTTTGAACCTAAAAGTTCGTTTATAGTTACTACTAACATAAGTATTATACATCCTTTTTTTCTAATGTGTGTTAATATTTTATAGACTCCGTAGATCTGTTCTTAAATTTATTTGAGAGCAGTGAAACGCCATTAGTCGGAATAAAGTTTTAACTCAAAAACATCTGTGGTAAATGTTATATATAAAATTGCTATAAGTTGCCTTTAAACGTACTACTTATACTAGATTATGTATTTTATATAAGATATACTCTTATATCAACTTCTATTTAATTAATAGTTTGTAATAAAGCAATTGTATTTAGACCCAAAACTTTTTGGTTAAATTTGTGCTCAAGTACTCTCTTAAGCAATAAATTACTGTAGTTTGACATAAAAATAAATAAAACTGAAATGTGAAATAAAAAATTAAATTAGTTTATTTTAAACTGTTTGTTTTAAAAAACTGTTGAACTTTATTTTTAACTAGGGCAACAATATGAATAACTTATCTAGACATTTGTTATGTGTGGTATATTAACTTATATATTTTAAATCGTCGATCGAATTTTCATTGATAAGATATTAAATCAATTGAAATATATTTATATAGCAGCTTAAAATAACAAGCAACTACAAAGAATTCAATTCTTTCTGTTTATTTTTTTTTGTCGACAAACTGAAAACTTTTTTTACATGAAAGTAGGTATTTATTTATTTTGGTAAAATTCTACTATTAATCAAGACGGGTCAGTTTTGCATGGAGTCATTATTTTACAATTAATCACTTTGCACAAAAGTTATGCCGGCAAACGGAACCGCTTACTGACCAAGGGTAAGGGTAAGGAGTAACAGTAATAATAAAAAAATAAAAATAATAGACTAATGATATGGGTAAGGGGTAACAGTAATAGTAAAAAAAGTTTATAAAAATATAAATCTAAAATAAGTTTAAACTGTGTTAAAACTGAGCCGAGCAAAAGTTTTATCGTGCATTTGTGACACCTACCTACTATTAATACCTCCTTACGTTTACCATATATTGTAGTAAAATGTAATCTACTTAAATTCAAAACTTTGTTTTATACTTAAAAAAAATTATAAAATATATAAAATAAATTTTTTTAACTAAGTTGTATAATTTAAAATACTTAATTAATTTTAGTTTATAAAAAACTTATAAATTTTGTATACATGTGTACAATAATTTTATTCAAAAAATCCAAAACATTGTGAGCTAAATAAAAAACTTTGTAAAATAATTTTTAGTGCAACAATTAATATTCAATCTTAAAAAACAACTAAAACCCACAAAACTATAAGTGACTATAAAATATTATTATACAATATTTTCGGTTTTATGAACATATGTTATGTTCTTTTTAATTTTCGCAATAAGTTGTTTAACATCCCTTCAAATAAGGTCTGTGGAAGGTAGTTTAGTTAATACAATCACATTGTTTTCTATGTATATAACTTTGTATATGTATATAAGTATAGAATAAATACTTCATGAGGTTTTCTAGTTAGAATATTATTGTGTAAAAAAAAAATATTAGTTAATAAACACACAAACAAAATGATTGGATGAAATACTAAACAATTAAATTATAAAATTTGCGGTTTTTAAAAGAGAAAAATATTTCGAAAACCGAGTTTATAAAGTTTAAAGATTTGTGTTGTATTCTCTTTAAGTGTAAAACTTACAATGAATTAAGTAATCAAGTAAACTGTATAAATATTTTCAGTAACTTATCGAAAATAATAAATTTTGTTTTCTTAGCCACTATTAAACAAAAAGTATTATTAATACATTAAACTAAACATAAACTTATATGCCTAAACTCACTTAAAAAGGTTTTAGTGTATTAGAAACTTGCAAATATCATAAAAATTCTGGTAGAAATTTAAAAATTTAGTATCATCTAATTTTGAAGGCTAATTAATCTAAGTTTTGTAGTTTTTTTTAACTTTTTTGATTTAGTCTTCTTAGGTGTATCTAAAAAAATAAATTACGTTAAGGTAATAAAATTTAATGTAAATTAAATGTTTAAACAGCGATTATTTTAGACGTTATAGTTATAATATTTTTTATTGCATGGTGATACACTTACTTTACTTGTTGGTAGACTAATAATACTGCTAAAAATAATACTTGTTAACCCCTAACGTTTAAAACTAGGGAAAATTTCTATTAAAAAAAAGTTAAGTATTAATTAAGGCAGAAACAAACGTAAAAAAATAGTAAAATATTAGGAAACACCTAAAGAAAATCATAATTTTGTTTTTGGTTAGAATATTCATCTTTTATTTATTATTTTTACACATTTTTATAACAACTGAATTTTATTAGATGCTTTAAAAGTCAATAAAACAATATTATTTTAGATAACTTTTCAAAAAAAAAAATTGAATTCTAAAATTTCTTATATTACAATTTTTTTTGTATAGTACACTCAGAAATATATAGTTTTGATCCTTTTTACAACAAACACAAAAAACTAAAACTTATCTATAGTTTAGAACTAAATTATAGTATAGGGAAACTGAAACTTATAACCAACTTCTCTTTTGTTACACACACGTAGTTAGAAGTAAATTTTAACTATTTGGATAGAGCAGCTTTTAACTTTTTTGTTTGACTAGCGCAAACACTGTACCAAATTTTATTTCAGTCTGACAGTTTTCATTATTTTTTAAGTTCTGTTTGTTAACAAGTTTTTAAAACTTTAAACTGTCAATAGTTTAATGGTCAGGTTTTAATTGATTTTTTTCAGTTTCAAACAACACCCTTTTATAAGATAAAGCAAATAAATTTCTGTAAATTTTCTTCAGTAAAGAATTAATTAAGGCAAAAACAAACTAAAAAGTAAGTAAAATATTAAGAAAAACTTAAAGAAAATCATACTTTATGTTTTTTTTAAGAACATTGATCTATTTTATTTTCTAAAGTTGTAATCATTTCTATAACAACTGATTTTTTTTTGTTACACACACTTAGTCTGAAGATAGTTTTAGTTATTTGGATAGAGCAGCTTTTAACTTTTTTATTTGACTAGCGTAAACACTGTACCAAATTTTATTTTAACCTAACAATTTTATTATTTTTCGAAATCTGTTTGTTAACAAGTTTTTAAAACTTTAAACTGTTAGTAATTTAAGTGTCAGGTTTTAATTGATTGTTTTTTTGTATTTTAAAACAACAACTTTTTTTAGATAAAGAAAAAAAAAATCTGTAAATTTTCTTTAGTAAAGTATTAACTAAGGCAAAAACAAACTGAAAAAAAGTATAATATTAAGAAACAGTTAAAGAAAACCGTATATTTCTTTTTGAAAAGAACATTGATCTATTTTATTTTGTAAAGTTTTAATCATTTCTATAACAACTGATTTTCTTTTGTTCCACACACTTAGTCAGAAGATAATTTTAACTATTTGTATAGAGCAGCTTATAACTTGTTTGTTTGATTATCGCGAACATTGTACCGAATTATATTTGGAGCTAACATTAGTTTTTTGATTAGTATTGTAGTTATAGAAATTTTTCAGATTTTTTGTTACTTTGAGTTAAGTATTGCTTACTTATTATCAAGTGTCAGAAACAAAATCCTTGTGTTTAGTTTACTACTTATAAACACAAAATTGAAAATATAATAATTTTTATTTGTTCATTTTTGTATATGGTGTGTAAACTTAGATTAAAATTTAATTATATTGAAAAATAAGCACATTAATAATTCTTAGCTGTATACTTCTTACTTATTATCATACGACAAGATAGTTTTACAAAGTACTTGTGTATTGATATTAACCAAAGAAGACCTCTATTTTCACTATTCTTAAACTTTAACTTAAGTTTTGCAAATTTTGTAATATATTTATTTTATAATTTTTTTAATTAAAGTTTTACAGAATTTATAAACTTTTTAAAGAATTTTAACTTATAGTGTTTATATTCACTGACTTTTTGTTACATGTCTCACAAAAGGTTTGTTTGTGTTATTTAGTCTCTAGTGAAACAGTTAATATTTTTAAAAGAAATAATTAAAAAATAACTAAATACTTACAGAAAAACAAATGAAGATGGAAAAGTTTTCCTTCACAAACTTAAAACTTTTCTAGAAATCAAAAGGGAGTTTATTGAAAAACTTGATTTTAACATCATTGGTGATCAGCTTGGCTTAAAACACGAAATAGAGGTAGTGTTTTAAGTTTTTTTTACTAATAGTTTAAAACTTTTTTTGTTAAACTAGGTCAAGTTTATTACAGAATTCTTAATTAACACTTTTTTAGTTAATAAAGCTTTTGTATGTAAATATTAAAAACAGTTTAAAGTATTTTTAACAGTCATCAAAATTTGCTGTTTTACTAATAAAAATAATTGTCTGTTTTGGATTTTAATTTTTGGTAAACAGGAAGAGATCCAAAACGTTCATGAAAATAAGGGTCAGATAAGTGCAGCAAAGAAGTACATACGAGAAGCAAACTCGGGAAGATTGCAAGCAAATTGGTACGAGAAGTTGATCAGTGCACTGGAAAATGAAGATAATGGTGACCATAGAGACTTGTGCAGAAAACTTAAGCTTAGTTAGTTTTTAAAAATACTATAAGCGATTTTGAAATATTTCTAAAAGTTGTATTAATATTATAAAGTCATGTTTTTAATACAATTAAATATAAAATAAGTGCGTCTATTTCTAAAAAAAATTATAACTACAACCTAAAAAACTAAACAAGTATTAAACTTTATTTAGCTGAACAAGATCATGTAAACTACAAAAAGAAATTATTTGAGGAAAATAGACTTGAAAGTAAGTTTGTTTTTAGTAATTGTTTTCAATCTTTATAAACATCAAAATTGTTAAAAATATTAGTACTCTTACCTACAAAATTAGACAAAAGTTTTCTATTATTTAACTTTCTAATAAACTTTAACAATTCTTACACCTGAAGGCCATCAAGTTCTTTCAAAGGTAAAAGAAGCGTCAATAAACAAACTGAAAACTTTTAAAACTGCATTTGGCGAAAACTGTGATGTATTCAGCAATAATTCTTTCGAGGTTGTTCCGAAGATTACAGAAGACAAAATGCTCCAAAAAAACAACTCTAAATTGGCAGATGTAAGTCGACAGCACGAAGATACTGCTGTTACTTTAGAACAACTTATCGAGTTAGTTTACTTTCAATCTAAAGTTAGAATTTTTTCTAATAAGTAATGCCAAAATAAAGATGAAAATTTAGATTAAAACATAAACTTGAATTAATTTTAAAGTAGCTGTTTTTTCGCCTCAAAGAAATCTAAATTTTAAGTATTAGAGTAGCACAACTTTATTAAATGTTGTTTACTTTTGATGATGTAATAAAGTTTTAAACATTTTAATATATATTTAGTTTACTTAATCTTTTAATTAAGCATTGTGTCCGCAGAAAAAATGCGTAAAGATACGAGAGGTCGTAAAAATTCGAGAGGTAGCAAATATACTTACTATAAAGGCAGTTTTTTGATATTGCTTCTAGTTGAAAGCAGTAGCGACTTTCCCACTTTTAACAACTTGTTTACTTTATTTATAGATATAAAAACAAAAGATGAAAATATACATACAACTAAATTAAAAATAAAATAATGATAGTTGTATGAAAAAATTACTAATTTTAATGATAGGTAGATGTTTTCTTTATTTTTGTTTATATGTGAGTTTTTTGATACTTAACATTTATATTCTATTCCTCTTTAGCAAATTCAATTTATAATTAAGCATTTGTTTACAACTAAGAAAAAGTGTGATGTCTATATTAAAGTTTATTTCTATAGCCTTTTACAGAAAAATGCACTTGGTACTGTAATGGATTTCTCCTTTTGAACAAACATATATAAAATATAAGAAAAATTTTTAATAAAATTTTGACCTTTGCCCACACAAGGATAAACTTGTCTTATGTAATATTGTATCATAAAAAACGTCAAATGAAAATTAGTGATATGTTTAGCAAAAAAAAAACAATAAATATTTGCGTTTAAGTGTAAGCTCTATATTTATTAAGTATCACTGCTACTTTTTGCTAGGAAGTTTTATTAGTTAATTGTTTATTGAACAAAAAAAAAGCGCTAAAATATTTGGTCCAAGGACCTAATGTACGAAAAAACCTTTCGGTTATCGATTCATACACCAGGATATATTAGATTTCTTTTCTAGATGTTTATTCATATATAGGGCAAGAGTGCTGTATTATTTGTCTCTATTTTAAACTCTCATTATTTCATTATTCTTTCATTATTTAACACAGTCAAATTTCTTTCATATTTTTAATTCAATCTCTTATTTTTAACAAAGTTTCTGATATACTAAGGTATAACTAAATGTTTATCAATAAATCAAGGAACATAAGTTTACAGAGTCTAAAGATATAGAGAGGTGAATTACCATTTTAAAGCATACTTAAAATATAATATATACAACAAACCTAGTTTTAGTTCACAAAAATTGTTTTTTAAATTTTTTAGAATTCTAAAATGCGTAACTAAACGAGAGTGCGTAAAGATGCGAGAGGTTACTGTACTTTTTATAAATTTAAATTTTATTTTTTAAGCTTGCTAATTACTGCAAAGTATTTTAATTTGACTTTTAGAGATATTGCATGAAACTTTCTTATTTTAAATAAACTTAAACGTATTTCAAATTTAAACGTTCAGCAAACTTAAGACGTGCTATGAAACGTAAAAATTAAAAAGTATATTATAAAGATTTATTATTATGTAAAAAAAAATTATATAAACTAATCTTTTATTGATCGTGTTTCTAACGCGTAAATATTTTTTGATGAACAACAGTTTCAGATTCAAAGGACTCAATTCTAATCTTTACATAAGTATATCAGGAGAAGCAGGATCTGGTAAAACTTTTCTCACTAATATAATGGCCAGAAAATTCTACGAAAAAGATTTTCTTTGTCTTATCATTAGTTTAAATCAATTAGACTTAAATAGAACACTTAGTTTAGATACGTTCATTACAAAATATTCTTGCGTTGATCTGTCATTGAACGAGGATGAAAGAAAGCAATTTGTTGATTGGTTGTGTGAAAACCAATCGAGATTAGTTTTGGTTTTTGATGGCTTAGACCTATTGACTAAAACTATTGACCTGAATAAGTTTTCAGACAGTTCTTTAACATTTGGTGATAAATCTGAACCTGGCAACTGGTTAGCTTCTATCTTATCTCGTAAAATTTTAACTAAAGCTAAAATTGTTCTCACTTCTAGACCTTACGCTCTTACAAGTCTTTCCGGTGATTTTAGGCCCCAGAAGAATTTTAAACTAAATGGTTTTGCAGAAGTTTATTTTAATAAGGTTTTGAGGTTTTATATAGATGACAATATTTATCTTAGTCAGATTTACAATGCTATAAAACAGTTTAGGTTAGAAAAAATAGTTTCTAGTCCAATTAGTATGTATCTCATTACTAAAATAATATTCGATGACCGAGTTGATCTCAGTAGTTTAACACCTTTTGGACTACTTGTCTCTGTATTTGAAAAGTTCTATGCAACTAAAAATATTCAGCTAGAAAAAGACGGTAGTGACAAAATGAGAAAAATTGAAGAAACTTGTTACAAATTGCTTACGAAGTCAAAATTCGTGTTCTCCCAGAATGACTTGGTTGAAGGACTGACTTTGGAAGATTTTGAAAAATATGTTATGGTTGATGCAAGTGTTACAGTTTCTTCTTACAATCATTCAGTTGATGAAAAACGTCTTGTGTTTTGTCATCAACTTTTTCAGGTATAATGTTTTTTTTTTAATTTCGCTGGGTCACATTCGAACTTTTATAATCTACAGGAGTATTTGGCTGCAAAACACCTTACTAACAAAAAAGATTTACAGTACTTTGAATTATTTATTGAAATATACGCTCTATCCTACGATAGAGAAAAGTTACTCAGATGGTCAATAGTTAGAAGGTTTATGTGCACAATTTTTTCGAAACGCTGTTAGTGAACAAATGTTTTATTGCTTTCTTTTTGTATAATTTTATTTTATTAAAATAGTTTTTAGTTTTATTTTAAATGTACATTGTAAACTTTTAAATTTAATTGCTTACCTAAGCTTTTAGAAAAAATATTAGTTATATAACAGTATTTTATTTCTTTATAGTAATTTTTTTTAATTAAATACTTATATATGGTATAATGCTATTTTAAATGGGTGGGTGTCACTTTTGCACGAGCGTCACTTTTGCAAGAGAGGACACTTTTTCACGAGGGTCACTTTTGCACGAAGGGTCACTAATGCACGAGGGGACACTTTTGCACGGCGTCACTTTTGCACGCAGGGTCACTTTTGCACGAGGGGACACTTTTGCACGGCGTCACTTTTGCACGAGAATATACTTTTGCACGAGAATATACTTTTGCACGGCGACATTTTTTCACGATGACAATTTTTCACGGCAGCATTGTTGCACAACGTCACATTTTTACAATGAAATATTTGCACAGCGACATTTTTGCACGATGACTTTTTTGCACGGAAAATCAACTTTTCATGCAGGCCAATTAAAAGTTTTTTTAGCTACTACCAAGTCTGTAACATAAAAAGAAACTGAAAACTAAAGTTTTATAATATACCAATGTTATAGGCAAAAAATGAAAGATCTAAAATCTTAAACAGTAAAAGTTAATGTTAGAAACAAACTAACAAAAGGATAAAACAAAATTATTTATAAAAGATTCATACCAAGGCCAATAAATTTAATTTATTTAGAAACTAGGATAAAAAAAAATTTAAGTGTAAGTAAGTTGTTCTAGTTTATATTGAATTTTAATATATTAATCAACAACTATGTCTTTTTATATATTTTACTATACGGTTACAAGTTTATTGTCCATATGATGAACCTAGCATCAAAACCTAGACCACTTAAACTTGAAGACACATAAAAAAATTAAAACAACACAAATAGTTTATTTAATATAACAAAGATAAAAACATAACTTGATACAAAATTTATAGGTTAACAAAAAAAGCAAAATTTTCACCACAAACTTAATTTTATTTACGCTTTGATGTAGAACGACCAACATCAAGTATTTAAATGCATTGACTAACAACAAAAAATAAAAACCTAACGCTCCAAGGACATTAACGTTTGGCTCTCATTGGCTTATTTTATGATCATGGAATGCTGGTGTAAGCATCTCTTGATACTTTTGATGAAAATGAGTTAAAACTTTCAAATGTTACTCTCTCATTGGCTTATCATGATCATGCAACATTATTGTAATGAAATAATCTAAACTTAAATCATGAAAAATGCGCTACTTTATTGCTTTTTTTCTTCTCAAGCTATATTAAAAAATAAAATTAAACATCAGGTAAGATTTGAAATACCTTTACACTTCATAAAGTAACTATATATTTTTTTTAATTTAACAATTGTTTGAAATTAAAATAAAATAAATTAGAATATTTTTAATAGCTATACAATGCTAATTATAACATCAAGAGAAAATAAGTAAAAATAATATTCAAAATTCGTGCTTTGAAGCCTTACTAAATTAAGTTTATCTTTCTTTTTAAAAAGTAAACAAAATTCAAATTATTTTAATTTAATGTATTAAAAGTTGTTTTTATTTAAAATTAAAAATGTGTATTCAACTAGTTTATTTAAATTAAGCTATAGAATATAAATTAATGAATTGTGGTACGTTATTATATTGTTCTACGCAAAACTTCAAATAAAAACTTTACATTAAAATTTCATTAAAAAACTACCACGTTTTATTTATTCAAAAGAACTTGCGTTTAAAAGCGAATATTATTTAAGTAAAAAAAAAAATATATTTTTTTTTAAATTTCACCGTGCAAAAGTGTCTCCTCGTGCAAAAGTGTCACGTCGTGCAAAAGTGACCCTCCGTGCAAAAGAGTCGCCGTGCAAAAGTGATCCTCCGTGCAAAAGTGTCCCCTCGTGCAAAAGTGACGCTCGTGCAAAAGAGTTGCCGTGCAAAAGTGTCCCCTCGTGCAAAAGTGACCCTGCGTGCAAAAGTGACGCCGTGCAAAAGTGTCCCGTTCCCATTTTAAAAATTTAACTAAGACTTATTTTAAAATTTATATTATTTGAATACAGACTTTGTTTACGAACATATTTAAAGTTAATTTTGTAGAAATATTATCAAGTATAAAGAGGATTAACACTAGTTTTACAACCTTTCTGTTTGTATATATTTCTACTACTAATTATTGTGCAAGTAATCATGCTAAATTGAAATTTAAAAAAATCTTTAAAATACTATGTTATAGTACAATAATCTAAATCGTTTTTATAAAACTGAATTTTTTAAATTTCATTAAGAGTTATTTCCAGGATTTATTTCGGCCATCATCAACAAAGTTGAGATGTTATATGCCATCAATAATAAACAATGAACTTTACTGCAAGATCAACAACAACAGCATCCGAGACAATCATTGTCTCGGATGATGTTGTTGTTGATCTTGCGGTAAAGTTCATTGTTTATTATTATTTATTTAGAGTTATAGTAGGATTAGAGTTTAAACAAAAATAACTTATTTTTCAAAAAATTACTGTACCATTGTCTCTATAAAAAAAAGTTTTCAGTAAACATAAAAGTAAGTTTTGTTGAATTATATATATTTGATAAACGTATTTAAGTGTCTATAAAACATATATATTTATTCATTTATTAAGCAAGGAACTTACTCTCTTTAAAACTGTTCGCATACCTTTGTAATTAAGGCAACTCAGACCAAAATAAATCGCTTACCCTCTTTCGGCCCACATCCTTGCCCAGTCTACCTCTATATGGGTGAAAACTCAATAAGACTGGCTAAGCAAGCTTCATTAGCTATAAAATCCACCTTTAACAGCGTTTCGCTACGTGTTGTGTACAACACCAACCGCCCGCTTAACAGAATTGTGAAAGATGCCACACCTACCCATGATTTGAGTAATGTAGTATACATATTTAAATGTCATTGCGGAAATGACTACGTAGGTCGAAGATTCTCAAGGTTTCCACGTCAGGCAAGAGCAGCATGTCACGAAAAAGCTAAAAAGGTTTATTTTTAATGACGACGTGAAGCCTAAAGGTGAACAGTCATCTATTTATCAGCACACCTCAACAACCCTGTTTGTGCCGAGAACTACCTGGATAATAGGTTCGAAATCCTATCCCAAGCTAGAAACACCTACCATCTTTTAGACTAGAGTCTTTGTTTATTAGAACTCGCGAGCCAAAAATTTGCAAACAAAGAGATTTTTACAATTTAAAACTTTATAAATAGCGTCTTTAGTAGTATTATTGTTGTCGTTTTTGTCGTATTTTTTAATGTGCTTTTTATTTAATTTAGTTTCAGGTAAAAATTTCTACTATTTTAAATGTTTTTGTTTTAGCAATTTTGTCTTATAAATTACCTCAATTTAGTACAGTACAACTTAATTCTATTTTTCAAACCTTTTCTAAACAGATTTTTATACTTTATGACGTAACTATTTTTAGCTAGACTTTTCAAATTCATTTGATATAACTAAAATTACTCTATAATATTAATAGTTTTTAGCAATATTATTTTGAAGAGAGCTAAACGAAATTAGTTAATAAACTTTTTTTCGAAAATGAGTGAGTTATATTTAAACTTTTTAATTAAAACCAGTACCAAAAAAAAACTATTCAAAGACCTTTGTAATTAAAACCTTATTTTAATTTTTTGCCTGTAAATCATTCTGAGAATAGCTTGTGGTTGTAATGTTTGAAACTAATATAAAATAGCTTATAGTAAAGTAGCGGCTAGTCTATTTCAAAATTATCATTTAGTACATTTGTTTAATGTAAACATTTAATCAAAACATAACAAAACGTCTTTTAAATTTAACTGTTTGTAATGTTTTGTAATATAATAAAAGGTTCGGCAAAGTTTGTACCAAAAAGAAGATTGTTTTTTGGAAAATTATCAGAAAGAATAAATTCAACATTAGCTCTATATGGTGATAATCCTCATACCTCATTTTTCAGCAATGACAAATTTGATGGTATGGTTTTAAATTTGATTTTTAAAAGTTTTATTATAATGATTATAAACTAAAGCAGTAATAAAGTTAACAACAGTTAACAAGTTTGATAACATTTTAAAAAGTAGAACCTGTTTTGAAAAACTATTCGTTCTTAAAATTAAATTCTTAGTGAGAAAAAAACAATTTAACAATGTTTATTTTTATTAGTAACTTATTTATTTAAATGAACAATAACATCTTAATATATATGAGTTTTTTTTACTCATAAAATTCTAGTAATTACTGCATAACAAACAAGCTATAAAAATATTACTTACATTTTCTTTAGAATCTGTAATATAATGCTATTATTTATGTTATTAATTGTAAACTAAACAAAAATTATAGTTTATGTTTTTATGCTTCAAACTGTGTTATAAAAGGATAATCATTATGTCTTTATTAAAAATAAATATTTAACTAAAAATATACTTTAGCTTTGTTAGACTATAAATAAGGTGGAAATTGTTCTCGTAATTGTTCTTTAGTTTAAACTTTATTTCTTTATTTAGGCCTCACGTAATAAGCTAGTTTTGTTGCTTTATTTATATATATAAGGTATAGGTTAAAAATTAACAATATTTTACTGTAAAAATAACTAAGTGTTATGCCATTTTACGACTTTATCAACGCGACGCAAATATAAAAAGTATAAAAGCAGTTAAAAATACCAAAGTCAACGCTGGAATTAGAAACATAGGCTCAGCAATACTAAAAATCAGTCGAAAAATAAATACTTTCTCTCATATCAAACAAAAAAGCATTACCAAAGTCGTTAGAGAGACCTCAAACGTTCCATGAAAAATATAACTTGGGACTCTCAAAACATTCCAATACGAATGAAGACAATAATAAAAACTTTCACAGGCTATTTATATTAAAATAAAAGAAGTGTTAGAATCTTACTTTGCTTCAACAATTAAAAAGAGCTGATAGAGCTAGTCTTTTTATGCATTTATTGAAACATAAGAAAACGAAAAGTGAGCGATTTTTTGAGGCAAAAAAGTATATACTGCAGAGGAAAATTTCTTAACAACTCTGTCTTACTGGCTTCACGTTCTTTATATGTCTTTTTTTTTTTGATTACGTACTTTTGCTTTTTTTTTTGTCAGAAAAAAATAGTAATCTTTTTATGATTAGAACAAATAAAATTGTTTTATGTTTAACTTTAAACATAAGTTTTAGGCGTAAAAATTTATGAATACTATTGCAATTTATAATTTTGTAAACTTTAAAGGTCAAAATATAATTTAAATTACTTTATATTAAACATTTCAAGTTTTTATTTTCTGTTACAAAAAACATCAAATATATAACACTAATTTGCGATATTTTTTGCAGCAATGAATATTTTGGTGTACTTTTGTTTGGATCTAACAGAATTGAAAAACTGTAATACTGAGATGAGTATTAATAGTCATCTTAAATATTTTGAAAACGCATATTTTTTCGATGAATTTAAACCATTGTTAAACTATTATATTAAAACGATTAAAAACTTAGTCCTTTGGGAATACAGTTTGAAAAATTATCGTTTGGTGGATGTTTTTAATAATATTCAAAATATAAAAGTTTGTTTGTTTTATGTTACACTTATATATGGAGTATAATTTTGTATTAATGATATGTAGTTTTGTTTAATTATTGATTTAAAAGATCATCTACAGTGTTTAGTCGTAGCAAAAAGTTATAATTCATTCAAATACTAAAATTAAAATTAAACTATATATTAAAAATAATGATGTTTAATCAATATAATCTCAATTAATTTAATTTAAATATAGGTATCTGTTGTTGAGTATCATTACAAAGATCGAACACTAGAAATACCAGAATTATTATCTGACGTAAAAACTCTTTCTGGTTTTGCAAAAACAGGTGTTGAGTTATCAAGCTCGTTTATATTAAACTCTTATAACACTTCTGAGTTTATGAAGTCTAAAATTGTAGAAATAATTGACAATCAGGTTAAGCATTACGTTTATTTTTGAAATGTGTTCCTTTAAAATGATTTTAATTAGTTAAATGCTAAAAAGTTGACGCTTTTTAAGTGTTAGTAAAATATATTTCTGGATAATTTTCTATTGTTAGTTGTTCCTATATAATAAGCTTAAAGTTTTCTGTTCATTAGTGTTTATTAATAATTAAACAGGTTGAACTGGAGTATATAAAAATATATTTTTATAACAAGACTGAATTTTACTTCAAATCAAACTATTCGTCTAAGAAAAATAAAATAATCGAAGCATTTTATACAGAAAGTATTTTTGTTGTTTGCTTAACATTATTTTAAACAAAATTATTGACTTTAGTTGCATAGGTACTAAAGGTATTTAAAACATTTTAACTTTTGATGTCTTCATAAACTAAAATTGTAAGATTTTTTTTTATTATATGCTTATTTAGCCTAAAATTTATCTTAATTACGATTGCACAAAATTCAATTTTCTTTAAAAAAAATTCATCAACGAAAACTCTGATTTGTCTTGTTTATGTTAAGTAATGAATTTTTTTTTGCTAACTATGGGTAGCAATTAATAGATTATGATGACATAAATACTTTAAGATTTAAATCAAAAATTAAAACCTGTAATAAAAACTACATCTATTCCAGTGCAAAAATTTTAAATAAGAACTCTAAGTTATAACATATCATAAAAAATTTAAAATGGATGATTCAAGTAACGATAACTTTTTTAAAAACAATTTAAATTAAGTTATTTAACAACCATTTTAAAATTTTGTACATTTATATGTTTCAGTTTTTTAGGTATTCTAATTATTATCTCAATAACATTTAGACTTTTTCTATAGAAATATATAACAATAACTATTTTATTGATAGTTTCAATAAAAAATTTTAAACTTAAGTCATATGTTTCAATAGCATTTTATATATATTTTTAATGTTTACACATGATCATAGGTTTTTTTTAATGGTTTTTAATTTTTAAGTAATAACATTTTAACTCATTTTTATTTTTCAAACAAGAAGTGTAATACTTTTAACAAATTAAAAACTAAGGTTTTATATAATGATATCTTAATATTTTCACTTAAACTTTTGTTTTTAATGTCAGACTAAAAATTTAATTACATAGTAACAAGTTAAATGTCTTTTTAAAAAAATATTTTTAAACTACTAATAATGTTGCAAAAATAAAAAAACATTTAAAACAAATACATCAGTATTATAAAGATATTATTTAGACACATTAACAGGTTGTACATTGAAATGTTTAAATTACAAACATGTTTGTTAGAAACTATTTATTTGTAATGGTTTAAATTTGATTTGTTGAAACACAAGTTGTCGTAAATTCATAATTTCTTTGATAACAAATAAAAGTTAAGGCTTATGTTTTTTTTAAAAATTTTTGTTTCTGAAATGATTATCCATCACTTTAAAATTGATTAAACTAAACCCTAGCTAGTAAAACAACATCAAATGTTAAAGTAATACTTATGTTAAACTGCTTTTGATTAATTTATCTTAAGCATCTTTTTAAACAGTTGAAAAAACTTTTATTAAATACAAAATAAGTAATAAAAAGTTCAAATTCCAATGATGAATTAAGGTTATTGAAGAATAAAAACACAAATAAGTTTGATTCACATTTTATATACACTCAAATTTTACACTAATACATATTTTTTTGTTTTTTTTTTTTGAAAAAGTCATGGATATTTTTATAAATAGACTTAATTTATAAACTTTTTCGTATTATATTTACTTTTGTGGTTAATTCTTTTTAACAAATTACATAGTTTTAGAGTATTTAAATTTATGAATTTTAAGAACACGACGTTACATATTGTGTTCTCAAACATTGCAACAAACCCGGATTAGAAGTTACGAGAAAAAAACTAGCTAAAGAAAAACAACATGCCAGTATAAACATAACATCTATAAGTGAGATGAACAAGTTATATCAAATGTGTATGAAAGGACTCCCAAACTGTTGTATTGGTGTTGAAGCAAATATAGATGAAAGTGATCAAATCATTGAAATTATTATAAATTTACTGAAGCTTAGCCAAACAAAAGTAATTTTTTATTAGATTAGTGTGATAATAAAACAGATATAATGTATATCTTGCTAAGATTAGTTTCTATTAATGTTAATGCCTTTTAGATATACATGCATCGTTGTTTGATATTTGTCTAAAATTATATTATAAAAAACAGGTAATTACAACTGAACTCTATGGTTTTTGTCAAAAGCATTTGTTAAAGCTTTTAAAAGAATCAAGAGGACCTAAACAAATAAGTTTAGGATTATCTGCTAGAAATTTCACTAATAAGACTGTGAAAGAGCAAACTCTTGAAGTAAAACAGTATTTATGCAATCCTATACTAGCAGACTTGATAAAGGAATCTATGTTTAAACAGGTTAGGTTTATAAAGCTAAGTGGTTTATACCAATGCTTAAAATATTGTTATTGCTTTTTTATAAATTATTTTTTTCAAGGTTTATAAAAAAACACTATATATTTTTGTTATAACTTTATTACTATTATTATTGCAAGTTTATTGTCCATATTATGGACTAAGGCATCAAAACCCAGGCCATTTTTACAGACATGCATCTTAGAAATACAAATAACGAAATAAATCTAAATATATCTTTAAATAAACTTAAGCACTCAAAAGCTAAATTTCCCAACTTTTTTAGTCAACTTTATAGAAACTAGTTGTTCTAAAACAATCATTTTGTTTTTATTGTAAACGTAATTTGTAGACAAAATAATTATTGTTATCATTTTTCATATTACATTACAAATACATCTATTTATGGTCTATAATTTTTGTGTTTTGTTAGAGTTTTAATACATACCTTTGTCAGTTTAAGTTATAGTTATTTGATCACAAAAATGTTTTACCGTTATATAACTACGTTTAATGTTATTTCTTCATATTTCAAAAACTTTTTTATTCGACGATTTTCGTTCACAAATTTATCAAGAGCTCTGCAATAAGCGTATAACTATCATTTAAAACCACGCTAATTAGCTAAAACATTACTACTACTGCTACTAGTAGTGGTAGTAGTATAGAAAACGTCGGCGAGAGTATACATAGCCTAAGCCTTGACTTTCGTAAGCCGTAAAATAAGCTCAAACTAACATTATGGTTTATTATACCTATCCGATCATCAGACCACAAGTCTACTGTAAACTGAGTCCTCACAAACACTTTATTGTGCTTTATAATGAAAAAACCGTTTGCTAGTATTGGTCAGTGACGTCAGCTTTGTATTTTTCTGTGCAACGTTTAATATATTGTTCAATAGACAAGATAGGAACGGGTCAAAATTACACTAAGATAAAATTGAACGATGTTATTAAATTGCGAGACGGGACTAAATTGCAAGAAGACAAAATTGCACGAGGGCACAAAATTGCACGAGGGAAGAAAATTGCACGAAGACAATTTTGCTATAGTTACATTTTTACTCGAGAGTAAAAAAAAATAATTAAAAAATATTAAAACTAGAATTTAAAAAAAAAAGTTACCGACCGAAGGTAAGGGTTAGGGTAACAGTGGTAATAAAAAAAAAACTAAATTAAAAGTAATTTTATATATAAATTTTATTAAAAAAAAAAATACCGTGCAAAACTATCTGCTTGTGCAAAAGTATTTTCGTGCAATTTAGTCTCCTCGTGCAATATTGTACGCTCATACAAATTTGATAGCTACCCAGACAAGATAGCTGGTACGCTCGTTTTGATTACGATCAGAGTAAATTTCAGCAAAAGTCTGATGATAAAATAATAATAACCTAAAACTTGAAGGTTTGTCTAACTGCATAATAACTACTAGATGCAGGATCTGTAGACTTTAGCCGATATTTTTTTGATCCAGCTATCTTGCCTTGGTAGCTATCAAATTTGGTTAAATGACAATTCGACAATTCAATTTCTTAAAAAAAATATTTAAAATACAATATTTCAAAAAGTAATATAAATTAAAAGAAAAAATAAATATATATGTAGATCTTGTTAAAATCAAAACGCCACTTTTTATTTTTTGCCCATCTTGAATATTTTTAAAGATATTTTTATATTACAAAAATATCTATGTTTTTTATTTTATTTAGATTATATATCAAAAAGTACTTAATTTTTTGCAAAATTAAAAAATTGGCTTGTAGATATTAATTGGACCTACATAAGTATGTTTAATATTCGACAAATATACATTAATATTCTATTGGTAAACCATTCATTTTTTTTAAGATTTAGAGTTGTCAGAATTTGAATTGTCCGAATTCGAATAGTCGTGCACCTATCAAATTTGCATGAGCGTACAATATTGACGCTCATGCAAATTTGATAGCTACCGAGGCAAGATACAATACAAACGGACAATGTATTAAGCGGTAAAACACAAAGCACACGTCACTTATCCATACCAGAAAACGGTTGCTTCATGAGAAAGCCTGTTAAATCTTTTGTAGATCAACGACTGCGGCTGATTCATGAGTTTCAGTAAAAATGAAAATTTGGTTTCAGTCTACCGAAAGCTTGTAGTCTGATAACTGAATTGTTACTACTTTATATACAACTATTTTTTTTTTTTTGTTGATGATATAGGTTAATATAATTGTTAAAATCTTCAAATCATTTTAAACCCGAATTGTTTGTTTTAAAACTAAGGATTAACTAATATCTATTAAAGTTTAAATTTGTACTATATTTTTTGTATCACTAAAATAAATGTATATAAACAACATTGCGGAAAATCGTAGTTTAAAAATATTTATTACTAATATAGCAATAATAAAAATTCTTACTATGTACTTTGTTTTCTTGATAAACATACAGAACGATGTACATTTTAAAAAATTGAAGTTAAAAGTTTTCATTAAATTTAAAAAGCTAAAAATTTAATTAAAAATCAAATACTTAGGTCTCTTTAAAATAAACTTAAAATATTTATAGTAATGTATTTGTTTTGTATTTGAAACTAATTTTTAAACTAGACATTAAGAAAAGTTAAAACCTTAACAAAATTTTTTTTAGACTTTATTTCTGCTGATCCTGCTTAAAGGTGCATAGTTTTGCTTTATTAAGTTATTGTCTAAGAGTCTTCTTGTAGTTAATTTAACAGGATTAAATCTATCTTAATCTAAACTTTATATTTATATTTAATCAGATTTTTCTTTCATTAAAAGTCATACTTGTATATGTATTCAAAAAAGTCTTTAAATGTAAAAAAAAGTAATTAAATGTACAAATTTAAAATGTGTAAACTAGTTAGTACACAAAACTACTAAACATGTTATTTTTAACTACAGATTAATATTGTATTTGCAACGCACTATTTGAAATACAATGGAGAAGGAATACTTATCGACAATACGGCAACTCCTTTCATTAAGTACAGAAAAAGTTTTGTGTTTAAAGCAACATAGAATGCTGTTATCATTTAATAATTAATTTAATTTTAAAAAATAAATGCTTATAAAGATGATTTTATATTTAAAAAACATGATCAGTTATTGTATAGATTCTTTTTCAAATTAGTATTAGCTAAAGTTTACTCTCGACTATTAAAATATTACAAACAAAACTTTTTTACTATTCTTTTTACTATGAGGCACCAATTTCTTGTTTTGTATTAATAATTTACCATTTTTACTGATATTTTTCTTGTTATTAGTTTTAAGTTTTTTTTTAAGAATTTCGTTGAATATAAGTTTAAAGTTAGAAATCTTTGTTGCTTACTTACTTTCTGTTAAACGTTTCTACTTTCTGATTAACAAAACAAACTAATCAAATATAAACCTGATCAGATTTGCCTCGCTGTTATACATGTCTATTAAGTTTATTTTACTTATCATCTTTTTTTTTTTGCTTTTTTAATCTAAAAAGCTAAAACTTTTATGTGAAATAATATAACAAGTAAACTATCTGTTTTTGTATTACTAGTATTGAAAAATCTTTACGCATTTTATTGATATAAATTTTTTTTTGAAGTATTTGTTTAAGCGTTAAAATTTTTTTATTATAAGTTTGACCTTTTTATTCTAACTTCAAGTGTATAATTTTGTAATATACAAAACAACTACAACTGGAAAATTTATAGTCAAAGTTGAAAGTTGTACACTTTAACTTCTTTAAGTAACTTTTAGACAAACTTCAGTTTATTAAAACTTGTAAATAGGTTAGTTGCGTTGTTAAATATTACAATAGAGCTGTGTGGAATCTTTTAATTAAGCCGATCAAATAAACTTAAGAATAGCAAAAATTTTGATGTAATTGGTTAACACATGGTATAAAAATCATTGATAGTTTATAAAAAAAGTTCTCTTGTTGTACTCTTACATTGTACAACAAAAGTTCTTTTTTAAAAACTTTGTATAAAGTACTTTTAAAGAGTTTCTTTACTTTGAATAAGTTAAATAACGAAATAATTTATAAAGTTACATAAATTCACATCTAGTTTATTTAGTTATTTAAATAAGTTGTTAAATTTATTATAATAAAAAATTTTAGCTAGAACTTTTTCCCTAAACACAGTAAGCTATGTAAACAAGTCATTTTTATGTACTATATTTTGTTTGTTTAATTTGCTAGCACTAGAATGTTATTCAAACGACAAAACTAAACTTGTAATTAATATTTCGTTTTGATTTAACAATGTTGTAGGAAAAGTTAAGGTAAAAAGTTTTTTATTTTTCAACTATTTTATTTAATTTTTTATCACCATCTAAAAATTTCGGTTTTATATATTTTCAAAGTACCGTTTTGCAGTTATTTAGCTAAAATCTAAAATTCAACATTTAAACATTTCGAATAAGATAAAAATTTAAAATATTAAGCAATTTGTAAACTTTTATTAACTTCAAAACATTGTAAAATGTACACAGATAACGTAAAACTAATTATCAAAATGATAAGTATAAAGATTATTCATATAATTCTGATTACACTTATACGATATATTTATGTATTACCATGAAAAATGTTTTTTCTTTCCATTTATACTTGGTTACTTTATTAATTGTCAATCTACGTAACATGATATCTAAAAATAAATTTGTTTAGTTTTTTACATTCATTGGAAATTGACTTGAAAATTATATCAAGCTTTTAACTAATATTTTTATTTTGTCTTAAAATTAAGCATAAATTATTTTATTTTATTTGTTTGAGCAATATAATTAGCACAGTTGAAATTTTGTTAGTGAAAAAAATACAATTTAAATTATTCTTTATAACAAAGGTCAGTCTTATGTATGTAAATATGTGAACAGGAAACATTTGTACGCTATCTTCAACTCATAAAGAGTCCTTAAGATTTTGCGTTTGTTTAAAACATTGGTGGTAATTTTCTGTTTCTTAAGAAAAAGCGCTTATACTTTATACTATTCAAATTATTAGTGTTTTACTTAAATAATTATTTTTTATTTGAATCAACTTCGAACGTTGTAACACTTTGAACACGCATACGTTTGCTGTAATTAAACGATTCTACTTCATAAAACATAAAAAAACTGGTATAAATATTTTCTTTTCGAATAGAAAATTGACCTCAAAAAAAAACCTAAAAGTAATAATACTATTCTAATCACGTTTTACAAATGTATGATAATTGACTATTAACATATAACAATGGTTAGAAACTTTCTCTTATTAACGTCATTTAATAGAAAAAAAATTAAAGTGGAAAATTTTAAGCTAGTCATAAATTTAAACGGAGTTTTTTTTCACACGTAATACCTTTGATAGCTGATAAAATTTTGAAGCTTTACCTTGGTGAGTTCATTGATAGATCGGTTTTAGACAGCTTTAATTTCAACACTCAAAGCTTACATGCAAAAGTTGTCAGTTAAAATTTATTAAAGAAAAAAGCTTTGAACGTTACAAATGTGAATAAATAACTTTTTCTACCAAATTTATAAATTTAAACTGCTTGGATTTATTGTATATTACCTAGGCTTGTTTTTATCGTAGACAAGTAACTCGAAATAATCATAATCTTTTAGTTACTAAGTGTAATTATTTTGACTACGGTATTGATATATCTAAAATAAATGTTTTAAATGCTATACAGCTTTAACAGTGCTACTACTAATTAATTGACGAAACCCGTTTGCTTTAAATTTTTATCAGCAAGTTGATTTAAAGTAAACAAAAGAGTTCCTTTTAAATACTTGAATCAATGAATGATGATAAAACTAGCCAGAAGTATAATTGTAATGATAAATTAGCAGTTTATCTTTGAAATTAGACAGATCACAAAACACTTTAAAACCTAAACAAGTGTTTGTTTAGTTTTTGAATGCTAGTTCTTGGCTATGAGTTCACTTTATGGTTCAACTTAATCTAAAGAACTTGTTTTTTATTGGTATTTCAGTAGGTAAAATTTTTCTAGATATGTTTTATTAATACTTATAATGGTTTTGTGTCGATGTTTTTATTTTAGTTCTAGGGTATTTTATAAAGTATGTACTAAACATGTTTAATCTTGAAATTAAAAAAGAGTTTTTCTTTTTATTTTAGTTGATTAAAGTAAGCTTACAACAAAATAATTGCAAGATTTTCGTTAAATAATTGTCTATAAAAATCATTGCTATTTACTAACAAACATAAAACAATCTTGCGAAGAAAACTTCAATGAAGCAAAATGTTTAAAGGAAAGAGTTTGGTCTACATTGCTACCACAAGTATGTTGATTAATTACATTTGATTTGATCAATTAGTATTTTTTTCTTTTTTATACAAATAATTGTTTTTTTTTTGTTTTAAATATATACACATCAAAAATAAACTATTATTTTCTAAAAGTATCTGTATTTGTTTTTTGAAAATATCATTGTAATTTTTATTCAAAATTTAAACTCATCAAATGTAATTTATTCATTTAGTTAAAGACTCACAACTAGCCAAAAAAAGCTTTTTTGATAAAGTAATAGATAGTTTACTAAATGTTAATACTTCTAAAGGCATGTGGCTAATTACCATCGGAATTTAAACTATTGACTTCATTACATAAAAAAAAGCACTTGTATTATTAGTAAAGCTTTCTATAACTAGGGTTTTTTTTCTGCAAGTTTGTCATTGGTAAGTGTTTTAAGAAATTATGACGTAAATAAACTTTATTTATCGAGAAACTTTAACACTTTCAAATACTTAAAAGCTAACTAACAAGTTTAATTTCTTAATTAAACAATAAACTTGAAAAATAAATTTTATTTTTTCAATACCTTAAACAACAAAAATACAAACTAGCTGCCTATATTGTCAAATCGAACATTTTTTGAAACTGACAGGAATTAAAAAGAGTATTTAAAGGCTTTGACTTCAAATTACTGTAGTTTTTGATAATCTTTTATCTACATTGTCTCTTGTAAAGTATAACAACTCGGTTTTTTTACAGCTTAAGAACAATGTATGTTTTGACATATTCAAGGGATTAAAGTAGTAATTTATATAACAATCATCAGAGTTTAGTTTATAAATCGGCAATGTAGACTTATTTTGCTGTAGCTAAGATAGAGAATGTAACATTATTGTAATTACGATCGTCGTCTGCATATAAAAGTTACGCTTATCATTCTATTGAAACTTTAATATTTTCATTAAGTTCTATTAGATTAAAAAAAAATTCACATATATTATTAATATATTTTTAAATCGCTAATATTTAAAGGACTTAAATGTTTTAAGTAAAAATAAACAAGTAAAAAACTTAAAAATACAAAATAAAAAAATACAAAACTAAAACACCAAAACATGAAAAATTTTTTTTCAAGTTTAAGAAGTGAACTTAGTGTTTTGTTAAAAGCTAAACATAAATATATGAACAAAGAAAAATATATACAAACTCGTACACAATTTCCTTATACAATTCAAAGAAATAACCTTTCGCTAAATTAAAAGTATTGCTGAAACTAAATGAATCAAAATATTAACCTAGGTTTTGAATGATAGAGTTTTTTTTTTCAAAACTGTAATCAAAAATCATAGTTAAGTTATCATAGTTAACAAAATATCTTCTGTTAATCTTTTGACTCATATAGATTTGTATTTTCATCTCAAAACTACAAGATGAATTTCAACTGATACAATACAGAGTAAATATTCTAGTAGCGAGTAATTTTGTTATAAATCAATAAGCGTGTTAAATTGATAAGATTTACATTTTGTTTAAGTTCACAATTACTTTTACGATTACTAAAATAATAATTATTGCGATATTTTCTAACCCTAGTACGATTGGCTAAGCTTAGGTTTATGTTGATTCTTAGGTAACTGCCTTATATTAAAAATTTAATCTACCTGAACTTAAACATAACATTTGATTTTGAAAAACGTACTTAACTATCTGTTAAAAAACTATCAAAACTAACATACATTAGGTTTTTCTGGAAAAAAACATTGTTTTAATTATTTGTGGTCGGTTATCACTCTTTTGACTAATGGCAAGTTGATATTTTAAGTATAAAACGTTTTAATTTACCTAAATCAATTAGATATAATTTGTAAGAATAACTTTCCTTAAGTAGTAATTTTTGTTCTGGAAAAAAACTTTGTTCTAATATAGTTTTTTAATATATTAAAGTTCTTTTCAATTTTTTTTGTGAAAATCAATTGTTAACTAAATTTTAGAATTTTTTCAAATTTATATGAAGCAAATATTATAAATAAACAAAACAAAAACTTTTTGAAATAAAAATAACCAGTTGTTACATTTTTTAAGTGCGTATCACCTTGTATTCGTAAACACTAAAAACTTAGTTGTACTTGAATTAGTTGTAGTTTATACTTTAAATTGTAAAATTTCAACTAAAACTATATCAAGTTATTTTTTACTGATGATTATTAAAAGTTCAAAAGTTTAGAGAAATTAATTACAGTTTTGCCAAGAGTAATTGAACTCCGCCTTTTAATAAATAGATTGTTTAACTTAGCAGCCTTTAAACTCAATTAACAAAGATAAAACACTAATTTGTCTAACTAGTTGGGTTTCTTGGCATCAAAATCATTTAACCAAAGTACAAAAAACCAGTGATTCTATAACCTTTTTGTAGTTTTTAATTATTAAAGGGCAGGATTTTTGGCGCAGATTAGCGATTAGATTACATCTCTGTACATTTGTTTTTCTTTGCTGGTATTTTTCGTTTAAATAAATCAAATTTAAATTATTTTTATTGATGACGAAACAATTGAACGGTTTATTTGTATGCTGAGAAAATTTATTATATTTTTGCTGCTGATAAGAGTATATTGAGTAAAATTTTATCAATAGAATTTTTATCGACATCAGCAGAAAATATGTAAACTATTAATTTCGATTTTTAATCAACAAGTAGTATTAAAGTAAATTAAACTTAAAAAATAAATTGTCATAATAAATAGAGTAAGAAAAAACTATTTATGTAAGTAAGAGAATACGACAAAAGTGAACGATTGAACAACTATCTTTTAATTGAACTAAGTATTATAAAAACAATTGTCAACACTAAAAATAGAAAAACCTAGGAAAAAAAATAAAAATGAGTTTTTAGTAGAAACTCATAGTTTTATTTTCTTTTTAAATTTCACTACTATATTTGTCTAATTTTTTCTTTTAATTTTTTTTAGTATAGTAGTAAGTAAGATAAGCTGATGGTTAAAAAATTTGGAATTGATGTAAAACATGAAGATTAGTTTTTTATAAATCATTTTATTGAAAATCTTCTTTTTATTTAAGTTTTCCATTTCACGCCTTGGATATAGTTTTTGAACTTCTGTCAATTTTCGGGGGTTGTGGTCCATTTAATTTAAATCTAAATAAGCAATATAATATATTATTTTAGATTTAAAAGGCTTACCATTATATCGTTTTTAATACGAATAGTTTAACGTGGATTTTAGACTATCTTCCTTAGAATTATAAAGATAATTATAAAAAATATTTTAGCTTTTTAGTAAAGATTACAATATGGACTTTTTAGATCTCAGTTGAAATTTGTACTTGGTTTTTTACTAAACTAATGATTTAAAATTCAATGTTTTAAGCTAAAATTTAATACATTAACAAACTTTGTTTTAAATATAGTTTTGATGAGATGTATTAAATTCTATATTTAAATGGCTGTAGAAATTTTATAATAAAATTTATTATATAAAAAAAAATTAGAAATTATAAAAATATTAATTATTCTTTTTGATATTGAATTTCAGATGATAATTAATTAACAATTTGTTAAAAGGAATTACGTAGTAGTAATATAATCATATTTTTGATAAGTTTGTCTTAAACTTTTGCAAAATTTCCAAACTTAAGTTATTTTAGTTTAAACATAAGTACAAACTATCTGACTGTTTTTATCAAAATACTCAATCAATTTTCAATAAAGTCATGATACTTTTATTTTTAATATTAATATTTAAATACATCCGTCATATACTGTGGTTCTGTAAGATTTAAAACCAAGTTAAACTTAAAATCATATCGGTTGTATATATGTGTAGTTATATATTACTTTTGAACTTAAAGAATTATAACAATATTTGATTAAAAAACTAATCAAAACCAAACGAAACTTAAAACGAACAAAAAACTAGCCTTAACTAACGAAACCTTTACTAAAACAAAAATTGCCACATTTTTTATTTTCGTATATTTTGATTTCCGTGGGCCACGAGTCGTGGCCTATGTGTAAGCTTAATAACGATTATTTTAAGTATTTTAAACGTTTTGCCATTCAACTTGAATCTTATGTATATTGTAAACGTCTTATCAACTATTTTAATTTATTTTGTTACACATGCGCTTATTCTTAATCTTTTATTTGCATTCAGGTGTAAATTAAATTTAACCAAAACTTAGTGTTAAAAAATTTTTATAGTGAAATAATAAAACCGTTTTTTACTGGTACTTTTATGCCAGTTATATTTCTATATTTAAGTTTAGTTCGTTTTAGATTATTGTCTTCATAAAAATATATACCTAGTTTTTTTATATAAATAAAAAACAATTTAGTTAGCTGTTGGAAATAAGAATTATAAGTAAAAAAATATCAGTAATATATTTCAATAATAAAGTAACTGAGAAAATAAAACTTGCAAAGTAATCACTTTTTTTTTTTTTGAAAAACTAATTAAAAACATTTTAAGTATATACACCTTATCTTACAATTTTCTCATACTTTTTACATTACTTTTATTCGTACGAATTATTTAAACACAGTTTTTTAACTTCAGAAACTAACAAAGATGAAACTGTAGCAAAATATAAGTATAAATGCAGTTTTTGATACTTTTTTTGTATTAAAGTTCAAATTTAGTTGACTAAATGGTTGAATAATATTTTAAACTAAAGTAAAAGTTGTTTTCACTTTAGTTTTTGTTTTATTTTTTATAACTTTTTTATTACTAAGTTCTTTATCAAACATTTAATGTAGTCTCAAGTAATTAGTTTTTTTTTTTCTTAAACACTTTTATTTTTTACCAAAGCATTTAAACAACTCTGTAACCGTTATGGACTTCCGTACACCAGGTCGTAGGATTAATTATACTGAGAACCTTTTTTTTTCTTTCAATAAAGAACAATAATAACTGAAATCACAGGTAATTATTGTCAAAATACAAATTGGTATGATAAGAATCAAGTTGCAATTTAACAAATAATAAAGTTTATAAACAATGCTTTAAATCAGTGCTACTGAAATGAGGTTCCGCGGAACACTAGGGTTCCGCGACGCCTCTCAGGGGTTCCGCGAAGCCTTTCGAAATTTAAAAAAGAACATTTATTTAATTAAACATTTTATGTAAAAATAAAATTAGGGGTTCCGCGGAAAAGTTTAAATTTGGAAAAGGGTTCTACCACTAGAAAAAGGTTCAGAAGCACTGCTTTAAATCACTTGTTCAAAAATCACTATGCTTAATCTTTTTTGATAATTTATATTGAATTGTATTAATCCCTAAAGTATCTAAAATAATACAAAGTGTTTCTAAAAAAAACATTATGCTTAGAAAATGTTTTTTTTTTCACTAACGTAAAACTTTTAATAGTTAGTACAAAATGACTTAGATACAAAGATTTAAATAAATATTAATTTAACTGCTTTGTTTAGAATAAAATGACAAATAATTACATTAAGTTTAAAAAAGTTAAAAGAAATTACACAGGAATAATGTTTTGTTGGCAAAAAAAAAGTGATACTGTGACAGGAATATTTTTCTTATTATTTTAGTAAAATAATAGTAGTTTTCTTATTATAAACACCAAAGTGTAAAAAAACATTAGCACAAGATTTTCTACATATATTTGAACGTGTTTAAGGCTGCGTACTTTTTGTTTAAAGTTTTAGTTTAAGGTTAAAAGTATGAACTCAAAAGCATACCATTATTTTTATCTAAACACTATTTAAAAGTTAACTTCATATTTCAATGAAGCTACTTCTAGCTAACAGTTTGTGTTGAAAAATGTACAAAACTTGTATCAAGTTTGCAATAGTCCACGTTTCGTAAATTGAACGTATAACATTGTTGACCACATCAATTACAAAATTTTATTGTTGATAAAGTTTATATGTAGAAAATGTATTCATCATTGAAAGATAATTAAAGTAGTTACATGTTTTGCAAACAATTTTTGACTAAAAACTTTTATTTATAAAAAGTCCATTAAAGTTTTTGTTTTAGTCGTATCTAATGCATCGCTAAAACTTTAGTAAATAAAGACTTTATAATACATTGTTTTCTTAAGATACTTTTCACTTTTTAACCAAAAGTTTATCAGTGTTCAAAAAGCTTAAAACTTATTCTGAATGCTTGGCTTTTAAACTTAAAAGTAAAGTTCATATTTGTTTTATTACAACCTATTTTGTGTCATATGTTTCTCACAATTATTAAATAAACATTAACATAATACAATATTTCTTCTTGTTTGTTGTTTTTAGACATCAGAAGTGACGTATGTATTTTTCGCAAAGAAAATTTGTTTTCACAATGAAAAATCTACACTCACTAGATTCTACCACACAGATAATATAATTATACAAACAAATTATTACACTAAATAAAAAATCTGTCTTGTGTTTTTTCTAAATATTTGTTTCTTTGAAGCCTGGTAAATTTATTATAGAAGGATTTTGAGTATAAAACAGTTTTATTCATAATCTAAATAAATAATTTTGCATACAAAGAGTAGAATCTTTGTTGAGTTTTTTTTTCTTTGTAGAATAAAAATAACAAAACATTTTTATAAGTATTATTAAAAAGTGTTTAATATACAGTCTCCTTGTTTTAACTAGTGACTATTTTAAAATTATAAACCTAGCTAATGCTAGATTTGTTTTAGTAGCTTTTTTATTATGATTATTGACAACTGATAGTAAATTTATTATATTTGGTATATTTTATTTTTGTGAGGTTTTATTTACCTATAATTTATTGTTATTTATGTTATTTTTTTAGTTAACTTTATATATCTAATAGGTGTGTTTTAAACATTAATCTAAAAGACTATAATTCTTTAAGAAAAAAAAATCAATAGAAGTATATAATCAATCATATTTATTTAGTATTGGCGCCGAAAATATTAGCATAGGAAAACACACTACAAATAATTTGTTTATTTTTTTTACCATTTTTAAATCTTTATTAACGTTCTAAATACCTTTGGTAGTAAAATTTTGAAACTCTGCGTTATATTGAAATTTTTTTAAACCTTTTTTATTTGACTATTTTTTTATAGCATATAATTTAAATTGTGAAATACAAGCTATATTAGAAAGAAAATAAGTATAACGTAAAATTTTATAATTTATCAATTTTTAACAACATTATACTACGATTTTTTTTTTTAAATGTAAAGTTTATAACCTATTAATTTTTTGTATTTACGAATAAAACAATAATTCTTTTATTTACTTACCATATTACTTCACTTACCAAATTTAAATTTGTTTAATTTAGTTCTTTTCTGAAACTGTTTTATTTTATTGTTTTGTTATTACACATAAAACAATATTTCTTATACTAACTTACCATTACTATAAGTATGTTTTTTTTTGTATTAGCTTATCTTTACTACTTATAAAATTTGAAAAAAATGTATCAAATTGTAACTGTCCTGCTGAAAACTTTTAAGAAGTAGAGGTTAATATATAAAAGGTAAACTCAGTTATCTTTATAAGTTGTTTTTCTAGTACATTTAATATTTTAACATAAACAAACATAAAAACTGTTTATTAAAATTTTAACGTAGTTCTTGTAAAAATTAAAATGTACTTTATGAAATTATCATGCTTTACTTTAGTAAACCTTTAGTTAATTTCAAAAATAAGTCCGACTAAAAAGAGTTACAACTGAAACTTTTTTTAATTATAATAAATGATTTTTACTCTTTTCTCGAGGTACTTTAAAGTTTAGGTAATATTTAAATTACTCCCATTTAAAAATTGAATAAGTAAGGTCTTAATATCTGTTTATGAAAATATTATCTAAAATTTTTGAGATTTCCGAATTGCTGTTTTCTTTATTTGAAAGCAAACAAATAAAAGTAAAGAATTTTCTAATTGTTATTCTAATTTAGATTAAAGTAGATTAGTGTTTAAGATAATCTACACAAACCAAACAAAAACTATTCTAAGAAAACACAAGATTTTTGATAATTGCATGCTACTTGCATACATATGAATATAAGAGTCAAGGTCCATTTGATATACTTTTAAGTACTTATAAAAATGAATTAGTTCAAGTTAAACAAATATTTATATTTTCTACTAAAGTCGTTTACAGTCACTATATTGACATAATTTAGCTTAAAGAATTAAAATCCCTTAAATTTTCATTCATGCAGTTAAATCTTGTACGTATAAAAACTATTTATAATCAATAACCTATAAGTTTTAAGAACTTAAATTTAGTATAAGTATATAAACAGAAAGTAATACAAACTTTATAACAAAGTTTTTCTTTTTAATTTGCTATTTGCGTGAGAAGAATTTTAACGTGCAAACTTTTATTTAACGTCACAAAATACTGAAATCACTTGCGGTAAACTTATTTTTGTACTATTTTTCGTAATTATAAAGAGCATTTACCCTTTAAATTAAAAAGAGAAGCTCTATTATTTTTTATCGTTTTAAAAGCAGATTAAAAAAATCATTAAATTTCTTTTAAAATAGTTTGTAATTGCGATAAAGTATTAAAATAGTTTGTTATAAAAATAACGCAGGAAAACTAAATAATTAAAAGTTAATTTAAAGCAAAACAGTTTTTAGTACTCGTATAGTTTACTTTGTTAAACTATATATTTATACTGTTTACGTTTTTTTTTTAAACTTGCAATCTTTTTCTTTGAACAAAATGATTTAAGTTATAGAACTTAAGTTAAACTGAGTTCAATTTTTTAATTAAGCTCGTAATCCTAAGAAACCAATAACCCTTTATATTAAAAAACTAAAACATTTAAAGAAAACAGCTTTAATAAAAAAGTTGGTAATGCTTGAACATCTTACAGTTTTGAATATACAATACCTTTTTTCATTTTATTTTTGTACTTTAACAATTTTTTTATATTGTGAAAAGTAAGTTAAATTTTTTATAGTTTGCTCGCATTTAAACGTTGTTCTAAGAGTTTATTCGAAACTAGTAACAAAAGTAAAAAACACAACCAGGTTAATATAGATCTTGTAAAAAAAAGATTTTTTTTTTAATTTAAAGCTTTTTAAGTTATAAATTTAATTAGAACTAAATGTTGACAAAACAAATGTTTTGATATAATAAATATAAATGTACCAAAACAAAATTGTTTATTAAAACTTTATATAAAAGCGACAAGAAACAATCTACGTTAAAAATCAAACAAAACCTTAAATCAATTTTATTTAACAGCAGTTCATAAAACATGTTAAATTTAAAAAAGAATAAAATTTCATTGACGCAGCTATATTATGAGATTATACAATGATTTTTAAAATTAAGTTGCATTTTCAATAATAATTTGTCAAAAATGTTTAATTTGCAGCATTAAAATATAAAATGTCTTCACAAATATTCAGCAGCTGATAACTTTCTACTAACATTTCTATACTAAAGATGCTATTATTTTGTAAATCTTTTAAAAAACTACTTACAATAAACTGTATAAAATTTTAAGTATAAACTGTACATAAAAAACCATCAGCGATAAAAGCGAGAAAAAGATTGTAAAACGTAACCTTGCTTTCAAACACACAAAATACAATTTAAACAATTGTAGGAAAGCTTAAGTACATTTTTTTATATTTTGCATAGTTAAATAGACTCATAAAAAGTTGTAATACCTCTATAGTAAAATGTTATACTTAATTCTAAACCTCAAGATTAAGAAATATAAGTTTATACTTAAAGCTTTACTAAAACACACAATAAAAAAACTTGAACTAAACATAACAAACCTTGAAATATATATAATACATTGCACTATATAAATTTAACAATTTTAAACCTTTTAGAGTTTATTAAACATTATTTTTTCAGCTTGTAATTTGATACTTAAATTTAAACTTTTCGCGAAATGATGTCTTACATTTTACTATCTTTTATTTTTCGAATGGTATTTTATGATTGCTGCTTAGATTTTGTTGAACTAAAATCTGTGATGGACTCTTTCTGTTGATGCTGTTAGACTCCAACACAGTCAGTCCTAATAAAAGTATAGATAACAAAAGCGTAACTATAAAGTTAAATATTTTTTTTCTCTGATACATTTAAACTAAAGTTTTAAGTAGTTTAACCTTTTGATTTAAACCTAAACAGGTTTTAAAACAGACTTTATTAAACAAATTTCATTGAACAAAAGTTATATTTTGTTGATTTAATACGGTAAGTGTTTTAATTTACTAGCTAAAGTTAATAAAGCAATTTTCATAAACTAACATGGATGACTACTTTGACTTTCAGAAAAAGACTCTATCGAATTGAACGATTGTACAGATGAGTGGGGACTTCTAGTGGTAGAAGTTTCCGGCAATCTCGGTTTAATGACGGGATGCATATCAGTACTGTAATAAACAGAACCGTACTACTGCATCTAACAAAAATTTTTAAACGTTTTATAAACTGATATTTATAATAGAAATCTTACTAATAAATTATTTACAAAGAATAGCATAATTGTAACTATATTATTTATTTTCCCACGCAAAACATTATCAGGTACCTTCTATTAGTCGTTTGATACATCTAAATTTGTATGTTTATCTCAAAACTAGAAGAAAAGTTTCAACTGATACAGACAAAGTAAACATTTAGATAGCGAATAAGCCTTTTGTGAATCAGTAATTTTTTTATATACAAAATATTGAAGTATCCGATACTTTCTACAAAATAAAAAGTGAATCTTATTTATTTAATACGCTTACGTATTAAATAAATAAGATTCACTTTTTATTTTGTAGAAAGTATCGGATACTTCAATATTTTGTATATAAAAAAATAAAAATTATAAAAAAGTAGTAATTGATTTTTTTCTAACGTTAGTAGGATTGGCTATGTTTAAGTTTATGTTTTTAAAGGTATAAAATAAATTGTTGTTTTAGATTTATAATATTAATAATTTAAACTACTTCAACTTGAACAAACTAAATTATTTTGAAAACTTACTGAATTGTTTCTTAAAAAAGCTAACAAAAATGTCATACATAATAAGATTTTTCTAAAAAATAAAACTATTTTAAATTTATATCGTTCGGTAAGAACACTTTAGACTAATGATCGTGTAATATTCAAAGTATTAAACTTTTTTAGCTATTTGATTTTAAAATCAATTCAGAGGTATTTATAGGACTTACTTTCGTAAAATATTTTTTAAAAGCAATTTTTTTTACTTTTGTATATTTTATAGTTATTAAGATAACTTTCAAATACTTACTTTCTATGTGAAAATAAGCTAGCAACTATCTTGTCGAAATTGTTATTATTTAATTAAAATGATATAACAAAATTTAAACATTTTTTTTTACTAAAGATAACCAGTTGTTATTTATTTAAACATGTTTTAATTTTCATTTTTAAACGTTAAAAACTCAACTGTACCTAAAACAATTGTAGTTTATATTTTTAAACGGTAGAATTTCAACTAAACCTTAGCGCTTTGTAAGTCTACTTAACTAATTAAACGTAATATTTTTGATTTTTTATGATTTTGTATTCAATACATTAGTTTTATTTTGCAGCTTTTTTACACATGACTAAGTACGTAGCACTAATAGTCAGTAGTCAAATAATCTATATTCATTTATAATACACTGTATGAATTAAACTCAATAAATTGTTATAAAACAAAAAAAAAATGTATAAAGTTTTCATTTTTTTTGTGTTTCGGTTGCTTTTGAGTAACTGTTATAATTAAAGTATAAGTATTTCTTTACGAGTAGGATCCGTTCATGGGCAAAGGCAACATCTTATTTACTAAATAAGATATATTTTTTTAAATTTCGCTTATAAGTTTGTTTTGTATAATGAAAAACTTAAAATAAATTTAGGAAAACTATAAAGTAATGTAAAATTTAAGTTTTGAAGAAAACAAAATATAGTTAAGGGTACAAATTAAAGCTTTACTTATATTATTTTCGTAAGTTGTATAAAAAACCTGTTGTACAATTAATAAATAATGTATTGTTATAACTGCTTGGCTTTTGACAGGATCCATCAACCACTTTGGCTTTGTCAGAATTTTTGAAGGGGTACTGTCAAATTTTGATAAGGCAGACGCATTTTGTGCAGTCTTATTGGATTTAAGTAAATCATTTGATAATGTAGATAAACAAATTTTACTAAGGAAGTTGAAACTTTATAATGTAAGAGGCAATATGCATCTACTAAGTAGTTCATAACTACAGTTTAATATATAAAAATTAAATCAAGTTTATGGTTAAAATAACTTCTGTATAAAGTAATAAAAATTATATAGCTTTTTTTCTATTTATTCAATTATAAGTTTCTTTAAATGTTGCATTCAATTATTAAAAAAATCAAACTTTTAACATAAAATACTGATAAAATTCAACGAAAAATAGTTTTAGCCCATTACAATTTTACCTTGTTTAAAAAGTTGTGACCTAGTTTTCAAATAATTTCATGTCTGCCATTAGTATTGTTTATCTCGTTTTTATAAATTTAGTTAAAGTTAATTTTTAAATTATAAAAATGTTCTGTACTTCTATGCTTATTATCTTAAGTTTTAGGCTTAGACTGTATTTTTATTTTATTTTTTAAGACAAGTTTTTGAATAAACTATAAATAGAATTTTCTTAAGTAAACACGTAACTTAGTTAATGTTCGTTTAATCTTTATTTTAAAATTTTATCTTATTGATTTTTTTTTCTAAGGTTTAGAAGTTCAGATCAGAAAATAATATTTTCTTAGCTTGTAATAAATTATAAAAGCATGTGGTGTACAACTCGATAACTTAATTTTTTTTTGTTCACTAGGTCCTTAGAGCTAGACTAAACTTTTTAAGCGCCTTTTTATCTTTCAATAAACAATATATATAGCAATAATTACGTCATATTGTTTTATGTTTTTTTGCATAACCTTTGCATCTTTGTGTACTATTTATTTTAAATTAAACAAACTCGAGATAAATACAATTCTTTTTGTCTTTATGAAACATATGTTCTAGAATTTTAAAAATTGCATTTTACTAATAAATTATTTGAAATCCCTTCAAGTGGACTCTGTAGAAAGTGATTAAGTTTAAATAATGTGCTTAATTTTTTATTTATATATATATATTTAGATACAAACTTACGTACTTTCAGGTACTTTACTTAATTTATCGTTCTTTCTATTGTGCATTTTAAATACTTTAAATACTTAAAAACATAACAACTGAAGTAATGAACAATAATGTATATCGTACTTAAATACTTAAGTTTTGCAAAATACTCATATTTAGTCTTCCTACTATTATGATTGAGTATCACTATAATCAAAAATCCGAACTTGTCACATCATTTTTTTAATACATTTTTGAAATACTTTCGATTTTTAACTATTTTAAAATATTATAGTTGTACAATTATGATAAAAACAATACTTTTCTACTGAACTTACTGGTTTAATACACACTTATTTGACTTTAGATTTGTTTGTATTAATTAAGAAAAACTATTCAAAAATATTTAACTTAAAAGAAAAATGCGACAGTTTTTATTTTGAAAGTAATTTAAAAAACTAGTTTACGACATTATGATAATTATTTTAAGTTTTAAAACGGGAACTAACAACTATTTAAGCTAAAATATAAAAAAATGTAAAAACCAAAATAAAAACTACCGTTCTAAAGAATCGCAACTTGTCCCTAAAGAAAGTTTGTATTATTTTATAAATTATAAAAATTTGAACTTATAAGTAAAGTTTAAATTTTGTTTTTTGACTAATGATTTTTCGATTTAACTTTCACTTTAGTAATATATTTCAGTACAAAAACTACTGATGGATAACTAATTGTAGACGACATTTTTTTAATACAAGATCTACAAAGTGAAAGCAAACATTTTTTAATCGCATAATTTAGACAGTTTAATTGTAAAACTTTCAGGATTGATTATTATTTCGAGCCTTTTGTTTGAGTATCGTTTCAGGAATAACTACTTGTCACTGCTTTATTACAGGGATCTAAGATAAAAATTATAAGATGTTGTAGCTGACATAAAAAAAAAGTTTTACTATTCATAGTAACTCGAATGCTAATTATCAGATAAGTTATGTAATTTTTTCGGAAGAGTTAATTATTTCTATATGTAAGTACTTGTTTTGACTCTATACTTAAGTGTATACTGAATATCAAAAACAAACTTTCTTTAGAATGTAAGTTCTATTAAAACTTTTTGTGAGACAAGCTACTATAATCTATTTGTATGGTATTTTGTTTACTTAAGCAAAGAGTATTAAAAGTTTTAAAAAAATCAAAGAACAGTTTTATTAAAAGTTCGATGACATAACTTGAAATAAAAACCAATAAAGTACATTTAAAGTTTCGTTTATTATTTTTTTTTTTTGCACTTAATTAATCTTGTTAATTATGCAGAGAACATCTTGTAAAAATATTTTGTTCGTCATTAAACTTTAATATAATACCATTAAATGTTATTAGCGGTTATGACTGAGTTTACTATAGCTGGTTTTTATATAAACTGCAAAAAATAGCGAAATAGCTTTTAGGATTTTGCAAATTGTTCGCTTTCAAATTAAAGTATTAAATAGTTTTGTTGCCTGTTTTCAAAGTTTTATGATTTATACTATCAGTGATACGATGACAGAGATGGAAAATAAAAAGACAATAAAAATTCAATCAAAGTTGTTTTTTTGATATTTTTTCGGTAACAATTAATTAAACTTTTTCACAATTTAGATATTTTCAAACAAATTACTTTATCGTACTTTTCAGTAAATGATTATTCGTCACACCTTGTTAGAACTTAATCATTAAATCTAAACTTATTTTTATGATAACAAATAAAAACAATATGTTTAGATACTACGTTTTATCAACTGCATATTATTCAAAGTTCAATTTTTTTAATTTTAGTTTAAAAAACAAAAGCAAATGTGAAATAAACATTAAAAATTTTATTTAAAGATAAGTATAATTTTAGATCTAAACTGATTTGTAAACAGATTGTTTGTAAGACTAATTTTTAATCTCCATGTAAAGTTTAACCGATAAAATTTAGTTTAGAATAATTTATAATATTTTATATTAATAAGGTACCATGATGTGAATACAAATGTCTAATTTGTTTTTTTGGTAGCATCTTCGTACAATTTTTTTTTATCAAAATCAATTAATTTGTTATGAAATTTTGAGTCTAACATTTTTTGTTTTTACAATTTTAAATGTATAAATTTTATACCGACCAACTGAAAATAAAACGTTGTTGAAAAAGTTTAAACATAACAAAACAAAGATAATTTATGTTAGTTAAGATGTAAGTTAAATCATTAGTAAGTTTATTAAAAACTTTGTTACAAACTTACCGAAGTCAAGTATTTTAAACGATTACAGTTAGTAATTTGAGCACCAGGTCCTAGGACCGAATATCTTAAGCGTCTTTTGTTTTTGTCGTTTAATTAACTATAAAACTATAAAAAAAACATCAATTACAGTTAGTAAAATTAATAAACCTTTCAACAAACCATTATTTAAAAATATGATAGGTTTTTCTTTTTTTTCTTTTTTTTTGTTAAAGTTTTTGTGAAGTTTTATTATAAAAATCAAACAAAAGAATTATTTTAGAGTATGATAAAAGATATTATGTTTTTTTTACACTAGATGTTTTTTTAATCAATTCTCGTCATCCAAAAAAAAATCAAAAGATCTGCGTTAATAACAATTTAAAAATGTCTATAAAATATTTGTATAGTTAAAAAAGTTATGATTAAAACATTGACTATTATTAAAACTAAATAAACTAAATTTGATTAGAAACATAAAATCGTATTATGTCATTTTTACTAGTGTTTTATTAACAAAGTTCAAAAAGTCATAATTTAGGGAAATTATTTACCGATTTGCCACAAGTAATTATATTCGGCCTTTTAACATATTCTTTAGCAGCTTTCTAACTTATTTAAAAATGATAAAACACTAAGTTATCTAACTAGTCGAGTTTTTTTGGCATCAAAATCAGTATACAAAATTACAAAAGACCAGTAATTCAATAACATTTTGTAGTTTTTAGTTAGCAAGGGTCAGGCTTTTTGGCGCAGATTAGTGATTAGATTAACACTTTGAGATAACTTTGTCTTTACGGGTATTTTTTTATTAAATAAACGGCAAATTTATGTGATTTTTATTGATGTTGAAACAGTTAAAAGGTTTCTTTGTATGTTGAGTAAATTTACTATGTTTTTTTTCCTGATAATTAAAATATATTAATGTTAACTTAAATATAATACTTTATTGATATCGATTAAAAACATATTTACTTTGAAATTTTATATATTTTTATCAACAAATAGTGTTAAAGTAAGTAAAATATGAATATGTTTTTTTTATATACTAATCTTATTATCTAGAGAAAAACTAACGTATATTTGTATTTGTTAAAGCATACGACAATTCTGAATGATTGAACAGTTATTTTCTAAATAAACAAAACTTAAATAAAACAGCATATTATCAATATTGTATAAGGTATAAAATTTTAGTCAGTCTTTATCAAAAACAAATATTTTCATGCTTAAATTTTATTTTATTTTTCTAATTTAAACATTTTTCTCTTTTCCGTTTCCAATTTTGTATGTATAAAATAGTTATAAAAAATTTATATAATATCTTACTAAGTTAATTATAAATCATTTGAAACCATTCTTCTTGGTATTTTAAGGTTTCCATTTCACGCCTTATATCTATTTGATTATTTCTGACAAATTTCGGGGGACATAGTCAATTTAATTTAAATCTAAAAATGTTTAAAAATTAAATTATTTTAAATTTTTAAGGCTTACACTTTTATTGTTTTTAATATGACAAATATTATGAATAATAAAGTTAACATATGCTTTTGATTATTAACTTTTGTTCTTTGAAGATAATTACAAATAATCAATGTTTTTTTTTGTAAAGACTTTTGGATTGACTTTTAATGTTTCGATTTTATTTTCTTAAATTTATAGTCTAATTACCTAATGTTTAAAATTCATAACTTTAACCTTAACTAAGTCTGTTTTAGATAAGTTATATTTAATATTTTTTGATAAAGATAGTGAAAATCAAGAGCTTATGAAAGTTATATGATAAAAATATTTTAACTAAAAATAAAAAATTTATTATGTTATATGATATTTAAAGTTAGAGGAAAGGTATTGGATAAAAATGATCAAAGTTGTAGTAAAGTATTTTTTTCAGTAACTATGTTTTAATTCTAAACATCTCTAAACTTAAAATGTTAAAGGTTAATGATAGATAGAAAATATTTGATAGTTTAAACAACGCACTATAGATTGGTTTCATTCAAAAGTTTTAAAATAAGTATTAAATAAATATTCTGGTTTAGCTAGACTTATAAGCATCAGATTTACTTTAAAATATATAAAAAATTAATAAAAAAAATTTATAAAACAATAATTCAGTGCTACACCAAGACTAAATTACAAAGAAACATTAGCATAAACAAAAACAAAAATTAAATAATCAACAACATAATGTTAAAAGACATATAGAAACTATTTAACAATTTAAGCAAGTTACTTTAGATTGGTCTAAGTTCAACTATGCAAAGTTTTAATTTAAGTTTTGGTAAAGGTTAGTTAAGATCTTAATGCAAATAAAAGATTAAGGATTGGCGCCTGTTTTACATAATATATAAAGATAAATAATTTCGTTTTTAATTTCAATTGAAAACTAAAAACGAAAATATTACAGGAAGATTGTCTTATAAAAAATAAGTTTTAACATTTAAAATACTCAAAGGTTTTGAACATTAAATTTCAGTAATGATTAATTTACATCTATATACAACTAAAAGATTAAGAATTGGCGCCTGTGTTGCCAAATAAATAAAATTAATTGATTAAATGTTTACTATAAACAGAAGATTCAAGTTGAATGGCAAAACGTTTAAAAGATTTAAAATAATTGTTATCAAGTTCACACATAGGCAGTAATAAATCAAAATATACCAAAGCGTGGCTAGATATTTTTATTTTTTTTAAAAATTTATTTTAGTTTAGACTATTTATCTTTTCATATTTAGTCATCGTTTGGTATGGTTTGTTGTTTTGTTCAAATTGTTTGACTATGTTTTGACTACTTTTTTATGTGTTAAAACCTCGCAGAACTATAATATTTAACTAAAAATAAAAGTTTACATAAAAATAATAGACTTAGAGTCTAAGTCTATTATTTTTATGTAAACTTTTATTATTACTAAAAGTAGTTACTAAAAGAAACATTTATTTTACAAATAAATCTTAAAAGTCATGTTCGACTTTCAGTGCATCTACTTCTGTATAATAGCTTGTGTTGAAAGATATTTAAACTTTTATCAAGTTATACAAAAAACCAAGTCTCGTAAATTGTACGTAATTAATTCTTCACCAAATCAAATAGAATTATATATTTTTAATAAATGAGATGTATAATATTAAATATTAAATAAATGTATAAATATCAAATAAAATATTTTTGGAAATAGTTTTTTCTAGTTCTTTCTAATTCTAATACATACTCAAAAATTAAGTTTTTAAACCGAATATTGTAAATGAACATATGTTTTCAAGTAAATACAGGCAGCATAAAACGGTGTTCTTTTAATCTATATTTTATTTACTAACAAAGTTTATCAATTGTCTAAAAGCTTATTGAAACTAGGTAATACTTATGATATTTGACTACTTACAACTTTGTTTCTTAATTCTTATAAAATAAACTAATCAATGACATATGTTTCTCACAACTACTGAATAAACATTACAATAAGACCTTATTTCTTCTTGTTTGTTATTTTAAATCCTCCGAAGTGCCATATGTATTTTTCACAATAAATTTTTTTTTTACCAATATAAAATCAATCCTCACTAGATAATACCATACACACTATATTATTATATACTCATAAATTATCACACTAGATAAATAATCTGTCTTTTGTTGTTTGTCTGTGTATGTTTTTTTTTTGAAATCTTATGTATGTTAGATTACGAAAACAAAAGAGTAATTTCAAATTGTTTGATTTTTATTTATTAATACTAAAACTAGTGAGACTTGATGTAACACACTTGTCGAAATAGTTTTGGTTTTATCATTAAGAGCTTTAAAAAAACTTCATTTAACAATTTTTTCCGAAACATTTAGAATTAACTTAGGTTAGTGGTTCCTTTTTCACATTGTTTTACAGTTCTTTTAAGTTTAACTAACTTTACCTTTTTATAATTCTAATATGTTAATAAAAGCTAGTAGTTAAAAATAAGAAGACTGTAAAAAATATTTTTTTAAATATTATAATATACATAAATTATATTACTAAATGATATTACGAAATTATATATTTATGATATTACTAAATTTAGTAAAATAAGGTATGTGCATAAGTACCTTGAAAAAATTTTATTTATATGTCAAAACAATAAATAAAAATTGTTTATATTAGCTTAATAAAATTTGCATTTAAACAAATTTACTAAAATTTTAAATAAAAGTTTTTTTCAGGTTTTACCAACTTAATTTTCAAGTTTTCTAATTTTCTGTTTTTTTTTTACAACGTAGTAAATAACACTAAATAATAATAGATTTGTTTAAGTTAAATTTTGTTTTCCAACAATGTATTTTGAAAATTCACTAGTATGCGAAACTGTTTTTATTTTTAAAGCTTCAATGAGATTTATTTACTAAAAAAAAACCATAATCTTCTATTTCAACATTTTTTAGTAAATATTTTACGATAGTTTAACATATCTTAAGATTTTTTTTCACTAGACTTTTATAAAGATATAAAATGATTATTTTTAAATTTAGCTAATAATTCTACACTTTACCAATTACAGTCTAAACAGATATAAATTAAAACTGATTGTACTTACTAAAAAAGTTTTGGCAATTCTATCGTTTCAAAAATTGGTTTCAAAATATGTATCCAAAAGCTGTCATCATATAATAAAACATATATTCATCTTAAATCGTTTTAACTGTTAGTAAAATAAAACTTTAAACCTAAAATGAAAAAAAATTGTATAGTATTAGATTTTTTTGCTTTTAAACAAAACGGTTTATAAATTCTCGTTTGTCCAAACATTTATTTAAATAAAAGCCACGAAGAGTTTTGATTTTAATTTTGAAAATCAGTTATAAATAATTAAGTTTTAAATGTATTCTTTTTAAGATAGACAACTATAAAAAAAAGGTAATAAATCCGATTTAAGAAATATAATTTATGATATGTTTTGTTTTTACTTTAAGCTCATCAGTTAATAACATTTATCTTTAGGTGTATTTCAATACCATTTTTTAAAGACAAGGAATAAATAAGTTCTTTTTTCAATAGAAACTGCATAAATCAATCATATTTACTCAAGATTGGCGCCATAATTATTTGCATAAGAAAACACTCCGTAAATAAATTATTTAAATCTTTTAACAAGTTAAAATTTTTATTAGGGTTATATATAGCCTTTTAGAAAAAATACTGAAGCACTGTTTGACATTGAATTTTTATAAATAATTTAAAATTGAAATTTTTTGTAGTATTTTGAAGTTATTTAACATCGAGTAAAAATTTATATCAGAATATAAAGTATGAGCTAACTTACTATTGAACAAATAGAATTAAAACAAGTTTTAGAAACTTTAATTTTTCACGATTTATAAGTATTTAATATTATTTTAAAACTTTTATTATCTGGTTGTTTTAGAATTTAAACAAATAAAATGGTTAGTAAAAAAAAATCTAAATAAAAAAAAACGTACTTTGTTTTTAAAGTTAAAAAGTAAATAAAACTAATTTTGGTTTAAAGCTTTATACATTGTTGTTATACTGTACTGAACATTCTTCTTTAATAATAGTAAATTTATGTTATTTAACTTTAACATGAGTATTGCTTTTTCGATGTTAATAGTTAGTAGAAATTTTATTTTCAATTTAAAGTAAATAATGGACTAAACAAACTAAAAAACTTCTAAATTTTGATTTAACTTATTTTCGATGTTTATTGAAGTTTGGAAAAGTTTTATTGCTGTAAAAAATGTAAACTACTTTATCGACTATAATTTAGTTGTCCAGCTTATACTAAGAATTTTAATTTGTACAACATGTGTACTATACTTGTATATAGTCATTCAAATTTCTATGTACACTAAATTGCTACAACTTGTATGTAAATTAAAATAAACACTTTGAAATTTGTTTTATAAACTTATCAAACTTTACTAAACTACACTTCTAAATAAAAAAAAAGACACTTTGGTTAGATTTCTATGAAATAAGTATTTAGAATAATTTTAAATAACATAAATTATGTATTTTATATGTTTTAGTTTTTTGAAAACAAATGAAGAGATCTCAATTACTAGAAGAGAAATATATATTTATTTTTTTATACAACTAAATTTGCCTAATAAAGTATTGAAAGAATATATATAAATAACGTATAGAAAAATGTAGCTTATGATAATTTACTTATTTTAACTGTTTAGTTTTAATAGGTTACTATTACTAGTTTTGTAAGAACTAAAAACTGATATTTTTTATTTTGATGAAAACAACTAAAATAAAGGACTATACTTATATTTTTTTTTTAGTTTGGTTAAAGTAGATTAGAGTTTAAGATGTTCTATAAAAGGCCATCAGTATTTGTTATTTTAAACAAACACAAAAATCCTTTGATAATTGCATGCTACTTGCAAACGTATAAATATAAGAGTCAAGGTTCATTTGATATACTTTTAAGTATTTTATACAATTGAATATGAATTAGTTTAAGTTCAAACAAAATATATACCTATACAAAAAGTTTTTTATCTAACTTTGAAAAAAAGTCATTTAGTATAAAATCAGTAAAATTCTTTCTTTTCACTGCAAAAAATTATAATATACTGTTTATCAAAAAATAAATGCTTTGTATTAGTTTTTATATGAAGATAAAAAAGTTTACTACTACTTTGATGTTGCTTAATTTAAAGTTAAAATATTTTTTACTCTTCTTTTAAAACTAGGAAGTTTTAATAAACTAACTGTGGTAGAAGTATTTGTATTCAAAATAAAAACAAACTTTTTTTTTAAATTGCCTGAGTAGCTTTAACTTATAAATTTCCCTTTAACATCATAAAATAATGAAATCATCTGCAGTACTTTTATTTTTATGACATATTGAATTTTTAGGAGTATTAATCTTTTATTTTCAAAAAAAAGTTTTTCTTAATCGTCTTAAATACAAAAATACAAATTATTTCTAATAAATTTCTATAAAATTTTTAATTGTAATAAAGCATTACAAAGTAAAACAGTAAAGTTTCAAGTTATTTTAAAGCAAAACAGTTAGTAATACTCGTTAAGGTTACTGTTCTATATAAACTTTCTGTACATTAAGTTATGTATTTTTTGTGTTTTCTAACTTAGTTTTCTTTTATCCTTCAACAAATAATTCATGTCATCAAAATTAAGTTGAAATGAGTTTATTATTTTACAGCTATGGCTAACCAATGTACTAAGAGTTTATCTGAAACTAGTAAGAGAAGTATAAAACAAAGGTAGTCTAATATTTTACTTACTATACATTGGCTACAACTTTTATAAACTTTAAATGTTTTAAGTTGTAAAATTTAACTAGAATTCACTTTAGGCTAAATAAATATTATGGTATACAATATGTGAAGGTAACAACAAAAGACATGTTTATTAAAACTGTATACAATAGCGACAAAAAACAATTATCAATAAAAGTGCAATAGAAACTTAAACCGACCATTAAACAGCAGTTTACAAAATATTTAAATCTTAAACAAATAACTAAAACAAGAGTATAATTTTGTTAATGCAGCTAAATATCAAAATCAAGCAAGTTTTTTTGGACTAAACTAGCAACTATATATTTAATAAAATTATTTAATTTGCAGCATCAATAATAAAAAATGTATGAAAAAAAAATGCAGCTGAAAATTATTTGCTTATTTTTCTAAACTAAAGATGCAGCTTTTTATTAAAAAATTTACAAGTCTATAAATGCTTAACTACAACATCTTAAAAATATACAATGGCGACAAAGGAATTAAAAAGGTATTTAGAATGAAGTAAAAATTCTTGCTACCAACATAACTAAATAAAATGTGAACACAATTACAAAAAGCTTAAAAAACTTACTTTTTATAGTTTGCATAGTTACATACATGTATAAAGTTTTAATATCTTAAGTGTTAACATTTTTAAGCTTAAGAAAAAAAAAACAGTTCAAGGTTTCTTGGTAAAAAATTGAACATGTTATACTTTGACCGTCTAAGTAAGATGTTATGTTATAAAGAATAAATAAATTAAAACTTTTTTAGCATTTAGTAATAATTATCTTTTTAGCTTTTATATTGATACTTTTGCTTTACCCTATCTCGCTTTGTTTACTTTTGTCTCCATGTGTTTTATGATTGCTCCTCAACTAGATTTTGTTGAACTAAAATCTGTGATGGACTCTTTCCATTGTTGCTGTTAGATTCCAAAACAGTCAATCCTAATAGTAAATACATAAATAAGATTCTGTAGCTTTCTAAGGTTTTAAATATACTTTGTTTATTAATGAATTAAAACCAAGTTTTATAAAATCTAACTTTTTTGTATAAAACTGACTTAATGTTGTTGTAACAAAAAGTTTCTATTTTTAATGTTAAGATACATTAAACAACTTTTTCAAACTAACTCTGTTGGCAGTTCTGACTTTCATAAAAGTCGTAAGCAGACTCCATCGAATTGAACGATTGTACGGATGAATGGGGACTCCTAGTGGCAGAAGTTTCCGGCAATCCCGGTTGAATTACGGGATACATATCAGTACTGTAATAAGCAGAACCGTACTGCTGCATCTGTGGGTGCTGGATGTAGCTGCTAGGTGGCGCAAGGGGTGGTTGGTGGTGAAAATTGTGAGCATCGTAAACTGATTGGTTGTAGCAGGAATTTGATGGCTGCACTGAAGTAAAAGCTGATGATGCTTGAGTTGGCGACCCCTGTAAAAAATAAATTAAGTTGTCTCAAAAAATTTGCTATGAGTATAAAACACACTGTTAAGATAAAAAGAACTTAAATTGTTATAAGTAAGTACATTTGTTGTCTTCCATAAATATTGAATTGACAAGACAATTATTCTATTTTGATTTGCTGTAACTAGTAAAAATACTGTTACTACACTTTGTTAGAAAAATTATTTGAAATTAGTTGAGTAAATTTACACACTTATTCGCCCGATGATTTTATAGGTGTCAACTGTTTATTCACTGAAGATTTCGTGTTGGAACTACAAGATGTAAGATCTGGTGCAAGTCCGTAATAAGCTGTTTTCCATTCTTCCTCGATTTTCGGAGCAAAATATAACGCGTTGTTCGGCTGGTGATTGTACCCGTTAAATGGTGTTGTGTATCCTTAAAAAACAGTTACAATTATTTTCATACCGCTAACTCTTAAATTTGTACTGATTATCGTAATTTAATTTTTCACGAAATAAGTGTAGGAAAATTACAACACCGAAAAGTTAGTAAATAAGAATTTAACTGAACTTAAGTTGTAAAAGTATTTCTGTACAAACTGCAGTTACGCTTAATGTTGAAATTTTAAATTAGTTTTAAAGTATTAGTTTCTTACTATTTTTAGCACAGATATATTGTTACTTTTTCTTAATTTGCTTGTGCAAAATAAAAATTAGAAGGCGTAGTATTTTTTTAATTTTCAACCTCATTATATATAACATTACTAATTGAGGTTATATTTGATTATAAATTGGAACTAACTAATTTGCGAGTTGAGTATTTCAGGTATCGAGTGAGTGTAGAACTGAGACTGACTCGAACTTTTCATCGTGGAAGAATGTGAAACGTTTTCGAATTTCTGCACAGAACTCTTCATCGACACCTGAGGAAAAATAAATCCTGAAGTGTCGTTTGCGCTGTACATCGAACTCGAGCTTTGATTGGTTGATGGCTTAACATCAGTCTGATCGCATTTCTTCACTGCTTGCGGCGGGCTCTTTTTTGCTTTGTAATTAGGGTTGAGGGGGTTTTCGGGATGCAGCACATTGCCCACTTTGTTCCTCAAAATCCTGCTTATGGAGGAGACGGAGGGAACATTGAACTTGTCGCAAACCGTGTCGCTGAGCAACCGGTCCCTGATCTCCCACGCGAATATGCCCGGGTCGCCCACCTTGTACTCTTTTATCTTTTCCACCACTTTCGGCGTGGTCACCCTCGGCTTGCTGCCCCCTATGGCGCCCGGCGCGATGCTTCCGGTCTCGTTGAATCTGGCCAGGATCTTGCTGACGCAACCATGCGACACCCTCAGGTTTCGGCTGATGTCGCACGGTCGCACCCCCGTCTTGTGCAGTTCGATTATTTTCACTCGCATCTGGGTTGGCAGGGGTCGGCCGTTGACGAAAACTCCCCCCAATTGATTAACTTCCCCGTAGGAACTACCTGGGAAATTAATAATAAATTACTTTTCAAACTTATGAAGAAAAAATTAAAAAGCAGGTTATACATATGACATAAGTTTACATTTGATAGGACTTTAGCTTTAAATTTTTTTTGTATTGTATAAACTAGTAGTATTTTATAAATTTATATACTTAAAATAGAAATAATTTTACTGAGTCGATTGCCTTAAGCCCCATTAAAGGTTTTAATAATCTTTCGCAAATGTAAAGTTCAAAAGTAAAAGTAAATATGCTTTATTCAACTTAATTCTATAACTTTCAATTGTTTAGATTTTTAATTGATTAACCTTTGTACAGAAATTACACAAAATAAAAACATTATGAATTCATCATGATTTTTCGTCCAGAACGCCGTTAGTGCAAAAAATTTGTGTAATCGACAGTGAGGATTTTAATTATCGTCGCCACCACACGCAACAAACACTTGTGTTGAAATTTTAATCCAATCAAGTATTTGAGGGAAGATTTTCGTCTACACACAGGTAAGTAGTTTGTCGAGTGATTTATAAGTATGACGTATAACTGCTGAAAATTTTACACGCTAAACATACACTAATGCTAGTAAGGGTCGTAATTGATAGCTTTTCTGTGTTTTTACCGACGCCTTTTAATTAATGATGTGAACAAAGCTACTTGTTTTTATTGCATAATTTTTACTGGAGTTGGCAGATAGCCGAAAATGAAAATTTTTTGTTTTTAAATGTTCATAAAAACCACCCTTAACAATGGCAGAGGTAATTAATCCGATTTGTACTTGTTTGCTTTAAGCTTTTGTTTCTTACCTACATTGTTTTCTGTTTAATTTTTTCTTATACGTTTTTTTTTTGTAAAGAACTTATATAGTTTGCATATGTTCAAATTTTAACAAAGTTCGTTTATGGTACTGTACACTTAACAACTTCTTAAAACTAGAAAAGTTAGCTTGCATGATTAATGGAAAAAATAAAAACATATTTATTGCATATTCTAAAAATCTGATAAACTAAAGCTCACAATATGAATGTTTGATTTATTTTGGCCAAAACAAAAATATGCAGGGTATTCCATATAACGCAAGATCATTTTAATTTGCAGTTAAAAATTGAGATAACAGCTCTCTTTGCGAGAGTTTTCAATACATAAAATTCTACTTAAAATTAATTTATAAAAAACTACAAAATTGTTTTGCACCTGCAAGTAGCTCATAATACCAGCAGTTTTTTTTTTTTTATTAACTCGACACTTTTCACGTTTTATAGATCAAAACTCATTAGTATTGCAAAAGACGGCCATTGTTATGAAATCATCCGAAACGAATTTTTTCTTACGTCACGAATTCAACCCCCATTGAACGATTTGTCTCCCCATTTTGTGCTTCTCAAATTCGTGCACCCCAGATTGAAAATAATAGAAAACTTTTCAACACGTGAGTGTGAATAGAATTACCGAAAGGCAAATAAAACAGATAAGTTTTTGTACAATACCCGGTTACGTTTTCTGAATAAATATTTTAAAATACTTTGTTGAACTTCAATCGAAATAAAATTGCTGCTTTTTACCCAAACTAAATCTTCTTTATATTACATTTTCTCAACGAATGTTTTAATTATCAAATTGAAACTATTGCTGCACCTTGAAACTTTAAAAGCCTAGCTTTCAGGTTCGTATTGTTCTTTTCTTAAACTATTTTATATATTTAAGTATTATAAAAATGGTTTAACAAAAGTTCAATTATATATTTTAGTGAGAAGAGACTAAAGTAAATATATTTCTTAACTTAGATTAAAACTTATTGAATGTTTTATTTTCTCTCAATATTTTAAGTAAATTCTTAAGTTAAAATCTAATTTCTTTGACTATTAGTTATAATTTTTCAAAATTTTTAGTTTATTCGAGCACTGATTAGCTTATTAAGCGAAACATTATTCGTAAAATAAACTTTAAAATTTTTGTAATTTTTTTTCTTTTTTTATAAAACGGAAATCTTTAACTTTCCCAACGACAAAAAATAAAGTAATTGAAAAAATGTGTAGTAACTACTTTGGTCATTGAAAAAAGTATTATTATCTTAAAACCTGAACATGACATTAAACTGTATCCTGGTGTATGACTCGATAACCGAAAAGTTTTTTCGTTCACCAGATCTTTGGAACAATTTTTTATGTTGTTTATAGTCATTATATACAATGACTATAAACAATCACACTGTTATTAATGACTACACATTTTTGTTTCTTTTTATTTAAGACAAATCTAATAATTAGTATTAATTTGAAGTAATTTAAAAATTTTGGTACTAGCTCTTTAAATATTTATTTTAAAGTATTTTTCTATAATTACTAACTATAGTAGAACCTGAACAATTAGGCATAGTAGACATCATGTTTTGATTAGCTATGGGAGTAGAGAATCCAATATGTTGCGGTTGTGTTGGGGAATGCAGCATTTTCAAACTTTTGTCTCCTGATAAGTTTAGTCATTAGGTTCAGAAATTCGACTGAAGAATTTTTTCTAGACGAAATAAATATCATACATTTTTTGTTTATATGTTAGCTTTTTAAAATGAGCTTTTAAAAATTTAGTATAATTGAAAATATTTCCTTTTAAAAAATTTTTTTAAGTATGCATTGAAATTAGTTTTTTGCAAAAATATGTTAAAACAAAACTATACTATTAAAACAAAAGTTTTAAACGTTAAAGTTTACTAGTTAAATATAACAAATTAAATTAAAATATATAGAATAAAAAGTTAATATTAATTGAATTCACAAGTCTAATCTTTTTTTTTGTTAACTTACTTTATGAAGACTTCCGAAGATCCTTTTAGTTCTCGGTTGCTAAAGTTATAGTATTAATCAATTTCTTATTTTGGAATGTGTGAAATTGCCTTTTTTACTTTGTTATGTCTCTCAATCCTTTTTTTTTCTTGCTCGCTCAATTTGTAAAATAAAAATAAAGATTCGTAAAGCTTTAAATAAGTTTAACTTAACATAAATTTCAAACAAATCTATAAAGTTTTAATGCAACTGTAAAACACAAAATAAACAGCACATTAGACAAGTTAAAGATTTATAATAAGTCTTATGAAGTTTTTTCCAGTGAATACACAAACTATTCTAAACTATTTTAATTTAACCCGGTGAATACAAAGCTAGGTGTTACTAAAAATGTTTATAAAGTTAAAAGACATTATTAATAAGTAACTTTGTTATCTTTTATTAAATATGTTGCTCAAGATACTAAAAAAAGCACTTCTAACAAACACTACAGTGTTTAACAAGTCAAAACAAAGTTTTACTCTAATAAAAAACTAGTTGATTATGAATGACATGTTAATAGTAAAACTATATTGTAACTGCATTATTCTTTTTAAACACTTTTTAAATACATTTAACTGTTATCCTCAACTTGCTTATGTAGTCTGACTTTTGTTTTATTTAAACACAACCATTCTTTTGAAAAGTAAATTCATTAAAGCTTGCTATCTGTTTAAAGAAACTTAAGCAAAGTTTACTACAAGTTCTACGTAGGCAATTATGTAAATATTTCCATTCTCAAAACTTGAACTAGCTTTCAGTATTAGAAACAAAGACTAATTTACATCTCAATGCAAATAAAAGATTATCAAAAGGCGCCAAAAACTGCCAACATATATAAAAATTGTTGATTACTATTTTACCAAAATCTGGTTATTCAATCTAAACGACAAAATACTTAAAAGCTCAAATGTAGTTGTTATTAAGCTTTAAATAATCAATCAGTCAAAATTTACTGATATATAGTTCGTGGAACTTTTCTTTATTTTTAAAGAATTCTAAAAAATTAGATTAGTTTTTCTATTCACATTCCTACTCATTATTTATCATTTGTTCGATTTTATAAACTAACTTTAATTTGAATCAATCGACCTTCTAACCTTAATTCACAATAATTAAACAAACTTTAATATGTTTTATGTGTGTTTTTGGTTTTATATTAAAATAAGTTTACAAAAAAATATCTAAAACATTTAAATATCAATGTTTTTGTCTAACACGAACTTCTAAAAATACAAAACGTTTTACCATAACAAAAGTATTTTCATAGTAATTTCGGAAAATCGACAAATTAAAAAACTCATTTAATTTTTATTTGTTTTTTCTAAAATATTTTTATTCAGTTTTAAATTAACAAAGTTTAATATTTAACAAAGTTTTAAGTTAACATATCTATTTATTATTTACAAAAGATTTTAAGAAGGATTAGTGAAAATCCACTTTAATTTTGTCACTTTTTTGCTGTTCGACATTAAAGCCTAACTTTTAGTAATTTTAATTAGTTTTTTTTTTCATTTCTTTCACATTTAAATAAAGTTGACCATATAAGTAACTGATAATCATAAAATTAATCATAAAAGCTGAGTGAATATCCTATATATATTTTACGAGTTCAAAAGGAGGTCACGTTTTAATAGGTTATAATGATAAACCAAAACAAAATAAAACTATTTGTAAAAGAACTTAAAAGCGAAAAAAAGTTTGTTGAATTACCGTTATTTAGTAATCAGTTTGAGATAAACTAATACTCTTGCAAAAAAAATCAAACTAGTTAGATGAAACGATTTCTAATCTTTATAAGTGAATCAAAAGTCTCCTAACTGTAAACTACCTTCAGGTTTAAATGAAAAAAGTGAAACTTATGTCAACGTACTTGTAAATAGTGCTTTTTAACAGTTTTTAATTAATCAAGATCAAAAGTTACATCAGTAGAATATTTTTCTAGGTTTTTATTAAGTTTGCTAACATATTTTGACTTTAGTTCTATTATTAGTATAATTAAGATAATAAAAGTTAATATTATGGTTTTTAATAATTTAATTTGTACTTTGCTACTTAAATAATTTTGTTAATAAACTAATTTAATCTAAATGTCTAATCGTTTCACCCTTTATACTTTATAAGGGTTTAGTGTACATTTTTTAAATCAAATCAAACGGTTGATTAAAAGTATGTATTCGTTTAAATATAGTTGATTACTCTTTAAACAATTTATCTCTAATATTAAGAAAAATAAACAAACGTACAGTTCTTTGAAAATTACACGTTCTATTTGATTGTTAATTAAATAAAATAAATTGTTTTTATACTTAAAAAGAACCAAATATACAACGTAAGGAACACCTTATTTAACATTATTGTTTATAAAAAGCTACTTTTTTAGTTTACTTTCAAGTTTTATAATTCCTACTTACATAAATAAAAATAAAAATTTAACTGCCATATATACCAAACATGACTAGGTTATATAATAAATTCGTCAATAAAAATTTTTCTCAATATTTTTGAATTAATTTTAGTTCAACTGTTTTTAGCTAAATTAGGCTAGTTGTCATGATCACTAATTAAAATTATTTATAATATAATAAATAAATAATAACATTAATATACCAAGCAATACGCAATTTTTTTATAAAAGCAATGTAAATAAAATGAAACTTAAAGGACAAGTTACAAGTTTTAGATACTGTTTATTAATCGGATTAATTTAACTTGAAAGTTTTAATACCTTTAAAATTTCAATCTTTATTAGTTACGCATCAGTAGATGTTGTTGCTAGAGTACAATTAATGTAAAATTTAATATATTGTATTTTGAATCAACAGAATACTTATACTTCTCTGTTTCTAGAAAAAAAACCGCTTATATTTGATATTAGTCTAACAATAAGTGTTTTACACTTTGAACGTGAATATTTTTTTGTGATAAAATAATCTACTTGAGTTTGCACAAACAACTTGAAAAAAATTGCTTTTTTTTTTTTGAATAAATAATTGATTTTGAAAAAATATATATATACGTGTACAAGTAATAATATTACTATAATCATATTTTTTAAATGTAAGATAAATAACTATTCACATATAACTGTATATTAAAATTTCGCTTATTAACGTCATTTAATAAAATTGAATTGTAAACTTTCAATCCATTCATACATATAAACGAATTTTTTTCACTTGTAATATTTCAAAAAGTTCTTTAAATTTTGAAGCTTTACTTTGATGAGTTCAATACTTATTACATTGGCTATTATTCAACATTCAAAGCTTACAGCTAAAGGTAACCATTAAAAAACAATACGCAAAGCTTTAACGTTATAAAAGTGTACGAATAACCAGTTCTACGGAAACTAAAAGAAATAAACTGCTTGGATTTACTGTATATTATGTAGGTTTGTTTTTAATATTTTTTATAAAACTCAAAATCAGTTATATGAAAAAATTTACTTAGTATAATAAGTTTGACTAAAGTATTGATATATCTAAAAACTTTTATTTACATTATTTATCAATCGTACAAAAGCCATGGCTTTTATTTTTAATCAACATTTTGAATTAAAGCAAACAAAAGAGTTCATAAAGTAAGGTATAACAATAAAACTAGCAAAATATATAATGTTACGTTATTTCGTAATGATAAATTATCAGTTTGTCTTTGAAGTTAGACAGTTTACAAAGCACTTTAAAACATAGACAATTGTTTATTTAATTTTACATTCTAGTTCTTGGCTACGAGCTCAGTTTATGGTCAATTGAATCTTTATGATTTGTTGATTTTGGTGCTTATTTAGTTAAAGTTTTTTCAATTGTTTTTCTATAAATCTTTTTGTGTATTTGTTTAGTTTCTTTATCAAAAAATTTTATAATTTAAATGTAGGAAATATTTTATATTCTTATTATTGTAAAAATTTAATTTTTAATTATACTGTAAAAACTTTTTTTGATATTTTTAAAGTCAATCTAACTAAGATCTCGGATGGTGTTGTAGTTGATTGTGTGAAGTCCATTATTTATTATTAGTCAATCTAAGTTACCTTACAACAAAAATATTGTAAAGTTAAACGACAAACAGAGATTTAAAACAATAGATGTTGGTTTAAAATTTAATTGTTACAAACAGCAATCATTAAACTTTTTTGTATCGAAAACTTTGTTAAATTAAAACTTCAAGTAAAATAATTGTTTCTACATTATCACCACAAGTATATTGATGAGTTATTTTTGTTTTAGTGCTATACAAATAACTATATATTTTTATCTTATTTATACACGTTAATATTTGATTATCTCATTAATTAACGACTTAAAACTGTAAAATAAAGCTATATAAATAAAGTTAATAGTCAGTTTACGTAATTTTAATACAGCTTTACACAACTTTAACAATAATTATTTATGTTAAAAGAAAAACCATATTAAGGAGTTGAGGGAAGTTCTTTATTACATGCTTGCCACAGTTAATTTATTTTAGAAACTATAACATAACGAAAATTATCTTTTTTAGAAAAGTTTAAGTTTATGGAATATGTGAAAGTCAGTTTAAAACAGTTGATTATCTTAAACAAACACTTAAGCTGAGTGCTGTATGTTGTTTTTTTAATCTTAAAAAAAATTCAGTATGGTTATTTAGTCGAATCGACAAACTTTTAAAACTTAAAAAAATTTTTTAGTTCATTATTCATCTATTCAAGATAAAATAACTATGTATTGAGTTAGAGAATACTTAAATGTGTTTTAAGTAGCATAAGTAATGAACAACTGTTTATTTAATCTTTGAAATAAAAATTTAAATGTTTTTCATGTTAGTTATCTCATCATAAAAAGAAAAAAAACATATTAAGGGTGCGGCAAAGATAAAAATTGTTATTTATGTTATATATTTTATGTAAAGTTAGCTTATTAAAATCTAAATTATAAGACAAACAATCGGACTTATAAAACAAGTTTTTTATTCTCAGAAATAAAAGGTTTAGCTAAAATAAATGACTGTAATATTGTTGAGATGACATTTTATTCGTAAAGATTCTATTTTTACTCCTTAGTTGTTTTAGACTTCGCATTTTCGTACAAGTTTATCAAAAACAGTAAATATTTTCGACGCAATTGAAGGATATACTTTAGCTTTATACGTAACAAAAAGTCTAAGAAAAGGTAGTTAAATGATAAAATCTCATACGGTGTAACAAAATGACTAATAATAGAAAAAAACTTTTATTTTCAAAATAAAGCTGACAACTTTCTTGTACACAACGTTTTATTAAAACTTCGAAAAAATAAAAATAAAATGCAAACTGTAAAAGTTTTATTAAATATTTAATAAGAGCAATTAGACATTTTAAGTAGTTATAACAACGTTTAAATGCTTTTAAAAATTGTAAAATGTACTCTCTGTATATTTTAGTAAAAATACTGTTGATTTTCACTTGAAAATTATTTTAGCAAAATATGTGACCGATATTGTTGTTTATAATAAATATAAAGATATATGTATATATATATATTTTTAAAGTTATAATGTTAACATTTTTTTGTTATAAACTAAACGTATATACATGCTTAATAATTATATACAAATTCGCAAAAAAAATTGCTTATACGTTTATAAAAAATAAATTTTCACTAAAGTAAAATAGTTGCTAAAACTAGAAATTTAAAATATTAAAACTGGGTTTTAAATGATATGGAGTTTTTTAAGCATTATTTTAAACAACTATAATTAATATAATTAGTTAAGTTCGTATTAAGTATGTTTTAATAAAAAAATTAATAAACTCTGTGAACTAATATGTATCAAAGAAATCTTAATAATACATCACTTACAAAGAATAATATCATTGTAATTTCTTGAATCGTGTTCCCACGCAAAACATTATCAAGGTGCTTTCTATTAATCTTTTGATTCATTCAGATTTGTATGTTTATCTCAAAACTAGAAGACAAGCTTCAACTGATGTATACAAAGTAAATAAGCTAAATAGCGAGTAAGCTTATTGTGATTCAGTAAGCGTATTAAATTGATAAGATTCACATTTTATATTCTAGAAAGTATCAATTATTTTTGCTTTGTATATAAAAAAACTAAATCTACTTTTACAAGCACTAAAAAATAATAACTAAATTATTCTAACACTAATAGAATTTGCTATGCATAAATGTTTTTTTTTGAGATTAAACACAAACTTTTTTTTATTAACAATTTAAGCTACTTTAATTTTTTTTAATTAAACATAATAACCGAATTACTGAAATCATTACTGAATCGTTTCTTAAGAAAATCAACGAAAATAGTATATATTTAAAATTTTGTAGAGAAAAAAACTAATTTTAGTCGGTAAGAATCCTCTTTGACTAATAGTCAGTTGATGTTTGAATAATAAAAGTTTTATTAATAACAACTTATTTTTAAACAGTCAATAAACAGTTATATATAGGACTTATTTTTCTCAAACATTTATTATCTATTAACTGATTTAACTATTTTCTTACAACAAATAATGTTCAAGTATACGTTTTCCAATTATTTAAAAACCTTCAAAAAACATTTTTGATGTGAAATTGAGTTACATCACTCAGTAGTAAAGAATTGTTCTGAGTAAAGTAAAATTTACGAAGGATTAAAACAGTTTTTTATTTTAAATTATAGTATAGTTATAACCACTAACCAGTTGCTACTTAAATTTATAATGTTTTACATTGTGTTTGTAAACTTCAAAGGCTTATTCAGACGTACCTGAGTTAATAATAGATTATATTCTTAAGTTGTTAAATACTACCTGAATCTAAAAGTTTAATTATGCTAACTAAACGCAATGTTTATTTTTATTTTATACAGAATAATTTTAATATATAATGCAGCTTTTCTACACATAATTAACTGCATTCCACCAAAAGTAAGTAGTGGAAGAGTCTGAATGGTATTATCATATACTGTATAAACTATACTCAATATTTTATCAAAAATTAAAACATGACAAAACTTATATAAATTTTTAATTTTATTTGTGTTTAGTTGCTTTTGTATAACTGTTATATTAAAACTTGAGCTAATTCTCATCAGGACGGGTCCGGTGACGGGCAAAGGCTTGCCGGCTTCTGAATTACTTTTTGCTTGTCAATTTGTTTAGTATATATAAAAAAAACAGTTATTTTACTAAAATCAATAAAGTATTGAAAAATTAAAGTTTAGAGAACACAAAACATTGTGTTAAGGATAAATCTAAAACATTGTTAAAATTAGTTTTTAATGAAATCGTATTTTAAAGCCTATACATTTCAACTGAATGTAAATAAAAGTACGTGTTTTCAAGCATTTCATATAACTGATATTGTTTTTATTTGTTCATTACAAATAATATTATTATATGAGAACATAATCGCATTAATGATAAATCACGTATGCAATACTTGAATATTTAAGTTTAGCAAAAATTTCCGCTATTCAATCTTCCAACTACTATGATTGAGTATCACTGTCATTTAAAGTCCGAACTTGTCAAATTAATTGTTGAAGTACTTCCGTATGTTAACTATTATAAAACATTTAAATACATCACTTAAGAGAAAACAATATTGTTTTAACTGGACTAAGAGCTTTTTTACATACTTTATATAAATTAGATGTCATTGTATTTATTTAAAAATATATAAACCATTTTTATTAAAAAAAAAACTTTATAGTTTTTTATTAATGAAGAAGGTAACAGAATTAGCTTAGAACACAGTATAAATAGTTCCAAAGATTTAAGAACAGAAAGGTATAAATGTTTTCAATGAAAATTACAAATATATGTATAAACAAGTTTTAAAAAATCAGTATAACTTCTCAATCTGAAGAATCAAAACTTGTACCTACAAGAATCTTGTTTCCTTTAATAAGCTTTAAAAATTTGAAACTAGAAGTAAAATGCGGACTATATATTTTCTTGTTTCTAAAAAAACTTTAAATAGCATGCTCGTAAAGGTATTATTACAATTATTTTTTTAGTTTAAACAAATTAATTTATTAGATATTTATTAATTATATGTTTTGATTTTTAGAAAACAACATTTTAGATACTTATTTATTGTAATAATTTCAAAATTATAAGTTTTAACCGGCCAACTAAAAAGTCTCTTTCTTATAAAAACTAAAAAAAGATAAAACGAAATAGATTCAGTCTAATTAGGACAAAAATAAATGATTAATAAAAACCTGTCGTTTATATTCCGTTAAGAAAAGATTATTATTTTCAAATTCAATGAAATTTTTAACAAATAACTGTTCAAAAACATGATAATTGTATTTTTGTTGTTTTTTTTTTTATGAAACTTTATTCCACTAGTTAACAAAAAAACTTTTAGTTTTATGATATATTTCAAACTGGTTGTCATGATACTAAATATTTTTTGATAAAAACTTTTGATTTCTGATAAAAGTTAAAAGAGCTGCGCACTCATTAAAATAAAAAAAAATTAGTTAGTCATACTAGAGTGTATAAACAGTTAATTAAAAGATAAAAATAATATCTTGATTTACTCTTTTTTAAGTTTATTAAAATAAATTTAACATAAAAAGTAAACCTTTAGCCATATCACCACACTTTTTACTGATGTTTTATAAGCCTAAGTTCAAAAAGTTACATTTTAGGGAAACGAATAGATTTGCCACAAGTATTGTATACCGCCTTTTAATGTAAATTTTGTTTTCTTTTAGCGGCCTTTTAACTTATTTAACGAAGATAAAACACTGATTTATCTGACTAGTCGGGTTTTTTTGGCAATAACATCAGTTTACAAAAGACCAGTGAATCAATAACCTTTTTGTAGTTTTTAATTATTAAGGGGCAGGATTTTTGGCGCAGATTAGCTATTAGATTACATTTATCATAGATAATTTTGTATTTAGTAGTACTTTTTATTTAAAATTACGTAATAAAACTACATTTTATTGATAATAAAACTATTAAACGCTTTTCTTTGTTATTTGAGTAAGCTAGTGATGTTTATTTTGCTGATACAAAATAAGTATTTAGTCAAATTATATTAATATATTAAGTCTTTCGACGTCGATAAAAAATTTATACTATATTAAATACATTTGAAAACCTTATGACGTTAAGATGTATATTATTTTTATTTATTAATATTTGTTTTTATATATTAATTGAATGACACTCTTCTTTAAATTGTTATTTTTCCGTTTCTCGTCTAAGGTTTTTTTTTTCTAATTTTCTGATATTTGATGCGGATATGGTATATTTAATATAGTTAAACAAGTTGTATTATTAAATGTTTTTAAATTCAAAAGCTACAATCATATTTATTCTAATTTAAAAATTTAATAATCAAAATTTATAAGGATTCAAGATTATCAACTTTAGCTTTTTAAAGATAGATATAAAATATGAACTTCCTAAAATATATGTTAAAACATTCTAAATAACGACTAGCTAACCTATCATTTGAAATCTAATAATTAAAAAAGTTCAATTTTGTTATATTTAGGATGAGTTTATTTTAAAACTGTTTTAAAATGGCATTCAGCTTCGTTATGAAAGTAATTAGGTTATATTACTCTTTATACCAATAAAATATTATTTGTGCTATATTGTGTATTAAGTTAGATGATCAACAATTTAAAAATAATCACAAAAGAAAAATTAAAGTAATTTTCTATTAGCTTGTCTTAACCTAATATGCAATATGTAAACTTTAAATACCTGAGTTTAAGAATAAAAAGAAATTGTTTAAGAATTTTAACAAAATACTTTAGATAGGTTTTAGTCAATCATGTTTCAACAATTTTTTCTTTGTTATATTTTTGTACTTATTATTAAGATTTATTCGTAGTCAAATGATTTAGTTCTGTAAGGTTTTAAATTTACTTTAAAACAAAAACTGTTAATGACAAAACTTGAATAAAACAACAAATTACTACTAAACAAAGACTAAATTACAAAGAAAAACAAGCAATAACAGAAGCAGATTCTTACAAAAATCAAAAAAGCCACGCTTTGTACTTTGGTATATTTTGATTTATTATAGACTTGGGGTAGGCTTAATAACAATTATTTTAAATCTTTTAAACACTTTGCCATTCAACTTGAATTTTGTGTCTGTAGTAAACATCTGATCAATTATTTTTATTTAGTTTGTAAAATAGGCGCCAATTCTTAATCTTTTATTTGCATTCAGGTGTAAATCAATCTTAACTTAAACTAATTTTCGAAATTATCATAGTTAAAATTTTAAAGTCTACTTCTACTGGTTCAATGTTCCTGTAATATTTTCCCGTTTAGTTTTTAGTCGGATTTCAATTATTTCATTTAAAAAAAATTCTTAGTTACTTAAATTAAAATATAAAACACTTATCTAAAATACAACTTTTTAAGACATTATTTTAAAGACGAAATTATTAAGGTATTTTTTTTATAATGTATAAATTAAGAAAACAAAAATTGTGAAAAATCACAAAAATTATTTCTCAAATTACGTACAACTATACAAAAGTTTATTTTGCCTTGTTTTTATTTATTTTATTTACTGTTAATTATACAAATTGTTTAAATTAGCTTTGTAAATTTCAGAAACATCCATAATAAAGATGCATAAAACCAAACAAATCATACTAGATGTTGTTACAACTTTGATTATTAATTGTGACTTAAAGCTCAAAACTAGTTTGCTAAAATTTTCAAAATTTTTTGTTTATAATAATTCATTTTTTTCCTGTTAGCTCCGTTATATTTGATTCATTTATGTATTATATTTTTTATGAACGATTAATGTTTTCTTCAGTATTTAACTCATGTTTTTTTTTAATTTACTACTGTTTGCAATTTATTGAGTTTATAGGAGATACTTGTTAAAACTATATTAATTTATTATCAAATTATTTGAAACTTAAAAATTTAAATAAAAGATATTTTTCAGTTAACGTTTTTGAATAGATTGGTTACCATAAATTTTAAAATTTGATAGTTTCAATTTATCTATATCGTTTTCTTGAATGTTTAAAGTAGTAGAACGTTTGTCTACAGAAATCAATAATTCTATGTTTAAGAACTTTTTTTTTTTAATTTCCTCGAAACTGTTCAATTTTCAGTACAAAATGATTGTAGATTTAAAAAAAAAACATGTCGCTTTAAATTTTTTAATTTTGTAAATAAAAAGGTGCACGTTATTATACAATATAGCGCAAAAGCTACTACATATCACTTTTTATATTTTATGCTGCGTAATTTTAGTTTGATATTTAAAAAGGAGGGTACAAAAAAAAACATTTATTTTTACAAATAAATCTTAAAAGTCACGTTCGTCTTTCATTGCACCTACTTCTGTATAATAGCTTATGTTGAAAGATACTTAAATTTTCATCAAGTTATACAAAAGACCAAATCTCGTAAATTGTACGTAAAATATTCTTTACCACATCAAATAAAATTATATATTTTTAATAAATGAAATGAATATCATTGAAAAATAGTTAAAGTAGTCGATGTTTTGCACGCAATATTCAACTTAAAAAAAATCTAAAAGTATAATATTTTTAAATTTTTGTTTTAGTCGTATCTAATGAATGCTAAAAAATTAAGTTTTAACAACCAAATATTATAAGTGAACATATGTTTTTAAATAAATACAGGCAGTAAAAAAAAGTTTTCTAATATTTTATTAACTAACCAAAGTTAATCAATTGTCTAAAAGCTTATTGAAAAATAGGGAATACTTGTGATATTTGACAACTTAAAACTTTGTATCTTAATTCTCATAAAAAAAGACTATTTCATGACATATGTTTCTCACAGCTACTAAATAAACATTACAATAAGACGTTATTTCTTCTTGTTTGTTATTTTTAGTCGTCAAAAGTGCCATATGTATTTTTCATAAAGAAATTCATTTTGTCAATGAAAAATCAATCCTCACTAGATTATACCACACACACTATATTATTATATATTCATAAATTATCACACTAAATAAATAATCTATCTTATGTTGTTTGTCTGTGTGTGTTTTTTTTTTCGAAATCTGATATAATTAGGATGTTAAATTAGAAAAAAAATTGTTTAGAATCGTTTAATTTTCATTTATTAATACTAAACCTAGTAAGACTCAACGTAACACTCTTGTTTTGATAGTTTTGTTTTATCATTTTTAATTTAAAAAAAACTTCATTTAAGAATGTTTTGCGAACCATTTAGTGTTAACTTAGGTTAGTGTTTCCTTTTGTACATTATTTGACAGTCCTTTTAAGTTTAACTAATTTACCTGTTATAATTCTAATATGTTATTAAAACAAAAATATGTTATTAAAGAGCTATTAGTTAAAACTAAGAGGACTGTAAAATAACTCTTTGAAATAGTGTAATACACATAAATTTTGTACCGTCGAGAATTTTATAATACTTAAGTTAGAAAAAAGGTATGTGCATAAATACCTTGAAAAATGCTTACTTATCTGTCAACACTGAAGAAAAAATGTTTATTTATCTTTTATAATATTAGCATTTTAACAAGTGTACTAAAATTTAAAATAAAAGTATATTTTGGTTTTACCAACTTAATTTTCAAGTTTTCTAATTTTTTGTTCATATTTATGACGTAGTAACTAACAATCTATTGTGATAACAGACTGGTTTAAATTAGATCCTATTTTCCATCAGTATATTTAAAAAATTCACTAGTATGCAAAACTGTTTTTTATTTTTAAAAACTTTAATAGATCGATTTACTAAACATTACCATAATTTTCTATTTTAACATACTTTAGTGAATATTTTATGAAAGTTTAACAAACTTTAAAGTTGTGTTTTCACTAAACTTCTATAATGATTTTAGAACTTTAAATAAAAAGATTATTTTTTAAATTTAGTTAATATTTCAACAGTTTACAAAATAAAGTCAAGACAGATATAAACAAAACTAAATATACTTACTAAAAAAGTTATAGCAATTCTATTTTTCAATAGTTGTTTTCAAAATGTGTACCTAAAAGCTGTCATCATACAATAATACATAAACACATATTAAATCGTTTTAACTATTAATAAACTAAAACTTTAAACTTAAAATCTAAAAGATATTTTTATAAATAGTAGTTTTTATTTTTGCTTTTAAACAAAATCAGTTTATTAATTTTTGATTATCAAATCATTTAATTAAGTAAAAGCCACAAAAAAGTTTGTTTTTAATTTTAATAAATTAGTTATTAGTAGTTAAGTTTTAAATAGTTTTTTTTTAAGATAGACGGCTTACAATAAAAATGAAATAAAACCTATATAACATAAAACTTTATCATATGTCTTTTTATAATTATATTTTTTTACATTTAGCTTATCAGTTAATGTTATTTATCTTTAGGTGTATTTCAAGACCATTGCTTAAAGACAATGAATAAATAAGTTTATTTTTCAATAGAAACTGCATATATCAATCATATTTACTCAAGATTGGCGCCGTAAATATCTGCATAAGAAAAGACGCTGTAAATAACCTGCTTAATTATTTTAAAAATCTATATATAACCTTTTAAGTAAAATAACTAAGCACTATGTGACATTGAATTTTTATAAATCGATTAAAAAGACAACTTTTTATATTGTAGTGTTTAAACTACGAGTAAAAACTTATTACAGTATAAAAAATATGAACTAAATTAGTATTGAACAAATCAAATTAAGAAAGTGTTCAGAAATTTTAATTTTTTACAATTTTATAACTAATAAATTTTATTTTAAAACTTTTATTAACTGGTTTTTTTATATTTCAAACAAATAAAACTTTTTTTATAGAACATTTGTCATATTTAGGTTTGAAAAATATTCATTTTATTATTTACTTATTTAACCACTACTACTTATTTAGTGTAAAGCAAAATTTAATAAGCCGGTATGTAAAAAAACTCTAAAGGAAGAAACGTGCTTTATTTTTAAATGAAAAAGTAAACAAAAATAATTTTAATTTAAAGCTTTATAAAGTGTTGTTATAATTTACTTAACAAACGAAAAACCTTTACAATTTTGACATACCTTATCCTAAATGTTTATTTAAGTTTAGGAAAGTTTTGTTGGTGTAAATAATGTAAATTAAATTAAGACTTTAATTAAATTGTCTAGCTTGTACTACGAATTTAACTTTGTACAATGTATGTATTATATTTGTACATAGTGATTCAAATTTCTATGTACATTGAATTGCAACAACTTTTATGTAAATTAAAATAAATGCTTTAGAAATAGGTTTTACAAGGTTATCAAGCTTTACTAAACTAAACTTCTAAAGAAAATAAAATTGGCTAGGTTTTATGAAAAAAGTATTAAAAATAGTTTTAAATAACATAAATTGTGTATCTTATATGTTTTGATTTTACAAAACAAATAAAGATATCTTAATTACTAAAAGAAAAAAAATATATTTATTTTATTAAGCGTTCATTATGTAAACTAAGTTTGCACGATAAACTCTTTAGAAAATAAATATAAGTTATTTATAGGATAAATGTAGTAAATGATAATTTACTTTATAAGCTGTTATTTTTAAAAGGTATTTAATAGAATTAAAGAAAAGCGAAAACTAAGATTTGTTTTATTCAATTACTAGTTTTGTAAGATTTTAAAACTGATACTTTTTATTTTGATGCAAACAACTAAACTTTATGATTATATTTATTATCATTTTAGTTTGGTTAAAATAGATTAGAGTTTAAGATAGTCTATAAAAGGCCATCAGTATTTGTTATTTTAAATAAACACAAAATCTTTTGATAATTGCATGCTTCTTGCAAACGTTTAAATATAAGAGTCAAGGTCCATTTGATATACTTTTAAGTATTTTATGCAAATGAATATGAATTAATTCAAGTTCAAACAAAATGTATAAATTTATACCTATACAAAAAAAATTTCTAACGCAGAAATAGTCATTTAGTATATAATCAGTGAAACTTTTATTTTGACTGCAAAAAATTATAATATACTGTTTATCAAAGTGTAAATGGTTAGTATTGCTTTTTATCTAAAGATAAAAAAAGTTTACTACTACTTTGATGTTGCTTAATTTAAAGTTAAAATATTGTTTACTCTTCTTTTAAAACTAAAAAGATTTAAGAAATTAACTGTAGTAGAAGTATATTTATACAAAAAAATACAAACTAAATTCTTATTTTTTAATTTGCCTGAGTAGCTTTCAACTTATAAATTTACCTTCGACGTCATAAAATAATGAAATCATCTGCAGTAAATTTATTTTAATTAAATATTTATTTTTTAGGAGTTTTTATCTTTTATTTTCAAATAAAAGTTTTTCTTAATCGTCTTAAAAGCAGATTATACAAATCATTACAATAAATTTCTATAAAATTTTTAATTGTAATAAAGCATTACAAAGTAAAACGGAAAAGTTTTAAGTTATTTTGAAGCAGAACAGATAGTAATACTCATAAAGGTTACTGTTTTATATAAATTTTCTGTACATTATGTTATGTATTTTTTGTGTTTTCTAACTTAGTTTTCTTTTATCCTTCAACAAATAATTTATGTCTTCAAAATTAAATTGAACTTAGTATATTATTTTACAGCCAAGGCTAACCAATGTACAGTAGAATACCGCTTAGGTACGCAAATTGAACCCGAACAAAAAGTGCGTACTTAGCACGGGTAGTGCGTACTTTTTGACGACATAGTATAATTTGAAATTTAGTTGTTTTTTTTTTCTTTCTTACAACTAGTCACTAAATAATTAAACCAAATAAACAAGTCTTTTTATTTTAAATAATATTTAAAACATAATTCTAATCTGCAAAATTTTTTAATAGATTTTAAAATAATTTTTTTTTTTTATAAAAAGTTTCTACATAACAAATACATACATTTAATATAGAAAGACAATGTCAGTCAATGATATAAAAAAGAACATTAAGCCATATTTTCCATATTTTGTTTTAATAGAGGGAAAGTACCAAACTACATTGTATTTAACAAAATTTTCAAAACATAAATGTGTGTACATTTAAATTAAATTATGATTTAACTACATATGTTGTACATATTTGTAGGTTTTTTAACTTTGTCATCTAGATTTATTTAATAGCATTAAAGCTAAAATATCATTATTCTTTTCACTTTTCTGTAACCACTACATAAGTATTTAGTTTGTTAACACTTAATAACAGGATTGTCACTATCACAGGCCACTTAGACTACTCAGGATTACTCACCCTATTTTAAAAGTTGTGAAAGTCTCAGGCTAACTCAGCAGGTTGGCCATTCTACCTGGAAACATAAAATAGTCTGGAAAAACTTGATGATTGAAAACTTAAGCAAAAAAATCATAAAAAATTTAGAATTTTTTTTTGTCTTTCTGGATAAGTGCGTACTTAAAGTGGGGTGCGTATCAAAAAAGTGCGTACTTAAGCGGTAGTCTACTGTACTAAGAATTTACCTGAAACTAGTAAGAGAAGTATAAAACAAAGTTAGTCTAATATTTTACTTACTATACATTTGCTACAACTTTTTAAAACTGTAAATGTTATAGGTTGTAAGATTTAATTAGAATTCACTACAGGCTAAATAAATATTATGGTATACAATATGCGAAGGTAACAACAAAAAACATGTTTATTAAAACTGTATACAATAGCGACAAAAAACAATTATCAATAAAAGTGCAATAGAAACTTAAACCGATCATTAAACAGCAGTTTACAAAATATTTAAATCTTTAACAAATAACTAAAACAAGAGTATATTTTTGTTAATGCAGCTAAATATCAAAATCAAGCAAGTTTTTTTGGACTAAACTAGTAACTACACATTTACCAAAAATAATTAACTTGCAGCATCAATGATAAAAAATGTAGTAAAAAAATGCAGCAGATAACTCATTGCTTATTTTTCAAACTAAAGATGCAGCTTTTTATCAAAAAATTTAAAAGTCTTTAAATGCTTAACTACAACATCTTTAAAATATACAATGGCGACAAAGGAAGAAAAAAGATATTTAGAATGTAGTATAAATTCTTGCTACCAACATAACAAAATAAAATGTGAACATAATTACAACAAGCTTAAAAAACTTACTTTTTATAGTTTGCATAGATACATACATACATAAAGTTTTATTATCTTAAGTGTTAATATTTTTTAAGCTTAAGAATAAAAACACTTCAAGGTTTCTTGGTAAAAAATTGAACATTTTATACTTTGACCGTCTAAGTAAGATGTTATGTCATAAAAAATAATTAAAGTAAAACTTTTTTAGTATTTATTAATCATTATCTTTTAAGCTTTTAGTTTGATACTTTTGCTTTACCCTATCTCGCCTTGTTTACTTTTGTCTCAATGTGTTTTATGATTGCTGCTCAACTAGATTTTGTTGAACTAAAATCTGTGATGGACTCTTTCCATTGTTGCTGTTAGATTCCAAAACAGTCAATCCTAATAGTAAATACATAAAAAACTTTTTGTAACTTTCTAAGATTTTAAACATACTTTGTTCATTAATGAATTAAAACCAAATTTTATAAAATCCAACTTTTTTGTATAAAACTGACTTAATGTTGTAGTAACAAAAACTTTCTATTTCTAATGTCAAGATACATTAAACAACTTTTTCAAACTAACTCTGTTGGCTGTTCTGACTTTCAGAAAAGTCGTAAGCAGACTCAATCGAATTGAACGATTGTACGGATGAGTGGGGACTCCTAGTGGCAGAAGCTTCTGGCAATCCCGGTTGAATTACGGGATACATATCAGTACTGTAATAAGCAGAACCGTACTGCTGCATCTGTGGGTGCTGGATGTAGCTGCTAGGTGGCGCAAGGGGTGGTTGGTGGTGAAAATTGTGAGCATCGTAAACTGATTGGTTGTAGCAGGAATTTGATGGCTGCACTGAAGTAAAAGCTGATGATGCTTGAGTTGGCGACCCCTGTAAAAATAAATTAAGTTGTCTTAAAAATTTTGCTTTGAGTATAAAACACACTGTTAAGAGAAAAAGAACTTTAATTGCTATAAGTAATTACATTTGCTGTCTTCCATAAATATTGAATTGACAAGAAAAGTATCTTTTAGTTAAGTAAATTTACACACTTTTTCGCTCGATGATTTTATAGCTGTCAACTGTTTGTTCACTGAAGATTTCGCGTTAGAATTACAAGATGTAAGATCTGGTGCAAGTCCGTAATAAGCTGTTTTCCATTCTTCCTCGATTTTCGGAGCAAAATATAACGCGTTGTTCGGCTGGTGATTGTACCCGTTAAATGGTGTTGTGTATCCTTAAAAACAGTTACAATTATTTTTATACAGCTAATTTTTAAATTTGTACTGATTATCGTAATTTAATTTTTCACGAAAATCAGAAGTTAGTAAACAAGAACAAGACTAAACTTAAGTTGTAAAAGTATTTCTGTACAAACTGCAGTTACGCTTAATGTTGAATTTTCAAACTAGTTTTAAAGTATTAGTTTCTTACAATTTTTAAGCACAGATATATTTTTACTTTTTCTTAACTTGCTTGTGCAAAATAAAAATTAGAAGGTGTAGTATATTTCAATTTTCAACCTCATATTCTGTAAGAACTTACTAATTGAGGTTATATTTCATTATAAATTGGAACTAACTAATTTGCGAGTTGAGTATTTCGGGTATCGAGTGAGTGTAGAACTGAGACTGACTCGAACTTTTCATCGTGGAAGAATGTGAAACGTTTTCGAATTTCTGCACAGAACTCTTCATCGACACCTGAGGAAAAATAAATCCTGAAGTGTCGTTTGCGCTGTACATCGAACTCGAGCTTTGATTGGTTGATGGCTTAACATCAGTCTGATCGCATTTCTTCACTGCTTGCGGCGGGCTCTTTTTTGCTTTGTAATTAGGGTTGAGGGGGTTTTCGGGATGCAGCACATTGCCCACTTTGTTCCTCAAAATCCTGCTTATGGAGGAGACGGAGGGAACATTGAACTTGTCGCAAACCGTGTCGCTGAGCAACCGGTCCCTGATCTCCCACGCGAATATGCCCGGGTCGCCCACCTTGTACTCTTTTATCTTTTCCACCACTTTCGGCGTGGTCACCCTCGGCTTGCTGCCCCCTATGGCGCCCGGCGCGATGCTTCCGGTCTCGTTGAATCTGGCCAGGATCTTGCTGACGCAACCATGCGACACCCTCAGGTTTCGGCTGATGTCGCACGGCCGCACCCCCGTCTTGTGTAGCTCGATTATTTTCACTCGCATCTGGGTTGGCAGGGGTCGGCCGTTGACGAAAACTCCCCCCAATTGATTCACTTCTCCGTAGGAGCTACCTAGAAAATTAATAATAAACTATGTGTTGAAGTTATAAAGAAAAATTAAAAAGCAGGTTATTGATATGACATAAGTTCACATTTGATAGGACTTTAGCTTTAAACTTCTTTTGTATTGTATAAACTTGTATTATTTTATATATTTATATACTTAAAATAGAAATAATTTTACTGAGTCGATTGCCAAAAGTCCCATTAAAAGTTTTAATGATCTTTCGCAAATGTAAAGTTCAAAAATAAAAGTACATATGCTTTATACAAATTTAACCTATAACTTTCAATTGTTTAGATTTTTAATTGATTAACATTTGTACACAATTACACTAAAAAAACATTATGAGCTAATCATGATTTTTTTTTGTCCAGAACGCTGTTAGTGCAAAAAAATTGTTTAATCGACAGTGAGGATTTTAATTATAGTCGCCACCACACGCAACAAGCACTTGTGTTGAAATTTTAATCCAATCAAATATTTGAGGGAAGATTTTCGTCTACACACAGGTAAGTAGTTTGTCGAGTGATTTATAAGTATGACGTATAACTGATGAAAATTTTACACGCTAAACAAACACTCGTGCTAGCAAGGGTCGTAAGTTGATAGCTTTTTTGTGTTTTTACCGATGCCTTTTAATTTATGATGTAAACAAAGCTACTTGTTTTTAATGGAAAATTTTTACCGAAGTTGGCAGATAGCCGAAAAGGAAGTTATTTGTTTTAAACGTTAATAAAGACCACCCTTAACAATGGCAGCGGTAATTAATCCGATTTGTACTTGTTTGCTTTAAGCTTTTGTTTCTTACCTACATTGTTTTCTGCTTCATTTTTTCTTATACGTTGTTTTTGTAAAGAACTTATATAGTTTGCATATGTTTAAATTTTAACTAAGTTCTTTTATGGTACTGTACACTTAACAACTTCTAAAAACTAGAAAAGCTAGCTTGCATGATAAGTGGAAAAGTGTAAATAAATTTATTGATTATACTACAAAATAAGATAAACTAAAGCTCGTGTTATGAATGTTTGATTTATATTGGCCAAAACAAAAATATGCAGCGTATCGCATTTAATGCAAGATAATTTTTATTTGCAGTCAAAAATGGCGATAACTGCTCACTTTGCGAGAATTTTTAATTCAAAAGTTTCAATCAAAAACTTCATTTATTACAAACTTCAAATTTTATTTTGCACCTGCAAGTAGCTCAAATTACCAGCAAAATTTCTTTTTATTAACTCGACACTTTTCACCTTTCAAAAGTCAGAACTCATTAGTATTGCAAAAGACGGCCATTGTTATGAAATCATCCGAAACGAATTTTTTCTTACGTCACGAATTCAACCCCCATTGAACGATTTGTCTCCCCATTTTGTGCTTCTCAAATTCGTGCACCCCAGATTGGAAATAATAGAAAACCTTTCAACACGTGAGTGTGAATAGAATTACCGAAACGACAAATAAAACAGATAAACTTTTATACAACGCAAGGTAATGTTTCTAAATAAACATTTTAAAAGACTTTGTTGAACTTCAGTTAAAAAAAAAATTATGCTTTTTACCCAAAATAAATCTTCTTTATATTACATTTTCTCAACGAGTGTTTTAATTATCAAATTAAAACTATTTCTGCAACTCGAAACTTTAAAAAGCCTAGCTTTCAGGTTTAGAGTGTTCGTTTCTTAAACGATTTTATATTTATAAGTATTATAAAAATGGTTTAACAAAAGTTCAATTATATATTTTAGTGAATAGAGACCAAAGTAAAAATATTTCTTAACTTAGATATAAACTTATTGAATATTTTATTTTCTCTCAGTATTTTAAGTAATTTCTTAAGTTAAAATTTAATTTGTTTGACTATTAGTTATCATTTTTCAACATTTTTAGTTTATTTGAGCACTGATCAGCTTATTAAGCGAAACATTTTTCGTAGAATAAACTTTTAAGTCATTGTAATTTTTTTCTCTTTTTATAAAACACAAATCTCTAACGTTTTTTAACCACAAAACGTAAAATAATTAAAAAATGTGTGGTAACTACTTTGGTCATTAAAAAAAAGTATTATCATTTTAAAACCTGGATATGACATTAAACTGTATCCTGGTGTACACTCGATAACCGAAAAGTTTTTCATAGACCAGATCTTTGGACAAAATTTTTAGGGTTTTTCTTTCGTTCAAAAAACAATTAACCGAACAAAACTCTATTATATACAATGACTATAAACAACCATACTGTTATTAATGACTGTACACTTTTGTTTTTTTTTATTTAAGACAAATCTAACAACCAGTAAGAATTTGAAGTAATTTGAAGTAATTTGAAAATTTTGGTACCAGCTTTCAAATAGTTGTTATAAAGTATTTTACATAATTACTAACTATAGTAGAACCTAAACAATTAGGCATGAGAGACATCATGTTTTGATTAGCTATGAGAGAAGAGAATTCAATATGTTGCGGTTGTGTTGGGGAATGCAGCATTTTCATACTTTTTTCTCCTGATAAATTTAGTCATTAGGTTCAGAAATTCGACTGAAGAATTTTCTATAGACAAAATAAATATCATACATTTTTGTTTATATGTTAGATTTTTAAAATGAGCTTTTAAAAATTTAGTATAATTGAAAAGATTTCCTTTTAAAAACATTTTAAAGTATGCATTAAAATTAGGTTTTTGCAAAGATATGAGAAAACAAAACTATACTATTAAAAAAAAAGTTTTAAACATTAAAGTTTCTTAGTTAAATATAACAAATTAAATTAAAATATATAGAATAAACATTTAATATTAATTAAAGTCACAAGTCTAATCTTTTTTTTTTTTTGATGACTTACTTTATAAAGATTTTCGAAGACCCTTTAAGTTCTTGGCTGCTAAAGTTATAGTATTAATGAATTTCTTATTTTGGAATGTGTGAAATTGCCTTTTTTTACTTTGTTATGTCTCTCAATTCCTTTTTTTCATGTTCGCTCAATTAGTAAAAAATAAATAAAAAGATTCGTAAAGCTTTAAACAAATTTAACTTAACAAAAATTTCAAATAAATCTATAAAGTTTTAATGCAACCGTAAAACACAAAATAAACAGCACATTAGGCAAGGTAAAGAGTTATATTAAGTGTTATGAAGTTTTTTGCCAGTGAATACAAAAACTATTCTAAACTACTTTTAATTAAACCCGGATAAATACAAAGCTAGGTGTTACTAAAAAATTTTAAAAAGTTAAAAGACATTTATATTAAGTAACTTTGTTATCGTTTATTAAATATGTTGCTCAAGGTACTAAAAAAAACTACTAACAAACACTACAGTGTTTAACAAATCAAAACAAAGTTTTAATCTAATCAAAAACTAGTTAATTATGAAAAAACATAATAATATTAAAACTAGTTTGTAACTGTTTTATTCTTTTTAAACACTTTTTAAATACATTTAACTGTTATTCTCAACTTTCTTATTTAGTCTGATTTTTGTTTTATTTTAACTAGTGATGTACCGGACCCACAATTTTGGAACCCGGATCTGGACTTTTTTTTTCAAATTATAATCCTGCCGGAACCGGATCCGGACTTTTTTTTTTAATTAGAATCCGACCGGAACCGGATCCGGACTTTTTTTCAAATTAGAATCCGGCCGGAACCGGACCCGGACTTTTTTTTCAAATTAGAGTCCGGCCGGAACCGGATCCGGACTTTTTTTTCAAATTAGAATCCGGCCAGAACCGGACCCGAACTTTTTTTTCAAATTAGAGTCCTTCCGGAACCGGATTCGGACTTTTTTTTCAAATTAGAATCCGGCCGGATCCGGATATCAGACAAAAATGGCAATATCCGGCCGGACCCGGATAGTGAGTCCGGTACATCACTAATTTTAACACAACCATTCTTTTGAAAAGTAAACTCATTAAAGCTTGCTATCTGTTTAAAGAAACTAAAGCAAAGTTTTCTACAAATTCTACGTAGGCAATTATGTAAATATTTCCATTTTCTCAAAACTTGAACTACCTTTCAGTATTAGAAACAAAAATTAATTTATATCTCAATGCACATAAAAGATTATCAAAAGGCGCCAAAAACTGCCAACACATATAACAATTATTGATTACTATTTTACCAAAATCAGGTTATTCAACTTAAACGACAAAATACTTAAAAGCTCAAATGTAGTTTTCATCAAGCTTTGAATAATCAATCAATCAAAATTTACTGATGTATAAATCGTGGCATTTTGCTTTATTTTAAAAGAATTCTAAAATATTAGATTAGTTTTTCTATTCACACACCTAATCATTATTTATCATTTGTTAGGTTTTATAAAATAAGTTTAATTTAGATAAATCGAACTTTCTAACCTAAATTAAAAACAATTAAACAAACTTTTATATGTCTTATGTGTGTTTTTGGTTTTATATTAAAAAAATTTTACAAAACTTTACTTCTGAAAATACAAAACGTTTTACCATAACATAAGTATATTCATAGTAATTTCGGAAAATCGACAAATTTAAAAACTTATTTAATTTTTATGTGTTTTTTTCTAAAATATTTTTTATTAATTTTAAATTAACAAAGTTTAATATTCAACAAAGTTTTAAGTTAACATCTCTATACTATTATTTACAAAAGATTTTAAGAAAGATTAGTAAAAATCCACTTTAATTTTGTCACTTTTTTGCTGTTCGAAATTAAAGCCTAATTTTTAGTAATTTTAAGTAGTTTTTTTTTTCATTTCTTTTACATTTAAATAAAGTTGACCATATAAGTAACTGATAATCAAAAAATTTATCATAAAAGCTGAGTGAATATCCTTTATATATTTTACGAGTTCAAAAGGTGGTCACGTTTAAATAGGTTATAATGATAAACCAAACAGAACAAAATTATTTGTACAAGAAATTAAAAGCGACAAAAAGTTTGTTAAATTACTGGTATTTAGTAATCAGTTGGAGATAAACTAATACTTTTGCAAAAAAGATCAAACTAGTTAGATGAAACGATTTCTAATCTTTATAAATGAATCAAAAGTCTCCTAACTGTAAACTACCTTCAGGTTTAAATGAAAAAAAGTGAAACTTATGTCAACATACTTGTAAATAGTGCTTCTTAACAGTTTTTATAAATAAAGATCAAAAGTTACATCAGTAGAAAATTTTTCTATGTTTACTCTAAGTTTGCTAACATATTTTGTCTTAAGTTCTATAATTAGTGTAATTAATATAATAAAAATATTTTTACGGTTTTCAATAATTTACTTTTGTATTTTGCTACTTAAATAATTTTGTTAATAAACTAATTTAATCAAATGTCTAATCGTTTTACCCTTTATACTTTATAAGAGTTTAGTGTACATTTTTTAAATCATATCAAACGGTTGGTTAAAAGTATGTATTCGTTTAAATATGGTTGATTACTCTTAAAACAAATAACTCTACTATTAAGAAAAATAAACAAACGTACAGCTTTTTGAAAATCACACGATGTATTTGATTATTAATTAATTTAAATAAATTCTTTCTCATACTTAAAAAGATTAAAAGATACAATGTAAGAAACACCTTATTTAACATTATTATTTATACAAAGATACTTTTTTAGTTTACTTTTAAGTTTTATAATTCCAACTTAAATTAATACAAACAAAAATTTAACTGCCATATATATCAAATGAGACTAAGTTATATAATAAATTCGTCAGTAAACAGTTTTCTCATTTTTTTAAAATTAAATTTAGTTCAACTGTTTTTAGTTAAATTGTTGTCATGCTTACTAACTAAATTCATTATTTATTATTAGTCAATCTTAGTAACATTACAACAAAAATATTGCAAAGTTAAACAACAAACAAAGATTCTAAACTATAGATGTTGGTTTGAATTTTAATTGTTACAAACAACAATCATTAAACTTTTTTGTATCGAAAACTTTGTTTAAGTAAAACCTTCAAGTAAAATAATTGTGTCTACATTATCACCACAAGTATATTAATGAGTTATTTTTGTTTTAGTGCTATACAAATAACTATATATTTTTATTTTATTTATACACGTTAATATTTGATTATCTCATTAATTAACGACTTAAAACTGTAAAATAAAGCTATTTAAATAAAGTTAATAGTTAGTTTACGTAATTTTAATACAGCTACACAAAATTTTAATAATAATTATTTGTGTTAAAAGAAAAACCATATTAAAGTGTTGAGGAAAGTTCTTGATTACATGCTTGCCACAGTTAATTTATTTAATAAATTATAACGTAATAAAAATTATCTTTTATAGAAATGTTTAAGTTTGTCGAATATATGAAAGTCAGTTTATAAAAACTTATTATTTAAACATACCTTTTAGCTAAGTGCTGTATATTGTTTTTTTTTTAATCTTAAAAAAATGCAGTATGGTTTCTTATTTAGTCTAATCGACAAAATTTTAAAGCTTAAATAAGTAATTAGATATATTTAGGTTATATAATTCTAAAATTTCTAATCAATTATCTATATCAATTACGTTAATAACATAAAAACTCAATTTCTTATAAAGTGTGTTAAAGCAGTAGTTTATATAAAATATCATCATAGATTTGTCAAAAATCGGTGATGTAAATACAATTAACAATATTAAAACTTCGGATATAATATATAACTCGGAAAGTACGCTTATCAATAAGTTTATTCTGCTGGAAAAAAAAACTTAAGTAATAATAAAGTAACTAGTTTTCAAAAGAAAAAATTGTTAAATTTTAATTAAAATTAAACAAGTAAAAAACTATGTTATTTTCTAATCCATGTTAGAACTTAGTCTACTTTTTTTTAACTCAAAAAATTATTAGTTAGGGTTATTAATTACAAGATATAAAAAAGTACTAATGACTCAAGTTATTTAAAAACACAATAGTAAATCACAAAAAATTGATACATCTAATATTGTTTTTATACTATCATTATTATTATTATTTTTACTATTATTATTATTATTATTATTATTATTATTATTATTATTATTATTATTATTATTATTATTATTATTATTATTATTTATTATTATTATTATTATTATTATTATTATTATTATTATTATTATTATTATTATTATTATTATTATTATTATTATTATTATTATTATTATTATTATTATTATTATTATTATTATTATTATTATTATTGTTATTATTATTATTGTTATTTTTATTATTGTTATTATTATTATTATTATTATTATTATTATTATTATTATTATTGTTATTATTATTATTATTATTATTATTATTATTATTATTATTATTATTATTATTATTATTATTATTATTATTATATATATTTATAATACATCTAATCAGTCTAAAAGTCTTAATTTTGTTAATTATAAAACTTAGTTTTTTACTTAACGTTCAGATGATCTTTTAAGAATAAATGAGTAAACTAAAGAAAAACAAATATCTTTTTATTATTGTTTTGTAATGTATATTACATTTTTCCAGTTAACTAGTTAATGTAAACAGTATATAATATAGGAAAATAAAACTGATATACATTTTTTTGATTAGTATTCTTAAAGGTCAGGCTGGCTTGAATATTTACGGAGTCAGCAAAAAATATATACTTTAATTTAATTATTAAAACTTTATTTTATAATATATTTTAAAATTTGCTTTGGTAAGATGGGTTAGGGATATGGGCATACATAAAAAAAATAACTTTTGAAAAATTGTGCTGATTGATCAAATATGCAAATCAATCTGACCTTAAAGTATATTTTCCTTTTTCTTTTTTTGAAGTTATGATACTCGAATTTTCTTAAAAGGAGGGAAACATGCTTTAACTAGAAAATACATATGTTCAATTAAAAGAAATTTTAGCAAATCACCAAAATATCTTTCTCTAACTTAATTCTCATCTAAAATGTACATCAAAGAAAGACTAAATCAATTAAAGTTTAAAGTTTAAAAATTTAAAAAAAATTGTTAGTAGTAACTTTTATTAATTGCTAAAAATTATTATTTTTTATTGATTGTCTATAAAATTAGAAAGTTCAGAAATATTTATAAGAATCAAATGTTTTTATAATTCATTAACATCTATTCGAGATAAAATAACCATGTATTGCATGAGCGAATACTTAAATGTGTTTAAAGTAGCATAAGTCATGGACAACTGTTTATTTAATCTTTAAAACAAAAGTTTAAATATTTTTCATGTTAGTTTTCTCATCATACAAAGAAAAAAACATATTAGGGGCACGGCAAAGATAAAAACTATTATTTACTTTGCATTTTTATGTAAAATTAGCTTATTAAAATCTGTATTATAAGACAAACAATCAGATTTATAAAAATAAAAATTCAGACGAAAAAGGTTTAGTTAAAAAAAATGACTGTAATATTGTTGAGATGACATTTTACTTGTTAAGATTCTATTTATACTCCTTAATTGTTTTAATTTTCGTATTTTCGTACAAGTTTATTAAAAACAGTGAACATTTTCCGAACAAATGAAGGATATACTTTAGCTGTATACTTAACAAAAAGTCTAAGCAAAGGTAGTTAAATGATAAAATCACATACGGTCTAACAAAATGACTAATAATAGAAAAAAACTTTTATTTTCAAAATAAAGCTGACAACTTTCTTGTACACAACATTTTATTCAAACTTCGAAAAAATAAAAAATAAAATGCAAACTGTAAAAGTTTTATTAAATATTTAATTAGACCAATAAGGCATTTCAAGTAGTTATAACAACGTTTAAATGCTTTTAAAAATTGTAAAATGTACTCTCTGTATATTTTAGTTAAATTACAGTTGATTTTCACTTGAAAATTATTTTAGCAAAATATGTGACGGATATTGTATTTTATAATAAATATAAATTATTGTATAATAATAGATATATATATTAATATAAAACATTATGAAATTAACTAAATTCTTTGTTAGAAGCTCAACGTAAATATATGCTTAAAAACTATATACAAACTTGCAAAAACTTTGCTTGTACAATTCTAGAAATAATTTTTTTTTAAAGTAAAACAGTTGCTAAAACTAGAAATTTAAAATATTTGAACGATGTTTAAAATGATATGGTATTTTTTAAGTGTTGTTTTTAACAACTGAAATTAACATAATTTGCTAAGTTTGTATTAAATATGTTTTTTAAAAAAAAGTTAAAAAAAATATGTAAACTGATATTTATCAAAGAAATCTTACTAATGCATCACTTACAAAGAATAACATCATTGTAACTTTATTAATTCTTTTCCCACGCAAAACGTACAGGTACTATCTATTAATCTTTTGACTCATATAGATTTGTATGTTTATATCAAAACTACAAGATAAATTTTAACTGATATAATACAAAGTAAATATTTCAGGAGCAAGTAAGTCTATTGTGAATCAATAAGCGTGTTAAATTGATAAGATTCACATTTTATGATCTAGAATCAAATACTTTGTCGTTTTGTATAAAAAAATTACTTTACAAACACTAAAAACTAGTTTTAGAATTATTTTAGCGTTAGTAGGGTTTGCTATGATTAAACTTTTTTTTTAAGTTAAAATACAAACTGTTTTGTATTATCAGTTTAAACTACTTTAACTTAAACATACTATTTGATTTTTAAAGCATCCTGAAATACTTGTTAAGAAAACTAACGAAAGTAGTATACATTTAAAATTTCACAAAAAAAAAAGTTTTTAATAATGTTAGTCGGTAAGAATCCTCTTTGACAAATGTTTAGTTCATGTTTTAAATATAAAAACTTTATAAGTTTTATTTTTTAACAGTCAGTAAAAAGCTTTATATAAGAATTATTTTTCTTAACTATTAACTAACTATTTTCTAAAAATATAAATTGATCAAGTCTATATTTTTTAATTATTCAACCACTTTTCAAAAAAAATTTTGGTGTGAAATTGAGTTAAGTTACTCGGAAGTAATAGTTGATGTTAGTAAAACAAAAGTTACGAATGATTTAAATTGTTGTTTATGTTAAATAACAACTCTAATCACTAACCAGTTGCTACTTAAACTTAAAATGTTTTACCTTGTATTCGTAAACGTTAAAAACTTAACTGAACGTACCTTAGCTAGTTATAGATTACATTCTTAAACTGTAAGATATTACCTGAATCTGACTGTTTTGTCGGTTCAATTATGCTAACTAAACGAAACGTTTATTATGACTTTAAAATCAATATTCTTAATATATTTTGCATATTTTCTACACATTGTTAACTGTGTACCTTCAAAAGTCAATAATGGAGTAGTCTGAACGCTATTTTCATGTACAGTAAAATCATACTCAATATGTTGTTAAAAATTAAAGCAAGACAAAACTTGTATAAAATTATTATGTTAATTTGTGTTTAGTTGATTTTCTACAACTGTTATAATTAAAATACAAGCTAATTCTTTTCTTGACGGGTCCGACAAAGGCTTGCCGACTTCTGAATTATTTTGCTTGTGAATTTGTTCAATATATAGGTAAAAGAATCTATTATTTCAGTTAATCAAGAAAGTAATGAAAAAATTTTAGATTGAAGAACACAAACCATTGTGAAAACTATAAAGTTACAATATTTATGAAGTTAGTTTCTATTGAAATTGCGTTTTAAAGTCGGTATGTTTCGATAAACATACATAAGATTACGTGTTTTTAGGTATTTTACATAACTGATGTGTTTTTTATTTACACATTACAAATGAGATAATAGTCGAAGCAATGATAAATCACGTATGCAGTACTTGTATTATTAAGTTTAGCAAAAATTTTAGCTAACCATGGTTTCTACTATTATGATTGAGTATTGCTATAATTGAAAATCAGAACTTGTGAAATCAATCGAAAATTTATTATTGAAGTATTTCCGATTATTAACTATTTAAAAACATTTTAATACAACACTTGAGAGAAAACAATATTGTGTTAACAGAACTAAGAGCTTTTATACATACTTTATCTACATTAAATGTCATTGTATTGATTTAGATATATAAAAAAAATTAAAATAAAATAAAAAAAACTTAATAGTTTTTTTATTAATGAAGAAGCTAACAGAAATAGCCTAGAACACAATATAAATATTTCGAAAGGTTTATGAACAGAAAGGTATAATATTCTTTAATGAAAAATTACAAACATATGTATCAACAAATTTGCAAAAAATTAATGAACATTTTTAACCTAAAGAATCAAAATTTGTACCTACAGGAAACTTGTTTTCTTCAATAAGCTTTTAAAAATTAAAATTAGAAGTAAAATGCGGATTGTAGGTTTTCCATTTTTAATAAAGTTTTAAATAACATGCTCATAAAAACATTATTTTAAATTTATTTGTTATTAAAATAAACTAATTTATTAGATATTTATTCAATGTAATAATTACAAAAGTATAACTTATAACCGGCCAACTAAAAAGTCTATTAATTATATAAATTAAAACAAGATAAAACGAAAGAGATCTAGTCTATTCAAGATAAAAATAAATGATTGATAAAAACTTATCGATTAGAAAACGTTAAAAACGATTATTATTTTCAAATTCAATAAAATTTTCAACAAATAACTGTTCAAAAACAAGATGATTGTTTTTTTAGTTGTGCTTTTTTTATGAAATTTTATTCCGCTAATTACCAAAAAAATCTTTTGAATTTATGACATATTTCAAACTTATTGTTACATTACCAAATGTTTTTTTAATAAAAACTTTTGATTTCTGATAAAAATTAATAAAGCTGCGCACATATTTAAAAAGATAAAAAAATAATTAGTCTTACGAGATTATATAAACAATTAATAAAAAGATAAAATAATACCTTGATTTACTCTTTTTTAAGTTTATTAAAATAAGTTAAACAAAAAAAAAAGTAAAACTTTAGCCTTATCACGTTTTTTTTCACTAATGTTTTATTAACATAAGTTCAAAATGTCAAATTTTAGGGAAACAAATTAGAGATTTGCCACAAGTATTGTGTACCGCCTTTAAACGTAAATTTTGTTTTCTTTTAGCGGGCTTTTAACTTGTTTAACGAAGATAAAACACTGATTTATCTGACTAGTTGGGTTTTTTGGCAAGAACATCAGTTTACAGAAAACCAGTGAATCAATAACCTTTTTGTAGTTTTTAATTATTAAGGGCAGGATTTTTGGCGCAGATTAGCTATTAGATTACATTTATCATAGATAATTTTGTCTTTAGTAGTACTTTTCATTCAAGTAAATTTTATAGATAATAAAAAAATTAAACGCTTTTTTTCTTTCTTTTTTGAGTAAGTTAATGTATTTATTTTGCTGATACTAAAAAAATATCAAGTCAAATTATAATAAGAGATTAAGTCTTTCGACGTCGATAAAAATTTTATTAATTTTTAGTTATCTTTATTAACAAATATTTTTTAAGTAAATTAAACATGTATAAGAAAATTTTTATTAAGTTTTATTAACTAAAGTAAAACTATCTTTTTGTTTATATTTATTAGAGCATACGGCTATTATTAATTAGTAAACAAATAGTATTTACCCAAAGCTAATTTTAAATAAAACAACAATAATCAAAACTATATACAGTATAAATCTTTAGCAAGTCATTAGAAAAAATTATAATTTTATTCGCTATTAAAGTTGTACTATTATATTTTCTTAAAAACACGTTTCATTTTTTTCATTTCTAATTTTGTTAAAAATAAAATACATTTGAAAAGCTTATGACAATGAAGTTTATTTAATATTATTATTTTTTTTTTATAAACTAATTGAATGACACTCTTTTTAATACTTTTATTTTTCCGTTTCTCGTCTAAGGTATTTTTTCCTAATTTTATGATAATTGGTGCGGATATGGTATATTAAATTTAAATATAAACAAATTGTATTCTTAAATGTTTTTAAATTTAAAGGCTACAATCATATTCATTTTAATTCGTTAAAATTAATACGGATTCAAGATTATCAATTTTAGCTTTTAGAAAAATATAAAGTATATACTTCCTTTGTTGTAAAAGCTACTAGATTAACTTTCAACATATCTTTTTAAACTAAATAATGAGTTACTATCCTATTATTTGAAATCTAATATTCCAACAAAGTTCAATGTTGTTATATTTGAGATAAGTTAATTTTAATACTGTTTAAAAACGGTATTAAGCATAGCTATAAACACTATTAGGTAATATTACTCTAAATACCAATAAAAGATTATTTGTGCTATATTGTATTTTAAGTTAGATGATAAACAATTTAAAGAATAATCACAGTAGAAGAATTAAAGTATTTTTTTATAAGCTTGTCTTAACCTAATATGCAATTTGTAAACTTTAAATACTTGAGTTTAAAGATAGGTACAAATCATTTAAGAATTTGAACAAAATACTTTAGATAGGTTTTAGTCAATCATATTTCAACAAACTATTCTTAGTTTTATTTTTGTAAATATTATTAAGATTTATTCGTAGTCAAATGACTTGATTCTGTAAGATTTTAAATTTACTTTGAAACAAAAACTGTTAATGACAAAACTTGAAAAAAAAACAACAAATTACTACTAAACTAAGACTAAATTACAAAAAAAAACAAGCATTAATAGAAGCACATTCTTACAAAAATCAGAATAACCACGCTTTGTATTTTGATATGTTTTGATTTATTATAGACTTGGGGTAAGCTTAATAACAATTATTTTAAATCTTTTAAACACTTTGCCATTCAACTTGAGTTTTGTGTCTATAGTAAACATCTAATCAATTATGTTTATTTATTTTGTAAAACAGGCGCCAATCCTTAATCTTTTATTTGCTTTCAGGTGTAAATCAATCTTAACTTAAACTAATTTTCGAAATTATCATAGTTAAAATTTTTAAGTCTACTTCTACTGGTTCAATGTTCCTGTAATATTTTCATGTTTAGTTTTCAGTTAAGTTTAAAATATTTCATTTTAGAAAAATACTTAGTCACTTAATTTTAAATATAAAAAACTTATCTAAAATCAACTTTTTAAGATAATTTTTCAAAGACAAAGTTATTAAGGTATTTGTTTTTATAATATATAAATTAAGAAAACGAAAATTTTGAAAAATCACAAGAGTTGTTTCTCAAACTACGGACAACTATACAAAAGTTTTTTATGCCTTGTTTTGTAATTTTATTTTAATATTTACTGTTAATTATACAAATTGTTTAATTTTGCTTTGTAATTTTCAAAAAAATTCATCATAAAAATGCATAAAACCGAATAAATCATACCATATTTTATGTTATTTAATTTACTTTTTTTTTTATTGAGTTTATAGGAGATATTTGTTAATACTAAAAATAATTTGTTATTAAATTATTTAAAACTTAAAAACATGAATAGAAAATATTTTATAGTTAACGTTTTTAAATAAATTGGTCACCAGTTTTAAAACTTAATAATTTCGAATTATCTATATTGTTTTCTTAAGTGTTTAAAGTAGTAGAACATTAGTCTACAAAACACAATAATTCTATGTTTAACAACTCTTTTTTTTAAATTTTTGAAACTGTTCAACTTTCAGTACAAAATTGAAAAAAAAAAACAAGTAGTTTAAATACTTTTAATTTTGTTATTAAAAAGATGCATGTATTTTCAAAATTATAATAATAAATAACAGCATTTCGTTTGAAAAATAGAAAGATGGACAGCACTGAAGTTTTTAAGTTAAGTTACAAAATAAAAGCGCTATTTATTAAAGTAGGCTTTTATTACAATAATTATTATCTTATGAATAGTAGTTTTTTAACTTTAATTAAAGTCCTTCAATAGATACATTATAGCGCAAAAACTACTACATATCATTTTTTATATTTTATGCTGCGTAATTTTAGTTTGATATTTAAAAACGAGGGTACAAAAAGAAACATTTATTTTACAAATAAATCTAAAAAGTCACGTTCACATTTCAGTGCTGCTACTTCTATATAATAGCTTGTGTTGAAAGACGTATAAATTTGTATCAAGTTATACAAAAGACCAAGTCTCATAAATTGTACGTAATTTATTCTTCACCACATCGAGTAGAATTATTCATTTTTAATAAATGAGATGTATATCATTGAAAAACTATTAAAGTAGTTGTATGTTTTGCACGCAATGTTCAACTTCAAATATTTCTTTAATTAAAATATTACAATTTTTTGTCTTTGAGCGAAACTTAGTTTGTAAAATAAATTCTTGTAAGAATAAGTTCTTTTTTTTTTGTTTTAGTTGTATCTACAGCATACTGAAAAATAAGTTTTGAAAACAGAGTAGTATAAATAAATATATGCTTTTAAGTAAATACAGCCAGTACGAAATAGTGTTCTTCTAAGCTATATTTTAATTACTAACAAAAGTTAATCAATTGTCTAATCGCTTATTGAAAAATAGGTAATCATTGTGACTTTTGACTGCTTAAAACTTTGTTTCTTAATTCTTATAAAATACACTATTTTGTGACATATGTTTCTCACAACTACTAAATAAACATTACAACAAGACCTTATTTCTTCTTGTTTGTTATTTTTAGTCGTCAAAAGAGCCATATGTATTTTTCACAAAGAAATTTATTTTGTCAATTAAAAATCAATCCTCACTAAATTATACCACACACATAATATTATTATATATTCATAAATTACCACACTAAATAAATAATCTATCTTATGTTGTTTGTCTGTGTGTGTTTTTTTTTTTTTTTTTGAAATCTTGTATATTTAGGAAGTTAGATTAGGAAAAAAAAAGATTAATTTAGAATCGTTTACTTTTCTTTCTAATTACTAAAACTAGTAAAACTCAATGTAACACTCTTGTTTTGATAGTTTTGTTTATCATTTTAAATTAAAAAAATTTTTATTCAAGAATACTTTGTAAAACATTTAGAGCTAACTTAGGTAAGTGTTTCCTTTTGTACATTATTTGAAAATTATTTTAAATTTAACTAATTTTACCTTGCTATAATTTTAATATGTTATTAAAACAAAGTATGTTATTAAAAAGCTAGTTATTAAAACTAAGAAGACTGTAAAAAAATTCTTTGAAATAACGTAATACATATAAATTTTGTATCGTCGAGAATTTTATAATACTTAAGTTAGTAAAAAATATATGTGCATAAATACGTTGAAAAATGCTTACTTATATGTCAACACTATAAAAAAAAATTATATTAGCTTTTATAATATTAGAAATTTAACAAGTGCACTAAAATTCAAAACAAAAGTATGTCTAGGTTTTACCAACTTAATTTTCAAGTTTTCTAATTTTTTGTTCATATTTATGACGTAGTAACTAACACTAAATGGTGATAACAGACTTGTTTAAATTAGATCCTGTATACCAACAGTGTATCAAAAAAATTACTAGTATGCAAAACTGTTTTTTTGTTAAAACTTCAATAGATTGATTTACTAGGAAATACCATAATTTTCTATTTCAACATATTCAAGTGAAAATTTTATGATAGTTTAACATATTTTCACTAAATTTTTATAATGGTATCAAAAATTAAAAATAAAGATTATTTTTTGAATTTAGCTAAAATTTCAACACTTTACCAAATAAAGTCAAGGTAGATATAAACAAAAACTGAATATACTTACTAAAAAAGTTATGAAAATTCTATTTTTATTAATAATAACAATAATAACAATTATTTCAATAGTTGGTTTCAATATATGTACCTAAAAGCTGTCATCATATAATAAAACATATATACATCTTAAATCGTTTTAACTATTAATAAACTAAAACTTCAAACTTAAAATTTAAAATATATTTTGTATAAATACTAGTTATTTTTTGCTTTTAAACTAAATCAGTTTATTAATTTTTATTTATCCAAACATTAAATAAGTAAAAGCCATGAAAAGTTTTGTTTTTAATTTTAATAAACTAGTTATTAATAGTTAAGTTTTGAATAGTTTTTTTTTAGAGAGACGACTATCAATAAAGAGAAAGTAAAACCTATTTAACATAAAACTTTATTATATGCTTTTTTTGAGTATCTTTTTTTTCACATTTAGCTTATCAGTTAATTTTATTTATCTTTAGATTTATTTCAAGACCATTGCTTAAAGACAATGAATAAATAAGTTTACTTATTTCAATAGAAACTGCATATATCGATCATATTTACTCAAGATTGGCGCCATAATTATTTGCATAAGAAAATACACCGTAAATAACTTGCTTAATTATTTTATTAAGTTTAAATCTTTATTAAGGTTGTATATAACCTTTTAAGTAAAATAACGAAGCACTATGTGACATTGAATTTTTATAAATCGTTTAAAAATGACAATTTTTTATAGTATTTTGTAGTAATTAAACTACGAGTAAAAACTTATTCCAGTAAATAAAGTATGAGTTAACTTAGTATTGAACAAATCAAACTATGAAAGTTTTCAGAAACTTTAATTATTTACGATTTTATAACTAATTATTTTTATTTGAAAATGTTATTAATTGATTGTTTTAGAATTAAAACAAATAAAACTTTTCTTATAGAACATTTGTCATATTACGATTTGAAAATTATTCATTTTATTATTTACTTATTTAACCTCAACTACTTATTCAGTGTAAAGAAGAATATAATAAGCCGGTATGTAAAAAAAAATCTAAAGAAAAAAACCTACTTTGTTTTTATAGTTAAAAAGTTGTCAAAACTAATTTTGGTTTAAACCTTTATACATTGTTCTTATAATGTACTTAACATTCTTCTTTAATAATAGTAAATTTATGTTATTTAACTTTAACATGAGTATTGGTTGTTTCGATGTTAATAGTTAGTATAAATTTTGGTTTTTGATTTAAAGTAAATAATGGATTAAACAAATTAAAAAACTTCACAACTTTGACATACCTTATCCTAAATGTTTATTGAAGTTTAAGAAAGTTTTGTTGCTTCAAAAAATGTAAATTACTTTAATAACTTTAATTAAATTGTCCAGCTTATACTATGAATTTTAATTTGTACAAAATATGTATTATACCTGTATAAATTAATTCAAATATCTATTTACATTAAATTGCTACAACTTTTAGTAAATTAGAATAAACGCTAAAGAATTGTATTTTATAAAGTTATCAAACTTTACTAAACTACACTTCTAAATAACTAAATAATAACTTTGGCTAGATTTTCATGAAAAAAGTATTAAGAATAATTTTAAATAACATAAATTATGTATTTGCTATGTTTTTATTTTTTGAATACAAATAAAGAGATCTCCATTACTAGAAGAGAAATAGTACATTTATTTTTATATATAACTAAACTTGCATAATAAAGTCTTGAAAGAAGATATATAAATTACGCAAAGATAAATGTTGCGAATATAGTTTAATTTTTCTAACTATTTAGTTTCAAAAGGTAACTATTACTAGTTTTGTAAGAATTTAAAACTGATACTTTTTTGTTTTCATTAAAACAACTAAAGTAATGACTATATTTTTTGTTTTTTTTTTTAATTTAGTTAAAGTATATTAGAGTTAAAGATAGTCTATACAAATCCATCAATATTTGTATTTTAAAAAAACACAAAATCCTTTGATAATTGCATGCTACTTGCAAACGTATAAATATAAGAGTCAAGGTCCATTTGATTTATTTTTAAGTATTTTATGCAAATGAATATGAATTAGTTCAAGTTCAAACAAAAATATACTTATACAAAAATGTTTTTTACTAACGTAGAAAAAATTCATTTAGTATAAAATCAGTGAAACTTTTTTTTTCACTGCAAAAAATTATAATACACTGTTTATTAAAGTATAAATGCTTAGTATTGGTTTTTATCTAAAGATAAAAAAAACTTTACTACTACTTTGATGTTGCTTAATTTAAAGTTAAAATATTTTTTACTCTTCGTTTAAAACTAGGAAGTTTTAAAAAATTAACTGTAGTAGAAGTATATGTATACAAATAATACCAGCTAATTTTTTTTTTTTTATAATTTGCCTGAGTAGCTTTTAACTTATAAATTTATCTTCAACGTCATAAAATAATGAAATCATCTGCAGTAAATTTATTTTCATAACACATTTATTTTTTAGAAGTTTTTATCTTTTAATTTCTAATAAAAGTTTTTCTTAATCGTCATAAAAGCAGATTATGTATATCATTATAACAAATTTCTAAAGATTTCTTAAATGCAATAAAGTATTACATAGTAAAACCGACGGTTTCAAGTTATTTCAACGCAAAAAAATGGTAATAATCGTACAGGTTACTGTTTTATATAAATTTTATGTACATTATGTTATGATTTTTTTTGTGTTTTCTAACTTAGTTTTCTTCTATCCTTCAACAAATAATTCATGTCATCAAAATTAAATTGAACTGAGTTTTTTTATTTTACAGCCAAGGCTAACCAATGTACTAAGAGTTTATCTGAAACTAGTAAGAGAAGTATAAAACAAAGGTAGTCTAATATTTTACTTACTATACATTGGCTACAACTTTTATAAACTTTAAATGTTATAAACTGTAAAATTTAACTAGAATTAATTTTAGGCTAAATTAATATTATGGTATACAATATGTGAACGTAACAAAAAAAAACATGTTTATTAAAACTGTATACAATAGCGACAAAAAACAATTATCAATAAAAGTGCAATAGAAACTTAAACCGATCATTAAACAGCAGTTTACAAAGTATTTAAATTTTAAACAAATAACTAAAACAAGAGTATACTTTTGTTAATGCAGCTAAATATTAAAATGAAGCAAGTTCTTTTCGACTGAACTAACAACTATGCATTTACCAAAATTAATTAACTTGCAGCATCAGTGATAAAAAATTTATTTAGAAAAAGTGCGGCAGATAATCATTGCTTATTTTTCTAAACTAAAGATGCAGCTTTTTACTAAAACTTTTAAAAGTCTATAAATGCTTAAATACAACTACTTTGAAATATACGATGGCGATAAAGGAAGAAAAAAAGTATTTAGAATGTAGTAAAAATTCTTGCTACCAACATAACAAAATAAAATGTGAATATAGTTACAAAAAGCTTAAATAACTTACTTTTTATACTTTGCATAGTTATACATATATAAAATTTCAATATCTTAAATGTTAATGTTTTTTAAGCTTAAGAAAAAACCGTTCAAGGCTTCTTAATAAAAAATTGAACAAATTATACTTTGACCGTCTAAGTAAGATGTTATGTTATGAAAAGTAATTAAAGTAAAACTTTTTTAGCATTTATTAATCATTATCTTTTAAGCTTTTAGTTTGATACTTTTGCTTTACCCTATCTCGCTTTGTTTTATTTTGTCTCAATGTGTTTTATGATTGCTGCTCAACTAGATTTTGTTGAACTAAAATCTGTGATGGACTCTTTCCATTGTTGCTGTTAGATTCCAAAACAGTCAATCCTAATAGTAAATACACAAATAATTTTTTGTAACTTTCTAAGATTTTAAATATACTTTGTTTGTTTTTGTTAATGAATTAAAACCAAGTTTAATAAAACCCAACTTTTTTGTTACAAAACTGACTTAATTTTGTTGTAAAAAAAGTTTCTATTTCTAATGTTAAGATACATTAAACAACTTTTTCAAACTAACTCTGTTGGCTGTTCTGACTTTCAGAAAAGTCGTAAGCAGACTCCATCGAATTGAACGATTGTACGGATGAATGGGGACTCCTAGTGGCAGAAGTATCTGGCAATCCCGTTTAAATTACGGGATACATATCAGTACTGTAATAAGAAGAACCGTACTGCTGCATCTGTGGGTGCTGGATGTAGCTGCTAGGTGGCGCCAGAGGTGGTTGATGGTGAAAATTGTGAGCATCGTAAACTGATTGGTTGTAGCAGGAATTTGATGGCTGCACTGAAGTAAAAGCTGATGATGCTTGAGTTGGCGACCCCTGTAAAAAATAGATTAAAAAGTCTTAAAAATTTAGTTTTGAGTATAAAACAAACTGTTAAGTGAAAAAGAACTTTAATTATAAGTAAATACATTTGTTGTCTTCCATAAATATTGAATTGACAAGACAAGTATCTTTTAGTTAAGTAAATTTACACACTTTTTCGCTTGATGATTTTATAGCTGTCAACTGTTTATTCACTGAAGATTTCGCATTGGAATTACAAGATGTAAGATCTGGTGCAAGTCCGTAATAAGCTGTTTTCCATTCTTCCTCGATTTTCGGAGCAAAATATAACGCGTTGTTCAGTTGGTGATTGTACCCGTTAATAGGTGTTGTGTATTCTTAAAAAACAGTTACAATTATTTTTATACAGCTAACTCTAAATTTGTACTGATAATCGTAATTTAATTTATCACGAAATAAGTGTAGTGAGTTATAACACCGAAAAGTTGGTAAATAAGAACATAACTAAACTTAAGTTGTAAAAGTATTTCTGTACAAACTGCAGTTACGCTTAATATTGAAAATTAAAACTAGTTTTAAAGTATAAGTTTCTTACAACTTTTAGGCACAGATATATTATTACTTTTTCTTAATTTGCTTGTGCAAAATAAAAATTAGAAGGCGTAGTATTTGAAATTTTTAACCTCATTATATATAACATTACTAATTGAGGTTTTATTTTATTATAAATTGGAACTAACTAACTTGCGAGTTGAGTATTTCAGGTATCGAGTGAGTGTAGAACTGAGACTGACTCGAACTTTTCATCGTGGAAGAATGTGAAACGTTTTCGAATTTCTGCACAGAACTCTTCATCGACACCTGGGGAAAAATAAATCCTGAAGTGTCGTTTGCGCTGTACATCGAACTCGAGCTTTGATTGGTTGAACTCGTTAAATCTAGCCAGGATCTTGCTAACGCAGCCATGCGACACCCTCAGGTTTCGGCTGATGTCGCACGGCCGCACTCCCGTCTTGTGCAGTTCGATTATTTTCACTCGAATCTGGGTGGGCAGGGGTCGGCCGTTGATGAAAACTCCCCCCAATTGATTCACTTCCCCGTAGGAGTTACCTAGTAAATTATTAATAAATTATTTGTTGAAGTTATGAAGAAAAAATTAAAAAGCAGGTTATACATATGACATAAGTTTACATTTGATAGGACTTTAGCTTTAAACTTCTTTTGTATTGTATAAACTTGAATTATTTTATGTATTTATATACTTAAAATAGAAATAATTTTACTGAGTCGATTACCAAAAGCCCCATAAAAAATTTTAATGATCTTTCTCAAATGTAAAGTTCAAAAATAAAAGTACATATGCTTTATACAAATTTAACCTATAACTTTCAATTGTTTAGATTTTTAATTGATTAACATTTGTACACAAATTACACTAAAAAAAAACATTATGAATTCATCATGATTTTTTTTGTCCAGAACGCCGTTAGTGCAAAATAGTTGTGTAATCGACAGTGAGGATTTTAATTATAATCGCCACCACATGCAACAAGCACTTGTGTTGAAATTTTAATCCAATCGAATATATGAGGGAAGATTTTCGTCTACACACAGGTAAGTAGTTGTCGAGTGATGTATAAGTATGACGTAAAACTAATGAAAGTTTTACACGCTAAACAAACACTAGTGCTAACAAGGGTCGTAAGTTGATATCTTTTCTATGTATTTACCGCTCATTTTAATTTAAGATGCAAACAAAGCTATTTGTATTTATTGCTTTCTTAATGAATGTTTTTAAAAAGTTATTAAACTTTATTTTAAATATAATTGCTGCTTTTTACCGATAATAAATCTTTTTTTTTTTGCAACTTCTGAGTGTATGATTTTGTTATATTTTTGAAACTATCCCTACTACTTATCTCTTTAAAAATCCTAGCTTTTAGGTTCGTAGTTTTCATTTCACTAAACAACTTCTAGATAGTTAGACTTTTTCAAAATGGTTCAATAAAATTATAGACATAAAACATAGTGAGAACAGGTTTTGGTAAAAACCTTACTAAACTTTCATGTTAAAGTAAATTATTTAACGTATTAAATATTTTATTTTCTCTAAAAACTCGAATTATTTGCTTAAGTAACAACCTAATTTCCATAATTTTTAGTTATACTTTTTCAACTTTTAGTTTATCTTTAACAACGATTAGATTTCTAAGCAAAACATTGGTTGCAGAATAAACTTTTGAAAAATTTGTAGTACATTTTCTGTCATTTTATAAAGCATGAATCTCTGTTTTTTTTTTTTTTTGAATAACCAAACGTTAAATAGTTAGATAAAAAGTTATTGTATTCAAAACCGTCATTAAAAATGTGTTCTGATCTTAAAACCAAACAAAGCTCTTAATATAATCAATGACTTAAAACAATCACACTGTTATTAATGATCACACATGTTTGCTTACTCTAAGTTTAATAATAAATCTAAAAAGACTTTATTAAAGTGAACTAATTTTTAAAAAAATCACTAGCTTTCTAACTAGTTGATGAATAATATTTTATACAATTACTAACTATTGTAGAACCTAAATGATTCGGCATGATAGACATTATATTTTGATTAGAAATAGGAGAAGTAAATCCAATTTGTTGTGGTTGTGTTGGTGATTGTAGCATTTGAGACTTTTATCTCCTGATAAATTTAGTCTTTAGGTTCAAAATTTCGAATGAAGAATTTTCTCTATACGAAATAAATATCATAAAATTTTTGTTTATATGTTAGCTATTAAAAATTTTATTATAATTGCAAAATCTTCTTTGAAAAATTATCTTAAAGTATATATTAAAGTTTTATAAAACGCATTAAGCTCGTCGTAAGGGTTTCTTTAAAAAAAATATAACTATTAAAAACAAAGTTTTAAACTTAAAAGTATCATAGTTAGATAGAACTAATTAAACTAGATATATAGAATAAGAAATTAGCACTAACTAAGTTTACAAATCTATTTATTTTAACTTATTATATTAAGACTTCTGGATACCTTTCTAGTTCAAGGCTGCTAAAGTTATAGTATTAATGAATTTCTTTATTTGGAATTTGTGAAATTGCGTTTTTTTTTACTTTGTTATGTCTCTCAATTTTTTTTTTCTTGTTCGCTCAATTGATAAAGTAATAAAAAAGAATCGAAAAACTTTATACAGATTTAACTTAAATGAATTAAAAAAAAAATTTAAACTTTTAATGCAACCATAAAACAGGTAATATATAGCACATTGAGCAAAATAAGTATTTGCAATAAGTATAATAAAGTTGTTTGCCAGTAAATACAAAAACTATTCAAAACTATTTTTAATTAAACCCTGATAAATACAAAGCTAGGTGTTACTAAAAAAGTTTAAAAAGATAATAGACATTATTATTAACTAACTTTGTTATCTCTTATTAAGTATATTGCTCAAGATACTATTAAAAATAAACACTATAGTGTTTAACAAATCGAAACAAAGTTTTAATCTAATTAAAAACTAGTTGATTATGAAAAGCATGATAATAATAAAACTAGTTTGTAACTGTACTTTGATTTTTTGAACACTTTTTAAAATTATTTAACTGTTATCCTCAACTTACTCATGTAGCCTGATTTTAGTTTTTATTTTAACACAACCTTACTTTTAAAAACTAAATTCAAAAAACTTTCTGACTGTTTAAGCAAACTTAAGCAAAGTTCTCTACAAACTCTACGTAGGCAATTATGTAAATATTTCCATTCTCAGAACTTGAACTAGCTTTTAGTATTAAAAGTAAAGATTAATTTATATCTCAATGTAAATAAAAGATTATCAAAAGGCGCCAAAACTGCCAAACACATGAAAAATAATTGATTACAATTTTACCACAATCAGGTTATTCAATTTAAATAGAGTAATACTTAAAAGCTCAAATGTAGTTTTTATTAGGCTTTAAACAAGCTATCAATCAAAATTTACTGACATATATTTCTTGGCATTTTGTATCATTTTTAAAAAACTTTAAAATATTAGATAAGTTTTCTATTCACACACCTATTCATTATTTATAACATGGTGGCTTTTATAAATTAAAAAAAAAATTAAAATTGACCGTTTTTTCTTAACCTTAACTTTTTTTAAGTAAATAAACTTTAATATGTTTTATGTACGGTTTTGATTATAAAATTTTACACTTAAATGTTAATGTTTTTTTTAACACGAACTTCTGAAAATACAAAACGTTTTACCATAACCAAAGTATTTTCATAGTAATTTCGGAAAATCGACAAATTTAAAAACTTATTTAATTTTTTTTTGTTTTTTCTAAAATATCTTTATTAGTTTTAAATTTTAAAACCTTAATATTTAACATGTTTTAAGTAAACACCTTTGTTTCATTATTCTAAAAAGATTTTAAGAAGGATAAATAAAAATCCACTTTAATTTTGTCTTTTTTTATGCTGTTTGACATTAAAGCCTAACTTTTAGTAATTTTAAGTACCCTTAATTTTTTTTTTTTTACATTTGAATAAAGTTGACCATATAAGTAACTGATAATCATAAAGTTTATCATAAAAGCTGAGCGAATATCCTTTATATATTTTACGAGTTCAAAAGAAGGTCACGTTTAAATAGGTTATAATGATAAACTAAAACGAAATAAGATTATTTGTACAAGAAATTAAAAGCGACAAAAAGTTTTTTGAACTACTGTTATTTAGTAATCAGTTGAAGATAAACTAATACTCTTGCAAAAAAATCAAACTAGTTAGATGAAACGATTTCTAATCTTTATAAGTGAATCAAAAGTCTCCTAACTGTAAACTACCTTCAGGTTTAAATGAAAAAAGTGAAATTTATGTCAACATACTTGTAAATAGTGCTTCTTAACAGTTTTTATAAATAAAGATCAAAAGTTACATCAGTAGAAAATTTTTCTATGTTTACTCTAAGTTTGCTAACATATTTTGTCTTAAGTTCTATAATTAGTGTAATTAATATAAAAAAATAATTTTACGGTTTTCAATAATTTAGTTTTGTATTTTGCTACTTAAATAGTTTTGTTAATAAACTAATTTAATCTAAATGTCTAATCGTTTCACCCTTTATACTTTAAAAGGGTTTAGAGATAAAAGGGATTTTTTAATCAAATCAAAAGGTTGGTTAAAAGTATTTATTCGTTTAAATAAAGTTGATTACTCTCTAAACAATTTATCTCTACTGCTAAGTAAAATAAACAAAAGTACAGCTCTTTGAAAATCACACGTTGTATTCGATTGTTAACTAAGTTAAATAAATTATTTTTAATACATAAAAAGAATAAAAAATACAACGTAAGAAACACCTTATTTAACATTATTATTTAAAAAAAAGCTACTTTTTTAGTTTACTTTCAAGTTTTATAATTCCAACTTACATAAATACAAATAAAAATTTAACTACTATATATATCAAACATGACTAGATTATATAATAAATTCGTCAATAAAAAGTTTTCTCAATTTTCTTAAATTAAATTTAGTTCAACTTTTTTTAGTTAAATTTAGCTAGTTGTCATGATCACTAATTAAGATTATTTAAATATTATCACTTAATATACCAAGCAAAACAGAATTTTTTATAAAAGCAATGTAAATAACATGAAACTTAAAGGACAAGTTACAAGTTATAGATACTGTTTAATAATCGGATTAATTTAACTTGAGGTTTTAATACCTTTTAAATGTCAATCTTTATTAGTTACGCATCAGTAGTTTTTTTTTGCTAGAGTACAATTAATGTAAAATTTAATATTTTGTATTTTAAATCTAATCAACATGATACTAATATGTCTCTGTTTCTAAAAAAAACACTTATATTTGTTATTATTTAAATAATTAGTGTTTTACTTAAATTAAATGATTTTATAGAAGTCAAAATGAAAGTTATAACACTTTGAACATGAATACTTTTAGCTGTGATAAAACGACTCTACTTGACTTAGCACAATCAACCGGCAGAAATTTGTTTTTTTCTTTTTCGAATAGATAATTCATATCGAAAATATATATATACGTGTATAAGTAATAATATTATTATAACCAAATTTTTTAAGTGTAAGATAAATAACTATTCACATATTACTTCGTCATTTAAAAAATGGAATTGTAAACTTTAAATCCAGTTATACATTTAAACGGAATTTTTCACTTGTAAAATTTTGAAAAGTCCTTAAAATTTTTAAGGTTTATTTTGATGAGTTTAATACTTATTTAATTTGTTTACAACCGCTTTTTTTAACACTCAGATCTTGCAGCTAAAGGTAACCATTTTTAAAAAATATCCGAAGATTTAAAGTTATAAATGTGTACAAATAACCTGTTCTACGGAAACTATAACAAATAAACTGTTTGGATTTATTGTATATAACGTAGGTTGGTTTTTAATATTCTTTATAAAACTCAAAGTCAGTTATATAAAATTATTTATTAAGTATAAAAAGTTTTTATTTATGTTATTTATCCATCGTACAAAAGCGTTGGCTTTTATTTTTAATCAACAATTTGAATTAAAGCAAACAAAAGAGTTCATAAAGTAAGGTATGAGAATAAAACTAGCAAAATATTGGATGTTACGATATTTCGTAATTATAAATTAGCATATTGTCTTTGAAATTAAACAGTTTACAAAGCGCTTTAAAACGAAGACAATTTTTCTTTAGTTTTTAAATTCTAGTTCTTGGCTACGAGCTCAGTTTATGTTCAATTGAAATTTTATGATTTGTTGATTTTGGTGCTTATTTAGTTACAGTTTTTTAAATGGTTTTCTATAAATATTTTTGTGTATTTGTTTAGTTACTTTATAAAAAATTATTATAATTTAAAAGTAAGAATTACTGTATATCCTTATAATTGTAAAAATTTAATTTTTTAATTTTACTGTAAAGACTTTTTTTGATAATTATAAAGTCAATCTAATTAAGATCTCGGATGCTGTTGTAGTTGATTGTGTGAAGTTGATTATTTATTATTAGTCAATCTAAGTTACATTACAACAAAAATATTGCAAAGTTAAACAACAAACAGATATATAAAACTTAAATGTTGGTTTAGTTTTTAATTGTTACAAACAGCAATCATTAAACTTTTTTGTATCGAAATCTTTGTTTAAGTAAAACCTTCAAGTAAAATAATTGTATCTGCATTATCACCACAAGTATATTGATGAGTTATTATTGTTTTAGTGCTATGCTTATAACTATATATTTCTATTTTATTTATACACGTTGATATTTGATCATCTCATTAATTAACGACTTAAAACTGTAAAATAAATCTATATAAATAAAGTTAATAGTTAGTTTACGTAATTTTAATACAGCTACACACAATTTTTAGAATAATTATTTGTGTTAAAAGAAAAACCATATTAAAGTGTTGAGGAAAGTTCTTGATTACATGCTTGCCACAGTTAATTTATTTTATTAACTATAACGTAATAAAAATTATCTTTTTTAGAAATGTTTAAGTTTGACGAATATATGAAAGTCAGTTTATAAAAACTTATTATTTAAACAAACCTTTTAGCTGAGTGCTGTTAATGTTTTTTTTTATCTTAAAAAATGCAATATGGTTTCTTTTTTAGTCTAATCGACAAAATTTTAAAGCTTAAATAAGTAATTAGAAATTTTAAAGTTATATAATTCTAAAATTTCTAATCAATTATCTATATCAATTACGTTAATAACATAAAAACTCAATTTCTTATAAAGTGTGTTAAAGCAGTAGTTTATATAAAATATCATCATAGATTGGTCAAAAATCGGTGATGTAAATACAATTAACAATATTAAAACTTCGAATATAATATATAACTCGAAAAGTACGCTTATCAATAAGTTTATTCTGCTGGAAAAAATTTTTTAAGTAATAATAAAGTAACTAGTTCTCAAAAGAAAAAATTGTTAAGTTTTAATTAAAAATAAACAAGTAAAAAACTATGTTATTTTTTAATCCATGTTATAACTTAGTCGACTTTTTTTTAACTCAAAAAATTATTAGTAAGGGTTATCAATTGTAAGATATAAAAAAGTACTAATGACTCAAATTATTTAAAAACACAATAGTAAATCACAAAAAATTGAAACATCTAATATTATTTTTATACTATTATTATTATCATTATTATTATTATTATTATTATTATTATTATTATTATTATTATTATTATTATTATTATTATTATTATTACTACTTAATTATTATTTTTATTATTAAATTATTATTATTATTATTATTATTATTATTATTATTATTATTATTATTATTATTATTACTATTATTATTATTATTATTATTATTATTATTATTATTATTATTGTTTTTATTATTATTATTATTATTATTATTGTTATTATATATATTTATAATACATCTAATCAGTCTAAAAGTCTTAATTTTGTTAATTATAGTTTTTTACTTAACGTTCAGATGATCTTTTAAGAATAAATGAGTAAACTAGAGAAAAACAAATGTCTTTTTATTGTTGTTTTGTAATGCATATTACATTTTTCCAGTTAACTAGTTAATGTAAACTGTATATCATATAGGAAAATAAGACTGATATACATTTTTTTGGTTAGTATTCTTAAAGGTCAGGCTGGCTTGCATATTTGCGGAGTTAGCTAAAAATATATACTTAGATTTAATTATTAAAACTTTATTTCATAATTTATTTTTAAATTTGCTTTGGTAAGATGGGTTAGGGATAAGGGCATACATAAAAAAATAACTTTTGAAAAGTTGTGCTGATTGATCAAATATGAAAATCAATCTGACTTTAAAGTATATTTTCTTTTTTTTTTTGAAATTATGATACTCAAATTTTCTTAAAAGGAGGTAAACATGCTTTAACTAGAAAATACATATGTTCAATTAAAAAATTCTTAGCTAACCAACATAACATCTTTCTCTGACTAAATTCTCATCTAAAATGTACATCAAAGAAAGACTAAATCAATTAAAGTTTAAAAATGTAAAAAAAAAATTGTTAGTAGTAACTTTTATTAATTGCTAAAAATTAATTATTTTTATTGTTTGTCTATAAAATTAGAAAGTTCAGAAATCTTTATAAGAATCAAATGTTTTTATAATTCTTTAACATCTAATCGAGATAAAATAACCATGTATTGCATGAGCGAATACTTAAATGTGTTTGATTTGAAGTAGCATAAGTCATGGACAACTGTTTATTTAGTCTTTAAAACAAAAATTTAAATGTTTTTCTTGTTAGTTTTCTCATCATACAAAGAAAAAAACATATTAAGGGCGCGGCAAAGATAAAGAATGTTATTTACTTTATATATTTTATGTAAAATTAGCTATATAAAATCTATATTATAAGACAAACAATCAGATTTATAAAAAAAAATCAGACGAAAAAGGTTTAGTTAAAATAAATGACTGTAATATTGTTGAGATGACATTTTATTTGTTAAGATTCTATTTATACTGCTTAATTGTTTTAATTTTCGTATTTTCGTACAAGTTTATTAAAAACAGTGAAAATGTTCCAAACAAATGAAGGATATACTTTAGCTGTATACTTAACAAAAAGTCTAAGCAAAGGTAGTTAAATGATAAAATCTCATACGGTGTAACAAAATGACTAATAATAGAAAAAAACTTTTATTTTCAAAATAAAGCTTACAACTTTCTTGTACACAACATTTTATTCAAACTTCGAAAAAATAAAAAATAAAATGTAAACTGTAAAAGTTTTATTAAATATTTAATTAGACCAATAAGACATTTTAAGTAGTTATAACAACGTTTAAATGCTTTTAAAAATTTTAAAATGTACTGTCTGTAGATTTTAGTTAAATTACAGTTGATTTTCACTTGAAAATTATTTTAGCAAAATCTGTGACGGATATTGTTATTAATAATAAATATAAATTATTGTATAAAAATAGATATATATATTAATATATAACATTATAAATTAAGTAAATTGTTTGTTAGAAGCTCAACGTAAATATATGCTTAAAAAATATATACAAGCTTGCAAAAACTTTGCTTGTACAATTCTAGAATATATTTTTTTTATAAAGTATAACAGTTGCTCAAACTAGAAATTTAAAATATTTGAACGGTGTTTAAAATGATATGGTATTTTTTAAGTGTTGTTTTTAACAACTGAAATTAACATAATTTGCTAAGTTTGTATTAAATATGTTTTTAAAACAAAAATTAAAAAATATATGTAAACTGATATTTATCAAAGAAATCTTACTAATGCATCACTTACAAAGAATAATATCATTGTAACTTTATTAATTCTTTTCCCATGCAAAACGTGCAGGTACTATCTATTAGTCTTTTTACTCATATAGATTTGTATGTTTATATCAAAACTACAACATAAATTTTAACTGTTATAATACAAAGTAAATAATTTAGGAGCAAGTAAGTCTATTGTGAATCAATAAGCGTGTTAAATTGATAAGATTCACATTTTATGATCTAGAATCAAATACTTTGTCGTTTTGTATATAAAAAATTACTTTACAAATACTAAAAACTAGTTTTTGAATTATTTTAGCGTTAGTAGGGTTTGCTATAATTAAACTTATTTTTATTAAGGTAAAATACAAACTGTTTTATGTTATCAGTTTAAACTACTTTTACTTAAACATACTATTTGATTTTTAAACCATACTGAAATACTTGTTAAGAAAACTAACGAAAGTATTATACATCTAAAATTTCACAAAAGAAAAAGTTTTTAATAGTGTTAGTCGGTAAGAATCCTCTTTAACTAATGTTTAGTTGATGTATTAAATATAAAAACTTTATAAGTTTTCTTTTTTAACAGTCAGTAAAAAGCTTTATATAAGACTTATTTTTCTTAACTATTAAATAACTGTTTTCTAAAAATATAAAATGATCAAGTCTATATTTTTTTAATTATTCAACCACTTTTCAAAAAAAAATTTGGTGTTAAATTGAGTTAAGTTACTCGGTAGAAAAAGTTGATGTTAGTAAAACAATAGTTACGAATGATTTAAATAGTTGTTTATGTTAAATAACAACTCTAATCACTAACCAGTTGCTACTTAAACTTAAAATGTTTTACCTTGTATTCGTAAACGTTAAAAACTTAACTGAACGTACCTTAGTTAGATATAGATTACACTCTTAAACTTTAAAATATTACCTGAATCTGACTGTTTTGTCGGTTCAATTATGCTAACTAAACGAAACGTTTATTATGACTTTAAAATCAATATTCTTAATATATTTCGCATATTTTCTACACATTGTTAACTGTGTACCTTCAAAAGTCAATAATGGAGTAGTCTGAATGCTATTTTCATGTACAGTAAAATTATACTCAATATGTTGTTAAAAATTAGAGCAAGACAAAACTTGTATAATATTTATTATTTGTTTTATGTTTAGTTGCTTTCATATAACTTTTATAATTAAAATACAAGCTAAATCTTTTCTAGACCGGTCCGAGTCAAGGCTTGCCGACTTCTGAATTATTTTGCTTGTGAATTTGTTTAATATACAAGTAAAAGAATGTGTTATTTCAGTTAATCAATAAAGTAATGAAAAAATTTTAGATTGAAGAACACAAAACATTGTGAAAACTATAAAGTTAAAATATTAATTTAGTTAGTTTCTATTGAAATTGCGTTTTAAAACCGATATATTTCGATGGTATATATATATATATAAAACTACTATTTTCAGCCATTTTACATAACTGATGTGTTTTTTTATTAGTACATTACAAATAGTATTTTTATATGAGAACATAATTGCATTAATGATAAATCACGTATGCAGTACTTGAATAATTAAGTTTAGCGAAAATTTCAGCTTACCAATGTTTCTAACATTATGATTGATTATTACTAGAATTGAAAATTCGAACTTGTCATTTCAATCGTTAATTAATTATTGAAATCTTCCGATTGTTAACTATTTAAAATCATTTTAATACCACACTTAAGAGAAAACAATATTGTTTTAACTGGACTAAGAGCTTTTTTTTATACTTTATATAAATTAGATGTCATTGTATTGATTAAGATATACAAAAATATTTATTAAAAAAAAATTATAGTTTTTTAATTATTAGAGAAGGTAACAGAGTTAGCGTAGAACACAATAAAAATATTTCCAAAGGTTTAAGAACAGAAATGTATAAAGGTTTTAAAAAAAATTACAAGTACATGTATAAACAAATTTTAAAAAATCAATATAAATTATTAATCTAAAGAATCAAAACTTGTACCTACAGAAGTCTTTTTTTTTCAATAAGCTTTAAAAATTTAAAACTAGAATGAAAATGCGGACAGTAGGTTTTCTTGTTTTTAATGAAGCTTTAAATAGCATGCTCGTAAAAGTGTTTATACAAATTAATTTTTAACTAAAACAAACTAATTTATTAGATATTTATTCAGTATACGTTTTGATTTTTTAAAAACAATATTTTGAATATTTATTTATTGTAATAATTTCAAAAATATAAGTTTTAACCTGTCAACTAAAAAGTCTTTTTCTTATAAAAACTAAAACGCGATAAAACGCAAAATATTTAGTCTGATTAGGATAAAAATAAATGTTTAATTAAGACTTATTAATCAAAATACGTGAAACAACGATTAGTATTATTTAATTTAATAAAGTTTAAAACAAATGACTATTCAAAATCATGAAAATTGTTTTTTTTGTTGTGTTTTTTTTATGAAATTTTATTTTACTAATTACCAAAAAAAATTAGTTTTATGATATATTTCATACTGGTTGTCACACTACTAAATGTTTTTTAATAAAAACTTTTGATTTCTGATAAAAGTTAAAAGAGCTGCGCACTCATTAAAATAGATAAAAAGTAGTTTGTCATACTAGAGTGTATAAATAGTTAATTAAAAAACAAAAATAATATTTTGATTTACTCTTTTTTAAGTTTATCAAAATAAGTTTAACTAAAATTAAAGTATAACTTTAGCCATATCACCACACTTTTTACTAATGTTTTATAAGCCTAAGTTCAAAAATTTACATTTTAGGGAAACGAATTAGAGATTTGCCACAAGTATTGTGTACCGCCTTTTAACGTAAATTTTGTTTTCTTTTAGCGGCCTTTTAACTTATTTAACGAAGATAAAACACTGATTTATCTGACTAGTCGGGTTTTTTGGCAAGAACATCAGTTTACAGAAAACCAGTGAATCAATAACCTTTTGTAGTTTTTAATTATTAAGGGCAGGATTTTTGGCGCAGATTAGCTATTAGATTACATATATCATAGATAATTTTGTCTTTAGTAGTACTTTTCATTCTAGTAAATTTTATTGATAATAAAACAATTAAACGCTTTTTTTCTTTCTATTTTGAGTAAGCTAGTGATGTTTATTTTGCTGATACTAAATAAGTATTAAGTCAAATTATAATAGTAGATTAAGTCTTTCGACGTCGATAAAAATTTTATTAATTTTTATTTATCTATATTAACAAATATTATTAAAATAAACTAAACATGTATAAGATTATTTTTATTAAGTTTTATTAACTAAAGTAAAACTATCTTTTTATTTATATTTGTTAGAGCATACGGCTATTATTAATTAGTAAACAAATAGTATTTACCTAAAGTTAATTTTTAATAAAACAACAATAATCAAAACTATATACAGTATAAATCTTTAGTAAGTCATTACAAAAAAAAATATAATTTTATTCGCTATTAGAGTTGTACTATTATAATTTCTTAAAAACACGTTTCAATTTTTTCATTTTTAATTTTGTTAAAAATAAAACACATTTGAAAAGCTTATGACAATGAAGTTTATATAATGTTATCATTAGTTTTTTTATAAACTGATTGAATGACACTCATTTTTATACTTTTATTTTTCCGTTTCTCGTCTAAGTTTTTTTTTTCCTAATTTTATGATAATTGGTGCAGATATGGTATATTAAATTTAAATATAAACAAATTGTATTATTAAATGTTTTTAAATTTAAAGGCTACAATAATATTCATTTCAATTCCTCAAAATTAATACGGATTAAAGATTATCAATTTTAGCTTTTTAAAGATTAATATAAAGTATATACTTCCTTTGTTGTAAAAGCTACTAGATTAACTTTCAACATATCTGTTTAAATTTTCTTAATAATAAGTCCTTAACATATCATTTGAAATCTAATATTTCAACAAAGTTCAATGTTGTTATATTTGAGATTAGTTAATTCAAAAACTATTTAAAAACGGTATTAAGCATAGCTATGAACGTTATTAGGTAATATTACTCTAAATACCAATAAAAGATTATTTGTGCTATATTAAGTTTTAAGTCAGATGATAAACAATTTAAAAAATAATCACAATAGAAAAATTAAAGTATTTTTTTATAAGCTTGTCTTAACCTAATATGCAATTTGTAAACTTTAAATACTTAAGTTTATAGCTAGGTACAAATCATTTAAGAATTTGAACAAAATACTTTAGATAGGTTTTTGTCAATCATATTTCAACAAACTGTTCTTAATTTTATTTTTGTAAATATTATTAAGATTTATTCGTAGTCAAATGACTTGGTTCTGTAAGATTTTAAGTTTACTTTAAAACAAAAATTGTTAAAGACAAAATTTGAATAAAACAACAAATTACTACTAAACTAAGACTAAATTACAAAGAAAAACAAGCATTAACAGAAGCACATTCTTACAAAAATCAAAATAGCCACGCTTTGAATTTTGGTATGTTTTGATTTTTTATAGACTTGGTGTAAGCTTAATAACAATTATTTTAAATCTTTTAAACACTTTGCCATTCAACTTGAGTTTTTTGTATGTAGTAAACATCTGATCTATTATTTTTATTTATTTAGCAACACAGGCGCCAATCCTTAATCTTTTATTTGCATTCAGGTGTAAATCAATCTTAACTTAAACTAATTTTCGAAATTATCATAGTTAAAATTTTAAAGTCTACTTCTATTGGTTCAATGTTCCTGTAATATTTTCATGTTTAGTTTTCAGTTGAGTTTCAATTATTTCATTTTAAAAAGTTACTTAGTTACTTAAATTAAAATATAAAAAACTTATCTAAATTGCAACTTAAAAAGAGATTATTTCAAAGAAAAAATTGTTAGTTTATTTTTTTATAGTATATAAATTAAGAAAACAAAAATTCCGAAAAATCATATAAATTATTTCTAAAACTACGTATAACTATACAAAAGTATTTTATGCCTTGATTTGTAATCTTTTTTAATATTTACTGTTAATTATACAAATTGTTTAATTCTGCTTTGTAAATTTCAGAAACATGCATCATAAAAATGCATAAAACCGAATAAATCATACCAGACGTTGTTACAACTTTTATTATTAATCTTGAGGTAAAGCTCAAAACAAGTTTTCTAAAAATTTCCTCAGTTTTTCTATTTTTAACATAATTTTTGTTTTTCTTGTTAGCACTGTTATATTCAATTTATTTATTTTTTCATATTATGTTTGTTATAAGTATTAGATTTTTTATTAACGATTTATATGTTCTTCAGCATTTAACTTATATATACTTTTTAATTACTATTGTTTGTAATTAAGTTTATAGGAGATACTTGTTAAACCTAAAATTATTTTATTATCAAAATATTCAAAACTTAAAAACATAAATAAAAAATATTTTACAGTTAACGTTTTTAAATAAATTGGTCACCAATTTTAAAATTTAATAGTTTCAAATTATCTAAATCGTTTCTTAATTGTTTAAATTGGTAGAACGTTTGTCTATATAAAACAATGATTCTATGTTTAAGAACTTTATTTTTTTGAAACTGTTTAATTTTCAGTACAAAATTATTCTAGATTAAAAACAAAACACGTAGCTTAAATTTTTTTAATTTTGTAAATAAAAAGGTGCAGGATATTTTAAAATTATGATAATAAACAACAGCATTTCGTTAGAAAAATACAAAGATCGACTACAGTGAATTTTTTTAGTAAAGTTATAAAATAAAAGCGCTATATATTAAAGTAAGAGTTTTTACAACAATTTTTATCTTATGAATAGTAGTTTTTAATTTTAATTAAAGACCTTCAATAAATACATTATAGCGCAAAAGCTACTACATATCATTTATTATATTTTATGCCGCGTAATTTCAGTTTGATATTTGAAAACTGAGGATACAAAAAAAAAAACCATTATTTTTACAAAAAAATCTTAAAAGTCACGTTCATTTTTCAATGCAGCTACTTCTGTATAATAGCTTGTGTTGAAAGATATTTAAATTTATATCAAGTTATACAAAAACCGAGTTTCGTAAATTTTACGTAGAATATTCTTCACCACATCAAATGGAATTGTTTATTTTAAATAAATGAGATGTATATCATTAAAAAATTATCAAAGTAGCTGTATGTTTTGCACGCAGTGTTTAAATTTAAACATTTTTGGAAATAGATTTTTTTCTTAATTTAATCTGATTCTAATTCATACTCAAAAATTAAGTTTTTAAACCGAATATTGTAAATGAACATATGTTTTCAAGTTAATACAGACAGTATAAAACGGTGTTCTTTTAAGCTATATTTTATTTACTAACCAAATTTTATCAATTGTCTAAAAGCTTATTCGAAAAATAGTTGTAATTTATGATATTTGACTACTTAAAACTTTGTATCTTAATTCTTATAAAATAAGCTATTTCATGACATAAGATTCTCATAACTACTAAATAAACACTACAATAAGACCTTATTTCTTCTTGTTTGTTATTTTTAGTCGTCAAAAGTGCCATATGTATTTTTCACAAAGAAATTTATTTTGTCAGTGAAAAATCAATCCTCACTAAATTATACCACACACACATAATATTATTATATTTTTACAAATTATCACACTAAATTATTAATCTATCTTCTCTTGTTTGTCTGTGTGTTTTTTTATTTAATTCTTGTATATTTAGGATGTTAGATTAGGAAGAAAAAGATTAATTTTGAACCGTTGAATTTTAATTTATTAATACTAAAACTAGTAAGACTCAACGTAACACTCTTGTTTTGATAGTTTTGTTTTATCATTTTTAATTTTAAAAAAACTTTATTTAAGAATGTCTTGCAAAACTTTTAAAGTTAACTTAGGTTAGTGTTTCCTTTTGTACACTATTTGACAGTTCTTTTAAGTTTAACTAATTTTACCTTGTTGTAATTTTAATATATTATTAAAATAAAAATATGTTATTAAAAAGCTAGTAGTTAAAACTAAGATGACTGTAAAAAAGTTCTTTGAAATAATGAAATACACATAAATTTTGTATCTTCAAGAATTTTATAATACTTAAGTTAGTAAAAAAGATATGTGCATAAACACCGTGAAAATACTTACTTATATGTCAACACTAAAAAAATGTTTGTATTAGCTTTTATAATTTTTGCAATTTAATAAGTGTACTAAAATATAAAATAAAAGTATACTAGGATTTACCAACTTAATTTTTAAGTTTTCTAATTTTTTGTTCATATTTATGACGTAGTAACAAACAATTTATGGTGATAACAGACTTGTTTAAATTAGATCCTATTTTCCAACAGTTTATTTTAAAAATTCACTACTATGCAAATTTTTTTTTTTTAAACTTTAATAGATTGATTTACAAAAAAATAACATAATTTTCTATTTCAACATTTTTAGTGAATATTTTATGAAAGTTTAACATACTTTAAAGTTGTGTTTTCACTAAACTTCTATAATGATAATAGAACTCTAAAAAAAAAGATTATTTGTTAAATTTAGTTAGTAGTTCAACACTTTACCAAATATAGTCAAGACAGATATAAACAAAAACTAAATATAATTACTAAAAAAGTTATAGCAATTCTGTTTTTCAATAGTTGTTTTAAAAATATGTACTTAAAAGCTGTCATCATACAATAAAGCATAAACACATCTTAATTCGTTTTAACTATTATTAAACCAAAACTTCAAAATTAAAATCTAAAATATATTTTGTACAAATAGTAGTTTTTATTTTTGCTTTTAAACAAAATCAGTTTATTAATTTTTGATTATCAAATTATTTAATTAAGTAAAAGTCACGACAAAGTTTCTTTTTAATTTTAATAAATTAGTTATTAATAGTTGAGTTTTATTTTTTTTTTAGATTTAACGGCTTACAATAAAAAGAAAATAAAACCTATATAACATAAAACTTTATTATATGTTTTTTTATAATTATGTTTTTTTACATTTAGCTTATCAGTTAATGTTATTTATCTTTAGGTGTATTTCAAGACTATTGCTTAAAGACAATAAATATATTATTTTATTTTTTCAATAGAAACTGCATATATCAATCATATTTACTCAAGATTGGCGCCGTAATTATCTGCATAAGAAAAGACGCTGTAAATAACTTACTTAATTATTTTAACAAATTTAAATCTTTATTAAGGTTATATATAACCTTTTAAGTAAAATAACGAAGCACTATGTGACATTGAATTTTTATAAATCGTTAAAAATTGATAATTTTTTATATTTTAGTGTTTAAACTACGAGTAAAAACTTATTACAGTATAAAAAATATGAGCTAACTTAGTATTGAACAAATCAAATTAAGAAAATTTTAAGAAACTTTATTTTTTTACAATTTTATAACTAATAAATTTTATTTTAAAACTTTTATTAACTGGTTTTTTTTTTCAAACAAATAAAACTTTTTTTATAGAACATTTGTTTTATTTAGGTTGGAAAAATTATTCATTTTATTATTTTTTGTTTAACCTCTACTACTTATTTAGTGCTAAGCAAAATTTGATAAGCCGATATTTAAAAAAAACTCTAAAAAAAGAAACGTACTTTATTTTTAAAGTGAAAAAGTAAACCAAAATAATTTTAATTAAAAGCTTTATAAAGTGTTGTTATAATGTACTTAACAAACGAAAAACCTTCACAATTTTGACATACCTTATCCTAAATGTTTGTTTAAGTTTAGGAAAGTTTTATTGGTGTAGTTAATGTAAATTACTTTAAGACTTAAATTAAATTTTCCAGCTTATACTACGAATTTAACTTTGTATAAAGTATATATTATACTTGTACATAGTGATTCAAATTTCTATGGACATTGAATTGCAACAACTTTTATGTAAATTAATATAAATGCTTTAGAAATGTGTTTTATAAAGTTATCAAGTTTTACTAAACTAAACTACTAAAGAAAAAAAATTGGCTAGATTTTATAAAAAAATAGTAAATATAGTTTTAAATAACATAAATTGTGTATCTTATATGTTTTGATTTTACAAAACAAATAAAGAGATCTCAATTACTAGAATAAAAAAATATAATTATTTTAATAAGCATTTTTTTGGTAAACTAAGTTTGCACGATAAACTCTTGAAAAAATAAATATAATTTATGTATAGATAAATGTTTTAAATGATAATTTACTTTTTCAACTGTTTATTTTTAAAAGGTATTTAATAGAATTAAAGAAAAGCGAAAACTAAGATTTGTTTTATTCAATTACTAGTTTTGTAAGATTTAAAAATTGATACTTTTTTATTTTGATGCAAACAACTAAACTTTATGGTAATATTTATTATCATTTTAGTTTGGTTAAAATAGATTAGAGTTTAAGATAGTCTATAAAAGGCCATCAGTATTTGTTATTTTAAATAAACACAAAATCCTTCGATAATTGCATGCTACTTGCAAACGTTTAAATATAAGAGTCAAGGTCCATTTGATATACTTTTAAGTATTTTATGCAAATGAATATGAATTAGTTCAAGTTCAAACAAAATTTATACCTATACAAAAAGTTTTTATTTTCTAACGTAGAAAAAAGTCATTTTGTATAAAATCAGTGAAGGTTTTTTTTTTACTGCAAAAAAATATAATATACTGTTTATCAAAGTGTAGATGCTTAGTGTTGGTTTTTATTTAAAGATCAAAAAAAAAGTTTACTACTACTTTGATGTTGCTTAATTTAAAGTTAAAATATTGTTTACTCTTCTTTTAAAACTAGGAAGTTTTGAAAAATTAACTGTAGTAGAAGTATATGTACACAAAAAAATACAATTTTTTTATTTGCCTGAGTAGCATTTAATTTATAAATTTACCTTCAACGTCATAAAATAATGAAATCATCTGCAGTAAATTTATTTTTGTAACAAATTTAATTTTTAGGAGTTTTTATCTTTTGTTTTCAAATAAAAGTTTTTCTTAATCGTCTTAAAAGCAGATCATACAAATCATTATAATAAATTTCTAAAAACTTTTCAAATGTAATAAAGTATAACATTAATTTTTAATAAAAATTACAAAGTTGAACAGAACAGTTTTAAGTTATTCAAAGCAATAAAGAAAGTAATACTCGTAAAGATTATTGTTTTATGTACATTTACTGTAAATTATGTTATGTATGTATTGTAAATTCTAACTTATTTTCTTTTATCCTTCAACAAATATTTCATGTTATCAAAATTAAGTTGAATTGAGTTTACAATTTTACAGCTAAGGTTAACCAATGTACTAAGAGTTTATCTGAAACTAGTAAGAGAAGTGTAAAACAAAGGTAGTCTAATATTTTACCTACTAAGCATTGGTTAGAACTTTTATAAACTTTAAATGCTATATGTTGTAAAATTTAACTAGAATTCACTTTAGGCTAAATAAATATTATGGTATACAATATGTGATGGTAACAACAAAAAACATTTTTATTAAAACTGTATACAATAGCGACAAAAAACAATTATCAATAAAAGTGCAATAGAAACTTAAACCGCTCATTAAACAGCAGTTTACAAAATATTTAAATCATAAACAAATAACTAAAACAAGAGTATACTTTTGTTATTGCAGCTAAATATCAAACTCAAGCAAGTTTTTTTGGACTAAACTAGCAACTATACATTTACCAAAAATAATTAACTGGCAGCATCAATGATAAAATATATAGTTAAAAAAAATGCAGCAGATAACTCATTGCTTATTTTTCTAAACTAATGATGCAGCTTTTTATTAAAAAATTTTAAAGTCTATAAATGCTTAACTACAACATCTTTAAAATATACGATGGCGACACAGAAAAAAAAGGTATTTAGAATGTAGTAAAAATTCTTGCTACCAACATAACAAAATAAAATGCAAACATAATTAAAAAAAGCTTAAATAACTTACTTTTTATATTTTGCATAGTTACATACATATATAAAGTTTTAATATCTTAAATGTTAATATTTTTTAAGCTTAAGAAAAAAGCAGTTCAAGGCTTCTTGTTAAAAAATTTAACATATTATACTTTGGCCGTCTAAGTAAGATATTATTTTATAAAGAATAAATAAAGTAAAACTTTCTTAGCATTTATTAATCATTATCTTTTAAGCTTTTAGTTTGATACTTTTGCTTTACCCTATCTCGCTTTGTTTACTTTTGTCTCAATGTGTTTTATGATTGCTGGTCAACTAGATTTTGTTGAACTAAAATTTGTGATGGACTCTTTCCATTGTTGCTGTTAGATTCCAAAACAGTCAATCCTATTAGTAAATACATAAATAAATTTTTGTAACTTTCTAAGATTTTAAATATACTTTGTTTGTTAATGAATTAAAACAAGTTCTATAAAATCTAACTTTTTTGTATAAAACTGACTTAATGTTGTTGTAACAAAAACTTTCTATTTCTAATGTTAAGTTACATTAAACAACTTTTTCAAACTAACTCTGTTGGCTGTTCTGACTTTCAGAAAAGTCGTAAGCAGACTCCATCGAATTGAACGATTGTACGGATGAATGGGGACTCCTAGTGGCAGAAGTTTCTGGCAATCCCGGTTGAATTACGGGATACATATCAGTACTGTAATAAGCAGAACCGTACTGCTGCATCTGTGGGTGCTGGATGTAGCTGCTAGGTGGCGCCAGAGGTTGTTGGTGGTGAAAATTGTGAGCATCGTAAACTGATTGGTTGTAGCAGGAATTTGATGGCTGCACTGAAGTAAAAGCTGATGATGCTTGAGTTGGCGACCCCTGTAAAAATAAATTAAGTTGTCTCAAAAATTTTGCTTTGAGTATAAAACACACTGTTAAGAGAAAAAGAACTTTAATTGCTATAAGTAATTACATTTGTTGTCTTCCATAAATATTGAAATGACAAGACAAGTATCTTTTAATTAAGTAAATTTACACACTTTTTCGCCCGATGATTTTATAGCTGTCAACTGTTTATTTACTGAAGATTTCGCGTTGGAATTACAAGATGTAAGATCTGGTGCAAGTCCGTAATAAGCTGTTTTCCATTCTTCTTCGATTTTCGGAGCAAAATATAACGCGTTGTTCGGTTGGTGATTGTACCCGTTAAATGGTGTTGTGAATCCTTAAAAAAAAGTTACAATTATTTTTATACAGCTTATTCTTAAATTTGAACTGATTATCGTAATTTAATTTTTCACGAAATAAATGTAGGAAATTTACAACACCGAAAAGTTAGTAAATATGAATATAACTAAACTTAAGTTGTAAAAGTATTTCTGTACAAACTGCAGTTAAACTAAATGTTGAAATTTTAAACTAGTTTTAAAGTATTAGTTTCTTACAACTTTTAGGCACAGATATATTATTACTTTTTCTTTATTTGCTTGTGCAAAATAAAAATCAGAAGGCGTAGTATTTTTCAATTTTCAACCTCATAATAATAAGACCTTACTGATTGAAGTTATATTTCATTATAAATTGGCACTAACTAATTTGCGAGTTAAGTATTTCGGGCATCGAGTGAGTGTAGAACTGAGACTGACTCGAACTTTTCATCGTGGAAGAATGTGAAACGTTTTCGAATTTCTGCACTGTACTCTTCATCGACACCTGGGGAAAAATAAATCCTGAATTGTCGTTTGCGCTGTACATCGAACTCGAGCTTTGATTGGTTGATGGCTTAACATCAGTCTGATCGCATTTCTTCACTGCATGCGGCGGGCTCTTTTTAGCTTTGTAATTGGGGTTGAGGGGGTTTTCGGGGTGCAGCACGTTGCCCACCTTGTTCCTCAAAATCCTGCTTATGGAGGAGACGGAGGGAACATTGAACTTGTCGCAAACCGTGTCGCTGAGCAGCCGGTCCCTTATCTCCCACGCGAATATGCCCGGGTCGACCACCTTGTACTCTTTTATCTTTTCCACCACTTTCGGCGTGGTCACCCTCGGCTTGCTGCCCCCTATGGCGCCCGGTGCGATGCTTCCGGTCTCGTTGAATCTGGCCAGGATCTTGCTGACGCAGCCATGCGACACCCTCAAATTTCGGCTGATGTCGCACGGTCGCACCCCCGTCTTGTGCAGTTCGATTATTTTCACTCGCATCTGGGTGGGCAGGGGTCGGCCGTTGACGAAAACTCCTCCCAATTGATTCACTTCCCCGTAGGAGCTACCTGGAAAATTAATAATAAATTATTTGTTGAATAATGAAGAAAGATTAAAAAGCAGGTTATACATATGACATAAGTTTACATTTGATAGGACTTTAGCTTTAAACTTCTTTTGTATTGTATAAACTAGTAGTATTTTATGTATTTATATACTTAAAATAGAAATAATTTTACTGAGTCGATTGCCTTAAGCCCCATTAAAGGTTTTAATAATTGTTCGCAAATGTAAAGTTCAAAAATAATAGTACATATGCTTTATTCAACTTAATTCTATAATTTTTAATTGTTTAGATTTTTAATTGATTAACCTTTGTACACAAATTACACAAAAAAAAAACATTATTAATTGATCATGATTTTTTTGTCCAGAACGCCGTTAGTGCAAAAAAGTTGTGTGATCGACAGTAAGGATTTTAATTATAGTCGCCACCACACGCAACAAGCACTTGTGTTGAAATTTTAATCTAATCAAGTATTTGAGGGAAGATTTTCGTCTACACACAGGTAAGTAGTTTGTCGAGTGATTTATAAGTATGACGTATAACTGATGAAAATTTTACACGCTAAACAAACACTAATGCTAGTAAGGGTCGTAAGTTGATAGCTTTTCTGTGTTTTTACCGACGCCTTTTAATTTATGATGTAAACAAAGCTACTTTTTTTTATTGGAAAATTTTTACCGAAGTTGGCAGATAGCCGAAAAGGAAGTTATTTGTTTTAAACGTTCATAAAGACCACCCTTAACAATGGCAGCGGTAATTAATCCGATTTGTAGTTGTTTGCTTTAAGCTTTTGTTTCTTACCTACATTGTTTTCTGCTTAATTTTTTCTTATACGTTGATTTTGTAAAGAACTTATATAGTTTGCATATGTTCAAATTTTATTAAAGTTCTTTTATGGTACTGTACATTTACCAACTTTTAAAAATTAGAAAAGCTAGCTTGCATGACAAATGGAAAAACAAAAAATATTTTTTTTTTTTTTACTAAAAATTCTGATAAACTAAAGCTCACAATATAAATGTTTGATTTATATTGGCTAAAACAAAAATATGCTGCGTATTGCATACAACGCAGTATAATTTTTATTTGCAGTTAAAAATGGCGATAACTGCTCACTTTGCGAGAATTTTTAATTCAAAAGTTTCTATTTAAAATAAATTTATAAAAAACTACAAATTTGTTTTGCACCTGCAAATAGCTCATATTACCAGCAGTTTTTTTTTTATTAACTCGACACTTTTCACCTTTTATAGATCAAAACTCATTAGTATTGCAAAAGACGGGCATTGTTATGAAATCACCCGAAACGAAATTGTTTTACGTCATAAATTCAACCCCCATTGAACGATCTGTCTCTTTATTTTGTGCTTCTCAAATTCGTGCACCCCAGATTGGAAATAATAGAAAACCTTTCAACACGTGAGTGTGAACAGAATTACCGAAAGACAAATAAAACAGATAAGTTTTTATATAATCCCAGTTATGTTTTCTTAATAATTATTTTAAAAGACTTTTTTAAACTTCAGTTTAAATAAAATTGCTGCTTTTTACCCAAAATAAATCTTCTTTCTATTACATTTTCTCAATGAGTGATTTTAATTATGAAATTTAAACTATTGCTGCACCTCGAAACTTTAAAATGCCTAGCTTTCAGGTTCGTAGTGTTCTTTTCTTAAACTATTTTAGATATTTAGGTGTTATAAAATGGTTTAACAAAAGTTCAATTATATATTTTAGACTAAAGTAAAAATATTTCTTAACTTAGATTTAAACTTATTGAATACTTTATTTTCTCTCAATATTTTAATTAATTTCTTAAGTTAATATTTAATTTCTTTGATTATTAATTATAACTTTTCAAAATTTTAGGTTTATTCGAGCACTGATCAGCTTATTAAGCGAAACATTTTTCGTAGAATAAACTTTTTAGTTATTATAATTTTTATCTCTTTATATAAAACACAAATCTCTAACTTTTTTAACGACAAAACGTAAAATAATTAGAAAAAGTGTGGTAACTACTTTAGTCATTAAAAAAGTAATATTATTTAAAACCTGGATATGACATTAAACTTTATCCTGGTGTATGACTCGATAACCGAAAAGTTTTTTCGTACACCAGATCTTTGGACCAAATTTTTAGGGTTTTTCTTTCGTTCAAAAAACAATTAACCGAACAAAACTCTTTTTATATACAATGACTATAAACAACCACAATGTTATTAATATCTACACATTTTTATTTTGTTTAATTTAAGACAAATCTAACAATAAATATTAATTTGAAGTAATTTGAAAATTTTTGTACTAGCTCTTTAAGTATTTATTTTAAAGTATTTTTCTATAATTACTAACTATAGTAGAACCTGAACAATTAGGCATAATAGACATCATATTTCGATTAGAAATTACAGAAGAGAATTGAATATATTGCGGTTGTGTTGGGGAATGCAGCATTTTCAAACTTTTGTCTCCTGATGAATTTAGTCATTAGGTTCAGAAATTCGACTGAAGAATTTTTTCTAGACAAATAAATATCATACATTTTTTGTTTATATGTTAGCTTTTTAAAATGTGCTTTTAAAAATTTAGTGTAATTGAAAAGATTTCCTTTTAAACACATTTTTAAGTATGTATTAAAATTAGGTTTATTGCAAAAATATGATAAAACAAAACTATACCAACAAATAAAATTTTTAAACGTTACAGTTTCCTAGTTAAATATAACAAATTAAATTAAAATATATAGAATAAAAAGTTAAAATCAAATTAAAGTCACATGTCTAATCGTTTTTTTTTTTTGTTAACTTACTTTATAAAAACTTCCAATGATCCTTTTAGTTCTTGGCTGCTAAAGTTATAGTTTTAATGAGTTTCTTATTTTGGAATGTGTGAAATTGCCTTTTTTTACTTTGTTATGTCTCTCAATCCTTTTTTTTTTCATGTTCGCTTAAATAGTGAAATAAAAAAAAAGATTCGTAAAGCTTTAAATAAATTTAACTTAACATAAATTTCAAACAAATCTATAAAGTTTTAATGCAACTGTAAAACATATAATAAACAGAACATTAGACAAGTTAAAGATTTATAATAAGTGTTATGAAGTTTTTTGCAAGAGAATACAAAAACTATTCTAAACTATTTTTAATTAAACCCGGATAAATACAAAGCTAGGTGTTACTAAAAATGTTTAAAAATTTAAAAGACATTATAAATAAGTAACTTTGTTATCTTTTATTAAATATGATGCTCAAGGTACTAAAAAAAACACTACTAACAAACACTACAGTGTTTAACAAGTTAAAACAAAGTTTTAATCTAATCAAAAACTAGTTAATTATGAAAAAACATAATAATATTAAAACTAGTTTGTAACTGTATTATTCTTTTTAAACACTTTTTAAATACATTTAACTGTTATCCTCAACTTGCTTATGTAGTCTGACTTTTGTTTTATTTTAACACAACCATTCTTTTGAAAAGTAAATTCATTAAAGCTTGCTATCTGTTTAAAGAAACTAAAGCAAAGTTTACTACAAATTCTACGTAGGCAATTATGTAAATATTTCCATTTTCTCAAAACTTGAACTACCTTTCAGTATTAGAAACAAAAATTAATTTATATCTCAATGCAAACAAAAGATTATCAAAAGGCGCCAAAAACTGCCAACACATATAACAATTATTGATTACTATTTTACCAAAGTCAGGTTATTCAATTTAAACGACAAAATACTTAAAAGCTCAAATGTAGTTGTCATCAAGCTTTAAATAATCAATCAAAATTTACTGATGTATAGTTCGTGGCATTTTGCTTTATTTTAAAAGAACTCTAAAATATTAGATTAGTTTTTCTATTCACACACCTAATCATTATTTATCATTTGTTAGGTTTTATAAAATCAGTTTAATTTAAATAAATCGAACTTTCTAACCTTAATTCACAACAATTAAACAAACTTTAATATGTCTTATGTGTTTTTGGTTTTATATTAAAATAAGTTTACAAAACTTTACTTCTGAAAATACAACACGTTTTACCATAACAAAAGTATATTCATAGTAATTTCGGAAAATCGACAAATTTAAAAACTTATTTAATTTTTATGTGTTTTTTTCTAAAATATTTTTTATTAATTTTAAATTTACAAAATTTAATATTCAACAAAGTTTTAAGTTAACATCTCTATACTATTATTTACAAAAGATTTTAAGAACGATTAGTAAAAATCCACTTTAATTTTGTCACTTTTTTGCTGTTCGACATTAAAGCCTAATTTTCAGTAATTTTAAGTAGTTTTTTTTTCATTTCTTTTACATTTAAATAAAGTTGACCATATAAGTAACTGATAATCATAAAATTTATCATAAAAGCTGAGTGAATATTCTTAATATATTTTACGAGTTCAAAAAGAGGTCACGTTTAAATAGGTTATAATAATAAGCCAAACAAAATAAAATTATTTGTACAAGAAATTAAAAGCGACAAAAAGTTTGTTGAGTTAATTACCGTTATTTATTAATCAGTTGGAGATAGACTAATACTCTTGCAAAAAAAATCAAACTAGTTAGATGAAACGATTTCTAATCTTTATAAGTGAATCAAAAGTCTCCTAACTGTAAACTACCTTCAGGTTTAAATGAAAAAAGTGAAACTTATGTCAACATACTTGTAAATAGTGCTTCTTAACAGTTTTTAATTAATCAAGGTCAAAAGTTACATCAGTAGAACATTTTTCTAGGTTTTTATTAAGCTTGCTAACATATTTTGACTTTAGTTCTATAATTAGTATAATTAAGATAATAAAAGTTAATATTATGGTTTTTAATAATTTAATTTGTACTTTGCTACTTAAATAATTTTGTTAATAAACTAATTTAATCTAAATGTCTAATCGTTTCACCCTTTATACTTTATAAGGGTTTAGTGTACATTTTTTAAATCAAATCAAACGGTTGATTAAAAGTATGTATTCGTTTAAATATAGTTGATTACTCTTTAAACAATTTATCTCTAATATTAAGAAAAATAAACAAACGTACAGCTCTTTGAAAATTACACGTTCTATTTGATTGTTAATTAAATAAAATAAATTGTTTTTATACTTAAAAAGAACCAAATATACAACGTAAGGAACACCTTATTTAACATTATTGTTTATAAAAAGCTACTTTTTTAGTTTACTTTCAAGTTTTATAATTCCAACTTACATAAATAAAAATAAAAATTTAACTGCCATATATACCAAACATGACTAGGTTATATAATAAATTCGTCAATAAAAATTTTTCTCAATATTTTTGAATTAATTTTAGTTCAACTGTTTTTAGCTAAATTAGGCTAGTTGTCATGATCACTAATTAAAAGTATTTATAATATAATAAATAAATAATAACATTAATATACCAAGCAATACGCAATTTTTTTATAAAAGCAATGTAAATAAAATGAAACTTAAAGGACAAGTTACAAGTTTTAGATACTGTTTATTAATCGGATTAATTTAACTTGAAAGTTTTAATACCTTTAAAATTTCAATCTTTATTAGTTACGCATCAGTAGATGTTGTTGCTAGAGTACAATTAATGTAAAATTTAATATATTGTATTTTGAATCAACAGAATACTTATACTTCTCTGTTTCTAGAAAAAAAACCGCTTATATTTGATATTAGTCTAACAATAAGTGTTTTACACTTTGAACGTGAATATTTTTTTGTGATAAAATAATCTACTTGAGTTTGCACAAACAACTTGAAAAAAATTGCTTTTTTTTTTTTGAATAAATAATTGATTTTGAAAAAATATATATATACGTGTACAAGTAATAATATTACTATAATCATATTTTTTAAATGTAAGATAAATAACTATTCACATATAACTGTATATTAAAATTTCGCTTATTAACGTCATTTAATAAAATTGAATTGTAAACTTTCAATCCATTCATACATATAAACGAATTTTTTTCACTTGTAATATTTCAAAAAGTTCTTGAAATTTTGAAGCTTTACTTTGATGAGTTCAATACTTATTAAATTGGCTATTATTCAACATTCAAAGCTTACAGCTAAAGGTAACCATTAAAAAACAATACGCAAAGCTTTAACGTTATAAAAGTGTACAAATAACCAGTTCTACGGAAACTATAAGAAATAAACTGCTTGGATTTACTGTATATTACGTAGGTTTGTTTTTAATATTTTTTATAAAACTCAAAATCAGTTATATGAAAAAATTTACTTAGTATAATAAGTTTGACTAAAGTATTGATATATCTAAAAACTTTTATTTACATTATTTATCAATCGTACAAAAGCCATGGCTTTTATTTTTAATCAACATTTTGAATTAAAGCAAACAAAAGAGTTCATAAAGTAAGGTATAACAATAAAACTAGCAAAATATATAATGTTACGTTATTTCGTAATGATAAATTATCAGTTTGTCTTTGAAGTTAAACAGTTTACAAAGCACTTTAAAACATAGACAATTGTTTATTTAATTTTACATTCTAGTTCTTGGCTACGAGCTCAGTTTATGGTCAATTGAATCTTTATGATTTGTTGATTTTGGTGCTTATTTAGTTACAGTTTTTTCAATTGTTTTTCTATAAATATTTTTGTGTATTTGTTTAGTTTCTTTATAAAAAATTATTATAATTTAAATGTAGGAATTATTTTATATTCTTATTACTGTTAAAATTTAATTTTTAATTTTACTGTAAAAACTTTTTTTGATAATTTTAAAGTCAATCTAACTAAGATCTCGGATGGTGTTGTAGTTGATTGTGTGAAGTTCATTATTTATTATTAGTCAATCTTAGTAACATTACAACAAAAATATTGCAAAGTTAAACAACAAACAGAGATTTAAAACAATAGATGTTGGTTTAAAATTTAATTGTTACAAACACCAATCATTAAACTTTTTTGTATCCAAAACTTTGTTTAAGTAAAACCTTCAAGTAAAATAATTGTGTCTACATTATCACCACAAGTATATTGATGAGTTATTTTTTTTTTAGTGCTGTACAAATAACTATATATTTCTATTTTATTTATACATGTTAATATTTGATTATCTCATTAATTAACGACTTGAAACTGTAAAATAAAGCTATATAAATAAAGTTGATAGTCAATTTACGTAATTTTAATACAGCTTTACACAACTTTAACAATAAATATTTATGTTAAAAGAAAAACCCTATTAAGGAGTTGAGGGAAGTTCTTTATTACATGCTTGCCACAGTTAATTTATTTTAGAAACTATAACGTAACGAAAATTATCTTTTTTAGAAAAGTTTAAGTTTATGGAATATGTGAAAGTCAGTTTAAAACAGTTGATTATCTTAAACAAACACTTAAGCTGAGTGCTGTATGTTGTTTTTTTAATCTTAAAAAAAATTCAGTATGGTTATTTAGTCGAATCGACAAACTTTTAAAACTTTAAAAGTTTTTTTAGTTCATTATTCATCTATTCAAGATAAAATAACTATGTATTGAGTTAGAGAATACTTAAATGTGTTTTAAGTAGCATAAGTAATGAACAACTGTTTATTTAATCTTTGAAATAAAAATTTAAATGTTTTTCATGTTAGTTATCTCATCATAAAAAGAAAAAAACATATTAAGGGTGCGGCAAAGATAAAAATTGTTATTTATGTTATATATTTTATGTAAAGTTAGCTTATTAAAATCTAAATTATAAGACAAACAATCGGACTTATAAAACAAGTTTTTTATTCTCAGAAATAAAAGGTTTAGCTAAAATAAATGACTGTAATATTGTTGAGATGACATTTTATTCGTAAAGATTCTATTTTTAATCCTTAGTTGTTTTAGACTTCGCATTTTCGTACAAGTTTATCAAAAACAGTAAATATTTTCGACGCAATTGAAGGATATACTTTAGCTTTATACGTAACAAAAAGTCTAAGAAAAGGTAGTTAAATGATAAAATCTCATACGGTGTAACAAAATGACTAATAATAGAAAAAAACTTTTATTTTCAAAATAAAGCTGACAACTTTCTTGTACACAACGTTTTATTAAAACTTCGAAAAAATAAAAATAAAATGCAAACTGTAAAAGTTTTATTAAATATTTAATAAGAGCAATTAGACATTTTAAGTAGTTATAACAACGTTTAATTGCTTTTAAAAATTGTAAAATGTACTCTCTGTATATTTTAGTTAAATTACAGTTGATTTTCACTTTAAAATTATTTTAGCAAAATATGTGACCGATATTGTTTTTTATAATAAATATAAAGATATATATATATATTTTTAAAGTTATAATGTTAACATTTTTTTGTTATAAATTAAACGTATATACATGCTTAATAATTATATACAAATTCGCAAAAAAAATTGCTTATACGTTTATAAAAAATAAATTTTCACTAAAGTAAAATAGTTGCTAAAACTAGAAATTTAAAATATTAAAACTGGGTTTTAAATGATATGGAGTTTTTTAAGCATTATTTTAAACAACTATAATTAATATAATTAGTTAAGTTCGTATTAAGTATGTTTTAATAAAAAAATTAATAAACTCTGTGAACTAATATTTATCAAAGAAATCTTACTAATACATCACTTACAAAGAATAATATCATTGTAATTTCTTGAATCGTGTTCCCACGCAAAACATTATCAAGGTGCTTTCTATTAATCTTTTGATTCATTCAGATTTGTATGTTTATCTCAAAACTAGAAGACAAGCTTCAACTGATGTATACAAAGTAAATAAGCTAAATAGCGAGTAAGCTTATTGTGATTCAGTAAGCGTATTAAATTGATTAGATTCACATTTTATATTCTAGAAAGTATCAATTATTTTTGCTTTGTATATAAAAAAACTAAATCTACTTTTACAAGCACTAAAAAATAATAACTAAATTATTCTAACACTAATAGAATTTGCTATGCATAAATGTTTTTTTTTTTTTGAAATTAAACACAAACTTTTTTTTATTAACAATTTAAGCTACTTTAATTTTTTTTAATTAAACATAATAACCGAATTACTGAAATCATTACTGAATCGTTTCTTAAGAAAATCAACGAAAATAGTATATATTTAAAATTTTGTAGAGAATAAAACTAATTTTAGTCGGTAAGAATCCTCTTTGACTGATAGTCAGTTGATGTTTGAATAATAAAAGTTTTATTAATAACAACTTATTTTTAAACAGTCAATAAACAGTTATATATAGGACTTATTTTTCTCAAACATTTATTATCTATTAACTGATTTAACTATTTTCTTACAACAAATAATGTTCAAGTATACGTCTTCCAATTATTTAAAAACCTTCAAAAAACATTTTTGATGTGAAATTGAGTTACATCACTCAGTAGTAAAGAATTGTTCTGAGTAAAGCAAAATTTACGAAGGATTAAAACAGTTTTTTATTTTAAATTATAGTATAGTTATAACCACTAACCAGTTGCTACTTAAATTTATAATGTTTTACATTGTGTTTGTAAACTTCAAAGGCTTATTCAGACGTACCTGAGTAAATAATAGATTATATTCTTAAGTTGTTAAATACTACCTGAATCTAAAAGTTTAATTATGCTAACTAAACGCAATGTTTATTTTTATTTTATACAGAATAATTTTAATATATAATGCAGCTTTTCTACACATAATTAACTGCATTCCACCAAAAGTAAGTAGTGGAAGAGTCTGAATGGTATTATCATATACTGTATAAACTATACACAATATTTTATCAAAAATTAAAACATGACAAAACTTATATAATTTTTTATTTTTATTTGTGTTTAGTTGCTTTTATATAACTGTTATATTAAAACTTGAGCTAATTCTCATCAGGACGGGTCCGGTGACGGGCAAAGGCTTGCCGGCTTTGGCTGAATTACTTTTTGCTTGTGAATTTTTTTAGTATAAATAAAAAAAAACAGTTATTTTAGTAAAATCAATAAAGTATTGAAAAATTAAAGTTTAGAGAACACAAAACATTGTGTTAAGGATAAATCTAAAACATTGTTAAAATTAGTTTTTAATGAAATCGTATTTTAAAGCCTATACATTTCAACTGAATGTAAATAAAAGTACGTGTTTTCAAGCATTTCATATAACTGATATTGTTTTTATTTGTTCATTACAAATAATATTATTATATGAGAACATAATCGCATTAATGATAAATCACGTATGCAATACTTGAATATTTAAGTTTAGCAAAAATTTCCGCTATTCAATCTTCCAACTACTATGATTGAGTATCACTGTCATTTAAAGTCCGAACTTGTCAAATTAATTGTTGAAGTACTTCCGTATGTTAACTATTATAAAACATTTAAATACATCACTTAAGAGAAAACAATATTGTTTTAACTGGACTAAGAGCTTTTTTACATACTTTATATAAATTAGATGTCATTGTATTTATTTAAAAATATATAAACCATTTTTATTAAAAAAAAAACTTTATAGTTTTTTATTAATGAAGAAGGTAACAGAATTAGCTTAGAACACAGTATAAATAGTTCCAAAGATTTAAGAACAGAAAGGTATAAATGTTTTCAATGAAAATTACAAATATATGTATAAACAAGTTTTAAAAAATCAGTATAACTTCTCAATCTGAAGAATCAAAACTTGTACCTACAGGAATCTTGTTTCCTTTAATAAGCTTTAAAAATTTGAAACTAGAAGTAAAATGCGGAATATATATTTTCTTGTTTCTAAAAAAACTTTAAATAGCATGCTCGTAAAGGTATTATTACAATTATTTTTTTAGTTTAAACAAATTAATTTATTAGATATTTATTTATTATATGTTTTGATTTTTAGAAAACAACATTTTAGATACTTATTTATTGTAATAATTTCAAAATTATAAGTTTTAACCGGCCAACTAAAAAGTCTCTTTCTTATAAAAACTAAAAAAAGATAAAACGAAATAGATTCAGTCTAATTAGGACAAAAATAAATGATTAATAAAAACCTGTCGTTTATATTCCGTTAAGAAAAGATTATTATTTTTAAATTCAATGAAATTTTTAACAAATAACTGTTCAAAAACATGATAATTGTATTTTAGTTGTTTTTTTTTATGAAACTTTATTCCACTAGTTAACAAAAAAACTTTTAGTTTTATGATATATTTCAAACTGGTTGTCATGATACTAAATATTTTTTGATAAAAACTTTTGATTTCTGATAAAAGTTAAAAGAGCTGCGCACTCATTAAAATAAAAAAAAATTGGTTAGTCATACTAGAGTGTATAAACAGTTAATTAAAAGATAAAAATAATATCTTGATTTACTCTTTTTTAAGTTTATTAAAATAAATTTAACATAAAAAGTAAACCTTTAGCCATATCACCACACTTTTTACTGATGTTTTATAAGCCTAAGTTCAAAAAGTCACATTTTAGGGAAACGAATAGATTTGCCACAAGTATTGTATACCGCCTTTTAATGTAAATTTTGTTTTCTTTTAGCGGCCTTTTAACTTATTTAACGAAGATAAAACACTGATTTATCTGACTAGTCGGGTTTTTTTGGCAATAACATCAGTTTACAAAAGACCAGTGAATCAATAACCTTTTTGTAGTTTTTAATTATTAAGGGGCAGGATTTTTGGCGCAGATTAGCTATTAGATTACATTTATCATAGATAATTTTGTATTTAGTAGTACTTTTTATTTAAAATTACGTAATAAAACTACATTTTATTGATAATAAAACTATTAAACGCTTTTCTTTGTAATTTGAGTAAGCTAGTGATGTTTATTTTGCTGATACAAAATAAGTATTTAGTCAAATTATATTAATATATTAAGTCTTTCGACGTCGATAAAAAATTTATACTATATAAAATACATTTGAAAACCTTATGACGTTAAGATGTATATTATTTTTATTTATTAATATTTGTTTTTATATATTAATTGAATGACACTCTTCTTTAAATTGTTATTTTTCCGTTTCTCGTCTAAGGTTTTTTTTTTCTAATTTTCTGATATTTGATGCGGATATGGTATATTTAATTTAGTTAAACAAGTTGTATTATTAAATGTTTTTAAATTCAAAAGCTACAATCATATTTATTCTAATTTATCAAAATTTATACGGATTCAAGATTATCAACTTTAGCTTTTTAAAGATAGATATAAAATATGAACTTCCTAAAATATATGTTAAAACATTCTAAATAACGACTAGCTAACCTATCATTTGAAATCTAATAATTAAAAAAGTTCAATTTTGTTATATTTAGGATGAGTTTATTTTAAAACTATTTTAAAATGGCATTCAGCTTCGTTATGAAAGTAATTAGGTTATATTACTCTTTATACCAATAAAATATTATTTGTGCTATATTGTGTATTAAGTTAGATGATCAACAATTTAAAAATAATCACAATAGAAAAATTAAAGTAATTTTCTATTAGCTTGTCTTAACCTAATATGCAATATGTAAACTTTAAATACCTGAGTTTAAGAATAAAAAGAAATTGTTTAAGAATTTTAACAAAATACTTTAGATAGGTTTTAGTCAATCATGTTTCAACAATTTTTTCTTTGTTATATTTTTGTAATTATTATTAAGATTTATTCGTAGTCAAATGATTTGGTTCTGTAAGGTTTTAAATTTACTTTAAAACAAAAACTGTTAATGACAAAACTTGAATAAAACAACAAATTACTACTAAACTAAGACTAAATTACAAAGAAAAAAAAGCAATAACAGAAGCAGATTCTTACAAAAATCAAAAAAGCCACGCTTTGTACTTTGGTATATTTTGATTTATTATAGACTTGGGGTATGCTTAATAACAATTATTTTAAATCTTTTAAACACTTTGCCATTCAACTTGAATTTTGTGTCTGTAGTAAACATCTGATCAATTATTTTTATTTAGTTTGTAAAACAGGCGCCAATTCTTAATCTTTTATTTGCATTCAGGTGTAAATCAATCGTAACTTAAACTAATTTTCGAAATTATCATAGTTAAAATTTTAAAGTCTACTTCTACTGGTTCAATGTTCCTGTAATATTTTCCCGTTTAGTTTTTAGTCGGATTTCAATTATTTCATTTAAAAAAATTTCTTAGTTACTTAAATTAAAATATAAAACACTTATCTAAAATACAACTTTTTAAGACATTATTTCAAAGACGAAATTATTAAGGTATTTTTTTTATAATGTATAAATTAAGAAAACAAAAATTGTGAAAAATCACAAAAATTATTTCTCAAATTACGTACAACTATACAAAAGTTTATTTTGCCTTGTTTTTATTTATTTTATTTACTGTTAGTTATACAAATTGTTTAAATTAGCTTTGTAAATTTCAGAAACATCCATAATAAAGATGCATAAAACCAAACAAATCATTCTAGATGTTGTTACAACTTTGATTATTAATTGTGACTTAAAGCTCAAAACTAGTTTGCTAAAATTTTCAAAATTTTTTGTTTATAATAATTCATTTTTTTCCTGTTAGCTCCGTTATATTTGATTCATTTATGTATTATATTTTTTATGAACGATTAATGTTTTCTTCAGTATTTAACTCATGTTTTTTTTTAATTTACTACTGTTTGCAATTTATTGAGTTTATAGGAGAGACTTGTTAAAACTATATTAATTTATTATCAAATTATTTGAAACTTAAAAATTTAAATAAAAGATATTTTTCAGTTAACGTTTTTGAATAGATTGGTTACCATAAATTTTAAAATTTGATAGTTTCAATTTATCTATATCGTTTTCTTGAATGTTTAAAGTAGTAGAACGTTTGTCTACAGAAATCAATAATTCTATGTTTAAGAACTTTTTTTTTTTAATTTCCTCGAAACTGTTCAATTTTCAGTACAAAATGATTGTAGATTTAAAAAAAAAACATGTCGCTTTAAATTTTTTAATTTTGTAAATAAAAAGGTGCACGTTATTATACAATATAGCGCAAAAGCTACTACATATCACTTTTTATATTTTATGCTGCGTAATTTTAGTTTGATATTTAAAAAGGAGGGTACAAAAAAAAACATTTATTTTTACAAATAAATCTTAAAAGTCACGTTCGTCTTTCATTGCACCTACTTCTGTATAATAGCTTATGTTGAAAGATACTTAAATTTTCATCAAGTTATACAAAAGACCAAATCTCGTAAATTGTACGTAAAATATTCTTTACCACATCAAATAAAATTATATATTTTTAATAAATGAAATGAATATCATTGAAAAATAGTTAAAGTAGTCGATGTTTTGCACGCAATATTCAACTTAAAAAAAATCTAAAAGTATAATATTTTTAAATTTTTGTTTTAGTCGTATCTAATGAATGCTAAAAAATTAAGTTTTAACAACCAAATATTATAAGTGAACATATGTTTTTAAATAAATACAGGCAGTAAAAAAAAGTTTTCTAATATTTTATTAACTAACCAAAGTTAATCAATTGTCTAAAAGCTTATTGAAAAATAGGGAATACTTGTGATATTTGACAACTTAAAACTTTGTATCTTAATTCTCATAAAAAAACTATTTCATGACATATGTTTCTCACAGCTACTAAATAAACATTACAATAAGACGTTATTTCTTCTTGTTTGTTATTTTTAGTCGTCAAAAGTGCCATATGTATTTTAGAAATTTATTTTGTCAATGAAAAATCAATCCTCACTAGATTATACCACACACACTATATTATTATATATTCATAAATTATCACACTAAATAAATAATCTATCTTATGTTGTTTTTCTGTGTGTTTTTTTTTTCGAAATCTGATATATTTAGGATGTTAAATTAGAAAAAAAATTGTTTAGAATCGTTTAATTTTCATTTATTAGTACTAAACCTAGTAAGACTCAACGTAACACTCTTGTTTTGATAGTTTTGTTTTATCATTTTTTATTTAAAAAAAACTTCATTTAAGAATGTTTTGCGAAACATTTAGAGTTAACTTAGGTTAGTGTTTCCTTTTGTACATTATTTGACAGTCCTTTTAAGTTTAACTAACTTTACCTGTTATAATTCTAATATGTTATTAATACTAAAATATGTTATTAAAGAGCTATTAGTTAAAACTAAGAGGACTGTAAAATAACTCTTTGAAATAGTGTAATACACATAAATTTTGTACCGTCGAGAATTTTATAATACTTAAGTTAGTAAAAAAGATATGTGTATAAATACCTTGAAAAATGCTTACTTATCTGTCAACACTGAAGAAAAAATGTTTATTTAGCTTTTATAATATTAGCATTTTAACAAGTGTACTAAAATTTAAAATAAAAGTATATCTAGGTTTTACCAACTTAATTTTCAAGTTTTCTAATTTTTTGTTCATATTTATGACGTAGTAACTAACAATTTATGGTGATAACAGACTGGTTTAAATTAGATCCTATTTTCCAACAGTATATTTAAAAAATTCATTAGTATGCAAAACTGTTTTTTATTTTTAAAAACTTTAATAGATCGATTTACTAAACATTACCATAATTTTCTATTTTAACATACTTTAGTGAATATTTTATGAAAGTTTAACAAACTTTAAAGTTGTGTTTTCACTAAACTTCTATAATGATTTTAGAACTTTAAATAAAAAGATTATTTTTTAAATTTAGTTAATAGTTCAACACTTTACAAAATAAAGTCAAGACAGATATAAACAAAAACTAAATATACTTACTAAAAAAGTTATAGCAATTCTATTTTTCAATAGTTGTTTTCAAGATGTGTACCTAAAAGCTGTCATCATACAATAATACATAAACACATATTAAATCGTTTTAACTATTAATAAACTAAAACTTTAAACTTAAAATCTAAAAGATATTTTTATAAATAGTAGTTTTTATTTTTGCTTTTAAACAAAATCTCAGTTTATTAATTTTTGATTATCAAATCATTTAATTAAGTAAAAGCCACAAAAAAGTTTGTTTTTTATTTTAATAAATTAGTTATTAAAGGTTAAGTTTTAAATAGTTTTTTTTTTAAGATAGACGGCTTACAATAAAAATGAAATAAAACCTATATAACATAAAACTTTATCATATGTCTTTTTATAATTATCTTTTTTTTTACATTTAGCTTATCAGTTAATGTTATTTATCTTTAGGTGTATTTCAAGACCATTGCTTAAAGACAATGAATAAATAAGTTTATTTTTCAATAGAAACTGCATATATCAATCATATTTACTCAAGATTGGCGCCGTAAATATCTGCATAAGAAAAGACGCTGTAAATAACTTGCTTAATTATTTTAAAAAGTTTAAATCTTTATTAAGGTTATATATAACCTTTTAAGTAAAATAACGAAGCACTATGTGACATTGAATTTTTATAAATCGTTAAAAAGACAACTTTTTATATTGTAGTGTTTAAACTACGAGTAAAAACTTATTACAGTATAAAAAATATGAACTAACTTAGTATTGAACAAATCAAATTAAGAAAGTGTTCAGAAATTTTAATTTTTTTACAATTTTATAACTAATAAATTTTATTTTAAAACTTTTATTAACTGGTTTTTTATATTTCAAACAAATAAAACTTTTTTTATAGAACATTTGTCATATTTAGGTTTTAAAAATATTCATTTTGTTATTTACTTATTTAACCACTACTACTTATTTAGTGTAAAGCAAAATTTAATAAGCCGGTATGTAAAAAAACTCTAAAGGAAGAAACGTGCTTTATTTTTAAATGAAAAAGTAAACAAAAATAATTTTAATTTAAAGCTTTATAAAGTGTTGTTATAATGTACTTAACAAACGAAAAACCTTCACAATTTTGACATACCTTATCCTAAATGTTTGTTTAAGTTTAGGAAAGTTTTGTTGGTGTAAATAATGTAAATTAAATTAAGACTTTAATTAAATTGTCTAGCTTATACTACGAATTTAACTTTGTACAATGTATGTATTATACTTGTACATAGTGAATCAAATTTCTATGTACATTGAATTGCAACAACTTTTATGTAAATTAAAATAAATGCTTTAGAAATAGGTTTTACAAGGTTATCAAGCTTTACTAAACTAAACTTCTAAAGAAAATAAAATTGGCTAGGTTTTATGAAAAAAGTATTAAAAATAGTTTTAAATAACATAAATTGTGTATCTTATATGTTTTGATTTTACAAAACAAATAAAGAGATCTTAATTACTAAAAGAAAAAATATATTTATTTTATTAAGCGTTCATTATGTAAACTAAGTTTGCACGATAAACTCTTGAGAAAATAAATATAAGTTATTTATAGGATAAATGTAGTAAATGATAATTTACTTTTTAAGCTGTTTATTTTTAAAAGGTATTTAATAGAATTAAAGAATAACGAAAACTAAGATTTGTTTTATTCAATTACTAGTTTTGTAAGATTTTAAAACTGATACTTTTTTATTTTGATGCAAACAACTAAACTTTATGATTATATTTATTATCATTTTAGTTTGGTTAAAATAGATTAGAGTTTAAGATAGTCTATAAAAGGCCATCAGTATTTGTTATTTTAAATAAACACAAAATCTTTTAATAATTACATGCTACTTGCAAACGTTTAAATATAAGAGTCAAGGTCCATTTGATATACTTTTAAGTATTTTATGCAAATGAATATGAATTAGTTCAAGTTCAAACAAAATTTATAAATGTATACCTATACAAAAAAAATTTCTAACGCAGAAATAGTCATTTAGTATAAAATCAGTGAAACTTTTATTTCGACTGCAAAAAATTATAATATACTGTTTATCAAAGTGTAAATGGTTAGTATTGCTTTTTATCTAAAGATAAAAAAAAGTTTACGACTACTTTGATGTTGCTTAATTTAAAGTTAAAATATTGTTTACTCTTCTTTTGAAACTAAAAAGATTTAAGAAATTAAATGTAGTAGAAGTATATTTATACAAAAAAATAGAAACTAAATTCTTATTTTTTAATTTGCCTGAGTAGCTTTTAACCTATAAATTTACCTTCGACGTCATAAAATAATGAAATCATCTGCAGTAAATTTATTTTAATTAAATATTTATTTTTTAGGAGTTTTTATCTTTTATTTTCAAATAAAAGTTTTTCTTAATCGTCTTAAAAGCAGATTATACAAATCATTATAATAAATTTCTATAAAATTTTTAAATGTAATAAAGCATTACAAAGTAAAACGGAAAAGTTTTAAGTTATTTTGAAGCAGAACAGATAGTAATACTCATAAAGGTTACTGTTTTATATAAATTTTCTGTACATTAAGTTATGTATTTTTTGTGTTTTCTAACTTTTTTTTTTTCTATCCTTTAACAAATAATTCATGTCTTCAAAATTAAATTGAACTTAGTTTATTATTTTACAGCCAAGGCTAACCAATGTACAGTAGACTACCGCTTAACTACGCAAATTGAACCCGACCAAAAAGTGCGTACTTAGCACGGGTAGTGCGTACTTTTTGACGACATAGTATAATATGAAATTTAGTTGTGTGTTTTCTTTCTTACAACTAGTCACTAAATAATTAAGCCAAACAAACAAGTCTTTTTATTTTAAATAATATTAATATTAATTCATAATTCTAATCTGCAAAATGTTTTAATTGATTTTAAAATAATTTATTTTTTCTATAAAAAGTTTCTACATAACAAATACATACATTTAATATAGAAAGACAATGTCAGTCAATGATATAAAAAAGAACATTAAGCCATATTTTCCATATTTTGTTTTAATAGAGGAAAAGTACAAAACTACATTGTATTTACCAAAATTTTCAAAACATCAATGTGTGTACATTTAAATTAAATTATGACTTAACTACATATGTTGTACATATTTGTAGGTTTTTTAACTTTGTCATCTAGATTTATTTAATAGCATTAAAGCTAAAATATCATTATTCTTTTCACTTTTCTGTAACCACTACATAAGTATTTAGTTTATTAACACTTAATAACAGGACTGTCACAATCACAGGCCACTTAGACTACTCAGGATTACTCACCCTATTTTAAAAGTTGTGAAAGTCTCAGGCTAACTCAGCAGGTTGGCCATTCTACCTGGAAACATAAAATAGTCTGGAAAAACTTGATGATTGAAAATTTAAGCAAAAAAAAAACATAATTTTTCTAATTTTTTATTTAAAATTTAATTTTTTTTTTTCTTTCTGGATAAGTGCGTACTTAAAGCGGGGTGCGTATCAAAAAAAGTCATACTTAAGCGGTAGTCTACTGTACTAAGAGCTTGTCTGAAACTAGTAAGAGAAGTATAAAACAAAATTAGTCTAATATTTTACTTACTATACATTTGCTACAACTTTTAAAAACTTTAAATGTTATAGGTTGTAAGATTTAACTAGAATTCACTTTAGGCTAAATTAATATTATGGTATACAATATGCGAAGGTAACAACAAAAAACATGTTTATTAAAACTGTATACAATACAACAAAAAAACAATTATCAATAAAATTTCAATAGAAACTTAAACCGATCATAAACAGCAGTTTACAAAATATTTAAATCTTTAACAAATAACTAAAACAAGAGTATATTTTTGTTAATGCAGCTAAATATCAAAATCAAGCAAGTTTTTTTGGACTAAACTAGTAACTACACATTTACCAAAAATAATTAACTTGCAGCATCAATGATAAAAAATGTAGTAAAAAAAATGCAGCAGATAACTCATTGCTTATTTTTCAAACTAAAGATGCAGCTTTTTATCAAAAAATTTAAAAGTCTTTAAATGCTTAACTACAACATCTTTAAAATATACAATGGCGACAAAGGAAGAAAAAAGATATTTAGAATGTAGTATAAATTCTTGCAACCAACATAACAAAATAAAATGTGAACATAATTACAATAAGCTTAAAAAACTTACTTTTTACAGTTTGCATAGATACATACATACATAAAGTTTTATTATCTTAAGTGTTAATATTTTTTAAGCTTAAGAATAAAAACACTTCAAGGTTTCTTGGTAAAAATTTGAACATGTTTTACTTTGACCGTCTAAGTAAGATGTTATGTTATAACGAATAAATAAAGTAAAACTTTTTTAACATTTATTAATCATTATGTTTTTAGCTTTTAGTTTGATACTTTTGCTTTATCCTATCTCGCTTTGTTTACTTTTGTCTCAATGTGTTTTATGATTGCTGTTCAACTAGATTTTGTTGAACTAAAATCTGTGATGGACTCTTTCCATTATTGCTGTTAGATTCCAAAACAGTCAATCCTAATAGTAAATACATAAATAACTTTTTGTAACTTTCTAAAATTTTAAGTATACTTTGTTTTTTTTGTTAATGAATTAAAACCAAGTTTATAAAACCTAACTTTTTTGTATAAAACTGACTTAATGTGGTTGTAACAAAAACTTTTTATTTCTAATGTTAAGATACATTAAACAACTTTTTCAAACTAACTCTGTTGGCTGTTCTGACTTTCAGAAAAGTCGTAAGCAGACTCCATCGAATTGAACGATTGTACGGATGAATGGGGACTCCTAGTGGCAGAAGTTTCTGGCAATCCCGGTTGAATTACGGGATACATATCAGTACTGTAATAAGCGGAACCGTACTGCTGCATCTGTTGGTGCTGGATGTAGCTGCTAGGTGGCGCCAGAGGTGGTTGGTGGTGAAAATTGTGAGCATCATAAACTGATTGGTTGTAGCAGGAATTTGATGGCTGCACTGAAGTAAAAGCTGATGATGCTTGAGTTGGCGACCCCTGTAAAAAAATAAATTAAGTTGTCTTAAAAACTTTGCTTTGAGTATAAAACACACTGTTAAGAGAAAAATAACTTTAATTGTTCTAAGTAAGTACATTTGTTGTCTTCCATAAATATTAAATTGACAAAACAATTTTTTTTTGATTTGCTGTAACAACAATGTTAGTACACTTTAAAAAAAAAATATTTTGAAATTAGTTAAGTTAATTTACACACTTTTTCGCTCGATGATTTTATAGCTGTCAACTGTTTATTCACTGAAGATTTCGCGTTGGAATTACAAGATGTAAGATCTGGTGCCAGTCCGTAATAAGCTGTTTTCCATTCTTCCTCGATTTTCGGAGCAAAATATAACGCGTTGTTCGGTTGGTGATTGTACCCGTTAAATGGTGTTGTGTATCCTTAAAAAAAAGTTACAATTATTTTTCTACAGTTAACTCTTAAATTTGTATTGATTATCGTAATTTAATTTTTCACGAAATAAGTGTAGGAAAATTACAACACCAAAAGTTAGTAAATAAGAATTTAACTGAACTTAAGTTGTAAAAGTATTTCTGTACAAACTGCAGTTACGCTTAATGTTGAAATTTTAAACTAGTTTTAAAGTATTAGTTTCTTACTATTTTTAGCACAGATATATTGTTACTTTTTCTTAATTTGCTTGTGCAAAATAAAAATTAGAAGGCGTAGTATTTTTTAATTTTCAACCTCATTATATATAACATTTCTTATTGAGGTTATATTTGATTATAAATTGGCACTAACTAATTTGCGAGTTGAGTATTTCAGGTATCGAGTGAGTGTAGAACTGAGACTGACTCGAACTTTTCATCGTGGAAGAATGTGAAACGTTTTCGAATTTCTGCACAGAACTCTTCATCGACACCTGAGGAAAAATAAATCCTGAATTGTCGTTTGCGCTGTACATCGAACTCGAGCTTTGATTGGTTGATGGCTTAACATCAGTCTGATCGCATTTCTTCACTGCTTGCGGCGGGCTCTTTTTTGCTTTGTAATTAGGGTTGAGGGGGTTTTCGGGATGCAGCACATTGCCCACTTTGTTCCTCAAAATCCTGCTTATGGAGGAGACGGAGGGAACATTGAACTTGTCGCAAACCGTGTCGCTGAGCAACCGGTCCCTGATCTCCCACGCGAATATGCCCGGGTCGCCCACCTTGTACTCTTTTATCTTTTCCACCACTTTCGGCGTGGTCACCCTCGGCTTGCTGCCCCCTATGGCGCCCGGCGCGATGCTTCCGGTCTCGTTGAATCTGGCCAGGATCTTGCTGACGCAACCATGCGACACCCTCAGGTTTCGGCTGATGTCGCACGGCCGCACCCCCGTCTTGTGCAGTTCGATTATTTTCACTCGCATCTGGGTGGGCAGGGGTCGGCCGTTGACGAAAACACCACCCAATTGATTCACTTCCCCATAGGAATTACCTAGAAAAATAATAATAAATTATTTGTTGTTGTTATGAAGAAAAAATTAAAAAGCACGTTATACATATGACATAAGTTTACATTTGATAGGACTTTAGCTTTAAACTTCTTTTGTATTTTATTAACTTGTAGTATTTTATGTATTTATATACTTAAAATAGAAATAATTTTACTGAGTCGATTGCCTTAAGCCCCATTAAAGGTTTTAATGATTTTTTAGCAAATGTAAAGTTCAAAAATAAAATTACATATGCTTTATACAACTTAATTCTATAACTTTCAATTGTTTAGATTTTTAATTGATTAACAATTGTACACAAATTACATGAAATAAAAACATCATGAATTCATCATGATTATTTTGTCCAGAACGCCGTTAGTGCAAAATAGTTGTGTAATCGACAGTAAGGATTTTAATTATAGTCGCCACCACACGCAACAAGCACTTGTGTTGAAATTTTAATCCAATCAAATATTTGAGGGAAGATTTTCGTCTACACACAGGTAAGTAGTTTGTCGAGTGATTTATAAGTATGACGTATAACTGATGAAAATTTTACACGCTAAACAAACACTAGTGCTAGCAAGGGTCGTAAGTTGATAGCTTTTCTGTGTTTTTACCGACGCCTTTTAATTTATGATGTAAACAAAGCTACTTGTTTTTATTGGAAAATTTTTACCGAAGTTGGCAGATAGCCGAAAAGGAAGTTATTTGTTTTAAACGTTCATAAAGACCACCCTTAACAATGGCAGCGGTAATTAATCCGATTTGTACTTGTTTGCTTTAAGCTTTTGTTTCATGCCTACATTGTTTTCTGTTTCTTTTTTTCTTATACGTTGTTTTTTGTAAAGAACTTATATAGTTTGCATATGTTCAAATTTTAACTAAGTTCTTTTATGGTACTGTACACTTAACAACTTTTAAAAACTACAGATGCTAGTTTTTCAAGATAAATGGCAAAATCAAAATAAATTTGTTTGCTTATATTTAAAAATCTGATAAACTAAAGCTCACAATATGAATAATTGATTTATAATGGCCAAAACAAAAATGTGCAGCGTATTGCGTATAATGCAATACAATTTTTATTTGCAGTTAAAAATGGCGATAACTGCTCACTTTGCGAGAATTTTTAATTCAAAAGTTTCTATCAAAAACTTCATTTATTAAAAACTACAAATTTTATTTTGCACCTGCAAGTAGCTCAAATTACCAGCAAAATTTCTTTTTATTAACTCGACACTTTTCACCTTTCAAAAATCAAAAGTCATTAGTATTGCAAAAGACGGCCATTGTTATGAAATCATCTGAAACGAAATTTTTCTTACGTCACGAATTCAACCCCCATTGAACGATTTGTCTCCCCATTTTGTGCTTCTCAAATTTGTGCACCCCAGATTGGAAATAATAGAAAACCTTTCAACACGTGAATGTGAATAGAATTACCGAAAGTTAAATAAAACAGATAAGTTTTTGTACAATGCAAGGTAATGTTTTTATAAAGGAGCGTTTTGGGTTTTTCTTCGAGTTTTTATTTCTTAAATAAACTAGCTATTTTTTGTTCAATTTTAAGCTATTTTCCAGCTAAATTGCTTTATTGTATAAAGTTTTCTATTGTTTCATTTCAAACACGCCTTATAAGCTTAAAAGTAAAGTCAAAACAAGTTTCAGTACAAAATAAGACTGTATCATTCCAAACATGTATAAAGAAGACATCTAAGATTTTTTCATAGTTTAAAAAGACCTATTTGCTACAACAAACCCTGATTATTTATCACATCTTAATTTTCTACTCAAAGTAGTCTTTACTTATGTTTTAAACTTAAAATAAATACTATATAAACTTACATTAAGTTACTTTTATTATTCTTGATAAACAATATCTATAAGATATATTGTCTAACTAATAACTTTAAGTTATATAATACTTCATAACATGTAACACATCCAAAACCTATAGCTAATTATAGCTAACTATACATTTTTACATTAATTTTAATCTAACCGCTAATACAAATCTTTTTTCAATATAACTCTTAAATAAGCTTATTTAATAACTCATTCAATTACCTGAATGATTAGGCATCATCGACATCATATTTTGGTTAGCTAACGGAGAAGTGAATCCAATCTGTTGTGGCTGGGTTGGCGAATGTAGCATTATTGTTGTTGATATATTCTTCTCGATTTAACTTTTTTCTTCTACAGAAGATGGATAATTCTGAAAAAATAAAAACATTTTTACTACAACTTTTAGGATTAAGCATACTAGTAATGTTTCTTACAAAGTTTTTAAAAACAATGATAGTATAAACTAGTAAATTTAAAACTTTCTTTTAAGGCTAGGTGTCAATAATTCATTTTTCATTTTAATTTTAAACGAAGTATTTAATTAGTGCTTGACGCACAAAGTAAAATTATAAGACAACAAAATTTTTGTAAAACTTTTAAAAACAATTGTGGTAACGAATTAAAAAAAATCAAAGTCATTTTTTAGCTATTTTGTTAACTTACTTTTTTTTTTAACTTACTTTTAACTTTTTGATTTTTTATTCAAGATACCTCTAATACCAAGGCCTCTGAAGTAATAGTGATCGAGAATATCTTCGTTTTAAAAGAGTTGGTCTTTTTTCGTTTTTTTTTTTTGTAGATTCTCTTTTATTCTTTTTTTTTTTTCTGAACTTTTTAAGCGAAAGAAAAAGGCAAAACAATTTTAAAGATGTTTTAAGTATAAAGTAAAATTAATTAACTTATTTTTTGAATAAAGTTATAGGTTTCATAGAATTATTAAGCATTCGCATTTTACACTTATTGTACTTGAAAATATTTTAAACTCAACAATATTCGTTTTAATGCAAAATTTGGGTTAGTCCTTTAAAATCATTTTTTTCACTTTATTAACTAACCTTTTCATAAAATTTGCGCTTTTATAACTATTGATTTTAACAAACAAAATATTTATATTTAGGTTTAATAATATTGACATTTTAATTGTTTTAAACTGTGAAGATTAAAAGTAAATTAACAAAAAATTATTTAAAAATTATTTATACTTTTAGGTAATAGTGCTGAAAAGCAATTTTTAAACGTAATATAATTTTAAGAGTACAAAATGTTTAGTTGTAAATTAAGTATTGATGGTTGCAGTTCACTATTAAAACGACTACAGTTTTGTTTTTAAAATTTATTTGTTTTTCCCTAAAATACTTTAAAAAATATTGAACATTTTGTTGCACTATTTGTATCTAAACCTTTATATAGTAAAAATATGCATCTAAAATAAAAGTTACATTACAGTAACAACAATATACTTTAGATTTACTAAAATAAAAAATATAAAAGTCTTGGAAATTTTCATCTTAGTAAATAAACACTACACTATCTTCATTTTAACAAAACCCTAAAGTAAAAAAAAGTCATTTAACAATTATTTAAAAACATATATAAAAAGCTTGTTAAAACATTTGTTCTTTTACAGTTTACGCAGAAATTCGTCCGTCTTTTCACGATAAGTTGAGCATGCCTTTGCGTGACAGAGGCTACTTATTCCCATCCGAAGTAAACCTCCTAACCCATAAAAGTTTTCTTAAGTATTAAAATAACAAATTTAAAGTTCCCGTGTGAATGACTTTTGCAATAATAAAGTGGATAAATACTTTGTAGTAGTATATGAAAACAAACCAGGATAATAGCGTGGTTAGGGTTTGGCTGTTTAGAAGTTATTTGTCTTTGTGCTTAATCTATTGTGTTATTTAAGAAAATCGCAGCAAAGATTTTTCCGAGAAAAGCCGAACTTGGTTTTTGCTCGAAAACTCATAAAAATGAGTATAATGTTTAATAGAATTATGCATAAGTTAGCCATATTGTTTAAGGACCTTAATTTCTAAGTTTCCGGGAAAACTTTTTCTGCCCAAGGCAACTAAAATGGTAATAAAAACTTTTTTTTTCATTCAATATGAACTTAATTGAGAAAAAGGTTGATTTTTTGTGTTAATTGGTAAGAAAGTGGTAGTTTTTTAAGAAGCTATCTATTTTAGTACCTATTTGTACGTGCCTCAGTATGGATAGAATTTGTTTAGAACGTTTTCAAAAAATAAGCTACAGACTTAGTCAGTACATAATAAATATTAATCACACACACATGACCTTGCCTTTAATATCTATTAAAACAGTTCTCTTTTTTTATCAAACAATATGCTTGTAAGTTTTTAATATCTTTCAAAAGTTTACACATTTTCTATAACACTGTGGACTCAACAACTAACTGGAAAATTAAAATGACAATTAACATACAGTTGGCTTTTAATATTCAATCACGTTTTAAGTCGTGAAGATAAACAATTTTGTTAAGTTGATACCACATAGTTTTTTTTTGTTTTATTATACTTAGAATTTTGCTTAATATTGTTAGCCGTTTTAAACCAATTTATTTTAGAAAAAAGTAGATAAAAAGTATATTTAAAACTAAATATTACAAAATTACTTAAGTAATAAAATCGTTGTTACCCTTAGACTAATAATTTGTTCGGGATGATAAGTTAAAACAAGTTTAGTTAAGCAGTAGATAAAGAGCAACGATGGCTTTAAAATCGTTCAGTTAACGTCGACTCGTTTGTAAACAAATTTTTTTCAAACCTATTCAGTTTTACTCTAGCGAAACATAATAATATTTATTTGAAGAAAACTTTTAAACTAAATAAATCTTGTGTAAGTCGGTAAACATAAGACTATGGTTAAATAAAAAATTTTATTTTTTAGACATATTTTAAACTTTCTTTTGTTTTTCTTTTAGTAGGTAGTTTATGTTTTAATAAAATGCTTTTTACAATTATCAAAATAACAACAAAGCTTTAATCGACTTTTATATGTAACTTAGGTAGTAAAGTTCACTTTTTAGAATTTAAGATTTAAAAGAGTTTTATTGGGTAGTCTATTTTGAACATAATATTAATCACAAGGTTCCGAATAAAAAGAAGGTTTAATATAGTTTAATGTGAAAGAATACTACAAATAGTAGCTTACTATAAAATTATATAATTTTACTTTTACCTCTTTCTCGTTAAAGTTGTATTAAGGTAAGCAGAAACATCTGAAAAATTTAAACATTTTATTTTGTAAACTCGCGTGTAAAAAATTAGTTAGTTTAAAACTCAACGTTCTTCTAATTTTAAGTAGAGACTAAATTATTATTTCCAAAAAAATTTATAGAATTTATTAATTTAATGTAAACTCTATTAAACCTACAATTAAAAACAACTACGTACGTATTAAAATAATAAACGAGTATTAATTTTTCATCAAGACAAAAAAGAACATCTGCAAGTTAAGACAACATCAATTTTCTTCCAGGTGTATTTTTCTACAAACAGTTAAACTAATTTGAATTCTGCACATTCAATAAAAATTAATAAAATTCTAAATGTTGACAATTAGAGGCACTTCAAATTTTACGAACTTTTATACAGAAAGCATTATAAAAATAAATAGAAAAATAGGATTTTTTCTGTTTAAAGCTCTAAAAATGTATTTAAATGAATAATTTATCTTATCATACATGAAGTAAACTACTTTTAAGGTAAATTGACTGAGTATTTATAAAACTAACGTGATTGTTGTGTAATTTAAAATTTCTGGCTTTTCTTTTTTGTTTATTATCATTTAAAAGCTTTAGTTATTATATTTTTACGAGTTACTTAAAAAATTGTTTTTAAAATTATTGTTTACAATAATTTTTAATTTCAAATTATAATTGATAGTAAAAATATTAGAGTCTTCAATAGTTCAAATTTTTCACCATACAAATTATAATGAATTCAAGTTTTAAAGAAAACTTTAATAGCAGCTCAAAATCATAAACTGAAACAAACTAAAAGTTTTTTCAAAAACAGTTTTTTTGTAGGTTCAGTTTACATTAAAAGACTTATTAGCTTTTTAAATACAAAATCCTTTGTAACCACAACTTAAATTTTACCCAACAACAGAAAACCACTGATGCGTAACAAATAATGACCGACAGCAAAAAAGATTTTGAAGCAATGTTCTTACAAGATGCAAAGCAAACTAATCGTATTTAATGGAGACAGTTTTTTTTGTCATGACAACACAATCGGATGTCTGGAATGTCGTCATGGGAGGAATAACACGTCACTAAGCACCTATCTACGTCATGGCAACAGTTGAGCTGTTTGCTTAAACAATCAGTAATACACAGGTCATCGAGAATCGAACACACACTGGGAAATATTTTAAAGAAAAAGGTGTACTTTAGCAAATTAAAAACTTTAAAGAAAACCAGAATGAAACAATTTCTCATACTATTTGTTTTGTCCTTAAAATCAAACAGCCAAATATTGTTATTTTAAAAGTTATAATCTGTAATTTTTCATATTCATATCGTATAAATAATTGTTGTCATTAAATTTCTAATAACAAATTACATTACTCTAATTTAAGAGCTTACTAAAAAGATACAAGTCTATTAGTCAAGTATACTACTAGTTTCATTACCATTACTAAGTAAAATTACTTGCTGTTTTCATTTTACAAAAACTTAGGGGCATTTTTTTTTTTTTCTGAAGCAATTGTTTTAGCTTAGAAATTAATTTTTAAATACATACTAAATATCTTTAATACTAAAAGTATAGCTTAAGATTCAGTTCTTTATTTTCTATTGATTTATGCATGTTACATGAATTGTTTATAGTACAGTAATTTAAATACAGCTTAACTGTAGTTAAATATACATTATATTTTCGTTAATTTTATCTGTTTGATTAAATAAAACATATTATTAACTGATTTTAATATTATGTGTATAAAACTAGTTAAGTATAATTTAAGCTAAAACATTAAAGCGTAAACTAAAACGTGAAGTATTTTTAAATTAAACGATTGTTTTTCTTGAAACTTAATTTTATTAAAACAAATCAAATTAAATTTTTAAAGAAGTAGATTTCTCGAAATTTCAATAACTGATAACTGAAAAGTATCTTTGTTTTATGTGAGCTTTTACAAAACTTTTGAAATTTTATTTTTGTATACTCCACAAAACACTGTAGACATTTTTGATCCATAACAGGTATTCTAAAACAAACTTTCCCATACCAGTTGCAACAAAAAGACAAACAAAACACGAGACAAATATCAACTTTTCATCTTCTTACTTACAAATGCCATATATCACTTATAACCAATTTGTAACCCCTGTTTACCCCCTAACAAATAAAACAAGCTTCTCTAATGGACCGTAACTTCACCTCTGGTTCAATTTAAACACGTCTGAAATGAAAAGTTCTATTTTAACGGCCTTAAACTGTTTTGTAAACTGATTACCTTCATACCGACGCGCCGCTAATCAATCACTTTAAAAAATCGTAACATTATACTATCAGTTAATTTTCTTCCCATGCAATTAGTTTTTGTGGCCCATTTTTGAACTTTTTAGGGTTTTTGTAGACCCGGGGAATTGATCAAAAGACGCGAATGTTTCGGCGCAAAGGAGATAAAGTAAATATTTGAGTGAAAGTAAATCATTACAAGTTAAAGCGGCGTTTAATTGTGATAAGAATCACTTCTTAGGATTGATCTAGCCTATAATAAGTGAAGGTTTAACTTTTATATCTTCGAAAATTGTTAAAAACTAAACAAAACATTTTTTACACTGTTGTTCTCAAATTTTTTTCTTACGTTTTACTACATGGTGCTTAATTTAAGTCTAATGCGTTAGTAAGTTTTTAGCACGTTATATTTTGTTAATATACTGCTATAATTAATAGTAAGAAACATATTGTAAAAAAAAACATTTTTCAATCTCTTTTTTTTAATAACTATTCTAAAAGTATAACATTATTTACGAATATCATGTGAAGTAGTTTCTTTTAATTTAGTATTTTTTTTTGGTCCATATACTGCAAGTACTTTTATTTATATGTATTAAAAAGAGTAACAATACTTATGCTGTGTTAAGCTGAATCTGTACAAACTAAAAAAGTAATATATATGTTTCAGTTAGAATATGAAGTTTTTGGAAACTTTAAAGTGTTTTGCTAAAGTGAAAGTTGGTGTAAACGCAGAAGGTAGTGAATAACTAAAAATTAAATTTTTTTATTGTTGGTTTAGAAACGATCAGAATTTTGGTTTACAAAACGTATTTTCTTCATTTAAAAGCTTGAACTGCAGATGAAGTTTAATTAATTGAAGCTAAAATTAAACTTAATGTCTAAAATAAGAAACAGTTTTAAACTTATGTTTTAAATTTGACAATTACTTAATCTGAGACAAATAAAGTTTCAACAAAGTTTATTACACTCTTAACTTTTAGTAAACAAGATTTGAGAAGCTAGTGAATTGACAAAAGGTATTTTACAGTGCAACCCAAAATGCGCACGCTGCAGACAAAACCTGTCAATCTATCAGCACTTAGTTATTAATCACCTCAAGTAATACCCCGCCAACCTTTTAATTAATTCATACCCAGCTTTTTGCTACGTTTTAGTCAGATTCGGAAAGTCCGCATTATTAAAGTTGAGCTTGAAAAGCGGTTTTAGTTACTGATATTTTCCTTGGGTTTTTCAAAACTCTAATCTCTTAAAAAACTTTTTGATATTTTATTATCTTACAACTGTAATAGTCTGTTTTATTTTAGTTTTGTAGTAATATTGTATCTAATTTGTTTGTAATTTAATCAAACTGAAAATTGAATATGTTTATATTTGTGCTTTTATACTAATAAAAACTACTGGCATTTTCTAAAACATTAAAGCATAACATTTACATCGTCTACAGTTCAAAAGAAATAATTTAATTGTTGATTAAAATTGTTATACAATGTTTTTTTTTGTTTTTACATTTATAAACACTTACATAAAAATAGATTTCTAGGTTTCTGATATGTTACAAAAATTACAACAACTTAGAACATGTCATTTTTTCTGTATTATATAAAACATTATTGCGTATTGTAACGCAATCAGTTTATGCTATCTTTTAAATTAAAGTCCGGATATAACCAGACATCAGCTATTCTTTTGTTCAACCAATCGATAAAGAAATAAAGTTTGCTTGTTTTGGAATTACGCCAGAAATTGTGCAATTTTATCTTAAAAAGCAAACAAATAGTTGTGCGAAATAAAAAATTTTCTAGTGCGAAGTTAAATTAATCAAACTCGAAGTAAAGTTTTTATACACTCCGAAACAAATGTTAAAACGGTGTTTTTTCTGAGCACAATAATGTTAAAAAACTTAGTTAGATTTTTGCTTAATTTTGTTCAACATCACTACTTATTAACATTTAACATCTTTAAGTATTTAGAGTTAAAGTTTTAAGGTTTTTTTTTAAATCAACTGATAATCTGCAGCATACAAGTAGTGTAAAATAGCAAATTTGAATGAGCCCTCTTTTATAGATGTTACTCTTTGTCGCCAGCTGTAGGTAATTAGTATAAAGTATATAATTTTTCAGTATTGTTTAATTTGTAAATTCGTTTTGAAGAAATTATAATAAAAAATTTACCTAAAACTTTTGTTATATATATACATATATAAGAAAAGCTTCTGCTAAAAAAATAATAAAAAAAATATATAATTATATGTCTGTTCTTCTTAATGTTTAGTAACTATAAAAATAGGGAAACTGTTCACACCTTGATAAATTGTAGGTACCAATATATTTGATTATTAGTCACAATGTTTATTTGTGAAACAATTATTAGATTTAGACTTGTTCATCAGACACTTTATTCAACAAAACATATCAAGAAACGCACAAATTATAAGTAAACTAAAAGCTTGTGATTATTTTACGTCATTAAGCTAATCATTTTAAAAGCAGACAGACTGAAACAGTACAAAATTTAAAATTTAACTAAAATAGCAGTTTATAAAATGTTGACATCTTCTAAAGTTTTTCTTTTATTCAAAGCTAGCATTTTATTAAACTCTGTCACTTTCTGTTTTGAGGTTTCATTTTCTTAGTTACAGAAGTAATACAGCTGTTTTTTTTTTAATTTAACAGCTAATACTTATCTAGCACGGAAAGGTAATAAAAACTTAATTTAAAACATTGCTTTATTCTTTGCAATATGGAAAAAACAGTTAACCTTTTAAGGTATTTTTAAATTTTATCGATACTTCAAAAGAAAATATCTGCTGTTAATTTTATATAGGCATTGATTTACAAAAAGTATTATCATAAAGCATTTTTATGCAGTTTGCTTTTGAATAAAAACTTTGTGTAAAGTTCTGTAACCACTCATAAACTAAATAGAATAAGTTTCATTTTCATCGAACTGCAGTACTTTCAAATTTGTTAGAATTAGGGTAGATTAAAATTTGTATTTATTTATTAAGTTTGTGCCAAAGTAAATCATTGATAGTAGTTCAGTTACTTTAGTTAAACTATTTAATCAACTAGAATGAAATTTAAGCATTTAAACTGTTATTGTTCAAATATTTACTTTTAATTCGTCATAGATGTACAAAATATGGACGTACAAAATTATTTTATTCAAAGAAAAAAAATTAAAAAATAATATATATTTATAAACTATTTTTCAAAAATGCTGTTTTTATTTTTTAAATTAATGATGAAACGTATTCAATAACTATTTAAATGAAGCTTAATTGCGTACAGTTTCTTTTTCAAACGTAAATAAACTATTTTTAACATGTTTAATTTTGGCTTTGCTTAAAGAAACATACTAAACCAAAGTATAAATCTCTTTCTTCGGTAGCTGTTGTTTTAAGTTAATTTAAAAAAAACAAATAAAAAATCTTTTGACTTTAAAAAATGATTAATCGTACAGAAAACTCGAGCTTGGGATTAAACATTACAAACAAGTAAAATACATTGAACTAAACAAAATAAGATTAATTGCACAGAACAGCAGCAAAAAAGATAAAAGTTTTCTAATTTTAGCTGTTTTCTATACATTGTACTAAATACAAAATCGATCATCTTTTATTGTTTAGTTTTCTGTTTAGTTTAAGCTAAAAGTTGTTAAAATTTTTCAAGACAAGACTTGCATATGTATACTCAAAAGGTATAACTGCAAACTTTTAAACTTGAAAATAAAATATTTAATGACAGTATATTAAGTTCCTAGAGATCTAAAATATTTCTATCGTTTTTATACTTTACTGAAACAAAAAGTAAACATAACTATACATTTTTTTATAAGTTAAAAACAACCACAACTTTTTTTCTACTAATATTTGTACTTAAGTAATTAATTAACAGACAGTAGAGCAATTTTAAAGTAATTTTTTTAATTTTTTTTTAAAGTATTAAATAAGTAAATTTTATATTACAAGCAACAAAAATTAAATTTTCTCTAAGATACTTTGACAAAATTTCGTTTAAGCTCTTTTTTTTTGCTTACATTATGTTTAGCTTATAACAACAGTAAGTTTACTTTATTGTTAAACTACAAATTATAGTTTTTGATATAATAACACTACAAAAGTAATTGCACCTGTACGATTAGAGTTAGTATTTTTATTTTGTAGTATTGAATTTGTTTATAAAAATAAGTTGCGATAACAACTCTTTAAAAATAAACGTGGTCAGAAAGTTATCAACATAAACGAATACATTTTAAATTTTAACATCAAAACATTAAATACAATGTTTGTATTTTTTTTTTAAATGTTCTTTAGATAAGCTCTATAATACAAAAATTGAGTTCAAAATGTTGTTATACTATTTCAAGAAAATGTTAATGATCTACCGTTTCCTTTTAATTTATAAAACTCTTAAAGTCCTTGAATTTAGCTAACATAAGAAATATAAAATACTAAGTGTTTTCAAGTATAATTTCTTTAAAACAACTAGGATTTTATCACCTTATATACAATAAATTACTAAAATTAAATGGTGCTGATGCTTTTTTTACAGTATTTAAATTATTTAGTATTTACAGCCATCATTATGCATTTAAGTCTCGAGAGGTCGTAGTGTACAAATAAATACAACGTCAAAATTTCTTTCATCAGGCATTACTGCACGAAAATAAATTAAACACAAAAATAAAATTTAGTTTGTTTGATTTATGTTAAAGTTTAAATGAACAATATACTATAAATACCTACCGACAAAAAGTCTTTCGGAGATTTAGAAGGGTAGGGCTACGTTTGTGAAAACACACAGAAGAAATGATAAAAGAAACTTTACCACGAGCAGAGCTGAAATAATTGCGTCGTCATAGAAAGCTATGAGAATTGAAATGCTTCACACGCGACGTAAATTTTTTACAAAGAGGTTGAATTTTTCTGTGATGATACATTTGTTTTAATAAATCGTTATAAACCAATTTGTAACATACAGTAAGCTTGTTTTATTCTCAAATCACAATTAGTTTGGTGTCAAAAATATGTTCACAAGTTTAATGATAAATGCAATAGTTTTATCTTACTTTTAAGCAGTGTACAATAGTAGTAATAGAACTTTTTTTGACATGCTGTATATATCTTTTTTTGTAAAATATAGTCTAATTGTCTGTTTTTATGCTTTGTGAACTCAAATCACTAAATAACTTATTTTCTAACTATTTTTGCATTTATGTTAATTATGCTGTAGTATACCTACAGAAAAATTTAAACACTAAAAACTTTATACTTATATAACAATTTATTTAATAAAAAAAAAATATTTATTCCAACATGTAAACTTAAAATCTGTTTTGTTTTCATTCTGACTTACCGTAACAGATACATACAAATAGATTGTCTTCTTAAAATTGTTTCTCTGATTTTTATTTATGTTGTTTCAACGCAATTTGAATGATAGTGTTATAAATTTTTATTCATATTTCGAAGATTTATATAGGATTCTTAATCTTCTACTTGTGATGCAGAATTAGTTTTGTATACTTTTGTGTTTAAATTTTAATTCTTACAAACAAAAAAAAATACTTTAATAAAACTAAAATAGTTGAGACAAGTTATTACACCAAGGTGATATAACAATAAAATAACTAAAATAAAATAAAAATATTAATCACTTGTATTATTTTCTTATCAATCAAAAAATACATTAATAACATACATAAACGAAACAGACTTGGCTTTATAAAAATAGTTTATTTTAGAATTTTATTTTTTCTTAAGTTTTTAAAATAACAATTATTTAACATGTTTAGTTAATTATAGTTTTTAATTTTAATTTATATCATATTTTTAAAAATATTAATTAATAATTAGTTGTTTTTGCACTTGCTACATCTAGTTTAACAACAAAATGTTTTCGAGACTTAAACAAGCATTGCTTAACTAAATTTTCTAAATAAACTGTTTCGAAATGTCCAGTAAACTTTATGACGAAATTTCTTATACAATGTATAAAATGCAGATAATATAACTCTATAAAATTTATTTTATGCTCTTAACTTACCCTTTGTTACACAATTTTTGGTATAAAAGTGTAAATATTAGTGTACATCGTGTGCTATATAATCAAATATATATAACTGCGTTCTAAAGGATGTTTAATTGTTTTTTTTTGTTTTACATAAAACTTTAATTAATAATTATATCGAAGCTAGATGATAAAACAAACCACGCTAGCTCGGCAATGTAATTTAAATTAAATTTACGTTTTTTTTTACGTGTTTTATTTTTTTTAATATAAGTTTCGAAATAAATATAGCTGATGAATTTTATAATTACGAAAATAAAATTGTAAACGATTAAATAAAAAACAAACTAAGAACCGATAAGCATTTCTGTTTAAAATAAAGTTCAAAAAGTAAAGCATTTTAATAAAGAACTCGTTTGTATAGTGAAAAACAGAGTCATACATATAAGTACTAAGTGATATAACTAAAGATTTTTAAAAGTAAACAAAACATAAAAAGTAGTGTTAATTTAAGTTCTACTATACATTACTACAATTAATAAGCTGGTCATATATGTAAACATATATACTTTTATTTCTTGGTAAAAACATATTTTGTTTAAATAAAGTAATACAAGCATTTTATTTTTATGCGAATAGTAATTCAAGCATTGCAAAACTCAACAGCCTAATGAAACATAATTGTTTTGTTATAATTTATTATAAAACTAGTTAAATTAAAAGACTTAATTAATAAACTTAACACACTTCGTACAAGACTCTAAGCTACAAGTCCATTTAAAAAAGATAGCAATTATAACTATGGCAATAGTTACTCTTTTACATTTTCATAACAATTTAAAATTAAAAGTTAATAAAAATAGAAATTATATTCATACACAATTTTATAACTCCTAAAAACTTAAAAAATACATGTTATTGTGTCTTATTTCTTTTTTGATTTTCAAATATTTGCTTTGTTCTTGTATAATGGTATAAACCAGGAGTCGAAAGCCTTTAGTAAGTTGAAAAGCAATTTTTCTACAAAAAATCGCTCGCAGGCCGCAGTTAATTTAAATAGCAGTAGTAGTCAATAAAATTAAACTAGTTTATACCGATAATTATAGAAAATAATTAGTATTATAGAACTAGTAAAATATATGAACTGATGAAAAGTCGAAACGTCGTCTGCAAATAAATTTAAAACTTAGAATGTGTTTCTCATTGAATTGGTATTTAAAAGGTAATTACTTTATAAAGATTTGATATCCAAGCTATACCACAAAATGTTTTACTTATCATAATAAGATACATTATAAACTATAAAGTACCCCACGGCCGCAGTTTGCCGACCCCAAGTATAAACTTTAAGTAAATTGTAATTTAAAAGTTTAAATTACCTCATTATTCAAGTTATAACTTTGGCAAAATCAAATTGATAAAAACAAGTAAGTTTCGACGTAAAAAAACCTTTCATAACACAAAATCCGTTTTTATGTAAAACGAGTGAAAAGTTCAACTTAAACAACTAGTTATTTTTAATATAACCAAGAATGCAACAATAGCACTCTAAAACAGTTCAAAATAAGTTAAAGACGTGTAGACAACAAAAGTTGTCAATTGTTTTTTAAAACAATTAGTCTACGGCGTTAATTGTTAAAAAACTTAGTTCATTTAAACTTGATTGTAAAAAACGTGACAAAGCTATTTGGCTTTATTCAATATAAATCTGATATATTATAACTTGCTGTACAGTTTTTTTATTGCAATTTAAGCAGACACACATTGAGTTATACCTATTTTTACAGAAAAAAATGTACAATAAAAAATGTAGATGTATTTTTTATAAAATTTAGTCAAATTTTTAAAGTTAAAAAATAATAATTATGTTTTGCGTTTTTTTTTTTAAATCTTAGTGGTTTGTAATTCTTTTCTATTCAAACAACTTTAGACATAAAACTTGTCCTATTTCGTATTAAAAAGAAGTTGTTTAAAGAAAATTCAGATAAGTATAAAAAAATCACAGAATTCAGTAAAAGTCTTAATTAGGTAATGAATTAATAAATGCCTGTCTTTTATGTAAAATGAAGTATTTTCTTTAATTAAATACGTTTTTAACTAAAAATCCATAGCATTTTTGCTTTTAATTAGCTATTTTGCAAACAAATTTATTTCTACTGAAGTTAAAATACGACTTGAAAGTTTATTTAGTTTTTTGAACTTACTATTAATAAAATGACGAAGAAAATACTGATGTCTGTCATTGCGGTATGCCTAGTTCTGATTATCGTAGGTGCTTGTGTAGGAATTTATTTTGAAAAAAGTGCCAGCCCTCATGTTCCAACTCAACAAACTCGACAAACAAACAAAAGTATTGGTTAGTCTATTTAAAAAACTTTACTTACTTTTAGCATAATTTTTAGAAAAATACTGTTCATAATTTTATATATAAAATTTTTTCTTTGATTTTTTTAGTTATTTTTTTTAAAACACTTACAAGCTTTAGAACCTATTTCTTTTAATTAATAACTACCTAAAAAAATACTTGCACTTACTTTATTTTTTTATTATAAACATCAATGACTTAAAATAAAACTCACTAAACTACAGATTCAAGCCCTAAATGCACAAAGTCTACAACTGAAAATACAAATTTTCACAAGCAACTTGTTAACAACAACAAAACGTGCTTTCCAGGTTTGTTTGAAGTTAAAGTAAGTAAGCTTCTCATAGACACATACTAGTCTAACAAGGTTATATACATATTATAAAGTACACTCACTTTTCGAGTATTTAATTTTTACAGTAGTTAAAAACTATTTCTACTGAATAAGGAAATCAAAAAGTTTATTTAGCTTCTTATAAGTAAAAGTTTTAAACTAAAGCCACGTAAACACCTAGTAGTATATAGATTAGACGTTAACTTTACTCAGGATTTTGATAAACGAGAGTTCAAATCCGTAAACTTTCCTTATTAACAGCGTAATCTTTTCAAATAAAACTTATTTTTTAAAACAGACTGCAAGGAACCAAACAATAACGTACAACCAAAAAGTACATGTAAAACAAACAGCAACATATTTTATTTTGCATGTGTTGGTGGCGCGGTTAAAATCAAAGAGATAAGTTGTGATTGTAAGTAATAAGTTTTCAATAAGTTTATGATTAGTTTAATTAAAATTAAATTAACTGTTTTTTTTAATGTACAGCTTGAACTAATGTCAACTATTTGAGCAGTATACTTGCTGTAGCACATTAATAAAAGTAAACAAGTAAAATGTTTTCTTTCAAATAATTCTTTTTAAATTTACTTTAAGCGTTGAATAATCAAAATAGTCCCCACTACAAAAAAATAAAAACTTCACTCAGATACTGGCAAGAACTGTGGGTCTGGAATAGAGTACAGCGTGATTGTCAGTGACGATCAATTAACTGCTAGTTCGTATTATAGTGAAAAAACCGCGCCAAAACACGGAAGACTCTTCTATATGGATGGAGAGGGTGCTTGGACTCCAAAAGGTACGAAAAATTATGATATTAATTTATCAAAAAAAAATTGAAGAAATATAAATTAGAAAATACTGTTTCTCAAAACTGTCACAGATTTGGACACGCATCAGTGGATTGAAGTGGATTATTCTTCCGGAATCAGAGTGACGGGAGTTGCCACACAGGGCAGGGCAGTCAACTATCAGCAGTGGGTGACCAGGTATCGTATCATGTACAAAAGTGTGGTCGGTGATGAATTTGAGTTTGTGGAAGATCCGGACGGGAACGCTGTGGTTTGACCTGTTGTTGTGTAACATTGTATAATATCTAGCTTTAGCAGGTAATTATTTACGTAAATTGTGCAATATAGTACTTTTTAACAGTCTTTAAACTAATATAAGTTATGAGTTTTAGACTTTTGTATTTTCGTACAAACTTTTGTTTGAAATCAATCAAATACCATAAGTTTAACTTTTAATGTATATTTTTAGATTTTTGAAGGAAACAAAGACAAAGACACAGTTAAAATACATCAGTTTGGAGTACCGATAAAAGCAAGATGGTTCAGAATCAATCCAATTGAGTGGCATGAATATATTGCTTTGAGATTTGATTTTCTTATTTGTTAATTTTGGTATTTTACTAATTTGAAATCATTATGGTAATAAATAGTATCTTAAACTTTTGCGATTATATTTAGAAGTTGATTTTAGTTTTGAAAAAATAATTCTTAAAGCTTTAAGAAAAACCGAAATTTTGTAGAAAATATTTGTTTTGATGATTTTAAAAAGCCTACTTGAAAACATTTTTTGCTGATTTCCACAAAATTTATTAACTAAAACTAAGTTAATTAGCTAAAGATTTTAAAATCAGCTATCTTGAGAAATTTACTTACTGAATATTTCTTAAATAAAACATATAGAGTTTTGAGAATAAAATATAACTCTAAGTTACAGTTAAAACCTAAAAATAAAATAAATTAAAAAATATTGCCTAAAAAAGTTTATAAATTCTTAATTTATACTTTGCCTACTTAACAGCATCGTTATTTATAAAAAAAATGTAAAGTTTTTTTGAAACTTTTTTATAGTAGTATTATTTTGTTTTTAATACTTAAGAAATTTATTATAAAGTGGTTGTTTTGTATTTGTACTGACTTTTTTGATTTAAACATTTAAGAATTAGCTTCAAAATTATTCTTTTAAATTGATTTTTACAAAAATAATTCATTTGACCAAAACTATAAAATTTAAACTAACAAATTAAAAAAAAAACACTTTTAAATTAAATACTTATTAGCTCATTGCTAATTGTTAACATTAAATAAACAAAGATATTTTATACAAACTTTTTTAACGGTGAGTTAAAACAAATCAACACTGAAAAATTGTTATTTTTAATAAGTTTATGTTTGTGATCCGCAAAATATCCTCATAAAAATATAGTATTTCTTATTCAAAAATGCTAGATACAAAATGAATTTCATTTAATAACTTTTTTTATCTAAAGTTATTAAACGTAAGCATTGTAATCTGGTTTACATACTATATAGCAGTAAAGTAATGTTTACACTAGTATAAAAGTTAACAACTACTTAATTTTGTTAACCAACAAACAGCTCAGTTAATACAAGATTAATAAATGAAGATCAATATCTTATAAGTTTGAGACAATCAAATTATCAAAAGAAAACAAAATTAAACGCCTAGATGTCGTTTATTTTCTTGATCTATCTTAAAGACAACAATTTTGTTTGACATGAACTTTGCCAAATTAAACAGTTTGGAGAGTAATTTTTAGATAGCATTAGTTTTGTTGTTAACATTAGCTAGCTGGTTTAAATAAAAATAAAGGTTATAAAACAATAAAGAAAAAAACTGTAGTTCGAACTTCTTTTTCTCTAACTAGCATATCTGTTGATATTAACAAATGTTAAGTTTTACGTTTTTTTGGGTGTATTTTTTTAAATTGTTCAGTCACTAACATAACTATGATAAACTTTATCAGCGGTTTTTTTTTTGTATTTTACCCTTATAATAAGTACCTAAGTAATTTACCACTCATATACGAGGTTTTAATGAGTTTTGAGAAAAAGTATAAAATATCCGAAAATTTGTTTGACTACTAAAAAATTACAGTTAAATACTAAAAAGTAAATAAAAAAGAGAAAAAAAAAACATTAGTTTTGTAATTAAAAAAACTTACCATTTAAAACAAGGGAATTTAGTCCCAGGTAAAGAATTGCAGCTTTAGATTGATAAAACTAAAAATTTACTGTCAAAAGCTTAACTCAACCTGATGATATGTTTCTGCTCTGTTATAGCTTAGGGAAAAATATTTTTTGAAACTTTAGTAAATCATTTATTTGTTAAAATCATACAATGAGTTATTTCATAAATAATAGCAATATTTATAACAAGCATAAAGTTAATTTTATAGGTAAAATTATTAATTTTTCAAAAAACATAAAAATTTAATGTCGATTATTTTCCTTATCTTAAAAGCTATCTAAAAAATTTATTTTTTATTTTAGAGAATGCACATTTGTCTTTAATTAAAAAAAAAATTTTTGGTTTGGGGTTGGAATTATTTCATGGGGTCCCTCCAAAAATAAAGGTTTTTTTTTTGGTTTGTTTCTTTATTATTGTTTAAAACCAAAAATAAATATTAATTTTTTTTTTCTCTTATTTTGCATGTTATTTAAACTCTTAAATGTTTATTTTATAAATAATGTTAACATCTTTTACAATTTGGCCCCAAATCAAAATGATGTATATTACACTATCATTTGCTTTGGCCATTTCCTGATAAAAAATTGATAAAAGGAAAAAAACAAATTAATAAGAATGTGAATTACAACAAACTTAATTAAACTAAATTAATTTAGTTTAATTAAATTTGTTGTAATGCAAATTCTTATTAATTTGTTTTTTCCTTTTATCAAGTTTTTATCTAGGAAATGGCCAAGGCAAATGATAGTGTAATATACATCATTTTGATTTTGGGCCAAATTGTAAAAGATATAAACATTATTCATAAAATAAACTTTTAAGAGTTTAAATAACATGCAAAATAAGAGAAAAAAAAAATAAAATTAAAAATATTTATTTTTGGTTCTAAGCAATAATAATGAAAAAAACCAAAAAAAATCCTTTATTTATGGAGGGACCCCATGAAATAATTCCAACCCCAAACCAAATTTTTTTTTATTTTAATAAAAGACAAAGGTGCGTTCTCTAAAATAATAAAAAAAATTTTAGATAGCTTTTAAGATAAGGAAAATAATAGACATTAAAGTTTTATGTTTTTTGATAAATTAATAAATTTGACTAAAATTAACTTTATGCTCGTATATTTATATATCCCAAAAACATTAACAGTATAAATTAATTGTTTCAAGATGTAAACTGGCTCAAAATGTGTTAAAAACATCATAATTGAAAAAGAGTTGAATCACAATTTATCCAGTACACCTTAATTTTTTTTGAAAAGAGAGAAAAAATATTTGTAAGCTCAGAATAATGATTAAAGATTTGGTGTGAAAAAAACCTTTTGGTCATCAAGCTTTTATTTGCTTTTAAACACTACTTTGAGCTAATTTTATACTAATAATGATAAAAACTTTAAAATTAGTATAAAAAAAGTTTCAAAAAATGCTAAGCACCCCTTTTAAAATCCATCATTTCCAAAATTTACCATAAAAACTATAGTTTACATTGGGTAATCTTAACAGTCTATCTTAAATTGTGATTTTTCATCATACAGTTTTTGCCATGTCAACAAAAAATGAGACAAAAACTCATTAAAAAGCAAGGATAACTAGTAATGATACATTAGCGTCTTTTTGGATCACATTTTTCGAGATCACATTTTTGTTGAAAACAATTTTCTAGACAACATTTTTAAAGTGTTCTGTGATTGGCTTACTAAAAGGTTACTAAAGGTTAAAGTTAAATTTATTTTATAATTACAAACAAATATATGAAATGTAAGCAAGTTAAAATAAATATTACGATTTTCACGTTAATAAAAAAGTAAACAAAATAAAATTTAGATAACCAGCAAAAGATATTTTATTAGAAAAAATTACAAAAAAAAAATTAAAAATGAGAATAAAAAAAAAAAACAAATAAATAAATTTAAATACACCTTTAAAAAGAAAAAAAAATCAATAGAAAATATTGAAACATAAGTTTTATAAAAACTTGAAAAATATTTTAATAAAATAGTAACAAGTTTAAGAATAGTTATTAAAACTAAAATAAAAATTAAAACTAAAATAACAATAGTTATAAAAAATTATGTTAATGATATAAAAGTTTAAAACCATTCTTTTATAAGTTTAGGTAATAAACCAATTTATATCAATCTAAAAGTTTATTAACAGATAAAAGAAAATATAATCATATTAAAATTTTATGCCATTTAATTATAAAACTATATATATCTACATAATAAAAATTATTCGTGTAATGTATAGAAGTTATGTTTAAAAACGTAACGTGTATCATTTACTAATCGACCGTTTGAAACTTATCATCAAAAAACATTCATTTGGTTGTAATAAACAGTCTAGTACCAGTACAAATCTCACTGACTCATTTCTCAATATAAATAACTGAAACTTTGCAAATATGTAATAAGGGGTAAATCTTGAGACCGCTTCAATTTTATGCATCTAGCTTAAATATTTTTGAAGTTATGACCGCCTGAAATTTACCTTAAATAAACACAGTCGGTTAACTTTTAAAAAGACAACTTAGTACTGCTGGACCTCTAACTCATTTGATTGTCAATAAAAACATATTAAACTTTGCCAATATGTTCTCTTATGTTTTCACTTGGTTGAAATTAATTATCTCATTTCTAACATGTTCGGTTTTAAAAATATGATTTGACCAAATAAGTCAGCAAAATTGTTTGTAAATTCCGTGTAAAAACACGTTCTTTCTATTAAAAACAAAACAATGTAGTACCAGTACAAATCTGACTGACTCATTTCTCAATATAAATAACTGAAACTTTGCAAATATGTAATTAAGGGTTATATCTTTAGACCGCTTCAATTTTATGCATCTAGCTTAAATATTTTTGAAGTTATGACCGCCTGAAATTTACCTTAAATAAACACAGTCGGTTGACTTTTAAAAAGACAACTTAGTACTGCTGGACCTCTAACTCATTTGATTGTCAATAAAAACATATTAAACTTTGCCAATATGTTCTCTTATGTTTTCACTTGGTTGAAATTAATTATCTCATTTCTAACATGTTCGGTTTTAAAAATATGATTTGACCAAATAAGTCAGCAAAATTGTTGTAAATTCCGTATAAAAACACGTTCATTTTATTAAAAACAAAACAACGTAGTACCAGTACAAATCTCACTGACTCATTTCTCAATATAAATAACTGAAACTTTGCAAAAATGTAATTAAGGGGTAAATCTTTAGACCGCTTCAATTTTATGCATCTAGCTTAAATATTTTTGAAGTTATGACCGCCTGAAATTTACCTTAAATAAACACAGTCGGTTGACTTTTAAAAAGACAACTTAGTACTGCTGGACCTCTAACTCATTTGATTGTTAATAAAAACATATTAAATTTTGCCAATATGTTCTCTTATGTTTTCACTTGGTTGAAATTAATTATCTCATTTCTAACATGTTCGGTTTTAAAAATATGATTTGACCAAATAAGTCAGCAAAATTGTTGTAAATTCCGTATAAAAACACGTTCATTTTATTAAAAACAAAACAACGTAGTACCAGTACAAATCTCATTGACTCATTTCTCAATATAAATAACTGAAACTTTGCAAATATGTAATTAAGGGGTATATCTTTAGACCGCTTCAATTTTATGCATCTAGCTTAAATATTTTTGAAGTTATGACCGCCTGAAATTTACCTTAAATAAACACAGTCGGTTGACTTTTAAAAAGACAACTTAGTACTGCTGGACCTCTAACTCATTTGATTGTCAATAAAAACATATTAAACTTTGCCAATATGTTCTCTTATGTTTTCACTTGGTTGAAATTAATTATCTCATTTCTAACATGTTCGGTTTTAAAAATATGATTTGACCAAATAAGTCAGCAAAATTGTTGTAAATTCCGTATAAAAACACGTTCATTTTATTAAAAACAAAACAACGTAGTACCAGTACAAATCTCACTGACTCATTTCTCAATATAAATAACTGAAACTTTGCAAAAATGTAATTAAGGGGTAAATCTTTAGACCGCTTCAATTTTATGCATCTAGCTTAAATATTTTTGAAGTTATGACCGCCTGAAATTTACCTTAAATAAACACAGTCGGTTGACTTTTAAAAAGACAACTTAGTACTGCTGGACCTCTAACTCATTTGATTGTCAATAAAAACATATTAAACTTTGCCAATATGTTCTCTTATGTTTTCACTTGGTTGAAATTAATTATCTCATTTCTAACATGTTCGGTTTTAAAAATATGATTTGACCAAATAAGTCAGCAAAATTGTTTGTAAATTCCGTGTAAAAACACGTTCTTTCTATTAAAAACAAAACAATGTAGTACCAGTACAAATCTGACTGACTCATTTCTCAATATAAATAACTGAAACTTTGCAAATATGTAATTAAGGGTTATATCTTTAGACCGCTTCAATTTTATGCATCTAGCTTAAATATTTTTGAAGTTATGACCGCCTGAAATTTACCTTAAATAAACACAGTCGGTTGACTTTTAAAAAGACAACTTAGTACTGCTGGACCTCTAACTCATTTGATTGTCAATAAAAACATATTAAACTTTGCCAATATGTTCTCTTATGTTTTCACTTGGTTGAAATTAATTATCTCATTTCTAACATGTTCGGTTTTAAAAATATGATTTGACCAAATAAGTCAGCAAAATTGTTGTAAATTCCGTATAAAAACACGTTCATTTTATTAAAAACAAAACAACGTAGTACCAGTACAAATCTCACTGACTCATTTCTCAATATAAATAACTGAAACTTTGCAAAAATGTAATTAAGGGGTAAATCTTTAGACCGCTTCAATTTTATGCATCTAGCTTAAATATTTTTGAAGTTATGACCGCCTGAAATTTACCTTAAATAAACACAGTCGGTTGACTTTTAAAAAGACAACTTAGTACTGCTGGACCTCTAACTCATTTGATTGTTAATAAAAACATATTAAATTTTGCCAATATGTTCTCTTATGTTTTGACTCGGTTGAAATTAATTATCTCATTTTTAACATGTTCGGTTTATAAAATATTATCATATAATATATTACCATACGAAAAATCATGTTAACACATGTTGATAACAGCTTTTTTTTTAATTTAGTTAATGGTATATAATTTATCTTTATCATAAGAAAAATATTTTATACGATATATAAAATACAATATAAAATAAGGAACATTATAAAAAGTTGCTATTTGTCAAAGAATATTACTAAAAATTGTTTATTTTTAAGTATTTTTTATGATTTTTATTTAAAAAACGAACAAAACATAAAGTTTAAAAGCTTTTTAACAACACGCTTAGTTGATATTTAACTCCTGAAATTTTCGAGTTATATTATAATTGCCTTTAGAACAATAAAAGAACAGTATTTCTAAGAAAAAAACAAAATATTGCAATCTTTCAAACAGCTTAATTAAAAATGGCATATAAAAAAAAAAATATTACAACTTGTTTACTTATTAAATCAGTAAAAAAAAAGTTTAAAGACCATCCAAAAACTTTCTTAGTTGATCTATAACTCCTTGACATTTTCGAGCTACATTAAAATTGAATTTAGAACAACAAAAGAACAGTATTTCAAAAAATTATATATTAAATATTGCAATTTTTCAAAGAACATAACTAAAAATGGCTTATTTAAAAGAAATTATTATGATTTTTAACTTAATAACTGAGTAAAAAAGGTTTAAAAACCATTTTAAAACACGCTTAATTGACTTTTAACTCTTTGATTTTTTCTGAGCTTTGTTACAACTACCTTTAAAACATCAAAAGAACAGTATTTTAAGAACAATTTAAAAAGTTGCATTATGTCAAAGTAAATTATCAAACAATGCTTATTTTAGAGTAGTTTTTATGTTTTTTTTTTACTTAAAAAATGAGTAAAAAAGCTGTACAAACTGTTGAAAAACACGATTAGTTGAATCAAACTCTTTTGAACTTTTTGAGCTACTTAAAAATAACCTTTAGAACGATAAAATGACAGAAATTTAAGAACAATATAAAAAATTGCAATACTTTAATGAAAGTTATATAAATCATTGACTATATAACATATGCTTAATTAATGATTTAATTTCCCTACACACATAGAACAAAAGAATGATTCAGTTTTCTTAAGCCTTCTGGATAAATTTAGACACCTATCATGGAACCATCTTCCACATTTTTCTTCTTCGCATCCCGTCTGTAAAAGCAGAAAAGTTAAAGAATATAAAATAAGAAATAATTTATTATTTTTACACAGTGTTTAAGCTAAACATACCCATACATCGTTTTTTCTCCTACAATGTCCAGTTTCTTCGACCAGTTTTTTTCCGCATATGTAACAACATTCACTAGGAGGCCCTTAATTGTTATATTTGCTTGTTATATTGTATAAATTTTTATATAATCTTTAAGATCTTTACGAACAAACCTCCTACTTCTAGAAGCTTGTTTGCTATATCCTTGCGAATAACATCAGATGGCTTAACCTTAATATGTCTCACCGCTTCATTTGCCAATAAATGTGTTGCTAACTGTTAATATGCATATTTCTTTAATAAATAAGTATAATAAATAACTATTAATTATTTGTATGCGTAACTAACCTGTAGCATAACAACTTTTGAATTTATGGTCTCTATCGTTTCAAGGGAATCATGCGTAGTCTGAATGTAATTTAACGTTTCTTTCATTAATTGACAAAGGTAATTCTCAAGACGTTGGTTTTCATTTTCAGATAGTTGAATTTCAATTTTTGTCCATGTTTTTTCGTCCATGTTTATAAACTAAAACAAATAAGTTAGCTTTATATTGTATGTCAAACAAGAAACAAATAAATTACTGATTTATTTTTTAACAATCAAAAATTTACCAAAAAATACTATTTATTTGCTTACCAAAAACTTTGTAACTTTTCCTTTAAAAACAAAAAAAACTTTTTTTAAATGTTTTAAACTGGTTAACTCCTCGTCTGTAATAACTGTTTCAAAATCAAGATCGTCTAGACTTTTTTCGTCAATAAAGATTGTTGCTGTCTCTAAAACAATATTTTATCTTTTATTTGAACTGATTTGTTTACATAAATCATCAAAAACTAACCATTGGGATGAAACAGCTTCATGTAAAACAGCCAAGTATCATTCGTCATTTCATTGTTAGGTTTTAATGAACAAAAGTCTTTATGCGATAAAACCAACTTTTCGTTTTTCTCAGCTGTGCACGCTAATACTTTAATGCAAGGTTTCAAATTCCACAGATAGTTTCTCTGTTATAGAAAATAAAAATAAAAATTTCTATACTTTCTATGAATATTACAAAAAAAACTTTAGTAACTTACGTCTTTGATTAGTTGATACAATTTAGCAGCATCAGTCGTATTTCCCTCCAAGGAGATGGAAGTAAGTACCTTTTGAATAGTTTAAGTTATTAAATCTAGATTTTAAAACTTTGACTATTAAGTATTTACAATAACCTTTTGATCTTGTTTATAGAACGACTTGATATTTTTAGCATTTCGTTTTGTTTTTGTTTTGCATAAAGAAATTCCATCAATTGCTACTGCTGAATCTGTTTTACTCAGTTGTCTTTCGTTTTTTGTAGCGTTTCTCCAGTCAATATGATGATTATCAATATACAAATTTTCATTGAACCTTTCATATGAAAAAATTAAATTAGTTTGTTCTAACTATTTGAAAAATACATTTAACAAGTTTTTACCTGAATTGATCACGGGCAAGCCGAAGAAAGTTTCCAATTTCCCAAACTCCTGATCTTTTTCTGAAGTCATTTAATGCTTCTTCCTCTCTTTCAGGATGGGCTAGCTGGTGTTTTTTCAAGTTAGAAAAAAGCGCTTCAGCTGCCTGATTATTTTGTAAAAACTCTTTTTCACCAATTATTTTTAACATGATTCCTGTCCATAACGGTATTATAGGAGCCCATTGTTTTAAAAAATAATCAATGAAAAGTTTACAATATAAATCATTCAGAGGCAATGTTTGTTGTTTAGAATCGTTATTCTTGATGGATTTTTCAACATCCTTTCGAATAATCTACAGAAGTATTGAATTAGTAAAATAAACTTCCAATCTAAACACTTAAGTTTCAGTAAAAAAAAGAAAGTGCGTTGACAACTTTTAAAAGCTTAATCAAACTTTTTTCAAATAAAAACCATCAAATCTTTTCTAAATTGAGATGTGTAAATAATCTCCTCTTCCAAATCATCAATCTCTTCTAAATATTTTGTGATTTGATTTTGATCGAATGTTTTTTCTACAAGTTCGTTCACTGCTTCGCTAAACATTATTTTGAATATTTTAGATATACTACTACTAGATCATATTATATAAATTTACTTACTCGTTATCTAGTAGACTGTTTAGGAGTTTTAAGTTTCCTCTAACTTCCTCTGTTACATCTATAAAAGGATAAATCATTAATTTAAAACCTTTGACTTAAACTAAATAATATTATTTGTTTATTACTTACATTTATTTAAGGTAATCGTACAAATAAGCTTGAAGATATATTGCACTTTTTCATAAGTTTCTGATGTTACCATCCTACAGCAAGATGTCATCAAAAGCTTTTTTAAATCTCCTTTGTATTTTTTTCCGATTTTTCTGTCGCACCATCGTTTGAAACTATGCATCATATGAGATCCGCACAGATGGATTGTGCAATCTATGCAGCTGTCGAACAGGTCTTTTTGCAATTTTTCTGTTAATAGGTTTAACTATTTTTACTACAAATCATAGAAACCACTGTTATTAAAGCTTTAATTCTTAAAAACAATTTAACTAACGCTCGCTGGTAACTACTGAATGTACGAAGTATAAATAATTTTTTAGACTTGTGCCATTGAATTCTTCTGCCGCGGAGTGAATTATTGGCAGACTACAATCACACTCAACTCTTTTAAAAGACTTACCTAAGTTTTAAACACTTTATAATAAATTAATCTTTATTTTATTCCAAATAGTGTAATGCGATAAAACCTACCTCCTGATATTTTTTTGAAGTCTCTTTTTAAAAGAGACATCCAGCACTTGTAGTTATGTTTGTCTGTGTGTACAGAAATCATATCACTTACTACAAGACATGGTGTGTTTTTCGATTTAACCGTCTTTTCTTTGGATTTTTCGGAACCTGTAAAATATATATTTATTTATTTTCATAAAAATATAAAAGTATATAATAGCTTACCTCTTAAGCATGCGGCTGAGTAACATATATTGCTGTCATCCAGTTTATCAAAAAAACCGCTGGTTGAGTCAATATGAAGCGTCTCATACATACTCTTTTTTAACTTTTCCTTGGCTACTCTCATTTGGCCTTCTTCATGTGTTATTATCCTTAGTGGTTTTGAACAAAATTCTTGTATTACTCCTTTAATTATCTGTAAAATTTTAAATGTAACAATGCTGCGTAACATTTTAAAATGATTAACATACCTTGTTGTTACGGTAGCGTTCGTTTGATTCTAGCGAAGTTATTGCCTTTTTTATTCTCTCATCAAAGCTTCCTTCGTGTTTTTTACGTTGTTCACTAGCTTGATATTTTATATTACGTAAACTCTTGGGTCTAACAAGGCGGTTTAAGTTTCCTGTCGCAGTTTAAAGTTAGTTGTGTAACAATTTGTAATTAAAACAATATTTGTTTCTTAAGATGAAATTATTCAACAAAAAACTTAAAATTTGATATGTTTAAAATACTAAGGATCTATAACAAGAAAATAATATAGTTGAGTTATCAAAAATACAAAAGTAACTGTATGTTTACCGTGAAGAAAATCATCTCTTTCAAAACTTTGAGACATTTTCTTTGCAACAAAATTGATGTTACAATTCTTATCCAGCTCGTTTACAATACGCTCTGCAAAAGTATTACTATGGTTGAAAAACTACAAATTTAATTGAATTATAAAATAGACTAAAGTAAATACATTGTACAATAACAACTTCTAAAACCAATGTACATCTACAGACCGGTTAAAGACAGTTCTTTAAAAAATGTATAATATAAACATTTTAGCCTAAAAGTGTAACAATTTTACCGCTGTCACTGCGACCAATTCTTGTTCTCCTATTTGCATCGGCATTTTGATGATTTCGCTGTCCCGTTCTTGATAACTCAATTTTATCTTTGTTGATGTAACCCTTCCATATAACGTTACATTCCTTTACCGAGCATACTAAGGTAAGTGCGAATGATTTGGTTTTAAGCTTATAGTACGTACCTTTAAATGCGTAACAATGACCGTGCTTTATTTCAGGGTGCAACTTTTTGCGTAACATCTGTAATACAAAAAACATGATTTTTTTAAGGTTTATGTACATTGTATGATTATAATTAATTATAATTTAGAAGTTTTTTTTCAAAATAAATAAATTTATTATGTTGAAACATTATAGTGTTTGAAGCTTAAATACATAATACGAATAAAAAGTAACTACTTACATCAGTCCAACCTAACTTAGTCATTTTGTATCTTTGATCATTTGGTTTTAAATATTCCTTCGTTTCATCATACATCTTTTCCCATTCATCTTTAGAAACTGTTAATGATATGCGTGTATTTTCTTCTTCTTCTAATTCTTCATTCCTCTCTTCATTTGAATAATGCGCTGGTGGTGGAGTTTTTCTAAAAAAATCATTTGCTTCATCATTTTGAAATGGCGATTGAGAACTATCACTCAACACTGGTAGTAGTATCTCCTCATCATCATTTCTCAGTTCTTCATCTGAATTCTCTAAATATGCTCTGCATGCATTTTCTTCTTCTTCTTCTATTTCTTCCTCATCTTCATTTCTTTCTTCATCAAAATAATGCGCTGGTGGTGGAGTTTTTCTAAAAAAATCATTTGCTTCATCAATTTGAAATGGTGATTGAGAACTATCACTCAACACTGGTAGTAGTATCTCTTCATCATCATTTCTTAGTTCTTCATCTGAATTTTCTAAATATTCTCTGCATGCATTTTCTTCATCAGAAATAGGAGGAGTTTCATCACCTAATTCTTGGTTTATGTTGTGCTCATTTTCTCCTGAAGTTTCAGTTTTTTCCTCTTCGCCCTTTTCCTCTTGAGGAACTTCTTCAACTATTTCTTGGTTTATGTTGTACTCATTTTCTCCTGAAGTTTCAGGTCTTTCCTCTTCGCCCTTTTCCTCTTGAGGAGTTTCATCAACTATTTCTTGGTTTATGTTGTGCTCATTTTCTCCTGAAGTTTCAGTTTTTTCCTCTTCGCCCTTTTCCTCTTGAGGAACTTCTTCAACTATTTCTTGGTTTATGTTGTACTCATTTTCTCCTGAAGTTTCAGGTCTTTCCTCTTCGCCCTTTTCCTCTTGAGGAGTTTCATCAACTATTTCTTGGTTTATGTTGTACTCATTTTCTCTTGAAGTTTTAGGTCTTTCCTCTTCGCCCTTTTTCTCTTGAGGAACTTCTTCAACTAATTCTTGGTTTATGTTGTGCTCATTTTCTCCTGAAGTTTCAGTTTTTTCCTCTTCGCCCTTTTCCTCTTGAGGAGTTTCATCAACTATTTCTTGGTTTATGTTGTGCTCATTTTCTCTTGAAGTTTTAAGTTTGTCCTTGTGACCCTTTTCTTGAGTTTGAATAAACTCTATTGCTGCTCTTTTACTAAGTAACATAGATTTGTACTTGTAAACCTTTGAAACAATTATTTGTTTCATTCTTGAAGTTAAAGTAAAAGTGTGCTTTGTCTTAAGATACTTAAGGCAAATTTTTTTTATAAGAAAACTTCTGTTCTTTTTTTCTTCAAAAATTCTGAAAAATTTTTCAGGATCATTTTCAACCTTTCTAAACTCAGTTGGAGAACTGAAAAATTGTTCCATTTTCTCGGTGAATTCTTTTAAAGTAACACGCATTTTGACATTAAACACAATCTATAAATTATTAATTATGTTAATAGCATCAGAAATATGAAACTGCGACCTTACTTTAATGGGTAAATATCATAGATAAAATAACTAATGAAATAAAACTAATTAAAATCATTATCTAAAAGAAAACTAACTTATGTTTAGTAGAGACTATCTAAGAAAAAAATACAATTATAAAATGGTGTTTACAATAAAGAAGTTTGCTTAATATTTAACACCTAAAAAAACTAAAGTTTACCCAAATTCAATACTATCTGTGACTTGACTAAAAAATAAAAGTAAAAAAAAAATCAAATTTTCATTCAATAATATGTTTAAAACCTTTACATTATTTTTAGTTCAGGCAGTTTTTAAACTATTAAATTAAAAAAAATTACACAAGTATTTTTTTAAAACTATTTAAGTCTAAAAACTTAAAATTTTCTCAAATTAAGAAAATTCTGTGACCTTACTTCACATTTAAAAATTAAAACTGAAAATTTAATAGTTGTGCATAAAACCTTTATATCATTTTTAGTTCTAAACTGTTGTGTTATTTTTGAAAAGTTTATGCATTCTACTATGCTTGATATAAAATTATAAAAGAATGTAAAACTAATTTCAATTAATTATATCTTTTTATCTTACTATAAACAAAAAGAAAACAAACTTTTATTACTCTGTAAAAGGATATCAAATATTATTTTAATTATTTATAAATTCAGTGTAAATCTTCGAGCCTAAATCCATGTTTATCCGAGCGTTTAAGAGAAAGCTAGAAAGGTAATGTGTTATACTCATGCAAGTTAACATAATGAGAAAATAAAATGCAGACAAGATATTACTGATGTAATTTTGCAAAAGTTTAAAACGCTGCTTTACAAACCAGCCTTAGAAAGTATTGAGAGAATCTAGCCACAGCCTGCTGCAGTAAACATGTTATTCATGTTAATAGACACTTTGAATATTAAATTGTGAAATTTAAAGTAAAGTTTTAACAATGTTACTATTTATGTTTACTGTTAAATAAGTCCTAAGTATTTGAATGTTAATTTATTTTATACATACTTAAGTATATTGCTGTTAGAATGATTACTAAGTAAAGTTTAGTAAAATGAACGTGTTTTTATACGGAATTTACAACAATTTTGATGACTTATTTGGTCAAATCATATTTTTAAAACCGAACATGTTAGAAATGAGATAATTAATTTTAACCAAGTGAAAACATAAGAGGTAAATTTCAGGCGGTCATAACTTCAAAAATATTTAAGCTAGATGCATAAAATTGAAGCGGTCTAAAGATATACCCCTTAATTACATATTTGCAAAGTTTCAGTTATTTATATTGAGAAATGAGTCAATGAGATTTGTACTGGTACTACGTTGTTTTGTTTTTAATAAAATGAACGTGTTTTTATACGGAATTTACAACAATTTTGCTGACTTATTTGGTCAAATCATATTTTTAAAACCGAACATGTTAGAAATAAGATAATTAATTTCAACCAAGTCAAAACGTAAGAGAACATATTGGCAAAGTTTAATATGTTTTTATTGACAATCAAATGAGTTAGAGGTCCAGCAGTACTAAGTTGTCTTTTTAAAAGTCAACCGACTGTGTTTATTTAAGGTAAATTTCAGGCGGTCATAACTTCAAAAATATTTAAGCTAGATGCATAAAATTGAAGCGGTCTAAAGATATACCCCTTAATTACATATTTGCAAAGTTTCAGTTATTTATATTGAGAAATGAGTCAGTGAGATTTGTACTGGTACTACGTTGTTTTGTTTTTAATAAAATGAACGTGTTTTTATACGGAATTTACAACAATTTTGCTGACTTATTTGGTCAAATCATATTTTTAAAACCGAACATGTTAGAAATGAGATAATTAATTTCAACCAAGTGAAAACATAAGAGAACATATTGGCAAAGTTTAATATGTTTTTATTGACAATCAAATGAGTTAGAGGTCCAGCAGTACTAAGTTGTCTTTTTAAAAGTTAACCGACTGTGTTTATTTAAGGTAAATTTTAGGCGGTCATAACTTCAAAAATATTTAAGCTAGATGCATAAAATTGAAGCGGTCTCAAGATTTACCCCTTAATTACATATTTGCAAAGTTTCAGTTATTTATATTGAGAAATGAGTCAGTGAGATTTGTACTGGTACTACGTTGTTTTGTTTTTAATAAAATGAACGTGTTTTTATACGGAATTTACAACAATTTTGCTGACTTATTTGGTCAAATCATATTTTTAAAACCGAACATGTTAGAAATGAGATAATTAATTTCAACCAAGTGAAAACATAAGAGAACATATTGGCAAAGTTTAATATGTTTTTATTGACAATCAAATGAGTTAGAGGTCCAGCAGTACTAAGTTGTCTTTTTAAAAGTCAACCGACTGTGTTTATTTAAGGTAAATTTCAGGCGGTCATAACTTCAAAAATATTTAAGCTAGATGCATAAAATTGAAGCGGTCTAAAGATTTACCCCTTAATTACATTTTTGCAAAGTTTCAGTTATTTATATTGAGAAATGAGTCAGTGAGATTTGTACTGGTACTACGTTGTTTTGTTTTTAATAAAATGAACGTGTTTTTATACGGAATTTACAACAATTTTGCTGACTTATTTGGTCAAATCATATTTTTAAAACCGAACATGTTAGAAATGAGATAATTAATTTCAACCAAGTGAAAACATAAGAGAACATATTGGCAAAGTTTAATATGTTTTTATTGACAATCAAATGAGTTAGAGGTCCAGCAGTACTAAGTTGTCTTTTTAAAAGTCAACCGACTGTGTTTATTTAAGGTAAATTTCAGGCGGTCATAACTTCAAAAATATTTAAGCTAGATGCATAAAATTGAAGCGGTCTAAAGATTTACCCCTTAATTACATTTTTGCAAAGTTTCAGTTATTTATATTGAGAAATGAGTCAGTGAGATTTGTACTGGTACTACGTTGTTTTGTTTTTAATAAAATGAACGTGTTTTTATACGGAATTTACAACAATTTTGCTGACTTATTTGGTCAAATCATATTTTTAAAACCGAACATGTTAGAAATGAGATAATTAATTTCAACCAAGTGAAAACATAAGAGAACATATTGGCAAAGTTTAATATGTTTTTATTGACAATCAAATGAGTTAGAGGTCCAGCAGTACTAAGTTGTCTTTTTAAAAGTCAACCGACTGTGTTTATTTAAGGTAAATTTCAGGCGGTCATAACTTCAAAAATATTTAAGCTAGATGCATAAAATTGAAGCGGTCTAAAGATATAACCCTTAATTACATATTTGCAAAGTTTCAGTTATTTATATTGAGAAATGAGTCAGTCAGATTTGTACTGGTACTACATTGTTTTGTTTTTAATAGAAAGAACGTGTTTTTACACGGAATTTACAAACAATTTTGCTGACTTATTTGGTCAAATCATATTTTTAAAACCGAACATGTTAGAAATGAGATAATTAATTTCAACCAAGTGAAAACATAAGAGAACATATTGGCAAAGTTTAATATGTTTTTATTGACAATCAAATGAGTTAGAGGTCCAGCAGTACTAAGTTGTCTTTTTAAAAGTCAACCGACTGTGTTTATTTAAGGTAAATTTCAGGCGGTCATAACTTCAAAAATATTTAAGCTAGATGCATAAAATTGAAGCGGTCTAAAGATATAACCCTTAATTACATATTTGCAAAGTTTCAGTTATTTATATTGAGAAATGAGTCAGTCAGATTTGTACTGGTACTACATTGTTTTGTTTTTAATAGAAAGAACGTGTTTTTACACGGAATTTACAAACAATTTTGCTGACTTATTTGGTCAAATCATATTTTTAAAACCGAACATGTTAGAAATGAGATAATTAATTTCAACCAAGTGAAAACATAAGAGAACATATTGGCAAAGTTTAATATGTTTTTATTGACAATCAAATGAGTTAGAGGTCCAGCAGTACTAAGTTGTCTTTTTAAAAGTTAACCGACTGTGTTTATTTAAGGTAAATTTCAGGCGGTCATAACTTCAAAAATATTTAAGCTAGATGCATAAAATTGAAGCGGTCTCAAGATTTACCCCTTATTACATATTCGCAAAGTTTCAGTTATTTATATTGAGAAATGAGTCAGTGAGATTTGTACTGGTACTAGACTGTTTATTACAACCAAATGAATGTTTTTTGATGATAAGTTTCAAACGGTCGATTAGTAAATGATACACGTTACGTTTTTAAACATAACTTCTATACATTACACGAATAATTTTTATTATGTAGATATATATAGTTTTATAATTAAATGGCATAAAATTTTAATATGATTATATTTTCTTTTATCTGTTAATAAACTTTTAGATTGATATAAATTGGTTTATTACCTAAACTTATAAAAGAATGGTTTTAAACTTTTATATCATTAACATAATTTTTTATAACTATTGTTATTTTAGTTTTAATTTTTATTTTATTTTTAATAACTATTCTTAAACTTGTTACTATTTTATTAAAATATTTTTCAAGTTTTTATAAAACTTATGTTTCAATATTTTCTATTGATTTTTTTTTCTTTTCTAAAGGTGTATTCAAATTTATTTATTTGTTTTTTTTTTTTATTCTCATTTTTAATTTTTTTTTTGTAATTTTTTCTAATAAAATATCTTTTGCTGGTTATCTAAATTTTATTTTGTTTACTTTTTTATTAACGTGAAAATCGTAATATTTATTTTAACTTTAACCTTTAGTAACCTTTTAGTAAGCCAATCACAGAACACTTTAAAAATGTTGTCTAGAAAATTGTTTTCAACAAAAATGTGATCTCGAAAAATGTGATCCAAAAAGACGCTAATGTAATGATACAGGTTTGCCATTAAGTCTGGAATTTTATAATTTAATCAAAAAGCCTGGAATTTGATAATTTAGGCAAAATACCAGGAATTTTTGACAAATTTAAATAAAAATGAATATTTTTTTAAGGGTATAATTTTTTTAAATATTACAGTAATTTTTTGTTTGTGTCCTTTATAATTTTATTTATAATAAAATAACATTTAAAGCAGCATTGCAGTATCTGTTAAATATTTTTTTTATCATTTTAGAGAACTTTTTACCTTTAATTTAATTTTATACTAAAAGCTGGGTTCAGGGTTGCTATACACTCAGAGAAACTCAATTAATTTTGAAATTCTGAAAAATCTCAGGGAAACTTACGGTATTTAGGTTTTTTTTTTACTCAGGATGACTCATGGCAGTTTTGATTTTTTATAAAAATTAGGATGGTTTTTAGATTTTTTAGAAATCTGAGGTCATATTTTTTTCTATATCTAGAAAGAGATTTAGTTGATTCAGTAGCAATATTTTTCATTTTTTTTACCCATTTTTGCTGAAAAACATAGTTTTTTTGATTTTAAAATGCTTTTTGAAAAGCTTTTAGCCCTGCATCTTCCTCTTCACTATTCTTGGAAATAACATTGTGGTTTTTGTATAAATCTAAAAAATAATATATATCATGATTTGAGTTTATATTAAACAGAAAAATTTTAGAAATATAGTGTTTAATTATGCAACAAAAATTTAGTTTATACTTTATTAATAATTTTAGTAAGTTATGTATTTTAGTGAAATTATATTGTTTTATACGTCCTAAATTCATATAAAAAGATGTTTCTTTTAATTTTTGAATACTTGTTTACAGTAAACAAAACAGCTTTGACTAATGTTGTCTAACCTTCAAAAACAGTGTTTCTCATAAGTTTAGTGAACATATAATGCAGAAGCATACATATACAATCTTCCCTTTAACAGGGTTGCCTAAAAACCTGGAATTTGACAGTTTAGGCTAAATAAACTTAAAAAAACCTCGAAATTTGAACAAAAGTTACTAAAAAACATGGTAATTCGAACTAAAATAACTAAAAAACCTAGAGTTTTAAACAACTTTTACATGATAGGTAATAAAAATTAAATTTGACGTAAAAAAACAATTGTATAAATATTTTTTTATCAACATAATTTTTTTTACCAAAAAAATTAGAGAAGGTTTAAAAAATATATTCAATAGTTTTATTCTATTTAACACAGTTTCGTAACTAAATCTTAATTTTAAACTAAAAATAGACTATAAAACGTGTAGTTTTAAAAATCTAGAAGAATTTTAGAAAACCTAGAAAAAACTTGCCAAAAGCGTTTGAAAAAAAAAGTGTTAAAAAAAACTCAGAGTGACTCCGCAGATTTTTTGACTCAAAGAGTGGCAACCCTTAGTACCACACGTTTAGGATAACTTAAGATGTTTTCAATCTTTTTTAAATCTCAGGAAAACTCAGGGTACTATAACTTTTTCTGAAACTCAGACAAGAAATAATTTTAGAATGAACTTTAGCTGATCCAGTTTCAAAATTTTGTTATTTTATTTAACTAATTTTGTTATAGGACTTAACTTTTTATTGAATTTAAAATATTTATTTAAAACTTTTAGCTTTGCTGAAATCTCTTCACTACTCTTACAATTAACACTTCAGCTTTTAAATCTGAAATATTTATGACAAATATCGAATTTTCATCATGATTTAAATTTATGTTGAACAAAAACTGCATTGCAGAGTTTCCAAAAAACCTGAAATTTGTGGAATTTTGAAAAAAACTTGAAATTTTGTACAAAAGTTGTAAGAAAAACCTTGATTTTTTTTCTAACTTGAGTTTTGTAACAACTTTGATCTAATAAAAGTTATAAATTTTATCATTTATAGACTTTAAAAAAGTGTAAACAAGTTTTTAATTATTAATTGATTGAATAAAGTTTAAATTATAGCTTTAATTTATGAAAATACTTTTTTAATTGCATTCCAATTTATTGAATATCATGTAAAGTCCGTCAACAATAACCTATTTCTGACTTATGCAATTTTATAGAGTTTAGATTAAGAGTAAAGTAAAAGAGCAATAAAAATAACAAGCAGAGCAAAATTGTTCTATTAAATTATAACTATTCATACTTTATAAAATTTCTTCTAGTAGTCATGCACTTAGTTCTTGTTTTAATTTTCATTGAACTTTATATTACTTGTTGCAAATATAAAAATATTATTTAATTAGACATTTTGATAAATAATAATAAAAATAAACAAATAAAATTAGCAAACAAATTCAACTAGATTATATAGCTATTTATGTTATATATAACATAACTGCTTTTGAGTGATCATATATGAAGAACTTTGGAGAAATTGATTCAAAATAACAGTACAAATGGCAAAAGTAAATAACAAAAATAATATAATAGTAATACTGTATTGTTCAAGTAATTTGAATCTATCAAAAAACAGCCTTTTTACTTCATGTTTAACTTACTACTAAAAGTTGTCTAAAAAATATGTGCTTTCAAAAACCTGGAAATTTTTTTTTTAATCTCGAAAAAAATTGTTAAAAATATTTTGGCACCCTGACATGCATATGTCAGATAATATTGTTTATTTTATTCATAAATTTTTATTCAATAGGTTTGAAGAAAAATAGATTCTTAATCATTTATAGTTTTATATTTTTTTTTCTTAAGTTAAACTCTTTATCTTATTTTACAGTTAAGGGAATAGGAATGTCCACCTTGTATTTTAAAGGTGAACTTATTTTTTATAGTTTGGTTTTACCTCAGCTATCAAAAATTTTTGACTAATTAAAAAAGTTCAAACTAACTTTTGAGACTTAAGCAACAAAGTTGGTGAGCTAAATAGGTTCCTAAAGGGAGGCACAATCCATAAATACAAAAAAAAGACTATATATCTGTAAGTCTATTTTCTCCTTCACTTTTGACCAGTTTCCTTCAAATTTTTACAATTATTCTGTTTGTATATTTAAAAGATGACAACAGTCAAAGTTTTTTAAAGTATGTAAGGAATGTTTCCTGAAAATTTGACATTCTTTTGATTAAAAAATATAGAAGAAGATACACTTAAAGTAAATTTTTAAATTTCAGAGAAAATTGACAATAAAAATATTGCAGTCCATACGTTTGTAGAGGAAACTTAATACAAAAACGTTTATTTCTCAAAAATATTTACAAGTCAAATAATTACAAATTGAAATATTTATAATTTTTACTTTTAGCTTGTATAAACACCAATATTAATTATGTACAAAAAAATATACTGGCTTAAGTTATAGAAAAAATACAGTTTTGTAAAGCATAAAGTTTCTCAAATTTTATTTAAATTTAAATTTTTAATTATATTTATTTTTGTAAAATGTTTCTGATACAACCTATAGACTGCAACATTTTTATAAACTGAAACTTGATAATTAACTAAAAGCTTTTCCTTTTTTTTTGTTTTTATAGCTAAAGCTCTTCAACTATCAGGAATAGTTTCTTGCAATGTTTTAAAAATTATTAGAACTTTTTTCTTAACTATAGAATAAATAGTTCAAGTAAAAAATAAAATTTTTGTTTTTAATAAAGAAAAAAATTTAATTAAAAAAGTAGAAATTTTGTAAACTTAAGTAAATTAAAATATTTTCAAAATTATTTCTTAAAACCTGTAGGCTGAGGTAGTGAAGTAATCTTTTTTGCCTTCTATAAAGAGCCTAAGAAAGTCTTGATATTTGATTTTTTATAAAGTTTAATAAGCTATAAAGAGTAGCTGGTATTTCAATACTGTAGTTTAGTTGTCTTTACAGTGAGCAACCGTGCACATTAGTAGGTACAATTTTTTGGGTGCAGAAATCTTGTGTAAAAAAGTTCATTTAGAAACTTATATTAGAAATATCTGGGTGTTTAGATTTACACTACTAGATACTATGAGTAAACTTAGCAAAAAGTTACTACACTTTTGAGAAGCTCAAAATTTGTTTATTCTAGTTGAGTGTGCACAGATTTCTAACTTTAAGACTACTGATGTACGTAATAAAACTGTAATAAAGTGATTTAGAAGCCTTTTATAGTAAACTCTCTTCATTGAATCTTACACAAGTGTAGGTTATTCTACAACATGGATCTTTTATATCAAAATTAAAACTGATATATATTTGACCATGCAAATATGTTATAGTTTTTTGTTATTTAATGGTGTCAGACTATCTTAAGTTAAATTTTCGGTATAAATTTTAAAATTAATTCCTTTTATGTTTTGACATTACTTATAAATATTATTTAGATTTGTTAAATCTTGTATAATAGTTCAATATTTTGGACAGTCTACGTATATATACTAAAAGTAGCTGAAGGAATTAAAATCATTTTAAATTTTTGTTCATATAGGTTTGTACTAATTAAAATATTCAAAAACTAAGTTCATAAAAATTAATTATTGTTGACACTGTGCTAATTAAAACCTTTTTTTTTATGAATTCATACATGCAGTATTCTAGGTTAAATTTTTAAAAGAGCTTTGTTATTTGATTTCTTAATTATTTTTTTTCTGATTGTTGCTTTATATTAATACTTTTTTAGCTCAATATTTATTATTTTATAATAGCAACAGATTTAATTTTTAATTATTTACAGAAACAATTCACAATATAAAATGATAGATAAAAATTTTTCTGTTTCGGACTGTGATGCAATTGGTTTTGACATGGACCATACTTTATGCAGGTACCACTTTATATTTGTGTGGTTAATTAGTTAAGTGTTCTTCTGATCACACAGGGTTACCAAAAAACCTTAAAACCTGGAAGAACCTGGAATTTGACAACTTAGGCTAAAAAACCTGGAATTTGAGAAATTTAAACATATTAAGTAGTAAACTTCAATTTGACTCAAAAAATCTATCATATAAAAAAAAGTTTTTGTCATCATCAAAAAAAAAATATTAAAAAACACATTCAAAGTAACTTTACAGTATCTTTTCAATGTTTTTTGTACTGTTTAACACAATTTCTTACATTAAACTTAACTTTAAATAAAAAATACACCCAAATATAAATACTTTTTAAAAACTGGAGAAATTTTGAAAACCTGTAAAAAACTTTCCAAAAACACTTGGCAACCCTGGATTAGAGTAGGCAGCAGACTACTAAGTTTACAACAAATGCTGTATTATAAAAAAACTTATGGCACCAATGCTAAGTAACTAAGAAAATTGAAAACTTGAGAAATCAAAGTTCAACTACATTAAACAAGCCACCTACTACTTAGGTACAACGTCCCGGTCCTGGGCAAGCTCATGTCTGAGCAGATGGTGGAAATCCTCATTGAAAAGTACAAGTACCCTGCCGACTTCCCTGATCTCATCAGGTCTTTTGATGACGTAGTTTGCGCGGGAGGCCTCATCAGTGACGTCACAACCGGCTCTTTTCTCAAGGTGGACGTCGATGGCGTTATTGAGAAGATGTTTCAAAATAAAAGGTATAAATTTAGTTTTGTCCTAAATATTTTAAATAAATATTTGTTTACTTTTTTTTGTGTTCTTGTTTATAATTCAATTTAAAATACTTTTACTTTCAGTTTTCTACATATTTTGACTATTTATTATAATTTGTGTCCTTTTTACTCTTCATCATCTTGTTTACAAACATATATATTATTGTTTGTAGGGTTTTAAAATTTTGTGTTTCAGTTTAAGTATTACATTGTACACAATATTAATTATAAACTCATTTTAAGTAGACATTGTGAAATAAAATATATTGTTAACTTAAAATAATGTTTATAATTTTTATTTATATTTTCTTACTTTTAATTCAATTCCTTTATTTTTATTATAAACACTGTTACATTGACTCTGGTAATTTTTTGCGGTGTGTTTATTTGTATTTTAAGTGTTATGTTTTTTTTAGCTAAATGTTCTAACCACCAAACTTTTTGTTTTTGTTAGTTCTGTTTTCTCAGTAAATAGTATTGTACATAATCATCATGTTTATATTTTATTGGTGTGAGTCTTCACTTCTACTTTTATCTTTATAGTTATATTTTATTTCTAATCGGCCTTTCGTTTTAACTTAATGTTGCTCTTAGTTTCTTAAAATGTTAAAGCATAAGTTTTTGTTTAAAAGTTTAACTTTGTATCCTTTAAATTTAAATTTCAATGTCTTTGTATAAGTATTTTTACCTCAACTTTTGTTTTTGTGTTCTTATTGTTGTGTCTGTGACCTTATTTTCACACCCTTACCTGAACGGGTGGGTGTCAGAATGACACAGCGACAAAATGACACGGTGCGTCACTTCGACACGGAGAGTCACTTTGGCATGGCGACAAACTGACACGGTGCGTCACTTTGGCACGGCGACAAAATGACACGGTGCGTCACTTTGGCACAGCGACAAAATGACACGGTGCGTCACTTTGGCACAGCAACAAAATGACACGGTGCGTCACTTTAGCATGGATTAACAAACTTATAAGCAAAACTAAACTTCTTCAGTAATATAACTTTTAATGGAAAATTTTGATAGTAATTAGTTAAACAAAAGATTTATTATATTTTTTCCAAACTATAGTACCTTGATACATTTGAAACTATATATGATACATTGCTTTAAAGTTTAAGTCATAGTATATATTCTTAAGTTTAATTTTTTTACGTTTCACGACTTTTCATATTTATGTAATGAATTAAACTTAGTCTTTTTTGTTAAACGTTTGAAATACGGAGTTATTTCGTAGTAAGAATAAGTCATGCGTGTTTTAATTCTAGTTTTTAAAAATACAGATGCTTTTGTAGCAACTAGCCATTTATATCAAATATGTATATATATTTATATTCAACAAAAGTTGATAAGTTAGGATGTTTACTTAAAACTCTGTATTGAAAATGTATAATAAACTTGTCTAAAAGCAAATAATTAAAATAAACGGTCCTGGAGCCTAAATTTATGAAAAAGTTAAAAATAGTATTATGAACCGTTGAGAAAAAATTAAGAGTCTGATGCAACCATTCATGCGCATTTATATATTTATCACTTTAAAAAAATTAATCACTAGAGGTTATACATACAATATTGCTGCTGCAGCCTTCTAATTAAAGCTGCAGCCATTCTATCAAAGTTAGTACTATAAGTTTTTTTTTTTTTACAAAACTTTGTAGCCTAAAATATAAAGAACTAAACTTAGAGTATGACATATGTTATAGTATTTTATTGCATATCAGGAATTAAATAGCATTTATATTTTAAACAAAATCAGTAAAAAAATATCATAATAATACGATAAAAGCAGATTTTAATTTGCTTGTAAAACATTTCTGCTACTTTATATTCTTGAGTTTTATTACAAAGTTTTTAAAAACTCGGTTTTGTCTTAACTTTGTTATGAAAATAATATTTAATTTTCTATTTTTATTCTTGCGAATAAAAAAATGAGTTTTTTGTAAAAATAAATACATTTTTTAGGATTTCTAAAAACTTGTTTATTAATTAGGATTTATTTTCTTTCTGATGAAAAAGTAAAAAAAAGGAAATTTTATTTGCTTTTGAAATTAAATTAAACAACATTTTGAAAGTATGGGGCATTTGGCAGTAATTGGTGAAAGCGATGTGCTATTTACCTAATTATCATAGGCAACCCATTGTGTCCAATATCTGTATTGAGATATTGGAGACTGCGAGTTGCCTGAGCTATAAAAACGCAGCGAGAAAATAATTTAGATAATTACTAATTAAATTTTTAACGAGTTTAAAATCTTGACAATATTAATTGCGATAATGTTTTATTTTGCGAAGTTTTACATTTATAATAGTAAGAAAAATTGTATTTCGTTAATGCAAATCTGCAATTGTATTAAAGTGTGTAGTAGTGGTTTATTGAGTTTTATTTAAAGAGATGCTTGATATAGGGAATCTTTTGCTAAAAAAAACTAATTTATTTGCGATAATTTGTACTTATACTTTTATCTATGCATTTTTAGTGCTTAGGTGCACAATTTTATTTGCAAAAGAGCATTATATTTCTACTTCTAAATGCACGATATATGTTGCAACTAGCATAAGTCGCATAGAGGCGCAAAATTTCGATCTTTTAGAGCAAATGCACAATGATTTTTTGAAGATGTTGCTACTAACGTAAATCGTCAGGGAACGCAGTATTTTAGTTCAAAATTGCAACCTATTAAGTCGCCAAAAGAGCGCAAGTATTAATTTTTATAAGCATAAAAACGTAGAATAAGAACCGCATTAGAATTTAGAATTACAACAGCAGAAAAGTTGTTTTTGGTAACGTCTGAGTTTTAGTTTATATAACAAATTTTTTTCTGTTTTTACATCAACTAGTTTATTGTTTTGATGTGCTGAATGATTGATCTAAAATGTAGATTGTATTTTTTAAATCAGAATGATGCTGAAGTTTAAAAAATATGTTTATATGAGTTTTTTTCTTTCTAGTCGTAAAATGGCAAGTCATTTTCTAATTCTTATACTTGTTTCAAGTTCTAGTACTAAACTGTGTTTAAGTTTTTCCATTCGAAACAAATCAAAAATAAATTTCCTTTAATTTTGGCAGTCGTATTTTATTAAAAAAGTTGCTGCTTTCGCATCTTTGTGAACGTTGTTTGATACAAACAACTATTTGTCGTTTATTAAGCACCGTGTTTAAGCACTTTATTTATTGTTTCACTTTATTTTATGAAGTCACAATCAAAAATTACTGCGGTCTTTGTTTTTAAAGTTAATCAATGTGATTGTTGCTAATTCTACAAAACCGGTTAGAAGACAGGAAACCGAAAAGTTTCCTGGAAAAATAAGATCGTTGTCCATACCAATGAAGATTGAAGTTTCACAACAAATCGTTCCCTCCCTTATTAACCACCGTGTCATTTTGTCGCTGTGCCAAAGTTACTCACCGTGTCATTTTGTCGCTGTGCCAAAGTGACCCTCCGTGCCAAAGTGACGCACCGTGTCATTTTGTCGCTGTGCCAAAGTGACCCTCCGTGCCAAAGTAACGCACCGTGTCATTTTGTCGCCGTGCCAAAGTGACGCACCGTGTCATTTTGTCGCTGTGCCAAATTGACGCACCGTGTCATTTTGTCGCCGTGTTAAAGTGACCCTCCATGTCGAAGTGACGCACCGTGCCAGAGTGACGCACCGTGTCATTTTGTCGCTGTGCCAAAGTGACGCACCGTGTCATTTTGTCGCCGTGCCAAAGTGACCCTCCGTGCCAAGGTGACGCACCGTGCCAAGATGACGCACCGTGGCATTTTGTCGCTGTGCCAAAGTGATGCACCATGTCTATTTGACGACCGTGTCATTTTGTCGCTTTGTCATTCTGACCCGCTCCCTACCTGAACAGGATTATTACCACAAACAGTATCAAACAGGAAACCTATCAAAAATTCTTTTGTATCAATCTGTTTCTAATATTCTACCTTTATAGCTATTTTTTAAATTAATTTAATTTAAAACTCAAACAGCTTTCTGAGTCGCGAGGAAATTGAAGCACACTATAAGGGCTCAGTATGGCCGCACCACGACAAGTTCAAGAAAGGTGAGCTGAGACAGAATGGCGTTTACTGGTTCATGGAGGACAACTTCAGCGCGGGAATCATGAGCACTCTCGCCGCCATTCTGTCCCACGAAGCTGACTGCTACACTGAAAAAACCGGGAAAGTTCCAGGTTTGTTAGTTATTTTATATTTTACGATTGCAAGTTTTTTTTGTTTTGTGAGTAATCAACTTTTACTTTAGCCGCTTTTTAATGCTTTAATAACTAGAAAAGACCAGGAAATAAATACGAACTATGTCTAAACTAATGATATTTAATAGTAAAACTTATTTTTATATTAAAACAAATGCATTTATGTTGGTAACGTCTTATTGGTTATATATTTAGAAAACAAAACAATAAGAAGATTTTATTGTCTACAGTTTTCCCTTATTTCCACTTTCTGCTTAATATATTCAGTTTTATTTGTGTAGTTTTACTATCAGTTTAAACTTGTCTTGTTTTTAATTTTTACCCCTAACATTAACTGTATTAGTCTAAATCGGTACTAGTTGGGTTTTTTCTCATTTAAAAACTTAGTTTACTTAAAAAAGTTAAAGCTATTTACTTGTTCATAACCTACAACTAGTTTACGTCCTTTTTATTTGCCTATGTAATGTTTGTTTAGTTTTAGGTGTAAAAGTATTGACCTAGATGAATTTAATTGTCCTTTGAACACGTTTAATCATTCTTTTATTAAAAAATACTGAAGGAAAATTAAGATTAAAACAGTCTAGTTAAACTTGTACTAATGAAGAACAGTCTGTTGCTGATAAACCTGTTTTGCTTTTCTTTATTTCAAACATTCCCACAGGACACGATTTGTACCTGAAGGCGTTCGTGATCTTCAACGACCTGGTGGGCCTGCTGTGGGACCCGCAACGTTTCGGTGAAGGGAATTCTACCTATTTCGAGCACATGAAGGCCAACATTAGGGATGTGATGCATCCAGTTACCCAGGATGTCAAGGACTGGTTGGTGGATATGAGAAAAAGCGGAAAGGTGTGGATTCTACATACTTTGAATATTTATTGACTAAAAAACGTATTGGATATTAAATCTTGTAATTAGATTTTATAAAAAGAATATTGTTGTTTTTAAGGTAAAAAATTAGTTTTTGAAAATTTGATTTAATAAGTTAAGTCTTCTTATACTTATATTGCTAATTAAAAATAATATTTTTTTTTTAATATTTGTGTCTTGATTTATTTGTAACTTTATAGTTTGTGCTTAATTCACATTGAATTTTTAACTTTTCTGCTATTATCACTTTTAACTTAATGTTTTTTTGTAAACTTCACCTATGGTAAATCAAGTTTTTTTTTGTTTTACAGAGTTGCAACTATATATTACTGATGGTATTAACAACATGGTATCAATTGAATTGTTTCTAACTATAGATTTTTTGCACAGTTCGTATTTTTGATGACGTCATCTCAGTGCGATTATACTGATTTGGTGATGACGTCATGTTTTGATGTTGAATGGAGAAAGTATTTCGATCTTTCCATCTCGCTCGCCAGAAAGCCCAAGTTTTACAATGAAAATAAAGAATTCACACCCGTAGACATAAACAGGTGAAAAATTTGTATTTGTTATTCATACGTTGCTTTTAAACATGTTGTTCGTGTCGGCTGTGGTCTACTGTTTTAAATTTAATTTTAAGCGCATTCAATCTGATGTAAACATTTTTAGGGATTCGTTACAGTTTTTTTTGTTAGATGAGCTTAATGACAGGTTACTGTCCGATGTTTTGCACATTAAAGATGTCTTATTTAAAAGTTCCTACGTATGCTGTATTTTTTAATATAATGATATATCTGATTTAGAGTTTTCAAGTATGCACAGAAATTGGGTAGTAGTGTACAAATGTTTATTTTACATATTACTACAAAATTTTAAAATTTTGATTAGTATTACTGCACAATTTAGATCTGTTGATGGTCTGATTTGTTATGTTATGTAAATATAGTAACATTTTTCATCGTTTTACTTACTTTAAAAAAATAGTTTTTTAGTCGTACCATCAACAAAAATTTGCAATATATAAAAAAATTTTAAACCAAGTTTTGGGCGGATCTGTTGGTTCACTTACTTGTACGTACGTAACACAAGTTATTCTATGTTTGATTTTTATCTGGATATCAATATGCAGAAAAAAGTATTCGAAATGACAAGTTTCAGAACATTTCCATTCAATGCTTTTTGCACTATAATCGAGTTCTTGAACAGTCTAACATTTTACATCATGACAACAGCAAACTTTTTATTCAAGCTTTTTAAAATTATTATAAGATTTTAACAAAATATTTTACGCTTCAATCTTTATATTTCGTAAAGTACTTGCTAACTTTTATCAAACAAACAGGTCGCCGGTCGCCATGGCAACCGAGGGTTCGACCAATGACATCTCGTTGAACGGTTGGTACGTGGAAGGCAACGGGGAAGCACTGAACCGTTTCATCACCAAGGCAACCGGAAAAACCCACCCCAAAGTGGCCTACTTCGGCGACAGCATCAAAAGCGATATTTTCTTCCCCAAACTCTTGTACGGGTAAGTTGTGCTTTTGTTGTGAAAAGATTTAATATATACATGTATATATAATAATACTACTTATGTGTAACATTTATAGCAGTACAAATATAGTTAATTCAGCTTTCTGGTTTCAGATGGATAAGATCATTAATAGGTTTCAGGATATTATTTAATTAACAGGCTGTTCATATTATTTAATTTTACTAAATGTTTCCTTGGTTTCTTTTTTGAAGTAACAACAGTTTGAAATACAAAACAAGTCTGTACTGGGAGGTCGAATTGATAAATATTGTGATATGAAACTAAAATTTAAATATTTCAGCATTTGAAAGTTCAAAAACATCACGCAAAGTATTTAACAAAGTGGTACGTTAAAAAACCAATTTGTTACATTCAGTTGTAATTTCAATTTTGAAACAGATGGGAAACTGTGTACATAATGGACTCCCTGCGCTCGCACCAAGACGCCGTCCACCAACTGAACAGCAAGGAAAAGCAAATCATGTACTCCCCCAAGTGGGGACCCCTGCTGCACTCTGAATTAACAATGAAGCCCACTCTTTATTCCCACCTGGTGGTTGATAAAAGCTCGGTGGCGGTTAGCTCAGTAGACATGGTGGCTAAAAGCAGTGACCTGGTCAAGTTTCAACAAGGGGGTTTCCCCAAACTTGAAGGTTTTCACCCCCCTGTGTTGAGCAACAGCCTGCTTGTCGCCAAGGAGTTTCTTAAAATTGTTAAGAAGTTGTGAGTTATTTTTTGAAGAATTATTTTTTATTTAAATTTTATCTTATTAGTCAATTTTTTTTATATTTATACTTTTATAATTCATTGTATTATTGCTCATAGGGAAAAAAATTCCAATAGAGGTTCTAAAAAGGTTTCCTAGAAACTTTTAAGAAATATTTATTAAGTTTTGTTAAGTATGTATACTTCATTTACTTTTGTGTTCTTGCATAAATTCTACTATAAATGTATTTACTTTTTATCTAGTTTATTTTAGTTTGTTATAAAAATCTTATTGCTGCATAAATTAATTCTTAATTGTTTAGAAAATTTATTCAATATTTTTTCAGTTATTATTAATTAAAAAATTTTAAATTATAGGTTTTTTTTTTTTAATTTTTTTTCAAACTATGTACATCAGACTTAAAAAATATTACTTTTCATTCTTTTTTTTTAAGTTTTATATGATGTATACTTTTCCACTTTTTTAACATGAAAAAAATAATGATTTGGTTAACTGGGCATAATCAGTTTAACTTCTATACTTCTGTAATTGATATATATAATAGCTTAAGTGTTTTTACATTGATACCAAGTTGTATTTTGCTATAAAGTTTTTTAATAACTTTTTTTTTTTACTTTTTAAGCTAAAAGCTTCATAGCATGTTATAAGTTAATTCAGTCCATGAATTTAATTTATAAAACTAGTTTAAAAGTTTTCAAAAAAACCAAGTTTATCTATTTTTTTTCTTTAAACTTAATTTTGATTGTACTCTATTTAATGCGATAAAATCATTACGCTGTTTTTACTGTGCTAGGTTTCAAATAAAAATTAATTTTTTGTCATCATTATTTATTTGAGAAAAATTTATTAAAAAATAACTGTAACCATAGTTTTAAATTTGTTAAAAATAGATTTTCAAAATAGTTTATAGTTTTGAATATAATACTTATTCCTAATAAGAAGTAAAGATATACATTTTTTATGATAATAGTCAATAAACTCCCCACTTTGGTATACTAACATTTCCCACGAGCGCATAATCACCCACACCTACTTAAGTTAGTAAAAATTTTTAGCGAGTTCTCTTTAAATTATATAAGTTTTTTCTTTAATGCGTACTTTTGTATAAAAAAGTTTAATAATTAAAAAAACTCCTGAACTTACAAGAGAATTAATTTCGTTTTATTTTTATAAATTTTCAAGTGAATTACTTTTTATAAAAGTTTAACCTAAAACAACAAAATAATCAAATTAGCATAACACAACTTGTTATAATCAAGTAGAACTTTTTTTAACACTCAGTTAATCATAAAAAAAATAAATTAAAAAAATACTATGGCATTATAATGTTTTTTCAAAAATAGTAAACTATGCTTTTTCGGACATTTTGTAAATCTCATGCTAGTTATACTTTCTTTTTGTTAAACATCAAATTTTTTTTATTATTCTTTATTACGTAGTAACATTTAAAAGCCTAAACTACATTGAAAAGAAGTTTAAAAATGAATTTTTTTCACATTAATAGCTAAACATTTCATTAATTCTAAAATTTATAATACTTGAAATTTATAAGCCTTCACATACAACAACTTCTTTTGATTGTAATCATCATATGACAATCTTGAAAATGTTGTTAAACTTTGTACTATAAATAAGGCATACTAGTTACAAAAAAAAAAAATAATCAAAGCGTTTCTCTTGTATACAATGATGACTTTTTTTATTTATTTTTTAATGAAGTCAAAAAACGTCCGAGTAATTATGTTTACATGTGAATGTTACAATATGACAAAAAGAGTTTGGTGTAATCAAACACTACAAAATAAAGAGCGTAAATAATACTAATGTGATTAATACTTTCACACAAGAATGAAATTTAACAGGAATATACTTTAAGAATGTATAAATTAAGTTTTAATTACATAGAAAAAATCAAAAAATAATTATAAGTGATAAACATTGTTCGAAAAAAAAAACTTCACAATTAATAATATAATAACAAATAGGTTTAGTTCTGGAACTCCATCTGAAAATTCTTGACTAGAATATCATTGCAATCACACAGTGACTGGATTATATGGCTGTATGTTAAAAATGTAAACTTGCTTCAGATCAACTTGCTTTCTGGCTGACTGATTTTATATCATTTTATATTTAATTGAAATACCAGTGAAAATAAAATTGCATTACAGTCCGACTAAAAACAAATTACTTACAAAATCTTGCATAAATAAGTACATTTTTGTACTTATTTATGCAAGAAATAAAAACTAAACAATTTAAATTAAAGTGTTTATATTATACTTTTACATACATTTTGTAAACGCTAAATGATTGTTGTAATCATTATGCTAAAAAATACAGGAAAATCAAATAAATAAAAAAATTAGCTTTCTACGTATCAAAATATAATAAATTATGTTAGTATAATAAAAGTAATGTATATTTTTTCTTTTCTCAAGTATTTATAGTGCCTTTTATGGTAAACTTATAAAAGCCTTTAACTTAACTCAAATTTCTTTACTTAAAGTGTTAGTGTAAGTTGATTTCTGAACTTATTTTAACCTTCTTGTTTAAAACAGGGTTTTTATAAATCATATTTTTAGTTGACTAACTATCAATAATTTTATAACTAGTGGGACATTAATAGTATCTTTCCCATTTACTTATTAATAATTTTTATTCTCCCTAGTTGTTATTTACAAAAGAAACTATTTTAGTCGTACGTGATGAAAAATGAATACTATCCTTTATAGTGTAAACATGTTTTTACTTTAAATAAAAGTGATGTTCTTTATTGAATATCTGAGTTAGTAAATAATATATCTCAAATAAATTAAGTTTAGCTTATTAACTAGTTATTTTATTAATTTGAGTAAATATACTAAGATGAAACTATATTGTAAATAAGATATTGTTTACTTTTTTACAATTATCATTTATAAACAAAATTAGTAAACTGCTTTCTCTATTAACAGCTGTCATTTCATTTAAATTATTAGGAACAAGTGTAGTTTATACAGTATTGTATCTAATTATTGTATAGCAAAGTTACTCTTCAAATTGAGCGTGCTCATTATACCTACTACTTAAAAATAATTAGGTGTGATTTTTAAAATCATAAAAAACTAAGCGCGCACGATTAATGATTATCAGTTTCTGTATGTTTTATAAATTATGTGCTAATTTACTACCACTTGCTTAATAATTTCTGTGTTTTATTTGGAGTGAAACGCTCATTTCTACTTGTATTCAAACTAAATTCACTTTGTTCGTAATTATTTTTGTTGTTTTATTACAATTTCAACTTAAGTGATGTAGGATTTGAAATATATGCTTAGAAAACTTTTGACTATAGATGACAAAGATTGTTTTGATTAATCAATTTTATTTGCATATTTGAAATGTACACTAAGAGGAAAATAAACTTGAAAATAAAAATAATACTTAACAAACGGTAAGCTGGTATCTCAGAAAATATTAAGTATTTGTGTGATAAAACGCTTTTATACGTAATTTGATAGTACTGTAATTAAATATCTAGATAGTTTTAAAGCTATTAAAGAAAAAAGTTGGTGTAGCTACTTTTATTAATTAGTAGTACTCATCAGGGGCGTGTCTAGACTATTTTCAATGGGGGTTCACAATACTAATTTCCCGCTTAAGTACGCATTTCTTAGGTATGCACTGCCAGTTAAGTATGCAATATTTAGCCAAAAAACTCTGTGTTTAAAATGCTTTTTTCTGTTTAGACATAATAAAAAACATATATGTAGTAATGAAAAAGTTTTATATATTTTTATTTATTATACTGTATTAAATTTACGTACAAAGCTTTAACATTTTTTGGAAAAAAAAAAGTGACTATGTTTATCATGTACTATTGAAACTCAAGTAATATGTTTTTTAAACCCTTTGTAATAAATAAAAATCTAAACTTTTTTTTTCAGGGTAAAAACTTTTAATGTAGATGTAAAAGTAAAAGTTATCTTTTTTTTGTAGATATGGAAAATATGGTAAAATATGGAAAATTTAGGCAAAATAGGACAAAATTTTAGTAAAAATCTATAAGATCATTTTTATAACACTATCTACTTAATAACATCATCATGTAATATTATAATATTTTAACACTATTGTTTTTCAATTTACTATACAATTTTTTGCAATTAAAAACTTATTAAGCTATAACTAAACTAACATTTTGTCCCTATCAAGATACTTTAAATCAAGTATTTATTTTAGCTGTTTCTATGTTTAGCAACAGTATAGTTTGCTATGAATAATTTATTAACTCTTCATTTAAAATTATTATACTAATGGGTTTCTTTTAAACTGCAAAAATAATGAAAATAACTTTAGTTATTAGACAGAAGAGAAAATTAATAAAATAACATTTATAATATAATAATATATAATTTTTAGCATAATTTTTGACTGTTTAAATCTATTGATGCTATTTAAAAATGTAAATCTTATTTTAAGATTATGTGGCTTTTAAAGTTTCAAAATATTTTTAATGATTCAATATTAAAATATATATTTTATTTTAATAAATGTTTTTTCTTTTCTTGGGATTTTTATTTACTTTCTCAATTATAAAAAAGTGATTTATCTTTATTTAAAAATTACTACATAAATTAAGTTCAACAGGATCGTCTTGTTGCTCCAATGCAGGATTTCCCTAAGTTGGCAATACCGCCACCTAGGGGAAATTTTAGCAAGTCGGGGGGCAATAACTAGTAAAAGGGCGAAAGGGGAAGTGTGTTTAAAGTCTTTGGTAGTCTATAAGGTTTAACTTTTTAGCTTGCTATTTTACTAACTGTAATGATTATATTAGTAAAGACCCTGAGGTCAAAGTTTGAAAATTACACTAGATATTCTTGAGTTGATGATGAAGAGTAAAAACAAGGCCTAAGGTGTTTTTAATAATAGTATTTTGGGTAATCTAGTTAGAGGGGGCGGGTTGCCAACGCTTTTTTAATTCTGTTAAGGAAAAACGCTGTTTTAAAGAGTGGCAACTTAGGTGAAATTTGAAGAAGATAACTTGAAAAACTAAAAAGTATCATTAAGTGTTTAAGTAACTTTTTATTATTTAGAGTTTTTGAGGTTTTTTTAACGGTAATAAATTATAAAACTAAAGAATGCTTTAGCAGAAAGTAAAAACTAAATTTATTTGTAGCAAGGAAAACTAATATTTACAGCTTAAAATAAAAATTTTTCAAGATAAATTAAGGTATTTAGACATAAAAAAAAGTTTCTAAGTAAAGTGTCCTCGTGTTTTTGATACTAATCTTAGGTTTTTGTAAGTATGTTAAAATCAGTTTACTAATCTGAACTAGAATGTTTAAGTACTTAATATTATAAATGTTTTTATTAGTTAAGTTTTAAATTAATTTTTTCAAGTTTTAATATTTTTCAAAAACTTATTTCTAAACAGATTAACTTAAGTAAAAGGTAAAGATATGGAAATTGTTTACATCATTAAATATACATTCTATTTTTACCATTTAAAATATTGATTTGATAAACTTTAGAATTTTATTTTTTTTTGCACTTTATGATTGGATTTATGTTTTGACTTTTGACAGAAACTAAAACTTTACTATTTTGACTTTTTACAAATAGTTTAACACCAAAATACATAGTTTATAATTTGATTTTTTGTAGTATAAATTGAAACTGTTTGAAATTATTTGAAGTTATTGATTTTAAAAAATAAAACAAGTATAAAAAGTGACATGCAGTAAAAACAAATCAGAAAATAGAAATGTAAATAGTAAATCTGATAACAAAATATCTTTGCTTTAACAGTCATTAATGAATAAGATAAATAAGACTTGTCAAGATAAAACGAGTCAAAAATAAACAGTCAAGAAGAGCTAAAACTGATATGTTTTAGATAAAATAAATTTAGGAAATTATATACAACTTAAAAACAGTTTTTAAAGTTTTAGTATTTCAGAAAGCTATATATTTTTTATTTTAAGCATAGAACTTTTGTTTAAGCTGTCTATTTTGTTAATAACTTTAAAACTTATTTTTTTAATAAAACTCTAGCTAACATTGTAAAATAGTGCTGCATTTACTTGCATTTCGTCTAAGTTGAATCTTGAATATGTGAAAGTATTTCTTAGGTGACCATACATGGAAGTTAAGTGCAGCATTAAACCTTAACCATTAAACCATAACTTTTTTAACATAAGATTTTTTTTAATCAGTTGTGTTTTGTGTAGCTGAAAGAAAGATCTACTGAAAGAATATTTATGTAGAACTGAAGTTTGTATGTTTTTTGGATTGTTTTTTATTGTAAAAATATACAGTTAATATGTAAACTTTATGTTAAAGTGCTTTAAATTATTTCAGTTAGATTCCAATGTTTATCCATTTATAAAGTCTTGCATAGTTTATTTTCATTAGATTTTTCAATTTAACTAGAGTTAATTATATTAAATATGTTAAAGAATTTTATAGTTTATAAAATATTTTATAATTTACTGCACTAAAACTTGTTATAAAGTTTCCACTTTTTCCTAATGATTTATAAAAGTTTTAAAAGTAAATTCTAGATTTTAACACACAGTGAATTTATTATTTTATTATGGATCAAGTATTTAGAAAAGATTCATTACTTAATTTCTATTGTCTTATTTGTTAAGGTGTACACTGGTGCACACTAGTGTAGACGAAAAGACGAAACTTTTTTTGGGGTGCACGTAATTTTGAGATTATACAACAATATTTTTTTTATAAGTTTAAGCGCAATAGTTCAATTAAAAGTTAAAACGAGCCCTGGTGTTTAATTTGGATTTTAGCATAATGGCAAATTAACTCTCATGATTTATACGAGCATAGAGTTAATTTTATAGGCAAATTTATAATTTTTTCAAAAAAAGTAAAACTTTAATGTCAATTATATTCCTTATATTAAAAGCTATCTAAAAATATTTTTTTTATCTTAGAGAACGCACCTTTGTCTTTAGTTTAAGAAAAAAAAAATGGTTTGGGGTTTGAATTATTTCATGGGGTCCCTCCAAAAATAAAGGGTTTTTTTTCTTTTTTTCGTTCATATTGCCTTATAACCAAAAATATTTTTTTTTAAATATTTTTTTTTGATTTCCCTTAGTTTACATGTTATTTAAACTCTTAAATGTTTATTTTATAAATAATGTTAATATCTTTTACTATTTTGCCCCAAAACAAAATGATGTATATTACACTATCATTTGCCTTGATCATTTCCTAGATAAAAAATTGATAAAAGGAAAAAAACAATTAATAAGAATGTGAATTACAACAAACTTAATTAAATTATTATAGTTCAATTAAATTTGTTGTAATTTACTTTCTTATTAATCGTTTTTTTCCTTTTATCAATTTTATATCTAGGAAATGGCCAAGGCAAATGATAGTGTAATATACATCATTTTGTTTTGGGGCCAAATCGTAAAAGATATTAACATTACTTATAAAATAACTATTTAAGAGTTTAAATAACATGCAAACTAAGGGAAATCAAAAAAATAAATTAAAAAAAAAATTTTTTTTTGGTTATAAGGCATAATGAATGAAAAAAAGAAAAAAAACCTTTATTTTTGGAGGGACCCCATAAAATAATTCAAACCCCAAACCAATTTTTTTTTCTTAAATTAAAGACAAAGGTGAGTTCTCTAAGATAAAAAAAAATTTTTTAGATAGCTTTTAAGACAAGAAAAATAATTGACATTATAATTTTATGTATTTTGAAAAAATTATAAATTTGTCTATAAAATTAACTTTATGCTCGTATGATCTATTTATTGTTTTAAATCTCACATCTCATTCTTTATATACACTACACAATGTTCTAAAAAAACAACCTTAAGCTGAAAGAATAGAGAATTCTCAAAATTATTGGCGAGTACACTGACTGGTGTGGAGGAAACTGTCATCATGACTAAAGCACCAAACTTTAAAGGTTACAATTTAATTTTTTTATCAATATTAATAATCTGCAATATTTTGCTTAGTAAAGAAAGCTCTCTTTTTTAAATTTAATTTACTAATGTTACACACTTTTTAAACTAAACTATTTTTACTACAAGGATATTCACATGATAATGATAGTTATAAAGTTATTATAAGTTAAGTTTAATTAAAAATTAAAGCTAAATTTTATTTTTGCAGGAAAATTTTAAAAATTATCCTAAATAAGAAAATATTGCAGTAAGATAAAGATAACTTAAGTATATTAACAGTTCTTTTTAAACAGATTCATGTTATTAGTAATTAACAAATTTTAAGTTTCAAATAGTTCAAATTAGGAAATTATAATATTTTCATCCATAATTGATTAGTACATGTAAAACTTACAGGATTTATAGGCTTAATTAAAGTAGAGTTGCCACACAAGGCTAGCTTTAATTTTATAAAAGGTTTTTGAATATCTCAAACTAGCTTACATTTTCTGGGGTTCTTTTGTAAATCTCAGGCTAATTAGGTATTTTTTTTTTTTAAATTTCAAATTTATTAATTTATTAATTTTGTGAAATTTAAAAAGTTTTTTTTTTTAATTTTTGTTTTTTACCTATTTTTTCTTTTGTAATAACAAAAAAAGTAGTATGTTTTTTTTTGAGTCTTTTAATTTTTCAACTTATAATTTCTTTATTTTTTCAAAAACTCAGAATGACTTGACTAGTTTGATATAAATCAGGATAATTTATTTTTACTTTCAACAAAGATGTTTGCTCTATAATTTGAAGTTCTTTTAATAACCAGTTCTATGTATTAGTATGGTTCAGAGTTGCCACACACTAATCCTAGTTGAAATTTTCATAGAAATACATTCCTACTAAGCATGTTATTCATTGGGTAGTATAGTTTTGTTATTTGTGTAAATTATCTGAATACATTTATGACCTGAATTGTTTTTGAAAAATACTAATTTTTTACCATAATTTACTTTTACTATTTAACTACATATTTTTTAAGCTTTTGGTTTTTCTTTTTTATTAACTCAAGATGACCTAGGCTAGTTTGTTGTAACTCATGCATAGTCCCACACACTTAAAATAACTAGGGACAGTTTAAATCTCATGAAAATCTCAGGATAGTTTCAAGATTTTTTTGAATCTTATTCCAATGTTTTTTCTAGATATTAAATGACGTTTCTTTGTTGTAGTTTCAGTTTTCTATTTTTTTTAGACAATTTATTGAATAACTTGGTTTTTTTTTCAAGTTCATTTATTTCACATATTTATTTATGGTTTTTAAAAGTACTTCAAAATTAAGGCTCAGGATAGCTTTTTGACTCAAAGAGTAACAACCCTGCTTATGCTTGTTCGAGTTACACAGGCTGATTTTGTTTTTAGTTTCCAAAAAAATCAAAATTGTAAATTATTACTGAACCACCAACTAGGGATCTCAATTTTTTTTTTTTGTGAAATATATAAAGGCAGCAACTTTAACATTTTTATTAGAATATTTATATCTTTTGATATTAAAAAACTAATTGTAATTCCAATAAATGTTAAAAATTGACTCAATAAGTTTGTTTTGTATTTGTGAATAAACAAATTTATATTAACAATTAAAAATTTAGTGTCTGTGATATATTAATTTAATTTATTTTGTTTTACTTAGAACTTGTTATATAACATTTAGTAACCCCATGTTGTTTTTGTGAATTTTTAGTTGTTTGATTAGTTAGATGAAAAGATTAATTTTTGTACTGAATTTTTGTAATGCGCAATATTACTTTATACTGTTTTTTGTATAGCTATTGCATCTCTGTTTAGTAAAGTGTTTCTTATCTTAAATTTAACTTGCTGATGATTAAAGTGTTTATTTTTATAATTAAACTACAGTGCTTATTCACTTATCCGGACAGTTTTGGGCAGAAGGAATTTTATAAAAAAATTGTAATGTAACAAACACTAACTTTTTTTGTATGATACAAGTATTTAAGCTTTCATGTTGTAAGAATATTTTAACTGAAATTTTAAAAATTCTTCAAACGTCTATTCTTTCTTATTTTAATAAAACTTCCAATAAAAACTAGTTTGTTAGGAGTGATATGTTTCCATTAAATTGACTTTAAACTTAGTCAAAGTTTATTTAAGTCTTTATGTCTGTTTTTTTCTTTGTTTAAAAGTTTTTCTTTTCATTTAGACAGATAGGTTTACTTACTGTTTTGTTTTTAAAGATAAATTTAGTATATAATTTCTCTTAAACAAAAACTAACTTTTTTTTTAAATAATATTCAGGGCAAGTGGAGTTACAAATGACGAATTTTACTTGCTTGACTCTCAAAAAACGTATATAGTTGCAGAGGGTGAGTAAGTCTGATGTTATTCTACCTTAAAAATATAACTTAGTTGACCTCAATTTTAGCTTTTATTATTTATCTATTTATTATATATTACTCACAATTAGTATGTATTTGTTTCTATCTTAACACTTTTTTTATGCATTGCATTATATGCAGCAATTATATTTCTATAGAAAAAAAATAATTTTTTGTACTTATCCGGAATTTTAGTTATCCGGACATGATTACAGAAAAATCTTGCCCAACGTGTCCGGATAAGTAAATAAGCACTGTATTTAAAAGTCCTTCAGGTGGTCTTTGTAGAAGTTGTTAAAGTATGAATAACAAGCACTTTGGAATAATGCCCGGTAAATAGAAGTTGCCTAACAGAAAGTATTATATATAAAGCGACAGTCATAACTGAAAATCATACCAAGCTTTTTGTTGATTTTACTGGACTATCGTTCAAGAATCGCTACACAAAGCACAAGTACAGCTTCAAACACGAAAAACATAGAAATACGACAACTTTATCGCAGTACATTTGGAAACTAAAAATTAACAAAGTTAATTTTAGAATTCAGTGGGAAATATTAACAAGAACGAAAAATAAATATAATTTAAAAAACGGATGTAAATTGTGCAATGCTGAAAAAACTGAAATCTTAAAAGTTAAAAAATCTTAATCTCTAAACAAAAGAAACGAATTACAAACTGGCTGTATTCATTATCGGAAATAATTTATTTAAAAACTTTGTTAATAATTTTGTCTAAAATCAACCAGCCATTCTATTATTGCGTAATAACTAATTTTGTATAATTTAATTGCTGTACTTACAAACTTGCTTTTTATTATATAAAACTTTGAGGACGCGTATTCAACGCAAAAACAGATGTCCCTCGTAAAAGTTTATTTTGTGTTTTTTAGTTATATATTATATATGAGATATATATAAAACTTTCAAAAAAAATTATAAATTAATTTAAGGTCAGCACAATTTATTTACTAACACTTAGTAGTACTTTTTTAATTTAACTAGATTACAAGTAAGTAATGGTATTTAGTTGTTTAAAACTTTAAAAAACAAGATTGTCACACACTCTATTCATGATAACTTTAAGGCTGTTTTAGAATTTTGGAAAAGTTCGGAAAAGTAAAACTTTTCGGAGAAACTCATACTGACAGATGGTTGTTTGATTTTTTTATTTAGTTCAACTAGTTTAATATTGTTTGTGAATCTTGGTCTATTTTTTTAACTAACTATTTGTTAAGTTAATTTATGTTTTTACTACTAAGCCTTTATTAATTTGTTATTTAGTTTTTGATGAACGTAAATATATAATTTTGATTATAACTAACTTGAAGAACTATAAACTGGTTTTTGGTTAATCAGGCTTGCTTTTATACTTAAAAGAGTTACAAACTGAAAATTAAATTACTATGTTCAGTTAAAAACTTAAAATATAGTAGTTATATGTAACAAATTGCATAACAGTTCTTGATGTATAATTAATTTATCATAGTTTAGTTTTCAGTTTTTATTTTGTTCAACAGAAAGAATTGACAATCAGTTACAACCTTGAACTTCGTGAAGTGCAAAAAGTCGGTGTAGGAAAGGAACAATGACAGCATCAATTATACGGAGAGCGACAAAACATACATAATTTTGAATTTAGCTGCTGTTTTTAACTTGTTTTTTTTTTTGTTGTTTCTGTTTCTTCAACATCATTTGTAAATGCAGATAAAACTCACTAAGTTAAAGACATAGAGTTAGTTTAAGTATGCAGTTAATATTTAATAAATATTTAAAGAATACTGAACTGGAGATTTTGTAGTGATTGTTGAGATGTGTTCAATTAATAATTATGTAAGACAAATCCAAATATCTAAAATGTCATTGTGGAAATAAATAAAGTAAACCAAATAGAAAGGTCAATTAAAACGAGTATCAAATAATAAATATCAGCTTCGAATGTGCATGTAAATGTAAACTAAGTTTTAAGGAAAAATGAACTAATAAAAGTTTCTGATACCCACGACTAGCGGCACTTATTTAAATTAGGTCTTGGGGTGTACCGATTTTATTTTTAGTAGCCTGGTGTACACAGAAATTCATTAGCTTGAAATCCACTGGTCTAATTTATATAAAATAGTCTGAAAAAAAGGTTATGTATTTATAAGATAATGACTAAATAAGGTAGTTTCTAATTATGACTGGTAGTCCCAAAAAAAAATAAGTATACTAACATCCCTGGTATACAACAATTTAAACAAAACTCAGTTCAGTTAACCTTTTTATATACTATTTTTATGACATTAAGACCATTTTTTACTTAAATTTTTTTTACGTTATAATAATAATAAAAAGGTTAAAAATTAACTACATACAAGCTCTAATTACAGTAATAATTATCAGGTTTTGATGTTTTTTTTTTCTATTTCATCATACATTCAGGCTGACTTAGGCACGTTTATTAAAGTTTATGCTGACAATTCTAAATAGTGGTGCTCCTTTTAATAATATAATGTCTTTTAACTAGAAATTATTATTTAGAAGTTATTAATTAAAACTTATTCAATCAAGTACTTTTGAAGATTTTTTTATGTAATTTTTATGTTTATTTTGGTTTTTGGTGTTAAAACTACTCTATGCTAATTTTTTATGAATATCTGTAATCAGTAAAGTACTTATTTCATTATAAGTAGCTAATAAAATTATGATATAATGCATACTAAGTTCAAAATACCAAGGACACTGATAATTGTGTAACTCAACAAAATTTATAACTATCAAAATTTATTTAGTAACCAAATGAATTTAAAAGTTATTTAGTGTTGATAATCTATTTAACAGCATATGTTTTAGCAGATATAATTTAAGATACAAACAAGCATAAAAAGGACTGCAAGAAAAAAGAAAATGAAACCAGACGTTAACAACTATCTGAAAACAGTCAAGGAGTTAGCTTTTAATAGACACGTAGGGAAAGGATTACAAACAAATAGTGAAGATTTTGAGCAAATTTTGTCAGAATCCAGTAAGTTATTATATTTACATCAAGTAAAGATAAATTAAACACTTTTAACAAAGTAGTTTTTTGTTTTTGTTAATTAATTTTAAAAATTAAATCTGTTCAAAAATAAGAATGTTTACAAAAATATTAAAGTCAAAATTTACTATACAGAATAAACATTTAAACAAAGTTGTTAAACGAAGAGAGTACTTAGTAAATTAAAAAGATAAATTTACTTAAAGAATTATTTTTTTTAAAGTAAACGTTTACAAAATACCTAAAAAAGTTTGGATAATAATAAAAGAAAAATCTTTATTTAAACGAGCAACTTTAAATCGATATTTTTTGTTATCTTTTAATTATTCTACTTAGTAAAACATTTCTAACAGGAACAACTATTAGCAAAGGTCTCATTATTTTTTTACAAGAAGCAAAACTATTACAAAAAGATGAAAAAGCTTTCATGAATTTTTTAAGAAAATCCATGAACAAAGACAACGTTTTTTGTTTCTTAGCCCTTTCTGAAGTATTTACATTGAAAGTATTAAAAAAATATGTAATTTCTGTTGTTGAAAACTACTTTGTTAGCTTTTCAAAAACACTCGGTTTTAAAAACATTGACTACAAAACTTTAAAAGCTTTCGTGTCTAGATCAACAATAGCTGTGAGTTCGGAAATTGAAGTTTTTCAAGCTATTGTTAACTGGATTGAGCAGGACAAAAACTCACGAGAACATTTGATGTGCGATCTATTGAAGTTGGTTAGGTCACCCTTGTTGACTTGCGAAGTTATACAAAACCTCGTTAAAAGCAACAAGTTTTGCCAGTCTTGCCAAAAATGCTGCGTTTATATTGATTCAGTGTTAGCAGATAAGCAAAATCTAAGTGATTTTCATTCGAACAAGTTACAACACCGTTGTTGCATTGATAATTATACTAACTTTACATTTTATTAACACTTGGCTTCTTTTAGTTTAGTTAACGGGTTTGAAAAGTTAGAAAAAAACTTTTGTCAGTTAGATTTCCGTTATTCAAAGCACACTAGCGAACTTGTACTTTTCTCCAGCGACCCATTTCACCAATTTATAGCCAAGCACAACGTTTATAGGAAATTCGGTTTTTGTGAAAAAGCTTGTCTTTTTGCAGCATGCATATTTATGGATAGTTTGTACGTGACAGGAGGTCTTGGTCATTGTCATCTTCGTAATACGCAATATTTTGTGACGTACGATCCTCAAACTGCAAAGTTGACACGACTAAAGACATGCAAATGGCAAGAAGTGGCCATTCTTGCGTTGCTTACGCAGGTAAAATTGTAGTCACCGGGGGTATCGACTTTGAACATTTCGTAGAGGGTTCAGTCGAGGCGTACGACCATTTTGAAAACAAATGGTCTTACATGCCTAATCTATTAGAGAGAAGAGTAGGTCATGGGTCAGTAGCTATGGGCAACAAACTTTATGTCATTGGTGGAGGTGGAATAGAACTAGGTGGAATAAACACTAAAAACAGTGAAGTATTCGATTGCATATCGAACAAGTTTACCCTCATCAAACCATTGCCACTGAGTTATGAATATGAAGAACTTGATGAACTTAAAATTTCTTTTTTCCGTCTAAAAGACAAAGTTTTAGTAAAGTATGATACAGAAGACAACGAAGAAGATAATATTTATATTTACGATACGAAAGAAGATAAATGGAGTTCAATGTGTGTTGAATACCTTAAAAGAAATGATGGTCAAGTAATACATATTTAACTGTGTACTTATAAATAAAATGACTAAAATTAATTTTATCCTTTCTTCTCATTGTTAATTTCCTATGCCTTTAAAAGTTTTTATCTAATGATTTTCGACACTTGTTTTCTTATATAAAGTTAATAACTTAATAAGCTAAAAGTTTAGTTTTTATGCTTTAAAATAAAAGTTGTTAGTTTATTAGCTGAAAAACAACAAATTTAGCTGAAACTATTTAAATGAAAGTTTTCGTTATAATAGTGTTTTTCTAAATTAAAACTAATTAGTACGATAATAAAAGTTATTTTTACGATACACTCATTTATAAAACTGATATTGAAAATTTAAACATAGATTAGCTTCAAGGTGTTTTGAAACCTATCTGTAAACATTTTTAAACTAAAAGTTTGTTCAAGTCCTTAATAAAATTGTAAGCCAGTTTACTTATATTTAAATACTAAAACCTTAATTTAACAGTTCTTAATTTTTTTTTTTTCAGATTATAAAAAGTTTAAGTATTACTTAAATTTGTTGCAAATTTAAAATAAGTTGCAATAATTTTAATTTGTTGTCATTTATTTTATATATTCAAAGTAACGATGAAACACTTATTGTAACAGTGTGTGTTATACTAGTCTTAAAAAACGAACTACACAGGTGTTTCTTTTAAATTAAATTCAGTTTTCCATGTAATACTTGGTAAACGTTACTTGTGTCACAAACTGTAACAATATTTTAAAATAAAAAGACGTTTCTAGCAAAGTTAAATTGTTTGAGCATTTTGGCATTATACAAAAACTAATGAGAAAACTTGACTATACGTTTTAGCTATTCAGACTTTCTGAAAAAGTTTTAACAATGTACAGAATTAACAAAAAGCTGTCAGTTGTGCTGATGAATTTTAAATCAATAACAGCTATTTTCTGTTTAAGATTTGCTACATTTAGTTCCTAAGAGATATCTTAAAGAAGTTGATTTTTAATGCAAACTACTAGCTAAGGGGGCAGCAGACATTTGATGGTCACGAGTCAAATATTGGTAATAAATTTACTCGCGGTCCATTGTTATAAGTTTTATTCGTTATTACAATTCCGAAATATTTTGTACGACTTTAAAATTTATCGTAACTTTTACCTTAGACCTTTTTTATAACCAATTGAAACCCCGGTATACCCATTGTAAAGTTTAAAAACTTAATTGTTGAACTAAATTTGCTCGCTTGCCGGCCGCAGTTTAACCATTCATGGGTCGCAGTAATTATAAAACAAATTCATGCTCGTGGGTCGAATTTGCTAGTTTTAATTATCATGCTTCGATGATTAAAAACTTACCAAGTTTTTAATTTTGCTACGATACAACTTAATAAAGCAAACTTTAAATAATATGCTCTTCTAATTAAGACAGAGTGCCTAGTAGTTGCATTACAGCAAATTCTTCTCCTAAAAAAGAAAATAAAACTCAATACGGCAATATATTTTTATTCAACAATAATAAAGTTTTTAAGTACTTACCACACCCCTTACAAAAATGTTGAATGTCGCTACTGTTAGATCATACAAACGTTTATCTTGAAATGCATTAGTTATGTGTTTAGTACCATTTTTAAATATTGGTTTTAAGTTAATAAAAAAAATAATCATATGATTTTAATAGAAATTTTTAATTCTTTGTTATTAGAAAAAGCATTAATCTACGTTTATTTTATAACTCTTATCAAATTTATCTCACTCAAAAGACTGTCTTTCTATGTAATAAACATCTTTTATTTTACTTAACTTACTGAAACTTACAGTTTTATTAAAACTACAAACCGAATGCTATAAATGACAAAAAAAGCCGTATAATGTTTAAGTATATTAGGTAAAACTAAAGTTAAGCTTTAGGTATATAGAAAACTGTCAAGAAAAAAAAAGGAAACTTATTTAGTAATACCTGTTGTAAATTGTTTATTTTTTATCATTTTTATAATAATAATACAATTGCTATTACTATTGTCATTAAACTAACTAAATTTGTATCTTGCTAATAAAATTAATAAGTTTGCACAAACTTGTTTAATTATGAATTAGTTTGTATTTGTGCATTTCTAGAAATCTAAATCAAAAGTATAAAAAGGCACAACAACAAACTAATTAAATTTGACATAAAAAACTTTTATCAATCCATAAGATAAATATTACTTAAAGGTGCTCTAAATTTTACCAACAAAACCACACAAGTAAAAATGTAAGAATAAAAGATAATCCTTAACACAACAAAATCTGTTTTGTGTAACCTAGAATAAGTATGGATAAAAAAAAAATAACAAAAATGAAGACCAACTTTTTGACATTACAATGATGGAAAACACGTGGTAGAAGTATGTGAATTAATTGGGCTATAAATTTTACAGATATTAAAAAATATCTTACCAAACTTAATATTAGGACTAAATCGATAAACTTTTAGCTGTAGAGAAGAAATTAAGCAATGTAGAAATAAAGAAAATTTATAAAAAATGCACAACTTTACTAAAAGCATAGCCATAAATAAAACTATAGAAAAGCCCTTCTTAGAAGATTGACTACTTAGATTTAAATTTCAACCTCTTGAATCATACGTTCTACCCATAAAGAAAATACAAAAACAAAATAAATTGTTTAATTTCAAAATCAAACCACCCAGCAACCATACTCAAACAAACCCTAAAAATTATAGAGGCCAAACTTTCTAATAATTCAAGTAACAAAAACCTGTTCAACAATGATGACTACAATGATGCTTTAAAGATAAACGGATACAGTTATGAAATTAACTATACAGAAGAATGCAAAAATAATGAAAATAAATTGAAAAGAAAGACTATATGATTTACTCTCCCATTTTGTAGATTTGTAAAAACAAAGATAGGTAAAAAGTTTCTGAAAATAATAAGCAAACCTTTTGGAGAAAATAGTAAGTTTAAAAAAAAATATTTAAACAAAAACAATATAAAATTAAGCTACAGCTGCATGACAAACAAAAAACAATAATAAAAAACCACAACAACAAAATGATAAACAAAGATGAATCATGTAACTGCAGAAAGAAACAAACATGCCTCCTGGAAGAAGGAGAATGTAGGTTAGAAAATATAATTTACAAAGCACAATAAAAACAGACAACTCATTAAAAATATACACTGGACTAAGTGCTAATCAGCTAAAAAAACGTATAGCAACACACAATACCACAATTAATAGCAAATCAAATGACAAAACTTACCTCAAGTATAAACAAACAACTGAACTTTCAAAACTAACACATAAGTTTTAAAAAGAAAACAAGAATTATAAACTAACAACGAAAATACTAAAAAAGGAGAAAATCTAAACCAGGAACAATAACATGCAGTTTGTGCTTAAAACAGGGGTCGGCAAACTGCGGCCCGCGAAAGAAAATTCTGCGGCCGGCGAGCAATAATATGTGGCAAGCTGAGCAAAAATATTTTTCAAATGAAATCATTTTTGGTGACTTGGTTTAATTTGGTTAGTTTCGTTTTAAGTCACAGTATAAAAATTAAAAACAAATAAAAGACTTTTCTGCTTTAGCTTAAAAATATAAATAAGACAGATTAACATTAGACCGTTTTTTATATTTTAGTATCATAACAATTATTAAGTACAAAGTACTGAAGCTCGCTTGTTTAAGATCACAATAGCGGTTTCTCGCGACTATTCCTGCCTAATGAGTCCTAATAAGGACAAAACCGGTCGTAGGGTTGTCTCGAATGCTGTTGTTGTTGTTGATTTTGCGGTAAAGTTCATTGTTTATTGATAAAAAAAGAAGTTACAGCCCGTGCAAAAGCGTCTTTGTGCATATTTGGCCCTTCGTGCAAAAGTTTCCCTTCTTACATATTACACTCCTACACATTAGATATAAATATAAAATTAAATATCTATGAGTAAAACTACCATATAGTTGCTGGAGCATTAAGTTTTAAGTAAAATAAACAAACGCTGTTTTAAGTATTCAAAACTGTTTAACTTTTACATTGTGATGACTCAGCTTTCAATTAGCCACTGGAGTATTTAACAGTTATCAGTATAAACCTACAAAATAGGATTAACAACAAACTATATTTAAGACAAACTGAATATTTTGTTCCCTAATTTCATTATAATTATTAGTATATTTGCAAATAAAAATGTTTTAAAAACTAAATGTTGAACAATATAACTTATATTTCAAAAACTTATGAGCAGTACTAAATTAAACATCTTACATTTAAATAGTACATCTTAAATGATTATAAATAAAACAACATAATCTATTTTTGTACAAATAATTATTCGAAATGTACATATAAATGTAAGTATGTATGTATGTAAGTATAAGTGTCCTATCAAAAGAGGGAAATGGTTACTAAAAAGAAACTTTATTTGGAATGTGTATTATAAAAAAGATAATTACGTAACTAAAGCAAATAAATAATATGCTAAAAAAATTTACACTTGTGGTATTCTCTAGGAACAAAAAATAATACTACTAATAACTATTAAGTAGAGACATGATAATTTAATCATTTAAAAGAGACAAATGATAAATAAACTGAGCAACAAAGTATTTGTAAACTTTAGTTGGTTTATATACCTGCAAAAAAAAAACAAATAAAAAAATGCTATAAAACTTGTTTTTTAGAGAATTTTCCCGTCGACACGTTTTATGAACAACTACACATTTAAACTTGAACTGTCTTTACATGCAATATTAATTTTATGCTTTCAAAGGTACAAGTAATGTTCTAAAATGGTCCTTTTCATTTGATCTTCGTTATTTTATAATTTGAATATCTACAACTTAATTTAACCTTTATAACAAAATTGAAAAAAAAGTTTGTTATTTACTTAAAATTCATGCTAGAGCATTTTAATAAATCAAATTGATTAAAAAAGGCAACTGTGATATATTGTAGACTGTTTAACATTGTCCGAAAACTTATCATAGTTGCAATATTATATGATAAAGTTTAAAAACTATCACTAGGGCATTAAATTTTGATCTAAATATACACAAACATTTAATCAAATTCAGATATATTTATTTTTTGTAATTATGGTAATTTGCTATGCACTAGTCACAAGTGTACCAGATAGATCCATAAAACCTTATTATTTGATTAAGCTGTACAACACTTTTATACTTTATATTAAAAAAAACATCAAATTATATATAGTTATAAAAACGTCAAAATAAACTATAAAAATTTCAATTGAACTAAAAAAACAGTTTTCTTTATTAAAAAGGTTTACTTAAAACTTAGTTTAACACATTCTTATACTATTTTAAAATCAAAGTTCTTACTTAAATAATAATCTTTTTCATACAGTGAATCACTCAGATCGATTCTATTTTACACAACAAATATTACTCTCACTCTTAGAAAACACTAGTTTATTAAAAAAAAAAAGGTTTTACTATTCTATAAATTTTATTTACTATACAAAAATTAACTATAAATGCTACTTTTTCTTGATTATAAAAGGTTGATCAGATACAATAAAGAAGCTACATTTGATACTATAACTTTGACCTTAAATTCATATGTCATATCTAAATAGGGTAGCTTTTAACAAATACACTTCTTTACTATGAAAAGGCAACAACTATATAAAAACCAAATGTTAAATAAAACACAACTAATATTAGTTAAGTTGAAACTGTAGTGGTTTTTATGATTTAAAAGATATAAATACTGAACAAATAAACAATATATCGTTTGAGAAACCGTTATTATTATGTTTACTTTAAAAAAACATTATTATTTATATAAATTTTTCTAGAGTTTTCCTATATATGAGCTTTTAAACTACTAAACAAATTGAATTTAACAGCTTTTTTTTAATAAAATTATTTGTTTTTAAAGGTACAAGTAACATATAAAATGGTCGTTTTTATTTGATTTTTATCATACTTATAGGCAGCAAACCAACAATATCAATTTGTCTGTATAACAGAGTTTCATTAAATAAAGTTTTTTTCGAAATCATGTTAATTAATAACGGCTACTCTGGTTTTACTTATTCTTTTGAAAATAGTTTTATAAGTTATATAATTTGCCATTTTCATATATAAAGTAAAAACACAACTACCGGAAAGTAAAATTTTGAATCAAATAAATAGAAAGGTTTAATTAGTATCTTAGTTCTAACTGTGGCTAAATGATGTTTCATTACAAAACTGGACTGTCGTAAATCTAGCAGTGCCTTATTTTACGTGAACTTTATTAATTTTACTATTTCAATAACAAAAGTTTCAAGCAGACTATAATAAATAAATTTTAAAAATTGCAACTCTTACAGGTAAATGTATTTTCATATGTTAATGTTTACTTTTAAGCTGTATTTGATATGCGAAACACATTTAAAAGATCACTGTATTTGTCTTTTTTTTTAACGTGCATCAATAAAAACTACTTCACTATATACTTAACATCTTAACTGGATATTATATACTTTTAATTTTAAAAAACTCTTCGAACTAAAAGCTAAATTTATGAAACATAAACTTTGTTTAAGTTATTCTGTTTTACTTAAGCTCATTTTCAATGTACATGGTACCTAAAATTCTTTGAAGTGACACCACTCAAAGTACACCGCGAAGACTGACGTTTGGAGAGTTGGAATTTCCATGTCTACGTCACAACCAAGGTGGTCGCTTACACATACAATAAGGCCCTCAAAATTTATTAGGACAGTATCAAGTAAGGGAAAACTAACAAAAATTCAACTTTGTTCAGGTTAGATAAGATATATTTTTCTAGAAATAATATATTAAGCTATCCTTTTACATTTTTCAACATGTAAAAATAGCGCGTAATTAGATTTTAATCAATATGTAAATCATTAATATAGCTTTAAATATACCTTTTTATCGAAGTTTTTTGTGTTTTACTACTTAATTACTAGTCAGAAATGTTTGAGTATATTGTTTAGTTTCATAGTTTGAGAACTATAAGATAAGGGCTTCATACATAAGTTAAAAAATGTAAAATTTATTTTAAAGAAAGAGAAATAAAAGATGTTATTTAACTTTCAAACAAATATTTTGATATGTAAAATAAAGAATTTAGAGTATTTATAAAAAGTTTTTCATATAAAAAGTTCTGCAATTTATTATTTTATTTATTTGAAAATGCATTTAAATTGGAAGTTCTGTGTTAAGCAAATCGTTAAATTTATTTTAAAATTAAACAAAACAATTATATTTTAAATGTACTAATTGATAAAATGATAGTATTTTGTTCTCCTTGATTAACACCTACTTTACAACTAAAATTAAAAGGTAGTATAAAAATATTCTTAATCACAAAAAATAACTATATAAAATCATGAATAAAGTAAAAACAACTAGTTACTTAAATATTTTACTAAAGTATTGAAATATATTCAACAAATGTTTCAGGAAAAGTAAAGATAAAATAAAAACAAACAAGATTATCTGTATTTCATATAAACTTACAAGTTAAATATATACTTGTTTAGTTATACTTTAAGTTGTTGATAAACCTTTAAAAAAACATATTTCAACATAAGGTAAAACCGGGAAAGTTTAAAAGGAAAACCTCTCAGCCTAAATAGCCGAAGAACTTTCCCTTTTTCTTGCTTGGAAGTGAGCCTTCCTTTGTAAGAACGTTTACTTAGCTGAAGCGAAAACAGACAGTTGTCGCGGAGGATTCTTTACACAACAAGTATGACACAACAAGTAAAATCAACTAAATCTTAGGAAGTACTTTTGACTCATCATAAGTAACTCCTAATTATTTAAATGAAATTCAACTTCAACTAAGACAAAGTCTTAATGGAGTTTTACAAAAAGTGCTTGACAAACAAAAATAAAGTAACACGTTGTTTGGAACAGGGAAATTGTTCTGTAGTAAAAAAAGATCGCTTGAGATTTTAAATTAAAGATAAGAGGTTAATTGTAGAAACTTTAATAGCTGAAGATGACAAAGAGCAGGTTAATAAACACAAAACCGATATTAATTACATAAAAAGCAATTTTAGTAAGAAAATAACATATCTGATTCATCAACTTTTATTTAACCTTAATAGCCTTTTGAAGCAAAACAGATTGATAAATACAATTTAGAAGTTTTGCAGTTAGAAGATGAAGATTTATAGTTTATTCTCACTGTTATCACAAGTGAAAACAGTGACAACAATCTGAAAGTTCTTTACATGTTCAAGGTAAATGCAATCCATAAAAGCAATGAGTCTGAAACGCAAAACAGGGAACTGTTCCTATATAGAACAAAATCGGATGAAGTTGATGATTTTCTACAAACCAGCCATGTGTATCTGCTGCATATCACACATAGTTTTAAAACTGAAATTTCCAAGAGATTAAGCCACTGCAAGGTTGAAAACAAACTGACTCAACTCACATTCGTAAGCGTAACAAGCATCAACGTGACAAAGAAAACTATCTAACAAGGCTGTTGGAAAAAAACAGTGATGGAAGTTTTTTAAGCAGCGATTCCTTCAGAAGTAATATTGCTGATGAAAGCGATAAAGTCCTTTTCTGATCTAAAATCACACAAAGTTATTTCTTGTTTTTGAAGTAAAGTGAAACAATAAAATAAATAGTTTACTTTAGAATTGTAACGTAACACATTTAAACTGGATTTTGTTAGTTACGTGTTTTAATAAACTTAATAATATAAATTTCTTTTTGTATCTAAATAGAATTTTAACTGCAACTAATAACACCTTAGCTTAAATACTTTTTCACAGTAAATTGTTTTTCATTTTATCTTCTAAATTTTAATGCATCAAATTGCAAACTTTCTATGAAACCTTTGTTACGTACAATACATATTTGTTACGTATCCAATACATAATACATGAATAGTACTGGTTTGAAAACATACTATAGTAGCATGATAAACTCCAAAAAGTAATGAGAAAAAAAAACTAAGTAATTTTGCTAATAGTTTTCGTTTACGCTGATTTAGCGCAAAAAATGTTTAATATTCGTTATAAAATAATGTATATAAAAGTGTAAAGAAGTGAGTTTTAATGCACCTAAGTTTAAAGTTTTAATGCACCTATATAAAAATGGTTTATCTGATTTTATTTAGATAATAATGTTGTACTACGTACACATCGTTAACGACTCAAAACATTGAAAACTAAAAAATGTATCAAAAATAAGGGAAATTTTATACAAAATACAATATTTTTGACGTTATTATTTTATGTAAATACTTACAGTTTGCCTTTTTTTTTTGTAACATTTTTCGCTAAAAAACTTATATTGCTTGTTATATACTTAATCAACAATATTAAATTTATTCTTTAATAAACTTCTTAATAAACGAAGATATAGTTATTTTAACTAATTCACCTATTTAAATTAAGCAATATAAAAGCATTAAAGTTTTAAAAACGATTTTGTTTAAGCTTTAAAAAAAAAATAATAATTTAAGGTATATTTTTTCCAGCTGCTTTCATTATATCTGTACAACCATTGCGTTGCAATAATATACAGTAACCTCTCGCTTATTTACGCACATTGTGTCCACAGAAAAATGCGTAAAGATACGAGAGATCGTAAAGATACGAGAGGTACCAAGTATACTTACTATAATGGCTGTTTTTTTAAATTGCTTCTAGTTAAAAGTAGACTGGGGACTTTCCCACATTTAACAATTTGTTTATAAATATGAAAACAAAAGATAAAGCTACACATATATTAAAAAAATGATTTAAATTTGTATAAAATAATAATATTAGTAGAAAGATTTTAGCAACTTTAATAATATCTAGATTTTATTTTTATCTTTAATTATATGTGACTTTTCGATACTTAACATTTATATTCTATTCTGTTTACAAATTCAATTTATAATTAAGCATTTGTTTACAATTAAGAAATGGTGTGGTATCTATATTAAAATTTTTTTCTATAGCCTTTTACAAAAATATGCGTTTGGTGCTATAATTGATTTCTTCATTTGAACAAAAGTATATAAAATATAAGAAAAATGTTTAATAAAATAAAATCAACTAGTCAAGGAACATAAGTTTACTTAGTCTAAAGATATAGAAAGGTAACTAAGCATATAAAAACATATTTTAATTTAAAAATATACAACAAACCTTATTTGCGCAACATTAAAAAATTAAAAGTTTTAATTTTTTAGAATTCTAAAATGCGTAACTAAACGAGAGTTTGTAACGTCATGAGTGCGTAAAGATGAAAGGTTACTGTAATACTTATTTACTAGGTTAACTAAAACTTATTAAATATTAAAAACTAATATAAACTTTTATAAAGAAATGTTTTTATAACTTAGATGACTTTTTTTAAAAGTTTACTTTCAATACTTAATTAACCTTGGGTTTCTTTTCTATAAAACTTAATGAAAATTTTTATCTTAGTGAGAATATTAGTTTATGTAAAACGATGCAAAGTTAATTTTAATTGTTTTGATATTTCTGTTTACAAAAACTTTTACATATAACTTGTGTAATTTATATACATTTAATTAATTTAAAATATTCCATTAAACTTTTAATTTAATATAGGTTAGAGTAAGTTTATAATATCTCATGGCAAAGGTTTTTTCATCACTTTGTCTGTTTTAGTAAAAATGTTTGCACTTAAAATAAAAAATAACAACATAATACATTTAACTTTATTGTTTTTCAAAAACATTCAAAGAGTGAAACTATTCAGTCGATTATGTACAAATGCTGCCATCTTCCACACAGCCTCGCTTGATGCAAGCCCAGAAAGACCTGCCTCTGCAAGCTTCTGACAGGTTGACCATCAGTGCAGCGGCTACTAGCAAGTACAACGCGAATTTCGTTGACAATTTCATGTTTTTACCGAATAATTTCTTGAAAAAGTTTTATATTGTTAATAACGATTATCACAGTTTTTTTATGTTACAATTTGAAACTCATTTGTTTATTTTTTATTTAATTCTTTATATAAAAAACTATAAACAACTTCATTCAAAGTTGTTAAGGTTGAATAACAATTTTCTAAAGTACAATTCACACTTTGTAAAACGGTTCTCAAATTAATTTAATTAAATTATTTCAAAAACTAGTTAAAACGTTTTTTAATTAAAAAATTGTTTCTTTTTACCTTATTTTTTTAGTAAAAGAAATGTTCTACACACTAAAAACACTTTAAACACATTTTTCAAAACTTATCAATCTACTTTTTACTTGTTACTTTACACTTTACAGTACTTGCTTTTCTTTTAAAATAAATGTTAGTTTAACTTAAAATAATATGAAAATCATTTGCAACTTATGTTTTAACTTATAATTCTGTTTAAAATTTGAACAAGTTGTCATTAAACTGCAACCGATGGTTTATATATATTATTTTGTTTAAAAAACAACAAAGAAGTATATAAGCCAACAACGAGTAAACAAGGAAATTTTTTTTTTTTGTTTTAAGGAAGTTTTTTTTTGTTTAGTACAAAAGAGTTTTTGTTTGTTAGTACAAAAAATACTTAAACAAAAGTAAGGAAGTAATAAGACTTACTTAAATATTAATTTTTTTAACAAAAGAATCTTTATGAGTATATTTAATTCTAGCTTCAGTAAATTTTAAATAAAAAAAAAGGTAATTTTAAGTTCACTTGTTATATGAAATTACTGATGTAAAAATTGTAAAAAGTTTAGTTTTATTAACAAAAGTAATGCTACATCGTTAACCTCGAGTTGACAGAAACTAACTAATGCCACTGTAAACTAGCTAGTATCAGATAATAAAGTTTAAATTAATATTTTTGTGTACATTATTAAATACAACTATACTTGAATAAAAACATTTTTTACTCACATATTGAAGAAAGACGTATATGGTTTGCTAAAAGTGCAAAACAGTTTTGAATTATGGAATATGAAAGTTGAACAATTTTAGCGACTTGAAAAACTTTTACCCCAAACGCTTAAAAATTTTTGATAATACTTAGTATGAAAAAACTTAAGTTTTAAATTTTCTACCAACTGTTTATCAAAATACTTTTTACCATATACAGTTTAGAAAAAAAACTAGTTTTAGTTTAAATCATCCTTAAACTAAGATTTTTTTACTACATTAAATTAAATTTGAAGCATTTTTCTGAGACATTCAATAGTTTGTAAAACATTAAAACTAAAAGTTGAGAATTTAAATGAATATTATTCAAAATAAGCTTATACATGCTCTTTTAAAGCTCTTTTAGTTTTAAACAACTAAAGAACTAAAAAAAAACTTCTTATATAATATATTATAGAGTAAATAAAGAATTTATTCTTTCAAGAATTTATTTTACACACAAAGTTTCGGTCAAAGACATCGTCAGTAAAATAAAGTCTTGAAAGAAAAAATTCATTATTTCTCCTCTAGTAGTTGAGATCTCCCTATTTGTTTTCTAAAAAACAAAACATATAATATTAAAAAGTATAAAAAAAGCAAAATTGATATGAAAAGTTAATAAATGTTTTTTTACAAGCTTTAAGTAAACATACATAATTGTTTTGTTTTTTAAAATATTAATTAATTTCTTTTTTTTACAGTTGTTAGAGATGACTATCAACAAAGAATTTTTTTATACAACTTAAAGTAAAAATATGAATACTGAATTCTAAATTCTAAACTTCAAAAATAAGTTGTTATGTACGTCAAAACAAAAACAAACATAATGTGAATAAAAACAAAATTAAAATATATAATTAAACAGTTTGGTTGAGAAAAAAAAAAGTTCAATCAAATAAAACATATGTTTAAGCATGAGTACATTTTAACCATAATTTAGTATCTATTTTAAATGTTATTACTATGTAGGAAGTGCGTTTGAAATGAAACACTTTTGATTTTTTTTAATCTAGTTTTAACCACTAAAGTTATAAACTAAATTAAAAAATTAAGACAAGTTGAAAAGTATTTTAAAATAACTTTAAATCAAGTTGTCGTTGATAAATTACAAATTACAAAAATGGATAGTAAACGTTCTTTACTGTACTTGATCAAAAAACAAACAAAGTTAAAATAATTTAAAACGAAAATCTAAAGTCTTACAAACAACTTTAGTAAAATAGATAGTTTTAAAACAAAAATATTTATTCGTAACAAAATATATTTTTTTTGATGTGTATTTTGAGAAAATAGATAATATATATCTATATATTATTATTATTTACTAATACGTCCTGGACAGGACGTTAAACTATATCCAAGTGGTGTACAACTCGATAACTGAAATATTTTTTCGTAGATTGAACCAGAGCTTCGTATACCAGGTCTCAGGAATAATTATTTTGAGCGCTTTTTGTTTTCGTTTTAATAATGTGTTGCTAAAACTTATTAAAAGAAAAACTGATTAACACTGCTACCTTTGAAAATTTAGTCCGTAAAGACCAATTGCCTGCCGACCCCTGACCAAAAGCAAAGTGATGCTAGGTGCTTAAGGAAATATGCATATACATATGAAACTGCGCATAAAAAAACTGAGAAAAATAAAGCTACAATAAGCATTTTTTTAACGTTTGAGTACCAACATGAATTATTTTTAGAAGTGCTGTTGTAGTAAGGTCCTAAGAAAGTACTTTATTATTTAACAAAAAATAGTTCCAACTTTTTTTTTAATCCAAGACACGCCTTATTTATAGAGCTTGAAAACGGCCTAGATATGACTAAAAATATTACTTAATCTAATTAAAAATAAACAATGCAGAGATTAGATTATAACTGAAAATGGGTACCTGTTTATTTCTTCAGTTTTTCATGTAAGGGTATAATAAAAAAAAGTTTTACTTTATCACTGAGTGTTATAAATTTTTTAATCAAAATATATAGAGCGTTTTAAAAGCATAAATTTCGATACTTTCCTATTTATAAAAGTTTTCAAATCATAGTGTTTTTTCTAATCAGTACTTCGTTTAATGTTCACCGTGTTCACAGTTTTGATAATCACATTTTTTTAAAATTAAATTTAAGAAGTCCACAACGATTTAATTTATATTAATATTAGACTTTTTGGTTCTAAATAGTCATCTATGTCAAACAATATATTTTTTAGTCTATAAAACTACGTTTAATATTTTTATGCATGAAAAGTTTACACAATAAACGTATGAGTATAAGGAAACTGTAGTTATAATGCTTTTCAAATAATTTATTTTAAAAATAATAAATAGCACAGTACAATAAAACGATACAAAGAATGAATTATTTTGATGAAAGTTTATTTAAGGCGTACAGTGACAATTTACTACAGTGATCAATAACAAGAAAAACGTGATATTTATGAACAAAGATTAAAATTTTAGTAATGTTAAAATGATTTCAATTTTTTTTTTTTTTGCATAATACCCAATAAAAATTTAAAATTAAAAAAAAGTTAATGTAGGTAATTTAAGTAAACAAAATGTTTTGAATTCAAACATGTTGTTATGCATCATTAAAAGTATAAATAAAGTTTTTGAACATTTAAAAGAGAGTATTAGGCAGAAATTTGTAACATATTAGTTAAAAAAACTTTAGTTTTTTTTTTTAATTTAGCTTTATCAAAATTATGCAAAAGAAACTTTTTAATTGAAACATACACTAAAATAAATAAAAATCGGATATATGAAATACGAGCTAATTATACTTCAAATTTTTTTTTTCATAAAAACAGTGATTACTAATAGAATGCTGAAAAATTTTTTAAGAATGATTTGAAAAATAAACAAAAAAATAAACAGTTTATGTAGTTTTTGTAAGTCTTTTATCTTTCACAGCATGATAAAAGTTTTAACATTCATTCTAAAATTTATTTAAACGTCAACATTCATTCTAAAATAACAAATATTTCAAAATATTCTCAATCATCATATGTATCATCATCGGAAATTGAAACTTTTTCCAATTTCTGAAAAAAAAACAGTTTTGACGCATAAGAAATAACACATAAAAACTGTTATAGCTACAAAAAAATGTTTAAACATTTCAAGAGTTTTCATCACTTTAAATTCTTTAAAACTGTGTCTTTGACTTTTGAAGTGAATTAAATAATTTATAAAGTAATGTTTATGCTTAAAAAAATAAAGTTAAAAACCTTTATATTTTACGTTAATAAAGTTTATTGTAATACAATACTAAAAATATATTGAATAATAATATTTTTTTAAAGGACGTAGCTATGTTTTGCTAGCACTTTATTTAAAAATAAAATTTCATACGTACTGCATTATTAAGTTCTACATACAATCATATAATAATTATCATGAAATATCATTACAGTAGCGCAAACAAATGACTACATAAAAAACAAAGAAACTTTAATAAACTTTTTAGTATAGTAAAACGAACAATTCTATCTTAAAATCTGAATGTAAAATCATTGATCAATTTCAAACTTACTTGCAAGTTAATTTCTTCAATATTTTTCATGGAAGTCCGCATCAAATCAACGTGTGATTTTTTCCTTTGAACAATTACCTCTTCAAACCCGCTTCTAATTAAATTAAATACAAAAGTTAGTACAATTTCAGCAAATAAATTGACAATTAAAAATTTAACCTGGGTGTGTTGATGCTTTCCAAGTAGTTTTTTATTCTCTTTCTTCTTTCAAAAGTTATTTTGTCTTCTTTAGAGACTGAAACGTTTGTATATGACTTAAACTACTTGCTTTTAATATAAATACTTGAATAATAATTAGTGTATAAAAAGTGTGTTTTCGTGATAGTATCATAAATTCAAAAAGTTATCTTTCTAGTATTCACATTAACAAATAATTCATAGCTTCCGTACGAATAAGATACTTTTTAAACAGAGGACTAGTTTTAAGATGGAAATTATTAATACAACTTAAAAAACTATCTACAGATATATAGATTTATTTAAAGATTTCAGGTTTTATTAAGTAATTTTTAAATGAAAAATAATTTACAACTTTTAAATTAAAACCACAGCTTAAACAAGAAGGTTTAAATTTTAAATTAACTTATTAAATTTTTAAATACTTTAAACTATTTACTTAAGTAACACCATATGGTCTAGATCAGCGATTCTTAACTTGGGGAGGCATATTCCTTTGCTGTAGGGTGTAAGTTTTCTTGAATACAAAGATGTAAATTAATGTTTATAAATTGTCTTTTTAATTCATAAGTTTGTATTTAACTATTTTTTTATATAAATAAACTCATTAAACTTTACGTTTTTTTTTTATATTTGATAAGCTTAAGGTTAAAAGAAATCTTCAAAACTAAACACTATCCTATATATTGGGGGTAAATTTGTAATTACTTTCCAAAAAGGGGTAAAACATGAAAAACAGGTTAAGAACCGCTGGTGTAAATAAAGTCTTTAAAATTAAAATTATTTCTCAATATTTTTGAATAGTTTAGTTATACTTTATACTTCTGTTGATAAAAAAAAACAACGCTCTAATAAAGTTTGAAAAAACTAAACATCGAATATAGAAGGAATTCGCTAAGTTTTAAGTTTAATAAAAGAAAAAAAAAACAATAAGTAATTTCATTAATTTAGTAACACATAAAAGCTAACTTTCTTTTTTTTACTTTAATTTGTAAGTTACATTAAAATAACAACCAAAATGCTTAGTAAAGTTAAAAACTTTTAGTTTAAATTTAACTTTTAGTTTAAGTTTAACTATTAGTTTAAACTTTAAGTTTAGTCGAGTTGGTTATATTTTTGATTGTATTTTATTTTATTAAAACATATATCATAAGCTTTTTTAAACAATCTTAAATAATCTTTAACTGAAGAGAGAAAATATGCATATCAATGATAAAACGCATAGCTTAATAAACTTTTTTTAAATAGCTTAAAATAACAATTTGCAAACTTCATGTTGAGCTTATTTAACAACTATGATAAAACTATAATTTTTTTTATCATTTTAAAGATTTTCAAAAGGACACTAACATATTATTACAAGAAAATGCTCAAGCATGCTTCAAAGAATAAAAAGTATAGTTAAGTTCTTTAATTAAATAAATAAACTTTTATTAATATTTAAGAGAGCTTAGGGATCACATTAAATGAATAATTAAGTTCTAAACATATTTAGTTACAAATTTGTATTTTAAACCACACCAAGCTAAGTTTTACCTTACTTTATGAAAACATTTACCTTTATTATTGCCAATAGAACGTTTTACGACTTTTTTCTTATCGACTTCCTTTTTTCTTTCACTAAAAATGATCTAAATTTATAAAACAAAAAAAAAATTAACAGAGAGCAAAATGAGTTATGTTTGTTCTTATTTTTTTAAGTAGTGAAAGAGATTTCGAAAAACTAAAAGATTTTGTATGGGATTTTTATAATTCTAATGACTATTTACTAAATTATTTAATTCTATGGTATAAAAAGAAAAGAGTTTGTTAAAATAATAATCCATCAGTAATCTTTTTTGGATAAAAACAACTTAATTTAAACTAGTAACTGTCTAAATTTTGTAGTAAATATTTTTTTAAAACTACTTATTCAGAAGATGCAAATCTAGTTTTTATAATGAGTTTCTTAAAAAGTACTCTTAACTTGGTTTTATTTTTTGCATAGTAGCGATAATTTAATTACTGCTTTATTACAACTTTGCTTACTAAGAGTTTTTAAAGTTTTCATAGTACATTTAAAAAAACATAAAGCCCTTGTTTAACAAGTCCTGTCTACCAAAAAAAAAAAGATGCCAAACCATGTAACAAACAAATACTAAAACTCTAATAATCAATCACTTTATCATTCTGACGATATTTCAGCATAACATACATTATTAAGCAATTGATAAAATGCACGAGTCAGGCTCAAAAAGAATTAGTCTAAAATCAAAAAACTGACAAAACTAACTTTAAAATTACATTAGGTAAAGCTGAATTGTTGTCTTTCTCAACAGGTAATTGAATTTTGGGCTTTGTTCCTATTTTGTTTACTCTACTTTTGGCTGGAAGAGAAACACATCTGTAAATAATAGTTTAAAACCCTTGTATCTTTTTCTAAGATAAACTTAATCGAAGTTTTTAGTAAATACATACTGAAAAAACTTTTTTTAATATTTTCAACAATACTTAAAACAATTAATCTTAATGCAGCAATTAATATTTTTAAAAATTAAGTCTTTCTTATATTTAATCAATTGAAAAAATTTAAAATTGATTGTTAGTGCATTACACTTTAGTGGTAAATAAACAATAAAACATTAATATCTGTGTAGGTTTTTATGAGGAATAAAAAATATTTTTAAATTTGTTAAAAAATGGTTAAAAAATGTCTTTTTTAATTTGTAAAAAAATTATTAACAAATTTTCGTTTTTAATTCTGCACATTCTAAATACAAAAGTCTAATAATTCCTACTTGTTGGTCTTTTTAGAGAAAACAGAGCTTCTTTCAGGTACTTTATTTGTAACTTGTAAAAACGGCTTTTCTTCCTTAAAAGTATTGTAAATTTTAGACAAAAGATACAAAAACAGTTTAACTTTTTTTTTTTTTTAATCTGTAAAAAATCGAAAGTTTAAAGTTTAACTCAAACAAATAAACTAGATATAAAATTTAATATAATACCTTTTTTTAATGCTAATTGTAATATTTTGTTATTGTTTTTGAAGAATAACTCCTTGTCAATTTAGTTTAATAATTTATTAACAATGTAAAATCTGAAACGAAAACAAGTATAAACATAAACACTAAAATGAGCTATAGTCCAATTATCCTACATCCCCTCCAGCTCATTAAAGATAATAACAAGTTTAAGGCAATGACATAGCTCGTCAAGAGGGGATTTAAACAAAAACAAAAATATTTTACTAAGATGAAATTAAATTTTATGCATTAAAAAAAAGCTAAATTTACTTAAATAAAAATCTTTAAACAAGGGATTTATTTGAAGAAAAACAAAACTGCAATAAAACGCACTAAATAAATCCAAAACAGTTCAAATTCATGCAATTCCACGCTGAATCCTTCCTGGCTCAGCAATCATCACTATCAGCATCAATTGAACACTCAGCACCAACTTTTGTATTAACAGGAACAAACTGACTTCACTTACGGTGATTTCTACTTTGGAGTACTCCACTCTCAAGCCTTCCTGGCGCATTGAAGTCTTTCAACCTACGCAAAGCAAGCGGCACCTTATTTTTTTTTGGGAACTATAGGAGCAGGAATGTACTCTTCCTCAACCTCTTCATGATCCGCTTCAACCTCACTGGTTTTACCACTATTGGCACTGTTGGAATCCTCTGTAATCTTTACAGAAGAATCAGGACGTTGAGGACCAACATTGCACTCATGTGAGCTTGGTAGATTACTGCTCCAACCATGGGAAGTTTTTGCTTCAATGCTTGTTGAGGCTGGGTTATACATCCTTAAAAATTTTCTGTTCCTCCGAGTAAGTCTCCGTGAACCATCAACTCTGACTACATACTGATTATGTGGAAGCACCTCCATTATCACTCCGCTTCTGTCCCATTTACGTAGATGAGTGCCACTCTGGTTCTGTAGTAGACACCTACTGCCAACATAGAGAGGTCGCAAATCCTTGGCTCTTTGGTTAAGTACTTCAGAATTCTAACAAATCTTGTACGGAGCGCCTCTTCTTTAAGCTTCCATGCTTTTCTCCACATGGGTCGCACATTAGGATTGGAGAATTTGTCAAGTATGTTCAAAAATGAGAAACTATCTCGCAGCTGACGTCCATATATGATCTCGGCTGGAGACACTTGACAATCGCTATCAGGAGTATTTCTCAGATGGAGCAACGCACTTAAAAACTTGTCATTGTCCAGACTTCCTGAAGCGTCAACATTTGATCTTAGCAACCTTTTTACCTGTTTGACGGCTACTTCCGCTCTGCCGTTTGATCTTGGAGAGTAAGCTGAAGATATTCGGTGCGTGACATCCCAGGTTTTAAGGAATTCCTTTGTTGCACTGGACGTAAATTCCGGTCCACCATCACTTGATATTTCCTCGGGTACTCCAAACCTGGAAAACAAAACTCCGAGGCACTTAATCAACCCACGCGAACCTGCCTGAGAGGTTCCGCTGGGTGTGGAAAATATTTCCGACCAACCCAACAACCTGTCACCGACTACAAAAAAATTGTTTCCGGCAAACTGGAAAAAATCTGCCAATATTTTTTCAAAAGGGTTTGTAGGAGGATCAGATGCTTCTTGTGGCAATGATGGTTGAGAAGGTGAATTGCGGTTGCAGCTTTGACAATTGGCCCGAATTGCTTCAATGTCTTGTGTAATAACAGGCCAGAAGACAAACTGTTGGGCACGACTATGCATTGATGTGACTCCTTGGTGCGCCGAGTGTAACTTGTTGAGGACCCGATATCGTAGACTGACGGGGATTATTACTCTGTCCTTGTAAAGTATAGCCCCATCACTTAAGTACAATGCATCATCGTATCTAAAATACGCTGACAAAGATTCATTATGTTTCAAGCTTCGACCTTCCTCAATACACCTGGATACTCTTGAAAGAACTTTGTCATTTAGTGTCTCTTCTACAATTTCCTCCCAAATGATTGTCATTGAATGGCATACTTCATTACTCAATGAAGCAATTAGAAGTGATTCGTCAGTCAAATCACCATCATGTGAATTAACTTCATTAATCAAGCTTGGATAACGCGATGCAGCATCTGCCGCAAGATTAGTTTTACCTGGCATGTAATGCACTTGAAAAAGCCATGGCAAAGTACGTTGTTTGAGCCTAAAAATGCGCGTGTTGTGAATTTCGTTTAAGGTGCGATCACAAAAAATCTTTACCAGTGGTTTATGATCCGTAACAACCACAAGATCTTTGCAGCCCTTAGTGAAATACTTTGTCTGTTCTAATGACCAAGCAATAGCAAGCGACTCCCCTTTTATGGCAGCATAATTCTTTTCTGCTCCATTCAGAAACCTTGAACCTGCAAGCGTCACTTTCCAGCCGGTGGTGCAGCAATCTGGTAACCGGCAATTGCATTTGCAGTGTTTCTGCATTAGGAAGTAGCCCAATCCTTGCTTTGACCAGTCTGGTCTAAGACAAGTCAGTTTCCCAAGATAAAAAATTTGAACACCGCTCTTTATTGCGTCAATCATTATCTCTTTTGATTCATTAAATGATTGGTTTAATTTTTCTGTCCACATAAACTTACATTTTGGACTGAGAAAATCTCTAAACGGTGCCATGACTTTACAAAGTTTGGCATAATTTGCGACTTGATTTATCAGACCAAACCAGCTGCGTATACCTGTGGCAGACTTTGGGGTTGGGAAAATGCGAATGGAATCCAGATATTTGGGCAAAGGTTCTATACGTTGATCAGAAATTCTGAATCCAGCAAAATCAACGGACTTTTGACAAAACTGGAACTTCTTGGGATTTAGAATAATGCCTGCATTGTTAACTTTTGACAGAAAATCTATTGTTCGCCACCAGTGACACTCTAATTCTGAATCAAAAAATATGGTGTCATCAACACCCCTCTCCTTTTTTTTCAAAATCAGATAAAATAGCTGCAAATCGTCGATTGTAACCATCACCAGATGATACAAAGCCTTGAGGTGCTCTAGTATATTGGAACCTGCCAAACGGAGTGATAAATGTAGTGAGGTGTTTATCACTTTCTCTCAGTGGAACTCCATGATACCCGTTCCATGCATCTGTTACAGTCTTGAACCTTCCCTTTGGAATTCTGCGCGCTAGTTTAAACGGAGTATCTGTAGCGCACGTCTCCCTCTTGCAATACTTGTTAAGTGGTGAGAGATCTACTGTCATCCTAGGTGAACCATCCTGTTTCCTGGTGACCACCATGCGGTGACACCAGCTTACAGGTTCACCAAATAGGACACGTTCTAAGACACCCAACCTCACATCTCGAATGAGATCTGCTTCAACCTGTTTCCGCTAATGAATTGGCATGTGAGCTGGTGTATGATAAGCACGTGGTTTAGCATCATTCTCCAAATGTATCTCAAGTGGAGGCCCACTCATTTGCTGGAGTAATTTATGTGGACATACATTAAACGTTGAAGCTGTGTACCTTTGTAAGAGCCAATCACGCATTTTGCTCACATTTGTATTTGATGCCTCAAACGGAAGTTTGTTTAGTCGGTCTGGCACTCTACTCCTTGGCGGGCAATCACAGGTCACATCTTTATGCGAGACCAGTCTATTCAATTCATTTTCATTTGAACTTACAGCAACTTCAGAATGCTGATGAGGCAGTTGAGATGGTGGGAAAATCCTTATTAATAATCAGGAGGTCAACTATGGTTTCATAGGAGAGAAAGAATCCGGTCACTGAATCGCTTACATAAACAATTCCATCACATCTGATAACCTCCTTCTTTGGAGACATTCCGGTGAAAGTCGCTTTAAAAGCCCCTAGAATGTTAATAGGAGTTTTATTGGCAGCCCGAATTGTGATGGATACAGGCCTTAAATCCTTCTTACAAAAACCAGCCTCCTGAAAGTTTTTCTACCCCCAAAGGTTCGACTGTGCTCCAGTATCAGCTAAAGCACTTACCCATGCAAACTTGTTTGTGCCATGTATAGCAATCTTGACTGATGCACGAGGATGATCAGTCGTTGCCTTGGCTTTACGCAAGGACTTCTTGCTGAATATGGTGTTATTCAACATGATTCTTTTACTTGCGTGTAGTGACATTATTTGGGTATCTTGTTGCATAAAATCAGAACGATCAGCTTGGATTTGAACAGCATTAACCCTTTTTGATCAACTACGCCAACAAGATAGACAATATCTGAAAGGTTTTTTATTTTGGTTACCTTTTTCGTTGAAAGGATAGAAAAGCCTTTTACAGTTCTGGCACGGAACATGTTGGGACTTATCTCCTATATTGACCAGTCCCTTCTTCTTACGTTGAAAGGAAGAGACTGCAGATATGGTCCGCGAATTCTCAGTTGCATGGCGTCCCATTTCTTTACTTTCAATAAAGGAAATTTTATCAAATGATGACCTGGATAAGATATCTTCAGTACTGAGAACTTCTCTTCTTATGTCATCATCCCCAACGTCAGCGAGCATCACATCTTTTATTGCTTCTTCTGTGTAGCTCGTCACATTGCTTTTCCCACAGTCACACTCACTGACTGTAGTGAAATTGCAGGTTTCTGCTTTGCTTCGTACACGTGCTGCAAACGTTCTAAATGGTTCATCATGGTCCTGATGTAGGTTCATAAGTTCTGCTCTCTTTACACCAGTAGCAACTTTTATGACTGCAATCGACTCCATCAGTTTAGCAAAGTAACTTTCTGATTTGGCCAAGCTTATCCTGCGCACACTAAAAAAGCTGTATGCTTGCATTTTTGTTGCTTATATTCGAACCTATCTTGAATGCCTCCCACCTCCGAATGAAAGCAAGCCATGTCTCTTGGCTGATCCCCCGGTCAACCCTTGGTCGAATCGAAGTGCATTTGGCATTACTCCATTATTGGATAACTCAGAATTTTGCTGATGCTCCACTTTGTGGAGGTTGAGAAGGCTACTCACAACATCACCGGATAGATCTGGTGTCTGGAACTCGCATCCACGGATTGGGCACTTTACTACAACCAATTTACTTTTCTCAGATTGTTGATGAGATTTTACATGAAGAATAACTTCTTGTCAATTTAGTTTAATAATTTATTAACAATGAAAAATCTGAAACGAAAACAAGTATAACAACAACACTAAAATGAGCTTTAGTCTAATTATCCTACAGTTTTTAAATTATATGTAAAATTTCTATCACAGCATGAATAAATTAATAAAAGATAAAATTACTTTTAAACCATTTTTGTAAACTGAAGTCCATACTTATAGAAGTATTAAATATAGGAAGCAGTTAATATATCAAGCTATCATATAATTTAAGTTTAAAAAAAAACTTATTAATTGTGAGGTAACATTAAGTTAATAAGAGTAACACAAACAAAAACTAAAAGAAAATTGATAAATGAAAAATATAGATAAAAAATACTAAAAAAGTACTATTGAAAACATAAAATACTTCATTTTTATCAAAATAAGCAATTGTAAGCAAGTTATTGGAATAAAAAAAAAGGTGTTAAAAATAATTATAACATAGAGTAAAGGCCAAAATTGGAGTCAAACTTGCTTTTTAGGCTGTAAAATTTAAGAAGCTAAAGTTCTTTTTTCAGGTTTTCTCAATTTCTTCCAGGTTTTTCAAAGTACAGGTTTCAATGTCAATTATTTGTATAATACTTAACTTAAAGTAAAACTGTTTTAAATAGTAATAAATAATTACTAGATAAATATTAAGTTAGAAAAGATAAAGTATTGCTGTCTTGAATTTTTTTTAATAAACTAAATTATAAATGATACCAAAATAAACTATTGTATATAACAGATATAACATACATATAATATAATATCTAACAAAACTTTCATTATTTGACATGTCAAAACTTTTTTAAATCCTAGTATTCTTTTTAAAGTTCAAAATTTATTCAGGAATCAATGTTTCCCTAATTTTTTTCTTAGAGACGAGATACTTCAACAGGTTAATTTATTCAAGTATAATTAAGCAACATTAGACAAAAATTGTAAATATTTTATTAGAATCTTTATAAAAAACACTTTTTAAAACATAATATAATTTTTTACTAGTTAATCAATATTTGAATGTAATTTTTCATTTATAAAAATATGTAAAATATTATCAGACTTCAATTTGAATTTTAGAAAAAGAATGTTTCCAAAAAAAAAAAGGATTTTTCACTCTTTGTACATATTTTTTTGACATATATATTTTTTTAATTTTAAGCATAGCAGTCTAATATTTGAAAAGCATTAAAAATTATTCTATAAATAGTAAAATGTAGTTCATGCTCTAAGTTTTGATATAAAATCTAGTGGACTGCACAAAAAAAAGCTAGGAACTTTCGAAAATAGTTAAAACTTAGTAAATAACGACTGACTTTTTTAACAAGTTTATTTATTTAGGTTTGTAATTGTAATTTAAAGTTCATTTTTAAATAACTACTGATAGCAAGTTCGTTAACTTTTAAAATAAAACTTATTAGTTTTGAATTTATTTACTATTTACACTTTTTTTTTCTTGAAATTTTGAAAAACATTTAAACACATATTAAGCTCACTCTTATCACAAAACAAATGAATAATCAAGACAAACTATAAACTAACAAGAAAGAAAGATTGATCTTCAACTGGTCGTATTACAGCACAATTGACATTATTGCTAGGAATGTCAAACTTTTCTTCATTTCCATTTAAAACATTCGTATCATTTGCTGGAGTAGTAACACTCTCTGTAAATTCACATTGAAATACAGAAATGATAAGTAATAATAAGTTATAAAAGTAAAAGTATCTAAAAGTATTTAAATAAAAAAAAATACTTTTTGTAAAATAATCAAACAAAAATACCTGATAAATAAAACAAAAAACATATTTTAAGTAAAAACAACTTTGTGAAATCATTATACAAACATAAACCTAATGGAAAAAAAATAAAACTAAATCTAATCAAAATATATGCAAAACTACCTTTTGATTTTAAATATTCAGTTTTCAGAAAATTCTTTATTTCCAATACACCTTTATTAACTATATTTGGAGGTGGATAGGACAATGGATTACCTCTCAAGCTTAATCCTAAGATAAATTTAAATCAATAAAACGTTCTAAAATAAAAAAATGTCAGTTTAATCTAATAAATAAGATAAGAGGTGTTTATAAAATGAAAAAAAATCTCCTAGAAGCTTACTGTCGAATAACCACTAATAGAAAATGCTTATCAAACATTCTTTTTTACTAACCTTAGTTAATACTACTTGTTAAAAATATTATAAGTTTCCAAAAAACTAGGTTTTGTCAACCTGAAAAAATATAAGGATATCATTTTTCTAATAAATTATAATTTTACTTCAAAGTGTTTTTTGGGCTATACCACTAAAATAATTTTATTTCTACATTTAAATATAAAAACAAATAATCATTAACATAAAACTAATGTAGATCCAATACAGATCTTTTTAATTACACTATTTATAATAAGTTGGTATTGTAGTTGTTATAACTTCTAGCCTATTTATTAGTTTATTTTATGTTAATCTAAAACTATATTTTGGTGTATATTTATAAAATAATCTCAATTATCTAGTGATCAGTTTTAAATACGTTTTTACAGTTAACTTGCCAGCTTTTTCCTTAAAAAGTAATTTTTATTTTTATAAATTCATACATTTTGGTACACCACTGTAATAAAAAACTTGTTTAAGCTAGGGATGTAAATCTCAGGCCTGCCAAGAAATCTAGCTGGCTATGTATATTTCAATTTAAAAATAACTTTGACAAAACAAATGCATATTGCTTTCTTAGAAGAAATATTTTGAAATGTGCTCTTAATATGGTTTATAGTACAGTAATTATTTATTGAGTTAAAGGTTTTATATAATTCTAACTTTATAAACTACCAGGCTCCCAAAATTTTTTTTAACTAATTTTAATTTATATAATGTCCAGTCGTGAGTAATTTTGTCTCGTAAATCTAGGCCACAGATTAGAAAACTTACCCAACACTGATCTAAAATATCAAAGAACTTTTTTTAATTTAACAAAACTTAAAGTAAATTTTGAGAGAGAAAAAATCAAAGTTGATAAATCCAATAAATTCATAATGGATATGCAAACTAAAAAGGTAAAAATAGATTATTTCTTTAAAAAAAACTGTTTTACTTTACAAGTTGAATTTAATTACTAATATCTTAATTATTTAAGCAAAATATTTTATTCAATTTGTTTTTTTTTTGAAAAAATGTTTTTTTTTTGTCTTTTTAATAATGAAGATTCATTTTTATGTTTTGGATATTTAAACACTGCAAATCTCTTAATCAAATAGTTTAGAAAAAAATTTAAACAATTTAAGCTTAGTAAGTAACTTTGAGTAAACTTTAAAGTATCTAGAAGATTTTCAGTGAAAAAATTATGGGCATTTGTAGTAGAAAATATTACAAAACAAATTTATCTCAAAATGTACTTAAATTTCTAATATCCTTTTAAAAATTACTTAAAGATCAAAGCTTTAAAACAAGAGTCAGAGGTAATTTTGTTGATAAATGTCTTGATACCATAAATAAAGTACTTTTATAAAATTACTGACTGCAAAATTAAACGAAACTATTTGATTAGTTTAGCTAAAATCTAGTATGTGTGTTCTGAATAAAACAAAAACTAATTGTCTAAAACGTACCTGATAAACTTTCAACCATTCCTAGTTCAGCTGGTAACTCTTTTACATTGTTGCATTCCAACAACAGATTCTGAAGAAACCTGACAATTAATAAAACTTATCAAATTTTACTGAAACAAAGTATTTACCAAAACAAGCTAGTAAAGAGTTAATAACAATCAGTATTACAATAAACACAGCGCAAGCTCTTTATTATGGTTGATTCTAACAAAATACTTTGGAGAATCTTAAATAGAAGTTCTGTGCGGTCATATTAAAAACAGTATAAGTTTAAAAGGAATGATTTAACTATATGTCAAGCACTGCTGAGACAGGGACTAGCTTTTGTACTTTAAACTTGTTACAAACATTTTAACAATTTTTTTTCTTTTAAAAAATATTTAAATACTTTAATTTTGTTGAGTAGAAATATAATTTCACAAGAAAAAAAAGCAGATTAAACATGTTCATTTTTTGACCTAGCAACCCTGTTTAAAACAGAAAATATTTTTTTTGTATATTAGTAAAAATAAAAAACACTTACTTTTTTTGTATTAAAAGTATAAGTATGTAATAAAACATGGCGGGTACTAAAAAGGAGTTAGCAATGAAATGAAATATTTTATTAATTTTTAATTAAAACTTATTGTTTCAAAAATTCTTTTGTAAAACAAAGTTTTGCCCAGTAAAGGTTTTGATTTTCAATTAGTTTATGTAAATTAAAAAAATTATACTGTTAAGCTACTTTAAATGTGTTTTTTGTAAAAAAAAAATTAGATGAATAAAATAATATCTATCAATATATTTTTTGTGTCAAATTGTAATGTTATTACTTAACATGTAAAAGTTGTTCAAAATTCCAGGTTTTTTAGTGATATTTGTTCAAAATTCTAGGTTTTATAGTGGTTTCTGTTCAAAATTCCAGGTTTTTTCAAATGTTCTAAACTCAAGGTTTTTCAAGGATTCCAGATTTTTGGCAACCCTGTTAAAAGTAAGAAAAAGCTAGTAAAAACTTTAAATTGTTTAGGATAAAACTATAAAAGTAATTTGTTAATAAGTTATATCAAAGGTTTGAATTCTTGTTAAAATATAAATAACGTAAGCAATATGTATCAATATTTAAAAATGATTGATAAAATAATCAGAGAGTCTATTTAATAAAAGCAGAAAAACTTAATAAAAACTTACAAGTATTTTTTTTTATGTACTGAACTATAATTTAAACTGAAAAAAATATTTTTCATAAGGTAAGAACTTGAAAAGGTTGAAAACTTAAATATTAATAATTCTAATTGTTTCTCTTTAAATAAAATAAATGTGTAAAATTTCTACTTAAGATTATAACATTTTACAAAAGTAAATTTAAACTTTTAAGAAGTTTTTTTAGCAAAATAACTAAGAACTGTATTTCAAGTTATAAATAAGAAATAAAACATTTTGTAGACTTACTTGTGTTTTCCCACACTGCATGGTACTTTTGTTATACAGTTGTTACGAAGATCCAACCATTGTAATGATGGCAACTTGACAAACAATTCATCATTTAGCTTATCAATCTGGTTGTTTGCTAGGTAGAGCTCCTGGTTAATATAACAATATAAAATTTGTAGTTTCGTAAAATCTTTGAAAACAATTTACTTCATTGTAATTTAATTTTTTGACAAAAAACAAAAAAAAAAAGTAATGATAACTTTATTTGGTCACAGATTTTTTAAAAAGTTTATTCAAAACATTTTTTGCTGTTTTTTTTTAATTATTGTCCAAATTAGTAACTTCATAACTTATTTAAGATTATGGGAAAAGGGTAATAAGGCCTTTTTTCTTAAATATTGGTCTTACTTTAAAGATCTTTACTAAAGCAAACTGTTGCTTTTAACCATTAAGTTTTTGAGACACAAGGGCAGAAAGTCAGAAAGTTTAATAGACTCTAACGGAAGTTTAAAGTTAGAAAATAAATGTAAAATATGTTTTATTAAAAATTTATTTTCTACTACAGTTTTTAAGCAATCATTTTCGAAATTTCTCAGTAAAATCTAGATTAATAATAAATAATTATACTGTAAGATATTTTTTTAAGTTTTAAGCAAAAATATGACTTTATTGTAAAAATATAACTTTCTGTTCATAGTTAACTTTTTTTTGTTGCAGTAATTATTTATTTTAATACTTAAAGCATTTCCTGTAAATTTGAGGGCAATTGCTTACAAAATAAAAAGAAGATAAATTTAAGCAAGTTTTGAATCTTCAAAAAAGTTGACAATAAAAAGTGGCCTTTTGTTTGTTTTTGACACATATAAAAAAATCTTAACTAAAAATTTTAATTGTATATCTCTATGAATAAATAAACTTTAGCTTAATCATACAAAACAAGTTAAAAAACAAAAACAATATTTATAATAGCTCCTTGTCACATGTGTACAAATGAACAGTTAGGTTCTTTGGTACTAGTTGTTCAATAATTAATTAATAGTAATCAATAAATAATAAATATTTTTAAATCATTCAAAACAGTAACTGAGTTACTCAATTATAATTTTATACCTGACTTACTTATAAATAATTTTCTAAAAGTAAGGTTAGTTTTAAAAACTTTAGTCAACTGTATTACATAATACTTTAAAGATTTTATAAACTAACTTATATAATAAAATAAGATAAAATTATATCAAAAAAAATAAAACTAAACCTGGACAAAATTCTAAAAAGTATCTTACTTTTAAGCTAGATAGCACAAGTACTTCACTAGGAATACAGACCAGCTTTTTGTAACTTAAATCCAAGCAATTGTTACCTTGATAAAAGTCAGTTTCATCTATAATATTACTTTTTGTTGACATTAAAATTGAAAATTACTTTCATAATGATAATGAATTTAATTTTGATGGTTCATTAACAGCAGCTTTATCCACTTAACAACAACTTCTAATAAAATTCAACCTTCGGTATTTGCTCTTACGATTTGATTTATAATATAACTCACTGAGCAGACTTGAATTTAAAGAAAACAGAACTTATTAATTTATACAATAAAGGTTTTGAAAAAAAAATCATGGAAACAACGGTACAATAATTTTTTTTTTTTTTATTAATTTTTTTTTTATTAAAAGAAGTCTAGTAAATTTTTAATACTAAATATGTACAAACAAGAAAAAAAATCATATCATATAGAAACTTTAAATAGTCATACAACATGATAGTCATTATAATGTTTTTCTGAAAAATTTTGAACAAAATTAAGGATGTAAAAACAAGCTTTTCTTTTAACGAGACGTCACAAAAGTTTAATTTATACAAAATACCGACAACGACAGTATAAGAGCGAATATAAAAAGTTCATATCAAATGCAAATCTTAATTTTATAAAATATCAATGTATAGTAAATTATGTTAACTTAGGTCATTTTAAATAACTGTTTGGACATATTTCTTTAAACTTTAGAGTAAATGTTGTGTTTATTAATACAAAAGTGAAAACAAATAAAAAATTCTTTTTAAACTACCAGTTTCAGTGACATTTATTTTAAATTTCTTGTATCTTTTTTAATATACTTAGTGTTGCCTAAAGTTTTCAAAAACTTTTTTAAGGTTTTCTTAACTTCTTTCAGGTTTTTAAAAGTATACTTCTTTTTGTCGTTCTTTTTTATAAAAATGAATTTAAGTTAAAAAAAATTCTTAAATAGTATAAAAATATCTAAAATATTGTGTTTGATTTTAATATGTTCTAATGAAAAAAATCTATCTCATTCTGAAAAAGTTTTATTATGTTTATGATAGATTTTTTATATAATCCAAAGTTCGTCATCTTATTAAAAATTTTGCAATAACACTTTATTTAAAAATTAAATGGACTTTAAATGTAAATACAATAACATTTTTAAATATAAAGATTTTTTCAGTATTATTTAAATAATGGTTTTTTGTTATTAGTAAACCTTTTCACTATACGAAAATCAAAACACTTATAAACTAAAATCCATTGTATTTTAGCTTTTGAATAAAGTTGTAAAATAAAATTAGCATGACTAAACTTAGCTTGACTCATATATTATCATTAGATTTTTTAACTTAAAAATGCTTAAGATTTGAAAAATTCATATAATAAGTGCTGTGCTGTGTTTTTAGTTTGTGAAACGATTATGAAACTAAAACTAAATCTAAGTAAAATTAATTTAGTTAACGTTAAGCTGATTTGCTTATTTGGTTTTAGTTTATTAATTTTTTTATAGTTAGATTAAGTCTAAATAGGTTTTATTCAGATTTTCTTTAATGTTTTATTTTTAAAAAGTATTTTTTTAATAAACACTTAATTAACTAGCTGAATGTTATATACATTAGGTTGCATCTGTTGCCCCTAAAAAATAAAGATTTGGTAGAAGAGCTTAGTTTAGCTTTTTCTGTGTGGCAATACACATAAATAAACAATACAAAAAAAATTGCTTTCTAGTATTTACCACCATCACGTTGGGACACGTTCAAAATCCACCCAGTCAAACTCGAGAACCGCTTACTGATCTTTATTTAAATTAATAAATAAAGTAATTATAAATAAAAATCAGTGGATTTTGAACGCAGGAAGATTTTGATGTTATACCGTCACCCTATTTACGTTTTTTTTTTTAAAACTCCTATATAAATTGTATGGGACTTTAAAATTTTTACCTCCGAGTTTTAGCTGAATTTTTTTACATGTAGCAATCATCTCAAAAATTTATTATAGGTGTAATAATACAGTTTGAAGAAAGTTTCTTGGAGGAATTTCTTGGTTTCTTCCAAAACAACTTAAAAGTAACGAAAAATAATAAAAAAATACAAATATTACAAAAATACCACAATTGAAATTTTTTAAATTGTCTGAAAATGTGTAGATTATGTTTTTGTGATGATTGGTGCATGTAGAAAAAATTTAAGCCAAAAAATCAAAGGTGGAAGTTTTAGGGTCCCATACAATTTACATAGGGTTTGTTTCCAGAAAAATGTAAATAGCGTGAACGTGGTAAAAGTTAAAAGAGTTTTTTTTTTACTATTTTTGTGATATTCCACCTACAAAAATGGACTACGCGAAATTCTAATGTTGGATGGAGCAACAGATACACCCTAATATACATTCTGAAAGTCTTACACTATCAAGTTGAATCAAAAAATCTTCTAGTAAAAATAGATATGCCAATTTAATCTGAATTATTTAATTACTTTAGACTCAATTAGATAACTCAAAAAGAATTATTTTAGCTTAAAAGTTGTGTTTTTAATATTTTTTTATAGATCAGAGTAGAGTCAAAAAAGATATAGTTTTACTTTCTGTAATGTTATGGGAAATTACCTAAAGTGCATGAAAATTGTTCTGTCCAAAGTTTTTGTCATCCACTAATGCAAGCAAAGCATAACAAATATCATTCTTAATTAACTAATTCAATAGCAATGAATTTACTGATTAACAAACCCAAACACTACTAGAAAAACGTTTTTATTTTTTCATAATTAACATCATCAGAAATTTAAACACTACAATAGGCTATAGGAGTGTAATAGTTTTTTTTTTCAGTTTGGTCATAGTTTGCAGATTTTACTTGTTTTTGAAAACTGGTATCCTGAAATTTAATGAGGTGTTTAATTTGAAAGTTTGTAAGTTGTTGCTGAATACATTGAGAGGACTTGAGGTTGACCAGAGTTGCTTTACTCCAGTAAATATAATTTATACACACAATAAAAGACATTCAAAAAATAATGATATTAAAATTTAAATAGTAAACAATTTATGATTTAAAGTTGATAACTTTTAACAGTCTTCTAAGATATTTTTTTGAATGTAAATTAAGTATAACTATTGCAAATAATAAATATTGTCTTACAATTGTTGATCAGTATTTATTGTTGATAGTTATCAGAAGGTCACAGGTTCAAATCCGATATTTTTTTGAACGAATTTTAACAAAATTTTATTTTATACAATTATATATCTTCAAAATATAAATAGATCCATATAATATAAATTGCTAATTTAAGATTGCTCAATTTTGGTTACCAGGTTAATCCTTTTTGGACAAGTTTTAGTTTAAATGTTAAAACGTTTCTAAGAAAAATTCAAAACGACATCAAAGATTAAAGAAGTTTTTACGTTATTCTTTGATCTTTGTAGATCATTATAAAATGATTTTTTCATGAAAATTTAAAGTTTAAGTCACGTAGGTTTTACTTAAGTTGATCAATTTTTGTTTATGTTGGTTGCTTAAATGATACACATCTTGTAGTTCATATTTAAACATTCATATAATAGAAAATGTTAATTAAAAAAAAAAAAGTTGAACCCTCCTATGCCCTCAAACATTAAATGAGAAAGCATATATTAATTTTTAGTTGTAAATATGTGTGTTTTTTAACACTTTGAATTTATTTTTTAATAAGTATGTTTGCTTATTAATAAAATAGACTTTTAAATGTTTAGTTGTTACTTGGGATCTGTTAAATTGTAATGAAGTAATCATTACAAATTTCATTACAAATTAACACTACTGTCTACTTAAATTGGTAATTACAATTGGAGTGCATTGTAACTTAAATGCTATAAAAGGCTCAATTTTATTTTGCATACCTTTTTATAACCTAATAGTTAATTTGTGGGCCAGAAATTTTTATTGGTTAGCAAGATCTGCCCTGTAGGCCATGCTTTGAAAGCAATTTCAAAAATTAAATTAAAAATCTTATCTGTTTTCTTTCTAATGTATCCAAATTTCACTGAACTGGTATAAGTAAACTTAGTAAAAATTGACTTTTGTAATATACATTCTGAATTTGTAATTTTTTAGGTAGCCTATGATTATATTTTAATAAATTTTCAACCTAAATAGTAAAACTTCCATTGTACAGGGTTGCTAAAAAACTTGGAATAACCTGGAATTTGACAATTTAGGCTAAAAAACCTGTAACTTAAGAAGTTTTGAAAAAAAGTTAGAATTTTGAACAAAATTCACTAAAAAAACCTGGATTTTTTAACAATTGTAACATCTTAAGTAGCAAAATTCTGATTTGGCACAAAAAATTTATCCTATTGATTAAATTTGTTTGTCTACAAAATTTTTGTTTTAAATTACATTTAAAGTAGCTTAATGGTATCTTTTCAATGTTTTTATACTATTTAACAAAGTTTTTCATCTTAAACTTAACTTAAAACTGAAAATAGACTAAAAAATGTGTACTTTTAATATTGTGGAGAAAATTTGTCAAAATCATTTAGCAACCCTGATTTTAGCAAAAGATAATAGAGTTTATGATTTTATTTAGCTCTTTGCTTTTTTTCTACTTGAAAAGTTGTTTTGTACATAGCCAGTTTGAAGTTATATTTCAATTAAATAATAGCTTGTAGATGTATTTTATAACAGCTTGTAAATGTAGTTGTAAATTAAAGGTATTTAACAAAAAGTATACGTTTTGGTATTGTAAATTGATTATAAGTTTTAGTCTTTTTTAAATACAGTTCAAAGGCTGTTTTTTAAAAAACTTTACCATAATTTAAAAACTTTATGCTATTTTTTTTCATTTGTAAAGATAAATACATTTAAATTTATTTAATTTCAACTGAGAAATGTATTTTAAAAATGTAATTTAATTTCCTTAACTAAAGTAAACAGAAGCAAAGCCTAAGTACATTTAGAACAAATTGTATTAAATACCCTTTAAAAGTAAACTGACATTTGAGAGATCTAATATTTTCATTTTTTTCATTAAGTTGTTTAGCTATTTAATTTAAAGTTATTGAAAAGATTTTAAAAGTAAAAATTATAAAAAAAATATGGTAATAATCCAACATCTTTAAAAAAGTTTTTTCTTGTGTTAAAATACCATACAAGTGGCGAATTAAAATAAAAACCGTTAATGACTTTTATGTGATGAAATTACTTAATTAAAAAGTTTTTATACTTTAATTATTGTAGTGTAAAAAAACATAAATATAAATGTTTACATCTACATCAACTGCTAAGATTTGAATTTTTATTTTTTTTTTTAATCTAAACTAACCCTATGCTGAAGCTGCTGTTTTTGTTTTTTTTTTTGTATGCAATCTAAAAAATGCAGACTACTGCAATAGCAAAATAATTTAGTTTATAAAGTTGTTTTTATTATATTAGAAAATTCTTAAACATTTACTTAACAAACTGCACCAAATTAGTATGTTCTACAATACTAATTTAACTTATAATATAACATTAAGGTTTATAATTTAAATTTTGGTCTAAAAACATTTTAAGTTTTTAATTAATTCTGTTTTTTAAAATATCTTAGTATAAATCTTTTTGCTGATTATAATATAACAAGTCTTTTAGTATCTTATTAAGCTTATTTTTGTCTTAAATCTCCTATGTGTTTAAAGATAACTAAGAACTTGCTTTTTTGATAAAATAATTTATTCTTAATATAAACAAAATGTTTTAGACAAGCATAAAAATAGCTAGTTTTTATATTTTCTAAATAAGTATTCTTAGATTTCTATAAGTATGTTTTTACAAAAACAAGTTAAATTTTTTCAAGTCAAATTTAAGCTTCTCATGAGATTAAAACTGTTCAAAATGAATCAAAATTGTTCAAGATCTAATTTGATGCAATTTCAGAAAAAAAAATCTAAATAAAAGTTTTGTTACTTTCTTAGTATGCCTGTTATTTGACCTAGGCCAAAAATAAAAATACAGATTAAAAAAAAATATAATATTTCCTTAAAAAGTGCAATTCAAGGTTTTAAAACTAGGCATGTTTTGTTTTTATCAATTTTTTTTATGTCTTACATGCTATAGTTTGTTTATAAATAATATTTTTAATTTCAGTAAAAAGTTAAAATTTATCACTGTTTGTAATTATACTGAATAATATTTCAAAAAATATATTTAAGATCAAAGCGCTACCATTGTGTAAAATTATAATTAAAAGTTTATTTTAGAGCAATGTTTACATATTATTAAATAAAGGTGTGTAAATTTTAGCTACACTTCTGTGAACTTCAAGTAAATTATTTTTTTTGGCTTTTTTCATAGCTTGAAAACTGTTTTTGAGTAAATAGTTTAAACTAAATAAATATCTAAAAACATATTCAAAACATAACATCAGCATTTATTCTAATTAATATTAAAAAATATTTAAAAATTAGCTCATAAATTTTGTATGCAACTATAATATTTGTTTACAGATTTAATTAAACGTATTTTACTATGAATTTCAGAAACTTGGTAACAAACTTTCTCAAACTGAAGCCAAGCAGAGTTTATGCTGGTAAGGATCTGTCTGGTAACAAATATTACGAAATACCAGTTCAAAAGTATGCACTTGGAATGACCAGTGTTGACAAGCCTAAAAGATTAGTGGAGTTTCAAGATAGTATTAATGCAAATGATAAAATAGTTTACAGGTAATAATAATATTTATATAAAGTAAATAATTTTTTTAATCCTTAATAACTGTTACTTGCTCCAGAATTAATATTCATAAGTTATTTTGAAATATATAATACATAATTTAACTAAATGAATCATTAAATACATATATTTATTCTCTCTCAAATTAAGTTGCTTTAAAAACATAAACTCTTTAACTTGATACAAAAGCTAGTAAATGCTGTTTTTTTTTTATTTGACTTTTTAACATTTCATTCAATATAGTATCGGTTTTAAATACTTAAGTATTTTAAGGTTGTATAATTACTTCTATTTATGTAATACAACTTAAGACTATATTATGATAAAGTAATTTATTTTGTTCAAATAGATTATTATTTATTTCTTTTAAGGGTTTAGTAACAAAAAATAATATGCTAGGTTTTGCTTACTTCTTTTAGTGTACTTGGTTTAGATATTTTATTTGTATTTTTATACATCACACAGTTAAAATAAATGCCTGTTACTATTTTCTATGTAATTAAAAAAATAATTAGGAAGTGTTTTAAACAATTTAAAAGCACATGTGATATTTAATCAATTTATAAGCATTCCTAATGATTTTGCCATTTAGGACCTGTTTTTAGATTTATTATTAAAAAATAAGCATATTGTTAAACATTTTTTTGAAGGTTTTAATAAAGAATTAATTGTTTTAATGTCATAAGCTAGTTAGTTATTCTCAGTTCTGTTATATTTTGTGCTGTTTTAACTAAGCCACGTGCTACTTTTTAATGTTCAAACTAGTTTTTAAGAAATAGTCGGTAAAAGTTGGAGAGTACAGTAGGCTCCTTATGGGAGGAAACTTCTAAGTTATGAATGAAATAAAAGTCAATAAAAATCTATCTCCTTTTAGGAGTTTTTAAGATTAGAACCTCAAATTTCTTGGTAATGTCCCTTGCAATATTTAGAAAAGTGGTATCAATAAAAAACATGAAAAAATATTTTTTTGCTTATTGTTGAAAAAGAAGTTCTGAAAAGTTATACAACTTGTTATGAAAGAATTTTGTAACCTATAATAACAAAACTTTAAGCTAAAAAAATGCAACCATTCCACAGGTCACAAGTACCAAATGAATGGGATTCTTGGCTGCGCTTCACCAGAGAAACTCCTCCCACAATGTTAGAACTCCATAGCAACCTGAACAGGAATCACACCACCAGCAGGGAGGTGGACAGGGAGGAGGTGAACAGCAAGAAGGTGATGAAGTTCAGTGAGGATGCGAAGAGAATGAAGGAGCAGAAAGAAAAGGAGAAGGAGAAGAAGAGTGGGGTGGAAGAATCACAAAATGTTGATTCCTGGGTGCCTTGATAGTGTTTGAAATAAAAAAAAAAAAATTTAAAGACTTTAAAATATTTTATAAAAATTTTGAGACACTTATTTAAATATAAAAGCTTAGTTTAAAAAGTAAATAATGACTAAAAAAACTAATTAAAAAAATAGTTTATTAGTATATCTGAATACTATAATGAAATAGAATATTTTCACTTTTGTAATAGGAACTTTTGTAATGCTTATTTGTTAACCTTTATAAGTAAAAAAGTAATGATAATGTTATTGTTAAACTAGTTATTTCCAACTATCAACATTTTTCAGACTCATTGTCTTTAAGTATTGTAAGCTTATAATGAAAGGAATATTTTTTTACAGCATCATTGTGGATTTTTCAAAACATTTCAAATTTTTAAGCTTACAATACTTAAAGACAAAGAGTCTGAAAAATGTTGATAGTTGGCAATAATTAGTTTAACAATAACATTATCATTATCAACATACTTTTAAATCTGTAACTGAAAATTTAATAACTTTTTAACTTGACCAAATGGTGAAAGTAAAGAATAAACGCGGTCAGTTATAAACAAAGAAATATATATTAAAGCATCATTGTGGATTTATTAAAACATTTCAAATTATTAACTGACCACATTCTTTACTTTCATCATTTGGTCTAAGTAAAAGAAATATTAAATTTTCAGTAGTAGGCAGTTCCAATTAAATTGCATACTAAAAAATTTTTTCAAGTAGAACTTTTTTTAAAGATTTAAAAAAAAAAAATATTTTATTCTCTTTAACTTTAAATTATAAAATGTTAGTATATTCCAAAACCTGGTAGGAAAACCCAAGAGCTTTTTTTAAAATTTTAAATTTGTTTTGAAATGCTTGTAGATTTTTTGGTAGCATGACATCCCTACTCAATCATATTTGTTAAGTTTTTAAAAATGTAACTGTAAAAAAGCTCTTGTCTTAAATCCAGATATTGTTTACAATTAGGATATTATACATTTTGATAAATATATTTTTTAAATTTAGTGCACAGTTGAAGTAAAGGGTATATAAATAGTTTTTTTATAAAAAGATAAGCTGTTTGTATATTTAAACTTTTTTTGTATGTTTAAATTTAGTTTAAAAGTGTAAAGTTTGAAATTATTTCAGATATTTAACTTTTGGTTCAAACTATAACAATGTAAAAAACTAAAGAAGTATGCATGTTTGAATATTTTCCCTTTTAAAATTCAATTTATTCATTTTTCATAGAAATTTATTTTATTTTGAAGTTTCACAAATTAAATTTAAGGAACTTATTGAGAGTTGATTCTTTTAAGCGCTCATATTTTTTACTTGTAAAGTTTCAAAATATTTTTATCGACTTTTTATGCTAGTATACACCAATTAAAACAAACAAAATTTATGCTAAAAAAAACCACACAAACAGATTGTATTGTAACTAAGTGTATCTGTGTTAAAATGGCGTTTTTGAGGGTTGCTAAGAACATATTCGGACTACTACTTGTATTCTCCATGGCAACGGGGTGGCTCGTCTACCTGACAACGTTGTTCAAGGGGCAGGCAGGGGTGAAGATCACCTTCCCCGGCAACTTGGAGCAGCTGAAGCAGCTGTCGAGTGAACTTGATGAGGTGAAGAACTCTCACATGTCACTGTTGCTCGTGCTGTTCTGCTCGGCTTACTTGTACAAGCAGACCTTCGCCATACCCGGTTCAGTGTTCATGTTAGTGTTAATATTTTGGTGTATTATGTCAATTAGATAGATTTATGCAAATTTTATATTTTATTCGCGACCGGTTTCGGTGGCAAGAGATTGCGACCTTTTCAAGCAAAAATAAAATATGAAACTGCATATGACAATGTTAGTTAATTATACTGTTGTTTAAAAACTTATTCATGCGTGAAGAATATAAACAAAAACAAAAATGTTGCATATTCGAAAATTCAAGCATATCAGAGTATATTTAGGTAAAATTGGTACTAGTTTTTAAAAAAAGGATTGAATTAATATTAATATAATGAGTCAAATAAAAAAAAAAACTGAATCCAGAGCTTTTCTTTAAAAAAAAAAATAATAATAAAATATTTATACCTTTTCTTTAAAAAAATAATGATAATAAAATATTTATACCTTGAAATTTATCTAAATGAAATTAAGAATTGTCTAAAATTGTGGTTTTAAGCCAAGAGTCAACAAAACATTAAAACTCAAAGTCGCTGAAGATTTCAAAATCTAATTTGTGTTAAGTTAACATAACAGTCAAAATTTAAACGGATTAAATAACTATCTAAAAGAAATTCTAAAAGTTTATCTAAGTTGAATTAAGAACTGTCTAAAAAACTTTTTTTTTTTTCATTGTATTCCAGGATGTATTATGTCAAAAGTTTTGTTAGTATTGTTGGTTGGGAAAATTTAATGTACTGTGTTGATCTGTTAATTAGTTTTAAAAGTACTATTATAAGAAAAAAAAAAGTGTTTACGTCTGTATTAAACTGAGCAATTTAAGTAAAAAAGCTTGTAAATGATTACAGTTTCATCATCTTATTCTCACTAGTGTTGTTAAGCTTTTGTTTTATTTTATTCCTTGAAAAAATGTTGGTTACAAAATAATATGTTTTTGTTTAAAACAATAAAGCAGTACACAAACAAATTACACACCATTTTTTGTCAGGAACAAATTCTTAACTTATAATAAAATTTATAAAACTTATAATATATATTTTCACAGGAACTTGTTGGGAGGTGCGCTGTTCGGTGTAAAGGTGGCCTTCCCCATCTGCTCTCTGCTGACAGCGTGCGGCGCCACCCTGTGTTACCTCCTGTCAAAAATATTCGGCAGGAGCATACTGAAGCACTTCTTCCCGTCCAAACTGTTGAGTGTTGAGCAGAGGGTGCGGGAGAATGAGGACAACCTGTTCTTTTTTCTGCTGAGCGCCAGGCTGTTCCCCATGACTCCCAACTGGTTTGTGTGGATTTTTTTCTACGTAAAAAATAAATGAAAAAAAGTTCAAGTTTTTCTTGTGATTTTTAACCATACATCAGTTAACTAAGTATTTGAACTTAATTTAGACTTGAGCATGAATTTTTCCTTTACAATGGAACATTCTCCTGTTAACTCAAATTTGTTTACCACTTTAAAAAGTTTATGAAAGACAGGTATCACACGCAATTAAATTGGTATAAATATTCTAATTGCAGGCTGATGAATGTAACATTTCCAGTCATTGGTATCAAAATTGTTCCCTTCTTTTTATCTGTGCTGTTTGGATTGATGCCTTACAACTTTATTTGTGTGCAAACTGGTAAGAATATTTTTTGAATTATATTTTATCTAAGAATATTTTTATTTTGTTTTTATCATTTTAAAGTAACCTTTATTTGGTTGGAGAAATAATTTTCACTTAAGTATTTTATTATTTACAAATTTTTTTCAAAAATTGTGAGCAAATCTATTTTTGATCAAGGATATGATGTATACTTTTTTTATATCTTTTAAATATCTTATGTATCACTGTTAAACACTATTCTTTTTTTTTAAATTCTATATTAAGCTAAAACTAGGAACAAAATTGACTTAGTTTTTAAATAATTTTTAAGAACAAATAAGTCAGAATATTTAAGTAGCATATAGGTTAATAAGTAACCGTTTCCGTTTTATACAGTACTTATGTTCGTATTACAATTATCTACTTAAAAGCTATCTCTAAGTACAATACTGTACATTAAAGTTTATGGTAAAAAGTACAAGACCTATCAACATTCCAACAGGCAGCATCTTGGTAACACTGAAGTCTGTCAACGACATGTTCTCCTACCAAACTCTGGCCTGCATGCTCGGCATCGCATTCGTCGCAATTGTTCCCGGCGTTTTGCTTAAGAGAAGGGCGGCCCAGCCCAAACAGAACTAGTTTCTCTGTTTTAGGGTTTTTTCATGTTGGAAACTCTTGCAAAGACACATATTGAATATGCTTGTGTTAATGTTTTTAAAGTTCTAAAGATAGTTTTGTGTATTTTTCTGTAACCTAAGTTGCAGTACAATATATTTGTAACGTAAGATTGTTTAATAAATATGTTGCTTTTGAGCGAAGAACTTTAATGTATTAGTTTCTTAACATACTTTGTATAACTTTTTCCAGTGTTTAGTATACAATTTAAAAAAATTCTAGACTTATTTATCTTGCTAAAATAAAACACCCTTATTTAATAGTACTTGTTTTAACCTTTATTGTTTTAAAAATTTTGCCTACTCGTTTTGCTATTTGTTTTACTTAGTTTTGTTTGTAATATTTTAAAACAGGTTGAAGAAGTTACATCTTTTTGTTTTATAAAATTTCATGATTTCTAAGCTACCTATTACACGATTTTATAAAATAACTACTGTTCTCATTAATTATACTTTTTTAGATTACTAGCTTCCAAGTTTAGTTCACTGTGGTAGCTGTTTTATTTTCCATGTTACATTTCTTTTTACAATTTTATGTGAAGATTGGCCTTTTTTTGAATTTTGTTTAACTACTTAGTTTTATGTATCACATGACATTAAGTTAAGTTAAGGTTTTATATTACTAAGTTTAAAAGCAAATCATTCCTATTTATAAGTTGTGCTTTTATTTTGGCAATCGATATGTTTATTCGTTTAACTTATTGTATGTTACACAAAAGTTTTTTCCTAGCAAATTACGCATAACTTATAAAAAGCTTCTATTTAAACTAACTTTGTATTTTGATTTCAATTTATTTTATTTTATGCCATCTCTTATATAAATTCAAAGTTATTGTTTAAAATTAAGCTGTGCTATGTTAGAAATAAATATGTGTTTTCAAACGTTATTCATTCCTTTCAAAAAACTCTAATTAAATTTCTGTTGAGCTTACTGTTATATTTAATAAATATAATACATAAGGTACCAACTATAACTTTTGAAGCAATTAAAATTGAAAATCTTGTTGACCTTTAAGTCACCGCCGTACATACAGTGACCAAATAACTTATAACATTTAAAAGTGTCACTACAAATTTTTAACGTAAAAATGGCGCCAAGCATGAACGACGTCATGGACCTGGTGATGACGATTTCGCAGCAGGAGGAGATAAAGGTCACCGTCAACAAGTCGCTGATTGGTTCGTTGTACGCTGCAGGCGGGGCGTTTGTCGGCGGGTTGTTGGGCGGCGGACCCGGACTGTTTGTTGGTTGGTTGCATGTTTATTATGTATTGTTTATTTAAGCTTAACAAAAGGTGTGGGCTTAGAATGTTGCTTAAGTTATATGTGCTGATGTATTTTTTTCGAAAAAGTCTATTTGTTCAGTTTAAAATTTAAAGGCCTACCAAATTTATAAAATAACGGTCTGTTTGTCGTTAGGTATAAATTTATTGGTAGCTTAATTGTTTGTTTGAATTGGTTTACTAAATTAGTTTAAAGTGTTTTGTTGGTTAATTGAATGTTCTGATTGATTATATGTAAGTCTGTTTGACCAAATAGTTTTCAAATTCTAAAAAGTTCGCCCAATATGAAACATCGCTTGACTTAAATGTACAAAATAAAAATGTTAAATTTATTCATTGAAGCTTGCTCTTATTTGTTTCTAGGCATGTTTGTTGGTTGGTTGAGTGTTTAAAAGTTACTTAATTGTTTGATTTGTGTTGATGTACTGATTAACTTCAAGTATACTAAATATTAACGCTAAAAAATGCATTGGTTGTTGAAATAGCCATATTATGCATATGAAAACTAGGGGTTTGTGATTGTGGTAATAAAGGTGTGGAGAGAATGGTTTTTTATAAGGTGTAAAAAGGATAAATATGTCATTTTTGATATGTTGTTTCTTGTATACATTCGAACATCTGGTTGCAATTATCATAATTAAACAAGCTTTGGTCTCTTTTTGTTCCTTAAATTAAATTTAGTCGAAATTCACTCTAATGTAAAAGATTCAGTTTGTTAAAAAAAGCTGTGAAAGCTGTAAAGCAATTTCTAAAACATTTTTATTCTTTAGTGTAGGTATTAAATTATAAAAACAGCTAGTTAAGTTTTTAATTTGCAGTTAGTTGATTTTTTATGCTATTGTTTATTGAATGACCAAAAAGTGCTCAAAAAGTTTGGTCTAAGGACCTGGTGTACGAAGGAACCTTTCGGTTATCGAGTCGTACACCACATGCTTTTACAAGAAAAACATTTTAATAAGTTAAAAATTTTGAACTTCTCAAACAAATCAACCAATAAAAAAATCCTAGTTTGTAAAATCAACTTAATTTTTTTTTTGTGGTTAAGACGTATATAAAATTATGTGTTTATATTTTGTCTATTGTAAATGTACAAAAATTCAATAATGTTTAAGAAATAGTAAACAAATATTGTATAAAAAATATAGCACTAATTGGTAAATTAGATAAAAAATAGGTATAGCTACAGATTTCTAAATATATTTATAAAAACTTACTTGTAAAAACTTTAAATATTTTTAGGTATAAATATAAAAGCTTTAATTTTTCTATGTTTTTACTATAAACCATAAAAAAAATTAAAACTGTTTTCAGTATTTTAAGCTTACTATGTAATAATATCTATCTAACACGTGCAGTAGAACATAACTATACGATATCAAATATCTTATGTGTAATTGTTTTGTTTTCTTTCATATGCAAGTTCAAAAACTTATTAAACTGCTCAAATATTTCAAAATAAATACTGAGATACAATAGTGTTTGAAGTGGTTTAAATTACAATGTCCATGTGTCTCGAAGTTTAGTATAATGTTTTAGCTGTATTAGTTTTTTACAAAGTAAAATTTTACTACACTTCTTTTTTAGATACTTACTGAAAAAAATGTGAAACCCTTTTATTAACTTGAAAATGTTTACTTACAACTGGGTGATTAAAAAACCTGGAATCCTAGAAAAACCTGGAATTTGCTAATATAGGTAAAAGAACCTGGAAAAACATGTAATATGAAAAATTTGAGGAAAAAACTTAGATTTTTAAAGAAATTTTGAATTTTAAATAATTAAATTTAGATTATATACGAATATTCTATCATATAGAAAAGAAATTCTTATATTAAGATACAAACTTAAAGTAGCTGTACAGTATCATTTCAATGTTGTTAAATTATTTAGGACAGTTTTTTAAGGGCATATTGGGGTCTAACATTTTTTTTACAACAATCATCATTAGCGCAAAGCTTAAGAGTATGTAATCATAAGATACTTTTCATATAACGGAAAAATTTCAATTAACTTTTGAGACATAACAAGTTTTGTAAAAGAATTCCGATACAACAGTATGGAATCAAAAATTTTCAAGGCCAACTTTTTTGGAATTTTGAAAAGTTTACTAAAAATTTATTTCCTTCTTTTTTAGCAATTTAATTCAAATTTTCAGTAAGTGTAGTTTTCAATATTACAAACAACTTATAGGGAGCGGACCAAAAAAAAAGTCATTAAAGAATTTTATGACCAAAATGTAAATAAAATCTTTTTTTTTTTGCTTATTTTAATTTTTTTTTAAATGAAAAAGTCTGCTTTTACAAGTTGTTTAAATTTTATTAAAATTTACTCGAAAAAGTTAATTAAGAATTGCCCAAATACTAAAGGGGGAGATAGATTTTTAGTGAAATAGTCTATTTTTGCCCTTTTAGTTTGCGCCTCTCATTAAGAACCTATTGAAGGCTCTAACTTTGATCGCTTATATATCAAAAGTTACTTTGAATTTTAACAAGCTTTAAAAAGTAACATATAGCTTTTCTAATTGTGTAAAACATAAGAAGTGTTTTATCCTCCCTACGCCCTTAACTTAAAATTTAAATTTTTACTAAAAATGTACCAAAAAACTTGTCTTTAGAAAACCTATAAAAAATTTAATTTTCAAAAAACTTTTAACAACCTTATAACATTAATGTCTAAAACTAAATAATAAATTAAATGAAAAAATATTAAAAAATAATTAATTTCATCACCAGGGGGAGCTGTGGGTTCAGCATTGGGGGCGAAACAGATGGGCGAGGCGAAGCCTCTTTATGACGTCATAAAGCAGCTGCCACATGACACCAGGGAGCAGCTGTACTACAAGATGCTGACCATCATCAACTCGTTCCAGCTGGAGGACGGGGTGAAGCTGGTGGTTTTGTTCAGCCAAAACGAGTTGTTGCGGGGAAAGATGCTGACCGCGCTACAACACTTCGCCACCAACGACCTCAATCTGAAAATCGCCTGATCATGTTCTGTTTAGACGCAAAGGTCCTTTTTCAAAGCTGTAGAGTAGCAAGGCGTAGTAAGATTAACTAAGCAAAATTTTCTGTTTATTATTTTTTGAAATGTATATTTTGCGTGATCCTGTTTCGTTTAGACACAGGTTTTGTTTTCAAGGTTCTTTTTCCAAACCGTAGAGAAGCAAGGCGTAGTAAGGTTTAATAAGCATTTTTTTTTAACGTATTTTTGAAGCCGCAAAGCTGTAGATTTGATAATTACGAGTCAAGTTTGTACTAAAACAATTTTAAAGATCAAGACTCAACAAATTAAATTATTGTTTACTCTTATTATTAGATTGTGTTTTTTTACGATTAAAATTTTGTTCAATATGTTTTTGGTATCTCTAGAACTTATCTTTTTTAATTATTTTAAAAGGTGCTTTAAAATTGCCAATTGCTTTTTTTTTGTAAAGTGCATTAAATATGCATTTTTTTCTTTTGATAGTGTATTGCTTCAAAAATTATGAGTATAAGTTCTAAAATTTAATTAACAATTTCTTTTTTGACCACCACATTTATACCACGATATACCTTTTATTAGCCTTCATCTGTCATATATTCATTTTAATTGAACTTTATTCACTTTATTAATAACCGTTGTATAATGTTTATATGTTTAAAAGTAAGTTTTTAAAAATCATTCAAGACTACTTAAGTTGTTTGTTTTAAAATAATACTTTTAAAATAATAAGTTTTGAAATACTGGTCTTGTTTAATATTTTAGTAAACAATTTATGTAATTTATGCACTTTTGTTATTATATCCCTTACAAAATCGATATATTAAACATTATGTGTTGTTGGAAGTCGTGTTCGTAAAATAAAACCGAATGTAATAATCTAAGCTATAAAACAACCATTTATATGTCTTTAGCCTACCTTTTTAAATTTTTAGCCAAGCAAAAATACTTACACCAAGATTATTTTTTCAGAAATAATTATAAACTGTTTACAGCAAATGGTTTTTAAGTTTGCTAGATGAATATAAGCTTGTTGAAGTTTATGTGATCTATTGCTAGTTAAATGTACAGAATAGTGCTAGCATAATTAGTTGCAAAAAGTAAATAATGAAAATTATGTTATCTGTAGTAAAATTTTACTTTTATAGCAGTAATTTCAGCTATTTTACAAAGTTTTTAATTTTTGCAGCAATAATTTCTTATCTTAAAAATAGATTAGTGTCTTTTATTTCCACTTTTATGGTTTAAAACATAAAATTAAATTGTTGCAAGAAAATTCCTGAATTCAGTATTAAGCGAATATTGTTTATTTTTACATAAGTATTTAATTTTAACTTAAAATTTGTTTACTTAACTATATACAATATAGGCTATTTAATAATGTAGAAAAGTTTCTAGTAAAAAATTTATTTTATATTTTGAAAATTTCTTATAGGACGCAAACAAAGGACACTAATCTTTTTCAACAAGATTGCTTTAATTATACAATCCTTAGTACAAGTTTAACAAATTAAAAAAAAAAAATCTTAAGTGAACGACCTTTTTTGTATAACAACAAATTATTTGGCTCTTATGTTATAGCTCAGTAGTTTTATTGTTATAGGTCAATTATTATATTCATTACGAAGTAAATAAGTTAAAAGGTGTAATCGGTTTCTATATCTTTAATTTCCTATATGTTACTAAAACAAGTGAAAATAAAAGATTACATTCAAAATGAGCTCTTTCTGTCAAAGACTCAGGTTCGTGCGCGTGAGGCTAAATCAGTTTTTTTTTTTTAAATTTGAGAATATAAATTTTTTTCAGTTCAAATGCTTAAAAATTACTGATTAAAAATATTTGAAAAACCATTTTAAGACCAAAACAAAAAAAAAACAGTTTAAACATAACAGATTAGTTCAACAACTTAGCTGTTTGTTTACATCAGCTATGTTTTTCAGAGCTTAGTTAGTTGTACTGTTTCAATTTCTAAATTAAAGGCTTTATACCAAATACATTTTAGATTAAAACTATTAGCAGTATATTCATATATTTTACTGTTTATTTAAAGTTATAAGAGATATCCACAGCACTAAAACTTAGCCTAAGATATAAGTACTAAATTTTGTTGGAGTACAAATTTTAGGTACAATTCATTTTTCTTTACAAGAACAAAATATTAAAGGTTTTTTTTTAATCTAAGTGTAAGCTTTTTAAATCTGATACGACATCAACAATCAATATATTTATTTATAGTTTAAGATTTATAGTTATGTATCAATTTAATTGTTAGTCAAAATACTATAGTAAACATTTTTTAATTGTTTCAATACTCGTGCAAGCGTTTCATTTTAAATTTTATATATTTTACACGTTGTTTTATTTTGAATCTTCTGGTCATAATGCTTTTACTTCGTGCTTAATTAAATTGAACAACTGTGTTTAATAATATATATATATATAATTTTTACACTAGTAATAGATTAGATATAACACTTATTTTGAAACATATCACTGAATTTGTCATGTTAAGGGCATAGGAGGCTCAATCATCGTTTTCACAATTTAGTCTTATTTTATTAAGTTGTAACTAAGCTATGAGTTGCTTTTTGCAGATTTAAAAAGTTCAAAATATTTTTAATATAAAGCTGGTTGAAGTCAAAGACTACAATAGTACTAATCAAGACCCCCCAATACCTAAAATGACTTCTAAAGAGGATTTTCCTTACTTTGAAAAAATGTCAGACTAAATTGGTCTCAGTCAGGCTAAATAAAAAAAAAATTTCGCACACGAACCCTGCAAAAAGCTTGTAATAAATTGCATAAACTTATTATTGCAAAACTGATCTGATTTTCGGTTATAAAAAATTATTGGTCACTACAAGAGCTGTAAGAAAGTTTTATAACAGCTACACTTAATTATACACGGTTAATTTAGCTGGCACAGATTCTAAATATATGGATTAAAATTGGGTATGCAACTCGATGACCGAGAGGTCTTTTTGCGTATCCAGGTCTTTTAACCAAAAAATTTTGAGTAATTCGTTTTCGTTTTTCTTCAATAAAGCACTATAACTTTATAACTATATCAGATCAAAGTTTAAAGTTAAACAGGGTACTTAATGAACGCACAAGTCTACTAGTTCATTAAAAATATAACTCCTCTAAGCTTGTAAACTTTTAACAATTGTACTACATTGTAAGAAAATATTTCAGAACTCGAGAATAAAAGTATTCGAAGTAATGATTGGTCCATATTTAAAAAATGCAAAGAATAAAAATTGCCGAGTTCGAGGTTGTTTGAGAGCGAATACCCTTTTCATTTTATTCAAACAATTATGATAGTTTATATGAATATCTGTATGCTTGATTATACAGAAAAAAATGGAGACACAAACAAAAATCGTTTAGTAGCTTTAGAAGAGTTTTTTCAGTTCACGATTCTAGCTGTAACAGACGGCAGCTCGTACAGTTTACTGTTTCAGGATGTTTGAAATTATGCTTCATCGTTGATACCGGTTGTAGAGCACGCAAGATGAAAAGTTACGATGTTGAAGTAGAGAAATAGAAGATAAAAGTTTGAATGAGTATCGAGTTGTACGAGAAATTTAGACTTTCATAACCTGTATACTTTACTGCGCGTTAGAAACTCATATCGTGTTGTACGCCCCGTCGACGTTGCTAAAGTAGACGTGTAAAACGTATATGAAACTATATAAATAAAAACTAAGAGTTTATAAAGGAAAGAAAATAGTGAAAATTAAGTGTTTTAGGTAAAACAAACGAATACTTGAACAAAAAGTTTATGTCGGAGATTCAGCTAGCCTTGCTAGATGGCTGCTTACGCTCAAAGCGCAAAGTAACGTGGACTGTGGAGCTGCTTTTTAGTTTGCACGAAAAATGATTTACTCTCTCGTGCGCCGGCTGGTTGTTTGCATCTAAATTGCATAACATTTATTACTTTCGATCATCGCATAATCCGTCTTACAAATGGCGTGATTAATACCCTTTTCTAGATGATTTATAGATGACTTCTACATGGAACTAAGTGAAATGCGTCAACTAAAGTTTGTTATTATATGTTCGAAACAATGTCTTTAAAATAATTTTTTTTTTTTTTTTTAAAAAATTATTAAGATGATAAACTGATGTTGATATGACACTATTTAAAAACTCGAGATTTAGACCATTCAAGTAACAACAAAAAAAAAATAACTTTGATGTCCAACGATTTCAAATACTTCAAAAAATAACTGTTTTTTTTATTATATGTGTAAAAATGAAATGTGTAAATCTTATTGATTACTTAAAAACTTTTAATCAAAACAGAATACTTAACTGCAGTTTTTAGCAAACCTCAAATTATTCCGGCATTTTTTTTCGAAATCTAAGGCTAGCTTTTGTTATTGTAAAAACAATTATTTTAATTTGAAAATGTGTTTTTATTTATTAGCTTCTGATGTGATTATTGGCATTTTGATATGTAGTCAAGACTAAATAAAAGTTTTTTTTACTTGTTATTAATTGTCATTTCATTTCAAGTGCTTCAGGTTGACTCATAAAACTTTGGTGTAAATCAGGCTAGTTCATTGGCACTAAAACTGACCTTTTGCATTGAAGTTTTAAACCTATGTATAATTAAAATGACATAATCAACTTAAACAAATTAATAAAATGATAACTCAAAATATTAAAATTTTTATAAGTTTTATTGTCATCTTTTAAAAATTGTGACTTATACAATGAAGATTTATACCTAAAATATTTTTTATGTTGGATAAAACAAACGCTAACTTACACTTGTCATCGTTAATACTTTTTTGCAACAAGTCTATCTCAAAATTAATTTATACAACTTGGTTGTTTTAATGTTTAACAATGTTTAATATTAAACAAAAAACTTTGAACTTACTTCTTTATACGTTTATTTGTTCTAAAGTTATTATAATTTTTTTTACCATAATAAGTGAAGTCTTTGATATACCACTTTTAAAACCAACTCTGTATAAGTTAGATTGTAAATATTTGTAATATGTATAAAAAACTTTAGTGTTTCTTAATTTATTTATTAGTTTTCTTTGTATGGTTCTGTTTAACTTACTTTTGTGTAGATTACGTCAACTAGAAAAAAGCTCTAATTAATAAATACATTACTTAGTAGAATTTTTATATATATTATAGCTAAGTTATTGAAAACTAGTCTAGCTAAACAAAAAAAAAACAACATCTTTTAGTTTGGGTTTTAAAAACAAAAAATTGATAAAAAGTTTCCAAAATAAAAAAAATCACTATACAAAAACATTAACAAAACTAAGCTTGTTTAAATAATAAAACTTTATTATAAAATATTTGTAAAAAATCACGGTCAAAAGTTTTTGAAGCCTAGATAACTTTCCATGAGCAAAAAGCGTAAAACTAAACTTATACAGTTTTTATTTACTTAATTTATAAGTACATTTGTAGGCTGCTAATAATACATTAATTTACCTACATAGTGTTTCAAGTGTTTAACAAGCATTGAACTCCATTTATCTTCAATTGTATCGTAAATGTAAACATTGTTTTCCTTATCGTCTTCAACATCATAATTAAACCTATCATGATAATTCAACATCATGACAATTTTTTGTTTTACTCTAAAAAATGAAACACTTTTGTTGTCAAAGGAACATGTCAGTTGCATAGGTTTGATTAGAGTGAAGTTCCTAGATACGTAATCAAATACTTCACAGCTTAGAGTATCCAATCCACCCATAACATAAAGTTTGTTGCCCATAGCCACTGACCCATGACCGATTCTTCCTTCTATTAAATCAGGCATATATGACCATTTATTTTCAAAATGGTCATAAGCCTCAACTGAACCTCTTGTTACCTTCCAAGGCAAACCCCCAGTGACGACAACATTACCTGCGAAAACAACGCAAGAGTGATCACTTCTTGCCCTTTGCATTCCTCGTGATCGTGTCCAATTACTAACTTCGGGGTCATACACAAAACAAAAAGGTGTTTTATTACCATCATGACCCAAGCCTCCTGTCGCGTACAACTGTTCCATGAAAATGCAGGCAGCAAACCTATATACATACTTATTGTTAATTACAGGCTTAATTTCGTCACAGCTAAATGTCTCGCTTGAGTACAGTATAAGTTGATTAGATGCATGATAACGAAACTCATAACTTTTCATTTCAACATCACTAGTTTCCTGATCTAAGTTTTCAAACCAATTGTCTGAACTTATGCAAGCTATGTATGAAGTAAAGTCTTGATTAGTCGAGTCTAAATAAGTAAAGTCTAAATGAGTGAAGTTGTTAAGGCAACAACGATGTTGTAAATTATGGGCAAAATATTTATCTGAATTTTGCTTAATTGCTATGACATTTTCTATACATTTGCAGCAGTTTTGACAAGACTTGCAAAACTTGTTGTTTTTAATAAGATATTCTATAACTTCACAAGATAGCAAGGGTAATCTGACCAACTGTAAAAGGTCACACATAAAATGTTTTCGATATTTTCGATCGTGTTTAATCCAGTTAACAATAGCTTGAAAAACTTCAATTTCCGAACTAATATGTATCGTTGATCTACAAACAATAGCTTTTAAAGTTTTGTAATTTATATCTTTAAACCCTAAAGCTTTTGAAAAGCCCACAAAGTTGTTTTCAACAACAGACATCAAATACCTCTTTAATAGTTTCAAAGTAAAAAGTTGAGAAAACTCCAAAAGACAGAAAATGTTTTCCTTGTTAATGAATTCATTTATTTCCTTATAGCATTTCTTTTCATCTAAGTGTAAAAGTTTTGCTTTCTTTATAAAGGGGATTAGACCTTCTTTTTCAGCTATTAGTTCACCTGTTTAAAAAGTATTCAACTTAAAATAATAGTTTAAAACTAATATTCTAAACCAATAAAGATTATTGTGTTTTTAGGTTAAGTAATAAAACTAAAATGTCGAGTTACTTTGTACTTTACCTTTAATTATTTTATATAAATTACTTTTTTTTTAAATCTCTTAAAGTAAACTAATGTTGTTGATAAATCAACGGTATAGATTAAGCTGATACTAATTTATGTAGCTCACATTTTTACATTGGTAATTCAGTTTACAGTACATCATTTTGGAGCATTTTAAAAATATGATTTTTTAGTTTTCAGCTATAAAATATTTTACATTTACGAGATATCTATCACAAAAACATCTTGTACAAAAGTTTATGTGATTTTGAAAAGAGTCCTTTTGTTGATGTGACGGAAATCCCCCAATATTTGCCGAGTCAGCATAAAATTATGAAAATTTTATCTTTTTATTAGTTTTTGATATGTTTGGGTAAGGTTGGTTAGGGTTTAGTGTATAAATATTAAAAAATAATAATAACAGTTGATGATTCAGCAAATATTAGGGAAAATACCTTTGCTTTAAAATCAGACCTTATTGAAAACCCAACAAAGTGGCAATTTTTGATTTTGTGAAAAAAAAGTCTGTGAGGGAACCATTTAATGCGATTTTAGAAATTTTAGCCGATAATTGTTTTACATGTAGCAATAATTACAAACACATTTTGTGTGGATTTTCATCTGATTGAAAAAACTCACAGAGGCTCTTTTAATTTTTTTTCAACAAAACTTGTAATTAACATTAAATTAAAAAGTAAAAAAAAAATCCTCCTTGAAACTTTTTGAAGCCAATTTTAAACTGTTGTCATTATTTAAGTTAGTTTTCATAAACACCATCTCATTTTATATTTCTGCTCAATAAATTACAAACGAAATATAGTTACGATATACATTTGTTTTTTTCACAGATGACAAATAAAGAGATTTGTTTTTGTTGAAACTGAATAGAATAAGTTCATTTAGAATTTAACTGTAAAAAATGCAACAGAAAAAAATTGGTGCTTTCAAACGTTTTAGTGAAATACTCTGATTTTCTGTGCACACTATTAGATTTTTTTTGGTCAACTTGTTTAATTTTTAGAATTTACACTGACTAATGTATGCTTTATTTATCACAGTATTACAGTTTTATAATGTGTACTTAATTTAGTTTCGTAATTATATGTATATATTTAAATTTGTTTAAAAAAATTTTGTAAAATCAAATTCCTTTTATTTATTTTTTTTCAGTAAGTTTAAAAAACGATATAAATTTAAACACGCATAATTAAAAGCTGACTTCTAATAATTTATTTTTGTTGATATTATATGAAATCAAAAAAATAACTTACTGGGTTCTGATAAAAAGTATTCAAATTTTTTCATACTCTTTTGTGATCCATTCCTTAAGTGTTTAGAATAAGCTTTTCTTTTTTGTCTATTAATGAATCTTTTGAATTTGTGATTCATTTTTAATTTTGGATGTGGCTCCATCTTTTAATAATACCTGTTTAATTTACGTTTTAGTGGTTTGTTTAAAATAAATACTACAAATGTTTTCTTTTTAATTATGGTTTACTTGTAACCGAAAAATATTATTGTTGTTAAATTTTTCAATGGTCGAAATTACTTAGTGTTTTTAACTGAATATATATTTTACGGGACAGGTCAAATATCCACGATAACACTTGCAATTTTTTTTTCAATTTTTGGTCAATTTTGCAAAAAGAGTCACTTTTACACGAAAGTAAGACAAAATTATAAATAGTAATAATATTAATTAAAAATGATAAAAAAAAACAATAATATGATGTACAAAACGCTATCGGTTAAGAAAAATATGGGGGTAAAAATGATAGTTAAAAATAATAGAATTAATAATAAGAAGAAAAGAGGTAAGGACCGAGAGTTATGGTTAGGATTAACAACAGTAAATAAATAATAATAAAATAGTAAAAAGTAATAAAACTAATTAAAAAAAGTTTTTCAACCCGTACAAAAGTTTTTTTTGTTTAAAGGTCGCATGGGTCGGTCTTTTATAGGTGTCCTTTTAAAAAATTATATAATTTTTTATCGATATGACAAGTTTTTCAACTTTTTTGTACAATTACTTTTTTTTTTAAAATTTTTTTAATATGGATTTTTTTATAAAATTTGTTAATTTCTTAAAACTTAAATTTTATTAAAATGACTTTAAAATCTTGTTTAATTTGTTTAGAATTCGAAATTTTAAAAGGATACCCGTAAAAAGACTGAGCACAGCTTTAAAACTTGTTATGGGTATCCTTTTGAGTTTGTTCAAACTATCTTGTTGTAAACTTTAATTTCAGTTGTATAACTTAAAAATTTTGTTGAAACTGTTCTAATGTTAAAACTTTAAATGATACCCATAAAAAGACTAAACACAACTTTAAAACTTTTAATGGGTATTCTTTTGAATTTGTTCACAATATAATGTTTTAAAGTAATTATTTACTTGTAGAATTTAAAAAACTCGTTTAAACTGTTTTATATGTTAAAATTTAAATGGATACCTATAAAAAGACTAAACACAGTATTAAAACATTTTATGGGTATCCTTTAGAGCAGGGTTTCCCAAAGTGGGCCAAGTGGCCCCCTAGGGGGCCATGACAGATACTCAGGGGGCCATGAGCAGCAAAGGGGGAAGAGGGGGGGCCATGAGCAGTAAAGGAGCCACAGGGGGGCCATGAGAAACTAACTTGAAACTTACACTAGATATTCTTGAGTTGCAGATGAAGAGCAAAAAAAAAAAAAAGGTCTGTTGTGTATTTTATGGCAGTTTAGAAACTTACACTAGATATTCTTGAGTTTCAGATGAAGAGCAAAAAAAAAAAAAAGTCTTATGTGTATTTTATCGTAGTTTATGAGTAATCTATATCTTGAAGGGGGCCATTACTTTTTCAAACTCTTTAAAGGGGGCCATTATCAAAAAAGTTTGGGAAACCCTGCTTTAGAGTTTGTTCAGATATCTTGTTTTAGAATTATATTTTACTTGCATAAATTTAAAATCTTGTTTTAACTGTTCTAAATGCTGAAATTCAAAATGATACCCATATAAAGACTAAACACAGTTTTAAATCATAATTCTTTTAAGTTTGTTCAAAATATCTTGTTTTAAACTAATATTTTATTTGAATAGCTTTAAAATCTTTTTTAAACTATTTTAAATGATAAAATTGAAAAGGAAACCCATAAAAAGACTAATGACAGCTTAAAAACTTTTTATGACCATCCTTTTGAGTTTTTTTTTTAATATATTGTTTTTAATTAATATTATATTTTTATAATTTCAAAATTTGTTTGAACTGTTTCAAATGTTAAAATTCAAAAGGATACCCATAAACAGACTAAACACAGCTTTCGAATTTTTTATGGGTATCTTTTAAGATTGATCAAAATATTTTGTTACAGTTGTATAATTTTAAAATATTTATTAAACTGTTCTAAATGTTTAAATTTAGAGGTTTAAGTATTTTATGATATAGAACTTTTGTTAAGGTGTAATTTTAGTATCTTACTTGGCTGGTAACAATTATTTTATATATAATTTTATGCTGAGTTTAAAAAAACCTCTACAACTAGAGTTTAATAAAAATAACTTTATTATGCAATTCATTGTCGTTTATTTATAAACTGTTCTGATTAATTTATAACAAAAGCTAAGAATTCTGTGCTTGTCTCAAGATTTAATTTATTTTTTGTACTTGTTTAAATAAACAATGAAATTAAAAAAAAAAAACTAGTGGTAATAAGTTTATTAAATATACTGATCAAAAATAACTTACTTAACTCTGGCATTTTAGAAGATAAATTTTACAAAAATATCTATTCATAAATTTAGTAAAAAAAGCAATAATTTTACTTTTACTTTGTTTGGTTATTAATTGTTTTAAAATAAAAATAAATGCTTGGTTCAAAAGTGATACAACTAAAATTACATCAAAACTGCATTAAAAATACACTCAAAATTCTGAAATATGTATTTTTTCTGTTTAACTTAAATATTTTTTTACTAACAAGTTTTACTAACAAATGTGTATTTATAATACAGAACATAATATATTTTAAGCGGCCGAACCACAATTTTTTGAACATTGTATTTACATTTATTACTTAAACAATCAACTTTAAAACTTGGCTAACACATATCAATAAAAAATACCAATAAAATAACACTAAAAAAACACATATATAAACAATTTTTGTCATGCGAATCTAAAAAAAGTTTTTCAAATCCAATTTCTGTTAAAATTTTAAAGACCTGGCAAAAACTCTTAAAAATTATAGTAGCATGTATTAAGTAAAAAAAAAAGCTTTTCTACATGTAAAATTTTAAATTAAGCTAGTCGAAATCTGTTAAAACATTTTTACAGCAGTTTTAACAATATAATATACCATAAATAAGCTTTTAACAAAGATTTTTTTTGATACATTGTGTAAACATTTAGAAAATTTTGATTGATTGTACATAGTTTGCTTTAGTTAAAAAATTAAACATTTTCCCAGTATTTTGATGACATCATTAACAGATATAAACTGAAAAATTTTGCAACATTAATCAAAAATAAACTGCTGCAACTAGGACACCCATAAAAGTCTACCAATAAAAAAACCTACCTATATTTTAAAAGCTACTCATGTAAAAGTAAAACGATTCATTGATTAGATATTGAGAGTATTAATAACTAACTAAACATAGATGTTACAAAAAAAAATTTTTTTAATACAAATTTTTGAAATCCAAATTAAAAATAATTTAGGATTAATTGTAAGTTGAGTGTAATGTTTTATGCTATAAGTTGGAAGTATTTGAATGATCAAGAATGTTAAAAAAATCTGTTTTAAAATAGGTATACAGAATTCCCACTAAAATATAAGAAAAAACTCTAGGGTGATTTATGGAAGTTTAGTAAAATCCTAGGGAAACTTTTAGAATAAAAGGTTTGATAACTGTTAAAGAGCAATTATTTTAACTTCTGTTCATACTCTTCTTCAAATTAATCTAGATATACATTTTTGTGTTAATTTTATTGTACTTTTATCATCAAAGTTATAGAGTTTTCTCTTATTTAATAGAGTTTATCGTTGCAAGGGGTAGAGTTTGAGACTGATGATTTACCCTAAAAAAAAAAAATTTTGATGTTCCACATTTTCTAAGTCTACTTTATATAGTTTATGACATATCATGAAACTTTTTGTTATGGATATTATTAAATTACGTGCTAGATAAGTAGTCTAGTAAAATTTAGATGTTTTTGTAAATATTATATCAAATGAAGTGAACCTATATTACAACTTACTTTAGACCTAGCATGTTTTAACCTATAAGCAACACATTTATGAAAAAAAAAAATCATAATAAATAACTACTCACTGATTAAAAATTTACCTATTTTTTACATCTTAAAAACTTAACCTTTTATTCTTCATTTGTTTTACATAAATAAAAACTAAAACAAATTTATTAAAAAACTGAGTAATGTCCAAGTCAAGTAATTGTAGTCTAAAGTTATACTTTTTTAAAGCTATAACTTGAAAGAATAAATAATAATTATTAAAAAAAAAAAAAAACACTTATCAAATTATATTATCATAAAAGTTACAGTCACCATCCAAAAAAGTAAGTTCATAGGAAAGCCAGTGATTTTCACAACTTTATTTATTATTTTTTGGGATTTTCTGAGATTTACTCAATATTACAAACTTTTAGAGAATTCTAGGGGAGTGGAAACTCTGAAGATAGCTTCTTAAAGTTTAGATAAGTAAAAAGATTTTGTTTTCAAACTCTTGGTAGTGAATAATATTTAAAGGTTAAGGAAGTTTAGTCAATCTTGTAGAAATTAGATATTGTTAAATTTATCCTAATCCATGAAGATTATTTATTAAAATACATGCTTCATAGGTTTTTAAAGTTTATAAACTTCTAAAATACAATAATAATAAATGTTATTCATTTTTGTATAGATTTTATAAATCATTAAACAATTTCAATACAGAGCTAAGCAAACTTTTGATTATCTTCAGATATTGTCTTAAGATTTTGAAGCAGTTTTATATTCAAAAATATATATTTAACTATACCGAAATCTTTTAGTTTGATTTTGACTATAAATATTTTAGCTTTTCAAAATAGCTAAATAAAAGTATTAAAACAAAATTGATACTGACTAAAGAGGTTGTAATAAGATCTTGTTTAAAAATAAATAAAGTCTATCATTTTGCCTCTACTCATCAGAAGTGAATAAAAATGTGTTTCAATAAATTTTGATTAAAATAGTACCATGTTTTGTAAAAAATACCTAATGTCTTTAATAATTTTGTTTTTAATACTTCAATATGGTTAGATAAATTAAAAATAATGTCAGTTGTGACACCAAAGTATATAAAATTATATACCTTCGATATAGTTAAATAACCAATTTTTAATCTAAACTTGTGTTTTTCTGAAAATTAATTTTGCTAGAGTGGAAGAACATGTTTCTTGTTTGTTTAAATTTAATTCAAGCCTGTTGTCTATTAAAGATCTAGACACATTTTCAATTGAAAGTTTAGGTATGCATAATCTTTTTTATAGGTGTTTTTTTATATGTTGTTTATAATAGTGTATGATCAGCAAAATTTATGTCTTTTAATTTGTATCATTTTGTAAGTTATTGATTTACACCATAAACAAAATGAATCCCAAAACCGAGCCTTATGGCACTCCTACTTTTATAATTTAACAAGTTTATGTACATCATGTAAAATCTACCAACTGTTTTCCGTTTAATGAGATACGACTCAAACACTTTAAGTTTTTCCCCTTACTCCATTAAGTTTTAACTTGTCAAATAAATTATTTTGTCTACACAGTCAAATGCCTTGCTTAAATTTAACAAAACTGCACAAACAGCATTACCTTTATCAAAAGAAGAACAATACTTAAACTCTTATAAAACTAGGGTAGTAGAATATTCTTCCAAAACATGGTAAAATTTGAAAATCACTAATTCTGGTTGCCACAGATCAAGCTGAGGAAAATTTACTGACTTTTCACTAAAATTTTTCAGACTTCTCTAAATCAAAATCTAAATTTAAACTTATTTTAAAATACACAATTAAACGTTTGAAACCGTTTAGAGTTTTGAATCTAATTTTTATACAGATTAAAATAACAGTTTTTAGCTGAATTAAATCATCTTACTTTCAGCATATCACTTGAACAATCTGTGTATGATTGATTTATTTGCAATAAACTATCAGCAAAATATGTTCAGACTTAACACAAATAAGTTGTGAAAAACCTAGAAGCATATAATATCTAATAACAAAAAATAAAATTGCTAAAAGATAAAATATGTATATAATTGTTCACTTAGTTTAATAAAATACTACCTAAATGCTAAACCATTGAAAATGAATTACTTATTATTATTAAAAAATCAATAAGAAAAGAATATTTTTTTAACAGGGTTACCACTAACTTTTGAAACATTTTTGCCAAGTTTTCAAAATTTCATCCATACTTTTTAAAGTACTTGTTTTTGGGTCTACTTTTATTTTAAACTTAAGTTTAGAGTAAAATACTGTTTTAAATAGTGTAAAAACATTGATAAAAAAAGATATCATAAATAGTGAAAAAGATACTGTAAAGCTACTTCAAATGTGTTTATTAATAAAAAGTTTTTGATAATGGTAGATAAATGGTAGATTTTTGTGTCAAATCAAAATTTGCTACTTAACATGTTAAAATTGTTTAAATTTCCAGGTTTTTTCAGGTTTTTTTTTCAATATTTCTCTAGTTCTATATTTTTTTAGTTTTCTTTTTTTGCCTTAATTGTCAAATACCAGGTTTTTCAGTAAAGTGGCAACCGTAACTCAAATGTAAAAAATATTTAAAAAAAGTAAATTATATATCTGTTATATAAAATATTTACTCTTTTAGTACAAAATTTATGACAAATAAGTTTATTCTTACTTTCTCTAAAAACTAAATTAATCCACAGAAAAAAACAAATATCTAAATTAAAGCATGGCATACCTCTTATAACTTATATTTCGAAATTAAACAACTTTGAAAGAGTTATAAAGAGGTAAGGTATACGCATAAACATGTTTCGTAAACTATTAAATTCAGAGCTTAATTATAAAGAACTAAATATTTATTTATACAACAAACAGTATGACTCAAACATGTTGCAACATAAGACGTTTGTTTGTATGTCAAAGTTCACTATATCAGTGTCCTTGCCACAGATCATCAACACTAAAAGCATACAAAAACTGCTTGTTCAAGTAGGGTAGTTGTTTAATATGTAAATAGAAACATTTTGCAGTGTTATAAAGGATATTTTATTAAATTAAACAGATGAAAGCATTAGAAAATAAGTAATTTTAAAAATTTCAAGGAAAATTTAGAAATTTTTGTCTGAATTTATAGGATTTTTCATTAATTTATATTATCTGAAGGCATTGGAAAATAAGGAATTTTCTAAATTTGAACTGACAATATTTGACATTTTTTTCAAATATTTCAAATTTCCTTAATTTTTCTTATTTTCCTGACCTTGTAGCAGCCCTGCTAATAATAGCTGTTTTATTGCTATAATTACTAGAAAGCTAAAGCAACAATTTACAAATCTTGTTTTTTCTAATATTTTACAAATTATCAAATTTCATAAGTCATCTTTATTACTTTTGTTATAATAAATTTACTTCAGTATTAAACTTATAAGTTTTAGTTTACCATGTACTTTATTATTTTAACACTTAGTTTGTAAAATTAAACCATTTTATAATGATACTATTACTTAAAAGTTTTTTTTTGCTAATAATATGAATAAATTTTTTTCTAAATAGATTTTTTAGCTTTCAACTATAAAGAAAAGAATAGATCAACAATTAATGTATAAAAAAATTATTTTTGTAACTTTACCTTCATTTCAAAATCATTATTTATTTACTAACTTTTTTTTATATCAACATTTTTAATAAGTTAAATACATAAGTTCTTCTAAGTACAACAAACTTAAATGTTTTAACATATTTATAAATTATTAAAAAAATAGAAACAACAGAGAGTTGTAAATTAGTAGCCTGAATTTTTCTAAAAAAACTATCTACATATGATAAATTTGTTGCTATAACATAATTCCAGGATATTTATGATAAAATTTAAAATATCTGTGTTTAAATTCTCATCCTTATTTTAACTTCTACAACAATATTTTATATTTTAACTTTTAGCTTAGAGTATCTAGTTTCCGAACTATATATTTTTTATATTTGGTTAGTATGAATGGTGCTGTAGCCCATAGAGAAAGTGGTACATTATGTCTTTTTTTTGAGTTTTTTTTGAAAAATTTTAGGATATAAAAATATCGTTCTACTTTATGTTTTCATAAATATGAAATAATATTCTGCTAACTCCATATGTACAATTTTTTTAAAACAAATTATTTTTTGAGAAATTGGCGATTTACTGTTTTCAGGATACAATGGTATATCTCAATAGATACTGAACTAAAAAAAAGTATTATAAATAACCTACAGAAAACTAATTAATCTGCATTATGCCTATGCACATTTTTTTTAAACTAAATACTTTTTGAAATATTAGGCATTGAGTTTTTCCTTTTTTTTTTTAATAGTGAGCTACTTAGTCTTTGAAGTACTAAACAAATGCAAATAGTTTGTTTTAAAGAAAATGTTATAGGTGGCGCTAAACATCACAAAACAAGTTTAATACAAAACTAGATACTATTTTTTATTAACATAACAGCTTAAATATAAGAAAACAAAACGTATACTTTTTACAAGTAATATTTTGCAAGTAATAAATATATAAAAAAATACTTAATTTCTAAATTATTCTTCAAGCTTTAATGTTACAGTACTTTACATTTGATAATAAATTATAAAAAAACAAACTAATAAAAAACAAATTTTAAATTTTTAATTAAAGTTCTTTGGATTTCACACTCATTTGCATCCGTATTTTTGTACTTTCAAAAATAATTTACGCATCAATTTAAAGTTTAATACATGAAGTTACTAACTTTTTTTTTGTATTAGATCAGTATGGATGTAAAAATAACAAGTATGACTATAAAAAATAGTGATCAACCGAATCCAAGATTTGGACTTGGATTCGGACAAATCCAAAATTCTGGATTCAGTAGACCATTTTAACTTTTTTAAATTCTACTTAATTATTTGTCAAAAGTTAAATTAAACGTAAAACTAGTTAACAACTTAAGGCTTGAGTGGAAAAAAAAATTTCACACCTACAAAAGCCTTATCAATTTTGATTTAGAGTTTTGCACACAGTATAAAAACTATAATAAATTATTTTATTAGACTCTCCAGTAAAATTAAGTACATAGTTAAGGCGCTTAATCTCAGCTTTTTGGATAATTGCTCTTATTTATTAATCATATGTTTAGTTCTTTATGTTTGCTCATTGTAATAAACTAATCCAACTTAAGAAAGAAAAAACATGCAACTTAAGTATGTAACATTAAAGCAGATGCTTGCATACTTTTAGCTATACACTTTTTGTTAAATTTTTATAATTAAATTATTTGATAACTTTAATTTATGACATATATAATATAACTTAAAAAAAAATTATTTTTTAATTTCTTAACAATGTTCTTAAGAAAAAAAATCTTTTTACAATAAAATCTTAATTAGTTTGTAATGAACTGCTGCAACTACTTGCATTATTAATTCTTGAACTCTAAATATTAAGAGAACGTCTAGAGAAATTGCAGTTATGAGAAACAAGGCTTAAAATCAACGATTCAGCATTTCACCAAACAAATTTTGCCTAGTGATTTATAAAAGTTATAAGTCCAGCTTATATTTTATAAGTAAGAAATTTTTAATATTGTTTTTTGGTTCTTTTGTGTAATAGATACATCACCCAAACTATATTGCCTAGTTTATATTGAGTAATCTAGAATTGTCTTTAGTATTGATAGATAAAATTCACTGATACATTATAATGAGTTAGTATAAAAGCACTTTATAATAATTATATCCAATTTAAATATAACAAATACCAAGATGCCCACAGAGGGTCCTAAGCACAAAAGTGCTAGAAAGTCACTTCGTCTGCTGGAAAATTATGGGCAAAAAGTTCAGGTTTACAATTTACCCACAGACAGTCAACAAGATCCAACTGGGACTTTGGATGTTGGCCTACCAACATCTATAGCTTACAAATTATAATATTTTTTATTTTATTTTATATTTAGGAGCTAAGGATTGTTGTGAAAACAAAGCCTTGAAATAATTGAAGTTATATCATTCTTTTTACAGGGTTGCCAAAAAACCTGGAAAAATCTGAAATTTGAGTTATTTTGAAAAAAAACCTGGAACTTTGTTAAAAAATCTATAAAAAAACGATCCCGCATGCAAGTCACTGAAAACGTTTGTTACCTTTTGTGAAAATTCAAAAGAAGTATCAAATGTTTGTAAAACTTTAGCCAAAAATATAGGAGAGGCTTACCAATAACAACAACTTAAGCCTGAATGAAAACAAAATACTGTCAGTCACACCAGCTGTTGATCTACGGTATTAATTTTACCTTCTTACCTCAAAAATAATGTAATAGAGCAGCTAAAATTAAATGCTGAAAAGCATATTTGTTTCGAGGCTAATCAAGGTGGTGACTATTCTTCTATATTGCACCACAACACTCTGTAAATTTTGATGCAAAGAAGTTTTCATCTTACTATTCTTTGGTTAAAATAGAACCAAACACAGCTACACAGGAGGAGGAGCAACATGATTCTATTGGTGAAGATATTTAAGCAGAAATAAAAGGGTCCTTTTACTTCAAAACAAATGAATGCAAAAACTTAAGAGTATAAAGTTTTAAGTTTGTGAAACTCAAACACAACAAAATACCGTGATATTTTCAGCAGTCAGCACCGTTTGCTTTATTTGAATTTAGACTTTTAATGATATCTGATATGTCTTTTTTTTTAATCTCAAACCAGACAAAACTTTTATAATAATTTCTAGGATTGTATATAAAAGAATTTTGAGAGCCTATTAATAATAAATAAGCTTGTTTTCCAATTTAAGAAAATATAGGTTTGAATAAGTTACAATCTCAACTAAATCAATTCTTCATTAATTTCAAGTTTTTAGGGAAATTTATAGCTTTTCTTCTGTCTGTTGTTTTTTGTTCTATTTAAGTGTTTGCGTTGACTCAATCAGAAATTAGCAGTTTTTAGGAATATTACATTTTTTGTTTTTCAAAAGAGGAAAAAAAAGCAAAGGTAAATGTTGAACAACTTGATTTATAAAGTGTATGAGGTTAAAAGTAAACTAACAAAAAGCACCAGCTTACAATTTAAATAAAAAAGACTTTTTGAGTTCAATGTTGCACAATAAAATTTCTGTGATTGACAAGTAGACAAATAAATTAAAAGTTCTAAACAAAGATACTATCATTCCTGAAGTTTTATTATATATGCAATAATAAACAATGACCTTCACCGCACGATAAAAAACAACAGCATCCGAGACAACCTGTTGATGAGACAATATGTTGTTGTTGTTGATCGTGCGGTGAAGTTCATTGTTTATTATCGATGGCATAAATTATCTCAACTTTGTGATGATGGCCCAAATAAATACTGGTTGAAGTTTTATAACAAAGATCACTTTGTTTTTTCTTTGACAAATTTACCATAGTTTTAGCGTTTTTAATAATCTCAGAACAATTTTTTTAAAAATTTTGAATGAGATTAGTTAGTCTATTCTCAATATTATTTTTTATTTACTAACTGGCTTAAAGAATATATCTAGTGCAGGGCTCCCTATTTTTTTTTACAAATGGCCCCCTTTAAGAAAATTAAAAAATCCATGGCCCCTTTCAACAAGATTACCATAAAAACCCATTAAACCTTTTTTTTTTCTCTTCATTACCAACTCAAGAATATCTAGTGTAAGTTTCAAAACTACTGTTAGAAGCATTTAAGACCTTTTTTTGTTTTTTTTTTTGCTGTTCATTATCAACTCAAGAATATCTAGTGTAAGTTTCAAATTATAACCTCACTGCTACTTGACATACTTTGATAAACCATTATATAGTGCAAGTTACGATGCATGCACCCCAAAATATAATTGTGCTCCAAAAAAATTTCGTTCACCCAAAATCAATTTCGTGTACACTAGAGTGCACTAGTGCACACTTTGAACACCACTGAGTTAAAGTATAGAAATCTGTACTTCAGAATGATGTCAACTGGAAAATAATAGCCGCTCCCTCTCTTTTGGTTTAATCCTTATAATGTATTTTGAATGTAATTTATAACTATTTTACAAAATGTAATCAAAAGTAAAATTACCCGTTCAGTACCTGTGACACTCAAACTTATTAACAAAGTCAGTTAATCCTGAATGTTTTGGAAACTCTTCATTATTTGCAGGATCTCGAGTAAAACCCTGCCAATTTTTTTTATCTCCTGCTTACTTAACAGAATTTTATGCTAGACAGATTATCGGTATTCTTTTTTGCAGTTTACTTTAGTTTGTCACGAAAGAATTTCAGGTAAGATATTTCAAGAACAGACTCCTTGATTATGGTTTTACAAGAGAACTGTGTAAATAATGAAGTTTTTTTTAACCTTTTTATAATTATGATTGCAATTTGTGGTTTTTTTACATGCATTGTTTTTTGAAATATGAGTTTTTTCTTCTAACATTTCAAAGGATATGCATTGTCTCTAATGTTTCACTTTAATTTAAAATTTTTAGAAAAGGTTTAGAAATTTTTTAATATTTGTTACAAAATATATTTTCAGCCTAATAGTTATATTATCAAAAATAAATTTTAATTTTCTTATTTTCAATTAAAGGAAAGGTATTATGGGTTTACAAAAGTTGTAGCACATAAAGATTCTTATGGGGTCAAGAGCAATATAAATTGCCTTAAATACAGTTATTAATCATCCTTCAACATTAAATTTATTTTTGAATTATTAACATAACTGCACACATTAATATAAAATTTAATAAGACTAGAGATAGATTCAGTTGATCTATTCCTGCTATGACGGCATCATTCTTAGTGTTTTTTTTTTGCAAATTTGTAACTTTTTTGTGCTAGCTACGTCCTTGCCACAAAATAAAAACGAATTTTTACAATATATTCTAGAATAAAAAGAGATGATACGATTATTATAAAAACTTTGTATTTCTACAGTTAAGTAATTTGTAAACTTTGTAGTTCTTCATTAAAGGTCTCTCAGTTTTTAACTTAATGTGAAACAATTAATTAAACTGTGTTTATTGTATTTATTATTTTACAAAATATATTTGTAATATTTAGGATTTTTACATTCTTGTAGTGGAAATGTATTATTATAGTTTACTTGGTTGTTTTTCATTTTATGTTGATAAACTTTTTTTTAAATTCAGTAACTGTTTTTAAGTTTTGATAAAAATTTAAACCTAATAGTTAGCAAATTCTTTACAAACAATGTTAAAATCAATTTAGTTTTGTTTTCTAGCTAGACATCAGCTTGCTATTGTACTTGATTAAAAGCAAAAAGTTATAAGGTCTTTTACTAAACACAAATATATTTAAACATATTTTCATCAGTGTGATACAATTGTTAAAAAATAAAATTCAACGTTATATAGTCTTATAGTTGCATCACCAGTTTGTTAATCATGAGAAAAACTAAACAAAAACAAAATTAAAACTCTAAATTAAAATAGTTAAATACAACTTGAAAGTACTAGTTAACTTAACAAGGTGATGTAGGGTCAAAGTCTTTCTGCTTACATTGTTTTGGTTTACTTAAATAAATGTATACTGCTTCAATTTTGACCAGATAAAAAATATTGTTACAGCTTTGTTACATTTTAAAATTCGTTTCATCATAAATTTTACAACAAATAGAATTTTTAATTAAATGTTTTGATATTTTAATCTAATCATTGAATTTAAAATTGCTATATTAATTGTATTTGGGTAATTGTTTAATGTGCTGTTTAATTCTAGTTTCAAGATGCCTGGAGGTTTGTAAAAAATAACTGTTTGAACAAAAGTTTTTAAACCTAACAACTTTTACGTTTGCTAGATATTAGGTATTTACCTTTAGATAAAAATAACTCTAGGTTAAACAGCACGTTTTGAATACCAGCTAGTTTTAGTAAAGATAAGATTAAAATATTTTTAATTTGAAAGAGACACTTCATTTTATGAACTAAACGATTAGTCAATTTTGTTTTCAAATTTTTTTAAGATACTTCTAATCTATGAGCAGACTTTGCCAGAATGATAATTAAACTATACCATCTGAACATTATATACTTACAAAGCTTTTATTTTTACAAATATATATTTAAAGCTCGAGTAACTTTTACAAGACTATTTGATTAAAAAATTCTAAGCCTACTCCTATTTTTATTTCATTTTAGTATTTTAAAAGAACATTTTAAGTGATCAAAATTTATAAAATGTCTTTGTTTCTTTTTCATATTTACAACTTGATTTTATTTAAATAACTTAATACTTTCAAAAAAATCCTATATGAAATATTTTTCATAAAAAAAAAGAAAAAAAAAGTTAAACTTATAAAAGAATTCTATAAATAGTATATAATATATTTTACTAGTAAAGTAACATTAAAAGTATTTACCTTAAATGTGTTTCTAATTAATTTTCTCAATGATTACAGAATTGCCACACGATCAGAATACTAAGGATATCTCAGGATATTATTAATAAGCTGAAAATTTCAGGATAGCTCAGGAGTCAGGACAGCTCAGGATGACTCAGGATATTCTAAACTTTTTTCAACTCAGGCAGACTTAGGATAAGTTTTTTTAGCAATTTATGATTGTTTGAAGATTTCTAAAATCTCAGGGTATTTTATTATAAAGTATGAATGAAATTTAATTGAGCTAATTGCAACATTTTGTTATTTCATAACAAAATTCATTGATGAGCTCGATTGTTATCAACTTTTAAAAAAATTAATATGTTTTTTACTATTATTGTTACCCCTAACCTTTACCCTCGGTCAGTAACTTGTTTTTCTTTTTTCATTATTAAATTTATTTTAGTTTCTTTTTCTGTTTTTTTTTTAATCTGTATTTTTTTACTCTCGTGCAAAAATGAAACTCGTTCAAAATTGACCCTTGGTATAAAATCGTCTTTGTGGAATTATGTTCCTTCGTGAAATTTTGTGCCCTCGTGCAAATTTGGCTTTTTTGCAATTTTGGCTTCGTGAAATTTTGTACACTCGTGCGATTTTATCTTTGTGCAATTTAGACCCATTCCCGAAAAAATCAGCTATTGCTGAACATCTAGCAAACAATACTTGCTAAGGAAAGAATTTTAATTTTTTAGTTTTATGAGACAATGTTCAAACACTTTGGAATTATTAAGACTATAAGCTATTCTAATACATTTAAATAAACCTAATTTATGTGAAAAGAAAGAATTAAATTAAATTTTAGCATTAAATAGTTTAATGCTATTTTATTTAATTTTCAATTTTACTCATGTTGATTACGCTTGAGTTAAGTAGATTGATTAAAAAAAATTGTTTGTAATATTTTTGTCAATAATTTTGTTTGTGTTTTATTTTAGTTTATTTTTTCGATTGTACTTACTCTGACGAAAATTGATAAAATATATTTGAAAAGAAAGAATTAAAGTCATTTTATTTGTTCAAGTGAGCTAAATATAAGTCTGATGATTAAACTGTGAACAAGGTTACTATTTGTTTTAAACTAAAATATAAAAGTAAAATGTGATTTATTAATCTATTAATAAGAATATATTATAACCTCATTAGAAAATATTAACTCTGCTTTAAAACTTTTGTTTTGTTTTTTTGCATAATTTAAGTATCCAGAGTCAAAGTTAAACTAAAAGATTTTGATTTAGTTAAACTTTTAAATTTATACTGCATAATAATATCTATTATACAGTATTAGTAATAATTATAATACTTAACTGTATAATTAATAATTTAACTCCCGAAAACTTTTTGTAAAAATTTTGTTAGGACAATATATTAAGCTAAAAAAAGTATGCTTAACTCAGTAAAAAAATTTTTAAATGAGTTTTAAAACCTAAACAAAATGTTTAAAAAATTATTTTTATGTTTTTTTTTAGAAGTTAGAAATTTTTTAAGATCTATTTAGCATATATTTAAATTGAGAATCTTCATTGACTGTGACAAGTTCAACAATTTTTAATTTCTACTTAGTTGGCTAAACTCATTTAACCTTCACATATTTTTTACCAACAAAAGTTTGAAAACAAAATAACTTTATTTATCTAAATTTTGAAAATGTTGTATTCAGGGTTCTACTCCCCTAGAACTCCTCAAAAACTTACAATATTAAGAAAAATCGCAGGAATTCCAAAAAAAATTTAAACCACTTGGTTTCCTTATACTTTACTTTTTTTTTGTTTAATCATTATAATCTTTGTGATAGTATAATTTATGATTGTTACTATTTACTTTATTTTCAATTATTATTTATACTTTCAAGTTATAGCTATAAAAAATTAGAGTTTTAAACTATAACAGCTTAAGTTAAATATTAAACAGTATTTTTATTTTTTTTTGTTTTTGTTTTGTTGTTTTGTTTTTAATAAAAAAGAATGAAAAAATAAAAAGTAAAGTGTTTAAGATGTAAAAATGGATAAATTTTTCATCAGTGAAAACTTCCATGTTATGAAATATTTATTCTTAAAGGTATTTGTTTAGAAGTAAAAGCATGCTAGGTCTAAAGCTAGTTGTTATTTAGTGTCATTTCATATAAAGTTTAAAAAACATCTTAATTTTACTAGACTACTTATCCGCCACGTATTTTAATATTATAACTAGCCATAACAAAAACGTTTTATTATATTTTAAAAACTAAATAAAATAGACTGAAAGACTGTGGAACATAAAAATCTATTATATAACACTAAACTTTATATCTTTGATGATATAAATACAATAATATTAGCATAAAAACTGAAATACAAAATAAGTTAAAGTAGAGTATTAACAGAAGCTTAATATAATTACTCTCTAATAGTCATCAAACTTTTTATTTTGAAAATTTCCCTCACACTTTGCTAAACTTTCTTAAATTTCCCTACAATTTTTTTCTGATATTTTAGCAAGAGCCCTGTACAATTATTTTGAAACATATTTTTTTAACATTCTTGATCATTCAAATACTTCTAACTTTAAGTATTAAAAACATTAAACTAGATTTACAACTTATCCTTATTTATTTTTAATTTTTATTTTAAAAAGTTGTATTTTTTAAACTTTTTATTTTAACATCTATGTTTAGTTAGGTATTAAGTATCATTTTATGTTTACTCTCTATATGTAATCAATGAATTGTGTTACGTTTAAATGAGTAGTTATTAAATTGTTGTAAAATTTGGGTAGGTGACAAATATGCACAAAGGGCACTTTTGCAAAAATAGACATTTTTCATGGGTTAAAATATTTTTTAATTCGTTTATTTTCAGTTTTTTACTGTCACTGTTAACCCTAGCCCTTACTCTCGGCCTGTAACTCTTTTGTTCTTATTTTTATTGCTATTATTGTTTTTTCTTGTTTTTTTAACTGTCATTGTTACCCATTACCTTATTTTTATAGATAATTTTAATTATACTTCATTATAATTTTTTCTTTTCTCTGATACTTTTATTATCATTGTGACCCCTAACTTTTATTTGTTTTAATATAATTTTTTATATTAATATTATCATTTTATATTTGTTTTTTGTTTTACTCTCGTGCAAAAGTGACCCTTTTTGCATATTTGACTCTTCGTGAACAAATATTTTTGTGGATATTTAACCTGTATCAATAAATTATATAGTTAGTTCAAAACACTAAAAAGTGTTCGACATTGAATAACTTAACCATAATAATGTTATGCGGTAACATGTAAACTAGAGTTCAAAAAAATATGAGGAGAATTTATTTTCAATAAACAAGTAAAATACAGTTTAACAGACATTATAAAAAGATAGAATCACAACTTAGAGGTTTTAAAATGAAGCCAAATTTCAAAAAATTCATTAAAAGACAAAAAAGAAAAGCTTATTCTAAACACATAGGGAATGGATCACCAAAAAGCATGAAAAAATTTGAAAAGTTTTTGTCAGAATCCAGTGAGTTATATGTTTGATATTAGTTAATATTAACAAAATTAAGTTTATAAAAGTTAGATTTATGTTTTACTTATCTAGATTTATATCGTTATAAACTTTCTGAATTACAAGTAAAAAATATTTTGTTTAAACAAAAAAATTTTTATTTAAAGTATATATAACATAAAGTAATAGTTTACTAAATAAAGCATACATTCGTCAGTGTAAATTAACAAAAGTAAATAAATTGGCCAAATGAATTTATTAGTGTGCACATAAACTCTGATTATTTCATTGGATAAAATGTCTGAAAATACAAGTTTTTGTTCTTAAATGAGTTTATTCCAATCAGTTTTGACAAAAGTAAATCGCTCAAGTTGTCATCTGTAAAAAAATCGAGTGTATATCGTAACTTTATATATTTAATAGTTTAATGAACAGACAATAAAAATTAAAGTATATAATTTTAAGACTTCAAAAACAATTTTTAAAAGTTTCATTGAGGTTTTTTTTGTTTTAGTATTGTTTTTTTATTTTTTTATTAATTGAAAGTTTTGTTAATAAAAAAAGATTAGAATCTTTGTTTTAAAATGTTTTATAGTCCACACAATACGTTTTTGTAATAAATGCTACATTTAAAACAATTTTCTTATAAATACTACGCAAACGTAAAACAAATTTCTGCTGAAAACGTAAAATTCTTATTTTTATAAGCTTTTTGATGACTAATCGTGTTTAAAAATAGTTAAAAACTTTAAGCTGAATTATTAATCTAAAAGCATGAGCTATATATATTAGTATAAGCTTTCTTAAGAACATTAAAACATATTTAAAAAACAACAAAATTAGTTTACTTAGAGAGATTTTTTCAAATGCACAATTATGTAAAAGATATAAAACAATAGAATAAAGAAAAAAAATATCTAAGTTTTACAAATTAACTTAGAAATAAATTTAAGTTATCTTGAAACATGAATTCTAAACTGTTCGTTTTGATTAAATATCTTCTAAAACAGGTGAACTAATAGCTGATAGAGAAGGTCTCCTCCCCTTTTTAAAGAGAGCAACACTTTTACAAGTAGATGAAAATAAATACTTTAAGGAGGTAAAAGAATTCATTAACAAGGAAAACATTTTCTGTTTTTTTGGCCTTTCTCAAGTTTTTGCATTGAAATTATTAAAAAGGTATTTGGTGACTGTTGTTGAAAACAACTTTGTGGGCTTTTCAAAAACTCTTGGGTTTAAAGATATAAATTACAAAACTTTAAAAGCTATTGTTTGTAGATCAACGCTACATATTAGTTCGGAAATTGAAGTTTTTCAAGCTATTGTTAATTGGATTAAACACGATAGAAAGTCTCGTAAACATTTTATGTGTGATCCTTTACAGTTGGTCAGATTACCCTTGCTGTCTTGTGAAATTATAGAATATCTTATTAAAAATAACAAGTTTTGCAAGTCTTGTCAAAAATGCTGCAATTATATTGAAAATGTCATAGCAGTTAAGAAAAATTCAAACCGAAATTTTCCTGAGACTTTACAACATCGTTTTTGCCTTAACAACTTCACTCATTTAGACTTTACTTATTTAGACTCCCCTGATCAAGACTTTACTCCACACATAGCTTGTATAAATGCAGACAGTTGGTTTGAAAACTTAGATCAGGAAATTAGCGATGTTGAAATGAAAAGTTACGAGTTTCGTCATCATCACCTTGATTCTGTTATACTGTATTCAAGCGAGACATGGAGCTGCGAAGTAATTGAGCCTGAAAAAGATGGTGAACTTGTATTTAACTTTGCTGTATGCATTTTCATGGAACAGTTGTACGCGACTGGAGGTTTGGGCAAGGATGATTATCGTGATAATGATGTTAAAAAACGATATTGTTTCGTGTATGACCCTGAATCCAGCCAATGGACACGATTAAAAAAAATGCAAAGGGCAAGAAGTGATCACTCTTCTGTTGTTTTTGCAGGTAAAGTTGTCGTCACTGGGGGTTCGGATGACGGAAGATCTGTTGAGGCGTTTGATAACTTTGAAAATAAATGGTCGTACATGCCTGATCTGATAGAAGCCAGAAAACACCATGGATCGGTAGCTATGGGCAACAAACTTTATGTCATGGGTGGATTGAATACTCAAAACTGTGAAGTATATGATTACATATCTAGAAACTTCAATCTAATCAAACCTATGCCACTGAGATGTTCATATGGTGACTTTTATGACAACTATGTTTCATATTTTAGAGTAAAAAATAAAATTGTCGTTAAGTATGATGCTAAAGACAAAAAGGAAAAAAATATCTACATTTACGATACAATTGAAGATAAATGGAGTTCAATGAGCGTTGAATACTTGAACTATTACGTAGGTAAACTAATGTATAATTAACAGTCCACTACTGTACTTATGATCATTGTGATTAAAACTGCATAAATTTTTTTTACGCTTTATGCTAATGGGGTTTATCTAGGCTTTGAAAACTTTTCGACTTATGTTTCTTAACAACTATTTTATGTAGTATAGATAAGTAAGTGAGTCTTAAATTTAGTTATTGATTATTTTTTATAAACTAAAATTCTTTTATAAAGTTATATATAAAATAATTTTAGTTACAAAACTTTTTATAGTTCTTTTTCTTCTTTGAATAAGAATTTTTTTAACTAGTTTTATCTGATTTAAATTAAAATGTTAGCGTTTATTATGTATTAAAAGTTGTAACGGTTTTGCTTTTGATTAAAAGTAATTTTATTCTTAATAATATATAAATATCGATAATCTCGAATATGTTTTAAAGCCTATATTTAAGTTTTTCTATAGAACTTTTAACTAAGTCATAATGAAGTACCATTTTCACTTGCTATACAATTTACTTAAATATTGAGCAAAATAAAATCAGTAAACCGAAACGTAAGAAACTTGATGCAATATCTTGGTTGTAATTTAGAAAATATATGTATAAACCAGAAGCAGAGAGGTGAAGAGAATTCTGAGTCAAGAACTTCTTAAAAGTAGTTCCAGAATTTAACTTAATTATTGTTCGTATTGTACTTTTTTTAAATTATTGTTTACTTCAAAGTTTTTAACGGTTTAAAGTTCTAGTTGCTGATTCTTTTTCTTGCTTTAAAACTTTTTAGAATTGATTTTTTTAGATTTATTTCTTGTTTGAGGTTGTGACTTCAAATAAGTATTTTTAAAGTATGATGATCTTTTTTTATTACCTTGTGAGAACCATTTTATCTTCTTTAATAATAACCAAACCACTTACTTGTTGTCCCTAGTTTGTATACAGTAGCTTTAGGTATTATACAGTTAAGTTTATGTTTCTACTTTGTTGTGGTAAGTTTAGAATATAAAATATAAAACAATTGTTTCTTATCATCATAAGTTCAGTAAACTACAATCTTTGTTGGTTGACACCACGGTTTCCTAAAGTAGGCCAAGTGGCCCCATAGAGTCTTTGACAAAAATTTAAGGGGCCATGAGAAGCAAAAGGGCCGAAAGGGGAGCCATGAGCTGTAAAGGGGCCACAGAAGGTTCATGACGTCCTAATTTGAAACTTATACTAAATATTCTAGAGTTGATGATCAAGAGCAAAAAAAAGTCTTAAGTGTTTTTAATGGTAGTTTTTAGAGTAATCTTGTTAGAGTAGGCCATAGCTTTTTTAGTTCCTGTTTAGAGGCCTTTTGAAAAAAAAAGGAAAGCCTAGTTAACACAGTTTTTAATATAAAAGTATTGTTTTTAATAAGTAGTTCTTTAATACTTCAATCAATTTATAAAATTCCTATAGATAAATGTTTGAATTGAAACAAACTATATTCTGAAATAGACTTGTTGCAAACTTAAAGTAAAAAGAAAACATATTTTTTAATTCGGTTTCCTAGAGTTTATTTGTTCAAAAATTCTAGAAAAACTTTTTTAAATTTTAGTTGGCACACTAGTGTAGTCTATTAAAATTTTCTTCGAGTGTTAAACTAAAATTACTTTTTATTTCTCAGAAAACAATATTTTAATTTAACTAGACCTACCATATTTTTATTATTTATTTTTCTAGCGTACCGTTCAGTTTTACAATTTAAATTAACAAATAAAATATTTTTTTGTTAATCTTATAACTGAAAAGTTTTTTTATGAGTTAGACGTTTTGAAAAGCTGTTTAACTACAACATAAATAAAAAAAAGTAAATTTCGTTGATGATCGAAAAGAAATAACATAATTTTAATTACGTTTTTTTAGATTTAATAAAAGTTTATGTTGATTCTCTAAGACAAGCTTTTTGAATACAAGCTACTAGCCTAGAGGCAAAAGGTGTTTGGTGTTTGCAGGTCAAATATTTCAATTAAAAGTATTCGCGGGCCGCAATTAAGTTTTTACTCTTAACGGTGCAGGCGAGAAGTTTAAGAGTTTCGAATTTTAAGTAAGTTTCACCTTAGCTAATCAAAGTGCTTCACCACACTATTTTAATTTCTAATTCGCCTCATTCACTGCTAACTTGATTATGCACAAAAGCTTAACAAAATAAACTACATAAAAACAGAAATCAAAGACAAAGAATAGTCAAAGCGACTCCAACTTAATAAGTCAATACTACCCTTGCACAAAAAAAGACAATTTGGTGCGAAAAACTTTACCAAGACGTAAAAATCTTCGAAAAATTTCTCTAAAGCTATAAGTTAAAAAGTCAAAATGTTTTAAGTTTACTCGTAGGTAGACTTTACAAACCTTTTAACAATCAAATTAATAAAGGTATATGTTTATAACGCTGACTATGCTAATCAAATAAAAAGCTCTAGATTTCCCCTGCATAATAGTAATAAATAGTAATAGTCCTAAAGAAAGTTTTTGGCCCTAATAAGATACTGTAATTTCACTGCTTTTCGGTGAAGCTACAATATGGTTTCAATATTCAATAAGGATTGAATATTTCAATTGAAAATGTCTGACATGATGGGTTTTTCCTAACTTACTGGAACCACATGAAAATGGAAATAAATATTTTTAGGCCCACCTGTGCCAGTTTGATTTTTTACTGTTATTTTGAAAAGTCAAGATTGTTTGAAGTTTTTGTGAGAGTTTAAGGATATTTTGTAATTTTAGAATATCAAAGTAATGTATATTGTAATTTTTTATACATAACTTATATGCATACACAGTTCATTTTATTTTTTATGATTTTTATTCTCCTCTCAACTTTTATCATATTTTTTTTTAATATTTTTCTATAACTACATAGAGTTTATTAAAATCAGAGTTGTTTTTTTTTGCCTCAAGTATTTTGAATTTTAAAAATTTCAATACAAAATAACATGGAAAACTTGAAGGAACTATGAAGTTTTTAGTTACTGTTTATTGTTTAAAATCAATTAAGTCCTTATAACAATAATTATCTAAAAATAAAATTGTACCTTAACAAAAAGTAGTTACTAAAATTATTGAAGAACTGAGATTAATAACAGCTTGAAATAAAAAATTATTAAGATAAAATAAATCATTTACTCATAAGCATAAGTTTTTAAGTAATAGTGATTTTTAGTACTAACCATAAGTGTTTCTAAGTATGATAAAGTTAGTTACTGATCTGTACAAATATATTTAAATTTTGTATCTAATAAATGTATTTAGTAGTACTCCAAGTTTTTATCATCTTTTTTAAAAGTTTTTATGCTTTCTACACTCTTGTTTATACATATGTTAAAGAAATTTTCAATTAGGCCATAAAAAACTATTTACCTCATTAAATATGTTTTTTATTTTTAGTAGTATAAATTTTATTTTTATAATGAGAAATATTTATTGAAATTTGAGAGTGGGATAAGTTTTATGAAGAAAATTAAATTTAAACTATATTAATTTTTTACTTTTAATTTACCACAAACATGCCATTTGTAGACTTTATTTTTCACAATTAAACAGGGTTGCCAATTTACCTGGATTCCTGGAAAAACCTGGAATTTGACATTTTAGGCTTAAATAACCTGGAAAAACCTGGAATTTGAGAAATTTTGAAAAAAAACCTGGAAAAACCTGGGATTTTGATCAAAAAACCTGGAATTTTTAATAATTTTAACATTTTCAGTTGTAAAATTTTGATTTGACATAAAAAATCTATCATATAATAAAAATTTTTGTTATTATAAATTTTTTTTATTTATCAAAAAACAAGTTTAAAGAACTTTACAGTACCTTTTTAGTATTTTGATATTATTTAACACAGTTTCTTAAATGAAAATAGACCCATAAATGTGTACTTTTAAAAACCTAGAAGAAATTTAGAAAACCTGGAAAAAAAATTGAAAAAATGAGTGGCAACCCTGACTAAAACTATTAACTGTTTAAAACTGTTTTGAACTTTTAATTAAAGTTTTTAACAAATTAAAAAATTTCATGTTGTGAAATGAATCATAAAATACAAATTTATAAAATAAATCTAATAATAAAAATGTTTTGCAAAAACAGTCAGCAATAAACGGTTAACAAATAAAACTCTTTATAAAAATGTGTTTTTAAAACATCAAGTATATTTTTCAAACAGTTTTGACAGTTCTAGAGTTTTTGATAGAATATAAACTCTCAAAATTTAAGCGTTTGATTTTTAATAAATATGTCTATGTTATTGATCACTTAAAAACTTTATTTTTAATAAAAATCAGGCTGACTTATACTTCTTTATAAAATCAGTTCAATTTAGCTTTATTTATCATAGACAGTTATTGTGACATCAAAACTGACTGTTTTACTCTTTTTTTTGTATTTTGTCACGTTAATTAACCATTTTGTTACGATATTTATACTATATTCAAGCATAAATTACATTAACTGTTTTTGGTCTTTTTTTCTTTTTTTTTATAAACTCAGGCTACCTCAGGCCAGTTTAGTATATTTCATGTTGACTACTTCTAAGAATGACACTCTTGCTAAAAATGATACTTATGCAAATTGTTTAATTGTGTCTTCTTCAGTGAGTAAAATTATAGAATATATTTGGTTATAGTCTACTAATTATTAGTTTCAGAAAAAATGTAACTATTAAAGTTTTCTGATATTCTATTTAAATAAGGTGAGTTTTATAATAAACATATTATATTACTAATCGTCAAACTCAAATTTGAATAAAAGTCACTAAAAAAACATATAATTTTAAAATTTTTCACATGTTCAGTAGTAAAATTTCAATTTGACTCAAAAAATCTATCATATAAATGAGAAATTTTTGTCATCATCAATTTTTTTTTTACTAAAACACATAATTAAAATAGCTTTACAGTATCTTTTCAATGTTTTTATAATACTTAAACAGTTTTTTACCTTAAACATAACTTTAAACTAAAAATAGACCTCAAAATTTGTACTTTTATAAACCTGAAAGAAATTTGGAAAACCAGAAAATTTTTTTGAAAAAACGAGTGGCAACCTTGTAGATTACTTAGAAAGAAATCTGAAAGGTTAAAGTATAGAGATTTGTGGATTTTACTTTTAAAAAATGAGAAAGTAATTAACTTGACTGTAAAAGTAATGATACATTTTGATTCTTTGCTGAGAGGAGATTATATTAAATATGCTAGTAGACTGATAAAAAATACAAAAATAATGCTACAAAGTATGGCCCTATATTAGTTTGATTTAAAAATACTGATCAAAGAAACTACATATTTAAAAAAGTTCTAAAAACAAAAAATGTTTTATCAAGCCAATTGTTTCACGAAACAATACAGCTGCAGATATGTTTGGACAACAAATGGGATAATTTTCTCAGTAAAACTGAAAGCTCTGATGCAGTCCGTATTAGAAACCTTGTAGATTTAGACAAGTTCAGAACTATCTATTAATGATAATAATGTATATACATGTTTAGTTTATAAAAAAGTGTTAGTAGTAATTTTATTTGTTGTAATATCTGTGACCAATAGTTGCATTTTAGATGTAGTAAACTATCCAGGGTTGCCAAAACACCTTGAAACCTGAGATTTGAGAAAATTTGATAAAAAGACCTTGAGTTTTAACAATTTTAACATGTTAAGTAGAAATTTTTCAAATTGAAACAAAATAGATTAACAGATAAAAAAAAATTGTCTTCATTAAAAAATTATTTTTTAAAAGACACATTTAATTTAAAGAAGCTTTACAGTATCTTTTCATGTTTTTTGTACTATTAAATACAGTTTCTTACCTTTAACTTAACTCTAAACTAAAAAAGATCCAAAAGGTGTACTTTAAAATTCCTTAATAGATTTGGTAAAAATATTTGGCAACTATCACTAAAAAAATATCAATTTTTTATTGAGCCAATTTAATTAACCTTATTTATGTTATAGTTTTTTAGTGCAAGTAATACCTTTTTTTTTTAGTAACTAAAAATTATTTAAATGATTTTTATTTTTTAATAATAATACTAAAAAGTTAAAATATCCATGTAAAGCAGGGTTTCCCAAACTTCTTTTTCAAATGGCCCCGTTGTACCAAGATTACTCAAAAACCTACCATAAAAAACAACTAAGACCTTTTTTTTTGCTCTTCTACAGCAACTTTAGAATATCTAAGTTTGAATGAAGTTTCAAATTATCAAGACCTCATGCCACCTATAGGGCTCCTTTACTACTCACCCCCCCCCCTTTGTCCCCTTTGCTGCTCGTGGACTCCTAAATGTCTGTCATGGTCCTAAGCGGGTCATTTGGCAAACGTTGGGAAACTCTGATGTAGAGCAGTGGCGTCGCGTGGTATTTTTTTTAGGTGGTGCAGAATTTAAAAAAATATCAATTATTTTAATAAAAATATGTTTTTACTGTCAAGTTTGAAAACAACTGAACTTTTGCTATACCTGAAGATAAGCTTTGCTTTTAAGGGCATAGGGGGGGTGAAACAATTTGATCTTAATTTATGTAGTTGTTACTAAGCTACAAGATGCTTTTTACAGATTTTAAAAATTCAGTTTATGTTTTAAGATATAGCCAGTCAAAGGCAACAATAGGTTCATAATGGGAGGCACAAACTAAAACAGTGTTTAAAAAATGTTTTACCCCCCCCCCTTTATGCCCTTAACATCTACTTTAGAATTATTTTACTGAAATTACTTTATACAGTTTTAATTTAACTACAAGTCATCTTTTATCAATATAAAAAATTCTTAAAATTTTTGAGATATGGTAATTCACAGTCAGAGGTACAAATGAATCCTTATTTTTATAATATTAACTCAAACAACAAATAAATCAAATCACTAAAATCATATCTTTTTTTTATAAGTTGGCCGCAAAATCTTTAGATGTTTCTTTAATAAAACAAAAAAAAAATTGCTAAATTAGATATTTAAAACACCAAGAAAAAAAAAGTTATAACAAAAGTTTTTTTTTTGTATATATAAAAATATATATTGATACTTAAAAATTGAAAACTTCTCTTCAACAAAAGTATAAAGTTTTAAAAAAATTAGGATGAAAAAGTTTAATTAAAAGTTGTTTTAAAAATTATGGAGAATATAGGTTTTCAGTAAAATTGTATTTTTTGCTGTTTTGGTTTGCTCCTTGTATAATAAACCATTGTACTCTCTGGCTTTGACTGGTTGTAACTAAAAGTTTAATTGGAAATTTTAAGTTTATTAAAGAGTAACTATTAGCTTTCTGAAAAAATTAAAATAAGAACAACATGTAAAAAAGTGCCTATACACCCTCCCCCCTAACTCCTCACTAATTTGCACATTTTTTTTACAAACATTAACATTTTTATTAACTTTTTTTTTCTAATTTTAATGTTTTGTGTTGGGGGTTAAAAACTCAATAGTTTTTTAAGGGTATCTTTTCTTTATTTAATATTTATTTGTTTTTCATTTTGATTACAGTATTTTTCTCAGGAGCTCAACTTTTTTAAGTTTAGTTGTGAGGCTGTTGAACTTTTCAAGAATTTTAAAGATAATTTATAAATATGTAACCATTATAGAAGTAAAAGTTTGGTTAGTTAGTTTTCATGTGGCCATAGGGGTAAAACACTTATTTTTTAATTTTAAATAACCTTGTTATTTTCAGAGTAAAAATTAAAACTGCTTTAGTCAGCCTGAATATTTTTCTAATTTGGTCTGTTTATCTTGGGTCATCTTGAGTTTTTAACATTTCTAAGTTATCCTGATTATGAGGCAAGGCAACCATGTTTCAACAATTTTATCTGAAATTTTTGCTTTATTTATGAAAAAATTTAACCAAAAGTTATATAAAGTAGAGGTAGACTAAATTTTCCTAAAATGTTAAACTACACTAAGTAATCAAAGTTTCTAAATTAAGGCTATTTACTTTATGAAAATATGTGATTGTTTCAATAATACTATTTTTTATTTAATATAAATCTAAAACATTTTTCTGTAAGAGTGAACTAGAAGTTTATAATAAACATCTTAATTCTTTTTTTCAGAACTTGAATTTTATTATTTATTTTATTAACTTTATGATAACAATAATCAGTTATAGTTAAGTTTATGTATGCAGATTAAAATAAAAAATCAAAATTTTAAGACTTTGGTGATTTAGGGTTTTTATCTTTTTTTTTCAAAATATGCAATTAATGACAAATCTTTTAATAGAAGTGATCTGGTAAAATTCAAAAAATCATGTGGGTACATAAACTCAAGTTTAATCCTTTGCAGTAGCTTGCTTTGTTTTTATTTTATGTTTACAATAGCTTGTAGATGATACTTAAGCAAGTCCTGTTTTAGGGAATTTTCAACTTAGCTTACTTACCGCAAGATATTGATTTTGCGGTAATTCTTGAAGAAATTTTGCTTTTTTGAGTTCATTTGCGGCAGTCAGCTAAGAGTTTGCGGCAGTGAAGTGGGCAAAATGGTCGTTTTCAAAATTGAAGTTTTAAAAGAGATTTCGTTCAAAAAAATAACGAAAACGTTATAGATACTGTTTTTTTTCTTAGAAAATTTCAAGGTGGTGCAGTTGCGGCAGTGCAACACCCCACGCGACGCCCCTGATGTAGAGTATGCAATAGGTTGGTAATTTTTTCGGCCACTTTTGATTTTCCGGCTGGAAAAATTTTGTGTTTTAGAAATATTATAAAAACACACTGCAAAATTTTAGATGATTTGAATAAACTTTCACCTTGGCAAAAACCGATTTTCTAAAAACCACCTACCAACTAAATGTGTTGGATTCAAAAAATACGAGTTGGGAGTTTTAAGCTGAAAAATTTTATACTTGTGGCTGATAATAACACAAACACATTAGGAACAGTTTAAAACTATTCAAAGAAAATTTTATGGTGGCATTAAATTTTTCTCACTTTTTATAAGTTTATTTGATTTTCAAAAATTTATTCAAAAACAAGAAATATCACCCTAAAATTTTCTTGAAATTATTTTAAACTTTTCGTCCTGTGTTGTATAATAATTAGCCGCATAAAAAAATTCAGCTTAAAACTCCAAAGTCGTATTTTTTTGATCCAATACATTTTGCCTTGGGGTGGTTTTTAGAAAATCAGTTTTTTACTAGATTAAAGTTTCTTAAAATCATCTAAAAATTTTCCACAAGGCATTTTCATAATATTTTCAAAACAAAAACAATTTTCCAGCCGGAAAACCAAAAGTGGCCGAGTTAATAAGCACCCTAGTATGTAATAATGCATGCAAATTTTCTAAAACTTTATTCAGTGCAATTTATGTAACGTATGGACTTTAAAAATTTAAATGTTCAGCCTGAACACTTGTCCAGTTTAACAACCATTTAAAATAGATTTAAATGAGAATGTTTTTGTTTAACAAAATAAATAGTACAGAATTAAATCTATTAAATTATAATCTTGCTTTTAAAAGATTAAATTAGATACCTGTGCTGAACTCCATTCTGCTTATACCACTTATAACACACGAAACATATTCTGTATTATTAACCTTTCTAAGCTATTTTCTTTAAAATTGTTAAAAAATTACTTGGTGTCTGTTGTAGCAACATGTGTAAGTTCTAAAAATAAATTTTTTCAAGCTATTGTTAACTGGATTGAACACAATGATAAAATTCGATAGGTTTTTATGTGAGATTTGTTAAAGATGGTTAGATTACCATTGTTGTCTTGTGAGTTATACAAAATCTTGTTAAAAGCAACAAGTTTTGGCAGAATTGGAGAGGTTAAATTTAATCAAGAACTACCAGCATAAAGTTCTATCCTATCTGTGTAGTTCCAGTAATTAAACTTAATTTAGTTCTCCTTTTTACATAAAGTTTTTTTTTAAACATTTTTTTGATAGTGTTCATTGATTAAAACTTGTAGTAGTTTCTCATTTAAATTTATGCATTTCTTAAGATATCTTTCTCTTAAACTAAGATGAATGTATAAGTTTTTAAGGTTTTGTTTTTGATGTAACAGGATATCAAATTGCACTTGATAACTGTTTAAATTTGATGAAAAATTTATAGCCTAAATCATTGTTCCTTCAAGCGTTTTAGAGAAAGGTCATGTGTTTTACTGATGCAAGATTATTACATTTAAGATAAAGAGAAAATAAGGAGCGCACGAGAATTTACTGATGTAATGTTGCATAAAAATTAGAACGTTGCTATAAAAACCAGCCACAGAAAGTGGTGGAAGATTCTAGCCACAGCTTGCTGCAGTAAACATGTTATTTAAGAACAGACATTTATATTGTTTGATTGTTTTGTGTAAAGTTTTTATTTAACAATGTTTTCTTCTCAGAAACATTTTAATAATTTTAGAATTAAGCAGTAAATTATCATTTTAAGTTAAACAATCTCAAAGTATAATAATTGTTATATTTAATTATTGTGTAATATTTTTGATCACATTTAAAGTTTTTTTTTAATTTTATGTTCCTTATATATTACTAGTTTTTGTAAATGTTCTATAATACAACATGTTCATTCATTGTCATGCCTAGTTTTATATAGAGCAGCCAAAAGTATTTATGAGTATCCTCATATATTATAAGTTTAAGTTACTATTTAAGCTCCTTACATCCATAGGTTACAGTTTGCGTCCTCAGGTAAAGAATAACCAGTCTTTTAGGTAACAGTTAGATACTACCAGCACATTATCTTACCCACATAAGTTCTGCTAGTACATTATCTTTTATTTTGAAGGTAGTTTTTATCAAGATTTTATCTCACATTCTAATATTTTGTCATTTATCTTAAATAGTGTATTTTATTTAATAGTAGATTCAGCTATGTTTCACAACAAAGTATGCATTTAATTTTTAAGAAGCAATACTTACATTTACTATATGCCCATTCAAAAGCCTTTGAGTTGTTACCCATAACCAGAAAGAATAGGGGGTTAAGAATACCAATAAGCAATAGAGATTATGTTGAACTAAGGTATCATAGGGGAATTAAGTAGTAAGTAAAAAATGTATTAAGAGAGTTTAAGTCCTTATGCATTGCAGAAAGTTGGTGACAATTCTTGAGTCAAAGTAAGCCAGAAGAGGTATTGGCACAATTTAAATTTTAAGTCACAAAAAATAGGTGACAGTATTTCAGTAAAAGTAATTCAAAAAGGTCAAAAGTCACAATTAAAGTTCTCAAGTCACAGAAAGTAAGTGACACAGTTTACGTCAAACAAGTTACAAAGGGTTTTGTCCCAGTTTACTCCACAAAGTCATGTAAGATCTGACAAAACTTAATCCAAAAATTCAAAGTAGATCTGACAGAATTTAGTCCAAAATCTAAAGTAGAAATGACATAGTTTAGTCCAAAAAGTCAAAGTAGAACTGAAAGATTTAGTCCACAAAGTCAAAGTGGAATTGACAAAATTTAGTCAAAAAAATCAAAGTAGTATAGATAAGGTATAAGTATAAATAAATCACAAAAAGCGGTGACCAATTTAAGTCAAAATGCATCATATTAGATTTATGTATATTCTTAAATCTTATCAGCACAATAGAAAAAGACAACATTTATTAATTAAAAATAAAGCAAAGACCAGTAACATGCTGAAATTTTTAGGAGTTTGTATCATAGGGTTTTGCATAGGCATGACATTTCAAAGATTTTTTTGTGTTTTTATTATTTATCTGTTTTCTAAATGCTGCTATCCTTTTAGTAGGTAAAATGTTTAATATTATTTTTGAAATTGAAGTGAATTGTTGAAGTTGTAGTAAAAGCAATAAAGTTTTTTGGTTTCAAAATTTATAATAACTTTAGATTAAAACACCATTTGTTAAAGTTGTTTAATTATTTTACTTTCTAATTTCCTTTTACTTTTTTTCTTAAAAAACAACAATAATAGTTTTAGATCAAATTAATTATAGATATATGAAACTTTTTTATTTTTTATGAAGAAAGAGTATTGTTTATCTTCCTACAAAAAGGCAGAGCAGAAGTAGAGTGAAGATTCTTTTTTAACAGTGAAAGAAGAGAAAGTGTAACAGGATATCAAATTGCACTTGATAACTGTTTAAATTTGATGAAAAATTTATAGCCTAAATCATTGTTCCTTCAAGCGTTTTAGAGAAAGGTCATGTGTTTTACTGATGCAAGATTATTACATTTAAGATAAAGAGAAAATAAGGAGCGCACGAGAATTTACTGATGTAATGTTGCATAAAATTTAGAACGTTGCTATAAAAACCAGCCACAGAAAGTGGTGGAAGATTCTAGCCACAGCTTGCTGCAGTAAACATGTTATTTAAGAACAGACATTTATATTGTTTGATTGTTTTGTGTAAACATTTTATTTAACATTTTTTTCTGCTCAAAAATATTTTTATTATTTTAGCTTGTAGCAGTAAATTATCATTTTAAATTAAACATTTTGTAAGTATAATAATTGTTAGATTTAATTCTGTGCTTTTAATTATCAATAGTTTTGACCACATTTAAAGTGTTTTCTAAATTTGATGTTCTTTGTATATATGTTAGTGTTTGCAATTGTTCTTTAATACAACATGTTCATTTATTGTCAAGCCTAGATTTATATAAAGCAGCCCTAATTGTAAGTGAGTATCATCATTAAGTACAAGTTAAGTTTATTATTTAAGCTACCTACTCCATAGGTTACAATTGAATATACTAGTACTTGTGTTTTTTTGCAACAGTATAATAATCATCGTTCTTTTGGTTAGTATGTATTAAGTATCCTTAAGTACCATTGAGTTTTAGTTAGGTTTAAAGTTTATAATACTAGTTTTTTAGATGTAAACTTCATAATACTCAAATTAGTTGGCAATAAAAATTACTATAAATTATTGTTTTTAAAATTACTTTTTTAGTTTTAAATCCAAACGTTTAACGACGTAACATATTACACAATCTTCAAGTACCCTGTTATAAAAACCTGTACTTTTTAAAAGTGTTTACTTTTGAAAATATATTACTGTAACTAATTTTAGTTAATATGAAACACGGTGTAGACTGCAGAATACCATGAAAACTAACAATTGTTCACCTAGATTAAATTTATAGTTTGTCATTAAAAGTAGTCTAGTAGACTTATTAAACGTGAATAAAACTTATTTTAGGATTGTTATTTTAACGTATACCTTATAGATTATATACAGTTTATAATGAATTTAGAAACTAACAATTATCTCAATAAAGTGAAGGAATTACTTTACTCTGAACACTTGAAAAAAGAATCTTTAATAAATAAGGAAGAATTCGAGCAAATTTTGTCAAACTCAAGTAAGTTATTAGTTTAATGTATTTAATAACTGTTTTTTTAATTGGTATATAATTTTAATTTTTTATAAGTATTTAAATTAACTATGTATAAATATAATTACTATTGATTTTAAAACTAGTTATAGACGTAAAAAGGTGCAGATATGCATTAAATAAATAAACTTTTTAGAGGGGCTGAGTACTTGATAAACTAGTAAGGTTTTCAAAATGAAACTATTATGACATCTCTAAAAATTGATTAGGAATAAACGTCAAAATTCAAATTTTATCTAAACAGTTAACAGATAATACCTTAATTTCATACCTTTTAAAAAGTTTAACTTTAGTAAAGCCTACTGTCTGTTTATATGTTATTTATATTATTCCAAAATCTGTTATTAATTAAAGATCTCTTTTTTGAATGAGACGTTATTTTAAAAAATACCTTAAAATATAAGAAGTAAAAACTTTTAAAAAATAATTAACAAATTCAAATGAAAATCGTTTTAACAGGTAAACTTGATATTGATAGAAAACGTGTTATCCCCTTTCTAAATACAAATAAACTCTTACTGTTAGATGACAAAGTATTCCTTGAAGATTTGAAAGCATTCATAAACAAACAAAACATATTTTGTTTTTTTGTCCTTTCTAAGATATTTTCTTTGAAATTGTTAAAAAAGTATTTGGTGTCTGTTGTTGAAAACAACTTTGTTGAATTTTCAAAATCACTTGAGTTCATGGCTGTTGATTACAAAACTTTAAAATTCTTTGTTTGTAGATCAACGATACATGTAAGTTCTGAAATTGAAGTTTTTCAAGCTATTGTTAACTGGATTGAACAAGATGAGAAAACTCGAAAAGTTTTTATGTGTGATCTATTAAAGATGGTTAGATTACCATTGTTGTCTTGTGAAATTATACAAAACCTCGTTAAAAGCAACACGTTTTGCCAGTCTTGTCAACAATGCTGTAATCATATTGATACAGTGTTATCAGTTAAAGAAAATCTAAACCAACCTCTTTCTAACTCTTTACAAAACCGTTGTTGCATTGATAACTTTACTCATTTCTATTTTTCTTCCCATGTGGCTAGTGTAAGACTAGAAAATGGTTTAAAATGCTTAGAACAAAAACTTTGTCAATTAGAAATAAAATGTTTTGAGTTCAGTTTTTACAACAGTGACAATAATTTTCTGCACTCCAGCGACACAAGAGGCTATAAAACAAATCATCTTAACATTTTTAATCAATTAGATGTCTTTGGTCTTTGTGAAGAAATCGATTTTTTTGCTGCTTGCGTATTTATGGATAAGTTGTTTGTAACAGGAGGTTTGAATGAAGTTTTTAATAAAACTCGACATTGTGTATCGTACGATCCTAGAACAACAGAGTGGACAGTTTTGGAAGAAATGCAACACGCAAGAAGTCACCACTCTTGTGTCGTTTTTGCAGGTAAAATTGTAGTGACTGGGGGTTTTCAATATTCAGCAGAGAGATCAGTTGAAGCGTATGACCATTTTGAAAACAAATGGTCGGTAATGCCTTATCTAATTGAGAGAAGAGACAGTCACGGGTCAGTAGCTATAGGCAACAAGCTTTATGTCATAGGTGGAGTAGATACTCTAAGTTGTGAAACATATAGTTACATGTCAAAAAACTTTACCCTTATAAAGCCAATGCCTCTCATTATTAATTATTACGGCCTTGATATTTGTGAAGTTTCGTTTTTTCGATTAAAAGACAAAGTTATTGTGAAATATGATACAGAAGACAAAGAAGAAGATAATATTTACATTTACGATACAAAAGAAGATAAATGGAGTTCAGTGTGCGTTGAATACTTAAAAGAAAATAGAGGTCATGTAATGTATGGATAACACTTCTTAACTTTCTTTATCAACAAAGTAAAACTAATTAATTCTTCGTTTTTCAACGTTTGAAGATTACTAACTATTCTTGCTTAAAATATTGAAACTTTATAATTTTTGACAAATATTTTCTAATACAGTCAAAGTAATAAGTTCGTACTCTTAGTATTTAAATTGGTATTTTTTAAACTACGTTCAGTTTTAGTTAAAATAAAAGAAAAAAATAATTGTTTTATGATTTTTTTCATGTGTTATGATACTTTTAATTTAATAAACTTAGCTTTAGTTTTGGAGAAATATTTATCAATAACTGTCGAGTTCATAAAAACAGTACAATAGTTATATAAACCTATTGCTTATAAACTTTAGCTGTTCAAGATCGAAATAAACTAAAAACTTAAAATTAAAAATGGTGGAATTTATAAACTTTAAGTTAATTTTTTTTTGTTAAGGTCGTTAAATAGTTCAAAACTGTCAAACTTTAGTATTGGCCTTTGTGTTAAAATCTAAAATATAACAATAAGTCAATTTTTCAATCTACTTAGCTTTTGAGATATAGTCATATTAAAAAAAGCTTACTATATAGACTTATAGAGCGCACTTGTTTCCACGTCAATTTTCTGAAAATTATTATACTTTAAAATTATAATAAACTATAATACATCTCGATTGTTCTTTTCTATTTTTGAGGAACTTACTTCAAGTTTTAATAAAATATACTTTATATCACCAAAAAATATTATGACTTACTAAAATATTGCAACATTTAGATTTTAATTTTTAAAGAATTAACATACTTTTTCTTCAAAACTAAGAAGAAATATACAAAGCGATTGTTTATAACGTTAATTTTTGATAGAGAAAGTTTCAGGATGATTACCTAATAACAGTAGAGAAGATAGAGTTTGAATAGAGCAGTCTAGTTGTTGCCTTTTTTGTTATAGCCTTACACATAAAAAAAATATTTTTAAATGTTGATCTACCGAATCCTAAAGCTTTCGATCCGCCCGAAACCAAACCTAATTTTGAAACTTAGATCCAAATATTTCAAATACTAGAATCCTAAATATTTAAGTTGGTTGTAAATATAATACAAACTTACAAATAGTAATTGTTTTATATATCATTACTTACTTAGTAATAAAATTAAACAATGATTTTAACACGTTAATATATAAATTAATTTTTATTGTAAGAAAATGTAAAAAAAAATAAATACATTGAACGTAAAGTTATCTCTGTAATTTAACGTTGCAAGATAAAAACTGAGTGTTCAACACATCAACAAAAAAAAATCTATTTAAGCCAAAGTTTATTACAAGTTCTGAGTTATTATTACATTAAAGAACTAATGTTTTCATTTGTGTTTAACTGTAGTTTTAGTAAAGCGTGATGTAGTTGTAATGTATTTTTGTGTTTTTTTTTTTAGTTCATGTAAATAAAAGATAAGTTTTGTTTCGATTGTTTTATTAATCTGCTACAGCATTCCCTATTACCCCTTAAGAACTTCTTTTAATGAGATAAAAGCACAATATGTATTAATGTTTTTAAAACTGAAGTAATTATAATAAGAATATATCGATAGAAAATTAACAAATAAACTTGATGAATTAAATAAGCTATTGATATTTTTCATTTGTGATTTTTTTTCAAGTATAATTTGTCATTTTTACTACCTGCTTAAAATTGCATTCGCAAAAAGGATAACATAATATAAAAAATTATAAAATAATATAAATTATAATATAAATATATTAATATAAAAGAATAATATAAAGATGCAAAAAACACCAAGTACTTATTGCTCGAAAGCAATTAAGGATTTTGGTAAATACTAAACACATTAATTCTAAACTATTTTTATTAGGTTAAATGATAACTGACACAAACAGAATTATCCCCTTTCTAAAGACAGTAAAATTATTGCAGACTTGGAAAACTTAAAAGATTTATAGCAAAGAAAACATATTCTGTTTTTTTTTATTTCTGAAAATCTACTTTGAAACTATTAAATAGGTGTGTGGTGTCTGTACTTAAAAAAAACTTTGTTGGCCTTTCAAGAACACTAGGGTTCAGAAAAGTTGATCACAAAATTTTACAAAATCTTTTATTAAGGTAAACAATAACTCTAAGTCCGAAAGTTGGGGTTTTTCAAGCTACTGTGAAAATGTTACTTGTGAAAAAAATATTGAACACGATAAAACTACTCGACAACAACTAATAAGTGATCTTTTGAAGATGGTTAGATTACCGTTGTTGTCATGTAAAACTATTGGGAAACTCATTAAAAACAACAAGTATTGTCAGTCTTATCAAAAATGCTGCGATTATATTGGTACAATATAAGCGCTTAAAAAAATTCAAACTATTTTGGACCAAAGTACTTACAAAATCGTTGCATAGATAACTTTATTTATCTCAAAATTCCTTCACATATGACTTGGGTATACTTTCAAAATCCACCCGCGTTTAAAATCAATCCAATTTTTTTTTTCTTTATCTACTAAATTGTATAAAATATTTTTGAATATTTTTTATTTATATTTTATTTAATTTTTACTGTCATTGTTACTCCTAACCCTTACCCTTGATCGGTAAGCGGTTCTCGAATTTGACTGAGTGGATGTTGATCGGGTGGGTTTTAAACGCGGTTGGATTTTGATCGAGGGGTGATTTTAAACGTGTACCATGACTTGCATTAGTCTTACAGTTGGTTTGATAGCTTAGATAAAAGTCTTCTGCCGTTACAAACGAAAAATTTAAAGTTCTGTTATGCACCTAATCGTTGGGATGTTATTTTTTACTCGAGTGAAATAGGAAGCTACAAACAACTGAAGTCTCATATGTGAATTTATAGTTTTGCCGCATGCATATTTATGGATAAGGTTTATGTAACATGAGGAGTGCATTCAAAATCTTACAACCCTAAAACTAGAAAGTGGTGTTAGAAGATATGCAAATGGCAAGTAGTCACCACTTTTATGTCGTTTTTGCAGGTAAAATTGTCGTCACTGGTGGTAAAGGTCAACTTAAATCTTGGATCTGTAGAGGCGTATGATCATTTTGACAATAAGTGGTCGTTTATGTCTGATTTTTTAGAAGAAAGAGACGATCATGGGTTAGTAGTTATGGGCAACAAACGGTATGTCATTGGCGGAATAGGTGCTCAAAGATGTAAACTTTTTGATTTCTTATCAAAGAAGGTCACCCAATTAAACTATTGCCACTAAGGTATGGTTAGAAAGACTTTGACAGTTTAGAATATTCACTTTTTCGAACAAAAGAAGAAATATTGTAAAGCATGATACAACCAGCAAAAAATAAAACAATATTTACGCTTATGATACAACTGAAGACAAATGGAGTTCAATGTGTGTAGAAAACTTTAAAGAAAACAAAGGTCAATTAATATGCTTTTAACTGTGGGTAGTGACAGATAAGTTAATAAGTTATCACGTTTTTAATTGATAATAAAGACACACTAAATTTAAAATATATAAGTTTTTCTTTATAAACTATATGTTTATAAATTTTATTAATAGGTTAATGTTTTATTTTGATCTTAACAAAAAAAATTAATTGTTGTTTTCGATAACCGTGTTTACTCCATCCTTAAGTAATAACTTTAAATCTTTAACTTTGTGTTTTACATACTTAATTTCTATGTTTATGTGCTTGTTAATTTCTAATGAAAAACTTAAAAAAATTGTAGCAATAAATGTTGCTTTTTTTTTTTTGAATGTCTTCTACTTAAGTATAAAAGAATTATAACAAAAACCTTAATTTTTAACTAAAAATTTTTAGTCAAAATGTTTGGAATAAAAAAAGTTGTTTAACGAGACATCAAATTATGGGACACGTTTAAAATCCATCTGCTTTCAAAATCTACCCAGTAAAATTCGAGAACCGTTTACTGAATGGGGGTAAGGGTTAGGGATGACAGTGATAGTGAAAAAGAAATAAAGTATAAATAAATAAAATGCAAAATTTATACTAAATAAGTTGATAAATAAAAAAAAATCGGTCTGATTTTGAACTCGGGTGGATTTTGATAGTTTACCCAAATTATATTTGATAAATGGTTTTGTGTTTATGAAAAAATCAAGAAATGAGACGCGTACAAATACTGATAAGCAAGGAAAAATAAATAGAAGAGAAAAAACTTAAGATGTAATGGTGAACAAAATTGAGACTAGAGCATATAAACAAGATAATAGGTGGAGAAAGTTGTGCCTTGCTGCAGTAAAAATTCCAGAGTACATATCTACATTGTTTTTTTGTGTTATGTGCAATATTTGTTTAGCTATGTAACTTTTTATAAACATATTTTACTTTAATTCACTTTAATACACTTTTAAAGTTTATTCTCTTCACCTCAAATTGTGTTTAAATTTTCTAATTAGATTCAAATCATTTCTCTAAAGCATAATGTTTTTATTTTATATTGTACATGGTTCTTTGTGTTTGTTAGTGTTCGCAATTGTTCTGTTATGTCAAACATAACAACTCATTGTCATGCCTAGTTCTTTAGATTAGCATATAAGTAGCTTTAGGTATCTTCAGTTAAATAAATATTATCAATTATTATGGGTTATAGTCTAGGTTTGAAGTACACTACTACCATACCTACAATTCTATATTAATTAAAGTAATCTCCTTTCTACTGTTGGTTACAGTTACATTAAATAACTTTTTTAAAATATCGCATTTTTTTACGTTACTATATTTAAAGACTAACAACTTTAAAACTTATATTTAATTTTTAATTTTAAAATCTGATTTTTTTTTAATTAATTTTTAAATTCTAATTTAATACTAAACATGTAATTCTATCTTTTATTTTTAAAAACCTTAGTTTTTTTTTTGTTAAAGTAATTTTCGAACATTCAAGTTAAACAAGTCCAGTTTATTTTTACATTTAGTTTGTTAGCTAGATAAAAACGAAGAACGTGTTACGTTAATGAACTTTTAATGAACAATTAAAAAACATTTTGATTTAAGTTTTACTCATAACTAGTAATTAAATTTTTACAGCAGAAAATTAAAATATATTAAATTTTTTTTACTAATAAAATTTTCATGTATAAATGTATACGTACAAAGCTACTCCGTAACCGTAATTCTCGTTAGTAACTCCTTGTCACGGCATGCGGCCGACTTGTTTCCTTTCGAAGTGACCGGTTTTAGAAATAGAAGCGACCACTTGTTATGGTTGTAAGACTTGCGCCCGAGAAAGGCGCCAATTTCGTGTGCCAGGGATCGGGGTTGAGGCCGCTTCTTTGGAAGTAACGTCGAACGAGTCCAGTATTCGTGGCCGGAAGAGCGAATATTTTTGTCACCATACTCTTTTTGTTTTTGTTTGTTCATCGGGCAACTTTGTTTTTTAATTTTATTTTTATCACGTTTAATAGTAATATTCCTATTAACAACTTTTCTGTTTATTAATTTTGCTGCATTAGCACCAGTTTTTAGAAATAATAATTGTTTGAAAAATTGTTTATGTTGACTTTAACTTTCAAAAGTTTAATAATTTTTTTTGTATACCACACAGTTTGACATAAGTTAATGTGTTTAGATGAATTAAAGTATAAACTGTTTAGTTATTAATGATAGTCGATTTATTCAAAAAGTTTTATTTAAGTAAAATTTACGTGCAAAATTGTTTAAAAGTATCTAATCAACAATGGTTATGAGTATTTCTAGTTCCGAATTTATTTCTATTTTAGATGAATGATACAATACTTAAAAAGTTTTGCATTAAACTTTACACTAAAATTTGTCGAATAATTTCTAAGTAAATAATCTAGTCTTTTTTCAAAATGTTATACTGTTTTGTATTGAAAGAAATATTTGTATGAAAAAAACTACCGAGAGTCGATTGAACTATGTAAGGTCATTGTTTACTGTTAATATAAAAACAAAAATTACGAAATTATTATCTTAGTCTTAATTTAGTTTGTACCATAGAATTAACTTTTTTAAGATTTTTTTCAAGAGTTATTTGAATTTTAGTCGAAAACAGGACCTACTCACACGTACTACATTTTATACTTTAAATCTATAAGTAATACTTATTATAGAAAAGCAGTTAACTTTATAAAGCTAATATTATTTCATTCGATTATTAGATAGAACGTAACCAAATTATAGAAATGGGCTCGCAAGCCCCTCAAAGGGAAACAATTTTTTGTAGAAAACTATTTAAGCTACTATTTTGAAGTATATATTTTGTTATTTAATATATTTTTTAACACAACATTTACTTAGTAACTAATTATTTCAACAAAGTTTCGCATTAAAGTCAAACTAGTTTGATAGTAATAGTTTTCAAATTTAGACTGCCTAGAATCTAGACTTATTTTTAAATATGCCGCGAATGATTTCTTCTATCTCGATTTAAAATCTGTTTAACTCCGACAAATTCTGATTATCCAACATTGAAAGTTATATTTGATCATGAGAGTTAATTTGGCTCGAATAGCTTTTTTTGTAGTTTTCAGAAAATTTCCAAACTTTAATTCCAGTTGTATTCCTTCTCTTTAAAGCTAACTTAGATTTTTTCATTCTAGAGAACGCTCCTTTGCCTTTAATTAAAAAAAAATCTTGGGATTGGGGTTTGAACTTAGTAGTGGGATTCTTTTAAAGTTTAACGTATTTCATAATTTATTTACTTATTTTAGCTTTACTTATTAATAAAATATTTTTTTTTTTAGTTTTTTTCTAACATAATTATTAAACTAAGTTTTTTATGATGGAAATATTTTTATCCTTAAAATTGTTTTTAATATATCCCAAAATATCCCAAACCAAATTTTCAAAAATATTCAAATGTATCATGGCTTTACTTCAATATATAAAAAATTTTGAATAATTTTTGTTTCAGTATTCTTATTTAATTAAGTTTTATATAAGGAAAATATTAATTTTTCAAACTTTTTCCTATTATATGACCAACGCAAGTTTTACATAAATTCATAGCACTTGAGCCAGAAATTCCTCGATTTATGTAAATTTTTGTAAAACATGTTTTAAATAGAACCTATTTAAATAAAAAGTGGCATCAAAAGGATTGAAGGAAAATAAAACATAACAGAATATCAAGAAAAGTCAAAAAGGTTATCTCACCATAAACACGTTCAGAATGTACTATCAAAATGCATTGAGAATTTGAATAACTTTTGTTTTCTACTTCAGAATCAAGTGGTTTAACTGTTTGTTTTTTTTTTAAATAGCTTAATAATACATTTATTTAATAACACAATTTAGACAAAAAAATAAAAAAAAAATACTTAAAGAACTTAAAAATAAAAATTAAATTATGTTAAGTGAGTCAAGTTTTAAAAAGTTATAGCATAAACTGATTAAGTTTACCATGGTTTGAAAAAAATTGTTAATGAGATTTTGAAAAAATAAAGCTTACGTATATTTAACTTTTCATTTAGTTTCTAATTCAATTGAAATGTTGAAATACTTATTACTATCATTTTGAAAAACTGTTTTTTCAGAGGTCAACTGATAGAAAAAACTCATCATCTTTTTAAAGACAGCAAAAATTTTATTAACAGACAGAAGAGTCTAGATAAAAAAATTAAAGAGTTTGTAACAAAAGACAACATTATTTTTTGCTTATAAAAAGTTTAATTTGAAATTATAAAAAAATATTTGGTGTCTGTTGTTAAAAACAACTTTGTTGGCTTTTCTAAATCATTTGACTTTATGAATATTGGTTAAAAAACTCTAAAATTCTTTGTATCAAGATCAACGATACCTGTTCTAAATTGAAGTTTTTGAAGCTATTGTTAAAAGGATTGATCACGATAAAAAAACAAGAAAATAGTTTATGTGTAATCTGTTGAAGATGGTTAGATTGCAATTATTGTCTTGTGAAGTTATACAAAACCTCGTTAAAAGCAACAAATTTTGCCAGTTTTGTCAACAATGTTGCGATTATATTGATACAGTTTTATCACCAAAGCAAAAATTAAACAAATCTTTAACTATAGATTTACAACATCGTTGTTGCACTAATAATTTTACTCATTTTAACTTTCCTTCACATTCTGCTTCCTTAAATTCAGGTTTAAAAGATTAAATCAAAGCCTTCATAAGTTAGAACCGAAAAATTTCGAGTTTTTTATAAGGTAGAGCGTTAAGAAATTCTTCTATATTCAAGTGAAACATGTAGCTTCAAACAAGTTAAACCTCGCGTTTGTTAAAAATATTTGGAAAAGTTAGCTGCAATTTTCAAGGTGGTATAGAATTAATCCCTGCTCCAACTGATAATTGTTTATATATAGCTGTAATATGGGAATGCAAAATTTTGTCAGTAAAACTTCTGACCTTAAAAACATTCTCTCAAACGCTTGAATGAACAAGATCTTTAAATTAAAACTTTCCATTAAATGTAAACATTTATCAAGTGCAGTTTGATATCCTGTTACAAAAGCACAATGAATTAACTTAAATATAATCAAAAGTTTAACATATAGTGAAACTTAGATAAGCAAAGTACAATTTAACAGAATAATCAAAATAAGATGTATTTAGGTTAAACTAAAAACCTGCAAGATGCAATCTTAATTAACTATATTAAACAAAAGTACTTTAGTAAATGCAACTCTACATATTGGGTGTGCAACCCGATGACCGAGAGGTATTTTCGCGTATCAAGGTCCTTGAACCAAAAAAAAATTGAGCAAAGTTTCGTTGTTTATTAATAAAATTTATTAAAATTAATTAAACAGGTACTTCTGAAAGCGCAATTTAAAAGTCATAATAAATTTTAAATAAAAACTGACACTACAAGCTGCTTTGCGTATTCTAACACTGCGATAAACTTTGTCCCAACACCTTTTAGCTTCAAACAATCTCACTTTGCTTTGCTACTGTTCAATTTCTTTCAACAAAATGCTGCTTATATATGTGCTTTTACTCTCACTTTATGATGATATGTTTTTTAAGAAATGTAAACTATACTTATATAAGATATTAAAAAAAAACTTGAGTTTTTAGTTCATTAGGGCAACTCTTAATTAACAAACTAATATACCTTGAAGGGACAATTTTGCAAATAAATTTTTGAATTAAGACACATTTGCACGGAAAGGCACTTTTGCATGAAGGATAATTTTTGCACGAGTAAAATAAAATCGTCAAAGAGAAAGAAAAAAATAATTAAAATTAAAAACACTTAAGTTAAAAAAAAAATAAGTAACTGACCGTGGGTAAGAGTTGGGCCAGACAGTGAAAGTAAAAAGAATAAAATAAAAGCTTAATAATAAAAAACAATAAAAAATAAAAATAAAACATAATAATTATAAAAAAACAAAAACAAATAATGATTAAAATTACAAAAAATAAGTTACCGACCATTGGTATAGGTTAGAGGTAACAGTGATAGTAAAACAAAATATAATATACCCTTAATAATAAAAAGGACTCATAAAAAACAATAAAATAAATAAAAATCTAAAAAAAATTTTGTAAAAAAATTAAATTAGAAAATAAAAATTTACCGACCAAGGGTAATGGTTAGGGGTAACAGTGATAGTAAAACAAAACAAACAAAATATTAAAATTAATAAAAATCAAAATAAGTTCAAAACATTTTCAACCCATGCAAAAGCGTCTTAGTGCGAAAATGTTCCTTCGTACAAAAGTGACCCATCGTGCAAAATTGTCTTTGTACAAAAGTGTCTCTACGTGCATGTTTAACACCTACCCGCAATTTTATACTCTACAATGTACAAACTTATGCATAAAAGAAACTGGCTGCTAGGTCTAAATTTTTGTAACTTAAAGTCTGTTAAGATTTAGTTAATCTAGCTATACAAATATATATAAGTACGTATAATTTCAACCAAGTATAAAGAGATGAGCTATTTAAACAAACACAAAAGATGAAGTACAATATACTAAATGTTATGTGAATTGAAAGTTAATACAAAGTAAAGTTAAGTTACTACCAATTTTATTATCAAACAATAACTTTATTTAATAATTTAACTAGTCATTTATTTAAAAATATACTCATTAAAAGTAATATATAAAGTTTGAACTCTGATGTAAAAGTTACAACTTTAAATTTAATTTCCTAAAACTATCATAAATTTAACAATATACAAATTTAAAGCGACACTTTCAAGACCAACAATTAGAAAAATAAGTTATGAGTATTAGTTTAATTGTAGACCTTTTCTATAAAACAAAAACAGCTCAAGTGGTTTTAAATTTATCAATTGTAACCCATAGATGTAGGTTACTTAACTTGATAAACTTATGTGATTATAGAATGTTTTGCACCTACACTATCATCCATAATAATAAATAACTATATAACTTAAGTAATACTAATATTAAGCAGTGGCGTCGCGGGGTCTTTTTGTTAGGTAGTGCTGCAGATTGACATTATTAAATTAAAAATTTACCAGTTTAAAACATTTAGATTAAAATCATAAAAGTAATGTAAAGAAATAGTAAGTTTAACAGAAAAAAAAGTTGAACATATTTATTTAATTAAATAATAAAAAATATATGAAAAAAAGACACATACATCACACTTTTGTATATCATTACCCTTTCCTATCAACTATAGCTACTTTAATTTTTATTTATGACCATGTAAGTTTCTGTACTTGCCCAATTATAAATTTACTAACTTAGTTTTATGACTTGTCTAACTAGTAATAAAGAATAATAAAAAAATATGCAAGTAACTTAAAAAAACGAGGTTGCTCCTGCTCGAGTTTTCCCTACTCGGGTTGTTCCTGCTTGAGTTGCTCCTGCTCGAGTTTTCTCTGCTCGAGTGTTTTTTGCTCAAGTTTTATCTTGCTCGAGTTGCTCCTGCTCGAATTTTTCCTGCTCGCATTTTCCCTGCTCGAGTTGCCTCTGCTTGAGTATTCCCTCCTCGAGTTCAACTTGACTTATTGTTCTTTTTTTATTCGATAACGATTTAATTCGCATGTAGCTGAAAGTTCATGCAGCTCAAGAATTAAACTTTTCAACATTTTTAGCATTCAAAACTTGTAAACATTTAAGATGCAGCTGACACAGATTGAGCTTGCAGCTCCAATTTTACGAACATTTAGAACACCAATACAAAAATTATAAAAACATTAATTTAGCATGTCAATTAACGACGTTCATGTACAATTTGGCTGTATTTTTTGTACAACTTCATGATAACATAACTTTCTTATTTTTTAAGCTAATATAGAAACTTTTATATCATTTTAAAGTTCAATTTCACAACTTTAATTTAAAGTTACTTTGACGTAGTTTGGGGTTGTACAGCTGAAGCAGGGGCAATTTAAAGCAGCGTATTTAAAGGCTTAAATTCTAAAATCAAAAAACAATTTTAGAAAAATTTTTAGTTTTTTTAGGTGGAGCTACAGATCCACTCCAGCATTCTACCCCACGCGACGCCCCCGATATCAAACAATACTTAGGGCTACTCTATATAAAACTAGGTATGAAATAAATGAACATATTCTATTTAAAAAACAAATGCAAGCATTTACAAATATATATATATACAAAAAACAAACATTCTTTAAAAAATACTTTAACTGTGGTCAAAACTTTTACACCAAAATTAAATTTAACAAAATTTACTTTAAAATATGTAAACTAGTATAACATTTAACTACTTGGATTTTTAATCAAAAAACTGTTTACAATAAATAACATTATTTCAAAAAGCAATTTTCCAATAAAACAAATAATACAAATGTCTGTTTGAACTGAATGTTTGCACCCGCAAAGTAGTCTAGAATAAATACTTGCTCCAACTGATTAGAATTTAAATATGGCTGTAATATGGGAGTATATAATTGCATCAGTAAACTCGTGACTGCTCTTTATTTTCTCCTTATCTAAACTATTTCTAAGTTTCATCAGTATTTCCACCCGTTTCTTTTTCAGATTACCCCTTAAACACAAAAGTATTTTAAATATAGTTTATGTACCGTTACAGTGATATCGCATTTATGAAACCTAGATTTGCCATTGATAACAATTACATAGTATAATAATAACTTATACAGAATATGACTCAGTACAATTTCATCAATTCACTTTGTTTTCAAAAAATAGTTTTGTAATGCCTAACTTAAATAATAAAAACAAAGTTTTATTGATTTTGTTTTTAATACTTTGCAAAATGAAAATTATTACACTTATTTAATACTACGTGGTTATTTTAACAAAATCTAAGTATCCTATTTTAATAAGATTATACATTTAATTTAGGATCGCGTTTGAGTAAAATGTTGTTTTGACAATACATAATTTATTTTTAAATTATAAGTGATTATTCTCCTTATTTTTTAGTCAAAAATTCTATTGTAGCCCAAGAACTAAGTTGCCCTCTTGGGGGCCATGAGAAAAATTTAGGGAGCAAAAGGTCAAAAAGGAGGGTGTAGGCATGAGCTGTGAAGGGGCCATGATGTCATATTTTGAAATCTACAATAGATATTTTGGAGTAGTTGATGATGAAGAGCAATAAAAAAAGGTCTTAGGTATTTTTAATGGTAGTTTTGAAGCTTTTACTATACATTCTGGAGTTGCTGATGAAGATCAAAATAAAAAAAAAGATCTCAGGTGTTTTTAGTGGTAAAGTTTTGAAACATTTTGTTGGAGGGTGCCATAGCTTTTTTAATTTTTAAAAAAAAGTCTTTTGAAAATAAATTCGGGAAACCCTGATCTAAAAAATTAATGTAATTAAATCAAATTAATATCTTTTTTTTAAGTTTCAATTTACCCGAGGTTCCTTAGTATGTAGTTACTAATTTTTATATATTTTATAAGTAAAGAGGTATCAAGTAGAGTATTATTGTTTTATGTAGAAAGCCAATCGTCCCACATATATAGCAATATTTAAAGTTAAAGTTACTTTAAGTATGTATTTAATTATAAGTAAAATTAATGTAAGATAAAAACAGCAATAACTAAGCAACTAAGCTACTGGTAAAAATTTTACTAATACAAAATAAAAACAATGGCTGATGTCTACTTTTTAATTTATTTTTATGTGTTTACAAAAATTATTTGTCACAACACAATACTTGTTCAATAATCTACCACAAAAAGTATTTTATTTTAACTGTAATATAATGTTCAAGTTAAAAGTTATATTTGAATTTGAGACTTAGTGGTAGTCAAAAAATTACATTCTATTATCATTGAAGTAAATTTTTAGTCAATGGTTACCAGATTGTACTCATTAAACTAAATAAAATAAAACAAATAGAAATAAAAACTTGCATGAAACCTCAAATTATTCTTAATTATACAAGAAAATGCACATAAAGATTATAAGTGAAACTTATTGTGAAATGAGAGAAATATTTCTCAAAGAAAATATAATAAAAAAGTGGCTTTCATCTTAACTTGTTTTAAAATTTCAGAATATCTAAAACATACATAAGCATAAAAATATTAATAGAAAGTTCAATATCTTTGATTTTAAATTTTTATGTCTAATACAAACCACTTTATAATATACACTATAACTGATGACTGTAAACATAATAAGAATTTTACAACAAGCAAATTTGAAATTTTTACTTTCCAACTCTTTGTTCACATTTAGAATAGCTTTTAAATACTGATAAAAAATCTAGGTAAGTAAAGTTATGATGACACTTGAAAGTAAAGAACTCAGTTAGTCTTAAGTTCCAAGGAGCATACCCATACATTGAGTGGTAAGGACCAAATGAAATCATCACCTCTGGATCTTGAATTCCATCATTATTTAAAAACCTATCTGTAGAACCTAAAGTAAGATTAGTGCATTCATTTTCAGTCATCTGTTGAACTTTTTTAATAAAAGCTTTACGCTCTTCTTCTATGCTTGAAAGCTTTACATTTTCAAACTTATTTAATAAATCAATTTCCATAAGTTTTGAAAAACCTTTAATTTTAAGAGTTTTTTTGTAAAGTTTTTCTAGTAACTTGTTATCTAGTGAGCTACTCACCAATGTAATATTTTCAACTCCTGTCAAAAAATTCCAAACTATAATGTCAGACAAAACTTTATAATTGGTTTTCTCTTCATTTATTGTTACCACAACATGTTTTGGAACTTTCTTGAAGTAAGATTTGAATTTAACTACTGCTTTACATTGAAAACTTTTGCCTTGTAAAAGACTTGAGAAATTCAAAATGTACTTGGTGTACAGATGACTAAGCTTTTGGTTTAAACAATAAAATTGAGTACATAAGCTACATACCATCCAGAAAAGAAAATGTACTAGTGTTAATGCAAGTGATGATAACTTAGATTTTAAATTAAGCTTTAGTGTTGAGCTTGGTAAAATTCCTAAAGAATTAATCCACCCCATAAAAACAAGAACAGGTTTTGGATTCTCTAACAAATTTGTTCAATAGTTTTGTCTTTTTTTTCAAACTTTATGATCTGGCAATGATCACACATTTGAATGAAATGCTTGCTTTAAGTATATAATACTAAAAAAATAGCTTTAACTTTTAATATGCCTTTAAGTTTAACCACCTGTAGTGCTCATAACTATTAAATTTATTTGATCAAATTTTCACAGGATCAAAAAAAAACCATTTTGTATAAGGAAGTTGTGAGACGGCTGCAGTTGTAAGGTTTTAGATTTTTTTTTAACATTACGCAAATGAAGTAAAGTAATAATTCAGCTTTTTTTTTTAATTATCTTTACCAGGGCTTCCTAAAGTGGCTCTTTTGGGGCAATGTGCAATGCTAGGGCCACAGGTGAGTCATGAGGTCATAATTTTAAACTTACACTAGATATTTTAGAGTTGATGATGAAGAGCAAAATATAAAGTGTGTTAAATGTTTTTAACTGAAGTTTTTAACTTTACACTAGATATTCTGGAGTTGATGATTAACAGCAGAAAAAAAGTCTTAGGTGTTTTAACGGTACTTTAGAAACTTACAGTTAATTATAATAAGAGTTTATTGAACGACAAAATACGCTCAAAATATTTGGTACTGGGATCTGGTGAATAAAAAACATTTCGTTTATCGAGTCCCACACCACGGATACATTTTAACGTCTTGTCCAGGACAATACACTAGATATTCTAGAAGTGTTTATTATGAAGAGCAAAAAAACGTCTTTGGTGTTTTTAACAGTAGTTTTTAAACTTACTGAAGACATTCTGGGCCTGGGGTTAATGATAAAATGCAAAAGAAAAGCCTTAGTGTTTTTAGTTGTAAGATAAAGCTTTTTTTGTTTCTTTAAAAGAGACCTTTTGAAAAAAAAAGTTTGTGAAACCCTGTTCTTTGTTTCAACTATACTTTAACTTACTTCTTATCTTATCATTAAAACGGTGTGTTTAATTTAATAATTTCTATTTCAGTTACCTATTTGATTATATAACTAATAGTATCTTAGCTAACTTTTCTTTCTACTATCTTCTAAAGATATAATTGCATTTTATTCAATTTAAGTGCTTTTATTTTGTGTATGTAAACATAGCTTATATAAATATAGTCAAATAAATACTAAATATATATTTTAATTTATTGAACAACAAAAAAATGCGCTCAAAATATTTTGTCTAAGGACCTAATGCACGATTAAACTTTCGGTTATCAAGTCGCACACCACGGAACGGATACCTTTTACGTCTTGTCCAGGACTATAAATATATTTAGTTACAGTTGTAAGATTTTAACAATGAAAAATAAGTATACTATTCTTAACTCAAAGTACAAAAGTGTTTTAATTACTTTATTTTTACTAGTTTTTTTATTAATTACATACAGTTAACATGCTTGAATTTATTTATGTATTTTTCTACTATTTTCATACCTTTTTCATGCTGGTATAATCTGAGTTAAATAGCAAGATGTGTTTCTTTTTAACTGTGTTTGTTTTAATTTTACTTCTTTTAATAACCTTAAAAAATTAAAGCAATAAAGTTGTATGTAGATCGACAACAAAATACTTTATCTATAATTTTAGCTTCAATTTCTTTATTGCAGTAAAAAACTACTATATTTAGTTGTAGTTTTTAAAGTGAATAGGATTATTCTATCACTTTACTGTTTAATCTATTATTTAATTGTTTTTATTCTAGGATAAATCTAAAGCTGTTTGAACTCAAAAAACTAATTTTTTGCTTTATTATTAAAAAGGCGGGAAGTAAATAGTTTTCGTTTAAAATTTAAAAAGTCTTTTTTAATATAAAAGTTATGAATTGAAAAAAACACTTTTCTCTTGATTATTCACATATAGACTAGGAGTTAGCATGAAATAACTTCCGTAAAAAGGTTTTAATATAAACATTTTTTTTCACTCATTCTTATTTAAGTTCTCATTTAAGCTCTTATTACCTAATTAAATTTCTTTTTTTCAGAACACGTTTCGAATATAGTTAGATTTTAGCTACATATATAAAAGTTTTAGGTAGTTTATTTAAATCTTTAAATTTTTTAATGGAATAATACTTTACAAAGGTTTTTTAACTCCTCTCGATTGATAAGTTTTAAGTTTTTAATCTTGAAAAAACTAACTTTGATACATCTTAATTTTGTAAAATACTAAAATAAAAAAAAAGCACTCCATTAAAAGTCTTGAATATGTTTTGGCTACCTTAAAATTTAGTTTTAAAACTCAAGTAAAGTTAAAATGTTAGAAAAAAAGGAAATTAACTCTTTTTTTGTTTTTTTTTATTTTTTGCTACCTTTTAAAAAAAAGTAATTTGAACTTAATTTATAGTGAAACTTTTTGGTAACGACCGTATTTAATTTACTAATTAAAACTTATTTTACCCCTTTTACTGTGATATTTAGATTAGAAATAACGTAGTTTTAGTGTTTAAAGAAGTTATTTATTTTAATAAAATACGGTTTTTAATATTTAAATTTGTTACACAATATAACTTTTTTATTAAAACTTCGGAGTTTTGTAAAACTGCAGGTTTATAAAGGAAATGATTTATAATGTTTTTCATAACATACAGCTTGAACTAATTTTAAGAGTTTAGAAATAACAGTTTGACACAACATTGTAAATTTATACGGCTTAATGCTTTAAAAAACAATAGTTAGATATTTCTCTACTTCTTAACGAAAGTCAATATAATTTATTATATTAAAATTAGGAAACTTAGTTTCGGTTAAAGAGCTCTTTATTTCTATTTCATTTCTATTTTAATAAGATTATAATGTAATTACCGATATGTTTTTAGTTTTTACTTTAACTTAGTTTACTAACTTAAATTTTTAACAAACTAATTAAGTTTTATTAAATTTAACTATATTCTGTAAATCATTATTTGCTTGCTTTTTTTGTTTATTGCACAGATTTTAGATTAGCTATTACCAAATGGCCAAAGTTTACCCAGTTATGAAATTTAAAGTTAAAACCAAAAACCATAGTTCAGCAAGTAATATTTAAGAAAATATAGCAGTTTTACTTTGCATACCCTCAAATAAAATTTTATTACCCAGTCTAAAACTTTAAGAAAATTTCTTTTGAGCAATCTTAAAGTGACATAGTTGAGTTTATAAGGGAACCTTGACGTTGACCACCCCTGCTTTCAACATTATTTTAAAATCTTACTATTTTGTGATTGGTGAACATATACTTTTGTGAGATCAAAATTACCTTGGTTTTGTTTTCTTTTTTAGTAGCTACTAGTATTTGTATACTATTTTCAGAAAAAATTGAAAACCTAAATGTCTTCTGTGGCAGGAAAACGCCATCATGATGGTTCAAGCAGTAATGATGAACCTAGATCTAAAAGGATTGGTGTTTTACCTAGGTTAGATATAGGTCCAACTGCTTCTTTGGTAAGTGATTTATCTACAGTCTAGATTTTAATAGTTTTGTATTTGTTTTAATTCTGTTTTACATTATTAGTACAACATGTATTTTATGTGTAAGTAAAGTTTTAAAGTTCATGATTTGTTATATAAAAATTTGATAAGTAAAAATGTTAGTTAAATCTAGAAAATAATTCAAGATAATAAGTGTTTTAGCTTATTTTGCTTTATTAAAACATCAGTATACTTATACTTAGTTTTTTATTCTGCTAAATTTGTTTATTATGTTATAAGTTTATTTTGATGAGTTATATAAGATAATTAAAAGTTATTAAAATCTATTTTATTGTACCAACCAATATAGTAAAAAAAAATACTAGTCAAAGATAATACAAAATTCTAAAACAAAGTTGTATATTTTCAAAAAGACTTCAAAGACTTTTTTTGTAACATCAATTTGTTTAACCAAATATTTATCCATTACTAAAAAATCAACTATTCTATATCTTACTAAAGTTGTCCAAAACATTAGTTTTTTGGCAACTAATAAAAAAACGTTTTAAAACTTTGTTTTAGCACTTTATATTAAGTTTTTTTATTCAGTTTTGCATTTAATAAAGTAAAAACTATGGTAAGTTATATAAAATTATCACATTTTAGTTAAAAAAAAAGTTTTTAGTTTTAACACAACTTAGTTTAAAAGATCTATGAAATTAATAAATCTTCTGCTATAAGTTCACATACATGTCAGCAAAAATTGCAAAATTTAAAATAGAAACCCTGGTGAAATTAAAATTAATTACTGTATTATTAATACATAGCATAAGTAAAAATACTAATTGTTTCTCTAATATAGATTTCAATATAAACTTATTTATTTAAAAAAAAAATGTATTTGTAATAAAATGAGTACTATTTTTTTTTTTTAGTTACTCTATCATTTTTTAATAAATGTATGCTACTATTTAATAAAGTTTAGAAATGTTACTAAATTATTTTTTTTTTTTTTCACTAAAAAGTTTTAATATATGTAAAAAGTAATGAACTAAAAATTTACAGGATTTCTAAAAAACTTGAATTCTGTGAAAACCTAGAATTTAATAACTTTTACATGCAAAAAGTATTGAAGTTTTGATTATATATAAAAAGTCTTATAAATACAATATTTTTTTTGTTCCACTTAGAATTTTAGTTATTAAAAAACACAATCAAAAATGCATTTCAGTATATTTTTAATATTTTTATAATATATGGGACAGCTTTTTACCTTAACTTTGATTTTATACCAGAGGTCAGCAAACTGCGGCCCTCAAAGTCAAAATCTGCAGCCTTAGAGCTCCTTTTCAGCCAGATGTATACATTTTAAAAACTATAAAAATTAAAGGTTTTGTAATAAAAACTTACAGTTAGGTTCATAATTCAATTAATAATATTTTTTAGTGCTCTAATACTGCTTAATTTATCATATTTTTGATCTTAAATAGTATTTTCTAATGATTACTAGAACTTTTTTTAGTTAAGTGCAGCACTCAAAGGTTTTGATTCACAAGCAATTTTTCTAGAAAATGTGGTCTGCGATTAACATGAGGCTGCCGACCCCTGTTATATACTGAAATAAACAAAAAAGCTTGTACAATCAAAATCCTGGAAGAAATTTATTAAACCAGGAAAAAAGTTTCCAAAAACCTTAACTGAAAAAACTGAAGAAAAAATTGTTTACATCAAATAAGTCTCAATAAAAACAATATTGTGTTTTTTTAAATTTTAAGTTAAATGTTTATTTTTTTTCTTATTTCTCTATTGTTTTCAACATAACCTATTGTTCGAAAATTTTTTAAAGTATTTTTTTTGATACATAATATAACATGGCTTTAAAAATATTACCATAACTACTGGAAAGTTGTCTACAATATGTATAAGGTTGCCAGTGGCTTTGGCTCTGTTCTTTTCCCTTTTTTTTTTCAGATATTTAACTCAGCTAGTAATTGCAATTTACTTTTTTTTGTTTAAACTACTTTTTGAGATGTAAGAGTACTAACAGATCTGTTACACACTCAAAAAACTATGAATATTTTAAAGTTTTTGAAATTTTGAAGATAACTCAAGATGTTTTGAATATGATATTAAATTTTTTAAAAATTATGTTTAATTATATACTAAAAGTGGACAAGAAATCTTAATTAAAACAACCTTGTTGGTTTTAAAAATCTAGAAGACATTCTAAAAACCTGTAAGAAATTTACAAAAAACATTTGGCAATCCTACATAAATTAGGTTGTTTTCTTGTAACTAGTGACATGCTAAATTTAGCCAAACTCAACCTTGTTTGCCCATATCTAAGTCTGACTAGATCATACTTCAATCATTCCAGTAGTTGTGTGAGTTAAAAAGGGGCCAATTTTTGTTAATTTTGTTTTAAACTTGCCCAAATTTAAAAAAATACTAGTCAACGTAATGCTTGCAACACAACACAAATACACCTAAAATACTTATCTTTCTTTTTAACTTTTTTAACTAACATTGTATATTTCACGTTGAAAAGTAACATAAATTTTTTGAAAACTCAAAGTATTTGAATATTTTTTTTATTTTTTAAAATTAAATTTATTTAAACTCAGTAGTATTTTTACAGCAGTTTTAGGCAAAACTGAAGGTCATGAAACAAAAAGGTCTTTAAAACCACAATTTTCTTTTTTTCAGACTACAGTACATTTTTGATAAGCTATAAAAAATTCAGAATATTTTTTTAGGCTCAAAACAGTTTTGTAAGGCTTTAGTAAGCAATATATTTAAAAGTATTTTATCTTCTTTCTTAAAATATAAGTAAATAAAAAAAAGCTCTACATTTTTGATTTTACAAATAACTAATTTTGTTCTTCATTAAAAATTATACCAAACTTAAGATGTGGTAAAAAATAGTTTTAAATAAGTATTCCAAGTATTTTGTTCAGTTGTTTGCAAGCTAATTTTTGACAGAAATTTCAAAGAATTTTTAGTCATTTTTGAACAGAAAACTTTCATAAGCCTATTGCTTCTTGACCCCCTTTCAGTCAAATTTGCAGATCTTGGTTTAAAATTAGATCCAAATTTGGATCAAATCATTTGAAACAAACAATATTCAGATAAAAAATCAAATAACTACATATAATATTTTTTTTTAACTTTTAGTTTATACATATCTTAGCTTGACAAATACTTATTAAGGTTTTCCATGTGCTATAAAAGTTATAAACATGTTAAAAAAGTATGTAATGGTCAATTATTAAACTGCAGTTTGTTGGCAATTTTTTTTGTTTACCTAAATCCAGTAGTGGGTAGCCTTTTCTTTTTAAATAAAGGGCCAGTTTTCCCATAAAACGTTGCTTTGGGGCTGCACTGATTGAAAAAGTATTTTGCAAGCTGCAGTTATTTCAAAATATTTCTAGTAATCAACATAAAAAGACTACTTTACATCAAAAACGTTAAAAATTAATCAGTAGTAGAGCACTAGTAATGAATAATTATTAAGTAGAGTCTAATTGTAAGCGTTTACCACAAAGTTTTTTCCTATAACCAGGGTTGCCACTTTACCTGAAATCTTGGAAAAACCTGTAATTTGACAATTTAGGTAAAAAAACCTGGAAAAACCTGGAATTTTTAAGAATTTTAACATGTTCAGTAGTAAAATTTCGGTATGACCCAAAAAATTTATCATTTAGATAAAAAAAAAATTGTCATCACCAAAAATTTTTTTACTTAAAAAACACATTTTAAGTAGCTGTACACTATCTTTTCAATCTTTTTATACTATTTAACACAGTTTTTTACCTTAAATTTAATTTTAAACTAAAAATAGACCTAAAAATGTGTACTTTTAAAAACCTAGAAGAAATTTGAAAAACCTGGAAAAAATTTTGAAAAAACGAGTGGCAACCCTGTATAACTGATTTTTAAAATATATGTTTTATGCTGAAACGTATCTAATAGGTAGCATTTTTATTCCCGCCAACCCCTGGTTAGTCTTTATTAATAAAGTCATGTTGAGTAAGGCCATAGGGGGGGGGGTTAAGTCATGTTTACAAATTGATCTTATTTTATAGTTTTTTCTAAGCTTCAAGATGTTTTTTATTATTTCAAATAATTTGAATTATTTTTTGAGATATGACCAGTCAAAGTTGGGCCACATAACAGGTTCCCTATGGGAAGGAAAAACTAAAACAGCAAAAAAAGACTACTAATTTAAAATCTATCTCCTACATTTTTCAAGCAGTCTTCTTCGAACTTTCACAGTCTAATCTTTATACAATAACAAAAAACATTACTTAGGAATTGATTTTTTTTTTTGTAAAAAAAAAAAAACTTGTTTTTATTTTTGTGATAAATTTTTATTTTTTGAAATTATAAAAATTCATAAGTAGCGTTTTTTACTTTTAAAATAAGGAACATTTCCTGAAAATTTGAAGAATATTGTTAAAAAAATGAAGGAGAAGATAGATTTTAACAATTTTTAAAGTTTCTGAGAAAATTGACCACAAAAAATTTGCAGTCTATATGTTTGTATCCGAAACTTTTTACAAAAAATAAAATATCTCAAAATTTAAATGATATTTTTGAATTGTATAAAAACTGGATTGTAGTTTGTACTTAAAGCTTTCATATAAAAGCCAAAGTTAATCTTTGTAAAAAATAGAGTTTTACCCCTCTCCCCCCTATGGCCTTAAATTGATAGTTTGTTTTAGAAAAGTCAGGAAAGTTTTAGTAAAAAGTCAGGGAAAGACAGCAAATTTTTCTCAGCTTGATCTGTGACAACCCAGAGTGTATAATTATTAAATTTAGAACAATTTAAAATTTGTCTCAATTTCATTTATACCGTCAGAATTGTAAATTTAATCGAATATAATTTCTAGATTTAGTAAGTACAAACTTTTATCATTAAAAATGTCCCAAGTTTTCCAACCTTATTCTAAAAAAAAACTAGATTGAACTTAAAATCAATTAACCAGAAGATGTTTGGCTAGTTTTATTTAACTACTAGATACAACATAATCATATGTTAAGAGCAAGCAGAGGCCTCTAGGAATCTTTTTTTTTTGCTTGCAAACAACTTGTCTAAAACATTAAAATTGAGCTTAATTATAATAAATATTTTTTAATGTGCTTACTTCATAATATTTTCAATCAATTAAAAAAGTTTTTAAGGTTTTTAAATAAACTCAGACTATTTTTATTCACTCAATCTAGTATATTTTTCTCCGCAAACAACCAGTACTTATGTCAAGCTGTGCTGTTTTTATTATTCATGCAGTTGCTCTCATGCTTAACCTTTGCTAACATTCTTTCTTTATGTAAAGTTTGCAATATATTTATCAGTTAGTTGGTAGTCTATGAAAATGAACAAAATGAAAAATTATTACTTAATTATTTTTCTTGTTTACATCAAAAAAAAAAACTACAACTTACACCATAAAGTATATTTTAATAAAGCTGTATATATACACAGGAAGAACTGGACATAAAAACATTGCGAATTCAGAACAAGCACTTTGCAAGTAACTACCAAACACTGAAGAATAATATTGTCAATCTTGAAGATGAATTTGAATTGATGAAAGCAAATGAAAAAGCAAACGATGCAACGTTGAGTCTCATCAACAGATCATGGGAACAAGTTTGTTCAACTAATTACTATACTTGAAGTTTTTTATATATCAACTAACTACTGCCTATGGGCAGACTTAAAATTTGATTGTAACTAATTTAATATAATTTTAGTTTCAAAAAATTATTTTAAAATATTAGTGTTATCTTAATAAGATATTTTATCACCTAGTTTTTATTTTTAAAAGGTGGTATTATTTAAAGCATGTTATTTTTTTTGACTTACTGATACCTGGTCTATATAAATAAACAAAAACTTTTATATGTGAATATTTTACATATGAAAGTATTAAGTTGAGACAAGAACGTTACTATGTCTGTTCATTTATTTAACCCAGGTCGTAAAAAGAACAATTTTAAATTAAAAAAAAAACATACTGTTTTATAATTTTTTAACAAAACCTAATTAGACGGTTGAATATCTTTAAATAATAATACAACAATTTTAAAATAATTTTCTGAAATTTAATTGTATTAGATCATTTCAAACAAAATTTTGAATGTAGCACATTGACTGTAATTTGCTAACTCCTGTATTAAGGGCATAGGGGCGTAAATCACTTTTTTTAACTAGAAATCACTAAAAATATGTTCTTCTTAGGGTTTTCGAGATACCTCAAACTTACAGAAAATTGTTCTTCCATTATTTAGAAAATTCTGTCAAAAATATGACAATAAAATGAAAAAAAAAAAAAACTGTTTTATAATTTTTTTTTTATTTTTTAAATGCTTTCCAACAGAGTTTTATTGTTGCCTCCCACTTTTACCTCTTGTAGTATCTCAGAAATTGTTTTGAATTATTATAGTCTTTAGAAGCAACTTGTAGCTTAGTAAAAACTCCATAAATTTAAATTAATTAAATTGATTAGAAAAGTGACTTACCTCTTATGCCGTTAAACCTTTATTGTTATTATTTGTGTTATTGCACTAGTTATTGTAAAATATTCAAGTAGAAAGTGCTTAAGATTAGTTAGCATAAATTTACTTTACAAAGTACTTGGCTTGTATATACTACACTTTTATATATGTCGTACTTAATGATTTTTTTCTTACTAGTTCTATCATTTAAAATAGTACATAAACTTTTTGTGTAATATTTAAAAAACAGTTATAGTGTTATTAATTATAATTAATAAAAACAATTTTAAAAGTTTTGGATGGTTAATTTGAAATTAAAATTAAATTCAACTTATCTCAGTTGATTATTTTTTTAAAACTGATTGAATGATGTCAGTTAAAAAATACTTTAAAAGTATGATACAACAAGTAAACTAGAAGTTAAATACATCATACCTTATGTCGTTTTTACAGTGCAATGAAGCAATAAAAGTATGCCGCCAAAGACTCAATCACACTAAACAAGGGGAATCCCCTAATTCAAGCGAAGATGAAGACACTAACCAGTGTTTGATTTTTGTATATATGTTATAAATAATTAAAAGTTTATAATCAAGTAATAATTTTGTATTTAGTTTTTTAAAACTACTACAAAAATAGTTTAATAAATTGTATAAAAATTGTAAACAAAAGAGTGTAAATGTGTGAAAAAATAAGTACATTTGAAAGTATATTATTTTTGTAAAACAGTCAATTAAATATTAACTACTCTTAACAATTTATTCAGTCAAAAAAACACAGGCAACAAAGTAAGGAAAATTAGAGAAAGTCAGGATAAGTGAAAAAAAAAAGACAAAAGTCAGGAAAAATGGGGATGAAGAATAACTCCTTGTCAATTTAGTTTAATAATTTATTAACAATGTAAAATCTGAAATGAAAACAAGTATAAACATAAACACTAAAATGAGCTATAGTCTAATTATCCTACATCCCCTCAAGCTCATTAAAGATAATGACAAGTTTAAGGCAATGACATAGCTTGTCAAGAGGGGATTTAAACAAGTAACAAAAACATTTTACTAAAAAAAACTAAATTTTATGCATTAAAAAAAAAACTCAATTGACTTAAATAAAAAATCTTAAAACAAGGGATTTATTTGAAGAAAAAAAAAACTGCAATAAAACGCACTAAATAAATCCAAAACAATTCAAATTCATGCAATTCCACGCTGAATCCTTCCTGGCTCAGCAATCATCACTATCAGCATCAATTGAACACTCAGCACAAACTTTTGTATAAACAGGAACAAACTGACTTCACTTACAATGATTTCTACTTTGGAGTACTCCACTCTGAAGCCTCCCTGGCGCGTTGAAGTCTTTCAACCTACGCAAAGCAAGCGACACCTTTTTTTTTGGGAACTATAGGAGCAGGAATGTACTCTTCCTCAACTTCTTCATGATCCGCTTCAACCTTACTGGTTTTACCACATTGGCACTGTTGGAATCCTCTGTAATCTTTACAGAAGAATCAGGACGTTGAGGACCAACATTGCACTCATGTGAGCTTGGTAGATTACTGCTCCAACCATGGGAAGTTTTTGCTTCAATGCTTGTTGAGGCTGGGTTGTACATCCTTAAAAATTTTCTGTTCCTCCAAGTAAGTCTTTGTGAACCATCAACTCTGACTACATACTGATCATGTGGAGACACCTCCATTATCACTCCGCTTCTGTCCCATTTACGTGGATTTCTGCCGCTTTGGCTTTGCAGTAGACACTTACTGCCAACGTACAAAGGTCGCAACTTCCTAGCTTTGTGGTTGATAGCTCCACTGAAGTCTTGAAATCTATCACTATCTAGGCTGCCTGATTCATAAGAACTCCAAAAGCAATATCTATCTGGACCGTAATCTTCTATCCTATTTCTAACGGATCCCGTGCCACCGTTTCTTCGAACTGAGATCTGTGAATTCCCCAAACCAAAACGTGAAGTAAACTTGGAACGTTGGAAGTCGACTTTTTCGAGTTGATTGAGACGGCTGTCAGAGAGTGAAGAGTTGTGAATCTCAACCGAACGGACTGGAATTTCTGATGAAGAACTTGTTGCGATTACATAAGTTTCATCTTCATTAGTTTCCTCAGCTGCATATTCGGAATTTTCAGCCTTAAACGGATGCTTGCATGGTTCATCATGGACTTTGCTTCCGGTTGGGCAACTGCAGTTATCTTTTTCACTCAAACTTGCAACAACTTTAGAATGCTTATAAGGCAGCTGCGATCCAACACTGGGAAAATCTCTATTTATAATTAGGAGATCAACCATCGTTTCATACGAGAGAAAAAACCCAATCACTGAGTTACTGACATAAATAGTACTGTTGCAGCTAATCACCTCATCCTTTGGAGAAATTCCACTGATAGTAGCTCTAAAAGCGCCTATAATGTTTATTGGAATTTGGTTAGCAGCCCGAACTTTGACTGATACGGGAAGTAAGTCATTCTTTCCAAAACCAGCATTGTGAAAGTCTTTTCAGCCCCAAAGGTTTGATTGTGCACCAGTATCAGCTAAAGCATTTACCCATACAAACTTGTTTGTGCTATGTCTAGCAATCTTGACTGATGCACGAGGATGGTCAGTTGTTGCCTTGGCTTTACGCAAGGAGTTCTTGCTAAATATGGTGTTATTCAACATGATTCTTTTACTTGCGTGTAGTGACATTATTTGGGTATCTTGTTGCATAAAATCAGAATAATCAGCTTGGATTTGAATAGCGTTAACCTTTTTTGATTGACTACGCCAACAAGATAGACAATATCTGAAAGGCTTTTTAATTTAATTACTATTTTCGTTGAAAGAATAGAAAAGCTTTTTACAGTTCTGGCAAGGAACATGCTGGGACTTATCTCCTATGTTGACACGTCCCTTCTTCTGACGTTGAAAGGAAGAGACTGCAGATATAATCCGCGAATTCTCAGTTGCATGGCGTCCCATTTCTTTACTTTCAATAAAAGAAATTATATCAAATGATGACCTGGATAAGATATCTCAGTACTGAGAACTTCTCTTCTTATGTCATTGTCCCGAACGCCAGCGAGCATCACGTCTTTTATTGCTTCTTCTGTGTAGCTCGTCACATTGCTTTTCCCACAGTCACACTCACTAACTGTAGTGAAATTGCAGGTTTCTGCTTTGCTTCGTACACGTGTGGCAAACGTTCTAAACGGTTCATCATGGTCCTGATGTAGGTTCATAAGTTCTGCTCTCTTTACACCAATAGCAACTTTTATGACTGCAATCGATTCCATCAGTTTAGCAACGTAACTTTCTGATTTGGCCATCAGTCGAGGATCACTTGCTAACATAAGATCGCTAAGCTTGTCCTGCGCACACTGAAAAAGCTGTATACTTGCATTTTGGTTGCTTATATTCGAACCAATCTTGAATGCCTCCCACCTCTGAATGAAAGCAAGCCGTGTCTCTTGGCTGATTCCCCGGTCAACCCTTGGTCGAATCAATTGAGGTGCATTTGGTATTACTCCATTATTGGATAACCCAGAATCTTGCTGATGCTCCACTTTGTGGAGGTTGAGAAGGCTACTCACTACATCACTGGATAGATCTGGCGTTTGGAACTCGCATCCACGGATTGGGCACTTTACTACAACCATTTTACTTTTCTCAGATTGTTGATAAGGTTTTACATGAAGAATAACTCCTTGTCAATTTAGTTTAATAATTTATTAACAATGTAAAATCTGAAATGAAAACAAGTATAAACATAAACACTAAAATGAGCTATAGTCTAATTATCCTACAGAGGACTTTTTAAAAAGTTACAGGAAAAGTCAGAAAGTTTGATATAAACACCTTCTAACAAGAATGTTTTATATCACTTTAAACTGCAATTTGCTAATTTTATTTTCAAAAAAAACTATTGCAATTCTTTTTTTAGGGTCTTGTTGAGTTTTTAGAATAAATTAAAACATTTTATGATCTCACGTGTGTATTTGCTATGAGATAGAGATACAAATATTTTTTTGCATATACATCGATCAAATCACAAAATTCAAATGGTGCAATATAAGTTATATGATTGAATCCAGCAAAAGAACTGTTGTTTTAACCTGTATAAAATTATCATTGAAAACTTTTCACAGTTTCAATGTTTCACAGTTTTTAAGTCTTTGTTTATGTGTTTATGAATTCGTTTTGATAGAGAACTTGATCAAAAAATCAATATTTTAAAGTCATAATTTTTCAGCTTGATCTGTGGCAACCCTGATTACGTGTTTAAATTTGAATTTTGTTAACCTTTGCATATCATGTTAAGGGCATAAGGGGGGGGGGGTAAACACCCTTTTTTGGTTTTTTATCTTATGTTATATAGTTTTTACTAAGCTACAAGATGCTTTTTACAGATTTTAAAAATTCAAAATAATTTTTGAGATATAGCCGGTCAAAGTCAGAGGCAACAATAGGAACCTTATGGGAGGCGCAAACTAAAACGGCAAAAAACTAGAAATTACTAAAAATCTATCTCCTCCTAAGTTTTTTGAGATAACTACCTCAAATTTTCTGGAAATGTTCCTTGATATATTTAGAAAATTCTGTAGGAAGGAATTTAAAAAAAAAAAAATTAAATTTTTATATAAAAAATTCAATAATATATTATAATATAATATAAATAAACAATTATTTTTTAGTTTTTTTGTTATTAAATTTTTATTTTTTAATTTTTTTAAATTTTGTTTTGACAGAATTTTCTAAATATTGCAAGCAACATTTCCTAAAAATTTAAGGTAGTTATCTCAAAAAACGTAGGAGGAGATAGATTTTTAGTGATTTCTAGTTATTTGCTGTTTTAGTTTGCGCCTCCCATAAGGTTCCTATTGTTGCCTCCAACTTTGACTGGCTATATCTCAAAAATTATTTTGAATTTTTAAAATCTGTAAGACGCATCTAGTAGCTTAGTAAAAATTATATAAAATATGATAAAAAACCAAAAAAGGGTTTTTACCCCCCTATGCCCTTAATAAAATTTTTACTAAGCTAGAAAGTGCTTTTTACAGATTTAAAAAATTCAAAATAGTTTTTGAGATATAGCCGGTCAAAGTCGGAGCCAACAATAGATTCCTTATGGGAGGCGCAATCTAAAAAGGCAAAAATAGACTATTTCACTAAAAATCTATCTTCTCCTATTTTTTTTGAGATAACTAACTCAAACTTTTAGTAAATGTTCCTTGATATATTTAGAAAATTTTGTCGGAAGGAAGTTTTAAAAGAATAAAAAATATAAATTTTATATAAAAAATAAACAAAAAAAACATTTTTTTTTGTTTTTTTGTTATTATTTTTTTTGTTATAATTAAAAAAAAATTTTTTCTGAAAGAATTTTCTAAATACTGCAAGGAACATATCCTGAAAATTTGAGGTAGTTATCTCAAAAAACGTAGGAGAAGATAGATTTTTAGGGATTTCTAGTTATTTGTTGTTATAGTTTGCACCTCCCATAAGGATCCTACTGTTGCCTCTGACTTTGACCGGCTATATCTCAAAAATTATTTTGAATTTTTTAAATCTGTAAAAAGCATCTTGTAGCTTAGTAAAAACTATATAAAATAAGATCAACTTGTGAAAAAAGTGTTTAACCCCCCATGCCCTTAAAAACTTTGTTATAACTTATTCATGCTTATTGTGTAATCTAACAACTTTTATTTTAATCTACAGCTCTTTTGAGGCTTTCAAAGGGATCTGAGTTTCTGGACATCAAGAACAGTTTGAACGAGCGGATTGAATATTCCAAGAAAATATGCAACTTGCTTGTTGACGACATTCAAAAAGTTAAAAAACAAATGGAAACTCTTGTCTTGGAGTGAGTTTAGTATGAAAAAGAATATTTTTAGTATGATGCGAGTTTGCATCAACTTAAAAAAGTATTATATACTCGTAAAATAATTTTTATAACATGAAAGTTTTTTCAAACTTCCCTAATAATAGATCTAGCAAGCTTGGATTTTTTTTTAATTGTTTTATAGCAAACAAAGTTTTCACTTCAAACTGATCAACATTTCTATTGAAGTACAAAAAATTTAACAGGAAATTGGGAAAAGAAGAATTTGGGGACAATGCGACGAGAGAGCTGATTTCAAAACTTCAGCAGGAAAATGCCAGCCTCAATGCGCACATGACCAGCTTGCAGGTTTGTTCAATGAATTGTGAGAACTAGTTTATATAGTTTGACTTTAATTTGTTAAGCTATCTACCATAATATTGCCATACAACAGCATATTAAATTCAAGAGATCAAATATTTGCGTGTATTTCAATTTAGTCTTTTATAATTTGTTATACTTTACTGCATCAGTTAGAACTAAATGTTTTTACACAATAAAATCGCTTAGTTTTTATGATTAAAAAGTAACCATTATTCCTACAATTTAATTCTAAAAAATACTTTTTTTGTTGTAAAGAAAAAGCACATGGATTTTGAGTGGAGCAAGTAGGATTTTATTTATGATATAAAAGATTATTATTCATTTAATATTGTTTAATTATTATAATATTTTATTATGATAATATCATTTAAAACTAAATATTTTAATGAAAAGCCCCTTTAGGTTTTCTGTAAAAAAATCTTCTATTTTACAATATAATACATAATTGAATTGTAAAATATGAAAATATAATGTTTCAAAAACTGTTTAGAAAAAGCACATGGATTTCGAGTGGGTGAAGTCGGAGTTCGAATCCAGGGAGGAGGAAAACGAGGACTTGATAGAGGAGCTGAAGGAGCAGGTTGAAAACCACAAGTGGGAACTTACCAAGGCCAGGAAGAGAGAGGAAAAGTTTGTTTTAATTTAAATTTAAAGACTATAAATCAGACTTGGTAAAAAGCACTGTGTGTATTGTTAGAAAAATTTCCCAGTTCTATGATTTAAGTTGTTATTTTAATTATTTTAAATCCTGCTGGCGGAAATTTTTTAACACTTAACACAGTGCTTTTTACCAAGTCTACTATAAAGTGGTTTTTAAACAGATAAGATTATCCATTTAAAATTTTAACCAATTATCTTCTGAAATTATTTAAGAATAAATACTATAATTTTCATAAATATCTTAGCCTATTTTGTATTTTAGTGCAGCAATAATTCAGTTTTACTTAAATTATACTTTGCTTTAGAAATATTTTAGACTTTATGATGTTTTATAAGCAAATGGTAACGTAAAAAAGCTAGCGAATTGTTTATATAACATTTACAAGTTGTCATATGAATTTTGTATTTTGAATTTTTATCAGTAGCAATCATGAATGAAAATGACCGTTTATAAAAGTTTTAAGGCTGTAATTTTTCAATCGAATTGTTAAAACTCCAAAAGTCAAGTGGATTGATTTGGATGCAGAACATAAAATATGTCACCTGATGTTTAAATGCATTTATTAGAATCACCAAACTTAAATTTTTCTTGTTTGTTAATTCAGCACCTTATTCAGAATGAACGACCGGATAACCGAGCTGATGCAGCAGAAACAGGACGGGGGTTTCTCATCGAACAGCCAATCAGCATCCCAGGCCGCTCCCTGCTCGACCAATAAGGTTCGAGTGTGATCAGTGTTCGATTTTTTGAATTTAAATGCGCCAGTATGTACAGTATATTAGCATTGATATTAAGTTTTTGTCAACTTAAAATATACTTTTATTAATTTTATAAGGTGATTTTTTTTAGTATTAAATATTGGTTTTACAAGATCGTAAAAAGCTTAACCTCTTATTTACTATTTAAGTTGAATATTTATTGCACCTGTAAAAAGTTGTCTTGCAAAAGAAATATTTCATTGAAAACTTTTTGCGTAATAGTAAAAATAATAACTTTGTACTCAACGTTAGTATAAAAAACATAAAAAGAAGGGAGATTCGAGCCCGGAGGAGTGGCAGATACTGGCCGAGGGCAGGCTGGCGGAGCTCGAAACGATGAAAACGCAGAAGCAGCAGGCTCTCAAGGAAATCGAGCAGCTGAAAATTCAGGTTTTTGTTTTAATTGTTCTGATTTAAATTGTTTCCGTTACATTGATCTGATGTGTACACTGGTTCATCGTTTGTTTGAGATAAATTAGAATGAATGTGTTTTACTGATTCAACACCAAGCAGTGAACTAAATTCAAAGCGCGTTGAGAAAATTTTTGTCATTTTAAATTTTAATAAGAGTAATTAATAACTAAAGCAAATGGTATGGGTTAAGTGAAAGTTCTAAGGGAGATAGTGGTGTAATACATTTTTAAAGTGTACTTAATATTTTTTCCAAGTTTTATTTGAAGCTTAGAACCACATATATAGTTATTTGTCTTAACTAAAAAAGTTTTCTCAATTTACTGAAATGTAATGAGCTTATTTAAATAAAGATGTGGAAGTTAAAGATTTTATTCATAACCGGGTTTCGGTGACAAAAATTGTGACCTCTTAAACTTAAGTAAAATACTAAACTGCACATAACAATGTTGCTTATTTATAATGTTTATAAAAAATCATTCATGCATGAAAATATAAACAAAAAACTAAAATATTACATATTCGAAAGTTCAAGCTTTATCAGAGTATAATTTGAACCACAATAATAATTTTGACCTCTAAAGTCTATTTAAAGTTTTTGTATTTTCAAAAAACTTTAAATTAAAAAGTTCTTAACTCAAACAGTTGAAACTGGTGCCGGAGCCACTGATACTGGAGTCTGCGGCGTACAAGACGCTCAAGTCGCAGTTTTCAGTTTTGTTTCACGAATGCTTGGCGCTCAAGCAGAATTTAGAGGATTGCAGGGGACTGAAGGCCACGTACAAGAACATGTACCAGAAAAAAATGGACAAGGCCGAGGTGTTTATTATGTTTTATATGTTTTCATAGTTTGTTTTAAGTAGATTCTTGTTTAAATTTGTTAAAAGCAATTTCAAAACGTTTAAAGTTAATTTTAAAAAGTTGTTTATACTAATCACATTAAAAATATCAAGTATTTAGTAGCTTTTTTGACAAACTTATGGATAAATAAAAACACACTAAAGTACTAAAAGTTAAAAAAAAACTAGTAAAATTTAAACTAGATTTATTTGCAGATTTTATGTTGTAGGTGATTTTGAACGACAGATTTATAGCAGCAAGTTTTAAATTACAAAATAAGTTCTCTCAAAAATTGCTATTTATTTTATCTAGTTTGTATATATTTTGAAACTCTGTCCTGTTTTTCCTTTTGTAAAACACGGTTTTTATTCCGAGAGTGTTATGCACACGTTTTGGTATAAATAACTGCTGGTTATTTAAATTACTAGTTTGTTTACATCTAACTTTCAACAGACTGACAATTATGAAGTTCAGAAAAAACTTCGCGAGGAATTACTCAAAACGCAGGGACTGCTGAACAGGGTTTGTTTATTGTAAAAAATCTTCAGCAATTTGTGAAGATTTCAATATTGTTTCTTTAAAATTGTTTTATAATTTAATAATATTCAATAAACTTAACATAGTTTGTTTATTTGCTTAAAGAAAAGTTAAAAAAAAGTTGCACTTGATAATACCTGATTCAAACACTTACATTTTTTTTACACAATTTAAGAGATAACCAAGATTATTTAAATCCTTCATTAAAAAAAAATAAGTAGTTCCGTAAACCCTGCTTTACGTATAAGACCACAAAAATAAGGAGTAATTAGTGACAAACACATTTATACAGGAGCTAAATACTTGTGATATTTTCAAATAAACTAATTACACATGACATTTTCACAGAAGAAAACTAATTAAACATGACATTTTCACAGAAGTAAACTAATTACACATGACACTTTCGCAGAAGAAAATTGCACATGATTTTTTTCACAGGAACTTGATTTCACATATGTTATTGACAGGAGACGTACAAGTGCCGCATCATGCAGGAGAGCTACGAGCGGAGCGTGGCGACGCACGAGCAGACGGGCCCGCTGAACAGGGAGATGAGGCAGTTCATCAACTCCATGCAGGATCGCAACAGGCAGCTGTACCACGCCAAGCAGAGGCTGCTGGAAAACAACAAGGTTTTTAATTTACCTAGTCTTTGAGATATTAAATGTAACAATTAAAGAAGTATTCGGAAGATAGTAGTCACAAAGTTTATGTGTAATATGGTCAATATCTAGTTAGTTTTATTTTTTTTGGTGTTAGGAAAATCACAAGGTTGGTTTGTTAATTTTTTTTTTGTTGGCAAATTGATTGCAAGCAATGAAAATACTCATTAGTCTTTTTTTTTTTTTGAACGAAGTTTATAGTTAACTTATGTGTAAGTGTACTTTTTCATTATTCTAAATTTAAAAAGATGTAAGTTTTTTAAATTGAAATATTTTTAATAAAAAGAAAAATTTAAGAGTAAAACATTTTTGAAGTCTAACATTATTTATAGCCTGATAATTTTTGTTCTAGAAGAAATTTTCGTGTTTAGCTTGTAAACCTTATTAGATGCAGGGTTCAGCAACATTTAGATTTAATATTTGAAAAGATTTACAAATATTTATTTTATACAGAATTTAATTTCCTATTTCCAAATAAACGCGACTTGGTCCCACTGTGGGTTATAGAATAAAAAATAAATACATTTTCTCTTTCGTAAAAGCTTAAAGTGTTAGCTATAAGTCTATTTTTGTGCAACATAACTATTTTAATTATCCTTCGAGACTTAGTCATTGTTGAGAAAAATTTCCGATTCAAACATACGCTATTAATCATAGACAATTTAAAAAACTGTAATATTTTTGTTGAAAAATCTGTTTTTTTTTGTTTTGTCCTTATAGCTAAATACAGTAACCTCTCGCATCTTTACGCACTCGTGACGTTACGCACTCTCGTTTAGTTACGCATTTTAGAATTCTAAAAATTTCAAAAAAAGTTTTTTTTTTTCAATATTACACAAATTAGGTTTATTGTATATTTTTAATTAAAAATATGTTTTAAATGCTAACTCACCTCAATCTTTACACTTTGTAAAAAAATTGTAGTAACATAAACAATATTTTTTAAACATTTTTGTTATATTTTATATATTTTTGTTTAAAGGAAGAAATCCGTTACAGCACCAAATGCATATTTTTGTAAAAGGCTATAGAAAAAATTTTTAATCTAGACACCACACCATTTTTGATTGTAAACAAATGCTTAACTATAAATTGAATTTGCTATGTAGAATAGTATATAAATGTTAAGTATCAAATAAGTCACATACGAATAAAGATAAAGAAAAAATCTATTTATTATTAAAACTAGTAAAATTTTTCTATAAGTATTATTATTTAATATAAAGTTACACCCTTTTTTTATATGTATAGTTTTATCCTTTGTTTTCATATTTATAATTTAAGTAAACAGACTTTTAAAAGTGGGAAAATCCCAAGTCTGCTCGTAACTAGAAGCAATATAAAAGACAGCCATTATAGTAAGTATATATAGTACCTCTAGTATCTATACGATCTCTCATATATTTACTCACTTTTTCTGTGGACACAATGTGCGTAAATAAGCTAGAGGTTACTGTACCTTAAATTCTAAAAAGTTTTACTTACAATGCTAAAAAAAGTCGATCTAACAAATTAAAACGAAACTGTAAGGTAAAGATTTTTAACACAGTAGACCCATAAGGAACTATGAAACTACAAAATTTGATTGCTTTTATCTAGAATTTAATTTTAATAAACGATAAAATTTGACTTAAAGATTGCATATTGATGTAAAACATAAGACTAAAAAAACTATTACCTATTCCCTTAATCTATCTTGTATTCGTGCTAAGAAATTGTTGAAATTAATTTTTTCACACTAAATATTTTTACAGCATGATGTAGAAAGTAAGCCATCAGTTGAAAAAATATCAGTCAAACAGGAGCATGGTACGTTTTTGTTTTTATAAATTTATATAATATGGCCCATGAAGTACATAAAATATAGTTAGGGTGAATATTGTTTGAGTGAATAATATCACCGCATAGTAACAGCACTACTTAAAATGATCTTAGACTATATATTGTTTGTAATTATTGTTTTTCTTTTTTGATAAGTATGTTAAATTTTTTTTTATTAGATATGTATAAAATTTTATTACACATATTATTTTATTGGATGAATTAATCATTTATCATTAAGTATTAATGAAATGGAATATATATTTTAAAAATTTATCGTTTTTTTATGAAAAGGAGCATTTAAAAAGCCTAAAATAATAGTCACTAATAGTGTTATAGTTTTCCAAATATCTTAAGGCTTCGTATTCTTGAAAGTTCTTAATCTTGAGCTCCATAAAATTATTCAAACTTTAAGATCAATAAAGGAAATAAAATATAGTGAGAAAATTTACATAAATTGTGTTGTATCAAATTAATAATAATTCAGATTTGAACGGAGAGCAAAGTGAAGTGGAAAAGTTGAATGTTGCTCTCAATGAAGCTAACAACAAACTCAAGTTTGTTTCTTAACCTTTTAAGCTCATGCATAGTTATCAGTTTTTATGAAACGTAGTGTTAAAATTTTTTTTCATTTATTGCTAAATAAAGCAGGAGTTTTATTTTTTCGATCAAAACTGAAACCAAGCAAACATTTTTTAATAGACTTCTAGTTTTTTTGAAGTATGTTTAAAATTTATTACTACTTTTAAGTAATAAAAAGTTTTGCAAACCAATAAGATTGTATTAAATTAATAAATGTAAATATGTTAGTCACACAATAGCACAGAACACAAAACAAATGCACAATTATCAATAATGTTAAAATACAAATAATACTTAATTGCAAACACAATTTCAGGCAAGCAGAAGCGAAGAACAAAAGTTTGTCAGTCAAACTGGAAGCGTTTAATCAACTATCTGAAGATGACAAAAATATTGTTTGTTTTTATTAAATATGGATAAGAGTAATTTTTCATAAACTTTTGTATGTTTTAGAAACTTATTTTTTTACTAAAGTGTGCTGGTTGTTACAAATACTGTCATATGTACTGTACAGGGTTGCCACGAATTCTGGAATTTTAGAAGTTAAAAAAGAAAATACTGGAAAACCTGGAACTTTGAACAAAAATTACTAAAAAACCTAGAAAAATCTGAAATTTTAAACAGTTTTTACATGTTATGTATTGAAACTTTGACTTGACACAAAAAATCTATTATATATTATATTGTTATTATCAAGTTTATTTTTATTTAAAAACACGTTTAAAGCAGCTTTACAGTATGTTTTCAATGTCGTTATACTACTTAAAACAGTTTTTAACTTAAAACTAAAAGTATCCCCAAAAACGTGTACTTTAAAAAACCTCGAAGAAATTCATAAAACCTGAAAGAAATTTCTCAAAAACCAGTGGCAACCCGGTAAATGTCTGTGTTAAAAGAAAAATTTCAAGTTAAATTACTTTGTGATCGTAATTTATAGTTAATTAATGACTTCTCAAATCATTAGTTATTAAGTAGACATGAAAAAAGTAATCTATGTAGAACAAGATATTATTATCTTTTGCTCTAAAAATAAGAAGTTAAACATTTAGTATATAGTAAAAATTGAAAAAAGTAGCCAATATTTAATCTACCTATAAAAAATAATCGATATGAACTAAAAAAAAAACTCACCAATAAAAAACAACAATTAGGTAGAAGAAAGAGCTGGATTGCAGCAAAAGTTGCAAGATTTGCAGGAAGAATTGCAGCAGAAAAACGTTCAGTTGGAAAATTGGGCGAGTGTTAAGAAGGAGAAGAGTGAGGACATGCAAACTGAAAATGACGCTCTCAAAATAAAAGTAATTTCTATTGACATTAAAAAAGGCTTTTTAAATTTACTTTATAAGTCAAACTTCTGCTGAAAGATTACTGAGTGAATCACTCCTTATAGAAGAGAGTGTAAACAAAATATGAATTCAACTTTAATTTATTTTTCCCTGCATTTCACTTGCGTTCAAAGTGCGCGCACTTACACTAGACATATTCATCAATTTATTTAAAAGCTTTTAACAAACTGACACACATGCTTGGACAGCTTGTACGTTTTTATCACGTTGGAAATTAAAAAAAAAGATTCTAACCTTTTTTATATTCAACAGATCAATTTTTTTCACAGAGCAGTATTTCTGGCAAATAGAATTTTATTTAACGTTATGAAGATAAGATAAACTCACTCACTGTATAAAACTGTAATTTACTTTATGAGCTAAACTTCTGCTGAAGCATTACTGAGTGGATTGCTTGATATAAAAGTGTAAAAAATAATTAAACTTTTCTTTAACAACAGTAATAATATACTAATAAGAAGTTGCACACAGACGCTGGAGAGCGAGTGCGAGGAGCTGCGCGGGAGGCTGGTGAAGAAGCGGACGGAGCAGGAGCAGCTGACGAAGGAGTGCGAGAGCGTGGGCAACGCGTACGACGACATGTTCGAGCAGAACGCCAGGCTGATGGAGCAGCTGAAGGAGAAGGACGAGGCCAACTTCAAGTTGATGGCCGAGGTTAGAATTTGAATCTTTGTTCGAAGTGATTTATCGGTGCGAACTGTCAAAGATGTGTCGGGGTGTTCAGGAATGTTAAAATTGAAAAGTGGCTTCTAGTGAAAGCAACCAAAAGTTCATGGCTGAGTTGTGAAATGTTTTGAAAGGGTTTTGGCCAAACAATAGTTCATTAGACCAGGGTTTACAAACTCATTTTCACATTCACTAGTTTGGCGGAAATATAAAAAGTAGCCATTATTCTTTACTAGAGGTGGCCCCTTTTTAGTTGTTATGCTCACATAGGCAAACTCGCCTCCAAAGGCTAAATGTTTAATCTGGTTTAGACTACAGCACATTCTCTTTAGTCAGTCTAGTTTTAAATAAGTTCGGGTTATTTGAAAAATTTAAATGGTGTTTTTAAAGTACTTAAAAGTTTCTTAAGGATAAGTTGTTATATGAAAACTAACTGCCATTTGCTATTTTTAAATAATCCAGTATTTTCCTTTCCTGTAGAGATTATTAACTTCTATAAACTTTGAGTTTAATGGCTAGTAATAAACTTGTATGTTTATATATGAATATATCTTTCAATTGTGTTTACATAACGGTATGTTTAGTTTCTTGTTTATTATATTTTGATAATTTTTACTTAATAATACAAGTCTGTTTAGCTTTAGATAATTATAGTATATTACATAACTGAAATACAACTTACAGAAAAGAAATTCTAAGCAAATAGAAGCGAATTACAAGAAAGAAGCTGAAGCTCTTAATAGCATGATCGAAATAGTAAATACGCAGGTTTGGAAATTCAAAAACTTTTTTTACTCTGTCACTTTAAAAAAGTTAATTAAAAAAAAAAGAGTTTATTAACTGTACTATTATTAATTAAGGGCAATTTTATTTTTTAATGTTTTTCACTGTACACTTTTGTTGATACAACTGTTTATAAAAGTGTAATGTTAGTTATAGGCATGTTTCAGTTAAAACTGTATATGTTTATTTACAACTTTCTATTTAATTTTTTATTTGTTTAACAAATATTTCAGTTGAACCAGAAAGAGGAGCTGATAAAGTCGCTGGAAGAGAAGGAGAAGGGGTTTTACACGCAGACCGGCCACTACATAAAGCAGCAGAACTTCCTCAACCAGATATCCGAGCTCAACCACAAGAAGGTTCTGTTGCTTTATATCAGCATTTACCGATTTTCATAATGGTCCCCGTTTAGATAAGCTAAAAGTTATAGCCAACCACTCACTGCATAATATTTTTTAGAGTAAATATTTAAGACATAATTCTTGTTGTTATAACATCAACATGAAAGTAGTTAAAATCAATCAGCTTTATACTACCTTGAAAAGACTTCTTAATGAAAATTTTAGAATTTTAATTACAATCATCAAAGAACAATCAATCGTTAAAATCACGTTATGACGTCACACAGGCGAAAGAGTGCGCGCAGGAGCTGGAAGACAAGAAGAGGGAGCTGGAGAGTTGCAAGCAGAAGATCGAGGTGATGAGAAACACCCTAGACAAGAAGATCGAAGCGTACGAGGAGGACCAGTTCAAGTTCAACAGGATAAAGGTTACCTTTTGGTTGCTTGTAAAATAAAAATTTACTTGTTTTATTACTTGCAAAATAAAAAGATGTTGCTGTTTATACCTCCTTACATCATTTAAAAACCATTACACAAATAAAATGTTTTAAAGGTTGCCTTTTGGTTACTTGTAAAGTATAAAAAGATGTTCTGTTGCTGTTTATACTTTCTTACATCATTTAAAAACTATTACTTATATAAAAAATTTTAGTTTTATACTATATTGTTTTGTTGGTTGTAAAATATAAAGATGTTCTGTTGCTGTTTATACTTTCTTACATCATTTGAAAACTATTACTTGAATAAAATACTTTAGTTTTATACTATATTGTTTTGTTGGTTGTAAAATATAAAGATGTTTTGTTGCTGTTTATACTTTTTTACAATATTCGAAAATTAGCAATTAACGCAAAAGTTTTTGTATTGAACATACATACTTGTTATACATTTACATTTTTTACAATGTACACCTCTGTAGTGAGACTAACTTGGAATTGTCGGTTGTATACTTTTAATGTTTATAGAATTGAATAGACAAAACTTGTTAAAGATTGTCTTTTTAAGTTAAAGAAAAAAATTATTTATCAGTATGGTACAAGACTACAGTTGTGTCTTCAAAAAATCTAAAAAGGTAAAACAAATCAAAAATTCCTTTAAGCAATCGTACAAATATCCTGTACGCTTTAGTCTTTATCAAAATGTTAGTGAAAAAATTGTTAAAAAATACTTCATAATCTTGTATTAAGTTTTAATGTCTACATGTAAACAACTTGGTGATAACTTTGATAGGAGGACAACACAAAGCTTAAGAAGAAAGTTGATAAGCACAAGAAAACAGCCAGTCTGCTGACCTATGACGAGGTTTTGATGGAAGAAAACAAAGAGTATAAGGTTGTTGAATTTATAAAGTCTATCATTAAAATTATTAACTTTCTCTTAAACTTTAAAGAGTTTTCCTGTTTTGATTCTATAATTCGAACATGGTTTATAAGAAGTTTTTTTTTACAATTTTAAAATTTCCATTGCTCAATTTTAAAAGAACCGTACTACAACAAACAAAAGTGATAACCAAGAAAAAAAATTCCCCTCAGCTGAAACTGACGTGCCCGATATGCAACGTGCAGCCGAAGGACACGGTGCTGACCAAGTGCTACCACGTCTTCTGCCACAAGTGCATCCAGAAGCGGTACGAGACCAGGCAGAGGAAGTGCCCCAAGTGCCAGAACGGGTTCGGGCACAACGACTTTCACAAGATTTACATCGAGTAGCTTGATTGTGCGAAATATCATCGTTTTTGTAAATAGTTCGTAGTTTGACTTTTACAAGATTTACATCGAGTAGCTTGATTGTGCGAAATATCATCGTTTTTGTTAATAGTTCGTAGTTTGACTTTTACAAGATTTACATTAAAAAAGAACTTTATTGTTTGTATTTTTACATTCTGAGTGAATGTTGAAATACAAAGATCGTTTTTGTAAATAAATTGTAGTTTGATAAGTTTTACTTCTACATCGAGTAAAGTACTCATATTAAAAATTTAAGTTAGTAAGATAATTAATATATAAAAATGTAAATCGTTTTCACTTAAAAAAATTGATTTTTTTTAAAGCTTTGAACAGAATAGCGTTTTTGAAAACTTTTTTATTCTATACTATCTACATCGAGTTGAAATTGGTTGTTTTTGCATTTAAAACGTGTTATATAATAAAGTTTGTAGCTGGTTTTTGCATAACAAAAATTGAAAACAATTTTTTAGGAACTTATATGGTTTTTAATACTTTAGAATAAAAAACTCTGTATACAATAAATTTTTTTAAAATTTATCGTTTTTCTTTTTGATTTTTGAATTATTTTATCATTGTAAAATAGTGTATGACTTTGAAAAATATTTAACCTAAGTTGAGTTTATCTTAGTATTTGTTGTGAGTGTAAGCGAAAAGATAATCTAATTTTCCTAATTAACCAAAAAATACTTTCAACTAACAAATTTAATTTTTACTGAGTTTTTTTTTTCTCGTTAATTTATAAATTGGTTCAACGTAGTTTTATCGCCACGTCTATATTTCTCTTTTATTGCTACTTTTCGTGTTAAAGGATTTGAGTAATATGTTATAGTCCTTCATTATGTATACAGCTTTATTCTAGCATTTTTGTTGTATCTGTCTTTTGTAATTGAATAATTTAAAATACAATTAAACTTTAGAAGAGTTTGGCTAAGTGAGCTGAAGTTTTTGATTTGAAAAATATATAACTAAAACCTTTCTTATGGGAATAAATTTTATGTTTTAAACTCTGAATAATTTCAAAATATCAGCCACAGCTTTTTTTGTAAATTGATATTTATTCGATATTAATATATATGTTTTGTCACTTAATTAACTATAAAAAGTTTAAAAAACTATTTTACTATTGAATCTATAACGATAATTTCTTTTCTAATTTTAGTAATATCAGGGGTCACTCAATTTCAAAATAAGAACATTGTCGGGTCGCGTAGTTTCAGTCTTTCTACACTTAAACCTCAAGAACATTTAGTGTAAGCTTAAAATATCCCTAGCTATTATTTCACTTCCAACCTGAGAATGACAAGTGTAAGTTTCAAAAACTTACTTGGTAGGCGGCTGCAGGTAGTATCTTTCTTGGACCCGTTAAGTTTTAAACATGCTCGCAAAATATTAAAATATATAAGACTAAATAAACGTGCATAAATAGGGTATTTTCTTTTAAAATTGTTTTTTAAGACTAAGAAGTGTTAAAAATCTAAAAAAATCTCTTATAAGTTTAGTGCTGTTGAGTTTTTTGCAAATTTAAACTAAGCTGTATTTTAGTAATTAACAGCTAAAAGAAAAAATAAAATATCTAAAACTTGTTTGTTGATTTATATTTTCTGTTAAACCTTGAAAGTTATGCAAGTAAACGCTGCTTAAAAAAAAGATCATTTGTCAAAATGTGTAAAATTAAAAAATAACTAATGGTTTTTTTCGGATCATGACGAAGCTAACTACTTTTTTCAATACTTATGAGCTTTATGAATTTTTTTATTTTTGACTTATAGTTAATTTAGAAACATTAGCTACAAAAAAACTTGAAAAAAATGCACAATACTAATTAATTAGGTAATCAAGTAAGCCGTACTCGTGGTCAGAACAAAAGCCAGTTTACTACTGTTTCAGACAATTATACAGTTTTAATTATCAAATCAGGAAGGCTTATAATATAGCTCATAAATAACTGTTTAGTGAAATATAAACCAAACTATCTTTTACGAAGCTTTCATCAATTTATTTGACATTTTTAGTGCAATAATGGTATAATAACAATTTACAACAGGTATTATTAAATAAGTTAATCTTTTCACTTAACCGTTTTTAATATACCTAATAGCTTATTTAAATTTTACCCAATACACTAAAACTTAACAACATTATACGGCTTTTTTTGCTATTTATAGTATTCGGTTTATTATTTAAATAAAACTGTAAGTTTAAGTAAGTTAAGCAAAAATAAATAAAAAAATCTGTTGGATAAAAAGACAGCTTTAAGTCTCTATTTTTTGGTGAGATAAATTAAGAATAATAATACTAATATAAATGCAGGTTAATGCTGTTTCTAATAACAATGTAATAAACATTTCTTATAAAATCTTATGCCTTTTTTTACCAATCTACACCCAATATTCAATATACAAAAACAAATAAATAACTAATACACTTAAAAAAAACGTTTGTACGATCTAACTATAGCGACGAGGGTGTTCCTATAATTGTGCATAAACTATCTAAAAAACCCAATTATTATTTAGTAATAATATAATACCATACTAAGTTTTTTAGAAGGAGAACTTGCAGTAATGCAATGACCAGGGACTCTACTTTGAAGTAGAGCTTACTATTTAGTGTTTTCTTCATTAAGTTGCATCGTACCAAAAATAAAAAGTTGGTAAGTTTTTATCATGGAGCATGATAAACTAAACCAGCAAATGTGACCCGCGAGCATGAACTTTTTTAATAACTACTGCGACCCATGAACGGTTAAACTGCGGCCGGTAAGCGTGCAAATTTAGTTAAACAAAGAGGCTTTTAAACTTTACAATAGATATAACGGGGTTTGAAGTGGTTATAAAAAAGGTCTAAGCTAAAAGTTACGATAAATTTTAAAGTCGTACAAAAAATTTCGGAACTGTAATAAAGAATAAAACTTTCAACAATGGACGGCGAGTAATTTTAGTAACAATATTTGACTCGCGACCATCAAATGTCTGCTGCCCCCTTAGCTAACTTCTATAAATAAATTAACTTCCATAAGATATCTCTTACGATTTATTACTAAATGTAGCAACACTCAAATAAAAATATTATTGTTAATTTAAAATTTATCACCACAACTAACAACTTTTTATACATTTTGTACATTGTTAAAACGTTTTTGAAAGTTCTTGACACCTGAAAAGCATAAGTTAGTTTTCTCATAAGTTTTTGCATCATATTCAAAGTGTTACAGCGATTTAACTTTGCTAGTAAGGTCTTTTAGTTTAAAAAATTAATTTGAGTTTAAGTTGTAAAACTAAAAGATGAGCTTCAAAGATACACCATTTAAAACTGGTTGTGACAGAAGTAAAATTTGTTAAAAATAAGCTTGAAAACTAAAATCAATTTCAAAGAAACACATGTGTAGTTCATTTTTTAAGACTAGACTTGTATATCACGTATTATCGCAATAAGTAGTAAATATATAAAAAAAAAGTTTTTATTTTCATACAAATTAAAATTAGTTAGATATCTTACTTAATAAAATGTAAAAAAGTTTTAGCTAAATTTGTTGTTGCTAGACTGATAAACTATAAACTTTTAGAACAAAACAAAAAAAGTTAAGTTTAAGCTTATTAAATTATTAAAGTAATATAAAAAACGAGTGTCGGAAATTAGAAATTAAAACTTTTAAAAGCATCAAAATTGCCAATTAAAAAGAAGGTAAAACTAATAAAAAAAAAATTAGTTAATTTATTCATAAATACCGCAGTTAATTACACATTAACTGACTATCATTCTCTTTGAAGTATTCAACACACATTGAACTCCATTTGTCTTTATTTGTATCGTAAATGTAAATATTATCTTCTTTTTTGTCTTCTGTATCATATTTGACAACTATTTTGTCATTTAGACGGAAAAATGAAACTTTAAGTTGATAAAAACCATAAAATTGATAACTCAGTGGAAACGGTTTGATGAGAGTAAACTTGTTTGATATGTAATCGAATACTTCACTGTTTTTAGTCCTTTCTCCACCTACGACATAAAGTTTGTTGCCCATAGCTACTGACCCATGACCCACTCTTACTTCTAAGAGATTAGGCATGTAAGACCATTTGTTTTCAAAATGGTCGTACGACTCGACTAAACCTTCTACTAAATGGTCAACGTCGATACCACCAGTAACGACAATTTTACCTGCGTAGACAACGCAAGAGTGGCCACTTCTTGCCCTTTGCATTTCTTCTAATTGTGTCAACATTTTAGTTTCAGGATCATACGCAACAAAATATGGAGTATCAGCCTCATACTCATCTAAACCCCCTGCCACGTACAAGTTATCCATAAATATGCATGCAGCAAAATCATAAGCTTCTTCACAAAGATTGAACTCACTATAAATATCGTGCTTGATTACTTTATGGTCAAATGGGTCGCTGGAGAAAAGTACAAGTTCGCTAGTGTGCTTTGAATAACAGAACTCCAGCCGACGAAAGTTATTTACTAAACCTTCAAACCCGTTAACTAAACTAAAAGAAGCCATGTGTGAATAAAACATAAATTTAGTTAAATTATCAATGCAACAACGGTGTTGTACATTTTTTGAATAAGAATCGCTTAGATTTCGCTTATCTGCTAACACTGAATCAATATAAACGCAGCATTTTTGGCAAGACTGGCAAAACTTGTTGCTTTTAACGAGGTTATGTATAACTTCGCAAGTCAACAAGGGTAGCCTAACCATCTTCAATAGATCGCACATCAAATGTTCTCGTGAGTTTTCATCCTGCTCAATCCAGTTAACAATAGCCTGAAAAACTTCAATTTCCGAACTAACATGTATTGTTGATCTAGATACGAAAGCTTTTAAAGTTTTGTAGTCAATGTTTTTAAAACCGAGTGTTTTAGAAAAGCCAACAAAGTTGTTTTCAACAACAGACACTAAATACTTTTTTAATAATTTCAATGTAAACACTTCAGAAAGGGCTAGGAAACAGAAAACATTGTCTTTGTTCATGAAATTTTTTAAAACTTCTATGAAAACGTTTTTATCTTTTTGTAATAGTTTTCCTTCTTGTAAAAAGGGAATGAGACCTTTGCTAGTAATTATTTCTGTTAAAAATATTAAAGTAAAGTAGAATAGTTAGAAGATAACAGTTTTTATTGATTTTAAGTTTTTCATTTAAGTAAAGAAAGCTTTATATTTTAATCCAAATAGTTTAGGTCTTTAATAAAAATTTGTTTTGGGAAGCAAAACTTTTTAAGTAGACTTATCTTCCTAGAATATTTAGTACTTTGTCACTTTAACAACTTTGACGAGCGTAAACTTGGCTTTAATGGCTTTTTTCGTAACTTGTTTTTCAACCAAATTTTAAAACCAATTATTTTAAATTTCTCTAATGCTAACTTGCAATTTAATAATTTAAAAAATAAAAGGATAAAAGGGTAAAAGAATAAATTTGTTCTTTGGCTTAGTTTTCAAAATAATTTTCATCGAATTGGGGTTTTACTTTTGTAGTAAGGCCCCTTTAAAAGTTTAATGTTTTTTTTATTTTTTCACTTTTCAACGTTATTCTCCAAAAATATTTTTTATTATAAACATACTTATTAAATTGAGTTTTAAAACGTTATTAATTTATTAATTCATTTTTTTTTAATAATATATGCTTAAATAAATTTTTCAGAAAAGTTCCAAATTTTCACGGTTTTGGTTTTTTTTACATGATTTTATAGCAAATGTTATTCATTTCTTTAAAAAGTTTTATTTTTAACAGACCTATATAGTTAAGTTTTATAACGTTATTATAGTTTTTCCCAACTTGTTATTAACTTCAAATATATCACCTATTTAAGTTTTACCTTTATTATTAGCATTTGATCAAAAAATCCCTCAAATTACGTAAACAAAAAGTTTATGTAAAACTTGTATAGTACTTATACAAAAAATAAAAACAAGTTGGGAAAAAATATAATAACTTTATAAAACTTAATTATATAAGCCTGTTAAAAATAAATATTATTAAAAAAACAATTTACTTTTGCTATAAAACCATGCAAAAAAAAAAGCCGTGCATACTTGGAACTTTTCTGAAAAATTTATTTAAGCTTATTTAATAGTAATAAAAAATTTAAAAAAAAATTCTCAAGAAAAACGTTGCTAAGTGAAAAAACTGCAAAAAAACATTAAATATTTAAAAGGAGCTTTACAAGAAAAGTAAAGCCCCAATTCGATGAAAACTATTGTGAAAAGCAAAGCAAAAAAACGTCCTTTAGAATGAAAAAAATTCAAGTTAGCATTAAAGAAATAGAAAAATAAAGGTTTTAAAGTTCCGTTAAAAAATATATATGTACGAAAATCGCTATTGAGCCAAAGTAACGCTCGTGGTTTTTTGTTTTAAAGTACGTTAGTAATCGTTGTTATTTCTGAATAGATTTACTTTTCAAACTAATAAACAACAAAAAAACATCTTAATTAAAAATATTTAACCCATTGTTACTCAATGAAAACTAATAACTCACTGGATACTGACAAAATTTTTTCAAACTCTTCACTGTTGTTTTGTAATCCATTTCCTACATGTTTAGAATAAGCTAATTCTTTCACTTTTTCCATGTAGTTATATACGTATGGTTTCATTTTCTTTTTTCTTGGAGTCATTTTGATGTTAGTTTGTGTCTTAAATTCAATCTGTTGAAACATATGTTTGTAAATAGGAAATTTACGCTAAATATCTTTAAATTTGTTTGGTTACTAAACTATTTTTGATGGTTATAAATGTGGTTAAACATGCAGAGTTCTTTGTACTTTGAACTTAGGATGCTTTATATAAAGATATTGTTAAATGCTGTTAATATAATAATTACTTCATTTATTACAGATATTAATAAAAAATTAAGATAAAGCAATGTTTATAATAAAATGAAATCTTCAAATATACTTGTTTCTACAACTTTTGATTAATAATAATTTCTAGTTCAGAAACAAAAGCTTTATTAGCAAGAGAGCCATTCTTAGAAGTAATTACCAATGAATTTTACTAAACTGGTCTAAGTCAGCCTGAATTTATGATAAAACAAAAAATCCACCGAAAATTGACAATTTACACTATACTTTAAGCTTAAAAATAGTAATGTTGATGTTATAAATAAATGCTTGAACATAAGAAAAAGTAGTTTTTAAGTAATATAATTGTTTTAAAGATAATCAAAATTGAGCATAAAAAAGATAACCTCTACTGAGTTTTGTATTAAAGCTTAAGTTATAACCAATGGATGTTAAAATACTTAATTTTTTGAGACTACTAGTTATAATTAAATACTACCTTATCTAATCATTATATTATAAATACTATTTCAGACTACATTATATAAATAAGACAAGATAAATTAATTTTTTAACCTGATCAACAATAAAGTAAGCACTATATTTCACAAATACAAACTATCTTTTAAATTTTTATTAATAACTTTGATTAAGTACAAACTTAATATTAAATTAAGTTTGAAAGCAGTCAACTATGAAACATTCAAAGAACTAACAAACATTTAAGTCTATTTCAAAAGAGTTAAAACAATAAACTATAGTTTAAATTAGAAATTTTAATGAGCAATAAACTAATAAGCATTAAAATCCTACTCAAATAGTTCAAAGCAACTAAACATACGGTTTGTATATCAATTCTATAGTAAACATTAACCAAAAAAATACAACAATAAAACTCAAGATAAGAATTCCTACAGTAGATATTTCTTTTAGCTACACAAAAATTCTTAGCAAGTTTTAAAAAACTTTAAGTTTCAATTTGATGATTAAGCTTTACTGCTGATTTTTACTTAAATATATTTTCATACAAAAGTTACTTCCCTATAATCAACAGTCAACACAAATGAAATGAAGTAAATGCAGCATTTCATCACAAAGTTAGCCTGAGTTTTATTAAAAAGTTAAAGTTTTAAAATGGTTAACAAAATAGACATATTAGACGAAAAATCAAAGCTTAAATTTGAAAAATATTTATTTTTCTAAAATCCGTTAAAAACTGTCAAAACTGATTTTATTTAAATTTTTTTTAAAACTATTTTTACGTTTTTAATCAATAATTTCTATTTGCATGACTTTACAACAAATAACTTCTGTTATCAGATTTACTTTATACATTTATGTTTTTCGAATAGATTTAACTACATAACACAATTTTTACTTGTTTTTTTATTAATAAAAAATATCAAAAGAGTTTAAAAAGTTTCTAATTTCACTTGAAATAATCAAAGTTTAAATTTGGTATGTTGCTGTTGACGGGGTTGCCACTCGTTTTTTTTCAAAAATTTTTCCAGGTTTTCTAAATTTCTTTCAAGCTTTTGAAAATACACATTTTTTGGTCTATTATTAGTTTAAAGTTAAGTTTAAGGTAAGAAGCTGTGTTAAATAGTACGAAAACATTGAAAAGATACTGTAAAGCTACTTTAAATATGTTTTTTAATAAAAAAAGTTTTTATGATGACTAATTTTTTTATTTATCTGATAGAATTTTTGAGTCAAATCAAAATTTTTCTACTGGGTAGTGAAAATTGTTAAAATTTCAGGATTATCCAGGTATTTTTGTTCAAAATTCCAGGTTTTTCCTTTTTTTATTTGACTTTTCAAATTCCAGGTTTTTTTGCCTAAATTGTCAAATTCCAGGTTTTTCAAGGTTTTTCCAGGTAAATGGGCAACCCTGTATTGAGTTAACAGTAAAAATTTAGTTTAAATCAAAAATCTACATTCTAAAATAATAGACATAAATTGCACGAAATCATTGTTTTTCAAAATTGTGTAACTACCAAAGCAATAATTTAATACAAAAAATAAATCATTATTTATAATGTGAACAATTTTATATCCTTACCTTTTATTTTAATTCGTTAATTTATAAATAAGTGTGTGATAAGTATTAAAATTAAAAAAATATAAAAAACTGAGGCACTAAATACATTTATGATTTATAGAATTTAAACATACTAATACATATTAGTAGCCTATTGTTAACATACTTAGGAAAACTTAATATTAATATTAAAAAAATTCAGGACATTTTAATTAGAAACTTATGTTTATGTCTAAATAACTTATTTAATCGTGATAAATTTTCATTTTTAATTGTAAATCCAGATCTCATTGCTACAAATAATGTTAGTGAATACTTTTGCTAAATTTCAATTTTTACTCTATTACTGTTAAAAAACATTATTTATTATAATTAATAAAAAAAAAACTTAATAATACTTATTAGTTTTTTAAGTTATTTTTTTCAAACTTTACCTAAGTTGCTTGTTTCTAAATCAAAAAACCACCCTAATTTCAATAAGATTTGTGTAAATAGTTTAAAATAAAAATTAAACACTATCAGTTATAATTAAAATTAGAAGTGAATACAATCTTAAAAACAAAATGAACTATAATTTTTAAAGAAAGTAAGTATTAAAAAAAGGAATAATTAAAAAATACTGTTTAATGTTGAAAATTACAATACATCCTTAGTTTAACACAAAATCTGCATAAATGCTTGACATTTTAAAAAAATTGAAAAAAATTTCAACAGTAACAAGTTGGCCTGAAGATACTTTAATTCAGGGTTGCTAAATGTTTTTAGAATTTTTTTTCCGGATTTCCAAAGTATCTTCTAAGTTTTTAAAAGTACAAATTTTTGGTTTATTGTCAGTTTAAAGTTAAGTTTAAGGTAATAAACTGTGTAAAACAGTAAAAAGTCATTGAAAAGATACTGTAAAGCTAGTTTAAATGTTTTTAAAATATTATTGATGATGACAACCATTTTTTCTATATATGTAGATTTTTTGTGTAAAATCGAAGTTTTACTACTAATATGCAAAATTGTTTAAGATTATTTTTTAAGAAATGTATAAAATAGTATTACAACTAACTACTTAGATTTTAAAGCAAAATACAGCTTAAAATAAATAGCATTATAAAAAAAAATTACAATAAACAACAAATAATATAAATGTCTATTTGAACTATAAGTTAGCATCAGCAATGTGGTCTAGATTTTAGAATGACTTCCATCCAAATTGATGAATATTTAGATACGGTTGTAATATTCAAATGCAAAATTGCATAAGTAAAACATATGACCTTTCTAGCTTTCTCTTAAACGCTTGAGTGAACAAGAAATTTAACTAAATACTTTTTAATAATATTAAACAGTTAAAAAATTGCAGTTTAGTATCTTGTTACACTTCCTTTTTTTCCAATTTTTTAAGATAACTTTACTCTACTTCTCTTCTGTCTTTTTGTTGGAAGATAAACACTACCCTTCCTTCCATATACAAGGAAAAAAAAAATAATGCATATCAAAATGTAACTTGGTATCAAAATTATTATTTATGTTTTTCAAAATAAGGTTTAAGGTAAACTAGAAATTCAATAACTAAACAATTTTTATCAAATAGTTTAATATTTCTAACTGTAACTAATTTTAAATAATCAAAATAAAAATATTGTTTTTACCAGAGCTTAAACAATTCACTTTATTTTCATAAAGAATGTTAAATATGTGTTACAATCTACTATAAAGATTGCAGCATATGAAAAACAGACAAATAATAAAAACACATAAAAAGTCATTTAATTGTCATGCCTATCCGCTCTGATACAATTCCTAAAAAATTTCAGCACGTTATTTGTCTTTGCTGTCTTTTTTACTAATAAATATTGTCTTTTTTTATAATGTTCTTAAGATTTAAAAGCCTTACATAAGTTTAGTATGACTCACTTTGACTAAAAGTTAGTCACCACTTTTTGTGACTTATTTGAGCGCATACATTGTCAACACTCTTGTGAATTATACAGACTTGTATTTTGTCAGTTCCATTTTAACTGTGTGTATATACACATTGTCAGCTCTAATTTTAATGTGTTACTTAATGCTTTTCTCCAACCAAAAATTAAAAAATCATATGCTTGTGGATAAATGGTTTGTTGTAGTAAAATTTAAACTTTAAAATAACAAATTTCACCATATGATAAGGTTTTAGATTTATGATAAAAAGAGGCACAGATCATATTAAAAATAATTATTATTATCATTTTTGTGTTAAGTTATGTAAAGAAGGATCGTAACTTAGACTGGGACTGTTGGCTGAAAAAGAAGAAGACAATGAAGAGCGCGATAAATAAATATGTGGCTTAGTTGTGGATGATGTTTTTTGGTACATGGATAAGAGTGTGATAAAGAGTTTGTGTTGGTTGGTGCTTTTATCCAAAAAAAAAATAATTAAAAATTGTTCTGCATTCTTAGTTAACTAATATTCTGAAATAAATCAATAATCTTTAATATATAAATTTTAGTTAGATAAAGTTTGATTAAGGGCATAGAAGAGTGGTGTTAATCACATTTAAGCTACCAGTTAGTTTTAAAAACTTTTTGTAAATAAATGTAACTTTGAAGCTATAACCAATTAAAGTGAGAGAGTTCAAATTCAAAAGGCAATTACAGACATTTTCACTAACAATCTATCTTATCCTTTGATTTAAGCAATGGTTTAAGAAATTTCTCAGAGTAAAAATAATAAATTTTGAACAACTTGTAGGAAAAAATTTTAATTAAAAACAATAACAATTTGCCTTAGAAAAAAAAAGTATATAGTATTACATACATAGGGTGGCCACAGGATTTCAAAACTTCATTCACAGGTTTATCAGAATTTCTTCCAGGTTGTGAAAAGTATTATATATAAAATATCTCAAGTTAAAAATGTTTTGCAATCTCACTCCTAATCAAGACACTAATGACATTCACAAATGGGCTTAATTATGAGCTTTATACGAAAATGTGTTGACAAATTTATTATCATGTTTTTTAAAATTCTTTTTTATAAATATACTATCAACAAGATGTTTGTAATTTAAAAAAGTATGAAAAGTTTAAGTAAATTGCTCTTCAAATTATGAGATGAAATATTTTTAGTTATCTTTTTTTTGATCTTTCTTTTCTTCTGAGTTTTATCATAAAAGTTTATTCACTATTTATTTTTATACAATTTTTTATTAAAAGTACGTTCCTTATAATTATTTGTTTTTTGAATTTAAGTAAGTTTGATTTTTTATTAGTATTATTAAAAGAATTATTAATACTTAGCGGTATACGTTTAAAAAACAAATAAACAAAGAAATAATGTAATTATAAAGAAACAATTGTTTAATGTAATTTAAGTTATTTTTAAAGTAATATTATTATTTTTTATGCTTATATTATTTAAAATACGCAAGTTTGTTTCTAAATAAAGTTGTTTAGGATTTTGTATTAATAACATGTTTGCTTTATTAGTATTATCGCAAATTTTTGTCCCTGCTCTCGTAATAATTTTATAAATTTGAAACATTTTTATGTTCTTTAGCACCACAAGTTTTTAACTAATCAGCGACTCATTGGTGGATGATTCAGCCGATTAAAAGCAGTGATATGCACATAAAAAAGGTAAACTTTAAGAGGTCGTATTGAGTAAACTAGATTAAATTAAAAAAAAAACATTTATATTCAAATTAAGCCTTAATTAGTAAGAATAAACAAAAGAAAAAGAAAATCTCTGATATATAAGTTATAATTTGGCAAACAAATACTGATACCATAAGTTCTGCCAAAACAAAACATATATTTGCCTAGATCAGGGTTTCCCAAACTCATTTACTAAGTCGCCCCTTTTTCAGAAATTTGAAAAAAAATCGCCCATCCATGATTTTAAAAAGTCATTTTTTTCTTTTAATACGCTTTTTTTAGCCAAAAAAGTTGTGTTCGAAATGTAATTTTATTTGGTACTTTTATCTGGCACACCACACACTTTTGGGCTGTGTTTAAAGTAATTTACAGGGCTTAAGAAAAAAATTACACTTATTTTTTTTATAAGCCCAGTAAAGTGTATTAAAATACTTAATTAATTAGCCTTGTGTAATCTGTAATCAATTCGAACTGTAATAAATATGAATTGTTTTAAAACAAATGAACCCTTTAGGTCAGTGGTGGACAACTTTTGTAATCAGCCAGCCATATTTAATAAAAACTTGACTTGACTTAGAATAACCTTTAAAAACTAAACTTTAATTCTAACAATAATCTTTTTCTTATTTAAATTCAAAAAAAAAAAACCTAAATGTTTACTGTTAATTCTGTGAACAGAAAGTAATCAACTAAAAAAACTTTTAATTAGGTGAAAATTTTGTTTTGTAACTGTAGCAGTCTTTTTGATGGCTTATTTAATTCTGTTAAAAATGATTTTTTTTTCTAACTATCAGCCTATAATAATATAACAGAGGAACAAAGTGAAAAATTAAAAGCTAGGGTTGTCCTATTAAACTAAACAACACATTTTGATTGTCAAAATATTTTGAAGTAAGATAAAAAAAAAAATTTACTAATTGTTTAAAATTCCTTAATATAACACAATGCTCTAGCTTGTAAACAATACTTTTTGTCTACACAATCAAATGTCTACGGGAAGTATAAAGAAAATATGACGTAGGGCTCTGTAGTTTGTAGTTTAAAAACAAATACTAGTTAAAAATAGTTTTCTTAACGACTGCATACTATTTTAAAGACAATGAAAACGGATGGCTTCGCGTTTAGCCATCAAATGCTTCGCTCTACTAAGCACGAAAGATAGCTTTTTTTAAGAGAGCGTTAACGTTTAAAAAAAGCTAATTGTTATCTAACATGAAAGTTTATTATCGTAAATAATTAAATAACGATGAAACCAATGCGAATTGGATAAATTAAATTAGTTTATCAGTTTTAAACGGGCATATTTTTAATTGTTTTTTACTGTATCTTTTCACTATATTTTCTCTAGTTTTTACTATTTATACAAATTAGTAATGTTGTTTTTTAGGTCAAAATATCTAAATAAATATTATTTTATTTCAAAATTACAAGTAAAAATCAACGTTATATATTCAAAAAATAAATTATATATAAATAAAATATTAGGAAAAAATGAATGTTGTTAAATAAAACTTATAGTAATAATTAAAAGTTTTAAACAAAAAACTTTTATAATTTTTGTACGTTTAACGTAAAATAAAATTACACGATTTTAAACTATATTTTAATAAAAGCATGAATTAAAATATTATATTAAAAATAAATCTACTTACACAAAGGGATATTTTAACATAAATTAATTTATTAACTGTATATATTTTAAATATAAACTAATAAAAAGTAGCATTTACTTACTTATAGTATAATAATAAATTGTATATAGGAAAGAATTTAGGCTTTAAGATATAAGTTTGATTAAAACTGGTAAAGGAATATACTTTTACTCTTAAAACTAATAAGAAACTGTTGAAACGTAAAAAAAACAAATTTATAGATTGTAAGGTTGGAATTTGATTAGTTTTAACTAAAAAATAACATTAATAAAATTTATATTTAAATATAAAGAAAAAATCTGTTTAATCGAAATAACTAAAACTCATTTTTAGTATTTATCAGTAATAGTTTTAAAAGTTTTAATAAATGTTTTCAATAATAAGTCTTTCAGTTAAAATTAACACGAAAAACTGTTTAAACGTCCTTAGTAGAACCCTTTTGTACATAATGAACACTAGTAATTTGTCGAGGCATGGCTTTATAGGAAATTTAAATGGAAAACATGAGAATAAATGTACTTTTAAGGTTTAATAGACACGAAAACAAAGCTATAGCATCCAAAACTCTAAAATACTATTTTTGTTCATAAATTAGACAGACAGTTTTAATGTTAAGTTTACTATTTCAATAAATAAATAAATTTACTTTTTACTAACAAAAAATATAAAAACGCTTATATAACCTCTTATGTAGAAGTTTTTAGCCTAAAAATTACATAAAATAATAAAAATGTAGTTTAAGCAGTTATAGTATATAAACTTACAATAAATAAGCTTCTTTTTAACAGAAACAAAAACACAATTAAAGCGTCCTTAAAGTTATTTCAAACAAAGTTTTATAAAAAAAATAATTGCTGTATTTCATGAAGAAAATAACTTTTCAGAAAAATTTCTATCTACAATCCTTATTGACAACATACTTAACAAGGTTTATTAATTTCATAATCCGTTTGGCAGTTAAACTTCGTAACAATTTGTATAGGTAATATAATTTCCTATGACAATGAACAATTTTGGTAACGGTTTGGTAAGCAGTTATAAAAAAGATAATCTTACAAAGTACAAACTTTTTAGTAAAAAGAACTACAAAAAAAAATTTTAAACGTCCTAAGTAGAGGTTTTTATAATATAAATTAGAAAAATATTTAAATAAGGTAAGTTGAGCATGTTAATATAAAAATTTACAACAAAAGAGCTTTTAGGCTTAAACAACCACAAAAGAACATTGAATATGACTTAAAGTTGTTGTAAACAAATCATTTTAAAAATAAATAAGTGTTTGTTTTATGTTTGCTTTACAAATTTATTTTCTATTTTCGTTTGTTTTGTAGTATTAGCAAAATAGATATATAGTTAATTGCTTTATCATATATTTTTTGAACTTACATTTTAGAATATAATTGCAGTACAGAAATTTGTGAAAAATTTTTAAAGATATAAAAAATATAAAAGCTAAATATGTTTATCAATAAAACGTAGTGGCCGAGCGGTTGAGTCGCCAGGCTTGAAATTAACATCTTAGATATGTTTTGGGTTCAAAGCCCACTATGACCAATCTTTTCATAATTGTTAGGCCTATTATTTAGGATTCGGATCTCTTTTTAATTTAAGATCCGACCGGAACCGGATCCAATTTATAAATTGAGATCTGATCGGATCCGGATCCTAAACATTTAAGGAAAATTAATTATAATAATTCTCTTATATAAGTATTATCTTATAGTATATACTCTAAACTTTCAAAGAAAAGTCAATGTTATATTTTTTGAAAAAAAAAAAAATCCTATTTAACTTATTACTATCAATAACTGAAGTGTTTTATAATAAAAACACTTTTATGGTATATACATAAAGCTTTTAGAATGAGATATATATATTAAATATCTTTTATAAATAATGAGAACTTCAACTAAACAAGTGGACTTAAAATATTATAATTTTCAAATTATATCACGTGCTTAGATTAGGCTAACATAAATTTTATTTATCTATGTGCTGTTAACTGTGTCACCATTACTAGTGTTTATAACTTCAAATATTATAAAGTTTTATTGTTTCAATCAAAAAATTTTATGTTTAGCTGTTAGCATTAATTTATTCGGTTGAATGATTTTACCTCATTGAAAATAGCTATCTTTCGTTCTCAGTAGAGCGAAGGATTTGGTGGCTAAACGCGAAACCACCCTTGAAAACAGTTTTTTTTTAATTGTAACTTACTATGTGTTATAGCTTAAGACCATTTATACTAAGGAACTTTTTGAAATCTTAAAACACTAAAAACTTTAGTTGATCGATTTTTTCAACTTTTGATCAGTTGATTACAATTAAGGTCTATAATATTTTTCTTTCTTTTATTTTATTATGGAAAATAAGCTTAATAAAAACAGATATAATTTTTCTATACTAAATTTTATACATTTCTAACAGGGGCGTAGCGTGGGGAGGGACGCTGGCGCATGCGTGCCACCCAAAAAAAAAAAAAGAAATAAAAAAAAATGCAATAAATTTATCCTTTATGGTTACTTTTTTCTGCTTAATTTGCCTTTTTTTAAGTATGTTTTTCTAGTATTTGAAAAGTGAAACGAAATTTCGAATACTAATTAGTGACAAGTTAGGGATATTACCCAGTATACTGATTCGGTGCGTAATTGCAAATGCGCACCGATGTTGATGAAAAACTCCATAAGGAAACATTTTATAACTTCATTAGTTCATTAGAATTTAGACTCAAACAGTACGCAACTAGTTAGTGCACCGCAGAAGTATAACCTTATGACATATTTTTTTACAAGGACATTTTGTTAACAAACCATAAAGCTAAACCTGTTTTATAGTGGTAATGATTCAAGAATAAACAAATTGTAGTAAAAATAGCAATAAAACAACTGCTAATAAAATAAAAATAAATTAATAATAAGAATGAAAAACACTAACAAAAAAAAAAAAAAAAAACAGAAAAAAAAACTAATGAATAAAAATAATTAATAAACAAACTGTTCATACTGTTATTACAGTTTTAATCTTACTATACAAAAAGTATTGTTTAAATTATCTAAACTTAAAATTTATATTAAAAGTAGTTTTTGTTTTATTAAGATAAGAAACAAATCAAACTTTGTTATTATATCAGCCATAAAGTTTAAAAGTTAAACAATTTTTGTAGCAAGTTGTTTTAAAATTTCTTTAGTTACATCATGAATTAATTTATGGCAACTTGTAAAACAAAATTTTTACAATCAATTTTTAGTCTAAAACACATAATAGATTAATTTAAAATTTAAATTTATTTAGTTTTAAATCAAATTTTAAATGCTACTTAAAAACAAAATTCTTTCTACCAACTGTTTGTAGTATTTAACATAAAGATCTATTATTCTTTTCCCTATTCCCTAAAGATCTTAAAAAACTGATTTTAAGCTAAGTGAAAAGTTATATTTCTTGTGAATTTATAAAAGAATTGAAAAAGTTGACCGTAAAAAATTTATTTTTTAAACATTTAGTTTTGTATCAAAAACATTTAGTAAAATCTTTCCACACACTCAGAATAACTCAGGATTTTATGAAATTTTAGAAAACTTTAGTATGTCTCAGTAAAAATCAGTATAACTCAGAATGTTTTAAGTATTTTTAAGCTCAGGCTGACTAAGAATAGATTTGTTTTTTTTTTTAATTTAGGGTAGATTTAGTGGTTTTAAAAGCTTTGTTATAAAGCCTAGTTTCTATAAGTTTAACAACAATAAAAAAATTCTTTAAAAGAATTTAAAATGCTTAAGATGACACATGACATAAAAAACTACCCCAGGACAGTTATTTTGACTCAAATAGTGGCAAGGCAATCCTGATATTTTAAAATTAATAGTTTTTTTTTTGTAAAATATGTTTTATTATACTAAAGAAAAAGTAAACACTTGTTTTTATTAATTTTTAGTGTATTATTTATAAAACATATGCAAAGTGATATTGTATGGAATGTTGCAAGTCTAAAAATATGTCAGATAGTAAAATTATCTGAAGTTCAAAAGCTTGAATTGAAAAACAGCGGAAAGTAAAGTAGAAGCGCAGTGGGTTTCAGGTTAGGTAAAATTCCCTTTTTATGTTGTTTACATAATTTTGATATTTATATCCATGTTTACAAACTTATATTCAAATTGTATCTTTACCAGGGCCTAAATTTAAGATGAAAATTTAATAATGTAGTTTATCAAACGACAACATTAAAAACGCACAAAATTTTTGGTTTTAAGACGTGTTATTCGATACAAAGAAGCTTTCGATTATTGAGTCTTGCACGACGGATATCTTTTGTAATATATAATAACTATTATATAACTGTAATTATTATATATTATAATAATATGCAAAATAAATTAAAAAAAAATAATTTGATATATTAAACATTTAATTGCATTAATAGTTTTTAAAATATTGCATTTTAACGACTATAATATAACGAAAATTAAATATCCCAGTTTAATTTATTTTATTAAAACTTTAGCGGCATGCAACATTAAAACGTAAAATTAAATTAAAATATTGCAATTTATATTATACAGTTTAAATTTAATTTGCTTATAATATAATATTAATATATATAAAAGAAATATACAAATTAAAGTATCTTTATAAAATATTTAATTGACCTGTTTTTTTAATTATTAAAATTTTACCATTTTTATATAATGCAAATTAAATTTATAGTTTTAAAGAAATATATTAAAACTTTAGCTGCTTAATTCATTATTAGATTAAATTAAAATAAAATATTTCACTTTAAATTTAAATTACTTATAATACAATACTAATATATGTAAAAGAAATATACAAATTAAGGTAATTTTAAAATATATCTAATTGACGTTTTTTTTTTAAATTATTAAAATTATACTATTTTATATAATGCGATTTAAATTTATAGTTTTAGAGAAAAATATTAAAACTTTAGCTGCATAATACATTATATATTTGATTGAATTAAATTATTTCACTTTAAATTTAATTTACTTATAATACAATACTAATATATGTAAAAGAAATATACAAATTAAAGTAACTTTAAAATATATTTAATTAAACTTTTTTTTTAAGTTAATAAAATTTTACTACTTTTATGTAATGCGATTTAAATTTAAAGTTTTAGACAAATATATTATAATTTTAACTGCATAATACATTAATATATAAGATAAAATAAAAATATTTAAGTTTAAATTTTATTTAGTAATAATATAATATTAATACTAGTATTATTTATATATTTCTATTTTTTAATTAAAAATACAAATAATATAAAGTAATATATCGCATATTATCATTTTATTTTAAACAAACAAAGTCAATTTCATTTAAACATATTAATAAACATAAATTTAATGTGCAACGTGAAATTTAAACAAAACTTTGAAAGATAAACATATTTATCCATTATTATTGATCATGTATACTGTCAAGGTAAAAATATTTAGGTTGGATTATTCATAATGTTCCATTGATTAACCATTTATACTTTATATGAATTCAGAGTAATTCTAAATACTTGATTACCGTATAATAAAGATAACATATTGTTTAATTAAATAATTATGTTTCAAGATTTTTTTAAATTTTTATGTTTCACAATATTTATATTGTGCACTTTTTACTGTGTAAATATATTGTAGTTTACATTTTGATGACCTCGTTTGATTTTGTTTAAACGAGTTAAATTTTGTTTTGTTGTGAAATTTAAAAAGTTGTATAATTTTTATTTTATTTTATTTAATTGTAATTTTTAATTTAAAAAAATATGCCCTATTGTAGACATAATTTGAATATAAATTTGAAAAATTGATTATTATTATCCAAAATGAATATAAACTTGAAATACTCTTTTAAAAAGATCTGTCGAAATGGAAAGAGGGGATGGCTAATTTCAGCTCGATATTGGTCCAAAGTCATTTTCTATTCAGAAAATATTTAACATAATATAAACTAAAAATATAAAACTGATAGTTTAATTTTTCATTTTCATGGATAAAATTTTTGTATAATAAATCTGCCAATATAATGGCATAGGGGGGGTGAACATTTTTTAATTAATTAAAAATAATATTGGGTCCCATGTGAAAGTATGGGTCCCAATCCCAGGTGTCAAATTTGAACAAGGTGACAAAATTGCACAAAGAAAATTTTGCACCAAGGGTCAATTTTGCAAAATGAAAAAAAAAAGTTAGTGACCCATAGTAACGGTTAGAAGTTTATGTGACAATACAGAATACGTTGTGTTGAAACATTGCTTTACATAAAAAAAAACAAAGTTAAAAACACAACACAGCCTGAATTTATCCTGTAACTTACCAATTTAACAACATTATTAGAATTATTATCATAATTTATAATTTTATTTTTATTCATTAGTTCTCTCTTTTTAATATAACTGTTGCAAAAATTTTGTGAATCATATTTATTATCCACTAATTTAAAGGTTTTAATGAAAGAATTTTTTTTTTCCTCCCAAAATAGGTGCTAGAATAGATTTTAGTTGAAAGTTCTCAAGAGAATCAAAACTACATGGGTGGTTGGTGTCTTTTAACGGGTTAAACAAATGATCTTTTAAGTTATAAAGTTTTCTAAAATGGGAATCCGGTATGGTACAAAAATTCTTTTTTTTTTTTAAACTGGACAAAAATGATAAAATGTACAATTAATACTATTGTTTGTACAACATTAGAGGCAGTGGTCCAAACAATAGTGATTAATCTAGGATTTTTATTGCTAGACAAAGAACTTTCATAGTAATCGGGAAATCGATTTTGAGGATCAGCCAACCCATGTACAGGGGGATAAATTAAATGAATATTAATTGCCAGAGCCTTAGAGGCACAAAAGGCAGTTAAGCTGCAAGAATAACTTTGACGGCCATAAGTTTTACTAAGTCTTTCAATACAGTTTTCTAGGGACATACCAAGATATCTAGATAGTGTGGGGTAAAGTTTAACAGGGTTTGTACATTGTAAGTCATTATAGTTTTTCATAACATAATTTAAAATAAATAATCTTAATCTAAAATTGTGTTGTTCATTACCAAATAATGACAGAGAAAGTGAATGAAAGAAACAGGAGCCATCAGCAGATGCTTTATAAGCTAAGTAGCTAAAATTTTCACAATATTTTGAGTAATTTAACAACAGACAATTGGCATTAAAATCTAACTCTTTAAAATTCAAATCAATTTTATTACTAAAACTTGGTAGATCTAAACTAATAATTAACCTTCTGTACATACTAAACAAACTTTTGAAGTCATTGCAACCTTCAAATAATCTCAAACACTGCTTAGCTTTCATTTTGCTGTCAATAACATTCATGCTAACAATTTTAATAGTACTGTAATTATATGAATACTTCAACTTACTCTGACCTGCAACAGTGTTACAAAAGTTTCTTTGAAAATTATTATTAATGTGTGGTCTGAGGGCATAGGGGCCCTAATGACAACGTTAAAACTCTCTGAGTTGAACTGCAAGATTGAAACCTAGTGGTTGACACATATACAAAAAAATCTTTTGTAGTATCTAACCTATTCAAAGAATTAAATTGATTTTCAACTAATATCATTAAATAATATATATAACATTTAGTTATGCTCTTCAGGTCAGCACCAATAACAAACTGAAAATATAAAACATTTGATGTCTTTTTTAACCATAATAAAAGCAATTAAATACTTTAATTTATTAGTTTATTATATATAGATTAATTTTATTCATGTATTTTTAATAGATTAATTTTTTGCCAAAAATTATGATTATATAACACATCAAATGTATTATAATTTTAGCTTGATATTGGTAGTCTATATAAATTGTTGTATTGAAATAATCATTTAATAATGTAGATTAAAAGCGATTAAACATTCAAGTTTATTAGTTTAACATAAATATGTTAAATTTTGTTTATTACTTTGCCTAAAATCATGGTTAAAAAACACATTGAATATAATACAATTTCAGATTGATATTGGAGAAACATCATTCTTGGTAATTACCAAACTACAAATTGAAACCTAGTGGTTGACACATATACAAAAAAGTATTTCATTGTATCTTAATTAGAATTTAAAATAATTTTGTGCATGTAAGTGATAATTTATAACACTTACATATGACTTATAGCAATATTACTATGAGTAGTATATACTACTTATAGTATACTAATATAATATACTAATATAACTATAGTATATAAGTATATTAGTAATATTAGTAAACTAAAACTCTTGTGTGTAGCTTTTTTTTTTCTTATTTCTGTTTTTTTGTCAATTTCTAATTATTTGAGTTTTGAGCTCCTTTCTCTAGCTTGCATTTTTTCAACTGAAAGCACAGTGTATTACTGACTAAAACTAAAAACAGACTGCGGGTTCCCTTTAGTAGCCAAAAACAGCAGACCAACATCAAATATTGCTATTACTCAAGACTGGAGTTCAAGTGGTATGCAATTTTTACTTTTAATTTTGTTTATATTATAAACTTTCTTCATTTGTTAAGATTTATTTTTACAGTTTTATATTGTAATATAGGTAAAAATGTAAAAGTTAAAAAAAAACTAGCGCTTTAGATTTCTTCTACAAATTTAAATCGTTCAATTTTAATACTGAACGTTTAACATTTTTATATATAAGATTAAAATAGTATATTAAAAGCTGCAACAAACTAAAAGTATGAGCTATTTTAAGTTTAATACAATTCTTTTTTGCTGATATAAAATCGATATTGAACATTATTTAAAAATTGCACAGAGAAAAGTGTTTTGAGGTATTAATTGTTATACGTAGTTGACTATTTATTTGTAGTTCAAGGCAGGGAGGGGGTAAGTAATGTTTTTTAGAAGATGATCTTATTTTATAGATTTTTTTAACCTTTAAGATGCTTTTTGTTGTTTTAAAAAAAATCGATTTGTTTTTTGAGATATGACCAGTCAAAGTCGGGCCGCATAATAGGTTCCCTATGGGAAAGGAAAACTAAAACAGCGAAAAAAGGCTAGTTTGTTTTGATCTATCTCGTAATACATTATTCAAGCAATCTTCTTCAAACATTGACTGTTTAATCTTTATACATTAACAAAAAAACTTTACTTGTGAATTTAAAAATTTGTAGAAAAAATATTTAAAAAAAAAAAAAAAAGACTATTTCTTCTAATTTTTTTTATAAAATTTTTATTTATTTTAATTATCCAAATTCATTAGTAAGTTTTTTTCTTGTAATGTAAGGAACATTTTCTAAAATTGGAAGAAGATTGCTTGAAGAAAGAAGATAGATTTTTATTAATTTTTTAAATATCTGAGAAAATTGACACCGAAAAATTTGCGGCACAAAAGTTTTAATTTAGGGGATTTTTGAGAAAAAAATTTGCGCACCCCCTGACCTAATAGAACGCTACGCCACTGATTTCTTACGTAACTTTGTCTTTTTTTAACGTGAAGTTGAACTCCCTACTATTAAAATAATAACTGATTTTCGTTAGTTTACAGTTCAAACAACTAGCGCTATAAATCAACATCGATACATTTTAATCAAAAAAATATTTTAGAAGGTATAACTACCCTATTTAAGATTATAATTAGAGTTTTTCACATACTAAATTAAAATAGTTACGAAGCTCAAACTTAATTGCATAAATACTCTTATATAACATTAAATAACGCTATTTCGTTGTCACAATATTTACAAAAACTTTGAAAATTTTTTAGTTTTTTTTAGCAAGATTTAACATTAGTTAGTTTAAAGACAACATTTAGAGCAATCGCATTATTGTTAGGAAAAATATAAAACATAAACTATTTACAACAGGTATTACCGGATAAGTTCAACCTTTTCCATTAACTGTTTTCAATATACTTAATAGCTTAACTTAAATTTACCCAATAGCTTAAACTTAACATTATACAACTTTTTTTTTGCTATTCATAGTATTCGGTTTAGTATTTGAATAAAACTGTGAGTTTGAGTAAGTTAATCAAAAATGAATAAAATAATATGTTGGATAAAAAGACAGCTTCAAGTTTTTGTTTTTTGAGTGAAATAAAATAATAATAAAAATATTAATACAAATGCAGATTAATGCTGTTTCTAATAACAATAAAATAAAAATTTCTTATAAAACTTTATGCCTTTTTTTACCAATCTACACCCAATATTCAATATACAATAACTAATACACTTAAAAATAAACGTTTGTACGATCTTACTGTAGCGACGTGTGGTTTTTTTATTATGGTGCAGAAGTTACTTTAAAAACCTAATTATTGTTTAATAATAATATAACACTAAGTATTTTTTAGGAGGAGAGTTTGCTGTGATGCAATGACCAGGGACTTTACTTTGATAAGTAGAGCTTATTATTAAGAGTTTGCTTTATTAAGTTGTATCGTACCAAAAGTAAAGAATTAGTAAGTTTTTAACCATGGAGCTTGATAAATGAAACTAACAAATGCGACCCGCGAGCAAAATTACTGCGACCCATGAAAGTCCATAAAATAAGTTTGGTCCAACAAATAAGCTTTTAAACTTTACAATAGAAATACCGGGTTTGAATTGGTTATAAAAAAAGTATAAGGTAAAAGCTACGACAAATTTTAAGGTCGTTCAATAAATTTCGAAATTGTAATAACGAATAAAACTTATAACAATGGACGGCGAGTAAATTTTATTACCAATATTTGACTCGCGAACATCAAATGTCTGCTGCCCCCTTAGCTAGTAGTTAGTAGTGTAAAATAACTTCTTTAAGATATCTCTTACGATTTATTACTAAATATAGCAACACTCAAATAAAAATATAATTGTTAATTTAAAATTTATCAACACAACTAACAACTTTTTATACATTTTGTACATTGTTAAAACTTTTTTGAAAGTTCTTAACACCTGAAAAGCATAAGTTAGTTTTCTCATAAGTTTTTGCAACATATTCAAAGTGTTACAACGATTTAACTTTGCTAGTATGGTCTTTTAGTTTAAAATATTAATTTGAGTTTAAGTTGTAAAACTAAAAGATGAGCTTCAAAGATACACCATTTAAAACTGGTTGTGACAGAAGTAAAATATGTTAAAAATAAGCTTGAAAACTAAAATCAATTTCAAAGAAACACATGTATGTATAGTTCATTTTTTAAGACTAGACTTGTATATCACGTATTATCGCAATAAGTAGTAAATATATATAAAAAAAGTTTTTATTTTCATACAAATTAAATTTAGTTAGATATCTTACTTAATAAAATAAAAAAAAGTTTTAGCTAAATTTGTTGTTGCTAGACTGATAAATTATAAACTTTTAGAACAAAACAAAAAAAAGTTAAGTTTTAGCTTATTAAATTACTAAAGTCATATAAATAACGAGTGTCGGAAATTAGGAATTAAAACTTTTAAAAGCATCAAAATTGCCAATTAAAAAGAAGGTAAAACTCATTAAAAAAAATAGTAAATTTATTCATAAATACCGCAGTTAATTACACATTAACTGGCTATCATTCTCTTTGAAGTATTCAACACACATTGAACTCCATTTGTCTTTATTTGTATCGTAAATGTAAATATTATCTTCTTTTTTGTCTTCTGTATCATATTTGACAATTATTTTGTCTTTTAGACGGAAAAATGAAATTTTAAGTTGATAAAAATCATAAAATTGATAACTCAGTGGGAACGGTTTGATGAGAGTAAACTTGTTTGATATGTAATCAAATACTTCACTGTTTTTAGTCCTTACTCCACCTACGACATAAAGTTTGTTGCCCATAGCTACTGACCCATGACCTACTCTTACTTCTAATAGATTAGGCATGTAAGACCATTTGTTTTCAAAATGGTCGTACGACTCGACTAAACCTTCTACTAAATGGTCAATGTCGATACCACCAGTAACGACAATTTTACCTGCGTAGACTACGCAAGAGTGGCCACTTCTTGCCCTTTGCATTTCTTCTAATTCTGTCAACATTTTAGTTTCAGGATCATACGCAACAAAATATGGAGTATCAGCCTCATACTCATCTAAACCCCCTGCCACGTACAAATTATCCATAAATATGCATGCAGCAAAATCAGAAGCTTCTTCACAAAGACGAAATTCACTATAAACGTCGTCCTTGATTACTTTATGGTCAAATGGGTCGCTGGAGAAAAGTACAAGTTCGCTAGTGTGATTTGTATAACAGAACTCCCGCCGACGAAAGTTATTTTCTAAAATTTCAAACCCGTTAACTAAACTATAAGAAGCTAAGTGTGAATAAAATGTAAACTTAGTAAAATTATCAATGCAACAACGGTGTTGTAAATTGTTCGAATAAGAATCGCTTAGATTTCGCTTATCTGCTAACACTGAATCAATATAAACGCAGCATTTTTGGCAAGACTGGCAAAACTTGTTGCTTTTAACGAGGTTATGTATAACTTCGCAAGTCAACAAGGGTAGCCTAACCATCTTCAATAGATCGCACATCAAATGTTCTCGTGAGTTTTCATCCTGCTCAATCCAGTTAACAATAGCCTGAAAAACTTCAATTTCCGAACTAACATGTATTGTTGATCTAGATACGAAAGCTTTTAAAGTTTTGTAGTCAATGTTTTTAAAACCGAGTGTTTTTGAAAAGCCGACAAAGTTGTTTTCACCAACAGAAATTAAATATTTTTTTAATAGTTTCAATGTGAACACTTCAGAAAGGGCTAGGAAACAGAAAAAATTGTCGTTGTATACGAACTCCTTTAAAGCTTCCATGAAAACAATTTTATCTTTTTGTAATAGTTTTGCTTCTTGTAAAAAGGGAATGAGACCTTTGCTAATAATTGTTTCTGTAAAAAATACTATAGTTAAGTAGAATAGTTAGAAGATAAGAGTTTTTATTGATTTTAAGTTTTTCATTTAACTAAAGAAAGCTTCATATTTTAATCCAAATAGTTTAGGTCTTTAATAAATATTTGTTTCGAGAAGCAAAACTTTTTAAGTAGACTTATCTTACTAGAATATTTAGTACTTTGTTACTTTAACAATTTTGAGGACCGTAAACATGGCTTGAATCGCTTTTTTTGTAATTTTTTTTCAAACAAACTTTGAAATTAATTATTTTCAATTTCTTTTATGCTAACTTGCAATGTTTTTTTTCATTCTAAAAAATGTTCTTTTGCTTAGCTTTTCAATATAATTTTCATCGAATTGGGGTTTTACTTTTGTAGTGGGGCTCCTTTAAAAATTTAATGTTTCTTTTTTATTTTTTTACTTTGCAACGTTATTCTCCAAAAATAATTTTATGTTATTTACATATTTAAAAATTTTGTTTTAAAACGTTATTAATTTGTTTTTTCAAAACTTTAATTTTAAATAATATACGCTTAAATAAATTTTTCAGAAAAGTTCCAAATTTGCACGGTTTTGGTTTTTTTTTACATGGTTTTATAGCAAATGTAAATTTTTTTAAAAGTTTTATTTTTAAAAGACTTATAATAGTTAAGTTTTTTAACGTTATTATATTTTTTCCCAAACTAATATTATTTATCAAATATATGACCCATTTAAGTTTTACCTAAGTTCTTAGCATTTGATCAAAAAATCCCTCAAATTACGTAAACAAAATATTTAGGTAAAACTTTTATGGGTCATATACAAAAAATATTAATAAGTTGGGAAAAAATATAATAACGTTGTAAAACTTAATTAATATAATTCTGTTAAAAATAAAACTTATTAAAAAATAATTTACTTTTGCTATAAAACCATGTAAAAAAAACCAAAGCCGTGCAAGTTTGAAACTTGCAAGACAAAAACAACTACTGTAAAAACTAGGTAAAGTTTGAAACTTTTCTAAAAAATTTATTTAAGCATATGTTATAATAAAAAAAAAATATATATATTTTTGGACAAAAACGTTGCTAAGTGATAAAACTGCAAAAAAACATTAAATCTAACCCAATTCGATGAAAATTATTGTGAAAAGCTAAGCAAAAGAACGTTCTTTTGAAAAAAAATTCAAGTTAGCATTAAAGAAATAGAAAAATAAAGGTTTTAAAGTTCCGTTAAAAAAAATATATATACGAAAATCGCTATTGAGCCAAAGCAACGCTCGTGGTTTTTTGTTTTAAAGTACGTTAGTAATCGTTGTTATTTCTGAATAGATTTATTTTTCAAACTAATAAACAACAAAAAAAACGTCTTCATTAAACATATTTAACCCATTGTTACTCAATAAAAACTAATAACTCACTGGATACTGACAAAATTTTCTCAAACTCTTCACTGTCGTTTTGTAATCCATTTCCTACATGTTTAGAATAAGCTAATTCTTTCACTTTTTCCATGTAGTTATATACGTATGGTTTCATTTTCTTTTTTCTTGGAGTCATTTTGATGTTAGTTTGTGTCTTAAATTCAATCTGTTGAAACATATGTTAATAAATAGGAAATTTACGCTAAATATCTTTAAATTTGTTTGGTTACTAAACTATTTTTGATGGTTATAAATGTGGTTAAACATGCAGAGTTCTTTGTACTTTGAACTTAGAATGCATTGTATAAAAATATTGTTAAATACTGTTAATATAATAAATACTTCATTTATTACAGATACTAATAAAAAATTAAGATAAAACAATGTTTATAATAAAATGAAATCTTCAAATATACTTGTTTCTACAACTTTTGATTAATAATAATTTCTTGTTCAGAAACAAAAGCTTTATTAGCAAGAGAGCCATTCTTAGAAGTAGTTACCAATGAATTATACTAAACTGGTCTAAGTCAGCCTGAATTTATGATAAAATAGAAAATCCACCGAAAATTGACAATTTACACTTTACTTTAAGCTTGAAAATATTAATGTTGATGTTATAAACAAATGCTTGAACATAAGAAAAAGTAGTTTTTAAGTAAAATAATTGATTTAACTGATCAAAATTGATCATAAAAAAGATAACCTCTACTGAGTTTTGTATTAAAGCTTAAGTTATAACCAATGAGTGTTAATATACTTAATTTTTTGGGACTATTAGTTATAATTAAATACTACCTTATCTAATCATTATCTTATAAATACTATTTCAGACTACTTTGTATAAATAAGACAAGATAAATTAGTTTTTTAACCTGATCAACAATAAAGTAAGCACTATATTTCACAAATACAAATTATCTTATAAATTTTTATAAATAACTTTGATTAAGTACAAACTTAATATTAAATTAAGTTTGAAAGCAGTCAACTATGAAACATTCAAAGAACTATCAAACATTTAAGTCTATTTCAAAAGAGTTAAAACAATAAACTATAGTTTAAATTAGAAATTTTAATGAGCAATAAACTAATAAGCATTAAAATCCTACTCAAATAGTTCAAAGCAACTTAACATACGGTTTGAATATCAATTCTATAGTAAACATTAACCAAAAAAAATACAACAATAAATTTCAAGATAAGAATTCCTACAGTAGATTTTTCTTCCAGCTACACAAAAACTCTTAGCAAGTTTAAAAAAACTTTAAGTTTCAAGTTGATGATTAAGCTTTACTGCTGCTTTTTACTTAAATATATTTTTATATAAAAGTTACTTCCATATAATCAACACTCAACACAAATGAAATGAAGTAAATGCAGCACTTCATCACAAAGTCAGCCTGAGCTTTATTAAAAAGTTAAAGTTTTAAAATGGTTAACAAAATAGACATATTAGACAAAAAATCAAAGCTTAAATTTAAAAAATATTTAATTTTCCAAAATGCATAAACTGTCAAAACTGATTTTATTAATTTTTTTTTTAAACTATTTAATTGTAGCTTTTAATCAATAATTTCTATTTGTATGACTTTACAACAAATAACTTCTGTTATCAGATTTACTTTATACATTTATGTTTTTCGAATAGATTTAACTACATAACACAATTTTTACTTGTTTTTTTATTAATAAAAAATTTCAAATAAATTTAAAAAGTTTCTAATTTTACTTGAAATAATCAAAGTTTAAATTTGGTATGTTGCTGTTGACGGGTTGCCACTCGTTTTTTTCAAATTTTTTTCCAGGTTTTCTAAATTTCTTCCAAGTTTTTGAAAATAAACATTTTTTGGTCTATTATTAGTTTAAAGTTAAGTTTAAGGTAAAAAGTTGTGTTAAATAGTACGAAAACATTGAAAAGATACTATAAAGCTACTTCAAATATGTTTTTTAATAAAAAAAAGTTTTTATGATGACAAAAAATTTTTATTTATCTGATAGAATTTTTGAGTCAAATCAAAATTTTACTACTGGGCATGTGAAAATTGTTAAAATTTCAGGATTATCCAGGTATTTTTGTTCAAAATTCCAGGTTTTTCCATTTTTTTTTGACTTCTCAAATTCCAAGTTTTTTGCCTAAATTGTCAAATTCCAGGTTTTCAAGGTTTTTCCAGTTTTCCACGTAAATGGGCAACCCTGTATCGAGTTAACAGTAAAAATTTAAAATAGTTAAAATTTAGTTTAAATCATAAATCTACATTCTAAAATAATAGACATAAGTTGCACAAAATCATTGTTTTTTCAAAATTTTGTAACTACTAAAGCAATAATTTAATACAAAAAATAAATCATTATTTATCATGTGAACAATTTTATATCCTCACCTTTTATTTTAATTGGTTAATTTATAAATAAGTGTGTGATAAGTATTAAAATTAAAAAAATATAAAAAACTGAGGCACTAACTACATTTATGATTTATAGAACTTAAACATACTACTACATATTAGTAGCCTATTGTTAACATACTTACAAAAACTTAATATTAATATTAAAAAAATTCAGGACATTTTAATTAGAAACTTAAGTTTATGTCTAAATAACTTTTTTAATCGTGATAAAATTTCATTTTTTATTGTAAATCCATATCTCCTTGCTACAAATAATGTTATTGAGTAATTTTGCTAAAGTAAATTTTAATTTTTACTCTGTTACTGTTAAAAAACATTGTTTATTTTAATTAATAAATTAAAATAAAATATAATAATACTTGATAGTTTTTTAAGTTATTTTTTTCAAAATTCACCTAAGTTGCCTGTTTCCAGAGCGAAAAACCACTCTAGTTTTAATAAGATTTGTGTAGTTAGTTTAAAATAAAAATCAAACACTATCAGTTATAATTAAAATTAGAAGTGAATACAATCGTAAAAACAAAATGAACTATAATTTTAAAAGAAATCATGTTTAAAAAAAAACAATGACTAAAAAATACTTTACATCCTTAATTCAACACAAAAACTACATAAATGCTTGATAATTTAAAAAAAGAATTAAAAAAAATTCCAACAGTCACAAGTTGGCTTGAAGATACTTTAATTCAGGGCTGCTGAATGTTTTTAGAAATTTTTTCCGGGTTTCCAAAGTTTCTTCCAGATTTTTTAAATTACACATTTTTGTTTCTATTTTCAGTTTAAAGTTAAGTTTAAGGTTTTAAACTGTGTAAAACAGTATAAAATCATTGAAAAGGTGCTGTAAAGCTATTTTAAATATGTTTAAAAAGTATATTGATGGTGACAAACATTTTTTATCTTTGTGTAGATTTCTTGTGTCAAGTCAAAATTTTACTACTGAACATGAGAAAATTTTTAGAAGTTTCAGGTTTTTTTTTTGATATTCACAAGTACCAGGTTTTTTAGCCTAAATTGTCAAATTTCAGTTTTTTCTAGTTTTTTTTTGGTAACCCTGATTAATTTTTTTCATTTTTCTTCTGTTTTCAAGTAAAATTATGCTCTAATTTATTCAATTAATAAGAAACCCTGTATTATAAATGCATGCAGTAAAACAGTTGTAGTATGTTATTTTAAGAAAGCCGTATAATGGCTCCACTAAAAAGTACCTAACATAAGTATCAAAAATATAGTACTTACCAGGGACAAAATTTTAGTTTAGTTAGGACTAGATAAGTTCTTACTGGAAAATGGATGTTTTAAAATATGGAAAATTAAGAATGTTAACATAATCTAATAATATATGATGTGGTTTTAACATTAATAGATATTATAAAAATATTTTAAAGATGCTTTCTAAAATTTGGCCCTATTTGCCATATTTGACTGTATTTTACCATTTTTAGCATATATTGTAATATATAACATGTATAACAGTTACTCAAACAATGATTAAAATTTATAGCATATAAATTGTAACTTATGCCCCTGATAAAATAGTTTAAACAAATTAGTTATCAAAAAGGCTTACTACACAAATTTTATTTTTAAATAGCTACATCTCAGCTCAGTACAATACTATCAAGTTATCAAAAAACTATTTTGTTTCCCACAACAACTTTTCAACAACTAATAAAATAATTACTAACTTTTCAGTTTATCATTAATAAAGTATTATTTCAAATTTTTAAATTCAAGTTTACTTTCCTCTTAGTGTAAATTCAAATATGCAAAAAAAAAGGATTAAATAAAACTACCTTTGTCATTAATACTTTAAAATTTTAAAAGCGGTTTCTATTTAAATACTACACAACTTAAGCTGAAATTATAATAAAAAGAAAAACCTAGTTTACGAACAAAGTAACTTAAGTTTCACTACAAGAAAAAATCAGCGTTTCACTTCAAATATAATACAGAAATTGATAAGCAAGTTTCATTATATTTAGCAAATTAACTCTAAAAAGTACGAAACTGATAATCAATAACCAAATACATTTAGTTTTTTTACACTTTGAAAGTTAAACTACCTGTTTTCAAATGGTAATTATAATGGCAACTTTCTGAAGCGAAAAACTGTTATACAATAACAAATTAAAATACTGTATAAACTACAACTGTTCTTAATAACTTGATTGAAATTAAAGTTGTTCAATGAGAAAACAGTATCTAGATTTGTTGTTTATTATAACTGCGAAAAAGTAACTAAACAATTATTTACAATATAATTTTGTCCTAGTATATGTAGTTTGATTAAAAAAAGCTAGTTAATAAGGAAAGACTAACTAAACTTCAAATAAATTAATTATTAAGTAGAATACTTAAGTATAAAAAAAGAATTATATTTACTAAAGAAAATTACTCTTATTTTTAAGTACAAAATCACGAGCGTTAACTTAGCTCGACTAACATTTTTTTGCAATTTTTAAAGAATGTCCAAACTTTAGATCCAGTTATTTTCCTTATCTTTAAAGCTAACTAAGATTTTATTTTATTTTAGAGTTCGCTCCTTTGCCTTAAAAAAAATCCATTGGACTGAAGTTTGACTTTTTGAGTAGGTACTGGGACCCCTCAGAAAAAAAAAGCTTTTTACGGATACTTTTACTTCAACCAATGATTTAGCTAGAAATTTTTTTTTTAGTTTTATGAGGGATTTCATGTTCAAATATTGATAATTTTAGTATTAAATTTAGTAAAACGTGCATCAGTCATGTTTTACAAAAAAAAAAAGTTTAGATAAATAAAGCGTGCATCACTTAAAATAGTCATAATTAAACATACTAAAAAAATAAAAAAACATTTTTTTTTGCTAAATTGAACGTTAAAAAATTGAGGGTCTACGAAATTTACAATAGGACATATTTGTATATTAAGAAATATACCTTCAAAACATATCAAAGTAAGAATAGAGTATAATATAGATATTATTTGGCTAAAACATCGGTGGGAGTAACAATATCCAAAAAAAAAAAACGTTTTTCTAAGAGCCCCACTCAAAAAGTCAAACCCTAGTACAATAGATTTTAAAAAAATTTAAAGCAAAGGAGCGTTCTCTAGAATAAAAAAACTTCGTTGGCATTAAAAATAAGCAAAACATTAGATCTTTAAAAATTGCAAAAAACTGCTAATCGGGAAAGTTAACGCTCATTACAAAATCGTTGGTTTATAAAAGTACACATTTTTAGGTCTATCTTTATTTTAAAGTTAAGATCAATGTTTAAAAATGTGCCGAGTTGTTTAAGAACATTAAAATAATACTGTACAGCTACTTAAGGTCTGGTTTTTGATAAAAAATATTTGATGATGACAAAAAATTTTTAACAATATGGTAGAATATTTGTGTCAAGTTAAACTTTACACTTAACATGTAAAAAATGTTAAAAGTTTTGGTTTTTGCTGGGTTTTCAAATATTGTTGTTCAAAATTCCAAGTTTTTTAGTGGTTTTTGTTCTAAGTTCCAGGTTTTTCCAGGGTTCCAGCTTATTTGACAATCTTGTCATATGTACAAAACAAATCGATTATTATAAGTTAGTATGAGCAGATTTATTATCATGTTTAACAGTTGTTTATTTTTTCTGTACTATATATTTTTTATTTTTAGTATATTTTTATTAAAAAAAACGAAAAAGAAACAAAAATTAAATACAGTTTAATATATAATTTTTTCTTGATTATTTACATGTAAAAAAATGGTCTGAAAAATTAATAAATTTTTCTTACATATTAACGTGTTTAGAAATTTTACTACTCTTATACTAAATGCCATTTTAGACATAAACAAAGCATATATTTGAAATTAACATAAGTATGACAAGAATAAGCTTTTTAAAGCTACAATATATGATAATAAAACTTAATTTAGAAACTGCAAATTTTTTTTTATATAACACAAGTTTTACCAAAAAAACCTAGTTGATAGCAAGCCTAATAAAAATTGTTTGTTTAAACCTAACAGAAAATTACATTTATTTTTTCCACTTTTACTTCATATGCTACATTAATTGTCTTATAACCTCATGTATAAAGTTAAATTGTATTACGCAAAGTTATTTATGAATTTGCAATGATGACTTTTTATTTTTACATGACAGTGCATAATTCAGCTATAAAAATTAAAATTTTATGGTTTCACTTAAAAAAAATTTAAAGAGCACGTTACAAATGTCTGCAAAATAAAAATAATTTTTAAACTACCCAGGAATAAGTTTTAACTAAATACAATACTCTTTTTCTTTTTTCTTCCAGGTGTTCTTTTTTACTGAAGCTATTAAAATCTCGTACAAAAAGAGGCAGGGACTTTGTTTTATACTTAATGCATTCTGAAATATAAAGATATACAGTATACACGTAAGAATACAAAGATACAAAAGTATTACTAACTGGTTAGCGAGTATGGTAATGAGAAGTAATAGACTATAAATTTACAAAAAGTTTAAAAATAATTTTTAGTATTTTTTACGATGGGGAAGTTGATATACAAGATTAAGGTCTAGAAGCAAAGTGATTAATTTAGAAAAACAAAATTATAACTTGACAGCAAAAATCAATACTTTTGGTGTTTCTAGGTTTGTTTAAGGTAGAGGTCAGCAAATTAAAACCTGCTAAACAAAAACTTAGAGGTCATTAAAGTGTTTTGTTCACTTGTCTTTCAAAAGTTACTTTGAGTTTTTAATTAAATTTAAATTAGCTCGCTCGACTAGCATTTTTTGCAGTTTTTAAAAAAATTCCAAAATTTAGATTTAATGATTTCCCTTATCTTTAAGGCTAACTAAGATTTTGTTTTAAAATCTAGAGAACGCTCCTTTGTCTTCAATTCAAAAAAATTCATTGGATTGGGGTTGGAATATTCGAGTATGGCCCCTTAGTAATGGGATGGAACTTTTACTCAACAAATATTTTAACCTTAAATGTAATTCTTAATTATTTTTTAGTTTAATATTCTTTCTTTGCTGTATTTTCAAGGATTATTGTTGTATTTTTTTCTCATTTCTAACATTTTAATAATATATATATAAATGCCCAATGATAAATTTAAAAAACCTTCAAATTTCTAACGGTCACTGTAGCAAAATAGAAAAAAAAACTTACTTATTATAATACACTTAATTATTACTATTTTGAATGGTTTACGCTTTTTTTATATAAACTGATTTTATCTAAGACATGACCCATGTACGTTTTACAAATACTATCATTAGTTGAACATGAAATCCCTCATAAAAAATTGGTAAAATGCTAGTAGTTATTCAGCACTGACGCGTATAAACTTTGGTTTGTTTTAAGTTAGTACTTTCATGCTTGAGTACTAACTTCAACCTTTTACCATGCTAAAGTCTTCATTTGTAACTATCTAACATATTGTAGAGCACAATAAGTTATAAAAGATAAGTGTAGGAACCTGAAATTGTTTACTTTAAATAAAGTAAGGTTTCTATATATAACTATTTTTTCTGTTTAGTTATAAAAGTTTTAAGATTTTAGTATAACAACCTAAAAATAAAGAGTTTTCAAAAACTGAAATTGTGCAACTGTAACCATCAATAGAAAGGAGATTATTTTAACTAACTTAGATTCAGAGGTACGGTTAGTTTACTTTAAACCTACAATATAACCAACCAATAAAAGAGATTATTTATTTAGCTAAATTATATTTCAAGCTAGTTATATGCTATTCTAAAAAACTAGAAATAACAATAAATTGTTTGTTTTATTTACAAGCATAAATGCAAAAAGTAAAAAATATAATGAACAATATACAACATAAAAATACTTTATGCATTAAAAAAATAACTTGAGTGTTATAAGGACCTTTCAACACAATTTAAGTTTAAAAGAATATGCTTTAAGATCGTATGAAATAGGAATCATATAACATGTAATTAAATTAAAGTTATTGTAGAATATTTAAAAAAAAGGTATAATTGCTGAAAAGATACTTTATATAACACAAGAAAACAATAAAAGTATGTGTTCTGGAATGACGTGTTTACTGCAGCAAGGCTGTGAAACTTCACCATTTTCTGTTGCTGTTTATACAGCTCTTATCTCAATTTTTTCAACATTTCATCAGGATTATTTTTCTCTCATCTTTATTTGCTCCTTATCTAAATTCTTTTAAAATTGTATCATTACTGCATGCGTCTCATTCTGAGCTTTTCTCTTAAACACAAAACGGTATATCAAATGCAACTATTTATCAACGTTTCACAACTATTTGTATTCAAAATATTTTTAAATAAACATCGAAATATGTTTATAATAATTTTTTAACAAAAGTGAAGGAAATAAAATAAAAACAGCAACTTTTATTGGTACATTAAAATTTTCTTTAATCAGTACTAAGGTTTTACAAAACAAGCAAAATAATATAGAGATTAGATATGTAAAACACAAAATCTAAATTATCATAAACGTAAATATGCAAGAAAATCATGTTTTTTAAAATAAAAATCTTTAACTTTATCTAATAAGTATAATTTTAAATCTTAAGAATGGAGTATCACGGATACAAAAAAATAACACTTTATTTTTTTTTTTTAATAAAGCAGAAAAACATTACTCGAGAAATACTTTAAAAAAGTTAAGAATATCTATTTTTAAAATATGCTAACCTTAAAATTTTTATTAAAATATTGTTTATTAAAAGTTTAAAGTTGTAGAAATTTTTAAAGAATACCTAAAATCAAGCATATTCTAACTTTAAACTTAATAAATAATTTTACTTTATTTTAAAACGTGATAAGTTGAAATAATCACATGTCTGAGAGGCTAAGAACACACTAATTGAGCTTTGTTTATTTTGAAATATTCTACATTCATTGAACTCCATTTATTTTTAGTTGTATAGTAAACGTAAATATTACGTTCTTCTTAGTCTTCTAAATCATGCTTTACAAATATTTTGTCTTTTACTCGAAAAAATGAAACTTCCAAACTGTTATACTCTTTCCAACCGAAACTTAGTGGCAATGGTTTGATGAGGGTGAAGTTGTTTATTAAGAAATCAAAAACTTCACAACTTTGAGTACCTTCTCCGCCTATGACATAAAGCTTGTTGCCCATAGCTACTGACCCGTGGCAGCGTCTGTTTTCTTTTAAACCAGGCATGTAAGACCACTTGTTTTCAAAAAAATCATAAGCCTCAACTGATCTTTCTGCTGAAGCACCACCAGTAACGACAATTTTACCTGCGAAAACGACACAAGAGTGGTGACTTCTTGCATTTCGCATATCTTCTAACGTTGTCCACTTTCTAGTTTTAGGGTTGTAAGATTTACTTACAAGTTGTAAAGTTTGCCACCGATGTAAGCCTCCTGTTACGTAGAGCTTATCCATGAACATGCATGCAGCAAAACATCTAATTCCCATGAGAGGCTTGAGTTGTTTGTAGCTCTCTGTCTGACTCGAATAAAAAATAACATCCCACCGGCATTGTGTATAACAGAACTTGAAATTTTCAAGTTGTAACGGAGGAAGACCTTTGTCTAAGCTATCAAACCAACTATCTGAACTAATGCAAGTCGTATGCGAAGGATTTTTGAAATAGTTAAAATTATCAATGCAACATCGATTTTGTAAGTTCTTAGGAGCAGAACTTTCTTTAAGCTTTAATACCGTAGCAATATAATCGCAGCACTTTTGACAAGACTGACAATACTTGTTGGTTTCAATGAGTTTTCTAATAATTTCACACGACAACATCTAACCATCTTCAAAAGATCACTAATAAATACTTTTCTTACTTTCTCGTCGCTTTCAATCCAGTTAACAATAGCTTGAAAAACTTCAATTTCAGAACTTATATGTAACGTTGAACTTGATACAAAGAATTTTAAAGTTTTGTAATCAATATTTCTAAAACCGACTGTTTTTGAAAAAACAACAAAGTTGTTTTCAATTACAGACACCACATGCTTATTCAATAATTTCAAAATAAATATTTCAGAAATTACTAAGAAACAGAATATGTTATATTTGTTCATAGAGTCTTTCAAGTTTTCAAGGTAGATTGTTTCATCTAGTTGCAAAAGTTTTACTGTCTTAATAAGGGGAATAATTCTTTTTCTGTGAATTGTAGTTTCACCTGTTAAAAATGTGTCAAGTTATCAAGTATTTATCAAAATCTTAATTGTTTTTGAATAATAAGTTCTTTGTGTTCTAGCATGTATGTTCTAGTATCTATGAAACAATCTATCCTTTTTGTATATACAATTTTAAGCAGGTAATAAAAATTACATATTATTTGTTGCAATTAAAAAAAATTTCACAAAAGAAAATCTCAAAAGCTTATTAAATACATCATCTATAAAACAAGGTTAATTGACTAAGTAGCTATTTGTAAATTTATACTTTAACTACTTTAGCTTTTAAAACATTAGTAAAGGTTATAATTTTGAAAGTTTTATTTATCAAATTGTACAATAACTAAGGTTACATAATGAAATACAAATTATTTCTTTTTAGTATATATAAAATTGCTGACTTACTAGGTTTTGAAAACTGTTGCTCAAAAGTTTCAGCATATGTTATCAACTTATCTCCTGCGTGTTTAGAGTAAGCTAGTTGCTTGGATATTTTTAGAAAACTATCTAACTCCGATTTCATTATTATTTTATTTTTAACTTTCTAAGTGTTTTTCTGCAATTTAAATTCTACAATAACATACTTTTTAAAAGAGTTAATTAGTAGTTGTATTTACATTTGTAAATATATAATTAGATCTTCCTAGTCTATAAAATAGGGTAGTGTAATCACACAGAGATTGTGGACTACTTAGCTTAATAAATAGTATGATTATAATGTAGAGTACAAATTCACTGTAAACCATAATAAATAATAACAATAACCTAACTCATACTGATATTAAATAATACTTAGGACTAATCTATTTAATACTAGGCATGACATAAATGAACATGTTGTAACAAAGAGCCATGAAAACAACAATAATAATAATAAAAACTTTATTTCAGAGTTAAAATAAACAGAGATAAAACCTTTAAACACAATTTAATTAAAGAGATTATATTTTAAGAAATGTATAAAATAATCTTACAACTAACCATTTGGATTTTAAAGCAAAATTAAGCTTATAAAAAATAGCATAATAAAAAAAAAAACTTTACTATAAATAAAAAATAATCTAAATGTCTACTTGAACTATATGTTAGCAGCAGCAATGTGGTCTAGATTTTAGAATTATTTCCATCCAAATTGATGAATATTTAGATATGGTTGTAATATACAAATGCAAAATTAGTAAAACATATGACCTTACTAGCTTTCTCTTAAACTCTTGGATGAACATGAAATTTAACTTTATATTTTCTATTAAATTTAAGCAGTTAAAAAAACGCAGTTAAGTATCTTGTTACACTTCCATTTTTTCCACTTTTAAAAGATAATCTTCACTCTACTTCTCTTCTGTCTTTTTGTTGGAAGATAAACACTACCTTTCCTTCCATATACAAAGAAAAAAAATAATGCATGTCAAAATGTAACTTGGTATCAAAATTATTAATGATGTTTTTTAAAATAACGTTTAAGGTAAACTAAAAAGTCAATAACTAAACAATTTTTACCAAACATTTTTATATTTCTAACTCTTTTTTAATTGTAAATAATCAAAAAAAAACTATTGTTTTTACCAGAACTTTAAGAACTCACTTAAGGTTCATAAACATTATTAAATATGTGTTACAATCTACTATAAAGATTGCAGCATATGAAAAACAGACAAATAATAAAAACACATAAAAAGCCATTTAAATGTCGTGCCTATCCGCTCTGATACAATTCCTAAAAATTTCAGCATGTTATTTGTCTTTGCGGTCTTTCTTACTAATAAATATTGTCTTTTTTATAACAATATTAAGATTTAAAAGCTTTAAATGAGTTTAGTATGACTCACTTTGACTAAAAGTTAGTCACCACTTTTTGTGACTTATTTGAACGCATACATTGTCAACTTTCTTGTGAATTATATAGACTTGTATTTTGTCAGTTCCATTTTAATTGTGTGTATATACACATTGTCAGTTCTAATTTTAATTTCAGTTTCTAACTTAGTGCTTTTCTCCAACCCAAAATGAAAAAATAATTTGTTTGTGGTAAATATTTTATTATAGTAAAATTTAAATTTCAAAAACAAGTATTTATCATAGGATTAGGTTTTAGATTTATAATAAAAAGAGCCACAGATCATATTAAAAATAATTATTATTATCATTTTTGTGTTAAGTTATGTAAATAAGGATGGTAACTTAGACCGGGCCTGTTGGTTGAAAAAGAAGAAGACAAAGAAGAGTGTGATAAATGTGTATGTGGCTTAGTTGTGGATGATGCTTTTTAGTACATGGATAAGAGTTTGATAAAGAGTTTGTGTTGGTTGGTGCTTTTATCTAACAAGAAATAATTAAAAATTGTTCTGCATTCTTAGTTAACTAATATTATGAAATAAATCAATCATCTTTAATATTTAAATTTTAGTTGGATAAAATTTGATTAAGGGCATAGAAGAGTGGTGTTATCACTTTTAAGCTACCAGTTAGTTTTAAAAACTTTTTGTAAATAAATGTAACTTTGAAGCTACAACCAATCAAAATTAGAGAGTTGAATAGGTTATTTTCTAATGTGCAAATTCAAAAGGCAATTACAGACATTTTCACTAACAACCTATCTTATCCTTTATTTTTTAAGCAATTCTTAAAAAATTTCTTAGTTATTTATTATTAATCTTTAATTAAAAAGTAATAATAATAAATTTTGAACAACTTGTAGGAAACAATTTTAATTAAAAACAATAATAATTTTCCTTAAAAAAACAAATTGATGTATATAGTATTACATACACAGGGTGGCCACAGGTTTTTAAAATTTCCTTCACAGGTTTATCAGAATTTCTTCCAGGTTGTGAATAGTATGATTTCTAAAATATCTAAACTTGAAATTGTTTTGCAATCTCACTCCTAATCAAGACACTAATGGCATTCACTAATGGGCTTAATTATGAGCATGATACAAAGTGTGTTGACAAATTCATTATCATAGTTTTTAAAAATCATATTTTTTTATTGATATACTATCAACAAGTTGTTTGTAATATTATTGACAAAATCTGAAAAGTTTAAGTAAATTGCTCTTTAATTTATGAAATAAAATATTTTCAGTGATCTTTTCTTTGATCTTTTCTTCTTTTCTGAGTTTTATCGTAAAATTTTGTTCACTATTTATTTTTATACAACTTTTTAATTAAAAGTACATTTCTTTTAGTTATTTGTTTTGAAATTTAAGTAAGTTTGGTTTTCTTTTAGTATTAATCAGCTAAAGCTATAAACAACAATCTAACTTCTTCCCAAATGATAGAATACTTTTGCCTTAGGTTTTTTGAGTCTAAAAGCTTTCATATTGTTTTTTAGAAAAATTTACTTTAAGTTCAAGGTCAGTTTGTAAGTCTCAGAAAGTTTCCTGTAAGCAACATTTAATTACAAAAAGATCTGCTTCGAAGAAATCCATAATCCACTTCGGGACGTTTTATTGGATAAAGTCAGTAAAACGTTTATCAATATCACCTTTAAGCTGTTCCAGATGAGAAGAAATTACTTCTATTTCACCTTCTTTATTTGAAGTTTTAAGTTTTCCAAACTCGCATTATTTTTGAAATTTTTTCCACACAGTTCAAGTTGGTTTCTGAAACTGGTTATCTTTCTTTTGACTTCACAAGGTTCTAGTTTTTACCTTTTAAAGTTTTGTACAGATCGTTGGTCTTTCCCTTTTCAGAAAAAAATCAATAACTGAGATAAAAACAGCCAAAAACCTTTATAGGCAGTTTCCTTTTGATAACCATCGCGCTTCTGTATGCATGATCAAATTTTAAAAAACCGTATCATTGTCATTGTACAGCTGTTTAAACAGACGACTTTGTAAAGCATGCCTTTTTATTTTGTTGAAAGCTTTCATCACTAAGTTTAACGAACCGTTTAAACGGACGCTCAAGTATTTTGCAACTAAATGTTGGTGATGTATAACACAATGAATAGTAATTATTTCAGGGTTTAACTCTTTAAAGTATGTAATTAGTTCACAATACTTTCCTATCATAGATGGAGCATCATCTGTTGCAATTCCTATAAGATGTTTTGAAATCATTTTATTTACTTCAAAATACTTTTTAATTTTTCAAACACAAACCCTCCTGTGCTTTGCGTTTCCATTAGTTGGGAGAACGCTAGTTCTTCGTATGTTGTATAATCACTATTAAACGCACGCAAACATAAAGAAGACATTTTTCCCTAGAAATGTTGACTCGTCAAAGTGCATCGAAAATTTTTTTTTCGCACATCATTCGAACTAACTTTTGTTCAACACATTCTGACATTTCATCTATGCGTCTTTTTATAGTTGTTGATTAGAGGAATGGAACGTAAAACATTACTGGTGTTTTATAATGAATGATTTTTTCCACAACTGTTTTTAAGACAGGAATAAACGTTATTTTTCCCAATGGTGTTAGAAAATCCTTGTTTAGCAACTTTGAGAGACATATAACAAGAAGCTAATTGTCCATCTTGAATACTTTATGTAGATTTGTTGAACATGTTTGTGATTTTACACTGTTTTGTTTTCTAATCTCGACGTTTTCTGAAAAACTTGAAATTTTTATTTACATGTTATGAATGAATTCTTTTAAGACGATTTTCAATCCTAAAACGTCAAATTCCAGGTAAAGTGGCAACCTTGTATAGCTTTATTTTTAGTCTAACTAAGTGACTTTTCAAAAAACAATTGGAAATATCATGAGGTGTAAGTTAATCATAGATAAAATAGATTTTTACAAACTATTTATTATCCCAAATACCATATATGTCAGGTTATGAAATGATGAGAGGGGTTCCGATCGTTTATGACCTATGTAGTTGTTGAAAATTAAAAGATATAAATAAAAATGTGTAGTTTACTTGAAAATAAGAGTCATAAACACTTTTTTTTTACGTAAACAAAATGGACTTGTTTTGTTTAAGTTTTACCTCAGGGTCAAATAATTTAAAGCAAGATAAAATTAGTGAAATAGCCTGATAAAAGTAAAAATGGTATGACTGCCCAACATTTTAAAATCGCCCCCCGGGGGCAATATCGCCAACTTTGGGAAACCCTGGCCTAGATCTTAAACTTGATGTTGTTATAAAAAAAAAACTTATTGACATGTAGATAAAATAAATAACTATAATTTAAAAAAACATATTTTAGTTTTTTTTTTGGTATTTTTTACAGAGACAAAAATTATGCTAAAATAACCATACATTTAAAAGGCCTTTGTGTCAAAAATAAGCCCCAATACATTTTGACTTTTACTTTGCTTAAAATTTAAAGAAACGTCGTATTAAACATAAAATAAAAATGTTTCAAAAATAATAATAAGAAAGATATGTCATGAGGAAGTGAGGCTAAATTGGAAAAAAAAAGTAAATTTGAAAGTTTCTGAGAATCTTTGGTCGTGATTGTAAGTTATTTATTTCAATGAATAGTATAGTTATAGTGTACAACCTCAGTACAACCTCACTATAAGCCATAATAAATGCATAATAACAATAACCTACTAATACATTTAATAGTATTTAGGGCTATTATGTAAAACTAGGCATAACACAAATGAATACATTGTATTTAAGAACAATGCAAACAACAATATCAATATAAAACTTTATTTTAAAACCTTTAAACACAATTGAATTCAAGAGAGTATCTTTTAAAAAGGTATAAAATTATATTATGTTTAACAACTTAGAATATAAACTAATAGACTGATTATAAGAAACAACATATTTAATAAAAAAAACTCTACAAAAAACAACTAATAACACAAATATTTATCTGATGTGCTCTAGAAATATCTCCTCCCAAACTTGTGTTTTTTTTTTATGGTTTTAGTATGCAAATTCAAAATTGCATCAGTAAAACACGTGACCTTGCAAGCTTTCTTTTAAACGCTTGGATGAACAAGAACTTAAACTCAAAACTTTCCATTGAGTTTAAGCAATTATCAAATGCAGTTATAACTTTAAGAAGTTTCATGCTCAGTATTTTTCATTGGAAGTTTTAGATTTTCTTAGATGTGGATGTCAAATGAAAATTTGAAATAAGTTTCTTCATGACAGTATATTTTGGTAATCATAAAACTAAAGTTGTATTGTTAACAATGTTTTTTTGTCATTTATCTTTTTTTTCCAATCAATTTTCTTTTTTACAGTTTTTGTCCTATTCAATAAGCACTATAGTATAAAAGATTCAAGTTCAAACAACGTTTTACTGATTTATTTTAAAAACAATGTTGGTTAAATGTTTGCTAATCAAAAACGCGAAAATCAAATAAATATTTAAACTGTACTAAGCAGGGTTGCCACAGATCAAGCAGAGAAAAAGTTCCTGACTTTTTACTAAAATTTTCTTTAATTTTAAAATCAAACTTTTAACTAAAACTTATTCTAAAATACATAATCAAACACTTGAAACAGTATAAAACTTTTAATTTTTATTTAATACAGGTCTAAACAAAAGTTTTTTTTGCTAATTTCAATCATGTAATAACCCGTTACATCACTTTAACCATCAGTGTATGATTGATGTATTTGCAATAAGAAAATGTTATCAGCAGAATACTTGTACTTTATAACTTATAAACACATGAAAGTGTCCTTGTCACAGATCATTAATACTAAGAAGAATAAAAAACTGCTTGTTTAAGTAGGGTAGTTGTTCAATATATTAATAGAAAATTTTGCAGTTTTATAAAGGGTATTTTATTTACTTTTATCAGATAAAGCCATTAGAAATTGGATAATTTTGTAAATTTTTAGGAAAGTTTTGCAAGTTTAGTCAGAATTTGAAAGATTTTTAATTAATTTTTTACGATTTTGAGACTTTGCAAAATAAGGTATTATGTAAGTTTAAACTAACAAAATCTAAAGTTTTTTCAAATTTTTTCAAATTTCCTGACTATTTTATAATAATCCCTATTTTTTCCTGACTTTTCCTGACTTTTGTAATTTTTTGTTTTTTTCCTGAATTTTTTTTAAATTACCTGACTTTCCTGACCATGTGGTTACCCTGACTAAGTAATTTTAGCAAACGAAAAAGTATTAATTTTATATTCATAATTAGTAGTGTTAACTATTAACCATGGTTAAAACTATAAGACAAAAAATAAATAGAGACAAGGATTTAAAAAACAACAATTAAAACTAGTATTTGTTAAATTTTAAGAAGTTTTTATTTAATATTTAATGAATTAAAAATTTTGAGTCATCGTTGTATTACAAAAGTGAAACAAAAACCTTAAAGTACAGATTTAAGTGAGTAATTAAATTATTTAAAAAAAGTTATAAATATTTTTTTAAGCTTTAGACAATTAAATATAGCTACAAAAAATTTAAAATCCACTATAAAACAGATGATTGTTTTAAAATTAACGTTAAGGTATTTTAAACAATTATAGAATGTTCTAAGTTAAATGTCAATCAAAAAATGTTAAAATGACACTATACTGATTTTTCAGTCGAGTATCTAAATGATATGGTTAGCTTTTGTGAAGAAAAAAAAAGAAAACTTAAATAAACTAACCAAAATAAAAAAATATAACAGGGTTGCCACTCGTTTTTTCTAAAATTTTTCCAGGTTTTCCAAATTACTTCCAGGTTTTTAAAAGTAAACATTTTTGGGTTTATTTTTAATTTCTATAAAAGAAACTGTGTTAAATAGTACAAAAACATTCAAAAGATGCTGTAAAGTTACTTTAAATGTGCTTTTAAAAAAAAATTTTTTTGATGATTACAAAAAAAATCTTATTTATATGATAGATTTTTTGTGTCAACTTGAAATTTTACTACCGAAAATGTTAAAATTATTAAAAATTCTAGGTTTTTCCAGGTTTTTTGATCAAAATTCCAGGTTTTTTCAGGTTTTTTTCAAAATTTTATTAATTCCAGGTTTTTCCAGGTTATTTTGCCTAAATTGTCGAATTCCAGGTTTTTCAAGGTTTTTCCAGGTTTTCAGGTAAAGTGGCAACCCTGATATAATTCTAAAAGACGTGTGTTAATCAGATTTAATAAAAACAAACTCGTAAGTGCTACATATTAAAAGAAGTTAAAATTATTTTTATATAACCTAATTTACTACTAGTAACTAACTGCTGATCAACTTCAATGTATATCTAGTTTAAAATAAAACTGCTATATCATTTTAGAAAAGAGAGGATCATCTTTATATACTAATATCATCATTTTCATTTAAAGGTCTGTGTCAACTAGCTATGAGTTTTGTATTTTTATATTCAAGATTTTAAAATTCAGTCCGATAGTATAAACAAGTATACTTAATAACTAAAAACAATTATTTTTCTCCTTAATTTATTTAGAAATAGCAAATGTTCTAGGAAACTAATGTTAACATGTCCTTTTAATAGTCTACTTTTGAAATCAGGACTATGAAGGTGGTTATTATGCGTTTTTGGCAGTTCTTATAAAGTACACAATTAGTTTTTTAAAAGTAATAAACACTGTATAAAGGTTTAAGCAGACATCAAATCAAATAAAACTTGTATTGAATAGATTTTTTTTACAAAAAAATGAAAAGTGTTTGGGACTAAGGTAAAAAATCCAAATTTAGAAGTCTTTTGGACGTGATTTCCTTGAAGTATTCTGTAAAACAAGTTTTAAATTGAAGTCTTTTATTTGAACAGTTTTTTAAGGCAGGGTTGCAAAACTTCTTGAAAAACTAATCCAAGAAAAAAAAAAGATTTTTATTTTATTTGTTTTAATAAAAATATTTAGCTTTAATAATTTTAGCTGCATGTTTATCGCCACAACTACAAATATGGTACAGAGATATTGCAGCAAAGACATGCCCGACTAAAAAAATTGTAAATACTGAACGAATTTGTGTTTGTATAATATAAAACTTCAATATCCAGTAGTTGTGTGTCGGCTGGCTTGTATTAATCCGGCAACTACAATTAGTTTGAATGACAGAACTGAAAAACGGGATTTTTTTTTAGTAGTACTTAGTAACGATATTTGATTAAAGTATATATATTACATACCAAAAACTTTTAACTACTTTTCAATAAAATAACTATATAAACGGAGCATGTGCAACTTTAGATAATAGGCTCATCGTTAAAACAGGATTTATGCTGTAAAATGTTTTTAATTTAGTTTAACACAGTATAGTTATATAAAAGTTGTTACATCTAAGTAAATTTCTACAAACGTTTGAGCATAATAAATAAACAGTAAAAGGGCCACATATCAGCCATGAGGTCATAATTCGAAACTTACACTAAATATTCTGGAGTTGATAATGAGAGCAAAAAAAAAAATGGTCGTAGGGGTTTTAATGGTAGCTTTTTTAAAAATCCTGTCGGAAGGGGTCATAGATTTTAATTTTTTTAAAGGGGGTCTTTTCTTTTGAACAAAAGATTGGGAAGTCCTAGCCTAGAACTTTTCACATGCCGACAAAATTATTAAGTTTAATTTTTAAATAACTTTTAACCTACTTAACTTTTACATTTATCTCTAAAGAAACTTTTCAGAAACATGTTCGCAGTAAATACTAAAGATTTGTAACACTATACCTTTTTATGTTTTAGATAAATTCTAAATATATAAGTTTTAAAATTGTTGAGCATTTTTATTACTTTTGTAAAAGGATATTCAAATTGAAATGAAATATTTTATGTTTTTTCTTATTTGCAACGGAAAACTATAAACAAGTTCATTGGTATCAGAACGAAGAAAAATTAAGTTTGTGTAAACTATTCAAAAGTTTATAAACACTACAATCAAAGCTCTGTTTAATCTATTTGTATTAGAATTTTCCTACAAAACTTTTAGTACTTCAAAAATGTTTCAACTTGTTTATATTTTGAACAAATATTTATAGTTTAATAAGGATTTAAAATAGGAATGGGGTCAGACACTGTTTTTTATTTTGAAATAAACTTTTTGGGTACAACAAGCCGAAAGATTGCATTTGATAATTAAAGTTCAAAGAAAACGTTAAGTTATTGCTGGTAAAAGTTTAAGAGTACAAACAACAGACTCTTTATTAAAGGTGTTGAAAAAAAAGACAATTCAATTAAAATCTTATCTTTTCGTTAATTTTTAAGCAAATGTTAAAAAAGTTTTTCAGTAAATTATACAGCACTTAGGAGATTTTGTTTGTAAAGATTTTTAAGGTTTAGAGAATTTAATTTTAGCCTATTAGTTTCATTTTTTAACAAAAAATTAAACCTAAAAGATTTATTTAAATTTTTCAAATTATAAAATGAATATGTACATACTTAAAGATTTACAAAAAAATTTCAGAAAAATTTTTTACACCCTCCACCCCCTCAACTAAAAAGGGTTGTGGATCTTACCTTGGTTTTTCTTTTATTTCATTTTATTACATAAAGTTTAATATACTAAGTGAATGCCAAACTTATTTATATATTTTTTTTAATATTAAAATATATATTTTTTAAAACAATTGATACTATCAACTGGGCAAATAACTTTAAAACTTGCATGTAACTGGTCAGCTACGTATTTCCTTAATCAATAGAAAAAAATATTAAAAAAAAAAATTCTTTTATCTTTAGAAAAGTTTCAACTTTATTATGTAGTCGTGAAATAAAAATTATGTGAAAATGAAAGTTAATTTTTTCATGAACACTTACTAAAATAATTGTCAATAAATCGCATACAAAATAAAAAAATGTTGTACTTTATACAATTATGCGTTTTCAGAACTTGTTATAAACTTTGGCTTGAATATATTTTTGTATTTGTGTTGACCACTCGGTTTTGATCTTGCAACGGTCAATATAGAAAGAACTTTACATTCAGTATTTACATTTTCTTTAATTTTTTTGCAATTAAAATGCATTTATATATTAACGTATTAAAATTATTTTACATTTTCTTTTTACTAAATAAGTAATATACTAAATTTGTTAACTTGTATTATACTTACATAATAAACAAGAAAAATCTTTAGGATTCTAACCGTTAAGATATTCGGATCCAAATTTCAAAATAAATTGGGATTTAGATTCGGCCGGATCGAAACTTTTCGATTCAGTAGATCACTATTTGAAAGTATTTTTTATTTGGAAGGCTGTTATAAAAATAGCAAAAGTTAAACTGCTCTATTCAAACTCTGTTTTATCTACAGTTATTAGGTAATCGTTTTGAAGCTTTCTCTATTAAATATCAATTTTATCCGCAATAGCATTTAATATTTTTTCTTAGTTTCAAAAAAAAAAGTATGTTGTTTTCTTTAAAAATTGAAAACGAAATATTGCATTAGATTATTATTTCCTAAAAATATAAAAGTAACATAAAATTGACAACAAAAAAAAAGCGGTCTAGAAGTGTATATAGTAAGCTTTTTAAAATACGACTATATCTCAAAGGGACCGGGTCTTTTTTGCACGAGCGTCACTTTAGCACGAGGGGACACTTTTGCACGAGCGTCACTTTAGTAGGGGGGACTTTTTTGCACGGCGTCACTTTTGCACGGTAGTCACTTTAGCACGAAGGGAAATTTTTGCACGGCGACTCTTTTGCACGAGGCGTCATTTTTGAACGAGGAGACACTTTTGCACGCAGGATTTTAAAACAAAGGCAAATATTTAAGTGTAAAAACTTTGAAATAAATAATGATCTTAACAAAAAACAATAAGTTAAAGTTTATATATTCTACTGTGATTTTTCATTTATTTCGATCTTGAACAGCTAAAGACTATAAGCAATATGTTTATTTAACTATTATACTGTTTTTATGAACTCAACAATTTTTAATAAACTATATATATCTCAAAAGCTAAGCTAAGTTTTTTTAAATAAAAATACAATACCATGATAAAAAATAGTCGTAAAAAGATTCTTTAAATATGTTTAAATTAAACTAAAATTTTACGTAGTTTGAAGAATGTCAATTTATAAATTAATAGTACAAACTTATAAAGGGCATATTAGAAAAAAATTGTTAAAAATCGTAAGGTTGCAATACTTTAAGAAAATAAAGTTTTTAATATTCAAGCATTGTAAAACAAAGTACAAATTTGTGTTACTTTGTTGATAAAAATGTAAAGAAGTATTATTTATACAGTACATGACCTTTATTTTTTTTCAAGTATTCAACGCACATTGAACTCCATTTGTCTTGTTTTGTATCGTAAATGTAAATATTATCTTTTTCTTTGTCTTCTGTATCGTACTTCACAATAATTTCGTCTTTTACCCGAAAAAATGAAATATTAAGGATATCCGAGTCATTATATCCAATACTGGGAGGCATTGGCTTTATAAGGGTAAACTTTTTTGATATGTAACTATATGCTTCACAACTTAGAGTATCTACTCCACCTATGACATAAAGCTTGTTGCCCATAGCTACTGACCCGTGACTGTCTCTTCTCTCAATTAGATAAGGCATTACCGACCACTTATTTTCAAAATGATCATACGCTTCAACTGATCTTTCTGCTGAAGCACCACCAGTAACGACAATTTTACCTGCGAAAACGACACAAGAGTGGTGACTTCTTGCGTGTTGCATTTCTTCCAAAACTGTCCACTCTGTTGTTCTAGGATCGTACGATACACAATGTCCAGTTTCATTGTAAACTTCATCTGTACCTCCTGTCACATACAACTTGTCCATAAATATGCAAGCAGCAAAAAAATCAATTTCTTCGCATACACCGAATTGATTATAAACGTGAGGTTCGATTGTTTCGTAGCCCCATGTGTCGCTGGAGTACAGAAAAATTCCGTAATCGTAGGAAAGAGAGAACTCTAAACTTTTCATTTCTAACCGAGAAAGTTTTTGTTCTAAGCTTTTAAAACCACAATCTAGTCTTACAACAGCCGCATGTGAAGATAAATCGTAATGAGTAAACTTGTCAATGCAACAACGGTTTTGTGAATAGTTAGAAACAGATGGATTTGGATTTTGCTTAAATCCTATGACCTTTTCAATATGATCACAGCATTGTTGACAAGACTGGCAAAACTTGTTGCTTTTTACATACTTTTGTATAACTATACAAGACAACAAGGGTAATCTAACCATCTTCAATAGATCACACATAAAATTTGTTCTAGAATTTTTATCGTGTTCAATCCACCTAACAATAGCTTCAAAAACTTCGATTTCGCAACTTACAGTCAACGTTGATCTAGATATAAAACCTTTTAAAGTTTTTTGATCAATGTTTCGGAACCCAAGAGTTTTTGAAAATCCAACAAAGTTGTTTTCAACAACAGACACTAAACAATTCTTTAACAGTTTAAAAGAAAATAATTCAGAAAGTTTTAAAAAACAGAAAATGTTTTCCTTTTTCATAAACTCTTTAAAGTCTTCCATGTTGATTTCTTCTTCTACTTGTGAAAATTTTGACGTCTTTAAGAAAGTTATAATACTTTTTCTATCAGTTATCAGTTTATCTGTTTAAAAAGTTTTTAGTTAATTAGATTAATTAGTAAATGAAAAGTTTAAATTTAATTAAAGTTTCTCACTTAAGTAAACAAAGTTTTTTTTCAAAGCAGTTTTTAAATTTTCCATAAACATTAGTTTTTGGAAACAAAACTTCTTGACGAGACTTAGTTGGTAGTTTAACATTGTTTACTAAACGAAAAAAAGAGCGTAAACTATTTAACCCTAAGACCTGGTGAACGAAAAAAACATTTCGGTTAATGTGTCGCACACCACGGATGCCTTTAAAGTCTTACCAAGGACAAACACTAAACACTCGCCACCTAGAGCAACTTTATTTTGTTTTATTGGTATCTGTAGTATTTTCTTAGAAATAGTTTTACTGTTGTTAGGGCATTTAATTGTTATTAGCGTATATTAGTAAACATCGTTGTACTTGAATAAATGTATATATTTAGATTACTTAAAAATATCAAATAACAGCTGCATAAAGAATTATTTAATTGATATCTAAAAACACAAAACAAATAACTCACTGGAATCTGAGTTACTGTTCTCCAACTTTTCACTATTGTTGTGTGATCCATTTCCTACGTGTTTAGAGTAAGCTAATTTCTTTACGTTTTCCAGATATTTATTTACATCTGGTTTCATTTTCTTCTTCTTTGAAGTCATTTTTAATTTAATTTGTGTGTTAAATTAAATGTGCTTAAACATATACGATTCAGCTATCAGCTCTAAACAGTTTTCGGTATAAAATTACCTAGCTATTTTAGATGTTAGTAATAGGTGTCGCTAATGTGCACAACTAGTAATGTTCTTTGTACTTTGTACATAATATTCATTATATTATAGTTTGTTAACTAGTTATATTAAAATTAATACTTTTAAATAAGGACTCTTTCAGTAGATCTTCCTTTCAGTTACACAAAAACCAACTGAGTTTTTAATAACTTTTAAGTTATATAATATCATGGTTGAGTGGTTAAGCTTTACTGCTGCACTTTGCTTCCTTATATGGTCATCTGAGATTTACTTCCATATATTCAAGATTCAACTCAAATGTAATGTAAGTAAATGCAGCACTCTATTACCAAGTCAGCCTGAGTTTTATTGGAAAAAAATCAAATTTTTAAGTGATAAACAATGTAGAAAGTTTAACAAAAAATCCAATGCTTAAATTTCAAAATTTTTAACTTTTTGAAACTCTAAAAATGTTAAAACTGTTTAAAAATTGTCCTCGATTTATATTAACCTTACTTTTTCTAAAACTTATTAATTTTTACTCTCATCGTTTATATCTGACTGTAAAAGCAAATGACTCTTGTTAAAGATCTACTTTTTACATTTCTATTTCATGATTATTTTTTACTACATAATATTTTTTACTTGTTATTTTTCATTTTGATTAAAAATTTAATTCAAAATTAATTAGTTTCTAATTTTACTTAAAAATTCAAAATCTAAATTTGGTAAAGAATGGTGTTAAGCTAACAGTAAAAGGGTGCACGACAATTCAAGTTCTAACAATTCAAATTCTGACAACTCGAGTTCCGACAGTTAAAATAACGACAATTCAAATTCGGACAACTCAAGTATGTGACTATTAACAAAATATCTAAATTAGTTTTGATAATTTAAGATTCTAAGACATAAAAATTAAATAGTTTTTAAAGGTATGTATAATTTTTTTAGTTAGTATATAAACTGTCATTAGCATCAACCGATTAAAAAATAACTTTAAGTTTTTTATTAGTTATATATGCTCATTTGACTGGGAACAGGTCTAAATAGCACAGGTTACTAAATTGCACGAAGGGACTAGATTGCAGGACAACAAAATTGCAGGAATGCATAAAATTGCACGGAGCCAAATTTGCACGAGGCCACAAAATTACTCGAGAGAACAAAATTGCACGACGACAATTTTTTACCAAGGATCAATTTTGCACGAAAGTAAGAAAATAAAAAAAAATAAAAAAATAAAAAATAATATTAATAAAAAAATTAATAAAAAGAAATAAAAAGAAAACAGCTACTTACCGAGGGTAAGGGTTAGGGGTAACAGTGATAGTAAAAAAAAATACAAAAAAAATAAAAATAAAAATAAAAATTATATAAAAAGTAAAAAAAACTATAACAGTTCACTAGGGGTAACAGTGATAATAAAAAAAAAATTAAAATTAATACAGAAATTAAAAAATAAATAAACAGTTTTTAACCGGTGCAAAAATGTCTCCGCTCAAAATTGTCTGCTGGAGCAAAAGTGTCTTCGTGCAAAAGTATCTTTGTGCAATTTTACTTCTCGCAATTTTGTGCCCTCTTACAAATTAGTCTTCGTGCAAAAGTATCTTTCCGCAATTATGTGCACTCGTGCAATTTTACCCCTCGTGCAATTTTGTACGCTCGTGCAAATTAGACAGCTACTTCATTTGACTAATTATAAAGCGTAGTTCTATAAATTGACTTAATTAAGATTAAATATCATAAAAACAAAAATTAGTTACCACTGTTTTTTATTAAGCTAATTTTTTTAATCTATATCGGAAATCTTTAAAGTATTACTTAACAAAAAACTGCTTAAAATATTCCATCTATTACATACATTACATAAATACGTAATAAACTGATAAAAAACAATAATTAAATAGTCTAACTAGACTTATGCAATGTAGTCACTAACAAGAAGTCAAGGACCGACTTACGGTGACAAAACCAAGACCCGAGTTCTGATTGCAAAAGCTAAAACAAGTTTTACAATTCAGTATTTTGATGCCTTATAGCTAAAATTGACAAAATCTTTTTTACCATATTATTATTTGATTTTTTAAAACTAACATAATTAAAAAAAAAACTTAAATAAGTATTTTTATCAACTTTTTAAACTAAAAATGTTTGTATTTTTTTAAAGACATAAAACCTTTCATAAAGTAAACATTATATTTTTTTATTTATAATTCTTTACTACTTAAATAGAGGTGTGTAAATTAAATATTTTTTCACGACCGGTTTCGGTTGCAAAAATTTGCGACCTCTTCAAGCAAAATAAAGTATTAAACTGTACATAACAATGTAAGTTATCTATAGTGTTATTAAAAAACTTGTTCATGCGTAAAAATCTAAACAAAAACTACTAAAATATTACATATTCAAAAATTCAAGCATGTCAGAGTATAATTAGTTAAAATTGGTACTAGTTTTAAAACAAATTGAATTTAATTAATATTGGTATAATAAATCAAAAAAATGTTAACAGCTTTTTTTTAAAAAGTTTAAAGGATTACTTAACACTCTGCACACTTCTATTTAAATAAGCTCTTTACAGTTCAGTAAATTGAGCAACCTTTTTTAAGTGAGGCGAATAACTTAACAAAATTTTACTACAAAAATTCATTCTTACTAACTGATAGGAATACATTTTTTAATACTTTTTTTTATAGTGGTTATGCTTATAATAATATCTATTTAGTTCACTTGTGTAACTTGAAATTATTACTTTCGTTATAAAAAAAATGTACAAATCAGGGGTGCACGACTATTCAAATTCGGACTATTCATATACCAATAATTCAAATTCTAAGAATAAAACTGAAAGGGCCACAAATAAAAAAATAATGTATATTTGTCTAAGATAAAAAATACATATGTAGGTCATATTAATATCTACAAGTAATTTTTTTTATTTTTGCAAAAAATTGAATATTTTTTGAGATATAGCTTAAATAAAGTAAAACGATATTTATTTTTAGTATTTTGAAAAATATTTAACATTTTGCAAAAAAAAGGGGCTTGTAGATATCAAAAAGATCTACATTTGTATTTCTAATTTTTTTCTAGTTTATATTATTTATTGAGATATAGTATTTTGAATATTTTTTTAAATAAATAAATTGTCGAAATTTGAGTTGTCCGAACTTGAATTGTCATGTAACCACAAGTCAGCATCAGTCGAACAATAGTTTTTTATTTTAAAATAAGAACTTCTTTTTGGAAATTTGGAGAGACCAGGGCGGAGTTCCCGGAAGCAACCGTCAGCCCTATTTTATTATGGAACGTGTCAACCTTTAAAAATTTTCAGGGGAGCATCGAAGTAACAATGCTCTAGAAGGCTGAATGTTATCAATGTGCTATATTTTATATTTATTTTAAAATCAAAGCTCAATGTTTGAGATAACAATACAAAATAAATTATGCTGTCAAAGGCTTAATAGCAAAAACTGAAAAGAGGTTACTTGCTTTAAAAATAAATAAGTCTTAAAGCTTTATTTCATGTTGTTGTATTTAATTATCGGAGTTTAAGATGTCTGCGTTTAAATTGTCAAAACTGTTGGGTTTGAAATGTCCGAGTTTATATTGTTGGAATTCAAAATGTTCGAACTTCAATAGTCCGAACTTGAGTTATCGAAATATAAATTGTCTGAGTTTTAGTTTCAAAGTTTCAAATGTTGGAAGTTGGATTGACTGAATTTGAATTGTCGGGTTTCGGTTGTCCGAATTTGAGTTGTCTAAGTTTGAATTGTTCGAATTTGGTTTGTCGGAACTTGAATTGTCCGAGTTTGAGTTATCAGAATTTGAATTATCGGAATTTGAATTGTCGGAATTTGAACTGCCCGAATTTAAATTATCATGTAACCCGGTAAAAAGTTAAAATAGTAAAACTTTAGATTATGTCAAATATCCGTATTCCCGACATAAATTGCACAAAATCTTTTTTTTTTCAGATTTCAAATTTTGCAAGGCAATAATTTATTTGGTAAAAATAGAAAGTATAGTTTTTGATGTAAACAGTTTTTTATATCTTTATCTCTTACTTTAATTAATTAATTTAGAAATGAGTGAAAAGTATAAAAATTTAAAATCATTAAAAACCGAAGTACTAAATACAACTATGATACATAAATTTAAACATACTTGTAGAGATTAGTTAACTAATGTCAATATAATTACAGAAACGAAAGATTAATATTAAAATAATACCAGAAAACTTTATTTAGCAAGTTAAATTACTTAGAAACTTATGTTTTTATGTAAATAACTTAATTTATGTTGAAAAGGTTTCATTTAAATTGCAAACTCTAGCTATCTTTGCTACAAGTATTTTAGTGAGTACATTTTTCTAAAGTAAATTTTAATTTTTTGCATAACTTTTGTTTAAAAAATCTTATTTATTCTAAATAATAATTAATTATTAAAACACTTAATACTACTTTTTAGATTTTCAAGTTATTTTGTTTCAAATTTTACTTAAGTTGCTACTTTTTAAAGCAAAAAGGCTACCCTGATTATAATAAAACTTATATAGTAAATTCAAAACAAAAAAAAAACACTGTAATAGAAATTGAGAAGTAAAAATAAAATATAAAAATATGAACCATATAATAAAAGAAAATATGTATAAAAAATAATCATTGAAAATATTTTAAAACTTCAAAAGTTACAGAACATCTTTAATTTAACACAAAAAATACATAAAAGCCTGTCATTTTTAAACAGAATGAAAAAATTCAAACAGGCTCAAGTTGGCCTGAAAGTACTTATTTATTATATAAATTGTATAATATATAAGTTATAATATGTTAGTATAATATGTCATTATAATTGAATATATAAAACTTTATTCATTTTTACTATGTTGTTTAAGTATATTTATTTTCAAAAGTTTAAGTATTTTTTCTTAGAGAGTTATATTATAGCTCAAACAAAATGCACCTAATGTAAATACTTCATTTTAAGTATCTTATTAGGGACAAAATCTTAGTTAAGTTAAGATTAGATAAGTTCTGAAAGGCAAAAGTTGATATAATAAATGGAAAAATAGAGTGTTAAAAAAGTTTAATTATGTATGATGATGTTTTATTTATTATAAAGTAAGCTATAGATGTTTTCTAAAGTTAGAACCTATTTTGCCAACATTTGCCATACTTGCCATACTTGGTCATATTTTGCAATAATTACCATATTTTACAAAAAAATATCAATACATCTACGTTGAAAGTTTTTTTTCCATGATAAGATAGTTTAAATTTACTAGTTATTATTAAGGCTAAAAAGCATAAAAGTTAAAGAACTTAAAGTCTTAATAACATTCATACGTAAATTACTATATTAAAACTATATGATTAGTATATTAAAAGTGTTACTGCACAGACCTACTATAAAACTGTTTTAAATACTTAGGTAAAATTTTATTAAATTATTTTGAGATCCGCTTGTTTTATAGTAGCTATATATAACATCCATATGTCTACGGCAGTGTGCACAGAAAATAATTTACTGTACACAGAACATTCAACGAAAATTTGAAATATATTTTAGAGAAGTCATCTATATTATCTTAGATCAAATCGCTGGTCGGCCTAAAAGTCAAAATACTTGGTCTGCGAGGTACTTTAAGCTCAAAACATACCTATTAAAAAACAGTAAAAAGAAAAGTTTTAATGCCAATAGCCTACAATAAGGCTCTTTAATAAATAACTACTTGCTCTAAATGCTTTACATTTGCTTATTTTATCAAACTTTTTTTATAAGCGTTTTAATACACTGAGCTCTTTTATACAGTGCGGCCCGGAAGTAATGTTTTCTAGGAAAACTGGCCCGCGAGTTATATAAGACTGCCGACCTCTTTCTTAGATAATTTAAGAACTTTTTTCGTGTTTTCTGTTGTCTAGTAACACATACATTCGAACATACTCAATAAACTTTTGTGAAAAAAAATGCTTACTAATTTATCTTAATAAAGTGCACAGATGTTTCATATAGCTATAAACTGTGCTTATTTTTTGAAAATTATGACAACCACTGATTAAAAAGTTTTTAAACTATTTTATCATAACATCATACAAAAATATTGTATTTTTTCCTAGTCTTACACTAAATACAGTTATAATAATACTCAGTTCACTAAGAAATTTGATCAGTTGCTTAGTAAAACTAAATTAAAGTTTCAAATATAAGACAAAAAATACGTTTACGTCAAATTCATGTTAACATGTAAATTCAGTTTTAATTTTCGTTAAAAGACCAATACTTATTTAGCATAGATTGACTTGCAAATAACTATTCTAAACTTTTTGAAGTTTAAGGTTTTCTTAAGACTAAGCAATAAATTTGTAAACTGTTGTTTATAGTAATTTTACAAATTAAATATTCATTACAGTCAAATAAATAAGAAGGCTTTAAAAAGTTTTGTTAAAATGAAAACATCAATATTCTTTAACAACTATATTTTAAAGTTTCAAGTTTTGAAACAACTAATCGTAAAATTAAAAAATAAACTATGAAAATGATTGCTGATTTGCAAAATCTTAAATTTTTCTAGAGAACACATATAAATAGTCATTGTAAAGTATAATGTAACTTATAATGATTGAAAGAAAAATAATGTATAAAAACTTAATAAATGGTTTTAAAATTGCAGAAATAATAAAACAGTAAACTAAGAAAAAATTTGAAAAAAGTTGTTAAGTTTAAATCACTTTTTGAAAACTATTCTTTAAAACTCTATATTTTAGCACTGTTTTCTATAAATCCATAAGCAAACGACTAAAAATAAAATAGTAGATTATCATCTTTCTAATGTAAAAACACTAAATTCATCTAAAAAATTAATTGTGTTTTTCTTAACTGCAAAATAAAATTTGTTTTTTTTAATTTGTACTTCAGACAACACAGTCCTGACCGTTACTGTACAGTTTGCTGTAATCCTTCTGAAAATTATCCGTATTCATCATCATTGGAGCGTCGAGATGATCGTACAACTGTGACGTCACAACATTACGAGTGTCGTGATTGTTTGATTGATCTCTGCTGCGTCTGATAGTTAAACTGGCTTTATTATTTTTATATAATCTAGTAGATAGTTAAACTTGTTGTGATATGTTAATTACTTTTGTTCTGTTCCTTTTCTAGAAAAACTGAATATAACTTAAACTTAATCTAAGCATATAGAAAATTAGAACAAAAGTATTCTCAGGATGAACAAGTTTTGTACTTAAGATAAAAAAATAATCTTTATTATTAGTTATTATTAGTAATATAAATTATCTTTATAAAAATAGCAAATAATAACAATATGTATTTGATATTAAGAATTTTTAAACTAATACGCCAATTAGACTTTTACTACTGAATTACAAACAATGAGTTTAGTAAGTGACCTTCGACTTTGGTAGCTTCTTAAAGAACCTGTAAGTAATTTTCATATTTGCCGAGCTAGCATATTTTATTTAAAATATGTTTTTTAAGCAATCCTTAATTTTAACTATTAAACTATTAAATTTTCATATATGTTCGGGTAAGGTGAGTTAAGAATAAGAGTTTATGTTAAGAAAACTAAAAAAAAAAGTGTAAAACTAATTTTGATGACTAAGCAAATATGCAAACTAGTTACAGGATTTTGAAGCTTACCCTTTGACTAATGTAAATATTTAGATAGACTTCAATAAAATTAAATAGGATAACAAAAACATTCAAACATCTAACCTTGTGTTGCCAGACGAGCTCTGAACGTTTTTATCCGAAACGTCGCTCGTCGGCTGTATGACGTCATAATCGCGAAACGTGGTCACGTGAGGTCGCGGGCTGGTGCTTATCACCATGTAGGCGGTTTCCCTCGAAATGTTCTCTTCCGCCAATGAGCGACGGAATATGGGAGTCAGGTAATTCCCCTCTCGGTTAACTTTTCCCGGGTTACTCCCCCTTTCCGCGAAACTCACCCGAGGCACCAGGTAGTTTCCCTCGTCTGAAATCTTCTTTTCCCTCGCCGCCTCGTAATACTGTATGGAGTCAGTTTCGTCGTGGGGGTTTTCCCTCTTGAGCTCGTGCGAACGCTTGACGTAGTAGAAGACGGCGACTAGCGATGAGGTGAGGAGAAACGATACGACGACGACAAGTATTAAGTTGACGTGCCCTCGGTCGTCGCTTTCCTTCGAAGTTTCGTAAACTTTTACTTTGGTTCTCACCGTGAAGCACTGGGAAGCGAGGACTCTTTCAACTGTTTGGTCGGATTCGCAGACGCACATGACGTAAGTGGCGTTCGAAGTCAGGTTCTTTATTCTTATTGTTTCGTCCTCTACCAAATCTCTTGAAGTCGAGTCGCCGGTCATCAGGCTCTCGGCCCTCAATCTCTGGTCGAGGCCGTTTTCGGTATGAGCTCTACCGACAAAAACTCGAGTCGAAATGAAATCCGGGGACTTCCTTCTTGGTTGCCACGACAACGAAACGCTGCTTGATGACGTGTTGGTGACTATGACGTCATTTATGAGCCAGTGTCGGTTTTCGCAGTTTTCAGGTTGCAGTTCTACCAGCGACACGTTTGCCAGGTATTCAGGTGTCGCGCACTTGGGTTTTCTGTTGCTGGGGAACTTGTTGCTTAGCAACCAGGAAGCGACGTACCTGACGTGGCAATCGCACACCCACTGGTTGCCATGTACCATCGCCATTTCGACGTTGTCCAATGAACCGTTTTCGGCGGCCTTCAGGCGATTGTGAGATAAGTCTAAAACCTAAAAAGATGTAAAAATTTTAAACAACTGAAGGACCACTTTTAGTGTGTTTTTTAGTATTTTCAAATAAAACCAAATACAAACTATTTTATGTAATTATCAGTATGTACTTACTCATTGTTTAGTTATTGTTAGTGAAGCTATAGTTTATCAAATCAAATTTACAATTGTAGCTCTTTTACTAGCAGGTAACTGTAGAGAAACACATTTAAAAAATTACAATTTAGTAAAACGTTTATAAGGTTTTTATAATTGAAAACTGTTCAATATCAATACAACACAAATTGATAACAACTTGGATATTTAATGTTAAAGAAAAAAACACAAGCAAAGCAACACAGGTTCATTAAATTTTAAAGCAATTTTCACCACAACTTATTAATACAAACAGATACCTGCATACCACCGTGAAGCCACTTAGAGTGCAAATACTCGACGTTGTTCCTCGACATGAGCAGCTTGCTCAAACTTCCAGGCAGCTTCCGTGGCACTTCAACGATCAGGTTGTTGTTCAGGTTGAGCGTGTTCAGGTGGTTCAGGTTCGCGAACGGGTGGCTTTCAATTTCGTGGATCAGGTTGCCTTCCAGGCTCAGCACCCTCAACTCGGTCACGTTCAGGAAGGAATTCTTCAGGATTTTTCTTATTTTGTTGTTTTTCAGGTTTAGGAAGACCAGGCTGCTCGGCAGTTTGGCAGGAACGTTCTCTAAATCGTTGCTTTCAAAGTTCAGGTGCTGCAAGTTTTTCATTTCTCCAAAAAAGCCCCCTCGCAAACTGTAGCCCGTGAGGTTGTTGAAACTAAGGTCTAGCATTTTTAGATTGTTCAATTTCGAGCAATCTGAAAACGTTGTGATTCTATTTCCACTAAACTCTGCCACTTCCAACTTCTCGGGCAGGCACGGCATTCTTTCCAGCAAGTTGTTGTTGAAATTAATGTCTTTTAAATGTTTAAACTCAAGCAATTTATTTGCATTAATCTCGCTTATGTAGTTGTTTTGAAGGAGCAGTTTCTCCGAAGTCTTCATGACGTCATCGGGTATTCTCTCCAGCTCCCTCTCGTGGCAGAACGACCATTTTCTCCTCCCATCGAACCGGCACACGTCACAAAGCGTCAAGTGTGACGTCATAATTACGATGAAAAGCTGGTGTAAGGTTTTCATTGCGCATGTGGCTTTCCATACCGTGATATGTTTCAAGTTTGTAATTAAAATAACATCTGAGATTTTTTAAACAATATTGAGTATTTTTTTTTGTTAAAACTATTCAAAATATAGTTAATAAAAACTAAAGCGACAATTAGTATCAGCTTAATTTTTATTAAAAAAATGTTATGTACGAATTTTTTAGTTGAAATATGTTATAAGGCTGTGGTACTAAAGAAAAGCATAAAATTACATCATTTGTATTTTTCATTTCATTGCACTAAACTAAATGGCAACTCTTACTAGACATACTAGCGTTGAATCTTGTATGTCTAGCAAATCACTACTTTTAAGAAATTGATGTGCAAAACAGTTCATTTTTATGAAATATAAGTTACGAACTAAGAGGTAAAAGTCATTTGAGAAACACAAAAAATCATTACAGTTTGAACACTTTTAATCAATATTAAATGTCATTACAGCAACTTGCTATCAATTAAGATTAAAATTTTTAACGCGACAGTTTACGCATATATTTTTAATAACAACAGGTTTTAAACCGCCGTTAAGCTTGGCAAAATTCTAACTAATTAAAATTTGAAAAAGTTAAACCGACGGCTAATCCGCAAAAATGTTGTTACCGACAACAAACCAAGAGCCTGTTTGTTTATTAAGCAAAAAAAAGCTAGTTTTTGACCCAAAAATGCTTATTAAGTTACAGGCACCAACGGCAAAGTGTCATTTAAGCGAGTTTGTTTCACAACTTCGCAACTTTAACCTCATTAAAGCGGCCCGAGTATAAGCGCAAATAAACAAATTAGTCTCGATCGAGGGTGTGTGTAGCAACGTTTTCGCATGACAACGCGTTTGCATGGCAACAAGCACCGTGAATAATTCAGCGCTGTGCTGCTTGGTGATTTTTCTTGTTGCAAGTTAAACGGTCGAACAGAAACCGGATGTAAAATATTGAATTTGATTAAAAAGAGTTTGAAGTAATTAGTTTATCGAGCGTGATAGGGTTGAGTTTGAAAAGATTAAATTGAGTATATTTTAACATTGTAGTTTTTGTATAACATAGTTTAACATGTTTTCCAGAATTTCAAAAGCTATTAATTTAAGTTTTTAGTACGTTTCAACAGGCCTAAGTTAATTTAAAATCTTGTATAGACAGTGAGCTTCGCAAACATATTTAAGTTTTATGTTTGAATTAAGTTTAAATTTATATACCTTTAAACTTGTTTAGCATGAGCTCGCTAATGCGTACTTTTAAAATTCTGCACAAGTTTGTTTTCAATTTCTTAATTTTAAGCCTATAACCATTTTAAATATAATTAGCTGCGTATTACTTTGCGCTCATCCTCAATTACGACCTTCGTAAAAGCCTCAACACGTTTTCAGCATCAATTCGGCATTTAGTGCGGAATTTTCAGATAAATATCAACGAGATCGCAATTCAAACACCCGAAAGAATTAAAAAAGGCAACAGCTTTCATTTTTGTACTAACTTTTATTTTTGAGCCGCGCGCTTCGAAAAGTTGGCATTGAAGTTCGCCTTGAGAAAGCAAAACGTGAAAGAGGAAAAAAAAGTTGAGGATTTTCAAAGATGGAGCTCCAGATTATCCGTCTTTTTTTTTGCAAATCTGACAAATCTGGTCTCTTTGAAGATTTTTCTTCAGAGATGAAAGATGGCGGAACTAACCGACGGCGATTTGTTTTGTTTTTGTTTTCAACGTTGATTTCAACTTGTGATAAATTTTTGAATAAATTTTTGTTTTGTGCGCTGTGAATAAAATTTAGTTTTAAGATCATGTTAATAACAAACTAAAAGTTTTTTTTCGTTGTCGTTTAATAACAAACTACACTGTCTGAACAAAAAACTGTTTTATAAGTAAGTTTGAAAGTAATTTTAAAGCTAAATAGACCATCTGATCTCAAGTTTAACAAGTTTAGAACAAAGATTTAAGAAGTATTATTATTTCATAGCAAATATCAATTTAAAAAAAATCTACTATCTTTTAATTTTATGAAATATATATGTATTTATTTTCTTTTAATTTTTACATTTATTTAAGAATATATTTTTTTTAATAACAAACAAGCATACTAACACAAATTAACTTAAAAAGTTGTTATATTTTAAATTTGTACCTTAGCTTTTAAAAGAAATTTGTATAAAAGCTAAACCGCTTAATTTAAGTTCCAGCATGTAAAAAAATCTAAAGTAGCTTAATAACGTAATAATACTTTGAAAAAATATACTTTGTAGCGTCTTAAATTTTTTTATCATGGCTTTGTTGCAATACTCGGCTAGTAGCATAAATCTTAATTTATTAAAATTAATTACATTTAAATTACTAAAAAAAAGATACAAAAGCCTACTTGTTAAAAACTTTATGTGAATTGCAAACGGTATTTTTAACTTACTTATACAACTTTTATTTTTAAATATAGAAACAGAAAAATAACTAAATTTGCTTTTAAAACACTTAGGTTATATATACATAAGTAAGCTTTTCGAAAATTGTTAACTGTTCTCTCTTTCTAAAAGATCAGAACAAATTCTTTAGTAAACACTACAACAAAAAAATAATAAAGCTCATTGATTAAATAGTAAGTGAGCCCAAATCTAAGTAAATTAAAAAAAAATTCTTAAACATTTTTTGTAATTTAAGAAAAAAAAAAGTTAATAAAAAACTGTTGTGCAAGCGAGTTATGCACAAAAAAAAATTTCTTACCTCAAGAGTTTAACATAGTTTTTTAAACAGTAATTCATTAGGCTTAGTCTGACAAAAAACGTTTATTTCTCTTTGATCTTTTATCGTAGGTTTCTCATTAAACTTTTCAAACATATTTGTACAATATATTTCATAACGAATTTATCTTAACCACTTATACAGTATTATTTTATAAGATATTGATTTATTAATATAAATCAGTTAACACTAAAAATTTCCAGAAACTCTGCGTTTCTTCATATTAGAAAATTGTCTGCCTTTGGAACATTTCTATAGTTTAAAGTTTATTGAAAAACAAAAAAAAACACTCAAAATATTTGGTTCTAGGACCTGGTGCACAAAGAACCTTTTGGTTTTCGATTTGCACACCACGGATACCTTTTAACGTCTTGTCCAGGACTATTTTACTATTAAAAAATAAAAATAAAAGTTTCAACTTAAAGTTTCTAAAAATCAAACCAAAGTTCTGGTTGAACAACTTTAAATTTTTTGTGAGTAAGAAACTATCAAGTTAATAATAAACTACGTTATGTTTTACAACTGCTTTTCAAAAATTTAGTTAAAGTGTAAATAGAGTAACCACGAGAGTCAATTAGCTTATTTGTTAACAAGCCACGCATTCAGCCCGTATAAAATCTTACTTACAACTTATCTTTTTACGAAACAACAAATACAACGCTACTTTAATTGTAATTTTTCACCAAGTAAGCTGTCGAAAACGGGTTTTAATGTCAAGCAATAATGCTGGTTTGACGGTTGTTTCATATTTTTTTTGTTACTAAACATAACCTCTTTTTTACCACATTTTAATGAGAACACAACAGTTCAAAAAATTGTTAATTGTTAATTATGTTACTAAATATAAAAGGCTATTGACGCCTGCAACAAGCATATAAATGAAAATCAACCAAACGAGCTGGTTTTTTCTGCAGACGTGTTCTGATGTTTAAAACATATTATTTACAAATTGATCAATTTTTTATGTTTTTCATTTAGCTTGTCAAAATAACTTTAAATAAACTTCACCGCTTTGATTATTATCATAATCGTTTACATTGTTCAAAGATACAAATATCCTTAAGGCAAATCGATTGTTTATAGTTTGAGCAAACGTTTGAAAAAATGCATTTTTTGTAACTACTTATGTATCAATTAAAGAAACAAAAAAATTTCTTTAGAACAAAAAATTAATCTTAGAATTTTTCAGATCGCCGTTTAAGAATCTAAAACTTTGCAAATAGCAACGTTCATTTTAAATATCATATGCAAGAAAGCGTATTAAATTTCAGTGTCGAATTTTCTTACATAATTCATACGGCAGAAAGGTATTTGCGCCTGCAGACGCTTTTACTACACGTCTGCCGTGTACTTTATAATTACGAGTGACACAAAATCCATCAAAATAAACGTAATTCATAAACAAAGCATGAGGTATAAGATAACCGTGTGGCTACGCTTTTCAAGTGATTTCGTCTGCGTTAAAAATAACATTTTTCATTGTGCACCTAAACCGCTTTTGCGCGAAACGATAAAAATAGACTTCATTCAATGCTTTTAATTAAATTCTGGCTTGTTTTGTTTATGCTGTGTGATTTGAGTGCACTTAAACAAGCTCTGAAATTTTAGTTTGTTTTGAGTTTTTAAAACAAGAGCTTGTTATGCATATTCATCTTGCACATGTCGTACTAATAAACAAAACTTTCAGACGTTTCTTTTATTCTGTTTCTGCTCAAAACTCATTACTGTTTATGAAGACTTTTTTTAAAAATTTTAATGTTTACCCAACATGTTGCATTACAAGCGTGCAACACTTGTAACGAGCGTGACTAGTGATTACAAATTGCTTGTGCGAAAAATTTTTTTGACTTTTTAAAACAAAAACTCGATAACCGCGAAAGCATTTCGACTTTTCGGAATGTTTGTTTGCGTTGCAATCGAAACTTTTCGTAATTGCTGTCTCCTCGAGCATATTTCGGTAGCTGCTGGATGGCTGGCTCGCTGTCAAGTGCCTGTTGGTTGCGTGTGAAAGAAAAACAAAGTTTTGTTTTCAATCCGCGAAGCATGGAAAGGTAAATTTAAAATTTAGAATCACTGAGTGCTTTGTTGCATGAAAAATAAATCTGAGTGTTAAAACTGACTCAAGGTTTGTTTTAGTTAGTTTTATTGTTTGTAAGCGTTAGGAGATAATACATTCTGTTTTATAAATAAATAGTTGTTTGTTATTAACTTAACAGTAACCATTTAGAAATTATGCTTTGAAAGCAAATGGGTTAAACGAATTTAATAGTTTGGTAAACTTACTAAAAAAATAAAAATGTATAAAATAAATCTTATATGTAATACATTTGCATTATACAAACGAAAATGATCTGTCGAAAATGTTAAGTCACAGTATAAGCAAGCATAAAATAATTATATGATTATAATTGATATTTGTTTTTAATATTTAATAAGTGTTTATTTTATTTCTCATTTTTATTATTCTATTTAACAGATAAAAAAATACAGAGTAAGCTTACTTTTAAAGTTGTTGGTTACAGGATGTATAATTTAACGGCCACAAATAAAACACTAGAAATAAAATAATATTTGAACAATAATTTACGCATTATAAAAAATATATTACTTAAAAGGTTAGTGCGGTTTAAAAGTGGTTTTTATACAAAATAAATGAAATAATGGTATATTTATCTCATGGAAATTTAATGAATAAATCATTTTTTAAGCGATAACAGAAACTGGAACAAAGTGATGTTATTGTGCTTATGAAAAAGCAAATATTATTTTTAAATGTCATTATGTTTAAAAGATTAATAAGCTATTTATTACTCGACTTATACTTTTGTTGAACCAGTGAAGATATAAACTTCAATAGAAGTTTACGGTTTGGTTCACTTATATACCATCACTTTATTTAAGTTATTTAAAGTCAAAAAGGTAAAATAAAAGGTAATAAATTCTAAAATAATCTAAATTTAATAAGGATACATATAGGCTAAATTTTTTCGTATTATGTTACGCAAATTCGTAAAAAAACTTATATTTCACAATTCATTGAACTTTTTTTAGTTGGAAAACAATTACTTAAAACTGCAAAAACGTTTGGCTTTCCACAATCAATAAGTCTGCTAGCAACAAGAAAATCAAATTAAACGCCAAATTTTCTGTGCAGAAAATAAAACTACCACCAACTGTTTTAAAACGATAATAAACTTTTCAATTTACTTTTAATGCATAAGAATAAAAACACGCTTAATTAAACACAGTCAATAAAATCATTTTGTATCTATGAAAATTTCAAAGTTTCCACAAAATAACCTTGCCATCAAAACAATCTGATTCTGCTTCAACTTGATATCCTGTGCTTAATAAAACTAAATCCTCTTTATTTATATCACAAACTAAACTATGAACTTCATAATTGAAACTTGAAAATCTCTGCCGAGCATAATCGCTTAATCTGCTTGCAACGAAATGCACTCGCCACTTTCTTTCCACCTTCTCTCGAAATTTGTTTCGCTCTCTCGTTTTGAAAACAGCGGGTTGTTGTGTTGCCTATTGCCAAGATAAAGTAGCAATTGAGTTAAGCAACTTCAAAGCGATAAACTGTTGAAGCAGCGTTTTAGCTCGCGTGGTTTTATTTTCGCACACTCCCAAGGATCACTAGTCACTGCTATGTTAAAAAACTTTGAAGCTTTAAAATTAATAATGCATAAGTTTTTTAATTGACAATTCAAAAACTGTACCGAAGTCTGAAATAGCAGCCTTGGTTTGAAATTTCAATAGACAAATGGACATATGCTAATTTAATAACTATTTTCTTTTGTTTAGTTTGAACTTTTCTAACAGTATTTGACCTTTAGTTGCTTTTTCACTACATATAAATCATCACTTCAAAAACGTTTAGAATTACTCACGAAGTTTTTCACACAAATTAAACCTTTAACATTTAAGCTTTGCTGAAGTAAATATCGGAAATTAAATTTTGTGTGTCATTGATAAAGATTACACGGACATTAGACCTGAATTTACCATGTAGCAATTTTAAAAGCATTAATGGTTTTCTTGAATAAAATATATGAATTTTGCTTTAATAATAGATTTTAGACTTTAAAACTAACTAAATTTATTATTTCTTCAAAGTTGATAAACAAAAACACTTGCAAACAACTTTAAGCCTGAAACAAAAATTATTTATTAATTCTATTTAACAAATTGTTTTTAATTTTATAATTTTATTTAAATCTTTAACAAAGTTAAAAACTAACATGCGTTGCATACATATCATGTAGTTTATTTTACATACTTGCATTTAATTTTGTAATCGCATGTTTTTATTTTATTTTAAATGTACTCAACAAAGTTTAAGAAACGTAGAACAAATTACAATTATAAAAATTACGATTTCCTTTCATAAATTAAAACAAAACTTATTTATTAAAAAAATAATTCAGTTGCGTGCTAAAGGGAAGTATTCACAGTTTTTTTTAAACTTCACAAAAATTTTCAGTGCTAATCAAAAATTTTCCTGTAAATATTGTAGGATTACAGACCTCAGTTACGTCACAATTCCTTTCTGCTGCAGTCACCATGGAAACGAAGATCATCAATTAGCGATAAGCCGATTTCACGCTTCAAAGACTTCAGGTTACGTGGTTGTTTGAGAAGATGAGCTTTATGTGTTTTTACTCTATGCTTTGAAACTGTGTGTGTTTTTAAATATTTTGTTTTAAATAAATCTTATACTGTATCTAAACTTTAAGGTGAATAATATAAGAAAAATAAGCGTATTTATTTGTAGTTTAACATATTAAAACTTAAGTTATAAAAAAATAAAAAAGATGATTCAGATTTGCTTTTTCAACTTTGACCCTTTTATTCCTGTAGCTTATTGATATTTCTAATAAAACTTCACAGAAAAATTAAAAGATTTAACTTTACAATAAATGCAAATTAGATTTCTTTTATGTAAGAGAAAGTCTAAAAGTAAATGACAATCTACAAAAGCTTACCAAAAATAAACAAAAAACATTGCTAGTTTACAACATACCTATTTGTTTGCTTTTTTTTAAATATAATAACAAACATAACATTAAAATAAGTTTGATAATTTTTTTTAAACTATTGAGAAAAACATTTTAGCGCTTTGTTTGTGACATTTAAAAAATCCTTTTAATTATCAAAGTATAGACTTTATCAAGAACATAGATACTGTATTAAACTAAAATATCAACAAATGTAAACATTATTTATATTCAAAACTAACAAATTAAGTAAGTTATTTTTGTTGGCTTCATTATCAGTAAACAAACCAAGAACTAAAAACTTTTTGTTAAAAGATATCTGCTTTGGCTACGTAATCTAATTAATCAAGTTTAAATTTTAATATGATATTGTTTTTTGAATATACTTTAAACTTTTGATATTTTAGTATAAAGATAATTAAACTTTATTTTTAGTTTTCTTAATACGTATTATTTGCACACGATGTTTATTTTTCAAATATATAAACAAAATAAGAGTCTATTTGATTGTTAGTGTTACTTACAAAACTTTACACACGTTTTTATTTATTTTTTGATAAAGTTTTTAATTTGAATTAAATCAACAACTATAAATTTTCATGTTGGTTTTAAAATTTAGTATTTTACACTAAAAATTATTGTGAGCAAATTTAATATAATACATCCAAATTAAGATTTATTCTTTGAAGAATTTATTTTACAAACAAAGTTCGATTAAAAACTTCGTCAATGATTATAAATTCAAAAAGATATACAACAGTCATGGAAAGTAGCATTAAATCGATTAAATAAAAACAAATTTTTTCTTAAAACGTTTCCTTAAAAACTAAACAAATTAAATTTTAATATCAAAATTGAATTTATGGTAAAGTTTAAACTTTAGATAAGCTTTAAAATCAATATAACAACAAGAACAATAATAAAGGCTCTATGTAGCTTTCTTTTTCTTATATTTATTTTTTAAAGTAAACATTGTTTAAGTAAAAATGTAGCTAGTAGTACTGAGTGAGCTTAAAGTTGAGATGCATATTAACGTAGTTTATTAGTTGTGACGTAGCTATTGAAAATTTAAGCAATTTTGTATTTGTAATAGCTATCAAAATTGAAAATTCCACCCAAATGCTTTTTATAAAAACTTTTAGTAATAAACAAATCTTTACTTATACATAAAATAAATTAAGTTTTAATATCAAGATTGAAATTGTGGTAAAGTTTAAAATGTAGTTAAGTTTCAAAATCGAAAAACAACACAAATAATAATTAAAAAAAATCTGTATGTAGCTTTCTTTTTTCTTCTAGTTGATTTTTAAAGTAAATATTGCTTAAATAAAATATAGTTAAAGTACTAAGTGAGCTTTAGTTAAGATGCGTTTTAATAAAGCTAATTTAATTATGACTTAACTATTGAAGATTTAATTAATTTTGTACTTGTGATAGCTACGAAAATTTTAAACTTTGCTCGAATGATTTTTATAAAACATTTAGTTTCAAGAAAATATTAGCTACACAAAAACTTTTTAAGAGCATGCATAAAACCTCTATTACGGACAACTTAAGACTTAAGTTTTAAAGTCGAATTTTTTGAAGTGCGGGCAGGAATAAAAGAGCTGGTACCGTTTATTTAAGTTATCCCTTCTGTCTGCTTTGGCGATCGCGACCTTATTTAGTATGAAAGTACTGCGAATGCTTTGTTGTTTTTTGGCTTTGCAAGTATGCAAGATTATTTTCCAGTCTATTTTATAATCAATGTTGTTATTTTTTAGTTTCCACATGTATTTTTAGATTTCTGATCCCTTTTCTTTGTAGTTTTTAAAATCACTGATATGGCTGTACCATATTTTTGAACATTCCACCCGTTGATCCCAAACATTTTTTTAGCTGATTGTTGCTTTAAATATGAACTTTTCAACTAAGCATTTATTTTTGAGAGGACATTTATTTATTGTTCGACAGTTACAAAGTGTTTCGGTTTGTTCATCGTTTTTGTTTTTAAGTATTTTCGATTATGCTTTTAGATTCATTTCTTAATATTTCTCATGCAACTATATGAAATTTTACAATTATTTTTGTTTATTATTTTATTTAGCTTGTACTCTAGTAAAATATATAACATCTTAATGATTATTAAAGAAATTTTAACATAGTAATAAGTATAATACATTTTAAATATTGTTGTTAGGTTTGTATTTAAAATAAAATAAAATAATATGATTTATAGTGATGATTATAGATTTATAGACTAACTATATTGAAACTAGGTATACTTTTAGTGAACAAAACGTTCTAAAAATAGTTAAATATTTGAATTGAATTTGATTTCAAACTTATAAAAAACATTTAACGAAGTTTGTAATAACTTCTGTTTTGTTATAATTGCTTGGAAAGGATTTATAAACTTTATTTAAAACATTAAGCGCTTTCAGAACTTTAATTAAAAAAACAAATACTTTCAAAATAAAACACATTAGAAACAACAATAGTAAACATATCCACTTAAAATCTTGTCATTAACGAAAGCTTCTAAAATTTATTTAACCTGTTTCTATCCTATTTTGTGAGAAAATATTAAGTAACTATAAAATTTTTTGATACTTTTGTTAGTCATCTACGCTATACTTATAAACATTAAAATTTCAGATGTTATCCAGTGATTATTGTACACTGTACTACAAGCATACGAAATTTAACTTAATTGAGTTGGTTATTATTTATCACTTAGAAAATTTAAATACTTAGAAAACCTTTTTGTTATATTAACCTTTTTTACACAACTTTTAAAGGAATTTTCTCATAAGACAACAAAATTTTATTAGATTACAAAATACAACCTATGCAAAAACTGATAAAAGTTACCTATTATGTAGTTATACTTTAAATACTGTTTAGTGGCTAACCAACTTATTGGTAAACACTAAAACATATAAACGAAATTGAGTTGGAGTTTTTGAAAGGTTTACAAATAAAGACATACTAATGTTTATTGTTTACAAACTAACTTGTACGGTTCCGATCTGTATTATTGTGCACTATGCAGTCAGTAAAAAATGGTTTTAAACAAAAAGGTTTATTTAAATAATCTAGTTTGTATTCTAATCACAAATACGTGACTTCGTTTGAAATTAGAACAAAATAAATTTAAGTACTATAAGTACCGTGTAATATTAAAAAATAGAATCTAAACTAGTTTGGTTATTCAAAAAGCTGAAATTTTACGTTTATGAACTATTGCAATTGAATAGACAAAAGCTATAAAATCTGTTACCTTATTTATTTTTTAATAATAAATAAAATTTTAATAATAAATGTTACAAAATAAAATTATTTTTCTGTTTTATTTATGATATTTTGTTTAAGCTAGACTTAACAACAGAAACTTCTAACATTAAGAGAAACTAAAGACTCAAAAGAAAATAATTTAAAAAGAATTAACTGAAACTATTTTGTACAAACTTAAATATGTATCAATGTAAGATCAAAGTGAAGACTTGATATATTTGCTGTAACGACTAGAATTGTTGTATTAAAAAGGAAAGTACCCACAACGAATCTAGTTTTTTAAAGCAGTGAGAAAAACAAAAACACTGAACTGATCATCAACAAACAGAGGTAAACAAACGAATGTTAAAACTACCGTTCTAAATTTTTCTAACATTGTTGATGACGTCAAACTAATGTTTTGCTTTTGTGGTGTCTGTAATATAGTTGTGTCAATTATAGCAGTTTTAAAAATGTTTAGTTATCGAGTTTAAAAAGAATCTTGCTGAGTGTTCTTTTTGACCTATAAGCTGCTTCGCTAAACTTTTTGAGCAAACTACAGTCAGTTACAATTTCCAAACGAAAATTGTAAAATTAAAACAACATAAGGTAATACGTTCATATTATTTAATCTTATTAGAATATTAGCTAACAACCGTGTTTTAGAAATTCGTCTAATGTTTAAAACAAGAAATGTTTTTAATAGTTTCACAAGGTTAAACATTTTTAGGTTAAGTATTTTTTGTTTTCTTCTAGTTACATATTAGTAATGCTAAAACTTTAAAAAACTAATAAAAATAGCTGTAAGATAGCAGAGACGTGTATGTAGACTTAAGAGATACTTATTGTTTATTTTGTTTTATTATAAATAAACTATTAAGATTAAATGCACAAGACATATGATTTAAAAAGCTAAAGTTTTAATAACATTTTAAATAATGAACAAAAAACCAATGAAATCTAAGTGCAAATGTAAAATTTAAGTTACTTTATAGTTTTATTTCAAACAACAAATCAATTCTTTTAAATGCTTAAAGCACTAAATGCTAGTATTTACTTTCATTTATTTTAAAGTCAAATTGTAAAATTTATTTGGTTGGATCAGCATATATGCCATTACAATTGTTCCTTTTAACACTTCCACAAAATACTAATAGAAATAATAAATAAATGTATAGTATGATGCACAAGTTTTTATAATCGATGTAAAAACAAGTTTTGAATACAGTTAATAAAAAGATAACTAGAATTAAACAAAAGTACTAGAGTTCTCAAAATAGAAACTATTAAGTTAATTATTATAATACCAAGCTGTATTGAAAACAAAGTTAGAAAAAAAAAGTGTTTAAAGTTTTTAATGAAAGTATATTTTAAAAATTATTTTTTAATAATTGTTCAAAACTTCCTTAAATCAAAAACGAATTAGTTGTTTTTCATTAATTTTATTCATTTAAAAGATGTTTTGATAATTTTCACATATCATGTGTTCCATTTGTCGGGATTATTACGAAGATTATCAGTTGCTGTATCTATAGCATCAAAGATAGCCTGAAAAAATTTAGAATCGTTAAAGTTTTTTTAGTAAATTCTTTAACACTTGTAAATTTTAAAAGCAAAATGTTTCTTTTATAAAATATAACATAGTATTCTTTAGGTTATTTTAAAAGTTTTTTTTTAATTCTACTTATTTCCTTAATTTACATCATTCACATACTTTTCTAGCACAGGAAGTGTTGAAGTACATCAAATTGAACAGCTTGTCATATACTTCATTTTCATAAGTAAAATTTTCAGTCAAATAATCGCTACCCTTCCCAAAAAGATTTATATGTCCAGATTCATCACCTTCTTCCCTTTTAGCACCTTAAATAATTTTTTAATATTGTTTTCAAATATTTTCATATTAAGCAAAAAAAAAGTGACGTAATAAAGCATTTATAACTATATTCTATGAAAAATTTGATATTTTACTACTTAAACAAAAACTTTATTCAGTCATATAAAAAGTTAGATTCAAAAATTTAATTTCCTTGTAGCTAACAATTTTAACTTTAAAGCTCACCATAACTTTATTTTAAAAACTAAAAAAATTTTTTGTGTTTATGTTAGAACAACTTATTTACTCTTGTTTCATTTCAAAAACTGTGCTTAATATTCTTACCAAACATAGGATGCGTTTTGAGTATGAAACAATTTTATGTATTCACAATCATCTTAGAGCAGCACTATTAATATTTTTTTCATACTATTAAAAATTTATTCAATACTCTTACCAAACACAGAATGGGTTTTGAATTTTACTGAAGCAATCGGTATGTGAATGACGATCGGGCACCTTGGCTTGTCAGCATCGTAAAACACGTAGTAATCCTTCATACCTTCTCTTTTGTAAAGAGTTCGATCGATTGTAGGGAACGGAATTTTGTGCAGTTTTGCCCAGTCTTCAGCTAAATAGAGCTCCTAAATGTGTATAAACTAAGAAGTTTAACCATTAATTTTTCTAAAAACTGCCACAATATTAATAAATAAATAATAGTTTTTATTTTGGTAAAGTTTATTTTTCCACGAAGGGTCACTTTTTTACGAAGACACTTTTGCACAGGTTGAAACTTTTAATTAATCTATTACTTTTACTGTCACCCCTAGTCTATACCCTTGGTCAGTAACTTATTTTCTCATTTATAAATATATATATATTTTTTTACTATCACTGTTAGCCCTAACTCTTACCCTTGGTCGATATATATATCTTTTTTAAGTTGTTTAACTTACTTCAAAAGGATCGCTATCATCGCTCCTCCTGGCGCTCAGATCGCACGAGATGATGACGTCAACCTTCCTCTGAGGTCTCAACAGCAGCGGGTAGGGAGAATTGAATGCCAACCCCGCATCGGCCAGCAACATCTGATCGTTAGAAGTGTCCGTTGCCTCGTCCAAATCCATAAACTCGTCCGCTGTTTGAATTTTTTTTTATGTTATACGCGTCATGGTTGGCTTTTTTTTAATAAAATAACCATGAAACTACACGATTTTTTTTTCTACGATGTTTAGAAGTAAGTAAATAAAAGTACTTCAAGAATTTTTAAGGTGCACTTTAAAACAAAACTCTGGCTAATTCAAGTAGTGTTTTAACCATCTACTTTTAAAATATATAAAAAAATGACAAATTTAAAACATTTTCAATGACGTTTAAAAGTAAAGAAAAAAATCATTTCAAAGAATTTCAGGTTGCAATAGAAATAATATTTCTCTAGCAAGTTTTAGAATTAATTTAAATATCTCTTTTCAAAATACATAATAGCATCGTTTAACAACCTTCCCTCACAGGTGGCATATGCTTAACGTCTAAAGGATTTAGTGGGTATTTGTTAGCCCATGATAAACCCCGCATAAAACTCAAAACTCTACCAGCTGTATATTTTCTTGTCTGTTTGTGAAAAATAGTTTTTACTTAATAGTTGGAAATTTGTTTTTAATAAAGTTGTTTTCAGTAAAACTGTTTATCATGTTCTTAAAATAGTGTTTTTTAACTACAGAATGTGAAAAATGAATTTAAGTTTAAAATAAGACATTATTATATATGCTAATAACTTAACAAATTTTCTCTTTAGTAAATTATATACAAACTAAAATTAAAACAACTAAAACAATTATGCTTTGAACAAAATAAACTGTTTAAATTTTTTAAGTTTAAATTATTTTAAAAACTGCAGCTTTCACTAAACAGAAGAACAAATTAAAACATATTATACTGCCTTTTCAGTTCAGTTTAACTACATTTGTACAGTGCTTATTCACTTATCCGGATTTCACTTATTCGGACGCTCACTTATCCGGACAGTTTCAGTCAGACGAAAAATTCAATAAATTTTCAATATTAAACACTAAAATTTTTGTATGATGCAAATATTAAAGCTTTCATGTTGTAAGAAAATTTTAAGTGATTTTATAAATTCTACAATTTTAGTCATTATTATGATGTAATTAATACTACTAAAGATTACATTCTATCTTTGTTAAAAACTAGTTTAGTTATCAAAAACCTTTGCATGTAAAGTAAGTCAGTTGAGAAATTAAAAAAAAGTTATTTAAAACATAACTTTTAGTTTTTCATTTTAATATTAGAAGTTTTTTTTATAGGTAATTAAATTATTATCGTTGTCATTCAGAAGCCACACCAGAAAAAGTTTCACAACTTATTAAGTTCCTTGAATTTTCTGCTAAAAGACGTGTTAAAACTATAAAATAAACGTTTTTTTTTTGTAAAATTTCCAATAAAAACTAGTTTGTTAGGAGTGATATGTTTCCATTAAATTGACTTTAAACTTAGTCAAAGTTTTCGTTTACTTTATGTCTGTTTTCTTTTTCTTTGTTTAAGCAGTTTTTTTTCTTTTCATTTAGGGAGATAATTTTAATTTATTTTTTGTTCTTAAAGATTTATTAGATTTAAATTTTCTCTTAAATGCAGCAGTTATATTATTATAAGAAAAAATTGATTTTTTGTACTTATCCGGAATATTGGTTATCCGGACATGTTTACAAAAAAATCTTGCCCAACATGCCCGGATAAGTGAATAAGCACTTTATTTAAATATATGTGTAATGTATATTCGGTGCATTTATTAAAATGCTTAAAACTAGTTTAATTATTAATTTTAATCACTTTTTGAGTCTGGTTGATATCTGAACAAAAACAAAGTTAACAAAATGTTGTGTTAAAGTTTTTAGTTTTAAAGGTCGAACACAATTTTAAACAATCTGTAAGTACATAAGAATCACTTTATTTTATAACTACTATGTGCAACATAAGTGCTAACCTCAAAAAGATTGTGGAAAAAGCTATTGCATTTGATTTTCTTATTGACCTGTTGTTATTATGTTGTAGTTTAGTTAGTGTGAAGTATATATTTGAACTTTTTGTAATATTTAGCCAAAGTTTCTGAAAAACATACTTGTTTGTCTTCTTCATTGGGGTTAGATTCTTTTTCTGTTTACAAAAATTGAAAGTTTTATTAAAAAATACATAAAACGTAAAAGCAAGTTATAACAAAAATTCCAAAAAATAAATTTAAAATTCATAAGTATAAGTTTTAAATACGATTTAATTCATTTGTCATACTAAAATTTATTCTTAATAAAAAAGTGTAACCTTCTAATACTTCTTTAGCTTCTTCGTTCAACTTGTTTGGTTCAATTTGTTTTTGCTGATTTACAAATCTGTGCAAGATAATTGCGAACGCGCTTCCCCATATGCCCTGTAAGGATATTTTATTTGAACATAAATTTAGACTGTTTTAGTAATTTTTTTAAAATGATTAATAACAGCAACTATCAAAGTAACAGTAAATAGTTACTTATTGTTTGCTGCAACAAATTTAAAATAGGAAAGCAATAAAAGAGACTGCTTGAAATCAAGTAGTGTTGAACATTAAGAGTACTAGTGGTAATTAATCACTCAAAGTTATAAAGTCTACGTATTAAAGTTTACACATATTACTTACTTAGTTACTACCAATGTGCACCAATTATAAATAAGTATTTTAACTTTTGAATAATACTTAATCTGTTTATAGGAGTCTTTTGAAGCAAAATATCTATTAAAAGTTGAAAGTAATTTTTTTGTATTTAGCTCTTAAAAACTGTTTAAATATTTATACTTAATGTGCATTTCAACTTTTTAACAAGATGAAAATGACGTCGTTATTGAGAAGAAAACTGTTCAATAAAAAAATTAAAACAGATACTTTATTTCAATAAAAACTTTGTACCATTAAAAAATGTAGTGGAGCTTCATCGAAACTTTCAGTTTTATTTCCCATGAAAAATTTGCTGTCAAAATCTTTGGTTGGTACGTAAGAAGCGTATTTTGGCAGTCCAATTTCAAAAGGTGAAAACTCGAGCCACTCTTTGTTAAAATAACATTAGTTTGCATTACTTTTAAGTGCTTTCAAGATAAAATAAACAACTATTTTTTCCGAAAAAAAACTTTTATTTACTAAAAGTCTAAAAATATATAATATGAAAAAAACAAAATACTTTTTTTTTACTATTTGTGAAAGTTATTATTCGTAAAAAAAGTTTTTGATATATATCTACTTACTTATCAAATAACAATAAGTAAAAGCGATTAAACAAAATGTCTTTTTTTTATCCAATTAATACATAATTTATTTATTTTAATGTACTTTAACGGTTTAATTGGTATGTGCCAGAGTCTTCTAGAGTGGGTGATATCACCATTTTATCTACGAGGGGGCAATAACTAGTACGAAATCGAAAAGAAAGATAGCTAAATTATAAGTGAAGGGGAGTATCTAACAAAGTAGAGGTGATTACTTCTTAAATTTCTGCCAAGTGGGTGGTTATTAAAAAAGGTTGGTTTACTATGTTGGGTTTGATCGTAGAGCTTTTTTAATTGATAGTAATGGTGAACAAACAAGTAGTATTTTAAAAAATTCTGGTTTTTCAAACTAGTAAAAATAACAGTGTGTAACAGATGTCTATTAAAAATTAAAATCATAGCGATAATTACAACATTTTTTTTCAAACGAATGAGTTACTTTTAACAGTAAAACTTAAACTGTAAACCATGAAACTTCACAGCAGATTCGGCCATTTTTACATTTAAACAAGCCATCAACGGCATTGGATTTTCTCCTTTGCTAATGACGTCACTCATTGTAGACAACTTGTCATTCTCCCAGCTTCCTATCTGAAAGTCTTAACGTTAACCAATAATTTTTTTAACTAAATTTGTTTTTTCGAATAGCTTAAATTGAGAAGCATTTAAGTTTGAAGTTTAAAGTATAAGCTAGTCGCTTAAAATTACTAAACTTTAGCGACAAACGATGTTTTTGTAATGTAGAATTTTATACAGTTTAGCAAAAAAATAAAGTTTAAACATGCTCACATCATCACCAAACAAATGCACGGCGATGTAATATCCCCAAAGATCAACAAATGAAGTCGGTTGCCCGCGTTCTCTCTTCGCTTTAAGGTTTTCACTGTAATACTTGTATTTACATTTAAAAAAAAACAAGTTTTTGTTTTTTAAATCAACTCTGAGCCTTTAAAATTGGAAATTAAAATAAAAAAATGTAATTTAATAAAATTCCAATTTAACTAGTTGTTGTAGATGGTTATTAAAATGTAAAACTGATTTAGTTTGAAATTAGTTCTGAAGTTAGCTAAGTAGTTAGGTACCTTGTAACTTTATTTGTGTTTAATGAGTTTTTTAGTTCGTAATCATTGCATTACGCATGAACCACTGTGTTGAATAAAAAACTGTGAATTTTAAACTGTTTTATTAATATAAAAACTTATATTTAATATCAGGATTTAAACAATTTATAAAAAAATACATTGTTTTTTACACTTAAACCATGGTGTAGGTATTTTGGTATGGTAGTGAATATATAATAAGTAATCAATCATAAATATATATTGTTGAAAAAACTAGCAAAGCACAAAAGTAGTTAAAGTAGTATAATTGGAAAAAAAAACAGTCGAGTTTAAAGAAACTCGTTAATTATATCAGAATCATTTAAAACGCCGAAGTTAACAGAAAATACCATCAAAGATATCATCTATATGTAATAAGTAGGTTATAAAATAATAAGTACACATCTTCTGTAAACAGTTTACTTTTTTGTAATCGATTATTTTATGTTGGAATTTGTTTTGTTATGGTTTTTTATTTAATTATTTGTTATGGTTATATTTTGTATTTAACTTAGTTAAAATAAATTTTTTTTCAAGAAATTGAGAAATAATGGAAAGTTATTTTTATTATAAATAAATATTTAATTAAAATCAATACCTAATATGCAGATATTTATGAACTAACTGAATCTTTGCCAAGTCAAGAAAAAAGTCGAAATTAGTGCTCTCAGAAATTCTCTCTCTTGCTAACTTGCTCACAGCCCCTATTCCTTCGGACGGAAACTTCGAATTCATGTAAGTAAAAGCAAGAGCCCTAAACGAACATTAGAAATTATTAGTTTTTCTCTTAACAACATTTTTTATGTAAAACGAAAAGTTCTGAAGCTCATTGTATTTGCATTGTAAGTTTAGCTAGACAACGTTGAAAGTAAAAGCATGCAACATCATCTCAACCATTGTAACAGCTAAACTAAAAATGCATAGCAAGGAAGTATTATGATTTTAACTAAACTTCAGAAAACAAATCAAACCAGGTGGACCCGGAAAGTCCGCTCAGGTAGGTGGTGGCGTCCAGCACTCCCATGTCCTCCAACGCCTTCAAACACCCCAAGTACCCCACCATGGCTCGTACTCCGCCTCCCGACCCCATCACCGCCACCGTGGGAGTCTCACCCAAACTGTTAGGGGATTTCCCGCTCATGATGCTCTGTAATGTTTTGAGCACTTTGCTCTTTCTCTGCATTCTGAACTGTTTTTCTTCTTTGCACAGGGATAAGCTGAACCGCACATCAGGGTTAGTGCTGAAGAAAAATAGTTTTAAGATTTATTTACTTTTGTAGTTGCTTGTTAAATTTTTATAAACGTTAAATTTTGTCATACCAAAAATATAAATAGTAACTTGTAATATTAGTATATAAATTTTTTTTTGAAAAACTCCATTGTTTTTCAATTGCTAAATGTTTTTAAGTTTAATTCAAGTTTTTAACTTTTTGTAAACGTAAAACTTTTTGATACTTAAAGTTGAATAATAATTTGCAATACTAGTTTATAAAAAAACTTTGAATTTTTTAAATGAGAATATTTCAATTAAAACAGTTTTATTGATTTAAAAGCTATTTTTCGAATTGACTTACCACTTTGTTCTTGTAACTTCAATAAAAACGTTTGAATCCTGAAATTATTAATACATATTAACGTATAAACATTTTACAAATATAAAAAGCAACTAACTATTAAAATCTTCTCAGTTAGAAATTACTCAAATATTGTTTTAATTACATCATAACTGTCTTATATCTTATAAATTTATATCTACTCTGAGGAACTATAATGTTAATCAGGTTGACCAAAGCTAAGAAATTAATATCTATAAAACGTTTTATACTTAATAAAAATAACTTTAACTGGAAAGTACGATACGATGTTTAAATGCTATTTACACAAAAATTAACTTAAGTTTAGATCATAAAAGTCGGTTTTAATGTAATAATAAAAACATGAGCTTATAATGATGTTAAACGTAACTTATCTAAAATCCATTTATTATAGTAGTCGTATTGAAATTACAACTAACTTTGTTGCTGGCAAAACAGCAGCTTACCTTGAATTTCAAGGTAACTTCTTTCTTTTTTTCAACACTTTCGTAATCAATTGTGCTTAAGTCAAAAATAACAGGTTCTCCTATTTGGTGGTTGGGGAATATGCTGTTTTCATCAAACAATTTAACCTAAAAGGGTTATTTTCGTAAAATCTGTAATACTTAGATAATTTGATGATGATATAAAGAAGTTAAAATTTTTTACATTCGGTTTTATTTCATCGTTACGAGGGGGAATGAGAAAAAAATATATTTAGATAAAAATACACAAAGAACTTTAAAGTTTTTTTTTCATAAATACATATTAAAATACAAAAAAACAAAGTAGAACATTTTATATCTGTTGTACTTTATATGTTGTTTTAAAACTTTATACAAGTTATATACAGAACAATAGAAAGAATAACAGTAAAAACTTTAAAGTTTTAGTTTTATTAAAATTGAAACATTTCTTAAAATATATTTAAATACTATAGTTGATAATAAATCTGTAAAGAAACCAAACAAAAATAGGTATTTTTAAAAGTGTTAAAACAAAAAAGTTTTTATGCAAAAATAACACTATTGAAATAATTAACTAACTAATCTTAAACTAATATCACCTTAATTTTTTCAGCACCTCCATAAAAATCTTACTAAAAATTACAAACTAAACCAAAGATTTACGCAAGCAAAACTTAAACAAAAACTATAGTTACTTCAAGCTGACACTTTTCAGTCTCTGGAACTCTTGATTTGGAGGGAAACCAAAATTTAAACTCCTCATTCCAAGCTGGAGTATTACTGTTGTTTATTGTTCTCGTCTTGTACTCGTAGTTGAACTTTCCGATACTTTTCAATGTCAAGTATGAATCGGGAGTATCAACTTTGAAGAAAAACTTTTGGTTATTTTAAATATTATTCAAAATATTATTTATATAATATTTTTTAAATAATAATTTTTATTATTCAGCAATTTTCTTGAGACTGATGTCAACTAAGTTTGTAAGGAGTTATTGTAAAGCTTTTAAGAAGCTTCAATGTACTTATTAACAGGCTATAAAACTTGGCGTAGTATGTATTTAAGTTATTAGTTTCTTATAGTTAGAGGGTGCAATTTTACTACTTATAATAAAAGCTGAAAATTAAAAGTTATAAAAAGCATATCTGTAAAATAACTTATACATTAAATTTTTTAACATATTTAAAAACCAATTAACTATAATTTTTGTTTTTGCTAGATATAAGAAAGTTTATAAAAACAACATGCTAAATTTAAAGTATGCTTATATGATTTTAAACATGTTTTTCATTTAACTATAATGAACAAACTATTCAATTACTTGCGTCAGATAGCCATCCTTTTGTTATTTCTCCTTTAATAATTTTAACTGTTAACAAATCACATGTCAGTCTCGTTTTTTCCACCTGTATTCAATCGTTAGTAAGCTATCTATTTCAGAAATTACGAAAAAAAACTTAATGAAATTTTATGAAGTTAAGTAAGTAAGTGCGGATGTCATTAAAGTTAAGACATTTGTTTAAGTCGAACTTGTAATGTAACAATGTAAATATACCATAAATATATTTACAATGTAAATAAATTTCTTCAAAACAATGAAGTGTTTATTTCACGGCAAAAACGTAATAAAACTTACATTTATTACGACATAAAAGTAATGTTGAAAGTAAAATTAAAATTTTATATTATTAGCTAAGTTTATAAACTATCGTAGACTGCTTTAATTTTTGTACAACTTTTTAAATTGTTTTAAAATCAGTATAGAAATAATTATGTCTTAATTTGTAGGGAGTAGTTAAAAGAATTAAGACCAACGGAAAAATTGATATAAAACTGTTAAAATTGATTTTGTTTTATGGCTTGTATTTATCCCTACTTTGACATCTTCTAAAAATGTAGAGATAAAAATGTCTAAAGCCCAAAACTAAACAAAGAAAGACAAAATTAATGAAGTAGGTAATGGTTTTATGACGTTTATAGTTAAACATGATTTTTAAAAATTTGTGTGAGAAATTTATTAAAATGTTTACTTAGACTTTTGTTGTTGTCTAATTATTTATCTTTGAATTTTTATTATTATAAAAAACTTGTGTATTGGAAATTTCTTAGTGTGTAGCTCGATGACCCAAAGATTTTTCCTTTGACCAAAAATTTTAGCGTTGATTTTTTATCGTGGACAAATAACTAGAACCATTGTTTCGAGTTAAAATAAAAGCTTGATTTTGTTTTTAAATTACAACAAGTGTAATCTATTATTTAGTTTCAATAAACTAATTCTAATTTTAACTGAAACTCAATAAGAAAACCTTTAAAGTTCTTAATAAAAAACGTATTATATTTTCAAATTTTATTATTTATTTAAATTTAAACTTTTAGTTTTTGATATTAGGAATAAAAATATAATAGCTGACTCACTTCATACTCCAGATAAGGATCGTGTTCTAATTCTAAAATTAAAATATATAAGTTAAACAAATAAAATTCTTTTTCAATTAAAGCATAAAAATTAGTATTAGTTCGTATTAAATTATGGTTTTTAAAACAAATCTTAATTTACACTATGTTTTACAGTTTTATCATTAAACAATCATTACAAATCAAATTAACAAATACCTAAACTCATTTTTTTCTCAAGCGTTGTTGTTGTCTCAAAAAATCTGATAGCTTTTTAATTTCTGAAAAATTTGTTTGAAAATTTTTTTATCGCTTAAATTACAACTAAAACATCAAAGAATAGGTTTACACAAAAGCAACACTTTTTATCTAGCCTGTTGTAAGAAAGGAAAAAATATTAAATGACTCTTGAGCCTCATATCACGTATGTATGCTAGTGTTTAGTTATTTGGATAAACAAAATATATCCTGTGGATTGTTTGTTTGTTTTCAGTTTTTATTACAAGGAGTTTGATAAAGTCAAGTTTAATGAATACTTGAAGGTTTTAAAAAACAAGTTTTTTGTATTACTTATAAGAAAAAAAAGCGCTTTTATTTTAATTTTGTTTTGTTTTAATTGCAATATTTTAACTAATTAACAAACGAATAAACCAAATATATATTAAATATAAACTGAAGCAAAAAAAAATATCTTAAAACACTTTTCTAAATGATACATAAGGTGTATATTATTCTAAACTAGCTCCCAATATTTACATCAGTTTTATACCGAAATAGATTAAATGCATACATAATTTACAAACTAAAAATTATGCGTTTGAACAAACTTGCTTTTACAAACAAAACAAAAACAACAAATAAAAAACAATAAATATAATAAAAAGCCTATCTTATAATAGGCTTGTTTTAGATACTACCTGTAGACAACTTACATACTTCTAATACACGTTAAACAGTAAAAGAAAATTTATTATACTTGTGTCAACTTTTCTTAATAATCTGTTTTACTTTACATTATTCAACTTTTTTTTTATATAACACTGTTTGCTTTAAAATATTCTCAAGACTGCAACAAAGCTCATCAATCGTCGATTATTTGTTTAATTTTATTGTAATCTGACATTGTGGTCTTTCAGTGATAGATTGGCACAAAATAAATTCCATCAACACTTTTAGTTGTTGCATATATATGTCATGATCTAGACCAGTGCTTCTGAAATTGGGTTCCACGGAACCCTAGGGTTCCGCGACGCCTCTCAGGGGTTCCGCTAAACCTTTCGAAATTTAAAAATTTATGTAAAAACTATTTACATTTTATGTAAAATTAAAATTAGGGGTTCCGCGGAAAAGTTGAACTTTGGAAAAGGGTTCCGCCACTAGAAAAAGGTTCAGAAGCACTGATCTAGACGATTAATAGTGTCTGTACTTTTCTCTTATTTATGTAAAAGTTTATCCCGACCAAAATTATTATTTTAACTTATCTAAGCGTATTGTTTAAATTACTATTATCTTTTTTTAATTAAAAAAAATCTGTAGAATTCAAAAAATTTATAAAGTTTAAAGTTGGTGTTATTTGTAAGCGTATTTTTTAAATTAGGTAGTACTAAAGTAATAATGTAACAAAAATCATGTTGAACTGACTATATTATTTCAGCAATTGTCTAGAACTCGCAAATTCAACAAATTTAAATAAATTAGAAACTAAACGTAAAACTTAGCTAACTGAACAGCACACAATTTTAACAACTCACACGCAATTGAAATTAATCATAGTTTTATGCGCACTCCAAACAATGTTAACTCCTTGCAATAAAAAACATGTTTATTTGTTCAACAACTAGTATACGAATCTTCAGAGAATGTTTATTTTTATGGATGATTTTTTATCTGAATAAACTCTTTTTAAAAACTAAAAAACGAACTATGCAACATCAGTACTTAAATGTGCGTAAGATAGTTCAGATAGGTTCAAACTATTGCTACTAAACACGTGTTATTAGCAAGTTTTAAACATTTTTAGTTTCATGACCTATTATTAGTTTTACATACTTTCTAAAGTACACTAACAAACACAAATGCACATTGCAAAACATTGCAGTTCACTATTATACTGATATTGAAAACAATACTCTTGTATGCCATAACTGTAAATATTCTCATTAAAATTCCAATAGAAAACGGAGCTGGTTATATTTTATAATTAAACTACACTTGAGTATTCAAAAAACTGGTTAATTCGTTAATATACTTAATATTTATTTATTTACTAGTATTTATTTTTTTTTAAAGGTTTTTGCAAAGTTTAACTTAAGATTTTATGTTGTGAATAAAAGGTTGTTTGTTATTTGACAGACACAGAAAACAGAAACAAAACTGGTTATTTTAAGTTCTAAGGCAAATACTATTGTTCTGGTGTTATGTAAACCAATAATAGTTAGCACTTTGAAAGCATAATTAAAATGACGTATGCTGTTTATAACTACCTCATTTTAATATAAGATTTTAATAAGTAAGTAGGTTAAAGTAGAAAAATAAGTAGGTTAAAGCGAATTGAAAGGCAAGCAGAAATTTATTTGTCGTGAAATTTCAATTCTAGCTTTTAATTGATATTTCTAGGTGAAATTAAACATGAAAGTAATCTAACAGGCTATTTGTTCCAATTTCTTTTTAATTTAAAATGGTTATTTATAAAACGAAAATTTGCAACTGCTAATTGTTTTACAACACTTAAACTAGTATAACATACTTTAGGTATTAAAAGTTAAGGATTTTAAGTTTTATTGAGAAAAATATATTTTTTTCCTAAACAATATATTTTCTAATACAAATAGACAGTATAAAACAGACTAAAACGTATGAAAAGTAGTAAAAACAAAGAACTTCTACCAGCCAAAAAAAAACAAACAAAAAAGTTGTTTATATTTATACAATAAATTTTTGAATTATTCAAAAAGATACTTATTAAAATAAAAATATAACGATTTAAACTAACAGCAAAAAGTAAAACTAATAAATGTCTTTATATTTGTCCGTTAATAAATAATATCTCAGCTTAAGTAAAAACATATTTGAATTAACAAACATAACTTTGAATAAACTAATGTGTTATAACAGCGCACTAGTTGTTAACGATAATATTTATAAACAATGTTGTACGCATACCGGAAGCTATCAAAACTTGTTACTAGCAATTAGTCATAGTGTTTTACTAAAATATTGTTCGATACAACTTTAAAATTCTTTAAACTATAAACCAAAGTCAGTTTTTAAGCAAAACTAAATCGTTTTTTTAATAAAAGAAAGCTGTTTAAGTATTATATTGTGAAGTTTCATATGTCTGCACATTAATTTTTTTTCGTAAAACACTCGACGATTGATTGCTTAAATCAATAGTTAGTTTTATGCCTGTGTGTAAAAAATAAATACTTTTTTACGTATTTAGAAATCTAACTGATAAAGATATATTTTTAAATTCGTCTATAATTTTTTTTTTGAACCTTTTTAGAAAATAAAGTATACAACAGTTATTTAGTACGCTTTTTTATAAATTATTTTACTTATGAAAAGATTACTAGTATTGAATTAACAATTTCTAAAGCTATTAAGAATTGTTGTCATAAATATTATTCCTTTTAAAACTTAACATATTTTTACGTCACTAACGTTTGCAACAAATAAATAATACTTGTTTTCATTGTATTTTAGAATTTAAAATTACTCAATAACGTGAATTTACTTAGTTTATTTTTTATAGATAGAAACTAGTTTTAGTAAAAGATACAAAAATATATTTTATAAACTCTTTTATGGTCATGTTTAAACTAGACTTGGTTATTTTTCTCACATATAATTTTCTAAATCTAAAAAGGTCCCCAAATAAAGCTTTAAGATTTAACCTTTTTCTACATTCTCTTAACTTGTAACAGTGCCTTATGGTGTATAATTATACTTTTAAATAATAAAAATTTAAAAATTAAAAAAAAAAAAAAATCATGTAACTACCTTTTTAAATCGAACAAATAAATAAAACTATTTAGTATTAATAAATGTTTAAAGCAGTAAATTTCACGAATAAAAAGGAATAGTTTTTATAAAATAAAACAATGTGTCGCTTAGTTCATTTATTTTTCGAGTAAAAGCAAAATAAATAGTTTTAAGGAGCACTAAAACCATACTTGAAAGTTAAAATTTTCAATTTCGTCCCTTGAACTATTTATTGTTCTATTAGATTTCTGTTTATTAAACTGGTTTTCTTTTATTAAATAAACAATCTGAAGTATTTTAAAATTATTGCTAGTTAAAGAAAAAGTTAAAGAAAAAGTGGATTTGCCTGATACTTTCAGATAAAATTAAAACTTTCCGACATACAAAGCATAATAGTTTCAGTATATATTAGTTTGAAAAATTTATATGTTTACTATAAACGTGGCTAGTAGAAGTTGTCACTTCTGAATGTTATTTACTTAAACTTTAAAAAAATGGTCTTCATTCTTAGTATCGATATTAATATTTCGGTATTTTCTTCCGCCAGAGGTCTCTATTAAATTGTGCAAATTTTTGCTCAGTAAAACTTGTCAAAATGTTATGTTAAGATAAGCTTTTTGAAAATTACTGTTTTAAGAAATTTAAAGTAAAAACAAATACATTTGATAGTGAAATTGTATTAGGAAAAAAAATGTAGTTTTTCTAAATTTCAATAGTGTATTAAACTTGTAACGTTTTGTAGAGCGTAAAGCACATGTCTTAAACGTCTTTTTTTTCAATCGTAAATGCAACTCACAATAAAAACTTAAACTTCTTACAAAATTGATATTGTATTGTTTATATAAAAATAATTAAGTTGTTATCAGTTAAAAATTAACCTTTTATTCTAGAATATATAAAAATCGAAAAAAAAAACTTTAGCATCACATAGTGTTTGTAATAACAGTTTGTTGAAGAATATATGCTAAAACTTAGAAGTACAACAAACTCTAGAAATAATAGAAATAAGAAAATTAGTTGTTCTTTTGCGTTAAAGTGCTTTATATTTGTTTTGTGCAGTCCACTTGTGTTTACTTAGTTAGTCAAATAAATGTTTTTTAATCCGGTACTACACACTATTATTTACTTAGTCAAAAAATATAATTTTTCTTGCATATCTTTCGATCTTTATATTATAGCTTATTTCAATATAGAAATGAGCTATAGCTTTAAAGTCTCTCCAACTAACACTTATTTAACAAAAGTACAACAAGTTTAGGTTGTTTGTTAAACAATCTAGTATATAACTATAAAAAGTTTAACAAAACTTTAAATACAAATAGAAGAACATACATATAAGTATTTTTTTATTATAACCTTATAATGAAAGAAATTATAAAAAGTTAAGATAAATCATGATATATTGCTTTTAAGTTATTCATGTTTATCATCTGTGATAAAAAGTTATTGTCCTAGTTAGTGAGAAAAACATATTTTATTTAAAAGAAAGGTTGAATGAAACAGCAAAAACAAAACTATGTAAAAAATAAGAGAAGTAAGTGTTTTCAAATAATTATCTATAAACTGTCTTAATATTTAAAATTTAACTAAATGTAGCTAAACTTGGCTTGAAATTCGAAAATTAAAAAGGTACTAGTTATGTAAAAAAATGAAATTCATAAACCAAACGAAAATATATAACGTAATTCATAAAAAGTAATACATTTTTGAACTGAAGTTAAGTTTATATAAAAAACTTAGTTATTAGGTAATTGCAAAGCATGTAAACTTATCAAAAAATGAAGTATTTTATAACACACACAAACATTTGGTTTCGTTATTTTTCTTATATAAATACATAACTTTTAAAATTTATCTATATCACTTGAAAACATAACACCATAGTACTGTATTCAATTCGGTTTTTTTTTTTTTGAGTTATCAACTACTAAAGTCAGAAAAACTTAAAAAAATTAAAACAACAAAACTTTTATATTTATGTTATTTTAAACAACAATTTGTACTTTCAAAACTAAATACTCGTTTGAGCTTCAACTGCGAGATTTACATTATCAGCTGTAAAATTTAGATAAAAGCTCATAATTTTGTACTCATCTTCAATTGAACATTCATAATCAGCTTGGTCAATGCTACACTCGTCCCGTACTACTCTGCTCCGAGACAATGAAGCATTCATCGCCTTCAAATAATTTTGTTTAATATTCGTATATTAAACGTTTAATATTATTAAACAGCGTAATTTGAAAAGTATTTTGAAAATTACTTTGATAATAACTTTTCGATACATTTTTTAGAAATTTGATTCTAAATGTCTAAAAAACGAAAGTTTTACTAGAGCATTTATTTTCCATATAGTGATCTTATTAGTTTTGAAAATAGCATTTTTTGTACAGGAAAACCACAAAAAATAATATACTTCTAAAAGAATGCGACGTTATTCCTAAAAAAATTTTAAACTTTTTGTTTTGTATACTTTTAGAAATTTTAAATATAAAGTTAAATGTTAAGTTGTTATGCTTTAAAGTAGTCGAAACGTGTATGAACCATTTTAGCTTACTTAACTTTAAAGTTTGTGTTCTATAATTCTATGAACATAGGCGGTATTATTTAATTTAATTAAAATTGCTCTTATTTTCGTAATTTATCATGTAAATATTTTAAACAATGCACTAACTTGTAGCAAAAACCGAAGCATTGACTGTACAACTTTTACTCTCATCAACAAACAGTTCACCTTTTTATGATATCTTTTAAAAGTTAAAGACTTATTTATTGTTGTAAATAGGTCGCACTTTTCTTTCACTAAAGTATTAATTAACGTAGCAGCTTTCACTAATAGTGAATCTTTGCTTCTGTTTTCATTTGTGAACTTTTGTTTTTGTTCAAGGACTGTTATGAGTTTCCTTTGTGTAGTTACGAGATTATCATGTAAAAAATAGTTATGAAACTGCATTTTTTTCACACCTTTTTCTAAATAGTCACAATCTTCTTGTAATTTTTGTTTAGTGTGCAAAGCTCTACCTAAATCTTCTTTTATTTTATTATTAATAAACGGATTCTCCTTAAAGTTAGAATAAATAAGACTTTTAAATTCTTTAAACCCAAAACTTCCGTTGTGAACACTTGGTTTTTTGTTTACTTGCTTTGTGTTTTTAAGGTTTATCTCATTTATTTTATTTTTGTTAACTGTTAAATTACTTTTGTTAAAAGTATTCCGGAGACTTAGTTTCAGCTGGTTGTTATTTTCTTCTATTCGCCTAGTTTCTGTCTTAAGATTTTGTAAGTCTTTTTCCAGCGACTTTATTTTTTTCAACGCATCAAATTTTTTCTGAGCTTCATTTTTCAGACTAAGCTCTAAGTTTGCGTTTTTTACAAGTAAATTTGCGTTTGTTTTAGTGGCTTTCTTTAAATTTTGTTGTAACTTTTTGTTTCTACTGAGATTATTCTGTTTATCTTTTATATTCTTTTCTAATTTTTTGGTTAACTTTTCATTCTCAGTCAACAAACCATATTGACATTGCATTGCATTTTCTAAATCAAGCTCTATTTTTTGGTTTTGATCAACTAAGCTTTGCTTTTCTTCCAGTACTTTTTCTAAATTTGTTGTTGCTAAATCTAGTTTTTCATTAGTTTTTATCAGTTCTTTTTCAAAAAATAGCACTTTTTCAAAAAGCATGTTTTTTATCATTTTTGTTTGATCTTCGTACACTTTAAAGAAACTTTTTGTTTCATCAGACGCAAAACTGTAGTCTGCTACATCTGTATTTATTTTAGGAAATATCTTTTTCACAAACGTGTTTCTAGCAACCCTACTTCTACACTCAGGGCAGGTCCTACTGGTATCGAACCATCTTCTCAAACATCCCTGGTGGAACAAATGTCCACACTTCAACACTGAAACTTCTTCACTTGAAAAGTTTATGTCTTCAAAACAGACTGAACAACTAATTGACATAACTAAATCTGCAAAACTTTTATAACTAAAATATTTTAACTTTTTTTTATAATTTACTTATAAATTTTTTAGTAAACAAAACTATATATTTTATTTATCTTAAATGAAGTTTAAGTCTTTTATTTAAGAAACATAAAAAATAATTATACAGACTGTTATTAAAGTTTTTTCTTTACCTTTAAAAAACTACAACAAAAGAGTAATATTCTCATAAAAAATAGCTAATTAGAATTCACTATTTAGACTGTACGTTAAAAAATATTTATATCGAATAAATGATTTACACAGTAAGTTATAAATAACAAAGTTTTATCAAGTGCTAAATAAAAATCGCCAATTGTTATTTGATGTGAACAATAAACCGAACAAAACAAATATCACGCGCTTGAAAAGATTTATAGCTGATAGTGACTAATTAATCAAACAAAATACTCTATTGAGCTGTTTCAAACACTGTTTTGTTAAGCTTTTGTTTGCAGCTCTTGGTAGAACTTAAATCTAATAACAGCCTTAAATAAAATATTAACGTTTCAAGTTTTAAAGTATTGACAGATTAAGAATAAGCTTCATTTAGCTAAAACGTAATCTCAGTTACTTGAATTTTATTTAAATTTTTCTAAGTTAGAAAATAATTATTAACGTTCTAAAAATATCAAATTTTATAAGTTTTATATAATAAAAAAATAAATGTTTTATAAATTAAGGGAGTTAGATAATTTCATATTTAAAATTATAGAAAAATCAATAAATGATTGGTCGTTTTTCACTTACAACTGTCATTCTTGAGTAGCTGTTTGGAATGTTTCTTATCAATACCCTGAAAATTCTGTTATGCCTAGAACAGTAAGAAAACAAACTTATTGTTAAAGCTAGACAATATAGAAAAATACATGAATGGATTTTATAAAAATTTGTCTATCGTAAAATTGATTTTTTACAATTTTAATACATAATAACTTAGGTCAAGGCAGCAAATATGTGCTTAACTTCGTAATACTTATTCTATTGGTAAAAAACATAAAAATTGTGGTGTAGCTTTAAATTTAAAAACTTTTTTTTCTTTTTCAAAATAAGTATAAAGTTTTTATATTAAAATAGATTTATATACAAAGTTTATAAATTAAACAGTTCATAAAAATTTATTTTAAAAATTCTACCTTATATTGAAAAAATATATTTGTAAGGAGTTTTTTCTCTTATATTTTGTTTGCTCGTCCATTTTATAATATTTATTTACGTAATATCAAAAATATTGTTTATAACCTGTTCAGGTGGTTATTTAAACTTAAAACTATTTTCTGTTGTTAAATCTTTTAATTTAATCTTAGTTTTACTAGTACTTAAGTTTTTAAAAAAATAACAAGATAAGCTAAGCAACCCTGTTAACAAAACAACTTTTTACTGTTTTCATGGTCAATATTGGCAGTAATTGCTTAAAAAACTTCCTTGTTATTTCATAAATTTTAGGGTTGTAGTCAGAGTTGGTAAAATGCTAATAGTTACTATGGTAATTCAGCAAAGAAGCGTATAAACTTTGGTTTGTTTTAAGTTAGTAATTTCACGCTCGAGTAAACAAAGCAGAGCTTTTTAACATGTCTGGTTGTAGTACTTCTATTAGTTTATAAAATCGAAATTAAGTTTGATAATTTAAGACTTTTACCTTATTTTTTGAAGATTTAAAGTAATTTTGAGTTAATGACGTGTAGCTTATAATAAAAAGGTTGTTTTCAAAACGACTAAATAAATTATTAAAATATAAAACTATGCTATTTAGAATAGCTTTATGATCTATAAAACTCAAATTACTCATTTCTTAAATAATTTTAAAAGATAATAACATTACCTGATTTAAAAACAAACTTGAGCTGTTAATATTCAAAACAATGACAACAAAAAAGTTTTCCTGAAAGTAAAGTAACACTACTCAATGCAAGGTTTTGCAGTTGGTTTTATCACTTTGAAAATTGTCATATTTTGTGTTCAGTAGAGCGTGGGATTTTGTTAACCTTAGCCAAGTCACCCCGCAGAAAACAACATGGAGCTACACGCAATTCCTTAAGAAAATATAACTTGTCTACTTTTCCTATTTTAGTAATCTGACAAAACCTCTAGCTAACGTATTAGTTCTAATTACTAAAATGGTTAACTAATTAAGCGGTAGCGTTATAAAAAGTATATCATTACTTTAAATAGAAAATTACTTCAACTTTTAAGTTTAAGACTACCAGAGGTTATGTCTAGGTTTAAAACTTAAAACCAACAATAAATTCATCAAAAATTTTAAATACTAGTAAAGAAGTTCGAAAATACCTTGATGCTAAAAGATTTGTAGAATAAAATAAAATTAATTGCCTTCTAGTCTAAGTTTTAATATATATACATTGTTAAAAATTTTTAAAGCTAAACAATTTAAGGCAGTAAGTTTACCAAAACAAAATCATAGGTTTTTAATTTTAATAAACATTTTTAAAATGAGCCTTTCCTTAATTAGAATAAGTATTTACTTTGTTTTTTAAACTTAATGTTCGAACTTTATTTATTCTGCTTTTTATTTTAGATTATAGCATTTATCTGTTGTGGAAGTGTTTGAATAATTAAATGTTTCGAATACAATAAGATTTACAAACAACAAGTTAACTCTTAGATGTAATATATTCTGGGATTAAAATCAAAAAAAAAAAAAATTCAACCTACAATTTTTTATATACAAAAATCAAAATTAAAATGTTACTATTTTACTTTATATTGTTTTAATCTTTAGTGTTTTTATTGTTCAGTTATATGATCTACAACGATTTTTTATATCGGGACAAGTTTGATTATATTTCATCGTAAATGATTATTTCTTTAAAAAAAAACAGTCTATAAAACAACAAATGTACTTTTTAGTAATATAATGAAACTATAAAACGACTTTAGAATGAACATAAATAAACGTTAATGTCGTACAACTTCTATATTTTTTATTTAAAAGATGATATAAAATATTTTTCACATTTAACAATTACTTATCGTACTATATTTATTAAAGCTTTAATTCCAGCAATACCAAATTTAATTTGTAATTTGCTAAAAGTATGAACAAGATAAAAGTTACAAATGGAACTAATACAGTGTGAAAAATATTTGATCGCCAGTAAATCATTAAATAAATTTAACAATACCTGGAAGAAATAAACCTAATGCAAGGAATAAGTTATGAATTTACAATCGAAGAACTTTTTTGTTGTATCTGCCATATTTAATTTGTTTTTTATTTGTTATAGTTGTTTATTGCTTATCAAGCTGGATAACAACTAACAGAACAACGTTTTTTTTTATATAATGAATTAATAATCTTCAAGAAGATAATACATTGTTAACTACTAAAACTGACTTATATTTGCAAATACTACTCAAGTCAACCCTATTTAGATTGTATCGATGTAATTAAACACGTATTATGTACAAGTTTAGTAGTTTATATGAGTTTTAACCATTAGAAATAATTGTAAATGTAATAGCATTAAAAAGAAAGAATCGAAAATGCTCCTTAACTATAAAGTAACTGTTTATAAATTAAAGGAAAAAATTGAATCTTTTTTAAAAACTGTTTATCATTATATATATATATATATACTGAAAGAATAAGTATAAATCTTAATTATAATAAATGAGAAATTTATAAAACACCTGAGTTTAGTATTTGAAATAACAAAAAAACGTTTTTATTCAGATTTCTTATAATTAATTTTTAAGATTTTAAACAACCTTTTCAATTACATCAATAAATAGACTCTTAATCATTTTTAACCTTTTATTATAAGTATCTTTTTAAATTTAATATATTTTTTTAATTACGCTATTAGAGCATCTAGGTAGTGAAGTTTCTATTTTTAGAAAGTTTATTTATAAATCTATGAAAAATATACATTTCAAACAGTTTATCGAAAAGTTTTAATATTAATAGCAGTAGTTTTTATGTTTTTAAAAGATGTTGACACTAAGTTAGCTTAAGTTTTTTTTTTCACTTTAGACTCGCAAAAATAATTGTTTAATAAGTTTAATGTTATAAAAACATGGTGTTGAGAACTGTCTGTATTTGTTTTAGTTATTTTTTTTAAACTAAACTTTCTGTGCAAACTGCATAAAAGAGTTGCTATAATTTTGATGTTGCTATGGCAACTAAAAACTGTATAATTGATTAACAAATATTTGTTTAAATTGAAATTCTTGCTTGAGTAGTTTTGTAGCATTTTGTGGTTTAAAAACTTACAAATATAGTGAACAGTAAAACAGTTTCTAAGCACTTAAAGACTACTGGTTTATGGTAGTAAAAAAATCATCTTAGCTTTATTGTATTAGATAATTTTCTTTCTGAAATAAACCGTCAAAATGCTTTAATTAAATAGATTAGCAGTTCGGTAATTTTCCTACTAAATAAGTTTTATTTCATACTAACTTTTACATCAAATTTAATATATTTTTAATCAAGGTTATTTTCAAGTTATTTTAAGCTGTTGAAATTTTATTTTACATTAATAGTTGTCATGTATATTAGTAAACATGTCTTAACATATACCAAAAAATATCACGTATATATTTCATTATCATAAAATCATTTAGAACAAACTAAATCAATCGAAAATCAAAAATATACATAGAAGTACTATCAATTAGAAATTATAAGTTTTAAAATCCAGACTTTACTGAGTTAAACTACAAAAGCCATTTATTTTCAGTTAGCAAAAAAGGCTATTTTATGAAATTTGATTTACTTTCGAAACAAAATATTAAGTTCGACATTAATGTTTATAAAACTTAAAGTTACTGTGTTAAAAAATCCGAGAATGTTTATAAAACCTAAAAGTTTATAAGTCGTGTTATATAAGCTGTGAAATACTAGTTTATTGAATACAATAAAAAAAGCTAACGCTTAAAAATGTTTGTTAAATTACCTAGTGTTTTAGGAAGACCTTTCGTTTATCAAGCTACACATCGACTTGTGTAACAAAAGAGAAAAAATATATTGTGACACATTAAGAAAGTTTAAAAATTTTCTAAAACGAATATAAGATGTGAAACACATATCAAAAAAGAAACAAAACACAATAGAATGTTTCACACAAAAAAGCATACCATTGAAAATAATAAACACAAGACTAAACAGACTTCTTTCAAAACTTTATTAACTTTCATTTCAATTTTTTTTTATTTTTATTAACAATAACGTTTAAGCTCATATAATTTATACCAATTACGTAAAAATATAACATATTTAAACTTTTGTCTTCAATTATCAAAAGCTAATTTTGTTAAAAACCACTAGAACTGTTGTAATAACCCAAATATAAAGTAAAGATAAACATGAAAAACTTTTAACTAGACATTAAAAAAAAAAAAACTCCCCTATGAAAATTATTATAATTAGCTGAAAACTATAATCAATCAATAAGTTTTAACTTTAGTTGCAAAAAATTAAAAGTAGCAAAACACATTGAAAAAACACCACAGCAAACTATTGAAGTGAGTAGAGAATACAGGTCAGGCAGGTTTGCCGGGGCGTTTAAAAAGTGTGAAAACATTAATACATAACTTAGCAGCCATAAAACAATACAAATTTTTGTAATGAAAGACTTTATTAATACCATTTTATGACTTTCAAGGTCTTGACCTTTAAACATGTTTTTGAAAAAGTCGTCAACTTGTTTAGAAACGCTACCAAACTTAAAACTACAAATTCCTTGAAACATCAGTGAAAGGAAAATAGTTTGAATAGCCAAACCTTCTTTGTAAAGTAACGGCATCATGCTAACAACTGAGTACTGCTGGAAAATTGTCAATAGGATAGAAACATTTTTATGGTACAGTAGTATGCTTGTTACTGCAGGAATTAGTATAGACTTTTCATGCACGTGGTAGGAAAACAAAAAGAAAGCCATGGATACATTGAACAACGAATATTTAAACTTTTTTATTGCTGGGTGGAAGAAAAGATCAACTAGTGATGGCAGAGAAGCAATCAATGTTGATACCAGACACAATGCAAACAATGTATTTTGAGAATATAAATTTTTTAGCTTTATAACAGGAGACAATGAACACCAGATGTTTGCTACTTTATCTTCGTACAATCCACGTCCAACTGGAAATACTCTACTTTTGATGTTACTAAGACCTTCTAAAGATAAGAACGGATACCAAACTATCATCATAGTAACAACAACAGTCACAGCTAATATAATTAGTTTTATTACTCCCTTTTTCAAAGGCATTTTGAGTGTTTTACCAAGCAAGTAGCAAAACATGGGCAAGGCATGGTAGAGTTCCATTTGTTTATAGTTCAGTGACAAACAAAAGAAAACAGTTCCAAAAACATCATAAGTGCTTTGAAACATGCCAACACTTATAAGAAAAAGTCCCAAACTGAAATTATTGTACTGAAAATGTCCATAATCAATTAGAATGATACCTGGGTAAAGCAGAAACATAAAAAAATAAGAGCATATATCATTAGAACAATTTTCAAGCTCTTTAGCATACAGTTTAATCAACAATAAAACTGCTGGGAAGTAAACAACAAAGTCTACCATAAGGACTGTTGCTCGCATAAAGTATTTGTGGGCTTGACTTTCAAAACCTCTTGACTCGTGCAATCTTACCCAATCAGGATTTATTAATTGTGCTATTTTACCGCAAATCCAACTGTGGTAAGCAGTCAGTGGCGGATAATCGATTCCCCAGTACGACAAGTCGTTGTCTTCTGTTTGCTTGTACCAGTCTTGTGCTTCCAAGTTCACTGTTACTTCTTGCCAGTGCCTCTGCGCCTCGTAATCACCGAACTTCGGAGGAGTTGCCATTCCGGAGTATGGCCCAAGGGATACGATCAGTCGTAGTAAAATTGAGAACAATACTATTGTTGCCAAATTTTGTTTTGTAGACAAGGCCTTCATTTCTCTAAAACAGTTATTTTTAATATCTGTAAGGTTTATTAATAAGGTATAAATTGAATTTAGTTTTCTTAAATCAGAAAATGCTACAAAAATTATACAGCAAAATCTGTGCAGGCAAGTGCAATGATAATATTGAGTTTATTTTTAATACTTTATTCAAAGTTCAAACATAAAAACTTCTTTTTTAAGATAAGTTCAGCTTCTACAATTTATTAAGTGTAGACTAATTTTAGCAGTTAATATTAAACAAACAACAACTCTAGTTTATAGTTCAAAGTTATTGTGTAAGTTTCATTTATTTTATTATATGTAAGGTATATATGATAATTTGTGGTTAGGGATGCTCAAAAGTTACTCACTTCATAAAAAAAATCCTTTAAATTAAAACTTTTGTTTTAAGCTATTATAAAAACCTTATTTTAAATTCTAAAACTAAAATAACTTTACTAAATAAAAAAGACTAGCTTACTGTTCAAAAATACTTATTTATTTCAAAATTAAGCATTTTTAAAAACTATAGCTAATTTAAAAAAAAAATTTTTTAATAAAGTTTTCTATACTTAAAAAAATGTAAAGTAACCAACATAAAATTAATACTTAACTTCTTCTTAAAAAACAACAAACTTTATATTAAATTATAATATTTTGAAAGTAACTAGGAATACATTAAAAAGTTAAAAATATTCTATTGAAAATAAAGATATAAAACAGTTAAACAAAAGTTTAAGATAAATAGCAAAAAAAAAAAACTAGTGATGTTTAGCAAAAAATATGTAAAACTAACTACAGGTATACCTAAAACATAATACCTAAAAACAAAAAACGTTTATTTAGAACATGTGATAATTTTTAAAAAGTTGAAACTATTCTCAATACAAGTAAAAATAGAAGGCAGAGTTTAGTCAGACTTCGCTTTAAGTATACATAACTAATAAACATATTAAACTAATTTAATAGTACACTAATTGCAAACTAAAGAATAAAAAGTAAAAAAAAAACACTTAAAAATATATTAAATTAACTTTTAATTTAATATTCATTTATGCTTGAAAAACTTTAAATCAATATATACATAACTTAAAAAATACATAAAAAAGTAAAACATAGTCAGATCTAATTTCAAATACACAGAATGAGTAAACAAGGAAGATAAAATGTATATAACTATTTGTAAAATTACAAAACTAAAATTTGTTAAAAAACCTATAAAAGTTAAGACATACTAATAAAAAAAACATCTTAAAACCTTTTCAAACCAAAAAGAAAAATATCAAAGTTTGAAATTTTATATTGTTAATTAGAATAAATTAATAAAACTCCTTTTAATAGACTTTTTTTAATGTGTTTTTCTTAAGCTTTGTAATCATAATCATAGTTGTAAAACATAAATCTATAAAAATTTGTTTAAAAATTGGAAAGTTTAAAAACAGATAATATTTAACTGCAATTAAAAGAATAAATATCATACCAATTGAACATGATTTTTTGCAATAAAACATATCGTTTTTGTCTGCTATTTTCCAACTTAATCTTTTTAACTTCAACAGTTAGCAAAATATCTTTTTTTTTTAATTTTGCAACGTTCTATACATTATCACTGATACTACATTCGATAACTATTTTATCAAACATTTAAATGATAACTAAGAAATTTTTTTAATTTTTTTGTAGTAAGCTACTCTATACTTTTTAAAACCAAAAAAATCAATTTAGTCTAGGTTTCCACTTTTTAAGATAAAAAAGGTGTCCTGAGGTAATTAAAAACTGTCCTTAATGACCTTAAACAGCCTTAAAGCAATATTAAATTTTGTATTTCTTTAAAATATAATCTTATTTTTTCAAAACTAAAAAATTGAATTCCTTAACAAAATTGGTCATTAAACAATAAAATTGCAACTGAATCAACTAAAGCTCATTTAAAATTTAAATAAAGAAGTTCCTAAAATTAAAAATAATATTTAAACTATTCAGAGTTTTTTATATTAAACAAAACTATCCTGAGTAACCCTGAGTCTTAAAAAATGTTTTAACATATCCTGAGCTGTAATGAGTCAAACAGACATTTTTAAAACTGCATTATATCCTAAGTGTCCTTATAATCATGACTGTGTGGCAAGCCTCAAATAACAGTTTAATTATTTTTTTGATACTCAACAAGTGTGTAAAAAACAGACTTTTCAAGGGTCATTTTTTAAGGAACTGCTTAAAATGTATAAAAAATCCTATTTTTTCCTTATTATTAAAAAAAAAACTAATTTTTTAATTCATAATTTTCGCATAACAAAATAGTTTTTCTTTAACAGAATTAAAACTTATAAATTAATTTATAACTGATTTTCTAAATATTCAAAAAGAATACTTAAAATTTGTTAAATACCATACAAAAATGTGATAAAACTAATTTTGAACAAGACATTAATAAATCATTTATAGGATAAAAATTAAAACGTTCATTTATAATAATTGCAGGGTTACCGATGAAGTTAGGAGAAATTTTTTCCAGATTTTAGAAAGTAGACGTTTTTGGATATGTTTTTGTATAAAATTGAGTTTAAGATATAAATTTATGTTCAGCAGTACAACATTATGAAACTAAGCTGTAAAACAACTTTTAATGTTCTATTAAATCAGAATTTTATCTATATGATAGACTTTTGTCTTGAATAAAAATTGTACTACTTAAAGTGTAAATTTGTTTTAAATTTTTTGGTTTTTTAGCGATTTTCACCCAAAATAAAAAACTTTTCCATTTTTTTTTTTACAATTTCTCAAGTTCTAAGATTTCCCAGGTTTTTTAGTTTAAATTGTCAAATTGCAGGTTATTCCAGGATTCCAGGTTTAGTGGCCAAACTGTATTTAGTTTAGCTAACTAGTTTTAAAAACTTTGATCTTATTGTCTATCCTTAACCCACTCTAAGTGTCAAATTTAAAATGAAATTAGGTAAAGACAATAAATGTTATAAAATAACGAAAGTGTATATTTTTTTTGATAAATGGACAGCTTATAATTTAAACCATTTTTTTTTCTTGCTAAAATTTTTTTAAAAACTATCAAAGTTTATTAAAAATTAAATAAAAAAACTAGTGGTCAAAAATCAACTGTCAAAAGCTTTTATCTATTTAAATAATAAAAACAAGTTTTTAAAAATTATAAAAACCAGATGAGTCACGAAAGTAAAAAAATTAAAATAAAAAGTAAAAAAAAATTAAAAAGTGAATAAAAAAATAAACGCCAGGTGCTTTGACTGAACTTTTGAGAATTGATTTTTTCCAGTGTTAATTAAATTTACTGATTTCTATAGACTTAAAATAATACAATCTACTTTCAGATTTGCTAACAATAAATATCAGGGTTGCCACAGATCAAGCTAAGCAAAATTTCTTGACTTTTACTGGATTAACTTGACTGCTAGTTTAAGTACTGTGGTTGTCTAATACATTAATAGAAATATTTTGCAGTCTTATAAAGAATATTTTATTAAATATAACAAATAAAGGCATTAGAAGGTAAGTAACTTCGTAAACTTCAAGAAAAATTTGGCAACTTTAATCTGACACAAGAATTTATAATTAACTTTTAGTATTTGAAGGCTTTGGTAATTAGAAGGCTGAATTAAGGAAGTTTGTAAATTTGAACAGCCAATGTCTACTTTTTCTTAAACTTTGTTAAATTTCCTGACTTTTCCTGACCTTTTTTCAAAAACCCTTATTTTTTCCTGACTTTTCCTGACCTTGTAGAAACCATGAAATATACAGTAGCATTACTATACATCTATGTTTTTGTTGATATTAAACTTTTTTGAAAATTAAACATTCAGTTATTGAGATAAAACTGGTTTTGAATTTATTTGTGTACCGTTCAGTGTTCAATGTATTTACAAATCAAGTCTAAAACTTTGATTTGAGATAATTTATCTATACTTAGCATTTGATCAATATATAAAAAATAGAGTAGCTGTTCTGATAAATTTAATCAATAAAATAGCATTTGAAAGCAAAATAATACAAACAATTTTTTAATTTGAATATTTGCAGTGATTGATTAACTTGCTGTATAGATAAACCATTTGGTATTTAGCTACATATTTTATCTAAGAAAAACCACAACAAGATGTAAAAAAAATTTCTGTTAAGCTTAAAAGAAGGTATACAAAACAATACAAACAGAACGACTTTAAAATTCAAAAAAAAAACTATTTTAAAACATCTACTACTAATATAATAAAAAAAAAATAAAATCTTCCAACTTTTAGACTGTATAGAAAAGTTATTTTGTTTATTGTTTAATAAAGAAATCTATAAAAACAGTTCATTAGAAAAAAAATCATATTATGGGTGGCTTTGCGTTTAGCCACCAAATCCTTCGCTCTACTGAGCACGAAAGATAGCTTTTTTCAAGGGAGTGTTCAACGGTTATAAAAAGCTAACTGTTATCTAATATAAAAGTTCATTATCGTAATTAGTTGAGTAACAATAAAACAAATGCAAGTTGGATAAAATAAATTTAAGTATCAGTTTTAAACGGGCATATTTTGAAATGTTTTTTACTGTACACTTACACTATGCTTTATCTAACTTTCACTATTTGTAAAAAATAGTTATGTTTTTTTAAATTAATTTATCTAAAAAAATATTATTTTATTTCAAATTTACATATAAAAATCAACGTTATCTATTCAAAAATTAATCTATATGTACATAAAATATTAAGATAAAATAAATGTTGTCAAATATAATTTATAATAATGATTAAAAGTTTTAAACAAGAAAGTTTTATAATTTAAGTACATATATGGTAAAATTTAATTAGACGGTTTTGTAATACATTTTAGTAAAAGCATAAATTAAATATTATATTTAAAATAGATCTACTTACACAAAGGGATATTTTTAACAAAAATAAATTTATAAATTGTATCTATTTTAAATATAAACTATTAAAAATTGCATTTACTTATTTATAGTATAATAATAAATTGAATATAGAAAAGAGTTTAGACTTTAAAATATAAGTTTGATTAAGACTGGTAAACGAATATACTTTTTCTTTTAAAACTAAAAAGAAACTGTTGCAACTTAGTAAAACAAACTTATAAATTAAAAGATTGGAATTTGATCAGTTTTAATTAAAAAAAGACATTAACAAAATTTATGTTTAAAGATAAAAACAAAAATATTTTTAAACGTAATAACTAAAACTCATTTTTAGTAGTTGTAAGTAATAAAAATGTAAGTTGGGCATGTTTAATAAAAAAAAATTACAAAAAATGAATTTTTAGACTGAAACAACCACAAAAGAACAATTAAAACGATTTTAAAGTTGTTGTAAATAAATTATTTTTAAAATAAATAAGTCTATAATTCGTTTTTGTTTTATGAATTCATTTTTTATTTAGTTTTTTTTTTGTATCATTAGCAAAATAGATATATAATTAAATGTTTTATCATATAATTCTTGAACTTACATTTGAGAATATAATTGCAGTGCAGAAATTTGTCAAAAAATTATAAAATTATGAAATTTATAAAACCTAAATATGAAAATTTTAGCAAGGTCCAATGGCTAAGCGGTTGAGGCGCAACGCCTGCAATTGTCATAAAATTACATGTTTGGTCACAAAACCATTACGTCCAAACATTTTATCATTAATTGGTGATTTGCTGGGTTCACTTTTTAGGATCCGACCCGATTCTGATCTTTTTAATATAAGATCAGGCCGGATCCGGATTCAAATTTTATTTGTAAATTGAGATCTGACCGGATCCAGATCCTTAATATTTTATGTTTCATGTAAATTTAATAGAGAAAAAAAAATTATAATAATTCCTGTATAAAAATATTATCTTCTTGTATATACTCTTAGACTTTCAAAGAATAATCAGTTTTATTTTTTGTATAAAAAAAATCAAAATTTACTTTGGCTTTAAAATATTAAAAGTTTGGTCATATGCTTCTTAATTTTTTTTTCAAACTGTTGAAATAGGATTTTTTCTACTAAGGCATGAATTAAAGTTCATGTTCATACAAAACTGTTTAACTAATCACCACCAATAACTTAAGTTTTTTACAATACAATTTTTTTATGGTATATACCTTGAGCTTTTAAAGTGCGATATATATCAATTAAATATCTTTATAAAGAATGCGAACTTCAACTAAACAAATGGACTTAAAATACTATAATTTTTACATTATTATCACATTTTTAGATTAAGCTAACATCAATTTTATTTATCTATGTGCTGTTAACTGTGTCACCGTTACTACTGTTTATAACTTCAAATATTATAACACTTTATTGTTTCACTCAAAAAAAGTTATGTTGTGTTTTAATATTTAGCTGTTAGCATCAATTTATACGGTTGAATGATTTTACCTCGTGGAAGAAAGCTATCTTTCGTGCTCAGTAGAGCGAAAGATTTGTTGGCTAAATGCGAAGCCACCCTCATTATCATAAAAGAAAACAGTTTTTAGTTTTGATAACCCCCTAAATAGTTTTACATAAAAATTTTCGACAAAGGGTAAATAAGCACCAAGTAGAGTAAAATGTACAGAACGCAAATTTGTATAAAAATAACCTTAGCAACAACAAATTCACTTAAAATCAATAAAATATGGTAAAAACTCTTAGTTTATATTTTTTAATAAAGTATTCGTCTGTATGTATATAGTAAGTTTGTAACAAAAATATAAACTTTTAACATACGGGAAAAAAAAAACTTAAAGTTTATAAATTTAAAGCTTGTGCTTAGTTTTTGTTTAATACTTTCTCAGGTCGAAAAGCTTTCATATTTTAGCATAAATTTGCGTGAACATTTGCTTTTTTTAAATTATATTTTAGTTTTAAAAACTTTGTCAAATGAAATATTTTACCTTTCTACGAATACTATTTATGCCTTTTTTAAAACTACACACCTTTAAAACTGTCTAACTTTAGGTATACGTATAACCATTACTGCCTGAAAAAAGTTTAGAAAGTATCAAACAACTACTCTAGCATTAAAACTTCAAATGAAAACAAATAAATGTTTATTTGCTATCAATAAATTTATATTACTCGGATTCTCCTAGTGTAGTACAATTGTGTGTAAACTTTAATTCAGATTTTAGAAAGGTTTGAAGCTTGAAATGAAAAAGAAACATGCTAAAAAAAAGAAAAGCTAAACTATATAATATTAAAGCTAAACTTTAATTTTTCAGTTTACATATTAGTTTTTATAATCTAATCTTTTTTGATAGATTTAAAAGTTGTGTATTTAAAAAAAAAAATAAAATAACGCTGTTTACATAAATAATACTATTAATGAATTTTATTTATAATCTTAACTAAAAATATATCTTTATGAAAATTATTTCTTCAGTAAATATGTAAGAAAATTAAAAAGCATATCTGTATTGTTTATTTTACAAATTATTTTATGATGTAAGATATTCAAGTTTTTTTTTTACTAAAGTTTATGAAAAACTATAGCTGAATACGATTGATTTTGCAGTTTAAAATGAGAAAATATATCTAGTTTTTACTGAAATAAGTTCTTGTAAATTTTATTTCTTATATCTAGTATAATTGTTTAAGTAAATAAACAACAACTTCAAAATTAACATGGTTTATATCTTGTTGAAATTGATCGTCATTAAACTGTTATTATAAACTTTTATCTGAAAATATATTTAAAAAAAATTTTGAAAGTACAACTAAATTGAAAGTAAAATATTAATCTTTTACAATAATTAACTCAGTTTATAATAAAAAAAGTTATAAGTTTATCCTTTTAGCTTCACATAAATTAAATCCTTACTGTTAATTCATTTAGATAATTATTAACTATTTATTCGTGAGTACATAATCTTAACTATGTCGAAACAAAAACCAATGGATGATTTTAGTATTATCAAGCAGTATACTAACTACTCATAATGATTTATGAAGATTATACTTTTTGTGGGTTTAGTTGTGTTAAGAATTTGAATTTTCTAAAGCATTCTTCAATATTTAAGTGTATAAATAGCAGCAATAATTATTAATTTATAATCATTTGGCTAATTTTTTGCCTGTTTTTTCTTCAAATAATAAACATAAAAATTTTGGATGGATAAAACATGCTGATATAAAATAATTATAGCTTATCATATTACTTTTTCGCATAAAAACTAAGCTTTTGTTTAATTTAAAACAAAAATTAAATTTTAAAGTTAAGTTTAACTTTTTAAATGTTTTACTACGATTTTTTTTTAGTATGTGTACTTTTTAAATTAATTCGGTTATTTGATTTTTTAGAAGTAGGTAAAACTTAGTATTAAGTGTAATCAAACACAGCTATCTGAAAATTGATAATAACTTACTTTTTACACCGTTGTCTTTTTATTTAACGAAGACATTTTTTTGTTTAGAAAAATCCGTTTAAAAACAGAACTGTGTATTATAATTTATATTTTGTTGTAAATACTAGTCACTAAACTGTTATTTTACGTTTTTAAATGGAAAAGGATGCTGAGTTTTTAAAATCTAGTTGTTTAAAACTTTACTTATTATTATTTTTAATACTCTTATGTTCTTCATTTCTTAATTCGGTATAAAATAAAAACAATACAGTTTATCATTAAAAGACATGTATCTATCTTTAGTTTTATTCACTCAATGCAAATGCTCAACATGACATTTTAAGTTAGCAGTTTTCAAATATACTCTAGACTTAAAACACAGTTTTGATTCTTACTTTTTATAATTGTAATTATTATTATTATATTGTTTATTGTGCAATGTTGGACTCAGGCATCAAAACCTAAGCCACTTAAACAGGACACACAAAAAGAGAAAAAAAAAATTTCTATTCAACACTTTAAGATAAATTATATATATATATAGATATATATAAACATAATATAAATGAAAACACAAAGTTAAACACAATATGATATACAAATGAACTAATTAAATTTAAAAAAAAATCAATTCAAAAAATTTCAAACTTTTATATTAATTAGTACACAAAATAAAAAAGTTTGTCTAAAATCTCGCTTATAAAACAAAATTCATAATGACAGAATAAATAAGTAAACTAATAGTTTGTAGGAGGGAGGTGTAGGGAAAAGAATATTTGTTCTTTTGTTTATAGTGGAAATTATAATTAATAATAATTAATTTTTAATTGTAAAAATAATTTGAATAGTTTTCAATATGTCAATACAGAACCAACTAGATGATTTTAGTTATATCGAGTGTTTTACCATTTATCTAAAATTATAATAGATATATTATTTTTAAAATTAAAAATTTTAATTATTTAAAGCATTCCTAAATGCTTTATTTTTTACCTGATTCGTGTGAGGTTAAAAAGAAATCTGTATTTAACTTAATTTAATTATTTCTTAAGTATAAGTTTTCATTATGAACTAATTTACAATTTAGATCCGTTTTAGTTTGTACAACTACTCAAAGCTAATAAACAAAATATCTTAATCATAAAACAACTCACTTAAAAAAATTATTATTTTCCGCTACAGTTCTCAAAATGTTTTTGTTTATTTAATAGTTAAGTACTATAGCGTAGTACACAATTGTTTGTTTGATACTAAACTTCTCCTTCGAGTAATAATAAAACATTTTATTTTCTAAGTATGCTTTTAGCAGAGATACTCAACTTTTTTTTAAATTGGTCACATTAAATTAGTGAAAATAAACTTCTTTTAAACTAGGCTAAAAAATAATGACACCATTTTTTATGTTTTCAGGGTCAAAGTATATTATTATTTGTTTAAAAAGTCTAAACTTACGATAATTATTTTTATGATCTAAACCAGTGCTTTTATAGTTATTTGCCTTAACTAAAAAAGAATGCTCAATATACTGGGATGTAAAGAGCTTATTTACAATTTGCATAAATCTATTTAAACCAGTGCTTCCGAACCTTTTTCGTTGAAGTTTTACGATATTTTTTACTTATTCTTTCAAATTTTTTTTTTAATTTTAAAAGGCTTCGCGGAACCCCATTTCAGAAGCTATATATCTAAACCATAAAACAAGGGTCATTTATATAATATTAGTAATACTAAATACACTAAAGCTTTAGCAATTTGACAATTGCAAACCGTGAATATCACTGATTTAAATAAAAATTTAATCTTTTGAATAAATCAAATTTAATAAACATCTTTTAAAATTTGTTGTTGTCCCAGCTCGAATACATTATAATAGATAACGACGTTATTAAATACACAGTCAAATTGTTTTGAATAAGTTAAATAAAAATTTAAGCTATTTTCTTGTTCATCAAGATTTTTTTTTCTATTAAGCCATTTTAATAATTTTAAACAATTTAGAATGAGTATCTTCCTTTTTTAATGGCTAAGCTTATTAAGATAAAATTATCAGAAAAATTAGTTCCGTTTTTTACATATTAAAACAAGTATGAACAAATATTAAACAACCTAACATCTACATTATATAGTTTTAAATTTATTTACTAAAAGTTCATTGAAATCTAATTGTTTTGGTTCTAAAATTTTACAGGCAAGAACAACCGTTTATGTTTGTAAAATATTATGCACAAAATTTTTATTAAATAAGAGATTTTGATTAACCATCTGTTAACTATTTACATTTAATAACTAAAAACTATCAACTTTTAAGTAAGTGTAACAAATTACAACATCAGAGGTCTTTTTGAAAATATATTAGGTTTATTACAACGTATAAAAAATTATTCACTCAGAAAACAACACATTACATAAATTAAGTATTTTTTACATTAACTAAAAAAGAGTTGACATGACATAAATCAACTAAAAAAACATCCCCATAACTGCTTCAAATAGAAAGTCATCTGATCAAAAATTAATACGTTGAAGAACATCATGTAACATCCAAATATACAAGCAAATAACATGATGGCTAGTGGAACGACAACAATAAGCAGCAATGCGATCACCACAACAACAGACATATTCAACAATCCTAAATTGTATTTTATTTTGTAACTTTTTATTTAATTTAATTTTAATTTCATTAAAACTCCTCAGTTAAAATTGTGCCATTATAACTAAATAAACTATCATCCTTTTGAAGATATAAAAATAGTAAAATTGATATTAAACTAACTTGACAATTTTCACTAGTTTTTGTAAAACCAAATACTTTGAATAAATTAAAAAGTAATTGTTTGATGTTTTTTATCACCAACTAACTAACTTACTAGTTTTATACCGATTAAAATAAATTTAAATTAAAAAGAGTTTAAAAGTGTTAAGTTGAGAATGTAATAATAAATATTATAATTTCTTAAACTAAGTTCTAGATCTTAAAAAAATAGATTAACTTAAATGATAACTAAAATAAAGTCTACCTGAAAAATGCAAAAATATACTTCGTAAACTAAGCCGTTAATAACATAAAATTAGTTTTATTCTTTATTAAAATTGTAACTGTAATTTTAGTTTTTAAGAACTTGCTTCAATAGTTTAAAACTAAAACATTAATTAATAAAACTTACAGTACTCTCTAAAGAGCTTCTTATGTTACAAACAATTAAGACATACAACTGAACCTGAAAGATATAATTTAGTTTACTTTATGAATATTTTCAATTTTCTGTAATAGAACCTTCGATTTTTTTAATCTAATTAATTGTAAGTACGATATAAAAATTAATACAAAATATTATACTTCTTTTTATTGTTTATTTAAATAAATTTGTAGCATTATTAATTTTTAACATTAAATAAAACTTTATATTGTTTAAGTTTTTTCTCATAACTAATTTTTTAAACTTTATATATAAACTTCAAGCTATTGTTTAGATACAATTTTAAAAAAGTGAGTTTTAAATATAAGCCTAACTGATCAGAAGACACAAAACTCAAAAGTTAAAAATTTTTAAAAAAGTTATTGACAATTCAATTCATTTCATTAATATTTAATATAGTTTTATACATTCTTAAATAATTACACTTTACTTAAAGGAAAAGTTAAAATTAAATATATCAAGCTACAAAAACATTTAAATTTAGTAATAAAGGTAAAATGCAATAATATACTATAAAAGTACAATTTAGCATACTGATTTACCTATATTCTGACAGTTGGAATTGTAGCAAAATTGAGTTTGTGTAAATAACAATAAATACACTAGGATATTGTTCAATGTAGATATGTAAATCAAATTCTAGATTGTCTTTTATATGTTTCTTTACTAATCATAATAATCAGAAATCATAAAAAGGTTAGATCATAAGATGAAAACTTTAAATTTCGAATCAAAATTTTAAAATAATACATTTCTATAAATATAATACTTATTTTATTTTTATTTAATAATCTTAATGTCTTTTAACAGTAAAAAGTTTTCAAAGTATATCAATAAGTTAAATAAGGATTTAACTACAAATCTAGTTTGTTGTATAACAAAGCTTTTAAATTTTTGAAAAAATTAAACTATGAACTATTTCAATATATAAAAGTTAGACAAATATAGATTTTGATAAACTTGATTATGTTAAATTTTTTAAGTATTAAATAACAAACATTTAAAACTTAAACAGTATTGTTAAAGATTACCAAAACTATTTTATAAAAAGTAATTAACATAAATGTTCAATATCTTAAAATAAGACGATGCTTTCTTACTAATTCATAGCAGTAGCCACATTAACTTTATATTTAATTGTTTGTTTGTCCTTTGCAAGTCGTTAAACTGTGTAGAACTCGGCAAATTAAAAATCTTATAAGGACACTTAGTCCTTGGACCAAATATTTTTGATAGCTTTATTTGTTGTTTAAAAAACTATTATACATAAATAACTTTTGAATTACTTAATATCAAATATTAGTTAATACTTAATACTAGTGATAGAAATTTGATTGATGTTATTTTGAATATCTGAGTTTAATCATGTAGTTTTATAAAAAATAAAAAAAAAGAATATAAATTCAGTGTTAATATAAATATAAATCATAGCCGATGAATTGCGTTTGAAAATACTACACAAAAGAAAACTTTTGAAAAAAACATTTCAAGAATAAATATATATAAAAATTATAAGCAACATCTGTATAGTTTCAGATAATATTTGTAAGTGAATCGGAATTACTGTTTTAACTATTTTTTAACTAACCAAATCTTACAAAAAAGTAAAAATAAAATAAATAAACAATTTATAGTTAAAATCATGACTGAATTTAATCAATTTTTCCTAGAAAAGGTTGGAAAACGTAAAATTTTGACTGTCCTGTATCGATTTTTTATCATATAAAGATTAACGTCAAAATTAACTTTTTTTTTCTTTTTTGAACTTTTTACTCACTAAACTATCAATATACATTTATAGGAAAATAATGCTGTTTAAAAAAAAAGAGATATTTAAAATTTAATTTATTTGTTAAATAGTACATTTGTTTTTCATTTAACTTATAGTAAAAAAATTTTTTTTTTAGTTTAATAAAAACTATCCTGACTGTATTTTTTCTTTTGATAAATCATTAACTTTGAAAACTTTAAAATAAAAATCAAAGGGTGATTTTAGTATTATCAAGAAGTTTACTACTAACTATCTAAGTGATAAATGATTTTTTTAATTTTTATTGCTTAATTTTTGTTAAAAAATTAAGTTTTTTAAAAAACTCTTAGACTTTACTTGAATTTATAAATAGCAGCAATAGTTATCGATAAATTTTTTTAGACAACTATTTCACTTTTTAATTTTTTCTCTTTAATTAAAGATCATAACATTTTTAGATGGATAGAACAAGCCGATGTTATAGAATTATAGCTCATCGTATCCCGTTTTTTTTTTGTTAGATTTAAGCTTGTTTTAAATTACAGCCAACATTTAAATGTTTAATTTCAAAAATATCTTTTTTACTAATGATCTTTTTTTTCTTCTTTTTATTCAGTTTAACAAAAACTATATCCTGACTGTTATTCTATTTTGAAAAGTAATTAACTTTTTAATTGTGAATTATCACTGAATACATAATTTTAAGTACTTTAAAACAAAAACCAAAGGTCAATTTTAGTATTATCAAGAAGTTTACTAACTATTCAAAATGAATAACAAAGATTCAAATATCTTTGGGTAGAGTTTTTTTTAAAATTTAAAATATTTTAAGCACTCTTAATTCCTTAATATTAAAAGTCGCGATGTCAAATATTAAAAAAAAACGTTTTTTGACCATTAATTTTTAATATTAATTTAAAACAATAATGTTATGGGGTGGATAGAACTTTCTGATTTAAAATAATATTAGCTTATCATATTACTATTTTCCGTAAAACAATCTTGTTTTTATTTGAAGCAAACGTTTAGAAGTTAAATTTCTAAAATGTTTTATTACTGCTTTTTTCTTAGTATGCATATTTTATAGTCTAATAAGATTAGTATTTTTCTTTAAGAAATAAGTAAAACTTATTAGAAGCTGTATTCAAACACAGCTATTTAAAAATTGCTGTCAGTTTATTTTTTCACCGTTTTTTTTTTTTTTAATTATGAAGACGTATTTTATTTCAAAACTGACTTGTAAAAACAGAATTAGTTATTAGAGTTTTTATCTTGAATAAAGTAAAAGTCTAAAATTATATGCTAAAAAAAACAACATTAGTATATATTGTCTTGTAACATTACATTAAATATTTAATTTGATTAACTTGGTGGTTGCAGTGTAAATTTCAATTCTTTAAACATAGAAATTTTGTAAGACATTTGTATTGTTAAAAAAATAATTTAAAAACTTTATTCTACATCCAACTTCGTAAATAGCTAAATTAGATAACGGAACGACTAACTTATAAACTTTAAATTAATATTACAAAAGGCTATGTTATAAACTAATCATTGTACATAATTTATTTATCAGTATTTTCTAATGAATATAATCTTTATAGATAAACTTAAACATTATCAAGTTAAATTTATTTTATTGATTATTCTTAAATAAACCCCAATTTTTTTTGCATAAACTTTTTAGTAAACATTTACAATTTGAGTAGTTTTGATTAACCATATGTTAATTACATATATTTAAAAAATAGAAGCTATCAATTTTTAAGTAAGTGTAACAAATTACAACAACAAAAGTCTTTTTGGATATTTATGAGCTTTATTGCAACGCATAAAAAATTGTTCATACAGAAAACAACACATAACATAAACTAAGTATTTTTTATATCAACTAAAACAGAGTTGAAATGACATAAATCAACTAAAAAAACCATCCCCATAACTGCTTCAAATAGAAAATCATCTGATCAAAATTTAATACATTGAAGAACATCATGTAACATCCAAATATAAATGCAAATAGCATGATGGCTAAACTTTAGCATAAACTTTAGCGAAAATTAAAATATATTTTGTTAGATAACATTGTTTTACTTTAAAGTATCAGTACTATTTTTTTTTAAATGTAATTTTGTTAGTTACTAAACATTTTTTGCGTAAAACTGTTTAAAAACAATACTACGAAAAAAATCTTTAACATGAAAATATAAAGTATGTTCTTAAGCTTGTAAAAAATTAAAAGTAACAAAACACATTGAAAAAACACCACAGCAAACTATTGAAGTTAGTAGAGAATACAGGTCAGGCAGGTTTGTTGGGGTGTTAAAAAAATGTGAAAACATTAATACATAACTTAGCAGCCATAAAACAATACAAATTTTTGTAATGATAGACTTTTTTAATACCATTTTATGACTTACAAGATCTCGACATTTAAGTATATTTTTGAAGAAATCGTCAACTTGTTTAGAAACACTACCAAACTTAAAACTACAAATTCCTTCAAACTTCAGTGAAAGGAGGATAGTTTGAACGGCCAAACCTTCTTTGTAAAGTAAAGGCATCATGCTAACAACTGAGTATTGCTGGAAAATTGTCAATAGGAGAGAAACGTTTTTATGGTACAGTAGTATACTAGTTATTGCAGGAATTAGTATAGACTTTTCATGCACGTGGTAGGAAAACAAAAAGAAAGCCATCGACACAATGAACAAAGTATATTTAAACTTTTTTATTGCTGGGTTGAAGAAAAGATCAACTAGTGATGGCAGAGAAGCAAACAATGTTGATACCAAACACAACGTAAACAATGTATTTTGAGAATACAAATCTTTTAGCTTTACTATGGGGGACAATGAACACCAGATGTTTGCTACTTTATCTTCGTACAATCCACGTCTAACTGGAAATATTCTAATTTAATGTTACTGAGACCTTTTAAAGATAAGAACGGATACCAAACTATCATAATAGTAGCAACAACAGTCACAGCTAATAGAATTAGTTTTATTACTCCCTTTTTCAAAGGCATTTTGAGTGTTTTACCAAGCAAGTAGCAAAACATGGGCAAGGCATGGTAGAGTTCCATTTGTTTATAGTTCAGTGACAAACAAAAGAAAACAGTTCCACAAACATCATAAGTGCTTTGAAACATGCCAACACTTATAAGAAAAAGTCCCAAACTGAAATTATTGTACTGAAAATGTCCATAATCAATTAGAATGATACCTGGGTAAAGCAGAAACATCAAAGAATAAGAGCATATTCCATTAGAACAATTTTCAAGCTTTTTAGCATACAGTTTAATCAACAATAAAACTGCTGGGAAGTAAACAATCAAGTCTACCATAAGGACTGTTGCTCGCATAAAGTATTTGTGGGCTTGACTTTCAAAACCTCTTGACTCGTGCAATCTCACCCAATCAGGATTTATCAATTGTGCAACTTTGCCGCAAACCCAACTGTGGTAAGCAGTCATTGGCGGGTAATCAATTCCCCAGTACGACAAGTCGTTGTCTTCTGTTTGCTTGTACCAGTCTTGTGCTTCCAAGTTCACTGTCACTTCTTGCCAGTGCCTCTGCGCCTCGTAATCACCGAACTTCGGAGGAGTTGCCATTCCGGAATATGGCCCAAGGGATACGATCAGTCGTAGTAAAATTGAGAACAATACTATTGTTGCTAAATTTTGTTTTGTAGACAAGGGCTTCATTTCTCTAAAACAATTTTTTTTAATATCTGTAAGGTTTATTATAAGGTATAAATTGAATTTAGTTTTCTCAAATCAGAAAATGCTACAAAAATTATACAGCAAAATCTGTGCAGGCAAGTGCAATAATAATGTTGAATTTATTTTTTATATTCAAAGTTTAAACATAAAAACTTCTAATTTTTAAGATAAGTTCAGCTTCTACAATTTATTAAGTGTAGACTAATTTTAGCAGTTAATATTAAACAAACAACAACTCTAGTTTATAGTTCAAAGTTATTGTGTAAGTTTCATTTATTTTCTTACAGTAGCATTTTTAAGTAAAAACTAAGACTAGTGAAGGATCTAATTTTATAAGAAGAATCTCATAAACTATAGACTTATAACATCTTAATAAACATTTTATTAAACTTTATCACAGTTAACTGTAAGGTGCTCCCAGTTTTAAAAAAATCATGCTAATTTACAGTATTTATATCCATGAAGCTTAACATTTACGGTTAAAACTTAGATAAAACCCCACAAGTAAATCTAATAACATACGTGAATTTTAAAATTTAACAATGTTATCATAATAATTCAGCGTTTTTTAATTTTTCTTTAATAGGTAGCACATATTCAAGGACATCAGTTTAAACTGTGCTTTAATGTATTAATTTTTACTTAACAACTTAAGGGGCGTAGCGTGGGGAGGGACACTGGCGCATGCGTGCCACCCAAAAAAAGAAAAAATGTACAAAAAAAGAATGTAATATCTTTATCCTTTATAGTTTATTTTTTCTGCTTAATTTGCCTTTTTTCAACTATGTTTATCTAGTATTCAAAAAGTTAAACGAAATTTTGAATACTAATTAGTGACAAGTTAGGAAAGTAAATGTTTTTACTCAATATACTAATTCGGTGCGTAATTGCAAATGCGCACCGATGTTGATGAAAAACTCCATAAGGAAACATTTTATAAGTTCATTAACTTCATAAGAATTTATACTCAAAAAGTACGCAATTAATATAGCGCACCGCTCGAGTATAACCTTATGGCAGATTATTTTTCTACAAAAAAGTTTACAAAAATGCGTCACGCTTAAAGAAAAATTAATCAATTTTACAATTTTTTTTTATGCTACATTGTTAAGACTACTGCTAGTTTTCCGAACTTGATTTTTGTAAACATAGAAAATAAGCGTGTCGGCCTATGAGAAATAAACTTTGTTTGTGATATTTATTTTAAACAAATACAATCAAATGAATTAAATTTAAAAAGTATACTTTTAACAATTTTACAAAGTTGTAATAAACTGTAATAACAGTTATAAAGTTAGTCTATTTTAACTTCTGTGTAAGTTTATTAAAATTATGTGCAATGAGGTGTTGTTATCACTGTTGTAATGTATATTAAAAAGATTGATATTTTTTTCGTAAATAAAACAGATACTTTCGTTTTACTGAATATATTAATTTTTAAAGATATAAAGTTTACTGTAAGTAATAAAAACAATTTTTATTTAGTAAGTTTACATTTTTGCAACTATAAGTGATTCTAATGAAATTTATACTTTTATCTAATTGTTTAATTTTGTAATACATAAATATTTTTTAAAACAGTTAACGAACTTATTTTACTTAATAAATTTATTTCAATTATATTAATTATAAAAAGCTTTTTTATAGCTAGTTACAAAAGTTATAATTTATAGGATTTTTTGAGAAAAAAATTTGCGCACCCCCTGACCAAAATACCACGCTACGCCACTGGTATGTAGGTATATATGATAATTTGTGCTAAATACCAGTGGCGTAGCGTGGTATTTTGGTTAAGGGGGTGCCCAAAATTTACTCACAACATAAAAAAATCCTCTAACTTAAAACTTTTATTTTAAGCTATATAAAAACCTTATTTTAAATACTACAACTAAAAAAACTTTACTATTTAAAAACGACTAGTTTACTGATCAAAAAATACTTATTTATTTTAAAATTAGCATTTTTAAAAAATTATAGTTAACTTTTTAAAAATTAATATTTAATAAAGTTTTTTATACTTGGAAAAATGTAAAGTAACCAACATAAAATTAATACTTAACTTCTTATTAATAAACAAAAAAATTATAACTAAATAAGTATTTTGAAAGTAACTAGAAATACACTAAAAAGTTATAAATATCTTATAAAAAAAAGATATATAAAACAGTTGAACAAAATCTTATGATAAATAGCAAAAAAACAAAATTAGTCATGCTTAGTGAAAAAGTGAAACCTATTCTCAGTACAAGTAAAAATAGAAGGCGGCAGAATTTAGTCAGACTTCGCTTCAAATATACACAATAAATAAACATATTAAATTAATTGAATAGTTCACTAATTGCAAACTAAAGAATAAAAAGTAAAAAAAAAAAACACTTCAAAATATATTAAATTAATTTAAATTTTAGTTTTTCTTCAATGCTTGAAAAACTTTAATTCAAAATATACATAATTAAAAAAATATATATATAAGTAAAATATAGTCAGATTTAATTTCAAATACACAGAATAAGTAAACAAGGAAGGTTAAATATATATAAATATTTGAAAACTTACAAAACTAAAATCCATTAAAAAAACTATAAAAGTTAAGACATGTTAATAAAAAAAACATCTTAAAACCTTTTTAAACCAAAAAGAAAAAGATTAAAGTTTGAAAGTTTATATTGGTAATTAGAATAAATTAATAATACTTCCTTTAATAGACTTTTTTTTTATTTTATATGTGTTTTCTTAAGCTTTGTTAAACAAAGATCTGTAAAAATGTGTAGGTGGAAAGTTTAAAAACAAATAATATTTCACTAAAATTAAAAAAATAAATCTCATACCAATTGAATTTTTAGCAATAGAAGCATATGGTGTTTGTCTGCTATTTTTCAACTAAATCTTTTTAACTTAAACAGTTAGCAAAATACTTTTTTTTTTAGTTTTGCAACGTTCTGTACAATATCACTGATATTACATTCGATATTTGTTTTATCAAAAATCTAAATAATAACTTAGAAAAACTATTAACTTTTTTGTAGTAAGCTACTATATACTTTTTTGAAACAAAAAAATCAATTTTACTTAAAATTGTCTAGGTTGCCACATTTTAAGACAAAAAGGTGTCCTGAGGTATTTAAAAACTGTCCTAAATGACCTTTTACACCCCTAAATCAATATTAAATTCTGTATTTAATTAAAAAATATTCTAATTTTTTCAAACTAAAAAAAAATGAGTTGTTTAACAAAATTGGTCATATAACAATAAAATTGCAACTGAATCAAATAAACCTCACTCAAAATCTAAATAAAGAACAGTCCTGAAAATTAATAATAATATTAAAACTATCTTAAGTTTTTTATATTAAACAAAACTATCCTGAGTAACCCTGAGTTTTAAATATCCTGAGTTGTAATAAGTCATACAGACATTTTAAAAAATGCATTATATCCTAAGTATCCTTATAATCTTGACTGTGTGGCAAGCCTCAAATAACAGTTTTAAAAAGTTTTGATAATAAACAAGTGTATAAAAAAAAACAAATTTTTTTAAAGTAATTTTTTAAGGAATTCCTTAAGATGCACAACAAATCTTATTTTCCCTTTATTGTTAAAGATAAAAATTATACTAATATTTTAACATAATTTTTGTCATAATAAACAGTTTTTGGAAAGTAAATTTTTATAAACAACATTTTGATAGTTTATGACCTAAGTTTAAATAAATAATTGTTTGTAGAATAAAACTACTTAATAAAAAATTAAAATTTAGTTTTTAAGTTGTTTAAATTTTAACTATTACTTAACTTTAGTTTTTCTTTGATTAAAATAAATATTCTTTAAACAGAAATTAGAGAACCTTTTTTTGTAACAGTGGAATTTAGTAACTAACTACTTATTTTAACATGAACTTTTTTTTTTAATTTTAGCTAAAACTCACAAAAACTTGGATTATTAAGCAACAAGTAGAATGTTTAAACTTTATTTAGGTTTTTAATACATAGCTACATAAAATAAAAATAAATTAACTGATAAAAATTAAGAGTAATTTTTTAAATAAATAGGTAAAAATTATTAGTAGACAAATTTGCTACAAAAACTGATACATTTTTCAACTATAATGGTTGAAAGAATAACAGTGTTTGATTTCGTAAATATTTTAGTAAATTAGAAACTACTTTTCTTAAAAGTTTAAGTTTATTGAAACTTTGAAAAATCATTTTGTATAGTGAGTATAAAACTGTAATAACAGTATGAACAATTTATTTGATTATTTGTTTTATTTTATTTACTGTTATTAATATTTTTATATTTAAATGACTTTGGTTTATAATAATTATTTTATATAACGTATCATTATTGTTACTGGTTATTTTTATAAGTGGTAAGTAAGTAAGTAAGTTATTTTACATTGTTAGTAGTTATTTATTACTAAATTTATTAAAATTTGTTTGTGCTTGAAACATTATCAGTTATCACGATAAAATTGTTTTAGCATAAAGGCTTGGTTACAAAATATTAACAATTTTCCTCGTAAAAAAAATCAATCATAACTGTTACACTAATTTGGTGCACTACAATATTTGTGCGCTTTTTGAGAATGAATTCTTATGAATTTTATGAATTAAAAGTTTTTCTCTACTGCGTTTTTCATCAAAGCCAGTACGGTACGCAATTGTCTCTACGCACCAGAACCTTGCTATATACATAAATATATATATATATTTATTTATTAATCAAAAATTAGTTTAACGTTTTGAATTTTACTCTACAATAGTTGAAGAAAAATCAAATTAAGCAGGGAAATTAAATAGTTAAAGGATAAAGATAATACATTTTTTATGTATCATGCATGCGCCAGTGCACCTCCCAAAGCTACGCCCCTGCTATATACAGTTGGAATGAGTGAATTAAACTTAAACATTTGTTATAACAATAATGTAATTATTCTTAAAATGTAATGTTTCCTAAAAGTTATAATAGTCCATTACAGGAAAATACTTTAAACTTAGAGTAAACCAAGCTATCCAAAAAAAGTTCACTTGATTTAGAATAGTGGGAAATAAGATTATAAACATTATACTTTACTCATTTATTATGTATCTATAATTAATATATAATTATATTATAATTATATATGATAATTATATCTATTTAGTTCTAACTGATTTACTCTTTTTCCTATAAGAAACCTCTTAGAAAAATAACTATGAATTGTCTGTACTATGTACATTCACCAGTATTCAAGAAGTTAAAAAATAATAAATTTCCTGGACAAGACGTAAAAAGGTATCCAAGTGGTGTGCCACTCGATAAATGAAATATTAGTTGTGGATCAGATCATAAGACAAACTATTTTGAGCGCTTTTATTGTTGTTAAATAAATAAAAATATGTGATGAAAGTATTTAAACATTAAAAAAAAAATAGTGTTTGTTGTAACTAGTTTTATCAAACTATGTATAGTGTATTTTAAAATCAAGTTTACAGTAAAATTAAGTAGAAGTTACTACGGACTGTTATACGAACAAGCCTAGCTCATAACAAGTTGATAGTTTATTAAATTAGGTTCATCTAACTATACATTTTATTTATTAACTTGAAAAAAAAATTTCCACATTGTGTAATTTATACATTTTTTTCGCTATTAAAGTAGATGTTTTTTACTTATATAAATTACTGTAATATAATGTATTCAGAGCTGTACCTCTTTCAAAATTTGTTAGGGTAAAATAAATCTCTTCCTGTGAAACTCAGTGTAAATAAAAACTTTACTTGGATTTCTTTTAACACAGAAAAAAAAAAAAGATTTATATTTCATACTTGGTACATAAAAAGCCTAAATTTGTTTAAAGGTTCTGGTAAAGTTTGTAAATAAATTCAAAAAATTTGCGCTTTAGATTAAACAACTAATTTTAATTTAAACATATCAAATATTTGTTTTTGTGAAAAGGGAAAAATATTTTTTATAAAAAAAAACTAGCTGAATATTTTACAAGTATAAATGCAAACTTCAAAACCATGTTAGTTTAATTTTTAATTCTAGTTTCTACTGACTCAAAACACCTCTTTTAACCAAAATTCTTCTAATTTTTTCTTCCTACTTGCTAAGAAGCCTAAGGTTTTATTTATTTTGAAAAGTTAAAAATTTCCTCGGTATCAACTAACTGATTGAACTGTATACATTTTTATTTAGCACAAAATCCAATAAAAAAAACAGCCTAAAAATAATTAAAAAATCTTAATTTTTTAAATTTTTAAAACTTGAAATGGTTTTTTTCAACTGATACAATACAGGTTATATTCATAAACATAATACTGGAAATTTTGAAATTAAAATAAATTATGTAAGATCATTTATCTAGTAACTACTGGTTAATGTTTATACTGATAAAATTAAAAGATATTATAAAAATCACTTTGTACAAAAAAGTTTTTCTAAAAAAGAATTAAAACTTAAAAAGTAATTTTATAATTGATTTCCTAAATATTTAAAAAACGTATTTTAAGTTTGTTAAACACTATACAAAATGTTATAGAATTAATTTTAAATAAGGCATTTATCATTTATGGGTTCAAAAATTTAAAAAGTTTATTTATAATAATTGCAGGGTTACCAAAGACGTTTGGATAAATTCCTTGCAGGTTTTTGAAAGTAGACGTTTTTAGATATGTTTTTGTATAAAATTGAGTTTAAGGTAAAAATGTTTGTTCAGCAGTACAACAATATGAGCTACGCTGTAAAACAACTTTTAATATTTTTTTAAATAAAAATATTTTTGATGATGACATCATCAAACATTTTGTCTATATGATAGACTTTTGTCTTTAATAAAAGTTATACTACTTAAAGTGTAAATAATTTTTTGATTTTTACATTTTTTAGCAATTTCCGTCCAAAATAGAAAACTTTTCCAGTTTTTTTATATTCCTCATGTTCTAAAATTTCCCAGGGTTTTTAGTCTTCAAATTGCAGGTTATTCCAGGATTCCAGGTTCAGTGACCAAACTGTATTTAGTTTAATTAACTAGTTTTCAAAAACGTTTGTTCTTAATGTCTATCCTTAAACAACTCTAAGTGTCAAATTTTAAATGAGATAGGGTAAAGACAACAACTGTTATAAAATAACAAAACTATATACTTTTTTTGATAAGTAGTAAAACTATTATTTTAAACCATAATTTCTTGCTTAAAATATTTTTAAAATCTACCAAAGTTTATTAAATATTAAATATTAAGTTAACAAAACTAATTAAATTAACAAATCAACTTTCAAAGTTTTTTATCTATTCAAATTATAAAAATAAGCTTTTAAAAATTATTAACATCAGATGAGTCACGAAAATAAACGCCAGGCTATTATACTGACTGAAGCTTTTAGAATTTGTTTTATCATGTGTTAATTAAATTTAGTGATTTATATAGACTTAAAAATGTTACAATCTACAGTAAAAATTGCTAACAAAAAAATATCAGGGTTACCACAGATCAAGCTAAGCAAAATTTCAAATTTAAATAACTATTTTGAAACTTCTACTTCTAATATAACAGAAAAAAATAAAATCTTTACCTTTTAGACTGTTTAGAAAAGTAATTTTGTTTATTGTTTCATAAAGAAATACTATAACAACAGTTCATTAGAAAACATTTCATATTGTGGGTGGCTTCGCGTTTAGCCACCAAATCCTTCGCTCTACTGAGCACGAAAGATAGCTTTTTTCAAAAGAGTGTTCAACGTTTATAAAAAGCTAACTTTTATCTATTATGAAAGATCATTATCTTAATTAGTTAAATAACAATGAAGCAAATGCATATTGGATAATGAATTTAAATATCAGTTTTAAACGGAAATATTTTGAAGTGTTTTTACTGTATATTTACACTATACTTTATCTAACTTTAACTATTTGTACAAAATGATTATAATTTTTTTTAAGTTAATCTATCTCAAAAAATATTATTTTATTTCAAAATTACATGTAAAAATCATCGTTATCTTTTCAAAAATTAATTTAAATATACATAAAATATTAAGATAAAATGAATTTTGTCATATATAGTTTAGAATAATGATTAAAAGTCTTAAACAAGAAACTTTTATATTTTTAATTCATAAAAAGTATAAAAAAAATTAAACGGATTTATAACATATTTCAGTAAAAGTATAAATTAAAATACTTTACTTAAAAATAAATCTACTTACACAAAGGGCTATTTTTAACAAAAATAAATTTTTAAATTTTATCTATTTTAAATATAAACTATTAAAAAGTTGCATTTAGTTAATAATAGTATAATAATAAATTTATATAGAAAAAATTTAGACTTTAAAATATAAGTTTGATTAAAACTGGTAAAGTAAACGAATATACTTTTTCTTTTAAAACTAAAAAGAAACTGTTGCAACTTAATAAAACAAATTTGTAAATTAAAAGATTGGATTTTGATCAGTTTTAACTAAAAAATGACATTAAAAAAATTTATGTTCTAAGATGAAAACAAAAATCTTTTAAACGTAATAACTATAACTCATTTTTAGTAGTTGTAAGTAATAAATATGTAAGTTAGGCATGTTTAATAAAAAAAAATTACAATAAATGAACTTTTAGACTGAAACAACCACAAAAGAACATTTAAAACGATTTTAAAGTTGTTGCAAACGAAATTATTTTAAAAATAAATAAGTCTATAATTCGTTTTTGTTTTATGAATTCAATTTTTATTTAGTTTTTCTTCTGTGTTATTAGCAAAATAGATATATAATTAATGGTTTTATCATATAATTCCTGAGCTTACATTTAAGAACATATTTGCTGTGCAGAAATTTGTGAATGATTTATAAAGTTATGAAATTTATAAAACCTAAATACAAAAATTTTAGCAAGGCCCAATGGCTAAGCGGTTGAGGCGTAACGCCTGCAATCGTCATAACCTTTTATGCTTGGGCACAAAACCATAACGTCCAAACTTTTTATCATTAGTTTGTGATTTGCTCGGTCCACTTTTTAGGTTCCGACCCGATTCTGATCTTTTTTTTATCTAAGATAAGGCCGGAACCGAATCCAAATTTTATTTGTAAATTGAGACCCGACCTGATCCGGATCTTAAATATCTAATGTTTCATGTAATTATAATAGAGAAAAAAAACTTATAAAAATATAACAACTTTTGTATAAAGTATTATCTTATAGTAAATACTCTTAAACTTTCAAAAAGCAATCAATGTTATATTATGTAAAAAAAAAATCCAGTTCCCTATGGCTTTAAAAAATGAATACTTTGGTCATAAGCTTCTTAATTTTTTTTTTAACTGTTGAAATAGGAATTTTCTACTATACATAATTCAAAGTTCATGTTCATACAAAACTATTTAACTAATCACTATAAATTACTAAAGTCTTTTACAATAATTTTTTTTTACGGTATATACCTTGAATAAAAAGAAAGCCATAGATACATTAAGTAATGAATACTTAAATTTTTTCATTGTTGGTTTGTAGAAAAGATCAACTAGTAATGGCAAAGAAGCAATTGCTGGAAATACTCTGCTTTTAATATTACTGAGGCCTTCTAAAATTTGAAACGGATACCAAATTACCGTCATTGTAGCAACAACACTCATGCCTAACTTAAATAGTTTTACTGTTCCCTTTTTAAAAGGCATTTCAAGTGTTTTACCCAGCAAGTAGAAAATTACGGGCAAGGCATGGTAGAGTTCCATTTGTTTGTAATTCAGTGCTAAACAAAACAAAATAGTTTCAAAAACATCATAACTACTCTTAAACATACCAACACTTGTAAAAAAGAGCCCCAAGCTGATATTATTGTACTGAAAAAATCCAAGATCTATTAGATTGATATTTGGGTCAAGCAGAAACGTCAGAATATAAGAGAATAGATCATAGCTTTTTTTTTCTATTAAACCCTTTTGATAATTTTGAACAGTTTACAATAAGTATCTTCTTTTTTTAATGACTAAGCATATTGCGATAAAATTATCAGAAAAATTAGTTCCGTTTTTTACATATTATAACAAGTATGAACAAATATTAAACGACCTAACATCTACATTATATAGTATTAAATTTATCTATTAAAAGCTCATTGAAATCTAATTGTTTTGGATCTAAAATTTTACAGGCAAAAACAACCGTTTAATGTTTGTAAAATATATGCACCAATTTTTTATTAAACAAGAGATTTAGATTAACCATCTGTTAACTATATACATTTAATAACTAAAAACTATCAACTTTTAAGTAAGTATAACAAACTACAACAACAGAGGTCTTTTTAAATATATATTAACTTTATTGCAACGTATTTAAAAATTATTCGAACAGAAAACAACACATAACAGAAACTAAGTATTTTTTACATTAACTAAAAAAGAGTTTACATGACACTAGTCAACTAAAAAAAACATCCCCATAACTGCTTCAAATAAAAAACTATCTGATCAAAAGTTAATACATTGAAGAACATCATGTAACATCCAAACATACAAGCAAATAACATGATGGCTAGTGGAACGACAACAACAAGCAGCAACGCGATCACCACAACATCAGACATATTCATCAATCCTAAAATGTATTTTAGTTCGTAAATTTTTATTCAATATATTTTTAACTTTGTTGTAAGTCTTTAACAAAAATTGTGCACTCATAACTAAATAAACTATCATCCTTTTGAAAATATAAAAATAGTAAATTTATATAAAACTAATTTGAAAATTTTCACTTGTTTTCGTAAAATCAAATAATTTAGATAGCATAATAAGTAATTTTTTGATGATTTTTATCACCAACTAACTAGCTTACTAGTTTTATACCGACTAGAAATATAAAAAATCAAAAAGAGTTTAAAAGTTTTAAGTTGAGATTGTAATATTAAATATTAGAAAAACTTAAACTAAGCTGTAGATCTTAAAAAAATAGATAAACTTAAATATTAGCTCAAACAAAGTCCACCTATAAAATAAAAAAAATATACTTTGTAAACTAGCCCTTTACCAGAATTTTTTTATTTTTATTATAATAATAAATTTAATTTAAGTTATTCAGAACTTGCTTAAGTAGTTTAAAACTAAAATATTAAATAAGAAAACTTACAGTATTTTTAAAAGAGCTTCTTATGATTCAACCAATTTAGACACACAACTGAACCTGGAAGATATAGTTTAGTTTAATTTATGAATATTTTCAAATAGAACCTATGAATTTTTGCATCTAATTAATTGTAAGTACGATATATAAATTAACAAAAAATATTATACTCCTTGTTGTTGTTTATTTAAATAAATTTAGAGCATCATTATTTATAAAAATTACATAAACCATTATAGTGTTTCAGTTTTTTCTTATTAGTTATTTTTTAAATGGTTTATATCAACTTCAAGTGATTGTTTAGATACGATTTAAAGAAAGTAAATTTTAAATATAAGCTTAGTCGATCAAAAGATACAAATTCAAAAATTTGAAAAATTTAAGGGAATTGTTGACAGTTCAATTCATTTAAAAAATATTTGATACAATTTTATACATTCTTAAACAATTGTACTCTTCTTAAAAGAAGTGTTAAAATTAGAAACATCAAGCTACAAATACAATTTAATTTGATAATATAAGTAAATTAAAATGATATACTAGTTAAGTAAAGTTTAGCATACTGATTTACCTATATTCTAACAGTTGGAAATGTAGCAAAATTGAGTTTGTGTAAATAACAATATGTTACACTAGGATATTGTACAATGTAGGTATGTAAATAAAATTCTAGACTGTATTTATATGTTTTTTTACTAATCAGAAATCATAAAAACGTTAGATCATAAAGTGAAAACTATAATTTAATTTTCAAATCAAAATTTTAATGTAATAATTTTCTAATGATATATCACCTAAATTATATTACACTATTTAATGGTCTTAAAGTCTTTTATCAGTAAAAGACTTTTCAATGTACATAAAGAAGTTAAATAAAGGTTTAACTATAAATGTAGTTCGTTGTATAAAAAACCTGTTAAAATATTTGAAAAAATTAAACTATTAAATATTTCATATAAAAGTTAGACAAAAATATATTTTTTATATATTAAGTTATTTTTTTACTTTTTCAAAGATAAAATACTAAACATAAAAATTTTAACTAGTATTGTAAACGATTATTAAAACTATTTTATAAAAAGTAATTAGCATAAATGTTAAATATTTCATAATCAGGAGATGATTTCTTACCAATACACACCATTAGCCACATTAACTTTATATCAATTGTTTATTTGTCCTTTGCAAGTCGTTAAACTGTGTACTACTCGACAAGTCAAAAATTTTATAGAGAAACTAAGTCCTTGGACCAAATATTCTTGAAATCTTTTATTTGTCGTTTAAAAAACTATTATACCTAAATAACTTTTGAATAACTTAATATAAAATATTAGTTAATACTCAATTCTAGAGATAGAAATTTGATTGATGTTTTTTTGAACATCTGAGTTAGTAATCTAGTTATATAAAGTATTTTTTTTTAAATAAATATACATTCAGTGAATATATAAATATAAATCAAAGCCGATAAATTGTGTTTGAAAATACTACTCAAAATAAAACTTTTGGAAAAAACATTTCAAGAATAAATATATATAAAAGTTATAAGTAACATCTGTATAGTTTCAAAAAATATTAGTAAGTAAATTGGAATTACTGTCTTAACTATTTTTTAAACAACTAAACCTTACAAAAAAAGTAAAAATAAAATAGATTAACAATTTATAGTTAAAATAATGACTGAATTTAACTAATTTTTACTAGAAAAGGTTGGAAAACGTAAAATTTTGAAAGTCCTGTATCGATTTTTTTACATATAAAGATTAACGTCAAAATTAACTTAATTTTATTTTATTTATTATTTTTTCTCACTAAACTATCAATATACAATTATAAGAAAATAATACTGTTTAAAAAAAAAAGACATATTTAAAATTTAATTTATTTGTTAAATAGTAAATTGTTTTTCTTCATTCAACTTGTAGTAAAAAACTTTATTTTTCAGTTTTACAAAAACTATTCTGACTGTATTTTTATTTTGAAAGATCATTAACTTATAAAATTATAAATAAAAATCAAAGGGTTATTTTAGTATTATCAAGTAGTTTACTAACTATCTAAGTGATTAATGAATTTTTTAATTTTTATCTCTTGATTTTCGTTAAAAAATTTAAATTTTTAAAAAACTCTTAGACTTTACTTAAATGGATAAATAGCAGCAATAGTTATTGATAAATGTTTTTGACGATTATTTCACTTTCTAATATTTTCTTTTTAATTAAAGATCATAACATTTTTGGATGGATAGAACATGCTGATGTTATAGAATTATAGCTCATCGTATCACTTTTTTGCGTTAGATTTAAGCTTGTTTTAAATTAAAGCCAACATTTAAATGTTTAATTCCGAAAATATTTTTTTTACTATTGATCTTTTTTTCTTTTCTTTTTATTCAGTTTAACAAAAACTATATCCTGATTGTTATTCTATTTGGAAAAATTATTAACTTTCTAAATGTGAATTATCACTGAACACATAATTTTAAGTACTTCAAAACAATAACCAAAGAACGATTTTAGTATTATCAAGGAGTTTACTAACTATTCAAAATGAATAATAAAGATTTAAATATTTTTTAGTAGAGTTTTGTTAAAAATTTAAAATTTTTTAACCACTCTTAATTCCTTAATATTAAAAGTCGCAATATTAAATATTAAAAAAAAAACATTTTCTGACCATTAATTTTTAATATTAAATTAAGACAATAATATTAGTGGATGAATAGAACTTTCTGATTTAAAATAATATTAGGTTATCGTATTACTATTTTGCGTTCAAATAATCTTCTTTTTATTTGAAGCAAACGTTAAGAAGTTTAATTTCTAAAATATTTTATTACTGCTTTTTTCTCAGTATGCATATTTTATAAACTAATTATTAGATTATTATTTTTTTTTAGAAATAAGTAAAACTTAGTAGAAGCTGTATTCAAACACAGGTATTTAAAAATTGCTGTGAATTTATTTTTTCACAGTTTTTTTTTAATTGATGAAGACGTATTTTATTTCAAAACTGACTTGTAAAAACAGAATTAGTTATTAGAGTTTTTATCTTGAATAGAATAAAAGTCTACAAATTATACAAAAACCAACATTAGTATATATTACATTGTAACATTACATTAAATATTTAATTTGATTAACTTGTTGGTTTCAATGTATATTTAAATTTTTTAAACATAGAAATTTTGTAAAACATTTGTAAAGTTAAAAAAACTTTATTCTACATCCAACTTCGTATATAACTAAATTAGATAACAGAACGACTAACTTATAAACTTTAAACTAATATTACAAAAGTATATGTTATAAACTAATCATTGTACATAACTTATTTTACAGTATTTTCTTATGAATTTTATCTTTATAGATAAACTTTAACATAATCAACTTAAGTTTATTTTATTAATTGTTCTCAAATAAACCCCAAATTTTTTTGGATAATATTTTTAGTAAACATTTACAATTGGAGTAGTTTTGATTAACCATCTGTTATTTACAAAAATTTAAAAACTAAAAGCGATCAATTTTTAAGTAAGTGTAACAAATTACAACAACAGAGGTCTTTTTGGATATTTATTAGCTTTATTGCAACGTATAAAAAACTATTCGAACAGAAAACAACACATTACAAAAACTCAGTATTTTTTAAAATTAACTAAACAAGAATTGACATGAAATTAATCAACTAAAATAACCATCCTCATAACTGCTTCAAATAGAAAATCATCTGATCGAAAGTTAATACATTGAAGAACATCATGTAACATCCAAACAAATAACATGATGGCTAGTGGAACGACAACAATAAGCAGCGATGCGATCACCACATCATTTTTCAACGTAAGCTAACTTCTATACATAAAAATCTTTTGAAAATAAACATTAGCGAAAATTAAAATAGATTTTATTAGACAACATTGTTTTATTATAAAAGTATCAGTACTTTTTTTAAAATTGTAATTTTGTTAGTTACTAATCATTTTTTTGCGTAAAACTGTTTAAAAACAATACTACGAAAAAAATGTTTAACACGAAAATATAAAATATGTTCTTAAGCTTGTAAAATATTAAAAGTAACAAAACACATTGAAAAAACACCACAACAAACTATTGAAGTGAGTAGAGAATACAGGTCAGGCAGGTTTGTTGTGGCCTTAAAAAAGTGTTAAAACATTAATACATAACTTAGCAGCCATAAAACAATACAAATTTTAATAATGATAGACTTCTTTAATACCATTTTATGACTTTCAAGATCTCGACATTTAAGTATATTTTTGAGGAAATCGTCAACTTGTTTAGAAACACTACCAAACTTAAAACTACAAATTCCTTCAAACACCAGTGAAAGGAGGATAGTTTGAATAGCCAAACCTTCTTTGTAAAGTAAAGGCATCATGCTAACAACTGAGTATTGCTGGAAAATTTTCAATAGGAGAGAAACGTTTTTATGGTACAGTAGTATGCTTGTTACTGCAGGAATTAGTATAGAAACTTCATTTTCGTGGTTGGAAAATAAAAAGAAAGCCATAGATACATTAAGTAATGAATACTTAAATTTTTTCATTGTTGGTTTGTAGAGAAGATCAACTAGTAATGGCAAAGAAGCAATTGCTGGAAATACTCTGCTTTTAATATTACTGAGGCCTTCTAAAATTTGAAACGGATACCAAATTACCGTCATTGTAGCAACAACACTCATGCCTAACTTAAATAGTTTTACTGTTCCCTTTTTAAAAGGCATTTCAAGTGTTTTACCCAGCAAGTAGAAAATTACGGGCAAGGCATGGTAGAGTTCCATTTGTTTGTAATTCAGTGCTAAACAAAACAAAATAGTTTCAAAAACATCATAACTACTCTTAAACATACCAACACTTGTAAAAAAGAGCCCCAAGCTGATATTATTGTACTGAAAAAATCCAAGATCTATTAGATTGATATTTGGGTCAAGCAGAAACGTCAGAATATAAGAGAATAGATCATAGCTTTTTTTTTCTATTAAACCCTTTTGATAATTTTGAACAGTTTACAATAAGTATCTTCTTTTTTTAATGACTAAGCATATTGCGATAAAATTATCAGAAAAATTAGTTCCGTTTTTTACATATTATAACAAGTATGAACAAATATTAAACGACCTAACACCTACATTATATAGTATTAAATTTATCTATTAAAAGCTCATTGAAATCTAATTGTTTTGGATCTAAAATTTTACAGGCAAAAACAACCGTTTAATGTTTGTAAAATATATGCACCAATTTTTTATTAAACAAGAGATTTAGATTAACCATCTGTTAACTATATACATTTAATAACTAAAAACTATCAACTTTTAAGTAAGTATAACAAACTACAACAACAGAGGTCTTTTTAAATATATATTAACTTTATTGCAACGTATTTAAAAATTATTCGAACAGAAAACAACACATAACAGAAACTAAGTATTTTTTACATTAACTAAAAAAGAGTTGACATGACACTAGTCAACTAAAAAAACCATCCCCATAACTGCTTCAAATAAAAAACTATCTGATCAAAAGTTAATACATTGAAGAACATCATGTAACATCCAAACATACAAGCAAATAACATGATGGCTAGTGGAACGACAACAACAAGCAGCAACGCGATCACCACAACATCAGACATATTCATCAATCCTAAAATGTATTTTAGTTCGTAAATTTTTATTCAATATATTTTTAACTTTGTTGTAAGTCTTTAACAAAAATTGTGCACTCATAACTAAATAAACTATCATCCTTTTGAAAATATAAAAATAGTAAATTTATATAAAACTAATTTGAAAATTTTCACTTGTTTTCGTAAAATCAAATAATTTAGATAGCATAAGAAGTAATTGTTTGATGATTTTCATCACCAACTAACTAGCTTACTAGTTTTATACCGACTAGAAATATAAAAAATCAAAAAGAGTTTAAAAGTTTTAAATTGAGATTGTAATATTAAATATTAGAAAAACTTAAACTAAGCTGTAGATCTTTAAAAAATAGATAAACTTAAATATTAGCTCAAATAAAGTCCACCTATAAAATAAAAAAAATATACTTTGTAAACTAGCCCTTTACCAGAATTTTTTTATTTTTATTATAATAATAAATTTAATTTTAGTTTTTCAGAACTTGCTTAAGTAGTTTAAAACTAAAATATTAAATAAGAAAACTTACAGTATTTTTAAAAGAGCTTCTTATGATTCAACCAATTTAGACACACAACTGAACCTGGAAGATATAGTTTAGTTTAATTTATGAATATTTTCAAATAGAACCTATGAATTTTTGCATCTAATTAATTGTAAGTAAGATATATAAATTAACAAAAAATATTATACTCCTTGTTGTTGTTTATTTAAATAAATTTATAGCATTATTATTTATAAAAATTACATAAACCATTATAGTGTTTCAGTTTTTTCTTATTAGTTATTTTTTAAATGGTTTATATCAACTTCAAGTGATTGTTTAGATACGATTTAAAGAAAGTAAATTTTAAATATAAGCTTAGTCGATCAAAAGATACGAATTCAAAAATTTGAAAAATTTAAGGGAATTGTTGACAGTTCAATTCATTTAAAAAATATTTGATACAATTTTATACATTCTTAAACAATTGTACTCTTCTTAAAAGAAGTGTTAAAATTAGAAACATCAAGCTACAAATACAATTTAATTTGATAATATAAGTAAATTAAAATGATATACTAGTTAAGTAAAGTTTAGCATACTGATTTACCTATATTCTAACAGTTGGAAATGTAGCAAAATTGAGTTTGTGTAAATAACAATATGTTACACTAGGATATTGTACAATGTAGGTATGTAAATAAAATTCTAGACTGTATTTATATGTTTTTTTTACTAATCAGAAATCATAAAAACGTTAGATCATAAAGTGAAAACTATAATTTAATTTTCAAATCAAAATTTTAATGTAATAATTTTCTAATGATATATCACCTAAATTATATTACACTATTTAATGGTCTTAAAGTCTTTTATCAGTAAAAGACTTTTCAATGTACATAAAGAAGTTAAATAAAGGTTTAACTATAAATGTAGTTCGTTGTATAAAAAACCTGTTAAAATATTTGAAAAAATTAAACTATTAAATATTTCATATAAAAGTTAGACAAAAATATATTTTTTATATATTAAGTTATTTTTTTATTTTTTCAAAGATAAAATACTAAACATAAAAATTTTAACTAGTATTGTAAACGATTATTAAAACTATTTTATAAAAAGTAATTAGCATAAATGTTAAATATTTCATAATCAGGAGATGATTTCTTACCAATACACACCATTAGCCACATTAACTTTATATCAATTGTTTATTTGTCCTTTGCAAGTCGTTAAACTGTGTACTACTCGACAAGTCAAAAATTTTATAGAGAAACTAAGTCCTTGGACCAAATATTCTTGAAATCTTTTATTTGTCGTTTAAAAAACTATTATACCTAAATAACTTTTGAATAACTTAATATAAAATATTAGTTAATACTCAATTCTAGAGATAGAAATTTGATTGATGTTTTTTTGAACATCTGAGTTAGTAATCTAGTTATATAAAGTATTTTTTTTTAAATAAATATACATTCAGTGAATATATAAATATAAATCAAAGCCGATAAATTGTGTTTGAAAATACTACTCAAAATAAAACTTTTGGAAAAAACATTTCAAGAATAAATATATATAAAAGTTATAAGTAACATCTGTATAGTTTCAAAAAATATTAGTAAGTAAATTGGAATTACTGTCTTAACTATTTTTTAAACAACTAAACCTTACAAAAAAAGTAAAAATAAAATAGATCAACAATTTATAGTTAAAATCATGACTGAATTTAACTAATTTTTACTAGAAAAGGTTGGAAAACGTAAAATTTTGAAAGTCTTGTATCGATTTTTTTACATATAAAGATTAACGTCAAAATTAACTTAATTTTATTTTATTTATTATTTTTTCTCACTAAACTATCAATATACAATTATAAGAAAATAATACTGTTTAAAAAAAAAAGACATATTTAAAATTTAATTTATTTGTTAAATAGTAAATTGTTTTTCTTCATTCAACTTGTAGTAAAAAACTTTATTTTTCAGTTTTACAAAAACTATTCTGACTGTATTTTTATTTTAAAAGATCATTAACTTATAAAATTATAAATAAAAATCAAAGGGTTATTTTAGTATTATCAAGTAGTTTACTAACTATCTAAGTGATTAATGAATTTTTTAATTTTTATCTCTTGATTTTCGTTAAAAAATTTAAATTTTTAAAAAACTCTTAGACTTTACTTAAATGGATAAATAGCAGCAATAGTTATTGATAAATGTTTTTAGACGATTATTTCACTTTCTAATATTTTCTTTTTAATTAAAGATCATAACATTTTTGGATGGATAGAACATGCTGATGTTATAGAATTATAGCTCATCGTATCACTTTTTTGCGTTAGATTTAAGCTTGTTTTAAATTAAAGCCAACATTTAAATGTTTAATTCCGAAAATATTTTTTTTACTATTGATCTTTTTTTCTTTTCTTTTTATTCAGTTTAACAAAAACTATATCCTGATTGTTATTCTATTTGGAAAAATTATTAACTTTCTAAATGTGAATTATCACTGAACACATAATTTTAAGTACTTCAAAACAATAACCAAAGAACGATTTTAGTATTATCAAGGAGTTTACTAACTATTCAAAATGAATAATAAAGATTTAAATATTTTTTAGTAGAGTTTTGTTAAAAATTTAAAATTTTTTAACCACTCTTAATTCCTTAATATTAAAAGTCGCAATATTAAATATTAAAAAAAAAACATTTTCTGACCATTAATTTTTAATATTAAATTAAGACAATAATATTAGTGGATGAATAGAACTTTCTGATTTAAAATAATATTAGGTTATCGTATTACTATTTTGCGTTCAAATAATCTTCTTTTTATTTGAAGCAAACGTTAAGAAGTTTAATTTCTAAAATATTTTATTACTGCTTTTTTCTCAGTATGCATATTTTATAAACTAATTATTAGATTATTAATTTTTTTTTAGAAATAAGTAAAACTTAGTAGAAGCTGTATTCAAACACAGGTATTTAAAAATTGCTGTGAATTTATTTTTTCACCGTTTTTTTTTAATTGATGAAGACGTATTTTATTTCAAAACTGACTTGTAAAAACAGAATTAGTTATTAGAGTTTTTATCTTGAATAGAATAAAAGTCTACAAATTATACAAAAACCAACATTAGTATATATTACATTGTAACATTACATTAAATATTTAATTTGATTAACTTGTTGGTTTCAATGTATATTTAATTTTTTTAAACATAGAAATTTTGTAAAACATTTGTAAAGTTAAAAAAACTTTATTCTACATCCAACTTCGTATATAACTAAATTAGATAACAGAACGACTAACTTATAAACTTTAAACTAATATTAGAAAAGTATATGTTATAAACTAATCATTGTACATAACTTATTTTACAGTATTTTCTTATGAATTTTATCTTTATAGATAAACTTTAACATTATCAACTTAAGTTTATTTTATTAATTATTCTCAAATAAACCCCAAATTTTTTTGGATAATATTTTTAGTAAACATTTACAATTGGAGTAGTTTTGATTAACCATCTGTTATTTACAAAAATTTAAAAACTAAAAGCGATCAATTTTTAAGTAAGTGTAACAAATTACAACAACAGAGGTCTTTTTGGATATTTATTAGCTTTATTGCAACGTATAAAAAACTATTCGAACAGAAAACAACACATTACAAAAACTCAGTATTTTTTAAAATTAACTAAACAAGAATTGACATGAAATTAATCAACTAAAATAACCATCCTCATAACTGCTTCAAATAGAAAATCATCTGATCGAAAGTTAATACATTGAAGAACATCATGTAACATCCAAACAAATAACATGATGGCTAGTGGAACGACAACAATAAGCAGCGATGCGATCACCACATCATTTTTCAACGTAAGCTAACTTCTATACATAAAAATCTTTTGAAAATAAACATTAGCGAAAATTAAAATAGATTTTATTAGACAACATTGTTTTATTATAAAAGTATCAGTACTTTTTTTAAAATTGTAATTTTGTTAGTTACTAATCATTTTTTTGCGTAAAACTGTTTAAAAACAATACTACGAAAAAAATGTTTAACATGAAAATATAAAATATGTTCTTAAGCTTGTAAAATATTAAAAGTAACAAAACACATTGAAAAAACACCACAACAAACTATTGAAGTGAGTAGAGAATACAGGTCAGGCAGGTTTGTTGTGGCCTTAAAAAAGTGTTAAAACATTAATACATAACTTAGCAGCCATAAAACAATACAAATTTTAATAATGATAGACTTCTTTAATACCATTTTATGACTTTCAAGATCTCGACATTTAAGTATATTTTTGAGGAAATCGTCAACTTGTTTAGAAACACTACCAAACTTAAAACTACAAATTCCTTCAAACACCAGTGAAAGGAGGATAGTTTGAATAGCCAAACCTTCTTTGTAAAGTAAAGGCATCATGCTAACAACTGAGTATTGCTGGAAAATTTTCAATAGGAGAGAAACGTTTTTATGGTACAGTAGTATGCTTGTTACTGCAGGAATTAGTATAGAAACTTCATTTTCGTGGTTGGAAAATAAAAAGAAAGCCATAGATACATTAAGTAATGAATACTTAAATTTTTTCATTGTTGGTTTGTAGAGAAGATCAACTAGTAATGGCAAAGAAGCAATTGCTGGAAATACTCTGCTTTTAATATTACTGAGGCCTTCTAAAATTTGAAACGGATACCAAATTACCGTCATTGTAGCAACAACACTCATGCCTAACTTAAATAGTTTTACTGTTCCCTTTTTAAAAGGCATTTCAAGTGTTTTACCCAGCAAGTAGAAAATTACGGGCAAGGCATGGTAGAGTTCCATTTGTTTGTAATTCAGTGCTAAACAAAACAAAATAGTTTCAAAAACATCATAACTACTCTTAAACATACCAACACTTGTAAAAAAGAGCCCCAAGCTGATATTATTGTACTGAAAAAATCCAAGATCTATTAGATTGATATTTGGGTCAAGCAGAAACGTCAGAATATAAGAGAATAGATCATAGCTTTTTTTTTCTATTAAACCCTTTTGATAATTTTGAACAGTTTACAATAAGTATCTTCTTTTATTAATGACTAAGCATATTGCGATAAAATTATCAGAAAAATTAGTTCCGTTTTTTACATATTATAACAAGTATGAACAAATATTAAACGACCTAACACCTACATTATATAGTATTAAATTTATCTATTAAAAGCTCATTGAAATCTAATTGTTTTGGATCTAAAATTTTACAGGCAAAAACAACCGTTTAATGTTTGTAAAATATATGCACCAATTTTTTATTAAACAAGAGATTTAGATTAACCATCTGTTAACTATATACATTTAATAACTAAAAACTATCAACTTTTAAGTAAGTATAACAAACTACAACAACAGAGGTCTTTTTAAATATATATTAACTTTATTGCAACGTATTTAAAAATTATTCGAACAGAAAACAACACATAACAGAAACTAAGTATTTTTTACATTAACTAAAAAAGAGTTGACATGACACTAGTCAACTAAAAAAACCATCCCCATAACTGCTTCAAATAAAAAACTATCTGATCAAAAGTTAATACATTGAAGAACATCATGTAACATCCAAACATACAAGCAAATAACATGATGGCTAGTGGAACGACAACAACAAGCAGCAACGCGATCACCACAACATCAGACATATTCATCAATCCTAAAATGTATTTTAGTTCGTAAATTTTTATTCAATATATTTTTAACTTTGTTGTAAGTCTTTAACAAAAATTGTGCACTCATAACTAAATAAACTATCATCCTTTTGAAAATATAAAAATAGTAAATTTATATAAAACTAATTTGAAAATTTTCACTTGTTTTCGTAAAATCAAATAATTTAGATAGCATAAGAAGTAATTGTTTGATGATTTTCATCACCAACTAACTAGCTTACTAGTTTTATACCGACTAGAAATATAAAAAATCAAAAAGAGTTTAAAAGTTTTAAATTGAGATTGTAATATTAAATATTAGAAAAACTTAAACTAAGCTGTAGATCTTAAAAAAATAGATAAACTTAAATATTAGCTCAAATAAAGTCCACCTATAAAATAAAAAAAATATACTTTGTAAACTAGCCCTTTACCAGAATTTTTTTATTTTTATTATAATAATAAATTTAATTTTAGTTTTTCAGAACTTGCTTAAGTAGTTTAAAACTAAAATATTAAATAAGAAAACTTACAGTATTTTTAAAAGAGCTTCTTATGATTCAACCAATTTAGACACACAACTGAACCTGGAAGATATAGTTTAGTTTAATTTATGAATATTTTCAAATAGAACCTATGAATTTTTGCATCTAATTAATTGTAAGTAAGATATATAAATTAACAAAAAATATTATACTCCTTGTTGTTGTTTATTTAAATAAATTTATAGCATTATTATTTATAAAAATTACATAAACCATTATAGTGTTTCAGTTTTTTCTTATCAGTTATTTTTTAAATGGTTTATATCAACTTCAAGTGATTGTTTAGATACGATTTAAAGAAAGAAAATTTTAAATATAAGCTTAGTCGATCAAAAGATACGAATTCAAAAATTTGAAAAATTTAAGGGAATTGTTGACAGTTCAATTCATTTAAAAAATATTTGATACAATTTTATACATTCTTAAACAATTGTACTCTTCTTAAAAGAAGTGTTAAAATTAGAAACATCAAGCTACAAATACAATTTAATTTGATAATATAAGTAAATTAAAATGATATACTAGTTAAGTAAAGTTTAGCATACTGATTTACCTATATTCTAACAGTTGGAAATGTAGCAAAATTGAGTTTGTGTAAATAACAATATGTTACACTAGGATATTGTACAATGTAGGTATGTAAATAAAATTCTAGACTGTATTTATATGTTTTTTTTACTAATCAGAAATCATAAAAACGTTAGATCATAAAGTGAAAACTATAATTTAATTTTCAAATCAAAATTTTAATGTAATAATTTTCTAATGATATATCACCTAAATTATATTACACTATTTAATGGTCTTAAAGTCTTTTATCAGTAAAAGACTTTTCAATGTACATAAAGAAGTTAAATAAAGGTTTAACTATAAATGTAGTTCGTTGTATAAAAAACCTGTTAAAATATTTGAAAAAATTAAACTATTAAATATTTCATATAAAAGTTAGACAAAAATATATTTTTCATATATTAAGTTATTTTTTTATTTTTTCAAAGATAAAAAACTAAACATAAAAATTTTAACTAGTATTGTAAACGATTATTAAAACTATTTTATAAAAAGTAATTAGCATAAATGTTAAATATTTCATAATCAGGAGATGATTTCTTACCAATACACACCATTAGCCACATTAACTTTATATCAATTGTTTATTTGTCCTTTGCAAGTCGTTAAACTGTGTACTACTCGACAAGTCAAAAATTTTATAGAGAAACTAAGTCCTTGGACCAAATATTCTTGAAATCTTTTATTTGTCGTTTAAAAAACTATTATACCTAAATAACTTTTGAATAACTTAATATAAAATATTAGTTAATACTCAATTCTAGAGATAGAAATTTGATTGATGTTTTTTTGAACATCTGAGTTAGTAATCTAGTTATATAAAGTATTTTTTTTTAAATAAATATACATTCAGTGAATATATAAATATAAATCAAAGCCGATAAATTGTGTTTGAAAATACTACTCAAAATAAAACTTTTGGAAAAAACATTTCAAGAATAAATATATATAAAAGTTATAAGTAACATCTGTATAGTTTCAAAAAATATTAGTAAGTAAATTGGAATTACTGTCTTAACTATTTTTTAAACAACTAAACCTTACAAAAAAAGTAAAAATAAAATAGATCAACAATTTATAGTTAAAATCATGACTGAATTTAACTAATTTTTACTAGAAAAGGTTGGAAAACGTAAAATTTTGAAAGTCTTGTATCGATTTTTTTACATATAAAGATTAACGTCAAAATTAACTTAATTTTATTTTATTTATTATTTTTTCTCACTAAACTATCAATATACAATTATAAGAAAATAATACTGTTTAAAAAAAAAAGACATATTTAAAATTTAATTTATTTGTTAAATAGTAAATTGTTTTTCTTCATTCAACTTGTAGTAAAAAACTTTATTTTTCAGTTTTACAAAAACTATTCTGACTGTATTTTTATTTTGAAAGATCATTAACTTATAAAATTATAAATAAAAATCAAAGGGTTATTTTAGTATTATCAAGTAGTTTACTAACTATCTAAGTGATTAATGAATTTTTTAATTTTTATCTCTTGATTTTCGTTAAAAAATTTAAATTTTTAAAAAACTCTTAGACTTTACTTAAATGGATAAATAGCAGCAATAGTTATTGATAAATGTTTTTAGACGATTATTTCACTTTCTAATATTTTCTTTTTAATTAAAGATCATAACATTTTTGGATGGATAGAACATGCTGATGTTATAGAATTATAGCTCATCGTATCACTTTTTTGCGTTAGATTTAAGCTTGTTTTAAATTAAAGCCAACATTTAAATGTTTAATTCCGAAAATATTTTTTTTACTATTGATCTTTTTTTCTTTTCTTTTTATTCAGTTTAACAAAAACTATATCCTGATTGTTATTCTATTTGGAAAAATTATTAACTTTCTAAATGTGAATTATCACTGAACACATAATTTTAAGTACTTCAAAACAATAACCAAAGAACGATTTTAGTATTATCAAGGAGTTTACTAACTATTCAAAATGAATAATAAAGATTTAAATATTTTTTAGTAGAGTTTTGTTAAAAATTTAAAATTTTTTAACCACTCTTAATTCCTTAATATTAAAAGTCGCAATATTAAATATTAAAAAAAAAACATTTTCTGACCATTAATTTTTAATATTAAATTAAGACAATAATATTAGTGGATGAATAGAACTTTCTGATTTAAAATAATATTAGGTTATCGTATTACTATTTTGCGTTCAAATAATCTTCTTTTTATTTGAAGCAAACGTTAAGAAGTTTAATTTCTAAAATATTTTATTACTGCTTTTTTCTCAGTATGCATATTTTATAAACTAATTATTAGATTATTATTTTTTTTTTAGAAATAAGTAAAACTTAGTAGAAGCTGTATTCAAACACAGGTATTTAAAAATTGCTGTGAATTTATTTTTTCACCGTTTTTTTTTAATTGATGAAGACGTATTTTATTTCAAAACTGACTTGTAAAAACAGAATTAGTTATTAGAGTTTTTATCTTGAATAGAATAAAAGTCTACAAATTATACAAAAACCAACATTAGTATATATTACATTGTAACATTACATTAAATATTTAATTTGATTAACTTGTTGGTTTCAATGTATATTTAATTTTTTTAAACATAGAAATTTTGTAAAACATTTGTAAAGTTAAAAAAACTTTATTCTACATCCAACTTCGTATATAACTAAATTAGATAACAGAACGACTAACTTATAAACTTTAAACTAATATTACAAAAGTATATGTTATAAACTAATCATTGTACATAACTTATTTTACAGTATTTTCTTATGAATTTTATCTTTATAGATAAACTTTAACATTATCAACTTAAGTTTATTTTATTAATTATTCTCAAATAAACCCCAAATTTTTTTGGATAATATTTTTAGTAAACATTTACAATTGGAGTAGTTTTGATTAACCATCTGTTATTTACAAAAATTTAAAAACTAAAAGCGATCAATTTTTAAGTAAGTGTAACAAATTACAACAACAGAGGTCTTTTTGGATATTTATTAGCTTTATTGCAACGTATAAAAAACTATTCGAACAGAAAACAACACATTACAAAAACTCAGTATTTTTTAAAATTAACTAAACAAGAATTGACATGAAATTAATCAACTAAAATAACCATCCTCATAACTGCTTCAAATAGAAAATCATCTGATCGAAAGTTAATACATTGAAGAACATCATGTAACATCCAAACAAATAACATGATGGCTAGTGGAACGACAACAATAAGCAGCGATGCGATCACCACATCATTTTTCAACGTAAGCTAACTTCTATACATAAAAATCTTTTGAAAATAAACATTAGCGAAAATTAAAATAGATTTTATTAGACAACATTGTTTTATTATAAAAGTATCAGTACTTTTTTTAAAATTGTAATTTTGTTAGTTACTAATAATTTTTTTGCGTAAAACTGTTTAAAAACAATACTACGAAAAAAATGTTTAACACGAAAATATAAAATATGTTCTTAAGCTTGTAAAATATTAAAAGTAACAAAACACATTGAAAAAACACCACAACAAACTATTGAAGTGAGTAGAGAATACAGGTCAGGCAGGTTTGTTGTGGCCTTAAAAAAGTGTTAAAACATTAATACATAACTTAGCAGCCATAAAACAATACAAATTTTAGTAATGATAGACTTCTTTAATACCATTTTATGACTTTCAAGATCTCGACATTTAAGTATATTTTTGAGGAAATCGTCAACTTGTTTAGAAACACTACCAAACTTAAAACTACAAATTCCTTCAAACACCAGTGAAAGGAGGATAGTTTGAATAGCCAAACCTTCTTTGTAAAGTAAAGGCATCATGCTAACAACTGAGTATTGCTGGAAAATTTTCAATAGGAGAGAAACGTTTTTATGGTACAGTAGTATGCTTGTTACTGCAGGAATTAGTATAGAAACTTCATTTTCGTGGTTGGAAAATAAAAAGAAAGCCATAGATACATTAAGTAATGAATACTTAAATTTTTTCATTGTTGGTTTGTAGAGAAGATCAACTAGTAATGGCAAAGAAGCAATTGCTGGAAATACTCTGCTTTTAATATTACTGAGGCCTTCTAAAATTTGAAACGGATACCAAATTACCGTCATTGTAGCAACAACACTCATGCCTAACTTAAATAGTTTTACTGTTCCCTTTTTAAAAGGCATTTCAAGTGTTTTACCCAGCAAGTAGAAAATTACGGGCAAGGCATGGTAGAGTTCCATTTGTTTGTAATTCAGTGCTAAACAAAACAAAATAGTTTCAAAAACATCATAACTACTCTTAAACATACCAACACTTGTAAAAAAGAGCCCCAAGCTGATATTATTGTACTGAAAAAATCCAAGATCTATTAGATTGATATTTGGGTCAAGCAGAAACGTCAGGATATAAGAGAATAGATCATAGCTTTTTTTTTCTATTAAACCCTTTTGATAATTTTGAACAGTTTACAATAAGTATCTTCTTTTATTAATGACTAAGCATATTGCGATAAAATTATCAGAAAAATTAGTTCCGTTTTTTACATATTATAACAAGTATGAACAAATATTAAACGACCTAACACCTACATTATATAGTATTAAATTTATCTATTAAAAGCTCATTGAAATCTAATTGTTTTGGATCTAAAATTTTACAGGCAAAAACAACCGTTTAATGTTTGTAAAATATATGCACCAATTTTTTATTAAACAAGAGATTTAGATTAACCATCTGTTAACTATATACATTTAATAACTAAAAACTATCAACTTTTAAGTAAGTATAACAAACTACAACAACAGAGGTCTTTTTAAATATATATTAACTTTATTGCAACGTATTTAAAAATTATTCGAACAGAAAACAACACATAACAGAAACTAAGTATTTTTTACATTAACTAAAAAAGAGTTGACATGACACTAGTCAACTAAAAAAACCATCCCCATAACTGCTTCAAATAAAAAACTATCTGATCAAAAGTTAATACATTGAAGAACATCATGTAACATCCAAACATACAAGCAAATAACATGATGGCTAGTGGAACGACAACAACAAGCAGCAACGCGATCACCACAACATCAGACATATTCATCAATCCTAAAATGTATTTTAGTTCGTAAATTTTTATTCAATATATTTTTAACTTTGTTGTAAGTCTTTAACAAAAATTGTGCACTCATAACTAAATAAACTATCATCCTTTTGAAAATATAAAAATAGTAAATTTATATAAAACTAATTTGAAAATTTTCACTTGTTTTCGTAAAATCAAATAATTTAGATAGCATAAGAAGTAATTGTTTGATGATTTTCATCACCAACTAACTAGCTTACTAGTTTTATACCGACTAGAAATATAAAAAATCAAAAAGAGTTTAAAAGTTTTAAATTGAGATTGTAATATTAAATATTAGAAAAACTTAAACTAAGCTGTAGATCTTAAAAAAATAGATAAACTTAAATATTAGCTCAAATAAAGTCCACCTATAAAATAAAAAAAATATACTTTGTAAACTAGCCCTTTACCAGAATTTTTTTATTTTTATTATAATAATAAATTTAATTTTAGTTTTTCAGAACTTGCTTAAGTAGTTTAAAACTAAAATATTAAATAAGAAAACTTACAGTATTTTTAAAAGAGCTTCTTATGATTCAACCAATTTAGACACACAACTGAACCTGGAAGATATAGTTTAGTTTAATTTATGAATATTTTCAAATAGAACCTATGAATTTTTGCATCTAATTAATTGTAAGTAAGATATATAAATTAACAAAAAATATTATACTCCTTGTTGTTGTTTATTTAAATAAATTTATAGCATTATTATTTATAAAAATTACATAAACCATTATAGTGTTTCAGTTTTTTCTTATCAGTTATTTTTTAAATGGTTTATATCAACTTCAAGTGATTGTTTAGATACGATTTAAAGAAAGAAAATTTTAAATATAAGCTTAGTCGATCAAAAGATACGAATTCAAAAATTTGAAAAATTTAAGGGAATTGTTGACAGTTCAATTCATTTAAAAAATATTTGATACAATTTTATACATTCTTAAACAATTGTACTCTTCTTAAAAGAAGTGTTAAAATTAGAAACATCAAGCTACAAATACAATTTAATTTGATAATATAAGTAAATTAAAATGATATACTAGTTAAGTAAAGTTTAGCATACTGATTTACCTATATTCTAACAGTTGGAAATGTAGCAAAATTGAGTTTGTGTAAATAACAATATGTTACACTAGGATATTGTACAATGTAGGTATGTAAATAAAATTCTAGACTGTATTTATATGTTTTTTTTACTAATCAGAAATCATAAAAACGTTAGATCATAAAGTGAAAACTATAATTTAATTTTCAAATCAAAATTTTAATGTAATAATTTTCTAATGATATATCACCTAAATTATATTACACTATTTAATGGTCTTAAAGTCTTTTATCAGTAAAAGACTTTTCAATGTACATAAAGAAGTTAAATAAAGGTTTAACTATAAATGTAGTTCGTTGTATAAAAAACCTGTTAAAATATTTGAAAAAATTAAACTATTAAATATTTCATATAAAAGTTAGACAAAAATATATTTTTTATATATTAAGTTATTTTTTTATTTTTTCAAAGATAAAAAACTAAACATAAAAATTTTAACTAGTATTGTAAACGATTATTAAAACTATTTTATAAAAAGTAATTAGCATAAATGTTAAATATTTCATAATCAGGAGATGATTTCTTACCAATACACACCATTAGCCACATTAACTTTATATCAATTGTTTATTTGTCCTTTGCAAGTCGTTAAACTGTGTACTACTCGACAAGTCAAAAATTTTATAGAGAAACTAAGTCCTTGGACCAAATATTCTTGAAATCTTTTATTTGTCGTTTAAAAAACTATTATACCTAAATAACTTTTGAATAACTTAATATAAAATATTAGTTAATACTCAATTCTAGAGATAGAAATTTGATTGATGTTTTTTTGAACATCTGAGTTAGTAATCTAGTTATATAAAGTATTTTTTTTTAAATAAATATACATTCAGTGAATATATAAATATAAATCAAAGCCGATAAATTGTGTTTGAAAATACTACTCAAAATAAAACTTTTGGAAAAAACATTTCAAGAATAAATATATATAAAAGTTATAAGTAACATCTGTATAGTTTCAAAAAATATTAGTAAGTAAATTGGAATTACTGTCTTAACTATTTTTTAAACAACTAAACCTTACAAAAAAAGTAAAAATAAAATAGATCAACAATTTATAGTTAAAATCATGACTGAATTTAACTAATTTTTACTAGAAAAGGTTGGAAAACGTAAAATTTTGAAAGTCTTGTATCGATTTTTTTACATATAAAGATTAACGTCAAAATTAACTTAATTTTATTTTATTTATTATTTTTTCTCACTAAACTATCAATATACAATTATAAGAAAATAATACTGTTTAAAAAAAAAAGACATATTTAAAATTTAATTTATTTGTTAAATAGTAAATTGTTTTTCTTCATTCAACTTGTAGTAAAAAACTTTATTTTTCAGTTTTACAAAAACTATTCTGACTGTATTTTTATTTTGAAAGATCATTAACTTATAAAATTATAAATAAAAATCAAAGGGTTATTTTAGTATTATCAAGTAGTTTACTAACTATCTAAGTGATTAATGAATTTTTTAATTTTTATCTCTTGATTTTCGTTAAAAAATTTAAATTTTTAAAAAACTCTTAGACTTTACTTAAATGGATAAATAGCAGCAATAGTTATTGATAAATGTTTTTAGACGATTATTTCACTTTCTAATATTTTCTTTTTAATTAAAGATCATAACATTTTTGGATGGATAGAACATGCTGATGTTATAGAATTATAGCTCATCGTATCACTTTTTTGCGTTAGATTTAAGCTTGTTTTAAATTAAAGCCAACATTTAAATGTTTAATTCCGAAAATATTTTTTTTACTATTGATCTTTTTTTCTTTTCTTTTTATTCAGTTTAACAAAAACTATATCCTGATTGTTATTCTATTTGGAAAAATTATTAACTTTCTAAATGTGAATTATCACTGAACACATAATTTTAAGTACTTCAAAACAATAACCAAAGAACGATTTTAGTATTATCAAGGAGTTTACTAACTATTCAAAATGAATAATAAAGATTTAAATATTTTTTAGTAGAGTTTTGTTAAAAATTTAAAATTTTTTAACCACTCTTAATTCCTTAATATTAAAAGTCGCAATATTAAATATTAAAAAAAAAACATTTTCTGACCATTAATTTTTAATATTAAATTAAGACAATAATATTAGTGGATGAATAGAACTTTCTGATTTAAAATAATATTAGGTTATCGTATTACTATTTTGCGTTCAAATAATCTTCTTTTTATTTGAAGCAAACGTTAAGAAGTTTAATTTCTAAAATATTTTATTACTGCTTTTTTCTCAGTATGCATATTTTATAAACTAATTATTAGATTATTATTTTTTTTTTAGAAATAAGTAAAACTTAGTAGAAGCTGTATTCAAACACAGGTATTTAAAAATTGCTGTGAATTTATTTTTTCACCGTTTTTTTTTAATTGATGAAGACGTATTTTATTTCAAAACTGACTTGTAAAAACAGAATTAGTTATTAGAGTTTTTATCTTGAATAGAATAAAAGTCTACAAATTATACAAAAACCAACATTAGTATATATTACATTGTAACATTACATTAAATATTTAATTTGATTAACTTGTTGGTTTCAATGTATATTTAATTTTTTTAAACATAGAAATTTTGTAAAACATTTGTAAAGTTAAAAAAACTTTATTCTACATCCAACTTCGTATATAACTAAATTAGATAACAGAACGACTAACTTATAAACTTTAAACTAATATTAGAAAAGTATATGTTATAAACTAATCATTGTACATAACTTATTTTACAGTATTTTCTTATGAATTTTATCTTTATAGATAAACTTTAACATTATCAACTTAAGTTTATTTTATTAATTATTCTCAAATAAACCCCAAATTTTTTTGGATAATATTTTTAGTAAACATTTACAATTGGAGTAGTTTTGATTAACCATCTGTTATTTACAAAAATTTAAAAACTAAAAGCGATCAATTTTTAAGTAAGTGTAACAAATTACAACAACAGAGGTCTTTTTGGATATTTATTAGCTTTATTGCAACGTATAAAAAACTATTCGAACAGAAAACAACACATTACAAAAACTCAGTATTTTTTAAAATTAACTAAACAAGAATTGACATGAAATTAATCAACTAAAATAACCATCCTCATAACTGCTTCAAATAGAAAATCATCTGATCGAAAGTTAATACATTGAAGAACATCATGTAACATCCAAACAAATAACATGATGGCTAGTGGAACGACAACAATAAGCAGCGATGCGATCACCACATCATTTTTCAACGTAAGCTAACTTCTATACATAAAAATCTTTTGAAAATAAACATTAGCGAAAATTAAAATAGATTTTATTAGACAACATTGTTTTATTATAAAAGTATCAGTACTTTTTTTAAAATTGTAATTTTGTTAGTTACTTATAATTTTTTTGCGTAAAACTGTTTAAAAACAATACTACGAAAAAAATGTTTAACACGAAAATATAAAATATGTTCTTAAGCTTGTAAAATATTAAAAGTAACAAAACACATTGAAAAAACACCACAACAAACTATTGAAGTGAGTAGAGAATACAGGTCAGGCAGGTTTGTTGTGGCCTTAAAAAAGTGTTAAAACATTAATACATAACTTAGCAGCCATAAAACAATACAAATTTTAGTAATGATAGACTTCTTTAATACCATTTTATGACTTTCAAGATCTCGACATTTAAGTATATTTTTGAGGAAATCGTCAACTTGTTTAGAAACACTACCAAACTTAAAACTACAAATTCCTTCAAACACCAGTGAAAGGAGGATAGTTTGAATAGCCAAACCTTCTTTGTAAAGTAAAGGCATCATGCTAACAACTGAGTATTGCTGGAAAATTTTCAATAGGAGAGAAACGTTTTTATGGTACAGTAGTATGCTTGTTACTGCAGGAATTAGTATAGAAACTTCATTTTCGTGGTTGGAAAATAAAAAGAAAGCCATAGATACATTAAGTAATGAATACTTAAATTTTTTCATTGTTGGTTTGTAGAGAAGATCAACTAGTAATGGCAAAGAAGCAATTGCTGGAAATACTCTGCTTTTAATATTACTGAGGCCTTCTAAAATTTGAAACGGATACCAAATTACCGTCATTGTAGCAACAACACTCATGCCTAACTTAAATAGTTTTACTGTTCCCTTTTTAAAAGGCATTTCAAGTGTTTTACCCAGCAAGTAGAAAATTACGGGCAAGGCATGGTAGAGTTCCATTTGTTTGTAATTCAGTGCTAAACAAAACAAAATAGTTTCAAAAACATCATAACTACTCTTAAACATACCAACACTTGTAAAAAAGAGCCCCAAGCTGATATTATTGTACTGAAAAAATCCAAGATCTATTAGATTGATATTTGGGTCAAGCAGAAACGTCAGAATATAAGAGAATAGATCATAGCTTTTTTTTTCTATTAAACCCTTTTGATAATTTTGAACAGTTTACAATAAGTATCTTCTTTTTTTAATGACTAAGCATATTGCGATAAAATTATCAGAAAAATTAGTTCCGTTTTTTACATATTATAACAAGTATGAACAAATATTAAACGACCTAACATCTACATTATATAGTATTAAATTTATCTATTAAAAGCTCATTGAAATCTAATTGTTTTGGATCTAAAATTTTACAGGCAAAAACAACCGTTTAATGTTTGTAAAATATATGCACCAATTTTTTATTAAACAAGAGATTTAGATTAACCATCTGTTAACTATATACATTTAATAACTAAAAACTATCAACTTTTAAGTAAGTATAACAAACTACAACAACAGAGGTCTTTTTAAATATATATTAACTTTATTGCAACGTATTTAAAAATTATTCGAACAGAAAACAACACATAACAGAAACTAAGTATTTTTTACATTAACTAAAAAAGAGTTGACATGACACTAGTCAACTAAAAAAACCATCCCCATAACTGCTTCAAATAAAAAACTATCTGATCAAAAGTTAATACATTGAAGAACATCATGTAACATCCAAACATACAAGCAAATAACATGATGGCTAGTGGAACGACAACAACAAGCAGCAACGCGATCACCACAACATCAGACATATTCATCAATCCTAAAATGTATTTTAGTTCGTAAATTTTTATTCAATATATTTTTAACTTTGTTGTAAGTCTTTAACAAAAATTGTGCACTCATAACTAAATAAACTATCATCCTTTTGAAAATATAAAAATAGTAAATTTATATAAAACTAATTTGAAAATTTTCACTTGTTTTCGTAAAATCAAATAATTTAGATAGCATAAGAAGTAATTGTTTGATGATTTTCATCACCAACTAACTAGCTTACTAGTTTTATACCGACTAGACATATAAAAAATCAAAAAGAGTTTAAAAGTTTTAAGTTGAGATTGTATTATTAAATATTAGAAAAACTTAAACTAAGCTGTAGATCTTAAAAAAATAGATAAACTTAAATATTAGCTCAAATAAAGTCCACCTATAAAATAAAAAAATTATACTTTGTAAACTAGCCCTTTACCAGAATTTTTTTATTTTTATTATAATAATAAATTTAATTTTAGTTTTTCAGAACTTGCTTAAGTAGTTTAAAACTAAAATATTAAATAAGAAAACTTACAGTATTTTTAAAAGAGCTTCTTATGATTCAACCAATTTAGACACACAACTGAACCTGGAAGATATAGTTTAGTTTAATTTATGAATATTTTCAAATAGAACCTATGAATTTTTGCATCTAATTAATTGTAAGTACGATATATAAATTAACAAAAAATATTATACTCCTTGTTGTTGTTTATTTAAATAAATTTATAGCATTATTATTTATAAAAATTACATAAACCATTATAGTGTTTCAGTTTTTTCTTATTAGTTATTTTTTAAATGGTTTATATCAACTTCAAGTGATTGTTTAGATACGATTTAAAGAAAGTAAATTTTAATTATAAGCTTAGTCGATCAAAAGATACAAATTCAAAAATTTGAAAAATTTAAGGGAATTGTTGACAGTTCAATTCATTTAAAAAATATTTGATACAATTTTATACATTCTTAAACAATTGTACTCTTCTTAAAAGAAGTGTTAAAATTAGAAACATCAAGCTACAAAAACAATTTAATTTGATAATAAAAGTAAATTAAAATGATATACTTGTTAAGTAAAGTTTAGCATACTGATTTACCTATATTCTAACAGTTGGAAATGTAGCAAAATTGAGTTTGTGTAAATAACAATATGTTACACTAGGATATTGTACAATGTAGGTATGTAAATAAAATTCTAGACTGTATTTATATGTTTTTTTACTAATCAGAAATCATAAAAACGTTAGATCATAAAGTGAAAACTATAATTTAATTTTCAAATCAAAATTTTAATGTAATAATTTTCTAATGATATATCACCTAAATTATATTACACTATTTAATGGTCTTAAAGTCTTTTATCAGTAAAAGACTTTTCAATGTACATAAAGAAGTTAAATAAAGGTTTAACTATAAATGTAGTTCGTTGTATAAAAAACCTGTTAAAATATTTGAAAAAATTAAACTATTAAATATTTCATATAAACGTTAGACAAAAATATTTTTTTTATATATTAAGTTATTTTTTTATTTTTTCAAAGATAAAATACTAAACATAAAAATTTTAACTAGTATTGTAAACGATTATTAAAACTATTTTATAAAAAGTAATTAGCATAAATGTTAAATATTTCATAATCAGGAGATGATTTCTTACCAATACACACCATTAGCCACATTAACTTTATATCAATTGTTTATTTGTCCTTTGCAAGTCGTTAAACTGTGTACTACACAAATAAAAAATTTTATAGAGTAACTAAGTCCTTGGACCAAATATTCCTGAAATCTTTTATTTGTCGTTTAAAAAACTATTATACCTAAATAACTTTTGAATAACTTAATATAAAATATTAGTTAATACTCAATTCTAGAGATAGAAATTTGATTGATGTTTTTTTGAACATCTGAGTTAGTAATCTAGTTATATAAAGTATTTTTTTTTTAATAAATATATATTCAGTGAATATATAAATATAAATCAAAGCCGATAAATTGTGTTTGAAAATACTACTCAAGATAAAACTTTTGAAAAAAACATTTCAAGAATAAATATATATAAAAGTTATAAGTAACATCTGTATAGTTTCAAAAAATATTAGTAAGTAAATTGGAATTACTGTCTTAACTATTTTTTAAACAACTAAACCTTACAAAAAAAGTAAAAATAAAATAGATCAACAATTTATAGTTAAAATCATGACTGAATTTAACTAATTTTTACTAGAAAAGGTTGGAAAACGTAAAATTTTGAAAGTCCTGTATCGATTTTTTTACATATAAAGATTAACGTCAAAATTAACTTAATTTTATTTTATTTATTATTTTTTCTCACTAAACTATCAATATACAATTATAAGAAAATAATACTGTTTAAAAAAAAAAGACATATTTAAAATTTAATTTATTTGTTAAATAGTAAATTGTTTTTCTTCATTCAACTTGTAGTAAAAAACTTTATTTTTCAGTTTTACAAAAACTATCCTGACTGTATTTTTATTTTGAAAGATCATTAACTTTTCAAAACTTTAAAACAAAAATCAAAGGGTTATTTTAGTATTATCAAGTAGTTTACTAACTATCTAAGTGATTAATGAATTTTTTAATTTTTATCTCTTGATTTTCGTTAATAAATTTAAATTTTTAAAAAACTCTTAGACTTTACTTAAATGGATAAATAGCAGCAATAGTTATTGATAAATGTTTTTAGACGATTATTTCACTTTCTAATATTTTCTTTTTAATTAAAGATCATAACATTTTTGGATGGATAGAACATGCTGATATTATAGAATTATAGCTCATCGTATCACTTTTTTGCGTTAGATTTAAGCTTGTTTTAAATTAAAGCCAACATTCAAATGTTTAATTCCGAAAATATTTTTTTACTATTGATCTTTTTTTCTTCTTTTTATTCAGTTTAACAAAAACTATATCCTGATTGTTATTCTATTTGGAAAAATTATTAACTTTCTAAATGTGAATTATCACTGAATACATAATTTTAAGTACTTCAAAACAATAACCAAAGAACGATTTTAGTATTATCAAGGAGTTTACTAACTATTCAAAATGAATAATAAAGATTTAAATATTTTTTAGTAGAGTTTTGTTAAAAATTTAAAATTTTTTAACCACTCTTAATTACTTAATATTAAAAGTCGCAATATTAAATATTAAAAAAAAACATTTTCTGACCATTAATTTTTAATAATAAATTAAGACAATAATATTAGTGGATGAATAGAACTTTCTGATTTAAAATAATATTAGCTTATCGTATTACTATTTTGCGTTCAAATAATCTTCTTTTTATTTGAAGCAAACGTTAAGAAGTTTAATTTCTAAAATATTTTATTACTGCTTTTTTCTCAGTATGCATATTTTATAAACTAATTATTAGATTATTAATTTTTTTTTAGAAATAAGTAAAACTTAGTAGAAGCTGTATTCAAACACAGGTATTTAAAAATTGCTGTGAATTTATTTTTTCACCGTTTTTTTTTAATTGATGAAGACGTATTTTATTTCAAAACTGACTTGTAAAAACAGAATTAGTTATTAGAGTTTTTATCTTGAATAGAATAAAAGTCTACAAATTATACAAAAAACAACATTAGTATATATTATCTTGTAACATTACATTAAATATTTAATTTGATTAACTTGTTGGTTTCAATGTATATTTAAATTTTTTAAACATAGAAATTTTGTAAAACATTTGTAAAGTTAAAAAAACTTTATTCTACATCCAACTTCGTATATAACTAAATTAGATAACAGAACGACTAACTTATAAACTTTAAACTAATATTACAAAAGTATATGTTATAAACTAATCATTGTACATAACTTATTTTACAGTATTTTCTTATGAATTTTTTCTTTATAGATAAACTTTAACATTATCAAGTTAAGTTTATTTTATTAATTATTCTCAAATAAACCCCAAATTTTTTTGGATAATATTTTTAGTAAACATTTACAATTGGAGTAGTTTTGATTAACCATCTGTTATTTACAAAAATTTAAAAACTAAAAACGATCGATTTTTAAGTAAGTGTAACAAATTACAACAACAGAAGTCTTTTTGGATATTTATTAACTTTATTGCAACATATAAAAAATAATTCGAACAGAAAACAACACATTACATAAACTAAGTATTTTTTACATAACCTAAAAAAAAGTTGACATGACATAAATCAACTAAAAAAACCATCCCCATAACTGCTTCAAATAAAAAATCATCTGATCAAAAGTTAATACATTGAAGAACATCATGTAACATCTAAATATACAAGCAAATAACATGATGGCTAGTGGAATGACAACAATAAGCAGCAATGCGATCACCACAACATTTTTCAACGTTAACTAACTTCTATACATAAAAAACTATTGAAAATAAACTTTAGCGAAAATTAAAATATATTATATTAGACAACCCTGTTTTACTTTAAAAGTATAAGTACTTTTTTTAAAATTGTAATTTTGTTAGTTACTAATCATTTTTTTGCGTAAAACTGTTTAAAAACAATACTACGAAAAAAATGTTTAACATGAAAATATAAAATATGTTCTTAAGCTTGTAAAATATTAAAAGTAACAAAACATATTGAAAAAACACCACAACAAACTATTGAAGTGAGTAGAGAATACAGGTCAAGCAGGTTTGCCGGGGCGTTTAAAAAGTGTGAAAACATTAATACATAACTTAGCAGCCATAAAAACATACAAATTTTTGTAATGATAGACTTCTTTTTTACTAATTTATAACTTTCAAGATCTTGACATTTAAGTATATTTTTGAAGAAATCGTCAACTTGTTTAGAAACACTACCAAACTTAAAACTACAAATTCCTTGAAACACCAGTGAAAGGAGAATAGTTTGAACGGCCAAACCTTCTTTGTAAAGTAAAGGCATCATGCTAACAACTGAGTATTGCTGGAAAATTGTTAATAGGAGAGAAACGTTTTTATGGTACAATAGTATGCTTGTTACTGCAGGAATTAGTATAGAAACTTCATTTTTGTGGTTGGAAAATAAAAAGAAAGCCATAGATACATTAAGTAATGTGTACTTAAATTTTTTCATTGTTGGTTTGTAGAGAAGATCAACTAGTGATGGCAAAGAAGCAATTGCTGGAAATATTCTGCTTTTAATATTACTGAGGCCTTCTAAAATTTGAAACGGATACCAAATTACCATCATTGTAGCAACAACACTAATGCCTAACTTAAATAGTTTTACTGTTCCCTTTTTAAAAGGAAATTCAAGTGTTTTACCCAGCAAGTAGAAAGTTACGGGCAAGGCATGGTAGAGTTCCATTTGCTTGTAATTCAGTGCTAAACAAAACAAAATAGTTTCAAAAACATCATAAATACTATTAAACATACCAACACTAGTGAAAAAAAGCCCCAAGCTGATATTATTGTACTGAAAAAATCCAAGATCTATTAGATTGATATTTGGGTCGAGCAGAAACGTCAGGATATAAGAGAATAGATCATTAGAACACTGTTCAAACATTTTAGCAGACAGTTTGATCAACAGTAGCGCGGCGGGTATGTAAACAAGCAGATCTATTATGAGGGCTGTTGCTCGCATGAAAGACTTGTAGGCTTGACTTTCTAAACCTCTCGACTCATGCGACCTCATCCAATCAGGATTTATCACCTGATAGTTTTCACCGCCAATCGAGCTGTGGTAAGCAGTCAGTGGCGGGTAATCGATTCCCCAGTACGATAAGTCGTTGCCTTCTGTTTGCCGGTACCAGTCTTGCGGTTTCAAGTTCACTGTTACTTCTTGCCAGTGCCTCTGCGCCTCGTAATCACCGAACTTCGGAGGTGTGGCCATTTCGGTATACGGTCTGAGGGACACGATCAGTTTTATCAAAAGGAAGAGCAATAACAATATTGCTAAACTTCGTTTTGTAGAAAAAAATTTCATTTCTCATGTGATTTTTTTTTAAATTTCTGTATAATCAAGTAGCTGTAAACTGAATTTTGTAATGTTAAATCAGAAATTGGCATTAAGAATTTTATAGCTAAACATGTGCTGGGATATGCTATAATAAAGTAAAAAAAAGCAGGGAAATCTATTAACATACGTAAGTTTCTTAATTTAACAACTTTTATCAAAAACAACTTAAGCTTTTATGTATATTCATTTTTTAAAGGTAGAACGGACACAGTTTTAAATAAGCCTGATTTTTAATAATTATAAATTAGTTATGTAATTTGAAAGGTACACATGATAGTTTATGTCAATACTTATATTATTTTGTAAGTGTACAAAACTAAACAATTAATAATAATAAAAAAATAATTAAGCAATAGATTTTAATTAAGGTATATCCTATAAATTATGATAGTCAACCACATGTAGTTATTCTAATTTTAGAGTGAAATTTTAACAGCTATTTAAAAAAAGTTCACTTGATTTAGATAAAAACAAATAAGAATATAAACATTACATTTTGATCTTTTGTTTTGTAATAGTCGTTATATCTATTGAGCTCTAACTGTTTTAATTTTTTTTTAAAAACTACTTGGCAAAACAATTATGAAGTGTGTACATGGTACATTTTAATTTTTGTTCGTTGTACATTTAATTAGTATGAAATTTTATTCGAAAATATAAGGTTTACATACTTAATACAAAATAATATTTTAAACAAAACTTTTTATTATTATAATATATAGCTTAAAAACTAAGAGTTTTAATTTTGACAGACCATAAAAACCTTTATAAGAGTTGCTAATCTCTCTCATATATTGTTATAATGGAAACGAGTCTAAATTGGACGAAGACAAAAATGCACGAGTTTACTAAATCGCACAAGGACAGAGTTGCACGAGGGAACAAAATTGAACGAAGTCGATTATGCAACAAAGGTCAATTTTGCACGTGAGTAAACAAATAAAGAAAAAAATAAAAATAGAAAGTAAACAGAAAAAAATACTGAAAATTATTTAATAAAAAAAAAAAGTCACTGACCGAGGGTAACGGTTAGGGAGAGCAGTGATAGTAAAAAATAAAATAACTGGTAAAAGTTATAATAAACAAAAAAGTTAAATAAAAAAATTATAAAAAAAGACGCTACCGACCGAGGGTAAGGGTTAGGTTAACAGTGATAGTAAAAAAAAAAATGTTAAAAAACATAATAACCTACCGACCGAGGGTAAGGGTTAAGGGTAACAGTGATAAAAAAACACTAAAATTTTTTTTTTTTTAATAATAAAAAAAATTGAAAAAATTAACAATAAAAATTTAAAAATAAAAATTAACTTATGAAAAATTGTCTCCGTGCAAAATTGTCTGCTCGTGCAAAAGTGTCTTCGCGCAAATAAGACTGTTCGTGCAAAAGTATCTTCGTGAAATTTTAGCCCCTCGTGCAAAAGTATTTTCGTGCAATGTTGTCCCCTCGTGCATTTTTGTACGCTCGCGCAATTTAGACTGCTACCCTGTTATAATTGTCAGAAAGATAAAAAGTATAACATGAATTGTATATTACAAAACTTTAAAAACTTTATAAATGTATCACCATTCTTCAAGGTATTATAAAAATTTAAATGTCTTGGACAAGGCGTTAGAAGGTATCTAAGTGGTGTGCAACTCGATAACTAAAAGTTTTTTCATGCACTAAGTCCCCGGAAAAGCTTTTTTTAGCACTTATATAAAGTCGTTCAATAATATAAGCATGTTTTGAAAGTACTTAAAAGTTAGAAAAAAAATCAATCTAAGTATTTGTTGTTATTAATTTTAAATGTTTTCTATAGTTTGTATTAAATCAAGTTTATAGATATATTAAGTTAAAATGATTACAAACTATAATATGAACAAGCCTAACCAGTTTGAAAATTGATAAATTTAGGTATAATTAACAATAAACTTAAATTGGATAATATAAAAAAATAAAAAAATTAACTACATATTGAAAAAAGTATTTGTTTTTTCTTTTTAATTCAATATGTTTAATATAAGTACATAACCGTGTTTAAATGTATTTAGAGTTATACATTTTTAGGATAGTAGGAAAGAAAAATAAATCTCTTCTGTGGAAGCTCGGTATAAATCAAAAAAGATTACTTAGCTTTCTTTTAATATAGATACAGGGTTGCCACTTTTACTTTAAAAAAATTTTCCAGGTTTTCAAAATTTCTTTGAGGTTTTTGAAAGTACACATTTTTGGGTCTATTTTTAGTTTAAAGTTAGTTTTAAGTTAAGAAACTGTGTTAAATAGTATAAAAATATTAAAAAATTGCTGTAAAGTTACTTTAAAAATTTTATTATTAAAAAAAATTTGATGATGAAAAATATTTTTATTTATATGATAGATTTTTAAAATCAAATCGAAATTTTACTACTGAACATGTGAAAATTATTAAAATTCTGGGTTTTTCCTGGTTTTTTAGTGATTTTTGTTCAAAATTCCAGGTTTTTTTTTCAAAATTTCTGAAATTCCAGGTATTTTTTGCGTAAATTGTCAAATTTTGGTTTTTTTAAATTACCAGGTTAAGTGACAACCTTGTAGATAAATCATATCTGGGTTTTTTGTAATATAGATGCTATATACAAAAACCTAGATTAATTTAAAGCAGGGTTTCCTAAATTCTGCCAAGGGGCCCTCTCCGGAGTCATAAGCAGCAAAGGAGCCAAACGAGGCCATGTGCAACAAAGGGCCTAAACAGGGGTCATGAGGCTATAAATTGAATTACACTAGATTTTCTAGAGTTAATTATAAAGAGCAAAAAAAAGGTCAAAGTGTTTTTATCACTAGTTTTTTTTTTGAATTCTTGTCGCAGAGGGCTATAGGTTATTCTCTAAAAGGAACCTTTTGAAAAAAAATTCTAAATCCTGTTTTAAAAGGTCTCGCAAAATTTGTAACTTGAATAAAACCTTTTGCCCTCAAGATATAAAGAGTTGAATTTAATTTAAACATATTAAATATTTATTGTTTTGTTAAAAGAACTAAACTTTATGCTATTAATTAAGTTTTACAAATTTAAATACAAACTTGAAAAAACTGATGTTTTTTTTACATTGAACTCAATCTTGACTTGAACACCTCTTTTCCACAAATGATTTTATATTATTTTTTTCCCTATTTTATAAGAAACATAAGTTTGTATTATTATATACAAAAACTATTTTTTTTTTACTAAATGGTTAGCTTGTTTAGATTTTTACTTAACATCAAGTTTAAATTAAAGTAAAATTACTAACTATAATACAGCCTATTCAAAAGAATAAAAATTTTATTTCTCAAACTTAAAATTTTGTTAATAATTTATATTAATAAAGATAGTACAGAAAAAGCTATAAGTGTAATTTAATGGTATAAAATAAATAATGTAGTAAATACAGATTAATTTTTATACTGGTAAATTTAAAAATTCTATTAGCAATCAAATGGAAAAACTAGTTTTATCTAAAAATGATTAATCCTTAAAAAAAAGTAAAGTTATAACTTATTTGAAAAAAAAAAAATTATAAAGGACATTATCCATTAACAGGATAAAATATTTAAAAAAAAGTTTATTATAATCATTTTAATCAGTTAGTTTTGAAAATTTAGTGTTTTACGTCTATTCTCAACCCACCCTATGTTATTAAATTGGGTAGAGACAACAAATGCTGTAAAATAAGGATGATTTATTTCTATTTAAGCTGGAAAGCTGTTAAATTATTAGCTATATAAGATTTTAAATATTAAGTTTTACAAATATAAAACTAATGGTTTAAAAATATTGACAAAGAAATTTATCTACTTGGTTATTAAAAACTAGTTTCCAGAAACTTATAAAAAAGATCATAACTATGGAAAACTTCTTTACTTACAATAGACCACAAAAAACAACAATAAATTACTAGTTTTTATACACTTTAAAAATAATAAAATCTAGTTTTAAAACTGCTAACAAATAAATATACAGTAGCATGATAATAGCTTTATTTTTTTATTGACATTATAATTTTTTTCCATGAAGATATTGAGCAGAAACAGTTCTTTAATTTATTTGTGTACTGTACATTGACCAATATGTTTAAAAATAAAGTCTAAAACTTTTTATTTGAGAGAGCTTATCTCTAAATCTTAAACTTGTTTAACATTTAACTTATATAATTGCTGTTCTAATAGCTAAAAATCATGTAACTATATATTGAAAGAAAAATTATACCAACAGATAAAAAGATAGATTTTAATGTTTATGGTAATTTGTGGACCTGGTGTAGAGTAGTGTAGATAATTAGGTAATAAGTTACAGACTGTTAACTGGAAACAACTACAAGCTTTAAAAATTATCTACTATTAAGCTTAAAAGATGAGATGTAAAACAACACAAACAGAACAGTTCTAATATTTATAAATGATTTCTACTCTATTCAGGGTTGCTACTCGTTTTTTTTTTAATTTTATCCAGATTTTCCAATTCTTTTCCAGGTTTTTTAAAGTACACATTTTTGGGACTATTTTTAGTTAAAAGTTAAGTTTAAGGTAAGAAACTGTAAAAAATAGTATAACAACATTGAAAAATTATGTAAAGCTACTTTGAATATGTATTTTAATAGAAAACATTTTTAATGATGATTTTTTTTAATTTATATGATAAATTTTTTTGAGTCAATTCGATATTTTACTAATAAACATGTGAAAATTGTTAAAATTCCAGGTTTTTCCAGATTTTTTTAGTGATTTTTGTTCAAAACTCCAGATTTTTCCAGTTTTTTTTTTGCCTAAATTGTCAAATTTCAGGTTTTTCCTGGGTTCCAGTCAAAGTGGCAACCCGTCTATTAACACAATTACTAAAATTTTGAAAAAAAAAACATCAATACTTTTTAGACTGCAGAGCAAAGTTATTTAGTTTTTTCATTTTATTTAAAAATGTTACTCATTAAAACAGAACTACATTAAATGAAACAAAAAGGAAAACGGTTTTCAGTTTAGGTAATCCCCTAAGTAGTTTTAAATAAAAAACAAGGGTAAATAAGCACAATTTAATTCCAAAAAGTAATAGCTGTTAAATGTACTTTTTTATTTTTTAAGCAGTTTTAGATTAGTTGTAGCGTTTTAGAAGTATTTAAAAACGAATTTTTCGAACTGTTTATAAGTAACTATAATAAATAGTATACAACAGCTTTTATTTATCAATAAAAAAATTTAAAAGAGTTATTTTTGTATTAAAAGTGTTTGTAGTTTTTCTAAACTTCTAAGTCTAACATGTGGCAAATATTGATAATTATACTGCATTAATATCGCTAAGAAAGCTCCTGCTTAAATAATTTAAAACCGCCTAAGTTATAAAACTAGTTTTATTTGGTTCTGTAAACCAATAAAAGTAGATTTTTTTTTTCTGGAACTATAAAAAAAATAGTTTTGTAAATTTTTATTTTTGTATTTAAGTTATGTCCGTTGTAATAGTCAAAACTATTAGAAATATATTTTAAAAGCTATAAAAACATTTTTTTGACTTAAGTTTAAGTAAACTAACTTGAATAAATAAAGGTATATCAAATGTTAATTGTAATGGTTTTTATTCTTAATTCTAGTGATATATTTGTAACAGGTACAATATTTTTAGGCTAATATTTTTTTAGTTTAAAAAAAGGTTTATATTAATTCTTTGTAGTTTTTGTTTTTCCTTTCATGAACCTGTCAGTTTACTGTTGAGTTTAAATATTGAGTAGGTTTATAGTTACTAATTTTCCGTAATTTGAAAAAAAAATTTCATATTAAATTTTATTAGCACCAAATAGTTTAGAAAATTAACAATGTTTTAGAAAGTTTAATTTATACATCATTAAGTATACTAAAAAACTAATAACTAAATAGATATAAATTATTATAAACTTGATAGGAGTTTAAAACTTTAATAAAACAGATAAATACTCAGATACAAATTCAAGTTTAAAGCAGGGCCATATCTAGACATTTTTAGAAGGAAGTCCCAATTTTTTTGTTCTTAATTTCAGGGTTTCCACTCTTCGAGTCAAAAAATCTTCCCTGATTGACCAGAAACCTGTGAATTAACTTTAAACTTCCCTGAGTTTCCCTGAGTCTTTTTTTCAAATAAATAAAATGTTATTATTTATTAAAAAATTACAATTTTATTTCTAAGAATACTGAAGAACTAGCCGCAAGGCTAAAAAATGTCTAAATAAGCACTTAAAAACAAAAATTTTTTGAACAAAATATTGAAACTAGATAAGTTAAATCTCATTCTAGATATAAAAAAAAATCCAGAGTTTTTTTTAAATCTTAAAATTTCCCTGAAATTAAAAAAAAAAACTACCAGAGTTTCCCTGAGTTAAAAATATAGAATCAAAATTCCCTGAGTTTCCCTGAGTCTCCTTGAGTTTCCCAGAATTTTTCTATAACTTGAAAATTCCCTGAGTTTCCCTGAATTCCCTGAGTTTCCTTAGTGTGTGGCAACCCTGTAATTAGCCTCTAAGTATGCATTTCTTAGGTATGCATTGTCATTGAAGTACGCATTGTGCGTACTACGCATTATTTAGAAAACTACTTTCAAATTTTTCTTTCAAATATGAAACTATTTACATTTATATATCTATTTGTAATAAAATTTTTTTTTTTCAAGTAATTTACTCTATAAAAATTTAAATTTATAAATGTTAGTAATGTATAAATGTATAAATATCTTTAAATTATAATTAAATGTTTGCCTGATGGTACAGGGATTCTAATGATGTTTTGAAATCTCTTTGAGTTGACAATTTAAAAAAGTTAAGAGTCAACTTTGTCGTCAACAGATATACAAAAATAAAATAATTTAAGAAAAATATTAAAACACCATTAAATGATAAAAAAATAAATTGCTAGGTAGTGTATTGGTCTAAAGATGATTATGAAAGCTCTCTGAACTGAACTTTTCAAGGTTTAAAAGCTTCACCGAACATTATTAGGTGATGATTAATTTTAGGTGGCACCAATATCAAGCTGAAATTATAATACATTCGAAATCTTATTTAACCACAATTTTAAGCTAAAAAAACTGATAATTTGTTTTAAACAAGCTATATAAATACATAGAAAAACAAAATATATATATTATAGACTAAAAAATTTATTCAAGTTACTTTACAATATCATAATCAATGTAAACTATTGTAATGATATAGTCACTTTAAATTGTAAAATAAAAGCGATTAAATATTAAATTTTTGCTAATTTATGATAAATAAGGTTAACTTTATTTATGTGTTTATAAAAGAAAAATTTTTAGCTCAAAATTATATCTAAATAAGATACCAAATGTATTGTAATTTCAGCTTAATATTGGTGCTTAACTAAAGTTAAGCATATCCCATTATTATATACAATCAAATAAGTAAAATAGAACTTTAGTGGTTATATTAAACATTTTTTAAGTAGAACTGTACTTACTAGTTAAAAAACAAAACGTAGTCAAAAGCTGTTTACACTATGTAACAATTTATATTTGGAACTAAGAGCACCTTAGCAAAAAGTTTCCCAGACAGAAAACGCTACTTTAAAACTTTAACCTATTATCACGTCACAATTAAAGTTTTATTTGAAATATATTTCAGCTGGGCAAAAACAAGCATTTTTTATTACGGAAACTATAATCTTTAAGTGTTATAAATTCAACATTCATTATTCAAAGTTTACAAAATAACCAAAACACAGTCATTAAACAACGTTTTAAGTTATATTCTAAGATTTTTTTTCCTTTCTTTTTTTTTTCAGGGGGTTCCCAGGAAACAGAAAACCAGTCAAAGAACGCCCCTCGTGTAAAGTGATTACTTAAAGAGATACAAAATTCATAAAATCATAAAATACTCATTTTTTCATTTATAATATAATGTTGTATTGTTTAAAAGTTTAGTTTGACTAAAGTTTTAAATAGGTTTATTTACAGTTAAACCACACCTTCATGGCTTAATAAAGTTAACAAAAAATAATTTATTAAAATGCTTTTTCCGTTTTGAAAAAGAACAGTTTACCATGGTTTTTGTTATAAAAAAAGACGGCTCAAGCTTATATTTTTAATTATGCTTTTCTTATTGATTTTTACATAGTATATAACTTTGTAAAAGCCTATTGCAAAAAATAAACTGTGCTAAGACTCAATCTTAGAATTTTAGTTTCTATATGTAATTACTTAATACCGAAAATACTTTGGTTAAAAGTCTAAAAGTATTTATCTTTATTCAAAGCTAACAATGCTAAAAAAATTAGTTTTTTGGTACTTCACCAGGTACTAAACTTGTTTTCTTTTAATAAAAATGTCAATCTTATAAAGGTTTTCGTACATAGGCCATTTAAAATAACTCTGCTCAACTTAGTTACGTTAATAGTTTTTCTTAAAGACTTTTATAAAAGTTTTGTTTGTATATTGTTAGGAATTAACTTAATCTGGTTAATTTATAGTATTGAGTTAAAATTTGTTCTACTGTTTATCTTTGCTCCTAAAAAAAAACAGTATACTTAAATTCAGTCTGAGCTTAAAACAATCGAGTTAAAATTGTTTAAAGTTTTTTTTACTTATTCATAGTTTTTATTTAGTTTAAGCAAATTTCTTTATGAATACAGTTTTTTTTTTTTTTTTTGAATACTGCAGACTTATTTTATTTATTTTTATTTTTTCAATGTTATAGCTTTCATTTACTGTTACTTGTTTTTTTTTACGTTAAATAAGTTGGTAGTAGAATCTAAATTCTTAAACATACTTTTTTAAAGAAAACTTTATATATTTTTTTTTCTTCTTTACATCATATAAAAGGTTAAGTTATTTACTAAAATTATTGATGAATTTAAGATAAAAAATTTCAGATAGAAACTAAACTTTTTAATGTAGAGTTAGAAATATATATTATATATATATAATGTTAGGTATATAAGTGTATAACTTTTTTTTTGAACATTTTTTTGTTTAGAAAAATATTTAATGTTGTAAAGTTTAATAGTCTTATTATTCATAGAGTTTTTCGTTTTATAGTTTAATTTTTTTTCTTTTTCATTTTCGGCTTATTATAATTTTGATAATGTTGGGTATGCAACTCAATGACCGAGAACTTATGGTATGCAATCGGTATGCAGCTCGTCTTTTTACGTATCCAGGTCATTTAAAGTTTTTGAGCAAAATTTTCTTTCGTTTTTGATCAATAAACTATATATATACAAGTCATATACAAAGTCATTAAACAACGTTTTTAGTTATATTCTAACCCACCTTACCCATTTAAATAAAAGCTCTTATAAATTGTATACTATTAAATTAAAATTATTTTTAAAAAAATCTAGTTTTTTTAACTAAGCATTTTTTTAGCTTAGACTGACTTTTAAGTATACTAGCCTTTTTTAAGCTATGTATAAAAGTTTATAGCCAGCTCACATTAAAAAAAATACTTTAATGTCTATTTATATGCTGAACCATTCTTTCTTAATAATTTTATAAACATTTTAAATTGAAAAAAGCTGATATAGTCAGGGTTGTCACAAAACCTAGTATCCTGGAATTAGACGTTTTGACTAAAAAACTTGATACTTGAGAAATTTAAAAAAATCTTGAAACTTAAACACTTTTTACATGTTAAGTAGTTAAATTTAAATTTGACACAACAAATCCATGTATTTTTTTTTTCATCATAACAATTTTGGTTACATGACAATTCAAATTCGAACTACTCAAATTCCGACAATTTCTCAAATTCTTAAGAAATATTTAAAAGACTCTATTTCAATAAGTAATATGAATTTGAAAAAAATTAAAAATTATGCGTAGATATTATCAATATCAACAAGCCAATTTTATTTTTTTTCATAATCTAATATACATTTTAAGATATTTTAATATTACTAAAAATAACTATGTTTTTTACTTTATTTAATCCATATATCAAAAAATATTTAAGGTTTTGCAAAAAGAAAAAAATGAAAGGTAGATATTAATATGACCTACTTATATATTTGTTATATTTAACAAATATACATTACATTTTTAATTGTGGCTGATTCAATTTTGTTTTAAGAATTTGAATTGTCGGAATTTAAATTGTCCGAATTTGATTAGTCGTGCACCCAACAATTTTATTTATTAAAAATACATTACTTTTCAATGTTGTGCAATTAACTCTTTTGTACCATTTAACAACGTTTTGTACTTTAAACTTAATTTGAAACTAAAAATAGACCAATAAACATGTAATTTCAAAAATGTTGAAGAAATTCAGAAAACCTGGAAGAAGTTTCATAAAAATCAGTTGCAACCCTGTATACTACACTTAAACATTATAACTAAATAAATACTAAATAGGTCATCGAAGGTTTACAGATAGTTTACTTTTACACCAATACAGAAATATGTTGTGAGTCTGAAAAATTACATGTTTTAGTGTTAATAGCTTTCTTAAAAATATTTTAACTGTTGAAGGTTGAAAAAACATGAATTAAAACTAAAAGCTGTTTAAGAAGCTTCAGTAGAATAAAAAGGAACTGTAACTAGTTAATATGATAACTTTATATTTTTGTCTAAATGGGTTTATAACTAGAGTTTGTTATCAAAACTTTTCTTTAATATGTTTATTGTCTTCCTTTTTTTATGCTCCTAAGTATTTTAAAAGTTCATAACCTGGAAAAAAGTTGTTTATTTGTTAGAAAATATTATGCAATAGCTTTTTTGGTAATCTGCTTTGATATACCAAACTTTTAAAATTTAACATTTGAAATAAACTATAATGAAACTTACCAGAATATAATTTACTATATTAAACTTTAACCCTTATTAACACGAGAACTATATTTACCTAAACAAAATAAATATTTATTTAATAAACTTGAAAAATTATATTTAAGCAGAATTCGCAACTATTTTAGCTCCAGTTTTTCTATTTAATTCATAATTTTTTTTAAATTCAAGTTTTGGCAGTTTCAACAAACTATAACTGGTCATGTTATTTTAATTTGACAATCATATTACTATAGCAGGGTTGCCACAAAACATGGAATGGAACCCTTGAAAAACCTGTACTTTTACAGTATAGGCTAAAAAAAAGCAGGAAAGACCTTGAATTTGAGAAATATTGAAAATAAAAACTGGAAAAACCTTGAATTTTTAACCAAATCACTACAAAACCTGGAAAAGCTAAAATTTTAAACAAATTTTTTGTCAAGTAGTTTTAAAACGCTATATCTATAATATAATTAAAAAAAATTGTCAAGAACAAAAACTTTTTTAACAAAAAATATGTTTAAAGTAGCTTTACAGCATCTTTTTACTGTTGGTATACTATTTAATACAAGTTCTATCCTTGAACTTAACTTTAGACTAAAATTAAACATATTTATATGAACTTTTATAAACCTAAATGAAACTCAGAATACCTGGAAGATTTTTTTTTGATTGGTAACAACCCAGCTAAAGTTACAAATAATAATCAAACGAACTATATGGAAAAACAGCAAACGTTTTTTTTGTACAAGTTGTTTTTGTTGAAAATGAGCACGAAAATAAAAACTGTTGATTCAAGTTTAAAAGTAGTAAATTTCTAAAATTAGTTTTTAAAAAACAAGAAAAACCTTGAAGTTGAGAAATATTGAAAATAAAAACTTGAAAAACCTTGAGTTTTTAACCAAATCACTAAAAAACCTGGAAAACGTTTTTTTTTATGTCAAGCAGTTTTAACATGCTTTATCTATAATATAAGTAAAAAAAATTGTCAACAACAAACTTTTTTTAATTAATAAACAATTTTAAAGTAGCTTTACTGCATCTTTTCAATGTTGTTATACTACTTAATGCAGCTTATAACCTTGAACTAATTTCAAACTAAAAAAGGACATATTAAGATTTACTTTTATAAACCTAGAAGGAACTAAGAAAATCTGGAAGAATTTTTACTTAAATTGTTAACATACCAGCTATAATTACATATAATAAATAAATAAATTATATAAAAAAAACAGCACTTTTTTATGTACTATTTGTTTTTTTGTTGAAAATAAGCACTAAAATAAAAATTCTTGACCCAAGTTTAAAAGTAATATAGTTATACTTCACTTGACTTAATGTAAACTATGTCACTAACTACATATTAAAAAAAGATATTGTGTAATTATAGGTGTATTGTTTAGGCGTTAACAGTATTTTTTAAGTTTTAGTATATTTGTTATATGGTAGAAGTAAGTTAAAAAATTATAAAGTGTATGGCTAGTTCTAGTGATTATAAACTTTGTTTTTCAATAAATATATTGTTTTAATTTTTTATTAAAAATAATCATGGTTTTTGGCAGTTTTTTCACCATAAATTTTTGAATTCAGAATATCAAGCTACTTTTTTAGATCTTGTAAAAATAGTCTTTATAATAAAAATTTTGATTCATTTATTACTTGTTAAAAGTTACCAAACAAGTAAAGCTGTGTTATTTATTAAAATAGCTTATAGCTACCCTTTTTTATTCTTATGTTATAAGAATACTTTTCATCAAAACTGTTTTCATTCTTATTATAATTAAGGTGCTACACTTATGAAATTACTACTGTTAATGAATTGTACATTTATAAGTAAATAAGTATCAGAAATGTGATGATTTTTTTAAATATTTTAATAAGCTGTTATTTAATTGGTTTATAAAAGTTCAGACTAGTTTTTATTCAATTTTAGATTTTTTTAAACTTCTCATTCTAGTTTAAATGAATCTTTTTGTAATTAATGTTTTCTTAGGCATATTTACTTAGTTTTTGCACTACTAGGTACATAAACTTGATTATTACTGTGTTTTGGCTTTTAATTTAAAATATAACTTTTAATGTTTTTATAAGCTTAATAAGCCAACTCAGGCTAGATTAATGAATCCCAATATAGTTTTTAGTCACTCAGGTTTGCTTTTTTCCTCCAAAAATAGAAATGACTTAAACTATAGTTCACTTATCTCACTAAACCCAAAACTTGTACTTTCTACTATTTAACAAGCCTCGCATTAACAGGGAGAACTCAGTGAAGGATGCCGAGCAAAAAGAATCATGACAATATTTTTTTCGTGAAAAACCGACAATGAGAGTAGCTACGTGCATCGAACAATACGAGAGAACGAAAGGATCGGACCAATCAGGAGAAAGTTGTTGAATTCTCACAATGATGATTCTCTTTTTTCGTGAACTTTATGTAAACTAGTAGATATTTAGGTGTAGGATTTCTTTTTAAATAACTTAGTTTATTTAGGTCTATAAGTCTACATTTTTGTTATGAAAATTAGATAAAACTAGTTTGTTATTTAAAATTGTAACATTCGCCTATTTTTCTGCATTTGATGAACGTTAGTAGTATGTCAATAAATTCTTGTTTAAAATCTTTCGCGTTCTTTTTAAAGTATTGCTGTGCGGTTCAAATAATAAAATAATTAATAAGTAACCAAATTTATTTGAAAATCAGCCAACGCATAGTATTTTAAAAACTAGTTTTGAGGGTAATAGTTTCTTTTTAATTTAAACTATTGTAAAACCACAATAAACATCTACAAGACTTGTTTCAAAAACTTATAGTAGATAACATAGTATTATGGTTACGAATTTGCTTTTTAATAAGCACGAAAAGTTTTTAATTTGATTGATAAGTGAAAACTATCTTTTTAAAATGAATTGAACAAATTTTAACAGAATCTTAAAGAACTAGTTTGTTTTTCTGGTATATAAAATTTTTATTGGTTTCTAATATACAATTCCAAACCAATTAAAAATTAAATAATGAAAGATAAATCATCTATTTTAAATAATGCTGACGGATTATGACGTCGTAGGCAATAGAAGCAAGTTGAGAGTGATAATATGTAACCAACACTTATTTTTACAAACTACAAAAAAGTACAAAAAATTGAAAAAATAATATTTTTGAGTTTACGATACTAGATTCAATATATGAAGCATTTTGTTTACTTTGAGTCACCGAAAGTAAAGAATTTTCCAAAAAGAACCATAAGAGTAAAATAAGTATGGAAGTAAATAAGTCAAATACAGTCAATATGAAGCATTTTGTTTGCTTTGAGTCACCAAAAGTAAAGAATTTTCCAAATAGAACCATAAGAGTAAAATAAGTATCGAAGTAAGTAAGTCAAATACAGTAAACTCTTTCATCTTTACGCACTCGTGACGTTACGCATTTTAGAATTCTAAAAAACTCAAAAAATAAAATTTTTAGTTTTTTTAATATTGCACAAATTAGGTTTATTATATATTTTAAATTCTAAATATGTTTTTAGATGCTAACTTACCTCTATGTATCTTTAGACTTTTTAAAACTTATGTTCCTTTACTAACTGATAAACATTTATTTATACCTCAGTATATCAGAAATTTTTTTAGCAATAAGAGAATAAATTAAAATTTGAGAGAAATTTGACTGTGTGAAATAATGAGATAATGAGAGTTTAAAACAAAAATAAATAACACAGCACTCTTGCCCTATATATGAATAAACATCTTTTTCTGTACCACTTGCTTTGCACAGCATTTGCTTTCAATTCTTCGTAATGCTCACCAGTTACAGCTTTGGAAGAACACAACTGCGCGTTAAAAATAATTGTCTTGATTAACATTGGTTTAAAACCCTCGAGTTCAAATTCTTCTTCTTACTCTGAATAATATTCTTCATCAGTTTCAAGATGACCCTTTGACGTTCCAGGCATGTTTGTGAAATCAACTTTACTGTTTATCGATTCAACTTCCTCTAAAATAATTTCTAAGTATTCTTCAGTTGTTTAATTGTCAATTGTAACAAAATTGTTTATATCTTTTTCCTCTAAATCAATGTTACTTTTAACATTTTAACCATTTATCGGCCGATCAAGTAAAAGTGGCTTTTCTACTTCAGTAACTAGGTTTATCTTGAATCAGCTTTTATAAAATGGTTTATTTATAAATAAAGTAAACAAACTGTTAAAAGTGGAAAATTACCTAGTCTGCTTTTAACTAGAAGCAATATGTTGTACTACGATTCAGTTATACAGTTTTATTAAACAGTCACAATAATAATTATTACAATCGAACAAAAGAATATTCTTTGACTTTTATTTAAATTCAAAAACATGTTTTCTCTATGTTTATGTACCACAAAACCCAAGTTTTACAAAACATTTGCCAAAAAAGTTATTACAAAAATGTCAAAGCTTGAATTATGCGTATCTTTCATGAAAAATTATTTTAAATAATAAAAAACAAAAGTTAGCGTAGAATAAAAAAATTCTTATGGCTACTTTAGTGAGCTAAAAAATTGTAAAATTTTTGAGTAGTGATCTACCGGAACCAAGATCCGGAACTGCCCAAAACCGGCTATCTTTTGCTTGGAACTGAAACCGGCCGGATCATAATTTTTAAAAAGATTCGGATCTGGCCAGATCCTAAATAAATAAAAAATAAAAAATCTGTACCTGGAACCGGCCAGATCCTAGTTGAAATCTGTCCGGGTCCACTTAGTCTGGAAAGACTTTTTTTCCGCGATCAGCTTCTTTTAGTTTTATTTGCCTAGATTATTATGGTTTCATTACATAATACATTTATATATAATTAATTAAACGAAACAGACTAATTAAGCTTTACTTAATCAATCATTTGTTATAAAAATGTCTGTACATAAAGAAGTTTATCAAAAAGTTATCAAGTTCTCATCTTAAATATGACCATTATTAAATCTACTTCTGATGAAAACTTGAAAATCTTTGTGACTAAAAAGTATTTTCTTAGTTCCATCATAATAAATTTAGGGATATATGATTTAGTTCTTTTTTAAATAATTAAAAAAAGCGTTTACACACGGTCAGGGTACTCAGAATATTTCATGGTAGTTTTGTAAATTTATGAACTTTTAAAATTTTAATTTTAATCTAAATTTTAATTTTTTTTAAGATTTAATTGAATTCAGCTTCTTGTCATTCAATTTTTTTAACCATATTTTTTGATAATAACTTAAACTTTAATAATTTTGAAAAGTTAGCCTTTGCCTTAAAACTTTGATGAAACTCAAAATGACTCAGTACAGTTTCATTGGCTAAAATAGTTGTAACCCTGTTAAAACATAAAATTAATTATGTCATTTTAATACATTTACTTCATAACAGCCACAAATTTTATTTTTCCTTAATTGAAAATGTCAACTGCATAAAAATATTTCAAAGTAAGTGAAGAAGACCCTTGTTATGCAATTTGCAATAAACGCTTTAAAAGAGGTAATGCTAATTTATACAGAACTTTTTTTTTACTAAAGCATTTTAATTCAAAACATCATAGATAAATTTTAGAGGGTAGAAATTCATCAGGATCATTGTCCAATAAAGGCAGTCAGCGAGAGTTCGTCCCTAACTCCAAAACAAAAGAAGCTAACAGCAATGAACCAAGCTAGTATTGGGAGTTATCGTCCTGTAAAACAATGGAAAATAAACGATCAAAAAGCAATTAAATTTCTTAAAAAAATTATGAACATGATTGCCATGGACAACCAACTAATTTTATTGAACCATACTAGCGATTAAGGTTATATAGGTCAGTTGGCTCTTTTGAGCCAAAATACTTTATTCCGAGCACTAAATACTTCATTAATAAAACGCTTCCTCAGACTTATGAAGGTTTGATTATAATAAGACAAACTGAGTTTCAGGAGCTTCGTTTTTGTCTTTTATAAGTGACGTACGGGAAAATTCGAAAACAAACGCATCATATCTTTCTTTAACAACGCATTAGTTAAATGGAAGCTTTGAGTACAAACACCAAACCTTGCACTGTAATATTATATTACTGCTTTAATATTTATGAAAACATAAGAGAGATGCTTGAAAATTGGGATGTTAGTATGAAACGCATGTAAGTTTTTCTGCGCGACAATTCATCTAACCTGAAGGCTTGTATGTTTATGATAGAGTCCTATTCAGAACCTTGTTACATTCACACGCTTCAACAGGTAATTATAAATTCACTGTTTTCAGAAAGTAACATAAGATTATAATTGCTAAACCCGTCAAACTGTTGGCCACATTAACCATTCTTTTACAGTGTGAAAAAAACTAAAAAATCCAGGTCATTTTAGGTTCATCAGTGTCAATACAAAAACCATTGCTACTTGTTCAAAATGTTGAAACAAGGTGGAACTTAACCTACCTTGTGTTTAAAGGACTAGAAAAATTCAAAACAAAAGTCCAAAACTGCGTGGCTAAGTACAAATTTAAAATCAAAAATTTCTTACAGCTGATGAATGGAAACTTACTAACCTCTATAATGAACTGCTTGAACTGTTTTACATAGTAACGCAGCAGTGTAGCGAAAACAACGCGATGCTGTCTAGTGTAATCCCGCATGCAGCAGTACTAAAAAACTTTTTTTGATCATAAAGCTAATAGTCCAGCAGGTCAAAGTAGTTCTACAACCTTAGCAATCTTTGCAGAAAATATAGAAGATGCTTTCCAAAGACGATTTTATACTACTAATAAACCTTCAAAATAACGACTTGTTTTTAATAACAACAGCTGTTGATCCACGGTATCGACTTGACTTTTTCCCTGTTAATCTCAAACAGAAGGTTGTAATGCTACTGAAATCACAAGTAAATCATAGTTGTCGTGAGATTATTAAGTAGCCAAGTCCTCTAGTACCGCCTTATAAACCTAGAGCTCAAATACCTACGAATGATGGTCCCGAAAAACTTTTGTCTCTTCTACATTCAAATCGTAATGAAGTGAAAACACTCTCGAAAGTAAGCAACAAAAGTCGGTTGTAAGGAAATTTAAACAAAAATTAAGACTTTTTTTGGCCAAAAAATAATTTGTCTGCTGAAGAACTTAAAGTAGCTGAATTTTGTTGGAACTGTTTTGCTGGAACTCAAATAATAAAAAAACACCTGTCTTGTCAGGTTTGCAAGAAGGTATATTTTGGAACTTCTTTAGTTTATTTTAAACTTAGAAACTGGTAACTTGTACGAACAAAAGCGGAATCGATTGCTTTCAAAAACCGGCAAAAACCTTTTATTTCTTCACCTCAAAAAATAGGTTTCTTTGTAGCTCAATTGTGTTGATAAGAGTTAATTAATTACTTACTTTTGTATATATAAACAGTTGCTAAAGAAGTTTTGTAAGTAAATTCTAATTTAAAGTCTTTTATTAAAAACGTACGTTATTTCTATTAAAGTTTTGTAAAATTTAATTTAACTTTATTAAACGTCATACAAGTACAAATTTAAAATTATTGATGTAAGTAGCTTAAAATTTAACATTCAAACTGAGATTTCGTAAAGGTAGATTTAGTTTTTTTTTACAACTTACTAGTAACCAGACAAGTAACCAGACTAAAATAATTAAATTTGATAATATTAATGTTATAATAAATACTATCTATAACATCTTCAATTGAAGTTTTTGTACCTGAAAATACAATTTAAGTTCAATAATTATTCACATTGGGAGATTTTAGAAAATCATATAATTTAATAGGAAACTTTCTATCTATTTCTAAAAAACTAGTATCAAAAAATTTCAAGCTGTTACTCCCAGCTATTTAAATACAACATCAATGTTTTAATACTCAGGGATGCCACTTTTTTTTTTGAGAAATTTCCTCCAGGTTTTCCGAATTAATCTGAGGTTAGGTTTAAAAAAGTATAAATTTTAGATCATTTTTAGTTTAAATCTAAGTTCAAGAAAAAAACTGAGCCAAGTATTATAACAATGTTAAAAAGATGCTGTAAGGCTATTCTAAATGTGTTTAAAAAAAAAATTTTCAGGAACACAACAATTTTTAATCTTTATGGTAGATTTTTCGTGTCAATTGAAATTTTACTACTTATTATTATAATATTTATAAACCTAGATTTTTCCAGGTTTTTTAGTGATTTTAATTCATGATTTAAGGTTTTATAGTGTTTTTATTAAAAATTCCAGGAGTTTTTCCAAAATTTCTTAAGTTGTAATTCCAGGATTGTAGGTTTTTTATCTGCAACCCTGAATACTTTTTTAAAGAAAAGATTTAATTGAGAATTCTCTATGAAGTTATTCTGGTAAAATTAAAAGCATTTATTAAAACTTGTAAATTTTCTATTTTTTCTGTTTCTTTTTCAAACTTTATTTAGACTGGGGAGGAGAAGACAGAAAAAAAGCTAATATAATATCTAACCAGTTTTGTAATATTGAATGAAATTATTAAATACACAATTAAAGTAGTTGTAATATTCACAAAAGTCATCTTAACACTTTAAAATATACTATAAAGAGTTTTTTAAAACAAGTTTTTAATAAACCCTAAATATACTTAAACTATGATGATAAAGACCTTAAAACTAAACAAAAAAAATAAGTAAAAATTCTTTTTTAAACTTGGCATGATATTAAATCCAAGATTTTGAACAATTAGGCTATAAAAATTACTAAATTAAAGATGTAATTAAATGTAAGTAAAGCTTATTCTAGATTTGAAAAAAAAGAAAGATATTTAAAAAATTCTTTAAACTACCCTTAATCAACTAATAAGTCAAACAGTTTATAAAATTACCACAAAGGTCATCCTGAGTCTAGAAAAAATAAACTAACCAGAGCTATAATAACTCATTTTGAGGTTTTAAAAATTCAAGTTGTCTTGGGTTTTATAACTTTTTACAACCATGATTAAATAACTCTAAAACTCTAAAACTTTTTCAGCTACAACTGATTTATTATAATAAAATCAAAACTATATATATTTCATCTCGATATTCAATATTCAAAAAAATAGTTAAACACAACAAGCATAGAGTAAAATTATACTTAGAAAACACTGCCTTAATACCATAGTTGCCAAATTTCTATGATAAATTCGCCACTTAAATACTCAAATATTACATTTTTATTTTAAAGAATATTTCATTACAACATAACTTTAAATAATACTTCTACTCTTTAAAATACTAATACTAATACTCTGAATTTAAAATACTCTGAATGTTCAATAAAACAACCAAACTTTCCTGAGTCATCCTGAGTTTGTATAAAACCTTTAAACAAGCTTTAAGTAATTTATTGTAAAGTAGTGAGGTTTTTGTAAAATTAAAACTGTCTTTAGAATCTAACGTGTATGGCAACAATGCTTAAAACTGTTTTTAGTGACCTTGAAATGTCCAAGTAACCATGGAACTTTTTAATCTATTAAATTACATTAAACATTTATTAAATATAATAAAAAAAATTCTTAAAGTCAAAAATTGAATGTTTGAAAAAAGAATGTTTTGGTGTGAGAGGAAATACGCATCTACTAATTAGCTCATATCTAGATGGAAGGAAACAGTTCGTTAGCTTTAGAGGGTATAAGTCAACCTGTGAAAAAAGTGAAGTTGAGGTACCACATAGCTCAGTATTAGGACCGTTGTTAATCCTAACACATATAAAAGACGTAACTTAAAAGACAGAACAATACTAGCCTTAACGTCATCAACTTTGCAGGTGATACAATGTTATACAAAACATTTACAAAATACACATATCTAAATGACAGTAAAATGTTAACACAGAACTAAAAAAGGTATCAGATTGCCTTATGGGAAACAAACTTAAACTAAATCTTAATATAACCAGAAGCATGACTCTATATCAATTAAAAGATAGTTTTTGGAAAACATAGATTCTAATGAAAAATAGGTAAAACAGTAGTAACAAACACAAATAGCTATAAATACTTGGGAAAAATCATAGAGAGAAATTTAATATGGTTTAAATACATAAAAATTTTTTAAAAAAATTAAAAAAACATTTGGTGTGTTTTATAAAACTAAACACTTCTTAAATGAAAAAATATTATATTTGGTATTTAATTTTTTGCTTATGAGCAATATATTTATTCTTTAAAAAATTTATTTTGCAAACTAAGTTTCGGTCAAAGACCTCGTCAGTGCTTACATAAATCTTATTCAAATAGAATATGAGCAATAGGTTAGACATTGCTTGTTATGCTGGGGTAGAACTGTTGGTAGGACATAATAAAGTTTTTGTATAATAAAAAAACATTTGGTATATATATTTATTGGTAGGACATTATAAAGCAGACTTTCTACAGGTTTTTAGCATGATAATTTCTTTTTTAATTCTTGATGCTTGCTTTAATTATGCGAAATTACTTAATTTAAAATTGAAAATATTTTTTTTAATTTGCATACTTTTAAAAGCAAAAAAAAATCTCTCATGCTATTAATGTTAAAATATTTAACTTTATAATTTTAAGCTATATACATTTTTTTTATTAAAGTTCAAATAAAATAATTGAATTAATTCAGTGTGTCTAAGTTGAAAGAATACTTTAGTAGTGATAACATTTACATCTAGCGAAAAATTTAAATAAAAACTCTTTAAAAATACTGTTAAAATAACTGATTAATATCATGATAAACTTTTAAACATTTTCAAATAAAGATTTAAAACTAGAATATATAATAGTGATCTACCGAGTTCAAAATTCGGACCCGGATTCGGATTTGACCAAACCCTAATTTCAAAATAAGACTCGGACTCGGATTTGGCCAAATCCTAATTTCAAAAAAAGATTCAGATTCGGCAGATTCCGAATATTTGGATCCTGTAGACTACTTTAAACTTTTTGAACTTAACTAAAATATTTGTCAAAGTTATTTGAAATACAAAACTGATAAATAATTTCACGTTTGAGTTGACAAAACAGTGCTTTTTCGAACTTATTAAAGACTTCTCAACTTTGATTTAGAGTTTTGCACCAAGAATAAAAACTATGATAATTCATTTTTGTTATACTATATCAAATATATTAAATAAAGTTAAGGACATAGCTAAGGCTTTTAATCCAAGCTTTTTAGATAGCAGCTCTTACTTATTCATCATATGTTTAGTTTTTTTTATCTGAACCTATTTCTGTAAAAACAACATTTTAGCATTTCTCTAACGAGAATATAAAAAATTAATGTACTTGTATTGTAATTTATTTAATTAATTTCAATTTAGTAAGGTTTTTGAACAGTCACCTCAGTTCAGTAAAACCTTATCTGCATAGTTCAGTCCTTGCCAGAACTTTTTTCTAAACATCTCTTTAAAGGTTATCTTGAAGACTTATGACAATTACTTTATGGATAAATTTATGAAGTTTTTAGTAGGGAGGATTAGTATACAGAGACAATGTAAGTTTTTAAAGTATCTTTTGTTTGGTTAATATGGTTTTCAGTCTCCATTTAGATATTATTGATTAATTATTTAATTGTGTCATAAACGACTTGTGACAAGTATAAAAGGACTTATATACTTTTTTTTTCTAAAAATTTATCATGTTAATGTGTATTTTTTGGAAAACCTGTTTGTTAAAATAAAAAATCTCAGTTATAATATGGTTGTTTTTTTTTTGAGATTTTTCATATAAAGGTAAATTATTTATACAAAAAAAGTCCAACTTAAATATTTAACATTAAAACAGATGCTTGCATACTTTTAGCTATATAATTTTATGTTAATATTTTTTATACACTGATAATTATAATCTATGACATATATGTTATAGTTTCAAACATTTTAAAACTTTATTTTTAAAACATAGTTTGAATGAAAATAAATCTTTTAATAATGAAATATTAATTAGTTTTTTATGAACTTTAATTAATTTTTCTGGTCTATTATTTGGAGTGAACGATTGTTATAAAAAAAATCTTAAATAATTGAAGTTATATCATTCTTTTTAGCAGTAAGCGGAGACCTTTAATTGTTATTTATCTTTAAATCTAATAGTTATTTAACTGCGCATTAGTTAAATGAAAATTTTGAGTGCAAACATCATGTTTGGCATTGTCGGGAAATGGAGGGTGAGCACACCTATCTGAGCATTTGTAATTACATTCAGGATGCTTAGTGATTAGAATATTACCTTGGATCGTGCTCACGTTTTTTTTGCGAGACAATGCAAGAAACATTAAAAAGCACAAACAAAAGAAAAAGCCTTGCTTCATGTTCAAGATGTTGATAAAAGGCTGAATTAAACATATCTTGTGTTATAGAGACTGAAAAAGCTAAAATCAGCTAAATGGCTAACTATAAAAGCGATCCAGATTCGATTATTACAGCTATAGTAAAGTAACTGGTTATTCATATTATTCTACTGCTCGAACCTGTTTTTTTGTAACAAAGTAGTGTAGTAAAAACAATGCGTTGCTCTAAAACGTAATGCCGCATTCAAGATCACTGAAAAAGCTTGTTAACACTAATAAAAACTCAGGAGAATTATTAAACTTTTGTAAACTGTTAGCCAAAAGTATAAAGAGGCTTGGGAAAGAAGGTTCTATACTAGGAGTGAGCAACGATTTTAATCGGCTCGGATCCAGAAAATTTTGTCTTTGGCAGGCCGGAGCACTTCGAACTAGTTATTTACTATATCCAGTATCCGGATAATGTCTTTTTAAATCCGGATTCGGTCGCATTTTAACTTACATAAAAGTTTCGGATTTAGCCGGACTCTAAATTTATAGATACGGTTGATCACTTTTCTTATTCCTTTAAATCACAAACACTTCTCAAACGTGACAAACTAAAATTAAGATTAACATGTCAGATATTTAAGTAATGTCTATAAACAGAATTGACGTGGTAATTGACAAAGGTTAGTATGCAAAGTATCAGATTTAATCAAACATTTCGCTTTGGGTAATTGACAAAAAGACATTCTAACTAAGTTAGAACAACACAAAGTATAAATAAAAATGTTTTTTATCAGTAGACATTAATTTTAAATTTCATTTTTAAACAGTTTTTTGTTTTGTAAAGATATGATACAAAGCTTTATACAAATTTGTAACATTGAAATTTGCGGGCCGTACACTTCTATCGCAGGCCGCTCATATTCATCTGCGGGCCGGATTCCATTGTAATTCAAAAAACGGTCAAGGACCGGTCATTCTAATTTCGCGGGCCGTACAATGCCTACCCCTATTCTTTACCAATAACAACAAATTACTGCTAGTCACAACAACTTTTGATCCACGATATCGATTTTACATTCTTACCTCCAAAATAAGGTTATAGAGCAGCTAAAATTTAGTATTAAAAGGCATTAAAGAGAATGATTTCTTTCAAGGCTGAAGAAAAATATTTTACTTCTATATTGCCACCAGAGAAACCAAAACCACATCCCTCTGTAAATTTTGATCCGAAGAAGTTTTTAACTTACTATAACTTGTTAAAATAGATTAAAACACAGCTACAGAGGATGACAAAGAACAGGACTCTATTGATGAAGAAGTTGAAGCAGAAATAAAGGATTATTTGCTACAGAAGATTTTATTGCAGAAACTGAAGAGGATAAAGTCAAAATAACCACATCTACTTAGCTTTACAAGTAAATATCCTGCCGCACTATCATCTTATGTGTATTCTGAAAGATAATTTTTTGAAGATGGTAATTTGTTCGAGAAAAAGTTTAATCGATTGCTTCCAAAGATCGGCAAAAAACTTTATTTCTCAACCACAACTTGAAAGACAAGAATATTCTTTTGTAGTATTTTTGCAGTTGTAGTTCGTTTTATATTTCTAAACAGCTGTTAAAGTTAGTTTTATTTCTTTTTTGTAATGGTAAATTATAAATCATATGCACAATTTCAAAACTTTTTATTATAAATCTAATTCCTATTCTTTTTTAGACTTTACTTTAGTTGGTATTATATTTCAGTGCATCACGGCTCTTAGTTATTATCAATTTTACTTTGTTTTAGAAATATAAACACTTGCAAAAATTTATGTTCTAATTCGTTTATGGTCACAATAAAAACTAACTCTTAAATAAAACGTAAATTTTTTTAACTTTGTTGGTGATTTGTTTTCTGCTTTAAGCATTTTTTTAAGTCGATGATTTACTTTTTTTGCATAACAAAAATACAAGTTAATTGTTAGTGTTGCTTGCATAAATAAAATTTTGAAACAAGTTTTTGTGTCTGTAGCTTGATTTTTTTTTTCAGCAAGACATTCTTTTTTTTTGTCCGCTTTTAAAATAAAATGTTCTTAAAAAAAGTGTACAATATAACGGGTTAAAAATAATGTTTAAACTTAATTTACTAATTAAGTAATAATACGATAAGTAATAATTTTTTATAAACTTGCATTGTATCTACATTACATGCAGCTTTTCCCTTAAGATTCCAATTGTTTAAATATTTGGATTCGGACTTGGATTAAGATTTGGATTTGGCCAAATCCAAACTTCAAAATTAAAATTCGGACCCGAACTCGGCCGGTTTCTAAATTCTTGGATCGAGTAGATCACTAATGCATAAGTATTTTCAAATGTGAAGGATACTAAGATTTAATTTTTAAGATAATATTCAATTTTAAAATACAAATAGTTGAAAAATCAAAATATTAAAAAAAAAATTAAACATATATGGATTTAAACGTTAGCAAAATATAAAAATTGTAAGTAAGATTTCAAAACTTTTCAAACATAAAGAACAATAATAACAAAATTAATCTCATTGAAACTTAATATAAAAACTATCATTACTTAAATGAATTTATGTTGTAGTAAACTAAAGCTAAAAAAACACTAAACATTTATTTTAATTAAAAAACTGTTTTATTAAAGAAAATTTTAAGCTCATTTTTATGTGTGGCCACCCAAAGGTGAAAACTTAGCACAATATTGTAAAACTATCTATAAAAAAACACTTACTCAGCAGTTTAGTATTACTCAAGCACTATATATTACTTGTATAAAAAAAATAAATGAACTTAAAACCATAACTAACTTTAGAAGTAGAAAAAAAAATAGAGAAAAAAGTTAGTAAACTTATGAACAAAAGAGTAAATATTATTTAACAAAACAAAAAACACGTTTTGTCTATTGAAAAATATACCAGAAATTTTTTTCAATTATCAACTACATTAAAAATTATAAACTGATTATGATGTATAACTAGCAGTTGTAGTTTCTGTAATTTCTTAAAGTTAGACTCTCTAGCTTTAGTGTCTAGTCTGGTCTAATAAAAAACAGATTAGAGGGCTTCTAGAAAAAGCTAGAGGTTTGTTCGTAATAACTCTGCTTTAAAAAATAAATGTAACAGAAAGTGCAAATACAGGTTTTATTTTATTTAGGCAATACTTCCAGAAGAACTAAAGATCATCCAGCATCTTATATCAAGCGTATTATTTTGAGCAACAAGAATATCAAATAGCGTACATTAATTCTTCTAAAATGTTAGTGTTTCATAGAACTTTACGATTGTTAATACTTATCATAGTTTTTACTATTGTAGTGATTTAATACAGTTTCTTTGTTGAGGTTTGAAATTTATTATTTTAAAATATAATATACTTTAAATTGATTATAATTATGATTAATTTATAACATAGGAATAAGTTACTTAAGGTAAGACCGATAATGGTAATTTAAACACAGTTAGTTACTTGTAAGACACGTAACTTAGCATAAGAGCTTGGACACCACATTTTCAAAACAATAAAAATCATAAGCATCATATATACATTTTGGTGGTTGTAACAGTAACCAAGAGTATACGACACCAATTATGTTTTTTTTTGTTTAAGTTATTTAAGTTTGGTATTAAGGATTTAGCTAAATGTGTTTACTACGTTTGAAAATAACAAAAATATTAGCTTCCAAAATCGTAATTAATCATTACAGTTTTTATACTTAAATAAACTAGTAAACCTCACATTATCTAATTATTGATTTAGAATACTTGTTTAAAAGTTACTACTAAACTTACTTAATTTAGTATTAAGCATTTATAACTTGTCGTAATAGGTAAACGTTGAAAAACAGTAATTTGATTGAAAAAGTGCTAACATATCATCTATCTTAACACTAATTCTCAACTATTTTTAACTTAAGTACTACAAAAGTGGTAAACAAACAATCAGTAAATTTTCCGGTTTAATGAGTTTGAAACAAAGTAAGTGTTAATGTATGAAAATAAATAAACATTAATTTAGCGAATTAAAAACTAACTACATTGTTTATTATACTAAACCAAAGTTTCACATGTTGGGCCATGAGGTCATAATTTGAAATTGACTTTAGATGTTACTGTTAAATATTTGAATTTACTTTTTATTTCATAATTTGGAATTTACGTTCTATTTTTATAGTTTTAGACTTGGACAAGTATTCAAAAAAATAAATATAAAAAGAATATTTTAGAATAGAAGGAAATTTGTTGTTTTTAGTATCCTTACTGTTGAAATAATAATAGTTCTTTATCTTTTTTTCGTATTAAAAGCATAAATTTTACGGTATTTATCTTCGTATTTTATAACAGTTAAGTTCAGTTATTATAAAAATCACTTCTTAAAATATCTTAAAAAAATGATTTACAGTAATTTTTTTAACTATTCAAATATAAATATGTTTTTACTATTCAAGTTAAATTATTTGATAAATAAAAAACTATCTTTTCAACAAAAATACTTATAAAAAATTTTTTGTTAGAAAATTTCAGCGTATTACATTTTACTTTCTTTAAAGAAGTTGTAACCTATAATTCAACTATGCACACGTTTATTATTAGTGTTGTTTATCTACTTTTAAAACTTAATGTTAAGTGGTATGTATCTTTTCTAGTTCATATGTTACTAAACAAGATTCATGGTACATTATAAAACAAAAAATTCAGTTAATTTTCGTTTATTTTTAAAACACAATGTGAATTAGCTCGTAAGAAACTTTATAAGCATGTGGTGTACGACTCGATAACCGAGAGGTTCCTTTGTACACCAGGTCTTTACACCAAACTTTATAAGCGCTTTTTTTTTAATCATTCAATAAACAGTATATGTTCTAGAGTTTATGATGAACAGTAGAAAAGTCATAAACTTTTTTTTTAAATAGATTTTTAAGAAATGATGTCTTAGGGAGCTCTAGCTGTTTTATTTCTTTAAGGGGGGTCTTTTGAATATAGTTCCAGAAACGCTGTTCTAAAAATATAAAAAATCAAATTATTGGTGATAAAATCAACAAACTTACAATAAAAATAAAAGTTCAAAATAATTTCAGGAGTTCTTCTCGCTTTGTAATATTTAGGGTATCTACATGGTCTCAAAATGATAAAGAATTAATACGTATGATAAAACAATAATAATATTTTTCTAAAAGTTTATTGCAAAAAACGACCTATAATTATTACTAGTACATAACTATCAGTTATCACCCTTTAGTTACGTAAAACACCATAAAATCATAAATTAGATTTCAAGCTTCATTTTTTCAACGTCTAATTCTTCTTCATCTGCAAGAAGAGCGCTCCACAGTTCAGCTGTTTTCTTCTCAATGATCATCTAAAAAGTATGATAAGTTAGATTTGAAAGTAAAAAATATCGACAAAAACTTTGAACACATAGGAAATGAACACTAAGAATTTAAAGACTTACCTCGATAGCACCTTTTTCAACCTGCCAAAAAGTATCTGAATCTTTGTGTGCGTTTATCTTCTTCTTGAAGTCAGCATCAATAAATTTCACCATCGGCTGGCTCGCATCTTTATTTTGAATTTCGATTGAGAGATGCTGATCGTCGTACTCAACACGGACTTGTTTGGCCTTCTTGATGTACGAAGGAAGATGAAACTTAACAGAAATTTCATCGACACTCTGCGACCACGTGTACTTTTCCCTCTGTGCTCCGTTGTGACTTTCCTGATCCGCCTGGAAGTCCTCCTGCGTCATTTTGGAAATTCTCTCCTTTCTATTATCAGCCTCGATTCCTTCTTTCAAGAAAAACGCACTTTCTTTTTTGCTGTCTTGGTGTTTGCTAAAGCATTCTTCGACCATTTGCTTGGCTTTACCGGGTAGCAAACCGAACTGGTTGTCTTCTGAAATTTCCTGGAAAAAACTGGTATCCATGTTCAGATAACCGAACACTTCATCAAGAAATTTGTCAGGAGTACCTACTTGCTCCATAACATCAGCGAGCAAAGCGTTGCAATCTTTTTCCATACTCATTTTTCGTGTTAGTTTAAAATTTCTTAATAAGGTCTACGAATTTATTTTAAAAGTAATTTGTTATTTGATATTAACTTAATTATTAAAATATAAAAATTTTAAAGTTATTTCAATATAAATTATTTTTTCTAAATATTAAAGGTACAACTTTTTTGAGTTCTACCTGAACAGCAACAAGTATAAAATAAAATTGTATTATGTTTATAAAAATAAGTCTATAACCTAAAATTGTTTGTGGAATTATTGTCAATCATTTTCTTTTCTTAAATAAAAGTTAACAAATTTATTTTACAAACTTGCTCTCAAAACTTTTGTTTACTATGACAAGGTTGACTATAAATAAGTAAAAATAATTGTCCTGAATAAAACTTTAAAACTTTTAAAACTTTAAAACTGTTTTAAACTTTTTGTTTAAAACTTTATTTAAGTAAAAAAATATGTCTATTTGTTTTTTATTTTTATAATTAACTATATGCTAAAACTAGTGTTTTCTATAAAGTTTTTTTACTATCATAAATGTTTGGCAACCTTGCTCAAATCTGTCCTGATTCATCCTTAATTTTCTAATCCTTTACATATTTTTTTAATCTAAAAGTTTGCAACTTCCACAAAAATCAAGTTTTTGAAGGAACCTGGTTTTAAATTATAATGTTATTGCGAACAGAACAATACCTCATTTATATTTAAGAAAAAATACTAGGAGTTTTAAATAATTTTTTAAATCACCCTGATTTTTTAATAACACCATACTGGGCTGAGTCATACTAAGTAATAAAAAAAACTAGCCTGAGTTACTGAGTAATTTTAATAATGTTTGATAAATAATAACTTTTATAATATTAGTGTTATAATAAATACTATCTATAACATCTTAATTGATGTTTTTGTAGCTGATAATCAAATTTAAATTTTTTAATTATTTAAATTGGGAGATTCTTTAAAAATTATATAATTTAATAGAACACTTTCTATTTGGTTAAAATAATTAAAAAATTTAAGCTTTTACTCTTTGCCTTTTAAAATACAACATGAATATTTTAATACTCAAAGCTGCCACTTATTTTATGAGAAACTTCTTCCAGGTTTTCTGAATTTATCTTAGGTTAGGTTTTTAAAAGTATAAACTTTTAGTTCTATTATTAGTTTAAAGCTAAATTAAAAAAAAACAACTGAGCCAAGTATTATAACAACATTAATAAGATGCTGTAAGGCTACTTTAAACGTGATTAAAAAAAAAAAGAGAAAAACAAAATTTTTAACCTATATTGTAGATATTTCGTGTCAATTGAAGTTTTACTACTTAGTATGTAAAAATTATTAAAATCTAGATTTTTCGAGGTTTTTTGGTGATTTTAGTTCACGATTTAAGGTTTTAAAGTGTTTATGTCAAAAATTCCAGTGGTTTTTTCAAAATTTCTCAAGTTGTAGGTTATTCCAGGATTGTAGGTTTTTTTGCACCTGAATTCTTTTTCAAATAACAGATTAAATAATGAATATCTATAAAGTTATTCTGGTAAAATTAAGAACATTTGTTTAAACTTGTAAATTTTATATTTCTTCTGTTTCATACATTCATTTTCAAACTTTATTTAGACTGGGTAATAAAAGACTAAAAAAAAAGCTAATATAATATCTAAACAGTTTTGTAATATTTAATGAATTTATCAAATACACAATTAAAACAGTTGTAATGTTCACAAAAATAATCTTAACAGTTTAAAATATAGAAAAAAAAAAATTTTACAACAAGTTATAAATAAACCTTAACTATACTTTACTATAATAATAAAATCCTTAAAAATAGAAAAAAAAATTTTTTTTAATTATTTCTTAAATTTGGCATAATATTAAATTCAAATTTTTAACAATTAGGCTACAAAACTTATTATATTAAAGATGTAATTAAATTCATATAAAGCTTTTTTCTAGATCTGAAAAAAAAAAAGATATTTAAAAAAAATTTTTAAACAATCCTTAATCCACTAATAAGTCAAACAAAACTTTAAAATTACCACTTAGTGAACAATCCTGAGTGTAGAAAAATTAAACTACATGGAGCTATACTAACTTATCCTGAGGTTTTAAAAATTCAAGCTGTCTTGGGTGTTATAACTTTTTACAGTCCTGATTCAATGTTGTTGCTCTAAAACTTTTTTAGCTATGATTGATCTATCGTAGTGTAATCAAGCTTACATATATTTCATCTCAATAATCAATATTCAAAAAAATAGTTAAATACCATAAGCATAGAGTATATTTTTACTTAAGAAAACGCTCCCTTGATACCATAGTTGCCAAATTTCAATGAGAAGTTTGCTACTTAGTTATTCGAGTATTACATTTTTATTTAAAGAATATTTCATTATAACATAACAATTCAAAGATAGTTTTAAAAACTTGCAATTAAACTTTAAATAAAATTGGTAAAAAATATCTAAAAATTGAAACTGAAACAACTAAATCATGGTAAAATGTAAAAACTAGCTTGATGTTTCAAAAAACAAATAAAAACATGATCAGTTTTTTATAAAATAACTAAACTGGCCTGAAATATATTTAAAATCTTTAAACTATCCCAATATTTTTTTTTATTCTAATTGAACTTTAATTAATTAAATTCAAAATATCTTATTTAATTTTACGCTAACCATTTTGAAGAAAATTTTGAGATTTTCAAAAACTTTTAAACACTCTGAATGTCCTATGTAGTTTGAGTACGTGGCAGCCTTGTATTTATAGGTATAATAAAAAAAATACATTAAGATTAGTTTAGGGTAACGAACTTTAATTTATTGTAAATTGTAGAAAAAATATTGATCAATTATAATAAAACAGAATTCCTTCTGGTTTTTAGGATAAAAGTTTCTTTATACTTTGATATTTTTAATCTTTGCTCTTATAATTTACTGTAGATAAATTGTTTCACTTAAACTACATAAAATTACAAAGTTGACACTTGATAATATTTTAGAAAATTTGATCTAATTAAAGTAAATATAAAACGTATATAACTACCACTGTTAAGGTTATTGACTTTTATCATTGTGTATTTAAAGAAACTTTAATTAAAACATGTAAACAAACATTTTAATTACTTCAGTGTATTTTAATGTAAAGTTTTAGATAGTATTTTTTTAAATTACTTAATGAATTACTTTTGAAAAACTAAAACTTTTCACACTAACAATATTAAAATAAGTGACTTTTATCATAGTGAACTTTAAAAAAGTTTGAAAAAAACTAAATAGTTTTATTGTCATTCTTTTATGTACTTTTTTTTAATGATGATATTTTAGTTAGGTATCTAAGTTTAATTACAGCAAGTTTTTAGCTTTTTTAAATTTTAATAAACTTAAACTAGCTTGATATAAATAAGCCATTTTTGCTTTATAAGTGGCGACCATGTAAAATACCAGTTTATTATCATTAAGTTATTTATTAAAGTGTTTGAGTATTAATTATAATAAAACATTTTTTAAATGTTTTAACAATACAAACAAGTAGAAACTTTATTTATTTAACTACAGTAACCTCTCGCATCTTTACGCACTCGTGACGTTACGAACTCTCGTTTAGCTACGCATTTTAGAATTCTAAAAAGTTCAAAAATATGTTTAGTTTTATCTTTTGTTTTCATGTTTATAAATAAAGTAAACAAACTGTTAAAAGTGGGAAAGTCCCCAGTCTGCTTTTAACTAGAAGCAATATCAAAAAACAGCTATTATAGTAAGTATATTTGGTACCTCTCGTATCTTTACGATCTCCCATATTTTTACGCACTTTTTCTGTGGACACAATATGCGTAAATAAGCGAGAGGTTACTGTAATTACTGAATTACTAAAGAGTTAAAACTATTTAAAACCCAAAAACTATTTAAAAAAATTAATATTTTAAATATGAAAAAGCGATTCATTTTACAAAAAATGAATCAAAGTGCCGCCCAAAAAATATTTTTCAAGCTCGGTATTTATAGAGAAATAGATTATAGGTAAAATGATAAACAATTTAAGTTAAACTTATTTAGTCTTTAAGAAAGTACGTAGTTTGTTAAGAATTAACTATATTAGTCAACTTCAATTTTATTTCGGTAAATAAGTATAATTAAAATAAGCGTTTTATGTGTAGCTAAAAGTCACTTAAAATATGAAACTGACTAAAAATAAAACCAAAAGATTATTTAACGGTCATTAATACTAAAACTGCTGATACTAAAACGAAGATTTTGGAAACTTGAAAATTGGCCCGCGAGCACCAATTGCCTGCCGACTCCTGTTCTAGAGCCTTAAAAGTATAACAAATATGAAAGTAAAAAATTCAAGTAGTTAATTATATTTATATGTATGGTACTACGATTTAGCTATACAGTTTTATTAAATATTTAAAATAATATCTATTTTAATCAATTAAAAGAGATTCTTTGACTTTTATTTAAAGTCCAAAACATGTTTTCTTCCTGTTTTATGCAACCCAAAACCTAAACTTTACAAAAAATTTGCCTAATAAACTATTACGAAATTGTTAAAGGTTAAGTTATGCGCATCTTTCGTGGAAAATTATTTAACAAATTTGGAAGGAAAATTTAGAGAAGAATGGATATAAACTTTATTGTTATTTAAGTGAGCTTCAAAACTTGTAATAGTTACGATTAGTGATCTACTGGATCCAAGATCCGGAACCGCAATCGCCCAGAACCGGCTGTATTTTGCTTGGAACTGGAACCAGCGGAACCCTAGTTAAAAAAAAGATCCGGAATAGGATCCTAGTTGAAATTTGGCTGGTTCCGGATTCAGTTAGACTGGAAAGACTTTTCTTTCATTGATCAGCTTCTTTAGTTATATATACTTAGACAATTTTGGTTTGAATATTTATTATAAATATTATTAGTTAAGCGAAACAGACTAATTAAAACTAATAAAACTTTAGTTAATAAATCATTTGTTGTAAAAATGCAAGTACATACAGTAGGTTATCAAAAAGTTATTAAATTTCCTTTATAATTATGACCATTATATAATCTACTTTTGATGAAAACTGGAAGAACTTTTGGACTAAAAAATGTATTTTTAATTCCATTATAATAAATATAGGGAGATATGATTTGGTTCTTTTTTGAAAAATTTGAAACAAAGTTTACACACGGTCAAGATATCACTAACTTTATCCTCTGATCCGTCTCCAGGTCTCACGTCAGTCTCTGATCTGTTTGTTGGCCCCACGGCATCCACTAATCCGTCTCCTGGCCTCACCTCAGTCTCTGATTGGTGTGTTGGCCCCACGGCATCCACTGATTCGTTTCTTAGTCTCACGTCAGTCTTTGATCTCGTGCTTCTGTTTGTAGTCGAGGGGAATTCACGCATACTTGTCGATTTAACTGACGAAGAACTGTTGTCTATTTCAATCATAGACATAGATGTTTTTGGCTTGACTATAGTAGATTTGTTTAATGGTCGCGGCACCAAAACCGACCAACTTTGATTTTAATACGCCGTACTTATGACGTCATAACTCGGTATTGCGCGATTGCGTTTTGCTTCCCAAGCAGCTATTCTGTCATTTTAAGTCGTATTAAAATTTTAAACTAATTTTTGGTCACCATCTACAAACGTAAAAATCTTTAATGAAGGTATCCTTGTTCAATCCCAGCTGTAACACTGGCTGTCCGGGTTATCATATCACTATCCGGGCTTTTGCTACTTAACAATGTTAGGGGCCTGGTTAATAACGCAACGTGCGTTTTAACTTGTATAAGAAATGTCTTCAAGATAATAAGTAAACTATAGTTGATAAGTAGAATAATATGACTTACTTACTATTTACTAAAAGTTTAATAAATGAATTACTTATACTACTGTTAAACGTAACTGGAGTCTGTGAAAATGAATTGTATTTAAAAAGAAATTACGAAACAAAAAGGTGATAAAATACTACACAACATAAAGCCAATAAATCGAATTTCCAATTATTTAAAAGAATAAAATACATGAATCAAAGAAGCCGAAAACTAGTGATCGTTTAAACTCAACTCATTAAGCAATATAAAAGTGGACCGAATTTGCGTAAACAAAATCAAAACCATTCATAAGCTTAGTGCAGCGAAAAGCCGCAATGGCTTAAAAGCTCACTGCGAGACAGTAAAACTCTAAAAGCTGATTTTAACCTTAATTTTTCAATTAATAGTCAGCTTAAGATAAAATAAGAAAATAAATAAGATGACAATTACCGCGATAGCTGTACAAGGGTACCCAGGAAAATTCAAAGTAGTTTTGTAAATTTAAAAATTAAAATCTTTTAGAAAATAACAATACTAAATTTAAATTAAAGTAAGATTTTATTGAATTCAATTTCTTGTAATCCAATTTTGTTTAACCATACTTTTTGATAAAACTTGAATTTTAATTTTTTCAAAAAGTTTGAAAAGCGTTTTAATCCTTTTGATACTCAAGACGACTCAGTACAGTTTCATTGGCAAAAATAGTGACAACCCTGTAGAAATATAAGACTAACAGCAGTATTTTTAATATAATTAATTTATAACAGTTGCTAAGTTTATTTTTCTTTAACTAAAACTGTCAATTGCATGAAAATTTTAGAAAGTAAGTGAGGAAGAGCCTCTTATGCAACTTGCAGTATTTGCAATACACTCATTAAAAGAGGTGGTGCTAATCCGTATAGAACTACTTCTTTACTAAAGCATTTGAATTTTTAACACCAAAGAGAAATTTCGTAGGCTAAAAAATAATCACCATCTTCATCCAATAAAGCAGTCAGCGATAGTTCGTCCCCATGTCAAAAACAAAAGAAGCTAACATAAATGTACAAAGCTAGTATTGAGAGATATCGCCCTGCTAAACAATGGAAAATAAACGATCAAAAGTAAATCAAACTTAATTAAAAAACCATAAACATGATTGCCATGGACAACCTACGATTTTCATTTACTAGCGATCAAGTTCTATAGACCCGTTAGCTGCTTTAGAATCAGATTACTTGATTTCGAGCATTAAATACTTCACTGACACAATGCATCCTCAGACTTATGAAGGTTTGAAGATAGAAATACAAATTGAGTTATCAGAAGCTTCGTTTTTGTCATATTTTAAATATTTTGACTTTATATTTTGGTCAAATTCCAAAATAAAAATATCATATATTTTATTAAGAGCGCATTGGTTAAATGGAAGCTTTAAGTATAAACACCGAGCCTTGCGCTGCAAAGAAAAAGAAGGTTCTCACACTGGAACTAATTCTTGTGAAAACATAAAGGAGATGCTTGAAAATTTGAGTATTAATATGAAACGCATTCAAGTTTTTATGCGCAATAATCCATTTAACATAAGGGCTGGTATGTTGATGTTAGAGTCCTCTTCAGCACCCTCTTACAGCCACACGCTTTAACTGATAATTAAAGATTCACTGTTTTCAGAAAGTAAAATAAGTGTGTTAATAGCCAAACCCGTCAAACTATTGGTCACTTCAAAGATTCTTCTACAGCGTGCAATAAACTAAAATCAAATACAGGTCACTTTAGGTTCCGCAGTGTCAATGCAAAAATCTTTGCTACTTGTGCAAGATGCTGAAACAAGGTGGAACTAAACCTAACTTATGCTGAAAAGACTAAAAAATTACGAGGCTAACAACAAATTTAAACCCGAAAGTACTCTTACAGCTGATGAATGGAAACTTGTTAGCCTCCTTAATAAGATGCTAGAACCCTTTTACATAGTAACGCAGCAGTGTAGTAAAACAACACATTGCTGTCAAGTGTAATCCCGCATGCAGCAGTACTAAAAACTTTTTTAATTATGTAGCTTATAGTCCAATAGGTCAAAGTAGTTCTAAAACCTTAGCAACCTTTGCAGAAAATATAAAAGAGGCTTCTGAAAGAAGGTAACACGAATAAATCTTTATGATAACTACTTTTTTTACTCACAACAGCTGTTAATCCACGGTATCGACTTGACTTTTCTATGCTAACCTCAAACTGAAGGTATTAAGGCTACTAAATCACAAGTAAAAAAAACATAGTTGTCGTGGGTGAGTAAAAGTGGTCAAGTTACTCTAGTATCACCTAATAAACCTAAAGCTCAAACACCTACAAATTATGTTCCCAAAATTTTTTAATCGTTCTGTTCTAAATTTAAAAAGTGCAAACACTCATGAAAGTATGCAACAAGATTCAGTTGATCAGGAAATTGAGACAGAAGTTAAAGCTTTTTTGGCTGAAGAAAATTTATCTGCTGAAGAAGTTAAAGAAGCTAAAGTATTGTTTTGATGGTACTCAAACATAAAAAAAACACATCTCTTACCAGGTTTGCAAGAAGGTATCTTTCAGCACCACCATCTTATGTTTATTCTTAATAATTAGTTCAGAAGTTGGTAACTTGTACGAACAAAAAGCGGAACCGAATGCTTCCAAAAACCGGCAATTTTTTTTTTTTTTTCATCACAACTTGAAAAAACAAGAATAGGTTTCTTTGTAGCTTAATTGTGTTGATAGGCGTAAATTTTATTTACTAGATTAATCACTTTGTATATAGTTTTTTTTTTACAATGTACTTTTCCTTGAATTAAATATTAAGACAATACCATTGCTTAGTTTTTAACAAAATATTTGTATTTAATAATTTTTTATAATTAATGGTATTATAATAATTAGATTTTATAAGTTTTTCTCTAGTGAAACTGCATAAAACTTGAAAACTTAGGATTCGAAACCGGAACTAGCCAGATCTTTAGTAGTGGATCCAGTAGATTACTAGTATATTTCACGGCATTATGTAACCTTAGTTTTATTAGCAGACCTTTTAAATAAAAACTAAAGAGAATGCAGGTTTTAGAATGATTTTATATTTAAAGATTTGAAATTTTTGGGTTTAAGGTTTAAGGTAATATTTAGTTGTAAGATTAAATGCGTATTTATCTGCATTTATCTTTCAAGTAAGCCTTAATTTTACATCGTGATGTGTGCCGTCTTAAGTTACGATGATCAACTGAAGTACGCGTGATCAACCCATCATTAAGTTGAATTCAACAACTACTTAAGCAGCTACGAACTTAAGATACTTGTTTTGTTTAAAACTTATGAATAAGTTACTTTAGGTAAAACCAATAATAGTAACTTAGCACAGCTAGCTACTAGTAAGTAAGACACGTAATTTAGCATAAGAGCTTGGAGACCAAATATTCAAAACCATAAACATAATAAGTATCATATATACATTTAGTGGTTGTAACAGTAACCAAGGGTATGCGATACTAAATATGTATTTTTTTTAATTTTAGTTATTCAACCCTAGTAATAAGAACTTAGCTATTTGTTTCGTAAAATATTTGTGTGTACGGCGTTTCAAAAAAGCAAAAAATATTAGCTTTTAAAATCGCAATTTATCATTTTAATGTTAATACTTAACAAAATAATACTCCTCAAATTAATAAATTAATTGATTAAAAATATATGCTTAAAAATATAACCTAATTAACAAAGTATTGAGCACTTGTTGATGATAATAAACAGTTAAAAATATAATTTAAGTTTAATAAGTGCTAGCGTATCATCTATGTTAACACTAATTCTTAACTTAAGTACTATAAAAGTCGTAAACAAGTAGTCAGTATATTTTCTGGTTTAATTAATTAAACCAAAGAGACTTTTGTATCCACTGAGTTGGAAACAAAGTAAGTTTTAATGTTTAAAAATAAATAAATATTAATTTAGCGAAATATTAACTAAGGACATTGTTTATTATTATTAACCAAAGTTTACCATGTTGGGCCAAGAGTCAATGATTTGAAAATTACTTTACATGTTCTGGAGTTTATGACAAACAACAAAAAACAGAAAAGTCTTAAGCGTTTTTAATGGTAGTTTTTTGAGAAATCATGCCTGAAAAAGCTCCAGTTTATTATTTCTTTAAAGGGGCCTTATTTAATAATTAGCTGTTCTAAATAGATAAAAATCAAATGATTGTTAACAAAAAAGACAAACTTATAACAAAAATTAAAGTTCTAAATAATCTCAAGATTTTTGCTAGCTTTTGTAATATTTTTTTATATAAATAAGGGAAAAATTTTAGAAATCTTAGAGGTCTAAAAAATGTGAAAATTCATACGTATAACATAAAACAACAATAATATTTTTTTAAATTTTTATTACAAAAAACGACCTATAATTATTACTAATACATAACTATCAGTTATCACCCTTTAGTTACATAAAACACCTAATCATAATTGAACTAGATTTCAAGCTTCATTTTTTCAACATCTAATTCTTCTTCATCAGCTAGAAGAGCGCTCCACAATTCAGCTGTTTTCTTCTCAATGTTCAACTAGAAAATATGATAAGTTAGATTTAAAAGTAACCAAATAAAAAAATATTGTCAAAAAGTTATGTAGATATAGAATGAATTTAAAGACTTACATCAATAGCACCTTTTTCAACCTGCCAAAAAGTATCTGAATCTTTGTGCTCGTTTATCTTCTTCTTGAAGTCAGCATCAATAAACATCACCATCGGCTGGCTCGGATCTTTATTTTGAATTTCGATTGAGAGATGCTGATCGTCGTACTCAACACGGACTTGTTTGGCCTTCTTGATATACGAAGGAAGATGAAACTTAACAGAAATTTCATCGACACTCTGCGACCACGTGTACTTTTCCCTCTGTGCTCCGTTGTGACTTTCCTGATCCGCCTGGAAGTCCTCCTGCGTCATTTTGGAAATTCTCTCCTTTCTATTATCAGCCTCGATTCCTTCTTTCAAGAAAAACGCACTTTCTTTTTCGCTGTCTTGGTGTTTGCTAAAGCATTCTTCGACCATTTGCTTGGCTTTACCGGGTAGCAAACCGAACTGGTTGTCTTCTGAAATTTCCTGGAAAAAACTGGTATCCATGTTCAGATAACCGAACACTTCATCAAGAAATTTGTCAGGAGTACCTACTTGCTCCATAACATCAGCGAGCAAAGCGTTGCAATCTTTTTCCATAATCATTTTTTGTGTTAGTGTAAAATTTATTAGTTGTGTCTACGAATATATTTTAAAATTAATTTATTATTTGATATAAACTTAATTGTTAGAATGTAATAGACAAGTTTTTAAAGTTGTTTAAATGTAAATTATTCTTACTATATATTTCAGGTACAATTTTTTTAAGTTCAACCTGGACAGCAACAAGTTGAAAACAAAATTGTTTTATGTTTATAGAAATATGTCTAGAACCTAAAATTATTTTCTTTTTTTTAGTAAAAGAGAACAATTTTCTTTTACAAACTGGCTCTCAAAACTTTTGTTTACTATGACAAGGCTTGACTATTGATAAGTAAAAATAGTTTTCCTAAATTAAATAAAACTACCCTGAGTCGTCTGAAGTGTTTGACATCTTTAAAACAGTTTTCTTAATCATTTTATTTATATTCTAAAAATAAAGTAAATTATTTTAAAATAAAAAAGCTATGAAACAGAATGAAAACAATTAGGTTATAAAATATCAAAATTAAGAATACAGATCTACTACATCTTTTTCAAGGTTTAAAGAAAAAATAGACTTTAAATTTCATTAAACTACCCAAGTCTTCTTTCAAAATACAAAACTGATATAACACAACCTTAAACTTTATATTTTTTAAGTTTTTCTAAGTTCTCTTGATATTTTAATTTCAAACTAACCTTTGATATTTTAAGTCATCCTGAGAATTTAAATATTTTAAACATCTTTAAGTTATGCTGTTTTTTTAATTAAACTATTCTTAGATATCCTTAATTAGCCAGAGAACTATAAAAATTTAAAATAGGCTTAGGTAACCTGACATTGTGGCAAACCTGATTCACAGTTGTTGCTTCTAGCTATAAAAGCTACAGTTGATTTAAGTATATAGATTTAAGGTTTTATATCTTGATATTTTTGTATTTATTGTTTAAAAAATTAGTATAATACTACTACCATTGTGTCTATTCGGATTTAAAAGAACTATATCTAAATATGATAGTTGCCAAGTTTCTTTGAGAAAATAGTCTATTCAAGCATTCAAGCTTTAATTTTAAAAATTAATTCATTATGATTTTACAAAAAATTAAATATTTTTGATACTTTTTTTCAAAATTTGCAAAATTTAAAGTTTAAAAAAAAGGATTTGAATGAATCAAGTAACCAGACTAAAATAATTAAATTTGATAATATTAATGTTATAATAAATACTATCTATAACATCTTCAATTGAAGTTTTTGTACCTGAAAATACAATTTAAGTTCAATAATTATTCACATTGGGAGATTTTAGAAAATCATATAATTTAATAGGAAACTTTCTATCTATTTCTAAAAAACTAGTATCAAAAAATTTTAAGCTGTTACTCCCAGCTATTTAAATACAACATCAATGTTTTAATACTCAGGGCTGCCTCTTTTTTTGTGAGAAATTTCCTCCAGGTTTTCTGAATTAATCTGAGGTTAGGCTTAAAAAAGTATAAATTTTAGATCTGTTTTTAGTTTAAATCTAAGTTATTATTTGGCATACATAAAAAAATGGCAAAAGTTGGCTAAAATGTAGCAAAATATTTAAAGATCAATATTAATTTTTATGAAACTATAAGACTTTGGACATTAATTTTCTTTTTTAATTATTTCATAGAATCTACCATTAAAAAAAAAGAAAAGTCTAAAATCAAAATTACTATATAAAATGTTTAATTGCAAACTACATCTATTTTAGATTAAATGTTTAAATTTTTCTCTATAAACTATATAACAATGTTAAAAAGATGCTGTAAGGCTATTCTAAATGTGTTAAAAAAAAAATTTTTTGAGGAAGACAACAATTTTTAATCTTTATGGTAGATTTTCCGTGTCTATTGAAATTTTACTACTTATTATTATAGTATTTTAAAATCTAGATTTTTCCAGGTTTTTTAGTGGTTTTAATTCATGATTTAAGGTTTTATAGTTTTTTTATTAAAAATTCCAGGAGTTTTTTCAAAATTTCTTAAGTTGTAATTCCAGGATTGTAGGTTTTTTTCTGCAACCCTGAAAACATTTTTAAGAACAGATTTAATTGAGATTTCTCTATGAAGTTATTCTGGTAAAATTAAGAACATTTATTAAAACTTGTAAATTTTCTATTTTTTCTGTTTCTTTTCCAAACTTTATTCAGACTGGGGAGAAGAAGACATAAAAAAAAGCTAATATAATATCTAACCAGTTTTGTAATATTAAATGAATTTATCAAATCGAAATTAAAATAGTTGTAATATTCACAAAAGCCATCTTAACAGTTTAAAATATACAATAAAAAATTATTTCAAACAAGTTTTTAACAAGCCCTAACTATACTTATACTATGATGATAAAGACCTTAAAACTGGACAAAAATATAAGTAAAAATTCTTTTTTAAACTTGGCATGATATTAAATCCAAGTTTTTGAACAATTAGGCTATAAAAATTACTATATTAAAGATGTAATTAAATGTAAGTAAAGCTTTTTTCTAGATCTGGAAAAAAAAAAGATATTTAAAAAATTCTTTAAACTATCCTTAATCAGCTAATAAGTCAAACAATTTATAAAATTACCACTTAGGTCATCCTGAGTCTAGAAAAAAAAAACTAACCATAGCTATAATAACTCATTTTGAGGTTTTAAAAGTTTAAGTTGTCTTGGGTTTTATAACTTTTTACAACCCTGATTCAATAACTCTAAAACTCTAAAACTTTTTCAGCTACAACTGATTTATTATAATAAAATCAAAATTATATATATTTCATCTCGATATTCAATATTCAAAAAAATATTTAAACACAACAAGCATAGAGTAAAATTATATTACTTGCAAAATTTCTATGAGAAGTTCGCCACTTAAATACTCGAGTATTACATTTTTATTTTAAAGAATATTTCATTACAACATACCAATTCAAAGCTATTTATAAAAACTTGCAATAGAATTATGAATAAAATTGATGAAAAGTATTTTAAAATTGAAACTGAAAAGACTAAATCATGGTAAAATGTAAAAACTAGCTTGATTTTTTAAAAACAAATAAAAACATGCTCAGTTTTTTACAAAATAACCAAATTAGCCTGAAATATATTTAAAATCTTTAAACTATCGTGATTTTTTTAATATTCTGAGTCAGCGTGAATCATTTAATGTTATTTTAAGCTAACCTGAATCATTTTGAGATTTTCAAATACTTTAAAATGATCTAAATTTCCTGTGTAATTTGAGTGCGTGGCAGCTCTGTATGGTATAATAAGAAAAAGACATTAGGATTAGTTTAGGGTAACAAACTTTAATTTATCGTAAAATGTACAAAAATATTAGTTGATCATATAAAGTAGAAATCATTCTGGTTTTTATAATGATAATTTCTTTATACTTTTGATATTTTTAAATCTTTGCTCTTATATTTACTATAGAAAAAATATTTCATTTCAATTATATAAATTTACAAAGCTGTCACTTGATAGTAGTTTAAAAAATTTGAGTTATTTGAAAGTAAATAATAAAACTTTTACACATACAACTGTTAAGGTCATTGATATTTATCAATAGGAATTAAAAAAAATATGTTTAAACATGAAATTAAACAATTCAACTACTGCAGTGTATCTAAATGTAAATTATTGGGTAGTATTTATTTTCTTTATTATTATCTAACTTAAGTAAAAATTAAAACTTTTAACACTAATAATTATTAAATGAGTGACTTTTGTTATAGTGAAGTTTAAAACTGTTTTTTTTATACTAAGAAGTTTAGTTATCTAAGGAAATTGGAATGTTTTGGTGTGAGAGGAAATACGCATCTACTAATCAGCTCATATCTAGATGGAAGGAAACAGTTCGTTAGCTTTAGAGGGTATAAGTCAACCTGTGAAAAAAGTGAAGTTGAGGTACCACATAGCTCAGTATTAGGACCGTTGTTAATCCTAACACATATAAAAGACGTAACTTAAAAGACAGAACAATACTAGCCTTAACGTCATCAACTTTGCAGGTGATACAATGTTATACAAAACATTTACAAAATACACATATCTAAATGACAGTAAAATGTTAACACAGAACTAAAAAAGGTATCAGATTGCCTTATGGGAAACAAACTTAAACTAAATCTTAATATAACCAGAAGCATGACTCTATATCAATTAAAAGATAGTTTTTGGAAAACATAGATTCTAATGAAAAATAGGTAAAACAGTTGTAACAAACACCAATAGCTATAAATATTTTGGAGAAATCATAGACAGAAATTTAATATGGTTTAAACACATAGAAACTTAAAAAAAAATAAAAACCATTGGGTGTATTTTATAAAACTAGACACTTTTTAAATGAATAAACATTATATTTGGTATTTAATTCTTAGGACATAATAAAGTTTTTGTATAATAATAAAACATTTAGTATATATATTTATTGGTAGGACATAATAAAGCAGAATTTCTTCAAGTTTTTAGCATGATAATTTCTTTTTTTTAATTTTTGATGCTTGCTTTAATTATGCGAAATTACTTAATTTAAAATTGAATATATTTTCCAAAATTTGCATACTTTTAAAAGCAAAAAATAAATCTCTCATGCTATTAATGTTAAAATATTTTAATTTTATAGTTTTAAGCTATATACATTTTTTTATTAAAGTTCAAATAAAATAATTGAATTAATTCAGTGTGTTTAAGTTAAAAGAATATTTTAGTAGTGATAACATTTACATCTAGCGATAAGTTTAAGTAAAAACTCTTTAAAAATACTGTTAAAATAACTGATTAATATCATGATAAACTTTTAAACATTTTCAAATAAAGATTTAAAACTAGAATATATTATAGTGATCTACCGAATCCGAAATTCGGACCCGTATTCGGATTCGGCCAAACCCTAATTTCAAAATAAGACTCGGACTCGGATTCGGCCAAATCCTAATTTCAAAAAAAGATTCAGATTCGGCAGAATCCGAAAATTTGGATCCTGTAGACTACTTTAAACTTTTTGAACTTAACTAAATTGTTTGTCAAAGTTTTTTGAAATACAAAACTAATTAATAATTTCACGTTTGAGTTGACAAAACAGTGCTTTTTCGAACTTATTAAAGACTTCTCAACTTTGATTTAGAATTTTGCAACAAGCATAAAAACTATGATAAATCAATTTTTTATACTATATCAAATATCAAATATATTAAACAAGATTAAGGACATAGCTAAGGCTTTTAATCCCAGCTTTTTAGGTAAACACTCTTACTTATTCATCATATGTTTAATTTTTTTATGCTTGCCCGTGACCTATTTCTGTAAAAACAACATTTTAGCATTTCTCTAACGTGAATATAAAAAATAAATGTACTTGTAATTTATTTAATTTATTTCAGTTTAGTAAGGTTTTCGAACGGTCACCTCAGTTCAGTAAAACCTTATCTGCATAGTTCAGTCCTTGCCAGGATTTTTTTCTAAACACCTCTATAAAGGTTATCTTGAAGACTTATGACATTTACTTTATGGATAAATTTATGAAGTTTTTAGTAGAGAGGTTTAGTTTACAAAGACAATGTAAGTTTTTAAAGTATCTTTTGTTTGCTTAATATGGTTTTCAGCCTCCATTTAGATGTTATTGATTATTTATTTAATTATGTCATAAACGTCTTGTGACAAGGATTATAGTACTTATATACTTTTTTTTTCTAATTTATAAAAATATATCATGTTAATGTGTATTTTTTGGAAAACCTGTTCGTTAAAATAAAAAGTCTCAGTTATAATATGGTTATTTTTTTTGAGATTTTTCATATAAAGGTCAATTATTTATACAAAAAAAAAGTCCAACTTAAATATTTAACATTAAAACAGATGCTTGCATACTTTTAGCTATATAATTTTATGTTAATATTTTTTATACATAGATAATTATAATTTATGACATATATGTTATAATTTCAAACATTTTAAATCTTTATTTTTAAAACATTGTTTGAAAGAAAATAAATCTTTTAATAATGAAATTTTAATTAGTTTTTCATAAATTCTAATTTATTTTTCTGATCTATTATTTGGAGTGAATGATTGTTATGAAAAAAAAATCTTAAAATAGTTGAAGTTATATAATTCTCTTTAACAGTAAGCGGAGACCATTAATTATTATTTATCTCTAAATCATATAATTTTTTAACTGCACATTAGTTAAATGAGAATTTTGAGTGCTATCATCATTTTTGGCATTGTCGGGAAATGGAGGTGAGCATACTGATCTAGGCATTAGTAATTACATTCAGGATGCTTAGTATTTAGAATATTACCTTGGATCATGCTCTTTTTTTGCCAGAAAATGCAAGAAACATTAAAATGCATAAACAAAAAAAAGCCTTGCTTCTTGTTCAAGATGTGGATAAAAGGTGGAACTAAACATATCTTATGTTATAGAGACTGAAAAAGCCAAAATCAGCTAAATGGCTAACTATAAAAGCGATCAAGATTCGATTATTACAGTTAAAGTAAACCAACTGGTTAATCATACTATTCTACTGCTCAAATCTGTTTTTTGTAACAGTAGTGTAGTAAAAACAATGCATTGCTCTCAAACGTAATGCCGCGTGCAAGATCACTGACAAAGCTTTTAACACTAATAAAAACTCAGGAGAATTATTAAATTTTTTTAAACTTTTAGCCAAAAGTATAGAGAGGCTTGGGAAAGAAGGTTCTATACTAGGAGTGAGCAACGATTTTAATCGGGTCGCATCAAGAAAATTTTGTCTTTGGCAGGCCGGAGCATTTCGAATTAGTTATTTACTACATCTAGTATCCGGATAATGTCTTTTCAAATCCGGATCCTGTCGCATTTTAACTTACATAAAAGTTTCGGATTTAACCGGACTCTAAACTTATAGATACGGTTGATCACTTTTCCTATTCCTTTAAATCACAAAAACTTCTCAAACGTGACAACTTAAAATGAAGATTAACATGTCAGATATTTAAGTAAAGTATACAAATAGAATTGACGTGGTAAATGACAAAGGTTAGTATGCAAAATATCAGATTTAATCAAACGCTTCGCTTTGGGTAATTGACAAAAAGACATTCTAACTAAGTTAGAACAACACAACATATTAATAAAAATGTTTTATCAGTAGACATTTATTTGAAATGTCATTTTTACCCATTTTTTGTCTAAATCTTACAATGTTGTTTTTTAAAAATATGATACAAAGCTTTATACAAATTTGTAACATTGAACTTTGCGGGCCGTACACTCCCTCCTATCGCAGGCCGGTTATATTCATCTGCGGGCCGGATTCCATTGTAACTCAAAAACGGTCAAGGACCGGTCACTCTAACTTCGCGGGCCGTGCAAGGCGTACCCCTATTCTATACCAATAAGACAAGTTAAACATGAATAACAAATTACTGCTAGTCACAACAGTTTTTGATCCACGATATCGATTTTACCTGCTTACCTCCAAAATAAGGTTATAGAGCAGCTAAAATTTAGTGTTAAAGAGATTACAGATAATGATTTCTTTCGATGCTGATCATAAAGACTTTTCTTCTATACTGCCACCAGAGAAAACAAAACCACATCCCTTTGTAAATTTTGATACGAAGTAGTTTTCAACTTACTATAACTTGTTAAAATAGATTAAAACATAGCTACACAGGGGACGAAGAACAGGATTCTATTGATGAAGAAGTTGAAGCAGAAATAAAGGGCTCTTTTGCTAAAGAAAACTTGAATGTAGAAACTGAAGAGGATAAAGTCAAAATAACCACATCTACTTAGCTTTACAAGTAAATATCTTGCCGCACTATCATCTTCTGTGTATTCTGAAAGATAATTTTTTAAAGATGGTAATTTGTACGAGGAAAAGTTTAATTGCTTGCTTCCTAAGACCGGCAAAAGACTTTATTTCTAAACCACAACTTGAAAAACAAGAATAGTCTTTTGTAGTACTTTTGCAGTTGTAGTCCGTTTTATATTTCTAAACAGCAGTTAAGATTAGTTTTATTTCTTTTTTGTAATGGTAAATTTTCAATCCTAAGCACCATTTTAAAACTTTTTATTATACATCTAATTCCTATTCTTTTTTAGACTTTACTTTAGTTGGTATTCTATTTCAGTTCATCACGGCGCTTAGTTATTTTCAATTGTACTTTGTTTTAGAAATATGAACACTTGCAAAAGTTTATGTTCTAATTCGTTTATGGTCACAATAAAAACTAACTCTTAAATTCAAACGTGAAAATTTTTAAATTTGTTAGTGATTTGTTTTCTGCCTTAGGCATTTTTTTAAGTCGATGATTTATTTATTTTGCATAACAAAAATACAAGTTAATTATTAGTGTTGCTTGCATGGATAAAATTTTGGATAAAATCAATTAGCTAATTAAGTAATAACACGATCCGTAATAATTATTTATAAACTTGCATTGTATTTACATTACATGCAGCTTTTACCTTAACATCCCAATTATTTAGATATTCGGATTCGGACTTGGATTAAGATTTGGATTCGGCCGAATCCTAAATTCTTGGATTCAGTAGCTCACTAATGTATAAATATTTTAAAATGTGAACGATACTAAGATTATATTTTTAAGAAAATATTCAACTTTGAAGTACAAATAGATGGAAAACAAAAATATTCCAAAAAAAATTAATTAAATATATTTGGAGTTAAAAGTTAACAAAATATAAAAATTGTAAGTAAGATTTCCAAGTTTTTCAAACATAAAGAACAATAAGAACAAAATTAATCTCATTGAAACTTAATATCAAAACTATCATTACTTAAATGAATTTATATTGTGGTAAACTAAAGCTAATAAAACACTAAATATTTATTTTGATTAATCAAGTGTTTATTAAAGAAAAATTTAAGCTCATTTTCATGTGTGCGCCACCCAAAGATAAAAACTCAGCACAGTATTGTTAAACTATCTATAAAAAAAAACACTTACTCAGCAGTTTAGTACTACTTAAGCACTAAATATTACTTCTATAGAAAAAAATAAAATGAATTTAAAAGTATAACTAACTTTTGAAGAAGAAAAAAAAATAGAGAAATAAGTTAAAATACTTATGAACAAAAGAATAAATATTATTAAACAAAACAAAAAAACACGTTTTTTCTATTGAAAAATATACCAGAAGCTTTTTTCAATTATTAATTACACCAAAACTTAGAAATTCATTATAATGTATAACTAGCAGTTGTAGTTTCTGTAACTTCTTAAACTTAGACTTCCTAGCTTTAGTGTCTAGTCTGGTCTAATAAAGAACAGATAAGAAGAGCTTTCGGAAAAAGCTAGAAGTTTGTTCGTAATAACTCTGCTTTTAAAAATGAAAACTAACAGAAAATTTAAGTACAGGTTTTATTTTATTTAGGCAATACTGCCAGAATAACTAAAGATCATCGAGCATCTTATATCAAGCGTATTATTTCGAGCAACAAGAATATCAAAGTACATTAATTCAACTAAAATGTTAGTGTTTCATAGAACTTAACGATTGTTAATACTTATCATAATTTTTACTATTGTATTGATTTAATACAGTTTCTTTGTTTAGGTTTGATAGTTATTATTTTATAATAAAAGATACTTTAAATTTATTATAGTTATGTTTAATTTACAATATATGAATAAGTTACTTTAGGTAAGACCAATAGTTGTAATTTAAACACAGTTAGTTACTAGTAAGACACGTAACTTAGCATAAGAACTTGGACACCATATTTTTAAAACAATAAAAATCATAAGCATCATATATACATTTTTGTGGTTGTAACAGTAACCAAGGGTATACGATACCAAATATGTATTTTTTTTCGTTTTGGTTATTTAAGTCTGGTGTTAAGAATTTAGCTAAATGTGTTTACTACGTTTGAAAAATACAAAACTATTAGCTTCCAAAATTGTAATTAATCATTACAGTTTTTATACTTAAATAAACTAGTAAACCTCACATTATTAAATTATTAGTTTAGAATATTTGTTTAAAAGTTTCTACTGAACTTACTTAACTTTTATTTCATAGAAGTTTTAAACATTTATTTCTTATCGTAATAAGTAACCGTTGAAAAATATAATTTAAGTTTAATAAGTGCTAGCGTATCATCTATGTTAACACTAATTCTTAACTTAAGTACCACAAAAGTGTTGAAAAACAGTCAGTAAACTTTCCGGTTTAATGAGTTGGAAACAAAATAAGTTGTTATGTTTGAAAATAAATTAATATAATTTCGCGAATTATAAACTAACTACATCGTTTATTATACTAAATCAAAGTTTCATAAATTAGGCCATGAGGTCAAAATTCGAAATTTAATTTAGATGTTACTGTTAAATATTAAAAATTTACTTTCTATTTCATAATTCTAAATTTACTTTCTATTATTACATTTTTAGACTTGGACAAGTATTAACAAAAAAAAAAGAATATTTCACAATAGAAGGAAATTTGTTGTTGTTAACATCCTTACTGTTATAATTATTATAGTTTTTTATCTTTATTTCTTATTAAAAGCATAGATTTAACAGTATTTATCTTTATATTTTATAAAAGTTAAGTTCAGTAATCATAAAAATTTACTTTCTACTTCTTAATTTTAAATTTACTTTCTATTATTACAGTTTTAGACTTTGACAAGTATTAACAAAAAAATAAAAAGAATATTTAACAATAGAAGGAAATTTGTTGTTGTTAACGTCCTTACTGTTATAATTATTATAGTTTTTAATTTTTATATCTTATTAAAAGCATTAATTTCACAGTATCTATCTTTATATTTTATAAAAGTTAAATTCAGTTATTATAAAAATCACTTCTTGAAAAATTAAAAGTATAATTTACAATAGTTTGTTTAACTATTTAAATGTAAAATTGTTTTTACTGTTCAAATTAAACTATTAAATTTAAAAAAATTACCCATTTAATAAAAATACATATAAAATAATTTTTTTAGAGGTCTTAGCGTATTACATTTTACTTTCTTTAAAGAGTTGTATCCTATAATTTAAATATTCACAAGTTTGTTATTAGTGTTGTTTATCTGCTTTTAAAAATTAATGTAAAGTGATACATATATTTTTTAGTTCATATGTTACTAAACAAGATTCATAGTACATTACAAAACAAAAAATACAGTTAGTTTTTGTTTAGTTTTATTTCATCTTTCTTTTCGTTTAAATGATTGTTTATTATTAAAGATTTAAATATTTAAATGATAATTAAACTGTGTGTAATAGCTCGTAAGAAACTTTATAAACATGTGGTATACGACTCGATAACCTAAAGGTTCCTTTGTACATCAGGTCCTTATACCAAACTTTTTGAGTACTTTTTTTTTTAATCGTTCAATAAACAATATATGTTCTAGAGTTTATGATGAAAAGTAGAAAAATCATAAACGTTTTTAATAATAGTTTTTTAAGAAATCATGTCTGAGGGAGTTCTAGCTGTTTTATTTCTTTAATGGGGGTCTTGTGAAAATGGTTCCAGAAACGCTGTCTAAAAATATTTAGGAAATCTATATAGTATATTAATTGTAAAGAATCCATACGTAAAATATAACAACAATAATATTTTTCTAAATGTTTATTACCAGAAAACGACAAGTAATTATTACTAATACATAACTATCAGTTATCACCCTTTAGTTACGTAAAACACCTAATCATAAATGAATTAGATTTCAAGCTTCATTTTTTCAACATCTAATTCTTCTTTATCAGCTAGAAGAGCGTTCCACAATTCAGCTGTTTTCTTCTCAATGTTCATCTAAAAAATATGATAAGTTAGATTTAAAAGTAACCAAAAAAAAAACTCTCTACACATAGGAAATGAACACTAAGAATTTAAATACTTACCTCGATAGCTCCTTTTTCAACCTGCCAAAAAGTATCTGAATCTTTGTGTGCGTCTATCTTCTTCTTGAAGTCAGCATCAATAAACTTCAGCATCGGCTGGCTCGCATCTTTATTTTGAATTTCGATTGAGAGATGCTGATCGTCGTACTCAACACGGACTTGTTTGGCCTTCTTGATGTACGAAGGAAGATGAAATTTGACATTAATTTCATCGACACTCTGCGACCACGTGTACTTTTCCCTCTGTGCTCCGTTGTGACTTTCCTGATCCGCCTGGAAGTCCTCCTGCGTCATTTTGGAAATTCTCTCCTTTCTATTATCAGCCTCGATTCCTTCTTTTAAGAAAAACGCACTTTCTTTTTCGCTGTCTTGGTGTTTGCTAAAGCATTCTTCGACCATTTGCTTGGCTTTACCGGGTAGCAAACCAAACTGGTTGTCTTCTGAAATTTCCTGGAAAAAACTGGTATCCATGTTCAGATAACCGAACACTTCATCAAGAAATTTGTCAGGAGTACCTACTTGCTCCATAACATCAGCGAGCAAAGCGTTGCAATCTTTTTCCATACTCATTTTTCGTGTTAGTGTAAAAATTTATTAGTTGTGTCTACGAATGTATTTTAAAAGTTATTTTTTATTTAATATCAATTTAATTATATGAATTTAGTCGACAAGTTTTTAAGTTATTAAAATATGAATTATTTTTTCTCTATATTTGAGGTAAAAGAATTTTTAATAAATTATAAATATTTCAGTTTCTAAGTCTTTGTCAAAAAATGTATAATTTAGGAATACCCATTTATATTCTATTCGCTCAATAGGTTTAAATTTCGCAATTATTCACCCCTTCATTAGACACGACTGCTTTACTTCTTAACTACCTATTAATATCCTCTGATAGCAAAATTCATCTTGAGAGTAAATAACCACAGAATATTTCAAGAAAATTAGTTCAAAGTTAAAAAAACTTGCTTAGAAATTAAAAACTTCTAAAACTTAATTAAAATGTGCAACAATCCTAAATGTTACTAAAAATCAAATTTTTGAAATAACCTTATTTAATTTTTAAACCAAACAAGAATAAACAAATATAAAAAGTAATAGTATTTAATTCTAATAAAAGTCTTTTTTTATACAAAAAATCCTAAAAGCTTTCCTACGATCTTAGAACTAAAAATTATCAAAAAATAATTGGTTATATAGCATTGAGTATTTTCATATTTAAAAAACAATAACTAAATATAAAAGTTGTCATACTTCTTTGAAAAAAATAGCCAATAAGCTATTCAAGCGTTCAATCTTATTACCATTTTACAATATTAAAATTTAAAACTTTTTTTCAAAATTTACAACAAGTGTTTTCTTTTATTGGTATAAAATGAATAAAAATACTATAACTGAAACAACTAGATTTTTTTAAGATCTAAAAAAATAGATTTATACTTTCAAAAAATATTAAAAGATACTGAATTTTTTATAAAACATCCAAACTTTCCTAAGTCATCCTGAGTTTGTTTAAAAACTTAAAACAAGCTTGAGTTATTGTAAGGTTGTGAGGTTCTAGAAAAAATAAAACTGTCTTTAGTAGCTAAAGTGAGTGGCAACAATACTTAAATCTGTTTTGTGTGACTTAGAAATATCTTAAGTAATGCTGGAACCTTTTAATCCATTAAATTATTATTAAACTTTTTTTTTAAATAACATAAATTTTAAAATTTTTTAAATTAAAAAAAAGTATTATAAAATATGACATAAGTGAAATACTCTGATTTTGTAAAATACTTTACTGGCTAAAATCGTTCTAATAACATTAAACTAGAGTTAACCTGAAATCTTAAAAAAAAATAAAGTTATCCTGAGGAACTAACTTACATCTCTACTTAACTGTTGTTGCTTCAAAATCTACCAGCTTCAAATGAGTTTAAACATTAAACTTTTTTATCCTATTTTTATTCCAATATTCACTATTCAAAAAATCATTAAGGTACGGCTAATAAGATATAATATTAGTGAATTACCTTGATTCTTTTATAACACTAATTTGGCTAGAGTCATCCTAGATAATATATATAAACTAGCCTGAGTTACCCTGAAATCTAAAAAAATTCAAATCAACCTGAGTATCTAACTTTTAAACAACTCTTTTTCAATGTTGATGATTCAAGCTCTACTAGCTACAAAGGACTTGGTTGTAAAGACATTAAACATATATATCCTATTAATTTTTAAACATTTACTATTAAAAAATAATTTCAATACCACAAGCATTTAATCTAAAATAGCAGTAGTTTTTGATTAAAGAATTTGTATAGTAAAAATATTTAAGCCTTTTTTTTCAATGGTAGACTTCAGGAAATACTGCTTGAAATCAATCCTAAAATAAGCTTTAGTTGAACTAAAAAATAACACTAAATGTTGGGCTTATTCCTCCTTTTAAATTAATATTGGTTTCAATAAATCAGGTTTCTAAGGCCTTTTAGTTCCCTAGACATTGACTATGTTATTGAAATTTTGAAGATTCAAGATTTTATTTAAAGCTTTATTTAAGTAAAAAAAATGCGTTTATTATTTTTTTATTACTAATTTTATGCTAAAACTATTATTTTTCATCAAAATTTCTTTAAATGATAAGTGTGTGGCAACCTTGCTCAAATCTGTCTTGAATGACATTAAACTATCCTGAGTCATATTTAAAATATTTAATTCCTTACTTTTTTTTTAACTAAAAGTTTCAATTCAATAAAAACAAAGTTTTTGAAGAAACCCGGTTATAAATTATAAAGTTATTGAGGATAGAACAACAATATCTCTTTTATGATTTAGAAAAAAGACTAGGGATTTTAAATAAATATTAAAATTATCCTGATTTTTTAATAACACCTTACTGGCCTGAGTCATACTAAGTAATAAAAAAACTAGCCTGAGTTATTTAGTAATTTAAATAAATTTAAGTTATTCATTTCAATGCTGTTGTTTAAAACTCTACCAGCTGCTAATGATTTTAAAGTAATGACATTAAACACTTAGACCTGATGTACTTTAATATTAACTAGTCAACAAATCATTAAAATACCACAAACATTTAAGTTTTAGTTTTTGACTAAACAATTAATTTAATATCTATATTTAGATTTTTTCAATAGTAGACTCCAGGGAAGACTTTTGGAAATCAATCTTAAAAATCATAGGTTTAAGCTTTAGGTGAATTTGAAAAATAACACTAAAAGTTGGGTATATTCCTTCTTTTTAAGTTAAATAGGTTTTATCAAAATAGATGTCCAAGGTCTTATAGTTTCATAAATATTGATTTTCAAATATTTTGACATACTTTAGCCATTTTTTGCCAAATTTTATTATTTTTGTCCCTGATAATACAATCCAAGTTTACTAATTATCTATATAGAGAGATTTAAAAAATATATTTAATTTAATATGACCCTTTGTATTTAGTTCTAATAAAATAGTATAAAAAAATTCTTAAAATGTTATTACTAGATCTTTTAAATACTCAGGGTTTTCAATTTTTATAGAGAAATTTTTCCAGGTTTTCTGAATTTTATATCAGGTTAGGTTTAAAAATAACAACTTTTAGATATATATTTAGTTTAAATCTAAGTTGAAGAAAAAACTCAGCAATTAGTATAATAACATTAAAAAGATTCTTTAAGGCTATAATCGTGTTTTTTAATAATTTTTTTGATGAAGAAAACTTTTTTAATCTATATGGTAGATTTTTGGTGTCAATTAAAATTTTTCTACTTAGATTGTAAAATAATTAAAGTCCTGGTTTTACAAGTTTTTTTAGTGATTTAAATCATAATTAAAGGTATTTTAGTATTTTTGTTCAAAGTTCCAGGTTTTTTTTTTTCAAAATTTTTCAGATTACAGGTTTTTCAAGGATTTCTAGATTTTTTTGCAACCCTAACTACTTTTTGAAGAACAGATTTAATTATGAATTCTGTAAAACTATCTTTCATTATTAATGGGGAAAAATTAAAAACTTTTATTCAAACTTGTCAAACTTGTATTTTTTCTGTTTGTTAATAAAGTTTATTCAGTCGGGGGTTGGAGAGGAAAGAGTTAATAGTTAATAAAATATCTAACCAGTACAGTAACATTATATGTATTTATTAAATACAAAACTGAGATAGTTGTAATATTCACCAAAGTCATCTTGACATTTTATAACATACAATAATGAATTATTTAGACCAAGTTTTTTAGAAACCTGAACTATACTTATAGTATACTTTTAAATATCTTAAAACTTTATAAGAATTATAAGTTAAATAATTTATTAAGACTTTAACTTTGCATAGTAAAAAACACAAGTTTTTGAACAATTAGGCTATATAAATTAGTTTATTAAGTATAACAACAAAACTCAACAAGGTCTAGAAAAAATATATATAATAAAAAGTCAAATAATTTATAAAACCACCAAACAGGTCTGAATCATTCAGAGTGTAGAAAAATCAAACTAGCCTGAGCTATACTAATTCATCCTGAGGTTTTCAAAAATTTCAAGTTGTCTAGAGTTTCATAACTTTTTAGCAACCCTGATTCCGTAATGTTTCTCTAAAATTTCTCAGCTTTAACTGATCTATTGCAATAAAGCCAATTTTGTATATGTTTGTATATCAATATTAAATATTCAAAAAATAGTACAAATAAACAAGCATAGAGTATATTTAAACATAAGAAAACACTCCCTTAATACCATAGTTGCCAAATTTCTGTGAGAAGTTCGCCACTCAGTTATTCGAGTATTACTTTTTTAGTTTGAAAATATATTTCATTATAATAAACAATTCAAAAATTGCTTCAAAAACATGCAACAAAATTTTGAATAAACTTGATTAAAAATATTAAATAACTGTAATTAAAAAAACTAAATCTTATTGAAGATGTAAAAAACTTAAAGAAAAAACACATAAAAACATTTTAATTCTTTTATAAAAAAACTAAACTGGTCTGAAATACTTTTAAAATCTTCAAATTATCCTAAATTTGTTCAATATTCTGATTCAGTCTAAATGAAATAAATTCAAAATATCTTAAGTTATTTTGAGCTACCCTGAATCATTTCGAAATTTTCATAAATTTTTAAACGTTCTATATTTTATGTGCTATTTGAATGCGTGGCAGCCCTGTATGGTATCATAAAAAAAGTTTTAAATCTGTTTTAAGTAACTTAAATTAACTGTAATATGTAGAAAATATATTAATTGATTATAATAAAGTAAAACTTCTTCTGGTTTTTTAGCATGATAGTTTCTTTATATTTTTGTTAATTGTAATTATTGTTTACTGTAGATTTTCATTTCAATTACATAAAATTACAAATCTGACACTTGACAGTATTTTAAAATACGTTATCTATTTGAATTTAAAACAAAAAAAATTTCAAACTACCACTGTTTAGATTATTGACTTTTATCATTGTGAATTTAAAGAACTGATGATTTAAACATGAAAATTAACGAACTCAATTACCTAAGTGTACCTAAGTGTAAAGTACTAGAAAGTATTATTTTTAATTATTGTCGAACATATATAAAAATTAAAACTTTATACACTATGAATATTAAATATAAGAACTAATAAAGTAATCAAATAATAATAAAATAATAAAATAAACACTATGAATATCTAAGTATGTTTAAATGTAAAGGATACTGTAATTAAATATTAAAAAGTTTGAGTTTTAATTTAATTATGATAAATAAATCAATTACAAAAATACAAGAATAGTTGGTTTCCTAATATATCAAAAAATAATTTGTCATTTTTCATGAAATTAAAAATAATAAGCTTAAAATTATGACTGAATTTTGAAGAAAATTAAACTTATAGGAAGTAAACTTATAAACAAAAGATAAATTATTATTTAACAAAAAAAAATATAATTCGTCTCTTGATCAGTAAACAAGAACTTTTCTTGTTTGTCAATTTAGCAAAACTAGAATGTTAGTGTGATTTAAATCTAGCGGTTGTAAATTCTCTTAAACTTTAATTTTCTTGCATTAGCAACTAATCTAGTCTAATAAAGAGCACACAAGTAGAAATTTTAAAACTGATACTTTTATTTGTAGGAACTCTGCTTTAGAAAAAAACACTAGCAGTAAATGTAAGGACAGGGTTTATTTTAAATAGGCAATATTTTAAAAAGTAAACAGTAGTAACTATAAGGTAGTGGTAAGTAGCAAAAAAATGTAACAATTTTAACAGCTCCACAAAATTACCATTGTTCAAGTTTTAGTTCAAGTAGTAAATCAAAAATGAATCATATATGTAGATATGTTTAGTCATGTTCACAATATTCATGTGTATTTGATACAAAATGTTCGATTTTTTTTAACATACTTTTTATCAAAAACTCAACTATTAGTTTAAAGTGTAAAGGTGTATTTTGTTTGAAAATTCCAAAATAATTACATTCTTATATCTTAATTTTTTATTTTAATTTCTTATCAAATAAACTTATATTTAAATTTCTAACTAAAAATATATGTAAAGTAACCTACTTCACTAAATATTAATATTATATTACATTTTAGAATAAGTGACTCATAAGAAATGTAGTTTATGTAGATCAGAGCTAGCATCTGTGTTGAAACTAACTTTTAACTAAAGTACCCTAAAAGTGGTAACAAAATGTTCATTATGTTTCTCTCCTTTAACTATTAGAAGAACGTATGTATCAACTATGTTTAAAAAAGTAAGTTTTAATGTTAAAAGTAATAATATATTAGTTTTCAGAATAACTAGTAGCTGCATTATTTGTTATTTAACTATAAAAAGATCAAATATTCAAATGAATTATCAAAGAGGTAAAAAAAATAATACACATGTAAGTTCAAAACACTTTCAGGAGTTCTACTTTCCAAAAACTTTTAAAACAGTTTTAAAAATATATAAAAAGTTAAAATAAAGGGAAATATTTAAGAACTATTTCTCTCCTTGACCTACTATTGCCACCTGATAGCCAAAATTGCAGCCATAGGTTCCGTTGCAATAAATTTCAAAAATATTCCTTTCACGCCACCTTAAAATATCGCCTTTTTGACAAACCCTTATTTTGACATTAGTCATTCCTGTCCTGAGCATTTAAAAATTTTGTAAAATTAATTAATTTTTTTTTTACCTCGAGTTCAAATATCAAATAGCATGCTAAAGTTTTTTTTGTAAAGCTAGCTTATAAGTAAAATTACCATTACTGCAATAGATAATTAAAATATTCCTCGCCGCCACTTACAACAAACCTCTTTTAACAAACTCTGATTTAGACAATAGTTTGTAAACTAACTAATTTGTTTTATTGTAAAAGTTGTTTCTCATATAGGGAAGAATAAACCAAAGTAAATAAGTTACTAACTAATTTTTTCAATATTTTATAATAAGAAAAATACGTGACTAATTACACTTTTAAAGCATTTTTTACTCTTACCTGTGACATGCTAAATTCGAAAGTAGGCAACAAAACCATGTGAAAAGAATAAACTTATTTTTTTTTTGTTAAGCTTGAGATGAGTATAATACTTTTGTAGAATGACCCTTAACTATGTTATTAATAAAAAAATATGCCGTCTTTTATTGTAAATTATTAAAAAAACTAATTACATTTGTTAACTGGTACATGTTTCCAATTATTGTAGCAAAGATAATTTAATTTTACTGAACTAGCCAGAGTTGTTTTTGATAAAAATGGTAAACATGTGATAGAAATTTTAAATGTTACTAATTCGCTAAAATAAAATTAAACTATATTTGAATAATTATAAGTTTTATGAAAAAAATTGATTAGATTTTTTTTAGTTTTAGACTGATATTAAAAAAAAACTTAAAACTGACCTTAGTTTTGCAAAAAAAGACTCCAAACATCCATAATTTTTACTAAATTTAACTCTTATCACACGAGTTTCAAAATACATTTATTCTTTTAAATTTATTGAACAACGAATCTAATAAAAATAAGTTAGAAAATAAAAACTTGGGAATAGGTAAAGATAATTACCAAAAAACAGTTAAATATTGTATCAGAAATATAAAAAAACATTAATTTTCGCTAAACTAATGTTAACATTCTTATTTATTAAAATTTCAAACTTCTTAGTGTGCAGAATAGCTTAATAATTTTTTTCATAAACTAAGTTTCTTAAAAGCTTGATTTCTGTTCAATCATTTTATTTTTAAAGCCTAAGCTGTTACTCTTAGCTATCCGAGCTAAAAATAATAAGATTAAACCCCTTTATACAAAACATTTTTTTTTATTCTACTGCATTATTTTGATGAAAAATACTGACGTAATAGTTTTACATAATACCTTATTTTATTATTCATAAATAGGTTTTAACTGATAAAAATATTCTTAATTATTCTTTAGTTGTAAGAGAAGGGGAGAAAATTTAAGTTTAGCCTAGTTTTTGTCAAATAAAACTTTTTTACAATTCTTTTAACTTAACATAATTTTAAGAATTTAAATTCCAAAACTTCCTAGTAGGAATTGATACCATTGTATTATTAATTAATAAAACACTTTGTCAAGAAAATTATCATAAATCTGTAACATTAACAAAAAAGTTAATGCAAAAACTCGCATTGAAATTTTAAACAGTTGTGTAAAACGTATTAACTAAAAACATCATATTTGTATATTCTTCCACTGACTAATATTTGTACTAACATATTTTGTAAATAACGTTTAAAACTGAATCCAGTGAGAAACTGATTTTACTATTACTCAAATAAAAAAATTGTTATTTTTATAACATTCCTAATTAAACTTTGACTTTTAAAGATAACTGAGTAACCAGAGAAACACTGCTGAGTTGTAAAACATTGAGATTTAAAAAAAATATTTTATTATAAATATTTCTTTTACAATAAAACGTATCTTTATATATAAACCGACTTAATAAAATAACAAAGAATTTTTTGCTCATAGAACAAGCAAGTCTTAATACCTAAACAAAAACTAATCTTAAATTAGTGTCTGTCTATTTATATAACCAAGTAAACCTTTAATGTAGCTAGTATGTATTTAGAAAATCTTTGTCATACTAATTATGGCTAATTACATAAACAGTTTCTTCTTTCAGCTTTCAAAACTGTTTTATAAGCATGTTAGTATTAACATATTCGGCACATTTTTAAATGTATAATATGTATCTCAAACGGCAAACTAATCTAACCTTTCAATGCTACTATTTAAGTAATTATGAACCAAACATTGTAAAAAATGTTAGATAAAAGCAAAGCTTGTATCTTTACGTACTCAAATTACCTAGTTAAAAAACATTTACAGACCAAGTAATTCACATATAGACTTTCACGATAAAGTTATAACTATTTATCGTAAGTTCTAAAGCAATAAAGTGCTTTTTCTAATCTTTAAAGAAGAAATAATGTATGTTTAACTGTTTTTAATTTTAATATAGTAACTTAATTAGTTTAAATTACTAGTTTAAACTATTTAAAATAAAAACAGAATTAAATTATAATTTGATAAGTGGTAAGAAAATACTGTAAAATTTATTGAAAGTTTATTTATTAAAATTTGAAACCATAGAAAATATATTTATTTAACGCATTAATAAGAAACTTAAAGTGATGACTATTGAAATTTCCTGTTTGTAGAACATTTTATGAAACCATTGAATACAAAGTACTTTTCATATATTAATAAAACTGATAAGGTATAAAATCTATATTAAACCTAAATTTTTAAATAACAATACTTAAAATTAAAAAAAAAAATTACTAAATCTGAATTTAACCTTTTAAATTATTTTGTTTAGCTTTAAGTAAGTTCAAGCATTTCAACTTTTCAACTTTGAGGTTAATAGAAAACATAAAATAAAAAAAAAATAGTTATTTAGCAGTTAGAGAAATTTATGAATATATATGTGTTTGTATATGTGTTATGTAGTACCATGATTTTATTTATAATGTTACTGACATAAGCATTAATTATAGTTTTCCTGAGCTACTCAGATAAAAGTTAATTAAATTTTTCTTTTAATTTAACAGTTTGATATTTGAACAAAATACTCTTTTTCACAGTTATGAATTAATGAAAAAGTATTTATTATTTAAAGCAAGCAGTCCTAACAGTCTTTCGCAATACCGAAGTACTGAAGTTTACATAATCAATGCAAAATCACAGGTTACAAAGTAAGAGTAAAGCAGAGCTTTCATTTTAACTGATTTAAAAGATGTTGGAAATTAGTATTTTTTTATTATAGTTCGACATAATGCTTAGTGTTTTTTTTATCTATATTTATTTTTTAAATAAATTTTTACTGTACTATTTACTTTGTACTCGGTTTTAAAATTTCAGCACAAGTATTGTACACCTTTGTTATTTTTAAAAAGTTTAGTTATCGTAGTTGAGTTTAACTTATGTAAAAATACTATTTTTCATAAGTTATTTCTCATATCCAGAAACTAATATTTGTCGATAAAATGCTAAGTTGGCTAATCTTAAATGTTTACTAATTTGACTCACATTTTCAATCGATGTAAAATACTTTGTTTAAAGCAAAATTTGTTTTACCCATCAACTTAATTGTCAGAGTATATAAGTAAAATTTCACCCTTGGTCGAAAGTACTTATAGCTAAATAATTTAAATGTGACCTCAATGAAAAATGTTAGGTGTTTAAATGTTGTGAGCACATAAGTTAATGTAAGAGCCCAGAAATAGAAATACAAACAGAACTTTGAAAGGCTTCACTGATAAAATTTTTTACAAAATACAATAATAAAATAGAGCTTATGACAAGTTTGAAATAAATAAAACATAACCAAAATTATTTCGTTATCAGTTGTTTCTCGTCATGTACAGCGAAACATTTTTGTGTAGAAAAGTTTTCAGCAGTGTTGTTTTATGTTAAGTATGGCAAAAACAAGTGTCAACAGAAAGAATAAACAAAAAGTTTGTTCATTTTTATAACTTTACTTTGTATATAAAATGAACATATCATTAAAACGAGAAAAAAGAACCATTTAAATATATGAGGTAAATTTATTTATTACTTATATAAGATTTTTTAATTGCTTGTTGCTAATAAAAGCTATTTCCAAACAGCAACAACTTTTAGACATTTTAATACTCTGCATCAGTATTATTGTAAACGTAAATATTTATTTTTTTTTCTAAATATTTTTAAATATTATATATTTATTCTGAAGAAATCAAATGGTTAGCAGAGATTTTCATAATCATAAGCAAAACAATAACTTACTTAAAATTTCCCATCTCTTCCCTATTTACTAAATATTGCCGACTAAAACCGCTATTAAGCAGCAATATTTAGTTATTTGGGTACCCTGGTTTTCAATTTACTTTAATTTTCAAACAAGTAAGGCCTCATGTTGATATTACTTTTAAACAAACAAAGTTCTTAATGCGTTTTAGAACAGTATTTCTTTAAACTTGTAATCGCATACAATTATAATCAGTGATTAAAGACTTTCTTATATGTTTTACTGATCAAATCCTGGCCTCAATAACAAGTTATTTGTAACATTTTATGTGTTACACAACTACTTTCAAAAGTGTGGCAACTGGTTTTTAAGAAAATTCTTCTAGGTTTTTTAAGTACACATTTCTAGGTCAATGTCAGGGTTGCCACAGATCAAGCTGATAAAATTTTTCTGATTTTCCAACTTCTCACTAAAATTTTCTTGACTTTTGTAAATTAAACTACTAATAAAGACTTATTCTAAAACACAAAATCAAACACTTGAAACTTTCTGTAACTTACAATCTTATTTTTATACAGGTTATAACAACAGATTTTTTTGCTGAATTCAACCATCTAACTCCTATTACATCACATGAACAATCTGTGTATGATTTATGTATTTTCAATAAACCGCTTTATCAGTAAAATATAGTCAAGTTTAGCATAAAAGTTTTAAAATAACCTAGAAGGTAATAATATCCAATGGCAAAAACTATTTATCTAAAACATGTAATACTTATATAAATTGTTCACTTAGTTTAAGAAAATACTACCTAAACCATTTGATATAAAATCCCTAAATTAAAAAAAACAATTAGAAAATAATATACTTAGTAAACTTTAAAAATATTCTTCAAAAAGTAAACTTTGAAGGATTTTAATAAATGTTTACCATTTGAAGGCTTTGGAAAGTAAGGAGCTTTGAAAGTTTAAGTAGAAAAATACTGACTTTTTTTTAAAATTTTGTCAGGTTTCCTGAAATGTCTGACTTTTTTAAAAAACCCCAATTTTTTTTTTATGACTTTATTTATTTTTTTCTGATTTCTTGACTTTTCCTGATCTTGTGGCAGCAAAGTTAAAGGCGAAAAACTGTTAAATAATATAACAGGGTTCGTGCGCGAAATTTTTTTCATTTAGCCTGACTGGGACCAATTTAGCCTGACATTTTTGCAAAGTAAGGAAAATCCCCTAAAGAAGTCATTTTAGATATTGGGGGGGTCTTGATTAGTACTATTGTAGTCTCCGACTTCAACTAGCTTTCTATCAAAAATGTTAAGAACTTTAAAAATCTGCAAAAAACAACTCATAGCTTAGTTACAACTCAATAAAATAAGACTAAATTGTGAAAAAAGTGATAGACTCCCCCCTTAACATAGCAAATTCAGTGATAAGTTTTAAATTAACTGTTATATCGAATCTATTACTAGTGTAAAAAATTTAATATATATTACTAAACACAATTAATCAATTTAATTAAACACTAAGTAATAACATTATAACCAGAAGATTTCTAATAAAATGACGTGCATTGTCATGTTTTACTAAAACTTAAAATGAAACGCTTAAACGAGTATTAAAATTCAAACAAACAGCTAAGTTGCTGAACAAAAATGTAATGTTTAAACTGTATTTTTTTTATGAATTTTCATAATTATGACGTATATAATCTACTCAAAACAAAATAATGAAGACTCTTAATATTTATTAAAGATTCAACAAAAGGTTTTAAGCATTTGTTTTTACAAATACTGACTGATTTTGTCTGTAATAACTAAATCATTATTTAGAAATAAATTCAAATCTCAATTTGATCTTATAAAGACTTCTTAAGTTTTTTTCAATCAAAAATTTTGAAGCATTTAAACTGAGAAAAACTGAGATTCTCAAATTTTTAAATAAAAAAACTGATTTAGCCTGATGTTTTCCAACTTTTTTCAAAAAAACTGATTTAGCCTGACTTAGCCTGACGCGCACGAACCCTGATATAACAACATTTAAAATATACTGTAAAGCCTACTTTATATTTGATTTTTGTAATTTCTTATAAGATAACAATTTTTTTTTTGTTTCATAATAGATTTTTGGTGTCAATCAAAATTTTATTACTTAATGTGAGTGATTGAAATTCCAGGTTTTACCAGATTTTTGTTAATAATTTCTCGAATTTCAGGTTTTTTAGCCTTAATTGTCAAATTTCAGATTTTTTAGGTTCTAAGGTTTAGTGGCCACGGGTGCAAGACTTTTCAAATTCTTTAAAAAAAATTGAAACAGCTACATATAAAAGAGTAAATTATATTTATCAAAAAATACATATGTAGGTTATATTAATATCTACAAGCAATTTCTTTCTTTTTACAAAATATTTATTATTTTTCAAGATATGGCTTAGATCAAGTAAAAAACAGTTATTTTTAGTAATATCTTAAACATTTTAGATTTAAAAAAAAAAAGTAGCTTGTAGATATTAATAAGATCAACATATGTATTTTTTATTTTTTCAAATTTATATTACTTCTTGAGTTTTAGTCTTTAAATGCTTTTCGTACTTTTTGCTTTAAAGGTTGCAATCAAAGTTCTCGACTTAAAAAGGAGAAAGATTCAATGATAAATTTTGTAAATTTTATTACAATACAATGTTTCACTCGTTTAAAAAAAAACGAGATCTTCAGTTGTTTAAAAACTTATTCAAATAGAATGCTTTTTAAGAATTTGAACTGTCATGTAACCAATGGCCACCCTGTATTAATAGTATTTACTTTAGTTTTTTAATGGAAACTGTTAAATTATTGGTTGTATATATAGCTGCTTTTAATAATTTTTATTTATTATTTTTATTAAATGTTTTAAATTTACTTGTTAATCTCTAAGCAATAGACAAATTAAAACTCAAACTTACGAAAGTGTTATATTTTGGAAATAATAAATGAAAATATCACAGATGTTGGAACAAAAAAAAAGATTAACATATGAATAAAAATTTTCCATTATTTAATGAGGTTTAGACAAATTTAATAATTTTGGTGTTCTAGGACTGAAATAACTTAGTTTTTTTTTCATCAAAATTAAATATATAAAATACAGAAATATTAAATATTACAACGCAGTCAAATGCATGAAAGAACAGAGAAATATTCTAAACAAAAATTCAGCTAAACCGAATCAACGCGCGCCTCTTCGCAAATCAACGTATTATGACGTCGCACATCAACGCATTATGACGTCACACAGCAACGACGTGTCACTTCCTGTATATGATCTCGTAGTGGCCGGGCCTGAACAGCAGATGCACCACGGGCTCCTTGTCGTCCGGCGTGTTGATGAACGAGACGCCCTTGTGCTGATCGTCGAGGGAAACCACCTGAACCGACACTTGTAAAGCGCCGACCAGGGCCGTTATTTGCAGTTGGTCCGCATCCGCGCACACTGGTTCCACATTCTGTGGGGGATAATTTAAGGAGTTTAAATTCGTTGAAATTTAAGATACAAGTTATATAGCTCAAAGCTATTCGGGGTAGAGTGTTTAATTATAAATATATGTTTAGTATGCTAAAATTGTACTTATAAAATGAACTTCAATGACAAATTAAAACGTTTTAGACAAAACAAAAACTAGACGTAGAAGTTTTTTTTAAATTTTTAAAGTAAAAGTTATATTGTATACTTTGCGTACTTACAATACCTATCAAATCTATATTCAAAATTTCTAGTAGCTTGAAACTAAAAAAAACAGAATATCAAGAAAGTTGATTATGTTTAGTACTGGCTATTTTGGATAGTCGACTACTTTTAACAGTTGATTCTAAATAACCCATTAAGCATTAACAACATGCACAAAACATAACATTTATCTCATAACACTTAACCTCTTTTTGTACTCACCCCAGTTAATATCATACCTAAATTAAAATTTTTAGTATTAATCCTTACTTTCGTTCCGTATTATAAACACTGCAGTCTTTTTTCTTGGCAACTATCTACCTCTCTATCTATAATAAATTATTATCGGGTCTAGCTTCCTATAAAAATCTAAACCAGGGTTTCCTTAAGTGGGGTTTTTCAGAAATTTAAGGGTCCATAAGCTGCAAAGGGGGGCCATAACGCCATAATTTGTAACTTATACTAAATATTTTAGACTAGATTATGAACAGTAAAAAAAAGGTCTTAGACTTATATAGCATTAGTTTTCTTTTGAATACTGTTCATAATTATAGTATTTTAAACTTCATTTTAAGTGGTGTTATGAAAAAACGTCTGGGAAACCCTAATCTTAAGGCATTTAGAAAAATTGTGCAAAAAAAAAATGAAACTTGACTTTTTTTGTTTTCTTTTGAGAAACTTAAAATATCAATTTGGGCAAAACGGTGAGTTGAGAACTTTCCTCTTAATTTCGAAAACATTCCTAAAATAAGAGGTTAACTTGCATTTCAGAAATCAATAATTTTTTTTATAAAAACTGTTAACTTTTATTTGAGCATATTGTTAAAATGATGGTTAAGCTTTTAAGAATATTTATCTAAAATAAATTATTTTAGAAAAATATTCTTAAAACAATAGGTCATTTTACAAAATTTGTTGCTTTTGTCAACTATTTTCTAAAGCTATTTAACTGTTCGCACACAAGTTTATTTACCAATGTTTTAAAAAACATACTTGGGTACTAACGCAGCGTTGTAACAATCAACGTGTTAATTCAACTAGTTAATAAAACGCACGGATTTGCAGAAGTCGAGCGGGGTCTGATCGGGCATGTAGAACTGGTACAACTCGTTGCTCTGCAGCTCCTTCGAAGTGATCAGCCGGACGAACGTGAAGAAGTAGTTGGACCCGACGTCGTCTCTGAAGTACTCGACCAGCTCGCCCTCACCGCACCCTTCCTTACCGAACTTCTCCAGTCCTTCGATGAACTGTCACGTGTTTTTACTTTTGATAAACTGGTATTGAAGCATGCGGATACTTAGTTGCACAATATGTTATTTCGAGCTGTTACGAATCGGACAAACTTCTGATACAGTAACTGCGAGTTTAAAATATTTATAACCTTTTTTTTTTCAAGAGCTGGCTTTTTAGAAAGGAAAAAATATTTATTTGTTTTGATTTTTTGACTAAGAGACTCTAAAATTTAAGATGTTTAACTTATTAAGTTATTAAAAATGTCAAATAAGATTTCTCACTGAGACATTTTTCTTAATTACTTTTTTTTTTTTTTTAAACAATCAATTAAAATTTATAATACTTTTAAGTTATATTATGAATTGGGTGCAAAAAATTTATGTTAGAAAGTAATATTTTATAAGCTTTTTAGTAATTACTATCCATATAGGGCAGGGTTTGCTTAACTTTTTTCATAAGGCCACCTTTAAATAAATAAAAGGCCATGGACCATCCAACAAAATTTCGCATAAAACTACCTTTACATACGTCTTAGACTTTCCTACCTAGTGTAACTTTCAAAATATTGCTTTATGGCTGTCCCTTTTATAACTTGTACTACCCCTAGATTTCTGAAAATTTCTCATAATATCGAGTGCGAATTTTAAATTATGAACTCATGGTCCTAACTACTCTCGGTCCCCCGTTAACCCCTTTGCACCTTATGGGCCGCTAAACTTACAAAATGGCCCAAAGAGGACCAAATGGCCCACTTTGAGAAACCCTGATATGGAGCTTAGTTAAATCTTATCCTTTATACCATAGAATTAAATACTTTGAGTGACTTCAGCATCAATTATATGCCAAAAATAAAAATTGTAAAAACCAAAATCGATTTGTGAAAAACCAAGGTGAAACGTTCTTTAAATAACAATTAATTTTTTATATTATTACTGAACTTACAGCTTCTTCAAAATCTTCCACAGTGAAAGTTGGATATCCGTTTTCTTTCAGCCATGCACCAGTTGATCGCGCTTTTTCAATCAGCCTGTTATAATTCGAAAAGCTTAAATTTAACTTTACTTCTTCAAGATGAGATACTTAAGCCTGCCACTTCTAAGATAGCTACTAAACTTGTGCTTAGTTTAGGTTAAATGATGTCAAATATTTTAATTGTAGTCTTATTATGAAGTTTATAATAAAAGGTTTACAACTATGAAAAGGGCCATGCAGTTTAGATTTTTTTACAAATTCAAGAACCCATTTTAATATGAATATAACTTATAAAAATATATAATATATGAAGTTTATTTGCATAACTCAATTTGTTTTCCAACTATTATAGAAGCTGTTCCAAAAGTAATTAAAAGAAAAAGTCATGACAACTGCACTCTTGGACATAAATATACTTTAGAATTCTTTTTTATTTTTATTTAGCTATGTGGTTCTTTTTAATCTTCAATTTAATGTTAATAATTTTAGAAAATTTCAACTGTGGCGTAGATGAGAGGCTCTTTAGAATATCGAGAAATACCTTTTAAAAAAGTTTACTTATGTATTATTTTTAATGCACTAATAAAAAATAGTACTCAAATCCTTTTATTTTAGTTGCCCCCTGTACAATACTGTATACATAATAAATATAAAATAAAGCTAAGCAATAAACAACAATTTAGGGGTGTTATTAGTTTTTTTTTTTTATTTAATCCTGTGTTATTTTTTTAGTTTACTTAGTTTTTATCACCAAAATTAACACTTTAGTTCACCAACTAATGGTCAGACAGCTAAAACTCATTGTTTTTTACATCAAGCGAATAACAATATCTACTAATACAATTTCTACTTAAAGTAATACATCAGAATACGGGCAATAGCAAAACTACAACCACTCAAACTAACAAGGGAAACATTTCTCTGTTTTTCAAGCAGTGTTCCATGAGGCTGAGGAAGAAAGCGCGGTAGAAGCAAGACCCGTCTCCCCGCACCCGCCTCACTCCGCTGAACTTGTCTTGCAACGACTGAAAAAATATTCAATTTTATGTGAAAAGTTAATGCATTGGTAACTTGTTGAAAATCATACTAGTTCACCAACTTTCTAAAGCTCAGACGAGTTTATCTTGCAACAAGTAAAAAATTATTAAAATATTTTAAGTGACTAATTTAAGTTTGTATACAACTACCTGTATTTACGAGTCAAGTTTTTATAATTTTAAATTGTTTATGTAAATGCAACACATGGTTAAAATATTGAAAAAATATTTCTTGTATTCAAACTTGCTTATTTGTTTATTTTTTAAAGTTGAAATTAGATTTAAGTATTTGGATCACTTAATAAATTTTTTACAGTATAGGGATTCAAAACTTATGTTTGGTTTTAGACTTCAACTACAGTAGTATAGATATGTAAAAGTAATAATTGCAAAAAAAATCTTAATCAAATTATTAGAAGGAATGGAAAGAGCCTAATTATTCGGCATAAATAAATATTCCAATGAAAATTTATCCAGATTTAGAGTTAAGTTTTTAAGTCAACATACCATAATTAAGTGACTTGTAAATTTGCAATTGGAATTATTAATCTTTTGTTTTGTTTTCCTTATAAGAAAAAATTAAATTATAAAAACCAATTTTAATCTTAAAATGTCAATTATTTATTGATTTAAAAAACTATAATTATTCAATGAATATTTCTAGTTTTTGTAGTCTCTTTAATGTTAACCCTCAAATATAACTTATGAATTTGAGAAAAAATGTTCTAAATAATGTTTAAATATGTTCAATTTTTCACATATTTAAAATGTAAAGTATGTTTTAAATTTAATCAATGATAACTTTGTAAAAAAAATACCATAATTTTTTGTTTCATAGATGAATCATCAGTAAATTGCTCACAATACTCAGAAATAGAAACAACATCATCAACTAGCTGAGTTGTATTCACTATCTGTAAAAAATGATTATGTTCATATTTCGATTGCTTTGAAATAATTGTACAAACCATACTGGATAAACATTCTAAAAAGACTCAAAAAGCGACACTGATTAGGTTCATATTATTTTTAAAGTAGTGTATTAAATCAAATTTTGAAACCTACAAGCAAGTATAATTGATCTAAATAATATTCTTAACATTTTTAATATTCGCCCACTTGTTTTAAATTAGATCAAACTTCAATAAATTGAAATAAAATACTGCCTCCTTTCTAGTTTAACAACCATTTACTTTTTTGCTCTTTATACATTATTCTACCTGATAGCTAGAAATGCACACTTAGGGAAACCCATGTCTATATTTATAATTAGAAGTCATTTAAAAAAAAATATTATATTAAACAATGGCTCTTTAAAAAGAACAAATCAAGTTTCTACATGTTACAATTTTTATAGTTACTTAAACAAATAAATCATATTACTATTTTTAATAGTTTTTTCAAAAGGCATTAAAATTCTAGAGACTGGTTTTTTAAGCTTCCATAAAATTTGAAACTTTTTAATTTTTAACAATTATACAAACTATGTTCATGTCATAAAAATTTAAGTTCATGAATCTAATCAACACAAATCATACTAACATTATTAAAAAAACCTTTTTTTTTTATGCAAGTTTTAATTTGATAAAAATAAAAAATTAGTAAAAAAATGTTTTATAAAAAAAAATTTGTTGAATGCAAAAAAAAAAATTTTTAGAATAATTTATTACTACAATGACTTTTTAAACAGCTTAAGATTAGATAATTCTTAGGAAAAAGAATAGTATTGAAAACAGTACACTATGTACAAAATTTCGTTTAGTTAAATTTCTATTCACAATATTAAAACAGTTATATAAATACTAAAGTGATACTTACAACTAGTTTTATTTATCTAATCAAACAGTTACAATTTACTTAAAGAGTAACATTTAATGTCTCTACTTCCATCCAAGGAGAAAAATTTAATTATATAAATTAAAAAACTATTAATGTAAATCTGATTTTAAACATAAAAATTGTTGACTTTTTCAACAAGTAATTTAAGATTAAATATTAGCTTATATGTTCCAGCAACTTTTTATCAAAATTAAGGTTCATTTTAAACTCAAGTCTATTATTCAATCTAAAAAGTAAAAAAGTCAATATGTTTGTATTGGAATCTTTTTACAAAAGTGTGTATAACTCAAAGAATAATTAAAAATTCTAATTTTAATAAACTGGCATGTAATTTGTACTTAGAATAGAAAAGTCAATTTTATAATGTAAAAAATTATGTTGGACCCCCCTATGCCCTTAACTCAAGTTTATGTAATCCATTATAGTGCTCTTATGTAAAAAAATATTTTTTGTCTTAATTATTTTCTCAAGTAGCAAAATTGATTTAATTGGTTACTTAAGTAATTGTAAAACATACTAATGCATAAATACTTTACTAAAAATTAGTAAATGAAATTACATAAAAAACTTAAGCTTAATTATCAAACTACCAACATTTAAATTGAAAAATTGTTTAAAAACTAACATCCTGGTTAATTTCTTCCATTGCTGAATTGTTTAGCTGGTCATGTTCTTGTGCATCAAGCTCTGTTTAGTTTTATTATTACTATTTTTTTATGATTATTACTATACAGCGTTGCAAAATGTTTCAGGCAAACTTTATCCAGGTTTTCAAAATTTCCTCCAGTTTTTCAAAATTACACATTTTTGGATTTACTTTCAGTTTCAAGTAAGAAACTGGGTTAAACAGTACAAAAACATTGAAAAGATACTAAAAAGATACTTTAAATGTGTTTTTTAATAAAATAAATTTTGACAATCACTAAAATTTTTCATCTATATGATGCATTTTTTGTGTCAAATCAAAATTTTACTACTGAACATGTAAAATTTGTTGAAAATTCAAGGTTTTTCCAGGGTTTTTTAGTAATTTTTGTTCAAAATTCCAGATTTTTACTTTTTTTTTCAAAATTACTCAAATCGAAGGTTTTTAACCTAAATTGTCAAATTCCAGGATTTTGGCAACCCTGTTATAGTAGTAGAAGTGGTAATCAAAGTACTTAAATTATTAATTAAAACTTTTTATATAAACCATAATACCTAGTTAATCACTCAATATTCAGAATGTTGTGTATCAAACACTTAACACGAACTATTAAAGATAGCTTTAAATTAAAAATAATATATAAAAGCAAGCAATTTACTTTTTTTTGAGTTTGTCTGAAGAATCAATAAATTTAACTTACTTGATAACACAGACTGTACGTTTTCCTTTGATTCACTCATTTTACAAAAACAGAGCTAAAATAATATTCAAAGTCAAAAAAAAATTATTGAATTTGATTTTTAAAACAGAGACAATAAAAAACTTAAATGAAGCTGTAGCTGAATCATCATTAATCAAGTACATCTACATAATGAGTATACTAATACAAAGATTATCAAACTGCATCCTATGAAAAATTTATGAACCTACACTAGATGTTCTTAATTTTGTGTGAAAAGTAAAATAATCTTGGTTAGAAATTATGCAAGAATTTTAAATTTTGATAGCATAGTAGAAACTAAAACTTTAATTGCAGTTAAGAATATTAACATACTTTAATTATAGCCTACGACTACCAAATGCTCGCCAATCCCAGCTAATAGTACACCAAACTGAATTTTATATTTTAAAACAAAGACAATGTTCTATTAATAAAAAATATTATTCACACTAACAATACAAAAGTAATACCTTATTACAACTATATTTTAGTAGATAAATGTTTATTTCTGCTCATAATTTAAGTATACAACAAAATTGTCTTGTTTTTATGCAAAAAAGCTCACTGAGAATACTTAAGTTCAAAAGTCAAGTACTGTAAATAAAATGTTTGATGTTTAATTTTAGAAAAAACTTCTTAAACATACCTATAAATAACATTGTTTTACTAGTCACTTTCTCAAAAAATTAGATTAAGATTTTTCTTTTATTTTAAATTTATTTTCCTTGAAATATTTGGAAATTATATTGGAATAATACATTTAAAACTTTGAATTTAAAACTATTTTACTAAAAATAAAGAAATCAATTTTTATTTAGTAAAAAATACTTTCAAGAGTATATTTATGAAAAGAAGGTGAGAAAGTTAGAATATGATTGCTAACAAATTATAGAATAACATTTTTTAATTAAATTTTTTTGTTTTTAATTTGAACCTTTTAAAAGCAACTAATAATACTCACTAACTTTGATTACTCATACATAGAAAGTTTTCAAAAAGTTAAAAGCAACTGTTAGCTTTGCTAAAAAATAAAAAAAGACTTAAAAGATCCCTTCTAATGGAATTCAGAAAATATTAGGATTAATAGTTTAAATACAAATCACAACAAAACAAATAAAACATTACTTAATGCCTGAAAAAATAATTTTGATAACTCCTTATGTTAAAATGATGAATATGGTATCATGAGCAGTCTTAACATTTTTAACTTATAATTATATCAAAAAGTTTTTATGCAACTTGTGTTTGAAAAATTTTTCAAAGACTTAATAATTATCTCCATCAATCACAAAATACAACAATTTTAATTAAAACAATTTTGTACTACATGATAAAAACTATAAATATTTTAAAGAAAAAAGGGAAATATAATTTTTGACTTTTTGATATCATACTTAAGTTGTTTATTTTAATCTTAACAAGTACATTAAGGAGCTTTATTGTATAGTATGTCTTACTTAATTTATTTTAAATATATAATATATATAGTTCAGTATAAGTTGATGTTTTTAAGTTATTTTACTATGGTAGCTATATAGTTTTTGATAACCAAGTTATGAAGTTTCCCTTAGTTTTCAATCAATAAAATATTAGAACAAAAATATCATCACCAAAGATAGGGTATTTACAAAGATATCAAAGCTTATATAGATTAAGGCCATAGCATGGTTGCCACTGATCAAGCTGAAAAAAATTTCCTGACTTTTCCCGACTTTTTACCAAAATTTTCCTGACTTTTCTAAATTAAACTTAATTTTAAAATACATAATCTAACACTTGAAACTATATAAAGCTTTCAATCTAATTTTAATACAGGTTAAAACCAATAGTTTTTTGCTGATATCTATCATCAAACTTCCAGTACATCACTTAAACCATCTGTGTATGATTGATGTTTGTAATAAACAGCTCTACCAGCAAAATACTTGTTTTATTACCTTATACACACAGCTTGTCTGAAAAAAGACACAATCTTTTAGCATTTCCTAGCATAAATTTATCTAAATAAACAAAACAACATATAAGGAACTTTTACAATTAAAACCTTAAATCAATAAGGAACTTTCACAAGTCAAACCTTAAAACAATAACAAACTTAATCAAATACTGTTTTTTTAATGTATGTACTATAATTTATTTTCTCCGTTTTTTTAATAGCACTTCAACCTCTTCATCTAAAGAAGATATGGTTTTTTTCATCTGGTCTGCATTCCGCTTCAGTATACACATTAACTTACTGTTTAGTAATAAAGAAGTCAATTATTTACTTAAACAAAAAACACTTTGATTCTAAAATTATGCTAGAAAAACTTTTGTGTATATATCACAGTTTCACTATGGAAGTGTCTTTGCTACAGATCATCAATACTAAAAAGCTTACAAAATATGCTTGTTCAAGTAGGGTACTTGTTCAATATGTTAATAGAAAGTTTTTTGCAGTTTCATAAGGATATTTTACTAATTTATGCCAGATTAAGGCATTGGAAATAAAATTGATTATTTTTGTAAATTTCTAGGAAAGTTTTGTAACTTTTTTCTGATTTTAAAGGACTTTTAATTAATTTTTACCATTTGAAGGCTTTGGTAAACAAGGAATTTTGTAAATTTTAACTGACAAAATCTGACTATTTTTTTAATTTTATCAAATTTCCTGACTTTTCCTGACTTTTTTTCAAATCCCCTTTTTTTTCCTGACTTTTGTCATTTTTTAAATTTTTCCTGACTTTTCCTGATTTCCTGATTGAGTGGCATGGCAACCCTGCCATAGGGGGTCCAACATTTTTTTTTGCAAAAATAAACTTTGGCTTTTATATGAAAGCTTTAAATTCAAACTACAATCATGTTTTTATAGAATTCAAAAATATCATTAAACTTTTGAAATATTGTAACTTCAATACAAAGTTTCCGATACAACCATATGGACCGCAAATTTTTTGGAGTCAATTTTCTCTAAAATTCTAAAATCCCATAAAAATTTATCTCCTCCTTTATTTTTCAAGCATTCTTCTTTAAATTTTCAGTAAATTTTCATTTTATTAAAAGGAAATAGAATTAGAATTGAAACAATGTAAAAAAATTAAAAAAACTTTTAACAAAAAATTAAAAAAAAAAATTTCAAAAAATTTTTTTTTATAATTTTTTTAATTTTAAAGTAACTTTTTTTGTTATTGTTTAAAGATTAGACTGTGAAAGTTTGAAGAAGATTGCTGGAAAAATGTAGGAGGAGATAGATTTTAAATAAAATAGTCTTTTTTTGTTGTTTTAGTTTTCACTTTCCATAGGGAACCTGTTATGGGGCCCAACTTTGACTAGTCATATATCAAAAAATAATTTGAATTTTTTAAAACAATAAAAAGCATCTTCAAGCTTAGAAAAAACTCTATTAAAATAAGATCAACTTGTAAAAAACAAGGTTTAACCCCCCTATAGCCTCAATAAAAATTATAAACTTATAAAACTTATGTTTTATTTCAATGAAAATTGACTTTCAAAAGTTTTTACAGTTTATTCACACAATGTTAGCAAAAGAATCTTTTCAAGCTTTTGTATGTATATTAATTATTAAATCTAAAAAAAGAAATGAATCTCAGTGTAGTTGTGCTGATAATTCAAATATGATATGAAAGGGGCAACTATTTCTCAATTATCAATATCTATAAGCCAGACTAAAAAAATCTAACTTTTAAAATTCAATACATAATTTTAATACTGATTTTTTTTGTTTATATTTCTACAATCATTTAGAATCTCAATATTTTTGTTATGAAATATTTGTCTATTAACACACAAAACTTTATTCAGTCTACCCACTAAATTTTTATTATAATTTATAGGGTGTACCCTTTTTTTAACTTTCACAGTGATTCTTAAACCAATATTTTCGATCTTAATGATATAAACAAACTTTAAATGTGGGCAGATACTTTAAATATTCCAATGTTTTCTTGGAAACTTAAAAAAACATAACTTTATATTTTTTAATGTTGGTATGGGGTGGTAATTGAAAGCATTTTTAGACTTTCAATATTTTTAGTATTGTTGTAACAATTTTAATTAAGGTAGCCAATAAACTTAGTTTATTGATATATTATAAGAAATTCAATTTGATTTGTTAAACCTTGACTGATTGAGTGATTTATTATAAAAATATATTAGTATGTAAATTTATTATTTAAAGACAGTTTTGATTGAGGGCATAGGGGGGTAAACACTCTTTTTTGGTTTTTGATCTTATTTTATATAGTTTTTGCTAAGCTACAAAATACTTCTTACAGATTTAGAAAATTCAAAATAATTTTTGAGATATAGCCGGTAAAAGTTGGAGGCAATAATAGGTTCCTTATGGGAGGCACAAACTAAAACAGCAAAAAAAGACTATTTCAATAAAAATCTATCTTCTTCTACGTTTTTTGAGATAACTACCTCAAACTTTCAGGAAATGTTCCTTGATATATTTAGAAAAATTTGTCAGAAGGAATTTTTAAAAAATTAAATTTTTTTATAAAAAATAAACAGAAAAAAATTTTTTTTTTACTTTTTTTGATATAAAAGTTTTAATATTTTAAATTCTGTTCCGACAGAATTTTTTAAAAATTGCAAGGAACATTTCCTAAAAATTTGAGGTTGTTATCTCAAAAAAGGTAGGAGGAGATAGAAAATAAATATAGGAGATAAAGTATTGCCTCCAACTTTGACCGCCAATATATTAAAAACTATTTTGAATTTTTCAAACATGTAAAAAGCATCTTGTAGCTTAGTAAAAACTAAATAAAACAAGATCTAATTGTAAAATAAGTGTTTTATTGAAAAACTTATTTGGTAATCTTGAAATCCCAAAAGTTAAGACCATAAATTTTTATAGGTTGTTGCTATTAGTAGTAAATATTTGCATATAATCTTATTATTTGACTACCATTAGAATTTTTAAGCATTTGATCTGACCAGTACTTACACTTCTTTGCAAATTTTTCCAAAAAAAAAACTCATTTGTTCTGTTCTGACTTGGTTTGTGTGTTAAAACCTTGGATATCCCTTTGGGATAAATAGTTAAGAGAAGAAGAATGTTCAATAAAAAATTCTAGCCTTAGTTACACACAAATAACATTACTTTTGGAGATAATTAACAAATGTAGTATTAGGAGAAAAAAATCAAAAAAACGTTTAGGTTCAAGTTTATATGTGGAACAAAAACAAACTTTAAAAAAAATAATCAATAAGTAATGTCTTGCCTGAGATTAAGAAAGACAGCCAGAGTTTGAAAATTAATTTTGAAAAAAACTTAAGGTTTAGAAAACCTGCATAACTATGAACTTAATTAATTTAGTATAAGTGTGTTATAAATCAATGAAAGAGTTGATATGTTTTATATTACCGTATTTTATAAACTAAGTTGACTGAATTTATTTTATTGTGCTTTAAATAGGTTTGTTGAATACAAATAATATTTAACATATTTAATTTTGAGACCACTCAAAAAAGAATAAAACTATTATTTAAGCAATTATAACAGTTTACTGTGGGGTAAATTCAAGTCTAATGAATACATATTTCAGTTATTAGTTTAAGGCCATAGGGGTGTAAACCTTGCTTTTTACAAGTTGAACTTATTTTAAAGAGTTTTTTCTAAGCTTCAAGATGCTTTTTATCACTTTAAAAAATTAGATTTTTTTTTTGAGATATGACCAGTCAAAGTCAGACCGCATAATATGTTCCCTATGGGAAGGGGATATTAAAACAGCAAAATAAGACTATTTTATTTAAAATCTATCTCCTCTTACATTTTTCAAGCAATCTTCTTCAAACTTTCATAGTCTAATCTTTATACAGAAAAAAAAAATATTTCTCTAGAATTTAAAAATTTTTGAGTAAAAATTTTTTTTTTGAAAAAAAAACACTTTTTTATTAATTTTTGTGATAAATTTTTTATTTTTTTAAATCATTTAAACTCATAAGTAACATTTTTTTTCTTTTAATATAAGTAACATTTCCTGAAATTTTGAAGAAGATTGTTTGAAAAATGAAGGAGATAGATTTTTAGTGAATTTTAAAATTTCCAAGAAAATTGACCCTGAAAAATGTGCGGTCTATATGTTTAAGTTTTTACAAAAAATGAAATATCTCACAAGTTAAATAATATTTTTTTAATTCTGTAACAATTGGCTTGTATTTTGTATTTAAAGCTTTCATATAAAAGCTAAAGTTATCTTTCGTTAAAAAATGTGTTGGACCCCCTATAGCCTTAATAATATTACATAATGTGTAAACACCTGCTTCTTCATATTAAAGTTTAGTATTGTATTTTTACCTAAAGTTTTGCAAATTTAACTCACACTGAAAGTTTCCTAACTTTTGTTTGTAAGCTTAAATGTCTGTTGGTGCCTAAATAAACCCTGTTGGTGATGGTTACATATTTTTGAAAACTTTTTAGCTTTCTCAGAGTTTAAATTGACTATATAATTTAATTAGATCTTCAATAATTCTAGAGGCGAACATTGGTTAAGAAAAATATTATAATTCAACTTCAATAATTTGAAAACTGTATGTGTAATTATATCACTGATTACAATGCAATTGTAATTAAGAATTCATATTTAGATTTTTTTATTTTATGCATTTAAGAATTTATTAATCAAAGTTCAGTACAGTAAAAATAGTTCCTAAATTTAGCTTAGTTTTAATTGTATTTCAGTGTTAATATTTTAAAACGCATAAACAGTTGTAATACATTTAAAAAAATGAGCGTTTTTTATTTATCTTTTTTTTAAACCTCAAAAATTTCCAAATATTCAAACAATATGTTCTATAATTTTAACGTTTTGAAACATTAATTAAACTAGATAAATGTACACTATAACTTATATCTTAAAACATCAAACTATTTTCAGTTTGTCGAGCACTTCTCTTGTATCTTTGTATGAAGCAAAACCGATACAAACTTATTTTAGTTTTAAAACTTAAATAAAGTTTTTGGAGTTTTTTCAACTTAAACTCGTCGATCTAAGACGCTTCACGACCTGTGTTTTATAGAATATATATTATTTCAATCCTAGTATTGTACGACTCGATAACCGTAAGTTTGTCTCGTAAACTAGATCGTCTGACTGAGTTTAATTTTAAGCCCATTTTTATTTGTCCTTTAATAAACAATATGTCAAGATTTACACCGTACGAAAAACCTGGCATAAACGGATTTTTTTGCCTTATGTTATATTGCCTCGAACGATGGTTACAATAATTAGAGTAAAGAAAAAATTTACCATTTAAGATGTTTAAAGATTTTTAAACTTATTATTAATTTTTCTCTGATTTTTTTTTTAAATCAGGTAAGTTGTAAATTAATTTTAGTTAATAAAGTGTTAAAAAAAAATATTTTTTGTATTGTAAACAGTGAAAATTAAAAATACGACGCAAATTGCTTTATTTCCTATGTATAAATTTTTTACTTTAGTTTTTTTAATTAAGTATTTAGAATTTCTTTTTTTTTCTTTTAAGCTTGCTCCATACTAACTTACAATTTTTTTGTACTAAAAACTGCTATTCTGTTGAAAACTGTTTATTGTTAAAATGTAAGAAAAAATTCATTTTTTTGAAATAAATGCGTTTTTTAAGTACATATTAAATTTTTTTTAAACTTCTAATTACTTTTTTAAATATTGTTTCAAATGAAGTAGTAAAATTTTATTTGAAGAATTTAAAAAAAATCATTTTCAATAATAAATATTTTTTCAATTTTACCTCTAATTTAGCATAAAAAAGATCCTTTAAAACACTGATAATTAGACTAATTTGTCTTTTTGATAATTAGGAATAATTTATACTTTTTATCTTTATCATTGAAAAAAAATTCTATGTAAGTAAGTTTTTGTTTTAGGTATGTTTTGTTTTGTTTAATTTTAATTTTAGTTTTTAGTAAAATGTATGAAAATTTTTATGGTTTTTGTTTCCTACAAGGTTCTACAAATAAGATAACACAAAAAATCTACACTATTAGTTTAGTGTTTAGACTGCCTACATTCAAATTATGAAAAATAAATTACAGATTTTATTACAATTGTTTTGAAAATATTAAGTTTGTTTTTAAGTACTAAATAAATTAAAAAGGTTGAAACTTTCTAAATGTTTTTAAAACTTGTTTTTTTTCAGCTTTAACAATAGAAAAGACATTTGCAGAATTGAAATTGTATTTAATGACCCAAAAAATCTTTTAGTATACAGTTTTAAAACTGCTGTATACATTTCCTAAGTATAAAAGAATCAGTAATAAAAAATAAAACCAAATGAGCTTTATAATATCATTAATTTAAGGTTAAAAATAATACTAGTTATTTTTAAGTAAACAGTTTTAAATATACTGTAACTAGGTTTTTACAAATACATTTAGTAATCATTTAATAGAAGAACTATATTAAATTGGTTATTCCAAGTTAGGATGATAAATTTTGATCAATTTAATTTTGTAAGCGTTATCTTGTGTTTTACCATTTAAATAGTGGGATATTTTGTAGTGTTAGTTTGTGATTTTATTTCTGTTGGTTAACAACACATGTTATATGTTTTTTTATATTAAAAGTTTTTGTTACAAAAAGTAATAGTATTATTATTTTTATTTATGTTATTTTGATTTTTCAAAAGTTGTAATAAAATGTAAAACTACTTATACATAAAATAAATTTTCTAATAAAAGTTGTATTTTCAAGTTTGTCTACAGTAAAAAAGTTAAAACTAATTAAAATAGATAGATCATTAACTAGTGTCCAAATAAGACTTTTTCTAAAGAAATTTGTTACTATTATGTTGAAATTATAATTAAAAATGGTTCTTCACAACTTTTTCAAAAAGATTTTTTAAATTGTTATTTACTCATTCAAATTTTCATTCTGTCAAATTATATCAATTTACATTAAGTTTACAAGCTTATTAAGCTTACTATTTCAAGAAAATTTTAAAGCGAAACCTGGTTAAATTATGTTTAATACAAAGATCTCTTTGTTATATTTTCTTTCACTAGACTTACATCAGGGTTGCCAGTTGCCACTATACCTGGAAACCTGGAATTTGGCAATTTAGGCAACAAAAACCTGGAAAAACTTGGAATTTGAAAATTTTTGAACATAATCTGGAAAAAGTCAAATTTTAAACAATTTTTACTTGTAAAAAAGAAAAATTTGATTTAACACCAAATATTTACAATATAGATAAAATAAAATGTCATTATTAATTTTTTTTTCAAACACATTTGAAGTAGCTTTACAGTATCTTTTTAATGTTTTAATAATATTTAGCACAATTTTTTACTTTAAACTTAACTTTAAACTAAAAATAGACCCTAAAACGTGTACTTTAAACGACCTGGAAAAAATTTTGTAAACCTGGAAAAAAATTTGAAAAAACGAGTGGCAACCTTGTTACAAACAAGATAAGTAAATGGATTCAATCATCTGTTATTCATTATATTTTATAAGGTTACTCTAACATAAAAAAAAAACTAGCTTTTGTTTTTAAGCTTTAAAGTATTTGCTACTGTTAAGAATAAATAGTTATAAAATGTTGAAATATATACAATTACTTTATATAAAGTTTTGTTAGTGTTTAAAAATACCAATTTTGAAAATATAGAATTAAATATTAGTTTTAATTAAAATAAGTTGTAAAATTATATCTAAGTTAAAGTTTTATAAGTGGTAGTTATCTTAAGGGGGCAAACGGAGGCAGGGCCAATTTGAAATTTTTAGCAGACAGTGACTTTCTTTCACTACCTAGGTATATTATTCTTGCTAGGATTTTACTTCATATGGCTAATCAATATTTGGACTTGAGGCAAAAATTAACAAAAAGTCAATTACTCTCTGCTAAAAAAAATATATAAGTAAGGACTTTCATAAGAGGGCGATATCGCCCACGTTAAATTTTGGCTATCAGTGGTTAATAACTAATATGAAGAAAAATAATAATGATAATAGATAATAGAAAAAGATAGATAATGAGCCAGTATCTAATATAGTGGTGATCAGCTTTTTAATTTTTTGCGACAAAGGGGCGGTTTCTATTATGTGTTTGGAAATCCTGGTCTAAATAGTTAATTGATAAGATTCAGTAAATTTATACTTTCTTAAGCCGGAACCAACTTGAATGTTTTATACTTCAAAAAGCTAAGATAATATAAATTTCTTAGAAGTCTAAAATTAGTTGATCTAACTCAGATGTATAAATATTCAACTTAAAGAAAGCTTATGTAATAGGATTAAGAACTAATTTCATCTATTATTTTGTAGACATAACTGAATTAAATTTTTACACTAACACAAAAAATGATTATGGAAAAAGATTGTAACGCTTTGCTCGCTGATGTTATGGAGCAAGTTGGTACTCCTGACAAATTTCTTGATGAAATGTTCGGTTATCTGAACATGGATACCAGCTTCTTCCAGGAAATTTCAGAAGACAACCAGTTCGGTATGCTACCCGGCAAAGCCAAGCAAATGGTCGAGGAATGCTTTAGCAAACACCAGGACAACAAAAAAGAAAGTGCGTTTTTCTTGAAAGAAGGAATCGAGGCTGATAATAGAAAGGAGAGAATTTCCAAAATGACGCAGGAGGACTTCCAGGCGGATCAGGAAAGTCACAACGGAGCACAGAGGGAAAAGTACACGTGGTCGCAGAGTGTCGATGAAATTAATGTCAAATTTCATCTTCCTTCGTACATCAAGAAGGCCAAACAAGTCCGTGTTGAGTACGACGATCAGCATCTCTCAATCGAAATTCAAAATAAAGATGCGAGCCAGCCGATGGTGAAATTTATTGATGCTGACTTCAAGAAGAAGATAAACGCACACAAAGATTCAGATACTTTTTGGCAGGTTGAAAAAGGTGCTATCGAGGTAAGTTTTTTAGTGCTTAGTTTATTTTATTTAACTTAAAAACCATTTATGTTACACTTTTTATCGTACTTTGACTTTTTTTAGATGGGTATAGAAAAGCAAGCTGCTGGTTTGTGGAGCGCTCTTCTTGCAGGTGAAGAAGAATTAGATGTCTAAAAAATGAATTCTAATTTTTCGGTGATTAGGTGTTTTAACTAAAGGATTATAACTGATAATTATGTTTTGTAATGATTATAGGTTTTTTTTATAATAAATTATATGAAAAATATTGTTTGTGTTTTGTTTCACGTGTGCATTCTTTGGAATTTTTAGACCCGTATACTTAATTAAATATTCCTGTTGTAAATAATTTTTTAACACCATCAAAAATGTGTTTAAAGTTCTTTGAAGGTTTATTGAAAATGAGAGTAGAACTCCTAAAAGTGTATTGAACTAACATCTGTAATAAAAACTTGTCAATTTTTTTTTAAATTCATTAGATTATTTTACTTAGAAGAACACATTTGGTCCTAGTCCTGGACAATACTTTAAATTGTATTTGAGTAGTGTACCATTTGATTACCGAAAGTTTTTTTCCTACACTAGATCGTTTGCCTAAAATTTTTTTAACGAATTTTTGTTTGCCGTTTAATAAACAATACGTCAAAATTTACACTATACTATAAATCTGGCATAAACGAAAATTTTTAGCCCTTTCTGATGTTTTCTCAAACGATGTTTACAACAATTAGAGTAAATCGAAAGTCTAGTATTTTAAAATTGTATAGAATTTTTTTATGTTGGCTTTTCTCCGAAAAATATTTTCAAAACAAATCAGTTATAGGTTAAGTTTACTTAATTACATGTTAGAATTTTTTAATTTTTAAATTACAAATAAGTCAAATTAAAAAACTAAATATTATCAAACTACTAAAATATTAAAAAAGTAATTAAAATTAAATGCAAAACCAAGTGTTAAAAGCTTATGAATACTTAAAGTATGTCACTTATGTGAAAAATTCTTTATATTATAAACTGTAAAACATTCTTTATTTAAATCACTTGTTGAAAATCAAGAAGCTATAAAATGTACAGTAAGAGAATTACAAAACTATCTCTAAATAACAATCTTTAAATCTAACAAATACAACTATAAATATATATACTAAAACTTTATAAAACAACTCAATATCAATATTCAAGTGTCTTTCTTGTAAACAGTCTCTGCAGCTCCTGGCGGTTCTGTCAACACACTCACTCTCGAGTCTCGACTATCAGCTTGTGACCAAAGACATTACATAAAAATTTCGTCAGTCAGTTTCATAAAAGAGAAGTGCGCTCTCATTCTCTTTTATTCTCCTTACGTCATAAAAGAAAAGTGGGCTTATTCTCTTTTTCACTTTTTGTTTCATCAGACTTGCCCGGGCAAGAATTGGAAGTGCTCGTAATAACTCTTAATTTTCCCTTGTTTTCAAGTGAAACTTGGAATAGCGTTACAATATCATTATATGAAAAAATTTATTTTTTTTACTTATCCGGAATTTTGCTTACCCGGACATGTTTACAGTAAAATCTTGTCCAACGTGTCCGGATAAGTGAATAAGAACTGTAATATTTTCCAGTTTTACCAAATAATTGTTATTATGTTCGAACTAAGATAAACGTAAAAAACTAGAAAAGTTTACTTAAAGATCTGTCCAAGCTTATAAAAAGCTAAATCAGCATAATTTTTTAATTTGTTTTAATATTTTTTTATTTTTATCCTAATCTCTAACCCACTTTACCAAAAAATATTAAAACTTTATCAAAAAGTTACGCTTAAATAAATAAAATAAGTAAAAACATGCAAAAGGTTTTTTCTGACTCAGTTTTTTTTCAGTTCAGACTGACATTTTTATATATAAGCCGAAAAACTAAAACTACTTCACTTGCGTTCACTACAAAAGATATTTCATTTTATGTATTTTAAATAAAACATAGTCATCCATGGAACCGCTCAGTTCTAACCTGCGATCAATTCCACCCGCGCACAAATCCAACCTTTCTTAAAAACCAAAATTCTAAAACCACTTACCGACCAAGGGCTATGGGTAACAGAGATAGTAAAAAATAAATTCAGCACATATAAAATCAAAACTAATAACATCAAAGTAAATAAAATTACAAGAAAAATTGAAAAAAAATGGGCGGGAAATGATCTCGAGTGAAAATCATCTTGAATTGATTAAAAGTAAGAAAATTCATAGTTGAGAAATGCATTAAACTGCATTGCTAACTTCTTTCGAAGCATATTCTCTAAAGTTTTAAACTTTTTTCTTTAGTTTTCTAAAGTGCGTGGTTAACAAATCTCTCCTGATTACAAAATATTTTTACTAAAATAAATTCTGGCAAGACGCTAGAAAGCATTAATTGATTTACAGCCTCTAGATTTACGCCATGCTAGCCATGTCCAAACACTGCCAACTTAACTGTAATATTTAGTTTGTATTTATCTAAATGTTATATTTTAATGATTGAATTAGTAATATCAACTCTTTTGTTATAATTGGGCTTTTCTCACGGCATACTCAAATCAAGTCTTCTCCTCTGCAGATTTTCGCAAATGTTTTTATGATGCTACTTTAATTATGTAGAACAAGCTTGAATTTACTAAAAACTTTAACTTAAAAAAGAAATAGTGGTTAATATTTAAAATAGTTTCAAATATAAACCTAAACATTAAAAAAATTGTCAATAAGGTCATACTAATTGAAATAATTTATTGGTAATTAACATTCCAATAATGATTTGTATTTTTTTAAGTAAAGCATTATTGAAATAAATAAAGTCATAGTTTTCAGATTTCTAAAAAAAAATCGCCACATAATTACTCTATCATTGCATTTTAGATTTAGATAAACAGTTGTTTTTCAGTATTCAGAACTCTTTATTCAAAGAATTTCAAAAATAATGGTTCTGGTCGTTATCATAAACTGATTTTTAAGAAAAACATCCAAGTTTATTTTCGATTTTTTATAATTTTTGAAAATCTGTTAATTTAATTTAAAAATTTGTGAAAACACTTTACTTGTTAGTAAAACAAGCTTTTAGTTTTGGACATGTTGACATTTCGAAAAATTTCTTAAAAACTGTTGGAAAAGACTAAAATGTATTTTTAATATTAATGAAAAAAAAAATTCCATTGTCCTTAGTTACTTTTTTCTACAAGGCTTTTTTCAAAAATTAGTCATGGATGGATATAAATCTATTATAAGTTAGATTTTTATAGAAAATATAAGTAGTTATCCAGTTTAAGATAAATAAGTTTTTATTCAGTTTTAGTTTACATGTTCTTGTATTTTCCTTGTTAAACTCCTAGATCATTTTTGTATTCATAAAAAATTGAATCGTTTGGTTGGTAGTGTTTTTCAAATAAGTTTTATTTTTCTATACATATGAATTAAAGTTGGCTTAAGGTTTTTAAGTTGGATAGTACTTTTTTTTTTTTATTTTGATAGAAGGATTCAGTTAATTTTAATAAATTATTTTATAAATTTAAGTTAATGTTTATTGCATTATTATAGCACTTACATAGTTATGAAAAGCAAATTAAGTAAATCATTATATTGATACTAAGTTTTTATTAATTTTTTTTTAATAATTTTTTTTTATATACTGTATATCTTTAAAAGTAAAAAAAAAAATTTAACCCATTTTTTTAACTCCAAATCTCAATGCTGAGTTCACAAGAAACTAATAAATTAATTTAACTTATAGGCTGTCATTACGATTGTTATAGTCACAACTTAAAACTTTTTAAAAACTTAAAATTTATTATAATTTTGTTAAAAATATTTAATTTATGAAACTGTTCCTTTGGAGTTTTTACTTTGAACTTTTATATGTTTCCATTAAATTATTTTGATGTTGATGGATCTTAAGTACTGCAGCAATTTTTATTGATTTTTAGTTAAAAGCTAAATTTAGTAAATATTATCAAATGCCACTTTGGTAAATTTATGAAATAGAAATTAATTCATCTGTCTGTAGTAAACTAAAAGTTTTATAAATATCAAAAAATGAAAAGACAATATAGTGATAACTTACTAAAGGAAACTTACTTTTTTCTGTTTTTTATTATAGCTAGTTACCTGAAACTTGTTTCTACAATTCTTTATTTAAAGATTTCATAAACAGTGTATAATGTTTTAGAGCAGGGTTTCCCAAACTTTTTGTTTAAGGCCCCCTTTAAAGATATTTAAAAGTCTATGACCCTCACCAACAAGGTTATCCAAAAGTTAAATTAAATCCACAATATTTAGAGTAAGCTTCAAATCATAATTTTTTGGCTCCCTCTTTTATGGCTTGTGACTACCTATTTTTTTTTCATAACATATGTAGAAATTATTAGTTTCAAATCTACCACTAAAAATGATTAAGACCTTATTTTACCTTTTATCTTCAACTTAAGAATATCTAGTTGAAGTTTTAGACATCAAGTTATGACCTCTTGACCGATTAAGTTTTTGTAATGGCCTAGTTTGGGAAACCTTTTTCAAGAGCATGCTTTTAAAGGAAAATTTTAAGTAAGTTGCTAAACATTTTATTTAACAAAGCTAGTAAACATTATTAAACAACTTATGATAAGTCGCAATTAAAAACTAATAATTTATTATTATTTTAAATTTCATTGTTATTTAAGTAAAACACGATTTTTTTAATTGTATAAAATGAATAAATGTTAAACAAAAATTTGTTTATATTTAAAATAAATAGAGTTGTCAAAAAACCTGGAATTTGACTATTTAGACTAAAAAAACTAAGAACACCTAGACTTTAATTAATTAAAAAATAACCTGGATTTTTAAACAAAAATCACCAAAGAACCTTGAAAACCTGAAATTTTGAACAACTTTTACACTTTAAGACTTGAAGTGGTAAAGTTTTAATAACATAAAAAATTCATTATAAAGATTAAAAAATTATTTCATTAGCAAAATTTTATTATTAAAAAACAAATCTAAAGTAGCCTTACAGCATAATTTTCATTGTTGTTATACTACTTCAACGGGTCCCTGTCAAATTTGCAGGAGTGGAAAAAATTATAAGAGGGCACAAAATTGTACAAATTTACTTATACATGAAGAAATTTTTGCACGAAGAAATTTTTGCACATGTTGAATATATTTCTTCTTAATTATTAATTTTAACTTTTTTCTTTTACTATTACTCTTACCCATAACCCTTAGCCTCGGTTGGTACTTTTTTTTTAATTATTTAATTTTATATTTTTCTTATACTATTACCGTTACCTCTAACCCTTACCCTCAGTCGGTAGCTTTTTTTTTATAAAATTTTTTCTTAAATATTTTTTTCTTTATTATAATAGTTTTTATTAGTAATCTTTAATTTTTACTTTACTACCACAGTTACCCCTGACCCTTACCTTCGGTCAGTAATTTTACTTTTCCTTTTTGTGTTTTTACTAATTTATATTTTAGTCTATTTTTTTCTTTTTATTGTTCTCTCGTGCAATAATGACCCTCACTGCAAAATTGTAACTTGTGCAAAATTGACCCTTAGTGAAAAATTGTCTTAGTCTAATTTTGTAACCTCGTGCATTTTTGGCCCCTCGTGCAAATTAGTCTTAGTGCAAAAGTATAGTCGTGTAATGTTTTGCTTTAAAAACTTTTCTTTTTGTACAATTTAGTGCCCTCGTGCATAGTAACCTCGTGCAATTTTAACCCTTTTCCACCTCAAACAGTTTTAACCTTAAACTTAGCTTTAAACAAAAAATAGATCAAAAAAGTGTACTTTTAAAAACCTGGAAGAAATGATTTTTAAAAATTTGATAACCAAGGTATAAAGCAATTAAAAACTAGTTATTATTAAAAAGTACTCCTGCTGAGCTTCTTACCATGTCAGGAGTCTTGACATCCTTTGGTTTGATGTTTTACTTTTGATAATATTTTTTTTAATTTTTAGTTTTTCTAGTTTTGAGTTTTGTAGTTTACTAACAAAAAGTCTAAAAAATTACAATCGCTTGCCAATGTCAATAAATTTTATTATTTTTTTGTTTAGGCTTTTAGTTTTAAACTTGACTTTATATTTTAAGGATGTTATAGTAACACGAATATTAAAACTAGTAACTTTTTACCAGTGACACTACACTTCAAAAAATTATGTTAAATATTTTATAATATTTTTTTTGTTTAGAAAGTTCATTAAAAAGTTTTTATATACTAACTTAAAGCTTCTTACTTCAGATTTAAACTACCTTTCTTATATTAGAACTTATACAAAGAGCTAATATTTACCTGCATGTTTAACAAATACAAGTTTAGCAAACTGTTAGTTAACTTAAAATTCTTGTCTGTAACTTAAGATTACTGTTGTCTTTAAGTTTAGAGATATGTTCAAAATCTAAAAATTTTGTTTACTGTGTACACCACAGTTGAATAAAAAATGAATCAAGTGGCAAGTGAATACAAAAAATTAATTAGTAAGCAGAAAATCAAATCAATTTTTTATCAATAGCATGATAGGGCTAGACATTTGTTTTTGCTTTAGATATATTTAAATCTCTATTCAAATGCAAAAATAATCTTTTGAATGTGTTTTGTTTAAAAGTTTTTTGAAGTTTTTGTCAGAAAGTGACTTCTAACAACTATGTAAGTGTACCTAATATACTTATTTGTAACTTTTATTTTTACCATTTTTTGAGCTTGACATAGTGTTTAAGAAAATGTTTAAATAACCAATGTTTTACACAACTTTTTTGAAAAATTACCTTAAATAAAAACTTAAACTTTTTCTCAAAATATTGCCATTTAGTCCCTAAATTAAATTTTTCTAATTATTGTAAAGATTTTCTATTATAAGTCCTCAACCGAAAAAAGTAAGCTTCAAAAATTTTTTTTTATAATGACCTTAAAAACAACAATAACTTGATGAAAAAAAAAACTTTAAAAGTAGTATTTTGAGTCTTAAAATAAAAGATATTAATTTTTAACAGAAATGCTTCATAATCAGACAAAAAAGGTAAAAATAAAGAAATAACTATGTACATGTAGTGATTTTGACTAGGTTTGTATTAAAGTTACAAGTTTTATTTAGACATTAATTTAAGTATAGATTTAGTTTAATTTTAAAAACAGAACTAATAAAAATGGGTTTGTTTTAACTTACAAAACTTTTTAAAAAATAAAAAGAAGAACTCCAGTTTATTTAACCATGTATGGCTCTTAGTTCAACATTTTATCTCTAGAAACGTTATTTACAACTTACTGGCTAACTGAGTGCAAAAAAGGTATTAGTATAATTTTTTTTTTATAAAATGTTTGCTTAGTTTTTCTTATTAAAGTTAAAAGTTATTTAAAATCGATTTATGTTAAACCATTTGTTTATCTTATAATTTATTAAGAAATGTTTTGAAAACGGAGTTCTTCAATTTTAAGATTAAATTAATTATAAAATAGCACTTATATAAAACTTATTTACCGGTAGATGATATAGGTTTGGAAAGTTTGTTTATATTTAGATTTAAAACTTGTAAAGTATCATAAATGTCAGCTTAGTAATGTCGTATAGTAGAAGTTACATGACCTGTTTTGTTAGACTAAAGAACGATATTTATAAAATAAAATAAAAAGAATATGATGTTCTAAAAAACGTAAAATTAAAATCGGTCAACTGGAACTAATTTGGTTTAGATTTACTAAAAAGTGTATCAATTTGTGATTCTAGACCAAGGGTCGGTAAACTGCGGCCCGCGGGCCAAATGCGGCCCTCGAAAGGTAAATCTGTGGCCCGCGAGCACCTTTTTTTTGAATGGAATGCGGCCCGCGAATGAAAATTTTGCGGCCCGCGAGCATGTAAATGTGGCCCGCTGAGCAAAATTATATTTAAAATAAAATTAATTTGATTAATTTCATTTTAAGTCCCTGAATAAAATTTTAGAACAATATAAATACTTTATTTCTTTAGCTTAGAAATGTGATAAAAAAGATTAGCATTCCACCAGGGTTTTTCCTTAATTTCTTGATACAACAGCAAGTGATCATTTGAAAAAAGAGTATAAAAAGTGCTTGGATTTAGTGAATTAGTTATATAATACTTATTTAGTCAATGAAATAAGTGCAAATCCTTTACGTTCTTTACAAAAGTAATGCACGGTAATTAACTTAAGTTTCATTTCTTTACATTTTAGTTTTTAAAGTATTATTATTGTACCTAAGTTACTAAATATTATATTAAGTGTTTACAAATACTTTTAAAACATTATAATAATAAGAATTAATTATTGTACCTAAGTTACTAAATATTATATTAAGTGTTTACAAATACTTTTAAAACATTATAATAATAAGAATTAAGGTTTACTTTATTGTGGTTTTTAGAAGTTTTCGTTGCACTTTAAATTAATTTCTTTGCACACCAATGTACAAAATGATCATATTTAAACCTTTTTTATTTAATACTTAAGTTAGATTAGTTTAGTTTATGCATAAATTTCTAGCATTATTGTTTCTACATGTAATATCTAAGTGTGTACAGACACACTAAAAGAATATATATGACATAAATTAAAATAGTTTTTGTTAGATATACTTTTAAATTTTTCAAACAATGTTTTTTGGCAAATTGAGTAAATTTTTCTGCGTTGCATACTAATATACACAATTGCTGTTCTTTAGAACAACTTATTTTATACAAACTAGATTGAGGGATTGTAAGTTTTTTATGTTTGCACATTGTTAATAAAAATATTTTGAATTCAATCAAATAAAAATAGTCACAAACTCAGACTATGACTATTTGAAGACTTCAAATCTAAGGCTAATTTAGTCAGTTTTCCAGTTTTTGTATACTAAAATATCAAGCTAGTTTTTGGTCACTTAGGCTAGCTTTTTTGCTTTAAAGAGTTGCAAGTTAAATTTATGATGTATGTTTTGTTCAATTCACAGTGTTCGTTTGACTTAAAATATATTTTAAACTTTAAGTCTTGCAGCAGATATAATTTGAAATATAAGCATATCAAAAAAAAATATTGACTTCTACCTTTTAGACAATTTAAGCTAATAACATTTAAAAATATTGATTATTGGTATTTACAACAAAAATAACTTGAGGAGGCGTTTTTAAGTTACTTTATAGGTCAATTTTATTTTATAAAACTTATCCAATCTTTAAGCTCCTTTAACCAGTTATTTCATAAAATCTTTTTATTCATTTACAAAATTACAACTTGTAAGTTAATTTATGTTTTTATTGAAGAATTTAACAAGGAAAATCATAGTTTACCATAAAAATTAGTTTAGTTAAGTTAAATAACAAATTAAATATATATTATTTTATAAAGATAAACAACTATATATTATTTTATTAGAAGTTATTACTTAGTCAATAGAAAGCAACAAAAGAGCGGTCAAAAAAAACAGAGGATGGACCAAGAGTTGAACGGTTTTTTGGAAAAAGTAAAAACTTTAGCTTATTATAAGCACTTAGGAGCTGAATCACTCGAAGATAGAGCAAAAGTTGGAAGACTTATGCTAGAATCCGGTAAGTTCTCTATTATATACATCTTTTTAGTTTACCTTTGAATGCTATTTTAATAAAAAAAACAATAAAAAATTTGCAGTTGCAGTATTTTAAATAGTCAATGATGTTTTACTAGTGTATTAATGTTTTTTATTCAAAAACCAGTTTAGTGAACTGATTAATCAACTAGATGTCAAACAAACTGACATGAAACAATACTTCATGCTGGAAACACAAACTATATACTTTTTTAATGATTTTAAGCTTTTATTGCTAATCGAAAAAAACTAATTAATTTTATTTTTTAACAGAGGAATGCTTAATTGATAGAAACAATATTATTCCGTTTCTGACAAAAGTAAAACTTTTGCAAAACGATGAAAAAATCTACTTAAAACAATTGAAAGAGTTTGTGGAAAAAGATACTATTATCTGTTTCTTAGGCCTTTCTAAGGTGTTTAATTTGAAATCGCTAAACAAGTATGTGGTGAGTATTGTAGAAAATAACTTTGTTGCCTTTTCAAAAACTCTTGAGTTTAGAAAATGTGATTACAAAACTTTACAAACCTTTGTATCGAGTCCAACGATACATGTAAGTTCGGAAATGGAGGTTTTTGAAGCTATTGTCAGGTGGATCGAGCATGATGAAAACTCTCGAAGCCATTTGATGTGTGATCTTTTAAAATTTGTTAGATTGCCTCTGTTGCCTCGTGAAGCTCTGGAAAATATTAAGTCTCATAACAAGTATTGCAAGTTTTGTACAAAATGCTACGATTTTATTGAAAACGTCATGGCAGTTAAGCAAAATCCACATGCTTCTTTTTTTAATAATTTACAAAATCGTTGTTGCATTGATAACTTGACTCATTTCAAATTTCCCTCCCATGTGGCAAGTATTAGTTCAGTCAACGGATTTGCAAACTTAGATCAAAATCAAGAAGGTTTGGCAATAAAACAATACCTGTTTTGTCACGACCAATACCGTTTTGGAGTTGATTTGTATTCTTGCAAGACAGGCAGTTTTAAGCTGTATTGTGACTACAGTATTGGTCCAGACCCTCGAGACCATGAATGCGATTTTGCAGTCTGTATGTTCATGAACAAGCTGTATATGCTAGGAGGTGAATGTAGAAGGGGTTTAGTCTCAAGTGAATGTACGGTGTTCGATCCTGAAACAAAAAAAAGACAGGTGACAAGCATGCAAAAGTCAAGAATTCGCCATTCTTGCGTTGTTTTCGCAGGTAAAATTGTCGTCACTGGTGGTTTAGGATGGGATGAGACAACAAGAGGTTCAGTTGAGGCTTATGACCATTTTGAAAATAAATGGTCATACATGCCTGATTTAATAGAAGGAAGACACGGTCATGGGTCAGTGGCTATGGGCAACAAACTTTATGTCGTAGGCGGAATAAACACTCAAAGTAGTGAAGTACTTGATTACATATCAAACAAGTTCACTCTTATTAGACGAATGCCACTGAAATATGAATGTAAAGACTTTGATGAACTTAAAGTTTCATTTTTCCGAGTTAAGGACAAAATTATTGTAAAGTATGATCCAGAAGACAAAAGAGAAGATAATATTTATATTTACGAAACAAATGAAGACAAATGGAGTTCAACGTGTGTTGAGTACTTTAAAGAGAATGATTGTAAAGTAATGTATTTTTAGTGAATACATTTATGCTTTATTTTATTCCTAGATTGTCTCACTAATGTAAAATAACACTTATTTCTTTGCTTCAGAATTTATATATAGTTTTTGCTGAGTTTTTATTAAAAAAAGTTAAAAACTTAAAAACCAAAACAGTGTGTTTGTAACTAATCGTCATTTAATAAAAAATAATAATGATTTGTTTTTATAAAATGACATTTGATCATTTAGTCAGATCTTTAAAAAAGTACTTTCTTTTATTTTATAAGAATGAAATACCAAGCGTTTTTTTCGCATTACTAAAATAGTGTTTAGACTACTGATTAAAGCAAGAAAATTTATTCATGAAATTATATAGTTATATATTTGTATACAAAATAAAAAAATACAAAGTATCTAGTTTACAGTGATTTAAATCATTCAGATACTTTTTTTAAAATAAAGTTTTTACTCTTCAATTGCATATCATTTAAAAGCTTGGTTTCACTTGTTAAATGAATTTTACATAAAACAAAATTTAATAAAAGTACTTTAAAGACTTTTTAGAATACAAAGTTATTTTTTAGATATAAAAATATACATAACAATATTTTTTATTTTCAGACTTATAGTTTAGCAAAATTAGCTTTTTTAGTTTATCTTAAATTCAAACATGTATTGTTCTCAAATATTTAAGTTAAGAAAAAACAATTACGTAACTACTGATGAATGAATTATGTTACTTAAAAATACTTTTTTGGATACTATTAAGACTACAGTGAATAATGTTTACAAAGTTAGCGTTTCAAAGCGTTAAAACTTTTTTTTTTATTGCTTGATATATTGCTATTTGTCATCTTGGTTTTTATATTTATCGTACAACTTTCGTAGGGCTAGTAATTTTAGTAGTGATCTATAAGTACTTAAAAAAAATATTTAAATTTATTTGTAAGGAGACAAGTTCAGAAGTTTACCTAAACAAAGTAATTAGATATATAAGGTTATAAGTAAATTTAGACATTACTTTTTATATAAAGAAAAATTTCTAAGAGAAACGTATACTGTGTTTGATATCTCAAAGTAATTTAAACAGTAAAAGTAAAAATATAAAAAAAGCAAAATGTAAAGTATATGTACACATTACCAAAAATATAAGAAAATCCGACCAAGTTACAACCAAAGTAAAATTAGACTGCATACAAAAACTGTTTAAAAATTTAGATTTTTTGTGTATTTAAAGAATAATGTTTTATACTTATCATAAAGATAAAAATTGTTCAAAATTTAAACTGTTAGTTTTATAATGATACGAAATACGGCAAACTTTAAGTCTCAACTAAATGTACCATAACGTTTAAAATCAAACTTTTATTACGTCATAGTGTTTTTGCCAATTTTCTAAAGTTAAAAGATTTAATAACTTGCAGTTTCAAACAAACAAAAAGATTTCTGATGATCAATTTAAGTAAGATAACTCATACTTTAAAACATATGTAAACTGTTCATATATACATATATTAATACAAATTTACTTTTTATAAATATAAATGTTATACTGTTCTGCTACACAGTGCAGCTCCTCAGCTATTTTATTACAAAAATATTCTATAATACAAATCAAATTGTACCCAATTCTAAGCAAAAAACTTTAAGGACTGTTACGTAAATAAATAAGTCATTAAAAAATATAAAACACACGAAGTTCGCATTAACGTTCAACCTTCAAAGTTGTTTTAAACAATAGCTAGCAAAACTTTTACAATTACTAAAAAGTTCATTTCGTTTATTTAAAGCTGGATTTAAGTTTAATATTGTGATCTCGTGTTTTTCCATATTGCAGAGAGTTCAATCATCTTTTTATTGTATTTGTTTTTTTGTTCTTGCTAACATTTCTGTATTTATTGCTATCTTTTAAATCCAAATATATTTCAAAAGCATAGCTTATAGTCTGTATTTTCTGTTGTAAAAAGATCATTTATTCCGTGTGTACCTAGTTATAAACGATAAACCTGATGACCCAGCATACTGCTTACTTATCTCTGATGTTACTACCGTCGTTTTATAGATAAAATTCGTTGCTATACAATTGCCATTTACCATGAATTTATCTCTGCAGTTGCATTGCTTTCATTCCTCTGCCTTATCTTCCAACATTTTGCGATTATGAAACATTGTCTGGCTCTTAATATTTGGCATGCACGAGTATAAAATTTTCAACAGTTTTCTGTTGAATATTTATGGTACGGTTGCATTGGGACAAAGTTTCGGTTAACAATTTCCAAGAACTGTCTACTGATTTTTGTCTCTACCGACTAACTAATTGGTGGCGTAAAGATCAGGATGTTTTTCCTTTTCGTTTTGTTTTTTTTATCGTTACCAGCGTTATATTCTAAATCTTGCTTGTGACCTCCTTTAATTATCGCATCCTGGTAGTGCTGCCTCGCTCTATTATTATTGTAAATTATTAAGCGACAAAAAACACGTTCTAAGTATTTGGTCCTAGGACCTTGTGCACAAAGAACCTTTCGGTTATCGAGTCGCACACCACGGATAGATTTTTACGTCTTGTCCAGCACGTTATCAAAAGAGCTCCCATCCTTATATATAGTTTTCAACCTTGTGTTTACGGATTTAGGTACTCTGTTGACAACATATCAAAGGTGGTTTGATTGGACATTGACATACGTCGCTTGGAAATTCGGTTTTCTGTAAGGTCCTTTAATGTTAGTACAAAGGTCTAGCTATATATCAAAAAATTCAATTCTTACAAGATTGGAATCCATAGTTATTTTTAATTCAAATTTGTTGAACACTTTCTGATTCTTTTTGAAAGCTGCTCAATAATTGGACCTGACTTCTTAGTACAATCGCTTAGCCATCGTCTCTATAAATTCAAAATTTGTTCTGTTTAAAATGTTTTTCTTCCAAATTTCATACAGTATAAGCAACCTTACAAGTTCGCACACTTTTGCACCATAAAAAATCTTTCCGAAATACTAAAACTGTCCCCATTATCTTTCTTCGACCACGCAAAATTGTCACAAATAAATTATTTTACTACTTTTATAACGCTTGAACCAAAACTTTTTCTTAAACTTAATAACAGTTTCTAAGTTCCCTACTTTATTTATGTGAACTAATGTGTCGATTTCGCCCTTACCATTTGCGCAATTGTTTTTTGCTAAAACTAGTGCTTTTAGCAGCGTAATTCTAGAACTACTCAAGTAGAAGTTTTTGACATAAAACTTAGTGAACACATGCTTTTGTTTGTCTTTAATATAATTGGGTCAGCTAATAACCGATTGTGTATTTTTCCATTGGTTTAACTTCATAACATACCTCATTCTATTAACTAAGCTATCTAAAAAAAATTGCCACTTAACCGGTATTTGTTTTAAACGGGGTTGTTACTTTACATTTAGGTTTATTCAGAAATCAAGGTTTATGATCATTTAAAGTTATAAATGCATTTTGTGTTGTGATTTTAGAATTTTACCGGAAATTTTTAAGTTACTTCTAGATTTTTGAGCTTCAATATTAATTATTTATACTGCGTAGGTATCGCAATTTTTGTACTTTACTGTTACGTTTCCTTCTAATAGTTTGTATATATACATAATAAAGTGATTAATTAAACTTAATCACTTCCTACAGAGCCCACTTGAAGGGCTTGTAAGCGTCATCAATTACGATGTTGTTAGGTTGGTTTAGCTGCTCTTAAATAAGATAACAAGAAACGGTATTTTAAAGTATTACAGACGTTCAGATGGAACGCAGGCTTTATTTGATATACTAGTACTTACCATGAAAATAATAATATAAAAACTAGTTATTAGTGCACGTGATTTTATATACAACATTAATTATCACATCGTGAAATAAGTGAAAGAAAAGAAACTAAAACCAATGACTTCTGATAAGAGCCCAGTAGGCACATATACTAACTATTAAACATGTTGTTGAAATGTACAGAAAATAAACTGGACGATCAATTCTTCTATCCACATTCTATCAACAAAACCCTTCTCGATTGCTCATCATACGATTCGCAATACTATCGTCAACACGTCGTTTTGTGCGTTCTCTCCCCCGGCAGTTATCCAACCGACTCGCTTCTCTCCCGTCACTAATCCGCCGACTCGCGTCTGCAAGCTAAGTTTTAAACTCTTTCTCTCAAATTTACTTTACGCTTCTTTTTCTCATTTTCTATTCTCAATACCAGTTGTGACGTCACTGAAAACATTGAAATTCTTTAACTTTAACTCTTCTGAAATAAGGAAACATAAAATGTAATGATTGGTTCGTTACTGACTTTTACATAATTGTTTTGAACCATTGTTCATAAAGGTGTAATGTTTGCGTAGCTAAAAATATTAGAATAATGTTTTTATTTGAATTTTATGTTTTAACATGTTTTGTTTGCTTCCTTTTTCAAACAAGTTTTTTCAATAGATGTTTCTAAACATTTTTTATGGTGTATACCTAAACTTTGCCTACTTTTGACTTAAAAATAATAATACGTTCTAAAGCATAAGTTTTTTAACACAAGATAAAAAAATGCTTAAATTGGCACAGATTGTTATTTAATCTACAATTGCAAATCATTTATAAAATTAGGTTATTAGTATCTACACTTTGTTAATAATTTCTTAACAAACTTTTAAAAACTAACTCTAAACTCTGTTAAATTGTTTAATAATTTATGATTTATCGAATTAGTTTTGGATATAAATTTATTCTGAGTAAAATTAAATTTTAGATAAATTTATAATTTGTATATTGTTATAAATTTTACAAGATTGTTATAATATTAGTTTCTAAACTCACTAATTTATCATTTCAAGCATTAGTGATCTTATGGTAATCTCTTTTTATTTATGAACCAATATTTCTAGGTATTAGCAAAACTGCCGAAAGCAGAGTTTTTAGTGTTCTAAAGATTAAAGAAAATGTTGATATAGAAAGCAACAAATGACTTTAATAATAGTTATACTGTTTGAGTACTATATATATTTGTTTTTAAATAAGATATTCTTTTAAATTTTTTGTAAATTATTTTATTCATTATTTAAAACAATTTATTTCTATTTTACACAGATAAAATTTAACTTTGCTGAGCTTCAAATTTTTCTTCATATTACAAGAAACTGTTTCGGTTACTAAGATAAAATTTACTTTAAATTATTTTTTCACTCATGTAACGCTTGAACTAAAACTTTTTCTAATACTTTATAACAATCTCTAAGTACGCTACTTCATTTATGTGAAAAATGTTGAGAATTTGTCTACATAAATATTTTATTTAAGTCCAATCTAAAAACAAACAACAATTAATATTTGTTTATAACACACATTATAATTAAATTTGTGAAATTTACTTTTTCTGAAAAATACCAAAACTGAAATTCTTAATAGGGAAAAAGTTTTACTTAATATGTAGTCAAATGAAAAAAAAAATAGACAAAAATGTTTATAATCTTCAGAAAGTTATAATCTATAATTTACAAAATACTAATTGTCTTTTTACCATGGAATTTTACATTTACAAAAAAAAAAAAAAAATTTACCATTTTACTATATTTCTTTCAAAAGCGGAACTAAGCCTATTTAAAAAATTAAAACTAATATAAAAGTTTAAACTTGAAGCAATAAAAAACTGTATATAGTATGATTAAAAAAAAGTAATTGTAAAAAAGTGTTAAACTTGTTAAAATTAAAAAAAAAATTACTAGACTTCAATGTTTTTATAATTGACCAATATGAGTTGTTGGTTAAAATTAAGAAAAAAAAAATTCTTGTTTTAGAATGATTATTATGAGTTGTGGATACCTTTTTCATGAAAGTTACTAAGCTGCAAAAAATTTGTGACTATCTCTTGTTGTTAACACAGCTTTGAAACAAAAACAGTTGTTTTATACTAAAAGTTTTATAGATTCAATTTTAAATTATTTCAAATTCGGTGATATTTTTATTTTTTGTTATGGTTTCTTTGGCTCTTAGTTTTTAATATACTATGGGACGAGCATAAAGTTAATTTTATAGGCAAATTTATTAATTTTTCAAAAAACATAAAACTTTAATGTCAATTATTTTCCTTATCTTAAAAGCTATCTAAAAATTTTTTTTTTTATATTAGAGAACGCACTTTTGTCTTTAATTAAAAAAAAAAATATTTGGTTTGGGGCTGGAATTATTTCATGGGGTCCCTCCAAAAACAAAGGTTTTTTTTTTGTATTTTTTCATCAAATGGTATTAAAACCAAAAATAAATATTTTTTTTCATATTTTATTTTCTTTTTCCCTTAGTTCGCATGTTATTTAAACTCTTAAATGTTTATTTTATAAATAATGTTAATATTTTTTACGATTTGGCCCCAAATCAAAATGATGTATACTAAACTATCATTTGCCTTGGCCATTTCTTAGATAAAAAATTGATAAAAGGAAAAAAATAATTAATAAGAATGTGAAATACAACAAATTTATTTAAATTATTTTATTTTAATTAAATTTGATGTAGTTCACATTCTTATTAACTTTTTTTTTCCTTTTATCAATTTTTTATCTAGGAAATGGCCAAGGCAAATGATAGTTTAGTATACATCATTTTGATTTGGGGCCAAATCGTAAAAAATATTAACATTATTTATAAAATAAACATTTAAGAGTTTAAATAACATGCAAACTAAGGGAAAAAGAAAATAAAATATGAAAAAAAATATTTATTTTTGGTTTTAATACCATTTGATGAAAAAAAACAAAAAAAAACCCTTTGTTTTTGGAGGGACCCCATGAAATAATTCAAGCCCCAAACCAAATATTTCTTTTTAAATTAAAGAAAAAGGTGCGTTCTCTAAAATAAAAAAAAAATTTTTTAGATAGCTTTTAAGATAAGGAAAATAATTGACATTAAAGTTTTATGTTTTTTGAAAAATTAATAAATTTGCCTATAAAATTAACTTTATGCTCGTTACTATGGGATGCTTTCATTTATAAAATGATCAACAAATTTATAAACAGTTTTAATTGTAAGTACTTCTTTTATACTTTATAATTTTTAGTTATTAACACTTAGTAGTCACAAATATAAATAAATAAAAAAAAGAAATACAATTTATATATTTTACTAATTTGTTCATTTAAAATTTTGTATTTTTTTGAGATATTATAAATTTGACTTTTGAAAACACATTTATTAACAAAAACTGCTGAACAAAACTTGTAAGTTAATGTAAAAACTATAACAATTTAACATTAAAGTTTTAGCTGAGAATTACTTTGTGTAAACATTAGTGGCATTTAAAAATAGTTTGTTTTTGAATATTTAAGGAGCTTATTTAATATTAACCAATTAAGTAATTAGATTACTAAGAATACTAATCTTTTATTTATCTTTTCAAAAATATAATGAACAACAAAAGCAAAGTTTATTTTAATACTTAAGACCAATTAGTTAAATTTATATTAGTTTACTGTAATTTCAAACAATCAAAATGTTTAAAAATGTAAAAGATTAAGCGTAAAGTAATTTTTTCGTTGGTTGCTGGATTAAAAATAATTTCTAAAGAAAAACATTTGTAGTATACTTAATTTAAAGCTCTAATAATTTTTATTGTAATTTTTTTCCATTGTTAGCCTTAAACAAGCTTTGTTAATAAGATAAAGTAACAGGAAAAAGTAAAGGAATAAATAAATAAGTGAGTTATATGATAAATGTTTACTCATGCATGTTAAACATAAAATTTTCAAAAGTTTAAAATTTAAAATCCAGTTGAACAAAAACTTCTTGTGTTAGTTAACTTGAGTAAAATATGTCTTTTTGTTTACCAATAGCAGATACAGTTTATTTTGTTTATAAGTGTTTTAAAAAGTATTTATTATATTTCTTTGGAACGTCTATTTTATTCTTTTATATTTAATACAAGCTAGTATAATAAAACCTAAGTTTATTTCACAGTGTTTTTTTATTTGATTATAATTTGTAAATGCTTTTATTTCTGAGTTTTTAAGATTTTATTTAAGCAGTTGACAAAAAACCAATTTTTAACAAAACAAAAATGAAATAAAATAAGCCAGTATTATATGTAATTTAGTATTTGTATTTTAAATATTTATTATCTATATTTTTCTGCTACTTTGTTTACAATATTTTTATTTGATTTTATCTTTTCAAAATTTTGCTTAAAATATTTTTATATGGAGTACTAACTTTTATAGAATATTGGAAATGTTTTTTTTTTATATCTTTATATCTGTATTGTGAAGTTAGTTTTATAAAACATTGTTAAAACCTTTCACTTTTTGCCTTTAACATTTGAAAAACTTATATAACGAGTGATTTGTTTTTTACTAAAAAAACATAGGTTACTTGATTTTTAGTAGAAGGTGTTTTTAATAAACTGAAATAATTAAGCTTTTTTTTTCAAAAACTTCTGAAAGAAAGTAGTTTAACCTTACCAAAAATAGTAGTAATATTTTTTTTATGAAAAATTAAATTAAAAAATGTTTTTTTCTGTTCTAGTACTTGTAGTTTTGAATTATTAGTTCATAAACTTTTATTATTTTTGTATTAAGTTATGATAATAAGCTATAAGAATTAAACAGGGTTGCTAAAACACCTGAAAATCTAAAAAAAACCTGGAATAACCTGGAAAGATCTGCAATTTTACAATTCATCCTAAAAAAACTCATACTTTTAACTACTTTAACATGTTCAGTAGTAAAATTTTTATTTGACAAAAACATCTATCATAAAGATAAACAATTTTTGTCATCATCAAATTTTTTTTATTAACCAACACAGTTAAAGTAACTTTACAGTATCTTTTGAATGTTTTCATACTATTTAAAACAGTTTCTTACCTTAATTTTAACTTTTAACTAAAAATAAACCCAAAAATGTGTACTTTTAAAAACCTTGAGGAAATTTTGAAAACCTGAACAAAATTAGCCAACAACATTTGAGAACTCTAATTAAAACAAATACCTGACTTTTTCCTGTCAAAGATATAACAGCAAAAATTTTCATTGTTTAATAAAATAGTTCATCAAATTTAGATGTGTGATTTTTTGTGAACTAAAGCCAGTAAAACAAGTACAGCTTATAATATTTTAACTATACAACTGTTATGTGTTTAACTTGAAGTTTTGTTTTAGAATCTTCAACTATATTTATCATTATAATCTACATGATTTTTAATAGTAACAAACCTTATTATTTTTATCAAAACCATTAATTTAGAAGTGTTTTACTTAAAATAACTTAAATTTAATTTACTTTAAGAACAGTTTACTAATTTAAAATACGTGGGTATGCTACCTAAAATAAAAAATGTTGATAAAAAAATGCATTTCACTATATTATCAGTCATTTTAGTAGATCACATACTACAGAGTTGCCACACACTCAGACTACTTAGGAAAACTCATGCTATTTTTATTAGTTTTCAAAAACTATTGTTAAAATTAAACTTATAAAAAACTTTTATTTTCTTTTTGTGATACTCAAGCTAGTTTAAGTATTTTTACAAAATTAAAGGCTAGCTTTTACACCTATAATTGTGGTATTTAAGCCTGATTTGTTTTTTATTTTAAATTTTTGACTTATTTATTTCATTAACACCCCTCAACTCAGGCTCTTATACTGTAGCTCAGGATTGCTGTCATGCTTAACAAAGAGGAAACCCTGATATTTAGCATACTATATAGACTTTGCTATCTAGAAACACTTATGACTGTTAAGTTATGTTTTATAAGTTGAAATAATTTATAATAATAACTATGAAAATTTACTACTCTCTTTGTAGAATTATTCAAAAGTTATTTATAAAGCTAGATAATCTAAATCAACAAAATTCTGTTCAAATTTTAATTTTATGCTTTTTTAAATAAGTATTTTATAAGTTCTCTATTAAATATTTTCAAAATAAAATGGCCTAGTTTTATTTCGAAACAAGTTTAAAATAAAATTAAAACTATTTTAGTTTAACAATTTTTAAACAAATATTTGGACCGCATTTTACAATATTTGTTTGAAAATTAATGTTTAAAAAGTTTATGTGAATCATAATAAACTGTTTTGATTTAATTAAAGCAGAAATGTCTTTGATTACCAAATATATAGTGTGTTTTTGATGTTTGCATACCAGTGGTACAAGCTCTGAAAATAAACTTGATTATGTTGAACCATTTAAAAGCATAAGTCTCTACACGAGTGTGAAGTTAGTTACGAGTTTGAAGTAAGCTGGAATAATTTTTTTTAAATGTCCAAACTTTGGATCTAATTATTTTCTTTATCTTAATAGCTAATTAAAAACTTTTTTTTTATTCTAGAGAACGGTCCTTTATCTAAAAATTAAAAAATATCTTTTGGATTGGGGTCTCAAATTTTGAGTGGGGCCCATTAGAAAAAATTGGGTTTTATTTTAATTTTATTTTTTGAGTGTGAGTGAAAAAAAAATAATGATATTTTCTTTTTTAAACCTTCTTACTAATATGTTTATAAACGGCTATAATTTTTTTTTTTACTAATTGTCAATATTTTGTACAATTTGGCCTTAATTGGGTTTTTTCATGAATTTTCTTATTTTATCAGTTTGAGTTCATAATTCATAAAAAAACCCAATTAAGGCTAAATTGTACAAAAAATTGACAATTAGTAAAAAAAAAGATTATAGCCGTTAATACACATATTAATAAGAAGGTTTAAATAAAAAGTTTGTTATGTATTAATTTTTTTTTTTGAAATTAAAAAAAAAAAAAAAAAAAAAAAATTCTAAGAGACCCCACTCAAAAAACGAAACCCCAATCCAAAAGATATTTTTTTAGTTTTTAGACAAAGGACCGTTCTTTAGAATAAAAAAAAAGTTTTTAGTTAGCTATTAAGATAAGAAAAATAATTAGATCCAAAGTTTGGACATTTTTAAAAAATATATTACAGCTAACTTCACACTCGTAGTCTCTATGGTGTAATACAAACTTTTTACTGAACTAGTAATGTTTCCTACATTTTGTACATTACTTATACTTCTTTTTAAAATAAGTATAAACTAAATATTCAGATTTTCAGTAATTACATGTTTTATTTTTAAGTGAGTTCTAATAGAAGAAAAATATTTATGTCTTTTTATGTTAACTACAGTTAAAAAAACTTTAATAACTATATTTATCTAACAAACAAATAGATGTACTATTTATTTAATAAATTTTTGTTCACATACAACACATTTACTTAGTTTTTTTCCAAATATAAATAAATAGTTTTCCACAATTATTCAAAATAAGAACTTAATAAACTATTTAGTTTGCTATGTTGAATAGTTCTGGAAAATTATATCTAATAAAAAAAAATAGTAAATGTATTGTATGTAAATAAAAATCTATCAAGTTTTTATAAATTAACTGGTAAATATTTTAATTGATTGTTTTAATTTTGAAATAAATAAAAAGTGCAAAAAAGAATACTAAGTGTTAAAGTAAAGGACATAGTGACCAACAAATAAAAACTTATAATTATTTAAAAAGAACTACTTAATAGTGTAAAATCTTTAGACTTTATTTTTCAATAAAAATACATTTTTTATTATAATTTAATTTAGAAGAATGAAATAGTTTATTAGCTTATATTTCGACTTACAATACTATTTTAGAATTAACAAAATGGTATCAAATTCAAAGAAGCGGAAAAAACAGAAACTTTTATTCGAAAAGAAGTTAGAAAATTTATATGAACATCTTATTTCTTATTTAAATAAAAACATTTAATAATTAACACATTTTGGCTTATTTATAGTTAAGTAAAACTTTATAAATTTTGAAGTATAAATGCTTTTATATTAAAAAAAAAACTTTTGAAGGAAAACTTTCTTTTAGTATAACTTTTCGACTAAAGTAAGTATTTAATGAATTTAACTTATTGAAAGTTCATCTCTTTACTTAATCTTATTTCTTTAAGTCTTTTTTTTAGTATTCTAATATAAAAGCAGACCGGTAACGTGATTATTTTAAACCTGAAAAGCTGAAATTTTCACAGATACAGGTGGTACCGAATCGCTTACATCTCTTTGATCGGCATCGGCAATTTCATAAAATCCAGTTTTTTTCCCGGGTGCCTCAGCCTCGTCAGGATGGTGCTGGAAACAGAAAGAACATTTGAGAACAAGCACAATTTAATTGGTTGGTTAAAGTCGTACACTGTCGAAAGTATGGTTTAGCTTACTGTAGATGTAATTATTTAATATATGATGTTTTTGTGTCATTTAAGAGTGTACTTATAATCTTTCGCGTTTAAATAATTTTAATACTTGATACAGTTTAATTAAAATTGAAATTAACGTAGTTTTCTAACAAAATTTTAATCAACATAATGAAACGTTTATTTTTATTTTCAAATATTTGACCATTTTAATTTTAGTACTTTTGAAACTTGTAGTACAAAATTGTTATTTAAAAGTTGAAGCTAGAAGTATTTTTGGCTATATGCTCTGTAGTAGTATTAAGAATACTAAAGCTTAAGTTGTAAACTTCAATGAAATAGTTTTCTAAAAAAACAATCTTCTTTACAGAATTTAGTTAATATCTTTCTACAGATTAACTTAACACAAATTTTTTAAACATAACTTGTTGATACTCCAAACGCTGTAAACTCATCAAAGGCAAAAATTGAATTAAAACCACTATAAACTTCCTTCTCCTAAACAGAATGGGCCATCACCGCCTCAATCATCTTCTACTTCATAATGTCCTACCTAAACAACCTGTGGATTGACAACACTCGGAACAACCCGGATGCAAAGTTCAAGTGGAGGCACTGGAAGTACATTATTGCGGCAGTTGTTAACATTGTTTCGTTGTGCAGTATGTTTTCGGGAAACGCTTACGTACTAATTGTATCCATGAGGTAAAAACGTTTTTGAGTACTGTTATTTTATTTGAAAAGCATTTACTTTTATTTTTCTGTTTATATGACTAGTTGATATAAAGTTACTTTAGATTTTAAGTTTATAGATATATAAGATACTTTAAGTACAATTTAACTCCTACTTATTGATCATTAAGTTAAAAAGATTGTTTCTGCCAATGTTTTAAATATTTTTAATTAAAGTAACTATTACTGATTTTTACCAAAATGATAAGCTAAAACGGACCTACTTTTGAAAAGTTTGTAGTAGTTTTAGAAAGTACTATTTTACTATCCTAGTATATAGTATTTTAAGCTAGTTGTGAAAAATGCACGAAAGGGCATTTTTGCTCAAAGGAAACACTTTTGCACGGAGACACTTTCAAACGAATAGTCACTTTTGGACGAGTTAAACAAATTCTGACAATTAAAATTCTTAAGATTTTTCACAAATTGCAACAATTTATAAATCAAATATGATTAAAAAACGAAAGTTACGTTTGTAGGTATAATTGATACCTACTCACCATTTCTTTATTTTGCAAAGTTTTGTACATTATATAAGGTACGGCTAAAACAGGTATTACAATTTACTTATTTTTAGTGATTTTAAATTTATTTTTTAATAATTTTTGTTTTAAAATCATTTTTTGATATCACAATTTTTTTTTATTGATCTACAACCGTTTTTTTATTTTTTTTTTAAACACTTACTAATTTTATAGATATGGCCTATTAAACATATCTGAGTTTTCGGAATTTAAATTGTTGTGTAACCAACTTTTTTATTTAATTTTAAATATTTTGTATTAACTTAATTTTTTAACTGAATCATTATGTTTATTTTCCTACTATCACTGTTGCCCTTAACCCTTAGCATTTATATTTATATAGCTTTGTATATAACTTTATACATTATTTTTATTATTCTTTTTAACTATCACTATTAACTCTTAGCCTGGTCAGCGACTTTGCTTTTATTTTGTTTTTGTTGTATTTTGTTTAATTTTCTTCTTTTTTTTTTGCTATCATTATTACCCCTACCCCTTAGCCTTGATAATTTTTTTTTACTAATTTCTGTTTTTGTTTATAATTTTTTTTATCTTATCAATTTTTTACTGTTATTTATTCTCGAGCAAAAATCGTAAAAAATTGACCTTTTGTTTAAAAGCTTCTCTGTGCAAAAGTGACTCATTGTGCATATTTGAACGATTTTAGTTATATAATTATTAACTTTTATAAATATATTTTATAATGTAATAGAACATTGTTTTCTAAAATAATATTTTTCAATCAAATTAAAATTTGTACTAACAGAAATTAACATGTTAAACATACTGAAAGCGGTTTTGTTAAAATATTAGTTTATTTTCATTTTAACAACATCCTTAGAAAGTTTAAATTGTTCTTTAAAGACTAAACAGATAATAACTAAATTAAACAGTTTAACTGGAATTACCCACAATGCAATGTCAAACATTGAGAATAAAATTTTAGAAGACATATGCAACGGCAGCTACGATCTTTACCAAGAAGCAAGACATCTCTCTAACTTAGGAAGATCCTTAGGCAAGTTTTAAATATTTAAAAAATTTTTTTTATTTATTAATGTAATTAACTTTTTTGTTTGTTTAATTAAACTGTATAAAATATTTTTTTTTGAATTTCAAGACAATTTATATTTTAAATTGTAAATTAAAGATGTTTGCCTAAGGAAGTAATGATATTAGCAATTCTTTTTTAACAATTTTCGTTAGATTTTCTTTGCAAGGACATTTAAATATTTGTTATTTAAAAATTATTTTTTTTAAATCTATAGTCTCTTTTTAAATATTTATTAATTTTTGTACTATATATAGAATGTTCTTCAGAATGTGTTTCTGCACAATATGAAATTTTGATAAATAGTAAAAAAAAAACACTTTGCAAAATGACAGCTTTTAGTTAACTATAGCTTCAAAAGTAACTATGAATTAAAAAAAATCTAATACGTTTCGCAGGAAACATAAAGTTATTATAAACAATTAGGTTTAAAAACATTTTTGATTTATTGAAAATTTTTTATAAAACAAAAAAATAAATTTTAACTTCATTTTTTAAATAAAGCAAAAACACTCAATGCTTTTATTACTAATTTGTGCGTGTTTATAAATTGAATAAATCATTTAGTACCTTAAAAACTAAACGAATAAATAAAAAATATTTTCTGAAGCAAAGACACTACTGACAAAATAATTTTGTCACAGGAATGGCAGCACTGACCCATTTGTTTGCACTCGCGATTGAAAAGACGGACATTATACGTTGGTTGCTGTTTTGGGGACTCGGGCTGTTGGCTGTTGGCATCTCGTTCTGGGTTATCGAGTGGTCTACCACGTTCAAGTCCTTCGACAGGGAAGAGAGAAGAATGATGAGAGACAAAATATTTGAGCTCCAAGCAGCTGGCGTGGAAGCAGGGGAAGAGAACTCAGAGAAACAGTCGAGTGATTCTAGTGATTTTTCGGCTTCTGATGATTCTGATGGTTTCAGCGATTCCGAAAACGACTCCGATGATTCTGAAAAAACCAGCGAGGCTGAAGAACCTGACAGCGACAGCGATTGCAGCGAAGACTCCGCTGTTTACGACAAAGACTACGGGAAGCTGATAAAGCCGGGCGGCCGTTTGTACCTGCTGATAGAGTACGTTGTGGATTGCGTGAACCTTCTGATGGAACCTCGTTTTTTACTGGTGGCAGGGTTGAAGCTGTTTGAAGCGTTGAATTTTATCGACCCCCAAACATCTTTGGTAAGTATTGTAAAAGTTGTGTATAAGACTTTTTGTGTGTATTAAAAGTTTTAAATTAAAAACAATTCTTTTGTTTTAAATTTGTAAATTCTATCTGTATACGTAAATTTCATAGTACAACTCACTATTTGTTTTAATTGTATTAAATAAAATCTGTAGTTATCTAGGCTATGAGTTGTTTAATTTTAATCTAATAAAACAGTAACCCTAAACACTTTTTAAAAGTATGTTATTTTAAGTTTAAAGATTCAAAGCTTCTACTTTGTAAAGATTTTATCAGAGATTTTTTACAGTTAATCTTTACTCAAACTATTAGATTGAACGACCACTTTTAAGGTGCCATTCATGCAAAAGTCTTACTCCGTGGTCTTCACAGAAGAGATGACACTGCACGATTCCCTGCAGAAAGCCAGCTCTTTTCTCGTGTGCTACGGCGTGGCGGAGTTTTGCGGCATGCTGGTCGCCTACTTCTTCATAGCGGACAGGAAGCTGTTCTCGCCGTGGACAAACTACATCTACGCCGCGTGCATGTTTTTCGCCGGCGCGTTCACTTTGGCCCAGGTGTTCCTGCTCAACGTGACCGTTCTGCGCGTTTACACCGTTGGTTAGTTTGGTTTGAAAAAATGATGGTTGATAATTTTTTGTTTTCCTGTTGACTTTTTGCTTGGTTTCAATTTGTGTTTTGATAACTTTTGAATTTAATGTTGAATAATAATTTTTGATATTACTTTTAGATTAATATTTTTGTAATAATTTTATTTAAATATATATTTTTGTTTAAAAATGTTTATAATTGGTAATAGTTTTGTCGTATTAACAATTTTTTAGTGATTGGTCTTTCTTATGGAATTATGAAGTCACTTAGTTCGCTTTCGATTGTTCAGCTTCTCGGAGTAAAAGATAGTGAAAAAATGTCTACAGTGACAGATTTCTTGTTCGCTTCAGGTAAATTTTGTTTATATTAAAGCTCAGACATACATATTTTAAAAGCTTGACTGATAAAATAAAAAAACATATTTAATTGTAGCAGTAAAATGACAATTTAAAGTAGTTTTTGGTAAAAGCTTAAAGTTTATAAAATACAGTAACATCTTCAAATTTTCATGAAAAAAATAAAAAAACTATATTAAAATAAACGAAACACTTAAATACTGTGTAGAACAATCTATCTCAATATCCAGGCGCGCTCCTGTCGCAAGTAGCCAGCATTGCAGGAGCCCACAAGGTGTGGTTTATAGTGGGAGGAACGTTGCACTTGATATCGGCCGTCTTATACTTCTCTTACAACATGATTGAAGAATTTCTTCCCAAAAAACGTTCCCGTCGTAGAGCGAAAGTCGTGCTGCCGAAGAGGATGCCGCTGGCTTATGCGGCAAACGGCGAAAATGGTGATCGTGTCGATCCAGAGAAGAATGAAAGACAGCCGGAGCTGCATGAGTTTTGGGCGGAGGCTTACAAAAATGATGCTAAAGATTCGCAAGTCGTCATCGAAATGCCAAGAATAAAGAAGTTGAAACGAAGAAGAACGCTCCAGATGCAATTTTAGTTTTTATCTTTTTGAATATTCTAGTGTTCTAAGTAGTAGTGTTTTTTAAATATACCGGGTTATTAACTGTTCCAGTGTTTGATTTTAATGTGTAGTATATATAAGTACTTTTCAGTAAGTGTTTCGTGTTAATTCTTACCTTTTTAAAAGTATAAAATTAAAAAAGAAATATCTACCATGTTTTTCGATAATTTTAGTCTTTTTTTCAAAATATTTTGTTCTTTTCAGGTCACAATTAAAAAATAAAAATAAACAAGTTTTGTTAAAGATCTTTTTTTTACAGTTCGTTTTTGATATGAGTCAACTTGAATTTTTGGCAAAAAAGTTAATTGAAGTTCAACTAGATTAAAAACAAATTTGATTTGAATATTCTAAAAATATATATGTTTATGTTATTTGTTTTACTTTTTAAAATACAGAAAAAAAAAACAGTTGTAAGTTATTTGAATAATTTTTTTAAAATTTTGTTTTAGGAATAAAAAAAAAATGTTAACCTTTTAAAACAGTAAGAGCAAGCTTGAATCACATTTTCTCTGACTAAACCAAACCAGCATTAAATAGTTAAAATAATGTTAACACTTTATGATAAAACTTTAAATAAAATTAAACAGAAAATGTGTCAGTTAAAGGAAAACAAACTTTTTTTTTAAAACAATTAGTTGTAAAACCTTAAGCGCTAACTTACGAAACTGCTAGCAACTCAAAACACAACAATTCAAAGGATATCGAAACTAAACCGGTTAAAGCTTAATAAGTTTTGATTGTTTTCTTTCACTCTTTTGACCTTGTCACATATACATCTATTTTATTCCATGTCGATAATATCTAAAAGTACAAAAGTTCTGAGTTGTTCATTCATCGTACATCAATAAAGTAATAATTTAAGTTTTTAATATAAGACTTACTTACATTTTTGTAAGCTAATTAAATGATCAAAGAAGTAAATTAATATTTTTTAAAACTTTACACTGTTAATCAAAAAAAGGAGAAAGTATTTTTATACTTTTGGAAAAAAAATTAGCTTATTTTTATATTTTTTATTGTCAATCTTTGTGTTAACAATAAAAAGTACATATTTCTCTATACAAAACTTAAAACAACGGAAGTTGTAGTCAACTTTTAAGAAATAGATGTTTCGCAATTTCCCAGTTTTCATATTGATAATACTATTAGGCTTTTGTTGCATAACTACTAATTAACTCTTTGTTAAATTTAACAATACTTCCTTAATTACATATTTAAATTTAACAAATAAATTGAACTTTAATTATTGCCTAATAAAACAATTATATTCGGTTCACTTTGTTTCCTTAAAATTAATAATGTTTTGTCTACAATGAAAAAATACTAAAGTATATAAATATATATGAATACTAGATTGGAATGTATTAAATATATATTCGAAAAAAATACTACTGAGTTCGAGAATGAGAAGTTTTTCATTGATATTAGTTGTTAGTTGCGTTGCAATCAAAACCAAAATTTTTTTGATAATCGTTTTAAAAACAATCTGCAATAATGTCAACAAGATAGACAAATAAAATAATGAACTTTACCTTTTCGTGATTAGATGAAAATTGTTTTTTGTAAACATTTACTATACAAAAAAAAAAAACTTTCTTATATTTATGATCAATTGCGACTTTTACATCGAAGTGTAAACAAAAAAAATATCCAAACTGCTAATAAATTGAAGTTTTTAATTATGCTAGTATATAAGTTTTACCGTTTTTTTTTTGTCAAAAAATTGCATGTTCTGCATAGGTGAACTAAGTTAAAATTAGCTTTATGTAAATTTTATGCTTCAAGCACAATACTAAGTATAATTACATTTGATAAAACTTACAGATTGTTTCTTACCTAGCTTCACCAGTAGACGCAAGAAAAAGTTAGTTTGTTTAGTACTTTTTTATATACAACTTGCAAGTTAGTATATAGAGATTACTCATTTTTATATTATCTTTTATTTCACAAAGGTTTTTAAAACTATACGAGTTTCATTGTCAAGTGGTAAATGTTAAATGAATTTGAAAAACATTGGGTTAGTAAAACTGTATATAAAAAAAGTTTAAACTATGACGCATGAATAAATTCAAAAAAATACAAACTTTGGAGTTTAGCAAGTAAAACTAAAGTTAAATATTTTATACATTCTGTTATATGTTATTTAATAAACTTTTAATAATTTTGTTTTTCAATTTGATACCGTTTGCGTATTTAACTTAGGTCGTTCTTTCTCAATCAATATTGCTTCCAGGCTGTGAAGTTCGCATTGATTACATCGTTTCAAAACTTTAAAGTTTTGAACTATGTTTGAGTTTTGACAATGTGTGCAATTAAAAAGATGGTCAAATATTGCGCTGTTTTTATTTGTTCTGCAGTGGTCTGTGATTCGTCAGAATATTTGTCGTGATTTTGTTGCTAAATGTTGGAGATGCTCTGATCTGCAGAGCAGGTGTATCTATAAATAACATTTGCGACAAACACTTTCGAGCATTTACTTTTGTTGCTGAAGTAGTCAGAAACTTTGATGCTGGTGTAGGCCGGTTTGATAACATGGTTGTGTTTTTGAAATATAGATGCTACATGTTTTTGGAATATCCATTCGTCATGATTAAAACTTATTCTTTAAATTTTTTTACTAAAATTATTTATTCAAATTCGTTTAAAATTTACCATTTGACAATGAAACTCGTATAGTTTTGAAAAGCTTTGTGAAAAAAAAATATTAGATAAAAATGAGTAATCTTAATACACTAAGTTGCAAATGGTATAAAGACACGTTTAAAAACCTTCCTATAATAGTATTTACTAATTAGTTATTTAATTGAAACCAATATGCTAAAATAAACAAAGCTTATATATATATACAATACTTTTCGTTTGTGTCATTTGCATTTTTCTTAATTTTACGTTTGTGTAAGCGTTTTATATCTCGTATGTTTGCTTTTTAACAGTGTAATCCACAATTGACTCAGTGTTCTTTATTTTGCTTTAAGAGCATGTAACTTTTATTCCAATTTTTAGATAGAAAATACGCTCCAAAATACTTTGATTGGATTAATATTTCAACAAACACGAAGAAAACTAGCAGGATTATAGCAAGAAGAAGTTCGCAAAGCAAGCACTCTCGTAGTTATCATTTCAAGTCGGTTTAAGCAATTAAGATATATAGAATATGAAATTAATCAATATTAAAAATTAGTTTATCTTTCAACCAGTGTCTTAACTAATGACTTTAGTAATAACATTTTTTTTTAAACCCAGGGTTTAACAAACTTATTTTTACAATCGTCCAGTTGTCAGAAATTTAAGAAATAAATACCTCTCGTTGTCTAATATCGCCCTTTAATAATTAATTAATTATTTAATTTTTTGTTTAAATATTGCCCCGTATAGACAAAATCGCCTCATTTCGAAAGCCTGTTTTTACTTTTAAACTTAATCAACTGAAAATAAAACATACAAAATAAATACTCATTAAACTTTTAATTTAAAACTGTATTGTGATATTAAACATTTTACAGCTTTAAAACAGCTCCCAAAGTCTCAAAGATAAAATCAAGACTCGAGTTATCAAGTTGCTGTATGCATAAAGGAAGATATAAAAAACATGAAGCATTCATTGACAGAGTTTTTACTGGTAAAAAATCTTAATATTATTTTATAAGCCATTTAAAAATAAACTTTACATTGAGTAAAACTTTAAGTTTTACGATCAACAAATGTTTTAAATCAAATTAATTATCAGGAAGAAAGCCGAAAGATTTTTCACCAAACATCGAACAACTTTACTGCAAGGCCACTAACTTGCCCGTAGAAGCAGTCCACATTCACAAGTACCAAATGAAGTTTGACGGGGTCGTTTCCAAGTCGATAATTGCCCAATTTCACAACAGCCCTGACCCCAGGATAATCAAAGCCGAGGGCTTTAGCAGTCCAGTTAAAATAAACTTTGGCCGGTTGAACTATTTTTGTGATGGCAGGTGCAAAAGAGGTATCGAAATATGTTCTTTTTACTTTAATATTTGTTTGTTGTAATAATGTTTTTTTTCTTCCTTAAGTTTAAACTTTATTGTTTACGTTCATGTATATGTCTGATATTATACGAATACAAGACTTTTTAACATAGTTAACTTTTAAATTTAATAAACTTTTTAATGTTAATACTAGCTTTAGGTATGGGTTTTCCAAACTTTTTTTACAAGGCCCTCGTCGAAGAAATTAAAATAAACGCATATATTCGACACTATTTTTTTTTTGCTCTTTATCATCAAATCCACAACATCTACTATAAGTTTCAATATATGACCATCTGTTCCTCTCTTTTATAACTTAAGCCCACTTAAATTTCTAAAAAATTTTCCCAATATTTAGTATAAGTTAACTACCTTTAAATACGCCTATAACTTTTTTTTTTGCTCTTCATCACCAACTCCAAAATATCCAGTGTAAGTTTCAAATTATGGCTTCATGTCCCCTTTTGCCCTTTTACTACTCAAATAGCTCCCCTTTAGAGCTTGTTGCCCCCTAAATTTCTGATATAACCCTCAAGGGGGCCATTTGGCCCACTTTGGGAAACCGTGCTTAGAAACTTCTAGTCTTTGTTCCTTCCTAGTTACAAATTAACAATTCTACTATCTCTACTACTCTAACAATTCTACAATCTTTAACATAAAATTGACTCAAACTTCAAACCAGGTGTTTTACCCGTAACCAATAGCAACGTAACGGCAAGGTATCAGAAAGGAGGTTATCCCCCTCTTCAGATGAGGGTTCAGAATAGACACCTAGTGGTCATTGGTAGATCGGATCCGAGTTACTTTGTCGAAAAGAAAGGGTGCGGCATCAGAAAGTACATAAAAGGTAGAGTGAAATACTGCGACAAACAAAAAAGAGGAAAACAGGTAAGTTGTTTAATTTTGTTATTAGTAAACTAAGCTTTTGCAATTCTATTATCTATGTTTAAAAATATACCATAGCTACATTTTGGCTAAATAAGCTTGAAAACAGGTAAAAACTTCAAACCAAAATGTTCAGGTCTTAGATATAATTTTAAGATTTTTGTACTTAAGTTTAAACTGATACAATAGACAATTATTGTTAATTTGCTTTTAAGGCTAAAATTCTGCTGAAAATGCCACTGAAAAAGCTCAACAAGAAATGGAACACTTTTGAGTGGCGAATAAAGTGGTCAGAGTACGGTATCGATGGCAACCGGGTTGACTCGGACCCCGGTGTGATGACGTCACTCGGGCGGGTGGAGCTGCTTATCAATGACGTCATGATGATAAAAGAAAATCTTCCGATCGGCAACAACGCGCAAAACAGGGTTCCATACTTCAAGATAGGTTGGGTTTTATAAATGTTTAAGTTAAAGCGGTTTTGTATATTTAAGTGGTGTTGTTTAAGTTTTATGAGTATGTTGGTTACAACCTTAGCGTTGAATTTTATTTTAGAACTTTTTTTACGTACATGTATTTTTTTGTAGGTTAATTTTCTTTTGTTGACTTTTCTACATTGTTTGCCCTAGGGTATTTTAAATCTATTAAAAGTTTTTTGACTTAAACAAGTTTTAATTAATATCATGTTAATACTAGCTATTTGGAAATCCAGTTGTTTACGACAATAAACATTTGTTGTGTTTTTGAAACTTGTTTAAAACTTAAACAAAATTCATAGATGTTAGAATGATATTTTTTGAATTATAGGAATTTACAACCCTTCAGGCCAGCCAGGAACTTCCGAAATGGACTTTAGAAACTACGAAAGTCATTACAAAACACCTATCAACCTGAATATAAAAAACAGAAAAATGCTCGAATCACTTAAATTGAAGCGAACCAGTTACAATCTTGTCAGCGAGAACGACCATAGCGGTTAGCTTATGTTTATACATACAAGTGAAACTAGTACTAGTTAATGTTAGGTCATGAAAATTGTATGAGTAATTTTACTAAAAGAATCACCAATGTAGCAAAGTATGCTATTGTTATTTAAGATGTTAACCAATACTTTTTTTTTCTAAATGTTTATTATTTAGCAATAATCAAATTTAATTTTATTTTTACAAAGTTAAAATTATGTGTAAGTTAAAGGAAAGTATTCTGCAAGCAGATTTAAAACCGCTTCACTAAATAAACTTAAACAAGTTATGAGTTCCTTAAAAAAAAATAAACAACTGCTTTCTTACAGCTAAATATGCTTCTCAGTTAATACACTACATCCGAACAGGAAGGAAAAATGAGTTTTAATTGCCTATCAAGCTATACACACAAACAAAAAATGTTGAGATAACTAAATTATTTAAATACGTTTACTTAAAAAGTAGTGTCTTCTCTACAAGAATGTGTAACTTCAACTCGTACAGTTTATTATGTTTTGCTTCCTATTCAAACTTTTTTAGTTATTGAAAGTATTATTATTAATGAATTTCATTACATTTTTTTTTACATTTGGTTTATTATTAATTAACTTATTTCATTTATTTATTTATTTTTGTTTTTTAAAACTTATCTATGAAAACGCTTAAGTGTTTGTAAATATTGAATCTTTTAACATTTTAGTTTGTTTATCGTAAATTTTATATTAATTGTTCGTAATATTATAAAAACATCTCTTAACATCCTTAGATGTTTAGTTTATTAATTATTATACTTTGTTATGTATTTAATAAACAACATGTAACAACATTCTAAATAAAGCTTTTAAAACTAACACAGCTATAGCTAACATTGAATTTAGTTTTATTATTTTTATGTAGTACTCAAAAAATATTTTGGCTTAGAACTAGCAGAAAGTTACTAGTACATATACTTAAGTTTTAAGTATTATTATAATTAGTTACTAGTATATTTATTTACTTGTGATGATTTTTATACCAAAGTCAAAAAATTATTTATACATTGTTTACCCTAAAAAAACTGAATAAAACATTAGTTGCATATAAGTATGTGTAATTATATCAATTTTGCACGTACAAGTATTTCAAACAGCTGAGATTTTTTACATAAAATCATCATTTTCAGATGTATTTATAACTAACACTAACTATTATTAACATTTCAATACATACTTGTCCTTCGGGTCTTTTTTTTTATCAAGTTTGTAAGTTGAACTACGACCCGTACAAACTTTTATCAAATTAAAAAACGAAGTTGTATATGTATTTTAATTTGTATGGTTAGATCACAAAAACACACTTTCAATTGTTAGTTACTCATAAAATTTTCTAAGTTGTTATACATTGTTGTTTTACCAACGTTAAACAGCAGGACAATTGTTTTCAAAAACTAGAAGTTGCACAACTTTAAGTCACAACTAATTTGTTGTTTTAGATTTAAATGTTTTTTGAAAGAGTCAAAAGTTGTTTACTCATAAGTTGTTTAACATAAAATATACAATGTTTTATTGACTACATAATTTAAAAACCAACTGGAAACAAAAAATTCATTTAAATCATAAAAGGTATTTAAAAAGGTAAAAGTAGTTTAGTGGTAACTAAACCATGTGTTTTTTTTTTATTAATCATGTTTTTAGTTCGTTAGAAATAAAAACAGTTACTTCATCATGTAAAATCTAAAATAGTTTGTATTTGTAAGCACTTTGAATAACACGAACTACACAATCTCATATAGTGTAAAGTTCTGTTTGAATAAATTCTAGTACAATCATTACAACTAAAAAAGCAGAAAATGTCTAAATTTGAAAAAGAATTTTTTTAAGGTGAAATTAATAATTACTAAGGTAAGCATAACTTTATCAAGTTTTGAAACTAACTTTTATTAATCATATCTCAGAATGTGTACTAAGTTAAAAAATGATAATTTTCGTGCAGACTTTATTATTAAGATTATAGATAGTTCAATAAAGTAAATTATAAAACAGTTTTAAAAGTTGTTAAAGTTTTTATTAACATATTTCAAAATATTTTAATACGTAAAGTAAAAATGTTACAACTTGAGTTTTGTTTAGTTATTTGTTTTTGTTTGTATTTATTGATTTTTATCTTAACTTTAAAATATAACCTACAATAAGCTCTATTAATTCTTTCTATTGGTTCTAAAATATTTTGCTCATTTATTTCAAAATGTTTTAACACGTTAAATTCAAAGTTTTATAATTTCGGATTCGCTTAGTCCATGTCTTTTTTTATAATTATTAAATTGTTTTGTTTTAAGCTATAGATGACAATAAGCTTTATTGTTTCTAATGCTTTATAGATATTTAATTAAAGTAGGCTTTTAAAATAATTTTTAATAATTTTTAAGGTTTTCGACTATTGAAATAACTTGATACGTTAAAGTTAAAAGGTTACAACTTGAGTTTTCTGGTTCATATATTTGTTTTAATTTACTTAAAAAAAATCAAGTAATTACAAACAATAAGCTTTATTCTTTTTACAGAGTTTTAAAGGTTTTAGTTATTTATAAGTTCATAAGCTCTCTTTAGTATCTAAGTGCTGATTCTTTATCTATTATTTCTTTTTACATCTTTATTTTTGTTTTTTTTAGATTACTTTTTTATACGAACTAATGTAGTTGTAGTTTTTAAACATAGTTGTAAATTAGCACAAAACAAAAGTTTTATGTCAAAGGAATTTCTTCAAAATCAAAAAACTTCTACAACCCTAACAAAAACATTAATTTTAGCCATACACTCTTATATCAAAAGAGTACCCATCAACTAATCAAGTCATTTGTTTATGATTTTATATTGGTTGTACTTAATTTTTAATAATGTTTATAAGTTAAAAAACAACATATTTTTATGTTTTGTATTAACTATGGAACTAGTGATGAAAATCATTGAATACTTTCGTGAGTAAAGTATTCTGTAAGACTTATCTACTGATATTAGTTTATATTCATAAATGAATAGATATTAGATTAGTAATTGACTTGAGTATACATATTGCCATTTAATTTATTTACTATGCACACACAGAGCTGACAACAACTATTTTATAAAATCTGAGTGAGATAAAAACAACAGTATTTTTAAAGACGGTTATACTACTTTGAACAGTTTTTAAATAATAGCTTAGTGTTAAGTTAAAAAGTATAACATTTGAAGTTTGTATAAGGCTAATTCAAAAACATTTGAAATTTACTTACATTTTTATTTGAAAATAAGAAAGTTAAAAATACAGTCAATTTATAGCTTTAGATAGTGTATTTGAAGTAAAAGAAATTTGATAACAACTAAATTCTAAATAATATAATGGATTAAACGTTGTTGTTTTTCAATAGTAATACAATCATAAATAGAAGGATACTGATTGATAAAAGGTAAATAATCATTTTACAAAGCAGGTATGGTTTAGTTTTTAAGTTTCAGTAAAAGCTCAACTTACTTTAATTTTAAAATGAGTAAAACGTTTAACAGTTCAAAATTCTAAAGTAATTTTGTTAATTTCATTTAAATAATTCTTTTTAAAAAGCATTCAAGCTTTTGAAAGCATTATTTAGAAATTTAAAAGCTGCGAATTATAACTTTAATTTTGCTTGCAGTACCATTGTTACTGATTCATCTAACTCTACATAACCTCATATATTTTTTGATTTAGTTTATAAAAAATTGATAAAGAAGTCAATGAAAATGCGAATTCAAAACCACCTTAAAAACTTTTAAAAGTAGGATATTTAGTGTGATCAAGTTATTAATTTACCAGTTTATTACCAACTAATAAGTAAATCTTAACACTCAACAAAATCGAAGTTAATTTTCTTATTTAGACCGTTGCTTAGACCTGGGGGAAAAGATTCGGTATCGGAATGTAAAAAAAGTAAAAAGTATGGTGGTTTACCAGTTTAACTTCTTTTGTGACTTCAAGGCTATTTGGTGAAAGAATTAAAGAAATCATCAAACTAAATATTTATTAATTTTGTAAAATGAGTAATAAAGAAAATAAATCTAAAAGAGTCTTAAATGCTTCAAATAGATCTGTTATTGCAAAACACTTAGTTAATAACACTGGTTTTGCAAATAATTGTAATTTGGAAACATCTAAGTTTATTAAAAATTGATATAGCATTTTTGTTTTACATAAACTTGAGGCTATATTTATTTTATTAAAAATACCTAAAACGTTTGAAAATAAAGATTTTGAAAAAGTTTTATAATTTGTTACATATGTTTTATTTATTTTATTAAATATTATAACTTACATAATTTTTGTATTCTTATTACTGCTATAAAAAATACTTATGCATTGTTATTTACTCTTTGCTCATTTCTATTACTTTTTTTTTTGATTACGTTTTGAACAATATTAGCTAGATTTGAAATTTTTTTTATATTGCTAAGTAACTAACTGAAGAGTTAAACACGAAATATATTTTGTTATAAAAATTTGATGTATATGCACTTTTGAAATAAGTATAGTTTACAATTAAAATTTTTCTAAATATTTTGTCCAAAGCAGACAAACAAAATGTTGTACACGATACAAAAATATTACATTACAAAAAGTATGGCAAAAATTTTAGTAAATTAATACATAGTTACAATGGTGATTTTCTTTTATATTTTGATTACTAAGATGAAAACTCTTAATACTTTGTGTCTTCAGTTTCTTTTATAGTATATAGTAAACTGTTTCAACTGTACATAAGATGAATACGAGACTCAACAGAGTACTTCTCCATTGACGACTGACCAGCACAAAGATGCTTGTTAACCGATTTCTGATAACCAAAGTAATATTATGGTATACTGAACGCGGGATAAAAAGTATGCTCCAATTTGGAATGCCATAAAAGTCCTGTTTTATTCAACATTAACAATATTCTACCTTTTATGTATGTTCTTGTTTTGATTGTATTATTTAGTACTCTTGCTTTAGGTGGCTTCATCAATTAATTGTCATGTTTGGTTTCGCCGTTTTTTGTTATTTGATGGTTTTTTGAATTTATCAAAAAAGTATTTTTCTAATACTTTTGGTAACGTTACGCAAATGAAAAAAAAAAGTTCTTCTTTTTGTTTATCTAATTATGGACATTATGTTCGTTATGTCTCAGTTTTTAGATATTTTTTTTTGGTTTATAAAGTTTTCTTGCAATAAAAGGAGTAGTGTGCCATTTATTTTTTTTGTATTAAAACTATGGACATTACAACTAGTTTTGAAAAGATATATAAACATGTTAATGTTTAAATTTAGCGCAATTTTCTATATCAAAACTCATTTTAAAATAATTTTTAATACATTTAAACTGCTTAAAAAGTTTAGTATAAATTTTATAAAAAAATGTTTATTTAATAAGTATAACCCAACTGTGCAGATAATCATAGAGAAAAAATAATTTATTAGCATCAGAGTGGTTCATATTTCTTTACTACAAAACTAAGATATTATTGATAAAAAATAAGTTAAGCATTGCCTAAACATCTAACAAAAAATAACTTGTACTTTTATATACAGCTCATTTATATATATATATATATATATATATATATATATATATATATATATATATACTAAAAAGCTATTTTATAAGGACTTTGAAAATCAATACCTCTTTTTTTGTTTAACGGAAGTAAGAAAAAAATTATAATCTTTTTTGGTTTGAACTAAGTTATTGACCTTTAAGCAAGTTTAAAGTCTTCGATAAATTTATTAAAGTAATACCAGAGAGCAAATTTAGAGGATCCTAAAACATTTTGCAGTGCACAATTAATAAACAATCGTTATATACATTTACTTTATTATCATTATCTTGCTACCTAGCTGAAAGCAATTTGTTATTTTGTAATAATTTTGAATTAACTTCGAGTTTTAGCAAAAGTCATCGCCTGTAAGATTTCTGTTTGTCGTGCAAAACTTATTGTACACCTTTTGACGAAAATTGTTAAGTTTTTAATTAAGTTACTAAGTGTTGACGATGTTTTTCTTAAGTTAAAAAAATTACAAATTTTGATGTATTGATTGTTTTACATAATTTAAAAAGTAAACATAACTTCTTTTTGTTAAACTTTAATCTCACGTATATTAAAAATTCTTTTTTAAATTATTTTTATTATCTGACTTTAATGCTAAAATTCATTACTCTTTGAATATTTTTTTTTTTAATTTTGCTTAATAAATAGATTAAGGGACATTGTAAAACTTTACAATTTAAACAATCTTTTTTTATTTCAAAACTTGTTTTGTTTATTGAATATATTTTGCAAGCTATTGAAAACAAATATAGGTTAATTATGTTTGTGCTATATAGTGTTAAAAGTTTTACAACTTTATTAATTTTTTAAAGGTTTGAAGTTGCCAAAATAGGCGTAATTGTATTCTTACAACTTGAGTAATAATTAAATAACCAGTTTTTAGTCATTTTATTTTACTTGTGTATAGTGATATTCTGCTGAAGATAATTGCGATAAGGTTAGTGAATTGAAAAAAAAAGTTTGTTCTTGACAATTGTTTTTTACATATGATGATTTTTATGTAATAATATTATGCACAGAAAAACATTTGTAAAGTGACTTTACTAGTAACATTTTTGTTAACACTTTTGTTTTGGTTTTGAATTTTTTTACAATGTAGTTTAAACTAGTTTTAAACGTTTGCGCTAAAAATATTGTGTCCTCCACGCATAAATATAAAAAACAAGGTTTAGGTTTAAAAAATCAACCACAAGTTTTAAAAATTAAAAAAAAAAGAAAATCTTTAAATAAAAAAAAAAGTATTATGAAATTTTAATTTATATTTGCTCAACTTATAAGGTGAGGAAGTAGTTACGTTTAGGTCATTATATATTACATTGAAAAACAGCTTGTTTTAATTTTTTGTGGATTGAATGCACAAAACACTCTTTATGCATATGATTACATAAAAAACTCATATACACTAATGTCAAGCATGATGAAAGCAAGATGTCGATAGCTCAGCAGCTATGAGAAATAGATTATTTGTCTTCGGAAGTAAATACAGCAGAGAAACAAATGAAGTAGAAGCATGTGAAGTTTTTGATTCATCTTCTGGAAATGTTGGTTTTATCAAGCAGCGCCTTTACACATTGGCGTTTAATTTGATTAGCTTGTGTTTTTTGCTTCGGAAACTAATTTATCGCAATAGGTAAACAAATTACAACAGCTTTACTTTACGATGTTGACACAGGTGAGTGGTCTGAAAAGACGTTCGAAGTAACAAAAAATATGTACAATTTTTGTTGCACAATTATGCCTCAGCTGAAGTTTTAAAAACAAGTTGTTTTGTGTTCATAGAACTTTTTCTTCAATATATGCTGTTTTATCACAATCTTTCAGGTATTGGCGACAAAAAGTGTATTGTGTTACTTTATATTAACTAACAATGAAGTATTGTATATAAAGTCTCATAAGTTCTACTATAGTTTAAGTAAATTAAATTTTATAAGTTTATAATACTCTGTTTGTTATATAAAACTGTTATTTTTGTTAATAACAGCAATAAGTTATTTCTATTAAAGAAAAAATTAATTATTTCTAGTTTGGTAACTATACGACCTTTACTAAAGTTAAAATATTATTTATATTTTATGTTAAGATTTATCTCATTCTAAAATATTTATTTTTGTAGTTGTTTTGACCACAAAAAAAATTGTTTAAACGAGCTAAATAAAAGATGTAAAATTTAAGCACATTTTAAATTTTGCTATTTGTATTAATATTCAAGTAAAAACATGAGTTACTTAGGTTAAACATTTAAGAATGAAGTAAAATTTTAAGTTGAAGCATAGAAGCTTTTAAAAAGAATGACAAGTATGTTTACTATGATCAAAATTATTACAAAAAAATGTTTACAACAAAATTAGAACTAAACTTGTCATGTTTACTAAAATACCACTTCAAAAAATTGAGCGTTATCAACCTTAGTTTAAAAATATTTTTTCTACTGAGTAAAGTTCTGTGCATGGTAAAAAAAAATTTTACTGCTGTTTTTAACAGGGGAGTATTTTGAAAACACTGTAAGCAAAGTTAAAAGTTTTAACGCATTAAACGAAGATTTTTTGTATACATTCATTTTATATTTTGACGTCAGAACTTTTCAAAAATCCCTAACGTTTTCTAGACACAAGTTTATAAAAGTATTGAATAATTACATTTTTATACACATTTTTTGTATTTATTTTTTGTATTAAAAATAATCTTAAATAAATTTTATAGTTTTTAAACATAATTTAAACAATTTTTCTTTAAATAACTATACAAACAATTTCTTAACTTTGACTCTTGTTTAAAACTAAATATTATGTACAACTTTCATTAATTTCAAGACAAAATGATTTAACTTAAAGTTAAGTATAGTTCATTTTTATTAAACTTTTTAGGTACATTACATACTAAAAAAGACAAAAAAAAAAGTTTTTGACCAAATGGCACCCGGTGTCGGTGCTTTCAAGAAGGAGACCGAAGATTTTTGGAAGAAACCCGAGAAATTTAAGGGCTTTAAGGTGGAAGTGCGCCAATGCAACAACCCGGAGTTAGTTCAAACGATTTCAATATATAAACTGGAAACAGGTCCCAAAATAATTCAGGAAACAAACCAGTCAGAACTTTTAGTAAACAAACTTAATAAACTACAATATTTATAATAAACCGACGCTTAAAGGTATATATAAAATGTGTTTCAAAACCTTAACGTGCAATTTTTGGTCGAACATTCTTTTTTTATTATTTTAACACCTAAATCATTCTTAAAATAACGTAGCATCAATTAAATTTTATGGCTTTTATTTGAATTTATAGTTAACAGAATTAACGAAAAGTTCGTTATAAAGTTTAGAGCAATAACTTAATTTCAGACCTAAAATTGGAGGCAAAAACTGTGAAGAAAAACGCGTGCGTCAAGAACCTTTCTCTACAAAATGTATTGAAGGAGTTTTGAAAGCTAAAAGAATAATGAAACAGAAGAAAATGACATCAAAAAACAAAAGTAGTAATAAAAAGAAATAAAAACTAAGATTAAAATACTTTCTTTATTTCTGTTTAAATAAAAATCTCATTTTTTATTATAAGCTTTCAAAACTTTCCATTAACATGTATAAATTCTTTTTTTTTTTTTCTAAAGTTTTTTCACATAAACATATTTTTATAGTATTTTAAAGAAATAACAATTTTTCTTTCATAAAAACAAAAAAATTGTGTTAAGCCAGCATAAAACCAAAAAAATTAGTTTCTTGCTTTATATGTTTGCAATTCCTGACAAAAAAAAATTCAAAACTTTGTTGTTATCGTCTTCCGGTTAACGTTTTTAGTTGAGAACACTTTTAAGAAAAAAAAAAACAGTTAGTTTAATGTGCAAACTAGTTTTTTTAGAAAACTTTATCAATAAATTTATTTTTATCTGTTCACTTCAGTACGTATTTATATACTTAAATACAATTATTCATACTTATAACCAAATTAAAATTATTTTGTTGTTATATTTAAATTAGACGAAGGTATTTTATAAAACCATACCACTTTTAAAATTTAACATCATTTACGTTAATAGGTTATTTTTTATAGTGTTTTCTAAAGATTGTAGCTATTTAAGCCAATTAAAACTTATCGCCTCATACCAATAATGTTAATGAATATAGAATGGCGTATACATAATTTAATTTTACGATTCTAGCAGTTATCATTTACTTAAAAATTAGTACAAAAATAAAAGCTTGCTCTTGTTCAATGTGGAGCTGATAAAACGTTTATTTTTTCCACTTTTTCCAATCTACAATAATTTCAGCTTTTTCTCTTTTCATTTTTCTCTCGTTTACCTTTGCTTCATGTGGGCAGTCTTTGTTTGTTCTGTTCTTTGCCAAAGTTGAATTTTCCAATTCCTGTCGAGTTTTTTTTTTTTGTAACTTTCAACTTTGATTGAGTTTATAAGCGTGATGTTTACAACTGAATTGACAAGTTAAATTAAGATTAATACGGAAAATATTAACTTAAACAGAAAAGTTTTTTGGTAGAAACATTAAAAAAAAATCTAAACCAATAAGATTTTTTTAACACGTATGAAGCTATTTATTTACTTACATCAAACCGTTTCAGTATCATAGATAATTTGCTGTCCATCATACATTTACTACGTCTAACATCAGTTTGCCAGCATTGATAATTTTTTATACACTCATCAAGTTTTCTCTAAAGAATGTGTATAAAGTAAAACTATGTTTAAATGATGTGAGGTTTTTGTAGAACAGTTCAAATAGTTTTTACACAATCAAAAATTTAAAAAAAGTACAAAAACTATATATTTTATGTACTTAATCTTAGTATAAACAGTCTTTTTTTAATAAAAATAAATGCAAACAACAACCCTAAGTAGTTCAATTTCTTTTTCGAGACTTTCTTTTTGTCTTCTAAGAACCGAATTTTCTTCACGTAAAAATTTATTTTCAAGTTGTTGTTTTTGCATACTAATTTTTAATTCATGAATCTGGTGAGAAAAAAAACATAGTCGGCTTAGTTTTTTTCCACTGTAATTGTACATCTAACTTCAAATGCTAGTGATGTTTACACAATAAAAATACAAGTTATTTAAACATTAAGATGGTCGCTTAAACAATTATAAATTAATTTTTATTTATAAAGTGCTAAAGTATTTTTGTTTAGAACAAAATATGTTTTGGATAAGTATAAAAATAGTATACATAACTTCTATTTGTATTCATAAACTATTTTAACTGGTCAACAAAGATATAATAATCTATTCTTTTAAGAATGTATACAATAGTTTATATATCTTAATGCAGTTTAGTTTGTTTTGATAGTATTTTAGGATAATAAAAAATAGTAACAAAAATGATAAAGTTTACTTCTTGTTTCAAAATCTGTGAATCATCTCCAATCACATATAGAATATTTTCTCTACAAACTTCCCAGATCCAACTTACTAATTCAATCCACATTTTGTTTGTTAATTTGCTAGTTCTTTGTTGTAAATAGTGAATTAATGGTTTTTACAAAAATACTTATTTTAGTTTCTATCTTGTGCTGCGTCATAAAACAAAAATATTTCAAGCAAAAAATTATTATATAATTTCGCTTTATAAAATCGGACAAAAAAGAGCATCATTATTGATGAAAAATATGCAAAGGTCGGTAGCATTTTAAAAGTAACACATTATTTTCAAAATTACTTGTGAGCCGCACTGTATAGAAAAAAGTCTTCCGCGGCAAACAATTAAATAAAAAGTTGACTTAACCTACAGTAAGTTCTGTTTTAATCAAGTGTGTAATAGTATATGCAACAGCAATGCAATAGCAATAACTAAATTAAGACGATTGTTATAAATTTCTACAGTAAAAATATTTTTATTGTTTGTAAAAAGTAGGTTTTTATCGTTAAACTAAAATGGGGGCCATGTTTTTTTTGTAAAACAATTAACACCAAATTAAAATTAGACCACGTTTATACTGAGAAAGATGTAAAAATAACAAAAAAAATTTAAACTTAAATATATTTCTAAATCATGCCAGCAGCCTTTTATAAAGTACAGTAGACTACCGCTTAAGTACGCAAATTGAACCCGACCAAAAAGTGCGTACTTAGCACGGGTAGTGCGTACTTTTTGACGACATAGTATAATATGAAATTTAGTTGTTTGTTTTCTTTCTTACAACTAGCTACCAAATAATTAAGCCAAATAAACAAGTCTTTTTATTTTAAATAACATTTAATACATAATTCTAATTTGCAAAATTTTTTAATAGATTTTAAAATGATTTATTTTTTCTATATAAAGTTTCTACATAATTAATACATACATTTAATATAAAAAGTGAATGTCAGTCAATGATATAAAAAAGAATATTAAGCCATGTTTTTCATATTTTGTTTTGTTAGAGGGAAAGTACCAAACTACATTGTGTTTACCAAACATTTTCAAAACATCAATGTGTGTACATTTAAATTAAATTATGACTTGACTATGTTGTATTTGTAGGTTTTTTAAACTTTGTCATCTAGATTTATTTATTTTATAGCATTACAGCTCAAATATCATTATTCTTTTCACTTTTCTGCGACCACTACATAAGTATTTAGTTTATTAACATTTAATAACAGGACTGTCACAATCTCAGGCCACTTAGACTACTCAGGATTACTCACCCTAGTTTAAAAGTTGTGAAAGTCTCAGGCTAACTCAGCAGGTTGGCCATTCTGCAGTAACCTCTCGCATCTTTACGCACTTTTGACGTTACGCACTCTCGTTTAGTTACGCATTTTAGAATTCTTAATCACTCAAAAAATATATTTTTTGTTTATTTTAAACATTGCACAAATTAGGTTTATTGTATATTTTTAATTTTAAATATGCTTCTAAATGCTAACTCACCTCTCTATATCTTTAGATTTTTTAAACTTATGTTTCTTGACTAATTGATAAACATTAAGTTATACCTTAGTATATCAGAAATATTGTTAACCAAAAGAGATTAAATTAAAATTCTGAAAGAAATATGACTGTGTTAAATAATGAACGGATTATGAAATAATGAGAGTTTAAAACACAAACAAATACTATAGCACTCTTACCCTATATATGAGTAACATGTAAAGAAGAAATCTAATGAAACTTCTAAGGAAAAAGTATAGCTTTCCTTTATAGCTTCTTAGGTGTCTTAATACCCCTCCTTTTATACCTTTAAATAAATAAAATTTTCAATTCCACAAATTTTATGGCATTAAATTTCATTCCTACTAAAAATATCTATTAATATATCTTTAGTACAATGCAAGACAAGTTTATCCATATGTGGCAAAGGTCAAATTAAAAATAGTTGTAGTAATATATACAGTTTTTATTAAAAATTATTCTTACATTTTATATTTTTCGTCCAAAAGAAGAAATCTATTACAGCACCAAATGCATATTTTTTTAAAAGGCTAGAGAAACAAATTTTAATATACACACCACACCATTTTTTAACTGTAAACAAATACTTAATCATAAATAGAATTTGCTAAGTATAATATAAAATAATGTTAAGTATCAAATAAGTCACACATAAATAAAGATAAAATCTAATTATTATTAAAAAAGTTAAAAAAAATTACAAGTATTATTATATTATATAAATTTAAATCTTTTTTTAGTATACGTATAGTTTTATATTTTGTTTTCATATTTACAAATAAAGTAAACGAATTGTTAAGAGTGGGAAAGTCTCCAGTCTGCTTTTAACTAGAAGCAATATCAAAAAACAGCCATTATAGTAAGTATATTTGGTACATCTCGTATCTTTACAATCTTTTGTATCTTTACGCATTTTTTCTGTGGACACAATGTGCGTAAATAAGCGAGAGGTTACTGTACCTGGAAACATAAAATAAGCTGAAATGAGAATGGTTTCTCGATTTTGTCTTTCTGGATAAGTGCGTACTTAAGGCGGGGTGCGTACCAAAAAAAGTACTTACTTAAGCGGTAGTCTACTGTACAGGCTAGTTTGAAAAATAGTTCTTCGCGAACTATGGTACCAATAAAAATAAATAACTAAGAGCAAATTTGTAATTAAATTAACACAAAACAGGCCGTACAACTTACTCACAAGCAATAAAAAGAGTTTTTCTAAAAAAAAATATTAAATAAATCATTAACTTGTTTCTTTTACATTAGCTCTTTTTTACTTATAATTTTGTTTGCTTATTGGGCCGCACTTTGTCGACCCTTCTGTTAGTATATCCTATTTTAATTACAACTAGTTGAAGCTATTTATTGTAAAAATAAAACGTTTAAAACTCTGAAGATGACAAATAGCTAAAGTTAAAAAAAGATAAAAACATTTATAAATGGTAGACTAATAAATTAAGTTCGAATTTGTGTAAGTTATAGAGTGTATATTAATTATGTTTTAAAATATCAAACAACTTAAAACGGCAATAAAACGAAAATGTTAAAAAGAGCTTTCTGTTTAATCAACACATCTGTGCTCAGTTTTCGATTTCGTTAGAATCAAGTTTACATAAAGCATAACTATAAAGAAATAGTTTTTTATATTGCGCGTGATTTTAATTTGATCCTCTTTGAATATTTGAAGCATAAACTTTGAAAGAAAAGTGTTTGTCCTGGAAAAGACGTGAAAAGTGGTGTACGACTAGATAACCGAAAGGTTTTTGGTGCACCAGATCCTAGAACCAAATGTTTTGAGCGCTTTTATTTTTTGCTGTTCAATAAAAAATTCAATAATGAACGTAAAAGAAAAGTTTTTCTAAACAAACTTTGCAATAAATAAAGTGTATTTAAAACCGCGTATTAATAATTTATTTAAAAAGTTCACGTTGTCACTACTTTTCTAGTTTAGTTTTTTTTTGCTAACACTATAAAAACTTAAGCTGTTTGTATTAATTAAGGATTTACAAATTTATGTATTTATGATTTCGTCTTAGTTTTCAAATAACTTTGTTTTGCGCATAAAGTTTTTACAAAACATAACGACAAATACTTTTTGCATTTTTGTTCTATATTAGTAGGAATCTCACTAACAACAAATGAAAATGCAAGAAAGTATTTTCCGTTACTTTTTTTGTACACTTATGAAGCTATATACAATTTTATCCTATCTAACTTCGACATTATGTCTTTAAAAGTTTTTTCTAAATAATATAAATGTGGGCTGTATTATAGCTTAACCAAGAAACTTAACAGAATTAACTTACAAAGTGTACCTAGTAGAAAATAAGACAACTATAAAGTTTGACTTCTTCAGTTAATTAATTCACTACAGCAAATTTTACGTTAATGATGTACCTACCTTAAAATTTCTGTTTAATTTTCGCTATATGAAAAATATTCAAAAAATATAGATAAAGTTTAGTTGTCTCGTGTCTTTGATAACTTAGACATTAAACAATGAATTTTTATTTATGTTTGTTCTTAATGTTTGGATATTATATTAACATTTTACTATTAAAGACTACTTCAAATTTGATTTATACATAAATTTGTCTAAAAACTCTTTTTAATATACGTTTTGATCAAAATTTTTAGTATTAAACATAAATGTTAAAAACTTTTATAAATTAATTTTGAATGTTTGTTATAAAAGTAATTCAAATCTCAGATAATACTTTATTTGTATATTTAGTCATAAGTAAAAATGATAATTTGTTTAATAATCTGTTATGGTATATTCTAATTCAAAATTTAAAAATTCACAATAACACATTGTCAAATTGGTGACGGCTAGTATTTTTAAACTATTTAACTACCAGCTCTTATAATAACAGTGTTAGTTTCATATTAGAGTTAAACAAAAAGTGTGATGTGGTGTATTAATTCTATTCATCATCAAGTAAATTGATTATATGGGCTATTAAGTAATGTGTATAAAACTAAGAAATAAATTAGAAATTCTTATAATTACTTTGTTAAACTAAATTTTGGTTTTGTAGAAGTGTAAAACTATAAAAAAACAATTATAAAATAAACAACAAAACACATTTTAAAATAAAATTATTTTTTATTAACTACAAGATTAAAAATAACCACAGTTTAGGTTACAAAAGTCTTAAAAATCAACATAGCTCCACTAAAATTATCTAACAAAAAAGTATTTGGATTAACTTTTAAGTCATAAAAAAAATTAAAATCAATTTAATGAATAAAACTTATTACTTTTTTAATCATAACTATATTAAAAATGCAAATCACATAAAATATTAATTTTTATTTGCTTTAAAATTTTCTAATGGACTATAGATTACTCAGATGCAGCACTAATACACAAATATTACAAACACAATGTTCTTTTTAATATTTAAGTAAATCAAATTAAAACAAGACTAGCATATTTTGAATTGAAAAATAAAGTACCAAAAAGCATAATTGATAAACAAAATATTACATCATGTATGACAAATTATTTCAAAATATGACTAATTCATATGAAAACGTTTTATTATTAATGTTCATATTCCTAAAAAACTAATGTTAAGCTTAGACTATAAAAAAAAACCTAATAAAAACTGATTAAAAAATAACAATGTTTAAAGATGAAAGATTTTTAACAAATCCACAGTATAATTAAATGAAGAATTTTAAGTCATTTTTAGTGAAGTATTCAGGCAAACATCTAAACAAGAAATTATTATTTTAAAAAACGCATGGTAGATTAGTTTTTTTTCTAAAACATTCATAGTAAACATATTCTATAAGCAACATAAACTAGCTTAAGCACTTCAAACAACATAACTAAAAAAAGAGTGATTTTCAAAATTAAAAACTTTTCCAATAGACAACAAAATGATTATTTGAGTTAACTAAATCATATCATAGGGCAACGTAAAAACGCACTAAAATCAACTTGATATGAAGTTTTGATCATAACAAATTGATAACTTATTGAAGGAGCATATGAAATCGCAAAAAAATTGATTTTTAAAACAAAGCAAAAATGAGGTAGTTGAAGTGTTAATATTTTTAGGCTTTTGTCAGTTCAATCAGTTCTTCTTTATTTTCATTTTCTTTTGATTTCCTGTTAAATTATTTTTGTTAAAAAAAATTCAAAAATATTAGTAGTAGCAAAGATATTTTTTAGCTTAAATAATTTATAGTTTATATAATGCTATGAAACTATAACTAAATATATTGTTAGAAATATTTATCATAATTTGTTTATAAAACCACATGTTAATTGCTTTAGAACTTTTAAACAGTTTTTAACAAATTATTATATTAGAATATAAAATAAAATAACAAAAAACTATTTATTATAAAACAGAGAAGTAAAAAGTAATCTTAATCTCAACCTATTTATATAAAATACCTTTAAAAGTTTTAAATTAAAAACTAACAGCAATAACCAAGTTTCTACAAAAATCAAAATACTTAATTATTGAAATTATTAACTTCATCAGTAATTTCAACAAAAAAAAAATTTGTTCTAGAAAATTCTTTTGTGCTTTAAACAAAAACAGTTTACAATGGATGGGGGCTTGATTTTGAAGCACAGCCTATTTAAATAAGTAGGAAATTATAGCCCTTTTTTTTTTTTTTCGTTTAAACTTAACTAAATTACATGTAGCAATTGTAAAAGAGTCTGGTTCCATTCAATGAAGACTTTTATTTTAAGTTTTAGCTGAAAGTTGTTTACTTTGTTTCAAAATACTTTTCAAAACACTATACTAGGGGTCGGCAGCCTTTTATAAGTCGCGGGCCAATTTTCACATAAAAAATTGCTCGCGGGCCGCATTTATTAGAAAAAAGTCTTTGCGGGCCGCAGTTTTACTGGAAAAACATCTAATAACCAATAAAAAAAAATACTATTATAAACCAAAAATTTGGTAAATTAAGTAATGAAAGAGCACGACTAATGAGTTTTTACTAAATTAAGAGCACGATTGCAAGCTTTTATCACAAAAATTTTTGTTTGTATTGTTTTTAAAAAGTTTATTTTTAGATAAAAATTACCTCGCGGGCCGCAGTTTGCCGACCCCTGCACTATACCTACACACTGTAACTCTTAAAATTCAGTAAACAGTTCAAACAGTAAGTACAATATTTAGTGTGCTAACATGTTTTTTTAGTTATTAATTATTGAAAAACTAAAATTTATGTTAGCTTTAAAAAGAATATCATATTTTATAGAATAAGTTTACAGGAAACTAAAAACTAAATTGATTCTGATGACTAGATAATAAAACAAAGAACGAAATAATAAACATTATAAAACAAATTTCGATTGTTAAATTACTTCCTGAAGTAGTACAGTGAAACAACGTAAATATTTTCGACCTTATCTTAAACCCATAGCTAAAACTAAAAACAATTTTTTTCTTGAATAGCGAAAAATAATAATTAAGTTAATTATTTTAAAATAAAAGTGTGTTTGTATTGAAAAACCTAACGCCACCTAAAAAAAAAAACAAATGAACTTTCTTGTTTTAACAAGTATCTACTTCAACTCAAATACTACTAGTTCGTTTTAAAACAACACACAGAAGTTTTTTATAACCAAAAAATATATATGAAAAAATAAAAAAGGATTTTATCTTTAAAATTAAGCATTTTTTTAAGAATGCAAGTTATAGTTTTGCAAAATATGATATTCGTGTATAAAAACTTAAAGTTTTAATGTTTGGATGTAAATAAATTAAAATGACTGTCAATAGTTCTTAAATAACAGAATAGTTTTAATAAAAACTGTGTTACATCGCTGAAAATACTTTAATTAAAATACTGTAAAAGTTTGTGTTAAACGTGTTTCATAACACATTTAAATAGGTTAAATATTTGACCATGGTTTAAATTCAAAGTTTTAAGTTTTCGATCCATATCGAAATAAAAAAAGTAACATTACTTAGTGTATTCTATTTACAGTTCATTTTTTAAAATACTCCAAAAAAAAATAGAAACTTACAAATATAAAGTGTTTCCTACTAAGAAAACTAATTAAAAAACTTATACATTTAAAATTACTACAATTGTTTAAACATCAAAAGAAGGTAAAATTAAAAGAATAAACTGCCTTTTTGTTTGTTTATAAAAAAGTTGATTTGAAAAGTTTAAAAATAATTTTGTTGTGTAAATATAATTCTTAAAGATTATCAATTAATTCAAACAATAAAGCATTTGGAGTGTTCACAATCGACAAATATTTTCGTTGTAATCAGATCTTTTTGTTTTAAAACTTTATTCTTTAAGCTCTTTTACATGTTAAAAAAGGTTTCCAAGTATGTATTTAAAAACATTTTTCAACTTTTAAAGCCCTAGTTTTTTTTTTTGCATGACAACCTTTTAGAGCTTTAAAACTAAAGAAAATTTGATAGGCTTTTAAAAATATAAAGCAACAAAAATAATACAAAAAAGTAAAAGTTCAAAAAACTACTTTTTTAAGTGTCGAAATATTGTGTAAAAAATTTAACGATATTTGTAATCAAGTATACTTTCAAGAATACTTTAAAGTAAATAAAAGCACAACAGTAAATTCTATTTTCACTTTTAAAAAGTTCATATTCAAAAAATTACATCATATTTTTTATAAGGAAGTTACTCATTGAAGGTGTTAAAAAGTATTTAAAAGCTGAAGTAGTATAAATGAGTTTTAACAGTAAAAAATTCAAATCATAATACAAGCAGTAAAAAAATTAATCCGTTTATTTATGCTTCAAAATTATTATAAAACTTTTTCAGATCTTATATATATTTTTTAGGTATACGAAAACATTTTCATAAACTTTAGACAGACAACAACATAAACAGCTGTCTTTGATAATTTCAAAAGAAAACCGCTTAAGTGTATATATAACTCTAGTTGAAACACTTAAACATTGTATTAACATTGTTGATTATTATTTATGGTAAGTATTAACCAAAGTTCAGCCTAATAAAATATCGAAGTGTTTAAAGCACAACAATAAACCTATGATTTTTAAACTTTACACTGATTTAATAAACTAGAAATTGTTGTTCAATCTATGTAATTTACAAGTCATTTGATCCCATAACATTACAATTTTGAACTAGAAAAGATGCTAAAAACTTTTATCTATAAGGTAACAATGTAAAAATAAACTCTTCAAGCAGTGTTAGCCCTTATAACTAATCTATAACTATTAACTCTATAGTTTACTAGCAATCCTGATTTCATTTAAAAAATAATATCTGCTTTCATATTTAAACTTTTTTCCAACAAACCACAACTCATTTTAAAATACAATTATTAAAACTAATTTAAACAAAAAACAAAAACTCACACTTGATTGTTTCTCTTCTTTCCGTGCTTCTTACCGACCAAACGAAGCGTGAAGAACACAATCACCAAGGCAACCACTAACGCCTCGTTGATGTATGCCAACACAATGGGGTTTTCCCCTATGAAGAAACCAATTAGCAGAGGGACGACCATCTCGCCCACGCTGCTACCCACCATGATGATGGATGCTGCTCTGTGATTGGTTGGAATGTTTTCGGATGAAATAATGTTGATTATAATTACCAAGTAAGTTTAATTGTTTGCTCAATAACAACGTTTAATATATTTCTTTAGATTTCTTTTCTGATGTGAAATATTTAAGTTCAATATAAAAAAATATTGGTCGGAATTATATTAATGTAAATTTTTTACTGAAATAATCTAAAACGGGTTGGAACATTTTTTGCCTAAAATGTTTTTGAAAAAGTTTTAAAATGTTTTAAATATGTTACGGCTGTAAAGAAGATATTTTTTCATTTACAATTTTTTAGAATTTTCAAAGTTTACTTAAGACTGTCTCCTTCTACATTTTTTATCAATTTCTTTTTAACTTCCAGAAATTATTCTGCATTTCTAAAATAATTTTTTTTTTAATTTTTAAGAAATCTTATTTCCTAGGAAATTTATAGAAAAAGTCGGTGAAATATATAACAGATTTTCTTTATTTCCAATACATAAAAAAGACTATCTAGCACAAAAAAGTGGTTTACCCCCCATGTTTAGATTAAAAATAGTAAGCTCAGTAAACAATTAAACTAATAGATAATTAAATTACAAAATTACTTTTATGAGACCAGCTTGTTTACTTACAACAAAGTGAAAGATTCATTTTCAAACACTTTTGCAAAAATCTGAAATTTTATGAAGCAAATTGGCTACAAAAACACAATCTATCAAATACTTTAATTTACGTTAACATTTGCATTATTTCAAAGCAGACCTGGCTAACGAAATTCAGCAAACAAACTTACCTTCCATTGAAATCTATGTACTGGTCGCCCCACAAAATCCCTGCCGAAAATATGCTGGCAATTCCAAGACCGTAAACGGCCACAATCACCCATATCAAGTAAGGGTAAGCCCCTGCAAAGCGCGGGTAAAACAGCAAGCAGGTCGATGAAATTGTTGCTATCAGCAAGTTCATTGTCATAATATCTGTTCAGAGTTTATAACGAAGTTGTTTAAAACAATTAGTTAAATTTATTAAGTAGAAAGCAATAGAAGCAAATAAATGGAAAAACAAAAACATATATGCTATTTAATCTGTTACAAAGTTTATTTACATATCATTTAAAACTTAAAAACAAAAGGTTTTTATTATTGTAAAAACAAGTTATAATAAATTTTATATATAAGCTGCCCTAAATAGAAAGTTGAAAATATTTCTGTAGAAAAATGCAAGCTAGAGGGAGAAAAAAAAGACTTAATTTTAAATCTATTTACTTCTACTGATTTTAACCGTTTTCAATACGTTCTCAATTAAATTTAATTAAAACAACAAAAAGATAAAACTTTTATTTATTTCAGCTAGTCTGTTTTTTTTAATAAACATAAAAAGTTATTCTTCAATTAAGCAAAATAAAATCTTCTACAATATTATGATAACGGTAGATTTTCAAAAAACACTTTTTTCTAAGCTGACTATAAGTCAAAAGTTAAACGTTATCATTATTTTAAACTATAAGAAAATCTTTTTGTGTATACTTGAAATTTTAAGTAAAGTTTATTAGTTATTGATCTCAAAAAGCAAATGTATAAAAATTCAACATTGAAACACAACAAACTTTTTTGTGACAATTTAACGGACAATGGTATGGCCAGGGCCAGACCCAACGCGATATTCGCCCAGAAAACGGTGTTCAGCATCGAGCCCTGGTACTTGCTCATCGGTGATTCACTGTGGGTCGTCACCATCGTGTATATGAACGTGCCGAATCCCACTTCAACGCCCACGTACAAAAAGTAGAAGATGAACAGCAGCACTAGTATGGTGCATCTGACATTAAGTAACTTCTTTTAGAAAATGTTACTTAAAAACATTATAGAAGTTATTTCAACAAATATTGATAACTTTTTTTTAATAAATTCAATCTTTTACTTATTTTGCTACATAAAATTTTGTTGTGGTAATTATCATTTTTTGTATTCACTTTAATGTTGACTCTGTCAACATTTTTTGCTATTGTTGTTTTTTAAGCGTCGTTTCAATGTAATTTACTAGAAAATATGTAATTGTTTTAATTACTTATAACCAAATCACATAAAAACTGATGGCAGTCAAACAGAAAATAATATACATTTCCGAAAATAAATTAAATTACTTAAAAAATAAAAACTTATACAATGACTGAGTATCATTAAATTAGTTTTCATTATCTTATGAGTAGCATATTCTTAAAATCTAAAAGAAATTTTTTAATGACCACAAAACAACTAATGTGGATTAATAAGATATACAAACTTTATAGATGAAGAACTAAGGTTAACACTTTTTAGCAAAAAATTTAGTTTTTTAAATAAATATAACACTTATTCAATTTAAGTATAATTTAATACCAAATATCTACAATACACTTTTTTCTGAGTTAAAGACTACATAACTTTTTGAAACTTATAGGAAAAGTGCCAAAAAGCATATTTTTAAGCATATATAAAGTAACTAACTACAAATAAACAGGCATAAACTATTATACTAAACAGTTTAAAATAATACGTGTATATACATTATATATAAAGTTTTTGTAATATTATTTACAGATTTTGTAAAAATTCATTATACATGAAGTTCTAGCATCTTAGTTTATAACTTAATTACAATGTGCAGTCTCAACAAGAACTGGTATTATCAATAGAAAATTTTTATTTTTTTCTTATACTAGAAAATTTATAATAAAAAAGAAGTACACTTAACGTAATTTAGAACTGAATTTTACTTTATTCGTCTCTTAATTTAACTTTACTACAAAATTTAGATTTCTTAGACTAAAGAAGGGGTGGGCTACTTTTCTAGTTGGTGGGCTAAATAATAAAAAAAAATTTGGAATTTTCTTGATCTTTAAAAAATTGTAAAATAAAAACTAAAAAAAAAATAAGTGAAACTGTAAAAATTTAATCATTAAATAAAAACTTCTGCGTGCTTAAAAAAAAAGTTAAAATGAACATTTAAAAAATTATTTCTATTAAATAGACTAATCATATTTTGTTTGCACAAGATGTATTAAAGCTAAAAACTATGTCTAAAAGGAAATTTAGTTTAATATAAAAACTTTTTTGATTTGTGTTACAAAATTTATTCCTAAAAAGTTTTATAACATTCTTCATTAAAAAAGTAATGCATCATTATCTAGCAGATTTTAAGACGTTTAATGGTTACCGTTATATTAATGGTTTGAATATTATATGTAATAATATAAAAGTTTATTGCAAACAAAATACAAAATAGAAGTACTTTTCGGACACGCTCTTCAGTATTTTATCGTGTCAAAACAAGCTGAAATAATAATTTACTGATAAAAACTAATAAAACTAAGTATTTAAGAAAACAAATTAAATTTAACACAATAGTAATAATTAACAAATTAAGGCAATCGTTTAATCAGAAATAATATAAATGTAACACAACTTTACTAATCAACTAATTTAAGTTCAACGAATTAAACAAAATGGTCGAATAAACAAATTTCTTTTGTTTACAGAGATCTGGCTTTAAGCTTAAAATGTATATAGCTTCTAAAGTTTTTAAGTGAAATTCATTACGAGCAACTGATATTATTTTGAAGTTATCCACTTTATAGTTTTCGACACACTTAGGATTAGTAATCAGGTGTTGGCCAATCGCTGAACTACTATTTAGTTTTTTCAAATCATCAAATAATTTGATGATTTGAAAAAAAAAAAAAAACTAAATAGCTAGTTTAGCGATTGGCCAACACCTGATTACTAATCCTAAGTGTGTCGAAAACTATAAAGTGGATAACTTCAAAATAATATCAGTTGCTCGTAATGAATTTCACCTAAAAACTTTAGAAGCTATATAGATTTTAAGCTTAAAGCCAGATCTCTGTAAACAAAAGAAATTTGTTTATTCGACCATTTTGTTTAATTCGTTGAACTTAAATTAGTTGATTAGTAAAGTTGTGTTACATTTATATTATTTATGATTAAACGATTGCCTTAATTTGTTAATTATTACTATTGTGTTAAATTTAATTTGTTTTCTTAAATACTTAGTTTTATTAGTTTTTATCAGTAAATAATTATTTCAGCTTGTTTTGACACGATAAAATACTGAAGAGCGTGTCCGAAAAGTACTTCTATTTTGTATTTTGTTTGCAATAAACTTTAATGTATAAAAATTGTGATTTTTATAATGGAAAAACCATTATTTCAAAATAATATAAAAAATATATATATAACATTTAAATCATTATATGTATAACAACTACACAGGGTAAATACTCAAATTATGAACAAACCTGAATTGTTTATCTTTTTTTTTATCATCCTTACTAACTTCCAGTTTTTCCTTTTTTTTATCAGAAGATATTTCATCAACTTCGTTGCAAATGTAAATGTACCAAAAACACAGTGATACAAACACTGCTGTGAAGGCACAGATAAAATATGCCCACGCCACATCGGGTAAGCTAGAAGATTGTACTTCAATTGAAGATGAATCTGGAAAGTTAGTGAAGTGAAATAACTAACAAGTATAGATGTTCTTAGAAAAAAATAATCAATATAAAAACAGAGCTGCTTATATTTGGATATTGTAAAAAATGTTAAAATATTATATTTAATGATTGCCTCAGAGAGTTCTTAAATCAATAGGATGGGAAAAACCTGTAAAGAGCTCTGTAACAGGGTAAAAAGGTTAATAAGTAATATAAAACAATGATTCAAACAATTAAAGAGATATGTTACACAGGAGCAAGGGTTTCCAAAGTTTTTTGGATAAATTTCTTTCAGGTTTTCTAAATTTCTTCCTTGATTTCAAAAGTACAAGTTTAAGGGTCTACATTTAGTATAAAATTCAGTTTAAGGTAAAAAAAATGTATCAAACAGTATAATAGCTATTGAAAGTTACTGTTGAAATATTTTAAATGTGTTTTTAATTTCATTTTTTAATGTTGAAAAAATTATCTATATTTCAGATTTTTGTGCCAAATCGAAATTTTATTACTTTAAAAGTAAAAATTTAAAAAATTCTCGGCTTTTTTATGATTTTTAGTTACTTTTTTCAAGTGTCAATGTTTTTTTAATTTCTCAAATTTCAGGTTTTTTCAGGCTAAATTTTCAATTCTTAGGTTTTTCCACAATTTTAAAGTTTTTTGCAATCTCTATAGTAGTTAAAATAAAGTAAAAAACTTAAAAAATGTTTCGCATTATAGCTTATGATAAAGTAATAAGATAAATAGTTTTAAGTACATTTGATAAAATATCAGCTTAGTAAACTAATTTATTGATTTAAAAAAGAAAAATATTAAGAAATATTCATAATCAACTCATATGAATAACGTAAAAAAGTTTTAAGCACATAAGCAACAAGAAGTTGTGCATGTGTTTGGTTTAGTGAAACTTAAACACATGCAGTTAATTTGATAGAGATAACTTATTTAAAGAAAAATTTTGATAAAAAACTTTTTTGATTAAGAGTAGCAGGGTCACCAAAAGTTTTTTTTCCAGGTTTTCTTGATTTTCTTCAGGTGTTTTAAATTACAAGTTATTTGGTTAATCTTTTATTTAGAATAAATATTTAGGTAAAAAATTGCTTTTAATGTTATTAAAATATTGTAAAGATACTTTGGCTTCTTTAAATGTGTTTTTAATAAACAAAAATGATACACAAAGAAAAATTCATAAGAGATAAATTTTTCATACCTAGTCAAAATTTAATAATTTTTCTTCAAAAAATTCTTTAAATTTCCACGTTTTTCCTGGTTTTTTGGTAACCCTGAGAAGAGTTAGTACAAAAAAATAGTTATAATAGAAATACATCTTTATTGTTAAAACTAAAGACTTTGTTCTTATTTTTTAATGAGTAAAACTACTCAAAGTAGGTTGGCTACTGGTTTTTAAGAAATTCCACAAGGTTTTCTGAATTTCTTTCAGTTTTTTGAAAGTACATGTTATTGGGTCTATTTTTAGTTTAAAATTAAATTTAAGGTAAAAAAATTTGTGAAGTAGTATAACATCTTGAAAAAATACTGTAGAGCTATTTTATATGTTTTTTTTTAATAATAAAATTTTGATGATAACATAAACTTTTGTCTAAATGATAGATTTTCAGTTTAAAATCTTAATTGTATTGTACTTATCATGTAAAAATTGTTTATAATTCCAATTTTTTTTGCAAATTTTGCTAAAATTCTGGGTGTTCAAAGTTTTTTTTTCAAAAATTCTGAAATTCCTAGCTTCTCAAGGTTTCTAGGTATTCTTGCCACCCTCTTAAAACACTTGCAGTTAAAGATCAGGCATACATAAATTTAAAACAACAAACTTGAATTCGCAGTAGAATTATCACCAACTGCAGAAGAATTGCTTTCAGCTGAAGTTGATTTAATAAAAGGTTCAGCAAACACAGGGCCGACTGAAAAGATGAAGTGCGCAAACTGCATGTAAGGAGCTGATTTTTCACCCCACAGTTCCAATATAAGCACGTTTCCGACTGTAAGAATGTTAAGTTTTGAAATTTAGAATTAGAAAGTGTAGAAACTGTGATCTTTCTACATTGGAAATTCATAAAAGCAAGCAATGAGAAAAAAAAAATTCAAAGATAATTTTTTAAAATTCAAATACCTGTATCTAGTATTCCCATAGAAAATCCAATAGTGGCAAACATAACAGCCATCAAAGCAGAATACAAAAAAGGAATCAATGCATTTCCAACTGCCGTCATAATTAATGAACAAAACAGCAACAAATAGTTGTTCATTTTCCTGTAAAGTTATTTAAAAAGTTTAAATGTTTGTAAAACAAAATAAATAAAATGTTTAATAATAGATTATTTTTACAAAAAAAATGGTTACTTATGAATTTTTTACAAACTACTACTTAAAAAATATAGATTTTTAAATCGTAGTATTTAAATAAATAGATAAAAATAAATTGTTATAAAAAAGTTTTGTTTCAAGAGCAAGTAAAACTAAGAAACTTTAAAATTACAACTTTACAACGTACAACATTCAAAAACAACTAACTCATTGAGAAATCCACCAGCAAGAGAACCACACATGTACCCAACTCCCCTAGCAGGCAGTATGAAAGACAAGTCATCTATGTTTAAATTAAGATTTATTGCAAGAGTGGGTAAGGTTGGCCCCAAGCAAGATACTGATGATCCCTGTGGTATAAAAAAGTTTGTTATAAAAAATTATGTACAGCACTTTTAGTGAATATAATACAATTTGAATTTGGAATCCTATTCTGAACTAGTGAAATATATACTTCATTGTGTTTTCTTGCTTCAAAAGTTTTCCATTAAAATTTGAACAACAAGCTTGTACTTGCTGACCTTTCAGATGTTTTTTTTACTTTAAATCAACTTAAGCAATTATAACAAAGTTCTGATTTTTTGTAACAAACGAATTGAAATTTCTCTCAAGTTGGTTCAAAATACACAGTACTTGTTCACTCCTTTTTCGAATAAATCTTTTTATTGCAAGTTTTCTTCGAGATTTTGTTCAAGTTTTAAACTATAATTTTTCAAAACTAAAAGACATGCAAATACTTGTTTTAATATTGTAAGTCATGCCATCAAAATATAGTTTCTAGTAAATAGGTAAAGCAACTAAAAACGTTACCCACCTAGTCAAAATATACAGAGTTGCCACTGATTTTTGGCAAATTTTCTACAGGTTTTTAAAAATTTTTTGAGGTTTTTTAAGGTATTTGTTTTAGGGTCTAATTTTAGTTTAAAGTAAAGTTTAAGGTAAGAAACTGTGTAAAATAGTATAAAAACATTGAAGGAGAATGTTAAGCTACTTCAAATGTGTTTTTTATTAAAAATTTGTTGATGATGAAAAAAAAATGTTTCTATATGGTAGATTTTTTGTGTCAAATCAATATTTTTCTATTTAATTGAAAAGTTATTTTAAATTCCAGGTTTTTCCAGGTTTCCAGGTAAAGTGGCAATCCTGTATACACTTTAATTTAAGTTTTTGACTTTTAAAAACTTATTAGTTAAACATTTTTTAATACTTTGTAGTAGTTGTATAAAGCTAAATAAAAATAAAATTTTTGTGTGCCTACTTACTTAGGAAAACTTTGATTTAATCATTTGCTTTATTTTTAAATTTCTACAAGGTTTACCTGCAAAACACAATAATGTAATTCAAAATTTTAGTTACAAAAACTAAGCTTTTTAACGTACTAAAACTCATAATTCACTAAAAAGTTGTAAACAAATATGAGTTTTTGATAAACTACACAGATAAAAATCAAAATAAGTTTGATCAATTTCCTTTTGTTTGGAGATCAAATATAACTAAAATAACTTTACAAGAGTTTCAAATTATCTGCACAAAACTAAAAAAATAAATGTATAACTCTATAAAGTAATTTAAAAAAATATAAATTAAAACTCACCAATGAAAAGAACGCAGCACAAAGAGCAAATGTCTTAAAATATTTAAATGATAGTTCACTTTCAGTACACATCTAAAAATATTCAAATTTTTGAGTAAGAAAATAATAAACTTTTATACTTTAATACAATACTAGGTTTAATTTTCTAAAACAATAGTTTTACTATTCTGTTTACAGAGTAGATTAGGGTTGGGCAACGTTAAGTTATTGACAGGCCCAATCAAGAAAAATTTCCTTTTTTACAGGTCAGAATATTTCGAGTATCTACCGAATTCAACCTGATCCTTGTTTAGATCTGAATCCTATTTTGAAAGTATTATCTGGATCTGGCAAAGTACTAATTTTAAATAAAGATCATGATCCAACTGAAAACTAAATTCAAAAAGATTTAGATCCAGAAGGATGCTTATGATTGGGTATTTAAGAATTTTGAATCGATTTAACAATTACTAAATTAGGTAAGATCATCAAATTACCTAAGTAAACATATTGTTCTTAAATAAATTGAAAAAGGAATACTCCAACTGACTTGAAACAGAACAAAATACTAGAACAGAATGATGTTATTAACACTACACAAAAATAAAAAACTATTTTTAAAACCGTTTTTAGGGTCAAAGTCTTACAGTTGGGTTTTGTAAAAATTATTAAAAAAAGGTTTTGTACAAACTTTTTAATATCTTCATTAGCTAGCCAGATTTCACATAAATTTTGAAAATGCTTAGCCAGTAGTATGTTGTCCACCCCTAGATAGAGTAGATTTATTAAGTAGGTAAAAGAAAATTATAATAGTTCAAGTAAATATAAACTAAAGCTAAGACTTTGAGCATTATTATGAGTTTAAATTAAGGGGAAAAGGAGGGGGGGTAAACACCCTTTTTTGGTTTTTGATCTTATTTTATATAGTTTTAACTAACCTACAAAATGATTTTTACATATTTAAAAAATTCTAAATAATTTTTGAGATATAGCCTGTCAAAGTCAGAGGCAACAATAGGATCCTTATGGGAGGCGCAAACTAAAAAGGCAAATAATAAGAAATCACTAAAAATTTATCTACTCCTATGTTTTTTGAGATAACTACCTCAAATTTTCAGCAAATGTTCCTTGATATATTTAAACAATTCTGTCAGAAACAATTTTTAAAAAATTAAAAAATAATAAAATTATACAAAAAACAAACAAAAAAAACAGTTTTTTTTAGTTTTTTTGTTATAATTTCTTTTTTTTTTAATTTTTCAAATTCTGTTTCAACAGAATATTTTAAATATTGCAAGGAACATTTCCTGAAAATTTGAGGTAGTTATCTCAAAAAACGTAGGAGGAGATAGATTTTTAGTGATTTCTAATTATTTGCCATTTTAGTTTGTGCATCCCATAAGGATCCTATTGTTGCCTCTGACTTTGACTGGCTATATCTCAAAAAATATTTAGAACTTTTTAAATATGTAAAAAATCATTTTGTAGCTTAGTTGAAACTATATAAAATAAGATCAAAAACCAAAAAAGGGTGTTTACCCCCCCTATGCCCTTAATCAGTTTAAACATTATACACACCAGGGACATAGCTAGCTCAAAAAAGTTACAAATTTGCAAAAATTAAAACATCTGAAATAATAAAGTCCTAGCGGGAACATAGCAATTTAAACTACCTCAAATGTTATTGAATTTAATCTGAAAATATGCAGTTATGGTAATACATCAAAAAAGGAATGCTGAAGTACGAGTGATAACTGTATACAAGGCAATTTATTTTGCTCCACACCCCCTATGACTCTTTATGTCATTTGTGTAAACCCAGAAAATATCATTAAAAATAAGTATAAAAAAATGACAATTTAACTCAAAAACATTTATATTGTATTCAAAATCAAACATTTAACGTAGTCAATAGTAACACTAAGTTATGCAAGTTTTTGTAACATAAAATTGTATGATTTTGATTTTTGAAGCTACAGCTTCCAATAGGTTTAATTTTGCATTGTAGCTTTTTGACAAAACAAAGCTTTAACGTGCTAAATGTTACAATTTTGATGTATTTAATTTGTTAAATATTTACAACACTAAAAATTTTTTTTGCACATAAGTATATGTTTCTGTAGATTTGCAGAAACGTACCAAACTACGTACCTGACACACTAAAAGTATATATGCATTATATTATCTGCTACTATGGTTTATTTATTCAAACAAATATAAGTATAACCATTTCAACCCTAAATTGTTCAAATAAATATACTATACACTATTGTATTAGTTTTCTTTTCAGTCATAAATATTCCTAATGCATGTTTTGTTTAGTTGTGTAGCTTACTTAGATTTAAAACAAATCAAATAATAAACTTTGAAATACCTAACCAGAATCAATATTTATTTTAATTGCATTTTTACTTTTGTAATAAGGCAAAAATATTAAGGGAATTTTATACTACTTTAAACAAAAAAAAAATCAATTTTATAGTAATATTTTAAGAGATATAAAGGAAAAAAGTTTAATAAAATAAAAACTTTCTAACAGATTGGTTAAACATATTGAAAATCTAAATGGTATGTATTCACAAAATAATACTTTGTGAACTAACAAGCCTTTAAAACCAAAGTCCAGTAAGTTAAATCAAATTAAAGACAGTTTTAGTTGAGAATACATGCAGAGCATTTTAAAATTTTCAAGTATATTCTGACCCAGCTAAAAATAAAAAAGAATTAACTACACAGTTCAGTATAAATAAAAACTATTTTGAAAAATAAATAACAGTTCAATTTAAACTATTTTTCCAATAATTCCAATTACTCCCCAGAAAACGTTTATTGTTGCAAGGGGTAGAGTTTGAGACTGATGTTTTTTTACCATAAAATAATAAAAAATATTGTACTGTTTAATTTTTAAGGTTACATTAAAACCAAAGAAGTAATAAGTTTCAAATTTACTAAAAAACTCAATAACTATATGCCATTGCTACAACTTTTTCATACAATTTTAAGATAAAGTAATATATAAAACAAGACATTAACAAAATTGAGTGTGTGCAAAAAATTTTACCTGGTTGATATGTAGTCGTTATAACATATCTCATTCATCATATAATGATAGATTGATTAAACTTGGATTGAGGTCTCTATAGTATAGAAGATGGGAATTGAAATTATTTATGCTATACAAATTTATTAATGGCAAATATAAGGTTTTTTTCAGTCAATATTTTATTTTTTCTCTTAATAAATATCAATTAGGAGGAAAAACAATAAAACAATGCGTAAAAATAATTTTAACAACAGTCAGTGGCAAGGTTCATTTTTCAAAGACCAGAGACTATGTGGAACAAATTACTACAGGATGTAGTATTGTGTGAGAGGGTGGAACATTTCAGAGTAAAAATTAAAAAAAAAATTTTAAATAGTATAAATATCAGTAAAATTCAGTAACCTTACAAAAAAATAATACAGAAAATAAAATTACTAAATATTTGTATAATATTTATCTCATTTAAATAAGCTACCAATTTCTTCATTTTTTCTACTTGTAGTATTAATTAGTATTATTTACCTACTCCTCACCCTTGACAGAGTATTAATTTAATTTTATTATTTTTGTACAACAAATTTTGTAAGTCTTAAGTTATTGACTTTTATATCTATCAAATAAGTTTAAACTTTATAACGAGTTTTATAGTTTTAACTATGCTTGATGTTTATTTTTTGTTGAATATAAATGATTTTATTTTCGTTATTCTCATTGTGTGTCTTGTTGAAGTGGCTCAGGTTTTGATGCCTGTGTCCAACGTTGCACAATAAACAATCTAATAATATTAATAAGTAAATATTTAATAAACTGTTGAATGTAGATTGTTGTTCAGCATATTTCAAAAGAAAAATTAAGCAAATACTTTAGCTTCAACTTAGGTTATTACCCTACACAGCTTTTAATAAAACAAAAAAATTTACCAGAGAGAGAAAGAAAGTATTCAGTGTTGCTATATTAACTATTGACTACTTTCGTATCTACTGAATGATTTTAAAATATTTTATTATTTTAATTATTATTATTTTAAAACAGGAATAATATAATCACCAAACATAATCTATAATTATTTATTTGTCGAAAAAAAGTTCCGTTTTTAAGTTTTTCATTAAATTGTTTTTAAAATGATTTATAATTGTCTTAAATAAAGTAAACCATATGCATACTGTATAGTGGTATAGATATAATATGACTATGAAAGTTATTGAAATTATTTAAACTATCTTAATTCAGTTCGATATTTATTTGCTGTACCTCTTGCAAAAATATCTAGAAAAATGTGAGTACATTTTAAAATTTTTTAATAAAACCTTAACTAAACACAATAAAAAATTCAACGCTCAAATATTTCAGTCAAAGGACCTGGTGCATAGAAACATCTTCGGTCATCGAGCTACACAACAACTACTTAATTTATCTTTTTCTGTTATAAAAAAAACTAAAAACAACAATTTTTAGCATTAAGAATTCGCATATTACAATAACAAAATATAAGAAGAAAAAAATATGTTTATAAAACTTAACACAATATGACATTTTACTTAGAATAGCTTGTCATTGAAAATTGTAAGTACAGTAACCTCTCTTTTTGTTTTCGCACATTGTGTCTACAGAAAAAATGCGTAAAGATGCGAGAGATCGTTAAAATACGAGAGGTACCAAATATACTTACTATAATGGCTGTTTTTTGATATTGCTTCTAGTTAAAAGCAGACTGGGAACTTTCCCACTTTTAACAATTTGTTTACTTTATTTATAAATATGAAAACAAAAGATAAAACTATACATATACTAAAAAATAGGTTTAAAATATATCTAAAATAATAAGTAATTTTATCTCTATTATATTTAAATGTCACTTATTTGATACTTAACATTCATTTTCTATACTACTTAGCAAATTCAATTTATAATAAAGCATTTGGTTACAATTAAAAAATGGTGTGGTGTCTATATTAAAATTTGTGTTGCTTTATTCATATATAGTGCAAGAGTGCTGTATTATTTTTTTGTGTTTATAACTCTCATAATTTCATTATACTTCCATTATTTAACACAGTCATATTTCTTTCAGAATTTTTATTTAATCTCTATTGCTAACATAATTAATCTATATGTTTCTCAATTATTCAAGGAACATAAGTTTACTAAGTCTAAAGATATAGAGAGGTGAGATAACATTTAACAACATATTTTAAATTAAAAATATACAACAAACCTAACTTGTGCAAAACTAAAAAAAAAGAAAATTTTAATTTTTTTATTTTTAAAGAATTCTAAAATGCGTAACTAAACGAGAGTGCGTAACGTCACGAGTGCGTAAAGATGCGAGAGGTTACTGTAAAAGGTAATATAGTTCTAAAATAACTAGTTTACTATAACAGTAGCTATGGCTTATCGATTTATTTTATTTTTGTTTATAACTGCAAACAAATACCAAGCCTATTTATTATACTATATCAAAACAAAAAAAAGCGAAACAATACCAGAAGTTGTTTACTATATAAAAACTAATTAAAAAAGAGTAAGCACAAAACAAGTTAAGATTTTTCCATTTTTTAACAGTAATTTTCATTTGGTAGTTTAACTATTTAAAGCATATATATCGAAATTTTTGTAAATGTACCTAAATAAAAAGTAATTTACTATCTAACTGAATATACGTAATATGTTATAGTACTTGTTACAGTCTAGACTGGATAAATGTTTTCCGAACTTAACTATTATACCTAACAGGGACTATTCCTAGGTGTAGCAACTATCGGTTTAATCTTAAAACTTGTGATAATAATAACTTGTTGGAGTCTATCTACACTTTAATCCTTAAGTTTTTTATTTTTGTAAATCTTTCAGATTGACTTGCCATACAATATGAGCCTGATCCAATCAAATATTTGCTATACTAGTCAAAATTTTACTATATCCTGATCTGATATTGGTTTATGTCCATATCTATAACTGTTTGGTGAGAAAAAACGTTTTATTTAAGTATTGTCGAATGATTATGTACTTCGTGTTAATTTTAAAAGTACTTGTGAAATTAAATGGTAGAAGGAAATGTGCAAATTTATACATAAAAACTCCTAGCTCATATTTAAACAGGTATTTAACATTTAGTATTATTTTTGTTGTTTAATTTTTTACACTTTCATCGTTCTTTTTGTAGTTAAGACACCTAAAAAAGTTTTTTATACGTACATTGACTTCATTGAGTCTATTTTCTTTTGTTCTACCCCAGCATAATAGATCGTAATCTTATGGGATTTAAAAATAATGAGATAAAAATTATATACAAAGCGTATTCTTTCAAAAAGTATACTGTTTTATAAAGTACACCAGTTGTCTTAGTAACTTTATTTTAATGTTCTGATTATCTAACATTGTTATCCATCATAATACCCAAGTATTTGTATTTTTAGATATGTAACACAAATAAGATATGATCCAGCTAACCCTGATCAATTACTATTGTTAGCAACTAATTAAAAAATTAAATTCTGTACAAACAAACACTAAGGTTTGAAAAGAGTATACACAATTAATAAACTAACAATAAAATACTGGGAAAATTGTAATTAATTAATGTATGTATGTTTAGTAGTTTCAACTAAATGTACTGCTATATTTGAATGCACTCAAGAATTAAAACCTTCAGAAATATTTACAACGACTGAAACTGTTTATTATTTAGATTTATTCAAGCACTAACGACGTCTTTGACCGAAACTAAGTTTGCATAATAGAGTCTTGAAAAAATAATATGACTATAACTGTTTCAGCTTCATAAAAACAAGCCTGATGTACTAAAATTTTACTTTTAATAAAACTTTGTACGAGTTGATGTATGATTTTATTTCAAATAAAAAATAGGCGAAATTCTAATGGAGCCTAAGCTTGGACTGTCGTCTGGAGTGAGACAAGTTGAAATGAAAGTTGGAGCATACCAACTACGTCATCAGACCACAACCTTAAAGTAGACTGAGAGTGAGACCTGGGTTTACTTTTTTTAACTTTTCAGTAACACGCAACCGAAATACTTGCACTTCATGGTAGAACATGTAAAACGTTTTCAGAGTGTTTTTCAGTTACTTTAATTTGATTTAATGTTTCATAAACTTTAAAGACTTAACTCAAACTTTATATTATTATTTATAGCAAAATAAAAATAATTCTAACAGTAAGAAAGTACAAAAAACAATATGAAAAAAGTTTAATAAAGTAACAGGGTTTAGTAGAAATATATTTATTGTGGTATATTGTTCTAATGACTAAAGATGAAAAATTATATGATTTCATTAGCACGAAAATAACACGTTGAAAAAAAAGATCAAGTTGAACACTTATATTTATAAAAGCACTTAACTAAAATTTATCTTAATGATTTGCTAGACTTAATTGATCAGTTTACACAAAAAAAATATTTTAATTACTAATACACATAACATTGTTAAAAACTTACATACTCTTTTAAATGTAATTATACTATTTCACTTTAACTCAGCAACAAAACTCAAACACAATGAGATCACCCTAACTTAAACTGTGTAAAACAACAGAATGCATAAAAAAAAACTTGTCTAATTGCCTAACTTCTTTCCTAACTTCTACTTCAGATCGATTCTGCTCAGTAAATCGCCCAGCTCGTTGAAGTACTCGTACAGGGCCAGCGTTCCGAACGCCTGCGAATCCACCAGCACCGTCACCGTCTTCCGCAGGAGCGGCGTTTTCAGGTGCGTGAAGCTGTGCGTCACGCACACTATGACGTCATCCTTGTCCGGCTGCGGCTCCTGCCGGGTGCTTGCGCCGACGTAGGTGGCCTTGCTGAAGTGGTAGCCGTCCTTCTCTAAGAACAGCTCGAGGAAGGAGTCGCGCATGAATAGCGACGAGTCGAAGCATTTTTCCTTCTTCCACAGAAACCGGTCGTTTTTCAGCTCGTTGTGGCTGTCCAGTTTCACCACAAAGTTGAAGTAGCTGTCAGAGCAGTTTATCTCCGGTATTTCCACGAACACGTTCTTGCAAAATAGCAAATAGTTGTAGCAAGCCCTGATCGTGCTCACCTCGCTCTGCTTGATGCCCTTGAACTCGTCCAGGCTCTTCGGGTCGGCGCCCTCGAGTGGCACGCCCTGCTTGGCCAGCTTCTTCGCGTACACCTCGTTGTTCTTGGACTCTTTCATCCTTGCCACTTCGTAATGGCGGTAAAATTTCGGTTCCGGGTCGCTGGTCAATTGCGTGCAGCAGACGAACCTGTCAGGGGTCCACAGGCACCGCTTGCCTGACGCAAACTCGTAGTCGCCCTCCCACAACAGGTACACCTGCTTGGTAACTTCTTTACTAGGGTCGTGGAAGATGGGGTGGAAGGTCCTGTTGAGCTGGCGGTGCTGAGGGTCGAAAAGGCCGTTGTGCGGCGGGTAGATGGAGGTTATCGATATGTTCAAGGCGTTGCAGATGCAGGGCAGGGTGAGTGCGTTGGCTGCGAAACCGCTTCTGACCAGGCTCCTGGCCACCTCAAACCTCGATATAGACTTGTTCAGTTTGGGGAAGAAGTCGTGGATGCCTTCAGAGGACTTGCCGTACCAAACCGCTACCTGGTACTGAAGCATGGAGGCGTGCTTCTGGCTTCCGTACAGCCCTATGGACACCGCGTTAAACAGCGACGAGCCACCCTTGTCGGTCACGACGGCCGTGAGGTAGTCCATGTTGAACTTGGCCAGCGTCGCGTTGGAAGTTTCGTCGCGGCTGACGTGGTTCTCGTTCAGGTTCAGCGGTTGCTTGGGAAGTTCCGGAATTTCAATGTCCTTGTCGAATTTGTGATTGGACAGCTGTTCCAGGAGGAGGACTTCGTCTTCGTCGCAATCTCGAAAGTGCTTCAGCTTCTTGTTGTATTCATAGTCTGTTGGAAATTGATGAACAAGCTGTTATTGAGTGAGAAGTAATAAAATATTTATTGGTAAATCCTACTTAAAAACAATAAGCTGAAGCTGTAAAATGTAACATTTAGAAATGTTTATTCGAATTAATTTGGCGTGTAATTGTGTAAAAACTTGTAACCTTTATACCGTTTAGTTCAGTTTTAAAGCGTTTATTTGTTCAGTCTTAGAAGAAATATACTTAATTAACTGCTAATTTAAACTAAACTTCAAGATGTTCACCTTAAAGCGGAAGTAATATTTAACAATATAAAAATATTATTAACTTACAAATATTCACAAGTACTAACTGCTTGTATACTTGTAAAAAAAAATCGAACGAGATAAGTTTGTTGCAGTACAACAATAACAACAATTTGCAAAGAACTCGATCTATTCAACTGAAGTAAAACTATTAACTCAGCTTTAAATAGTTCTCAAGGATATGAAAAATAGAGTAAAAAAAAGCGTGTGTATTCTCTCGAACAAAAACATGATTGTAGGTAAACAAACTAATATATATAACTGTATTACTAAACATATACATTACTAGTTTACAAACATTTATTTACCAGCTTCAAGTATAGCGATATATAAGATTGTATGATATTTGTGCTATACAACTTAGATTAACTAATTAGAACATTTGCAATGATTTAAGCTAGGAACAGTTTGAAACAGGTTAAATTATGAAAATAAAACAACTAGCTTTTATTATGCATATGTGTACTAATTAAATTTTGTAAACTGATAATGTATTTAATTTTTATACAAAAAATAAATGCATTTAAACTCTTTATTTATTTTCTATAAAACTTACAGGGTTGCCTTTGGCTTTTGAGAAATTTCTTCCAGGTGTTCTGAATTTCTTCCAGGTCTTTAAAACTACATGTTTTTGAGTCTATTTTTTGTTTAAAGTTAGGTTTAAGGTTATTTACTATGCTAAGTAGTATAACAACATTAAAAAGATACTGTAAAGATACTTTATAATTGTTTTCTAAATTACATAAAAAAACTAATGATAACAAAAAATTTTTTTTGTGATAGTATTTCATTTCAACTCAACCTTTTACTACTAAACATGTAAAAATTGTTTAGAATTCCTTCCTATTATTTTGTGATTTTGTTCAAAATTCCAGATTTTTCAGCATTTTGTTTAGGATTTGTGGCAACGCTGTACTTAGAATTCCATAGAGTTGCATCATTATTTATCAAATAAAATTGTGGGATAGTTCTACAAATCAAATACTGTGCTTCCTCGCTTATTCGGCCATGTTGGGCAACTATTTTGTAAATAAAATATGATTAGCTTTTGGCAGGATAAAAAAATATTGTTTTTTTTTTTTAAATACCTAACTAAAATTATAAAAACAAAAACTTAATTATCTGTTAATTTAACTTATTTAAAAGTCACTTAACAAACCATAGAATTGAAACAGGAAAAAAAACAAACGAAAACTTTGTGAAGTTTAAAAGTAATATAACCAAAAAAATAACATCGTAAACAGTTGAACTGATATCAAAACATTTAAAAAAAAAAGAAAGCCTGGAGGTTTGTTTGAAATAACTTTGTTGTTTCATAGCTTAAAACTCTCGGAATCGGATAAGTTGTGAAACACTCTTTGGTGTGGTTTCTGGTTACATCCGACCGTTAGAGTACTGATGCTATGGTGTGTCCTGGCAACATTCTTAAGTACAACCCGGTTTCATTGCAAAACAATGCTTGGAGTAGCCTTCGGTTTAATATTTTTCAAGCTGTACAGTGTGAATTATATTCATATCAAGTTTTTATGTTAAGAACTATCACGTTACTATAAACTGCTCGCTTATTTGTTAAAATAAAACTAGTCATGTATTTATAGTAAAGCGTTGAACTCGGCTGAATTAAATTAACCTACTTCTGGACTAAAACCGGATAAGCAAGAAATCAAATAAGCGAGGACCGGGTAAGTGAGGAAACTTTACAAATTGTTGGTATTGTTGTGTATAGCTTAAACCTTTTTTCAAATTTATCTCTATATAATTAATTGGTATATATATATTCATAAAAACATATTGTACAGTAATCTTCCTTTATTGTACCAACATATGTTTCTGTGTGTTAACGAATCAACACACTTCAACTGGGTTGTTAATGGAAAGAATAACAGTTATAAATATTTTTATGAATTTTATAGTTTAACAAATTTAATACAATGCACAGTATTATAAAACATTATCAATTATAGTAATAGAAATTACACAAAATATTTACAATTACTATAAACAAGTATTTCGCTAAATTTCAAAAAAAAATCTGTGTAAAAAAACAGTACTTTTTTGTTAATTTTTTAAGTGCTGCTTGTTTATTTATAAGTTTATAACTTGGTTTTTGTTTAAACACTAGCATATTATACTTAGTTTTGAAAAACTTTTTGTTCTTATGTTAATTATAAGTTTTAATTCAAACAAGAACTTTTACAATGGCCTTTTAGTGAAACCTTGTATTAATTTATTAGTTTATTAAGACCAAATCTAGTTTGATATATTTAAAATTTATCAAAGTTAAAAATTCTAATTGGTTTTTTAAACCATAAGCTTAATAGTAGTCTATTTTATCACTTACATCTATATTTTCATAAACAATTAATTATTTTAACCTGTTTTAAATCAAACAATTCAAAGTTCTTGACTTAAATGTCTTTAAGGAGATTTTTACATACCATTTATCTTAACAGTTTATTACTAACAAAACAATGTTTAACTCCTATACTTGCATACAAGAGATCCTCAGATCCTTCAATGTGAGTCATGTTTTATTTCTATTTTAATATATATATTATTATAATTTTTTTCTAGTCTATATTACGAACAAAATTCTTAAAAGCGTAACATAAGCATTATATTTTTACTCAAGTTTAGTATCTTTAAATTTTGTTTTTGTTGTTAAACCATTAGTTTAAGGCTACTTTGTTTTTAATTTAGTTTTACTTCCATTTATTTTGTTCAAACTTTTTTTCAGATTTGTTTACAACAACTGAGGATCTCCTATATGCAAAAATAGGAGTGAAACATTGATTTGTTAGTAATAAACTGTTAAAATAAATGGTAGATAAACATTTAACTGTACAAAATAAATGGTCAATAAATGGTCAACACTAAATGAAAGATAAGTAAATATTTTAAATTAATATTATAAGTAAGTGCACCACATGTTTTTGAGTTTTTACTTTAATTTCACTTAGTATTTTTTCTTAAATTAAAATTTTGTTCAGATTTTCAGTGTGATCTTATACTAAATTATACTTTTAAAAACACTAAACTAAAAACTGTTAATTAATTTTTATGTTACTATAAATTTTTAACCTAAGAGTGGCTTTTAATAAATTAAGTTAATTTTTCAATGCAAACAGAGTATTAAAATTTTAAACCATACGACTACTTATATCATTTTTTCAACTTTTTTTTGAATCATTATTAATATAATTTAAAAACTGAAAATAAAATAAATTAAAACAAACTATTTTATTTGGTGTACACATTAAATAAAGACTTAACTGATCAACAATTGAACTTAACTACATTTCAAAAAAAAAAAAAAAAATTAAAACTTTATTTATTTCTATTGCATAAGTGTGTTGTAATATTTAAAAAATAAAATAATTAAAAACTCACCTAAAGTATCCATAGATTTTATATAAAATCTGACTTCTGTTTATGTAATCTACTAAGAACAGAAAAGTGATAAAAGCTATAAAAATTAATTTACACTAGTTAAAAAGAAAAAAAATGATTGAGTATAAACTATCTACAAAACAAATGAAAACCAACTAAATCAAGTGTGTATATATTTGCTGATTTAAAAGTTTTTAAACTATTTTATTACTTTAATATTTCTTACATATAAAAAAAACTATCATTTGTACTATAAAAAAACAAGTTTTATATATAGCTAGTTTGTAATTTTAAAATCTCAATTATCCTAGTTACCGTTAAAACAACAAACTATATATCAAAAATTAAGAACTTTGGTTGCTTAAAAAATCTCAAAAAGTACATATAAAAATAAGTTCAAGCTTTTGTAGAACAAAAACAAAATATTCTATTTGCCAATAAAAAAAAGTTCTGTTACCATTTTTAATAAAATTTTAGCAAAGTTCAAATAAAAGGTTGCCACTCTTTGAGGCTAAAAAAATTAGTATGAGAATATAAAATTAGTTTGATTAAATATTTATAAGTGAACTCTTCTTTACTCTAAAGTTTTACAAAATGCTAGTTTATGACACAGGGGAGGGGTAAAGAATTTTTTCACATGTTGACCTTATTAAAAAAGGTCTTTAAATTAAGAAACAGTTGCATTTTGATCTACTTTTATAGTTTAAACTAGTTACTGAGATACTTAGAAAAGGGCAACATTAAAAAAGGTAAAAAAAAACAGCCTTATAAAATCTATCTGAAATTTTACATTCTTTAAAGCAAAAAGTCAACCAGAGTAACTATATACTAACTGGAGATTATATAATAAAATAAAAAGTAAGAGACAGACTAAATTTAAAATATCATAAAAATTCAAAACGTACTATGTAAGAACATTACAATATTAATAAAATACCAAATTTTGTTTTTCAAAAAAGTTTTAAACTAGGCTAAGTTGGTGTGAAGATTTCAAAAATTTATAATTAATCTGAGAGTGTGGCAACCAATCTAATATATTAATTAGTAATTTTGATGATAAATTTTAAAATGTATATACTGTATTTACCAATAAATTTAGTCCAGCAATGAACAAAAGAAAACTAACAAAATTACTTCTAGATTTTCTTTAATTATGTCAAAGTGCCACTTTCTGATTTATTAAGTATGAAGAGATATAAAAACTTTCTTTGAGGTTCTTAAAAAGTCCAGGGTTTTTTTAGAAACACTTGAAAAACCTCACATCAACTATAATCAAATAAATAAACTTTTTTTTTAATATATAAACATCAAGTTAGTGAACAAAATAGGTTAAAAAGGGTTACGAGACAACTCAAATTTGGAAAATTCAAACTCTTAAAAAATGTTTGTGAGACCATATCTCAAAAAGTAATATGTACTTGAAAGATATAAATAAATTAGTTGAAGTTATAATAAATTAGATTATGATTGCTAAAATAATCTGAAAAATTTAATTTTATAATGAAACTTATGAAAATAACTAAAAAATACAATTTTTTATACTAAACTTAGCCATATCTCAAAAAGTTTTGAAAATTTTTCACAAATAACAAAACGGTCTGTAGATTTTATTTAGAACTACATACATACTTTTCATTTTTTTCAATTACTTTATACTTTTCAATTTGTGACGCTTAAGTTTTTTTTATAATTTGAATTGTATGAGTTTAAATTGTCAAAAGTTAAATTATAAAGTATCAAAATATTGAAACAGAAACAACTAAATCTCATTCAAGGTCTATGAAAAAAAAATTGACATAAACTTTTTAGGAAATTTTAAAATTGTCAGGAATTTTTTATAAAAAAATAAAATGGCTGAGTTATCATGAGATTAAAAAAATTCAAACTGTCCCGAGTTATCCTGAACATCTGGGGTATGTGGCAACCCAGCCATACAAATAAATCGATAGTAGTGTAAGGTTTGATGTAAACTTAACTGTACACTTTCATTGAATATTCTATTTAGATTTATATGCATATATGCTACTAAATATGTAGATAGGTTGACTTACTAATTTTCAAGTCAAGCAACAATAGCTTTGTAGGAAAACAATTAAGCTTGTTAAAAAACTTGAAGTTTTTAATTTTAATAGAATTATGTTACTAGTTTTTATACAGTTTTGGTGTTTAAATGGCTTAGAGGGGAAAGTATCAATTATTTTATAATAATAAAAATAGAATTTTTCAAAATAAAAGTTTATAACTAACAAGTTTTATTCAAAACAGGAATTCGTACAAAGAGGGTTTTGTAATAAATGCATTTTTTGTGATGAGAATTAATTGTATGATGAAAATAGATTTACACATAACATACTATTTTCAAAAACTATCAGTAAAACATTTAAATAAGGTTTCACAAATTTAAGAAAGTCATTCACAGATTGGATATTTTAAATGTAATTGTTTCTGTCTAAAATTGAGACAACATTGCAGCTTTTTGCTTTTATGAAAGTAATCAAGCTGAAGATTTTGAAAATTTATTTTATAATTCAACATTTTCAGAAAATACTAAAATAGAGAATTTTTTAGATTCAGAAGATTAAAAGAAAATCAAACTGGCCTCAGTAAACATTTACCAACTAATTCATTTTTAAGTAGTTGAAACTGTTTAACAACTTGCCAATAAAAACAATTTTTGTTATACAAAATAATGTGACACAGAATTAATAGCATAATCAACCTTGAGACTTAATTAAAATAATTTTAAAAAATAGTCAACAGGCTTTAAACTCATCACACATTGTCCTCTCAGGTGTAAAATCATCATTGTTTTAAATTAAAAAGTATTATTACTTCACAGCATCTTATTTGTAAGATTAATACATTTTAAATGGTTACTACTTTCAAAACTATATTTTAGGAAAATGTTATAGATCTTAATTAACAAATTTTAGTTAGTGTTTGTCTAATATGTATGCTTGTTCAGTATTTTTGTTATTTGCAATTTCTGTTTAACAGAACCACCCTTTACTTTATACTTACGTACCTTTACTTGGTACTTTGTTTAAAGAGTTTCAACAAAAATTTTATCATACTTACAATATAAAAAAATTTTAGGTTAAACAAAATATAATTTATAGTTTATTTTGTTTATAAGTCTGTGGTTGTAGCTGAATAGTAAACTTTATAACCACTACTTTTTAAACAACAAGAAGCAATATTAAGACACTTAATTAATCAAAAGACAAATATGGATCAAACTCATCTTTTAAAAACCATGGTTGCCACTATTTGAGCTAGAAAACTATACTGTATGACCTCAAGCTGTCCTGATTTTTTTAAGGAATTGAAAAAAATAAAGTTTTCAAAATCTCTAAAACTAGGGTTCTCCAAGAAATTTGGTTCAAGAATTCAAAAATTTTGATATCAAAGCTCAACCAAAACCTACTAAAAACAAGAGGTTTTATAAAAATTTAAACTTTCCTGAGTTAAAAAGCTTGAGTCTTCTTGAGTTTGTTTTAAAATTTCAAACTCAGTCTGAGTTATACCCAGTCATCTTAAGTTTTAAATTTTTATTTAAATATACGGATTATATCCTGAATATTCTGAGTGTGTGGCAAACCTGCAAAACTTTGAGTAGTTTAAATTAAAAAAAAAGTTTCAAAGATAAAAGACTTAATTTATCGAAGGTAACAGCAGTGCAGGATCAAGAGTCAATAGGGATGAAGTGTCAATTAAGTTCTGTAGCAAAGTACTCTACTTGAAAAAACTTTCTTAATTTTTCTTATCAAAATTATTTTTAAGACTTTTTTTTCATTCAGTTGTTTTTCTGAAGTATCAAAAATATACTTTATAAACTTTGGTTTAGGTTGAACAATATATTAGTTATTCAAAACTAGTAGAAGAGCATACATAAAAATATTTTTTAGGACTTTTTCAGCCATTTTTATATATTATAAATTACAACTAATTTATGTAAAGCTTAACTTATTTTTGTATATTAGTTTTATTTCGTCTTAAAAAAATATTTGTATACTAATTTTTAGTTTTAAGACTACTTGTTTTTTAAAAATGTGTATAATTTTGAACTAGAGTTAAAAATGTCAAGATTTTTTGAAAAAAAAAAAAAATTTAACTATTTTATTTTTTTATTAAAAATACATAAATTTTAACGATTATTCTCGTATTTTTTTAATGAGCTAGTTACTTTGTTATTCAAAAATTCTAGTTTTTTAGTTAATAAAAAACTTGAAACAAGCTTTCTCTCTACTGGTTGTTACATTCTTTCACTTGAAGTAAAATCCGTGTTAAAATTTGCCATCATAATTTATCCATGATACTTTATGTAAATATAAACTATTAGTTGTTTTGTATCCCTAGATTAAAAATATGGACCTATTTGGTATAATTATATAGTACAAATTAATTGTATAATTTGTACTATATATACTGAGATTCGTATAAAACATTTTCATCTTAGTTCAGGTTTCAAACTAATTCAGTTACAAAAATGGCTTTTATTGTATATTATTAGATTAAAACTATCCTTATAATTATATAGTTTATTGGGTTACAAGACTATTCAAATTCTGACAATTCAAATTCGGACAGTTCAAATTCGGACAGTTCAAATTCCGACTACCCAAATTCCGACAACTCAAATTCGGACAGTTCGAATTCCGACAACTGAAATTCGGACAGTTCGAATTCCGACAACTAAAACTCGAACAATTCAAATTCCGACAATTCAAATTCCGACAACTCAAATTCGGACAGTTCGAATTCCGACAACTAAAACCCGAACAATTCAAATTACGACAATTCAAATTCCGACAACTCAAATTTGGACAATTCAAACTACGACAATTCAAACTCCGACAACTCAAATTCTGACAATTCAAATTCCGACAACTCAAATTCGGACAATTCAAATTCCAAAAACTCAAATTCGGATAATTCAAACTACGACAACTCAAACTCGGACAACTCAAACTACGACAATTCAAATTCGGACAACTTAAATTCCGACAATTCTAATTCTGACTATCCAAACTCTAATATTTCAGATTTTGAAACTCAAATTGTGGCAATTTATATTTCAATAATTCAAATTTGAACAACTTAAACTCCAGCAACTTAAACTCCGATGTTTCAAACACGATAATCTTAATTTTGACAATTAAATGCCGACAACTAAAACCAACAATATAACAAAGTTACAAGAATTAAGTATATTAATAGCAAGTAACCTCTTTTCAGCTTTTGATATTAAAGCTTAGATAGCATTAATTGTTTTATTTATTTTGTGAAAAAATAAATTTAAATGAAAAAATAATTCCAAAAGATAATCAAAGTAAAATGATATTTAAAAAAAAGTTTAACAATAAGAATTTAATTTTATCCTAACTTTTAATTATATATCTCCATACTTGTCGTTTTTCAGCGATGTGTTTTTATAAATTTTTTAAGTTTTATTTTGAAGTCTTCAATATGTTGTGTCGGCTTTTAATCTCCTTTTGTTATAGAGTAGGGTTTGTCAACGTAGTTTAGAAATATTAATGAATTTTTAATTAATTACATTAATGGCAGTCCTTTCGAAACCTGTGTGCCATTTAAAGGAGCTAGACTTACATTATCGAGTAGTGCATTAATTAAAGTGATATGCGTTGCTTGCCTTTTATTAGGCAACAAATAGTATACCAAGGGAACAACTGACCTGTAGCATTTACCATGTATGGTATACAACTGGGGAAAAAGGCGACTTAAATGCTCCGTCACTGAACACGATTTCAGCGTCCCAAGAGCCTTAGGTTCGCTTGAGTAGCAAAAATGAGAAGTCTGTCACTACCTGGACCACAATTAAAAACCAACCAGCTTTCACAGCTGAATAAGAGTTTGTCCTCCTCTCGCAAAACTACCTGATGTAACGAGACGGGCTCAGAAGGACATCTTTCTGCTACATTCTTTGATTTATGTGATGTTCTTTTAAGCTTGAATGATTTTTGTAAAAACTTTTAGTTTTTAGAAAATAGTAGCTACACAAAAACTTTTCAAGAGCATGCATAAAACATATTATTACGAACAACTTAAGACTTAAGTTTTGAAGTGGAGGTTTTTTAAGTGCGAGCAGGAATAAAAGAGTTCGTATCGTTTATTTAAGTTATCCCTTCTGTCGGCTTTAGCAATCGTGAGCTTTACCGGTATGCTAATACTGAAAATACTTTTTTGGTTTTTGGCTTTGCCAATATGGTGGATTGTTTCTTAGTCTATTTCATAATCAATGTTGTTATTAATAAGTTTCCAAATGTATTTCGATATTTCTGTGCCGTTTTCTTTGTAGTTTTTGAAATTGAAAAGAAAATCAAATACTAAAAAGAAAAACATTATTTTTTTCTTTTAGTAGTTGAGATCTTTTTATTTGTTTTCTAAAAATCAAGACATATGATATAATCTTTAAAAAGTATTTATTTAAGTTTTATTTTCTAATAATGTAAGCCTTAAAACTACAAAAATAATATGGTAAGTTTTTTTTATCAATTTCAGCTATAAGACATCAAAATACTGTGTTGTAATTCTCGTTTAATTTTTTGCAATCAGAACTCCGGTCTTGGTCTTGTTACCGTGACTCGGTCCTCAAATTCTTATTATTGACTACATTGCATAAGTCTAGTTAGACTATCAAGTATCAAATTATAATTTATAAACAGTTTATTTCTTATTTATGTAATATCTGTAATGGAAAAGATATTTTGTTAAGCAGTTTATTGTTAAGTAATGCTTCAATGATGTTGAATATAACTTTTGAAAATAGCTTGATATAAAACAGTAATAACTAATTTTTGTTTTAATGATATTTTATCTACGCTTGATAAACTAATTTATAAAACTACGCCTTACAGATAGTGAAATTAGTTTATACCAATACATAAAAACTTAATTTTATTTTTTAATCGGTTTTTGCTAAATATAATTTATATACTTACTAAAAAAAATTATACATATATTTTAAGGTTACTTAATTTTTTTGTCTAAAATTATTCAAAAGATTTTACATATTTTTTAACAGTCGTTTATTTCTATATAATAATTTTAACTTTAATAATTAATTTATTATTTTTTAGAAAAAATATTTTTTTAAGATAACTAAAAAAATAATTCTACAAACGCTTAAATATCTCAAATCTAAAAACAACATTTGTTAAAAATTAAATTCTTTTTATACTATTTATTGTAAAATATGTGTATAGTTTAATCGTCTTATATAATTATATGAGTTGTCGGAATATGAATTGTCCGAATTTGAGTTGTAGTAGTTTGAATTGTCCGAATTTGAGTTGTCGTAATTTGACTTGTCCGAATTTGAGTTGTCGGAATTTGACTTGTCCGAATTTGAGTTGTCGGAATTTGAGTTGTCCGAATTTAAGTTGTATAAATTTGAGTTGTCCAAACTTGAGTTGTCGGAATTTTAGTTGTCCAAATTAGAATTATCGCAATTTAAATTATCCGAATTTGAATTGTCGAGTTTGAATTGTCGGAATTTGAATTGTCTGATTTTAAATTGTTGGAATTAGAGTTGTAACAACTTGAATAGTCGTGCACCCAGTTTATAGTGAATCCAATTAAAATTCTAGGATACTTGACCAATCTTAGACATGAGCAAGTCTACACATTTTAAATATTCATAAAAAAAAATTAAATGAAGCAACTTTAATATATCAAAGCTGCATAAACAAGTTAGTATTCTTTTTATTTTAACTGAGCTATAATTAGAAAAATTAGCTATTTATGGACTTTTAAACATAAGTTGTATAACTGAACGTGTATAATTAGTATTTTAATTAGTTGTAAAGTAATAATATATACTTAATAAAATTTTTGTTTAACTTATTTCATAAAACTTAAATTATTAAATTTTAACCTAGAAGAGTTAATTAAAGCTCTTTATTTTTCCCTAGTAAAAACAGAACTTAATATAAACTTACAACAAAATAAAACTAGTATTTTAACGCTTAATGATTTCCTAAAAGTTAAAATCATCTCCACCCTATAGTAGTAATAAACGACTAGATATTTAAATAAAAGCTATAAGTATTTAAAAACCAATTTATTATTTTTTCAATTTATCAAATTAGTTGAAAAACGTATTTGGATTTAGAACCATAGGTTTTTAGTAAAGTTTCAAAACAAACTAAGTTCATAAAAGTATTTCAAACAATTATTTTAAAACAGAGTCTTTCATACAGAAGTAAATATTAGCTTGAAAAATAAAAAGTTTTACTCTAGAATCAGTTACGTATAAGGTAAAAAAATATAGATTTTTATTTTCTACAGGTACAAGCTTAATTTTATATTTATTCTTACATTTAAAAGTTTGAAATTTATTTTTTTGTTTATAAATTTATAAACTATCGAAAATAAAAATTAGGAAAATACAATAACTATTTTATTAAACTTTTCATTTTTATTTTCTAAAAGATATGTTCTGAAACCTTTTGCGTTTTCTGGTTATTCATGAAAAATTTTATATTATTAGATTAAAAAAGAATTAGCAAGGAATTATATTAAAAAAAAAATTAATAAAATATAATCATGTATACCTGTATTTTAGATTTGGTTTGTGGATAGGTAGAATATAAAAACATTAAAACCTACCATGTAAATTCCTTTAATTTATTTTTTATTTACATTAAAATCATTAGTTTATTTGAATTTTATTTTAAAGTAAAGTGTTAATTTTAATTTTAATCGCTTGCTTATTTTAGATTGTTTTAATTCTAAGGAACTTTATTGGTATACCAAATGTAAATAGCATAAGCACTTACTTAATTTTTAACATTCGATTATTACGTCATTTTATATTTAAAAAATTTAAAACTTTAAACTCCAGTATGATTTTATTTCAATTTGTATTCATTATAACTTAGTAATATACAATTTCTAATGAGCTTTACTACGAAAGAACTAAAATAAATTTAAGAAAAATGAAATGTATTCTGTTATATTTTTTTAAATTATTAGCATTTAACAAAAAATCATCAAAATAAAGACCTTTAAGAAAGAAATTTCAAATTTCATTTTAGTTTTATTATTACAACTTTTTTTTTTTTCCAAAAACATATGTACTTAGTTTTGTAAACTTAATTAAATCTTTGTCAAGTTTCTTATGCAATTTTTATTATCATATTTTTTAGTTTAAAAAAATGCTTGAGTAACTAAACAAATATAATGGAAGTTTTAACTTATATTACTTATCTAGTGCTATACTTTATAAATTTTAGCTGTAGATAAACAAGTAAGATATTAGAAAAACTGAATGAAACATGCAAGTTTAAACTATACATTAACATTTGCACTCTGTGTTCTTTTAAAGTTAAAAGTAAATGTAAAAAAATGTTGGGGTAAAAATTTTCAAAGCTTTTCAGAATATAGATTGTTTAGTAAGTACTTAGGTAAATATTACTTCAATGCCTTATTTATCTAAACTTTAAGTTCATGACCTATTTTGTTAAACTTATTTTCTTAATGGTTCGAATAGAACAATAAGCGACGCTACCTTATAGAATAATGATACTTTTTTTGACATAAAATGTTAAGTTTCTGTAATGATTCAATATATAAAAGTTTAGAGTTTAAAACGAAGTAGTTGTAGTTATATGAAGTTGTACCTACGGTTATCCGAACAAAAAACAAGTAGTATGTATAAAAATTGTTTGTTTTTTGATTATAAAACTGAACTTTAATAACAGTTATTAATTCATGTTTTATGGCTAAAACTAGACCAAAGTTTAAATGATTAAAATATTTATATAAAAATATTTTAGCTAGTTTTCAACCTAAGTTTCAAAATACTATATATACATTTAGATTTAAGTATATGTATATTACTATTATGCTTTATTATAATCAATTAAACAGTTGATTCAAAAAAATGTTCTTATTAAATAAACCTTTCTAGAAAAATACTATTTCTTTGAGATTAATACTTAATTATTAAATGATCAAGATGCTATGCTATATTTTACAAAAATATAAACTAAAAATTATAAATCAAAACGTTTTTTAACTGTTTTAGATACTTTCTAGCCTTTCTTTGATTGCTAACTAACTTTTTATCTTATTCAAGTCTACTAAAGTTTTACTTTAAAGCTACTTAAATACTAAATATATATATAAAGCTTTATCACGTTCTTTTAAAACAAAATATATATACTAAAAATACAAACTAAAAAATAAAACGGTCTTTCATTTTTTCAGATATTTTTTAGCTTTCTTTGCTGTCTATAAACTGAATACTTTTTTATTGTTATCTTATTTAATTTATTGTATATTAATAACAAATCTTTATTTTAGAAATAATAGATTAATATTCTCTAGTCTTCCGTTATCTCTGTCTAAAAACTAATCTAATTTTTTATTTAAGTCTACAAAAGTTTTCTTTTTAACTATTTTTATTTTTACTTTTTTTGACATTAAAATAAAATTAAGTAGTGATAAGAAAAAATACTTGTGAACACAAAAAAAAATATAAATAAATAATTACTTTATTTAAAAAGAATACTTTTAAGCATTTATTAATCAAGCCAAACTTCATGAAAAAAAATTATATGAACAAGTAAAAACTAGAAGCTATTAGAATCATACACATACGTTCAACACACTACATTTTTTTTATTACTTATAAATATTTACTAGAAAAACTTAATAAAAACTTAAAATGTAACAAGTCTGAAGATATAAAGAATTTATTTTGAATAATGTGTTTTTAACTGTTGTTATTTTATTCATTTGTTTTATTTAGCTTAAGACATAGAGCTAGAATATAAAGAAAAATCTGAAAAATTTAGTAAATACAAAAAATAACTTTAAGTTATATCAACAAAACCGAACTGATTGAGTTTTACAGAACAAAAAAATCAAAAATCTTTATACATGGTAGGCTACTTAAAAACCATAGCAGGTAACAATCAACAGCAAAAAAAATAACTTTAAATATGTGTTGTAGACGGTATGAAAAATAAAAAATAAAATTTAATTAATCATAAGCAGGTTACTTTTAAAATGATATGAGTTGTTTAAATAAGTTACAAATTGTGAGCTTTTCTTCCATGAACTCAATTTTGTTGCGCACTTTAGTCTGGGAACAGTTTGCAGATAAAATAACAGCCAGCTAGTTCCGATATCAACACAACTCCTTTGGACTCAATCTGTTTCAACTTTTTAACGTCAACCACACCCGATATGCCGTTTTCAGTCCAATGCTTTATGACCAGCACAGCGAACAAGTCTCCTTCTCCCGCCAGCTTCGTGAACACTGCCTGAAACGCAATCGGATCTACGGGGAATGTCACGAAAGTGTTTTGCAACTTGTCCATCCAGCTTGAAAACTGATCGAAATTGGGATAGAGGCGAAAAACTTGGCTTCTGAAGTTTGCAATGATGCGTTGGTGAATCTGGGTTGCATGGAAGTTTAGATCGGCGATGGAAAAGTTGCTTTGTGTTTGTTTTTTAGGCCGGAAGGTGTGATTTTTTTTGTTAGCTTTATTAGTTGTTGGATGTTGGTTAGGCATATTAGGAGAAGTATTTGGGTTCGCTGCGCAACTAAGTGCAGCAAATTTGTAACTCAAAGCATCTACCATAGGGTAAGGTTTTACCCTATACAAACTTCTTTTTTTCGGACAAAATTTTCGTGTTGTAGAACGAAATCGAGCAGGAGTTCTTGCAAGCTTAAAATTTCTTCTATTCTGTTCATTTTGTTGAACGCTAAGCAACTTGGAACGTCTTTTACTCGGCTTAGTTCTAGCAAGCGGTTTAGACACAACATTGCTTAACATCAGTTCTTTATGTTTCTTATTTTCACTTTTCTTACTTTTCGAAGCCTTTTTTGAGTTGAAATGAGTTTTTTTTCTTTTTTGAAACGAAGTACCAATTTGATTGTTCGTTGAAGTCGAGTTTGTGAGACGTAGGTAATCCGGCTTGGTGAGCAGAGTTCTCAGCAAACTCGGTTTCCCAGTAGAAACTGCTGGGGATGTAACAACTTGATTGTTTGGGAATACTTTCACCCACGAACGAGAATAGAAGACACCTTTTAACTTCCTAGGATCAACAAAACTTGGATAATCTTTACTCTCATCTTTTTGTTTTTCTTTCTTATTGGAAGAAGCAGAACCATTTGTAAAAGATAATAGATCCATGTATGACTTTGGTAGAAAATTTTTTTTCGTCTAAAATTTTTAATTTTCAATTGTAATTTGACAGCAATATTTAAAAAATTAGTTTAGTTTTTATTAAAATAAATTTCTAATTTTTTATACATCAGATAATAAAACGGTTCTTTACAGCAAATAAAATTATTTTTTACTAATTATTAGGTAATTACTTAACTTTATGTGAAAAGTAAGGGATATTCATAAAGTTAAGCTAGTTAGTGTAATTGTAAACTTTTATTCTGTAAATAATTAGGTGTATTTTAGAACAACTATAACTTTTAAAAACTAACATGTTTTATAATTATAGTAGACATTTAGTAATAAAACTAATTTTAAAACTATTCAAAATATAAATTTAAGTGCTTGTTAACAAAAGATGTTAGTGAAACAAGTTCACTGGAAGATATAACAAAAACAAATTATACAGTATCTTTCTTTTATTGTATCGAAATATGTATCTGTGTGTTAACGAATTAACATACTTAAATTGGGTTCTGTAAGAAAATAAATAATGAAATAAAAAAAGAATAGAAGCTAAGGTAGGTGTAAACATGTATTCATTATAAGCCATTAGCTTCTAAAAATATGTGGAAATTATTTTTATTTTAGTGAACACATGTATACACCTACTTTAGCTTCTATTTTTTTTTTCTTTAGAGTGTTTATTTTTTTACAGAACCCAGTTGAAGTGTGTTAATTCGTTAACACACAGAAACATATGTTGGTAAAATAAAAGAAGGATACTGTATAATTAGTTTTTATTATATTTTAAAACTTAACCTTAACAAGCTAAAATCAAATTTAGTACCTTACTCTTACTAAAACCGTTGTTTTACTAAAGAAACAAAACCTACTAGTTAAAATTTAAATTTATACATACAAATATGTATAGTTAGCGAGTAGATAACAAATATCTACATATCTTATATCAAACACATACAAGCTTTACAAACAAAAACTCTATGAAATTAATCTAATAATGTTTTATGATTTTGGAAATGTGTAGTTATTGAAATAAAAGACTTCCTAACGTACTCACTTTTAAAAACTTTTGTTTTATTTGTTGTCTTACTTATATGAGATTTTTAAAATCTGAAAACTTAACATTTCAAATAATTTTTACAGATACGGTTATGTTCAATTAGATAAGTTTCTTTAAAATAAACACGTTCTTACCTTAGCTGAAATAGTTTAAATTAATAAGTTTTCTATATAATGTAAAATAATACAGTTTTTTGTTTTTGTTTGTTTTAGAATTTGTTTTTTCTAATATAAAAAATAGTGACTACAGCAGATCTTCAAAAAGTTGTAAAAATTTTAGCTCTGTATTTTACAGTGTACAGCTTATACTCTTTAATAAATTATATCATTTCTTATTTATATTCTGTTTAAACAACAAAAGAGGGTCCAAAGGTTTTTATTTCATGTTTTTAAGAACTAAAACAGTGTTTTGGTTGAAAGTCCATACATCGTACGATGTTTTTATGTTCAATATTGGTCACGAGGTCTTGGAAAAGAAGCATATAAATACAAAGATGTGCAAAGTTTTAATATTTTTAAAAACTACTCATACAATAATGTTAACTTAAAAACTCTGTTAAAGTTGTAGCATCGTTTATTTTAGAGGCTGAGTCTTTTGTAAGTTACAAATTATTTTAAAATGTTAATACATTTGATAACTATACTTAGTTAAATACGTAGATCATAGAGTCATATTTGTTGTAAGTTATTTATAACATTTGCTTCTGTTTTAGATTTAATAAACTAAACGAATGTAATTCAACTATGTTTTAATGTATTTTTAAGGTTATGGAGAGAAATTTTATGAGACTGTTGCAAGTAGTTCATTTATAGTTTTTGCTGATTAATAGAACCTAGTTTTAATTCTTTCGAAAAAAAAAACAATTATATAAGAGCTATAAAATACTAAAAAACTCTTATGAGTTTAAATATTATTTTGCTTTACTACAATGATTGTTTTGTCAAGTTTTTATATAAAGCAACGAGATAATGCTACATTTTAAAACACTAAATATTTTTGTTTATAGTTTTAGATTTTCAAGAGAAAAACTATGACTTAGCTTCGGATTGATTAAACACTGAGTATTTTTTCCTATCTTTATTCTATTTTTCTTGTAAATTTTGCAGACAATGAATAATATTCAGAAAATAAATAATCAAACTGTTTCTAAAAACCCTTAGTTTTAAATTCAAGTTTACTCTGCACAATAACTTACTAAACATTTTTCATACCAGTTTTTGTTTTTATGGTAAGTACCCGAGTGGCTAATAAACTTTTGTACGAACATATTTTAAGTAAGTTAAGTATTTTTATGAGTTTTAATGTAGGTTTTTCGTATGCACGAAAGAAATAATAATTAAGGTGTACTTTTTAATTTTTTGCATAAACTAACAAATTTTTTTTGATTGAAAAAGTTTTTTATTTTGTTTTAGTTCAGGAAACTTCTTCTACAGTACCCACTTTGAACAAAATCTTAAAATGCGTACACAATGGAATTGCGCACTAAAAAAATCCTGGTCAAACTTTTTCTTCAAAATGGCTACATTTACTTTGGTAAAAGTAACTGATATTATAATAAGAGCTAAAATTCCCAAACATTTTTTAACACAATTAAAAAAAAAATATATTGAACTTATCATATTAATTACACTAATGAAATCTTTAAGTAAGTGTTTTAAATTATTTTTAAATAAAAGCATGGTAAATTATTCTTTTAAATAGCTGTATAAAGTTATAAGTTTAATGATTATTTTGTATTTTATGATTTTGGTTTTCGTTTTAATCCATAATACAAACAAAAAATTAATAAAAAGATTTTTTTTAGTTTGTTTTTTATACCAGAGTCTTACTGATTAAAATTTTTAAAATAAAAAATTTGATATTGAACAAAACTATTTTGGGTTAAAAGGCATACACAACGGAGGTTCGTACCTAAAAAGTGCATATAAATGAGGAAGGCGACTGTAATCACATAAGAAACTATTTTCACCCAAGTTGTTTCGGCATTAAAATTATTCTATGTAAGCTAACTCTTTTTAATTATAATTATCTTAAACATTTCTTATTAGCTTAAATACAAAAATTTTGTTGAGTTTGTCTAATTTGAATATTTAAATTAACTTTTATGGTTTGTTAAAAAAATTAGAAATCTAATTAGAAATTTACCAAAAAAAATTTACCACATAAACTGCTAAAAAAACTAATAAATATCATAAACTTTCAAAATAAAACAAATATGTTAGGATTTTTATTTTAAACATAAATAATCATATAATTATAAAATTTAAACCTAGGGTCTTATTAGTTGTTTAGATTTCACTAAAACAGTTTTAAAATATTTTAAAGATTACAAAACTTACAAAAAGATTTGCTGCTGACTTCAGACTATACAAGAATGAGATATTTGTTTTGGGTTGTAATTGTCTTCACAATTTTGCTCAAATATAACAACAACATTTTTATCTTTATAAAGTTTTTAAAAAATTTTAGCTTGATGCTGTTAAAAATATATTACTTTCTTTGTTTAAACTGTTTGTTAAACTTCATGCATCTTGGTAAAATCCTTAATGTTGTTATGAGATTTATTACTATTATATGTTTCATTGTTTATCTAAACATTACGAGCAGTATGAATTCGTTATTTGAGGAATTTTCATTCATTGCTTTTTACGACTTCGTGTCTATAGTGATTTTGATTCTCATCTCCAAACCACCAGTTAATATTGTATATGACTTGAAAAATGAGCTTGAAATCTATTGAAAGTTCAAATGTTAAGTTGGTTATTTCATAAAAGTAAAAAAAGTACCTTTCTTAAACTGACAAATAACTACCTTTTATTAAATAAAACAATCAATTTTAGTCTTAATTACGTTTAGTAGGAAAAGAAACAATAGTCAAGGTTTAATAAAAGAATCACATTTAAAAAAAAACGTTATTTTTAAAATAAATTCGACTTCTATTTAAAACTAACAAAATTACCACAAAAAATTACAGTTTATAATTACAGGGTATTTGTTCTATAATGTTATGATATAAGTACAAAAAATCTTGTGTAAAGTAATTACTCTTTCAAGTATCATTCTCAGCTATATAACTTAATACTAATAATAAAATAAATAATACAATTTAAATATCTTTTAGCAATTTTTCATATTGAAGTTTTGTGTTATAATTCAAAACCAAATTAATGTAAACAAGTTAATTCTGTTATCTCCAGACCTTTTTTTTATAAATATATAGATATTAAATGTGTGTAACTTTTATTTAAGTCATTCGTTTATTTTGTAATCAACGAACCTTCTAAAAAAATGAAAAAAAATTCAGTATTTTATTTATATATATTTTTATTAGTTTGTCTGTTATTATAAGCTTGGAGTTTCGATTTATGAAATGTATAACTGATTATAATTATTTTTTATATTTTGATGCAAGTTTCTTCTATATGTGCTGTATTAAACTTTTTTTATTACTAAAATATACATGATTTTGTTTAGCTACATATGTCTTCTAGTAAAACATTTTCCGTTTGCTTTTTTTATTTTTTAAAGTTTAAATAATAGTTTGTGATTTATAAGTTGGTGATAAAATTATCTTCTTGTGTTCTTACATTACGTATTTTATCGTGTGTATTTTTTTAACAGGCCTAGTCTTTAGTGCCTAGGTCCGCAATAGACAATAAATAACCAATAACACAATTTAACTCAAATTTTGTTTTTTATTTATTATTTATGTTTCAGTATAAATCATATACAATTAGCTATCAGCAGCTAAGTATTGAATCTAACAAAAATCTAACTATACTAAAAACCAAATAAATCAATAAACTCATATTTACAATGTATATATAGTTTTTATTTAACCTAAGATGTTACTCCGTGCAAACATATGCTTAACAAAAAGTTTAAAACTTAAAGAGGTTTATGTATTTGTGTAATTAACAGCGTTATGATTATCTCAATATTTTTTGCTTCGAGTTTTAAAGTTAAATTTAAGCAAAAATTTATATTCTTTATTTTTTTTTAAATTTTAACTCTGCTACAAGAGTGCTAATTTTGCTATACCAATTAAAAAAAAAATACTGAAACAAAAAATAGGATTTATGAACATCTTTTTTATTGTATGTACTATATTAGTTTTTCTTTAAGTTAGTTTATATGTTTTCTATAGATACGTATGGTATCTAGTAAGAATATTTTGTTTATTTAAAAGGTGTTTTTTTTTTAACATTTAACTATAATATAAACTTGTGTTTATAGTGTAATTATAGAACTAACTTTATTTTTTTTCTATTTCTTTTTTTGTCTTGTTGTTTAAGTTACCCAGCCTCTGCATTTTAGGTCTTGCGTTGGACCATTACTAAACGATAAATATACAATAATATAATAATAACCAAACTATTTAAATATTTCTTTTTTTTTGCGTTGTTCACAAGCAACTAAACATCAACAGTTGAAAGTTGTAGTTGTTAAGTAGCCAGTAAAACTAAAAAAAAAAGTTAAGTATCATTTAACACACAAGTATCAAGTAAAACAAAATTATTGCAAAAAAATACAATGTTGCTTCTACTGTCTTGAAAATAAACGAATAACATGGTTTATTTACTATTATTTTCTGTCTGAACAAAGAAGTTCTTATTACCTCGGACACGGGCTGGTTGAACAAAAATCAGTTTAAGGTTTGAGATATTTTTTTTTGTTGATTTCATTTGTCAAACTTTTAATAAGAATCAAGTATGTCTTTTTTTTTGCTAGAAACTAAGTTTTGTAGAGAAGTTTTTTAAGTAAGGTCTACTTATTTATTACTTATGCATTCTAATTTTCATTTAAATTTTTTACAATGATGGTTATTAATATAAACCTTCTACAATTTGTCAAAAAATTGTACAAAACTTTACAATCACAACTTTTCAAAGTTAACAGCAAAACAATAAACGAAAAAAAAATATTGAATTTTTTGTTAAAAATTGACAGTTGGTTGTCAAACAATATATCTAAATTTAAAAGTTATTTTTTTAAACAAAAAAAAATCTTCCACGACTTATAAAATTCAAAAACTACCTACAAGTAAGTTGAATTTAGTTTTTGATTTTTAATTTATATTATTAGAATTAAACACTTTAAATGATCATTAACTGCTTTTTAAAATTGTTAAGTAAAAATTTTTTTTTTGTTACAACAAAATAAAAAGCTTTATAAGTACAAGTTCTTGAAAATTCTATCTAACTAGTAACTAGCGTTACAACAATAATGCGCATAAACTGGAAAATATTAAAGTTTAATTATTTTTCTACAAAAATAAAGAAAATAGAAGACTTTCTTGTAATGATCAAACTTTATTATTTTTCTATTTATGCGCTCTATTTTTGAGCAAAGTTTAATTAATTTTCACAAAAATAAAGAGAATAGAAGACTTTCTAGTAATGATCTAACTTTTGCTAAAAATCTTTCTTCTTTCTTCGCCTTTCTCTCAGCATCTTCTTTTCCCACGTCTCTAAAAATTACTTATAAAATTGGGCTGATATAATTAAAGCTTAGTTTAAGCTAAAAAAGAAGTTTTATTTTATTTAATTTTTAGTTTTAATAAGATAAACCTTAATTTTTTGATTATTTTCGAATATGTTTGAATAAAGAGGGTTAATGATAAAGTTACAATAATAAAAACTTTAAAAAAATCCTTTAAAAATTGCTGACTCAGCTTTGTTTCAGCTAAGACTGACTTTTAAGAATACCAGCCCAATTTAAAAAAGTGTTGTGATTTTTTAGTACACTTTCCTTCAAACTGTAAAATCTACTTATTCCTTAGCGGTTGTTCAACACTAGACCTAGACGTTAAAACATAGGCCTTTTAAAAAGAAAGACAGACATAAAGAGGCAAAGTAGAAACCACAAAAACTTAAAATTATAGACAAGTTTTAATTCATAAGTTGGTATCAATAAATCAACATTGAAATGAAAACTTTATATTAGTAAAAAAAACGAAATTCTTTATACTATATCAGGGTTCGGCAACGTTAACCAGCGAGCCATATGCGGCTGTTGAAGGGTAAAAAGCGGCCCGCGAGCATTTTTTTAGTAAGTTTTAAGTAAATAAGAAAAAAAAGTTTTAAGTTAAACTTACGTCAAAAAATCCAAGGAATTTTCGTGTCCTCCATGAAAAGTAAAAACTGAAACTACCCGCCAATAAATATATTTGTAATTGTAATGCATTTTAATTTAAAAATAACAAAGGATATTCAATTATATTTTTCATTTCTGGCAAAACTGTTTCTAAGAATTAAAATATCATCCTTTCTTTTTGATTTATTATTTACTGAGCATTTGATGCTGCTTTTAAAACCATAAACCTCAGTAATTTTTTCTTTATACTTAAAAAATATTTAAAGAGGACCCTTTTTAAGAAAAGTATAAACTAGCATTTTGAAGAATGAAACAAAAAAATGTTTGTTTTTCGTTTAAGTTCATCAATTCTAAAATATTGGTCCAGTACAAAACACTTAAGCGTTTATTGGTCAGTAATTTCAAAGGTCATATTAATTTTTTTCTTAAAGTTTAGTAAAATATTTAAAGTAATGCTACTAATATTTTAGTAATTAGTTTAGTTTTCTATATGTGTTCTTTGAGACATTATTTATTAGTTAATAAATATCTAAAACATTTGTAAAAACAAATAATTTTTTATGTATACAAATATAACAGTTGACTATTTCTTTCAATTTAAATTTTACTCAACTAAAGTACAAATAGCAAATATTTCTCTTAAACTTTTGTAACACATTTACTTAATCTTTATTTTGTTTATGTTGTATAGAAAAATGATATTTTTTAAAATCCTATCTTAAAAAAAAGTATAAACTATTTGATGTAAGTAAATATTACACATAGTCATTTAATTTGTTAGAAATATTTTTTTTTATAGCTTTAAGTTATTTTTTTATCTTATATATGAAATAAAAAAATTATAATTTTATATAAACAATCATATTTTGAATATAATTAATTCTTAATTCTATCTATGTTTATCAACTTTTAACAAAAAATTTTCATGAAAAGATTTTTAAGTATTAATATAATTTTAGGATCTCTACTAAAAATATACTATTTTGCTGATTAAAATTTTTATTTTATTAGAGGTGAAATAATCACCAAGGACAATTAGTATGCTCTGGAACGAGGCTGAAGTTTGATAGACATTTAAATATAAGATTTTTAACACATTCAAATTTTTTACTTACAGTCATTACCGCACTTTAATACCGCTCGTACTTACATTAGAACAATGAAACTCTAGAACCTTGTTCCATGTGCATAGAACTACATCATCAACTAAGTAAAATAACTTTTTACTAATAAAAATAAAATATTTATAGTACGCCGAAAAATATCGAATTTATTATTAAAAAAATAGAAGAAGCTTAGTAAACTATCTTTAAAACCGCTCATACTTACATTAGAACAATGAAACTCTAGAACCTTGTTCCATGTGCGTAGAACTACGTTATCAAAAAAAAAAAAAACTTTCTACTATAAAAAATAAAAAAGTTATGGTACGCCGAAAAATATCGAATTTATTGTTAAAAAAATAGAAGAAGCTTAGTAAACATCGTTTAAAACCGCTCATACTTACATTAGAACAATGAAACTCTACAACCTTGTTTCATGTTCGTAGAACTACGTCATCAAAAAAAATTAACTTTCTAATATAAAAATTAAAAAAGTTATGGTACGCCGAAAAATATCGAATTTATTATTAAACAAATAGAAGAAGCTTAGTAAACATTGTTTAAAACCGCTCATACTTACATTAGAGCAATGAAACTCTAGAACCTTGTTCCATGTGCGTAGAACTACGTCATCAAAAAAAAAAATAACTTTTTACTAATAAAAATAAAATAGTTATGGTATGCCGAAAAATATCGAATTTATTATTAAAAAAATAGAAGAAGCTTAGTAAACATTGTTTAAAACCGCTCATACTTACATAAGAACAATGAAACTCTAGAACCTTGTTCCATGTGCGTAGAACTACGTCATCAAAAAAAAAATTAACTTTCTACTATAAAAATTAAAATAGTTATGGTACGCCGAAAAATATCGAATTTATTATTAAACAAATAGAAGAAGCTTAGTAAACTATCTTTAAAACCGCTCATACTTTTCATCACCGGCAATTGTTAAGTTTTTAAATTAAACTGATTCTAAAATTAATATTAAACTATGCCAAAAGCTAATACAAAATCTATAAAAAACTAAACTTAGATCTTTTAAAATTCCAAAAAATAGCTTGGAACTGTATTAAAATATAATAATTGCCCTGAGTTTGTAAAAAAATATACAATATACACTAAGTTTCCTGAGACTTCCTTACTTTTCATAATATTTTCTGACATATAAAAAATTCTTGAGTTTCCGAGTACTCTGAGTGTGCAACAGTACTTCAAAATTAATCAATTAAAAAAAGTTAAATCCAAAATTAATTAATAATTATCATAAGATCTTTATCAATTCAATGTTTGAAAATCTATATTTTCTGTAACAGGGTATCGAGTTGAACTTGATTACTGGTTAGATTTGACGAAATATTTGAGTTACAATCCATGTTCATCCAAGCGTTAACGAGAAAGCTCGCAAGGTCAAGTTTTTTACTGATGCAAGTTTACATAAGGAGAAAATAAAGTGAAGACAAGAAATTATTGATGTAATGTTGCAAAGTTTAAGACGCTGCTGTATAAACGCTGTGGTTTTAAAGAGTGTTTACTAAGCTTCGTCTATTTTTTTAAGAATGAATTCGATATTTTTCGGCGTACCATAAATATTTATTTTTTGTTAGTAGAAAGTTTTTTTTTTTTTGATGACGTAGTTCTACGCACATGGAACAAGGTTCTAGAGTTTCATTGCTCTAATGTAAGTATGAGCGGTTTTAAACAATGTTTACTAAGCTTCTTCTATTTGTTTAATAATAAATTCGATATTTTTCGGCGTACCATAACTATTTTAATTTTTATAGTAGAAAGTTAATTTTTTTTTGATGACGTAGTTCTACGCACATGGAACAAGGTTCTACAGTTTCATTGTTCTAATGTAAGTATGAGCGGTTTTAAAGATAGTTTACTAAGCTTCTTCTATTTGTTTAGTAATAAATTCGATATTTTTCGGCGTACCATAACTATTTTAATTTTTATAGTAGAATTAAATTTTTTTTTGATGACGTAGTTCTACGCACATGGAACAAGGTTCTAGAGTTTCATTGTTCTAATGTAAGTATGAGCGTTTTAAACAATGTTTACTAAGCTTCTTCTATTTGTTTAATAACAAATTCGATATTTTTCGGCGTACCATAACTATTTTAATTTTTATAGTAGAAAGTTAATTTTTTTTTGATGACGTAGTTCTACGCACATGGAACAAGGTTCTAGAGTTTCATTGTTCTAATGTAAGTACGAGCGGTTTTAAAGAATGTTTACTAAGCTTCTTCTATTTTTTTAATAATAAATTCGATATTTTTCGGCGTACCATAAATATTTTATTTTTATTAGTAAAAAGTTATTTTACTTAGTTGATGATGTAGTTCTACGCACATGGAACAAGGTTCTAGAGTTTCATTGTTCTAATGTAAGTACGAGCGGTATTAAAGTGTGGTAATGACTGTAAGTAAAAAATTTGAATGTGTTAAAAATCTTATATTTAAATGTCTATCAAACTTCAGCCTCGTTGCTCTGGATAACACTGAATATTTTGTGTGTTTAAAAAACCTCAGGAAGAATAGTAATAACTTAAGAGTTAAGACATTTTGTTTATATTTTGTTTTATATTAAAGATTATGTTTTAAAGAATGTGATTTTTGTTCATTTCAAAATTATTTCTAATTTCTTTTCACTTTGTGGCTTGCTCTTCACTACTTTAATAAGTAAAAATAATATTTTTGTTTATATTTTGTTTTAAAGAATGTCATTTTTATTCATTTAATAATTATTTTTAATTTTTATTTCACTTTGTGGTTTACTGTTAACTACTTTGAAAAATATAATAAATATTTTTGTTTTGTATAGGGTTGTCAAAAGACCTGGATTTCTTGAAAAACTGTGACTAAACAATTTAGGAAAAAAACTTGATGGATTTAAAAAAAAAACATTAAAAAATACAAAAAAAATAAATTCTAAATATGTCTGAATTGTTAACCTTAGTTATTATGACTATAATGAGTGTGTGGCAATCCTGATGACTATTGAAACTACGCCACACCAAGTTCATTTGAAAACTTTAAAGTTTCTACACCTTTAAATGTAAGTTAAAACAGAAACTGTTCATGTTGGTGTAACACATAAGAATATATGGTTAAATAAAGTTTGATAAAAGATCTTGAAATATAATTTAAATTTATATAAAATATTCATTTTTTAAAATGGTTTAAAAACCTAAATTGGTGAGTATCTTGAATTATTCTGACCCTAACTATCCTGAGTATGTGGCAATCCTGCATTTTAGTTAAAATAGTTTTTTTTATTTTATAATTGTAAGTGTATAAAATCAATGATGAAAGTTTAACTCAAACTGATAGTTTTAAAATGGTAAAAAAAAAGTTTGTGAACTTGAATAAGAAAATATATACATAGAAAAAAAGTTAAACACTATTTTAACATTGTAACTGTAATTTTTATTAAAAATCTTTTGAAAAACATATAAATTGAAAATAAACACAATACAGCCATAAAAAAAACAATTAAACAAAACTAAAAACTTGTATCGAATAAAAAAAACATTAGTAAACCTTTTGTACAAAAAAGGTTGTGTTATTTAATTTTATCTACCCCTGATTTATCAAGTAATATAGGCTCTTATATTTTTCAAATAATCAATGGACAAAATTTGGCATAAAAATACTAATATAGTTCAATTTTGACAAATAAAGTCAGCCTCATAAATAAATAAAGAAAAAGTAATCAATGAAACTCTTTTTCAAACTTTGTTATTGTGTTATTTGACTGTTTATCTCCTCCCCATTAAAAAAAAATTAACTTTAGTTTTTAATTTTTAAAACTTATTGGTCTTTTAGCCGAATATTGAGCTGAAAATTTTGATATGACGGATTTTGTCTAGTGAAAAAAAAAATCATACTATAAACTCAAGTTGTTTTCACCTTACATACGCCATGTAAAAATACCAAAAAGTTTAAAAAATACAAGCTTACTAAAACAATCACACTATTGTTTACTATAAATCTTTAATTTTATTTATTCTATCAAGTCTTAATCTAAAATCTTCATGACTAAAATATTAAGTATTAATTTTTTATCTTTAATAATGGAGATAATTAAAATTAGTTATCAGGGTAGCTACACATTTTGGAAATTAAGTACACATTGGGTAACTAAATATATTTTGTAGATTAAAAATTCCTCAGGACTACTAGCAACTAAAATCAATTCAGGAAATTATTATTTCTATTTTATACAGACTATTTTATGATATATTCTTCTATCTTAAGTTGTTTTAGAATTTTTTCAAATTCTCACAATAGTGTTTCATTTTTGGATCCTAATTTAAAACTTTTGTTATTTTGTTTTACCAATTTTATTCTGATATGAAATAGAACTATATTGATTTATAAATGATAACTTATTATTTGGTAATTACCTAGGATGATGTGACATCAATGTTAATCTGACATCAATGTAATCATTTTTTACATTTAAATTTAATTTTTGAACAAAAATTCATTAAAAAACTTGTTCTTTGAAAAAACTTGCATGAAATTTATCAAACCTTTGGCAGACCTGCTAAAACTGGAATATAATTATAATCATGATTTTAATGTTTCGTAAAGAGAACAAATTTAAAGAAAAAAAATTAAATATGAATAAAAACTTTTAAATAAGCTTTTAGTTCAGGTTATTTTTAAATTTTAGAAAGTTTGTAATATTTATATGTCAAACTACATAAATAAAGTTGTTTGTTAAAATTTATAAACATTTGTATATAAAACAAAATAAAAATGAATCAGGGTTGCCACTTTACCTGGAAACCTGGAAAAACCTTGAAAAACCTGGAATTCGACAATTTAGGCAAAAATAACCTGGAAAAACCTGGAATTTTTAATAATTTTAACATTTTCAGTACTAAAAATTCAATTTGACACAAGAAATCTATCATATAAATAAGATTTTTTGTCATCATCAAAAATTAAAAAAAAAACACATTTAAAGTAACTTTACAGCATGTTTTAAATGTTTTTGTACTATTTAACACAGTTTCTTTTATAGAAATTAATTTAAAACTAAAAATAGACCCAAAAAAGTTTACTTTTAAAAACCTGGAAGAAATTTGGAAAACCTAGAAAAATTTTGAAAAAATGAGTGGCAACCGTGATGAATATATACTAGTGTTTTCTAAAGAATTAAAAAAACTCAGGATAATTCAGAACAATTTATGATTACTCAGGTCAGTTTTTGGTTACTTAGGATAATTTCTTTGATTCAATGAGAGGAAACCTTGAATTGTTGGAAGTTAGGAAAAGTGTAGTTTAGTGAAAAGATTGAATTATTCTCAATTCTCAAAAGATTTTTTGTCATATGTAAATTTACTAGTTTATGAAGAAAAATAATCTACTATTTTAATTTTAAAAACAAATTTAAATTTTATATTATGTTTAACCAGATTTTAAAAGTATGTGGCAACCCTGGTACTAAAAGTTCAAGTATATAATTAAACTGTAGCCCGATGACCAAGGAGTCTTTTTATACATCTAGCCAAGGTTCTTTGACCAAATTTTAAATTTTAGTTATCAGTTATATTTGAAAACAAAATATAAGTAAAATGAGACATGAGCTGATAAGACTAGCTAAAAAAATAAAAAACCATAAACTTTTAATTATTTAATAAAAAAGACTTGAACTAATCTTATTCTAGTTTTATATTATTAGTTTACTATTAATTAAATATTTTTTACATAAATACTTTATCAACAAATTCGCACTTTAGTAGATTAAAACAACAAAATAGTAATGGATCAAGACTGTAGTATCTGTTTAGCTAAACTAAATCCAGCTAAAGATGATATTTCTTCTACCCCATGTGGTCATTTGTTTCACCCGAATTGCATAGAAGGTGTAATTCGAATGAAACCTGAGTGTCCAATCTGCAAAACAAACATCAGTGATGGCATAGTTAAAAAGTTGTATATGGAAGTTGATGATGGGCTTGTCTATGATGGGTATTCCTCTGAGACTGAAAAAAGGATTGAACAAATTGAGGAAAGTGAGAAGAAAGCACGAAAAAATTGGATGAGTATAATTAAGGATCTTGAAAAAGAGAACAAGAAGTTAAGAAAAGACAAAAGTAAGCTTGTAGGCATAAGTGTATTTTTAGAAGAAAAATTAGCTCAAACTGAAATGTCTGTGAAAAAGTACAAAAGTAGTTCGCTTTTTTTTCAAAAAAAGTGCAGAAAGCTTATGTCAGACAATAGCAATCTCCAAGCAGGGTTGGAAAAAAAGAAACATGATCTGCTTGAAGTAGAGAACAAAGCTGTAGAACTTGTAGCCACGATCAGAAAAAGAATAAGAAGTGAAAGAAACAATGGGGAAAACGAAAATAAAGGTTTTTTAAAAACATGTTTTATTTAATCTAAAAATCTAAACAAGTTATATATATTATGTTTATACTACTTTGTGTGACCACTGCAGATATATAATTCTTTAAATTCTAAAATCAAATTATTTAGATTTTTGATAAACTTATCATAAATTATCCATGCAATTCTACATAAGCACATTTGATTTTTTTTTAAATTAGATCAATATTTGTGATGTAGCACAAAAAATATTTTTTCGAACAATTTAAAATCCCATGTAACTAGAGTCTATACCAGGGTTTCCTAAACTTTTTAACTAAGGTTCCCTTATAAAAAATAAAATAAGCTATGGCCCCTCAGAAGAGATTTCTCATATAACTAAATGAAATACAACATAGATTTTTTTTACACTCGTCATCATTGACTCAAGAACATCTAAAGTAAGTTATGGCTTTCAAACTCCCAATCCCCTCTTTTACAGCTTATGGCCCCCTAAATTTCTAAAGTTTTCCAATAATATCTATGAAAGTTTCTAATCTACACTTAAAACACAACTAAGACCATTTTTTGCTCTTTAACATCATTTCAAGAATATCTAGTGAAAGATTTAAATAATGTCCTCATGGCCACCTGTGACCCCTTAACTACTCATGGTATACTATCAAAATCCACCCGATTTTTTTTATTTTTTATATATTTTTTGATTTTTTAAATTTTTTTAAATTTATTTTTCACTATCACTGTTACCCCTAACCCTTACCCTTGATCGGTAAGTGGTTCTCGAATTTGACTGGGTGGATTTTGATCGAATCGTTTTTGATCGCGGGTGGATTTTGAACGTGTCCCATACTCATATCCCCCTTTTAGCCCCTTTGCTGCTTATGGTCACTTAAATTGCTGTAATGGTCCCCAAGAAGGTCAAGTGGCCCACTTTGAAAAGCCCTGGTCTATACAATTCTTGTCTTAGGAAGAAAATACTTAAGCATTTTATTAGTTTATAATTGAGATCTATAGCAAACAAAATTTATTAAAACTTTTATTCAACGATTGATAATTTAGCTTTTTTGTTTTTTATTCACGGATTGTTATTTTAACTAACACTTATTCTCCGAAAAGGATCTATAGAACTTTTTAAGTAACAATAAAATGACACAAACCACACAAATATTTATAGTAAAATCAAGTAATGAGAAATTAATTGTGTATAAATGAGGGAAATTAGTAGGTTGGAAAATAAAAATTACTGTTTTAAAATTTGTACAATGCCTAATAAAAAACTAAGTGAAAACTTTCGTCAAAATAAAATAATACTTATAAATAAAATGACAATAACTAATATAAAAAATGTTATAATCTCACTTAAAAATCTTATAATCAACTTAGAATTTTTTGTACAGTTGATAATAAATTAGAAATAAGAAGATTTATATGGGGGCATAAAAGTTTGACCTTTTCTTATATTAAGTGCTTCAACTTTGTCTGCCTTGGCAATGGCCATTCTTTTTAGATTACAAACTGAGCAATTATCTGCCTTTCTAGTTACTGAGTAGTTGATTTTTTTTAGAACTTTTCATTTAATTTACGAGGATTGGATATTATTTGATGTATTACATTTAGCAAAGGCTGTTGCTTGTGGTTTCTCGAGGATACTGTACTCGTGTTGTTGCAATCTTGTTATAGAAGGTATTCCCGTTGGACCAGTATATTCCATTTATCTAACTGTAGCTTTTTCTACACTCTATAAATGGCATTCATAAATAAATACGCAGATCGTTTAGTTTCTGCAGTTGCACGTTCTGTTCGTTTTGTTTGCTGCATTAAAAACCTTTTAATTTTGTGAGTTGATGATATTTTCAAGTAGGGAGACATCTGTATGAAACTTATATTGTACTTCTAACAAAAACGTTATAAAATCTTTTTTTTTTTAGGAAAATTTAGACGAATAAGATTTAAAAATTCTTTTCCTAAATAGATAATTACATAATTGCAAAACGAAGGATTAAAATATATAATGATCATTTATCTGTTGATTTTCTATTGTTAGAATTAAAACTGTTTTCGTCAAAACCTTTAAGCATATCATATATGCTTCAAGTTTGTTACTAGAGAATTTTCTTTGTCAGCACTAATCATTAAGCTTATACCTTTTATCATACTTCAGGAAGATTTGTACCATTATTTATGTATTTTACGTTTGAATTACCGTTTCTGTATGGTGCAAAGGTGTTGCTACTTAAGATTGTGCTAGTATCTAAAAAAATAGTCAGAACTAAATAATACTCCGTTTTGTAATTCTGTAATAACTTTTATAGGAAATATATTTTTGTATCTTGTTCGTCTAGATTTTCCGAAAAACAATAATTTTGTAAAATTTTTATAGGAATAAAATCAAAATTTCATACAACTGTTTGCCTAGCATGAACAATATCATCAGCTCACAAAATTATAAGGTTTTAAAAGCAGCAAACAGAACGTGCAATTGCAGAAACAAAACCATCTGCCCATTTATTGATGAATATCCTTTATACGGTGTATACAAAGCTATAATCAGACATAAGGAATATATTTATTCAACGGGACTTTCTTTAATAACAAGATGGCAACAACACAAGTATAGCATCTAATAAAATCACAAGCAACAGCCCTAGCTAAATCTACTATATCAAATTCTACGAAACTAAATAGAAAATGATATATAAAATCAAATGCTTAGTACATAGAAAGGCAGATTATTGTTACATTTGCTATCTAAAAAGACTGGAAATTACCTAAGCAGACAGAGTTAAAGTATTTAGTAGAAAAAAATAATTAACTTTTATGTTCTACCATTTTAGATCTTGTTATTTCAAATTAATTATTTATTGTTGAATAATTTTTTTTTATGTCTTTTATAAAACCCTATAGTTTGTCTATTATTGTTATTATAATTGACATTATGTTTATAAGGATTATTTTATTTAACAAGTTTTTTTCTAAGTTTTATATTGGGCAATGTAAAATGTTATGAAAATTGTTTTTTTTCCACTTGGTTAATTTCACTTATACTTACTTAATTAAAAAACCTAAATGGCTAATTAATTACCTATCAGCGGTGTGCCTAGACATTTTTCAAAGGGGGTTCACAATTTTTTTTGTTCTTAATTTCCCACTAAGTACGCATTTCTTAGGTATGCACTACCAGCTAAGTACGCAATATTTAGCTGAAAAACTCTGTGTTTAAAATTCTTTTTCCTGCTTAAAATATAAAAAAAAACATATAAGTTGTAATGGAAAAATATTATATACTTTTATTTGTTTTACTGTATTGATTTTGGATAAATTAAAGTTAAAAGAGCCGGAAAAAAATATATTTTTAATAAAAACATTTTTTCAAGTACTATAATCTATAAAAATTGAAATTTCACTAAAAAATGGGTAATTACCTAGGATGATGTCGCGCCAATATCAAGCTGAAATTATATTAAGTTCAATGTTTTTTACCATAATTATAGGCTTAATAAATATATTTTATAAATACATAAATAAAAATTATTTATCATAAACCAATAAAACTTATATATTTAATTTCATTTATTTTTAAAATAAAGCAAATGATACAATAACTTATATACATTCCTATACTGTAAAATAAAACCAATTAACTATTTTAGATCAATCATATAAGGCTTAAATAATTTATTTTAGGCCTAAAATTATCGTTCAAAAAGATATTAAACACAATACAATTTCAGCTTGATATTGGTGCGACATCATCCTAGGTAATTACCAAAAAATGTTTAGACTTTTACATCAAAATTAAAATATCTCTAAATTATAATTAAATGTTTGCCTGATGGTGCAGGGATTCTAATTATGGTTTTGAAATCTCTTTCAGTTGAAAACTTAAAAATCAAGAATCAACTTAGTGGCCAACAGATATACAAAAATAAAACAACTTAAATAAAAATATTAAAATACCATTAAATGATAAAAGAATAAATTTCAAGGTGGTTTAGTTGTCTAAAGATGATTTTAAAACTCTCTGAATTGAACTTTTCTAGGTTCAAACCAAGTTGTTGACACATAAACAAATAATATAAATGTTTAAGTACAGACACAACATTATTATAAAACAACTTAACACAAAAGCTTCACACAACATTTTTATATACAACAAACTATGTAAAATAAAACTTTATTGATTATGTTGTACATTTTTTAAGTAAAATTGTACTTACTAGTTTAAAAGCAATAAGAAAGAAAGAAAAATGTGAACGCTCACAACTAAGGTCGATGGATTGGTGTGGAGAAAGACCTTTCGGTCATCGAGCTGCACACCATTTACTTGTAACTAATTCTTTGAGCTAACTTTAAAACAATAATGAAAAAATAAAAACAAAAACTTAGAAAGTAACTGTATATACAAAAAAAAAATTTTTTTTAAGTTTAAAAATGGTAAGCACCCTTTTTTAACCCATTACTGCCAATATTGACCATGGAAACCATAGTCTACCATGGGCTCCACACCGTCTCCTCACCTAGATTTCTATTTTTATGATCATGTACATTCACATTTTTCTTGTTACCCTTTCTACAAGATCAACCACAAAAATGCAACAGATATCTCAAAATTGAATAAATGGGGAGAGTTAGTAATGTCAGTATACATAAAATATTCAGTAATGTCATAAAACTGAAAGAGCGCCATGTATTAAAAAAAAGTGTCTTTAAATTTCTAGTATATGTGTTTGTAGGTAAATAAAAATAGAGCAAAAAAAAACTTTGTCTAACTGTTTTATAGATTTGTAGACAATTCAGTTTTAAACAATAAAATCTACCACTAATAATTGATAGAATTTGTTTAAACTACTTAAAATAAAATCACTTCTAACAATAAACAGCTAAATTTGAAAAACAAAATAACAAAACTTCACAAATATTCTGAAAAAAATAGTAATTATAAAAGTATTTAATTGAGTTAAATAAACTCCTTGTAAACCTAGAACTAATTTTTAACAAATAAAATTAAATAACCAGAATGTCTAAAAAATATGAAGTTTTTACTTCTAAATTTAAAATCTCCATCTTCTGAAACAAATTGACAATTAATATATAGTAAACAAAAAACTACAAAATAGAGTTACAAAAGAAAAATAATACATCTACTCGTTTAATCACACTGTCAATGAGGACAAAACAATACTATCAAATTTTTTGTACAAGAAACAAATTAAAAATGTATATATAATAAATAAAATAATAAAACCAACCTATACCAATCCAGCTCTACCTTCACCAAGTTTATAAGACCAACAGCAATCAGCCCAAAAAAAAAAAGATTAAGACAAACACCAATACTAAGATATAAGTTTAACTGTTGGTAAAGATTAAGCTTGGTATTTTTCTTATTCTCTTTTAAGTAAGTTTTCTCTCATTCCATATTGAAATGCTGCAAGATAGCTCTGATCTATTAAGTTTCTAGGCAATTCTTCCCATAGTTTAGAACCAAGGTAAGATAATGTTTTAAGACCAAAGAGACTATTTACTCTGGGAAAAAATAGTTTGTTTCGGCAAATCTTGTTAGATGATTATGCATTTTATTAACGTTGGTAAAGTAAGGCTTAAAGTTGACTGGCAAGGTCTCCTTTAAAAAAACTCCTACCTCATACTTAAACATATTTTTAAGATCTAATATTTTCTTTTCTATTTTTATACGTTTAACACTTTCATTCCAACCTTTGGAATGAATGCATCTTAATGCTCTATTAATGAGTTTATCAATCTCAGTAATTTTAGTTTTACTTGCCCTACCCCAACACAACAAACCATATCTTACATGACTCATCATAAACTTGACTCATAAATTAAAAATGCAGTATAAGGATTTTTGATTTAAAAAGTATTTTGTTTTGTATAAAATACCTATTGTTTTCAATAGCTTTGTTTTTACTGCTTCAATATGGTCAGACCAATTGAGGTTACTATCAATTGTAAAACCAAGATACTTATAATTTTCTACCTTTAATATGGATATATTACCTATTTTTATTTGTAAACTTGTGTTTTTCCAAACTTTTGTTTTACCAGAGTGAAAGAGCATGTACCTTGTTTTATCAGTATTTAGTTTAAGCCTATTATCCTTTAACCATTTTGATACATTATCTAGTTCTGAATTAAGGTATGCAGTGTCTGTTTTGTAATTGTCTTTTTTAAATGTGGTATATAATAATGTATCCTCTGCAAAATTTAGTACATTTAGACTGGTGTTGTTTTGAAGATCATTTATATATACCAAAAACAATATCGGTCCTAAAACAGAACCCTCTGGCACTCCTACTTCTAAACCCTCCCAACCTGATTCATGCACTCCAAAATTAACAAATTGCTTTCTTTCAGTTAAGTATGATTTTATTAAATTATGCATTTTTCCATTTATTCCAATATATTCTAATTTGTCTAACAAAATCTTTCTATCCACACAGTCAAAGGCCTTGCTCAAATCTAATAAAACAGCACAAACTGCATTTCTCTTATCAAAGGAGGACAATGTACTTTCAACAAACTCTGAAAGAGCTAAGGTAGTAGAGTGTCCCTCCCTAAAGCCAAACTGAGAAGAATTTAAGATATTGAACTTTGTAAAAAACTTGTATAAGCGACTATATATGGCTTTTTCTATAATTATGTTAATATTTGATAAAAGTGAAATCGGCCGATAGTTTCCTGGAAGTGTTTTTGAACCTGATTTAAATATAGGTATAACTTTAGCTAATTTTAATCAATTTGGGTAATTACCTTCATGAAATGCTTGATTGGTTAGTTCACTAATAACTAGAGCTATATGATAATTTATTTTCTTTAAGATTTTAATAGAAATATTATCTACACCACTAGCTTTATCTGAACTTAAACTTTTTATAATACTTATTATTTCATTTTCATGTACATCAAACCAGACAAAACTGTTATAGTGGTTTTTTTGGGCTATTAATAGAAGACTTTGGATGAATTTTCTGTTTTAAATAAGTTTGTTTTCCAATATTGGCAAAATGAAGGTTCAAGTTATTTACAATTTCATCTGGATTAACAAAAGATTTTTCATTTATTTCAAGTTTATGAGGAAAAATATGTTTTTTTTTTCTGTCTGTTCGTAATATTAATAATTACCTTCCTCTTCTCTGCTGAATCTTTATTACAGCTTTGAAGTCTAATTTCAAAATACTTTTTTTTTCGAAATTGTTTTAATTTTTGTTAGTTTGTTTCTGTAAACTTTATATTCTTTTACTTGGTGCATGTTACTAAAGTTACTTCTGCATAGTATTTTGTAAAGGTTGTTTTTATGCCTAATAGATTTAAGAATACTATTTGTAATCCAGGGTTTTGACTTGAGTTTTAATTGAGATTTTGAAAGTTTTTTCATAGGAATATTTTTATCACTTATCTCTTTGATTTTATCTATAAAGCATTCAAACTTTGAATGTATTGAGTCTTTAGAGTTGTTATTTTTATATATTTGAAATTTATTGACAATTTTGGAAGTTCAATCATTAGTTTTTGAGTATTAATTTTAGAAAAATCTTGGCAAAATTTAATCTTAGAATTTATATTAGTCTTACTTTGGTTATAATATTTTAGTTTTACATAGAGTGGGAAATGATCAGAAATATCTGATAAAAGTACTTTTGAGTCTAGAATTTTTTGCGGGTTGGAGTAGTAAAAATGATCAATCAATGTCCCTCCCAGTTTACTAACTGGTTGGAACATTAATCACATTAGTAAAACCAAAGCTACAAATTTCATCATAATAGTTTTTAATTGATTGTTCCTTATATTTTTTGAGTAAGTTAATGTTAATATCTCCAAATATGCAGATATCTTTATTTTGTAATGTAATATTTGATAAAAAGTCTGAAAATTGTTTCGTAAATTCTGTAACTGAGGTCCCTGGATGGCGATAAATTAACCCTACTAATATTTTTTTACTACTTACTCCCACTGATAATTCTACCCAAATTGATTCGTAATTAGCACTATGGAAAATGAGATCACTTCTTAATGTATATGTCATAGAGTTGTTAATATATATTCCAACTCCTCCTGCTTTTGAAAAATAATTTGTATAATGGAATGAGTATTTGTTTAACATTATCAAATCAAGTATATTGTTGTTATTTAGTTTGGTCTCACAGATCCCTATTATGTCAGGTAACATTCTGTAGGAAGTCATTAATTCTTCTAAGAGGGATATGTTTTTTTGATAAGTTTCTTATGTTTACATGTAAAAAGCTAAGTTCCTTATTAATAGCTTTGTTTTTTAGGGAGTCTGCAGAGGTGTACTGAGGACAAGCAGCAATAGGATCAGTATCAATGTTTGAAATATCATTCTCATTAGTGAGAGAATAGTTTAAAAAAATGTAATTGGGTGTTACTAATATTACAAAATGGAAATACACTAATATAACAGGTTTTACATAAAAAGTTTCATCCTCATTGACAACATGACATTCAAATTGATTAAGAGTTAAAGTTGAAAATTTAAAATGAGTCGATACATTACACAAGTCACACTTTATACTATTTTGAGAATTTTTACATGCATTACCACATACTCTACTAGGGTATTTTACATGTTTTATATAAAATGAGTAGAGGTTTTTAAATTCTTAATTACTAATTAAACTAAAAGGTATTTTCTGCATTAAACAACTAAAACAAAAAAAAGGGTCATTAGATAAACTTAAAGAAACAAATTGAGAACTAGAAATTTTACTACACTTAAAATGTGACCATTGGCCACATATTTCACAATATATACAATTATTTTTTACACTTTTTTTACATACTAAACAAATATATACATTTTTATCAACAAATTTTAAACAACTCATCTAAAAAAAAACAAAAATATGTAACTTCACTTATATGTAAAGATATCAAACAGCTATTTGTTTTTAAACTTTGCTAAGGTCTTCTAAACATTCTAATATAATAGCTGGTGATACATCAGATTTACTAATTCTGACAATTCCATTTTTCACCCAAGCATACTTCCAAATGTTTTCTTTTCGGAACCTCCTAGCATGACCAAAAAGAATCCTACTAGATTTTGTCAAATTCTCATTGACAAAAACCATGCTGGCATTCAAGTTACTAAAAGAGGCATTAGCCAACTTTCTTTTTTCCTTCATAATCTTATCCTTCATATCTCTAGATTTAAATGCTATCAAGATAGGATTAAAAATTCTCTTACCATCCTTCTTCTCTTGGTTAGTTTCTGCTTTGACTGGCTTCATTCTTCTAATAGTGCCAATTTGGCCTCTCTCTACCTTTGGATCAATTTTTTTGAGCACACTCAATGCAATACTTTCAACATTTTCATTGGTATCTACAACAGGTATCCCATGAAGTTCAATGTTGCTTCCTTGTAACCAGTTTTGTATCTTATTTGGCTCAAAATGTTGAGCTTTTTCCTCCACCTCAATTTCCATTACCTTTTTTGTCAACTTCTCATTACTGAGGTTGACAACTTTCAACTCTTTCTTCATTAACTTGTTTTAATTTTTTATATCTTCAAGTTCCTGACCCATGTAGCTCAGAGAACGTTTCAATTCATTGTTGACTTCCGCTTGACTTGCCAGCTTTTCATACAATCCCTTGATTTCACTATGGAGCATATCAAGTTTATCATTTGAAGCCTTTGAATTCTTCTACAACCTCTCAATCATTTTTTTCAAAGTAGAACAGTCTACTTTTTCCACCATTTTAATTTATTATTTTATTTATATTAAAACCTTATTCAAATAGAATTATACTAATACTAATTAAACAGTTGTTTAAACTAATTAACAATTTATAATGAGAACTAAGTGCATTTTAGTAAAAAGTTTCCTAGAAGAAAAATGCTATTTTAAAACTTTTACCTATTATGACGTCACATGTAAACTTAATTTAAAATCTATTTCAGCTGGGCAAAAAGGATAATTTTTTGTTAAGGAAACTTTTTTTTATCTTTCAGTGTTATAAATTCAACATTCATTATTGAAAGTTTATCAAATAACCAAAACAAAGTCAATAAACAACGTTTTTAGTGATATTCTAAGAATTTTATTTTTTTCTTTTTTTTTTCATGGGGTTCACAGGAAACCAGTCAAAACACGCCCCTGTTACTTATTAATTAAATTCTCAATATTTGATCTTTCTATATATAAAGCTGCGTGCTATTTTATTGTTACTTTGAAAGCTCTGAAGATCCATTCGGGAGAAAAAGTGTCAACCTTTGAATAAAAAAAATTTAAAGCAACAAACGTTGAAAAAAAAGATAACTAAGCTTTTATGTATTGAGCATTGTACATTCATATAGTTTTCAAACTTATGTAAAACAAGATTTCAACTTAAAATAATAATAAGAAAAAATAATTAAATGTAAATAAAAATATAATAAACATGTGTTTATCTCAATTAAAAAAAAAAGTTTTATAAATTGAGAAACTATCATATCTTTAATGGTTGTATATTCTTAGTTACAGAACCGCAGAATCTAAGTCAAGCTGAGAATTCGCAAGTGTCAAACCAGTCACCTGTTCAGACTAAACGCAGAAGAGTTGAAAGGCAAACTTTAAATTACAATAATGGTGCTGACGGGATTATCGAGCCTGTAGAACCCATATACAAAAGCAACCCACGAAATCCAATTGCTCAATATGGCTCTCGAAAGATAGCTGATTTGACAGATGAAAGCCTTTTAAGAGACACATACAAAGATATACTGCTAACTCTCGGTGTTGAAGATAGTGTTGACTCATTTGAAAAGAATTGGTGGCAGATTAAACAGGAATTAGGGAGTCTAGATATTTCAAGAATGACCGGTAAGGAGATAGCAGAACATTACATGAAAATCGCCAACGTTTTAAAAGAAAAAGATTAAAATCTTAAAAAAATTGTGTTAATACACAGTATCTTAACAATTTTCAATTATATAGACTAACTTATACTTTATCTTTATAAAAAAAGTTTTAAAACGTAAAAATAATTATTGGACTTAATTTTTAACTGTTTTATTTTTATATATTAAAAACACAACAAAAAATTCTAGGTATGAACATTTGATAGTATTATTTTAATATGTAGATGTCCTTTAAAAATCCTAAAGTACATTTAAATGTGCTTAAAGTTGAATAAGTGCTGTAAGATTGTATATGCTATTCTTTTAAGATGCTTTTAGTTTTCAAAGCACTCAATCTTATTTTTAGCTATATTGAAATATTTTGTCTTTAAATTTGTTTCGATATAAATTTCAAGAATAAAATTCTATTCTGTTTGTTTGAAGCTAGTAAAATTGTGTGTAAAGGCTTGAAAGAGTATAAAGTTTTAAATTTACAGTGAATGTTTTTTAAGTTTAATATAATAGTTCAGGTTATAACGTATGTAAAATATAAATTGACCTTATTTTTCAAGATGTCTTTCAAAATTTAAATACATTACATAACATAAATAAAATGACTAGTTCAGATACTTTTTCCAAATCAGTTTGTCGCTAACTAGTTTGTTAAAAAAAATTGCTACATAAAAGTGAAGTTAGTTGGGGCTAGGATTGGTAACAGGCAGTGTTATGTTTAATGAAGCGTTAAAATATTAATATAAAACTAACGAGAATTTATACGCTTTAGTGCTCAATTGGTATGACAAATTATAACATTTTACTAACTCTAGTTGAGACCCTTTTTTTAAAACATCAGTAAGAAAATTGACATTCAAAATGTTTTGTCAAAGTTTTAGAAGTTCTGGTAAAAATAATCTAACCTAGTACAATACATCAATTTATCAAAAGTTATTACAAATAGCTTAGAAACGTCTATCTACTGGTCTTTATAAGATAAATTATTAGTCATTTAAAAACTATTCTTATAAGATATTGCTTTGTAATATACATGGACTTGTTAACAAACTATTAGTAAATTTAATTTTATATTATATTTTTAATGTCCATAGAAAAAAATTACATCTTAAGTATTATTTGGTAAGGTGTATGGCTTTATTTGTTAACTTTTGTACAGTATTGAAATAAAAAGTTTTAATATTAGTTTATAATAGTTTAAATCAGTGGTAGTTAAAAGAAATATGAGGGATTTTATGTTTAAATACTGATATTTTCAGTAATACGTGTGTGGCTCATGTCTTAAAATGCCTTAACCAGCTAAAATAGTCATAGTTAAGAGTATTAAACTAAAAACAAAGTTTTTCTTTTTTTTTGCTTCAATGATTTCTGGAATTTACAATGGGCATATTTATATATATTAATAAAAATTATATATTTAAAAAAATAAACACCAACCTTTGGAAACACAGCAAGAAAAAAATATCAAAAAAACAATTATGGCTTTGGCATCGATTGAGTAAAAATAAATTAGTACGCTTTTAACGGGCCGCACTCAAAAAGTCAAACCCTAATCAAATGGATTTTTAGACAAGATAATGGAAAAGGAGCGTTATCTAAAACAGAAAAAGTGTCTTAGTTAGCTTTAAAGATAAAGAAAATAATTGGATCTCAAGTTTAGACATTTTATAAAAGTTGCAAAAAGATGCTAATCATGCTAAGTTTACTCCCGTCCTCTGAAATCTTTTAAATTAATAATTGGTTGAAAAACTCAATTACTTATTAATGCAATTATTAAAAAACTATGGCCCGCGAAGAATTTTCTTAATGTATAGAGCGACCCTTGAGGCCTTGAGTATTATTATTTTTTATTTTAATTATACTAATTTTTGAATTCATATTTTTAGAACTGAATCAAATGCTTTAGGGTGTTAAAAATTAAACTTTATTAACCTGAAAATATAATTTACTAAACCTTTTGCACACTAGATAAAGCCTAATAAATTATTATTCCAAGATAACTATTGGTTATTCGGAACTAGCTAAATTTATAAAATCGTCAAATCAAGTTTGGTTCAGTCGAAAACAGAATAACAAAAAAAGTACAAAACGTCAATAAAAATAGTAAATAAACAGAGTCTGGTGTTTCGAACTTTATTGTTTTTACTTTCTTTGTGTCAAAGTTTGTCAATATACACTCTATTATTTCGGCTTAATTTAAATTTATCGATAAAGAAATTAAAAAAACTTTTATCTAACTTAATTACAACTTTTAAACATCGCTATGAACTTTATATTTGATTAAGACTTTCCTCTTTTAGTTGTAAAATTAAGAAAATTGTAAAAAAAAGGTGAGAAAAACTTTAAACTTTTTAAAGTTTATTGAAAGACAAAAGTAACGCTCAAAATATTTTCTCCAAGGACTTTGCTTACAAAGAACCTTTCGGTCATCGAGTCGCGCACCACGGATACCTTTCATCGTCTTGTCTGGGACTTCCACGAGTCTGTGCGAAAAATCTGATATATTTTAAAGAAGTTTTTTGCAGACCGGAGCAGATGTATTGACATTTGTTTCAGTAAACTTAACTTAAATAAATCCAATAAATTCCAAGTTTATAAGCTTAAAAACCATCATTGGTAAACAACTGCAAGGTATGAAAATAAAAATTATCGATTTATTGAGTTTTAGCATGGTAACAAAATATATTAGTATAATATTCTAATATGTTAAGCGCTAAATGTCAGATCAAACTTGGTATAAGGCAATGTTAAAAGAGCTAAAACATCTTCGGCAGTATGATTAAGATAATGTTTTAGTCAATTTAAATCCTACTGCTGAGAGTACTTGATGTACTCCGAACTACTGCGGTCTCTAGCTTTGTGGGAAACCGCCTCTGTAACAGGTTCGGCAGTTTCGACAGCAGCCAGATTAACAGTAGCTTCGAAGCCATCTTTATCTTTAGTTGCTACCTCGGTCTGCGACCGAATGCAAGAGTGTTTAAGAGCTAATACTCTATTCATTTTACTTAAAGTTTAAGTTTAAATATAGACTAACAAGTATATATATGCTTTATTATACAATACAATCAAAGACCGATAATAAAAGTTATTATATGAGAAGGCTTCTTGCAGTTCACAATTCTAGTTGAGCTGTAACAAGTGGTTCCTCGTACAGTTTACTGGTTCAGAAAGTAGGGACTTATACTTCCTCGTTGACACTGGATGTAGAGCGCGCGAGATCAAAGATACAATATTAAAATAAAGTAAACGAAAGATAAGAGTAATAAGTTTAAGCCACCGAATGCGTGGGCTTATGGTTCGAGTTCAATGTTCAAAATGATCCAAACTGAAAGTTGTTGCTGCTTGTCTGCTGCAGTTTGCGTAGGCTTATGAGTATGGTACGTTAACAACTTAAATTAAGTTGTACGACCCGTCGACGTTGCTAAAGTAGGTATACAAAATGTATGTAGAACAAGATATAAAATCTACGAAGTTATGAAGTTAAGTACAAAGTAAATGTTTCAGACAAACAAACAAATACTTGAATAAGAATGTTTCACCAGAAATCATCTAGATTTTCAAAGATGGCGACTGACACTCAGAGCGCCAAGAGAAGGTTTTCCGGGTATTCAGCTATTTTTCCAAGATGGCGGCTTACGCTTCGGATTGAAAACTGGCGTAGTGGTGCTTCTTGTTAACGTCGAAATCCAAATGATCTGCTTTCTCGTTTGCTCTGCTGTTTATATACGTCTTTCTTACATAACAATCGCCTGGTCAAGACATGGTCGCATGATGTAACATGCTGATTAAAGCATGAAACCCGGCGTGATCGGTAGTTAATTCTACATGGCAAAAACGCGTCAACTAGCGGTTGTTGTTATTTTTTAAAACAATGTTTTTAAAAACCAAAGTATTTTTATCATTTCAAGAATTATTAGTAAAAGAAAAGGATTTAAATATGAAATTACTTATAAACTCGACTTTTGGACTATCGAAGCGAAAATAATAAAATTTTCACGTCGATGTCCAACATACTTATTTTACTTTCAAACACTACTTTTTACCAAGTACATTCTAAAAATTAAAAAAAAAAGCAGAGCTTATAAGAAAACCAAAATAGCTGTTTATGTGCACAGTAATTTATTATTTGATAGAGTTTTGTTGCTTATAAGTAATGAACAGCCTTATAAAGTAAAGTACTACTAAAAAACTTTGTAAGTATATTTTAAATACAACTACGATGAACACTTAATTGAATTTAATTGAATAATGGACAAACATTAACATTTTTGTAAACAATAATTATAAAACAAACATTTTAGTTTAACAGTTTATCAAGAACTACATTCTAAGTAAGAACTTGCTTAAAGTATAAGTTATTATAGTTAAAGTATCAAATTAGAAAAAAAAAAAGCTCTGTATTGTTGTTTAAAATAATTTAATAGCAAATAAACAAAAACAAACTAAATAATGACAACTATGCAAATTACTTAAGTAAATTTTAATTATATAAAGCTTCAGGTAAGCAAAGTCAAAATATTCAATTAACTTTAGAAAGTTATCTTTCAACGTGTTCATGTTTGATTCAACTAGTTTGTTAAACATCTTATTAATATGCAACTATAAAATGAAAAGACTAAGCAGCAAACACAATCGACAAGTGATTAAACAATGAAAAAAAAATTAGAACAGGTACATAAAATATTATGTTAATACAAAATTCTAGATAATTTAAGTAACCTAAATAGAAAAATTTATGAGTTTTATTATGTAGAATATCGGTTAACTTGTTTTATTTTTTTTTTAAGAAAATCTTGTATGAAGATTTAAAAGATAATGTAAACGTAAATTGGGTTTAGTTATAAAATTTTGAAATGTAAATAAATTAATGAATGACTATAGATGACATTTTATTCTATGTATCTATGTGAAGACGATTACATATTTTAATAACATCTTAAAAAAGTTAACATTTAAGGCTACTTTTTTATTAATTTTTTTATTCTTTTTCATATGAAAAACTTAATATATTTTCTTAAAAAACTAAAAGTTCGACTTAATAATTTAACAAAATTTTTCAAGTTTTAGCATACTTAAAGTAAAAAATAGTTTAGTTGGTTTTATAGAGCGTTATTTTCTCGTTTTAAGACAATAAACCCAGCAATTAGTTTTTTTTTGATATTTATTCTAAATGCTACAATGTTTTAAAATGCTTTATAAAAAAAAATATGAAGCAAGAAAACTAAATAAAAATTAACGTGCTACATAACTTTATTATTATCATAATTTTTTACATAATGATACAATTAAAACAACATTAAAACTAATTTTTGGGATGTTTAGGAAAAACCTGTTAAAACCAAATAAAAACTACTTCATTAACTAAATATTTTGCAGCATTTCTAAAGTTTACTATAAAAGAAATATCTATTAAGATGAAATTTAATGTTTTTTCTTTAAACTAGATTATTTTTAAATATAAAAAAACTAATTTGAGTTACAAAATTTATTGAGTTTTCCAACAATAAAACTAATATCACAATCAAAAATGACACAATCAAAAACAACAGAAGTTTTAAATTGCACTTGTAAAAAACGTTATTGCAATCTTAAATTTTGTTACCAACAGAATGGTTTTATGTATAATTTGTAATTGTATTTCAAAATAACAATATTTGTTGGATTAAAAATATATAAACTTTAAAGAACAGCGAAAATAACTTTATACTATGTGTTTATAAAGAGAGTAAAACATACTTAATATATAAAGTTGAAGTATGTATAAACTTATATTTCATATTATGAAGTTTTTTAAATATAAACTAATTAATAAATAGCAATTAAACGGAAAATATATAGCAATTATCTAAAATAGACCTTTTTACAGTTAAACGCATGCTATATAAGAATAAGTTTTAAACTAATGAAAATTTTTAAAAATAGCATTTCTACAAGAAGGAGTATAAACACAAAAATCATTAAGGATTCAAACTTTCTCTGTTAGAATATTCAAAATAGAAGAGTACTTTGTAATGATTTAACTTGTCCAATCAATCTTTCTTGGATTCTTTTGATTTTATGCTGTTTTTAATATAACTATGTTTTAACTAATTTATCTTTTTACATTTTTGCTTTAAAACAATTTTCTTTAAATTTAGTATAACTTATTAACTAGCTGTCTTGTACTATGTCATTTGCAACATGAAAAGATGTATTCTAAATGTTTATCTTTTAAGGTTTACTACGAAATTGATTACAAAATAAAAACATTTTTGCATCTTAGTTTAAAAAACCAGTGTAATTTTATTTGTATTCAACTACAGTAAATCTATTATGAAACATATGTCCTTACTCAAACTTTTTGTTTTTTATTAAAACAAAATACTTTTCTGCACATTATTAAAATTTAAAAAACACAGAAGACTTTTTTAAAGCCCAGGAGTTACATAATTAACAAATAAAAACATTTTTTTGAGCATGACAAATACAAGTCTTAAGCTTTCGTGAAAATAGCTACTGCTTGAAAGACTATACATTATTATCTAAATCAAATATCTAACAACCTTTTATCTTGAGAAGATTTTTGAGATTTTTCAGATGAAGCAGTCTCATTGCTAGTAGTAGCAATATCAGGTTGCACATGCTTGTTTGTGGAACTGCTTCTCGTGTTATACGGACTACTTGGACCTGATTTTCTGTCTTTTTTCGATGATGGGCCTTGCGATGATTTTCTGCTACTTTTCCTGTTGAAGTTTAAAAATTACTTGATATACAGTTTGTTGTTATAAGTATTTTAAAAATAAATTAATGTACTTCATTCAAACAAAAAATAATAGTTTAAAAGGTTCAAAGTTAACTAGCACTTTTACTTATAATACGGGCGAGTAAAATCAATAAGCAACTATGTTTCATTTTTATAATTATAACAACTTTTAAACTAGTTCGCAAATTTATGGTTTTAGGAGCTTATTTATGAAAAGTAAATGTGCTTATTTCCAAATTTAAGAAATACAGTACATATTCTTAAATTTATATATAAATTAAATGACTGTACGTTAGTTAAACTTTAAAAGTAAAAAATAACTTGCCTTTTCTTCTTTGACTTTTTCTTTTCATCGTTGAAGTCGTAATTAAAATCTTCGAATGCGCTTTTATTTTCAGGTACGTTTTTCCTGTTAGATTTGTTTAAATTATTTTTTAAAGCTTGATTTAATTCAATTAAATGTTACATGTAAATAATAACTAAAACTTTACGTTGTTTTTTTTTTTTTTTACTTTACGTTGAACTGCTAAAATTTTATTTTTATTCTTCTTATTTACTAGTTTATTAAAACCTAATTATTTTATAAAAGTAAACATTTAACAAAATTAACATAATTTTTTACTATTTTAACTTTTTCTAGATTCAGAATTGCACCTTCCTTCTTTTAAATCACTCCTTTAATATTTATATTAAAATCAATATTAATAACAAACATTATATTATAATAATTATAATTGTAGTTAAAAGGAAACATTTGGTAGCTTACAGCATTTTGATAAACATAATTGTTTTCTAAAAATTGTAAGTTGATATATTTTAAAATAGTTTTCTTTATATACTTAATACGAACAAATGACTCATAAGCAGCTCAATAATTATTTATATAACTAAATTTCAACAAAGATATTGAAAAAACTGTCTTTCATATATTTACTGCATTTTATACCAAATTAGTTATAAAATAAATACTAGTACGATAGCTTTTAGTTAAAACAAGAAATAAAACTAATTTCAAATGGACTCATACCAATCTATTTTCTTTTCATAATCTCTCAATGCTTTCGTAAGACCTTTTTGTTTTTTAGGTCTGATTCTATTTAGATGTGTCGGTAGATTGTTGCCTTCACTTTCTGAGCTTGAATCGTCACTACTAAAAAGAGAAGCTACTTATAACACGAAACTATTTTTTATATTTAAGTAATTAGAAAATTTAACATAAAATATTGTTTTGTCAATAATTTGTTTGTTGGTTGTAATTAATTTCAAGCTGTTGATTAAATAAAAAGTGTACTACTGTTGCTTATATCAACAATTAAAAAGGCACAATGTAAATATTTTCAAACTGATGACGAGTCTACACACTAGTGAATACAGCTATAAAAACAGTTTCAACAAAAAAGTCTTTACGTAGTTTTTAGTTGCTTGGATTGAGGTTTAAAAGCGTTAGCCGAATTTCTAGGACTATTTGTTATACAACTAGTTTTTTTTTCACTGATACGTGCTGTTAGTGAATTTTAAGTATAACTGTTTGAGCTAAACTATGAGGTAATTTAGAGTAAGCATTAGGTTAGGGTTAACAACAGGACCAAACAAAATTATAAACAAACTAACTTACTCAAGCGTATCGGTAAAGCAAAACATAAATATGAATCATTCTTACAAAATCGGTCAAAACTTTTAAGCTGCCAATTTTAAGAAATTTTTCTCAGAAGTATAAGTAGGGTATATATAAGTAAAGTATATTTATTATTAGTTAAGTGAAATCTTAATACTTTATTTGCAAGATTTTACTTATTGTAATGATAAAATTGGTGTTTAAAGATTTAGAATAAAGTTTAAAATAATAAATCCCAATTAAAATTAATACTAAAAAAATAAATGTACCCTAAATCGTACAAGTAAAGTTTTTATAACTTAAATGTAAATTATAATTTTTTAAATAAAATATACTGCTTACAGCTTTAGGAATTTGATTTTTAAATGATTAAATATGTAAATAAGTAATTAGTTGGTTAATTACATAATAAAAATATAGCTAATTAATTATATTCTCAGGTTTATATAGCTTAATAAAACAAGCTTCTAAAGAAGCAAAACAATCTTCTTTTGATTCTTAAACGTAGTAAAACAATATTACCTTACAATATAATCCTTCAATTTATTTTGTTTTCCTTTCTTTGGTTTTCCCATTTTAGTTTGCTTTTTTCTTTGTAAGATACAAAACTAGATGATAATCAAACTTTAAAGAGATATCTTAAAAACATTTTCGGATTAATTCTAAAACATTTATACAAATATATTTTGTAAGTGGAACATTTATAGTAAATAACGTATGTGTTAATAAAATATAATAAAGTTACAAAATATAAAATCAAAATAAAAAAGACTAAAAAGCAACGGAAAAGAGTTAAATCAAATTTAAGGTTTACTAAGCTCAAAATGTTTATAGAAAATTTTACGAACTATATAAGCTACAAAACATGCTAAAAGATCAACTGTAGTTTACAAAAGCTTGTTGATATCCCATATTATTTTACATACTAAACTTCAAAAATCACTTAAAATGATTTACAATTTTCAAAGTATATAATGAAATGAAATTTTAGAGAATCATAATGTTTTTAATATTTTTGCACCCATTATTAGTATTTTTTATAATTTTTATGATATAAGTCTATTATTTTACTAATTATAGGCTGTAAATTTCCCAAGTTAAACATAAAAAGCACTTATATTCAAGTTTAAACTTTAAATATTTTGTTGTTATTGAGTAAATATACCTTTAAATTTACTGCATCAAATTCATAGCAGCTTATATAAATGTATAAAATAACTTTGTACTATGAATTACTTATACCTACTTTCTAATCAACTAATTTTATGCAGTATAAAACCAGTATAAAAATATAAAAAACATATTTTGATATTAATTACAAATCTTATATTAGTTTTTTTACATAACATTTACAATAATGTAGGTGATGTGAGTATGTAATGTTTAGCTAAAACATTACATACAAAGTCATTTTGTACATTTTGATAAACTGTTATAAATAGCTGTACTGTGTATAACTTAGATTTACTTTCTTATAAACTTGTTTTATGCAGTATAGAACCAGTTTTAATTAAAAATGTCTTGTTTAATAGTAACTACAAAACTTTTATTAGTTTTTTTACATCAGATTTACAATTATGTAGGTGATGTGAGTATGTAATGTTGAATTGTAACAAAACACTACACACAATAAAATATAACAGACTACTGATCATTTTCTAACGTTTTACTTAATTATTTGTGTGTTTGTAAGTGTAATGATCATTATGCTAAAAAATCCTTTGAAAATTAATAACTAAAGTGCACATCTAGTGTTTAAAACGTTTAATCTATATAAACTAATGTTGTTTCAAATAACTTGTTAAGTGTAATACATTAAATATAATATTATTCTGTATTCACAAGCTATTAATAAAACAAATTAAGATTTTTTTTGTGCTCGCATTTATTACACGGTTATATTAAACTGAACAGTTATAAAAAACTGTAAGCAAAGGTTTAACTACTGTTTCTTACAAGTGCTAAACTATATTAACATGAAAAAGAAAAGAAAATGTTTGTCATGTACAGAAATGCATGAGTTTAGAATAAAACTTTGAACAAGCAAATATTTAATTCAGATCTGTTTTTAAGTAGCTTTTGCTTCTAAATAGAGTTTAAATTAAAATACTTCGCATTAAACTATAAACTTAACACAAAGTGTAATAAAAAAGCCTCTGCAATATTTGTTTTTAGAAATACAATACTGTTTATTAAAAGACAAAAAAAAACGCTCAATTTATTTAGTCCTTGAACCTGGGGCACAAAACAACCTTTCAGTTATCGAGTTGCGAACAACAGATACCTTATAACTTTTTGACTACGATCGGTCATTACAAATTTATTTTTTTAATTTTTGCTAATAAACACCAAATAGTTAAAGATTAAGTCAAATTTTATTGCTTCGTTCAACGTTATTAAATAAAAAACTATTTAAAATAAGCAACAACACACTTTAATATTTTAAACTAAAACGGATAAATTTTAAATAAAACAAATACTAAACTTCACTAATAATGTTTTTTACTCTAATATAACTAAACAGTATTTATTTTTTTACTGAATTAAAATTTATAGTTTTTTACTGCTATGCATCTATTTCAAAACGGAGTTTACTGATTCTAATTTAAATTAACAAAATAGCTTATGGAAAAATGGATTACAAAATTTGTAGGTTTGAAATGATAATAACGCAGCTTAACATAGTTTGTATAGTCAGGTTGCAAACTAAAAATTAAAACATTAAGTAAATTAACTTATTTTGACCTTATTCAGTAAAAATAAAACCAACAAACGAAAAAATGTCAATAAGAGGCAGGTTTAGTCCGAAAAAAACAAATGTCTATTTGATACACTTTGACAATTACATGTTTAGTTAAACTTGAATAATTTTCTGATAAAGTTATAAACACTTTTTAGTCTCGTTTAAAAAAAAAGAACATTACCATGATTTTATACAGAAATTTCTTTGGCTTTGAATATTTAGAAACGCGTTTTGAAAATGAAATAAAATTAGCTGTCCGGTTCTAAAAACTTACTTAGGTGTAAAACTATTAACATCGATAGCAGCACTTTATAACAAAAACTTACAATGTTTTGTGATCAGTTTTAAATATAGGTCGCATTATCAATGTCGCTATGTGAGCAATGTTTAAACACTCTCTGCGATTGGACAGGTTATTTGACACGTGACTTGGACGTTTCCCGCCATTTCGCACATGACAAATATTTAGTTACGTCATTACGTTGGTTGCACGTATTACAGTACTTTTGATTGGTTGGCCATTTAGAAGTTTACGTATTATTGTTCGCTTAACTATACAGATGCTTTTATATCTTAAGGTTAGTTTAGTTTTTTGTTATTTTTATCAAAGTTCTTACCCAAATAAAAAATAATAACTGTCGAAGAAAAGCAAATTACAGTTAAAAGTTTAATACAAGAAAAAACTTAAACCGATCATAAATAATTAAATATACAACTTACTCAAAAACTGAATAATAATATTTAAATTAATTAATTTTACTTTTTGTTGAACAAATATTAAACATTTAGATATCGTTAAGTTATTTACTGGATAATAAAGAGTTTTTAACAATAAAATACTAACTTATAAAAACATTCGAAAGCATATTTAAATTTATGTTCGCTGTTTGTATTAACTAAATTATTCATATGTAAAAGGGAAATTATTAGTAAAATATATTTAATTAACTCTTTTTCACAGTTTTTAAAACACGAATTTGTAGTTTTTTTGTTTTGCAATAAAAAGAATTATCCACACAAAATTTTATTAAACAAACATACTTATAAGTAATACAAACATTATGATCAAATTAAATGTTTTTACTAAGCTTAGATACTGACGAACAAATTTCTAAATACTTTTAATAAGTATTAGTAAGCATGTTATTAATCCAATTACTAACAACTAGAAAAGTTTAAAAAATAGCTTTAAAGATAAGCATATCAATTTAAAAAAAATTGTTTTATATAAAATAAACAATAAAGTTGGTGATTACTTTATAATTGTTTTACAAAAAAATAAGTCAAGTATAAATTCATTATTGAAATTTCTAGATAGTTTTTGGATGGTTTTCAAACGTGAACTATTTGAGTACATATCAAATTTCATTTTTTTTTACTTTATATTTCTGCTTTTGGAACTTTTTCTATTTTGACAAAAACAAAAGTTTTATTTCAAAAACAAATATTATGGGTTTTAAAATAATTGCAACTAAAAATGAAACGTTAACTTCTAATAAAACTAATACACTAATACATGTTTAATTATTTAAAACTCATGTTAAAAAACGTAATTTATTTATTTATTTATTGTTTAGTACTTGAATTTTTGAAATGAATAAAGTCTTATAAACTATTTTTATAATTTGTTTTTTCTTACTAATGTAAATTACAATCTACATCTTTAAAAGGGCTAAAAAGCTATATAATTAAATTTTGGTAACTACTTTTTAGTTGTTCAGGAAAAAATAAGTTAAATACTGATATCCTTATTGAAATTTTAAAATAACTAATTTTACTTTGGTTAGCTATCCAATTTAAATGATCATTTTAAAACATTTATTATCTCCAAAAAAACCTTATTAGTAAGAATATTATTTTTTTACAGAAACCGGAAATGATCTACATATGCTTATTTAATTTGCCAATAGTTTATTTATTAAATGTTCACAATTAACATCGAAAGGTAAAAGCTTAATTCTTAACAAACGAGTAAGGGACGTAAGAAACTTTTTAATTTATTATAACTGAGTGCTATAAGAATTTTGCTTTGATAAACTAAAACATTAACAATCAGTTTTTATATAATTGAAAAAATATAATAGTAAAGATAAACGAAATGTAAATAATGTACTTAATATTATCAACAAGTTTAAGTAACAACTTTTAATATTTGTTACTGTACAGTGTACTTTAATAAAAACAATTCTACTTGGTTTTGCCACATTTAGACTTTTTGTTGAGCATACTGTTTTTCTAAAACTTTTTATTCTGTTAATTAAATAAATTTTATATATCCTTTTAAAATTTGATGACTTTTTAATGGTAAAAGGTTTTTGTAACTTAGTTTTATGTTTCAGCAATTAAATTATAACTAAAATCTAGATTGAGCTTTTTAAAAACAAAAGAAAAAATTCTTCATGTTCTCAAATTTTTTTAGATAAGCTTGGTGAATTATCATATTCCTACATAATTTAAAATATTAATTTTCCATTTCAGGTTTTGAAATCTAAATAAGTCAACTAATACAGTCCTATAAAAGTTTAAGTTGTTCCAGAAGTAAAAAACTTAAACTTTAAACTACTGTTAATTTGGCATATTAATTGGCATTTATTATATAACGTTTTTTGTAACGCAAAATTTTTTTTCTCTTTAGAATTTTTATATCAACACTAAAATCTAAAAGTGTATAAAAGTAAAAAAAAAATAGTACATTTTCACAACCCTTAAATCGTTGTAAAACACAGCAAAAGATTTTGTATATGATGCTGAAGGCTATAATTTGTTTCACTAGTTTTCTAAACTTGTATCAACTAGTTGGCACCAAACTGAATTTATCCTCGTATGTTTCTAATAGATACAAGTTAGCATTCCGTTTTAAATCTTTTGACAATTTGAAGAAGTAAAGTTTTAGAACTAGAAATATGCTTTCTATTGCACAGTTGTTTACTAATGTGAATAAAAAGTTATATTTGTTTGCAGTATCAAAGTATTTACGGTAATTTTTTTTGTATATCAAATAAACATATTTCTCAAATTCATCAAGAATAATAGCTTTCATATCAAAATCAGTTTCATTTTTATTAAAATGACTTTCGAGTAGTTTAAAAAAACTAACTTAGTTATCAAGTGTTTGTAATTATTAAAGGTTTAAATCTAGTTCTAAACCAAAATTTAGTTTTTAAATAATACAGTGGGTAAAATTAAAAAAAGTTTATAACGAAAAAAAAGATTCCAAAAAAACTTGTAGTAAAAACAACAGAAACTGATATATTCTTGTAAAATAACAATTGCTTAATCTACTAACAAAAAAAGCAAACACAGACTATTTAGAAAATATTTTACGTAACATTGAAAATTAATTTTTAATTTGTCGATGTTTTTGAGAAAGTTAAGTAGAGTTTTATGATTTTAGTTACGAATATGAAACAACTACAAAACTAATTACAAAACAAACAAGAATATTATTAAAAAGTTTTAATCTACTTAGTTTTTATATATGTCTAATTTTTTTTTTTTTGACGTTAAAATTCTGTTAAAAATAATAAAATATATAGTCTAAACTATTTGAAAGAACGAAAAAAAATATTACGATGTAGTTTTTTTTAAATTAATAGCTTTCGACAACTACTTTTTAGCTACGTAAAAACACAAACTATAAAGAGAAACATTTTACTTTATAAACACATGAAAATTTGTAAACTTTGTAAGCATAAAAAAAAAAATAAAATACAAAAGACTTGAGAAAACACTTTGAATTTTATTTGATACACACAGAGTAAGAGTAGTTAGAAATAAAACAAACATGATATTGTTACAAACACATAACTTATTAGTGAGTAAGCGTACGTTTGTTCTTCAAGTAGAACTAAGCTTTTTATAGTTTTCTTATGTTTACAAGTTTGCTAACTGACATATGTTTAGCACAAGTAGTTTCCTTGTTTTTACAAAAGAAATAACTATTTATTTTTTGTTTGAAACAGTCTGTTGAAAAACTATAATAGTATTTTTTTAAACAAGCTTTAAAACTATTTGTTTTAAAGTTTATTTTGCTTATTGTACGGAAATACATACAAGTATGTTTAAAGTTTATTATACAATAATTTTTTTCTCATTTAAAGTGTTATTAACAAAACAACTAAATGTGTATTTTGAAACTTATTGCTAAAATTATTTATAATTACTTATAATTATGTAAAAGTAGAATTTTTTTAAATTACTAACTTTCATACTTATAGTTTATAAAGACTTAGAAGCTTTTTACAAAGTTCTTAGTACGTGTGATTTTTTTTGTCAGTTTAGTATACTAAAACTTTTTATGTTTACTCAAATGTTAATCGACAAAATAAATAAACTATCAGTTAGTTTTCTTTAACTAATATATTTATTCTCTATAAATTAATATAAATTATCTTATTTTAGTTACTGATGTGAAAATGTTTACACTACTTTTTAAACAATTGATTTAATCTTAAATATATATGCAACTATACATTTATTACTTTACTTGTCAATTATTTTCTAGCTATAGCGAATACGACAAGTTGATTAGCAGTATACTGCACCTTAGAACCTCAAAAGCAATGTTTGTGACACACATCTTGTTTAAATACTCAAGTAAGACATTATTACCGAGAGTTTTTTATTAGTATTTATTGACCTATAGATAAAAAAAAAAACGATAAATTATTTTGACGATTGCCGAACTATTTTAATTAGTTTTTATTACTAAAAATAACTGCAGGGACATAACAACAAAATCATAAATCAAGGCGGACAAAACAAACTTTCTTATAAAGTATTTTTTTAACTATTTTGTGTGATGTTTGATGTGATAGCTATAAGTAATGTACATATTTAAGTAAATAAAACTAGGTAGTTTCAAAATAACTTTGTCAAATATCATCACTGAAACAATCAAAACAGTGGCACATATTAAAAATATAAAAAACCTTTTAAAAACATCACTTCTATTTGAACTTGAACAAGAACATTTCAAAGAAAAGTTAAAGTTGAAATATCTTTTATAAGTATACAAATTAAGTTGTTGTTTACTCACAACAATAAAACTTACTGAGAATAACAAGTACATATTCGAAAAAAACTGTATTTACTAATGATTTTATTTATAAAGTAGATGTCCTACTAAATATACATTTAGTTAATAAATATATAATTAAGAAGTCATGTTGAAAAACTGGTAATTAAAAAGTTTTTAGGGCAAAAATAATTTTTAAAGCAATTACATTCAGAAATCATAATGTAATGGTGTTTTTTAATCTGTTTACGAACTTGTGAACTTGAGTAAATAATTTAATTTTAAAGTTAGTAAGTTCTTATATTTATCAATTTAATAATTGTTGTAAAATATAAGATGCAAAAATTACAAAAACATATTCATTTTTGTTGCTATAAGTTATAAAAAATCAAAATAAACTACACTAGTACTAAATAAAAGTTTATAACGCTTTATGACTGAATAAAAATAAATATTTAAACACAAGTTTTATGCTTACAAAACTAGTTTTTATTGAACAAAAGTTAACTCTTCCAACAAGAATGCAAAACAAGCCTTTTAATACAAACAGCCTTCAAGGCAATACTGGAAGTTTATTGAAATGTATCGTAAATGTAAACTTGATATCTATGCTCAATTTAACGATAATTTATTTTTTTCTATTTGAAACGGTTAATTGAAATTTTAAATGTATTGAAAATCTTTCTTTAGAATTAAAAATAGCAATAGTACAATAAAGCTGTGTTAAAGTTTGAATAAGTACTATCGTTTGTATTATGATGTAATAATATTTTCCACACACAATCAAAGTACTTTATATATTTCATATATATATATATATATATATATTTTACAAATTTATTAAAGAAGTAGTAAATTAACTGTTTTAAAAAGACTTTTGACTATACTTTTACTATAAAAACTTTATTTAATTAAACAGTAATATTTTAATTCCAGCTAAAACGGACTACAGCTAAAACAATTTCATTTGTTTTTTGATAAATAAACAATTAAGGGCCGATAACAAATTTACTTATCTCTTTACTTTGTTATATTATTAAAAGCTTTAGTAAAAAAAGTTTTTTTTTTCAATTATGAACAATTAAAGCAACAATAAAAATTTAAAATGTAACATGTGTGATATTTAGTTAAGTAAAATAGTAATTTTTGAAAAATCATTCAAATTATTTTGTTAAGTTTGAAGCTGTTTATTTAGTACTTGTGTTAAATAATTAAAAACAAAAATAAAATTACAAAACAACTATGCAATTTGTAGTGAGTTTTAATATACAATAAAGGAGTGAAATTTGTAAAATTACAAATAAAACAGGTTCGTACTTTATACACAACCTATGTACATTTTTTTGTTACTTAAGAATTTATCTTAAATAAATATAAATTTGTTTTTAAAGTTAATTTTATGGTGTATGGCTTCAATTTAAAATAGTCTATTTTATTTGCTATTTATTTTCCTAATTTGACTAATCTAATAGAAAATAATACTAATATTTGATGTGTCTTTGGACATATCAGAAAAAAAAAGTTGTTGTTTCATAATAGCTGTTTTAAAGCAAAACTGAAATCTAGTTAACGTTATCAAAACAATAGATATTTTTTTAAGAAAAATTTAAACCGTTGTAAAAACCTTGGATTGCAAAACTAGTAAATAATAATTCTCAAGCGAGCAATTTTAAATTTAAATATAAATAAATTAGTTTTACATTTTAAGAAAAAATTATGGTTAAAAGTATGACTCTTCTAATTTTGTTATATTTTTAAGCAACGAATGAAAAAAACAGACGCTGAATCAAATAAACAGCTGTTATAAATAATCTGAAAACGTAAAAGTTTCTTACCAACTTTGCCGTTTGAAACAACTGTTTTTGTTAACGAATAACATTTTGTTTTTCTCTTATTAGCTGTAATGATTCTTTAAGTATTAGTTATAATATCGAAAACATTAAGTTTATTAATTTATGGCCGCAAGGAACTAGAATTTATCTTTTATAGATAAACAAGTTTCTTTGTAAGCTTATATTCTTTTCAAAAAACAAACAAACTCAAAGCTTTCATGTAAATTAATTAAGACTTTATAATAAAACTTTTTTATAAGTCAAATTTACTTTTTATTTTAGGTGATTATGTATGTCAAAATTTGTTTGTAGTTTTATTGATTTGATTTAAGGTTGTTCTAATGTTAATTAAATGAAATAAATTCTTAAACACTAGATTAAAACTTTTAAAATAATTAAACTTGCTTTGTTGAATTGTTTATATTTGTTGTATTTTTATTTATCTAAAACTGGTTATTTTTTATTAGATAGGATGATAATTTATTTATTCAGTTCTTGGTACAAAATAAAATTTAAAAACAATTTCGTTAACGATGCTATTAATAACTGTTACATTGATCAACCGTTGAAAACAAGTACTAGGCTTTAAATCAATTACATAATCTTAAAAAGTTAGTTTATACATAATTTTTTAAAAAATATCTCTTTGTCAAAATTGTTAAAGTACACTAATGTCCGAAATTCTTTATTTTGTAAGTAAATACAAATGTAGATAAAACTATCAATAACAACATAATTCATTTAAGAAGAACTTAAAATTCAAAAATTTTACTAAGCTTTTACTGATTTATTGTCTAAATATTTATAATTAGGATCTAACTTAGTTAAAAAAACATTAACTAACATTAGATTTTTCTAAAATAACGAATTCTAGATATTTTTTCAACAATATACTAATTAAATTCGTTTTCTTTTATATTATAATTCTATAGTAACAAACAATATGTTTTAGTTGTAAAACTGTGAAATAAATATGTATATTACGATCTATAAAAAGAAATAATAGTTAAAAATACATCGTAAGTTTAAAACAAAAAAAAAAACTTATTGTCATTTTTTCAACCTTTTTATTGGATTGAATATTAAATAAAAATAAAAAAAGCTTAAAAATATTTTTTAAAAAGTTAATTTTTAAAATATTTTTACGTTATAAACTAAAATACTTACAAATAAATTGCTTTTGTTGAAAAGAACTAAATTAGTTAATTGCATACATCCATTATTCTACTGAACAAGTAACTGATATAAAAGTTTAAGCACTTTGTTAAACATTTTTATACTACTTATTTATTGTGATCAGTTAACTTCAATTCATAGCTCACAGAGATTTAATTTTTAATTTAATTTTTCGCTAAATATATACATACGTAAAAACTATACTAAACTACGAAGACTATAGTTACGAAATTTAAACTGTAAAAATAACCGAATGTTGGTCAAAATTCTAAATATAGTTTTTTTTTTCGGTGCTTTGTAACCTACAAAAATATTCTCTGTAACAAGACACGTGACAGTTTTTATATGACGTAATAATATTTGCTACAGTGCCACTAGCTTGGGTTGTTTTGTCAATGTGGTTTCACACAAACCTAAACTGTGTTAAAACATTGTTTTTTAGTTATACTGATGTAGTCTGATAATGAGGTAACTAAGTCTATCTGCTAAAAAAAAACGGAACTTTTTTATTAGCTTTATTTTAGAAAACAAATAAATAATTAAAATCATAAAATAAAAATATGAATTTAAGAAAAATAGACTGATAAATAAATAAAGAATACTTAAGGTAGAACTTTTTTTACTGTAGTTAAAGTATAACTGTGAAATCTAAAACTACTTTTCAAAATAAATTTTGGTCTAAATATAAAACACTATGATCAAGTTAGCTTAATACATAATTTATGAAGGTATTTCTTATAAAACACTATAAGTATTCTCGTTCTAATTAGTCACAAAAAGTTATTGCATCAGAAATTATACTATGTAAGAAAACTGTTTGTCGTTGTGCAGTAAGTACTAAAATGTCTTTTAAAAGCTTTGAAGAATATCTAGATGTGTTAATGTAGTTTTATGTTTTGCAAGTATACAAAAATGTTTATGCAATTATCAAAACTTATAAAATAAGATATTGTAAAATTTGTTTCATTGTTAAACATATATAGAAGGAATTTTAAAGGTTTGTTGATAGTTATATAACTTTTTAATTCTAAGTGATTACTTATAACTTTTTGAGGTTTTAAATAATAAAACTGTCTACAGTTAAATTTATCATATTTGTACCGATCAAATAAAAATTTGTAATATAATAAACGGCTTAATAACTTAAAAAAACAAAAGTATTCATAGTATTTATTTATCGCTCAGCATAAAATCTTAAACTAGATTTATAATTAGAATTAATATTGTAACTGTAAGTTCTTAGATTTTAGATAAGTATTAAGTAGTTTTTATCACACTTAATAAATATTAAGTAATAAAAAGTTATAAAAATATTTGATTAAATGTTGTTTAAAATAAAGTATTGCTTGTACAAAGCATGTTTCAGATATCTAAGCTACATTACGTTTTTACAAGTTAAACAGCATTAATTGAGTTTACTAGAAAAGTTGCTTAAAAAAAGGTTTGAGAAACAACGCACATTAGATCATTAAGTAAACTATTGTGTGTAAACTAGACTACGAAGCTTAAAATTGCTTTAACTAAAACTAAAATTGAATAACTAGTTTATGTTTTCTTTTAAATGTATACTCAATGAGTGTAAAAATAAAATGCGATAAAGTGAGCGTTTAGTTTTTGTATTACTCATAACTTGTTTGCCAAAAGTTAGATAACACATACAATTCTCACTGAAAACAGTGTAGAACTAAATTAACTATAGATAAATACAATTATCACATGAAGTTCATTCAGAAAATTTACTACAACGCACTTCAGCAAAAAAACTACTAGTTTTGAAAATTAGCAGTAGATATTTAGCGAAGTTTTTATCACTAAATAAGTTTTTTTTTTGTAAAATTATAATCTATTACACGCTGATCAACTTTTATTAGTGCAATTAAGTTTGAGAGAATTTAAAACGAGAGAATTATAAATCAGTGGATGAGTTTTGCACGCTTCGCTTAACTTGAATCACGTGATTAAAATTTTGATAACTTTTTGTTAGCAAATAAATTAAGTTTGTCCAACAAAGTAAAAAGGTAATACTATTTATATTAACTATAACTTATTACCATACTATAAAAACTAGTCTTTCTTTAACACTATGGTGTTCTTTTTTTTTAATGTATTTATGAAAGCTTAACATGCTTAATAACTAAAAAAATAGTAAAAACATACAAAAATATTTATCTACTTTATTCAATACACTTTAACAGCGATCAAAAACAAAAACATCGCAGAACAAAAACGAGTATCAGTAGACATGAAACTTGAACAAAGTATAAACGTTAAAGACAGGTCATATATATATAGTAAAGAGAAAAATCGACTCGTAAAGTGTGAACTTGTGGTTAAAACTTGCTTCTTTTAAAATTATCAGGTATAAATCTAAAGCTTCAACGACGTACAAAGCTGGAAAAATGAGGTACACAAGAAATTTTATAATGCTTGCGAACTTGTACCAAATTCGTTTTACAAATGAGTCTTATATGAAAAGTATATACATATATTATAGCAAAATCATTAATATGTAGTTCACTTATAATTTATATATATTATTTACTTAGTTAGTTTGACTAAAAAGCGGTTTAAATAACTAAAAGTTTTTACAATACCACTTATTCAGCTTTTCTGTTATACTTTTTACGTAGGCAGTTGTGCATGTATTTATATAAATGCACTTGAATTTACTAAAACAGTTGGTAAAACTTGTGGCACTTAGGCATAAGTTCATTATTTTTAATAGTTTTTTACACTAAAAAACAAACGTTCAGCTATACTAAAATACTATCTCAAACTTTTTAATGTCCCCTTTATCATTCAAAAAAGTTCTCAACATACTTAACTTAAAACTACTTTTATCCGATTTACACAGCAGCAGTTTATTTAAAGACCTTAAAACTATTTACTGGAATGATGATATTAAAAAGTTTTGGTTACTTAAATAAAATTCGGTCACTGACGTAAGTTTTTCTCAATCAAAATTTTCATATAAATACCTAAAAATAATACATTATGAGTTTAAACATGTTAAACAAAAAACTCGAATGTAAATTTTAACTCTGAAATTTTGCCGTCAATCTACAAAGACGACACTGGAATGACCAAATGTTTTGTTACGTCATAAACCCTACTTCAGCTCGAAGTTCCACATCCTTCCTCCCTTCTTGATGGTCACCACCCTCACGTTGCTTGGCACCTGCATCAGCAGGGTTTCGTCGCCAGGCGTCGCTTTTTCCTCCTGACTGGTCGCCCCTGGAGCCGATGTAGGCTCCTGCTTCACCTGCAACGGTTCCGACAAGCTCCTCTTCCTCGTCTCCTCCTCCTTAGAGTTTGCTTCGTCGCTTCTTCTGTTCATTGAGAACGCCTCGAGCTTGTCTTTGAAGCTGCTTGATTGGCTGTTTGTCTGAATGCTGGCAGCTGATTGGTCGATCTTGTCACGCTTGAGGTGGCCGTCGCTGACCAGCTTCGCAGAAATTTCCTTGAACAACCTCATATTTCTTTCCTGGGTGTCTGTTGATAATGAATAATTGAAATACCTTTGTTTGGTTGAAATTGTAATCATTGAAAGTCTATAACTCTTTATTTTTTTTATAAAATCTTAGCGCTTATCTTATCATCTAATAAATATAATTAGAACAAGCAAGTTTATTTATAGTTAAAATCATAAATGAAATCTTTAAATTTAGTAATGTTGTCTATCTTACAAGCTTTTAACTAAAACCTTGAGGTTTTGAAGAAGGGTAATTAACAAAAACAATTGCATGTTCTTTGGTTTACTTTAAATGATGATTGATGTCAAAATTATTTTATAAAATATATCTCTGTTATTTTATTACTTTTTTTTTAAATAACAACCGTGGTTGGAAACATTGCTCTGAACGCTGTCACTCGAATACTGCCCGTTGATTGGCTCCTGCTCTTGTTTCCGGACTTTCCCTGACCTGCGAACGCTCGCCGGCTTCTCGTTGGTGAACATCTGCTTGTAAGTCTCACGCAGTTTGTTGATTCCAACCGGGTTGAAACTGAATCTGGGCGTTGAAGAAGAATCAGCTGTGGAAAAAAATAGTTGCAATATTTTGTTTTATACATGTATGTAGTGGATTATAAACTATTTATTTTTCTTTTCTGAACTTTTTTTTTTCTGTTAAAAAAAGTACAGTGCATCCATTATCAAACTTATAGTGCATATACGTTTAGCAAAATCCTTATGTTTTACAGATTTAAAAATGCGGTAAGTTGCAATTTTATTTTTTACTTAACAAAAACTTTAGATTTTTTATGTTGTAGTAGTATGTTGGAAATCAAGTAAAGTTCACAAATAAATAACATTGTTGAGCTTTGATATTTACGACGTTTAGAGTTAGAAATAAACAGAGACTTTTTTAACTTTGTAGTGTGGTAGCTACATATTTTAAACTAAACAGTTACTGCAGAGCGTTTTTAGCATTAACCCAACAAACTGACAAACTATAAGTCGTTTTACACAAAAAGAAACAAACCAGTTTGCAGCGGCCTGCGATAAAAAGGTCCGCTAGACGGCACCAGGCTCAAGTATTCCCGGTAAAATTTAACCAGGCACCTTGGGTTGCCGGGTTCAGCTTTCAGTGTCAGGGTTTTGGTACCAGTTGAAGAAGTGTAGTGTCTGGAGCAATAATTATTTTGATTATTTATTGAGTTGTTAAGTTTTCTATTTTAAAATTGTTGATTTATTATTGTATAAGATAACTATTAGTACTACAACTGGCTTTCCTTGGTTATAACATCATATTTGTATAAACATATATGTAATTTTGCCATTTGAAGATGTGTAATTTCTGAATATATAACATTAATTGTGTATCAGATACATATTTTTATAAACTAGTTTTTTTAGAGAAATTGACTGTGTTTGTAAAAAAAATTAATTCTTATTAAACTTTACCTTTTGCACTGTAATATAGATATATTTTTGTTAAAATAAATTCTAATAAAAATATTACTTTAACTATCAATTATTTAAACATATACTAATTAAATGAAGAGTGTCAAAACTTTATTTGACCTGTTGATTTTATATATTATAAGCATAACTTTAAGTTTGTTTAATCATGTTTTTTTATTTATTATCTTTTAATTAAAAATTTAATACATTTGAACACGTAAATTATTTTTGATATACAGTTTATGCTTAAGTTATAAAAAATACAAATTAGCAAACTTCAATCTTTGAAAGACAAGTTTTATAAACAAGTAAAACTGGTAAATTTTCGTATACAATTATCAATTGTCTATCAAATTATTATTTTTTGCTTATTAAAAGTACATGAAACACAAAAATATATATTTTATTACAAACCTGTATATATAAATCAATAATATATTGTTTTAATATAAAAAATACATGCTTTAAAAATATATCAAAGCAATAGTTTGAAGAAAACATATATACAGAATTAATTAACACGCTTTTAATAAGAAAAACGCGTTTGATGCCAAAAAACTAAAAAGTAAAATCACATTAATTTGTAGACAGCAAAATATACATGAAAAAAAAAAACATTAAAAAGCATAAAACTTACAGCACAGAACGAGATAAGTGCCTATTTTTTATCCAAGTTTAATAAAAAAAAGAGTGGAGTGCTTCACAATAAAGTAAACAAAATCAGATTTAAAACTTCTATATGTTAAATGTGTGTGCGTGTGCTTCTCTGCTAATAAATCTATATACTGTTTCTTACTTATCTTCTTTTTCATGTAAATAAAACTGCTGCTGACAGATGTTTAGTACGAAAATTTCACTCTTGTTTTTACATGAAACTACTTTTTTACAGTGGGCACCATAACCTTTTAGTTTTATTTGTTTTCTAAGCTTATTATCTGACTGAGCTATTGCATTGCAATAATTCAAAAACATAAAGCAGTTTTTTTATAAAGTTTCTGTCAAATCTGTGCGAGCTAATTAAAAAATTATGCTTAAATGTTTTCTTAAAAATTAAGTTTGAGTAAACTTCTTAACCATAAAGCATAACTTAGCTAATTTTCATTTTACGTTTGCAATTATCATTGCTTGCTCTTATTTTTTTCTCAGAAATAAAATTTTAATTAGAAGTTGTGTTTATGCTGTCAAAAAAGTATAAGTTTAAACTTATTAAAACGTTAAAACTAACCTAGTAAAACGTTTTGTACTAAATTTGATTTTTTTTAGGTTCATGTTTAATGCATGTAAATTATCTCTATTTAATGGACGCTTTTAATTTATCAGCAGTTTATCGCCGAATAAAAATCTCAAAAGTTAATCCGCATAAATCGCTACTTTGCTGGCAGCTTTAAAGTTTTTGAACTTTTTATTAGACTTTACATTACATTGCTGTTTGCCAAAAGCGTTGATAATAACAGTGTAGTTTAGTTACAAAGCAAACATTTTTACGAAACGCTGCTCTCCGTCATTGTTTAAATTTTAAAAGTGTAATTTTTATTTTATAAGCCGTTTGTTAATATATAACAGAACTTTTTGGTTCGTTGTTTTTTATGTAATCAAGATTGTTATTTGAGCTGGCGTGAGTTTTTATGAGTGGCAAATAAAAAGTAGATAAGTCAAGCGTTTGTGCTCAAGTGCTTTGAAAACTTTTCTACACTTGTAAAAAGTTATAGCAAGTAGAACGAAAAGGAAGTTTAAACCAAATAAGATAAGTGCTAAAGTTACTGTAGAGTTTAAAAAGCTTGAAGGAAATACTTAAGAAATGAAGGCTTACTTCTAAACGCTTTTAAAAAGCATAAATAAAATACCAAGTACAATAAGGTTATCTATCTTATTGTAATTGTAAAAAGCGAAAAAAAGGTTTTCTTTTTAAGCTTAATACCTGGATAATAACTTATATTTTTCTAAAGAAGTAGTTAAAATAGAATTTTAATACAAAGTTTTACTTTTAAGTCATATAAGTCTTCAAATTAGCTCACTGTCGTAAAACTTCTAAAGTAATTTTGTTATAGAAACTGCTTATGTTAATGTTTTACTAAGTATAATACGTAACAAAACAGATACTTGTTTGTTTAATACTAAGTTGTTTATGCCTGTTAAAAATTGCCACTTTAGCTCAGGATGTTTATAATTAAATAATTTTGTTCTGACTACGAATAAAAGCCGCTGTAGGATACATAAGGTAGAAAACACAATAGTTTTTTTGAGGATAAAGTTTCCAAAACATTGAATTGTAAGGTATGCCTGTTCGAAATTTTTTACATACAAAGTTATTTTGATCTTGAACACTTAACTTGGGTTGAACTATTGTTAGTAGGATTGAAACTACACAATGTACCCGTTTACTTATGCTTTGTTCGACTTAAAAGACTCATTTGAAACCGATAAAGGGTTAACTCAACTCATTGTTAACAAAATACTAACTTCACTTCTTTTCTTTCAAACTCCATTAAACGACTTTTTAGTATTTTCAAACTACACACTGAATCTGCTTACTTACGCTCTATTTAAACTTTTAACTAACTCATTTTAAACTTTATACTTAGATTTAAACTCAGCTCATCATCAACTTAACATATTGGTTATCGTTGTGAATATACTCAAAAGATACTAACTTCACTTCTATTCTTTTAAACTCCATGCGCTCCACATCTCCCGTTTCCTTGTTGTTGACAAACTTGAACTGCTCAACCTTCATTTCGTGGTGTTCCTCCATGTTTCCAATCTGCAAACATTAACAAATATGTTCTATAAATGTTTATTATTAATAATTGTTTAATAAACTCATTCATCATTTTCATTAACTTTTAATGATAATGATAGATGCTATGATTGGTCGCTTTTCAAATAGATGCTATTTAAAAAAAACTACAGCAACTGGTAATAATAGAAAAGCTGATAACTATAGAAAAAGATAAATATGAAACCAAAAAACAATTTTAGCTTAAAATTTTTAACATATAGAAATATATTTGTTTTAAAATGACATGATCATTTTGTAAAGTTTAATCTGAAACTAACTAAACAGTTTAAAACAAATCAAAATTTGTTTTTTATAAAACAATTTTTGTTATATGCATATGTGCAAATGATTTAAATTGAGCATCTTTTGCATTGTAAGGGCGTCTTTCGAGTATATTACTGTAACATACTTCATTACATATTTTGTTTTAGACTACGCAAATGTTTAAAAAGTACTAATTTATAAATTGAACTATTTTAAGTATGTATAACAATCAAATAAATCTATCTAAAATACTTGAAATCTTCGAACACAGCACTTTAAAATAAAAGAGTATATATTTGACAGAAATGTCAATTTTAGATAAATAATTTAGGCTTTAAAAATCTTTTATATTTACTTAGTACTGCTTTAAAACAGGAACATAACCTTTCTATTGAACTTTAATATATTAAGATTACTACAGTTTAGCTGAGCATTATACTTCGATATAATTTTTTTTTCAGATTGAACTTCACAAAACCAAACAATAATAAAACAAATTAGTCTCCTTAGTTTGTCATGAAAAAAACTCTCGAGGTTAAAATTATTATTTTTTGAGAATTAGTACTGAATAGGTATAAATTGAGTATCTTCTTATTCACTAAATTACAAACTATTGCTTCAATAAACAATCGAAATTAACCTCAAATTCAACGCAGTTGTGGTAGAAAACAATATGAAAGAGTCCTTTAGCAGATTCTGAATTGAAATATCCACAACTCCATAGCTGTTCGTCAGTCAAACCAGCCACGAATTGGTTCTTACCAGCTGTAAAAAAATGTAAAGTTTGAATTTAATCATTATTTTTTATATAAAACAGCTTTCAAATGTATCTGTTTTAAACCTTAATCAACTGAAAGTACAAATATTGTAAAATCAGATGTAAAACTTAACAGCTTAATTAGGGCTTAACATAAACTAAACAGCAAAATTTGTTTTTGTGCAAACTTAACTTTAAGTTTAGTTTAAACTTACAAAAGTTGCTGATTTGGTATTTGAAGTTGTTGTAGTTGTGTCCTTGTAAACCTTTTCTTTGCCTTCTAGAAGTTTCCATGTTTTTTGCCTGCATCATTCCCAACGGCAAGTTTGAATCTGAAATTATATTATTATATATATAATACTAAATTAATAAAAATTTTACATAAAATTGTCAAAAACACATAAACAAAGTCCCAGTAAAGCAAGTATCTTAACAAGTAATAACCATCGTGAAATATTAGTTCATTGTGCAAAAAACATTTAAGTTATAACGCTTAAATTAAACTCAATAACAAGTTTAAGAAAAAAAACCTAGCTAAACATTATTGTTAAGTTTTGCTAGCTTTTTTGTTCAACATTAAATTACTTAAATTTTTGGTAATTTCATGAGAAAAAGAATTAATTTCATCGTAAAAAACTGTACAAGTTTACATAAAAACCTATCTTATAGTGACGTAGATTGTCTAGCATATTATTTACTTTTGTTTATTTGATGTTATTTAAAACATTAAGTTAGTTTATTTAATTCTGTATACTATTTTTTTCTATAATCAATTAAATTCAAAAGTTTGTTTTTAAATTAAACTTTTATCTTTATTGTAAAATTAAAAGCTACAAGCTGCACTGCTTAATTTAGATCTATTATCAGCATTTAGTATTAGTGGTTTTTAACTCCTGTTAATTTTAGGTAGTTCTAAAGTATAAATTTAAATGTTTTGCTAAGTATTAAGCTCTAAGGAGTAGAGAGTAAGGTAATAAAAATACTTACGACATACTAAAATCGAAATGTTTTGTAGCAGCTACTTTAGTAATTATCATGTATTTTGGTTTTGAAATGTGCTTATTGCCTTGTTTAAAGAAGCTAATTTAATAATTTATTTTAAACTTTTAAAGCTTTGAAATACAGTTTTTAAAAAAGTTTAAGATAAAGATAATAAAAAAAAAGTTTTTATTGGCTTGATTAAAAAATCGTGTATATTCAAAAAACAGCCTAGAATTAATTTATTTTTAAAACCTTTAATCTATTGTTAAAAATACATTGAAAATATACAGTACACCTTGCCTTGTGTATAATCATCATAAAAGTAAAGTTAACTCTTCTAACGATAATGTATAAACAAGCTTTCTAATACAAACAGCCCTTAAGGCTATACTGAGAGTTTACTTAGATATATCGTAAATGTAAACTTGATATCTTTACTCAATTTAACGATAAATTTATTTCTCTATATGAAATTTTTATGCGATGTTTTCATAAGCAACGAATTTTACGCGTAGAGGTAAAAATAGGAACGAAACGATATAAAGCTGTTTGAAAGTATGAATAAGTACTATTATTTGTATTGTCATGAAAAATACTTTATATACGCACAAGCTTAATATTCAAAACGCAAGTCTTTGTATAAAAATAGTATATAAAATGAATTTTGTAATAAAAGCACTAAGCTATTTAAGCTTAAATAAAAAACACTAGTGTTTATCATTACTCAATGATTGAACAAATAAGTTTATACATTTTTAACCCATGTTAAAAGCATAATACTTTGTCATAAATTAAATCTTTTTTGTAAACTTCCTTTTACTATTCAGTTTCAGATATAACAGATATATACAAGCTTTAGAGTATAAGCTAAACGTTTTTAATTATCCACTTTCATAACTTGAGAATTCTAAGCTCTTAAAACGCTTGTTATACTTATTGCATTTACAAATGGTAGCAAAAAGGAACGTTTTAACAAAAAGAAAAATTTTCCTAATAAAGTAATGAAATATTTAAGGCTGAAATGCTGAAGTTAGAAGCAGTAAGTAAACTTAGATGATCTTTTTAAAACTTCATTGGCCAAAAACAATGCTGTTACTACAAAAAGCTATTATTTAAAACAAGACGGAAAAACTCAAAAACATTCTGTTCTAGGGAGGAAATAGTTTTCGTTACTTAACAAATGTAAAATACTGAAACTTTTCGTAAATAAAAGGCTTTCTGCACTATGCACAATACAGTTTTATTGCACTCTTTTTTTTTACTAACATATTGGCTTCTATACATAATATAACTATTTTTGGTTTATCATAAACTTAGATTTGTATTAATAATGTTACAAAATTAATGTTTATTTTTATTGTTTTTTTTTTTTAATTCCATTCTATTTTATTTTTATTAATTAAAATAAAAAAATATTGATAAAATATACTTTTGAAGAACCTATTGTACTTAGAACGTATATTAGAAAGTTGAGATTTAAAAAAAAAATGTATTTTGATAAAAGTTAAGTAGTGTGTAAGGATATTTAAGTGTACATGTGAAAGAAATCGAAAGATGTTACAATAAAATTTATCTTAAAGTAAGCAATTTTAATAAACAACTTAATCTATTTCTTCTTTCTTTTTTATCTTGAAAAAAGTATAATATAAACAGATACAAAGTAAAAATAAAAAGCAACGTTTTAAATGTTACAAAGTATATAAACATATCCAGCCTACTAATATTATGTCGTTTAAAAACAACTGCTGATGTTTACAAAAACTTTCTCGTTTTTCTCTTTTGTTTATTATGATTCTCTAAATATTATCATTAATACCGAACATACAAGGTTTAATAATTCATAGCCGCAAGGAATTGGTACATGCTTGTGTATTTGTTACTCGAACTTATCTAAACAAACATGTTGCCTAATAAATTTAATTTCCTCGTTTGAAAAATGTTTTTATTTTTCAATTAATTTATTTCTGTATAGTTAAATCAGTTACTTCGAATAATGAAAAAAACAGTGAAAAATTTATCTAAAGGTTTTTATAAATATGCTAGTTCAATAACAAATGATCTTTAACTAGATTAAGTTTAAGTATATAATGTAATTTATCTAAACATCTAATCAATAAAGCATATGAATATTGATGTCGGTTGAAATAGAAATTTAATTTTAATGATTAGTTTAGACGTTTCAGAGATATAAGTCTGTTTGTTTTTAAAGTTGATAGTATAAAATATTAACTGTTTAATTAAATTTAAAAAACAAGGTTAACCGATTTAAAAAGTATAAAACTTGTAAATTAATGTTTTAAACACAATAAGGTTTTTAGATTGCATAAGAAATCTGAAAAAAAACACTATAAATGTAAAAAAATCTTACTTCACAAGTTAACTTTTACTAATTTAAATTTTAAACTTTAAATACAACAAATTTTTTTAAAGCGGACAATATGACTAATAAAAGGCTAATATTTGACAAGTATCAAATTTGTTAAATCAATAATATTTAGACCACACACTTATTTTACGCTCCTACAGTTTCAAACTCAGCATGTGGTAATAAAATTTTTAATATTTAGAACAAGTTTCATACCTTGTTGGGAGTTTACTAGTTAAAAATTAATTAAAATTATGCTAAAGTTCGAACAGCGTATACCAACGTAGATAAAGCGTTGAACATATTATACAGTGAACTAAGTCTTTGTTTACCTTGTACTTAGGCTTTAGAAGTAGACCAGCTGATTTAAATTATTAAAAGCAATTTTTTTTTCTTACTTAAACTCTTGATAATAGTTTACTTTAACATATATATATATATATATATATACTTAAAATTTTTAGATATTTTTGTTTAACAAAACATAATTTGTATTAAAATAAACTAACAAACTTGTAAGAACATGTTTAGTTTAATCAAATGTAACTTTTTAAAAATATTAGACAATATTATTTTTGTAAAAAAAGTTGACATATTAATTACACTAGTTTTACCAGCAGAAACTGTAAATAAAACAACTTAAAGTAAAAATATGAAAAATATATTATAAACTTTATTTTTTCTCTGTTATAAACTTATTAATTTGTAAAAGTTTATCTGTACATGTTTTATTCATTATTTAACATTTTTAGAGCTTTCATAATTTTCTTTAACACAATGGTCACATACTTGAATACTAAAAGTTTAATTTGAAAACAATGCGTTGTTAATTCTAGTTTTACAACAATTGATAAAATTTTTAAATTAGTTTAAAAAGTTTAACTAAAATATTTAAATAAGCTGATACGGTCAAATATAAACCAAAGTTCATTAATGCTGATAACTTGTTAATGAAAAGTAAAAACTCATCACAAAATAAAGTTTCCTAAAGTGGTTGATATCTATATTTGAGGGTATTTTAACAGTCAGGAGGTATATATTAGTAAAGGGCAATATCTGACTAATGAGTGATAATGCAAATGAGCTTTTAAAACACTGGTTAGTTTAAAAAAAAAATTATATTGTTTAAATATATTAGAAAAATATTATATAAACTACTGAATACATCATATATATATAAACTTTAGCAACTTACATCTTTGAACGTTCTCAGTGACAAGTTGGTCCCCTCTCATCTTCAAAGCCTCCCTGAATCCGGCGAAGGTGTCCGTGTACTTGTCAAAGAAGTTGATGTCTTCCCGGCACATCACCTGCTTCAGGTACCTCTGCAAACCGGACGCTATCTGCATCAGCGTGTCTGAAGGGTACGCCTTCTTGTCTTTGCGTCTCACCTGCATTTTGAAAAATATTTTGCTTTTTTTTATGTGCTTACTTGGTAAATGTGATTTTATATTGCGTTTAAGTGTTTTTTTTGCAAGTTTGGCTTGAATCAAATTATAAGTACTTCTTTAGGTAAAAATTAATATCTCAGTAAATGATTTGCTAAAACTTACTATAGAATAAAGCCAGATAGATTAAAATTTTCCAAATAAGATCAAATTTGTAATAAATTCTTACAAACATAAAAAAACACAAAAACATTGAAACTTTTGAAACAACAAACCTCCATAATGAACTTGGGCAGCCAGAAACTGATGACATCAACAGTGGCACTTGCAATCTCGACAGGAACTATCGGGTATTTCTCCTGAAGTGTGTCCGGTCGCATGTTGCGGTTCGTCGCCCAATCTTTCCAAACCTTTAGATTGTTCTTTTGTTTTTATAAAATTATTAAGTAGTTTAAAACGATCACATTGTTTTATTAAAGTAAGTTTTCGAACGTTTTGGTAGCTAAGTTTAGGAAGTGTAAATCTTAACATCTACTAGATGTATACTTAAATGAAATATAAACTTACCTAACAGTTTTGAGTCTCAATACTATACGACATAAAAACTCGATAAACAAAAGTGCAGTTTTAGATTAAGTAGTTTAGTATTTGTGCCTAAAAATACTTAACGCTTCATAAAATACATACAGCTGTACAGGTTTTAAAACGTTGATTAATTTATATGAAAGTTAAATAATAAAATTAAACCTTCAAAGCCCAGTTATTCTGTCTCATGGTTCTCTCCGGAATAATGCCATTGCTTCCCACCACATTAGTAGGATCCAGATAAGTGTTGTAGTTCATACCCCCGTAACTCTTCATCGCCTCCAGCTTCCTCTTAGCCAGCTGCATCTGCAAATTTAGCAAGTTGGGGGTTTCCCCGCCCAAATCTCCCTGCTCGTGATTGGTCCGCTTCGAAAAGTCCCTGAAGTGGTCCAGTATGCGGTTGGCGATGTCCTGCTTGGCTTGCGGAAAGCTGAAAATGCTGCCTCCGGTGGTGGCCAACTGCTGATTGGTTTGTGGTGGGTCCGAATTTCCGTCGTTGCTGTCACTGGAGGGCGTCGACTGCCTAGTGGTGACGTCATCATCTGCTTCCCCTCCGTTTGTGACGTCATCGTTTGTCGAATATGACGTGTGCTTCTCCGGCTTCTTTCGCTTCCGGCCGCGTCTCCCGCCGTCCGACAAGCTCGAAAGTCGCTTCAGTGATACTTTTTCGTCCTACAGAGTAAAAATTAGTTAGCAAGAAGCTATTAGTATTACTTGTTTTGTTTTTTCTAAGTTAGCAAGTGTATACTCTTGTAAGGCTTCAAATTGCTTAATGAAGTTTTTGTAAACTTTTGTTAGCTTCTATTCCTTTAATGGTCTTCTAACTGTTTTAACACTAAAAAATATCACGAAATAAACTAAGACGTGTAATGAAAAGTAAGTATTAATATTGTTGGAATTCTTTATTTAAATTTTTTGATGTGTAAGTGTGTAAAACTAATAGTTTAATAATCTTTGTTTAAAATATCAATACGCTTCTAATAAAATGAAACTATGAGTTTTGAGTAAAAAAAAACAACATAAAGTCAAAGATGATTACCTGATGATCTTTGTTAGCTTCGGGACTCGCCGACGAAGAAGAAGCGGGAAAATCCTCATCAATAATCAGTACGCTCTGGTCCGACTCAACCGACCCTGGTTTGTCTTCAACCGAAGTTCCATTGTCGGTACTTTCCCCGTTGTGAGAGGATATGTTGTTGTTGTTCACGTTCCTCTGCTTGATCAAACTGTTCGCTATCTCGCTCAGTGTTGACATTTTATATATTTTAGAAATTATATTTATCTAAACAAGATGTAGGTTATTGTCTTTGAACAAATTCATTGATTTATCTAAATTTATTTTCTTATTATATTAAAGTTTTATCGTTATTAAAAAAAAACGTTTCATTGCTTTTAATAATACTTATTGCAAATTAATAAAACTTATATGCATCAAAAAGTAATGAATTTGATAATTATCTTATTTTTGAGCTTTTCTAATTTCAGTTTTCATGTAAATACTTTCAAGAACTAAGTTTATACACTCAGTTTTATATTTTAAAATTTCTTAAAATTTATATTTTTGAAGTTTAAACATTTTAAAATTCAATTAAGTATAAAAAATCACGATCACCAAAAATGTAGTTATTCACTGTACTTTTCTACTAATTATTTCTACACAATGTAAAATAAAAGAAATAAAAGTAGGAAGTAAAACTATAAAGTTTCGTTAAATTTTATACTTTAATTGCAAAAGTTGCATTCTACATGACCTTAACGTACAAATATACTTCTTTTAGCATAAGTAATTTCTAACGACTGTGAAAACAGTTAAAACGTGATTAGACTTTATTTTAATTTTTGTTTTGACATTTGATGTTATTAATATCAAAGTTTCTGCAAAGTTTATAAGCATTGTAAACAAAACACATTGAATTAAGCTTTTAAATTATTATAAATCCTAATATTAATTTTAAAAATCTGCCCTTTAGTTTTAACTTTATCATTGGTCAAAACAAACTATATTAAAATTTAAAACTGTAAGCAGAAAAACAAACGGTAACTTGTAAGCAAATTCAATTTTAAAAACTAATTTAAAGCAAGTCTGAGGTTTCACTTTAATTCAAAAAATGAATATATCTATATTAATATAGTTTGGCTCAAAGCTTACATATACTCAACAAACACTATGAGTTTGTAAAAATTCATAAATCATTCATTGTTTTGATGCTAAAACTATAAAAGCATTACATGCAAGCAATAAACAAAAATGATTTATTTTTTTCATTATCTAGATATAACTAAACTACCTCTTTTTATAAAAAACAAGTAAAAATAGTATTAAAAAAGAGAATAAAAGTTTACTAAAACAATAAGGTAGTTATTTTAACTACATACTTTTTCGTTTAAACAAAAAATAACAAAGATACAAAGTTTTGCTTTAGCGAAGAGAGCTCAACTTTTAATAATAGTAATAAAATTAAAAATGTTAGCCAACGCCCGCTTGCTATATAGAGATTTAGTTAAACCTTTACATTGTTTTGCTGAAGATTTACAAGAGAATAAGTCGGTTTGAACTGAAATTAAGGCTGTTTGTTTATCTTAATTGAAAATAGCAGCTTTTAGTTTAAAAACAACAATGAAAAACTACTTTTTTAGAAGTACTTAAACAGTGTTTCAGCTTAAAAAGTTTAGCTCGTAAAAATAAAAACTAAAAAGTATATTTAAAAAAGAAAAAGTGTTTGTTTTATACAAGTCGTAAAGTTGTTGTTTAGCTTATTCTATTTAATATTCTAAATATAGCAACATAAAAGCTTTATTATTACAAGTTGTTTTAATAAATATAAAAACCGCACATTTTTTCCTAGAAACTTTAATTAAATTAAAAAGTTTCTTGTTATTCTCTTCTACTTGAGTTTAATAAATGTCTGTATTAAAATTTAGAAACAATTTAAAAAAGTAAAGTTTAAAAGACTATAAATTTAAAACAAACCATTAGACTTCATCAAAGCTTAAAACTAAGAAACTTTTCTGGTTTAATAGATTTTAGAATTAATTAGGCTAGCAAATAAAACAACACAATTTATCGTTTTTTTTCTGTTTAGACAGACAATAAGATAATCAAAATACAATAAATCATATGTCTGTTAGATAGAGTAATTCTTATAAACTTTTTTTTTACACTAAGTGTAGCATCTGTAAAGCTACTTTGAATTATTTATGTATTAGTTAACTTTATACTTAACAAATGCTTGGAGCAGTAAATATAAAATAAAGAAATTATTTTACTTGTTGTATAGTTTGTTGCTACTTTTTTAATAAATATTTACATTAAATTTAATAACTAATAAACTAAATAAAATCAAAAATAAACAAACCAAATAACTACTAATTAATACTTTAATATACAGTAGAAATTATGCATAAAAAAAGTCAATTCACAACATGTATTTTAAAAATAATAAACCATTTTAACTTATTCTTTTATTACTTAAAAGTTATCTGAAAACTATTAAAAAATTAACTTAAAATTTATTCAAATAAACACGGATAACAACAACATAAAATTAATAAAATATTAAATCTTGTGAATAAAATTACTATAAACTTTTTACACTTATGAAGCCAACTATTTACATTGACATCAAGTTTGTATATACAACTGCTGATAAAGCTAAATAGTTGTTTTCACGTATTGTATAACTACTTCATATTGTATACTTTGAACTTACAAAACATCTACAAATATAATAAAACAAACACAGCAACTGTTATACGCACAACTTATTTATAGTAATAATAACTAACCTTAGCAACAATATAAAAGCACAGAAACTTCTATCTAAATAAGCTCAAAAACATCCTACCCTTTTTACATAGCGTTCATTCTTAATAAAAGAAAACTTTTTCTATGCCGTGTGTTGTATAAAAAAGTTGACACAGAATACGCTCATATAATAGACGAAAATTTCCGTTTAAAATCAACAATAAAGGGCAAGCAAAAAAGAAAATACAGCGAAAACAGTGGGCCGCGTAGAAACAAAGGCAATTCTTTTATTCGATTTTCTATGCTCTAAAGCAACAAAGTATGTTATTGTAACGTTGGTTGGCAGCTCAATACTTTTGCGTATTTTTATTCAAAAGTTTTAAATTTTTAAACAATTAAAACTATTAATATGTACGAAAGGTTGGTATGTTTCGCTCGAGCACTGAACATATTTTCTGAAGAAAAAATAAATTTGAGAAACCTTTAACACAACATTATTTTATAAAACAGCTTTGAATTTAAAACTGATCAAGTAGTAAAATTAGTTAAAAAACTACAAAATTTTTTTTTATAAAGCTATAGGGTAACAAATAATGAAACTACTCTACAGTTGAAAAAAACGAAGAGTATTATTGAAAAACTACCTTTTTCAATAGGCATCGTGCTTAAGTATAATAGAGAATAGAGCACTTCAAAAGTATTTAAAGTTATTCAAATATCTATTTAGAGAGCTATTATTCGACAAAATACGCTTTAAAAATCCTTTAGAAGAAAAACATAATATACTAAACTTTTTAGTGAGCAAAACCATCTTACTTTAAACGCAAAGAGTTTATTTTCAAACACGTTTAAATTGAAATAAATATTACACCTATTTCTGTGAGTTATACAAGCACATTAGGAGAAAATGAACTGTAGACATGACACCACTTGATATAAGCGTTTGTCTGCTTTGAGTGTTAAAAATAAAATAGACAAAAATATGAGTTGTATTTGTTCTATGAAACAAAGCTTTGTAATAAAGTAAACACGAAATTAAACAGTTAAATTATTACATTATAATGTGATATATACTTGATTACAATTTTTTTACAAAAAAATTAAATGATTAGCAAATCTTTTTGTGTTCTTAATCGCTCAAAAGTTATTTTTTCATGGCTTTTGACATTAAATAATAATAGTTAAAATAATATCATATATAAATAAACTCCCATTAATATTTGACTAAACTAAATACTTTCAATCTTTAATATTCAAATGATTTCAGTACAATATTTCAAACAACATGTTAACATGTTATCACTAACTTTTTAAACTTAAATACACTGTTTTATCTCTTAAACTTATCAAACCAAAAAATTAACCAAAACATTCAAGTAAAACTAAGCTGATTTTTATAAAGCGTAGACAACTGTTATGCTTCTACTGTTGAAAGGCAGATAATGAAAGAAACTCTTTTGCAGAAAGATACGCTTGGGCGGTTTTTGTGGTTAGAAAGGCCGGTTTATTTCATCACTGATTGAAAATAAGCTTTCTTTTTTGGTTGGAGTTAAGTTTAAGATTTTCCTCTGCCTTTTGTTCTGGTTTCTGTTTCAATTTGCCAATAAAAAAAAATCAAATTCTCAATAAACCTTGTTTTTTATTAACTAGTAAAATCAATTTATTTTTGTTCCATGGGCTAATGAAAATTAGTTATTTCAAAACCAATATAAAAATGGATTTTTAATAACTAAAGTATAAATTGTGTCTAATAAATTACTACTGAACTAACAAGTTTTCAAATTAATTTTTAATTAAAACTTTTAATTTGCTTTAGTATAAGGTTTCTACTGAATTTTAATATCTAGTAGTCGTCTCTAATGAAAAAAAAAGTAATTTAAATTAAACATATTGTTTAAAAATAATGATTAGCTTAAAAATTTCTAGCAAAACTATCTATTATGGTTTAAAACAGGTTGAATAATGCACTTAACAATTCATACAAAGTCATAACATAAAAAACTGAAGTAACATATTAAACATATGTTAACTAGTTATCATAAACAGTCACTTTTCTAAGCTAAACGTTTAAAAAAAATCGTTTTATTTGATAAAAATCAGAGATTATTTAATTTTCTACTATAAGTACCAACTTTAACAATAAAACTCTGATCTGACTAAGGCAAAATTTTCACTGTAGCACAAAAAAGAGTTTTTAATTTTCAAGCTAAAGAGCGCGTCATTAGCTTAGAAGCAAAAGAGTAATATTATACTTAAAAAGAGAGCAAAACTTTTCAACAGCGAAAAAATTGTTAATCAAATTTTGCTTTTATTCGCTTCGCTATTAGTAATAATGTTATGTAGTCATATATTGTCTACTTGAGTTTTTTTTTTCTGCTTGTGTGTAAAGCACTCTTTTTCTTTCTCTAAGTGAGCGAAAATCAACTGTAAACTGTTTTTACTCTTTTTTATATTTTTCGTAAACTAAACTTTTTATGGCATTTAGAAGTTAACTTTTTAAAACTGCTTGAAACTTGCCTTTTTATGAAACGTTCGCACTGTTTCTAAACAAAGCTTGTTATTCAAAACCATTGTTTAATTTAAACCTTTCTAACTGTGTATGGTTTAAAAATAGAATAAATTACAAATACACATTGTGTAACTAAATATGATTTCTCATAAAAAACGTTCACTAAAAATAGTAATTTAAGCTGTCTAAATGTATATTGCTGTTATAAATTATAGACTATGACAAGGACCATTTATATTGTTACGTATTATTTTATTTATTCTTATTTTGAGTTTCCTTATCTTTAAAAACAAATGTTAAAGAAAACCCAGGTACTCTAATTAATTTCAAATCAAACTAAACATTTTAATTTTTATAGAAAATAACAGAAAAATCTAATATAACTATTTTGTTTTGTTTCTAAAGGCTTTAACAATAAAATTGATAAAACTAAATAACAACCATCATACAAGTTTTGACATGAAAAACTGATGTAAACTTATTCGGTCGAAAAATCAATTGAAAAGAAAAAGTAAAACTTTCGAACATATGGTTACTATCAACTATAAGCAAGCAAAAAACTTTTTTTCTAAGTAAAATATCAATCGAGTTGTAACAAGTTAAATCGCATCTTACTGCTACCAAGCGGTAAAACTTTCGTTTTAATAACTTTATCATTAATTTTTACAAACGTTTATTACAAACATAGTTTGTAGCATGTGTATTACTAAAAGTATATTAGAACTTTTATTTGTAAAGCTGTTTATTTTTTATAGGTACAAAAAAGTTTTAAAGTTTTTTTTCAGTTTTTATTTTATTCATTATGAGTAGGAAATGGTTTGAATGTTTTAAGTTGGTAAAAATGATTTTTTTAAGTTTATTCATCATACAAACAACATTAGTACAAACAATATCAATTTAATTCTTGGTTTATGAAAGTATGTTTAACAACTTTAAGTATTAAGTAGTGTACCAAGTAAATTTTAAATATATCTAAAATTACTAGAAACATAAAAGTTTTTCTATTTGATCAGTTGTTGTAAAAGCTATATACAGTTAAACTTTTTTATAAAACGTATGAGGTAAACTAAATAGCTTGAAATATTCTGTTTTAAAAATATAATAACTATACTGTTTTTGCTCAAAAATTAGTTGTATATAAAAAATGTTAGCTTGTGTCATTAACTTTAAGAAAATATATCTAGTTTTTAAATACTGTTTAAAGTAATTTTAATAAAATGCTTATATTTCAGTTTCAAAAAAAAAAAAAAAAGCTTAATTTTATAAAAAAAACATTAAAACTTTCTTGCCTTTGAAAAAACTTTGCTCACATATTGCTTTTTTCAAAATTTTTTATTAATTTTAAGTTAAATCAGAAACTTTACTCATCAAAGTATCATTATGATGAAGTCTTAAACTTATCGACTATATAAAGTTTTGAGTCTTATTTATGAAAATAAGCAAACTTATTAATATTAAAACAAATTAGTTTTATGCTAAATTCTAAACAAAGTTTGGTCATACTAATTTATTAATAATTTAACTAAATATATTCTAAACAAAAACAGATTGTAGTACAAAGTATAACACATAATATATTAATAAGCAGCTTTTAATAAAACTAGTTAATAAAAAAAACTGTACTCATTTCTAGTTTTAAAGTTATATATAACCTGCTTACTTCCATAATAATTGCGTTGTTTGTTTTTTAGTTTTTTTACAGATTAAAAAAAACAATTACTAGTAACAAAGCTAAAAACGAAAAGCATTTTGTGATGAGCTTACACTTCCACTTCATGTTTTGTGTGACGTACTTAAACTTTTAAATAGCAAGTGCTTTTTATTCTAAATACTTTTTACACTTTCGCAACACTTTACTAATTCATGTGATGAATAAAAGCCTTCGTCAGCATTATAACCTTTGCTTGAACAAACACTTTATGTATGTTTATTTTTTGCCTAATAAACTTATCTAAGTCAAAAGTGTTATGTTAACTTATGAATCTTTTTTAAACGTCAACAAACTATTTAACATAAAATTCTTTAATATTTAGTTATCTAATTATAGTTATTAAAAAATTTAATACTGAAAATACTATTTCTATACTTTATTTCTAGCTCATTTGTTGATATTTTTTTATGAAACTTATTTACATATACCTATATAAAATTTTAAAGCTTTCAAGCAACAACGACCTATCAAAATGCAATTATTAAGTTGCCTTAGTTACAGCAAAGCAAAATTAATAGAAAAAACTTGGCTATTTATTTTGGATAAACTATTAAAACTAATCATTGTTTTGTCCTTATTAGTCATTTAAATCAAACTTCATCAACTTTATTATAGCTAAATACATAAGTTCAATTTCTTAATTTTATTAATAAAATATACTGGTCTTGTAAAAGCGTTTATCGTGTTTTATTTGACTATACAATTATATAATTATACTATACTATAGAAAAATTATCAGCAAACCTTTACTAGTTTACAAGTGATAAGTTGTATTTATGTGCAGTTTGTTTACGCTACAAAATAAGTATTGAAACTAAAACTAACTAACTTTGCTTTAAGTCTTAAACTATCTCTTTAACTAAATATTTATAATAATTGCAAAACAAAAACTAGCATTTAAAGAAAAATTAAGGCGTATTGTATTATGAAAATCAATATTTGTATTAACTTATCAAAAGCTTAACTATATGCTGAGCGTTTTAAAACTAAATGAGAGTAAAACAAAAGCTTAAAAGCTAAAATAATAAAAAGAGAAGAAAAATCTCATTGAATTTTAGTGTTCTCCTTCTTTTAAAAAGTGCACGTATAGATGTATTTACAGTTTGTTGAGTATACTATGACTAATATGTGTATGGGCTAGTTAATATTTAATCTCGTTTAGTAACCGTATAATAAAATATCATTTAGATAAACAAAATGAGAAGCTTTACTTGTTGTTTTGAATTTTTAGGTTTTCCAACATTGCTTTTAAGTTTAAATGTTAAAACACTTTCCCTAAAAACACTTTAAGTTTTTAATCGTCTTGAAATACTATTAACAAAATTTCCAAAGAAAGTTTCATTTTAATACTTGGTGAAGATTTAATCACTACTTTATTGTTTTTATTTAAGTTGTGGTTATAAACTCAATTACTTTTTTGAAAATTATCTAATACTTTTATCCCTGAAATGTTGCAGATAAATTTTTCATTAAGCTTATTTGCTTAAGCTTTTTATGATTTTCTCACATACAGACATCTTTAACCATATATTCATACTGCAACACTTGTCAATTATATCTAAAATTTTTTCAAAGTTTAAAAAACGCTTATATTGATTGGTTTATCGGTTATGAATTTTGAAGCACACAAATAAGGATACAAACTGTTTAAACTGGAGTTATAAATAGTCGTAAGTTTTCTTTATTTTTCGAAAAATGATGTCTAGGAAACATGAGAGAAAATTGAAAAAAGTGATTAAGAAAAAAATCTCTCAAAAATATTTCCATACTTTTCAGTATGTTAATAGCCCTACTGCAGTTGATTTAAAGTTGTCAGTTTTTTTCGTATATTACTTTATAAAAAGTTAAAGATAAAAACACTTTTTCTTCTGAAAAATGTATAAGAAATTGTTTTAACAATAAAATTAATTTTTTATACCATAAACTTAACAAATAAATAAAAACTGCACGAAAATTGTTTAACCTTAAACGTTCTCATTTAAAAATATATCTTTACATATTTAAGAAACATTAAATAACAAACGTATGGATTATGATTTAGTATTTGAATTTGAATTTGGTGTAAGTACTTCGGTACTTCAGTAATGAGGTTAAGCCCACAATAGTCAGAAATAAAAGCAAACACGGTTTTACGATTGTTGGTTTTTAACAATCAAACCCAAAACCATTGTAAAATAACTTTTTATTATTATCTTTAACTACAAAATTTATCGTGTTTAATTTTTATCTTCACAAAGGTCTTAATGGATATTGGTTGACAAACGTGAAAATAAAAACTTCGTTTATGCCCTTAACACCTTTAAATCCTACGAAAAACTGTTCAATAAATTTCAACATGTGCGTGTCAGCAGTTTAAGCGAAATTGTCTGTTTGGTGCCACCTAGTAGATATAATTTAAACTTATGCAAACAAGTAAAAATAATGATTACTTGAGAAATCTACACATAAACTGTTTAGTAAAAAATATACAGTTTGTATAAAGTGTTAGATTTGTTAACATTATCAATCTCATTAAACATAGTTTAAAAAGCTATTGCTAAGCTTAAAATAACTAGTATATAGTAAAAACTCATATAAAATAAGTTTTGTCTATTTTACATAAACAAATTCAGACAATTTTTCAATTAAAATTCTTACTTCAGAAACATGTTGAAGTCATCTGTTAACTTTGATTAAACAGTATTAAAATAAAAAAATCTTTTAATCTATGACCATAGAAAAAACATCACTATACACATTTAATCTTAGGTTTGTTACAGCTGTTTATTTTCTTAAACTAGGATTTTAGTTCACCAATAAAAACGAATGTTAGCAGGGTCGGAAAAAAATAAAGCAGCTAAGTTTTAGTTGAAAAAGTAAAAAACGTATCATTTTACATAATTGAATAAATCATTACAAAAGCCATCAAAAACTAAACTATTTAAAAAAAAAAAAAATTAAATTCTAGTTTTATACATTTTGCAAGTTATACCTTAGTTTGGTTTTTAGCTTGAAAACACTTTATTTTATTTTAGTTATTGATCCTCCCTTTATTATAAGTTTCTGAACTTAGATTATCAGTTATTTTTTTGTTACAAAAGTTAATTTTTGCCTTTGAAATTGTTTACTCTAAACAGAAAAGTTTAAGAACAGATGTTGTAAGAAACTTAATGGTCTAAACGCATCTTGTAAAAATGTTGACTAAGAATTTATGTTGTTTCATTTAAATTAGAAAACAAGGTATAAAAAAATCTTAAATTTTCTTGCTTAAACTTAAAAATTTAAGCTTTCCGTTTTAAAGTTTTACAAGTTTGTTTTACTTTCAAAATAGTTAAGCTTTAGTTGTTGTAATTAAAAAGTTTTAAAATGATATGTTAGTTTAAAGCTGTTTAGTTTTATTTTGAAGTTCATAAGACTTTGAAAAGACTTTTCAATAGCACATATAAATAACCTTAATAAACTAAAATATTATTTTTATTGTTGAAAAATTACCGGTTTAACGTTTATAACTTATTTTTTAATATTGTGTAAATGTAAATGATAGGTATTTAAAAAACTAGATTATAGTTTTTAGTTTATAAATGCAAAAAAATTAAATTCAGAACAGGGATTTTTCATTAGAGGTTGACATTTTAATTTAAAAAAATTAATTTTTTTTTAGTATATAAAACAAACATGGCACAGCGTTCAAGGCTTTTTTTTCTTATTTTTCGAGAATTTATTCTTAATAGTGTTTTGTTTATCGAGAACAGTGTTTTAGATTGTATTTTTACAAAAATAACAACGGAAATTAAACTTTGGTAAGTATATACGCACAGCTAAACCTTTTATATAAGCTAAATGCGAATAAGTCAATTAATTCAAAAGATAAAAAAATATGAGTTTAACGCTATAAAAAAGTAAAAACTACTTAAAAGTTTTAAGAGTAATGTTCTAGATCGAGTTTCTCAATATATTAGTGCATACATCTCTACTTTAATGCAAATGAAATTCATAATTAATAAATTAGTTTATTCATGAGAAAGTATGCTCTTCATTTACTGCGTAACAATGAAGGCTTAACATTTTAGATTGATGATTTGTGATGATAGACGATGGTTAATAACGTAAGCTCAAAAGCCTACTTGATTTAAAGTAATGATAGTACTAAATTATTACTTTTATTTAATGTCGTTAATAAAAAGAATTACGAGTTTTGAATTTTGAACTATAAGTTTAAGTATGCTTTCGAATATTTTTTCGTCAAACTAGTCATGCGTTATTAACGCAACACATTGTTAAGTTTAAAGTTTGTAATCTGTTAATACTACATTAAAAGCAAAACCAAAAAGTTAAGTATAGTTTTGAAGAAAATAACGCATAGTTTTTCGTTTTAAAACATAGTAAACTAAACTTCTGTAGAAAGTTTTTTTTTAGAATTTAAGCTTTAAATATAATTAAGGTTGTTGCTTAACTAGTAAAACGATTAGTTTATATAGTTTTATAAAAAAATAAGAAAAATTAAACAAATTTAAGATATTAAAACTTCTACTTAATCATCAAACAATTAATAATACGTTATACGTGCAACAGACTTAACGACGTCACTAGACTTTTGTCATGTGTGAAATGGCGGGAAATGTCAAAGTCACGTGTAAAACAGACTATCTAATCACAAAATATTATTTCCACATTTCTCACATAGCGACACTGACAACGCGACCTATATGTTTAAAACTTATCTCCAAACATTGTAAGTTTTTACTCTAAAATTCTTCAAACGATGTTAAAAAATTTTTAACGATTAAGAGCTCAAGTAAGTATATAGAACTGAAAGACCAATGAAACTTCTAAAAGTAGTTTTAACTAACTTAGTTTAGACTATAGTTTCAGTGAAACTTAATGATGACTTTTTCTTTTTGTTAAGATAAAATGATGCTACAGTAAAAATTCGTAATAGTTTGTTAATTATCGTTATGTGTTCGTAACTTGACAATAAAATCCTTTTTTTATCGTTTACTTGTGATTCTTTTTACAAGTTATCTAGATTATCAATTTTATTATTTATAATTACTAAAGATAATAAGTATAGTTAAACTTTAATGTTATAAGTTACAAGTTTCTCCTTTCGCTAGATAAATAGTTTTATAGGTAGTATGATCATACTGGGCACATATAAGCACTTTAAGAAACACTGCTATATTGCAAAGAATTTAATTAACACGGAAGTAGAAACAAATTAATTTACTAAATTGAACATCGAGTTATATTTATTAGTTTAATACTACTCAATAGTTAAGCGTTTTGTAAGTATTGTTTAGAAACTTTCTAAACTTAAGCGTTTTAGATTTACTTTTTTTAATAAGAAAAGTCTTAAAAAAAATCATTTTAAATAATAACTTATACTATTTAGTTAACTATAGAAAAACAAGAAAAGTTTTAATTTAATAATAGTTGTATTATACTTTACTAAACGATATATTAAGACTAAAAGTTAATCTAATTTATAATGACTTAGTATAACTAAATATCAATAAATAACTGTATCGAAACAATTTAGCAAACGAGTTACCTATCTCATTAAGGTTTACTTTCGTAACATATCAAACAATTCGAGCATAAATTTTATCGTTTAAAAAATATTTTAATGAGTAAAGTTTATTGTTTTTGTTTGTACCATACAGAGCTTTTTTAAACTGTAGCACCTGTTACTGTTAAGCACTTTTAAACAGTTTTAACGAAAACAGCAGTGTTTTAAGAAATGCAACTCGTTTTATTATAATTGTTTCCGGATTGGTATACGTGCTTCCTCTTAAAACCGTGCTTGAAGTAAATTAATTACTGTAGAAAAGTTATTCAACTGTTTAACTATTAACAATTAAAGTTAATGACTGTTAGAGATAAAACTATAGTCAATTCAGTTGTTAACTACTTTCAGTTTACGTCATAGCAGTACTTTTTTAAGACGCTCCAAAACTTGTTTATTATGAACATACTATTGTTATTTTTTCTTGAATTATAATAACATACTTAAGCCATAATGCATTTAAAATAAAAGTTATCAAAATTTTTTGTAAGAGTTAGGCATGTTAAAAGTATTCATATAAAAAATACTTACCAGAAGTAGTAAATGATTTCTTTGATGTCCTTAAGTATAGAGAAAATCGCAATTATTAAAAAAATACTAAAATCAAGTTAATAGGGTTACTTTTGTTTTGAATTAAAAGTTTTTTACTGTAATGCTTTATGTGTGTGTAACAACTACTTTACTTTTAGTTGGCAGTTAAAAACGTCTTTAATAAAACACAGGTGAAATAAAACACATTTGTTGAAAATAATCTTAAAAATTTGTAACGGTAATTAGTTTTTGTGAGTGATTTAAATGTAATCTGTATAAGCTAAACGTTTAAAACCTTATAATTTTTTTTCTAAACTCTTTATTTTTTAATCATTTACTTTTATAACAAACTAAATTCTTAAATTTTAGTACATGACGAATGTCTCTCGTTAAAATTAAAAACAGCTGCCTGTGTTTTGAACTGTTTTGATAAAATAAAAAATAAAGTTAAGAAAAATAAACATGTTCAAAAAGTATGAATTTCAAACTAATTCTTAATTTTTTAACGAATATTTATACTGATACTTTAAAATTAGTAGTGTTAGTCGCACAATTTTTGAGTTTTACTACATTTGTTTTTTTTTTTTATTTATATTCATAGTAATACTTAAAGTTGTATAATTAAAAGACAAAGTGTTATTTTCTTCTGTATTACTGTAAAAATATTTACTGTTACAAATAGTATATTGTACAGTAAGTTTACAATTATCATTAAGTTTTTATTTTTATCCATGTCATGTATATAACAAAATAAATTTAGTCTATACAGAAATATTTAAAAAGTTGTACGACAAAAGTTTAGAAAGCTTACAAACTGTTTTGATGTTTAGTTGATGTCTTGAGGAATAATTAAAATTAAACAGTTAAACCAAAAAATTTTAACACGGACACAAACATACATAACTATGCGTCATGCTAAAAATATTTCAATATTTTAAAACTGCTAAACTACAAACACTATGTCGGCGTTTTAACATAGCTTTTCTCATTACTTTATACAATCCAGCTTAAACTATTGTTTTAACATTTCTCCTTGTATTTTCGTACAACTGAATTTTTAGCCTTTTTAGTTTGTAGAGAAGACGTAAGGCTTTAAACTTTAGTTGTCTTAATGTATAAAACACTATTAAAGTTGGGTAGCTGTCTAAGTTGCGCGAGCGTACAAAATTGCATAGGATACTTTTGCACCAAGACACTTTTGCAGGAAGGGATAAATTTGCACAAAGATAAAATTGCACGAAGATACTTTTGTACGAAGAGTAACTTTTGCACGAGGAGACAATTTTGCACGGAGAAAATTTTGCACGGGTTAAATGTTTTAACTATTTAAAAATTGTTTTTTTTATTTATTTTGCGTTTTTATTTTTATAATTTATTTTTTCTTTACTTTAGTTTTTAATTTTTTACTATAACTAATAACCCTAACCCTCGGTCGGTAAGTTTTTTTTATTTTTTATTTTTTTAATTATATTTTTTATTTTCAATTTTATTTATTTATATATACTTATTTTACTATCACTGTTACCCCTAACCCTTACCCTCGGTCGGTAGCAATTTTTTTTAATCATTGTTGTTTAGGTTTTTTTTATTTTTTTTTTACTCACGTGCAAAAATGTAACTTGTGCGAAAATGATCCTTGGTGCAAAATTATTTTCATGCAATTTTGTTCAATCGTGTAATTTTATGCCCTCGTGCAATTTTGGCTTTGTGCAAATTTAGCTTCATGTAATTTTGTACACTCGTGCAATTTTGTTCTCGTGCAATTTAGTAACCTCGTGCATTTTTGTCTTCGTGCAATATAGACCCGTTCTCATTAAGATTATTTACAAAAATCAAGCAATTACAACATATTAGTTGACTTAGCACAATAGCTATAACTTTAATTACAGTAATTGTTAAAAATTCGGTGTCTTTTGTTTAATATTTTAATTAACTTTAAACTTGCGTGACTCTTAAAAAAATTAATTTATTACTACATTGTATAAGCGTTTTTAATATTTCATCTAATATCATTACTACAAAATACTTACTTTAAAGTACATATAAGTTTTTTAGATATTTTACAATATTATTTTAAGTATTAACGATTTGAAAGAATGTATTGTCTTAATAAAGTTTAGATTTAAGTACTAAGTATAAAAATTATAGAAGTTATAATTCTAGAACAGCAAAAAGACTCAGAAACATTTTTCTTTCCCTTTTTTACTAATTATAGAGCAGTGACTTAATAAATTAGCCTAAAAAGTTGGGATATCGATTTCTTTGGAAAACCCTGATGTAGCTAAACAAATTTGTAAAAAGATTTAGTTTTTTACAGCTCTTTCAGTTTATTACAGTCTGGCCTTACATATTCATAATTATTCAACGTATTTTTATTTTTAGATAACATGACAGAACCTGAAAAGATAGTTGTTTATTAAAGTTGAATATTACAATTTACATTGAAATTTTGTATGCTATAAGAACTTAAGGTATATACATAAGAAATGTAAAATATAAGTAGTTTTACATTTTACTGGTAATAAATGTTGCAACTTTTGTTTTTTTATAGCTTTAACAAAAACTTCAACAACTTTCCTAAAAGACAAAAAGAAATATTAATTTTTTAAATATTTTACTAACAAGATTTTTGTCTAACTATCAAATATTAAATAAACTAGTATAAAAATGTTTATGCTTCATATTTGTTATTATTTAATATCTTTATGCCCTAAAATATAAAATTAATTTGCACTTTTTCCATTGCTTAGGTTGTCTCAAATATTTAAGCTAAAAAACATAAAAGCAAAAAACTTCAGTCGTGAAAGTTTAATAAATTTATTCTCGAAGTATTTTGGTACAACTAACTAGCCATAATATAAAAGTTTAAACACCTTGTTTAAAAATACTTGCTAAAAAAAGCTAATAAACAGCCTAACGAAACATGTTTGTTGAAAAAAAAATAATAACAACAATTTGCAAATTACTTGCTTTGTACGAAAAAACAGCATTTGTTTTAAGTATAAAGTTAAAAGCATATTTACAATAACGTTACTACAAAACACGCATTTTTATTTTATATATAGTACCTTTAAGTTATAAAGTATATCGCAGTTCAATAGTTTCTTTTGGTGGGACCCATCCCCTTATCTAAACACAAAAATATTTTAGAAATTGTTTTAATTAAAAAACCTTGTATGAAGCTAAAACACCATTTTTAAAATGTTGTTAATGTGTAGTAAAGAAATTGAAAACATTGATTAAGTCGAACTCCATTCTAAAATGCTGAAACAAATTTTCATTGTCTAACACCAGTTCATGCTGCTTAAAAGCAAAAAACAAAATTAAACAACGTTTTTTGAAAATTGCTTTAATATAACTTAAGTCTCAGTTGTTATTAAATTAGAAAAATAAATAGTTTGCTCTACAAAAGTTTTAGTTTTTGAAGTTAACCAAGTGTAGTTGAACTTTAATAATTACCATTGAACATTTTTCAAATAAAGATGTTTCTTAGTCAATACCTTCAATAACTAACTTATATTTGCTTTTTTAGAAAAATTTATGCAAATTAAAATAGTTCCTTTTAAAAAATATCATTTGTGACAATTAGAAAAATAAATAGTTTGCTCTACAAAAGTTTTAGTTTTTGAAGTTAACCAAGTGTAGTTGAACTTTAATAATTACCATTGAACATTTTTCAAATAAAGATGTTTCTTAGTCAATACCTTCAATAACTAACTTATATTTGCTTTTTTAGAAAAATTTATGCAAATTAAAATAGTTCCTTTTAAAAAATATCATTTGTGACATCATAATAAATCTTAGGTGTTTAAACCTTGATACAGCTGATTTAAGATGATCCACGTCTGAAAAATATTAATTATTTATAGTGTTAAGTTTATGAATTTAAAATTATGTGTTTAAACACTTACTGAAAACGCACATCTAAGTCCCTTAATATATGTAACTATCTTTAATTAAACAACTATTTTAGTATAGTTTATTGAACGACAAAATAAAAAGACACTTAAAGTACTTCGTCCTAAGACCTGTTGAATTAGTAACTTATTTAACTACTTTTTTGTTCTTTTCTCAGGAGTAGAACAGACTTCCGGAAAGTAGTCAAAAACCTGTTAAGTACTAAAATAACATGACAAAAATAAATAAATAGTTGTGGTTTTTTAATGTAATGAAATTTTGTTTCCGTTGATGCAGTATTATGTTCTAACTATTATACTTTACTTAACCGTAAAAAAACGCTCTAAATGTTTGGTTCTAGGACCTGGTGAACGAAGAACATTTCGGTTATCGGGTCGCACACCACGGATACCTTTTAACGTCTCGTCAAATACAAGATTTTTTTACTACACAGTTAGTTATTTTAAACCTTACGTTTTATGAGTTCAACATTCACTAGTTGAAATCTAGCATATGATTACAATAAAATATTTTTGCATACACAAAGTTTGTAATAAAACAAAAGTTCTAGTAAACTATATAAGCTTTTTTTCAAGGGCTCCAAGAAACTCTAGAAAACCAATTAAAACAAGGCCCTGATAAGATGTAACATCATGTTTAGTTATGACGTTATCTAAAAGAATGCTGTAGTGAGTTTAAAAAAAAATCTTTTCTGTTCTATAGGCTAACATCGTATAGTGTAAAATAAACATGATTAACTCACTCTTAGAATATTTCAGTCAACAGTTTTGTTACAGTAAACAACATATTTTGCTAATTACATTTAGACTCTAGTTTATAATAGCTACTATCAGTAGTTTTAAGACAAGTTTGAGCTCATATTTGTTTCAAAAAATTACAAAAAAATGGTTACATGTAATAAAAAATTCGGTTCCTAATGTTAGATATAGCGCGGTAATACAGAACTATAGTTGTCTTGTACATCTTGAGTATTATGTCTATTCTCAATATTAAAATGTTAACAATGTTTTTGAGATTTTGTTAATGTTAATTGTATTTTTTTATGTTATGTCTTTTTTTCTACAATAACCTTCAAACTATGTTTAGTTTAAAATCTTCATCTGTTTTTGCTAGTTTATTAATAAACCTTTTTCATTAAAAGTCATTTTATACCCAAGAAATAGTAATACAATGCAATATATAACCTTAGCAACCCAGCTTATAGCTTTTATCTGATAGTCTTGTTGAGTTTATATAATGTTTAGATATACCATCTTAATTCTTATTTGTTAATGTGCAATAATTTAGTTAGTAAATACTAAGCATGTCTTTTCTAAAGTTTATTGCAGTTTTATCCATTTTTGTATATTTGTAGTATTCATTAGAATAATTTTCTCTGTTAAATCTGCTTTAACCTAGTGTATAATTTAAGCTAGTCAGCTTCCAACCATAAAATTTAGAACAATTAAAATTTTTTTTTTCCCAAATTGAATAAATTTCAAAATATATTTAAGCTTTAAGTGGGTGAATTTAAACCTTGGAATTTTAAGTTTGTTCTACAATAAAATATATTGAACAGGGTTGCCAAAAATCTCAAAAACCTAGAATAACTTAGATAAACTTGTAATTTGACAATTTAGGTTTAAAAACCTGGAAAAACTTAGCATTTTAACAATTTTAACATGTTAAGTAGTAAAATTCTGATATAAAACAAAAAATCTATCATATATATAAAAATTTTTGTTATCACCAAAATGTTTTTTACAAAATTAGTAAACACATTTAAAATAGCTTTACAAAATATTTTCAATGATTTTAACTATTTAACACAGTTTTTTGTCTTAAGCATAACTTTAAATAAAAAATAGATACAATAAAGTGTACTTTTCAAAACCTTGAGAAAATTTTCCAAAAGTATTTGGCAATCCTGGTTGAAGATTTAATAAATTTCTCCAAAAGTCCTATAAAGATGCAAATAAACTATTTAAAAGATATAAGATGTTCTAGTTATTGTTTAAATAAATAGTTTTAAGGTAGGCAGACCAATCTTAATTATTTTTATTAATAATTTCACATTATAGGTTTTTATTTTTATTTAATAGGTAGAAAAGTTTTCAAAGTTGTTCTTAATTTAAGCAACAATTCTTTGCATGAAACTAATTTTTTTAAATTTTACTAATATCAAAAACTAAAGTTGAGATGATGGAAATTATTTGAAAGCAAGGCAACTAAAGAAACTTAAATTACAGTAACCTCTCGGATCTTTACGCACTCTCGTTTAGTTACGCATTTCAGAATTCTTTAAAATTCAGAAAAAAAAAGTTTAATTCTTTTTATTATTGCTCAAATTAGGTTTAATGTATATTTTTGAAATAAAATATGTTTTTGAATGCTAACACACCTCTCTATATCTTTAGACTTTGTAAATTTATGTTCCTTGACTAATTGATAAACATTTAGTTATACCTCAGTACATAGATGGGATCCGACCTTAGGCTCAAGGCCAAAAATAAGATCAATGAAAAGGGGATTTACCGAATGAATTTAAAATCTGTCTTCAAAATACACATGACTTCAGATATTGAAATACTTAAATTTCTATATAAAGGTTTCTTTAGAATTGAGTACAGCCAAAGTGAAAAAACATGTGAGTTATTCAATGATTAGATTTTTTTTGCTTTTATTGACATATCTTGTTCTAACTATAAAATTTTATTAAAACATGAGTTTAAATTATCATCTTGTTTTTTAGTTTGAATATAATAATTAAAAACATGCCTTAAACTTTTGTATATTAATGTTTTTTCTTAAGTTACTTTAAAATTGATTTCATCTGACTAAAGTTGTGTGTAAGAGTTTTTTTTATAGTTTATATTGTTTAAATAACAAAATCTCATTTTAATAAATATAACTGCTTAATTATTAGAAACATTACAAATTTCAATAAACTTATATAAAAAAATTTATTCAATAAACAACTTATAATCAAATAAAACAGCTATATATTGAAATGTTAGTAGTTATGTTGCCTAAAGTTTATAAAAATTTTAAAAACATTGTTCTAAATAAATACCTTTACTAAAATTATGATTTAAGTTTAGGCATTTTAAACTTAACTTATATTTTATATTTGAGACAAGTAATCATAACTATAAAGCAGATTAAATTTTACAAAGAAATAGTTAAATTTTTAGCAAGTTTCAAAAAAAATAATTTATTAAGTTAATAAGAACCTATTTTTCACAATTGTTAAGGCCCATGAGGGGTAAGATAGTTTTTAAAAAATATTTTGAATTTAAACTTTTCAGTTTGGCTAGAAGTTAGTTTTTACATTTACTTGTGCTTAAACTAGTTTTTAACATTTAAGGAAACAAAGTCAGAGAGTTTATTCAGTTCTTATTAAAATCAGTGGCAAAAATTAAAAAGAAAAATAAAGTAGACTATTTCATTAAAATCATTAATCCTCACAAAGTTTATAAGCAATCATTCTTAAACATTCTCAGTCTAACATTGATTTATCAATAAACAGCCCTGTTCTAGGCTTAAAAAAGTTTATTAAATTTACTTACAAAAAAACCATATAACTGTTTTTTACTTGTTGGTTATAAAGTATTTACTTTTTTAATGTTTTGTAATTTTTACTATTTACTTTTTTATATAATGGAAGAAACTTTTCTTAAAAGGTTGAATTTATTTTCTTGAAAAGTAAGTAGAGAAATAATTTTTATTACATTTGTTTCATCTTAATTAAATTTGATTGAAATATTTGAAAATTGGAAGTAAAAAACTTCTTCATAATGAGTTTGTACCAGAAACTTTTTACTAAACTAAACCTTAAAGTTATACTTAATTACAATTCAAGTATTCAATGAAAAACATTTTAAATTGTTTAATTTGAGTCTTCATTCAAGAGCTTATGTTAACTTTTGTTTTAAAAGAGTATTGAACTCCTTTTCTTGTCACCTTAACATAAGATCTTATAAAAAAGCTAAAGAAAAAATGTTAAGAAAGTTTTCATAAACCAACAAATATTTAACTAACTGTTGATATATTATAAGAGCATATACAAGTACATGAAACAAACTTTTATTTCTTTACAGATAATCATATTTAAATGTTTTCTTAAAATAATCTACCTCAAGTTTTGAGAAACTTTACTTATGAAGTTTAACATTTTCTTGAAACTAGAATTCTAAAAATACTAAAAAAAGACATTAAGGTAAAAAAAAAGACTGATAATTAGAAAAGATCAATATTACATTTGTTTTTACTTTTCTACAAAGGTTTCAATACTATTAATGAAATAGTATTATTTATTATGACAAAAAGTTTCCTACAAATCTTTTTTTTAGTAAATCTGACTTTGTTTTCTTTTTTATTTTATCTTAAATAAATAAACAGCTAGATGGTTAGATGAAAAAAAAAGTAATACATTTAAACAGGCTCCAAAACTCTAAAGAATACTACTTTTTTTTAAGCTAATTAGTTTAAAATAAGAACTATTTACTTAAGTTTAGAATAAGTAAAAACTTATTATTAGTTTAAAAATAAGTTTTTTTTTAGGTTTGACAAGAGTATTTTATGGATATAATTATTTTTAGTTACGGTCTTGTAGTTTTAAATAAGTCTTATAAAACATTCTTTTGAAAACCAAGTATACCAGTAATGAAATGTATTATTTTTAATTTTGATATATTTCTTTTTCAGCCATTATCTGTAGAAATTTTTGTTGAAGAAGATTTTGTAGAAGAAGATGTAGAAAACTGAGCTTCAAAAGAAATACAAGAGGAAATACCGTAAAGAATGGGAAACAGATCCACAACTTAAAAGTAATTTATGACACAGCTATTTTCTAAATTGTAGTGTTGTTCATACATGTTTATTGGTTCTTTAAAATTAAGTATTGTAAAAAACTGATTTGTCTGGCCAATGACCACTAAATGTTTAGACATAGTTGGTCAAAAATTTATTAATTCAATAATAGAGTACTGTTTTATCAATTAACTCAGGCCCATATTGTTAAGCTTGAAATATATCCTAAAAGAAAAGTTTTATGAACTAAAAATTTCAACTAGTTAATGAAATATAAACAGTTTTGTTACTAATTTCAAGTATAAACCTATTTACAACCAATTTTCTCAAAAGTTTGATCAATCTTTTTCTTCTTCTCTTAAGAATATTTTAAGCAATTTACATCAAATTTTCTAGAATTTTTTTTCTAAATTAATTAATTTTACAAAAAACTATCATCCATATTTTTAGTAAATAAAAAAAAACTGGTGATATAAATTCAAGTAAAAGATATTGTTTTTTTTTTCAAAATTAAAATACTCCTGCATTCAATCTTTTTAGAATTTAATAATTGACTTTTTGTGAAAATTTGAAGAAGATTGCTTAAAAATGAAAGTGGACCCCTTATTCCCTTAATAATCAGTTGCAAGGTCTATTTTTGTGAAGGTAATAAACAAAAACTGTTTAAAAACATTCTTAATTTTGTGTTTTAACATATAAACATGGTATCTTTTATATTGGATTCAGACATCTCATGGTGGGAATATGGTTCACTGTAAAAAGTGTAAAATTTTGTTACTCCCAAAGAAATATACACTAAAAATGCACTCAAAAACCAATAAGCACCTGTTGCGTTGATTATTACCACAATCTTTTGAAAAAGATGATGGTTTCATTACAGATGAAAAAATACAGAAACACAAAATAGAAGTAAGACTAGGGGTAGGGAGTACTTGCGTGATGTTTGCTAGACTTTTTTTTCTTTTCGATTTAGATGTGTTTTAGCATTATTAAGAAGAATTTGATATTAAAAAAAAAAAAATTCCCAAAAAAAAAATTCCGAACCCAAAAATTGATTTTGACCCCAAAAATCACTTATTTTCATGATTTTTGACTTAAATAGTAATAAAATCACTTATACATGTCCTATACTTATAATTTTTATCTTAAATTAAAGTTTACAGTTATAGGCAAACATTTAAAGACATTTTAACTGTTTTTGTAACATTATGACGTCATAATCACACAAAATATGTAAATTTTGACTGTAAGGGTACATTTTATTAAAAAGAGCTAATTTATTCTGCTGTTGTGCTTTTACATTAGTGTAATGAACTAATGCTTGCATCATTCATTGTTGAACTCAAGAGAATATTTAGAGCTTGTTGCAGTTATGAGAAATGAAGTTTAAAATCAATGATGCAACTTTTTATCAGTTTTATTTTATCAGTGCAGTAAAACTGGCTAGTGCAACAAATCATCAATATATTAATTTTGAGTTTTAGATAAAAAGTTAAAGTTAAATTATATGTTATCTGCTTTAATTTATTTATTTTAAAAGTTTAATAGTTATTAAATTTTTTATAGTTTTATTACACACTAGATAGAAATTTATTTAATTTTTAGTTTATTGTTTAAGTGGTTTGAAAAGTATTAGATATCTACAAGATCTTCAAGTGTTTTATAGTTTACTCAAAAAATTTGATTACTTACTTCTTAGTTGCTTTTGTACTAAAGATTTATAAAGTTCACTATACTGTTAAAGATAAAAAAAACAGTTTTTGTTAATTTTTTACAGATGAATAATAGTAGTAATTTAAGTATAATTCTGGGAGATTGCCTACCAACAACTTATGATGTTGCTATTAACATTTTTAACATTTGTTCTAACCCAAAATCACAAAAGATAAAAATTGTGTTAAGGCGTATGCAACAACTCTCATTTTACAGTGGACCAAAGCATTTGGTGAAGAATATGTTTTAAAAATAAAACAAGTACAATCAAAGTTGTTAACTGTAGTAAATAATTACTTTAGTAAAGTGTATAAGGAGCAGACCCGAGATAAATCAGGTGTCAAAAAGAGTTTGAGGCAGCTCAACAAAGAATGGAGACAATCTAATATATTTACAGGTAGACATAAAAACGTACCTCTAGTTGTTGACAAGTTGTTTGACATAGGCAAAAACATGGATACTCTTACTGGAGATGAGGCATGTTTTTATACTGATCAACTAAGTTCCCGTTGTGGCCGTATAAGTGAAGATGTTGATTTGAAATATGTAACTGAAAAGCAAACTGAGTTAGAATTAGCACAAACAGCTCTGAAGCGAGACATGTGTGAGGAGTCATACATTTCGGAAGTTGATGTTGAACCTTCAGTTTCCAGTTCAAATGATGGTAGAAGTACTATCATTAGCACTAATCGTTCTGGATTAGTGCGTTTAACTAAAAGAAGGGTTGTTAGACACATGGTACATTGCAACATGTGAAGGTAGAAATGGTGATGGAACTTATAAGATGGGCCACATTATGAGAGTTCAAGATGGAAGCAATTTAAAGTGGAAACGCCCAACTAAACCTGATTTGCTTAATTTGCATTCAGGATCTATACTAGACTGTTAAATTGATGGTGAATGGAATGTTTCAAATGAAAGATCAATTACTTTTCCACTGAAGAACCATAATCATATAGAACTTTTAGTAAAACAGATGTCTTTTAAAGAAAGTTAAATGATAGTTTTTGTGTCTTCAACAGCATTATGTCTACCTAACTTTTTTTTTAAATATTCCATAAGATTTTATCATCATGTGACAGTTTTTTTTAAATTATTTTTTTAAGTATCAGTCATTTTCCAGTAAAGTCAAGTATTATAACTAAATGGTACAGTTCATTGTTCGTTTATTTTGCAATATTCTTTATTTCTTTATAATAATATAATCATTATTTGCAATCATTAATTTAATGATGCCATAAAAAATTATCTTGCCTGTAATACATTATAATTTTTTAATGTTTGGTTATTTATTTTGTTGTTATACTAATTGAATAACTATCTAAGAGTTTTTTAAACACTTATGACTAAATGAATTATGACATCAAACATCACGCTAATATACATACCAGTACCACATCATTTAAATCTTTAAAGGTAAGTAAGAAGTTTGTTTAAAATGTTAAAGTAACTGTTACTTTTAGAATAAAAAATTTTAAATAGAGCTATGCTTATTAAATTTTTAAAAAGTACTATTTTATCGAAAACATTTACATATTTTGTGTGATTATGACATCATAATATAACAAAAAAAGTTGAAATGTCTTTAAATGTTTGCCTATAACTGTAAACTTTAATTTAAGATAAAAACTATAAGTATAGGACATGTATAAGTGACTTTATTACTATTTAAGTCAAAAATAATGAAAATAAGTGATTTTTGGGGTCAAAATCAATTTTTGGGTTCGGAATTTTTTTTTTTGGCAATTTTTTTTTTTTAATATTAAATTCTTCTTAATGATGCTAAAACACATCTAAATCAAAAAGAAAAATATAAATTTTACAACATGACCAAAAAAATGTGGTGTACTCCCTACCCCTAGTAAGACTTGCCTTGTACCAAGCATTGCACAATAAAATGAATGCTTCTATCCACTTGCTTGATGTTTTTAAAGCAACTGGTAACACTTCAAACAGTTGTACACTTCGACGTACAAAATGTACCTCTATAACAGTCAATGTACTTGCTCCTATATTTAGAAAGCTTATTATAAGTGACATGATTTTACAGTAGTGCTGTTTCTACTTAGACGAAAGCATTGATATTTTAGGAAGTAGTTTTTTGGGTGAATAAAAAATTATAAATATAAATTGTCTAATATTCAATGTGTAGAAAATGCCCAAGTATTTCTATACTATCATAATTATAATCATAATTAAAATTTAGATTTTTTTGTATATGATTTATCATATAGTAAGGTATTTTAATTTTTTTAAATGTACACACTTATCAAGTATTGTTTTTAAGTATTTGCAAATTTGTTTACTATTAACTGATGCTAATTTTACTCCAATTACATTATTAATCACAATGATTTACCAATTTGTACTGCAATAAAAATTAGAATTCAAAATGAACTTGAAAAATATAGACAAACTGTTTTTTGTCAAAGTTTGTATGTTTCACAAATAAAAAAAAAGTTTTTTATGTATTAATTTTTTTTTGATAAACTTAAAAAGTCTCTAGTTTAACATTACTTTGTTTATTAGAATTAGTTGTTTTTGTTATTTAAGCTGAGTTTCTTAGCAAAGTATCAGTTTTTAGTAGTTATTAAAATTTTGAATGTCAAAAATAAAACAGTTTCAGCATTTTTTTTTTCAGTGCAAAATATAAATTTTACTAAACTAATTTAATTATTTAAAAGATTCTGCTTTTTTTAGTGAGATAAAAAAAAAGATTAAAGATTTTATGTTTTAAGTTTTACACTGTTAATTGATAACAGATGTTAGTATTTGCTACATAAGCAACACAACCCAAGAAGCTAATTCAACTTTTCTACATTTAGAAAAGGTTGAAAACAAAACCGGTGCTGCAATAGCTCAGGGTTTTAAAAACGTTTTAAAAATTTACAACTTTAAAATGCAAAATATAGTTGCGATTTGTAAGTTTTTGTAACATACTTTTTTTGTAGTTAAATATTTTTTAACTTAAGTTTTTCAAGTCAAATTATTTATAATCAATATATTTTATATTTCCTATTTAAAAAAATTAAGTTGAAGTAGTATTTATTTAAGTAAAAAAAATATAAAATTTATAACTTTTTGAAAGTATTTTAGTTCAGTCTATTTGTCATAAAGGTATTTACTAACCAAATTGATAAAATTTTAAAGATTTTGCATAACTTTTACTGTACTATACATTTTTTCAAAGTTTGGTAACCATTCTTTCCATTAAAAAACCAGTTGAAGTGTATTGATTTGTTAACACACAGAAACATATGTTGGTACATTAAAGGAAAATTACTGTGTAATTTGTTTTTATAAATCTATTTTGATCATAAATTTTTAAAGTTTTACCTATAAATTTTTATTTCAATATGATTACTTAAAAAAACTACTTAAAACAGTAGAGATTGATAGTACTGTAATTTTTTTTAATTAGCTCTAGTTTTTTGTTAATTGATATAGTTTTTTAATCAATAAAACTATGTTTTTATTTATTAAGAACTTTTGTACTACTCCATGAATACTGGATGGGTTAATTGAAGAATGAATTGATATTAAGAAATTAATAAAATAAACTTTTAAAGTTTAACCTTTTTTTGTCAACTTTTAAATGAACTACAAATTTTTTTAACTGTTCTATAACTAAATTTTGACAGATAGATTGTTAAATTTGGAGAACACAATAATATTCTTATGGGAAAGGAAATGTAAATGACCAACTTAAAGAAACTCACCATCTTCATTTTTCAAGCAAACACAGTCAAGTTTTCTGAAAAACTTACTTACACAACTGTTGAAAACTTCAAGTTAAAAACAGTTTAATCACACTAGATTTTACCATTACACGAAGGTGTAAAGCAAGAGGTTTGCAGTTTCTTAATTAAAAACATATTTTAAATGCTTAAGATTTAGCCTAAAAATGTCATGGTTTTATACATGTCTTGTTGCTTATAAAAAAATAGTTGTTGCAGCAAAGTTATTATATATTCTAAAGTCAATACAATTTTATTTATAAAGTTAATTGTAAAATAACATTCTTCAAAGCCAGAGTATATTTGAAGTACTATAGTAACTTTTTCTTAATGTTTTTTGAGATGAGTTTTCGAAAATATAACTTTATAAAATCTTTTTTATACTAACATAGTTTAGTAAATATTTATATTTTTATCACATAATTGTTTTTGTAACAGCTTTGTTATTGAAATAAAATTATTTTTAAAGATAAATTGTTTTGTTTAAACCATTAAGAAAATGTTGTTTTTTTGTATCTGGTTTTAAGAGTTATAGTTTCATCAAAAATTTTAGTAAATATAAAAGCTATTTAAGTTTAAATGTATTAAGAAGAACTTTATTTTTTGTTTTATTAGATCGTTTAAATTTGTTTTATTTTTGAACAAAGAAGTAGGTTTTTGGTGTTTTTTCTTTTATGTTCATGTTTATAAAAAGATCAAACATATAAAAAAAAATCTTCTGTAGTACTTAACTTTAAAAAAGTTTTATGTTGAAGGGGTGAAAGTCTCAATCAAAAATTCCTTCTTGTGTTATTTTTTTCAATTTCGAATGCTACTTTTAACTTCTGAAAATAAATTAAGTGTCTTAAAATAAAAGTTACTGTTTAAAGCAGTTTTTTAACTGCTTTAAAAGTTTCTTTACATTTTAAGTCAACTTTATATCTACAAGAAATTATTACTGATGTTTATTTTTCCCCTTATTTTACCAAACTATAGCTACTTAAATTTTGTTTGTTTAAATATTCATTGATTTTTAAAAGTTCAACTTTGATTGATTTTCATAATTAAGTAAAACAAACCAATTTCTAACAAGCTTATAGTTAATAAGATGCTTTTAAATAAATAAAAGCTTAAATTTTTAATTTATTTTGAAACTGGATGGTAGTAAACTATTTATAACATGTAATTTGATTTTTTTATCTTCGAAAAAAAAGTATTTTATTTAACAAAAAAGAATTTATATATACTATATGAACAAAAATGTTGTGTACGAAATTAAAGATTTATAGGTTTTAGAAACATATATTTGTTTCAATTTTTTTGTAAAAAGTATTTTAGTGTTAACTTTGCACAATCATACATATTTTGTTCTTGAATTTAAGTTATATTTATTCCTAAGGTTGTTTTCTCAATCTATGATACGTTTTTATTTTATAAGCTGTATAATTATAACAATGTTTAGTAGCCTAATAATTTATTTGCTTCATTTGAATTTATTTTTCATTCTTACGCGTATTTAAATACTCTTAAATAAATTTAGCGTATTATTAAAAATTCATATATAAAGTCATGAAAAATATCTTTTTATGTTTTTATTTGTTTATGTTTCAATTAAGATGTATTCAATTTAGTATGTTCAAGAAATTTTTGCTTAAAAGCTAAAAGCTCTATTTCTTAATTTGCTTTTTGTTTATAAAACCATTATGAGTTTCATCTTAATGTATTAAACTAGGATATTTTTTACTTGACCATGCTAATTCCTAACATAAAGACACGAGTCGCCACTGTTTTTAACAGAACAAACAACTGTTTTAAACTAGGAGAAATAGGAATAAACAGTTGATTTTTTACATAACTATCCAGTTTTGTGTTAATTTTTTTTTTCATTTCAAAATCAAGCTATATTTTAATTTTGCTCTTGAATGGTTTATACACAACAAATTTTTTCACCAATTACAATTTTTTTTTATTTTCTTACTTCGATAAAGTTTAATAATAAAATTACAGCTTATTAGTTTTTGATTTTTTTAACTATTTTGTTTTATGAAACCTTTTAAATTAATTATTTACCTTAAAAAATTGTTTTTTAGATTGATTTTTATTAATAAGTACGATTAAAAGCACAAAATTTTAAAAGCTGTAATGTACATGTTTTTCATTTATATGATAAACAAATACACATTACAAAAGTTGGCAAAAAATTAAAAAAAAATGCTTTTATTAAGTAATTTATAATAATTATTAATTTATAGTAATGTAATCTATTATAATAATAATAATTCTCTGTTGGTTATTCTAAATACTTAAGTTTCTAAAAGTTGAAACGTTTATAAATTTTGCAGTTGATACAAACTTTTTTTTCCTATTTCTGTGTCCTAAAGCTCCATTATTTTTAAAGTATAGTTTATTAAACTATTGAACGTAATTTTATATTTAAAAAATATCTTGCAGTTCAAAATAAAAATTTTCATTGTATTTTATCGTATGTTTTTTAAATTTATACTTTTTAACTTAGCTTACCAACTGGTTTAAATTAATTTATTTAGAATGCTAAATAAATTAAAATTTTTGATTTGAAGTTATACAATAAAACTGTTTGCTTTAAATAGAAATTTCTACATGTCAATTTGTGTTGCGGTCCATAAAATTTATTAAAAAATAGCGTAGTTAAAAAACAGTTTGCATTCATGTTTCACAAATAATTTAATCAACATTTAAAAAAGTAAACATACAATGAAATTTATATATTTTACTTTATTTTAAAGTTATATTTGTAAAATAAATCTAAATAAATAAGTTAATAGACCTCTGCTTAACAAATCAGTATTTGTTTATCAACTTTTTTGTATTCCAAAACTTGCAGTTTACAAGTAGCGAAAACTTCTATTGTATCAAGTTTTTTTGAAGCTTTATGTAACTACTTTCTCATAACTCATTTTACTCTAGTTACCGGTTTCTTCGAGCATGACGAACTCATAGTACTTAAATTATGGCATCTCTGCCTCAGTATATCAGAAATTTTGTTAACAATAAGAGATTAAATCAAAATTCTGAAATAAACATGACTGTGTTTAATAGTTAAAAAATAATGAGAGTTTAAAACACAAAGAAATAATACAGCAGTCTTGCCCTATATATTAATAAACACCATTTTATAATTGTAAAGAAAAACTTAATTATAAATTGAATTTGCTAAGTAGAATATAAATAAAGATAATTTCTACTTATTATTAAAATAGTAATACTATTTCTACTCGTATTATTATTTTATAGAAATTCAAATCTATTTTTTAATTTATGTATAGTTTTATCTGTTGTTTTCATATTTATAAATGAAGTAAACAAATAGTTAAAAGTGCCCAGTCTGCTTTTAACTAGAAGCAATATTAAAAAACAGCCATTATATTGAGTATATTTGGTACCTTTCGTTTCTTTACGATCTCTCATATCTTTACGCACTTTTTCTGTGGACACAATGTGCGTAAATAAGCGAGAGGTTACTGTATATTACAGATTTATTATAATATTTACTTATAGGATATACACCTCTTCAGTACTTTTAATTTAAAAAAAGCATATGTTTTGTTTACTTTTACAAATTAAAAACATAGTAAATAACTTTCAACCATAATTTTAAATTTTCCATATACTTCTGTAGATATTTTATTTATTTATAGCTCTATAAATTAGTAAAATGTATCCTAAATAATTAGAATAAAAAAACACTTTTGTTAAAAGATTATTTATTTTAAACACATGAAATCAATATTATTGTTAGAAAAATTAAAAATTTTAGTGAAACATGTTTAATGAAATTTATAGTTAGTTTTTAAAAAAAAAATATTTAATTGATCATAAGGTATTTAATTTTCAATGTTATAATATTACTTCATAGTGTAGTATTAGATATTTTAGGCAACATTTCTTTAATAAAATGTTAGAAACTTTATATTAAAATAATAGAAAAAACAATCAAACATTTCGCAGGAACACTATCAACTAAAATATAATAAAATGTCGCTCCGTCCTTTAGCTAGAATTGTTGAAAAAAATTCAAACAAAACTATGGTTTCAAAATTTGCAAAAAACCCTCAATTTAAAAAATGTTTGGGAAAAAAATACACCAACAAGTTCAACATTAGTACATCAACTGCACCTGTACTAATGTCATCCTTAATGCTTCAAAACAGCAATGAAGATGAAGTTTCTGCACCAAAACCAAAAAAGAAGCTGCGAGAAAAAGTACGCTGGTTCATGAAAGAAAAAAGCAAGCAGCTCTACTTTAAAAGCTTCTCCATGGCCGACTGCTACGTTTGGATTCCGAGTAAAGTATTTGCAATGGACATTGACAAGTGCGTAAACAAGCACCACAAAACTATTGCGATCGCTCTAAACTGGATAGAATTTCAGGTTTTGCTTTTTAACAGGTGGTTGAGAAGGATGCGTGGTTTGAAGGAAGGTAATGTTATGAAGCAAAAATACGAAGAATATTTTGTTTATGTGTCGTTCATGCAAGCACTTGTTTTGACATTTTTCGTTTCTGTTCTAATAACATTACTTGGAATGATGTATTTAGTTATTAAAAAGCTAAACGTTTTGTAAAGCATCTCTTTTATGATCAAAAATTAAGGTTTTTCGTTTTTTTAAGTCTGATATTCAAACGTTGATACTTGTTTTGTATATTTTTCTCAAGAAGAATCTCAAAAAGTAAACTTTTTAGTTTAGTTATGTAATAATTTGCACTAATTTATATTTATATTTTTATAAAATTTGTAAAATTAATTAATGTATTTCTATTTTGTTGCAAAATTAAAAATATTTGTCTTGCTGAGGAAATTTTTAACTAAAAGATTAGTTTTTAAACATATGTCTGCTAATTTTAATTTTTATACATAAAACAAGTCTTTTTCAACAACACAAATATATTTCAACAATTTTCTTCAGTGTGATTACAATTGTAACAAGGTAAAACAAATTTTAAACTTATATAGCCTTTTTAATTATATGAGAAATTATCAATCAATTAGTAAAAAAACCCTAAACTATAACAAAAAATTAAAAACAACAAGGAAAACATAATTAACTGTAACATTTAAAACAAAACAAAATTAGTCTAATTTAAACAAGGATAATGAGTAATCAAACTCTCTTTGTTTGCATAATTCTGGCTTGTCTAAGTGAATATAAATAGCTTCTATTTTAATTAAATCAAAAATGTTCGTGCAACTTCTTAAAACTTTGAACTTTGTCTCACTGTAATTATTACCACATTTAGGATTTTTTACTAAGTGCTCTGAAATTGATGATCTTTTTGTTGCATTTAAGGTTGCAATACTCATTTTCTTCGGTTGATTTTGATATGGTCTTTCACGCACTTAGGTACGTGCTCTTTTATTCTTGTTTCTAAATGCCTAGATGTTTGTCCTATATAGCTGTTTGCGCAACAGCATTTATACGTGTATACCACGCAACTTTTGTGTTTGTAGGATATTAGATCTTTACCTCTAGGATTTAGGATAGCAGCAGATGTAAAAATTACTCTTGGTTTAGAAGCATGGTAAACTTTTTCTGTCATATTCTTGATATCTCTTTCAACTTGTTTTGATTTTTCACCCACATAGGGCAAAATTAATAGAACAGGACATTTCTCTGGTCCATAAGGTTTTGTGTACTTTAGTCTTTTCAATTCAGTTTTGAATACCTTATCAATCAACGGATTAGGGTATCCGTTCTTTATTAGTAATTCTTTTATAACCTTAAGTTCATTCTGAAATACTTCTGGCGAACATATATTATTTGCTCTATGAAATAGGGTTTTAATCAAACCAATTTTTCTTCTTTTACTGCAATATGATTGAAAATTAAGGTATTGACCAGTAAATGGTTTTCTGAAAATAGACGTTATGAAATTATTATCCTTTCTTTTGATTAAAACATCTAAAAATGATATTTGATCATTTTCTTCATTTTCTTTTGTAAATTTAATAGCACTATGCAAAGAGTTCAACCTCTCAAACAATAAATTACTAACTTTTACACTATCACTGATAACAAAACAATCATCCACGTATCTCATGTACTTACAATTTGAATCGAATTCTGGTAGAACTTTGTATTCAAGATAGCCCATAAATATGTTTGCCAATGTAGGTCCTAATGGGGAACCCATGGCAATACCATCAATTTGTCGGTATAATATATTATTAAAACTGAATTCAACTTCTTCTGTTGCGAGTCTCATTAGTCGAACAAAATTACTTCTTTTCAGAGTCGGATTTTCAAGGTTATATAACATTTCTGCACAAATATCTATCACTTCATTTAAAGGTACACTTGTAAAAAGACTTTTTACATCAAAAGAACAAAGAAACGTGTCTTTAGCTCCCTGGAGTTTTAAGTCATCTACAAACTTGAAAGAGTCTTTTACAATATATCTAGAAAAATACTTCAACACAGGATCCAAAAGACTATTTAAGTATCTTGCCAATTCATGTTGTGGAGATCTTATCATAGAAAGTATAGGCCTCAGAGGTATATCCACTTTGTGTAGTTTTGGTAAACCATATAAACGAGGTCTTATGGAACCTACCGGTCTAATTAAATTATAATGTTCTTGAGAAAGTTCATTTTTATCCACCAAATCTTTTAATATTTGAATAATTTTCTTTTCCAACTTAACTATAGTTAGCTTATCTCCTACAGGACCTATTTTCAAAAACTTCTTCTCATCATTAATTATGTTCAACATTTTAGAATTATAGTCCTCTTTATTAAGAATTACGATTCCTGAACCTTTGTCAGGTTTGGTAATGACAATATGTTCATTACTTTTAATCTTAGTCAGGCTACTTATGATTTCTTTTGAATTAATTACAGAACTATGTTCTGGCTTAAGTTTGCAAAAGTTGTGTGCAACTGAGACTAAGTTTGCTTTCAAAGCAACTTCATCCTGTTTTGAACTTGGCTGGAGTTTTAAAAGTTGATTTAAATATTTCTCAAATCCTAAATAAGTAGCAATTTGATCAACCTTTTTTGCTGGGAGTGAAAAATTCATTCCATAGCTTAACGCAGTCAAGTCTTTTTCATCAAATTTTTGAGAAGATAAGTTTTTGACACTTTGCTTGGTGAAGTTTCCAAATTTAAGTTCTACCAGTCTGTTTAGGTTCTTTTTGTTTTTTGCCAAATACTTCTCTTGCTGCTTTTTAGTAATATTTTCAGAATAACTAATAAATTCATTAAAATGTTCTTCTTTTAACTTTATTTTTAAACTATTTTTAATACTAACTGCAGAGTCTTTTAAGTTAATTAACCTCTCTTCAATCTTTCTGATTTCCAACTTTAGAAAAATCTTTTCAACATGAATTGGCAAGATACTTAAATAGTCTTTTGGATCCTGTGTTGAAGTATTTTTCTAGATATATTGTAAAAGACTCTTTCAAGTTTGTAGATGACTTAAAACTCCAGGGAGCTAAAGACACGTTTCTTTGTTCTTTTGATGTAAAAAGTCTTTTTACAAGTGTACCTTTAAATGAAGTGATAGATATTTGTGCAGAAATGTTATATAACCTTGAAAATCCGACTCTGAAAAGAAGTAACTTTGTTCGACTAATGAGACTCGCAACAGAAGAAGTTGAATTCAGTTTTAATAATATATTATACCGACAAATTGATGGTATTGCCATGGGTTCCCCATTAGGACCTACATTGGCAAACATATTTATGGGCTATCTTGAATACAAAGTTCTACCAGAATTCGATTCAAATTGTAAGTACATGAGATACGTGGATGATTGTTTTGTTATCAGTGATAGTGTAAAAGTTAGTAATTTATTGTTTGAGAGGTTGAACTCTTTGCATAGTGCTATTAAATTTACAAAAGAAAATGAAGAAAATGATCAAATATCATTTTTAGATGTTTTAATCAAAAGAAAGGATAATAATTTCATAACGTCTATTTTCAGAAAACCATTTACTGGTCAATACCTTAATTTTCAATCATATTGCAGTAAAAGAAGAAAAATTGGTTTGATTAAAACCCTATTTCATAGAGCAAATAATATATGTTCGCCAGAAGTATTTCAGAATGAACTTAAGGTTATAAAAGAATTACTAATAAAGAACGGATACCCTAATCCGTTGATTGATAAGGTATTCAAAACTGAATTGAAAAGACTAAAGTACACAAAACCTTATGGACCAGAGAAATGTCCTGTTCTATTAATTTTGCCCTATGTGGGTGAAAAATCAAAACAAGTTGAAAGAGATATCAAGAATATGACAGAAAAAGTTTACCATGCTTCTAAACCAAGAGTAATTTTTACATCTGCTGCTATCCTAAATCCTAGAGGTAAAGATCTAATATCCTACAAACACAAAAGTTGCGTGGTATACACGTATAAATGCTGTTGCGCAAACAGCTATATAGGACAAACATCTAGGCATTTAGAAACAAGAATAAAAGAGCACGTACCTAAGTGCGTGAAAGACCATATCAAAAATCAACCGAAGAAAATGAGTATTGCAACCTTAAATGCAACAAAAAGATCATCAATTTCAGAGCACTTAGTAAAAAATCCTAAATGTGGTAATAATTACAGTGAGACAAAGTTCAAAGTTTTAAGAAGTTGCACGAACATTTTTGATTTAATTAAAATAGAAGCTATTTATATTCACTTAGACAAGCCAGAATTATGCAAACAAAGAGAGTTTGATTACTCATTATCCTTGTTTAAATTAGACTAATTTTGTTTTGTTTTAAATGTTACAGTTAATTATGTTTTCCTTGTTGTTTTTAATTTTTTGTTATAGTTTAGGGTTTTTTTACTAATTGATTGATAATTTCTCATATAATTAAAAAGGCTATATAAGTTTAAAATTTGTTTTACCTTGTTACAATTGTAATCACACTGAAGAAAATTGTTGAAATATATTTGTGTTGTTGAAAAAGACTTGTTTTATGTATAAAGATTAGTTTTTGTCAGTTATGTTTACTTTTACTAAACAAATTCTAAATCAAAATGATATATAGTTAACAAAAAAAAAACTTTATCAAATATAGATACTTTATGAGTTATATATAAGTTTTGTCTTGTAACGCTTTATATTTTATTGACCACTGTCTGATTTAAATAAAAAGAAGGAGAGTGTCAAATGGTTAGCGAAATTTGTATAAATTTTGATATGATAATTACCCATATATCAATCTTAACAGTTAAAAAACATTTAAATGTTACTTAATTTTGTTAATAAAGCATAGTTTTATTAAGTTAAAACTTTTATTTTAGCTTAAATAGCTAATTTTTATTCGTAGGGCTATAAGCTTAAAATGATTAATTTTAAAATAATAATCAAATCTTTAATAACTTTTTTAAAAGCTTTTTATTGACTAAACTTGTTACCTTGGAATTAGTTATTTTATTCATACTTAAAATTATTATTATACATAGAGTTTGCTTTTCAGACAATCAATCTTAAAAGAATTATGACTCATAAAAATAGTAATTTTATTACAAAATTTTAAAAAATTTTTGACTTAATTTTCATTAAAATATAATTAAAATACTTTTCTCTTCGATATTAACTTTAGATTAATTCAAGTTTTCTTTTTATTGTAAATTATTTGAAATATTGTTTACCACAGAGGTCGTGTCGGCATTTTTTAGGTTAAAATTAACGTTATTAAAAATAATTGCTCGCAAGCTGCAATCCAAAAAAGTCCTTAAATAGTTATAGCAACCAGTAAAAAATTTATGTTTCAAATCATGTCATAATAAAAATTTTGAACAAAAAAGCACTAGTAAATAGCAATTTTAAAGTTATCTGCCTAACTGTAAATAGTTACTTGAACCAATTTTTTTAGTCCTATAAAAACATGAAAAACTATGCTTTTGTTGTAACATATATTGCATCAAAAAATTTTCTGCTTTACTTGCTCAAGTAAAGCCGGAAGGCACTTTGCTGAAAAATAAATCTATTGTTAGTTAGATTTTGAAGTAAATTTTGTTTGTTATATGTAAATTTAATTTCGACCTATTACTATTCTATTTTGCTTAAAAATTAATGCACTAATCTGTTTAGTGCTGAAAACTTGTATGCATTTTAATATTAAATAGTATTCTGAATTTTTAATCCTTAACTTTTCCAATGTAAGCTCTACAATCACCACGCATTTTATGTTAATTTTTAGTTAATCTTTTAGCGGCTATACATAAAAAAAGAAAGGAAATAAATCAAATTGGATTTAAATAAAATTACAGAAGAAAATTGTCTGATTTCGTTTTGTTTTTTTAAGTCACTGTGACTTACAAGTAATAAGTATTTGCCGATAATGCCAATATTGTTAAGTTTTATTTTTAAACTTTTACTTTGTAAAAATATTAAACCTTGTATTTAACTTAAAGCTTGTATAAGTTTTAATTATTCATTAAGTTCGTTTAGCCAGATATTTAATTCTATTTTTAATGTTGAGTATCAGTTGAAACACGGCTCTGCTAAGATGTAACGTCATGTTTAGTTATGACGTTTTCTAAAAGGATGCTGTGGTGAGTTTAAAAAAAACATCTTTTTTGTTCTATAGGCTAACAACGTATGGTATAAGACAAACATGATTTACTTACTCTGAGAATATTTCAGTAAATATTTTAATTACAGTAGATAAAATATTTTGGTCATTACATTTAGACTTGAGTTTATAATAGCTACTATCAGTAGTTTTAAGATAAGTTTTGAGCTCACACTTAATTCTAAAAGTTACAAAACAATGATTACGTGTAATTAAATTTCGGTTCCTTGGTTTAGATCAGGGGTCGGCAAACTGCGGCCTGCGGGCCAAATGTGGCCCGCAAAGGATAAATCTGCGGCCCCCGAGCACGTAAATGTGGCCCGCTGAGCAAAAATATATTTTAAGTTTTATTTGTTTGATTGATTTAGTTTTAAGTTCCTGTATAATACTTTAAAACAATTAAAATACTTTATTGATTTAGTTTAAAAAATGTGAAAAAGACAGGTTAGCATTGCACCACGTTTTTTTATCAATTTTATTATAAATTTCTTCTTACAACAGCAAGTTATTTTTTTTAAAAAAGAGTGTAAAAATTGCGTTGAATTAGTAAGTTAGTTATACCTATTTGTAAAAACTAAATGCAAATGCTTTCCGTTTTGTACAAAAGTAAGCACAGTAATTAACTTAAATGTTATTTCTTTTCAGTTTAGTCTTTTAACACGTTTTTTGTACCTAAGTTTCTATTACAGATGTTTTGTTACTAAATTTTATGTTCTAGTGTGCAAAAAAACATTAAAAATAACATAATAACAATAACAAGAAATAAGGTTAACTTTATTTTGGTTTTGACACCTTTGAATTTTTAGAATATTTTTTTTGCATTATAAATTAATTCCTATGCACACCAATGAACAAAGATGCTTATATTTTAAACCACTTTTTATTTAATACTTAACGAGATGAAATTTAGTTTAAGCATAGTTTTCTAACATTATTGTTTCTACATGAAATATGTACAGACAATTTGAAACTATTTATCTGACATAAATTTAAAAAAATAGTTTGGTATAATTTTTGATTTTTTAAACAATGTTTTTTTAAAAAATAAGTTAATTTTTATGCGTTGCATACTAATATAAACAGTTGCTGTTTTTTGTAACTACCTATCTAATACAAACTAGATTGAGAAATGGTAATTTATTAAGTTTGTTCATTTTTAATTAAATAGCTCAATTCGATCAAAAAAAAAAAAAAAATTGTCACGCACTCAGACTATGGCTATTTGAAGACTTCAAATCTTAGGCTAGTTTAGTAATTTTTTAGTTTTTGGCTTGAATTGCTTTTTGTATGCTAAAATATCAAGCTAGTTTTGGTCACTCTTACTGACTTTTTTTGCTTTAATTTAAGAGTGGTAAATTGAATTCATGATGTATGCTTAATTCAATGCACAGTGTTGGTTTGAATTAAAATATGTTTTAAATTTTAAGTCTTGCAGCTGATATAATTTGAATTATTATTTATATTAATTATATACATATAAGTCTGAACAATTAGTGTCACCAAAAAATCCCGGAAAAGCTTGGAATTTGACAATTTATACTTAAAAAAATCTGTAGAAGCCTTGAATTTGAGAACTATCGAAAAATACCTGGAATTTTAAAAAATTTTTCATGTAAAGTAATGAAATTTCGATTTCATACAAAATCTACCATATAAATATTTTTTATTCAAAAACACATTCAAAGTAGCTTAACAGTATTTTTCAAATTTTTCTATATTTTTTAAGATTTTTTTTAACTTGAACTTAATTATATACTAAAAATAGAAGCAAAATGTTGTACTTTTAAAATTTTTATAATGGTACATTGCACTTTTGCTTTTAATATGTCTTTACCTATTGTTTTGCTTTGTATTGGAACTAAACCTATAAATTCTTCTATAATGTCAAAATTAGTAAAACACCTGTAATAAAAATTCTAAAATGAACATTATCTTTTGTATCAGTTCTAAACTCTTAACTGATTGATTTAAGTCCTTATTTGGTTTATGCGGTTTTATAATCTTCAAACATTTCCTGAAAGAGATTTCTTATTGATATTGAAGAAATAAACAAAAACATTTTACGAGCCCCAACACAAATTATTTAAATAAGTTTTCAACTCTAAACGGTATATTTTTCAGTAATTAATTTTGCTAGATTATAGCTTGCCTTAATAGTTTTTTTTCTGATCAGTATGTAGTTACTGAAAATAATCATGTGCGTTGTTGAAACTGACATAAGCGATTTTTTTTGTTTCTCGCAATAACTCGAAACTAACGTATTAAAGTTCTTGTAGCTCGTCTTATAACTTACATTTGCTCTTTTAAATACAAAATTTTAATGCAGAAAAAGAATTGCTACAATGCTCAATAAAAAAAGGTTATTCAAATTCTTTAACAGCTTAATAGTTTTTAATAAATTTGTTAAAATTGTTTAAAAACTTAATTACCCATTCAAGCTAAATTAAAATATTTTTTTAGTTATATAATTAGTTCACTGATAATAAACTTCTGCCAAACAAACAGGCTAGTTTATAAAATTTATAAAATTCAGACTAGGTTAAAGCTGTTTGAAAAGTTTTTGTAAAACTAAGGGGTATCTAAAACTTTTATTTTAAACACTTTAAATAAATCTTCGAATTCTCAGAATAGTTTTTATGAATGTAGTGCAGTGTACTAATTGTAATTTTTTTGTCTACTTACATATTGTGCTTTTTTTAAAAATGGTATATTAGTTATGTATTTCAGCTTGATTAACAGAAAGTTTTTAGCTATTTTATCTTTTAATAAACTTTAGATATAATTCAGACATTTTTGCTTTTAAAGTGGCAACCGTGTAAAAGACTAATTAATTGCTTATAAAGTATGTTACTAAAGTATTCCAACATTGAATATGTTAAAAAATTTGATTTAGTTTATTTAGAGTACAAATAGGTATTAATTTTATTTAATTAACTAATTACTGAATTTTCTAAAGAATGCAAACCATTTAAAAGTAAAAACTATTTTCAAAATTTAAGATTTTTTTTAAATATGAAAAAGTGCTTCATAGTATAAAAAATGTATAAAAGTGATTCATAAATGTTTTTCAAGCTTAGTTTTTATAGAGATTTAGGTTGAAAGTAAAAAAATAAAATTTTTTATCAAGTTTAACTTGTTAAGTGTTTAAGAAAGTACATATTTTATTACGACTTAAGTATATTAAACAATGTAAAATCTACTCAAATAGATATGTATATATTAAACAGGCATTTTATTAGTTATTAGTAATTATTCAGTAATTAGTTAATTAAATAAAAGCTAAAAGTCATTTAAAGTAATAAAGTGAATAAAAGTAAAACTATCTCTGGTGTGACCAAAACTAAAGCCAAAAGATTCTTTAAATTTCACTAAAACTAAAACTCTGGTCTGCGATGATTTTGAAAACTTGAAATTTGGCCCGCGAGCACCAACTGCCTGCCGACCCCTAGTTTAGATATAGCGCGGTAATACAGAAATATAGTTGTCTTGAGTATTATGTCTATCCTCAATATTAAAATTTTAACATTGATTTTGAGATTTTGTTAATGATAATTGTTTTTTTTTTATGTCCTATCTTTTTCTGTGCAATAACTTTGAAACTATGTTTAGTTTAAAATCTTCATGTATTTTATCTAGTTTATTAATAAACCTTTTTCATTAAAGGTCATTTTATACTCAAGGAATAGTAGTACAATGCATTATACAACTGCAAAAACTCAATTAATAACTAATATCTGATAGTTTTGTTTAATTTATGTAATGTTTAGATATACCATCTTAATACATATTTGTTGCAATAAGTGCAATAGTTTAGTTAGTAATTTTTAAGCATTTCTTTTCTTAATATTTTTGTATTGTTGTCCATTTTTGTAATTTTCATTTGATATAATTTCTCTGTTAAATCTGTTTTAACCAAGTGTATAAGTTAAGCTAGTCAGCTTGCAACCATAAAAAATAGAATAATTTTTTAACGTTATATATATATTTTAACAACCTAAAATATTTTTTTTTCCCAAATTAAAAAAAATATCCTTAAGCTTTAAGTAAGTGAAATTAAACCTTTAAAGATTAAGTTTATTCTACAATTAAACATATTGAACAGGGTTGCCAGAAATCATAAAAACCTAGAATAGTCTGGATAAACCTTGAATTTGACAATTTAGATTAAAAAACCGGGCACTTTAACAATTTTAACATGTTAAGTAGTAAAATTCTGATTTAAAACAAATAATCTATCATATAGATCAAACTTCTTGTCATCATTACAATGTTTTTTATTAGAAGATTAATAAACACATTTAAAATAGCTTCACAATATCTTTTTAATGCTTTTATACTACTTAACACAATTTTTTGCCTTAATCACATTTTTAAACTAAAGATAGATCCGAAAAAAAGTACTTTTCAATCAAAACCTGGAGAAAATTAGCCAAAAACATTTGGCAACCCTGATTGAAAATTATATAACTTTCTTCAAAAGTCCTATAAAGACAGAAACAAAATTTTGGATAGGTATTAGATGTTCTAGTTAAAGTTTAAGTAATTAGCTTTGAAGCTAGGCAGACCAATCTTAAATATTATCATAAATAATTTTTATCCTCTAGGTTTTAATTTTTGTTTATTAGGTAGAAAAGTTTTCAAAGTTTGTATTTGATTTAATCGACAACTCTTTGCATGAAACTAAATTTATTAAATTTTAATAAATTGTATAAAAAATAAACTTTAGATAATGGAAATTATTTGAGAGCAAAGCAATTAAGGAAACTGAAATTATATTACAGCTTTATTATAATATTTAACTTTAAGATATACACTTTCACAGTACTATTTAAACAAAAAAATGTTTTGTTTACGATTACAAATTGAAAAGCATAGTAAATAACTTACAACCAAGGTGTTTAAGTTTCCATATGCTTCTTTAAATATTTGTATAATTTACAGCCTTATAAACTAGAAAGTTAGCATTGGAAAAATATTGCTACCAATTTTTATGTACTTGATAACTGACTTATACTAAATACAAAATTATATGTATCTTAAATATATATGTAGAATAAATAAATACATTTGTAAAAAGATTATTTATTTAAGCACTTAAAATCCATTTATTGTTAAAAAATTAGAAAATTATGGTAAAATATGTTTGACACATTTTTTTGGAGTATAAAAAAATTATGTACACATAGTCTTAAAGTATTTTATATTCATTATTACTTATTACTTTGTATTAAGGTATAGCCCAAAAGTTACTACAAGTAAATGGTGTGCAGCTCAATGACTTAATAGTCTTTATCCATACTAGTACATTAACCATTACTATGAGCGTTTTACTATTTCTTTCTTTTATCTGAAACTTAGTTTATTAAAAAAATATTTTGAGCTGAGTGATTAATTTTTCTTTTATTTTAATTTGATACCAAACATTTTAGTAGTCTTTATAAATGAGTAATTTTATTTAGGAGTAAATAAACTTTTTTTCCTAAAGCTTGTAATAAAGTCAAATTTTTCGAAATAAACTTTCACTATGTAAAATTTATAGATCAATTGATTTTTAAAACTAATCAATAAAAAAAGCATTTTGGTTATAAATACTTTACAACTACAACGTGCAGTTTTAAAAAAAAAGTTCAAAAATTTACTTTAACTAATTTATATGGGCAGATTTAAGATATTTTGTATTATAACAAACACTTTAAATGTTTTGTGAAAAAAATAATTACTTACAAAAAATTACACTTTCTATAAAAAGGTAAATGTGTAAACCCAAATTATTTTTGTTTTGTATTTATAATGCTAAATTTAGAAACACTTTTAACATTTTTTTAAATTTTTTATTTAAGTATTTATACTCAGTAAAAAGTAATAACTGAACATGTCAGTTTAACCCAGAGGTCAGTAGGTATTTAAGGGTTATATTTTGAAAACAAAGATATTCGCGAGCAGCAGTTATAGATTCTGTTTTTTCCAATTATAGAATAACTAGTGTAAGTTTACAATCTCCCATAAATATTAACTAAGACCCTTTTGGTTTTTGCTCTTCACTCAAACCTCAGAATATCTAGTATAAGATTCGAAAACTTTTAACAGTCCACATTTAAAAGCTCGCAGGCCGCAGTTAGTGCCTTTCATAAGCCTATTTTTATCTAAATTATAAAATTTTGTGGGCCGTAGTTTAATTATGTTTGCATTTTAAGATGTTTAATAAAAAATTAATCTCAAGGTCTATTTGTTATACAATTTTAGAAAAAGTGAAATCTCGTTATGGTAAAACATCATGTTTTAAACATTGGTAGTCCTAAAGTATTCTAAAATGTTTAAGAAGCACTGGTTTTTGTTAGATAATATGTTAGAAATACATAACGTTTAACTGAAGTTATCTCGTTTTTGGATAGTTTAAGTAACATAGTCAGATTTTACTAACATCTAACAGTGAAAAAAAAAATAATAAAAAAAACTATTATGATAAAAAACTATCTGAAATCTGCTTTGATATAACCCGAATTCAAATAACTTTTTTTTAATTAAAAAAATTTCGCTGTACATAAAATTATTTTCCTCACTTAAATAAGTGTAGTTCAATACTGATAACATAGCTTTAAATATTTTTTGACCCAAGTTGATTTTTAAAAAATAGTAAAAGAGTGCATGTATTAATTTGTTTTCTTGTATCAATGTTTTCAATTGAACAAACTTCGAAAACTTTTGCTCATTATTTTTTAAATACGATTTGAATTGTTTAAATACTACTTAAGTTTTAAGGACTATTCATTAAATTCTAATTTAAACTATTTTAATTTCATCTTGTTTAGTCAATTTAATGTTTAAAAAAATACTCGAAATGCACCAGAAAATGAATTGGTATAAAAAATGATTCTTATTTAACAACGTTTTCAGTGATTATAATAAATCTATTTCACATTTTTTTTATAGTTAGCAAAGGCTTCAGTCAAAGGTCGACTTCTTTGTTTAAAATAGTGTAGTATTTGATATTAAAAAAAATTTAATTAAACAATAGAAACTTAATGTTAAATTACTAGAAAAAACAATCAGAAACTTCGCAGAAACTTTATAAACTTAAATATAATAAAATGTATTTTTGTCCTTTAGCCAGTTTACGCTGGTTTATGAAAGAAAAAAGCAAGCAGCTCTACTTTAAAAGCTTCTCCACGTCCGACTGCTACGTTTGGATTCCGAGCAAAGTAATTGCAATGTACATTGACAAGTACGTAAACAAGCACCACAAAACTTTTGCGATCGCTCTAAACTGGATAGAATTTCAGGTTTTGCTGTTTAACAGATGGTTGAGAAGGATGCGTGGTTTGAAGGAAGGTAATATTATGAGGAGAAAATTCGAAGAATATTTTGTTTACGTGTCGTTCATGCAAGCACTCGTTTTGTTATTTTTCGTTTCTGTTTTACTATCATTTATTGGAATGATGTATTTAGTTATTAAATCTAAAGGTTTTGTAAAACATCCCCTTTTATGATCAAAAATAAAGGTTTTTCCTACTTTAAGTCTGATATTAAAATACTGATATTTGTTTTGTATATTCTTCTCAAGAAGTTAATAGTTTAGTTATGTAGTAGTTTGCATTAACTTTTTTATTATATGTTTATAAAACTTGTAAAAATAATTAATGTATTTATATTTAGTTGCAAAATTAAAAATATTTGTCTTGCTAAGGAAATTTTTACCAAAAAAAAAACTTTTGTAAGTTATGTTTACTTTTACTAATTAAATTCTAAATTAAAATTATTTATAGTTTTTATCCAATATAGATACTTAATAGTGTTACATATAAGTTTTGTCTTAATAAGCTTTATTTTTTATTGAACAAAGTCTGGTTTAAAGAAAATATAGAGGCTAGCGTTAATTGGTTGGTGAAATGTGTTTAAACTTTGATAAAATAATAAAATTCACATCAAACTACGTAGATAAAAAAATTAAAAAAAAACGAATTTTTTTCCAAAGCATGGTTTCACTGAATTTAAACATTTATTTCAGCTTAATTAGCTAAATTATTTTAGTAGGGCTGTGAATTGAAAATGATTAATTTAAAAAATAATAATTAAATTTCTAATAATTTTTTTACAGCTTTTATTGAATAAACTTACTACCTTAGAAACACTTATTTTATTTATACTTTAAATCATTATATTCCATAGAGTTTGTTTTTCAGTCAAACAACTTAAGAAGATATATAATTCATAAAAGGAATTAATTTATTACCAAATTTCTTATTTTAAAAACTTATTTTAGCCTACGACATTATTTTTCGATCAATTAAAGTTTTCTTTTTAGTTTAAATTGTTTGAAGTTTTAAATTAACATAGACCGTGTCAGCATTTTTAGGTTACAAGTCAACGTTATGAAAAATAATTGGTTGCAGGCTGCAATCTTTACAAAAACATTTCTTTTTCAAACCATGTCATAGTAAAAAATTTAGAACAAAGAGCACTAGTAAAAAGTAATTATTAAGTATTTGCCATACTGTAAATAGTTACTTGAAGCACTGTTTTTAGTCGTATAAAAACAGGAAAAACTATGCTTTTGTTGTAATATCACTCGCGGCAAAAAGTTTTCTGCTTTACTTGCTGCAGTAAACCCGGTTAGCACTTTGCTGAAAAATATATCTAATTTTATTTATATTTTGAATTAGATTCCGTTTGTTATCTGTAACTTTAATTTCGACCCATTACTATTCTATTTTACTTAAAAATTGATGCACTAACCTGTTTTGTGGCAAAAACTTGTATGCATTTTGTTGTTAAATAGTTTTCTAAATTTTTTAATCATTAATTTTTACAATATAAGCTCTACAATTACCACGCATCTTATTTTATTTTTAAGTGTTATTTTAGTAGCTATAGTTAAAAAAAAAGAAAGGAAAAAATCAAACTGAATTTGAATAAAATAACAGAAGAAAATTCTCTGATTTTGTATTGTTTTTTTAAGTCACTGTGATTTACAAGTAATAAGTTTTTGCCGATAATGCCAATACTGTTAAGTTTTATTGTCAAATTTTATTTTGTAAACATATTAAACCTAGTATTTAACTTAAAGCTTGTATAAATTATGACTTTTTATTAAGTTCGTTTAGCCAAATATTTAAAATTCTATTTTAAATTTTACGTGGGTTTTTATTAATTCTTATTAGACCTTTTTATTAAAGTTGCGCTTTTAAAGATTATACTGACTGCACAAAAAGATGTAAAGTTTTCATCTAAGTATGATTGTGTAATGTGATCTTTGTTTAGTATTTTCATGTTTTTAATAAAAGGTACCAATTTTCATTACGAAGAACCGGTGTTTGAAATATTTGAAGTACAATGAGAAATAAACATTTATTTATTTTAAAAAATCAACTAGAGTAATAAAAGCATTGTTTAAAAGACGCTAAATTTATACACTAAAATTAGAAATAACTATAACAACAAACTATTATAAACCTTTCATTATTTATTCTATACAACTTTCTTCGATCACTTTTTGATACAAAAGTGACATACGTGTCTTTAATCTCATGTGAACTTAAAATGAGCAATTCATGCAAAGACTAGACTAAATTACCTTATGATTATTTCTACACATTTGTGCGATTTAAATATTACATTGAGTTAGGAAATTCTAAAGATTTTGATTTACAATGTTTTGCACTAACCACTGCGTTTTTTGTTTTGCTCAGTGTTAAGACAATGCATATAGATTTATGTGAACCATAGTGCAGCTATATATAAGAACAACATTTAAAACGATTATAAACAGTTGCTATTGATATTCTGTTATGTGGAAAAATGTGTTTCAAAGCACATGTTTAATTACTTTGTTAATAATAAAGCAAGTCAAAGTACTTATGTAGCCTTATTTTTTATTTTTGAAAATGTTTTAAACTTAATTAATTTGAAACAGTTTAAAAAAAATTATGGCGAAGTAAAAAAAACTGGTTTTAGAAGATTTTAATTTAATTAAACTTATTTCTAAGATGTTCGTACCAGAATTGTTTATAACAAGTGAAAAGTTAAAAAAAACTGTACGCTATAATGTAGTATTTGAAATCGTACTTATTATACATAAATTGTTTACTAATTAAGTTAAACTGCTTTAATAAAAAAGATAATAACCTTTTTATCCTCGGACTGTGTCAAACTAAAAATAGGGCATCTCTTAAAAGATACTAAATTAAAGTTTAAGCACATAACGTATTTAAACTGTATTTTTCTAGGAAACCATGTTTTTCTCAAAACTTTTAATCGGAATTGGAATACTTGTAGCACAATGCTTCCTGAAAACTAGTAAGTATTTTGGACTATTAATATAATTTTAAATCTTTTTTTTTTAACAAACTACGAAACGAAAAGTTATAATTTTTTTATTAAAATAATTTATGACTATCTACACTTTCCAGGCTGTGCCATAACAGCTACAAAAAGGGAACAATCTGATATGGGATTGTTTTATGGTTGTGCATATCACGGAATGAGGAGAGAAGACGTTGGAAATACCAAAGCTGATTGGACCGTAAATGGAATAAATGCAAAACATTTCGAAAACCACTTCCAAACTATTGAAACGAACGACAATACCGGCACAATTTTATATTCCTATTTGCGAATTTTAAACCCAGTTGCCTTGAGAGGACCTACTGAAATAAGGTGTTCGGTTGGAGGCGGTTATACTACATTTCAAATGAATAGTGAGATTTATTATATATATATATATATATATGTATATATACGAAGTGGTGTTAAAAGTACAATATAAACTTTACGAAAGCTTAATTTTAAATTGTGTAATGAATAAATGTTTTGTACAATTACCGAAGGTTATTACTTACCAATAGTTTTTTTTTTAAGTTTTGATATAGAACTTAACTTTACTAAGTACATAGTTCATTTCCTAAACAGATACTTGCATGTATTGTTGTAGCGACAAGTAATGACGTCATGAGACATAAAAGCAGCATAAAATCCGATAAATTCAAATTCATTTACATCTCCTATTTTAATAATTTAATTTTATTAATGTACCTGCTTTAAACAAGATTAATATATAATAATATGACATACCAATATTCCAAGTTCGTTTAGTTGCTTCTTACTCCCTATGACTTAACTGTGCGTGGCCCTGGTATGTACAATAAAACAAAAACACCATGTAAATAGTAATAAAACTTTTAACGTTTTCCAACTCCAGATGTTGTCGTTGGCAATCCGGTGAATTTTAGATTTCCAAAAGGCAATTTAAGAACAGATTGGATAAACAAATGTGACGAATGGCAAGGAACTATGGTCGGATGTGAAAATAGTAACTAGTTTTATTTTTATTCTTTAGAACTACAAAATTTTTATTGAAAAATTGGCTTCAAAAACGATTTTATTCACTTAATGTAAGTAATGATCGTTTTATTATTTTAAACAACTTTTTTGAAAGTTTTCTTTAAATTTTGATATCAGAAAATTCTATAAACCTTACTCTTAACTTAGCTAACGTTTTAGTTTCTAGGAAATTCAATATCACTTGTTTGAGTTATTTGTACTCTTCAAAAAAAAAAATAAATTTTGTATTTACTTTCAGGTACTTGTGAATGTGCTTTAAAAGGTAAGGCTTTCTTTTGATCATACCTTTTTTGTTTTCAAACTTTATTGTTGGTAATCTATATTTTAAGAAGCAGCTCAGTAACTGACCTAACTGATTATTCAAACTTATTCAGCATTGGAAATAATTGACTTTACAAGCAGAGAGCCAATAAGAAAGAACCCTTTCGTTGCCTTTGAAATAGTGGATAAAACGTTGGCCACTCAAAGAAAAGATTTGTACATGAAAAATTATGTCGCTTACGTCAACACAAACAATGATGAGAACCCTAATGAAAAGTGGGGTAGCGAGGGGCAAACAAAAAACTGGTTTAACTTGAAATCGAAGGGAAATTCTATAAAGCCCGATGTTCAACACGATGTTGTTGTTAGTTTTTTGTTTGCGGACAAACTAAGAAATATTTTGTTTAATTATAATTATATTTTTATTATAATGATGTTGTTTTAAATAAAGATAAAAAAATTATTTAGATATGTTGTCAGTGTTAAAGTATACCACTATTTACATAGTAAAATCTTTTACTTTATTTTGAATTTCAAAATTAAAAAGGTAATCTCAGTTCAAACAAAAACATATTAATTATACTTGAGCATTTTACAAGTTTTTGAAATTTAGTATTTTAATTAGAACTTTTATTTTAAACAAAGTAACGCTACACATTGAAAAACACAGCGTCATTTTTACAAATCAAAAATAATTAAGCAATACACAAATTTTTGAAAATTAACATTTTCTATAACTGTTGTTGTAAACAAAGCAACGCTACACATAAATTTAAACAGCGTCATTTAGATGACACTAGCATGTTTTAAGATAGAAAACTAGTTAATAAATTTGAATTAACTACAAAAAACTTTTATTTTAAAAGAAAAGCGTTTAAAAAAAACTAACAATTTAGTATTATATATACCACTACTTTTTTTTATTTTTAAAGATAAGACATTTCGGACCTATGTGGAATAGAGATATGTACGCCCCATGCGGCCATTTTGTAGAAGATCATTTCAAACTGAAAACTTCATCGCACATTCCTGGCAAACCTACGATTTGGGCTTGCGACTTACATCGCTGGAAAACATTCCATTTCCATTTTAACTCAGTTGCAGAAGAAGAGATAAGCACTTTCGTAAGTCTTTTTATTATTACAAACTTTGTACCAACAGAATCATTGTTTTATTTTTAAGATTTTACAAGTATAAAAGTTAAGTTAATCTGTTGTCAAAAGGCATTACAGCTATCAAAACGTTTTATTTATTTTTATTCTTTTTTAAACAGAAATTCAAAACCTTTATGCTATTTTTCGATGATGTGTTGACACAGACTTTTTATTACGTGATGTTACAATTGCACATGATATATTATTAAATGTTTAACTCAGGTTCCAAAGCTGTATAAGAACGGTGTCGTAGATCCTAATGCCGTATTAAAGGGTGCTAATCTTTTCGAACTCGAAGTTTCAACATTCAAAGTCAATGATACCTTCAAAATAAAAATTCATTCGACTGAAGAAAAGTATAACAGTGGTTTCAGTAATACTATAACGATTGATTTAATTGAATATCATGGAGGGTTAGAATTTGTTCTACTTAAAAAAATATTAATATAAACTGTTTAAGTTTGTTTTATAAACTAAATTTTTTATTAGCTTTAATTAAACGAAAACTTATTTAAATAGTTAGTCTTTTTTTTGTATGGTAACTATCTAATACTTATTTTTTTTTTAATAATTTATCTAAAACCTAAAGCAAATCATAACCATTTTGGATTCTAAATTCCAATCAGAAACAATACTTAAAAGTTTTGCTTCTTTTCACTATTAAAGAGTTCTTAGCAATTCACTAAGTTCACTCTATTAATACTATTTCATCAGATATGTATCGTGGGTTCGTTATTCCGGATTATGGACTTAGGCTAAGTCAAGCTTATCGTGAGCGGAATTAGAATTTTCACCCAACAGCTACATACAATATTCAGTTTTAAATTTGCTACTAATTAAAACATTTTTTTTCGATAACATGTACACAATAAAATTTTTACAACTTTGTAATGTATTGTTTTACTTTTGTGTGTTCATCTTACCTTATAATTGTTATTTACAAAAATTTATTTAAGTTTTATATGAAAAACTCAGCTTTTTCTCAAGCATACACTTGTTTAACATTTGTTTTTATTTTATTTTAAGAACAACAATTTTATCATAAATTAAAATGTAGTATTAAGTTTTAGCAAATATTAACAGATTAGTAATAATTTTGATACTTTTTAATAATTTTTAAACTGTTTAAACTGTTGTTTATTAAAAATAACTTTTACACAGAATTTTTTTTTACGTTTTGTTATAGCTGTATTCTTATCCCAAGTTTATTTTATGCATATACTAATCGACAAAAGGTATATTTGGCGAACAGTAAACTGTTTTACAGGGATTTATCAAATCATTTAACACATTTAAAAGGTTTTAAAAAATTTAAATTTAAGTACAACAATATTTTTAACTCTTTAACTACTATTTTAAAGTCTTTTATGTGTTACCTAAAATAAAACTTTATTAGGAATTTAAACATCAGACTTTATTTTATAATTTGTAATGAATAGATGAACACTCAAACTTTTTCTTTCCAATATATTTCGTCAAATTCTCTTCAGGGAAATTACAATTGAATCAATACAATAAAACACGACAAGTATATATACAAAAAGTTGTATAAATTAATTAACTAACCGATTTAGTAAAAGTAAATGTAATCAAAAAAAATGTAATCAACAAAAACTTTAAAAATCAACACAAAATGGTCTTAATCAACTAAGGTTAATGTGTAGTCGAATTCTTTCTTTTTACATAAATTTGGTTTAAGTTTAAGTTTTTGAGGATTACATTTTTTTTTTGATTACATTAACGTTTACTCATTCGATTAGTTATTTAATTCGTAAAACTTTTTGTATATATACTTGTTGTGTTTTATTGTATCGTTTCAATTGTATTTTTCTGAAGAGAATTTGACGAAATATATCGGAAAGAAAAATTTGAGTGTTAATCTATTCATTAAAAATTTTATTACGTATAAATATATATTTATATATATATATATATACAACATTACTATCTTTCTAAACATCAACCTAACAACTAAAATTAAGTTACGAGCTGACAGCTATTAAGATTTAACATGGAATTTAATTGGTGGTCTTATGTATAAGTTGTGCCCAGTAGAGCAGTTCTAGCAATTTTTTTCTAAATTAAATATCCATGCTAGATGTATGAACATCTTTGTGTATTGACACATGTTTACAAAATAAAAAATTAAATAATCTTAATTTTAAATAGTAACAGTTGTTAGTATCAAATGGTATATAGTTTAAAAGTTAAATTATATTTATATTTACTTTTAGCCAATATAATTCGAATTATTTGAAGTATTAGGTATTATCTATGTATGGATAACTTAAACTTTAATGATTGAGTCTTAGAGTATTAAAACAGTAAAAGTAAAATTAAATTGAGTAACTTTCTTTTATTTTTTTAATTTAACGAATGGTACTTAGATAAACGAAAAAATCATCATATAGTACAAGTAGGTTGTTTTTCTGTGGTTAAACACAAATATTCAGTAATTTTTTTATATTTACTAACTTACGAATAAATATGTTAAGTTTCATCAAACTTTTTATTAAAAGTAATTTTTTGCATTTAGTCATATGAATAAATTTTTAGTTTAGTTTATAATTTTTACTTATAATAGTTTACGATTGTTGAACAAATTAATCACATAAGTATGTCAACTTGATAAAAGTGTAAAAAGTAAAAGTATACCATAGCTTTTTTCATGTAATACTGTATTTAAATGATTATGTTAGAAGACAAGCACTAACGCTTTCATTTCTTTTTTATAATTTTTTTTTATTCTATGAACTGTTAGTCAGTTTATAAATTTTATCAATTAGTTCATAAACAGTTGTAATTCCTTATGCTGTTTCAAAGTTTATTTAATAAACAATACTTACACTTTTTGAATTTTTTTGTAGTTTAGTTTACACGTATTTTCATTACTTTTTTTAGAAAATGTTTAAAAGCGTAGATTAAACAAAGTTTTTATAACAAACATTCATGTATAAGTATAACTTTAGAATTTATAAAGTTACAATAATATTAAATTTAATCTTTGTTATAAATTTATACTTTACTATTTTACTATTACTTGCAATATTTCATATTACAGTTGTGAGTAAAATGATCGTTTAAAAAATAAAAAGCTCAAAAGTAAATCATTATAAAAATACTTACTATATATGGTTTTTTTCATGTAAAAAAATACTGCTAGTGCAGCACCCTTTTAATTGTTTGACGAGATCAGATTTATCTCATCGGAACCGGTCACAAACGAACAGCACGTATATTTATTAAGTTTATTTTTATTATATTTATTTGAAGTAAAGTTCTCTTAAATAAAGTAAAATTTCTCAATTTAAATATTAGTTTACAATTTAAAACTTAGAAAAATACTTGTCGCAAAGCTTGTACAGATTCAATTAAGCATGGACAACATAAATAAATATTCAGTTAAATTGTATAACTATAAAAGCATTGATATTACTATAAAACTTGACACTTAAAAAGTGACAAATAGAACCAATTGTTTGATTTAAAAATGTATTAGCAATATATTTGCAAAAAAGTCATTTGTGATTTATGAATAAACAGTGTTTTTAATTTGTTTTTACGAACCATGTTTATTAATATTTCCTTCATAATAAATCTCGTTACTTACATAATTGTGTATTTATTTATTTAAGTTTATCGTAAAAAGACGTCGGGTAAATGTAGTTTAAAGCATATAACGGTAAGATAAAGAAACTTAACTCCATAAAGAACTGAATCTATTCACGCAATAATAAAGTTATGTGTTTCAAACTAAATGAAATTTGTTAAATATCAAAAAATTTAAAGCAAAGTTTTTCTACAAATATTTAGAACATTATATATTGTAATCATAAAGTAACAATAAAACTGTTGATAAAAAATAAATAACAGCCATAAAAAAAATTCTAGCAGTTTGACAAAAAATGTCGATCAGTTTAGCAAATTTGAACATCACTTTTTCTACTGATGTCTGTTTTTTCAAACTGACATAATTCATTAACCATACACATACTATTTTATAAAAAAGTTTTAATTTTTTAGGTTATATTGCAGATTTTAAGTGAAAAAAAAATCGTGAATATATAGAAGCAGATTGACTGAAATACCAAATCAATTTTTTAGCTGTGCTAAATAGTAATACTGAAGTACATTTTAAAACTAAAACTATAACCACAGATATATTTATGATACTGGTTATGTATATGATTTTACATATGTGGTCTCCAAGTACTCACTAAACTGACTGCTTTACTTTCGAGCAGCTTGCTGTAGTAAAATTACAAATATTGGTCTTACCTTAAAGTCACTTATTCTCAAGTTATGAATAAAACACACTTTAATTTAATGTTTATTATATTTTAGTTGTTATCAAAACTCAAAAAAGAAATTGTAAAAGTTAGTGAACAGATAATCTGTTATAATACAATTCATGCAAAATACTTACAACCTTGGCTAAGTACAATTTATTCTTTACTTGACAAAGTATACTTTCTTAAATGTAAATTAAACTTCATAGGCTTTAGCTCATCTTGTTGATGCGAACGCAATTTTATCGCAACTTATCGATACACGGCTTGCAACAAAAATAGAAGTAACGCATGTTTGACAGACAAATGACGATATATACGCGTTAAAAGCAAATTAACTCATAATGTAATACAGTATTGTTTTTAAAATATGAAGAATATTTTTTTGAAAAAAGTCTATAGTTGTTTATCGCTTTCGTTTAAAAATAAATTGTTTCTAAAAGTTATAAGTTTATTAACAGTAGTTATTAAAAGTAACTTGAGAAAATGTATGTTAATAAACAATGCTTTAAAATATATGAAAATTTTATTAAGTCTAACTGAAAATAAAATCACGTTTTTTCTTATTCTTATTTGATATAACGCTTAAGTTGAAGAATTGAACACTAGTTAGCGTCAACAAAACTGATTAGTAATGCTTATTAATAAGAATATAATTCTAGTTTGTAACAAAACTGTTCCATATGTAAGTGTATAAGTACACAGTGCATTTATGAATGTATCAATTCACTAACTTGCAAATGTTACTTTGGAATGTATTTGGAAAACTTATTTAACAACTTCTGAAAGTATTTTAAATTTGCACTCAATAACATTTTCAAAATAATAACTCTTGCTATATTTGCAGTTCGTAAATTCAAGCTTTAGTGGATAAAATTTTAGTTTGCAAATGTTTTAGATTTGATTGTATAACTTACTAAAAAATGTTTTAGGGGCCAGACTTGTTTAAAAAACAGTATTTCCATACCCGAGTAAAACACAAAACTGTATAAAATAAAACAACTAGTTTAAATATAGTTGGAAAAAAGTGATCATTTTATAATTTAATTGTTTAATGAAAAGAGTAACTAATAGCTGATTTTAAAATATATAAAAAGTCTAATTAAAGTATATTTTTTACAAGTTCTTAATGACAAAAAAACATCTTTTTTTGTTTCAATTTAGTATTGTAAAAACAATATTGTAAGCTTAATAATATAAACAAATAATTATGCTTTTAAGAGTACTATGACTGTAGAGACTAATTGACATTTGAAAGCAAATTGCTGCATGCCTTTAGGCAGTATTTAAAGGAGGCAAGTATCCTATATGATTGTAATATAATTTCAAAAATACTAATTATATAATAGCAAAGAGGGATTTATTATATAAAACTTAATGTTTGTTTATGTGATAAATATAGATAAGAATACATTATTAAAGTTAAATGCCAACAGCATCGTTTAGGGAGTGTGCTTTAGTATAACAGAAATTATTTGAGTTATCATATAAGAAAATATTTAATCTACATTCACATAACAAAATATGTAATCTGCTTTATTTTAACAAAATATAGAATATACATTCAAACAACAGTATACTTTATTTAGCAACAGAAAATCCGCTCAAAATACTTGATCCTAAGAGCTGGTGCACGAAAAAACCCTTTCGGTTATCAAGTCGCAAACCACAGATACCTTTTAACATCTTGTCCTAGACAAAATATAAACTGTATATAACAGAAAAAAATTCTTTACAATAAAAGTATATCAATAAAACCTATTTTAATATAACGAATTGTGGATTCTTCTAAAATAGAATTTATATAGAACCTGATTCCATACCACAAAGGGTTTCCGAAAGTGGGTCATACAATTTAAAAAAATGGTTTACAAGCTTAGAAGGGAAGTGCGGAAATAGTTTGGTCATAGGGGTTGTAAAAATGGGTCTTATGTATTTTTAAGGGTTGTTTTTATAATTACACCAGAAGTTCTTCAGTTCATGAAAAGATCAAAAAGAAAGTCGATTTTTTATAAAAATAATTAGAGGAGGCCATTACTTTTTTAGTTTATTTAAAATCGTTATATTAAAAAAATAGGGAAATTCTGATATAACATTGAATGGAAAATGTTTTCATACGGCATAATATGAAAGTTTTTTTTATCAGTATTATTTTATAATATATTTAAACAGGATAAATATCATTATACCATACTTTATTAACAATGATAACTAAATAAAAATTTTTCTCTAACTTTATAAAATTTTACGTACAAAAGTATTTTTTAGCTTTCAATACGACCATTATGTACCTATAGTTTTTGTAAGATTTACATATGTTTATATTATGTGAGTGACCATTTAATTTTGTAAGAAATTTAATTTTCTAATTTAGGCAAAAACTAATTTAAAATTTTGAATTGTTTTCAATACAAAAGTGAAACTTAGATAGATAAGAAACAACTAAAATATAAAACGTTTATAACAATCTTAAAACACTAAAAAATTGCAATACATTATCTCTTCAAATCAAACAGTTTTAATCATAGTTGCCAGAATTTTTCTGCTATTTTTGCCCTCATTCAACTTCTATAGGAAAATTGACATATACAAATTTTTAACCGTTAAGTATCGCCCAAGAGCTAAGTTTGGCTTTCTTTGAATTTCAGCAAATGAATTAGTCTACAAATAAAACACTATACTATAGTGCTATTCTTATTAACTTTCAGTTTACTGAAATTAACTTCTTTAGACTAAAATACTAAAAGAATAATTCTTGCAAACTAAAAGTACAAATTCCGGTATTTAAAAGTTGCTCACAGTTTTTTGCTCATACTTAAAATTATTTTCAAATGCAGAAGTCTATAAGTTAGGTTCGAGTTTTTTGAGTTCGCACAGTCGGTTAAATTTGCAAATATTGAGTTCGCACTGCTGTTTAATTTTGGATTAAATTTAATTTAAAAAAATTGCTTAGTATATAACTTTTTCAATTTTAAGTTAAGTGAATTTAAGTTTAATATTTGCTTCAAGGTATTATTATTAATGAGTTTTTTTCTAATTTATTTAAATAAATGTATAAAAACATTATAAAATTAAAGAAAAACAAAACAAAAATTTTTTAAATGTACTAAATGTTCGAATCAAAGAAATCATTTCTTGATTAAGAACTTTAATTATATATTTCTGTAAATTCAGTCTCAAAATAGCAGTAATAAACACTTTTTTTTGAAAAAAAGCAAATTATAAGATTGTTTTTATATTTTTATTAAAAAACGACTCTTTTAAAAATATGTAAATGAAATGGTACTTAATGTTTAGACAATGATTTTTTTATAATTTACAGTAACTTCAAAATATGTAACCTTTTTGTAATAAATTTTGGTTTAAATTTTAACGATAATAGTGGATAAAAGCTTTTTTTTCTTATTATTAGTAGAGTATTTTAAAAAATACATTAATTTATTATCGAACTGTAATATTAATATAGTTTTAGACTTTTATTTTGAATACAAAGTGAAATTTAGCAAGTGTACTTAATGAAAAGGTTATTTATCAGTTTTATAATAAATTTTATTAACAAAAAAATCTTTATTTATTTAGTTTGTATATATTCCTACAGTGAACAGAATTTTTGGATAAACTTAAAAAAAAAGATAGCTTTTCTAATAATTGGACGTATACAAATTCAGTACATTTACCTTGAGGATACAGAAAACTTTTAGATGTAAAAAATTCATTAGCTTAAAGTAGCTAGTATAATTTTTGTAGCTAATTTAAGTATTTTTTCCAATACTTGAAATATATTAAGTAACTTGTTGAAAAAATTTGCAATAAACTAGCTAAAAAAAATATATTAAAAACTAAAGCTCTATCATAGTTAACGTATAAAAAAAAACAAATAATAAAAACAAATCAAAGTAATTGCAGAAATATTAATTGCAGAAATTGTAATAGTTCACTGTCTAAAATCCTGCAAAACTATTTACATAACTAAAAATCACATCTTATAAACAGTAAAACTTATTTTACAATATAAAACACCTAGAAGAATTTATTTTAAATTTTAAGCTGGTCTTTTAATCTTTTTTGTTCATCATAATAATGAAAAACAAATGGATTAAAGCTATTAGAATTAAATTGCTTCTATTGGTACTCCTTAAAACTAAACCATAAAAATAATAGGTAATACTATTTAAGCTTCATAACTAAATGTTTTATGTCATTATTTTAGGTATTTATTTGAAAAATTAATAAGAAAAAGGTCAAAAAACATCAAATAATCTACTGTGAAATTAAAAAGACTAATCAACTAGATTTTAAAAAATTTCTACACTATTTTTTCTAAAAGGTAGTTTTCACATAAAAAGTAGAGCTTACATTTGTAGTTTCAAAATTTCATTTCTATAAAAGCTTTTATGATAAAAAAATTGTGAATAACTTTAAATTTAGTATGAAGAAAATTAATAGAAAGATACAGCTTAAAAAGCATTTTAAGATCAAACACACTAAATATCAAAATATTCTATTAAAAACAAAACTTCCAAGGTACGAGGTAAAAATTTAACTTAGTTTTAAACATTCAATTATTTTAAACATCTGAACGAAAACAGAGGTTTAATAAAAATACAATATGAGTTGAAAAATATTTTAAAATGTTACATAAGCTTGGTTTATACAGCTGATTTGTTTAAGCATTTCTAAAAAACTAGTAAATCAGATATCAACAAGACAAATAAGTTTTAACAAAACCAACAATTCATAAGTTGAAACACTGAATAAAAAACTGTTACTATTTCTAAAATTTAAAAAAAAAGTTTGTATACTAAGTTAGTAAAATTTTACATTTAATGTAAAAAATAGTTTAAATAGACTAAAACTAAATAAACTCTTAACTTATAAAAAATAAGTAGAAAAAACATCAGTAATAACATTGTAGATTGTAAAGTTGGCTTAAAACATAAAGAAACTCCAAAGCAATTAAAACAAATTGCTTTAAACAGTAACTGTTTTTTATTTTTAAGCCACTTAATTAATTTTTCTGTCTAAAAAATAACACCAAAATGTAAAAAAAACCATACAAGGAGGAATTTTTTATTGAAACTATCAATCTTTTAACATACATCACTTTAAAAAGTTAACTGCTACAGTATATAATTTTTAAAATGTTTGATCTTTTAATAAACATGACTATAAATAACAACCAAAAATTTACTTTTTTGTTCAAAACTAAATAAATTTAAAAGATCTAATAATACAAAAAAATATTTTTTTGAACACACTTTAATTAAAAAAGAAGTAGTTTATATAATTACTTAAGTTGTTTTGAAACTATTAGTTCTATATCTTCAAAAAACACAAGAACAACATTTTGTGAACAATTAGAACACAACTAAATTTATTTAAGTGCAAAATTTGTTACATAAAACTGTTGGTAATAAAATAATAAATATGTACTGAACTAATTAAAAATTAAAAAGGTTAAAAAAAAAATATTTTTTTAAAGTTTACCTGAAAAAACATTTAGAACAAATTACTTCAAGTTACCCTAGGAGTGAAGTATGTTATTTTTAATGTATTATAATTAAAATTGCAAACAATTAGGAAATGAAATACTTATTATATAACAAAAATTCATATATTTATAGTTACAAAACATATATAAAACCAATTTAATTTTTTTTCTTTTAGTTCAAACAATTATCTAAGTCATTTTATTGTCTATCATTGTAAATTTAACATTTGTTAAATATTTTTAAAATTAAATGTGCTCTTAACTTTAAACAGCTATATTTAAAATTAGTTAAATAATTTAAATAAACAACATATAGTTTATTTAAAAATCTACAAAGTAAGATCAAGCTATACATTTTTTCAAAATTCTTTAGCATCTATTAAACTTCAATTCAACCGATACAGTATTCATGAAGTAATATTAAAGTTAACTAAAAATAAAAATTACAGTTCTTTTGATCAGAAAGTTGTATTACATGCCACAAAACAAGAGCAAATTATAACAGAAAATAAAGCATTTTGAGTATTTTCAATCTCTAATGTTTACTTAAACTTGGATTAGCATTCTAATAAAAATAAAAAATTTTATACAAAAGTTTTAAAATTTGTTGATTTTTTTTTGCATTTTAGTAAATTTATATCTAAGTTTAATTGATATATTTTATGTTTTTCTTAATTGCAAAAAAAAATAATAAAACAAATTCAAGGTTTTTTGTTTATTATTTGTTAAGAACATAATAAAGGTTGTGTAAATTAGTTAAAACTTTTAAAATATTCCTACAAAAGCTTTGTTTTACATATGTTTGTATTTGAAACTTTTTACAGAAATTAGAATTTCAAAAACTTGTTTATCACTCAAAAATAAATTTTTAAATATTTGAAAATCCATTGTAGTTAAATATAATAATATTATACATTTTAAAACGAAGAGTTAGAAAAACAATATAAGTATTATGAAGTGGAAAAATTGGAATCATACTTTTATTAAGTTGAAAAAAAAAATTTGAAAGGTAAAAGCTTTTTTTTAACTAACTTAAAGACCAAAGTATCTTTTTAATTAAGGAAGATGGTCTAAAAATAATAAATAGATAAATTACAAACACTGATGAGTTATTTAGAATAAATGAAATATTAAAAAAAAACTAACTTAAAGAGATGAGTGCTCCTGGAACAACTATCAAACTGGAACAGTCTCTCGAAATCTTAACCAACTTTTTGCGATTGGCTTTACTAAAATGTGCTTCAAGTGATATGAATTCCTGTTAAGTCAAAAAAGTTTTTTTTTAAATAGGTTGAACTAGAATAAACACATTAATACTAAACAAAAAATATCATTAAAAATAGAAAGCTATAAAATTTATTCAAGTATAAAACATTAAAAATTAATCAATTTGTACAAATATTTTAATAAAAAAGTTAAATAAAAAATAAAAAACAACTTTGATACAAATACAAAATACACTTTATCAAACTTAATAGATTACTAGAAATAATTGGATGTTTACTGATAATACTTTTAATGTTTATAAAATGTTCATATAGAATTTAGTTAGATTTAAATTGCTTTCATATGCAAAACATGTACGTGTAGTATATTATTCTTCAATATTAAACATTTTATTAAATGAAAACTGTGGACTTTAACATACTTTGGAAGAAACAATCTCTCAGTAAAAATAATTATTAAAGTATTGTTATATAAATATCTCACTAGTGGCCAGTGAATAAAATTAAATTATGTAAGCTTAAATGTAGCAAATTTTTACTTTTTAAATAGAGAAAAATAAGTTGAAAAACCTAAAATTTATGTCAAAATTAAGGCCAACATCAACTGCTAAAAAATACCTTAGAAACTTTTATATAAAAACTTTTTTTAGGTTTTTTGTTTTCTTTGGTTTAGTGTTAAAAAATGTCAGAATTCTTTGAAAAGTTGAAAAAAAGTGTATATTTCCCAATTTAAAACTTATAATCTTTAGAAAATTTCATTGATGTATTTATGGTAATTACAAAGTATTTCTAAAAGAGAATAAGTATTTCAACTGCTAGGTGCTAAAATATCTTCATTTTTTAATGTTTTAGCAAATATGATAAAAATTCTATATACAATTTTCCAAAATAAATTATCATTAGGAAATTAACTAATTTTAGGTTTATACAAGCAACATCCTGAAGCCTATTTGCACTTTTTTCTTGAAAAAATATCAAATAAAAAAAAATAAGTTAAAAATTTTAAGTTTTTAAATAACTTATTGTGTTTACCAATACTATTTCAACTAAGTTTAAAAAAAATGCTAAAAAAGTTTCTCTAAATTAATCTTACAGAAATTTTTCTCTAACATTCTGCAAAAAAAATTTGTCAAAACTATGAAGAATTCGGAGTAGTTTTCAAACTGTATAGTCAAAAAATAGTTGGATTTAAACTTACATAACTTCTTAAATACTTTAAGCAGAAAAACAACAAAACCAATTTTAAAACGAAGAAATCAAACTATGTTTAAGGGCATAGGGGGGGGGGGGGGGGGGTAAACACCCTTTTTTGGTTTTTGATCTTATTTTATATAGTTTTTACTAAACTACAAGATGCTTTTTACAGATTTAAAAAAATCAAAATAGTTTTTGAGATATAGCCGGTCAAAGTCAAAGCCGACAATAGAATCCTTATGGGAGGCGCAAACTAAAACGGCAAAAATAGACTATTTCACTAAAAATCTATCTTCTCCTACGTTTTTTGAGATAACTACCTCAAACTTTCAGGAAATATTCCTTGATATATTTAGAAAATTCTGTCGGAAGGAATTTTTTTAAAAATAAAAAATAAAAATTTTATATATAAAATAAACAAAAAAAACAGTTTTTTTTTTTGTTTTTTTGTTATAAAATTTTTATTTTTTAATATTTTTAAATTCTGTTCCGATAGAATTTTCTAAATACTGCAAGGAACATATCCTGAAAATTTGAGGTAGTTATCTTAAAAAACGTAGGAGGAGATAGATTTTTAGTGATTTCTAGTTATTTGACGTTTTAGTTTGCGCCTTCCATAAGGATCCTATTGTTGCCTCTGACTTTGACCGGCTATATCTCAAAAACTATTTTGAATATTTTAAATCTGTAAAAAGCATCTTGTAGCTTAGTAAAAACTATATAAAATAAGATCAAAAACCAAAAAAGGGTGTTTACCCCCCCTATGCCCTTAACACTTTGTACAATTTTTTTTCAGCAAAATTATTTTATTATAACCAATGGCCGCTTTAATCCGTTTTCAGCTTACTGTGTTCAGGTAAAGTTTAAACAAAATGATAATATTTTAGAAAACAAGCATGCATAGTCTAGTCCATTTATGAAAAAAATAATGAATAAAACCTGTTACTGAAGTTTTAATCATGAATATCTATAAAAACTACATGCTAATAGTAGATCAGTAGGAAAATTAACTTAGTTATTTTTAAAATCAAGCAGTACTAACAAAATTGTAATAAAAGTATTAAGGGCATAGGGGAGTTAAACACTTTTCACATTTTGATCTTATTTTATTGAGTTTTTAAGCTACAAGATGATTTTTACTGATTTTAATAATAAAAAACTATTTTTGAGATATATCAGGTCAAAGTGGGAGGCAACAATAGGTTCCTTTTGGGAGGGGCAAACTAAAATAGCAAAAAAAGACTATTTCACTAAAAATCTATATTCTCTTACGTTTTTTGAGATAAATACCTCAAACTTTCAGGATATGTTGTTTAAAGTACTTTAAAACTTTTTCAGAGAGAATGTTTTTAAAATTAAAAAAATAAAATTATAAAAAAATAAACAAAAAACAAACAATTTTTTTTTGTTTTTTTGTCACAAATTATTTTATTTTTTTTGTTTAAATTCTCTTCCTACACAATTTTTTAAAAATTGCAAGGAGCATATTCTGTAAGTTTGTGGCATTTATCTCCAAAACGTAGAAGAAGATGGATTTTTAGTGAAGTAGTCTTTTTTTTGCTGTTTTAGTTTTCCCCTCCCAAATGGAACCTATTGTTGTTGTCCAATTTGACCTGCTATATCTCAAAAAGTAATTTGATTTTTTTTAATTTGTAAAAAGCAACTTGTAACTTGTAGTACTTAAAATTCAATATTATAAGACTAAATTGTAAAAAAGGTGATCTACATCCCAAAGCCCTTAACATGTTTTTAATTGTTATTATAAATTTTTGGTAGGATGATTAATTAAAATTAACTTTTTTCAAATGTTGGCTAGTATTAGCATGGTATTTAAGACTTGAGCATTTCGCTTGTAATCACTTCTTACAATATCTACATCTTACGTGGTATGAACTAGAAACATCAGGCATAATCCAGTCTATTAGTAAAATCATATTCTGTATTTTATAGATAAGTCTTATTTATGTAAAGCAATAATCAACTACTTTACCTTTAAACTCAGGAACAGATTTCCATTTAGAAGTGTATTTTTGTTTATTGTTCCTAGTAGGTGCTTCCATTTCGACTACTATCATTTTTAACCAGCTGTGACAAATAAATGTTTTAGTGCTTTATATTAAATAGGCTGTTATAAAGTTAACTATCATAAAATAACAAATAATATTTTTTTAGTATTTTGGATTAAATAAATCTTGGGAATCATAATTGTACATATTTTTTACTAATATTGTTACTTTTTTTAAATAATCAATTTAAAGTTCTTGACTTAAATGCCTATTTCAATATTTTGTTTTTAATTTTATTTTACTTCCATTTATTTGTTCAATTTTTTTTTTCAGATTTGTTAACAACAACTGAGGATCTCCTATATGCAAATATAGGAGTAAAACATTGTTTTGTAAGTAATAAGGTATTAAAATAAATATTAAATATTTTTTTACTTAATACTTAATAAAAATTCATTAGTTAGTTAGATAGATGTTTTTCCTACTTTTTAAACAAATTACAAATGTATAGTTTGCTTTTAACTATTCTAACTACTAAGTTGAAGTAGTTATAATTTAGCTGAGTTAATAATAATCAAAATTGCCACTCTTTGAGGCAAAACAGTCAGCCTGTGTTACCTGAGACTAGTTAGAGTTTATAATAAAATAGAAACAAAACGTTTTGGTTAGCAAATTTTCGAATAAAAATAATACTAGTTAAATTTAAATACAAAAAGATACCTAAATAATTACAAAAGAACTTTAAAAATCAATAATTGTAAGAAATAAAAACTGGTATGAGATACTTAAAAATCAACACTAGCATGAGATTTCAAAAAAAGTTCATACTAGCCTAAGAGTGCCACACACAGTATGTATCTGAAACATTTTTAAACTGAATATATCTTAAAAGTTAATTGAAACTGTTTTTGGTTGTATAAAAAATCTTACTATAGACTTTATGGATGATACTATAAAAAAACTAATCTACTGATGTGAAATTTCTACATGATACAAACAAATTTTAAAACTGAAACATTAATTTTTAGCACAATCATTTTATCTAAAGTCCACCACAAAAATTAATGTACATTTTCATTGACTATTTAAATGCTTTAAAAGACATAATTTTATTTTTTGCTCATATATTGTAGGATATGGGAAATGTGAGCTGAAAATTTTTTTAATGAAGCAAATCCATCAAATTTTTTTAATGAATATTTTATTAAAACTGTTCTTAATGATTCCTTTTTGTAACAATTAGATGATTAAGATCAATTATTTAAATACCATTTTAATATACTTATTACACAAAACTTATTTTTAAATTTTTTAGGATTATTTTACATAATACTTTGTTAATTTTTTTTAGTGAATAAAAGACATTGTTTAGATTTTGATTTAAACACAGCTGTTTTTAGAAAAATTTGTACACTTCTAAACTTAAGCTACAAAATAATAACTTCTAGAATTCTTGAAAAACATGATTTATCAAAACCAAAATTTAAACAAAAACATTTATCAAATAACAGAAGAACTTACTTAAGAAATCAAAAAAGAGCTAAATAGAGTAAATAAAGTGTTAAAAATTAAAAAGAAAACATTATATAACTGTTAAGTTCTAAAATAATACTTAAAATGTTTTTTACTAGTCTAAAGTCATATAGCTAACTCTTGAATAATTAATAACTATACAGTTAAAATATTTAGTTGTTACAAAAGGAGAGTCTTTAAATATATTTTTAATAAGAGTTAACTTATAAAACTGGACTAACTTAATAACACATGTTAACCAATTTTATTATTTTAATGGTTAACACAGTTATGCACATTTGTAGGCTACTTTGTATATGGCTACTATACAAACAGCCCTAGACTTTAAAAATGCGTGGCATTATTAAATTAAATTTTGCAGATAGGTTGTTTCAAGAAATCTTATTTACCTATTTCATTAATACTCAATCTGTTGTTTTTTTTTTTTGAGTAAATAGTGACCAGCAAAAATGTGCAAAAATTAAGTCAAAGAGGCAATTTAAAAAAAAAAAATTAAACTTTATTTTTGTTTTTGAAAAAATGATAAACTTATGTTTGAATAAATAGTAATTTGAAACTTAATCAAGTCATTTAAAAATTCATTATAACATTCAAATATATAACATAGATTACAAAAATTAAACTAAAAAGAAAACTTTTTGATAAAAATCTTTAAGTATTTTAAGACTTTAATTACAATTTATTTTTTATTTCTAGGATATTTTAATTTTTTATGGTAGACAACCATCAGATTTACTTCACCCTCTATTTTGCTTCTTAACATTAAATTGAACACTTTGTAAATTTAAAAATTTGTATTATCAGTGTAATTAAGAATTTGGAAATGTTTCATAGAAAACTTACTAAGCTTAACATTTTGCTGAAAGTCTCATTTGTCTTATTTTCGTTAAACAATATAAAAAGTTTATATAAGTTTAAATTAACATTTAAATATTTAATTTTCTACCTAAAACAATGAAAAATATATATAACTAACTGAAATTTACTATTATACTTTTTATACTGATGATTTTTTTTATAAAAGTTATGAGCATGAGCATTTTTTAAATATTTCCAAATTTAATTTATTTGAAGAGCAGTGTTCCTTTAAAACCTTTTATAATAATTTAACTTGTCACAGTTTAAATTTATTATTTTAAGCCTTACAACTTGTAGTTACAAGCATTGTTACTACAGTTTATAAACTTTGATAAATTATTTTTCAAAATGTTTAGTACAACGAGATTCCCCTTTACGTTTACGTGACGCCCCTCAAGGCCGTTCTGCTATAAAAATCAAAATTTAGGTTAAAATAGGTTTATGCTAAGCTAACAGCTATTGTGGAAAATAGCTCATTTTTTAACTAATTTTCCGCGTTTCAGCTACATTTGGCTTCTATGGTTTTAATATATAGTTACAGAACATTTGAAAAGTAAAGTTAATGATAACAAGTGTTCGCATAACAATTTAACTTTTTAATTAGATCAAAGTAACCACCTGGGCTGCCAGAGTTCGGTTGTTGATATGCCAAGTAAAAACTAAGTACTAATTAACATTTCCATTATTTAAGTTAAAAAATCATGCTCGAATTGGCTATACAAAAGACTTTAAAAGAAAAGCTAACCTGGGAAAATTCATTTAAACCTACACAAATATGAAAGTTTTTTGTTTAAAGAAAAATAGAAATATTTTTAATAGAAGTGTTTATTATAGTTTTTTAATAGAATTTTTTAACATTAAAAATTTAAGTAGTTTGTAGTGTTAAAATATTTTTCTTTCTAAACACGCATCTAAAAATATATAGTTTGTTTAAGGTTTTTTGTAACGGTATTTGGTATTATTATTTAAGAAAAAGATCAAAACCATTTGAGAAATATTACAATAAGGCTAGATATATGTATAAATACTTTTTTAAATTATATATGAACTTACACATGATGAAAAATTTATAAGTTTTGGATATCAAAAATAAGTTTCTGGTTTTAATTTTTTTTTGTGTTTGTTAAATTGTTGAGCCCTGCTTTAATTACTTTTATGGGTTTTTGCAACGTAGATATAACATTCTTCTATAAACTCTTCACTTAACTTTCCTATTTTAGATCTTTTTAATATCTAACGATTCTAATTTTTTTATATTTGTGAAAGATATTTTTCATTTTTTCGATTTATCAAAATAAAGTAAATAACTAGAACAGATTTTCTAAACAAAATATTTTTTCAGTTAACCCTTTCTTTTTTTTACAAAAAAATATTTATACCGTTTTTTTGGTAACTAGAGTACTCATTTTGATATTCAGTAAATATTTTCACAAAAACAAGATTATTTGTTTTTACTTATTGACAAATTAATAAAACAAAAAAAAAATTATAAATTTGATTTTGTTTAAAAAGATAAAAACTTTTAAAAGTGACATTTATAATATGTTATATTATTTAAGTATTTTTGTTATTATAATATCTTTTTTTATGAATTTTCTTATTAAAGTGGAATTTAGAATTTAATATATGTACTATATTTAAAATCAAAAGCTAAAAAAAGTAAAAATTACTGTGTTTTTAGAAGTAAACAGTAGTTTGTAGAAGTTAAAGAATTTCTAACATGTAGTTTGCCTGAATTTCTTAGAATGTGCAAAATTTTGAGTACTGTTTATTTTTTATATTTAACTAATCTGAGCTAAAAGATATTATACTTAGATTTGTACATTTTTTTATTCTTTTTTAATGAAATTCAGGTTTGTTATCTTTTAAACATTTTGTATAAAGCTTAAATAAGTTAAAGTTAATAAGTGTTATGTGACTTTTTCATTTTTAACATTTATTAACAAATGTGCAAACAACAATTAAGTTTTAATATTGAAAATAACAATTCTTCACTATTCACATTTCAGTTAGAAAAGTAATAATGATTAATAATATCATCGATTTTACTGACTATTGTGATGAAAACACTGCAAGGCTTTTGGTTAAATCGCAAAAACAACTGTTGAATACTGATAAACTGAACGATCCGCCAAGTTGCCAGTTTACTGACCAAATGCCGCTTAACGTAGAAAAAATCAAACGTAAGCAAGCTGCAAAGTTTTGTGAAGATCTCGGAAAAAAGTTGAACCGGTTAGTTGTAATGACTTTGTTAGTGCACTTACAGCTTTAAAATTGGTTTCATTGTTAAATTTCATATCATTTAAGCAACAATTAACAATATTTTTGAACTTCTTTTAGATCGAAGTTAAGTTAAATTATGTTTTAGACGTATTTATGGTACAAGTCTGCTTATTAATCACATAAGATAAAGTTAGCTGTAAATATTTTAGCTAGTTACAATGCAAACTGAATTACAGTAAAAAATATAATTATTTGAATTCATAATAGAGACATGTGTTTGACTAATAGCTATATTTCTTTAGATCCACGTTCTGTATAAGCACTGCAATTCAATACATGCAACGATTTTATATGAAATACTCTTTCACTAAAATTAAAATTGTGAGTTTTATTAGTGTTATTTTTATTTTTATTACTTTTCTTTTATTGAAAGTAAATAATGTTATTAGTTGACAATATAACTTCGATATAACTAAAAAACAATACATGTTGTCCTTGTTTAAACAACTATTGCTTTTAAATAACAAACAGTTTATTTAAATTAAACTAGTTTGCAACTGTTTAATAAAAAAAAGTTTTAATGAAGAAAATTTTCCAGAAAATTTAAAGTTTTTGAAAAAAATTAAGATATAAGTATTTTTTCTATAACAAACAACTAAATCATTTTTTTTACAGCATCAAGTAGTGCCAGCTTGCGTTTTTCTTGCAGCCAAAGTTGGAAATGACAAAGGACTTTTGGAGATGGACACAGTTATAAAGGTTAAGTTATTATTTTAAATAGATATATAAGAAAAAAATTAAAACATTAACAACTGCAGGCTGCGTGGCGTTGTATGTATCCAAAAGCAAGTCCCATTAGGACTATCGATCACCAATACATAAAAATGAAAAACGATATCATTGAAAACGAACTAAACATCCTTGACGCTACAGGTTTTATTGGAGTTTTCAACTTTTATTTTATGTTTTTCTATATTCATCACGCTTGTTTTTTTTCAGATTTCGAGCTAGAATTTGCTCATCCTCACAGCTTCATAGTAAAAGCAATTAGAAGGTGCAACGGTAGGCATTAATTTGTTATCTAAATCAATAAAACTGACTAGTTAGACAAGCTAATTATTTTTAAACAATTTATCTTATTATTAAGCTTTACTAAAAATAATAAATAATGACTTTATTATTCTTTTAAAACAGCATGCAAGGAGTTGATTCAAGCAGCTTGTGTTTTTGCAAACAACAGGTACTTTTAATACATGTCTTTATTATATTTAAAAAATGTATAACACAAATCAAAAGTATAAAAAACTAGTGCAAATAAGTTTCCTACCTAAATTATTTTCAGATATAGTTAGTTAAATGTTTTTTTCAAAACTTTACCAAATTGATAATTCAAAAAAAAATAAAAGATCGATACACTTCTTAATTTACAATATACAATTTAATATAAGCCTAATGCATAGTTGCAAAAACTTAAGAAACATAGTTAAATCAAAACAAAATAAAAAAACTCTTAGAATTCTGGCAAATCTATTTTAAATTTCTCATTATTTTTAATTAGATAGCTAGCATAGTGTATAATTACATTTCACTTTAGATAAAATTTTGAGTTTAAGTTATAACGATGTAAAATTTCAGAATATTGAAAATATAAACATTTTGGCTTACGATTTAGTTTATTTTGTAAACCATAACTGCCTATAATTTTTATAAAATTAATAATAAAGGCAAGTAGTTATGATCTAAAATAATATAGTTTTAGTTATGTTAACTTCAGTCATAAAGTGTTTTTTTAAGAAAACTTGTTATTTTGAAACTATGATTAAAATAAGTCCTAAAGTTTCTATTGGGTAATAACATTAGTATAAAAATATTCTAAAACTTAAAAACAAAAATTTACAATTACCCTTTTTTTGCTAAAATGTCTATGCACACCTAATGGTTTTGTTTTTTACTTGTGATGAGTGGTGAATTAAAAAACTTTTTACAGAGTTTTTTTTAAATTCGAATTACATTAAAAATTCTAAAGTGTAAATAATAAGTTTAAGAAGCAAATTATAATAAACTATTTTTTTAAATATTCAAGTTTTAACTATCTATTTAACTGAACTAAATATTTTTAAACTCTTTTATACTTTAGTTTGCGTATGACAACGTTTTGTTTGGAATATAGTCCTGTACTAATTGCTGCCATGTCTATATATCTTGCCTGCGAGTTTAAAAGTATTGAGGTTTGTTTAATAAATGTTCAAGTGTATTTAATTTAGAACCTATGTTTAACATATCTTAAAATCAATCTTTTTAACGTTAAACTTGTTTTAACAATTAAAGTTTGTGCTAAAATGATATTTTTTTTAATAAAAAAAAATGACCAAAAATAAGAACTTAAGTTTTTTGATTAAAATAAACATTATCTAAAAAACAATATATGTATTTCATTTCAACTACTCTAAATACTAGAGCTTTAAGCTTTTTGATTTGTAAAGTGTAAAAGTCTTTTAAAGTACGCCTAAAATTATTTGTTTTACTTAGCATAAAAGTTTAAATAAAACACAAAAACATTTTTTGCACAGATTCCTACTTCAAAAGACGGAAAACCTTTCTGGAAATGCATGGAAGTTGATATCGATACAAATGAACTTAATGAGATAAAGTACAAGTATGATGAAATTATCGAAGCCGTCCCAGAGATGGAAAGAGAGACAACGCAATACAAAGTATGGTATTTAAATAAAGCTTAAAATTATATATAAACAGTTGTAAAATTTCCAATATGTTTTCCCAAAAGCTATCTGAACCTCAAAAACAATAAGCTTTGTTTGAATTACACCACTTTATTGTAACTTATATTTGAGTAAGCATAATATATTTTCGCTAAAACATAATTTTTTAACACAGGGAATGATAAGATGATTTACTTGTTAGTTTTGACTAAATAATTTATAATCATTCAAAATGTAAGTAGGTTTCGGTTTTTAATTTTGTTAATAAAATTATGATTTTAAAATTCTCAATTTATCTTTTTAAAGAAAGCATGGAGTTATTTTTAAATTGCTAAAACTGTATTTTTGTAATCCAACCTCAGTTAAATGCAGTATTAAAAAAACTCAATTTCAGCTTTAAGTTTTATATAGGAAAGACTTAAAGCACGGAGGGCGAAACTAACTCCCCCAAGAACACCCGAGCAATTTCGAACACAACATTGTATGTTAAATGTAATTTTTAATACAAATCATTAAAATAAAACAGAAATAAAAATGTGCTTTGTAAGAGTATATGTATACCAAAATTTTAAGTTTACCAAAGAAAAAAAAAAGTTCATAAGTAAATTGTATTCTATGTTGAAATAACTTTTTTATTCTAACAATTTTAACATCTAAACCACGTAGAATCAATAGTGGAAAACAAAACTACCAAAATCCTAATCAAGAAAATGTGGATTTTGTTGCTGGTAACAAAAGATCATCGAGGTTAGTCACACAGTCCTTAGCTTTTTTTAAACAGCTGAATTGAAAATAAACAACTGTTTTATTACAGCTCCCAATTAAACTCCCCAAAACCCAAGAAGCAGATTGTTGTTTCACAATTTAGTGGAAACAGTAGCACGCAATCCAGTCCAAACATACCGTCTTTTAATATTGAGCAAAACGTCACATTGAATTAGCATCAGCAAAACTCGAAAAGGTAAATGTTTATATAATAATTATAAAAACAAATTGAAATAATAAAATGATAATTAAAATCTTAATTATTGTGCAAGTTGACAGTTTTAACTAGAAATATAAAAATTAAGAAGTTGTAAAATGAATAACTTTCATGGCAATTACATAACCGTTTATTTGTTTGACTTGAAATGTCAGACATGAGAAAATTTGCGGTAATACGCTTCAAAACAATATAACATTTATGATTTGACTTTTTATTAGAAATTTATTACTCTGTTTAGGTTGTGATAATGTATAGAGTGCTATTATTTAGTTAAAGTATAAATTTAAATTAACAAAAATTAACAAGTATCATAAAATATTTTTATAGAAAAAGGTTTGACATCCTTTTATATATATAGAGCTAGGTTAACTTTAATGAGCTTTATTATGAAAAATAAATAACAAAATTGTTTTTTATCAACTTACAATGAAATAATTAGTATACGTTTATATCGAAAATGACTAGTATATAAACATAATATGAGTTTAGGGATGATTTCTGGAAAAAAAAAAGTGTTATTAATACGAAACAAGTCTTTTCAATTCTTGGGTAGAATATTTCCTGCTTGTGAAATGGATACAGACTGATGTTTGCCTTTAATTTAAATACTAATTTTCAATTTGTTTGTAAAACTCTATGTTTTAAAACTTATTAAAGGTATATATAGCTTCCATTTCTTATTTGTTATATGTTTGCTCTACTTTTTCTTAACATAGTAGCAAGTGAAAAGTCTGATAGTTTAATAATAAAAGAAAACAAAATCGATTTAGTGACAAATACCCTATGAGACCTTTAAACTTTTATAATTAAAAAAATACTTATTGCTAATGGTAACACTTAAACTATTAACAAATAAAATAAAGTTATAGTAAATTGTATTACCAAATCATAGTAGTGATATCAAATATTTTTGAAAACGTTTTTATGTTTTAGTCTCTTTATAATTTAATTCTTTAGATTATGATAGATTTTTAAGTTATATACATTGTTTTAAAAGTTATTTACATACATATGTTGTAAATTACTTGAATTTTTACAGAAAGCAGTAATTAGCAAGTTATGTCCCTGAAATATTACGACAATTTCAGATGAACATATTGGCTCATTCTATTATTAACAACTCATCGCTAATTTTAGTTTCTAGGAAAAATATATTTTCTAATAAAATGTTTATATAAAAAGTTTGTTATTCTTCAAAGAAATTAAAATGACCATTTTATACAAGTAAATCTGTTTTTCAATATTTAAATATAATGAAACTTATTTTGTGAGTTTTCTATTGAATACGATTAAAAAAATGAAAACTGCTTAAGTAATATTATTTTTGTTCTTATTTATTTTTTTCCACTATTTATATCTATTTTTTTTATTTCGACGGAAGTTATCATATTCCGATAAAACTTATTTTTATTAAATAGCTTTGTTCAATAAAGCAATTATAGATAAATTAAATTAGCCTCATTTTTCTTATAATAAAACATTAATAATTTTTCGTTGCTCGTAGAATATAAAACTTAGTTCGGTTAAATTCTAATGCTTCTATTTAAACTATTGCATGTTAGCAGGTGAAATAAAATGCTTTATACTAACATTTTGTATTTTTTATTAACATGTATGTTAGATGAAAACTGTAACAGTTTAACTATTTTAATTGTTTTTTACATGACAAAATTATTTACCAGCTTCTTTTATTTATAAATTGTTGTATACAAAAACTAACATTACAATTCATTTCGACAAGACGAAACTTGTCATAAGCCTAATCGTAATAATAATAACAGAAACTAAATTTCTTGTTTTTTAGTGTAGTATTCTGAAGACCAAAGAAGTAAAACTAAATTATTCTAATATATTTTCAAAGACTTAATAATTTAAAGTTTTTAAAAGCAATCTGTTGTGAAACAAGTTAATGCTTGTTAACTGGTCAGCAACTTCGGTCTGTGAAAGGATTAACATGCGGCCCACGTGTCGCCCGGTGTTAAAACGAATACTTAAAATAGATTATTGTTCGGTATTTTGCTGAAATTTGATTAACTTGTTTTAAGCCCCTTTATAATATATTGGCCCATTTAAAAACTGCTTAAGCTTATTAATGAGAAAGTGTCAGTATAAGATTATAGCAGTTTGTTTTCTCAGCTTAAATTAGGGTTTTCAAAAGTGGGTCAGATGTACCCCTTTTTCAAAAGCTACAAATTGGCCAAATAAGCCGTGATAAGTAGGAGGCCAAACGCGAAATATTAGTACTTAACTTTATATACTATAGTTAATGATAAGAGCAAAAAAGTCTTAGGCGTATTAAATTTCACTGAAACTGCAGCTCACGAAAACTTATAAATTTGGGCAAGAGCACCAACTGCCTACTGACCCCTATGTAAGTTTATAATATCTATAGTTTGAAACTGTTATATGTATAACGACTGTACTTATTACAACTGTAAACAAAAAAAGATAAGGATTCATACACTGATTATGATTTTAGTAAAATTACAATACGTTTTCATATAAAAAATAGAGAATTTTTCAACAACATCAAAGGCTTATACCAAAATACATTAAACAATACTAATGTTAAGTATAGTTAACCTACAAACAAACTAATAGTATGAACGTTAAAAAAAAATAAATTTGTTTTTTTGCTATTTTTAATTAAATAAATTTTTAGCTTTAAGTTAAAATAGTTATACTTATTTTGACATACAAAATAACAAAAATAAAATTCTTTTGAAAACCTAAACAAATTTTGAATAAAGTTTCAAATTCATTGTCTTCTAAGCTTGTTTAAGAATATATAGTTTTAGCGTTTTAAAATTTGCTTAAAATTAATAAAAATTTATTAATTTAATAGTTTTGTCTGCATAACCTCTATTTGTTTTACCAATGTACTAATTATGTTCTAACAATTTCTTGTTTCTTTGTATATTAATTCAACAATGGTTAAAACCTTTGTAAAAACTACTATCAAGCTTTTAAAGATGTTTGAACATTGAGTTCGATTTAAAACAAAAATTATTCTTGAATAAACTAGTTTTCAAAAGAAGTTCTAACAAGTTTTTGTAAGCTATTTTATGAAGTTTGAACATGTTTAAAGGAGTTAGAATAGAAATTAAAACTATTTTATAAATTAAAAGTTCAACAATTAAGATTTATATAAAATAGTATATTTCACTACAGAATCGTAAACTAGTTTGCGAGCTGCACAACAGGAACTGAAAAACAAGCTACTACACAAAAACCATGTTTTATTGATACAAAAACATGAACAACTGAAAAAAGATATGGAGTCACTAAAAGTGAATACTTAATTACTTTGTTAAATAACACACTTGACTTTAAATTACTTTAAAAGCAACACACTTTTTCAAACAAAAAATTCAAATGCTTTATTAGTTTAGCTATACTTTGAATTTTTTATTCTATTTGATGATTAAAATTTTCTGCTTTGTAAATGTTGAAAAAAACTTTCGATTAAAATATTAAAAGCAAACAAACTATTAAAAGTCTTGTTAATCAATAAAACTCAATAAAGTATACTTTTGTAGGTGTGTGCCGAAAAAAAGATAAAGAAAATGGACAGACTTTCTTATACACTAATTAAAAATTTCCAAGTAAGTAAAAGTATATTTATTGCTTTTAGTCAAGTCTAATAAAGATAAAACATAACAAGTTTTTAAACTTTACTAAAAAATGCCCATAAATTTATTATGATTTCTTAAATTAGAAAGTAAAACGCCAGTAAATAAAAATAACATTTTTTTCTAGGATTTTGAGAATTCAACACTTCCAAATCAGTTAAAAAAGAAAATTACCAAAATGAACAAAAAAGAACAAAATAAAGTAAAACTTTGATCATATAATTTTATTACTTACCACTTGATAAATTCTAATTGATTTAGAACTACAATAAAAATGAATACAAGTAATCTTTTGTAACTACAAAACCGTTTATATTTTTTATATAGTTATAAAAATTTTATTGTTTGTTTTTGAATAATGTTTTCATCTTTCACAGTAAAGTACAAAATAAAAACATGCCAATTTTGTCTGAAAAAGGCCAATACTCTAAGTCCAAAATTATAAATTTCAACAAAATATGTTTTATTTTCAAGACTTTTTTCAAACCTAAATATCAATTTTACGAAATTAAATTGATAGTAGTTTGTATTTACTTAGTTTTTTTTAAAGTTTAAGATGTTTATAAAAATAAGTATAAAAGCCTTTCCAAAGTATTAAATTTATAAGTTATATTTCTTTCAAAACTTATTCTTCTAACAGTAAGTTATCTAAATTAACTGTAAAGCATTAAGTTTATGCTGAGAAAACAAAAACCATTTTTAAAATAAAATTTAAAACAAAGTTATAAGCAGTAAACTATTTATTTATTATATTCAAAAAAAATGGGCTCATTAAAGTTTTATTAGTCAAATAAATCAAAAGCCATAGAACGAACAATAATTTGTATGTTGATAACCCAATTTTTTTCTTATCATACAATAGTAACAAACTAAAATAACTGCAGCGTACAAAATGATTAATTAAGTTAAAGTTATAATAAAAACAAATACAGAAAATAATATTCATGGTTGAACTTGCTGGCAAATGCAGGTGACTGTTTCTTTTATTTTAATAACTTTAGCGTCACAACACGGGAATTCCCTTATTTGAAACTCATCATCTTTACAAACCCTCGCTTCCCAGTTAAAATTTGAATGCTGAAGTTTTATTTAATGGAAATTAAAACAACTTTCTTTTAAAAATTTTAAATTTAAAAAAAATAAAAAATAACTGAACTTTAATTTAAATGAGTTTCATCAAACGCAAAAAGTTTTAATAAATGTACAAACAAGATAATTTAAATTTTAAAAACTTTACTAAATACATATAGCAGAGTAGTTTTGCCTTTTACTTTAAGTAATAGGTTTAAATTTAGTTGATAACTATAATAATGTTACTGTAAGCAAGATTCAAAATAAAATATCATCTTTGTTATTCATGTACATGTACATTTTCCCTCACTATGAAAATAAAATTCAAAAAAAATTTAAACATAAAGTTAATTTAATTGAATTTTGTCATAGTTAAAACTTATAGATTTTAAACCTCATCGCTTACCTTGTTTTAAATTAGATAAGCTAGTTTAAGTTTTTCCAAACAAAAAAGTTAGTAATTGCTGATCATGCCGATAAAAAAAGTTCAAAACAACAACTTGTTCCAAAGTGTCAAAACCACTTCAACTATAATCATAATACTCTTAAATCAAAAACTAACTACCCTACTAAAATTTGAGTTTAATTAATTTAAACAATTTTATTTTAAAGGTTAGATTTGTAACAAGTCTACATACATATCTAAAGTTGAATTTTTTTAAATGCACTTCCAATCAAACAAAAAAATAAAAATCACTTTTAAAGCACAAATAACACTGCATAACCAGCAATCAATATTGTTTAACAAGTGTTGTTATAAAATCAAACCTCATGAGAGTGACACATTCCCACACAAACTCGCGTTGTTATGACAACGCTTTCACGGGGGCACAGCTTAATAATATCCACCCTTACAGTTTCGTTCTTAACCCTGCAAATCTCGCAACCCCTTGAAACCTGCCGCTTCCTGTTCAGAATCTCACCCAAATTTTCAACTGAATCGGATGAACTGAAAAGCAGCAAGCAGATAATGGCGAAATAAATTCGCTTCAATGTGGTTCAATGCTAATGTGACGAGTGATGCTTTTTGATTGAAGGTTTTTATTGATTTTTGCCGCATCGATTCTTTCGTTTTATTTTAAGTTTTTTGCGGACATGGTAGTGAAGTCATTGTGATGCCTTATAAGTTTAATGCGTTTTTTATAATAATGAAAATAAAGTTTTAGAATTCTTTAAATTTTTTATTACAGTTATATGAGTTAAAATGTAGATCAAAAACTAGAAGCTTTTTCAGATTTAAATATTTATATTGTTCTACAAAATGTATTTTAATACTTTAACGAATTATTTACTTAATTTTAACAACGTATTTACGTTGAAAATAAGAAACTACAAAACTTCTTAAAATTTTATTTCAACAACCTTTACAAAGTTTTTGTATATAACTGTTTTGTGACAAACATAACTTATTTATTGATAAATACGAAACAACTACTCAACTATAACAAACATTATAACGGTCCTATCAATTGCAGTCAAATTAAATTTTCACAAGAATTTTCATGGTTAGCTTTTGAAATACAAATTTTCACAAAGTTAAGTTTTTTATGAAAGCATAACTGGTTAATTTTATTTTTTGTTATTATGTAACTAGTATTATTAGTAGTATCTGCTACACTTTTTAGTTACAACCTAACTTACTTAAATTAGTAAACTTTTAAATTGCTCTTTTAAAAATTTCTCAGCATTAGATTATCAGCATATTTAAAGAAAAATGACAATACAATAAAAACAGTTTTAAAAACATTTATTTGTTTTGTAAGTGTTAAAATCAAAATTTTTAACGTGATTCAAACCAAAATTCAATTTTACTAAACAAGTTTTAAGAAAGTATTAAATTTGAAACTTAGTATTTAAAATGAAAGAACTATAAAAGTTTCATGCAAATTTTAGAAAACTAATATTTTGTGATTTTAATATGTTGAAAGTAAATTGTTAAAAAAAAAAGTAGTATTATGATTTTAAAACTAATATAAAGTGTAGTTTTTTGTAAAAAAAAACAATGTTTTAAAACATCAATATATAGAAAAAAAAATTTATTAAATTATTTTAAGTAAAGGAAATATTAGATAAATAATGACAACGAAGCAAATTTATCGCAAAAATCTTTCAGCATTTTATAAAGAAACTGATTAGTTGAAAAGAAAAGTAAATACTTATTAATGACTTTATAAAAGAACTTATGTGCATTATTTAGAATGTATATTTCATCAAACCACAGAGAAAACTTTTGTTAAGAAAAATTCAATAAATATTTAAAATACAAAAGTTTATATTTTTTATCAAGGCTGTAATTTTTTAGTGAGAAGCAATTTTTTATTAAATGGCTATTTGACACGTTTTTGAGTATTTTATAGTAAGTTCAAACATTTCATTTGTTTAGTTCAGCTTAATTATTTTGCTTATTTATTATTTAAATTTCGTTTTTGTACAGTATAGAATGTAGATTTAGTCTTATAAATTTCTTATCTTAAAAATTTTAAAATTTAAGTCTGTCTTACAGTTGTTTTTTTTTTGTTATAGCTTTTTAGTGGCAGATGTTAAGATAAAGTACAAACATTTTTTAAATTTAGTATAAAGCAGTAATTAGTTTACAAATAAATTAAATTTTAGAAAAAAAAAATTAAAAATGAAATTTTTAAAAGACTCTACTTTTTTAGTTAGAAATAACATTTTATAACAAAACAATCAAATTAGTTAGACAATTTGTGATTATTTTAGTCAAAATACATTTAGAAAAGGATATATGACAACTATGACTCATAAACATTTTTAACTTTGCATTGTTGTGCTTTACAATCAAAAATTTTTACAGTTTTTTCAGCTTTTCAACAACAAAGTTAAGTTTTTTTATACAGTAAAAACTATTTTAAGTAATACAAAATTCTTAATATATTCCAGCATATAAAAATTGTAAAACAAGCTTTATTTTATTATAACACTATAACTTGACATTTCAAAGAAAATTAACAGTGATATCATAATTGCATAAGGAAGCGCTCTCACAAAGTTGTTTTAGTAAATTTTTATATTACTACTATAAGCAGTAGAAAAAACAACAATATCTTAACAAAAAGTGGCAACAAACATGTGATTTTCAGACATTGTATATTTAAGTATGAAGTCAAAAGTTAAAAATTTAAATTCTAATTCAAACTTCGTTACTATGGCAGCATGACTAATATTTTCTTTTTATGTTCTTGAAAAGACTGAATAGTGTTAAAACTACAATAGTTTGTTTAAACTCATGGCAAATTGTCGATGATCTACAAACATTTTCACTAGATATAGTAAAATTTTCTTCTGTACATTTTTTCAAACTGGTAATTAGAACACACCTTTTGTGTTCTATAAATCACTGTGAAGTGTGGTGTGCGCGAAAGTTTTTTTAAGAATTTTATTACTAAATGGAGCAAGGTTGCAAGTATTTTAGATATTAAAGATCCAACTAGTAAATTAAATTTATTCTGTTCTATTTAGAAATTTCACTATTTTTTGCGATTTGCTTATAAGCAAGCTGATAATAACGCTTGGAAATGGGCGCTAGTTTTATATATTTCCTTTGTTTATTGTTACAAAGCTCGTTAATTTTGCCCCGTGCACTTGATTTAGAAACCCAAACTAAATAAAATCGGAAATAAAGGTCATGTGTTTATAAAAGTTATGGCTCAAAAATTAAACTTTACTTATGTTAATGGATAGATTTAAGATTTTTGTGGTATAGCACTTACTTTAAATGTTTTGTAAAAAGAAATTACTTACTAAAAATTACACTTTACTAATCTATTACTTACACAACTAAATATAGAAATACTATCAAAGCTTCGACATTTTCTGGTTAAGATTTATACTCAGTAAAAATTAAAAACTGATCATGTCAGTTTAACCCAGAGGTTGGTAGTCATTAAGAGGTTAAAATTTTGAAAAAAAAAACTTGCAAGCCGCAGTCGTAATTTTCATTACGTAAAATTTAATGCCTTAAAAATTGGTAGTTCTAAAGTATCTTTAAATAGTTAAGCAATGTTGATTTTAATTAAATACCATGGTATAAAAACATAAAGTTTTACTAAATGTTTCTCATTTTCGGACAGTTTAACTGACGTAGTCAGATTATACTAAAAAACTAAAACAAGAACTTAAATGTTTGAATACCAAACAGAAATATCATGATAAAAACCAAGCGGTAATCTGCTTAGGTATAATCCAAGTTCAAATGCTTTATTTTTTAAATAGAACATTTTTTCTAAATATATAAATAGAATATTTTGTTTATGTTTAGTTCATGCAGGCTCTGGTTATGACATTTTTCGCTTCTGTTTTAGTATCATGTCTTGGAATGCTGTATTTTGATATTAAAAAGCAAAACGTTTCGTAAAACATTACTTTTATAATCAAAAATTTGTTTTTATCGCACTTAAAAGTTCGAAATATAAAAATGGTATTTGTTTTATTTATTTTCACAAGAAAATATTAGTTTTCTAATAGTTTGCTCTAACAGTTTATTTAGAATACTTATAAAAGTTATATAACTTTATTAATATATTTACGAGGAAATGTTCAACTAAAAAAAAGAAATTGTTAGTTATTTAAATTTTTACTTAAATTAACTTTAATCCTAATTTATGGTGATATAAAATATATAAAAATAAATTTCTATCGAATGTATAACATTTATTTCTAGTGTTGTTGTATAAAAGTTTTTTATATGTAACTTTATATTTAAGTAATCGCTGAAAATGGCTAGTGTCAATTGGTTAGAGAAACTTATATTTAATTAAATAAAATGATAAGCCTTATATTACACTGAAAAGGATTAAAAATATTTAAACACAATTTTAATTTCATTACAAGTAATAGTATCACTAAACTATCACATTGCTTTTTTCAGCTCATTTAGATAAATTGTTTTCTTAGGGCTTTGAACTCAATATGATTAGTTTAAAAAATAATAGATAAAGATATAACAACTTTTTAACGCTTTTAATTGACTAAAATTCTTAACTCTCAAACAGTAGTTTTGTTTGTAATTCGATTTATACCACATAGAGTTTACTTTTGAGTCCAAAAAATTATAAAAAATTTAAAGTTCAAACAAGAGCATTTTTACTACAAAATTAAAATAATTATCAACTTTAATTGTTTTTAAATAATATTTAACATTTTACTTAGCTTACACCATTATCTTTGTTTTAATTAAGTCTTCTTTTTGTTTTAATCCGAAATATTGTTAAGCACAGGGTCGTCAGCATTTTACAAGTTACAAGTTAACTCAACTAAATGCTCACCGGCCGAACTTTTAAAAAGAATTCTAAAACAAATGCAGTGATCAATAAAAATTTATGTTTTAAATCATATTACAATATAAATTTAAAACGTAAAAGCTTTAGTAAAACGTACTTTTAAAATTATCAGCCTAAGTGTAAATATTTACTGAAAACATTGTTTGTATTCCTTTAAAAATAAAATATGCATTTTTCTGTAATATATTTTGCGGCAAGAATATTTTTGCCTGGTCGCAGTTTTCAGAATCCCGGTTAATACTTTGAAAAATAAACCTAACACAAACCTAATTTTGAAGTACAATTGTAATTTATTAAAATTACTTCACTTATAAATTTATACACTCACCTGTTTGGTGGCAAAAATTTGTATGCATATATTTATTTATTTTATTTTATTTTTGAACATAAACTTTTTCCAAACTAAGCTCTACAATGACCATGCATTCATTGTTATCTTTTAATTAGTATTTTAGCAACTGAAGTTTAATGATAGTAAAACAAAATTTTTTGCCAACAATACCAGTATTGTTAAGTTTTACTTTATAAACACTATAAATTTTGTATAAGTTTCGAATTTTAATTGAGGCTCGTTTAGTCAGGCTGATATTTAATTCCATTTTAAAATTGTCTCTAGGTTTTTATCAATGTTTCTCAAACTTTTAACTAAAACGGTGCTTTTAAAGATTACACTAATTAAACAAAAATTTGTTATTTAGTCAAAATTTTTGTTCTTTTACTGTATAATGTAATCATAGTTTAATATTTTAATGTTTAAAAATACACAACACTTTCATTACAAACAGCTTGTGTTTGAAAAATTGAAAAAAGCATAAACTAAGATTAACAATTACTTACTTTCAAAAGAATTGTTAAAACTTTGTCTAAAAGCCACAAAACTTAAATAATAAAACTAAAACAAAGAACTATACAAACCATTTCATTATTGTTTGATATAAATTTGTTATACTACTTTTGTAATACAACAGTGACATACTTGTTCTTTTATCTCAAATAAACTTAAAATAGGTCATTTAACTAAAGATCAGATTAAGTAGTCTTATGATTATTTATACATATTTGTGCGAATTGAATATTACATAAAGTTAGGAAATTCAAAAGAATTTGATTTACAATGTTTTGCACTAACCACTGCATTTAGTGTTTAGCAATGTATTTAGAATTGTGTGAAACACAATGCAGCTACATAAATCAAAAATTAGAAACGATTATAAGTAGTTGCTATTGATAATCTGTTTTGTTGAAGTATGTATTTCAAAAAAAATATTATGTACACTTTTAGAAAAATCAAAGTATTAATGTAGTCTGGTTTTAAAATTTATAACCTATTTATATTTTTTTTTACTTTTTTAATAACTATATAATACAGTATTTTGTATAATTAAAAGCGCATTAATTTTTGTTGCTAAAGTTTCTAATACTTTTAAAGAAAGATTTTTAGTTATTTAATTCATTTTATAGTTTTTTATCCAATAAACCTTTAAAATAGATGAAAAGTTTTATAAGAAAAATCGATATAGTATAATATTCCCATTGTATTAATAATATTTCAAACGTTTTACAAAATAAGTAGAAATACTTTAAAAACAGATACTAATCACTTATTTAGCAAAGGACTTTGTCAATCTAAAAACAGAACATCTTACAAAAGTTATTAATTATAAAAAAAGTACATAATGATATAAAACTATTTTAGATATTTTTTGACGAAAAATATGTTTTTATCAAAAGTATTAATCGGAATCGGAATACTTGTAGCATACAACTTTAGAGAAACCAGTAAGTATTTTATACTATTAGTTTATTTAGCTTGAAGCTTTTACTTTTTAAAACTACACACACAAAGTTATTAAATATTTGGTAGAAATAGATAAAGACTATCTATATTTTCCAGGTTGTGCCATAACAGTTAGAAAAAGGTTACAATCTGATATGGGATTGTTTTATGGTTGTGCAGTTCACGGAATTCTAAAGAAAAATTTACTCGATAAGGATGTTGAATGGACCGTCAATGGTGTAAATGCAAAATATTTCAAAAACCATTTCAAAATTTTACACACAAATGACATGACTGGCACAATTTTATATTCCTATTTGCGAATTTTAAATCCAGTTGCGCTGAGAGGACCTACTGAAATAAAGTGTTCCTTCGAACGAAGTTATATTACATTTCAAATGAACAGTGAGAACTAATTTAGTTATATATATGCGGTAATATAAAAATAACAAATACTTTATACAAGCCTAATTATGAATTTTGTGTTAAAAATTATTAGTACAACTACCGAAAGTTATTAAAGAGCTGTACTATTTTTTTACGTCAATAATGTTGATATAAAGCAAAACTTTACTAATTATATAGTTCACATATTTAACAGATGTTTGCATGTATCAGCGACAAGTAATGACGTCATGAGATAGAAAAGCATCATATAATACGATAATCTCATTTATATACTTTATTTTAACAATTTAACTAAATCAATGTTCCATTTTCAAATTATAATTAATATAATCATCACACAAAACAACATTCCAAGTACTTTAAATTGCTTCTTACTACCTATGACGTAATTATGCGTCGCACCTGACATGTTGAAAACATTTTGTAAACAATAAAAAAACTTTAATAAATAGTAGTAAAAGTTTTAGTATTTTCTAACTCCAGATGTTGTCGCTGGCAATCCGTTGAATTTTAGATTTCCAAAAGGCAGAGTAAAAAAAGATTGGATAAAAAAATGTAACGAATGGCAAGGAACTTTAGTCGGATGTGAAAATAGTAACTATTCTTTTTATTTATTTAGAACAACAAAACATTTTAACAACAATGCACTGCTAAGATAATTTTTTGTATGTTAATTTAAGTTTTATTTCTTTAATTTAAACCTTTTTTTTTTAATTTCTTTTAAATTTTATATTACAAAGTTCTATACAGCATAGGCTCTACTTAGCTTACTTTTTAGTTTTTAGTAAATTTACTAATACTATATTGAATTATTTGAATTATTCTAAATAGAATTAAACTGTCTATTTACTAACAGGTACTTGTGAATGCGCTTTAAAAGGTAAGGATTTCTTTTCATTATACCTTTCGTTAGTTTTAAGTTTTAGTAATTTTATATTTTAAGAGCATTCAGTAATTAACGTAACGATTCTTTAAACTTATTTAGCTTTGGAAATAATTGACACTACAAGCAAACATCCAATAAAAAAGAACCCTTTCGTTGCCTTTAGAATAGTGGATAAAACTTTGGCCACTCACAGAAAAGATTGGTACATGAAACTTTATCTCGCTTACGTTAACACAAACGATGATGAGAACCCCAGAGAAAAGTGGGGTAGCAAGTCGCAAACTGGAATGGAATTTTACTTGAAATCGAAGGGAAGTTCTATAAAGCCCGACGTTCTACACGATGTTGTTGTTAGTTTTGTGTCTGAAAACAAATTAAAAAATAGTTTGATAAGTAATAGTGTTATTTTTATCATTAGATGTTGTCTTATTAAACATAAGCAACTTATTAAGATATGGTGTCAGTGTTAAAGTGTACCACTATTTACATAGTAACCTCTTTTACTTTATTTTGAAATTTTAGTACTCATTAGGTAATTAGTAAAAAAAAATCAAAATTACTCAGGTATTTCACAAATTTCTAAAAATTAATTCTTTTATTCGAGTTTTTATTTTAAACTAAGTAACGCTACGCATTAATTTAAATTTAGATGACAATAACATGTTTTTCAACATACAAAACTAATTAAGAAATTTAAATTAAGTACAAAGGAACTTTTTTCAAAACATTGCTGTTAAATATTATATAACGCAATGAAGAAAAATATTTATCAAAGATAAGACACTACGGACCGATGTGGAATAGAGACACGTACGCTCCTAGCGGCCATTTTGTTGAAGATCATTTCAAACTGAAAACTTCATCGTTCGTTCCCGGCAAACCGACGATTTATAATTGCCCTACATTTGAATTCCGCGACCCTGTATTTGAATTCCACTTCGAATCAGTTGAAGACACAAGTTTTTTCGTGAGTCATTTTGTTATTGGAAAATGCTTTGTGCCGATAGATGCACTGTTTTTTTTAAGATTTTTTAAGTATAAATTTAAATACAAACAAATAAAGTATAAAATTTAAACAGAAATTCAAAACCTTTATGTTATTTTTCGATAATATGTTGACACGGACTTTTTATTACGTGATGTTACAACTGCACATGATATATTATTAAAGCATTTTTCAGGTTCCAAAGCTGTATAAGAACGGTGTTATAGATCCTAATGCCGTTTTAAGGGGGAATAATGTTTTTGAACTCAAAATTTCAAAATTAAAAGTCAATGATATCTTCAAAATAAAAATTCATTCAACTGAAGAAAAGTATGACAGTGTTTTCAGTAATACTATAAAGATTGAATCAATTATATTTTTTGAAGGGTTAGATTTTTTTTATATAAAAACAAATGTTAGTATAAAATATATAAGCTTCATTGAAAAACGTTATTTTTTTTTTCAATAGCTTTAATTTTTACAAAAACGTTAGTTAAACTATTAGTATATTTCTTTTTATTTTTAGATAGGAACTGTTTAATACTTATATTTTTTCTCAATGTTTTCTCTAAAACTTAAAGCAAATCATAACTGTTTTGAGTTAATAATTCCATTTAGAAAAACCATTAAGAATTTTGCTCCGTGTTAATAAACAACACCTAATAATTCACTAAGTTAAGTATGTATTATTAATCCTTTTTTTTTCTCAGACGTCTTAATAGAATTGATTTTACCGATTCGAATATGGTTTAGTGAAGACCATTGTTAGCAGAACTAGAATTTATACTAAACAGCTACATATAATGTCTAGTTTAAGATATGATACTAATTAAAATTCTTTTCTTGTTCGCATGCAAACAACGAGATGTTTAAAAATTTCTAATGTAATATTTCACTGTTGTGCGTTTATCTAACCTTTAAAATTTTTATTTTTATACAGAAATTTCTTTCAGCTTTATTTATAGATATTCAGCTTTTGTATAAGCATATACCTGTTTAACATTTGTTTTTCATTATGGACAAGAATCTTATTAAAAAAATAAAATGTAGTATTTAGTTTTAGCAAACGTTAACTGATTAATAATAAGTTTTATTTTTGATAATGAGTTTTTTAACTGTTGTTTATGTTGATTAACACTTTTACACAAAAAAATTTAACGTTTTGTTTTAGCTGTATATCTATCTCAAGTTTAGTTTTATGTGTATACTAATGGACGAAAGGCATATTTTGCTAACAGTAAACTATTTTAAAAACATTAATCAAATCACGTAAAACAGTTATAAGGTTTTAAACAGTTTATAATTAAGTACAACAATACTATTAATTCTATAACTATTATTCGTAAGTCGTTTATGTGTTACCAAAATGTTTTATTATATTTTATAAACACCAATCTAAAAAAAATAAAAAAAATTACCAGCTGGCAGCTATTAAGATTTAATCTAGTATTATATTGGTGGTCTTAAGTATAAGTCGTGCCCAATAAAGCACTTCTAGCAATTTTTTCTAAATTAAATATTCATTCTAGGTCTATGGACATCTTTGTGTATTGATAGATGTTCACAAGCCATAAATTTAGCTAAGCTTAATTTGATATAGTAACAGTTTTTTAATCAAATAGCATTAAGTTTAATAAATAAACTAATATTTTATAATTTTAGCCAACATAACGGGAGTTGTTTAAAATATTAGGTATTATTTACATATTAATAGCTAAAACTTTAGCGATCCAGTTGTAAGGCATTAGAAAAATAAAAATAAATGGAGTAACTTTATTTTAAATAATTCAAGTCACAAATGGTACTTACATATACCAAAAATTTTTTCTTCTAGTACATATAAGTAGTTTTTCTGTGGCTAGATATAGTATAATCATTTTTTTTATGTTTACTAATATATGCATTAAATCTGTCAATTTATTTTAAAATTTTTATTAAAAGAAATTATATTCGAACATAGTCATATTATTTTCGAATTTAGTCATATTAATTAACTCTTAGTTTAGCTTATATATGTTATTCATAATTGTTAACAACTATATAACATTTACTTATATATGAACGTAAATTTGATGAACGAGTAAAATAGTAAAAAGTAACTGACAGCTTTTTTTATGTAATTCTGTAATTGAATGATAACGTTAGAAAATGAGCACTAACGCATTAAAATATAACCTTTTTAATATTCTACTAACTGTTTGTCAGTTTATCTGTTTTTATCAATTACTCCTAATCAATAGTAATTTATTATGCTCTTTCGTAATTTATTTAATACGTAATACTTACACTTTTTCAATTTATATTTAGTGATGTTTGCACTTTTATTTTTATAGTTTTAGTGTCTAGAAACTTTTTATTAGCTTTAACCGACTAAAATTATTATCCAAAACAATTACTGCTTAATTGAAAATAATGTAAATTAATAAAAATTTAAAATTTATACAGTTACTAAAGTATTAAAAAATATCTTAACAATATTATTAGATTACTCGAATATTTTTATTACAGTTATGAGTAAAAAGATCGTTTGAAAATAAAGATCTCAAAAGTAATTTATAGTAAAATGACTAACTATATACGGTTATTTTCATGTAAAAAAATACTGCTAGTGCAGCACCCTATTAATTGTTTGACAAGGTCAGTTTTATCTCACCATAACCGGTCACAAACGATAAGCACGTATATTTACTAAATATAAAAAATCTGCATTAAGCAATTATATGAAAAAAAAATAGCGCTGCAAAAGGAACCACCTGTTTTCTTCCAAAGACCCAATTTTATTTCAAAAATGACTTTTTTACATTTTTATATAGAAGCAGTAACAACAAAGAATATTAACACTCGTATACATTTGTTCCAAAGTATATGTCCGTGGTTTTGTTTACACAAACATTTTTGTACTGCTTATAGGATAAGGCTTGTATTTAAAAAAACTGTTTGAAAAAATTAATGAGATGCTAAATCTTCTAATGTTAAAAAAGTTAACTTTGAAACTTAAGTATCTTTCCGTAAAATTTTAAACATTAAGTTAAAGTTAATTTAAACTTTAGCATTAACTTTAAAAGTTGGTTATAAAATTTGAATTAATTTCAAACCGATAATAAATAAAATATAGCATTAATAAAAAGTATTATTGTTGTTGGAAACATTTTCTTCGCCAAGTAAAAATGTTAACTAATTAATTTAAAAACTAATTTTAAAAAAAATAATGATAATTTCGTTAATTCCCAAAAAAACAGAAAACTGCACTGTATGCAACCTAGAAAGCCATTACTGAAGCGGACAGAGAAAAAGCACTTAATATAAGAAAAGAATTAACATATATATGCCCCCGTTTCAGATCTAGCTACTTTTAGTGTTATTTTTAGTTTTAGTTTTGATAATTTTTTTTTTAAGTTTTTTGTTTTAATTTTTTGCTTTTTATACCGTCTTATTTTTTATCCATTTATTATTTTTTTTATTACTAGCAATTTGTTTACAAGTATTCATTTTATTTATTTTAATTTTATTCAAGGAATGCTTTTGCTTAGTTTTATCTTTACAATTAATTAACTAACTTCCCTTTCATTTGCTCAAGCATATTACTTATTACTATCTCATCACCTAATCTCATTATATACATTTGTGTGATTCATTTCATTTTATTGTCAATTTAAAAAAGCTCTGAAGATTCTTAAATAGGTGAAACGGCGTTAGCTTGAATTGACAATTGTTTAATAAATTATACCTAATAAGAAATTAAAAGACTAGATATTAGGTTAAATCAAAACAAAATACAACAAATACCAGACTATTACGATCGCGATATGAATAAAAAAAGCGATCTTTTTATGATGATTATGAAAACAGCCAAAATAAATCAATAAAAAATTTACGATACTTTTAGAGCACAAACACTAAATAAAATGTTCGAAAGATAAAATGTTGTAAGAAATCCTTAAAACTATATCAATTATTTCGAGGAAGAACTGTAGGACTATAATATTATAATTGATTTAGAAAAATACAATTATCTAAAAGAGTTTTGGCCAAAGGAAGATGTCTCAGACCACTATAAGATTATAGAAAGAGGCGAAAGAAATTATAGCTCGCTTTAAAACTTTTGTTTACACCGCGATAACGAATTAACTAGAAATTTAGACAAAATTTTAGACCTGGAAAATCAAAACCATTTTTTATTAAATTTTTTCGACGGCAACCAAATGGGCCAATTGTCCAGAAGATGACAGAATAACATTTATTATTGCTTGTTTGATGCCTTCTGCATTTTAAAGAAAACTAAAGATTATTACGACGCGAACCTTGTAATTTTAGTCGTAAAAGTCAAGCTACATGGAACGCTCACAAAGAAAGTGCATTACAAACTAGTCAAGTAAATTACAATAGGCTATATAGATCTGGCCAAGTTTGTTATATATTTTGAAAGAAATTATCAAATTATTTATCTCTCTGAGCCCCAACAAGAGTCTTATCAAAGAAATAAAAAAGTTAACAGTAACTATGGTTACCAACATCGAAATAGAAGCAATGTGAGCAACAACAGCTCCAATCAATATTTTCTAAGGTTCCGAGAAAATAAAAAGAGAGACTACAATTGTTCTAATTCATATTCACGTCCTTATACTCATAAAAATAATCAAAATCGACAACAGGGAAACGGTTCCCCGTCGTCCCGAAGGTAAGAGAAAGATACAGTGGGTACCTCTAAATGATCCTCTAAATAACTTTCTTAATAAGCCTAATAAATAATCTAATATAACTCATCGCAAAACCCACAACCAGCTAACAAACAAAACAATAATCTTATGTGTAAATCTAATGTCAGTAACGTAAAAAAAATACAAAAAAATGTAAACTTGTTTAAAATAATCAAAATTAGTCTCTTATAAACACTAGTTAATTAAAGGTAATACACTGAGTACTTATAGTTTGATAAGCAATAATTTTTGGAAATTTAAAATAAAAAAAGCTTAACTCGTTCGTTTCAAAAATTTACCATAAATCTTGTTATTTATATTGAATAGAAATTCTGATTTACTATTTTTGGCTGACACAGGGTGCGAAATCTCTATTCTGCCTAAAAATCTAACAAAAGATACTAATCATTATTTTGAACCACAAAGTAAAACCAAACAGGGACTATGTAATACTTCTATATATCGTATAGGGAGTGTTGATGTTGTCTTAAAATTTGGTAATTTAAATTATATTGAATATAATTTTTGGGTCACACAAGAATATAGAGACTACGTAATTATTGGGCTGGATTTCTTAAACACTTATCAACTGTCTATTTCTATAGAAAACTTAAAATTGTATCAACATTACATATCACCAATCGTGTAGTTAATTTATATTTAGCTAACAAATTTCCAAAATCGGTAGTAGTTGCTTAGATTTATAACTTATTATAGTCTACATTCTTGTTTTTAATAAAAAAGTAAGAATTTACTTGCTGGTCTTGGACTTTAAAAGATATTCAAATGATGTACGACTCGATAACTGAAATTTTTTTTGTGCACTAGGTCCTAGAACCTAATATATTTAGCGGTTTTATGTTGTTTAATTAACAATATGCTGGCTAAAAATTTTTGTTTAACTGGCTTTTAATTTCCTGTCAACAAATAGTTTGGGCATAAAAGAACTAGCACATAAAGAAGTTTTTCAGTGTTTAAGTATGTTTATATTTTTTTCTACGTCTGAAAAAGTCATAAGATAAGTTTTTAATCTAAAATTAGAATTTACTATAACTTCTTAAATTAAATCTTTAGATTGTTTAGCAAAGTTGTTAGTATTAAAAACAAGGGACAAACTGTCAAAAGCTGTAGCTTAAGAAACAATATATAAAAGATAAGATAGTTAAACATTTCGTGTAAAGTTATGAATAATAAAACTTGAAACAAACGCGTTCTTTAAAAATAATTATTTTTATAAAAGTTAAGACGTAAAAAAAGGCAAGTTTTCAAACAAACGTACTATATAAATTCTAATTTTAATATAAGCTTCAATTACAAAACATTGTTTTTAAAAGATTCAACAATAGTTAAAAACAGTATTGGTAACATTTTGTTGCCAATATCATCTTTTCATCAAAAAATGAGTTTATTTTAACCTTGATAAGCAATGAAATAAAAAAAAAAGGATACTCTGAAAGTAACGAACAAACAAAGATTTTTTAGCAGTCCTTTGTTAATCTGTGAAATTAACTTTTGACTTGTATAGAAGGAAAAGCAAAACTGTAATTGGAGTAATGATTGCAACTGTTGTAGAATAACTTTATTAATTGGTTGTTTAAAGTTCTTGTTTTGTACACATACATCATTTTCGTTGCTTATAATAACAAAAAAAGCTTAAATGATGTAAAATTATTTGTTCTAAACAGTTTTGATGCTGAAAACAAATGAGAAATCTTGAAAACTACTAATCAGCATAAAAAAAATCAAGTCTAGCACAACAACTACAATGCTTCCTACTTTCAACATCACATGCCTGTTCGAATCAAACTACCACCACACTTGCAAAACCAACTATTAAAGCTCATAGACCATAACTCATGTGTTAGTGTGTTTATATGTAAAAATTTTAAAAGTTTAAAAATTACAGATAAGAGAAATATTTCAAAGCTAAAACTTTAAATGATTTATATAAGCCTCGAGTTCGCTTTTAAATAGGAAAAAATACTTAAAACAAAATATTTAAGAAACTTTGACGAGTATTAAAGCTGTAATAGTTTTCCTATTTCTTATATTGAAAACATTTTAAATAAATATTTTAGGGCCTCTGAGTAACAAAATAAAATGTCAATTTTTATTTTCAAGGTTTGAAAGAAAGATTGTAATTTTTGTTTAAAGAATGAAATAACAAAATTTCTTAAAGAAAAATTAAAAGCAAAAGTATAAATCAATTTATCTAAGAAATAAAACGTCAGAAGTTATTTTACATCAAATCTGCGAAATTAATTTTAAATTTGTATAGAACTAAAAGTAAGACTGTAATTGGAGGAATATTGTAACTGATGTATAAGAAATTGTTCAAAATTAACTTGCTTTAAAACTTATATTAAGTATCAAAATACAATTAAATTTGGTATTGAAAAACTGATCATTTGTTGGTATGTAAAATGTTAAAGTTAATGAACAAAAGATAAAAGAATTTGTTAAAAAGTTAAAATTGTACATAACTTAAAAGAACTTTTCAATCAAAATGTTTACAAACAACAAGTCTTAGTGGTTAAAATATCTTTTCCAGTTGTTGGTTTTACTGAGATTGTAATACTTTAAAAAACATATTATTATGATTTTGAATATCACATAAAAACATATAGTTTGAATTTCAAGGTTTAAAAGAAAGCCTATACTTATTTTTTTAAGTATGAATGTTAGATATCTTAACTTATGTTTTGTATCAAAATACAATTTAATTTGGTATTTAAAAACTGATCATTTGTTGGTATGTAAAATGTAAAGTTTGAGAACTAAAGATAAATGGATTTAGGAATAAAGTTATTTGTTTAAGAGTTAAAATTATATATCAGTTAAAAGAACTTTTCAAACAAAATATTGAAAAACAACAAGTCTTAGTGGTTAAAATATCTTTTCCAGTTGTTGGTTTTACTGAGATTGTAATACTTTAGAAAACATATTATTAGGATTTTAAAAATCACATTTAAACATTTAGTTTGAATTTCAAGGCTTGAAAGAAAGCCTATAGTTTTATTTATCTTTTGTTAAAAAAGTAAAGCAATATTTTTTTAAGAAAAGGTATAACTAAATAAGTAATAAAATTAAACCAGATGAAAATAGAAATAAACGATTCACAATATGTTTTTGCATTAATTATAAGTTGCATAAGGCTAAAATAAATGCCATCATATTCTTTTATGCAAGTTAAATAGAGCTTTGTAGAACTTTAATAATTGTTAAATAAGAAAGCCTTAAAGAAGTAAATGAAACCTTGGTTAGTAGCTCTACTTTCCAAATCAATTTATACCATAAACTAAAACATTTAAACATTTAAACAACAACTTGTTTAACAAACAACTCTGTCATCTATATAAATTAATCGAGTAAAATCTTCGATTAAGGTTTGTCTCAAAATAAAAATAGTTATAATACTGTTTACAAAGTCATCCGAAGTTTTAATTTTATGTCTTACAGACAAATTAGTTTTAATTACTCCTTGATAAAAAAAATAGTTTAAAAGCAAAGTTTGTATTTGATAATAGAAAAATTTCGAAAGGTTGATATGCAATGATGAGATAGTTTTCTGTTTTACTTTTACCAGGAACTACCTGAAGTTAGAAACTTGCTTTAAGATAAGTTAAATGTAATTGATTGCAAAGTTTAAAACAACGATTTTGTCAAATTCATAAAGAAATTGCTTTTGTTATTTGCATTAAGCAATTAAAATAAATCTATTTTTTGAGAAACAAAGAAAAGTTATAAGCAGTCCACTTTTAACAAATGGTTTAATTTTTATTTGGAATGAAAGTAAAAGAAAGGCTAAAATTGAAGGTATAATTGTAGCCCTGGCATTGACTTAAAAAGGTTTATAACCAGCATTTTGCGAAGTTACTGATCATAAATAGAAAACAACAAACTTGTTCTTGAACAAAACATTGATAAGCAGTGGTGATGAGCAAAGAAACATAAAAAAACGGTATTAAATTAGTCCACTGTTTATTTTTTGAGTTGCTCTTAGAATGAAGAAAAGTTGTTTAAGTGATATACATTTGAAAAGATTCAAATTAATTTGCTGTTTGAGAATCTAAATGATTATTTTCTTATTAAGATTGTTCGATTACTTTTTTAAACTATCTTTGTAGTAATAAAAACTCTCTTATGTAAAAAGTGCGAAAAATTATCAAATGTTTAAGAGCTATCAATCAAGGAAAACTTTTAATTTATTTAAAGCTCTAACAATTTTATATACACCAAGTATACATTACTTGGTCAAACCAAGTTTAAAACAATATATCAAAGAAGATCATAGTGATTACTACAGTTATACTAACTTTTGGCGTTTTTTAGGACTACAAATGTTTGGAACCCTTTTGCTTAGCAGAAAATGATATCAAAATTTTTACCAAGATTTGAAATAAAGATTTTACTTATTTAAACACAAAAGATAAAGTAAACAAGTAAAAAGTGAAAAATAAATGCAAATAGAAAGAAGTACTTAAGAACATGCTTTTGCATCAACTACAAATTGTACTAGACTAAATGATAACTTCCTTAAGGACTTGTATGCTAATTGAGTTTTTCTACAAATTTATTATGACGTATTAAATAAAAGCTACAGGTAACTTGAATTGTAATTCTACTTTTGTGAAACTTGATTTATATTACTAACTAAAAGCACAATAAACTTTGCTCTATTATTAATACTTTTGATGTGAAAAGAACTAAGTAAGTTACACAAACTAGTTACATTGTTTGAAACTTTAAAACCAGGAAACAATTAATTTAATGTTCAAATAGTACTTTGTGAATGGTCTAAAAGTATTACATTTAAAGGTGATATGTAAATAAAGATACGAACAGTTAAAGAAATATTTCACGAAAAAAGTTCGAATACATTTTTACTTAAAGACCAATTAAGTTTATACTTTTAAAGTTAATTTTCTGCTTTTGTGATTTTTCACAATGATCTATATGAAAATATATTAATTTACTTTGTAACAATAAAAATATAAAATTAAATAAAAATATAATACAACTTATTAATCATAAATCTTTTTTTTTTTATTAACAACTTATAAACATGGAAGATTATTTTAAAATCTCTTAATCAAGTGACTTATGTTCTAAGTAAATTAAAATAGTTTAAAGTTTCTATACAAGGAGTATTTACATAAATTTAGCAATCAAGTTTAGTTGTTTTTGAAAAGTTTAAACGAATACAACTGTATTCTGCAATAAGTTAAGCTTAGATAAACTTTATTTTTAACTCGAATAACATATATACTTATTTTATGATTATGTCATATCAGAAAAGCGAGAACTATTAAACATTAATTATTAACATACATAGATAACCTGTACATAAAGCACCATAAAAAAAAGTTATTACTTTTAACTTTAAATCCTTTTAAAAGCGACAAGTAGTTCAAGTTGTAAATAAAAATTATCATTAACAAGCTTTTTTTAATACAACTATTTTTTATAATTTTTACCGAGAAAGTATTTTATTTTTAAGTTGTTTTGATTTATTATTATTGCTTAACTTTAACTTGGAATTCCAATTTAGTCAGCCTAGTAAATTTTATTAAGGTAAAAAATAATTAAGTCAATAAAACTTTATAACGTTATTTAAGGGAAAATAAGATAGAAAAATACTTAAGTTATACAAAAACAAGTAAAGAAGTATAGTTCTATATGCTTATAAGTTTTGTAACTATGTGGTAGAGTATAAACTTCCTAAAAATTAGTGCATTTTTTTTTCAGTAGTAGTAAACTATACTCACCATAGTAGTAGTAATCACTGTAGTTTTCCTATAAAGGTATGTACAGATGGTGTAAGTTTTGATTTGGCAACGTTTTAGTTAGGTAGCCGAATTTACCAGTAAATACCTAAAAAAAAGTTAACTTAACTAAACTTTGAGTTATTTTGTTACAAAAAGTTTTCTTTAGGTCCATATCGGAGTCTATAAATGGAGTGTTTTCATAACCAAAGTTTTATTGAAACTTACTAACAAGTTACAAATAGTTCCGTAATAACAATAATTTTACTTAATTTACAACAGCCTAATCAGATACATTAATGTTTTTTAGTCTGAAACATTGTTTAGTAAAGGAGTCGTCAGCCTTTTGTAAGTAAAAAATTCATAAAATCAATTGCTTACAGGCCGCATTGTCTTCCGTGGGCCAGAGTTGTTTCAAAATAGTTTCAGTGATTTACATAAAGCTTAATTTTAAACCCAAAATGTAGTTTTAAATAAACAAAAGAGCCATAATAAAATGTAATTTTAAATTATCATCCTTACTGTAAGTCTTGACTAAAAAATATTTAAAACAAATAAAACAGTGTTTTTTTATTTAAAGGTAACACGCTGGTTGTTTACTTTTACTCTTACGGGTAGCAGTATATCGACCTAAGGTGAATTTATATGCTAATAATGGAAACGGTTCTAAATTGCACGAGGGCAGTTATTGCACGAATATACTTTTGCACGAAGACAAATTTGCATAAAAAAGTTATTATTTTTCGCCCAAGCATATTTGAAAGCTTCCCGCTAATAATATATGATTGTTGAAAATTATTTCTAGTGTAAATTAAGTTTTTAGATAATTGTTTTTTTTATAACTGTAAATTAGAAAAGTCAACCGAACAATATGTTACTTTACAACATCCACTAATCACTTCATGTGGCAAAAAACGTGTATTAATTTCAAAAGAAGTTGTTTTTATTTCATTTTATAATCAAGAACACTTTAGATCTCAGCTACAAAATTAGCAGCAATTTGTTTTTAATTTTGTATATTACTTTAGCAACTAACGCTTATGAAAACAAAGAAAATTTAAAACTAAATTTAAAATGCAAATGTTTTCATTAAGATTTCAAACAAAAAGTCACTGTGGTTTATACATAAATCTGATAATAACTCTTTGGTGTTGTTACCAAAACTTTTTTTAAATAACTTTTTTTTAATAATAAGTTTATATAATAACTTTTCGTTTGTAAATGTAAATTAAACCGGTCTTAGTTTAGAATATTTTTTAAATATATTTTATAGGGTTGTTTAGGCAAGCCAGTATTTTGTTCATACTTGGTTATAAAGTTGTCTTTATTTTGTATATTTTATCTGTTATTTAATTGTCTTTATTAAACTTGTGCTTTTAAAGCATATACTTAACAAACAATTCAATTTTATCTTTAATTACATTAGAGTATATTTATTTTTCGTAGTTTATTTTTAAGTTTTAAAATTTTTTAGTTTATATGTTCAATAAAATCATACTTTTGTAGGTTCATGTTTTTATTTGAAGATATTAGTTTTTATACGAATATGTTAATCTAGATAAGTGTAATTTACTTTAAAACATGTGTATATTTTATAAATGATTTAGATTTGAAAAGTAGTATTTTTTCAAAGAAACAAACATTAAATACGTAATCTAATAATAATCAAAACCATAAAACAGAAAAAGAAGAAATCTTTTTTTATGACTTCTTTTAAATCTTAGCTAGGTTAATGAATCAGTATGTGTGTATCGGTGCTTTTATTTAAATCGATCGATTAATAACCTAATCTGAGTTATGCGGCTTTACAATTTTCAGAAATTTCCTAAACACGTCTTGTTACTCAGGTGTGTGTAAAATTTTTTTTTCAACTTCTTTGAAAAAATCTTAGAATTTACAAAATAGTTTAAGAGTGTAGTTTATTTATTGTATTTCTTTCTAGTTTAGCTATCATTATGTACGTTTTTATGACGATGGTATTAAAGCTTAATTGACTAAAAATTTTTCAGTTTTTGACTTTTTCAGCTTTTGATTATGGTTTTATGGCTGATTTTATGTAACTCAGGAATTTTTACTTTAAAAGTGGTAAGTCTGTTTAACTATTAAAGAAGTATCTTAAAAACTTATTTAAGCATTAATTATGTTTAAAAATTATTTAAGATTTTTGAAATACAAATAGACTTAAGTTTATTTTGTCAAATATTTAAGAATACATACTTTTTTGCAAAACTGCAAATTATTTAATACGCAGAGATAATTTTAAAACAATTAATATAAATAATTTTGTTAATTTGAACTAGTTTAATTATGGTGACGTACAAGCACTATCATCCTACTTTTTTAACTTATTTCAATATTTAAATTGCTTTTTTGAAAGCTATTTCTTACTTTTATTGCATCCTTTAAATAAAGATTATAAAAAATTAAATATTTGTTTAAAACTATCATATTTATCGAGTACAACAATTAATTATTTAGAAGTGTGTTTTTAGTTTTAGTTCATTTTAGTGTTAGAGGTGATTTAGTGGTCATTAAATTCCAATTACGCTTAATTTTTAAAAAACTACTTTTGAAAATAATCGGTTCACAAAAAAGTTCTTTTTAGTAAACCTGTCACTTAAAAGGCTCCAAACTACTTATCTTTAATCTTCCTTTTTAACATAAAATTTTCAAACTAAGTAAATTTTTTAGTATTAAACAGTGTAATGTTTTTTTTTTTTTTGAACATCCTTTTTTAACATAAGTCATCAAAATTTATATTTAAAACTCATTTTAAAAATATAACATTTTAAAATGTCTTAACTTTATTATCTAAAACCAACGATTAAAAAAAGATATTTCATAACAAGCTTCTTCACGAAACTCATTAAAACTTAAAAAGCGACAATAGGAATACTTCTACTCGAGGTGAAGGTCCTTTTTGAGTGTTTGCGCGGTGATCGGGTGCATTGCGGACATGTTCTCGTTGTACGCTTCGATTATCGTCGGCCTGGTCACCTCCCACGCGTACAAGGCTCGGTACACCGGCCTGATGAACTTTTCTCTTCCCTGCGTCACAGCGTACTTGACTGCTGCGTCCGCTTGGCTCTGCAAGTGTCCTTTCAACGCGAGCTGGAACCAGCGGCTCTGCAGTTCGACGTTGGGGCTCATTGAGAACTTGTACAAGCTTTCCATGGCGGCCAACTTGTCTGCAGACAGTGTTGTTTCCTAGAAAATTGTTAGCTTGTTAGTCTTAAACTTAGTAAGAAGTACTTAAACACTGGCTTAGTGATATTATTTATCAAAGAGTCATTTAATTATTGTATATCAAACCTGGGTCAAAAGCTCTCCAAGAAATTCCAACTTCTGCATTGGAGATAAATCTTCAACTTCTTTTGCTTTAAAGTTGTCAGTATCTTTGGCCTATAAAACAGCTTAAGTATTAAACAAACAAAAAAAACAATTTACCTTACTAAGTAAAGTTTAAACTACTCAAGCATAATATTTTGTGAATAAAAATTCACAAAGTATAATTTTTAAAAGTCCAATATAAAAATAAATTGTTAATAATCTTAGTAAAAATAAAACAATACGAACCTCGACCCATTTGTTACAGAGATCTTTGCAGGCTTTCAATAAGGAATCATCGTAATCAGGAATTACAGGAGGCATTCCAGGAGTGTACATCCAGGCATCCCAGTCAACTTTGTTGAGTATTTCGTGCTGTAAAATTAGTTTAGTTGGTCTCAAACTATGGTATATTTACAATTGAGAAAACAAGCTTTTCGTTTTCTGTTGCTTTAGATCTGTTTGTTTTGTTTTGCTCAATAACAACTTGCGTAAAAATTGTTTAAAAAAATCACTGCTTTGTTTTTTTGCTTCTTAAAAAGTTGTTTTGTTGTTATTACAATAATGCAACGAACCTTGTCGCTGAAGTACTGGTACAAATGTTCCTTCCACTCGCCAGTTGAAAGCGACTTGTACTTGAAGTGGTTCACGTAGTTCAGCAGGTATGCCTCAAAAACTTCATCGCCGCCCAAAACGCTTTCCAAATAATTCAAAAAAGTAAAACCTTTTTCGTAGGGAACCAGAGAAAACGCGTCTTCCGGGTGGGTGGTCGACAGGTCAGGAACCAGACATGTCAGGGGATTTTTTGGGCCCATGCGTTTGATCTGATAATTGTTTTCGATTTTTAAATTTTTAAACTAATAAGTTCAAACATTCGTTAAAGATAAAAATATAACTTTGCAAATTACAAATTGGTACCAATTTTTTAAGTCAATAATACTCTTAAATATCTCTTATGAGCAAATGCCTTATAATTTTTAGCAATTAAACTTAGTCAAACTAAATACTAACGGTATCTTCGAGTGCTCGTTTTCCCTTGATCGCGTGAAGTTGTGCCTCTGGTCTGCCTTTCGTCTTTTCAATAATTCTACGCTCTAGAAACATGGTGAAACCTTCGTTCAACCAAAAGTCTTCCCAGTTCTTGTTTGTTACCAGGTTTCCAGTCCAACTGTGCGATATTTCGTGAGCGACAGTGGATGTTAATGAACGATCTCCGGTCTGTTATATTAAGTGTAAATAAAAATGATAAAACTTTCCGGCATAACTTTATTGTAAAAAATTGCAAATCTTTTAACAGTTTGAAATTGTTTAAAACAGCTCAAGACTATTCAATTAAAACAATGTTTTTTTAATAACTGATGATCTTTTTTTTGACTGAAATATTGTTTTCAAAATAAAATCTTCAAATAATGAAGGTTATATTATTGTCATTAACAATAAATTAAGTTGAAATCTTTTTTGTTAACTTTAAAGAATAAAGTTTTACAATCGAAAACAATTTATTCAAAAACTGTATTAATAGTTTTGTCTAAACACAACTAATTATTCCATTGTTACGTAATACCTTATTTTGTGTAATTTTATTGCTGTACTTACAACTTTGCTTTTTATATAATAAAACTTTGCTGAAGACGCGTATTAAACGCAGAAACAGCTTTCTAAAGCAGTAGTTTATTTTGTGTGTTCTAGTTTTATATATATTATTTTTTGTGTTCTTAATAATTTTGTAAGCAAATTACTTACGATAAGTCCAGGTGTGACAAAAGTCAAGTTCGGATTTTCCATGCCGCCAAAAGGAAAAGAAGGAGGAAGTACGAGCAGGTCGTAAGTTTTCCACAAGTATGGACCGACCATTGCTTCTGCCGTTTGTATGTACTCCTCTGTCTGTACAAATTGTTTGCATCAAAATAGTTTAATGAGTTTTGTTTAATCTATTTAATTCGTTCTTACACAAAAAGTACTACTTCTAAATACTAGTTTTTAAAAAAAGAATGTTGTAAGTTAACACAAAAACAGTAAGTTTTGATAAATTTGATAATTAATCTTACTTCTTCAAACTCCCACTGCGCCTTTTCGACCATTTCTTCTTCGCACCACACGCTCGATCTCGGCCCGATCTTTCGCGAAACCAGGTTTCCCGCCACAATTGCGATCAGGTAGGCGGGAATGGGAACTTTCTGCTCGTAGTAGTAAGTGGTAGTTCCGTCTTCATTCACCGTCTTATCCTGGCTTTCAACTCCGCCCATAATAACCACTATCGGCGTTTTTACAGATACCTAAATTAGATTAAGTTGTTGAATTGACTATGATATTTAGAATGAGTTGCTTATAACTGAATATTTAAGTTTCATATCAACTATGTAAATAAAGATATGTTTTACAAAACTAAAAAAAAAATATTTTTAAAGACAAAAAAATATAATTGTAAAGAATAGGTATAAATATAGCATTCAATTTTTATTTCAGCGCAAAGCTTACAAGTAATTTATTAGTTTGAAAATAAGTAATTTATACTTTAAAATTTAAACTAACTTTAGCATCAAACGTGGATTTAACTGCAGGTGTATCTTGGCAAGGCAACATCGTACGAGCAAAAATTGACTGTAATAATATAATAATTGAAACTTTAATTCAAAGATTTTATGAAAAAATGTTGGTACACCCTAAACTTACTGATGACACAAAAAAAAATCTTACCCAAGAACTACCAACGACTAATTAAGATAAACGCTTAAAGTTTTTCAACAAATGACAACAGCAAAATTTAAATGTCACCTGACACTGGCTGTACATGTAAGGGTGAGTTTTACTCATAGTCTGTTCAGCTTGCATCCATTGGATTGCCTCTGCTGTAGGCGAGTTTTTGTAAGAGATATGCAACTCAAACGTTTCATTTCTGTTGGGAGTTTTAATTTAAAATGTTTGCAAAGTTAAAGTAGATTTCGTACAACTTAAGGTTGAATGTGATTATAATTTTATACTTACGGATTAAATTTAGGCAGCTGAATGTTTAATGCAGTTCCAAATTTTCCATCACAAGTTGAATATTCTGCAGACTCGCCATTAACTTGCAACCCAGATATTGTGAGATCATCTGCATCCAAAACCTGTTTGTAGTTAAGAAATTTAAAAAACTTCATAAATAGCAGCTAAATTATAATTAATACCTAGTACCAAAGTTATGATTGGGTCAAAAATGAGGTTCTAAAATATTAAACGAGAACTAATATTATTGTATATGAAAAAAAAGTTTTTGTATTATAAAACATCCATAATAATTTTGTTAAGTTTAAACAGTTACTTACTAATTGAGTGTAATTTGCGTCAACGACTTGCATCTTGTGAAGAACATTTCCCTTTAGAACTTTTTCTTCAAAATCAACCAGCCACTCAATGGAAGTGTGAAGCGTTTTGAAAAATTCAGGGTTTGAACTGGTGCTTGGGTCAATCATTTTGAGATTTTTATATAATTCTGTAAACTATTAAGCTACTTTTTAGTAAAATGTAATAAATTTCTTCACTTAGAGTAGATATTTGTGAATAAAACTTAGTGTATAATTTCTAAATTAATCTAAACTAAGAATAAAAAGATTTGTGATATTAATGTAATGTGTACAACAACTAACAAAAACATATGTAAATATTTTTATTGTTGATTTAAAGCTGAATTTAACAGCCAATAAACTTATATAATTTATTTTTCAATACAATTTTAAAGATTTGTTTTGTTACAAAGTAATTAAGTTTACTTGGCCTTAGTTTAAGTTAAAAAAAAGTTTATTAAAAGGTTTAATAATAAATAAACGTATATAATTTATTTTTTAATATTTTACTGTTTACTTAAACTAAAAGCAAGTAAGTTTAATTATTTTAAAACAAAACAAATCTGCTACTTTATGCTTCAATACAGTTTTACATGCTTTTAAGTTGAGTTTAAAAATCTTTTATATCATTTAAACTTTTTATTTTCTAATTGTTTTTGGTGAAATATAGTTCAAAATATTAGTAAAAAACAGAAAAAAAAAGATTAAAAACTGTACTCAAAGCAGTATAAAACTGAAAATTAATTATAGTAACAGATTTATGTTGGAAACAACTATAATAACTTAATTAATATTTTTATATGTTAAACCAGTCAAACCATTTTAAGCTAATTATTTTTCAAAGTTTTAAGTATAATTTAAAATCTTAAAACTGACTGAAAATATAGAAGCTAAAGAACAGTATTTTTTAGTAATAGCTATTTAAACTTATTCAGTTTTGCTAAAACTAGAGCAAAAAAAAAACGGCAACTGGTCTAAATTGCATGAAGACAAAATTGCACTAGTTTACTAAATTGCACAAGGGGACTGAATCGAACGAGAAAAAAAATTGCTAGAGTGCACAAAATTGCACGAAGCCAAATTTGCACTAGAGCAAAAATTTACACAAATTAACAAAACTGCACGACGACTGTTAGGGTTAACAGTGATAGTAAAAAAAAATCTAACCCTTACAAGTATGTCTCCTCGTGCAAAAGTGACCCTATGTGCAAAAATATCTTCGTGCAATTTTATTCAATTTTGCGAAAGTGTTTTCGTAGAAAAATATCCCTTCGCGCAACTCATGTAAATTTGAAAACTAACCATAAAAAAACAGCCCAAGTGACTTAAAAGTAGAACTAGCCAAATTCAGCTAGTGTTTAATAGAAATTTTAAACAAAAATAATTCAAAATATAATTCAAGTAGCTATTGGTTTGGATAGTAATTGAATCTTTTTGTTTAACTAACATTGTAAAAACAAAAAGATTAAACAAAGAATATAAAACATACTTTTTAAGAAAAACAATTTTTGATTTCATAAAAATAACCTAGGATAAATTTTCAAGCTTGAGTTGCGCAAAATTTTTCAACAAATTTAAGTCAACCTTATCATTCCTGAAAAAGTTCAATTATACTAAATGTATGGTATTACTGTATGAAAAATTTATACCTTAATTTTTTTTTGTTTTAATGTAAAATTTAATTCAAATCAAGGGAATTTAAAAAATTAGTAAAAACATCTTGATTTTTTTCAGGAGAAAATAATTTGAAGTCAAAAATTAAGTAAGTACATTATTATGTTACAGAGGTATAAGTATAACATGCTACAGATCATATGTTAAAAAAAACATTTAAAATATATTTTGAAATTTACAGCTAACACTTAATTTTACTTGAAACTATATAGTTAAGCTTTTAACTTTAATTATTTCTATAAAGCAGTATTTAAAATACTTTTAAAGCATCATAATTAACGTTGAAAATATCTTCTAAGTGTGTGTATATTTAATATTTAGAAAATTTAAATTTTTTTGCTGAATTATGAAACTGTTACTTGACATTTAATATCACAAACTAAATAAAACTGAATTATTGCCACTTTTTGAAAAAAAAATCTAAGCTGGGTATCTGATGACTGTACTGAATTGCATCAAGCTAGCCTTTAATTGGCTTTGACTTATATAAAAACTGATAAAATATAACTTATATAAGCCAAATCTATCAAAAAAAAATTTTAGTTTTAATACTAAAAAAAATATAAATAATAACAAAAAGTTTTGACTATAAAAGCATTAAACTAAACCATAAAAAGATAATTATTTAAGATAATAAAAATATATCCAAACAAGCCGAACTATTAAAAAAAATCAATACTAGTCTATATCAGACTGATTTTTGTAAAAAGTTAAAATTAGTGTTAGTTTTTAAAAGTTAAAAACTAGCTTGAGTTATCTTTAGAGACCTGAGTGTGCGTAATTTTAAGTACATTTTATAATCAAGAAAATATTGATTACAAAGTATAAAATTGTACAATATATGACAACTTTTTAACTTATTCTTTCAGAAAAAATTAACTTATATTTGTGAAAGTGACCTGTATCAGATACTACTTTATATCTCACATAGAATGGTAATCATTAGTTTAGCCGTTCAGGTCACTTGAAGAACTTTCATTAACTTTTGGCACATATGTGTGTCATTAAGTAAAAGTAAAGAAGTTTGTAAAAAATTATTTGGTAATCTTTTGCTATAAAAAAAAAGAAATAGTAAAAAAGGTATTAAAATAAAAAAAGCCCAGAAACATAAATAATATATCCAAAATAGTCTAACTGAAACAAAAACTAGCCTGAATTAGTCTATCTTTTATAAAACTAGCCTGAGTTGACCCAAGTTTTTGAAAAATTGAGGTTATAAGTTAGACTTGAAAATAAAGTTTTTGACTCAAGGAAACTTTGAGGGACCTTGAAAAGTCTTAAGTTATCTTGAGTTTTTAAAAATTCAAAGAAACATCTTTAACTAATTAAAGGGTTAACAGGAGTCTTTGAAAGTTTTTTAAAAGGCTTTCTGAACTTCTTCCAGGTTTTCAAAAGTGAATGATTTTTTTTTCAATATTATTTAAAGTTTAAGGTAAGAAGCTGTCTTCAACAGTATAGCAGCATTGAAAAGATACTAAAAAGGTTCTTCAAGTGTGTTTTTTATAATAGACACAACAAAAATGTATATACATATCGTAAATTTTTGTGTCAAATAACAGTTCCATTTTAAAGAAAAAATTTTTTTAAAGTTCCGGTTTTTAGTGATTTTTGTTCAAAATTCAAATTTTCTTTGTTAAATGTCTAAAACTCCAGGTTTTCAAGCTTTAATTATTAAAATCTTAGTTTTAAGTTTTTTTTTCTTCCTGAAATTAGCAAAAGACAAAAAAAAGGCTTTCAAAAGCATTGCTTATCCATTGTCAAAAAGTTAAATTTGGATTAAAAAAAAAATTATTATTTTATAAAATTTAGAACAAATGACTGAGATATTATATAAATTTATAACTATCCTGACTAAAAACATTCAAATTGGCCCAAGTCATTTTGATGTTTTGAAAATTTCTTGAGCAATTCTGAGTATACTGATTGTGAGGCGTCCTAAAAATGTGAAATTAGACTGAGGTATCCTGAGAACTATGAGTCTAAAAACACTGATAGTAGTTTTAGATTTTTAATTTTGAACTTATTAAAAGAATAAATTTTTAAACTCTTCATTTTAATATAATTTTTATAAAAGATAGCGTTGATTAACTGGTTAAATATAATATATTTACTTGTAATAAAATGCTAGGACTTAATTTAGTAGTCTAAAACTTAAACTAGAAAATTTAATTAAGTAAAAAGTACACTAAACACTAAACATATGTGAGTCTGTTAGGTTTTCTTAAAGAAACATATTGAGGAAGCTTGGACAGGAGTAGATGTTTTACATTGATGATTTTATCTACATTGAAAGTATAAGAAAGGTAGAAAAAAATTAAGAAAATAATTTTTTTAAACAAAATGGTCAAATAAAATAAAAAACAACGTTATCAGGGCTGATTTTTAAAGAAAACTCTTTAAAGTTCCTGGTTTTTAGTGATTTTTGTTCAAAATTCAAAGTTTTTTTTTAATGTCTAAAACTCAAGGTTTTCAAGCGTAAATTGTTAATCTCTTAGTTTTAAGTTTTTTTTTCCTCCTGAAATTAGCAAAAGACAAAAAAAGGCTTTCAAAAGCATTGCTTATCCATTATCAAAGAGTTAAATTTGGATTAAAAATAAACCTTATTATTTTTAAAATTTAAAACTATCCTAACTAAGAACATTCCAATTGGCCTAAGTCATTCTGATGTTTTGAAAATCTCTTGAGCAATTCTGAGTATACTGATTTTGTGGCATCCTAAAAATTTTAAACTAGACTGAGTTACCCTGAGAACTATGAGTCTAAAAACACTGATAGTAGTTTTAGCATTTTAATTTTAAACTTATTAAATGAATAAATGTTTGAACTCTTCATTTTAATATAATTTTTATAAAAGATAGCATTAATTAACTGGTTAATATAATATATTTACTTGTAATAAAATGCTAGGAGTTAATTTAGTAGCCTAAAATATAAACTAGAAAATTTAATTAAGTAAAAAATAAACAAACACTAAACATATGTGAGTCTTTTAGGTTTTCTTAAAGAAACATCTTGAGGAAGCTTGGACAGTAGTATATGTTTTAAATTAATGATTTTATCTATATTGAAAGTATAAGATAGGTATAAAAAAAAAGTACGAAAATGGTCTTTTTAAACAAAATGGTCAAACAAAAAAAAAGTTATCAGGGCTGCAATTAAATTTTACTTTAAACTTATCGCTTAAAAATAAAAAACTATTTAAACTTTTTTTTGCGTCCCCTGTAAAATTCATGGAACCGAAATTATTTTTCTTGTACTTTAATATTTTGCAAGAGCATACAAAATTTCAGAAGAGCACAAAGATGCACGAATATACTTTTGCACGGGGGGACAAAATTGCATAAAAATAAAATTGCACGAAGAGACTTTTGCACGGATAAACTTTTTTTTAATAGTCTTTTCATTAATTTTTCTCACTATCACTGTTACCCCTAACCTTTACTTTCGGTCAGTAACTTATTTTTTCTTGTTTAATTAAATCATTTTTATCAATTTATTCTTTTTATAATTATTTGAATTAGTTATTTATGTTTTTTAATTTAACTTTCAGTGTTACCCTTAACCCGTACCCTCGGTCAATAACTTATTTTTTTCATTTTCGTTTCTTTTCTGTTGTTTAAATAAGTATTGCTTTATGTTTTTCGTATACTTGCGTGCAAAAAAGACCCTCCGTGCAAAATTTTAACTCATGCAAAATTGATACTTAGTGCAAAATTATCTTCGTGTAATTGTTTTTCGTCGTGCAACATTTTTAATTTTTAACCAGAAACTTTCCCGAACTAAGCTATACAATCACTATGCATCGATTGTTATCTTTAAATTAGTACTTTAGCAACTAAAGTTTAAAATAGGAAAAAAAAAAGTAGTTTTTGCCGATAATACCAGTATTGTTATAATTTATTTTATAAAAACGTTAAATATTGTATAAGTTTTGATTTTTCTTTAGACTCGTTTAGTCAGGCTGATATTAACTTCTATTGTAAAATTAAAGATTTTCATAATATTTATTGAACTTTTAATAAAACTTTGCTATTAAAGATTACACTAATTAAAAAAAAGTTTGGTATTATTATATGAGTTTTTATTGTTTTACTGTGTAATGTAATAATAGTTTAATACTTTTAAGTTGAAAACATAATTCTTTTCACTACGAACAACTAGTTTTTAAAATATCGAAGAAAGCATAAACTAAGATTAACATTTTTTATTTAAAAAAATTTAATAAGAATTATGAAAACTTTGTCTAAAAGCTACAAAACTTAAATACTAAAAGTAAAACAACGAACTATACAAATCATTTTATTATTGTTTAATATAAATTTGTTATATTCCTTTGTTGATACAACAGTGACATATTTAATCTTTTATTTTAAAAAACTTAAAATAAGTCATTTAACTAAAGATCATATTAAATTATCTTATGATTATTCTATACATTTGTGCAAATTAAATATTATATAAAATTAGGAAAGTTCAAATAAGTTGGTTTACAATGTTTTGCACTAATCACTGTACATAGTATTTAGCAATGTGTTTAGAATTATGTGAAATATAATGCAGCTATATAAATTAAAAAACTAGAAACGATTAAAAGTAGTGTCTTTTGATATTATGTTTTGTTGAAATATGTATTACAAAGCATATTTTTAAGAACAGTATTTAAAAAATCAAACTATTTATGTAGTTTTTTTATATTTTTTTACTCTTTCGATGTTTTTTTAAAGCAAGTTAGTTTAAATAAAATGCATTAAATAATATGGCTAAAGTGTCAAATACTCTTAAAAGAAGATTTTTTTTTATTAAATTTATTTTACAGGTGTTTATTGCAGAAACGTTTATAACAGTTGAAAAGATTAAAAAAACATCGCTATAGTGTCAAATTCAAGTATATATTAGTTATACATAAAAAGTTTTACAAATTAAGTAGAATTACTTTAAAAATAAATACTAATCACCTATTTAGCAAAGGATTTTGTCAGTCTAAAAACAGGACATCTTACAAAAGCTAATAATTTTAGAATATAGAATAAATAAAGGTATAAAACTATTGTAAATATTTTTATGAAGAAACAATGCTTTTCTCAAAAGTATTAATTGGAATTGGAATTTTTGTAGCACAAGCTTTTAGAGAAACCAGTTAGTTTTTTATACTACAGTTTACATGGCTAAAACTTTTTATTTTCAAAAGCTACACAACACAAAGTTATTAAGTTCTTGGTGGAAAAAAATAAAGATTACCTACATTTTTCAGGTTGTGCCGTAACAGCTACAAAAAGAGAACAATCTGATATGGGATTGTTTTATGATTGTGCATTTCACGGAATTAGAAGAGGAGACGTTGGAAATACTAAAGCTGAATGGACCATTAATTAAGTAAACTCATTGTATTTCAAGAACCATTTCAAAATTTTATACACAAACGACATGACCGGCACAGTTTTATATTCCTATTTGCGAATTTTAAATCCAGTTGCCTTAAGAGGACCTACTGAAATAAAGTGTTCAGTTAGACGCAGTTTTGTTTCATTTCAAACGAACAGTGAGAATTAATATTGTTATAAATATGCGTGTTATAAATATAATAAATACTTTATGCAAACCTAATAATGAGTTTTGTGTTAATAAAATTTTAGTACAACTAACGAAAGTTATTACTTAGCTGTACTATTTTTTACGTTGAAAATGTCAACATAAAGCAAAACTTTACTTATTATTTGGATCACGTGTTTAACAGATACTTGCATGTATCGGTACAGCGACAAGTAATGACGTCATGGGACATAAAAGCAGGATTTAACTATAAATTCATTAATATATCCTATTTTTATTTAATTAAATAAATGTTCCAGTTTTAAACTATATTATGATTTAATTATGATACAAACCAACATTTCATATATTTTAAGTTGCTCCTAACTTTCAATGACGTAATCATGTGTCGCCCCTGACATGTACAAACAAAAACATCATGTAAAAAACAGTAAAACTGTTAATGTTTTCTGACTCCAGATGTTGTTGCTGGCAATCCGGTGAATTTTAGATTTTCAAAAGGCAATTTAAGAACAGATTTGATAAACAAATGTAACAAATGGCAAGGAACTTTAGTTGGATGTGAAAATAGTAACTAGTCTTTTTAATTATTTAGGACAACAAAAGTTACTATTAACAATGCAGTGCTAAAATAACTTTTTGTATGTTAATTTGAATTATTATTTCTTTAATTTAAACCATTATTTTGAAAGTTTTCTTTTCATTTTTAATATAACAAAATTCAATAAAGCATACGCTTTAGTTAGCTTAATTTTAGTTTTTAGGAAATTTAACAATACTGTTTCGACTTATTTTAACTGTACTAAATAGAAATTAATTGTGTATTTACTAACAGGTACTTGTGAATGTGCTATAAAAGGTAAGGCTATCTTTTGATTATACCTTACGTTAGTTTAAAAATTTAGTTTTAGTAAATTTATGTTTTAAAGAGCAGCTCAGTAATTAACCTAACGGATTGTTCAAACTTATTTAGCTTTGGAAATAATTGACATTACAAGCGAACATCCGATAAAAATGAACCCTTTATTTGCTTTCAAAATAGTGGATAAAACGTTGGCCACTGACAGAAAAGATTTGTACACGCAAAATTATCTTGCCTACGTTAACACAAACGATGATGAGAACCCCAGAGAAAAGTGGGGTAGCGAGTGGCAAACTGGAAACTCCTTTTACTTGAAATCGAAAGGAAGATCTATAAAGCCCGACGTTGTACACGATGTTGTTGTTAGTTTTTTGTTTGAGGATACATTTTTTAATAGTTTGATTAGTAATATTTATTTGTATTACGAGATGTTGTGTTAATAAATTAAAAAAAAACATAACATATAGTGTCAGTGTTAAAGTCTATCACTATATTAACAGTAACAGCTTTTACTTCGTTTTGAATTTTGAAGTTAAAAAGGTATTTATAGTAAAACAAAAACAGATGAAGTATACTTAAGCACTTAATAAGTTTTTGAATGTCTTTTTAAATCTTATGTTTCAAATAAGTTACGCTAAACGTTGATACACACAGCGTCATTTATACAAATCAAAATTAATTAAGTAATTCATAATTTGAAAATATTAAAATTTTATAGAATTTTTGTATTAAAAAATGTAACGCTACATATTTATATAAACAATTTTATTTAGATGATATTAAAATGTTTTTTAAATACAAATCTAATTCAGAAATTGAATTAACAACAATTTTTGTATTTTAAATAAAAAGCGTTTAACAAAACTTTTAATTTATTATCAAATAATTCACTGAAACTAAATGTTTTTAAAAGATAAGATATTACGCACCGATGTGAAATAAATACACTTACGCCCCAAGCGGCCATTTTGTGGAAGAACATTTCAAACTGAGAACTTTATCGTTCGTTCCCGGTAAACCTAACAACAATCAACAACATATTTTGTTTCGAATTCCATTTCGCATCAGTTACAGAAACAACTTTTTTTGTGAATCTTTTTGTTATTGAAAATAACTATGTGCAATAAGAAGCATTGTTTGTTAGATTTTTTAAGTATAAAAATAAAGTTTACCTGTCAGCAAAAGGTATAACAGCTATCAAAAAAAAAATTTGAACAAAAGTTCATAACTTTTATGCTATTTTTCGATAATGTGTTGACACGGATTTTTTATTACGTGATGTTACAATTGCACATGATATATTATAAAAGCATTTTTTCAGGTTCTAAAGCTGTATAAGAACGGTGTTATAGATTATAATGCCGTTTTAAGGTGGGATGATGTTTTTGAATTAAAAGTTTCAAAATTCAAAGTCAACGATATCTTCAAAATAAAAATTGTTAGAACTGAAGAAAAGTATAACAGTGTTTTCAGTAATACTATAACGATTAGAGACTTTTATATTCTAAAGGGTTAGAATTTTTTACTTAAAAACAAACGTTAATAGTTTTATTTAATTTCATAGAAATAAGTTTTTTTTTTCAACAGCTTTAATTTCTAGTAAAAAAACTTAGTTAAATTTTTAGTTGTTTTCATTTTATTTTCAGATGGTAACTACCTAATACATAATAATTTTTCTCAACATTACATCTAAAGCTTAAAGCAAATCATAAATATTTTAATTCAAATTCCCTTGAGAAAAACAATTAAGGATTTTTCTCTAAATCTATAAAAAAATCTTAATAATTCACTAAGTTAGTTATGTTTTATTAATACTTTTTTCAGATATATTAGTATTGAAATTTCCGATTCGAATTATTAGGGTCAGTGAAGCTCATTCTTAGCAGCAATAGAATTTACACTCAACAGCTTCATTCAATGTTTAGTTTTATAAATTCTACTCATTAAAATTCATTTCTTGATAATATGTAAAAAACGAAATTTTTACAACTTTATATGTAAGGTTTTACTGTAGTTTGCTTATCTAACTTTTTTAATTAATTTTTTACAGAAATTTCATTCAGCTTTATATATAATTACTCAGAATTTAAAAAACTTATACCTGTTTTAAATTTGTTCATTTTTGAAAACAGTTTTATTGAAGATGAAAAATGTTGTATTTTATTTTTGCCAACGTTAACTGATAAGTAATTAACTTTATTTTGTTGATAGGTTTTTAAACCGTTTAAACTGTTGTTTATGTTAATCAAAAATTTTACAAAACATTTTTTCACGTTTTGTATTAGCTGTATATCTGTCTTAAGTTTGGTTTTCATGCATATACTAATAGACGAAGGGTTTATTTTGCAAACAATAAACTGTTTTGCAAAGATTTATCAAATCATATTTTACATTTATAAGGTTTTAAACAGGTAATATTTAAGTGCAACAATACTTTTAACTCTATCACTATTTTGTTATATTAATTATATACCTCTAATATTTTAAGCCGTTTATGTGTTACTAAAAACTTTTATTATGTCTTATTAATACTAACCAAAAGTAAAATAAAAACAAAGTTACCAGCTGGTAGCTATAAATCAAACACTTAGTATTTGATTAGTGATCTTCTGTATGAGTCGTGCCCAATAAAGCATTTCTATCAATTTTTTTCTTAACTATATATTCATTCTAGATGTATGGACATCTCTGTGATTTGACAGATGTTTAAAAACCATAATTTTAACTAATTTTAAAGTAACAATTATATTATCAAATAGTATAATGTTTAAAACATGGTTTTTAATACTTTTTAGGCAATAGAACGAGAACAATTTGAAGTATTAAGTATTATTTACTTACGAATACTAAATCTTTGATGATTGAGTCGTAGAGCATTAGAAATTAAAACAAAAAATAATTGAGTAACTTTACTTTAATAACTTAAATTATTAAATGATACTTAAATAAACCAAATCATTTTCCTATAATACATGTAGATTATTTTTCTGTGGTTAGATACTATATTTTCAGTTATATTTTTATGTTTACTAAATTATGCATTGAATCTTTCAGTTTTTTATTAATTTTTTTAGTAAAAGTAAATATTTTCGCATTTAGTCATATGGATAAACTATTACTTCAATTTGATAGTGAACCCCTGTATGATATTTTAATCGCATAAGCATGTAAACTTGATAAAAAAGTAAAAAGGTAAAAAGAAACTCACAGCCTTTTTTATGTAATACTCTATTTGAATGATTATGTAAAAAAACAAGCACTAACGCATTATACAACTTTTTTAATAATCTTATAACTGCTGGTCTGGTTATTGCCTTTTTCAACTAGTTCCTAATCAATAATACTTTATTGTGCTGTTTCTAAATTTATTCAACACTGAATACTTACACATTTGAATTTATTTCTAGTGAAGTTTGTTCGTTCATTTTTTTTATTGTTGTTTCGGTGACAAAAATTAAAAAACTACTTAAATAAGGAAATTGGACATGTATAGATTATTTAAGGAAATCAGGTAACTGTACTTAATAGCAAATTACGGTCTGAAAAAAAATTAAGTCCGTAAAGAACTCTTTCTCTAAAAAAATAAAAATAATAACAAAATAGTTTGGTTTTTGTACTAGTTTTATCTATAAAGTTTAAACATAAGTCACTAATATATAAAAGGTTTATTAATTAACTTCGTTTAGCTTTTCATCAGAACAAACTCAATTATTATTACAGTGCTTCCTCAATAATCCGGTCCTCGCTAATCCGGTTCCTTAATCCGGCCGGTTTTAGTCGAGAAGTCGACTTATTTACTTTAGCGTTTTTAGCATTTAATTTCATTTTACTTCGAAAAAGTATTCAATTTACGTTTTATAAGTATGAAAGCAATATATTGTTACGTCATAGTAAAGTATCATTTGTATAATCTTAAGTTTTTTTTCATACTTTTCCCGCTCAGTTGTAACAAACTTGTTTATTATTCATTTGCAATTTTTCTGTCTTTGCTAAGCAAGTTACACTTCAATATACTACAATCAACATATCTGGTTAAAAAATGAATAAGACAGCAAAGAAACGAAAACGCGTTCAACTAACAATTGAAAAAAAGTTAAAAGTTTGCGAAATGACAAACAATAATGTGCCTAAAGCTGTTATAATGAGCCAGTTTAACATTGGTAAGTCAACTTTAAATGATGTTTTGAGAGGCGAAGAAAAGTTCAAAAAGTTTAAAGCCAAAAAGGAGGAGCTGGGACTAATTGGAGCTGCTAAAACGGCAAAAAAAGTAGAGGGAGGCGTCTTTGACAAGCTAGACAGCGCCCTTTACATTTGGTTTCGTCAGGAACGTGAAAAGGGTTGTCCAATAACTGGCCTAATACTGTTAGAAAAAGCCTCCGAGTTCCAACGTTTAATTTACGGTGAACACTCAAGGCCCTTTTCAGCAAGTACGGGGTTTCAATGGAGGTTTTGCAGGAGATTTGGCTTGCGTAATCTTAAAATATGTGGCGAAAAATTAAGTGCAGATAGTTCAGCTGCTAATAAATTTATAAATGAGTTTTCTGTCATAACTGAGGGCTTATCTGAACAGCAAATTTTTAATTGCGATGAGACTGGGTTATACTTCAGAATGTTGCCTGGTCATACATTAGCTTCAGTTAACGACCGGCCAGATGGAACGAAGAAAGCAAAGGACAGGGTAACAATAAACGCATGTGCTAATGCAAGTGGCACAATAAAGCTACCTTTATTGTTAATTGGAAAGGCTAAAAACCCGCGTTGTTTCCGTAATCTTAACAAGGAAGCGCTGCCAGTTGTCTATTGTAGTCAAAAAAATGCTTGGGTCGATCGTGACATTTTTCACGATTGGTTTTTTAACTGTTTTGTTCCCGAAACAAAACAAAGACTAAGTGAACTTGGGCAAGAAATGAAGGCAATTTTGTTCCTTGACAATTGTTCTGCTCATCCTAGTGTGGACGAACTTGTATCAGCTGATGGAAAAATTACTGCAAAGTTTCTGCCTCCAAACGTTACTTCACTCGTACAACCAATGGAAAGTCGATTCTTAGAGATCTTATATCGCAATCAACTTTCACAATTGAAGATTTTTAAAAAGAATCGACATGACAAAAGTTGTTGACACCGTTTCATCTGCTTGGAGTATGGTAAAGCCTTCTTCCATTAGAAACTCAAGGAAGAAATTAATGCCATTACAGCAAAGCTCTTCCATGCAAAACATAGACCCTTCAGAAAAAACTCAAGACAACGAGTTTGTACAGCAATTTGCGAGATTAAATATCACATTTACAGAAGATGATATTCAAAGATGGATAAGTTGCGATGGTCCTGGATATGAGCATATGGACGAGCAAGGAATTGTTGAACTGGTTACTGGGGATAACGAAAAAGAGGCTGTTGAAGATGAAATTGGTGTTTCCCAGCCTTCTAAGTGTCAATCTCATGCTGAAGCCATGCAGATAATGTACGATTACTTAGCTTACTATCGTTGCCAACCAGAAGCCACACCTGAAGATGTGTCAAAACTCATCCAATTTCGTGAGTTTTCTGCTAAGAAACGAGAAAGCACTGTAAAACAATCTTCCATTCTTTCTTTTTTCAAAAAAAAATCCTAATTTAGTTAAAGTGTTAATAGTGTAGTTTTTTCCATTGATTTTGATAAAATTTTGTTTAGTTTTGTCTGTTTTAATTCTTTTTTCTTTGAATAAACTAAAATAAATTAAATTAACAGAAATTTTATAGTACGTTTTGTTATATACATTCATAATATAACTAAGGTAGATAATTTGTAAAAAAAGCGATATTTTGTTCTTATCCGGCCAAAGGCAAATCCGGCCGTATTTTCAAAAAAATCTTGCCCAACTTAGCCGGATTAGCGAAGAAGCACTGTACTTGCTTAAAACAGATGATAATATAGTGTAAATTTAGTTATAAACAGTAATTTTGAAATACCCAGCTAAAAATTGTTACGTCATAAAGCATAAACGTCTGTTAAAAAGTTTTAAATTAGAGTTGAATTATAATTAGCTGATTTGAAGTTGTTTTTAAGGCAAAATTGTTAAAACAAAAACATTTAAGATAGTAGAAATTATACCTGAAACGAAATTAAATAAAAAGTACATTACAAAATACGACAGTAAACGACAACAATAATACTAAAAACACGCTATTTTAAACTTTTTAAATTGTTTAATCTCTTTGTTTTCAAACTTTTGGCTCACGAGTTCTAATAAACAAAAATTCTAGAACTGAGAGATACTAAGTGTTTCTCGTTCTAGGTAGAATTTTTAAGCTAATACAATAAAGTCTTTTTATTATTTAAAAATGTTATAAATGAATTTAAAACGAAATAAAACAAAACCAAATTACCAGTAAAAATTTAACTTGAAACATATTGTTGCTCAGCGGGCCACATTAACATGCTCGCGGGCCGCAGATTTACCCTTCGAGGGCCGCAATTGGCCCGCGGGCCGCAGTTCGCCGACCCTTGTTCTAGAACTAAGAAATGGTAAGTGTTTCTCGCTCTAGGTAGAATTTTTAACCTACTATCGAGATATTTTTGAGCACGAAAAGGGTAGTTCTACTATCTTAAATGTTTTTGTTTTAACAGTTTTGTCTTACAAACAACTTCAAATCAGCTAAGTATAATTTAACTCTAATTTAAACCTTTAAATAGACTTTTATGCTTTATGACGTAACGATTGTTAAATAGGTATTTCAAAATTCATGTTTATAAACAAGTGTACAATGTATTATTATCAGTTTTTAGCAAGTTTTTTCTAATGATGAGCTATACGAAATTAATCAATAAATCTTTGAAAAATGAATCATTTATGTATAAACTTTTCAGTTAAAAAATTATCTAATTCAAGTTAAATTAAAGAAATCTAGTTAAATATTGATTAATTTAGTTAAATCAAATTTTTCTACGATTTTTATAGTGATGACACAACAATAAAACTTTACATAAAAGTAATAAATATAAAAAAAGTTAAAAATTTATTTAGCTAATAAAAATTCTAGCAGTTTGACAAAAAATGTAGATTTGTTTAGCAAATTTTACTATCACTATTTTAACTGATGTCTGTTTTTTTAAACTGACATATTTAACAAATCATAAATAAACTATTTTATAATAATTTTTTTATATTGAAATTTATTTTGCAGGTTTTAAGTAAAATGACTTCAATAAAAAAAGAAGTTCTATGAATATATAGAATCGGATTAATAAAAGTAATTTATCAATATTTTTAGTATACAAAATGGTAGTTTTGAATTATCTTTTAAGAAAAAACTATATAGCATTTAAGTGGAAAGTTAAAAATTAGTTTATTATGTCTATAAAATAACAAAATTTTATATGCTATAAAAAATTTACAGTAAATTAATAAAAGTTGTTAAATATAAATTCGGATAATGTTTTAAAGTACAGTGGTTTAATTTTAATGAATATCTAGTTTAGTTTATCTGAAAATAGAATCTAATTTTTTGTAATCGTTATTTGATATAACGCTTAAGTTGTAAAAATAAATACTAGTCAATGTTAACAAACTGATTAGTGGCGATTATTGATAGAAATATACATATATTTTCGTTAGAACTTTTCCATATGAAAAGTAAAAGTGCAAATTATATTTATGAGTCTTCAATTCAGTAGCTTTTAAGTGTTACTTTAATGTTAAATATTTTACATGTGCACTTAATAACACTACTGAAATGAAAACTCTTGCTATATTTTCATTTCTTAAATTAGAGCTTTAATAAAATATCAGTGTGAAACTCTTTTAAATTTGATTTTATGACTTTCTAAAAAATGTTCTAAGGGTTAGAATTGTCAGTTTTTTTTTTCCTTACCCTAGAAAAACACTACATGCTATAAATTAAATAAAACTTTTTAAACTATAGTTGTAAAACAATTAATTATTAATAGTTTTTGTGTAATGAAAAAAGTAAGTAATAGCTTGTTTTAAAAATATCTGAAAATTTGCAGTAAATCTATTTGAATCTACAGTTTTTTAAACAAAAAAATCTTCGTTTGATTCAATTTTTTGTTGTAATAATAATATTTTAAAATTAATAATTTCTACTAATAATTATGCTTTTAAAATTATTAGACAGTATAATCTAATTGACATACGGAAGCAGATTACTCCACGCCTTTAGGCAGTATTTAGAAGAAGGAGGCAAGTTACATTATATGGTTGACAAGCATTTTCAATGAAGTTATTTATATAGTAGCAGAGAGAATGTTATTTTACAAATTTAATAGGTGAGAATAGTATTACAAATGATATAAAAAAGACTTTTTGTTTATGATATAAATACAAATAAGAAAATACTATTAAAATTAAATGCTTAAGAACATGGGCTAGGAAATTTGCTTTAGTATAACGGAAATGAAACCAGCTATTATATAATATAGTATAAGTTTCAAATTCATATAATAAAATATATTATCTGTTTTATTGTTACAGAATATGAAATACATACTCAAACAACAGTATAGTTCATCGAACGCCAAAAATGCGCTTAAAATACTTGGTCCTTGGACTTTGTGTTAGAAAAACCTTTCAATTATCAAGTCGCACACCATGGGTCCCTAAAACTTCTTGTCTACTACAAAATATAACTTCATATAACAGAATATAAAGTTTTAATATAACATTATATGAATGAAACCTATATCATTATACCAAAATGTGAAATCTTCTTCGATAACTTATTTAGAATCTATTCCATATTACACTGAGTTTTCACAGTCGGCCATAAAATTTGAAAATAAAGTGTACTAGCTTAAAAGGGGAAGTGCGAGAATAGTTGGGTTATAGGAATTTTAAAAATTGGTCTTAGTCATTTTAAGGGTTGATTTTAAAATTAAACTAGATATTCTTCAGTTTATGAAAAGATCAAAAAGAAAGTAGATATTTTGTAAAACTTATAGAAGGGGCCCACAACTTTTTAATTTTCTTCAAAGGGGTTATGTTACGAAAAATGGAAATCCCTGATATGGTATAAAATGGAAAATGTTTTGATACAGTATAATATAAAATTATATTTTATAAGAACTGTTTGATAACATAATTCAGCAAGACAAACAAAATTTAGTAATTAGACTGTAGCAATAATAACATACACATTTAAACTATATATTAATTAAAAATAATATTTAAATTTTTTCACAAAGTTCATAAAATAAAACAATATATTTTTTTTAGCTTTAAACACCTCCATTATATAGTTCTGGTTTTTGTATTATTAACATTTATTTTCAATATGAGAGTGGTCATTTCATCTTTTAAGAATAAAAATTTGTATATTTTGGCAAAAAGCAAATCTAGAGTTTTAAATTTTTATACATAAAATTGTGAAATTTAGATAAGCCACAGCTAAAATAGAAAATGTGTGCAACGATCTTAAAACACTAAAAAAATTGCAATACAGTACTTCTTCAAATCAGGCAACTTTAAAACATATTAAATTAATACTATAGAAGTAAAATTTTAGGACAACTAGTGTTTGCATAACAAGTAATCAGTTTGCATGTTAGTCAAAGTAACCACCTGAGCTTCCAGAGTTGAGTTGCTGCTATGCCAACTAAAACACTGAATACAAATAAACGTTTATATATTTTAAGTCAAACTATTATGCTCTAGTTAAAATACAAACAGTTTGAAACAATAGCTCACAAAGGAAAGTTAGTAAAAAAACGTGCAAGTATGGAAAGTTTGTTTTATTATAAAAGCTGAAACAAAGTCTTTTTATTAAAAGTGTTTGTTACAACACTTTAATAGTTGTAAACATAAAAAAATAAATTAGTTTTTAATGTTAAGATTTTATCTTTTAAGAAACAAACGAACTTATTCCTAAACTTTATTCTAAAAAACTAAAATTTGGTTAAGGTTTATTGTAATATTACTTGTTATCATAAGTTTTTAATATTACAAATCCATTTGAAAAAAATTTAGTAAGTTTATATTAGTATATATATATATATATATATAAATAAAAAAAAAATATTGATTTTGCATATCAAAAGTAATTTTCTGGTTCTTACTACTTTTTTTCAGTTTTTGAAATAGTTAAGCCCTGCTAAATTTACTTTTATGGGTTTTTACGACTTCGATATAACATTCTTTACTGTACTCTTCACTTAGCTTTCTTTTCTTTCTGCTGAAAGATAAACTGGCTACAGGTTCATTTAATAACTGGTGCTTCCATACTTTTAAATATACTGAAGCAAAATATATACCTTTTTTTTTTTAGTTTTAACAACATAAAATAATAACTATAGTTTTTTTTTTATACACAATATGTTTTTTAGTAAACACGTTTCTGATAAACAAAATATTTAAAATAACTTTTATGGTGAGTATTTTTTGGTGGTATTTTTGTAGTAGACTAATTTTGATATTTAGTAAATATTTTTACATTTGCAACGAAACTTTATATTTAATTATTTAAAGATAAATAAAAATAAAGTATAATTTAGTTATTTTCCTTGAGTATTTTTTATAAAATTTTGTTAAAAAAAAGTATAATTTCTAATGCTATAGTTGAAATATGTTATACTGTTTGAGTTTTTTTGTTATTATAATGACATTTTACATGATTTTTCTTTTCATTGCAGTTTATAGTTTGTACATTTATTTAAAGTTAAAGGCATAACAAATAAAATCTAGTTTTTTTTTTAGGAATAATCTGTAGTTTTTAAAGTCTAAGAACTTCTAAAGAGTTGTTATGTTTAAATTTATCAAACTGTGCAAGTTTTAAGCATTGCAAGTTTAAATTTGTATATGTTTTTATTTCTCTTTTATGAAACTTAAGTATGTAATTTTAAAAAGCAATATATACAAATCTTACATAAGCTAAAGTTAATAACTGCTATGTAGATTGATTTGTGTGAAATTTTTACATTTCAGTTTTTTGACTATATTTATTTACTTTGTTTTTATGATGTTGAATAAACTATAACTACAAATAATCATGCAGAAAAGATGAAGACAAAATAATTAAAAATACATAAGTTGGAAAGGTTGTATTTTTAGGGTAACTTAATATTAAAATGTTTGGTTAAACTATTTTAGTTGTACAGTTGTTTTTTAACTGATTATACACTTTTTTAGAACTTATGAAACCTTAAATCTAATTTTTAACTTATAGTACAGGATATCAAATGCTTTTTTTCATAAGGCCCCACTCAAGGAACTCAAAAAAGTATAGCAATTCCCTCAAAATACTATCATTAAATACGCCTAAGACCTTTTTTCGTCTTTCTATCATCACTACAGCTTATTTTGTCCAAATAAGTTTCGATTCATTGCCTTAATTCCCCCCCTCCCCCCCCCTTTTGCACTTCATGGTCCTCTAAATATTTAAAATTTTCCATTTTGGGAAGCCCTGGTATAGACAAAGTTTTAAAACTGTCTTTAATCAAGCTTAAGATGTTTTTTTTTGCTGTTTGCCATAAACATTATTAAGTTTAAGTTTTAATACTATTCTAAAAGTTTTTTTTCTTCTTTACTGTAAACTTCAGTCTGTCTAGTGAAAGTTTCTAATTGTGACCTCATGACCCCCTGTTGTTTTTTAATTAGTTCAAAACCTTCTTCTTATTAGCCCTTTTGTAGCCTATGTCCTACTTAATTTCTAAAATAGCTAACATTGGGAAACCCTGAAACAGTATGATCTTTATTAAAATTTACTTTAATTCTAGGTTACATGACAATTCAAATTCGGACAACTCAAATTCCGACAATTCAAATTCTTAAAAAAATATTCAAAAGACTATATCTCAATAAGTAAAATAAGTTTGAAAAAAATAAAAAATACATATGTAGATCTTATTAATATCTACAAGCCACTTTTTCTTTTTTTCAAAACGTAGCATACTTTTCAAGATATTTTTTAAAATTACTAAAAATAGTTATGATTTTTACTTTATTTAATCCATATCTCAAAAAATATTTAATATTTTACTAAAATAAAAAAATGGCTCGTAGATATTAATATGACCTACATATGTATTTTTTATACTTGACAAATAAACATTACTTTTTTATTTGTGGCTGTTTCAATTTTTTTTAAGAATTTGAATTGTTGGAATTTCAATTGTCCGAATTTGAATAGTCGTGCACCCCTAATTCTAACAGCTTTTCCGAAAGTTTATTCAAGCGTATCCGTATTAAACTACCTGCAAATGAAGTGTCCTAGAAAATAGTCCTACTAATTTAAGTTAAAATAAAAAAACTTATAAGTTTTGAACAGTCATCTTTAAAAATATCTTATTATTTAGAAATTACCACTATTACCTGTGGACTGGGTCTGGAATAACTTTAAATGTGCTCAAATTCCTAAAATTTTCAGTAAACATATCACAGTTGTGAATTTTATATTAGAAATTTATTATACAATCAATCAAGCATGACATTTTAAATTAAACAAACTAGCTGTTTGTTTACTTTCAGGAATAATTGTTTCTAAGTTTTTAGTGTAAAAACTGCACAGCGTACAGCAATATTAATAATTCATAGGTTCCAAAAAAAATTTTAATAGTTTATTAATACTTTTTTAAAGTTTAACATTTTTTAAATGAGGTCAAATTATTCTAAAAAATATTTGCTTTAATTTAATATGCTTAGTTCAGAAGTTCCATAGCGCTGAAAAATCAAATTCTATAAATTCCTATTTCCTACTTCATTCACAAGACAACATTTTTTTCATTAAAAGTATAAAATATAAATTTATAAAATTTTTCTTCCTTAGAAATAAAAACTAATATTCTCTTTAATTTCAAAACTGCACATAAAAATAAAAAAATTGTTTTTATTCTTAACTCTTTGCTTGAAAAAATTAGATGTTTTTTACTACTTTTAATGCCCTCCTTTTTAGTTAAAATTAATGCCCTGTGAAAATTTAGAATCCTATAATGGCTTTTAAATTTTGGTTTCTAGAAACTTTATATTTTATTAAACAGTTTTTTTTTTCTTCTTAAATTGAGTAAAAAACTACAATTTATGTTTGAAGGTTCCTTTATTTTCAAATTTAATTTTTAAGAAGATTATAGTGTTCAAATTATGTTCATAATACTAAAGTTTTTGTTTTTTTGTTTAGAACAATATCAGTATAATTTCAGACAGTATGTACAATGTCCAAAGCCTGGATTAAATACATATAAAAACATAAAATTTAAAATTTTAGGGAAATTAACTTGGGATAATTATACAAAAATAGAAAATATTGTAATTGTATTTAATCAATCATTAAAAACCATAGAATTTTCCACATTTTAGTATTAACTGTATAAATTTGATATTGTAAAGAAATAAAGTACAATACACAACAAAAATTATATTTTATTCAGAGTATTATTCACTCTAAAAAACATCTCAAGTATCATTAAAGTATTTTTTCAATAAACACATAAATAAAAAAAATCTTTTTTTTTGTTTTCTGTAGGTTTTTTCATATAGAGGGACATAAAATTTTGTACTTTAAAAAAGTTATACATTTAAAATAAAAAGTAGTTTTTCTAGTTTTTTTTTTAATAAGAAGGATACCTAATAAATTATTTTTTTAAAGCATAATAAGTATTGTGTAAACATTAATTTTGTTAAAAGACTATCATGTTTTTATTACAACTGAAAACAGTGTTGCCTTACCTAGAGTTAAAAGATACAACAATTTAACATTAATGTTTAACATTTGTAATAAATAAATCATATCTTGACTTTAACTAAATATGCTTTTATATTAAAACATACTCCGTAACATGTTGAATTTATGCAGCTTTTATATTCTATCAGATAAAATAAAATTATGTTTTTGTGTATGAAATAATATGTTATACTATTTAATTTAATGCAGAACTAATGTTGTGTTATATGAAATCAAAAGTTATATTATGTTATATAAATTAAAAATTTAATTGACTGATATATAATACACAGCAACAAAAACCTACACCAGTATATAACATGTAATTTTGAATATTTTGTTCACATATTAAAAACATATTAATAAAAAGTCTTACAATGACTTTTGCCACTTTACCTGCAAACCTGGAATAAGACAATTTAGGCTAAAATAATGTGGAAAAACCTGTAATTTGAGAAATTTTGAAAATAACCTAGAAAAGCCTGGAATTTTGATTAAAAAACCTGGAACTTTTAATAATTTTAATATTTTCAGTAGTATAATTTTGTTTGACACAAAAAATCTATCATATAATTAAGATTTTTTGTCATCATCAAAATTTTTTTTTTCAAAAAGACACATTTAATATAACTCTACAGTATCTTTTCAATATTTTTATACTATTTATCACAGTTTCTTAAATAGACATTAACTTTAAACTAAAAATAGACCCAAAAATGTGTAATTTTAAAAACCTTGAAGAAATTTAGAAAACCTAGAATAAAATTTGAAAAAACGAAAAATTAAATATATCAAAACTAAATAAGAAATTCAGAAACCAATATTGAGTAAACACAAAACTCACAAACTAAGAAAATTTAGAAAGAGTAATTTCACTAACTACTTTTAGAATAATTTTAACTACCTTACAGAAAAAGTATTTTGTAAAATTAAGATTCTAAATTTGTTAAATCAAATAAACATTAAAATGATTATCTATTTTAATAGTAATTTTTATAATCAAAAAACTTATTTTTTTAACAAATAGTTTTCAATAATGTTTAAAAGTTTAATTTTGTTAAGGCTTTACGGTTTTCAATTTTGTTTCTACAATATTAACTCTATAATGATTTTCATCTGTTGATATATTATAGATAATTACAAATTAAAACTGTCTAACTGCTTTAAACTTAGTATTGTTTGAACTTTTTGAACAAAAAAAGTATCCATGATGACAAATACCTATCCTGAGTTACTTAAAATTGTCCTTAGTCATACAGAGTTTTTATAAACCAATTAAAAAATTTTATCTGTTTTTTCTAAGGTACTAGAAACATTCAAAAATTAATAAAAATTAAGTTATTGGAAATTTTTTTTGAAATATCTAATAATTGAAACATGAACAATAAAACCTCAATTAAGATCTACTAAACAAAACTATCCTTAGATTTTCAGAAAACTTGAAGCTATTTTTTTTATAAAAATTTCATACTGGCCTAAGTAACCTTAAGCACACTGAACGATCTTGACTTTTTAAAGCGGGTTTCAACCCGGAAAACCGCATAATAATTCTTGAATGTTTTAAAAAATCTTTTTATTTTTACAACAAGTTTTTATTACAATTAAAATAACATTTTGTTACAATGTATACTTATTTCACAATGTAAACTTAATTAAATTTAAAAAGACACTAACATAAACAAAAAACTAACAGGAGACGACACAAAAAAAAAAGTTTTACACATTTAAAGTAAAAAATAAAAATGAATGATTCTACTGATTATTATTCTCATGTGTGCAGTTTTTAACCATAATTCAGACAATTATTCATGGAATTAATATATTACAAATTAAATACCTATTGTATCATCAGTTTAACAAATCAATATAATATATTTGCAAGTTGAGTTAATTGTATTCACTAAATTTGATTAGTTTTTTGCTGAAAATTTAACTTAAATTAAACATCTTATTTTAAATTAAAGACTTATAGTATCCCCGTTAATAGACATCAATGTATGAATTCGTAACTTTAGTTTTACTTAAAAGCGTCAAATGTTTTTTTTTGACTGCAAACTTTATTTGTAACACAAAACTTTTCTGATAGATTTTTATTTAAAAGTTTTCACAATCTTTATTATTAAATTAATCGGAAATGGTTTTTATAAGTTGATAATTTTATTAATTTTAAGATTGTTTAAATATTTAGCTTCGTTAAAATTTAATGAACACATCAATATTAGGCAGTAATCAACTACTGTAATAAGTAACACAGTTATAAAATAAAGTTGCTCTTATACTTAAATAAAGACAGTTCAATCGGAAAAGCTACATAGCTCATAAAAAATGTCTAATTAAATTAAAAACCAGGCTCTTTAGAAAACTTTCATTATTTATTGATATTATAAAAGTAGTAAACGGTTTTTTTCTTTGAGAATGATAACGTTTAGCTGTCTAATGTAATATATATCTGGAAGTTGTTCTAACCTCGAATTTTCAGCTAACTTGAATTTCCGCATCAAACAAAGTTGAAATGTCATTACATTAATTAATAGCCAATTATCAGTGTACGGTAAATTTTAGAACTTTCTTTTGTAAACTGTTAAACCTGTTTTGTGGTCTTTAAAAATTACTGAATTTTACTAATGCGTGAAAATTAAACAATTTACCAATTATATAATAGCTCAGTAATGATTAATTAAATATTTTTAAAATCAACGCTTCAATTTATAATTAATGTATTATTTAACTTATTTACGTACAAAATAAAACAACAGTAGAAGTTAACGTAGTTCGAAAAACTACATTAAAAAATTAACACAGTAATAAAATTTAAACACATGAATTATGCTTAAGTACAGAAAATAGAAAACATTAAATAAGAGTATAAGTCTAATTAAGGTGTTAGCTAAATTTGTAATAAATACCGTGTTTTATAATTTTTAGCATTTTACGGCATTCATTATGCATAGCTTGAAAGTTTTTTACCTTGTTTTGAATCTTCAGTACTTGTTAAAACACTTCACTCAATGTTTTTGGTTCTTGTTTTTCAATTATGTACTAATGTTGAAATGTTTCGTGCATAAAAAATATTTTCGGTGGTTTTTGTTTTCTTTAGTATTCGTTTTAAGTTGTTTTTAAGTTTTTAACTTTAATAATGCTTTGTCCAATGTTGTAGTGATTTGTTTGTCATTTTGTGCTTTTGATTCAAAACTAAAAAGATAAATTCTGAATTAACATTTTTGTTTAAGGTTTTTCACTTATATTTTACAACATTTTTAACAAATATGCAAATAAAATTTAAGTACTAATATTGAAAACTTAACACCTTAAATATTTAATTTAGAAATATAATATGAACAATACTACCATCCATTTTACTGACTGCTGTGATGAAAACACTGCGAGGCTTCTGGTTAAATCGCATAAACAACTGTTGAACGCTGATAAACTGAACAATCCGCCGAGTTGCCAGTTAAATAACCAAATGCCACTTAACGTAGAAAAATACAAACGTCAGCTAGCTGCAAAGTTTTGTGAAGATCTCGGAAAGAAATTGAACCTGTTAGTTGTAATGACTTTGTTAATGCATCTACAGCTTTAAACTTGGTTTCATAGTTAAAGTTTTAAAAATTTCGCAATGTTTAACAATACTTTGAAGCTCTTTTAAAAACAAAAGTAAAGTTAAGTTATGTCTTGACTTATTTTAGTTACAAGTCTAAATATTAACAAAATAAGATAAAGTTAGCCGGATATATTTTATCAAAGTCAATTTTAATTATTACACAAAGTAAGTTTTGTATGAAATTTATCAACAAGTTTAATTGGTTTAAAAAGAAGAAAAACAAATTTTAATTGGTAGCATTTATAATAAAAACGTGTGTTTGATTGTAATTATATATCTTTAGATCCACGTTCTGTATAAGCAACGCAATTCAATACATGCAACGATTTTACATGAAATACTCATTCACTGAAATAAAAATTGTAAGTTTTATACATGTTGTATTTGATTATATGTTTTTTCTTTGTATAAAACAGTGGTCGGCAGGCAGTTGGTGCTCGCGGGCCAAATTTAAAGTTTCCAAGCCTTCGCGGGCCACAGTTTTAGTTTTAGTGAAATTTGAATAAACTTTTAGTATCAGTCACACCAGAGATAATTTTACTTTTATTCACTTTATTACTTTAAATTACTTTTAGCTTCACACAGAATGTCTATTTAATTAATAAATATCTACTAGAACAAAATTTACATTGTTCAGTATACTTAAATCTCAATAAAACATGTACATTTTTAAATACTTAGTGAGTTAATCTTAGTACTTTTATTATTTTACTTATAACCTAAATCTCTATAAAAACCGAGCTTGAAAAATATTTTTGGGTTACTTTTATATATTTTTTATACTATGAACTACCTTTTCATATTTTTGAAAGTAGTAGTTTTTGAAAATAATTTTTGCGTTTTAAATAGTTTGTACTCTTTTTGAAAATTCTGTTATTAGTTTAAAAAATAATACCTATTTGTGTCGAATATAAGCTAAATCATACTTTTTAACATAATTAATGCTTGAATACTTTATAAAATACCTTATTAGTAATTAATTACTGTTTATTAAACGACAAAAAAAGCGCTCAAAATATTTGGTCCTGGGACCTGGTGCACGAAAAAACCTTCCAGTTAACGAGTTGCACACCACATGGATACCTTTTAACGTCTTGTCGAGGACTTAGTCTTTTACATGGCTTTAAAAGCAAAAATGTCTGAGTTATCTCAAACTAGTCTAAGTTTACTAAAAGTTGAAAAAGCTATAAACTTTCTATTATCAAGCTTAAATATCTAACAAATATATCATCACTATAAAAATGTACAACATGTAAGTAGAAAAAAAACGATTTAGTAAACTACACTAGAGTTATTAAAACTATTCTGAGAATTCGAAGATTTATTCGAAGTGATTAAAATAAAATTTTTACACACTTGAGTTTTTTTAAATTTCTGAAAAAGGTTTAAACTAGTCTCAGTGTTTTTCATTTCATACTAGTCTGTTTGTTTGGCAACCCTGTTTTAAATAAAGTTCACAAAATAAAGCAAACGAAGTTTACTAACAGTGAATAAATTATATAGCTAAAAAAACTATTATAAGTCAGCTTCAGCTTGAAAAAACAATTAAAGTTTTTTTAACATTTTTAACAAATGTATAGCAATTTATTAAGCCATTAATGAAGTAGAATTTTTTTTTGAGAATTAGAACAATTCTTTGTAAGCAATGAAAACATTGCATTTAAAAAAAGTAAGTTACCAAAAATTATCCCGATTTTTTTGTATACAAAAAGCAATTCAAGCCAAAAACTGAAAAATGCCTAATTTAGACTGAGATTTAAAGTCTTCAAATAGTCATAGTCTGAGTGTGTGGTAATTTTTAGTAGTTTATTTAATTGAATTTAAATAATTTTAATTAACAATGTACAAAGATAATAAATTTACCATCCCTCAAATTAGTTTGTATTAAATAGGTAGTTCCAAAAGTTAGCAACTGTGTACATCAGTTTGCAACGCATACAAATTAACTTAATTTGCCAAAAAGCATTGTTCATAAAATTTAATGGATACCAAACAAAAGCATTTAAGTTTATGTCATTCATATTCTTTTAAATGTGTCTGTACACACTTAGAAATTACGTGTAGAAACAATTACATTAGAAAATTATGCATAAACTAAACTTAATTTGATTTAAGTATTGAATAAAAATTGGTTTGAAATATGAGCATCTTTGTACATCGATGTGCATAAGAATCAATTTAAAGTGCAAAGAAAACTTTAACAAAATCAAATGTGTCAAAACCAAAATAAAGTAAACCTTATTTCTTATTATGCTAACTAAAATGTTTCTATGCACACTAAAGTATAATATTTAGTAATAAAAAATCTGTAAAAAATACTTAGGTATATTTAAATAGAATACCTAAACTATAAAGAAATAATGTTTTAGTTAACTAATGGACATTACTTTTGTACAAAATGGGAAAAATTTGTATTTAGTTTATTAACTGATAGGTACTACATTACTAACTTACTAAATCAAAGCAACTATTTACACTTTTTTTTCAGATAATGACTTGCTGTTGTAAGTAAAAGTTATTAGGAAATTGAGAAAAAAAAACCTGGTGAAATGCTAATTTGCCTTTTTCACATTTCTTATCTAAAGCAGTAAAGTATTTTAATGGTTTTAAAATATTATATTGGGATTTAAAACGAAATAATTCAAATTACTTTAACTCAAAAAATATTTTTGCTCAGCGGGCCACACTTACATACTTGCGGGCCGCAAAAATTTCTTTCGTGGGCCGCATTCCATTCAAAAAACTAACGTGCTCGCGGGCCGCAGTTTGTCGACCCCTGATATAAAATAACTAATGTTATTAGTTGATTAATATAACTTCGATTTGACTTAAATAAAAAACGTATCGCGTTGTTTAAACAACTTATGTTTAGTTAAACTTGTTAGCAACTAACTATCGAATAAAAAAAAGTTTTAATGAGAACAATTTTGTAGAAAATTTAGAGCAACTAAAATACTAAAACATCAAGTTTTGTTTTTCTAAAACAAGTAATTAAATTAATTTTTTTACAGCATCATGCAGTGCCAGCTTGCGTTTTTCTTGCAGCCAAAGTTGGAAAAGACGAAGGAATGGTGCTAGTGGACACAGTTATTAAGGTTTAGTTGTTGTTTTAATTATAAAATACAATCTATATAATCAACAATAGTCAATTCAAGCTAACGCCGTTTCACCTGGAGGTTCTTCAGAGCTTTTTTTTATATTAATAATAAAATAAAATGAAGCAGTCAAACATGTATAATGAGATCAGGTAATGAAAAAGTGGTAAATTATTAATAAATTAGTAATTACATGCTTGAGCAAATACAAAGGAAGTTAATAGATTGATTGTAAAATTAAAACTAAGAAAAAACAATCTTCAATTAACGTTAAAGTAAATGAATACTTATAAAAATTGCCAGTAATACAAAAAACAACAAATAGATTAAACTTAAGTTGGTATATTAAACAAAATATTATAACAATAAATAAAATCTACACCAAAAATGACACTAAAAATAACTAGATCTAAAGTTAGGGCATTTCGATGTTAGTTCTTTTTTTACATTTAGTGCTTTATCTCTGTCCGCTTCAGCAATGGCCATTCTTTCTAAGTTGCATATAGTGCAGTTGTCTTTTTTTTTGGAAACTAAACAGTTAGTTATAAACAATATTTGTCATTCGATTTCGGGGAATTCAATATTGTTTGATGTAGTAAACTTAGCCAAAGCCGTTGATTGTAATTTCTTGATAATGCTATGCTTGTGTCACTGCCACCTTTTCTTAAATGAGTTTCCTGTGCAACCAATGTATTCTTTGTTTTTAACTTTTGCTTTGTTTACACCTTTGAGATGCATTAACCGGTAAATGGGCAATTCGTCTTATTTTTACAGTTGCAAGCTCTAACTGTTTTGTTTTCAGCTTCTAAAGTATTTATATTGTTTGAATTGATAAAAATTTGTTTTTAATAATTTATTTTAAAAACGTTTAAAATGTAATAATTGCAGGCTGCGTGGCGTTGTATGCATCCAAACGGAAGTTCCATTAGGACTTGCGATAACCAATACACGAACATGAGAAACGATCTTATTGAAAACGAACTGAGCATCCTAGCTGCTACAGGTTTTTATTAAAATTTTCAATTTTTATTTTATATTTTTCTATAATCATCATGTCTGTTTTTTTTTCAGATTTCGAGCAAGAATTTGCTCATCCTCACAGCTTCATAGTAAAAGTAATTAGAAGGTGCAACGGTAGGCAACTACTTTATGTTACTCTTAATATACAATTTAGAAATTATATAAATAATTCGTTAACAAAATCAATAAAATTGACAACTTAAACAACCTCAATATTTAGAAAAAAATAATTTTGATAATAAATTTAGCATATAACTTTTTAGTACTACATATCTTGTACAGAAATCTAAGACAAAATTCATTCAAAAACATCTTTATTAAAGCAACAAACAAGTAAAATCGATTTAGGCTAACGCTTTTCAATTACTTTTGTTAGCAACTAATTTTAAGATTAAATTTTGAGTATATAAATAGTTAGAGGTTACATCAGAAAAATCAGAAAAATCAGTTAACACTAATTAGCATAATTGAGCAAAAATTAATTAGACATTCACAATTCATAAATGCATATATAAAACAGTTGATCAGTAATTTAACTAAGATAAGCAACATTAAAAATAAAATAAAATAAGCGACCTAATTCAAATAAAATCTATAACAACTTATAAAGATTAGATTTATAAACGTATTGTTGCTTACACAAATTAGGTTTACATGTTTTTACAAATAGAGATTCTAAAACACTTAAGTGATAATCGTTACGAGCTTTACTTAAAATTGAAAAGTTACTATCACTATAGTTCTTTGCGCAATCTGAACTGTTTAATAAGTGTTCAGCTATCGCTGATGATCTATTAGATGGTTTTTTTAAACCAGTGTCCATCCATCTTCTGAGGGAATTTAAAACGTGTTGGTCTCAAAGTTTGAAAAACCGGTTAAATTTGGTCCTAGTAAATGCTCTGTATATTTGAGATTGCCATATCTCGGTAAAGTAGCAACTACTCTAGAAAAGACTGTAAAATACACTGTAAACTCCACTTTTAACTCTGTACAACTAAGAATCAGTCATGCTACAAGAAAGCCCTTAAATGGAATTTGTAAAGACCGTACTGCCGATCATGAAAAAAGCAAAATAATTTATATGTACAAATGCCACTGTGACAGTGAGTACATTGGCAGAACGTCCCAAAGATTCCATATAAGAAGAGACCAATACGTTTTTAATTCCCTCAGAAGATGGATGGACACTTGTTTTAGAAAAAACCATCTAATACATCATCAGGGATAGCTGAACACTTATTAAACAGTTCAGATTGCGCAAAGAACTATAGTGATAGTAACTTTTCAATTTTAAGTAAAGCTCGTAACGATTATCACTTAAGTGTTTTAGAATCTCTATTTACAAAAACATGTAAACCTAATTTGTGTAAGCAACAATACGTTTATAAATCTAATCTTTATAAGTTGTTATAGATTTTATTTGAATTAGGTCGCTTATTTTATTTTATTTTTAATGTTGCTTATCTTAGTTAAATTACTGATCAACTGTTTTATATATGCATTTATGAATTGTGAATGTCTAATTAATTTTTGCTCAATTATGCTAATTAGTGTTAATTGATTTTTCTGATGTAACCTCTAACTATTTATATACTCAAAATTTAATCTTAAAATTAGTTGCTAACAAAAGTAATAATTTAACTAAACAGAATAACAACTTTATTATTCTTTTAAAACAGCATGCAAGGAGTTGATTCAAGCAGCTTGTGTTTTTGCAAACAACAGGTATTTTTAATACATATTTTTATTATATTTGAAAAAAGTATAAAAAACTTATACAGATAACTTTCAAACTTAAATAGTTTAAAGATATAATTTACTAAGTGTTTTCTTAAAAGTTTTGCTTAATTTAAATTACAAAGATCATTACGGCTTCTCAATTCTACAACGTACAATTATATATAAATCTAAAGCATACTTGCAAAAATTATATAATTAAACTCCACACAAATTATAATAAAATTGCTTTTAGAGTTCTGGTAAATCTACTTTAAGTTTAACATTAAACTTAATTAAACAACTAGCATAGAATTTTTGAAACTAATAAGTAAATACAGCAGTTGTTTGAGTGTATTAACATGTACAACCACCTTTCACTAGAGATAATAGTATAATGATGAATAGTTCAACGCTTTAAAAAATGTAAACACTTTAGCCAAAGAGTTTGTTTATTTTGTAAAATATAACTGATTCTAACTTTTTACAAAATTAATAATATCGGAAAATATTCATGATTTAACTATCCTTTGCTCTATGCATTATATGGTTTAAAATAGTTTGAGTTTTGATAATTTAAGTCGAAAAGATTTATTTAAAAAAAAATGTTACTTAAAACTTAGAGTTTATAGAGCGTAAAAACATCAAAAACATCAGTATCGAGGTAGTCTAAAACTTTTTTTGTTCTTATTTTTTATGCTAGTAGTATAATGCTAACCAAGTTATACATTGTTAAAAGTGCATAGTTAATTGGCAAAACACCACTGATTAATTAAAAATTAGTTGTTTTCTAACCTATTATTAATATAGAATTGAAAACTTTCATTTGATTTGTCTACAAATTTGATTTACGTTATTTATTAAAAAGTTTTAATACTAAACTTATGCAGCAAGTAATAATAAACAAACTATTTAAATGTTTAAGTTTCAGCTATTTATTTAACGGATAAAATATTTTTCTAAAATCTAAAATACTTTAGTTTACGTATGACAATGTTTTGTTTGGAGTATAGTCCTGTACTAATTGCTGCCATGTCTATATACCTTGCCTGCGAGTTGAAAAGTATTGAGGTTTGTTTAATAAATATTTAAGTTTATTTAGTTGGAACTTATTTAAAACAAATCTTTAAGTCAATCTTTTTAACGTTAAACTTGTCTGGACAACTACAGTTTGTACTATAATAAGTATTTTTAAATAAATAAATTTGACCAATAATAAATACATAGCTTTTGGGTTAAACTACAACTTTTATTTAAATAACAAAATATAAATTTGATTTGATTCAACTACTATAAATACTAAAGTTTTATATTTTTAATTTTTAAAAGTAGAAAACGTTATTTTAAGTACAACAATAATAATTATTTTTTACTTAGCATGAAATTTTAATTAAATTATAAACAACGTTTTTACACAGATTCCTACTTCAAAGGACGGAAAACCTTTCTGGAAATGCATGGAAGTTAATATTGATATAAATGAACTCAAAGAGATAAAAAACAAGTATCATGAAATTATTGAAGCTATCCAAGAGATGAAAACAGAGACAAAGCAATACGATGTATGAAATTTAAATAAAGCTTTAGACTAGATATAAACAGTTGTATATTTTCCAATAAGTATTCACAAACACTGCCTAAACCTCTAAAAAATAATAAGCTTTGTTTGAACTATGTTACTTTATTGTAACTTATATTCGAGATAGCATAATATATTTTAGCTAAAATTTAATCTTTGAATCCGATAAACGGAAAGTTTTATTACTTGTTGTTTTTAATTAACTGGTTTCTATTAAGTAAAAACTAGTTAGTTTTTGATCTTATAGTATACATAAGAAATTATCCTATTACAAAATGTTCGACTTTTTTTAAAGCAAACATGGATTTATTTTAATTCTTAACAACTGTTTTTATGTTATCTGACCTCAGTTAAACATAAGTTAAAAAACTCAATTTAAGTTTTAAGTTTTTATAGGAAAGAGTTAAGGCACTAAGGGCAAGAAAAGAAAACCCTTCCCCAACAACACACAAGCAATTTCGACCACAACATTGTATGTTTAATAATATTTTAAATGAAAACCATTATAAGATAAACATAAAAATTGAGCATTTTAAACGCATATGTATGGTCATTAGTTTTGATTTTTTTTAGAAAAAAAATTAAATAAAACGTAAATTATAATAAGTACAATTGCATTCTATGTTGAAATATAATTGTTTTTTTTTTTAACAGCTCAGCCACGTACAGTCAATAGTAGGCAACAAAGCTACCAACATCCTAACCAGGGAAATGTGAATTTTGTTAATGGTAATAAAAGACCTTCAAAGTTAGTCACAAATTTCTTGATTTTTTTTTAACAGTCTGAATAAAACTAAACAATTTTGTAATCACAGCTCCCAATTAAACTACCCACAACCCAAGAAGCAGAATGTTATTTCACAATTTAGTGGAAACAGTAGCACGCAACCCAAAAAAAAATTACCGTCTTTTAATATTGAGCAAAACGTCACATTGAATCAGCATCAGCAATATTCGAAAAGGTAAATGTTGATAATATATTTACAAAAATGAATTACAAACATTCAAATGATAATAAAGTTATTGATAAGTATTCAAGTTTTAACAGTCTAAACCAAAGTTTTAAAAGTCTTAAAAGAGTTGGCAGCCATTAATAAATATAGGGCTATGTTTACTTTTAAAGTTTTTTCAGAGCCGTGTATATGAAAATTTAAAGAATAAAATTGTTTTCAAACTTTGTACACTGTTTTAAAAGCTCTATTAATACATATATTTATCACTTATTTTTTTACAGAACGGAGTAATTACCAAATTATGTCCATGAAGTATTACAACAATTTTCGAAAAACACATATGCTCATTCTACTATTAATAACTCATCGCTAATTTTCATTTTCTAAGAAAAAAAACTTTTAATTAATTTTTTTATCAAAAGTTGAAAAGTTGTACTTTAAATTAAGGTTAAAATGATTTTTTTTACCAGTAAATTGGTCTTTTAGTGTTTAAATATAATAAAATTTATTATGTGAATTTTCTTTTGAATACGACCAAAAATATAAAAACCGCCTTAGTTACATTCTTTTTGTTGTTATTTAATTCTTTTTCACTTTTCTATTTGTTCTCTACGGAAACTCTCATACTCCGATAAAACAACTTTTAATTAATCGTTATTGTTTGATAAAGCAGTTTAAGGTGTTTTTATTTTTTTTTACGAAAAAGTCTCATTTATTGTTGTAAGGAATTATTGAAATTTTTTAGTTGCTCCTAGGATAAAAAATTTAGTTTAGTTACATTTTAATGCATGAATTTAAACTATTGCCTGTTAGCAGTTGAAATAAAATGCTGTTAACTGAAATTTTGTTTTTTATATAAACAAATATGTTAGATGTGAGTTTCTTTTAAGTATAAAACTTTAACAGTTTAACAGTCTAAAAAGTTTTTTGCATGCCAAAGTTATTTGTCAGCTTAAATTATTAATAGGTTGCTGTATACAATAATTAACATTATAGTCTATTTTAGAGTAAAGTCATTTAACACAAAAAAAAAAAAGAAAAAACTTGCCAAAAACCTTATATAACAATTTTAATTAATACTAAAAAATTAAAGTTTTTCTGTTTTTAATTTAGTTTTAATAAAAACAAAAATGTAAAACACAATATTCTTAAATTTGAGTTCGAAGACTAGCCATAAACAAAATGTTTAAAAAACTATATGTTTTGAAACAAGTTAATGCTTATATGCTTATTCAGGGGTCAGCAACTGCGGCCTGTGAAGGGATTAACCTGCGGCCCATGTGTCACCCGCTGATGAAAACTATATTTAAAATTTATTTTTGTTCGGTATTTTGCTGAATTTTGAAGAGTTTTTTTTTTGAGTCCTTGTATAATGTTTTGAATTGTTAAAAAACGTGCTTATGCTTAATAACGAAAAAGTGACAGTATAAAATTCTAAAAGTATGTTTTTTCGGTTTAGATGAGGGTTTTTCAAAAATTGAGTTAGATGGACCCTGTTTTTAAAAGCTGCAAAGTGGCTAAAAGGGGTCGTGATTATTTCGGAGCCAAAGACCAAAAATTAAACAAAAAAAAACTCGATATTTTATAGTTAATGATGAGAGTAAGGAGAAATCTCCTAAGCGTATTTAAAGTCACTAAAACTGCATCTCACGAAGATCTTAAAACTCAAAATTTGGCCCAAAAGCACTAACTTCCTGCTGACTCCTGTGTTAGTTAATAGTATATAAGCTTTGAAACTGTTATATTCGTAACAATTATATTTATTAACACTGTGAACAAAATAAGTCAACACAGTGATTAAGAAGTACATCTGTTTTTAAAGTTTCTATCATAATTAGATATATTTTTAACGACAAAATGCAAATATTGTAACTTTATTCTAATTTAATCAGAAACTTAAATTTTAAAAATCTTAAATTCTAACAAAAAACAATATGCATTTATCAAATGGATGAACAATGTACGGCTTGAAATGGCTGCCCGCTAATGTTTCCAAAATTTAAGTAGAATCCAGCCCACAAAAGGTAAAACTGCAGCCGTCGAGCGTGTAAATCTAGCACGTTAAACTAATTTTTGAAACTTAAATTAGATATACTAGATTAGATATAAGATGAAAAGCAAAAATAATATATCTTAGGTAAAATTTACGTAAAGTTTCAAACTCACACTAGATATATTAAAATAAAAGTTTACATAGAACCAGTGGCGTTGCGTGGTCTTTTCGTAAGGAGAGCTGTAGATTGACATTGTCAAATTAAAAAGTCCCCTAGTTTCAAACATTAGATTAAAATCATATGGGTAGTATGAACAAAAAGGAAATTTTTCGGAAAAAAAAGTTTAACATATTTGTATAAATAAATAGTAAACAAAAAAAAACATATATCTCATACCGTTGTATATCAGAAAACTTTCTTAACAACTATAGCTACTTTTATTTTTATTTATTTACATGTTAGTTTCTGTATTTCCACAATCACAATTTACTAACTTAATTTTATAAATTGTCTAACTACTGATAAAAAAAAAGAAGATTGTAAGTAACTTAAAAAAACGAGGTTGCCCTTGCTCGAATCTTCCCTGCTCGAGTTGCTCCGGCTTGAGTTTTACCTGCTCGAGTTGCTCCTGCTCGAGTTTTCCCTGCTCAAGTTGTTCCTGCTTAAATAACTCCTGCTCGAGTTGCCCCTGATTGACTTGCCTCTGCTTGAGTGTGCCCTCCTTGATTTTCCCTTCTCGAGTTCTACTTGTCTTATTGTTCTCGCGTTGTATTAAATATTCAACAACGATCATGATTTAACTCACATGGTGTTGAAAGTTGATGCAGCTCCAGAATTCAACTTTAGAAAATTTTTTGTATTGAAAACTTGTAAACATTTAAAATGCAGCTGACACAGATTAAGCTTGCAACTTTAATTTTACTAACTTTTTGGACATCAAACAAAAAACTTGAAAAAAAAAGTTAGCAGGGAAATTAACGATGTTATTGTCAACATTTCGCTGTATTTTTTGTATAACTTCATGATAATATAACTTTCTTATTTATTTAACTAATATAAAAAAAAATATATCGTTTCAAAGCTCAATTCCTCAGCTTTAAATAAAGTTACAAAAACGTAAATATGGGTTGCACAGCTGTAGCAGGGGCTCATTTAAAGCAGCGTGTTTAAAGGCTTAAACTCTAAATCCAAAAAAAAAGCATATTTTTTCATTTTTTTAGGTAGAGCTACAGCTTCAGCGTTCCACCCCACGCGACGCCCCTGCATAGAACTGTTGATTTGTTCAAAAAAATGTATAACTGTTTAGTTAATTGTATTGAAAAGTCTAGCCCGCAAAGTACTAAATTTTTTAACATTTAGCCCGTCGGCTGATAAGCATAGCCCCAAAAAATTTGGTCAACGGAAGCGGTTGTTAGAATAAAGCAAAATAAAATAAAAAAGTTTTTATTTCATAGTGAATTAGCTTGTTTGTTACTGGCGAATTATTTTGATATGTGTTTTTATTATTCGATTTGCATTAAATTTATAAACAAAACTTTTAATTTTACCAATACTAAATATAAGCAAATATTAATAAATTATTGTGAAACTATCCAAAGTTGTTATTCAAACTAAGCTTTGTTGAGGTAATTTAAAAGCGTTTTATTTAAAATAATAAATTAAGTTGATTTATTATTCTAATTCAGACACATATAACTTATGATTTTTTTTTAGATAAATACGGGGAAGTAAAACTAACGAACTAATTAGAGTATTAAAAGAGTTGAAAATAAAATCAATAACTAACTTTTGGTCGAAGAAGTTGGAATAAGAAAACACTAAACATGGTAATAACAAAAAAAAAAAGCTTTTAAACAGAATAAAATATATTACAACACTTGTTTATATTCATAAAAAAGTCAGAGAGGACATAAAATGTAAAACCGTGCCAAAACATTTTAAAAGCAACCATTTTTACTTTATATACTTGATTTACCACTTTTAAACCCTTTAGTTATATTCAAGCTGAAAAAATAATCTTTCTGGCAAAACTTCGTGTTTTGTTTTTCTTAATATTCAGAAGTGTCATTACAACAAATATTTAAAATATTTTATTCAAAGTCTTAAGTTTTCTGCTCAATAACTGGTAATCAATGCAAATGAGCCAATTAAAAAAAAATCATCGTTTAACTTCCATTTGTAAGATTAATTATCTGATGCGGGATGTTCTGAAAATTTCAGAAACACACGACTGATAAACAGTGGTTGGATCGGAACTTGCGCAAACATTTTCATAAGCTCTACTCCTACGTCCCAGTAAATGTCTTGAATAGCCGTTTTGATCAGTAGCAACTTTGGACTATTCTTGTTGGTAGTTGAGAATTGATATTGTGAGCAACTTACAGTACTGAATGTTAAAAAAAGTCTTTGATTTTTGAAAATTTTTTTTTCGATATGGAAAACTACAATTGTAAAGGTTGATTCGTAAAGCATAAAAATGGTAAAAGTAATGATAAACTTAATAATTTTTCTTTTATATTTTAAAGTTACAGACGGTACTAATATACACTTTATATACACATATTCTTTATTATTACTTGCAGATTTGTTCTAGTAGTTAAACACAAGACATTCAGTTAATTTTTTACTTACTAAACTACACATAAGTTTGTTAGTATAGTAATCTTTAGAAGATTATATTTTTTATTGAAGTAAAGCGTTTCACATTTAATCATAACGATCAATTTTTAGTATACATTTGTATACTTTTGTACACATAATGAACAATCTTTATCTAAGTTTTAAATTACATAAGTATGAAAACTTTGAAAAAAAAAAAAAAAAACCATAACTTTTTTAAATGTTATACTTTACTTGAATGATTATGTTAGAAAACAGACACTAACGCTTTAAAGGTTAAGATTTTTATATTGTATGAATTGTTAAACAATTTATTGTATTTGTCAACTGGTACCTAATCAATGATAACAAAATATAACACTAAACTATGACACTAAACTATAATACTAAATTACCATTAAAAAAAATCTTTTTAAAAATTAATAAGTATAACGTATTAATTAAATAAATAAATATTGCAGAGAATTGTTTCTTAGTTTATTTAATACATAATACTTATACGTCTTGTAATTTTTATGGTGTAGTTTATACGCATAATTTTTGTTTCTAATGTCTCGAAAATTATTATTTAAACTTTACATTTAATTAATGTCTTTATCTAAAACTATTACTGCTTTATTGAAAATATTTACAAATGGTTATAACGTTAATATTTATAAAATTTCTGGAAAATTAAACCAACTATGTTTTATAGTTATATACTCTACTAAATTACTAGCATTACTTGACATTTGAAGTTAGAGGTAAAAAGATAGTTTGCATAAAAAGCTAAAAACTAAATTATTAAAAAAAAATTATAAATAGATAATTATTTTCATGTAAAAAATATTCTTAGAATGCAGTTTTATTAAACTTATTCGTAAATTGTTTGACAAAATCAATTTTTTTCGGAACCGGTCACAAGCAAATTATGTAGTAAACAATCAGGTATTATATTTAACCACAGTTATTTTAAATAAAGTTAATATTAATTAAAAAAATTTCTTATATGATATTTTAATATTTAGCTTTACAGTTAGAAAAGTACTTTTTTAAACCATGTACAGATTCTTTTAAGCAAAGGACAACATAAAAAAACAACATTTCATATAAATGAATAAGTATCAAAACATCGATATCACTATGAGGCTTGACACTTGAAAAATGACAAATAGAACCAATAATTTGATTTAGAAAATTAATAAAAATGTTTTTGCCATAAAAATATCTGTTTATAATAATTAATGGGTGCTGTTAATTAATTTTTACAAATCATATTAATGTTTTTTTTTTTTGAAATTAGCTGTTTTTACCAAGATAAATCTTTTTAAAATATAATTGCAAACCTATATGTTTAAATATTTAGCAAAAGGAAGGCGAATAACTGAAGTTCATAGCAAATAACGGTAAAACAACTTAAATAAATTCCGACCCTCTGCTAAGAAAAGCTGCTGGTTTACTGTTCTGTAAAGAGCTGTATCCCTTAAAGCTATAAAAAAAGCAGTTTTGTATTTCAAACTAAATGAAAATAAAATAACAACACAAATTTTTTTATTTTATTAATAAAACATGTTTCACTCGTTTGAAACAAATCAAACGAGATCCTAAGTTGAATAATAAATTATATTCAAATAGAATCTAAAATTATTAAATTTTTAATTTTGAGCTGATTAATTGAGTTGATCATTATTATCAAGTCGAGAACTTATATTGTAATCTCGAAAGTAAAGGGTACAAAAAATAAAATAGTTACAATATTAAGCAATTTTGTATGAAGTAAAATTTTTATACAAATGTCTTTAGTGATGACGTAATAATAAAACTTAGATTTTTTAAAGTAAATATTAGAAAATTTAGATTTATAAAACCTAAGAAAACAACTAGCAGTTTGAATATAAAATGTGGATAGAGTTAGCAAGTTGGATTAGTGAAATTTGTCGAGAAAATATTTTATATATTATTGGATATGACGTTAAGAAGATAAAAGCAAAAGTAAGTAAACTGCTGTGTAATTACTATTAACTTTCGTACACTATATCTCACACTTATATATATATACTTGTTTTTATTAAATTAAACACTAGCTATTTTGTTCCCAGTTTTAAACATGCTAGTTCTTAAACAAGATTGCTTGCACTTGTAAGACAGTTCATACATAAATGTTAAAAAGAACTTTGATTTTTTTTTTCTAAGCAAGTTGGTAAAGGCAGTTTTTCTAACTATTTTGTTTCTAATGTAATCATATTAATAATTGTGTTCATTTTAGTTCGAACATAAAGCTTATCACCTTAAAAAGGTAGAAATTTTAGTACTGTAAAGTTAATCCAGAAAAAAAAACGACAATTTAAGCTTTAACATGTTTTAAATGTGACTTTTGATTTTTGTTTAGAATTACTTTTAACCTTTAAAATAATGAAAAGCAGTTAACAAACAAAATACTAAGAACAAAAATGTTGGCGAAAATCTAAACAAAATATAAAACAAAGGTTAATTACTTTAAACTTGTAAAAGACTAAGTAGTTAAAACTTAAATTGTCATTTAAACTTAAAGTTCAAATTTAAATTTTATATTAAATAATATATTTAACACTATTTATATATATATATATATATAACAGTATATTTCAAAACAGAATCGTAAACTAGTTTTCGAATTGCACAAACAAGAACTGAAAAACAAGCTTCTGCACAAAAATCATGTTTTATTGATACAAAAACATGAACAACTGAAAAAAAATACGGAATCATTAAAAGTGATTATTTAATTATTTTGTTAAGTATTTACAAGTAACGGATTTTGAAACAAAAATTTCAAATTTTTTAATAATTTAGCTATACTTTGAGATTTTTCATTTATTTGATGATTATCATTTTCTGCGATTTAAATTTTGAAAAAAGACTTACTATAAAACTATTAAATGCCAACAAACTCTCAAAAGTCTTGTTTATTAATAAAACTTTATAAAGTATATATTTGTAGGTGAGTGCTGAAAAAAAGATAAAGAAAATGGACAGACTTTCTTATACACTAATTAAAAATTTTTTATGTAAGTTAAAGTATATTCAGTATTTACTATATTCCATCAAGTCAAATAAATATAAAACATAAAAAAATTAAAAACTTTACTAAAAAAATGCCAATAATTTTATTATGATTTTTTTATTTAAGAAACAAAACTTCGTTAACAAAAATAACAATTTCTTTTAGGATTTTGAAAATTCAACGCTTCCAGAAAATTTAAAGAACAATATTATCAAAATGAACAAAAAAGAAAAGAAGAAAGAAAATTTTTGATTACATCATTTTTTTATTTATCACTTGATAAATGCTAAATGATTTAGAACTACAATAAATAATGAATACAAATAATGTTTCGTAACTACAAAACCATTTAGTTTTATTCACGTAGTTGTAATAGTTTTATTGTTTTTATTTTTGAAAAATATTGTATAGCACGAAATGTAAACATACCCTTTTTATATGAAAAAAATCAAAATTAAAGTCCAAGTTTGTAAGTGTAAACAAAATAAGTTTTATTTTGAAAAATTTATTGAAGTCTTAAAACATAATACTATATTAATCTAAAATGTTTGTTTGTTTTTAGCTAGATTTTTTTAAAGTTTAAGTTGTATTTAGATTTACGAATAATAGCCTTTTCAACTTTAAAAAATTATTAATTGTATATATTTTTAAAGATACTGCTTTTAACAGTAAAGTATCTAAATTGACTGTAAAGCAATAAGTGTAGGTTGAGAAAACAAAGACAATTTTAAAAATAAAGTTTTAAAAAAATTATTAGCTGTTATTTGTTAATATCATTTAAAAAATTAAAAAAAAAAAGTGAGCTCATTAATGCTTTATTAATAAAACAAATGTAAAACTACGCTTGTATGTCGATATTTTTTTCATCATCATGCATTAATTACAAACGAAAATAAACTGCGGCGTACAAAATAAATAAATAATTTAAAGTTGTAATAAATAAAAGTACAACAAAATAATATTCATGGTTGAACTTGCTGGCAAATGCAGCTGACTGCTTCTTTTATTTTAATAACTTTAGCATCACAACAGGGGAATTCCCTTATTCGAAATTCATCTCCTCTACACACCCTCGCTTCCCAGTTGAAATTTGAATGCTGAAATTTCATTTAATAAAAATTGAAATTGATAAACTTTAAATAAATGAATTTCAACAAAAAATAAATATTTTAATACAGGTCTACACAGATAAGTTTACTTAATGTAACTGTAAAACTTTACTTAAAACATAATACAGAGTAGTTTTGCCTTTTACTTTAAGTATTAGGTTTAAAAATAATTTACAACTAACATTAAGTCACTGTAAGCAAGATTCAAAATAATATATCAACTATGTTTTTAAATATACTAGTTTATTTATACTCACTATGGTCATAATATTAAAAAACATATTAAATATAAAGTAAATACTTAATTTTTGTCATAGTTAAAACTTATTGATTTCAAACCTCATCGCTTACCTTGTATAAATTAGATAAGCTTATTTAAGTTTTTGCAAAAAGGAAGAAATTGCTGGTAGTTGCTGAACGTGCTAGTAAAAAGATTAGTTCAAAACTTTTAAACACCTAAACTTCTACCAAAATGTCAAAACAACTTTAATTAGAATCATATTGCTCTTTAACTAAAAACTAACTTTTCTACCGAAATTCGAATAGTTTAATTCAAACTTCAAACAAAATTTTTTTAAGATTAAATTTATAATAAGTCTACATACATATTAATAATTCAATTTAAAGAAAATGGTCTTTCAATCAAAAAAAAAAAAAAACTACTTTTAAAGGCACACATAACACTGCATAATTAAGCAATCAAAACTGTTTAACAAGTTTCGTTATAAAAACAAACCTCATACGAGAGACACATTCCAACACAAACTCTCGTTGTTATGACAACGCTTTCACGGGGACACAACTTGGTTATATCCACCCTTACAGATTCGTTCTTAATCCTGCAAACCTCGCAGCCCCTTGAAACCTGCCGCTTCCTATTCAAAATCTCACCCCAATTTTCAACTGATTCGGATGAACTGAAAAGCAGCAAGCAAATAATGGCGAAATAAATTCGCTTCATTGTGGTTCGATGTTAATGTGACGAGTGATGATTTTTGAATGTAATTTTTTATTGATTTTCAAAGTGCGTCATTTTAACGCGTTTTGTTCTATTTTAACTTTTTTGCGGACACGGTAGTGAAGTCATTGTGATGCGTTATTAGTTTAATGCATTTTTGTAATTTAATGCTATTGTGATGTGTTATGAGTTTTATGTATTTTTCATAATACTGAAAATAAAGTTTTAGTATTCTTGAAACTTTTTTATACAGTTATATGATTTACAACTGTAGATGTAGATGATAAATTAGAAGCTTATATAGGTTTAAATATTCACATTGTTCAACAATATATATTTGAATATTTTTATAAATTGATATATAGTGTTCACAGCGTATTTACGATGAAAATAAAGAATATTAATCTCTATCAAGTTTTTGTCGTATTTGTTAACAATAACTTCGTTGTAGCGATAAAAACGAAACAACTACTCAATTATGACAAACATTTAAATAGTCCTATCAGTAGCAATTAAATCATATTTCTACATCAATTTTCTTAGCGATCTTGTGAACTATAAGTTTTCACAAAGTTTAGTTTTTAGTGAAAGCATAACTTCTAAAAATCTATATGTTTTTTTTAAGTAATATCTACTACATTTTCTAACTTATCATCCCACTTACTTATAAAACTAAACTTATATGTTTTTTTAATGCTAATTCAAAAAAAATGCTCAGCTTAATATTATTAGCAAGTTTAAGGAAAAATAATAGTAAAACATAAAATGACTTTAAAGAATTTTACAATAGAAAAGAGTTTTAACATTTTTTTATTTTGTGAGCGTTTTAATCAGAAGTGTTATTATGTTTAACACCAAAATTCAATTTAACTGAATGACTTGTAAGAAAATTTAATACTTAAAGTGAAACTATTATGAAATTTTCATGAAAGTTTTAGAAAACTAATTTTTTATAAATTAAATATGTTAAAAATCAAAAATTGTATGTTAAAAAAAAAACAAAAAACAAATTAATAACTTAATGGTTTTCTAACTACTATAAACTAATGTTTTTGTAAAATGAATAAAAAAATTTTTAAAACATAAATTTGATTTTAACAAAATTTTAATAACTGTAGTTATATTTGAATAACATTAATTTAAGCACTGACTAGGTCTTTGATTGAAACTTAGTTTGTAAAATAACTTCCTGAAAGAATAAATTCATAACTGTAATTACTTTAAAAAAATCAAAGTTTTTAATAAACAATGTAAAATGAAAAAATTTACCTGAAAAATGTTCAACCGTTTGAAAAGAAAACTGCATTACTAAACAAAAATACAAACGTTTATAGTATATGACGACATCAGGTCATTATAAAAGAACTTTTGTGTTTTATTAAGAATGCACGTTTCATTAAACCACAGAGCTGTTTTTTGTAAAATAAAATTTAATAAACATTTTGAATTGTAATTTTTATAAATTTTAACAAGATAGTTACTTTTCTCGTGAGAAGAAATATTTTCAATTAAATGCTTATCACACACGTTTCCAAGTTTTTGATTGTGTGTTTAAACTGTTCATTTTTTAGTTTAGTTAAATGTATTGTACTTTACTTATTGTTTTAAATTCAGTTTTTATACAATGTGGAATGCAGAACGAAAATATAAATATTTAAGTTTGTTTTACATCGTTCTTTTTTCTGAAGTTTTCGAATCCTTTCAAAAGGCAGTTGTTCAGATAAAGTATATTATTTAAAAATTAAATTAAAAGTAGGTTTTACCTATTTAAAAATTGAATTTAGTTTCGGAAAAAATAGAAAGAAAAGCCTTATTTTTGCACTTTATAAAACGGCAATATTTTATTTAAACAAAATAACCAAACTAGAAAGATATTGATTGTTTAGTTAAGTCAAGTTGAATTTTATACTTTGAAAAATAACTACATGGCAGCTATGACTTAAAACAATTCCGAATTTGCGGTTTTGTGCTTTACAAACAAAAAAGTTACAATCTATTTAAAATTATACTGTTTTTCTTAGTTTGTTCAAAATAAAGTTTAAAGATTTATAAACTGTATAACTTTTTTAAGTAATAAAAAATTAAATTTAATAAAGAAACGTATTAAAGTTTAAAGTAACTATATTTGCTTCATCTAACTATCCTACAAACTTCTTCAACTATTCCAGCACACTAAAATAATAAAAACAGCTTTACTTGACTATGAAGTTATAACTTGACATTTGAAAGAAATAAAATATTGATTTTATCATTGTAAAAAGACGAGCGCTGTCACAAAGTTGTTGCAGTCAACATTTTTATTACCACTACAAAGAAAAAGGAAAAACAACATTTTTTTTACAAACAGTGGCAACAAACATGAGATTACACGGTGCATTTGTCGGACTTGTTTGTTCGTGTTTTCTTTTATATAACATCTTGAACTTGGATGACAATAAGTTATTCCTTTTCAGTGGCTTTTTCACTTTTAAATCATGAGTTTGCCTTGTAGCAATTTTTTTGTTTTAAAACTTTTTATACAGCCAAACTAAAAAATTTTGTATAATAGATAATCTTTATTAAGTAAAATCAAACGATATTGAAATTATATATAATTTAATGTATAGTTTTAGTAAAAAAAAAAACAAAGCTATTTACTAAAGATTAGATAAAAAACAAAACTTTCTTTTTAAAATAGGTATACTTCAAAAAAATTTTATTTTAAACAAATATAAAGCCATTAAGTAACTTAAATGTATTTTTAAATACACATTCTTAACTAAAACTGATACTAAATTAAATTTTACGTACGATGTTTAGTACTATAAGTGAGAGATTATCAACTTTATATAAATCCTTGGCCGCACTTTAAAAAAAGGCAGCTTCCGCGGACCAAAGTTGTTTTAAATAGCTGTAGTAAGTAACATAAAGTCACTGTTTTGAACAAAACAACGTGATAAAATAAGCAATGTGATAAATAAAACATTTTAGCTGGACTAGTAAAGATTAATTTGCGAATTTGGAGCCTAATTTTAAGTATTTGTCGCAAAAGCCTTTTTTAGTTAGATTTAGTTTAAGGGTAGTATAGTTTTTAGTTAGATGATTTAGTATGATGAAATTTAAATAAACTGAAACCTTTTTAAATTCTACTCGTAATATAAAGAAAAATTTGGCAAGTTGATAACTATAATAAGACAATATGCGCACATAAGCCTAAAAAAATCCTTAAGCGATGTAGTTAAAATACATACTTTTATGGTAATTAGAATGATGACCTAAATTTACGAACCTTGAATCATGTGATAATACTTCAGTAACAAAACTGTTAGCCAAATATAAACTGATATTCGTTAACTAAGAGCAGACCCAAGACTTAGAGCAAAGTATAATTTGTCCTAGCGCATTAATGTTCTCGACAACTTGGATTAGCATTGTACGACCCTTCAAGCAAATCTATGGCTTCCAACGTAGTTTTAAACTTAGAAACAACTTTTTTGAAAATAAAAAAAATCGAACCTTTTACAGTAAAAACATAAGATATGCTCTGAAGTTTATTTCGAGTACAATTTAGCTTTTTTAGATGACTATTTCAATATAGCTCTTATTTTAGTACATGTTGTTTTAAAAAGCGCAGACACATTTTTTAACAAGTCCGTCCATAAAATAAATTTTCCATTAAATCTTGTCTGCCAACTAGAGAATCTGTCTAGGATCTAGTTGTGTCAAAGCAGAGCGTTACAATAGCTTTAATAAAAATATTGATGAGGTACATAAAAAATATGGGCTTTAGTAATTTAGCAATACTTTAAAAAATGGCATGCGACAAAACGATTCTTTAAAAATTAATACCAAAAACTGTGAAAACGCACAAAAAATAAATTACTTATATTTAATCTCATTGCATCTTGTTAGTATTAAATAAGCAATTCAAAAAACTAAAAAGACTACATTTCATTTAGACAACATCTAATTTAGATGTTTTCCATGAATCAAATATGGACAAAGGAATTTCTAGGATACATTGTAATAATTCTTAATCAAAAAAAAAACTATTTAGCAAAGGTTTTATTTATTGAAACTGTATGAAGCCAAGAGAGTAATTACAAAGTGATGTGCTTTGCAAAAAAAAGTAAATATAAAGCTGTTAAGTATGTCATGAAAATGTTCTACATAAATAAAACATTAATTTAAAAAAGCGTTTTTTAGGCTCTAAGACTTTCTAGCCAAGGGCATCTACACGTAAAACAATCAGAAATAGAAAGAATGAACTCAAACGTTTTTCTTTGAGTGTCAAACAAAGACAACAGAAAGCGTATTACTGGTAATATAATAAAAACATACACAATAAAGGTTTTGAGCGAGATTAATACAGAATTGATGAACACATTTATCACTACAGCAAGCAATACTTGAACCGAAAAAACGGTTTAAACCAGGGTTTCCAAAAATAATTAACTAATTCGCCCCTTTTCAGAAATTTGAAGACAAAAATCGCCCATGGTTGTATAAGTAGTTCTTCTATGGAGTACATTTTTTTGATCAAAAAAAGTTGTGTTCGAAATGTATATAGTCTGGTGCTTCTTGCGCACGCTTTTTTGGGATGTACTCAAAGTAATTTACAGGGTTTGAGAAAATAATTTACAGTTACTTTCTAATAAGCCTAGAAAAGTGTATTAAAATACTTAATTATTAAAAAGCCACGTGTAATCTGCAATCAATTTTGTTTAAATATAATTTGTCTTGAAACTAATAAAACCTTTAGGTTAGTGGTGAACAACTTTTGTGATCAGCAAGACATACTTACTAAAAAATCCTTTCTAGTGTAGACTTGTTAAAAAAAGTACTTCCGGGCGGCATAATTCAAAAAACTAACATATAAGAAAATTAAAAAACTCGCGAAAAGATGTAATAAAATAATTTAGTATTATTGTGATCTATGAAGTACTACTGTGAACTTAAAACCAAATTGAAAGCGTATTGTATCAAAAAATTAAACTTTATTTGTTTTGCACTAATTGTTTTCAAGTTACTTAGCGGGCAAAAATTTGACTCGATCTCGACCGTACATTACCCATGTAAAATCTTAACTGAAACCTGACATTATAATAATCTCTCATAAAACGAATTTCGGACATTTAGAATTCAATGCTAAGTAACTTATTTATGCCGCACAATATACTCAAACTATTTCATAAATAGACATATTCTAAAATTACTATACCAAAGATTCAAAATACTACAATAGAATGAACAGTTTATTTTACACAGAATATATTAAACATTAAATATCATTGCCGATCTAGTTTGAGGAAGTTTGACCGACTGGTTGATTTTCTCACATGAATAAAGATTTAATCAAATGCATTTGTTATGAAGTAAAAATATTAATCTAATGCTGAGAGATTATAAGCAAGTTAATTGTAAAGTTGAAAATTTAATTTATAATTTTTTAAATTATATGTTTCGTATGAATACCATGAAATAGTATTTGACTTGGAAAAAATAAATTTGCACTTTTTTTTTGGGTAAAAAGTGCGAACTCAAGAGAAAGTCTACCGTAATTATATTTATTAGGCATCAAGCAAACCTGATGTGGAATAAACAGCTTAATAAAAATTTTATAGTAAAAAGACTACTTAAATACAATACCTACCAGGTAAAAAAATAAATATTTTAAAAATTAAATTAAATAAAAAAACTTACAAAAGATAGTGTCTGCTATTAAACTTGAATCTAATGTGAAGGATGAGCTTCATTGCTGTTTGCAAGTTTTTCTATATCTGGTTCTTAATCATTCAAATGTTCCAGGTTTTTCCGGGTTTCCAGGTAAAGTGGCAACCATGTGTAGCTTTTTTTAGTCTAACTGAGTGACTTTTCAAAAAAAAAAGGAAATATCATAAGGTAAAAGTTTATAATAGATAACATAGATTTCTACGAACCAAATATAATCCCAAATAGGATATATGTTAGATTATGAAATGGTGAGGGGGATTCCGATCGTCTATGACTTATGTAGTTGTTAAATGATAAAAGTATGATTTAAATATGTAATTTTTTTTTAATAGGAGTCATAAACACTTATTTTTTTCTATATTTAACGTAAACAAAATGAAGTTTTTATTTAATTTTAGTTTTTTCTCTGGGTCAATTAATTAATAGTAAGATAGAAAGTAAAAATTTCATAACTGCCCAAAATTTTAAATCGCCTCCCTTTCACCCCTCACCAGTTATCGCCACTTTTTTCGCCCCTTTACTAGTTATCACCCCGACTTACTAAAATCGACCCCATGGGAGCGATATCACCCACTTTGGGAAACCCTGGTTTAAACACTCGTAGGTAAAATGACAAGGATAACAAAAACTTTAACGTAGTCAACAATTTAGTTGATAATAGGATCAGGATAGTCCTTATAAAATTAACTTTATTTTGATTACGTTAAAGATAATTATCTAACTAATGCATTTAAACCAGGGCAACTTACTGATTTTAAACTAATAAGAACAAAATGCGATGTAAAAAGGCGATTCAATACAAAAAAACCTTATTGATAAGAAAAGATATAAATAGTAAGAATCAAGCCAGTAGAAGCGAGTTAAAAAAATTAATCGTTTACAGGCAATGGAATTATTAATGTCTGTTTTACCACCAACCAAATACTAACTCGATTAAAATACATAAATCCACTAAAATAAATTAAAATTCACTCTGACAAATATTCTACCCCTCTAGTAATAAACAGTAGCAACCAATCAATGTCACGCTTTCAACTCGACGACAGCTTGCTAGGCTGCTAGGAAATAATAGGAACAAAAACGCTCCTTTAACAAGTAGTATAAACATTTTATATTGTTAAAGCTACACAAAAGAATAACGTTAGACTTTCAATAAATGTTAGCAACTGATTGACAACTTAAAATACTTATTTTGTTCATTAAAAAAAGTTTAAATATTATTGTTAATGGTAGATTCGGGGTATGAGGTCTTTCAAAAGTCATTTATTCAAAATATAGCAATCTTTATATGCTTTTTTTTTTAATAAATACTGTTCATTTGTGTTTAATAACAAAAACAACTACCACAATTATACTCTAAATAAAGTTTGTAGCATATTACAAGGACATAATAACTTTTCTGTTGCTTATTTGTTGAAGTTATTAACTTTAACTAACTTCGTTACAAATTAAAATCGAATTCAAATACAATTTTTTTTAAACTGTTTTACGTGATGTGAGTTTAAACTTAATTTTATTGTTATAGTTATATAGTACAATGTAAACAAATTTTCAGAGAGTAAAAAACTGGCTGTAGTCAGCAAACACTTTACAGGCGATTTAGAACAAGTAAAAGATGATTCTAAAACAGGTTAATAAAATACTATTTCACATATTTTTGCAAATTATTAAAACAAAATAAAAGTTTTAGTTTGTAAATTTAACAATGAATAAAAAAAAATTGAACATTTAAAATATCAGCCCAAAATTAAACGTAATGTCAATAAAAACATTTAAGTTAGTATATAACAGGTTTTTTTGAGATTTTAGATATGTGAAAACGACTTAATTATAATTCAACTAGCTTTACTACTTTAAGAAAATCTTTTTGAAGCTCCAAATAGTTTTAGGAACATATTTCAATTCCTTAAGAAAGTAGCTTCGACCAAATTGATTGACAGTCAACAGTTCTGTTTTTACAGTTGGTGCTTAGGTAACAAGACAATAGATGAATTTGATAATTTAACTAAGTCATTTTAAACAGTTGAAACAACAAAAGAGTCTCGGTATTGTTTTAAATATTGTATTTATAAAAATGATTTGTTGTTAGTTACTGGTGGCCGTTATGAAGATTAGCAGACATTTAACAATTGAGTTCTATTTAGCACAAGTTCTGAAACCTTCAAGGATCTTGCAAGATTGAATATTAAGAGATCTTAGCACGTTTTTGTGAATTAAAAGGGAGTTACTCAATCGGTGGCAAGAAAAAAAAAATTGAAGTTTTGGATTTCATCGATACTTATGACGAAAGAAATAAGCAACGAAAAATTTGTGAATTTAAACATACATTGCAAGAACTTATTTCAATGTGTAATTCATAGAAACCACATATACATTGTAAGTGGTCAGTGTGCAGACAAATCATTACGTTTACCGTTTCGTTTTAATAAATAATTTTAAAAAGTTTAACCTGGAAAATTTTAAAGCTTTATGTGACGTCAAAATTCGTATTGAGAACAGAAAGTTAGAAAAAAGATGCATGAAGTAATTTTGAGAGAAAGATTTTAAAATTTATTTTAGAGACGGATGGAAAGCGCAAACGCAAGACGCGAAGAGAACACACACAACGACGCCTGGAAGATAGGATACTGTGAAACGTATGGATAACAACCGAGCAGGGCTTTCTTGTGTTTGAACGTGGAGAGAAAACTTTATCGTCGAGTCTATTTTTTGTCCATGTCAACAATGTTTTTAGTATTTAGTCAACGTGCCTACTTGGCTCTTTTTAGCAGTCGTTGGTAACACTTATATTGTATTTTGTTTCCTTTCACTTATTTCAAAATGTATTTATTAACCTTGTACATAAATCACGCGCACTAATAACCAGTTTAAAAAAACACTATTTTTGTAGTAAGTACTTATAAATTAGATTAAGCTAGCGTTTTATCCGAACGTTTGTAGAACTTAAAATAACCGTTATTAATAATGTTTATATGAGTAGAAATTTTTAGTATCAAAAAGAGTCTTATAATGGCTTAGATTAATGCAAGCTCTAATGCAGAACTTACTTTTTAAATTTTGTATCTTAATTTTCATTTTTAGTCTTTTGAAAAGGATAAATTATAAAATATACATATATGTATATAATTTTGCAGCAAATATTTTTCTACGTTTTAAAAATAAAATGATAAAGTTTTTTGATAACTTTCTTTGAAAATTCGTAAATTTGTAAAATTCTTATTTAAAAACTTTTTACAAACAGACTTTTATGAATGAACTTTTATGAAATGGTTTTTATTACATGTTTAAGATTTTTTATTTGTAAGGCTTACAATAATGCTCACAAATAAAAATTACAGTTAACTTTTTTTCTTGTTACGCAAACTTTTTATGCTAATTTCTAAAATTTATTTGTTCACTATTGAAATTGTTAACAATTTTTATTTTTATTCTATATTATAAGGACTTGTTTAATTTGCAAACCATCTATTGTGAAAGTAAGTAATTTAGGGATTTCATTATTAAGACTTGTACCTCTTTAAATACAACACTTTTTTTTTCAATGAATTTTATAAAAAGAATATTTACATCATGAATATTATTAAAAACAACTGATAAAAACTAACTGAGAAGATTAAATTTGGTATTCAATACTTTGCTTTCTAATGAAACAGCAAGAGTAAACTGAAAACTTGTCATGCATCAATAAAATCGTAAAAACTAACTTTATAATTGGAAGCTAAGCTGAAACATGACTAGTGACACTTCGACATTAATTATACAACAAAAACTATCAGTAAAAACAAGAAATGTGTTAGACTCAGGGTTAGTATTGAAGCTCTTAAAAGAAAAATTTCGCTGGTCAAGGATCATTTAGATTAGGCTTCCATCTGGTAAAGTAGGTTGATGATTATAGGAAATTTGGCCTCAATAATATTTTTTTGCTAATAGTGAACATAAATGAGTTGTTTCTCAAATGCAAAAGTTAAGTAAAAGAGTAGTACTCAGAGTTGCAACAAGTCATAAAATCTCTACATGTTAAAAATGATATTATTTTCTTTGTACGACGCTTGTATGAGAAAAAAAATTTCATGCTTAAAACTATGAAAATTACTAATTTCACTTGTATAGTTGTAAGTTTCTGCTAATTTGATAAACATTAATCATTTAAATTTGTTCAAAACCAAGTCAATAATTTTGATAAATCTATCCAATAAGCTTCGCTTTTAGTTATTTTTTTCCAGAAAATTGCAAAGTTGCGCGCAATTTATTTATTTATTTTTTAAATACATTGTTTACTAAACAACAAAAAAGTAGCAATCTACCGAATCCAAATTTTTGGATTTAGCCGAATCCGAGTCTTATTTTCAGAATAGGTTTCGACAGATTTCGGATTCAAATTTCAATTTTTAAATTTGGACCCGGCCGAATCCGAGTTTGAATACGAATATTTTAATAGTTGGAATACTAAAGATTCAAGCAGCATGTAATGTAAATAAAACTCAAGTTTATAAACAATAAATACTTGTTATATTTTTACTTATTAATAACTTAAGTTTGAACAATAATTTTAACGTGTAAATATATAAATACATTTTTTATGAACATTTTATTTTAATAGCATACAAAAAAACAAATGTCTTGCTGAAAAAAAAAATCAAGCTATATACACAAAAACTTAGTTTTGATATTTTGATACCATGCAAGCAACACTGACAAGTAACTTGTATTTTTGTTATGCAAAATAAATAAATCATTGACTTTAATAAATACTTAAAGCAAAAAAAAAAATTACAGAAAATCAAGTGCTGATATTTATAAAACAAAGTGCAATTAAAAAACATGAAGCCGTAATAAATTGAAAGTTTGTGAAAGCGACAGGTGGTTGGGAATGTCGATGTTGTTGGAACGTAACCGGGACCAGGGCATGGTTGCAGTGAAGAACAAGCTGTTTGTTATCGGAGACAGGCTGGAAGTTTTCGATGCTTCATCCGAAAAGTTTGTTCTAATGCGTAACCCGCCAATGTGCACTCTCTTCACAATTTTTATCAGAAGCAAAATTTTGTTGCTGCCGTTTCGATGGCAAACAAAATACTTGTGTTGAGAAAAAATGAGCAGGTTGTTCTTTACGACGTAGACAAAGAGGAATCGTTTGATGTGAACATTGAAGCTGCAAAGTATATTAAGTTTGGTTGATGTTTCAAAATACCTCAGTAAATACTATTTACTTAACTATGATGTTATATAAACTATAAAAGTTTTCTCATTGAGCGTAGCTATTTTTAAAATGTGTTTTAAATTCTTAGTTTTTAATTGTATTTTGTTTTATTATTTCAAGTCTTCCGTTATATTATTTGGTTAGTTACAGATGTAAAAATCTAAACTTGTAAATTTAATATTTGCTTTGTAATGGTATTTGCATTTTCTTCTTTTTACGCGAGTATAGTCAACAAGCGTTTGTGTTTTTGCTTAAAGCGCATGTTTCGCGTTCGTTGAGCTGATTTTTAGTTTGTTGTTCTAGCACACGTACAATAGATTCAAGATTTTGTGATGATTAAACTCGTTACTTGAGTAACGATGCTGGTTGTTTTAAGTTAGAATACAAGCCGTGGTATCTTAATTCGTTATGATTAGTTTCGTTAAAGGTTTGTCATATTTGTTAGTTTTGGTGTGAGTTTTTATCGTTACTTTCTGTTCGCATCTATTGCTTGTAAAATACACCTTCTAATCACAAAATCAATTTCAATTTAAACATTATTATAAGTTATTTAACCTTTTAGCAAATATTAAGTAAACATGTAGATAAAGTAATAAAAGTAGCTTGAGAACTAACTTAGGTTAACTTACGCATTGTACTTTATAAAGGGGTATTCTTAGTCTTGACAACTATAGTGTTATTTAAAGACTAGTAAATAGTTATACGATAATAAATTTTAGCACTTTATAAAATTTTAAGAATTGAAACGTTTTCTGATTTTAAATTAAATCAATATTGAACATAGAAGAGTTAGTTAAATTTAATTCTTTAAGAGTTTTAATAATCGTCACTTTACAAATTTTCAAGGATTTATATATAGTAGAATTAAATAATCGTAAAAAAATGTTTATTTAAACAAATTCTTAAACTCATTTATATAAAACCACATATACTTAATCGTTTTTATTATTTTCAAGTTAAAAAACTTATTATTTTTATTTCTTTTTGTTAAGCTTAACAAATATAAACAAAAATCTCTTATAATCATAAATTTTATTATGTATCTCATATTATGATCAGGACTTTTAGTATATTTATTTTACAGATTTTGCTAAACATGGTTTATATTGTAAAATATGTTAGGTTTTTGGTTTTTAAATAGTACATAGAAAATAAAGGAAACGGGTCAAAATTGCACGAAGACAAAATTGCACGAAGAAAAAATTGCACAAGCTTACTAAATTGCACAAAGGGAATAAATTGTACAAGTGCACCAAATTGCACGAAGATACTTTTGCACGATGACATATTTGCTCGAAGGGAATAATTGCACGAAAAAGAATTTTTAACCAAGGGTCAATTTAGCACGGAGGATAATTTTTGTAGGAGAGTAAAAAAAAAACAGAAAAAATACTAAAAGATATATTAAAAAGAAAAAAAAGTCACCGACCGAGGTCTAGGGTTAGGGGTAACAGTGATAGTAAAAAAAAATTAATAACATTATTAAAAATAAGAATTAATAGAAATAACCTAATTAAAAAGTAAGCTCTTGACCGAAAGGGTTTGAGGTAACAGTGATAGTAAAAAGAACATTAATTATTCAAAAAATAAAAATTCAGAAAATTGCTGAAATGTTTTTATAAAACTACCAGCCTAAGTGTAAAAATATACTAAAAACACCGTTTGTGGTCGTTTAAAAATAAATAAAAATTATATTACTTTTTGTAATAAATCTCGCGTTAAGACGATATTGCCTCACTGGTCGCAGTTTTCATAACCCCGGTTAACACTTTGCTGAAAAATAAACCTAAAACATTAATAATTTTGAAGTACATTTCATTTCGGCAACTTGGTAAAAGCAACTAAATACTATTTTACTTAACTTATAAATTAATGCAATCACCTTTTTGGTCGCGATAACTTTGTATGCATTTTTTTTAATTTTTAGTCAGAAACTTTCCTAAACTAAGCTCTACAATGACCACGCATTTATTGTTATTTTTTGTTTAGTATTTTAGCAACTGAAGTTAAAAGACAGCAAAGAAAAACAGTTTATGCCGATAATACTTGTATTGTTCGGTTTTACCTTTCAAAAACATTCAATCTTGTATAAGTATTTGATTTTTTAATAAGGCTCGTTTAATCAGGCTGATATTTATTTCTACTTAAAAATTGTATATAGGGTTTTATTAATATTTATTAAGCTTTAAACTACAACAGTGCCAATAAAGATTGCACTAATTAAACAAAAGTTAATTATTTGTTTAAGATTTTTATTGTTTAACTGTGTAATGCAATCATAGTTTAGTGTTTTCATGTTTTAAAAATGCATAACACTTTTGTTACGAAAAACTAGTGTTTGAAATGTTAAAGCAAAACAACTAGTATTGAAAAAAGAATAAACTAAGATTAACATCTTTTTTTTTTTAAATTACTAAGAATTGTTAAAACTTTTTCTAAAAGCCACAATACTTTAATACTAAACCTAAAAACAACGAACTATACAAATTATTTTTTCATTGTTTAGTAGAAATTTGTTATATTACTGTTTTGATACAACAGTCACATACTTGTTCTTTTATCTCAAATACACTTAAAATAAATCATTTAACTACAGACCAGATTAAATTATCTTATGATTATTTCTACACATTTGTGCGATTTGAATATGGAGAAGAATTAGGAAATTTAAATGCTTTGATTTACAATGTTTTGCACTAATCACTGCACTTAGTGTTTAGCAATGTATTTAGAGTTGTGTGAAACATTATGTAGCTATATAAATAAAAAAACTAGAAACGATTATAAATAGTTGCTATTGATATTCTATTTTGTTAGAATATGTATTTCAAAGCAAGTTTATAAGTACTATACTCAAAAAGATTAAATTAAAAGTCTGGTTTTAATGTTTATGAATTGTTTTTATTTTTTTTGTTTTGAAGATTTGAAATCAAGTAGTTAGTATAATTGAAAATGCATTAATTTTAATTGCCAAAGTGTCAAATATTGGTAATAGAAGACTTTTGTTTATTTAATATAAACTATAGATGTTTTTCCCAGAAAAGTTTATAATAAATCAAAAGTTTTGAAATAATTTGCAGTAGTGTAGTATTAACAAATGTAATAATTGTTTATAAAACGTTTTACAAAATAAGTAAAAAATAGTTTACAAAACCGATACTAATCACCTTTTTAGCAAAAGATTTTCTCAGTCTAAAATCAGGACATCTTAAAATAACTATTAATTTTAAAATAAAATACATAAAGTGATAAAACTATTGTAGATATTTTTGTGACAAAAAACATGTTTTTCTCAAAGGTATTGATTGGAATTGTAATACTTATAGCACATGGATTAAGAGAAACCAGTAAGTGTTTTATACTACTAGTTTTTTTAGTTCGAACCTTTTATTTTTTAACGCTACACAACACAAAGTTATTAAAATTTTAGTAGAAATAAATAAAGATTATCTACATTTTCCAGGTTGTGCCATAACAGCTAAAACAAGAGAACAATCTGATATGGGGTTGTTTTATGGTTGTGCATTTCATGGAATTGTAAAGAAAAGTTTACATGACATCAAAGCTGATTGGACCGTTAATGGAGTAAATGCAAAATATTTCGAAAACCATTTCAAAATTTTACACACAAACGACATGACCGGCACAATTCTATATTCCTATTTGCGAATTTTAAATCCAGTTGCCTTAAGAGGACCTACTGAAATAAAGTGTTCACTTGAACGCAGTTTTGTTACATTTCAAATGAACAGTGAGAATTAATTTAGTTTTATATATGCGGTGATATAAATAAATATTTAATACAAGCTTAATTATGTATTTTGTGTTAAAAATTGTTCAGTACAATTACCGAAAGTTTTTACTTAGCTGTACTATTTATTCACGTTGAATCTAAATATAAAGCAAAACTTCACTAAATATATAGATAGCGTGTCTAACAGATACTTGCATGTATCGGTACAGCGACAAGTAATGACGTCAAGGGAAATAAAAGCAGCATACAATACATTTATATATCCTACTTTAATAGTTTAACTATATCAATGTTCCAGTTTTAAACTATAATACTATATAATTTGAAAACAAAACAATATTCAAAGTACTTTAAATTGCACCTAACTTTCTATGACATAATTATACGTCGCACCTGACATGTTATATACAACAAAAACATCACGTAGAAAATAGTAAAACTCTTAATTTTTTCCAACTCTAGATGTTGTCGCTGGCAATCCGGTGAATTTTAGATTTCCAAAAGGCAAAATAAGAACAGATTGGATAAACAAATGTAACGAATGGCAAGGAACTTTAGTCGGATGTGAAAATAGTAACTAGTCTATTTAATTATTTTAAACAACAAAAAATTATTATTAACCATGCTCTGCTAAAACTTTTTTTTATGTTAACTTAAGCTTTATTTCTTTATTATAAACAATTTTTTTGAAATTAATTTTTTTTTATATTATAAAGCATACGCTGTCCTTAACTTAAATTTTAGTTTTTTTAAAATATACTAATACTATTTTGAGTTATTTGAAGTGTTATAAATAGAAATTAATTGTGTATTTACTAACAGGTACTTGTGAATGTGTTTTAAAAGGTAAGGCAATTTTTGATTATACCTTTCGTTAGTTTTAAAATTTAGTTTTAGTAACTTTATTTTTTAACGATAAATATAGTAATTATCCTAACGATTCTCTAAACTTATTCAGCATTTGAAATAATTGACACTACAAGCGAACAGCCAATAAAAAAGAACCCTTTCATTGCTTTCAAATTTAAGGATAAAACGTTGGCTACTTACGGAAGAGATTGGTACATAAAACATTATCTCGCCTACGTTAACCCAAATGATGATGAGAACCCTAAGGAAAGTTGGGGAAGCCGGTGGAAAACTGGAATGGAAGGAATGGATTTTTACTTGCAATCGAAGGGAAGTTCTATAAAGCCCGACGTTCTACACGACGTTGTTGTTAGTTTTTTGTTTGAGGATAATTAGAAAATAGTTTGCTGAGTTTTTAATTTGTTTTCAATACTGGATATTGTTTAAAATAAAGTTGAAAATTAATAAGATAGAGTATCAGTGTTAAAGTCTACAACTATTTACAAAGTAACACTTTTTACTTTATTTTGAACTTCAAAATTAAAAAATTATTCTCAATAAAAAAAAGTCAAAAAAACTTAAGTACTTAAAATATTATTGAAAATTAAAACTATTAGGTATTTATATTTTAAACAAAGTAACGCTACACATTAATTCATACAGCGTTATTTAAATGACACTAGCATGTTTTTTAACCAACAAAACTAATTAAGAAATTGAATTAGCTACAAAGAAACTTTTCTTTATCTCAAAATTGATTAACAAAAACTTATAATTTAGTATTGTTTATTTCACTGAATCTTTTTTTTTAAGTTAGTACATTACGCACCGATGTGGAATAAAACGTACGCTCCTATCAGCCGTGGCCGTTTTGCTGAATATCATTTCAAACTGAGAACTTCATCGTTAGTTCCCGGCAAACCGACGATTTATAAATTGCAACTCAAAACTATCCACATTCTTCAATTCCATTTCGAATCAGTTGAAGACACAAGTTTTTTTGTGAGTCTTTTTGCTACTGAAAATAAGTTTGTGCTAATAAAAGGCTTTTTCAAAATTTTATTATAATGATTAAGTTTATCACTCGGCAAAAGGCATAAAAAATATAATTCAAGACCTTTATGCTATTTTTCTATAATGTGTTGACACGGACTTTTTATTAAATGATGTTACAATTGCACATAATATACTATTAAGGCATTTTTATAGGTTCCAAAGCTGTATAAGAACGGTGTTATAGATCCTAATGCCGTATTAAAGGGTAATAATCTTTTCGAACTCGAAGTTTCAACATTCAAAGTCAACGATATCTTCAAAATAAAAATTCATTCGACTGAAGAAAAGTATAACAGTGTTTTCAGCAATACTATAACGATTGATTTAATTGAATATCAAGGAGGGTTAGAATTTTTTTTACTTAAAAACAAACGTTAGTATAAATTGTTAAATCTCATTGAAAAACAGTATTGTTTTTCATGCTTTTGATTTTCAAAAAAAAAATTAGTTAAATTTTTGTTCATTACTTTGGTAACTATCTAATTTTTAATATATTTCTCAATACTTTATTTAAATTTTAAATCAAATGATAACCTTTTTGAAATATAGACTTATATTACGCTTGTTATAAATTCCATTTAGAAGACAATTTAGAATTTTTCCGCGAGTTAATAGAGAATTCTTTATAATTCTTTAAGTTAATTATGTATTAATAATACTATATTTTTCAGAATTCCCAGAATTGATTTCTTCAAATCAAATTAACAGTGGAGCTCACTTTTAGCAGAAGTAGAATTTATACTAACATCTACATACAATGTTCAGTTTAAGAATTGTTACTTATTAAAATTCGTTTCTTGATAACATGCAAACAACGAGATTTTTACAAATTTCTAATGTAATATTTTACTGTTGTAAATTTATCTAACTTTTAAAATAATTTTTTTACCGAAATTTCATTCAGTTTTATACACAAATACTCAGTTTTTATAAAAGAATATATTTGTTTTACATTTGTTTTTCGTTATGGACAATTGTTTTATTGAAAAATAAAATGTATTATATAGTTTTAGCAAACAATAACTTATTAGTAATTAACTTTTTCATGCTGATAAGTTTTAAAACTGTTCAAACTGTTGTTTATATTAATTTAAAACTTTACAGATTATTTTTTCTCGTTTTGTTTCAACTGTATACCTATCTCAAGTTTAGTTTTTGAATATACTAAGGTATATTTTGTAAACAGTAAACAGCTTTACCATTATTTATCAAGTCATGTTTATCATTTATAAAATTTTGAACAGTTTATATTTAAGTACAACAATACTTTTAACTCTTTAACTACTATGTTTAAGTCGTTTATGTATTACTTAAAAATTACAAAATTATTATATTTTCTAAATACCAACCTAACATAAAATTAAAATCAAAACTACCAGCTGGCAGCTCTTAAAATTTAACATGTAATTTAATTGCTGATATTATTCATTAGTCGTGCCCAATAAAGCAGTTCTCGCAGTTTTTCTAACTTAAATATTCATGCTAGGTGTATGAACATCTTTCTGTACTGACTGGTGATTACAAGCCAAAAATTTAACTAAACTTAATTTGATGTAGTAAAAGTTTTTAGCATCAAGTACCAAAAAGTTCAAAAACTAAGCTATTTCCTTAATAATTTTTAGCCAATATAACGCATAATTATTTCAAGTGTTAGGTATCATTTACTTATGAATAACTGAAAATTTAACGATTGAGTAGTAAAAAATAAAAAAGAATTAAGATAAATTGAGTAACTTTCCTTAAATATTTTTAAGTCAAAAATTGTACTTACATAAACCAAAAAACCTTCTCATAGTACATGTAAATTGTTTTTCTGTGTTTGTGTACAATGCATTCAGTTATTTTTTTATGTTTACTAACTTAAGCATTAAATCTGTCAATTTTCATAAAACTTATAGTTACAGTTTTTTTTTTTGCATTTAGTCATATAAATAAATTTTTAGTCTTGTGTATAAATTTTATTCATAAAACTTAGCCCTCATATAAAATTTAAAGTCTATAAGTTTGTAAGTCTGAAAAAAGAACAAAAAGTAAAAAGAAACCATATTTTTTATGTACTACTGTATTTGAATGATTATGTGAGAAAACAAGCACTAACATATTAAAATATAACCTTTTTAATATTGATTGAACTGCTAGTTAGTTTTTTGTCGTTGTCACATGGTTCCTAATCAATAGTAATTCTTTATGCTGTTTCTTAATTTATTTGGTGTATAATACTAACACTTTTTGAATTTATTTATAGTGTAGTTATTTAGTTCCCTTTTATTTTTTCTCGAATACTTTTATTAGCTTTAATCAACGAAGGTTTTCATCTGAAACAATCACGGCTTAATTTAAAACAATTACAAATTAATACAGTCTAAGAGTTTATTAAGTTATTAAGATATTAAATCAACTACTTTTCATATTGTATTACATTTATGAGTAAAAAATCGTTTCAAAATTAAACAGCTCAAAACTAACTATATATGGTTATTTTCACGTAAAAAATATTGCTAGTGCAGCTAACTATTTAACTAATTGTTTGACAAGGTCAGATTTTTCTCACCAAAATTGATTACAAACGGAAAGCACGTATATTAATTGAATAAAGTTATTCGAAAGTTCTCTTGAAAAAGGTAAGATTTCTAAACTGATATGTTAGTTTACAAGTTAAAAGTATCAGACATTTTAGATTCAGCTAGGCATGGGATAACATGAAATAAAATATTTAGTAAATATGTATAAAATAAAAAAATTAATATTACTATGAGAATTTACATTTAAGGAGTAACAAAGAGAACCGATTATTTAATTTTATAAAATTAATAACAAAATATTCGCCTAAAAAAAATTATCTGCGTATTATGAGTAAGCGATTATGTAAATTTTATATTTACAAATCATGTTTATTAATTTTTCTTTCATTTTAATAATTAATTACATATTTGAGTAAACATTATATAAATTTTTATTAAAAGAAAGTCGGATAACTGTAGTTTACAGCATATAACGGTCGAACAATTAGAATAAAATCCGACCTTCTGCTCACAAGAGCTGCAGGTTTACTGTTCTGTAAACAACTATTTCTCTTAAAGCAAAAGAAATATATTCTAAAATTAAATGAAAAAAAAAAATTAAAATTAAGCAATTTGGTTTTAGTAATAAAATTTCTAGAAATTTTTATAATGACAAAGCAACAATAAAACTTTAACAAAATATAAAAAAAAGTTAGAACCTTATTAGTTTAATAAAGTTATTGCAGTTTGACAAAAATGTGGATTGAAAGCTGTTTTGAAATTTTTCAAGTAAAATGACTTAATTTAAAAGAAATATTTTAGATATATGATAGCAGATTTTCCAACGTACTAAACCAATATTTTTTTAGTAATCAAAATAGTAGTACTAAAGCATCTTTTAAAAATCAAACAGTATAGCATTTAATTGAATAGTTTAAACAAAACGTTATGTCATTGTTTGTAAAATAATACCGTTTGAAATGGCATTAAAAACTTTGAGTAGATTAATAAAAGTTGTTAAATGTAAATTGTGAAATTATATAAAAAAATACATTGCTTTGAAGTAAATAAAAATATCTTTAGTTTTTTTAAAATAGAATATAATTTTTATAATCGTTATTGGATATAACGCTTAAGTTGTAGAAATAAATAATACTCTAATCAATACCAAAAAAATGGTAAGTAGTGCTTATTAACAAGAGAATACTTCTATTTTGTAACAGAACTTTTCTATATGAAAGTGTTGAATTACACAGTGTATTTATAAGTCAATCAATTCAGTAGCTTGCATATGTTTACTTTGGATAGTATTTAAAAATCTTAGTTAGATAAATTTAATTTGCCTCTAATAACATTATTAGAATAAAAACTCTTGCTATATTTGCATTTCTTAAATTTAATCTTTAGTGGATAAAATTTTAGTTTTCAAATTTTTTAAGATTGAATCTATGACTAACTAAAAAATATTTTAGGGACTATACTTGATTGAAAGTTTTTGTTATACACAGTAAAATACTACACTTTATAAGTTAAAACTACTTTTTAAACTATAGTTGTAAAAACGGTGATCATTCAATAATTCATTGCGTAATAAAAAAAGTATCAAATAACTAATTTTTAAATATCTGGAAGTATGCAGTTGTTTTATTTATTTCTACAATTTCTTATTAACAAAAAATATTTTAATTTTTACTAATATAAAATACTTTAAATATAAAAATTTTATCATTTAATTATGCTTATAAGGTTATTAAGTGTTTTTAAACTAAATGAAATATAATAATATAATAAGTTTAGTTTGCATAAAATTTCTTTTAATTTAAGTAAACTAAATGAACAATACTTTAAAAAATGTTTTAAGGACAAAAATGAGTTTAAAAGTTTTTTTTTCACGTTGATTTTAGTTACTTATGGAACAATATTTCAGAATTTTTTTTTAAGTTTAAAAAGTCAACTTTAAAAAATAATTTGTATAAAATTATATGATAAAATACTTTCTATTAAAAACAATAGACTTTGAAAATGTAGTATATACAGATAGCTTAAAAAAATAGGAATTTAATTTGTTTTAAAAGTTAGTAAACTTTTCAACTATTATACTTATCAAATGAACTGTTTAATATTTTTCTTTATTAAAAAAAAAATTAGTCTCAAGCTTTATCCTATTTTATTCTAAATATGGAATTTTTTTATTTTCTTATACAAAAAATAAAATTATCATTTACTTAACCTTGTAATTACAGCTTTTAATCAAACGGGTCACTTTTGCACGAAGACACTTTTACACGAGGGGTCACTTTTGCACGGCGACATCTTTGCACGAGCGTCGACCATCAATCAAAGTAAGCTTTTAATTTATTCAACGCACTAACAGCTTTATATACATCAAATATCTATTACTCGGTTAAACCAAGTTTAAAACAAAATATAAAGAAATCATAGTGATTACTACAGTTATACCAACTGTTGGCCTTTTCTAGGACTACAAATGTTTAGAAAATTCTTTTTGTTTGGCAGAAAACAATATTCACATTTATTATCAAGGTTTTAAGTAGAGCTTTTACTCATCTACATCTTTTTCTAAAAGGAATAATGAAAAAATTTAATGAACAGGTAAAGAAAAATTAAAGTAAAAAAGTAAAAAGTAAAAAGTGAAAAATAAATGTAAATAGAAAGAAGTACTAAAGTACATGCTTTTGCATCAACTACAAGTTGTACTATACTAAATGATAACTTTGTTATGGAATTGTATGCAAATTGAAGTAGTTTTGTAAAGTTATTATGACGTTTTAAGTAAAGCGACTGGTAACTTGAATAAGTAGTTTTAAAATTATGAAACTTGATTTATATTGCGAACTAAAAGCTCGATAAACTTAGCTATTTTATTAACATTTGATGTGTAAAGAAGTAAGTTACATAAACTAGTTCCAGCGGTTAAAACTCTAAAACCAGGAAAGAATTGACTTAATCTTCAAATAAAAACTTGTGAACGGTCAAGTAATAATACATTAAAAAGTAATGTATAAAGATACGAACAGTTCAAGAAAATATATTATCGAGAAAGTTTAAATAAACTTTTACTTTAAAGTTTAAACCAACTAAGTTTGAAAAAATTTTTTCTGCAATTTAGCTATTTTCACAATAATCTATCACAACTTGTTTTTATATTATTTTATTTGTATGTAATTATAATTTAATTTAAATTTCTTATGATATTAATTTATTAATTTATCTTTTTTTTTTATGACTTATAAACATCAAAAATATATCAATTCAATTGTGTACTGAATGAATTAAAATAGTTTAAAGTTGCCAATTTCGAAGTATTTACATAAAGTTTGCATTCAAGTTTAATTGTTTTTGAAAATTATAATGATTAAACTGTATTTTTCTATAAATACAACTAGATGCCTTTTTTTCAACTTGACTAGCAAAAAAACTTATTGTATGATCATTGCCTATGCTATATAAGAACTATTATACTTAAACTTATTAATTGTATTGATAATCTGTGCGTAGAACAGTATAATATTATATGTACTTTTAAAATCTTTGAAAAACGGCTTACAGTTTAAGTTCTAAAAAGAAAGTAAATTTAAACAAATTATATTTAATTTCATTAATCAGAATTTTTGAGCTTTTTGTTGGTGTTTAACTATAACTTGGGATTTCAATTTTTTTAGCCTTAAATACTTTTTTTTTTAATATATATTATAAAAGTTTACTTTAGTCGATGAAACTTAGTTATATTAAATTAGGGAAAATAAGAGAAAATAATCTTAAGTTTTTCAAAAAGTAAGTATGTCTTCAACAAGTAAAACAATTGTAAAATTCTATGGGCATATATGTTTTTTAAAGTTGTTAAGAGTTTAAATTTTCCTTAAAGATATGTATTAAAGTTGTTGTAAATTAGAGTTGGGCAGTGTTTCTAGTTGGCAAGCTAATTTACAGGAAAATACCTAAACCAACCATCTTAGAAATATTTAAGTTAACTAAACTTCCAATTACTCTGTTACATAGAGTTTTCTTTACGTTTCATAACTTAATAAACCGCCGTCAATAGTTTGAGTATACAGCAAAATTAATAATTAAGTTACAAATCACTTGATAATAATAAACTCTTTAATTAATCTACATAAAATTCATTAGGTACAATAATATTTTTTAATCTGAAACATTGTTTAGCACAGGAGTCGTCAACCTTTTGTAAGTTAAACTATCTTAAAATCAGTTGCTTACAGGACGCATTGTCTTATGTGAGCCAGAGTTATTTTTAAATAGTGTCAGTGAATTACGCAAAAACTTTATTTTGAACCATAACTGCAATTTTATAATATAAAAGAGCCATAATAAAATGTAATTTTAAGCTATCAGCCTTACTGTAAGTCTAAGCCAACAAAAAAAAAGTCTAAAAAAAATAAAACAGTATTTTATTTTTTATTGAAACTTAATACGCTGGGTGTTGACTTTTGCTTTACGGCCCGCAGTTTACCGACCCAAGGTTATTTCCTAATAACAAATTTATAACAAAAGCTTTAAAATGTTTTTTATGTAATTTAAGTTTTAAATCATAATTTTATTTATAACTAAAGCTTAGAATATACCAGCCAATAATATTTTCTTTACTGAAAAACGCATTCACTTACCAATTTTGTAGCAAAAAATTCATTTTCATAAAGAAAAAAGTTTTTTTTTCTATAATCAAAAACTTTTTATATTTCAGTAATCAATAAGCAATTATAATATACTAACTTTATTTAACATATTATCAAATTCATCTTATTCAAACAAAGAGGAAATACAATAAATAAAAGTAATTTTTAAAAAAGCTAATATTTCAAATAAGATTTCTAAAAAAAAGTTACCATAGTTTACAAAAATTAAAAAATAAACTTTTTAATCTTTATATCAAAACTGTTAAACTTTATTTTTTATGATTTCGTTTATAAACGTAAGTTAAACTGGTCTTATTTCAAAGCTATTATATATTATTTTTTATCAGGATTGCTTAGGCCGTCCAGTATTGTATGTATACTTCATATTCATTTTATAGATAACTTTTTTAACTGTTTAAGTTAATAATTATACTCAAGTATAAATTTATTTTTTATTTCTACTTTTCAGTTAAGTCTTTAGTTTCTAAGTTTTAATTTACTTCGTATGTACAATATGATTATAGTTTTGTGTTTTCATGTTTTTAATTCAAATAAAAAAATATTATAAACAACTAGTTTATAAGATAAATAAGAACATTTCTGTTTACTTTAATACTTATGTGTGTTTTACACTTAATCTAAACTATAAAAGTATTATTTTCAAAAACAAAAACATAAAATACTTAATTTAAGAATAATCAAAAGCACAAAACAGAAAAAGGCTTTTACTACTTTTTTAATTTTATTTTACTATAACATTTTTTTGTTAAACAAAAACATGCTTATTCTTTCATTTCACACAGACTTAATAAAACATTTCAACAATTCAACTGATAGTCTTAAGATTAAATTATCTAATGATTATTTATACAAAATTGTGCGATTTAAGCGGTACATTAATGTTTAAAAAATAACTTTAAATTAATGTTAAAAAAACATAAAAACGTATTTGATGTGCAACATTTTACGTTAAACATTGTACTTAATGTTTTAACTGTGTGTTCAGAATTAAGTGAAATATTATGTAGCTATATAAATCGAAACATTTATAACGATATAAGTAGTTGCTTTTTGTATGCTGTAGTATTTGAATAATTCTTTTAGAGAATTAGTATTTCACAATTAAAAGTTTTTAAGAAAAATGGCAAAGTGTTCATGTAATCTTGAAATCTTTTTACGAATTGGTTGTTAATTTTTAATGATTTTAATAATCATGGAGTTCAATAAATTTTGTTAAGAAAATAGTCTCACTGACCAAAAAAAAAACTGTTCTTTTTTGACGTATTTATTTTAAATGTCTGTCTACACAACAACAACTTTAAGATTTTTTTTTTGCTTTACACTAAAATATACAGTTTGTTGATAAGTAGAATATTTATAGAGTAAGTTAAATTTACTAACAACCTATAAATCATTGTATTTTTTCAATTGAAAAGAAGATCATCTTTTTAATATCTTATATTAAATATCAAGTATACAAAATACAAAAGCTGTTATAGATATTTTTCTTTGAAATTAAACCATGCTCTTCTCAAAACTTTTAGTTGGAGTCGGAATACTTATAACAAAATGCTTTCTAAAAACAAGTAAGTGTTTATACTTTTGTTTTATTTAGCTCAAAGTTTTTATTCTTTTTAAGCTACAAAACTAAAATAAAAATTAATTTTTGAACGAAAAAATCAATTACTGCCTGTTTGATTGTTCACATTTTCCAGGTTGCGCCATAACAATTAAAACGAAACAATCCAATATGGGGTTGTTTTATAGTTGTGCAGTTCACGGAATTGACAAGAGAAAATTTTTAAGTACCGATGTTGATTGGACTGTGAACGGAGTAAATGCAAAATATTTCAAAAACCATTTCAAAATTTTCAACACAAACGACATGACCGGCACAATTTTATTTTCCTACTTGCGAATTTTAAATCCAGTTGCGCTGAGAGGACCTACTGAAATAAAGTGTTCAGTCGAAGACGCTTCGAGTGCTTTTCAAATGAACAGTGAGATTATATTTGTATGTAGGCAGTTTTATAAGTATAACAAATACTTTTTATAAAACTGAATATAAATATTACAATTGCTGTATTTGAAGCACAATTACCGAAAACTATTACTTAGCTGTACTATTATTTTTACGTTATAAATAGTGGGAAAAAACAAAACTTTATTAATTGTATAGTTTTATTATTAAATAGATACTCGCATGTATCAGAGGCGCAGATAATGATGTCGTTTGGTTAGAAAACCAGCATAAAAAACAATAAGCTCATTTATCTCATACTAAATATTCAATTAAAATAATGTTTGCAATTTTTAACAAATTCTATTATGAAACAAAATTAAATTAAAGTTGTTAAAATTGCTTCCTATTCCCTGTGACTTCATCATGTGTCGACCTTGACATGTTCAATATAATAGATAAATCGTTTTTAGAGTAGTTACAACTTAACTTTTGTTTTGTTCCAGATGTTGTCGCTGGCAATCCGGTAAACTTTAGGTTTCCAAAGAACAGAACAAATACAAGTTGGAGTGATAACTGTAAAGAATGGAATGGAACTCTAGTTGGATGTGAAAATAGTGATTAGTTTTTTTTAATTATATAGGTCAACATTAAAAATTTTTTAAAAATCAACTGCTGTATTTTTTTATATTAATTAAAAAAACTTTTTGGAAGCTTTCATTTGAATTAAGTAATAGTTTGTTTAAAATATGTTTTAGCTTTATATGAAATACGGACTATTAAATTTGTTTAAACTAAGCTTAATCACTTTTTTATAATTTGAATATACAAAACTTGCAAAACTCTTAATTTTAAACAACTCAAAACTTTAAGTACAAGTTTTACAAAACACTTGAGTTTTATAGGAGTCTTAACCTTAAGTTTACAAATCATACAGTCTGCTTTAACAGTTTAGCTTAGTTATTAAGTTTTAGAAAGTTGCTTATTACTTCACCTTGTATCCAAAAACTATTTTGGATTAGTAATAAAATTTGGCCACTCACAGAAAGGATCAATACATGAAAAATTATCTCGCCTACGTTAACACAAACATTGATGAGGACCCCAGAGAAAAATGGGGTAGCAAGAAGCAAACACATAACTGGTTTTATTTGAAGTCGAAGGGAAGTTCTATAAAGCCCGATGTGTTACACGATGTTGTTGTTAGTTTTTGTTTGAAGATTGACTCTAAAAGTGTTGGTTAAGCGTTGATTTTAGTTTTATTATGAGAGGACTAAATTCATAAAGGTAGTGTCATTAACAATGTTACACTATTTACATAATAACAGCTTTTACTGGTATTTTAATTTTCAAAACTAATAAGACATTCTTAGATAACAAAAAACAAACAAATTTTTAACTTTATTATTTTACTAATTATGATAGGCAACTTTTATTTTAGAGTTTTTTAGAAGCAAAGTAATTTAACGCACTAGTTCAGACAGCGTCGTTTTAGATGACACTTAATTGCTTTTACAGAAGTAAAGCTAATCTAAAGAATTTTTTAAGTTTTGAAAAAATATTGTTTATTAAAGCACTTACAACTTACATGTTAGATAATTTAATTAAACAAAATTTTTAAAGATAAGGCATTATGGACCGATAAGGAATAGGGACACGTACGCCCCATGCGGCCATTTCGTAGAAGATCATTTTAAACTGAGAACTTCATCGCTCGTTCCCGGCAAGCCGAAGATTTTCAAAGTTTATTATTGGTATAGGACAAACACCGAGTTTCATTTCCGACTTCCGTCAAACGTGGCGAGAGCAGACACCGACACATTCGTGAGTCATTTGTTATTGAAAAGGAAACCTTGTTTTAACTGAAGCAAGTTCTTTGTTTCCAAAATCTGTAGAATTAAACTTATATCAATGGTCGATAATGGTGTTTATACAGACTTTTTAGCACATGAAAGCTATTAAAAAACAATTTTTCAGGTACCAAAGTTGTATAAGAACGGAGTTGTAGATCCTAATGCCTTTTTACAGAGCGCCACTGTTTTAAAATATAAATACAATATATTGAAAGTCAACGATACGTACCAAATAAAAATACATTCGACTGAAGAAAAATACAACGGCCTTTTCAGTAATACTATAAAGATTGTCAGAAAGGATCATGGGTTAAAAAACTTGTATTTTTTAATCAGATATTTTGTGATTGTGTTTTAGTTTAATTTAAAAAACTACCTTTTTCTATAAACTTCCATACGAAAAACAACTTTTAAGTAATTCGTTTATTAGTTTTTTATTTTAAAATTATTGCCATGTTGTATTAACAAGGTATATGTCAATTATATGATTTTTTTTCAGAATAAAATTTGCGGATTTGCCTTAACACGTAAAAGATTTGAATCGAAGCACATTTAACAAGTTTAGAATTGATTTTGTACATCCGGAAACACATTCAATTTCCACTTTCAGAATTGCTACTCATTGACAATCTCTCGCCGAAAATATTATACAACTAAACAGTTACAATTTTATATACTGTTTTTTTTTTTCATTTTGTTTTAGTCTAACTTCTTTTGTTATTTTTTCAAGGACTTTATTTTTTTCAAGGAATATCACTCAGTTTTATAAAGTGAAACTCATTTTTTATAGCATATACATGCTATCGTCTGTTTTTGAAAAAATAAAAATAAAATTAAAGTCAGTTGTTGTACGCAGTTTTAGCAAATAATAATTGATCATTAGGAGAAACTAATTTTATTAACTTATTGCCAATTCTGTAAATTAATTTTGTTTATGTTTAATACAATTGTTTAACACTTTTTGTTTAGCTGAATATCTTTCTCAAGAATAATTTGATACAGACACAATTAAATAAAAAGTATATCATACAAACAGTGAATATGACTTTTATATTAGTGATTAAGACTACTGTTAACAAAAAAATTAATTCTAACAAAAGTAATTCAAGTAAAATGACACAAGCTTAAAAATATAATAAAGTTTTAATATAAACAAACAAAAAAACACACTTTTGTTGTCATTTTATATACATTTTTTCTAAATAAAGCTTAAAGTCTTTATACGTTTTTATTTTTGCGAAAAACCTTGTTGTCTATTTAATTTAGAATATAAATTTAAAGGCTTTAAATACTTTTAATAAATATTGACTTAATAAAGACTTTTTAACTTAAATCAACAAATAAATTTTTTTTTATCAAATAAGTTTAGCTTTTTTGACGCAGGTTTTGCTATTATTAAAGTTTTTAAATAATATTTTATATTATAAAATAATAAATTTTAAGTTTTTAAAATTTTAGGTTGTCGGTGTTTAAAACTTTTTATTGACATTATTTATTTCATGCTTTATAACTAAATAGATTTCTTTTTTTTTATTATATATTCTTTTATTTAATGCAAAAATAGATAGATTGTTAGAATCCTAAAACATTTCTCAATATTGACCTAAGAAAAAATTGTTACTGTTGGCTTCTGTTTTTTTTTTTTGAGAAAATATTGCTAACAAAAAAAAAAGGCTTAGATAAGTAAAAAATCGGATCACTCCAAAAATAAATTAGGATTTTTACTCAAGGTTAATAAGTACTGGTTTTTAACAAAAAAACACATTAAGTTACAAAATGTTATTACTGCAAAAGTTTCTAGTTTTGAATGCCTTAGTTTCACTAGTATACTGAATACAACAACGAATCGAAAAAAAAAAGAATTACAAAAGAATTCTATATGTAAAAAAAATGACCCCGAAAATTTGAACAAGTAAAAGAAGTGACCCAAGATGTATTTTAGTAATAAAGATAACTATTGCAAAAACATAAATCAAACAAACTTGTTCAGTTTTATATAATATATAGAATCGAACAGTAGAGAAGTATTAAGTTTTAACTCTTTTTTTAATATTTCCTTTGTTTATATTTTTGTTTTACTGTCACTGTTACTCCGGGAACCGTTCAGATCCAACGCGCGCACAATTCCCACCGGATCAATTCCAGCCCAAATAAAATCCTACCCGATCATTTCCCACCCGCACAATTCCCACCTGAATCAAACCCCACCCGATCAAATCCAACCCGAATCAAATCCCACCCGAATCAAATCCCACCCGATCATTTCCCACCCGATTATTTCCAACCCGAATCAAATCCCTCCCGATCAAATCCAACCCGAATCAATTCCCACCCGAATCAAATCCCACCCGATCAATTCCAGCCCAAATAAAATCCCACCCGATCATTTCCCACCCGCACAATTCCCACCTGAATCAAACCCCACCCGATCAAATCCAACCCGAATCAAATCCCACCCGAATCAAGTCCCACCCGATCATTTCCCACCCGATTATTTCCAACCCGAATCAAATCCCACCCGATCAAATCCAACCCGAATCAATTCCCACCCGAATCAACTCCCACCCAAATCAATTCCTACCCGAATCAATTCCCACACGAATCAGTTCCCTCCCGAATCAATTCCCACCCAAATTAAATCCCACCCGATCATTTCCAACGCAAATCAAATCCCACCCGATCAAATCCCACCCAAATCAATTCACACCCGATCAATTCCCACCCAAATCAATTCCCACCCGATCATTTCCCACCCGAATCAATTCCCACTTGAACTAATTCCTATCCACATAATTCCTACCTGGTCAATTCCAACTTTATTATCAAACCCGATTATATCTATTCTTGTACGAGTTAAAAATTTTAATACGCTTGGAACTCACATTAAAATTTTAGTTTTTGTATTTTTTAAAATCATTTGAAATATGAAATTAGTAAGGCAAAAACGATTTTTTTATTTAAGCTAAAATTGTTATTGTTGCTTATTTTATCATGTTTTTAGTTTAATGTCAGTTTTGTTTGTTGATAGTTACGATAATTAAATAATTACGACTTGCGAGCAACAGAAAGTTGGTCTGTTACTTGTAAAAGGCAATCATTGTTACTAAAGTTTAATCCAGATCAGGTTTAAATAATAATTAAGTTTTTCGTACCGGAACCATTTTCTATCATGGTAACTAATTTATGTCCAATTATTTTTTTCGTACGAGTTGGAACAATTGACATTGACACTTAATTATATTTTAGTTTTTGTAATTAATTAAAACAACAAAATAATATAGTACTGTAGAACATTTTTTTAATAAGAACTTTTGAATTTGAAAATTGTATTAATGCATACTTTATTAAACTCTAGACCTAAATTACTTTTGTTCGTTAATTACTAGATTTCTTAAAAGTAATTACAGCAGGCAAGGAAAATTGACCTATCTTTTGTAAAATGCTTTTACGGCTTAAACAATTTAGTTCAAATCAGGTTCAAAGCAAATTAAAGTTTTTTTAGTATCCGAACTATTTTTATAACAAAGTAACCTACGGTTACTGATTTATGTCCAATTAAATTTACCTTTATAACGACTATAGAAATTAATATTGCTTGGTATAAATTTTTTTAAATTGAAATTTTAAAAAATATTTTGTTTATTGAGCTTAATGTGTCATATTTCTTGTTTAAAACACTACTTCCTATTTTTAATTTACCAACATTTTTAAGTATTTAATGCCTGCGACGCGAATAGCTTATTATAGAAAAATTGGTCTTTTTTAAAAAATATTTGTTATTCAACAAAGTTCTTATTCAGTTGTTATTCAATTTATTCTTTAAGACTTAGCTTTTAAACCAACTAAATTAATTGTGTACTATATCTACCTAAAAATGAGCTTATTTTTACTGTAACTATGAAGTTTTTTTTCTAAAACATATGTTTTATTATTTATGAAAAAATAGATTAGTTAAAAAAGAATTAAACAACTAATAAAAAATTACTGTTCACAAAGACTGATGTAAATGTTTAAAACAATACAAGGTAAAATACATTTGTCTTACTGCATAATTTAAAATCAATATAATCTAAATTATTTTTAAATGCTTATTTATCAATTGTCTTTTATGCTATTTTTAAACACCTCCTAAAAAATATTATAACTTAATACCTACCGCTATAGGAAATTACAATTTTGGAAAGAAAGCACAAGCGAAACAAGTAAAAGTTTATAAACAAACAGCTTTTTTGGTTATGAACAAAACTTTCTTTTCCTCTTTTTCGTCTTTTTTTATAGTCGCACAGGCTCCAGGTAACCAGTTTAAACACGCTCCTGCAGGTAGGTACAGCTTATTAAAAATGAAAACAATAAAAATTTGTTAAATTAATAATTTCTATCATTAAAAGTTATTTTCAAAAAAAAAATTAATTGTTAAACGTTCATAAAGAAAACTTTTATGGTCGAAATATATGAGGTAATATGAAATTTTAAACTTAAAAAGAATGGAACTTGACTGAAACTTATAATCAATCGTTCTTCTAAACTTTAAATGTACAAAAATTAAACGGATTAGAATTTATGCATAAAACTATTGATCTGAACTAACCGTATAACATAAATAAAGGTTGATGATTATTTTATTTAAAATATTTATGAACTGGATTGAGTCGAATGAGAATTCATTCGAGTGATTATTTACCTGGATGGAAATTGAACGTGAGGGAATTGATCGGGTGGGGTTTTATTTGGCCGGTATTTAATTCGTTTTGGAATTGTGCGGGTTGGATTTGATTAGGTGGAATTTGATTGGGTGGGATTTGAACGGGTGGGATTTGATTTGGGTGGAATTTAATCGGGTCGGAATTGATTTGGGTTGGATTTGATCGGGTGGGAATTGATTCGGGAGGGAACTGATTCGTGTGGGAATTGATTCGGGTTGGAAATGATCGGGTGGGAATTATATTGGGTTGGAAATGATCCGGGTGGGAATTGATTTGGGTTGGATTTGATCTGGGTGGGAATTAAGCGGGTGAGAAACGTGTGGGTTGGAGTTGAACGCTGGTTGGAAATGTTAGTATACCGTTACTCCTGACCTCACCCTTGGTCGGTAAACTTTTTTTGTCAATATTTTTTTATTCATTCAATTTATTACTTTTAAGCTATAACTGTTACCCCTTACCTTTACCTTTGGTCAGTAATTTTTTTTTTCTTACTAATTTTTATTTGATTAGATTTTGTTATTTATATATTTATAATTTTACTTTCAATGTTCGCATAACCTTATCCTTTGTCGTTATTTTTGTTTTTGTTTATACTCTATTAACTTGATAAAGTAAAAAAATAACCTCAAAAATCTAAACAAGTAAAAATTATGACCCCAGAAAAACTTGGATCTAGTAAAAAAAATGACCAAAGTTTTTAACAAGTAAAAATAATGACCTCAGGTCTTTTTTTATTTGTTCCAAAAAATCTATTATTAAGTTTCAAAGTTTACAAAATGATGCTAGAATAACTTTTTAATGATTTTTAATCGAACCTAAAGATTCAAAATGTGCTGGTTTTGTACAAGGTTGCTAATAATTTAATTAAGCTGCTGAGGAAGCTTTTACTTATACTTCAAGGCGCTTTGCAACGGTTGTAGATATTCAAACGTTTTAAAGCTAAATTATATTATTTTCGTTATAACCTTTACCAGTTCAAAGCTGAATAATCTTTACCAGACTCGCTGCTTTAAATGTTCCATGCAGTAAAGGCGATTCAAAACGTTAAGGAACGTAACAAAATTGCAGAAAATTAATTAATCAGACATTCGTTTTCCACTGAATCTAACGAAAGTGTTAAAGATTTAAAAACTTTCCAAATCCTTAGCAAAAATAGCCGCATCAAATGTTCTGCATCTAGATTTAGTTTGCAAAACTCGTTTAACTAAGTTCAGAGTGGAATAAACCTAAAACAATTGAAAAATATTGCCGTTATGATTTAGGAGCGGTACAAAGGAGACAAACTAAAAGCTTTATAGTTCAAATAAAATTTTGAATAATTAAGCTGGATAGTTTCAAAATTATAATAGATATACAAGTGCTATCCATTTACCGTAAAAACTCATTAAATTGAATTTTTAGAACCTAAGCCTTGAAAAGTACTTCAGATATTCTTTGTTAACACCAAACTTTTAACTATTCTAAAAAGATTTGTAAAATGATGTAAAACATTTAGGATATTCTGAACAGTTTATATTTAAATGAAGAAGATTCTTTACTTTTTATAAGCTATTTATTGGTTTTAAAGACTTTTATAATTTCTACCTAACAAAAACAAAAACTAAATCTGAAGTGAATAGCTGACAGGTATTTAGATATAAATTATTATTTAATAAGAAGTCTTATATATGAGTCGTGTGGCTCGAACATGTTAAAAAACATTGTTTTGCTTACACGAGCGTGAAATTAGTAACTTAAAACAAACCAAAGTTTATACGCTTCATTGCTGAACTACCATAGTAACTCTTGGCATTTTAACAAGTCTGGTCGTGCCTAACTTAGCAGATCTAACGCCTTTTTTCAACCTATAACAGTCGTGCTAGATGTATAAACACATTTGTGTAAGAATACATTTATAATTCCGTAAATTTAAGCAAGCTTAATTTGTGGCAATAGTATTTACTTGTATGAAATAGTATACATTTGATAATTTTTTTTTTTTAATGACTTCTAATCCAATTTAACGCTTTATTCGAATATTAAGGTTTGTTTTAGTTGTCAATGTTAATTTTAAGTGTTGTTAAGTTTAGTCAAACCTAAACAAACAGCCTTAAGATAGTAACAAAGTTGTTGCTAATCAAGTATTGTTTTATAAAATAGTATAATACTAAAACGTTTCTAGTTTCATTGTAGTTTAAGTCGAATGTAGAAAAAAATAATAAATAAAACAAGTTAAAGTTTTACAAACTTCAAACTGTCAAGATAAAAAAAATCTAACAATTTTAAAAAGTTATACTAGCTAAAAAAAACTTGAAATATGAAAAGTTTACGAATAAGTCAGCAACAAAAAGTCTTCAACTAAAAATCAAGTTTTTTATAGTTTTAATTGTTGTTTCTGAGCTTGTTATAAACTTAATACTTTATAACATTACATGCCAAATGATTAACCCTTTTGGTTAAAAAAATCTTAAAACACTCTAACAAATTATATAACATAAAAGTATATTAAATTCTATGTTCTAATTCAACATTACTTGTTTAAAATTACATGTATAACAGATGTTAAACATTTATTTAAAAAAGTTTTTTTAACTGAATGCAGTTGTAGTAAAAAGATAAATTACTATGCATACTCTTTGTTTCATATTAACTTTATCCTATTAAATTTAAAATATGAAGTATTATTAATTTTTAAAAATATTTGTTCAAGCTCTAAAACCAATAAGTTTTTGCAAAAAAAAAAAAGGGTATAAGTTGAATCAGTCAAGTTTTAATTATTAAAAAGAAATATATCTAAGCAACCTTTAAAATTTTCAAACTAAAAACTTATTGTAGAATAGCACAAGTAGTTTAAATTTTTATAAACTTAAAGTTTATATTTCAAGATTTAAACTTTTAAGATTCAAATTGTTTTAATTTTACTTTATTATGCTTTGACATAGCATATTAAAAGCACAATAAGTTTCAAAAGTAATCAAATCTCAATAAATTTATAAAAGGACTTAATCCAATAAGTCTTGCATCTATAAATATTTTATGAAAAAATATTAATTTATATCAGGTGAACGAAATAGGACTTTCGTAGGACGATTTCAAAACGAATCTTCTGTTAGGAGAGATAGGTGGCGTAGAAGTTTCACTGCTTTTCGACACTTTTTCCACTCTCTCCCCACTTTCAACGCTTCTGATTGGTTTGCTCGACTTAATTTTTTTCTTCTCATTGGTCGCCTCTAATTTCTCCCTGACCGCCCCCAAAGTACCACTCGATTTGGGGCTCCACTGCGGCTTCACTTGCCTGTACTCGGGCCGCGCGTTCCTGTTGAAGCTGTTCATGCGAAGCGGAGAAAGTGATCTCGGAGGAGTTTCTCCCTCGTTCGCTTCGTGCATCCTCTTCCAAAAGTCCCTGGAAGATGAAGCGGTGACATTCTCGCTCTCCTGCTCCGGCTCGATCTTTGCGGGAGATATGCTTTTCGCAGGGGAATTGCTTATCGTTGCCTCACTTTGTGTTTTTACTTGCTCTGGCTCCGGTGTTTCCTGGACTATTTTTTGTACGGCCTCTGTTGTGCTTTTTAATTGGTCAACTACTTCTTGTTTGCTATTTTGCATCGAAGTTACTTCGACAGTCTCCTTATCTGTTGGTACTTCTTTTAAAATGTCTTGTTCTTTTGTTTCATATGTTTTAACGTTTTTCTTTTGCTTTTTGTTTTTGTTCACTTTGGTGTAAATGGGCTCTACTACTGCTTCTTCCGCTTTGATCCGAACTTCAACTTCTTCAACTACTTCCGTTGTTTCACCATTATACACTTCTTCAACAGATGAAGATTGTGAGATTTCTTCTATTTTTATTTCCTTCGGAGGGCTTTGGTCCTCGAACGACTCGTAAGCATGATCGGCGTTGCTTGAATTCTAAAAAATACACAGTTTAAGAAAAAAAAAATAGTATTATAAATGTTACATAAAGTTATAGTAACACAAATTCATTTGTTGTACCAAAACAAATGTGTTAGTTTTTTGATAATTTGATTATTAACGGTGTATCTCTTCAAAATGATTTTAAACAGCTTAACAGAGTCTTATAAAAAAACAAAACAACAAAAAATGTTTTAAGAATCTCTAAAAGGTTACATGGAAATTAGCGTTTCAACATATGTATTTTCTAACTAGACCTAAGTAAGTACTTAACTACAGATGTTACTTTGTTTACTTTTTTTTATTTGATATTGATACCAATAGTTTTATACCAAAAAAAAAGTTCAAACATATGAAACATTTTTTAGTTTTAATAAAGTGATTCTTTTTTTATAAGCTAAACAACTATCACATTGTAGTCAATTATTGACAAATGTTTATGAAATAAAAATTTAAACTTAAAGTAGTAAGAAACTTAGAACATATAAATAAAAAAGTTTTCAAACGACAGCTGCAACTTTACAAACAAAGTTCTAGTAGTTTTTATAAATGTTCTCCAAAGGAAACTTCCAAAAACAAGACTTAATTTGTCAAACAACTAAGCTACTATAAAAATTTAAAGCAAACTCACGTTTTCCTTCTTCCTTGTGAACGGGCTCGACGTGTTGGGGTTCAAGTTGCCCACGAGGTCGATGACGCTGTCCAGGCTCATGTCGGTGTCGCTGTCCGAACTCTCGTCCAGCACCTTCTCGTAAATGTCCTCCATCTTGACTCCGCTCTCCTCGCTCTCGTTTGCGGGAAAATCCCCGGAATCGAGAGCGTCACTCGTTTCAAGACTGTTTGGATGATTTGTTTTTACTTTAATACTTTAATAATTGCATAGTGCAGTGCTCACCTTATGTAAATGTAAAATACGTTTCAATTTTTTTATTTGAACTAGGATTATTGTATTAAGTTTCATGTTTTTATTAATTAAACATTGTCCCTTAGTTTTTAGAAATAGTAGTATTCTACTGAGCTGGTCTAAGTAACTGCAGAAAAAAAAACTTTGTTTGGTAATATATTAAAACTTTAGTTTTAATTGAAATATCTAAAAATATTTATCAGTAAATGAATACATTATTTGTATTTTGGTACAGAAGTATGTGTAAGTACTCAGGGAGTTTTAAAAAGGTATGTAAAATACTACTAACTTAAAAAGTCTTACGTTTTTATTAACTTTTGAAACCATTAGTTTTTAAAGATAAAAGTTTTGCTTGAAAACGTGGTTTCTTTTAATTTTTGAGTGTGCACATAATTTTCTGTTTATTTTTCAATTGTGCGCAGTTTTAAAGAAGTTTAGTATACTATAAACTAACAATAAGTGAATTGTTTTATTATTAAGATTATTAGAAAATTTCTTCAAGTCACATTAATTTTGTTTGTGTAGTGAAAAAGCATTTTAATGAAGTTAACAAAAAGCAATACAATAACTTCCAAAGTGTTATGATCTTAGATTGTAAGACGGTTAAAAATAAATTGCGGTGATATTCACAAGTAAAAAGAATGTTTACTTTACTGTAAAATACTATTAGTTTACTTTAATGCCCGAAATCTATAATAACAAAACATAAGTTTTGCTCATTTACTAAAAACATTAGTCTTAAACAAAATATTTACTTAACCAAACTTCAAAGTTGTCATTTAAAAATACAGTTCTTTATCGAAACTTGTTTTGACATGTAGGTAAAAGCAATGTTTTATCTTAAACACAAAATTGTTGCAATTATGTACACTTTGTCAAATTACAAGTACAATTTGTAACAAGCTTTAAGTCGTATTTTTATATAACATAGTATATACACTAAATCAGTGAATTCAAAAAATGTATTAAACACAAAGTTCTACAAGTGACTAAACTTTGATGAATTTTGAAATTTTTAGCTCGTAAAAGTTTATTTTAGAAGTAATATATTTTATTTTAGTAGGAAATTAGAAAAATTAATGGTATAAAAATCTGTTCAAAATATAGGTTTAATCGTTTGCTAACAAAAGATCCTAGTGAAATAACTTCACTGGAATATAGATAAAAACAAATTGTACAGTAATCTTCCTTTATTGTACCAACATATGTTTCTGTGTGTTAACGAATCAACACACTTCAGCTGGGTTGTTAATGGAAAGATAAGTTGTTTATCTTTCCATTAACAACCCAGTTGAAGTGTGTTGATTCGTTAAACACAGAAACATATGTTGGTACAATAAAGGAAGATTACTGTACAATTTGTTTCTATTTTTAGTATAAAAATCTGAATAACAATAAATTTTAATATTTTAAGAAAACAAATAAACTTACGATGTTTCGTGTTCCTTCAAAATATCGTCGAGCAGCAAAATGCTTTCCCTTTCCTTCGGTGTCAGCGCTATCGTTTCCTTATCACCTCTGCTCGCCTTAATTTGTTTTTAATGATTGTTTGTTGCGAAATAGTTTTGGTAGTTTGCTTAAACGTGACTACGAACAAAGTGTTGTTTTGGTACGCTTAAAATACGAAATTATAAAAAATAAACTGTAGTTAATAATTGTTACTCGAAATAACTTTTGGAATGTTTATAAATAGCAATTTTATATAAAACATATTTCACAGCAACAACTTTCATAAAAAATTGGTCGTCATACGAAGTATGGTTAAACAGTAATTAGTGATTTTTATGGGAAAGTTTCGAACAAATGTGACGTAATCAAAAAGTTTGGAATTTTTACAGAGAAGCAAATATGTTCCTTATTTGTCCGCATACTAAAATAGATCCTGTTGGAAAATTAGAAAATAAATTACTATTTTTAGTCTAAAGCTTAATTTGTTGTTAATAGCAAATTACGCATTGTAGAGGCATGTAAAAAAATTTAAAGCGATGTTTTAAAATTATTTAAGCAAGAGACAACAATCTTAAATAAATATTTCCAAGTAAGACTTGAAGAAATATTACATCACTTGAAATTAAGATTTTTTTTTTACTTTAGAAGTACTTTTAAAGCCTACTTACTTCAAAATGCAGATATTAAAAATGTTCAGTTTTCTTAAAATATAATTTGATTGATATTTAATACTTTGAATGAGTAGCCTTTTTTATTGTTTAATTCAATAAAAAATATCAAAAAAAGTTATAACTGTTTTACGTACTAATACAGCTTATTTAGTTTATCAATATATATTTAGTTAAAGTATAACTTAAAAAATACAATCTAAAACAACGACTGTGTATAGTACTCTTACAGAATATAAACGATGCTTTCATATAACTCTTGTGGTTGGTACAAAAGTTCATTTATTTCAGTTGTTTTAAACTATCTATAACAATTTTTTGCTAAGTTTAAGCTGAATGTTCTTCTTTTAAATATTTAACTTATCATGTACAAATCAATTATAAATCTAACTTTTCTTTCGGATTTGACATCGGGTAACGGTTTCCCTTTGTGCAGCTGCGGGTCGGCCTGGAAGGAGCTTTGCCTGGCAACAGGGGGATTTTTCGGTGTATTACCTGAATTGAATATTTTATTGTTAATGTATTAATGCTTCCTAAAAAATAAAAATTAATTTAATGATATTTGTTTAAAATTTATCCCTTGAAATGTCCTTAGTCTGGAATGTTCAATGTATTTAAATTGTTCTAAGTTGTTTATACTTCAAGAATCAAAGGTTTAAAAGGATTTTAAATATAATAACATGGTTTGAAATTATGACAGGTATTTAGTTTAGACAAATGACAAACTTGTCAGTTATTATAGTGTAAATTGAAATTGTAATGAGCTCCTCGTAAAATTAGCTCACGCTAAACTTGAAAAAAATATAATTTTTAAAGTTTTGTTTAAAAATGTATAAATCGTATTTACACTATAAGAAACCTACAACAAAAATATAAAAAACTAACTAAGAAATAGCATTTAATGAAATATTTTAAACCTTTTTTACCTATGATTAATAAACAAAGTTAAAACAATATATATGGCTTAAATATGATAATTATGACCTTAGCGTTAATTATTTTAAACTGTAAAAGTACTTATGTTGTATAATCACGACAACAACACTTTAAATTATTTTTTTTCAATACTATGCAGTTTATAAATAAAAAATTGCATGTGTGTATTTATGGTATTTTAAGAGTTAAGTGTATTTTACGTGTGAATGTTTTTATGTATCATTTACACAAAATCTTAATTAAAATGTTTTTTTTGATTTTAAACACAAATATTTAAACAAAAAGATAAACTATGTTGGATTCATACCGTTTTAAAAATTGTTTGATACGAATTTATTACATTATTTCTAAATTTACGTTTTAAAACTACGCTTGCAATTCAATGTTTATGAATTATAATTTTTTGTAAGTTTGTTTTGTTTTACAAGTATGTATTACTTTTTAAGATCATTTCTATTTTAAAAAGTTACTTTTTTGCTTCTTTTTTGCAGCTTCCTTCTTATGTTTTTCTTCGGCAGCCTGCAAAAACATTTCATTAATATTTTAGTACTTTTATTCTCACTACTTTTACTTAAATAATGCATCTTGAAATTAAAGTCTGTTCCTTAAAACTAATCGTATTGACCATAAACAATAAACTGTACATATTTTAGCAAAAAAAATCTTTCTTTACTTCAATTAAATAATGTTAGTATAACAAATAGCATTTTGATTGTATATATTTTTATAATTTTTTTTAATTTTTGTAAGTAAAAATTAATATAAAAAATTCTTTTTGCAAGTTTAAAAAATCCGAGTATTATACACTTTTTAATTATACAACATAAAAAGTGTTTTAAAGTATTTTGAAACTAACTTTAATTTCTGCAGGGTTCTCGTCTTTACCGATAAACTTCATCTGATTATCTGACGGTGTTATTCCTGTTCTTTCGAAATCTAATTTTTTTTTTATTTTAGCAACATTGTAGGAAAATAAGAGGACTAGCATTTTTTAATACATTAAACATATATTTTTGATTAAAGATTCATGGAAAAATAATTTTATTTTTAAGGTAGCTCATTTAAAGCACAAAAAAGTTTGTTTTGTTTTATCATAAAAGAAAATTAGTAAAAACAATTTGCTATGTAATTCTCGGGCAAAATGTTTTTTTTTTACTTTTCATGTAAAAAAAGACATCAAGAAAACACTAAAGTAAATAAAAGTATTCAAGTACTTAAAAGTTTTTTTATAACTTTAACTGTAAGCTTGTTTGAGTAACAAAAACTTTATAAATTTTTATAAAAATATAATTAAATTAAGTCTTAAAAACTATATATGAAAAAATATTGAGTTTTGCATTTTGTGTTAACTGTTTTTAATTTCAAGCAGTAAAAAAAATTAGACAGTTTTAATTTTCCTAATGTTAATTTTGTACTATTAATAGTATTTATTGTTATTAGAGTTACTTAGAAGTTTAAATACTTTTTAAAATGAAGTGTTAATACTAGTGGTCTAACAAATTTTTTGAAATGTTTGCAAGGTGTTTTATTTTACTAATTTCATATAAAGTAAAATAGGTGTTTATTAGCGTTTACACTATTACATTGTTTTATGTAATCAATTTTTCTTTTATTCAACACAAAAGTTTAAACTATCAGAAACAAACCATTTAAAATGATTTAACCTAAGTTGGTTTTCATAATATTAAATATATTTTAATCTAAGTCAATACTGTGACTGTATTTTCTCTGGTATAAATAACCTTAAGTAGTTTGTTTTTTATTAACAAAAAAAAACAATCAAGCAACAACCTATTAAAACTGTCCGTTTGAACACTGATTCTAATCAAAGTTCTTATTAAAGTAATACAATCCTATAGTTATATTATTTTATTTTTGTTTAGTTTTCACAATGATTTGGTGTTATTAAACTAAGTCAATATGGCAACTGTAAATTGCTATTATAAATAACCTAAAGCTAATTTATAATTAACAAAAACAAAGCAATCGATCAACCGTTCAAATGGAGATTCTTATCCGAGTTCAAGTTCATCCTTCGTTTCAGTTCCTCGTTCCTCTCTTGTGCCCTCTTGTGCTTCAAAGCTGGCATCCCTTTGGGCGAAAACGTTTCTACTATGCTCTCATCTTTTTGTTTGTTCTTTTTGTTTTTGCGCAAAAATTTTTTAAGCATCTCTTTTAAATTGTTATAAAATAATATGTTCAAAAATAAGTCATGTGATTTTAAAAACAATCTATATTTTTTTTCAGTTGTCTCTTGTACAGTAAGTTCTAAAAAAATAAAATTATTAAGATTATATCATATACATTTAATTAAAATTAATTCTTTAAACTTATTTTATTAGATATTGCACTTAAAATAGTCTGTCTTCAAAAAAAATAAATAAACAAAAAAAATAAATGTAATTTAAACTCTAAAGACAAAACTATAATATTAAAAATTACTAGTAACAATAGATAATACAAAAAAAACGCCAAAATGATTCATCAACAACTTCTTTTTCAAATTACTACTTCTAAAAACAAGAAACTATTATATAAGAACGCTTAACGGTTAATCACAAAAGGTAAAAATATAACATATTGTTACTTTACATTTCGCTTTACTTTGCAAAAGAATACTAATTTCCTAAAATACATAAAGTCAGCTTGTATGTAAACACGTTTAACAAAAGTCAAAAAGCGTGACTCAAATACGTTGCGAATTAGCAATTGTATCATTTGCAAACGTCACTGTGTGTAAATTTAAACTTTCAAGTGCAGCAGAGTTTTTATTCTCAAACAAATAAGTATGACTAAGGTGCTTAAAGTATCTGTTTATACAAAATAGTAAAAATTTTTTTTCAAACTTAGACTAGTTGTGTGTTTTGTCATAAATTCATTTTATTTTAAAAGTCTAGGTTCATGCAGTGTTTAGCTGACTCAAAAAGTTAGTAAACAATTTTGTTTCAAGTTTTTTTAATTTTTTATAATTTTAGTAGTAGCTTTAAAATTTATTTCTCAACTAAAAAGTTCATAATGTTCTTAGAACAAGCGAATTTGTCACAGAAGTGTTAAATCTTTATTGTAAACAAAACTTTAAAGAGATGAAACTTACTAAAGCACACAAAAAAAACAAAACTATTTATTATCTAGAATCAAAGTTTCTTAATTATAGAAAGTTAAGTAGAATTTTTTAGAAACAAACGACTACTTGAACAAATGAAAGAATAAGCATAGTTTCTCATTCGAACTTACATGTTACAACAAAATAAACAGTTTACTTTAATACTTTGAACCTTTAGTGTAAATGTATTAAGTTTTAGGTTGCAACGCAAAATTAAATGCTTTATTTTTTAAGTTAAGTAGATGCTTAATTAGTTTTCTATCTGCATAGAATGTTTTATTTATTAATTTAAACTAATTTTATTCTTTAATTTCCATTTTTTTATGCTTAATCTTCAATTCTAAGTTTTTAATACTTTTATATGTTTAAGCACTTTCTCATTTAAATGTAAAAGGTAAATTATATATTAAAAACACATTACTTTAAAAATACAAATAAGTTATGTTTTACAAACTAACAAAAAAAAATCATCTTCTTTATAACAAAAAAATAAAAGACTTTTCATACAAGCTTTTGAAATAAATAGTTATAGAGCAATGTCTCATAATTAAAGTTTTGTAGATATTTTATTCCTAGAACTAACATGTAGTAACGTATAAAAATTAACTTTGTTTAATTAAAATAAGTTAATAATTTTCTTAAACAAAACAAAACAAGCTACCAACCAACTAATTTAGTTCAAAATGTTATAAATCTCTTACCTAGTATACAAACACAAAAATTCTTATTCGAAGTATACTAACATTCCAAGCAGCCAATTACCTAGATAAAACACAATTACACATATACTACTCACTGCAAAAAACACAAATAAATTCCGCAACTGTGGAAAGTTTTTATAGCAAGCCTCTCAGCATATACATGCACCAAATATAACAACAGAACATGAATATTCACGAATTGCCTCAGGCATTTGTCAGTGCAAAGCAAACATTTCTGATCATCTGATGTGCGCTCTACGGTGGAAAAAACGAAGGAAAAAGGGGGAGAAACGGTCGCTGATGCATGAAAAGACAGTCAAAACTTCAGCGGAAATTCTTGGGTTTTCGTCTATTTGCAAATGTGTGCGTGTGAATACGTCACGGCCTTCTTCGGCTCAATAAAGCTTGCGTGCTTTTTCCGAGCTTTTTCACGGTTGGTCAGCTCTGTTAATAGAATAAATTGCTCGGCTCGGCTTGCGCGGGCTGAACTGAACTGACAACGCGTTAAATTGAAAAAAGTCACTAAATTATGAAAGTATAAATTTTGAAAGGTTAAACAACTATCATTGAATTTAAACAGCCTTAGATATCATATTCCTTTAACACTTATATTATTAGAAGTAAAAAAACAGTTGTGTCGAAGTAAACTTATGATTTTAAAGTAAAAACTAATCAAAAAGGAAACGTTTTTGTCATACAGCTTATTTTAGATTAAGAGACTTTAGAAAAATATGATTTTTGTTGCCTTACCTTATAACTGAATTTTACTTAACAAACATTATAAACTTAAAAAAAAACTTTGCTACAAAGCAAACTCATGATTTAAAAGTACAAAAGCCACTGCAAAAGGAAAAGCTTATTGTCATCCAAGTTCAAGATGTTATATAAAAGAAAACACGAACAAACAAGTCACACAAATGCACCGTGTAATCTCATGTTTGTTGCCACTATTTGTAAAAAAAAAGTTGTTTTTTCTTTTTCTTTGTAGTGGTAATAAAAATGTTGACTGCAACAACTTTGTGACAGCGCTCGTCTTTTTACAATGATAAAATCAATATTTTATTTCTTTCAAATGTCAAGTTATAACTTCATAGTCAAATAAAGCTGTTTTTAATATTTTCGTATGCTGGAATATTTGAAGAATTTTGTAGAATAGTTAGATGAAGCAAATATAATTACTTTAAACTTTAATACGTTTTGTTTATCAAATTTATCTTTTATTACTTAAAATTTTTATACAGTGTACAAATCTTTTAACTTTATTTTAGAACAAACTAAGAAAAATAGTAAAATTTTTAAATAAATTCTAACTTTTTTGTTTGTAAAGCCCAACAATGCAAATTCAAAATTGTTTATGAGTCATAGCTGCCATATAATCCTTTATGAAACTATAAAATGCAATTTGACTTAATTAAACAATAATATCTTTCTAGTTTGGTTATTTTGTTTAAATAAAATATTAACACTTTATAAAGTGCAAAAATAAGGTATTTTTTTCTATTTTTTCCGAAACTAAATTCATATTTTAAATAGGTAAAGGCTACTTTCAATTTAATTTTTTAATGTTATACTTTATTTAAACAACTGCCTTTTGAAAACTTTAGAGAAAAGAACACTGTAAAACAGGCTTAAGTATTTATATTTTTGTTCTGCATTCTAAATTGTATAAAAACTGATTTTAAAATAATAATTAAAGCACATTAAATTGAGTTGAACTAAAAAATGAGCAGTTTAAACACACAATTAAAAACTTAGAAACGTGTGTGATAAGCATTTAATTAAAAATATTTCTTCTCACGGGAAAAAAGACTATTTTGTTTAAATTTATAAAACTTACAATTCAAAATATTTATTGAAAATTTTCTTACAAAAAACAGCCCTGTGGTTTAATGAAATGTGCGTTCTCAATAAAACACTTAAGTTCTTCTATAATGATTCGATGTCGTCATATACTATAAATGTCTTTTTTTTTTTTTGGTAGTGATGCAGTTTTATTTTCAAACGATTGAACATTTTTGAGGTAAATTTTTTCATTTTACAAAAACATAAGTTTAGAGTAGTAAGAACACCATAAAGTTATTAATATGCTTTTCGTTTTTTTTGCACATACAACTTTTTATTTTCAACATGTTTAATTTACAAAATATTAGTTTTCTTAAACTTGCATGAAAATTTCATAATTGTTTAACTTAAAGTATTAAACTTTCTTACAAGTCATTCAGTTAAATTGATTTTTGGTGTTAAAAATAACAAAAATTCTGATTAAAACGGTCACAAAATAAATAAATGTTAAAACTCTTCTCTATTGTATTGTTCTTTAAAGTCATTATATTCTGTACTATCATTTTTTCTTAAACTTGCTAATAATATTAAGCTGAGCAATTTTTTGAATTAGCATTTAAAAAACATGTAAATTTAGTTTTATAAGTAAGTTAGATTGTAAATTAAAAAATATAGTAGATATTGATTAAAAAACATATACTTTTTAAGAAGTTATGCTTTTACTAAAAACTAAACTTTGTGAAAACTTATAGTTCACAAGATCGCTAAGAAAATTGATGTGAAAATACTATTTAATTGCTACTGATAGGACTATTAAAATGTTTGTCATTATTGAGTAGTTGTTTCGTCTTTATCGCGACAACGAAGTAATTGTTAACCAAACAGTATTACGACAAAAACTTAGTAACATTAATATTTTTTATTGGCATCATAAATACGTTGTAAACAATAAAAAAAAAATTACTAAAATATTCAAACACATATTGTGGAACAATGTAGATATTTAAAGCTATATAGGCTTCTAGTTTATCATCTACATTTACAGTTTTAAATCATATAACTGTATTAAAAAGTTTTAAGAATTCTAAAACTTTATTTTAAATATTATGAAAAATGCATTTAAGTTATAACGCATCACAATCGCTTTATTATCATGTCCGCCTAAAACTCAAAATAGAACAAAAACGCATTAAATCGACGCGCTTTAAAAATCAATAAAAACCTTCATTCAAAAATCATCACTCTTCACATTAACATCGAAGCACAATGAAGCGAATTTATTTCGTCATTATCTGCTTGCTGCTTTTCAGTTCATCCGATTCAGTTGAAAATTTGGGTGAGATTCTGAACAGGAAACGGCAGGATTCAAGGTGTTGCGAGATTTGCAGGGTTAAGAACGAAACTGTAAGGGTGGATATTATTAAACTGTGCCCCCGTGAAAGCGTTGTCATAACAACGCGAGTTTGTGTGGGAATGTGTCACTCTTATGAGGTTTGTTTTTATAATGAAATTTGTTAAACAGTATTGATTGCTCAGTTATGAATTGTTATTTGTGCCTTTAAAAGTAGTTTTTATTTTTTTTGTTCGATTGGAAAAGCATTATTTTTAAATTGAATTTTTATTATGTATGTATTTTGCAAACAGTATTGATTGTTTAGTTATGCAATGTTAATTGTTCCTTTAAAATTTCTTTTATTTTTTTTTGTTTGATTATAAAAGCACTGCTTTTTAAATTTTAATTTTTAATATGTATGTAGACTTATTACAAATTTAATCTTAAAAATAAAATTGTTTGAATTAAGTGTGACGAATTTCAGTAGGGAAATTAGTTTTTAGTTAAAAAGCATTATGACTGTAGTTGAAGTGGTTTTGACAATTTTGAACAAATTTTTGGTTTTTAAAAGTTGCAAACTATTTTTTTTTATCGGCTTGTTCAGCAACTACCAACAATATTTATTTTATTTCAAAAACTTAAATCAGCTTATCTAATTTAATACAAGGTAAGCGATGAGGTTAAGAATCAATAAGTTTCAATTATGACAAAAATTAACTAAGTTTAGGTTATGTTTAAATTGTTTTTTATTTTGTTTAAATTTTTTCAAAGTGAGTATAGGAGCACAAGTAAATAAAAAACACAGATAATATACCACTTTGTTTGTTGCTTACAGTAACTTTATTATAGTTATAAATTAAATTTGAAGCTAATACTTAAAGCAAAAGAAAAAAATATTCTGTAATATGTTAGTAGTAAATTTTTTCAAATTAAACATATCTTGTTTATAATAAAAAATCTTATCTTGTTATACATTAATTAAACTTTTCAGATTTTTTTGAAATTCATATAGTTGAAGTTTAGTTGTTTTAATTTTAATTAGATGAAATTTCAGCATTCAAATTTCAACTTAGAAGCGAGGGTTTGTAGAGGAGATGAATTTCAAATTAGGGAATTCCCCTGTTGTGATGACAAAATTATTAAAATAAAAGAAGCAGTCAGCTGCAGTTGTCAGCAAGTTCAACTATGAATATTAATTTGTTGTACTTTTTTTTATTACAACTTCAACTTAATTAATCATTTTGTACGCTAAAGTTTATTTTGATTTGTTACTATTGTATGATAAGAAAAAAATCGGGTTATCAACGTACAAATTATTTTTCGTTGTCTGGTTTCTCGTTAAACAAATTACGTTAACCTTAATGAATTCACTTTTTTTTTAACAAAATTAATAATTTACTGCTTATAACTTTTTTCAAAACTTTGTTTATAAATTCTTTGTTTTTTCAACATAAGCTTATTTCTTTACAGTTAGTTTAGAAACCTTACTGTTAAAAGCATAAGTTTTAAAAGAAATATAATTTATAACTTTAAAAAGTTACTGAAGGCTATTATTATTATTTCTATATACAACTTAAACTTAAAAAAAACCCTAATTACAAATAACTGTTTTAAATACAATAAAGTTTTTTTTTTCAGAACGTCTCTTAAATAAAACTCATTTTGTTTACATCTATAAATTTTGACTTGAATTTTGACTTTTTTCATGTAAAAAGGTTATGTTTACAATACGTACTTGACAATATTTAAAAAAACAAACAATAAAACTATTACAACTTTGTGAAAAAATATAAACTGTTTTGTAGCTATAAAAGATTATTTGTGTTCATTTTTATTCTAGTTCTAAATAAAATATCATTTATCAAGTGATAAGTGATAAAATTTAATACTCAAATTTGTTCTTTCTTTTTTTCATTTTTGTTCATTTTTTTAATTTTCTTCTTTAACTTTTCTGGAAGCGTTGAGTTTTCAAAATCCTAATTTTCTTTTTTTTATTTAATGACGTTTTATTTTTAGTTTAAGAAATAAAAACATATTTATTAAAGTTTTCTTAGCAAAATTTATAAACTTGCTACGTTTTACCTTTATTAAACTTGACTGAAAATAGGAAATATAACTTACATGGAAATTTTTAATAAGTGTATAAGAAAGCCTGTCCATTTTTCTTATCTTTTTTTCAGCACACACCTACAAATATATAGTTTATAAAGTTTTATTGATAAACAATACTTTTAAGATTTTGTTGGTAATTAACAGTTTAATCTAAAATTTAATTTCAACATTTAAAAATCTGAAAATAATAAGCATCCATTAATAGAAAAAATTTGTATTTATACTTTAATATAGCTAAGCTATCGCCATAAAACTTTGAAATTTCGGTATCGAAAAAGTTAGTCACTTTTAAATATTTAAAAAAGTAATTAAATACTCACTTTTATTAACTCCATGTCTTTTTTCAGTTGTTCATGTTTTTGTATCAATAAAACATAATTTTTGTGTAGTAGCTTGTTTTTCAGTTCTTGTTTGTGCAATTCGCAAACTAGTTGACAATTCTGTCGTGAAAAATGTTGTTTAATATAAAACTTAAATGTTAACTTTAAGTTTAAATGAGAGTATTGAATGCACGAATGAAATGAACACTAATGCTGATAAACGTGTTCAAGGTTCATAAAATAAGTTACAAAAATTTGTTCAAACAGCTTTTGAAAACTAGAATAGAATAATTTTCGAAATAAAACTCAATGTTTATACCATATATGATACCTTGTTATCATTATTTTTTAAATGGCATTTAACATTTATTGAACTACTAAATAATGAAACTATAAAATTGCGAAAAATATTATTTGTATTTTAATAAACTTTGTAGAAATTATACTAAGAAATTTATCTGGTCAATAATTTTTAATGTGAGCTTTTAGAAATACTTTAAATCTTAAAACTACTTGGTCTTGGACAAGTTTAGAAGACAAATAAAATATCCTTTGTTTTATACTTTGGTTAGATTTACACCAGAAACTTTATTTTTCGTGTTTTATTTGTTAAATTATTTTAACTGAAAGTAAAAAAAATAATCTAGTTAAAAGTCAAAGCCACAAATAAAATACGTTATGGCTTTTACTATTACTTTTACAGGGATTAGCTTTACAATACCAAAAGTCGTATGGCAGTTTGTATACATAAACCAAAATGATAAAAAAGTAAGAGAATTAAGTATATGAATACATTACAAACAAATTAGTATAGAAAAACTGGCTTTACCAACTTGCTTAGATAAAAATAACTCAAAGTTGTTTTAACAGTTGTGTATCTTACAAATATAACCAAACTTATTTAAAAACTAGTATTTTTAAAACTGGGAAGATAGTAACTAGTATTTAATTTACTGGCTATTAAGTGTTAAAAACTTCTAAAAACAAAATGTTAGTGCAGAGTAATAAACGAAAACTTATGGTGATTACGCAGTAGTTTACTTACTTTAGATTTTATTTTCTTTATGTCATATCCAATGATATATAAAATATTTTCTCGACAAATTTCACTAATCCAACTTGCTAATTCAATCCACATTTTATTTTTTAAACTGCTAGTTGTTTTCTAAGCTTTGCAAATTTATAAATTTTCAAATATTTACTTTATAAAATTTTAATTTTATTATTACGTCATCAATAAAAATATTTGTAGAAAAATTTTACTTAAACAAAAATTGCTGAATATTATCACTACTTTGTTTTCTGTACTCTTTGCTTTTAGAGATAACAATAAAAGTTTCGACTTAATAATAAGGATCAACTAAAAATTCAAATTTTTATAAGTTTAGATTGTACTCGAGGAGTTTTTATTATTCAAAGGGAATCTCTTTAGATTAATTGGAACAATTTGACAATAAATTTTAAAAATCTGAGTTGTTGTTTCATTTTCATTTAATTTGAAATACAAAGCTGCTCTTTGTTATCGCTGTGTCAGATTTGGTTCTTATTAGAACAGTAAACTTGAAGCTTTTGTTAGCAGAGGGTCGGATTATATTTGTTTTTTTGACCGTTATATCCTATGAGTTTCAGTTATCAATATACATTAAGCTTAATTATATAAATATACGAGTATATTCTAAAAAGTTTTATGTAAGTAAAAACATCTAATACGAAAAAAATCATAAATAAATATGGTTTGAAATATAGATTAACATTACTCCTTACTCGTGATAAACAGATATTTTTTGTGCAAATATTTTGTTAATAACTTTTTAAATCAAATTATTGATTCTATTTGTCATTTTTTAAAAATCAAGTCTCATAGTGATATCGATGTTTTGATACTTATACTTTTATTAGAGGTTGTTTTTAATGTTGTCCATTGCTTAACTCAATCTGTACATGATATACAAAAAGTATTTTTCTAAATGTTAAGTTAAAAATAAATATATCAATAAAAAAATATTTTTTATTCACGAGAACTTTACTTAGAATAAATTTGGTTAAATAAGATACCTGCTTGTTTACTATTTTGTTTGTGACCGGTTTTGGTGATAAAAAATCTGACCTTGTTAAAAATATAACAAAACAGATTAACAAAACTTTACTCTAACAATATTTCTTGCATGAAAATAACTATTTATATATAGATTTCTTTGTAATATTTTAGTTTAAAGCTTTTTATTTAGCAAACTACCTTTTTACTTACAGTTTTAATATAAAGTAGTGGTAGTAATTTATAAGAGTTTATAACTATAAGAATAGTTGATTCAGTATTCATAAGTTCTACGTTATATTCATTCGAAAATATTTTCAATTAATCATTAATTGTTTTAGACAAAAACTTTAATTAAATAGAACTTTAGTTGAAATAAGATTATTTTTTGCCTTTAGCTAAATTTGTTAATGTTTATGTACTTGAAATAACAATCAAACTTAACATTTTGATATTATAAGTATGTACAACTACAACAAAAAATAGTAACAATAAATTATTATAAATTATAATGCATAACGATTAGTTCTTTATTTACTTAAAAAAACTAGTTTACTTTTGTTTTAAATCAATTTTATTAAAGTTTGAACATTTTATAACATGGAAAATTATCTAAGTAAATTATTTAAAAATTATTAAATATCATATCAAATGTAAGTTTTATCCAAAAATTTGCCGATAGAAGGTTATATATAAATAAATAACTTTTATGTGAAATATGATTTGTAATTAAAATATACACATTTTTCTTGACTGGTGTAAACCCAAATTTACAAATTAGGCGTAGGCAACTTTTTCAGCCAACGGGCAAGATGTTGGGAAAATTAGTCCTTGGCGGGCTGGACATGTAAACTTAATTCACAAAATTTATTCAATAATGAGTTTTATTCCAGTGAAATACTAATTTATGTTAGCTTTTTATTTACTATATCTAGTGTAAGTTTTAAACTTTCTGTAAACTAAGATATTTTTTGCTCTTAATTAAAGTCTATTGTAATATATCTAATTAAATTTTTTTAATAAGTTTAGCGGGTTAGACTTGCATGATCGCGGGCTGCAGTTTTACCTTTTACGGGCCGGATTATACTTAAATTTTGGAAACATTAGCGGGGCAGTAATTTCAAGCCGTACATTGCTCATCCATTTGATAAATACATGTTGTTTTTTGTTAAATTTAAATGTTTTAAGAGTTTAATTTTTCTGATTAAATTTTCAAATAAACTTTATAATGAAGTTACAATATTTGCATTTTGGCGTTAGAAATTTATCTAATGATGATAGAAACTTTGGAAACAGATATACATCTTGATTTCTGTATTGATTTTTTTTTGTTTACAGTTGTAATAAGCGCAGTCGTTATATATATAACAGTTTCAAAACTTAGATACTATTAACCAAAACAGGGTTCAGCAGGTAGTTGGTGCTCTTGTGCCAAATTTTATGTTTTAAAATATGCGTGAGCTGTAGTTTCAATGACTTTGAGACCTTTTATCTTGCTCTTACTATTAGTTATAGAATATCTAGTGCAGGGTTTCCCATAGTGGGCCATATGAAAGATGTTCTTCCCCACGAGCAGGGAAAGGGCCAAAGGAGAGGGGGGGTCAGCATTAAAGGAGCCAGAGGGGAACCATGAGGTCATAATTTGAAACTTAAAATAGATATTTTGGAGTTGATAATAAAGAGCAAAAAAATAAAAACGGTATTTTGAGTAATATTGTTGTAGGAGGCCATATTTTTTTTTCTTCTAAGAGGGCCATTTGAAAACAATGTTGGTAAACCCTGTTCTATTGTAAGTTTTAAACTTTGGCGTTTAGCCTCCTAATTATCACGGCCTTTTTTGGTCCCTTTGCAGCTTTTGAAAACGGAGTTCATCAGACCCACTTTGAAAACCCTTATCTAAACTGCGAAAACATACTGCTAGAATCTTCTACTGTCACTTTCTTATAATTAGGCTTAAGCAGTCTTTAAATGGTTCTAGATATTATACAGGGACTTAAAACTTATAACTCAAATTTCAGGAAGATACTGAACATAAAGCTACATTAACTTGTTTCACAACAGATAATTTCAAAAAACTTTAATTTACAGCTAGTCTTTGAATTCAAATTTTGGAATATTTATTTTTACATTATATTTTTTAATGAAAATACAGAAAATAAATTTATTTGTTATTATTAATCAGATGTATTATAAGGTTTTTGAAAAGTTTTGTATTCTTTTTTTTCGTGTTTAATAATTTTAAAACTAAATTGGACTATAATCATAGTTATGGTATACTGCAACTTATTAATAAATACAGCTGACAAATAACTTTGTCATGTATAAACTTTTAAAACAGTTAAAGTGTTTTAGTTATCATATTGATAAGAAACTCACATCTAACATACTTGTTAATAAAAAATACAAAAATTTAGTATACAAAATTTTATTTCAACTGCTAACACGCAATAGTTTAAATTCAAGCATTAAAATGTAACCAAACTAAATTTTATATCCTAGGAGCAACCAAAAAAATCTCAATAGTTCTTTATAAAAATAACTGTGTTTTTTTTGTTAAAAAAATTACGAACACCTTAAATTGCTTTATTTAACAACGACAATTAATAAAAACTTATTTTTTCGGAGTATCAGAATTTCCGTAGAGAAAAAAAACGTAGAAGAGTGAAAAAATATTAAATATAAACAAAAATAATGATACTTAAGCGATTTTTATATTTTTGGTCGTATTCAAAAGATAGTTCACATAATAAATTTTATTATATTTAAATACTAAAAAACCGATTTACTGGTAAAAATAATTCATTTCAACTTTTTTTATAAAGTATAAATTTTTTACTTTTGATAAAAAAATTTAATTAGAAGTATTTTTTTTCCTATAAACTAAAAATTAGCGATGAGTTGTTAATAGTAGAATGAGCCAATGTGTTTTTCGAAAATTGCTGGAATACTTGAGAAACATATTTTGCTATTTACTCCGTTCTGTAAAAATATAAGTGATAAACATATGTATTTATAGAGCTTTTAAAACAGTGTAAAAAATTTAAAAATAACTTTATTCTTTTATTTTTAGTATACGCAGCCCTAAAATATTACTAAGTAAACATAGCCCTATATTTATAAACGGCTGCCAACTCTTTTAAGACTTTTAAAACTCTGGTTTAGACTGTTAAAACTTGAATACTTATCAATATTATTATTGTCGTTTGAATGTTTAAAGTTAATTTTTGTAAATTCATTATTAACATTTATTTTTTCGAGATTTGTTGATGCTGATTCATTGTGACGTTTTGCTCAATATTAAAAGACAGAATGTTTGGTCTGGATTGCGTACTACTGTTTCCACTAAAATGTGAAATAACATTTTGCTTCTTGGGTTGTGGGTAGTTTAATTGGGAGCTGTGATTACAAAGTTGTTTAGTTTTAGTTAGACTGTTTAAAAAAAAGTCAAGAAATTTGTGACTAACTTTGAAGGTCTTTTATTACCATTAACGAACTTCACATTTCCCTGGTTAGGATGTTGGTAGTTTTGTTGCCTACTATTGACTGTACGTGGTTGAGCTGTTAAATAAAAATTATAACTTTATTTCAACATAGAATGCAATTATACTTATTATAATTTAATTTTTATTTTTTTTTTTTGTCAAAAAAATTTAAACTTATGACCATACATATGCTTTTACAAAGCTCAATGTTGTTTTTTATCTTGTAATGGTTTTCATTAAAAATATCATTCAACATACAATGTTGTGGTCGAAATTGCATGGGTGTACTTGGAGAAGGCTTTTCTTTTCTCGCTCTTCGTGACTGAACTTTTCCCTACAAAAACTTGAAAATAAAATTGAGTTTATTTTTTAAATTACGTTTAACTGAAGTCAAATAACATAAAATCAGCTGTTAAGAATTAAAATAACTCCATGTTTGCTTTTTAAAAAGTCGAACATTTTGTAAAATATTTTGCAATAGGATTAATTTTTATATATACTTATAAGAACAAAAACCTACTAGTTTTTACTTGACAAAAAATCAGTTAATTAAAATTAACAAGTTATAAAACTTTCCGTTTTTCGGGTTCAAAGATTAAATTTTAGCTAAAATCTATTATGCTATTTCAAAAATAAGTTACATGAAAGTAGTATAATTCAAAGAAAGCTTATTGTTTTTTAAAAGTTTAGAAAGTGTTTCTGAATACTTATTGGAAAATATACAACTGTTTATATCTAGTCTAAAGCTTTATTTAAATTCAATACATCGTATTGCGTCGTCTCTCTTTTCATCTTTGGGATAGCTTCAATAATTTCATAATACTTGTTTTTTATCTCTTTAAGTTCATTTGTATCGATATTAACTTCCATGCATTTCCAGAAAGGTTTTCCGTCCTTTGAAGTAGGAATCTGTGTAAAAACGTTGTTTATGCTTTAATTAAAATTTCATGATAAGTAATAAATAATTATTATTGTTTTACTCAAAATAACGTTTTTTATTTTTCAAGTTGAAAAATATAAAACTCTAGTATTTATAATAGTTGAATTAAATCAAATTTATACTTTGTTGTTTAGATAAAATTTGTCGTTTAACCCAACAACTAAAATACTTATTTTTGGTTAATTAATTTATCAAAAAATACTTATTTTAGTACAAGTTGTAATTGTCCAAACAAGTTTCACGTTAAAAAGATTGACTTAAAGATTTAAAATCAAAAAGATTTCAAATAAAATGACCGAAATATTTATTAAACAAACCTCAATACTTTTAAACTCGCAGGCAAGATATATAGACATGGCAGCAATTAGTACGGGACTATATTCCAAACAAAACGTTGTCATACGCAAACTAAAGTATTTTAGATTTTAGAAAAATATTTTGTCCGTTTAATAAATAATTAAAACCTAAATATCTAAATAATTTGTTTATTATTACTTGCCTCAAAAGTTTAGTATTAACACTTTTTAATAATTAACGTAAATCAAATGTGTAGACAAATCAAATGAAAGTTTTCAATTCTGTATAAATATTAGGTTAGATAACAACTAATTTTTAATCAATCAGTGGTGTTTTTCCAATTAACTATGTAATTTTAACTATGTATAACTTGGTTAGCATTATACTACTAGCATAAAAATTAAGTGTAAAAAAAGTTTTAGACTACCTTCAAACTGATGTTTTTGATGTTTTACGCACTATAAACTCTAAGTTTTAAAATAATATTATATTTTTAAAAATACCTTTTCGACTGAAATTATCTAAACTCAAACTATTTTAAACCATACAATTCATAGAGCAAAGGATAGTTAAATCATAAATATTTTCCGATATTATTAATTTTGTAAAAAGTTAGAATCAGCTATATTTTACAAAATAAACAAACTCTTTGGCTAAAATGTTTACATTATTTAAAGCGTTGAACTATTCATTATTATACTTTTATCTCTAGTGAAAGGTGGTTGTACATGTTAATACACTCAAACAACTGCTGTATTTACTTATTAGTTTCAAAAGTTCTATGCTAGTTGTTTAATTAAGTTTAATGATAAACTTAAAGTAGATTTACCAGAACTCTAAAAGCAATTTTATTATAATTTGTGTGGAGTTTAATTATATAATTTTTGCAAGTATGCTTTAGATTTATATATAATTGTACGTTGTAGAATTAAGAAGCCGTAATGATCTTTGTAATTTAAAATAAGCAATACTTTTAAGAAAACACTTAGTAAATTATATCTTTAAACTATTTAAGTTTGAAAGTTATCTGTATAAGTTTTTTATACTTTTTTCAAATATAATAAAAATATGTATTAAAAATACCTGTTGTTTGCAAAAACACAAGCTGCTTGAATCAACTCCTTGCATGCTGTTTTAAAAGAATAATAAAGTTGTTATTCTTTTTAGTTAAATTTATTACTAAAGTTGTTTTTTTCTTAATATTTAGGTTGTTTAAATAGTCAATTTTATTGATTTTGTTAACGAATTATTTATCATCATGGACACTTTTTTGTTCAAAAAAGTTCAAACCATTCTAAGTTTAAAGCAGTTTGGCAGTTTTAATTCGTTATTATCTATAATATACTAACAGATGAAAAGGCAAACACATTATAGAGTTAATATTGAAGAAACAAAGATGAAAACTGTAAAGACTAAACAAAAGTAAACTGCACACCGATGTACAAAGATGCTCATATTTAAAACCGATGTTTATTCAGTACTTAAGTTAAATTAATTTTAGTTTATGCACAATTTTCTAATGTTATTATTTCTACACGTAAATTCTAAGTGTGTACAGACACATTTAAAAGAATATGAATGACATAAACTTAAATGATTTTTGTTAGGTATACATTTTCATTTTTTGAACAATGCTTTTTGGCAAATTAAGTTAATTGTTATGCGTTGCATACTGATATACAGAGTTGCTGTTTTTTGGAATTACCTATTTAATACAAACTAATTTGAGGGATGGTAAATTTATTATCTTTGTACATTGTTAATCAAAATAATTTAAATTAAAATAAATAAACAACTAAAAATTGCCACACACTAAGACTATGACTATGTGAAGACTTTAAAACTCAGGCCAAATTAGGCATTTTTCAGTTTTTGGCTTCAATTGCTTTTTGTATACAAAAAAAACGGGGTAATTTTTGGTAACTTACATTTTTTAAATGCAATGTTTTCATTGCTTCTAAAGAATAGTTCTAATGCTCAAAAAAAAAATCTACTTCATTAATGGCTTAATAAATTTTTATACATTTTTTAAAATGTTATAAAAACTTAATTGTTTTTTCAAGCTGAAGCTGACTTATAATATTTTTTTTAGCTATATAATTAATTCACTGTTAGTAAACTTTGATATTGCTTTATTTTGTGAACTTTATTAAAAACAGGGTTGCCAAATAAACTGACTAGTTTAAAACTAAAAAATGAGACTAGGTTAAACTTGTTTCAGATACTTAAAAAAAAAACTAAAGTAAATAAAAAAATTTTATTTCAATCACTTCGAATGAATTTTCGAATTTTCAGAATAGTTTTTATGACTCTAGTGTAGTTTACTAAATCGTTTTTTTTTTCTACTTACATGTTGTACATCTTTATAGTAATGATATTTTAGTTAGATATTTAAGCTTGATTAATAGAAAGTTTATAGTTTTTTCAACTTTTAATAAATTTAGGCTAGTTTGAGATAACTCAGACATTTTTGCCTTTAAAGCCATGTAAAAGACTAAGTCCTGGACAAGACGTTAAAAGGTATCCATGTGGTGTGCGACTCGTTGACTGAAAGGTTTTTTCGTGCACTAGGTCCCAGGACAAAATATTTTGAGCGCTTTTTTGTCGTTTAATAAACAGTAACTAATTACTAATAAGGTGTTTTATAAAGTATTCAAGCATAAATTATGTTAAAAAATATGATTTAGCTTTAATACGACACAAATAGGTATTTATTTTTTAAACTAATTTCTGAATTTTTAAAAGAGTACAAAGTATTTAAAACGTAAAAAGTATTTTTAAAAACTACTACTTTGAAAGATATGAAAATGTAGTTCATAATATAAAAAATACACAAAAGTGACCCATAAATGTTTTTCAAGCTCGGATTTTATAGAAAGTTAGGTTGTAAGTAAAATAATAAAAGTACTAACTTTAACTCATTAAGTATTTAAAAACAGTACATATTTTCTACAGACATAAGTATATTAAACGATGATTCCAGCAGATATTGATTAATTATATAGGCATTCTATGTGAAGCTAAAAGTAATTTAAAGTAACAAAGTCAATAAAAGTAAAATTATCTCTGGTGTGACTAATACTAAAAGATTATTCAAATTTCACTAAAACTAAAACTGTGACGCGCGAAGGTTTTGGAAACTTGAAATTTAGCCCGCGAGCACCAACTGCCTGCCGACCACTGTTTTATATAAAAGAAAAAAACATATAATCAAATACAACATATTTAAAACTTACAATTTTTATTTCAGTGAATGAGTATTTCATGTAAAATCGTTGCATGTATTGAATTGCGTTGCTTATACAAAACGTGGATCTAAAGATATATAATTACAATCAAATACACGTTTTTATTATAAATGTTATTAAATTTTGCTTTTCGTCTTTCTAAACCAGTTTAACTTGTTAATAACTTTCATACAAAACATACATTTTTGTGTGATATTTAAAATTGACTTTAATAAAATATATCCGGCTAACTTTTTCAAACTTTATTAATATGCAGACTTGTAACTAAGTAAAAACTTCATATTACTTGAATTTTGTTTTTAAAGGAGCTTCAAAATATTGTTGAAGTTTGCAAAATGTTTTAAACTTTAACTATGAAACCAAGTTTAAAGTTGTAAATGCGTTTACGAAGACACTACAACTAACAGGTTCAACTTCTTTCCAAGATCTTCACAAAACTTTGCAGCTAGCTGACGTTTGAACTTTTCTACGTTAAGCGGCATTTGGTTATTAAACTGGCAACTCGGCGGATTGTTCAGTTTATCAACATTTAACAGTTGTTTTTGCGATTTAACCAGAAGCCTCGCAGTGTTTTTATCACAGCAGTCAGTAAAATGGATGGTAGTCTTGTTCATATTATATTTCTAACTTAAATATTTAAGGTGATGAGTTTTCAATATTAGTACTTAAATGTTGTTTGCAAATTTTTAAAAATGTGATAAAATATAATAAAGAACCTTAAATGAAAATGTTATTCAGAATTTATCATTTTATTTATGGATCAAAAGCACAAAATGACAAACAAATCGCTACAACATTGGACAAAGCACTAATAAAACTAAAAGCTTAAAAACATCAAACAAAAATAAACTCTAAAGAAAACAATAACTACCAAAAATATTGTTTATGCACCAAATATGTCCACGTTTGTACATAATTGAAATACAAGAACCAAAATTATTGAATTGAGTATTTTAACAAGTACTGAAGATTCAAAACAAGGTATAGAAACTTTCAAGCTATGCATAATGAATCCTGTAAAATGCTAATGTTAAAAAACACGGTATCTTTTACAAAACTTGCAAACACCTTAAGTAGATTTATACTCTTATTTAATGTTTCTTTTTTCTGTACTTGATCATAATTCATGTGTTTAAATTTTATTACTGAGGTTATTTTTTAAATGTAGTTTTTCTAACTATGTTAACTTATTATAGCTTCTGTTATTTTATTTTGTACGTAAATAAATAAAATAATGCATCAACTTTGAATTCAAGCGTTAATTTTTAAAAATATTTAATTTTTTATTACTGAGTTATTAAATAATTGGTAAATTGTTTATTTTTCACGCTTCAGTAAAATTCAGTAATTTTTAAGGACCACAAAAACAGGTTTAACAGTTTACAAAAGAAAGCTCTAAAGTTTATCTTACACAGATAATTAGCATTTAATTAATATAATGACATTTTAACTTTGTTTGATGTGGAAATTCAAGTAAGCCGTAAATCCGAGGTTAAAATAATTTCCAGATATATATTATATTAGACAGTTAAACAATATCATTCACAAAGGAAAAAACCTTTTACTATTTTTATAAGGTCAATAAATAATGAATGTTTTGTAAACAGCTTGTTTTTTAATTTAATTAGACATTTTTTTTTATAAGCTCTACAGCTTTTCCGGTTGAACTGTCTTTATGTAAGTATAAGTGCAATTTTATTTTATAATTGTGACCTAATATAGTAATAGATTACTGTCTAATATTGATGTATTCATTAGATTTTAACGAAGTTAAATACTTAAAAAATCTTAAAATTTATAAAACTATCAACTTATAATAAACATTTACGATTAACTAAAAAAAAAAAAAAATTAACTTTTAAATAAAAATCTATCAGAAAAGTTTTTTGTTACAAATAAAGTTTGCAGTCAAAAAAACCATTTGACGCTTATTTAGTATAACTAAAAATAATAATTCACACATTGATTTCTATTAACAGGGATATTATCAGTCTTTTGATTTAAAATTAGATGTTTAAGTTAAGTTAAATTTTCAGCAAAAAACTAATTGGATTTAGTAAATACAATTAACTCAATGTGCAAATATATTATATTGATTAGTTAAACTGATGATACAATAGGTAATTAATTTGTAGTATAATAAATAAATAAATTATTGTCTGAATTATGGTTAAAAACTGCATACATGAGATACATAATTAATAGAATCATTTATTTTTATTTAATACTTTAAATGTGTAAAACTGTTTTTTTTTTTTTTCGTAGTGTTTGTGTTAATTTAAATTTAATTAAGTATACATTGTGTAAGTTTAACAAAATGTTATTTTAATTGTAGTAAATACTTGTTGTAAATTTAAAACATTCAAGAATTATTATGCGTTTTTTAGGGTTGAAACTCACTTTGAACAGTCAAGATTGTTCAGTATGCTTAGGGTTACTCAGGCTAGTATGAAATTTTTATAAAAAAAAAGTAGTTTTAAGATTTCTGAAAATCCATGCATAGTTTTGTTTTGTAGATCTTAATTGAGGTTTTATTGTTCATGTTTCAATTATTAGATTTCTCAAAATATTTACCAACAAATTATTTTTTATTAATTTTTGAAAGTTTTTAATACCTTAAAAACAACAGAGGAAAATTTTTAATTGGTTTATAAAAACTCTGTATGACTAAGGACAATTTTAAGTAACTCAGGATAGGTATTTGTCATCATGGACACTTTTTTGTTCAAAAAAGTTCAAACCATTCTAAGTTTAAAGCAGTTTGGCAGTTTTAATTCGTTATTATCTATAATATACTAACAGATGAAAAGGCAAAATCATTATAGAGTTAATATTGAAGAAACAAAGATGAAAACTGTAAAGACTAAACAAAAGTAAACTTTTAAACATTATTGAAAACTATTCATTAAAAAACAAAGTTTTTTGTTTATAGGAATTGTTATTACAATACATAATCATTTTAATGTTTATAAAATTTAACTAATTGATAAACTGAATTTTACAACAGAATTTTCCTGTAAGGTAGTTAAAATTATGATAAAAGTAGTTAGTGAAATTACTCTTTCTGAGTTTTCTTAGGTTATAAATTTTCGTGTTTACTCAATATTGGTATCTGATTTTTTACTTATTTTGGATATATTTCATTTTTTGCGGAAATATTGATAGAACTAAACTAAAAACACAAACTAATATATTATATTTTATGTTTAGTTAGATATAATCATATTTTTCATAGTTTAAATAGTACATTTATTGTTCCATTAACTTATGTCATTTCCTAACAATTTATGATATAAAATAAATACTTTCTAACAGTATGTGTAAATAATTTGAGAATATTTAAATATATTCTTCCAAAAAAATTAACTAATTACTTGAAAAAAAATTATATATTCTTTTTTTAAAGATAATATTTTGTAGTGGCATCAACTAGTTAAATATATTAAACTCATTTCTAGAAGGCTTTTGAAATTATTACGTACTGATTTTGAGTAAAAATGTTTGTTAAAATACTTTTTTTTTGACATTATTGCAGTACAATATCAAATGCATTAAAAAGTATGGAAATTTAAATGCACGTGACAGGGTTGCCACTCGTTTTTTAAATTTTTTTTTTCCAGGTTTTCCAAATTTCTTACAGCTTTTTAAAATTACACACTTTTGGGTCTATTTTTAGTTTTAAGTTAACTTCTTTTAAAGAACTATGTTAAATAATGTAAAATTATTGAAAAGATACTGTAAAGTTAGTTTAAATGCGTTTTTTGATGATGAAAAAAAATCTTAATTATATGATAGATATTTTGTGTCAAATCAAAATTTCACTACTAAAAATGTTAAATTTTTTTTTTTTGATAAAAATTCCAGGTTTTTTGAAAATTCCTCAAATTCCAGGTTTTTCCAGATTTCCAGGTAAAGTGGCAACCCTGAAGTCAATGTAAGACTTAATATTTTTATGTTTTTAATTTCAAATGTGAACAAGATATTCAAAATTACATGTAAAAATGATGATGTAGGTTTTTGTTGCTATATATTATATATCTGCTATTTAAATTTTTAATTTATATAACGTAATATAACACTTGACTTCATATAACACAAAATTAGTTCTGCTTTAATTAAAATAACACACATTTTATTTAATACACCAAACATAAATTTTCTTTTATGTAAAGAACATAAAAGCTGCACAAATGTAATATGTTACGGAATCTGCTTTAATTTAAAAGCATATCTAGTTAGAGTCAAGGTATGATTTATTTAGTACAAATGTTAAGTTATGTGTATCAATGTAGCACGTAGTAATTTTTTACTACGTGCTACATTGATACACATTGTTAAATTGTTATATATTTGAAAATCTAGGTAAGGCAACACTGTTTTCAGTTGTAAAAAAAGCATGATAGTCTTTTAACAACTTTAATGTTTACACAATACTTAATTTGCTTTAAAAAATTAATTTACTAGGTATCCTTCTTATTAAAAAACTAAAAAAACTACTTTTTATTTTAAGTGTATTACTTTTTAAAGTACAACATTTTTAATCCCTCTATATAAAAAACTTGCTGAAAACATAAAAAAAGTTTTTTATATAAGTGCATTGGAAAATACTTTAATGGTACTTCAAATGGTTTTTAGAGTGAATAGCACTCTAAATAAAATGTAATTTTTGTTGTGTATTGTACCTTTTTCCTTTATTATATAAAATTTATACAGTTAATACTAAAATGTGGAAAATTCTATGCTTCTAATAATTGATTTCATGTAATTTCAATATTAAAAATTTTACCATTTTTTGTATAATTATCCCAACTTAACTTTCCTATAGTTTTAAACGTTTGTTTTTCTATGCATTTAATCAAGGCTTTGTACATACTGACTGAAATTATACTGGTATTATTATAAACTAAAAAACAAAAACTTTAATTTTATAAATATAATATGAACATTATAATCTTCTTTAAAACTTCATAGAAAATTCAATTTGAAAATAAAAGAACCTTCAAACAGAGATTGTAGTTTTATACTCAATTTAATAAGAAAAATTTTGGTAAAATATAAAGTTTCTTGAAACCAAAATTTAAGAGCCATTATAGAGTTTTAATTTTTCACAGGGCATTAATTTTAACTAAAAAGTAGGGCACTAAAAGTAGTAAAATACATCTAATTTTTTCGAGCAAAATGTTAAGAATAAAAATCAATTATTTATTTTTATGTACAGTTTTGAAATTAAAGAGAATATTAGTAATTATTTTTAAGGAAAAAAGTTTTCTTAAATTTATATTTTTAATTTTTAATGAAAAAAATGTTGTCTTGTGAATTAAGTAGGAAATAGGAATTTATAGATTTTGACTTTTTAGCGCTATGGAACTTCTGAAATAAGCATTCTAAAATTAAAGTAAATATTTTTCTACAATATTTTGACCTCAATTTTAAAATGTTAAATAAACTTTAAAAAACAATTAACAAACTATTTAAAACAATTTTTTATGAATTTTATAAATTATTAATATTACTGTGCGCTGTGCATTTTTTCCACTAAAAACTTAGAAACAATTATTCCTGAAAATGAACAAACAGCTTGTGTGTTTAAATAAAAAATGTCATGTTTGATTGATTGTATAATAAATTTCTAGTATAAAATTGACAACTGTGATATGTTTACTGAAAATGTTAACATTTTGAGCACATTTAAAGATATTCCAGACCCAGTCCACAGGTAATAGTGATAATTTCTAAATGATAAAATGTTTTTGAAGATGACTGTTGAAAACTTATTAAGTTTTTAAATTTTAACTTGAATTTGTAGGACTAATTTCTAGGACAACTTCATTTGCATGTAGTTTTAAACGGATACGCTTAAATAAATTTTTGGTAAAAGCTGTTAGAATTAGAGTAAAGTTTAAGGTTATATTATTTCAGGGTTTCACAATGTTAACTATTATAAAAATTAAGTAGGACATAGGCTACAAAAGGGCCATTAAGAAGAAGTTTTGAACTAATTAGAAAACAGAGGGCCATAAGGCCCGAATTAGAAAATTACAATAGACAGACTGAAGTTTACAGTGAAGAAGAAAAAAGCTGTTAGACTAGTATTAAAACTTATACATAATAATGTTGATGGCAAAGAGCAAAAAAAAAACATCTTAAGCTTATCTAAAAAAAGTTTTTAAACTTTTGCTAAACCAGGGCTTCCCAAAATGGGTCATCAAAGATATTTAGAGGGCCATAAAGTGCAAAAGGGGGAGGAATCAAGACAATGAGTTTATACTTATATGGATAAGATAATCTGGAGTTGATGATAAAAAGAAGAAAAAGGTCTTAGGCGTATTTAATGATATTATTTTGAGGGAATTGCTATACTTTTTTGAGTTTCTTGAGTTGGGCCTTATGAAAAAAAGTATTTGTTATCCTGTACTTTAAGTTAAAAACTAGACTTAAGGTTTCATAAGTTCTAAAAAAGTGTATAATCAGCTAAAAAAAAATTATACAGCTGAAATAGTTTAACCAAACATTTTATTATTAAGTTACCCTAAAAATTCAAGCACACACTTATGTATTTTTAACTATTTGTCTTCATCTTTTCTGTATGATTATTTGTAGTTATAGTTAATTCAACATCATAAAAACAAAGTATAAAAATATAGTCAAAAAACTGAAATGTAAAAACTTCGAACAAATCAATCTACATAACAGTTATTAACTATTATTAAATTATGTAAGCTGTGTATATATTACTTTTTAAAATTACATACTTAAGTTTCATAAAAGAGAAACAAAAATGTAAAATTATAAAATTAATATCGTTTGGCTCAGATTAGATTAATATGAAAAAAGCAGTGTTTAAAACTTGCACAGTTTGATAAATTTAGGCATAACAACTCTTTAGAAGTTCTTAAACTTTATAAAACTACAGTTTAGTCCTAAAAACAATTTAGATTTTAATTTTTAGAATTTTATTTTAAATAAATCTACAAACTATGAACTATAAAATCCACTTAAGAATTAATCCAAGAAAAGTCATGTAAAATGTCATTATATCAACAAAAAAACTCAAGTAGTATAACATTTTTCAACTATAGCATTAGAAATTATACTTTAAAAAAAAAATTTTACAAAAAAATACTTAAGAAAATTAACTAAATTATTTTTTATTTTTATTTATCCTTCATAAGTAAATATAAAATTTTGTTGCAAATGTAAAATATTTACTAATTATCAAAATTAGTCTACTACAAAACTACTCTACTCACCATAAAACTTATTTTAAATATTTTCTTTATAAAAAACTTGTTTACTGAAAAACATACTGTTGATAAAAAAAAACACAGTTATTATTTTATGTTGTTTAAAAAAAAGAAATATATAGCTTAAATATATTCAAAAGTGTAGCAGCATCAGCTATAAGTGAAGCTGTAGCCAACTTACCTTTCAGCTGAAAGAAAAGAAAGCTAAGTGAAGAGTTTTGTAATGATTGTTATATCGACATTGTAAAAACGCGTAAAAGTAATTTTAGTAGGGCTTAACTATTTCAAAAACTTAAAAAAAAATAGTAAGAACCAGAAAGTTACTTTTGATATGCAAAATTAATAAAATTTTTATTTTCATTTATAAATTTATGTATACTAATATAAGCTTACTCAAATATATCTCAAATGGATTTGTGTAATTAAAAATTTATTATAACAAGTAATTTTAAAAAAAACCTTAAGCAAATTTAGTTTTTTAGATGAAAGTTTAAGAGTAAGTTCGTTAAAAGATAAAAACTTAACATTAAAAACTACTTAAGTTTATTATGTTTAAACCTATTAAATTATTTAACAGACACTTTTAATAAAAATACTTTGTTTCAGCTTTTATAATGAAACAAACCTTCCATACTTGTATGTTTTTTATTAATTTTCCCAAGTAAGCTATTATTTGAAACTTTTTGTATTTTCACTTGAGCATAATAGTTTGAATTAAAATAGACAAACGTTTATTTGTATTCAGTGTTTTAGTTGACATAGCAACAACTGAACTCTGGAAGTCAAGGAGGTTACTTTGACTAACGTACAAACTAACTAAATGTTATGCAAACACTGGTTGTCCTTAATTTTACTACTTTAATACCTAATTAATAAGTTTTAAAGTTGCCTGATTTAAAGAGGTACTGTATTGCAATTTTTTAGTGTTTTAAGATCCTTGAAAACATTTTTATTTTAGCTGTTGCTTACCTAAGTTTCAATATTTTATGTAAAGTAATTTTAAACTACTGATTAGTTTTTTGCCGAAATTAACAAATTTTAATTCTTACAGGATGAAAAGACCACTTCCATATAAATTATAAATGTAAATATTACAAAAACTATAACTATATAATGGAAGTGTTTAAAGCTAAAAAATATATTGTTTGTAAAATTGTATGAAGGTTGTTAAAAAAAAAAACATTATACTTAATTTAAAAATAATTGAAATGTTCATATTGATATTGCTACAGTATAAATGCTAAATGTTGTTTGTCTTACTTAATTATGTTATCAAACAATGCTTATGAAATATATTTTTTATTCTACTGTATCAAAAATTTTCCATTTTATACCATATCAGGGATTCCCTTTTTTTTTAACATATCTCCTTTGAAGAAAATTAAAAAATTCTGGTCCCCTCCTATAAGTTTTATAAATAAGCTTCTTTCTTTTTGATCTTTTCATGAACTGAAGAATATCTAGTTTGATTTTAAAAACAACCCTTAAAATGACTAAGACCAATTTTTACAATTCCTATGACCCAACTATTCTCGCACTTCCCCTTTTGAGATAGTACACTTTTTTTTCAAATTGTATGGCCGACTGTGAAAACTCAGTGTAATATGGAATCAGATTTTAAATTAGTTGTCTAAGAATATTTAACATTTTTTTATAACGATATAGGTTTCATTCATATAATGTTATATTAAAACTTTATACTTTGTTATATTCAGTTTATATTTTGTCTTGGACAAGATGTTTTAGGGACCCATGGTGTGCAACTCGATAACTGAAAGGGTTTTTTCGTGCACAAAGTTTATTCTGTAAAAATAAAACAGATAATATATTTTATTAATGAATTTAAAAGTCATATTATCTTATTCAATAGCTGGTTTCATTTCCGTTATACTAAAGCATATTTACTAGACCAGTGCTTCTGAAATGGGGTTCCGCGGAACCCTAGGGTTCCGCGACGCCTCCCAGGGGTTCCGCAAAGCCTTTCGAAATTTAAAAAAGAAATTTGAAAGAAAAAAAAACATAAATCATAAAACTTCAAAAATAATGGAACACATAAAATGGAAAACATATATAATTATAGCATTTATTGATCTGCTTAGTGTGAATCTAGCGGTATGACTTCAAATGGGTATTCATTATAAATAGGTGTCCTGGTTGCGCAAATTTTTTGCAAATTTTATTGAATTTCTATTTTTAGTGAAGTCATGAAAATACTGGTATTATCACTAAAGCAAACAATGTAGGAGCAATCAAAACAAGTTCTAAATGTTTACACAATAAAACTAAATAAAAAATCTATATCAGAAACTTATTTCTGGTATATTATATTGTTTCAATTGCTGTAAAAATGTTTTAAAAGATGTCTATTAGCGTGATTTAAAATTTAATATGTAAAAAGCTTATTTTTTACTTAAAAAATGCTACTATAATTAAAAAAAATTAGGCCAGCAGACCTAAAAATCTGCGACATCTTTATCACAACGAAGTTAGCTGGCTGTAGAAGGCTCAAAATTAGTTAAGTTCTTTGAAGATGATGTTTTTTTGGCTAGGCTAGCTTATCTCACCGATATTTTCGAAGAATTGAGCGCTTTTAACTTAAGCATGCAAGGGAAGCAAAATTCCATTTTTGTCATAACAAACAAGATTGAGTCGTTAAAAAAGAGAATTAACTTTTGGAAGAAAAAGGATGGTAATTTTGCGATATTTCACCGGTTTGATGAGGCCCATGAAAAATGCATAGAATTCAACTTTTCTGACGAAATAAACAACCACCTTGATCCTTTTTCTACAAAAATTTTAAAATTATTTTCCTAAAGATGTTTGCATCGGAAATTTATGGATTTTGAATCCTTTTATGTGTGATATTGCTTCAGAAGAAGTGAATCTTCCTACAGATACAGAAAACGAATTGCTGCAATTATATGAAGATAGCAATTTAAAATTGAGTTGCAAATGGAAGGAGCTTTAAGATTTTTGGATATGTGCAATTTCAGAGTACCCCGTCTTAGCAAAGCGTGCAGTAAAATTTCTTTTACCATTCACCATCACTTATCTTTGCGAGTCCCACTTTTAGCATGTAACAAACATTAAAACGAAGCAAAGGAACTGTATGCTGACTTCAACCTTATCTGCCTGTCTCCGTTTCAGTCTATCCAAAATCCAGCCGCGTATTGACATGCTTGTTGCTAAGAGACAAGTTCAAGTTTCGTTTTAATTGTTTTTTTTTTTTTTTGTTAGGCATTTTACTCGTTTATTACAGTAATCTGTGAATTCGATTAAGTTCATGTTCTTTTCGTTATTGTTTGTAGCTCTTATTTTGTTTTTATTATGCAAGGAAAGATTTTTATGACGTTGCGATTAAACATGTTTGTTTTCATTTATTTATCATAGAATCATAAAATACCTATTGGCACTGGCGCACTTTGAGTTTTACTCGACTTAATACTATTACAATTGGTATGATTTCTAACAATGATACAGTTTTTTTTTGAAATCGTTTTTCACTGAAATTCTTTTGTTTTTTGCAGGAAATATTATATAAAACATTTTATGTAAAATTAAATAAGGGGTTCCGCGGAAAAGTTGAACTTTTGAAAAGGGTTCCGCCACTAGAAAAAGATTCAGAAGCACTGTACTAGACCATTTTGTTAAGCGTTTATTTTTAATATTATTTTCTTATTTGTAATTATAATATAAACAAATACTCTTTTTTATATCGTTTTTATTTCTATTCTTACACATTAAATTTGTAAAATAACATTCTCTTTGCTACTATATAATTAAGTTCATTGAAAATGCTTGTCAACTGTATAAGGATACTTGCTTCCGTCTAATGCTTAAAAACGTGCAGAAATCTGCTTTCATATGTCAATTAGATAATACTGTTTAATAGTTTTAAATGCATAATAATTACTTAAAATTATTACTTTTAAAATATTATAGTTACAACAAAAAATTGAAAAAAAGAAAATTTTTTTGTTAATACGAACTTGTAGAAACAAATAGATTAGCTGTAAATTTTCAGGTGGTTTAATACAAGCTTTTAGTTACTTTTTTCATTAAACAATAAATTATTGATGATTAAATTTTTACAACTATAGTTTAAAAAGTTTCATTTAATTTATAGCGTGTAGTGTTTTTCTAGGGTATGGAAAATATTTTTTTCAGACAAGTCTAACCCTTAGAACATTTTTTAGAAAGTCATAAAACCAAATTTAAAAGAATTTCACACTGGCATTTTATCAACTAAAGCTCAAATTTAAGAAGTGCAAATATAGCAAGAGTTTTTACTTCAGTAGTGTTTTTAAGTGCACGTGTAAATTATTTAACTTGGATTTCCACATAGAATCTAAAGTAAAATTAAAAGCTACTGAGTTGATCGACTTATAAATATAATTTGCACTTTTACTTTTCATATGGAAAAGTTCTAACAAAAATATAAGTAATTTTTATCAATTTTGCCACTAATTAGTTTGTTAATATTGATTAGTATTTATTTTTCTTACTTAAGCGTTATATTAAATAAGCATTACAAAAAATCAGATTCTATTTTCACATAAACTAAACTAGATTTGCATTTATTTTATACTACTGTAATTTAAAAACATTTTAAGATTTTATACTTTTAATATTATACTTTTTCTTTTATTATAAGTTGTATTGTTTGTCATCACTATAATTATTTGTAAAAAAGTTTTGATTCAACCAATTTATTTAATACTTAACTAGAGTTCTTTAATTTAGTTTGAATTAAATATTTTTTTTATTTCTTTAAGAGATAGAATTATTTTTGCACTTAATTTTATTTTCTGACCGATATTTGCTAATAAGTACAATTATCCGACTTCCTTACATATCTGACTCCCTTATCTGAGTGACTTAATAATTTTTTTCACCGAAACACTAAATATAAAAAATAAACGTACAAACTTCACTACAAATAGTTTCAAAAACTGTAAGTATTCAGTGATAAATAAATTTAGAAACAGCAAAATGAAGTACCATTGCTTAGGAACTTGTTGAAAAAGGCAATATACAGACCAGCAGTTATAAGATTATTAAAAAGGTTATTTTCTTACATAATTCTTAAAAAGATGTGAGTTTATTTCTACTTTTTTACTCTTTTACCAAATTTACATACTTATGTGATTAAAATGTTTTATAGTGGTTAACTATTACGAATAAAAGTTATAGACTAAACTAAAAGTTTATTTATTTGAGTAATTGCGAAAATAAATACTTTTAATAAAAAGTTTAATAAAAATTGACAGATTTAGTGCTTAAGTTAGTAAACATAATTAAATAAATAATTATATTGGATCTAAACACAAAAAACTATTTACATGTACTATAATAAGGTTTTTTGTTTTATGTAAATACCACTTGCGACTTAGATTTATTTAAGGAAAGTTACTTAACTTATTTTAATTTAATTTCTTAAATGCTTTACGGAGCAATAGTTAAGTTTTTAGTTATTCATAAGTAAATAATACTTCAAATAATTCGCATTATATAGGCTAAAGCTTCTTATTAACCAAATAGGATTGTGTTTAAACTTGCTGTTATTATATACTAAAAATTGTTACTATATCAAATTAAGCTTAGTTAGATTTATGGCTTGTAAACATCTGTCAATACACAAAGATGTCAATATATCTACCATGAATATTTAAATAAGAAAAAAATTGCTAGAACTGCTTTATTGGGCATGAATAATACATAAAATCAGCAATTAAATACTTACGATTAATAGTGACAGAGTTAAAAGTATTGTTGTACTTAATTATAAACTGTTCAAAACTTTATAAAGGTTAAACATAATGTGATAAATCATTTTAAAATAGTTTACTGTTTACAAAATATACCTTAGTATATGCATAAAACTAAACTTGAAAAAGATATACAACTAAAACAAAACGTAGTAACAAAATCAGAATTTTTTTTAATTAGCATAAACAAGAGTTTAAAGAATTTAAAAACTGATCAACAAGAAAAATTTAATTACTAATTAGTTAATATGTGCTAAAACTATAAAGTACATTTTAGTTTTCAATAAAAGTGTTGCCCATAAAAAATCAAATGTAAAACAGGTATATGCTTTTAAAAAATCTGAGTATTTATGTAAAAAACCAAAATAAATTTTTGTAAAAAAACAATTTTAAAGGTTAGATAAACAGACAATAGTTCAACATTACATTACAAATTTGTAAACATCTCGTTGTGTGCATGTTATCAAGAAACAAATTTTAATGAGTTGCAATTCTTAAACTGAACATCGTATGTAGCTGTTGAGTATAAATACTACTTCTGCTAATAAGGAGCTTCACTAACCCTTATTCGAATCGGCGAATTTAACTATAAGATATCTGAAAAATTGTATTAATAACACATACCTAACTAAGTAAATTATAAAGAATTCATTATTAACTCTGAGAAAAGTTTTTTATTTGTTTTTCTAAACGAAATTTATAACAAATGTAAAATAAACTTTCAACTCAAAATAGTTATGATTTGCTTTAAGTTTTAAATCAAAGATTTAGAAAAAACATTAAGTATTAGACAGTTACCATCTAAACAGTAATGTGCTAATAATATAACTAACCTTGTTCTTAAAAATTAAATCTATTGAAAAATAATACTGTTTTTCAATGAAAATTAAACAATTATTATCAACATTTGTTTTTAACTTTAAAAAATTCTAACCCATTGTAATTTATAATTCTCCCAATCGTTATAGTATTACTAAAAACACTGTTATACTTTTCTTCAGTCGAATGAATTTTTATTTTGAAGATATCGTAGTCTTTGAATTTTGAAACTTCGAGTTCAAAAACACCAGCACCCTTTAAAACGGCATTAGGATCTATAACACCGTTCTTATACAGTTTTGGAACCTGATTAAAAGCTTAAATAGTATATCATGTGCAATTTTAACATAATGTACTAAAAAATCTGTGTCATCACTGTATAGAAAAATAGCACAAAGTTCTTGAATTTCTATTTTAATTTTTTTGTTAGTTGCAATGCCTTTTGCCAACAGATAAACTTAACTTTTATACTTAAAAAAAGCAATGCTTCTATTGGCACAAAGTTATTTTCAATAAAAAAAGACTCACAAAAAAACTTGTGTCTTCAACTGATTCGAAATGGAGTTGGAGTATGTTGCCGATTTTAAGGTTGCAACGATGAATCGTAGGTTTGCCGGGAACGAACGATGAAGTTTTCAGTTTGAAATGATCTTCAACAAAATGGCCGCTTGGGGCGTACGTGTCTCTATTCCACATCGGTCCGTAGTGTCTTATCTTTGAAAAATATTTTTCTTAGTTTTATTATACAATATTTAACAGCAGTGTTTTGAAAAAAGTTCCTTTTTACTTTATTTAAATTTCTTAATTAGTTTTTTATGTTAAAAAACATGTTATAGTCATCTAATTCTAAATGACACTATTTAAATTAATGTGTAGCGTTACTTAATTTAAAATTAAAAATCGAATAAAATAAATAATTTTTAGAAATTTGTGAAATACCTGAGTAATTTTGATTATTTTACTAAGAATACCTTTTAATTTTAAATTTCAATATAATGTAAAAGAGTTACTATGTAAATAGTGGTATACTTTAACCATGACACTATATCTTAATGAATTGTTTATGTTTCATAAGACAACATCTTATGATAAAAATAAAGTTATTACTAAGCAAACTATTTTTTAATTTGTTTTCAGACACAAAACCAACAACAACATCGTGTAGAACGTCGGGCTTTATAGAACTTCCCTTCGATTTCAAGTAAAATTCCATTCCAGTTTGCGACTTGCTACCCCACTTTTCTCTGGGGTTCTCATCATCGTTTGTGTTAACGTAAGCGAGATAAAGTTTCATGTACCAATCTTTTCTGTGAGTGGCCAACGTTTTATCCACTATTTTAAAGGTAATGAAAGGATTCTTTTTTATTGGATGTTTGCTTGTAGTGTCAATTATTTCCAAAGCTAAATTAGTTTGAAGAATCGTTACGTTAATTACTGAATGCTCTTTAAACATAAAATTACTAAAACTTAAAACTAACGAAAGGTATAATCAAAAGAGAGCCTTACCTTTTAAAGCACATTCACAAGTACCTGTTAGTAAATACACAGTTTAATTTTATTTAGAACTGTTCAAAAAACTAAAAATATTTTGGTAAATTTACTGAAATCTAAAAGGTAAGCTAAGTAAAGCCTTTGCTATATAGAACTTTATATTATTTAAAATTAATAGAAAACGATCAAAAAAATGGTTTAAATTAAAGAAATAAAACTCAAATTAACATACAAAAAGTTATTTTAGTAGTGCATTGTTAATAATAATTTTTGTTGTCCTAAATAATAAAAAGACTAGTTACTATTTTCACATCCGACTAAAGTTCCTTGCCATTCGTTACATTTTTTTATCCAATCTTTTCTTACTCTGCCTTTTGGAAATCTAAAATTCACCGGATTGCCAGCGACAACATCTGGAGTTGGATATTATTAAAACTTTTACTACTATTTATTAATTTTTTTTTATTGTTTACAAAATGTTTTCAACTTTTCAGGTGCGACGCATAATTACGTCATAGGTAGTAAGAAGCAATTTAAAGTACTTGGAATTTTGTTTTGTTTTATGATTATATAAATTATAATTTAAAACTGGAAAATTGATTTAGTTAAATTATTAAAATAGGGTATATAAATGAGATTATCGTATTATATGCTGCTTTTCTGACGTCATTACTTGTCGCTGATACATGCAAACATCTGTTAAATACGTGAACTATATAATTAGTAAAGTTTTGCTTCATATCAACATTATTGACGTAAAAAAATAGTACAGCTAAGTAATAACTTTCGGTAGTTGTACTAAAAATTTTTAACACAAAATTCATAATTAGGCTTGTATAAAGTAATTGTTATATTTATATTACCGCATATATATATAACTAAATTAATTCTCACTGTTCATTTGAAATGTAATATAACTGCGTCCGAAGGAACACTTTATTTCAGTAGGTCCTCTCAGCGCAATTGGATTTAAAATTCGCAGATAGGAATATAAAACTGTGCCGGTCATGTCGTTTGTGGGCCAAATTTTGAAATGGTTTTTGAAATATTTTGCATTTACACCATTGACGGTCCATTCAACATCCTTATCGAGTAAATTTTTCTTTGGAATTCCGTGAACTGCACAACCATAAAACAGTCCCATATCAGATTGTAACCTTTTTCTAACTGTTATGGCACAACCTGGAAAATTTAGATAGTCTTTATCAGTGGCGTAGCGTGGTATTTTGGTCGGGGATGCGCAATTTTTTTTCTCAAAAAATCCCCTAAATTAAAAATTTTGTAATTAGCTATAAAAAGATCTTTTTATAAGTAATATAATTGAAATAAATTCATTAAGTAAAAAAAGTTCGAAGTAACTGTATAAAAAAATAGTTATATATTACAAAATTAAACAACTAAAAAAAAGTATAAATTTCATAAGAATTACTTATACTTGCACAAATGTTAACTTACTAAATAAAAATTGTTTTTACTACTTACAGTAAACTTTATATCTTTAAAAATGAATATATTCAATAAAACGAAAGTATCTGTTTTATTCACAAAAAATATATCAATCTCTTTAATATACAATACAACAATGATAACAACATCTCATTGCAAATAACTTAAATAAAGTTAAACAGAAGTTAAAAATGACCAACTTTATAACTGTTATTACAGTTTATTACAACTTTGTACAATAGTTAAAAGTATACTTTTTAAATTTAATTCATCTGATTGTATTTGTTTAAAATGAAAATCACAAACAAAGCTTATTTCCCATAGGCCGACACGTTTTTATTGTATGTTTACAAAAATAAAAACTAGCAGTAGTCTTAACATTTATTGTAGCATAAAAAATAACTTGTAAATTTGTTTAATTTTCCTTTATGCGTGACGTATTTTTGTAAACTTTTTGTTGAAAAATTTGCCATAAGGTTATACTACAGCGGTGTACTACATTAATTGCGTGCTCTTTGAGTCTAAGTTCTTATGAAGTTAATGAAGTTATAAAATTTTTCCTTATGAAGTTTTTCATCATCATCGGTGCGCACTTTCGTTTGCGCACCGAATCAGTGTATAGGTAGTTTTCCTAACTTGTCACTAATTGGTATTCAAAATTTCGTTTAATTTTTTAAAAACTAGAGAAAAATAGTTGAAAAAAGGTAAATTAATCAGAAAAATAAACAATAAAGGATAAAGATATTACATTTTCTTTTACTTCTTTTCTTTTTTTGGGAGGCACGCATGCTCCAGTGTCCCTCCCCACGCTACGCCCCTGGTCTTTATCTATTTCTATTAAATATTTAATAACTTTGTGTTGTGTAGTTTTAAAAAGTAAAAGTTTCAAGCTAAATAAACTAATTGTATAAAATACTTACTGGTTCCTCTAAAGTTGTATGCTACAAGTATTCCGATTCCAATTAATACTTTTGATAAAAACATATTTTTCGTCACAAAAATATCTTAAATAGTTTTATAAAGTTATGTACTTTATTTTATAATTAATAACTTTTGTAAGAAGTTCTGTTTTTAGATTGAAAAAGTCCTTTGCTAAATAAGTGATTAGTATCTGTTTTAAAAGTACTTCTACTTTTTTTTCAAAGCGTTTTAAATATAATTAATACAGTGGAAATATTACATTACATCGAATTTTCCTATACAACTATTCTTCTATTATAAAGGTTTATTTGATAAACAACTATAAAATAAATTAAATAACTAAAAATCTTTCTTTAAAAGAATTAGAAACTTTAGCAACTAAAATTAATGCGCTTTTAATTATACTAAATACTTCATTGTATAGTTATTAAAAAAGTAAAAAAAAATAAACAGCTTATAAATATTAAAACTAGACCACATAAATACTTGGATTTTTTTTAAAAGTGTACAGAATAATTTGCTTTGAAATACATACTTTAACAAAACAGAATATCAATAGCAACTACTTATAATCGTTTCGAATTCTTTGATTTATATAGCTGCATTATGTTTCACACAATTCTAAACACTAAATGCAGCGATTCGTGCAAAACATTGTAAATCAAATTCTTTTGAATTTCCGAACTCTATGTAATACTTAAATCGCACAAATGTGAAAAAATATTCATAAGACAACTTAAACTGATCTTTAGTTAAATGACTTACTTTAAGTTTGTTTGAGATAAAAGAACAAGTATGTCACTGTTTTATCAAAACAGTAATATAACAAGCTTATATTAAACAATAATAAAATGATTTGTATAGTTCGTTGTTTTGGTTTTATTATTTAAGTTTTGTGGCTTTTAGGCAAAGTTTTCATAAATCTTATTAATTTTAAAAGTAAGTAATTGTTAATCTTAGTTTATGCTTTTTTCAATTTTTCAAATACAAGCTACTTGTAATGAAAAGTGTTATGTTTTTTTAAACATTAAAATATAAAACTATGATTACATTTACAGTAATACAACAAAAAATTTTTATTAATAACAAATTTTTGTTTAATTAGTGTAATCTTTAAAAGCACCGTTTCAGTTAAAAGTTCAATAAATATTAATAAAAACCTACAATTTTACAATAGAAGTAAATATCAGCCTGAATAAACGAGCCTTAATGAAAAATCAAAACTTATACAAGATTTAACGTGTTTATAAAGTAAAACCTAACAATACTGGTTTGGCAAAAACTTTTGTTTTTGCTATCATTAAACTTCAGCTGCTAAAACACTAATAAAAAGATAAAAATAAATGCGTGGACATTGTAGAGCTGAGTTTAGAAAAGTTTCTGTTTAAAAATCAAAAATATAGTTTTCATGCAAACAAAGTTTTTGCCACCAAACAGAAGAGTGCATTAGTTTTTAAGTAAAGTAATTTTAACTAAGTTATAATTGTACTTCAAAATTAAGTTTGTGTTAGGCTTGTTTTTCAGCAAAATGTTATGCGGGGTTTTTAAACTGCGACAAGTAAAGCAAAAATCTTCTTGCCGCGAAATGTATCACAGAAAAATGCATATTTTACTTTTAAAGGATTACAAACAATGTTTTCAGTAAATATTTACACTTAGGCTGACAATTTAACAAGTACATTTTGTTATTGCTTTTATGCTATAAATTTATACTGTAATATGGTTTGAAACATAAACTTTTTAATGGTTTCTGCAATTGTTTTAGAATTTTTTTAAAGAAATTGGCCGGTGAGAAAATGATTTTAACCAAGTTAACTTGTAAAATGCTGACGACCCTGTTTTTTATAGACTTTTATAGATTTGTAACAGGATATCAAGTTGCACTTGAATACTGTATAGATTTGGTTGGAAGTTCTGAGCTAAAAGTTCGTCAAATCGTTAAGAGAAATCTCGCAAGATCAAGTTATATACTGATGCAAGTTTAATACAGTTGACAAAAGGAGAAAATAAAGTGCATACCAGAAACCCTGATGCAACATTGAGTTATGGAATGTTTTATATAAGCTGATACAACAGACGGAGGAGGAATGCTAGCCACAGCCTGCTGCAGTAAACGTGATAATGAATAATAGACATTTATGTAGTTTTCTTGTGTAATATATATTGTATTCTTATTAGTGTTATTTTTATAAGTATTTCTTATTCACATTATAAGTAGTTAAATCTTATTTTGTTTTATACATTCTTAAAATATATTCTTGCTAGATTAAATCTTGTGTAAAGGTTTTGACCACATTTAATGTGCTTTATAAATTTGATGTTCTTCATATATTTGTTAGTGTTAGCAATTGTTCTTTATAAAAAATATGTTAACTCATGTCATGCCTAGATTTTAATAGAGTAGCCCTAAGTATATTGTTTAGTATAGATTAAGTTTATAATGTAAAGGTACCTACATCCGTAGGTTACAGATTATATATTTTAGAATTTTCAGACTTTAGATCAGGGTTTCCCAAACTCATTTACTAAATCGCCCCCTTTTCAGAAATTTGAAAAAAATCGCCCCCAATGATTTTATAAAGAATTTTTTTCTTCTTGAGTTCGCACTTTTGAGCTAAAAAAGTTGTATTCTTGATATAATTTAGTCTTGAACTTCTTATGCACGCACTTTTGTGCTATGCTTAAAGTAATTTACAGAGCTTGAAAAAATAATTTACAGTTGTATGAAACTAATGAAACCTTTAGGTTAGTTTTGGACAAGTTTTGTAGTCACCAAGTCAACTAAAAAGTCCTTTCTAGTGTCGACTTGTTAAAAAAATGTACTTGCGGGCTGCATAATTTTAAAAACTAACATATAAGAAAGTTAAAAAACTCGAGCAAATTTGTAATAAATTGATTTACTATAATTGTGATCTAGGAAGTACAATTGTGAACTGAATACCAAAATGAAAGCGTATTTTAAAGTTTTAAGTATCAAAAAGCTAAATTTTTTTTGTTTTGCAAAAGTAGTTTTCAAGGTTTTTAGCGGGCCGAAATTTTACTGGATCTGGACCGTACGTTACCCATCTAAAATCTTAACTGAAACCTGACATTATAGTAATCTCTTATATAACGAATTTCAGACATTTTGAAGTGAATGCTAAGTAACTTATTCAAATCGCACAATACAGTTAAATTGTTTTATAAATAGGCATGTTCTATAATTACTTTACCTTAAGTTAAAAAACTACAAAAGAATAAACAGCTTATTTTACACATAATGAAATAAATATTAAAACATCATTGCTGATCTAGTTTTAGGAAGTTTGACCTACTGGTTGATTATCTCAAATGAAAAGTGGTTTTATCAATAGCTTCTTTAATGCGGAAAAATTATTAATTTCAATGCTAAAAGATATTATAAGCAAGTTAGTTGTGAAGTTAAAAACCTAATTTTAAACTTTTTAAACTATATGTTTCGTAGTAGAATACCATAAAACAGTATTTGACTTGGAATAAGCTTTAAAAATCTAAACCTTAATCCTAACACTAATTTATTTTTTTATTTTAATTAAAAAAAGTTGAAGGTTTTACAGTTAGTTTTGTGAACAGAAAGAAATTTCGTGAAAATTTAGTTTTGTAACTGTAGCAGTCTTTTCGATGGCTTATTTAATTCTATTCAAAAATGAATTTGTTTTCTAGCTATCAATCTATAATAATTTAACAGAAGAAAATAGTAAAAAATTAATAGCTTGGATTGAAATATTAAAAAAACAACATATTTTAATTGTCAAAATTTTTTGAATTTAGACAAGAACATAGCTAAAAGGAAAAGCTATAAACAACAACTTAACTTCCTCCCAAATGATTGGATACTTTTGCCTTAGTTTTAGTTGAGTCCAAAAACTTTCATAGCTTTCATATCGTTCTTTGGAAACATTTACTTTAAGCTCAAGGTCAGTTTGTAAGTCTGAGAAAGTTTCTTGTAAGTCAACGTCTACTTCAAAAAGATCTGCTTCGAAGGGATCCATAATCCACTTCGGGACGTTTAATTGAAAAACGTTAGTAAACAGCTTATCAATGTCACCTTTAAGCTGTTCCAGATAACATGAAAATACTTCTACTTCACCTTCACTTATTTGAAGTTTTAAGTTTTCCAAACTTGCAATCTGTGAAAACTGATTATTTTTGAAATATTTTCCATACAGTTCAAGTTGGTTTCTGAAACTGGTTGTTTTACTTTTGACTTTAAGAAGATTCAAGTTTTTACCTTGTTAAGTTTTGTTCAGATTGTTGATCTTACCATATAAGTCTGACATGTAAGCAATGTCTATTTTTTTATTTGAACAAGATTGTCTGCCAATCCCAATACCTTATCCTTTTCAGAAAAAAAATCGGTAACTGAATTAAAAACAGCCAAAAACTTATTTAACAGTTTCCTTTTGATAACCATTTCACTTCTGTATGTATTATCAACATATCAAAAACCTCATCATTGTCATTGCACAGCTGTTAAAAAAGACGACTTTGTAAAGCATGCCTTTGTATTTTGTTGATAGCTTTTATCACAAAGTTTAATGAGTCATTTAGACGAACGCTCAAACTTATTACAACTAAATGTCTGCGATGAATATCGCAATGAATAGTAAAATTATCAGGGTTTAACTCTTTTCATAATTTTATCACCATAGATGTTGTACCATAAACGGAGCACCATCTGTTGCAATTCCTATAAGAGGTTCTAAAAGTATTTTATATACTTTAAAATATTTTTTAATTTTTCAAACAAAAACCTTACTGTGCTATGCGTCCATTAGTTGGGAAAACGCTAGTTCTTCGTATGTTGTATCATCAACTATTAAACACACGCAAACAAGAAAATTTAATTTAATATCCGGCAAAGTTGACTCGTCAACCTGAATCAAAAAATATTATTGCACATCATTCGAAGTAACTTTTGTTCAACACATTCTGACGTTTCATCTATACGTCTTTTCACAGTGTTTTTGCTTAAACGAATAGAACGAAAAACATTACTGGTGTTTTTATAATGATTGACTCTTTCCAGATCTGTTTTTAAGATAGGAATAAACGTTTTTTTCTCAAGTGGTGTGAGGCAGTCATTGTTTAGCAACTATGAGAGACAGATAATAAGAAGCTTATTGTCCATCAGCAATACTTTGTGTAGATTTCTTGAACATGCTTGTGATTTTACACTATTTTGTTTTCTCATCTCGACGTTTTCTGAAAAACTCTACATTCTTATCTACATGCTCAGAATAAAATCTATACTTTACATGAACAAAATGAACTTTTTTGGTTTTAGTTTTACCTCAGGGTCAAACATTTAATGGCAAGCTAAAATTATTAGAATAATAAGAAAGAAAGTAAAAATGTTATGACAGCCCAAAATTATAAAATTGCCCCCCATTCGCCCCCTCTCTAGTTATCGCCCCCCCTTTTGCCCCTTTATTAAAATTCGCCCCCCAACTTACTAAAATCGCCCCCAGGGGGGCGATATCGCCCACTTTGGGAAACCCTGCTTTAGATCAAACTTTATGTAATATAAAAATATTAAGTATAAATTAACTTAATATTTAAAAACTATGAATTTTAGTCAAAATATGTTAGAGAAAGTTATTATACGTATAAGTATAAAGTTTAAATTAATAATTTTTGTTCATAGCCCTACGAAAACAATTTATCTAAACTAGCTAAAAAATAAGCAATTATATAGTTTAGTGATACTACGATTTAATAACAAAATTAATATAGTGTTTAAAAGTTTTTAAGCCTATTTAATTCAATTTTGAGATTAATTTAGAATCTCATTCTGATAAAATTTTTCATAACAATTGACAATGGCTACTTTTATTTTAAAACTAGACAGTGAATAATATGTATAAATATACATTAAAAAAACTTACATACAAAAACACAAGATATAAAGTTATACCTTGGGTTGAAACTTATTGATATGTATAGCATATCATTTTAAATTAGGATTAAAGTAAATCTAAAAGGGTAGAAATAGGTAAAAGTAAACATAACTAACTAACAGTTAAAAATTTCCTTTTCAAAATGAATATTATTCATATTGGCTACAAAATATAAATATATTAACAAAATTTTAAAATTTTTAAAAGTGTTCTTAATAAACTGTTAGTGCAAACTGCTTTAAAACTAAACTAATAATTTAAAAAAAAAAACAAACAAATACCGATTTTATATTTCAAATCAGAAGCGTTCAAAAGAGCAAAAAACCGTAATTTTTCATAATGAGAGTGATGTTTTACAGAACATTTAGCTTTTTAATTACAAAATACAACATTCCAAATAATGATACTAAAACCGAAACGAATAACGTAAAAACCAGTTTATGCATGAACGAGCCGTAAACAAAAAATTCTTCGTATTTTTCCTCATAGCGTTGTCTTCCTGCAAACCACGCATCCTTCTCAACCACCTGTTAAAAAGCAAAACCTGAAATTCTATCCAGTTTAGAGCGATCGCAATAGTTTTGTGGTGCTTGTTTACGTACTTGTAAATGTCCATTGCAATTACTCTGTTCGGAATCCAAAAGTAGCAATCGGCCGTGGAGAAATTTTCAAAGTGTAGTTGCTTGCTTATTTCTTTCATGCACCAGTGTTCGTTATCTCGCAGTTTTTTTTTGTTTTAATGCTGAAAGTTTATCTTCATTTTGAAGAATTAGAATGACATAGTACAGGTGAAATAAATTTATTTATATAAGTTTTGTAATACTTTCTAAAAAATAAGGGTTATTTAAAAATTTAAAAGCAGTAGTTTTATTTCAAAAACGTTTATCATTTTTAGCTAAAAGACAAAACGACATTTTGTTATATTTTAGTTTATAAAGTTTCTGCTTAAGTCTTTGTTTGGTAATTCTAGTAATCTAATATTAAGGCTTTATTGACTCGTTAAACAACTTTTTATAAATCATTGATAAGTTTAATATTTTACACAAATAAGTTAACAGCAATGGTAGCTTTTAACTGAAGCCTTTCCTACCTATAAGAAAGTTATAGAAAAAACTTTGTTCTATATACTGAGAACAATGTAAAATCGGAAACATGTTTACATCAAAACATTTGCATATGCTTTTCGAACAGTCATTTAAATATTGATTGACAAAACAATAATAAGTAAACATAGTTAAAATTTGAATTTTGTAAACAGTATTTAAAGTAAAGTATTAATTAAATTAATGAAATTTATTTTTAAAGAATTTTGCAAAAACTATCAATTTGTTTTATTGAAAGTATTAATATAACAAAATTTAATAATATTATAATTACTTTACGAGAAAACTTTATCAAGCTGTTTTATCAATATTGAACTTTGGTAATTCTTTTATAAGAAAATAATTTTATAAACAGAAAAATTGTTCTATTTAAAAAATAAAGCATTTAAACATTGATTATACTAAAGCAGGTTACCGCTTGTTTTTTATCATGATATTTCTGTTTGGTATTTAATTTTCTAAGTTCTTATTTTAGTATTTTAGTATAATCTGGCTACGTCACTTGAACTGTTCCAAAAAAGAGAAACATTTAGTAAAACTCTATGTTTTTATACCATGGTATTGAATTAAAATCAATGTTGCTTAACTATTTAAAGATACTTTAGGACTATCAATGTTTATTACAAAAAGTTTTACCGTTATGAAAATTACGACTGCGGCTTGTAAGTAGTGATGTACCGGACTCACTATCCGGGTCCGGGTCCGGCCGGATATTGCCTTTTTTGTCTGATATCCGGATCCGGCCGGACTCTAATTTGTAAAAAAAGTCCGGATCCGGTTCCGGCCGGATTCTAATTTGAAAAAAAAGTCCGGATCCGGTTCCGGCCGGATTCTAATTTGAAAAAAAAGTCCGGATCCGGGTCCGGCCGGGTCCTAACAGAGATCCGGCCGGACCCGGGTCTAGTTAGTAAAAAAGAGCATACTGAAAAGTATTTTTTCAAAAACAAGCCCTGTGTAAATTAATAAGAGTCATTTTCACCAGTTAAAATTAAACACCTACCGTGATTGGCTCATTTTGTACACGTGACTAATTTATATTTGTTTACATTTAAACTATGAAATAAACATTTCAAAATGCAACTCTTTACATATGTTGTAAAATTGAAAACTTTTGAATGAATACTTGCATTATTTATTGTTTAAAGTTGAGCTCAGAGAATATTTAGAGTTAATACGGTTGAATGTACGAGCCAATGAGAATCATATGACAAAATGTTTCAAACTAAATACTGATGCAACAAATCATCAGAACACGACAGGCAGTTTATATGTAAGCAGTTAGTTAGTTTGGTGTGCAGCTTGAAGCAACAAAATATCTTGAACTTTTTTGTGAATGCTTATTGTAAGTAGTGTTTTGTTTTAAAAGTGAATATTTCAACTAGTGTTAAATTGTTTAAATATTTAAGCCAGGTTTATAGTTTAATAGTTTATTAAAATTTTAACAGTTTCTTCTTTACTAAAAGTTTTACTTAATTTTTAGTTTATTGTTTTAAGTCTTTTGATATAGATTTAAATAGCTTCCTGTTTTTAAAGTGTTACCAAAGTAATTAATAATTTTGTATATGCTAGTATTTCTTGTTGTGTTTTATAAAAAAAATTCATCACTCAAAACTGTCGTGTCTAATCATAGAAAGTAGTCTCAGTTAGAATTTAGTATTTGTTAGATATTAATTAAATAAGGTAGGATTTAATTATGATGGGTAGTACTAATAAGTTAAGTGTACCACAATCAATCCACAACTTTACTACCAAATTGTCAACCTTTGCTAGCTGTTCTACTGTTTATTAAATTAAAGTAATTTTTTCAGTTTTTAAAAACCTTATTCTGACTCAGGCTTGTTTATACTCACTCTAGCTAGTTTTATTGACTTAAACAGTGGCAACCCTGCTAGTTAAAAAAATTTTGGGAATTTTAGAAAATCTTGGACTAGTTTAGTTTTTTGTAAAAACTCAGGCTAGTTTTCTTTTAAATTTTGAATGAGTTTGAGCTGATCCGGTTTTCAATATTTGGTAATTTTCTAGTGTATTTTATTCAAGAACTTGATTTCAGATTTTTAATTGTAAATAACACCTAAATTTGTAAACCTTGTGGCTAGCTGTTCTACTTATTATTAGATTAAAGTTCTTTTTTTTTCAATTTTAAAAACCTCATTCTGACTCAGGCTAGTTTATACTATTGATGTAGCGGACTCACTATCCGGGTCCGGCCGGATATTGCCATTTTTGTCTGATATCCGGATCCGGCCGGATTCTAATTTGAAAAAAAAGTCCGGATCCGGTTCCGGCCGGATTCTTATTTGAAAAAAAAGTCCGGGTCCGGTTCCGGCCGGATTCTAATTTGAAAAAAAAAGTCCGGGTCCGGTTCCGGCCGGATTCTAACTTGAAAAGAAAGTCCGGATCCGGGTCCGGCCGGACCCGAAATTGTGGGTCCGGTACATCACTACTTGTAAGTACTTTTCAAAATTTAACCTCTAAATGCCTACCGACCAGACATGTTAAAAAGCTCTGCTTTGTTTACTCGAGCGTGAAATTACTAACTTAAAACAAACCAAAGTTTATACGCTTAATTGCTGAATTACCATAGTAATTGTTAGCATTTTAACAAGTCTGCTACCGACCTCGGGTTAAACTGACATGATCAGATTTTAATTTTTATTGAGTATAAATCTTAACAAGAAAATGTAAAAGCTGTTGATAGTATTTCTATACTTAGTATTATCAAGTCATATATTAGTAAAGTATAATTTTTTGTAAGTAATTTCTTTTTAAAAAACATTTTTAGTAAGTGCTATCCCACAAAAAACTTAAATCCATCCATTAATATAAGTAAAAGTTAATTTTTGAGCTATAACTTTTGTAACAACACGACCTTTTATTTCAATTTAAGTCCCTAAATATTTAGTTTAGACTTCAAAATCAAGTGCACGGGGCAAAATTAACGAGCTTTGTAACGATAAACAAAAGAAAATTGTAAAACTAGCGCCCATTTCCAAGCGTAATTATCAGCTTGCTTATAAGCAAATCGCAAAAAATAGTGAAATTTCTAAAGAGAACAAAATAAAAAGTAATTTACTAGTTAAGTATTTTATTTCTAAAACACTTGCAACTTTGCTCCAGTCAGCAGTAAAATTTGTAATTAAAAAAACTTTCGCGCACACCACACTTCACAGTGATTTACAGAACACAAATAATGTATTTTAATAACCAGTTTGCAAAACTGTACAAAAGAAAATTTTACTATATCAAGTGTAAAATGTTTGTAGATCATCGACAATTTGCCATTCGTTTAAATAAAAAGTTTTAGGTTTAACAATATTCAATCTTTTTAAAAACTTAAAAAGAAAATTTTTCTCATGCTGCCATACTAACGAAGTTTGAATTAGAATTTAAATCTTTAACTTCATACTAAATATACAATGTCTGAAAATAACATTTTATTGCCACTTTTTGTTAAGATATTGTTGTTTTTTTCTACTGCTTATAGTAGTAATATAAAAATTGACTAAAACAACTTTGTGAGAGCGCGTCCTTATGCGATAAAAATAGTATCATTTTTTTTTTCTTTTAAATTCCAAGTTATAATATTATATTAAAATAAAGCTTGTTTTAGAATTTTTATATGCTGGAATATATTAAGAATTTTGTATTAATTAAAATTAGTGATGTACCGGACTCACTATCCGGGTCCGGGTCCGGCCGGATATTGCCTTTTTTGTCTGATATCCGGATCCGGCCGGACTCTAATTTGTAAAAAAAGTCCGGATCCGGTTCCGGCCGGATTCTAATTTGAAAAAAAAGTCCGGATCCGGTTCCGGCCGGATTCTAATTTGAAAAAAAAGTCCGGATCCGGGTCCGGCCGGGTCCTAACAGAGATCCGGCCGGACCCGGGTCTAGTTAGTAAAAAAGAGCATACTGAAAAGTATTTTTTCAAAAACAAGCCCTGTGTAAATTAATAAGAGTCATTTTCACCAGTTAAAATTAAACACCTACCGTGATTGGCTCATTTTGTACACGTGACTAATTTATATTTGTTTACATTTAAACTATGAAATAAACATTTCAAAATGCAACTCTTTACATATGTTGTAAAATTGAAAACTTTTGAATGAATACTTGCATTATTTATTGTTTAAAGTTGAGCTCAGAGAATATTTAGAGTTAATACGGTTGAATGTACGAGCCAATGAGAATCATATGACAAAATGTTTCAAACTAAATACTGATGCAACAAATCATCAGAACACGACAGGCAGTTTATATGTAAGCAGTTAGTTAGTTTGGTGTGCAGCTTGAAGCAACAAAATATCTTGAACTTTTTTGTGAATGCTTATTGTAAGTAGTGTTTTGTTTTAAAAGTGAATATTTCAACTAGTGTTAAATTGTTTAAATATTTAAGCCAGGTTTATAGTTTAATAGTTTATTAAAATTTTAACAGTTTCTTCTTTACTAAAAGTTTTACTTAATTTTTAGTTTATTGTTTTAAGTCTTTTGATATAGATTTAAATAGCTTCCTGTTTTTAAAGTGTTACCAAAGTAATTAATAATTTTGTATATGCTAGTATTTCTTGTTGTGTTTTATAAAAAAAATTCATCACTCAAAACTGTCGTGTCTAATCATAGAAAGTAGTCTCAGTTAGAATTTAGTATTTGTTAGATATTAATTAAATAAGGTAGGATTTAATTATGATGGGTAGTACTAATAAGTTAAGTGTACCACAATCAATCCACAACTTTACTACCAAATTGTCAACCTTTGCTAGCTGTTCTACTGTTTATTAAATTAAAGTAATTTTTTCAGTTTTTAAAAACCTTATTCTGACTCAGGCTTGTTTATACTCACTCTAGCTAGTTTTATTGACTTAAACAGTGGCAACCCTGCTAGTTAAAAAAATTTTGGGAATTTTAGAAAATCTTGGACTAGTTTAGTTTTTTGTAAAAACTCAGGCTAGTTTTCTTTTAAATTTTGAATGAGTTTGAGCTGATCCGGTTTTCAATATTTGGTAATTTTCTAGTGTATTTTATTCAAGAACTTGATTTCAGATTTTTAATTGTAAATAACACCTAAATTTGTAAACCTTGTGGCTAGCTGTTCTACTTATTATTAGATTAAAGTTCTTTTTTTTTCAATTTTAAAAACCTCATTCTGACTCAGGCTAGTTTATACTATTGATGTAGCGGACTCACTATCCGGGTCCGGCCGGATATTGCCATTTTTGTCTGATATCCGGATCCGGCCGGATTCTAATTTGAAAAAAAAGTCCGGATCCGGTTCCGGCCGGATTCTTATTTGAAAAAAAAGTCCGGGTCCGGTTCCGGCCGGATTCTAATTTGAAAAAAAAAGTCCGGGTCCGGTTCCGGCCGGATTCTAACTTGAAAAGAAAGTCCGGATCCGGGTCCGGCCGGACCCGAAATTGTGGGTCCGGTACATCACTAATTAAAATAGATTTTACAATATAAAAAAATTTAATTTTGTTGTTGAAAAGCTGAAAAAACTGTAAAAGTTTTTGATTGTAAAGCACAACAATGCAAAGTTGAAAATGTTTATGAGTCATAGTTGTCATATATCCTTATTTAAATGTATTATGACTAAATTAATCAAAAGTTGTCTAACTAGTTTGATTGTTTTGTTATAAAAAGTTATTTCTATCTAAAAAAGTATAGTCTTTAAAAATTTCATTTTTAATTTTTGTTTCTCTAAAATTTATTTTGATTGTAAACTAATTACTGCTTTATACTCAATTTAAAAAATGTTGGTACTTTATCTTAACATCTGCCACTAAAAAGCTATAACAAAAAAAACAACTGTAAGACGGACTTGAATGTTTAAAATTTTAAGATAAGAAATTTATAAGACTAAATCTACATTTTATACTGTACAAAAACGACATTTAAGTAATAAATAATCAAAATAATTAAGCTGAACTAAACAAATGAAATGTTTGAACTTACAATAAAATACTCAGAAACGTATAAAATAGCCATTTAATTAAAAAAAATTGCTTCTCACTAAAAAATTACAGCCTTGATAAAAAAAATTAACCTTTGTATTTTAAACATTATTTGAATTTTTCTTAACAAAAGTTTTCTCTGTGGTTTGATGAAATGTACATTCTAAATAATTCACATAAGTTCTTTTATTGTGATTTTATGTCGTCATTAACAAGTATTTACTTTTCTTTTCAACTAATCAGTTTCTTTATAAAATGCTGAAAGATATTTGCGATAAATTTATTTCGTTGTCATTATTTATTTAATATTTGCTTTACTTAAAATAATTTAATTAAAGTTTTTTTTCAATATATTAATGTTTTAAAACATTGTTTTTTTTTACAAAAAACTACACTTTATATTAGTTTAAAAATCATAATACTACCAATTTTATTTAATAAAAAATTTACTATTTAACACATTAAAATCACAAAATATTAGTTCTCTAAAATTTGAATGAAACTTTTATAGTTGTTTCATTTTAAATACTAAGTTTTAAATTTAATACTTTCTTAAAACTCGTTTAGTAAAATTGAATTTTGGTTAGAATCATACAAAAAATTTGTATTTTAACACTTTCAAAACAAATAAATGTTATTAAAACTGTTTTTATTGTATTGTCATTTTTCTTTAAATATGCTGATAATCTATTGCTGGGAAAATTTTTAAAAGAGCAATTTAAAAATTTACTGATTTTGTTTTTTAAGTAAGTTAGGTTGTAACTAAAAAGTGTAGCAGATACTACTGATAATACTAGTTACATAAGAACAAAAAAAAAATTAACCAGCTATGCTTTCATAAAAAACTTAACTTTGTGAAAATTTGTATTTCAAAAGCTCACCATGAAAATTATTGTGAAAATTTAATTTGACTGCTATTGATAGGACCGTTATAATGTTTGTCATAATTGAGTAGTTGTTTCGTATTTATCAATAAATAAGTTGTGCTTATCACAAAACAGTTATATACAAAAACTTTGTAAAGGTTGTTGAAATAAAAATTTTAAGAAGTTTTGTAGTTTCTTATTTTAAACATAAATACGTTGTTAAGATTAAGTAAATAATTCGTTAAAGTATTTAAATACATTTTGTGGAACAATGTAAATATTTAAATCTGAAAAAGCTTCTAGTTTTTCATCTACATTTTAACTCATATAACTGTAATAGAAAATTTCAAGAATTCTAAAACTTTATTTTCATTATTATGAAAAACGCATTAAACTTATCAGGCATCACAATTACTTCACTACCATGTCCGCAAAAAACTTAAAATAAAACGAAAGAATCGATGCGGCAAAAAATCAATAAAAAATTTCAATCAAAAATCATCACTCTTCACATTAACATCGAACCACAATGAAGCGAATTTATTACGTCATTATCTGCTTGCTGCTTTTCAGTTCATCCGGTTCAGTTGAAAATTGGAGTGAGATTCTGAACAGGAAGCGGCAGGTTTCAAGGGGTTGCGAGATTTGCAGGGTTAAGAACGAAACTGTAAGGTTAGGTATAACCAATTTGTGCCCCGTGAAAGCGTTGTCATAACAACGCGAGTTTGTGTGGGAATGTGTCACTCTTATGAGGTTTGTTTTTTATAATGAAATTTGTTAAACTTTATTGATTGCTGAGTTATGCATTGTTATTTGTGCCTTAAAAAGTTTTTTTTTTTCATTTTGATTGGAAGAGCATTATCTTTAAGTTTATTTTTAATATGTATGTAATTTGCAAACAGTATTGATTGCTTAGTTATGAATTGTTATTTGTAGCTTTAAAAGTGTTTTTTTATTTTTTTGTTTGATTTGAAGAGCATTTAAAAAAATAAACTCTAAATATGTATGTAGAGAGACTTATTACAGATTTAACCTTTAAAATAAAAATGTTTAAATTAATTAAACTCGAATTTTAGTAGGGTAATTTATTTTTTGATTAAAGAACATTATGATTATAGTTGAAATGGTTTTGAAATTTCGGGACATGTTGTTGTTTTGAACTATTTTTACCGGCATGATCAGCAATTACCATTATTTATTTTATTTCAAAAACTTAAATTAGCTTATCTAATTTAAAACAAGGTAAGCGATGAGGTTTAAAATCAATAAGTTTTAACTATGACAAAATTCAATTAAATTAACTTTATATTTAATTTTTTTTTTCATAGTTAGGGAAAATGTACAAATACATAAAAATCACAGATGATATTTTATTTTGAATCTTGCTTACAGTAACTTTATTATAGTTATCAACTAAATTTAAACCTATTACTTAAAGTAAAAGGCAAAACTACTCTGTAATATGTTTTTAGTAAAGTTTTTAAAATTAAACTTATCTTATTTGTACATTTATTAAAACTTTTTGCGTTTGATGAAACTCATTTAAATTAAAGTTCAGCTGTTTTTTTCATTTTTTAAAAGTTAAAATTTTTAAAAGAAAGTTGTTTTAATTTCCATTAGATGAAATTTCAGCATTCAAATTTCAACTGGGAAGCGAGGGTTTGTAAAGGAGATGAATTTCAAGTAAGGGAATTCCCGTGTTGTGACGCTAAAATTATTAAAATAAAAGAAGAAGTCACCTGCATTTGCAGCAAGTTCAACCATTATCAATGTCTTGTTGTATTATTTTCAAATTATAACTTTAACTTAATTAATAATTTTGTACGCTGCAGTTTATTTTAGTTTGTTACTATTGTATGATGAGAAAAAAATCGGGTTATCAACATACAAATTATTGTTCGTTCTATTGCTTTTGATTTATTACTTTAATAAAACTTTAATGGGTCCAATTTTTTAATTTTTTTGAATATAATAAATACTATACTGCTTATAACTTTGTTAAAAGTTTAATTTTAAAAATTGTTTCTGTTTTCTTAACATAAACTTACTGCTTTACAATTAATTTAGGTGCCTTACTGTTAAAAGCATAAGTTTTAAAAGAAATATAACTTATAACTTTTAAAATTTGAAAAGGCTTTTTTTCTTATTTCTATAAACAACTTAAACTTTAAAAACATATTTAATCTTGTATAATTATTTTTTAGATTTGAAAAACGTCTACAAAATTAAACTTATTTTGTTAAAACTTATAAATTTGGGCTTAGAGTATTGGCCTTTTTCAGACAAAATTGGTATGTCTATATTTCGTGCTTCACTGTGAAAGATAAAAATATTCTTAAAAAACAAACAATAAAATTTTAATGACTATGTAAAAAAATATAAACGGTTTTGTAATTACAAAAGATTACTTATATTCATTTTCATTGTAGTTCTAAATCAATTAGAATTTATTAAGTGGTAAGTAATTAAGTTATATGATCAAAATTTTTCTTTATTTTGTTGTTTTTTGTTCATTTTGATAATCTTCTTTTTTAACTTTTTAGGAAGTGTTGAATTCTCAAAGTCCTAAAAAAAATTGTTATTTTTATTTACTGACGTTTTATTTTCTAATTTAAGAAATCATAACAAAATTATAGGCATTCTTGTAGTAAAATTTATAAACTTGTTATGTTTTGTCTTTATTAAACTTGACTGAAAACAGTAAATATACTTTAACTTACATGGAAATTTTTAATTAGTGTATAAGAAAGTCTGTCCATTTTTCTTATCTTTTTTTCAGCACACACCTACAAAAGTATACTTTATTAAGTTTATTGATGAACAAGACTTTTAAGAGTTTGTTGGCTTTTAATACTTTATTGAAAATTTAATTTCAACATTTACAAAGCAGAAAATCATAATCATCAAATAGAATTAAAATCTCAAAGTATAGCTAAACTATTAAAACATTTGAAATTTTTGTGTCGAAAAAGTTTGTTACTTTTAATTATTTAACAAAGTAATTAAATACTCACTTTTATTAACTCCATATCTTTTTTCAGTTGTTCATGTTTTTGTATCAATAAAACATGATTTTTGTGTAGAAGCTTGTTTTTCAGTTCTTGTTTGTGCAACTCGCAAACTAGTTTACGATTCTGTCGTGAAATTTACTATTTAAAAAAAAACTTAATTGTTAACTTTAAGTTTAAATAACAGTTTTGAATGCACTATAGATTTGAACACTAACGCTGATAAACGTGTACAAACTTCATTAGATAATTTACAAAATTTTGTTCATACTGTTTTTGAAAACTAGTTTATTTAAAAAAGATTATTTTTTTAAATAAAACTCAATGTTTGTACCATTTATAATATTTTGACAGTAGTTTTTTTTACAATAATATTTAACATTTATTGAACTACTAAATAATGAAACTATAAAATTACGAAAAATATTATTAGTATATTGGTAAACTTAGTAAAACTTATACTAACAAATTTATCTGGTCAATACTTTTTTATGTGAGCTTTTAGAAATATTTGAAATCTTACAAATACTAAGTCTTGGACAAGTTTAGAAGACAAATAAAATATTCTTTCTTTTATACTTTGGTTAGATTTTCACCAGAAATTTTATTCTTCGTTTTTATTTGTTAAATTATTTTAACTGAAAGTTAAAAATTAATCTAGTTAAAAGTCAAACCCACAAATAAAACATGTTGTTGCTTTAACTATCATTTTTATAGGGATTAGCTTTACAATACCAAAAGTCGTATGGCAATTTGTATATATAAACCAAAAAAAAATTAGTTTAACTATTTATATTTTAATTTTATATTGCAATTTTAATATATAAACCAAAATAGTTTAGAAAAACTGGCTTTACCAACTTGCTTAGATAAAAATAACTCAGAGTATTTTTAACAGTTGTGTATCTTACAAGTATAAGCAAGCTTATTTTAAAACTAATACGTTTATAACTCGGAACATAGTAACTAGTATTTAATTTACTAGCTATTATGTGTTAAAAACTTCTAAAAACAAACATTAGTGCGAGAGTAATAAACGAAAACTAATAGTAACTACGCAGTAGTTTACTTACTTTAGATTGTATTTTCTTTATGTCGTATCCAATGATATATAAAATATTTTCTCGACAAACTTCACTAATCCAACTTGCTAATTCAATCCACATTTTATTCTTCAAACTGCTAGTTGTTTTCTTAGCTTTATAAACTTATAAATTTTCCAATATTTACTTTATAAAATTTAAGTTTTTTTATTACGTCATCACTTATAATATTTGTAGAAAAATTTTACTTAAACCAAAATTGCTTAATATTATCACTGCTTTGTTTTCTGTACTATTTACTTTTAGAGATAACAAAAAGTTCTCGACTTAATAATAAAGATAAACTCAAATTTTAAACTCTTATAAGTTTAGATTCTACTCGAGGAGTTTCTATTATTCAACGGAAATCTCTTTTAGTTAAATGGTATTGAAACATTAATTTGACAATAAATTTTAAAAATCTGAGTTGTTGTTTCATTTTCATTTAATTTGAAATACAAAACTGCTACTTGTTATTGCTGTGTCAGATTTGGTTCTTATTAAAACAGTTAACTTGCAGCTTTTGTTAGCATAGGGTCGGATTTTGTTTGTTTTTTTGACCGTTATATCCTATGAGTTACAGCTATCAATTTACAATAAGTTTAAATCTATAATTATACGAGTATATTTTAAAAAGTTTTATGTAAGTAAAAACAGCTTATACGAAAAAAGATAAATAATATGGTTAGAAGTATAAATTAACATTACCCATAACTCGTGATAAAAATATATTTTTTGTGCAAATATTTTGTTAATAACTTTTTAAATTAAATTATTGATTCTGTTTGTCATTTTTTAAAACTCAAGTCTCATAGTGATATAGATGTTTTGATACTTATAATTTTATTAGAGGTTATGTTTTAATGATGTCCATTGCTTAACTGAATCTGTACATGATATACAAAAAATATTTTTCTAAATGTAAAGTTAGAAATAAATATATCAATAAAGAAATATTTTTTATTCACGAGAACTTTACTTAGAATAAATTTGGTTAAATAAATTACCTGCTTGTTTACTATTTTGTATGTGACCGGTTTTGGTGATAAAAAATCTGACCTTGTTAAAAACATAACAAAACAGATTAACAAAACTTTACTCTAACAATATTTCTTACATGAAAGTAACTATGTATATACAGATTTATTTGTAATATTTTAGTTTAAAGCTTTTTATTTAGCAAACTACCTTTTTACTTACAATTTTAATATAAAGTAATGTTAGTAATTTATAAGAGTATATAAGTATAAAACATAGTTAAATTAGTATTTATAAGTTCTACGTTATATTCATTCGTAAATATTTTCAATTAATCATTAATTGTTTTAGATAAAAACTTTAATTAAATAGAACTTTAGTTGAAATAAGATTATTTTTTGCCTTTAGCTAAATTTGTTAATGTTTATGTTCTTGAAATAACAATCAAACTTAACATTTTGATTTTATAAGTATGTACAACTACAACAAAAATAGTAACAATATATTATTATAAATTATAATGCATAATAATTAGTTCTTTTTTTACTTAAACTCTAGTTTACTTTTGTTTTAAGTCAATTTCATTAAAGTTTGAACATTTTATAACATGGAAAATTATCTAACTAAATTATTTAAAAAATATTAAATATCATATCAAATGTAAGTTTTATCCAAAAATTTGCCGATAGAAAATTATATATACTTAATTAACTATTGGGTAAAATATAATTTGTAATAAAAATATACACATTTTTCTTGACTGGTGTAAACCCAAATTTACAAATTAGGCGTAGGCAACGTTTTCAGCCAACGGACCAGATGTTGGGAAAATTAGTCCTTGGCGGGCTGGACATGTAAATTTAATTCACAAAACTTTTTCAATTATACATTTTACTTCAGTAGAATACTAATTCTATGTAAGCTTTTATTTTACTATATCTTGTGTAAGTTTTAAACTTCCGGTAAACTAAAATCTTTTTTGCTCTTAATTTAAAATCTAATCTAATATATATAGTCTTTTTTTTTAATAAGTTTAGCAGGCTAGACTTACACGATCGCGGGCTGCAGTTTTACCTTTTGCGGGTCGGATTCTACTTAAATTTTGGAAACTTTTGCTTGGCAGTCATTTCAAGTCGTACATTGCTCATCCATTTTATAAATGCATGTTGTTTTGTCAGAATTTGATGTTTCAACAGTAGATTCTTTTGATTAAATTTTCAAATAAACATTGTAATGAAGTTAGAATATTTGCATTTTGGTGTTAAAAAATTATTAAATGATGATAGAAACTTTGAAAACAGATATACATCTTGATCACTGTATTGATATTTTTTTCGTTTACAGTTGTAATAAGCGCAGTCGTTATAAATATGACAGTTTCAAAACATAGATACCATTAACCAAAACAGCAGGTAGCTGGTGCTCTTGTGCCAAATTTTAAGTTTTAAAATCTGCGTGAGCTGTAGTTTCAATAACTTTAAGACCTTTTATCTTGCTCTTACTATTAGTTATAGAAAAAATAGTGCAGGGTTTCCCAAAGTGGGCCATATGAAAGATGCACGAGCCGGGAAAAGTTCAAAGAAGGGTGGGATCAGCATTAAAGGAGCCACAGGGGAACCATGAGGTCATAATTTGACAATAAAAATAGATATTCTGGAGTTGATAATGAGGAGCAAAAAAATTAAAAACAGTTTTTTGAGTAATATTGTTGTAGGGGACCATTGTTTTTTTTTCTTCAAAGAGGGCCATTTGAAAACAATGTTGGGAAACCCTGGTCTATTGTAAGTTTTAATTTTTGGCGTTTGGCCTCCTATTTATCACGGCCATTTTTGACCCTTTTGCAGCTTTTGAAAACGGGGTCTGTCAGACACACTTTGAAAAACCCTCATTTAAGCTTAAAAAACATACTCCTAGAATCTTCTGCTGTCACTTTCTTATTATTAGGCTTAAGCAGTCTTTAAATGGTTCAAGATATTATACAGGGACTGAAAACTAATAATTCAAATTTCAGGAAGATACTGAACATAAAGCTACATTAACTTGTTTCACAACAGATAGTTTTTAAAAACTTTAATTTACAAATAGTCTTTGAATTCAAATTTTAGAATATTTATTTTTACATTATATTTTTTAAGGAAACTATAAAAAAAAGAAATTTGTTGGTTATTATTAATCAGATGTATTCTAAGGTTTGTGAAAAGTTTTGTCTTCTTTTTTTACGTTTTTAATAATTTTAAATCTAAAATGGAAAATAATGTTAGTTATTGTATACAGCAACTTATTAATAAATACAGCTGACAAATAACTTTGTCATGTATAAACTTTTAAAACAGTTAAGCTGTTATAGTTACCATTCTGATAAGAAACTTACATCTAACATACTTGTTAATAAATGATACAAAATTTTAGTATACAGCATTTTATTTCAACTGCTAACATGCAATAGTTTAAATAGAAACTTTTAAATGTAACCAAACTAAATTTTATATCCTAGGAGCAACTAAAATAATCTCAATAATTCTTTATAAAAATAAGTGTGGCTTTATTGTTAAAAAAATTACGAACACCTAAAATTGCTTTATTATACAAAGACAATTAATAAAAACTTACTTTATCGGAGTATGAGAATTTCCGTAGAGAAAATACAAAAAGAAGAGTGAAAAAAAATTAAATAAAAACAAAAATAATGATACTTAGGCGGTTTTTATATTTTTGGTCGTATTCAAAAGAAAGTTCACATAAAAATTTTTATTATATTTAAATAGTAAAATACTGATTTACTGGTAAAAAAATTCATTTCAACCTTTTTTATAAAGTATAACTTTTTAACTTTTGATAAAAAAATATAACTAGAAGTTTTCTTTTTTTCCTAGAAACTGAAAATTAGCGATGAGTTGTTAATAGTAGAATGAGCCAATGAGTTTTTCGAAAATTGCTGTAATACTCGAGAAACATATTTTGCTAATTACTCCGTTCTGTAAAAATATAAGTTATAAACATATGTAGTTATAGAGCTTTTAAAACAGTGTAAAAAGTTTAAAATCAACTTTATTCGTTTATTTATAGTATACGCAGCCTTCAAAATCTTTTAAAGTAAACATAGCCCTATATTTATAAACGGCTGCCAACTCTTTTATGACTTTTAAAACTCTGGTTTAGACTGTTAAAACTTGAATACTTATCAATATTTTTATTATCATTAAATGTTTAGAATTCATTTTTGTAAATATGTTATCAACATTTATTTTTTCGAGATTTGTTGATGCTGATTCAATGTGACGTTTTGCTCATTATTAAAAGACGGAATGTTCGGACTGGATTGCGTGCATCTCTTTCCATTAAATTGTAAAATAACATTTTGCTTCTTGGGTTGTGGGTAGTTTAATTGGGAGCTGTGATTACAAAGTTGTTTAGTTTTAGTTAGACTGTTTAAAAAAAAGTCAAGAAATTATTGACTAACTTTGAAGGTTTTTTATTACCATTAACGAACTTCACATTTCCCTGGTTAGGATCTTGGTAGTTTTGTTGCCTACTATTGACTGTACGTGGTTGAGCTGTTAAATAAAAATTATAACTTTATTTCAACATAGAATGCAATTATACTTATTATAATTTAATTTTTATTAATTTTTTTTGTAAAAAAAAATTAAACTTATGACCATACATATGCTTTTACAAAGCTCAATGTTATTTTTTATCTTGTAATGGTTTTCATTAAAAATATCATTCAACATACAATGTTGTGGTCGAAATTGCATGGGTGTACTTGGAGAAGATTTTTCTTTTCTCGATCTTTGTGCCTGAACTTTTTCCTATAAAAACTTGAAACTAAAATGGAGTTTATTTTTAAATTACGTTTAACTGAAGTCAAATAACATAAAAACAGCTGTTAAGAATTAAAATAACTCCATTTTTGCTTTTTAAAAAGTCGAACATTTTGTAAAATATTTTGCAATAGGATTTATTTTTATATATACTTATAAGAACAAAAACCTACTAGTTTTTACTTGATAAAAAATCAGTTAATTAAAATTAACAAGTTATAAAAGTTACCGTTTTTCAGGTTCAAAAATTAAATTTTAGCTAAAATCTATTATGCTATCTCAAAAATAAGTTACAATAAAGTAGTATAATTCAAACAAAGCTTATTGTTTTTTAAAGGTTTAGAAAGTGTTTCTGAATACTTATTGGAAAATATACAACTGTTTATATCTAGTCTAAAGCTTTATTTAAATTCAATACATCGTATTGCGTCGTCTCTCTTTTCATCTTTGGGATAGCTTCAATAATTTCATAATACTTGTTTTTTATCTCTTTAAGTTCATTTGTATCGATATTAAATTCCATGCATTTCCAGAAAGGTTTTCCGTCCTTTGAAGTAGGAATCTGTGTAAAAACGTTGTTTATGTTTTAATTAAAATTTCATGATAAGTAATAAATAATTATTATTGTTTAACTCAAAATCACGTTTTTTATTTTTCAAGTTGAAAAATATAAAACACTAGTATTTATAATAGTTGAATTAAATCAAATTTATACTTTGTTGTTTAGATAAAATTTGTCGTTTAACTCAAAAACTAAAATACTTATTTTTGGTCAATTTATTTATCAAAAAATACTTATTTTAGTACAAGTTGTAATTGTCCAAACAAGTTTCACGTTAAAAAGATTGACTTAAAGATTCAAAATAAAAAAGATTTCAAATAAAATGACCGAAATATTTATTAAACAAACCTCAATACTTTTAAACTCGCAGGCAAGGTATATAGACATGGCAGCAATTAGTACGGGACTATATTCCAAACAAAACGTTGTCATACGCAAACTAAAGTATAAAAGAGTTTAAAAAAATATTTTATCCGTTAAATAAATAATTAAAACATAAATATTTAAATATTTTCTTTATTATTACTTGCTTCATAAGTTTAGTATTAACACTTTTTAATAATTAACGTAAATCAAATTTGTAGACAATTCAAATGAAAGTTTTCAATTCTGTATAAATAATAGGTAAGAAAATAACTAATTTTTAATTAATCGGTGGTGTTTTGACACTTAACTATGTAATTTTAACAATGTATAACTTGGTTAGCATTATACTACTAGCATAAAAAGTAAGAGTAAAAAAAGGTTTAAGACTACCTTCATACTGATGTTTTTGATGTTTTTACGCACTATAAACTCTAAGTTTTAAAATAACATTTTATTTTTAAAAATACCTTTTTGACTGAAATTATCAAAACTCAAACTATATTAGACCTTAAAAATCATAATGCAAAGGATAGTTAAATCATAAATATTTTCCCATATTATTAATTTTATAAAAAGTTAGAATCAGCTATATTTTAAAAAATGTACAAACTCTTTGGCTTTAATGTTTACATTTTTTAAAGCGTTGAACTATTCATCATTACACTTTTATCTCTAGTGAAAAGTTGTTGTATATGTTAATACACTTAAACAACTGTTGTATTTACTTATTAGTTTCAAAAGTTCTATGGTAGTTGTTTAATTAAGTTTATAATAAACTTAAAGTAGATTTACCAGAACTCTAAAAGCAATTTTATTATAATTTGTGTGGAGTTTAATTATAAAATTTTTGCAACTATGCTTTAGACTTATAAATAATTGTATGTTGTACAATTAAGAAGCCGTAATGATCTTTGTTATTTGAATTAACAATTTAGCAAATCTTTTAAGAAAACACTTAGTGAATTATATTTTTAAACTATTTAAGTTTAAAAATTATCTGTTTAAGTTTTTTATACTTTTTTCAAATGTAATAAAGACATGTATTAAAAATACCTTTTGTTTGCAAAAACACAAGCTGCTTGAATCAACTCCTTGCATGCTGTTTTAAAAGAATAATAAAGTTGTTATTCTGTTTAGTTAAATTTGTTATTAAAGTTATTTTTTCAGAATATTTAGGTTGTTTAAGTAGTCAATTTATTGATTTTGTTAACGAATTATTTATATCATTTCTGAATTGTATATTAAGAGTAACATAAAATAGTTGCCTACCGTTGCACCTTTTAATTACTTTTACTATGAAGCTGTGAGGATGAGTAAATTCTTGCTCGAAATCTGAAAAAACAACAGACTTGATGATTATAGGAAAATATAAAATAAAAATTGAAAATCTTAATAAAAACCTGTAGCAGCTAGGATGTTCAGTTCGTTTTCAATGAGATCGTTTCTCATGTTCGTGTATTGTTTATCGCAAGTCCTAATGGGACTTCCGTTTGGATGCATGCAACGCCACGCAGCCTGCAATTATTACAGTTTAAACGTTTTTAAAATAAATTATTTAAAACCAAATATTATCAATTCACACAATATAAAGATTTTAGAAGCTAAAAAAAAACAAATAGAACTTGCAACTGTAGAAATAAGATAAATTGCCCATTTAACTGTTAATACCTTTTAAAAGGAATATATAAAGCAAAAGTTAGAGAAAAAGAATACATTGGTTCCACAGGAAACTAATTTAAGAAAAGTTGGCAGTAACACAAGCATAGCATTACCAAGAAATTACAATAAACGGCTTTGACTAAATTTACTACATCAAACAATATTGAATTCTCCGGAATCGATGACAAATATTGTTTAAAATTAACTGCTTACTTCACAAAAAAAAATAGACAATTGCACTATATGCAACCTAGAAAGAATGGCCATTGCTGAAGCGGACAGAGATAAAGCACTAAGTGTAAGAAAAGACCTAACATCGATATGCCCCCACTTCAGATTTAGTTATTTTTAGTGTCATTTTAGGTATAGATTTTATTTATTGTTTACAATTTTTGTTAATTATACCATCTTAAGTTTAATCTATATATTTTTTTTATTACTGGCAATTGGTGTATAAGTGTTTATTTATTTTTATGTTATTTGAAGATTGTTTTTGCTTAGTTTTATTTTTACAATTAATTAATTTACTTCCTTTGTATTTGCTCAAGTTTGTAATTACTAATTGATAACAACTTACTACTTTTTCATTGCCTAATCTCATTATACATGTTTGTGTGCTTCTTTCATTTTATTGTTAATTTAAAAAAGCTCTGAAGAACCTTCCAGTGAAACGGCGTTAGCTCGAATTGACTTTTCTTAGATAGATGGTATTTTATAATTAAAACAACAACTAAACCTTAATAAATGTGTCCACTAGCACAGTTCCTTCGTCATTTCCAACTTTGGCTGCAAGAAAAACGCAAGCTGGCACTGCATGATGCTGTAAAAAAATTATTTTAATTACTTGTTTTTGAAAAACAAAACTTGATGTTTTAGTACTTTAGTTGCTCTAAATTTTCTACAAAATTGTTTTCATTAAAACTTTTTTTTATTCGATAGTTAGTTGCAAACAAGTTTAACTAATCAAAATGTTTATTATTTAAAAACATAAGTTGTTTAAACAACGCGATACATTTTTTTTAAAGTCAAATCGAAGTTATATTAATCAACTAATAACATTAGTTATTTTATATCAGGGGTCGACAAACTGCGGCCGGCGAGCACGTTTTATTTTTTAATGGAATGCTGCCCGCGAAAGAAATTTTTGCGGCCCGCGATTATGTAAATGTGGCCCGCTGAGCAAAAATATTTTTTAAGTTAATGTAATTAGATTTATTTCGTTTTAAATCCCGGTATAACATTTTAAAACCATTAAAAGACTTTACTGCTTTGGCTAAAAAATGTGAAAAAGGCAGATTAGCATTTCACCAAGGTTTTATTTTCTCAATTTCCTAATAACTTTTTTCTTTCAACAGCAAGTTATTATCTTTAAAAAAAAGTGTAAGTAGTGCTTTGATATAGTAAGTTAGTAATGTAGTACCTATTCAGTTAATAAACTAAATAAAAATGTTTCCCATTTGTACAAACTAATGCCCAGTAGTTAACTTAAATGTTATTTCTTTATAGTTTAGGTATTCTATTTAAATGTTTTTTGTACCTAAGTATTTTTTACAGATTTTTTATTACTAAATATTTTACTTTAGTGTGCATAGAAACATTTAAGTTAGCATAATAATAAGAAATAAGGTTTACTTTATTTTGGTTTTGACACATTTGATTTTGTTAAAGTTTTCTTTGCACTTTAAATTGATTCCTATGCACACCGATGTACAAAGATGCTCATATTTAAAACCAATTTTTATTCAATACTTAAGTTAAATTAAGTTTAGTTTATGCACAATTTTGTAATGTTATTGTTTCTACACGTAATATCTAAGTGTGTACAGACACATTTAAAAGAATATGAATGAAATAAACTTAAATGATTTTTGTTAGGTATACATTTTAATTATTGGAACAATGCTTTTTGGCAAATTAAGTTAATTGTTATGCGTTGCAAACTGATATACACAGTTGCTAATTTTTGGAACTACCTATTTAATACAAACTAATCTGAGGGATGGTAAATTTATTATCTTTGTACATTGTTAATCAAAATAATTTAAATTCAATTAAATAAACTACTAAAAATTGCCACACACTCAGACTATGACTATTTTAAGACTTAAAATCTCAGGATAAATTAGGCATTTTTTAGTTTTTGGCTTCAATTGCATTTTGTATACAAAAAAATCGTTCTAATTTTTAGTAACTTACTCTTTTTAAATGCACTGTTTTCATTGCTTGTAAAGATTGTTCTAATGCTCAAAAAAAAAATTCTACTTCATTAATGGCTTAATAAATTTTTATAAATTTGTAAAAATGTTAAAAAAACTTAATTGTTTATTAAAGCTAAAGCTGACTTATAATAATTTTTTTAGCTATATAATTTATTCACTGTTAGTATACTTCGTTATTGCTTTAATTTGTGAACTTTATTTAAAACAGGGTTGCCAAATAAACAGATTAGTATAAAACTAAAAAAAAACTCAGACTAGGTTAAACCTGTTTCAGAAATTAAAAAAAACTCAAGTGTGTAAAACTTTTATTTCAATCACTTCGAATATAATTTTCGAATTCTTACAATAGTTTTTATGACTCTAGTGTAGTTTACTAAATATTTTTTTTCTACTTACATATTGTACATTTTTATAATGATGATATTTTAATTAGATATTTAAGCTTGATTAATAGAAAGTTTATAGCTTTTTCAACTTTTAAACTTAGGCTAGTTTGAGATAACTCAGACATTTTTGCTTTTAAAGCCATGCAAAAGACTAAGTCCATGACAAGACGTTAAAAGGTATCCATGTGGTGTGCGACTCGTTAACTGAAAGGTTTTTTCGTGCACCACGTCCGAGGACCAAATATTTTGAGCGCTTTTTTTGTCGTTTAATAAACAGTAATTAATTACTAATAAGGTAGTTTATAAAGTATTCAAGCATTAATTATGTTAAAATATATGATTAAGCTTATCTACGACAAAAATAGGTTTTTTTTTTAAACTTATTACTGAATTTTCAAAAGAGTACAAACTATTTAAAACGCAAAAAGTATTTTCAAAAACTACTACTTTCAAAAATATGAAAATGTAGTTCATAATATAAAAAAATATATAAAAGTGACCAATGAATGTTTTTCAAGCTCGGATTTTATAGAAAGCTAGGTTGTAAGTTAAATAATAAAAGTACTAAGAATAACTCATTAAGTATTTAAATAAGTGCATATTTTCTTGAGACATAAGTATATTAAACAATGATTCCAGCAGATATTTATTTATTCTATAGGCATTCTATGTGAAGCTAAAAGTAATTCAAAGTAGTAAGGTGAATAAAAGTAAAATTATCTCTGGTGTGACTAATACTAAAAGATTATTCAAACTTCACTAAAACTAAAACTGTGACCCGCGAAGGTTTTGGAAACTTGAAATTTGGCCCGCGAACAACAACTGCCTGCCGATCACTGTTTTATATAAAAGAAAAAAAAAAACATATAATCCAATACAACATATATAAAACTTACAATTTTTATTTCAGTGAATGAGAATTTCATGTAAAATCGTTGCATGTATTGAATTGCGTTGCTTATACAGAACGTGGATCTAAAGATATATAATTACAATGAAATACATGTTTTTATTATAAATGTTATCAAATTTGCTTTTCGTCTTTTTAAACCATTTTAACTTGTTAATAACTTTCATACAAAACTTACTTAGTGTAATAATTAAAATTGACTTTAATAAAATATATCCGGATAACTTTATTTTACTTTATTAATTTGCAGACTTGTAACTAAAATAAGTCAAAACTTCATATCACTTGAATTTTGTTTTTAAAGGAGCTTCAAAATATTGTTGAACATTGCAAAATGTTTTAAACTTTAACTATGAAACCAATTTTAAAGCTTTAGATGCGTTAATGAAGACACTACAACTAACAGGTTCAATTTCTTTCCGAGATCTTCACAAAACTTTGCAGCTAGCTGACGTTTGAATTTTTCTACGTTAAGCGGCATTTGGTTATTTAACTGGCAACTCGGCGGATTGTTCAGTTTATCAGCATTCAACAGTTGTTTATGTGATTTAACCAGAAGCCTCGCAGTGTTTTCATCACAGCAGTCAGTAAAATGGATGGTAGTATTATTCATATTATAATTCTAACTTAAATATTTAAGGTTATGAGATTTCGATATTAGTGCTTTAATGTTGTTTGCATATTTGTTAAAAAGGTTGTAAAATATAAGTCAAGAACCTTAAATAAAATTTTATTCAGAATTTATCATTTTACTTATGAATCAAAAGCACATAAAGACAAACCAATCACTACAACATTGGACGAAGCACTAAGAAAATTTAAAACTTAAAACAACTTAAAACGAATGCTAAAGAAAACAAAAACCACTGAAAATATTGTTTATGCACTAAAGATGTCAACGTTAGTACATAATTGAAAAACAAGAACCAAAATCATTGAAGGGAGTTTTTAAACATGTACTGAAGATTCAAAACAAGGTATTTTTGAAAAAACTTTCAAGCTATGCTTAATGAAAGTCGTAAAATGATAAAAATTATAAAACACGGTATTTATTACAAATTTAGCTAACACCTTAATTAGACTTATACTCTTATTTTATGTTTTCTATTTTCTGTACTTGAGCATAATTCATGTGTTAAAATTTTACTACTGTGAAAATTTTTTTATGTAGTTTTTCGAACTATGTTAACTTCTACTGTTATTTTATTTTGTACGTAAATAAGTAAAATAATACATTAATCATAAATTCAAGCGTTGATTTTTAAAATATTTAATCAATCATTACTGAGCTATTTTATAATTGGTAAATTGTTTATTTTCACGCATTAGTAAAATTCAGTAATTTTTAAAGACCACAAAAACAGGTTTAACAGCTTGCAAAAGAAATTTCTAAAATTTATCGTACACTGATAATCGGCTATTAATTAATGTAATGACATTTTAACTTTGTTTTATGCGGAAATTCAAGTGAGCTGTAAATTCAAGATCAGAACAATTTCCAGATATATATTTTATTAGACAGTTAAACTTTATCATTCACAAAGAAAAAAACCGTTTACTACTTTTATAATATCAATAAATAATGAAAGTTTTCTAAAGAGCTTGGTTTTCAATTTAATTAGACATTTTTTTATGAGCTATATAGCTTTTCCGATTGAACTGTCTTTACTTAAGTATATAAGCAATTTTATTTTATAACTGTGTCACTTATTACAGTAATTGATTACTGCCTAATATTGATGTGTTCATTAAATTTTAACGAAGCTAAACATTTAAACAATCTTAAAATTGATAAAATTATCAACTTATAAAAACCATTTCTGATTAATTTAATAATAAAGATTGTGAAAACTTTTAAATAAAAATCTATCAGAAAAGTTTTGTGTTACAGATAAAATTTGCAGTCAAAAAACCCATTTGACGCTTTTAAGTATAACTAAAGTTAATAATTCATACATTGATGTCTATTAACAAGGATATTATCAGTCTTTTGATTTAAAATTAGATGTTTAAGTTAAGTTAAATTTTCAGCAAAAAACTAATTGGATTTAGTGAATACAATTAACTCAACTTGCAAATATATTATATTGATTAGTTAAACTGATGATACAATAGGTAATTAATTTGTAGTATATTAAATCCATGAATAATTATCTGAATTATGGTTAAAAACTGCACATATGAGAATAATAATCAGTAGAATCTTTCATTTTTATTTAATACTTTAAATGTGTAAAACTGTTTTTTTTTTTTTTGTGGTGTCTGTTGTTAGTTTTTTGTTGATGTTTGTGCCTATTTAAATTTAAATAAGTATACATTGTATATGTTTAACTTGTTGTAAATATAAACAGATTTCACAAAATATTCAAGAATTGTTATGCGCTTTTCAGGGTTGAAACTCACTCTGAACAGTCAAGATTGTTTAGTATGCTTAGGGTAACTCAGGCAAGTATGAAAATTTTTCAAGTTTCCAAATTTTAAGATGACTCAGGCAAGTTTGAATTTTTATAAAAAAAGGGTATTTTTAAGATTTCCGAAATTCTATTCATAGTTTTGTTTCGTAGATATTAATTGAGGTTTTATTGTTCATGTTTCAATTGTTAGATTTTTCAAAACATTTTTCCAATAACTTAATTTTTGTTAACTTTTTAAAGTTTTTAATACCTTTGAAAAAACAGAGGAAAAATTTTAATTGGTTTATAAAAACTCTTTATGACTAAGGACAATTTTAATTAACTCAGGATAAGTATATGTCATTATGGATACTTTTATGTTCAAGAAGTTCAAACCATACTAAGTTTAAAGCAGTTATACAGTTTTAATTTGTAATTATCTATAATATATCAACAGATAAAAAGGCAAAATCATTATTGAGTTAATATTGAAGAAACAAAATTGAAAACTGTAAAGAATAAACAAAAGTAAACTATTAAACGTTATGGAATACTATTTATTTAAAAAAAAGTTTTTTGATGATAAAATTTATTACTACAATAGATAATCGATTAAATGTTTATTTAATTTAACTAACTGATAAACTGAATTTTACAAAAGACTTTTTCTGTAAGGTAGTTAAAATTATAATAAAAACAGTTAATGAAATAACTCTTTCTAAGTTTTATAGGTTGTGAGTTTTGTGTTTACTCAATATTGGTTTCTGAATCTCTTATTTCATTTGGATATATTTCATTTTTAGTGAAAATATTGATAAAACTAAATAAAAAACGCAAATTAATGTATTATTTTTTATATTTAGATAAATATATTCATATTTTTCATAGTTTAGATAGTACATTTATTGTTGAATTAACTTATGTTATTTCCTCACAATTTTTGACATAAATTAAACATTTTCTCATAGAATTTGTAAATAATTTGAGAATATTTAAATATATTCATCCGAAAAAATTATCTAATTACATGAAATAAAATTATATATTCATGAATTTTTTAACATAATATTTCACTAGTGGCATGAACTAGTTAAATATATTAAACTAAATTCTAGAAGGCTTTTGAAAACTAATAAGTACTGATTTTGAGTTGAAATTTTTATAAAAACAATTTTTTTTGACATTGCTGTACAATATCAAATGCATTTAAAAAGTATGGAAATTTTAATGCACGTGACAGGGTTGCCACTCGTTTTTTCAAATTTTTTTCCAGGTTTTCCAATTTTCTTCCAGGTTTTTAAAATTACACATTTTTAGGTCTGTTTTTAGTTTTAAGTAATTTCTATATAAGAAACTGTGTTAAATAGTATAAAAATATTGAAAATATACTGTAATGTAAAGTTAATTCAAATGTGTTTTTTAAATGAAATATTTATTTTTGATGATGAGAAAAAATCTTAATTATATTAAATATTTTTGTGTCAAATCTACAAATGTAAAAATTATTAAAAATTCCAGTTTTCCAGGTTTTCCAGGTTTTTTTTTTAATTCTTGAATTCCAGGTTATTCCAGGTTGTTTTAGCTTAAATTGTCAAATTCCAGGTTTTTCAAGGCTTCCAAGTAAAGTGGAACCCTGAATTTATTGTATTACTTAATATTTTTATGTTTTTAATTTTAAATGTGAACAAAATATTCAAAATTACATGTAAAAGTTATGGTATAGGTTTTTGTTGCTATATATTATATATCTGTTATTTAAATTTTTAATTTATATAACATAATACAACCCTTGATTTCATATAACAAAACATTAGTTCTGCTTTAAATAAGACAATGTAAAATCTTATTTAATACACCAAAACATATTTTTTTTTATCTGATAGAATATAAAAGCTGCACAAATGTACCTTGTTACGGAATATTTGTTACGGAATAATATAAAAGCATATTTAGTTAGAGTCAAGATATGATTTATTTATTACAAATTTTAAACATTAATGTTAAATTGTTTTATTTTTTTAAATCTACGTAAGGCAACACTGTTTTCATTTGTAAAAAAAAACAAGATATTCTTTTAACAACACAAATGTTTACACAATACTTAATATGCTTTAAAAAATTAATTTGTTAGGTATTCTTCTTATTAAAAAACTAGAAAAACTACTTTTCATTTTAAATGTATAACTTTATTAAAGTAAAATTTTTTTTGTTCCTTTATATAAAAACCTACTGAAAACAAAAAAAAAAATTTTATGAGTTCATTGAAAAAATACTTAAATAGTACTTCAAATGTTTTTTAGAGTGAATAACACTCAAAATAAAAAGTAATTTTTGTTGTATATTGTACCTTATTCCTTTATAATATCAAACTTATACAGTTAATACTAAAATGTGAAAAATTCTATGTTTTCTAATAATTGAATTGATATGATTTCAATATTAAATATTTTTCCATTTTTTGTATTATTAACCCAAGTTAATTTTCTTAAAATTTTAAAATTTTGTTTTTCTTTGTATTTAATCCAGGCTTTGTACATTGTACATTCTGTCTGAAATTATACTGGTATTATTCTAAACTAAAAAACAAAAACTTTATTATTATAAACATAATTCAAATACTATAGTCTTCTTTACTTCATAATAAAATCTAGTTGAAAATAAAAGAACCTTCAAACAAGATTGTAGTTTTATACTCAATAAAAGAAGAATAAAAAACAGTTTAGTAAATTATAAAGTTTCTTAAAATCAAAATCTAAGAGCCATTATAGAATTTTAATTTTTCACCGGGCATTAATTTAACTAAAAATGAGGGCATTAATAGTAGTAAAAAACATCTAATTCAAGCAAAATCTTAAGAATATTAATTAATTTTAATTTTTTTTTACAGTTTTGAAGTTAAAGAGAATATTAGTTATCATTTTTAAGGACAAAAGTTTCATAAATTTATATTTAATACTTTTAATATTTTTTTTTCTTGTGAATTAAGTAGGAAATAGGAATTTATAGAATTTCATTTTTCAGCACTATGGAACTTCTGAACTAAGCATTTTATAATTATAGCAAATATTTTTTTACAAAAATTTAACCTCAATTTTGAAATATTAAACTTTAAAAAGAATTAATAAACTATTTTAAACCAATTTTTATGAAATTTATGAATTATTAATATTACTGTACGCTGTGCACTTTTTCCACTAATAACTTTGAAACAATTATTCCTGAAAATGAACAAACAGCTTGTCTGTTTAACTTTAAAATGTCATTCTTGACTGAATGTATAATAAATTTCTAGTATAAAATTCACAACTGTGATATGTTTACTGAAAATGTTAAAATTTGTTAGGTATTCTTCTTATAAAAAAACTAGAAAAACTACTTTTCATTTTAAATGTATAACTTTATAAAAGTAAAAATTCTTTTGTTCCTATATATAAAAACCTACTAAAAACAAAAAAAAATTATATAGGAGTTCATTGAAAAAATACTTAAATGGTACTTCAAATGTTTTTTAGAGTGAATAACACTCAAAATAAAAAGTAATTTTTGTTGTATATTGTACCTTATTCCTTTATAATATCAAACTTATACAGTTAATACTAAAATGTGGAAAATTCTATGTTTTCTAATAATTGAATTGATATGATTTCAATATTAAATATTTTTCCATTTTTTGTATTATTATCCCAAGTTAATTTTCTTAAAATTTAAAAATTTTGTTTTTCTTTGTATTTAATCCAGGCTTTGTACATTGTACATTCTGTCTTAAATTATACTAATATTATTCTAAACTAAAAAACAAAAACTTTATTATTATAAAAATAATTTAAATACTATACTCTCCTTTACTTCATAAAAAAATCTAGTTGAAAATAAAAGAACCTTCAAACAAGATTGTAGTTTTATACTCAATAAAAGAAGAATAAAAAACAGTTTAGTAAATTATAAAGTTTCTTAAAATAAAAATCTAAGAGCCATTATAGAATTTTAATTTTTCACAGGGCATTAATTTAACTGAAAATGAGGGCATTAATAGTAGTAAAAAACATCTAATTTTTTTCAAGCAAAATGTTAATAATATTAATCAATTTTAATTTTTTTTTACAGTTTTGAAGTTAAAGAGAATATTAGTAATTATTTTAAGTAAAAAAGTTTTCAAAAATTTATATGTTTATTTATATTTTATACTTTTAATAAATTTTATTTTTCTTGTGAATTAAGTAGGAAATAGGAATTTATAGAATTTCACTTTTCATCTCTATTGAACTTCTGAACTAAGCATTTTATAATTATAGCAAATATTTTTTTACAATAATTTGACCTCAATTTTGAAATGTTAAACTTTAAAAATGAATTAATGATCTATTTAAAACCATTTTTTATGAAATTTATGAATTATTAATATTACTGTACGCTGTGCACTTTTTCCACTAATAACTTTGAAACAATTATTCCTGAAAATGAACAAACAGCTTGTCTGTTTAACTTTAAAATGTCATGCTTGACTGAATGTATAATAAATTTCTAGTATAAAACTCACAACTGTGATATGTTTAATGAAAATGTAAATATTTTGAGCAGATTTAAAGATATTCCATACCCAGTCCACATGTAGTAGTGGTAATTTCTAAATATTAAATTGATTTTAAAAATGACTTTTCAAAACTTATCAAGTTTTTATATTTTAACTTTAATTAGTAGGACTAATATTAGGAAAACTTCATTTGCATGTAGTTTTAAACGGATACGCTTGAATAAATTTTTGGTAAAAGCTGTTAGAGTAAAGTTTAAGGTCATATTATTTCATGGTTGCCCAATGTAAGCTATTTTAGAAATTAAGTAGGACACAGGCTACAAAAGGGTAAATAAGAAGAGGTTTTGAACTAATTAAGAAACAACAGGGGGCCATGATGAGTTCACAATTAAAAACTTACACTAGGCAGACTGAAGTTTACAGTGAAAAAGAAAAAAAACTATTAAGGCTAGTATAAAAACTTACTAAATCTTAAGCTTATTTAAAGGCAGTTTTGAAACTTTTGCTATACCAAGGCTTCCCAAAATGGACTATTAAAGATATTTAGAGGGCCATAAAGTAAAAAATTAGGAGTAATCAAGGTAATGAACTGAAACTTATTTTAAAAAAATAATCTAGAGTTGATGATAAAAAGAAAAAAAAAAGTCTTAGGCGTATTTGTTGTTAGTATTTTAAGGGAATTGCTATATTATTTTGATTTCTTTGAGTGGAGCCTTATGAAAAAAAACTTTGGATATCCATCCTGCACTAGAAGTTAAAATCTAGTTTTGAGTTTTGTATAAGTTCTAAAGAAGTGTATAATCAGTTTGAAAACAACTATACAACTAAAATTGTTTAACTAAACATTTTAATATTAAGTTACCCTAAAAATTCAAGCATACACTTATGAATTTTTAATTATAATTTGTCTTTATCTTTTCTGTATGATTATTCGTAGTTATAGTTTATTTAACATCATAAAAACAAAGTAAAAACATATAGTTTAAAAACTGAAATGTAAAAACTTCGCACAAATAAATCTACATAGCAGTTATTAATTTTAACTTATGTAAGCTGTATAAATAGTATATTTTAAAATTACATACTTAAATTTCATAAAAGAGTGACAAAAATGTATACCAATTTAAAAATAATATTGTTTGTCTCCTACTTGTTTAACATGAAAAAATCAGTGCTTAAAACTTGCACAGTTTGATGATTTTAGGCATAACAACTAGTTAGAAATTTTTAAACTTTATAAAAATACAGTTTAATTCTAGAAACAATTTAGATTTTATTTTTTTAGCCTTTAATTTAAAATAAATGTACACACTATGAACTATAAAATCCACTTAAAAATTAATCCAACAAGAAGAGTCTTGTAAAATGTCATTATATTAACAAAAAAACTCAAATAGTGTTAAATATTTTACCTATAGCATTAAAAGTTTTACCTTTTTAAATCAATTTTTATTTATCTTTAACATATGCAAATATAAAATTTCTTTGCAAATTTAAAAAATATTTACTAAATATCAAAATTAGTCTACTACAAAAGTAATCTACTCACTAAAAAACTAAAATTTAAATATATTGTTAATAAAAAACGTGTTGACTTAAAAACATATTGTGTATAAAAAAAATCATAGCTATTATTTTAGGTTGTTAAATCAAAATAAAAAATCTCATCAATATATTCTAAAGTGTAGCAGCATCAGCTATTAAATACCGCTAACTTACCTTTTAGCGGAAAGAAAAGAAAGTTAAGTGAAGCTAAGAGTTCGGTAAAGAATGTTATATCGACGTTGTAAAAAGCCATAAAAGTAATTTTAGCAGGGCTTAACTATTTCAAAACCTGAAAAAAACAGTAAATACTAGAAAATTACTTTTGATATGCAAAGTAAAAGACTTTTTTTATTTTCATTTATAAATATAAAAATATATACTAATATAAGCTTACTTAAAAATTTCTCAAATGGATTTGTATTATTAAAAATTTATGATAACAAGTAACATTACAAAGAAACCTTAAAAATTTTTTATCTTTTCATCAGAGTGTTTAGGAATAAGTTCGTTTAGTCTTAAAAGAAAATTACTTAACATTAAAAACTTGTTAGTTTTGTTATTTTTAACTATTAAAATACTAATACAAACACTTTAAAAAAATACTTAGTTTCTGCTTTTATAATAAAACAACATTTCCATACTTGTATGTTTCTTTATTAATTTCCAAGGTAAGCTATTTTTTTAAACTTTTTGTATTTTCACTTGAGTATAATAGTTTGACTTTAAATATACAAACGTTTAGTTGTATTCAGTGTTTTAGTTGGCATAGCAAAATCTGAACTCTGGAAGCTCAGGTGGTTACTTTGATTAACATAAAAACTGATTAGTTGTTATGCAAACACTAGTTGTCCTAAAATTTTACTTCTTTAATATTTTGTTAATATGTTTTAAAGTTGCCTGATTTGGAAGTACTGTATTGCAATTTTTTATTGTTTTAAGATCCTTGAACACGTTTTTATTTTAGCTGTTGCTTATCTAAGTTTCAGTATTTTATGTAAAGTAATTTTAAACTACTGATTAGTTTTTTGTCGAAATTAACAAATTTTAATTCTTACAGGATGAAAAGACCACTTCTATATTAATAATAAATGTAAATATTACAAAAACTATAACTACATAATGGAAGTGTTTAAAGCTAAAATAATATATTGTTTGTAAAATTGTAGAAGGTTGTTAAAAAAAATAAACATTATACTAAATTTAAAAATAATTGAAATGTTTATATTGTTATTGCTACAGTATAAATGCTAAATGTTGTTTGTTTTACTTAATTATGTTATCAAACAATGCTTATGAAATATATTTTTTTATTTTACTGTATCATAATATTTTCCATTTTATACCATATGAGGTATTCCCTTTTTTTTTAACATATCTCCTTTGAAGAAAATTAAAAAATTCTGGCCCCCTCCTAAAAGTTTTATAAATAAGCTTCTTTCTTTTTGATCTTTTCATGAACTGAAGAATATCTAGTTTGATTTTAAAAACAACCCTTAAAATGACTAAGACCAATTTTTACAATTCCTATGACCCAACTATTCTCGCACTTCCCCTTTTGAGATAGTACACTTTTTTTTCAAATTGTATGGCCGACTGTGAAAACTCAGTGTAATATGGAATCAGATTTTAAATTAGTTGTCGAAGAATATTTAACATTTTTTTATAATGATATAGGTTTCATTCATATAATGTTATATTAAAACTTTATATTCTGTTATATTCAGTTTATATTTTGTCTTGGACAAGATGTTTTAGGGACCCATGGTGTGCAACTCGATAACTGAAAGGGTTTTTTCGTGCACAAAGTTTATTCTGTAATAATAAAACAGATAATATATTTTATTAATGAATGTAAAAGTCATATTATCTTATACAATAGCTGGTTTCATTTCCGTTATACTAAAGCATATTTACTAGACTATTTTGTTAAGCGTTTATTTTTAATATTATTTTCTTATTTGTAATTATAACATAAACAAATACTCTTTTTTATATCATTTTTATTACTATTCTTACACATTAAATTTGTAAAAATACATTCTCTGTGCTACTATATAATTAATTTCATTGAAACTGCTTGTCAACTGTATAAGAATACTTGCTTCCGTCTAATGCTTAAAAGCGTGCAGTAATCTGCTTCCATATGTCAATTAGATAATACTGTTTAATAGTCTGAAATGCATAATAATTAGTTAAAATTATTACTTTTAAAATATTATTGTTACAACAAAAAATTGAAAAAAAAGAAATTTTTTTTGTTAATACGAACTTGTAGAAACAAATAGAATAGCTGGAAATTTTCAGGTAGTTTAAAACAAGCTTTTAGTTACTTTTTTCATTAAACAATAAATTATTGATGATTAATTTTTTACAACTATAGTTTAAAAGATTCATTTAACTTATAGCGTGTAGTGTTTTTTTAGGGTATTAAAAATATTTTTTTCAGACAAGTCTAACCCTTAGAACATTTTTAGAAAGTCATCAAACTAAATTTAAAGGAATTTCACACTGGCATTTTATCAACTAAAGCTCAAATTTAAGAAGTGCAAATATAGCAAGAGTTTTTACTTCCGTAGTGTTATTAAGTGCACGTGTAAATTATTTAACTTGGATTTCCAAATAGAATCTAACGTACAACTTAAAAGCTACTGAGTTGATCGACTCATAAATACAGTTTGTACTTTTACTTTTCATATGGAAAAGTTCTAACAAAAATATAAGTAATTTTAATCAATTTTGCCACTAATTAGTTTGTTAATATTGATTAGTATTCATTTTTCTTACTTAAGCGTTATATAAAATAAGGATTACAAAAAATCAGATTCTATTTTCACATAAACTAAACTAGATTTGCATTTATTTTAAACTACTGTAATTCAAAAACATTTTAAGAATTTATATTTTTAATATTATACTTTTTCTTTTATTATAAGTTGTATTGTTTATCATCACTATAATTATTTGTAGAAAAGTTTTGATTTAACCAATTTATTTAATATTTAACTAGAGTTCTTTAATTTAGTTTTAATTAAATATTTTTTTATTTCTTTAAGAGATAGAATTCTTTTCGGACTTATTTTTTTTTCTGACCGATATTTGCTAATAAGTACAGTTATCCGACTTCCTTACATAGTCCAAAAAAAATTAACCAGTTATGCTTTCATAAAAAAACTTAACTTTGTGAAAATTTGTATTTCAAAAGCTCACCATGAAAATTATTGTAAAAATTTAATTTGACTGCTATTGATAGGACCGTTATAATGTTTGTCATAATTGAGTAGTTGTTTCGTATTTATCAATAAATAAGTTGTGCTTATCACAAAACAGTTATATACAAAAACTTTGTAAAGGTTGTTGAAATAAAAATTTTAAGAAGTTTTGTAGTTTCTTATTTTAAACATAAATACGTTGTTAAGATTAAGTAAATAATTCGTTAAAGTATTTAAATACATTTTGTGGAACAATGTAAATATTTAGATCTGAAAAAGCTTCTAGTTTTTCATCTACATTTTAACTCATATAACTGTAATAGAAAATTTCAAGAATTCTAAAACTTTATTTTCATTATTATGAAAAATGCATTTAAGTTATAGCGCATCACAATCGCTTCATTATCATGTCCGCCTAAAACTCAAAATAGAACAAAAACGCATTAAATCGACGCGCTTTAAAAATCAATAAAAATCTTCATTCAAAAATCATCACTCTTCACATTAACATCGAACAACAATGAAGCGAATTTATTACGTCATTATCTGCTTGCTGCTTTTCAGTTCATTCGATTCAGTTGAAAATTTGGGTGAGATTCTGAACAGGAAACGGCAGGATTCAAGGGGTTGCGAGATTTGCAGGGTTAAGAACGAAACTGTAAGGGTGGATATAACCAAGTTGTGCCCCCGTGAAAGCGTTGTCATAACAACGCGAGTTTGTGTGGGAATGTGTCACTCTTATGAGGTTTGTTTTTATAACGAAACTTGTTAAACAGTATTGATTGCTTAGTTATGAATTGTTATTTGTGCCTTTAAAAGTAGTTTTAATTTTTTTAGTTTGATTGGAAAACCATTATTTTTAAATTGAATATTTATTATGTATGTAATTTGCAAACAGTATTGATTGTTTAGTTATGCAATGTTAATTGTTCCTTTAAAATTTCTTTTATTTTTTTTGTTTGATTATAAAAGCACTGCTTTTTAAATAAATAATTTTTAATATGTATGTAGACTTATTACAAATTTAATCTTAAAAAAAAGTTGTTTGAATTAAGTGTGACGAATTTCAGTAGGGAAATTAGTTTTTAGTTAAAAAGCATTATGACTGTAGTTGAAGTGGTTTTGACAATTTTGAACAAATTTTTGGTTTTTAAAAGTTGCAAACTATTTTTTTTTTATCGGCTTGTTCAGCAACTACCAACAATATTTATTTTATTTCAAAAACTTAAATCAGCTTATCTAATTTAATACAAGGTAAGAGATGAGGTTAAGAATCAATAAGTTTCAATTATGACAAAAATTAACTAAGTTTAGGTTATGTTTAAATTGTTTTTTATTTTGTTTAAATTTTTTGAAAGTGAGTATAGGAGCACAAGTAAATAAAAAACACAGATAATATACCACTTTGTTTGTTGCTTACAGTAACTTTATTATAGTTATAAATTAAATTTGAAGCTAATACTTAAAGCAAAAGAAAAAAATATTCTGTAATATGTTAGTAGTAAATTTTTTCAAATTAAACATATCTTGTTTATAATAAAAAAATTTATCTTGTTATACATTAATTAAACTTTTCAGATTTTTTTGAAATTCATATAGTTGAAGTTTAGTTGTTTTGATTTTAATTAAATGAAATTTCAGCATTCAAATTTTAACTGGGAAGCGAGGGTGTGTAGAGGAGATGAATTTCGAATAAGGGAATTCCCGTGTTGTGATGACAAAATTATTAAAATAAAAGAAGCAGTCAGCTGCAGTTGTCAGCAAGTTCAACCATGAATATTATTTTGTTGTACTTTTTTTATTACAACTTCAACTTAATTAATCATTTTGTACGCTGCAGTTATTTTAGTTTGTTACTATTGTATGAAAAGAAAAAAATCGGGTTATCAACATACAAATTATTTTTGTTGTCTGGTTTCTTATTTATTTTACTAATAAAACCTTAATGAACTCACTTTTTTTTTAACAAAACTAATAATTTACTGCTTATAACTTTTTTTCAAATAATATAATTTATAACTTTAAAAAATTTATGAAGGCTAATATTTTCATATCTATATACAACTTAAACTTTTCAAAAAATCACTAGTTACAAACAACTATTTTAAATATAATCGTTTTATATTTCAAAATGTCTGTTAAATAAAACTCAATTTGTTTACAACTAAAAATTTTGACTTGAACTTTTGACTTTTTTCATATAAAAAGGGTATGCTTACATTTCGTGCTTTACAATATTTTCCAAAATAAACAATAAAACTATTACAACTTTGTGAAAAAATGTAAACGGTTTTGTAGCTACAAAAGATTATTTGATTACATATTTATTCTAGTTCTAAATAAAATATCATTTATCAAGTGATAAGTGATAAAATTAAATACTCAAATTTGTTCTTTCTTTTTTTCATTTTTGTTCATTTTTTTAATTTTCTTCTTTAACTTTTCTGGAAGCGTTGAGTTTTCAAAATCCTAATTTTTTTTTTTTATTTAATGACGTTTTATTTTTAGTTTAAGAAATAAAAACACATTTATTAAAATTTTCTTAGCAAAATTTATAAACTTGCTATGTTTTACCTTTATTAAACTCGACTGAAAATAGGAAATATAACTTACATGGAAATTTTTAATTAGTGTATAAGAAAGCCTGTCCATTTTTCTTATCTTTTTTTCAGCACACACCTACAAATATATAGTTTATAAAGTTTTATTGATAAACAATACTTTTAAGATTTTGTTGGTAATTAATAGTTTAATCTAAAATTTAATTTCAACATTTAAAAATCTGAAAATAATAAGCATCCATTAATAGAAAAAATTTGTATTTATACTTTAATATAGCTAAGCTATCGCCATAAAACTTTGAAATTTCGGTATCGAAAAAGTTGGTCACTTGTAAATATTTAAAAAAGTAATTAAATACTCACTTTTATTAACTCCATGTCTTTTTTCAGTTGTTCATGTTTTTGTATCAATAAAACATAATTTTTGTGTAGTAGCTTGTTTTTCAGTTCTTGTTTGTGCAATTCGCAAACTAGTTTACGATTCTGTTGTGAAATACATTATTTAACATAAAACTTAATTGTTAACTTTAGTTTTAAATGAGAGTTTTGAATGCACGAATGAAATGAACACTAACGCTGATAAACGTGTTCAAGGTTCATAAAATAACTTACAAAAATTTGTTCAAACAGCTTTTGAAAACTAGAATAGAATAATTTTCAAAATAAAACTCAATGTTTATACCATATATGATACCTTGTTATTATTATTTTTTAAATGGCATTTAACATTTATTGAACTACTAAATAATGAAACTATAAAATTGCGAAAAATATTATTTGTATTTTAATAAACTTTGTAGAAATTATACTAACAAATTTATCTGGTCAATAATTTTTAATGTGAGCTTTTAGAAATACTTTAAATCTTAAAACTACTTGGTCTTGGACAAGTTTAGAAGACAAATAAAATATCCTTTGTTTTATACTTTGGTTAGATTTACACCAGAAACTTTATTCTTCGTGTTTTATTTGTTAAATTATTTTAACTGAAAGTAAAAAAAATAATCTAGTTAAAAGTCAAAGCCACAAATAAAATACGTTATTGCTTTTACTATTACTTTTACAGGGATTAGCTTTACAATACCAAAAGTCGTATGGCAGTTTGTATACATAAACCAAAATGATAAAAAAGTAACAGAATTAAGTATATGAATACATTACAAACAAATTAGTATAGAAAAACTGGCTTTACCAACTTGCTTAGATAAAAATAACTCAAAGTTGTTTTAACAGTTGTGTATCTTACAAATATAACCAAACTTATTTAAAAACTAGTATCTTTAAAACTGGGAACATAGTAACTAGTATTTAATTTACTGGCTATTAAGTGTTAAAAACTTCTAAAAACAAAATGTTAGTGCAGAGTAATAAACGAAAACTTATGGTGATTACGCAGTAGTTTACTTACTTTAGATTGTATTTTCTTTATGTCATATCCAATGATATATAAAATATTTTCTCGACAAATTTCACTAATCCAACTTGCTAATTCAATCCACATTTTATTTTTTAAACTGCTAGTTGTTTTCTAAGCTTTACAAATTTATAAATTTTCAAATATTTACTTTATAAAATTTGAATTTTATTATTACGTCATCACTAAAAATATTTGTAGATAAATTTTACTTAAACCAAAATTGCTGAATATTATCACTACTTTGTTTTCTGTACTCTTTGCTTTTGGAGATAACAATAAAAGTTTCGACTTAATAATAAGGATCAACTAAAAATTCAAATTTTTATAAGTTTAGATTCTACTCGAGGAGTTTTTATTATTCAAAGGGAATCTCTTTAGATTAATTGGAACAATTTGACAATAAATTTTAAAAATCTGAGTTGTTGTTTCAATTTCATTTAATTTGAAATACAAAACTGCTCTTTGTTATCGCTGTGTCAGATTTGGTTCTTATTAGAACAGTAAACTTGAAGCTTTTGTTAGCAGAGGGTCGGATTATATTTGTTTTTTTGACCGTTATATCCTATGAATATCAGTTATCAATTTACAATAAGCTTAAATATATAAATATACGAGTATATTCTAAAAAGTTTTATGTAAGTAAAAACAGCTAATACGAAAAAAATCATAAATAAATATGGTTTGAAATATAGATTAACATTACCCCTTACTCGTGATAAACAGATATTTTTTGTGCAAATATTTTGTTAATAACTTTTTAAATCAAATTATTGATTCTATTTGTCATTTTTTAAAACTCAAGTCTCATAGTGATATAGATGTTTTGATACTTATACTTTTATTAGAGGTTGTTTTTAATGTTGTCCATTGCTTAACTCAATCTGTACATGATTTACAAAAAATATTTTTCTAAATGTAAAGTTAAAAATAAATATATCAATAAAGAAATATTTTTCATTCACGAGAACTTTATTTAGATTAACTGCGGTTATATAACATACCTGCTTGTTTACTATTTTGTATGTGACCGGTTTTGGTGAGAATAAATCTGACCTTGTTAAAAATATAACAAAACAGATTAACAAAACTTTACTCTAACAATATTTCTTACATGAAAATAACTATGTATATATAGACTTATATGAAATATTTTAGTTTAAAGCTTTTTATTTAGCAAACTACCTTTTAACTTACAATTTTAATATAAAGTAATGGTAGTAAGTTAGTAGAGTATATAACTATAAAACATAGTTGATTTAGTAATTATAAGTTCTACGTTATATTCATTCGTAAATATTTTCAATTAATCATTAATTGTTTTAGATAAAAACTTTAATTAAATAGAACTTTAGTTGAAATAAGATTATTTTTTGCCTTTAGCTAAATTTGTTAATGTTTATGTACTTGAAATAACAATCAAACTTAACATTTTGATATTATAAGTATGTACAACTACAACAAAAAATAGTAACAATAAATTATTATAAATTATAATGCATAATAATTAGTTATTTTTTTACTTAAAAACTAGTTTACTTTTGTTTTAAGTCAATTTTATTAAAGTTTGAACATTTTATAACATGTAAGATTATCGAAGTAAAACAATTAATAATTATTAAATATTATATCAAATGTAAGTTTTATCCAAAAATTTGCCGATAGAAGATTATATATACTTAATTAACTATTGGGTGAAATATAATTTGTAATCAAAATATACACATTTTTCTTGACTGGTGTAAACCCAAATTTACAAATTAGGCGTAGGCAACGTTTTCAGCCAACGGGCTAGATGTTGGAAAATTATTACTTGGCGGGCAGACATGTAAATTTAATTCACAAAACTTTTTCAATTATACATTTTATTTTAGTAGAATTCTAATTTGTGTAAATTTTTATTTTACTATATCTAGTTTAAGTTTTAAACTTTCGGTAAACTAAGATATTTTTTGCTCTTAATTAAAGTCTATTGTAATATATCTGATTAATTTTTTTTTAATAAGTTTAGTGGGCTAGACTTACATGATCGCGGGCTGCAGTTTTACTTTTTACGGGCCGGATACTACTTAAACTTTTGGAAACATTAGCGGGGCAGTAACTTCAAGCCGTACATTGCTCATCCATTTGATAAATGCATATTGTTTTTTGTTAGAACTTAATGTTTTAACAGTTTATTTTTTTAATTAAATTTTCAAATAAACTTTATAATGAAGTTACAATATTTGCATTTCGGCGTTAGAAATTTATCTAATGATGATAGAAACTTTGGAAAAAGATATGCATCTTGATCACTGTATTGATATTTTTTTCGTTTACCGTGTAATAAGCGCAGTCGTTATACATATAACAGTTTCAAAACTTTGATACTATTAACCAAAACAGGGTTCAGCAAGTAGTTGGTGCTCTTGTGCCAAATTTTAAGTTTTAAAATATGCGTGAGCTGTAGTTTCAATGATTTTAAGACCTTTTATCTTGCTCTTACTATTAGTTATAGAATATCTAGTGCAGGGTTTCCCATAGTAGGCCATATGAAAGATGTTCTTCCCCACGAGCAGGGAAAGGACCAAAGGAGGGGGGGATCAGCACTAAAGGAGCCACAGGGGAACCATGAGGTCATAATTTGAAATTTAAAATAGATATTCTGGAGTTGATAATGAAGAGCAAATAAATAAAAAGGGTATTTTGAGTAATATTGTTGTAGGAGGCCATATTTTTTTTTCTTCAAAGAGGGCCATTTGAAAACAATGTTGGGAAACCCTGGTCTATTAAAAGTTTGAATTTTTTGAGCTTGGCCTTCTACTTATCACGGCCTTTTTTGGTCCCTTTGCAGCTTTTGAAAACGGGGTTCATCAGACCCACTTTGAAAACCCTTATCTAAATTGAGAAAACATACTGCTAGAATCTTCTACTGTCACTTTCTCATTATTAGGCTTAAGCAGTCATTAAATGGTTCAAGATATTATACAGGGACTTAAAATAAATAACTCAAATTTCAGGAAGATACTGAACATAAAGCTACATTAACTTGTTTCACAACAGATAATTTCAAAAAACTTTAATTAACAGCTAGTCTTTGAATTCAAATTTTGGAATATTTATTTTTACATTATATTTTTTAATGAAAAAACAAAAAAAAAATTATTTGTTATTATTAATCAGATGTATTATAAGGTTTTTGAAAAGTTTTGTATTCTTTTTTTTCGTGTTAAATAATTTTAAAACTAAAATAGACTATAACCTTAGTTATTGTATACAGCAACTTATTAATAAATACAGCTGACAAATAACTTTGTCATGTATAAACTTTTAAAACAGTTAAAGTGTTATAGTTATCATATTGATAAGAAACTCACATCTAACATACTTGTTAATAAAAAATACAAAAATTTAGTATACAAAATTTTATTTCAACTGCTAACACGCAATAGTTTAAATTTAAGCATTAGAATGCAACCAAACTAAATTTTATATCCTAGGAGCAACAAAAAAATCTCAATAGTTCTTTGTAAAAATAACTGTGTTTTTTTTTGTTAAAAAAATTACGAACACCTTAAATTGCTTTATTTAACAAAGACATTTAATAAAAACTTATTTTTTTGGAGTATGAGAATTTCCGTAGAGAAAAAAAACGTAGAAGAGTGAAAAAAAATTAAATAAAAACAAAAATAATGATACTTAAGCGGTTTTTATATTTTTGGTCGTATTCAAAAGATAGTTCACATAATAAATTTTATTATATTTAAATACTAAAAAACCGATTTACTGGTAAAAAAAAATCATTTCAACGTTTTTTATAAAGTATAAATTTTTTACTTTTGATAAAAAAATTTAATTAGAATTTTTTTTTCCTATAAACTGAAAATTAGCGATGAGTTGTTAATAGTAGAATGAGCCAATGTGTTTTTCGAAAATTGCTGGAATACTTGAGAAACATATTTTGCTAATTACTCCGTTCTGTAAAAATATAAGTGATAAACATATGTATTTATAGAGCTTTTAAAACAGTGTAAAAAATTTAAAAATAACTTTATTGTTTTATTTTTAATATACGCAGCCCTAAAAATCTTTTTAAGTAAACATAGCCCTGTATTTATAAACGGCTGCCAACTCTTTTAAGACTTTTAAAACTCTGGTTTAGACTGTTAAAACTTGAATACTTATCAGTATTTTTATTGTCGTTTGAATGTTTAAAGTTAATTTTTGTAAATATATTATTAACATTTACATTTTCCAGTTTTGCTGATGCTGATTCAATGTGACGTTTTGCTCAGACCAAACATACGGTCTGGATTGAGTGCTACTGTTTCCACTGAATTGTGAAATAACATTTTGCTTCTTGGGTTGTGAGTAGTTTAATTGGGAGCTGTGATTACAAAGTTGTTTAGTTTTAGTTAGACTGTTTAAAAAAAGTCAAGAAATTTTTGACTAACTTTGAAGGTCTTTTATTACCATTAACAAAATTCACATTTCCCTGGTTAGGATGTTGGTAGCTTTGTTGCCTACTATTGACTGTACGTGGCTGAGCTGTTAAATAAAAATTATAACTTTATTTCAACATAGAATGCAATTATACTTATTATAATTTAATTTTTATTTTTTTTTGTAAAAAAAAATTAAACTTATGACCATACATATGCTTTTACAAAGCTCAATGTTATTTTTTATCTTGTAATGGTTTTCATTAAAAATATCATTCAACATACAATGTTGTGGTCGAAATTGCATGGGTGTACTTAGAGAAGGTTTTTCTTTTCTCGCTCTTCGTGCCTGAACTTTTTCCTATAAAAACTTGAAACTAAAATTGAGTTTATTTTTTAAATTACGTTTAACTGAAGTCAAATAACATAATAACAGCTGTTAAGAATTAAAATAACTCCATGTTTGCTTTTTAAAAAGTCGAACATTTTGTAAAATATTTTGCAATAGGATTAATTTTTATATATACTTATAAGAACAAAAACCTACTAGTTTTTACTTGACAAAAAATCAGTTTATTAAAATTAACAAGTTATAAAACTTACCGTTTTTCGGGTTCAAAGATTAAATTTTAGCTAAAATCTATTATGCTATCTCAAAAATAAGTTACAATAAAGTCGTATAATTCAAACAAAGCTTATTGTTTTTTAAAGGTTTAGAAAGTGTTTCTGAATACTTATTGGAAAATATACAACTGTTTATATCTAGTCTAAAGCTTTATTTAAATCCTTTACATCGTATTGCGTCGTCTCTCTTTTCATCTTTGGGATAGCTTCAATAATTTCATGATACTTGTTTTTTATCTCTTTGAGTTCATTTATATCAATATTAACTTCCATGCATTTCCAGAAAGGTTTTCCGTCGTTTGAAGTAGGAATCTGTGCAAAACATTATTTGTGTTTTAATTAAAATTTCATGCTAAGTAAAAAATAATTATTATTGTTGTACTTAAAATAACGTTTTCTACTTTTAAAAATTAAAAACATAAAACTTTAGTATTTATAGTAGTTGAATCAAATCAAATTTATACTTTGTTGTTTAGATAAAATTTGTCGTTTAACCCTACAACTAAAATACTTATTTTTGGTCAATTTATTTATCAAAAAATATTTATTTTAGTACAAGTTGTAATTGTCCAAACAAGTTTCCTGTTAAAAAGATTGACTTAAAGATTTAAAATAAAAAAGATTTCAAATAAAATGACCGAAATATTTATTAAACAAACCTCAATACTTTTAAACTCGCAGGCAAGGTATATAGACATGGCAGCAATTAGTACAGGACTATATTCCAAACAAAACGTTGTCATACGCAAACTAAAGTATTTTAGATTTTAGAAAAATATTTTATCCGTTAAATAAATAATTAAAACTTAAGTATTTAAAAAATTTCTTTATTATTACTTGCTTCATAAGTTTAGTATTAACACTTTTTAATAATCAACGTAAATCAAATGTGTAGACAAATCAATTGAAAATTTTCAATTCTATATTAATAATAGGTAAGAAAATAACTAATTTTTAATTAATCAGTGGTGTTTTGCCAATTAACTATGTAATTTTAACTATGTATAACTTGGTTAGCATTATACTACTAGCATAAAAATTAAGAGTAAAAAAAAGTTTTAGACTACCTTCATACTGATGTTTTTGATGTTTTTACGCACTATAAACTCTAAGTTTTATAATAACCTTTTGTTTATAAAAAAATCTTTTTGACTGAAATTATCAAAACTAAAACTATATTTAACCATATAATTCATAGAGCAAAAGATAGTTAAACCATAAATATTTTCCTATATTATTATTATTTTTTTAAATTAGAATTAGTTGTATTTTAAAAAATAAACAAACTCTTTGGCTAAAATGTTTACATTTTTTAAAGCGTTGAACTTTTCATCATTATATCTTTATCTCTAGTAAATGGTGGTTGTACATGTTAATACACTCAAACAACTGCTGTATTTACTTATTAGTTTCAAAAGTTCTATGCTAGTTGTTTAATTAAGTTTAATGATAAACTTAAAGTAGATTTACCAGAGCTCTAAAAGCAATTTTATTATAATTTGTGTGGAGCTTATTTATAAAATTTTTGCAACTATGCTTTAGACTTATATATAATTGTATGTTGTAGAATTCAGAAGCCGCAATGATCTTTGTTATTTTAATTAACAATTTAGCAAATCTTTTAAGAAAACACTTAGTGAATTATATCTTTAAATTATTAAAGTTTGAAAATTATCTGTTTAAGTTTTTTATACTTTTTTCAAATATAATAAAGAAATGTATTAAAAGTACCTTTTGTTTGCAAAAACACTAGCTGCTTGAATCAACTCCTTGCATGCTGTTTTAAAAGAATAATAAAGTTGTTACTCTGTTTAGTTGAATTTGTTATTAAAGTTATTTTTTTCTGAATATTTACGTTGTTTAAGTAGTCAATTTTATTGATTTTGTTAACGAATTATTTATATAGTTTCTAAATTGTATATTTAGAGTAACATAAAATAGTTGCCTACCGTTGCACCTTTTAATTACTTTTACTATGAAGCTGTGAGGATGAGCAAATTCTTGCTCGAAATCTGAAAAAACAACAGACATGATGATTATAGAAAAATATAAAATAAAAGTTGAAAATTTTAATAAAAACCTGTAGCAGCTAGGATGTTCAGTTCGTTTTCAATGAGATCGTTTCTCATGTTCGTGTATTGGTTATCGCAAGTCCTAATGGGACTTCCGTTTGGATGCATGCAACGCCACGCAGCCTGCAATTATTACAGTTCAAACGTTTTTAAAAAAAATTATTTAAACAAAATGTTATTAATTCACACAATATAAAAATTTTAGAAGCTAAAAAAAAAAACAAATATAACTTGCAACTGTAGAAATAAAATAAATTGCCCATTTAACTGTTAATACCTTTTAATGGGAATATATAAAGCAAAAGTTAGAGACAAAGAATATGTTGGTTCCACAGGAAACTAATTTAATAAAATTTGGCAGCAACACTAGCATAGAATTACCAAGAAATTACAATAAACGGCTTTGACTAAATTTACTTCATCAAACAATATTGAATTCTCCAGAATCGATGACAAATACTGTTTAAAATTAACTGCTTACTTCCCAAAAAAGTAGACAATTGCACTATATGCAACTTAGAAAGAATGGCCATTGCTGAAGCGGACAGAGATAAAGCACTAAATGTAAGAAAAGACCTAACATCGATATGCCCCCACTTCAGATTTAGTTATTTTAAGTGTCATTTTTGGTATAGATTTTATTTATTGTTTTAATTTTTTGTTTATTATACCATCTTAAGTTAAATCTATATATTATTTTTTTTACTGGCAATTGGTTTATAAGTGTTCATTTATTTTAATGTGGTTTGAAGATTGTTTTTGCTTAGTTTTATTTTTACAATTAATTATTTTACTTCCTTTGTATTTGCTCAAATTTGTAATTACTAATTGATTAACAACTTACTACTTTTTCATTACCTAATCTCATTATACATGTTTGTGTGCTTCATTTCATTTTATTGTTAATTTAAAAAAGCTCTGAAGAACCTTCCAGTGAAACGGCGTTAGCTTGAATTGACTATTCTTATATAGATTGTATTTTATAATTAAAACAACAACTAAACCTTAATAACTGTGTCCACTAGCACAGTTCCTTCGTCATTTCCAACTTTGGCTGCAAGAAAAACGCAAGCTGGCACTGCATGATGCTGTAATAAGTTAATTAAATTACGTGTTTTCGAAAAAAAAACTTGATTTTTTAGTATTTTAGTTGCTCTAAATTTTCTACTTATTTTCATTAAAACTTTTTTTTATTCGATAGTTAGTTGCAAACAAGTTTAACTAAACATAAGTTGTTTAAACAACGCGATACGTTTTTTATTTAAGTCAAATCGAAGTTATATTAATCAACTAATAACATTAGTTATTTTATATCAGGGGTCGGCAAACTGCGGCCGGCGAGCACGTTTTATTTTTTAATGGAATGCTGCCCGCGAAAGAAATTTTTGCGGCCCGCGAGTATGTAAATGTGGCCCGCTGAGCAAAAATATTTTTTAAGTTAAAGTAATTTGATTTATTTCGTTTTAAATCCCAGTATAACATTTTAAAACCATTAAAAGACTTTACTGCTTTAGCTTAAAAATGTGAAAATGACAGATTAGCATTTCACCAGGGTTTTTTTTTCTCAATTTCCTAATAATTTTTTTCTTACAACAGCAAGTTATTATCTGAAAAAAAAAGTTTAAATAATGCTTTGATTTAGTAAGTTAGTAATGTAGTACCTATTCAGTTAATAAACTAAATACAAATGTTTCCCATTTTGTACAAAAGTAATGCCCATCAGTTAACTAAAATGTTATTTCTTTATAGTTTAGGTATTCTATTTAAATATACCTAAGTATTTTTTACAGATTTTTTATTACTAAATGTTATACTTTAATGTGCATAACAACACTTTAGTTAGCACAATAATAAGAAATAAGGTTTACTTTAATTTGGTTTTTACACATTCGATTTTGTTAAAGTTTTCTTTGCACTTTAAATTGATTCTTATGCACACTGATGTACAATGATGCTCATATTTAAAACCAATGTTTATTCAGTACTTAAGTTAAATTAAGTTTAGTTTATGCACAATTTTCTAATGTTATTGTTTCTACACGTAATTTCTAAGTGTGTACAGACACATTTAAAAGAATATGAATGACATAAACTTAAATGATTTTTGTTAGGTATACATTTTAATTTTTTCAACAATGCTTTTTGGCAAATTAAGTTAATTGTTATGCGTTGCATACTGATATACAGAGTTGCTGTTTTTTGGAACTACCTATTTAATACAAACTAATTTAAGGGATGGTAAATTTATTATCCTTGTACATTGTTAATCAAAATAATTTAAATTAAAATAAATAAACAACTAAAAATTGCTGCACACTCAGACTATGACTATTTGAAGACTTTAAAACTCAGGCCAAATTAGGCATTTTTCAGTTTTTGGCTTCAATTGCTTTTTGTATACAAAAAAAAAACGGGGTAATTTTTGGTAACTTACATTTTTTAAATGCAATGTTTTCATTGGTTCTAAAGTATTGTTCTAATGTTCAATAAAAAAAATCTACTTCATTAATGGCTCAATAAATTGTAAAACATTTTTTAAAATTGTAAAAAAAACTTAAATGTTTTTTCAACCTGAAGCTGACTTATAATAATTTTTTTAGCTATATAATTAATTCACTGTTAGTAAACTTTGATATTGCTTTATTTTGTGAACTTTATTTAAAACAGGGTTGCCAAACAAACTGACTAGTATAAAACTAAAAAAACTGAGACTAGGTTAAACCGGTTTCAGAAATTTAAAAAAAACTCGAGTGTGTAAAAATTTTATTTCAATCACTTCGAATATAATTTTCGAATTCTCATAATAGTTTTTATGACTCTAGTGTAGTTTACTAAATCGTTTTTTTTTCTACTTACATGTTGTACATCTTTATAGTGATGATATTTTAGTTAGATATTTAAGCTTGATTAATAAAAAGTTTATAGCTTTTTCAACTTTTGATAAAATTAGGCTAGTTTGAGATAACTCAGACATTTTTGCTTTTAATGCCTTGTAAAAGATTAGGTCCTGGACAAGACGTTAAAAGGTATCCATGTGGTGTGCAACTCGTTAATTGAAAGGTTTTTTCGTGCGCCAAGTCCGAGGACCAAATATTTTGAGCGCTTTTTTTGTCGTTTAATAAACAGTAATTAATTACTAATAAGGTATTTTAAAAAGTATTCAAGCATTAATTATGTTAAAATATATGATTTAGCTTATCTACGACACAAATAGGTTTTTTTTTAAACTAATTACTGAATTTTCATAAGAGTACAAACTATTTAAAACGCAAAAAGAATTTTTAAAAACTACTACTTTCAAAAATATGAAAATGTAGTTCATGATATAAAAAAATGTCTAAAAGTGACCCATAAATGTTTTTCAAGCCGGATTTTATAGAAAGTTAAGTTGTAAGTAAAATAATAAAAGTACTAACTTTAACTCATTAAGTAATTAAAAAAGTACATATTTTCTTGAGATATAAGTTTATTAAACAATGTAAATTTTTTTATAGTAGATGTTTATTAATTAAATAGGCATTCTATGTGAAGCTAAAAGTAATTTAAAGAAATAAAGTGAATAAAAGTAAAATTATCTATGGTCTGACTAATACTAAAAGATTGTTCAAATTTCACTAAGACTAAAACTGTGACCGCGAAGGTTTTAAAAACTTTAAATTTCGCCCGCGAGCTCCAACTGCTTGCCGACCACTGTTTTATATAAAAGAAAAAACATATAACCAAATACAACATATATAAAACTTACAATTTTTATTTCAGTGAATGAGTATTTCATGTAAAATCGTTGCATGTATTGAATTGCGTTGCTTATACAGAACATGGATCTAAAGATGTATAATTACCATCAAATACACGTTTTTACTATAAATGTTATCAAATATAATTTACTTTTCGTCTTTTTAAACCAATTTAACTTGTTGATAACTTTCATACAAAACTTACTTAGTGTAATAATTAAAATTGATTTTAATAAAATATATCCGGCTAACTTTTTCTTAATTTACTAATATGCAGACTTGTAACTAAAAAAAGTCAAAACTTCATATTACTTGAATATTATTTTTAAAGGAGCTTCAAAATATTGTTGAACATTGCAAAATGTTTTAAACTTTAATTATGAAACCAATTTTAAAGCTTTAGATGCGTTTACGAAGACACTACAACTAACTGGTTCAATTTCTTTCCGAGATCTTCACAAAACTTTGCAGCTAGCTGACGTTTGATTTTTTCTACGTTAAGCGGCATTTGGTTATTAAACTGGCAACTCGGCGGATTGTTCAGTTTATCAGCATTCAACAGTTGTTTATGCGATTTAACCAGAAGCCTCGCAGTGTTTTCATCACAGCAGTCAGTAAAATTGATGGTAGTATTGTTCATATTATATTTTTAACTTAAATATTTAAGGTGATAAGCTTTCGATATTAGTGCTTTAATGTTGTTTGCATGTTTTTAAAAATGTTGTAAAATATAAGTGAAGAAGCTTAAATAAAAATGTTAATTCATAATTTATCATTTTAGTTATGAAACAAAAGCATAAAAAGACAAACAAATCACTACAACATTGGACGAAGCACTAATAAAATTAAAAACTTAAAAAACAACTTAAAACAAACGCTAAAGAAAACAAAAACCACCGAAAATATTGTTTATGCACCAAAGATGTCAACATTAGTACATTATTGAAAATACAAGAACCAAAAACATTGAATGAAGTATCTTAACAAGTACTGAAGATTCGAAAGAAGGTATAAAAACTTTCAAGCTATGCATAATGAATGCCGTCAAATGCTAAAGATTATAAAAAAAGGTATCATCTACAAAACTGGCAAACACCCTAAGTAGACATATACTTTTATTTAATGTTTCTATTTTCTGTACTTGAGCATAATTCATGTGTTAGAATTTTAATACTGTGTTAATTTTTTTTAATTTAGTTTTTCGAACTATGTTAACTTCTTATAGCTTATTGTTATTTTATTTTGTACGTAAATAGATAAAATAATGCATCAATTATAAATTCTAGTGTTAATTTTTAAAATAATTTGATTATTATTACCGAGTTACTAGATAACTTGTAAATTGTTAATTTTAAACGCTTCAGTAAAATTCAGTAATTTTTAAAGATCGCAAAAACAGGTTTAAAAGTTTAAAAAAGAAAGTTCTAGAATCTATCGTACACTGATAATTAGCAATAAATTAATATAATGACATTTCAACTTAGTTTGATGTGGTAAATTAAGTGAGCTGTAAATCCGAGGTCAGAATAGTTTCCAGATAAACATTATATTAGATAGTTAAACAATATCATTCAAAAAAAAAAACCGTTTACTACTTTTATAATGTCAATAAATAATGAAAGCTTTGTAAACAGCTTGGTTTTTAATTTAATTAGGTATTTTTTATATGAGCTTTATAGCTTTTCCGGTTGAACTGTCTTTATTTAAGTATAAGTGCAATTTTATTTTATAATTCTGTCACTCATTACAGTAATTGATTACTGCCTAATATTGATGTATTCATTAAATTTTAACGAAGTTAATTATTTAAACAATCTTAAATTTGAAAAAACTATTAACTTATAATATACCATTTACGATTAATTTAATAAAGAAAAAAAGTGAAATTTTAAATAAGAATCTATCAGAAAAGTTTTATGTTACAAATAAAGTTTGCAGTTAAAAAAGCTCATTTGACGCTTTTTTAGTATAACTAAAATATACATTGATGTCTATTAACGGGGATATTATCAGTCTTTTGATTTTAAATGTAATGAAAAGTTAAGTCAAATTTTCAGCAAAACACTATTTGGATTTAGTGAACACAATTAACTTAGTTTGCAAATATATTATATTGACTAGTTAAACTGATGATACAATAGGTAATTATTTTGTAATATATTAAATCTATTAATAACTGTCTGAATTATGGTTAAAAACTGCATACATGAGAATAATAATCAATAAATCATTCATTTTTATTTAATACTTTAAATACGTAAAACTGTTTTTTTTTTCGTGGTATCTGTTGTTAGTATTTCGTTTATATTAGTGTCTTTTTAATTTAATTAAGTATACATTGTGAAATAAGTATACATTGTAACAAAATGTTATTTTAATTGTAATAAAAACTTGTTGTAAATATAAAAAGACTTTTTAAAACATTCAAGAATTATTATGCGCTTTTCAGGGTTGAAACCCGCTTTAATAAGTCAAGATCGTTCAGTATGCTTAGGGTTACTCAGGCTAGTATGAAATTTTTATAAAAAATAATAGTTTCAAGGTTTCTGAAAATCTATGCATAGTTTTGTTAAGTATATCTTAATTGAGGTTTTATTGTTCATGTTTCAATTATTAGATATTTCAAAATATTTTTCCAATAATCTAAAATGTTTTTAATACCTTAGAAAATATAGAGGTAAATATTAAAATGGTTTATAAAAACTCTGTATGACTAAGGACAATTTAAATTAATTCAGGATGGGTATTTGTCATAAAGGATACTTTTTGTTCAAAAAATTCAAACCATACTAAATTAATATATTATTTATTATATTTAGTTAAATATAATCATATTTTTCACGAGTTAAATAGTTTATTTATTGTTGAATAAACTTATATTATTTCCTGACATTTTTTAACGTAGAATAATATTTTATCACAGTATGTGTAAATAATTAGAGAATATTTGAATATATTAATCTAAAAAATTAACTAATTACTTGAAATAAAGTTATATATTCTCCTTTTTCTTAACATAATGTTTTCTAGTGGCATCAACTAGTTAAATATAATAAAGTAATTTCTAAAAGGCTTTTTAAAACTATTAAGTACTGATTTTAAGTTATAATTTTTATTACAATAATTTTTTTTGACATTATTGCAGTACAATATCAAATGCATTAAAAAGTATGGAAATTTTAATGCACGTGACAGGGTTACCACTCGTTTTTTCAAATTTCTTTCAGGTTTTTAAAATTACAGATTTTTGGGTCTATTTTTAGTTTAAAATTAGTTTCTATTTAAGTAACTGTGTTAAATAGTATAAAAAAAATGAAAAAATACTGTAAAATTACTTTAAATGTGTTTTTTAATAAGAAATATTTTTGTTGATGACAAAAAATCTTATTTATATGATAAAACTTTTGTGTTAAATCAAACTTTTACTACTGAAAATGTTAAAATTATTAGAATTTCAAGTTTTTTGTTAGGTTTTTGATCAAAATCTAGGTTTTTTTTCAAAATTTTCCAAATTGAAGGTTTTTCCAGGGTATTTTAGCCTAAATTGTTAAATTCCAGGTTTTTCCAGGCTTCCAGGTAAAGTGGAACCCTGAAGTCATTGTAAGACTTAATATTTTTATGTTTTTAATTTTAAAAGTGAACAAAATATTTAAAATTACATGTAAAAATGATGGTGTAGGTTTTTGTTGCTATATATTATACATCTGTTATTTAAATTTGTATAACATAATATAACACTTGATTTCATACAATACAACATTAGCTCTGCCTTAAATAAAATAACATAAAATATTATTTTATACACTAAAGTATATTTTTTTATGTGATAGAATATAAAAGCTGCACAAATGTAATATGTTACGGAATATGCTCTAATATAAAAGCATAACTAGTTAGAGTCAAGATATGATTTATTTATTACAAATATAAAAAATTAATGTTTAATTGTTATATCTTTTTAAATATAGTTAAGACAACACTGTTTTCAGTTGTAAAAAAAACATATTATTCTTTTAACCACACTAATGTTTACACAACACTTGAAATATTAAAAAACAATAATTTTTTTGGTATTCTTTTTATTAAAAAACTATAAAAACTACTTTTAATTTTAAATGTATAACTTTTTTAAAGTACAAAAGGTTTTGTATCTCTATATAAAAAACCTACTGAAAGCAAAAAAAAAAAAATATTTGAGTTAGTTAAAAATTATTTTAATAGTTCTTTAAATGTTTTTTAGAGTGAATAACACTTGAGTATTTATAGTTTTTGTTGTGTATTGTACCTTATCTCTTTATAATATCAAACTTAAACAGTTAATACTAAAATGTGAAAAATTCTATGTTTTCTCATGATTGATTTAATATGATTTCAATATTAAATATTTTTTTCATTTTTTATATAATTATCTAAGTTCATTTTCCAAAAGTTTTAAATTTTTGTTTTTCTATGTATTTAATCCAGGCTTTGTACATTGTACATACTGTCTGAAATTATACTGGTATTATTCTAAATTAAAAAACAAAAACTTAAGTGTTATGAACATAATTTGAACACTATAATCTTCTTTAAAACTTCATAAAAAATTCTTTTTGAAAATAAAAGAACTTTCAAACATAGGATGTAGTTTTATACTAACTTTAAGAAAAAAAAAGGTTAATAAATTATAAAGTTTCTTTAAACCAAAACTTAAGAGCCATTATAGAATTTTAAATTTTCACAGGGCATAAATTTTAACTAAATAGGAGGGCATTGAAAGTAGTAAAAAACAAATTATTTTCAAGCAAAATGTTAAGAATAAAAATCAATCTTTTATTTTTATGGACAGTTTTGAAATTAAACAGAATATTAGTAATTATTTTTAAGGAAAAAAGTTTTCATAAACTTATATTTTATACTTTAATGAAAAAATTTTTGTCTTGTGAATGAAGTAGGAAATAGGATTTTATAGAATTTCATTTTTCAGCGCTTTGGAACTTCTGATCTAAGCATTTTAAATTAAAGCAAATATTTTTTTACAATAATTTGACCTCATTTAAAAAATTTTAAACTTTAAAAAAGTATTAATAAACTATTAAACATTTTTCTTTGGAATCTATGAATTATTAATATTGCTGTACGCTGTGCAATTTTTCCACTAAAAACTTAGAAACAATTATTCCTGAAAGTAAACAAACAGCTTGTGTTTTTAATTTAAAATGTCATGCTTGATTGATTGTACAATAAATTTCTAGCATAAAATTCACAACTGTGATATGTTTACTGAAAGTGTTAAGATTTTGAGCACATTTAAATATTTTACACTAGACAGACTGAAGTTTACAGTTAAGAAGAAAACGAGCTTTTAAGGCTAGTATTAAAACTTAAACTTAATAATGTTGATGGCAAAGCACGAAAAAAAAAAATTAAGCTTATTTAAAAGCAGTTTTTAAACTTTTGCTATACAAGGCCTTCCATAAATGGACCATTAAAGATATTTAGAGAACCATAAAGTGCAAAAGGGGGAGGAATCAAGGCAATGAATTGAAACTTATTTGGATAAAATAATTCAAGGTTGATGATAAAAAAAAAAGTCTTAGGCGTATTTAATGTTAGTATTTTGTAGGAATTGTAAATTTTTTTGAGTGGGGATATGAAAAAAAGCTTAGGATATCCTTTACTTTAAGTTAAAAGTTGTTTGTATAAGGTCTAAAAAAGCGTATAATCAGCTAAATAACAACTATGCAACAAAAATAGTTTAACCAAACATTTTAATATTAAGTTTTACTAAAAATTCAAGCACACACTTATATCTTTTAAATTATATTTTGTCTTCATCTTTTCTGTATAATTATTTGTCGTTATAGTTTATTCAACATCAAAAAAACAAAGTAAAAAAATTTAGTAAAAAAACTGAAGTGTAAAAGCTTCGTACAAATCAATCTACATAGCAGTTATTAACTTTAACTTATGTAAGCTGTGTATATAATTATTTTTTTAAAATTACATACTAAAATTTCATAAAAGATTAACAAAAATGTATACAAATTTAAAATTAATATTGTTTGGCCCAGCTTAGTTTAATATGAAAAAAGCAGTGCTTAAAACTTGCAAAGTTTGATGAGTTTAGGCATAACAACTTGTTACAAATTCTTACATTTTAAAAAAATATAGTTTAGTCCAAGAAACAATTTAGATTTTATTTTTTAGCATTTAGTTTTAAATAAATGTACAAACTATGAACTATAAAATCCACTAAAAATGAATCCAACAAGAAAAGTCATTTAAAACGTCATTGTGATAAGAAAAAACTCAAAAAATATAACATAGTTCAACTAAAGCATTAGAAATTTTACGTTTTAAAAAAAAAAAAATTATAAAAAACACTTAAGAAAATTAACTAAGTTATTTTTGTTTTTATTTATCCTTAAATAAGTAAATATTAAAATTCCTTGCTTATATAAAAATATTTACTAAATACCAAAATTTGTCTACTACAAAAATACTCTACTTACCAGAAAAATTATTTTAAATATTTTGTTTATAAAAAATGTGTTTACTGAAAAACAAATTGTGAAAAAAACAACCATAGTTATTATTTTATGTTCTTAAAACAAAAAAAAATATTTTTATCACTTAAATATACTCAAAATAGAAGCATCAGTTATAAAATGAAACTGTAGCAAACTTACCTTTCAGTGGAAAGGCAAGAAAATTAATTGAAGAATTGGTAAAGAAAATTATATCGACATTGTAAAAAACCATAAAAGTAAATTTATCAGGGCTTAAATATTTCAAAAACTGAAAAAAACAGCATGCACCAGAAAATTACTTTTGATATTCAAAATTAAAAGGATTTTTATTTTCATTTTTAAATATGTTTACACTAATATAAGCTTACTTTAATATTTCTAAAATGAAATTGTATTACTAAAAATTTATGATAACAAGTATTGTTAGAAAAAAAACCTTAATCAAATTTTATCTTTTTAGAAGAGTGTTTAGGAATAAGTTCGTTCAGTCTTAAAAGATAAAATTAACATTAAAAACAACTTAATTTTACTATGTTTTTAATTTTTAAAATACTATTACAAACACTTTTAATAAAAATACTTTGTTGTAGATTTTATAATAAAACAAACTTTCCATACTTGTATGTTTTTTTCTTAATTCTCCCAGGTAAGCAATTTTTTCAAACTTTTTGTTTTTTTACTTGAGCATTATATTTTGACTTGATATATACAAACGTTTATTTGTATTTTTAGTTGGCATAAAAACAACTAAACTCTGGAAGCCCAGGTGGTTACTTTGATTAACAAAAAAATTCTGACTTGTTGTTATGCAAACATTAGTTGTCCTAAAATTTCACCTCTTTAATATTTTGTTAGTATTTTTTGAAGTTGCCTGATTTGAAGAATTACTGTATTGAATTTTTTATAGTGTTTTATAATCGTTGCACACATCTTCTATTTTAGCTGTTGCTTATCTAAGTTTCGATATTTTATATAAAGAAAGTTAAAACTCCAGATTAATTTTTTGCCGAAATTAACAAGTTTTAATTCTTACAAGAATAAATGATCACTCCCATATTGAAAATAGATGTAAATATTACAAAAATAAAACTATATAATGTAGGTGTTTAAAGCTTATAAAATATATTTTTTGTTAAATTGTATGAAGTTTGTGAAATAAATTAAATGATATATTTAATTTATAAATAGTTTAAATAATTATATTATTATCACTACAATATAAATGCTAAATGTTCTTTGTCTTGCTTAATTATGTTATGGAACAATACTTATAAAATTAATTTTATATTATACCGTATCAAAACATTCTCTATTTTACACCATATCGGAATTTCCCTTTTTTTAACATAACCCCTTTAAAGAAAATTAAAAAGTTATGGCCTCCTCCTATGAGAAATATAAAAGAGCTACTTTCTTTTTGAATTTTTCATTAACTCAAGAATAGCTAGTCTAATTTTAAAAACAACCCTTAAAATGACTAAGACCGATTTTTAAAGTTCCTATGACCCAACTATTCTCGCACTTCCCCTTTTAAGCTAGTACACTTTTTTTTCAAATTGTATGGCCGACTGTGAAAACCCTGTGTAGTTTGGAATCAGATTCTAAATAAGTTATCTAAGAAGATTTCACATTTTGTTATATTGATATAGGTTTCATTTATATAATGTTATATTAAATCTTTATACTCTGTTATATTCAGTTTATATTTTGTCCTGGACAAGACGTTTTAGGGACCCATGGTGTGCGACTCGATAACTGAAAGGTTTTTTTCGTGCACAAAGTCCTGGGACCAAGTATTTTTAGTGCATTTTTGGCGTTCAATGAACTATACTGTTGTTTGATTATATTATTCATATTCAGTAACAATAAAACAGATAATATATTTTATTATATGAATGTAAAAGACATATTATCTCATACAATAGCTGGTTTCATTTCCGTTGTACTAACGCAGATTTCCTCCACCATGTTGTTAAGTATTAAATTTTAATATTGTTTTCTTAATTATAATTATAACTTAAACAAATAGTTTTTTTATATCATTTGTTTTACTATTATTACACATTAAACTTGTAAAATAATATTTTCTCTGCTACTATATGATTAATTTCATTGAAAATGCTTGTCAACCATATAAGGATACTTGCCTCATTCTGAATACAGCCTAAAGTTGTGCAGTAATCTGCTTCATTATATCAACTAGACTATACTGTCTAATGATCTTAAAAATATAATTATTAGTTGAAATTATTATTAACCTATAAATTTATTAAAACTAAAATGTTTATACTGTCTAATTACTTTTAAAATGTTATTATTACAACAAAAATTGAAACAAAAGAAGATTTTTTTGTTAATAAAACTTGTAGAAACAAACAGATTAACATAAATTTTCACATATTTTAATACAAGCTATTAGTTACTTTTTTTCTTTCACAATAAGTTATTAATGATTAATTCTTTTAAAATTTTAGTTTAAAAAGTTTTATTTAATTTATACCATGTAGTTTTTTTCTAGGCTAGGAAAAAAAAAATCAGACAAGTCTGACCCTTAGAACATTTTTTAGAAAGTCATAAAACCAAATTTAAAAGAAATTCACACTGGAGTTTTATCAACTAAAGCTCAAATTTAAGAAATGCAAATATAGCAAGAGTTTTTACTTCAGTAGTGTTATTTATTACACATGTAAAATTTTTAACTTGGATTTCCACATAGATTCCAAAGTAAATTTAAAAGCTACTAAATTGATTGACTTATATATATAATTTGCACTTTTACTTTTCATATGGAAAAGTTATAACGAAAATATAAGTATATTTCTATCAATAATAGTCACTAATTAGTTTGTTAACATTGACTAGTATTTATTTTTACAACTTGAGCGTTAAATCAAACAACGTTTACAAACAATCACATTCTATTTTCAGATAAACTTAACTCGTTATCCATTTATATTAAACCACTGTATTTAAAAAACATTATCAGAATTTATATTAAACAACTTTTATTAATACACTGTAAGTTTTTTATAGCATTTAAAATCTTGTTATTTCATAGACAATAACATAACTAATTTGTAACTTTCCACTTAAAAGTTATATAGTTTTTTCTTAAAAGATATTTTAAAACTACCATTTTGTATACTAAAATAATGATTAATTACTTTGATTAATCCGCTTCTATATATCCATAGAAATTTTTAATTTATTGAAGTCAGTTTACTTAAAACCTGCAAAATAAATTTCAAAATAAAAAGTTTATTATAAAATAGTTTATGTATGATTTATGAAATATGTCAGTTTAAATAAAACAGACATCAGTTAAAATAGTGATAGTAAAATTTGCTAAACAAATCTAATTTTTTGTCAGACTGCTAGGATTTTTATTAACTAAATATTTTTAATTTTTCTTATATTTATTTCTTTTATTAATAGTTTTATTGTTGTGTCATCACTATAAATATTGTAGAAAAATTTGATTTAATTATATTGTTCAACATTTAACTAGAATTCTTTAATTTAATTTGAAATAGATAACTTTTTAACTGAAAAGTTTTACATAAGTCACTCATTTTTAAAAGATTTATTAATTAATTTCGTTTAGCTCATCATTAGAAAAAACTTGCTCAATATAATACTGATAATAATATAGTGTAAGTTTAGTTATAAACATTAATTTTGAAATACCTAGATAACAATTGTTACGTCATAAAGCATAAAAGTCTGTTTAAAGATTAAAATTATAGTTAAGTTATAGTTAGCTGATTTGAAGTTGTTTGTAAGACAAAACTGTTAAAACAAAAACATTTAAGGTAGTAGAATTACCCTTTTTTGTGCTTAGATCTATCTGTATAGTGGGTTCAAAATTCTACCTAGAGCAAGAAACACATACCATCTCTCAGTTCTTGAATCTTTGTTTATCATAACTCGTGAGCCGAAAATTTGTAAATAAGAGATTTTAACAATTTTAAACTTTATAATTAGCGTGTTTTTAGTATTATTGTTGTCGTTTATTGTCGTATGTTGTAATGTACTTTTTATTTAATTTTATTTCAGGTAAAATTTCTACTATCTTAAATGTTTTTGTTTTAACAATTTTGTCTTACAAACAACTTCAAATCAGCTAAGTATGATTCAACTCTACTTTAAACCTTTTAAACAGACTTTTATGCTTTTTGACGTAACAATTTTTAGCTGGGTTTTTCAAAATTACTACTAAAATTACAATATATTATATCAGTCTTTAGCAAATATTAATAATTAAATTTATTTCGATTAAAAGCTAAATGAAGTTAATTAATAAACCTTTATAAATCAGTGACTTATGTTTACCCTTTTTAGATAAAACCAGTACAAAAACCAAACAATTAAGTTAATTTTTTATTTCTTTTAAAGATAGAGTTCTTTACGGACTTAATTTTCTTTTTCTGACCGTTATTTGCTATTGAATACAGTTACCTGATTTCCTTACATAATCCATACATGTCCAACTCCCTTATCCAAGTATTTTAATAATTATTGCCACCGAAACACTCAATATAAAATGAACGCACAAACTTTGCTACAAATAAGTTCAAATATGTAAGTTTTCAGTGTTGAATAAATTTAGAAACATCATAATAAAGTACTATTGATTAGGAACTAGATGACAAAGTCAATAAAATGACCATCAGTTAAAAGATTATTAAAAAGTTTATATAATGCGTTGGTGCTTGTTTTCTAACATAAAAATTAAAATAAAGTATTACATTAATCAAAGGTGTGTGTTTCTTTTTACCTTTTTACTATTTTATCAAGTTTATATGCTTATGCGATTAATGTATCATACAAGGGTCAGCTGTTATGTTTAAAAACTATAAACAAAACTTAAAGTTTATCCATATGACTAAATGCGAAAATAATTACTTTCGATAAAAAAGTTAATAAAAATTGAAAAATTTAATGCATAACCATAGTAACTATAAAAATATAACTAGATATATAGTATGTAACAGAAGAGAATAATCTAAATGTGTTATAGTGAGATTTTTTGGTTTATTAAAGTACCATTTATTACTTTAATCTATTAAAGGAGAGTTATTCAATTTATTTCTGTTTTTATTTTTTTTAATGCTCTACGACTCAATAATTAAAGTTTTAGTTATTCATAAGTAAATAATACTTAATACTTCAATTAGTTCTCGTTATATTGTCCAAAAAGAATTAAAAGACATGTTTTAAACTTTATACTATTTGATATTAACAACTGTTACTATATAAAATCAAGCTTAGTTAAATTTATATCTTGTAAACATCTGTCAATACACAAAGATGTTAATACATCTAGCATGTATAATTAAATTTAAAAATAATTTATAGAACTGCTCTACTGGGCACGACTCATACATACACATAATACGAGGTGTTTGATTTATAACTGTCAGCTGGTAACATTGTTTTTATTTTATTATTAATAAGACATATTAAAAGTTTTTAGTAATACATAAAGGGCTTAAGATATTATAGTTATATAATTAATATAACATAATAGTGATAGAGTTAAAAGTATTGTTGCACTTAAATATTATCTGTTTAAAATCTTATAAATGTTAAACATGGTTTGATAAATCTTAGCAAAACAGTTTACTGTTTGCAAAAGAAACCTTTCGTCAATTAGTACAAGCATAAAGCCAAACTTAGAACAGATATACAGCTAATACAAAACGTGAAAAAATGGTCTGTAAAATTTTCAATTACTATAAACAACAGTTTAAACGGTTAAAAAACTTATCAACAAAAGTAAAGTTAATTACTTATCAGTTAACGTTGGCAAAAATAAAATACTACATTTTTCATCTTCAATAAAACTGTTTTCATAAATGAACAAATTTAAAACAGGTATAGATTATTAAAAAGCTGAGTAATTATATATAAAGCTGAATGAAATTTCTGTGAAAAAATAATTAATAAAGTTAGATAAATAAACAACAGTAAAACATCACATATAAAGTTGTAAAAATCTCGTTGTTTACATTTTATCAAGAAACGAATTTTTATGAGTAGCATTTCTAAAACTAAACATTGAATGTGGCTGTTGAGTATAAACACTACTTCAGCAACAATGAGCTTCACTGATAATTCGAATCGTTCCAAGCCATTCTAAGAGCTCTGAAAAAATAGTACTAATAATGCATACTTAACTTAGTGAATTTTAAGGAAATCTTTACAAATTCAGATAAAAATTCTTAGTTGTTTTTCTAAATGAAATTTGTTATCAAAATGTTTTTGATTTGCTTTAAGTTTTAGATGAAATATTGAGAAAAATTTTTAAGAATTAGGTAGTTACCATCTAAAAATAAAATATAGAATCCTAATTATCTAACTAATTTTTTACTAAAAATTAAAGCTGTTGAAAAAGAAAAAGTCTTTTTCAATGAAATTTAAAAAACTATCAACGATTGTTTTTAAGTAAAAAGTCTCTAACCCATTAGAATATCTAAGTTTTCTAATCGTTATAGTATTACTGAAAACACTGTTATACTTTTCTTCAGTCGAATGAATTTTTATTTTGAAAGTATCGTTGATTTTGAATTTTGAAACTTTTAGTTCAAAAACATCATCCCACCTTAAAACGGCATTATAATCTATAACACCGTTCTTATACAGCTTTGGAACCTGAAAAAATGCTTTAATAGTATATCATTTGCAATTGTAACATCATGTACTAAAAAGTCCATGTTAACACATTATCAAAAATTAGCATAAAAGTTATGAACTTAAAAATTTTTTTTAATAGCTGGTACATCTTTTGCCGACAGATAAACTTTGTCTTTATAATTAAAAAATCTAAAAAAGTAAACCTTCTTATTGCACAAAGTTATTTTCAATAACAAAAAGACTCACAAAAAAAGTTGTTTCTGTAACTGATGCGAAATAGAAACTAAAATAAAATATGCCGCTCTCAGCTGTTAGTTTGCAACGATGAATCGTCGGTATACCGGGAACGAACGATGAAGTTTTCAGTTTGAAATGATTTTCAACAAAATGGCCGCTTGGAGCGTACGTGTCTCTATTCCACATCGGTCCGTAATGTCTTATCTTTAATTTTTTTTTTCAGCTGGATGTATAATACTAAATTATAAGTTTTGTTAGACGCTTTTGATTTTAAAAAAATTGTTGTTAATTTAACTTCTTAGTTAGTTTTGTATGTTAAAAAACATTTTATTATTATCTAAATGACGCGTTTTGAATAAATATGTAGCGTTACCATTTTTATTATAAAAATTCTATAAAATTTTAATTTCTTTTAAGTTATGAATTACTTGATTATTTTTAATTTGTAAAAATGACGCTTTGTGTATCAACTCGTGGCGTACTCTTAATAAAAATAGAAAATATTAAAAAATTCAAAAACTTGTGAAGTGCTTAAATATGTTTGATTTGTTTTTGTTTTTACTACAAGTACATTTTAGTTTCAAAATTCAAAACAAAGTAAAAGCTGTTATTGTTAAAACAGTGATAGACTTTAACACTGACACTATATATATGATTTTTTGATATTTATTAAGACAACATCTCGTAATAAAAGTAAATATTACTAAGCAAACTATTTAAAAATGTATCCTCAAACACAAAACTAACAACAACATCGTGTACAACGTCGGGCTTAATAGATCTTCCTTTTGATTTCAAATAAAAGGAGCTTCCAGTTTGCCACTCGCTACCCCACAATTCTCTGGGGTTCTCATCATCGTTTGTGTTAACGTAGGCGAGATAATTTTGCGTGTACAAATCTTTTCTGTCAGTGGCCAACGTTTTATCAACTATTTCAAAGGCAACGAAAGGGTTCATTTCTATTGGATGTTCGCTTGTAGTGTCAATTATTTCAAATGCTGAATAAGTTTGAAGAATCGTTACGTTAATTACTGAACTGCTCTTAAAAACATATAATTACTAAAACTAAATTTTTAAACTAACGAAAGGTATAATCAAAAGATAGCCTTACCTTTTAAAGCACATTCACAAGTACCTGTTAGTAAATACACAATTTATTCCTATTTAGAACAGTTAAAATAACTCAAAATAGTATTAGTAAATTTCTTAAAAGCTAAAAGTAAGCTGAGTAAAGCTCTGCTTTATTAAACTTTATATTATTAAAAATTAAAAGAAAACTTCCAAAAAATTTAATTAAAAATAAATAAATAAACCTTAATATAGCATACAAAAAATTATTTTTGCAGTGTATTGTTAATAATAATTTTAGTTGTCCTAAATAAGTAAAAAGACTAGTTACTATTTTCACATCCGACTAAAGTTCCTTGCCATTCTTGACATTTGTTTATCCAATCTGTTCTTATTTTGCCTTTTGGAAATCTAAAATTCACCTGATTGCCAGCGATAACATCTGGAGTTAGAAAACGTTAACAGTTTTACTATTATTTACGTGATGTTTTTGTTTGTACATGTCAGGAGCGACACATGATTACGTCATAGAACATTAGGAGCAACTTAAAATAATTGGAATGTTGGTTTGTATTATGATTAGATAATAATATAGTTTAAAACTGTAACATTGATTTTGTTGAATTATTAAAGTAGGATATATAAATAAAATTATAGTTAAATCCTGCTTTTATATGCCATGACGTCATTACTTGTCATTACCACAATACATGCAAGTATCTTTAAAACACGTGATTTATATAATTAGTAAAATTTTGCTTTATGTTTACATTTTTAACGTAAAAAAATAGTACAGCTAAGTAATAACTTTTGTTAGATGTACTAAAATTTTATTAAACCAAAATTCATTATTAGGTTTGTATAAAGTATTTATTATATTTATAACACCGCATATATATAACTAAATTAATTCTCACTGTTCATTTGAAATGTAACAAAACTGCCTCCAACTGAACACTTTATTTCAGTAGGACCTCTTAGCGCAACTGGGTTTAAAATTCGCAAATAGGAATATAGTATTGTGCCAGTCATGTCGTTTGTGTGTAAAATTTTGAAATGGTTTTCAAAATATTTTGCATTTACACCATTAACGGTCCATTCAGCTTTGGTACTTCCAACTCTTCGAATTCCGTGAAATGCACAACCATAAAACAATCCCATATCTGATTGTTCCCTTTTTGTAGCTGTTACGGCACAACCTAGGAAATATAGATAGTCTTTGATTATTTCTAGTAAACAATTTAATAACTTTCTGTTGTTTAGCGTTAAAAAATAAAAGGTTCGAGCTAAAAAAACTAGTAATATAAAACACTTACTGGTTTCTCTAAAGACATGTGCTACAAGTATTACAATTCCAATCAATACCTTTGAGAAAAACATGTTTTTTGTCACAAAAATATCTATAATAGTTTATCATTATATGTCCTTTATTTTAAAATTAATAGTTTTTGTAAAATGTCTTGTTTTTAGACTGAAAAAATCTTTCGCTAAAAAGGTGATTAGTATCTGGTTTTAAAGTATTTTTTCTTTTTTTGAAAAACCTTTTATAAATATTTATTACATTTGTTAATACTACACTACTGCAATTTTTTTTTCTAAAACTTTTGATTTATTTTAAACTTTTCTGGGATAAACACCTATAGGATAAATTAAATAAACAAAAGTCTTCTATTACCAATATTTGAAACTTTGGGAAAAAAAATTAATGCATTTTTGATTATACCAACTACTTGATTTTTAATCTTTAAGTTGATTTCAATATTTAAAAATATAAACAATTCATAAATATTAAAACCAGGCTTTTAATTTAATCTTTTTTAGTATAGTACTTATAAAATTTCTTTGAAATACATATTCTAACAAAATAGAAAATCGTTAGCAACTAATATAATCGTTTCTAGTTTTTTTTTTATTCATATAGCTGCATTATGTTTCACACAACTCTAAACACATTGCTAAACACTAAGTGCAGTGATTAGTGCAAAACATTGTAAATTAAACATTTAAATTTCCTAATTCTATTCAATATTATAATCGCACAAATGTGTAGAAATAATCATAAGATAATTTGGTCTGATCTGTAGTTAAATGAATTATTTTAAGTTTATTTGAGATAAAAGAACAAGTATGTCACTGTTTTATCAAAACAGTAATATAACAAATTTATACTAAACAATGGTAAAATGATTTGTTTAGTTCGTTGTTTAAGTTTAGAATTTAAGTTTTGTGGCTTTTAGAAAAAGTTTTAACAAATCTTAGTAATTTTAAAAGTAAAAAAAATGCTAATTTTAGTTTATACTATTTTCAATACTAGTTGTTTTGCTTTTTATTTAAAACACTAGTTGTTCGTAATGAAAAGTGTTATGTTTCTTAAAAACATGAAAATAATAAACTGTAATTACATTACACAGTAAAACAATAAAAATCTTAAACAAATAACAAACTTTTTTTAATTAGTGCAATCTTTAATGGCACTGTTTTAAATTAAAGCTTATCAAATATTAATAAAAACCTACATACAATTTTAAAGTAGAAGTGAATATCAGCCTGATTTAACGAGCCTTAATATAAAATCAAATACTTAACTATGATTACATTACACAGTATAAAAATAAAGATCTCAGATAAAAAACAAACTTTTGTTTAATTAGAGTAATCTTCAATGGCACCGTTTTACTTAAAAGCTTAATAAATATTAATAAAAACCTACGTACAATTTTAAAGTAGAAGTAAATAAACCTGATTAAACAAGCCTTAATAAGAATCAAATACTTATACAAGATTAAACATTTTTTAAAAATTTAAACCTAACAATACAAGTATTATCGGCATAAACTGTTTTTCTTTTCTGTTTTTTTACCTCAGTTGCTAAGTTTTAAACTAAAAATAACAATAAATGCTTGGTCATTGTAGAGCCTAGTTTGGGAAAGTTTCTGAATAAAAAAAAGCATACTAAGGTATTGCGACCAAAAAGGTGAGTGCATTAATTTATAAGTAAAGTAAAATAGTATTCAGTTGCTTATACCAAGTTGCTGAAATGAAATGAAATGTACTTGGAAATTAAATATGTATTAGGTTTATTTTTCAGTAAAGTGTTAACCGGGATTCTGAAAACTGCACCAACAAGGCAAAAATCTTCTTGCCGCGAAATATAATACAAAAATGAGAAAAATTTATTTATTTTTTTAAACAACTAAAACTGTGTTTCTAGTAAAAAATTACTTTTAGACTGATAATTTGACAAATACGTTTTACTATTGCTTTTATGTCCTAAATTTATATTGTAATATAGTTTAAATCTATGGTTTAATACTATGGTTAAAAACTATACATATATTAAAAAAATATATACATTTACATAAAATAACAATACTTGTAAAAAAAATTACTAATTTTAATGATAAGTAGATTATAAGTATTATTATTTATATGTTTCTTATTTCATACTTAACATTTATATTCTACTTTACTTAGCAAATTCAATATATAATTAAGCATTTGTTTACAACTAAAAAATGATGTGGTGTCTATATCAAAATTTGTTTCTATAGCCTTTTACAAAAATATTTATTTGGTGATGTAGTAAATTTCTTATTTTGAACAAAAATATATAGAATATAAGAAAATGTTTAATAAAAATTTTTTTTTTATGTTACTACACCTTTTTCATTTGACCTTTGCCAAAATAAGGATAAACTTGTCTTGCATTGTTTTACAGACATATTAACAGACTTTTAAGACACATAAGCTATATTGGTTAAAGCCATAGAGTACATTAGGCTCCTTATGAAAGGCACAAACTAAAAATGCAAAAGTATTAATTTCACTAAAAATCATCCCTTGTGTTATTCAAATTAATCACTTCAAATTTTCGAAACACAGTCAGATTTCTTTCAGAATTTAATTTAATCTCTTATTGTTAACAAAATTTCTTATATAATGAGGTATAACTAAATAATTATCAATTATTTAAGGAATAAGTTTACAAAGTCTAAAGATATAAAGAGGTTATTTAGCATTTAAAAACATATTTTAAATAAAATATATAAATAAATCTAATTTGTGCAATATTAAAAAAAATAAAGTTTTTTTTTTTTATTTTTTTAGAAATCTACGGAATAAGTACGTAAAGATGCGAGAGGTTACTGTAGTTTGTTTGTTAGGCAACCCTGTTTAAAAAAAAACTCACGAAGTATAGGAAATAACGAAGTTTTTTGACTGTGAAATAAAGCATAAAAACCGCAAACAAAATATTGCTATATGTCAAATTGAATAGACAGTTAAGTTTATTAAATATTGTTAACGAAAGTAAAAACATTTATTAAGCCATTAATGAAGTAGAAAAAATTATTTTTTATTGATAATTGTATCAATTATTTATTACTTTATCTGAATGAAAATATTGCTCATAAAACGGAGTAAATCAGAAATATAAGACGATTTATAAGAATCACAATACGTTAATTAGGAGTTGTTGCGAGAGATGAAAAAAATAAATCGCTTAAGTCAGTTTTAACGAAGCACATGATTATCTTCAGTAACTATATAATTATCATAAAAATTTGTCAAGGTAAGTTATACAGTAGCAAAAGTAAATACTTAAAAGTAGATACCGTTTAGATTTGAAAACTTTTTCAAAGAACTTGTGTTGGTGGTAGTAAAAGTTTTTTGTTAATTTTTTCAGTGGCAACAAAAAGTCGCTTTTAGGCAATTTATTTATTCAATTTTATTTCAAATTCAAATAAATCAAATTAGGACTTTAATCGATCTATTAAAACGAAAGTAACAACAAATGCTGCTCATCTGAGAATATTTATTTGAGGTGATTTTAGTAACTTAAGTATTATTTAAAAATTTAGTTTCAAAATGAGCATCTCTGTACATTGGTGTGCGTAGAAATAAACTTTAAATACACAGAAAACTTCTAATAATATCAAACTGTGTCAAAACCAAAGTGAAATATACTCTATTTCTTTTTAGTGTGTTATTTCAAATGGTTTTGAGACAATACTCATAAGAAAAATTTAGGTATAAACTACATTTCAAACAAAATACCTAAACTGTGAAAAAATGACATTTTAGTTAATTATTGTGATTAAAATATTGACTATGAAAATTTCTGTAAAAGGTTACACATACATTTATTAAGAATGTTAAGAACATTGTACTGCGAAATCATGTGAATCTGGTTACCTACAAGGGGTGTTAAAGATAAGAAAATAGAAATAGTTGGTCATTATACTTAAAATTACCATTATTACTTATTTTGTGAAAAAAACCTTATGTTGTATATACATAATAAATATAAAAAAAATGTTTGTACTATTTTTAATTCTTAGAAAGAATGTAAATAGTTTAAAAGTAGCCAAAGGTTTTTAAGAATTTTTTTCCAGGTTTTCTGAAGTTCTTTCATGTAATTAAAAGTGCAAGTTTTTTAGACTATTTTTAGTATTTATAGTACAAAATTAAGTTTACAGTAAAAAAAAACTGTCTAGAGTAGTATAGCAACATTAAAAAGATACTGTTAGGCGACTTTAAATGTGTTTTTGAATAAATAAAACTGTTAATAACAAAAACATATTTATATGATTTATGTAAAGTCGAAGTTTCATTACTTTGCTTGTAAAAATTATTTAAAACTCTAGGTTTTATTTTAAAAATTCTGAAGTTTTAGATTTTTTTAGCCTAAAAAGTCAAACTTCAAGTTTTTTAGAATTTAAGGTTTTTTGGCAACAATGATTGTTCACATTTATATGTAACAATAAAAAAACAATATTTCCAATTATTGCAGTTGCAAGACTTAAAGCTTGAAATATATCATAACTAAAACTATGAAATGAAGTAAACATACATCATAAGTTTACTTTGCCACTCTTCAAAACAAAAAATTCTGTCTGAGGGATCAAAAAACTACTATAACAATTTAGAATAAGAAAAAAATTTTAGTCAAAAACTGAAAAATGCCTAGATTGGCCTGTATTCAAAAATTTTACAAACAAGCGTGATTTAGTCTGAGTGTGTGGAAATGTTAAGTTGTTTATTTGCTTAAAATTAAACTATTTTGATTGATAATACACAGACTCAACAAATTTATCATCTCTAAATCTAGTTTGTACAAAAAATGTATTTCCAAAAAGAGTATCTATATATATAAGTGTGCATGCAAATAAATTGACTTAAGTTGCCAAAAAGTTTTGTTTATAAAATAAAAATGTACACTGAACAAAAACTAATTTAATTATGTCATATTTATTAATTGAAATGTGTCTGTACATTCTTAGATATTGTATGAATAAATAATCATGATCGAAAATTATGCTTAAATTGAACCTAATCTTAGTTTAATAATATTTTAAAAGTGGTTTAAAAATGATCATCTCTGTACATTGGTGTGCAAAAAACTTATACAACATTCAAAACGTGTTAAAATCAAAAAAAAATAACCTTATTTATTTTTATTATGTTATTTAAAATGTTTTTGTGTACACTTAAATATATTAATAAAATATTGTAGGTATAACTTACATATTAAACAAGATATATAAACTGTAAAAAATTACATTTTTGTTAATTACAGTGCATTACTTTTGTACACGAGGGAAAACATTTATATTCTGTTTATTAACTTATTAGGTGTTATTTAAATAACTTACTGAGTCCAAGTACTTTTAAAACTGTTTTTCTCAGATCATAATTTGTTATTGTAAGAAGAAATTTATACTAAAACTGAAAAAAACACACAGCTCGAATGCTAATCTGTCTTTTTTACATTTTTATCCCAAAGCAGTGAAGCCTTTTAATTGTTTCAAAATGTTATACAGGGACTTCAAATGAAAAAGTCAAAAACTTAACATTTTTTTACCATAAACAAATTAAACTTAGTATATATCCTTCCCAGCGGGCCACATTAACATGCTCGCGGGCCATAGTTTGCCGACCCCTGCTCTAGTTAATGAAAAATTTAAAACTTAATGCAGTATAACTATAAAAAAATAAGAAACTTAGAAGTACAAGTTAAAGAACAATACATTAAAAGAAACAATTTAATTATTAAACTCAAAATAGCACTAACTGAATTAAATGAACAAGTAAGAAACAAAAATATAGTAATATGTAGATCAGATAAAGATGGTAAATTAGTAGTTCTGAAATTTGATGACTACAATAAAATAATGGGTCGAGAGCTTGAAATGTTCAAAAAGTTAGACACACTAAATGAAAATAATATTAAAAAGTATTTTGAAAACATACGTGAAAAATTTTAATGACTTGATTATAATTTTACATAAGCTAAATTGCATAGATGATAAAATTTTAAAACATACAATCGGAATAAAACATAAAAACGGTATTTACTCAAAACTAAAAGGAACAATGGACAAACGCTTTCACTGTAACGAACCTGCATATGCTTACTCACTGTTTAAAACACATAAATTAAATTAATCAGAAGTTTTTTGACATTTTTGAAATACCAACTCGACTAGTACAAACTGCAGGTAACATAACCACTTCAAGAGTTACAAGATTTTTAAAAATGTTATTTAAACCAATAAGTATTAAATTTTGTAAATATGATGTAAACGAATACTGTAAAGACAGCAAAAGTTATTCAGAAGATTTAGATTTATGAAAAAAAAAAAGTTTACCACAAAATCATTTGAATAAACAAATAATATTTTTAGTCGCTGCAGATGTACAATGCTTATACTCTAACATAAGTCGAGAATTAGTTAAAGTTAGTTTGTCAAATGCAATCGAAAAGTGCACAAACTATTCAAAACAATTAAATAAAACTTTAGTCGATCTTACAATGTTATGTTTAGAAAATGTAGTAGTGCAAAACGGAACATCATTCTATTCGCAAGTAAACGGAATTGTTACCGGATTTAAAGAAAACCTCATAGACTCACATATGTTTAGTATTTATTTTATTTTTTAATTTATTTGATTTTCTAGTTAAAGTTTTATGCTAATAAATTAACTCCTAGCATTTTATTACAAGTAAATATATTATATTTAAACACTTAACCAATGCTACCTTTTATAAAAATTATAATAAAATGAAGAGTTTAAACTTTTTTTCATTTAATAAGTTCAAAATTAAAAAGCTAAAAATACTACCAGTGTTTTTAGACTCATAGTTCTCAGGATAACTCAGTCTAGTTTCAAATTTTTAGGATGCCACACATTCAGTATACTCAGAATTGCTCAGGAAATTTTCAAAACATCAGAATGACTTAGGCCAATTTGATTGTTCTTAGTCAGGATAGTTATAAATTTATATAATCTCTCAGTCATTTGTTCTAAATTTTATACATTAATAAGATTTATTTTTAATCCAATTTTAACTCTTTGATAATGGATAAGCAATGTTTTTCAAAGCCTTGTTTTGTCTTTTTGCTAATTTCAGGAGGGCAAAAAAAACTTGAAACTAAGATTTTAACAATTTAAGCTTGAAAACCTGGAGTTTGAGACACTTATTAAAAACTTTGAATTTTGAATAAAAATCTTTAAAAACAACGAACTTTAAAAAGTTTTTCTTTTAAAAACAGCCCTGATAACTTTTTTTTTATTTGACCATTTTGTTTAAAAAGACCATTTTGGTACTTTTTTATATCTTTCTTATACTTTCAATGTAGATAAAATTTTTAATGTAAAACATCTACTCCTGTCCAAGCTTCCTCAAGATGTTTCTTTAAGAAAGCCTCAAAGACTCACATGTGTTTAGTGTTTAGTTTATTTTTTACTTTATTAAATTTTCCAGTCTAAGTTTTATGCTAAAAAATTAACTACTAGCATTTTATTACAATTAAATATAATATATTTGCCCAGTTAATCAATGCTATCTTTTAAAAAAATTATAATAAAATGAAGAGTCTAAACAATTATTCTTTTAATAAGTTCAAAATTAAAAAGCTAAAACTACTACCAGTGTTTTTAGACTCATAGTTCTCAGGGTAACTCAGTCTAGTTTCAAATTTTTAGGATGCCACAAATTCAGTATACTCAGAATTGCTCAGGAAATTTTCAAAACATCAGAATGACTTAGGCCAAGTTGAATGTTCTTGGTCAGGTTAGTTATAAACTTATATAATCTCTCAGTCATTTGTTCTAAATTTTATACATTAATAAGATTTATTTTTAATCCAATTTTAACTCTTTGATAATGGATAAGCAATGTTTTTCAAAGCCTTGTTTTGTCTTTTTGCTAATTTCAGGAGGGCAAAAAAAACTTGAAACTAAGATTTTAAAAATTTAAGCTTGAAAACCTTGAGTTTGAGACACTTGGAAAATACTTTGAATTTGAACAAAATCTCTAATAATCAGGATCTTTAAAAATTTTTTCTTTAAAAAACAGCCCTGATAACTTTTTTTTTATTTGACCATTAAAAGACCATTTTCGTACTTTTTTTATACCTTTCTTAAACTTCTAATTTAGATAAAATTATTAATGTAAAACATCTACTACTGTCCAAGCTTCCTCAAGATGTTTTTTAAGAAAACCTCAAAGACTCACATTTGTTTAGTGTTTAGTTTATTTTTTATTTTAATAAATTTTCTAGTTTAAGTTTTATGCTAATAAATTAACTACTAGCATTTTATTACAAGTAAATATATTATATTTAACCAGTTAATCAATGCTATCTTTTATAAAAATTATAATAAAATGAAGAGTTTAAGCATTTATTCTTTTAATAAGTTCAAAATTAAAAAGCTAAAAATACTACCAGTGTTTTTAGACTCATAGTTCTCCGGATAACTTAGTCTAGTTTCAAATTTTTAGGATGCCACACATTCAGTATACTCAGAATTGCTCAGGAAATTTTCAAAACATCAGAATGATTTAGTCCAATTTGATTGTTCTTAGTCAGGATTGTTATAAATTTAGCAATCTCTCAGTCATTTTTATTCTAAATTTTTTACATTAATAAGATTTATTTTTAATCCAATATTTACTCTTTGATAATGGATAAGCAATGTTTTTCACAGCCTTTTTTGTATTTTTGCTAATTTCAGGAGGGCAAAAAAAACTTGAAACTAAGATTTTAAAAATTTAAGCTTGAAAATCTAGAGTTTGAGACACTTAGAAAAAACTTTGAATTCTGAACAAAAATCTTTAAAAACCAGGTACTTTAAAAAGTTTTTCTTTAAAATAATGGAACTGTTATTTGACAAAAAATCTACCATATGTATATACATTTTTTGTTGTGTCTATTATAACAAACACATTTGAAGAAGCTTTTCAGTATCTTTTTAATGCTGCTATACTGTTAAAGACAGGTTCTTACCTTAAACTTTAAATAATATTGAAAAGAGTTAAAAATCATTCACTTTTGAAAACCTGGAATAAGTTCAGAAAGCCTTTAAAAAACTTTCAAAGTCCCATGTTAACCCTTTAATTAGTTAAAGATGTTTCTAATGAAGTTTTAATAACTCAAGATAACTTAAGACTTTTCAAGGTCACTCAAAAATTCCTTGAGTCAAAAACTTTATTTTTAACTCTAATTTATAACCCTAATTATTCAAAAACTTAGGTCAACTCAGGCTAGTTTTATAAAAGTTAGACTTATTCAGGCTAGTTTTTGTTTCAGTTTAACTATTTTGGATATATCATTCATGTTTCTGACCTTTTTTTTAAATACCTTTTTTATTAATTTTTTTTTTGGATAGCAAAAGATTACTAAATAATATTTTTACAAACTTCTTTATTTTTACTTAATGACACACATCTGTTTCAAAAATTAATGAAAGTCCTTCAAGTGACCTGAACGGCTGGCAAAACTAATGATTACTATTCTATGGGAGATATAAAGTAGTATCTGATACAGGTCACTTTCAAAAATATAAATTAAATTTTCTTGGAAGAAGAAATTAAAAGGTTTTCAGTTATTGTACAATTTTATATTTGTAATCAAGATTTTCTTGATTATATAATATACTTAACAATTACACACACTTAGGTCTCTAAGGATAACTCAAGCTAGTTTTTAACTTTTAAAAACTAACACTAATTTTAACTTTTTACAAAAATCAGTCTGATTTAGACTAGTCTTGATTATTTTGTAATAGTTAGGCTTGTTTGGATAATGGGATGTTTAATATCTTAACTAATTATCTTTTCATGGTTCAGTTTAATGCTTTTACAGTTAAGATTTTTCACTATTATTTAAAATTTTTTAGTACTAAAAATTACAAAAAAAATTTGATAGATTAGGCTTATATAAGTTATATTTTATCAGTTTTTATAAAAGTCAAAGCCATTTAAAGGCTAGCTTGATGCAATTCAGTATAGTCTTTAGATACCCAGCTTAGATTATTTTTTCAAAATGTAGCAATACATCAGTTTTATTAAGTTTGTGATATTAAAAGTCAAGTAACAGTTTCATAATTCAGCAAACATATTTATATTTTCTAAATATAAAAAATACACACACTAAGAAGATATTTGTTAACGTTAATTATGATGCTTTAAAAGTATTTAAAAAAAAGCTTTTTAGAAATAATTATAGTTAAATTGTATAGGTTTAAATAGCTAATACAAAAAAATACTATTCTTTAGCTGCTATAGTTTCAGTCAGCTTTAAGTTTTTAAATTATACTTAAAACTTTGAAAAATAATTAGCTTAAAATGCTTTGACTGGTTTAACAAATAAAAATAGTAATTAAGTTATCATAGTTGTTTCCAAAATAAATCTATTACTAAAATTACTTTTTAGTTTTATACTGCTTTAAGTAGAGTTTTTAATCTTGATTTTCTCTTTTTTACTTATATTTTGGACAATATTTCACCAATAGTATTTTTAAAATAATAAGTTTAAACGATATAAAAGAGTTTTGAACTCAACTTAAAATCATATACAACTGTATGGAAGCATATAAGTAGTAGATTTTTTTTGTTATAAAATAATTAAACTTACTTGGTTCTAGTTTAAGTAAAATATAAAATATTAAAAAAGATATATACGTTTATTGATTATTAAACATTTTATTTTTTACTTAAACTAAAGCCAAGTAAGTTTAATTTTTTTATAATATAACAAATCTTTAGAATTGTATTAAAAATAAATTATATAAGTTTATTTACTGTTAAATACAGATCTAAATTAACGAAAAATGTTTACATATGTTTTTAGTTAGTTGTTATACACATTGCATTAATATCACAAACCTTTTTATTCTTAGTTAAGATTAATTTAGAAATTGTACACTAATTTTTGTTTACAAATATCTACTCTAAGTTAAGAAATTTATCACAGTTTATTAATAAGTAGCTTAATAGTTTACAGAATTATATAAAAGACCTCAAAATGATTGACCCAAGCACCAGTTCAAACCCTGAATTTTTCAAAACACTTCACACTTCCATTGAGTGGCTGGTTGATTTTGAAGAAAAAGTTCTAAAGGGAAATGTTCTTCACAAGATGCAAGTTGTTGACGCAAATTACACTCAATTAGTAAGTAACTGTTTGAACTAAACTTAACAAAATGATTCGGATGTTTTATAATACAAAAAATTTTTTTTGGTATACAATAATATCAGTTCTCGTTTAAAAATAGTTTTAACATTTTAGAACCTTATTTTTGACCTAATTATAACTTTAATACTACGCATTATTTTGTCATAGCTGCTATTTATGAATTTTGTTACATTTTTAAACTACAAACAGGTTTTGGATGCAGATGATCTCACAATATCTGGGTTGCAAGTTAATGGCGAGCCTGCAGAATATTCAACTTGTGATGGAAAATTTGGAACTGCATTAAACATTCAGCTGCCCAAATTTAATGAGTAAGTATAAAATTAAACAACATTCAACCTTAAGTTGTACGAAATCTACTCTAACTTTGCAAACATTTTAAATTACAACTTCTAACAGAAATGAAACCTTTGAGTTGCAAATCTCTTACAAAAATTCGCCTACAGCAGAGGCAATCCAATGGATGAAAGCTGAACAGACCATGAGTAAAACTCACCCTTACATGTACAGCCAGTGTCAGGTAACATTTAATTTTTGCTGTTTTTATTTGTTAAAAAATATAAGCGTTTATCTTAAATAAGTCGTTTGTAGTTCTTGAGTAAGATTTTTTTGTGCAACCAGTAAGTTTAGGGTGTACCAACATTTTTTCATAAAATCTTTGAAATAAAGTTTCAACTATTATATTATTACAGTCAATTTTTGCTCGTACGATGTTGCCTTGCCAAGATACACCTGCAGTTAAATCCACGTTTGATGCTAAAGTTAGTTTAATTTTAAAAATTAATTAACTTATTTCCAAACTAATAAATTATTTTGAAGCTTTGCGCTGAATAAAAAAGTTAAATGCTATCTTTATACCTAATCCTTACAATTTTATTTTTTTGTCTTTAAAAATTAAAGTTTAATATATTTTTTAATTTTACAAAACATATCTTCATTTATATAGTTGATACTAAACCTAAAAATTCTATTTATAAGCAACTCATTCTAAATATCATATTCAATTCAACAACTTAATCTAATTTAGGTATCTGTGAAAACGCCAATAGTGGTTATTATGGGCGGAGTTAAAAGCCAGGAGAAGACGGTGAATGAAGACGGAACTACCACTTACTACTACGAGCAGAAAGTTCCCATTCCCGCCTACCTGATCGCAATTGTGGCAGGAAACCTGGTTTCGCGAAAGATCGGGCCGAGATCGAGCGTGTGGTGCGAAGAAGAAATGGTCGAAAAGGCGCAGTGGGAGTTTGAAGAAGTAAGATTAATTATAAAATTTATCAAAACTTACTGTTTTTGTGGAAACTTACAACATTCCTTTTTTAAAAACTAGTATTTAGATGTAGTTTTTTTTTGTAAGAATTAACTAAATAGATTAAACAAAACTCATTAAACTATTTTGATGCAAACAATTTATACAGACAGAGGAGTATATACAAATGGCAGAAGCAATGGTCGGTCCATACTTGTGGAAAACTTACGATCTGCTCGTACTTCCTCCTTCTTTTCCTTTTGGCGGCATGGAAAATCCGAACTTGACTTTCGTCACACCTGGACTTGTCGTTAGTAATTTGCTTACAAAATTATTAAGAAGACAAATAAATAAATATTTATATACAATACTACAATACACAATATAAACTTTTGCTTTGGACAGCTGTTTCTGCGTTTAACACGCGTCTTCAGCAAATTTTTATTAAATAAAAAGCAAACTTGTAAGTACAGCAATAAAGTTACACAAAATAAGGTATTACGTAACAATGGATGATTAGTTGTGTTAAGACAAAATTATTAATATAGTTTTTAGATAAACTGTTTTCGATTTCAAATATATATATATATATATATATATATATATGTACGGCTTTAAACAATTATAAAACTTACTTTTTTAAAGTTAACAAAACAGATTTCAACTTAAATTATTGTTAATGACAATAATATCACCTTTAATATTTGAAGATTTTATTTTAAAATCAATATTTCAGTCAAAAAAAAGATCATCAGTTGTTAAAAAACATTGTTTTAATTGAATAGTCTTGAGCAGTTTTAAACAATTTCAAACTGTTAAAATATTTGCAATTTTTTTCAATCAATTTATGCCGGAGAGTTATATCATTTTTATTTACACTAAATATAACAGACCGGAGATCGTTCATTAACATCCACTGTCGCCCACGAAATATCGCACAGTTGGACTGGAAACCTGGTAACAAACAAGAACTGGGAAGACTTTTGGTTGAACGAAGGTTTCACCATGTTTCTCGAGCGTAGAATTATTGAAAAGACGAAAGGCAGACCAGAGGCACAACTTCACGCGATCAAGGGAAAACGAGCACTCGAAGAGACCGTTAGTATTTAGTTTGACTAACTTTAATTGCTAAAAATAATAAGGCAGTTGCTCATAAGAGATATTCTTAAATATTATAGAGTTAAAAAATTAGTACCAATTTGTAGTTTGCAAAGTTATATTTTGATCTTTAACGAATGTCTAAACTTATTAGTTTACAAATTTAAAACTCCAAAACAACTATCAGATCAAACGCATGGGCCCAAAAAATCCCCTGACATGTCTGGTTCCTGACCTGTCGACCACCCACCCGGAAGACGCGTTTTCTCTGGTTCCCTACGAAAAAGGTTTTACTTTCTTGAATTACTTGGAAAGCGTTTTGGGCGGCGATGAAGTTTTTGAGGCATACCTGCTGAACTACGTGAACCACTTCAAGTACAAGTCGCTTTCAACTGGCGAGTGGAAGGAACATTTGTACCAGTACTTCAGCGACAAGGTTCGTTGCATTATTGTAGTAAAATAATAATAACAAAACTTTATTTTGTAAAAATATTTTACGCAATTTGTTATTAAGCAAAACAAAACAAACAGATCTAAAGCAAAAGAAAACGAAAAGCTTATTTTCTCAAATGTAAATATACCATAGTTTTAGACCAACTAAACAAATTTTACAGCACGAAGTACTCAACAAAATTGACTGGGATGCCTGGATGTACACTCCTGGAATGCCTCCTGTAATTCCTGATTACGATGATTCCTTATTGAAAGCCTGCAAAGATCTCTGTAACAAATGGGTCGAGGTTTGTATTGTTTTATTTTTACTAAGATTATTTACAATTTATTTTTACTTGGACTATTAAAAATTATACTTTGTGAATTCTTAACCACAAAACATTATGCTTGAGTAGTTTAAACTTACACTTAGTAAGGTAAATTTGTTTTTTTGTTTGTTAAATACCTAAACTGTTTTGTAGGCCAAAGATGCTCACAACTTTGAAGCGAAAGAAGTTGAAGATTTGTCTCCAATGCAGAAGTTGGAATTTCTTGGAGAGCTTTTGACCCAGGTTTGATATACAAGATTTAAATGACTCTTTGTTAAATAATATCACTTAGCCAGTGTTTAAGCACTTACTAAGTTTAAGACTAACAAGCTAACAATTTTTTAGGAAACAACATTGTCTGCAGACAAGTTGGCCGCCATGGAAAGCTTGTACCAGTTCTCAACAAGCCCCAACGTCGAACTGCAGAGCCGCTGGTTCCAGCTCGCGTTGAAAGGACACCTGCAGAGCCAAGCGGACGCAGCAGTCAAGTACGCTGTGACGCAGGGAAGAGAAAAGTTCATCAGGCCGGTGTACCGAGCCTTGTACGCGTGGGAGGTGACCAGGCCGATGATAATCGAAGCGTACAACGAGAACATGTCCGCAATGCACCCGATCACCGCGCAAACACTCAAAAAGGACCTTCACCTCGAGTAAAAGTATTCCTATTGTCGCTTTTTAATTTTAATGAGTTTTGTGAGGAAGCTTGTTATGAAATATCTTTTTTTAATCTTAGGTTTTAGATAATAAAGTTGATTCATTTTAAAGTGTTGCATTTTCAAAATAAGTTTTAAATATAAAATTTGATGACTTATGTTAAAAAAAGAGGTTCAAAAAAAAAATTACACTGTTTAATACTAAAAAATTCACTTAATTTGAAAATTTCAAGTGAAATAGGAACATTAAAAATAAGTAGTTTGGAGCCTTTTTAAGTGACAGTTTTACTGAAAAGAACTTTTACGTGAACCGATTATTTTCAGAAGTAGTATTTAAAAATCAGCTTAATTATAATTTAATGACCATTAAATAACCTGTTACACTAAAATGAACTAAAATTAAGGATACACTTCTGAATAATTTTATTGTACTCGATAAATATGATAGTTTTAAACAAATACTTACTTTTTTATAATCTTTAATTAAAGGTTGCAAAAAAAGTAAGAAATAGCTTTCAAAAAAGCATTTCAAATAAAAATATTTGAAATAAGTTAAAAAAGTAGGATGATAGTGCTTGTACGTCATCATAATTAAACTAGTTCAAATTAACAAAATTATTTATATTAATTCTTGAAAATAATCTCTGCGTATTAAATAATTTGCAATTTTGCAAAAAAAAGTATGTAATCTTAAATATTTGACAAAATAAACTTAAGTCTACTTGTATTTCAAAAATCTTAAATAATTTATTAATATAATTAATGCTTAAATAGTTTTATAAGATACTTTCTTAATAGTCAAACAGACTTGTCACTTTTTAAGCAAAAATGCCTGAGTTACATAAAATCAGCCTTAGTTTATCAAAAGTTGAAAAGTCAAAAACTTAAAACATTTTACTTCATCAAACTTTAATACCATCTTCATAAAAAAGTACATAATGATAGCTAGACTAGAAAGAAATACAATAAATAAACTACACTCTTAAAATATTCTGTAAATTCGAATATTTATTCAAAGAAGTTGAAATAAGAATTTCACACACACCCGAGTTTTTTAAAACGTCCTTAAAAGGTTTAAACTAGTCGGAGTTTTTCAAATTTTTAAACTAACTTGTTTATTTGGCAACCCCGTTTAAGTTTAATTCACAAAGTAAAGCAATAACGAAGTTTATCAGTAGTAAAAGTTATATACAGCAAAATCATAAAAAATAATTATCTTAAGTCCCTTAAAAAACGACAGATAATTTAGATATTTTTTTATCTAATTAAAAACTTCATTACGACTTTAATAAAAAAGAACTTTTTTGTTTATTGAGCATTATGGCAATTTTTTACTGCTTTATCTGTAATTAAAATATTGCATTTAAAAGGTTTTAGATATGAAATTATAAACAAACTATAAGAACTACAAATGGTAAGTTAAGAGTTATTAGAAATACCAAATTGCTAAGTTATTTATAACAAAGCATATAATTATCTTCAGTAACTGCAAAACTCATCACAAACATGTATTAAGTTAAGTTGTAATGTACCAAAATTAATTTCAAAAAAAAGTGTGGAAAACACTTCACTGAAATTTGTTATGACTGTAGTAAAATCATTTCGTTTGTTTCTTAAACGACAGTAACAAGACGTGTTTAGAAAACCTCTGAAAATTGTAAAGCCGCATAACTGAAATTAGGTTATTTATCGATCTGCTTAAATGAAAGCACTGATACACAAACACTGGTTCATTAACCTAGCTAAGATTTAAAAGAAATTGTAAAAAAAGATTTTAAAAAGTGAGGAACTTTTAGATAAATAAGCACCTAATAATAAAGCTGAAATAAAAGAAAATTTTGTATAAAAGTTAACCAGTTTAGAATAAATCAACTCGAACTATCATCACACTTGGTAAAACGAACATTGCTCCTAGAAAGAAGCAACCAGAACCATCATCACACACGAACAATTCAAAATTTAAATCTTTTTTTCTTTTAATATAATGCATGTTGAAAAGAGTTAAATTGAACAATATTTAGGTTTTATTATACTTTTTTAGGAATTTACAATTAAATTATAACATGAAATAGAATTCAATTTATAAAGCAACAGAAACATATTTTTTGTTTTACTTAAAATTTTACTTACGCTAATCCTGCTCTTCAAACAGACAAATAAGAATAAAGTTAATCGTAGATATGTATGTTAAACAATGACTGATTATATTTATAGTTTTTATAACTCTAAACTTACAGTGTTATTCTAAATTATGAATTACTTTTTTTAACTGTTTAGTTCTTACTTAAGAAATGTTTTAATTTGGTTGGCATTTTTCTAGCCATGTTACTATTCAATAATTCACTTATTTTAATTAACAATTTATTTAATTTTTTTATTTTAAGTACCAACAGCTCCTTGAACGAAACTTTGTTTTTTCAAAAAATACTCTTGAAAAATATACATACATTTAATAAAAAATACGATTTTTTTGTTAAATAACTAATTTATTTACAAATATATTTGTTTTTACTCAACTTTTATCTTTTTCTTTTCTTATTCTACCAATGGTTTTGGAAAGAGTTCATGGGTACAGTTACTGAGTAGTAGACGTGAAAGAGTTCTTTTAAACAAATTTGATAAAACAAATTTAAGTATAAATCTGATTGTAGAAATTAATATCAAAGAGAAATAGAAGTAAAAAAAACGAATAAAATGAGGAGAAAATAGAGAGTTAAGGTAAGAGACAACGGTTTAGAAAAAACTTTAAAAAAAGAGAAAACAAGAATTAATCGAAGGAAAGTGTAACGAACCACTTAACGAACTTACTCTTTCGTTTTATTAAATCATTTCAAAAGAGTGAAAGTTTAAGAATTTCAATATTTTATGTGAAGCCACAATCCGTATTGAGTAAAAGAGCTTGAAGTAAGTCTGAGAGAAAAAATTTAAAACTTGACTTGCAGACGCGAGTCGGGGAGGAAACGCGAGATGCGGAGAGAAATCGCACAACAACGTGTTGACGGTAGGATACTGTGAAGCGTTTGAAGAACAATCGAGAAGGACTTTGTTGTTTATGAATGAGAATACAAAACTTGATCGTCTAGTCTATTATCTATCCGTGTCAACAATGTTTAGTATCTAGTCAATAGGCTTACTGGGCTCTTGTTAGCAGTCATTGGTAATTTTTATTAAAATGTATTTTCGTTCACTTGTTTCACAGTTTGTTCATTAATCTTGTATGTATAGTACATGCACTAATAACCAGTTTGATAATATTATCTTTGTAGTAAGAATTAGTATATTAATTTAAGCTGGCGTTCCATCTGAACGTTTGCAATACTAAAAACAACAAAGAAAGATGTTTTTGATAATCTTATTTAAGAGCAGCTTAACTTTAACAAACCCAACCAATCTACATTATTATTGATGACGGTTACACAAGTGAAAAGATTTAAGTAAAAAATAAAAGTTTTTTTCTGTTTTGTGGTTTTGATTATTATTAGATTAATTATTTAATGTTTGTAGTTTTTTAAGAAACTACTTTTAAAGTTTAAATTAATTATAAAATATACAAATGTTTTGAAGTAAATTAAAGTTTTCTTAATTAACATATTCGTATAAAAACTAACATCTTCAAATAAAAACATGAAACTACATAAGTATGACCTCATTGAAAATACAAACTGAAAAAACTTTAAAACTTTAAAATAAACTACAAAAGAAAACACTTACTATATACTCTAATGTAATCAAAGAAAAAAATTGCTTTGTTTATTAAGTATATGCTTTAAAAGCACAAGTTTAATAACGACAATTAAATAACAGATAATATATATAAAATAAATACAACTTTATAATCAAGTATAAATAAAATACTAGCCTGCCTAAACATACCTGATAAAATATATCTATATAATCTTTTAAACTAAGACCGGTTTAACTTACGTTTACAAACGAAAAGTTATCAAAAAAACCTAACAATTTTGGTAAAATACCAAAGAATTATTATCAGAGTTATGTGTAAACAACAGTGACTTTTTGTTTGAAATCTTAATGAAAATTTTTGCATTTTAAATTTAATTTTTATTTTATCTTTGTTTTCATAAGCGTTAATTACTAAAGCAATAAATGGAAAATAGTTAAAAATAAATTGCTGTTAATTGTGTAGCTGAGATCTAAAATGTTCTTGGTTATAAACTGAAATAAAAACAACTTCTTTTGAAATATAAAAAAAAAGTTGCCACATAATTGATTAGTGGATGTTGTGAAGTAAATTATTATTTGGTTGAGTTTTCTAATTTACAGTTATAAAAAGAACAATTATCTAAAAACTTAATTTACATCAGAATTATTTTTCGGCAAACATATTTTATTAGCGGGTAGCTATCAAATATGCTTAGGTGTAAAAAATTGGACGAGCGTACAAAATTGCACGAAGGCACAAAATTGCACGAAGATATTTTTGCACGTAGGATAAAATTGCACGAAAACACTTTTGCAGTAAGACATTTTTGCACGAGTTGAATTTTTATTTTTAATTAATAATTTTTTTATTTATTTATTATTTTATTTTATAACTTTTTTTTATAATTTTTATTTTTTTTATGATTTTTTTTCTAGTTAGGTTTTTTTTTACTAACACTGTTACCCCTAACCCTTACCCTCGGTCAATAGCTTTTTTTTACTTTTTAGTTCTTTTTTCTTTTTTTTATATGAATTTTTATTAGTTATTTTAATTTTTCATTTTTTTATTTTTACTGTTAGTTAAGTTCTAACTCTTTCCCTCGATCAGTAACTTTTTATATTGTTTGTTTATTAGTTTATCTTTTAGTTTTATTTCTCTGTTTTTTTTTTATTTATCTTTTTTTTTGTTTTTTTTACACTCTCGTGCAAAATTGTAATCGTGCAATACTGACCCTTGGTGCAAATTTGTCTTTGTGCAATTTATCTCCTCGTGCAAAAGTATATTCGTGCAACATGTGCCCTCGTGCAATTTTGTGTTCGTGCAATTTAGACTCGTTCCCATTATTAGCATATAAATTCACCTTAGGTCGGTAAATTGCTGCCCGTAATAGTTAAAGTAAACAACCAGCGTGTTATCTTTAAACTAAAAATACTGTTTTATTTGTTTTAAATATTTTTTAGTCAAGACTTACAGTAAGGATGATAACTTAAAATTACATTTTATTATGGCTCTTTTGTTTATTTAAAACTACATTTTGGTTATAAAATTAAGCTTTATGTAAATCACTGAAACTATTTTGAAACAACTCTGGCCCACGGAAGACAATGCGGCCTGTAACAAACTGATTTCAAGAATTTTTAATTTACAAAAGGCTGACGACTGCTGTACTAAACAATGTTTCAGATTAAAAAAGATTGATGTATCTGATTAAGGTGTTGTAAATTAAGTAAAATTATTGTTATTACGCAACTATTTGTAACTTGTTAGTTAGTTTCAATAAAACTTTGGTTATGAAAAAACTCTATTTATAGATTGCGATATGGATAGTAAGGAAAACTTTGTGAAACAAAATAATTCGAAGTTTACTTAACTTAATTATTTATTGGTTTAATGATTTAGGTATTTTCTGGTAAGTTTGGCTAACCAACTAAAACGTTGCCAAACCAAAACTTACACCCTCTGTTCATACCTTTATAGGAAAAACACAGTGATTACTACTTCTATGGTGAGTATAGTTTTTTACTACTTAACAAAAATGCACTAATTTTCAGGAGGTTAGTCCAAATAGTTACAAAACTTAAAAGCATATGGAGCTATACTTTTTTTACTTGTTCCTCGTATAACTTAAGTATTTTCTCTATCTTATTTTTCCTTAAGTAACTTTATAAAGTTTCATTGACTTAAGTATTTTATTACCTTATCAAAATATACAAGGCTGACAAAATTGCAATCCCAAGTTAAAGTTAAGCAATACTATAAAACAAAAATATTTAAAAAGTAAAATACTTTCTTGGTAAAAATTATCAAAAATATTTGTATTAAAAAAAGCTTGTTAATGATAACTTTTATTTAGAACTTAAACTACTAGTCATTTTTACAAGGTTTTAAAGTTAAAAGTAATAACTTTTTTTTATAGCGCTTTATGTACAGGTTATCTATGTATGTTAATAATTAATGTTTAATAGTTCTAGCTTTTCTTATATGACATAATCATAAAATAAGTATATATGTTATTCAAGTTGAAAATAAAGTTCATCTTAGCTTAACTTATTGCAGAACACAGTTGTATTCGTTTAAACTTTTCAAAAACAATTAAACTTGAATGCTAACTTAATGTAAATACTCCTCTTTTAGAAACTTTAAACTATTTTAATGTAATTAATACATAAGTCACTTGATAAAGAGCTTTCAAAATAATCTTCAACGTTTATAAGTTGTTAATAAAGCATAACTAGTTTTATGAATAATAAATTATATTATCTTTTTATTTAATCTTAAATTTTTATTGTCACAAAATAAAATGTTATAATTTGATATCGATCATTGCGAAAAATCACAAAAGCAGAAAATTAACTTTAAAAGTATAAACTTAATTGGTCTAAAGTAAAAATGTATTTGAATTTTGTCGTTAAAATATTTCTTTAACTGTTCGTATCTTTATTTAGATATTATTTTTTTATGTTATATTTTTAGACCATTCACAAAGTCCTATTAGAACATTAAGTTAATTCTTTCCTGGATTTAGATTTAATCAATGTAAATATTTTATGAAATTACTTAGTTCTTTACAGATCAAATGTTAATAAGAGAACAAAGATTATTTTGCTTTTAGTTAATAATACAAATCAAGTTTTATAAAAGTAAAATTACAGTTCAAGTTACCAGTCGCTTTTATTTAATACGTCATAATAATTTTGCAGAACAACTCAATTTGCATACAAGTCTTTAACAAAGTTATCATTTAGTCTAGTATAACTTGTAATTGATGCAAAAGCATGTTCTTAAGTACTTCTTTCTGTTTGCATTTATTTTTCACTTTTTTCTTGTTAACTTTACCTTTTGTATTAAACAATTGTTATTTTACTTTTTATATAAAGAACTAGTTGAGTAATAGCTTTGTTTCAAATCTTGGTAGTAAATTCGATATTATTTTCTGCTAAGCAAAAGGATTCCAAACATTTGTAGTCCTAGAAAAAGTCAACAGTTAGTATAACTGTAGTAATAACTATGATCTTCTTTTATATATTGTTTTAAAACTTGGTTTAACCAAATAATGTATGATTAGTGTATATAAAACTGTTAGAGTTTTTAATAAATTAAAAGTTTTCCTTGACTGATGGTTCTTAAACTTTTGATGATTTTTCGCACTTTATAGAAAAAGAGTTTTTATAACTACAAAGATAGTTTAAAAAAGCAATCGATTAGAACAATTTTATTAAGAAAATTTTCATAAAGATTCTTCAAACACGAAGTTAATTTGAATCCTTGCAAATGTATACCATTAAAACAACTACTCCTGATTCTAAGATCAACTCAAAAAATTAACAGTGGACTAATTTACTCTGCTTTTTATGTTTCTTTGCTCATGTCTACGGCTTATCAATATTTTGTTTAAGAACAAGTGTATTATATTTTATTTATGATCAGTAATTTCGTAAAAAGTTGGTTATAAACCTTTTATAAGTCAATGCCAGGGCTACAATTATTCCTCCAATTTCAGCCTTTCTTTTACTTTCATCTAAAACAAAAATTAAACCATCTGTTAAAAGTGGACTGCTTCTAACTTGTTTGTTTTTCAAAAAGTTAGATTTCTTTTAATTGCTTAATGCATATCACAAAAGCAATTTCTTTATGTACTTGACAAAATCTTTGTATTAACTTTTCATTCAATTATATTTAACTTATTTTGAAGCAAGTTTCTAGCTTCAGGTAACACCTGGTAAAAAAGACTTCAGAAAACTATCTCATCATTGCGTCTCCATCTTTTGAAACTATTCTATTATCAAATATGCTACTCTCTGTTTTTAAACTATTCTCGTTATTGAGGAATGTTTAAGCTTAACTTGTTTATAAGTCATAAAATTAAAACTTCGGACGACTTTGTAAACAGTATTATAACTTTTTCGTTTAAAATTTTAGTTTGAAACAAACTTTAATCAAAGGTTTTACTCAATTAATTTATATAGATGACTTAATTGTTGTCAAAACAAATTGTTGTTTCAACGTTTATAAAGGAGTTTATCTGTGCATTTAGTTTACGATATAAAATGATTTGGAAAGTGGAGCTACTAACCAAAGTTTTATTTACTTTTTCTAGGCTTTCTTATTTAACAATTATTACAGTTCTACAAAGCTCTATTTAACTTGCATAAAATGTTATGATGGCATTTAATTTAGCCTTATGCAACTTATAGTTAATGCAAAAACATATTTGAATTGTTTCTTTCTATTTTCATCTGGTTTACACTTCTTACTTTTTTAGTTATACCTTTTCTTAAAAAATTATTGCTTTACTTTTTTAACAAAAGATAAATAAAATTATAGACTTTTTTTCAAACCTTGAAATCCAAACTATATGTTTTAATAAGATTTTCAAAAATCTGTGCTATCTAAAGTATTACAATCTCAGTAAAAACCAATAACTGGAAAAGATATAATAACTACTAAGACTTGTTGTTTCTCAACATTTTGTTTGAAGAGTTCTTTTAACTGATGTACAATTTTAATTTTTAAACAAATTCTTTTATCTTTAGTTCCTAAACTTTAACATTTCACATACCAACAAATGATCAGTTTTTCAACACAAAATTTTATTTTATTTTGATACTTAACATAATTTTCAAAGCAAGTTAATTGTGAAGAATTTCTTCTACATCAGTTACAATTATTCCTCCAATTACAGTCTTGCTTTTACTTCTATACAAATTGAAAATTAATTTCGCAGACTTGATGCAAAAAAAATTCCGAGAGTTTTTTTTTCTTAGATAATTCGATTTATACTTTTGCTTTAATTTTTTTATGAGAAATTTTGTTATTTCTTTTTTTAAACATAAAAGTAAATAAGTATAATCATTAGTTCAAACCTTGAAAATAAAAGCAGACATTTTATTTTGTTACTCAGAGGCCCTAAAATATTTATTTAAAATATTCCTTACCTAAGAAGATAGGAAAACTAATACAGATTTAATACTCCCCATGTTTCTTAAATAATTTGTTTAAGTTTTTTTCTTCCTTAAAAGCGAACTCGACGCTTGTATAAATCTTTAACAGTTTTAGCTTTGAAACATTTCTGTTGTCTGTAATTTTCAAACTTTTAGCATTTGTTACATATAAACAAACTGACATATGAGTTACGGTCTATGAGCTTTAATAGTTGGTTTTGCAAGTGTAGTGGTAGTTTGGTTCGAACAGGCAGGTGATGTTGAAAGTAGGAAGCATTGTAGTTGTTGTGCTAGACTTGATTTTTTTTATGCTGATTGGTAGTTTTCAAGACTTCTTGTTTGTTTTCAGCATCAAAACTGTTAGAACAGATAATTTACATTCTTAAAGCTTTTTTGGTTATTATAGTCAAGGAAAATGATGTAAGTGTACAAAACAAAAACTGCAAAAAGCCAATTAATAAAGTTATTCTACATCAGTTGCAATCATTCCTCCAATTAAAGTTTTTCTTTTCCTTCTATACAAATCAAAAGTTGAATTCACAGATTAACAATGAACTGCTAAATATATCTTTCTTTGTTCGTTATTTTCAAAGTATTCTTTATAATATTTTTTTTTGTTTCATTGCTGATCAAGGATTAACATATGCTCATTTTTTGACGAAAAGGTAACATTGGCAACATTATGTTACAAATATTGCATTTAACTATACTTAAATCTTTAAAAACAAAGTTTTGTAATTGAAACTAAATTTGATTTAAAATTAACGGCTTAAACTTTTTGAAAATAAGTTTTTTAAAGAACGTTAAATGCGCGTTCGTTTCAAGTTTTGTTAATCATAACTTTATACAATATGTCTAAACATTTTCTGTTTATTGTTACTTGTTTCATAAGCTACAGCTTTTGGCAGTCTGTTCCTTGTTTTTAATAATAAAAACTTTAATAAACAATCTAAAGATTGAGTTTTAGAAACAAAAGTAAGTTATAATATTAGAATATCCTATGATTTTTTTATACATAAGAAAATGTATACAAACATACTTTTACATTAAAAAACTATTTTATTTTCTAATTCTTTCATGCTCCAACTATTTGTTGATTGGGAATAAAAAGCCAGTTAAACAAAAAATTTTAGTCAGCATACTGTTTATTAAACGCCAATAAAAACGCTCAAAGTATTTGGTCCTAGGACCTAGTGCACAAAAACCCTTTCGGTTATTGGGTCGCACATCATTTGGATGTCTTTTAACGTCTTGTCCAGGACCAGCAAGTAAATTCTTACTTTTTTTATTAACAAACAACAATACTAACTGTAAAAAGTTAAAATTCTTGCTACAATAAACAATATCTTAAGCTTTTATTGTTGCCATCAAAAGCATACTTACAACGGTGATAGATAATATATTAACTTACTTAGATTAATGTAATGTCTGATGTTAACCTTGTGCTATTTGTTTATTTTAAACCTTTATCATTTCAAAAAAAGTCTAAAAACTTGAAAAACTATAGTAATTGTTATATTACTTTCAACACTTTGTTTCAATTTTATTATCAAAAGTTTGTCAATAATTTACTTTAACTGAGGAACAAACTTTAAGCTTAATTAAAAGTTTCAACTTTCAAATAATTACTTTTACTTTGGTTCTTAAACTATAAACGTTTTTTATTTGGAAAAAAAACTGTCATTTTTTCAATTAAAAACTTTTTAACATTTTAGTATTGTACAAAAATCTAGTAGAGGAAGCTGATTCTGAACTAATAAACTTCTACTACGGTTTCAATTATTCCTTTAAGTAAAGTCTTGCTTCTCAAGTTGAGTGTCAAATTCACTGATTATCAATGACTACTGAAAATTCCTTTTATTTTGTTCGTTACCTTCAAACTATTCTTTGTAACATTTTGTTCTATTCTTTTTTTTATCAAAATCAAAAATATATTTATTTATGAAAAGTAAAATTAGCAATATTATGTTTGGTTATTGTAGTTCAAAATTTTAAAAGTACTTGGTACAAAAATAGGCGTATCATTGAGTTTTAACCTTATACAAGTAAATGATTATCAATAGAAAAAATTTTTCCTTAATAAGAAATATTTAAAAATACTAATTATTTATAATGACCCTTATAAATAATCTGTAATTTAAATTAAATAATGTTTACAATATATTCATAATAACCTTATCGTTTAAAAACTATAACTAAAGTCTTTAACTACATTTTTTGTGTTTTAATAATCTGTTGCTAAACTTTTTATTTTACTGATTAAAATTAAACTTTGAAAATTTATAGTAAGCTTTTATTATGGTTAGCTGCCAAACTAGCACGAGTGCACAAAATTGCAAGAGGATACTTTTGTACGAAGATATTTTCACGTGTTAATTTTAAAAAATAATTTATTTATTTAATCATTTTTTTTAGTTATAATTTTATCTTTACTATCACTGTTACCCCTCACCTTGGTCAGTATTTTTTTTGTCTTTTTGGTTTTTAGTTAGTTTATATTTTTAGTTTTTTTTCTATATGTTTTTTTTCATCTATCGTGCAAAAATGACCCTCCATGAAAAATTGACGCTTTGTGCAAAATAGTCTTCGTGCAAATTTGTCTTCGTGCAAAAGTATCTTCTTGCAATTTTGTGACCTCGTGCAATTCATACCCCTTTGTAATTTGGTCCCCTCATGCAATTTGTTTCGTGCAATTTTGACCCGTTTCTTTAATTATAGATGAAAAATATTCTTTGAATTTTTTTAATGAGGAAACATCATATATAAGCATACATTTGTACTAATAAAGTTCTACATTTGCTAATTGTTTTATGTTCCTTTTACTTTATTGATTGAAGTTTTAAACCAATTGATTAGTAAGCAAGTAAGTTGACTATATTTTTTTATATCTTTTACTAAAATTGTCTTTAAAGATTGTGTTTTTATATCAAGAACAGTCTTTCATTTTATAAGATTATAGATAAAGTTTAGGTTAATTTATACTAATGGAAGGTCTCACAGTTTCTAATATTTTTTTTCGGTCTTTTTTAAGTATTTCATTTTAGTCTTTTGAGCTAGATCAGGGGTCGGCAACCTATGGCCCGCGGACCAAATGCTGCCCGCGAAGGCTAAATCTGCGGCCCGCGAGCACGTTACTTTTTTGAATGGAATGCGGCCCGCGAAAGAAAATTTTGCGGCCCGCTGAGCAAAAATATATTTTAAATTGGTTTGATTAATTTAGTTTTAAGTCCCTGTATAACACTTTAAAACAATTAAAAAACTTTACTTATTTAGTTTAAAAGTTGAAAAAGACAGGTTAGCATTCCACTAGTTTTTTTTCTAAATTTCATAATAACTTTCTTCTTACAACAGCAAACTATTTTCTAAAAAAAGAGTATAAAAAGTGTTTTAAATTAGTAAGATAGTTATACGATACCTATTTTGTAAATAAACTAAATGTAAATGTTTTCCGTTTTGTACAAAAGTAGTTCACAGTAATTAACTAAAATGTTCATTTCTTTACAATTTAGTTTTTTTCACGCTTTTGTTATACCTAAGTTTCTGTTACAGATTTTTTATTACTAAATGTTATAATTTTAGTGTACACAAAAACATTTAAAATAACATAATAATAAAAAATAAGGTCAATTTTATTTTGGTTTTGACACCTTTAATTTTTTATTAGTTTTCTTTGCATTTTAAATTAATTCCTATGCAAACCAATGTACAAAAATGCTCACATTTAAACCAATTTTTATTTAATACAAAAAGAGATAAACTTTAGTTTACGCTTAATTTTCTAACATTATTGTTTCTACATGTAATATCTAAGTGTGTACTATCACATTTAAAACAATAAATATGACATGAATTGAAAAGGTTTTTGTTAGATATACTTATTGATTTTTCAAAAAATGTTTTTTGGCAAAATAAGTTAGTTTTTATGCATTGCATACTAATATAAACAGTTGATGTTTTTTGAAACTACCTATTTAATTCAAACTAGATTGAGAAATGGTAATTTATTAAGTTTTAACATTTTTAATCAAAATAGTTCAAATTCGATCAAATAAACAAATAAAAATTTCCACACACTCAGACTACGACTATTTGATGACTTCAAATCTCAGTCCAATTTAGTAATTTTTCAATTTTTGGCATGAATTGCTTTTATTATGCTATAATATCAGGCTAGTTTTAATTACTCGGACTGACTTTTTTGCTTTAAGAGTGGTTGGTAAATTAAGTTTATGATGTATGTTTTGTTTAATGCGCAGTGTTTGTTTGAATTAAAATATATTTTAAAATTGACTTCTTGCAGCTGTAATAATTTAAATTATTATTTATAATAATTGTATACATATAACTGTGAACAATTAGTGTTGCCAAAAAAGCCTTAAATTTGGGAATTATCGAAAAACCTAGAATTTTAAACAATTTTTACATGTAAAGTAATGAAATTTCGATTTGACACAAAAAATCTACCACATAATTATTTTTTGTTAAAAAAAGATTTAAAGCAGCTTAACAGTTTCATTTATATTTTTCTATGTTATTTAAGACGGTTTTTTAAACCTTTAATTTAATTTTATACTAAAAATAATGCAAAAAGTTGTACTTTTAAAAACTTTATATCGGTCGGTGCATTGCACCTTTGCTTCTAAATGGTTTTACCTATTGTTGCGCTTTGTTTTGGAACTAAACCTAGAAATTCTTCTAAAATTTCAAAGTTAGTAAAACCACCTGTAATAAAAATTATAAAATGAGCAATATCTGTTGTACCAGTTCCTCATCTTAACAAATTAATTTAAGTACTAATTTGGTTTATGCGCCTTCATAATCTTCAGAAATTTCCGAAACGCGACTTCTTGTTGATATTGAAGAAGTAAACAAAATTTTTTTACTAACCCCAACACAATCTTTTAAATAACTTTTTAACTCTAAACGCTATCTTTTTTTAGTAATTACTTTTACTACTTTATAACTTGCCTTAACAGTTTTTTTGATTAGTCTGTAGTTACTCAAAATAATCATGTGCGTTGGTGAAACTGACTTAAGCGGTTTTTTTTGTTCTTGTTTCTCGCAATAACTCACTAACGTATTATAGTTTTTATAGCTCGTCTTTTAATTTATATTTGCTCTTTTAAAATGCAATATTTTTATTGCAGATAAATAATTGCTGTAATGCCAATAAGAAATACGTTTTTATAATTCATTAATAGCTTAATAAATTTTTATACATGTGTTAAAAATGTTTAAAAACTTAATTGTCTATTCAAGCTGAATTAAAACAAAAGGAATTTGTATAATTAATACACTATAAATAAACTTCGATACTTCTTTGTTTTGTAAATTTTAAGGAACAGCCAAGCAAACAGGCAAGTTTAAAAATTTTAAAAGCTCAGACTAATTAAAGCTGTTTAAGAAGTTTTTCTTTTTTAAACTCAGGTATATCTCAAATTTTTATTTCAAACTCTTTGAATAAATCTTCGAATTCTCAAAATAGTTTTTATGACTGTAGTCTAGTTTACTTAATGTATTTTTTTTTTGTCTTTTTACATATTTTGCTTTTTTATAATAATTATATTTTAGTTATGTATTTAAGCTTGATTAACAAAAAGTCTTCAGCTATTTTAACTTTTAATAAACTTTCAATATAATTCAGACATTTTTGCTTTTGAAGTGGCAACCGCGTAAAAGACTAATAAAATACTAATGAAGTATTTCATAAAAGTATTTTATTAAAGTATTCGAGTTTATGTTAAAAATTTTGTTTAGCTTATCCACATAAAAATAGGTATTAATTTTAATTACTAAGTTTACAAAACAGTGCAAACTATTAAGAAAAAAAATATATTTTCAAAAGTTAACATTTTTTTAAATATGAAAAGGTGGTTCATAATATAAAAAATGTATAAAAGTGACCGAAAAATGTTTTTTTTAAGCTCAGTTTTTATAAAGAGTTAGGTTGTAAGAAAAATAATAAAAGAAACTTATTAAGTTTAACTCGTTAAGTGTTTAAGAAAGTACATATTCTATTAAGACTTAAGTATATTTAACAATGTAAATTCTATTCCAATAGATATTTATATATTAAATAAGCAATCTTTTTGTAGCTAAAAGTCATTTAAAATAGTAAAAAGAATAAAAGTAAAACTATCTCTGGTGTGACCAAAACTAAAGCCAAAAGATTATTCAAATATCACTGAAACTAAAACTGTGGCCCGAGAAAATTATGAAAACTTGAAATTTGGCCCGCGAGCACCAACTGCCTGCCGACCCCTGAGCTAGATGAACTATAAAATATCTTGATTTTTTAGTGATAATATTTTATGTCTAAATAACTATAAAAAATTGTTTTCTCTCTTTTTTTTATGTTTTATAACTTTACTAAAAAAATGTACAAAATCGTATTATTTATGAATATCTAAAAGATTTGTTCATCCTAACAAATTTCTTAATACAGACTTTCATAGATAGTTCTAGATTATGATGTCAGAACTGATATTTTTGTGTTTGTGATTTTTAGAATAATACTAATAGCTAAAAGTAAAATCACAATTAACTTTTTTTAGTGAATTTTTTTTATGCTGATTTACAAAATATAGGTGTTAACTATTAAAGTTATCAATACATTTTTGTATTATACATACGGTTAGCTTGCGAACCATCTATTGTGACAATAAGCATTTTGAGGTTTTAATTATTCTATGAAGCATATGTTTCTAAAAATACAACACTTTATACTTTTCAATGATCATTATAACAAGAGTCTTACATCAAAACCTTTTTGTAAACTAGTCATAAGTGCGAAACTTAATACTCTTTGGTTTGTTTCTTAATGAAAAAGCGTTAATAAATCAAAAAAAATTGTAACAACCAACCTTATAATGAGAAGCTAAGCTGGAACATGTCTAGTGAAATCTTACTGAAATCATTAGTTGTACTAGAAAAACTATCAGTATAAGTTAAAAAAAACAATTGACTAAAGGCTTAGGTTACAATTTCTATAGTACTTATCCTTATATATAAATACTATATTATAATATAATACTATTTTATACTTTTTATCCTCATAGTATTTAGCTATCAATTATGATAAAGTAACGGAATTTGAACAATAGCTATGTGCAGTTTTGTTTTGCTTGTTCTGAAACAACCGATGGTCTGCAAAATACGAAATGCATGTTTTGCAATGTTGTATTTTCAAACGCAATTTGAAGCCATCTCAGTTGCAAGATGCTTTAACAACCGAAATGGTAAGGCAGATATTCTAAGTTATGATGTATAACTATCAAAAGCAAAACGTATCTGCTTTGAATCACTAGGAAAACTTTCAAAAATTGGTTTTGTATCTGATAAGAAACCTCTTTTGATTGCTTTATACCATGTGACGCATAATGTAGCCAAATCCAAGAAGCCCCATACAAATGCTGAAGATATTAAAACACAATATGTATTACAAATGAATATATTTATAACACATTTAAGTTCCACAAAAGTAACAGTCTAGAACTAAAAGCTTATAGAAAAATATTAAAAAAATATTTTTGGAAGTTAAATGAAACAAAATAAAAACTGCATGACTGTTTTTAAAAACTTGTGTCAGAACATTTTTGAAAGTTAGAGAAAACAAAAACCGCAAGTTTACACGTGTAGCGAATGGAATTCATTAGGGAGTAAAAGTAAGCACATTCCTTTGCCTTATAGCTTCAACTTTAATTTGTAATAAAGACTGATAACTGTTTTACTATTAGGAAAATAAGTTATTTAAAACGTAATAAGGATTGCAATTCTTAATAAACAGGTGTTATGTCAAAATTTTATTTGTTTAAAACACAAAAACTTAGTTTAAATAAGTTTCAGTATTGAAAAAAGTTTAATAAGTTAAATTCACGTTACTACACAACAACAACTTTTTTAAGAAAAAGTGAAAGAAAAAGAAAATATTCACAATCAAAAAATTTTTTAACTTGTATTTTACCAGTAAGTTTTAATACTCAGATAATTAATATTTGTATTTCAAAAAAAAAAACTATTAGTTAAATCCATTACATTTTTAGTCCATAGCTTATTTTCGTCATCAGATGAACTTTTTACCTAATTAATCTTATTTCTTAGTTTTCTTAAGTTATAAGCTTTGTTTTACCCTAATTTTTTGCCTTTTTTGCTAAGATTTTCGCCATAGAAATATGCTTAAATTTTTCTAATGCTAACTTTTAAAATCTTTGAATTGTTATCAATGAATGTACGGGGTAATGCGCTTGGTATAAAGAGTTACGTTTTTTTCTTTTTTTTCGTTTTAATCATTCCTGCTCACTTTTAAACAACCCCAGTTCGTAATAAGCTTTTTTTTCTTCGTAATTTTATTAAACTTTTCTAACTTTAGACAATTAGTGAAGAAAGATTTTAGTTTCAAATACTGTATTTTCTAATTCGTTATCACTTACTTTGTTCAACATTACGCAACCACTGATATTTTTGCACGTTCCAAACGCATATTGTGATGGTGTAAAAGGGAACTTTTCCATTAACATTTTTTTATGCTTATTGTTATTAAAGGTAGGAGCAAGGGTCAATTTGCTTTGTCAGAAAGCGCCCAAAGTGCTATATTTATGGGTTAATGCATTCTTTCTACAAAACCCATGGTAACAGGACTGTAAGGAGGAGCAAATCGGTGGTCAATACCAAGTTATTAAAAAGTGTGCGTTAGAATCAAGTTTGAGAATTCAAGGTCATTATCAGTCATTATGACATGTAAAGTATCATAGTGTCCAAACCAGTTTTGTATAAACGCGTCTGACTGTTTCTACTTTTTTTGTCTACGATTGGGCCGTGGAAATAAAACCAGTTGATCTATCTTTCATTGTAAGAATATAGTTTAAACTTTCTGAATCTTCATCAATTGGACTAACGAGATTGGGATTTAAAAATTAAAAACGTTAAATGCTCTCTGGCTAAAAACCCAGTTTCAGACGATTGTGTTTTGTTGTTCTCTGGGCCTGACAAGTTAAACACTTTTGGACATAATACTCTACATCTTTCCGTAAAGTTGGTCTTTTGCAGTTGCTAAGACACATTTTTCTTTTCCTAGTTCAAAGAAGCCATGTGCTAACTTGTAAGCAGATAATCTTCAAGCAAAGGGTAAAATAATTCTTTGTTGTTCGTCTTTTACTATTACCGCCAAATTTTCTGGTTTTATAAATCGCACGTCTTTTTTATGTTCATAAGCTGCTTGTATTAAATCAGGCTCGTTGCTTTGTAACTTTGCTATTTATTTTTTGTTTAAAGATTCTGAGGTAATAATTTCTTCCTCACTTTCAGATGACTGTTAGTCTGACAAGCTAATATCTTCTTCGAAGGTTTAAATGTAATCCGAATCTTCTCGTGCTACTTAAATTTACATAGCTGTTACTAGTGGTGGTTGACTTAAGGCACGTGCTACCTTGTTTTCTTCTCATAAAGTATGAGTAACTATCGGATTATACTCTTCGATTGCAGCTATATAAAGTTGTTTATTTGGGGACTGTTTCCCAAATGGGTCATTAATATATTTTGCCACAGATAGACTGTCAATCCGGACAAATAGTTTTGGTCCTATAATGCAACTTTGGAAAAGTTTTAAACATGTAATGTAACATGTATAATGCACGCAATTCTTTAAAAAACGTCGATCTGACAGTTTTTAGAACTTGTATTTTTTAGAATAAATGCGAGTGGGTGCTTTTCACCGTTTTTACCCTCCACATTATGACGTTAAGAACCGCCCCATTATGGCTGTTTGATGCATCTGATTAGACAATTAATGTCTTATCATGGTCTTCAAAATCGAGAGTTGCTGCGTTAGACAAGATATCCAACGTATCGTCGTAAGACTTAGTTTGAGTTTCTTAGCTAGAACTTAGGTAGGACCCCATGCTATTTCATTAAGTAGATTAGTTACTACAACTAGTTTTGGAATGTGACTATTATAATAGTTGCACAGACCCAGAAAATAGTTTAGTTCCTTGCGATTTGTAGGTTTCAGTAGTTTTTTAATAGCTTTATTTTGTTCTGTAAGACATCAATCCCATCGATTTATACTGAGTAACCAAGAAAATCTAGTTTATGTTGATCAAAAACACACTTTTTCATATTTAAGTAAAGACCGTTATTGTACAGAGTCTGAAAAATTTCCCAGAGGTTATTTAGATGATAATTTTTAAATTTACTGAAAATAAGGATATCGTCCAAGTAAACAAAGGTGTATTCAAAGCAATCCGCTAAAACGCTTTGCAAAATTTTTCAAAGGCCATTGGGGCATTTTTTAATCTGAATAATGTGCGATGTGGTATGAAAACCCTGTAATGTGCTATAATCGCAGCATATTTTTAGAGCTAGACTTAATAGATTAGCTATGATAAGCTTTTTTTAGGTCCAGACAACAAAAATATTTAGTGCCTTCAGGGATTATTTCTGAGAGTTTATCAATCCTGGGTAAAGGGTTAGAATTAAACGTGTGTGTGCATTACGCAATGTAAAATCTACACATACGCCTATAGAATTGTCTTTCTTTGGGACTATTGAAATGGGTGAGGCGCACATGTCTGCTGTACCGCGTGACATTGCACCCCTGTTAATAAAGTCACTAAAATTTTCTTCACCTTTTTAGGGTTAAAAGTTGCCCGTATTTTACCGGTTGAGTGTAATCAGGTGTCTCTTAAGTTCTGAAAATTCATTGATATAATTTATAATTTTTCTTTGAAGTCGGAAATAAGTTCATTATTAGTTAGTTACCTTTAAACAGTGTGAAGTAACTACAACCGATTTTGGCTATTCGTTAGCTGTATATAATTTGACTACGCAATTGGTCATATGTTGATGGAATTTTAAGTTTCCCAAAGAAATAGACAGTTGATAAGTTTTTAAGAAATCCTACACAATAATTCCGTGGTCTTTATACTCTTGTGTGACCCAAAAATTATGTTCAATATCTTTAAAATTTGTTAATTTTAAGACAACATCAACACTCTCTATAGGATGTATATAAGTATTACTTATTACTTGTATGGTTTTACTTGGTGGTTAAAAATAATGATCAATACCGTTTGTTAAGTTTTTGGGCAGAATTGAGATTTCGCACCCTATGTCAGCCAAAAGTATTATTTCAGAATTATTATCCAAAATAAATAACAAGTTTTGTGGTAAATTTTTAAATTAAACGAGTAAATCTTTTTTTTGTTATTTAAAATTACCAAACATTATTGCTTACAAACTATATGTGCTCAAAGATTTACTTTTTACTAATTTAGTGTTTACAAGAGACTTATTTAGATTATTTTAAACAAGTTTAAATTTTTTTGTAATTTTTTTTTACGTTATTAGCTTTAGATTTACATATAGGATTATTGTTTATGTTTGTGTTAGCTGGTTGTGGGTTTTGTGATGAGTTACTTTAGCTCTTTAAATTGGGTTATTAAGAGTGTTATTTAGAGGATCATTGTTGTACCCACCGTATCTTCCTCTTACTGTCGAAATGACGAGGAACCGTTTCCCGGTGACGATTTTAAATGTTTGTTAAGTACGTGAATATGAGTTAGAACAATTGTAGTCCTCTTTTCATTTTCTCGGAACCTTTGAAAATATTGATTGGAGTTGTTGTTGCTCACAATGCTTCTATTTCAATGTTAGTAACCATAACTATTTTTTATTTGATTATTTCTTTTATAAGACTCTTGTTTAGGCTCAGAGCAATATCTACCTTGATAAGTTTTTAAAAGATATAACAGTTTTAACCAGATCTATGTAGCCTATTGTAATTTACTTGACTAGTTTGTAATGCACTTTCTTTGTAAGCGTTCCATATAGCTTGACTGATACGACTGAAAACATCGAGGTTCGCGTTGTAATAGTCTTTCAATTTAATTTCAAATGCGGAAGGCACTAAATAAGCAAGTATAAATTTTATTATGTCATCTTCTGGACATTTGATTGCTGTCGAAAAAAATTATTAAAAGTGGTTTTAATTTTCTAGGTCGGAAATTTTGTCTAAAATTTTGGTTAATTCGTAATCGCGGTGTAAACAAAAGTTTTTTAGCGCGCTATTATTTTTTCGCCTCTTTCTATAATTTAATAGTAGTCTGAGCCTCAAACTCTGAAGTATCTTCCCTTGGCCAAAACCCTATTAGATAATTGTATTTTAGAGTTTAAGTTTAATCAACACTTTTAATCTATTAGTCCAATTTATATTTTATATACCTACTTTATTAATTAACGAGATGAACCTAAAAAGTAGCGTAGAACTACCTAAGGTGGAGCTGGTCAGAATAACACAGCGACAAAATGACACGGTCGTCAAATAGACACGGTGCGTCACTTTGGCACAGCAGCAAAATGACACAATGCGTCACCTTAGCACGGTGCGTCAGTTTGGCACAGAGGGTCACTTTGACACAGCGACAAAAGGACACAGTGCGTCACTTTGGCACGGATGGTCACTTTGGTTAATAGGGAGGGAACAGTTTGTTGTGAAACTTCAATTTTCATTGGTATGTACAACGATCTTATTTTTCTAGGAAACTTTTCGGTTTCATGTCTTCTAACCGGTTTTGTAGAATCAGCAACAATCACATTGATTATCTTTAAAAACAAAGACTGCAGGAATATTTGATTGTGAAATCATAAAATAAAGTGAACGCGTAATGTTTATACCTTCTATTGTCCATCGTCGTACTTATAAACAACATACTTATTTTTAAGCAGTAGCAAGGTGTGCTTCAAAGCTGTGCTTAAAAACTGTGCTTAATAAACGACAAATAATTACTTGTATCAAACAATGTTCACAAAGATGCAAAAGCAGCAATTTTTTTAACAAAATACGACTGCCAAAATTTAAGAGAACTTATTTTTGATTTCTTTCGAATGGAAAAACTTAAACACAGTTTTGTTCTAGAACTTGAAACGAGTAATAAAAATTAGAAAATGACTTGCCATTTTACGACTAGAAAGATAAAAACTCATATAAACATATTTTTAAACTTCAGCAACATTGTGTTTAAAAATACAATCTACATTTTAGATCAATCATTCAGCACATCAAAACAATAAACTAATAGATGTAAACACAGAGGAAAGTTTGTTATATAAACTAAACTCAGACGTTATCGAAAACAACTTTTCTGCTGTTGTAATTCTAAATTCTAATGCAGTTCTTATTTTACGTTTTTATGCTTAAAAAGTAATACTTGCGCCCTTTTGGCGACTTAATAGGTTGCAACTTTGAACTAAAATACGGCATTCCCTGACGGTTTACATTAGTAGCAACATCTTAAAAAAACCATTGTGCACTTGATTTAAAAGATCGAAATTTTGCGCTTCTATGCGACTTATGTTAGTTGCAACATATATCGTGTTTTTAGAAGAAGAAAGATAATGCTCTTTCGCAAATATGTTTTTGGAAAGTTATGACATTACATAAAATAAATTTATTTTTAACTGCTCGTAATAGATTGTTAAAGCATGTGATTTACGACTCGATAACTGAAATGTTTTTGGTAAAATTTTTCGAGCAATAACCTTTTGTTGTTTAAAAAACAGTAATAAAAAAACTTTTATGCTTAAACAAACTACTAGGGTAAAATATTAAACATATTTAATATAACTGGCTATTTACTACAAATGCAGCTTAACTCTGTATTTTTAAAAACTAGAGTTAAAACACGCATGACTTATTCTTACAACATAATAACTCTGTATTAAATTAAATCTTAGTTGTTTTTTATAACAGTTACTGATAATAATTAATTAAACGTTTAACAAAAAGTATTAAATTTTATTTATAACATAAATATGAAAAGTCGTGAAACGTATAAAACAAAACTAAAGAATATTTTTGTTTTTATACTATGACTTAAATTTTAAAGCATTGTATCAAATATAGTATTAGGTGTATCAAGCTACTATAGTTTGGAAAAAATATAATAAATCTTTTGTTTAACTAATTACTATCAAAATTTTATAATTAAAAGTTATATTACTAAAGAAGTTTAGTTTTGCTTATAAGTTTGTTAATTTATGCTATAGTAACGCACCATGTCATTTTGTCGCTGTGTCAAAGTGACTTTTTGTGTCATTTAGTCACTGTGCCAAAGTGACGCACCGTGCCTAAGTGACGCACATCATTTTGTCGCTGTGCCAAAGTAACCCTCCGTGCCAAAGTGACACACCGTGTTGTTTTGTCGCTTTGTCAAAGTGACGCACCGTGTCATTTTGTCGCTGTGCTAAAGTGACGCACCGTATCATTTTGTTGCTGTGCCTAAGTGACCCTCCGTGCCAAAGTAACGCACCCTGCCAAGGTGACGCACCGTGTCACTTGGTCGCTGTGTTAAAGTGACGCACTGTGTCATTTTGTCACCGTGCTAAAGTGACCCTCTGTGCCAAATAAACGCACCGTGCCAAAGTGACGCACCGTGTCATTTTGTCGCTGTGCCAAAGTGACGCACCGTGTCATTTTGTCGCTGTGTCATTCTGATACCCACCAACCTAAGGATATCATTTTAATAGCGCTTTATAGTCAGTAACCGCTTGGACCGCGTATATAACCAAGCATGTCTCTTAGATTGGTATAATATAAGGAAAGATATTAACTCTGATTTTGAACTAGACAAAATATTACGGTAAAATTGTTGTTTTTATCACTATATAAATTAAAACTCAGTTTTTAAAATATGTTTCTTTCAAGTCAAATTCTTACATTTTTTTTGTGTAAAACTATGATACAAAGTGTATTAAAAATTTTGTAACACTGACTTTAGTGGGCCAGTCATTTTCACTCTGAGAGCGGGATCCGGCCCGCGGGCCATACGTTGCCAAATCCTACTCTATAACAAAAGGAGATTAAACGCCAACATAACATCTTGAAGACTAAAAAACAAAACTTTACAAACTTAAAAACACATCGCTTAAAAAACGACAAGTATGGAGTTATACAATCAAAATTTAAGATAAAAATTAATTCTTTCAGTTAAATTTTTATAAAACATATTTTTACTTTGATTATCTTTATTATTTATTTTAAAACTAGAATTTTCTATTTAAAATAATAATAAATTAAAAAACCAATGCTATCAAAACTTTAATAGAAAAAACTAAAACGAGGTTACTTGCTATAAAAATAAATAATTCTTAAAACTTTATTTTAAGTTGTTAGTTTTATTTATCGGAGTTTTAATTGTCGGCATTTGAATTGTCAAAATTAAAATTGTCAGGTTTATAATGTCTGAGTTTAAGTTCCTGGAATTTAAATTGTTTGAATTTTAATTGTCCGAATTTGAACTATCGAAATATAAATTGCCACAATTTGAGTTTAAAAATTTGAAATGTTAGAGTTTGTATGGTCAAAATTCGAATTGTCGGAATTTAAATTGTCTGAATTTGAATTGTCATATTTAAATTGTAGGAATTTGAATTGTGGGAGTTTGAATTGTTGGAATTCGAATTGTCCGAATTTGAATAGTCATGTAACCACAATGACCTTGTTAGCGCAAGAACATATTGGAGAGTAGTTGATGAAACAAATTTTACCCCTAGCTTATGACCTTATTTGGATCAGAACTAATAACTCTAAAGTTATATTTTCCACGAATTTCTTCTGTTAAGTTTTTAGGTATTGTATGCAGCGAAAACTACGGGTTGTTATCGGACGCTGCGTGGTCTCCATTATTACCTGTGTTGGTATCCGTCTTTATTGTTACTGGTGGCCCGCATAATTATTTGTTGGTCTGATAATTTATTTTTGTTCTAGTTGATTACACTACACAGTGAACTTGTTAAGCGAATCGAGATTAGACATTTAATATAGATTTATTTTCTATTTAAGTTTCTGGTTTAAATAATATAGACAATATAAAATTGTGAACTAAGTGCAACAATAAGGTTATATTACATTAGGAAAACACGATTACACAAACAAATAAAATACTTACAGGTCTTAATAGAAATATCCTTTTGAACCTTGCTCAACAACGTGTTGAAGCTTCTATTTTTTTAATTTCTATGTCGCGGCATTGAAATTATTTTCGCGTCGCTTATTTCAAGAGAAAAACCTTTTCAAACTTTACGTACAAACGGAATTGAGTCAACCTCAGTAAATGCCATATAAACCAAAGATATTGAAAAGTAACGCTGTTTTTTAAACAATTGCAAAAATATAGGTATTAGAAAACACATTAATTCTCTTAACTAAACAATGTTTTCGCCGAAAACGGAGTATTGTTGTAGAAAGCTTATCAATATTTTTACTTCAACAAAATATTCACACCCTTTAAAATTATAAAAATGAATTTATGTTCTAAATAGATTATTTCAAAGATCGTATGCTATCGCTACAAAAATTCTAATATAATTGAAACTCTTAAACTTTCATTTGTTAAACATTTTCACTTTAGAAAACTTCTAGCAATTAACGATTGTTTATATCCACTAGGTTTTTTTTCAACTTAAAATAATGAAAGTGTTTTATCTTTTTTACAAAATACTTTCAACAATTTTTTAATTTTGTTGATAAGATACACAAAACTATTAAAAATACTTTAATAAAAGAAACGTATATTGCAGTTTCTCAATACGTTAAACTAATTTCACTAGTTTGTACCAATACAATTGAAATTTATAGTTTTTTAACTAAAACTTTAATTCAATTTTAAGACTTACAAGATATTATTATTTTTTTTGTTAGTAGTTTTAGAAAAGTAACGAAACTAAAGACAAACAAACAATGAAAATACGACACAAAACAAAGGGTGCATCAAGCAAATAAAAAATTACTGCGGTATACAGAAACTTTGTTATTTCTGTTATTTTTTGAAATCAGTATGTCACTTTAAATACTTTAACAATGTTAATTATAAAAAATGTTTGTTGATTGCAAAGTAAAAAATCTGCAGACAGCTCCTAGCGTAATTATCAGACCAAAATTATTCGAGCTTGACACTCGATATTAAACAGAAAAACATCAACCAAGTATATAGAACCTTTGTTTCTAAAACATTCGCCTTCCTGCTATCTTTAGCAGTAAAATTTTTGGATAAAACAACTATAACGCGTATCACACTACACAGGGACTTAGAAAATACAAAATATGTGACAACATATTTGTTTTTAAAATGTTACAAAACTAATTTTTTACTGTATACCTATCGTGAGGTTATCAACAAGTTGCCATTTGCTTAAGTAAACTCTTTATTAATCGTTTAGTCTCTATACCGAAATTTAAAAAAATAACATTTATTATGTTGCCATACTAATAAACTTAGCATTAGAAAAGGATTTTTCTTGATTTTTCACATCATATTTAACGAAATAATCGTTATTGTTTTCAAAACTAGTTTTAAAATAATTTAGTTAACATTTTTTACTTGGCGAAGAAAATGTTTTAAACTATAATAATACTTTTTATTAATGCTATATTTATTTTTCTATCGGTTTTGAATTAATTCAAATTTTATAAAAGGTTTTTAAAGCTAATGCTGATATTTAAATTACCTTTAACTTAATGTTTAAAATTTTTAGAAAACGGTACTAAAGTTTCAAAGTTAAATTTCTTAACATTAGATGATTTAGTATCTCATTAACTTTTTTCAAATAGTAATTTTAAATACAAGCCTAAACCTGTAAACACACAAAAATATTTGTTTAAATAAAACCACGGACATATACTTCTGAACAAATGTATACGGGTGTTAATATTCTTTGATGTTACTGCCTCTATATAAAGTTGTAAAAAAGCTATTTTTTAAGTAAAATTGGATCTTTAGAAGAAAAGAAGTGGTTGCTTTTGTAGCAATATATTTCTTTTTCATTTAATTGCTGAGTGCAGAAGAAATTATAACTTTCAGTTATTTTCTAGATATTTTTAATTAGTTTGTTTTCGAAGTTTTAAGCAATATACAAAAGACATTTAGTGCAAATGTCCATATATAATTCACGCTATTTTCATCAGTAGATACATAGAAATAAATAAAAGATTAATTTAAACAGTGTAGTAACAGTAGTAATCATCATAGACAAATATTAATTACATACGGAAGTTAATTACACAAAACTAATCAAAATAATAATTACTAAAGCTGAATAAACACAAACATATAAACACCAAAAATAACACTAATTAAATAAAGCAACACTATAGTAAAACTCTTTTTACCCACAAAGTGTAGGTCTTCTGTTAAAAAAACATAAAGCTTCTATTTTAACTAAGTCAAGTACGTTATAAAAACCTATAATTTTCTTAAATCTCTAAGAATTAAAACTAAATCACAACTCTGTTTGTTTACCAAATGTTCCGCTATAGTAGATGTTTTTACTGCGTTAATAAATTTATTAAAACTCTTTTCTTTTTTTCAACTAAATTCAAAAACTTATCAATGCAAGTAGGTATATGTTCTTTGATTTTGTTTTCAGCTGTCTAGTTGTAAGATCGATATAGCAATTATCGCAATAGCATTTGAATTGGTATAACACCATACTTTTATCAAATGTGGGTATCTAGTCTTTGCCCTTAAGTCTCAACATGGGACTTGAGGTAAAAACTACTCTGGGTTTTGCAGCTGAAACAGTAGAACTTATTAGTTGTTTAATGTTCTTCTCTAAATAAACAGATCTTTTATTGATGTATAGAATTTTCAAGGTGATTACACATTTTTCTAGTCCAATTGCCTTATCTCTTTTTATCTTAATTAATTTCTTCTTCGAAGAATTCAGGTGAACAAATCAAATGTGCACGATGACAAAGTGTCGTGAATAAATTTAATTTTTGTTTCAGACCACAATGTGACTGAAAATTCAGATAATTATCTTTAAGAAATTATTTCTGTAAAAATAGTCACAAATTCAGTATTTTGTCTATTCACCAGTACATCAAGGTATTATAATATATTATTCTCTTCGTTTTCACTGGTAAAATCTATTGAGTTTTAATGTTCAATTATACAGTTTCTGTTCATTTCTGGCTATAACGAAACAGTTACATGTAATTATCTGAATTTTGAATTACATTGTGGTCTGAAACAAAAATTCAATCTAATCAGGACACTGTGTCATCGTGCACATTTGATTTATTCTCCTGAATTCTTTGAAGAATAAATTAATTAAGATAAATTAGACCAGAAAATGTGTAATCACCTTTAAAATTCTATACATCAATAAAAAATCTGTTTATTTAGAGAAGAATATTAAACAACTAATAAGTTCTACTTTTTCAGCCGCAAAACCCAGAGTAGTTTTTGCCTCAAGTCCCATGTTGACACTTAAGGGCAAAGACTAGATACTCACATTTGATAAAAGCATGGTTCTATACCAATTCAAATGCAATTGCGATAATAGCTATATCGATCTTACAACTAGACAGCTGAAAACAAAATCAAAGAACAAATACCTGCTTGCATTGAAAAGTTTTTGAATTTAGCTGAAAAAGAAAAAGAAAAGAGTTCTAATAAATTTATGAACGCAGTAAAAACATCTGCTATCGCGGAAAATTTTGTAAACAGTCAGAGTTGTGATTTAGTTTTAATTCGGAGAGATTTAAGAAAATCATGGGTTTTTATAACGTACTTGACTTAGTTAAAACAGAAGCTTTATTTTTTTCAAGCAGAAGACCTACACTTTGTAGGCAAAACGAATTTGACTATAGTGTTGCTTTACTTAATTGATGTTCTTTTTGGTGTTTATATGTTTGTATTTAGTTAGCTTAAATAATTAGTATTTTGATTAGTTTTATGTAACTGACTTCGTATGTTATTAATGTTTGTGTATGATTATTACTAATGTTACTACATAAGTTAAACTAATCTTTTATTTGTTGCTATGTACCCATGATGAAAATAGCGTGAAATATGTTTTGATTTTGAACTAAATGTCTTTTGTATATTGTTTAAAGTTTATTTCGACTTTAAATGTTTGCCTTTTTTTTTAAACACCAATATTGAAACTAAAAAAGTTGTATTTAAAGTAAATTAAAAAAGTTTGTAAACGACGATTAAAAACTTATTTGAAAGTTTCTAAATAGTTGATTTAATGCACCATTAAGTACTTTTTATATCATAATAAATATTACTATTAAGCTTTTACATTTTTGACCTAATAGGTTTTTTACAAAGTTTGTGTAAATACTAACCAAAAAATATTTAAGACATGATTTATTGTACAACTTAATAAATCAGAAGTTTAAAACCGAATTTGGCAAAACTTTATAAGCCATTAAAAAAATAATTAAAAAATCTCATTTCATCATTTATTTAAACATTTTCACGGGCTTTAATTACAAAAAACAATTACTCAAAATCTAATTAAAATAGTATCTATAAAAAAATGTTTAAATAGTATCAAATTAAGTTGTATTTTACTAACAAGCAATAGTAAACTATAAAATAAAGAAGCCTAAACTTGCTTCCAATGATTTAGTGTTTTTTTAAGTAAAATGAATTTCGCGGGCCATAGCCAAGGAAACGCAAGTTAAAAACAACTTCTAGTAAAACTCAACTGCATTAATTGTTTTGAATTACTTTTAATACCACCTGCTAGAGTTTTTCATCAGGAGTGATGAAAATAAAAATAAGCTTTTTCTTATTAAACTCTTTTGTTATAAATTAAGAACTTATTTATTTTCATGTAACATGAGTAGTTCATTATGTGAGATAAACTCTTTTTAAAGCTTAAATCGTGACCCTAGGCTTATTTCATAAAAAAAAACTATTGTGTGATTTTAAGCTAGTATGCTTGATTACCTAGGGCAATGATTAGAAAAAACAATAAGTCTTAGAAATTATTTGTCTTTGAACAGCATTGAATAGAAAAGCACAGGCCAAAATGGTGGTCAATAAGAAGTCAATTTTTTTTTTCATTCAAAAGTAGATTTATCTTGAGATGTTATTTTTCTTAGACTTGTTTAACTAAATAAAATGGATTGAAAATATACATGGTAATTAGCAATTTTAAGTTGTCAATTGTACTATTTTAGCCTAAAAGTAAAATTTAATAAGTAAAGCTGTTTTAAAAAAAAAATTATTAACTAAATTTTTTAGTTAAGTATAACTTTAAAGTTGGAACTTTTTATTTCAAAAGATTGTTAAAAGTATTATATTCTAACTGAAATTAAAGTTCTCTAAGAAAAATGAAGAATAGTTTATATTTTAAAAGTTCAATAATTCTTTAGAAAATTTTAACAATTCTGAGTAATATTTTATTTTTAGTAATAAAATATAGAATAATACTACACTATTTAAAACTTAAATTATTGTATTTCTTCAATAGAATCAAGCGTATTTATTTTCTTATAAAGTTAACTAGTATAATTATATTAATCTTTACTAAATATGACTACATACAAACAAAACTTGTATTTCACCTTTGTTAAACATATATTACATAAAAAAAAATATTATTTAATCAAAGGTCTACTCTATATAAAACTATCTAAGTAAGATCTCTGATTTTACTATGATATGAAAATCTAGACAACATTTTTCTGCTTTATAAGAGATGTTTTTAATCAAAACAAATAACTTGTATACATATATGCATACTTAAATTAAGATAAAAGCGGGTTTTTGTATAAGTTTTAAACAGTATAATTGTATTAAAGACCTTAATTGTTGTACATAGTGTTGGAGTAATTAACAATCATATAACTAAAAAAATTTGTTTTACACTTGATTGACTTCATTTGTACTTTATTAGTTTTGAATAAATTATAAGAAGTTTTAGCTAAGCTTTGTATTAGCAGTTTCAAAAAGTATCCAATCAAGCTTATCAGGTTTTTAAACTGTAGCAAAAATATAATCTTTTATAGCTAATAACTAATATAGACATTTTTAAAGTTAAATAACTTTGATGTTATGAAATTGTTCAAATTTTATATCTAAAAACTTTATATGTTTTTGTTTATTTAATGTGATCAACTAATTAGTTTATAAATCAAAAATGTCTTTGTTTTTATTGACTTAAGTTTGAAATTTAGTTTTATACTGTTTTAGTTTATTTGTAAAATATTTTAGTTACCTAGTTTTTAGTAATAGGATATCAAAGGGATTAAGTAGGTTTTTTTTTGAGTTCAAGTTTCACTTTTTTAAAGTTTTTTCAAATAGTATTACAATTGTTTACTAATTTAAAGCTTATTTACTTAGCTACCTTGAAAAGTAAATTCTATGTGACTATTTAAAACTGTTTTTGTTTCATTGTAATACTAACATAATTGTTAGAATTATTTAAACTTTGTAACTGTCAAAGCAGGGAACAGGTCACTTTTGCACGAGCGTCACTTTAGCACGGCGTCACTTTTGCACGGCATCACTTTTGCACGAAGGGTCACTTTTGCACGGCGACTCTTTTGCACGAGGGTCACTTTTGCACGAGGAGACACTTTTGAATGGTCGTCACTTTTGCACGAAGAGACACTTTTGAATGGTCATCACTTTTGCACGAAGAGACACTTTTGAATGGTCGTCACTTTTGCACGTAGGGTAATTTTTGCACGGCGACATTTTTACACGTCAAAACTTTTGCACTACGTTACATTTGCATGGCGAAATTTTTGCAAAGCGTCACTTTCGCACCGCCTTATATTTTCACGGATATACTTATGAACTGCGAAAATTTTATGCAATCAGTCAATTTTGAACGGAACTTCACTTTTCCACGCTTCTTATTTTTATTTTCTCAAATAAAAATTTAAATAAATATTTTCAATATGTCAACTTAAATAGTATTTCCTTTTAAACACAAGTTGTTTTGAAAAAACAAAATTTGGAAGTTTTTTAAAGAAATTTTAGTGTAAAGTTTTTTTAAATTTATTCTTTCAAGAATTTATTCTACAAACTAAGTTCCAGTCAATGACCTCGTCAGTACTTAAATAAAGTTCTTAAATATACGATTTTATTTGAAGTTTTATGTAGAACAATATAATAACGTACTATAACTCATTAACTCATATTTATAACCTTAATTTAAGTAAACTAGATAAATACACATATTCTAACTTTAAATAAAAACTATTTTAAATACTTTGAGTAAAAATGATCTGAATCTTGTTAATTTTCAAACAAAGAGATAAACTTAATTTAGTAAGGCTTTAAAACACGAATCTTGAGTATTATTTTTTTACTTATATTCTCTTGATGTTAGAATTAGCACTATTTAGTTTTTAAACAAATATTTTAAACTTATTTTATTTTTAAACAATTGTTAAAATAAAATAAAAAGATTAGTTAATTTATGTTGTGTAAAGGTATTTCTGATTTTACTTAACCATTATTATTTTTTTTCTTTTTTGATTTAACGTGAGAATAAAAAGAGCAATAAAATAGCGCTTATTTCGTGATTTAATCTTGATTTATTTCATTACTATAATGTTGCATGATCATAATAAGCCAATGAGAGAGTAACATTTGGAACTTATGTTCCAAGAAAATGTACTATATTAGTCTTCAACCGCTGCAATATTTCAATAATGAGGCTTGGCAGAATTCTTTTTTTTTTATCGATCAGTTCAAATATGAAACAAACTACCAAATAAATAAGTTTCTCGCAAAAATGTTAAAGAATTTCGATTAAAGTTAAAAAAGTTATATCTGAATTATATTTGTGTTAGTATAATCGTTAATAACTGTTCAAAATATATTTTTAATTGTTTGCTAATAAAAGATCCTAGTAAAGTAACTTCACTGGAATATAAATAAAGACAAATTATACAGTAATCTTCCTTTATTCTACCAACATATGTTTCTGTGTGTCAACGAATCAACACACTTCAACTGGGTTCTGTAAAAAAATAATTACTGTAATGAGAGAATAGAAGCATAGAATAGAATATGTGTATACATGTTTTCATTAAAATAAGATATTTTCTACAGATAATAGTTATTAATAGGTAAAATACTTAATATTAAATCCGACTGTTATAAAACTATATAATATTGAAAACCGTTATATAACTTATATAACCGTTAATATAATTTTAAGATTTAGCTTAGTTTATAGTTCAATTTTATTAGCAGCACCTTTACTCTAATAATAATAAGTCAGTTTTCACTGTATTAAATGATTATTCATCTGACCAGTCTATTGTTAATGTTTTTGGAGCTTTAGGTTTTTTTTTTGTTGATAGTAAATGCATTTAAATATTTGATGTTGATCGTTCTACATCAAATAAGTATAAGTTTGCTATTAAAATTTTAATTTCTTTGTTGATCTGAAATTTTATATCAAATTACGTTTTTATCTTTGTTTTATTAAATAAACTATTTGTGTTATTTTTTTTTGTTATGTGTCATTCAGTTTTAGTGGTTTAGGTTTTGATGCCTAATTCCATCATCTGGACAATAAACTTGTAACAGTTTAGTTAAAAATATAAACAGGCATAGTTGTTGATTAATATATTAAACTTCAAAATAAACTAGAACGATTTACTTACACTTAAAGTATTTTATATCCTAGTTTCTAAGTAAATTAAATTTTATGTCCCTGGTATGAATTTTTAAAAAATAATTTTATTTTATGTTTTTGTTAGTTTGTTTCTAACATTAACTTTTACTGTTTAAGATTTTAAATCTTTCTTTTTTTATCTTAATATAAGTATGTTTAAGTAAGTAAGTATATGTAGTTTTCAGTTTCTTTTTATGTTACAGATTTAGTACTAGCTAAAAAAATTTTTAACAAAATGCAAAATTTATTGTCCGTGCGAAAAAGTCATCGTACGAAAATGTCGCTGTGCAAAAATTTTATTGTAAAAGTGTCGTTGTGCAGTAATGCCGCGAAAAAAATTGTCATTGTGAAAAAATGTCACCGTTCAAAAGTGTCTCCTAGTGCAAAAATGACGCCGTGCAAAAGTGACACCCACTCGTCATAGCAGCAATCAGTACGTGTAATTATTTCCTGGAATGAAATGTAGGCTGATACGTACCCTTACGCAATTTGCCTGCGGGCACTTTGTATATAGGTATTTATAATATATATATACAAAGTGCCCGCAGGCAAATTGCGTAAGGGTACGTATCAGCCTACATTTCATTCCAGGAAATAATTACGCGTACTGATTGCTGCTATGACGGGCCGATGGCCAAATATAGATATTTAAAATATTCTCTCGCCACTGTGGTAGTTACACTTTTTTACTCTTCATAACTGACCAAAGCTATTTTCACAGCTACCATTGGTACCACTAAGCCAAACAGATGGAGATAAAACAGGATTAAGCTTTTAAAAGCGGATATTTATCGTTGTGCTTTTTTTGTTTTTGAGTGAAGTGTGCAGTCTGTGTTATAATAGATTTATTTAAACTTGCTCATTTTTGCATGTAAATATTTTTATGTGTATTATAGTTTGTTATATATCTCGATCGCCGCAAAACTTAATTCTTTTAAAATGGCCTGTAAAGAACTATTAAAATTTAATCTAGTCCGTTTATTACCAAACCTGTCACTCTTAAGTTGAAGGGTTTGTTATCTAATTCATTTTTATTAAATTTTTAAAAACTTTTTAAATACTTTATCATTAACTTTTTAGCCGTCTCTTTGACTTTAAGTAAAATATATAATTCAGTGAGACTTATTCTTTTTTAGCTAAAACTTTAGCAAAATGTCTTATAAAAAAGCAAAGTTTTCTAAAGACTTTACACCCTATGAAGACGGAAATTTACAAAAGGTATTATATACTTTGATAATATTTCTTCTATGTTAACAGTTATCACTTTTTAAGTCAATATTTTATAATTTGCATATTGTATTTAAAACTGTTAATAATGTATATAACAATGTTTTGATGGTTTTGATTAGGAAATTTCCATATGACGGATATCACATATTTTCAAAAAGTATTCATATAAATATAACAACTTAAACTAAACCTTTTAATAAGACTTCAAATTTAAAAGCTTACTTTTGCAAGTTACTTAACAATATTTTATCTGTTCTTTTTTGTGAGATAGCTCTGAGAGTTTTGTAGTGTTATAGACGAATTTTGAAAAATAACTAATGTAACTAATAATTTAGAATCGAAAAAGTATTTCTGAAAGCGAAATAAAGATAGATGTTAACAAAAAGGACGAGTCTACGTCACCACTCAGATCAAGGTACATAGTTTTTAAATACTTTGTTTTAAAGCTGTACAGTAACCTCTTGCACCTTTACGCACTCGTTACGTTACGCACTCTCGTTTAGTTACGCATTTTAAAATTCTAAGAAATTCATAAGACAAAAATTTTAATAAAAAAAGGGATGATTTTTAATAAAATTAATATTTTTGTATTTTTGTTTGTGCCTTCCATAAGGATCCTATTGTACTCAATGGCTTTGACCTTTATAGCTTAGGTGCATTAACACCCTTACTTTTATACCTTTAAATAAATAAAAGTTCTCAATTCTTAAAATTCTTATGGCATGAAATTTCATTCCAACTCAAAAAATCCATTAAATATATCTTCAATACAATGCAAGACAAACTTATCCTTATGTGGTTAAAAGTCAAGTTAAAAAAAGTTGTAGTGACATAAACAATTTTTATTAAAAATTTATCTTAATATTTATCTTATATATTTTTGTTCAAAAGAAGAAATCCATTACAGCACCAAATGCATATTTTTGTAAAAGGCTATAGAAACAAATTTTAATATAGACAGCACACCATTTATTAATTGAAAAAAATGCTTAATTAAAAATTGAATATGCTAAGTAGAATAAAGTATAAATTTCATATATCAAATAAGTCACATATAAATAAAGATAAAATCTACTTATTATTAAAATTAGTAAAATTATTCTAAAAGTATTATTATTTTATACAAATTTTAATCCCTTTTTTTTATATGTTTATTTTATTCTTTTGCTTTCATATTTATAAAATAAGTAAACAAATTTTTTAAGGTGTAAAAGTCCCCAGTTTGCTTTTAACTAAAAGCAATATTAAAAAACGGCCATTATAGTAAGTATATTTGGAACCTCTCGTATCTTTACGATCTCTCGTATATTTACGCATTTTTTCTGTGGACACAATGTGCGTAAATAAGCGAGAGGTTACTGTACATACTTTACTTTTGTACAAACTTAAGTAGCTGCTATTTTATAAATTTTAGAATAAATACTAAAAACATGTGCATTTGTGTGTTAAGAGATAATGTGTAAAACATTAAATTGCATTTTGTTTATAACTATAATTCTTTTTGCTTGACGTTACGAAGTCGTTAAAATATTAGTCGTGAGTTCAAACTAATTCATTTTGTTAATTTTCAAGAATTATTATTCTATTTGTTATTGATTAACATTTTTTGATTTCAAATTTTGACAAGGTTAATCTCACAACACCATATAACTTTTTTCTAACTATGTTAACTAAATAACTTTGTAACGCTTAAAATTTGTCAAACTTTTATACAAAAAAAAATTGCTTTCATTACTTATTTTCTTAATGATTACCAACTAAAATTAAAATAAACTATAACTAAAAATTTTGCTCTCATTTACCTTAATATGAAGAAACACCATCCACAAAATTTAGATAGATTAATCTAAAAAATAATACTTTGACATATTAAATATACTTATTTTTAACTGTAAATGAAAAATAAATACATTAAATAAATAACATTTTTTACTAAACCAAACATATGATATAACACATCAAGCACACAATAATTAATAAAATTAAAGTTTAAACTTTTAAATATGGGTAATTCCCGAAACTATAAGTTTTTTGTTCAGTTTAGGATTTATTATAGTTTGGCTAGTTTCCAGTTTTTTCAACCAACATTATATCAAAAGTCACGTTCATTTGAATTTCGATGTCTTTCTTTTTTTTTTTTAAATGCTTAACTTATTAAATTTAAAAGCCCCTATCGGTTTGGTTTAAATATTTAAAAAAATCATTTACACTTAAAAATGTGTAATTTTTATATATTTTTATTAATGTTTATAACAAAAAATAAAAAGTTAAAATAATGTTTTCAGTTATATACATAAAATCTGCCGTTTCAAACTGCTTTCAAGCAATTTTTGATGTTTAGCAGTGAGAAATAGTAAGAACATAAGTTATTTAAATACAATTACTTCTATGAGTACCAGCTACAAAACTAAAACTGTATTTTTCATAATTCACAAAAGTAGTAATGTCTTTTATGGTATTTTCTGCTAATGTAGCATAATAAAGTAATGGAATAGATTTTTAAATAAAGTTATTGACTTTCAGTCTGATAAAAAAATAATAAGCGTCATTGACTTATCAAACTGTTCTAGATTTTGGTTTTAAAGATAGTATTATGATGTATACACAAAATATTTGCTTAATTTATATAATCTTATTTGATGTATTTACTTTTCTAATAAAATTGTATTGAAGTTAAGGTTGCTAAATATTAAAAATATTTTTTATAAGTCATTTAATTTCAGAAAACTTTCTAAGAAAGATAGAGCGTTCAAAGAAAGGATAAACCGTGAGGACAAAAAAGTGAGTTTTATTTTACTTAAAACTAAGTAATTTTATTAGCAAAATATTTAAATTAATGCAGCATATAAGTCACAACAAAACTTTTCAAATTTGTATTTTTGTTGTCAAGCGGTTGAAACTTAGTTTGTATTTTAAACAGCGAAAAGATGATGAATTAAGTGAAACTCACAAAAAAACTTTTGAAGATTCACTGAACACGCATTCGTCATCTTCAAGCAAAAGGTTATAAATCTTTTTTTTTTCTAATTTAACAAAGCAATCAGTAAGGAGAGTAGTATAGATAATTTAAATTTGTTTAAAACAAAAACAACTACTTACAAAAAGATAACATAAAAGTTGTGTTTGAACAAATAACTTATACAATTAAAATTTAAAATTTAAAATTAGAACAAAATTAAATTATGTGAATATCTTTTTTAAGTACACTAAGGTGTAGTTGTTCTTTTCGAAGCATTTATTTAAACTATTCAAAATTTATACTTTATACTCGATTCAAAATACTATATATATATATATAAATAATATAAGCGCTTAATAATGAAATAAATAAAATATTTTTAGTGGTCTCCAAAAAGATTATAAATGTATCAAAATTATTCACAGTTAGGTAGCTTTAGTGCTCAATAAAATGACTTTTTACCTTTAATTAATACAAATTTTTTATACATTTAAATACATATTTTTTTTTCAATATTGTTATAAATTTTCTAGATAAAAAAGTTATTAATTAGTTGATTAGAAAAATGTTTAATTTAAAAACTTTTTTATATAAAGAGAACGGTTGGAGTATAAACAAAGTGGAAGAAACGAGCAGTCTAAACACGGAAAAAGGTTTTAAAAATTTTACTTATATTAAGCTTATCTAAGTAAATATAATTTTACATACAACTCATTTTTGTATAGTTAGCTAATTTAAAATATTACGTTAATTGTTAAAGTATGTGTATTAGGTTCTATTTTTAGTTGTAAATCTATTCAACCAAGAGAAAATTTAAATGTTATGTATCATTAAAAATATTTAAAGTCACAAAGAAAAAATTTTAAATAAGGTTAACCTGAAGGTTAAATTTATAATTTTACAATGTAGACGTCCATTTGAAACTATTGACTCGGGGAAAAATACTGAAAAGTTGAGCGGCAGAAAAGAGACTTCGAAGTATACGAGGTTTTTATTTTCAAATTTTATTACATATTAATGAATTAATATTAATTAACTTTAATGTTTTATGTGTTTACGTTACTTAATTAAATTATTAAATTTGATAAATCGTTTTACTGATATTAGATAAGATCTAACAAACTTTTTACTTCACTCATTTAATTTTTTTTTGTTCTAAGGCAAATGTTTATCCTAAAATTATTAACATATTTTTAGCAGTCAGTCTGAATTTAAAGAAAATAGCAGGAAACAAAGAAGTCAATATAGCAGTGATTACAAATATGATTCAACGTTTTCGGATAGGTTTCTTAACAAGTTATTTTATTGTTTAGTGTCTTAACTAAACATGCTTTTTTTTATATAGAATACTGTATGTGATAACAAATTTTACATTATTTTTTTATTAAATAAAAACTATTTTGATTATTTCAAAATTGTTGTATAAAAATGATAGACTAATTTATTAAAATTTTCATTAGCGAGACTAAAAGTTTATAATTATATCTCAGCTATTAACATATACAACTTTTATGTATAATTTTAAGCAATAATAACAGTTATAGAAACGACTTGCTATTCATGTAAAAATATTTAAATATTTGTATTTTACAACCTACTCTTATTAAAGATATTTTTTACGTTATCTTAAATTGTATTTATCAAGGCTTGTAACGAAATAAAATTTATATATGCTTATCGAACACTAATTCTAGCTTTTTAGTTTTTGTAAAAGAAAGTTATCGGTGTTTATAACGGTAGTTAGAAAAAACTAAAAAAAAAACCTTCGAATGTTTCTGAAAAACGAACATTACGATAATTAATAAAAAACAAAAACTCACTTTCCAGACGTCGCTCGAGAGATAAAGAAAATAACAGACGTTTGTCAGGTCAAAGTGAAAACTATAACAAAAATAAACCCAGACACAGTCAGAGGTTATTAATATATGTATTTGCTCTTGAAATAATAAAGCTGTTTATAAAGGTGATTTTAATATCAAAAGTTACCACATCGATTTTTTTATATTCAATAATTCTATCTATTTTCAAATTTATATACATAAATACCGAGTGACTGAGATAGACAAGATATTTTTGCCAGATTTAATTCTTTAGTAGAGATTGGTTATATAAAGATACTTTTTCTATAAACACAAACTCACAGACATTCAACAAGTCAAAGAAGAAGTGGAAAATATCATGTAAATGAACCCAGACACAGTCAAAGGTTAATAAAAATTATATTCACCTATAAAACAACTAAACAAGTATTGAAAACGATTGTAAAATCAAAACTTCTAGTTAATAAACAAAATTTATAATTGTTTTGAAAATTAAGTTATTTCTAAGATATTCTGGCCAGAATTTTAGTTCTTTAGAAGCGTTTGTTCTATAAAGATATTTTTTATGGAAAAAAATGTAAAACTTTCTATTTCTAAGTAACTTTCATTAGTTGTTTAATTAAGCTTTTTAAAACAAAAAAGATAATATGTATCACATCTGAGCTGTTTTAATTGGTTTAACAGGAACATTTTTTTAATATTTTTGTAACTAGCTTGCAAATAATCTAAAAATCAAAAATTATTTGTCTAGAAACATAAAACCAAGATATTAAAAAATGTCTTAATTTTGATTATATAATATAATATAAAAGTGTAATATTTTAACTATGTATATTTACTTCAATAAAATAATTATCAATAATATATGACAAATTTAATATTCACTACAGCCTTTTTAGTGCAATAGAACAGAACGAAAGAATTACAAATCTATTTAAACCATCTTAAATCGAATATTAATTTCATCTTATTTTTTATTTGTAACACTGTAAAATAAAATAAAATAGTTGAAGTAGAATATAATGAAACATAAAACTATAAAGTCAAAGTTTAAAAACAAAAAAAAAATTTATAAAATAAGTTGTCGCAAGAGCTGTTTCATTAAAAGTAAGTACTGAAATTTTAATAATGAGTTCAACAAAAGTATAGTTAAAGTTTTAAGTGGTATACATAAAACAAATTTTAATTCATATCGATCTAGTATGTAGATCGAAAAGAAACATAAACGTGTACCTTTTTTTTAAATACAGATACTAATAAGGTCGCTGCTGCTTTTATTTTTTAAAGGAAAACAATACTAATATAAACAAAAAACATTTGTTTTAATATGTCATAAAAAAATTTGAAAATAGTTGTTGTATCTTTGTTGTTTTTTTAATTTCAAATCTGTAATAAAAGTTGTAAGTTTTGTTTTTTAAAGCTCCAGTTTGATTTAAATACCTTAAATTTTTGCTGTGATCTAAATGTTTTGCCTTAACTTTATTTCCCACATACTTGTAATGATACAAAACAATTGTTGTATACTATCAAATACCGTCGTCGATATTTTCTCTTTACTTTTACAGATTTTTTTTTACAACTCTCTTCAAAAACTATAATTTTACTAAATAATCAACTCGTAATTTTGTCAAAAAGCTTTTACCTAACTAAACCATAGTAAATTAAAAAAAATCAGTCAACAAAATTGGAGACAAAGTAGAAACCTTGAAAGATCTTATGCACCACGAGACGGAGTTAATGAGAACAGTCATGGTCACTTTGGTCACCAAAATAGAAGTCTCACAGCTTACGATGGGTTTGTTTGAAATTTGGTTTATGTCATCTTGCCAATATAGTTTTAGCAAAGGTGGTCATAAATTAAATAGTTGTTAGCAAAATCCAGAAAATCTTGTTATAACTCCTTTAATATTTTATTATTATTTGTTTGTAACACAAACTGAATTTCCGAGGAGAAACGTTTTTTTATGGCAATATCTCAGATAATTTGAGTTGATTTTAAATTAATAAAATATTGCAAATTAAATTATTTATACTAAAAAATTGTTTTATTAAAATAAATACAGTTATAGCAGTTCACATAACTATTATTGATATATTATTTTTTGCTGTTGCTGCCACTGTTTTTGAATGCTTAAATGTATTATACCGATTAGAACTAAGTATCTAATAGCTTCTCTATGCTTCAAAAGTTGATTTTTTCTTATTTTCATTTTTATTAACGTTTAAAAAGATAAAAATACTGTGCTATCTGAGTTTTGAAAGTGTAGTCGACAAAATTTTAAAATTCTATCCAAAAACCTAGAAATAACATATCTGAATTAAAAAAACATCAATAAATTAAATTAATTAAGTCTTAGCCAAATTGTAAAACTCTTACCCAACTTAAATTTGTTAACTTTAAAAATCTGTCAAAAAAACTAGAGACAAAGCAGAAATTATGAAATACCTCTTTTTCTAGTGAGAGAATTAATGAAAACAATCACGGTAACTTTTATTATCAAAATTAAAGTTTATTATAAGTTTGTTTAAAATTTATTTTATGTCACTTGTGTTAATTTTTTTTTTTGCAGTAGTTTGTCTATAAATCAGCAAAGCAGAAAAACCGAACAGTGTTATAATAAAAGGTCAAGAAACAAAGAAAGGTTCTAATGTATTATTATAAATTATTATAATTAGACATATTTATATAGTTATTACATATTGATTTCGATAAACATTAAAATTAGTTCCTAGGTTCTGATAAATTCTATTGTTTTCTTAGTACTTACTATTTGAAGTAAAATAATTTATCAATCAAGTTCGAACCGTCAAAACTAAAAGTTAGTTGGTTAAATGTAGGTTTTCATAAGTTTTTTTTATACTCTTTGTTGTTTTATTTATTTATTATTTATACCCTAATTAGCAGCACTTCTTCTTATCATCAATCATCTCGAGATAGAATAACCGGACAGCACTCAAGGTTTGTTTTATCTTAGTTTTACAAACTCTTCATGTTGTGATTTTTTCTAATAAAATTATTTAATTAAATGTTTAATGCCTTTAGATGTTAAGTGATTTAGTCTGTGAATGTACTTATTAAAACACAAGTATACTACTTCTAATTTGTTCTAAATAGAATTGGAACTTAAGAACTGTTGAATGGCTATATAAACCTGGTAGAATCTAATACTTTACTTAGAAAGTCATGCTTAAAAAGATGCAATAGATGAAAGTTAAACATATGTTTTACATATACTTTAATACATTAGCAAACAATGTATTATTGTAAACGTTTTTTTTCAGTTACTGCTTAGTAGACTTATTAAACTAAAGATACTTACTAAGCTATTAGTAAAGTTTCTAGAGTTCTAAAGTTTTTAACCAGTTTTGACCATAATTTTTTTATAGTAGTGAACAAAAGTCTGCATTAGTTTTTAAAAAAAAATTTGTCAAATGAAACAAGATAATTCAATTTATTTAAGGAACTCTCTGCACATTACACGAATAGCTTCAATCTTACGTTATTCTGGTATTTTATTATTGAGTTTTCGCTGACTATATAAGTTATAATACTTGTTAAGCTATATTGTAGTCTTTATAAAATTGCTTTAGTTCTTCAACGTGTTTAACCATTTTTTACAAAACTCATCGACCTGTTTGTAAATGTCCACTAATATCGGCACACTTTTTCTTCTTTTTACTTTTTTAAAAGGTTACGACAACAGTTTAAAAATTCAAACAAGATAGTTCAATTTATTTAAGGAACTCTCTGCACATCACGCGAATAGCTTCAATCTTACGTTATTCTGGTATTTTATTATTGAGTTTTCGCTGACTATATAAGTTATAATACTTGTTAAGCTACATTGTAGTCTTTATAAAATTGCTTTAGTTCTTCAATGTGTTTAATCATTTTTTACAAAACTCATCGACCTGTTTGTAAAGGTCCACTAATAAAGTCTGAAGCAAAGTGCGTAATTTTTAAATAAGTATTACCTTTACAGCTGTTTTCCACTTCCATACTTATGAATGGTCACATGTTTGCTTAGCCGGAGTCCTTACGGCTTGCAGTCTTTTGAGAACTTTTAATAAAACTATTTTTGGACTTATTTCTTTCTCTTATTTAGCTAGTTAAAATTGAACTTTACTTCATTTATATTTGTCTTTTAAAATTTCGAATGCTTTTTAAACGAAAAAAGTACTAAAACGTTAATTTTTTTTAATAAAGCCCCAGACTGCACCATAAAATCAGACAGCAATCCCTGTGAAATTCTGGTGCACTCTAATGCTTATTGTATGATGACGTAAACATCTTAGTTTTACCGAAATATTGCTTCTTGTTTGTGTATAAAACAAAACAAGCGACACTTATTATTAAAAGATTCTTGTGGTGCTTTAAAAACTTTTGCTACTCAAATAAAAAGTTTTTTTTTAGGTTTTTTACTCTTTATCTACCTTTTATTCGTTATAGATAATAAAACTATTTCAAACTTATTATTGAAACTTTTTAATCATCATTCGCTTTATACTTGATTTTAAAATGACAATAAATACATTTATTATGTAAGAAAGGAAAAAAGTAACAGTAAATTTTGTGACAAGTGTAACATTATTTGCTTAATTGTTTTCAATATTCTTTGACAAAAAGTTAGCGTTAAATAAGTTTTCAAAAAGTTTTCGTTAAAAACTTAAATGGAAAATTTATGCTTATCATAGCTACTTTAATTTTCAGTAAATTATACATTTAACACTACTTAAAAGCTTACCATAGTGTAAGTAAAAACCATCTCCAACAATACAACATCACTTAATATATATCAACATTTCCAAACTAAATAGGTTTTATTTACGTACTTATTAAAACTAAAAAAAAAAACAAGCGGAACATCTTGTTGTTTAGAATATTTTTAAATAGATGTCTTTCAACTTAAGTGTCTTAATTTTGAAACGAAACATAAGTTTTTTGTAAGTGTTTTTAAAAGTCTTAGAAATAACATAAAAATGATATTTCCATGATAAATTATTAATAAAAATGACGTTAGAAAAAAAAAACTGTTTAAATTTAAATTTAGTGTTTAAATTGTTGAAAAGCTTTTGCAATAACTTGTTTTCGACAAATTAAACATTTATCGTTTTTAATTTTTTTAATTTTTTCAGTTCATTGTGGGAAAGTCAAGTTGAAAATCCAAAGCTCAACATATACTTGACAACTTGTGAAATCAACAATGAAAGTTTTTTAGATGCAGGTATTAATAATAATGTTTCTTATTTCAAAACTAATCAATCTAAAAGCAGTATATGATTGTTTAATATTTCATGTCGTTTGGTTTTCTACTAGAGCAATTTAGTGATAAAAACTTGGTATCAATTAGTTGTTTATCTATAAAGCTCTATGCACCCAAGTGGAGTTGATTAGAAAAAAAGACAATAGAGTAGAAATCAAGGTACCAGCAAGTCGATTAAGAGATGATACAATAGAAACTTTGTTTTATGGGTAGGTTATGATGCCTCTTTCAATAAACTATACATTTTAGTCAAATAGAATTTATTTTCTCTCTACTCCATTATAGTTTAGTTTTAATAGTTGTTAGTTTGCTTAACAAACCCTCAGACTAATATGTTTTTAAAAAACTATAGGTAGCTGTACAATTTCATATTTTTCTAAATTTAATTTATTTTACAATATTTTATCTGTAAATTCATGAAGTGTTTATTTTAAAATGTCAGTCCATTGGTTATTTTAGTTTCAAAAGTGGTTAACAATTCGATATAATTTTGATGTTTTTGATAAAACTGTTATTTTATTAAATCACTGGACAAATAATAATATTAACTTCTTTACTTAAGAAAAAGTTTAGTATAAGTATAATAAATTTAAATTACTTTAGGCCAAATAAGCAAAAAGTGGAATCTTCAATCAACAAGGTTCTCCAAAACTCAAAACTAAGTATAGGCAATGTTCCAGTACACTTTACTGATGAACACATTGCACAAATTTTGACTAACAATTTCGGAATGTCTCAAAGGATGTTTCTTATATCATCTCCACCCACTAATGGCAACTATAGAATATTTTTCATCGAATTTGCCTGCGTGGAACAGATGATGCTTGTGTTTAACAACAGAAGTATTTTCGAAAAAACAACTAACTGGAGAGTACGTGTCCCGTTTTCCGAGTTAAAGTTGTTTGTGTCCCACCGTATAAACGACGGCAGACTGCAAAATGTCTTCTACTTGAAGTCCAGAGACATAATAGAACTGCATAAGTTAGTTGAATTCTTTTAATTAGCACACTGCAATAGCATTAATATTGATGGAAAGTAGACATGATTTAATGTAATAAACTTTTACTTACAGGCATAGATCAGATCGCGATGCAACAAAGAAACAATCGTTAATAGCGTATTTTGTAGAACATATGTTTAAGATTGATGAAAAAATAAACCTAAATCATATCTTTCAACAAGGTTTCGGTAAAAAAATGCGAGTCACATATTTCAAAAAAAAATCTCCAAGCTACCATAATGATCAAATTTGCTTTGTTCAATTAAGTTTTAATAATAAGGAAGATATGGAGTCATACCAGGAAAGAACAAAAGAAAACAAACAGTTTAAAGTTGCAGGGAGACCGGTTGTTGTCATCAAACAATATCACCAGAATTCAAGAAGTTATCTTCGATGAACAATAAAAAAAGTATGTATGAATAAAATAATTCGTACCACATATGTTGTTTGAATGCTTTCTTAGGTACTACATGTAATAATAAACAAAATATTTTTTGGTACTAAATGAATTGTTTAGAGTTTCTTTTTCAGTTAACACTAATAATCTGGTGTTTTAAGTTGCACGTTTATGAAAAACTTAACAAAATACTACTAATGTTTTTGTATATTTTATGAACAACCCCTTGGTCTAGGAGATCTAGACTTTATTTTAAAAACACATTAAACTGTTTAAGTCTGATTAAAATTCCACAACAGGTTTTATTTTTAAAATTTTTTTTTTAAGAGTTCGTAATGTATTAGTATTTTTATAGTACTTGCCTTATTTCGTATATTTTATATTAATAAACTGGTTAGAAAAGTAAAGTTCAGTCATGGTAATTAACAACATTTTGCAACGCTCTTAAAATGAAATCCAACTTTATGTAAAATGAAATAATAGAACTGTTAAATTAACATAAAACAGAAATAAAAATATTTATTACTAAAGAAAAAGTTTCTGTTTTTGATTCAAAATCTTTTTTTTACTACATTTCTGAAAACTTTATGAGACAAGCTAGTTTTTATCTTCACAGGTCAAAATTTCATTTATTCTGTATAACATATTACCATATATTTTAGCTTTAAAAAATAAATAGACAAGTATCAAATAAATAACAAAAGTATTTGTTAACTTTGAGATGCTATCTATTTCTTTTTGCAAACTCATTTATTAAAAGTTAACAACACTCGCGTATTGGCATTCTATTAATCAATTTTAATGAAGTATAGAAAATGTTGGTTAAATATATGTATGTAGCAGTGGCGTCGCGTGGTATTTTTTTTAGGTGGTGCAGAATTTTAAAAAAATCCCCTACTTTAAAACTCTTTTTCATCTTAAATAAAGACTTTTTTCTATAACAATTACATTAAATTGCTAATGTAATTTGGGAAATTTTGTTAAAAAATAAAACATTTATTTTTTCAAAAAAAAAATTATTTAAAAACTTTAAAAAAAAAGGTAAATACTTTGAAAATTAAAGTAAATATAGGAATAGAAAAAAAAAATTAAGTAAATTAAAAGACTCAAAAAATGTTAGCTTACTTATGAGTATTAATTTTTAAGAAGGCTTTAAAGTTTAAACTAACAGTAGAAAAAATTTAGACAAAACAAATTTTTATTATATTGAAAAATACAGCAACTTTATTAGTTCTTCTTTTTGCCTCAACTTTATTTAAAAATATTTGATTAAACATCATACTAAGAATGGTTATTTTACTAATGTTTAACTCAACAAAATAATAAATGTCTTATTAGACTTGGCAAGAAAATTAAAATGTCTACAAACAAAACAAAAAAAGGTTTTGTATAAACTGCAAGTTTATTTTAAGTAAAATTTATTTTACTTAGTAGAAAATAATTGCTTATTTACTGCTAAATATTGAAAAAAATAAACGAGTATCAACTTATAACTAATTAAAACTGTTGATGTTTGAAAAAAAACAGCTTGACTACTAAGTTGAAAACACAAAAGTAAAATAAGCAAGCTCATAAATATAAAATTTTACGAAGTCTCTAACTTACAATTTATATTAAACAGACTAATATTATAATAAGAAAATACAGCAAATGAAATAATATTTCTTTTAGCCTCAACTTTAGTTAAAAAATATTGGATTAATTAAATATCAAACTATTTATAATTATTTTACTAATATTTAATTTAAAAAAAAATCTATGTATACTTGGCAAGTAAATTAAAAAGTCTACAAACAAATAAAATGTTGTGTACAAGTTGAAATTTTTTTAAAGAATAACTTACATTACTCAGTAAAAAAATTATTAAAGAATTTTAATTAATTTACAATTAAGATAAAAAAAAAGTTTGACTAAGTAAAAAACTCAAAAGTAAAACATGCAAACTAAATAACATTAAGTTTTACAAAGGCTCTAAAGTTAAAACTTAAAGTAGCTTACAGTTTAGATATAACAAACTTATATTTTAATAGAAAACACAGCAAGTATAATAATATTTCATCTTAGCTTTAACTTTACTTGAAAAATATTGGGTTAAATACCAAACTAAAAACATTATTTTTACTTATTTTTAACTAAACAAAAAAGGAATGCATAATGAAGCTTGGCAGGTAAATTAAAAAGTCTACGAACAAAGAAAATCTTATGTACAAATAACAACTTTTTAAAGAAAAACTAAACTTGCTTAGTACAGAAAATGGTTACTACCGAATGTATACCTAAAAAAAAAATCTGAACTGAAGTTCTAACTTTGCAAACATAAATACTTAAACTCTTACTTTTCACCTTTGTAACTAAAATTCATTCTTCTCTACTTTTGGTTGATAAACTTCTCCATCACCGCTTCCTTGAAACTAGTACAGTTTTTAAGTAAGTCCCTACCAATTGAAATTACACTTAAAGAATTTAAGCTTGACTGACCCATGGTGTTTCTCAAAAATTTTTTGATCCTTTTTAAAGATGAAAATGTTCTTTCAGCTTCTACACTAGTCATGGGAATAGTTATCAAAATTCTAAGAAGCCTTGTAGTTTCGTTAAATATTTTAGTCAGGTTATGTTCTTCAAGATATAACAATATTTTCACTAGTGTACGTGAATAAAATGTTTTCAGTTCTCTTTCTAACTGTTTACATTCAACTACAGGATAACACTTCTTCACTGTTTCTATAAGCTTTAAAGGAAAACAAGATTAATAAACAGTAAAATGTTTTTCCAAAAATAACTGCGAAATTCTAAAATGGCCATAAAACTTGAACCTTTCAGTGATGTTGAAGCTGACACTATCACAGACTTCTTTTGCTGAAGAAGAAAGGCTTTTTTTAACATTTTCTGTACTACTTGAATTTCTTATACTGTTGACTGCAGCTTGAAATGTTTCAAAATGTTGTTTAACTTTTTGAACAGTTAAGTCTGTGCATTGCATGATGTTATACAAAACTTCAACTGCAGGCATAATTTCCTCTGTTAACTCTGATAACTGGCATGATTTAAGCTTAGAAACTGTCCAATTTACTTGACTAGTATTTTTCTGCATTTTCCTAGTTATAAAATCTATAAAAATAGCAATTACCTTGTTCAACAAAAAATTGTTTTAGCTATACAGAGTAAACTAATAAACAGTTTCAATATTTAAAAAAATAAAAGCAAGGTTGCCACTCTTTGAGTCAAAAAACTGTCCTGAGTGACCTTGAGTCGGGATGAAACACTTTTTTCACAATTTTATCTTATTTTATGTAGTTTTTACTAAGCTACAAGATGCTTTTTACAGATTTATAAAATTTAAAATATTTTTTTAGATTTAGCTGGTCAAAGTCGAAGGCAACAAAAGGTTCCTTATGGGAGGCACAAACTAAAACAGGGTTAAAAAAAAAGTGTTTTAACCCATCCCCCCTTTTAAGCCCTTAACATCTACTTTAGAATTATTCTAATAATATTATTTTATACAGTTTTAATTTAACTACAAGTCATCTTTTATCAATACAAAAAATTCATATTAATTTTTAAGATATGGTAACTCACAGTCAGAGGTACAAAAGAATCCTTATTAGTATAATATAAACTCAAACAACAAATAAATCAAATCACTATAATCATATATTTTTTTTATATGTTGGTCTCAAAATCTTTAGATGTTTCTTTTATAAAACAAAACAATTTGCTAAAACAGATATTTAAAACACTAAGAAAAAAAAAGTTACTAAAAAAGTAATTTTTTTTTGTTTATATAAAAATATATATTGATACTTAAAAATTTAAAACTTCTCTTCAACAAAAGCATAAATTTTTATAAAAAGTAGGATGAAAAAGTTTGATAAAAATTGCTTTAAAAATTATGGAGAATATAGGTTTTCAGTAAAATTGTATTTTCATTCTGTTTTGGTTTGCTCCTTGTATAATAATTCATTGTACTCTCTGGCTTTGACCGGTTGTATCTAAAAGTTTAATTGGAAATTTCAAGTTTATTAAAGAGTAATTGTTAGCTTTCTGGTAAAGTTTTAATAAGAACAACAGAAAAAAAAAGAGCCTATACACCCCCCCTTACCCCTCACTATATTGCACATTTTTTTTTACACACTTTAAGATTTTTATTAACTTTTTTTCTAAATTTAATGTATTTTTGTTGGAGGTTAAAAATTTAATAGTTCTTTAAGGGTATGTTTTCTTTATTCAAATTTAATCTGTTTTTCATTTTGATGACAGTATTTTTCTCAGGAGCTCAATTTTTTTAAGTTTGGTTGGTGAGGCTGTTGACTTTTTAATAAATTTAAAGATAAATTATAAATATGTAACCATTATAGCAATAAAAAAAATGGTTAGTTAGTTTTCATGTGGCCATAGGGGAAAAACACTTATTTTTTAATTTTAAATAAGCTTGTTATTTTCAGAGTAAAAAACTAAAACTGCTTTAGTCGGCCTGAATATTTTTCTAATTTGGCCTGTTTTAATTTATCTTGGGTCATCTTGAGTTTGTTTTTTAGTTTCTAAGTTATCCTGATTATGAGGCAAGGCAACCATGTTTCAACAATTTTATCTATAATTTTTGCTTTGTTTATGAAAAAATTCAACCAAAAGTCATATAAAGTAGACTAAATTTTCCTAAAATGTTAAACTACTCCAAGTAATCAAAGTTTCTAAGTTAAGGCTATTTACTTTATTTAAGTATGTGATTATTTCAATAATATTAATTTTTATTTAATATAAATCTAAATTGTTTTTCTGTAAGAGTAAACTAGAAGTTTATAATAAACTTCTTAACATTTTTTCAGAACTCAAATTTTACATTTAAATATAATTTAATTGAATATTTTATTAACCTTATGATAACAATAATCAGTTATAGTTAAGTTTATGTATGCAGATTGAAATAAAAAATCAAATTTTTAAGACTTTGGTGATTTAGGTTTTGATCTATTTTTTCAAAATATGTAATTTATGACAAGTTTTATTCTTTTATTGTTTCGTTTTAATAGAAGTGATCTCTTAAATTTAAAAATTCATGTGGGTACATAAACTTAAGTTTAATCCTTTGCAGTAGGTTAGCTTTGTTTTTAATTTATGTTTACAATAGCTTGTAGATGATACTTAAGCAAGTCCTGTTTTAGGGAATTTTCAACTTAACTTACTTGTCTAGATATTGATTTATATTGTCAAGATATTGATTTTGCGGTAATTCTTGAAGAAATTTTGCTTTTTTGAGTTCATTTGCGGTAGTCAGCTAAGAGTTTGCGGCAGTGAAGTGGGCAAAATGGTCGTTTTCAAAATTGGAGTTTTATAAGAGATTTCGTTCTAAAAAGTAACGAAAACGTTAAAGATACTTTTTTTTTCTTACAAAATTTCAAGGTGGTGCAGTTGCGGCAGTGCAACACCCCACGCGACGCCCCTGGTATGTAGTATATGTTGGTATAGTAAAGCATAATTAAAAAAATTGCAGCCTTTTAGACGGCGATCCAGATTAAAAAGAATAAGTGACGGGTAGTAGATTGTCGTGGACGGCAATAATCAAAGTTAAAGAAAGTATTTAAAAAGTATCTAATCTAACAATGTAGAAAAACTACTTTTTCTTCACTTTAATAGCTTAAAATTGATATTGTAAAGTTTTTTATTCCTCAGTTAATAAAGTTTAACAAAGTGTGTAATTATATTTATTTGGTTGGTGCTGAAGTCAAAAGAAGATTTTTTTGCATTTTTTAGTTAAAGTTCCATATTTTAAAAATAAAATTAAAGTTTTATTTGTTTCTAATTTAGTATTCCTTTAATATAAAAATATTCTGCAAAATAATCTTATTTTTAATAGAATCTAGTTATATTTTTTGATGAGGCTCATTGTTATTTTTACAAGTTATAACAAGGATTTATTACAAATTATTTTTTACTAGTTTACTTAAATTGTTTCCTTTATCATATTGCTTATTTTATCACATTGTTTTATTAAGTTTTTTTTTATGTTATTTACTACAACTATTAAAAACAATTACGGTCCACAGAATACTCTTTTCTTTAAAGTGCGGTTCGCAGCTTATATATAGTTGCTTATCTCTCATTTATAGTAAAATATCTTATACGAAAAATTTATTTTAGTATCAGTTTTTTTTTAGAATATAGGTTAAAAACATTTTAGTTACTTAACAGCTTTGAGTTTGTTTAAAATTACATATTTTTTAAGGTATATTATATCCCATTTAAAAAGAAAGCTTTGTTTTTTATTAAATCTTTAAAAAACACTTATGTGTTTTTTTTTGTGAAATATTTATATATTAAATGCAAAAGTTTATATTTCATATATATCTGAATATTTAAAGTTGCTTTGTATTCCTTTGTAAACTTGCTAAACAAATTTAGTCTTTAACTTTTTTTTTCTTTTAAGTTCGTTATTTTTAGTAGAACAATGAATTCTTAATGTTTTTGCTATTTTAACAGATGCATAATTATTAAGTCACTTAAATTTTGAGTTAAAAAAAGAATCTATAAATGGCCAATTACTATTACTAAATTACTTTTATTCAAGAATATATATGAAAAAACTTTAATAGATAATGTTCAATACGCTGGGTTTTAATTAAAAATCTGGAAAACGTTCTGTTACACAAAAAAAAGTTAAAAATAAATTACAAATACAGAACAGTTTATATATTGTTAGAATAAATAAAAAAATAAAGAAATAAGTCTTGCTTTAACAAAGAAAAACGGGAACGGGTCTAAATTGCGCAAAGACAAAATTGCACGAGGTTACTAAATTGCACGTGGGAACAAAATTGCACGAGTGTACAAAATTGCACGAAGATACTTTTGCACGTATACTAGTTTACACGTGGGCACAAACTAAATACTAATTTAAACGTACGAAGACTATTTTGCACAGAAGCTTAATTTTGCACGAGTTACAATTTTTCACGGAAGGTCAATTTTGCACAAAAAATACTGACTTAAAATAACTAAATGAAAAATATATTAAAACTTTTAAAATTTATTAAAACAAAATAATAATAAGCGTGTATTGTAGAATTCACTTTAATTTAATAAGGTTTAAATTAACTTTATTTTAAAACTTTTATAGGAATTTATTTAGTTTTTTTTTAATCGAACTTAAATTGATTTGTGTAAAAACTAGTATAAATTAATATGTTATTTAAATAAAACTTAAACTAGATTTTTATTTTAATAAAAATAACTCTTATTAAAGAATAAACATGTATTGATGTAGACTTAAATTAAATAAAAATTTAATTAAACTTATTGTACCTACTGTGCAAAATTAACCCTTCGTGCAGAATTTCCCTTCGTGCAAAAATGACCCTTCTTGCTAAAGTTTCTGCGTGCAAAGTTGACTGCCCGTGCAAAAATATCCCCTCGTGCAAAAGTGTCTTCGTGCAAAAGTGAACCTTCGTGAAATTCTGTCTACGTGCAATTTTGAATTCGTTTATTTTGTGCTCTCTTGCAAATTAGTCTTCGTGCAATTTTGTACGCTCGCGCAATTTAGACAGCTACCCATGCAAAACATAGAAGCTACCCGGTAATTAAACTATCACTTATTGTTTTTGAACTAGGTGGTTTACCGTACTAAAAACTAAAGTGGATTTTGTTTCATGTCAACAATAGAAGTAGTTTTGAAAAGAAATGAAAAAATCATATTTCAAGTATTAAAAAAATAGTTGTGACCATACAAAATCATTATAAATCAGTTACTCTAAATTGATTTCTCTCTCCTAACATAGTTTTGATATTTTATTATTTGACAAATTTCACCAACACTTTGTAAGATTTTTATTCTTTTTGCATTATAGCTCTTTATTGTAATAGTTCTGTGTTACTAAAACTTTAAGTAGCTGCACTTGTTCAACAAGTTTAGTGTTGTGTTTTTTTTACCACAGCTAAAAAACAAACTTTACTTGTTTTATTATTAATGATATCTAGTAACTAAAAACTTATTTTTAAACAAAACTATCAAAAAGTGTTTTGAGGACATATTTATTGAAAAAAGTTGCACTGATGAGTTAAAACCAAATGTTTAAAAACACAAATTCCCATTAAACATCATTTTATTTCTGACCTGCTAATTAGAAAATATTTGAGTTTATTCATAATCATATGTATTTTTACCATAAAAAAAACAAAAATAAACAATTATTTTAACTATTTTAACTAAAAAGTTAATACTTTCAAAAAAGAAAAATTTTTATTTTACCTGATATTTTTGGTCAAAAATCAGTTTTTCTAAGCAAGTTTTACAAACATAATCAAAATCAACCACCCCTACTTTATATGTAAATGTAAAAGTAGTGTAAAATATCAATGTTTGTTTTAATATAAATTTTGTATATTTTTAAGTTTTACACTAGGATTTTTTTTATAACATTAGAAACATTTTCTGTATATTTAAAGTCAAATAGTTAAAAAATAAAACAAAACTTTTAGCTAACCTTAAGTTGTTAAGAAAAATTACATGATCAAAAAATAAACAAACTGCAGTTGATCTACTTGTATAGGATTCTTTTAATAAAAATGACCTAACTTCTCTCTATTACTAATAAAGACATTTTTATTTTAGTTACCTTTAAAGCTTCAAAAACATTAAAACGTGTTAAAAACTATGAAAAATAAGTTCAAATATACAAATTTATAAAATGCATTGACTAAAACATAATTTTATAGTAGGGGTAGGGAGTACAGCACATTTTTATGGTCATATTGTAATATTCATTCAAGTCATTATGATTTTGATGTGTCATAAAGAAGAATTTGAATTAAAAATGAATAAAAATTGAAAAAAAAAACAACTGATGCCCAAAAAACTAATTTCAACCCCAAAAATCAAATACTTATTGATTTTTTGACTTTGACAGTAATAAAATCACTTATACATCTCCTAGACTTATAATTTATGTCTTAAATGAAAGCTTATACTTATTCAGGGTTGCTACAAGTTCATGAAAAGTCAGGAAAAACTAAAAAAAAAAGAAAAAAGTAATGAAAAGTGGGGGGTTAAAAAAAAAAATTAGGAAAAGTCAGGAAGTTTGACAAAAAAAAAAGTCAGATTTTGTCAGTTTAAACTTACAAAATTCCTTATTTTCCAAAGCCTTCAAATGTTAAAAATCAAAAAAAGTATTTTAGAATAAGTTTAAATTAAGAGTTTGATTCAGAAAGGTCAGGAAAATTTTAGTAACAAGTCAGGAAATTTTTATCAGCTTGATCTGTGGCAACCCTGTGATTATGACGTCATAATACATCAAAAGCAGTTAATATGTCTTTAAATATATGTCAACAAGTATAAGATTTTATTTTAGACATAAATTATAAGTCTAGGAGATGTATAAGTGTTTTCATTACTGTTTAAGTCAAAAATCAAAAAGTATTTGATTTTTGGGGTTGAAATTAGTTTTTTTGGCAGCAGTTGTTTTTTTTTTTTTGAAATATTACTTTTTTTTCAGATTCTTCTTAATGAAGCAAAAACACATCCAAATCATAATAACTCATAAGTCCAGAAAACATCACCCAAGTACTCACTACACCTATATATAGCTTAATATTTTCCTAGTGAAATAAATAGTGTTGTATCTTAGATTTACATATCATTACTTGAATGGTAAAATATAGAAGAGAGTATTAGACAAAACATCTTTGGATTCAAATTACTCAACTGTAAAGCAGATAGTATTGTCTTCTTGTGTGCAATTTTAAAACACAAGTTATTTTTAATTTAGAGTTAATTTAAATTCACGACGTAGTAGGTTTTTATTGAAAAAAATATCCTATTTAAAATTTTTCAGATTTTTATTCTGCAACAAAAAACAAGTCAGTTCATCAAATGAAAATAAACAAAGTAATATTAAATGAAGATCTCCAAATCAAAATTCCTCAACTAATTGAACCTAAAATCTTGAATAATGCTAAGTTGAAAAAAGTTAAAACTGTAATTAAAAATTCAATCTATTTAAAAACACAGTTGTTTTTGAATCTAGAAGGTAACCTTTGTTGGACATCAATGTGAAGGTCTTATTACTTTCACGTCGATTGCCTTAAAATTGAACTCATTTAAAGTTATTTTTTAAAAAAATTTCGTTGTTTTGTTAAATCACAAAACTCATTCCTATAAAAACCACTTTAAATTATAATATTAAACAACCGCTAGTTGACGCATTTCGTTTTGAACTCAATATAGAATCAACCACCGATCACGCTGGGTTTTCATGCCTTAATCAGCATGTTACATCATACAATCATGTCTTGACCAGGTGATGTTATGTAAGGAAGTAGTTAGCCGAGCGAACGAGGAGGCAGATCATTTGGATTTCAACGTTAACAAGAAGCACCACTACGCCAGTTTCAGTCCGAAGCGACAGTCGCCATTTTGAAATTACAACGTCAATCGAAGATCTCAAATCTTATCTCATTACGTCACAATCAGTGATTGTGGCCGCACAAGCACTTCAAATTAATCATTCAAAGCGTTTTTTTTGAGTGATTCTAATTTAATTACTACAACGAGGCGCATAGCTCAAATTGAGGTTTGCGTGTCTTTAATTTCGTAACTTATAAATATCGGGGCGTCAAACTCGACTTGAGTTTGTAACGTGCTTTAGAATTATAGCGTATAGCTAAGTCATTTGATAGATAATTCCTAACGAAACCATTGCGAGTGGTATTGTTCTGATTAAGTCTTTGTTCAGCAACCCAACACTCAAAATAGTGTACATTTATTTTGTAAATATTTCTTGTGTAAATTAAAATTTTATTTCGCTTATCGCACGATCACAATTCAACGACCACGACCAAGAGAACGTGCCCAGCCCGACCCTTCGAGGTAAACCATCAACGGAGTCTGAGCAAAACAACCACTCGTCACACCGCAGTGAAACAGAGCAGAAAGCATATTTCTGCTCATTTTCCTAATTTAACTGAACTTTGCAGTTATTTGTGTGTTACTTGTTTTTTTGTATTTTTTATTGTAAATAATAAACTGAAACTATAAAAAAACTCATTGTATCTAATCTAATTAAATGTCCTCTATTGAAAAAACCTTAAAAAAGGTTCTTAAACCCCCAAGAACGCGATCCAGAACCGAAGTACTATTACAAACCGAGAATACTTCAGAAGAATGCCCCGGAACTACCGCGAATCTAGCTCCTGTTGAGGCTGCTGAACCTGTTACAGGGTTGGCTTCAGAGGAATCTGGGGACGCCGGTAACACCGGGAGCATTACCTTGAATCAAGTTTTCATAATAATATTTTTTTGAGTAGTTAAGGGAAGTTTCAGGTTTGAAAATAATTACCAAGTTTCTACTTTAATCCTTAAACTTTTGCTGTACCATTTTTATCAATGTGTACTTAGTTTTAAAATCTGCTGTCGAAAATGTTTTGATGTTAATCTATTACAAGCTTTTACTGTTTAATATAGTTTTCTAAGTTTCATTATTTCTAGTTTAAATCCAGTGCTCTTTACTTAAAATTAGATGAATATTTAAAGTTAATAAAAATAGATTGAAGCTAATTATAAATAAAATAAAGCATAAATAAATTACTATGTACTATAAAGAAGTATCTACTTTTTATTTCAAAAAGTTTTTACTACACTTCTGATAACTTTATAAGAAATTAATTTTTATCTTTGTACATCAAAACTTCATTTATTCTATATATTTTAATTACCAAATTATTTTAGCTGTAAAAGTGAATTAAAAAAGTATGAAATAATTAGCAAGAGTGTTTATTAACTTTGAGATGCTATTTATTTCTTACTTTTATAAAACTCAATCATTAAAAGTTAACAACACTCACATTTAGTATTTCAATAAATATTAAACAGATAATATTCTTTCTGAAACACTCTCATCCAATTGTGTAAAATAAACTTAAAAATAAGAAGTCTGTATGTAGCGTATACTTAGTAGGAGTAATACAACCCATTGAAGTTTTTATTTTATTCTTTTTTAAAATAGTAGTATTTTAGTATAGGTATCCTTTATCAGGGCTAAGTTGATTATTTAAATTGATAAATTAAAAGATTAATAGAGTTAATATAGATAATAAACTATTATAAGATTTACAAATCTTAATTATTTCAAAACTTTTATAAATGTTACTACATTTTTTCCAATATGAACAACTTTCAATATTTTTATTAACCACTGCACTTTTATTTTATTAACTATTATTATTATTTATTAATATTATTTTTTCTTTTAAGCTAATAAACAGTTATTATGTATATTTATTACTTGTTTATATGTTTATTATTAAAGTTTTTATTTTATATATCTAAACAAAGTTACTTTGTACTCTTTTGTAAAATTGCTAAGGAAATGTAGTCTCAGACTTTTTATTTAGTAAGCATTTTTTTTAATAGAAATATGTAATTTATATTTTAACTGTTAAATTATGAAAAATTTACAGGTTTAATAATTTAAAACTTAATTGACTCAATAACTATTTAAAAGCCACTACAAAATTGCTTTTGTGCAGAAACATTTAAAATAAACTTAAGTTGAAAACATTCAATATGCTTAGTTCAAACTAAAAAACTAGAAAAATTTCTGTTACAAAAAATAAAAGTTAAAAAAAATATAAATAAAGAACGCCACAGGTAAAGTTGTGCCTGTCTGAATTTTCCTTGTCATTAAAAAACTCAAGCTTATTGAAAATGTTTGTGTAAAATTTACATTATGTTCCATTTTACTTGATCTGATGCTAGTTTTGGTAAATTTTCTCAATTGTTTATTTTTTTCTAGATTCAAATTCGTTTAAATTTAGTTTATGTTTTCTTTTATCCCAATTTATATTTTATTTAAAGCCCTTTTAGCTTCAAAGACAGAGTTGCCAAAAACCTGAAATTTGACAATTTAGTCTAGTAACACATGTTAAAACCAGGAATTTGAGAAATTTTGAAAAGATAAAAGTTTTGATTATAGATAAAAATTATTATAGGTAAACTTGTACCTGATTGAATTTTTAAATTAGTTTAAATAACTCAAGCTTATTGAAAATTTTTGTGCAAAGTTTATGTTATTTTGCATTTTACAATATCTCATGCTGACTTAGATAATTTTTTTTCTTAAATCATTTTAATTATGTTAAGTCTTTAAAAACTAGTTCAAGGTTTTGTTTTATTCAAGCTTAATAGACATAGATTATTTATTTTTAGCACTTAGACATAAATTCAAATATACTCATTCGATCTTTTAGCTTCAAAGAGTGCAACTTAGATTAAATGTAATAAAAAAATGTATTATATTTTTAAAGTATAAATAAGTGTGTCGAACTGTTCATGAGTAGAAACATACTAGGAAATTTAATCAGAAGTATTATATATTTGGAGCTGTATTTTAATTGATGACATACTATTAAATAATTTAAAGCTAAGATAGATAAGCTAAAACAGCTATGGATTTAAAGTTTATTCACAACTGAATTAATTTTATTGAAATTAAGTATAAATCATTTTTTTCAATAGTTGTTAATGTTATAAGTCTATAACAGGGGTCTGCAGGTCAAAAAGGGAACGTACTTAATGTGCTTTAAAAAACAAATTTAAGTATAATTTTTTTGAATTAAAAAATTTTAGGCGATAGATTATCCTTTAAAGATAACACTAAAACTTAATTTTTATTTTTCGAGAATATAATATATTAAACTACTGAAAATAAAATTTTGGGCCTCAGTTTGCCAACCCCTGGTCTATAACAATGTTAAGATAGGTTTAGTGTTCAGTAGGGTGCATATGTTGTCCCAACCTTGGATTTTTGCTTAGTCCATTTTTTGTACGTGGGAAACCATATAAATAGAAAGCAAAAAAAAAATAGCTTCCTAGCTTTAAGCCTTTTGGAGCTAGTAACTTTTAAAAGTTTTGCTTTATATTGATATTTTCCAAAAAAAAAGGGGGGAGTCATTTTTTTAAGTTAGCTATATTTTATAGAACTTTATTCAAGCTATAAATTTCTTATTACAGTTATTTAAAATGATAGCTTATTTTTAAAATTGATCAACCAAAATTTATAATTTCATTGCTTCCTTATAGTAAAAGTAAAATAAAACAGCAATAAATAAGGCTACTATATATAAAATTTATCTTCTCCTACAAAATATATGAAACTTAATTTTTGTGAAGTAAATAGTTGCAACCTCCTTGTGTGCGTGCACTGACCATTACTAATACTTTTGATTGCTTTATATTCTTAAAATGATATTTTTACAAAAAAAATTAGCTACTTTATAGTTTTTTAAATAAACACCATTTTTTTTAATTTAAAAGAATTAAAATCAAAAGTATAGACATAAATACTTAATTGACATCATTTTATATGCTTTATGTTTTTGCCAATTGAATTTTTGTCTTGGTAGTGTTAAAATTCAGAAAATGTTTTATTTAATTTATGTGTGAGAGATAAGTTGAATGTGTGCTTTTTTGAGAATCATTCAAAACTTTTAAAATTTTAGTATGACTCAGGGTTGATAAAAGTTTATTTAATCATTTATAGTGTTTTTTAATTTTTTTTTATATGTAAATAGCAAATATTTTTTTACCATTGTGCTTTTATTAGGTATTGTATCTCTTTTGATTTTAGACCAGGTTTTGAGTCTTAATAATTATTATTCAGAAACAAGTTAAGCAGATTTAAGCTTGTTTGAGTTTTTTGTGCAAAATTCTTGCAAGTTTTTATGAGTATAAAGTTATTTTGTTCTTTTAAAAAATGATTTTTAACAGTGCTTGTATTAAAAGTTTAGTTTTTCTTATTTATCAAGCTTCATTAAAAGTAACCTTTTGTCTTTTTTGAATATTTCTACTTAGTCTGTTACTCTTATCATCTCAGGCAATTTAGAATCTTGTAAATGGCAAATGAAAAAAATATATTGAAAGCTAAAAAAAAAATTAAGATCAATTTCTAAAAAAACGAATTTTGACAACTATATTTCATTAGTGTTGTAAAATATTTATTTAAAAAAGTAATAAATATATTTTGACTTTTTTGTTTCAGTAGTTGCCAACTAAGTAATTAAAACATAAGCTACATCAATATTCATTATTTACAACATTGTTTTGTCATTACTAACAGCTCATCTATTGCTATTCGAACAAATAAATTGTTCGAACAGTTCGAGATAATTTAGCCATAAACTTTGTTGTAGTGTTGTGAACTTTTAAGATGAATTTAGTTTTATTGTTCATTGTTTTATAGCATTTAATGTGTCTCCGGGATAGTACAATAACTGAGTTTAATTTATTTTATTATGCATAAAAAGAAATGCTAAAATAAATAATTTAAGTGGATATATTTACTAATTAATTTTACAAAAAAATCTGTAAATTTTAGATAATATAAAAAAATATATAACAAATTTACAAAAACATATTTACTCAGTTCCAAGTCTTTTTAAATTTCTTTAGTTTTTATAAAATTTGAATATACACAAGAAAACAGAAAGGTCATGAACTTAAAGACTATCTGAAGATCTTCAAAAAATTTTAAGTGAACATAAAAAATAAACTATAACTTAGTATAAAAACAAACTTGACTAAAAAATGTTTGCTAACATATAAGTAGTCATCAAACATTGTGTTACAAAATGTTATTTACAGTCAAATTTATAAACAGATATATATACATACTAATAACAATGAGTCGCAAAGCAGGAAACCGTTACTACGATTATGATGATTATGAAGACTACGATGGATATTATGATGAAGATGGTTATGATGACTATGATTATGACAATTATAAAAAGCCTAAAGGACAAACTAACAAACAGGTTTGAAACTTAAAAAAAAAACAGCTTTATGTGAAAAAAAATGTTTTAGGTTCTTATCATCTCTCTAAAATAAAATTAATTGTTACTCACTAAAATGTTAGCAATTTTCAAAAGGCACAACCATCAACAACTGTTAAAGTCTGTTGCTAATTGTGAAGGGAAGAACATCTCTGTTTTTTTGCTGATTAAGAACTTAATAACAATTTTAATTAAACATTCTTCAAAATTTAAAGGGTGTTTAGAAATGGTGAATAAAAATTACTGTTTATTATTAATCTATAGGTAAATCTTCTCAACAATTAAATAGTTGTGCTTTAGTTAGGCTTTTTACACTTGTTTGAACATTTCTTGTTTAAATTACATCTAGAAGTTTTAATAAAAATCTTTTTTTAGCATCAAGTGATAAAAAGTTAGGATCAAAACAATTTAGTTACATTTAAACTTAATATTTTTGTATACTTATGTTTTTAATATTTTAAACTCTATAAAAAGTCATAAATGTTGTACAGCCTAACAAGCAACCACAGAAAAAGGTAAATCAACCAGTTAAAAGCATTACAAAACAAGTGGGAAATATTGCTCTTACTCCAAACAAGCAAGGTAAAAGCACTCCGAATAAGAATGCTGTTTCTTCTGCAGACAAAAATAAAGCATTTATGGTAGGTTTTTGTTTATTACTTCAGGGTTGCCAAAAAACTTTGAATCCTGGAAAAACAAGTTTTAGAAATATTGAAAAAATCTGGAAATACTTATAGTTTTAAACAATAATCACTAAAAAACATGGAATTTTAAACAGTTTTTTCATGTTAAATGGTAAAAATTTGATAAGGTTTAAAAAATCTATCATATTTATATTTTATCAGAATTTTGTTTCTTATAGTACCGTATTGAAACATTACAGTATCATTTTATTATTTTTATACTACTTAAACAGATTTTACCTTAAACTTGAATTTATACTAAAAGTGGACAAAAAAGCTTTACTTATAAAACCCTTGAAGAAATTCAGAAAATCTGAAAAAATGTTTCAAAAGTTCTTTGGCTACCTGCTACTTTAGTTTGAAAATCTTTTACAAAACAATTTTTTTGTAAAAAATGTTTAAGATAATAAACTTTCGATAAACAATTTAAAAATATGGTAAATTCAGATATCAGTTATGCTTTTAAGAACTAATATAAAAATTGAACTGGTTTTTAAATATTAACTAACCAAAATAAAATGATATGTAACTTACTTAGATTGTTTTTGTATATTTCTGAACCTCATATCGTTTATTTTTGTTGGGTTTTTAAATTTTAGGTTTTTGTTTCTGCTTTTAGTAATTAGAAGTATGTTTTTTATGTATTTATATATTTCTATGTATTTTTAAATAAAAATTTTTTTTATTATAATAAAAGGATTTTTTATTAATATTTTACAGTTTACTTTTAAATGGATTAAATTTGGGATAATTATATAGTAATATTTTGTAAATATTGAAAGGAAAAATGTTAATTACTAAAACCTCATTAAATTTTTTACATACAAGTACAGCAGTTAATTTATTTTATTGATTTGCTATTCTATTTTGTATGTGAAAATATTTTGCAAAGTTAGGCTTTCATTGAATCCAACAGTTTTTTTGAGTTTTTTTAAAGTATATATTTGCAAAAAAATACTCAATTTTATTTTTTTATGCTTTCACATTGAAACTGGACAACTCTGTTTACAACATCGACAGAATTCTATTTCTATAAAGCAATTTTTTCTTATAAATTTGATAAACTTAACTACAAACAGGAATTCTACAAGAAGTTTACCAAATCAACAACATTCTGTTTATAATTTTTTTACACAGTTTTCAATTTTTTCAACAAATATAAATTCAGGAGGAGTACAAGAAGTCGTGCGTGAACGACAAACCGGAACTGTCCATGGTGGTGGTTGGTCACGTGGACGCGGGAAAGTCCACTCTGATGGGACATTTGTTGCTGCAATGTGGACAAGTCACTAAAGATCAAATGCGCAAGTTTGAGCAGGTTTGAATTTCCACAACTTTTGTGATTAAGATTTACTGTGAAAAATATCATAATGGTAAATACTATATAATTTAATTGACTTCTTGTTTTAATAGTTCCTGTAATTTTTCTGATAATAATAGCCAAATAAAGTTAAATCATTTTGAAACCTAAATGACATTTTGAATTAGCAATAAAATGTAGTGTATACTTTGGGTTTAATCTGTTTTATTTTAGTGTTGTTAAAATTATGATTTACAGTAAACATTCTTTTGACATTTAGATTTCAACGTTTTTATAACATTAAAGAAAATATATAATGCTGTGTTAGAAATCATTTAATTTAAGTTTCAAAAAATATAAACTTTAACAATACAAACAGAACTAAAACAATATTTACTTATTGAAAATAATCTAAAAAAATATTTTTTTACAAAAGGAGTCACAAAAGATGAACAAGTCATCCTTCAAATTCGCCTGGGTGATGGACAGTGGTGATGAAGAGCGGAAGAGGGGAATCACCATGGATATTGCCCATTCGACATTCGAAACTGAAAAATACAAAGTGAATATCATGGACGCCCCCGGACACAGAGACTTCGTCCCCAACATGATATCCGGTTAGTTGTTTTAGTATATGTTTATTTGTTTTGTAAAAATCGTTACAAAACCTCACAATAATCTGCTTGAAAGAAATGTTTTATTTTTTAAACAGAATTAAATTTAATTTTAGATTCTTATTTTATCCGTGTTTCATTTCAACTAATTAATTTTCCACAATCTTAATAGTATATTTTAATTATGTTTGTTTTGTATTATTTCAACTTTAAAGTTTTACTTGTTTAATTTTGAAAAATTGTTAAAACTTACGTCAATAAATTGTTAAAACTTTATATTCAGGAACTTCTCAAGCCGATGTAGCGCTTTTAGTGGTGGCATCCCAGCAAGGAGAGTTCGAATCCGGGTTCAACAAAAAGGGCAAGGGTTCGCACACAGGGGGGCAAACCAGAGAACACTTGAGCATAGTTAGAAGTTTGGGGATTTCCCAACTCGTGGTGGCAGTTAACAAATTGGACTGCGTCGGTTATGACCAGAGCAGGTGGGTTGTAGATTGAATTATAATCGAATTTTTTATTCGAATCTCAACAATTATCAAGAAATGTTTTATGTATAGACTTATGGTTGTTACTTAGTCAGGATAGTTTTCTGACCGTTTTTATAGAAAAACCTGATTAAGTTTTTAAAGCTAGGATTTTTTTTTTTGAAACCAGTAGTAAGTACTTATTAAATACCATGGTTGATATCACATTAACAAAAATAAGAAGAAAGTAGACCCACCATAATAAAACCATACTAGGAAAATAAGGTAATAACTTTTTTTTTATTGTGCTTAAACTCTAAAAGTTTTAATTACAAATCAAAAATTAATATTAGAAATAAAAGCCGGTTTTAAATTAAATATATAGTTAGAAATATTTTAAACCTGTTTTTTTATTTTTATAGAAAAATTTTGTTATATAACTTGTTTTTATTAAAAACAGGTTTGATGAAATAGTAGGAAAATTGAAGGTTTATATTGAACAAGATTGTGGTTTCCATAGAAACAATGTGAAGTACGTACCAGTTAGTGGGTTGCTTGGCAACAACATTGTGAAAAGGTGTGACAGTATTGATAATTGGTACACAGGCACCACACTTGTTAAGGTTTGTTAAATATATTTTTCTTTCTTGTGGTATGTCAAGTTTTACTAAGTTTTGAGCTTTTAGTAACCTATATAAATAGTTCTTTTTATTATAAATTTTTTATAAACTTTTTTTACTTGAGATAGTGTAAAGATTTTTTCAACAATTTTTATAAGCGTTAGCATTTTTAATCAAAATAATTCAAACTCATTAGGCAATAGACGAGTTCAAAGCACCCAGTAGAAATTTTGACCACCCGTTCAGATTCGTAGTGTCAAATGTATACAAGCCCGCCAACATAAGTGGGCTGTGTTTGGACGGTAAAGTTATCGCCGGTGGAGTTATGTCAAACAGTAAGGTTGGTAAAATGTTTCTTTATTTTCAATTAATACACTCCTTATTTTAGAACTAAAAATAGTTTTAAAATTAAACTATATGTTTTCATTTTATGTAAGAATTTTATTTACATGTACACACTTTTTAGTTAAATATGTTCTAACAAAATTAAATGCTGGTAAGTTTCTCAAATCCAGTTTATTTGAAGCTTATTAATCAATAGTTTTGAAATTACTCTAAGAACATTTTCAATAACAATTTTGGTTAAAAGTTCTTAGGGAAATTATCTATTGAGTGATTTTTGGAAAAAAATTATACACTCTTTCAGATTTTTCAACTCTCATTGATTAATACAAATACTATAGTTCAAATATTTTGCTTTCACATAATTATATATCCTTATTCTTTTATTTTTTAAATATAAAATATTTTATTATACTAAAAAAACTCTCACATATAAAAGTAATACAAAAGTGTTATAGTTCATCTAAAAGCTTGGGCTAGTTCTTTACTTAAATATATATATACAATTTTTTTGTTATCAAACTAATTAAAGTTGTGCGAATTAAGTATTTTATTCACAACCGGGTTAATCCGCACATTTTTATTTAAATAAGCTCTTTAATTTCCAGTAACTTGAGCAACCTTTTTTAGTTAAGACAAATAGTTATATATATTCAAAACGAGAAACCGTTCACAGATACAAATAATGCCATCCAATGAGGACGGGCTGGTGAAGAAGATAGAAGTGGACGGGGTCAGCCGCAAGGTGGCGGTAAGCGGGCAACAGTGCACCCTGGTGGTGACAGGTGTCAAGAACGAGGACGGCCAGGTCAGATCAGGATGCGTGGTGTGCGTGTACAAGCAAGTGTGCCAGGTGAGCAGCCTCGTTAAAGCAAGGTTCGTTTTGATTTGGTATAAAGCTGTTTAGTATACAATTATTACGGATTTTGTTATTGATTTGTTTTTAAAGGTTTTTTGATTAGGTAGTGTATGTGAAAAATAATGTTTGAAAAAAAAAAGACTTAATTATTTTGTAAAATCTAGTTTATCTTGAAAATTAAAGGCTTTTTATAACAAGCTTAAGCTTGCAGTTAAATATTGTTGAATAAGGCTTCATGCATATAAATATTAAAACGAGATTATTTGATTTCTAACATTTCTAACAAAGCAATTAAAAAACAGTTCTCTAAAACTAAATTGTACCTCTTAATTTTTTTTTACAACTATAAATTTTTTAACATTTAATACTAACAAAAAAAATAAAACAAAGGTTCTTTAATCTTGAAGTAAAAATAAATAAATAAATAAATAACTTACAGGGTGATAGTGATGGACACGAAAGTACCGCTGACGATGGGAACAAGGCTGCAGTTTCACTACAACACCCTCAATATACCGGCTACTATTGTCAAGTTGAAGTGCAAGATTCACAAGGATACCGGGGTTATCGGTGAAAAGAACCCTAAAAATATTGGAAAGGTTAGTTTTATAAAAGTTAAGCTAATTTTTTTTTTAATTATATCTTTAAAAAAATCAGCATTTAATATTAACAAGTTTTTTAATACTAATTTTTTTTTTGTTTGTAAGGACTTAATACATTTGTGTTTTTGATTATTTGTTAGTAACCCAATTGTAATTTAAGACTTTTATAAACACAGTTTATTGCTTGTCATTTTTTTAGTGTATAAATATTAAGAACGTTTTTACTGCATAAATAATACCAAATTGTGTTTCACATAAAGTCTATAAAAATATCACTAATTTAAATGAAAAAAAAAAACATTTAACTCTAAATCAACTATTTTCTTATAAATTTTTTTTAAACAGAACGACGGAGCAGCTATAAGGTTGAAACTTCACTCGAAAGTGTGCGTTGAATTGTATGAGAACTTGATGCAGATGGGAAGGTTCACGCTCAGGTATTCCAATGAAACTGTTGCAAGAGGAATTATCACTAAAATATACGATGAAAAAGAATCTAGATAGTTTATATCATTGCTTAAACTTGTTTGTATATTTGATAGGATTAATATCTTTTTTTTTTGTTGTTTTTACGTATTAAATGTTCTCATATGGTTTCTTTAAAAAAATCAAAACTACTCTAGAAAAAAATTACCTTTTAAAAGTACCTTTTAGTTTTTATGTCTTTTACATTTAGCATGTTTAGTTTATATATGACTAAATCTTAGTTAGTTTGTCTAGATCCTTGTTTTAAAAGACTTTTAAAAAAATTTAAAAGCCCTATTTAGATTTCTTCTTTGTAAACAATTTTTCTTTCCATAGTTGTTTTTAGTGAAATTTTTATAGGCTTAATATCTACAGTACTATCGCATTATACAATTTTTTATGTAATTTTAAGGTTTAATAAAAATATTTAAATTTAAAGTATAAAAATTACCAGCATACTAAATAATATTTACAAATTATGCCTGTAAGCGTTCTACAGTTGTTTTTTATTTATCTTAAGGAGTCTTTTTTTTCTTTACTTATGTTACTAATTTTTTTAAACCTGGTTTTCAAAACTTTAATTGCAAGTAAAAAAATATATATAAAAGTTTTATGATTACACTGCGATATAGTTATAATAATAAAACCAACTTTTGTGCATAGGTTTAACATAAATAATAGTATTATGTTTGGCATTTTTGTTTCGTTAGTTAAGTTGTGTTTAAAAAAATAGTTTATAGTTTTAAATATTGTTTTTACTAGCAGCTTGGAGTATTATATCCATGCTAACGCTAAATTTAGTAATTAATTTTTTGCTCTTGTGATAAGTGATGGTGTCAAACAAATGTAGAATTTTCTTATAACTTTAAGTAAAAATAAAATTAATGTTACAGAACTTTTATACTTTCATGATAAAGTAAAAATAAAAAAAGATTCTGCACGTGTAGCTTATGAAAACTTTTGGGTTAAAATAAAAACTATGTGTTTTAATTTGAATGAATTAGTAACAAGTTAGTTCTAGTAATCATTAAGAATTACTAGATGTTAGTAAAACTTTTCATTTACCTCACATTCATAGAAGTTGAGATTATACTTTAAAATACATTGAGGTTTTATAAATCATGTTTTTTAAGCAACATAAATCCACATGAAATATTGATTTTGTTGTCACATTCGTGCACAAATAATTTATGGAGAGTACTTTTAAGTAGACAGTATGGTTTATATCAAGACAAGTTCGCTCGAAACCGTACGTTGGTGACTTTGTGCAAAAGCGTACAAAAAAATCTCATATGCCAACAAAATATCCATAAAACAACTAAATGCTTCTTTATAAAGTTTTTACTACATTATAGAAAAGTTGTTGCGTTATTTGAAGGCTGTATCTAAGTTCAAAAACAAAAACGTTTTTAATATTTTGAATTTATCTTTGTAGATTCTTTTACTAAATGATGGTGCTTTTAAATCAAATGTAACTATTTTACCACCTTATAAATTTTAAATTGCACTAATTTTAAGTTTGATATTGGCCTAGCTTAATTATTGAATTTTTTTATTAAATTGAAAAATTAAGGTATGTTGAACTATGAAGTAAAACTAAGGGAATTACAGTTTGCTTCAATCTAAAAAAAATAGCTTAGCAATTAAATACATAATACTTGTCAATGTTTTCATTAAAAATATATTAAAACAATGTACAGTCTGTCCAACTAAGTACATTTATAAAATTATATATTAATGCTTTTTTAGTACTAACAAACTGAATTATCTTTTTTTTTTTTATCTTTTAACTTGAGTAAGAATTCTCATTAAAATTTTACTCGAAGAAGTAAACCTGTAAAACTAGTTTTGTACATTTATGTCTCTAACATATAATGTTTAGTCAAGTTATAATGGTAAATATTTTTAAAGAATTATGAATAAAATGTAAATTAAATCAATTTTAACAATACACTCTAACAACTTAAAGTAGTATTATAACTTAAAGGAAATTATTTGAAAACGATGATTGTATAGTATGTTAATAAGATTTGTAAAATCAAATTGCAATTATGATTAAAAAAATAAGTAAATGTTCTTAAAAACTTTTATTTGAGTTTTCTGTACAACTCTGACAAGTATAGTGTTTTATAGCTAATATTATTAAAAGTATAGTTGATGACGTTTTTGTCTGTTATTGAAAGCTCACTGTTTATTTGCAAGTTAAATTAAATAGAAAGAGATGTTTGTCGTGTGTCTTTAGTAGATTTAAATATGTACAAGACTTTTTTAAAATAAAGCATAATATAAAAATATTTTTCAGTGATTACCTAAATGATCTACTGAAGGATTGTTGTAAATCTTTTGTAAGAATAATGTTTTTTTTTAACACAAATATACTTTTTAAGTTACGCTCAGTTTATAACAGTTATAGTACTTTGTTATTTCTACATAGAATAGTTTTTAATATTGCTTATTATAACTGTTTTTGTTGGTACTATATTAAGTTAAAGTTATGGTTTGATTCTAATAATGTTTAAGAACGTTTATAAAATGTGTTGATTGTCAATGTAGTATTGATTCTTACTTATAATTGATATAAAATTTAATAAAATTTTTTAGGTCTAAATTGTATAAATATTTTTCAATATCCATTAGCATTAATATATAAAAATTACTAAAAAATTGAATTTTTTAAAAGTTTTCTTCGAGTCGAACATCCATTACGTAATTTAAAAAAATTTTGTAGCAAAAATTTTTAGTTTAATTTACTGACAGTGATCATTAAATGAAACTATATTTTTATAGTTTATCAATTATTTAAGAAAATCATAAGGACCAAGTTTTATAATTTTCTGTTATTGTTTGTTTTCAATATTAGGAACTCAAGTTTTTTTAGTTTTACATGTTGTTTTACCTTCTTAAGGTTCTTCTCAAAACATACTTTTTAAATGAAAAAAATTGTAGGTAAGAAATTAAAAAGGTAAAATTTACTTTATAAACCTTTGTAAAACTTCTTATTTATTCTCAGAAAACACTAAGTAACTATTTTTAACTAATTTTTAAGTACCTTTTTTTTAGTTGAACTACTTTTGTTGTATAGTAGTATTTTTTGAAAGCGTTTAAAAAAAAATCTGCAAAGGGTTAATACTTTTATTGCAAGTTTATTGTCAATACGATGGACCCAGGCATCAAAACCTAGGTCACTCAAACTGAAAGACACATAAAATGAAGAATAAAGATAACACAAAAAGTTTGTTTTGTTTAAGACAAAATTAAAAACACAATTTAATTTAAATTTATAGATTAACATAAGACCTAAAATTTTTAACCAACAAACTTATACTTTACAACTTACTTGCGCTTTGATGTAGAAGGATTTACTTTTCTCCTCCTAAAAGCATTTCATCATTAACACTTCTAATGATCCTTCAAATCCAGCAGCAGCAAAAAGAGTCCTACATAGTTCTTCAATCCAACACTAACTTCCAGCCTGTCACAAATAGATAACCTGCGAAAAATCAGAAAAGACACACTGTGACGCTCATTTTACTGGTTTCGTGCAAAACTTGAAAACTTGGCTAATCACTCACTTCTATATCAATATATGATCACTTTTATCACACTCATTAGAACACAAAACATTTCAAATTACAAAACAGCAACAAGAAGCTTAAGACCAGTTTTCTTATTATATAAACATCAACCTGATGTAGGACACTTGTGCAAAATCTTATTTTGCCTTGTGTCCAAATTTTTATAATTTAAAGGAATTAATGTTTTTCACTTGATATTATATTTTTTTTTCCTTAAAAAAGAAAACATTGAATAAATATAGTAAAACTGTTTTCAAATAAAAAAAACTATTTTTCACAAACAAAATAAGTGCTAGTTAAAATGATTGTTGTCTTTGATTTCTTGATTAAACTGGAAATTGCTGTTCATGGGTGTGGCTAAGGGAAAATGAGAGAATAAAATGAGAGATCAAGTGATCTACAGTCCAAAGTCCAGGAAAATGAGAGAATCAAATGAGAGATCGCGTGATTTATGGAAAATTCTAGAAAAAGAATTCAAAATCTATAAATACGCTCAATCAGAGCATGAAGCGGGCAATCCACCACGAAACAAGCAAGAAGCGACACTCTGCTCCGCAAAAGAAATAACATCGTCAATCTTCAAGCAAGAAGATTTCAACAACCATCTAATCGAAGAAGCCCACGCATTCTGTGGCATCGAGAATTTCAGTACTGGTAGTACTCTTTCATCAAACACTCTAAGTTGGACTCAACGATCGAGTCACAGCGTTCAATCAAGTTAAAGTATACATTCATCTCAGCAAGCAAACCCACACAGACTGGGCGCCAACCTTAGCTACACTTCAACGAACAAGTTGTTTCATACTGTTTGACTCTATCGTATTGTTTATATATTCATATTATCATATATACTCACTATTGTATTTGCATTGTAATATTTATATATATTTATATCACCGCATTTATTCACTATTGTATTTGTATTGTATTAATTATACATATTGATATCATCGTGCTTATTTTTTATCGTATTTTATCGCCGCTCTGCTTACGGAAAGGAAAAGAAACAGACCACGCTACGTCTAGCCAGATTCTGCAAACGAGACGGACCAACGTCGAGTGCCAGAAGCTGAGCGAACGAGACCAGTGACACGCCTAAGGGGGAATCCGGAGCGCGGTTCCTTCTATTTGTTAACATTAAGTGTCTAAACTTATTGTGAGCTGTCATTGCGTATTTGTACATAATAAACCAACATTATTTAGTTTCATTATATTTAGTCAAATATATATAAATATAAATAAAGTTAAATATAAATTATATAATTATGTCCTTAAAACCCTTAAAAAAGGCATTAGTCCTGAAGGTACCCAGGACTCGGTCCAGAACCGAGATAAGTTGTTCCGAGACTATTGCTAACCTGGAATCCGATGAGATTGTTGAGACTGAAACCGAGGCAATTGCGAAGGAAACCAGTGAGGCTCCTAGTCTGGGTAACAATAATGGCGTCCTCCGAAGCGAACATCCGCCGACCACAGAAGACAACACTAAAAAAATTATCGAATTAACTAAATTAGTAGAAAATAGTAACAAACTAATAGAAGATAAATTTAATACTATTTTAAAAACAATTTCTATACAGAACTCTCAATCATCGAATATCCCTACAAATACCGAGGTAAGTACAATAAATAATCTTAACTCACATATGAATTTAACAGATCCTGAAAAAATACAACCAACAATGACAACAGAGGCGGTATCAACATTACCTACCAACAAAATCCAGACACCAATTCCATTATCAAGCCATGCTTCCAAATCTTGCACAATACCAAGCAATTACAATTCAATTTTAAACGTTGACCAGTCAAACGAAAGAAATGGAAGTCAACCACAAGATAATAACCAGTCGATTGCACAGTTACAAAGGCAAATTGACAACATCCAAAAGACAATAAACCAAAATCCTGTCCACGAACGTGTAACAACCCAACCTAACACCAACCACATTTTTGGCAACCACGATCCGATACCCAGAAATCAACACTTCCAGCAAACAGTTAATTCGAGGCTATCAAATAGCATTTCTGATAAAGCATTCAGAAAAATTTCAGGGGAAAGACCAAGAGAGGAGTTGAGCCTCTTCGAGGTTCAATGTAAAAGCCAAGGAATTTTTGATGATCAAACACAATTTGAGATTATTATCGGAATCTGGCCAATTAATGACGTACTTTCTTATGTAAAAGCTGGCAAACCATCTAGTTATATCTGTTTTAAACAAGAAATCTTAAGTATGACCCCATGTTTGCCAGACATACTTAAACCTCCACCCATCTGGAGCAGCACTCCAACCTTTAAAGATATCCATCAACTAATATCAAAAGGTCTTACATGCTCTCAAGATGACCTTTACAAACATTTGGCACTGATTTATTGCCCGAAATGGGCTAGTAACATTCTAAAAAAAGACCTTGAATTACAAATTGATAAATTCAAAGGTCGGGTTATGTGGACTCTTGAACAAGGCCCAATTGATTTGAAAACAAATTACAATAATCGAAAATCAAACAACCAGTATAATTTTAATGACAAATTTCACAACGCATTCAATCAACAACAAAACCAAAACTTTTCAAATTATAACCAGAACAGATACAATCAAGCACAAAACTATAGACCAAATCTTAACCAGTTTGATAATAAAAATAATAACAGGTGTAGTTATCACGTTAGGTTCGGTGAAAAATCTAATAATTGTGAAGGCCAACAATGCGATATGTACCAAAAATTTTTAGAGAAAAAATTGAGCTTTCTCAAAAATAAACCTGCAGCAGTTAACATGTCAATAATACAAGATATTTCGAATGCTGAACAAAGTGAAAATTCCACTCAAGACAAACTAACAAACAGTAATAAAGTAGATGAATGCATTACTAACGACAGAAAAAATGAGGAAATTAAACAAGAAACAAACAAAATAGATGATAAATTCATTACAGGGAAATTGCCTTATGAAACAAAACTAAAAAACAATACTGAACTATTAATAATTGCCGACAATGAAACCTCTGTACAATATCTTTTCGATACGGGTGCAGAAGTTTCGATTATACCCAAATCCATGGTTGAAACATATGAAAAGGACAAGTCAGCGCCTAATATATGCGACATAAATGGCAAAACATCTAAAGCATTAGGTTATTCAATGAAGTACGTTAAAATTGGCCTGAAACCGGACCTGCCACATTCTTTCTACGTAATAGACACAGATATTCCTTTCGCAATTCTAGGTTTAGATTTCATAATTAAACATAAATTAACAATAATACCACAAGAAAAAACTATTGTACAAGGTGATTCAGGAGTTAAACTGAAATTAAAACAGCTAACTACTCCTGAAACAGAAACGAAAATAGAAGTAGAAAATCTCCTAAATCTTTTTCCTGAAATCGACAAAGAACCAAACTACAAAGAAAAGCCCAAGCACAACCATGTCTTAGATATAAAACTTGAAAAAGAATTTTCACCCCGACACCAAAGAGCAAGGAAAACTAACAAAACTGTTTCAAAGGAAATAGAAGATAATTTTGATAAATTACTCAAACAAGGGGCGGTAATAAGAGGCATTTCTGAAATAGTCTCACCTTTAACTGTAGTCAGAAAAAAGAACGGAAAGCCAAGGGTATGTGTGGATTACCAATATATTAACCAATACACTAAAATAATGAGCTACCCTTTACCAAATATTGACGATCTTTCTTCTATTATACCAGTCAACTCTAGAGTTTTTTCAACACTTGACCTGAGAGAAGCATATTTGAATCTTCCCTTAACTTACCGAGCACAAAAAGTAGCAGCCATGATTTCTCAATATGGCACATTTTTGCCGTTAAGAACAACCTTCGGCCTTAAGAATGCCCCAATGGCATTCCAAAGGCTTATGGATGACATAATGGCTCCATGCCATAATTTCAGCTTTACATACATAGATGACATTATAATTTATTCGAAATCAATGGAAGAACACATGCAACATCTGTTTGAAGTATTGTTTCAACTTAACAAATTTGGATTGCATATCAATAGGGAAAAATGTAAATTCGCCGCTGAAGAAGTTCAATACCTTGGACACATACTGAGTAGCAAAGGTTTTTATATGCAACAAAGTAAAGTTGAAGCTATCGAAAACTTCCAAACCCCACAAACCATCAAACATTTGCGGTCCTTTCTTGGCTGTCTAAACTACTACAACAAATTCGCTCCGAAACTGGCAGAAATACTACAACCATTATATAAATTAACAACAGGAGAGCCAAAAAATTCTAGAAAAAAGTTAATCTGGGAAACTGAACACCAAGCAGCATTTGAAAAAGCTATACAAACACTAGTTTCGGCCACTCATCTTTCTTATGAAGACCCAAAAAAAGAACTAGTTCTTTCTACAGACGCATCCTCTACTCATATTGGAGCCGTCCTAGAACAAAAGCATGAACCAGGAATTTATAAACCCTTGGCATTTTTTTCAAAAAAACTACCAGTCCTTAAATCAGTAAGATCCGTATTTTTCAGAGAACTCACAGGTCTTTACCTGAGTATCAAACATTTTAAGGTCAGAATCATAGGAAGACAGCTTCGGGTAAGAACAGACCATAGAGCCTTGGTAGATGCTATTAACAATGCTACGGGAAATCATTCACCAAAAGAAGAAAAATATATTGCTATAATAAAAGAATATGCCCCCTTGATGGAATTTATTCCGGGCGATCAAAATACAACAGCTGACTTATTAAGCCGTCCGGTACTCGTTGCATACAACGATAAAAACTCAGAAGAAGAGGAAGAAAACAGTGGAGAAATTGATGTTAACGATAAAACAATAAATTCTTACACAAATTATGATTTAGACCAGGATATCACACAAGATGAATCAGAATCTAATCAATTTATTCCCTTAAATATTCAGATAATTTCAGAAACGCAAAGTCAAGCCAATGTACATTTACCTACCGTCATAGCAAACTCTCAAAAGCAACAAAACCAGATCATTTTTGAGTCTAGATTGATAGATAATTGTGTAGTACAAGGTATCATTGAAACAAAAACCCATAGTTTTCGTATATGGGTTCCGCCCAAATTAAGATCTAATATCCTAAATCAAAATCATAACATCTTACACCAAGGAATTGATAAAACTTTAACAGCAGTAGGATCTAATTTCTGGTGGCCAAAAATGAAAAAAGATGTTGAACTCTTTGTAAAAACTTGTATAACATGTCAAAAAGTGAAGGTAAGGAAATATAACAGACCTAAATTAGGTTGTTACCCAAATTCACTTGGAAGATTTGACTATGTTCATGCAGACTTGGTAGGACCGTTGGTTGAATCTCAAAACATGAAATATATACTTACCATTAAAGAACGGTATACTGGTCTTTTTGCATCATGTCCCTTACCCAACAAAATGGCAGAGACCGTAAAGAACGCATTTCTCCAAAATTGGATTGGTCATTATGGAATACCATGTACAATAGTTACAGATAATGGCAAAGAATTCTTTAACCATCATTTCGAAACTATGTGTTCGGATCTATCTATCAAACATAATCTCACCGCGCCATACCACCCTGAAACCAACGGAATGGTAGAAAGACAACATAGAGAGTTAAAAACGGCCTTAAGGACATTGAAGAATAAACTTAACTGGGTGCAACATCTTCCTATTATCACTCTAGCTCTAAACAATCAGAGCATTGGTCGTAAAGGATTTAGCCCTGCTCAATATACTTTTGGAACACCCTTAAATATTCCTGGAAAGTTATTCTTTCCGAACACAAACACATTCGAACCTCCTTCATTATTTGAAACAGAGATATTTATAAAAAATATGAAAGAATTTACTAGAGAGTGGAGAAACCCAGACGAAGCTACAACATATATCGAAAAACATCTACATGAAGCAAAACAAGTTCTAGTAAAAAATCACACAAGACATTCACTAGATCATTTGTACAAAGGCCCTTTTAATGTAATAGAACGAGGTCCGCATTCTTTCATAATTGACCAAGGATCAGAATTTAAAAAAATTGCTATTGGAAATTTGAAAGCATATTTTCCTAGATATCCAACTGCAAGTAGGGACAGATCTGAAAATACTAACTATAATTTGAGAGCGAGAAACAAACTCAAAATTAATACAAAATTCAGCATGATGAGCGAAAACAAACTAAAATATGTTCAACGTCCATTAATCAGAGACAAATCTAATGGGCTACTATATTTAATTGATTCAGGCTCAGATGTTTCCATCATGCCTGCACATCTAACTAATTACATAAATTGCGCCAAAACTGATGAAATAAAGAGTTTCTCTGGTCAAACTGAAAGAGCACTAGGGATAACTCAAGCTAACATTAACATCGGTATTCCCAAGCTATACTCCTACGAATTTTCAGTTTTTCCCAATGGGCACAATTTTGCAATTCTGGGACTAGATTTCATAAATCAATGGAATATCGTTATTGCTATAGCTGCAAACGCGATTTTTCATGTCAATGGCAACGATTCGCCAATCAGAATAGAAATAGAAAGAAACCATATTGAAAAAATGCAAGAAAAACCATTAGATCTTAGGACAGATCGCTCTAAAAATGATAGCAAAATAACAATACCAAAAATGAAAGAATCAATAAAGGAAACAGTTGAAGTTACAAGAATGGAAAAATATCAAAGTAAGCAAGAAGGTCTTAAAAACCTCTTGACAAAGAAAGTTCGAAAGAAATTTAACCCAAGAGACCAAAAATATAATAACAACGATTTAATACATAATAAAAAAAACATGTTGCAAAACTTTTTGGAACTATATCCAACTCAGAACTCAACTAGAACAGGACCGCTTCACCAATATTTTACAGCGAAATATTAAGCAAATCATGGTTGGTTTTCACAACAAACGTAAAAAAGTTTTTTTTTAAAATAAAAAAATATAATAAATAGCTAATATCAACGTTTGAAAATTCAAATAGATTCTTTTAATTAGCTTTTATTTAATTGATAATAATTATTTATTAACTAATTAATTCGTTTTTTTTGTTTTTGTTTTTTTTTTTTAACTTAATTGAAAGACATGATAAAACAAAGGCTTAATATAACAATACGGGTTGGAAACTAATAAATAAAGGAATCCAAAACATCACACTTAACAGTCATAACGATCATTTACACTTTGCTTCGTACAATTAAGATTATATCGATAAATTAACTAATAGCATTTTTTTTAACAATCAAAAACTTTATGTATAAAACTATGTTTAAAAAAAAATATATAAACATAAAACTAAATAATTTAAATAAAAAGTATTAAAAATAATAAACAACAAAAAGAACAAAAAAAAATATATATATCTAAATATAAATATATATTATATATAAAATATATCTGAATTCTTAAACTAACACCAAAATTTATGTACAAACACGCTTTTACTTTTTCTCAATGCATATTGGTACTACTCCATCTAAAGCGAATGACTAAATGCAGTAAACTTAGTGTGTACATACTAAATGTAAAGAAAAATCGTTTTTCTATTTTTTTCTCTATTTAGCTTCACTTCTGTTATTTTTATCTTTCCCGTGCACCTGTAATTAATTTTAAATTGACATTTTTGTGTTATATTAGATAAATTTAGTAGCTAAACAAGGGAATCATGTTTACGACACACCTGCAAAACAAACTTAACTATTAGGGTTAAATTCTTTCGAATGAACTCGCTTTAAATTTTATTAAACGTTTCCCAATTTGAATCGCTACACGTGCTTCGTTACATTGATGCACGTGTCAATAAAATCAGAAGGGCTTAAAGACTCCCTTTAACGCTTTGTTACTATCGTTAATTCTAAAATTAAAACTTAATAGCACTTGTGAACAAATTGGTAAACGTTTCTTATCTTTTTTTCTTTCGAGTTATAACTTTCATTCACTGAAACAAGATTTATTTCAGATTTGTATTCATTTAGAACAGCTTTCATTAGAATATGTAACTCAATCTTATAATTGTAAGTTTAGATTATGTGTTTTTGCTTCTTAGTTTGTTAATTTTTTTAAAATAAACAAAAGTTTATTTTTGAAAAAATAATTCTGTGTTTATTCTTTTTTCGAAATTAATAGTTGTGTTAATCATAATCAAATTAGTTGCCAGATGTATGTTATTTTGATTTTCGTTATTAAAAGTATGCATTATTACTTTTTGTCTTCGTTTTTTCTTTTCACTTTGTTTATCAAACACAGATTATAATTGACATTAAATATATCCACTGACTATTTGAATTTTAATTTACTCTACAACTTTTTTTTTCTTTCTTTCCGCTTTCCACCAATCAATTGTCCCATCTTCATAAAAAAAAACAATACTTAAAACATGAATTATATATTTATACACCCTTAAAAAGAAACTTAATAGTAATAATTGTGGAATTAAGTAAATAAAAAATTATCAAATTAGTAATACATAATTAATTATCAAAAATAAAGATATCTATAAATATACAATAATAATTATAAAACCTCGTAGTGAATATTTTGAACAATAACCAAACAAAATACGCGTAATATCAGACGATATCTCAAAATGACTACCAAGTTAATCAAACCAAACTCAATTAACCATAAGTATAATAATTTGTTTATGTAATTCCTGACCAATACATTTCAGAACAGCATTCAAAATGCATGTGTAATCTATCCAATTAATTCAGCTTAGCAACCTTCAGTCATCATCACTATTAAATAAACACTAAAAAGAACTAATATTCGGCGTTATGCCGTACATTTTGTTGTTTATACATGCATTTATACAAATACACTATACACATAATTGCCTTGCCACATATCGCATAAAAACATTATTAACAAAGCTAATAACAAACTAATATTTTCCAGATTTAGCTTTTAATAATTATGAAGTTATTCTTTCTCAATATAAGTCTGTTTGCCTGTCTTTTCTTTCTTGGAGACAACGTTTTTTGTCAATCTAATAAAACAATCTTAGACCTAAGATTTCAAAATGTAGACATATGCTTCGATAAGCATATTGTAAAAACTTACTTTATAACTCCTTCAATCGGAGGTTGCGCTGAACCGGACACAACTTACCAAATAATTAAAGATATTAATATATACCCTCCTGCAGATACGACAATACACATAAACGCAATAGCGTGCAGAGAGGTCGTGTCCACGTATAAAAACATAATGTGGTGGACTTTCACAAAAACGTCTACATTAATAAATAAAAGGTCTTTTTCAGTCGCAAGCGATCGCTGTGTAAGGTGGGTTAAGCAAAGAACTGACCCAATTCTTGGGGATCTATTTAAACATTCAATAACTCCTCATACTTATGTTACACTGAACAAAAAACAAAATATTTTTTATTATCTTCAGGGAGTGACTGAGAATGTTAGAAACGCACAAACTTTAGAAACAACCCTAATCTTTAATAGACAAACCCTAACAGGTAGCCATTTTACCACGTCAGACTTAGAATGTAATGTTTTAAAGGGGGTATGTATTTCCAAGACTGACACATTCTTATTCACTCCTTTTGAGAATAAATGTAAAACTTGGAAACCATATAAAGGGTTATCTTTACTTAAATACAACATGAAAAATGGAAACCTTTATCAGGTTCCTGAACTAGACCTTGCGTTTCATAGGTTAATACCTTGCCCTGAATATGTACACAAATGCATTAGAGAAGTCGATGAAAATAAACAAATAAGGTGTACACCCACAAATTTTGCCCTTAGTTTTTCAAATATTTCGACGCTAGTAGATGATAACTTAAAAATAAAACTAAACCAATATAATAATATAAGTGCACGAGACAATATATTAAGTCAAGCTATTCAATCTTTAGCCATTAAAACAAATTCAGCCATAGAAAAGCTCGCCCAAGAGTTCTCAAGTGTGCTGTGCAAATTGGGTGAAATCTCAATAACCAACTTGCGCAACACCCAATATCGCAAACCCAGTGAGACTTTGAGTCTCATGCTGGGCAGGAAAGTTAAGGCAACTATGATAGGTGAGTTACTTGCACAAATTTCGTGCACCAAAGTAAACGCAACCTTAGTACCAACTCTACGTATCGGCGATGAAATGTCTCCAAGGCCTCTATTTAGGATTCATTTCGCAAACGAGTCAAAAATAGCACAATACACTTCGGAGGGCTATTTAAGATGGGGTCTCAAAGGCTTAACCTCTCATTTAACTGAACAAGTAACCATATTTGTAATAGAAGGAATCGCCATAGCGTTTAAAAATGGGTCTCTCTTAAATGAACTGCCTGAGATAAATAAATTAGGGCTTCATCCTACTTCTGTTATTCCTGATTCTATAGACTATGATGAAGGAATACTTTTAAATGAATTATCTACTGCGTCAGACCCAAATAATTTGGGTTCAATGAACCACATGCTGCAAAGCATACTGGGAATCACTTCTGAGCATCTTATAGCTAATGGGGTAAACAAGGAGCTGTTAAATAAATATTTGACTGTCCCTATGAATAAAAATGAACATCTGTCCTTCATTAAAGAAATTAAACAATTCTTCCGCCCCAAAGTTTCTAACATTATAAAAAAAATCGCTCTATTCGGATCTTTAACAATCACCTTTCTAACTACGCTCTTAATAACGTATATCTTTTGTGGATTTACACTTAAAGCTATTATTAAGAGTACCAGAACAAAAACAAAAAATAATAAAAATGAAAACCAGAGTTAATGACATTATAATCTGTAGCTCATACTCAATTTCTTTCTCTTCTTCTCCTTCTTCAAATTCTTTTGATTGATGTAAAAGCTCGCTACTTTTATTCTATTTTCTTGTCTTTATTTGGTATATCAATAAAAAAAGAAAAATTATACAAAACAATCTTTCTATTCTAAACACTATCTTTGCCATCCTTGACTTGAAGGACCTCTTTCTCATTTTTCTGCATAAGTCTAGATAAAAAGAAAAAGATAGCCAAAAATTTTTTTTTTTTTTTTACAATAAACAAGTTTAGTACCAATCCTTACTACACTTATGAATCGTTGATAATTTATTTTTGCTTTCTTTTTGTTACTGTAACTATAAAAAAAACATTTGAATTGTCAACAGTCATTAAAAAATAAAAAAAGAGATGAATCTTTTACAAGTAGAAGACCTTGACTTTCTGTTGGACGAAGAACTACCTGAATTAAATCATGAAATGGTTGAAAACTTCTTCCGGCCAATCCAACAAGAAGAAGAGTTTGAAAAGGATCTAGGATATGAAAGCGACGAAGAAAATAAGTATACCGAAGAAAGAGAAGCTCCACTGATAGCTCCACCAGTGCCAATCATCGAACAGAATTGGCACCGTTTGAGGGATGACGAAAGGATGTTGGATCCCGAGCTTCTAACAATCCTTATCGAAATGATGTTAGAGGCCGAAAGACTGGGAGATAACGTTTTTGAAGAAGTGTATGAGGGCGACTTTTAAAGGAAAGGTATGTGAACATTATACTAAATAAAAGATTTTTTTTAAAAATTATAATAGTCATAAAAAATTAACATGTTTTTTTTTTTTTTTGTTGTTTCTTCCCAAGTATTTTTGTTTCGATAAAAAAATAAAAAATAATAAATAAAAAAAATAAATAAAATAAAAATCAATTAAAAAAAAAAAAAAAATTATGAAATAAAAACTTATAAACAAAAATATATAAAAAATAAAAAAATAAAAAAAAAAAAAAGCAACTTGTTAACAACTTATTTGTCTATATATGTGTGTTTATTTTTTATTATTATTATTTGTTTTTCTGATTTTTTTTTTTTTTTTTTTTTTTGTGTGTACCTTTGACCTTATAAACTACAATAACTCCAGGTAATTAAATAATATTAACATTGATTTGCTTCTATCTATTCACTTTTAACCTTAAGCAATCTAGAATTCAAATCTATTATCAACACGTTTATTTGAGTTGTTACCTTTACACATTTTATTACCGAAATCTATCTGAGTAATTCTTTTGAAATACAAAATTTTAATATGACAACGTTGTATACTTATCGAATTAATTTTTTTTTTGAATGTTTGAACAAGTACATCATTTGAAACAGTTATAAGTTAAACTCAATTTTCTTCTCTCCTTCGTTGTTTAAAATTTTTCATTGTAAACCTGTTTTGTTTCTACAGTAAATCTTTGATTTTCTAATAATACATTTTTCCATTAAATATTAATATTTCTTAACTAAACAAAATAGAAAAACAAAAAACATTGTTAAAATTGTTATTTGTACTTTAAATTTATTTGCATTTATCATCTCAACCCTCCGACAACATGATAATGTACCATTTTTTTTTAGAAAGATTAAAGTTATAAATTTGAACATTTTTTTTTTCAAGCATGATAAACCCGCTCTAATTCCTTATTATTCTTTTCTTTCAAAAGTTATTTTACACTTAGACATTTTAAGTTAATTTTCGTCCCCTTAATAATAGTTTTTTCTCATAAGTTTTTTTTACAAGTTAATAAAAATTTTTTTAGAAAAAGAAAAAAAAAAAAGAAAAACATAAGTCGATGTAGGACACTTGTGCAAAATCTTATTTTGCCTTGTGTCCAAATTTTTATAATTTAAAGGAATTAATGTTTTTCACTTGATATTATATTTTTTTTTTCCTTAAAAAAGAAAACATTGAATAAATATAGTAAAACTGTTTTCAAATAAAAAAAACTATTTTTCACAAACAAAATAAGTGCTAGTTAAAATGATTGTTGTCTTTGATTTCTTGATTAAACTGGAAATTGCTGTTCATGGGTGTGGCTAAGGGAAAATGAGAGAATAAAATGAGAGATCAAGTGATCTACAGTCCAAAGTCCAGGAAAATGAGAGAATCAAATGAGAGATCGCGTGATTTATGGAAAATTCTAGAAAAAGAATTCAAAATCTATAAATACGCTCAATCAGAGCATGAAGCGGGCAATCCACCACGAAACAAGCAAGAAGCGACACTCTGCTCCGCAAAAGAAATAACATCGTCAATCTTCAAGCAAGAAGATTTCAACAACCATCTAATCGAAGAAGCCCACGCATTCTGTGGCATCGAGAATTTCAGTACTGGTAGTACTCTTTCATCAAACACTCTAAGTTGGACTCAACGATCGAGTCACAGCGTTCAATCAAGTTAAAGTATACATTCATCTCAGCAAGCAAACCCACACAGACTGGGCGCCAACCTTAGCTACACTTCAACGAACAAGTTGTTTCATACTGTTTGACTCTATCGTATTGTTTATATATTCATATTATCATATATACTCACTATTGTATTTGCATTGTAATATTTATATATATTTATATCACCGCATTTATTCACTATTGTATTTGTATTGTATTAATTATACATATTGATATCATCGTGCTTATTTTTTATCGTATTTTATCGCCGCTCTGCTTACGGAAAGGAAAAGAAACAGACCACGCTACGTCTAGCCAGATTCTGCAAACGAGACGGACCAACGTCGAGTGCCAGAAGCTGAGCGAACGAGACCAGTGACACGCCTAAGGGGGAATCCGGAGCGCGGTTCCTTCTATTTGTTAACATTAAGTGTCTAAACTTATTGTGAGCTGTCATTGCGTATTTGTACATAATAAACCAACATTATTTAGTTTCATTATATTTAGTCAAATATATATAAATATAAATAAAGTTAAATATAAATTATATAATTATGTCCTTAAAACCCTTAAAAAAGGCATTAGTCCTGAAGGTACCCAGGACTCGGTCCAGAACCGAGATAAGTTGTTCCGAGACTATTGCTAACCTGGAATCCGATGAGATTGTTGAGACTGAAACCGAGGCAATTGCGAAGGAAACCAGTGAGGCTCCTAGTCTGGGTAACAATACTGATATACCAAGCATGACTATCAAAATTGTTTTTTTTTTCTTTTGCAAAGGCATAATCAATACAATTAAAAAAGTACAATTTCAGAATTAAGGTACAGTAAATTGTGAAAAAACGCTAAATATTTAAATGCATTTACTAACAACATTAACAAAAAAACCTAAAGCACCAAGCACATTGATAATAGATTCGACAGATGAATATTTTTTTAAAACATTGAAAAAGGACTCATCATTAATTGAGGAAAGGCGCTGCTAATAAAATCGAATTTTGGATTTTACTAAAACTTAAATTAAATCAACAGTTCATATATCTAATTAACCTAGTAATAAACGTTTTATTTTAATCGAAACTATTCATTTATTTTTTGCAAGAAACCAATTTATTTGGAAGCTTGTTCCATATTTTAACTAACCGATAAAAGAAAGAACTATACCAAGCATCATTATTGAATTGATGTTTGCATGTAAACTTTTTGTTATTTCCTTTCGGAAAGTAGTTATTTTCATACGGTTCAAAAATTGGTTGTATATTAGTTGTAGTTTCACCGTTAATTAATTATGAAAAAGTAGTTAGGTCAAACTCAAGTCTTCTGTATTCTATAGTATTAAGTTTTGTTAGTCTATCAAGGTAAGACGTATAAGAAATGTTGCAGCGGTTGAAGACTAATCTGGTATATATTCTTTGAACTAATTCTATATGGTTAATATCTTTTTTAAGTATGGAGACCAGATTAGTATGTTATATTCCAACTTAAGACGAATGTATACGAGAAAAAAAAATAAGGATGTTTATATCCGTAGACTTAATGCTCTTTGAAACTAAAAAAGATATAGTTGATGCAATTTGGTAAAGGTAATTAATATGGTGGTTTCATCTTACATTTTCACCAATAAAGATTCCAAGATCTTTATGCACTTTAGTTAAAGATAAGTTTATATTGTTTATTTTAAAGTTAAAGTTAGAGTTTGTAGAATTATTTTGAATATTCAGAACTTGACATTTACTAGGTTTTAAGTTTATTTTTTTTCCTTTAGCCAATTGTAAATTATATTTAAGGAATTCTGTAAAATTAAGTTGGAATAAGTAAAAATTTTTGTGTCATATGCGAAGAGGTTAATGTTGCTGCTAACATCAACCTGTTAAGCTAAATCATTCATGTAATTAATGAATAATAGTGGGCAAACTAATAAGTCAGTTTTAACGCTTAGTTTTTATAAAAGAGTTTCTAACGTAGCAAACTTAAGTGGATATCAATTAAAAAACACTTTGTGCACACTAAAAACAATTTTTCATGAAGAAGTCCTTTAAAAACTACTATCGATTCTAATAAATGAACGAATGAGATTTGAATAAGTAATTCAAGTATTTAATATTCGATACGATTTTAAAATCATAATGATGGTTTGTATTTGCACAATAATCGTTTTATAACTACACGAGTAAACTTTGCTTTTGCGAAACAATGTGAACATTTTCTGTTAAATCGTCATTAAACGCTTTATTTTTACAGAGTTTGTAAAACAGTAATTTCTCAGGTAAACAAAAAAGGCTTAAAGTTATCAAACTTTTTTTTTAATTTTTATTCTAAACGCCTACTGTTTGCTAATTTAATACCCATTTTGTGTATTGTAGAAGTAACTTAAATTATTTGAAAAAGTAAGAATGTTGTAAAAAGTTCAACTTATTAAAAAATGTTTTATATAAGCCTCAAGTATGTTACAAACTAGAAATGCAACTATCATATGACAACTAAGAACTTTTTTAACAACATAACTGACTTGCATACAACAATTTGTACTTGTTAGGCTTTTTTATCAGCAAACTAAAACATACGAAAAACTTTTAGTGCTTATCTTTTTATTAAACTTTGTTACTAAACAACTATGGTTTGTGTAAAAACAAGAAGCTAAAAGACAAATTCTAGTATAACTTGTTCAAATTTACAACTTTTATAGGGTTTTAAAGTGTGTTGCTTTGATATAATCGAATTGTCTGTACTGCATTAATATTCGTTTTACTTAACATTATTTTCGCTATTTTTTTGTCTAGTATGAAGTGCTTTACAGTTAAACGAAATACTTTTTATTTTACACATAAACAAACTTTTAGCGATTGATTAAATGCAGCTGAGTTACACAATTTTTGTTTTCTAAAGTATAAGTAGTTGTGGAACTGTTACAGAACTAAATTAAAAATTAGGAAACAACAAGAGTTCTGGTTATAAGGTGTTTGAAAAAAATGTTAATATTACTTATAGTTTTTAAATTTTTAATTTGAAAAATTTCTACAAAACACTGTAAGTTTAAATTTGTCAAGGATCATGAAAAAATTTTAAATTTTTCAAAAGAATAACTAATAAATAATTTAAACTTTTACTTTAAGCACTGGAATTTTACACATAGCATTACTTATTTAAAACATTTTTCTTGAACTTTATAAAAAAAATAATGTTTAAAGTAATTTTGACACCCTGATCATAAAACTTAGTTGTTTTATAATAATTAAGAACATAAATAATTTTTTTTTTCGTTTATACAGATGGAATTCTGATCTGTTTTTTGAGAAAGATTAAATGTAACAAAGTTGATAACCTACGAGAATTTTTATGTTCGGTAGGCAGCATGCTAGTCAAAACTTAACTTGCTACTTTAAAATATATTCTGTATAAATAAAAAACTTGAGGCATTTTAAAAACCTACCTTATAATTGGAAACTTTACTTTTAAGGTTCATGCTTCTGTGAAGTTAATACATTGTATTAGGCTTTACTTCGCAATTTTTACAAATAATTTTTTATGGAATTTTAAAACACACCACGAAAAATTAATAAATAGTTGCTACAAATATGTAAGTGTTCCTTTGTACACCAGATTCTTAGACCGAACTTTTTTCATCGTTCAATATACAATAATAATATACATTTGTAGATCAGATTATCCTTAGTTTTTGGAGGCAAGTTTGTAACCAAAGTAGTTTAATTTAGTTTTTAAAAACATTGATACTTTTAAAGCAGGGTTTCCATAACATTTTTTCGAAAGGCCCCCTAAACAGAAATTTAAAAAGCTATGGTCCCCTCTAACAAGATTACTCAAAACACTTAAGATTTTTTTTTCTCTTCAACATCAACTCCAGAATATTTAGTGTAAGTTTCAAATTATGACCTCATGGCCCCTTTACAGCTAATGGCCCCCTAAACTTCTGTCATGTCCCCCAAAAGGGCCACTTGGCTCACTTTGGGAAACACTTGCTTAATAGTTAAAAAGATTATATTTACTGTATACCTGTTATAGTATTAACTTATAAACTATTTTTATTTAATTTTAACAAATATTTCAAAGTTTTTTAAATGATTATTTTACTTAAACTGCAAACAAGTCAACCTTGTGTACTTATTTAAACCAAGAAGGGCTAGCTAAAACAGTTATATTTCATTTCTATATAATTTTTTTAATTTGTGTCAATAAAACAAGACTAAAAACTAAAAAAAATGAATTAAAGAAAAAAATTTTGTTTCAAGACTGAATTAAAACAGCTGTATCTAAACTATTAATCGTTAATTAACTTGAAGTGTTATAACATTTTTGGTAATTTCTACATATGTACAAAAGTTTTTTAACAAGAAACATTTTAACAAAAAGAAACTCGTTAAAACATTGTAACAAATTAAATTAAGTAATACAAACAAAAAGCCATAAAAGTTATAAATAATTTTTATTAACACAAAATACAATTATTTTAAAATATGACAGCAATAAAAAAATTTTTTTTAATTAACTTAAAACAGATAAAAAAGAAGTAAAAAATCGATAACTTTTAAGAAATTTAAAACATTATAAATACTTTAAAATTTAAAAAACGTAGCACTAATAAATTTGTCTAAAAGTTCGTGCAATAGAAATATTAATTATTGATAATGTCATGTTAAGTGATAAGTAATAAAGTGTTTTATTTCATAAAAATTGATGATTTTATTTACAGTACAAGTTTTCTCTAGAAATTATAATTATGAACACCAAAATTTTTTGAAACAATCAAAAAATAATGCAGTAAGTAAAGGTGAGCTAGCTTTCAAACTGTATTTTAAAATAAGGTAACAAAAGTTTTATACTAAAAAGTTTTTTTTTTGTAAAGTAAAAACTTCTTTTCAATGTAAGTTCAATAAGACATACATAATTTTGCATGCTAAAAACTGGCTTTAAAAATTTTGAAATTATTAGAAAGACTGTTTTAAGTTAACAAACAATCAACAAAGATCATAAAATTTGTTAGTAGATGTTAGTTAAGATGATCTAAATAAAAATGTTATACTACAGGCTCCCATTAGTAATTATTAATTTGATTTTAATTATTTTCTAACAGTTTATTATCTACCTGTAACTCACTAATAAACTCCCTCTGCTTTGGCTGTTCGAAATTGTTATGTTAGTTTTAAATACAGTTAGAACATTAGACATTAAAGTCTGAAGAAAGAACTTAAAGCCCTAGGATATTAAAGCTTGAAAAACTTTAGTATAAGTAAAGGATAGCTTAAAAAATCTTAGCAGTAAAAATGTAAAGCTTATTTAGATTGTACAAGAACACTTAATACATAAAACAAACAAAAATTTAAAATTTAAAGAAAAAAAGTTTCATAGGCATGTTTTAACCCCGTATTATTAAAAATAAAATAAAACCAATAACACCAAAAATTAAAAAAAATAATGTTTATTACTGCTCGTATTATAAAATGATTTGTAGAAAACATTATTTTATTGCTTTTCTACCTTTTTTTTCTCTGTCTTTCCGTAAACTGCATCCAGAGAAAGACCTGTTTATATCAAAATAGTTAGAGCCTATTTTAATTTTGTATGTTAACGTATTATAATGTCGGGGTTTAAAAGTCATAAAAAATTTACTTGGTACTGATAGAAAAATAAACCATTGCAAGTACAAAGTAATATTTATAATAGAAATGGGTCAAATATGCACGAGAGGTCACTTTTGCACAAAGGGTCATTTTTGCACGACAGTGAAAAAAAATAAATAAAATCATTATTAAAAAAAAACAGAAAAGTAGAAGAAAAAATAAGTTACCGACCAACGATAAGGGGTAACAGTGATAGTACAAATAATGATAAAAAATAACTAATAAAAATTATTATAAAAAAAAACTAGAAAAATAAATAAAAATAAGTTATTCAAAAAAAAAATTATCGACCGAGGGTAAGGGTTAGATGAAAAAAATTATTGTAAAATTAAAAAAAACAAAGAGCTAATTATAAAAATTACTAATAAAAAAAAAAAACAATAAAAAATAGATTGAAATTAATTAGAAAAAGAAAATAAAAGTTACCGACCGAGGGTAAGGGGTAACAGTGATAGTGAAAATAAAAACAAGTAATAACTAAAAAAAAACTATTAAGAAAAATAAAAAAACAATAAAAAATAAAATTAAAAAAAAACGAGAAAAAGAAAAAAAAAAGTTACCTACCGAGGAAAGGGGTAACAGTGACAGTAAATAAAAAAATTAATTAATTAAAAAATAAAATGAATTTATTAAAAAAAATCAACTCGTGCAAAAGTGTTCCTTCGTGCATATTTGACTCCTACCAATTTATAATATCTTTCTAAAATAATTTTATTAATTTTCTAAAAATCGATCTCTACTTTTTGATATGAACTAACAAACAAACTAAGATGAATATATTTTAAAATAATAAACATAAGATCTACTTTCAATTAATTTTAACGCTGTTTAACTTATATACAAATCCGACAACAGATTGAAAGAACACATGTAACATATGTTATTGAAAACTAATAACATAAAAAAACAATTTAAACAAACCGGCAAAGACGAGCGTGGTGCCCATCCACTGCCTGTTGGAGAGAGGGTTGAAGAACATGAGGACAGACAAGAGTATTGTGAAAAATTTCCTTGTTGTCGTGATCACTGAGCACGTGAGCGGCCCGAACTTTGTCACCTGTTTGAATGTCATCTGGTAAATTTACTTGAATACAAGTTTATGTGCACAGAAAAATTGGTAGACTTTTTTTATGGGTCGCATTAAATACAATAGTACATTTATTATATACTAGTTCTTCAAAAACTTTGTTGTAAAGTTTAAATTAATAATTTTGAATAAACTTACTGTAAACATTTGGTTTTAATTTCATTACTTGTTTTCAATATCATTTACAAACTATTTATAAAAAAATTTTGGTGTACACAAATGTTTTAGGAGATGATATAAAATGGTTTTTACTTTAGATATATAAAATAAACCCTTATAAAACAGACACTATTTTAATTGGTTTCGGAGTTATAGTAAACTAAGCCACAGTGAAATTAATCGCAGCTAACACTAAAGTAGTTTATCATAATTTACTACCTATTTAGAACCATTGAAACTCTACATAGTACTACACTCAGAATAAAATTTAGTGAAAATTTTTATACAAAAGCTATATATGTAAAATCATACTAGATAAACTAATAATAAATTCATAAAACATTAAAGTAAAAACCAGCTAGTAATAAAGTAAGTTTATGTTTGAAGCTAACACTTTCTTAACTAAATTAGTTTAAACTAACAGTGAGGAATATGAAATGTTGTCCGAACGCAGAGCATGCGCAATAAGCCAGCAAATATTTCAACACTTGGGGGTGACGCGAGCAGAAACTGATAAAACCGACCCCTTGACCAGTGAAGATCAATCCTGAAGTTGTTTTAGGTACTTAAATGTTTGTTTGCTTGAATTTAGAAAACAAGTATTTATACTATACATATTTTAAACTATGTTTCTATTTTTAATTAAATATAGAAACAAACTAATAAAAAATGTTATAAAATCTATAAAAGTAAATTTCAAAATCTTGTACAGATTACTTGATTTTATTTCTTAACAGTTCATAGGGGCTTATCAAAAATTTCAAGTTAACTTTTGTTTGATTTTAGATATTGTTAGAAGTAGAAAAATATAGTAAATTTATTTTTTGACTGTTATGTATTTTATAAAAACAAACGACTTCTTGGTCGACAACATAAATATTGTAACACATAGAAACCTAATGAAAGGATGCCGCATGAATAGAGGTTGATGTTATACATCATGTGGTGCTTATCAGTAGTGTGCATCGATCTCATCTTCTCCTGAGTAACTCCGATAAGCCCGTCGAATGTCAGCGATAAAAGCTGTGGTTTATCAAAAAAAGTTTTAAAACCATCAATAGCTAACTAACACTAATCTATGAATTATCAACTATTTTACTACGAATTAAAATTGCGTGATCACTAATTTATAAAATACATCACTTTAAAATACTTTATTTAAATGTTATCAAAAATACTCATAAAATTTTTAACTTCAAAATTCTTTTGCATTTATTTCCAAATGTTTAACTTTTACAAAAGTCAAAAAAGAACCAAACACTATCTCTTTGTTTTACCGACTAGTTTCAAGTATAGTTAAACATTTCCTTGAAAATACATTTGTTAAACATTTCAAATAAAATAAGTAACAAAAAGCATGCAGGCTAAAGTAAAAGATAAAACTTTATTGCAATTTATTTAATTATAAAACTATAAAATCATCAATAAAAAACTAACAAATTTAGTTTAGCATATAGTTATTCTTTTAAATATTGGTTCCATGAAAACTAGTCAAAAACGTGTCTTAATCTCAACCGCATGAAATAAAAAAAGAAGATTAAATTATATAACTGAACATTTTGATTACATACAAAAAGTAAATCATTAATAAAAAACAAACAAGTACTAACAACAAGAAGTTCACCGGCGCCCAACGATATCGAGCTACTGCCCTCGGCCTTCTTGTCTTTGTACATGAAAAGGGCCACGCCCATGGTGATCATGAGTATGCACAGGTACTTGACGGTGTTGTACTTCTTGCCCGCCAGCAGCACTCCCAACAGCATCACCGGTATCGGCTTGCACGCCTTTCCAAGCACCTGTGAGAGTGGAAAGTTTACTTTTGACTCAACAAATTGTTTTAATCAGTAAAAAGTACTAAATGATTTTCGAAGAACCACTGAGTGGGAAGTAGTGTTGAGCTATACCAGTGGTCTTTACGGTGTGCACGAAATTAGTTTTGGGGTGCACAAAATTAGTTTGAAATTTAAACAAGATATTCTGGGTTTCGTGGTGAAAAGTGAAAAAAGGTCTTGGGAATTATTTTGGGGAGTTTTGAGCTTTGGGTGCACATAATTTTTTTCTCAATTTAGTGTGCACAGAAAGAAAATAGCTTATACTTAATAGGTTGTTGTAAGCAATAGAGAAAAAGTTATGCGATTGTTAGGATATTGTAAACAAAACTAACAGAGAATTTACGAATATAGAACTTTTTTAATAGCCAAACAACAAATGAGCTTTTTAAGCTTTTACCTTGGTTTTGCCATCCATGGGTTTGGCATATTGTTTAGTTTTTTTTAGTAAAAGATCTATATAACTACATAATAATATTTAAAAATATTTTATACGTTCACTTTTTTTTTGAACAAAGTTATCTTAATTTGATTTAACCATGAAGATTAAACAAAATTAATTTAATATTACTTTCCTTCAATCTATTATAAATTCAAATAGTTTTGTGATAAATTCATATAAATTAATAATTATAGCGATTGACTTTAAGGTTTAGCAAAATAATTTAGAAACTGTCACTTTGTATGACATTGTAAAAGAGACAAGTAACACTTCAAGTGAAAAATACAACGGTTTATAGGACTTGCACATTTTTAGCAAAATAATAGCAAGTTTTTGTGGCATTGTAATCACTAAATATAGAAATACTCATTGTATATAACAAAATACTACTAGACAATAAAATTAATAAATAACTAATTCCATTATGAAAATTTTATATTATTTTTTATTTTTTTAAGATAATCTGATTAAAATGCATTAATAAATACAAAGCTTAAATACTTAAAACTTGTTTTGAAATAATACCACTAAGTATAATACTAAGAACTAATTACTTAGCTAAAGCTATTTTAAAGTATTTACTAATTGTATTTATAAAAATGCCTAATACAATTTGGTAAAAAGCAATATAAGACATAACTTTTACTAATTTTTTTTTGAAACGGTCACCTTTGAACAGCAATCAATTAAGTTATAAAATTGTAAATTAAAAACAAAACATTTTAAACTAAATTTTTTGTGAAAATAACGTGTCTTTTAATAGATATTATATTATGATTAATTAATAACTTTCGTTTACTAAATAATTATTTCGGAGAAAAATACAAATGCTTGTAATTAAATATACAAAAAAAGAATTATAAAGGCTTACTTATGTTAAGTATAACACCTTTTTTGATTGATTGAAAATATGTATAAACTTTATGCATAATAAAACAGTTTCACACTTTAAACAAATAGAAGTGAGCTGTACATTATGAATCTACACACTAAATACAGCATATTTGGTATTAAAAGTTGCATTTTTATTTTACAAATACATTCTTTAAGTTTTCTACTTGAACTTTAAAAAGACTAAGGTACAAAACATTAATTATTATATATTACTCATATTTTTTTTAAATTTTATTAATTAAATCCTCCCATAACATAAAAGCACACCTAACAAAACATATACATTAAAAAATTTAATAAATTCAATAACAAAAATACAAAACAAAATGAAACAAACTTGTGTTGGGTAGCTGATGTACTGGAGGGCCTGGTTTGAAGCCACCATCGCACCAGTGTAGAACATTGAGCATAAAATGTACAAAATAACTGGTGTTTTGTCCTCCTTTGGTCTTGTTACAACTGATGATGCTGTTTAAAAATCAATTATTTAACTCATGCTTTAAAGAAATAGAAACAACAAACATCAAATTTAAGTATAGGGTTTAAAACTCATTATTTTGGTAAAAGATTAAAAACTATTATTGTGTTTTCTACAACTCAAATTTATATTGAAGTAACCAGTTTATTTTTTTTCAATAAAAACTTGAACTTCAAACACAGCTTAACTTGAAATATTAATTGTATTAGTGTAAAAATAACTCTTAATTGAAAATATGAATAAAAAAATTATCACAGGTTACAGATTTTCGACTTAGAACTTCGTAAAGTAATGTAAAGTATTTAAGGGCATAGGTGAGGGTAAACACCTTTTTTTGAAATTCAATTTAATTTTATATAGTTTTACTAAGCTACAAGATGCTTTTTACAGATTTTAAAAATTCAAAATAACTTTTTACATATAGCTGGTCAAAGTTGGAGGCAACAATAGGATCCTTATGGGAAGGGCAAACTAAAAACGGCAAATAAGTAGAAACCACCAAAAATCTATCTCCCCCTTCCTTTTTTTTTTTGAGAAAATACCTCAAGTTTTCAGGAAATGTTCCTTGCAATATTTAGAAAATTCTGTCGGTATAAAATTTAAAAAAATTTAAAAATAAAAATTTTATAACAAAAAAACAAAAAAAAATGTTTTTTTTGTTTATTTTTTATGAAGTACTTTTTTTTTTAAATTCTTTCTGACAGAATTTTTCTAAGTATATCAAGGAACATTTCCTGAAAGTTTGAGGTAGTTATCTCTAAAAACGTAGGAGAACATAAATTTTTAGTGAAATAGTTTTTTTTTGCTGTTTTAGTTTGGGCCTCCCATAAGGAACTTATTGTTGCCTCCAACTTTGACCAGCTATATCTCAACAGTTATTTTGAGTTTTTTAAATCTGTAAAAAGCATTTTATAGCTTAGTAAAAACTATATAAAATGAAATCAACTTTTTTTAAAAAGGTGTTTACCACCCCTATGCCCTTAAAACTATTTGGTAGCAATTTAAAAAAATGAAGAATTTTCAAGGAAACTTAAAATAGAAACATTTAAAACAATATATATCAAACTAAATGCAAAAGTGTAAGAAATATAAAAGTTAAAAGCAAAAAAAAATTTACTTCAATATAAAAGTTAAACACTTATAGTGTATATACTTACAACATTGTTTAAACATCGTAAACCATATAAAATCGTTCAACATTTAAGACTTTAAGCTATTCAATACTGTACTACTTATTTTCTTTAATGTTAGACTAAATATTTTTACTTTTAATGTTAGACTAAAAAACAAAAACAATTACAAATTTAACAACTTTATTTAGAACAAAAATTAAATTAAAACTATATTTCAAGTAAAATACACAAATAGTATAGTGAACCTAAACTGACCAAACTTAGCAAAAACAAGGTTGGCGATGCACTGTATGAAAACAAGAGCTTGGGCAAATACAAACTTTTCATCACCATAGTCTCCTCTTGTTCTGTTGAAATTGAAATTTTTAATAAACATGTTTGGTGTATTGCCTTTTTGTGGTAAAATAAAAGTAATATAAGTTTTGAAACACGTACCTTAGTTAAAACTTTCTTACAAAAAAAGTGGTTGTTTTTACTATAAAAACTTTAGTTTATAATTTTGGTTTACATATTAAAACCATTCAATAAACTTAAGGCTTACACCTCTACAACTTTAAGGTTTAAATAATAAAATTTATAATAAATTTATATAAAAACAAAGAAAAACTTTTTTTGAAACTGGTATCTTAATTTATAAAAAAATATTAAATATGTGGTTAAAATAGGTTTTAAAAATGGAATCAATTGAAGTTAAACATATATGTATTAGCCATGCAAAATTTTACTAAAATTTATTTTAAAAAATATGTATAAATTTAACTATAACTTTTGCATGGTTTATCATTTTATTTTTTTATTGCATAATCACAGTTTGAAATTGGTTTTCTGTGAAACTCAGTAAGGGTAAAGATTTTTCAATGAGTAAAAAAAATATAAAACCCAAAAAAAGGAAAAGAGCTTTTCATTTGAACCTAATAAAAACTTACATTTTTTCTTGTGACATTCCAAACAAACAATAACACAAAAACACACCAGCAGTGCAGGTGATAAGTTCTTTGTTATCAATTATCAACTTGCTTTTCGCCCCCATCATTAATTTTTAATTAAATTATGTCTGAATAAAACTTATTTTTGCTAAGTGCTTAAGCTTTTAGTTGTTCAAAAAAATTGAGTTTATGGTAAAAAATAATACTTTTAAAAAAATATTACTGTATCTAAAGATATCTAAAATGTTTTTGTTAGTGTTTACTTCTATATTAAGCAATATTAATACATAATTTACAATATTATTGGCTGATTTAAAAGGTTACATTGGTTTATTAAATTTTAAAATAATATGTCATCTTGCTGGAAAAAAGAGTGAATAATGATAATATTTATTATTTTAACATTTAAAGATTCATAAAATACTTCTGTAAAAATTTATTACACATAAAAAAACTATAATGAAAGTTAGTTTTAGTATTTTAACTTTTCATCTTAAAAATAGCATACAATATTATTTCTAATCAATTTTTTTAAATTTTTTAATGATCTTAAATACTTGTAAAAAAACAATATAATTTGATTTTTTAATTTTGTATCTAATTTTCAAAATTTATCACAACAATCTGCATCTTACAATTTGTCTGTAATATTGCAAAAAAACATATCCTGAAATTCTAAAATAAGTTTGTGTAAAAATGTTATAGGATTGTATTTTGGAAATTTTAGTTTATGCAACATACTTTTTACCTTGAAAACTTTAGTTTAACTACAAACTAAACTAAGCATTGATCTTGATTGTAAAAAACATTTTTAAATGTGCTCTTATTTTGATTTTCAGAAAACATTAGTGTTTTTTAACTTTAGTAAATAGTCATTTTATTAAAGTTTTATTTTAAGAGCTTTATATTACATTTAAGTTCATACAATAAAATTTTACAACTTAAATCACAAAATAATCTGACAACTACAATAATTGACTAATTTATAAACAAATGATTTACCTCCTTAACCCCTATACAGATGTAAAAAAAATATTTATGAAACATTAGTTGTTTCATTTTTTAACTTTTATTAGATATAAGTAGATATTAGCTATTATTTGGTCTGAAATGGGTAAGCATTGTTTTAAAACTTTAATGTCTTAACTTTTGCGGACGTTTAAAGTGCATACCTAATTGGTTTACTTACTAGATAAATAACTTTACTATAACTTAGTCATAACTTTGTTAATTAACTTTTATATGTCTAGAAAATTTTGAACTAAATGCTTGATAAAAGAAAAGCTTTTGTTAGACATATTTGACTTTATACAACACACAATCTAAAGTTATATATGTTTTGATGTCATAACTACTAATAAATTAACTTAGAATAAGTAACTACTTAAGAAAATTGTAGAATATATGAATATAGTTTTTAAGTATAAAGAGGTGAATATTTTATACTTTTTTTAAGAGAAACTTTAGTTACTATTTTTTACTACTAGGAACTTAAATTGTAATGTATTAAAACTAAATACTATTAAATAAATAAAAAAGTATTTGTTGCTTTAAATTTAAAAAAATTGAATAGATTTACTTCTTCATACTTTTGGTATGTTTAAAAAAATGTTAAGACCATAGGGGTATCAACCTTCATTTTTACAAGCTAAACTTATTTTGTAGAGTATATTCTGGCTATCAAACATTTTTAACTTTCAACAAAACTCAAAGCAGTTTTTGAGATATAAGTAAACAAGTTAGTGAACTTAAAAAGTTCCTTAAAAAGGAGTAAACTAAAATGCAAAAAAGCAACTACTTGACAAAAAACTTATCTTTCTCTACATGTTCAAGCTACCTTAAACTTTTACAGTAATTCTATTGACTTCTTGATTCTATTCAATTAGTAAATTATTTTAAATTTGATTATAAATATTTTATTTAAAAAAAAATATTTTTTTAGGTTTTCTTATCGAAATTTTATTTTTTAAATCTTTCAAAATAAAAAACAAATGTTTCCTGAAACTTTGAAGCATTTTGTTGAGCTAATTTAATAAAGATAGAAAATTTTAGTAAAAATTTTAAACTTCCAGAGATAAACTCCCAAAAATATGTGATTTAATATGTATTGCTTGTATCTAATTTTTTTACTAAACTTATACAATCTTAAAAAGAAAAGAAACTTTTTTTATAGCTAGTAGTTCAATAGTAGTTAAAAAAGCTAGTAGTTCATACATATAACACATCATATAAAAGTTAATTATTTCTAAAACACCAATAAAACATCTTAAGCTTCCTTGACTTTAATCAAATGAGATAATTAAAAAACCTTCTTAAAAATACTTTTAGTTCAAAGTATAAACTTACTAAAAATACTCTTAAGGTATTGTTAGAGAGTTAAAATTTTTGTCTTACTTTTCAATAACAAGTATTAAACTTCTGGACATTTTGTTGCATTAAATTGATAAAATTAAAACTACAAACTATAAAAACTTGCTTCTAAAATAATAAAATAGTTGTTGCATCTGTCAGCTTATTATTAAACTAATTAATTCTAAATTGTTTTGATATTTTACATTTATATGGTTTAAATTATTGTTACACATTTACAAAATAATGTCAAACAATTAAATTTAGGGAATTTCCCTAAAACAAAATACTAAATTAAGAAAGACACGAATACTTGAAAAGAGAGAAATAAGTTTCAGAGACTTTTGTTAAAAGATGGCAAATGTGTTATTTTTAAAGTATGTTTTTTTTTGTTTTTTTATTTCTTTATTAATAATATATTTAATTTTTCTTTTAGGTTACAAGTATAAAGAAGTTGTAACGAAAAAGCTGTTAGTTGATAAACTGCTTTTATTTAAAATGCAAAAACGGTTCTTTGTGTTTTAAGTCTTTGCTAAAGCAATACTAATTTTAAGTAAGTAAAAAAACGAGTTCAGCATTAGAAAACTTAATACAAATCTATATATATCTTTGAAACTATATAAACATTATAAATATTAAATAGTCTTAATTTTTTATGTGTATTTAATTTATTGTTTAACTTAATAATTTACCGATAGTGGCTTTAAAATTTTTCTCAAATTGAACTAAAATTTATTTATTTACCTTGAAAAATAAAATATTTAAGCAGATGTATTTTAAATTTTTATTCAAGTTAAAAAAATTTCATCCGTCTTTGTCAAATTAGTAAATTGCTAAATTTTTGCATACAAACTATTTTTTCTTATTTAATTTTAAGCACAAACAAAGTAAGTTGAATTTTTTATAGTTAAAGATAAGATTATAACTAAATTTAAAAAAAATCCTAACTCAAAAAGAATATGAAAAAGAGAGTATATAAAGTAAAAAATAACACGTATAAAATAACCTAAATTATGTATATAAAATTGTTAAATAAACATTTTTAACCTTTTTGTTAACCCTTATGTCGACAATAGAACGAAAATTTACTATAAAAAATTTTTTAAATAAGAAAATTTATACTACTGAATTTTTTTTTCTTAACTTTAACTTTTTCATTTTTCTATCGTAGAAACAAGTAAACAAAATATTTTATTAATAAAAAAATAAAAACTTTATTACAAGATAAATTTAAATTTAGCAAGGCTTTAAATCAAACTGTTTATTTTTTCAAATCGAATAATTTACTGCACAAAAACAATAACCGATAATTATTGATTTATGTAGCAAAACAAAAAAGTAGTCTACCAAGTGAAGTGTCTAAAGACTAAAAATTATATTAGTATTACAAAAAAAAAGATAAAACGTTTAATTAATATCTATTAGATGAATTATCAAAAAATATATAATATAAATTAAATATGCCAAAATATAAACATTTTGAAGCTATTTTTTATAAGGGAAAAGTTAAACTTAAGCGATTATTATAAAAAGATTAAATGAACTTATCAAAACTATGGTTTTTTATACGTGTTTATTTTAGCTGTAAATTAAACTTTTGATTCAAAATTTTTCAGTTCAATGTGAACATAAGTGAAACATTAAGTTCAAAGAAAAATTATATTACTACGATTTTAAAAGAGTTTATTTAAGTCATATGTTTAGATTTGTAAAGCTTTTCTAAATTGAAATAAATATAAAACAAATTTGATTTTTTCATTGGAATTGCTAATAGTTTTTATACGTTAAAGCTTTACATAGATCTATACTACTTTCTATCCAGTGCGGTTTATTATCTCATTGATAAGTGACTAATAGCCAAGGGCAATTTAAGCGTGCTTGATATACAATTGAAAGTTTGATATTTTTAAACCGAATGGTGATTAAAATATGAGATTTATTAAATCAGCTTAAAAGTAGTATTATTAAAATTTCTGATTAACTTTCTGAAAATATTTTTCAAGCATTTTAATCAAGCTATAGTTTGTACTACAATTCTATAGTACACGTTCTAAATTAATTGTGTCAATCATCGTAAGAAATTACAAAATCTCGTAAACGTTGTTATTTAAACAGCTACTTAATACTTTAGTCAAATTATGTTTAGCTGTTTTATTTAAAAGCATGTTTTAATATTTTGAATACTGCCTTATATTTTTTAGTTAAAAGATTAAAATGAGTTTTTTAAGCTAAATTAAATCTATTAGAAAGTCAACTTTACAAATTTTCTAAATCTTTTTAGTTTTTTAGTTATATAGATATTTATTTTCTCTGTTGAACGAGATAATAATTTATTAAGATTAATAATAAATAGAACAAAAGTATAACTTTTTTTTGGTAAACATTCTTATATAGTTCATTTTTTTAACATCTAACAAAAACTTAAACCTAACTCATAAAACTTAATTATACTTTGAACAAGAACAAATTGAAAATAAAACCGCAAAAATAAATAGTATTTCAAAAACCAATTAATGTTTTTAATGATACAAAAGTAAGACAAAAGCCAGATTTCAGTAACAAAAAATATCTCAACTAGAACAAAAACAAAAACTATTTTATACAAAACAACGGAAAATAAACAAAATAATTTTCAATCTTCAACTCTAAAACCAGTTCTACGATTCTTGATGTCAAAATAATTGTTTTAAATCATAACAACGCTTTGTCTCAATTACTTTGAAACTGAGAGAGTTTAAAAAAAAGTTCGGCGCGATCATCACGTTTTCTTTAAAAACTTGTTATTTTCCCATTTAAAACTTTAATATCAAACTAACACTTTTTCCTGCAGCATGCCGTAGCCCAGGTAGAAGAAGAAAATCCCCAGCCCGTACCCGCACATGGTCGTCCGCCCCGACGACAGGCAGCACTTGTGGTACGCGTTGCGGAAAAGACCATTTTCGTCACCCTTCCCGCCATCGGTGTGAGTCGGCAGCAGTGGCGCTTGTGTGGCGCGCATGGTGTGAGTGGAAGTGATAACGCTGTAGCTTGTTGAGCGTTGCAGAACAGCCCCGGGCGTTTAGAAGTTGTTTTTTTCTCGATATCACCAATAAATCAAGTTTAGCGGTTCGGTAAACCGATTACAGTTCGGCTTGATTCGATGTTTTATTTGTTACTTATCATATAAATGTATAAAATAAAAAAATTATGAAATATAATTGGCAGCTGTTAAACCTTTAAAGTTTTACAATGGAATAATCAAAAACAGTCTTATGTTAAGAACATAACTTTGTGTAATTACAAAACGTGAAAACTTTATATCATTAAAGTAGGTTTATTTGAAAAACGCTTGTTTTTAAAAGTTGTTGAATCAGGGTTTCCCTGACTCATTTTCGTAATTGCTCAATTTGAAACTAAAATACCCCTATTTTGTCAGACATCGTCCATTTATTAATTAATTACCCATTAACTTTGTAGCCTTCTGAAAGCCAAACTAAAGTATTAGTTTATAAGTTTTCATTAAAAAATTACTTGAGAATAACCTTACAAATAAATTATACCTGAAAAGTTAAAAATTAATCAAGAACTTTAAAATTAATAATTCGGAATGGCAACTTTGCATTTTACCTTTTGTAATAAAATAGTAAACTGTTACCTTTGGTTTTTGCATAAGAAACTATTTTTACATAAAAAATTAATACAGTTTTTTATTTTTCGTTATGGTTATTCCTTTTCGACGTTTATAAATAATTTTATTAGGTAAGTAGCTTGCTCGAAATTAACAGCAAAAAATACAATGAAACACTTATATTTTTGAATAAGCTTATTTTTAACTTTTTGTTTTTATTTATGCTAAAGTATTAAAATTTTGAAACTGAATTTTTTGAAATAGTTTACAATAAACTTCATTACTTAATTTGTTATATACAAGAATATTAAAAACTATTAAGATAAAAACGCTTAGTTTTTACCATTTTTTCTTTTTTATTTCATTAAAGTGAACTGCTTTAAAGAAATAAAGTACTTATTCTGAATAAAATGTTTTAAACTTCATAAGTACATTTGAGTAACGAAAAAATGTTTTTGTTTTTCAAAGAACATACTATGATTCGTTAAGAAATAACTACTTATTACCTAATACTTATTGCTTTAACACTTTTTAAACAGTCAATTTTATTAACAAATGTTCAAGAATTATTGATTTCTAACAATGTTTCTTGATAGAGTTCGAAACGAATTAAATTCGTTGGATTATTAATAAAAATTCTAACTTTCGACGTACTAAAGTAATTTGCACCCTATGGAAGTTTACTTAAGTACTTTGCTAGTTGTTGTTATAACTATGTAAACTTTATTTTAGTACTATAAAAACATACACTTACTGAAATTTATTTACAACTCTGCATTTTTTACTTTTGATTGCATATATATATATATATATATATATCTTTTTTATTAGATTCGAATATCAAACCTATACATATTTAAAACAACACTTCTAAACAATCGAACTTTGACAAAACATTTGAACAAATGTTGTATTACATATGGTTTATATAACTGTCTTTTAAAACGTTTAACGCTTGAAAATTGTTTGCTTAAACACCAAAACATACATTTTATGTTTTACAATAGTTTTAAACTCATTGCTAAACTTGTGTTTGTTCTTAAAACGATATAAATCACTGGCTTGTTTCCGCTAATTGTTTTTTGTGCTATTTTGCTGTGAGTAAGATATTACTTTGTCAAAACCGATACTATTGCTTACTTGAAAGGGAAGCTTGTAATAATTATTTTTTTCGGTTTATTATAACTTAGTTAACTAAATCTTGTTTTAATGCAAAGGATCATAAAACAGATTTTTAAACAAACAAAACGCCTTCATTTAAATACAATTGGGTAAGCAAAAAAAAGCCAAGAACTAGTAACTTTAGTTTTTCGCTGAGTTTTGTCAATATTGCTTAATAATATTGCATAATTTTAGAAAAAATAGTTAAAATGTTATAAATGAATTGCTATGAGGACTTTTTGTTATAAAGCTAGTCGTAAACAGATGAGTTTTATAAATGCTATCAGCAAAACTTATACAAATATTGATAATGTAAAACTTTGTCAAACTACGAAATTTTTTTACAAAAGACAAATGTTTCTGCCTATAATACTGCTGTTACTATTGTCAGATGGCTACTTTTGTTACTTGAATTTCAAAATTTAATACTTTTATTTCAATGCACTTGCAATTTATTTTTGAAAAAATAAGTAATATCTAACTAATCGAGTTGGTAAAGATTTCTACAACTTGTGTTTAGCTTAGTATATGTTTTTTGCAATAGCTGAAGCTACTTTTTTTCTTTTATTCATTTATGGTGAAAACTTATATTTATATTCCATAAGTTATTTAAAAGTATTTAGTCTTATTTAAAGTAGGTTTTCTGTTATATCAAAAACTTTAATATTGATTTTTTTGATGCTTTACAAAACTTATTTGTGAAGTTCAATTATAAAGTAGTTGAAATTAGCGTTCATCCAACTTCCAAACATTTGATAACATTGTATCTCTACTATACTAAAATATCTAAAACTCCCACTTTATCATTTTAAAATTTTGGGAATTATTAATTTTTACCAATTATAATTGAACTTGTTGGTTTAAAGGTGTTTAAATAACTGTAATATAGTAGCTTTTTTTTCTTAATGGATACTCTCTCGACTTTCATTATAGTTATAAACAATTAGAATACAAATCAGGCTTTAAGATTGAAATTAAAACAGTAAAAGCCTAATTAAATTTCAAAATCCCCGCTGTTAACAAAGTAAGAATAAACTACCGAAGCTGAACAATTGCTGATAATAAATTTAGCATTAGGTTTACAAAATCTAATCCCATGTTGCGGATATATAATTTCTCTAATAACATATAAAAAACTAGTTTTTTTTATTTATAAGCTCTATTATAAACAAGAAGCCGAAAGAAAGGAAGCTAACATCTTACTCAAATTAAAAAAGGTAATAGAAAATTTATCGAGAAAGCGCTTTTGAGCCATCATGACATTTAGTGACTGAAAACTTTGTTTTTCAAAGCACTGTAAACGTAGCCGTCATAGTTGGCCAGGCAAGTGTAACATCTGTCCTGGTACGTGAGGCTCTTCGACCGGTCGCAAAAGTACCTCATGCCGCATTTCTGCAGCGCCAACGTCCTGCTGATGTTGCGGCACTTCTGCTGGCAAGTTTGACACTTGTACGCGCAAGGCTCGAAGTCCGCGTCGGCCGGAGTCTTCAACTTTTCTTCGGTCACTAAAGATGTTATGATAAATTTTGGTTCTGAATACTTTTATGAGTCAATTAATAAAAAATTCAAAGCTACTAGGACTTATTTTTTTGATTAGTGTTATTATCTTTTCTTCATTCACTATAATAAGTTTGTTTTAAATTATTTATCTAATTAAAAATTAATGTAACATAAGAAAATTTTTGTAGGAAAACAAAAACAATTAACGATACGATCAAAGCTAACAAGGTAATAAATTTTTGAAATTTTTATCTACTCTGAACACTTTAATTTATTAAACACGGTTTTTAGTTAATTTTTATGTAAGAAAAAAAAAGTCAGAGAAGCTTCTTAGTCTAAGAAACTATTAAAACTATGTTATAAGGAGTAAAACTTTTTACTCATTTTTAAAAGTGTTTATAATGAGAGTATATTTTACTCTATTATTTTAAAGTTTTAAACGAACCTAGTACATACACAACACTATTAGTTTTACTAAAAAACACTTTTAACACATGCCTATTGTTTATAGAAAAAAACTGTCTCTCTAACAACATTCGGCTTATAAACCATGCATTCTTACATTCGAGTAATTATACTATTAATTACAAAAAGGGTTGCAACACTCACTTGACAACAAGCACGATTGAGACCATCTCTTCGTGCACATCGGCTCGTACTTGATCAGCATGCTCCGGCAAACTTGCATGCAGGTAGTCTCCAAATAGGTGAACTTGAGAGCGTCAGCTCGGCGGGCGAGGCAGAAGAAGAGTGCGGTTAGAACGAACAGCTTCATTTTTAACGTTAATCTAAAACTTGGTATTTTTAATTTCCATGTTTAGATAAAAAAATCATTTTCTTAACAACGAGCATATTAAAGAAAAGCTTCATTTTTATTCTTATTCATAAATACTGTAAAGTATTTTTTTCTCAACCATTGTCACTTAGTTTTTAAGATATATAGGTTGGACTTAAATAACTAACTTATCCACAAAATATCTTAACCCTTAACTAACTAAAATGGTATTTGTAATATGTACAACAACAAAGTTTTGCTCATTTTGTTAAATTTCTATGAACTTAAACTAATTAAATTTATAAATTATAATTATGCTTTTTAGTTGCATTTGAGACTATCTTTATTGAAACCATTTTCTGTCTTCAACAACTCAAGTAGTATTTACTATGCAAGTCTTTTCGACTCCTTTATATACATCTTATCTTCATTTGATTGGTCAAAACTTAAAGAATTTTAACGCATCAGCAGTCATCCATGAAATAACTTCGATGGTCGTTAAGTGTGATCAAAGACAAACATTATCTTGCTAAGGTTTTATTTTTATTTATTTTGCGACATCTAAAAACCATAACAAAACAGTTCATGCCTAACCAGACAATAACAAACATTACTCTATTAAGTTCTTTTAAATGTCACTTTGTTATATTTTTCAGTAAACCAAAACAGTTCATGCCTAACTAAGTGTAAAACCACAACAATTAGGTTATATTTTGAACCTATGATGTGTTGTAGGTAATTTTTGTACTTTAAATATCAAAAAACAGTGTGGTACTTAAAAGTTAAAGATAATTACTCTTTGTAGTAATCCTGATACTGTTATCAAAAATAAACTTTATAATCTCAACAAAGTGATTAAAGTGCACTTAATGCAATTACAGTGTTACTTTTAATCTAAAGTTCGTTGTATTGTATTATTATTTTTAATCTAAAGTTTAAAGATAGTTCAACTTTGTAGTTATCCAAATACTGTTATCAAAAAAATAAGTTTTATAAATTCATCAAAGTGTTTACAATAAACTTAATGCAATAACAGTGCTACTTTTAATCTAAAGTTCATTGTATTGTATTATTGTTTTAAATTTAAAGTTTAAAGATAGTTCAGTTTTGTAGTTATCCGAATACTGTTATCAAAAATAAGTTTTATAGTTTCATCAAAGTGATTATAAAAAACTTAATGCAATAACAATGTTAGTTTTAATCTAAAGTTTATTGTAATATATTAATACTTTTAATTTGAATTTTAAAGATAGTTTAGCTTTGTAATAATCTAATACTGTAATCAAAAATAAGCTTTATAATCTCAACAAAGTGCACTAAATGCATAACAATGTTAGCTTTAATCTCAAATCTCTAATCTAAAGGAATTATAGTACTAGCACTAATTTCATTATAGTTATCGAATCTGCCTCTGTCTTTTTTGAGTCACTGGTCGTTGGTTAAACTTTTAAATCTTTGCTACATTAACAAAGTTAAACTTTATTATCAAAAAAAATACCGAATTAAATACGTTTTTACTTACTAATTTCAAATTATGTTTCAAACATTAACTTTAGTTGTATACACTAAAATAAAGTTGTTCATAAATAAACATAAAACTTTAATTATTATTATTATTATGTTGTTTATTGTGCAATGTTGTACTCAGGCATCAAAACCTGAGCCACTTAAACAGGACACACAAAAAGAGAAAAAGAAAATAAACTTATATTCAAAACTTCAAAATAAATTATATACATATATATGTTTACATATATAAACATAATTTAAATGAAAACAATAAGTTAAACACAATGTTATACACAAATGAACTAAATTAAAAATTCAATTCAAAAAATTCAACTTTATATATTACTTAGTACACACAACAAAGAAGTTTGTCTAAAATCATCGCTTGTAAAAGAAAAATCATAATTACAAAATAAGTAAGTAAACTAATAGTTTGTAGGGGAGAGGCGTAGGGAAACGAATGTTTTTTCTTTTGTTTATAGTCGAAAATTAGTGAATTTTACTAGTGTTTTTTTTTTTTTAATCAAATCTTTTTAGCTTTAAACGAAATTGTTCTATCCCCTCACAAGATACTATATCCTGAGGTAGTCTGTTCCACATAGCTTTTGCTCTGTGAAAAAATGCGCCTTGCCACTGACTGTTTTGAAAATCATGTTTACATTTTATTTTCAAGTTATTTCCTCTTAAATGATATTTATTTTTGGAAAAATTAAAAAACTGGTTAAAAAAACTTTTATATTTGCCATTGATAATTTTGTAAAGAGTTAATAAATCAAATTCCCATCTTCTATATTCCAGTGATTTCAAGCCAAATTTAAACATTCTATCATTATATGACGTGTAAGATATGTTGCAACGACTACAAATATGACGGGTAAAACTCCTTTGCACAGATTCAATTTTATTAATATCCTTTTTCAAATGGGGTGACCAAATTTGGGTACTAAACTCTAGTTTAGGGCGAACGTATGTTTTGAATAGTTTTGTCAGAATTGAAGCAGAATTAGTTTTAAAACTTTTTAATATTTGATAACATGTAGTTTTTGCAATCTTATATAAATAGTTGATATGTTCATTCCATTTTAAATCTTTAGAAATATAAATTCCGAAATCTTTAAAAACTTTGATTTCTGGTAACTTGATGTTATTGATTAAGAGGTCAGTTGGAGAAGATTTTTTTTTGTTAATGGTTAGAATTTTACATTTGCTAGGGTTTAAGTTTAGTTTTCTTGTTTTTAACCATATGTAAATATTATCTAAAGATAGTTGTAATAAAGTATTTGATTGACTAAAGATTTTGGCATCATCTGCAAATAAGCTTAACTCACTTTTAATATCAATGTTTGAACAAATATCATTAATATAAATTAAAAAGAGAAGGGGACCAACTACACCACCTTGTGGTACTCCACTGTAGATTTTTAAAGAGTCAGAAAGCGTATTATTGATGAGTACTCTTTGTGATCTATTATTTAAAAAGTTATCAAACTAATCAATTAAGCTTTCATGTAGCCCATACTGATTTAAAATTTTTAATTATCTTTTGTGTGATACTGAATCAAAGGCTTTTTGAATATCCGTATAAACTACTTTAGTAAATTCATTTTTGAGATAAGGAACTAACCAAGAATGTAAGCATGTTAACAGTTGAATGGTTGATGAGCGGTTAGGGACAAAACCATATTGTTTGTTAGTTAATAATTTGTTATCAAAGAGGTGATTGAGAATTTTTACAGATACAATATGTTCATAAATTCTTGAAAAGCCACTTGTTAGAGATATTGGTCTGTAATTTAACGCATCGTGTATATTACCTTTCTTGTGCACAGGAATAATAAAAGATGTTTTCCATTGTTTAGGAACATCAGATAGTTCTAGAGAGCAATTAAATATTAATTATAGTGGAAAAATTATAGATTGGATAACATGCTTGATTTAATAGGGTGGAATGTTTTCTGGCGTTCTTATAATTTTATCTTTTAAGTGGTTAATTGAACTTATAATGTCTTCATAGGTTATGAAAAATTTTGCATTTTACTAAAATTCTTTTGGGGTAGCTTAAAAAACTGGTAACTCTCGTCTTTTTTAAAAACTTTCTGAAAATTTATGTTAAAAAATGTGGCTATTTCAAAATCTGAGGTTACTGTTTTGTTTTTATCATTATCATATAAGAGATTTATGGAATTATTTAACTTAAGTTTAGATTTCACGTAGCTATAAAACTTTTTTAAATTTGGGTTTTTGCAGAATTTGTTTTCATATTCAAAGTTGTATTTTTTAACAGCTAATTGATATTCTTTAGACTTGCTTTTGTATTTTATCAAAAGTGATTTATTTGTCTTACTTTTTTTGTATAGATTCGCTTTTTCTTTTAATAACTTTTTAATATGAGATGGATATTTTTTACTTTTGTTATTTTTAGAACAAATTAGAACAAAACGTTTGATTGAGATTTGGATTAAGCTAATGAACTGATCGTAGAAATTCTGGAGATTTTCTGAATTTTTAAATAAAGAGGTCCAATTACTTTTTGACAGGAAATCATTGGTGCTTTCAAAATCTGCTTTTTTATAGTCATATGAAGATTTTTTAGCAATTGGTACTATTTTATTTTCAATTTTAATTTTTAGTGAAAGCAAGTTATGGTCACAAGTGTTTGTTAATGGAAAATTAGTTGAGTGTGATATGATTCTATCTAGACCATAATGATTGCAAATTATGAGATCGAGAATGTTATCATTCTTACGGGTTGGATTTTCAATTACTTGGGTTAAAAAATTGTCTGTACAAAAATTAAGAAAACACTCATGGGGTTTATTGAAATCTGTGCTAGGAATCCTCCAATCTATGTTTGGCATATTGAAATCACCAATAACATAAAAAGAACACTCTATTGGAAAAACCTTTTTAATCATTTTAATTACATTTTGAACAGTCAGTGCGCATCTCGCAGACAGTGGAGGAAGGTAGACATAACAAAATCTTAATTTTATCTTTTTTAAAATTACATCTACACATAGGTATTCAAAATTGATGTTGCTAGTAGAGATAGAATCGTTTTTAACTTTAATAACTTTAAGCGAATTTTTGAAAAGTATAGCAACACCTCCACCCCTACTAGATCTATCACTTCGGTAAATGTTATAGTTAAAAGGATACACTGTGGCATCGTTGACCTTATTAGTTAACCATGTTTCAGTCAAAAAAAAAATAAATCAATGTTATTAAAATTTATATAGTTCTCTAAAATATAAAATTTATTTAAAACAGATCTTATATTAGTGTAACAAACTTTTAAATAGCTGTTGTTACAATTTATATAGGAAAACTTGTTAGTGTTAAAATTAATCCTATCACTTAATAAATTTATACCCGTTGACTCACGATTTCCTCCACTAATCCCAGATGTCCTGGGATCGGTAACGAAAGGGCTGTCTTGTTTGTTCAACTATCTTGTTGTTCCTTATAACATATTTTATGTTTAATTTATTCTCATCAGCGATGGTTTGCTTTATTTTAACTTCTTTTCTCAATGTTCTGAAAACTTCTATTTCCAAGAAAGTTCTGTCAGGGTTGATGTAGATTTTTGATTCAATTTCACCACTAAACATTTTCAAATCTCTCAGTCTTAACAGTCTGTGTTTGGATGCTAAATTGTTTAATTTGACTATAATTGGTCTGATTTTGTTATCTGCAATTTTACCAACTCGATAAAGTGACTTAAGCTCTTTTTTTTTCAATTTATTTTTTCCTATTTTATCATCATGTTTTTTCGAATACAGTAACTTATCAAATAAAAATTGTTATCATTAAAATTTTTCTAAACAATGTAAGTGTTTTATGTAATTTATTAATTTGTAAGCAACTTATTTTTATTACCTTGTAACACTTTAAAACAACAGTACAAAAAAAATACTTAGGTCAACTTAAACATCTGAACATTACCAAATACATATCTAAAAAATTCTTGTTAATTGAAATATAACTTAGTTTGAACAACTATTCTATATTTATTTAGTAGTCATATTACGATGAATATAACATAACATATAAAACTATACTCTGAAGTTTTAATTTTTTGATTGTAGAAACACACAACGCAATTGTTTATGACGTATCTAAAAAAAAATTCAAACAATAAAAAATACAAATTATGATAAAAATCTCTGTCTAAAACTTAAAACAAACATAAATATCACACATTCTAACTTAACAAATCAAATTAAGTCAATGTTTTTAGTAAAATAAAAGAAAATTTCATAGTTTTTATTTAGAATTTACGTTTTTATACGATACCATTTTACATAAGCCATAATAACCGTAGTAAATGTCTTCTGCTATTCTTCACGCATGTAAACTTGCATTGTCGATCGTTTAACGAATTCCAATCCTTTTTGTTTTCATTAAAACTGTAATTCAAACTATTAACAACATCATGATTTTTAAGTTCCCCGCTGTTACATAGCTAAGGCTTGTTTGTGTCTATTGCATCACAAGAATTACGTTTGTCACTCTCAAGTTACATTCATGACCTATTTCATTAATACTTTTCATTGACGATTTGTTCAATCGGCTTTCTGAATTCTATATAATAACAACAAAAAAAAATTCAACTTTTTACAAAAATATTTAAATAAGAGCTTGGATGAAGCATTTTAAATGAAAAGTTTTGCTTAACAAGTTTTTTAATAGGTAATTTAATGAACAAAAGCAAAAAAATAGCTCAAAAGTTTTGGTTTAAGGACCTGGATACGCAAATAGACGTGTTGGTCATCGAGTTGCATACCCAACTTATACTAAATTTATTCTACTTTTCCTAAATTAAACAAAGCAAAAACTAATATCTGCTGCTTCATTGATGATCTAATTTGTGAGAAATAAGATTTTCTATATTCACATTACATTAAAAGTGGCATTTGTCATAACCTCTTAAGTTGTAGAAGTATGAAGCTGTAGCTGACCATTAAAAATTTAGTAAAGGTGATCCAGTATTTTTAATCGCATTTTTTAAAGAGTTTTACAATTAAATCTCATGTTTAGATAGTACTTATCAAAATAAGAAGCAAAATTGTAAACTTATTAAAAAGCGTAATTATGTACAAAAATTAGGTGTTGTTCTTGGGTCTTACATCTTTAAGGTAGTTTTTTTTTTTTGTAAAGGTTTAAGTTCATTAATTCTAAAGATGTACCTTACTGTATTGAAAATTAACTCAATATCTGTTGAATTGTAACATTGTTTAATACTTTATTTTCTATAAAAAAGATAAAAACAAACATGGCAGGCTTCAATACTGTTAAAATAAAGTTAAAAAGTTTATTAAAGTGGTAAAATTAACAAAAACGTTTAAAGTTTTATTCACACTAAATAAAGTTTATTACGTTTTATTATTTGATATTCAAAAAACTCATATTGAAATTTTTTTTTTAACATTTTTTAGTTATTTTAAAAACCGTATTTCAGTATGGATATTTTTTAGTCAATCAAAAGTCCAAGCCTAGCCCCGGTAATTCGAACATTGAAATGATCAACAAGAATAACTGATGGTATTTTGTAATTATATTTTTTGTTATAATACCTAATTTTAAAACTTAATACATCATATTATTTCTGAATAAAAATAATGTTTAGGCTTGTGTATAATCTAATATATATGCTCTAGAGCAGTGCTTCCGAACCTTTTTCTATTGGCGGAACCCTTTTCAAAGTTCAACTTTTCCAGAGAACCCCTAATTTAATTTTAAATAAAATGTTTAATATAATATTTTCTGCAAAAAACAAAAGAATTTCAGTGAAAAACGAATTTTTTAGCAAAACTATATCATTGCTAGAAATCTTACCAATTGTAATAGTATTAAGTCGAGTCAAACTCAAAGTGCGCCAGAGGCAAGAGGTATTTTATTATTCTATAATAAATAAACGAAAACAAACATGATTAATCGCAACGTCATAAAAATCTTTCCTTGCATAACAAAAACAAAATGAGAGCTACAAACAATAACGAAATGAAGATGAACCTAATCGAATTTACAAATTACTGTAATAAACGGTTAAGATACCTAACAAAAAATAAATAAATGTAAATAAAATAAAAAGACAACCTAATTAAGCAAATCATTATTTTATATTTAATATTTTAAAATCATCAATTCAAAACTAATATCATTTTTTAAATATTAAAAGTTTTTTGTCATTTTCTTTAGGTGTATTTTTGTAAATGAATATCAAAAAAGTATCATTGAGTTATAATAATTAAACAGAATAAGCATTTAATAATTATACAACAAACTTTAAAACTTGGCCAACACAAAGACATTAAAACATTTTTATCATGTAAATTTAAATAATTATTTCAAACTGAATTTCTGTTAAAATTTTAAAGACCTGGCCACAACTTTTAAAAATTAGAGTATCACTTTTTATCATGTAAGTCTAAAAAAACTATTTCAAACTCATTTTCTGTTAAAATTTTAAAAGCTTGGCAAGATTTTTTTTTAAATAATAGTAGGCTTTTTTTAAGTAAAAATAAGCTTTTATACATATTAAATTTTAAATCGAGCTAATAGACATCTTTTTAAACATTTTTACTGCATTTGAAACAATATAATGTACCAAAAAAAAGTTTCTGATATTTTTTATTTATTTAGTTTTTTTGTGTAAACATTTAGAATTTGTTTTGATTGCTCCTACATTGTTTGCTTTAGAGATAAAACTAGTATTTTCATGACTTCACTAAAAATAGAAATTCAAAAAAATTGCAAAAATTTGTGCAACCATGACATCTTTTAATAATGAATACCCATTAAAAATCCTACCGCTAGATACACACTAAGCAGATCAATGAATGCTATAACTATATATGTTTTCCATTTTATGTGTTCCATTTTTTTTGAAGTTTTGTGATTTATGTTTTTATTATTTCTTTCAAATTTCTTTTTTAAATTTCAAAAGGCTTCGCGGAACCCCATTTCAGAAGCGCTGCTATAGAGTAGCTAATTGAAAAAATCATTCTTTAAAATTATTAATAAATAATGACTTGTAAAGTTTTTATCTTACATCTACTAAGTAGTTTTGACTTTAACTATACAGCTATACACAACATGACTTAACTTTTTTTTTACTTTTCAAAAGTAAACTTAAAGTTTTTCAAAAAAGTATTAAATTACTTATGATTTTTTTAGATATTGTTTTAAAAAGGTCTGTTTTCAAAATGCACAAGATAATTTTTTTTTTAGATCAACCATTATATTAATTTACTTCTGTAAAATTTCTTACTAAATAGTATTTTAAAATAAAAAAACAAGTTACAAAATTCAAATATATTTAAAAGTTAATAAGTGTTTAAATTACATAACTAGTTTCATGATCTGTTAGTTTTAATTACACAAATTGGTTTATATGTATGCAAACGTGTGCGAACTTTTTCGTTATATAACAAGTTCACACAAAAGTTATGTAAGTATCTTAAGTCTATTTATAGTCTTAAAAATAAAAAAAAATAAAAGAGCTTTTAGAGCATAACAAGATTGCAACATTTTTTAAATCTTACAATGTTTTTTAATTCAAAAAATATCAAACTGTAATCTGACAAAATTTTTTTTTATGAATTTTAAGTAAGATAGTATGGAAAAAAACTTTTATTACTCGTCTCATTAAAGTAATTTTAAAGGTTTTATTAACTTTATATACGAAGTTTATTGAACAAATGCTTTAAAAGTTGTATTAAGGCAAATTTTCTACATAAATCTAAATATTTTCATAAAATATGTTTAAAAAAGTTATGTAAAGCTTTTATTGTAAGCGTAGATGTAAGTTTGTGTTATTACGATGTTTATTGTGTAATACTTATACAAACATATTGTATAACATCAAGACATGTGTGAATTTTTCCACATTTGGAGTTTTAAAACTATATAACAACCAAGTACAAGTACTATAACAAGTTAGAATCTAAAAAGTAAAGAAATATTTAAAAAATAATAATAAGTTGGTTTTAAAATAATTTTTCGAGTAAATCAACGGTATCTGTAAAATTTATTAGTTCTTTTAAAATTTTAGCTTAAAATTTGTACACAAGTTAAGATATTAGATAAAACAAGATCAAACTAAACTTAAAAAGTAAAGTATAAATCTAAAAGAATCTAATATACTAATGTATTTTGAAGTTTAAAATATGTTTTATGATTTACTCTTAAATCAAGCTAACTTGTTATTGTTTTTTTTTGTTCTTATATAAGCTTAAAGTATTTCGTAAATTAATTAGTTATTTTTAGATTTTTTATTTGTACCACTTGAAAAATAACTAAAAAGAAACACTGAAATTAAAGAAAACTTTACATTTATTAACTCAAAATAAGTTACCTTTTTCTAAGTATTCATATATTTGTATAAACGGACTAATGCTTTGAAGTCAAAATTAGTTTTAAAATGAAAATTACAATAACAGTTAGATCATGAGTTAATAGACTTAGTTACTTTTTTTATTCAGTAGTAATAAATAAAAGAAAGGTAGTCTCTGTAGCTACTTGAACATAACTTTGTTCAGTAATTTATTGATTTAGCAAAAAATGATTTGAAACTTGTTTAATATTTACTAATTTTACAGCGGTATAAATTAATCTTAATGCACCTATTAGCGAAATCAGTGGTGTTTTTGATGCTGTTAAGCTGCATATATGGTGACATTAATAACAAAATCGAAATTTCGGCAACATGCAAAGAGATTGAACAGAGAAAATCTGATTTAGACGAAAAATATTGTTAGTCTCTTACTAACTATAAATTTTTAAAACCCTTTTAGAATAGATTAGATAGAACTTTTTGAAAATTAAATTTAACATTTGATTTAAACAATGAAAAACAAACTTAGTTTAGACTTTAAAGAAAAAGTATTTTTTAAATATTAACAATATTAAGTTCACAATAACTTTATTAACTTATAAAACTTCAAAATATAAGTATAATAAATAAATATAGAGCTGTATATTAAAAGAACTATAAAAAAGATAAAAAACTGACTGTACCATTTAAGCTTATAACTCTTTTGTAATTAATAATATTAAAGTTCTTTTTCTAAATAACAGACAATTATGAGTTCAGAATAACAACAACAAACGGAAATTATTGGCAAAGCAGGGAACAATGTCTTGGTATGGGGGGAGATTTGTTTATGCACAATTTTGGTGCTGAAAGTTCACAATATTTCAAGTATGTTTATTTTGTTATGTTATGTTAAATCTAATTTCTTTATAACTTTGGTTGTACAAATATATACAGATATTTTTAGTATTGACTTTTTTGATAAATACTAAACGAATTATTTTATCAAAACTTTTACACTCACTAAAATTAATTACGTTATAATCAGTAATATACATCAATGTAATTTAAATGATAATTACTTTATGTCTTTTATTAACTAATAAACTTTCTGAAAAAGTTGTGAACAATTTACGAAAATAGTTATAGTGATTAAAAACCACATACTATTAACTTTCATTAAATATTTTCAAAAGAACTTGTGACTTATAATTCCTTTACAGTCAAATCCGAGGTTTAGTCGAAGAGAAAGGAGTGCACTTGTGGATTGGAGCAGATGACATCGGAAGAGAGGGCAACTTAGGTTTTTGAACGGAACCAAATTGGATCCTGGCAAGGACACTCTTTACGACTGGGGATACAACAATCCAAGCAACAGTGGTGGAAAGGAGCACTGCGTTCATATTTTTATGCGTGAAAACGTTTGTTTGAATGATTTGTCATGTGATAGGGTGGTCAGTGTTGAGAGTGATGGGATTCCAATGCGTGGTCTGTGCGAGATTAAAAACTATCAGAACTGTATAGTATAAACACCTTAATAAAAACTTAATTAGCTTTTTAGCTTTAATTCTTAATACTTGAAAAGAGATCTTTAACATGTTTTTAAATGTGTGACTTTGATCTGCAACAACTATTAGTAAAAAAAAAACAACTATCTGAAGTTTTTTTCATTTTCTTTATTCGGTTTTATAAAAACGTATGCATATACTGGGTACGAGACAAATAAAATCTTATTTGTTAAGTTAGTTATTTTAGTACTTCAATATTTATAAGATTTATAAACAAATACTTGGAGCTTATTTTAATTACTTGTTTTATACGATAACTGTTTGCAGTACATATTTGTACGTTCATTATTTCATAAATTAAAATTTAAAAGTTTAGTTTAACATGTCATTTTTATCAATAGTTTTAATACTGGAACATATATTTGACTGTAATTTACTTTAATATACTAATAATAGTTTAAAAAAACAATTAACTGATAACCAAAGATTACATTTAAAACATTCTAATTATTTTTGGTGATTAAACTAAAAAGTGATCTTTTTTAAAGAACTACATCAACTCTAATAAAACTTTTATTTGTAAGATTAATGTCTATTTAAGAAGTTAAAAGGTACTAAGTTAAGGGTGGGCAACGTACTTCTCGCGGGTCAGATCCAATCCACTTTTAGTGATAATGGCCTACCGCCAATGTTGTCAAAATTTTAATGGAATCCGGCTTGCACAAGCTAAAACTGCGGCAGACGAGCGTACACATTGCTAGATGAAAAATACATTATATAAATAGCAAAAAAAAAGGTATTAGGTACAATCTGCGCAGATTTTTTATTTGTACTAGATATAGTTAAAAGCGCAAACAGAATTATTATTTTGTAAATACTTAATAGATAAATGGGTAAATTTCATGAATTTGAATAAATTAATTGCTCCAGTCCGCCAACGACTAAATTTTTCTATATCTGACCCGTTGACTGAAAAAGTTTCCCGACCTAATCTAAATCATATAAAAAAGTTAAATTTATTTTGAAAAAGTACTTCATCTAAAATTTTAAATAATGTTTTATTTGCTTCTACAATTTAAAATACTGTTTTTGACAAACGATTATTGTTAGTATTTAAGAAAGCGAAGTGTTTTATTAAATATTACGTAGCTGTAATTAAAATATTATAATCATGTAAACAAAAACATTGTAAATTTAGTTATCAACAATCATTATAGCATAGCAACTAAAATTCTTTAAATAAACAATAATTTGAAGCTTATTGCTTATTTTAATAGAATTGTACTTATAATTTACTGTATTATATACTACTTATAATATTGTACTTTAAAATAAAACATTTAGTGCAGTTATGTTCCTATTGAATACAGTTATGATAAGGTAGACTTACTCAAAGTATTTGATTCTTTTTTTGTAGCTTATGTTCACAGGTATTAAATATGTATGTATAATTGTTTACTAAAATTCAAGCTTAAGGTATTTTTCTATAAATTGTATGTTGTTAAGATAATAGCTGTTAACAAAAATAGATGTAATACTATTAACTATTATTTTAAGTAACAAGTGTAGTAACTGTAATAATTATTTCTTTTAATTTGTTGTCTTTTTTAATAAGTAATGCATTCTCGTTTTTATAGATAAACTTTGAAATTATTAGTTTCTTACATGCATTATCTGTATTATTTGACATAGCTCAAAATTCATAAACAAGCGATTTTTAGTAATGTTGTGCTAAAACTATACCTTTTGTAGTTATGATATCTATATGCGTATATAGAAAGTTTATTTAACCCAAATGTAAGTACAACGTTATTAAACTTAAGTCATTTTGAAGCTTTAATCGGGATGTTAAAAGCTGAAGTATATTATAGTTATTAAGCCAACAATTAATAGCTTTTCAAAGTATTCAAAGTAGTTTTTCAAATTTAAAATATACATTCAATTTAAACTAAAAAGTTTATTATTTTAGACATATAGGTAACGAAATTTAACTCTTATATTATAAAAGGTATACTATAAACATTTTTCTCTATAAACAAAAGTTCTGAAATTATAATTTAAAGTGCTAATATAACAAAAAATTAAAAAGTTCTTAAACTGTTAAAAACCAAAAATTGAAAAATAAAAACGGCAACAAGTTAGTTTTCAAAAAAATAAAAATAAAATACGCTAAGTTAATCAAAATGCCATCTTCACCTACAGCAACGCTTCACAAACAGACTTGACGACTTCAACAATTTTTTGCTGAAACTGCATTAGCTTGCTTCAACCATTCTACGAAACTTCAACTCCTTGCTTCAACCATTCTACGAAACTTCATTACCTTGTTTCTAACATTCTATAAAACTTAAATGACAAACAGATCGAGGAGATTGACGACAAACTGATCCAGGAAGATGTAAAATATAACACATTTTAAGAGAGTTGTGCTATTTTAAAAAACCTGTAATGTTTGACTAAAACGGTAGATTTAAATGAGCTTAGTATAAAAACCATTCTGTCAAATTTTGACTAATTTGCCAAAAGCGTTGACGATCAATAACTGAAGCATACAATCCTACAGTAAAATGACAAGGATTTCATCGCTTTCTGAAGCAAAATGTTGGTTGTATATTCAATTATTTGTTTGAAGTTTATAAATTTTACTGCTTTGTTTTCATAAACTGAGTTACAATAATTTCAAAAAAAAATTTTTTGGGTTTATAATAAATACGTGTTGCACTACATCTTGGTTTTTTATTTTTTATTGAAAATAATTCGGTAGAATGATTAGCTTTATAATATAAAAACATTTTATCTTTACCAAGCAAAATATGTTTCTCAATTTAAAATAAGTCAAAGATTATTAAACAAATACTTGAAAAATACTTAACGAGTTCAATGTTCAATTCAAAAAGGAAAGACCTTTTCCTTTGTACATACTTAGTTGATAGTTTATAATACATCAAGTAGTCTTTTATTAGTATTTACACCTACTACATTATTATCTTGTTTGCTTGTTAATCAACGAAAATTAAACAATGTAAAATAACTCTATATGTAACAAAAGTTAGCTTACAATTTTTTGGTAGATTTAGTTTTTTTAAATATATATATATTGAAATAAAAGTTTAGTAATTCTTAGTGATGTGTTTGATAAAGTGTATATAAGTGGTTACCAATTTAAGACTAAGCTTAGTTTTTTTTTTTAACTTATTTTATTTCAATTTCTCCCGTTGAAATGTTTACTAGATAGTTTCAACTTGAGTTTTTAGAAAATTTTTTTTTATAGATTTTAATAAAAAATGACCTTTATTGTTTAATAATTTCATAACTAGTTTGTGATAAGTACTTAGTTATTAGTTCCTTGTGTAAAAAAAAAGTTTTTATGTTAGCTTTACATTTTAAGTTAGGACTTAACACTATCGATTACAATATTACTTAAGATATTTCTTTAATCATTATAATTAAAATTTAACATCATTTTGTTTTACTTTTTATTAAAAGTTAAAGCAAAAATTTCTATACCAATAATCTATAATAAAGATTAGTTATAAGTGGTGTAGTAATATTTTCTAAAACTTTTAAAAACAAAAATATAGAATTTAGCAGAGGATATAGCTACTATTTCTAAATATGTTTCAAAATCTAACCCAGATTTTTTTTTAGCTTCATTGAGTATTTGAATGAAGGTATAAAGTGTATTGCCAAGGTTTGCTTAAATTTTCAAATCTTAAATTTTTTCATAATTTTGTAATTTTTATAGTTTGAATTATAATATTAAGTGTTTAATAAGTAAAATAAATAATAATAAACGAAAATTTAAAATAATTGTTTTTTTTTTCAAAATAACAGCATATACCTCTTGTTCTCATCAAATTTTGTGCAAAGTCAATTTCATATAAGTAAAATTTTTGTACACTTAATACCTAACTTGTTCTAAGCTGCTTTTCGTATCCAGATTGCATTTTTCATTTCTGACACATGAAGTTGTGAATAATGACTTTCTGGCATTGTTGTTTTTGTTTGATTGTTGTGTTTCAAAATATCAAAAGTTTTACGTAAAAATTTCAAGACCCAAAGAGCAATCACCAAAATTATATAAGGAGATACAGTTTTATACATAATTAAAAAAAACATAATTAAGATTGAATAACATACTGCTTTTAAACCAGCTGTTTTAGGAAAAATCCGAACGAATTGATCAGTTAGTTGACTTAAAATTTTATAATACGCGCAAACAATTAGAAGAAAGTTTGAAGTAACCACAATTTAATTATTTAATAAACGGCAAATAAAAGCGCATAAAACGTTTAAAGCAAGGACCTGGTGTACATTTTTTTTTCGATTATCAAGTCATCCACCATGGACAGTTTAATGTTTTGTCAAGGACAAAATATCGATCAATCAGAAACTGAAGACTGCACACAAATACGCACTGTTACATACTGGTATAATTTCTTCTGACTTTGTAACTTTTAATTGAATTTTCTGCACACTGAACTTGTAGTTGTCAAGAATGTACATCGTGGGCTACATACGGTTAATCAAGGCTTAGTTTCAAAGCGTTAAGTGAATGTCTATTCTTATTCAGGCTTAGTTTATTATTAGTTCAAATTTTATACATTTTGTTTAAGTGAAACAAAGTCAAAGCTTAAATAAGAAATTAACTAGAAAAAAAAAACGATAAAAACTATGTGATTTTGTTTTATTTTTGTTATGTAGTAAAATAATATTCTCTTTTTGTTCTATCTATTTTTCTGCGAGTTTTGCTTCGAGCTCATCGTCGTCTTCAATATCATTCAGTTGGATCATTTCCTTGTTGAAGTGACTTTTTATTTGGTTCAATATTTCACGGTCCTGGCTGCTGGATACAAAGTTTACTGCGACGCCATATTTTCCAAATCGACCGGTCCTTCCGATTCTGTGCAGATAAGTTTCACAGTCAGCCTTGCGAGTGTCTGGGTGGGCGACTGGTAAATCGAAATTGACGACAAGCGTCACTTGCTCAACGTCAATACCTCGCGCGCACACGTTTGTGGTCACTAGCCATTTCTCTTCACCCTTTTTAAATCTGAAAATATTCATTATCTAAAGTGTACAAATATGTATATATGTTGATAACTACCAGAATTTTAAAGTTAATTGTTGTTTTTTTCAACTTCGTACAACTACTTAATAACACGAAAAAATATTAATTTAAAAAAAGCTTGTATAGATAGAAACAACCTACAAAGTTAAGGCAAGAAATTAGATTTATATATATAAAAATAAAGTCAAATATAAATTTTTTGTGATCTGAGATCAGGCTGTATTTGCTGAATGAAAAACTGTTAAACTATACTTAAACTTTCAAAGTATTCAGTTTTTAGTACAAACAAAATCTTACTTTTCTAGCACATTTGCTCTTTCAGTAACATCCAGGTCTCCGGTAAGCAAAGAAACGACAAATTTATCTTTCAACATTTCTTCCGCCAGCCATTTTGCCGTTTTTTTCGTTCTGCAGAATATGATGCCTTGGCCGACATTCAACACAGAGTTCACCGACACTATTGCCTGGTACTTCATCTCCGCAGACTTGCATTCGACGTAGCACTGCTTGATGTTGTCTAGAGTTTCTTGTTCACGACATAACTGCATGTTTTATTTAATTTAGTTATATATGTAGTTAATAATAATATAGTTAACCTGATAGTAATAGCAAACGAAAACGATTAAAGGGCTTATGTTTTAAAAAAAATTATCTGCCATGATATCATAAATGACTTTGAACCACAGAACAGAAAAAAAAGCAACACTCTAGCATTATTTTTATTAAAAAAAAAATAGAGACGAGAACAAAACAACTGTTTTTTAATACATTGTCAATTTTAACAAACAAAAAACCTTAATAATATTCGGTTTTTGCACTATTCTTTTGGCAAAATCCATGACGGAATCTTCATAAGTTGCACTGAACAACAAAACTTGGCAAGTTGCTGGCAGACTTTTGTAAATTTTAATACTCATGTCCTTGAACCCTTGAGTGTCAATCATGACGTCAGCTTCGTCTAATACAAACACTTTTATTTGCTCCATATCCACTATCTAAAAAATATTTTTAATTAATTTATATTCCAAAAAAAAGCTTAAAGTTTTTGATGGAAATATTTTGCAGGAAAGTTAAGTTTATTGTTCAGAAGGTCTTACTTAAATACTAATTTTACATTTAAAAACTTAACTTTAATTTTAGCTGAAATTTACTAGTTGTAAACTTAAAGAACTGATGACTTTTCATTTACCAAGATTTAGTTATAGTTTGAGATGTTAATTTTTATTTCAATAGCTAATGTTTTCATAATTAAAAACAAATATAAAAATATTTTTTTTTAATTAAGATAAAATATTAAACTTACTCTTTTTCTAAAGCACCAGTCATACATTGTTCCAGGTGTTCCGATTATTATCTGCGATGAAATCACGCTGTTTCTCTTTTCTGTAAATTAAAAATATTGTTTAAATGAAAAATATATTATCTAAGTTTCTTGAAGAATTAACGCAACACTAACTTGTACTTCCTTTCACTGCACGATCAACGGAGAGACCTTTCAAATGTTTTGCCATATTTTTAACCGTTTTTTCGGTCTGCTCTGCTAAATCGTAAGTGGGCAAGAGACAAATGCACTGAGGCACTTTCTTCTCCAAATCAATTCTTTGCAGCATCGTCAAAACAAACGCTGCCGTTTTTCCAGTACCAGATTGAGATTGGGCTATCATGTTCTCTGGGGGGTCGCGGAGGAGCATGGGCAGTGCGGTCTCTTGGATTTTCGAAGGGCGGGTGAACCCCATGTCCCAGATTCCTTGCAGAACGTCGTCTCGCAAGTTCAGGTCTTGAAAATTTTTAACGGAGGAAATAGGTGAGTTCGGGTCTTGCTGTTGCACTTCCAACTTCACTGTGTTGCTGCCAATGTCAACAAGCGTCTTTTGAAGTTGTTTTTGAAGAGGAGATGTTTCAGATTTAGTTGCAGTGTCTGTCTTTTCTTCTTTGCTAGCTGATTCTTCATTAATTTTAAGATTTTCAAACTTTTTAATTTGTTCATCTGTAGCTGTTTCCAAAATATTTGCCATTTTTATTTTAGTAGTTTGTTTACGTAAGACCAGCTCTGTAGAAGAAATATAAATTTTAAAACTTTACAAAACTAGTATATAAAGTATAAAAAACATTTATCACCATCGCGATTTAAACAACAAAAGCTATTGCTTAGTAATACTAAGAGAAAAAAAAATTATATATCATCTTTAGTTTTTTGAAACTCATAACAATTAAATCAGTGATACTTTCTTTAAAATTATATTTTATAAAATAAACATATTTACGATAAGCTTTTAACACAAACTAAATTTTACATGCTTTTACTACTGAAATGACATATATAAACTAAAAGTCTAAAGGTTTTTGACGCAGTACTACTCTAGAATACTAATAGGCACAATTATATATAATAATAATTATCCAAATATACTTTTTTTCTACAATGTTCTAATTACTAATTAATCGTTTTAATAACTATAATTTATATATTTACTTTTAAACAACGTTTTAATATTAATTGTTTATCTATAATTTTTTTTTTGTTATCAAGTAATGTCGGACATTTAATATAATGTTTTTTTAGCTTTAGCTAACTTAATACTCTTTACAAAAATGTTAAAAAAAAAATATCTTTATTGTTTTGCTTCAATTTTAATGTATTGAAATTTTAGTTTAACTTAGAAATATAAATTTTTACCTTAAATAAAATGCTTATGTTATCTACCAATATCTACCCTATCATAATGTCAATGACCAACAACTTGTTACTTGTTATTTGAGTTTAATCAATAATGCTGTTTAACCTATTGTTAATGCAGTTTTGTATAAGTACACAATGCTTATGCTACTGTGCACAATTTTACTTCACAAATGTTAAATGAAATTACCAAAGCTAAATTAGACTTACTTGATTGTATAAAATAAATTTGTATGAAGCAAATATTTTACACTTTATAGCAGGGCTTCCCATAAAGGGACCATAAGCGGCAAAGGGAGGCTATGAAGTTAATTGAAACTTACACTAGATATTATGGAATTGTTGAAGAAGAATTTTTAATGCTAGTTTTTGAGTAATCTTGTTGAAGGGTGCCATGGCATTTTTAAATTCTCTAAAGAAGGTCAATTAAAAAAACGTTTGTTTAACCCTGCTTTATAGCAATTGAAAGTAGATTTAGCTGTTGCATGATTGACAAATATAAAATAACTTCTGAAGTTTATATTTTTATAGCTCACTAAAATCTGACCACGTAGTTTTAACAACTTGACCACACATTCTTAAAAATTTTACTTAATTATCATTTACATATATTTTTTGTGTATGTGCCTAATACTTTGTTTGGAACATTTAATGTTCATCTTAGAGATTACTATAAGGACTTTACACCCTCTGGTCACATATTGAAATATTATCTTATGGTTGTATAAGTTCAATTACTTAAAATAAATTGTTGTTATTAACAAAAGATATCTATTTATGAAAATTTTAAAATTAAATATTAGAAAAAAAATTAAAAGATCACTAATTATAGATAAAATTTTAAATAGTAAAAACTAACTATTTGTTACAGCTTAGATCCTTTGGGATTTCCCTTAGGACTGTTGGTCACATTATTGCTAAAGCTAAACTGGGGTGAAAAATTTATGCTAGGTAGCTTAGCTAAATATAAGCTAGAGAGGGGCTTATAATTAGGGTTCATTTTCAAAATTTAAATTTTAAATATTTCTTAAATTTAACTAGCCATAAACTTTTAACATCAAGATTATAAAGTAAACAGCGTTAAAAATCAGTACAAATTGATAAAAAAATATAACAAACTGACAATAAAACAATAACATAAATTAATTTAAAACCTAATCAATTTGAAATTTAGCAAATAAAAGCAGTCAAATATGTTATTTTAGTCCAGAATCCAAACTGTTTGACCAAAGCAGAGCTGACCAAAAAAATAGTTGAAGGTCAGTAAGCAATGCAGATTGGACTTAAAAACTAACTGCTCAAAACCAATTTCAAAACTAGTTGACAATATAATAGTAATATTCATTACCTCAGGTAAAATTAAGTGATCAATGCAGATTGGACTTAAAAACTAACTGCTCAAAACCAATTTTAAAACTAGTTGACAATTTAATAGTAAAATTCATTACTTCTGGTTTAAATTCAGTGATCAATGGAGATTTGACTTATATTTAAACTGCTCAGTACCAAGTTGAAAACTGTTTGACAAAATAACAGTAAGATTTAACATGAATTGCAAAAATTCAGAAGTCAATGAATTATTTTATCAACCTGTTAACATTTTTCTTGTTAATTTGATTGCAGTGACAATGATTTGCAGTTAATAAGTTTGCCACAGATCAAGCTAAGAAAGATTTCCTGACTTTTTACTAAAATTTTCCTGACTTTTTCAGTCAAACTTTTTTAGTCAAAATTTTAAAATAAATAATCAAACACTTAAAACTATTGAAAGCTTTCAATATTATTTTTGAACAAGTTAAGCCAACAGTTTTTTGCTGAGTTCAATCATCTAACTTTTACTACATAACTTTAACCATCTGAGTATTGATGTATTTTCATTAAACAGCTCTATCAGCTAAAAATAGTCTGACTTGCATAAAAGTTGTAAAATAACCTTAAGGTAATAATATGTAATAATAAAAATAACTTATCTAAACCATTTAATACTTATATAAATTGTTCACTTAGTTTGAAAAAAATACTACCTAAACCATGTAACATAAAATTCTTAAATTAAATATCAATTATAAAATAACATACTTAAGTAACTGTAAAAAATGCCTAAAAAGTAAAATATATATCTGTTATATAAAATATTTCTTCTTATCATTCAGTATAAGATTTGAAAGAAATAAATCAACTATTATTTATTTTAAAAACTTAAGATATTTTGCAAAAAAATTAAAAATTAGCTAAATTTCAATGAAAAATAATGATATAATAACTTATTATTCAAGTTTAAACAACTTAAAATATATATAAAAAGGTATAGTAAACACATAAACTTGCTACATAAAATACTTAACTTTGTGCTTAGGTAAAAAGAACTTTTTACTTACTTAAACAAAAAACACTTTAATTATTAAACTCTGCAAGATAAACTTTTGATTATAGATCACAGTTCCACTAAGGAAGTGTCATTGCCACAGACAGGGTTGCCAAATGTTTTTATTAAATTTTTTTCAAGGTTTTCAAAATTTCCTCAAGGTTTTAAAAATTAGACGTTTTAGGGTCTATTTTTAGTTAAAGCTAAATAACTTTGTTAAATAGTATAACAACATGGAATATATCTTAAAGATTCTTTAATGTGTTTTTTACTAAAAAAAATTTTTGATGATGACAAAAAAAATTTATCAATATGGTAGGTTTTTTGAGTCAAATCGAAATTGTACTACTTAACACAAGTTAAAATTGTTGAAAATTCCAGGTTTTTTCAGATTTTAAGGTTTTTTGGCAGCCCTGCACAGATCATCAACACTAAAAAGTATACAAAAACTGCTTGTTCAAGTAGGGTAATTGTTCAATACGTTAATAGAAAACTTTAGCAGTTTTATAAAGGATATTTTATTAATTACACCAGATGCAGGCATAGGAAGTTAAGTAATTTTGTAAACTTCTAGAAAATTTTGCAACTTTAATCTGACATAAGAATTTATAAATAATTTTTACCATTTGAAGGCTTTGGAAAGTAAGGAAGTTTGTAATTTTGAACTGCTAATTTCTAACTTTTTCTTAAATTTTTTAAAATTCCTGACTTTTCCTGACCTTTTTTCAAAAAACCTTGATTTTTCCAGACTTTTCCTGACTTTTGTCATTTTTTATTTTTCCTGATTTCATGACCTTGTGGCAACCCTGAGTTAATGCTATATGTTGTTTTTTGATTGCTCCTTCAGAATTATTTTGATAGTCGTGAAAATTTATACAGAAATTTAAGATATGTGATAAAAATAAAATCCTAAAACAAATTTAATTGTGATTAAAAGTAGTAAATAAAAATAGCCACTAGAAATTGTTAAATATATTAGGAGTCTGTCAAAAAGCATTGAGCTAAAGAATTGAATTTCCTTTTTAAGCTTTATGATACATTCATTTTACTGTTTAGTTTTTAAAATTGAAATTTTTATAATCTTAAAGTTTTTGTTTTAAATGTATAAAAAGTACTTAAAAAATAATTTTGTATAAACCATTGATGTTTAAGTTTATGCTTGCAAAAATTATTAAGTTGTATTATTAAAAATATAAATAATCTAAACTTTATTGAACATAAAATCTCAAGACAACAACACTTCTACAAGTTTTAATTTACAAAATTTATTAAAAAATATACCAATAAAAATCTTTAACCAAATATTAAATACACTTTTAGTGTTGTTTTTAATTTATGCTCCAAATTTTAATACTTTATAAATATTTAAAAATGATTAAAAGATTAAAAAACAATTTCAAAAGGTAAATATAACACAAACATAGAAGCTACCTATCTTTTTTTAATTTTTGGGTTATGGTTAGTTTCCGTATATAACTTTAATACTAGTGATATACTGAACAAAAAAACATAGGTCACTTAGTTTTTGTTTACCTGAAGTACAATAAAAATGGGACCGAATTTTTGTACTGTGAGACTAATAATTTTAGTTAGGTATAAAATATATCAAAGACTTTTTTCATATTATTAAAACTTTAGCACAATCAGGGCCAAAATCTCAACCTTCAATTTACTAGATTTTTAATAAAGCAGAGTTTCATAAACTTTAAAAAGAGCAGTTCTGAATACAGAATAAACATTTTAGTAAAACAAAACTTTTCATGCTTGACTATTTGTAAGTTGGTTTTTTTATGAATAAAAAATAAAAACTTTGAACCTATATGAGTTGAAATAAATAATTTTCATTGAACCTTTGCAGAAGATACTGTTTAGCCTTAGAATAACTAATCTTACTTTCCGGAACTATTTCTTAAACTTCAAGAAACGTGTGTCTTGCCAAACGTGAACTTTTTTTTTTAAATATACACCAGTTTTTACTGGCTCACTAAGCATCACTGAGCACAAAATATGTTTTCGGTGCTTAAGTTTCGGTCAAAGACCTCGTCAGTGCTTAAATAAATCTTAGTATCTTCTATTTTAATAAGATTTATTTAAGCACTGACGAGGTCTTTGACCGAAACTTAGTTTGCAAAATAATTTTTTGAAAGAATAAATATAAATTATAGAATATTATGTTGTCTCTGTTATAAACACGAAAACTACAGTAAGAGTAAAATCAAAGACAATGTGAAAGTTCCGTTACATAATATTTTATTGAAAATAAAGTCTGCATATTGAATCAATTTATTTAGAGAGCTTTCAGCAAAGCGTCATCATTGAATAACAAGAACCTAAAGGTACACTCAAACATTTATATCCTATTAGCCCTTTCAATAACTTTTTTCTGTACTTGTTAATTACGATGACCATAGGTGTTCACCATATTTGTTGAAAACAATGAGTAAAGGTTTTGATCATACTTGTTGAAAACAATGAGTAGAGGTTTTGATCATACTTGTTGAAGACTATCAGTAGAGGTTTTGATCATACTTGTTGAAGACTATTAGGAGAGATTTTCTTCAAACATTTTTTTTAAATTTATATTTACAATTTAAAATAATTTTTATTTTCCATTTTATTTAAATTTATTAGAAAATATTTTCTGACAATAATTTTAAACTATCAGTTGTCATTTTGCTACTTTTATTTCTTTTACTGTAAACTACAGTACACTACAGTTTGTATAGAAATTGTCTTCACTTATCTAGTATACCTTTTCGTAAACAGTGTTTTTGATTTGTTAGCTTTTCTATAGAAATAATTTTCTTTACATAGTCGTGCAAAAGTGATTTCTTTAAAGTTTCATTTTCAAATGAGATCAATTTTTTTCTTTTTTGATTTCATTTAAACTATCAAGTTTCATATTGAACTTACAATTGAAAGCTCGATTAGCAAACATTGAAATACAAAATTGTTTGAAATTCTTAGTTATTAGAACTTTATATATTAAACTTTTTATCAATAAGCTACGTTACCAGTTTAATTTTACTCAAAGTTGTAACCAGAAATTTTTAAGATTCTTGATAATAATAAGTATTACATTATAAAAATTGAAAATAAGAAGCAACTTAACTATCGTATCCGATACAAATGAAGTTAGAAAAAATTAAGTCTGCATATTTATACAGTACATTTAGAGAGCTTTTAGCAAAGTCTCAAAAAAGCACTTTACAAACTTTTATGCAATTCTACTAATAATCTTAAGTTTCTGAAATTTAAGGACATTTACCTGAAAAATTTAACTAAGTCAGTTGAAATTCCTTCAACATTTGACTACTTAGAATTAGTGTTTATAACTTATGCAACCATATTGAGAAGTTGACTTGATTTGATATTTCTTCTTTTGTAATATTTCTTATCAAATTGCTTACAAACAAGAAATCTTCTGCTTGTTAGATCAAATTTGATTCTACTTATTAAATGTGTTTTATACTTTTTTCCAACAAAGTTTTACTTTGTTAGTTTGCTGAGATCATACTGCCAAGTAGATCTATTCTCCACACTCCTTGCTTGTATAATTCAATAACTATATGTTTACTTTACAAAAATTTGCGTAAAAAGCAACTATTTTTTAGTGTTTTTGAAAAAAATGTTTTTTTCTTTGTTAACCTTATTACAGATTGAACTTAACTGTCAAACTCTCTGTGAAACTTTTTTCTTATTTTTTTTTGCAAATCAGTTCTTGTAGCTAAGTGATAACTTCTAAACATTTGTCAACAATTAGCTGAATTTTGTTAAAAATCGTTATAAGTATTTAACAAAACTGAACTTACGTGATGAGCACAGAGTATTTGACAATTTTAACTTACTGTAAAAATATTTTAAACATTTTTCAAAGGCTAAAAGCTGTAGTCAGACATTTTATAAGATTATTGCTACTTGTAATTACTTAAATCAACGAAATAAGAAACAGCTAAAGCATCTTATGCTTTACTCGTTTAATGCTTTACTCAAAGTAAAGTCTGCATATTTGAACAATTTATTTAGAGAACTTTCAGCAAAGCGTCATCTTTGACTGACAAAAACCTAATGGTGGACTGAACATCCCAAGCCTACAAGTCCTTTCAGCAACTTTTTCTAGTATCTTTCGCACGTTGCTTGTGGTTGGTCTGATGGACCAGGTTGGCTACGGCGCGAAGAGTGTGGGTCAACACCCCTTTTGTTAATTCCTCTGTCTATGTTACGTTGGCTACAGCGAGTTTCGGGGTTGTTGACCTTGTCTAAAGTATGATGTATGTTCCCTTTAGTTGGGGGGCTTGGATCTATTACTCATTATGCTATACCAAGAGTTAGGTGTGGCCCACTAGTTATTTTAAATTGATTAAAGTTGATTTGTAAATTTCAGAGATTATTAAGAGCACCAAAAGCAGCCTGCTTCTTAATTAATTATCCACAACAAAGCTTATTTATTCAATTTTATGTAACCAAATTACAGATAATTTCAATATAATTAACTATTAACACCAAAGTTTATTTATTTAAATTTATGTAAAATCAAATTACAGATAATTTCAATATAATGAAGTATTAACACCAAAGTTTATTTATTTAAATTTATGCAAAACCAAAAGTACAATTAACTTCAATTTAATTTTATCAACAGCAGAGTTTATTTATTTAAATTTATGTAAAATCAAAAGTACAATTAACTTCAATTTAATTTTATCAACAGCAGAGTTTATTTATTTAAATTTATGTAAAATCAAATTACAGATAATTTCAATATAATGAAGTATTAACACCAAAGTTTATTTATATAAATTTATGCAAAACCAAAAGTACAATTAACTTCAATTTAATTTTATCAACAGCAGAGTTTATTTATTCAAATTTATGCAAACCAAAAGTACAATTAACTTCAATTTAACTTTATTAGAAATTTCAATTTAAGAGACAGAGCTAAAAAATAAGAGATTAATAACAATACTCACAATTTAGCACATAGGAAGTTCAGCTTGAGCTTTCACACATCTAATAATTCAATCTAAGGCGGCAATTTTAGAGAGTTAACAAATTAATAAAAAACCCCTAATTAGAGAAAACTATTTTGCTGAATTTAATTTATAGCCAGAGGCGTTACACTAGTTTTGTTTTCTCAAATAAATATTTTTGTTGACTTTACCAATCTTGTTTCCGGTTGGAGCAAAACTTTTCTCTTTTACTCGTAAAACCTCGCTTGAGTTTGTGTATAAATATATTCTAATTTAGAAAAATTCAGTTTGCAACATTTGCAAGACTCATTTTTCAGTTTCTTACTTTCTACAAAGCTTTTATGAATGTTACAAATAGAGTTTACAAGTTCTTGAGATTTTCTAACCTAAATAATCAACTTCTACTCTACTTAAAGTTTTATTAAAGCTTGTTTACTTGTTTTAAAAGTTTATAGACGAGTTCTTTGATTAATTGACTTTTCATTGATCTAATTTTTGAGCTTTTATCTCGTCCAATACATCGCACCGACTCTTTTAAATTTTTTTGATAACCAATCAGTTTTTTACCTTTATGGATGAATATTTTTTTCAACCTATTTTAGGTTTGTCGTATGGGCGCTTAGGGACAGATTTTCTTGTATTGTGACAAATTTTTAACTCAAAGTTTGATGAAACTTGTTGAAATATTTTGGTATTCGACAACTATTGTATCTATAAAGTTTTATACAATTTCATGAGTTGTCTGAGACTTATTTTTCGCTTTACAATAAGAGCTTATATATTTTTTACCACAAATAGTTAACTCTGCTACTAAACAGACACAGTTTTTACAATAAAAATGTAAAACACAGTTCGAAAGTCTATGATTCTTAAAATTAATAAAAAACTACTTTTTCCCTCATTAACAAACATCCTAGTTCTGGGCAAGACGTTAAAAGGTATCCGTGGTGTGTGACTCGATAACCGAAAGGTTTTTTCGTGCACGAGGTCCTAGGACCAAACATTTAAAGCATTTATTTTGTCGTTCAGCAAACTAATAAATTATGCATATTTTATTTATATAAAACAAATTGGAACAGCAAACTAGTTACTTTTTTTTTCTGTTTCAAGAATTTAAATAACTTTATATATGGCTAAACTTTTTACTTTTTTCAAGCTATTAACATTTAAAAAAAAACTTTTCTAAAAACACTTCGAATAAGTTTATAACAACAACTTTTTTAAAGGGAAATCTTTAAAAAAAATTCATCCGAGAAAAATCTAACTTGTATCAGAGTTTTTTGCTCACTCTTTACAAAAAGCACGCGTAATAAGTTGTCATAATCAACATTTTCAACATAATGAAAACTGTTTTCAATAGCGTTTAGAACTTCAATACAAATGACATTTACTTAAAAAGCAGTTAGATTGTAAATTTACGTTTTTCTATAAAAAGTTCGCCAAACAAAAAGTTTTGTTCTGCGACGTACTTTTAAGACATCTAATACAGATGAAGATATTTCAACCTTTTTTAAAATATAAATTTACAAAAATCATCTTTTTTTTGCATGTGTGTAAACTGTTCTTCCTACTTTAGTTTTTTGTTTATCACACGTTTGTTCTTATATGTATATATATATATATGTTAATAATATAAAAAAAAACAACTAATTTTCGTATCGTTTACTCAGCCTCAATGTTTAACACATACTTCAGAACGAAACCATTAACTATCAGTGTCATTTTTCTTCCATACATCATCACCCGAAAAAAGTAAAGAGTCACACGAATGAAGTATAATGTCTGTATCTGATTTACTGAAATTAAAGAATTGGGATGCATAATCTAATGCATTAATTAAGTGTGCTTTTGTAATAGACGGATAAAATTCTACAATATCGAAGCTAATGAAACGCTTACTACTTTTATTTTTAATACTGTTAAAGCATTGTAATAGTTCACTAGTATTTTACCATTGGATTAGACTAGTGGCTGTTCTTACGTCTTTAATTGTACTAGTTAAAATTTGTTTAAATATTTTACTATTTTATCAATATGCGTTTTACTTATTACTCTACAATTAAGTTTGTTCGGAAACCCTGAATTATGATCTTTTAAAGTTATAGATGCATCTTGTTGTTGCAACTTTGGAATTTTACTGAGAATTTTAAATTGCTTATAATTTTTTGAGCTTCTTAAAAAATTACTTCTACTGCGTTGCTATCGCACTTTTTGTAGTTTGCTGTTATGTTTTCTTAAAGTAGTTTTTTGTAGCACTTATGTTCAATTTTCTAAATAGTTAATGATGTGTTAGCAAAGGCAATTAATTTATTTGATTTTCTTAATTCATATAAATCATTTTTGTGAACAACGGGTCTTTACTTTTCCAAACTTTTAATTGCAGCGTATATATCGTTTTCAAACCTTTCTAGATGTTTATCGTCTTTAGGATTTCTACTTGATGTGAATATCCCGTTCTATTCATTCTCAACTGGTTCATTATCGTCCAAACAAAAATGGAAACCTTTCCTTTAAATAGTTTATCAGCCGTTTGGTACATTTTAACCATGCTGTGTTCACTATTACCAGGTGGAATATTTTTTAGTGAACACTACACACTGGTATTAGGTCTGGAGTGTTTGTAATCATCTTATTACATTAGAGACTCGAAATACAATACATGTGTGGGATTTTACTTTTATTGTTGTGTAAACTCTGAAACAGAGAGGCTGGCTTAGAAAGTTATAGGTTTTGTAGAGGACAATTTTCGGTGCAAAAACGTATCTTCCTTCTAAACAAACAACTAAAAATCAAAAAACTACAAATAAATGACTACTCATTGAATTTTAATAGGAGCTTTTTCACATTCTGCAAGACTATATGAATTCGCTCCTCTTATTTAAACAACCTTCCTTTTTAAACGCTCACATAACGGCAGTTGATTCTTTTAAGCACAGCCTACAGACAGGATTATCAACATCTGCTATTGGCTGTGCTCTTTTTATCACTAAGAAGTTATTCTAAAATCTTTATGTCAAAACAATTTTTCGAAAGCACAGCATCATTTGCATATACACCAGCTTTAAAATGTTTTTGTGATTAGCATATCAAAACTGTGTTGCTCATAAGCCGGCTAATTGTAATAAACTACTTAGAAGCCCTTTAAGTGGACTCTGTGAAAATTGATTCAGTTTACTTACTTCTATTCTTTTCTTTATGTATATATATATATATATATACAAACTTATCACACAAAACAAATGGTCTGCTTGTACAGCTGTCTCGGCGCCGTACACGCTTTCTTCTGTTTTATAATCAATTAAAAGCAATAAGTATGAGTGAAGATTATATAGCATAGTAATAGTATAAACTCGCATCTAAAAATAGTCTAAACATATAGTTTTTTTAAAAAAATCCTCTTTTACCATCCACGGGTTTCACAAAGCACAAAATGTATATCATCTTTTAAGTCTTTATTCAATTATATAATAAACAACAGCTTTATACAGCTGTTTAAACAGAGCAAGTTGGAAACTATAGAAGAAAAAGGAAATGCATCACAAAAAGGCGGAACTTAAACTAAAAACAAAACCAAATCTAATGAGTTTCTCAATTCTGGTAATTCAGTAAAATCTGAAAAAAAAAATCCACAAAGAACCAAACCAAAGCGTCTAACGAATCAGTTAACTCGGGCAAATCAGTAAAGTCCAGCTAAACCTCTGTGTTTTCCAGGATGAAATCAAAGTTAAGCAGGAAGAGCAAGAAGAAGACGACAACGGAAGAGCACACGAAAGAGGAGAAGACTAGAGACAAATACGATCACGGGATGCTGCCGTCGTGCCCGCTACCCCCCTCCGAGAACAAACTTCTGCTACATGCCTCAGTGGTTCTACAACTGCAGCCCCTTCAACACCAAACCGCCCCCTCACGTCAACTGCGTCCCCACGTACCAACCGAGCTTGAGCTGCTCGAGGCTGCGGGAGAACGCGAGCTGCTTCCCCAGTTTGCACGACAGGAGGCGCAAGAGGGAGGAGGAGGAGAAGTGCGAGGAAATTTTGAGGGACAACAAGAATTTTGAGTTCAGGTTTCTCCGATACTTCTGATAGTTGTAAGAGGAACAAGGAGCTGTTGGGGCAGATTAAACTTTTGATTGATAAATCAATGACGTGATTGATGCTGGTAAAGGTGGAAGAAGTGAGCGTGATGATAGTGGCGTGAAAAAACGTTTGTCGAGCTACGCAAGCGGCATTTCGGTGGCCACGCAGATATCGATACTAGTCAGAATGAAGTCAGAAATTTTTTAGATTTTTGAAAAAAAACCTGATGTTTGTTTAACTACTTACTTGTAGATTGCATACAAAAAAATGAAAACAAATTTAATTCAGTAAACCAGGATGTCTGCAGGCTATAATGCTTTTTTTCAATTTGATTTATACTTAATTAAAAGTTGAAACTTTTGTTTTGGTTCTTTGGTCGTTAAATTACTAACAAACTTGAGCAAACTGAAAACATTTATATATTTATAAAGTGTTTGTTGTTGGTATCTACTTTAAAAAGATGCTGTCCGCAAATGATAACAAATATTGAAAAAAAAATTGTAAACAACAAAAAGTTGGCTTCAACGAGAAGCCACTGTAGAGATCGTTTATTCAAGAACATCATCAAGTTTTAAGTGAATACCAGGTTGCATTTGAAAATAACATTTGTTGCAAGTTGTACTCCGTGTACAAGTGTTACTGTAATTACAATAAACACTAGACCTCAACATTTAATGTTTTTAAGAATATTACAGCTCGTTTCAATTAAAAATGATTTGAAAAGTTAGCATTTCAATTGTTTTAAATAAAATATAATTTTTCATAATAATAAATTTAAACTAATATTACATCTTTAATTGTATAATTTCTGCAAAAAACAAAGAAATCTGATGTTCTTAAACAAATATTTATTCTGTTGAAATAGTTTATAAGTTTAATGGGTGGTATTTAAAAATAGACAAATTTTAGAAATTAACTTTGTTTTGAAACATTATAGTAAAAGAAATTTATGTAAGATAATACTTTAAAAAGATTTTTATGCTTATCTACAAAAAAATTATAAAGTCAAATGCTTATTTAAACATCTGATTTTAAAATATTGTATTTGTATTTATTTGCTATTATTATGCGAGAAAAAATATGTTATAAAAAAAAATTAACAGCAAAAACACAAAAACCTTATTTTTACTTAAGAAAGTTGTTACTTCTGCGTAAAAACTTCACTTATCTAAAAAGACTCTTATAAAAAAAAATAAAGTACTACTTTTCAACTTAATCATGTGAAGAACGCTTATCTATTAGACTAAAAATAAATATTATAATTGTATTTGTCTGAAAAAGTATATTTTTTTGCTATTTTTAGAAACGTGATTTGCATTAAGTTTAAAGAACATTTTATAGGCAAAACTTAATTATGTGCAACTTCTTAAATATACTAAATTTAAAACTAAATGTAAACTTTAGTTAGTTTTTTTTCTTGTAAATTTTAAGTTAATATAGCTTAATGTACTTAAAAAATACTGAACTTCATTTTTGTACACAAAAACGATGTATTCAAGAAGTTTTTAAGGAACTCTAAACTAAATTATAATTTACTTTACTTCTAGTAAAAATAAACGATTTAAAACTAAAGCAATGTATTATGAGCAAAAACTAAAACTTAGCAGAAATGAAGTTCAAATTCTTCATAAAACTTTTTAATATTTTTTATTATACAAAAATAAAATTAGAAGTTTTTTTTGTTATTAAAATTTTAAAACAATTGCATTGTAAATTTTACCATAGCATATATTATTATGTATCTTATTCTTTAAATAAACCGTTTTCTTCAATTATAGTAATACTTTTACTAGCTTTATTACCAAGGTATTTATATCAAAAACCATATAAAGAAAAGAAAAAAAGAAAAAAAACTTTTTTAAAGTTCAATTGGAAAACCATAACTGTTACTCACGGATAAAATCATTTGTAACACGATTATTTTCACACAAATTATTGTTGAACATAAGACTTTTTATATCAGTAAAATATAGCACTGTTATAAAAATGTAGAAAAGTATTTAAAAACAAGAAAAGTTTAAATACAGCTTCTCAAGATATTCCCGGCTTAAAAATTTGAATTTATTGGGATAATAACATTTTTATTAGGAGTTGGAATTTTAAAAAGATGTAACAAATAAAACTACTTAACTTACACGAAATACATGGTTAAAGGTATTACTGCGTATTTATTATAAATTATATTAAGTATAAAGTATCAAACTTTACTTGTCATTCGCCCAAGCCAATTCGTCAATAAGCCCAACCCCGTTTAATAAAAATACCAAAACAAAAAAGACAAAAACATAAATGTTTGCGCCCCAACTTTCTTAAAAAAGACGCGAGAAAAAAGTCACCCGGACAAAAGGGGCGGAGAAAGTGTCGAGAAAACATGTTTGTGACGTCAAAATTCCGATATTCAGCTGGGTATAAATTACTCTGCGCTCGGGTTTTTGTAAATTGTAATTTTACATCGCTGACATTTGTATCGAATTATTTATTGGAAATGGTTTTCTGACAGTTGTTTTTTTAACTGTTTTTGTTGTTTCTAACTCGAATGCAAATACAAGTTTGTTTTTATTTGATTTATTTGTTAATTGATCTTTAGATTATAATTTTTAATTGGCAAAAGGTTGCAAGAACTTTGATAAATTATTTTACATTCTAACTTTAATCTATAACTTGTTTAGTTTTGAAATAACCATATGTTTACCATAAGGTTTGCATAGGATAAGCTTTTTTTAGTAGTTTCATTTTCAAAAAAAGTAGAAAAATTATGAAAGATAACTTTAGAAAACTCATTACCTGTTTTTTCGCTCGTCTAAAGTACTTATCAATAAACTTTAAAAACACTATACTAAGTATACTAGAAATTAGAATTATTAGTTTAGGCTAGTGATTCCTGTGAATTAAGTTGATTAAAGAAAGTACAGATACAAATTATTCTGAAATACAAGCAATTTAACTTCTATTAAATGTTCACTATACCTAAAAATGATTTTTACTATATATATAGGAAAAGAGTACCGATGACTACAAAGTAACGTAGAAATTTGTTATAAAACTTAAATAAATCTTTTTGCTTTAAAATATTAAGTAGGATTACAACGATAAAGAAATAAGTCAAGAAGTTTTAAGTAATTCTTTTTTATAGTTTTTCAAGTTGTTTTGTTTGTTTAAGTAAGTATAAGACCGTTTTTCTTTTTTTAACTTAAGTTTCTTTTATACAACCTAGTTTTCATTATTTGCTGTTATTAATTAGTTTACCTGTAAACATTAGAAATATATTTTCAAATATAGAAACTTAACTTGCAATATTTCGATACACATATACCTAGTTAGAAAACTAATTAATAAAGCTAATTCTTTTAATCATATTTAAACATATCATTATACGAATCGATTAAGTTTTTATTATTTATTATTAGTTACTAATCTATTTATAAATCTTAAAATTCTCAATCTAAATATATAAGCTTTGAGTACTCTATATGTGAGAGCTTGTAAACAACTTTGTATAATAAAGTTCCAATAACTAGATCTAAATTTAACTAGTTAGAGAACTAATTATATAAACTATTTTTTATATATTTTACAGCTTTAAGCATAAATTTCGAACCAGATTCATGTGAGTTAAACTTAATATAAATTTATAAAAAAATATTTATATTAAATTCTTTTTTTTGTTTGCAGCCGTCATAATATCTTTTGATGACCCTGAGCTAATTAACCAGCTCCAGTAGTTATTAAACGAACAAAACATTTCAGCTACTTTTAAAGGCTTGATTAGTTTACTATCAAAAATACTTTAAAACTATATTTAAAACTACTTTAGCAAAATTTGAAACCCCATTTGTTTAATATTTGTAATAGCTTGGTATTTAACAGTTAGATTTTAGATAAAAAATTTGCAAGTGTTTTCAAAAAAAAACTTTTGAGGGTTTTATTGGTTTAATTAAAAACAAAAAAAAACTTTAAGCTGTAATAGCAATGCATTGAAAACTTTTTTAAAGTTTTAAAGTTACTAACTAATTCAAAACTTTGCAAAAGTTTCGAAGAAAAACAGAATTGATGAAAAGCCAAAACTTAAGTTTTATAATTAAAGTGTGTTTAGCTTTAATTTATTAGTTAATATAGACACAAATAAACTAGCCACAAGGCTATATAGTAAAATAGTATATTAGACTTAAGAAAATAAATACCAGTACCTTTACAAACATATTTAACTTATAAAAATAACTTATTTTGAAAGTATTTCTAAGTTATCCTATAACTTTAAAAAGTTTCAGAATGATAATTTATTAAAGTAACGGTTTAATAAACGTAACTTTAGTTCTGTTACACGTTGTAATGACTAAAAAAAAAGTTAAGAAAACCTTCAGTCATTATCAATCAAAAATTGAATTAAGTAACAGTTATATATATATATATATATATATATACGTTATAGTTAAAGCATAAATTTTAAATCTTTCTAGGTATATTAACATAATGCATTGATATTTAAAATATTTCAGAGATAAATTTGTTTTCTTTACTACTTACTATTTCACTACGAGTTAAAAGTTAGCATGATCAAACCAAAACTCAAAAATTTTATATAAAAACTTAAAAAACCTCAGCTATTATATAACAATCATATTAATATTACGGCTTCTAACGCCCCGATCGACGCAAATTTTTATTTCCACGATCACGTAACGATTTTCAATGACGTGAAGCTAAAACCAAAAGCCTGCATTCTATTACGTCACAAATTATGACTATGACGTCACAAACGAGTCTTGAATCTGCATCTTGCAAAAACGTTTGTGAAGTGACCTGCGAAGTTTTCCTTTAGCAGTTATGAGGAAACTTGTTTATGCAAATTTTTTTCATAAAACATAAACAAAAACTTTTAAGGTCTTTTTCAGGAATCCCGGTGTACATAAAAACCTTTACTCTTTAGTCATACTCCATAGTCCATAGATACTGTGTAAAACCTAGTTCGGAAAAAAAAAAAAAAAGAAAATCGAAAATATGAAACACACTCATAAGTTTTTATATTTAATTGGAATTTAGATCATAAAAACTTTATGCTGATCCCTTACTCTTCTTCTATAGACACAAAAAATATAAGTTTTAAAGTTCAGCGTGGCGTAGAAAAATATTTTACAGATTATTTAATTTATATTGCTGTGTTTTGTTCATTATTAACATTTAAACCAAAATGATTAGCAACAAAGCTGTCTTGCCTTCAACTTAATGCAGAAAAAATACTAGCCAAGAAAAGTGTATACCCGTTTGTCGAAGAATATATAGAACATATTTTTAGGTTTGAGTTGAAATTTACAAATGACTGTAAGTTTATTTAGTTAGTATTTTTAAGAAAACACAAAGGGCAGAAATATAAGTATATGCTTATTTCATAATTACAAAACGTTTTTATACATTACATATTTTCAGTAAACAAAAAAACTTTAAGGTTTAACTTAAAGTAGAGCCAGTCGCAAGGTTGAGTTTTAAATTTTTGTAAAATCCCCTAATATGACTAACAATTTGAGTTATTTTATTGATTTCGAATATAAACTCATTTAAACTTGAGAGAATATCAATTTCTAACTTGCATATACTCTCTGGTGCAGTCTATTAAATATATTTATTTTCATTTATAAATTTTTTTTTAGTAGTAAAACTTAAATATAAAAACGAAAGAATAAGTTTATAAATTTTAAGTTAATTACAATGTTTTAACAACTAATTTACATTAACTAAGTTTGATAAATAAATTAATTGTCAAAGGAAATAAAAAACAAAGATAACTCTACCTTGAGCTCTCTGGAATTTCAATATAGTAAATCTTACAATTTCTTGCTTTCTGTTTATTGTTAAGTTGTTTGATTAACTTTTTGTAGTTGTTCTATTAGAATGGGCAACAAGAAAAATATGAACTTGAATGATTTAAAAATCAAAGTACAAGGGAGGAAAGAAAAATGTAAATCCTCACAACTATGGTCAATGGGTTGGTGTGGAGAAAGACATTTTGGTTATTGAGCCTCACACCATACATTTTATAACATTTTTTGAGCAGTTTTAATTAAAACAACAAAAAAGGAACTTAAGATCAATGAAAAATCAATATTATTACTAATTGATATTTTTTTTTAAGTATTATTATTTAAATTAACTCAAAACATTATTTTTTAAAAGAAAAAATTGGTGTGCACTCTTTTTTATACCTATTTTTGCCAATATTGACTATGGAAACCATAGTCTACTATGGGAACCACACCGTCTTCTCTCCTTAAATTTTAATTTTTAAGATCATGTGCATTCACATTTTTCTTGTTACTCTTTTTACATGTACAGGAGGGATTCCCTCCGAGGGAACTGTTAAGTGCCCATAATAGACAATGGTTTCTATGGTCAATTACTACAAAGTTGCTATTTGAATACCCTTCGTTACTTGGTTAAATTGTTCAGAAGTTTATAAACCACCAGGTTGCCAAAAAACTTGAAATCCTGGAAAAACTTGGAGTTGGACAATTAAGGCTAAACAAATCTATAATTTTGAACAAAATTACTAAAAAACCTGGAATTGGACAATTAAGGCTAAAAAAATCTAGAATTTTGAACAAAATCACAAAAAATACAGGAATTTTAAACAATTTTTGTGTTTATAATTAGTAAAATTTTTATTTGACACAAAAATCTATTGTAAAGATTAAAATTAATTGTCATCATCAATAATTTTTTTATTAGAATAAATGCACATTTAAAGAAGCTATAAGATATCTTTTTAATTTTGTTGTACTTTTTAATATAGTTTTTTACCTTAGACTAAATTTTTAACTTAAAATAAACCTTATAACTTGTATTTTTAATTACTTGGAAAAAACTATGAAAACCTGGAGAAAATATACCAAAACTATTTGGCAACCCTGAAACCATTAAATTGAAATTTTTATTTTTATAAGTTTAGCACAAAACAGTATTTTTGGAGCAAATGGTTTGTAGCTTGATAAAAGAAAGGCTTTCTACACATCAATCCATTGATTAAAACTGCTGTCACTGAGGGAAGTTAGTGACTAAACTTTCAAAGGTTCAGATTGTCAACCAACCTCTTTCAGTTGCAGACTTTTTATGTAAGCAGTGCAACACTCTTTTAAAACAAAAAAAAATTAGGCAATAGATTATCATTTAAAGATTACACTAAAACTTAGTTTTTGTTTTTAGGAAATATTAATATATTAAACTAAATGAACAAAAAATTTAATGCGGCCCCCTGGCTGCAGTTTGCAAACCTATGTTCTAGCTTTTGAATGAGACTTAGATGATTTAGTTTCAAAATTGGTTATTTTATAACCAAATTTTTTGGATAACTTAATGTTAATAAGTATGAAACAAAAACTCTTTTAGAAATTCAAAAAAAAAATTCAGGATGACCTAGGACAGTTTAAAGTCAATCAGTACAGTTTTTGGTCACTTGGGACAGTTTTTTTTTGACTTAAAGAGTACTCTGCTGATGACTGCTTAGAATACTCATTAAGTTGAATGTTGCAATACCAAAAACCATTTTTGAAACATATATAAACTAAACAGAATTCAAATTTAAGAGAATTATGAATAGGTGTAACCTATGTAAACAAGTTCTTTATATTAAATAAAAAGGGTAAGCATAAAATGATTTAAAATACAGTTAAGAAGCTTATGAATATAATGTAATTGTTCAAGTAATTTTTTTATTTAGATCAATAAAAATAAATAACTGCTAAATCAACAAAAACATCGGGGAAAGTCTGCAGAGCAGTCGCTGATGTTTTTGTTGTTTTGTTGATTGTACTTCATACAAGCTTACCAGATGTCTTGCCTGGATAATGTTTAAACGTTGCACGTCAAAATACAGTACTGAAGTCATCAATCATTGCCAGCAAATAGTTGCTTCATGTGAAAGCATGATAAACCGTTTGTAGATTGAGGACTGCAAGCTTTTTGGTTGTGACAGGCTGATAAGTCCTTATGAGGACAAAACCGGTCTCAGTCAACCGAAGCTTGTAGTCTGATGATCAAATTGGTTTGACCAAGCCTTTGTTAACTGCTAAATAAAATTATTCAACAAACTAAGTTCATGAAGGAAGCTTTGCTCCAATTTTTTACTGCACAAAAAACTGGTGCCTTTTTTAACACACAGCTGTATGTACTTTTTTTAACTTGCTAATGAATGCACACCCAGACAATATTTGATTTGTCAAACCTACCCGACTCATTCTCATTGTATCATTTCAAAATTAAACAATAACTAGTCACCAAAAACAACTTATCACAATCTCTTGTAATTTGACAAGCTTTTCTTTTAGAGGTTGAATAAACACAATTACTTGGATATTTTCACTACAAACAAAAGGATTGATGTAAAGTTTGATATCCATTACATTTGTGAGCATTATTATTTTTCTCCTTATATTTCTTCTTCCAGTAATATTAGTGTAGACTTCTTTTGGAGATCAGTTAAAGTTCAGTTCTGATATAGAACGCTATTATGGCAATCTTATTGCACATATAATTAAGAAAAATTGTAGTTTTCAAACTTTTAATAGATCAGTTATCTATTTTGCATAAATCCATTTAGTAGTTATCAAGTCACAACAAATATTTGGTTCAGCTAAAGGTCTTATTTTCTGAAAATTTACTCAACATATGATCCAAAAGTCACTATATTTAATATTAAAGACCTTATTTAAAACAATTCTTAATCAAAATTTTTCCATCAATATCACTTACAAAAATAATTAGATTTTTTTATCCAAAAAAACACTTTTTTGTGGTTTGGTTGGTATATTTTGTATGGGTTAACTAAAAACAAAAAAATATTTTAAAAGCCTTAAATAGTATACTTTCATAGCAAATAAAAGTTTTTATAGCCGTATGTGTAATAATTTTTTAAAATAAGGTTCTTATCAAAAACTGGACTCTACCTATCTTACAAAAAAAGTGTATTGTCAATCTACTGTATTTTTCTGTTTTTAATAAATATACTTCATTGAACAACAAAAAACATGCTTAAAATGTTTAGTCCTAGGACCTAGTGCACAAAAAAAATCTTTTGGTTATCAAGTTGCTCACCTTAAATACCTTTTAACGTCTTGTCCAGGACAGGAATATTTAATAAAAATTGAATACTCTAAAACTTTTTAAAAGTTACTGCGTTTAGTTTTAATTCAAGTAATTTATGCTGTTATACTAGTTTTGTAGTTAAAGTTAGATAAAAAATAACAATTGACATAATAACCCAATAAAAGCTACACTTTACTTTCTGACTTTTACTGTTATATGTAAAGGTTTGTTTCAAGCTTATTTGATTTATAACAGTTATATTGAAATTAAATTTTAAATAAAAAATAGCCATATCTTTAAATTTTTTATAAAAAATTTCAAAAGTAGTATTGTTAATGCAGAAAATTGTTTTATAAAAAGCTGTCAAATATAAACAGTTTAGTTTAGAAAACTTTGTTATCAATACTTAAGCAGTTTGACAAGAAACCTTTTTAAAGCTGTTTTGAAATATCAATGATTAACTTGGTAAATACCTCATTATTTTATTGATGATTGTAAAACTTGAGTGTTTTGAATAACAATAAAAGCTTGATTAGTTATTATTACTAAAACTATTCTTTTGAGTGGCAACCCTGTGTTTAGCTTCATAATCTCTATAAACTCTAAATATTAAAGTTTACTTTAGCCCTTAGTAGTATAGTATTTCTAGTATGTACTGTATCTACGTATACACTGTTACTATAAAATCTGTATACAACTTGATTGTATAAACAAAAAACTGAAATTATTAATTTAAAGAAGTTTTTTCTTATTCTTTAGCTATTAAAAAAGATACACTTCATAAAACAGCAGAACACATACTACCATTTATGAATTAAACTAAATAAGAATTTAATCGGAATATAAATTTTAAAAAGTTTATACACTTTTTAGATTGGATGCAAAAGAGCTATTTTATAAAATTGTAATGTTAGAAAGGCTTGATATATGTATTAGTTTGGAAAATGCAATTGAAGAATCTTACCATATTATAAACTTGGTAAAACCTGATTGGAAAAAAGATGAAATTGCTTGTAAGGTAAAATTTTTTGTATATTCTAATTATTTTGAATGTGCTTGTTCTAGTTGCAATTTTTTAAAGTTTTGCTTGTCCTATAGCTTGTATACTTTTATGAATATGATAAAAAAATAATGTTTGTGTATTAATGTTATAATAAAACTATCATATAAGCAGGGTTAACCAATATAAAAAATCAATTTGTATTTAAAACTTTGAGTACACCATTTGTGATTATATTTAGATTTATTTTGTTAAAGTTAATTAAAAAATTTGACAAAACTGAGTTTAAAGTAAAGTCTTTTAATTACTTTTTAGTTTCCAATATAAGATAAATTAAAGTAATATTTATGAAGGTTTAATGAAATGAAGCTTTAAAATAATGAAAAACAAATGTTACCGTAGTGTAATTTAACTATTAAAATTTGAGTTAGGACAATAGGAATAAATTAGTTAAAATATGTTTTAAAATAAACTTGAACTATATTTTATAAAGCTATAATTTAAAATTTTAACTAAGATGTTTGTCTAACTTATCAAATAAAAATAATTAACATAAATAAAAAGTTTAAGAAAATTAATTTTGCTAGAATGTAAAAAAGAGTAGTTTTGTTTAACATTTTTCAAACTAACAGGGTTGCCACTTTACCTGGAAACCTGGAAAAACCTTGAAAAACCTGGAATTCGACAATTTAGGCAAAAATAACCTGGAAAAACTTGGAATTTTGATCAAAATACCTGGAATTTTTAATAATTTTAACATATTCAGTACTAAAATTTCAATTTGACACAAAAAATCTATCATATAAACAAGATTTTTTTGTCATCATCAAAAAAATTTTTTGTTAAAAAACACATTAAAGTAACTTTACAGCACCTCTAAATGTTTTTGTACTATTTAACACAGTTTCTTTTATAAAAATTAACTTAAAACTAAAAATAGACCCAAAAATGTTTACTTTTGAAAACCTGGAAGAAATTTGGAAAACCTGGAAAAATTTTTGAAAAAACGAGTGGCAACCCTGAACTAAAAGAGTTTACTGAAGTAAAATTTCTTTATAGTAAGAGTGATACATTAAAGTAAAAAACCTTATATTATTAAGAAAAATGTAATCTTAAAGAATTTAAGATATTAACAAAATATTAAAAAACAGAATAGTGATAAATAAACTTATTAATAACTTAATAGAAATGTATGTAATACTATCTTTTTTTACACTACTAAAACTTTTCTTTATTTAGTGTATTTTATAAGTTTGTTATGTTTCAAAAATAAATAGTTTAAATAAAAATAAATATTTATCACTAAAATTTTATTTGTTAGCAAACATTAAAAGTAGAATATACATAGACATAAAATGTTTAAACATTGATTTTTAAATATAATATGTTTTGGTTTCAAGAAAACAAATAGAGAGATCTCAACTGCTGGAGGAGAAGTAATATATTTATTCTTTCAAAAATTTATTTTACAAACTAAGTTTCGGTCAAAGACCTCTTCAGTGCTTAAATAAATCTAAAAAAAGATATGTGACAGTCATGGAAAATAGCAATTGAACAATTAAATTAAGATAAAAACAAAATATTACTGAAAAATTTTTACTTAAGAAACTAAACAAATCAAATTTTAATATTAAGACTGAGTTTTTGTAGAAGTTAAAATTTTTAGCTAAGTTTTAAAATCAATATAACAACAATACTAACAATAATCAAAGCTGCATGTAGCTTTCTTTTATCTTCTAAATAATTTACAGACTAAATATTGCTTAAGTAAAAGTGTAATTAATGAAATGAGCTTAAAATTTAATTGAAATTGGTGTGGCTTATTTTAATTGTGACGTAATTATTGAAAATTTGAACAATTTTGTGCTTTTAATCGTTATTAAAATTTAAATTTCCGTTCATATGTTTTATATGAAAGCTTACAGTTAAAACAAATTTTTACCTTAAAACAAAACAAGTTAAATTATGGTACTAAGTTTGAATTTTTGGCAAAGTTTAAATTCTAGTTAAATTTAAAAATCAAAGAACAACACAAATAAATAAGAATAAGGTTAATAATAATAAGTAGGCTTAAGTTAAGATGCATTTTAATCAAGCTGAATTTTAATTTTGACTTGAATATTGTAAATTTAAGTAGTTTTGTGCTAATAATAGTTACCAAAATTTTAAAATTTTGCTTGAATAATTTAGAAAAAAAAAAAAAATTAACTTTAAGAAAATTATAGTTACAAAAATTAAAAATTAAAAGCATGCATAAAACCTGTATTACGATTAATTTAAGTTTTGAAGTGGAGTTTTCGGAAGTGCGGGCAGGAATAAAAGAGTTCGTACCGTTTGTTTAGATTATCCCTTCTGTCTGCTTTAGCGATCGCGACCTTTTCTAATATGCAAGTACTGCAAATGCTTTGTGGGTTTTTTGCTTTGCCAATGTGGTGGATAATTTCCCAATCTATTTTGTATTCGATGTTCTTGTTTTTAAGCTTCCATATATACTTCGATAATTCTGTTCCGTTCTCTTTATAGTTTTTAAAGTCATTAATATGGTTGTACCATCTTTTTTTAAAAGTTCCACCCGTTGAGCCTAAATAACTAATCCAAAAACACAATCGAAAATACTTAAAAACAAGAAACGATGATCCAAACGAAACACTTTGCAACTGCCGAACAAAAAACAAATGTCCCCTTAAGAATAAATGCTTAGTTGAAAATGTGATATATAAAGCGACAATCAAATCGGAAAACGAAACAAAAAACTATTTAGGCTCAACGGGTGGAACTTTTAAAAAAAGATGGTACAACCATATTAATGACTTTAAAAACTATAAAGAGAACGGAACAGAATTATCGAAGTATATATGGAAGCTTAAAAACAAGAACATCGAATACAAAATAGATTGGGAAATTATCCACCACATTGGCAAAGCAAAAAACCCACAAAGCATTTGCAGTACTTGCATATTAGAAAAGGTCGCGATCGCTAAAGCAGACAGAAGGGATAATCTAAACAAACGGTACGAACTCTTTTATTCCTGCCCGCACTTCCGAAAACTCCACTTCAAAACTTAAATTAATCGTAATACAGGTTTTATGCATGCTTTTAATTTTTAATTTTTGTAAATATAATTTTCTTAAAGTTAATTTTTTTTTTTTTTTTTTTTCTAAATTATTCAAGCAAAATTTTAAAATTTTGGTAACTATTATTAGCACAAAACTACTTAAATTTACAATATTCAAGTCAAAATTAAAATTCAGCTTGATTAAAATGCATCTTAACTTAAGCCTACTTATTATTATTAACCTTATTCTTATTTATTTGTGTTGTTCTTTGATTTTTAAATTTAACTAGAATTTAAACTTTGCCAAAAATTCAAACTTAGTACCATAATTTAACTTGTTTTGTTTTAAGGTAAAAATTTGTTTTAACTGTAAGCTTTCATACAAAACATATGAACGGAAATTTAAATTTTAATAACGATTAAAAGCACAAAATTGTTCAAATTTTCAATAATTACGTCACAATTAAAATAAGCCACACCAATTTCAATTAAATTTTAAGCTCATTTCATTAATTACACTTTTACTTAAGCAATATTTAGTCTGTAAATTATTTAGAAGATAAAAGAAAGCTACATGCAGCTTTGATTATTGTTAGTATTGTTGTTATATTGATTTTAAAACTTAGCTAAAAATTTTAACTTCTACAAAAACTCAGTCTTAATATTAAAATTTGATTTGTTTAGTTTCTTAAGTAAAAATTTTTCAGTAATATTTTGTTTTTATCTTAATTTAATTGTTCAATTGCTATTTTCCATGACTGTCACATATCTTTTTTTAGATTTATTTAAGCACTGAAGAGGTCTTTGACCGAAACTTAGTTTGTAAAATAAATTTTTGAAAGAATAAATACATTGATTTTTAAAGTAAAAGTTTTAGTTGTTAATAAGTTTAACAAATATCAATCAAGAAATGATAAAATAAATGAAGAAAAAATTTCTTTTTATATAAATAAACTTGCTTACCTTTAAATTTTCTATGAACTGAACTTAAAAAAAATTTGAAGAACACTAATCTTATTTTATTCGAAATGGAATTTTTTATAAAGAATTAAAATTAAATGCTTGTTGAACAACAGGTATTCGATTCAGGAATCACCAACAAAATGCTCGGGTTCAGTTTGAAAGAAAACAAAAACGAAACAGTTTTGGTCAGGGTCAACGGCAGTGGCACTGAAGAGTTTCTCGACAGAAAAGCTGAGGTTGTTTTTATTTAGTTTCCATTGTTTCACCTTACATTTTCCGTATGCTAAAGCTTTTTAAATATTGATACCAAAAAAAGTGTGCGTACTTTTTTATAGTTGCTTTATTCTAATGTAAGTATGGCATGGTTGCTTTTTAAAGTTTTTATTGATTCAAAGCCATTTATAATTAGTTTACTATTTTAAGTTTACTCTAAGTGGAAACAGATTGATAAAAAGAATGTTAGTTTCCATATTTACCTGTTATCAAAATTTTTGGCTCATTTATTTTTCAAAACATTTCTAAAGATAAAGGTATTTCTTAGCTTTAAAAAGACTTTTCGTAAATTAAATTTTTATTATAGAATTTTATGGTTGATTCTTATAACTTAGTTTTATAAAATACTAAAAAAGTTGTTAAGATGTTTGGTTATGCTTTATACAAGGGGTAAACATTAACAGCATATGGGTAAAATCTGGTGCTATTGCGGAAAACTCTGTTTCACATTATATTTTTAAGATTAAATATTAAAGTTTGTAAAAAAGATTTGAGATTTTTTATTAAATAATACTAAAGTCAACTCTTAATTAGATTTTCCCTACACAGTAGTGCTTATAAAGCAACTATTTTGTTATGTTTTTGTTTATAGAATTTTTCTTTAATTTTATGTACTTTTTCATTAAAAAATATGCCTGAAAAAGATTCTTCTGGTAAATATGGTCTGTAATAAAATTTTGCAAACCAATCCTTCTTCTAAACAAACTATAAAGATTATTTTAGTCTAACTTAATTTTCTTCAAGATCATTAGATAAATGTTGTCAATTTGTTCTTCTAATTTTATAAAGTTAAACCTAGCGTTTTGTACATAAGTTTTTTTTATTAATTACTTAAAATAAACTTTTTTACTAAGTACAAGTTCTTAAATAGATAAATTTTATGTGAATAGGCTACAAAAAGCATATGGGGGGAAAGACACCTTTTTTATATGTTGTTCTCATTTTCAAAGAAATTTAGGTAAGCTAGCAGTTGCTTTTTACCATTTAGTAAAATTCAAAATTCTTTTTGAGATATGAGAGTGCAAAGTAGGAAAGCTCAATAGGATCCTTATGGAAGGACCAAAGTAAAAAATGCAAACAAAAAATCATTAAAAATCTATCTTTTCCTGCAGTTCATAAGAAATATTTCTGAAACTTTCTCTGTTTGCTATTAATTGATAATAAACACTTCTTTTCTAGGATTTTTATATTTTGAGTAAAAATGTTTTGTTTATTAAAAAAATATAAATAACAAAAAAAAATATTTAAGAGATAAAAATTTTGATTTATTTTTTATAAATTTTTAAAATAGAGTTTTTTCTATTAATGCAAGGAACATTTCTAAAATAATTGAGGTTAGTTTATCAAAAACTGAAGGAGAAGATACATTTTTAGTTAATTTTTTAAAGTTGCATGAAAATTGGCAATGAAATTTTTTTTCTCCATACGTTTGTGTTGTAGACTTTATACACAACTGAAGATATCTCAAAATTTAATAATAATTTTTTTATGCTGTAAAAGTATCTTATAGCAAAGAATAACAGCTTTCAAATAAGATCTTTTAATGGAATACCAGTACACTGATGTTCCATTCAGTTGAATACTGAGTGCAGTGACAGGCATTCTAGACAATCTTGCTGCTGCTAACATGTAGACGTTTGTATTTTGTGTTGTTTATAGTAAAGTTCTTTTTTAAACAACATTATTTTTTATAAGCACATTTTTTAAATTGAAATTCAAAGTACTTGAATATTATATTATTTGTATATACTTAAAATATGTTCTTGCTAGATTTAATTCTTGTGTAAAGTTTTGACCACGTTTAAAGTATTTTCTGAAGTGTGGTGTTTTATATATAATGAGTATATGTTAGTGTTTGCAATTGTTCTTTAATATGAAATGTGCTCATTCATGCCATGCCTAGTTTTTTTTATAGAGTAGCCCTAGGTGTTTTTTAATATTATTGATAGTACAGTTGAGGTATAATTTAATTATGAGTTTTAGTTGTACACTACACTTAGGTTGTACACTACATTACAACTCTGCAATCTAATGTTAGTTTTTGTATAAAAAATGTTGGACTCCTTCCCCTAAGCCCTTAAATATCCCTAAACATTATTATTATTTTTTTTCAGATTCTTGATTTTTTACTTTTGTTAAAGATTATGTTACCTTTTAGACAGTTTTTATTCAAGGTACCTCAATTCATTAAAAAATGATATTTATCCATAGTTAATGATGGTTTTTGTCCTTTACGTATCCGGCTAAGTAATTTCTGTTCAAATGAAGTGTACAAATAAATAGCTATCAAAGCTCACAATTTTTTAACCCTTACTTTATCATTAGAAAAGTGTAAAATTAAGATAGTCTGTAACTTTTTTTCTTCAAATTTAAAATATTCTTAATTAACTGCAAATTTTTCAATTTTTAACTCATCAAATAAGAAGTTTATTTAATAAGTATCTAATAAAAAAACTAAGTTCAGCTTAAAATAAAAAAAAAATTATAGCTTTGAGTACAGTTTAAATACTTCCATAAACTTAAATTTATTTATTTTCGAAGAAGTCAAATCTAGCACTCATTTTAAACAAAGATCTTATTTTTATTACAAAATTTTGTTTTTAATTTTTTAATTTTGGCTAAAATATTAAGTGTTAAAATAATTTGATTTATTGTTTGTATAGTAAAAATAGTATATGTCCAAACAAAGTTGTTCAATTTTCAATTATTTTATAAAATATGTATCACAAAATGTGGGTGTAGTAATAAAGAATGTTTTTTTAATTACTTTGTTTTGTTTCAACTAAATTGTGCTCTAGTATGGAATGTTTTTTTTTGATTTAAAACACCAGTTTTTAAAGAAACTTAACTTCTGTTGAAAAAATAGTTTGTTAAGCATAAAAAAAAACATTATCTTTAAAAAAGTATTTAGTATTGATTAAATTACTTTTTACCCCGAAGTTTAAAGTTGTAGTAGTTTTGGACTTATATAATATTAAATATTTATTTTCTTTTTTACTTCTTAAGTAAAATTAAGACACTTAAAAAAGTTTAATTTATTAGTTCTTTAATAGTTTAAGTTTTTATGCTTATAACTTTCTTAATACCAAGGAATTTGGAATATATTTCTACAGAAAATAACGGCATCTTATGTTGAATAAAGTAAATTAAATTTTTAATTACTATACAAATGACTTTATTTCAAATTACTTAGAACAAAGCTGTGTTCAACCACAGGTGAAAAGTTTCTCCTTATCACAAGTTGTTATCAAGTTTATGTATACAGGTAGAGAGTTTCTCCTTATTGAGCAAGTACGACTGCGCACCCCAGCTGTACTGCATATTCAAGAACGGACTGTGTTACGAGTTCGTGCCCGGCGCCACATTGACCACCAAGTCCGTGTGCGATCCACAAGTGACAAGGTCTGTGAAATAAAGATTAGATTATTGTATTATTAAAAAAAAGTTGTGAATGAAGCAAGTTATTTTATAAAAGTTACTGTGTTAAAAATTAAATTTTAGAATTAAATATATAAATTACCAATTTAAACTGGCTAAGTTTTATGAAAAATAATCATATTTTAGGAATCTTTGTAGTTTTTAGAAAGATGTGTATTCATAAAAAAACATTGTTTTACTTCTTTAAGTCACAAAGTGCTTTTTTTAATGATTGCAATTTTTTCTTACATTGCAGAAAAAAAAACCGATGATTTAAGGTCAGTTGCTTAAAAACGTAAGAAAAAGATAAATTTTTAATGATTTTATAAACTTGTGAAAAAATTAACAGTAAAAGAAAGGTTCATACATTTGTATTATAAACTTATTACAAAAATGACTTTAATCAATGTATGAGTTAACATTTTTATAGTATGTAAAAGCTGATTTATATTTAATACTTAAAAGTTTATTTGAAACCATTATTAATGTTTGTAAAAAATGCCATAAATTTTTTGTATACATAACATCTAAACACTCTCTAAAGTTTTATTTAACAATGTTAAACAAGTATTATTTCACAGATTAGTTGCGAGAGAGATGGTAAAAATGCATGCAATTCCCAACCATGAAAATTCAAAACCTGTTTTTGTTGATGTTTTCAGAAAATTTCTGAAACTTGCCTCTTCAGAAAAAGAATCGTTTGTTTGGTTTTATTTTAAAGCTTAGTTTAACAATTTTTTTTACTGATTAATTTTACTTTCCAATAGTTGTTATCCAAACATTTTTATGTTTTATATTATTTAAATATTATGTTTCATATTTTATTTTGTTCCTAACAAAATATTGATAATTTTTTCAAACAAAAACACGCAAAATGAGTATAAAGTTAATAATAATTTTTAGTTCGAGAATCGGTTAGATATTATCAAATAAGTAACTTTGCGTTATGAGGCCAATGATTCATACTTTTTCGTACATGATACATATTTAGCTGATAAACTAGTTTAAAATTATATTTTTAACCGCGTTTATTTTCTATGATTATTTCACAATAGTTTTTTAAATATTTAGTTTATATTTTGTCACCTTGCTTTAAGATACCTTAGGATGTTTTCTGTTCTTTTTGGCTCATTTAATAATTAACCTTTAGTATCGCTTTATTATTAATAATATAAAGAAACTTAATTTTGTTTACCTAACATTATTAAGTTTTTATAGTTATGTTTTTCCTTAAATGAAAAAATATTTGGTTGTGTTTTTTATACGATAACTTGTTTGTATTTAATTATTTCATAATTTCTAATATAAATTATGTATATGAACTAATTTTTCAAATATTTTTTTGTATTTTTTTATAAAAAGGTTGCGTTCAATAATCAAATTAAATAAGTGTTTTTAATTAGACTTTAGATACATTTTTGATAAACTTCGATTAAAAACAATTTATATCTAGTAAGTTTCTACTGTTTATAGTTTAATTATTTTTTAAATTACCAGTACTTACAGTTTTTTTTTCATCTTTTTTTTTTGTTTTAAAACATTTAACACATTAACCAGAGGAATAATATTTAGTTGTTTTTATATTCTAGCGCAATATTCTGCAATTTCAGATAGTTGTAGGGGTATCTTTTTCATTTTGCTTTATATATGATTTGTTTTAAATATACTGGAAATAAAATTTTCAACAAAAAAAAGTTCACACAGTGTTTAAAAGTGATAATATTTGCAACTTTGACAAACAATGGTTAAAAATTATCTAATATTAGTAAGTTTTCTACCACTTAAGGTGTCAACTTTGTTGTATTATGCAGAGTTGCCACTTTACCTGGAAAACCCTGAAATTTTGAACAAAAATCACTAAAAAAAAAGGAAAAACCTGGAATTTTAACAAACTTCACATGTTCAGTAGTAATATTTCGGTTTGACTCAAAAAATCTATCAAATAAATAAAAAAATTTTGTCATCATCAAAAAAGGTTTAATTAAAAAAACATATTTAATATAGCTTTACAGTATCTTTTCAATGTTTTTGTACTCTTTAACAGAGTTTCATATCTTAAACTTAACTTTAAACTTTAAGTAGAGCTAAAAATGTTTACTTTTAAAAACCTGGAAGAAATTTGGAAAACCTGGAAAAAAATTGGAAAAAACGAGTGGCAACTCTGATTATGGTAACTACTTATAATAATTTATTTCAAAATATTCTACATTACATTACAGCGGGTTTAGATTTCTATATCGATTTAACTTTTATATAAACTGTTTTAAATATACTAAAAATAAAATTCCTTGCAAAAAGTAAATTGCATAAAAGTTTTATTTTGATTTTATACCCAATATTAATAAACTTATATTGAAATAAAAAAATTGAATTGCTTGTAATAATAATTCTGTTGTGTTTCAGCATTTGGCTATTTGTAGTTTTTTGTTTGTAGTACTTGTTTTTGAATGTTTATTTATAATATTTACCATCCATGTTCTATTTACCATATTTATTTCCTTTAATATTCTAAAGGGGAATTATTTGTTTTTATACTTTAGCGGGATATTTTATTCCAGCGGAGTATTTATTAGTTTTAATTTCACACAGCGGGATATTCTGCAGTTTGGACGAGTTGGCGTGTGAAGTGACCGAGATGGAAGAGATGGTATCGAAACACGACTACCCGGTCGTATTCTGCCACAACGACCTCCTAGTGCACAACATCGTCCACAACTCCAGTGAACGTTGGTTGCTTGTATTTGTTGATGTATATGAAATTGGTCTTTGCTTTTTTCAGTTTTAGTTTAAAATAGAATATAATTGAATATATAATAAAAAAGGGTTGTTAAAACCTAGAGTCCTGGAAAAACCTGGAATTTCACATTTTAGGTAAAAAAGAAACCTGAAAAAACTGGAGTTAAAGAAACAAATAAAAATGAAGAATATGAAATAAAAATCACTAAAAAACCTGGAAAGACCTAGAATTTTAAGCTGGTTTTAAATGTATAGTAATGAAATTTCGATCAGATACAAAAATTGTAGCATTTAGATAATTTTTTTTGTATCATAAAAATTTTATTTATTTAAAAACTCTTTCCAAGTAACTTAACAGTATCTTTTCAATGTTGTTATACTTTTTAAGACAGTTTTTTACCCTAAATTTAATTTAAAAAAGAAAAAATATGTTTTTTAACTTGGAAGAAATTCAGAAAAGCTGGAGAAAATCTGCAAAAAAGTATTTGGCAACCTGAATTTAAGCATAGATTTTTAAAAATACATACTTTAGGTATACAAAATTTGTTTTTCCAGAAATTTTTAAGATTTTTTGTTTCACCAAATGGGCTCATTAAGTATATAAACTCTTCTTCAAGTGTAATTTATTTGAATAAGAGTGACAGTTGTGTAAATATATATGAATAAGACATTAAGTAACTGGTATGCCCTTTGGTTTTAATCTAGCTTGGTATTGTATTCAGGACAAAAAAAAAACTTTCATAACTATTTAAGTTAAAAGCTTTATTTTTTAAAAACAAAAGCTTAATACTTTTTTTATGTAACAGAAACTCACGACTATATAGCAAAAATATTGATATTTGTTTTTTCTTGAAAAATATTATAATTTTCATCGAAAATTTTTCCACAAAGAACAATTTTGTATCATACAATATTAAATTATTTTGCTTTAAAAACATTTATATGCATTAATAGTATTTATAACAAATCAAGTATTACTGTTTTATTTTAATATTTTTAATAAAAAAAATTCGAAATTTTTCCTTGTTTATTTTAGGTTTAATAAAGTTTTAGGCATCCCTTCAATCATGTTTTTGACATCTAAAAGTTTAAAGCGAATAAATATTCTTGTTCATTTTAAATCTTTTTTACAACTTTATTTTTGTTAGTATGTTATTAATGTTATTCTTTTAATTTTAATATACCTAAGTTTGGAGTACCGTGTGCATTAATATATAAAAATATTTTATTATGATTTGTTTATATTCAAAAAAGAAAGTTTTTTTTTAATCTAAAAATAATTTTGTATGTTCTACACAGCATTTTTTATTGATAGTTTATAACAGGGTTGCCACAAGGTCAGGAAATCAGGAAAAACTAAAAAAATGACAAAAGTCAGGAAAAAATGTGGGTTTTTGAAAAAAAGGCAGATTTTGTCAGTTTACTTTTACAAAATTCTTTATTTTCCAAAGCCTTCAAATGGTAAAAATTAGTTTAAAATCCTTTAAAGTCAGACTAAAATTGCAAATTTTTCCTAGAAATTTACAAAATTATTTAAGTTCCGATGCCTTCATCTGGTATAAATATTCTTTATAAAACTGCAAATTTTTTCTATTAACATTTTGAACAACTACCCTACTTAAACAAACAGTTTTTGGAAACATTTTAGTATTGATGATATGTAGCAAGGGCACTTCCATAATGAAACTGTGATATATACACACAACTTTATCTAACATAATTTTAGAATCTAAGTGTTTTTGGTTTAAGTCAATAATTTAGTACAAAAATAAAAGAAATGAAGTCCACAAACTGTGGCTAGATTTAGAGAAACGATTCTCTTCGACAAGTGTAGGGGCAGCAGATGAGAACGATTTAATTAAATTAGGCAAATAGTTTTAATCGCCAAGAAAATAAACAGGATGCAGACAAGATGAAGGAAACCATATCTTCTTTAGATGAAGAAGTTGAAGTGTTAATAAAGAAACGGAGAAAATAAATGTTAATACATATAAAAAAATAAAACAGTGTTCGATTAAGTTCTTAATTTATTTTAGGTTTTAATTGTAAAAGTTCCTTATATGTCGTTTCGTTTATTTAGATACATTTATGTTGGGAAATGCTAAAAAATTTTGCCTTTTTTCAGACAAGCTGTGTTTATAAGATAAAAATGCAAGTATTTTGCTGGATGAGCTGTTTATCAAATACATCAATCATACACAGAATGTGATACAAGTGATGAAATCGAGGTTTGATGTTTGAATTCAGCAAAAAAAACTGTTGTTTTAACCTGTATTAAAATTAGTTTAAGCTTTATATAGTTTAAAATGTTAGATTAGTATTTTAGAATAAGTTTAAATTAAGAGTTCGATTAAGAAAAGTCAAGAAAATTTTATTTAAAAGTCAGGAAAAGTCAGCAAATTTTTCTCAGCTTGATCTGTGGCAACCCTGTTATAAGTGTGTAACTTCTAAAATTAAAACAAGCTAAGCTATACTTTCAGTTTATAAAAGTGAAAAAATAAAAGTTTTAACAATTAAAGATTTATTTGAAGTATAAAATGTTTTATATGAAAGTATGCACTAACACAGAAAGAATCCGGTTTATCGATTACGAATATGCGAATTTCAATTACCAAGCTTACGACATTGCCAACCATTTTGCTGAATTTGCAGGTAAATACAAATTTTTTTGTATGTATTTGTACTGTAAGAGTTATATTTTTTTTTTTAGAAACTTACTACCAGTATTAACATACACTTGTTTTCAACTTTAGTGCTAAAATCAGTTCAAAATATTAAAATTGTATGTTTGTACAAGAAATGCTACAAAAAGGTTTAAAAGTAACATGTTGTTACTTATTAAAAAAAAGTAGTATGTACTGATGAAAAAATACTATAGGTAGTTTAGATTGAAAAATATGTGATCAGTAAGAAAATTATATAAACTAGAAATATACCAAATAAAAATTATTTAAGTTAAAGATTTAGTTATTAGTTTTTCATAAGCCGAACATACCAACTAATTTCTACCAAAATATTTAAGCTGTTATGAATATAGTACATGGTTTCCCAAACTTTTTCTCAAAAGGCCCCCTCCAAAAAGATTTCTCAAAAAACTATTATTAAAACTGCCTAAGACCTTCTTTTTTTTTGCTCTTCATCATTAACTCCAGAATATTTAGTGTAAGTTTCAAATATGGCCTCCTAAATTTATTTAATTTTCCATGATATCTAGTATAAGTTTCAAAACAACTAACTACCATTAAAAACGCCTAAAACCTTCTTTTTTCTCTTCATCATCAACTAAAGAATATCTAGCGTAGTTATAAAAACACAAGTTATAACACATTTTTTAACTGTAGTAGACTATAAAAGTTTCTAGCTAGGTAATAGTATTGTGCTCGAATAAACGAGAGTGATTATAAAATGATAATACGTTTAGAACAAACGTTTATTGTTACTACCGAGGTTAACTGGTAAGCAGCTATTCATGTACAATAATAAAACTACAATCTAAAGCACTTTATATATATAGAGGTAGGAAGGTAATTAGAGGTGATAAGTGACCCTTTAAAAAATATTTATAAGTGTTAGTAGTTTTCAGACGAAAATTTAACTAAATACAACTAAAAAGCCATTAAGACAACTTTAAATTAAATAAGTAAGTTAAATTAAAAGGGCGATTAAAAAACAAAAACTATCAATAAATAAAATAAGGTTAAATTGAATTTAAAATAGCACGATTTGAAGTGGGGGCACAAGGCAGCGAGCTCTGTTTGCTGATTCAACGATCTTTCTCTGTTAGACTCTGCGATGGCGATTCTTTTTGAAAAATTCAAATTGTTTTTTGAGATATGGCCAGTCAAAGTCGGGCCGCATAATAGGTTCCCTATGGGAAGGGAAAACTAAAACAGCGAAAAAAGACTATTTCATTTAAAATCTATCTCCTTCTACATTTTTCAAGCAATCTTCTTCAAACTTTCACAGTCTAATCTTTATACAATAAAAAAAAAACGTTACTTTGGAATTATAAAAATTTTATGTAACAATATAAAAAAAAAAAAAAACTTTTTTTTTTATTTTTTGTGATAAAACTTTTGTTTTTTTATATTATTAAAATTCTCAAGTAACGTTTTTTTCCTTTTATTATTAGGAATGTTTCCTGAAAATTTGAAGAAGATTGCTTGAAAAATGAAGAAGGAGATAGATTTTTAGTGAATTTAAAAAATTCCGAGAAAATTGATTCCGAAAAATTTGCGGTCCATACGTTTATATTGGAAAATTTTTACAAAAAATTAAATATCTCAAAAGTTAAATGATATTTTTGTTTTATATTAAAACTGGCTTGTAGTTTGTAATTAAAGCTTTCATATAAAAGCCAAAGTTAATTTTTGTAAAAAAAAAAATGTTGGACCCCCTCCCCTATGGCCTTAACCGTTTAACGGACATTGAGTGGCGTTTCTGCAAATACAGGGTTTGTCAGTTGGGCTTGGTACGGGTAGCACTTTTTATTGTGTGCTTCGATACTTGATTTTAGGTGTGTAGAACAACTGTAGGTGATCTTGACTGTGTTCTTGTTGTTTATCTTGTGCAGCTTGGAACCTTTAGGGAACTGCTTTTTAATAGGTGGAGGAATTGTTTTCCAATTTTGGTTTTGACTGAGTTGCAGTAAGGGGGATGGAAGTGTATGATGTTTCTTCTTCTACATCTTTTCTTACTGGGTTGTGTGGGACATTTGAATTCATCTAATGGGCTTTTTAATAGTGCGTCATTGCATAGAGTTTTAGCAGTATCAAAGATGTTTTTATTAGCAGATAGTTTGCAAAGGCGGTTATGGACCATAGGGCTGATCGCATTTCTTATGGACTTTGGATATTTCGATTGATTGTGGATGTATAGAATTTTGCTGTTTGGTTTTCTAAAGGGTGTATATGTGGCTTCTCTTAAAGACATTGAGATGTTCAAGAAAATCCTTTTTTTCAATAGTTATTTACACTTGTTTTAATAAATAAGTTTAATAATTTACAAAAATGTCAATGTTATTGCTGTAAAATAAATAAAATATTGTTAAATAAGTTTTTCTCCATTTGTAACAGTTTAAGTTTTTTTTTGATAATCTACTAACTTATAATTAGCAATAGGTACATTAAAACTAAATCAACTGTTACAATTAATTTTAAAAATTTTAGCTAAAAATATATTTTTAGTCATAAATAGAATTTTTAGATTTTTACAATGTTTTATGTAAAAAATTATTCTATTTGTGTATTTTTTCAAACATTAAAAACAACTTAAAGTTACTACTAAAGTTTTGTAGTGGAACAATTATAAATTCAAGTTTCAAAAAGTTTACAAGATATTTGAGTTTGCACTTTTTGTATTATTTATTGATTTCCATAACTTTTCAAAGATCTTGAATCCCTGACATTCACTGTTCCTTTTTTCAAATGTCTTATAAAACTTATTAAAAATTTAATAAATAACAAATACTTTTTACAACAGGAGTAGACGAAGTCGATTACAATTTTTATCCGAACAAACAACAAATGATGGCTTGGTTAAGAAATTATATTCAAGAAAATAATACATTTCACAACATTAAGTCGACCAATAAGGAAATAGAATCACAAACATCCAAGCTGTATGATCAAGTTAACCAATTTTCAATGGTTAGTATAAAATTAGCATACAACTATATATAAAGTTAAGTTTGCGCCATATACCTTATTGTTTTGTTTTTCAAATAAAGTTTGGTCACTTTACAAAGACACATTAATTAATTGTGCTCAATTATAAGTATTTTATTATATACACATTTTTTAGTATGGGTAATTGTTTAAACTTATTTTAAAACATCCAAAATTAGCAAATGCATGTTACAGTTAATTGTATAAATTATACTAAACACAAAATACTTGAATACAGTTAGTGGTTATTATAAGGGTAAGTTTAGATTTGATATAAATTGTAATGTTTATACAGTAAATTTACAAGAAGTGTTTATGAAGAAAAATATTCAAGATAGAAAAAAAGCAGCTTTAATAAATAACTGTAAAAGTGTTGCAGACATAAACTAAATATGCAAATCAATAAAAAAAAAATTAAACGGCCTTCAAGTATATTTACTACTAAGAGCTATAGTATTGTGTAAAGAGTAGTAGAATTAAACACGTTTGTTCGCTATTTAAAATTTGTGATTAATTTGCTGAGATAACTTTCTAACACTTTTATCATCACTTGTTCAATGAGTTTTACTGTAACATAACAAAGGCTGTTTTAATATGTTCACAGGTTTTTTCAAATATTTTCTATATATATATGTTCTTAACTTTAACAGTCATTAAACTGTTGTGGTAGTGGTACTCAAAGACACAATGCCTTAATATATAATATTTTTAAACAATAAAATTATGAGTCAGTCATTATTTTATTGTAATAATGCAATTATTACTGCCTGTTTTCGCTTAATCATTACAAATTTCTGTGATCATTTCAATACATAACTTTATATTTTCCTATTTTGATTTTCTTTTGTGTAAAATTTATAATTATTTTAACAGACACCCCATTTAATGTGGGGTTTATGGGCATTGGTTCAAGCTAAGTGCTCCCAAATAGATTTTGACTACAAAGGGTTGGTTTTATTTGTACTTGCATTGTTTTCATTATGAAAAAGTTGTATTATTAAATTTTATGCTAAATAAAAAAAGTTGAATTAATTGTTATTTTAGAATTTTTATCTAAACACTTGGTCTGTATTAAAAAAAAACTAATATCTATAAGAAATAAAAAATAATAAATGTAGAAAAAAAAATTTCAAACTAGCAATAAAACTTATTATATTCTCTCAGGTACGCAGTTTTGAGACTAACAGAATATTTCAACAGGAAAAAGTATGTCAAGAATAATTCCTAAATTTTAGTTACTTTTTTTTACTTACATTGTTTTATTACATGCAATTCACTTATACATTTTACTACCTTTTATAAGTCGTCCTTATTTTTAACTTTAAGCGTATACTTAACTTATACACCTCTTTTGTGTTCTCGGTACTTTTAAACTGCATTTAGAAGTTTGATTTGTTGAAATTAAAACTGTACTAACATTCTATTTATTTTTGATTCCTGCTCTTTTAACCGTTTTTAAAAAGTTAAAATTTTTTTTTTTGTAGATTATGTTTAAATTTTGTGCAATTATTAATCAAGTGTACTTACTAGCGCTTCTGTTATTTTAAACATTTCATTATTACTTGGCTGACATTGTGTACCGAAAAAAGTGTTGTTGTTAATCAATATTTGTTTCCATATATTTTTCCGTGTTAAGAGCTTGTTATTTTTATTACATTTACTAGTTGAATAGTTTCATATAATTTATAATTTTAAACATTAAAAACTATACTAGCTATTTGAAAAAATGAGAGTTTTTTTGCTAGAATAAAACAATACTTATAAAATCGTTAAGTTATCATTTCATTTACAGTTTTTTGTGATTAGTTTTTTTGAATATTTATAATAGTGTGAAATTTAGAAAAGTATTAGCTAGTTTTATGTATAACTGTCTCCATATAAATTAATAGTTTTTTTTGCTGTTTGTAAGTTTATTAAAATCTGAACTAATCAATATTTTCATTAAAAAGAATAAGTAAACTTTTTATTAGAAACTTGCATTATAACAAATGACTTAGCATTAATTTAGCATACTTTATTATATTGTATTTTTTTGTAAGTTATATAAAATACTTTTGCCAGTTACATTTCTAAGGCGGACATTTGAAAAAAACTCATTTAGGAAGTCTAATAAAAAGTGGTTCTTACCTTCGAACCCTTTTAAAAAATGTAAGACATTTTTGTAGTTTCTTATGTGTGTCAGAGTGAATCCGGTTCCCTGACATTTTAGTTTTGCAAAATGATTTTTTTTACTCATGGCAAATCATATAAAAAGCAGCCCAATAAATATTGGGTGCACGACTTTTAAAATTCTCAAAATAAAGTTTAAAGGGCCACAACTTAAGAAAATATGTATATTTGAAAAAGATAAAAATACGTATGTACGTCTTATTTTTATCTTCAAGCACATTTTTCTTGTTCTTATATTTTTTATAAGTTCCGATTAGTGTTTTGTTAAATCTAGGATTTATATTTTGTTGTTTCAATGTATAACTTTAAAAAGAGACATATTTAAGCAATTAAGCTTTGATGGCAAAATTTTAAACTTATTTAAGTCTGATCGTGAATTAAAAAAACTTGAAGCTATACAAAAGTATTAAACTTTTTAGTTTTAGCGAACCATTTTTATTTAGCTCTGAAAGGCTAATAAAATTAGCATTTATAGTAAGTAAAAAAGTAACTCAAAATCAAAAATAAAAGTTCTAAAATGTTATTAAAATGCATAAGACTTCGTTTCTTATGAATTGTTAACACTTTGAAGATTTCAAACTAAATACCTCTTTTTAGCATAAAAACTGTAGCTTGTTAAAGTGACTTCAACATGTCTACAAAGTAAACCTTCTTGCATATTATTTCCAGTCACTTACGGACATTTATTTTCATATTTTTGACTTAAGTTTCGACGCCTTTAAACATTAAAACACGTTCAAATACGTTTGGAGCACAAAGAGCTACTTTACATTTGCGGTTTGGGCCGTGAGGCTTGGAATTTCCAATCGTTTGTTTTTTTGTTGTTCCTATAATAGGGTATGTCTTTTAGGCTGACGGACGTTTAAAACTACTGTAAAAGTGTTCGAAACGCTGAGTCTATCATTTTTAGAGCATGTGTGTAAACACTATTACTGAAATTTTAAACTTTAATGCAAATTAAAAGAACTTACTCAATTAGTAAGAAAATCACACAGTTCCAAAATGAAGTTTTTGTCTTTTTATATCATTTTAAAAATTCTGTGTAGTGTGTACTATCGAAAGGTTAACTTTTTAAAAAACTTAACAGTAGACTACAATACTTTACGTTAAATTAAGTTTTTTAAATTTTAATATTTTATCTTTAGACTACTATTAATTTTTTTTAGTGTTTAGAAAATTTAATATAATTAAGTTTTATTTAGATTTTCAAAAACAACATAATACTATTCTTCCTAATATCTTGATATATTTACTATCATTGGATAACTAAAAACATGTTTATACTTAAGTTTTCTAGTTCAATTAACTAATCTAATGATAAAAATTTTGAGACGACATATAAATACTGACATTAATTTTTGAAATAGCTATTTTTCAAATACTAAAAATTTTACTTTAATATTCTATATACTAAAGATAGTTTTGTATACATACAAAATTAAAGTTTTTATGGTATTTACATTAGGCAAATAAAAATATTAATTACTTTAGATTGCAGTAATCAAACGAAAACTGCTTTAGATCAATTTTATATATACAGTTTTTATACACTAAGTTTAAGCATATTCCATTAAGAAACAATTTTCAGAAAACTTATACACTAAGTTTAAACATATTCCATTAAGAAAAAATTTTCAGAAAATGTTTTAGCGCAGCTTTATAAAAAATAAATGCTTTTAAAAACAGTAGTACAATTTAGCATATTGTTCATTGAACGATAAAAAAAGCGCTTAAAAAATTTGGTCGAAGGACCTGGTGTACAAAGGAGCCTTTCGGTTATCGAGTTGTACACCACATGCTTATATAATTTCTTACGAGCTAATAGACATATTTTTTGATCATCTATGTTTTACCCTTTAATAATAAAACTACCAATTAAACGAAATGTAAGAAAATAAAACTAAATAAAAATTAAGTGAGTTTTTTGTTAAAAAATGTATCTAAAAACTTTTCTAACAGCATAGAAACTAAAAAAAAAATATATAACTTTAATTTAACTTATAAAAGGAACTAAAAGCAAACATGTGGTGTACTTAAATGATAGGTTACAACTTCTTTGAAAAAGGTAAAAATAAAGTAGGCTTAAATAATTTTACGTTTAATTATATCAGTATTTTGTGCTAAAAGTGTACTTTTTTTTTAATAGTTTTACTTGAAAAGGAAAAAAAAAAATTTTCTATTTGAATATATAAATAAACTACAGTATAATTTTTTGATAATTTTAAAGAAGTGATTTCTACCACGACTGAACTTAACTTTTATAAATGAAAGTATAAAATAATTAATGTAACAATTATGTATTAAAAAAAAACAATAGTAATGAAAAACAATAATAAGAACAACAAATTTCCTTTTAATTAATATACTTATTTTTATTTTTTCAATACTTGTCTAAGTCTAAATTGTAATAATAGAAAGCTTACAATATTTGGAAACATAAAAAAAAGGATTTTTTTTTGATTTCCTTGAAAACTAGATTATTTAACATAAGTTTGCTTGAAACAGTTATCTAAGCTTAATATTTAAGTACTAATTTCCTGGAAAATAAATACACAATTAAACATCTATAACTATAGTTAGTATAGTTAAAATTTAAATTACGTTTTACATGACTAAAACCTAAATGTCATAAAAAACAAGTTGAATTTAATCGTTGAATACTATTGCTAAAATGGTATAGCGTTTTATGAAAAAGTTTTACGTGAGGTAATTTTCAACTTGATAAGTTTCAAAGCTACTTTTATGGTCAAAAAACTATTTTATACCAAACTTTCAGGTAAGTTTATGGGTAATTTATACTTATTTTATTAACTGTTGTGTTTTATTTATTTTTTAAAGAATAATTTACGTTTCACAAACTATACTTACTTGTATTGCTTTTACTAATATTCTATTGATTTTGAAAGCACATATCATTATAATTTCAAGTACTGAATTTATAAAATATACCAGTACTTAATAAAACCGTTTTTGAAAACAATTGCGTGATATATAAGAAAAAATATGTTTTTTACTTATTTTAAAAATGTAGTTTATTGTATATAAGAATGAAAAAAGCTAATGTCTGATATAAAATATTGATATCTCGCTCCCCTTGTTTACCTGAGAAATTCTCTAGGTTTTATAATAAAGTCTTTGAAAGTTAGTTATAAGTTACAAATTAAACACAAGCAAACAGAAAAAATCCTCTTTTTATCGTTTATTAATTTAAAATAAGCAAACGTACAACCTTAAAGTTATGAAATACAACGATTTTATTTACAATGAATCTCTTAATGACACAAAAGATGGATAAAAAATACGATAAAATATAAATGAATTTGATAGTAGACTACAATCTAAGGCTTATCGGTATATGTATATATATTTAACTAAATAAAAACTATTTAAGGAAATTATCTTTCACCAAAAGTTTATTAACTAATAATCCATACTAATAGTTTTTTTATACCTACAGAGAGAGCTTTATTAATACGAGCTAAATTAATAGCAACTTACAACTTTGTACTTAAAATTTATATTAAAAACACACTATAAAGTATTTCATGTAGTATCTTCTGTATTAGTTCGTTTATAATACCATTCTTGTTAAACTTTTTGTTGTGAATATTATAACTTTGTACTTTTACTTAATTATATCTTTTTATTCTATCTGAAATTATAATTTTTCCTGAATATATGAAAAAGTTCATTTGTATATACATTTCATTTGATTTTAAAATGCAAACCTGTTAAATTAACGTAATCCAATTTTTTTACCCATCTGAGTGAGTAAAATTTCATAACTTAAAAACTTACATGAGGCACTTTCCTTTTACTGGGTATATTGATTTTATTTTGTTATTATTACAATAAAGACGTGGAAATTAAACATTTTATTTACTACCATACTTCAATGGCAAAATAATTGCGATCTTTTAAAGTATAAGAAAGAAAGAAGAAATAATGTGAACGCTTTAAACTATGGTCAATGGATTGGTGTGGAAAAAGACCTTTCGGTCATCGTTTGTAAACTGTTAACCATTTATTTTACTTGAAAAGATCGAAAATTTTGCAACGGAAATCTGGTAGTAAATAAAATATTCAATTTCACATCTTTATTGAAATAAGCTCTTTACATTTCAATAAATCGAGCAATCTTTTTTATTTAAGACAAATAACTACATTTATTACAACTACAATATTTTTTTTAATTTATGTATTTTTCTTTTGATATGATGTCGTAAAGTTTAACTTGGAAATATCAGAATCTAACCTACCCATAAATTTGTTAAAATTTTTGATGTTTGAAAGTCAGGTTAACTTTTTTATGCTTATACTACTTTGTCCTGGACAAGACGTTAAAAGGTATCCAAGATTTAAAACTGAGAAAATTCGAAAGGGTTTTTTCATAAACCAGGTCCTGTGACCAATTATTTTGAAAGCTTTTTTTGTTGTTTAAGAAACTATATATATTTAAAGTAAAATTTAAACAACATTAACAGCATTAAAAAAGATACAGGTCTTAAAAAGTTTTGATATTAACAGTTTTAATAAAATTAAAGACAAACACCAACATTATCTGTCTATATAAATCAATTTCGAAAAAAACCTACAGCCTTATATACATTTAAAAAGTGCATGCAAATTGTTACATTTCTAAAAAAGTAACTTTAATTTTTATACTGTATTAAAAACTATGAATTTCAATCAAAATGTTTAAGATACCAAAACAAGGGTATATAAATACCAATTTGTATGCTAAACAGTTATTTATAAAGTAGTATTTAATAATTGTATTTAATAATAATAAATTTAATAGTAAATATAGTAGTATTTAATAATTGCCAGGCACAACTTTAAATACAGTTGTTTCGTGTATTTTTGTTAGCTGGACTTTACAAAACAAATCGTTTCATACACAGCAACAAATGTAAAAGCAGTAGTAAAGTTTTATCACAATTTATAAAATTACACTTAACTTAAATACATAATGTGTTTTTTTTTTTAACTTACTAGGAAACATCACTAGTAAATTTTTAACAGCGGTTCTTAACCTTTTTTTGTATTTACCTCTTTTCGGAAGATTGTTGCCCATTTTTGGCAAGTAATTACAAAGTTTACTCCCAATATACAAAACAGTGCTTAACTTTAATGATTTTTTTTTGAACTTTAAGCTTATTTAGTATAAAATATCGTTAAATTTAAAGAAAAATTTAACTTAAAAAAAATTAAAGTTAAATATCAACTTATAAATCAAAAAGTCAATTAATAAAAAAAAATATTTGTTACTTGTAATAAAGAAAATTTACCCTCTAAAATAAGGGAATTTACCCCAGGGGTATATTTGCCCCAGGTTAAGAATCGCTGATTTATAAATTACACACGTCATTTAAAATTTATAAAGATATTTTATGATTTGTAAAATTGAAACATAATGTGTTTTTTTTAATTCTCTAGGAAACATCACTAGTATATTTATAAAGTACATACTTTAAGTAGCTGATTTAAATTTTTTTGTTATAGAGTGTAAGATGTAGGCAAGTAGAATTTACTTTTTTAATTAAAAAAATGTAGGCTGAATTAAGACCTTGAATGTGGTATCTCAATTAAAAATAATAGTCGATTTTATTCTGAAAAATTACATATTAGCTTTAAATTCGATCTCCTGAAAAAATTTATTTAACTCTACAACAGGGATCGGCAAACTGCGGTCCCCAAAGGATGCGGTGCACCATCTTGCGAAACTGGCCTGCAAAACAAAATTTTGAAACATATTCTAGATGTTCTGGAATGTTAAAAGCAAGGCATTAAAATATCTTAGTCTCCTTTAAGGGAGATTTTAAACTTACACTAGGTAGATATTCCTAGGCATGTTATGAAGAACAAAAACTAAACCGCGACCCGCCAATATTCTTTTGTTATAAGTTTTTGCTCGCGACCAGCTAAGGCTTACCCAATAATTACCACCTTTAATTCTTCAAAAAATATGTCTTTAGATAGTTTTAAATTTTTAAGCAACTTATTTTTTCAAAAGTCGCTGTAACATATAATAGAAAATAGTATATAAACTACCTATAAAAAGATATTTACAACTATTTTTTCTAGTTTAAACATGACTCAATTCCAAGGTGAATATAATTTTGAATTGTGCAATATTTTTGGGCAATTTTAAACTTGTAAGAAAGCAAAAACACTTTCTTATATAAGCTTCGTAGATACTTGAAGTAATAAAAAGTTTAAATAACAAAGTATTCAGATTTTTTAACAACTTGTAAATATTGATTGGTTTTATAAAATTCAGCAAAACAGTTTATGTCTGCTAGCCAGACAAATGTGCAGTGTATAAACAGTAACACATAACAAGACTTTGAAAAAAAAATAAAAACAAATTATGGATACAGATAAAAATGTATATAGGACTGTTAAAGGGAATAAATATGTTTGGTTTCGGATAAAAAATACAAAAAACTGGGATATCAAGTATCATAGATACCAAAAACTTAGTTCAAATATTTAAATATAAGTAGTTACTTTTTTTAAAGGACTTTGTATCTTAATACTTATACATAGTAAAAAAAAATTGTAGAGAAAAATTGAGCCTATTTAATTCTTATATAAAAAAGAAAACTATTCAGTGATAAGTAAACTCATATAAATAATTCAACTTCAAGGTATTCCGAATATAAAAAACTGGAAGTGGTCTAAATTTCAAGAAGAAAAAATTGTACAAGGTTACTAAATTGCACGAGAAAAAAATTGCACGAAGCCAAATTTACACGAGGGAACAAAATTGCACGAAGACGATTTTGCACCAAGGGTCAATTTTGCACGAGAGTAAAAAATTAAGAAAAATAATAATTAAAAAAAAAAGGTTACTGACCGAGGGTAAGGGGTAACAGTGATAATAAAAAATATTATAAAAATAATTTACCGACCGAGAGTAAGGGTATCAGTGAAAGTAAAATAATTTTAATAAATCTAAAATAAATCTTGTAAATTGTACAAGGTTACTAAATTGCACGAGAAAAAAATTGCACGAAGCCAAATTTACACGAGGGAACAAAATTGCACGAAGACGATTTTGCACCAAGGGTCAATTTTGCACGAGAGTAAAAAATTAAGAAAAATAATAATTAAAAAAAAAAGGTTACTGACCGAGGGTAAGGGGTAACAGTGATAATAAAAAATATTATAAAAATAATTTACCGACCGAGAGTAAGGGTATCAGTGAAAGTAAAATAATTTTAATAAATCTAGTTAAAAAAATTCAACTGGTGCAAAAATGTCTTCGTGCAAAATTGTCTGCTCATAAGTGACCCTTCATGCAATTTATCTCTTCGTGCAATTTTGTCCCCTCGTGCAAGTTTGACAGCTGCCCTAAAAAACTAATTTAGGATATTTGTTATGAACATTATCATTTTCGTTAGGATATGATTATTTTATTAAGTTTTATAAGAAGATGTTTCAATTAATTTCTATAGATGTAAAAACTCCTATTCTGTTTCAACATTTAATTTTTAACACTATAAATGTTCGTCTGTAGAAAAGTATCATTTAAATTCGTCACCTTGTTGGATTGATGTGTTTGTAATAATATATTATTAACAGGAATAAATCAAAAAGTTATCTTTTTTCATAAAAAATGATCAGCCAAATAATATATATTTTGACCGCTTATTATTTTGACAGAATTAGTATGTTTAAACATTTTAAATTGTATATTTCAGAAAAATTATTAATGTTGCAATGTTTATTAAGTAAGTAAGTTTCTTTAAAGTAACTGTTAGTAGCTCAAATACAATTTGTCAACGTTTAAAATTCAGATGATATTTATAAACAAGTATGTATAACTTTCATTCAAGTATTAAGAAAAATAAAAAACTTTTACCATCTTTATCATGAGTTATCTCATTTATAATTTTAAAACTAACTATTTGAATAAATGCATAAAATTGTGAAGTAAGCTATAGCTATACTTCACATATGGAATTCAGTTGAGACAAACAACATAATTTTTTGTGTTTTAATATAACATAATATTCTTTCAATGACTAAGAGTTAATAAGGTCACTTATAAAAACTAGTTGTTTTTTAGATTCGTTGCGCAATACTTTTTTTTTTATAAAAATTATTGATAACTGGTATAAGATTAATAGTCTCTACTTTTTTATTAATTTGTCTTTGCCCGAGTTTAGAAGGCTAAAAATTGAGAAATTTTTAAAGCTGAAAAAGGCTGTTTCAAACATTTTTCAAGTTGTGGAACGGATAAACTTAAGAAGATAACATCTTTTTTTTTATTAATTGTACTATGTAAATTGAATTAAAAATAATATGATCGGGTCAATTTTATCGGTTTTAGTTAACAAAATAGTTGCTAGCTGCAACTAACTCATACCGATAAAAATTATTTGGGTTCCATATTTAAGCTACAAATATGGTCTTAGTTTGATTGTAGTTTCATGGTTAAATTTTATTTTTTATCATCTTTAGTTGCAAATAGTCTATGAATTTAAACTAAAATTTATCTAAAATAGTAAAGTGATTGTATCTGCTTGATTACTAGTTATTTTCAGGTTGCATTGATAAATAATAATCAAAATGTACTAATAATTCACATTACACAACAAGTAATAATTAAGCAGTTTTTGTTACAATTTATAAATTGTATAATTTCAACAAGGCACAACTGAATGTAGATAAAAATAGCAGAAAAAAAGGAAAACATGATAAAAAATACTAGTAATTTCATTAATAGATTTAGCACTTGAAAATTTGTTATGTATTATATTGATAATTAAAATATTACTTCATTTTAATAACTAAAAAACAATAATAATTTTAATCAAATTGACCTAAAAGTTCATTATTCAAAAAAATGGCTCAAGTACATAACTATAGGGAATGTTGGACTAGTCCCTCTAATCTAAACTAACATAAAAACTGATGTACCGATTTATAACCAAAAATTTCATTACAAAAAAAAAGTAGATTGAACATTGAAGACACAACTGTTTTCAACTAATTATACACCTCATTCAAAAATGCTGCTAAAATAAATGTCACAACTTCATACTTTTCCTGGTGTGCATTCACAACTTCATGTTCTTCATCTGCACACCAGTCCTGCCAACCACACCCTTCCACCTTGATCCACCTTCGCAATCTTCCTCCTCGTAGTAATACTTGTTCTCGCCTTTCTGTTTGCGCAACCTTGAACATAAACAGCATATAAAGATTTATATATGTATACCATTATGACGCATAATTTTAATCAAATTAAAAAATTAAAAACAGCACAGTACGATTGATGAAATATTACTATTTAATTTAAAATATTTTCCTTACTTAAGAGTTATGCTATTCCCTTGTTATAGAATGAACTGATAAACATTTTAATTCATAGGGAAACTTTTGTGTTATATTTGAAAATTTTCACTACCAAGTAATTTTATTTTTAATTGAATGGTGTTTAAGTTAAATGTTTTACAGCTCCTTTTAATTAACTTAATACTATTGTGACTTATAATACTAGGTTAGTCGCAAGTTGAACTTAAAAAAGTAATTTTATTGTTAATCTAATCACAAGAGAAAGCTACAACCTCTTTATTATTGGAAGAAAAAATTAAATTTAACATCTGATAACAATAACTTGTGAATCAAGTATATAAATTATGAGTAAAAAATGTTTCTTTTACTTTTATCAAAAACATTATCTACTATTTATACAAAGAATTACAATTCCATTGGTCGACTGTGCTTTGGTAAGAATATAAACTACATGTTTTAAAACCATGTGTTTGTAAATGGAAGCTTACAACACAAAATTTCCCCGACAGCAAACCTGTTTGGACCTACTGGGTATTACAGCCACAACAGCATTCAACAAATAAACGAAACAGCCTTACATGATAGTTACTATCTGTAACAAGTACGAGCATGCAAACAAAATAGCTTGCACCTTCAACTACTAACAAGCTACTGAAAAATTTAAATACTAAAATGAAAATTTATCAAAAAAAAAAACCAAAATACCAATTACAAAAATAACAACTAATCCCTTCAACTACTAACAAACTACAGAAAAATTGGAATTCTAAAACAAAATATTATCAAAAAAAATTCAAAACAAACAACTGATACCTTCTCGCCCTCCTCAGTATCCGGGCAAGCTTCTCGCACTGCGTCTTGGACTGGTCCACCACCACGTCCTGGTCGTCCTCGATGTGGTAGTCCAGGTACCGCTCGTCGAACATGTACGGGGGTATGACAAAGTGACGGGGTATCAGGTAGATACCATCGTCCTCGTACGAATCAAACACCTGTGACATTTTTAAATGTGTGTCAAAAAATACTTGAAAATGAATTTTAATATGTTGTTTATTATCATCAGGTAAATACCATCTTTCTTGTATAAGTCAAATATCTGAACATTTTGGCTAATTATTATCAGGTGTATACCACCTTTCTTGTATGTGTCGAACACCTGCGTATGATATGATTTTAACTCTAGCTTTTTGTTTCGAATAAGCTTAAACCTGATTGTAAATTTAAGTTTTGTATTTGTTAAAAAAAAGCTAATTTTTGTATTTAAAATTGGTAGGTTTTCAAAGAATTTTCTGACAGCTATTTATCAAAGCCATTTGTGGGGATCAATTTTGTTTTTTACTAGTTGGTGTAAATTATTTTGCTCTAGCTTCTATAAAAACTTTGCAACTTAACAAAACTCAAAGTTACTTTAGAAATATGAGGCATTAAATTTGATGATTTTAATAAGTACAGCTAATTTATAAAAATCATATTTTCTTCCTTTCTTTATAACCTTTCTTTATTACTCAAAAAGTTAAGGTTTGATTCTAACTAAATTGATTAAACTGTATTTTTAAATATTTGTTACTGTAAAAAAAAAAACCTTGTTTTTTGGTAAAAAGGAACATTTTTGAAAGTTTTACTCAAAATTATTTTACTAGCTAAATGTTAATTCCAAAATTAATGAAAAAAATCAGTTAACAACTAAAAAAAGGCATTAAAAACTATCAAGAATAAAATGATCTATATCTTATACTATGAAACAATAAATTTTCACCAGAACTTCCACTGAACAAGCATGTTTAGATTTTTAAATGCAAAAAGTTCTTTGCTAAGAGAAATTTCTACACATTGCCTAAAAATATACTAAACATAACTTCATTTGACTTCTGCGTAAATCGTGTAAATGATTGAATGGTAAATGACATGTTAAAAACCAGAAAAAATTACAATGGCACATATGGAAGAACCATGTTTGTGTGAACACATCAACAAATTAATATCATGTGTGTATACTTATTATAATAATGACGTACAAGTACCCGCAACATTTCTCACTTTAACTTTGGTATTTTCCCAAAAGTTCAATGTGGCGTATTTGTGAGAACCTTGTATACATTACTAAATTAATCTAATAACGAAAAGTACCAACCGCATTCTGGTCGTTTAATTTAATTTATCATTATACTGATAAAACATTTGTAAGCACCCACCACATCCTGGTCGTTTGGGTTGTTGCGGTTGGGACCTTGGTACCAGGCAGCAAAATAGTCCCTCTCCTCAGCCAACCACGCCCAACAAAAATCACCGACTCTCCACCCGATGTCGCTGTCGTGTTCTGAAGAAGTATATACATTTTTATTAGTAATAATACAGGAAAACAACTTGTGTTTTATAGTGTATGATATTTAGTTAATATGATTTTTTTGTAGTCAGCACTAATTAGAAAAAAATATTATGATTTGGTATTGCTTGTTGTTTCATTTTTAAGTCAATAAAAAACTAAATTCACTCGAAAACTTTATGAACAACTTCTGCGGTTATGTAAGTAATGTGAGCTTAAAAGTTAAAGTTTAAACAAAATTTGTTTAAAGACAACTAAAAGAAAATTTTTTAAAAGGTTGCTGCGAGCTGGAACTAAAAACTTGGGATGATAACAAAGAACAGCAAAAGGGTTTAAATAAAAATAACATACAGGCTCAACCAATCTGGTTTACAGGTTGTAAAAATCTGGAAAATTAGAGCACACATTGGTTTCATACTTAAAAATCAAACTATAAAAACTCCAGACCGTTTTCCCCAGTATCGAATGCGTGCAGGCAGGGAGTATATCTTACTTAAAAACATACTAAAAACTCATTTTTATTTATTTTCAAATATTTTAAATCACCAACCCCTTCCCTCGGTGTCGAAGGTGTGCAGGCAGTATATCTGATCGGGCTTGACGTTGATCACGTGCTTCTCCTCCTTGTCCTTCTCGTAGTCCCAGAAGGGGATGTGCACCGTGGCCTGGTTCACCTTCGGCGATATGTGCGTTATCTGCGGGAACAGTATTTTAAAGTGTGTGCAGTAATATGGTGCTTGGTTTAACTTTATTGCCGTTTTTAACAATATAGGCCTCATCTTCTGGATACGAGTAAAAATAATGAAGTAAATGTTTTATTTAAAACTGCATAGTTTAATAAGTCATAAGAATTGTAAATTAAAATTGTATATTGTTAACAAAAAAATGTGTGGTGTATGAATAAACTTCTCAGTTATTTTCGATGCTATGTGCGTTATTTGAGGTTAAAATCATAGTGTGATATTAAAATTTTGTGCACTACCATGGTATTTAAGAACTAAATTTTACTTTTTGAAGATAAATACTTTTAACAATATTACTATAAGTTATTTATTTTTTAATCATTGGTTGAATGTATGTTATCTGGTGAATTTTATCTTAAGATGAAAAAAATTGTGCAACCATCTTGTATTCAGTAGATTTTGGTAGATGTGTGGCGCTATTTAGCAAAATTTATATTGAAAAACCTTTTAAGTTAAATTTTATCAATCATTTTGTGTAATACTATGCTATTTAATGATTAGAATTTTAATATTTCATTATGTATAATTTAAACCATAACAAAATGAGTTTTTTTTTTTATCTTTAGTTCTATCTATGCGGGTATCCGGTAAATGTTTATTTAAAAGTTATATATATATTTTAATGATCAATATAGCCATAGAGGGCTCTACCTTGAATTTTACAAGTTGATTTTATTTTGTAGAGTTTAACCTGATATATCATATATTTCTAACCGTCCATTACTAATATTTTAAAATCGATTAATTGCAAGATGTTTTTTTTGAAAAATAAAAAAAATATTATAAAAATTACCATTTTTCTTGCTTTTTCTTTATCTAATTTCTTATTATTTTCTAAGTGTTAAATAAACCCTAACATTCAAAATGTCTTTTAATCTATAAAGGAACTTTTTCTGAAACTTAGAGGTTTCTAGCTCGAAAAATGAAGGAGAAGACAGATTTAGCCAATTATTATTCCGAAAAAATTAAATATAAAAAAATTACGGCCCAAACGGCACGGTATTGGCTTGACTTTACAAAAAACGTCTATAACTCAAAGAGTTATAAAAATATTCTTTTAAATAAAAACTGGCTTGCAGTTTATAATTTAAGGTTTCATATAAAAGCAAACATTAATTTTTATAAAAACAAATTATTCAATCCCCATATGGCTTTTAAACAATTGACTCTGACATAATTGTCATTTGGTTACTGTTTTGGAAGCAAATTCTAAGAAAAACTACATAAAACTTGTACGTAACAATCATTTACAGAGTTGATGACTTTATTGTTTAAACTTTTTTTTTTTTTGAATTTTGTAAAGTAGAACAGCTTGAGTAATAAAAATTTCATGGGTACTGATAATGTCATGGTTAACATGGAGTTAAAAAATTAACTGTTTTAATTTATCTCATAACACTGCTTAAAAATAATTTACCAGATAATTCAGTTAAACCAAATATTTTATTTTTTTGTGTTTAATTAAGTTACTACTCTCGTTTCATTAAAAAGCAATAGTAAATTTTTTTTCAAACTTATCAAAAAAAACAACAACATACTTATACATATAGAAATGTTACGTTGTGAACTAGTATTATAAGTTGTTTAGTTTTGTATTAAATATCTGGTACTGATAGTGTTGAAATTGTGTAGGCTGATTAATAAATAAACTGTGGTTTATTTATTTTTTTTTTCAATTGATTCAGTAAAATCAACAATTTCATTTGTTAACCAATTAATTGGTTGCAAACAACAAAACATCAATTGTTTTTATATATCAATCAAACAACACTAACTTTTCCAACGTAGAAGTCGTTTGTGTACCACACAGCTACAAAATCACCGGCGAAAAACTTCTTTTTCGTGTAATCACCTGATTATTGTAAACAACTTAAGTTTTAGCAGTCTTCAAACAAGTAAATGAAAAACATCTTACACTTTATGCTCACAACAACAATAAACATATTGACACTTATAATTTTATTAGTAACTACAGCGTTCTTTAATTCTGGTCAAAAAACTTATTTTTTTAAGAATTTTGAGACTGTTCATGAATTATGTATGGGTTGACTTGAAATTAAGACTGATGTTAAAGCAAAAAGTTAGTAAAGTTTAATCTTACTTTGTAAAATATATAGCAGGTTAAAGTTGTAGAGCTCAAATTTTTCGTTACAAGGGAAATAAAAAAAATTTAACAATTTTTTTTTTTATTATTCGTGATTAATTTAATTTTTAAAGCAGATCCATTCAACTTTCATGAAAAACATACTTACAAAACAAAATAAATGCATATTTAAAAGTTAAAAAAAAGGTTGAAAAAGAATCAAGATGATATAAAAGTCTTATACTTAAACTTATATGAACCTTTATTTCAACTCACAAGTTCTATGCATTTGTTTTAAATCAAGAGTTATTTAATATGAAGTTTATAGAAAGATTATTAAACTTTTTTTGTTGTTATATAGTATTTTGCTTCACAATTTTTCAGAATATTGGTTTGATGTCTTTAAATACAAGCTACCATCTGCTTTGTAATGTTCTCATAATACTTAAGTTTTCACTGACTCTTATGGCACCATAAATATTTATTTTTAGAAAAAGCTATCAAACTAAAAATACCTTTGTCTCCGGAATGCCTTTTTATTAATGATTAGATATTAATGTTTATAGGTTATTTTACAGTTTTAATTTTGTTAGTTTGCAAATATTGTACTATTTCAAAGATTTTGCTATATTGGTTAATTTGGTTATTTAAAATAGTACTCATTTAACTCATTTTTTGTTTGAGGACAAAAGTTAGTTGTTTCAGATTAATACTTCTTGAAAATTTATTTAATAGTCATAGACTATTTTACAACTTTTAGTTTTTTTAATTTGCAAACAAGAAACTTTTATCTAAGTGTTGCTTTATTTGTTAAGGGCATAGGGGGGTCAGACACTTTTTTTAAACAAAAATAACATTGGATCTTATATGAAAGCTTAAAATGCAAACTACAAGCCAGTTTTTATAGAACAAAAAGATCTTATTTAACTTTTGAGATAATGTAATTTTATAAAAGTTTTCGATACAAACTTTTAGACTGCAAAGTTTTTGGGGTCAATTTTCTCTGAAATTTAAAACATCACTAAAAATCTATCTTCTCCTTTAATTTTCGAGCCAAAGACCTAAAACTTTTAGAAAAAGTTCCTTTTATAACTTGAAGACTTTGAATGTTGCAATTTTATTAAAATAAAAAAATTAGATAAAGAACAAGAAAAATAGGTGGTTTTTTTTTATAAAAATTTTATTTTTCAAAATTAAAAAAAATCCTGCATTCAATTTTTTTAAAATCTATTAATAGAATTTCCGTGAAAATTTGAAGAAGATTGCTTCAAAAATGAAGGAGGAGATAGATTTTTTGAGAAATAAACTTTTTGCGCGTTTTGGTTTGCGCCATCCATTAGGGACCTATTGAGGCACCCACTTTGATCGCTTATGTCATGTCTAGATCAACTTGTAAAAACCAAGGTGGATCCACCCCTATGCCCTTAATTATGTGTAGTGAAAGCTAAGTCTGACTTAACTTTATTTTTTAGTTTTTTATAAGGTTTGTTAAAATATATACATATTTTATAAAAAATTTACATTTTTATATGACTACTTTTCATTGTTAGATTTTATTATTTGTAGGAAAATTAAAAACTTTTATATTAAGTGTGAGTAAACTTTACCTTTTATTTTGTTATATGTATATAATAAAGTATTTAGCTGTTTAATTAAGTATTTTTTGATTAGAACTTAACAACCTCGTTTTTTTTTTTTTACTTGCATAATTTTAGTTTTTTTTTTATTGCTAGTTAATCAAGTCTTAATTTTAAGTTAGTAAATTTATAGTTGTGCAAAAATAGAAACTAATATAAATATAAATTTAAAAAAAAAGTAACTATAGCTTTTAAGAAAGGGTGATGATGTACAAAGATATGAGATATGTTTTTTTTTTTTATAACTTATTAAAGATTTATTAAAACAAATATGTTCAAGTTTTGTTTTTCTGAAAAAATAGCTTTTTCTTTATATTACCTTTATGATTTTTATCTAAATGATTTTAACTAGGGGAATTTTTAATTTGACAATGTCAATCTGCAGCACCCCCTAACAAAAAGATGACGCGACACAACTGTTACAGTCTATCATTTTGTTGATTTTAACAAAAACAAAACAGTTTTCTAATATTTGTTATTTAATCTTTGAAATTATAAGTCATATAGGCCTCTAAAAGTTTTGTATACTGGTAGTTGAATTAATACATCAATAACTATATGCAGATTACTGCCAAGTGTATATTTTAACATACTAAACACCTGACACTTTAATTTAAAAAGTATATCTAGTCGACTAGAAAACGTTGAGATTGAAATTTTTTACAGCTCCGTTTGAAATCGAAATTTATAATATTCAATTTGTTTAAAAAAAGAAAGTTTAAACATAAAAAAGTTGTTATAACTGTTGTTGCATTAAATATTTTTGAATTTCTAGACATCCTGCCTGACAACTTAAACTATTTCTGAATTTATATGACTGAAAAAAATAATTAAGATGTTTGTAATGAAAAAGTTGATTAAAGTATATAAAACTCAACTTATTTGTAAGCTTCAATTTACTTTAACAAAACTATAGATAAAAGATAATTGAATAAAGGTAATACCTTACAATTTACTTTTATAACCAACTAAAAATTTCTGTAAAACAGAAACTTCTTCTAAAAAAAACTGTACTTATTCATCAAGTGGGTAGATAGCGACCCACTGTTTGTGTTGAATTTGAACACAAATTCACGAAAACTAATTGCGCAACCATTGCGCAAATGAAAAACAATTTCTTTTTTAAACTGAGAAATTACCTTGGTTTTTGGCTTTTGCTATCTCCGGGTCGGCGATTATGTCCCAATCGTTGACCTTCTTCTGTTCGGGCCAAATGTCCTCCTTTGGGGGTTGGAGGTTCGGAGGCGCTAGGATGTCTGGCTCTTGAGTCCCCCATGCGTTTGGTAACTAAAAAAAATGAGGATAAACAGAAGCAAGCGAATTTAGAGGTGATATATAAAAAAAACTGTAGTGCTTTTCGAAACTTTTACCCAACCTTTTATCAAGTCTTTAATTATTTTTTCACTTAAGGCCATAGCAGGAGTGCCATTTTTTGACCAAAAATAACATATAGACTTATATTATAGTAAATTTCATAATCTTTCAGATGCTTTTTTTAGATTTTAAAAATATTAAGTAACTTTTTTTTTATGACCGGTTATATAAAGGGTTGTCTTTATAAAGGGTATATAAAGGGTAACTTTAAAGCCGTTTTTCTCGAGTTTTTAAAAACGAGCTTTAAAATCTATCTTCTCCTTCATTTTTCAAGCAATCTTCTTCAAATTTTCAGGAAATGTTCCTTACATTATGAGAAAAAAACGTTATTTGTGAATTTTAATAATTAAAAAAAAAAAAATTAATGACAAAAAAAAAAGTAATTTTTTATCAAAAAAATTTTTTTTTTTCAAAAAAAAGGTATTTTTACTTCAATTTTTTTAAAGTCACAAATAACGTTTTTTTGTTATTGTATAAAGAATAGACTGTGAAAGTTTGAAAAAGATTGCTTAAAAAATGAAGGAGAAGATAGATTTTGGATGCATTAATCTTTTTTTGCCGTTTTAGTTTTTCCTTCCCCATAAGGAACCTGTTATGCGGCCCGACTTTGGCCGGTCATATCTCAAAAACTAATTCGAATTTTTAAAAACCGTAAAAAGCAACTTGAAGCTTAGTAAAAACTCTATAAAATAAGATCAACTTGTAAAAAACATGGCCTACCCCCCTATGGCCTTAATAAACATAATAACATAATGTAAAATGTTTTAGATCTATTGTGTTAAGTATGCTATCATATTGGTACTTTATACATTTGTGTCTACAAAAATTTTAACTATACACTTATGGAGATAAGAAAATTGGAATTTATAACAATTGTTTAAACTAAAACATTTTGTGTTACCGTGGTCGATATTTAAAACTTAAAATTAAAAGCTGACTATTATAAAATGCTAAGCACAAAACCTATCTACAACGTTCATAGGTTACGTGCATAGAAGAACATATTTTACAAAATTCATTATTGATAAAAAAAATTAAAACTTGAAAGATAGGCTATAAGTTACCTTTCTTTTCAATAAAAAAAAAAGATACAGTGTACATATAAAATGCTAAAAAACGCTTAAAAAACTAAATTCTTACTTAAAAACTTAAATTACAATGGAAATTTTTCTAGCAAATTTGAAACAACTAAGACTACTAGTATGTCGCCTTCTTAAAAATTCAAATGTTCTGTTTGCTTTAAAAAATTTCTTAGTTTATACATAAAAAGTGAAAATTCAAATTCATTTAAGTTTTAAATTCAGATAAAAACTTAAGATCTATTCAACGCTTTAACTAATTAAGAAAGCTTAAATAAGATTATTAAATCTAAAAACAAACTATAGTATATACAAAATACGGTTTTTAAGAAATTTAAAACAATATATAAAATAAAACTTATATTAGATCTACAGTAAAATTTTATTTATACTTTTTGAAAATTTAGACAACTAAATGACCAATTCAAACTAAATAGTGAAAAATAAATAAATGCAGTGGTTGTAGGCTAATTGTTTAAATAAACAACATCATTACCTTATTATTAGTTATAAAAATAAATTGTCGTGTATGAAAAAAAAAACTTTGTAAACTTGTAAGAAATAATTTTACTAAGAAGTAAATAGTTGCTATTTCAAACTATTTTTTATTAGCTTTAAAAAGTTCAAAAAGAGCTAAATAAACAAACTATAAAAAAAATTAACAATACTAGTTTTTATGTTTGAAAAGTGTTTAGATTACATTGTACGACCATAATTAATTTACATCAATTGACTGTAAAGAGCTTTTAAAAGAGGAAAAAATCACTTAAGTTTAATAAAAGATTTGTTGAATATACCTTCATAAATTGGTTGACATATTAAACTTTTTAACAACTTACATGAAACTAAACTAGAACAATTATTTTTGTAAGAAGCCATTTTAATTTTAAAAATGCTTATAAATAAACAAAAGTGTTTGAATATAATAGTGTTTTGTTCATATAAGAGACAGCAAAATTAAAAAAGCTTGCTAAAATAAAAGTGCTTGCTAAAATAAAAAGTAACTGAGAAAAATAATTTAACTTCTGTTTACCTTACCTTACCAAAATCATATGAAACAAACTAATCTGAAAATAATTTAGTTAAAGGATTAAACGTAATTTTGTTTATTTAAAACTTTAACTTAGTTTGTATAAAGTTATTTGTAAAAACATGAATCCAGTTTTACAAATTCTCCAATTAAGTTATACGCAAACTTTCAGTCATAAAAGTTTAATAACAAAAACAAGTATTTTTTACATCTTACAGACTTGCCACTTTTATAAGCAAAAATACCAGTCTGAACGACAAAAAAATTGTCTTAGTTACATCAAACTAGACTGAGTCAACCTGAGATAATTAGAATTTTTTTTAGACCCTAAAACTGAATACTTTACTGTTAGTCAAGCTAAAATATCTTTAAAAGCTATAATAACAGTTAAAGGATATAATATTTATATGGACATTAAAAAACAAAATTTAAACTTTAATTTAAAGTCATAAAAACTAGCCTGAAATTTATAAAAAAATCTGAGTTTAAAAAAAAAATACAAACAAGCTTGAAACAGCCTGATTTTTACTAATAACCTGAAAAATAATTAAACTATCCAAAGTTAGCCTGAGCTTGTGGCACCTCTATGTAGGTAAAACGTAATTTATACAAAGATATATTCAATTCTTTTTGATATAAAAAAGTGTACATTATTTATATTTCTAATTTTACAGGCTGTAATTATTTTAAATAGCTAATTTAAAAAAACTTATAAATTTAAATTATTATAAATTTGTATAAAAAAAAATTTACAAGAATCTAAATAAATTGAGTCTTAAAATATTCACTTAGTTTTTAATGTTTCTTATATACCATAAGTTAAACTTTAAACATCAAGCTGCAAAGCTAACAAAAACAAACATACTCACATCTACTTTTGGCTTAAAGTTGGCGAAGCTGATGAAGCCTTTCACGCTCTCGTCAATCACGTTTGTGGTGAACCTCTCGTACGCCTTTTTAGCGCTTGCGACAGGCACGCTCGAGCTGTGGTAGTAATCGTTTGGAACTTCATCAAAAGTCACTCCATCATCAAGCTCGTACTTGGCCATGTGCACGTCCTCCATGTAGTTCATCGGCTCCCGGCTCTCAACGTCTTTCTTCAACACCGAGTCGTACTGGCTCTTGAGGTGGCTGCACTGCGAGGCGTCAAAGAAGGCCAGCTTTTCACGCTCTTCCCTGGTGAGCAGTTTGGCTTTGGCGCGCACAAAACTGTTGTCAGCACGGATTGGTGCAGCAGGTTGGGATGCTTGCACTGCTGATTGCTGCTTTTTGTTTTTGTTTTTCTTGTTTTTCTTACCTGAATTTTGTTTTTGATATAAATAGTTGTTGTTGTCTAAGAAACAGTATTTAAAATTTGTAATTAAAATTATACATGATAATGAACTATTATTTGAATACTAAGTTAAGTATTTATGAAAAGGTTATGCACTATCAAGGTCTAAAAGAAATGCTAAGTAGAATGTAATAATTTTTCACCAGTTCAAAGTATCTTATTTAACTAAAATAATTAAACTTAAACCAAACTAATTGCTATAGTAGACTTGCATACAGTAAATGTTATATTTTGTTGTTTTTATTCTATACTTGATTTTATTTAAGCTATTAAAACAAAAGAGGAGGTTTTATATTGCTCATATTAGTTTAAGTAAATTAAGAACACATTTCAAAATATTATTTCTCTTAACTTATTCTCTGAAATTGTGCAAGTGTTTTTTTTAATGATTTGTGGCTTTTTTAAACATAACAAAAACATCTTTAAACAGTTTTAGATAATAGAGTATTAGTTTAACTTATATCAACATATTTAATTACATTTTTATCATTACTGTATACACATGTAATATAAATAGTTCTATATTTTAAGTTACAAAAAAAAGATTTAAATAGTAAATTATTTTTACACAATGAAAAGAAAACTTTTCAATTATTACCATTATGCCAAGTTGTTTAACTATTTTGCAGGGTTTAATAATATAATATTTTGGTTTACATTTTATGCTTAAGAAGAGCTTGCTATTAGTTTTCAAAACTATAACTACTAAAATCTAAAAAACAAATGTGATCAAAACCAACTATTTCAAACAAATTTTTGTGCTGCATTAATATATTTCCGCTATTTTCTGAAGAATAATTAAGTGCTTGCAAACAAGCATGAGTAGTGAAAATGTTAATTATTATTTCAATTTAGATACAGTTAAATATGACTGTCAGTTATTTTTCATCAAGTTCTTGTAAGAACAAGATTTTGTTGTAGAATTTTATTTTAAAAAGCAATTTTATTAAACAAAATTTAATGTAATTAGCTTTTACAAAGTTTTGATCAAATTTATAGCATACATAAGCTAAATCAAAGTACTTTTGTAGTTTTGAAAAATACTTCAAACTTTCAAGATAAAAAAATAGTGAGTTAAATGTAAATACTTACCCATATTTTGTATTCTTTCTATATGATAGTTATTGAAGAACTTCTTTTCTGAGTTCTCAATAAATTATATAACACTGTAAAATATTTTTAAATTAAAACATCAATACCAAAACCAAAAATTATATCCAGCAACAAAAAAACTAATATTTTTTGTTAAAACTGTAAGATCTTTTAGAAGTTAGGTAGGCTTAAAAACACCAAACTGTTACATTTTCAAATTTAATGTTACCCAAAAAAATGATAAAAATTTATCTGAAATCATAACATAATAAACTACACATAAGTACCTAAAGTAATTACATATTTTTAAACCATTTTATTGAATTTGATGTTAGAGAATCAAAAATAAAATAAGTTATCATAAAATTCAATTTCTTATATTTATTTTCTTTAAATTATTTTTTTAATTTAATAGTGCTGTCAGGGTAACTTGAGTATATTGAGTGTCATATATCACAAACAGTTTGTGATTTTTTTCTTATTCTGAGCCTGAATAATAGAGAGGTTTAAAACAAATTTACAGATTACAGTTTACATTTTACAAAATTTAACAAGAAATATTTGGGGACTATTTTTTTTCTTTTATACCAGTTGTTAATTTTTTTTTTAATTTGATAAAGGCTACATCATACTACTACAAAAAAGTAGTTAGAATAATAGTAATAACTTAGTATTTCAGGTATTTTTGTTATATTTTAAGTCATTTTCAAAATAAATTTACATAATTAAAAAAATGACAAAAATTAAAAACTGGAAGTATTTGAAACAAAATTATCCAATCTTATATACATAAATGCCCACTTGGCAGTAATTTAAAAAATAATTGTCCATTTTCATTACATATTGCCCCTTTACTAGTTACTTATATACTTAACTTTTTGTCACTAAACTTTTTAGCATCACCTAATAGCCAATATTCCTCTTAAGAGCCCTGATTTAAACTTACAATACTTTTGAGATACTGATCAGAGAAGAATCAAAACTAGTTTGAAAAAATAATTCCATTTCTACTTAACTATGGTTCCATTTAAGTAAACACTGTTCAACACAAAATAAGTTAATGACCGTTTAACACCAACTTTCAGTCCACTGTGAAAAGTTAGCTAAATATACAGTGTAAAACAATTATGCATTGAAATCTTAAGCAATGCTTATTTAAGACTTTTATTTAATTAAAACTAACATTTACAAAGTAAAAAGTTTAGTTTAAAATATGTTTTTTTAAACTTAATTATATTTCAAAAGATTTTATTTATCTGTTTAAAGTTGGTTATACATCTGATGAGCTTGTACAAAAAAAAACAGTTTTAAACTTTAAATTAACCTGATTATAATTGTATTAGTTAAGGGCATAGGGGATAAACACCCTTTTTTAGTTTTCGATCTCATTTTTAACTATATTATCAAATTCATTTTACTAAGCTATAAAATGCTTTTTACAGATTTAAAAAATTCAAATAATTTTTGAGATATAGACAGTCAAAGTTGGAGGCAACAATAGGATCCTTATGGGAGGCACAAACTAAAACGGCAAATAACTAGAAATCACTAAAAATCTATTTACGTTTTTTGAGATAACTACCTCAAATTTTCAGGAAATATTTCTTGCAATAAAAAAATTAAAATATAAAAATTTTATAACAATAAAACTAAAAAAAAATATTTTTTAAAAGGGTTTTTAGCCTCCCGATGCCCTTAAATTATTATCATTTAAAATGAATTTCTTTTATTTAATTGAAGTTAAAGTTAAACCAATATAAAAAATGGTTTACAATTTTTTTAAAATTTTAAGGGCCATAACTTTAAAAACACCAAGGTTTTAGCTAAGAAACAATTTTGCTTTAACGTCATAATTACAGAATTGATCAACTTGAAATTAAACGCTTAAAAAATTAGACATAAAGAGTATGTATATAATTCTCATAGAATATGTGCATTAAATATGGCAAAATTAAAGTTACAATAAGAAATGGACTCCTACTGTACTGCCATAAGTAATATTTATTCGACAATTTAAATTTTAGAAAAAGGGTCAGAGCTTAAAAAGTAAGTTAAATTTAAAAAACATAAAATAAACAAAACAATAAGACTATAGCAATAATTTTTTTTTTTTAATTATAAAAAATTATTTAATAATAAAAATAAACTAGTTTAGTAGGTTTTAAAACTTTGTGTACAACCATATATTTAAAGAAGTAATATTTTACTTTCTGTTGGAAGATCAAAACTAGTGATGTACCGGACTCACTATCCAGGTCAAGCCGGATATTACTATTTTTGTCTAATATCCGGATCCAGCCGGATTCTAATTTGAAAAAAAAAGTCTGGATCAGGGTCCAGTACATCACTAATCAAAAACCCAGTGGTCAAAACATACAAAAAATAGTTTTAAAAAAAGACAAAATTAAAAAATTTGAAAAGTTTAATAAATTAGATTATGATGGTAAAAAAAAACATAAGAGATAATTTATAGTAAATTAGAAATATTGAGGGTTGCCACTGGTTTGATAAAAATTCTTTTAAGTTTTCATATTTTTTCCAGGTTTTTAAAAGAACAAGTTTTCTTGTTCCTTTATAGTAAAAAAATAGGTAGTTACCTAGCATGATGTCACACCAACATTAAACTGAAATTGCAAATATTTAATATCTTTTTAAAACATAAATTTCAGCTAAAGATCAAAGTTTTTAGCTAATATGTTAAGTTTAAAAAGATAATTTGTTTAAAACAAGCTATATAAAAACATAAAAATATTTACTTTTAAGAAAGATATGTTGTATTTGTATATTAAATATTTATAATCCAAACTACTAAGTTTTATTGGATACTTCTAACTTATTATAAGTTAAAACTATATTTGAAAATACATCCTAAATTATTCAGCTAGATACTGGTACGACATCATGCTAGTTAATTACCAAAAATAAATTCAAAGTTAAAAAAAAGTGTTTAAGTTTCTTAAATTATACTTTAATGCTATTTTTTCATGTTTAAAAATAAATAATATATTTGTCTAATATTAAACAATGAATTTATTGTTGGTGTATAGTTTGTGTAACCTAAAGTTTATAAATTTATATGTAAAATTGTATAAAGTTACATGTTTTTGTTGTCTAAATTTCTAAATTACAGGTTTTCTAGGATTTCAGAGTATATTCTACAATCTAAAACAACATTTTTTCTTATAAGTTTTTAATTTTGTTTATTCTTTTCTCGATAAAATTTCAGTAAAATAGTTGCTTAATAGGTTTAAAGATAGTTTTAAATGTTGATGTATTCGTTTTAATACTAGTTTAATATGTTTTTTAACAACTAATTGTAATTTCACTGTGGTGACATTTATCACATGATTGGATTGTTGGTGTAATTTAATGTTGTAGCACAGGTGAACATCTGCTTGGGGATTTAGGCATTCTGATTTTCCCACATTTGTGGTTTTCAGTGTTGAGATTTTAGCATTTTAGTGTTCTCCAAATGGCTTATCATGAAAGGTTTTTTGTTCAATTAAAAGACAGTTTTAGTTTAGTTTATTTTTGGATAATCAAAAGTTAAAAAAAGAGTCATTTTATAAAACAACAGTTATGCATAACATAAAGGAAAATATTTACATTGGTTCAACTGGAAGACAATTCAAAAGTAGATTTTATGAATATACGCAAACCTTTAGAAATTCAAAAAAGAAAGAAAGTACAAGATTAAGTAGATTTATTCACAAAATCAATCATGACAACGTTGATTGGAGAAAAACAATAAAATAGGAGATTATTCATCATAGTAACCAAAATAGACCTAGTAAAATTTGCACCCTCTTCAATTTGGATAGACTTGAAACTTCATTTGCAGACAACAACAAACTTTTAAATTTGAGATCAGAATTGGTGGGAAAATGTAGACATTTCACAAAATTTTATTTGAAATCTAATTTACTAAATTTAAGTTTAATTTACCTACCTTTGTTTTCATTATGTAATTTTGTTTTTTGTATTGTGTTTTTGTTATTTGTTATTGTTGTATTTTATGTTAATGATAAATTATATAGCTAAAAATTACTTAATTTCAATTAATTAACTAATTACCTAATCAACTATTTACTCATCTAAAACTATATAAAGTTTTTGTCCATTGCAACTTTTTAGTTGTTTATTTGTGATCATCGCTTTAGCATGAAACAAACGTAAAGTAATAAACTCAATTTAAATTTTCTATTAATTGTATAAAGGCTCCTTAAGTGTGAAGCTCCCTAAAAATCTATTGTTTAAATCTCAATATAATCAAAAGTTAAATACTAATGGGGCAGGTAAAACTACACATGATGTAACACTCTCACATTTCCTCAGAATACCCTTATCACTGCAAGGGGTAGGGTTAGAGACTGATGTTTTACCATAAATAAGTGTGTCCAATCTGCTTGTTAGAACTTGAATAGTCAGATTTAATACTGAGAGTCTTCCCCTTTAAACTACCTAGAGATAGCTGTAGTGGCCTAGGTATTTTGTAGGAGAAATGTCTAAAATAATTTTATTTGTTTATACAAGTATTCTCTCCAGAAACTTAGTTCACCTTTTTTGTCAAATACGTGTCCTGCAATCTTCAACTCAATAAGTTATATGTTTTTGTTAAACTAATCATTATCTTTAAATATTTAACCAGTAAGGATGTTTTTATAAGTAAAAAGTATATAATTAATTGTCTATTGTGCATTTGGGTAACTGTATGCACACAGAATTTGTATTACTCTTAATCATTAACCCAAATAAAGTTATGTTCTTGCTAATACGAGCATAAAGTTAATTTTATAGGCAAATTTATTAATTTTTCAGAAAACTACTAAAATAATTTAATTAAATTTGTTGTAATTCACATTCTTACTAATTATTTTTTCCTTTTATCAATTTTTTATCTAGGAAATGGCCTAGGCAAATGATAGTATAGTATACATCATTTTGATTTGGGGCCAAATTGTAAAAAATATTAATGTTAATTATAAAATAAACATTTAAGAGTTTAAATAACCTGCAAAATAAGGGAAAAGAAAATAAAATATAAAAAAAAAACATTTATTTTTGGTTTTAATACTATAATAATGAAAAAAACAAAAAATAAAACTTTATTTTTGGAGGGACCTCATGAAATAATTCCGACCCCAAACCAAATATTTTTTTTAATTAAAGACAAAGGTGCGTTCTTTAAAATAAAAATTTTTAGATAGCTTTTAAGATAAGGAAAATAATTGACTTTAAAGTTTTATATTTTTTGAAAAATTAATAATTTTGCCTGTTAAACTAACTTTATGTTCGTTCTTGCTAATTAGTTTTGAAAAGTACAAATTATGTACAGAAGTTTCTAGTTAGGTAAACAACAAATAACTAATATGCTTCTTTTACTTTATAGTTAACCTAAGTATGTGTAACACTGTTTTAAGTCTGTCAACTGCGCTTTTTTTGTGGCGTATAGTTTTATAAAATAATTTAAATTTCTTTTTAGTTATTTGAACTGTATCATTTCTACGTCAATTTTAAATAAAAAAAATTGAAATTTTAAAAATAGGTTGCAGAATACTTTTGCAATAGAAAAACGATAGCTTTTAAAGAATGTCATATAATAAAATTATTTTTAAGTTTATTTTAAATTTTTACGAGTACTAGTTTTTCATTAGTTCTTTTTAATTTAAAGTTCGTTAATATGCGGCCCGAAACTTACTTTTTAGCTAAAAACGTACATTTTTAAACCAGTATAAAATAAACTGTTTAAAAAAACGCTCAAAATATCTGGTCCTAGGACCTGGTACACGAAGAACCAATCGGTTATAGAAGTGCACACCACGGATACTTTTTACCTTCTTCTCCAGGAAAACTGAAACTAAAAACTCTCAACTAAGCTCTTAATTTAATGACTAGTGCGTTATTTTGCATATTATATCACGTTTTTTGATTAAAATGGTTTTATTTTACTTGAATAATCTAATTTATTTTGATTATTCTGTCTAGCAGAAGATTCTTTATGCAGGTTTTTTAAAAAAAATCTTTATTATAAAAAACCTGTTACCCAAAAATAGAGTGCCTGCCTACCCCTATTTTAATTATTATCAATTATTAAGCTAACGTTTACTGCTACAAAAAAAAGAATGGTATATATAATATAACAATAATACTTTAAAACTCCTTCGATTTGTTTTATATTATCATAGCATGTTATTGCACCAGTTTCTGTACTTATTGTATTTTATTATAATTCATAGAATTATCATTATTATTATTTATCAACGTTCTTACTTTATAAAAAATCATTTTATTTTGCATTGAATTTAGTTTTTTTTTTAACACAAATAGAACTAACCAGTATATAAATCTAGTAAATAGTATTACAGTATTTAAATTAATTTTTTAATTTCTTATGTATGAGAATTTCTAAACTATACTAAAAATTTATTGAAAGCTTGGGCTGATGGTGTTTGGGTCTTAATAAGGGCTTTGAAAACCCTCTGAGTTGCAAGATCGAAACCCACCGGTCGACACATATACAAAAAAAAAAACAATTTGCTTGTGAGATTACTAAAGTATTTAAGTTTTTATAAGCTTAAAAATTTTAAGCAAAAGATCTAATACATTTTCTATTAGATAGAGTTACAGCTAGATTATAGTTTCTTTAGACTTATGCTAATTAATATTAGTAAAAGCGATATAATTCCCGTTTTGTAGATATAAGTTTCATTGAAAACTTAACTATTTGAAAATTTTTTGTTTGTAAAGACCAAGTAAAACGAAACCTGCTTGTTTAATTATTAATGACTTTTAGTGTAAATTTACAAGTATTCTTCGTAATGTCATTTGATTTTTTTGTAATAACTTACAGTAAAGTAACAGCTTGTGAATGTCACATTTGTAAGAGGAAGTATTCAAAAAACAGCTAAACTAAGTTATAAAGACTCAAAATTTTTTAATTTGACTTAGTTTAACATTTTGAATACTTGTGAAAAAGTGAACATTTTAAAGTCTTTCTAGTTCTGAACTAAAGATGTTTTTTTCAGAAAAAAATACTTAGGTTAATTAAATTATTAGGTTCTTTGTTACTAGTGGTTTTCTATTTAGTTTTGTGAGTCGTGTTAATTTTTAGTTTGTTAATAATAGCTAGTAATTTAACTCTTTATTAAGAAAACTTCTAGCAAATTGGTATCTGCCAATTACAAAACATTTTTATGTTTCAGCTTAAAATGAAGTTACTTTTACCAACTACTAAACTAGTTTAGTTATTTAACAAAAAAACTACTACTCATAATTGTTGACCTAAAACCTATTTCAGTAGAGATTTGAAAACAAATTTCAACATAATTACTTTTTTGTTATATTCTGTTGTCGAACATTTAAGTACATAACTTCTAGTAGATGTCTTCAAAAGCAAAGTTTTGAATAGTAACTCTTTAAAACTAGTTTAAAAATTTTTTTATAATCTTGGGTGCTTTAAATTCTATTTTTGCTAAAGTGATAAGATTTTGTTATGAAAAACTACCTATGAAGTAATTTTTTTTTAGCTAGTTAAATCTCTTTAATGATAAGTTTAGGTAACCCACTAGTTTATAATAAATAGTAAATATTTCGTTTTAAATTAATCATGCTTTTGTTTGTAAATTTAAAAAACTTGTATAAGTACAACTTTGTATACATATTACAGGGTTAAATTGTTTAAACACCAAAGCTAGCTAAAAATAGTTTCTAGAACATTATCACTTTTTATTTTTTATTTAAACATTGTTGTTTTTTTTAATGCTTTTATATTTTTTTGTTTTGATTTATGTTAGCATCTTAACTAAATAAAAAACAAATAAACGTAATCCCACACTTTATTCAATATTACATCAGTTATACTAAAAATACTAACATTATTTGTTTAATTATCAAAAAAATTATATATATATAAACATATAGTTTATTGAACGACAAAAATACGCTCAAAATATTTGGTCCTAAGACTTGGTGCACGAAAAAACTTTTCGGTTATCGAGTCGAACACCACGGATACCTTTTAACGTCTTGTCCATTAATAGGCAACTACTATTTCGTAAAAAAATATGAAGTTATAAATTTCATGAATAAAAGTAATTATAGCAAAACGTTTCGTGTTTACTAAATAAAAACTCTGGTTTTAGTTTATGATCGTAATTTTAGTTTTTGAAAACAACCAAAGTAGAAAAAATTATTTTTTATAAAGTTATGAAGCTCAACAAAAAATTAATCTAGTAACTAGGCTTAAACTTATTGTCGGTTTGAAACTTTTTTTTGTAATCTCTAGCTTAAACATAGCAATTTTCTTCTGTTTTTAAACGATTTCAAAAAGTAAGGTAATAACGGTAAAGTAAAGGTCTAAACGTAATTTTTCATTTAAACCAACTTTAAACTATATATTTTTTTAAATTTTTATTGCAAACAAGCACACATTAAGTCATACAACTATTTTTTTTTGTTTTTCTTATTGGAGTTTACAAAATATTATTTAAATGTTTTAAGAAACTACTTTCTGTGCGCTATAACTATCATCTTTTAAAGCACTTTAAGTTTAACCTTAAAACTTAAAATAGTTCTCCTTATCTTAAGTCATTAACATGATACCACAAACTGCTCCTAAAAATAAAAATAAAGTAATTGTTTAACATATTTTAAATAAAGATAAATAATAAACATAAATTTTTGCTATTGTACTTAGTATATTTTTGTTAAAAAACTACAAAACTATTGTATAATTCTATTTTCGCAACATTTTCTACAATATAAAATTTTTTTTATTCATTTAAAACTTTGCATAACATTTTAATTATAAGTTTAAACAACTTTTAATAGTTTATTAACTTTGTTGTGTTAACAAATGTAAGGATCTACTTAAAACTAAATGAGAATATTTGCTGTTTTCCTTGTTGTCTACATTTAGATTTTATTGAAATTAACAAGTTGTTATCAAATTAATACATAGCAGTCAGTCTTTGAAAAAATGTTAGCTGTTTGCTTAAATATTTCAACATTAGATGCATTTTTTTGAAGTTATTTATTTTATAGAAAGTAATACGTTTTATAGTACTTGTAGCTCCAAAAAGATTATATTAAGTATGATATGACTGAAAGTTTTATAAAATATTAAATTTTTAAAAGTTTTAGAGTAGATTTAAATAAGCATACAACTATTTAACTTAATTATTGTAACAATGTACAGCTAGTTACTTAAACTCATTTCATAAAAGAGGTGCAGATCTTAATAATATTTTCAATTTAGATATTTCTATTAAAAAAAAAGCTAAGTCAGCATTTTTTATTAGTATGTTTAAATGGAATAGAAAAAATAAGTAAATCAGTATATCTCTGCTTTGTTATCCAATTTTCTTGTTTACTACGGATAATTGATTGACTTGAAAATAAATTTATATAAAGTTTGATATAGACGTTCGCAATACTTCCTCTTGCATACTTTGCACAACTTTTCACGTTGTCTACACTTTTCCACATACTTGTGCCTCCAATCTTTGTAGCAAAACCGTCCGCAATGTTTATGAATAGTTTTGATATTTCTCCGAGCCTTGCGTAAATCTTAAAAATATTGTTGCTTAAATCAAAGACTTATTACTGTATAAAAAATGTATTTATTATGATTAAAATATGTTAGATTTATAGTAAGCATTTTTAACAACAAGTTTATAAAGTTAGACGAAAATAGCTTTGAAAAAAATTACAAACAATCGAAAGATTTAAGATTTATTGTTATAATTAGTATAAGTATATTTGAACTCAAAATTTTGAACTCAAACAGTTTAATTAGGACACTATCGTATTTACAAATACTACAACAAGTTTTAATTAAAATTATCTTAAACTAGCAGCAACAAATAGAATAAAGTAAATAATTTATCAGTATTTTTTTTGAATTTTCTCAAAATACCATTAAACTTAAAACTAAGGAAATACTAACCTCTAGCACGGCTTAATGTAGACATAAGAATTAGACCGAATAATATTAAGACGGCAAGGTTTTTTGAAAGCATCATTTTTATTATTACTTTTCTGTCTTGCCAATACTACTTTCAGCATAACTAATAGAAAATAAGTTTCTAACTTAATTTTATACTAGTTATTTCAAACTTCTACTTCACTTAATTCTCTCAAATTCTCTTTTGTATTGTAAATAACGATAAAACGATTACATAATATTTACTTTTAAAAATATATTTGTAATAACGAGTTCTAACAAAGTTTATACGCTTTTAGTATTCTTCACTTAACACTAAAAGTGACTCATCTGTATTTGTAAAAATTAACCATAGTTGTATTGTTTCAATTAAAATTACTTTTTTTCACTGTAGTTCAAATCGACGTTTTAAACACTGTAGTCTTTTATAGCTTATTGTAAATAAACATAATAAAGTTTAACTCTTTAAACAGTTTTGGGTGGTTAAGTTTTTATTAAAAGTATGTACTGTAAATCTTAACAAAAATAACTTTTCATAATACCTTAGTAAACTTTGCTGACTGTCATTAAGAATTTTTTTATTAGGACAAAACTTGCAAATTGTTTCGATTATTAAAAGAAATCAAAAAGACATAAACTTGATAAACTTAGACTTGGTTAATTCTTAAAAAAAATCTAAACAAAAATAAAAAGATTTGATAACAGTTTGTAAAGTAACACCAAAAAAAACTGTATAGACTATAATATTAATATGGTAATATATTATTATATATTGTTGTTTTTATGTTGTAAATCTAAAGAAATGTTCAAACATTATTCTATAACAAAAAAGTAGTCTTAGTGACGGTCGGCAAAGTTTACTAAAGTATTTTATAAAACTAATTTTATTAAAATTTACAGTACATGTTTATGGTACAAATTGGACATCTTAAACTAAATAAAGAGTTAAACTTTTTTATTTTTATTTACAATAAGCTATGAAACTTATTCCAAACTACAATATTTAAAAATAGTATTGTAAATCAAAAGAAATATTGGGACAACACTTGGTTGTTTATGCCGAGCATTTTACAGATAAACGCACTATTAAATCATTTTTTTGCAAATTAACTTAGACATAAAACAAAGTCTTTAATAACTTATTTTAATTTTCTTTATGGTTGAAATAAATAAAAAATATGTTAAGGTAATTGTACATTTTTTAAAGTTTGCAGTTAACAAAAAATTATTGTTTTATTAAACTAATATTTTTTATATAGATAAAAACAAGGCAAGACACAAATATAATTTGTAATTGCTCAATCAAAAATAAGGGTTTTAAATATAACAGGCTATAATTTTTACTAACAAAATATACTTTTGTAGAAACTTAATTAAACTTGTTAATTAAAAGTTTAAATTTTCTTTTTTATAAATAAAACATATTTTTTATTTAGAAAAATTAATTTTTAAGAGAGAATTACATTAGCTTTATAAAATATAAAATTTTGACTAGATATTTTGATTTTTGAAGTCAATACTATGTTTTGCGGTTTTGTAGTAAGTAAAGGTTTTAGCTACAAGTATTAAAGGTTTAGCAAAACAATGAAAAATAGTAAAACAAAGTTTAAACTTGCTGTTGTACATAAAGCTATTAATGTACACTTTAAGTAAAGCTAGTGTACTAAAACGTTTTCGCAAGCTAGTTGGTTTAAAGGATTTTTAAGTTCGATTAAAAGTTTTTTTAAAGTGTATATTAAAAAAAAAAAGTTAAAATGTAAAGGTTAGTATTTAGTTTTCAATAACCAAATTACAAACTATAAAAATTTAAATTCAAAACAAGCAAAACTAAAATAAACGTACAGTTTGATTTTACAAACGTTGTAAAAAACAACACTAATATTTGTTTTACAAAGGTAAAGAAATAAAAACAATTGTGATTTATTTATAGAAATATAGGCAGTCTAAATATTTTAGTTATTTCTAAACAGTGGTTACGTAAAATCATTGTTAAGTTTTCTCGGTAACATAACTTTTAAAAACAAATGCTGTAATCGATTTGTGTTATTAACTTATTTGCATTTTTTTAACACCTTACGAATTTAGTAGAAAAGAAAAACAAAATAAAAGCTTTAAAAAATATTTTGCAATTTTTTGCCTTGTTTTATAGTGTGTTCATTTTTTTGAAAACCATTTAATTCAAATGGTTACTGTTTTGACTGAACATATTTAATTGATTATAATAACTTAATTAAATCAAAAAAAAAGTTTTGATTTCAAGCAAATGGCTAAATAACTTAAAAACATCAAATAATAATGAAATGTGCTTTAACGTTCTTCTTTTGTTGTTTATATGTATATAAAGCCAAACTTGTTTGATTCTTAAATGAAAATAGCTTGTCGTTAAAACTTTTGCTCCAAACACGTCCAAGTTAATTCTATTTGTTTTAAATAAAATTACTGAAAAATTATAAGGCTGGTTTAAACAATAACAACTAGATATTGATAAAAAAGCAAAGCTAAGAGCTTTTCTTCAATAACATAAAATCAAAATTTTAACTACTCTTTTTGAGCTTAGTCAAAATTTAAATGTAAACAATGTTACTTATATAAGTTTTTATGAATTTTTCAGAAAGTTAAAGTAAGTTTAATTCTTACTAATACAATTCTATTTAGCTAGGTTTTTCGTACGCGTAAAAATATATTATGAAAAGTCAAAACAACGTTAGAGAGTTAAGCACTTTTATTTTACCTTCTGTCTATGTTTGAGTTGGTACTAAAAATAATATTATCCATTTCAAATCAATAAGTGTTCAAACTTTAATTTCAAAACTTATTTAGTAATATAAATACCGCTACTCCAATCTCTTTTATCTTCTATCACTTTTGCACTGAAAAAAGTTTAAAATTTAAAAAAAGATATTTTATGATTAAAAAAAATTATTAATCAAATATCAAATATGAAAACTTAAAAAAAGTCAAGATATCAAAATAACAAAAAAAAACTAAACTTTACTTACTATATTTGTGTTAGATTATAGGTAACTAAGTATAGTCGTGAACATTATATCTCTCATTGATTTTACGACGGTTTAAAAAACACATATAACAAAAAAGTACTAATTTGGTTGAAAGCAAATAAATTTTAAAAAATAGTGTTATTTTAATATATTTAAAATTTTACGCCAGTTTATTAGATAAATGATGGTGTGCACAAGTTTTTGGACAGTTGTTTAACTTTGCGAAAAACTTACTATACACAATAAACTTATTTTTTTTTAGACGACTTGAATTAAGAAAACAGGTTAGTTTATAAAACTTGAGTAGTTGTTTAAGTAATTTTCGTATTAGAGCTTATAATGCAGGGGTTGGAAGGCATTTGGTGGTCGCGGGTCAAGTTGAAAAAAAAACCACAGACTGCAGTTGTAGTTTATTTACTCATAAGAGACCCAAAATACCAAATGTAAATTTTGAACTTTATGTGAAATGTACCTAAGTTTTTTTATTGCTCTTCGTCTCAAACCCCATAATATTTAGTGCAAGTTTCTAAATTTTCTTTCTCAAACCACATTTCACAAAATAAAAACATGCTTGCAGGCCGCAGCTTGCCGAACCCTGATTTAAACAAACAAATTTCAGTAAAGCTGTGTCAACCTGGTTTGGTTTGCGGCTTGATAAAGTTTTTTTTTTTGGCGAACTTGACGGTTTACTGCAGATTTTAAGATACCAGCACCAATAAAATGTCAAATCTGTTGGTATAAAAACAACTGGAAAAAGCATTTTCACAATGCTTTTCAACGCAGAAAATAAAACTTGTTGCTGCTCTTTTTTATGATAGAGCTGTTGCATGCTTGACAACAAAGAATCCTGATTGCCATTTCCTGCCAGTACCACACCATGAAGATCTATTCGCTAGAAAATGACAACAATAATGCATTTTAGAAAGTTTATTTTTAGATGTTTACATTATAAATTGTCCAAGAACAAGGTCGAAAGTGAGTTTTGGCAAAGACCACAAAACTTTTAATTTGCATAAAGAATTTCTTTTTTTTTTGTTAAAAGGAAATTTTTAGAAACGCTAGAGCGTTTTTATTTATACAGAAATGCACAAGTGCGAATTTATTTAAATTGGAAGACTTTAAGCTTGCTTGAGTTCACAACCTCTTTTCAGTTACAAAAAACTTAATAAGTTTATTTCTTTACTGCAGGGAAAAGATGAGATATTTTTCTTATTAACGTAAAAATAACTGCACTGAAAGAAAAGTTAATAATCAGATTTAATATAAAAATCAGAAAGTTATTCAAACTTTCCAGGTCTTAAAATGTTATAAACACGTGTAATTAGGAAAATCAAAATATAAAGAGCTGTCATGTACACTAAAGCAGTTGGTAGCTAATAAATTTTTGATACTTTTCATCAGTTTTTTCCTGGAAGTAAAAATAATCTGAATTTAATCAAATTTCAGCGCAGAAATTGCTCTAGGGGTCCAAAAAAGCAACAAAAAAAGCTTACTTGTTCTTACCACTAACTTCTCACTAAATTACAAGCTAAAAGTAGTAATTTTAAACTTAACATTTGTTATTAGCACACTAGACAAACTTATTTTTATTAAAAGAAAATGCTTTGTCCGTATAGTTGCATGACAAAATAAAACTTTTTAATATCATGAGAAATAGAACGAAACTGATTTGCATATGTATTTCTTATCTCACACTCTTTTTTGCACATTAAGAAGTTACATGTAAACTGGACTAAATGTAGTGTTTTTAGATTCTTGGATAAAAACAGGTTCACTTAGACTAGTCTTTGGTAACTAATACTGTTTTATTGCCTCAGTTAGTTAGAGAGTAGTAACACTGATTGAGTAGTATAAGGTATATAAAAAAATTGTTCTTAGTAAGTTGTTAAAGTATTACTAACTACCGAAAGTAGGCGCTTTGGTGGAAAAGTTGTTTCTATGATTGAGCTGCTGCAACAATTGCTAAGTACAAGTTGTTTGAATACAAAGATTGTTATTTCCTGCCGCTGCAGGCTACATCGTGAAAATCAAGCGACTGGAAAGCGACAACAAAAATCGCATTTTACAAAGTTTATTTCTAAATGTTTATATTATGAATTGAACAAGGCCAAAAGTGATTTTCGGTAGAGACAACTACAAACTTACTCAGCGTATAAAATATTTTTTTTGTTAAGAGTAATTTCCTTTCCAACGTTTATTTTTTTTAACAAGAGACGGTAGGGTTTTTCATTTGAATGCACAATTCAAAATACAAATTTACTCAAAGGTTTAAAGTGGAACTTTTAGTCATTTAATAAAAAATTATTAAATGCTAACAGCAGAGAAAATTTTGTAACACTTTCATTTGAATGGAAAATATTTATCATACAAGAGAAATTGAAAAAAAAATCAGAAAGTTATGCAAACTTTCCAGGTCTTGAAAATTCTATAAACACGTGTAATTAGGAAAAACATAGTTTTTAAAGAGCTACAATGTATACTTAAGCAGTTGCTATCATCGAATCTAATAACTTTTTATTTTTTTCCTGAAAATAAAAAGAATTTAAACTTAATAAACTTTTAGCGCAGAAATTGCTCTAGGAGTCCTTACCACTAACTAAATTACAACTTGGGGTGAACATAATGTTTTTTTTTTCAACTTAATGTGCACAGATTTTGATTAGCTTTAAAGCTACTGTTCTATTATAACACTGCTTCAGATTTCAAATAGAACAGAAAAATTTTTAAACTATTTTACTCAAAACTAATTTTTATCTCTTTTACTAATTCAAATGCTTTATTGAAACTCTTGGTTTGAATTAAGATTTTTTGTAATATAATTTTATAAATAGACTTATGTTTTTTTTTCTATTTCATTCTTTATGATAGACCATTTAACAAAAAAATAATTGATTTTTTTACTACTTAGTTATTCTTAAAAATAAATAAAGCGATTAATTAATATAACGTAAGGACAACAACTAAAACTTATAAGGAAAACAATACTTTCTTATATATATGGTGAACCTAATAACTTTCAAAATCTGCGCACAGTAAATTGATAAAAAAAAATTGTAGTTGATTATAAATAATTTTACTGTTGAAACTAATTATAGTAAGGTTTACAGCAGAGTTTCCCAAAGTGGGCCAATTTCAGATACTCAGGGTGCCACGAGCAGCAAAGGGGTAAGAGAAAGGCCATGAGCAGTAAAGGAGCCACAGGGGGGCCATGCAGTCATAGTTTGAAACTTACACTAGATATTCAAAAAAAAAGGTCTTAGATGCTTTTAATGGCAGTTTAGAAATGAAGTGAAAAAAAGTCTTATATGTTTTTATGGTAGTTTTTGAGTAATCTTGTTGAAAGGGCCATGACTTTTTTAATTTCTTTAAAGGGGGCCATTTGCAAAAACGTTTGGCAAACCCTGGTTTACAGTAATCATGCTTAAAATTAGAACATATATTTTTAGAATTGAAATTAAGACACACTATACACTTATACAGAAGAAAACTTTAGTATTACTCAACTTATGTAGTATAATAATTCACAGGGACACCTTTGAAAAACACAGGTATAACAAACACTTTAACAGTAATTACAAACAATAAAATAGTCAATTAAACGTAAATCGTAAAATAACAAGTACTACTAAACTAAGTACTAAGTTTTAAATGCAAAGTGTTACTACAAATAATTGTAAAGCAAATCAATAATAATGTTTGAGTTTCACAGTGTAAAATTAAGATAGTCAAGTCGCACATCAAGTAATACAGCAGCCGATATAAAATATTACAGAATTTTTTCGTGTTGAACTTTCTGTTGGGATTCTTCACGCCTTCTTGGGGCTGCTGAAAATATTTAAAATGTTGGTAAATTTAAAGACCGCCACTTACAAGAAACAATAAAACTCAAAAACATAAAACCAAATTCAATTAAAAGATTAAAAACAATATTATAATTATAATAATTATAATAAAAACAATAAGATCAAAATAAAGCTTTTAATATACTAGTTAAAACAACATATTTCTAAAAAGAAAATAATAAGACAAAACTTTATAAGGTAACCTTATACAACACAGCTTGTGGTTTTCTATTGTAATAAAGTTCAAAATTATAAAAGTCTCTTAAAACTTGCTAATAACAACAATTTTCATTATACTTAAGTAACTCTGAAAGTTTTTATGTTAATAAAGTCATAATAAGACTTAAGCTATATTAGATAATTCAATAGAAAACTGTTTCGTTATAATTTTAACTAAAGAAAATACTATTATTAGCAGTAACAAGAAACCTGTTTTTAAGCTCATAAATTTCCTGAGAGCAGTTTTTCAGAATAGAAAACTGTTGTTCGAATTCTGCTTGCCGTTCAATTTCGTTTTGTAAATTGCTCAATTGGTTATTTACATTCTCCTTCTCACACAAGCTTTCAACTGTTTTCTGAAAAGAGTATTTCAGTTTGAAAAAAAAAAAATGAAACTAACTTAGAACAAATATTTATACACATACATTTGTTACATGTAGTAAGACAATACTAAGACAACTAAATTAAAATACCTAGATTTGGAAATATTGTCTTTTAGATGAGTTTTTGGCTATCAAGAGGCGTTAATTAGTGAGGCGGCGAAATAGTAAATGGGTAACTAGTTAGTAAAGGGGCGGTATAAAATTTTTATTTTTCAACTTCTGCCAAGTGGGTCGTTGTTAAAATAAGTTTGGGAAACACTGCTCTAAACCCACTGAAATGACAGTAAAGTTCTTGAGCAAATACCAAATTGAACCAATTAAAAACCTTGTTCAACTTTTCTCTGACGTTACAGCTGTGAAACTCTTGTTTCAATTGGTCGATGTGGCGCTCGTACGAAGCTAATTGGTCTTCCAAATGGTTGATTCGCTTCACTGCGCACGACTGAATCCTCATAAACTCGTTCACTGTTCTCTGTTGACATATAAAGATAGTGTAAATTTTTAAAAGCTGATAACATTTTATTTATTCGAAACAGTTTTATTTATTGACCTTGTAAAGTCCTCTGTGAATAAGTGGTAAGAAAAATCTATGGTAAGCTTAAGAGTTTTGATATTTTTGAAATTACTATGGCTTTAGCTATCAAAAACATTTCGGCTAAATTATAGTATTAAAATCATAAAAATTTGCAAAAATTAAATTCTTTTTTTAAAAGTAAATAAAGGTAAGGTGTATTAAAAGTTGTGATTTATTAAAATTTATAGAAACTTAAAAGATCAAATACTTATTAAAAAAGGTAAAACTAACAGAAAAAGTTTAGATAAAATATATAATTAACACATATTTATAAACAAAGAGTGCAAATTTAAACAAATAATATATTTATCAACAAATTAAACAAACTAACTGTTGCAATTTGCATACTAGATCCACCTTTTTCAATTAACTTGTCATGATGCGATTTCAGCTGGTAAAAAATATATAAATTCAACGAGCGTACTCACTAAAATCAGGTTTTTAGCTTTGCTTGCTACAACTTTATTTTATTTTTTTTTAATTTATGGAAGTAAAAGGTAGTCAAATTTAAGAAAAATACATTATCAAAATAGAAAACTAGTATATATTTGAAAAAGTTTAAATAACATATATTACTTTTTCAAAAACATCTTTATCGTTGAGGTCATTCAGATTGTTTTCAATCGTTTTGAAGTAATTAGTTATAAAGTTTTTCTCTCTGTCAGTTAAAAGTTTTATTAAAAAGTTATTCATACTTTTAACAGATGTAAAACAAATATTAAAAGATAACTTTAATGTTCTCCAAGCCAAAGAATGGAAGTTGAAATTATACTATATTTCAACATGTATATTCTTAAACTGATTTAAACTTAAATAATAAAACATTCAGTTTATTTTTCAGTTTGAAAACGGAATAGCTTAACCTAAATATTCATTCTTAAAATTGAATATAAAACTTGTACCTAAAATAAAAAGCTCAAAAAGAATATTATAGTTTATAAAAGCTCAAAAGTAAGTTCTAATTAAATAAAAATAAACCAACTACTCAAAAACAAACTCAATATACAATTTATTTTCACTATAACTTACCCGACTGCTTTTTTCAAAGCTGATTTTGCTTGATTTAAAGTCTTTTCCAACTCATCTTTTTCTTTTGTGATAACTTCTACTTGTTGTGCAAAATGTTGACTTTCGTGAACTCTTCTTTTCACCTCTAACCGCGCATCAGTTAAATCCTATTTAGTTAAGATAGTTACTAAATCATAGTTAAATAAAATTTAAAGAGATTTTTTTTGAATTTTTAACAATTTCTTTTGCACTATAAATTAAATTTTCAAAACCTTTAGATTATAATAAAAAAAACTTGCAACCAAACTAAACTAAAAACCTTATTTTTTTACAAATAAGTAACATTTATAATACTTAAATCTTTTTAAGAATTCATATAACTCGAAAATAAAAACCACATAACAATATTGCAAACATTTAAAATTACATGAAGTCTCCTAATAAGTGGTTTAATTTAACTCCTTATTGATGTAAAAAACAAAGATTATTTTTTTAACTTAACTATACAAGCGTTTGGAAAAAAACTCTTATTAAAAAATGAAAAGATTTCAAATTTATTTAATTCTGAAAAATAAAACTTTTGTTTACTTTTATTTCATTGAAGTTAATTATTAAATCCTATCAAAATATATACAATTCATATTTTAGTATTAAATATTATTAAAAAGCCGGCATCAGACTTCATTGTGTTGTTAAGCTAACTTATGGAAGTTTAGTTAATATTTAATGTAAAAAATTTTAAACTTACAGAAACTGCTTCATTGAGTGTCTTAAGATTTTGTCTTTCATTTTTAGAATAATTCTTTAACTTTCCCTTCATTTCCTATAATTTTTTTTTTAATTACCATAAAACTAAAAAAAAGTTGTCATAAAATGTATAAATAGAATTTTACAGTTTAAAAAGATAATTTTATCATCGTACAACGCAAAAAAATTTACAGACAAGTTCAAAGTTAGTTAAAAACTTAAAAGAAAATAACAAAATATTTAAGTGTTGCACATTTGTTAAACCAGTATATTTTATCTCAAAAACAAAATTTCAAGACTAAAGTATCAAATGTTGCAGGCAAAGTAAACTTACAAAATAGCTATAGTTTAAAATTTATTAAAGTTTGATATTGCCAAACCAGAATTTCCCAATATTTTTTTCAAAAGGCCCCCTTTAATTAAAATTAAAAAGCTACAGCCCCCTCCAACAACATTTCTCAAAAAACTACCATTAAAAACGCTTAAGACCTCTCATGGCCCCCTGAATTTCTGTAATGGCCTACTTTGAGAAACTCTGGTCTAAACGTAGTTAGAATTGGTTAATAAAACTTCAAATACTTAGTTTATGTAATATACATTCATCCTGTAGTTCATATTAGTTTTAACTAAATTACACGTTATAAGTTATACAACAAATCTAATAACAAAATTAACTTTGATCTTATCAGATTGTTCCTGAAGTAGCGATTGGCTGGTCTTTTCACGCTTCAGCGCATTTTTCAGCTCCTTTGTGACGTCATCGCAGTGAATCAGCTTCATTCTGACGTCATAATCCCTGTTCTGAAGATCGTTCAAGTTTTCTTTCATCGACGCTGAACATTTAAATGTTTAAGTGATAAAGAGTTTTGAAGCTTTGATACACACAAAATCTTGATGAGACAAAAGTTTACAAAAAAAAAACTACTTATATTTAACATTTTTTTAAATATGACGTTGTAATGTAACTCAATAAACTTAGACAGTTAAAAATTTAAAGCTTTAGGCTGAAAAATGTTTCTTTTGTGTGTTAAACCACAGTAAGAGTATTTTTAAATTATATTTTTATTTTTTTCTCTCTTCGATCTTTTCCAAACTCACAGTTTTTTTTATCGAAATTAACAGCAATAACCGTATCACTGGCCTTAAAAAAATTCAGAATGGCACGTATTTAACTTTAGGTGGTCACTTTATACGGTGAAACAGATTAAGTGTAGAAAGCCAAGTTTTAAAAGTTTAGGGTTAAGGAGTGTGATAAAAAACCGGTGACTATCGACAAAAGGTTAAGGACATATCAGTTTAAAAACTACTATGATTGTGGTTTAATATTTTAGTTTAAACTTGAACATGACTGTTTTGGTTTATGTTAAGATTTCTAATTATTGGTTAATTTAGAATTATAAAAGGAGTTTCAAGGTTTAATAACTAGAGTTTAAAAGTTAGGGGTGTTTTGATTAAGGATAATGTTTTACAATTTTCGTGCAAAAATTACAAGTAGTTTTAAATTGGTATACTATCAAAATCCACCTGCGTTCAAAATCCAGCGATTTTTTCTTCTTCTTTATTTATTAATTTATTTTTATTTTTTTAATTTATTTTTTACTATCACTGTTACCCTTAAGGCCATAGGGGGGGTCCACTTTGTTTTTTACAACTTGATCTTATTTTGTAGAATTTAATCTGAGCTATCAGACTTTTTTAACTGCTTAAAAAAACTCAAAGTAACTTTTGAGATATAAGCGATCAAAGAAAGGGCGTTCAATAGGTTCCTTATGGAAGGCAAAAACTAAAAATGCGAAAAAAGACTATTTCACTAAAAATCTATCTCCTCCTTCATTTTTTGAGTAATCTTTTTCAAATTTTTACAGAATGTGTATCATTAAACTTTAAAGAGATCTATTGTAGGAATTTTTTTAATTTTGAGTAAAAAAAATATTATTGTCAAAAAACTACCCTTTTTTTTAGTTTTTTGTGGATAAAATTTTTATTTTTCAAAATTTCAAAAATTCCAACATTCAAATTCTTCAAAATATTAAAAGGAACATTTCCTGAAAATTTGAAGTCTCTAGGTCAAAAAATGAAGGAGGAGATAGGTTTTTAGTGAATTTTTAAATTTCCGAGAAAATTGACCCCGAAAAATTTGCGGTCCATACGTTTGTATCGGAAACTTTTTACAAAAAATAAAATATCTCAAAAGTTAAATTATATTTTTGAATCCATAAAAACAGGCTTGTAGTTTGTATTTAAAGCTTTCATATAAAATCCAAAGTTATTTTTTGTAAAAAAAAAAGTCGGACCCCCCCCCTATGACCTTAACCCTCGATCGGTAAACAGTTCTCGAACTTGACTGGGTGGATTTTGATCGGGTGGATTTTGAACGTATCCCTTCAATTTTACTTGAAATGTTATCACAACTTATTTATAATCCTTGTGAACATAATGACAGTTCGAAATGTGCAAGTCAGTTATATTGAGTTGGAATAAGTATATGATAAGATATAAATTTTTTTAATGTAAAAAGCTTGTTTAGTACAAAAACAATTAAGTAACTAGAAAAATAATAAATATACATAAAACTTTTACCTATAATTTAAAAGTACGACTATTTTTTACTAAACTATAAACACAGTTGTAAAGTAAAAAATAACAGAAGCTTAGACCTTGTTATTTTAAACACTTAACAATAATTACCCATGTCTTTCTGATAATTTTCAATTTTAATCGAAAGCTGACAGTTTTCGTTGTCAATTTGCAGTTTCTCTATTTCAGCTTGTTGCAATAATTTTGTCAGATGAATGAAATGATCTTTTACTTTCGATGTCAGTTGCTAAAAAAGTATAAAGTAATTTAAATTAAAGGTTTGGAAGATATGTTCATGAAAGACAGCCAAGTACAAATTAGCTACTAAAAGTACCAGTTTAAAGTTTGAGTGCTTAAATTATTTTGAACTAGACTAAAACTAAAGAAGGAATAAAAATTAAACTCTAACCAGCAAAAGTAGAAGAAGTAAAAACACTAAAAATAACTTTGTGGCTCACTGTTTTTTGTATTCACATTACTGCTAGTATAAGCAGAGTAGGAATAATTAACTAAAAGTATACTGCATCAGACAATACAATTTAAATACAATTCTAAAACTAACTTTAGGTGAATAATAAGTGGAAACTTCTTTATTTTTTGTTAGAACTTTCTCTAACCCTAGTTTCAAATCTTCGTGTAAAAGATTTTGACGCCTGAAAAGAAGTTATATAAGATAGTAAACAAACTTTTAATAAAAAATTAAATTAAACTTTAGCCATTATACTTTTAAATAAAGTTTATCATTCCATCTAAAAAACATCAATAACGTTAAAAAGTTAAAATATTAGGTTGTAATCTAGTTGTGCTAGATACTAATGTTTTATAAAACCTCTAAAATAAAACAAAAAATACTTTAAAATAACCTTAAGTAATCTATATTACTTTAATAAAACTAAATACTTATAAAAGTTTCACCTGTAAACTTGGTTGTTGTCATTATTATGTTCGAAATAATGTTGTGTCCATTTAGCCAGTTTAACGAAAACTTTTTTGCAGGCTGCACTCAAACTTGTATCTGAAATGCAAAGTAAGTTTAAGACAAAGTATCAACATGTTTAATTATGCTTCAATCCTGAAACTTAGCAGAAACTAGAAACAAAACTAAATGTTATTTATATTTAACTAGTCAACTATTTACTTGTTGTATCACTGTTATTTTGAACAAGTTTTTCTATAGGTTTAGTTGCATTAGCGATATTTTGCAATAAGTTTTCATCTTTTTCGAATAGTTCTTGCAAATTTGTCGTTTCATCTGATTTAGCTAAAAAAATTTGCAAATTAGGTAAAAAAATTTTTAATAGCTTATACAAAAAAAAATTGATTTATATTTTACAATTTTTTTTGCTGAAAAACTACTTAATTTTATTCATTTATTGCTTAGACTTTATTTAACGTACAGGACCTTTTAACTTAACTTTCAACTTTAACATAATTTTGAATCGATTAATAGGACCTATCTATTTTTAGAACTTAAAAAAATGTTTATTTGCAAAAATTAATCAAAATTAAGCTTTATCAAAAGGCTCTACAATAGTTTAACACAAATAAATATCAAATACATTCAGTAAATAATAAATAAATAAACTTGATTCTTACAGAAATGTTAAGTTACCATACACTTTTTAATAAAAAAACAAAACAAAAAACTTATTTATGTGTTATCATACGTATTTTTTTTATTCTAATAATTTCTTTAATCTTTCCTTACATTACTTAATTGTAATGTTCTGTTACATAATTACAAAAAACATAAATAAAAAATGTATACACTAACGAGTTAGGGCAGAAACAGAGTTGTTTTCAAATGAACAAGAAAACAGTTTGTTTGAATTTTTTGAAATATTTTTCAACCTGTTTCCGGCTAATACTGCAATTACTGCCACTCTGAATCTGTAAAATATTTAGAATTAATTTAAATTTTAAATGAAAATCATTTGAGAATGTAACAAGTCGAACGTAAACTTATCTCTTGTTTTAATTAAATTAATTGTTATATATGCTGTTTAAAATAACCGTTTTATTTGAAATAACGAAAATACTTACAGTTAAGCCAGTTCAAAAAGAATCCAAGAGAACAACGATATCTAACTTAGAACTTATTTTTACATAAATATGTTAATAAGAACTCGATACAGTATGTGAAAAAACATAGTTTAGGATTATTTTAATTAAATATACACTACCACATACGAAAAAATACCTTACTAATGGATGAGAACTTTTAAAAGAATATGAACTTTTTTGTAAACTATTTTTTTCTTCACAATGTTTGCTCAACGAATCTTCTAAACTCCTTTAAAAAATAAACAATAAATTTAAACAACTTACAAAATATTGTTTTTGAAGCATATTTTTAGGAAGACAAAACTTTTATTTTAACTAAAAAACTTAATTATCTTTTTGTTTAAAGGCGTTTTTACAAGATCTTATTGCAAGATCTATTTACAAATGTATTTATTAAAACTTACACATTTTCTATACATTAAAACAATACCAGACTGAACTTTTCAAATGAAAGTAACAATTTTCTTGTTATAATTTTCTTGTTTTTGTTATAAATAACACAAACCTGATCATGAGCAGGTTATCTTCATGTGATCTCAACGATCTGGTGAGATATGTGACATGTTTAACAAGATCGGATTTGCACTCCAACAAGGAGAATACTGTTCCCAGTAGAATAAAACTTGCAGCCGACATAGATTTTCTAAACTGCAAAAAAAAATTAAAGTTTGAATTTGTAGTTTGAAAATTAATGAAGAAGAACCATGATTAAAACAACATGATGCAGTAAAAGCAAAGAGTAAATTTAAACAAATTCCTTTTAAAGTAAAGTACAACCCTTAAACTTTCTGCGCAAATCAGGGTTGTCACTCTTTGGATCCAAAAATCTTCCCTTAGTGACTAAGAACTTCCCAGTGTAACCTTAAACTTCCCTGAGTTTCCCTGAGTTTTTTTTTAATCCTTAAATATTTTATTAATTAGTGAAAAATTACAATGTTAATTCTAAGAATATTGAAGAACTAGCCGCAAGGCTTAAAAATTTCTAAATAAGCACTTAAAAATAAATAAAATAAACTGTTTTTAACAAAATTTTGAAACCGGATTAACTAAATCTGATTCTAGATCTAGAAAAAAAAATCCCTGAGATTTTTTAAAAACTTTAAAATTTCCCTGAAGTTTTTAGAAAAAATCAAAACTGCTTTGAGTTTCCCTGAGTTAAAAAAAAGAATCAAAATTCTCTGAGTTTCCCTAAGGTTTTCTATAACTTGAAAATTCCCTGAGTTTCCCTGAGTGTGTGGCAAACCTGGCAAATTGTCAAATTTTTTAAATGTATATATATAATTCAAAATCATCGCAAAAGTATAAATTCTATTCTATACATTTTAACATATTAAGTAGATTTTAAGTATATATATATATTGTGAAACTTATTTAAGATTTAATGCAATAACGATTCTTAGTATAAGCATATCAGTAAAGTTTTATCAATTTTAACTAAAATAAAAAAAAAATCTTATATAATATAAAAACTTTTAAACTTGATCTATAGATATATAAAAACCAGAAACATAATTCACCTTCACAAGAAACTGTTGGTCTAGTTGCATCTTGTCGAGTTGATTTTGCAGGTTCTCGTTGATCGATTGGGACGTATTGTATGACGTCATGTACTCGTCATTCACTGCTTGCACTTTCTGTTGTTGCGTCATAATTAGTTGGTAAACTATTATGATTCTAATTGACAAAATTTTCGAGTGGCATTGAGGTGCAACATTATTTAAAAGGTAAGTTAGCAAACTTAGAAGTTACAAATTACATATGAATTAAAAATAAATTCAGTATGTATAGAAACAAATTGTCTTAATTTTTCTTGACGAAAGTTATGAGTGGTAACCCGATAAAAAAAACATATAAAAAAAATTTCATATGATAGAAATTAAATGAATTTAATTATAAACATATACATTTTTTTAGGCTGTATCAAGTTTAAATACTTGAGCATACAGACAACAGAGTTTACATACATTGAGACTTATGGTATTGCATTTAATTCACTTTATGTTTCATTCAATGATATCTGTAATCTGAGATTTACAAACAAAATTCATCATGAGTTAGCAACAATAGTTTTTCTAAACACATTTTTATTTATCGCGCAGTATACAGGGTTGCATTGTATTTCAAGCAAAAAAGCCAGGCTGAGTGGTCAAAAACTATTCTGAGTGACACTAAACTAGCCTAAGTTTTTTAAAGAATTTAAAAAACAAATTATAGCAAAACACTTTAAAATAGTGGCAATCAAGTTTAACTGCTTAAAACATCATGATAATAAAAAAACTTTATATATCTGGAAAATAAATAAGTGGGAGCCGATCATTTCTAACCCGCTATCATTTCTAACCCAATCACTTCTAACCCGATCATTTCTAACCCGATCATTTCTAACCCGATCATTTCTAACCCGATCACTTCTAACCCGATCACTTCTAACCCGATCACTTCTAACACGATCACTTCTAACCCGATTACTTCTAACACGATCACTTCTAACCCGTTCACTTCTAACCCGATCACTTCTAACCCGATCACTTCTAACACGATCATTTCTTACCCGATCATTTCTAACCCGATCATTTCTTACCCGATCACTTCTAACACGATCATTTCTAACCCGATCACTTCTAACCCGATCATTTCTAACACGATCACTTCTATCCCGATCACTTCTAACCCGATCATTTCTAACAAGATCACTTCTAACCCGATTATTTCTAACCCAGTTTAGCCCGATCATTTCTAACCCGATCATTTCTAACCCGATCATTTCTAACCCGATCACTTCTAACCCGATCACTTCTAACCTGATAACTTCTAGCCTGATCGTTTCTGGTCCGATCGTTTCCAACCTATTTTACTTGTTTGTTTACATTTATTTGTTTTCAGGATTTAATTATAAACTAACAATTCATAATAAAGTAATTAAAATAATTTAAAAAAATTCAATTTCTAATTATTTTAAAACATAATGATTTAATGTGTTACGTAAAAATTTTTTTTGTATAATTTGTTATTTTAGTACAAACTTAACATAGTATTAATTTTCTTTGTTTACCTCATTTTTTGAGTTGTATAAACGAATCTATTAACTTATATTTATAATTCATACATAATGATCGCTAAATAATCTAAAGTTTTTGTGTTTTTGGAAATCTGTAGGATAATAACTTTTAAAAGATATCAAGAAAAATATTAATAAAGTTTTTACTATCAATCGTTCAAAATTATTTTGGCAATTTTAAATTTTTTTAAACTTTTAAAATTTTATTAAAAATGTAAATTTATTTTGCTCTATATACAACATATTTTTAAAGAATTATAAAAAAAATAAAAAAACAAGTTTTCGACACTTAACTTTTATATTTAAGTATATTATATAATATTCTTATTTAATCTTTATATATAATTTACTATTGGCTAAAAAAAGGAAAATCTAATTTAATTTATAGTAAATGACAGAGTATACTTATAAAAAAGTTAAACGTTTACCTATACTTTTTACTTTGTGTTAAACAGTATACACTTTCGTTTTAAAAACTTATAATTTAATGATGATAATTTTAAATTAAATTACCATACTAATTTCGATTACTAAATTTTAACTGTATTCTTTAAGTTTCATATATACTCATAATAATACTCTTAAAAAATGTTTTTTCGTTTAAATTTGCCCTAAATTTGAATGCAACTTGCCAATCTTGTCTCCATACTTAGAATTTATACTAACCATATAAAATCTCTTCCAAAAAAGTAAAGAATAGTCTTTGCAATGCTCATTATACTTCTTACATTGACGACTATCAAAACTTAATATTTAATCTTTAGAATTCAGAAGACTTAAACTTTTCCTAATGCTTTTAAAACTAAAAACTACAGTTAATTTATAATCAATTTTTGAACCCTATTAAAATAATTAATTATCACGAAAATAAATTGAAAAATGCATGCAGTCATAAATATCTTTCAGTTTAAATGTGGACTTAGCTTTAAAACAAAACTAATATTCACATAAAGCTTACTTGATTAAAATAAGATAATTTATATTAGAAACTATCAGTAATTTAACAAATTTTATAGTTATGAACCATTGATTTAATATGTAGGATTTTGTTCATTCTACAATTTGATTTTATTATAATGGCCTTTCCTATGTAAATAATAAATCATTTTCTAATGTTTCCGGTAAATGTTTATTTGACCTGTATTATTAATGTGCTTTGGACTTAATGTTTTAAACTTAGTGGTTAGTTAGTGTATTTAAATCTTTCGATTATGCTTTGGCAAAGCTACAAAAAAAAAACAATGAAATACCAAACGGTTGCACAAATGTGCAGAACCTAACTTTAAAAGTTAGGATTTGAAAATCTAGCAGATGTATAAACAAGAAGAAGTTTTATTCATAATTTTGTGTAGTTTGTTTGAATTCTTACACTGTAGTATAATCTAAATGAATTTTACAAAAGTAACCTATTCAGACTATTTTGCTGATTGCTGAACTAAAATCATAGAATAAATTTACTAAATTGTCTCAATATTTATTGCTGAATTTTGCAGAGAAGGTTGTTTGTTGAAAAGAAATTGAAAGTAATTCTAAAATGAAAGATTGTGCAGCTGTGTTTTATTTTATTGGAGCTTACTGATCGTTGAACGAGTTGATATTTAAATTGTTTATTATAAAATTAAAACTAAGTTTGTTAAAAATTTTCTCCTTCGAATCATAAATAAGTTAATTAGTCTTATACTAAGTGTTGATTTGTTTTGCTGTTAATCTAAAAAAAAAAATAAAACTGTAGTTATTGATTTTAAGATATATAAATTTTTGTCTCTTCGTTATGTGCTATTTAGTTAAAGCTGCCCAGATTTTTATTTATCTGTGGGTCTAGCGTAGGAAAAAAAAACTTCCAATAACAATAAACACCAAAAATCGAATTTTTTTAAAGCTATCTAAAACATTAAGTTTTACTTTAAACAAAATAAACTAAATTTCGATAAATAAAAACAACTTTGTTATTATTATTTTGTTTTTAAAACAAATCTTTACTTTATTACAATAATACATAGACATATTAATACAGATCGAACTAGTAACAGTCGGGTTAGAAACGATCAAGTTAGAAATGATCGGGTTAGAAATGATCGGGTTAGAAATGATAGGCTTAAATCGGGTTAGAAGTGATCGGGTTAGAAGTGATCGGGTAAGAAATGATCGGGTTAGAAGTAATCGGGTTAGAAGTGATCGTGTTAGAAGTGATCGGGTTAGAAATGATCGTGTTAGAAGTGATCGGGTTAGAAGTGATCGGGTTAGAAGTGATCGGGTTAGAAATGATCGGGTTAGAAGAGATCGGGTTAGAAATGATCGGGTTAGAAGTGATCGGGTTAGAAATGATCGGGTTAGAAGTGATCGGGTTAGAAGTGATCGGGTTAGAAGTGATCGGGTTAGAAATGATCGGGTTAGAAGTGATTGGGTTAGAAATAATCGGGTTAGAAATGATCGGGTTAGAAATGATCGGGTTAGAAGTGATCGGGTTAGAAATGATCGGGTTAGAAATGATAGCGAGTTAGAAATGATAGTAAACCAAATAAGTTTAGGGAAAAAAAGTTTTGAAGTCATAGAAACGAGCCTTATGTTTGAAAAAAAAAGTTTCGAACAAGCCAGAGTTTCTCGAAAAATTCAAGCTAGTCCCGTTTATTCGGTTGTTTGACAATCACAGGTATAGTAACACAAAATATACTGTTCTAAAAACCTGCAATTTATCTTGCAGTTGTTGGATGAAAGCTTCGAAATGTCGTTCCAGTTCCTTCCTGTTTTCCACCGACTCATTTTCCCGCGCTTTCCAATCTCCCGCCAATTTCTCTATTGCCACCTTGTGTTCGTTTTGCAAATTTTCAACGGTAGTTTGTAGCTCGGCGTTGAACTTTTCTATGCTGTAGCTCTGTGGTTTTAGTAATGAAATTCTTCATATAGTTATCGTATTTTTTGTAAATCTGAATTTTGTTTCATGCAAAGAGTTTCAAGAAGTTTTACAAAACTTTGCTTTTAATTGAACATTCAAGCAAAATTATAAACAAAAACGTTACTTATAAAAAAATCAAAATTGCACGAGCTTGATACTTATAGTTAGATTTTTCTGTGCAAACTTGACACCCAATATAAACAATCATAAAACTAGGATTATAAGTAAAAGTAAACTTGGAAAACTACTTTATTGGTTTTAAAATCAGTTTTTTTAATACAGTTAAAGCTTTTAGAAAAAATTATTAATCTAGTTACACAAAATTCAGTTAACTTGTTTAAATAATATGAAAATGTTTTTATATAGTGTAATAAAAAACTAACTTAGAAAGTATAATACAACTTAAATTAAATAAAAGGTAAATATAAAAATTTTACCTGTTTCGCCATATTTACATAAGATTGCAAGAACTTGTCCATTTTTTCTCTCAGTTTTAAAGTTGTATCATGTAAGTTCAGGCTATATAAAAATTCATTTTGTTTAAAACTTTATTCAATAAAAAAAAACTAGTATATAAATAAAGTTGTTATCCAAGAAAAATTTTTATGGAAATGTTGTTTGCATCGCTAAGTATTAACAAGGTTCAAAAACTAACTTAAACTTAAAACTACAACTCAAAAAATTATTACAATTACACAAACCCAGTGATGGAACAATTTTCCCCATCGATGTTAGAAATAAGTAGATATAATTCGCATAAAAAGTTCTTGTAAATTTGAGACTCTTCTTTGTGCCTTCGTTCGATTGTTTCAATCTGTAATGTTTGAAACACCAAAATTAAATATCAAAAAACATGCCATACCTTGTATTTACTTTTTTAGCTTTTACAAACATTTTGTTGCAGTATCTGACTTTTAGAGTGTTAAATATTGTTGAAGCCTAGCTAGTATATAATTTTTGTTTCATTACTAAATCTTTACAAAATTGGGAAGATGTTTGTTTTACTTGATTAAATACATAATAATAAATAATTACAGAAATAAATCCTTACATCTTTATGAAGCTGGGTGCACTTTTCAACGTGGGTGTTGAGATTGTCATTTATCCAGGCGACATTTTTGCTCGTCACTTTGTTTTGACAGTTTTGCTTCTTCTGCTTGTTTCTGACTTCCAACAATTTCGCATTGCAGTTCTTCAAACTTTGCTAAAAAATACACTTCGACGCTCATTATGTAGTTACATATGTGGCATGCAGTTTCAAAAGAGTTTTTTTTGAATTTTTACATACATTTTAAATACAATAAAACAAAATATATTAGTATATCTAAATTATTTTAAAACTAAAGAGGAAATACTAAAGATTTTAAGGGGTTACAACTTTATTTTCAAACATTAAAAATTTATATACAGTTAAAACGCTAGAAGGGTAAGAATATCTTAACTAAAGTTGTACACTCAAAATTTTATAATAATTTTTTTTTTTTTTTAAGTCCTATCGAACTGTTTTACATGGTCTTTAGTTTAAAAAATATTTAGATATACTAAAAAAGTTTGTTTTAATGTATTTTAAAACGTCAGTAAAAATTCAACCAAAATCACTAATAAAACTAAAAATACATTAATTCTCTATTTCGTAAGCAGGTTGAGTTGATGAAATATTCAAATGTATCATTAAAATCAATAATTAAAAAACAGACTTGAGTTTTTTCAAGTTCTGCCGACTGCGCTTTGAACAATTCTGAATTTTTTCTGCATTTGACAACAAGTTCTTTGTTCTTGGAGTTCAATTTGCATAAGTCTGCCTGTAGTTATAAATATATTTATAAAAGTTCAAGAAATATGATTTTGCGTTTCTTTTTTTTTTTTGATGAATCTAACATAAGTTTTAAAGGTCAAGATTTTTTATAAATAAGTTTTTATAAAAAACTTTTACCTGCAATTTTTATACAACAAGGAGAAATTCAACAATACAAACTTTTTATTAAAAAAAAAGTCTTGTAACCTTAAAGGTTTCAAATGTAAAGTATAGAATGATTTTCAAAACAGTGGTGAAACTAAAATAAATATTATGGTCATAATAAGGAGATAAATCACTTTTTTTTTCTACTTAATCTTATTTTGTAAAGTTTTAATTAAACTAAAAATTGCATTTTTAGATGTAAAAAATACAATAGTACAATAGGTTCCTTATGGAAAATGAAAACTAATAATCTGTCTCCTCCTACGTTTTTTAAGATAAATACTTCAAACTTTCAGGAAATGTTCCTTGAAATATATAAAAAAACCGAGAAAACACACTTAATAAAGTTTTAAAAACTTTATGAACAGAAAACAGAAAACAATTGTTTTGTTTATCTTGAAAAAAATTCAAAAATTTAAAAGTAAATTATGAAGGTTAGTTTAATTATTAAAAATTTGTGAAAAGCAACTTATCGCTTAATTAAAACTCTACAAAATAAGATCAAGTAGTAACAAAAGTGATCAACTCCTCCTATGGCCTTACTTTTAATAAGTAATGATTTTCTAATTAAAATAAAGCCCATTAAAGAATAAAAATTGACTTTTAAAGTATTTCAGTCTATCTGTTGAAACGCAATAAAGTTTAAGTTGTTCTTAGTAGATAAAGAAATTTTGTTATACAAAAAATTTAAGATTGAACTTATTTCTTATCATAAAACAAATAATAATCTTAAATTTACTTTTAAACTTATTTTTGTATTGTTGTTTTTCCAGTTAATTTGTTTGTAGTTTTATTCAGAAAAGACAATAAAAAATTATAAAGCTTCATTTCTATACTAGCAAAAGTTACAATAAACACAAACTTTATCATTTTAGATGAAGTTTAAAAACCTTCAGAATAAGTAAGTAAAATTTTAAAAACTATTGGGTTTTCTAAACATTTATCTCTAAAACTTTACAAACAAAATCGTTTAATAAAAAAGTAAAACAATTTAAAAATTACTTAACATGGAAAACATAACTTACTTTCAATTTGACTCTAACTTCATTAAACTTTTCCAAAACAGTACGTATGCTGTTCAAAAACACGGGAGAATCTCGTTTCAAATACTTCGCGTCTGCCTTGTACGCACGCTTGATGGATTTATTTGGAGATTTATCATTGAAACTGTTGTAATTATTGATGAGCTCGCATATTCCTTTTGTGAAGTCGAAGAAGCTTTCCTTTGTTTCCTTCTGTATTAATGAGTGTTTAAACTGGTTTCCAAAACTCAACAATAAACTTATAAACATAAACTTAAATAAATGTTCAACGGTAAATTACTTCCTATGTGGTAGTTATAAAACTTGCTTCAATTGATTGCATATATCATGAAGCATAAAACTAAATGCAAAAATAAACTCCTAAAAATAGAAAATAACTTCTTTGAAATTTTGACAACAACTTTTTTGAAAGGAAACTCACAGAAAATTAGTTTAGAAATGATTTTAAAGTTAAGAAAGTAACAAATATGTTTTTGATACTTCTTAAACTTTTTATTAACAATTTTGTATTATTGAAGTGATTCAACCAGTGGTTCTCAGAGTGTGCACTTTTGCACAAAGGTGTTCATAGAATTTAGTTTTCTGTACACATAAACTTTAAAAGAAATATGTTTTTTTTTTGTTATACCTTTTTGTTATCAAATTATTTTTCTAAACATACTGTTGATAGTATCAATGAGCTATAAGATGTTATATGCCAACAAAGGAAGTAACACCCAAAAAAACAGTTTTTTGATCAAAGTTAAAAACAAATATAAATTAAGTGCGAACAGAGTTGTTTTTCAGTGATTTACTATGAATAGCTTTTACAGAAACCACTAAATAAAATATTTAGAATAACTATTTAGCAATAAATTTTTTACTAAATAATATTGCAAGCATAAATTTACGATTAATTACCATATATAATTTAAAAAATATTGGAATTATCGATTATTTACATAAAAAAAGCTTAACGAGTTTAGTTACAACTACAGATAAAATCACACTTTCAACTAACTGCTTTCTTTTTAAAGCTGTTCAGCTCATCTTGAAGGGCAAAATTTTTAGATCTGCAGTCTTCATAAGCACCGTTTGATTCACTGGCCACTTTTTCGTTTTCAACCAACAAACTTTCCATCTCCTTGGTCTTTTCGTTCAATTCAGTTTCAGTTCTGTTTTGTTTTTGGTTGTAGATTTTTATTACTAAAATACAAAAATATTTTTTTTATATTTAACAACATTATACTGTTCATTTTAAAATCACGTCTATTTTCACACATCTTTTTTAACTAAAATATATATACTTGAAACTGTTTTTTTTTCAAGAAAAATTAATACTATAACTCTTACGGAACTACAAAATACATCTTGCATTAATTTTTGTGACACATTTAACGATTTGAACCAACTCTAAACATTCAACGCAAAAAACAAACTAACGCTTGAAGCTGTAGTGAGAGAACGTTGTTTTGATCCCTAAGTTCACTTACAATTCGTTCAAAATCGCTTATTTTAACTTGAGCTGCGTTTATCTCATCTTTTAGACCGACCTCAACACTCTGCTGCCTGTTGAAATCCTCTTCTAACTGTGACTTTTCTTTCTAAAATAATTTTTTACTTTAGAAGACGTTGTAAAACCTTCATTTTCAACACTATAAAAAACAAGATGTACTAGGTAAAACATTACATAATGTTATTTAACATTGTTTATTTTGTTAAGAAAATGTTAGCGAAAATTGTATGAGCTAAAATAAAACCATTTCAAGTCTCAATAGTTGAAACATTTTTATCTAAACATACTCTTATCAATATAGTTGAACCTTTAAGTTATTTTCATACATACTTATTCTTACCACAACACTTTCCAGTTTTTCACATCTTTGTTGCAACTCATTAACGTACTTTTTCAATGCAGTTTCGCTGAAAATATAAATTTGTTTGCAACTTTTTATACACTAAAAATGGCTAAAAGTTGTTTGAAAAAAAATCCATAAAACTAAACGTGTTGATACCTTTAATTAAAACAAAACTGAATATTTTAAAGCTAAAGTAAACTAAAAGTTTTAAAAAGCAACAGGCCTAAATTATTGTAAAAAGTATTTTGTAGACAGTCAGTTTTGAACGTAATAAAAAAAAATTAAGTAAAGTTCTGGTGGAACAATAATCAAGTATTTATCATTTTTACTTAATTAACTTAATAGGACTTTTTTTGTCAAACCGTTAAAACGTTATCAACTTCTTTTTTTGAAACGTCTTTAAATGTATGCCTGTAAGTATAAATTTTCAATTGAGATATAAATTGTAAGTCTACTAGGGCATGTATAAGTAAGTATGTAACATGTAAGTCAAAAACTCAAAAACAAAATCTATTTTTGTGGTAGCAGTTTTTTTCATTTTTCAATTTCTGTTTCAGATTCTTCTTAATGAAGCCAAAACACATGCGATTTATCTTATTTCATGTGTCCAGCAAACATCATCCAAGTACCCCCAAACCCTATTATAAGACAAACTTTTTTTTGCGTGTCACATTTTTACAACATTTGTTTTGTTTAAGCTCTTGAACTTGTGATATATTTTATGTCGTCATTATCAACTAAACAAAATGTTAACATTGGTGATGAAGTCATAAAGGTGGCAGAGCAACATCATATATAAAGCAAAACATATAATGAAAGAATAGACACGCGATATTGAAAAATTAAAACATTTATCTTTAATGCTTATGGCCTATATTGCTTTTATTATGTAAGTCTATGTTTTCAAAACTTGATCTTATTTTGTAGAGTTTTAATTACAGGTTACAAGTTTCTTTTTACAGACTTAAAAATTGAAAATTACTTTTAAGATATAGCCAGTTAAAATCGTAGAGTACAATAAGTTCCAAATGGGAGAAGAAAACTATAACTGTGAATAAATATAAATCACTAAAAATATTTATTTTTTAACATTTTTTTGAAATAAGTACCTCAAATTTTTAGGAAAAGTTTATTACAATAATCTAAAAATATGTCAAAACAAATGTGTTCAAGATTTCATTTAAAGTTAAAAAACAATAACATTTAGGGTATTTTCTGTAGCTCAACATCTCTGTGACACAATAAAGCGTCATCTCTGTATGTATTGTTGTAGTGAACTAAATATATAACCATATTTTTAAAATATTACATGCTTATATTACTCATACAACCTTTCACTGTTAAAAGTTTCTCATAAAAATAACTCATTAAAACAAACTTATCGGAAATGTTCTGATTCCTGGCTAACAACTTTTGCACATTGCCATCCTTTTCCTTGAGAGTGGATTCAGCGCACAGAAGCTTGTGGCTGGTTTCTTTCAGCTGCTGTTCCAGCTTGAACGTGAGTTCGGACTGAGATTCCAGCTCTTTTGTTTTGTACTCTAAAATATCGGCCAGCCCACTCTAAGTTAAAGTTGAATTTCAAAACATTGTAATTTTTGTTATCAATGATTATTAAAAAGGACATAAAATAGTATACTTGAGTTCTTGTGAAACAATAGTGTTTTAAGAAAAGAACGAAACTTAAATATTCTAAAATATCTTGATTTTTTAATATTCATGTTAGCATCGTATATAGGGATAAACATTTGTACAGTTTAACAATTTTAAGCAAAGAAAAATACTATTTTTTAGAAGCAAATTATTATTTTATCGTTGTAAATTACTAGATATTTAAACAAATTTTTTTAAAAACTAAAGCTTTTATTTTCTAAGTTGCCAAGCTGCACTTTTAAAGTCCACCGACATATCTTCAATATATTTACTTTAATCTAACACATCAAATGATATTTAAAGAATGCTTAGAAAAAATTACAATTTTTATAAAGTAAATGTTTTGATAAAGCACAATATCACTACTTATTTATCAATGAAACGTATAATCAACTAAATGTTTACAACCTATCATATATCATCAACCTAGATTTATATTTTTTACCAAGTTAAGTTTGATCATTAAAAAATATTTGCATAATAAATAGTTTTCAAAAAGTTTTATTACACTAGTTTGTATATTAAAAAGTTGCATACTCCTAATTAACTTTAATTAATTTTTACTTTTTTATCCATGCAAAAAAGGTTTAAAGTCATAGGGTCTTACTCATTTTTAACCATTTTGTAATTCTTTAATATCAGCTATCACATCAAAGTTTATAATAATTGAAAAAAAAATTATATGAATGATCAATGTTGGTAAGTTAACCTGGTTTGACATTGAAGATACACAATAAAAAGGCAGAAAATAAATACATTGTAAAAATTTTTTTAATCCTGCAATTTATAAATAACAACTTTTAAAGTTGTTTAGGTTTATTTGTAATTATAACTTTTTAATTTATACTAAGTAGTTGTTGTGTATTATAAGATATTGTTTATTAATAATGTGGTTTTTTAAATGTATTGGTCACATTTTATATTCTTTTTTTCAAAAATCCTACTCGTAAACATTTTAAACTGTTAAAATATTTTTGAAAACTTGAAGTTTCTATCTAAAAAACTTCTTTTAAAAAAAGATATTTAAAATTGTAAAACCAAATTGGACATTGAAGAAACTTATGTTTTTATGCTCTTGTATTTTTTTTTACAAAACTGACTACCTCTCAAAAATAAATTTTATGTTCTAAAAAAAGAGACCTCTAGCTCATACTTTGAGACATCATATTAAAGCCTATACTATTTTGTTTTGAAAATAGTATTTCAACTAGCACATTTTTTTCTACAAAAACAAATCAGTGTATAATATTACTAATGAAATAACCAAGTATTAAGGATTTGTAAAAAAAAACATGGAAACCTTTTCGTTTTCTAAATCAGCTCTTGCTAACGTTAGTTGCTCATTTTCTTCTTTAGTTTTAAATAGTTCTTTATTTAATTCATCAAGCTTCTTTTCTAACATTGTTTCATTTTCTTAAAATTTAATTTAATTTTTTACAAAGTTAGAGACATATAAAAATCTTTTCAATAATTTTTTTATAAAAATAGAGAAAAACATTTTATATAATTTTATCCTTGAAAACAAAAGACTTTACGATTTATTTAAAAGTTGACTAGAGAATTCGAGTTTTTATGCTTTTATATAATATATTCGGTTTCTTTTAAATTTTTTTTGATACAAATGTTTATATAGTTCATTAAAATATTCTCACAAAAATCATTTGAATTACGAAAAGAACAGTTCTTATTTATTTTGTAAAATGATACTTCATAATCATGTTTACAGTAGGCTCTAGTATAGAAGAGTATTAGTTTTACTTTTGTAATCAATAGCTATAAAATATCTTTATAAATCATAATAGACAAAATTTTAAAATGTTTTACTATATTTGGTACATGTTTATTGAAGAAAAAAAAATCTTAGACACACAAAATTAAGATAAGAGGCGTGAAAGCTAAAAATCACCATTTAAAATCATTATGGATTTATTTTTCAAAAACCTGTGTGCAGCATGACATCTTTAGACAGTGTGATCTGCCTCTGCTTGTTCGTCCTGTTCGATTCAGCCAGCTTCTTCTTCAAGTTTGCCATTTGAAACTGCAACTCTTTCTTCGTTGCTTCACTCTTCTCCGCTTGCATTTGAACCTTGACTATTTCGGATTGCAACAAGCATTCTTTCTGTTTTAAACCTTTGTGTTGTAAAGTGTTCCTTTTAAGATATGTTTTAAAATTTAAACAAGTTTGATGAGCAAAAAAATGAGTGTTGAAATTTGGTTTTAATTGTTTTAAATTTATTTTATTGGTTCACCATAAATATTTACAAGTTGAATAGAAAAAAACAGTTGTTAAATAACTTTTATTATTAAATAAAAATTTTCAAAATAAATATATACTAAGCAATCTAATTTTCACACATTTATTTATTGATTTAAAACCAACACTAATGTTTTAAGTTTTAGAAAAAAGTGTATGTCTAACATAAAATAAATACAATTTTTTTAATGAAAAACTTTTACTTGGTTAAATTCACTGGCTTGTATTAGATTTTGTTCTTCACTGTGTAAGATTTTTTGTCGCAAAGCAATACACTCTTTGTAATAGCTGTCATTCTGTTATAAGTTGAAATATATAAGCAAAATGTTAATATCAATACATTTAAAACTTGTAAAAATCACACTTTTCTTTGAGTACATTTTTTGGCTTACAATGTAAAAATTAAGTTAAAAGTTATAAAACCTATGATACACACATTCAGAATAACTAATTTATTTAATAAATTTTTAGCAATGCAAAATGTAATACAAATTTTTAACCTTTATTTTGTGGTATACTGTTTAATAAAATCTAAAAGTAAGCATATATTTATTATAAAAATATATATATTTATAATTATAAAGTTAGTAAATAATACTTGCTAATTTTTCTATTGTAATTTACGATAATAAATGTAGACCTAAAGCTTTTATTTAGGAAAAAAAAAGTATTATTAAATAAATTAGTTATTCTGAATGTATGTATCATAGGTTTTATAACTTTTAAATTAATTTTTACATTGCAAGCCAAAAAATGTACTCAAAGAAAAGTGTGATTTTTACGTCTACATTTATTATAGTAAATTACAATAAAAAAATTAGCAAGTATTATTTACCAACTTTATAATTATAAATATATATATTTATTTAATAAATATATATTTACTTTTAGATTTTATTAAACAGTATACCACAAAATAATGGTTTAAAATTTGTATTACATTTTGCATTGCCAAAAATTTCTTTTGATTTTTATAAATTAAAAGTTACAGCAATAGTACTTAAAACCAGAATAAAAATATTTATTAAAAACTCCTCCTCTTTCATCGATTATAATAAATTACAAATAGAAGTCAGCATTAACATAAAACTTATACTAAATATTATAGTTAAAATTAAAAAAAAATATCTTCTTAAATATTTTTCATTGTTCTATTTAATGATTGTTTTAACATAATAGCTTACATCTTGCTTATCATTTTCTGTATTTTTATCTCCATTGTCACATCTCTGCTCTTCACCCATTTTTACAATCAGTGCATTTATGGACAATTATTTTTTTTAAGTATTTTAAAGCTGTTTATTTTTTTATAAGTGGTTTCTGAAAGGTTTATTTAATTTTATATCTAAACTATTTTTTAATTATTCACTATTGATATTTTTACCATCATATATACAAAAATACTTATGTTTAGTAATCACTAAACTTACAATCATGTTTGTAGGAAACTTGTACAATGTGTTGTTTAGAGATTCATCAGTATAGCCATAATTTAGAAATACAAAACAACAACTTTTTATTTTGTTTCCAAAAACACTTTTTTTTTCTAACAAAAAATAATGAAAGGTATATTTTAAAAACAACCTTTCTATTGTTTTTTTTTCTCAGGTTAGAGTTTTCTATATTAACTTAAATGAAATAGAACTTATACACTACTGATTTTAATGTTTAGAGTTGAAACTAAATGTGAAAAAGAGAGTTCTCATAAATTTATTACATGTTGAACTTTTAGTCTAAAACAATTTTAAGCAGTATAGAATACATGGAATTTTAATTACATGGAATTTTAATTTACTGTTTACTTCATACACTTTTGACAAAAATCAATCTTTGGCAAGAAATAGCAGTAAATACAACTTTAAGCTTTAGTGGCATTTTTATCATAACTTGTTTAGTACAGTTGCACAAAAAACTACTAAATCATTCATTAATCATAACAACATGAAATTATTTTGAACCATAATTATTTGTGAAAAAAGGAAGCCCATCACAATTGTGTGTATCATTATTCAAAGCACTGCTAAAAACTTATATGTACAAATAATACATTAATTAACTGTTTTTGTGTTTTATTAAGTTTTCTACTACCGTGACAACCATTTGAAAACCTTATTTAAGTTTTTTTAAATCTAATAAGACCTAAAAATAATGGTAAGTTTAGGTAAATTTATTATTATTTACTAGTTATAAATAATTTTACTTTTATTATTGACTAAAAACACAAAATTTATTTGGTTTTTGTTCAAATCTTCTAGTTTTTTTTTCAATAAATTATAGGTTTAATAGATTTCTAGGTGAAATGCAACACATTGTTTTCTAATATAACAAAAATGTTAATTGGTCCAGCTTGTTAAATTATGTTACATGTTAGCTATGTTTGTGAAAAGTTGTTGCATTTTCTTCATTTGTATACGCTACAGTTTCATCTAAGTTTTGTATATATGTTTTAAATCTTGTTCTCAATCTTGCAATGTTCAACTCAGAGAGTTTTCAAAGCAATCATTAGTACAACTAATCCATTAGGCCACACATTTTAATGTATACATATATGATTAATTTCACAGTCTTTATTTTTATAAAGTTAGAACAAAACGACCAAAAAGTTTTTCTGCACACCAATCTATTGACTATAGTTGTGAACGTTCATATGTTTCTAATACTAAGTTTTATATATAAATTTTTAAATCATATTTATTTTGATTTAAAATTAAGACATACAATTTCAAATTATACAGTAATCTTCCTTTATTCTACCAACATATGTTTCTGTGTGTCAACAAATCAACACACTTCAACTGGGTTGTTAATAGGAAAGATAACAACCCAGTTGAAGTGTGGTGATTCGTTGACACACAGAAACATATGTTGGTAGAATAAAGGAAGATTACTGTATAATTTGTTTTTATTTATATTCCAGTGAAGTTACTTTACTAGGATCTTTTGTTAGCAAACAATTAAAACTATATTTTGAACAGACATACAATTTCTTCATTTTTTAAAGTTTTAAAAGAGGTGTGTAGCTCGAAGATCAAATATCTTCTATTACACCTGGTACATTGACCAAATCTATAAGGATCCATTTTTTAAAATTTTGTTGCCAAATAAACTAAGTGGTTTTAAACAATTTCAAATATAGCTTCTGTTTGATATGGTTGGATAAGTTCAGTTAAAAAGCTACGAATAAGTAAAATGTACTTTTTAAGTTTGGTTTTAAAAACAAACTACTATTTTTTAAATATGTTTCAATATTTAAAATAAAACAGAACTTAACTTGTGTAAGATGTTATTAATTTATTAGTTATTTAGTGAAAAAAGACGCTAAAAATATGGTTCTAGGACCTGGTGCACAAAGAAAAACTTTTTGTTATCCAGTCGCATATCTCTTAAACTTTAAAGTCTTAAATACCTTTTAAGGTCATTACCAGAACAGATATAATATTTTTCATTTAAACACAAAAAAAATTAATCACCGAAAAGCATTTGTTATATTTTTTTTATTAAGTAATCCTTTATATTTTATAAACTAGCTTTAATATCAAAATTATTATCAAATATTCATAAATCCATAAAAGCTTATTATTTAAATAGCTCTCTTTTTCAAAATATCTTCATCTAAAATTCTAAAGCGTGAGTTTTTTAAATATTACTTTCAGCCAAAAACTATTTCAAAATAAAAAATAGTGATAAATTAGTTTATAGTATCGCTTCGATTATTTTTTGCCTGCAGTTATAAGCAAATCTATATTTTTTTTACTAATTAGTCAAAAACATTTTGCTACATACTTAATTAGTAACTTATGTCTGCTTCATTTTTATTTGATTTTTTTATGAAAGAAATAGCAATAACTTTTTACGTCGGTGTTATTTTTTTGAAGAATTTTGGTCCGCATCAGAGATGTTAAATCGCAGAGCACAAAATCCCCGCAGTAGAATAAAAAATAAAATCCCCGGCAATAGAATTAAAATTTCTTATGAAAGAAAAAGCTGTATTTTACAAGTTGAGAACATAAAAGTTTCATATATTCAATTACACCAACATATTTAAAACCATATTGTTTTTATAAATATGAATGCCTTAAATGTAAGTTTATGTTTTTTATTTTCATAAGGTTAGTTTTAGTCACTTTATTGTTAATTTAATCATAACTACCTTTTAACCTTATAGTTGTAGGTAATGTTTGGTTAGAAAAATTAAAGAAAAGTATCTTCCACTTATTTAAATGGTTAATAAACTAAAAACATTGTAGCTTTGGAACTAATTGATGTTAAGTTAATTTATTATTTGATTTTTTTTTCCAAAAATTAGATGAAATAGACAAACTTTTTTTTCTTATATCCTACTTTTATCAAATTATTTGAATTTTTAAACTTGAAAATAAAGTTTGATTATTATAATTTTTTAAGATTCATTATAAATTATTTTATTAAGACATAGATTTCACTTAAAAGTAATTTGAATATAATTTATTATTTTTGTTTACAAACTTGAAACTACTATTTGCTAAGTAGAAATCTATTTAAAATTTTTAATTTTTAATGTGGCAAATTTATTGAGTCTTTTTTTATTATAATTAGGTAATTTATCTAAAAAAAATTATACCTGAAAGTTTTAGTGTACAACTCAAGGTTTTTACAACTAGTTTTGTAAATTAAGCAGAGTTGAAACAAGGTCAGGAAAAGTCAGAAAACTCAGGAAAAGCAGAAAAAAAAGACAAATAACAAGAATAGTAAGGTTTTTTTTTTAACAGTCAGGAAGTTTAACTAAATATTAAAAAATACCAGATTTTGTCAGTTTAAATTTACTGAATTCCTTATATTCAAAAACAAGTCTTTGAATGGTAAAGAATTAATTAAAATTCTTTAAAGTATGATTAAAATTGAAAAAATTTCCAAGAATTTTACAAAATTACTTAATTATCAATGCCTTCATCTTGTAAAATTAAATGAATATCATTTATAAAACTGCAAAATGTTTCTATTAAAATTTTGTTAAACTACCCTACTTGAACAGACAGTTTTTGTAGGCAGTATGATAATCTGTAGCATTTTTTAGTAAAACAATGATAATACACAAGAGTTTATCTAGCATACTTTAGAATTGAATTGTTTTTTGTTTAAGTAAATAAATAATTTCATTCTAATTAAACACTAGGTTTAGTGTTTTGGGTAATAAGTTTATGTTTATAATTTACCTCATTACAATTTTTTCAAAATTGTTTAAATTTTTTAAATAAATTATAAAAGAGGTGAATTTCATGGTTAAGTTTAATTTTTTATAGTTTATTGTAGAATAGTTGTTTTTAAATATTTTTTACATAAATAAGGGTAAAATATTTACTACTAATTTTATAATTATTGATAAGATGAAATATAAAATTGAAAGCTTTATTAATTCCTTTTATTAATATAATTTAATATTTTTATTAACAAACTTGAAACTACTATTTGCTTAGATGAATTCTATTTTAAATTTTTGATATGGCAAATTCATTGAGTCTTTTTTTATTATAATTAGGTAATTTATAAAAAAAAATTATATTTGAAAGTTTTAGTATACAACTCAAGGTTTTTACAACTAGTTTTGTAAATTAAGCAGACTTGCAACAAGGTCAGGAAAAGTCAGAAAACTCAGGAAAGCAAAAATAAAAACAAGTAACAGGAATAGTAAAGTAAATCTTTTTTTGAAAACAGTCAGGAAATTTGACTAAATTAAAAAAAATACCAGATTTTGTCAGTTTAAATTTACTAAATTCCTTATATTTAAAAACAAGTCTTTGAATGGTAAAAGGTTAATTAAAATTCTTTAAAGTGTGATTAAAATTGAAAAAATTTCCAAGAATTTTACAAAATTACTTAATTATCAATGCCTTCATCTTGTAAAATTAAATGAATATCCTTTATAAAACTGCTAAATGTTAAATGTTTCTATTAAAATATTCTAAAACTACCCTACTTGAACAAGCAGTTTTTGTATGCAGTTTGATAATCTGTAGCATTTCTTAGTAAAACAATGATAATACACATAAGTTTATCTAGCATATTTTAAAATTTAATTGTTTTTTTTAGGTGAATGAATTATTTCATTTTAATTTAACACTAGGTTTATTGTTTTGGGTAATAAGTTTATGTGTATAATTTACCTGTTTATAATTTTTTTCAAAATTGTTTATATTCAAAAAAAATTATAAAAGAGGTGAATTTCATAGTTAAGTTTAATTATTTATAGTATATTGTAGAATAGCTGTCTTTTAATATTTTTACATAAATAAGGGTAAAATATTCACCTCAATATGTTACATGCAATGTTTAATCTTTTCTCTAATAAATAGAACTGTTCTAGATTTTAAAATGTAGTTTAAAAATAAATTACTTTAAATTAAAAATTAATAATTTGCCAAGGTTTATGTTGCACTAATAACAAGGATGAAAAATATTTTCACCATTATATTGAAAATTTTATTTATAAAAATAATATATATTATTAAATTTTAACTACATTTAAAAATCTAAAAACAATTTTTCATTAACAATAAACTTGTTTTTAAAGCCTGGCGTTGGTTTAATTGTTCTATTTTTATAGATTGAATTTAACCAAAATTATTATGGCCCATTAAAAATTGTTGTTAATGAGAAATAAAAGAAAAAAAAAATTGATTTTTAAGATCATAGGAGGATGAATATATTTTTTAACATTTTGATATTAATTTGTTTTTTTTATTAAGTATAACCATATCATTAATATTTCAAAGAACTTTTCCTGAAAATTTTTAAAATTTAAAATTTAAAAACTTTTATAAATATATTAAGATGTTGAAACATTTAAATTTGTGGTACCTTGAAGAAATTATGTATTTTTTTTAAACACTTGATACAAAAAATTATAGTCAATAAACAAAAATGTTAATTAAAACTTAAAATCACAGAAATTTTTTTTTTGTACTTTATAAGTTTTTTTTTTTTAAAGCATTAAGCTAAAGAACATTATTTTTGTTATAAAAGAAAGAGCTTATGTATAAAATTAATATGATATACTGTTTTAATTTTACAAACAAAATATTATAACAATAAAGTACAATGTAAATTAAAAATTTTAAAAGTTAACTTTTTACTAATTTTATTAAAACAAAAGTAAAAAAAAAAATAACTAATGAAATTTTAATATAAGGTAAAAAATGTGAAAAAGTTAGCTACAAATTGTTACTTTAGCATTTTAGTTGCTATAGTAAACAGCTGATATTAACAGCTGTAATTAACTGGCATCTTGATTATAACATGACTGGTCCGCATATAAAGTTGATCGAATTCGTCAACTTCACATGCGTTGGTGTCGTATTTACATTGTTACGTCTATCTGCTGTTAAGTGAAATTAGTGCGTGCGCTAAAAAAAAACTGAATTAATTAAAATTGATTTCTGTATTGTATGTTGCTAAAAAAAGAATTATGTTTTTTTTTTAGCTTGAAATAATGTTAATATCAAATACTTTTCTACCTTTTTGCCAATAACTTTTGTTAACTGTTAGTTTAAACTCACTATGTATGTCTACAAGAAATGAGTTTTACTAATTGTTTGCCATTTTATTGAAAATTGTTTAAAAAGTATTGGTTATGATTATAGGCCTGAAAAAAATTTAAATTTTGTTTACATTTGCCGATAAAAATAACCAACCATAACTAACTCCATAACCAACAACAAGTTAGCAATTTAAAAAAAATATGTTATCGTTACTTATTTTTTTATTTTATTTAATTTTGTAACTATCTTCATTATTTTTAAACGAGCTTACTTAGCATAAATAAAGTTTCCTTATACATTGTGCATATTTTAAATAAAACTAGCCAAACAGACTTTTTTACAGCTAACGTATGTAGCAAGTTGACCATTAATATATGGATTTTGTTCCATCATTTTCAGATTTTTATATTTAGGTTGGTAAGCCAGATTAACGAAAAATGAAAACATTGAAATTTAGCTTAGAAATATTAATATATCTTAAATTTAACTTTTAAAAAAGCGTAATGCTTACTCTACCAATTATTTTATTGATAAAACAAGTTTTATAAATAAGCTAATTAAATTTTGATGTTGTACAAAATAATTCCGAATATGAAAAAAAAAGTGATTTTAATAAATATTTAAGTATTGTTATAATTTAATAGTTCGTTAAAGCTTATAACTAAAGGTACAAACGCAACTTAAAAATCAGTATACCTTTATATTAACGCAATCAAATTTTTACGTAGTTATTGAGATTTTAAATGTTTATATTTTTAATTAAACGAACTTACAAGGACTTAAAAATATATTTGGATAATGGCATATACTTATACTTTTTTTTAAATATTTCATGATTTTTTTTTAAAATTTTATATTATAAATTGATTAAACTTTTTTTAGTTATAACAAGTATATAAATATGAACAGAGAAAAACAAAATTACGTTAGTTTTTGCTTAAATTTTTTTTCAGTTTAAACCTTTAAACAATTAAAGAATTTAGTCATGTAAAATAATTAATATCATTTTACAAAGCTATTAAATATGACTAAAGAATTCACTTTTACAGATTATTGCGATCTCACGTTAACATTTAATGCACTTACATTCATTGTATACATTTGCAGCTTTTAATTTCAACTATTTAACCCTGCATAGATTAATTTAATTTTTTAATATGGTCCACGCATCTACATTTCATAAGTCTCTTGGTAGTATCAAAAAATACAAATTTTTTGCGTACATTTCATACTAAAATTGCTGTAAGTTCAAAAACACAAATATTAAATAAAAATTAAATAAAAATTTAAATTTAGCTGCAAATACTTTAATTAGCTCTTTTACTTACTAGAATTAGATGCTGTAGTGTTTCTATAATTTTATCTAATCATTTTGAATTAACTAAACAGGTAACTAGTTTTATTAATTTTTTTTGTTATTTATTTAAACACCATAAAAACGCACTGATTGTATATTTTGATTTATACAAATCTCGTTGTTTTACAGATTTTCGTAGTGCGATTTACGGATAACTAGATGTGTATAATCTAAAACTATACAAATAGTAAGTTTTATTTATTTGTTTTCTTTTTTACTTTTGTTGATTATTTCATTTATCAAGTAATTTCAATAATTTTATACTTTTTATATTTTTTTAAATTTAAACTGAATTCTAAGTTAGTAAATAAAATTCATAGTTTTAAATTAATTTAGAATCTAAAATTTTAATAAAGACTTTTTTTAAACATTTCCTTTTTTTACAATGTTACAATTACTAACAAAATTTTGTAGTTTGTTTTACTAAACTAAGGTTAGTTTTTTAGTTAGTCGTTATCATGAAAATAATAAACTAAAATAGCAAGAATTCTTTTTACACTCGTAGTTTTTATATGAATTTCTTATCAACTAAAAATTACCACCATCACAAAGCATTTTAAGAGTTTGGTTTAATAGTAAAACTTTCTTTTACAGTGAGTACATTTGCTAAGCTCCAGACTCTATGCTGTTTTAAAAAAGATAAAACATGAATTAATTTTGATAGTAGCCTTTTTTTTATTTCTTAAAATAATTTACTAACATTTAAAAGTTTTTGTAATCTGTTTTAATATCATTCTTAACTAAGGTGTTAATTTTATATACATTTAAAGAATATCTTATAGTTGTTTTTTCTAATTTTAATAGTTGAATATTGTTAAAAAATAATTAATTTTTTTATTACTTAAATATTGACTTACACCACCTTTATAGAAGTAAAATAATGGGATCAAAATCGAAGAAACGAAAAAGGAAACAGATCAAACTTGAAAAAAAGTTAGAATTTTTGAAAATAGCTGTAATAAATTTGTTAACTTTAGATGTTATTTCATAACAGTATAGTTAACTATTATTTAAATACTCTTTAAAAGGCCAAATTACCAAAAACTAATAACATTAAAATATAACACACTTTAAATTATGTCACTTTAAGTGTATTACATTTAAATACTTGTTTTTAACTTTTTTTTTCAATATCTTAAATAATCATCAACGTTTAAAGTCTTTAGAATTTAAAATATATTATATTAAAAGTTAAATCATGTAAATTAGAATGGTCCATTAATCTAAATTATTTGTATACTTTAGTCTCTTTATGTTTCGACTTAATTTGTTATAAAACTACTGAACAATTTATGAAACCATTGCTAGCTGTTTAAACTGACGATAAAACAACGCCAATGTTTTTTTAACTACATCGCACTTTTACTTTCGCAGAAACAGAAACCATCGGATAGCGGTCATTGTCCTGAACAACATCTCGAACTTTCTCAAAGCAGCAACTTTTATGGGCTGCTACAGTCTTATCAAGCTTATGCTGAGGTTCTCAATCGGCATTACCAACAACGTATTAGGTCAGTTTATGAAAGCTTGTGTACAAAATATTGTTGATGGTAAAGATGTTTTGTTTTTTGTAAAAACATTTTTTTTAGTTGTTTGATTTAAGTAAATATTTATTGTACTAAGGACATAGCGTATAGTTTTTAGTTAAAACATTTCCCACGACTTATATTAAATCTTTGCAATTCACGAAAGTTTAATTTTAATCCTATTTAGACTATTATAACTTTTAGCATACTTAAAATATCTAAAAAACTTAATATTTGTAGACCAGTGGTCTTCGCGGTGTGCCTGTGCACAGAAGTAATTTTATTGCGCACAGAAAGTTGAGAAACTTAGAAAAAATATTCATAAAGTTGTTTTCGTATTTTTTATCATAAAGAGCTAGCTACTATATAAATTAACATTTTATAGGCTGTCAAATGTATATTAAGACACTGAAATTATTTTAAAATAAAGTTTTGTTAAAATATATTTAATACTTTACTACTCTAGTGAGCACAGAGTTTATCTTCTGGTAATTTAGTATTCAAACATTCTACAAAGGTTTAAAATTAATGCTACAATCAATGTTAAGATTAATATGTTGCTAAATACTCTGTAGCAGTTTTTGTTCACACCCAGTACTTAGTATGATGTTTTTTAAATGATTAAGGTTTTAGTATCAGTCACTACAAAAAGGCTACTATTTTCATTAAAAATACTATATTTACTATTGCCGTTTAAACTGTTTACTTATTTTCTATAAAATCAACTAATATTTTAAAGATAATTACTGGCAGTTTTAAAATAAATACTATTAAAACTAAAGTTATACTTTAATTTTAAACTTTATATTTTTCAAACTAAGAAAAATAAACCTTTTAAAATAAGATTTCACTATCAAAATAAATTAATCTTTATAAAAACAATATCATGTTAACTTTTAAAAAAGTATTGTTTTACGTTTTACATTATGTAAAAACATCAAAGCACAGTAGTATATTTAAAACACTACAAATTTCTTCTTGAACAGAATGGAGTGTGGGTTTATCCCTCGTATTTTACTTTCTATCCTCTTTCCCAAACAGCCTGTTAATTGATAATACCATGCAGAACCTGGGTGAAAGTTTCAAGGGGGGACACTTGAAGTACCTCATTGTAGCGGTTGCTACCATTATTGCGTTGATTTGCACAAGCTTGGCTTACTTTACCGAGTACATACTTCTGTTCTCTTTGAGGTTTGTGGGTTTTTAGTATTCAAAAAGCAAATAGATTTATTTTTAATTTTAAATTAAAATTTTTTAACATAAATGTGCTTGTAAATATGAATTTAAAAAAATAAAGCTTGTAAGTACGGCTCACTTAATACTAAAAAGTAAATAAACTTAATAAGTTTAATAGTTTTTTATATCAAAGTAAACTAAACTTAAGTTTTTTAAACAAAGTAACATCTAAAAACACCTTTGTTTTATTTAAAACCGTTTTCGAAAGTTTCTGTGGACGTTTTTAATATATTTCATGCTTAGAAGAAAAACATTGTAGTATTGATCTCGTAGAACTAAAATTTAATCAGCTTTGTTAGAAATAAACTAAACACTATGCCGAGCCAAAAAAAGTTATGCTTGTATCTATAGTTCTTTTATCAAACTGTTAGTTATATGCAATTATTAAGAGTATTAAATAAAACTATGAAGTCAAATTATGGCAAAATATAGCGGGACCGAGTTTTTTTTTACTTTTGTATTTTACAGACAAAAACATAATAACTTAACAAAACAGTTTAACTGGAATAGCTTTCAATGCATTGTCAAGTATTGAAAACAAGTTTTTAGAAGATAAATGCAATGGAAACTTTCATTTGTACATCAAATCAACAATACTCTCTACGTTCGGAACGTCTATAGGTAAGTTTTAATTTTTTGTTGTAATTGTTTGTTTCAGTTCTTTTAATTAGGCTCTTGTTAATAACAATTAAAAATTTGAATTAAAGAACTTCAACAGTTTGAGAGATCACAACCACTTGTCTTTTTAATTAGTAAATGCTAGCTAGTTAGTAGTACTAATATTAGCGCAAAGTTGATAACACCTACTTTTATTTATTTTGTATTTTTCAAACGGAAACTTAACAGCAAGAAACAACTAGTTTAACATTTTAACTTACTAAGTAAAAAATATATATACTGACAGATTATTTTATGGTGTAGCTTAAGAAGAAAAACAGCTTAATCAAAGTTGTTAGCACTTATTTGTATCTATGACGTCTTTTCCGTACGAACAAACAATTTAAATTGTTTCAACTATTACAAAAATATATGTGCACAGCAATAGTAGCACTGAACTTCAGACAAGAACTACTTAAGTTGAGCATATACTTTACTTGTATAATTTAACTTTAATATCCACGTTTAAACATTTTTTATCATACTCACAGGCATAGGAACATTGAATCCCTTACTTGCGTACGCAGTTGAGCGATACGGGTTGGGTGTTTGGTTGTACTCGTGGGGAGGGGCCTTTCTGGTTGCTGGGGTGGCTTATGCTGGTTACAACCACTTCGCCCTGTCCACAGACCAGCGGAAAGAAGATAGGGAAAAGCTGAAGGAAGCGCTCAAGCAGCTTGTGAAGGAAAACAAAGCTGCAGAGGAAAATTCTAAGAAGAAAAAAAGGAAGCAACATTCCATTGAATCTGATGATTCTGACGATTCTAATAATTCTGATGTTTCTGATAATTCTGATGTTTCTGATAATTCTAACAATTCTGATGATTCTGATGATTCCGATAATTCTGATAATTCTAATAATTCTGATGATTCTGATAATTCTATTAGTTCTGATGATTCTGAAATCTCTGGCGACTCTGAAATCTCTGGTGATTCTGATAATTCTGAAGATTTAAATGGTTTTGTTAAGATTGATAATTCTAGTGAATCTAATAATCCTGGTGAGGATAACGAAAAATTGATAAAACCTGGTGATGTTTTAAATGAACTGAAAAACTACGCTGCTGATAGTTTCTTGCTTCTGAGGAAGCCGCGCTTTGCAGCGGTGGCAGTTTTGAAACTTTTCGAGGCGTTCAGTTTCTTGTTTCCCCTGCTCACTCTGGTGAGTTTTGTTTGAGTTTAAAACACATTCATCTACTGTTTAGACAAACAATCATTAAACATGCGCTTTTTGCAGATTCCCTATTTAATAACGGACGCTTACCGCGACAAGATACTCACGGACGGCCACGGTGGAACCGGTATCAGATACGGAGAGAAAAACTGGATTGCCAGCAAGTTCATGATCTACTACGGTGCGGGAGATTTGGCGGGAAAAATTATCGCTTACCGCTTGGTTGCGGGCGTGGGGAAGAAACTTTCCGCTTGGATGAACTACATCTACGCCGTGTGCATGCTTTTGGCGGGAATTTTTACCATAGTCCAAGTGTGTGTGGTAAATGTGACTTTTTTGAAAGTTTACATCGTTGGTAAGTGTGATTTATAAAACAAAGTTATTCTTAAAGTGTGCATATACTTTTTTACTTATTTACTTATTTCACTTTTAAATTAATCAAAGAAAGTTTTTGTTAGCTTTTTTTTTCTAGTAGTTTTCGTATATAACAGTTTTTCTCAAAATGGTACCTGTACAGTATAGAGCAATGTGCATAAACACTTTTACTGTGCACAAAAATTTTCATTTACACAAAACTAGTGTACAGTGTAAGGTAGTTAGTCTTAAAAGCACATTTTTAATAACTTTTATTTAAGTGTTTAAATTTAGTTCAGTACTTACAAACAAATAAAACAACTGTACCAAATAAGAAAAGTTTTATTAGTATATAAATATTCAATAGATTGTTTCGAAAGCTCTGATTGCTTTTTTAACAATTACTATTAATAGTTTTTAGATAGGCCTTATAAAGTTTCAAGAACAATTACTTATTATATTCAATCTGTGTTTTTGTGTTACAGTAAACAGGCATTGATTAAATTTTCTAAACATTAGTTTTATATTACTTATGCTTTTAATACTTTATGATTTTAATTAAAACCCTGATGCAAAGTTTATAAAAATCGTATTATTTCAGTGGTTGGTGTTACTTACGGAATAATGAAGTCACTTAGTCCGCTTTCAACTGTTCAGCTACTCGGCGTGAAAGAAAATGAAAAAATGTCAACACTGACAGATTTCATGTTCGCTATAGGTGAGTTTTTTTATTTAAATTTAAAACATTTAAAATTCAAAAGTTTAAGAAATAAGATAAGTTACAAAAAAAAAGCTGTATAAATGTAAAAAAAAGCTTTCAAAATGGTTTTTAATACATAAATAAAGTTAAAAAGTATACAGATTTGATATGAAATTATTTTGTCTTTCAAATTTACTACACATATAGTGTTGAAGGCTTGTATATTTATAATACTTAAGACATTTTTAAAACTCATTCTTATTATGTCGATATATACATTAGTTATGACATCACGATTAAAGTTATTTTTAGCTAACAAACTCATTTTTGAGAAGTTACTGCACTGCACATATACTTATGAAAAACTTCTAAAATATTCACAAAGCAAAATCTTAAGTTTAAGTATTTAGCGTGGTAACAATAATTGAAGCAAGAACTTCAAAATAAAAAATTACTTTGAAAACAACAAAACAATGACGTAACAGGCGGAATACTTACGCAAGTGGCCAGCAAAAATAAAACCTACACCAAATGGTACTTGGCAGCAGGTGTCATGAACCTGGTATCCGGCCTCTTCTACCTCGCTTACAACCACATCGAGCGGTACTTTCCCGAAAAAAACCCCCGTGTTGAAGAAAAAGAGGTGCTGCCGAAGAGGATGCCGCTGGCTTATACGGCAAACGGCGAAAATGGTGATTGTGTGGAACCGGAGAAGGTTGAAAGACAGCCGGAGTTGTATGAGTTTTGGGCGGAGGCTTACAAAAATGATGATTTCGTCATAAAAATGCCAAGAATCAAAAAATTGCAGCGAAGGAGAACGCATCAGATGCAGTTTTAATATATTGAACTTTCTTCAGATATTCTATATCGTTCAATTCTCTTTTAATGATGAGTTTAGGTCTTACTTTTTGAACTTGTTTTGGTTTTAATTATATTTATAGCTTTAGTTTTAACCTTTTCAGATGTTTAAATACAAATATGGAACGAGTTTTGACAAAACGATTTTAACAATGTGTTATAAGCTTTGAAATTTAGTTTCTTAATTTTGTTTTTAATGTCACCATGTGAAAGTACTTTTCAACAAAACTTTTGTTTTTTAGTACTATTCAAAAATGTTTTTTTAATATTAAGAATATAGTATAACTTGACTTATGATAAATTAGAGTATAATTAAAGTTATATTCTATTCTTAATATATAAAAATTTTTTTTTTATTTTCGGATAATATTCGATATTTAATGTCCTTTATCTTTAAAGATTTTTATTTAAGATTTTGCTAAAACTTTTATACTAAGTTTTATCTAAAAATAACATTTTAACGTACCTTATAAAGACAAAGTGGTAAAACCAGAACAACCCATACAGCTAAGATATAATAACACCTTTTAATTTAAATAAATAGCTCAGTTGTTTTTTCAATAAGTTTTATTTAAATTTTTGTATACGAAAAGAGTAAGTAACAGTTTGAAAATTTTACTTATAAGATTAACTAAATTTTTTACTGCAGATTCTTCGCATTACTTTAGACTATTGCAATTAATAATGCACAGTTACATAGTTAAAAAAAACTATTTGTAAAGTAATAAATTTTACATTATAGTAAAGTTCTATCTGAAACTGTATTTGTTTTCAAAAAACATTATTGATTAATAAAAAACGAAAAAAAACGTCTTATTATTTTAAAAACTTATTGTAGCAGGTTGTTTGTAAAAAAAAAAGTTATTTCTACAAATAATTTACATTCAAAAACTAATTATACTACATTTCTATGAAGTTCTTCTTTAAAATATGCTAACTTAATTGAATATGTGTAAAAGCAATACTACATCTAAAAAGTTACTCTAATAGTCTAGTTTGCTTTGATTAAAAAAAGTTAAGTAGCAACTAAAAACTGAGTAATTTATGTTAATAAAAGTCAGGATATTGCTACAAGAATGATAAATAAGAAGAATTAAATCTAAGTTAAAACTAACAACTAAAATAAAAATGTTTATAAAGCGAAAAACTATACCATTTACAATTACAGAAAAACTTAAAACTATTTAAGAAATAAATTTTAGTTAACATTTAAAAAAGTTAAATAAGTTTATATTATGATCGTAGACTTTTACTATGTACACTTACACTTTTATGAAAAATTTATTCTAGTAAAAATGTTTAACATTGTAGCTAACAAGAAAATTCAAAAATTTTTATTATACGCTCATATACTTACCAATAAAAAGTATTTTTATTATTGTTACTAGTTTATTGAACGACAAAAAAAAAACACTCAAAATATTTGGTCCTAAGACCAGTTGCACAAAAAACCTTTTGACTACCGAGTCGCAAGGTACCTTTTTACGTCTTGTCTATTTGACATTTCTTTGAGGAATCTGTATAAGTTTAACATTTTTTTTGTTTTAAACCAAAATACTTTTTGTTTTGAAATTTTTTTTATTAATTTTTTATGCAAACAATTTTTTTTAACATTTTATTAACTGTTTAAGCTACTTTTTTTTGTGTAATTGTTATTCATACTTAAGACAGCGTGGTTTAATAAGTTGTTGCTAAAACCTGCAAAGACTTTAATTACATAAACTTTGTATTAAAATATCAGTTAAAAAACACAGTTGCTCAGAACTATTGTATTAAAAGTTGTTTTAGTACAAATATTGTATTTAAATAGATGTTTTAGGAATATACGAAACAATGAACTCAAAAGCTTTTAGTTTAAAAAACAGTATGTCTCAAATAACTTTGAATATTTTCAATATGTACCCGTCTCGATATAAAAAGCTTAATATATTCTTTAACATAAAAAATAAAACTTTGTTAAAGAAATTAAAATAACTTTTGAAGTAGCAAAAGTATCTTTTTGTAATTAAAATTTGTATACATTTTTTTTATATTACATTATATAAATGTACAATGTTTACTTCGTAATAAGTATATAATCTATCGATAAGTGTGTTTAACAAAGTCAAAAACTTTAAAGAAGTTAAAATCCTAGATAGAAAAAGAATGGTCGGTAAGAAACTTTTAATAATAATAAACGCACAAGTAATTGAACACAAAAAAATACTTTTTTAGATTTTTCAAAAAAGTTTGTTTTTTGTCCTTGACAACAGACTAATTTATAATAAATAGAAAATGTATAAGTATTTGTATTTTGATGTAAAAAATGTTAACGATCCATTTTAGACATACTATAATAACTTTTTTATTACTTAAAGTAAAAAAAAATGGTGTGCTGTACTATAAACTGTTCTAAATATTAAAAGTAACTTAGATAACTTTGTTTATTTGGATTCAATTTATAAAAAACTCATAAAGCTGTTATTTAATATATAAGACTTTTGACAACAAAATTAATTAAAACATTTTAAGATACCGTTTTAATTAAATATAGATTAGTATTTAAGGTTTTATAAAATTAAAGTAATTTACTTCAATACTTATTGAAAAACTCATGAAAGCAAATGAACTTTTTTAAATAGTATATTTTTATTGTTTTACGATCTAAATTGTTACAAAGTTTGTAATTAAGTCAAAATCACATGATAATTAATACTTTTTACGACTTTAAACTTTTAAAGTGTATTTTTATGTCAATATCACATGTCTTTCAGTTTTTTAATTAAAATTTTTTTCTACCCTCAACCCTCAACACTTTACTTGAAGTAACATGACTAAATCAAAAACATAAATTGCGAAAGAAAAGAGCAATTTTTTTTTGGTTTAAAATGAAAGATTAACAGTTGCTTTTTTAGTGCAAGTTTTGAAATTTTTGTTAATAGTAGTTTTTATTAAATAAGTTAGTTTAAAAAATATATACAACAATAAATTTAAACATAATTAGGTAAATGTTCAACTGTAATTATTAGATATTTGTTTAGTTTAATAAAAACTACGAGTCCGTATAAATCCATCATAACAATAATATTTCATTATTATTTTGATTAGTTTTTCAAACAGTTTTCCCTTAATCATACAAACTATCTATTATTTTTGAAGTAATTTTTCGAAAGTAGTCGTCAATTTTGAGAAAAAAACTTTTTTTTAGTTTCTAGAATTCGAATGTTTTATGATTAACTTTGAAAAAATATGTCTTCATTCAGTTCAAAAACCAAAAAATTTAACTTTTTCTCCACTACAAAAATTACATTTAACTTTTAAGTTAGTGCAAGATTTAAATAAATAAAACATTAAGTAGCTTAATAATAAAGCAAAACAACTATCTTTTTAGTGTTCACTTTAAACTGAAAAGTATTTAATACTCACATCTTAATGTATTTAGTGTAACTAAATTCAAAAACAATTTATTAGCTCTAAGTATTTTACAACAAAAACATAAAAAAGTAGTCAGTAGTTTTCGATAAAAGAATAATGGATAAAAAATATAAAAGACACTACTAATTTAAAATAGAAGATGGTTCGCAAAAAAGTTTAATATTAACCTAATTTTTACCAGACATTTAACTAAATTCTAGAAGTTTAAATTGTAGAAAATTTTAAGAAAATAAAGAATGCAAGTAAACTATTTAGAATGATTTTTAACAAAAAGCTTAGTTTTTTTGAAAAAAAATTTGATTTAGTAAGCTTTAAAACTGTTTTAAGCTTAAAATTAACCTAGTAAACTTTTTATGACGTGATTGATATACTCATGAAATATACTTTAAATATAGAAAATACTTGTAACAAAGGTATTGTTTAAAAAAAATTTATTAAATACTGTTAAAATGTCACTAAAAAAAGTATATTCGCTTTGTGTAACATACTTAACATAACTAAAATTTTCCGTTAAAAATTACTCACAAAGTTACAAATAGTTTTTTTAAGTATCACATGTTGTATTATTTTTAAGTTTAGAAATAAGGTCACACTCACATGCCTTTTAATACTTTTAACGACCATATCTTTTAAAAGTTTATATTCATTTTAAAACCACATTTCCTTCAACTACTTTAACAACTTTAAAACACTTAGACTTCTAATTTAAGACACAAGATCACTTTAAAAAAGACAAAAAAGCGAAAGGAAAAAAGCAACAAAAACTATTTATAAACTTTAAAATTAGAAGTCTGGAGTAAGATTGCTCAAATAAATATTCCTTACAGCAGTTTTAATCAAATGAGGTTAAATAACAGAGAAAAACAGAGTAATAGTTCAAAATTTTATTAGAATGTTGTTTATTTGTAGCTTTTAGTTAGTTTTGGAGTTAAAAAGATATTACACAAACAAATTTAAGAACGCAATAGAAGATAATTTTTATTAAAACTAAAATAGATTAAAAAAAATTAACTTTATTAGAATTACAAGGTAGCTTAATTAAAATACACTTTTTAAATTGACTGAAAATTTTGTTTCAACTAATTGTGTATCTTTTTGCGTATATATCATAATTGGTTTGTAAAACGTTTTAATTCACCTATAAATTTATTCTAGATAGCAATAACATATCTATTTATAAAAAGTGTAGAATAAGTTAAAAGATTTGGAAAAGGTGTTATACTATGAGAATTGCTTTTACTTTTCTAGTAAGTTATTGAAAAAAAAAATATTTTATTCATTTTAATTAAACTTATAAGGTTATTTTGAAAATATATGCGTGAAAAAACTGTTTTAGAAACATCATCTAACAAATAATATACAAGTTTTATTAATATCTCAAATTTTTTCGTAAGTATACGCACTTTGAGTTATGATAGTTTGATTATTTTTTGATATCTTTAACAAAATATTAATTTTCAGGTTCTTGCAGCACTTATTGCGTTGAGCCAAGCTAGTAAGTGTATTTGTTAAATACTTACTTTTAATTCTAAGTAACAAGAAAAAATATTACTGCAGTTAAGTATTAAACAATAAAACAAAAATTACAAATGTTATTATATAGAAATTTTAACACTTAAAAGAGTATACTGTTATAAATTATAAATTTTTAAATTTATTTGATTTAATATCTTATTGTCTACAACAAAAGGATCGTTTCTTAAATTACATAAAAAGGTAACTTTAAAAAAGCTTTAACTTACAACTAAAAGAAGATATTTTAACCCTTAAAAATAATCAACATGCGTTCTGCATCCAAACAAATTCAACTAACTTTGAAAAGTTAAAAATATTTACTTATTACAAACTTAAATTACCTTAAAATTAGCTTGACATATGACTAACACGTACAATTAAAACATTATAGCACCTTCAAACCTTGCCGTAAAAACCTTTGACGGTCAGGAATGTGATTTTAGTAACTGGAAAGGGAAAATACCCGAGTATGGAAATACCTGTTCAAGGATGTACTTTACATGGACTTGGTGGAGAGCCCCTTATCCTTGGTGTTACCATAGTGATGGAAGTTGGGACTATTGTGAAGGTTTTTGAAATTATTTTGTAGTCTACATGACTTTTTTTTGAAAAACAAAAGTGCGTTATAAATTGCGTTTAAATATTATAAGTCTTTAAGAAATTTTCTCAAATTTTATGATACGATGATTGTAATTTAAACTTTAGCTTTCTAGTGACCATATTTAACATAATACTTAATTTTTTGTTGTGTATCACTAAAGTTACTTTAGATCGTTATATCTTCTAAAAACTTCAGTTGTAAGTATATTCTAATACTTCAAAAGCAACACTACGAATATTCTACTTTCTAAAATAGTAAAATTTGTTATAAAATGACTTCGGTAGAGTACAACTTAATTTAAGTTTATTACCTTTAAGAAACTACAAGACTACAAATAAAAGGTGTCTGTAATACTTAGAACACAGCATAAGTAATACTTTCAATTTTATTTCTTATCTTACAGATTACACTTGGGAAGTTGAGTTTCCTGAAGACAAACATTTGATTAAATCTGAATCTAAAAGGAAGCAGTATTATTTCAACTATTATCAGACTGGAACTACTTATAAGGAAGCGAGAAAAATATGCCAAAGCAGAGGTGAAGGCTGGGACCTTGCTAGCTTTCAAGCAAAACCTATTCTATATTTTTGGTATAACAATGACAAAGAAGGCTGGTGGTGGAACTATAGAAAAGACGACTACTACAAATCTGTTAGAAACACTGAGTAAGTTTATTATTTTCATTTATCAAATAAATTATGTATATATAAATTTTAAACTAATAGTTTTTAACACTTCATGCTCAAATATCATGTTCATATACTTCGAATATGAATTTGAAATTACAGGGAGGCTCTCCGCCCTTTGGTTCAGACTTGGGATGCGTTTTGGGTGAGGAGTGTAGAATTTTATTTTGGCGAGAAGACAACGGAAGGAGTTAAGAAGCTTGAGAACAGAGATGACGTACCTTATCTCGTGTATCAAGATTCAAATTTTAAACGCGATGAATTCCACGTAGTCCACACTGAACAGGACTCATATAAAAAGAGCTTCGTTTGTGAGAAAGACTTAAACTGATTCATATTTAAATATTTTCTGCTTGTTCTTTGCTGATATTATTTTTTAATTGTTTCTCTTTTTAACAGTCTTGATTAAAACTTAGATAAAAAAAGTTTTTCAAAACATTTAATTAAAACTTTTTTCAAAGTTTCACCGATAAACGAGACAGTCGAATAAAACAAAAGACATTTCTTAAAGTATTAATACATTATTCAGTTTGTAAGTTTTACCACTAAAATAAATTTTTTAAATTTAAATATTAATTTTGTTTGTTCTCATGCATTTGTACTATATTTTAGTTTTATCATTAAGTTCTATCTAAACATTATTTTAATTTTTCTTAAGTATAGTTGCTTTTATATAGCAGTAAATACTTTAAATATAAATAGAAAAAAAATACTTTGAAAAATTAAAAAATTCATTGTAATACATTTTTAACGACATGTTTAAAGAAATTTTTTTAACTAAACAAAAACTATGTTTTAATTATTTATTAATACTTCACCGTAGGTTTACATAAAGGTTTGATCAAAACAGTTCGATGTTTTTTTTTAACCTTAAATTTTAAAAATTCATAGCAATTAAGTTCATAAAAGCAATATGTAAACATCTTATTCTACGATAAACTGACTTTTTGTGATTATAATAAGCATAAAAGTTTATATAAAACCGTAACAATGTGTAAAAATGATTTATTCTAGTTTTTACAAATATACTTCTTAAACTTAAAGTAGAAGCAGTTTTTTCAGCTGTATAACTGTTTCAAGTTTGAAAATAATCTATGAAAACGTTTTTGGACGTGATTTTTGAAAAAAACTCATTTTTTAATGTATTAGCTACAATTTAGTCCAAAATTTTTCTAGTTAATAATAAATTAAATATCTTTTTACGCTATGTTTAAAAACAAAAGCTCTTAACTTATACACTAACAAAATACAAGTTATTTTCTTAAATCATAAGTCTTTTGCTTTTACAACCTTAAACTTTTTTATTTTATATATGGATTTAAATCACACGTATTTAAATTGTTTAGTTTCTTACATATTTTAACGACATTTAAATGTTTAATTATTTTACTTTAGTTCACTTGATCATATGTATCTTAAAAATCAAATAATAAAGCAAACACAATTGTTTATAAAGTTTAAAAATATGTAAGAAACTATGAAACTATTGAAGTTTTTTTTTTTTACAGCAGCTTTAAATTAGTTCGTAAAATTAACAAAACAAAAAATCATTATTTACAACATTACTAGGTTAAAGTTTGTTTGTAATTACAAGTTAGTTGTGCAGCTTGAGCAAAATCATAAATCTAATAAGTTTTGATCAAAAATTAAAACCTATTTGTGCTGTTTCAAAATTAGTTTGATAGTTTTTTCGAAATAATACACACGTCAGCTAGTTTGCATGTAATTGTATTTTATTAAAAAATCGGAAAATCTCAAACAAATTGGATTTTAAAAAGTTTTTAGTTATGATTTTTTTTTGTCGATACAACATTTTAAGTATGTGTCTTCAAAAAAGTTCAAAAATTAAAAAATAAAAATAAACTCTTTAAAAAAATAAGTTAGTGCAAGTTTCAGGCTTTAGTAAAATACTTGGCAGCTTATTATCAAAAAAATTTAGTTTAGACTAGGTTTTGACAAACTGCGATCTGTGGGCCAAATGAAGCCCTCAAAACCAAATTCGCGGCCCGCGAGGTATATTTGAGCTCACAATTTATTGATCTAGAAACAACAAAAAAATATTTTTCACACGTAAAACCTTACAACAGAGCTCTCTTTTCAATATTTAATCATTACTAATGTTGCACTTTTACTTTACTTTTTTTCCCATTTCTAGTTTAAAACAGTATTTTTGTGTTAGTTACGTATAGTATTTCGAAAACACTGCGGCTTGTTAAAGTTTATTCAGCGCAGCCCGCAAGTACTTTTACGTAGGAAAATTGACCCGCAAATTGTAAAAGGCTGCTGACCCCTGGTTGAGACTTTTAACTGTAATTGAATATTTAATTATCACTTCTTAATCAGTTAAAACGTACTAGATTCAATAATAATTATTAAACTTTTAAGCTTTATTTAATTATCACTTATTAATCAGTTAAAACATACTAGATTCAATAATAATTATTAAATTTTTAAGCTTTATGAAAAAAATAGATAAAGTAGTTGGGTGTTTGTGCAAAAAAATTTTAAAAGTTTATAAAATATAAACGACACGAGTAATTGCTTTTACTTTTCAATAAGAGTTCGTATGTATTTATGTTTGTTTTCTATATTTAAGTTTGTGTTCTTCAAGTTGTTTATTTTCTACTAGTAAACTAATTTATATTGATATATAGAATAAAATTAAGTATGTCAAGTTTTCGAGAATGCCGTTAAAGCATTTAGTACAATTTATACAAAAACCATGTTGTTACAATAACGGAAAATATTTTATAAGCTAGAAAATTATTTTCAGTATGAAGATTAACTTTAATATAATTTGCACAAGATTTATATATTAATATGATATACTTTAAACTTTAAGAATACTTGTATAAAATATCCCCTAGACTTTTACTAATTACGATTAAAACTATATTTTAAAACTTATTTATGCTTTGTGCATCATATTAAAGTTAATTAATTTCTTCCCTTTAACAACACTTATATTTTTTTTTTCTTTTAACGACCTTAATTATATTAAAAGTTATATTTAGGTCAAAATCAAATGCTATTTAATGTTTTTTACGACCCTAATATTTAAAAGTCTATTTTAACGTCTGTATCACATGCCTTTTTTTAACTACCTTATTTTTTTAAGTGTATTTTTGTTTTAAAATCACATTATTTTTTATTGTTTTTATAATTGTAAAACCTTCTATTTTTTCACTCAAGGCCACATGATTAAATTAAAAAATAGAAACTAGCAAAAGAAAAAAAAAATAAAATAAAAATAAACTTATAAATTAACAGTCAAACTTAACTTACTCAACAAAAATATTAAAGATGTTTTTGATGGCAATTTTTAATAGAAAAGTTTTAAGATCAGAATTAAACAGTTAAATCTTATGCGTCTTTAAATTATTGTTTATTTGTAGTTTTTAGTTAGCTTTATAGATAATTAATATTAAGTTTAAAACTAAAAAACGCAAAACAATTTTTTTTTTGTAGTTTTAACATATTTCCTAAAAAAACTCACTTTAATAAAAACACCACATAGCTTAATTTTAAGTTCGTTTTCATATAGCAATTTAACTGCGTAAAACTTTAAAAAAACCGATTTCTTTTAGTTTTTAGTTTTAGAAAAATGCAAAAAAATTTTAATTACGAAATGTTTTTCATAAAACATAGATAAACTATTATTTAAAAGTATTTGTTATTGTAAAAAACAAAAAAAAAGCTCTTGTTTCAAACTTATTCAAACTAGCCCTTATCAGCAGTAGTTCTAAATTGTACGATAAAATATTTAGTAAATAAGTCAATTCGGAATTTAATTCAAATCGTTACTACACAAGTATATGATATGATTCATGGTAAAAATTTGTAAACTTTAAGTATAGATTAGGACATATTAGTATAAATCTAAAAATTAAATAATAACAACTTGAGTCAGTGACTATAACCGAGATAATGTTAAATAACTAGAATTAGAGTATTGGTATTTTAAGGGTAAAAGTGTATGATTAAAACTAAAAAAGTAGTAATAAAAATAAATTTCTCCTATTATCTACTTAATTTAATTTAAGTTTTTATACATAGTTTCTAAATATACCAAAATTATAATAAATTGCATGTTAAGCATAATAGTTTGGTTTTAAAAAATAAAAAGCAGTTTTAGTATTTTAAACAAGTAGTTTATTAAATTAATTGTAGAATGAAGGATTTATAGTTTATAATAACTATCAAAAAAAGAAAAAATAATTCTTATTACGTAAATAATCGACAAAAGCTGCTTTACAGTAAATCAAAAATATACTGAGTTTTGTATATTTTTGCTTCAAACAGATTCCATGGCTTACAACAAAATGTACTCTTCAAATTAACTTTATTTGTTTTATAAACTGATTGAATCTAATTCGTTTCAAATTAAAGTATAGATTTTCGCATACAGTTTTCATTTGATTTGTAAAACACATTCAAAGTTATCATAAAAATAAGCTTATCCAGTATAATAGTAACATAAATATTTATATACAGTTCATACAATAATTAAAAATATTTCTTAGAGAAAATATTGTGCAATGAGATTTGCTTTCACTTTACTGGTAGGTTACAGAAAATACATTTTGTTCGTATAAGTAAAGCTTATTTGGTTATTTATTAAATTAATTTATGATAAAACTGTTTTAGAAACAACAAACAAAAACTACAGAAACTTTTTTTAAGCAACATAACTTATTGTGAGCTTATGCGTATTGAATTTTGATTTTTTCGTTTTTTAAATTTAACCTATTATTAATTTACAGGTTGTAGCAACGTTTATTGGGTTATGCAAAGCTAGTGAGTTTTTTCTTTAAATATATACTTTAAATTGTTAAAAACTAACAAAGTTATTGTTTCAATTATGCTTTTAAAAGAATAAACTAAAACTCCAAATTCTAATTACATAGAAATTTTTACTTTTAAAATATTTAATACTTTTAGTGTAAAAATCGTACATTAGTATCTTACTACTCTTATTATTCTTATCAAACTAAAAATAAACAAAAAAATTATTAAATGTTGTTAAGTTATATTTTTATTTTTGGACGCAATTTTTTTTTATAAAAGATATCAAAAGCCGTAAAAATTTAATTTACCAGTTTTATGTTTAAATAACAATGTTAAGACAAACAAAAAGTTTAACTTACAACTAGAAAAAGATACTTTTACTTTTAAAAATAAAAAACTTCCACTTGTGTTTTACTACCAAACTATTAATTTTTTCACTTACTTTACAATAATTTGAAGTAGAAATTATTAAATAAATATGTTAGATAAAGAATCTTAAATCAAATTAAAACTATTCTTAAAATCTATATATTAAATATATGCATGCTCTTGAATAAATTTGAAACTAAGTCGACACACTATCACTTTAATAAAACATTACAGCACCTTCAAACCTTGCCGTAAAAACCTTTGACGGTCAGGAATGTGATTTTAGTAACTGGAAAGGGAAAATACCCGAATATGGAAATACCTGTTCAAGGATGTACTTTACATGGACTTGGTGGAGAGCCCCTTATCCATGGTGTTACCATAGTGATGGAAGTTGGGACTATTGTGAAGGTAATCAACATAAGAGAATTTTGTATAGCTTTATGAGTTTTTAGGTAATTGTCTTTATTTTTCACAATAATTTTGATTAACATTTTAGTTGTTTAATTTATCATATTTGATTGTTTATTTGTTTTTACTTAAACTATATCTTTTAACTTTAAGTCTTCTAAAAAATATATTCTTAAATACAACCTAATATCTTTAAAAAACTTAAAATATATTATTTCTCAAGTTAGTAAATAATTTTATTAAACCAAGTTACAGACTAGAATATAATAAAAACTATGTAAGTTTATTTGCCTTAAGAAACTACAAAAGTAAAAACAATAAAGACTCTTCAAAGTTCTGTAAACAGTTCAAAAAAACTCTAAATAACTTTTTTTTTTATAAAGATTACACTTGGGAAATTAATTTTCCGGAAGACAGACATTTGATCAAATCTGAATCTAGAAGGAAGCATTATTATTACAACTATTATCAGACTGGGACTACTTATAAAGAAGCGAGAAAAATATGCCAAAGCAGAAGTGAAGGCTGGGACCTTGCTAGCTTTCAAGCAAAGCCAATAAAACTTTATTGGTATAATCATCATAAAGAAGGCTGGTGGTTGAACTATCGCCAAGATGACTACGACATATCTGTTAGAAATGTTGAGTAAGTTTACTTTTAGTTATCAAATACAATATGATATCTATAAAATTTAACTAAGAATTAACATATTCTGCATGTTTGGAATTTATTTGTCCGTAGAGCTTGGTTGTCATGTTATATCTAAAACATGAATTAAAATTACAGGGAGGCTCTCCGTCCTTTGATTCAGACTTGGGATGCGTTTTGGGTGAGAAATGTAGATTTTTATTTTGGTGAGAAGACAACGGAAGGAGTTGTGAAGCTTGAGAACAGAGATGACGTACCTTATCTCGTGTACCAGGATACAAATATCAAATACTTTTTGTATGAGGGTTGTTCAGATGAATTCACAATTCACACTGAACAAGACGCATCGAAAAAAAGCTTCGTGTGTGAGAAAGACTTAGATTGATCTAGTTCTGCTTTTTATCAACTGATACTATTGTATTTAATTATATTTAAAATGTTTTAAATAAACTATAATTATAAACATATTTATTTTAAATGTTTTATTTTCATTACTAGGGAGGTATTAAAATAGAGTTACTTTTGGTTTTTTACTAGTATATTCCAGTACAAGTCATGCTACTTTGCTTCATAAACAAAAATTTTAACTTTTAGACATTGTTTTGTTTAAGAACTTTTGTTTTTTTCAACGTAATAACAAGATTATTTATTTGTCAAAGTACACAAAATCTTAAGTATCATAAAGTATATTGATTTCTGTGCCCTACATTGCTTTTTATAAATATTGTACTATTTTATTACTAAATTAAAATTTATAAGTACAAAAAAAACCAACTTTTATATTATCAAAGGTATTTATTTAAAATTTATCGAAAGTTTAGTTGCAGCAAGCTAACTATAGTTACGTCATACAAATAAAATGCCGTATTAAACTATTTTTTTTTAATTTTAGTAATCAAGCTTAGTAACGAAAAAACTAATAAATCTTTATCTTGCTTTTAACGAATATGAAAAATTTATTTATAATTAAGTTATAGCAAAAATAATTATTATATTTTACTTTGTCGATTAAATACAAAGGGACATTTAAAAGAAAGTTATTTTTAACTAAGTTGTTTAAACATTTAAAAAATTCAACTCTGTGTTTTCTATAACTTATATACAATCAAATTTTTGTAAAATAATTTGAAAAAAAAGTATGTTCTGTACCTTTACTTTTACTTAACCATAAGTCTTTATAAGCAATAAAAGTAAAACATATAATAGCAGTAAGCAAACACCTAGCAGATGTAGACAGAAGTTAATTATAATGAATAAAGTTTTATGATACACAAAAATTTAACTATGATAAGTTATACTCTTGTAAAACGTGTAGTTCAGTAAAAATATTTAAGTTTATATTTAACAAATATTTAAATTTATACTTTTAAAATAAAAATACCTACAAATACAAGATGTTTCTTTAAGGAATGTGCATGAGTTTAAATTATAATTTATAAGTTTAAACTAAAACAACTTAAGTTTTGCGAAATGCTCACTACTACTTTCTCATACAAACGAGACTAATAAAACTGTTTCTTTAAAATGATTTCTTTTCAATATTCTAAAAGATAGCGTAATTCAAAATATTATAACTGAATCATGTAAAATAAATCTTAGTAAGTATTGATTTAAAACATCAGCTAAAATATTAACTTCTAAATATATTTCTTTTTTCTATTTAAATTGCTAAAACAATTTTTAAAGGAATATATGAAGAAACTAAAGAAGCAATAACTTTAAAAAACATTATGTTTAAAATAGTTTTGTTATGTTTTTGTCTTAACTCAAACAGCCATATAAATTTTTGCATATAAAATAAAACTTTGTAAATAAGTGTAGAGTAGTTTTTATTTTTAACACAACTTTGAATAATTTGATGCTGAATCGAAATGCTTTTTTTGATAAAACTTTATATTTTGTTTATTTATATAAAAATATTCAGCGTTTATCAATGAATTACTAATTTTTTATAACAAAAGTAGTAAGAAAATTAAAAAACTGTATCGCAAACTTATTTCCAAAGGAACATTTTTGATATGATCTAAACGACATAAGTAAATTAACACAAGATAATCACTATCAAAAAAATTTCAGTATATTTTTTGTATTCTACAATTAAGTACATATGATTACACGTAAAAATTTATGTCAAAATGTAAAAAATGCTTATAAACGATTTATTTTAGTTTTTACTAGTAGTTTATTTATTAGTTTATATAAAAACAGTTTGACCAGCTATATATAGTTGTTTCAAGTATAAAAAATAACTAAAAAACTTTTTAAAACGCGATTTAAAAAATATCATTAAGTATATTTTAAATATGTAACACTTTTAACAACAATATAAGTCAAAAAGTTCCAAAAGTCTTTGAAAATTAAATTAATGTTTTGTGTAAGTCAGGGTTTTCCAATATTTTTCAAAAGGCCCCTTTTATAGACATTTAAACATTTAACCCCTCCATTTAACCCCTCAAACAAAGTAACTCAGAAAGCTACCATTAAAAACACATAAGACCTTTTATTTTTGCTCTTCATCATCAACTCCAGATATCTAGTGGAGTTTCAATTTATGACCTCATGGCCCCCTGTGGCTCTTACTCATATCCCCCCTTTTGCTGCTCATGGCCCTCTAAATTTCTATCATGACCCCAACTTGGCCCACTTTAGGAAACCCTGGTGTAAACTAACAAAAAACGTTTATTTTTACACTTACAATTACTGATAAATTTTAGTGAAAGGGTTTTTTTATTCAAGTGACATGTATTTATAGTTTGGGACCTTAGTTTTTTAAAGTTGTTCTTTTTAAATCCTTATGTATTCAATTTTTTTAAATTTCAATAACTTTTACAACACTAAAACCTTTCAAAGTCTTATTTAAAGTGACTAGATCAAGTTTAAAAGTTTGAAAAATGCAAGCAAAAAAGCAAACACAACTATTTTTAGACTTCAGATACAAAAAATCTAAAGTATTGCTACTAATTACATACATGTTTAAACATTAATTTGATAAAAAGTAGAAAGTTATACTTTGTTTAACAAACAAGCTTGCATATCTGATTTTTTTTGGAATTTATGATAGATTTTCGAAATTTCTCATAATAATTATATTGTTTTAGTTCTACAGTTTTAAAGTTTTTTGTTATTACTTAGAAGTATATTTTTTTCAAAAACTTAAAACCAAAAATTTAGAATGTTTTTTTTACAGAACTAAAACTTACATCTACCTTTAAAGTTAGTGCAAGTTTTTATTTTCAATACAACTTTAAGCAAATTAATACCGAAGCGAAAGTAACTTTTCTAGATAAATCTATAGTTTAGACTTTCAATTGTATAAAAACATTAAATGACCATTTGCTATTAACTTTTATTTTTATTGGATTCAAAAATGATTATAAGCGTCAGGTGTTATAAAAAAAAACACAATAAAGTAGTTGTGCATTTTGGTAAAAGTAAAAAAAAAGGTGAATTGGAAACGACAGAAGTAGTTGTAACCTTTATAAACAATTTATAATAGAATTTTATTGTAAATTTTATTTTTATACTATATTTGGATCTGTTTTTTCGTTTTTTGTATTTGTTTGTACTCTATTCGTTAATTATTTTCTCCTTGTAGATAAAGTAAAAATACGTCAAAATTTAGAGCATGCAGCTAAAACTTTAGTATAATTTATACTAAGACCATATTGTTACAATAAATATGAACATTTTATCAGCTATAAAAGTATTTAAAGTATGAATAAAAACTTGGAAAAAAATTTTAGTGTGCGATTTATATACTCATAAAATAAAATCAAAAATACATATAGAAAATATTAGCTAGAAGTTTACCAATTGCTTTAAATTATCTATTTATGCTTTGTGCAACATAATTAACGCAATTAATATCTTCGCTTAAAAATAAGTTTTTAAAAATTAAGAAAATTTAAATTCACACTTTTTTATGTTTTACATTTTTAACTATGTTGAAGTTTGAATTAAGTTCAAAATCATATTAATTTAATTTTTTTTTTATGACCTTTATATTTTAAAGTCTTTTTTAGACCTTGATCACATGCCTTTTAATATTTTTTACGACCTTTAAAATTTAAAATTTTCTATTTAAGTCTCAACCACATGCCTTTTAATATTTTTTACGACCTTAATTTTTTAAGTTTATTTTTATTTTGAAATCACATGTCTTTCATTTATTTGAACAACTTCAAAACCTTTTAATTTTTTTTTACCGGATCAAATTTAAAATTAAAAAAAAGCAAAAGAAAAAAAGAGTAAAAAACTGTTTATAAACCTAAAAGTTTAAAGTCGTAATAGTTTAAAGTCAACTTAATTTACTCAAAATAAATATTCAAGTATATTTTGTAGCAGATTCTAATAAACAAGTTTAAAGAACGGAGTTAAACAGTCAAAACCTCAAACGTATATGAAGTTGTTACTTATTTCTAGTCAGGAAACAATAAATTGTCGATTAAAAAACCCAAACAAATAACTTTTGACTTAAAACTTTTAGAGATGGGATAAAAAATTTAGCTTTATTAAATTTACACGTTAGATTTATTTTAATTGTGTTCTTACGTAACGACTAAACTGCGTACAATTTTAATTTAGCAGATTTTTTATTTATTTTTAGAGTCGAAATAAAAAACTATCATGGTTACAAAACATTTTTCTTAAATATTTTAAAAGTACTTGTTTTTAAACAAAAATTTTTTTTTTAACTTTTACTAAAAAAAGTTTTTAAACTAGTTGTTTTTTACCCAAGTAGTTTTAAACTGTCTGTAGAAAAAATTTGATAAACAGTTTAAGTTCATAATTTTATTTAGCTTGATACGAACTAAGTATCTTGCATCAATTTTTTAAAGGTTAGTTACTTTAATTGAACAATGTTTTGATGATTCAGTATACATATATCATAGATAAGGGTAAAGATTTATAATTATAACTAAAAAAAATGAATTTCGTTAGGAATTCGTTATCATCTTAAGTACATAAAAGTTTACAATACAATATTTCAAAACATACCATGATAGTAATAAACTTATATGTTAAGCATAAGGGTTTATAGTTTAAGGAAATGACATTTATATTTAATATTTCGATTCAAAATTAGTTTCAAAATAAACTAATATTTAAAGTTGATTTTTAAAGGCTGTATAAAGTTTATTTACAGTAATGAAAACTGTACTTAAATTTCTATTTCGTTGCTTTAACTAGATTTGATCTATACAAAATAATTACAGTTTAAGTTTGCTTTATTAAGCTACTTAAGTTGACTGAACAAAATTTGTTTGAACTAGTGATACTTTTTATTTGGTTTGTAAAACGTGTATATAGTTAACATGTGAACTAATACTTTAATTCCAAAGCAACATAAATATTTATACACAGCTGATATAATAACTAAAAAGAGTTAGAAAAATATTAAACGATGAAAATTGTTTTTACTTTACTGGTTAGTTAGCGAAAAAATACGATTTATCAGTTTAAATTAAACTTTTTTTGTTACTTTTGTAATTGTTCTATGACCAAACCGTTTTAGAAATAGCATCAAACCAATAATATATAAACTATTTATATCGACAAAAATTTTTACTTACATGCTCAATGTTTATATTTTCAATTTTAAATCTGAATTTAATATCAATTTGCAGGTTATAGCAACGTTTATCGCATTAAGCCAAGCTAGTGAGTTATTTATTATATATATATTTTTTGTTCTGAAAAACAACAAAATTTATTGTTCAATTAAGCGTTTAAAACGATAAACTGTAAATACAAAATGTCACTACGAAAAAAATTAAATACTTAAGTTTTTATAATTTTAAAAATTTAAAAAAAAAAGTTTAAGTTTAATTATTGAAACATAAAATTATTTTTTTATAGAAATAAAAGTTGTAATTTTTCTACATTAACTTAAGTTTAGATTAACATTAAAACAGTAAAACTTATAACAAGTTTTCACTTCCAACTAAAGAAGATATTTTAACTCTTGAAAATAAATTACACCTGTGTTCTACATTTAAACTAATTACTTTTTTTTTCAGTTACTTCACATACTTTAAAGTTAAAATTATTAGGTAAACAGATGATTACAAACTTAAACTATATCAAAATGAATTCGTGCACGTGATTACTTTAATTTAAACATTACAGCACCATCAAACCTTGCTGTAAAAACTTTTGACGGTCAGGAATGTGATTTTAGTAACTGGCAAGGGAAAATACCCGAATATGGAAATACCTGTTCAAGGATGTACTTTACATGGACTTGGTGGAGAGCCCCTTATCCTTGGTGTTACCATAGAGATGGAAGTTGGGATTATTGTGAAGGTGAATGATAATAATTAAATAAACAATTGTGGTGTTAATTTTAATTATATACCTTATTGTATTTGATTTAAAAATGTTTTGTTAGTTAAAATTTATTTATACTTAAAAACGTTATTTCTTATAAAAATGTTTAAAACACAAATAAAAACTTGTTTCACTTATAAGTTATGTTTTTCTTATTCTACAGATTATACTTGGGAAATTGAGTTCCCTGAAGACAAACATTTGATCAAGTCTGAATCTAGAAGGAAGCAGTATTATTATAACTATTATCAGTCTGGAGCTACTTATAAAGAAGCGAGAAAAATCTGCCAAAGCAGAGGTGAAGGCTGGGACCTTGCTAGCTTTCAAGCAAAGCCATACAAATATTTGTTCTATAATAATGAAAAGGGAAATTGGTGGTGGTACTATTCCTCGTACGATGATTATTACAAATCTGTTAGAAATATTGAGTGAGTTTCACATTACACTTTAGCACACTAAGCTTATAAATACTTAACTAAAAACTAATATAAACTATACGCTCAAAACTTATCCATTTAGTCGACTGATTATGCCAGTTATACTGATTATTGACAGGGAGGCTCTCCGACCTTTGATCCAAACTTGGGATGCGTTTTGGGTGAGGAGTGTAGATTTTTATTTTGGCGAAGAAAAAGGGGAAGCAGTTGTTAAACTCGAGAACGGTGAAGAAAGCAGATCTTACCTCGTGTACCGCAAAACAAACATCAAAGAAAGTGATTTCAGCGAAACTCCAACCAATCAAGTGGACTCGTATAAGTACAGTTTCGTTTGTGAGAAGGATTTAGAATGATCTAGTACAACAATTTCTGTTTCTTATCAACTGATGTTGTTTTATTTAATTTTATAACATTAAACATTACAACTGTAAATATCTTAAATAAACTATACTATTTACGAGTGCAAATGTTTTGTTTTTAAAACTAGGTAGGTAATAATAAAATAAACTTTTTTTGATTTAACACCTGAAATTCCAGTATAAATCATTCTATTTTGTACAAAAAACTAAAAAAAGACTAATTTGTTTAGCAACTACTCAAGATTTACACATTGTTTAGTTTAAGAATTTTCTTTTTTGTTAATTTGATAACAACTAATTTTCAATTTACAAGCATCAAACTTTTTTTACCACTTATATAAAAAAATACAAACAAACCATTTTTTCTATTTTAAAATATATTTATTTTACATCTATAGAAAACTTAGTTGGAGTAAGTTAACTATTTAGGCAATATAAATTAAACGCCGTATTAAACTATTTTTTCCACTGAAGTAAAACAACTTAGCTACAAAAAGAAAATGAAATATTTGTTAAACTTTTATCGAATATATGTTATAATTTACTCAGTCGATCAAATACAAAGGGGAGGTTTAAAAAGAAACTTATTTTTGATTTACTTATTTAAGTACTTAAAAACTAAATGTTTTATAACTTAAATATAATTACTTATGACTTTGCTGGTTTTTTTTTCAAGTTTAGTTCATTTGATATTTTTTTTATTTTATGCCTTACTTTTTATTTAAAAAACTACTTTACTTCTTTTAAGTAAATTTCTTTTTGCTAATTAGAAAATACTTGAGTTATTAATAGATTTTTTTTAAAGCAACATTTTGTAAGTATTTAAAATAATGAACACTTAAAACCCATTATAAAAGACTTTTTAAAACAAAAACTTATCTAAACTTTTACTTATATTTTACTATAAGTTTTAAAATGTCATAAAAGTAAAATATATGATAGCAATAAGGCAACCTGACATATGTAAACAAAAGTTGTTTATTGTAAACAAGGTTTTATAATAGACAAAAATTTTAACTATGATATAATACGTTCTTGTAAAACATTTATAGTTATACTTAACAAAATATTTCTCAAAAACTTACCCAACAGTTCAATATTTATTTTTTTAAATACTACTTTTAGGAATCTGTATGAGTTTAAAAATATTTTTATATCATTTAAGACCTAAAATAAATTTTCTTTTGCTATATGTTTTTAATACTTTCTGATACAAACATAATTTTTGTTTTTTTTTTACTAATAAAGCTAATTGATTTGTTTTTTTGTAATATTATGTTTTCAATACATACAAAGATAGCATAGTTTAAAAATTTAAAAAATAGCGTTTATTTTAATTAAAATTAAAAAGAAATACCAAAGCAAAAGTATCTGATTTCAATATATTTTTTATTTTTTTTTACTTTTAACTGATTAAAAGTTAACGAAAAATTCAGCATATTGAAAAAAAAACAAAAGTAATAAATTAAATACTTCATAACAAAAAACTATCTGGAAAGATATGAATGATAAATATAAAATGACACAAGTAGTTCTGCACCAAAAATAGTTTAAAATCAGTTTTCAGAAATTTTTTAAGTTTTATTCAGCAGCAGATTAATTTATAGTCAGTTTAAAAAAATATTAATTTCAAAATGTTAAGAATTCGTCAAAAAAATTTTTTTTTAAGGTTATATTAACAGTTTTTGTTTTATATAGAATAAATGAATTAAAACAGCTATAAAACTATTTTAAATATAAAAAACCAAAAATTTTTTAGGACGCTGTTTATAAAATTTTTATACTTTTTATATGAAGTTTACTTTTAAAAAACAATGTGAGCTCAAAATTCTTAGAACTATTTGTTACGATATATACTTACGCTTTGTCTTAAAATACAACTTATCAATTATATTTTAGTATTACTTTGACTATTACTTTTTCATAAGTAGTTAGTTAAGCAAACTTTTATGTTTATTAGCATTTTATGTATAAAAAGTTTAAAAATTTTAACGAAATTCGAATACTTTTAAGTTTTTATAAGTCAAACGTTCTAAGTTTACCAGTTTATAAATATGTTTTCAAAATGTATTTAAAGTTTTATATTTTACGCTTTGTGCAAAATACTTAACGTATTTAATATCTTCCGATTAAAAGTACTTACAAAGTATAAATGATGTCTTTTATTTGATTTTCGCATTTTTTTGTTTTTAAGGAATGATTTTATTTAAAAAATTTTATTATGTCAAAATCACTCGAATTTTTCAAATTTTATTGCAAGTTTAAACTTTTTTAATGTTTATTTTAAGTCACAAGATCTATTTTAGAAAAAAAAATTAAACCTTTCACTAAATCTGCTTGTTATTAACTATTATCATTTTTAAATACATACATCATTTCAAAATACTTAACCTATAACACTTTCAATATAATTGAATGTTTTACAGAAGTATTACTTATTAATAAGTGTTTTGTTTAAATACTAGGTAGGTGGTACCAATTTGGTATTTTCCTAGGTACAACCAACATAAACTACTTTTATTTAAATATCAGTAGTCTTCCATATAAATCACACTGATATCTTGTTTCAAAAACAAAAGAAGGACTAATTTAATTTAAGTTTACTTATTATTAACGTACTTTAAGTTTAGTAACTTCTGTTTTAATTTTATTTAGTTTACAACAAGTTTCAGTTCTTAACGTTGTATCATAATATTTCATTTTATTAAGCAAAATGTATAATATAATGAGGTATATTTTTGTGTACTATACTACTATATAAGTATTAATATATTAACTTACCTCTAATTACTAAACCTGATCTTTATTACTGAAAGCATGATTATGCATCTTTCGAGAGTTTATTTAAATCAAATTAGTAAAATTTGCAGAAAACTGCCGTTTTTTAGTAAAACTTAAATTTATTTGTAGCAATCAAAAAAAAAAAAACATGTAAAAAATGATTTGCATTAAAAAAGAACTTGGTGAAACTTAAAAGCGTATTCAAGGAAAGTTATTTTTAAATAAACCATTTTATTTCCCCATAGCACTAAGTTATGTTTTCTTTGACTAATATACTTTATTAAAACTTTTTCTTCAATTTTTATTACTACTAACTGTTTTTCACTTAAATTAGAGTTTGATGTCTTATTTTTGTTTTTAACTTTTTTTTAAAGTTTATTTGCTTTTATTCGATAGTAAATAAAATACTAAAGTTATTAACAATGATTTATTTAAAAGTAATTTTTCTTACAAAACATAATGAATAGTGTTATTAGTTCTCAATACATTTTTTTCTACCTGAAGTTTGATATTTCTATAATTGAAAGTTTTTCTGTGCACCATGTTTTAGGATCAAAACTTTGAACGTCTTTTTTTTGTCTTTCAATAAACTATACTTTTTACATAATTATTGACACTTAACTTATTGATACTTGACTATATGTGCAAAAAATCCATTAAAGTAAAATTCAGCAACGTGTAAACATCTGTTAGTTTTTGTAAACAAAATTAGTTTCCAGTCTTTCCCTCTCCTATTTTGAATATTTAGTAATATATATATTTTTTAAATATATGTATTTTCTGTCATGTTAATGATTAAAATTTTATGTGAAAGAATGGTTATTATCTTTTTATATTAGTCAAAATTTATATTTGTAAATTTAAAAAAGAACATTCCTATGTCCTAGAAGTTTTAGGTATTTAATAAGCAGGACACTATTCACTATCAAGTTATTGTTGTTTTTCTTTTTGTATATGTGTGGGCCATGGGTTTTAATCACAAAACATTCAACTCAGAAAGTTTTCTAAGCCGTCATGGTCAGAAAGGGTACCTACACCATCTTGCTACACACATTAAGTTTGGTTTAAGAATATTTAGATTTTTTGTAATTAATTAGCTGCATTAGTTTTTTTTTTAAATGTTTGTGCAACAATAAAAGTAAAATAGAGTTCAAGTAAGCAATATACCTATGTGTAATTCCACCTGCTCTTTTTTGAAAAATAAAGAATCCTTGGTGTCTTGCTACTAAACAAATATTAAAAGACTAAAGTCTTGTTATTTGAAACCAAAACAAAAATCACTTTTCCTCAAATACCCATGCAAAATTTTTACAATGCAACTAAAAAGCACACTATTTAATTTTGTGTAATCGCTGCCTCAAAGCTTGTTACTTGATAAAATTAGTTTGTGAAATTACTAAATTTATTGTAATAAAATAAATTGAGCATAAGATTCTACTAGAAAATTCTGGACATTACTTTAAACTGTATCCTGGTGTATGAATCTATAACCTAAAGGTTTTTTCGTACACCAGGTCCTTGGACCAAAAATTTGAGCGCTTTTTTTTTAGTTCAATAAACTTTTTGTTATTAGAGTTAAACATGTTTTATAACAGAATTTTTTGAAATAAAATATTTGTATTAATGTCCTTGAATTCAAGTTAGAAAACTTAATTGTTACACAAAAACCAAGAAGTTTAGAAAAACTTTAGATAACATATGAGTTATTAGTCTTTACTCATGTGTGTTATTTACTATCAGAAAATGTTAAATAAATTATTTAAATTGTAGCTTTAATTAAAAATAACATTTATGAAAAAATGCTGAAGTTAACTGTTATTTCAATTAAGAAATAATAACAACCATGGGTATAATTTGGTTATGCCCAGAAAACATATATCTTTGCAAAGGGTGGATTTTGAGACTGATGTTATTTTACCATAAAAGGGTTATCATAGTTTGATGGTATGTCTTGTTTCTTGAAAGCTAAATATTTTTTAGTTTTAAGCTTCTTTTTAATTCTTTAATTTCTTAACTTTGTTGTGTATGCCAAATAAAGTACAATAATGTTTACAAATTTCAATAGTTTAATTTTGTTATTTTTAGTTAGGATACAAACTTAAGTTTTCAATTCCTTCAAAAAATTTGAGTATTAAATAATAATGTTTTATGATTTGAAAAGCTTGCAGGTTTAAAATTTTAAAGCTGTCCCAATCTAGTAATTAAAATTTTCATATGTAAACTATAAGTAAAAATTTTATTTTTTGGTCAAGTTTTTGTTTGCTTAATTAATAATTTCAAATTATTTTTGAAATATTTCTATGTTACAAAGAGTACAACCATTTTCTAAGCTAAATTTGTTTTTGTTGTGTTTTTTAAGTAATGTTAACATCTAAATTTTTATCATTCAACTTCAAATATACTTAAAAAGAGTATTTAAATAAATGTATATTTAGTATTATTGGTTCTAGACAAGACTTTAAAAGGTATCCATGGTGAACAACTTGATAAGGAAAGGTTTTTTTGTGCACCAGTTCCGAGGACCAAATATTTTGAGTGCTTAATATGTTTTCGAATAGTTTTGCTTTCAAACAAACTCAGTATCCCAAAATATTGCCTTCACTGTAAATGAAATATTTAAACATTTTCCTTTAACCATACATTTTCCTATGTAGTTGCATAATTTAATTGTTTTGTTTTCCTTCTCTATTTTTTTCAACTATAACACAGTATTTACTATATTTGTAAAAAACAAGTACAATATTTCAAATTTAAAGAAATCCTTAACAAATTTGGTCTCAATTGTAAAGTAATATGGTCATTGGTATGTAGTAATTTTTAAAACATTTCCCTTTTATTTGTTCTTTTATTTTGTTTACAACATTGTATCTAAAAATGTGCTTTTGAGATCTTTTGATTAGTGCTTTTTGAAAGTTTTGATCTAGTTAAGTGTGTTGAGTAAGTTTAAATCAGATATAAAAAGCATAATTGTTGTTTTAATTATGATGTTACATGTAAGTGGTTTGTTTATATTATGATTTGTTGTTTTGTTGTTTATTTTAGTTTACTTTACTTAATAAAACTTAATAATTACAAGTATTATATAGTTTTATAACAGTCGGATTTAACATTAAGTATTTTACCTATTATTAACCATTAACCTGTAAAAATTTTTAGTAAATTATTTTATTTTAATTTTAATGAAAACATGTATACACCCTTATTCTATGCTTCTATTTTCATATTACAGTAATTATTTTTTTACAGAACCCAGTTGTAGTGTGTTGATTAGTTAATACACTGAAACATATGTTGGTACAATAAAGGAAGATTACTGTATAATTTGTTTTTATTTTTATGTATGTTAAAGTAACATTAAAAGAAATAAACCGATGTGATATAAATTTAGCTTTAAATAAGCTAGGGCAGTAATTACTCGATTATATCAAAATACTGTGATAGAAAGTCAATAAATTTCTGATTTAATTTAAGGTTGCAAAAATACAGTAAAAGTTTATATCTAATAAATCCAGGTTGTTATTAACAAAAAGCTGTCCATAAAATATTTTCCAAAATAAATTTTATAAGCTTAATGCTCTAGGTAAGTTTTCTAACTTTTCATTTCCTATTATAAGAAGTATATATATAAATAATAAACAATGAACTTCACGGCACAATCAACAACAACAGCATCCGAGACAATCCTTCGACCGGTTTTGTCCTAATTAGGACTCATCAGGACGAAATCGGTTGTAGGATTGTCTTGGATGTTGTTGTTGTTGTTGATCGTGCCGTGAAGTTCATTGTTTATTATAGATGGCATAAAACATCTCAACTTTGTTGATGATGGCCGAAATAAATACTGGCTATTATAAAAGGAAATTTAATTTCTATATTGCTAAAGTAGTTATACTGTAATTTAAACAACTTCAAAATTCTTTTTTTTTATAATAGTGATAAAAATTGCATTTGATCTGATAAACGCTTTCATAAAATATGCTCTGATTTCAGCCTATAACGCCAGTTTTGTTTCAAAATAAAAAAGTAAACAAGAAAATAAAAGCACCATTTAAAAATATTGTCTGATTCAGATAGCTCAGACTAGTGGTTTTTAATTTTAATAAAAATAAGTTCTGAAAGGACTAACTTGAGTAGCTGAACGTAAGTTTGTAAATAAAGTTAATAAGTATTACTCATTACCTTTGGTTATGTTGTTATAACTAACATAAGTTCTTAGCTTGTTACTAAGTTACATTTAAGTAAACTGAAAAAAGTTAAATTTTGATTTTTATGCTGTTGTGTTAAATATCCAACATTTGCACTATACACTAATTAAAATATGAGCTAATGGTTACAAAAAAAGTTATAGTATTATTAATTTTATTGTGTCAAAATAAACTATTCTACTACACTAATGTTAGCAAAAAAACTGCACATGTAAAATTTAATTACTACAAGGAACTTCAATGGTTTTTGATGATGAAAATGGTTTTAAAGGGCTACTCTTTAACTTTTGAAGTAATAAAATAATTTTCAATGTAGTGAGATCTATTGATCATATTTTAACAATAAATCTTTATGTTTAATTAATAATTCCAATCTACTAGTAAGTTAAAATTTTGGGAAATATCAAAATATGTCAACAAAAGTTGTGTAAAGAGTGTATTGATATACAAATAAAGTATATTCTGTTCTGGACAAGATGTTAAACGAAGGTATCCATGGTCTTTTACTCAATAACCAAAAGGTTTTTTTTTGTACACCAGGTCCTAAGATCAAGCATTTTATCCTTTTTTTATTGTATTTATTAAGATATTGATATTTGTTAGCTTATTTTAATCATAAAACTTCTACTAGTTTCAATAAAAAAGCTTTTAGGACAGTGAAATAAAATATAAAACAGTCAAAACATTTGACAGTTTAGTTGTATAATATAAAGAAATACTGCCTTATTTTTATAAAAACTTAACAATTTGTTTTATGAAACAATTAAGTTTATCTAGTAATTTAATAACTTTAATAATAATTTAACATATTTTTATATAAATGTAGTTCAAATAGACAAGTTTATTTAATAAATATACATCATTAATTAAGCAGTACTAGTGTCTAATTAAAAATTGTCATAGTTCTTTATTAAGTAAGTTGTTCAAAAGTTTTCAAAACGTTTAGTAATGTTTATTTTAAGTCGGTTGCAATTTAAAGCTTACTTTGAGAAAATAAAGCATAATAAATTATTCAGTGGAATTAAATACAGTGAAATCCGTTTAGTAATGGTTGCAATACTCAAGCTTATTCTCTTGATAGAAAGCGGCTTTGACTTTGCTGCAAAGCGGCATTTGCTAAATTGTTTAAACTTGAGCGTTCATTTGGGTTCAAAATGTTGTGTGTGTGCTTTTTAACAAGCTTTCTGTGGGAAGCTTCCTCTCTTTTATTTTAAAACACAGTAGAAGAAGTTCACAGACCAATTGTGCTTGAGATAATGTTTCAATTATCCATGAATACTCATGTTTCAAATTAAAGCTTGGTATGAACAGCAAAATAAACATAAGTTGAAAGTATTTTTATAAAATTAAGAACTTTGTTAAAAGTGTATGTTATACATAACAAAAAGCTTTAAAAGACATTTTATGCTGTTTAATTTTAAGAGTTTTAGATAAATGGTAAATATTAACTTAATAAGTAAATTAATAGCTATTTTTTAGCTTACTTACAGAAAAGGCTGTGTGTGTAAATCCACTTTAAGTTTTTTTATTATAAGTTGGTACAGTAAAGTAGTTAACCTAAAAAACAGTTTGAAATAATAGCAATCTGTTCTTAGCTACTACTTATTATTAAAGACTCAAAACTACATCTAAAATTACTTTTAACTAGTTTTAAAAAACTAGTAAACATATAAGTTAAAATATGTTATAAGTATTTTAGCTATTTGTGAACAGTTGCTTTACACTTTTCAAGTTAATTAGTACTACAGACAGAGTTTGAATTTAACATGAACTCATGTGTAAGTTTACTTCAATTATAACTCGATTTTAGAATATAAAAAGTTATCAAACAAAACTTTCAATTAATGATTTTCAACTCAAGATTATTGTTGTGAATTATTTTTTAAAATAAATACTTTGTCATTACCTCATAAGTTTTATAGTTAAATTATTTTAAAGTTTACACCAAACTAGCTTCTGATACTTTAAAGTTTAAAAGACTATTTACTTTAAGATAGTTTACTTAAAAGATAAATTGTCAATTTATTTTTATTGTTCTAATAAAGTTAAACTTTTTCCCATTGTTTTCTGTTATCTTAGCTTACCCAAGTAAATTGTGTAGTAAAAAATGCTCATGCTTTTTGTGTACATATCTAAAAATATTGGCTTATTTTTGCCAAAAATTTTAAAAACGGTTTCACTCTAACTTTACAGTAATTGTTTAATTTAAATAGAATAAGCAAAAAATAAAAAATATACAAATACTTTTTTGTTTGTTTTTAAGTTAAATGTTTTATACAGTAGTCTAAATTCATTTTGTAATAACTAATAAAACATCATAATCAGATGTTGTGTAATTGTTTAACATTGAGTAAATATATGAAAGTAAATTTTACTGCTTAACAACAACTTTTGTGTAAACTATATTTTAAATTTGAAAACGACAACTTAACAAAACTGTAAAGTTTTCACATCTTTTTTACAATATTTTTCTGTAAGAAAAGTTTATACAATAATAGACGTTATATACTGACCTGTTCTCATAATTGATAATAGTTTTAAATACTATTTTCAAAACATACAAATACTTTGATAACAAGTTTACTAATTTAGCAACTTTAAAGCTTTAAATTATTTAGGTGGAAAATATATTTTGTTTATTAAGTTTACTTATTGTTTACATATATTTGAGTTATGATCTTTTTAACACACCATGAGTACCTCAAAATTCCAAGGAAACAGCTCACTCATTAACCATGGTGCTTTCAAAAAGGTATGTGTTGTTGTAGTTCAAACATGCTAAAATTTTTGTTTGATTGCTTATTCATTACAAACATACATTACAAAATATTTCAAAACTTAAATTATATAATTTATTTTGAAAATATATAAACATTTCATGCATGTAATTTATTAGCTTTATTCTTGTTTTATTTAGCTTGTTAGTTTTTTAGTACATTTTATTACCAAAATAGTTTAATTCACAATAATCCTTTTTTTAAAGTTTAAAAATGATTTGTTTAAAATGTATTTTTTTATAACTATTATCTAGATTAAATAGTTTGAGTTTTGATATTAAACTTGTTACATGAACTTTTTCTTGTTCATTATATTATTAAAATTATGTTAAAAAAAAGTACACTGAGTTAAAATATGATTTATATTATTTTCTTTTTAGTTTTCCATAAAAATAAAGTTTAAGTATTATTTAGTTTGTTCAGCCAAGTTTTTAGTTTATAAGTACACAGAGCTTAGTAAGTTTTTTAACTGCTTACACTTAACTCAAGTCAACACTTGTTGTTGTTGTTGTTGCATGGTGAAAAAAGTGTTTCTAAACAATATTTCTTAACTTCACACTTAAATTCTCATAAATGCAAGTCACCATTAAGCATTTTTTAAAACAATTTAGATAAAAAAATTGCTTGTAATTAGTTACAAAACTATGTAAATAACAAGTCATAATTTTTATTTTGTACAAAGTTTTAAATCAATTTTTGTTTTAAAATAAATATGTGCTTGCATGTAATTTACAGATTTGTAAATTTTCATTGATGGGTTGATACTTTAATCTTATTTACAAAATTAAACGAATTATTGTTTATTTAGTTTTACGCAAATAATTTATATGGGAACGGGTCACTTTGCAAAAGCGTCAACTTTGCACGAGCGTCACATTTGCACAAAGGGTCACTTTTCCACAAGTGGACACAATTTTGCATTGCAACTATTTTGCACAAGCGTAACTTTAGCACAAGGAGACACTTTTGCACCGCGTCACTTTTGCACAAGGGGACACTTATGCACGGCATAACTTTTTTTCAAATAATAACTTAATTTTTTTTTTGTCAACTTAAGTAATATTCGCTTTTAAACACAATTTGTTTTGAATGTGTCCCCTTGTGCAAAAGTGTCACCTCGTGCTAAAGTGACAACCGTGCAAAAAGTGACGCCATGCAAAAGTTTCCTCTTGTGCTAAAAGGACCCTTTGTGCAAAAGTGACTGCAAAAGTGACACCCACCCAATTTTTATATGATGTTTACTTACAACTTTCACAAAAATTAAATACTTACTTGAAATGTTGGCTACTTATTAGTTTGAAATTAAAAAAAATGTTTTATTTTACAATTTAAGTGCATTAAAAGTAGTTAGATATTTTTTCCGTTAAAAAATGTTAAAAATTTTCCGTTTTCAGAACTTAAAAGGATAAAGAAACAAATTAAGAAATAAGTACACTTAGTTTTAATTGTTGTTTTCAAATAACTTTCTTGTTAATTAAAAACATTTTATGAAGTTGAAACTACTACATGTCAAAAACGAAGTTCTTAATTTAAACTTTTTAATAAGGGCATGAAAGCTGAATTTATTTTTGATTCTGTATCAATATTTACTATTCTACTTATTTTACTACTAAGTAAACTACGTTAGTTTATATTTTATGTGATATTTTTGTGTATTAAAATACAAATAAAAATACCAGTAAATAAAAAAAATAAATATAAAATAGTTTCCCTCATAATAACTTGACATTTCCAGACAAAATAATCACATTTTCTACCTATCAAAAGACACCATATTAGCAGTACATATTCTTTACTTAGCTCGACATTGTTCTTTGATATGCATTTTTTCATTCAATGATGTGACTATAACTTTAAATATCACAATTTTAAGTTTTAAAGTATTAAAACAAGTTTGTGAATTCAAAAACTTGTTTTATTATTTCTTCTGTATCCAGCCAATCAGTAGCAGTATTTTCTGCTAAAATTATGCTTTCTGTTAAACAAACTTTCAATATTTTTCTTAAGTTACAAGCATATAGGTTTAACAATATTTTTTTTTGTAAATATCAGTTGTAAAATTGATGCTTTAATACTTTGTGAACTCTGAGTTGGAGTTTATAGATAAGTTATGATATTTAAACTGTGGTATTCAATATTGCACGTTTGTTTAATTTGGTGTTCTAATACAAAAACTGTTGTTTAATTAGAGTTTTAGTTTAGTTTGTTGTTTGATATAATAATTTCTAAAATTGTTTGATCCCCTTTAGTGAAGTCAGAAATATGTATTATTAGTACAATAATAACTAAAGAAAAAGAAATAAGATTATTGATAATTAAGTAGTAAGTGGTAAAGAAATAGCACTTAATGTGATAAGAAGTAAAAAAAAAGGTGAGAAAGAAACTGCTAGTTTGTTATGAATCTACTTCAAATAACAAAACTTATAAACAGAAATGTTTAACGGTTTCTAATACTTACTTCAACATATTTATTGTTAATTTTTTTGGAAAAATTGAGATAATAAACTTCTGTAGCTCTTTTAGGTTTCATAGATATTCAAAGAAATGTTAGTTTTATCATTGTTTTAAAGTTTTAAATGTATTTATAAAATACAAAAGATAAAAAAAAATTTGATTTTTTTTTTTACTTTTTAAAGCAACACTTATATATCACGGCATAAAAAACAAGTTGTTAGTAGTTTTTAATATATTATATAAAAAAACTGTTTTTGTAATCAAAAGTGTTATAACCAAAAAAAAAACTTTAATGAGTTTTGAAAAGTTTTACATTAACATTAATCTAGTATTCTAAATACACATTTAATACTTAGTTAGTTATTGATCATGACAATATATAATAATTGAATATTTTTTCAAGTAAACCAAGAAATATTTTTTCATTATATCTAACTTAAAAATACTAAAATATTAACACAGTTTTATCAAAATGTTAACTAAATTAAATTACTATGTACTACACTGCACAGACAGTACAGTACTATAATATCTTTTAAATTGTTAAGCACGTTTTCTTGTTTTATTTCAAAGTTTTTTTTTACTTTATTATAAGTTTAAACATATTGAGTCATGTTAATTAGAATTTTGTAAATGCAACACAAACATCATTTTACTATCTCTTGTATATACATTTTGTTTACGTAAGTACTGAGTATGCATGAAATTTACTTGTATACAGGGCATAACTTACAAAACTTTGAGAACTAATGTTTTAAAATCATACTGTACAAGGTCTTGTACAGCCTTTGGCAAAATGTTCGCTTATTTTTTTGAAGCATTATTATTTATGCATAAAGCTTAATTAAGTTGAGCATGTTTAGTAGCTGATCATTTAAGTTGTTTATTGTAAAATAAATACATAAAATAGTTTACAAAAAATTCCTGCAAAAATGAAATTTGTTTCTAGTATGATGATATTTGTGTGAGAAATAAAGTATTCTTAGTTTAGTTAACATTTAACATAACAAGTTATTCAAGTGTTTCAAGTAAAATAATTTTATTTCATGTATGAAATGTTTTTACTAAATTTAAAAATAGAGTGCTCAATCTATTTTTCACAAAAAAGAGAGCTTATTATTAATAATTAATATAAGTATTTTCAGCTATGTAATAGTTGAATACATATATATAAATAAAATATTTGGTTGCTTATTGATGCTTATTATAAATAACTAATGTAAGAATTTTTAGCTATGTAATAGTTGAATACATATATATAAATAAAATATTTGGTTGCTTATTGGTGCTTCTTTAAAAAATGGCTATTTATCAACATAAATTTTGTTAAGTTTCTTAAAAAAGTACTAGTTTATAGCATACTCATGCTTTACAAAATTCAGATTACTCTAGGTGAGTTCACTACAAAATCTAATTTAAAATTAAGCAAACTTACAAAAAATCAGAGGATAATACTTGATAAAAATAAAAAATTGATAGATTACTGGAAAAATCAAGTTTTAATTTTTTCTTAATTGCAGACATATTCTTAATAAAGCTTTATCAGTTTTGATATTTTTAGTTTTAAAATAAAAGCTGTTCGATTATACATACAAAATTTTTCATAACTGTAATAAATTTTCGAATTAGTTGTATATTTTTTGTTTAGTTAGTTTATATATTGTTTTGGTTGCATTTTTGACTATATTAAGTACGGATAATTTTGTAGTAAATATCATGTATCATTTTTGAAAAAAAAATCAAATAGAAATGTACATCCATTGCTTTTGTATTTCTGTGTTTGCTGTTCTTACTGTACAAAAGATTACAACGAAAACTAATTGAACGTCTGTATTTGGTAATTTACTCATTAATATAGCAGGTAGCATAAAACTAATAGATAGTTGTTTATTTAAAAAAAATATTTTCTTTATTGTTGTTATAGGATATTTAATTTACAATACTGAGCCATTTTTGAAAACCAAGTCTTAATTTTGATACTATTTTGAACATAAAAAAGAAGGGTTTTGTAGGAATTCATTTAACAAATAATAGTTTGTGCTGTACTTGTGAAACTTCATAATTATTCATAGTTTTTGAACTATACCAAAGTTGCTTTACCAAACTGTTATATAACATATGCAAACTAGTTTATTAAATTTTGTTAGTTAGAATGCTAAGCAGAAACTGTTATTGACCACTTATTAGCTATTTTAACTAGTAACTATAAATAAATTTTATCTTGTTTGCTAATTTTTGTTTATGAAGTTAAAGTACATACAAGCAACAAAAGTTACAACTTATAAGTAAATAAGTAAATGCTAACAACAAAAATGAAAAAAAAAGGATTAAAATTTATGCTTGTTGCTTAATCTAATAGGTTTTCAATGAAACAAAGAGTTTAAATGTACATTTTATTTTGACTTTGGAAATTTGTAACTGGAATTAATTTTTCTTCTGATAAAAAACTAAATTGTTATGCTAAAGTATTCTTATTAAAAAAGTTCTCAGCTCTTTTAGATTGATCTAGCCAACCCTGAAGTTTATAAGTCTCCAAATTCAAAGTTTTAATTTGAAGTTTAAACGTTTTTTTATTAAAAATATGTATATATTTTTTAATTTCCTAATTAAAATTTTCTGTTCTCATAACAAAAGTAATTAAAAAAGAGTTCATCTGTTTTTCTTTTTAAATTTCAATCAGTTAATAGCCGTTTTAAGCTATAGGTGAAAACTGATTTTTTCCAGCTCATGCTGAACTAATTGAAATATTGTTTTTTAAGTTAATTGTTTGATTAGGACTAATATTAATTTTTTACTCACATAAAGCTTGTTTTGCTAAAATAAAGTAATGTAACTATCATTTTTTCTAAACGCTCTGTTAAAAGTACCATGCAATGTACTTCTATAATTGTTTGGAAAACAAAGATCACAAGGTAGGGCTAAGCAATGTATGGCCCACCTAGAAAAATTTATTGCTTGCCATTTCTATTTTTAGCTTTAGAAAAACGTGTGCACAATAATTAAAATTTATTTTTATTATGACAAAAACTCTGAAACATGCTTTATATTGCTTTCAATACATGTAAGTCATAGTTAAAGCATTACAATTTTAAGATGGATCATAGCATTACAATTTTGCTTCTGATTTTTTTAATTGCGTGGCCTATAAAGACATTTATAACAATCTGGACTGCAAATGAATTAATTAGATAAGTTGCCAAGAAAAGTTGCCTACCCCTATCATATTGAGTTTTTACAAGTTGATCTTAGAATTTTAGAATTATATTATAGTTGTCAGTAGTTTTTACCGTCCAACAAATCAAAATACTTTATGAAATACAAAAATTTATAGTTGATAAGTTCAATAGGAACCATATGAAAAAGGAAAACATAAAAGAGACTTGAAATATGTTTTTAAAGTAATATTTGTTTTCTTACAACTTAATACTAATATGTTAGCATTTTCACCAACACTAGTTCAAAATTCCAGAACTAGAAATTTAAAAAAATAAATATTAATTATAAATTTGTTGTCTGTCACTTAAAAGCCAAAAAACATACATTTTAGTTATTTTTAAATATCTGGGAAAATATACATGAGATAAAGAAAATTGAGGTCCATGCCTTTGTGTTCGAAACCTACTACCAAAATGATTATACCTCATAAAGTAATTGAAATTTATATATTTTTTGAAACGATATATATACTTACAGCTTTCACATATAAGTTAATTTTTGTAAAAAAAAACATTGCTTTCTCTTTTTGCCCTAACCCAATATGAATAAAAATATTAGTAAAAGAAAAACTACAGCAGTCACATGTTTATGTTTATTAGATACAAATGAAATTTAAATGCTGAACTGTTGCAATAAGCCAGATGTTAGTTGACACATGACTACCCACACTCGCTGTTGCTTCTCCACTCGATTGTTTCTGCACCGTCCGCTTGCTGCTGCGTCATCTGTTGACCTTGAACTTGTTTGACCCGTTGCTTTTTGGCTGTTTTCTGATAAAAGTAAAGTGCTGTTTTAGTTTAAGAAATTTGTTAAGCAAAAAAAAAAAAAACTAAAACGTTTGAAATAAACTTAGGATATTGATAGTTTTAGGTAATCAAATTTAGTTTTATATATATATATTTTGTAATTAAGAAATCATTTCAAATGTTGTTTTTTTTAAAAACACCAACAAACTCAAGAAACGTGAAAAGTATTTATAGATTAAAAGAATTAGACAATGATTAATGAATTGTAAGTTATTCAACTGGGGTAGAGTTGGAATTAGTTTCTTTTTTTAAACTAACTCCCAACTCTAACCATGTTGAAAAAAACTAATATAAATTCATTGTCTAACCTTCAATTGTAATATACCATTTATCTACCAATACTTAACAAGATGTTATTAGTTTTGAGTATATACATATATTTAAATAATTTACTAGAGTATTTATGCAATTAAGACAGGTTTTCGATTGAAAAATGAGCTGTGATTTAATTTAATATGGGATAGAAATGTAGCTAGTCTTTGTTTTTAAAAAAACTAATTACATCTCCATTCCTTATTAAAATAACCAAAAAACGTTTGAATTTCTACTTTAAAATTAAATAATAAGTATTTATATCATTTAGTTTTATTTTTTTGATAAGATCTAAATTCATTTTATAAAGTTAATTTTTTCATTAAATACATAAGTTTTTTGTTAATTAGCCTATGTATACCTGTAATACTCATAAGTGTAAGTTAAGTCTAATATCTGATAAGTTTCAAATAGCTTAACAGTTTTTTAATAACTAATTTAATTATTATTATAAACAGTGAAGTTTTGACATAGTATTTTGATAGACTTAAAAGAAATAATACTTTTAGTGAGTTAATTTAAAACTGACTGATTATATTTAGACATTAAATTATTTTTTAAATTACAAAAAACTAAACAATCTCACCTGTTTGATACAAACAAATTTTCAAAGGTACTAGCTCATTCATTGTTAATGTTTTCTTCACATTTGCTTGTATAGCTGACTACTTCATAAATTCGACTGTTGTTTATCAATACATTTGATTTACTTAAGTGTTAAAATATACTTAAGTACACAACTTTTTAGTAACATTATACCATTTGTTTTCTGTAAAATTAAATTTGTTTCTTGTAAAAATAGTATATTTAATCTTTTAAGTACTCAAACTTGTTTTGTAAAAGTTTAAGAATACTTTATAAAATAAAATTTACAAATTATTTGTAAATAGTTAAATAAATTACAATTTTTATATTGAATGTAAGTACTTAAGTAAAACCTCACTAAACAAATAAAGAAATGCATCAAGTAAATATTTGAAAAGTTTTAATAAACAATATATTCTCGTAAAAATGTTTTTGTAAACTACTTACCTGTTGAAGTTTATGAGATCTAGTACAAGCTCAATTCTGTTTCATAAATTTGTATCCAAAAAACCGCATAAGTCTGCAGAGCAGAAGCCTGGACTTTCATATGGCGTGAGACAAGCTCAACTTTAAAAAAAGGGTTGATCACTTTAATTCAATTATCAGACCACAAGACTGAGACCAGTTTCGGTTGTGACTGACGGACAATTCCTAATAAGGATGGATTCTGTCTCATACTTGTGGTCTGATGATCGTATTGGTGTGATCAACCCTTTTGATAAATATCTCTGTATATTTCATATTATTTTAGTCCAAAAATCAAATCAACTTTAGCAATATTTTCTATATGAATTTTGTTATAGTGTTGACCTCTCAACCAATCAAAACACTTTCGTGCAGTTTCAAAATATTTATAAAAACTGACCAAAAACGCTTTTGTTGGTTAACGGCATTTTTGAACTTTAAAATACACTTTATTTTTTATTTAAAAAACACAGTTGTACAGAATTACAAAACTAATGTTCTTATTGAAATTTGAAATAACTTGATTGCTTTTCAATAAAATATATTTCTTGTACAGTTTTAATTATTTTTACATTGAAATCACAGTGAGCTGCAAGTTATTTCGTTTTGGATAGAACTCAAATCAGTTTTCAATTATTTAAGCTGATTTAAAGTCGTATCCAAAACAATAAAACTAATTAAAGCGTTGCAATGTAGTTGTTAAAAACATATTTTCTAGTACAAATTGTATTCATTATTAAAACAATATCAAATGGGTTATTTTTATATAGTTTTAAAAATATGAAACCGAAAACTAGATTTGAGTAATTGGATAAATTTAAAACAATTAATATAGTTACAATTAATATTAAAAAATTTATTGCATGCAGTAAAATGGTTTTATGATCTTCTCAAAAGTTTAAAAGAGAAACACAGTATTACACAAGCTTTGCATAATAAGTTACTTGTTGTTCACACAAACTGTTTTCAAAAATAAATTAGCTTAAACGTTGAATATGTTTGTGTTGTAAGAAACATATATAAGTATGTTGTTCAAACCTTAAAATTTTAAACAGATGCCCAGTTTCCTGCTGAAATTCCAACCCATCCCTGACTGTTTGTCTCCAATTTGCAGTTCTGTAGATAAAATGTATTAGGTAAGAATATGTGTTTCATTAATTTAGCAAGCTAGTACATTATTTAACTTAAGTCTTTATTTTGAAATGTTTGGGTTAGTAAGTCGCAATCAGGTTGTTATGTTTTATAAAAATACTTTTATTACCTTTTGCAATTGTTTTCTTTCTATTCAAGTACTTTGTTGCTGAATTCTTTCGAAAATGATGGCATGTTTACCCACTAGTTTTATAAAAACTCAAAAACTAGTCGATAAATCATGCTATCATTTAATAAGAACTTGAATACTTTATTACTTGGTCCATGAGAAGATAGTTGTCCGAAGCAATTAGTTGTTAGCTATTGTTTTATTTTTGCGACCATATTTAAAACGTTAAATTTTGTTTAACAGTGTTGTTATTAACAATTTTCATACTATATACCAAATTTTTGTCTAAACAGTAATTGGTACAAAATATTTTTTATTTAAAAAATTAAAATTGAAAGCACAAAAAAGTTAAATTTTTAAATAACGGATGTTATAGATTTTTAACGGTTTTTTCTAAAAGGTCAATTTTATTTAAAAAAAATCCAACCTTAATAAATCAACAGATGTCCTTTAATGAAGTGTCTCCATTTAACTATTTTTGCAACTTCAGTTGGTCATTTTCCAATGCTTGCTTCGAATTCTGTAAAACGAAATGCGGTTAGAATTACAAACAGTTTTTGTTAAGATAAAACAGGGAAACTTACTTGTTGTTTATTTCAACTTTCTCTGTGCTTTTGGGTCATTTTCATTTTTTACCTAAAAAGCGTAGTGCTGCAAACAAAAATGAAATAAGCTTTATAGAATAGTACTTTAATGTTCACTTCAGTTTACTTCACTTCTATTTTGAGTTTTACATCCAATTTTCCTGTGTTTTAATTGGAATCAGTTCCGTGCTATTTTTTCCAAATGGTTTTTTATATTTAACTATACAACTTAGCAAAAACAAGTATTAACTATAATTTTTTTTGTCACAAACCTTATATGAAAACTTGGTGTTGAAGTCTGTTGAGTTTCTCCAAAGTAAAGTTTTAAAAGTGGTCAAGTTATTTTCTTTTTCTATTGCTGATCTATGTTCTAAGTTTTCAATATAACTTAGCAACATAGATAGGCAAAAACAAAAGAAAATAAGTTTCTTTTTAAACTTTTAATTTGTTGCTACTTATTTACTTCTTCTCCTCTTGGTGTTTTCCGTCTTACTTTATATTGATTTTTATGTACTGTTACTAAAAGTAAAGTTAGTGTTAAGTTTCATTGATAAACTTTGTAGTTTATCATAAACTAAATGAAGTAAATCTTAGGTTAAAACTTTTTTATTCAAGTTAGAAAACTAATTTTGATTGTCAAGTAGTAAAAAAATAAAACTGAATCTTTGAATTCTTAAACTTACTGTACAAAAATCAAAAGTTACAACTAATAAATGTAAATACTTTACATCAGAGTTAAGAAAATTAAAATATATAAGCATGATTTTAAAATAACAATCTTTTGTATCACAACTTAAATTAACTACACAAGAATTTACTATTTTAACTGTATTTTACTATGCAGTAACAAAAGAATTGGTATAATCTATACAAAAAGTTAGATTCACGTCATATAACTGCTATTAGATAAAATTTTAACAAAGTAAATGATGTTTCTTTTTTAGATGAAGTAAAGTTTATTTAGGCTAAAATGATAGTTTACGTCAATGAGGCCATTTAATTAGTTTGTGATCAAATTCTACTTGTACATATCCAAAGTAGAACTTGATAAGTACATATCCAAAGTAGAACTAATCTTTAAAGTAAAAGTTCCGAATATTGTAGACAGCTTTTTTTTCCAAATCTCGAACAGCTTGCTTCGTTTTAATTGTTGTTGTAGTATTTGTTGATTTTGATAGACACAAGTCACCATGTGAGTTTAAATGAAATTATTTTTTTAATTAGTTTGGTATTTTTGCCAGTCACAAAGTTAAGCTGCATAAAATTAAGGTTTTAATATAGCTGAATATTACTTGTTAGCTGACCAAGTTTAGTACATTAATTTTTATGATTAATATCAAACTGGTTTACACCTACATTTTATTTAGGTTAATTTCCTTAACATTTTTAATGAATTTATGATGTCATAATTTAATATACTTACGAATAATCATAAATGGTTACAATAAATAAGATTAGTACATACAATAATCCATTTTGTAGTTAAATCCTTTAGAAAGGAACATATGTTTATAAGGAAATTTTATAAACATTAAAAACTTCTCTTATAAACATATTTTCCTTTACTAAGGGTCTCAGTTTAAATCATCAACTTCAAATGATAATACTATTAATTTATATTTAATAAAGTTTTTCGTTATTATTTATTCATTGCTGCTATGCTAATCAAGACTTAAGTTTTGAAATAACAACTTATACAATCATATCTTTTTTTAAAGCATATCGCAATTTAACAAACATTATAGAAAAAAAAACTAGCATTTAAAAAAGTAAAGACCTATTTTTTCAGTTAAGATTTCTAATAAATAAAACAAACATTAAAAGTAGGTAAGCATAGAAAACAACAAAACACTTATTTTGTCTAGCTAATAATCACAAATGTATAAAACAACCTTTATGTAACTTATAGACGCCATCCTCGCTGATAACGTTTCTTCATCACAGTTTAATGTTTCGTTCGGGAGAAATGTTTCCCCATGTTATGTGGACTTCGTGGAAAATTCCTGAGACATCCTTGTTCTGCGGTTTGCAAAAAACCAGACTTCTGTAAAAACCAAATTGGTGTGAGGTAATGAAGTTTAATAAACAAGTTTACTGATAAAATCTATATGACGTCATGATTAAGATTTTGAATTGCTTAGCCCAATAATTAGTGGTTTATGTTTTTTTATGTCTAGTGTTTGCATTTTACTTTTTTGAACCAATTTTTGATTATAGTATTTATTTTAAAAGGTTTTGTAATATATTTTGTTGACTGCTGATGTGCTAATCAACTATAAATCGCAAAATAGTAATTTTTGTAAGTAAATAATAAAAATGTCTTTTAAACATACCGTAATTTAACGAACATTAAAAGTAACACTAGCATTGAAAATAACAAAAACTTTTAAAAGTTAATATTTGTAAATGTGGCAAACAACCTGTATGTATTTTTAGATGTCATCTTTGATTAAAACGTTTCTCCTTATCATCACAGATACAGTTAAATGTATTTTCCGGGACCGTTGTTCTCAGATCTTCGTGGATCAACCTTGAGCTCAACTTGTTCCTCACTTTGCAAACGATCGGACGGAACTCTGTTGAAATAAATTTGTGGGGTGAGGGAATAAACATAATAATTTTTTTACCAATAAAAAGCTATATGGCGTCATGATTAATATTTTGAGTTGCTTAGCCCAACGATTAGTGGTTTATGCAGTTTTATTTATGTGTAGTATTTGCATTTTACTATTCGAATGTCTATTTCAATTAAGTTTTAGCTATAGTATTTATTATAAAGGTTATTTTTAAATGTTAAAATTACTTTGTATATATCTTTTTTGTTTCAACAAATATTTATTTATTATATTTAATGCATACTTTTTATTTAGATTAGTTTTCTGAAAATTTAATTGAATATATGATGTTATAATGGCATATATTCACATATAATGATAAATACTTACAATAAGTAAGGTTAGTGTATACAATAATGAATTTTGTAGTTAAGTCCTTTAGAAAGGAATCTTATGTTTATAAGGCAGTTTTGTAAACAATAAAAACTGCCTTTATAAACATAAGGTTCCTTTAATAAGGATCTCAATTTAAACAATCAACTTAAAAAGATAAAACTACAATAAATTTATATTTTTGCCAAAAGTTTTGTTTATCATTTTATAGATTGCTGCTGTACTAATCAACCTTTAAATTTTGAAATAATAACTTGTACACACATATCTTTATTTAAACACCTGCAATTTAAGAGAAATTATATAAAAATCCAGAATTTAAAAAAGTAAATACTTAATTTTTCATTTAAGATTTCTAATAAATAAAACAAACATTAAAAGTAGGTAAGCATAGAATATAACAAAATCATGTATTTTAGTTAACATCTTTAAATTTGTAAAACAACCTTGTATGTTAAAAACAGATGCCATCCTCGCGTGAATTTCTCCTTTCACATCAAGTATACAGTTTAACGTCTTGTCCAGGACTGATGTTGTTGTCCGGTTTACATGGAAAATTCTTGAGTCAATCTCAGCAGAGGAACCAGAACTCTGTTTGAATAAAGTAGTGTGAGGTGAGGGAATAAATTTGATACATGATAATATATGATGTCATAGTTAAGGTTTTGAAATGCTAAGCCGGTAAATTAATGGTTTGTGTGATTTTCATTATGTGCAGTATTTGCATTTTACTATCCGCACGTCTTTTCCTACCAAGTTTAAGCTATTTTCCAAACTTAATGGGGCAAAGACACTATATAGTAAAAGTCATATGTAAGCTTAGTTAAGATTAGTACCTAATTAAAACAGGCTGAAAAACTTAGTAAACGTAGATAAATTAGTATAGTAATTTAGTAAGCAAATTATTCAGCAAATAATTATGTTTATTATATATAAAAATATTAAGTTATGCTAAATAAAAAAATCACTCACCTTTTATTGAAGTAAAGTAAGACCTTGTATCAATGGGCAACTAATTTTTTAGATTTAAATTTATCTAGAAAAAAGAAGCAAACCCAGTGACAAAAGGCTTTTTTTTTTGATTAGATATTTTTTAAGAATTTTTTTTTTTACTCATTACAAATTCTAGGTATTTTGTAGCTTGGTACATAGCAAAAACTGCAAATTTTACGCACAGTCTTAAAACCATATGAAAACTATGTACTAAAATTTGCAATTCTTTCACTAAGAATTACGTTGCAATAAGTCTAACAATTTACAATCCATATTTTTACTACTGTTTTGAAGTTCTTCCTTTAATAAACAATAGGATGGTTTATTACCTGAATTATTAAAAATCTAAATTCAAAGTAATAACCCATCCGATCACTTATTAAACATTTTTGTACTTGGCTATTTCCATCATTAAACTTAAGCTTTCGTTTTATTTTTCCTTATTATAATACCAAACATTTTGTAGCTGTATCACATAGCAAAAAACTGCAAATTTTAGTACATTGTTTTAAAGTAATGTAAAAACAATGAGCTAAAATTTGCAATTTTTTAATATAGATTTATTTTATAAATGCTCAAATGTGACTAGTGCTACCACGGTTTATATAGTAAAAAATATTATTCTAGTATTTGTAGTTTTATACGTGTCAAACAAAAATTCCAATGTAATGTCGTTTTGTACATAAAATATAACTAGTCATATCATATATACAAGAAAAAAAGTTAATATATTGAAAGGTAAACGCATACAAAATAGTTTGATTAATTATTACAACTATTATTTTGTCACAATTATTTATGCAAACTTTTAGACTACTTAATTTTAAAATAGACAAATCTTACCTGATTTAAGTCATAAATAAGGTATATTTTCTTTTCTGTTCTTTCTTAAAATTTCAATTTGAGGTTGAAGAGTTCTGTAAAAATAGTTTGATGAAGTATAAGTAAAAAAAACTGATTTAAACTATTAAATGTGAAATTTAACAAAAATTTTCAAGTAAGTTGAGTTGTTTACTTTTTTGTTTGCAAATCTGTGTTTTTAGGATTTTAACTTTTTTAACTTAAAAACATCAGACCTGCAAAAATAAAAGAAAACAAAATTTTAACCAAGTTTGAGTACTTAAAAAAATTTCTTAAAACTAATCGTTAGATCGGTTATGTGACGTAATACTACTTTAGATAGTTAGCCTCATTAATAAAAGTTTTTTAAAAATAGTCTAATTGATTTTCGATGTTCCATGAAACAAAATATAAGTGCCATAATTAATAAATAGAATTTTTTTGCCAAATTTGTTTTGCAATTTTGCCAACTGAGTGACTTTTCTCCCCATGTTTTTACTCAAACTTGATAAGAAAAACCCACTCAATTGGACATGAAACATTTATTCGATGGACAAGGTTCAATAAACTAACAAGAAATAATAATATGCCACCCTAAACAAAAAGCAGTTCATTTTGGTCCTGTATTGTCGTTAAGTGAAACCTAATACCAATGAGCCACCACTTTTTATATATTTAAACTTATATAGAAAAAGTAGTTGACTCATTAGTGTGAGGCAACATTTTTGTTGAAAAACATTTTTGCTCATTGAACCTAGATATAGGTTGTGCAACCGTTTGATAGTGCTATTATGAAAATATTATACTTAATACAAAAAATGGATAGTGAGAATGAGAAAATGCGAAACTTACCAAAGGTTTTCTTGTAGTTTAGTTATTTACTTTTTAGTTGCATTTTGTAGATCTTAAGTATATTGTTAACTTAAAATCTATCGAAATGCAGAAAAAAAGTAAATAATCTTTGATTGTCAAATTTTGTTCAATACTTTGAAACTGAAATCATTTATAAGCCAACTATTCTACATTTAAAAGTGAAAACTTTTGGGATAAAAAACAGCTCTATTTGGTTTATGAAAAAAATCAGAACGGCTATATAATTTTTAAAAATCCTTATAATTAAAGACTATTACTTAAAACTGAACCTTAATTAAAAACAATGAACTGGTCGAACATTTCACTTAAGTTATTTCAAAATACTATTTGTAAATGTTTTTCTGTAAAAATTGTATTTAGAACACCAGTATTATAAATAAAATCCGACATTACGAATTAAAATGTGTTATGCCTTTTTTTTTCTGTTTGTTAGTTACTAAAACAAAGTTTTTTAAACACATAATCTTCAACAGTTTTTTTAGCAAAACTTAAATAAAAAAATCCAGAGTAGTTATTGCCTTTCTACCAACTTAAGCCATTTTCACCTCTAGTTTAGTTTATTTTACTAACATGGAGGTGAAAAGTGCTTAATGTGGTAGAAAAAATGTTTTTCAAAATAAAAACTTAAACAAATCTAGCAGCAATTTCATGAAGTCAAACTAGATATTAAACAACTTACCTGTTTTTGTTGTGAAGTTTTGTAAACTTTATACCAATGAATTGATTCCTAACTGAGATTTAAGTTTTATGCTCAGCAAGGAATTAGTTCATTGACATAAAAAGCTTTTTTGTCAGTTGAACATTGGTATTTTTATAGTAATAAGTATACAGTTTAAATGTTAAGTTATGAAAACTTTGTTACACTTTTCCAAGTAGTTTAGTTTTTTTATTTCAACTCTGTTATTTTCTAAGAGCACTAGAGTTGCAATAATAAAAGAAAATAAGTTTTTGATTTCTTAAAGTTAATTATTCTTAAAATGAACTAAAAGCAAACGTCTACAATTTGATTTATTTTTATTGGAAAAAATTTATAAGATGTAGACCTTTGCCTTTTGTTCATTTTAAGAATTACTGTTTCGAGCACACTAAAGTTTAATTTCAATTCCTACTATACGTTTCTAGTTAGGAATTTATAACATAAAAGTAACAAAAGTTAAAAAAGCACTAAGAAAATTGACAGTGAGTATGTAACAGTTGGGTAAATAATAAAAGGTATTAAATTGATATTTAGCAAACCTTATAAGCAATTTTAATGTGTGGTGAAGTTTCAGTTCCTCCTAATTCACATCACCACTCAATCCTCTTGCTAGTTGGCTCTGTTGTTTTTAATAATTTTTAGGAGTTTGATAACTTTTACTGAAATGTTATACATAAATAACAAACACTTTTTTGAATTTTTTATGATTTATTTTACTGGCTGGTTTAAATTCCTAGATATGGTTAATTTTCTTAACAATAACAATAAGATAGGGATATTTTTACTATTACTTGAGTAATAAATTATCTTTTAACTGTGTAGATGTAGCTATTTTACTAATTGAAGCACTTGTTCCTGGAAGTTTTAGTATTTTTACAAACTTCCAGAAAACATTGCTTCAATTAATTAAACACAATTGTTTACAGTAAAAGGTAATATAAAAAAGTTTAGAAAGTTAGTAAAATATTGATAATATTTTCTATTCTAGGTTTAAAAATGTTAAGAAAAGTATATGAGAGAACTTAGCCGATTGACTTTGGATTTTTATTGATTTTTTAATATTTTTTAAAAGCAGTTGGAATATTTTCTTTTTGTAATTGCAACTGTCGTTCTTGAGTATTTTGATTCATACAACCCAAGAGCGCGCAGTTGCAATTGACAAAAAAATATAAATGGAACTTTTATTTCGTAAAGTACTTTATAAAAGTAAGTTAGTTTTTAAAGTAAAATGAAATTGTTAATAAAGCTAACCTGATAAACAGATGTCCTGACGAACCATTGTTTTTTTCAACTCCTTTCACAAACATCTGCCTTCTCATCGGTCGCACTTCTGTTAGAAAGGTTAGATAAGTTTTAATGGTCTATATTACGTCATAAAATATATTTTCAAGTAGTTTTAGCTTGTTAAATTACAACTAAGATTGTAATCTAAGTTCATTAAATATGTATGCATACACCCTTTTAAAAATTTTAACATTTATATTTTTTTTAAATATGTAAGCTTTTTTTTCACCTAATTCTATATTGAGTTTAAATATATTTTTAAAAACCTAGTACAACAAGATATTTTGGTTTATAAGAAGTATTTGATTTTGAATTAGCCTTATACAGGGTTGCCACTCGGTCAGGAAAAGTCAGGAAATCAGGAAAAGTCAGGAAAAATTAAAAAAAATTACAAAAGTCAGGAATAGTCAGGAAAAATGGGGGGTTTAGAAAAAAAGTCAGGAAAAGTCAGGAAATTTGATGAAATTAAAAAAAAAGTCAGATTTTGTCAGTTAAAATTTACAAAATTCCTTGTTTCACAAAGCCTTCAACTGGTAAGAATTAATTAAAAGTCTATTAAAGTCAGAAAAAAATTCCAAAATTTTCTTAGAAGTTTACAAAAATATTTAATTTTATTTCCAATGCCTTTTTCATCTGGTATAAATTAGTAAAATATCCTTTATAAAACTGCTAAAATTTTCTATCAAAATAATGAACAAGTACCCTTCATAAACTAGCAGATTTTGTAAGCTTTTTAGTATTGATGATCTGTAGCAAGGACACTTCCATAGTGAAACTGTGATACATACACAAAAGTTTATCTAGCATAATTTTAGAATCAAAGTGTCTTTTGTTTAAGTAAATAATTGAGTTCTTTATAATTAAGTGCTTAAGGGCATAGGGGGGGGGGGGGGGGGTAAACACCCTTTTTTAGTTTTTGATCTTATTTTATTTAGTTTTTACTAAGCTACAACATTCTTTTTACAGATTAAAAAAATTCAAAATAATTTTTGAGATATAGCCGGTCAAAGTTGGAGGCAACAAGAGGATCCTTATGGGAGGCGCAAACTAAAACGGCAAATAACTAGAAATCACTAAAAATCTATCTCCTCCTACGTTTTTTGAGATAACTACCTCAAATTTTCAGGAAATGTTCCTTGCAGTATTTAGAAAATTCTGTCGGAAGGAATTTAAAAAAAATTTTAGAATAAAAAAATAAAAAAAAACTGTTTTTTTTTTGTTTATTTTTTATATAATTTTTTTATTTTTATTTTTTTTTTAAATTTCTTCTGACAGAATTTTCTAAATATATCAAGGAACACTTCCTGAAAGTTTGAGGTAGTTATCTCAAAAAACGTAGGAGAAGATAGATTTTTAGTGAAATAGTCTATTTTTGCCGTTTTAGTTTGCACCTCCCATAAGGAACCTATTTTCGGCTCCGACTTTGACCGGCTATATCTCAAAAATTGTTTTGAATTTATTAAATCTGTAAAAAGCATTTTGTAGCTTAGTAAAAACTATATAAAATAAGATCAAAATCCAAAAAAAGGTGTTTACCCCCCCTATGCCCTTTACAAGTTAATGTGTATACTGAAGCGGAATGCAAACCAGATGAAGGAAACTATGTCTTCATTGAATGAAGAGGTTGAAGTGCTAATAAAAAACGGAGAAAATAAATTTTAGTATACATTAAAAAAAAACAGTATTTGATTAAGTTCTTTATTGTTTTAATGTTTTAAATGTAAAAATTCGTTATTGTTTTAAGGTTTGAGTTGTGAAAGTTTCTTATTGATTTAAGGTTTTAATTGTAAAAGTTCCTTATATGTCGTTTTGTCTATTTAGATACATTTATGCTAGGAAATTCTAAAAAATTGTATTCTTCATTGTTTTAAGGTTTCAACTGTAAAAATTTGTTATTGTTTTAAGATTTTAGTTGTAAAAGTAAATTCAAGGTTTTAATTGTAAAAGTTCCTTATATGTAATTTGTTTATCTAGATACATTTATGCTAGGAAATGCTAAAAAATTGTGTCTTTTTTCAGACAAGCTGTGTTTAAAAGGTAATAATACAAGTATTTTGCTGATAGAGCTGTTTATTACAAACATCAATCATACACAGATGGTTTAAGTGATGTACTGGAAGTTTGATGATAGAATTCAACAAAAAACTGTTGTTTTTAAGCTGTATTAAAATTAGATTGAAAGCTTTATATAGTTTTAAGTGTTATATTATGTATTTTAGAAATAAGTTTAATTTAAGAGTTTGAATTAGAAAAGTCAGGAAAATTTTGGTAAAAAGTCAGGAAAAAGTCAGGAAAAGTCAGGAATTTTTTCTCAGCTTGATCAGTGGCAACCATGCTTATATAAATTTTGACTTGATTACGTTAGCTAGACTGAAAAGTAAATGTAAAGCAGTCTCTAGCTTGAGTAAATTTTGAACAAATATTGTTTTTCTCAGACAATCGGTTAATTTTTCATTTATTTTTGATTATTTAAAAACAGTTACAAAATTTGAGAAATAATACCTAAAATAAATACTCACTTACTTATAAAAGTTGTAGTAATGAATAAAACTTTAAAAACATTGTAAGGTTATCTAAAAAAGAATTTAACTTATTGACTTTTGTTTTGTTAATATTTCAATTTAAAGTGTTGTATACTATATGCTCAGATTTTTTTAAACAAACTAAAAGTAAATTATTTAATTGCACTGATATTGGAATTTAAATAAATATAAGAACAATCGAAAAGTATTTTTTGCAGTCAATGTCTTCAGCAGATGGCCGTAAGGCTTGTTGTACGGTTTTAGAAATATCAAAAACAATACAAAAAGCCTTACAGCCATTCACTAAGATATGCTTTAAAAATACTAAATTTTAAATCGCTGTTTTAAATGTAAATATTATAAGGTGCCAATGCTTGCTTAGAATAAAACAATTAAAAAACAAACTCACCACTAAAATCTCCGGGCTTTGTCCTCTTCAGGCTTCGTGTTGCACTTTTGGTCCAAGTTTTGCAGACTTGCAATTTATCTTGAATAGTTTCTGTGTCTCGTATTCTCTACCAAAATAAAAATATTGTTTTTTTGGTTTACTTTAACTTTAGTATTGCATTGTAGTGCATATTCCATGTTTTAAGAATAATTAAGAATAAAGTAAATATTGTACAAGTTTGACTAAACTACTTAAATTATCCTACATTTTATTTAAATTTATTTGTAACTTGGAAGTATGTAAATTTAACCTGAATGTATGATTAGCATATGGACGTTGCTCGTGATCACATTTTCACCTCCAACGGTTTTCAATTGTCTGAAGACCTCTTCCCAATTCTGTTAACAATAATAACTAGGTTAGTATGTCATAATGTGTGACAATACAAATACACATACAGAACATATTTCACCTTTTTACCAGCCAGGCATTTCATTCTTCATGATTCAGTGTATTTCGTAGTGAGTCCACATGCAGAAGGCCACACAACTCACGCCATGGTTTAAAAGTTATCTGATACCACAGTAGTTAGTAGTGCAACCTTCTGGCAAGGAGTATTTTGAAATACATTTTGAAGGTGTGCAAAAGGTGCAAAGAGTCATCTGTTTCAAAACTCTTGTAAGTTTGGATTAGTATCCAAGTTGATGAGGTATTATCTTTTTGTAATTGCAACTGTCATTCTTGGGTGTTTGATTATATGCAGCCCAAGAATCACATTGCTATTCCAAAAAAAAAAGAATCTAAGTTAAAGTTAGAATTATTCTAATATGTTAGCATTTTAACCAACACTAATTCAAAATTCCAGGACTAGAAATCTTTTAGAATATTCAAATAAATGTTTACTAAAAGTTTGTTGTCTGCACTTAAAAGCCGAAAAACATATATTTTAGTTATTTTTTAAATTTCTTGGAAAATATACATGAGATAAAGAAAATTGAGGTCCATGCCTTTGTATTGGAAACCTAGTACCAAAATGATTATATCTCATAAGTTAATTGAAATTTATATATTATTTAACACGAATATATAGTTTATACTTGCAGCTTTCACATATAAGTTAATTTTTGTAAAAAAAAACATTGCTTTCTCTTTTTGCCCTAACTTTATATGAATAAAAATATTAGTAGTAGAAAAAGTACAGCAGTCACATGTTTATGTTTATTACGATACAAATGAAATTTAAATGCCGAATCGTTGCAATAAGCCAGATGTTAGTTGACGCATGATTGCACACGCTCGCTGTTGCTTCTCCACTCGCTTGTTTCTGCACCGTCCGCTTGCTGCTGCGTCATCTGTTGACCTTGAACTTGTTTGACCCGTTGTTTTTTGGCTGTTTTCTGATAAAAGTAAAGTGCTGTTTTAGTTTAAGAAATTTGTTAAGCAAAAAAAAGTTAAAACGTTTGAAATAAACTTAGGATATTGATAGTTTTAGGTAATCAAATTTAGTTTTATATGTATATTTTGTAATTAAGAAATCATTTCAAGTGTTGTTTTTTTTTCATAAAAAACATCAACAAACTCAAGAAACGTGAAAGGTATTTATAGTTTAAAAGAATTAGACAATGATTAATGAATTGTAAGTTATTCAACTGGGGTAGAGTTGGAATTAGTTTTTTTTTTTTAAACTAACTCCCAACTCTAACCATGTTGAAAAAAACTAATATATTTTCATTGTCTAACCTTTAAATGTATTAAACCATTTATCTACCAATACTTCATAAGATATTATTAATTTTGAGTATATACATTTATTTAAATAATTTACTAAAGTATTTAAACAATTAAGACAGGTTTTCGATTGAATAATGAGCTGTGATTTAATTTAATATGGGATAGAAATGTAGCTAGTCTTAGTTTTTGAAAAAATAGTTACATCTCCATTCCTTATTAAAATAACCAAAAAACGTTTGAATTTCTACTTTAAAATTAAATAATAATATTTATATAATTTAGTTTTATTTTTTTGACAAGATCTAAATTCATTTTATAAAGTTAATTTTTTCATTAAATAAATATGAACATATAAGTTTTGTAAAAAAAGGAATTAAAAGCTAAAGTTAGATGTTTTTAGAAACTTGAATAAGTATTCAATGTTCGAAATTGTTTCTATGTATAAGTTTGTTTTTATATTGAATAAAAAAATATAATAAGATTAAAATTTTTATATTTTTTTAGTTTTGTTTCAAGTAACTTAAGTTCTTTTTAACAAGCTTTTTTTTGTACAATTTAGATAAATTTTACATGGGAATCATAGTGAACTGTAAGTTATTTTGTACTGGATAGAAACAGTTTTCAAATATTATAGCTGACTTGTAGAGCTATCCAAAACAAAAAAAAACTAATAAAAGTGATTCAATGTAAAATCTAATATTTTAAAGAATTAGTTTTCTACTAAAAATATTACTAATGTATTTAATAAACAATGAATAAATAATATGCTCTATTTATATTGTAGATTTTCAAAATGTCTTTTTATTTGTTTTTAAATACAAAAATTTTCGTTAAATAATAACAACACACTTTTATTACATGCTTTAACGTTTCTTATTTTGTCCTCATCTTAGTATCTGATATTTGTTCTCGTATTTTTTACATTCTGTCATAATTTTTTTTGTTAATTAGCCTATGTTTATATGTAATACTCATAAGTTTAAATTTAGTCTAATATCTGATAAGTTTCAATTAGTTTAACAGTTTTTTAATAACTATTTTGATTATTATTATTATAATTTATCTAATAAACTAAGCTAAAAAAAGTGAAGTTTTGACATAGTATTTTAATAGACTTAAAAGAAATAATACTTTTAGTGAATTAATTTAAAACTGACTGATTTTATTTAGACATTAAATTATTTTTAAATTACAAAAAATTAGACAATCTCACCTGTTTGATACAAACGAATTTTCAAAGGTACTAGATCATTCATTGTTAATGTTTTCTTCACATTTGCTTGTATAGCTGACTACATTTGCTTGTATAGCTGACTACTTCATATATTCGACTGTTGTTTATCAATACATTTGATTTACTTAAGTGTTAAAATATACTTAAGTACTCAACTTTTTAGTAACATTATACCATTTGTTTTCTGTAAAACTAAATTTGTTTCTTGTAAAAATAGTATATTTAATCTTTTATGTACTCAAACTTGTTTTGTAAAAGTTTAAGAATACTTTAGAAAATAAAATTTACAAATTATTTGTAAATAATTAAATAAACTAAAATTTTTATATTGAATGTAAGTATTTAAGTAAAACCTCACTAAACAATTATCGAAATACATTAAGTAAAATATTTGAAAAGTTATAATAAACAATATATTCTCGTAAAAAATGTTTTTGTAAATTACTTACCTGTTGAAGTTTATGAGATCTAGGACAAGCTCAATTCTGTTTAATAAATTTTTCTGCAAAACACGGCAAAAGTCTGCAGAGCAGAAGCCTGGACTTTCATATAGCATGAGACAAGCTCAACTTTAAAAAAAGGGTTGATCACTTTAATTCAATTATCAGACCACAAGACTGAGACCAGTTTCGGTTGTGACTGACGGACAATTCCTAATAAGGATGGATTCTGTCTCATACTTGTGGTCTGATGATCGTATTGGTGTGATCAACCCTTTTGATAAATATCTCTGTATATTTCATATTAGTTTAGTCCAAAAATCATATCAACTTTAGCAATATTTTCTATATGAATTTCGTTATAGTGTTGACCTCTCAACCAATCAAAACACTTTCGTGCAGTTTCAAAATATTTATAAAAACTGACCAAAAACGCTTTTGTTGGTTAACGGCATTTTTGAACTTTAAAATACACTTTATTTTTTATTTAAAAAACACAGTTGTACAGAATTACAAAACTAATGTTCTTAATGAAATTTGAAATAACTTGATTGCTTTTCAATAAAATATATTTCTTGTACAGTTTTAATTAGTTTTACATTGAAATCACAGTGAGCTGCAATTGTTTCGTTCTGGATAGAACTCAAATCAGTTTTCAATTATTTAAGCTGATTTAAAGTCGTATCCAAAACAATAAAACTCATTAAAGCGTTTCAATGTAGTTGTTAAAAACATATTTTCTAGTACAAATTGTATTCATTATTAAAACAATATCAAATGGAATATTTTTATATAGTTTTAAAAATATGAAACCGAAAACTAGATTTGAGTAATTGGATAAATTTAAAACAATTAATATAGTTACACTCAATATTTAATATTAAAAAATTTATTGCATGCAGTAAAATGGTTTTATGATCTTCTCAAAAGTTTAAAAGAGAAACACAGTATTACACAAGCTTTGCATAATAAGTTACTTGTTGTTCACACAAACTGTTTTCAAAAATAAATTAGCTTAAACGTTGAATATGTTTGCGTTGTAAGAAACATATGTAAATAAGTTGTTCAAACCTCAAAATTTTAAACAGATGGCCAGTTTCCTGCTGAAATTCCATCCCTGACCGTTTGTCTCCAATTTGCAATTCTGTTGATAAAATGTATTAGGTAAGTGTTTAATTAATTTAGCAAGCTAATACATTATTTAACTTACGTCTTTATTTTTAAATAGCTTGGGTTAGTAAGTCGCAATCAGGTTGTTATGTTTTATAAAAATACTTTTATTACCTTTTGCAATTGTTTTCTTTCTATTCAAGTACTTCGTTGCTGAATTCTTTCGAAAATGATGGCATGTTTACCCACTAGTTTTATAAAAACTCAAAAACTAGTCGATAAATCATGCTATCATTTAGTAAGAACTTTAATACTATTTTACTTGGTCCATGAGAAGATAGTTGTCAGAAGCAATTTGTTGTTAGCTATTGTTTTATTTTTGCCACCATAATTAAAACGTTAATTTTTTGTTTAACATTGTTATTATTAACAATTTTCATACTATATACCAAAATTTTGGCTAAATTGGTTCAAAATATTTTTTATTTAAAAAATTAATATTGAAAGCACAATTTAGTTAAATTTTGAACTAACGGATGTTATAGATTTTTAATGTTTTTTTCTAAAAGGTCATTTTTGTTTAAAATAAAAATTCCAACCTTGACAAATCACCAGATGTCCTTTAATGAAGTGTCTCCATTTAACTATATTTGCAACTCAAGTTGGTTCCAATGCTTGCTTGAAATTCTGTAAAACGAAATACGGTAAGAATTACAAATAGCTTTTATTAAGATGAAACGGGGAAACTTGCTTGTTTTTTATTTCAACGTTGTTTTTGCTATTTTGTCACTCAATTGCCTTTTGCTTCAACGTTTTAGAAATATATCGCAAACGTGTGATGCAAAAGGCAAATAAGTAGAAAAATGCTTTTTGAATAAAAAACTAAATAAGTTTAATGTATGATTCAAAAACCACGTAAAGTAATCAAATTATAACCTGTTTTTACGTTGGAGTGAAACTTCATACCGGTGAGTTAATTTCTTTTTAAGATTTTAATTTTTTCTTGAAAAAGAAGTTAGCTCATTGACAGAAAGCTTAAAGTTTTCATTTATATTTTTACTTATCCTAAGATAGATTTTTAAAATCTATAAAGCGGTTATTTATCATTTTTACACTTTTTAATGTTTTATAGAGTAAAGTAGCAGTGTTTTTAGTTAGTTTAATTTAATTAAACTTTAAATAAATAAACCTATAAATTGATTTGTAACAAACCTATGAGCAAAACTTTGTAATGAAGTGTGTTGTATTTTTGTAAAACAGCCTTTTAATTTGAAGTAGACTTATTTACTTTTTTGATGGCAACTCTGTGCTTTTAGGTCATTTTCATTTTTTACCTAAAAAGCGTAGAGCTGCGAACAAAAATAAGTTTTATAGAATAATACTTTAATGTTCACTTCAGTTTACTTCACTTCTATTTTGAGTTTTACATCCAATTTTCCGGTTGTTTTAATTTGAATCAGTTTTGTTCAATTTTTTCCAAGTGGTTTTTTACATTTAACTATACAACTTAGCAAAGTATTAATTATAATTTTTTTTGTCACAAACCTTATATGAAAACTTGGTGTTGAAGTCTGTTGAGTTTCTCCGAAGTAAAGTTTTAAAAGTGGTCAATTATTTTCTTTTTCCATTGCTGATCTATGTTCTAAGTTTTCAATATAACTTAGCAACATAGATAGGCAAAAACAAAAGAAAATAAGTTTCTTTTTTAAATTTTTAATTTATTGCTACTTATTTACTTCTTCTCCTTTTTGTGTTTTCCGTCTTACTTTATATTGATTTTGATGTACTGTTACTAAAAGTAAAGTTAGTGTTAAGTTTCATTGATAAACTTTCTAGTTTATAATAAACTAAATAAAGTAAATCTTAGGTTAAAACTTTTTTATTAAGTTAGTAAACAAATTTTGATTGTCAAGTAGTTTTGTTGCTTCCATTAAAAAATTAATACTGTGATTTTTTGAATTGTTAAAATTTACTGTACAAAAGTCAAAAGTTACAACTAATAAATGTAAATACTTTAAAATCAGAGTTAAGAAAATATATAAGCATTTTTAAAAAATAACAATCTTTTGTATCACATCTTAAATTAAGAACACAAGAATTTACTATTTTAACTGTATTTTACTATGCAATAACAAAAGAAGAATTGGTATAAACTATATAAAAAGTAAGATTCACGTCATATAACTGCAATTAGATAAAATTTTAACAAAGTAAATGATGTTACTTTTTAAATGAAGTAAAGTTTATTTAGGCTAAAAATGATAGTCTATGCCAATGAGGCCATTTAATTAGTTTGTGATCAAATTTTACTTGTAATCATAAGTACATATCCAAAGTAGAACTAATCTTTAAAGTAAAAGTTCCGAATATTGTAGACAGCTTTTTTTTCCAAATCTCGAACAGTTTCCTTCGTTTTAATTGTTGTTGTAGTATTTGTTGATTTTGATAGACACAAGTCACCCTGTGAGTTGAAATGAAATTAGTTTTTTAATTCGTTTGGTATTTTTGCCAGTCACAAAGTTAAGCTGCATAAAATTAAGGTTTTAATATAGCTGAATATTATTTGTTAGATGACCAAGTTTAGTACATTAATTTCTATGATTAATATCAAACTGGTTTACACCTACATTTTATTTAGGTTAATTTCCTTAACATTTTTAATGAATTTATGATGTCATAATTTCATATATTTACGAATAATCATAAATGGTTACAATATAAGATTAGTACATACAATAATCCATTTTGTAGTTAAGTCCTTTAGAAAGGAACATATGTTTATAAGGAAATTTTATAAACATTAAAAACTTCTCTTATAAACATATTTTCCTTTACTAAGGGTCTAAGTTTAAATCATCAACTTCAAATGATAATACTATTAATTTATATTTTATAAAGCTTTTCGTTATTATTTATTCATTGCTGCTATGCTAATCAAGACTTAATTTTTGAAATAACAACTTATACAATCATATCTTTATAAAAGCATATCGCAATTTACCAAAAATTATAGAAAAAATAGCATTTAAAAAAGTAAAGACTTATTTTTCAGTTAAGATTTCTAATAAATAAAACAAACATTAAAAGTAGGTAAGCATAGAAAATAACAAAAAACTTGTTTTGTCTCGCTAATAATCACAAATGTATAAAACAACCTGTATGTAACATATAGACGCCATCCTCGCTGATAACGTTTCTTCATCACAGTTTAATGTTTCGTTCGGGAGAAATGTTTCCCCATGTTATGTGGACTTCGTGGAAAATTCCTGAGACATCCTTGTTCTACGGTTTGCAAACAACCAGACTTCTGTAAAAACAAATTGGTGTGAGGTAATGAAGTTTAATAAACAAGTTTCGGTAGGACTTTTTATGTGTACTATTTTATGGGCACTATTTTATGTGTAGAATTGCTGCAATCAATTCTGCCTATAATTTGATGTGATGTCATTAACATTATGTGTAGTATTTACATGTTGCTGCAATTAAGTTGCTGCAACTAAATGAAAAATAAAACGCTGTCCAGGCCTTATGTAAATATTATGGATAGTTTTTGTAGTTTTAAATTTATAAACAAACAAATAAAAAAAAACTTGAATACACATAAACCAATAGTTTGATTTATTTGTACATTTATTTAAGATATATTTTGTAAACTAACAGAAGTATAGGCTAGACTTATTAAAAGATTATGGATATTTTATTCCTTTAAGATTTAATAAAGAAAAAAAAACTTGAATACACTTGAACCAATTGTTTGATTTAAAAATATATTTATGTAATTTATATTTTTTATATTAACAGAAGTAATGGCTTGGCATATTATAAATATTTTGAAAATTAATTTTATTTAACATTTTATAAACAAAAAAAAATTGAACACACATAAACCAATTGTTTGATTTGTAGTTGTATATATGTAATTTATATTTAGTAAATTCATAAAAGTAGTGGTTTTCTCTTATGTGTACTATTTTATGGGCACTATTTTATGTGTAGAATTGCTTCAATCAATTATGCCCATAGCTTTATATGACTTTATTTAAATTATGGGTAGTATTTAGATGTTGCTGTAATTAAATAAAAATAAAATACTTTCTAAGCCTTATATAAATATTATGGATAGTTTTTGTCGTTTTAAATTTATAAACAAACAAATAAAAAAAAAACTTGAATACATATAAACCAATAGTTTGATTTATTTGTACATTTGTTTAAATTATATTTTGTAAACTAAAAAAAGTAGTGGCTAGACTTATCAAAAGATTATGGATAATTTTTCTATTTAAGATTTAATAAAGAAAAAAAACTTGATTACACTTAAACCAATTATTTGATATAAAATTATATTTATGTAATTTATATTTTTTATATTAACAGAAGCAATGGCTTGTCATATTATAAATATTTTGAAATTTTTATTTATTTAAGATTTTATAAACAAAATAAAAGAATTAAAATTGAACACACATAAACCAATTGTTTGATTTATAGTTGTGTATATGTAATTTATGTTTAGTAAACTTATAAAAGTAGTGGTTTGCTCTTATGTGTACTATTTTATGGGCACTATTTTATGTGTAGAATTGCTTCAATCAATTATATTCAATGGGTAGTATTTAGATGTTGCTGCAACTAAATGAAAAATAAAATACTTTCTAAGCCTTATATAAATATTATGGATAGTTTTTGTAGTTTTAAATTTATAAACAAATAAATAAAAATAACTTGAATACACATAAACCAATAGTTTGATTTATTTGTACATTTATTTGAATTATATTTTGTAAACTAACAGAAGTAGTGGATAGACTTATTAAAAGATTATGGATAGTTTTTTATGTAGTATTTAATAAAAAAAAAGCTTGAATACACTTAAACCAATTGTTTGATTTAAAAGTAGACAGTATCTTATTTTTACTTAATTGCAGCAACATCTAAATACTACCCATAATTTAAATGAAATCACATAAGTTAATTGAAGCAATTCTACACATAAAAGAGTGCCCATAAAATAGTACACATTAGGCCAAACCACTACTTCTATAAGTTTACTAAATGTAGATTACATATATACAACTATAAATCAAACAATTGGTTTATGTGTGTTAAATTTTAATTTTGTTTATAAAATCTTATATAAAGAAATATCCAAAATATTTATAATATGCCAAGCCATTACCTCTGGTAGTATAAAAAATATAAATTACATAAATATACTTTCAAATCAAACAATTGGTTTAAGTGTAATCAAGCTTTTTTTTTTCTTTTTTAAATCTTAAATAGAAAAATTATCTATAATCTTTTAATAAGTCTAGCCACTACTTCTGTTAGTTTACAAAATACAATTTAAATAAATGTACAAATAAATCAAACTATTGGTTTATGTGTATTCAAGTTTTTTTTTATTTGTTTGTTTATAAATTTAAAACTACAAAAACTATCCATAATATTTACATAAGGCCTGGACAGTGTTTTGTTTTTCATTTAATTGCAGCAACTTAATTGCAGCAACATGTAAATACTACACATAATGTTAATGACATCACATCAAATTATAGGCAGAATTGATTGCAGCAATTCTACACATAAAATAGTGCCCATAAAATAGTACCCATAAAAAGACCTACCCAACAAGTTTACTGATAAAAACTATATGACGTCATGATTAGGATTTTGAATTGCTTAGCCCAATAATTTTTGGTTTATATATTTTCTTTTGTCTAGTGTTTGCATTTTACTTTTTTCAACCAATTTTTGATTATAATATTCATTATAAAAGGTTTTGTAAATATATTTTGTTGATTGCTGCTGTGCTAATAAACTATAAATCGCAAAATAATAATTTTGTAACTAAATATAAATAGATGATGATAAGAATAAACGTCTTTTAAATATACCGTAATTCAACAAACATTAAAAGTAATACTAGCATTGAAAATAACAAAAACTTTTAAAAGTTAATACTTGTAAATGTGGCAAACAACCTGTGTGTATTTTCTGATGTCATCTTTGATTAAAACGTTTCTCCTTATCATCACAGATACAGTTAAATGTATTTTCCGGGACCGTTGTTCTCAGATCTTCGTGGATCAACCTTGAGCTCAACTTGTTCCCCACTTTGCAAACGATCGGACGGAATTCTGTTGAAATAAATTTGTGGGGTGAGGGAATAAACATAATAATTTTTTTACCAATAAAAAGCTATATGGCGTCATAATAAGATTTTGAGTTGCTTAGCCCAATGATTAGTGGTTTATGTAGTTTTTATTATGTGTAGTATTTGCATTTTACGAACGTCTTTTTCAATTAAGTTTTAGCTATAGTATTTATTATAAAAGGTTATTTTTAAATGTTAAAATTACTTTGTATATATCTTTTTTGTTTCAACAAGTATTTATTTATTATATTTAATGCATACTTTTTATTTAGATTAATTTTCTGAATATTTTAAATAAATTTATGATGTTATAATGGCATATTATATTATTATATATATTATTATATATATTACATATAATGATAAATACTTACAATAAGTAAGGTTAGTGTATACAATAATGAATTTTGTAGTTAAGTCCGTTAGAAAGAAATCTTATGTTTATAAGGCAGTTTTGTAAACAATAAAAACTGCCTTTATAAACATAAGATTCCTTTAATAAGGATCTCAATTTAAACAATCAACTTAACAAGATAAAAGTACAATAAATTTATATTTTTGCTAAAAATTTTGTTTGTTTTTTTATAGATTGCTGCTGTACTAATCAACTTCTAAGTTTTGGAATAATAACTTGTACAAACATATCTTTATTAAAGCACACGCAATTTAACGGAAATTATAAAAAAACCGGCATTTAAAAAAGTAAAGACTTAGTTTTTCAGTTTAGATGTCTAATAAATAAAACAAACATTAAAAGTAGGTAAGCATGGAAAATAACAAAATAATGTTTTTTAGTTAACATCTTTAAATTTGTAAAACAACCTGTATGTTAAAAACAGATGCCATCCTCGCTTGAAAACGTTTCTCCTTTCACATCAAATGTACAGTTTAACGTCTTGTCCAGGACGGATGCTGTTGTCCGGACTACATGGAAAATTATTGAGTCAATCTCAGCAGAGGAACCAGAACTCTGTTTGAATAAAGTAGTGTGAGTTGAGGGAATAAATTTGATACATGATAATATATGATGTCATAGTTAAGGTTTTGAAATGCTTAGCCCGGTAAATTAGTGGTTTATGTGATTTTCATTATGTGCAGTATTTGCATTTTACTATCCGAACGTCTTTTCCTACCAAGTTTAAGCTATTTTCCAAACACAATGGGGCAAAGACACTATATAGTAAAAGTCATATGTAAGCTTAGTTAAGAGTAGTACCTAATTAAAACAGGCTGAAAAACTTAGCAAACGTAGATAAATTAGTATAGTAATTTAGTAAGCAAATTATTCAGTAAATAATTATGTTTATAATATATAAAAATATAAAATTATGCTAAGTACAAAATTCACTCACCTTTTATTGAAGTAATGTAAGACCTTGTATGAATGGGCAACTACTTTTTTAGATTTAAATTTATCTAGAAAAAGAAGCAAACCCAATGACAAAAGGCTTTCTTTTGATTAGATATTTTTTCAAGCATTTTTTTTCCTCATTAAAAATTCTAGGTATTTTGTAGCTTGGTACATAGCAAAAACTGCAAATTTTACGCACAGTCTTAAAACCATATGAAAACTATGTACTAAAATTTGCAATTCTTTCACTGAGAATTACGTTGCAATAAGTTTAATAATTTACAATACATATTTTTCTACTGTTTTGAAGTTCTTCCTTTAATAAACAATAGGATGGTTTATTACCTGAATTGTTTAAAATCTAAATTCAAAGTAATAACCCATCCGATCACTTATTAAACATTTTTGTACTTGGCTATTTCCATCATTAAACTTAAGCTTTCGTTTTATTTTTCCTTATTATAATACCAAACATTTTGTAGCTAATCACATAGCAAAAACTGCAAGTTTTCGTACATTGTTTTAAAGTAATGTAAAAACAATGAGCTAAAATTTGCAATTTTTTAATATAGATTTATTTCATAAATGCTCAAATGTGACTAGTGCTACCACGGTTTATATAGTAAAAAGTATTATTCTAGTATTTGTAGTAATATGCGTGTTAAACATAAATTCCAATGTAATGTCATTTTGTACATAAAATATAACTAGTCATATCAAATATACATAAAAAATAGTTAATATATTGAAAGGTAAACGCATACAAAATAGTTTGATTAATTATGACAACTATTATTTTGTCACAATTATTTATACAAACTTTTAGACTACTAAATTTTAAAATAGATAAATCTTACCTGATTTAAGTCATAAGTAATGTATATTTTCTTTTCCGTTCTTTCTTAAAGTTTCAATTTGAGGTTGAAGAGTTCTGTAAAAATAGTTTGATGAAGTATAAGTAAAAAAAAAACTGATTTAAACTATTAAATGTAAAATTTAACAAAAATTTCCAAGTAGATTGAGTTATTTACTTTTTTGTTTGCAACTCGTGTTTTTAGGTTTTAACTCTTCTAACTTAAAAACACAGACCTGCAAAAACAAAAGAAAACAAAATTTAACCAAGTTTGGCATTTAACTTTAAACATTTGTTAAAACTAATCGTTAGATCGGTTATGTGACGTAATACTACTTTAATTAGTTAACTTCATTAATAAAAGTTTTTTTATAAATAGTCTAATTGATTTTCGATGTTCCATGAAACAAAATATAAGTGCCATAATTAATAAATAGAACTTTTTTGCCAAATTTGTTTTGCAATTTTGCCAACTGAGTGACTTATCTCCCCATGTTTTTACTCAAACTTGATAAGGAAAACCCACTCAATTGGACAAAAAACGTTTATTCGACGGACAAGGTTCAATAAACTAACAAGAAATAATTAAATGCCACCCTAAACAAAAAGCAGTTCATTTTGGTCCTGTATTGTTGTTAAGTGAAACCTAATACCAATGAGCCACCACTTTTTATATATTTAAACTTATATAGAAAAAGTAGTTGACTCATTGATGTGAGGCAACATTTTTGTTGTAAAACATTTTTGCTTATAAAACCTAGATATATGTTGTGCAACCGTTTGATAGTGCTATTATGAAAATATTATACTTAATACAAAAAATGGATAGTGAGAATGAGAAAATGCGAAACTTACCAAAGGTTTTCTTGTAGTTTAGTTATTTACTTTTTAGTTGCATTTCGTAGATCTTAAGTATATTGTTAACTTAAAATCTATCGAAATGCAGAAAAAAAGTAAATAATCTTTGATTGTCAAATTTTGTTCAACATTTTGAAACTGAAATCAATTATAAGCCAACTATTCTACATTTAAAAGTAAAAACTTTTGGCATAAAAAACAGCTCTATTTGGTTTATTAAAAAAATCAGAACGGCTATATAATTTTAAAAAATCCTTATAATTAAAGACTATTACTTAAAACTGAACCTTAATTAAAAACAATGAACTGGTCGAACATTTTACTTAAGTTATTTCAAAATACTATTTGTAAATGTTTTTCTGTAAAAACTGTATTTAGAACACCAGTATTATAAATAAAACCCGACATTACGAATTAAAATTTGTTAGGAATTTTTTTTCTGTTTGTTAGTTACTAAAACAAAGTTATTTAAACACATAATCTTCAACAGTTTTTTAGCAAAACTAAAATAAAAAAATCCAGAGTAGTTATTGCCTTTCCACCAACTTAAGCCATTTTCACCTCTAGTTTTAGTTTATTTTACTAACATGGAGGTGAAAAGTGCTTAATGTGGTAGAAAAAATGTTTTTCAAAATAAAAACTTAAACAAATCTAGCAGCAATTTCATGAAGTCAAACTAGATATTAAACAACTTACCTGTTTTTGTTGTGAAGTTTTGTAAACTTTATACCAATGAATTGATTCCTAACTGAGATTTAAGTTTTATGCTCAGCAAGGAATTAGTTCATTGACATAAAAAGCTTTTTTGTCAGTTGAACTTTGGTATTTTTATAGTAATAAGTATACAGTTTAAATGTTAAGTTATGAAAACTTTGTTACACTTTTCCAAGTAGTTTAGTTTTTTTATTTCAACTCTGTTATTTTTTAAGAGCACTAGAGTTGCAATAATAAAAGAAAATAAGTTTTTGATTTCTTAAAGTTAATTATTCTTAAAATGAACTAAAAGCAAACGTCTACAATTTGATTTATTTTTATTGGAAAAAATTTATAAGATGTAGACCTTTGCCTTTTGTTCATTTTAAGAATTACTGTTTCGAGCACACTAAAGTTTAATTTCAATTCCTACTATACGTTTCTAGTTAGGAATTTATAACATAAAAGTAACAAAAGTTAAAAAAGCACTAAGAAAATTGACAGTGAGTATGTAACAGTTGGGTAAATAATAAAAGGTATTAAATTGATATTTAGCAAACCTTTTAAGCAATTTTAGTGTGTCTTGAAGTTTCAATTCCTCCTAATTCACATCACCACTCAATCCTCTTGCTAGTTGGCTCTGTTGTTTTTAATAATTTTTAGGAGTTTGATAACTTTTACTGAAATGTTATACATAAATAACAAACAATTTTTTGAATTTTTTATGATTTATTTTACTGGCTGGTTTAAATTCCTAGATATGGTTAATTTTCTTAACAATAACAATAAGATAGGGATATTTTTACTATTACTTGAGTAATAAATTATCTTTTAACTGTGTAGATGTAGCTATTTTACTAATTGAAGCACTTGTTCCTGGAAGTTTTAGTATTTTTACAAACTTCCAGAAAACATTGCTTCAATTAACTAAACACAATTGTTTACAGTAAAAGGTAATATAAAAAAGTTTAGAAAGTTAGTAAAATATTGATAATATTTTCTATTCTAGGTTTAAAAATGTTAAGAAAAGTATATGAGAGAACATAGCCGATTGACTTGGGATTTTTATTGATTTTTTAATATTTTTTGAAAGCAGTTGGAATATTTTCTTTTTGTAATTGCAACTGTCGTTCTTGAGTATTTTGATTCATACAACCCAAGAGCGCGCAGTTGCAATTGACAAAAAAATATAAATGGAACTTTTATTTCGTAAAGTACTTTATAAAAGTAGGTTAGTTTTTAAAGTAAAATGAAATTCTTAATAAAGCTAACCTGATAAACAGATGTCCTGACGAACCATTGTTTTTTTCAACTCCTTTCACAAACATCTGCCTTCTCATCGGTCGCACTTCTGTTAGAAAGGTTAGATAAGTTTTAATGGTCTATATTACGTCATAAAATATATTTTCAAGTAGTTTTAGCTTGTTAAATTACAACTAAGATTGTAATCTAAGTTCATTAAATATGTATGCATACACCCTTTTAAAAATTTTAACATTTATATTTTTTTTAAATATGTAAGCTTTTTTTTCACCTAATTCTATATTGAGTTTAAATATATTTTTAAAAACCTAGTACAACAAGATATTTTGGTTTATAAGAAGTATTTGATTTTGAATTAGCCTTATATAAATTTTGACTTGATTACGTTAGCTAGACTGAAAAGTAAATGTAAAGCAGTCTCTAGCTTGAGTAAATTTTGAACAAATTTTTTTTCCCAGACAATAGGTTTAATTTTCATTTATTTTTATTTATTAAAAAACAGTTACAAAATTTGAGAAATAATACTGAAAATAAATACTCACTTACTTTTAAAAGTTGTAGTAATGAATAAAACTTTGAAAACATTTAAAGCTTATCTAAAACAAAAAATTACTTTAATTAAAATTAAAGTGTTGTTATACTAAATGCTCATATTTTTATAAACAAACTAAAAGTAAATTATTTAATTGCACTGTTATTGGAATTTAAATAAATATAAGAACAATCGAAAAGTATTTTTTGTAGTCAATGTCTTCAGCAGATGGCCGTAAGGCTTGTTGTACGGTTTTAGAAATTATCAAAAACAGTACAAAAAGCCTTACAGCCGTTCACTAAGATATGCTTATAATACTTTATAATACACTTTATTTTGAATCGCTTTTTTAAATGTAAACTCTTAAAGATGCCAATGTTTGCTTGGAATAAAACAATTAAAAAACAAACTCACTACTAAAATCTCCGGCTTTGTCCTTTTCAGACTTCGTGTTGCACTTTTGGTCCAAATTTTGCAGACTTGACATTTTTCTTGAAGCTTCTGTGTCTCGTATTCTCTACCAAGATTAAAATATTGTTTTTTTTTTAGTTTACTTCAACTTTAGTATTGCATTGATCCATGTTTTAAGAATAATTAAGAATAAAGTAAATAATTTACAAGTTTGACTAAACTACTTAAATTATCCTACATTTTATTTAAATTTATTTGTAACTTGGAAGTATGTAAACTTAACCTGGATGTATGATTAACATATGGACGTTGTTCGTGGTCACATTTTCTCCTCCAACGGTTCTCAATTGTCTGAAGACTTCTTCCCAATTCTGTTAACAATAATAACTAGGTTAGTATGTCATAATGTGTGACAATACAAATACATATACAGAACATATTTCACCTTTTTACCAGCCAGGCATTTCATTCTTCATGATTCAGTGTATTTTGTGGTGAGTTCATATGCAGAAGGCCGCACAACTCACGCCATGGTTTAAAAGTTATCTGAAACCACAGTAGTTAGTAGTGCAACCTTCTGGCAAGGAGTATTTTGAAATACATTTCGAAGGTGTGCAAAAGGTGCAAAGAGTCATCTGTTTCAAAACTCTTGTAGATTTGGATTAGTATCCAAGTAGATGAGGTATTATCTTTTTGTAATTGCAACTGTCATTCTTGGGTGTTTGATTATATGCAGCCTAAGAATCACATTGCAATTCCAAAAAAAAAAAGAATCTAAGTTAAAGTTAGAATTATTCTAATATGTTAGCATTTTAACCAACACTAATTCAAAATTCCCGGACTAGAAATCTTTTAGAATATTAAAATTAATGTTTACTAAAAGATTGTTGTCTGCACTTAAAAGCCGAAAAACATATATTTTAGTTATTTTTTAAATTTCTGGGAAATTATACATAAAAAAAAATTGAGGTCCATACCTTTGTATTGGAAACCTACAACCAAAATGATTATATCTCATAAGTTAATTGAAATTTATATATTTTTTAACACGAATATATAGTTTATACTTGCAGCTTTCACATATAAGTTAATTTTTGTAAAAAAAAACATTGCTTTCTCTTTTTGCCCTAACTTTATATGAATAAAAATATTAGTAGTAGAAAAAGTACAGCAGTCACATGTTTATGTTTATTACGATATAAATGAAATTTAAAAGCTGAATCGTTGCAATAAGCCAGATGTTAGTTGACGCATGATTACCCACGCTCGCTGTTGCTTCTCCACTCGATTGTTTCTGCACCATCTGCTTGCTGCTGCGTCATTTGTTGACCTTGAACTTGTTTGACCCGTTGCTTTTCGGCTGTTTTCTGATGAAAGTAAAGTGCTGTTTCAGTTTAAGAAATTTGTTAAGCCAAAAAAAAAAAGCTAAAACGTTTAAAATAAACTTAGGATATTGATAGTTTTAGGTAATCAAATTTAGTTTTATATATATATATATATTTTGTAATTAAGAAATCATTTCAAATGTTTTTTTTAATTAAATGCCTTTTTTTCATAAAAACACCAACAAACTCAAGAAATTTGAAAGGTATTTAGAGTTTAAAAGAATTTGACAATGATTAATGAATTGTAAGTTATTCAACTGGGGTAGAGTTTGAATTAGTTTTTTTTTAAAACTAACTCCCAACTCTAACCATGTTGAAAAAACTAATAAAAATTCATTGTCTATCCTTCAATTGTAATAAACCATTTATCTACCAATACTTAATTAGATATTATTAATTTTGAATATATACATATATTTAAATAATTTACTAGAGTATTTATACAATTAAGACAGGTTTTCGATTGAAAAATGAGCTGTGATTTAGTTTAATATGGGATAGAAATGTAGCTAGTCTTTGTTTTTAAAAAACTAATTACACCTCCATTCCTTATTAAAATAAACAAAAAACGTTTGAAGTTCGACTTTAAAATTAAATAATAAGTATTTATATCATTTATTTTTTTTTCCAAGATCTAAATTCATTTTATAAAGTTAATTTTTTCATTGAATAAATATGAACATACAAGTTTTGTAAAAAAAGGAATTAAAAGCTAAAGTTAGATGTTTTTAGAAACTTGAATAAGTATTCAATGTTCGAAATTGTTTCTATGTATAAGTTTGTTTTTATATTGAATAGAAAAATATAAAATTATAAGTGTTATATTTTTTAAGTTTTGTTTTAAGTAACTTAAATTCTTTTCAACAAGCTTTTTTTTTGTACATTTTAGATAAATTTTACTTGGGAATCATAATGAACTGTAAGTTATTTTGTACTGAATAGAATCAGTTTTCAAATATTATAGCTGACTTGTAGAGCTATCCAAAACTAAAAAACTAATAAAAGTGACCAATTTTCTACTAAAAATATTACTAATGTATTTAGTTAAACAATGAATAAAACATATGCTCTGATTCTATTGTAGATTTTCAAAATGTATTTTAATTTATTTTTAAATACAAAAATTTTCGTTAAATAATTTGAACAACACACTTTCATTACATGCTTTCACGTTTCTTATTTTATCCTCATCTTAGTATTTGATATGTATCCTTGTATCTCTTCTATTCTGTCATAAGTTTTTTGGTTATTAGCCTGTGTATACCTGTAATACTCATAAGTGTAAGTTTAGTCTAATATTTGATAAGTTTCAATTAAACAAACAGCTTTTTAATAACTATTATAATTATAATAATTTATTTAATAAATTAAGCTAAAAACAGTGAAGTTTTGACATAGTATTTTAATAGACTTAAAATAAGTAATACTTTTAGTGAATAAATTTAAAACTGACTGATTTTATTTAGACATTAAATTATTTTTCAAATTACAAAAAAATAAACAACCTCACCTGTTTGATACAAACAAGTTTTCAAAGGTACTAACTCATTCATTGTTAATGTTTTCTTCACATTTGCTTGTATAGCTGACTACTTCATAAATTCGAGTGATGTTTATCAATACATTTGATTTACTTAAGTGTTAAAATATACTCAAGTACTCAATTTTTTAGTAGTATTATATCATTTGTTTCCTGTAAAATTTAATTTGTTCCTTGTAAAAATAGTAAATTTAATGTTTTATATACTTAAATTTAATTTGTAAAAGTTTAAGAATACTATAGAAAATAAAATTGACAAATTATTTGTAAATCGATAAATAAATTAAAAATTTTATATTTAATATAAGTATTTAAGTAAAACCTCACTAAACAACAAAAAACATCAAGTAAATATTTGAAAAGTTATAATAAACGATATGTTCTTGTTTAACATGTTTTTGTAAATTACTTACCTGTTGAAGTTAATGAGACCTACGACAAACTCAATTCTGTTTAATAAATTTTTCTGCAAAACACGGCAAAAGTCTGCAGAGCAGAAGCCTGGACTTTCATATAGCATGAGACAAGCTCAACTTTAAAAAAAGGGTTGATCACTTTAATTCAATTATCAGACCACAAGACTGAGACCAGTTTCGGTTGTGACTGACGGACAATTCCTAATAAGGATGAATTCTGTCTCATACTTGTGGTCTGATGATCGTATTGGTGTGATCAACCCTTTTGATAAATATCTCTGTATATTTCATATTAGTTTAGTCCAAAAATCATATCAACTTTAGCAATATTTTCTATATGAATTTCGTTATAGTGTTGACCTCTCAACCAATCAAAACACTTTCGTGCAGTTTCAAAATATTTATAAAAACTGACCGAAAACGCTTTTGTTGGTTAAGGGCATTTTTGAACTTTAAAATACACTTTATTTTTTATTTTAGAAACACAGTTGTACAGAATTACAAAACTAATGTTCTTAATGAAATTTTAAATAACTTGATTGCTTTTCAATAAAATATATTTCTTGTACAGTTTTAATTATTTTACATTGAAATCACAGTGAGCTGCAAGTTATTTCGCTCTGGATAGAACTCAAATCAGTTTTCAATTATTTAAACTGTTTTAAAGTCGTATCCAAAACAATAAAACTAATTAAAGCGTTTCAATGTAGTTGTTAAAAACATATTTTCTAGTACAAATTGTATTCATTATTAAAACAGTATTAAATGGAATATTTTTATATACTTTGTAAATATGAAACCGAAAACTAGATTTGAGATATTTGGATAAATTAAAAAAATTCAATGTAGTTACACTATTTGTTAATTTATATATATTTAAGATTTATGTTTAATATTACACATTTATTGTATGCAGTAAAATGGTTTTATGATTTTCTCAAAAGTTTAAAAGAGAAACACGGTATTACACAAGCTTTGCATAATAAGTTACTTGTTGTTCACACAAACTGTTTTCAAAAATAAATTAGCTTAAACGTTGAATATGTTTGTGTTGTAAGAAACATATGTAAATAAGTTGTTCAAACCTCAAAGTTTTAAACAGATGCCCAGGTCCTCCTGAAATTCCAACCCATCCCAAATGTTTGTCTTCACTTTGCAGTTCTGTAGATAAAATACATTAGGTAAGAATATGTGTTTCATTAATTTAGCAAGCTAATACATTATTTAACTTACGCCTTTATTTTTAAACAGTTTGGGTTAGTAAGTCACAATCAGGTTGTTATGTTTTATAAAAATACTTTTATTTAATTTTGCAATTGTTTTTTTTTCTATTCAAGTACTTTGTTGCTGAATTCTTTCGAAAATGATGGCATGTTTACCCACTAGTTTTATAAAAACTCAAAAACTAGTCGATAAATCATGCTATCATTTAGTAAGAACTTTAATACTTTTTTACTTTGTCCATGAGAAGATAGTTGTCAGAAGCAATTTGTTGTTAGCTATTGTTTTATTTTTGCCACCATATTTAAAACGTTAAATTTTTGTTAAACAAAGTTGTTATTAACAATTTTCATACTCTATACTAAATTTTTGTCTAAACAGTAATTGGTTCAAAATATATTTTATTTAAAAAATTAAAATTGAAAGCACAAAATAGTTAAATTTTGAACTAACGGATGTTATAGATTTTTAACGGTTTTTTCTAAAAGGTCATTTTTATTTAAAAAAAATTCCAACCTGATTAAATCACCAGATGTCCTTCAATGAAGTGTCTCCATTTAACTATTTTTGCAACTCAAGTTGGTTCCAATGCTTGCTTGAAATTCTGTAAAACGAAATACGGTTAGAATTTCAAATAGCTTTTATAATACAAAACAGGGAAACTTACTTGTTTTTTATTTCAACGTTGTTTTGCTACTTTGCCACTCAATTGCCTTTTGCTTTAACGTTTTGAAATTATATTGCAAACGTGTGATGCAAAAGGCAAATAAGTAGAAAAATGCTTTTTGAATAAAAAACTAAATAAGTTTAATGTATGATTCAAAAACCGTGTAAAGTAATCAAATTATAACCTGTTTTTACGTTGGAGTCAAACTTCATACCGGTGAGTTAATTTCTTTTTAAGATTTAAAGTTTTTATTGAAAAAGAAATTAACTCATTGACAGAAAGCTTAAAGTTTTCATTTATATTTTTGCTTATCCTAAGATAGATTATTAAAAACTATAAAGCGATTATTTATCATTTTTACACTTTTTAATGTTTTATAGAGTAAAGTAGCAGTGTTTTTAGTTAGTTTAATTTAATTCAACTTTAAATAAATAAACTTATAAATTGATTTGTAACAAACCTATGAGCGAAACTTTGTAATGAAGTGTGTTGAATTTTTGTAAAACAGCCTTTTAATTTGAAGTAGACTTATTTACTTTTTTGATGGCAACTCTGTGCTTTTAGGTCATTTTCATTTTATTACCTAAAAAGCGTAGAGCTGCAAACAAAAATAAGTTTTATAGAACAACACTTTAATGTTCACTTCAGTTTACTTCACTTCTATTTTGAGTTTTACATCCAATTTCCCGGTTGTTTTAATTTGAATCAGTTTTGTTCAATTTTTTCCAAGTGGTTTTTTACATTTAACTATACAGCTTAGCAAGAAGTATTTAACTATAATTTTTTTTTGTCACAAACTTTATATGAAAACTTAGTGTTGAAGTTAGTTGAGTTTCTCTGAAGTAAAGTTTTAAAAGTGGACAAGTTATTTTCTTTTTCTATTGCTGATCTATGTTCTAAGTTTTCAATATAACTTAGACACATAGATAGGCAAAAACAAAAGAAAATAAGTTTCTTTTTTAAACTTTTAATTTATTGCTACTATTTACTTCTTCTCCTCTTGGTGTTTTCCGTCTTACTTTACATTGATTTTTATGTACTGTTACTAAAAGTAAAGTTAGTGTTAAGTTTCATTGATAAACTTTGTAGTTTATCATAAACTAAATGAAGTAAATCTTAGGTTAAAACTTTTTTATTTAAGTTAGAAAAATAATTTTGATTGTCAAGTAGTTTTGTTGCTACAATTAACAAATTAAAATTGTGATTCCTTGAATTCTTAAACTTTACTGAACAAATATTAAAATTTACTACTAATAAATGTAAATACTTTACATCAGAGTTAAGAAAATTAAAATATATCAGCATGTTTTTAAAATAACAATCTTTTGTATCACATCTTAAATTAAGTACACAAGAATTTACTATTTTAACTGTATTTTACTATGCAGTAACAAAAGAATTGGTATTAACTATATAAAAAGTAAGATTCACTTCATATAACTGCAATTAGATAAAATTTTAACAAAGTAAATACTGTTTCTTTCTTAGATGAAGTAAAGTTTATTTAGTCTACGTCAATGAGGCCATTTAATTAGTTTGTGATCAAATTTTACTTGTAATCATAAGTACATATCCAAAGTAGAACTAATCTTGAAAAGAAAAATTCCTCGAATATTGTAGACAGCTTTTTTTCCCAAATCTCGAACAGCTTCCTTCGTTTTAATTGTTGTTGTAGTATTTGTTGATTTTGATAGACACAAGTCACCCTGTGAGTTTAAATGAAATTAGTTTTTTAATTAGTTTGGTATTCTGCCAGTCACAAAGTTAAGCTGCATAAAATTAAGGTTTTAATATAGCTGAATATTACTTGTTAGCTGACCAAGTTTAGTACATTAATTTTTATGATTAATATCAAACTGGTTTACACCTACATTTTATTTAGGTTCATTTCCTTAACATTTTTAATGAATTTATGACGTCATAATTTCATATATTTACGAATAATCATAAATGGTTACAATAAATAAGATTAGTACATACAATAATCCATTTTGTAATTAAGTCCTTTAGAAAGGAACATATGTTTATAAGGAAATTTTATAAACATTAAAAACTTCTCTTATAAACATATTTTCCTTTACCAAGGGTCTCAGTTTAAATCATCAACTTCAAATGACAATACTATTAATTTATATTTTATAAAGCTTTTCGTTATTATTTATTCATTGCTGCTATGCTAATCAAGATTTAAATTTTAAAATAATAACTTATACACACATATCTTTATTAAAGCATAACGCAATTTAACAAAAATTATAGAGAAAAAAACTAGCATTTAAAAAAGTAAAGACCTATTTTTTCAGTTAAGATTTCTAATAAATAAAACAAACATTAAAAGTAGGTAAGCATAGAAAATAACAAAAAACTTATTTTGTCTAGCTAATAATCACAAATGTATAAAACAACCTGTATGTAACAAGTAGACGCCATCCTTACTGATAACGTTTCTTCATCACAGTTTAATGACTTGTCCAGGAAAGATGTTTCCCCATGTTATGTGGACTTCGTGGAAAATTCCTGAGACATCCTTGTTCTGCGGTTTGCAAAGAACCAGACTTCTGTAAAAACAAATTGGTGTGAGGTAATGAAGTTTAATAAACAAGTTTACTGATAAAAACTATATGACGTCATGATTAAGATTTTGAATTGCTTAGCCCAATAATTAGTGGTTTATGTTTTTTTAAGTGTTGTGTTTGCATTTTACATTTTTCAACCAATTTTTGATTATAGTATTTATTTTAAAAGGTTTTGTAATATATTTTGTTGACTGCTGATGTGCTAATCAACTATAAATCGCAAAATAATAATTTTGTAAGTAAATAATAAAAATGTCTTTTAAATGTACCATAATTTAACGAACATTAAAAGTAACACTAGCATTGAAAATAACAAAAACTTTTAAAAGTTAATATTTGTAAATGTGGCAACAACCTGTATGTATTTTCTGATGTCATCTTTGATTAAAACGCTTCTCCTTATCATCACAGATACAGTTGAATGTATTTTCCGGGACAGTTGTTCTCAGATCTTCGTGGATCAACCTTGAGTCAACTTGTTCCCCACTTTGCAAACGATCGGACGGAATTCTGTTGAAATAAATTTGTGGGGTGAGGGAATAAACATAATAATTTTTTTACCAATAAAAAGCTATATGGCGTCATGATTAATATTTTGAATTGCTTAGCCCAATGATTAGTGGTTTATGCAGTTTTATTTATGTGTAGTATTTGCATTTTACTATTCGAATGTCTATTTCAATTAAGTTTTAGCTATAGTATTTATTATTAAGGTTATTTTAAAATGTTAAAATTACTTTGTATATATCTTTTTTGTTTCAACAAGTATTTATTTATTATATTTAATGCATACTTTTTATTTAGATTAATTTTCTGAATATTTTAAATGAATTTATGATGTTATAATGGCATTTATTTGCATATAATGATAAATACTTACAATAAGTAAGGTTAGTGTATACAATAATGAATTTTGTAGTTAAGTCCGTTAGAAAGGAATCTTATGTTTATAAGGCAGTTTTGTAAACAATAAAAACTGCCTTTATAAACATAAGGTTCCTTTAATAAGGATCTCAATTTAAACAATCAACTTAAAAAGATAAAACTACAATAAATTTATATTTTTGCCAAAAGTTTTGTTTATCATTTTATAGATTGCTGCTGTACTAATCAACCTTTAAATTTTGAAATAATAACTTGTACACACATATCTTTATTTAAACACCTGCAATTTAAGAGAAATTATATAAAAATCCAGAATTTAAAAAAGTAAATACTTAATTTTTCATTTAAGATTTCTAATAAATAAAACAAACATTAAAAGTAGGTAAGCATAGAATATAACAAAATCATGTATTTTAGTTAACATCTTTAAATTTGTAAAACAACCTTGTATGTTAAAAACAGATGCCATCCTCGCGTGAATTTCTCCTTTCACATCAAGTATACAGTTTAACGTCTTGTCCAGGACTGATGTTGTTGTCCGGTTTACATGGAAAATTCTTGAGTCAATCTCAGCAGAGGAACCAGAACTCTGTTTGAATAAAGTAGTGTGAGGTGAGGGAATAAATTTGATACATGATAGTATATGATGTCATAGTTAAGGTTTTGAAATGCTTAGCCCGGTAAATTAACAGTTTATGTGATTTTCATTATGTGCAGTATTTGCATTTTACTATTCGAACGTCTTTTCCTACCAAGTTTAAGCTATTTTCCAAACTTAATGGGGCAAAGACACTATATAGTAAAAGTCATATGTAAGCTTAGTTAAGAGTAGTGCCTAATTAAAACAGGCTGAAAAACTTAGCAAACGTAGATAAGTTAGTATAGTAATTGAGTACGCAAATTATTCAGTAAATAATTATGTTTATAATATATAAATATATTAAACTATGCTAAGTACAAAATTCACTCACCATTTATTGAAGTAATGTAAGACCTTGTATCAATGGGCAACTACTTTTTTTAGATTTAAATCTTTCTAGAAAAAGAAGCAAACCTAATGACAAAAGGCTTTTTTTTGGTTAGATATTTTCAAGCGTTTTCTTTTTATTTTTCCTCATTAAAAATTCTAGGTGTTTTGTAGCTTCGTACCTAGCAAAAACTGCAAATTTTACGCACAGTCTTAAAACCATATGAAAACTATGTACTTAAATTTGCAATTCTTTCACTTAGAATTACGTTGCAATAAGTCTAACAATTTACAATCCATATTTTTACTACTGTTTTGAAGTTCTTCCTTTAATAAACAATAGGATGGTTTATTACCTGAATTATTAAAAATCTAAATTCAAAGTAATAACCCATCCGATCACTTATTAAAAATTTTTGTACTTGGCTATTTCCATCATTAAACTTAAGCTTTCGTTTTATTTTTCCTTAAAATAATATCAAACATTTTGTAGCTTATCACATAGCAAAAAACTGCAAATTTTAGTACATTGTTTTAAAGTAATGTAAAAACAATGAGCTAAAATTTGCAATTTTTTAATATAGATTTGTTTTATAAATGCTCAAATGTGACTAGTGCTACCACGGTTTATATAGTAAAAAATATTATTCTAGTATTTGTAGTAATATACGTGTTAAACAAAAATTCCTATGTAATGTCTTTTTGTACATAAAATATAACTAGTCATATCAAATATACAAGAAAAAAAGTTAATATATAGTAAACGCATACAAAAAAGTTTGATTAATTATTACAACTATTATTTTGTCACAATTATTTATGCAAACTTTTAGACTACTTAATTTTAAAATAGATAAATCTTACCTGATTTAAGGTCATAAGTAAGGTATATTTTCTTTTCCGTTCTTTCTTAAAATTTCTATTTGAGGTTGAAGAGTTCTGTAAAAATAGTTTGATGAAGTATAAGTAAAAAAACAACTGATTTAAACTATTAAATGTGAAATTTAACAAAAATTTTCAAGTAAGTTGAGTTGTTTACTTTTTTGTTTGCAAATCTGTGTTTTTAGGATTTTAACTTTTTTAACTTAAAAACATCAGACCTGCAAAAACAAAAGAAAACAAAATTTTAACCAAGTTTCAGCATTTAAAAAAATTTCTTAAAACTAATCGTTAGATCGGTTATGTGACGTAATACTACTTTAATTAGTTAACCTCATTAATAAAAGCTTTTTATAAATAGTCTAATTGATTTTCGATGTTCCATGAAACAAAATATAAGTGCTATAATTAATAAATAGAATCTTTTTTGCCAAATTTGTTTTGCAATTTCGCCAACTGAGTGACTTTTCTCCCCATGTTTTAATCAAACTTGAGAAGAAAAACCCACTCAATTGGACAAAAAACGTTTATACGATGGACAAGGTTCAATAAATTAACAAGAAATAATAATATGCCACCCTAAACAAAAAGCAGTTCATTTTGGTCCTGTATTGTCGTTAAGTGAAACCTAATACCAATGAGCCACCACTTTTTATATATTTAAACTTATATAGAAAAAGTAGTTGACTCATTGATGTGAGGCAACATTTTTGTTGAAAAACATTTTTGCTCATTAAACCTAGATATATGTTGTGCAACCGTTTGATAGTGCTATTATGAAAATATTATACTTAATACAAAAAATGGATAGTGAGAATGAGAAAATGCGAAACTTACCAAAGGTTTTCTTGTAGTTTAGTTATTTACTTTTTAGTTGCATTTCGTAGATCTTAAGTATATTGTTAACTTAAAATCTATCGAAATGCAGAAAAAAAGTAAATAATCTTTGATTGTCAAATTTTGTTCAATATTTTGAAACTGAAATCAATTATAAGCCAACTATTCTACATTTAAAAGTGAAAACTTTTGACATAAAAAACAGCTCTATTTGGTTTATGAAAAAAATCAGAACGGCTATATAATTTTAAAAAATCCTTATAATTAAAGACTATTACTTAAAACTGGACCTTAATTAAAAACAATGAACTGGTCGAACATTTTACTTAAGTTATTTCAAAATACTATTTGTAACTGTTTTTCTGTAAAAATTGTATTTAGAGCACCAGTATTTAAATAAAATCCGACAATACGAATTAAAATGTGTTAAGAATTTTTTTTCTGTTTGTTAGTTACTAAAACAAAGTTTTTTAAACACATAATCTTCAACAGTTTTTTTAGCAAAACTAAAATAAAAAAATCCATAGTATAGTTATTGCCTTTCTACCAACTTAAGCCATTTTCACCTCTAGTTTTAGTTTATTTTGCTAACATGGAGGTGAAAAGTGCTTAATGTGGTAGAAAAAATGTTTTTCAAAATAAAAACTTAAACAAATCAAGCAGCAATTTCATGAAGTCAAACTAGATATTAAACAACTTACCTGTTTTTGTTGTGAAGTTTTGTAAACTTTATACCAATGAATTGATTCCTAACTGAGATTTAAGTTTTATGCTCAGCAAGGAATTAGTTCATTGACATAAAAAGCTTTTTTGTCAGTTGAACATTGGTATTTTTATAGTAATAAGTATACAGTTTAAATGTTAAGTTATGAAAACTTTGTTACACTTTTCCAAGTAGTTTAGTTTTTTTATTTCAACTCTGTTATTTTTTAAGAGCACTAGAGTTGCAATAATAAAAGAAAATAAGTTTTTGATTTCTTAAAGTTAATTATTCTTAAAATGAACTAAAAGCAAACGTCTACAATTTGATTTATTTTTATTGGAAAAAATTTATAAGATGTAGACCTTTGCCTTTTGTTCATTTTAAGAATTACTGTTTCGAGCACACTAAAGTTTAATTTCAATTCCTACTATACGTTTCTAGTTAGGTAATTTATAACATAAAAGTAACAAAAGTTAAAAAAGCACTAAGAAAATTGACAGTGAGTATGTAACAGTTGGGTAAATAATAAAAGGTATTAAATTGATATTTAGCAAACCTTTTAAGCAATTTTAGTGTGTCTTGAAGTTTCAATTCCTCCTAATTCACATCACCACTCAATCCTCTTGCTAGTTGGCTCTGTTGTTTTTAATAATTTTTAGGAGTTTGATAACTTTTACTGAAATGTTATACATAAATAACAAACACTTTTTTGAATTTTTTATGATTTATTTTACTGGCTGGTTTAAATTCCTAGATATGGTTAATTTTCTTAACAATAACAATAAGATAGGGATATTTTTACTATTACTTGAGTAATAAATTATCTTTTAACTGTGTAGATGTAGCTATTTTACTAATTGAAGCACTTGTTCCTGGAAGTTTTAGTATTTTTACAAACTTCCAGAAAACATTGCTTCAATTAACTAAACACAATTGTTTACAGTAAAAGGTAATATAAAAAAGTTTAGAAAGTTAGTAAAATATTGATAATATTTTCTATTCTAGGTTTAAAAATGTTAAGAAAAGTATATGAGAGAACATAGCCGATTGACTTGGGATTTTTATTGATTTTTTAATATTTTTTGAAAGCAGTTGGAATATTTTCTTTTTGTAATTGCAACTGTCGTTCTTGAGTATTTTGATTCATACAACCCAAGAGCGCGCAGTTGCAATTGACAAAAAAATATAAATGGAACTTTTATTTCGTAAAGTACTTTATAAAAGTAAATTAGTTTTTAAAGTAAAATGAAATTGTTAATAAAGCTAACCTGATAAACAGATGTCCTGACGAACCATTGTTTTTTTCAACTCCTTTCACAAACATCTGCCTTCTCATCGGTCGCACTTCTGTTAGAAAGGTTAGATAAGTTTTAATGGTCTATATTACGTCATAAAATATATTTTCAAGTAGTTTTAGCTTGTTAAATTACAACTAAGATTGTAATCTAAGTTCATTAAATATGTATGCATACACCCTTTTAAAAATTTTAACATTTATATTTTTTTTAAATATGTAAGCTTTTTTTTCACCTAATTCTATATTGAGTTTAAATATATTTTTAAAAACCTAGTACAACAAGGTATTTTGGTTTATAAGAAGTATTTGATTTTGAATTAGCCTTATATAAATTTTGACTTGATTACGTTAGCTAGACTGAAAAGTAAATGTAAAGCAGTCTCTAGCTTGAGTAAATTTTGAACAAATTTTTTTTTCCCAGACAATAGGTTTAATTTTCATTTATTTTTATTTATTAAAAAACAGTTACAAAATTTGAGAAATAATACTGAAAATAAATACTCACTTACTTTTAAAAGTTGTAGTAATGAATAAAACTTTGAAAACATTTAAAGCTTATCTAAAACAAAAATTTACTTTAATTAAAATTAAAGTGTTGTTATACTAAATGCTCATATTTTTTTAAACAAGCTAAAAGTAACCTATTTAATTGCACTTTTATTGGAATTTAAATAAATATAAGAACAATCGAAAAGTATTTTTTGCAGTCAATGTCTTCAGCAGATGGCCGTAAGGCTTGTTGTACGGTTTTAGAAATTATCAAAAACAATACAAAAAGCCTTACAGCCATTCACTAAGATATGCTTAAAAAATACTTTATTTTGAATTGCTTTTTTAAATGTAAACTCCTAAAGATGCCAATGTTTGCTTGGAATAAAACAATTAAAAAACAAACTCACTACTAAAATCTCCGGGCTTTGTCCTCTTCAGACTTCGTGTTGCACTTTTGGTCTAAGTTTTGCAGACTTGCCATTTTTCTTGAATAGCTTCTGTGTCTCGTATTCTCTACCAAGATTAAAATATTTTTTTTTTGGTTTACTTCAACTTTAGTATTACATTGATCCATGTTTTAAAAATAATTAAGAATAAAGTAAATAATTTACAAGTTTGACTAAACTACTTAAAACTACATTTTATTTAAATTTATTTGTAAATTTGAAGTATGTAAATTTAACCTGAATGTATGATTAACATATGGACGTTGCTCGTGATCACATTTTCACCTCCAACGGTTTTCAATTGTCTGAAGACCTCTTCTCGATTCTGTAAACAATAATAACTAGGTTAGTATGTCATAATGTGTGACAATTCAAATACATGTACAGAACATATTTCACCTTTTTACCAGCCAGGCATTTCATTCTTCATGATTCAGTGTATTTCGTAGTGAGTCCACATGTAGAAGGCCGCACAACTCACGCCATGGTTTAAAAGTTATTTGAAACCACAGTGGTTAGTAGTGCAACCTTCTGGCAAGGAGTATTTTGAAATACATTTTAAAGGTGTGCAAAAGGTGCAAAATGTCATCTGTTTCAAAACTCTTGTAGATTTGGATTAGTAGTTGGGATGTTATCTTTTTGTAATTGCAACTGTCATTCTTGGGTGTTTGATTATATGCAGCCTAAGAATCACATTGCAATTCCAAAAAAAGAAATATAGTAAAAGTTCAAAGTTCCAATGGAGTTTAGTTTTCGAATAGTAACCTTAAGTTAAATAGTAGTCTCAAAATTTGTAAGTTATTTTAAAAATTTTAATTAGCGACTTCCGCAAGTAGACTAATTAGTTATAAAATTGCTATTCATTGTACCTAAATATTTACGATTGAATACAACTTGTAGCTTTTGTTATTGACTCAATTTGCAAAAGATAGACATCTTACTCACCACTTTAAAATTACCAAAATGATGAAATAAGCTGTTCTTTGTTTTACTAGGAATAAGTTAAAAGCTACATTTGTGTAAATTAGTTTAAATTGTTGCTTAACCGTTCAAAAAATATTTTAAGTAAATATTCAAATTTACTTGAACAATATATTAATTTAAGTTATAGTCTTCCCATGCATTGTTGTAAGTAAGACCTCACACCAATGGGCCACTGCTTTTCCTAGATCTAAATTCATCTAGAAAATGAAGTCAGCCCTTTGACAGGAGGCTTAATCAAAGGGCAATACCATAAAAAAGTCAAAAAGCTGTCATGGGTAACCCTAAGTCATCCTGAGTTTTTAAAGTCTTTAATTTTTTTATTTTTCAAAATCAATAGAATCAATTTTTTAACAAAACTGGTCATAAAATATCAAAATATTGAAACTAGATCAACTGAATCCCATTCAAAATTTTGAAAAATTTTCCTAAGATTTGAGAAATCTTAAAGCTATCTTCATTTTTTTATTAAAAAACTAAACTTGCATAAGTCTTTAATTAAGTAACTATGATGTTTTGCTTTTGTAATTGCAACTCATTTCTTAGGTTTTTTAAAACATACGGCCAAAAAAAACATAGTTATAAGTGATAATGATAAAATTATATCAATTGGCTTCTAAGATATATCGCTTGAGGCCTTATAGCTAACCCGATCTCCTTATACCCCCAGTTTCGATTATTTTACAAACTTAGAGGGAAAATTAGATCCATTTGATAGAGAAGGATGTTTGTAGATAGTTTAAACAAGCTTGATAAGTGTAGATAAATTTAACTTGATTAAAACTTTATTATTTAATAAACTTAAGGTGTTTTGCTATTTAATACTTGTATAGTTGTTTCTTTTCAAAGTTTATATACTTGGCATGTATTAAGATATATAATCAAACTACTTGGTTTACTACAGTCCAGTTTCTTAAGAAGTACTCTTGTTCTACCACCACACATACGTTCGATAAGGCGTATATTTACGATCCACAAGGAGAATTTGAATAGTGTTAATAGGCGGAGTAATGTAAAAAAGAATATTTTCTTTGTCTAAGTAATCAAAAAAAAAATTAGACTAAGGTTTTTGCTAGATATTCAAGATTTAGACTTTGAGAAAAAAAATATTTGAGATACGTTTAGCTCATAAACTTGAGTAAATTTTGCTATCATATGTCATGTTAAGCGTCATAAAGTTATTTGAACATCAGAAGTTTAAGCCTTTTCACCACCAGAGCTGCTTTTCCTACAATTTTAAAAACATTTCACAAAATTGTAGGACAAGTAGCTCTTGCCGGTATGAAGCAAATTGTCATGTGGAAATGTTTAATTGAGCCACATTTTAAACGGTTGAATGTTTGAATTAAGTTGAAAGTAGAAGAAAACATTTATTAAAATAATATATCCAAAAAAGTATTTTTTTTGCAATTGTGCACTGAAGTAATTAAACTTCATGTCAATAAGCAAGTTTGTACCTTGATCTAATTTACAATCTAGATACAAAGTTGCCCAATGACAGAAAGCAACAAGTATTTGGTAAGTAATTGGCAAGGGAAATGACTTAAAAAATCATTACAAATCTTTGATATTTTTTTAAACAAACTATGATTGATTTATTAACTTTTAACATTCTTATTTGCGATTAATCCTAAAAATAAGTTAATAAAACAAAGTTTGAGTAAACGTTTATTTGTATAATTCTAACCTGAAACGTTCACAGTTGATGAAGTTTTCTGAATCTTCTTCCACAGTCCCACACTAGGTTGTTGTTCCAAGTATCAGGATGATGGTCATCTGGCTTCATTCCTCTAATACCTCCAAATCTCTCTGCGCCTGATTGCATTTCTGTTGTGAAAATTTCAAATCAGGTTTGTTCACAATCTACTAGCTTTCTGATCAAGTTACTCATGTTTTCGTATTTAAATGACTGTTTATGTAACAGTTTTTTTTATTGTAAAAAGAATGTGAATAATAAAACAACCAGCAAAAGTTAATCGGATTACCAAGTTCGAATTTTTTCAAATAGCTTTGTCCACGCTAAAATAGTATTTTATAAGGGTATGATTTAATATGATTTTTATTAATTTTTTTTTTTTTGTTATTTTAGAACATCTTACAGTAAAGTTACGACTGATCAAAGCATTGTTATTCTACCCACCATGAGCATTATTTCCGAGTAGTGTTTGCTCGCCACCATCTGAACTTTTGTCCTACCTCAAGTTTTCATATTTAAACAAACTGGAGGCAGAAGAAAAGCTCAGATGGTAAGTAGCTCGTAATTAAGAATTAATTTTATCAAAATTTAGTCAATCTTGAAAATAAGTAGAAATAAGTAGGTTGAAAAAAATCTATTTCAAGTAGGTTTATGCATTTGTTTGTTATAAAAAGATACGTCCCAAAAAGTACACTTTTATACTTAATCAGTTTATGTTAAGATTTAAAACTTTTTTGCCAGTTTCAACTTTTTTGTGTTTGAATTAACTTTGTGAAAAGATTCATTCTCTTGGTACAAAGCTTTAAATGTTGTACTTATTTTTAAAAAACGTGATTAAGCTTTAGGGTTATTAAGCCTTAATTTAACCTACTGAGTAAATCTTGATGATAAGTGTAAAAAAGGAGGTTTAATATAAAGTAATGTAAAGTAGATTTATACATATGTTTGTACTGCGTTGTAAAAATACGTTCCTTAAAACACGTTTATGCGATGATTTAGTGTATGTTTAATGCTTAAGAGTTTTTTTGTGTTTAAATGGAATTTGTTAAAAGGTTCTTTTTTTTTTGTTCCAGGCTTAAAATATTTTACTCTTATTTGTGAAAACATTATAAACCATCTGTGTACATCAAAGTGTAGTAAAACTTTATGTCAATGGACAAATTTGTTCCTTGATATTAATATTTATCTAGAAACAAAGTTGCCCATCGACATAAGGATTATTGAATTGCCAACAAGAAAGTTGCCAAAACTTCATTCATGTTTTTAAGGCATGTTCGATGCAAGCAACTAAAAAATAATAAAGTAGGTTCACCTGGAATGTGTTTGAAAAAGATTGGTTTAATGAAAAAAAAAAAGTCGAAGTTATTATACAAGCCTGGCAGGTTAAATAAAAAGTATAAAGTTTCTTAAATGTACCTGTTTAGATTATAGTTAAAATAAGCCTTGACTTTAATCAGCATAAAGTTAATAAATCAACATAAAGAAGATTAAAACCAAAAATCAATGAAGTAGCTTATTATTTTTTTTCGCATCAGGAGCGACCTCTAGCGTTTAAAAATATTTAGGGAATAGTGAGAAGTAAGTACTTTTTTACATGTTGATCTTATTTTAAAGATGTTTAACTAAGCTGGCAGTTGCTTTTTACTGTTTTGTGAAGTTTAAGTTAGTTTGTGAGATATGATGGTATAAAGTCGGATAGCAAGCTTATAGAAGGACCAAAGTAAAAAGGTAAAAAAGGAGTATTTAATTAAAATCTATATTCTCATACAGTTTCAAAGCAATCTTTCTGAAACTTTCTCAGTTTTATCTTTGATATTCTGAGGCAAGGGGTTCCGGTTTGCATTCTGGTGGTACAATTGGTTATACCACCTTTTACAAAACTTGATCTTATTTCGTAAAATTTTAGCTGAGCTCCAAGTTAGTTTTGTACTTTTGTAAATTTTTCGAATCAGGAGCGACCTCTAGCGCTTGGAAATATTTTTTTATAAAATTTTCTTTTCTTTCGAAAAATAAATTGTCATACGATATCAAAATTAGCATAAAATCAGTTAGCAAGGAAAAACAGTTCTTATAAATTAAGATTTAAAAGTGTTAATATATAAAAAGAAAACTTTGTAAATTTTTATTTTATAACCTTAATTTTCAAAATTTTTAAGCGTAAAATTTTAAAGGCTGCTGTACAGCAGAGTTCTCATCGAGGGCGGTATAGCTATGAGGTCACTGTAAATAGTGAAAAGGCGAAAAAGCGGAAGGTTATTAACTAGTAAAGGGGCAATACCTAGTCAAGGGAGCGGGATTATTTTCTAAAATAAATTTGTTAAGGGACCTTTTATGAAAATGAGTCTGAGAAACTTGCTGTAAAGATACGTAACCCTTCATATTAACGTAATGTCCACTTATTTCAAGTTGACAGGTTTAGCGTTGTAAGAATCTAAAATAATAGATGAATCAAATAATATGGTCGAGTTCCAACTTGCCTATAAGGTTGTAATATTCTAAAAAATCCCTATAAATCCCTAGAAAAAATTTGAAAATCTGTGAAATTCCCTAAAATCAAAACTATATGCTAGGTGATTGAAATTTTAAAGCTAAAATCGCGTAGTGAAAAAACACTTTTAAATAGAGTTAAATCAAAATCTGTGTAATTTCAGTACAAAACTGTGACTATATGGCGCCACCTAGCGGTTATTATTTTTTCTTTTTTATACAAATTACAATTTAACTAAAGTTCGCTTTTCTAACTAATATTAGAGCCCAAAAACCCTAGAACTTTCGTAAATTTCTGCTTATAAACGGTTAATGACATATTTACTCTGTGTAATTTAAAAATATGTTCGTAACGTTTAAAGTTATTATTTTTTTTTTATAATCTCCCTATAATTTTTCTATATCTCATAGATTTCCCTTTAATTTTTTTTGTAAAGATTTTAGTGGGATCCCTGTATTGTATTTAACAATGTTAACGTTAACAAAATTCAGCGTGCCTTCTTATATATTTCATTCAGACGTTCATGCATTAGAAACACACCTGTGCTAGTTTGATGAAGGTAGTTAGTCGACAAACGCGGCTATCATTTATCAGAAGATTGAACGTGTTCATGATCGTTTCCGACATAAAAGCACCAAAATGCAGTAGTTTAGTTGTTCCTATGAGCGCAGAGCGAGCTGGGTGATCTTATGCTTGGCAATGAACCTCGGTTACTGACAAATTTTATGCTTGTTGCAGAAATTGTGGAGGCGGTTGCCGTAATTAAAACTATCTTTGGTGCGAAAAAGGGCTAGCAAGCCTGCACCAGGACCTTGATGAAATTTTCATTACTTTTGCAATTTAAACACACAGTTCAAACCAGAAATTTGCAACTTTAGAACAGTAAGTAGAAATGCAAGCAGAACGTGACGAGCGTGTAAAAATATATTACGTAATACGAAAAACCTTCTGAACGATTAATTCTTGAGATAATTTTAAGTACTGAGGGTAATTTAACAATATTGTGTTTTGAAATAATATCCTTTAAATGGTAGTAAGGAAATCGACCGATGTTTAACTGAAAATTAAAAATCTTTTAGAAACTGCTTTTGTTGTAAGTTGTCAATTAATAGCAATTAATTGCAAAAGAAGCACAAAATGACAAAGTTTCAAGTATTGTCATTAAATCTGGAGATGTATAATGTATAAGTTGAGGAGTCATACACTACAAGGACAGAGTAGTGGTACCTGTTACTTTAATGTCCAGTGTCCTCAATAAGATGCATTTAACGCATCAGAGATCAGAGAGTGACGTTAATGCAAAATCGTGCTAACAAATTGTATTTTGGTTGTTGCATAGAAGCTGTTCAAGTCAAATGTCTCCTCTACAGTTACAGTTCAAGCGTGATGCTTAATGAGGTCAAACGTTGATGGTCAAACTTTAAGAACGCTGGATGAAAAAGTTTAAAGAAAACTATAGTAAACCGGGAAGGGATTAGTACTAAACTGTGGTGAAACTTGTTATGTTTTTTTGAGATTAATATACATGCTGTGCGTTCTCATAATTTTTGACCAAGATTTTTTATTTAAGTTTTTCAGGTTGTTTTTTTGATTTTTTGTTAGTAATTCCAAAGCTTATTTTGTTTTAATAATTTTCAGTACCTTTTAAGTAAAGATTTTTTGCTTTAAATTAGCTAGGGGAGGTATAGAGTTAGGAAGCTCACTATATTACATTCTAACTGTTCAAAAGTATAGGTTTAATCGTTTGATAACAAAAGATCCTAGTGAAATAACTTCACTGGAATATAAATAAGTACAAGTTGTACAGTAATCTTCCTTTATTGTAACAGCTTAATTGTAATAATGTAAGCTTTATTCTAACAGCTTATATTAAATAGTTTTGTAACAGTCGGATTTAATATTAAGTATTTTACCTAATATTAACTATTATCTATTGAAAATATTATTTTTTAATGAAAACATGTATACACCTACTTTATTCTATGCTTCTATTCTTTCATTACAGTAATTATTTTTTTACAGAACCCAGTTAAAGTGTGTTGATTCGTTAACACACAGAAACATATGTTGGTACTATAAAGGAAGATTACTGTACAATTTGTTTTTATATTACATTCTATTAATTCACTTCACAGAAGTTCTTTTTATAATACTTCATAAACAATCAATTGAAAGATTTTTCTGAGAGCCTTATAAATACCAAATCGTTTGTTTTATATACTTGAAAGCTACGATATATTTACTGCTTAACTAATGATAGCGAACAGATAACGCCACAGGGGACCACGAGGCCATGATTTGATATACTAGATGTTGTGAAGAAGACTGTGAAGAGCAGAAATAATGTTTTAGGCGTAATTAAGGGTAGTATTAAAACTTATATTATATAGTCTGGAGTTTCTGATGAAAAAAAATAGTCGTATTTAATAGTAGTTTTGAAATTTACACCAGACCAGGGCATAAGGAGTCATAAGCCCATAATTTGAAACTTTTACTAGATAATCTGGAGTTGATAATAAAGATCAAAAAAGGTTATATGCATATTTAACATTAGTTTTTTCAAAGGGGGCCTCATGAAAAAAGTTTAGAAAACCCTGGTTAGCTGTTAATTCGTAAATATTTCTAGAACAATTCCTTACTCTAACCTGAAGTGTATAATTTATGTCACTCATCACTTAACACAAAGTGAAAAATATCTTATTAGCGCGTATAAACGTTTTCATATAGAAAATAGCAAAACCAACATTTCAGAGCTGGTTCAAATCTTCAACGCCCTTTATTCCATTTCCACCATTTTCCACAACCCTGCGTTGCTGCTACCGGGTTGCTGACCACCTTAATGCTTGATCAGGTTGTTTGCCGGCATTTACTTCTTTCTCTTTCCACTTCTCCTGGCGCAAATTCAATATGACGTAACTCATCTGAAATTAACAATAACAATGTAAAAGATGCAATTAAAAAAAGTTAGGAAATTTCTTGATGTTTACTAGAAGAACTATTGATAAAAATAGATTATTCCAGCACTCAAGAAATGTAAGATGTAGTTTATAATGTTACATGACAATTCAAATTCAGACAGATAAAAACATTAAAATGAATTTAAGAAACTGTATAAAAAATATAATTAAATATTTTAAAGAGTTAAAAAATACAAATTGGTCTTACTTGTATCTACAAGCCATTTTTCCTATTTTTCAAAATTTAAATTTTTTTTGAGATATTTAGAAATTACTAAAAATCACTATATTTTAGCCATATGTCTAAGATATTTAAAGTTTTGCAGTTTAAATAAAAACAGTTTGTATATATTTATAAGACATAAGTACGCTTTTTTTATATGTTAACTATTTAGCTGTGGCCCTTAAATCTTTTTTTTTAAGAATTTGAAATGTCCGTATGTGAACATTCCTGCACCCACTTTATTGAATAAAAAAAATTCAAGAAAGTTGAGTACAAAAAAACTCAAATTAAATAAAAAAACTATCAAAAACACAAAAGTATTCTAAAGTACCTCGGCCAGGAACTTTATGGAAGCTGTCAGCGTTCTAATTTACGAGTTCTTCTTTTTTTATTGAAAGCCTCCAGCAGCTGAGGAAGGTTTTGTGAATTTCTTAAGATGCTGCACGGTCACAAGAAGAAACTGAACTTGCCTTTGAAATAAGCCTGCAGGAGTAAAAAAATCTTGAGTTTTTGACGCAACTGAAAAATGCGCATGTTTGCATATTATATGCTGAAGAAAACTTTTTAAGCTGAAGACCTTATTTATATTGAGTCAAACAATCGTTTTAACTACTAGTTAATACAATACTTTGTACTCGAAGAATGTATAAAATATTCTGGATTTTTTTAATAATTCAGAAGTTTTTAAGCATTTGAAATGACATAAACTAAAATTCAAAAAATTTTAAGCAAATAACTTGAAAAAAATGTTTTGCAATTTTTTTCAAAAAAACTGATTTGGCCTGATTAAGCCTGATGCGCTCGAACCCTGCTATGAAAACCTATGATAGGGTTTCTAAAAGTGGGCCAAGTGGCCCCCCATGGGACCATGAGCACTAATGGGACCATAAGGGAGTCATGAGGTCATAATTTTAAACTTACACTAGAGACACTCTAGAGTTGATGATGAAGAGCATAAGAAAAAAACGTCTTAGGTGTTTTCAGTGGTAGTTTTTTCAATAATCTTGTTGAGGGGGCCATAGCTAGTTTATTTCTTTTAGGGGGCCTTTTGAAAAAAAAATTGGGAAACCCTGATCTATGAAAAGTTCAAAATTTTGTTGAATGACCAAAAAACTTTTTTTATTCTGTCAATACTGAAGTTTTTATAGATCGGTCACTTTTTACTGAGTTAAACATTTTAAAGGTCATATAGGGCAGCCAAAAGTTTTACACAAAAAACTAATATTAGCTTTTTTACAGACTAGTTTGTTATTACTCGGGATAATTTTGTTGCGAAATTTATTTAAAATAATATAAATAAATCACAAAAATAACTTAGATAACTGACTTAAAATTTTCACGAATAATTTTGTTGTCCATTAAAAAAAAAGCTGATTCGTCAATTATAAGCTAATCTTTATGGCAAAAATTAATTTGATACAATTTTACAATATGGTTGTGTTTTTTCAGTTTTACACTTTTTTAACAAAGCAAGCTGTAGAACTAAATTTATCAGGCTAATATTAACACGGAGAATGCGTTTACATTTATGAATAAATATTCAGACCATACTTTCATTATTAGAAACATACCTTAGTCCTTAAAAACGTACCCTAAATTTTCCTAAACCCTACTTTTTACTACTGTCACTTATTTCCAGTTAATATAACAGTTATTATAACAGTTAATATAACAGTTATTTCCCATAGAGTTTTCGTGTAAATAGTAAAGTTTATTTTTCACAGTTTGTTCAACGTTTTAAAATTAATATGTTGCATGCCACCAACTTTTTCTCCCATCTCCAGCCTCCTTGTAATTTTCCACCGCTCCGCTGCTTCATATTGATTGGTAGATCTGGATGCCGGTCATCATGGTCTCGTCCTTACAATGCCTTTCAGTGTCTCACCGTTCTGTTGGCACTTCCAGTTTAATCTTAAATAATTAAACATTTAATCAAAGACAGTAAGCAGTACAAAATATTTTTCATCAACTTAAGGTCTATAATTTCAGTATGTTAAATATTTTTTTTAAGCTTTATAATGAAATGGGAGCATTAATATTATTGTTCTGGATCGTTGTTGTAAAAATTTAAATTAATGCTCATTTGTGAGTCTTATATTTATATGTTTTACAAACTTAAATTTGTTAAAATATTTACTTTTTGTACAAACAGTTTTGTTAGCTTAATTTTATTAAATATAAACTTATGACTAAATGCCTATAAGAAATGTATTCCTAATCCCAGGTATCAAAACTTATCAAAATTATACAAATTTTTCAAAGTTTATTGCAATTGTGGTTCTTATGAAAAATTTTAGATGAACAAATTTAGATGTTTAATTAAACGAAAGTATTATGATAGAAAAGCTGTATGTAAGCATTGTACATATATTATTCCTTTCTGGCTGAATTTTTGTTTTAACTAAGAATTTAAGGTTTTTTATTACTTATATTAAACATAACTTCATCAAATTTTGTGCAATGTAACATAATTAGTTATATTCAGCAAATTATTTTGTATTGCACTTAATTTGTGTAACTAATAATACTTAATAAAAATGTTAAACACAAATTACTCGTTACAATTTTTTTTTGCTTATGTAGCTAATTATACTTCATTACAAAAAAAAATTACCAAATTATGTCTGATATACCAACTAGGAAAAAACCTAATAATTTGTAATATTATTTTTTTGCCTAATTTTAAATAAAATTTCAAAGTCTGTAGAATAATGTTACTGAATATATTTTAAAGTTCTACACAATACATTAAGTTATAACTAAATGTGTCTTATTATTATAAATGTGTTATTACCTCTAAACACTTCTTCCATGTTTTATTCTCCTCGTGTCTGCCTTTTGTCTCTTTTCGCTTGCGTCCTTACGTCCAGACCACTCCCTCTTTTAATGGATGACTGTTAAAATTTTAAGGTGTTTTTATTAAATTACTTAAGTTTAATATTAAATAACAAGCTTTCAAGAAGGCTAAGTTTTTGAAATGAGAATTAGTAATTTCTTTAAATTAACGTAAACATTTTAATACAAACTATGTATTTGTTTAATCATAATTCTCACCTTTCAACATCACTCAGGCATGACCACTCCTGGTGACGTTGCACCATGTTGTTCACTATTTTGATATTCCAAGTTTCTAGCGCGAACGGATGGTTCTTTTTTTGACTCGGATCGAAATGTAGACCTCCTCTAGTTTTGATACATCTCATGCATTTAGGACTTGCAACTCCTAACAACGGAGATATGGTTAGTTGTGCTTTCAGTCATAAAGTTTATTAGTTGTATATTTTATTACAAACATTTAAACATGAAGTTGGTAATTGTTTTCATTTTGAAGAAGTGTGTATAAATGTTCTATTAGAAGAAAAAAAATACTATAAGTTACTGTTCAAGGAATAAAGCATTTGTCGAAGGACTGTAATTTAAAATAAAGCTTGAATTTGTATGTTTATAGATTATAGATTTATAGATTATAGATTTTTTTTTTATTTCAGTATGAAATTAAAATCATTTGCTACCTATTAAAGACAATGAGCACATAACTGTTATATAGAATATTTTGAAATTCTTGTTAATCAATATACTTTATTTAGCCACATAAAAACTGCTAACAAAAGCTTGTTGTTATTTGAGTTTTTGTTCTAAAATTTAAAGGTCTTTCTAAAAGCATTAGCCACAAATAAATTTTTATATCCGTCTATATTTTTACAACCATATATGACTTTATCTTTTAGGCTACGTTACTTCATAATTTTAACATTCTCAAGTGAGTTTTGAAGGACAAATTTATTTAAAACTGAATTTGTAACAATGCTTAATAACACAAAAACAAACTACATTGGTTGTCGTTGCAACAAATGACAAATCACTTTTGTGCTATATTTTCTTTATACTAAAATAACGTGGCAAGCTTTTAAAACATCTTTCATTATATACTACCTGTGTCGGTCATTTTTTATGAAGTATTTTTTCCGTTGTAAAAATTTCAAGTTTTTTACATGATTCTATATTGTATTAGAAAAGACTAAGGTCAAAAAGTTGTATTGTTTGATACTTTGTATCAGTTAAAAATTTTTTAATGCACATCTTATCGAAAACCTTGTAAAAATATTTTTTATGTGAATTTCCAAATTTAAAAGTCCACTTGAGTTTATGTGTTTTAAATCTAATCAGTGCACTAGTTTTTTTATTAGGTATATTTATTGTGGTTTTTAAACAAATATTTTATAAATAGACAGCATGTTACTGTTTAAAACATAGTCAGCTGATAAAATCTTTGTTGAATAACCACAAAAAATACTTTATTACTGATTCGTACAAAAAAACTTTTTTTTTACCCGGATTAGGCGTGCCTGAGATTTAAATTACTACTGATATAAAATATTAAATGCGGATTATAAAAAACACTGTAATAAGTAACAATGCTATTGGATTTTTAAGTATTAAGCTTGGAATATTTTTTTCTTATGAGTATTAATATTTGATCACAAACTAACAATACACACTTAAATTTATTTTGAGTTAAAATACTTTTATTGATTTATTTATGATTAATATTTTACTTTAGCAGCATGTATTTTCCTTTTATGTTTCTTTTTCCCTTTTTGTTGTACTCCCCCCTTAATCGCCTTAAGATTATACAAATGTTATATTATTATCAGTGTCTTTACTTCTGTATCAAACATACTTGTTTTTTATTAAACTTTGAATAAAAAACATGCTTACTTATACTAAGCTCTGAATTAAAAAAAATTATACTTCAAAAACATCAAATAAGCTTTTTTTTTTAAACTTATTATTTTAAAGATATTAATCTTATAGTAAGCTTGAATATATTCTTACTTTATTGATCGAAGTATTTTGATGTATTTTTTTTTACTTAAGTTCTTAAATTTGTGGAAAAATATAGTTTCTTACCTTTTATCAATGTTCAGGTATCGGCGTTTCTGGAAGTTCTTGATCGGATTTCTTTGTTCTTCTGAGCACATCTGTGGTTGTTTTGGATTGCTTCTAAAAATATGAGGTCAAATAGTATTTTAAATTTGTAAGTTTTGTTTTCGAATAAAGCTCAACTTGTTTAAACTTAAAAATGAATTGTTTGGAAAGTTTTATGTTAAAATGTCATTTTAAAATAGAACATAAATCAAAAATAGAGTTAAATATAACTTAATATATATCCTAATTTTGAAGGGGTAATGTCTGTTACAAAACGTACTGTGCACAAAATTGATAAACTAGTTTCAATGACCAACATTTGTCTGTTATTCATATTTATTGTATATTATTTTTAAGCTACGTGGCAATCTTATATAATTAGCTAATTAGTTATAAAATTGCATACTTATAATATAATAGTTTTTATTCTACAATGACTATGTGTCTCATTATTTTAACATTCTTATGTTTGCAAAAATACTTAATCTGAATACAACGATTGTGTTATTACTTACAATGGTAGTCACTTTTGTTTTTTGTTTTACTTTACATACGTGGCAGTAAATTATAGCTACGTGGCAGCCTTAACAAAAAAGTTAATCAGTGATAATTTTTACAATACGTGTATACTTTATGTAGACATCTATTGTGAATCACTTTACTGTGCAACTAAAATTTTAAATTATAATTTTACAAAAAAAAAAAGTCACTACTGAAGAATAAAACATTTATACTTTAAGTAAGTAGTAACCTAAAAACTATGGCCACACCTTAGAAAAACTTGTGAGAACAGTTTTTTTTAACAATCAAGTTAAGTAGTTCTTACAAAAGTTCTTAAAAAAGCTGAAATTATTCTATTTTTTCGTCTATTTAAAATAATATTTATTGTGGTTTTCAAACAAAGATTTATAAGTTGACAATATTTCACTGTTAAAATCATGGACAGCTAGTAAACTTTTGTTGAATTAATCTCAAAAAATATTAATTAATTTAAAATAATTACTAGACCATTTATAGCATATGGAAATTTAATATAACAAAAAGTTGTATGAAAATTGACATCGTTTTTTTTTTGATAAGGTGTGGTCATAATATTTTAGATTATTACTGATTGAGTTAGTTAAATCTAATTCTATTTCAATTTTTACATTATAAATCAGTAATACTTCAAAACTATTGCCACACCTTAGAAAACACTTTTAAAAGCTAAGTTTATATAACAAACCACTTTAGGTTAAGGTTTTTTTATTTAATGTATATTTGTTGTGGTTTTTAAACAAAGGTTTTATCAGTTGACAAAATTCTTTGTTAAAAACTTAGTCAGCTGGTAAAAACTTTGTTTGTTGAATTAATCAACAAAGACAAACTTTAAAAAAACAACTTAAAAATTACTTTATGAGTTTTTTATGAGGTGTGGCCATGATACTTTAAATTATTACAAATGCAAAGTAATGCATTAGAACAAAGTTATGTGTAACACAGTGATAGATAATAATGCTATTAGATTGCACAATTTTATATATGATAAGCCTTGTTCATATTATAGTCGACTGGCAAAAACTTTATTAAAAAAATACTAATACTATGAATTGAGACCACATTTTAGTGATAGAAAAATAAGCATATTATAAAATACCTTGTTTGTGTCCACCCTTTCCTTATTGTGTCGTTCAAACTGGGGAAGTTTTGGGGCTATTGGGTCATTTGATAGCATTCTGTGGGTGGAATTGTAATGGGGACCCTCTGGTTTCCTCATGATTTCTGTAAATTCAGAAAAAAATATTAACAAAACACTTATTGCCATCTATAAAATATTATTTTCTTATTAAAAAAAAGTGAGTAGAATATTAATAAGTATTCATTTATAAACCAAATAAAATTCATTCTATTCAAGTAATATAATATTTATTCTATTTTTATTGTGTTTTTTAAAATAAATTTGATGCAAAACTTTGAAGAAATGTCACCTATTTAAAGTACTCACAACATTTCAAATATTTTATCTATAAAAGTTGATAAAGGACTAAATAAAGGAGATTTGTACCTACAGTCAATATAGACCACTTTTTTTTTGATAAAAATTGACCAAAATGTTTGTACTACTTTACTTACTAACAAAAAGTGTTTCAACTTAATCAAAACCTCATTTTTAAAACTAACTGAGTTGTACTTTTTAGTTGACTAAAAACTGGTTGATTTGAATTTTTTTTCTGAGTTGTTGTTATTTTTCATAGGTCATAGTAAAATTATATTAAAAGTTTGTGGTTTTTCCAGAATTAAACACTTATTTTAAATTAATGTCTGGACCCATAAATAAAAATAAAATAGTTATTTTAAATTAACACAGTGTAAATGTTAAAACTTAGCTTAATAGGGGGACCACACAATAAATAATTAAAATTTTGATTTATAAATATCAAAATGTATTAGTCAATTTTTTTTCATTTGTTGTTGTAGAGCAGGGTTTCCCAAACTCATTTACTAAATCGCCCCCTTTTCAGAAATTTGAAAAATAATCGCCCCCCACAATTTTAAAAAGTAGTTTTTCTCTTGAGTACAAACTTTTGAGCAAAAAATTGTGTTCGAAATGTAATTTAGTCTGGTATTTCTTATACACGCACTTTTGAGCTGTGTTCAAAATAGTCTACAGGGCTTGAGAAAATAAGTTATGTTGTTTTCTTAAAAGCCCAGTAAAGTGTATTAAAATACTTAAATATTAAAAAGCCTTGTGCAATCAGTAATCAATCCTGTTAAAATATAAATTGTTTTGAAACTAATGAAACTTTTAGGGTAGTGGTGGACAACTTCTGTAGTCAGCAATTCATATTTACTAAAAAATATTTTATTGTTTCAACTCGTTAAAAAAAATGTAATTGTGGGCTGCATAATTTAAAAAACTAACATATAGAAAACTAAAAAACTCGAGCATAATTGTAATAAAATGATTTACTATTATTGTGATCTAAGAAATACTAAAGTAACTGAAAACCAAATTGAAAGTGTTTTTTAAATCATAAGCATCAAAAAACTAAATTTCGTTTAATTTGCACAAGTATTTTCAAGTTACTTGGCAGGTCGAAGTTTGATTGGATCTGGACCGTAAGTTACCCATCTGAAATCTTAAATGAAACCTGACATTATAACTTTCTCTCATTTAACGAATTTCGGACATTTAGAGTGAATACTAAGTAACTTATTTAAGCTGCACAAAATACTTAAATCATTTTATAAATAGGCATATTCTAAAATTAAATACCAGAGATTAAAAAACTATAAAAGAATGAACAAATTTTTTAAACATAATGAAATAGATATTAAAACATTATTGCTGATCCAGTTTTAGGAAGTTTGACCGACTGGTTGATTATCTCACATGAAAAGTGGGTTTATCAAAAGCCTCTGTTAATGCAGTAAAATTATTAATTTCAATGCTGAGATATATTATAAGCAAGTTAGTTGCAAAATTTAAAATTTAATTCTAAACTTTTTAAACTATATGTTTTGTAGTAGAATACCATTAAATAGTATTTGACTTAAATAACCTTTAGGAAACTAAACCTTAATTTTAACATTTTTTTTCTTCATTTAAATTCAAAAAAAAATCAAATGTTTTACAGTTAATTCTGTGAACAGAAAGTAATCAATTAAAAAAATCTTTTAATTGTGTTAAATTTTTTTTTGTAACTGTAGAAGTCTTTTTGATTGCTTATTTAATACTGTTTAATTTTATTTTTTCTCTAGTTATTAGCCTATAATAATTTACCAGAAGAAAATAGTGAAAAACTAAAAGCTAGTGTTGAACTATTGAAATAAACAACATATTCTAATTGCTAATTTATTAAACAAATAAAATAAAACAAAAAACAGTTGTATAATTAGTTTAAAATTATTTAATTTTATTTGATAGATTTTTAACAGTAATAAATCAAGTTAGAAAATAAATTTGAGTTTAACTATCTTTTAAATGAAAAATTTGAAGTCATTTCAAAAAGAGACATCAAATCTATACTCTTTTAAAACCAAAAATATTTTTAAATAAAAACTTTAATGGTTATCAAGGTTTTTTTATTTATACAGATTAAACAAGTAATAACAAAAGTATGTCAAATAAATTTCTTTCAAACCAATACTTTAACCACTATGCTATAAAGACTTTTAGTGTAATGTAGATCGACAAATATAAACTACAAAATTAAACCGGTCAAAACAAAGCTATTAACATATTTAAAAGATAAAACATTTTATAAATACAGTAGACTTTCTCTTCAATTCGCACTTTGAACAAAATAAAAAAGTTTAAACTCAAAAACTATTACCATTATTTTTTACAAAATGATAAATTTAAATATGTAATATGCAATAACGTTATGAATAAACATGAAATTAACTAAAACATAAAACAAACATTCATAAAAAAAAAAGATCTATATAAGCTATTAAATATTGTGTATTTTTTGTTTTATTAATACTTAGTTAGTAATAGACTTTATTTAAGTTAAATTTAAGGTATAAGTTTGCACTTTTTTTTTGGTAAAAAGTGCGAACTCAAAAGGAAGTCTACTGTAATTAATATTTATTAGGCATTATGCAAACCTGTTATAGAATAAACAACTTAAAATAATTTCTAATATAAAAAGACTACTTAAATACAATACAAACCAGGTTAAACAAGAGGTATTTAAAAAAATCAAACAAATAAAAAAAACTTTCATAAAATAATGTCTGCTACTGAATTCTAATATAATGCGAAGGATGAGGTTCATGAATGCTTGCAAGTTTTTATAATCTGATTCTAAATCAGTCAAATAACGCCTCAAGTCACCTCCTTTACAAATATCTAGATTGGATATTTTGCTCAAGATGTTGATAACTAAACTGAAAGCTTTCTTAACAACATAGCTAGAAGGAAAAACTATACACAACAATCTAAATTCCTCTCAAATGATTGGATACTTTTGCCTTAGTTTTTGTTGAGTCCAAAAGCTTTCATTTCGTTCTTTGGAAAAAATTACTTTAAGTTCAAGGTCAGCTTGTAAGTCGGAGAAGGTTTCCTGTGAGTCGTTTACTTCAAAAAGATCTGCCACGAAGGGATCCATATTTTTATCTATACGATAGCTTTTTTTTGTCAAATCGAAATTTTACTACTTAATATGTTGAAGTTGTTAAAAATTCCAGATAAAATTTTTTTTTTGCCTAAATTGTCAAATTCCAGGTTTTTCTAGGTAAATTGGCAACCCTGTATAGTTTTATTTCTTAGTCTAACTTAATGACTTTTCAAAAACAATTGGAAATATCATGAGGTGGTAGTTAATATAGAAAACATAGATTTTTACAAACCATTTATGATCCTAAATAACATATATGTAAGGTTAAAAAATAGTGAAAAAAATTCCGATCGTCTATGATCTATGTAAGTGTTAAATAAGAAAATATATAATTGAAAATATGTAATTAACTTGAAAGTAGGAGTCATAAGTACTTGATTTTTTTCTCTTTATTTTACATAAACACAATAAACTTTTTTGTTTAAGATTTACCACAGGGTCAAATATTTAACAGCAAGCTAAAATTAGTAAAATAGCAAAATAAAAAGTAAAAATTTTATGACAACCCAAAATTTTAAAATCGCCCCCTTTTCGCCCCCTTACTAGTTATCGCCCACCCTTTCGCCCCCTTACTAATTATCGCCCCCCGAAATACTAAAATCGCCCCCAGGGGGGCGATATCGCCCACTTTGGGAAACCCTGTTGTAGAGGGACCTTGTTTATCAAATATATGGTTTATTTTTTAGTTTTCTTTTCAATATCTTTTGTAGTTATAAATAAAAAATATTATTTGTATGTTTTATCTTATCTCAAGTTTTCATATATTTATTTTTTTTGTAAATACCGTGTAACTCCAGTTTTGTTCAGGTTTTTACCCAAAGTGAACTTAGTTTTTGCTTGTTTGCACTTGAAGCCTTAGAAACATAATTCATGTTATGACTTTATTTGTATATAATTAGTAATAACCTATAAAATGTGTTAAATAACAATAAAGTAAGTTTTAACTACTGATACCTTACTATGTAATTAAAACTTAAATGGTTCTATGATCACTTAAGAATAACTTAAGTTGCTTAGAAAGTTTTGTATACTGTCAGTTTTGAAAGCAAAAAACACAATTAATAAAGCATTATTTTAATGACAAATTAATAGTTATGATCACAAAAGTTTATTAATTTATGTACATTTTATTGGATGTATTATAACTTATGTACTTGTAACAAAAACATAAAGTTTTTTAAATTGTTAACATTATAACACTTAACTTGTAATTGCTATCTTAACTCATTTAATGAAGACAGACCGATTGCTTTAAATTTTGCCCTGTTTAAATAATAAGCTGATCCTATATATTTCACAGAGCACTTATGTTTTTGAAAAATCTTAAATTACATTTTAACTTTCAAATCAAACCTAAAGATTTTGATATTTTCTCTGACTTAATTTAAAATTTTACAAAAATTTATTAATAAGCTATAATTTCTAAGAGATGCAAAAAAAAATTACTAATGATTATGGCCAGGTTTTTTTGTGCACAGGAATTTGGGTCATTACTTTGTATAGTAATAGTTTAATAAAATCTATATCAAGTTTAAGATTATAGTAATATTTTAAAATTTTATTTATCAAATTCAAGATTATATATTTTGTGTTGTAAAAAACTGTTGTGACTTTTTTTTTATTGGAAAATAGTTATATGAAAACTGTTTGTTTTTTGTTGTATTAAAATTAATTTACTGCAATAAGTACATACATTTTTACCTATCTATTTTAAAATTTTAAGACACATTATAAAGGCCATGGGGACAAACAGTTTTTTTTACAAAAAATAACATTGGCTCTTATATGCAAGCTTTAATTATGGTTCTTTTAGTTCACTTTTGGAGTTTATAAACTATCAAGATGAATAAAAGGCACTAAAGTTTCAGTGAAATATTTTCTACTTTTTGAGACACCACCCACACTTAAGAGAATTTAGTTTGAGTTAAAATACATTTTGAACTTAGTAATAATTCCGGTATTGAAGTGTGTTGATTAAAATATTTATTCACTATTTTACACCTTTGATGACCAGTAATACAGGGTTGCCACTCTTTGAAACAAAAAACTGTCCTGAGTTTATTTTTTTAAATTTTTCAAAATTAGTAAAAATCAATTTTCTTTCAAAAAATCAATCTCACACAAACTATATCAAAAAAAAATTTGTTGAGATGTCATAAAATCTTGAAACTATCCTGTCAGCCTGATTAAAAAAAAAAAAGTTCAATATATCCTGAGCTGTCCTAAGTCATCCATGCGATTTGAAAAAAAATCAAAACATTCTGAATTATCCTAAGTATCCTGAAGTGTGGCAACCCTGGTAATAATAGTTTTTGAAGCTTTGATTTGTTAGTATCAACAGTTTCTGACTAGAAGTATTTATATTTTATTTTATATATATTTTTATTTATGATATTTATAATAAATAAATAGATTGTATTACAAGCACAATTATACACATTTCTTATTACTTCATATGGCATAACGGTTTAAATTGAGAAATGTCCATTTACAATTGAATTTCAATAGTTTCTAAGCTATTTACTTATTATTTAATTAATTGTCAAGTATTTTATTTTGTTTATACTATACATTAATTTAAAATAATTTTTGAAAACTAATAAAAATTTGCCATGTATAATATGTTATTGTAAATAAACATTTCAGTTTACTGACCTTTCACCAAATCTGGCCAAGAGCCCACCACACAATATTTTCCAGCCTTCCAGCTTTCCATCCAATACTTCATCACAAGCCATCACAGCAGCAAAGAGAATTTTTTAGTGCTTGCTGGCCTTATATGGTTGAGTGTAAAATGCATTTTAGTCAATTGAATGATGATTCAGCATATCGAGCTGGCAGAGAACACTTTTTACTTTCATTGCTGGGCCTAATTCAATTCTAAGTATGAAATATTTTTCAAAGCTTAAACAAGTCGTAACCCGTAAACATTTTTGATAGCTGATATTGAAAAAGTTTTTTAATCTTTGTTTCTTTATTCTATAATAGTTTTTAAATGATAACTAAAAAAAAAGTTTTTTCTGAACTTTTATTAACTATATCAATTAATTATATATTTTACGTCAACCTAAAATCCAAATGAGTTTTAATAGCCGATCCCATACTATTTTTTTTTTATTATTCCTTGGCAACTTTTCAACTGTTACAGTGAATATTGTTGAAAGAAAAATTCTTGTTCAGATATTTATTAATTTGTTGTTAAAGGATTAATTTACTACTTTTTATTACATTATTTTTTACTATATTGTTATAGCTTTTATATGTTAGAAAAAAAAAGAAATAATTTTTTTAGCTAAAGTTATATGTAGTAATTACGAAAATATTACTACTACATATTAAATAAATAATCAAAAATACCAGCTCTCTGGTTTATACCAGAGACTACTTTACCAATTAAATCAAATAATTTATGAAATGATTTTTTTTTTGATATATATTGTAAATTAAGACTTTGATTCCCAGCACTTGAGGTAATTTAGGTTACCCTGTATAAAAAATGTTTATTGTTTGCGTTGTTTCTTACATAGAAAGAATAAAAATTATACTGGTATCACCACATAATTTTCTTTTCGGAACAGAAAATTACGATATTTCACCTTTAATATTATAAATGTAGTAATTAAAATGATTAGATTTTTTTTACAACATCACATCAAAGGTCAAGTAATAAATTAAAAACAGTGTAAGTAAGTGTACTTTCTCTTACTTTCATTAGTTTGTAACATTTTTTAGTATACCTTAAAATATCGAATATAAATGAAAAATAATATATTTAACCTTGCACTTAAATATTTCTTACTTGCTATTAAAATGTTACAAACTCTACTTTGTTTGAAATCTCTACCTTTTCTAGATTGCAGTATGTTAACTTTAAAATGTCGTAAAGTTTATAATGGGATATTATTAGCTTTTAAAATATACTTGATAAGTTAGTATTTATCACTGTTTTATTTATTTTTTACTGGTTTTGATTTAAGTTTTTTGCTTATAGTATGAAGCAAAGTGTTTGGTAAAGACAAACCACATACGATACTTTCAATTAAAAAAGTTTAACCATTGTTGCAATTTAAAATAAAGTTAATTAATAATAAATGCTTATTATTACATTTCTCCCCATCTATCAAGTTTTTTCTTAATATTTTTTTTGTCTTATAATCGGTAAAATAGTTCCAAAAACTTTAAAAATCAATAGTTAAAAGTATTTGAAGTTTGAAAAGATTTGTATCAACTTTTAAGTAGCGCTTTACATCTTTCGATGCAAATTGTAATAAAAATACATGATTCAATATAATGATATGATGGTAGTTTTAAGTTGCTAAAAAGTTAAAAAATGCTATGAGAACTTAGTGTTTAAAATTCATCTTAGCCTCTATAATTTACTTAGCTACACACTTTATACCTTAAACAAAAAATAGCAGTTAAATTAATACTTTAAAGTAAATATTTTATTTAAACGAAAAATTGATTTTAATTGCTTAATGTAAAAATTGAGTTGAAGATGTTTTTACTTTAGTAGAAAATAAAGTATTTAAATAGTAAGTTAAGATAACTGTTTCAAGCAAACTAAAGTTAAAAAATCTTTTTTTTGAGGAAATTAAAGAAAAAAAATCTTATTTTTTATGTTTGCAAATGTTGCTTGCTTTCTTTTGTTACAGTTTTAGACTTGGACAAGTATTCAAAAAAAAAAATTTTAAATAGAAGGAAATTTTTTGTTGTTATTATCATTATTGTTAAATTTATTATTGTTTTTTTTTAAACATAGTTTTTACAGTACTTATCTTCATATTTTCATTCATAAAAGTTCAGTTATTGTATGATCACATTTTTTAAGTTAAAAAAAAAACTTTTAAATAGTTTGTTTAGTCTATTCAAATGTAAAACTGTTTTTACCGTTCAAATCAAATTATTAAATAAAATAAGAATTACCTTTTTTAGAACAAAACACTTATAAAAAGAAATTCATTAAAATATTTTAGAGTATTACATTATACTTTCTTTAAAAAAGTTGTAACCTATAATTCAAGTATTCACACGTTTGTTATTAGTGTTGTTTATCTTCTTTTAAAAGTTAATTTAAAGTTGTATATATTTTAAAGTTCTTATGTTACTAAACAAGATTCATAGTACATTATTAAGCACAAAGTTCAGTTAATTTTCGTTTAGTTTTATTTTCTTTAATTTTTCTTTTCGTTTAACTGATTGTGTTATTAATTAAGATTTAAATGATTAAAAAATTATCTGTAGTAGCTCGTATAAAACTTTATAAGCATGTGGTGTACGACTCGATAACCGAAAGGTTCTTTTGTACACCAGGTCCTTAGACCAAACTTTTTGAGCGCTTTTTTTATCGTTCAATAAAAAATAAGCTTAAAAACATTCTAAACTTAACAATGAAGATTACTTAATTTAGAAAGAGCTAGTGTTATTTTAGATTAAGTGAAGCAAGTAAACTTTATGTTGAACATTGAAGCATTGTTGCTAATATTTTGCAAAAATGTTAAAAGTTGTAATAACTCAACTGAAAGAATGCTAAATACAGAGAATCAAGCGTTACTTAAAGTTTCACAGAAAAGAAAGTAGCTTCTAGTTGTTCATTATGAATATTACAAAGAAAAAAAATGAAAAAAGTTCAGTAATCAATACTCTTTAGAACTGTTTAAAATATTTTGTATTGATAAACTTAAACAAGTATTGACAGCTTAACGTACTTAATCAGATTAATCACAAATATGCCTACTAAAAGCAGGAATGGGAAATGGACGGTCCGCGAAAGGAAAACATTAAAATTTTAAAGCTTTTTAATTATTTAAACCGCAACCAAGTATTTTTTTGTAATTTACACTAAAAATTCTAAGATCTATGAAGAAAAGCAAAAAAAAATATTATTTGAGGTTTGAAAACTACACCAGGTGTTTTAGGATCGGTAATAATTTTAACCCATGAAAATTATTTTAGTGTTTATTTGTATTTAACTTTTATTTCTGATTAATTTAGCCAGCTAACTGACGGTTCATTACTCTGACTAATTTTTTTTTTATTAGCTTTAATTTACAAAGTTTGCTTTTATCATATATTATTTTCAAAATATACGATCCAAGATTTCCTAATTTCCATGTATCACTGTTACTAAACTTTAAAAAAAAATTAATTTTTATATTTTTTCAAGTTGTACTAAAACTTTCGAGTTTTACTCAGTAAGTTTTTGTTTTATGAATATTGTATATAATTTTTATCGGACTATACTTAATTGCTTTTAAAACTTTTAATTAATTTTGGTTCCCCTTAAAAAAGCCACCTTTTTGTGTTAATAATTAGTTTTTGTACATAGTTTTGTTTTAAAGCTATACAAAATAAAAGTAAATAGTTTACAGAGCTTAATGAAAAAAATTTATGTTACAAATTTATTAGTTTAATAAGTTTACTGAATAAATTTGTTTCCATATGCAAATACAAAAAGAACTCTGTGTATTTAACAACTTAATACTAATTAGTTTAATATAAACGTTTAAATTAGTCATCAATCGGATCCTAATTTAAAAATTGATCCGGATTTGAAAAAAACCTTTAATGAAATTTAGGTTTGAATCCGGATCCTAAATTGACATAAAGGACTAGTTTACTAAGTTGTTGATCTTATAAAACACTAATTTTAAGCAAACTGTTATAACACTGTTAATTTATGCAATAAAACATTATTTCATTACAAAAAAAGTTGTTTAAACACAACCATTTTTGAAAAAACATTTAAGAAATTTAGTTTGACACTCTTATAGTTTTAAAAACATGTTTTTATAAGAAGTATACTACTTACTTACTATTACAGACCTTTAAACTTAGTTTAACAAGTAAAACTTGTAGATAAAGTGTGACATTTATTAGCATAACCTGAGTAAAATGGTCTATTAGTGTACTATTTTATAATTTATAAGTATAAAGTTATTTATTTACTTTTTATTCAGTTATAAGTAAAATCGTCGTTTTATTTTTCGGGTGAATTCATTAATAAAACAGATAAACTACAGGTAAAAATTTCAAGAAAAATTAGAAATAATGATATGTACGCTTGTAAATGAATTTGAAAAGAATTGTAAATAAAAAAAAAATTTTTACGAACCGGTCATTTAAATCTTTTATTTGCAAATAAAATTAATTTCAAATAATTTTGAAAATATGATGTTAGTGAAAATATAGTGTTAACAAGCCAAGTGTTGGTTAAAAAAGTTAAATAGTTTTAAGCACGTATGTTTTTTTTTATATAAGAAGTTTTAAAAATATAATATTAATAGTAATTATGCTAAAAGCAAACAATAAATTTTTTTTCCGGCTTATAAAAAATTTCTTTAAATCATTTTTAGATCGTAACCTATGCGATTGGAACAAAATAATTAAATACTAACCACTTATATTATACATGTTAAACTCTTACTAGATTTGATAAAAATGATAAAATGCTTACAAAAACCATGAAGGTTAGACTAATAATTAAAACAAGTTGTTGTTTTTCTAGTTTTTAATATGTATATTTTGTAGCAGAAATTCGTTAACAAAGTTATTATCTCAACAAGATTTTACAAAAGTTTTTTTAACCGATAGACTTCTACGTTTATAGCTTATTAGCACGATTTCAGCTTTGAAATTAGTATAAAGAACTTAGTTTTATTCCAATTATGGAATAGTAAATTCTGAAGTAAACCTAAAACTATTTTAAGATTAAAGTAATTTTAACATAAAACTAATTTAGTTTCACGATTTAAGCTAAATTCTAATCTCATACAAATAATTCATGAGGTAAGTAAAAGTAAACGACAGTTGTCTATAAATGAAAATAAACTAAAAAAATTTTCAATGTTAAGTTTGTAATCTTTCTAAATCAACAGATATTTTTACCGAAGTGAAAATAATAATAATTAAAATGTTAATTTTTTTAGATATATAACAGTATTTGATCATCATTGAATATATTTAAAATATTCGTAAATGCTGTGTTTTAAGTTACGTAAACCCTTAAATTAGCCAATAGCAGATGGTAATAACCATGTTTGTAGGTTGTTCTTAAAAGTATCAACGGCTTTTGTGTATGTGTTGAAAAAAGAATGTTGTTAAAATAAAGAAATGAATTTATATTGTCTTGTCGACATATGAAAAAGCTCCTCTTAAAACAAAACAAAATTTAAAGTATTACATAGTCACTTAGTTTTAGTTTTGTAAATTTTGGTTGTTTGTTCGGATGGAATATTAATTTTTGCGCTGAATATTTACTGTATAATGTTTAATAATTACGTCATTGTATAACTTTTGTTTATTTTTTAGCAAAGTGCTATTTACTTCAAACCGTACTAGCTGAGGATTAAAGCATTTAGCTTTATAAAAGTATGTTATCTTATTTTTAAAATCTGCTTTTCTTAATAAATTATTTAAAAGCCCTCCAAGTGGGCTTTGTGGAAAGTGTTTAAGCTTATTTAACCACATGATTTTCTATATATACATGTATATTTATCTAATTATAAAAAAAAACTATGATTTATACAGCTGTTCCATATATAAAATATAAAGTTTCATGTACTCCTCAGTAAGTTACAGTTTATTATAATAGTATGAAGAAATTTAGATTTTGAAAATTTTTATAATAATTGTGGCATAGTAATGATACAGTTTATTGTACAGTTAGCTGAATTTGAAAATAATACGCTGTAGTTAATAATTTATGCATTTTAGGAAAGTTTAGAAAGGTTAATTAAAAAAAATGTTTTAAGCTATTAAAAAAATTTTTGGACTGTTAGAAAAATGTTATAAAATACTCGTGTTTGCCACTTGAATTTTATTTTGTTTTAATATTTAGTTGGCTCTAATTTTGTAAATAAAGTATTTTTGATAATGGATACATATGTTTTGTCTTTCGCTTTTCTTATTTAGTGTTATGTTCTTGTCATTTTTTTAAGTTACAAAATTTGCAGCCATGCACAAAGTTTTTAAGCGGCAAACACGAGTTTTTTATAACATTTTTCCAACAGTCCAAAAAAATATTTATAATAACTTAAAACATTTTTCTAAAATAACCTTTCTAAACTTTTCTAAGATGCATAAATTAACAACTACAGCGTATTATTTTCAAATTCAGCTAAATGTACAACTAACTGTATGATTACTTCGTCGCAATTATTATTAAAATTTTCAAAATCTAAATTTCTGTTATCTATTATAATAAACTGTAACTTACTGAGGAGTACATGAAACTTAATATTTCATGAAACAGCTGTATAAATTGTAGTTTTTATATAATTAGATAAATATTTAGCTCCAATTTAGTTTGTCGAGCACTATCGACCAGAACTTTTTATAAAACGTTTAATATACATGTGTATATATTTGTTGACTATATAAAAAACAGTAGTTTAGACAACCGTTTCGTATATGAGATATAAAACCCCATATACTCCTCAGTAAACTAAAGTTTATTACAATGTTAAACATAAATTAAGAGTTTCAAAATTGTTATAATAATTATGGCGTAGTAATTGTATACAGAGTTTATTGTACAGTAAGCTGAGTTTGAAAAAGTACGCTGAACTTGTTAATTAATGCATTTTCGAAAGTTTTAAAAGGTTATATTAGAAAAGTGTTTTAAACTATTAGGAAAGTATTGTTAACTTTTTGTGTTTGCGGCTTAATTTTACTTTGTTTTAATCATATATGTATGTATATATGTGTATATATATATTAAAGGTTTTATACAAAGTTCTGATCGATAAAGCTCGACAAATCCAATTGGAGCTTAATATTTATTTAATTATATAAAAACTATAATTCAAACAGCTGTTTCACTCATTGAAATGTAAAATTTCATGTGTATATATATATATATCCTAAACTAGTTAAAAATAAAATCACCACTGTACCATATGTTTAAGCTATCTTTCAAATAACTTAAGTAGTGCATTTTAAACTTTAAAGCTGCAGTGTCCTGGAAAGCTGCGGCTCCTGGACATGACATTAAACTGTTCTGGTGTACGACTAGATAACTAAAATATTTTTCGTGTGCCAGGTCCTTGGACCAAACTTTTTGAGCGTATTTTTTGTCGTTCAATAAACAGTTCAGTGTGTTTATTTACTGTTAAAATTTTGTATGATTTAATTTTTTAAAACCATCACCTTTCTACATTTTTTGGTTTGGGTACAAATCACAAATTATAAGTTTGTTTTTTAATATTAGTAGAAGTTGAAGGTAGTTTAAAAAAGTATGAAACATTAAAGCACACACTTGCTGCGCATTAGGGTGATTATAACAAAGGCGACCTATAAACTTTCAATCGGAAATAGTTTTACATTTGGGAAAAATCACAAATGTACTTTGTATAAATCTTTTGCACGATTGAAAGAAAAGCAAATAGAGGCTTTTTTACTGAAAAAGCCGATGTAAAATGTATGAAACCTTAAAAGTTTTACTTAAAGAAGTTTTTGGCTGAAAATTGTTCTACGTTTATCACAAAAAACATTTTGCAGAACTTAAGACGATTTGAAAATAACTTCACAAAAGCACTTTTAGATCAAAAAAAAAAAATAACTGTATAAAATTTATAAAAAGCTCCCGAAAATCAAAAATGCCTCCGTTAAACTTTTTTTAAAATCGTATTTAATTCCTTTTAATGATAGGAGTGTTGTTATTAAATCTGATACAAAAGTGATCGTCTGTTCAGTAAAGTTAATTATATTTAATTTAAAAAAGGCTGTTTTTAACTTGTTGTATTTTCTTATGCTTATTGTATCATAGTTATAAGTCAAAAGTTGTATTTATTGAAAGAAAAAGTAAGCTTTTGACAGCTATTTAAAAATATGAAATTACTTTATCGTGATTTTTTTTCGATAGTTTTTTAATTGATACGTTGCAAGCTACGCAGTTGCAGTTAAAGATTTTTTATCTGACAATCAAACACTGAAGAAAATAAGTTACCGCTGTGTGTCAGTGTTCAATTTATACAGATATTAAAAACAACTCTAATACATTCACAGTGCAGATATATTTATAAAGCTTCAATAACTTTATTTGCTTTTAGTCAATGTTTACTTTTCATAAGTAAGGTAAATAAACTTACATATTTTTAGAATTAGCTAGATAAAACTTCGAATAATCAAATTCTGAAAAGTATTCTTGTAAAATTTTGTAAGACTTAAAATTAGTTTAAAACTATTTTAAGATAATAAAGCACATATGAGCTAAGCATGTTAGAATAGTATTTATTTAAAAAATGTTTTTTAGTTTGCGCGTTTAATTTATAATTAAAACTAAACAAACAGTTAAAAAGGTTTTTTATAACCCAGTACTATATAAAACTATAAAGAAACTTTCAAGCTATACTGTATTGTTTTTTTAATTTATAGAAATAGATAAGAAATTTTTAATAACAAACACGATTCTAAAAGCTTAAACTTAGCTAAAAATATTATTTGAAACTAAAAGTTTGATGACACTATAGCTAATAATTAATAAAAAAAGTAAACAAACCATCAAAATGAAGAAATAAAATATTTTTTTGATTCAGTAAAATACACTAATGTATAGAAACTTTAAAAAGGTTACTTAGAAAACATATTTTTAATGTAGCCAAAAATTACAGGTAGTTTGTCTTGGTCGCTCAAAATTTTTAAGTAATCGTAACAATATTCCACTTTTAATTCAAACTTATCAATTTCCAATTTCTTTGTACTTTTTACAATGGTGTCGACCGCTGTAAAAAAAATGATAAAAGTTATAAAAGTAAAAAAAAAAATTGTAACAAGTTCAAAAAGTTTTAGCAATATAATTACTTCTATAAAGTATCAAAATTAACTTAGAAGTTTTTTCAATCAAGAAAGAACCTTTTTTAAGTCTACACATAAATGAAACTTAAGAATATCAATCAAATTTAAACAAAAGCAAGCAAAATGGTACCAGCAATCATACTTTTTTTGTAGAACACTTTTTTTAAATAACACAAAATATACATTACAAATGCACTTCGATTTTATTGGAATCAACAAAGTAAGAAATTAAATGCCGATGTAACAATCAAAACATACTGTTGCAATCAGCGAAGAAGACGAGACATTCGGATCCTTTCATGATCCTCATAACTGAAGACACATTTTTTCCGCTGCTCCTATCAACGTTTGAAAAGAACAGATCAATGTAATCGTCGCTCGTCAACGGATTTATGTTCTTCACTCGCAAGCAATGCGTTTGGTACACTGGTCTTATCTGGTTGAAAAATATAATCGTCTTGTATTGCATTTAAATAGTTAAAATGTTTTTTGCTTCTTTTGTTTTTATAAAAAATATCTTGTTTTACTTTATCTCAATAGTAGTATAAAATTCGTATAAAAGTTTTAACTTTATTTTTTTGTTTACGTCTACAGAATTTTTAATAAAAAAGCTGTACAATTTTGTATTTAATGTTATTATAGTTAAAAAAACAGATGGTCTAAACCCGTAAAAGCTTAGAAAAAAAAGTAATAACTATCATGTATTCTACAACTAACATGGACGCTCAAATCAAAACGTAATTTAAAGTTATTCAAACCGTACTTATAGTTTTTAAAGATAATTAAAACCTTGCTTATTCACATTTGTTAGGTTTAAGTTCAAAAAGTTCTATTATATTGTATTATTACGTAATATGTGACACGTTTTAAGTAAGTTTTTTTTAAATACAGATTTTTTCAGAAATTTTATGGAAAAGTCGTAGCTATTAACTTTAAACCTTTAAAATAAAATTACAATGTTTATGAGAAAAAGGTATCAGTTTTATTATTTGTCTACGAATACAATGCATCGCACTATTAAAACATTATACTGAAAAGCTTGTTTGCTCATACTTTTTTTAAATGTATACAAAACTAAATTTATGTGTGCTCAACTTAAGCTTTTGCTATTAACTTGTAAAATAAAATCAAAGAAACGTGCTATTACGTTTCAAAGAACTAAAGTCACGAAATATATACGTAATTATCAAACTTACAGTAAGTGTAGTATTTTGAAATGGTTTTTGCAAAACTTGATCTTTTACTCGGTCAACAACACCTATTCATTTTTTGATAGAATTTAAATACTAAAGTAGCTGTTTTCAGAATCATAATTTATAATTTATAGCTTAGTAGTTTCACTAAGTAATTTGCTTGTTAAATTTTTTTATTGTCCAAAAAAACTTTAGCAAAAGTTTAAAAAAGCATTATTTTATTTAAACATTAAGTTCAACTTTTACAAAATGTTGTACAATACCTAGTAAAAACTCTCTAACCAAATTCATTAGAGCCGTATCGGATATAATACACATTTTTATCAACCTTTTTAATAGTCTTAGGTGCAGTTTGATTTTTAACATCGCAGTTTTCGAGAAGCATTTCAACTACACTTTTATCCGTATTTTCTGGTATGCCCTTGATGATATAGAAAAAACTAAAAAGCTAGCAATAAAAATGTGTGAGCTGATACCACTTAGTAGGTGAAGATCTAGAGGCTCATTCTAAGTAAAAAAACCGAAAAAAAAAATTTCATGTGAATTGTGTTCTTAAGTTTTACAAAAAATTTGATAAAAATAAGTTTTACGAACCTATACTTTTTTATATGTTTATGTAAAACTCCTAAAATATATTAGTAATATATTGAACACTTACGTAAACTTTGAGTTTGTTACAAATATCAAACTATACCACTTAAGAGAAAAGGCCAAATAGTTAGTACAAATACAACCAACTTCGAAAACAAACTTACAACTAAAAGAAATCTGTCATCCAAAAGTTTTGGAGTTGTTTTTTCCTTTACTCTTAATAACTTATCATCGACAATATGGTCCGATTTGTTTAATACATTTTTCTGATCTGTTTAACAAACTAAAACAAACTTAACTAAACTACTTTTAAGTTAATGTAGCTATCCACTTAATGTTCAATAAAGCTGAATAAAGAAACTGATAACTTACTACAACCTTTGGTCAATAAGCTACTTAACTTTTCAAAATCATTGTTATATACTACAGGATTTTTTTTATTAAAACTTTATATGTAAAAACAAATCGAGTAGGCAACTTGTAAAAATTATCATAAATAATAACAGGTTTTTGATTTACACAAAAGTAACCTTCTGCGTTTTTGAATACAATAAAAACTTCATTTAGTAGAGAATCAACAGATTCTATTTCTCCTCCGTTCGATCTTTTTTTACTTTCAAAATACAACTTCAATACCTCTGGCATTGTTGACGTTGAAAAGTTTGTCACCACAATTGATCTGTAAATTGTAAAAAATATTAAATTTTGTTTGTTTGTTTTATTTTTTGAATTTTTACCAAACAATTTATTATTCGGTTTGAGTTTATTTTCTGTTATTTTGGCTTATTAATTTCACAAATATACTGTATAATTATTAAAAGTAGTTTTCGTAAACAAACCTTTTTTTTTAAGTTTGAAATAATAAGGCTCTTTTTTAGTTTATATATGGTAAATTATTTATTTTTATAAAACCTGTCACTATTTACATGTGCTGTTGATTTGATTTCTTTATTCTTTTTACTGTTTATAGTGTACGCAGTCTTTGCTTCTTTAAAAATATATAAGTTTATATTTCATATTTAAACGTCTCTAAAAGTATCAACTACTTTTAAAACCTATAAAATGCTAAACATACTTTCAAACCAAAGTTCAATAAAATACAAAGTTAAACAGTAACTAAAAATATACTACTAGAAAAATAAAAATCTTTTAGAACAATCCAGAAAAAATAACAGTTAGTTATGCTATTAGTAACTATTTAGAATATTTCGTTTAAATAGTGTCAACGTTTTATCAAATTAAAATACATATTTATATTATATCTTTACTTTTTAGTTGAATTGAATACTTTTTTTTAGTGTTTTTATTGCTACTTTTTTTTCTTTGGACTCATTATTTTCTTGATGTAAATTAAAAAAAAAAAAAAAAATTAACTGCTTGATGCAAAATATAAATCTAAATTGGATTAAATTAAAATTAATACATGCTATTTTTATCATTGTCATTGCCTGTGGTTTAAATAGTCAAACTTCTTGATAACAATAAGTATTGTTATGGTTGTACTGAAGTGTAAAACAAAAATTTATTTAATCTAACTATATACTGTATACTAATGTTTAACAATTTTTGAAAAAAATATTATATAATGTTCAACAATATTCAATAATAAATGATTACAATGACTTAAGAAATATAAAGACCCTTGTTAACAAGTAAACTTACCTCTTTCTTTTTGGTAATCTTTAATGATGTTTTTTCTTATACTGGAGGCTGTAGAATAAAATTTATTTAAGTATTTTGTCTGATTTAATACTATTAAGAATTAATCAGAACTATCGTATTTAAATCGTTTTCAAAAGACGCGTTCACAAAAAACAACTTTAAAAAGTTTACGACAATTTTAATAAAATGATTAATTCTTATTGCGCATCGACATATTTTTAACTTTTTTTAACGTACCTTCTACTTGGTTGTATCTTACTTCAAAAGACCAATTTTCTTTGACATTACCAAAACATCCTATTTTAAATGCCTGCTTTGCATGTTCCTAAATAGTAATTTTAGCTTAGTTTTTGTTTTTTTATTATGAGTTTATAAAGGTCAGTTCTTATTTTTTGAAACACTGCCATCAAAAACTAATACAGTTTAATATTTAAAGAAAATTTCAATTCAACTTATAAGACTAACCTCACGACTAAATTTTAATAACATTGTATACTTGTTTCCATATTTGTGTTCAGCGCTGTCTGTACAAACAACGTTACCTCTCCCTTGTATGACACTGTATACGAATAAAATGTATTGAAATTTTTGAAAATGTTTTAAAAAATGTTTTAGCAAAGACAAAATTTGATTCCTTATAAAACAATATATCTGTTTTTATAGACTTGTTTGATTTAGCTAGAAATAATTTAAAAAAAAGTTATGGATTGAACGAGTTTACTTACGTTTTAACTAAGTTATCATGCACTGTTTTAGTTGTACAGTGAAACAAATTGTACGCAACAAGTTGTAGCTGTTTTAGTTGTACTTTTTTCTCTATTTCTGTATATTTGTAGTAACCTAAACGATACAAATTTTTATCAGTTCTACCAAATGTATAATTTTTTCTGATTTCAGTTACGTATTTTACACAATGATATTTAGGTAAAAGTTAGTCTATTTAAAAAACAAACAAACTGACTAAAAATGCAGAAAACGTTTTGGTTTCAATTAATAACTTTAACAAAGATAATATCAATTGGTTAACATGTCAAACTTTATATAACTATTAAATCAAACTAAAATGTGAAAACAGTACAAGTAAACTTTTGAATAGCTGTAATTAAACATTTTAAAATACATACAATTGTATATTAGTAACATAAATAAATATTTACTCAAATCAAGTGTCAATGATAGGTCGGGAACTACTTGTATCGCGCAATAGTTGTTATTAAAACGTGTATTTTGTAAAATTTTAATACTCTCCTTATTTTTCATAACGTTTTCGGCTTCTTCCTATGAATAAAAAAAAATCAGTTTGTGTATGCAGTACTTTCAATTACAGTAACCTCAGTTATATTCAAAGATTTTGAAAAAAAGTAAACGGACATGAGAAATCAAAAATCAAGTTTATCTATGCTAACCATTTGCTTAGTTTATTTTTCTTTGAAAGTTTTTATTTTTAAAACTATTGTTGTTAGTGTTAAATAAGCACTGTATAAATATTATATACTAAAAAAACACTTAACAACTAAATAAAACTAAGGTTTTGCTTGTTTAGTTTGGTTTTTATTCACAATTGATTTTTTTTAGGTGTAACTAGTATTTCAAACGTTTTTATATACTACAAGGTACAAATATTAATAAAAAAAAACTTACTGGTTTACTGAATTTAACCACAGCAAACATCAGTTCTTTGTTCAAAATAACGTACATAACTCTTCCATACCTTTTTCGTAATACTTTGGTTTATTAAAGATAGTTAATGCAAGTATTATTTACATTAAGTCATTAACAAATTTTAATGTTTTTAAGTTCGAACAGTAAGCAATAATATATTAATCTAAAATAATAATTTCAAAACTTTCATGATATTTTAATGCATTGTAAGCTTTTTAAGATAAGTAAAAAAACCTACTTGTGAAATATTTTTCTTAGTACTTGTTCATCTATGTTTTCAGGTACTAATCGACTGACATGTACACAGCGCAGGTTTTTATCAGGTTTGCTTTGTTGACTTGATTTTACTATTTTAGCATGAACACTTTTTCTATCTATTTTTGAAAACCGTTTTCACAACTTTTTTATTTATATAAGAGTTTGCTTTAAAACTTTTACAAAGAACTAAGATTGTAAATAACCTTCTATTTCTGTCCAATCGTCTTTAGGAAAAAGTGACAATTTAAAATGAACAATTTCCGGAGCTTGGTTTGCTGCGTTCACATTTGTGACCAATAAACGTTTTTTCAGCAAAGTTAAAGTTTCTGTAAACAAATATAAATTTTAATTAGTTTTTTTGTAACTAAAAACACATATTTTTTAAGTTCACATTTTTTGCATGTTTTTGCATAATCACAAGCAGTTTGTCTTTTTAACTTTTTGAGCAAATAAATAAATAAACAGTATTGTTTTTACCTTCTGCATTGTTTAGAATTGCTTTCACGTTTGCAAACTTGTCTCCTTTTTTAGGTGTAGAAAAAACCAGCGTGGCGTTAATTCCATTGGTTTTTAGTAAGCTGCTAAGTTTGCCTGATCCAAATTGAAGTGGAACGTTCAAAATGTAAACAGCATATCTTTTGTCGGTTTCATAAGACATAATTAATCGAATTATATATGTCGCTGTTTGATTAAATTAAAACAGTTTTTATAAAAAACTAGTATTTTGTTTAAACATCAATAAAATACATTGAAAAAAAAATTTTGTCTGCTGATGTTAAAGTTTAAAAATATTTAATATTTTACGTTTAAAACAAGTTTGGATTATTAATACAAATAAACATAATTGAAAATATTACGAGTAAATATAACTATTAAACTTTTTTCGTAGAATATTTAACAACTAATGTATATTTAGAACTATTGCTAATAGTATTAAAACGGGGTTTAAATTTGATAAACAAACCGATCTCAATTGGTACTAATTGTCATATTAAATTCAATATACATGTATCTTTTTGTATTGTAAAAGTGAAAATAAGTAGCTTAGTATTTAAATATTAAAAACTTTAATAGATACACATTTTATAACAAAAGAAAAACACATTACAATTATTTTTGAACTATTAGTTTAAGTATTTCTTTTTCATTCCAAATTGTTAAAAAATAAAAGATGTATTTGACTTTAAAACATATAGTAGTATTATTTAATACAAACTTAACAAAATAAAGCAGTAGGTAAACTAAAACGAATTAATAGAGAGAGTGTTTAGTTACATTAAAACAAAAAAAAAGTTACATGTGTTTTTATTTTAATCTTAGATTAAATCATAGTTAAACAATAAGGCTAGATTATAAACTTTAACAACTGTATATAAAAAAGAATATATTAAAAACACTACTACGAGATAATTAAATATAAAAATGTATCAAAACATTAACAAAGTTTAGATAGAATATACAGTTATCTTTGTTTTTTAATTATTAAATAACAAAACGTCACAATTTTTTCTCCTTTTTACTATTTTAGTAGTCACAAAGTCGTAGCGTTAACTAGCAAATACAAAAATATAAATCAAAAGCGACATTGTTTATTTAGTTTGTAAATTACCATCAAAATACACTATGCACAGAGTGTTATAAACAAATATACAATTGAAAAGTTTTCTGTTTTTAATGGTTTAGTCTCTGATATCAATAAAAAATTGGCTTGATCTTGTTTAGATCGAACAGAAGTAAACCAACAGTTTATTTGTTTTATTATTTATAATTTAATTTTTTTGCGATAAATTTTGTATACAATCAAAAAAAAGTTTAAAAAATTTTACACTCTGCGGCAGAATAAAGTAAAGTGTGAATTGTATCGATCAAATGATAAACTTTTCAACTTAAATTTATATTTAAACAATACAAAGTAAAAACTACATAATGTTTAAAGTTTTAACGATAATACTAATAATTTATATTACATGTTATCTAAGTTATAAAATAAAACTAATAAAAGTCGTACAAATTTTTTGTTTCTTAAAAACTTTTGCAACTTTTTCTTAAACAATTAAACACTTGATCGCACTCAAAAACAAAATAAAACTAATAATAATGTCAGTACTTTATTTAAAGCTACGTTCTTTATTTGATGAAACTAAAATAACTATTCCCAAAATTAAAATGATACTTTCAAAATTTATGATTAAAACTAAATAAAATTAATAAACAACCTGCAAAAAAAAGAAAATAATATAAGTTAACCATAAATAATAATAAAACACTTGTAACTATTTAGCTCGATTCTAATCTTGAGACTAATGCTTACAAATATATAATTTGAAAATATTTGTTTTTCATTGCTACACTGCTACGTAGCGGTTACATTGTTCTAATAAAAATTAATTTTCAATATGCTTTATAAGAGATAGTTGCAAACAGAATCAATTAATTTAAGTGTACTTTAAGTAAAAAAAAAGTCAGTTATTAAAGCTTGATTTAAAATAAAAGATAACCCCTTAGATAAAACGCTTCGTCGAAATTAGGTTAGGGATAATGTTTTCAATAATTTAAGTATATAAAAGCTTTTGTAATTACTTGTTTTAATAATAATTTAGAGTTTAGGCCAATCAAATGTATTTATATACTAATTTGTAACAAACTGCTTTGCTTTTAGTTTTTAGAATAAGTTTAGCATTTTGTTTTTGTTTAAAGTTTTGTTTAAAGTTGTAAAAAAAAAATAACATTTTGTTTTGACTTTTGATAAAATATTTAAGTTTTAATTATAAAGTTCAACTCTAGAAAGTGTTTCTATTTTAAACTTTTAGTTTATATATATCGTTTTAATAAGAATAGTAATCTGCATAAATTAGTTACAACGATTTTTATCAGTAAAATTTTATTATACATCAATAAAAAATAATCTAAATCTGTTTAATATTTTAAAGTTAAAATTTAATTTTAAGAACAATTAATCTACACAGTTTAGTCACCATTAAAAAATCTCAAATTATTTTTTCTTTCAAAGCAACCTAATCATAGTTTAATACTTTTTATCCCTAGCGGTGCTCCAGTTTATATTTTATGCATCTTTTCAATTAAGTTAAATACATAATAGTTTAAGTACTGGAAATAAGTTACATTTGTTTACAAAACTCAGTTTATAGCAACCCTGCTACACAACCTTATAAACCATCATAAATTAATCTCTTTTGTTAACTCCCACATTTTTGTGTCATGTTTTCTTAACTTTTTTATCTAAATTTAAACAGCTTATTAGTAAGATATATGTGTTTTATTTATAAGTAATAATAGTTTGAAACAATGAAGTCAGCTTGTTTGGAAAATTTACTACAAAAGTCAAATGCTTTAACAAATTGAGTTTTTATAAATAGTCTCAAAAAGTTTAAACTTTTGGTTATACAAAAGCAAGTTTATACATTTTTGTCATTGTTGATTTCAACACATTTTTTATTGGTAATAGGGTTTAGAAAGTTTTAACGTCATCAAGTTCTTAATCTTTTTTTACACAAACTTATTTTAAATTTAAGTGTTCTAACAATTTTTTCTGTTCAGTTAAGTATAAGAGCTTTGTATGATTAAAATGAAATCAATATCAAAATTAAATTAATGGTTACTACGTTACTGTTTCAATTCAACATAATTTTAAAATGCTTTTATAAAAAAAAATAGTTGTTTGTAAAGTTACTGCAGATGCTATTTTAAAATTTTAGATTAGTATTTGATTTATTATTTACAACCAAGTTTCACTAAAACATAATATTTTTTATCAAGTTCAGCAAAGTATTATTTAAATTAATACCTCTTTAATAATTAGCACTTTAAGTTTAAAAGTTTGTGCTAGTGCTAGTTAGCTTTTTTTAAACTGTAATAACAACCTCTTACTAGTTTAATGTTGATAAAATTTAGTATTCGGTATTTAGGATTGTGGTTTAACTAACTTAAAATTTTCATTTGTGACCACCAAATCAGAACTACAGTTTTTTGTTGTTGATATTTGTTTTGAAACAATTAAAAACTAGCCATTTTGTTAATTTAATAGATCTAAAACTTTTGGTTTTAGAATCTAAATGCATTGTCGTATTTCTTAATGAAACTTATAGGCAGATCAAAAACTTTTTGTACCTTTTAGTTGAGTCTAGTTTGGCAAGAAAAATCAGTTATAATGACACAATTAAAATATATTTTAAAATATTTAAGTCTTAATAACTATAAAGCTTAAAAAGGTAGAAAACTTGACACAGTTAGATTTAATTTAACTAAACTTATAACAGTTCACCTTTAAAAATATATAAGAATAAATGCAACAACGAATTAACAATAATATTTTCTATCAAAAACATATAAGGTGTTACTTTAGATATTAGACTTTGTTAATAAAATGTTTTTCATCAGACTTTTTTTCATACTTACTTCTAAGAAAATTATTTACGATTTGTTTGAAAATATACAAAAGATTACTGATTTGTTTGGTTGATCAAAAATTTTCTTTTAAGTTATATCTTTTTATCTCAATAAATCTAAACATTTACTTGTTCCTTTACTGTTTTCCTATATTTATACTTGTTTTTTCATAAGTTTTTTTCTCATTATAAAAAAATTTAAGCTAAAGAGATATAATATAATTTATATGAAAAACATATGTATCATAAAATTGATTAATTAAAAATATAAAAGTTTGCATAGTTTTTTTTTTTACTGACTCAAATTTGTTTAACCTTTCTGAAACCTTTTATACTGTTTATCTGACAAAGTTTTTTTGTTTTTAACTTTAGCATTTTATTTCGCTGCAACCAAAACATTAAACTTTAACTTTAGTTTTTTCAAAACATTCATACAAAGTCAACATTTATTACACAGATTTTGAGTTTAGTTACTAAAGTAGTTGTTTACCGTATTTTATTTTTTTAAATATGATCAACAACAGTTTTGAGGAGAATTTTTTTCAACAATAGTTTTTTTTTGGAATCCATCATACGAGTCACAATATTGTCAATGACTGCAAACAAAGAATAGTTAACGGTGATAAAGATTGGCAAATTTATAACTGTGCTGCCCTATCAAGTTGGAAGTAGTTGCTTTTGTTTTAGTGTAATAAAAATTTAACGGAAGTTTTAACCTAAGTTTGAATAAAAATTTTGAACAGTGTTAATTAAGTTTTTAAGTTTTTTACGATAAAAGTTTTTAACACAAAAAGAGGTCTTAATTGAAAACAATGTAATTGAAATGTAAACAAAACCATAATCTATTATTATTTATTGAACGACAAAAACAAAACCGCTAAAAATATCCGTTGCTAGGACCTGGTGCACGAAAAAACCTTCCGCCTACTGAAACCTTCACCACGGATACATTTTAAAGTTTTGTCCATGATTTTATAAAAAGATTACTAATTCATTTTCCGATATAAATTATAACATCATGTACTTTAGACTTTGTTCAATCAATATTTTTTTTTTTATTGAAACAAAAAAATAATAGTTTTAAATTACAAGCTTAATAGTTAAAAAAATTATAAGATATAGTTATGTTTAACTATTAAAAATGTATTTATTCCCACTACCATATATACTTTTATTTATAAATCAATTATTAAAACAGTTTAAAGTTGGGATAAACAAGATCAACAATCCGAATATAAATCTGGGGTCTTTTTTAACAAATATCCGGACCAAGCCGGATAGTAAATTTTTTTTTTAACTCGGTTTCGGTTGTAATTTTAAGGTAAATCCGGTTGCGGCTGTATTCTAACTTTGGGGTTCGCTAGGTCTCTTCTTTGTAGTAACAAGCTTGAAATTTATTTGACATTTTAGAACGGAAATTCAATTAAAAAACAATTCTTATAAAAATAATGTTTAGTTTGCTTTGGCACGCATTAACTATGCGAAGTATGATTTACTACTTTAAAAAACTTTTTCTGAAAGTTACTCACTTTATTAAGTAATTTTTTTTTTCTTTTAATTTTGTAATAGTTTAATAGTATAAACAAATATTCCCGATTGCAAATTTCAAGCATCTTAAATTTTCTAACTGTCACTGAAGCAAAAAAGAAAACTTTTTTCAAACACCTGATTATGACTATTTTAAATGGTTAATGCTTTTTTTTATCTAAACTGTTTTTATGTAAGGCATACTTATGTACGTTTTACTAAAATTACCATTATTTGACCATGAAATCTCTCATAAAAGAAATATCAGTGATTTCATGTTTAACTAATTAAGCTTCTTTATAACTTGCCATAACAATTTTTTCTGACTAGTATGTATATAATAATGTGATATGTTGGAACTCGCCTAAGTAACTTTTTTTTCGTTTCTCGCAATAACTCCTAATAAAGTTTACTTTTTTTTGCAGAAAGAACTGCTATAATGCCAAATAAAAAACAAGTTTTTCTACTTCATAAATGACTCAATATTTTTTTATACTTTTGTAAAAAAATTTTAAGAAACTAAATTGTCCACTCAGGCTGACTTATTTATTTTTTAATATTTATTGAATTCACTATTGATAAACTTATTTTTTTGTGAACTTTGTTTTAAACAGGGTTGCCAAATAAAAAGGCTAGTTTAAGAATTTCAAAAACTCAGACTAGGTTAAACCTGTTTAAGACATTTATGTGTGTGAAAATTTAATTCAAACACTTACAATAAATCTTGGAATTCTCAGAATAGTTTTTATGACTATAGTGTGGTTTAGTAATTGATATTTCTTTAATACTTACATTTTTTATAATAATGATACTTTAATTAGGTATTTAAACTTGACTAACAGCAAGTTTTTAGCTTTTTCAACTTTTAATAAACTTAGGCTGGTTTGATACAACTCAGACATTTTTGCTTTTTAAGTGGCAACCATGTAAAAGACTAATTTATTATTAGTAAGGTTTTTTATTAGACTATCTGAGTATTAATTATGTTAAAAAATTTGTTTAAGCTTTTCTACAATACAAATAGGTATTATTTTTTAAGTTAACTAATTACTTATTTTTTATAGAGTGCAAACTACTTAAATAGAAAAATTATTTTTAAACTTTATTTTTAAGTTTTTATTTTTGATATTAAAAGACGGTGTATAATATAAAAGTGTATAAAAGTGTTTCAAAAAATTTTTTTAAGTCAAACTTGTTAAGTGTTTAAGACTTAAGTATATTAGTCAGTGAAGTTTTATTCCAATAAGTATTCATAACTTAAAAAAGTCATTCTATGGGTAGCTAAAATTAATTTTAAAAAACAAAACAAATAAAGGTAAAACTTTCTCTAATGTGACTAAAACTAAAATTGCGGCCCACTAACATTTTGGAAACTTGAAATTTGGCCCGCGATCACCAACTGCCTGCTGACCTCTAGTCTAGTCTTACAACACAAATTTATGTTGCCAAAAAACATTATAAACCCTTATATTAAAACCAAAAAGTTGAAATTGTAGTAGTTTAAAAGAAAATTGTTTAAAGCTTTCTTTTTTGGAAAACTTTTTCAAATAATATATGGAAAAGCACTTTTAAGTTTCAGTACAAATCAAATATTGATGGATTAGCTAAAAATAATTTATAAGATACAAAAACCTTAAAAAATAAAAACTAAGTAGGTACCAAGTCTCGAAACAATTCTTATTAAAAATTTTCAAGAAGCAAAACCGAAAGCAGTAGTCGGCAGCCTTTTATTGAAAACAAACCAAAATCCTTTGAAAACACTATTTGCGGGAAGCAATGAGTAAATGGTTCCGCGGGCTACAGTTTTTTTAAACAGTTTTTGTATTAAATGAAAATATACAACTTTAAACCAGAAATATGGTTAAAAAACAATGCTAAAAAATAAAGCACTAGCTGTAAATAATTATTAAATTAAAAGTTTTATTGTGATTCTTAAACACATAACATTTTTATTGTTTCTAAAAAGCATAGTTGTAGGTAAAAAATACACTGCACGCCTCAAAGGTTGCTTTACAGGTCGCAGTTTACTAATGCCTGGTTAAAAGCATAGTTACTATAATTTGACTTATTGTAACTATTTAACGTAATCCTGTACAAGACGTTAAAAGGTATCCGTGGTGTGCGACTCAATAACCGAAAGGTTTTTTCGGGCACTAGGTCCTAGAACCAAACATTTTGAGCATAATTTTTTGTCGTTCAATAAATTATATATTGTGTAAATATAATGACTTTTACAATTAGTTCGACATGTTTTTCTTTTTATTTACCTTATTGCATAAAAAAAGAACAGCTAGACTTAAGGAAGATGTATAACAACAGTTCTGCTTGAAAATTGTATGCATTTCGCCCTGATGTTGAAAGGAACAACTTTCTTCAAATACAAATGTTTTTATTGATCTAGCTTTAAACAAGAATGATTTACAAAACAGCCGAAAAGGGTACATTATTGTTGCAAGTTTTAAATGAACTATTTTCTTTTTAAAACAAAATTGTTTTTATGCTTTAAATCATTTTCATTGGTAAAGTACAACTTATATTATTGGTTAATTTTAATGGGGACCGGTCAAATATGCACGAAGACACTTTTGCACGAAGGCTTACTTTTGCAAAAAAAAAATTATTTCCACTACAGTAAAAAACAAAATAAAAAATGTTAGTAGTTAATAAAAACAATACTGACTAAGCTTTAGATTTAGGGTTATACTTATAGTAAAACAAAATAATAACAAAACAAGTATAACAAAAATGAAATAAATTGATAAAATAAAAATAAAAAAACAAATTACCGACAAAAAATAAGGTTTAGGGGTAACAGTGTTAATTCAAAAGAAAAAAATAAATAGATAAAAAGAAGAAAAATAAAAACGATTTGGGTAAGGGTTAAATGTAACAGCTATAGTGAAAATAATAATGAGATAAAAGGTAAATTAACAAGTAAATAATATTTTTATTGTTTAGTTAGTACGTCTAGGTGTAACATAAGCTTGAGTATTTTAACTACGTAATGTGCTTGCTGCGTTTACTTGTATTTCATATTTTAAAAATTGAATATGTAGTTTTATTAAGCTAAATGACTATAATTGGATTTGTGCAATCAAGCATAATATTAAACAACTCTCTCTAATTATGTTTTATGATTGTGATTTTTGTTGATAAGACCTAGATACTGAGAATTAGACCTTTATTATTGAATAAAAACTGCATGAAATTTATTAGTGTATTTTTATGGTTTAAGTATAAAAAGTATTATTTAAGCAATATATAATTGTTGTTAAGTTCTTTAAACACTTTATAGTTCTCAAATTAGTTACAGTTTTTATAGTATATTTAACTTTAATTTAAATTATTTTTATGTTAAATTTTTTTAAGTTGATTTATAAAATTAAATTTTATTTCAGAAGTGAGTTTTTATAGTTGGTTATTTTGTGTTTTTTTTATAATAGATATATTGTTCTAACTGTCCGGTCTGATTTGTACGAAGTAGCATTTGTTATAAGAAAACAATTGAATAAGGTAGAATTTAATTATGGTGATTGAATAAATAAACTGAATGTACCAACATCCATACCTTACAACTACTTAAGATAAATTTAAAATCAGATATTATCAACTGTTTTAGTTTGTCTCATCAATTTAAAAGTAACTGGGTGGGAAACAAAGTAACACTTTTTAGTTCAGCTTTTGCTATTTAATTAGCTAAGAAATAGTTTACACTTTAATTTTTTACACCATTTAACCTTCGAAATTATATAAAATGTAGTTTTATACTTTATAGTATGTAATACTTAAAACTAGTAGAAAACTATATATTTCATAGTTTTACGCTTAAAGTTCATGCTTATTTCTGGTTATTCATGTAAATACTAACTCATTGTAGATTACTAAAATTAGTAGTAACTACGGTAGCATATATTTCAAAATTAGTATTTAACAAAAAAGTATTTTTTATCTAACATTTATCAATAACTTCGGTACAATTAGATAAATATTTTACACGTTATATAAAAAGAAGTCACTGGTTCTAAAATTTTGTTATACAGACTCTAGTTAAAAAGCAACTAATTCGATTCTATATACAAAACTAATGTTTTTTCATATAAAGTAAAAAATATTTAAAAGTATTTCGTTTTTGTTATATGTATTTCATATTTAGAAGCATTAGTATAGTTAGTTGTTAATTTTGCAGACTTTTTTTTCAATGACGAATTACTTTTAAAAAAATCAAAATAATTTATATAATAATTTTTGATTGTTTTTCAACTTTCAAGCCTGAACAAACGATGCAAAAACTTAACTATTTTTTATTGCTCGAAAAAAAAAACAAAAATTTATAACTAATATATAAAAAGAATAAATTAAAATTATTTTATAATTGTTCTTATTTAAAAAGTAAAATTTCTAAATAAAACAGTAATTTCAGCTTATAATTTATATGTGCTTAACTCAGTTAAAAAGTACATCTATAACTTGATTTTTGTATGGGCATACTAGAGAAATACATATATATATACATATTAAGAAATTTATAAAAATTCTAAAGTTAGTTCAAATACTAATCTTAATAAATAATTTAAAAAATAGCGACATAGAAAATGTTGCAATTTAGACTGAACCGTTGCTATTTTAATCAAACAAATCAACTTTTGAACTAAATTCTTTAATAGTTATTTTATTAAAAGTGGAAAACTAACGTTAAAATACTTAAGTTAAGAGGTCTACCATGCATATCTAAAATCTGCACTGAAAAAACTAACTTAATGATTATTTTGAAAAGTTTAAGTTGGCTAAAAATAGCTTTTAACTTTAAATTTCGCAATTTAAAAGATTTATCACTTAAAAACTTCGTCTTTTTTTTAGTTTTTGATCTTGAAATATTTATAACAGTTTATGGTTTAAGTATATCAACGCTTTTAATTGTTTTATGAAACCAATTAAAATAGATTTTTAAATTAGTTTTAGTATTAAAAATAGATAGCGGTTATATAACTTTTTGTTTGAAACGTATTTAAACTTAAGAATGTTAAAAGAAATTTAACTATCATTTAACTCTACCTTTTTTAATCTTATGGTTTTAATGTAAAAAAATAGCTGTTATATGTTATTAAAGTATAAGTTTTAGTTAAATTTCTTTATAAAACTTTTATAGCCTCAACTTAGTTTAGAGCATATTTCAGTGTTTACCTAGTAAATAACAGAGTTTTAAAGCAAAAGAAAAAATATTTGTATTTAAGACAGAAAAAATTGTTATCTGTAACAATAGATTTGTTATTTATACGATGCTTACATTAATTTTCAAAAACAAACTACAATTAAAACTAAAGTACACAACAGCTATCTTGTTAGTTTAAATTGTATGTAAATACACACAAATTAATAATCAGTCATGTGGCTACCAATTAAAACAAAACACTTTTTCTTTACAGAAGATTATCAATTTTAAATAACTTTTTTATCAAAATCTACTTAAAAAAAAATAGAAATTTTTTTAACAGTTGATAAGAAACAGAAGTTGATAAACTAGATCACTCTAAGTCTTTCTCACAAACAAAACTTCTCTTGTATAAGTTTTTTTCATTATCGTAGATTGTAATTCCTTTTAGTTTATTTGTTCTGCTATATGTTTCGAAATCGTTACCACTATAATAATTCACCCAAAATTCATCCCAAGTCTGGATCAAGGGGCCAAGTGACTTCCTGTAAATTTGATTTCTTAATTAATGTAAAAAAATCAACACATAAAAAAAAACTGTTAAACTAAAATCTTATACTGTGTTATACCTTTAAATTGAATGTTAATAGGAAAGTATTTAAATTTTTTTAATAAACTTACTCGATTCTTTCAACATTATTGTCGTAATTAACAGTGTACAGTCGAAAGTAATAATCTCCACTGTAATCATTATTATTGTTTGTCAAATCAAGCACATCAATAAATCCTTCAAAATCAGCAAGGTCCAAGCCTTCACCTTTGCTTTTGCAAACTTTTTTTGCATCTTCGTAAGTAGTTCCGGTCTGATAATAATCGTAGTAATACTGCTTAGAATAATATAGCTTACCAATGGTTGGGATGTCTTGAACAGGAAGTTTAACATCCCAAGTATAAGCTGTAGAGTTAAGAAATATACAATTAAACATGCTTTTATAGTTTTAGTTTTTTTTATTAGTTTTTTAATGCAAATAAAGTACGCACAAACATACATATTGTTTTAATACTTAACTGTAGTCTTCTAATCAATATTTTTAGCATATTTTTAACTAATGTGTCAGTAATATTTATTTTATTAAACTGTAATACTCTTAAGAACTTGGTTTTGTAAAGAAATTAAGTTTTTAAGTATGGTTTTATTACAAAAAATTAACAAAACAGTTTAAAGCTTAGTACAAATAATTAATAAAACAAATAACATTAACTACAATCTATCAAAAAAAAAAATACTTAATAATATTGTTAAAGTTTAAATAAAGCTATAACTAAGTAATGTACAACAAAAAAATGTAGTTTATTTTTAGGAATTCGAAATTATAAACTTATTAACATTCACAATAGTCCCAACTTCCATCACTATGGTAACACCAAGGATATGGGGCCGTCCACCAAGTCCATGTTTTATACCTTCTAACGCAAGTATTTCCATATTCGGGAGTTACCCCTTGCCAGTTATTAAAATCACATTCCTTTCCTTCAAAAGTTTTTACAGCAAGGTTTGACCACCCTAAAGAGTTTTAAGTGTCGAAAACATGTGTAAAATTTATATTACAACCAGTTTAAATAAATAAGATTAAATTATCCTTAAAAAACCCTAAAGAGTTTGTGTAAAGCTTTAAAATGATTATTTTTGTAGAAATATTTTATACTCTAAAACCAAAAGAAAAAAAGTATATATATATTTTTGATTTTTTTCACTTTAAAATATCATTATAAATAAATAAAAATTTGCCAAGTGTCTATATACTTTATTAATAATTTATTTTTGTTTTTAAAGAAGGCAATAATTTTGTGAATTTTATTATTTGAAAATGCTTACTAAAAAAATAATACAAATTCCTCACCAGCATGGCTAAAGACAATAAACGTTGCTAGAACCTGCAAATTTAAACTAGAATAAAAATAAAATAAATTTTTAAACAATCAGTGTTCGTACTGATAACGACTTTTGAGTTATTAATGTAAGTCAGATAATATTATTTGCTATATTTAAATTAGTTTATCACATAAACAAATGTATCTAAAAGAAAAATAACCAGGTATGTTCAACTTATTTAAACCAATTTTTTAATATGCGATGTTTTTTAAAACAACTTACCACAAAAGATAAAGCAAACCTCATTGATAACTTTCTGTTCAACCAAGTCTTTTTAATTATTCTATAAAAAGTGTAAGAATTACTGTTAAGCTTTCAAAAAACTAAATGAATTTATTTACATTTAAATGTAAATGCTTTCATAAATCAAACTGCCTAAAAGATACTTAATTTTGCAAAAAATTGTTATTTTTGTTATATATTTGTTATATAGTTCTAAAAAAGCAGTATTTCTTGAAAATATATATTTAATTAGTGTAAAAGTAAAGTTTTAAACACACAAAAAAAAAGCTTATATTTTTTATAAACATTTTCAAAATTAAATACACATCATGAAAATAACTCAATGAAATAACTTAATTTTTTTAAGAATAACAAATTGTCAACAAAAATAATTGGTAAAAATAAACTCTACTTTAAATCTATATTATTTAAAAACTTTTTTTTTAAGATTAAACGATAATAAAAGTTATTTTTGTGCGTCTTATTTATATAGGAGTAATTCAGTATAAAACATTACAATTTTGATTAACGATTAAACAATTTTTTTATTAATTAATAAATTAATGTTTTTTTTATTTAATCTAAAGTATTTACTAAAGTAAGTTTAAACAAAAATAATAAAATTATACTACAAATTTGTCTTTAGTCCCCATTTTAACAACGCTAGCTAAAAACTACTATTAAATAACAATCTAACAAAGTTTTAAACTTTGATTTTTTAGTTTTTTTTCGAACATGTTTAACTAAAACTGTTAAAAAAGAACTTTAATACTTATTTTAGGTAAGCTAACTTCATTCTTTTAATTTATGGCTTTTATTTGATTTTTTTATTGCCTTTTTTGTTTTTTAAGTTTTACTTTGTGAGTTTGATTAAAACATTAAAAGTTTTACGATCATAAAAATAAAATAAAAGCATGTGATTTTCACATAAAAATACACTTAAAAAATAGGTCGTAAAAAATATTAAAAAAAAAAAATGTGATGTTAACCTAAAAATAAATTTAAAAACAAATTAAGTCTGTAGAAAGATTGAAACATGCAGGTTTTATAAACATCTCTTAAATTTATTCGATATGTTCGTAGGTAATCAATTATAGCATTTTTTTTACACAATCGTTATTATTTATGTTAAACAGTATTTTTTCAAAATTTTTAGCCCATGTTGTGAATATGTTTAAAAAAACAACTTTATGACCCAATTGTTAACCAAATTCAAAAAGTTTTATTAATAAAACTAAAACAATTAAACTAATTATTTTTTTAAGTTATGAATTTTGAATTATTCATAAATTTATAAGTAACCAATTATAAAAAAAAATGTTTATATCATTATCCACATTTTGACATTTATTATGTGTACCGTTAAAAAGTAATTTACTCTAGCGTACAGAAATAAAACTCTTTACAAATTGCTACAATATTAAATTATATGTGTCGTTTATATTTTATCAAAAAAATCTTTTTTCAATAAATAACTTTCATTAAAACATTAAACTAGTTTTTATTTTTTTATATAATTTATTTAAGCTTAAGTATAATTAATAAAAATCTACTTATCTTTAAAATTCAAAGTTTTATCTTTAGTCAATTAAAACTTGGTTTAAGTTTAAAAAATCTAAGTTATTTAGCTGATATTAAGAACCAATATCGAAAAAAAACAATTAAATTATTTAGACTAAATTATTTTCAAAATCACAAAACTTACAAAATATAATAGTCTAATAAAAACAAACAATTAGCATTACTATTTTAATATTAATAAAACTTTTATATCAAGAAAAAAGCATAGTGTATGCAAGTTTTTATGCTTTTTTGTTTTGTATTTGTAAAACATATTTTTCTACAATCCATCAAAATGAAAATAATGTAAAGGTTTAAAGTCATTTAACTTTTTTTTTTAAAGATATATGTTTTGAAATAAGTAGTGCAATGAAACTGTTACGAGGGCACAAAAGATTAAACTGAAGTTATTATTATTCAACTCAAGAATCTTGATTATAAACTGTTATATATTAAATCTAATTATTTGTACTTAAACATATGGACCCTCTTTATGTTCCACCTTTTAGTGTTGATTCAACTAAATTGTCAACTAGGAAGCCGACAACACCCTGGGGACTACCCGACACCGACACGGCTTCACACCGACACCGACCCTGGGGACTACCCTAAAAGGTTTCATGATCTGTAAAAAATCAATTAAAAGTTTTTAATTTATTTATAAGTTTAAAGAAGACCACATTTATAAAACGCGTGCATAGACATTTTTTTCAATTTTATCAGTACTTTAAATAAGAAAAATTCGTATAAATCGTTAAAACAATATTTTTAATAAACAAGTGCTTGAAACTTTAACACAGTAGACTTTTACTTAATTTTCTTAAACGTCTTATTGTCAGTCTACTACAAAATTGTTCCATTATTAAGCAAAAAATTTTACTACCTAAGTTAAAAATAAAGACTAGCCCTTGCTTCCTAAATAATATTAACTTATAGTTTTGAAACTTTTGTGTTGAGTTATAGCATTTTAATCTTTTACAAACTTAAGTCTTCGTTTAACGTTGAAATCTATTTTGCTAAAGTTTGCTACTGAAATTAAAATGTCTGTAAAAGAAATGCATCATAAAAGATAATTAAACACCATTAAGAAATAGGTCAATAAAAATAATCGGTGAATATAAACTAAGAATTAAAAATGGTATATAAATATAACAATTTTCAATCCTGATACACATATTAAATATAATATAAAGAAATGTTATTTTATATCCAGGCAATATTTAACTGAAGTTAAGATTTTTTATTTTAGATAAACTGAAGATTTAAGAATTATTTAATGCGTCGAATCTAAATGAGAGCAATTCAGTAAAAAAACGCAATATTTAATAACAGTTAAATCAATTTTTGTACTAACTTAATAAAAAATGTGTGTTAAAACTCAAGTATTTACTAAAGTAAGTTTGTACAAAGTTATCATAATTACACTAAAAAGTTTTATTTAGTACGCAACTTAACAACGCTAACTAAAATCTAAAATAACAATAAAAGAAATCTATCAACATTACTTTAAGTTTTTTTTAACGTATCTATCTAAAACTGCTAAAAAACAACTATAACAATTTTTGGAATAAGCTAAATTCAGTATTTTAACTTTAATGTTTATAATGGTTTTATTTGATTTTTTGCTTTTACCTTTTTCATTTCATAAAAATATTGTGACCTTAAAAAACATTAAAATTTTTAATGTCATATGTTTAATTTAAAAGCACGTTATTTTGACATAAAACTACATTTATAAAAATAAGGTCGTAAAAAACATTTTCAAAAACACGTGATGTTAACCTTGTACTAAACTTAAATAATAAAGTTCGTAGAAAAATTAAAAACATGTAGTTTTTATAAACATCTCTTAAACTTTTATGACATGTTTTTTAATGTAGAAAGAAAGCACATTAAATTTTTTACACAAAGCGTAATAAATTTTCTTAAACGATTTTTTTTCGATAGTTTTAGTCAATGTTGTCAATTAAAGTGTTTTGTAAATCAAAGCTCATGACCTATATCTTGATCAAATTCAAAAACTGCTGAAAGACTTTTAATAAAAATAATTTATTTAATAGTGAAAATATTAAAGTTAAATACATAAATAGAGAGCCAATATTATCACTTTTTAAAACTTATTTCTTTAAAGTTATCAAAATAGCTATAAAATTATAAGTAAAAATTTATATACAAGTCCTTTACACTAATTCTTCAAATTTTGACATTTATAATTACTTTGTACCGTTAAAAATCAGTTTAATGTAGCATAAAAAGATTAAACTATTTAGAATTAGATTTTTACTGTTTAATTTTATGTACCGTTTAAATTTCATCAAAGATTTCTTTCTACACTTAATTTTATGTTATAAACTCTTTAACTCGTTTCTAATACTTTAGTTTTACTAAACCTTAACTAGTGTTCATGTATAAAGTAAAACAAAAAGAATTTAGATCGTAAAAGTTATAAAGTTTTATCTTTAAACTAGTAAAAAAAGTTTTTAATTGTTACAAGTTGCTTAAAAGTTAAAAAAAAGCAAACGTTCTTTAAACTTATTAAGAAACTTTTACTTTATGTTTTTGTTCTAATAAAAACAAATTTAACTAAAAATATTGCGCTAAAAAATAATTTGAAGTACACTATAGACAAATTAATAAATATCATGCGTAAATCGATTGTATCTACCATAAACAAACTGTTGTTCTTATTCTTATTTATAATAACATAAACTTGTTAGAAATTTATGTTTTAATCAATAGTTAAAATAAAGTATTAAACAATTTCAACATTTTGAAAAATTTGTTTTTTATAATTTACAAAATATAAATAAAATAGTATTTTAAAAACAGTTAACTAACTCTACTAGCTTAGTAAAAATAAAACTTTTATTTCAAAGAAAATAACAGCTTACTGTCTCCAAATTTTGTGCTATTTTCTGTTAAAGTTTATATCTTTTCTATTCTACAACTCAACAGAAAGTGATATGTAAAATTTTTAAATCCTTTGAATATTTCTATTATGAGATGTGTTTTGAAATAAACTAGCGCAATGAAGTTTTAACAGGAGTACAAGAGATTAAACTAAAATTGTTGCTGTCTATAAATTTAATCTAGTAAAACTTATACTTATAAATTTGAAATTTAGAGTTAAATTACGCCTAGATATGCATGTAAGGCTTTTATAAAAGTTTCTTCAATGTATTTCTAAAATTGTATGTTTAGTTTATGAAATTTAGATTTAATGTTTTGCTGAACAATTAATCATATATTTAACTGGTACTAATTTATAACTGAGTTAAACCAACTATTTATCTTTGAATTAACAACAAAACTATTTGAGACATTTGTTTAATGAGGCAAACTATTTTTTAATAACTTAATAGTTCAATGTGTAAACTGTTTAAATAACTATTTTTAAAATGATTTATTATTGGTTTATTGTCAAAGATTTTATTGGTATTGACAATGTCTTTTTGTACAATAAAACAAGCTTAATGCAAAAAGTATAATAATAAAACGTTGATATATGATACCCGTCTAAAGTTTCTTTTGGTCAGTAACTACTATCAAGTAAATTTCAATTCCTATCATTAAAAATTTTAACTACTTTTAAAACATTATTACAATTATAATCAACGACTTGTATATTTTATATTTGTTTAATAAATTGTTATAATTTTTTATTTTTTAATTAAAAATTTAGCTATGCTTTACATACTTTCATCTTGATTAAGTGATATATTTTACTAATTAATTTGTTCAATTTTAGTGTACTAGTTAAAAAATTATAACTAATTAGCTCAAAAAAACATTTACAAGAAATAAATAAGTAGATCAACAATTTTTATTAGAAGAAATACAATTCTTATGTTATTTAAGTTTTTTATATCCCTAAATACTAAAAAAAAATCAAAAGAGTTGTTTTTTATGATTTTCAAAACTAGAAAAAATCAAAAATGTTTTGAAAAAGATTACAACTGATTATTAAGCGACAAAATAAAGGCACTCAAAATATTTGGTCTTGGGACCTGGTGCACGCAAAAAACTTCCGGTTATAGAGCCGCAAACCACGGATACATTTAAACTTTTTGTCAAGGAAATCTTGTCTAACGTCTTGTCCAGGATTAATTAGAAAAACAAGCATTAAACTAAGTTAGCTTGTGTCTTTAACATAGTACTTTCTACAAAAAATAATAGAGTCAAATGGTCTAGTCACTAGTAGCATACATTTTTACTTTTAAACTTAATATATTTAACAAACATTTATATATTTAACTCAATAAAACGTTAAGTCGTAAACAATTGTATTTTTAATAAAACTTATCAAGTATATAAACTAATAAGTTAAACAAATTTAAATTCTAGTATCAATTGAATAGCTATGTATAAGCCAGCTTTTTTATCAGCATTTTCAATCTTTTAGTGTTTGACAAGAATTAATTTAATATAAGTTTCACAACAAAAGTTTTACACGAGTTAAAATAAAGCTTTTGTTTTACAGTCTTGTTTTTATTCAAACGTTAAATGAATCTTGTTTTTACATGTTTCATATGAAATTAAATAAATAGAAAATTATTTTTTTCAGGTATGCAGATATGAGACTTAATGAAAATCATCAAATTAAAAACATTTGTTTAAAATAATTTCTAGTCTTTAAAATAAGTTCATATGCTTATCTTTAAATTATTGTTTTGTTTCATGAAATATACTAGTATATATTTTGACACTGTTTTATAAAATTAGTATTTATTTAAAGTTTCTTTGTAAATATAATTTATATAAATCGACAAACTAGTATAATTTATTTTGACATATAAGACAAAGAAGATTTTATTTCTAGGTACCGCTTATTATACCTTTATGAATTTTGAACATTAAAGGTTATTTTTTTCTAACTTGTTTTATGACGTTTATTAATTAATAAAAAAGTATAATATAGTATTACAGTTGAATTACAGTTATGCTTGATTTAAATCTTTTATAAGCTTTATTCTAAGTAAAAACAAAAAGAAAATAATTTTTTTAAAACATTAGTGATTTGTGTACTTAATAGAATATTTTTAAATAGTTTCCGTTTTATGTTTTTTTTTCTGTAAAATTTTAGTTATATAAAAAATCTATATAACTCTTATGTTTTAAAATTAGTTTCAAGCTTTTCTGTCACTGATAAACAATTTTAAACAACATTTAGCCTCTTATAAAAGTTGCAAAGTAATAAAGTACCAAAATAAAAGAATACATACTGTTCTTTTAGTTACTTATACTTGTATACACTAATAATAGGTAAGAATTAGTTTAAATTTACTTTATATAGGACAGGGTTTCCCAAAACCATTTTCATAAACTCTTTTTAGCGAAATATTAAAAATAATCGCCTCATTTTTAGATGTATTGCCTCTATACTAGTTAAACACCAGTCAACCTTTTGCTACTTTATTAACACCCTGACAGCTGAATTCGCCCTTAGAGGGGCGATTTTTACTACTTTGGGGAAACACAGTAGTGCAACTACCTGTGTAGTGTGAAAGTAAAAGAAATGTTTCATAAATATAACTTAATCTCTATTTATCGTAGAAGTAAAAACGTAGAAACAACTTAATATACTTTTGACGGGTTAAAAATTTAAAGGTCAGCTTGAGCTGAAAATTAAAATGAAAAGAAGCGTTTTTCATGGTTTTTAGATTTCAATTATTTAAATTTTGTTTTTTAGTTTATTTTTAATATGTTTGGGTAAGATAGGTTAGGGATAACGGTATAAAAAAATAGAAGCCGTAAAAAAATTTGCTTACTCAGCTTTTTTGCAGATTTTTCTAGCCAAGACTGAGATTACTTTTCTACACTCGATAGAACTTATACTTAAATAGAAAACAGGTCGGTAGCACACTCATGAAACGTCATTGCTTTATTCACTCTAGCGTGAAAACTCAACGTATTTTAATATTTAACTTTAAACAAGCAAAGTTTAAACGCTTCAATGCTCAATTGGCATAACAACAATTAGAATTTCGATAACTGTGGTCGGTAGCCTTCTGTGAGATTTTTCCTAGGAAAGGTTTCTTAATGTTCAGCAATGTTGCTCACGGATAACAATGTTTTCCATGTTTCGTAGCTATAATAAAAGTTTTAATTTTATTTATTTAAAACAACTATTTCAAATTAGAAACGTTAGAAAATAAGCAGTAATAGAGCACTTGTAAAACGGAATTTTTTAACTGGCATCTAATTGTAAGATTTTTTGCGTCAAAACTTTATCATTTTAAAGGTTTATATTTAGATGAAATTACCTAGCTGGCCGCAGATTTTTGTTTTCTAGTTTGTTGACTTATATGAAAGTCTTAGAACACAAGTGAGAACGGGACACGTGTCCGTAATAGGGTTTAGTGTAAGGAATTAAGAAGGTTAAAAGTTTCAAAGTGATGTAAACAAGTTTTACCTTTATTTATTGTTCCTTCAATTTACACTTCGACCAGAACTAAAAATTACTTTTTGCGTTTCAAGATTTAGTTTGTTAAACAGCGAATTAAAATAAAACACAAAAAATTAGTTGCAATAAAATATTTTTAATACTTTAAGGTGGCGTTTTGTGAATTGGTGAGAGTGATGTATGACACATCCGTCAAGAACACTTATTGAGTTTGTTTGATATAAATAAAAGATGATGTTTGATGATATTTAGCTACAAAACATAAGTCAAGGTTGTTGAATATATTTCCTGTTGTTTGTTGTTAGCAGGTTAACGCGTGATGACGTCACACATAGGAAGAAATTTAGCTACCCGGATGTTGTTCATGTTTATTTTAAGTATTTTCTCATTAAAAGTGTGTTGATTAGTTTTTGTAACGCTTATAACTATTAAAAACTTTTTGTGATTGTATATATACGTATATATGTAATGTTTTGATTTAAATAAGTTTTTTAGATTGCAGAGGTATAAAAAACTGATCTTTATATGTTGTTTAAGTAAGTTAAAGCTTACAAGAGTGAAATTATTAAAAATATTAAATATTACAATGTATAAATTCAAACAAGTATAGTAAAAATGTTATGAGTGTCATATATTACGATAATTTCAAAGTATAATTATTATCTATGTTATTGATAAAAACTTTTGCATTGCAATGCAAACTAAAACTTATAAAACCGTTTTAAGAAAAAGAAAATATATAAGCAAGTTAAGCTTCTATATATAATTTTTTTAAATTAAAGAGAACTTCAACTTTAAAAATTAGTTTTTAGCAAACAATCGGTAAACTTCAAGTCTTATATTTAAATAAAATTCGCGGTAAAAGCATTTTATTTTCAAAATGTAGATAAAATGATAATATTAGTTTTATTTTCAATGCTTAATTAAACTAATGATCCTTTGATACTAACATCAGCATTATATGAATAAAACAACGTAAATTAATTTTATTTAAATTTTTTGTATAACTCTGATAATTTTTGTAAGGAAATTTTGATAGCAACTTACATCAATTACCGAGTTATAAAGTTTTTAAACAGCTTAGCTGTTTAACTAAAAATTTTTTAGGTTTCAAGCTAAGTTTTTTATGTAAAAGCTGTACATATATCGCTATATAGTTTTAAATGAACCAGAAAACTTTAAAATGTAGGAAAGATAAAATGAAATGTTTAATTGTTATAAAACTTAATTATTTTGCTTGTACTGAAAACTAATATAAAAAAATAGTATAAAGTAATAAAACAGACTTTGTTTTACACGTGTTTCGGTCTTTAGTATTGATGCACAATTTTTTAAAATTATTGTTCATTTAGCGCGAACTTTGTTTTTACAAATAAAAAATAGTGATATAAATTTATAACCTGTTCGTAGAGTTATATAACTCCCCGCACATTTCAAAATTTCGTTGCTTTTTGATGCATTATTTAAAAAAAATTGAAGATTAGTAGTTTAATAAAGCTTTGTAAACTTGATGAAAATGAACAGCAATTTAATAGTATATCACTGAAATCTTAATAAAATGTTCATCTTATAATCAACAAATACTCATCGTATCTCATTTTTGTTTGTTATAATTATTTGCGTTATATGTTCAAAAAACTATTTTACATTAAGTTTCAACTCAAACAAACTAAGAAAAAAACAATTAAAACTTGTTTAAAAAGTTTTAGTTAGTCAAACTTTTAAAAATTTTAATCAAAATTTATGACTCATTTAAAATAAAGCTTATTAACTTATGTACTTTATTAGATTTTCTTAAGTAGACGTATACTATACAAATTTTATTAAAATAAAGTATTAATTAATTATAGAGTAAAAATCATTTGTAATTTTCATTTATTTATTTTTAAATTGTTGGTGAATATTAAACGAAAAAGACGCTGACAATATTTGTTTAATTAGGTATGTGTTTAATTTAATTAAACATTAAAACTATACTAACAAGTTTTATGTAGTCTAACCTTTGTTTAGAAGTTGTTTAAGTATTAAACGAAATTTAGAAAAAGTTTATTTTTTAGGAAAAAATATAGTTAAGTAATTTAAAAAGTCTAACAATAATTGAAAAATTCTTAATGTTTAATAATTGAAAAAAATCTGTAACTCAAACCGAGACACAAAATTATCATTGTCATCAACTTAAAATTGAGCTTTAACAGACAGCTTAAATTTGTAAAAAATTATTACTAACTGTTAAATTGACAACTGTCAAAAGCAAAACCTTTAAAAAACAAAATTTTTGTTAATAAAGTCAATAGTTTTTAAATCGGTAAGCAGATTAAATAAAAGCATTTAACTGGCTCAGTCTAGATCTTTCTCGCAGACAAAATTTTGGAAATTGAGATGTGGTAGATTGTATGCATGCACCTTTAACTCCGGTTGCATTTCGTTGCAAAGTCGGTAATTGCGATCAAAATAATAAAAACACCTTCGTCTCAATGATATGTCTTCTACATGTCCAAGCGCCTGCCTGTATTTTTATTTTGTTTTAGGTGTTTAAACAAACTTTAAAATAAAGTTTTAACTTTAAGATAATTTAAACTTTGAGGACTAAACGAAAGAGTATATTTACAGTTCCAAAGCGTACAATTCCCAACCTCGTTTAATCCACTACCAGTTTTTTTTTTCGTTTATTTTATTTAAATTATCTATTTATTTATTCATTTTATACTATCGCTGTTACCCCTAATTCTACCTTTAGTCGGTAAAACTTACTTACCTTGGATTTGTCCGGATCGGAATTGATCGCGGATTGGAACTGAGCGGTTCCCAATTAAATGTATATAATTTATGAACTTTAGTTTCCAGTTAAATATTTGTTAGCATTGTGTATTATTATCTTTACTATGATCTTATTGCTGTTGTTTAAAAATGAATTCACTTGACATTTTTAGCAGACTTGTCGTAGCTATCACGGTTTGTTGCATCACAAAAAGAACGTTCTATGCATCTATCGATAGAAGGTTTCGCTTGGAAGCTAGCAAGGTCCCACCCATCACCTCTGCTTTGGCATATTATTCTCGCGTCATCATAAGAAGTTTCAGTCTGGTAGTAATTGTAATAATACTGCTTCCTTCTAGATTCAGATTTGATCAAATGTCTGTCTTCAGGAAACTCAATTTCCCAAGTATAAGCTGTAAAGTAAAAAAATATTAATTGGAAGTACATTTAAAAGTTTTGTTTTGAATTTTCAAATTTTTTATCATTTTTATATTTGTAGTTTTTTAAAACAGGCAAAGTATAAAAAAGTTTACGAAGTTATTTTACTGTTTTTTTTTTTTTGTTTTAATATTTAGCATATCTTTAACTAATTAGACTATAAATATACCGAAATATTTTTAAAACCTTTGTTTTGTAAAGAATTTAAGTTTGTAAGTATAATATTATAAGTAATAATTAGCAAATAAGTTTTACGTTTAATACAGTTGATTTATAAAGAAATATGTTATTAACTATTTTTTATTAAAAAACAAGAGTTATCTTCTTGAAAAAGGTTTAAATCTTAAATAAAGCTATTACTAAGCAATTTTATACAATTAAAAAAAAATGATTGTTTAGAATTCAAAAATAAACTTATTAACATTCACAATAGTCCCAACTTCCATCACTATGGTAACACCAAGGATAATGGGCCGTCCACCAAGCCAATGTTTTATACCTTCTAACGCAAGTATTTCCATATTCGGGAGTTACCCATTGCCAGTTACTAAAGTCACATTCCTTACCGTCAAATCCTTTTACAGTAAGATTCGACCACCCTGAAGAGTTTTAAGTGTGGAAAACATGTTTAAAATTTATGTTTTAAACAGTTTAAATAAATAAAATAAAACTATCTTTAAAAAGAAACCTTAATAGAGTTAGTGTAGAGCCGTTTAAAGAACATAAATGTTATTAGTTGAAAGTATTTTATAATTTGAAACCATTGGAAAATAAGTTTTTTTTTTCATTTTTTTACTTTAATACAGCAGTATACTTAATGTCAAACTTGCTATGAAACTTTATACTATATATGCAGTATTTCATATTTTATTTTTAACAAAGGAAATATTATTATTTTTTTTTAACATTGATATAATTATTTAAAAAATAATAATTTTAACTCCTCACCAGCATGGCTAAAGACAAAAAACGTTGCTATAACCTGCAAATTAACATTTAGATAAAACAAAAAAAAATTATATATAATCAGAGTACTAGCTTAGTTTTATTTAATATTAGACGAAAGTTTTGTCTTTTAAACGACTTACCACAAAAGCAAAAGCAAACCTCATTGATAATTTTATTTTCAACTAAATATATTTAGTTATTCTATAAAATCTGTAAAAGTTATTCTTAAGCTTCTAACAAACCGAATAAGTTTTTTTATGTGTTAAGTGTAAACATTTTTATTAGTTAATTTGCATTAAAGATACTTCTTTGTACAATAAAGAAAACTATTTTTTAGATTAATCTAAATCCGCATTGCTTTTCAAACATAAGATTTATTATTATAAGCGTAAAGTTTGTAACAAACAAAAACCTTAGACTTTTTATAAACATTCTCGAAACCATAAACACATTACTTACTATAATCAGTACACTTTAAGTTTTTTAATAAGAATAATTGGTCAATATACACCAAGTAGTTAAAATATGTTATAAGCTTAACAACTTTAATTTTTAATCATAAACTACATATTAAATATAAATGTAAAAAAATCTACATTAAATACGGAAATTTCTTTTAGAATCTCAATTTAACATAGCTAAAAAATTAAAATTGTTCTAATTTGTTTAATTTATATAGAAGCAACTCAGTATAAATAAATCATAAGTTTGATTAACGATAAAAATTTTTCTATTTTAATAAATAAAATACGTATTTAACTTCACCTTAAGTATTTAACAAAATAAGTTTATACAAAGTTAGTTTAGTTTTACTAAAAAGTTGTCTTTAGAAAGAAATTTAAGAACGCCAACTTAAAACTACTAATAAATAACAATATAACAATGTTTTAAACTTCGATCTTTTAGTTTTTATTCTAACACATCTATTTAAAACTGTTAAAAAAAATTCAGTTTTTTTCTTGAGTAAAATAACTTCAATTTTTTAATTTAGAAGTTTATTTATGGCTTTAAATCCTTTTTTTCTTTTGCCTTTTTTTTATTAAGAATTTGGTATGTGATTTTGAGTGAAACATTACGAGTTTTACGATCATAAAAATGAAATAGAAGCAGGTGGTTGTGACATAAAAATACTCTTAAAAAATAAAGTCGTTAAAAATACAAAAAAAGCACGTAATCATAACCTAAAAATAATCTTTAAAAAAATTAAGTTGGTAGAAAAAACAAACATATAGTTTTTATAAACACCTCTTAAACTTTTATGATCTGCTTGTTAGTGAAAAGAAAAAACACATTTTTTTTACAAGAATCGTAATAAAAAATCTTGATCAACTTTTTTTTCAAAACTTCTTGCCCATGTTGTCAATGAAAGTGTTTTAGAAAAAAACCTAATTTTTAATCGAATTCTAGTAGTTTTGTTACAAAAAGTTACAATTTTAAAAATTATTGAAAATTTATGTTTTAAATTATCAATAAAGTTATAAATAACAAAGTATATAAAAAAACTTCATAGTTACTCTTCACATTTTGACATTTATAAGTGTTGTGTACCTTAAGATATTAGTTCAATTTAGAATACAGAAATAAAACTTTTTGCAATTCATTTGTTACTTTTTATTTTATATGTCATTAACATTTTATAAAACAATTCTTTCCTAACTAGATATTTGTATAAAACTATTTAACTTGTTTATAGTACTTTGATTTTACTTAAGCTCAACTATTATTCATGCAAAAAGTAACAAAAGTCTACTTTATTAAAGGTATTAGAACTCTAAAATAAAAAAATGAATTACATTATTTAAAAATCGGTTTTATCTTGCATTAAGTTGTTTTTGTTTTTAAAAAAAGCAAACTTTATTTTATACTAATTGAGAAACTTTTACTTTGCGTTTTTAATTTATTGTTGAGGTAAAAAATCATAGATATCGTGAGTAAATCAATTTCGTTCTCACATAAACAAAATGTTGTTATTAATCTTATATATAAGACCGAAACCTGTTGAAAACTTATGTTTTACCTGATAATTGAAACCGAAATAATAAAAAAGTTACAAGACTTAACAAAATATTTCTATCAACTGACAAAACTTAAGTTAAGTAGTCTAATAAAATAATAGTAAGCAAAATTTGGTTATTAACTGACAAAATCTAAGTTAAACAGTCTAATAAAAACAAACAGTTATGTGCTTGTGAATAAAAAAAACTTTTATATCAAAGAATATCTCTTAAAAAATAGTCTATGCTTTTTCACAGTTTAACAAAAAGTGATAAATGTAAGTATTTTAATTCCTGTAAACTTTTTTTTGTTAAGATGTATGTTTTAAAATGAGTTAGCGATTTTGTTACAAGAGTAAAAGGTAATAAATTACGTTATTATTGTTTATAAATATTATCTAGTATAACTTCTACTTACAAATTTGAAAATTAGAGTTTAAATACGGAAAGAAAATACAAGTGTAAGGTTTATGTAATTATAAAAGTTTATTTAATATTTGTATTTTATATTTTTTAAATTTTGACTTCAGATTTAAAATTATTATCTATATAATTAAACTACTTTTAATTTAATCTAAGATAAAGAACAACATTCTTAGTTAACATTTGTTTAATGAGCCGGAAATTCTTTTAACTACTTATTAGTTATATTTATGCACTAATTAAAAACAAATTATAAGATAAGTTTATTATTCGTTTGTAGTCATTATTTTCTTTGAAATGAACGACTTTTCGATTGTACAACAAACAAGCTTAAATCGAAAAGAAAAAATGTATAGTTTTATAAGTTTAAATGCGTCTAAAATTTCTTTCGGTCGGTCATTCGTAACAAGAAAATCTTAATCATTAAAGTTAAAATACTTTTTATCTTTAGAACTTTATTACAACTTCAATCAATGACTTATACATTTTATGTGTATTTTAAAATTATCACTGACAATTTGTGTTCTTTACTTTTAGTTTTAAAGTTTTTACTATGCTTTACAAACTTTTATCTTAACAAGTTGACTAAATAACTAAACTTTACTAATTATTTTATTCAGTTTAAATCTAATAAAATACAAATAAAATACAATTTAATTCTTTTTATGATTTTCAATCTCTATATAAATTATAAATTTTTTAAAGAAGATTACTTAAAAAAAAACAAGCTGTAAACTTATTTTCTTCTATCTTTAAAATATTATATCCTACAAATAAAGTGGTAAGTAATAATTACCAATAGTATGCATTTTAATGACTAATTTACTTATAATACACTTAAACAGGAAAATAACTTAAGATTACAAATCATATTAAACTATTAACTTTTATTATAGGAGACAGACTGCGGCTTGCAACGAAAAATTCTGATAAAAGCATACATTTTTTAAGCAACTGAAGATATTATGGATATTGCTTACAACTTAGCTATAAATTATAAAAATGATAATTATTGTAGATTTATAACTTCATATTTTGTCACATAATAATCTAAAATAGTCTTTTTTATGTTAACTTTTACAATTATGTTAAGTAAGTGGGGTACGCGATTAACTTAATTTTTTGATTTGCATGACTTATAAAAGTCTGCGGAGAGATGATTTAGTAAGTATGAATGCTTAACTAAATCATACTAACACGTTTATTCAAACTCTCTGAAATTAAACTTTAAAATTTGTTTTAAGTAGGCTGATTTCAGTTATTCAATATCTAAGTTAGAAGAAACGTGTTAATTTTTTTTTTTAGTTTGTTAGTCAAATCATGTGACTTTAAGCTAGAATTTTCGTATGGTTTTTACCAAAACATAATCATAAAAAATTAAAACGTAATAACTTTTAAAGCTGATTTTTGGAAAAAAACATAAAATTAAAAAAAAATAAGGTCGTAAAACTATCATAAACTATGAATTCAGACCTATAAAAACAACTTTATTAATTTTAGGAAGTAAAAAATAATTATCTTTAAATTTAGTTAACTAAAAACATTTTATCTTTAAATTAGAAAAATTCACTTAAAATTTTGAAACTTATTTCTAAGTTTGCAAAAAACCACATTTTGTAAACACATAAACATTTGTTTTAATGGTATTATGAATAATAACGTTTCGTACAAATCGTGAATATAATATTTTGTACTAAACGAATGCTTTAACATAATAGTAAACATTTACTTAATTAAAATAAAATGCATTATTGAAGTTTACTACAAAAATTGTTCCGGTGTTGTGCAAAAAGATGTGCTTCCAAAGTTAAAAATGTACTTTAGTTAACTACTTAAGTTGAAAATTTAGACTAGCCGTTGCTTCTTAATTATGAATTTTCTCACAGTTTTAAAATTTTTGTCTTGAGTTGTTGTATTTTAATTTTTTACAAGTCTAAAAATTTATTATTTTTTAGCTATTGAAAATATAGTGTTTTTAAATGTCATGCATCATAAAAGATAACTAAGCACCATTAAACAATAGGTCAAAAAAATATGGTAAATACAATTTAAAAAGATAAAGTACATTATAAATTTAAGAACTTTTAACTTTTATCATCTTATACATATTAAATATAAAAGTAAGGAAATTATATATTAAATACGGGCAAACTTTATTTAAAAACTTATAATTTTGTTTAAGATAAATTGATTATAGTAAATTTAATCTTTGAAGGAGTAACTCAATAAATAAAAAAATATAAGTATATTTAATGATTAAGCATGAGTTTCTTTTTAAAATAATTAATAGAATGCGTTTTTATTAAAAAGTGTTTACAAAATTTTGTTAATTAAAAAATATTAAGGTTTTGCTTTAAGAAATAATTAATGTTTAAGATATAATAAAATTCTTAATAAAATTTCAATAAAAAAGTCTTTACTACGCAATTTAAACAATTTTAAGTAAAAATCCTTAATAAATAACAACATATTAACCTTTTAAACTATTCTCTTTCAGTATTTTGCTAACATATCTATAACTGCTATATTAAAACTTCAATAGTTTTTTTTCAGTAAGCTAAATTTAGTCTTTTACTTAAATATTTATATATAGTTTTTATATGAATTTTCAGCCTTTTTCATATTAAATTTGACCTTGTTACTTTGAGTTAAACATTTAAAGTTTTAAAATTGTAAAAATTGTTGAAAGGCATGTGAATTTGAAGTAAAAATACATTTAAAAAAATAAGGTCATAAAAAATATTTAAAAAAACATGTGATGATGACTTAAAAATAAGCTTTAAAATAACTAAGTTCATGGAAAAATAAAAAATCTTGTAGTTTTAAACATCTTTTAAACTTTTATGATCTGTTTGTTACAGTAAAAGTAGAGCACATTGATTTTTCAATATAAAGTGTTATAATATATTTTAATACATCTTCTTTTTTTGAAAAGTAGTTTTTTTGTCAATGAAAATATTTCAAGCAAAAACTGAAATATTCTTTATCGCATCCAAAAAGCTTTGTTAAAATACTTTGATAATTTAAAAAAATATTTCAAGTATTTTAAACGGTTTCTTTTTAAATTATCTACTTTTAATTTTCAAGTAGTATAGAAAAATCAGTAAACTAAATAAAAAAAAGTATATAGTTACTTTTTACACTTTGACTTTTATAAACATTTTTCTACCCTAGGATATAAGCTTGATGTAGAATACAAAAAACAAAGTTGCTGCAATTTATTTTGAATGTTTAATTTTATGTGTCTTTAAATTTTATAAAAAAAACTTTTTACATCTAAATATTTTATATTAAATCGTTTACCTTGTTCATAGTACTTTTCTTTTACTCAAACTTAACTACTAATTATTATAAAAATTAACATCGTTTTATTTCTAAAGCTTAAACTTTTATCAAATAAAAGTGATTTTTATTTCGCATTAAGTTGTTTTAATTATTCAAAAGAAGCAAACGTTCCCTAAGCTTATTACGAAACTTTTACTTAATGGTTAAAGAGATTTTATTGAGGTGAAAAGTTATAAAATTAATTAATTTAGTTCTCACATAAATCAACTGTTGTTAAAATCTTATTAAAAAGACAGTAAGCTGTTAAATACTTGTGTTTTAGCTGATATTTGAAACCGATATTTAAAACAATTACAAGACTAAGCAAAATTGTTTTACTACCTGACAAAATTGAATTTAAATCATCTAATAAAAACAAACAATTAGCATTACTAGGCTAATGATTAAAAAAATTATTACAAAGAAAAAAAAGAAAACTGTTCGCAATTTTTTTTACGCTTTTTATTTTAATTTCTCAAAAATTTTTCACACAACTTAACTGTAAGTGAAATGTTTAAAAAAATCAAGTCCTTTAAACTTTTTTTTAACATACATCTTAATACGTAATAAGAATTACGTGCAATTAGATTTTAACAAAAGTAAACGTTTATGTAAACCTATGATGAAGTATTAATATGTCGTTAAAAACGTATTACAACAACGTTTAAAACTTTTTGAAGTTTTTTTCTACTTATATTTAAAATATTTACTGCTATGTTAAGGCAACTATACTTATAACAAATAGAATTACTTTATAGATAAAACTAAAGCGATAAAACTTAAATATAGTGCAAATGAATTAAGAACAAACTATATTTAAGCTTTTAAAAGTTTTGTTTTAGTGATAAAACATACAAACTTAATGAAATGCATTAATACTTTAATATATGTCTTTTTTTATATTCGACTGTCTTTTTTATCGATTAAATTTTGAATAAAGATTTAATTAATTATTTAAAAATAGTTATTTTAACCTAAGTTTTGACCCAGACTATTTTTAAAAGAAACAAGTAAGAAATATTATTAGCGAATAAGAAGCAGAAAAGGTTTAAATATGACAATCTAAGTCTTTCTCACAAACGAAGCTCTTTTGATATGAGTCTTGTTCAGTGTTGACTATGTGGAATTCACCCCTCTTAATATTTTTATTTTGATACACGAAATAAGGTATGTCATCCCTGTTCTCATTCTTCTTAATTCCTTCCGCTGTCGTTTTGCCAAAATAAAAATCCACATTTCTCACCCAAAACGCATCCCACGTTTGGATCAAAGGACGAAGTGCTTCCCTGTAATTTCAGTTTAATATTCTTTATATAAAACTCGAAAAAAAATACATTTCAAACATGCAGTGCATATTAAATTTTATCTAAATATTGACAGATATCATGTATTTTACTTAAAAATTAAAAACTTTTATTTAAAAACTTACTCAGTATTTCTAAAAGATTTGTCGAAGTCGTCTTCGTTATAGGTCCACCACCAATTTCCTTCCTTAATATTATACCAAGAATATATATATGGCTTTGCTTGAAAGTTAGCAAGGTCCCAGCCCTCACCTCTGCTTTGGCAGATTTTTCTCGCATCTTTATAAGTTGTTGCAGTGAATCCAAAGTTGAAATAATATACCTTTTTTCTTGATTCAGACTTGATCAAATGTCTATCTTCAGGAAAATTAACTTCCCAAGTATAAGCTGTAGAATTTGAAAAGTGTGTTTGACTATAAAAATATTGTTTTTCAAAATTGACTTTTCATTTGTGTATTTTAAGATTTTAAAGCAAATATAGTGTAAATTTAAACTATTTTTTAATCTGCTTTACACATTTTACGACTTTTTTTCGGTGTTTAGAAATTAGTTTAACTATAATAATTATTTAAAATATATAAAATAGTTATAAAACCACTGTTTTATAAACAAACCACGTTTGTTAGTGTAATTTTATCGTAAAAGAGTTAATTTCAATAACAATTTGAACACAGTGAATAAACTAAAAAAAAAGACTCATGATTTTCGTAGTTTAAAAGTATTAGAAACTGTTGCTAAAAAACTAATAAAAAATAAAAACGACTAAATATAGTATTTAACTTTACTAACATTGACAGTAGTCCCAGCTTCCATCGCTACGGTAGCACCATGGGTAAGGCGACATCCACCAATATCCGTTCGACGACTTGTACTTTCTCACGCAGGTGTTTCCATATTCGGGTGTTTCCCCGTACCAAGAACTAAAATCGCAAACACGACCATCGGAAGTCGTTACAACGAAGTTCTTCCATTCTGTAGTAATTTGAATGAAGAAAATGTGCTAAATACATAGGTTGAAGAGTCACACTATCAGGGGTAAGATTATCTTCGTAGACAATTTTAGAAATAGTGTAAAACAAGTAATAAAATATTTTCTTTTTGCAAAAAATCGTTTTCTATTGTAAATCATAAGAAATAAAATATACTAGTTTTGAAAAAATATTTAAATGTAACACATTTAATACTAAATGTGAAACTTGCAGTAGTTTATGTTTTATTGTTTAAGGACGTTTTTCTTATTTTTATTACTAATAAATTTATTTTTTAAACATTTAATATAAACTTCTCACCAGCATGGCTGAAAACAATAAACGTTGCTAGAACCTGAAAATTAATATTTAGGTTTAATATAAGCCTAGAACCAGAATACTTGCTTATATCTATTTTTGAGTTAATAATAAAATTAAAACTATATTATTTGCTAAATTTAAGTATCTAATTTATTACATTAAGTAAGTGTATATTAGCTATGTTTTAATTAGATGTATTATAAAAACAAGTGTTTTACTTTATAAGTAAAGCTTAGTTTTTTATATGACTTACCAAAAAGGTTAAAGCAAATCTCATTGGTAGTTTTAATTTTAACCAAATCTTTTTAACTTTTCTATAAATTGTGTAAATTATTCTTAAGCTTCTAACAAACTAAATGAGTTTGTTTATATGTTAAATTTTAATACTTTTATAAACTTATTTTTATGTTTTAAAAATACTTATTTGTTAAAAATACATATTACTAAAAGATTGCTTTAAAAACATAAGCTTAATTAGTATCAGTGTAAAGTTTGTAAAACACAAAAAAATCGTATATTTTTTGTAAACATTCCTCAAACCATAAACACATAATAATTAAAATTAGTACAATAACTTAAAATTTTTTAGTTAAAAAAATTATCAATAAAAAAACTGGTGAATATACATTAAGTAGTTAAAATTGTTACAAACTTAACAATAATATTCTTTTAGGTCAAACTTAACAATTTTAAATTTGAATCATGCTTTACATATTGAATATGAATTTTGAAAAAGTACATTAAATACGGACTATTTTTTATTTATTTAGAATTTCTACTTAACATGAGCTGAAAAAATAAAATTATTCTAGTGCGTCTAATTTATATACGAGCAACTCAGTACAAATATATTTTACATTTGACTAAAGATTAAAATTAGTTTTTAAACAATTGATAATATGTTTTTTTATTCAACCTTAAGTATTTACTAAAGTAAGTTTGTACAAAACAATTCTAATTTTACGAAAAAGCTGTCTCTAAAACGCAGTTTAACAACGCTAACTAAAAACCACTAATAGAAACGTTAAAAGCTTTGATCTTTTAGTTTTCTATTGTAACACATCTATCTAAAACTGCTAAAAATGAATATAAATATTTTTTACTAAGTAAACTAACTTCAGTTTGTTAATTTCAAAGTTTTTTTTATGGTTTTATTAACATTCTTTTGCCTTTTTCATTTTTAAGCACTTAAAATTAGACTTTGTGACTTTAAGTAAAACATTAAAAGTTTTACAATCATTAATAAAAATAGAAGCATGTGATTTTGACATAAAAATACACTTAAAAAATAAGATCGTAAAATATATTAAAATAAAACATGTGATATTGACCTGAAAATAAATTTTAAACAAATTAATTTCGAGAAAAAAAAACTTGTAGTCTTTACAAAAATTTTATATATTTTTATGATGTGCTTGTAAGTGCAAAAATTGAGCAATATTATTTTTAAAACGTAGCGAATTAAAATATTTTTAACATTTTTTTTAGTTCTTGCCCATGTTGTCAATAAAAGTTTTACAAAAACAAAGGCCTAATTGTAAATCAAAATCTAAAAGCTTTTTTAAGAAAAATTAAAATTATAAAATTTTTTGAAACTTTTTTTTTTAAATAATAAATAAAGTTATAAGTAAAAATATATTAAATAAAATTTATTGTCATTCTTTAGTTTTTGACTTTTATAAATATTATGTAAGAAGTTAGTTTAATTTAGAATACAAAAATAAAACTTTCTGCAATCTATTTTCACTTTTAATTTCTTTGTCGTTTATATTTTATCAAACAAATCTTTCTTAAGTAAATAATTTGTATTAAAATATTTAACTCGTTTATAGTACTTTTATATTACTTAAACTTGACTATAATTCATGCAAAAAGTAAAAAATTCTTTTTTATAAAATATATTTAAACTAAAAATTTTAAACAACAATCTGTTAAAAGTCGTATTTTATTTGCATTAATTTTTTTTTGTTTTTATAAGTAGCAAACTTTATTTTATACTTATTGAGAAACTTTTAATTTGTGTTTAAAAATTTTTAATTGAGGTAACAAATCATAGATATCGTGAGTAAATCAATTTCGTTCTCACATAAACAAAATTTTGTTATAATCTTATTTATAAGACATTAAGCTATAAAAAACTTGTGATTTAGCTGATATTTGAAATCGAAATAAAACAATTACAAGACTTAACAAAATATTATTATCAACTGACAAGTTTAAGTTTAACAGTATAATAAAATCAAACAGTTATGTTTAATAGCTTGTTAATTAAAAAAGTTATATCAAAGAATATAACATAAATAATGGTCTATGGTTTTTCACAACTTAATAAAAAAGTGATACATGTAAACTGTAAATAATTCCTGTAAACCAAGCACGTGGCTTGGTACGTTTCTGCAAATCTACAGAAACGTATACTTATGTACGAAAAAACTTTCTTTTATTTCAGTTTGAAAAGACCCTGTTTTCTTAGCTTTTAGTATTCATTTATACTTAGTTATGCACTCCTGAGAGATAATTTTGACATATGTCTAATCTTTAGCACTTTCAGTGTTGTAAAAAATTAAACGAATTAAATACATCCAAGTTGTAACATTTAGCGCATTAAAGCTTTAATTTGTCAAAAATCTGCATTGCAAAATTGATTCTAATGGAAGCTGTAGCTTCAAAACACAAAATCATACAATTTTATGTTATAAGTATTCGCATAACTTGTTGTTACTATTGACTACGTTAAATGTTTGAATTTTTGAACCATTTAATATTTTTGAGTTAAATTGTGATTTTCTTATATTTATTTTTAATGAATGTTTTCTGGGTTTACACAAGTGGCAACACATAAGGAGTCATAGGGGGTGTGGAGCAAAACAAATTGCCTTGTATACAGTTATCACTTGTACTTCAACATTCCATTTTTGATGTATTAAGATAATTGCATAGTTTCAGATTAAATTTAATAACATTAGAGGTAGCTTAAGTTGCTGTGTTCCTGCTAAGACTTATCACGCATCATTTCAGATGTTTTAATTTTTGTAGATTTGTAACTTTTTTGAGCTAGCTACGTCCCTGCTGTAAACTATTTTCGTTATGGTATATGATTTGAAGTAAGTTAGTGCAATGAAATTGCTTTAAGAGTAAAGATATTAAACTGACGTTATTATTATTTACAAAGGTTGTCTAATATAAATTTTACTTAAAATTTGAAATTAGAGTTGACATATAGAAAGGAAATACAACTATTTTGGTATAAATATTAAAATGTATTTGATATTTGTACAGTTTATGCAATTTAAATTTGTTTTTAGAGTTATAACTATTATCAATAAAACTGAACTACTTCATAATTTGTTTCAAGAAGGTTTTTAATCTAAGATAAGGAACACCGTTCTAAGTAAACATTTTTTTATTAATCCTAAAAATTTTTACTTACTTGTTAGTTCTATTTGTGCACTAATTAAAAACAAAATATAAAGTAAGTTTATTTATGGTTTCTTGCCATTAATTTTCATTGAAATTAACAACTTTTCGATTGTACAATAAAACAATATTACTCAAAAAAATTATAAAAAAAGGTTTATCGGTTTAAACCCGTTTAAAATTTCTTTCGGTCGGTCATTGGTAACAAAAAAAACTTAATTACTAATGTATTTTTTTCTTTTTTTTTAAACATTATCACAGTTTTTATCAAATACTTGTAAACTGTATGTGTATTTTAAATCCTTACTAACAATTTGTATTCGTTGAAGTTTTTACTATACTTTACATACTTATACCTTAACAAGTTGATAAGCTTTACTGATTTTTTATTCAATTTAGATCTACTGACTAAAAATTATTTGCTTAAACAAAACATCTACAACAACTAAACAAGTTTTATTTTTAAGTAAAAATCAAATCATAGATTATTGGAGTTTTTTGGTATCCGTTTAAAACTATATAAAATAAACTTTAGTTCTTTTTATGATTTTTAGTCTCAAAATATAATTTTTAAATTTTTGGAGATGATTATAGAAAGTGAAACAATTTAAAACTTAGTTGCTTGTATCTTTAACATAGGTACTTCCTACAAAAAAAAATTCGATAGTAATAATCACTGTAAGTTTTAAATAATTAATTTCCCCATAATACACTTGAACTTTCACAATACCTGAAGATTACAATTTATGTTAAAACTTTTAAAATAAGAAGCAGGCTCTTTGAAATGGAAGGAAAGTTCTGCTGAAAGCATACTTTTTTATAATAACAGAAAATATAATGGAAAAATTTATCACTAGGCTATTACTTAAAAGTTTTAATTATTATTGCTCTGTGACATATATAGTGACATATTTAGTGTAAAATAGTCTTTTCATGTTGTATAAGTAAGGCACACAAGGAACTTTTTTTCAATTTACTTGAGTTATGAAAGACTGCCGAGAGTTTACTTAGTAAGTATAAATGCTTAATTCTATCGGACTAACACATTTGTTCAAAACTCTTTTAAAAAAAATTTCAACATTAGTTTTTAGTAAGCTAAATTCAGACTTTTATTTAAAAAATAATAGGAACGTCCTATAAAATAAACCAAAAAAGTTTAAATATCTTTTTGGAGAGTCACATGTTTTTACTTTTATACAACCTTAATATTTTTAAAGTTATTGATAAAGCTAAATGCGTTATTTTGATTGTTTTATGACCTTAATTTTCTAAAGTTATATTTATGCCAGATAACAAGATTTAAGGTATTTGTACAATCTAAACTTTTAAAGTTCATATTTAGGTAAAAAATTAAAAGCAATTTTTAATTCAAGCCAGAAGATCAAACTAACAAACTTAAAAATACCAAAAAAAAAATTATTAATTTTAAAATTAAAAGAGTGAAGTTAGATTACTAAAACAAATATCGACGGTTGTTTTTACAGAAGTTAGAAACAAATGTGTTAGTTTAACAACTTTCAAGTAAACTTCATAAATTTTACTTAAAATAGTTTGAAATCCTAAAATTTGATCTTTTTTCCCTAGATAATAAGTGTTTTATTTACTTTTTAAGTTCTTGTAAATATTTCATTTGAGTTAATTAGTATTTTAAATCAGTAGATTTAACTTGAACAAATCAATTAATAATATTTATCAATTTGTTAAGATGCAAGTATGTAAAATATGGTAAAAACTTTAAAAATTTTTGATGAAACTTATGAAATATCAGTAATAAATTAAAAAAAAAAATAATTACAAGTTAGTGATTTTGATTTTAATAATACGTTAAAGATAAGGCTTCAAAAATACTGTTATAAATAAAGTTAAGACTATTCAATCCGATAGCGACTTTAGTAGGTTTGATAAAACAAGTTCTTAAAACTATGTTCAGCGTTATATAAAGTAAAACTTAAAATAAATATTAATGTGATCGTAGTATTTTTTTAAATTTAATGTCAATGAACTCCTTGTTAGCAGTGACATTGGAAAAAGAGTGACAAAAAACATTTCAAAGAGATATACTTTTAACATTTTTTTTTATATTTTTGTCTTGAGCATGTTTTGATTTACAAGAAAACACTTTCAATTTAAAAAGAATCTATGACCATAAATTAATAATAAGTTATTTTAGAAATTCTACAAAAAAAAAGCAAGTAGAACTAATAAAAAATTCGAACATTGTTTGGCTCATTAATTTTTTTCTTAAGTTATTGTTTTTTTTTCATTAAAATTTATAATTCAATAACATTAAAAAAGTTAGCTTATATAGACTATAGTTGTTAAACAAATAATAAAATTTAAACTATAAAAATTATGAGAAAAACTGAATTTTCTATGAAGCAAAACATACATTTTTTCTCAGTAATTTAAATTTTAATTATAGTTTAAGCTAAAAAATATGTTCAATCAATTAAACGTAAAATAAATTATATTTATAGTTCTTAAGCTTTATTAAAGCAGTTTATTTAATTTCTTATACACTTTAGAAAATTATTATAGCTTTACACAAAAGTTAAATAATAAAGTTCATAAAACTTCAAATTTCTAAAATGTGTAACTGATAAAGGCTAAGTTTTTGGTAGATAAGAATTTGTTTTAAGAACTTTATTGTAGTTTAAAACTAAAAGTAAGTGAAGTTTGAAAAAAAGGTGTTGTTATTGTTATTAGTTCTTAGTATTACTTATATTAATCTAGTAAAACTACTTGTTAAGCTACTTCATACAACTAGACACAAAATAAGTCGTCTTTTGATTGAGAAATAATGACTAAAACGTGTAATTTTTTTTTTTTTAAATATAATAACCTATTTCAAAAATTTTAATGGTTTTTTGCTTGAAACTGTTAAGTTAAGCAAAGTTGTTACATGTTAGAATGAAATAAACCACAACCTTAAGTTTATAAATCTTCATCGGTGTTTTACTTTTAACTAATTTATTAGCTTAGTATCTTTACTTAAAGTGTTCCTAAGTTAAACTAAAAAAGTAAAAAGTTTCTTAAGAAATTTAAAGGACTATTTTTCTTTTTTTAAACTTGAAACAACTTTTTATCAATAAAAAATTACTAGAATTTAGTTTAAACTTTGTTTTTTGAACGATATAAAAGTCAGTTATATTTTTACGTGAAAAATAGTTAAGTTTTAGTAAAACTAAAGTATTAACAAGTTAAACGATTTAAAATAAATAACATACAGAGTAAAAAAAAAAATGATAAAATTTGAACGGCACAAAATATTAATCAGTAATAAATTGTTTTTAGTAAGTTTAATTTTTGTTTGCTTTAGTTTTTGATGTTACAAAATGTATAGAAAAATGAAAGTGAATTTGTTTATATGAATTGTTACTAATAACTTTATCAATACTTTAAAAAGAAGAAGTTTAAAAAAGTTATAATATTGGTTAAATTGTTTAAAGATTAACAAAAAAATATTTTAGAAGCAAATCAGAAATAAGTCAAAAAAAAAATATTTTTCTTAAACACTTTCAATGACAATATGAGCTAGTTTAAAAAAAAAGACTTTTTTAGATTTTATTTTGCTCTGAAAAAATACAAAGTGCTCTATTTTTACAGTCACAAACAAGTCGTAAAAGTTTTAGCGATGTTTTCAAAAGTTATATGTTTTTAGTTTTTATAAAAACTAAATTTTTTAAAGTTTATTTTTAGGTCCGTAAAATGTTTTATTTTTATTTTTTACTACCTTTATTTTTCTAAAAATTTGTTTTTTGTGAAATTTACATGTCTTTCAATTATTTTACGACCACACTTTCAAGTGTATTTTAATTTTAAAAATATATTTCGACAAGTTTTTTTACAATCTTTAAACTTTAATGTTTTGTTTTAAGTGGCAAGATAAAATTTAAAAATGAAAAAGGCAAAAAAAGCAAATAAAGCCATAAATAAACTTCCAAATTAAAAGACTGAAGTAAGTTACTCATAACAAGTATTAAAGTTGTTTCTAATAGCAGAATTAGAAAAATATGCTAGACAATAAAGAATTCAAAAGTAAAAGTTTAAAATCTTAATGTGTTTATTACAATGCCTACTATAAACAACTTTTTGATAGATTCTAATACTTGTGAAAAAACTTACTTTAGTAAATGCTCAATTTAATTAGCTTGGTGTTTTAGAAGTTTTTTAGCTTTTAGATCTACAGATAACGCTTAGAAGTTTTGTATTTCACCTAAATTTCAAAAATTTTAATTTTAGAAGAAGAACATATACGATTTATATTTGTTGTTAAAGATTTCTTAATTTTATTTTAAATACCAATTTAGTACAATAGGTATAAAAAAATATGGAACTTATTAAGACAAAAATATTTAAAATATAGTAAGAACTATAATTTAAAAGTTTATATTATAAGTTACTTATTTCTAAATAATAATTCAAATAGAAAAATAACAAGTTTGTGACTATAATCGAGATAATGTGCCTAAAATATTTAGCGTACTTATGTTATCGGTAAAGGTTAATTAATATAAATATTAATATGTTAGTATTTTTATAATAGTAGTGAGTTTCGTTGCAAATCTAATATCTACTTAAGTGAAAAACTTTTATCATTTAAAGGATTTTAAGTATACAAAGTCAGATACAATATTTAATTTAAGCACGAAAACTTAAAGCTTTACTTGTTTAAAAACAGTTTTACTTAAGTATTTAAAAAGAAAATAGCTTTGAAAAGAAAAAGTTTTGTAGAATTTATAGTAAGCAGCTACTAAAAAATCGAAACTCATTTTGTTACTTAATTCACAAACGAGGTTTGTTTAATCGTGAATAAAAAGTTTTATTTTGCTTTATATTGAGTTGCTCCTTTGAATCTTGACGCACTTAAGTTTATTTTTTAAGTGTTAGTTAACTTTAAGTAAAAATATATAATCACTGAGTATAATTTATTTTGTTTGCTCGGTTTTGAAATATAGTTTCTTTAAATTTTTATTCAGTATGTATAGCATTCTTATAAGTTAATAGTGATTAAAAACTTGTTAATATTTTTTATCTAATTTGTTTATATTTAACTACATGTTTTTGTTAACATTATTATTTTTATTGAGTTTGTATAGCGTTGTCTCTAACATTTTAAAAATGCTATATAAAAATTAAGACTTTTCGTATTTCCGAAATTTTATTATTACTGTAATTAAGAATATCATTTTAAGCATTACTGCTATTTCAGAATAGTCTAACAGTAGTTTTTTTTTTCGTACATAGAAGTATTAATTTTTATCATTGATTTGTAAGAAGTATTTACACTTAACATATAAACTAACACATTTGGTTTATTAGAAGCTTAACAATAATTCTTACACGTTTTATAGAATTATTGAAAATATTTAGTTAAAAAGAAAACTACCAATGAGATTTGCTTTAACCTTTTTGGTAAGTCGTTCAAAAATTTAAACTTTACTTACATTCTAAACAATTTGTTTTATAATACAAATAAATAAAACATAGATGATATACATTTACTTAATTTAATAAATTAAATACTTAAATTTAGGAAATAATGTAGTTTAAGTTTTATTATTAATTCAAAATTACTTAAAAGCAAGTATTCTGCTTACATATAAGTTTGTTTTTTAAACCTAAATATTAATTTGCAGGTTCTAGCAACGTTTATTGTCTTCAGCCATGCTGGTAAGAAATTTTAATTCAATGTTTTAAAAAACAATAACATTTTAAGTAATAAAAATAAGAAAAGCGTCCTTTAACAACAAAACATAAACTACTGCAAGTTTTACATTTGGTATTATATATGTTACATTTAAAAATTTTTAGAAAGCTTATATATTTTATTTCTTATGATTTACAGTAAAAAACGATTTTTTGCATAAAGAAGAATATTTTATTACTTATGTTAAATTATTTCTAAAATTGTATACGAAGATAATCCTTGATAGTTTGACCCTTCAACCTATATATTTAGCACATTTTCTTCATTCAAATTACTTCAGAGTGGAAGGACTTCGTTGTAACGACTTACGACGATCTTGTTTGCGATTTTAGCGACTGGTATAAGACAACACCCGAATATGGAAACACCTGCGTGAGAAAGTACAAGTCGTCGAACGGTTATTGGTGGACTTCCCCTTACCCGTGGTGCTACCGTAGCGATGGAAGCTGGGACTACTGTCAATGTTAATAAATTTGTTATTGAATATAAACTTTTTGTCGCTTCTAGTTTATATTTTTTTGCAACGGATTCTAATACTTTTAAATTATGAAAATTATAAGTGTTATTTTAGTTTATTCACTGTGTTAAAATTAATTATTGTTATGGAAATTAACTTTTTTACTATAGAATTACACTAACATTTATAAATTTTAGTTTGTTTACAAAACAGTAGTTTTATAATTGTTTTAGTTATTTTGAATAATTACTATAGTTAAACTAATTTAACAGCTAAAACACAGTTATAAAATGAGTAAAGCAAATTAAAAAAAGTTTAAGTTTTAATAGTACTTGCTTTAAAATCTATAATTACACATATGAAAAGTCAATTTATTAAAAGCAATCTTTTGATAGTAATAAATATTTTTAAAATTCTACAGCTTATACTTGGGAAATTAATTTTCCTGAAGACAAACATTTGATCAAATCTGAATCTAGAAGGAAGCAGTATTATTACAACTATTATCAGACCAGAACTAGTTATAAAGATGCGAGAAAAATCTGCCAAAGCAGAGGTGGAGGCTGGGACCTAGCTAGCTTTCAAGCAAAGCCATACAAATATTCCTGGTATAATATTGATGAAGGAAATTGGTGGTGGAACTATAACCAAGCAGACCATGACAAATCTGTAGAAAATATTGAGTATGTAAATTTTGAAAACTTATAATATTCTTCCCCATTAGTACTAGTATAAATTTTATGTATTTTAAAAGTTTTTTTTTGTTGTGTTAATTTATCAAACAAAAATTTATAATTACAGGGAAGCCATTGGTCCTTTGATCCAAACTTGGGACGCGTTTTGGGTGAGAAACGTGGACCTGTACTACGGTGAAGAAGTTGGGGGAAATGTTAATAAGGTACAGTTTGGTTATGGCGACAAAAGCAGACCCTACCTCGTGTACCGCAGATCTCATGTTAGAAAATACAAGTTCAGTGAAAGCGTGCACGTTAAGCCGGCTCAGCAAACTGATGAAGTGTTGAGCGGATATAAGAACAGTTTTGTCTGCGAGAGAGACTTGGACTGAACAGAAGAAGTTGTTAAGATGGCTTAGAATGCACGCCTTATCTCGTATTTCGCAATGAAAAGAAATGATTTCTGTGAAAGAATGATCTACTAAAGCCATTTCTGCTTCTTTGTATTATGATATTGTTTTAATTAAACTTTTGTAAATGTGAGCTAATTAAAAGCGTTTTTAATAAATTACAGTCTTCTACTGCAACAGAGTAGTTTCTATACATAAATAATAAACAGTTACTAGATGTATATTTAAACTGGTAAAATTTTTGTTGTTTAAGGTAGTTTAGAAAAGTTTAAAAACACATCATAAAACTAAACACGCTTTAACAATTAATAAAGTTATTTAATTAATTTATGTTTTGTTATACAGTATATTTTAAAATACATTTTCAGTTAGACAAATTTTAAGTTTGGTTTTATCTAAATAAATAAAGTTGTACAAAGAATATAATATTAAAATTATATGAAACAAAACTTTGTTCAAACGTAGTGGACAAAAAAAGTAAATATAAAACCATTTAAAGATTAAACTTTATATAGTTTTAATACTATAGTTTTTAAAACTTATGTTTATGTAAATAATCTGTTAAGACTTAGTTTTGTTATCTAATTAAAACCAATGTTCAAACGAATCTTTTGTTTTTTTAATAGCTTTAAGTATCGATTTACTTTGTCTAAACACTCTTACTTGTTTTCAAATTTTTAGAACAGCTTTATTTTCTAACAGGTATATCAACTCTAAGTAGAAAAAATTCTGCAAAAGCGTTTAAGAAAAATTGAGAACATCAAAACTATAAAAATAGTAGATATAACATGAATTAAATTTGATTTTTTATGGAAAAGTCTTAATATATATCAAATATGTGCAACAAGAGTAATCATTTAACCTTTCTTAATTTAAACCTATTTATTTAAACTATTTGTGTTGCTTGGTAAAGTATTAATAGCTTTTTAAGAGTTTATTTTCAATTTAAAAAGAAATAAAACGCTGCACTAGAGTAATAATTTGCAAAACAAAACTTAAAACTTTATTAAGAGTTTAACTTTAAAACTATTAAAGCTTAAGTAATATACAAAAATCTCATTGACTACAACAGTTTAAAAAAACTGTCCAAAACGAAACTAACTAGTAGTTGAAACAGTGTAAGAAATTTTCAACCAGATAAAAACTTAATCTTTTTTCATTTTCTTTTAGTTCTGGAGTAGTGTTTATAGCAAGTTTTAAACTAAAGTATGTCGCTAAGTTGCAATAGTTTTAAAATTCTAATAATAATAGAAATACGGCTTACAGTATGTAGCTACTTATTATTAAAGCTTAACACTATTTCATCTCGCAAATAAATCAAATAATATACCTAACTAAAAAAAAGCCCTAGTATAACAAAAAAATAGATGATAATTTTTTTTAAGAAAGGTTTTAATAAATTACTATTTGTATTAAAAGATTTTGCTTATTTTTGAATAAGCGTTTGAAAATACTTTTGACTTTCAAATTTTGTTTTTTTTATATTTCTCGTTTTTTTTTTCTTTTCTTGAGTTATTCAAAAAACTGGGTCGTCAAATAAAAAAGATTTTTTAGTACGCTAGAGGCTAAACTTAATGAACTAGTAAGTTACTTAATACTACGTTATCTTCAATAGAAATTCTATACACAATGTTTTTTGATTGTTTAAAATATGTTTAAGTCTTTTATTAATAATTTAAACTCTTTTAATACAGGTAAAGAAAAATTCTAACAATTGTATAAATTAAAACAACATACTGCTAAATGGAACAATTAATACAATTTTACATCTTTGGTGCTTAGATGTGTAAGTTTATGAGTCTTTATTATAAAATAATTAGAATTTGAAACATAAATCATACGAAGTTTATAAAATTGTTAGCAAAAACTAAGTAAAGAAACTTAAAACTTTTTACAAGTATCATGTATACGACAGTGTTAGTAAAAAAAAATTATTAAAAAAGAAATAGATTGTAGTTTGTATTTTGACTTTTTCGTTTTGAATTTAACTAGTTCTATGTTTGGTTATAATAAATTTAAATATCTTTAGGAAATTTGTACGTTTTAAACTTCTAAAAAATTAAAAAAAATTTTTATGTGTAATAAAGTTTCCTTGATAGTTAGATTAAGTAAAAAAGAAACACTTAAAGTTTTGACAAGGGTAGGAGATGATATATTAAAGTAAAAAAAAAGTCACAAAATTACTCATACTTTCAAATAAAAACTTAGGATATACTTTTGTTAAAATACACAATCACCGTTTTTCATTAACTCAGTTTTTAATGATGAATATACTTTTAATTCAAACTTTCAAAACTCTTAGGGTAGTTGTAACTTAAAAAATAATAATGTTAAGATTTTTTACTAATCAAATAAACGTATTTTCTTATGGTTTTAAACTAATTTGCTTTTTAGGTAAAACGCTGTAAAAACTTATTAAATTAAAATTAATTACTCATAAGATTTTTGAAGATTTGTTTAGGTTTAGCGATAAACTTTCAGTAAAAAAAATAACTAATACGTTTACGGTAACAAAAATAAATCTCAATAAACCTTAAACAGATTGTTTATTGAGGGTAAATAAAATTTTACAAACTTGAATCAGTAAAAAACAGTTATTTAAGTGTGTTATTAATAAGCAACTAAAATATTTTTCTATAAGAAATACTGAAAAAAAAAAACTAGTTGTATATAAACTGTTTATTATTAAAAAAAAGGAATATACTTAAAAAGATGTTTAATTATGTTTAAAGTAAATAGTAAAACGTAAAACTCAAGCATATATATATTTATTTATAAATATAAAGCATTGATAAGACTAAATTTAAACAGTTTTAAATAATATACACTCAGAGTATTGCGGAAACATTCAATAAACTAATTAAAAATATTTTTTCTTAAAACAACCCTTTTATATTATTATTTTAAAATGTTTTACTTGTAGTTTCTTTTTCAGTTATTTTTTATAAACCACAATAGTTTTAGTCAAAAAAAACGGCTTTGTTTGCTGCGAATTTTACTAGCTTACAATGGTTAAATAATAAAACTTGTATAAGTATAAGGTTATAAATAATAGTAAAAAAAAGGCTTGGTTTTAAAATGTAATTAAAAATAAGTAAATTTAAAACAGAAGTACTTTCAACGTGACGTAGTACAAAATATGTACATTTAAATTTAATATTTTGTTGAACTTTAAAAATCATTCCTTTGTTAAATTAAATTTTAATAAGTGAAACTTTTAAGAACTAAAAACATCTTAGACAAAAGTTTATCAAACTAAACAATAAGAAAATATTAAGATGCTATATTAAAAAAGTATTTTTTTTAAATCTAGATAGCGTGATTTTTAGTGAAGTATACTGGTTTTAATCAAAATTAGGTTATATTTGTACTACCTACCTGATATGTATCATAAACCAAATAGTTATATAAGTAACAGCATATAGTTTATTGGGAATACTTTAATCGATATATTAAAAAAGAAACACTTACAAAATAACATCAGCCGATAAGAAGTAGAAACTGTTCGAATAAATCAATCTAAGTCTTTCTCACAAACGAAGCTTTTATATATGAGTCTTGTTCAGTGTTGACTATGTGGAATTCATCGCGTTTAAAATTTGAATCTCGATATACGAGATAAGGTACGTCATCTCTGTTCTCAAGCTTCTTAACTCCTTCCGTTGTCTTCTCACCAAAATAAAAATCTACATTTCTCACCCAAAACGCATCCCAAGTCTGAATCAAAGGACGTAGTGCAAGCCTATATATATATTTTTAATTTTTTAGATATAAAGAATCAACCTAACCATCTGCATCTTAGTGCTAAGTATGCAGTTTGTGTTATTATTTAGTTTATTAAGTATTCATAAGCTTCATGTACTTTCTAGTTGTAAAACTTACTCAGTATTTCTAACAGATTTGTAGTAATTATCAGGTCGATACCACCACCACCAATTTCCTTTGCCATAATTGTACCAATAAAAATATATTGGCAGCGTTTGAAAGTTAGCAAGGTCCCAGATTTCACCTTTGCTTTGGCATATTTTTCTCGCATCCTTTTAAGTAAATCCGGTCTGATAATAATTGTAATAATATTCTTTTTTTTCTTGATTCAGACTTGATTAAATGTCTGTCTTCAGGGAATTCTACTTCCCAAATGTAACCTGTAAAACTAAAAAATATTAGCCAAAGGTAAAACAAGTTTTTATCTTGTGTTTTGCGTGTTAAAGAGCATTTTATTTTTGTATATTTTTAGTTTTATAAATTGTTTGTTACGTCGTTTTGTATATTTTTTTGTAAGGTAATATATCTATACTGCTGGTACTTATACAATTTATGCTGGTATTTATAAAAATATACTTCTAAAGTTACAAAAAATTTATAAGTGTAGTTTTAATTAAAAACATGCTTAAATGTTAGGTTAAATGTATCAGATTTATAATAAAATAACAATCACAATTGTTGTTATTTATAAAGAGTAGTCGTCATTGCGAAAAAACGAAAAAATATAAACGATTTAAAACACACTTTTGTTAAATTAATAAAATATTTCTACACTAAATAATTTCAAAAACCTTCACAATAGTCCAAACTTCCATCGCTATGGCAACACAAAGGTTAAGGGGCTTTCCACCAAGTCCATGTAAAGTACATTCTTGAATAGGTATTTTCATATTCGGGTATTTTCCCTTTCAGTTACTAAATTGACATTCCCGACCGTGAAAAGTTTTTACGGCAAGGTTTCAAGGTGCTGTAACGTTGAAATTAAAGTATTAGTGTGTCGAACTTTGTTTTAATATCACTTAAGTTTTTTATTAGTTGTTAATAAATAATCTTAGATTAATATTAAGTGAAAAAAAAAGCGTGAATGTAGAACAAAAAGTATTTTTTTATTTTTAAAAGTTAAACTATCTTCTTCTAGTAGTATATTTAAGCTTTTTATGAGTATTATATTAATTTTTTTTTCAGAACATATAAAATAAACAAAACTATATATATAGTATTTTAAAACTATTTTAACTTCTAATTTTACATTGTTTTGAAATTTTTTTGGTTTAGCGCTTTAAATTCTTAACTAAAACGATAATTTTTGTTCTTTTTTGCGAACAAAAATAAATGTTCAAAAAAAACTCACTAGCTTTGCTTAACAAAATAAACGTTTCAAGAAACTGCACATAAACATTATGTTAGAATTATCAAAAAAAAATATGTTAAACTATCAACATTCAACATGCAAGTACTTACGAAAAGTTTTGTAGCATTAATTATATGTTTAATGTTGTTTCTAAAATGGTTTTGTCATAAAATAAATACAAAAGCAACTCAAAAAGTTTTTTGAAATGAATAAATCGTATTTTTTAAATAACTTACCAAAAAAGTAAAACCAGTTCTCATTGTGTAGTATTTTTCCATTTTTTCTTAATTGTTCTATCAACTGTGTATGAATAATTATATTGTTTTTAAATAAATTCTAAATGATTTAAAGGTTTTTTTTAAACTAGGAAATAGACAGCTTTGAATAGTTTGATCTATATATAACAAAACTTATTTAAAAAACCATATAAAAAACTGTCTCAATTCTGTAAAAAACACTAAAACGAATTTAGAGTATTTTTTTGTTTTATAAAAACATATTTATTTCTTAATCAAATAGAATTCTATTATTCTATAATTTTATTTGAATGAAAATATAAAACGTATTTAAGCTATTTTAAGCAACAAAATATAAAACAAAGCAATGTTTTAAATTACTGTAAATAACCTTTATACAGCTGTTTACTATCAACTTTAAATCGTTCATTTTACAACGAACTTATTATTGATTTACTTGTTGAGAACATTAAAATAACTTTTTGTTTCCTTAAACCATATACCTTTATGCTCAACATAATTTGTTTATAATTAATCTGGTGTGTTTCAAAATATTATGTTATAGATTTTTTTAACTTAAGTAGATATCATGTTTTTTTTTCTTTTTAATCATACACCTTTACCCTTATAACGTTTGTAGTCTGAAACGATACATAAAGAACACTATCTCGATCATAGTCACTGACATTGAAATTACTCTTAATAAGCGTTTTAATTATAAATAATAAGTGGTAGTCTTTACTTAAAGTTTGCAAATTTAACCATGCGTTATATCATATATTTGTGTTGTAACGAGTGGATTAAAATTACAAATTTACATGTTTACTAAATGTGTTGTGCGTACAACTTAAAACTACTGGTGATTAAAATAGCTAATTTAAATAAATTAGTTGTAAGAGTTTAAAGGAGTTTATTTTGTAAAAAGACAAGTAGTTTTCAAATAAGTCTATCTAAATTTAATTGAAATATTTTGTAATTATTTGAACTTTAAATACTTTAAACTTGTCTGAATTTAAAATATAAAGGAAAATCGGTTAGCTTGTAAAGTTTAAGCTACCTCGTATTTTTAATTAACTGACTTTTTTTTAAGCCATCTAAATTTTTAAAGCATTTGAAAATAAGTTTTAATTTGAAATGTTCGAACCACAGGCACGCCAATATTAACATTGGATGGATACAAAAGGATAAACGTAACGTTTTCTAAAACAAAGTACTATAAAAATTATTTATTAAGCATAATAATCAAATAATTTTAAGTTTTAGAGATAAATATTTTTATTTTGATTTTAAAAAAGTTTATTAGTCATACAACATATACATAAATATGCATATAAAAAATTCTTTCAACTCTGATATAGAGCATTTATTGAATTATACTCTTTTATTAAAATTATTGTACACTTAAGTTTTATTTTTCAGGTAAACTTTAAACTTAGTAAAAGTATACCTTTATTTGTGACTTTTTACTTTGGCTTGTTGTTTAATGTGTCAAATAATATTATTTTAATTTTTAAATTTTATATTATCATTACTATTATTTATTATGTTATTATTTAGTTATCTACATACTTATCAAAGCCTACTAATAACAAATGAATTAATACTAGTTAATAATAATTAAAACCATACTTATTCTTTATAGTCTTTTTTCTAATAATTTTACAAAAATTGCTTAAACACTCAAAATACAATCATTAACAAAAAAAAAAAAACTTGTCAACTTTAATTGCAAAGCACTTTTAAAGTCTTGCTTAAACTAAATTAATTGTTCTTAATGTATTTGTGAGAGCTTGTTTAAACTTTTAATTAACTAATTAAGTTACCAACAATCTTAATCTTCATTTTGACTGTTTAAATTTATTGTGAACAACTAAGTCTTAAGTTTATATTATACTATTAATTATAAGCAATATGTTTAACTAAAACAACATTAAGATGTCATCTAAAAAAATTTAAAACTTAATGAAAGAAAAATTTAAAGTAGAAAAATTTCTTTGTTTGTTCTGTAGTTTGTTGAAGTTACAAAAAGTTACAATAAGCATAAAGCTTTTTACCAAAATGTACTTTCTCCTTTCATTCAGCCTGAAACAATCTGTTCTGAATAAGGAATAATAAACAGTGACTTGAAAAATAAGTTTAGTTTCAACTAAGTTTTTGAATTAACAAAATATAAGGAGAAATTGTTTCCTACTCATGCATGCAAAAGATAAAATATGTACAGCAATGAAATGTTTAAAATAGAAAATTAGTATGTAGTGTAGTACACACACTTTTTGTTATTAGTTTACATGAGCAAAAACAGTTATTTATTTATTAAAAGTAACAGGTTTGGTTCATTACAGTTTATATAAATTTCATTGTAAATTTTCATTATGCTTTTTGTTTTATTTATTTTCTTTTATTATCTAAAGGAGTTGTATTTGTGAGTGTTAGTAATTTATTCCAAAATTGTACTCTAAAAATATAATAATTAAGTTGATGGTCATAAAAATAAAAACTTTTAAATAATTAAAAGCTTAAACTTATTACAGCTAGTATTGATAATTTTCATTATAAAGTCCAATTTACTTATAAAATCTGTTTAGTGCATATATACTAGCTAGCTTTTTATTAAGAGTTATACAAAAATATACTATTTATTTCTATTAAGAAACTTTGCTAATAAGCACTTGTTTTAAGTTTATAACATTTTAAAAATATTAACAGTTTAATATTTTTTAGAGCTATGATTTTTATCTTCAAGTTTTTCAAATATATTTGTAAAAATAATTTTTCTCAAAAACTTATGAAACTTCTCTCAATCTTTTAATCCAAGATAAAATAAAAGTTTAAAAATGTTAAGTGTTTAACAAATTAAAGAAAACATTGTTAATATTAATTGATATTTATCAATAGTATTATGACTGAAATACAGATATTTTTCTTATTTCAAAAAAAACACTCTTCACATTTTTAACAGTTTAGTTTTCAAAGAAACACTTTAACCTTACAATTTATTTTTTAGTTTATATTAAAGATTTTGCACCACATGTATGCAAATAAGATAATCTGTTGTTTTATTTAAGCATTGTATACAGAATTTGAAAAATCTTTGTAAAATAGTTTAACTGAAATAAAACTCACTTAAATATTCTGTTACTGGATTGCCACACACTCAACTCACCCAAACCAACTCAGGCTAGTTTGAATATTTTATCTTATAACAGCCTTTTATGACTTCAAGTCTAACTGTGTATCTGTCCTACTGTTATTATTTTTGATACTTTTGTTCTTTTAAAGCTTTTTGCTCTTACTTTTTTATCAATTTTTTATGAACTAGGGCTCTGACTTTATTGCTTCAAAGAGTGATAACCCTACTACTATTTTAGGATGTAACATTAAGAATGTAGAAAATTGATGAAAATACTCTTTGTTTTTTGTTTAATTATAAACAGTTGAAATAGTCTATAAAAATTTATAAGGATATATCTTTTGAATAAATAAAATCAGTTATACAACTGAAACTTACTTTAATAGCGGTTTTAGTTTTTATAAGCATTATGTGTTATTAGATCTAAGTTAGTCTAATATTTCTGTTAAGAGAAAAATTTTCTAGATAAATTAGTATGCTATGATTTGAAATCAAAGTTTAGTTGTCAAAAATTACAGCTAGCTGAAAGAAACCAGTTTATGAGATTTGCTGAATATGAATTAACATGTGTTAAAACAAATACTACAGTGCCAAAAAATTTCTTCTTCTGAACCAATTAAGTTGGTTTTTATGTTAACAAAAAAATTACCATTATAAAATTCTTTTGTACTTCTAACCATTTTGTGATGTAAAGACTACATGTTAAGTTTTAATTAACTTCATGCCAGTTTTCACGTGAATATTTTCAAATAGACACATTATTGTCTATATCAGGGTTTCCCAAAGTGGGCCATGACAAAAATTTAGGGGCATGAGCAACAGAGGGGCCACAGTGGGCAAACACATAATTTGAAACTTACACTAGATATTTTGGAGTTGATGATAAAGGGCAAAAAAAAAGAAAAAAAATTTGTAATAGTATTTGTGAAACTTACACTAGATATTCAGGGGTTGATGATAAAGAGCATAAAAAGTCTAAGGAAGGTTTAATGGTAGATTTTCGAGTATCTATATTGTACAGGGTTGCCACTTTACCTTGAAACCTGGAAAAACCTGGAATTTGAGAAAATTTGAATAAAACCTGGAAAAACCTGGAAATTTGATCAAAAAACCTAGAAAAACCTGGAATTTTGATAACTTTAACATTTTCAGTTGTAAAATTTTGATTTGACACAAAAAATTTATCATATGAATAAGATTTTTTGTCATCATCAAAAAAATTTTTTTTATTAATAAACATATTTAAAGTAACTTTACTGTATCTTTTTAATGCTTTTATTCTATTTAACACAGTTTCTTTAATAGAAATTAACTTAAAACTAAAAATAGGCGAAAAATTTGTACTTTTAAAAACCTGGAAAAACTTTGGAAAACCTAAAAAAAAGTTTGAAAAAATGAGTGGCAACCCTGATTGTAGTGGGCCATCCATGGATTTTTAATTTCTTTAAAGTGGGCCTTTTGAAAAAAGTTTGTGAAGCCTTGGCCTATGTAGATTTATTAAATTCAATTTTACTGTCTTTTTAAACTTTATTTATTTTTAAAATTTATTCCCAAAGACTAAAACTAAAACCAAGCTGTAATGTGATTTGACTAACTCAACTTTAATGCAGATTTAAAAATTGTATAAGATTAGCATATAATAAACAAACTAAAACTGAACGTTGTTAAGTTGAGATGCACTATACTTTATTCAGTAAAAAAAAATTGAAAAAATAAAAATGTTCTTCGCATGAGTGAACTATAAGAAAATAACTGTTAAATAAGTACTTAATTTAATAGTTTATAACAATATTAACTTGACTTTGAAATTTGTTGAATAATTAAAAACAATTAACATTTTATATAAAGCATAGTACTTTTGAAAAGACATATATCTTTATTTTATTTTCTAATTTTTATGTATAAATTCATGTCATATATAATTTGTAGTGTACGGTAACAAAGTTTAAAAGGAAATTTAATTTACAAAAACTTATTAATGTAGAACTTATGTTTATTTTTTTAAATAAAACAACCACAAAAAATACCAAGTGTTGAGTTTGATACATATTTAAGTTTTTTATTATAATTTAATGAGTTCAGAACCAAGTTATGACAGTTAGTTTTAATTGTTATGTTAAAAAAATAAACAAAGGACGTAATTTAACTATTGAAATATTTTTAAAATAAAACTTTTATATTTGATATCACTAATATTATTATAATATATTTCTAAAGTATTATAATTTAAATTGTTCCTTTATTAAATATTACAATTAAAAGTTTTTAATTTATAAAGATTTCAGTCCAAAAATAGTATTTTAATATTTATAAGTTATTTTGTATTAAATATAACAAAACCACTAAAACTTATGTAAAAAATTTAACTTGATCTGGGTTTTAATTTTTTAATTTTACAAAAGTTGTACTATAAATGATAAACAGAGGTATTTTAATAAAAATTCGGCCATCAAATAGAAAAATTAGGCTTTTTTTTAAATACAACTTATTTCAAGTTTGAAAACTTTAAAGTTTCAGACGTATTTCAGTTAAGTAATCTATTACCTGTTACTTTCATTCACAGCAGATTTGTACAACAAAAAAAAATGGGATCAAAATCAAAGAAACGAAAGAGGAAACGTCGTGAGCTCCGAAAGCTCAGAAAGAAGTTAGATGTTTGAAATAAATTTTTAATTTATTTTAACTGTTTTTATTACTTTTTTTTTTAATTTCTACGAAATAATTTAAATATAGAAAGCTAGTAGTATAAAAATTTAAAAAGTATAAATTATTTCTTCTTGTTTAAACTATTTTTCATATTTATTTACATTTTTTATTTTTTAGTTGAAAAGCTTAGATAGTTGAAAACATTTACATTTGTTAAGAATAACCTGCTGTTTAAGGAAAAGTATATTTAATTAAATTAAAATAAAAAATGATTTGTTTATTTGAAATATATAATTAAACGTTTCAATTTACTTTATTTTCATCCGTTTATAGTACAACTTTTGTAAAATTAAAAAATTAAAACCCAGATCAAGTTAATTTTTTTACAAACTAACAAATCAGTTTTAACTATTACTCTTAGCTACGTTTGTTACCATTGCTGACTTTTTTCTGAACAAGATTTTAATTACACATGAAGATCACTAGTAGAGTGAAACATTATTTCATATTAAGGTTCTTTAGAACAAAGTTAGCTGTTTAAGTTGTTTTTGACTGAGACTGAATGCCATTCAACTACATAACAATTTTACTTTCGCAGAAACAGTTACCGTCGAATAGTGGTCATTGTCCTGATCAACATCTCGAACTTTTTTAAAGCTGCAATCTTTATGCAATCCTACAGTGTTATTAAACGGATGCTGGAAGAATATGCTCCACCACCAGCAAAGAGTCCAGACATCTTAGGTTAGTTAGACAAAAATTTCATGCGAAATGTTGTTCACCAGATACGTTACTTATCTCCATTTGCATTTTTTTATCGGCATATTTTTATCTTTTATAAATTTTCTCGACCGCAAGCCTCTTTCAACTAAAGTGTAATTATTCAAACATTACTTGACACTAAGGGTGTCGCGTAGAGTACTAGGGCAGACCAGCAGGTGTTCCACCTAAAAATAAAACTTTTTATGAATTTATAAAACAGTTAGAATTTTTATGTTATAAATGAATTTTTGCTTACTAACGGTTCGTTGCAATTGTATTTTTTTTTTCTAACTTACCAAACAAATTTATGAAAACATCAAATTATGATTTTTTTTTATTAATCGAATTTACGCTAAGAAAAATACCAAGTGTAGCCACACGTAAAAAACTTTTAAAGATTGTTTATAATTTACTAAATATTTTGGTCAATAGTGGTCGGCCAGTAGTAGAAGTACCTCATACTTGAAATTTTTTTTAATGTTACTTTATGTACAATTTAACACACACACATGTACCTATATGTGTACAAAAACTTTGAAATTTCAGAAATTAGCGTGGGCTTGTCTCTGTTCTTCTACTTCTTCTTCCCCAACGGCCTGTGGATCAACAACACGATGCACAAGCCGGATGAAAATTTCATGCTCGGCTCCTTGAAGTACTTGGGTGCCTGTGTGGTCAATTTTCTTGCGGCTGGTCTCATCTGCCTGACACGGTATAGGGATACTTTCTTTCCAACCACGATTCTTCCGATCTCGTTCAGGTTCGTTCTCCTGCGTTAACTAAATTCCGTTCCAGGTCAGGCTTGTTTTTGTGGTGCTATTTATTTTTGGTTTTTATAAATGAAAATTAATTCCTTTTTAAGTTCTGTCTGAAAAAGACATTTGTTGTAACTGAAGATCCCGTTGATGAAAGTTATCAATTAAGTAAAACGTTGTTTTATGGATAAACTAACAGATCAATGAATTTGTAATAGATAAGAATATTACTAGGATAAAATTTAAATTAATTGGGCTTTTCTAAACACGGTTTTTGTAATTAAATTTAAGCTTGAAAGTACTATTTAGTTTTTCGTATTCATTTAAAGATTTTTCTGCTAAAGTATACTTAAACCATTTTTGTCAAGTTTAAAGGAAAGCTTATATAAATGCTTATTTTATTACAACTGAATATTAAAGCTTCTATAAAGGTTTTTGATGATTTTTCATGAATGTTATTAAAAAAAAGAGCAATGGTCTTTCATTACTTTAGTTTTAACTACTTTTATTAAAATTAACTATTATGTCGATGGTAGTAAAACACGTTTAGATTTTAATTATAATGCTTTTAAAAAATTGTTAGTTAACACCTCTTAAATCATAGGCTTACATTTTTCTAAAAGTTAAAAACAAAAGCATTCTTTGTTTTTGTATTTTACAAACAATAAGCATGATAATTTAACAAAACAGTTTAATTGGAATAGCTTCCAATGCCTTATCAACTATTGAGAACAAGTTTTTAGAAGATATGTGCAATAGAAACTTTGATTTGTACATCCAATCAAAAATACTCTCTTCTTTAGGAACGCCATTAGGCAAGTTTTGAATAATTATTTTGTAACTATTAAAACTTTTAAGACAAAGTATAAACAGCTTTTTTTCGTGTAAACTGATTAAAATAACTAAAAACGAGATGAAATGTAATTTAAAAAAATCTGATTTATTAGTAGATACTTTTTATTTATTAGTTTACATAATGAAGACGAACTTACAAACAAAATCTTATTTTCTATATGGTTTTCGAAATGTTTTATTTGTAACAATGTTTTGTTGACTGACAAAAAGATTTTTAGCAATCTGCTACTTAAATTTTTCGGGGTACAAAGTTTAATTAGAAAATACATTGCGCTTTTATTGAAGTAACACATTTTTTGATACACGCTTTTCAACTACTGTTGTGTATAACTAAGCATTAAAATATAATATAAACATTAATTAAGGCTTGATAATGTTTACATCATAATAAGTTTAAATGAAAAACCTGAAATGAATACTGTTTAGATATGACTTTTATCAAAAGAAATTGGTAAAAGTAAGTCTTGTAAACTTAATTTAACCAGTTTCTTATCTTAAAAGTGTTTGTGGTGCTAGGGGTGGGCAACGTATGACCTGATAGTCTGATCCGGTCTAACAAGCAGAAATATCTAGCCATCTAGAAGCTTACAGATATATTGTACAAAATTAGCAAAATTGAGATTTTTAATGAAAAATATTTTAAATGTGCTCCTAATTTACATTACACATTAGTGCTTAACAAAGTGATATTCCATTAAATTTTGCCGCATAAAAAGCTTTTCTATCTTTTAACAGTAAAAAAAATTTAAAATACACGACGCGGTTTTTAAAAAAAAAGGCCATCAAATTAATTTACCTTGTTAATCTGACCCGCCTACCTGATAAACTGTACATACCTATAATTAAATATAAAATATAGGTTCACTAATTTAACTATTTTAAGCAGAGCGAATAACTCTCAAAAGCTTATAACAAATACATGCATATATATAGTTATAGTTAAGTTATTTAACTTGATAAATCAAATCTTTCACACGGTGCCCACCTTAAGGGCTTTTTAATAAAAAATCTTATTTCAAGATGTAAAACTTGAAGTACTCGAGTCATAATTTATTTATGCTAAATTTTTTAACTTTCATTTGTGTGTTTTGTTTTAAACGTTATCTTGAACTTGTTTTGAAGTTGATGAGTGCATAAGCACGAAACTCGAGTCCTTCAAGTTTTACATCTTAAAATAAACCTTTTTGTTAAAAAAGTACTTAGGGTGGGCTCCGTGTAAAAGATTTAATTTATTAAGTTAAATGTATATATATGTATATATATTTACTTATATAAAAAACAATAGTTTATACAGCTGTTTCGTACAAGAAACATAAAACCTCATGTACTCCTCAGTAAGCTAAAGTTTATTACAGTTGTAAACAGAAATGTAGATTTTGAAATTTTTTAATAATTATTATGACGTAGTAGTAGTACAATTTTGTTTTACGTTTAGCTGAATTTGAAACATACGCTGTGCTTGTTAATTTATGCATTTTAGTTAGTCTAAAAAAGGTTATATTAGAAAGATGTTTTAAATTTTAAAAAAGGTGTTTTAAACTGTTGGAAAAATGTGCTCGTGTTTATTAAACTAACTAAAATGCGTAAATTAACATGCACAGCGTATTTTTCAAACTCAGCTAAACGTAAAATCAACTGTACTACTACTACGTCATAATTATTATATTAAAAAATTTAAATCTTCATTTCTGTTTAAAACTGTAATAAACTTTAGCTTACTGAGGAGTACATAAAGTTTTATGTTTCTTGTACGAAATAGCTGTATAAACTATTGCTTTTTATATAAGTAAATAAATGTTTAGCTCCAATTCAGTTTGTCGAGCACTATCGACCAGAAATTTTTATAAAATTTTTAATATATGCATATTATATATATATATATATATATATTATATTGAACAAGTTCTATGCTGTCCATAATTTTAATCAAATTTTTTTACAGGGATAGCGGTGATGAACCTGATGTACGCGTTGCTGTCAATGAAGTCAGAAGAATCCATAGGAATGGTGTATCTGATGCTTCCGTGCGCTGCGCTGCTCGTTGTCGTCGGAGGAGGCTTTTGCGCTTACAACTTCTTGTCCGACTCGGGACGCGCGCGTCGGAAGGCCATGGAGGACATGGTGAAGGAGACGAAGGTGAAAGAAGAGGAAAGTTCTAAAAAGAAAAAGAGAGGGAAAAATAAGAAGAAGAAAAAAAGATCTGATTATTACAGCGGATCTGAGAGTTATAGTGAGTCTGACGATTATATTGATTCTAAGAAGAAGAAAAAGAGAGGGAAAGATTGGTACAAGCATTCTGAAGATTACAGTGATTATGAAGAGTACAGTGGATCTGAAGATTATAGTGAAAATTATGATTACAGTGAATCTGAAATTTCTAAAAAGAAGAAGAAGAAAAAGGGAGGGAAAGAATGGTACAAGCATTCTAAAGATTCTGAAGATTACAGTGAACCTGATGATTATAATGAATCAAGGAAGAAGAAAAACAGAGGTAAAGACCAATACAAGCATCCTGAAGTTAACATTGAATCTGAAGATGATGATGATTTAGATTGCTCACAAAGTTCAGATGATTCCGGAAGTTATTACGACGAAGAAGGCGGGAACATTGTGAAGCCGCCTGATCGTTTTCACAAACTGGCAAAGTACATTACTGATTTTTTCTCGCTTCTAAGGCAGCCGCGCTTTGTAGCGGTGGCAGTTTTAAAACTTTTTGAAGCGTTCAGTTTCTTATTTCCCTTGCTAACTCTGGTAAGTTTTGTTTAAGTTTAATAAGAAACGGATTCTCATATAAAAAAATTAACTATTTTCAAAGCAGCCTTTCTGTGAAATGGTTTTTTATTTTTTAATTTTAGTTTCAATCTTACCCCCTTTTTTCAATATTCCGTAGATTTTTTACGGTGAGTGCTTTAGTCACGAATTGAAAGGTTCAAATAAGTAACAACAAGTGCAGCTAAAAAATTTGAGACTTTTAAGTGTGTTTAGATTCAAATGACAGCAAGCGATTTTCAAACAGGTGGACTACTTGATTCATCCGTGCCCGAAACTAGGAGATCCAAACGCGGCGAAGTGCGAGTTATACAACAAACAGCTGTTCAAAAACGTCGAACAAAACGAAATGATCCAGGTTGCCGCAAAATACCTTGGCTTCTACGGCGGAGCAGAGCTCGTCGGAAGGCTGTTTGCTTACAGCTTGGTTTCGAGCGCGAGAAAGAAGCTTTCCGCTTGGATGAACTACATATACGCCGCATGCATGCTTTTGGCGGGAACTTTCACGGTGGTGCACGCGTGCGTGGTGAATGTGGCTTTTTTGCAAGCTTACGCCATTGGTGAGTGCGCAATTTGTAAAAAAAACTAACCGTTAACACGTACATGATAGCTCTTTTGCTTTTGGTTCGTTATTTTTAATGTTCTTTTTTTCAAATTAAACTTCTCAATTTGTATGTAAGGTAGTTTTTTAAAAAGTATTAAAAACTTAAAGCTATGTTTTTTGAAGTGGTACATGTTTAATCATTTTTACTGTGTACAGACCTTTAGTAGAAATGATTGTTCAATTATATTTATGATTTTATTTTGTAGCTTGTAAATTAGTCCATAACTTTTTTAGTAGTTCATACTTGATTATGTAATTTATACAAAATTAAAACAAAATCAATTTTAGTCAAAAAAAAAATTTATTAGTAAAAACGCATATACTCGGTTGTTTATTTTGCATAGATTGCTTTTTCCAAAAAAAAACGTTTCAATATCTAAAAAAATTTTGTTTTTAAGTTCTATTCAATGTTTGATTAGGTAATGTAGAATATATTGAATAAGCCTTTTCTTACAATTTTCTATTAAATACTAATTCCAAAGCAATTATTGAAAAAGAGCCTAAATAAGAACAGATTCATTTTTCCAAAGCAGTGGTTTTTGTTTCAAGTTATGTATTCAATACTTTGCGATGGTACAACATGTTATTAGTACAACTCGAGTAAACAGTCGTGAGGCTAAATTGATTGAGCAAAAATCTAATACGATAATAAAGTTCCAACAACTTTTATATTATTTCAGTGGTTGGTTTTACTTACGGAATAATGAAGTCACTTAGTCCGCTTTCAACTGTTCAGCTACTCGGCGTGAAAGAAAATGAAAAAATGTCAACACTGACAGATTTCATGTTCGCTATTGGTGAGTTTCACTTTTATTAATAAATAGTTGAAAAGTTGAATTAGTTATAATACTAAATAAATTGAAAAATACAATTGACAAAAATTGATGTGAACATAAAAACGTCGTTTCAACTAGTTTTTGACAAGCATTAAGTTTTTATTTAACGTGCCGTTTTTGTCGGAAGACAGTTAGAGTGCACTTCTGATGATTTTAGCAAAATAACTGTACATATACTTGCACAAGTTTGTGAAAAAATCCACGAAGTATAATTTCAAGTTTGAGTATTCAGCAAAGTAAATAATGATAATCTTAATAAGCACTTCACATAAGAGCTTGAAAACAACAAAACAATGACGTAACAGGCGGAATACTTACGCAAGTGGCGGTCAAAAATCAAACCTACACCAAATGGTACTTGGCAGCAGGTGTCATGAACCTGGTATCCGGCCTCTTCTACCTCGCTTACAACCACATCGAGCGGTACTTACCCGAAAAAAACCCCCGTGTTGAAGAAAAAGAGGTGCTGCCGAAGAGGATGCCGCTGGTTTGGGCGGCAAACGGCGAAAATGGTGATCGTGTCGAACCGGAGAAGGTTGAAAGACAGCCGGAGTTGTATGAGTTTTGGGCGGAGGCTTACAAAAATGATGATTTTGTCATAAAAATGCCAAGAATCAAGAAAATGCAGCGAAGGATAACGCATCAGATGCAGTTTTAATTTAAAAAAAAAAATACAGTAGTTTAATTCTTATTTAATTGTAGTAGATGGATTAAGTTTTAAGCTTTGAAAATTTTTCAAATTTTGACCAAAACAAAAGATTTTTTAAGTCTTTCTGATGTTTCATTTAAATAAACAATAAACTTGAACAAAACTATTTTAACAGTGTGATGAGCAAATTTTAATCTTTTATACAGTGTTTCTTGATTCTGTTTTAATGTCACCATTTAAAAGTTGTTTCCAATATAACTTTTTTAACATTCTACTCTAATTTCATTAGTTGTTTTTTAGTTAGGATAATTAAGACTTAAGTAAATAGTTGTAATTTAATTCTACCACTCAAATAAACAACTAATAACTACTAATTACTTTAATCTAAAAATACTTGTTTTAGCATGCTTTAAATAATTAAAGGGCGTATTCAGAACAACGTATGTAGTTTTATTCTGAAAACAACTTTTAATTTAATTAAGCTGCTGATTTTTTTTTTTGAGAATCTTTTTATAAATCTTTGTATGTAAAAATAGTGAGTGAAAGTGTAATGATATTAACATTTCATTTTCTTATTTTAAAGCCGATGTTGTAAACCAGACATGGTAACAAGCATCGCAAATTAAATATATCACTATCAAAAAATCCCCGACAGTAGGATTTTTAATCTCAAATGTAAATAAACTTTTAAAAATAGTTATAATAATTAATTTTTAATCTTAAGATAGGTTTTCTCATTTTTAAATATCAAAATTAATTTAAGCTAAAATATTTTTAGTTTCATCATTTAAACCTGTGATTTATTTTATAGCCACAAATTAATACTTTAAAGTTATTTTTTTATAACAATTTTCAGTCTATAATTTACAACTCTCATTTGTGGACAAAGCATGCACAAAACTTATTTTTGTATACTGTAAGGAAGACATTAAATTATTTCTCTAAAAATGTTGTTTCTAACTTTTATTGATTAATAAAGATATTAAAACATTAAGTCTAATGTACCTTAAAAAACTTATGTATTTAACTTTACAAAAAATTATACAAAAAAAATGATAGTTAATAAATAATAATGTTGAATAAAAGGTTAAATTACAAAGAACAATATTTTATATTTAAAAAGTTTTCTATTCTTTTTTTAAAACTTTGAGCCAAAAATAATTTAAGAAGAGCTTCATTTTTTTTTAATGAAAAAAAAAATAGGGTAATATATAAAAATATTATTATAAACTGTTTCAGTTTTACAATCAAGGTGTTAAAATTGTTTTAGTACATTGTAAATTAAAACATATGTCATTTAACATTTTAGTAAGTTTATAACAACAAAAGTAATACAGATTAGGTTTTATCCAATGTGAAATATGAGAAAAAAAATAGCTATATTTTGTTACTTTAGCTTTCTAGTTACTATAGCAATAAAACAGCTGTAATTAGTGGTTTTCAAATTTTACCATGTCTGTTGTAAACTGTTTTACGCAAGTTTCGTGACGTGCTTCCAGTATTGAAAAAACAAAAACATTTTTTATTGTTAGGAGTTACATTTGTTTCAGTGCTTATAAAACGGAATTTTACTTGCATTTACTCGCAGTAGCAGTTGTAATGATATTGACATTTCAAAAGTATAAAAGTTTTAAGTACAAAAAATTTACTTTAACTTTCTGAACAAGCTGTTTGCATTACGGATATATTTAGCTCATTTGATTATTTGAATTAATTTTACAGTGTTATATTGTTTTAAAAATTAAAATTTAGATAAAAATAAAACTTTAAGAAACCAAATTTGTTTAAAAAATCATACTGAAATAAACTATTAACAAAAAAAAGTTACATGTTACTTCAGTTTTAGCACTAACAAAAGTGGATTATTTATAAAAAATTCAAATAATAATTGAAAATAATTCTAACTACATATTTTTTACACTACAATTATTAAACTCATATTCTTAATTTTTTTTGTAATAATTTAAACTCATTTATTTAAAAGTTTTTAAGTGTATAGTTATTCAAATCAGTTTACTATATAGTAATTTTCTAAAACCAAGCATTTTATATTAATCAATGTCTGGTTTTGGAGGCAAAGAATGTATGAAAAGAATTATAAAGCTTAAGTTTAAAGTAACGACTGAACAAAATATTTTTTTAATAAAAAGCGATAAAGTTAAATACTTTACGGTAACTATAAAATTTTGAAAAACAGTTTCAATTTACAAATAAAAAGTTTTATAAATACATATTATGATCAACAAACTATTTTACAGTGATATCTCGTAAAATTTGTATTCACTGATATAAATCAGTATTAAAGTAAAAATAATCTTTTTCTATTTGTCTAAAATTAAAGCACTAATAACAAATACTTCTTTTGGAAATTTTTACGAGTTTAAAAAATACTTTTATCAGGTTGTTTTGTTTCAAAAACTTTTGTTTAGCAAAATCTTTGTTACTACTTTCTCATACAAACAAGATTACTTTAGTTTTTATACACTAATAAAGCTAGTTGTTTTTTTTTTTTGTAACATTCTAGTTTTTGAACTTGAAGGATAGCGTAGTTTAAGTTAATAAAGATAATATATTAAATAACTTGAGATAATAGTTTTTAATTGAATACCATTGATGAGCAGTTTTATCTGTAAGTGTTTTGAAACAAGTTCTGTAAACATTCTTGACTTTTTATACACATCACCCGGTTTCGCCACCTTTCAGGTTTTTCAAAAGCTTTCATTGCAACTAAAAGTTTATGTTTTATTCGTAATTTCTCAGTAGAAAAGAAAACATTAAAAAAAAAAAAGTTTGGTCGCAAAGTGTAAAATGGAAGGAATAATACATAAAGATAAAACTTCTTTACATCGTTTTAAAAATTTGAAGATGCTTTATTTAAAACATTTAAACCTTCAATTAATTAATGATGATCGACGTTTGCATAATAATTTTATTTGATTTATTAATAAATATATTGATAAATATATTTTATTGTGTAGATTTGGATTTTCTTTACACTGTGTGTAGTTAATATGGTTTAGAAAATACTTTAAAAATGATGTTGATTGTACTTTTTACAATTAATAATTTGTAATTATGGTTTGTATAGCTTTAAATACACAAATTTTACAGTTTAAAACTGTAGATTAAAATGAATTAGTACCTACCTACTGTATAAACCTATTTTATATCAAAATATTCAATAAAAGTTTGTAGTTATTGCTTTCTTCGTTTTTATAGTAACAGTTGTTTTAATAAACTTAGTAAAATATTTTAATCAATAACAATAAATATCTAAAACAGAACTTGTGTTTACATTATAAACTGTTTCTAAGATAAAAAACAGAAAACTTTTGAAGTATGTATATGTTTTTGATAAACTTAAACTATATGCTACCTTTTTATTTTTAATGTTAATAATAAAACTATGTGCTATATATATAATATACATAAATACAGATGTTTATCATAGTTTATTGTTGATCTTTGTATTGTTTATAACTGTAAAAATATGTCTCGTTTAAAAAACTTTACTAAAATGTTTGAAGCTTTTATACTTTTATACATTTTTACAATTAAAGTAAATAACTTGACAGATAAAATTTTATTAACCCTCCTTTTGTACAAAAATTAACTTTAATAAAATTAATTGAAAACGTTAATAAGTAGTTTGAGATTATGCACCATTTTTAAACTATAGTTTACAAATTGTCCTCAAAAACCTTCAATGTTAGTTACCATAATCTAACTACGTAATTAATTGGAGAAAACAAATTTATGTGAAATTTGTTTTTTGTTAATTTCATTATATAGTAATATAAAGTCAATTTTTACTTGAAATTAAATTGCACTATAATATTTTTATGTGATTATACTAGATTAATAAATGATTTATTTAACACAGTTGTATAGATTAACATAAATAACTAATTTATACCATTAATGTGATAAAATATGCAGTAATACAGCAATAATAATTATCATTTTTCTAATTGAAAGCTTTATGTTATATTTTTTTATATTTAAATGTTTTTATTTTTTTCATAATATTTTAAGTTATTTTAATAAAGTACGTTTTTAGCAGAATTTTTCGTTACAAGCCGCAGTCTGCCTCTTATTTTAAAAGTTAATTATCATTTCAAAATAGTTTGTAATGTTAAGTTTTTTTCGTTTTTTATGTATATTATAAGTAAATTAATTATTTAAAATGAATTATGTTGGTGATTATACCTTCCGACTTTCTTTTTTTGTAGATAGTACTACAAACAAACTTTATGGTTTTAAAACAAAGTTTAGAATAAAAACATAAAAATATAAAATTGTCTACAAAAATTACTAAAAATTAGTAAATTATCAAAATTTAAATAAAAACTTTAGATGCGATTAACAGAAGGGTCATGAAAGTATTTTTATATAAAGTGTATTTTCAATGACAATATGAGCTAAAACTTTAAAAAATACTAATAAAATTGTTTTAAATACTTATTTTCGCTTTGTTAAAAACTTTGTTCTATTTATACACTCACAAACAAATTATAAAAGTTAAAGCAATGTTTTTATTTTTTATTGTTTAAAGTTTTTAAAATATTAACTATTTTAAAGTTTTTTTTTAGGTCACTATCACATGTTTTTGTTCTGTTTTCACGACTTTATTTATTCAAAGTTTGTTTTATGTCAAATTTACATGTTTTTCAATTATTACAACGACTATATTCTTTTAAGTGTAATTTTATGTCAAAATCACATTTCGACAATTATTTTTACGACCTTAAATGTTTTAATGTTTTTCTTAAAGTCACAATATCAATTTATAAAAGAAGACTACAAAAAAAGCAAACAAAACCATAAGTAAACTTGAAAATTCGAATATTGAGTAAAGCTTGCTCAAACAAGTCTTAAAGTTTTATTTGCTGTCAGTTGTAGATAGACATGTTAGAAAAATAAATAAATATCAAAGTTTAAAACTGTGTTATATTGTTATCTATTAGTAGTTTTTAGTTAGTGTTATTAAATTGCGTCCAAAGAAAACTTTTAGTAAACTTTTTATACTTTTGTATATGCTTACAATGCTTTTGGTTAAATTTAACACGCATTTTCAATAAAAAATAACAAAACTGGTATAATTGACAATATGGCTTATAATGTTTTATACTGATTTGCTCCCATGTTATTTAGACGCACTAAAACAACTTTAAATTTTCAGATAGTCTTAAGTTAAAATTAAAACAAATTTCAATAAAAAATATTGAAAAAAATTTGCTTTAATTTATGTATAATATTTTTACATTTATATTTAGTAAGTATGGCGTGATTAAAAGTTTTTTTTGTAAACACTTATTTTATATTTACAAATTGGTTTATTAATATTTTTTTTGATTAAAAATTATAAACTTTTTAATTAGATATATGTATATTTATTTACTTATTTATACACTTCAACAGGTCATTATACTTAGAAATTATCAGGTAGTATACTAAAAATATGCTTTACTTAGTTTATGTCAATAACTTTCACACTTAGTCTACAAGTTTTAATTCTTAAACAAGGTTTAAAGTTCTTTAGCAGATTTCGTGAGTAACATACTTCCTATTAAAACATGGCTGCAAAATTATAAGAAAATAAAACTAAATTTTTGACTATGTTTAACTTAAAAATAATTTATCTATTTCTTTTAAATTAGTTTATACAAAGCGAGTAATTCTCTTCTGCATGAAACTAACAATTTGATTCAAAAGTATTTACGACATACACAAACAAACTCATTTGGTAAAAAAAGCAAATTTTCTCAATTTTTACAAACTTTACAAAACTAATTATTTCATTTAAGAAACTTGTGCAATGAGTATTTTTTATTTTGCGGTAGGATGTAAATTAACAAATTTAAATTTTTTAAGCAACTAAAAATTTTAAAACGTCTAAAATAAGTCTCCAATTTTTCTGAGAAAGTTTAATGTAGTTCATTACTTGTCGTTAGAAACTTACAGCACAAATTAAACTTTTTTTATCTAAAACAAAAACTAAACTTACTATGCGAGTAACAAATAATCAGTTTAAAGCAATCATTAAACTTAATTAAAATACAATTAAAAGAGAAAAAAGGTAGTTTTAGTAAATAAAGACACTTTATAATCATACTCTTAATGTTGGCATACTTCTGTTATTTTATAAGTAAATAGCTTCTTAATAAACATTTAACTAACAATTCGTTGAAAATTGTTTGCCTCATTAAACAAATCTTTGATACGATTTTTTTTTCTTTGTATAAAGTTAAGTAGTTAGTTTAAACAAACTAAAAAATAGTTTGAGTTGTACAGATAATAGTTGTTAAACTAAACATAAAGTTTGAATTACGTAGACTAAACATATATAGAAGAATTTTTTTAAAGCAAGTTTCCTCTCCGTATTTCAACTCTAAATTTCAAACTTGTAACCGGAAGTTATATCAGATAACTTTTAAGTATATAAATAACTTCAATTAAATTTTACTCTTGTTACAATTTCATTGCGCTGTTTTATTTAAAAATATATTTCTTAATAAAAAAAAGTTTAAAGAAGCTAAAACTTTTACGTATTTTACTTTCGGACAGACTATGAAATTTTTATTAGAACATCAAAAATTATTTGTTATAAATTTAGTTTTTTCTTTCTATAACAATCTAATATCTAAGGATACGAAATATTTTTTTTAATCTAAAGAATGGATATAAAAACTTTTTACTAATAAGTTTTTTGGTAAATTAAAACTAAACAGTTTTAAAAAGTTATTAAATTGGTTAAACTAAAAAAAAAACTTTTGAACTCGATTACAAATAGGTGATATATTTTTTTGCAAAATACTTACATTGAAAACATGGACTAGTTTTTTTTTTAATATTTAATTAATATTTGCTTTAAAAAAAATTATGTTCTTTAACTTTACACTTACAAACAGATCATAAAAGTTTAAAAGATGTTTAAATCTACATGTCTTTAATATTTCTACAACTTTATTTGTTTTTAAAATTTATTTTCAGGTCAACATCACATGTTTTTATTTTTTCCGCCTTGAATTTTTAAGTGTATTTTCATGACAAAATCACATGCCATAAAAATATTTTTATGATCTTAAAAGTTTTAATGTTTTAATATTTTGAAGTTTAATGTTAAAGTCACGAGAACAATTTTTAAAAATGCAAAAGAAAAATATAAAGCAAACAAAACTATAAGTAAACTTTAAAATTAAAAGACTGAAGTTAGCTCACTCAAAAAAGTACTTAAGTTCTTATTTTAGCAGTTTTAGATAGAAACACTGGAAAAAAAAAATAAAAAACTGGAAAGTTTAAAACATTATTATACTGTTGTTTTTTAGTAGTTTATAGTTAGCGTTGTTGAGCTGCCAATTTAAGACAACTTTTTAGTATATTTTTTGATATCTTATTATAAACTTGCTTCAGTAAGTATATGAATTTGAATTAAAAACGGATTAGTTTAGTTAAGTAATATAAAAATTTTGAATTTTTCATTAAACTTATATTTTATACTGAGTTTCTCTTTTATAAATTAGACGCATTAAAAAGATTTTAACTTTTTCGATTGAATAAAACTTCCCTTGATTTTAAGTATATCTTTTTAACATTTATATTCAGTATGTGTAGCAAGATTATAAATTTTAAATTGTTTAAAAAATAATATTTTGTAACTACTTAGTTTATATTTACCAGTTATTTTTATCGACAATTTTTATAATCAAAAAACTTTAAGTAACTGTTTTGATTTTAATTAGTAATGTGTTTGTGGTTTAAAAAACTTTTTAGAAGATATCTTAGATCAGTGCTTCTGAAATAGGGTTCCGCGACGCCTCTCAGGGGTTCCGCGAAGCCTTTCGAAATTTAAAAAAGAACATTTGTTCAATTAAACATTTTATGTAAAATTAAAATTAGGGGCTGCGCGGAAAAGTTGAACTTTGGAAAAGGGTTCCGCCACTAGAAAAAGGTTCAGAAGCACTGTCTTAGATGTTTTGGTGTATTACAAAACTTATTTTTATACTAATTAACAATAAATTTTAAAAGCAGTGCTGCTATTTAGAGCTATCTTTCAAATAATTTTTTGTAAAAATAATTATTTTTAACGAAGTTTGATTTAGAAAAGTATTATTTACACTTAACATACAAATAAACTCAATTAAACTATTAAAAGGTTAATAATAATTCATACACAGCTTATAAAATAATTAAAACGATTTAGTTGAAAAGAAAAACATCAATGAGATTTTCTTTAATCTTTCTGGTAAGTCATTGATAATTTTCCTCTAACATAAAAAAAATGTATTTTAAAAAGCCTTTACCTAGTTAAACCTAATTTTATTGGATGCAGCTAATAAAAATAATTCTTAAGATATATACATTTAGTTAATGTGATAATTTAATTTTAGTTTAATAATTAATATTGTTACATTTTTATTAATAACCGTAAGTTGTTATAAGTACGTTTTCTGATTCTTTATAACTTTGATTAAAAAATTTAAAAAGACAATTTTTTTTTAGCAAGTTGTGGTATTAGTACTTTTATGATTTAATTGTAAATAATTAATTTGAATTACAACCGCCAAAGTCGTAGTTAGCAAGTATTCTGATTGTATATAAATTTGTTTTTATTTTATCCAAATATTAATTTGCAGGTCCTAGCAACGTTTGTTGTATTTGGCCATGCCGGTGAGAACTTCTTTTAATTAAATAAGTATTTTTAAACTATTCGAACTAACAAAATTTTTGCTTCCGTTAAAAAAAAACATAAACTATTTCAAGTATAATATATAGTAACATAGCAAATTTTATACTAAATATACTGCTGTGTTAAAATGAAAAAATAAGTATAATATAATACTTATTTTCCTATCGTTTCAAGTTATGAAATATTTTCAACTGAAAACATTAAAGTTCATTCAAACGGCTTTATAAGTTCTTTGAAAGATAGTTTAATCTTATTTAGTTAAACTGTTTAAAACATTAATTTTGCACGTGTTTTCCAAACTTAAAACTCTTCAGGGTGGTCGAATCTTGCTGTGAAAACTTTTGACGGTCAGAAACGTGATTTTAGTAGCTGACAAGGGGTAACTCCCGAATATGGAAATACTTGCGTTAGAAAGTATAAAACATGGACTTGGTGGACGGCCCCATAGCCTTGGTGTTACCATAGTGATGGAAGTTGGGACTATTGTGAATGTTAATAAGTCGAATTTGAATTCTAAAAAATTAAGCTTGTTTATATTGTAGAAAATTGCTTAGTTGTAATAGGTTTTTCAAGTTTTAATAATTTTCTTAATAAATGACCTTTTTCTAATAGATACTGATTAATTTATTAGTTTTATTAACTCATTGTACATAACGTAAAACTTACAAAAACTTATTCTTTACAAAACCAAAGTTTCTAGAGTATTCCAGTAAAATAAACAAGTATTGTAACAACAGTACTTTAAAGTTTGCTAAACAAACTAATAAAAAGACAACAGTAAAAATTTGAAATCATTAAGCTGTTTTATACTTTATTAACTTTAAAAAAATACAAATATGCAAAAAATAAAATCTCTTCAAAATTCAAAACACAAGTCAAAAATATGTCCTACTTTCAACTATTTTATTTTAATTCCTACAGCTTATACTTGGAAAATTGAGTTTCCTAAAGACAAATATTCGATCAAATCTGAAATCGTAAGGAAGCAGTATTATTTAAACTATGGATACACTGGAACTACTTATAAGGATGCGAGAAAAATCTGCCAAAGCAGAGGTGAGTGCTCGGACCTTGCTGATTTTTATACACAGCTTATGTATATCCCGTTGCTTACAGGTATCGACAACATTCACTCATTTTCTTACTACGAAGCTGTTGATAGAATCGAGTAAGTTGACCAAAAAATCGAAATGCTACCTTATCGATATTCAATTTAAAACAATCACAAAAATTAAGATGTAACAGTTTAATCGTTTGTGTTGTTTTTTTTACATTAAACAAAATATTAAAATTACAGGGAGGCTCTTGGTCCCTTGATACAGACTTGGGATGATGAATTTCGGGTGACTCCTGGGGATGAATATTCTTTGAATTATATTAGTTATATGTATAGCAGAACAGGTGGCATTAATTCACCTAAAATCTACAGAATATATCCTGTATCGGACTTGTATAAAATAGATTTCGTTTGTGAGAAAGATTTAGAATGATCAAATGTAACAACTTCTGTTCTTATCAACTGATGTTGTTTTCTTTAAATGCTTCTGTTTTGGTACGCGTATTTAAAAAAAAATATGCAGATTTTTGATTTTTTTGTTTAAACAGTATTTCTTTTATTTAGTATTCACAAGGCTGATTATAATTTTTTTGCATTTCAATAAAATTTAAACTAATATGTTAGTTGTTTTTTACTATATCTTTAAATGTAGTATAATTCTTAAAATAAATAAATTAAGCATCATAGTAATCTATCTGTATTTAATGATAAAAGTTGGTTGTTTATATTTATGTTATTTTTTTTAATTTTGCCTTTAAACCTTATTCCCTTTCACGTAAATACTAAAACATGTTATAAACAAAGTGTACATTATAAAAAATTAATCGATAGAAATTTAAATAAAACAAAAAAAAACAAATCAGATATTATATATGAACATTAAGAGACAGAATATTATAAAAGTTAGAGGTAAAGTATAAGTTGTAAACGTTTTTAACAATTTAATACTATAGCTCAAACAAAAAAATAAAAGTCTGTGTCTATTGTTAATACCAAAGTTAACTTAAAAATAAACTTTAATTTTTCTTATAACACAAAATAACATTGGTCTACTTAATCATAAAGTGCTACTAGTTTCTAAAGATCGAAATACTTAAAAAATTTTAAAGACAAACATCAAAAAATATAAAATTCTTTAAATAAATTGCAAATTTAAAAGTTACAGTTAGTTTTTCATCACAAGCATTGAAGTAGTTTTTAATTATGAATGTCAGTATGGTATAATAAAATGTAATACTTTTAAGCTTAAGTATTAAGTAAAATATTTTTATTTAAAGTTTGCAGTTTAACAACTGATAAACTTTTTTTTATTGTAGACTATTTAGAAGTATATAAGTTTGGATTATGCTCGTAAAAATTTATTAAAAATACAACTTAGCTTAAACTAAGTTTTTTTATTACTACCTTTTCAACAACACAATGTTAATTCACTGTTTTATTTCTTATCAGGTTCAATTGTTTTTTTTTTTTTAATATAACAATAAATTACTATTTTTAAAAAGCAGCTAAATAATACTTAATAGTTGTTTAGTATAATTAAAAGTTTAGGGCTTCTTGTAATTCTTAGAATACAAAAACAAAAATTTTGCATAATTTTTTCAGTTTTTAGAATTAATAAAATTGTCGAAATTTTTTTTAATAACTTTTGAGAATTTTCAAAACAATTTGCTATTTTTATTTAATTTCTGTTGCGATTTTTATTTATAATTTTAACAAATCAAAATATTAAGTTTTTAAAACTATTTTTTAGCGATTTAACACTTAAAACAAACAAAAAAGACTCCAATTTTTTTTATTAGTTAATTTACAAAAGTATGAATCCTTTTCAAGAAAATTTTAATAATAAATTTAGAGTAGTTGTTTATATTATAAGAATGTATACGAAAATGTCTGAATCAACGATCACTTTTAAGGCAATTTGTTTGAAGTTTTGGTTTAAAGGTGCTGAGATCTAGACTTAACAAATAACTTTTAACACATTTCCTAGCACAATTGCTACCAAAGTAAATCATTTGTGACGCAATATTTAATTACATTATGAGCTACAAATACGTAGGAGCTTTAGACGTTAAAGTAATTTTTATTATTTATAAGAGTTTAAAACTATTGCAATGTTAGTAATTATGTAAAAAAAATGGAGTAAGTTTTATAGATAAATATTATGAAAAGTTAAGAAAGTAAATTGTATCAAAACTTACTAGTAATCAAAAAAAATTATGTGTTTGTTGACTTCACTTTCTTATTAGTTGCTTTTATAAGGATTGAACCAAAGTTGTTTATAATATTTCATTTATTTATCTAACCTAACTAATTAGAGTACTAAGGCTCAAGTTTATTTTCTTTACATTTATAAATCTGAGCTCTTTATTGTACCTATAAATTATAAAGTATATTATAGAGTATTAATAATTAATTTTCTTTTCAATCAAAGCTTTACATATTTTATCTTTTTTGCATGCAACTTTCTCCTTAGATTTTCTCAATTCAAAAATTTATTTTTAACTCGAACAAGTTACACAAGAAATATAAAAACTATTCTACTTTAAATCTTTACTTTCATTAAATATCATTGTTGATTGAATAATTTTATGTTGTTTTAGTCAAACCAATTTATGATAACTAATAGTAGAAACTTAGGATTTTGCTGTTCATAAGAATTTTAAACATCCAAAGTAAAAATTAATATCATTAGTAACCTAATTGGTTAAATAAACAAGATTAAACTAGTTTAGTTAAGCCTTTATTTAAGAAAAGTTTTGCAGTCAAGTTGTACATACTTATATATTTTTATTTTCATTGTATTTCAAGCATTCAAACAATTTTCGAAAGAAAATATTCCAAAAAAACTACATAAAAGTTTAAAAATGTACTTTTTTAGAAAAAGTTAGGCTTTTGAATAACACAAACAACAAAAAACTTTCATCATAAACCGTAATGTTTATTTCAAAATGTAAGCTACAGCTAAAGTAGAAAAGTTACAAAAGAAGGCGTACTTCTACTTAGTTTAAAAGTTACCTGAAAAATTAAAACTAAAGTATATAACAGTCAAAACGAAGTGTTATTCAACGTTTGCTCTCAACCAGAGTCGCCGGAACTTTAGTCTTTGCACATGTGTATGTTGAACAAGTGTGGCTTTTCAAAGATTAGAATATGACGACTACGCTCTCAACACTTACTGTTGTAGCTTCTAGTATGTTTCTAAGACTTGACTTAAAAAGCTATTGACCTTATCTAAGCTTTTGTTTTTAACATTATACTAAAAATTTACGCAATTTTTGCTTAAAACTAGTTGTTTCCAGTTTAACTGTTTTTTAATCTTATAAGAGTTGTATATTAAAACTTATTATCTATCCACAACTAACTTTTATAAATTTACAATCAATATTTTTTTTATACTTTCTGTTTGCAGCACTACACTAAACAAATAAATTATTTCTAGAGTTTTTATTTCTAATTGGCGGTAAGTTACTTAGTTTTAAAATTACTTTAAATTATCTCCTGTTCAAGACATTTAAAGGTATCCAAGTGCTGTGTAAACCGTGGTGTTCGACTCGATAAAAGAAAGGTTCTTCGTGCACCAGGTTCTTAGACTAAATATTTTGAGCGTTTTCTTTTTGTCTCTAATAAACTGTGATAAAGATATGATATTTATAAAACTAACATAATAAGGCTGATAAGCTGTTTAGTTAATTTTATTAAGCAATAATAATAAAAAACAAAAAACTAAATTTTTAAAAAACTTATGTTTTAAATGTTTTAAATACATGTATTAAAATATCATTTTAAAAAAGTTGACTAAAAAATGTTATTATACTTATACTTTTAAAAGTAGTTTTTTATAAATACACTTTTTAAAAACTGAATAACATAAATCTATTAAAACAAACAATAAATCAAATTTATCAATATTTGAACTGATATTGCATACATGGTAAAAAGTTAGAAAAAGTTCACTCTTATAATAAAAATAAAACTAATAAAATAGATCATTGTATTTAGTTAAAAGACAGTAATTTTGAACTGAACAAAATTTTAACAATTACAAAGACCTTTCGCAAACGAAGCTTCCTCAATCAAAATCTTCAACAGACATAATACGCGAATTAGTTACTCATGTACGGCTAATTTGGATAAATTGGTTGAATCACATAACCAAAAACATTAAAGAAAAGTAATTAAATTCTAAATCAATGTAATTATGCAGGTGGCTACAAGTTTTATTTAAAATAGGATAATTGCCGTTCGGAGAACATCATTTACAAGACAACAGTTAACTCTAACTTTAAAAGAAGTTCTACTTCTACATCGACTAATGCTCAACTCAGTTCAGATTTCGATATACTAACCATAAAAATCTTTTTAAATGTGATGTACATAAAAACAAGACTGAGATTTCTTGCATTTTAGGCCATAAACTTTGAAGTATGTTTATGGCCTAAAACGCAAAAATAATGAAATTAGAATACCTTGGAATATGATAAAAAGAACCCAGCCTATAGTTCAGGGTTTCCCAAAGTGGGCGATATCGCCCCCCTGGGGGCGATTATTAGTAAGGGGGCGAAAGGGTGGGCGATAACTAGTAAGGGGGCGAAAAGGGGGCGATTTTAAAATTTTGGGCTGTCATAAGATTTTTACTTTTTTTCTTGCTATTTTACTAATTTTAGCTTGCTATTAATTATTGACCCCGAGGTAAAACTTAAATAAAAAAGTTTATTTTATTTATGTAAAAAATAGAAAAAAAACAAGTGCTTATGACTCCTACTTTCGAGTAAATACTATATTTTCATTCATATATTTCCTTATTTAACAATTACATAGATCATAGACGATTGGAATCCCTCTCACTATTTTATAACCTGACATATATGTTATTTGGGGTCATAAATATTTTGTAAAAATCTATGTTATTTATTATTAACTATGACCACATGATATTTCCAGTTGTTTTTTGAAAAGTCACTAAGTTAGACTAAGAAATAAAACTATACAGGGTTGCCAATTAACCTAGAAACCTGGAAAAACCTGGAATTTGACAATTTAGGCAAAAAAAAACCTGGAAAAAATCTGGAATTTTTAACAATTTAAACGTATTAAGTAGTTAAATTTATATTTGACACAAAAAAGCTATCCTATAGATAAAAATATGGATTCCTTCGAGGCAGATACTTTTGAAGTAAACGACTTACAGGAAACCTTCTCAGACTTACAAACTGACCTTGAACTTAAAGTAAATTCTTCCAAAGAACGTATTGAAAGCTTTTGGACTCAACAAATTTAATTAAATTATTATAGTTTATTTAAATTTGTTGTAATTTACATTCTTATTAATTGTTTTTTTCCTTTTATCAATTTTTTATCTTGGAAACGGCCAAGGCAAATTATAGTGTAATATACATCATTTTGTTAAATTTTGTACATCTCGTGAAATAAATTAGTACATAAGTAGACAGAGTTGTTTAAAGTAGAATCGTCGGTTGTGGGGACAAATATTCGATAAATCTTGCCGCTTATTCAGAAGTAGGTCTTTATCTTCTGCTGCAATTACTGCTCTTTCTGTATTGCAAGTTGGGCAAATTCTACTTACTCCGTTGGATGCATGTTTGATCTTTGAAACAATACTCCACTCCATGTTTGGCCTTTTACCGTACCTGTGAAAAAAGCTCCAGACATAATCCGATAAAAGCGTGCTTTGTTTTTTATTTATATTTTTTAAAATATGTTTATGGTTAGCATATCAATCATTGAAACTACCTGCTGTACTTCCGATATTAATTTTATCTGGGCCCTTACTTTCAACTTTAACTTTATAAAATACATTTTTAATTAAACAATTACCTTATAATGGGCAATTATCTTTATTTATTTTACGGAAATTACATGTTTTAGGCATATTACTTAACTTATTACTATTAGGGTTAGTTGGTTTTGAATATTTATTTATAGTTTTATTGCTATGCATTTTGCTTATACTTTTAGCGCTATTATCACTTACTTGTTCTAAGTTTTCCTTTATCATTTTAGAAATACTTCTAGTTATACGTTGATTATTATAATCTACACTATTATTAGTACTATTAATATGAATATTTTCATTATCATTAATATTAAAGTTATCATTACAGCTTATATCTATAATGTTTAAAGTTTTAATATGTTTTACATTATTGTTACCATAATTAAAATTATTACTATTAGGATTATCATCATTACTACTGTTATTATCACTACTGTTAAAATTATTATTTTTGTTATTACTGTTATTATTAATATGATTAGTATAATTAGAAATATTATACATATCTACGTTATTACTAACTTTATTAAAGTTTCAACATTACTCATGCAACTATAAGAAATTATAAGTGCCTTTCTATTAAAAATTTTATTATAAAAGTGGATATCAGGGAAGTGTTTATTGACTAGCTTTAAAATTTTTTACCTAAGTTTATATTAACTGAAGAGCAATATAGAGGATTATACCACATTATATGTCGGTTACGCGGTTTTTTGCGTTTTTTATCTGCATCTAATTTTTCATACTTTAATTTACATTTTAAACCTCGATTTTTTAAATAAGTTTTGTACGGTGTTTTTATTTTGTTAAATATCTTTTCATTCGAAGAAAGGGTACTTAAACGTTTTTGTGTCATTACCGGGAGGTATTTTTTACATGATAAGGGTGGTCAGAATTAATATTAATAAAGTTTAATAAAAAATTCGGTTTACGGTACAGACGGTAAGTATTATTAGATAAATTTAAAGTAACATCTAAAAAATTCGTTATTTGCGCTCCTATTTCTAAAACTATTTTAAAACCGTTATAAATATATATATTTTTTGTATGTAAACTAAGTATATAAAGTTATCATTGTTCTATATATTAGTTTTGAAATTTTTATAAGTATAACATTTCAAAAGTTGTTTTATTAGTTTACCTATTTTTTGTATAAATGATAAACAAACGACAGAATTCTTGTATACAATAGGTAAAGATAAATAGTTGAACTTTAATTTTGATTACTTCCCATTTCGAATCTTGTTTTCTTATTTCATCTGAAAATTGATCTTCTCAGCAATTTGTTATTAATGTAAAATCACAACTTAATGACTTTTTACTAAGTGACTATTTTATATTTTGAATATTTTTCAATATATTTTGATTCAAAATATATTGAAAAATAATCAAAATATAAAATTTTTGAACTACAGTGCACCCTCGTTTTTCCGGTCCTTGCTAGTTGGTCTGTTTAAATTGAGAAGTAGTTTTAATTAATTTAGGTAAAATCAACGTTTTTCCTTTAAAGTTTAAAATCTTTTAGTGAACACAATGTGCTAATTATAAATATTATAGTTTCGGTTTAAGAAAGGTTTCATTTGTTTTTTTCGATAGTACTTCATTAAAAAATTCAATTTCTGTCTATGCGCCACATTCGTTAAATTTGAAAAATGTAAACAAAAGTTGCAAAGCACCATTTCAAAACACTGTTACAAATAAATTTCATACAAGTAGTATAGCTTACATGTTGTTATTTTATGTTATAGAAACTCAATAAAAAGTTTTTAAATGCAAAATATTTTAATGTTAAGTTTGAACTTTGTTTGAAGTAGTGTACTATGTTATGCAAATGTATGTACATATTTACATGATCACATTGTATTTATTATTTCAACTAATGATATAATTCACAGAACTTGTATTATTCACAATAACTTAACTTATAATGCCTTGTATTTTATTGAAAGATAATTGTATAATTCACTAAACCACAAAGAAACATATATTATAAATACTCTAAATATGTTATTTTTAAATTATGTTATTTTGTTTGTTTTTTACAAAATAGTTTTATTCAATTGTTATTTTCAGTAACTAATATGCACTAACTTTAAATTGTTTAACATGTTATCTGATTATAAAAACTTATAATATTATTCAACTTCCAGAGTATCTTTTATGGTTTTATGATTATTAAGAAGCTAAAAGTAAGGAAAAATAATAATTAGAACTATTTGTTATCAAAATGTTTTGATTTTAAAAGCTTTGAAATTTGTTTTATAGTGTTATAGTTATAATTTAAACGTTTATATCAAAAGTTATTTTAAAAAGCTACTGTTACTAGCTGTAAATGTTAAGAAATAGCCATGTGATTTTGATGCATTTTGTTTCTGAACTAATTTTAGTTTTAACATATTAAGCTTTGTTAATCAGTTTGTTTTATCGAAGATCTATATTATTCAGATAGTCTACAGTTTAATCTCCTTAGTACAATAAAATGTCCAAGTTAAACAGTTTTTAAAGTGGTTTTGTCCAAAAAAAATTTAAACAAGATACCAAATGTTTTGATTTTTAACTTGTTAGGTAATGATAGTGTTGAGAAATAGTTTTAATTAAATTCAGGTAAAGTCAACGTTTTCGGTTTAAAATCCCTCAGTTTTTATAATCATGTTTCTATAATACCCCACCAAAATTTTCACTGAAATTCTTTAAAAAGTCAATGTATAAAGCTAAGTTTTACAAAAAGTCAACGCGGTGATAAATTATTCAGTGAATTCAAGTCAAAATAGGAAAACTCATTAAGCTGGCTACACTCAAGTTTATTCTCTTAATAGAGAAGCTTGCAGCAGAACGGCATTCACTGTTTAAACTTGAGCGTTCATTTCGGTTCAAGTTGTTGTGTGTGTGCTATTTCACAAGCTTAAATGGGAAGCTTCCTCTCTTTTATTTTCAAACACAGCAGAAGAAGTTCACAGACAAATTAGGCTTGAGATAAACTTACAAGTTTGCGCTTGAAAAGTCAAATAAGTTCAGGTTGACATTAAGTTTTGTGAAGATATTTTACTTGTGAACTTAAATCACGTCAAAAAATTTATTAAAAACTGTAAATTAACAACTTTACTTAAGTTTTTAAGAATGATAGTAAAGCTAATTCATAAAGTTTGTCTGTTAAACTTTACAAAAATATTAAAAGCTTGTATAATGTCATATTTAAAAAAATATTTTGTCTAACATTTTATTTTGATTTTTTTAGAATTAGCAAAAAACATTTGTAAGTTTTATTAAGTGAGTACACATAATTTACATTTACAATAAAATTTAATGCTTACAGAAATATTTTGTTTGTAACCTTTATTTTATTTAGATCAAAAATTTGCCAGCTACGTATTGAATTTTAAAACTTAGATATTGTAAATTTTAATTAATTTATAAACAAAATTTCTTCAACAGATAGTATAAAATTTCAGCAGTTAAATACTACAAGACGTCTAATCAAGTTAGTTTTTAAAGCACATACATTTGAAGTAAGTGAACTAAAGTTGTTAAAATAATATTTTATTTTTACGAGGTTTAAAAGTAGTTATTAAGCTATTTTACTACTTTTAAAAACTTTTAATGTTGTACTTAAAAAAAATTATATTACTAATAACTAAAATTTGTTTTTCTACTAGACTATTTCTAAAGCTAAGCTAGCTAATTTAAACTTGGTTCAAGAAGTTTAGAAAAATATCAAAACTCTTATAATTTTCTGACTGTTAATGTACACAATTCTTATCACTAAAAATCTCAAACTTAAAAAATATACTGTGATTATTTGTCAAAACTTGAAACTAAAAATTTAAAAATAAGCTTAATTGATAGAAGTTACAGTTAGCTTGATTTTAATTCATTTTATAACGATGTAGCTTATTTAATTTTTGGTTCAAGTCAGTGTCAAGTTTTTTTAATGAGAAAATACTTGGTATACAACTAAAATTTTTACATAAAATATGTATATCAGTAGTGATTTAGTTTAAAAACACAACAATCATTGATTTTTTAAAAGTTAGTTTGCAGAGCCTGACAAGTTTTAAAATTTTAAAACGGACTCTCAATTTATTTTTAAGCACTGATTTTTAAGAGAGTTTTTGTCAAAACACAAAAGGCATTCTTATTCAAATATCAGTTTGAAAATGTAATTTACTTGCAATGATAAGTTTAAGTTTGAGTTTGCTTAAGTTTAAGATTTGATAAATTTTACAAGTTTAAGACTTTTTTTAATAGATTTATAAATTTTAAATTTATTTTAAGATTTGTGTTGATGTACCACTTCTAAGAAGTTCTGACAAAACTTTTTTACCCCACAATGAACTATGATGTGTTAAAAGGTATGTGTATATGTAAGCATGCTAAACTATTTAGTTCATTGGTAGTTTATTACAAGAATGTACATTTAATTTTTTTTGTACTAAAAGTAAAAATTGTTTATTAACTTAAGCTATAGGTAGCTTCTTGGTGCATGCATTGAAGTTTATAAATGTACGGTTTATGTATCACAGCTGTTGTGATTATCTACAACAAGTTTTTAATGGCCATAATCTCTTTATAGCTTTTTTTTTGTAGTTAAGGTTTGTTTTATCTTATACTTTATTCATTTTAGTATTACTTTTTTTTTAATTTTAAATAAATTAAAATATTATCACTTAAAAATTTTAACAGAAATAGTATAAGGCTAAGTATGTAAATACATATTTAATCAAAAAATAGACAATTAAGGTTATATAACCGTTTACTTGTATTATTTTATGATAAGTAAGAGTTGAAATTTTCTGTGTAAAACAGTTTCATTTCTATAAGACTGTGGATTTGAACTTTTGCTACTGTTCACTGTTCAACACATAATTGAAAAAAGTGTTACTAATTAAATTTTTAAATTGCGTGCTTCTTTTGTGTAAATATAAATTACTAGTTTTAATTAGTTTAAGAACACATACTGCATATATGTTAAAATACTATGGACTTATTTTAGATTTTAACACAGTGTGTTTTTGTTTTTAATTAACATATATATAATTGTTAAATATATGTTGAGGTATATGTGCTTCATGAATGGTTTTATGAAATATCACAGCATATTTTTTGTACATGCTGTGCGTATATAATAAAAATGAAACACAATTTATTGCTTTAATCAATGTAACTCAGATTAGTTACTTTATTTATAGTTTAAGTTTACAAATATCAAAATTGTAAAACATTGTTTTAAGTTGAGGTTTACAATTTTCTTTTTGTTATTTATGGGTTTGCATTCCTTACAAAAACGTTATCAAATTAAGTTTTTATTACAAAATTAGTAAGTTTAATAATTTCACATCCTTTCATAAAACTTAATAGTTGTTTTTCATTTAAAGAAAAAGTATTTTATTTTTTGTGCGTAAAGTTTATCATATTTTGTATATATAGAACTAGGACTGTTATAAAACCATTGGGTTTTGGTGAATTTGTTCCAGCTCTTTAGATTAAAAATAACGGTTACTTGAAAACGAAAAATATTTTTCAAAGTTAGTTACTTATGCTTGTGCTTAATCTTCTTGGTATTTGTAATTTATTTACTAGTAGAAAAATTTTTTGTTATTACATTTTTTTAGTTTCTTTTTGTTTATGAATTTTTAAAAGGTAATAGATTTCTTTACACTGTAAAAGTTTCTGCGTGTAGTTTTCAAAATTGAAATGATTAAACTGGTTTAATTACTGAAGTACTTAATACATTACTGTTAAAAAATAAGAAAAATCTGTATTTAATTAAATAAAAATAGTTATAGTTCAAAAATAAACAATGGTTCAAAAATTGGCTATGTACTTTACGGTATGCTATACCTACGCTTTTTGTGAAAACTCACAAACAGCATAAAGTAAAATATTTTGTCAATTTTATTATTATACAAGTGAAGTTACTACTTGTCAGATATGTATAATTATAATTTTGCTATATTTACTTTGCTAAAAAATATTGTATTTTAAACTATGTTAACTAATAATAAAAACTTGCATCTATAAGAACTATCATGTAGATTATATATTACCTTAAAGAGATATCCTGTATAAGTTTATAATGTTTTGACAATTAAAAAAAAACATTAACGTATAAAAATTTTTGTGATCATTTTTGTTTAAGTATTTTGTATAAATATTTTTGTTCTCTAAAACAACTATTGTTATGTCATTAACTTTACTTTTGAACACTTTATGGGTAAAAACTTCTAATAAAACTTTATTTACTTAAATAACTTTTACTGATAAATACAAATAATTTGAATTGTTTGTTTATAATTGATTTTTTACACGGACACATATTAATCTTGATATTAGAAATACAAATATATTTACATGTATGGTGACAAAAAAAAGTAATTAAAAATATTTTGCTAACACAGAATAAAAACTTGTAAAACTATTGAGAGATTTTTTTTGATAAAAAATTGACAAGATATTACTAAATTACAAATATAAATATTTATCTATATTGCTTTTCATTATGTGTTAATCTGGTTATAAGTAATTGTTTTTTTTTACAAATGAAAACATTATGGTAAGGACTACACAATTTTATTGTTAAAAGTTCTTGTTGTACATGTGAATAAATTAAAAGTTGCCTGAAGCTTATTTTGTAGCAATAAATTTGTTAAAAGATAAAATCAGATGTCTGTTTTAAAAATTGTTATATATTCATCGAAGTACAACTTTTTTTAAATGAAGTTTGTTTAAACTTGACCTAATTGATAATATTTTTCACCCGAAATCTTTATTTAAACATTTGTTTTAATTTTTTGTTCAACCAATGAAATATCATACATTTTTCCTAAAAAGTAAGTGTTTTTGAACACAGTTTTGATATTTTTAAGTTAAAAATTTACCTTTACGATTCGTTCATTAGTTTGTGTAAAAAATTAATTTACTAAAAACGTCAAAGTGTTTCAAATGCTGTTTTTAAAATATTTATTTTTCTTGTAAAGACTCAACAGACTCATGTATCTTGGCAATATTATGCTATTTGTATCTTAGCAATATTATGCCAGTTTTACAAAAAGACAGTACATAGTCATTTGATAAGGCTATCTTCAAAACGGTTAAACTATTTTAACTTATCTTTTAAGTTGACCTAATAATCAAAAAAAGTAAGTGGTAAAACGTATATGAAAAAAATATAACCTTTTTAATTTTTTTAAAAAGTTAAGTATATATACTTTTGAAAAATATTGTTTAAATTTAAGATTATGTATCTTTTAAATATGTTATTATTTTTTTGAAATATAATGGCTTATAGGGTTCTAGTGTAGTTTACGGCCACACTAAAATCCACAACTAAATTAAACCTACACTATACTAATATAAAATATTATTTAGGGCTACTCTGCATAAAATTCGGCATGACATAAATGAACATATAGTATCAAAAAACAATTGCAAACACTAACAAGTATATAAAGAATATCAGACTTTTTAAAATACTTTAAATGTGGTCAAAACTTTTACACAAGATTTAGTATAACAGAAATATACTTTAAGAATGTATGAAATAAAATTTAACTATTGTTAAACTTTGTGTTTTTATTTTTGTTGTTAACAGCCGTTTATTACATTTAAAATGTCAAATAAATGATGAAAGTTTTGTTAATGACAGTTTATATTATATCTCATTTGACAGTTATTTCTGAGCTTTTCTGATTGAAATTAAAGCTGTTAAACTGTCTGAAATAGTAGATAGTTGGTATTTGTTTTAACCCTTGATTTATGGCTTACTTGATTTCCAATTAGAATGTAAATATAAAATACTTATAAAAAATGACATTACTAAAAATACTTTATATAACACAAGAAAACAGTATAAATGTCTATTCTGGAATAACATGTTTACTGCACCAGACTGTGGCTAGAATGATTGTCACTGCTTGAACTCAGTATACATATAGCTGAACATAGCCTAAGAAATATTTTATCAGACTCATTTTCTCCTTACTGTAACTTTGTTCTACATGATTCAGTATTCAACTAAATGGAACAGCAATGTAACTGGTATTCCATTAGTGGCTAACTTTTTATCATTTTCTGCTTATACTTTAATATTACAAAACAACACATGCTAAAAAATAAATATTTAGTTTGTCGGTTTATAACTTAGTATAAAGTTTTGCTTTTTATGCCAATTACGTCTGTTATGTTTTTTTTGCAACTAAATATCTGTGTCATATTCCTTATGTGGTTTTTAGGTAAAATTAATTGCATAAATCTATGTTGTAAACTATAAATTAAATAAACTTAAATTTTAAAATTAAAACATGTTTATGTAAAGTATATCAAATATTTTAAGACTTAAAATATTATACTAAGCATAAAGAAACGTAAAGAATAACCAGGTAAAAATATACTTACGAATTATTAATTTATAAAGCAGATAACTATAACACTAATTTGATCCTATAATGTGTAATTATCACCATTAATTTATTTATAAACTTCAATTTACAAGTAATATTTTTGTCTACTCTTTTACTTTTTTCTGCACATGCAAGTGTTTTCTACTTGTTTTAAGAACACTTAAAATAGATTTTCAATCTCATTTTGTTATTTTAAACTTGTAACACTATGCTGTTTTATGCAAGTTGTATACGTTGGTAATTTTGCTGTTTAATGTACAGTAATCTCCCACTTAACTACATAAATTTACTTGTTGAATAGCAGTTAGAATAGCAGAATAAGTATTAGTTTTAACACTTTGTTATTTTTTGAATACTAGACTGTGTCTCAAAATTGATTATAAAGACTAATAAAATGTCTTTTTTATTTGCGTTTTGAGTATTTTTGTTTTATACCAGAGATCGCCTATCTTCTATAATAGTAGGCCACATCTACATAAACAAAAATGTTTTTGCGGACCTTTGTGATATTGAATAATTATTTAAAAAACTTTATTAAAAGTTACCAAACGATACTTAAATTATTGTTGAGGTAAGCACTAAAGTTTAAATTTAAATTAATATCCAAATTGTTAATATAGTATTTGTAAAGTACATATCTTTTTTGATTTATTTAAGCACTGACGAGGTCTTTGACCGAAACTTAGTTTGTAAAATAAATTCTTGAAAAAATTAATTCATTACTTCTCCTCCAGTACTTGAAATCTCTTTATTTGTTTTCTTAAAACCAAAACATATAATAGTATTTGTATTGTAAAAACATACAAAACATTTTTTTTATTTTTGTTTGGTTGTTAAGGATTTACATTGCAGACGGAATTTGGCTGCATTGTGCTAACTTCTGTTCTATAAATTGTGTAAAAAGTTACTAAAAGAAAGTTTTTTTATATCTTTCTGAATAATGTTATAATATATGTTTATTCTTATTTAGTTTATAGGATACTACATTAATAGTTTTTTAAACGTAGCAAAGCTTTCATATAAAACAATACAGTACACTAAATACATTACGATATCATTTACTTTTAAGTCTTTGCACAGAATATTTCTGAATAAATAGTTAAAATTCATAGTTTTTTACTATTGTTGTAGTTGAATACATTATGTTTAGATATTATTATTCATTGGTTATTTAATTGTACTTTTTAACAAGTTGTACCAATTTATAATTTGGTTCTCTAGACAAAATGTATAACTTTTAGAAAGCATGCAGTAGAAGTTAGTAATTATATCTAAAACTGCCATAAAAAGTTTTAAGAAAATTAAATGTTGAAAGAAGTTTGTTATCTTCAATCCTATTGTAAACATTTTTTAATTTGTTAAAAAGTGGTCATATATTTTTATATATTTATACATTTTAATTGTAATATATGTAAATATTATATGAACTTAAATATGTAAAATCGCTTGTTCATATTTAACTTTGTTACAATAGTCAACCGTGAACAACTTGTATTTAAACAAGTTAACAATAATAAATTTGAATCTAACACAACAAAAAGTATAAACACACATATTTAATATAAACATTGATACTACTAATATGAGCTACACTTCAATAATTCTACAATAATTCCTCTCCAGCTTATTTAAGCTAATAACAAAACAATAACTTACCAAGAGGGGATTTAAAATAGTAAAAACAAACTACTAAGATGCAACTAAATTAGATAGACTAATGAATTTCAATTGATTTAAACTAAAAAAAGTGCTTTAAAGAAGTGATTTATTAGAAAAAACTACAATAAAACTCAGTACAAATAAATCCTATACAATTCGATTTCCGTTCTAATTCTACACTTAATCCCTTCCCACCACCAGCAGCAATTGAAGATTAAGCATCAAGTGATGTAAAAACAGAATTCATTTAAATAGCTTTTTACTTTGGATTACTCCACTCTCAATCTTCTGTGGCGCATTAAAATCGTTCAACTTACAAAAGGCATGTGGCACCTAACTTTTTATTGGGGCTATAGGAGCAGGAATGACCTCAACTTCAGACTTATTTGTTTCACCAGTATTGGCACCATTGGAATCTTCTGTAAGCTTAACAGGAGAATTAGTACGTTGATGATGTACATTACTCTCCTGTGAGCTAGGTAGATTTCCGCATAAAGTTTCTGTTTCAATTCTTGTTGACACTGAGTTGTAACCTTTAGATGCCTTCTGTTTTTGCGCATCAGTCTCCGTGAGCCATCAATTATCTCTATAAACTTGATTATTTGGAACCACTCCACTACTTTTCCATTTAACAAATGGGTTCCCGCCTTGGTACTGCAGTAGACACCTACTGCTAACATACAGAGGTCGCAGCTTCATGGTCAATTATTTCTGATTGAAATTTTTTTTTACCTAGCGCTTCTTCTTTTAATTTTCTTCCATACAGGCAAGATTAGAAAGTTAGTCCAGCTTTTTAAAATGCAAAACCATATCACAGCTGACCTCCATATAAAGTCTCAGCTGGGGATACTTGACAGTCGCTGTCAGGAGTGTTCTTTAACTGAAGCATTGCACTCAGAAATTTATCACTGTTAACATTTAGGCTAACTGATTTTTTAACATCAGACCTAGAAATCTATTTAGAGCTTTATAGCAACTTCCTCTCTTTGATCTTAGATAGTATTTAGAAACTTTTTGATGTGGAACACCCCAGGTTTTCAGGAATTCCTTAATTGAACTGAACAAAAAATTAAGTCCACCATCGCTCAATATCTTCTCTAAACCTAAAAAAGTCTCCAAAAGGCACTTAATCATGGATTTGGAAAATATTTTTGATCAACCTTACAATCTGTCACCCACTATAGACAATTGTTCCTCATAAAAGGACGTTCATCCCTGGGTTAGTCTTAATAATTAAAATTATGTGTACAGCTTAGGTTTCCCTAAGTGGGCCATATTACAGAGTTTTAGACCGTGAGTAGGCCATAAGCACCAAAGGTGGGGCATGAGGTCATAATTTGAAACTTATACTAAATATCTGTAGTTGATGGTGAGCAAAAAAAAAGTGTCAGGCGTATTTAATGGTAATGTTTGAGAAAGTCGGAATGGTCATAGCTTTTTTATTTCTAATAAGGGGGCCTTATAAAAAAAAAAGTTTGGGAAACCCTGGTCTACAGGTTCATGATAACAAATGTTGGTTATGGTAAGTTATTTTTTACCTTGTGAAGTTCTAATAGTTTGAAAAAATGTATTCTTAGCAATCAGATTATCAGTGCACCCTGATTAGCTAAAAGATAATTTACTTAAGGCCATAGGGGGGGTAGGCCATGTTTTTTACAAGTTGATCTAATTTTATAGAGTTTTTACTAAGCTTCAAGTTGCTTTTTACCGTTTTTAAAAATTTGAATTAGTTTTTGAGATATGATAGGCCAAAGTCGGGCCGCTTAACAGGTTTCTTATGGGGAAGGAAAAACTAAAACGGCGAAAAAAGACTAATGCATTCAAAATCTATCTCCTCCTTCATTTTTTAAGCAATCTTCTTCAAACTTTCACAGTCTATTCTTTATACAATAACAAAAAAACGTTATTTGTGACTTTAAAAAATTTGAAGTAAAAATACCTTTTTTTTGAAAAAAAAAATTTTTTTGATAAAAAATCACTTTTTTTTTTTTTTTTGTCATAAAATTTTTATTTTTCAAATTTATTAAAATTCACAAATAAAGTTTTTTTTATCATAATGTAAGGAACATTTCCTGAAAATTTGAAGAAGATTGCTTGAAAAATGAAGGAGAAGTTAGATTTTAAAGCCCGTTTTTAAAACTCGAGAAAAACGGCTTTAAAGTTACCCTTTATATACCCTTTATAAAGACAACCCTTTATATAACCGGTCATAAAAAAAAAAAATACTTAATATTTTTAAAATCTAAAAAAACCATCTGAAAGATTATGAAACTTACTATAATATAAGTCTATATGTTATTTTTGGTCAAAAAATGGCTTCTACCCCCCCCCCCCCCCCCTATGGCCTTAACTACAATTTCAAGCTCACGTTTATAAAATAAAACCTATTGTGATTATCTGATTAAGTTATTCATAATTAAACGACTGGTACTGTTAACTTATTTATTATCATTGCTATATACAAGTTGCACCTACATCATTAATGTAGGGTTTGAAAACTGTAATCATGTTTTTATTTTGAAAGAAATGTGGCCTGCAAAAGGTAAATCTTTGGGTTATAAACATTTAAATCTAGCCGGTTACACTAATAAATATCAAAACTTTCAATAGATCAGAATTTTCCAAAGTGGGTAATATCACCCCTTCAGGGTGAGTTTATTACGGGACATAAGTTGGGTTGCAAAAAAGTAAATGTGTAAACAGGGGCAGTATCTGATAAATGGGAATGTTTGAAATTAAATTTCTGCCTAGGGGCGTTTATGAAAATTAGAGTTTAGGAAACTCTGCATTAGATATTTTGGGGTTTGTAATGAAAGGTGAAAAAAGAAGATTACATTGTAACCATTAAATGCCTACCAACCCCTGCATTAAGTTAAAGATGGGTTTCCAAGGGCTATTTCCCATTTTTTGGCGTTTAAGTTGTAAATTAAGTTGCATTAACTAGTAAAGGGGCAAATTGGGACAATGTATAAATTCTTGGCAATTATATACTTTTTTGGCTTGATTTTTAATACTTAACTGCAAAATAAGATTTTAATCAGAGTTTTCCAAAGGCGGCAATGAGTAAAAGGCGGAAAAATTGTAAATGGGTAATAAAGTAATAGTGGGGGTCAATATCTCATTAAAATGGGCAATTTATCTTCGATTTCTATCAAAGAGGCCACTATGAAAATGATTTTAAAAAGTCCTAATATTAAATGTACATACTTTAGTTTAGGCAAACAAGTAAAAACAGCTAACTAAAGTTTGGAGCTTTCCCTATAAACATTAAACCTACACTATATATAAATATCAACAACAAATAAGTGTAATCGGTTTATCACAATAGAAATACAATTAAATAATATCCATTGAAGTTTGTTTCCCCGCCCACGTGCCAGCTTGTAGTTGTTGTTGTACCATCGCTGATGCAGTTCACAATCACCCGTTTGTTGTTGCGCCAGGCTGCTGAAAAACATTTGCTTGTTGCTATCATCGACTGTTTGTTGTTGCTTCTAATGTCGACCTCCTACTTGCTCCTTGTTGTTGAAATGAATTTTCGTTGTCAGAAGTTTTTTGCTCCGCTCTGTGGTAAATACAACATTATTAGTTTGTAAGTTAATTAAAAATAAATTGATTTTAAAATGCATAATGAATGCTAAAAAGTTTGAACTAAACAAAGAAATTACATAAAGAGTTGAGTATTTTAAATCAAGTCTTATACATTTGAGGTAAAAGTCTAAAAAAGAATATTTTATAGCTTATTTATAATTTTTTGAAAATTAAATGTATTTCTAAATATTTTTACTCAAATATGAACAAGTTGTTTACTGAGTTAGGTACAAAAAAAAGAATAATAAGTGTACTTGATTTTTGAACCAGCTTTGTTAAGTATAATAAGTTTAAAATAAGTTCAAAAACATATATATAAATATTTATTCTCACCTTTGAATAAATCCCTTTCCTTTGTTTTCATCTATATTCTGTTAATAAAATTACAAGTATTAAGTTCTTATTGAGCTATTAAATACGTTATATATATATTGCAGCAATTGAGGAAATTCATTTACAATTTAAACAACAAGTTATAAAATCAAATGTGTAAGTGTATCACATTGAGTAGAACTAGAATAGTTTCAATGTAAACTCCTTTGCAGTTCTATCTCTATTGATAAAATCAACAAAATTGTTTTAGGTCCACTTCCTAACTTGTAAACAAAAACTTTTACAGGATAAATTGAATAAATTGCCAGATAAAATCAATTGATTTATTTTTAGTTTGCTATAAAAAAGTTTTCAAGTGCTGGCTGAGTGAAACCTGGGTTAAAGTTTTAAAATTGACTTTTATCGATTTTAATATACTTAATTCTGACCTCTTGTGTAAAAATCCCTCTTCGTGCAGCCTTCCTTTCCATTCCTTCGTAAGCCATTTGTTCTGTAAATTAAATTTGTTTCTTAAAGTTGAAAAATTTTTGTGAAGTAACATATACAATAGAACAATTACTTTTTTTAAATTAGTTATTTGAAGTAACAATAATTATTTACCTGGTTTTATCTTGAGTAACATTTATTCATTGTAACAAAACAAACAAAAACTATATAAATCTCACCTGTTTGAAACAAATCAGCTTATCCACTGAGCTTCACGTTTTTCTGCACCCCCACTTTGTATGACTGTTGAAATAAAAAAATATTATATAATATGTTTTCTACACTATAAAGTGTAAATTCAGTTCATATAAGCTATTTATACAAAACAGAAATTTTTTTTAGAACTAAATACAAACATTGTGATTTAATTCTTATATATTTTATACATGATTAATACACTTTGATGCATAACAATTAGTATTATATATTTTATTGAGCTAACTTATTAGTTATTTTTAGTTTATATCATTATTAATACAACCTTTTGTTTTAATGTTGTCTCTGCCTTTTCACCAATCAAAGCTCTTGGAGGCAACTTTAATTAATCTTACATAAATTTGCCAGACAAGAAGCTTTTGTTAGTGAAGTGCATTAGATTATCTTTAATTAAGATCTTTAATTTATTAACAAGCAACCAAAATTAAGTGTTATTTTAAAAAACTTAAATACATCATAAAAACAAATTATTCTTAAGCACAAGTTTATGTGACGTCACAATATCAAAATGTTTTTGCTTGTAAGCTGTTTATCAATTGCAGTGTTACTTTTAAAAATTATCATTATTTCCTTGATGCAGGTATTTAAATTAAATTTATTTACTTAAATTAATTTTTTTTTTATTCATACTGGTAAATTAAGATTAATTGAATTAGTAAAGTTAATAGAATCTATAACTAGTTAAAATTTAAATAGTAATGATATACAATGAATTAAAACTTTTGTTTGGTAATATTTTAAAGAAACTTAAAAAAGCAATAACAATAGTTTTAATTTAATTGAAAATTGAAGAACAGTGAAATGATAATAACAACTATTCAAATCAAGTCTAAATATTAAAATCAATCATTTTGTTTTTATTCAAATGATAAACACAAAAACTTACTTTTTATTGTGTGAGTTTCAGCAGTGGTAAATCCATTCTTTCTTTGAAAAAGGATTTTCATTCCAATCCTTTTTTTGTTTGTTCTGTTGATATTTTATAATTAAATGGGTGTTCTAACAGTTTGAGGTATTTTTTAGAACTATTCTTTTTAAAATATTTAGACGAAATTTTAGGACTTAACCATTGAATCAAAAAGTAGAATCAACTCTAATTTTTAAACATCTAGGTTGGAAAGATTATAAAGTATAAATAAGATCAATTAATATAGTTCATATTGAGGTTTGATATAAAAAAGTTCAAATATGAAAACTTAAACAATAAATTCAATTTAAGCGTTTCGGACAACTAAGAATTTTCGATTTAAACAAACTTGTACATATAGGTTTTTCTTCAGTGTAGTATTTGCCTTTCTACCATCTTGAGCGTTTATGCTCTCAAGTTTTAATTAGTTTTACAAACTTAAGGCTCTAAATCGCTCTAGTTAGTAAGAAAGAATTTTGTTTACGTTTTAGCCTGTTTAAAAAATGATATTAGTAATATTGAAATAATAAAACTAATATTGAACAACTTTCTTGTTTGTGTTGTACTAGAAATTTTTTAAAGAAATTTTGTAGTTTGAAAATAAAAAAACTTAATCGTCTCATAAACTTTGACATTTTATAGTTAAGACTTCAAGATATAATTCAACATGTAAAAAATATATTAAAATGGTAAAAAATATTTTGTCTAGTAATTTTGGTTTAATTTATAAAGTTAAACTTATAACGATTACTGTTATTTCACAATACCACATTTTTATATATTAAACAAATTAGATAACAAACAAAAGGTTTAGAAATGCAAAAGGTTAAGAATTTTAATAAATTATGATTTTAGTTAAACTAAAATTTTTCTATGTTACTTTCTATTTCAATGTAGCTTTTATCTTCACCATCTGAGACCAGTATAACCTCAAGTTTAATTTTATAAAACTAGAGGTTATAGAAGGTTCAAACAGTAAAAATTATTTGTTAGTAGCAATAGACTTTAAAATAAATTTATCAGAATTATGAAATATAAGTAAAACCTGATAATAAATGAAGATGAAATTTCACATCTGGTTTGTTGCTCGTTTTCAGTTTGCAGATCTGATCACAATTCTGTTAAAAATATTAACAAAATAAGAACCTTTGTTTTTTGTATGTAAACATTTACATTCAGTTTTTCTAGCTTCATGTATATTTTAACTGAGAATTTTAAACAGCTATTAAAAAACTTATGATTAAATTAGTATTTCGTATTTAGCTCCTATGGCAAATTAGTGCAATACTTAAGTATGGTTTTAAAATTATCAAAAACCCAATCATAGGTATTGCAATTATTTACTAGGAATTTTTTTGAAACACTTTTTAACTTGGTCGTTAGTTAAGTGGAAAATGACAATTATTATAAATTAAGAAATTTTTTTAGAAATTTAAAAGTTATCTATTTAAAAATAATTAACTTAAACAACAGTATAGGCAACACAATTAATTTAAATTGAATGGTTGTTTAAAATATTTAAAAATGCTTAAATTATCAATATTATGTTTAATTGCTAAATATAAGACTCAATAGTTTTTGGTATGTTTTTTGCTTTTGTTGGTTTATTTATTCATAATATAGTTTAACAACTATAGTTTTTTGATAAATTGATATATGAAATACAGTTAAATTGTTTGTACAACTAGTACTTAAGCATGGCTTCTCAAATTAAAAAAATTCCAAGTTCAGTGCAGTTTTTTCCTTTTTGCCATTTAGAGCATTTAAGCCATTAATTTTAAATCAATTTCACAAATTAATGGGCTCTTAAATCGCTCTTAATGGTAGAAAAGTTAGTTTGCATTTTAGTCTGTTGGAAAAAATGCAATGGTACTGAAACAGTCAAGCTAGAATTAAATTAAACATAAGTGTTCAACTTTGAGTGCCATAAAATATTTATTTTTTCAAGTTGTGTATTTAGACAAAAGTTGTATAATTTCACAATACAAGCTTGACCGTCTCACAGAAAAAAAAAAACTTAGTAATTAAGATATCAAGACAAATAAAATGAAAAAATTGGTTAATTGGTAATGAATGTTAAGCCTGTTGATTGTGGTTTAATGTACGAACTTTAACTTGATAAATTAACAATTTTTTTTTGAAGTATCACATCTTTATAATAAGTACAAGTTAGATAATTAATATATTTATTCTTTCAAGACTTTTTAATGCAAACTAAATTTTGGTCAAAGACCTCGTCGTTAGATAATTAATGGTTAAACTGAATAGTTATCAATTAATTTATAAGTGTAAGCTTAAATATACAATTCTAACCTAACACAGATTTCCCATGTTGAAGTATTTTCAATCAAATTCATTCTAAACTTATTTCCAATTCGGCCTGTCTTCAGTTCTGTTAAACAGTGATGAGGTAAGAATTTTTAATAAACTTTGATTTAGATAAAAAATGTTATTTTATGTTACTTATTATTTTGCTGTAGTTTTGGCATTTTAACCACCTAAACACCATCTAACCTCAAGTTTTATTTTATTTAAACTGGAGGTTAAAGGAGGTTTAGACGGGTAAAATAACTTTTTCATAGCGCAAGTCTTCTAGTTGTATTAAGTAAATATAGTATTATGTTACAAACCTGGTGATTTTAAACAGGCGTCATTGATGGAGGACGGACTCGTTTGGAATTTTGTTTCCCGTTTCAAGTTTGCTGGTTTCCAATTTGATCACAAATCTGTTAAAAGTATTAATAAAGTAAGCATTTTTTTTAAATAAACTTGTGTGTAAAAACTTACAATTAATCGATCTAATTTTTATCTTTAATTTAACTGAGCAATTAAAGAGCTATTAAAAAACTTTAAACTCTATTAGTATTTCGTATTTTGCTCCTATAGCAAATTAGTGCAATGCTTAGGAATGGTTTTGAAATAATCAAAACCCAATCATAAGAATTGCAATAATTTACTAGGAATTTTTTTGAAACACTTTTTAAACATTTTCCGACTTCTTGTAAAGCCATTAATAATAGCTATAATAAAATAAGAAAATATGTAGAAGTTTTTAAGTTTTCAAATACTAAGTGTAATTAAATTATAGAATGGCTTACGAGGTTAGTTTATGCATTAATTTTCAGTAAAAATAAATATTTTAGTGTTTCTTCTACAAGTAGTTTTTGCATTTTTTCCAAGAAAATCCATTTTAACCTCAACTTTTAATATATTTCACAAAGTGGAGGTTAAAAGGGATTTTTTCAGAAGAAAACTTTTACTTTTATTAAAACTTTGTTCATATGTTTTAATAGAAAAGTTATTCATTTAAACCAGTTGATAAAAAGGTTATTCCTAACAAAATCCTAAGCTCTTAATTTATTTGGATTATTTCTAAACAAGCTTTTTTATTGTAAAAATTTATATTGTATACAAAGTTTAATATTGATAAAAAGTTTTAAAAAAATTCAGTATGATTTAATTATCTTTCAATATTACAACAAACCAGATATTTTAAAGCTCGGTCCTTTTTGCAAAAGGTTTCATTATTTACGCACATCTTTGAAACTAAAACAAAACTGTGCTGTAAATAATGAATCCATTTACCAAGGATTGAAAAAATACCATTTTTACAATTTAATAATATTGCAATATTCACCAGAATTCATAGTCAGCGGACTTTTTGTAGTAAAGTTTTGACACTAATTAGATTAATTGAACTTCGGCGAGAGGTTAAAACTTTTAAGAGAGATAAGCAAACTATCTATTTTTGCAATTACTTAATAATTAAATTTTTTTCAGAAAGTTTTATGATGGCATATAAAAAATTTATAATTTTAAATTTAGTTTCTGTTTGCATCACCTTGTATAAATTATCATTTTCTGTTTTTGATATTATGTTTCATAAATGTAAAATGAATTACAGTTAACATTTATAATAAGAGATATCACAATATTATACAACAATATTTTTTGAAAGATGCTTGATTGAAAGTATAAACTAAAAAGTACAAAAAACATAAGTTATAATAACTTTGGTTTTAAAACTGGGTTCTCGTTTTTTGTAAATTAATTAAAACCATTGCAAGTTATCCATAAAATGAAAATAATAAATAATGACCATAGCTGACATTTCTGAGTAGTTTTTTGCATTTTTCACCATCCAAACCCGGTTTTTACCTCAAGTTTTTCATTTATAAAACGTGCAGGTTAAAAAGGGGGTTCAGATGGTAACAAACTTACGTATTAAGTCTTGTTAAGTGATATGACAATTCTAAAATTGACCAGTGCAAGATAATCTGCAAATTTTGAAGAACTTTAAAACTTTAAGTCACATGTTTTGCATACTTTTATCAAGGATACAAAAAAAGTTCTGCAAGTTCATAGTGCTAAGAAGAGACTATATTATGAGGCGTTTTTTCATCTTTTTGTATTGATACTTGCTAATATTATTAAAAAAAAATTCATAAAAATATAGTGACGTGTCATCTTTTATGAAAAGTTCAGCAGATAATTGATTAAAAAAAACTTTTACTGTATCTTAAAATTTATAATATCAAAGTTTAAGTATTGTAAGGCAACAAGGTGAAAAAATAAGATAAATGTAGATCATTAACACACTCTAGTGATAGTTGGTATGCTAGTGACCAAGAATGCAGAGTATTGAAATTATTACAATAGTTATACAAAACGTTTATATTGGTTGTTATTGTGTATGAACTGAACGTATGTTATATCACTACAATTTATTAAATATTTATTAAAAATTAAATAGATTTAATAGCATCCACTGTGCGTATAAATTCTGCAAAACTTAAGTTTATACATTGCTATGATTCTAACCTGATTGTTTTTTTCCAGGTATCGTCATATGGAACTTCCTCCAGAGATGATCCTGAAACTTTCTCCTCCTACTCCTGAACAGTTGGTCCTCGATCCCACCTTCATCCTCCCTGAATTGTTAGTTTAATAAGTTATGTTTAAATTATTTGATTGTACAAAAACTATTGTAGTAACATTTTGGATGTTTTATTTCAAACGCAATTAAAGTTAATTTTTAGTTGTTCACTTGGTTTTAAATTGTTTTGTTTGCTTTTTTAACTCTAAAAATATATATTAATGTGAGAACAATAAAATAGTAACACTTTAGTCAAAACTTGTTCGAATCGAAAGTTTTGCTTTTAAAATGACATATAATTCGTGTCGTATTAATTTTTAATACCCCACCAATGAATTAAATGTAAGGTGCAAACGAAAATGTTTTATAGAAAATATTGATTTTTATTCGCAAATGTTTTTTCTCTTGAAAACGTTAAATTAAAAAATCAAAAAACGTTTTTATCGTAAAGTGTTTTTAATTTAATTTCTTATTTTTCTGACAGCCTCTTTTTTACTTGTTATTGATTCTACAAGTCTAAGATATCAGTAAAAATTATTTCAAAATCAATCGATTTAAATTCTAATCTGGTTTCAACGCTTTTTTTTTGCATAAATGTTGCAAATTAATTATTAAAGTTTTGAAACTTTTTAAATAAACGCAAGCGTTTGTTTCGAGCGATTATTGATTATGAACCACAAATAATATTTTTTGTTTAAACTCTTCCAAAGCAAAAGCAGATTTTTACTGTAAAACTTGATAAAAATGTATAACTTTATAAGCATTATATAATTAAATAAATTAAACCTTTACACCACAACAGGTACGATGGCGTCCAGTTAGATGGATGTTTCCGTTTCGGGACTTCCCCAAAGTTGGTCCTAGCTGACTTGAAACTCCGCAGGTCCTGGTTGAATCTAGGTGTGATCACAAGTCTGTAAAAAATATTGAAAAATTAAGAGTTTATGTTTTAAATAAGCTAAAATGTATGTCAAAAAATTCTAGTTAAATGTTCTAGTTTATATGCGTAATTAAATTGAGATTTTTAAACAGCTTTGACAAAAAATTATGATTGTATAAGTAATTCGTAGTTTGCTCCTATGGCAAATTAGTGCAATACTTAAAAGTAGTTTAAAACTATCAAAAACTGACTAATGAGTATTGCAATTATTTACCAGGAATTCTATAAAATACTTTTTGAAATTGGTCATAAATTCTTATTAAGCTATAAACGACAATCATACTAAAGCGAGAAAATTTTCAGAAATTTTAAAGTCGTCAAGCTTCAAATGTAGGTACTCAAAATAAAAAATGATTGACACAAAAAATTGAATGTTCAGTAAAAACAATAATGCTTCTACCATTAGCAGTTTTTGCTATATATCCAAATAAAACCGTTCTAACCTCAACATTGAGTTTCAGGTTAAAAGGGTTTTATTAGGACGATAACTTTTGATGATATTTAACATTTGATTAATAAGTTTAGATGGGACTAAAAACTAGCTATTTAAACAAAGTATTGCTATGATTCTAACTTGTTTATATTATTTCCAGATATTGTGACGTCATATGGAACCTCTTCCAGAAATAATCCTGAAACTGAACGTTTCTCCTCCTTGGTTGTAGGTTTCCCCCAACTTTGATCCTGAAGTCTTCTTCACCCTCCGTGGTTCTCCCACATTTATCCTCCCCAAACTTGTTAGTTTAATATTTTTTTAGTTGTTTTAAAAACATTTGAGCTGCACACAAGATATTGTAGCAACATGTTGGATATTTTATTTCAAACACAATCAAAACTAGTATTTAGTTGTTCAGTTGGTTTTTAATTGTTTTGTTTGCCGTTGTTAATTCTGAAAGTATATATTAATGTAAAAATGAGTAAATAATAGTCTAGTCAAAAGTTATTCGAACCGAAATGATTCTATAAATAGTCATATCAGTCGTATAGATTTTAAACAATCCACTGACAAATTAAACGTTAGGTTTGAACGAAAAATGTTTTAAGTAAAATATTGATTGTTATCCAGAAAAAAAAAGTATTTTGAAAATGTTAAATTTAAAAATCGAAACAAATTTTTATTGTAAAATTTTTTATCTTTTACTTCTAATTTTTTTGACAACCAATTTTTTTTGTATAAATGTTTTATTCAAAAGTTCTGTCAAATTAATTATTAAAGTTGTGAAACTTTTTAAAAATAAACGCAAATGTTTTTTTCGTGTGAAGTATTGTTTAAAAACCAAAAATAATAATTTCTTGTTTAAACTTAGGCTTCTAAAGAAAAATCAGATTTTCAATGTGAAAATTAATAAAAAGTTTTTACTCAAAAACTTCTAAAAGTTTTACACGTTTGTTTAGTGTTTTTTAATTTTATAGTTTCAAAGCTTTGATAATGGAAGTACGGTTTAGTGACACTGTATATAAATAAAACTATTATCATTTTACTATTAAACTTGGTTAGAAAACAAACTTGATTTGAAGATTTATGGTAATCATTAGTAAGTTAATTTGATTTATTTACTTGAAAAATTCTTACCTCTATACTAAATGACCCATACGTAAAGGTCCATGGCGGGTTTTCAATCCCCTATACATTGTAGACAGCTTTGAGGTAATCAATATGAAGTTAATGTAGTTTGGTTTGAAAGTACCTTTAGTATTTACGTTATTCAAAATTACGTTCTTTTGTTTTGATAAAATCAACAAACCTTAACAGCGTAATAAACGGTTAACGTGTTTGTGTCATTAAAGTTTAGTTGTATGAGAATATTTTGTATAAGACTTGAATAAAAAAATTGACAATTTATAAATTTAACTCATAAGTTTTTAAATGTTTGCATTAATTTAAAAAAACAAACATAGTTTGCATAGTTAAGTTAAACATTTAACATTGAAGTCGGTACGATGGTGTCTATTAAGGTGACATTTCCCGTCTTGTTTCGGGTTTTCCCCTGAATTAGTCCTGTTCTTCAGAAAACCCTCATCTGGTCATATTTAAAACGCTGTAAAATGATGTTTTTTTTTAATATTAGTGTTTGTATTATATATAGTTTAGAATGTTATACGTTTAATCAATTAAAAATATTTCAATAGTAAAATTGCAAGCATTTTTACACACAATACTCATATTATTTAGATAATTTTAAGTTGCAAATGTAGAAATTTGAATGAAACCTTCACAATGTGCAGATACGATGTTGCCCAGTAAGATTGCTGTCTCCACTTTGGTACTTCCCCTATTCAGCAGACTCCTGCGCGAACTCGTCAAACGGCGTCTTCACCCCAACCTCGTACTCTGACGTACTTGCACGTAGAACTTGGACCAGCGGCTTCCCAGCTGCATCTTCATGAACGGCGGGCTGATTGCGGGGTACTGCTCCGTATAGGAGATGTCCAGTAAGATTGCGGGGTTTATATAGGAGGATTTCCAGTGCAGATCGGTCGTGTCTGAGGACTCCTCCGAAATCGACTCCGCATCTCGTCAAGTTCAACTGCTGATATCAGGTTTTTGTTTTTAATTAATGTTTTTTATACATTTAGTAATTTAAAACTATTTTTCAAGTAAAGTTGCATGCATTGTTAGAAGTAAGACTTATGTATTCAGAAAATATACAGTTTTTATTAAAGAAATGAAAAAAAAAACCTCAACAATGTGCAGGTGCGACCCAGTAAGGCTGCTGTTTCCATTTTGGAGCTCTGAGGTTAACCTAGTTTTCAGGAACTCACACCAGTTCGAATTTGAAGCGCTGTTGTAACCAGGTAATTTTCATTGACAGTAGTACGTTTTGCATTGATATGAAGAATTCTGATAAAAATAATTTTCATTTATTGTTGAACCTAAATAATTAGATTTTAAATAAAATAACCATATATTTATAAGAATGTTAAGGTTTTAAACTAACTTTTCTACCCAGTCAAGTAGTCGCCATTGAGTTTCGAATCCAACACTTGACACAGTTTCGAATCCAAATAACTGATCGATTTTACCAACACAACAGTAATTCCAAGTTTTGAATCCAGCACTCCAGTAATTCCCAGTTTTGGGTCCAGCACTCCAATAGTTCCCAGTTTTGAATCCAGCACTCCAGTAATTCCCAGTTTTGAATCCAGCACTCCAATAGTTCCCAGTTTTGAATCCAGCACTCCAGTAGTTCCCAGTTTCGAATCCAACACTCCATACTTCATTTTAATTTATTTTAATATAGATTCTGAAAAAAGCATGCACATTAATTTTAAGAAAAAGAGAAAGAAAATATTTACATGGTTTTAATAACTTTACTGCAAAAAAAAAACAAGTTTTAATAGTACACCACTGAATTATATTTTTAAATTGAAACTATTTACGTTGAGAAACATTAAAAAAGAAAACTAAATCTAATGACTTTTAAAGTAAAAGTTTAGAAGTAAGATAAATTTTCAGTAATCAAAAATTTATAATCAATGATTTAAAAATAGTTGTTTGTAATTACCAATAGATTAATGAAAATTTATGAAACTGATTTATCGAATTAAGAATTCAAATAAGCAAAAATTAACATGAAAATATATGTTGTACCCTTAATTTAGTTAGTATTGGTAACAAAATCGCATGTACAATAAATCCATAGGAAATTAATTAGTAGTGCAATATTTGTAAATACGAATGCATATCTAATTTGCATCTAAATGTAAAAGTTTTAAATTTAAAAGAGGTAATTTAATAACTAATGATAAAGATAAAAGGTAAATGTTTTATAATGTTAATATTATGTTTAATAATTGTAAATTGATTAAAATTATTTTCATACATTATTTCTGAACTAAAATTTTCACAACATAAAGAAAGCTGATTAAAAAACGTGTTTTTGTTTGGTTTTGATTGCAATTAAATAATCCACCAAAAGGTCAAAAACAAAATAGATTTATAATTATTTGTGGTACTTATTAACGAAAACTTGAAGTGATTAACATGAAATGTTGAAAATAAAACGTAAATTATTTACAAGTTTTATTTGTGCTTGCAAGCAAATAATTCTTTCAACAATTTGCATAGGCAGTAACTTGTCACCTGTTTTTCAAGTTAGTTACTTATGATAGCAAGAAAAAAAAACTTTACAAATATACAATTTGAATGTTCGTGCAGATATCAAAAATAATCCTGTGCAAATATACAAGTTAATGTTTTCGCAAGTGTAAAAACTTTTTTTTATTTCTACAAATATACAAATAATCTTTTTACAAATATACAAATAATCTTTATGCAAACTAAAAGCTGTTTAATTTTTACTTACAAATTTACAATATAAGATTCACGTGTGTCTGTAGTTCATACCGAAAATATGAAACATTATCAGGTAGCTCCCTCATTATTGTTTACAAAATATACAATAATTTATATGCAGTAATTTATCAAGACGTGAAGCTTTTAATGCATCGGTTACATTAAAATATGTACAAATAATATGTTCAAATATCTCATGCAAAAATATTTACAGTTTTTATTGTTCATAACTCAAGTTTTTCTTTGTTGCCATGGAAACGCGATCTCCGTGGAAATGAGCCCCCCCTCCCAGTGCTGAAACCTTCTAAACGCTGCACTTTCTTACAGTTGGCACGCTGCTGCTGTACCACAGTGGCAAGTTTTTCAACCCGTTGGCGAACGCTCTGTGCACTTTATGCGGGCTGGCACGGTCGAACTGGTGGTAGTTGTAGGGTATGTAGATGCGAACGTACCCTGTCCTGTTGAATATAAAAGGGTTGATGCACAAGTTTAAACTGCGGGGTGGTTTTTTACAGTTTGTTTAGTTTAATTCAAGTTAACAGTAAAATACAATCGAAATGTTTATAGTTTGTTCTAATACAGTTATATTGAACATTTAAGTTATATTTTGTACGTTTTTTAAATACTTTGCAGTTATTAAAGCTAAAACACAAAATAACAAATGGTTTATAAACAAACTACCAACCTGTCCAGCGGGTCTATTCGTCCGTGGAAGTAGGACACTATCACCTGCAGTCCCTCCCTCACATTAGGCAGCATGTTGGATATTTTTATGAAATGCTCGTAAAGTTGGCACTTCGCAACTATCGGATCAATAATCAGGATGCAGGACAGGCACTGCCTGTTTATCTGTTATGGGTTGTAAGAAAGTTAGGTGGTTGCTTAAAAAGTAGCGGTTTCATATTAAATTTATTTTGTTTAAGTTTTATTATTAGTAGCACGTACAAGCATTTTTTGGGCTGCAAGAACTTGCAATCAACTGTGTAGAACTTCAGCTTAATCATATACTTATTTATGTCGATATGGTTTTTGTTATTATTAAATGTTTTAATAGTTCTACCCATTAAAAACTATAAGCTGCTGGAAGCACTGAACCAATTTTTAGTTTGTTATATTAACCCTGAGTCAAAAAAAAAACTTGTTTAAACAACTTTACGACCAAATCACCTCTTGCCACCTGTCGATACTTCCGTAATGAAAGACTGGAAACCTGATTGCCACTTTACCTCTGTTTACTGTTTGGAAGTATAAAGTGTCAGTTCCTCCAAGTTTCTCCATGTTTGCCGCGTAGTTCTTCTTGACCTATGAATATTTATATTAATTGTTTTGTTATGCATATTTATTTTTTGAAAGGTTTAGTTGTTAATGCTGCTGAATAGTTAGTGAGGCTGACACGAGGATAATTTAAGTTGCTTTTAAAGTTTTACTGCCTAATTTTATGCAACAGTTTGTTTGAAAGGGTAAAAAATTTAAATTTTTTTTATAAGTATAGTACAAAAGATATATTTTTGTAAATATTTTAAACTTGACTTGAAAATACTTTAACAGTTACAAAATAATAAGTACATAATAAGGCAAAGAATAGAAGACATATATGATTTTTATTTTAAAACTTAAAAGTTGCACCAATCAGTTCAAACATCTTATAAGTATTTGTGACGTCACAAAACTCACCTCGTTCGCGAAATATTCACCGGCCTCAGCGTGCTGGGTAATATTTATTATGGGAATGTAGTAGATGGGCACTACATTCACCATCTTGTCCAAGCAACATCTGTACTGCTTCGGGAGCTGTGTTATCGGTGGCAACACCGCTGGCGACTTTTCTGTTTCAGAATTTTGTAGTTAACTTTCAAGATTTAAAAATATCATTTCTAAGGACGTAGTGCATTTTTTTTAGCATTAAAAATTAACTGAAAGACACTGCTTATATAATTAAACTGTTGTAATTAACAAGAGAGTTTTGTAAAAATTTTCTGATACAAAGGTGTATGGAGGTAAAATATTTATGGTTAGTTTATTTACAAAGATTAAATTAATTGGATTTGAAAGTGTTGCTGCTTTTGTTATGATTTTAATTTATTTCTTGCTTAATTTCATGTTATATATAAATAAGTTTTGTTTTACACCAAGCTGTATTAAAAACATTCCCAAAATGTTTTAGCAAGTTAACAAAACCAACTTGTATTGAGCTGATCAAGATTCGAAAGGGACATCGAGATGTCGTCTTTTTCCATGTCCTTCCACGGCAGCTTGCTGCTCGCAATGGTTTGTTTAAATGTTCTTGAGATTAACAAATCCTCCATCTTGTCTGATAGCTCATCTGCGTTTTCAGAATCTTTGGCGAGGTCGTTCAATTTGCTTGTGAGAGCGTCAGCGAATACTTTGCAGTCAGACATTTTAACAGTATACTATTTAATTTCTATGAAAATGTACAACTTGATTAATAAGAAAATAAAGTTTGCAGCAGAACAAATAAGAAAAGTACTGCAGCAGTAATTCATGCATCCCAAGTTACTGTTGCGAAGTATACAAATTTGTAAAGTTAAATATTTCTTACTAGATTTAGTTTTTACGTCCATATATGGCTGAATCATTACAGAATTTTAGGGGCAAAAATAACAAAGGGGTCACAGGGGGGCCATGAGGCCATACTTTGATACTTACACTAGATTTTCTGGAGTTACGTATTTAAAGGTTTTATTAAGAACTTAAATTATAAGTTACGGGAAAGTTTTGACACTTACACTAGACCAGGGCTTTACAAAGTAGGCGATATTAGAAAGCAAGCCATAAGCTGTAAAGGGGTGGGGGGCATTCTGCATACTTTGGAGTTCATGATGAACATCAAAAAAAGGTCATCTTTTGAAAACTTTTATTGGAGGGGTCATTGCTTTTATTTTCTTTCAAAGGAAACCTTATGAAAAAAAAAATGGAAAACCCCCTCAACTGGATATTCTCGGGTTGGTAATGAAGGGGAAGGGATCTTTTTTTTTCCTAAATATTGGTAATTATAAAGTTGAGTTTTAGAAACCACAGTTTAAAAGTTGTACTGAAGAATAAAAAAAGTAATTTAAAAGCACAAATTTCATTTATGCATGACTTGGTACACAGACAAAGCAATCTCAAACCATCCCGAGTTAGCCTGATATTTTCAAAAATTTCAACCTATCTATAACCTGAGTTGGCCTGCCTTTTTTAAAAGTTTTAACTAACCAGAGGTGGCCTGATATTTTCAAAATCTTCAAATTAGCTTGAGTTGGCGTATTTAAAAAAATAAACTGGCATGAGTTAAAAAAATCAAACTAGCCTGAATTTTCCTTAGTTTTTTTTAATCTTAAACTAGCTTAATTTGGCCTGAGATTTTCCAAAATTTCAAGCTACTTTAAGTTGGTCTGATATTTTCAAAAATTTCAAACTAACCTGAGCTTCAGGCCTGAGCTTTTAAGAAAATTAGCATTAGTTGGCAAGAGTTTTTCAAAATTTGAAAATTAACATGATTTGGCCTGAGTTTAAAAAATATCTTGAGTATTCATACTAGCCTGTGTTGTCTTGAGATTTTAAAATATTTCAAATTACCTGAGTTGCCCTGAGTTTTATTTAAGTTTTAAACCCTTTATGTAATTATTTACTTTTGGAAGTTTTTTGTAAATTGGTTTTTATGATTTAATTTTTTTCAGATTGAATGCAAAAGTGAGAAGAAAATTCTTAAAATTCTGCTTTAAAAGGCAAGTTTAATTTTTGTTACAAAAGCTTAAGTATCATTAGTTTACCAACTTATGTAAATAATAATTGATTTTTTGCTGTTTTTCAGTATAATGACTATTGTTTTATAATTACAAGCATACCATATTTCATCATGACTTATAAAACTTCTAACTAGTTGACAAAAATTTTTTTATCATTGTTATAAAACTTAAGTACACCCTCTAAAGATACAATAAGAATTGTTTATTATACAATTAATATTAACTATCAAGTCGATTAACCCTAAGGTAATGGTTTATTTTTGAATTTTAGTCAATAAAAATGTTTCAGATTTAGGGAATTTGTTGTATATATAGTAAATGATATTAAAACTAGTTATTTATAAATTTTATATAAATTTAAGTTATGCTCAGTTGTTGTATAAGTAGTTTACAACTTGAATGTTTAGCACCACTTGTTTTATAATATAACCTAAACAGGTAACAATATTTTTTCTGTTGTATTTATATTTTATATTCTTATAAAAGTAACTATTTGATTAAAAATATTATTATTTTTGGTATTCAACAATTCAAGACATTTGTAAAATTAAATATTTTTAAGTATAAATTTATGCTTAAATTTTACTCTAAGATAGATAATGATTTTACAAGCTTTTCAAATATTTTTTGCTTACCAATATTAAGCTAAAATTTTATAGTTAGCCTTATATTTATATTCAATGTCTTCTTTAACCAAAAATTTAGATGAAATAAAATATTATTTCTCACTCAATGTTCAATTGTGCCCTAATATCGAGCTGAAATTATAAAGTTAGCCTTATATTTATATTCAATATCTTTTTTAACCATAAGTTAAGGCTAATAAAATTGTGATTTTTCACTTAATGTTCAATTGTGCCCTAATATCGAGCTGAAGTTATAAAGTTCGCCTATATTTATATTCAATATCTTTTTTAACCATAAGTTAAGGCTAATAAAATTATGATTTTTCACTTAATGTTCAATTGTGCACTAATATCGAGCTGAAATTATAAAGTTAGCCTTATATTTATATTCAATGTCTTCTTTAACCAAAAATTTAGATTAAAAAAAATGTTATTTCTCACTCAATGTTCAATTGTGCCCTAATATCGAGCTGAAATTATAAAGTTAGCCTTATATTTATATTCAATATTTTTTTTAACCATAAGTTAAGGCTAATAAAATTGTGATTTTTCACTTAATGTTCAATTGTGCCCTAATATCGAGCTGAAATTATAAAGTTAGCCTTATATTTATATCAATATCTTTTTTAACCATAAGTTAAGGCTAATAAAATTGTGATTTTTCACTTAATGTTCTATTTCGCCCCAATATTGAGCTGAAATTATACAGTCAGCTTTATGTTTGTAATTATAATCAATATCTAAATTATTCTATTTATTATTATAAATATTCAAACTATAAATTTAGCCAAAAAAGTTAGTATATTCCTCTTAATGTTCAATTTAGCACCAATATTGAGCTGAAATTGTATAGTTAGCCTGCATTATAAATATGCATTAAAATATAAATATGAATATAAAGTTATCAATATAATTTCAGCTTGATATTAGCTGCGATACTACGCTAAGTGATTACCGATGGTTTCACTTTCAACAGCTTTGTATTAGCCATTAGAAACTTTTAACCACTTAATAAAATAAATATTTTTTAGTTATATTGGGTTAAAGTTGGTCATCTCATGAGGTTGTTTTGGGGGGGGGACAAAAAAAATTCCAAAAAAAAAAGAATGCCTTAACAAAATTGAACTTTTTCCAATCTTAACAAGGTGGTCATTTTATCCTGGAATAATGTTGATTTTAGAAGTTTGGGAAAAAATAACCTGAACAAACCTTCAATTTTGAACAATATTTACTTTTAAATTTGTAATTTTGGTATATGAAACTTTGAGAAAACAGAGAAAGATTTTTTTCCAAACGGTTGTACCTGAAACTATTTACTAAGCTTGAGTATATTTCAAAAGTCTATTGAAAAACCTGTATTCTTTTATATGTATTTCATAGTCTATAATTTAAAGTTTCAAGTAAGGGCCAATGTTGATTTAGTAAAAAAAATTAACCTCTGTTGCTAGTTTTCAAAGAAAAAGACATTTAGTTTGTTATAAATGTTTAAATTATTCAACTATGGTAAAAGGCTATGTTTAAAAGCTTAATCACACTAGTCATTTTCTATAGATTAAAAAAAAATCAATTTGTACCAAGCATAATATTTGTAAAAAGTTTCCTATATTAACAACAAGTTTTAGACTGTCAACTTGATTTAAAGTTGAAATTTCACTATAAATTTGTCAATTTAACTGTTTTGAGCTATAGTCCACAAAGTTTTAGATAGCAGTCCCTAAATAAATTTAAATACAAGGTGCATTAAAAAAACTTAAATAAAAGGCTGACCTCACCCCCTTACGGCTCTAACTGAATATAATGAGAAATAAGTTTTAAAACTCAGTTCACTCAAGCTTTAAAACAAACTAACACACTTTAATGCTTAACTCATACAAATTAACTTATACAAATTTTATAAGTTGTATCTCTGGACAATAATTTTTTAGGGGGTTTAAATTAATGTTATAAAATTCATTCTGGTTGAAAAATTCATTCTGATTGTAAAACTTCATAATGGGTGTGAAACTCATAATGGGTGTAAAATCTCTACCTGTTGTCCATTAAGGCCAAAGAGTATCAAACAAATATTTTTCAATTTAAGCAATAGTTTTTGATAACTAAAATTTCATAGTCATTCATTTTTTTTGAATATATATGAGTTACTGCTTTGTTGGTGTAAGTAATACAAACATTACCTTATTTTTTTACTTCAAAGTGAAATATTATTATAGTAGGGGCTGAAATTAGTTTTTTCTTTGAAGCTGTGTCTTGTTAAATGTTAAACAACTAACTATTTGCTTTTTGATGCTTTATAAATTTCAAAGAAACTAATAAAATACAACCGATACCTTATGAAAAGACCAAACCAAAACTGTAAAAACACTGCTTTGTTAAAAATCTATCTTTTTTAGTTTTTAATCATTCTTTTTTAAATTTTCTCTACCAAATCATTCTTACATGATTATTATTACTACTGTAAAAAATTTTCAACTGTATTAAAAGTTATCAGATGTTTTTTTCCAAAATAGCTAAACCCTTTTTCAAAGCCCAAGTATAAATGTATAGCTAAATTTATTGTTGATTTTTAAATGCTACAATTGGACAAATATGCAAGTTTTATTTTATTAAATCTTGAGGTTTTTAAGCATGGAAAACCTAGGAAGGTGTTAATTTTCTTAATTTTTCATAAAATTTCATAATACTGCTAATGAAAAGCTTTGCCTCCCCACCTTTGCATTACAAAACTGTCTCAAAGTTTGATTAAATTAGATTCTATGGATAGTTTCTTATTCAAGCTTTAAAATTACATCCCATGATAAGTGATTTGTAGAAAATTTGTATGCCTCTATAGCTACTGGTAAAAATGCAGGAAAGTGTTTAAAATAACCATAACTTCAAGAACTATCTGTTCCATTAAATTAGATTTTTTGTAAATATGAATTTTAAACCCCTTCTAAATAATTAACATTTTTTAAAAATATTTAGAAGTTTAAAGATTTGAATACATTTGCTCTCACATATTTTAGGTAAGTGACCTCAAATTATCAGAATTTGTTCTTTGTTTAGTTAAACAGATCATATATTTTGAACATAATTGTATTTAAATGAAAACATCAATCCCACAATTTTTAGAACTTCAATGAACATTTTGAAAGTTTCAAGACTTTTAAACCACTAAAAGCTTAATAAAGATATACCTGCAGCTTTTTGTTATCTCTTATAGATACATCTTATTACACTATCAGGTGCCTGGATACTGTATAGTATAAACAATTTTGCATACAGAACATATGCACATTGTACAATTGTTCAAATTTTTGAATTAAGAATCTGCAGTTGTAAATGGGAGCTATAGAAATATATTTTACGTCATAATAAGTGTTAAAAACTTTAACGATTTTATAAAACTGTACAAACAAATCTTACTGATTGTTACACTTGGTAAGCAAGGGTTTCCGACAGCAGTTTTCCAACTTGATGTGCGCTCGGCGGTGGCTGAGTGAAAGAGAAGGTTTTGAGTTGCGCAATGGTAGCCGCCGCCTGACAAAAAGACATTTTTGTCAATTGCTGAGTCAACCAGAAAGTTCTAGCACCAGAGACAGTTTTTTTTGTGATAGCAGGGACAAATAAGAGTCTTATTAGTAAAGTTGTTATAATCGGTATAAGCGCGAACATAAGTATTGAAAATCCTTAAAATTTTGAAAAACCGCATTTAAAAACTTTATATGAAATCTTTGTTATAAAGGAATCATAAAACATATATTTGTAAATTATTAATGAGTTATATATATATATATATATATATATATATATATATATATATATATATTAATTGAATAAATAAAAAATACTAAAAATATTACACAAAAAAAAATTAACAAAAGAAAAATATTAGTATATTTAATTAATTTTTTTCGCGTTATAGCAAAAAAAAGGCTTGTAATAACTATTCTAATTTTAAGAACACAATTGTTAACGATCTGGTTTTTATTTTTATAAAATGTAGATATTTTCAAAAAGATATGTATATAAACTGCCATTAAAATTAAATCTTAAATTTGTATTATATAAACTATGTATTGGTTAATTTTGAATTATAGTCAAAAGTTAAAAAAAAAAAAAAGTTAACTGCTGAATTTTTTTTTTAATTAATACTTTTAAAAAGATTAAATAAACTAAATTTTATAAGTTTTTAAAACAAGTATTAGTCTTTTTTAGCAAACAAACTAGATTTTTATGTAATAAATATTTTTTTTAATTTTGTCTAGAAAATAGGTTAAATTTTTTTGTAAATTTTTCGCTCAAAAAGTAAAAGTTTTGATTTTTTTTGGCATGTTTATTATTAATATATGAGGAAAATTAAGACAACTTAAGAGTAGATTCTTTATTTTGTATTTCAGAGTTCAGTTAAGTACATTCATATTATAAAAAAGAAATCATCATTGTAAAAATATTAAAAATATTTATTATATATAGTTAATTGAGCAACAAAAAAGCGCTCAAAATATTGGTGCACAAAAAATATTTCGTTTATCGAGTTGTACACCACGGAATTCTTTATTAATATCTAGATACTGTATTAATTCAGTGAAATATTATTTTATGGACACATTATAATATGAATTAGTCTAAACCAGCAGTTCTTAACCTTTTTTTTATTTTTTACCACTTTTTAAAAGTTGTTACCAAATTTACTACTTTTTGGATGGTAATTACTAAATTTACCCTCAATATACGAAATAGTGTTTTATTTGATGAAAATAACTAGATTTTTTGGACTTTAAGTTTATTGAATGTAAAAAATTGTAAAAATTAAAACTAATTAAAAGTTAAACTTATAAATAAAAAGGACAATAAATAGGTATTAATTTACATAACTTATAATAAAGAAAGTTTGCCACCTGAAACAAATAAGATTTACCCCCAGGGGTAAAATTATACCAGGTTAAGAATTGCTGGTCTGAACGTACAATAATAACGAGTACATCGTTCTAAATAAATCTGTAATTCTTCTTTTTGGATGAAAGTTGAGAACTTTTGTTGTACTCTTAAAATAATTTAAAATTATACAAGCAATGTATGTGAGGTAATCTTTTTCTTATTGAAAAGTATTTTCAAAAAAGTAATACAGCTTGGTTTTTTTGAATGAATTTCATAACACAGTAGGGACATCGGTAAGGTACGCAAATTAAATTTGACAAAACAGTAATTGAACTTGTACCTTGCGTGAAATGCGTACCTTAAATTTACCCTTTTCACACTAAGTTTGAGTTATTATCTATTTATATTTGATAAAAATATGATCTCTTTTAGTTTATTTTAAACCCTTATCATAGTGTGTATACCAAAAATACTTTTTTTTTTTGAGTTGTATTTTTTCTGTTTCATATAAATTCAATCATTTAAAGCACCTTGTTATTAAAAAGCGTTAAATATAGATTGTAAATACAATAAAGAACTATTTCTGCCAAAAAAAAGCGTCCAATGACTTTGCATAACGTATTTTGTTATACTTTTGTAGTAGTAAGTTGCCAAAAAACCTGATTATACTTGAAGCTTGACAATTTAGACGAAAAAACCTAGAATTTGTGATTTAAAAAAATATCGGAAAAACTTAGTTTTCAAAATTAAATTTTTTATGTGGAAAATTATAGAACTTAGACTAGATACAAAAAGTCTACCATGCACAAAAATGTTTTCTTTCCATTTCTTAGAATTTTTTAATTTAAATACTCATTAGTAGCTTTACAGTATCTATTCAATATTTTTATATCATTTGAAATAGTTTTTTACCTCAAATTTAGTTTTAAACTAAAAATGGACTAAAAAACTTCAAAAAAATTCAATAACCTTTGGCCACCCCGTTTTTTTGTTAAAACCTTGCGTATTAAGGCTACAAAGACCATGTATTTTGTTTAATAAAGAATTAAGAGTTTTTTTTTTCAATTTTTGATCCTACTAATTCTCGATATTTACCGCATGTGCTTCAATCTCCCTAATACTATAATAATTTTTTTAGACACTTACTACGTTGCAAGTGGTTGGCTATTAGTATATCATATCAGGGGCGTGTCTAGACTTTTTTCAAAGGGGGTTCACAATTTTTTTGTTCTTAATTTGCCAGTTAAGTACGCAATATTTAGCCGAAAAACTCTGTGTTTAAAATGCTTTTTTTCTGCTTAGAAATTAAAAAAAAACATGTAAGTAGTAATAAAAATAATATATACTGTATAAAATTTAGATAAATTAAAACTAAAAGAACCAAAAAAAAGTTATGAACTTACAAATTGTATATCAAAATTCAAATCTGTTATTTCAAATAAAAATATTACAGACATAACTAATTTACTCAATAAAAAATTAATTTTTTATCAGGAAACAATATTATAAAATAATTTAAGCTAGAATAGATTTTTATAAAGAGAATTTCAATTTTGAATTAAATGTTAGTATAGATGGAGTTCTTACAAATTTTTTATTTAAATTTTAAACTTTTTACATTTATATATCTATTAATGATAAAGATATTTTTTAAAGTAATATAACCTATAAAATTTGAAATTTCACTAAAAAGAATGTTGAGACTTAAACAATTAAATTAAAATATCTCTAAAGAAATTTATTCTAGTTTTAATTATTTAATAATATTGTTTCCTGATAAAAAAGTTAATTTTCTATAGAGTAAGTTAGTTATGTCTGTAATATTTTTGTTTTAAATAACAGATTTGAATTTTGATATACAATTTGTAAGTTCATAATACTTAAAGTTAATTTTAATTTTTATGTAAATGTTAGTATAGATGGAGTTCTTAAATTTTTTTATTTAATTTTAAACTCTTTACATTTATATATCTATTAATAATAAAAAAAAATATTTTCAAATAATTTAATCTATTAAAATTGAAGTTTCACTAAAAATTGTTTAGACTTATACAATTTAATTAAATGTTTGCCTGATGGTGCAGGGATTCTAATGATAGTTTTGAAATCACTTTGAGTTGAAAATTTCAAAAAATCCAGAATCAACTTTGTGGCCAACAGATATAAAAAAATAAAACAACTTAAATAAAAATGTTTAAAAACCATTAAATGATAATATAATAAATTGTCAGGTGGTGTAGTTATCTAAAGATGATTTTGAAAACTCTCTGAATTAAATTTTTCAAGGTTTAAACCCAGTTGGTTGACACATAAACAAATAATATAAAAGTTTAAGTACAAACACAGTTTTATTATATAACAACATAACACAAAAGCTTCACACAACATTATTATATATAATATACTAAGTAAAATAAAACTTTTAATTATAAATTTTAAATTTTATTAACAATACAATGTTTCACTCGCTTGAAACTAGTCAAACGAGATCTTCAGTTGTTTAAAATCTGTAAAAAATTATATAATAACATGTAGGAAGACAATAGGCTTAACTTGAAATAAAAGAAATTTAAAAATATTAAAACAAAAAACTGAATAAAATCTAAGTAAAACTTTAGCTTAAAGCTACTAATATATGAAAATCATAATGTTTTTATGTTAGATTTAGAAAAATGTAATTTACTTAATAATTATATAACCTTAAAACTCAAACAAACAAATAAAAATAAGTATACTAACATTTAGCAGCCTTGCGAAATTTGTAAATAACTAACAAAGAAAAAAGAAAACAACTCTTCAACTAAAGCATTATGATAAATTTACTCGTTTAAAAAAGTTTGACTATCGTATTGTGACGTAATTATTTATTGGTTTAAATATTTACTTGTAAAAATTAAAATAGTGATTTACTTATCAAAATGCTCATAAGTTTAAAAAAAAAGATTTTTAAAATGTATACAAGAACAAACTAACTCGTTCCTTTTATTTAAAGAACTTGTCAGCGTTCGCTATTTCCATCTTTTCATAGGTGTAGGTCCTGCAAATTCTCTGCGGTTTCCTTATATGCCCGATGTGGTGTAAAAGTTCCCATTTAATGTTGTAATTAGTTTTATTGCGTTTTAGCTTCCAAATAAATATGGACAGTTCGGTTCCGTTCTCCTTGTAAACTTTCATATCACAATTATGGCTATACCACCTTGTTTTGAAAGTTCCTCCCGTGCTCCCTACATATTGCTTTATTTCTTTTTTTTGTCGTAACCGTAGCTTTATACATAACTTTTTTGGTAGGCATTTGTTTTTTAGCAGGCATAAGTTCTTGTTTTTACAATTACATAGTGGCTTTTCTGTGTCAATATTTTCAGTTTTTTATACATTATTTAAAGTTTTTTTTGTTGTGTCCTTGGATTAACATTTTTATGTTGCTCATACAACTATACGCTTACTTACAGTTGTTTTTATTTATTAACTTGTTTAGACTGTTGTTTTGATTGAAATGCTTGCTGATTAATTCAAAACATTTTTTCCTATATTTTTTTTTACTGATTCGCAAAATGGTGGGTTAAAATAAATTATTTTTCATGTTCTGTTTCTTTTCTTTTTCTGTTTGTTAAATTTTCCTTATAAGTCAGTTTATGTTTAAAATTTGATTTGTCTAAAGCGTTTTGGTATGTGCATGCATTTTGGTCAAAAATATTTCTGTTTTTAGATAATTTAATTAGTCTATTTTCTATCATTGCCGGTAAATTCTTTTTAATGATTTTAGGATGATTAGAGTTTCTATTAAAGTATCTAATTACTTTTTTTTTTTTGTACGGTCTAAATAAGTTGTTTGAAAAGTCTTATGTTATGTCTAGAAAGTTGCATATAGTTACACCGGTATCTATCATTATTTTAAAACCAATGTCTCTGAATATTTTTATTGTTTTTTTCTTTTTGTTTTCTAAATCTTGGTTGTTTTTTGGTTGGATAATTGCAAGGCCGTTTTCTCTATACAAGCCGATCTCTTTAATATCATAAAGAGATTCAAGCTTGCTCAATGCATATAGTCTGATTAAATCGCATAACTCGGCACCGAAGAGGGAGCCCATGGGAACGTCGAACTTGAGAGAATTTTGATAAGTAAATCCCTATTTTAATATTTACAAGCAAATATTTAAACCAATATATAATTACGTCACAATACGATAGTCAAATTTTTTTAAACGAGTAAATTTAACATAATGCTTAAGTTGAAGAGTTGTTTTCTTTTTTCTTTGTTAGTTATTTACAAATTTTGCAAGGCTGCTATATGTTAGTATAATTAATTTTATTTGTTTGTTTGAGTTTTAAGATTATATAATTATTAAGTAACTTACATTTTTCTATATCTAACATAATAACATTATGATTTTCATATATTAGTAACTTTAAGCTATAAGTTTTACTTAGACTTTATTCAGTTTTTTGTTTTAAATTTTTGAATTTCTTTTATTTCAAGTTAAGCCTATTGTCTTCCTACATGTTATTATATAAATTTTTACAGATTTTAAACAACTTAAGATTTTGTTTGACTAGTTTCAAGCGAGTGAAACATTGTATTGTTAATAAAATTTATAATTGATCATTCTCCTTTTATTTAAGTTGAGAACTTTGATTGCCATCTTTAAAGTATAAAGTACACAAAATAAATCTTTAGTGATTATATTGGACATTTTTTAAGTGAAATTGCACTTACTAGTTCAGAAACAATACTTAATCAAAAATGTTTACACTAAGTAATAATCTATAATGGGAACTAACAGCATCTTATTAAAAAGTTTCCTAGAAAAAAAGACGACTTTTACCTGTTATGACGTCACAATAACAATTAACAATTTTATTTAAAGTCTATTTAAGCTGGGCAAAAAAGAGCATTTTTTGTTACTGCAACTTTTTAATCTTTCAGTGTTATAAATTCAGCATCCATTTTTCAAAGTTTATTAAATAACCAAAACAAAGTCAATGAACAACGTTTTTAATAATATTCTAAGAATCTTTTTTTCTTTTATTTTTTTTCAGGGGGTTCACAGGGAACCAGTCAAAAAACGCCCCTGTATCATATTCTTTATAATAATACTTTTGAACAGCTTTTTTCCGGTGCATAACTTACTAAAAATATATAACAGAATACATTTCATTTTCTTTAAATTTATTTAAGTACTTTCAAAGTAGGACTCATCAGAAATAGTTTCCTACTGAATTGGAATGAACACAAATTGAAATAAAATTATACTGAAGTTTAAAGTTTTAAGATATAAAATGACGTAATAATCAAATGTTAAAAATTAAATAAGTGCTAATGCTAAACAAATTTAGTATACTTATAAAATATACTAATTTAATTCTACCGAGTTTTATTAGTATACCAAATTTGTTTAGCATTAGCACTTATTTAATTTTTAACATTTGATTATTACGTCATTTTATATCTTAAAACTTTAAACTTCAGTATAATTTTATTTTGATTTGTATTCATTCCAATTAAGTAGGAAACTATTTCTGATGAGTCCTACTTTGAAAGTACTTAAATAAATTTGAAGAAAATGAAATGTATTCTGTTATATATTTTTAATAATACTTTTAGTTGATTATTGCTTATTTATAGAATTTATTGATTTTCATCGAAGTAAGTTTACTTTATTTAAAATGTAAATCTGTAAAATACTTTACGTTTGCATTAATAGGAAACATTATTACTTTTGTACAAAGCTTAGATAGAGTATAAATTGCATTTATTTTTTTTAATAAAGTAATTGAGTTAAAAACAGCTATTTTTTATTCTTTTGATTACTATGGTTTTGAACTATCATAAAAATTTTAAACTAATTTGATAATTTTTTTATTCGAGTCTTCTGTTTGTAAAAAATATCACCAAAAATATTTTTTGCCAAAGTTGCCAATCAAAAGAAATTTAAAATTAAAACAAAAGTTAATAAAAACTTAAAACGAAGTTTCACAAATATATTATTTCTATTGAAAATTCAAAGCAGATAAATGACAACTTAAGTTAAACTATTAGTTTTATATGTAAATAATCATAACAATTAAGTCAACAACTCAAAATTTTATTTTTTTTATTTTCCACATATTAAATTAAACCAGAAAGTTTAAGCAAAAAATGCCCTGTTTTTTTCGCCTGTCGCACAAAATTTCGAACCCAGTTGTTTACGTGGGCCGCAAAACGTTCTCATATTTATTTGAGTTCAACAAAAAAAAAGAAATCTTTATTTTGAACAAATTAACGGACAATGTTAGAAACTAATCAAGTGAAAGTAAATGCAAAAGTATTATTTGATCTATAACCAGTATAGTTAGTCAGTAAAAGGACTGTTTCAGATGTTAAAAAAGCCGTAATTTGGTCCGCTGGCCACATACGTCCCTCGTTCGACCAGTTTACTTCTTTTCATTAGTCGTTTCGCTTTTCTTTAAAAAGTCACTGTTTATGTCAAATGCATTTAAAAACTTAAATTAAGTTATACCTTTAATGTATCTACAAACGCAAAACCATAACTCTTGAAGTTGATCATAACTAGGTTTGATAACCGAAAGGTTTTTTGTGCACCAGGTCCTGGAATCAAATACATTGAACTTCTTTTTTTGTCGTCCAATAATCTTCAACTATAGGAAACTTAAAAATGTTATGTGTTTTGTTTTGTACAATACATGTTTACAAGTGTTTGTGCTTATATCAGTAACTGGTTATACAAAGAACCAGAGCTTCCATACATGTTTGTTAATTAATAAGTTGTGCATCCTATGTTTCTCGTACTACATTTATGCTTGTAGTCTTGTCAAATTAAGTGAAAAAATTAGAATTCAGTAAGCTTCATTTACAGCAGGTGTTCATTGAAATTATTTTTATGCCACAAAATTTGGATCAAAATGGTAATTTTTCCCAAAGCGATATATTTTTTCGTAAATGAATATAATGTTAATGTTGTTAACTTATTTAAATGGTACATCATTTCAATTAAACTTGGTCAAAATCATTTTAATTTGTTGACTGAAATTTATAGAGGTTTATTTACTAAAAATCTAAATAAAAAAAACTGGGCCAGCAATTTTAAAATTTAAAATAAAATTTTTAATTTTAATTATTGTTTGTAATACTTTTTAGAAGTGTTGCAAAAAAATGATGGACTTATTAAGTTTTATTTAATGTTAAACATCATGTTTTTGAGTAATTTTTAGAAATACATTTATCGCCACAATGGCAATTATGGTAAATAAATTGATTTAATTTACGAAAGTAAAGTACCAATCTTTAGTTATTTTAATATTGTTGTTGAATATGCAAAATATACTTATTCTAGTATATACAGTAACTTTTTTTAGTTATCATAGATGAACTAGTTATATTTATATACTGTCTCTTAACTCTAAATTAGAATTGCGTATATTTATAGAACAATCAACTATTATGATTTTAGCTGTGCAAAGTTTTTGTAGTTTTTATTATAAAAATATCAACATCAACTTAAATGAATAAGTAAGAATACTGACTATTTGTTACTCTACAGGAAAGTAGCTGAATTCAAGATTGAAGTCCATTTGAAAAACTATCTTCGGAGTATTGTTTGAATATTAAAATTGCTTTTGCTACAATTATGGAATTTTGTTATTTTATCCGATTCTTTTTCATTTTAAAAGTTTTAGTTTAACTTAAATATTTTTCATTAATAAGGTAATCGGTAATAAGCTAAAAATAACAATTACTTTAAAAATTATGCGTAAAATAGTTGAGACTTTTCAAAGTAACAAATTATTATTAATGGTTGCCACTGCTTTATACATTTTTTTAACTTTAAAGTTCAGATATCTTAGTTTAATTTTTAAATAAATTTTCATACAAGCTTGTCTTTAAACCAAACAAAACCAGACCGAGTTGTTTGGGAAAGTTTAATATTTCATAGCAGTGTTTTGATACTCAACAGCTTATGTGTTGGGAATTTTTTAAAGACTAATTAGCATGTGTAGTTTGTTTTGATTTCATTTTCAGTTTTGTAAGTTAGTTCTTTCATAGTTTTTTCAAACTTTGAAATATTGAAAATTCTACCTGTTCTGCACTTGATAGCAGTGAAATGGTATGTACCCTATAAGTTTTTTGAATGAAGTTACTTTTTTTTGAAATAATAAACATAGGCTAATTTGTACATGATTGCTACACTTTCAAGATTTTTTGAAGTTTTTTTTTACAAAAGTTAGGTATTAAATTTCAGTTTTATGACTTCAAAGTTTTATATTTTTGAATTTGTTATTATTTTTCATTTAAATATTAAGGTGTTCTTTTACTATTATAGTTTTTTGATGGATTCATACTTTATTATCAGTTAATTATTTGACATTTTATACTTTATTTTTATTTTTTCACAAACTAATGCTGTCCAGGGCTATTTTTGGTTACTCAAACTGACTTTTTTTCTTCAAATAGTAGCAACCTCATTATAGTGGTGGTTGAGACTTGTTTTCTGTAACTCTTGATATGTTTGCCAGGGTTGCCACACACTCAGGGAATTTTCAAGTTATAGTAAATCTCAGGGAAACTCAGGGAATTTTGATTCTTTTTTTTTTAACTCAGGGAAACTCAGGTCAGTTTTGTTTTTTTTTTTTAATTTCAGGGAAATTTAAGAATTTTTAAGAATCTCAGGGATAGTTTTTCTAAAACTAGAATGATATTTAGATAACCTAGTTTCAATATTTTGTTCAAAAAGTTATTTTATTTTTTCTGTGCTTATTTAAAAATTTTTTAGCCTTGCGGCTAGTTCTTCAATATTCTTAGAAATAACATTGTAATTTTTTAATAAATAATTAATTTAAGGATTTGAAAAAAACTCAGGCAAACTCAGGGAAGTTTAAGGTTACTCAGGGAAGTTTCTGGTCACTCAGGAAAGATTTTTTGACTCAAAGAGTGGCAACCCTGGTTTGCTTATTAATAAGTGGTATTCTTGTATTTCATACTTTTCAGTTGGTCATGATTTATTACATTCTGTTTTTACTGAGTTGTATCAAAATTCTTAAATGATTGAAATATTGACTTCAAAAAAAAGCCTAGTAGTGTTTTTTTATGGGTTTTGAATGTATTTCTTATTAATAATTAAAAAAGAATAGGCTTCAATTTCTTAAAATTTATTCCAAATAGTCAACATTTAAAAAAATTGTTGTTAAGATTTAAATTTACAATTCCAAGTTATTTATTATACTAAAAGCCTGTGTTGTTTTAAGTCTTATTATTTTTGATATTTTATAATTAGTAACTTTACTTGAACAAATAACACAAATTATTTGTTAAAAATTTATGTAATGCTGAAAACTTCAAATTTTTATTGTATTTTATTAAGTTTTATTTTGTTTTTCTAGCGTTTTAATAGTTATTAATGTTTTTCAACTTGTTTTTACTTTTCTTTTGCTTTTATATTATGTGTGTTGGTTTTTATGTTTGTAATAGTTTTTTTTAAGTAAATATTGTATTATATATATGTAAATTGTGCCAATTACTGTACTTAGTTGATCAAGTTAACTAAATGATCTGTGATTCTAAGTTTAGTTCCCTATTTAAGTTTCACAGTTGGTTTAACCAGCCACTATGGTAGTTTTATTCATGTGATAATATTTACTATTTCTAATCATATCCAACTTCTTCCTTCAGAAAAATAAGAACAGTGTTTATTGTATACAGGTTTTTTATTCATGAAATTATAACAGTAAAAACATATACAATCTCCCACGTGTAAATAAACTAGGCGGTTCGAGAACACTATAATTCAACATGTCATGTTTATTTACAAGGTTGTCATACAGTCAGGATGTTTTGAAAGTCTCAATTACTCAGGATATTATGAATTAATTTTTAAACTCAGGCTGAATTAGGATAGCTTTGTGTTTTCATAAAATACCCAGGGTAGATTAAAGAGTTTTTTTTTAATCTCAGGACAGATTTTGTTGATCCTGTTTTAACATCTTTTACATTATATAACCAATTTTGTTCAAAAACTTTATTTTTATTTATTTTGAAATGCTTAATTACATTTGTTAGCCATGAGACTAGCACTCCTCTTATAAACAACATTATGTAAAAGCCAGAGGCGAAAATTTTTTTGAAACGATTTAAAAATTTCAGGATAATTTAAGGTTATATTCAGGACAACATTCGCTCAGGATAGTTTTGAGACTCAAAGAATGACAAGTCTAAATTTATAGTAAGATATTCGCTTAGATAGGTTAAGGAACGTGTATAGATTTTTATACCTCTCTCTCTGTTTGATAAACTTGTTAGTTTTAAGAAGTTTTTAATCCTTTCTTTTTTAAGTGTTTAATATTTTCTTAAATGCTTTATTTATAGTATATACTAAAGACTATGCTTAAGTTATAACATAAATAAGTAGTTAAACAAAATAGTTTTTAATCAACTTTTTTTACTAATATCAAATACCTATAAAAATCTAACCTAATGTATATTTTGTTGAAGTACAGAATAGTAGAACTGCAGTTCACAAAAAAAATCATTTTATATATTATATTACATTTTGTATTACTGTTTTTAAAATATTTAAGTTTATTGTGGAAACCCTAATTTGATAACTACCTTAAAAAGGCGCTTGATAGTTTATTTTATGTGTTTAAATATACGTAACTTGCCCATTTATAGAAATACCAGCCTGTACTTTACTCCTAAAAGCTAGTTTTGAAAACTTAAAATACTTCAAAATGGAATAAACCAGTCTTGCAAAGTATTTTTGCAGGTTTTTCTATAAAGCCTTTACTTTTTTAAAGTCAAAAATTTTTGTAAGGTTTGCTACCATACCACTGAACTTAAGAAAATATATTATAAAATACTGAAACAAAGTCATTTTTTATATCCTTTGTATATAAAATAAGACTGCATACAGTCTTATTTTATAGAATAAGCATAATTACCTTCCAATAATATGAGCATAATTACATTTAACTACAAAATATGATAACTTTTGACTTGTTTAAAAAAAAAATAGGTTTTTTTTTAAAGTAACAGATATTAGAAAATAAACTACAATTTAAATACTGATGTAAAAATTAATAATGTATGCAGATTTCTTTTAACCCTTGTCATTAGTTTCAAGCTGTATTTTGATTAGGACATCCTTTTGAAAGATAGCTAACTTTTGCATAAAACTTTTACCACTCAACTTAGAACTTGTAACACAATAAAAAATGTTCAAACCATAATACGAAAGAGACCTGAAAAATACTTTTAAAATTCCTGAGTCTGCAACTTCTGAATTTTTTTATTTTTTAAACTTATATATATATGCTTGTTTTTTATCGTAAAAAAGTTTTATATAAGTGTGTTAAACTTTAATATGAATTTCCAACAGCTGTGTTTATTCATGCTAATCTGTTAAACTTAGTTTAAATTTTGTCAAATATAATTGATAATTAGTTTGATGTTTAGTTGCTTTAAAAAGCACTAAGTTAAACTTAGCTCAAGTACTTAACTTTCTACAATAGAATTTAACAATAATCTACCAAAGATAAATTCAGTTTTAGAAAATAAGAACAATATTATGCTTTTCTTAAGTACAATTAATATTTAGACCTTAAGTTTTTTTTTGGTAATTTATTAATCATTCCTTTTTTAGCTTGTATGATAAGTATTCTACCTGTTCTTCAAGATTCTACCTGTGCAACACAAAATATTGGAAAATGTTTACAAAAGTATTCCCACATTTAACTAGAAAGGTTAAATTTGTTAAATCTATCTCTATTTAAAAAATGATTTTTTTTTACAATAAAATTTACAAGCAATGTGTGTTGAATTTTTGATGTTATGTAAGAACTTCGAAAGTTTTTTGTGAAGTTGAACTTATAAAATATACAAAATATTAAATTGACTGTTCAAAAAGTTATACCTAAAAGGTATTCTATAGAAAATTGATACAGTAAACATTTAAAAGCTTTATATTTTATAAAAATAAGTAGTTATACTTCATATTTACAATTAAAACCAGAAGCTCATAATTTGTTTTAAATTTCAATATTTAGTTCGTTGTTGCATTACATCAGGGGTCGGCAGGAATTTGGTGGTGGTGGGTCAAGTTTCTAAAATATAATCGTTTGAAAGCCGAAGTTGTAGTTTCAATTTTTACCCATCATAGCGGACCCAAAAGATAGATCATGTATAAGTTTTGCATTACAAGTAAATTTAACTTGGGTTTTTCCTTGCTCTTCTCTTAAAATATTTAGTCAGGATTTCATAATGCTTTTTCACAGCCAACATTTGCATGCTCGCGGACCGCATTTTTCCGATTTCTGCATGATGAATTATATTTTGTATATTCGGTTAAGTACAAAAATATAGGTTTCTAAATTTCTTCAGGTTGATAACTTTTGTAAAGCAAATTGTAGTAACTTAGTGAACAAAATAAGTCAATTTTAATATTTTTATCATTTTTTAAGTAGTTGTTGTTTATTGAACGACAAAAATAAAAGCGCTCAAAAAGTTTAGTCCTAAGACCTGGTGCACAAAGAGCCTTTCGGTTATTGAGTCACATACCACAGATACCTTTTAACGTCTTGTCCAGGGCATATTAGTAGTGATTTGTATACCAAATAAGAAAGACATTGCAACTAATACACAAAGTTAAAAATTTTTCACAATCTTAATGTGTACAGCAGTTTTTTTTAGTCGCTTTGTAAAAAAGTCCTCTTTTGATTTTTTTAAAGAAAAACTTTTTAAACAATTTCAAGTCATCTTTAAGTAAAATTTTTATAATTCTATGTTAATAGTTATTTAGTACAATTTTATGTTAGCACTTATAGCTAAGTAAGCACATGTAAAATAAGTTTGCTATTGTTTAGCTTTACAATTTTTAAAACTCATAAAAAAATAATAACAAGCTCAATTAAAACTTACCAAACTTTTATCTTTTATAAGGCAATGTAAACTTATTGAATTTGAGAAGGGTTTACAAAGTCTGTATTAAGAATAAATTGTTTTGTAAATAAATTTTGTGCGCAAAAGTTTGCAAAAAATAATTATCATGACTGAACGTCATTACTCAGAACAAGTTTTGGTGGCTATAAAACTATTTCTTTTTATGCTATCTAGTTGGTGGTTTTATAAAAGTCTAAATACTAGACTTAGCATAGGTCCTAAACTTGAAGAAAATATTTCAGTATATAAACAAAAATCGTACTGCAAATGCTTTTTTGATTTAATATTTACTCAAAATGACTTTTAGGTATACAAAACCTATTTTAGCTTGTTTTTATTGTGTTAGGATTGTTTTTGTCCGAAAGCATTCTAGCATAAAAGTTTTGTGTTTTTAATACCTCAAAAAAATTCAGTTACAGGTAAAATGTTCAGGTATTTTATGTTCGTTTTAAAACAATTTTTGTTTTTTTGCTGCTGTAAGACATGGAAAACGATTATCATGTTTAATATTGAAAGTTAATTAAGTAAGGAGTTTTTCATCCATAAACAACATTATACTGCCGCACAATCACATTCTTTCTGTTATCTTTAGAATAATGCAGGTTTTGCTGAATCATTATTAGCAAATCTGTTTACATTTATTGTTTATAGTAATTGTTGTTTTAGTTTTGTAAAAGTTTAACTTTAGTACTAAATTTCTAGCTACTTTCAAGAAAATGTTATCATTTAGTATTGTTACAGGATTAATTAGTACACGAAATTAATATCATCTAACTAACATGATACTGCCGCTTAATCACGACAACTTACCTCTAGAACACTGTAAGTTTTCCTTAATCAGTGTAAACAAGTCTCTTCACACTAACTGTTTACAATACTTTAATTTTTTGAAAATATTTATTTAATTTAAAGTTTCTTGCTTCTTTCACGAAGTTGTTATCATTTAGTGTAAGCTTATTAATAAAAAAGATATGGTCAGCGACCTAACAAGTTATCTTCATTTAATAATTTTGAATTCAAGTAGTAACTTTGTTAAAATATTCCAACTACTATACATAAAGAATACTTATATCATATGTTTAAACACACCAGTAAAAAATAACTGATTTAGGTAAGAATAACAAATGCAGTTAAATTTATTGATGTATGGATGTCAAATGCAGGCCACATCGATCTTAATGGAATTTAATTTATTGAATAACAGCTACTCTCAGACAGCCTATAAGCCGAATGTCAAACAGAACAGAATTTTCATTAATTTGTCAAGGTTAGTATTTAGTTCGGAAATTTAAATAGAAAAAATTCAAAATTGTTATTACAGCTTTAACTTTAATTTATAATTATTTTTAGACATTAACAAGTAAAACTTAAGCAGCGTAAACTTTGTTTTCAGTTTTTCAACCATGTAGCTGATGGGTTGGAGGGAGTTACCCAAATATGCAACCACTAGTTTTGAAGGACCGCGACCCGACTGATAACCTGGTTCGTTTATGTTATATAGTGAAACTGTTAAAATCATTTTTGTCAAATAACAGCAATTCAGCCAGGGTCTGTTGCAGAGTAGGATTTCAAAAATTTTACCATTTCAATATTGTGCAGATAAAATAAAGTACTAAAACAGCAGTACATTTATAAAACTTAAACTTTTATCTCTAATTTAATTTATCCAAATTTTAAACATAAATTATTGCTCCTAACCTTGCTTTTCCAAAAATACAACAACAAAAATTTATACTATTTAAAATTTAAAATAAATATAAACCAAATAACTAAATAACCGAACTCAATATAAATTACTCATTTAATTTAGATAAACTGTTTGAAAACATTTACGTTTAGTAATCAAACTTGCTTCTAGTAATAAGACTAGCAGTCTTCATAGTGTGCACCTCTACCTATAGTTTAGTGTGCACAGAATATTTGGTAAATTAAAAACATTTTTCAAAATAAAGTTTGTTTTCGCTTTTCTGTTAAAAAATCCTATTATAAATTTTTTTTTACTAACTCTTAACAGGTTTTCATATTAACAAATACAGCATTATAGTACTAGTGTTATTTCTTCAACTTATATGTTTTAGTATATAAAGTGTGCAATATTTACTTTTACAGTAACTTATTTTGCCCAGTTTTTAAAGGTTGTAGACCACTGATAAAGTCTTAATATAATTCATTCTTCAAAATACTTGTAAATTTTTAAAATAGTCTAAAAAAATTGTATTAATATTTATAAATACTTGTGCTTAATGTTACCCAATTAGAAAAATAAATTTTCAATTTTATAATTTTAACTTTTTTTTAAACGTTTATGAAAGTTAAATTTAAATACTAAATAGATAGAACAAAAACTTTTGTGTTAGTATTTTATTCAAAATAAGTCATGGTTGACAAAAATTGTTAGAAAAAGTTATGTCAATAAAATTAACATCAGACAGAAAAGTAGATAAATATAGAACTAAGACAAGTATTAGCATATAAATTTAGAAAAATGTTTACTTTTACATCAAGTAACGCTTAAGTATTTTATAAAAAAATATTTAAACACTTTTTCACAATATATAAATATAACTTAACATTTTTAACAACATCACTTTAAAGACAACAAGATTAATTGGTATTGATTAAAAATGTACAAACTTGAACATAATTGTAAAGCCAAATTGTTGGAACATTTGTGTTAAAATTAATAACTTGTGCTAAATAAGATAAAAAAAAGTTAATTGAATCTTATTTGTAAATATAAATAGCTATGATTATAAAATAGATGTTTCAGATATAAAAATTCTAAAATCATTAAAGAATACAACTATCATGAAGCATGATTTAAATTAAATAAAGTGTAGAATAATTTCATTAAAACTTTTAATAAAAATAAGTTAATCTAAAACTTAATAAAACTGTTATTCATTAAGAAATACAAGTTATGATTTGGCATAACAAGCAAAAAAAAAATAACTTGCATATAAAAAAAAAGTAGTTTCACAAAAGTATTTTACCTATTTGCATTAAAATTAATTTACGCAATATTTGGAAAATCTCATAAAGCAGGTAAAATCTTACGTATCATTAACAAAATAAAATTAGATAAAAAGTAAAATCTTATAAACTCAAAAAAAAAAACCTTTAAGTTCAATAAGATGAAAAATGCACTAATTTTTTAACTTTTAAATTTTCATTTATAAGAATTTACTGTAAACACTTGAATTTTGCTTTAGTTGATGCACTAAGTAATAAATACATTTAAAAAAAAATTAAAACTTTTTAAAATTGTAAATACACTATAAAATAAGCCAAATTTTAGGCGTTTATCTGAGACAACTTCTAATTATTTTTGTCATTTAAAGAGAAAAGGTTAAATACTATTAAGTATTTCAAATTAAAACTAATCTTTACAGCATTATTTTCTTTGAGCGTCTTTTTCTTTGTTGAAGAATCCTTGCCAGTCCACCTTGTTTTCACAGCCTGTTTAAATAATAACTTTTTTGTAATTTTCCGTAAATTATATCAATACAAAATTCGTGCTGACTTAGTCCACTAGATACCATTAATAAAGCTATTTTTAAACCATTAAATATTTTACACATAGTACTTAATAAAGGTCATTAATATTTTGAAACTCAATAACAAAAACAAATGTTGAATAAAGCTAAAATGAAAACTTACACAACAACAACAATTATGTTTTCCAACTTTAAGTTTGTTTTAAAATATACAAGTTAAACTTTTACCAACCGAACAGAACTGTGCTGTTTGATTCGGCTTCACTGGCTGGAGACAGTAGGAGTTCTTCTTCCAAGTTTGGATCATCCCTCAGACTACGGTGATATTGAGAACTGGCTTTTTTGGAATATTCTTCCTGGGCAGACTCCATTTCAGCTGTTAAATGAATTCGTTGTGAATTAAAACAGCTAAGATACATCTGCTGTGTATGGTACTTTGCGTTACATGAAATAGACTTAGTTGTGTAAAAGTATGTAGCAAATAAAACTTTTAGAGCTTTAACAACGTATTGTATGATTTAAGCATTCATAAGACTAACCATGTAGAACTGCGCTGTCAGACTCGGCCTCAGCTTCGCTAGATGGTGAGAAAATGATTGGAGAATCTAGTTCCTCTAAAACTGATGAATCAAAAGAAATCAGGTTATGTTGAAAGCTCCTAGATGACCCCGGTTTGTTTGGGTCAAAGGCATGTTGATCTTCTGCAGAATGGTTATTGGCTGGTAAGTAATTGTTGTCAGTTGAAAATTAAAGAAATATGTTTTGATTTATAATAAAAATAATATTGATAATAAAAATCATGCTGATACTTTTTCTTATAATTTATATTGTGATAGTTATTGAAATGCTTAAAATTTTGTTTTACACTGAGATAAGCTGTTCAAAAACTACATTTTTTTTCTTACTTGCTTTAAAACTCTGAGTCAAGAAAAGCAAATCATTGTCATCATCAGATAATTCAAATTTTGAGTCTGTAAAATGACTTGTTTAACTTTCACATAAATTAAATTAACAAAAAGAGTTTTTTAATAGTTCAACTAACCAAGTGCACGCTGGCCAGATGTCTTTGCCTTTTTAAAAGCTGAAGACTTTGAAGGAGAACATTTGTTAAGAGGAGCGGACCTTTTCAAGGCTGCAGCTTTCGGAAGAACTTCGGGTAACGGTTGCTCAGTGTTCTCGTTGTAAATATCCATACTCGGATCAGATTTTTCATCAGATTCTGCTATTTCTGATTGAGTCATTGTATCCGAAGTCAAACGATCTCCTGTGTAGGTTTTAATTTTATATTGTTTTGAACACTTAGCCCTATGATTGCGTATATTTTAAAAAGCTTTTATTATTTTTAACTACTTTTAAAAGCTGACAGCAGATACTTTTTAAGTCGCGTTTTTGTGTCAGCCAAGTTGTAATGCATGCAAAATTAATTACCTATTTTGTTCATAAAAATTTTCCAGCGTCTGTAAACGTAACAACAACACCTGCAAAAATCTTACACTGATTTTTTTTTCTATCTGACAAACATAAACTACCTTCACGCTCAACAGAATCTTCCACTGCTCGCACTACTTCCGTGAAAGGATCCTGACGATCTTGTGGAGCTGCATCGCTGGAGTTGAGTTGCTGTTCAAACTGCTGTTCCGGAGAGGTCACGTGACTGATGTTGTTACCGCTGAGTTCAAATGCTTCGACGTTGGAGGATGAACTTTGTGCATGCTCTGAAACAAGTTAGTTTTGTAGCGCTATTTACTATGGCTTTCTGTATTAAGTGTTTTTACCATTTCTGTTGTTCACCAAATTTTGTGACGTTTCTCTGTTAGGAACAAGTCGGAGCCTGAAAAAAAAAAATAATTCATAAAACGTTTATGTTTGATACTTAATCTTACTGTTTATTTGTTATTTGCTGATAACTAACTTTCAGAAGATCTGTAAAACATTTTTTTGAGATAAATAAAAAGTTGAATATAAGTTCTTAAATTTACTTTACAATTGTATCTGAATTAATGTGTTACAAAAGTTTTAATGAGTATAATAGTAACAACTATAACAATAATAATAATAGTAGTAATAACAATAATTATTATTGTATTAATAATACTAGCTGCCACTTGAACATTTTAAACCATTTTTTCATGCTGCTGATTTGTAACTGGATCAGAAAAGTTTTATTTTGAAGATATTTTAGTTTTTCTTCGATATTTTTTGTCTTTGTAATTTTATCATCAAATTTTTTCCAGACACATTTGCTTAAACTTTTAATAGTTTGGAGATCTACAATGAATAATAGTAATATTACTAGTTTGTGCGGTGATGAATATAATTACTATTTTTACATTAAAAATAATGAAAACAATAGCTTTTATTTAAATTTTAATACAGTTTTTAAACACTTGATAAGTTACATACTTTAGCCTCACATATATTTGGACCTTAATGAGCTGTTAAGAACAATTTATTCAGCAGTTTCTCAATTGATCGCATATTTAAAGAATAAAATTACACTTGTAATTCAGATAAAATAGTTTTTATACAAACAAAGAAGCACTGAAGACTAAAAAAAAAAGATTTTAAAATAACCAAAATAAAGCTTTTGGAACTAAATTAATGTTTATCAATAGTTTTGTATAATTCTTGAAAAAATACTTCTTACTTAATAAATAGTAAATTTAAAACAAACAATTTCTATCAACAATGGCGCCAGGTCTTTGTAGTTGCAAATAGTCCTCATGAGACTTGTCAACGTACAACTCCAATTCACTTAAAAAGAGGACGTATAACCGTTGCCCTGTAGTAATATAGCACTTATCATTATTTTCAAAAATAGTTATAAGCGTTTCAAATTCGTATAAAAACAATTATGCTGGAATATGATCACATTTTTTAACATTATTTGTTATATCTTTAAAACATATTTTGTTTGTGCATTTAAAACAACAATACCTTCATCAATTGAACTGGCCTCTTTTTGCTCCTCCATTTCTTTGCAACTTGAAAATTTTTCATATCATGACAAGTAGTTCAAATATTATGCACGATTACTTTTATTTATATGTGAAGCATAACACTTGATATACAAACTTACTAACAATTATAAAAACCAAGGTTGAAAGCTTTAAGTAATAGGACATTTGTCAGTTAACATTTTTTATTATTCGTAGTCAAGAACTATTGTTCTCTACTTATTCAGATTAAAAATGTTGTTTTATTATACCAAGAAACGAATTATATTCAAAATTTAATTTTACTGTCTTTGATTAACAAAACACACATAGTTTTAACACATAAGTATCTAAGCTTATTAGAATAAATTTACAAATAAAAAAATCCTTGTTTTAAAAAATTTAAACATTTACCTTGCTATAAAACTACTCAAAGTAAGCTTTTTAGTTAGTGCATAAGTCAAAAAACCTTGAAATGTTCAAAACTCACTTCAAATCTGTCAGCACACTCTCAAAAGCTCGCTCTTTGCATTTCTTTTGAAGTGCGACATAGTCCTGCATTAGGTTGGCTCTCTGATTCTCGTAGACAGCCAGATCTTTATTGATGCGGTCGTTTTTTGAACTAAGTTCACTAAACAGTTCTCTTAGACGGCAGAGCTCTTCCAAAGCTTGAGTGATATCTGTAAAAACTGTGTACTTGAAGTTTTTTTTTTATCTTAATGACATTAACTTAAAACGTTTGCTAGAGGTGTTAAAACAACTATTTTACAACATAATCAAACTCTAAATGAAAAGTTTTGTTTTTATTAGCTTGTCTAATATTTCATCATAAGGAACATATTGTAAATCTGTTTTAATCTTGTAAAAGAATATGTTACTTTGAATATAATGAACTATCAAAATTTAATTTAGCAATCCAAAATGCTGAGCTTAATAATAGTAGTTGTTTATTATACAATAATATCTAGATTCGCTTTAAATGCTACAAAATTACTTGAGCACAGCATTATAAGCTAAACTAAAATGTTTATGTACTTGTTATACATGTGAGAACTCTTAAATTATGGAAAACTTCACTATGTTTTAAAATTAAACTATTTTTTTTGCCAATGTATAAGTTACAAGAATAAAAAGCATGGAGTCTAACTCACTATTGTTTTCCAACTTGACAGGCTTCAGTCGGAAAACTCTCAAGTATTTTGAGTGCTTCGCTTTTTGTTCTTCTATAACCAGCCTCAGCTGTTTAAACAGCTGCTCTGGGGTCAAATCTGTAAGAAAAATTCAAATTAAATTTTGAACTCTAATGGAGATACATCTTTTCAAAAAACATTTATTAGTTTTGAATGTAGCTATACAAAATTTAAACATACTGTTATGTTGATTACTCTGAGCATCCACCATTTTCATATATCAATTTTCTTTTTAGCAACAAAACCTTTGTAGTAATTAAACTATCTTAGAATAACAACTGTAATTTTTAATTTACAGATATTTTATATTTTGCTATTCGAAAATTATATCGAATGTAAACTTTACTGACTTATATTTTAAATTTTAAAGTTGACCATTAAAAAATTTAAAGAGTATTTTAACTTTTTACCAGTTTAAGAACTTATTCTGTTATATAATTGCTATATACATACTTGATTTCACATACTTGGAATGCAATAAAAACTAGTGCTTAAAATTAATCAAACTGTATGCTTGTAAATCTAAAAAAATATTTTTTAAATTCAAAGTCGTATAAAAGCTATATTTTTTCTTTTAATTACATAAGTTTTCTTGATCTAAGTCAACGTTTAAAATTGACAAGACCTAAAAATATTCATTTGAAAAATAATAATCCAAGTACATTTTGTTTGTTTTAAATACTGTCAGCATCATTTAAAAACCTTTAATTTTATTGCTAAATTCAAAATTAAAACTCTTAAGCTAAAGTACCTAAAATCCAATGTTTTATAGAAGTACAAAAGGGTTATAAGATATTGTTTTACTACTAACAGTTTTATACAAAAAAGTAGTGTTCAAACATTTTGGTATTACTTGTTATTCAAATTATTTAAAACTTTAATGTGATTAAATATCTTTTTCAAGCTCAAAACAAAATATTCATCAATTTGTAATAAAGTTTAGAGAAAAAGTTTGGGAAGTTGGTATATTCACATTAACTGATAATAGAGGTACTTTGAACTACTATTTTTAAGCACAGTGCTTATTCACTTATCCAGACAATTTCAGTTCAGAAGAAAATTAAATAAATTAATATTAAACACAAACATTTTTGTGTGATACATAAAAATATTTAAGCACTCATGCTTTAAGAAAGTTTTAAGTGATTTTATAAATTCTGCAACTTATTTCAATGTTATGACATAATAAGGGCATAGGGGGAATAGGGGAGATAAATCACTTTTTTACAATTTGATCTTGTTTTTTAGAGTTTTAACTAAGCTTTACTGTGCTTTTTACAGATTTCAAAAATTAAAAAAAAATTGAGATATAGCAGGTCAAAGTCAGAGACAACAATAGGTTCCTTATGGGAGGCGCAAACTAAAACTGTAAAAAAAGACTGTTTCCTAAAAAAATATCTTCTCCTACCTTTTTTGAGATAGATACTTCAAACTTTCAGAAAATGTTGCTTGCAATATTCAAAAATTCTGTCGGAACAAACTGTCATAAAAATTAGAAATTTAAAGTTAAAAAACAAACAAAAAACAATTTATTTTTCATTTTATTGTGATAAAATTTTAATTTTTAGTTTTTTTTTTTTTTTTTTGACAGAATTTCTAAATATTGCAAGGAACATTTCCTAAAAGTTTAAAGTAGTTATTTTAAAAAATGCGGGAGGAGATAGATTTTTAATGATTTTTAGTTTTTTTGCCATTTTAGTTAGGGCCTTTTTTAAGGAACTATTGTAGTCTCCAACTTTGACCGGCTATATATCAAAAATTATTTTGAGTTTTGAAAATCTGTAAAAAACAATTTGTAGCTTAGTAAAAACTCAATAAAAAAAGTCTAAATTGTGAAAAAAAGGTTTTACCCCCTCCCCTATGCCCATAATACTACTAAAGCTTACATTCAAACTTTGTTCAAAACGAGTTTAGTTACCAAAAACGTTTATATAAGTAAGTCAGTTTTTAAAGCTTTTTTTAAACAATGTTATTTAAAATATAACTTTAATTTTTTTGAGAAAACGAATGTTTCACAATTCTTTTATGTATGATTTTAGTTTTGTAAATGATATAAAAATTTTTGTAAATGATAAAGTTAGTGTGTGATAAAACTTACAATATAGCTTGTGCATGATATAAAATTCATATTTTTGCATAACTGAACTGGTCCTCAATATTCAGTATTTTAAAAGGAATACTTATTTGTTGTAAGTTTTCATTATGTGTTTGTCTTAATGCATGGTTTCCAAAAATGGGTCATATGGCTTCCTTAGGGGCAATTTCAGAAATTTAGGCGGCCATAAGCTTTAAAGGGGCAAATGAGGGGTCATGAGTAGTAAAGGGGCCATAGGGGACCATAATTTGAAACTTTTACTAGATATTCTGGAGTTGTATAGAATATCTAACATTAGTTTTATGAGAAATATCCTTTGAAAAGGTCTTTTTTTTAATTTCTTCAAAACGAAGCCTTATAAAAAAAGTTTGGGAAACCTCGTTTCAATGACTTTGTTGCAGTTATTTTGATTTATAACAATCTTATTCGTAACATGGGTATCTATTATAAATTACTTTTGTTTAAACAGAAATTACAAAATTAACTACTTCTTTATACTTAAACCATTTGTATCACACTTTTTCATTTAATTAAATTATGTTAGGTTGATTGATTAAAGTATTGTCAACATTTAATTTAAACTTTTGGCCCATTAAAGAATCTTGTTAAATTGTATTTGCTTGAAGTAAAAATGAAGAATACAACTTTACATTTTAAGTATTCTTGTGACAAACTTGACTGATATTTTATTTCTGCTGCAGATCCTAACAGAAATGCTCTAGAGTGTTGGTCCTGCAGAAACAGCGAGAAGAAAAAAGTCTGGGAAAAAATTTGGTATCAGATAGTCAACCAGAACAAACTTAATCTTTGGATGTTGAGCAATCAAGGTATTTTTAGAATTAATATTTTTAATATTTTCTGTATAATATTTAGGTTAAAAATAATAGAAAAACTATTGTCATCACTGATAAGGGTCAATAAAAAGTACAATTTTAAACTATTGAAAAAACATATATATGTCTAAAACTGTAGAGCAAAAACATTAAGACAAAAAAACTATAATTCAGAAAAACATTGTGTAAGTGTTACTATAAAGCTAACTTGAAGTACTGGCTTTAAAATACTTTTTTTCATATTTCTAAATAAAAAAACTATTTTATGTTAATTTTTTGAATATTTCAGGCTAAAAATGACATATAGGAACTATATTAACACTCTATTAACATTTGGTAATTAAAAATAAAAACATTTGTACCATTGTAAAACAATAAATAAGTTTTATTTTCAAAACACTTCTTTTTGTTTTATATTTTAATTAGTATACAAAACAGAATTTAATTTTTTGTGCAGAACAAAAGATTTTCATTCACACTTTGGGAAAAGCTAGACATAACAAGCGTTCAGTGAAATTCAAATAACACTTTTTAACATATAAAGCAGCAATATTTTTAGAATATGCTTTTTATCTGAATTTTTATTGTTCTTTAGATTTAGCAAAGTTACCATTTCAGATAATATTTTTATATCAAAGTATTTACCTTATTTACCTTTCAGTGTGTACATAATTTCTTTTAAGTATTTACTGTTTACTGCAAGGTTTCAATACCTTTAAAAAAATTAAATAAGCTGTTGTCCCCTCCAACAAGATTTCTCACAAAACTACTATTAAAACTACCTCAAACCTTTTTTTTTTGCTCTTCATCATCAACTCCAGAATATCTAGTGCAAGTTTCAATTTATGGCCTCATTCAACCCCTTTAGCCCCTTCGCTACTCATGGCCCCCTGAATTTATGTTTTAAGAATTAGAAAAGTTTGGGAATCCTGATTTACAGATTATTAAGAAATAGAGACTTGCTGACTTAAGCTACTGTTTATAACTCACCTTTGTTTTAGTTGATGCTAATGTAAATTGCTGATTATAAATTCTAGTTTACCTTTACAAGTTTAAGTTTGATTTTAAAAGGAATTGTGAACACAACAACACATTGAAAAGCCTTTGCACTTTAAAAAATTAGTTCAAGAGCAGTATTCAAAAAGACTAGTATAATAAAATATAACACAATTAGTCACCTGAATCCCTTTAAAAGGTTTAATCTTAAAACTAGACATTTATAAGCTTATAATTAGCATCAAAAAAAATTAAAAGTTGGTCAAGCACAAAACAAAATCAAGGGAAGTATAACGTTATTATATGATTTCTTAAATTTATCCAGGTAAATCAATTTTTATTTTTGAAAGTTCAATTATTCTAGGAAATTGAGGAAAATAAATCCTTCAATATAATTTTTTTTTTCAAGTTTTTGTAAAATTAACTTAGTTTATAACACCTATAATAACATACCAAAACTCATTGACATGTACACTTTTAAATCAGGTGCAATAGAAGCATTCTTAAATCAGTATATTAAATATATATATCATATGCTTTCTGAATTTTCATAAAAAAGTTATTAACATTCACAAATAAAAATTTTAAAAAATTTACTATCAAAATAGTATGGCTAAAAAATAGTACAGAAAATGGTTGAAAATGATTGTCAAATAATATTTCATGACTTATTAAATTTTATTCAGTATATTTTTTGTAAATGTGTCTACAGCTAGGTTTCGATTTTGCAATGTTAAACTCAGAAAGTTTTTAAAGTCATCATTAGAAACCCTACACTATCAGACCACACAGTTCCAGTTTTGTTTCAAAAAAAAAACAATTACAAAGAACAATCCAGCAAACTTTGCTTTATGGTTATTGATCCAAGAGGGATTAACTTTTTTTTCTGCAAACTGAAATAGTATCATTAATTTTCAAACAAAGTCTGAACAATATTTGACCTGAAATTTATAAAGTAAGGAAGTAGTTAGAGGCCCCCCTAGTTCTAAAACTTTATTGAATAAAGTCAAACTTTGCTGTAAACCAATAATACTCATTCTGGCCCCAATTGTGCAATAGCCATTGGTGCTTGACCAATTTATCCTAAAAAATCATTTTTTTCTTGAAAAGGGCAATATCGCCCCCTTACTTTGGTAACTAACACACTGATGTATAATGATATATAATGCTACTAAAATTTGCGCAAAGGGCATTTAAAAAACAAATCTGAAAAAAATATGAAAAATAAACTTGTAATTGAGCAGGAGTGAACACTTGAAACAAAAGATAGAAAATATAAAATAAAACACATAATTATCTTGAGGCGGAAGCTAAACAACTAATTAAGTAGCTAATTGAGTAAGCCTAATTAATTCTCAACTTTAAAACCCTAATTATCTTTAATTATACTTACAAAATTAGATACTTAATTATGTATCTTCGAGTAATTTTTTCATTTGAAATAAAAAAATTGTAAAATATTTAAGACTTTAATACTTATGTTTTTTTTACTTTTCAATTTTTTTAAATAAAAATTCTTGATAATTTACCATTGTACTAATTTTTTTATTTTAGTCTTAAATAATTTTCATTATACAATCTTATAAAGTAAAAAAAATGTCGGAAATCAAATGGTATTGTTGTAAATAATATGTGTATAGCCATATAAGGGCATCATCAGCCATTACTGTAAATCAAAATTTCATTATTGTATTTCAAACAAAGCACATTGAGTGTGAATACAATGTGCTATTTTTTGGCTTTGTTTAGGGACTTTCCCTAAAACAACTACCGACATGTAACTATTACAAGGGCAACAAAATAAGTTTTTTTTTTTTTATGTACTGGTAAATTAAGCTTTTTTTTAATATTATGTTTTGTATTAAGACTTTTGAACATTATTTATTCTATTGAAATTAAAGTTAAAATTTTGTAAGCCCTCAAACTATTTTTTCTAGTTTACGTCAGTTTGTGCTTTGTATTAAGTTTATAATAATTTTTAATAAATAACTTACTTATGATTATAATATTGTTTAACAATTACTACTTTAAAATGTAAACAAATTTATTTTTAACAACGTCTTACTTAATTTTTTAGATTGAAAAAAGTTTATTGGGTTAAAAAACAAAGAAAAAAAACTTTTTCAGGCTGGTTATTTAATGTCGAGTTAAAACCTTAGGAAATAATAACTAATATAATCCGTGAATTCAACAAAATTTTTATAACCTATTTTAATTTTAAAACTTAGTAACGTTGACTGGAATAGTTTTGATTTTTTTTTCTAAAAATTTAATTAATTCTTATTCATCATTGTGAAGTACAAAACAGGGTTACTATGAAATCTGGAAAAATTTGTAGTTTGATAATTTTGGCAAAAAACCTGAAGTTTGAGAAATTTAAAACGAAAAAACAGGAATTTAAACAAAGTTAATTAAAAAACTTACAGGTAAAATATTGAAATTAAGGCTGTACATTAAAAATTTAAGATATACAACAAGTTATTTTGTACTATTAAGAACTTTATTTGTTATAAACTATATTTTAACTAGAGTTACAAGGTATTTTCATTATCATTATACTAATTAAGACATTTATTGACGTTATATTTCATATTTAAAGTAGCCAAGAAAACTCAAATTTTCAAAAACCTTGAAGAAAATAGAAAAAAAAAGTTCTAAAGTCTATTTTTTATGTAAGGTGTCTGAAGTTAATAAGTACTTATTCAGTATTAAACTAAGAATAATGTAAATAGAGCTTTGTTTTCAGTTCTGAAACAAAAAAGGATCGAACTAAGGGGCCACTAATGAAGTGAAAGCACTAGGTGATTACCCAAACATGCAACTACGGAGCTGATGGTTTGCAGGGAGTTACCCAAACATGCAACCACGATTCTGATTGTTTTGAGGGAGCTACCCAAACATGCGACCATGGTGCTGATGGCTTGGAGGGAGTTAGCCAGAGATGCAACTACGGAGCTGATGGTTTTGAGGAAATTACCCCAACATGAAACCATTAAGCTGATGATTTAGAGGGAATTACTTAAATGTGCAACCACTAGTTTGGAAGGAATTGACCCGACTAATTGCCTGGTTAGTTTATGTTACAGTAAAACTAATAAAATGACTTTTTCTAAATAATAACAATTCAGCCATGGTTTGCTGCAATAGTAAGATTTTAAAAACTTTACCATTTACAATATTATGCATATAAAATAGTAATACAGCAGTACACTTAAAAAGTTAAATTTTAACCTAACTTAACGGTTTACTATCATTTCTAACTCGCTATCATTTCTAACCCGATCACTTCTAACCCGATCACTTCTAACACGATCACTTCTAACCCGATCATTTCTAACCTGATCACTTCTGATCCGATCATTTCTAACCCGATCACTTCTAACCCGATCATTTCTAACCCGATCACTTCTAACCCGATCACTTTAAACCCGATCACTTCTAACCCAATCACTTCTAACCCGATCACTTCTAACCCGATCATTTCTAACCTGATCACTTCTAACCCGATCATTTCTAACCCGATCACTTCTAACCCGATCATTTCTAACCCGATCATTTCTAACCCGATCATTTCTAACCCGATCACTTCTAACCCGATCACTTCTAGCCCGATCATTTCTAACCCGATTATTTCTAACCTGATCACTTCTAACCCGATTTAACCCTATCACTTCTAACCCGATCATTTCTAACCCGATCGTTTCTAACCCGACTATTATTAATTTGATCTTGATTAATATGTTTATGTATTATTGTAATAAAGAAAACAGGTAAGCCGTACTCCGGGGTCCAAAAACAACTCCAATTAACTATTGTTTCAGACAAAGCTATACTTAAATTTTCCAATACAAAAAAGCTAAACAATAGCCCTTAAATAGCTGTCTAATGAAACAATAACCAAAACACTTTAGTTGCAAAGCTTTCGTCCTTTATTTAGACATTTTCAATGCAAAAACACGGCTGTAAAAACAAAAATAAATACATAATATATATATATATATATATATATATATATATATATAAATGTTTTTAATTGATAAAATGACATCTATTAACAGCAAACAAAACACTTTATATAAAAAATTTTTACTAAATAAAAAATACATTTACTTTATTCCTATAATATTAAAAAGAGTTTTGTTTTATAAAATTACATATGTAATTAATATATAAATGTATGTTAAGAACTACTAAATGACACAAAGATATACAAAAAATATACAAAAAAGATGCATCTAACAATATGTACTTTAACTACTCTACCCCTATAAATCACTGTATTGTGTTTTAGCTAAATTAATATTTGATTTGAGTTTATTTATCCAAAAATATTCTTTATAGTCAAGGTTCTTAAAATTTGGTTCTTCCAAAATACAACTTCATACGCGTCATCAAAACAACACTCTTTCTGTAGATCGTTCTTGTGTTTAACATAGTAGTGTCTATATAAGGCATTTTCATCTGTTATATCGTTTGGGTTAAAATTTGACTTTGATTTATTCCAACTATATCTATGTGCTGTCCATCTTGTACTGAAGCTATTTTTAGTTTGTCCTACATAGTTGCTATTACTTTTTAATGAAATATGTTCATTTTAGAATTAACTTCAATTTCTTTTCAACAAACAACCTTCTCTGCAAAATTCAGCAATTTATATTGAGACAATTTAGTAAATATCTTCTATGATTTTAGTTCAGCAATCAGCAAAATAGTCTGAATCACGCACTTCTACATTAAAATAAGGTTCAGTATTATTTTTATGAAATTTATTTAAAATATACTACAGTGTCAGAATTCAAACAAACTACAAAAACTTCTTCTTGTTTATACATCTACCAGATGTTCATATCCTAACTTTTAGAATTAGGTTCTGCACGTTTGTGCAACCGTTTGGTATTTTATTGTTTTTTTATCATTTTTTTGTAGCTTTGCCAAAGCATATTCATAAAATTTAAATACACTGACTAACCCCTAAGTTTAAAACATTAAGTCCAAAGAACATTAATAATACAGGTCAAATAAACATTTATCGGAAACATTAGAAAATGATTTATTATTTACATAGGAAAAGCATTTATAATAAAATCAAACTATAGAATGAACAAAATCCTACATATTAAATCAATAGTTCATAAGTATAAAATTTGTTAAATTACTGAAAGTATCTACTATAAATTATCTTATTTTAATCAAGTAAGTTTCAATCAATTTTGTTCAACTTTATGTAAAGAATAGTTTTGTTTAAAAACTAAGTCAACATTTAAACTGAAAGATATTTATGACTGCATGCATTTTTCGTTTTATTTTCGTGGTAATTAATTACTTTTATAGGGTTAAAAAATTGATTATAGGGCAAATTTAAACGAAATACAATTTTTTAAGAGTATTAGTATGAGTATATATGAAACTTTAGATAATACAGTTAAAAAAATTTAATAATCGTAATTAGTATGGTAATTTAATTTAAAATTATCATCATTAAAATATAAGTATTTAAAACGAAAGTGTATACTGTTTAACACAAAGTAAAAAGTAGAGGTAAACGTTTATTTTTTTTTATAAATAGACCCTGTCATTTACTAGAACTTAAATTAGATTTTCTTTCTTTTAGCCAATGGTAAATTATATATGAAGATTAAATAAGAAATATTATATAATAAACTTAAATATGAAAGTTAAGTGTCGAAAACTTATTATTTTAATTTTTCCATATTTCTTTAAAAATAGGTTGTATATAGAGCAAAATAAATTTACATTTTTAATAAAAATTTAAAAGTTTTAAAAATTTAAAAATAATTTTACACGATTAATAGTAAAAACTTCTTCAATATTTTTGATATCTTTTAAAAGTTATTATTTTACAGATTTCCAAAAACACAAAACTTTAGATAATTTAGCGATCATTATGTATGAATTATAAATATAAGTTAATAGATTCGTTTATACAACTTAAAAAATGAGGTAAACAAAGTAAATTAATACTATGTTAAGTTAATACTAAAATAAAAAATTAAACAAAACAAATTTTTTACGTAACATATTAAATCATTATTTTTTAAAATATTAAAAACTGAAAGTTTTTTAATTGATTTAATTACTTTATTAAGATTTGTTTGTTTTTGCATTAGATCCTTAAAACAAATAAATGTAAATAAACAAGTAAAGTAGGCTAGAAACGATCGGACTAGAAACGATCAGGCTAGAAGTTATCAGGTTAGAAATGATCGGGTTAGAAATGATCGGGCTAAACTGGGTTAGAAATAATCGGGTTAGAAGTGATCTTGATAGAAGTGATCGGGTTAGAAATGATCGGGTTAGAAGTGATCGGGTTAGAAATGATCAGGTTAGAAGTGATCGGGTTAAAAGTGATCGGGTTAGAAATGATTGTGTTAGAAATGATCGTGTTAGAAGTGATCGGGTTAGAAGTGATCGTGTTAGAAGTGATCGGGTTAGAAGTGATCGGGTTAGAAATGATCGGGTTAGAAATGATCGTGTTAGAAATGATCGGGTTAGAAGTAATCGGGTTAGAAATGATAGCGGGTTAAAAATGATCGGCTCCCAACTTAACCTACCCTTATTTTAAATCTAAACTGTTACCCATTACCTCGCTTATCCAAACATATAACAAAAAAATATTATTCAATACTTAAAACAAACACAATCCAAACTTTATCCAATCAGAAACGCCTTGACTATGCAGCTGACCGGTCAGCAGTCAGCCTTTTAATTTTGATAAGCCTGATACCAGGTCGTTATTAATATTTAATGTGTTTGAAAATCATTATTTCATTTTACAAGTTACTCAATTTAATTTAAATAAGGGTATAATTATAACTGAATATCCTTAAGGGCAAAGTATGTTTTTACTTAAATTTGTAAAGTAAATCTTAATACTAATTACTCATTTAATTTAGATATACTGTTTGAAAATATTTGTGTTTGATTATCAAACTTGCTTCTAGTAATAAGACTAGCGGTCTTTATAGTGTGCACCTTAATCTATTGTTTAGTGTGCACAGAATATTTGGTGAGTTAAAATCATGTTTTAAAATGAAGTTCATTTTCTCATTTTCTGTTAAAATATCCTATCATAAAATAAACTACCAACTCTTAACAGTTTTTTTTTATACTAACACACATAGCATTTAAAAAATAGTGCTTTTTCTTCAACTTATATTTGTACAAATGTAAACGGCATAATATTTACTTTTTTAGTAATTTAGTGCGCCCAAATTTAAAAGACCACTAAAAAAATTTTAAATTTATTTAATTTTCAAAATACTTGTAATTTTATTAAAACAGTTGAAAAAAAGTTCATCAATATTTATAAATATTTTTGCTTATTGTTATCCAATTAAAAAAGTTTTCAATTATTGAAATGTAATTTGATTTGATTTTTTTTTAATATAGTTGAAATTTAAGCTTTAAGTACTAATTAGATAGAACAAGAACCTGTTGTGTTAGTATTTTATTCAAAAAAAGTCATGGTAGACAAAAATTGCAACTAAAAAATTTCAATAAAATTAACATAAGACAAAAAAATAGCAACACGTATATTAAAGACAAATAATAGGGAAAAATGCAGTTTTGTACATCAAGTAACGCTTAAGTACATTATAAATTTTATCTTAAAATAAAAACATATATTAACACTTTTAATAACATTACTTTAAAGACAACAAGATTTATTGAAGTTGATTTAAAATGTACAAACTAGATTTAATCTTAAAGCCATTTCATTCAAACAATTGTGTAAAACTAATAACTTGTGCTAAATAAATAAACTAATAGTTAACTGATTTATTTTTGTAAATATATATAACTCTGATTATAAAAATATATTTGAAATATAAAATTCTAAAATCATTTAGGAATACAATTATCATGAAACATGATTTAAATTAAATAAAGTGTAGAAAATTTTCATTAAAAGTTATAATAAAAATAAGTTATTCGAAAACTTAACAAAACCATCATTCATAAATAAACACAAGTTAGATTTGGCACAAAAAGCAAAAACAATTACTTGCATATAAAATTTATATTAATAAATAGTTTCACTAAAGTTTTTTACCTATTTGCAATGAAACTATCTTAAAGCAATATTTAAAAAATCTCATAAAGCAGGTAAGACCTTACGTATTATTAAAAAAATAAAAATAGGTAAAAATAAATTATAAAAAAAAGAAGAAGTTCAAATTCAAAAAGATGAAAAACGCCACAATTTTTTAACTTTTAAGTTTTAGTTTTTTTAAATTTACTGGAGACACTTGAATTTTGCTTTAGTTAATACACAAGATAAAAAATACATTAAAATCAAAAAAAAAAAAAACTTAAAAAAAAATACTTTCAATCTTTTTCAATTGGTGTGTTACCAACTAACAAAAAACAAACAAAATTTCATCTGATAATTGTAATCATAAATTGTTGACTACTTTTATTAAAAAAAAAGTATAACCTTTTTTTATTTTTTTAGAAGTCAACAAAAGTATAAGCAATTATTTAGACAAAATTCTTGATCAAAAAAAATCTTTTTTATTTAACTGGAAAGGATAAATACTAAGTAAAATTTTAAAAAAAACTAATCTTTTCTGCATTCATCGTCTTGTTTGATGAGGTAGGTTTCTTAATCTTTCTTGTTGGCGTTCCCTGATAAATAAATGATTTCTTTTTGAATTTCAGTTTTTTCTATAAATAATAAAGTTGTGCTAACTTACTTTATTAGACAAAATTGCAAAGACTATTTCAAACGATAGTATTTACAAGATAATAAAAATATAAAACTAATTAAAAGTGAACAATTTAAAACTGGTTAAAAGCTAGTACTTTATAAAGCTAACACCTGTAAAAATCACAAGATATTTATACTCTTTTTTTTTTTAAAATTGACCACATTTAAACTGTTAATCGTTTTAATAATTTTTCAAAAGTTTGTAAATGTATGCAATTTATAATTTAATTTTTTACCCACCATACAGAACTGTGCTGTTTGATCCGGCCTTGGCTTCACTGGACGGCGAACAGAGCACCTCATCCAAGATGGAGTGATCGATCTTTTCCAGCGGGGCACCCTCTTCTTCCTGAGGTTTCTGCGTATGGGGAAGAAGTTCTTCTAACTGGTTGGGTTTGTCTTCGGTGGAGTTGCCTGGTTAAACAATTCACTATTAGTTGAAAGTAGTTTACAATTTTTTTAAGGTATAAATTTTTGTGAATAACAAAATTGTAAAAAAGATTTTTAAAAAGTTAAATTTTTTCATACTACTTGATACTGATTAATTGAAAAAAAAAAATGATATAATTTAAAGTAAGCTGTTCTAAAAAGTCTAGTTTTTTACTCTTACTTGTACTTATCACTTTCGTCTCTTCGACGTTCATGACATCATCCTCATTCGAGTGGTTGTAGCCTGTAAACATGAAACAATCGTTAATATTTCACAACAAAATCAGTAAAAAATATCAGGTTTTTATATAAAAAAAATTACCTAGAGTACAAAAATCCTGAGAACTGGTGCCCGGCTTGTTTGGATCTTCTTCCTCGTGTTTGGCATCTTTAGCTGGACCTTCTGGTAAAAGAGTTTTGGTGAGTTAAACATAAAAAAAGAATTATTAACACTTAAATTTATAGGCTTGAAAATAAAGTTTTAAATGTGTATGAAAAATTATGCTGTAACTTTTTATTATTAGTTATATATAATTTTTTTTTTAGCATTAAGTTTCCAAAACTCTTAATAAAATCATTCTAAAAGTTCTTTTTTTCTTACTTGCGAAAATTTTTTGCATCACTTCTGGAGATAGAAAAGCTGTGGGGTTGTTCTCATCATCATCATCATCGGACAGCGTTTGTACGAACTTGTAGCCTTGAAAAATAATATTTTTTTAAAATAAATCATAAAAAAGTTTGCTGACACTGTACAACTTACCTAGTGTACGCGAACCGGAAGTGTGTGCCTGCCTTTTCAACGGTTTGCATTTAGTTAGGGGTGCGGACCTTTTTACGGGTGCACCTCTGTTCAAGTGCAAACCATTTGCAGCTGATTGATTTATGGCGTTCACTGGTGTTGAAGCACTTCCATTTGATGCATCCATTCCAGGATTGGAAACTTCAGAAGATCTAGTTTCTCTTGATGGTGCCAAGTTCAAATCTACTCCTATGTAAGTTTGATTGTTTTCATGAGATTATAATTTTTGTAAACAAAGTTAGTAGTTGCAAAACTTAATTTTATTCAAATATAATATATATACGTCTGTAACGTAATAACATTAACTTTAAACAAACTTTTCTACTTGACAAACACAAGCTACCTGATACTTGATCTACAGACTCCCCCACTACTTGCACGTTTTCTTCTCCGGAAGGACCCTGAGGATGTTGGGGAGCTTCTGCGCCAAATATGACATCAGTTACTTCTTGGGGGATCACGTGACTGTTTGTGGCGTTGGGATCAGACACCTCGATGTTCGCCGGCAGACTTGTGAAGTTTGTTAGTTCTGAAACAAGTTAGTATTTGTAATGCTGTTTACTATGACATTCTACACACAATACTATTGTTTTTACCTCTTCTAGCGTCCACTGGTGCTTTAGGTGTTCCACTTTGTAAGGTTGTGATCCTAAAACGAAAACTAAATTAAACAAATAATACGACGTTAATGTTTAGTTTAACATTTACTCCTTACTTATTAGCAAGTAGTGATTTTTTTACAACAGGTACATTTTTTTTTAGTTAGAGGAAACTTAAAATAAGTTCTTAATTTTTCATTTTATTTAAATTGTTGTGCTAAAAAAAGTTAATAAATAGACAAATATTTACTTAATAAAGAAAAATAAAACTAAAACAATAAAAAAAACAATGAAAAACCAAAAGAAATAAATACTAGTAAAAAATAAACAATATTTACAGATAATATTGATAATAAAAACGATAATGCTAAGAATAGTAAATATTAATAAAGACACTTTTGATACATTTTACCTTTTTTGCATGTTTCTGTTGGCTTTGTGGAGGCAATAAATCTGCTTATTTATATTTTGCATCCTTTTTTCATAATCCTCAATCTTTGACATTTGTTTTTCAAAAGTTGATTCCAAGAAAGCCAAAAGACTTTCGATCCTTTTGAGGTCTACAATGATAATAACAATATCACTAGTTTTGATGACTTATCTTATTTAACTGGCTTGTGTGGTATATTTTCAACTTTGAGAACAAACTTAACAGATTTTTGTTTAAAAATTAGTAAAAATTCAAAGGATTCTTTAAACTATGTACTTTGGCATCACAAATATTTATATTAAAATGAGTTGCTAAGTACAAGCTATAAAACATTTTCTCAACTGATTATTAAACTAACCATTAAAACTTTATTACACATGTAACTGGTGTAGATTCACTTTTATACAAACAAGTACATATTAAAAATTTTGAATACACTGTGTATTAGGATAACAAAAATCGAGTATTTTAAATTAAATGGTTTTTTTTTTATAAACAAATATTATTAAGCTTTAAAACATATTTAAGTACAATCTTACCAGTTCTATCAACTCGTGTGCCTGGTCTTTGGAGCTTTATGTAGTCTTGATGTTGCTTCTTCACAAGGTGTTTCAACTCTGTCAAGTGGAATTGATACGTGCCCAGCTCTGTGTAGATATAACAATTGCAATTGTTTTATTTTAATTGTACAATTCTTTTATGTTTAAACATTTAAAAGAAAATAACTTCATTTGACTGTGTTGAGGTTCTTTTTAACTATTAGTTTAGTATTCCTGAGATAATTTAAATTCTATTTACACATTCAATACCTTTGATAATTTCCGAAACGCATTTGACTTTCTCATTTCGTTCCATGAATTGCCAACTAAACAAAAAAATAGCATGTCGAAACAAGTGGTTAAAATAATTATACAAGGATGCTTTTGTTTACACGTGAAAAATTGTAAGTCAAAAGTAAAAATTAAGTAATTATTTTTTTAGACCTTTGTAGAAAATAAAACTAAAACATAAATATAATAATTAATAATAGTATATCACAGTGGTTTTTAACCTTTGTATCATGTTTTACCCCTTTTTTAAGGTTATTACCAAAACTAACTCTTTTTGGAAAGTAATTTCAAAATTTACCTCAAATATACATAAAAATGTTTAGTTTTGAGATAAAAAGCTAGATTTTTTAAACTTTAAGCTTATTAAAAATAAAGAATTGTGAAGTTTAAAGAGTAAATTTACTTTAAAAACAACTTATAGTAAAACAGCAACTTAAAAGCTGAAAGAAGTATTAGTAAACTTTTAATTATATATCTTGTATAATAAAAATTGACCCCTTATAATATAGTAATTTACCCCAGGGGTAAGTTTACTTCAGGATAAGAATCGCTAGTATAGCGCATTATAAATTCTAATACTATTCTAATCACATTTTAACCGTTCTATAACATGCTTTTTATTTTTTTTATAGAAATTAATTTTGAATTTTGAATTTAATGTTGAATATTGAAAACCGTAAAATATACAAACTCACTCAATTTGGCTCACCAAACTCTCAAAACCTTGCTCTATCAGGTGCCTCTTCTGGGAAACGTACCTCTGTAAGCAGTCAAAGTTCATCTTGTTCATTTTGAAGACCTCTTTTTCACATTTGTTGTTTTCTTCAAGAAAGTCATAGAAGCACCTTTTTAAATTAGAAAGCTCTGTCAGTGCGGATTTGATATCTGTAAATTGTACAAAAAAAAATATTTTTTATAGTTCAAATGAAATGATTATAATTGAAAAAAGGAATATGCCTTATTTTTACAAACTTATCTCATTTTAAACATTCTTTTACATAAACCTGGGTTTCTTAAAGTACGCCAAATGAATTGAGAAATTCACAAAAATTTAGGGGTCATGAGGTCATAGTTTGAAACTTAAACTAGATATTCTGGAGGTAATGATGAAAAACAAAAAAAAAGTCTAAGGTGTTTAAATGGTGGTATTAAATCTTCTACCAGATATTATGGAAAATATTTAGGAAATTTTGGGAGCCAAAAGCCGTAAAAAAGGGACCACAACACTATAATTTGAAACTTAAACTAGATATCCTGAAGTTGATTATGAAGAGGATAAAAAAAATGTCTTAGGCGTTTTTAATAGTAGCTTGAGAAATCTTGTTGTAGCTGTTTAATTACTTTAATAAGCGTGTTTTAAAAAAAATTAGGAAATTCTGATTTAAACTATTATACATATTTTTTTAATCGTTAATTACTTGAATTTTGATACACTATCATTATAAATTCAGCAATTGTCCTTTTTAAGCATTACCAAGCTTTTTTTGAAGATGATTAAAATAGTTTTTACTATATTAGTTACAAAGGGAGCTAGTAACAATATTTATATATTACAAACTTTGGTTTTCAAGTACTACAGGTTTGAGCCTGAAACACTTCAGATATTTCCTTCTTTTTTCTTGTTGCTGATGAAGTATTTGTTGCAGGTCATCAAATATTTTTGATATGGTTAAATCTGTAAATAAAACTATTAGTATATGCTTCAAATTATGTTGTTGAAGGCTAATGGAGATACACAAAATAAAAACATATCTAGTACTACAAAAAAAAAATTTAAAACAACACATAATTAAAACATACTTTCATGTTGATCTTGTCGAATATTCTCCATATTAAAGTAAGAGCTGATCCTATATATTACAAATAAAACCTATAGATAAATAAAACTTATATTAGGAAACATTAAGTGTAATTTTTGACTTACATTTTTTATACATGGCTACTTATAGACTTTTTTAAATAAAAAAAGTACTGGTTAACAATTAAAATTATTCAAACTAATCACTGAGTAGTTTATTATTGTTTTTACATTTAAGGAACTTCTTCTGTAGATTAGTTGTGGTACACAAAGATAATTTAACATATTTAAAATATAAGAAACACAACAGCTTTTAATTTATCAAGCTTTTTGCATGTAAATTTAAAAGTTGTTTTGTGCATTTTTAAAGTTGCACCGTAGCCATCGTTTTTATTTTAAGTACACATGTTTTTCTTGATCTAAATTGATCTTATAAGTTGACAAGAAGAATTTGGTTTAATATCATTCTGTTTTAGGTAGATTTTAATTGTTTTTTATATTTACAACATTTATTTTTAGCTAAGTTTTAATAAAAACTCCTAAAGAATACAGTATTCAATGTTTTGAAAAGTATATTTAAAAAGCTTTTTAAATATTTTTAACTAATAGTAACAGTTCTATACAAAAGAGTTATGTTCTGAAAGTTTGGTGTTCTGAAAACCCTTTTCAAAATACATTAAACTTGAATAGTATTAAAACATATTTTTCAAGCTCAAAATAATATAACAGAATATTTATTATTTTGTAAAAGAAGTAGAACTAGAGAAATTTGTTTAAAATTAACTAAAACTTAAGTAATTTGAGCTACTTTTAAGTACTAACATGGTACCCGCCACCAACAAAAATTTGAAAAAAATAAAAAATTTATAGGGTAGACTTGAACGAAAAGAATTTTACCATTTTTCCTAGTAACTGCTCTTGATAAATGAGAAATATAGTTGTAAACAATAAATCTATAGTATGTTATAAAAATAACAACACAAATTAAATATGATTTTAAAAGGATTGCTGTTTAAAAATAACTGAACTGGTTTTCAACATCTTGTGTGTAAGCAAATATATAATTGTTTATGTTTTTTTATATTATTTGTGTAGTCTTAATGACTGTACAACAACTAATTTTATAAAAATACTAACTTTTTCTTTAACAGAGCATGGGGCATTAGTTGTAGTATTATCTTTGTTTAAAGATAATTAAAAAAACAAATAATTTTTTATTTTAACACTTTTACTTGTAAACTTTTTCATTAAATTATTGTGTTAAGGATAATTAAAATAACTATTTTTAACACTTAATTTATACTTTTACAAAAAAAGATTCTAATTAAATTTTACAAAAAAAAGATACAAAGTAAAAACTTTACATTCTCAGTTTTCTTGTAACATATTAAGTTTATATTGCAACTCTAGATGATCTAGACATAGAGTGTCAGCCTTGAAGAAAAAGGGAATGTAAAAAGTCTACAAGAAAATTTGATTCTCAGAAATTCAACCAGACCTAACTTATTCTTTGGATGTTAAGCCACCAAGGTATATTTGGATTAATATTTATGTTTTTTTTTTGTATGAAATTTAGGTAAAAATTTTAGAAAAACTACTATTATCCCTTTAAAATACAGTTTCAAACTGATGAAGAAAAAAGTTATATTTTGAAACTATATATATAAAAAACATTTTAACAATTTTTTTTTATTCAAAAAATTATTTAAGTTATACTTTAAATGTAATTTTTCAATGATTTTAAAATAAAATATTTTATATTTAAATGAAAAAAAATTATATTTTAAGTTGATTTTTAAACCATTTTAGGCTATATTTTCCTTTAAAGTATGAGACAGGTAAATAAAGAAAATATTTGTACAAAAACATAAATAATTTTTTTTGTTGCAAAAAATATTCTTTTTGTTTTTTATTTAGTATACAAAATTGATTACAATACTACACTGCTATTTTTTTCGCAAAATAAAATAACTTTTATTCACAATTAAGGAATAACAGAACACAAAAAGTGTTTAATAAACTTTAAAAGAGAAAAATTAAAATACTAACTAACACAGCAATACTTTTTTACAACATAATTTTTATCTAAATTTTTTGTTATTCTTTTACAAATAGTAAAATTATCATTCCATATAACATGTTTATACATATTGTGTTTATTTATCAATTTGGTGTGCACAGGGGTATTATTTAATTATTTACTGCGTACATGTTTTTAAGAGTTAAGGGCATAAGGGAGGAAGGGTGAAACACTTTTTTCACAATTTGATCTTATTTTATTTAGTTTTTATTATACTATAAGGTGCTTTATACAGATTTTGGAAATTCAAAACAATTTTTGAGATAATAGCCGGTCGAAGTCAAGGCAACAATAGGTTCCTTATGGGAGGCGCAAACTAAAACAGGGAATAACTAGAAATCACTAAAAATCTATCTCCTGCTATGTTTTTTGAGACAACTACTGTTTTTTGAGATAATATATAAAATAGTCTATTTTTGCTGTTTTAGTTTGAGCCTCCCATAAGGTACCCATTGTTGCCTCTGACTTTGACCAGCTATATCTCAAAAATTATTTTGAATTTTTATAATCTGTAATAAGCATCTTGTAGCTTAGTTGAAACTATTTAAAACATTATCAAACTGTGAAAAAAGTGTTAACCCCCTTATGCCCTTAATACTGGGTGGCCACTTAACCTGGAATTCTAGAAACTTTGAAAAAAAAACCTGGAAACACCTGGAGTTTTTAACTAGTATCACTATAAAACCTGGAGTTTTTAACAATTTCTATATGTTTAGTAAGAAAGTTTTATTTGACACAAAAAATACATCATATAAACAAAAACTTTTTGTTATCCTCAAAGTTAAAAATCAAAACTTTTTAAAGTAGCTTTACAGTATCATTTCAATGTTATTAAACAATTAATTTAATTTTTGCCATATTCTTAATTTTTAACTAAAAATAGATCTAAAATGTGTACTTTTAAAAACTTAAAAGAAATTCAGAAAACCTTGAAGAATATTTGAAAAATTAGTAGCCACCCTGTTAATATTATACTCAATGACTTAGTTAATTTATGTAGTTCACCTTTATTCTATTTGATTTTAATGTAAACTGATTATAAACTTTAAGTTTACTTTTACAAAATAAAGTTTGCTTTCGAGAATAAATATGAGTAAAATGAAAAGCAATTTCACTTTAAAAATTAGTTCATTTCAATCTGTTTAAACAGGAATCTTAAAACTAGTCATTTATAAACTTATATAAACCATTAAAAACAGTTGTACAAACTTTTAAAAGTTGTTCCTCCACAAGGCAAAAAAAAAAATCAAGGGAAATAAATGTTTTTATATTTTAATCTGGGGGAACCAAGTTTTTTTTGTGGAATTTTAATTGTCCAGGGAAATTTAGGGAAATGAGTGCTAATAACATAATTAAGTATAGTTTTAAAAACGTTTTTGTAAAATTTACTTAGTTTATAACACTTATAATGACATAACAAAATTCATTTACACAAAAACTGTTAAATCAAGTTCAATAGTAGTATTTTAGAATTAATATTTTAAAAATATACATCATATGCTTTCTTAATTCTCATTAAAAACATATTAATTATTCACCTATAAAGATTTATAAAAAAATACCATAAGTAATTGTTTATATAACTAAGAATAAGTACAGTAGTTGGTTGAAAATAAATATCAAAATATAATTTAAGACCTATTAAGTTTATTCAGAATTTTTTTTTGTAAATATGTTGACCACTGGGTTTTGATTTTGCAACGCCAAACTCAGAGAGTTATTAGGACCCCCTAAACCCCCACATCAGGCCACATAGTTCCAGTTTTATTTATTAAAAGTTACAAAAGATAATACAGGGAACCTTTTTTCATGCTTGTTGCTCCAAAAAGGATTACTTTTTTTTTTTGCAACGGGATACAGTATCATTAATTTTCCAACAAAGTCTGAACAATATTTGACAATAAATTTACAAAGTAAGGAGGTAACTAGAGGGTCCCCTAGTTCTAAAACTTCACTGAATAAAGTCAAAATTTGCTGTAAAACACTAATACCCATTATGGCCCCTTTTGTGCAATAGCCATTGGTGCTTGACCAATTTATTGTAAAAAATTAATGGTCTCCCAAAAAGGGCAATATTGCCCCCTTACTTTGGTAACTATCTCAGCAGATTACAATAAGCAATTTACTAAAATTTGCTGAAAGGGCTCATCAGTGCATTAAAAAAAAACATGAAAAATTTAGCAGGAGTTTACTTTTAATTTAGCAGGAGTTAATATTTGAAATAAAAAATTTAAAATACAAATTAAATTATTTTGAGGCAGAATCTAAGCAACTAATTAAGTAAGTCTAATTAACTCCCAACCTTAGAACCCTAGTTTTTTTTTAAGCATACTTAAGAAATTAAATACTTTATTATGTATCTTTAATTAATTTTTTCAGTTTTAATAAAAGTATTATAAATAATATAATGAAAATTATAAAAACTTCAAGTTTTCTTATATAATTTTTACTTTTTACTTTTTTTTTTCAATTTCTTAAAAATCAAAGTTTCTATTAATTTTCATTTGTGTTCATTTTTTGAATTTTTATTTTAAAGCTAGTTTTGATATTTAATCTAAAAAATGGAAAAATTTGTTAGAAATTAAATGGTAATGTTGATAATTTGTGAATATCCATATGAGTGCATCATCAGCCATAACTTTGTATTTAAACCATTACAAAGCATGTTAAAAATAAAACTGCGTTAAAAAATTATTCTTTGGAACAAAAAAGTGTGCCTATTAATTTTATAAAATCCATATCTAGTTTTTTTCATTGGCTGCTTTATGTATTTCAAACAGAGCACATTCAGTTTGAATGCAATGTGCTAATTTTTGGCTTTGTTTAGGGACTTTCCCTAAAACAGTTACAGACATGTAAATGATACAAGAGCAATAAAATAAGCTTTTTTTTTTTTGGTTTATGTACTATTTTGGTTTATGGTAATTTAAGCTTTTTGTTACAATTATGTTTTGTTTTTAAAGCTTTCGAATATTTTTATCTATTAGAATTAAAGATAAAATTTTAAAACCCTTTAAACAATTTTACAATTTATGTCAGTTTATGCTCTGTGGTAAGTTTAAAATAATTTACAAAAAAATATTTACTTATGATTTAATATTGCTTAACAATTACTACTTTAATATGTCAACAAAATTATTTTCAATTACGTCTTACCTAATTTTTCTTATTAAAAAAATATATATTTGGTTAAATTTTAAGAACATTATTTATTATAAAACATATTTTAAGTAGAGTTAAAATGTATTTTCAATGTGTTTATACAGTTCAAGGCAGTAATTGACCTTATATTTAATTTCTCACTTTGAATGGACAAGAAAACTTAAATTTTCTGAAACCTGGAAGAAAGTCAGAAAATCTTGAAGAAATTTCTTTAAAACAAGTAGACACCATGTTAATGTTATAAAAAATTATTTTAAACAATTATAAGTTGCAGATGAACAGTAAACAATTCAATTTTTTCAAATTATTCTTGATTTACTTTACCAGTTTCTTCTTTTAAAATTTAACTTTTGTTTATAGCGATTAGAAACTTATAAATAACTATACATTTATACAAATTATTGAAAAAAATACCATTAAAAATAGTTGAAAAACCATCTAGTGCAGGGTTTCCCAAACTTTTTTGCAAATGGCCCCCTTTAAAGAAATTGAAAAAGCAATGGCCCCCTTTCACAAGATTACTTATAAACTACGATAAAAAACACCAAAGACTTTTTTTTTGCTCTTCGTCTGCAACTTATGAATATCTAGTGTAAGTTTCTAAATTACCATAAAATACACATAAGACCTTTTTTTTTTGCTCTTCATCTGCAACCCAAGAATATTAAGTGTAAGTTTCAAGCTATGGCCTCAAACCCCCTCTTACCCCTTTGCTGCTCGTGGCCCCCTGAGTGTCTTTCATTGCCCACTTTTGGAAACTCTGATTTAGTGAGTCCCTAGTTGGTATTAAATCAAACAGAAACTTCTAAAAACTAACTTCAAATGTAACTAAAAATTACAACTAATTATGTTGTATGAGGTTTTAGAAGAATCTTATGACAAGAACTATATTTGAAATTGCAATAAAATATTTTCTGTTAAAATTAAAAAAAAAAAACACCCTTTTAATTAGAGAGAGACAAAAAAAATTGTACTTTAAAAGTCTTGGAAAAAATAAAACGTTCTAAATAAAATTAAAAAAAAAAACAGTGGAACTTGAAGTTGAATCATGAGTTGTAATAATTTATTACAACTTCACAACAATTTACAATTATCCATACTTTTTTTTCGTGTTTTAGATTACATTATAAACCTAAGTATCTCATCCTTGACAATTCTAAAGTGTTTGATTGGATATTAATTAAATAAATTTTAAATCATAATGTGACTCTTGTAATGTACAAAATCAAAAAAAAAATAGGTAACTCATTCTTAAAGAGAGTCTATGAATAATATTTACATTATTTTATAAAACTTGTAATATAAATTTATGTGTAATATATATTGAAAAATAATAGTTATAATAAAAATTTAAAGTTTACTGTGAATACTAGACAAAATATGTTACTAAAAAAATATTTGTTAAAAAGTATAAAATTCAGTATTATTTCTAGTAAAAATTTTTTAAATTGTAGTACTTTGCAGATCAAATTATGGGTTAAAAGATCTGAGCAAACGTGATTTCAAAAATGGAATTATAGAAACAAAATTTATTTACATTATGTAGGTTTGTTCTTTTTTAAGTCAAAATAGCGGTTTTAAGTGACCATAAACTATCCTAAATCATGTTATGAAAATACATTAAAAAATATTGAAAATCATTTGAGTTGCCTAAAAATCTGGAATCATGGAAAAACTTGGAATAGAACATCTTAGGCTATAAACACCTGAAAAACCAGAAGTTCAAGTAATTATGAAAAAAAAATCTGAAATTTTGATCAAAAATCAGTAAAAAAACCTTAAAATTTTAAATAAAAATCACTAAAAAACTTAGAATTTTAAACAACTTATAGATGTTAAGTAGTAAAATTTCGATTTGACACAAACAAAAAAATCAATTTAGATAAAATGTTTTGTCATCATCAATTTTTTTTTATCAAAAAACACATTTAAAATAACTTAAATAATAGTAACTTTTCCATGTTATTATACTACTCAACACAGTTTTTTACCTTAATATAATTTTAAACAAAAAATTGTTCCTTATACTTCTAATTTTTAAAACCTGGAGAAAATTTACCAAAGACATTTGGCAACCCTGAATCATTAAAAACCAAGTTCTTTAACAAATCAGGTTGTAAAATAACAAAGTGTTGAAATTAAACCTCATACAAATATTTATAAAAAAAAAGCTAGGCCTGAGGTTTTAAGATATCTTTAAACTAAAATGATCTTATTATAAAAATTCTATACTGACCTTTGGTCATCATGAATTTTAAAAAAGTTCAAACAGTCCTGAATGATTGTGAGTAGTATCAAACTATCTTGAGATTTAAAAAACTTCAAACAGTTTTTAATATCTTGAAAAAGTGACATTCTTGATTACATTTTAATTAACTTTATTTAAATATGTACATGCAAAAAATTGTTAAAACGTACCAGATGAGCAATAAATGTTAGACAAAATAAAACATTATTTTTAAAAACTTAGACTTTTAACATCTTAATTAGATTTAAAGATTTTTTGTGCACAGGTGAGGAAATCTAACAGCCCTCCATCATTGAGCCCCGCATAGAAGTTGAAACTGATCATCTTGAAGGGTTGCAAAGTGGTGTGTTAGAAGTTGACTCACTTGAAATTATTGAAAACCTTTATAAAACTGTTTATGAAATAAGCTGGGTTAAAATGTTTTGTTGTAAACTTGTCAACTTAATCGGATACTATTTGACTTAAGTCACTTTCATTTGCTCAGCTATGTTTAGTTAAACAAAGTTTAAATTCTTAATAGCTGTGTTTAATAATTTTTCTGAAATTAGTAAAACTATTATTGTTAATTTCTATTTACTTTGAAATATTACTTCTTTACAGACTAAAAACTACAACTTGGATTTTATAATAGTTAAACGTTATTAGGTTTCAACTTTAGTTTTGTTTGATAAGTACATTTATTTTAAGTTAAAATATTAAATTCTGTCAGGTGTAGTTTGAAACTTAGTTAGGTTATTTAAAAGACTCAGGTGTTTGAAGTTTTTTGCAAAGCTATTTTTTATCTTTTTTGATAAGTATAAGGTTTTATCTCTAAAAATTATATATTTTTAGTTAATAAAATAGATAAAATAAAACACTAAAATAATTATATCAACAAAAATTATTTTTAATACAGGGATGCAACTGAAATCATAGAAAAACCTGGCATTTGACAACTTAGTCCAAAAATAACTGGAAAAACCTTGACTAGAGAAATTTTAAAAAGATCTAGAGTTTTGAAGAAAAATTCTTAAACAAAACCTGGAAAAACATGTATTTTAAACTATTTTTACATGTAAAGTAACGAATTGAAATTTGATTCGAAAAATCTGTCATTCAGATATCTTTTGTATCATTAAATTTTATTGTCATTCAAAAACAGATTTAAAGTATCTTTTCAATGTTCTTACACTATTTAAAACATTTTTTTTAACTGTAATTTAAGTTTATACTAAAAACAGAACAAAAAACTTATTTTTTTTAACCTGGAGAAAATCAGAAAACCTGCAAGAAATTTACAAAAAACATTTAGCAACCCTATAAATACCATAAACTTTAGTACAACCTTTTATTTAAATTAAAAAAATCTTTGAACCAACAATGTCTTTATTTTTGCTCATTTGGCTAAAAAGTGAAAGGCAAGGTCAAAATGACATTTTTAGTGACTTAAAAATGAAATCAAATGTTGTACATAGTTGTTTAAAACTTGAGTTCATCTTTCAAAAACTGGTTTTGCTCTTTTCTGCTTGAGTATTTCAGAACATCAGTAAGTTTTAATGTAGCCAGTTTTTGCAGCTTTTTTTTTTTATTTTCAAGTTACTTATAATTTCTTAATATTCTTAATTAGTTAAATAAACTACATAAAAGTACGTGGAACACTTACTTGTAACTATAATTTGTACCATGTTTTTTAAACATGAAAAAGTGTTTATTGAGAAATAAAATAGGGTTTTTAAGGCAAAAATTAAATATTTTTAACTTTTTTTAAATTTATTTTTAAAAAAATGTACAGGCTTCATGTTATTGATTGCAAATATAAGAAAAAAACCTGAAAATACACTGAAGCTTTGTAAAATTATTTTCACCTCATTTTGTATGTGTCATAGCCTGCTAATTTGAAAAAAAAATAATTTAACAGCTGCATGACCCTAACTATATGCTTAAACTTGCTTTTAGCATGCTTGAGTTTTCGAAAATACATATATGAAACTTTGAATTTTTAAACAAATATATATTTTTTTTAAACTCTATATCAAACCAACAAATATATTTTTTCAAGTAGCCATGCATTTAGTATTTTTAAATACATTATTATACTCTATTTTAGGTAATGTTGTGTAATATTTCTAGGCAAATACTTAAATTCAAAAAAAAAATTGGCCACACTTCAATTTACTAAACTTCTAAAATACTTTGAAGCATGAAAATTTCTTGAAAACAAGAAGTTAAGTTTTATTCAATTGTGAACAACAGTTGGTTTGATTTCATGGTGACCATATAAGTCAATTGCCGCTTGCCACCCCACTGTGGTACAAAAATACTGAGTAGTAAAAAAATTTCAAAACTTGACTGTTTTCATTTTTTATAACAATTGCTATATATTAACTATAACTAATATTTAATGATTAATTATGATTAGTTTTTTAGAGATGTTCACGTACAGTAAATTACTAGTAAAAAAGTATTTTGTACACTAGACAATTGACATATGTATTTTTGTACTACCAAAACATTTTTATTTGTAATTTTTATTTAAAGTTTATTTATGACTATCAACATTTAAATTTTGTATTTAAACTATGTTTTATATTGACATATTACAAGTTTAACTTAAATCTATATTACCATCTATATATTTTTTTGTGTTGAATATCATAAACTACTGTGCAGAGCTGTACATTTTGACAGAAACTGACTGGTCTAGTAGGTAGATTTTTCAATATTTCAATACATCATTTTTTTAATGTTTATAAAAATTCTTTGTTAAACAGCATAACAAACTGAGAGAGCTGTTAATAATTATTTTTGATGTAAAATAAACTAGAATATATTAGCAACTATTATTTTAAACTTGGTGTAATTAAAAATAAAATAACTTTGTTCAAAAGTTCTGTTACCATCATTTTTTATGTAACAACTGGACTAGACTAGTGCAGGGTTGCCACTCTTTAAGCCGAAAAAAAACATTTTTTTAGTTTTTTTAAATCGTTAAAAAAGATTTTTTTTCCTTTTCAATTAATTAAAATCAAGTTGTTTAACAGAACTGGTTATAAAATAACAAAATATTGAAACTAGATGATTTTAAAAATCTATGAAAAACTTGGCCTTGGATTTTTCAAACTCTTCAAACTATCCTGAGTTATTCTTAAATTAACAAACCTATCCGGAGCTGTCCTGAGATTAAAAAATTCAAAATATCCTCAGTTATTCTGAGTGTGTGGCAACACTGATAGAGCTTTTTAAAAGATGAAAAATTAAAAAAACACAAGTTAAAATTTATTTATTGAAACTTGCTTTTCAGAAAATAATTTACAAAAAATTGTGAAAACCAGTAAAAAAGTATACTAGTTTTTAGTAAAAGTGAATAATGAAGTTAAATCTTTTTTAAGAAAGAAAATCTTTAAAAGGTTTTTTTTAAGTATACAGGTTTTTAAATAACTGTACGGAGCAGAACGTTCAAACAATAGCCTGTTTGGCAGAAATACAAAAAGCTATGACCAACGTTTTTATAAATATTTCTTTCAAATGTTTGTTACTCATTTAATTTTTTGCCACCTTATTAGTTTTAACCCCTGATAATCACAGTCGCCCTTAAGGAGCAATATTGTCCATTTTTGATAACTTTAGACTAGAGAACAATATTACTAAACATTATTTTTGTTTTTTCTAAATGAAATTCTTAAAACTTTGTGACCATTGAAACTTAACTCTTTAAAGTGAGTGTAAATTTGAAACTTAAGTTTAATAACAGGTTTTCCACTTTTCTTAATTTGTGCAAAATTACGAATAACACTTGGTTTTCTAAAATACTGACATATACAAGTAGTTTTAATAATATTTTTTAATAACATAATTTAGCCTGAAAAGCGTTTATAAGTTTACAAAAGCAAACAAGTGGAGTTGTAAACTTAAACAAATTTTGTTACATCTGTATAATTTTAGTTATAGAAATTTACAGAGAACATCTAAAAGAATAGTATTTTATAAGAATTGAAATTAACATAGAGGTGGGCATAACGGGCCAGGTATAAAAAAATTTAGCCCATGGTTCATTGAATTCACAAAAACCACTCAACTATCAAATTGATTTCGACAAAATACTAATTCTTAAGGTTTTTTTTACTATGGCTAGTGTAAGTTCAAAATCTCATGTAAATCTCAAAAATCTTTTTTTGGTTTTAACTTTAAAATTTCAGAAAATCTAGTGAAAGTTTCTAAATTTCGTTTAGGAGAAAGAATTTACAATTTACATGCTCGTAGGCTGGATACCACTAAAGCTTTGAAAACATTGGCAACCGGTTTTGCCCCATTTGCCCATCCCTACATTAACTTCTTTGAATTAAAGTTTACATAAGTAGAGTTTAAAATTTTCGTTATATATATTTATTGAAGAAGTAATTTAACTTTTGTACTTGGTCCACCACTGGGTATTCATCTAAGAACTCAGATTTCAAAACCCTTTTTAGAACCCCTTATGCCATCAGACCACAAAGCATTTTACTCTTGTTTTTTTTTCTAACGTCTTATTTTATTATCAATACATGTATGTTTATACAGATTGCATGTAAAAATTTTCTTTTGATTTTTATGGAGAATTTGCTAAATTAACTTTTTTTTTTGTTTTTTTTTTTGATAAAGAACCTTAATTATCTAATCTTTCAAAGTGTGCACATTTTGGTTTCTGCTAAGGTGCTTTCTAGAAAAACATTTAAAAATACATAAAAGTCATTGAATTATGTGTTACTGCTAAATAAGGGAAAAAGTATTTTTTTATTTGTCCTTTCTTTATCTTTATTCTTTACCCAGTAAAGTAAGATTAATCCTATTCAAAAACGTTTGTTTTGTTTTCCATTTATTTGTTCATAAGAAATAATAAAGCTATTTAACATCATGTTTTTTCTAACTCTCTTTGTCTACTGAAATGATCTAAAGTTTTTTATATTTATACGAAATAATTTAGTTTTTTACTTAATTAAATGGCTTTCTACTATTTATAATTCATTGAGATTCTTTTTTATAAAATATTTTTATGAATGTCAATAATTTTATAATACTACAAAAATAAATTTTGATAATCATTATTGGCATTAATAATAAATTAAATTGTGCATTTTGCTATTTATGATGTCATTTAGACTATCTAACTTTACTTTAAAGTCAAATTTTTAAAAGTACTTTGAATTAATTCATTTGATTTTGGTATAGTGGTTTTGAAATACTCATAACCAATTAAACAACATAATGAATGTAAGATAAGTTTGTTCCGTGTTTATTAAACGACAAAAAATTAGCGCTCAAAAAGTTTGGTTTAGGACCTAGGTACCTGGTGTAAGGAAAAACCTTCAAGTCATCAAGTTATACACCGCATATACAGTTTAATACTTTGTCTAGAACTAATAAATCTTTTAATGTAATTAAATAGGTCTAAATCAATTAAGCAGTTGAAGTTTTAAAAGTAATCAACGGAAGACAAAATCGAAAAAAAAAAAAACAAAAGTATGAAAAAGTTCTTTGACTTAAAAGTGGTAAAATCTTAAGCGTATCTATTAGATCTAAAGTGTTACACAGTTTATTTACACTTCTAACAGGTTTATTTTCCTCTTTTCTACAGTATAAAGGATATTTTATGACAAAAAAAAAAACAAGTACTGTCTATGAAAATAATAAAAACTATTTGTTAGTTTTTTATTTTATTTTTAATCTTTTAGGTGTTAATCACACAATTATAACTTACTTTGCAATTAGACTGGCATTTAAACTGATATTTACTCTATTACCATAAGACTTCAATATATCAAAAGAGTTGCATGCTTGTTGTAGTTTTGAAAAAGTAGCTATTTATGCAAAATTAAGGCTATAACACTAAAAATAAAGTTTATATTTTTCTTTATATACCGTTTAGAAAAAAAAACAGACTGCTTGATTAACATGTTATTGAAAACAAGTTTTTTAGATTCAAGTAGTTTCAAAACACTGTGAACAGATTTGAACTATATCTCCTAATTCTAAAAAGTGTATCTCCATGACTTTAGAAGAAGAAAAACAGATAACCTTTTCTTCAATAAAGTTAAAAATTAGTAACAATATTGGTAAAAACTAATGTTTTTTATATAATTTCTTCGAGTCTTATAACATACTAATGTTTCAAGTTGTTGAACAATTCAAAATTTATACTGCTAACAAATTAACGGACCCATGAAAGGGCTAAAAAGCTTGTTAACCATTTAAAAGTAACCTGGTTCTGCCTGGCATACTTGTCATTCATTAAGTTGTTGTAAATTTAGCAGTTGTAATTACTGTGTCTTTTCATACTCATATGATCATGTTTATTATGTTTAAGAGTTAAGTACAAAATTAGAACGCTAGATTTTACAAAGTTATATATCAGAACATAATTGATTTGTAAACAAGTTTATGATTGGTCATGGACAAGACGTTGAAAGGTATCCGTGGTGTGCGGGTCTTCGTGCACCAGATCCTAGGACTAAATATTTTGAGCTTTTTTTTTTTGTTTAGTAAACTAGAATACTTATTTACGAAACTCTAGCTTTTACACAACTTAACTTTTTTGCACAAAAAAACTACTTTAAGTACTTTTTGGAGACAATAAAATCTTCAGCTCGGTACTTGTGAAAATAAGATAATACAAAAGTTCCTTGACTAAATAGCAACAATCAGATAAACTTGTCCTTATTTTGCTCTGAAAAAAATTTGTTAGGATAACTAAGCAAAGTTTTGATACAGTTACAATGCAAGGTAATCTTAAATATATGTTATAAAAGTATCAAAACTGTAGTTGTGGACTGTAAGTAAATAATAAACAATCTTCTTAGCTTTAAACTATAAGATAACGTAAAAATAAATGCCGTTTTAAAAAGCAAATGTGTAACTTGTTATACTTCACCAAGTCGTTTAGTTCTTTTTAAACCGTAGTCAAAGCTACACTAACAAAAACCAACCATTTAAGGTTTTTAAATGCTTTTTAGTGTAAGTATTTTGATATTTATGTAATTTTTGTTTTTTTTATAACAAGTCTACTTTAAATTCGAAAAATGCTGTTGTTTTGTTAGTTTTACCAAGTACTTATGTAGTAAGATTAGTTTAGTTAGTTGTTTTAGAGTTTTCAATTTGCAATTGCTTGTATTCGAAGTTTAATATAGTTTAATGATACAGTTTAAATTTTACTGAATATGTAGTTTATTTCTAAGATTAGTCATTAAATAAAGTGGACGACTTCAAAGTTGTAAACCTACAATTTTTGTTTATTACAAACCTACAAGAACTATTTTTTAAAGTTATGTTGAAATATCAAGGGTAATCACTTATACCATAGTTATTCTCAATGATATAAACAATATAAAGAAATTTAAGTTTTAATGGAAAACAGTAGTAGTTTGAAAAAACAAACAAAAAAACTGTGATATTTGCAATTACAAAGTATGTTTGTAAAAAATATCGTAACTGCTTATAATAATAGTTTGAAAAACTGTTTCTCACATTACTTCTTGGAACTTGTTTTTTATTACTTTTTGAAAATTACTTCACTGAAATCTAGTATAAACTGCAAATCCAATAGTGATTTCTCAATTATTAGATGAAGATGCAGTGAAAAGAGCATTTAGGTTAACAAAAATGACAAAACAATTCCTAATTAAAATAAAGAATACATACTTTGTGCAATTTTGGTTAAACTTAAAGCAATTTTAAACTAGCGTGTTATAAGCTGATTCGAAATTTTTTTTTAATTAAATTAGTTGGGTTTCGTTGATACCTACATCATTTAAGGAGAATTAACTAAAAATATAGGTTTAAGTAGCAAAAGGTAGGTTATAAAAAATTTGATAAAAATGAACTTATAATATCTTTTTGGTGAAATATATTGCATAAACCTACTTTGTAAAATAAAACTTATAATTGCAAACTTTTTCTTTTAGTGGTTACTTTTTAATGTTACAAAAGATATTAAGTAAAAGAATAAAAATGCTTCTAAAACGATTTTATTACTCAATACGGAGTAAGTAAGATTTGACGAAAAATTACTTTTCAGAGTTTATATTTTTCTTATTCAAGTTATTTCATACAAGTAAAAATACTTGCTGTGAAACAACATTTCTTTTTATAACACCAAATAAATATATTAAATAGTTTTAGTGTTTAACTCGATGACTGAGAGATCTTTCTACACTCAAGATCGTTTCTTCAGACATTTTAATTGTCCATTTTTCCACTGCGTTTGAGAAACTTTCTAGAAAGTTTTACGGTTTTAAATCACTTAAACGTATACCAAGTTCGGTTTTATATATTTTGGAAAAATTGGAATATAAAGAGTAAAACTTTAATGTTCAAAAGTGCTTTACGGTAAATTTTTAAAATAGAAATAGCCTACTAACTTTTCTTCTGAAAATTCATAAAAAGTTCCGCTTCAATAAAATAGGGTTTGAGTAAATTTAAACATGAAGTTTCGCGTGATTTAGTGTGAATTACTAGTTGGTTTCTTACTATTGGTCTTTCATCCGACCCCCGAGTTAGCTAAAACATTTTATTCAGGAATTATAAGTTTCGCCACCTAAACTATTACATTTACTGCATTAGAGATATTTGGTAAGTTGAACAAAATTGCACAAAATTACGTGGAGTAATTCAATTTATTAAAAAAAAGTGTATAAAATAATCTATTTATGACGTAAACCTAAGAAAGTAAGAGTCAGTTACTTTTTGTTATAATAAGCAGTTTTTTTTTTAATTTAAATTTTTCAATTTGAAGTTGGACCAAAAAAACTTCAACAAAATCAGATATGGATATTTCCATCTCTAAAGTCCAAGCTTAAAATATGGAAAAAGCTAAAAGGAGTAAGTATTTTACTTTATACATACTAGTTCTAATAATTTTTTTTGATGTATTTATTTTCAACATCAATAAACTTGTTTTTTAATAAAACAAAGAGATTAAATTATTCGAAAATAAGTATGTTTAAAAAATCCTTCATGTGCAGAAAACTACTGTAAATACTGTTGACCATATGCACAACAATTAATAAAATGTTTTCTAGCAACTTTTTTTAAAATTAGAATTGTCAAAAAGTAAACCAAATCTAGTGTTTTAACTATAGAATTTAGAACAAATAAATAGGACACAGTAATCTTTCCACTAATAGGAGATTGATAATTAATAAATCTAGTGTTTAACATAAAAACATAGACCTTACTAAGAAGATCAAGTATTTTTTATTCAATACTTTTTAAGTATTTTTGTTACTTTTTTATTATTTTCTAAACTATCAGCAATCAAAATCGATTGAAGTAACAAATCAAACCTGGGTTTGTAAAATGTTCTTTATTTTTACATGATAAACTTACAACTGTAATTTAAAGTTAACAAAACCAGTTTACCTATCATTAAGTAACAGTAAGTTCTTTTTTATTTGCGTATTATAATGTTTTATAGATATTTTGATTTGAAAGTATATTATGAGCTCATAGACACTAAAATGTAGAAATAAAATAGTAAAGAGTAAAAAAAATTACAGATGTTATATCAAAACGAAAATAAACGAAGAAAAAACTTACTAAAGTTTTAATAATTTTTTTTGAGCTGTTTGTGAATTCTGGATCTACTACAAAAAAGTTTGTACAAATTAAAAACAAAGATAAACTTCAAAGAGAGGAAGTTAATGAAAAGCAAAAGTTTGTTGTTTTAGCAAAATATAAACAGAGGACTAAAAAAAGATTGTTAAATAATCTGACTTACAAACCTGTGAAGGTTTTGCAAGTAGAACTACTCAGAGGTTTCGGTTCATACAAAGTACTGGATTTAATTCTAAGAAAATAATTTTGAGCAAAGTTTTTTACTCACGAAGTTTTTATAAGATTTTCAAAGTTTGAAAGCTTTATAACTGATAAAATAGTTAAAGGAAAACAGAAGCGTTAAATCTTTGAAGAAATTTAGAAAAACGAAATCATTAACAAAATTCAACTTGATCAAAAAAATCTAAAACAAGGAAGTTTAGAGCTAAAACAAAGTTAGTTATTGTATTTTCTACTTTTAATGTTTTTTTGTTGAAATATTTAAGATTAATAAGGTAAAGCCGATAAGTTATTTTTATCCACATTGTAAGTTTATAAATGTTTAGTTTTTTACCTACTCAAGTTTTGTTCACCGTATTGAAAAAAAGCATTTAATTTTTTTTTCTAGTTTTGTGCAGTATTCCACAATCAAATTAGAGAAAAAAGAGTTTATGTTTGATAAAATTTTGAAAACAACGTACACAATAGTTGAAACTATCTAAAAAACAGAAAAAAGGCAATAATTTTCTATTTAAGTTTAAATTTTAACGTTTGTTTCTTTATTTGTATCTTTAACAAGCCACTATTGTAACACTAGTAGTTGTATTTTTGTTAAGTATTTTTTATGATGTTTTGCATGAAAATATTTAATTTTTTCTTTCAAGTTAAACTATATTAGTGGTTTTAAATATCATAGATAGAAGAGTATTCAAGATTTTTAAACATAAAACCTTGTTCTGTTTTAATTTATAGATTTTACCATGACTATCATTTTTCATTATACTGTTGTTAGAATATATCTATAAATTAATTTAAGATGTAACGTTAAAAGGCGTTAAATCCTGGAGATCCTGATAAGCTAAGCTTATCGGAATAAATACCACAGATGTTCCTGTGCTAAAACTTTATTTCAACTAACGGCGTTTCACTGCTCTCAAATAAATTTAAGAACAGATCTACGGAGTCTATAAAATATTAACACACATTAGAAAAAAAGCAGAAAAAGCATGTATAATTATGTATAGTGTTTATGTAGGTAGTAACTATAAATGAACTTTATGGTTTAAAAACAAAGTTTGGGATAAAAACATAAAATTATAAAATTGTCTACAAAAAATACAAATTTAATAAAAGTTGGCACTAACCTCAAAAATCTCTATGAATAGGCAAGTTTTTAAAATGAAAATTAAATTGAGTTGTGCAGAAATGTTACGTCATAATAAATTTAACAAATTGGTCAATAATTTATACAGCTTAAAAACATGAAGTATTAAGCTTGCAAGTGTATGTAATTGTAATGTGAGTGTTGTGAAATAAATTAGTACATAAGTAGACAGAGTTATTTTAAGTAGAATCGTCGGTTGTGGGGACAAATATTCGATAAATCTTGCCGCTTATTCAGAAGTAGGTCTTTATCTTCTGCTGCAATTACTGCTCTTTCTGTATTGCAAGTTGGGCAAATTCTACTTACTCCGTTGGATGCATGTTTGATCTTTGAAACAATACTCCACTCCATGTTTGGCCTTTTACCGTACCTGTGAAAAAAGCTCGAGACATAATCCGATAAACGCGTGCTTTGTTTTTTATTTATATTTTTAAAAGTATCTTTATAGTTAGCATATCTATCCTTGAAACTACCTGCTGTACTTCCGAAATAAGTTTTATCTGGGCCCTTACTTTCAACTTTAACTTTATAAATTACATTTTTAATTAAACAATTACCTTTTAATGGGCAGTTATCTTTGTTTATTTATCGGCAATTACATGTTTTAGGCATATTACTTAACTTATTACTACTAGGGTTAGTTGGTTTTGAATATTTATTTATAGTTTTATTCTTATGCATTTTGCTTATACTTTTAGCTCTATTATCACTTACTTGTTCTAAGTTTTCATTTATCAGTTTAGAAATACTTCTAGTTATATGTTGATTATTATAATCTACACTATTATTAGTACTATTGATATGGATATTTTCATTATCATTAGTATTAAAGTTATCATTACAGCTTATATCTTTATTGTTTAAAGTTTTAATATGTTTTACATTATTGTTACCATAATTAAAATTTTTACTATTAGGATTATCATTATTATTACTGTTATTATTACTATTATTAAGATTATTATTTTTATTATTACTGTTATTATTAATATTATTAGTATAATTAGAAATATTGTACATATCTACGTTATTACTAACTTGATTACTAGAATTATTATTTGTATTAGCTTTGATATGTCTACTTTTAAAGTTTGAAATTACTGTTTTGTTGTGCGATTGTATTAAAGTTTTAACATTACTCACGCAACTATAAGAAATTTTAACTGTCTTTCTATTAAAAATTTTGTTATAAAAGTGGCTTTCGGGGAAGTCTTTATCGACTAGCTTTAAAATTTTTTTACCTAAATTTATATTAACTGAAGAGCAATATGGAGAATTATACCACATTATATTTTGGTTACCCGGTTTTTTGCGTTTTTTATCTACACCTAATTTTTCATACATTAATTTACATTTAAACCTCGATTTTTTAATTCATTTTCGTACAGTGCTTTTATTTCGTTAAATATCTTTTCATTCGAAGAGAGGGTAATTAAACGTTTTTGTGTATTACCGGGAGGCATTTCTTTACATGATAAGGGTGGTCAGAATTAATATTAATAAAGTTTAATAAAGAATTCGGTTTACGGTACGGACGGTAAGTATTATTAGATAAATTTAAAGTAACATCTAAAAAATTCGTTATTTGCGCTCCTATTTCTAAAGTTATTTTAAAACCGATATCAGACATCAATCTAAACGTTGACTTTTTAATTTGTCTTATACTAAAGTAAATTAAAGTATAAAAAATTAGATGTAGATAAAAAACGCAAAAAACCGCGTAACCGACATATAATGTGGTATAATCCTCCATATTGCTCTTCAGTTAATATAAACTTAGGTAAAAAAAATTTTAAAGCTAGTCGATAAAGACTTCCCCGAAAGCCACTTTTATTACAAAATTTTTAATAGAAAGACAGTTAAAATTTCTTATAGTTGCATGAGTAATGTTAAAACTTAAATACAATCGCACAACAAAACAGTAATTTCAAACTTTAAAAATAGACATATCAAAGCTAATACAAATAATAATTCTAGTAATAAAGTTAGTAATAACGTAGATATGTACAATATTTCTAATTATACTAATAATATTAATAATAACAGTAGTAATAAAAATAATAATCTTAATAATAGTAATAATAACAGTAATAATAATGATAATCCTAATAGTAAAAATTTTAATTATGGTAACAATAATGTAAAACATATTAAAACTTTAAACAATAAAGATATAAGCTGTAATGATAACTTTAATATTAATGATAATGAAAATATCCATATCAATAGTACTAATAATAGTGTAGATTATAATAATCAACGTATAACTAGAAGTATTTCTAAAATGATAAAAGAAAACTTAGAACAAGTAAGTGATAATAGAGCTAAAAGTATAAGCAAAATGCATAAGAATAAAACTATAAATAAATATTCAAAACCAACTAACCCTAGTAGTAATAAGTTAAGTAATATGCCTAAAACATGTAATTGCCGAAAAATAAGCAAAGATAACTGCCCATTAAAAGGTAATTGTTTAATTAAAAATGTAATTTATAAAGTTAAAGTTGAAAGTAAGGGCCCAGATAAAACTTATTTCGGAAGTACAGCAGGTAGTTTCAAGGATAGATATGCTAACTATAAAGATACTTTTAAAAATATAAATAAAAAACAAAGCACGCGTTTATCGGATTATGTCTCGAGCTTTTTTCACAGGTACGGTAAAAGGCCAAACATGGAGTGGAGTATTGTTTCAAAGATCAAACATGCATCCAACGGAGTAAGTAGAATTTGCCCAACTTGCAATACAGAAAGAGCAGTAATTGCAGCAGAAGATAAAGACCTACTTCTGAATAAGCGGCAAGATTTATCGAATATTTGTCCCCACAACCGACGATTCTACTTAAAATAACTCTGTCTACTTATGTACTAATTTATTTCACAACACTCACATTACAATTACATACACTTGCAAGCTTAATACTTCATGTTTTTAAGCTGTATAAATTATTGACCAATTTGTTAAATTTATTATGACGTAACATTTCTGCACAACTCAATTTAATTTTCATTTTAAAAACTTGCCTATTCATAGAGATTTTTGAGGTTAGTGCCAACTTTTATTAAATTTGTATTTTTTGTAGACAATTTTATAATTTTATGTTTTTATCCCAAACTTTGTTTTTAAACCATAAAGTTCATTTATAGTTACTACCTACATAAACACTATACATAATTATACATGCTTTTTCTGCTTTTTTTCTAATGTGTGTTAATATTTTATAGACTCCGTAGATCTGTTCTTAAATTTATTTGAGAGCAGTGAAACGCCGTTAGTTGAAATAAAGTTTTAGCACAAGAACATCTGTGGTATAAATTAGTATATAATTTTTTGATTATGTAATCCTTTAAAAAACTTTTATTTTACTTTTTTACAAATTTTAAAATGTTAAAAATAAAGTAATCCACTAAAAAATTTTAAGCTCCGACATTTAAAAAAATATTAAAACGTTGAAATAAATAAGCAATGAGTAAAAAGAAGTTTACAGAAATACATCAGAAAAAAAACTTACTAAAGTTTAAGTGAGACTCTGTTGAGCACTTTTCTTACTCAAGAATTACTTCAAATAAATAATTCAAATTTGAAATGTTGGAAAGTTAAAAAAAGCAAATTTTGTGGTTTCTTCAAAAATTAAAAAGAAAAGTACAGACATGAGTTTTTAAATGAACATAAATTACAAATAAATGAAGTTGTTGATGATCGTGCGGTGAAGTTCATGGTTTATATAGAATATACAATTGGAAAGATTTTTTTTTTATAAAGACTGAAATTTACTGTTGGATGGATTTTAGTTAAAAGAAAAATAAAAAAAGTTTCTTATTGTTTAAAAGTTCGATAATCGAAACGAATTTAAAGCCTGATAAGGCAAATTGAAACTAATCTATACTGACTGATGGATATTTTACAGAAAAAATGAGCCATAGTTAGTTATTGTATTGCATGTTGAAAAATCTTTTGTTCAAACAAATTTAAATTGAGGTATTAAAGCAAGAAGATTAGCTATTTTTATCTACAATTTTATCCACTTAATAGCATCTTAATTTAATTAATGTTTAGTGCTTTACCTACTGTAATCATGCTTATCAAACTGAAATATATAACACATAAAAACTACTCTCTGATTTTGTAATATTTAATTTTTGAAGTACGCAATCCTGTAAAAAGCTTCTATATCATATTTTTTTGTAAATTTTGTAATGTTAAAAAAAAGTTATGTACATAACGAAAAGTTTAAGCTTTAATTATTTAAACAATTATTTAAACGTTGAAATAAAGAAGCAATGAGTAAAAAGAAGTTTACAGGAATGTATCAAAAAAAGAAAACAAAAAATAAAAAACTTAATAAAATTAAAATGACACTCTGTTGAGTAATTTTCTTATTCAAGAATTACTATCAAAAGTGAATCATTTAAATTAAAAATTTGAAAAAGTTGAGGAAAAGCAAAACTTGGTGTTTTTTTCTAAATATTTAAATTGAATTTCAGACATGAATTTTCAAAAGAACGTAAATTACAAAAAATAGAAGATTATATGTTGATTTGATGGTACTCGGAGATTTTGATTCTGACAAGTTATTTGGACTATGTGGAATATAAATTGGGGAAAAAAATCAAATTTTAAAAAGATTGAAGTTTACAGTTGGATGGATCCTAGTTAAAAGAAAAATTAAAAAGTTTATTATTTCATAAAAATTCGATAATGGAATATAATTTAAAGCCTGGTAACGCAAATTCAAACAAACTTATGATTGATGGAGATTTTACAGTGAACCATAGTTAGTTGTTGTATTTCATATTGAATTTTTTTTTAATGAGTTTAGATTGAGGAAGAAGAGCAAGATATTTCCACCACAATGATACCGTAACAGTATTTAACTTAACAGTAGCTTTGTTTAATTAATGTTTAGTTTTTAACCTACTGAAATCATGCTTGTCATACTGAAAAAAATAACACAGAATAAATTCCTTTCTTATTGGCTGCATTATTTTAAAGAAGATTATTAGGAAGGCAAAATTTGTATTGAAAAAAAGTTAAAAAATTGGTATAAAGAAATGAAATCATACTTTTATATATAAAGAAAAACTTAACTTCATAAATTACAAAGAAAAAATTTTTAACACTATTTATTTATGCCTCAAAAAAACCGTAGTAATCATATATATATACAAAAAATGTTATTTGATACTGTACAAGACAATTTTTAAACATTTCGTTTGTATTAAACCATACTTATAATTTCAATTTCACAGTTTTAAAAAATCTAGCTATTTAAATCCAAAAGCCTTTCCATGTTTTACTTAGAAACTATCTTAGTTTTTTATAATAATATGATATTTTTTTGGTAAGTTTTTATTTTTTTGCAATATGTAGTTTGCTATTTTTTAACAAAGTTATAATGTAAAAGGAATGTTATGTTTTCAAAGAACATTTCAGTCTTCTGCTTCGTATCAATTACTAAAACAATAGAATAAAGAATTAATGAGTAAAATTAAGTTTCCAGAAAGTATATCAAAAATAAACGAAGGAAAAGATTACTAAAGTTGAAATGAGACTTTTTTGAGTGGCTTTTGAGTTCTAGATTCACTACCAAAAAGTTAATAATTCAAATTCAAAATGTAAGAAAGTTAAAGAAAATAAAGAAAAGAAAAATTTTGTTGTTCTTGCAAAATATTAAAACGCAAAGTACATTCATATATTATTGAAAGATTTCAAACTATAAACTGATGAAGGTTATGTGTTGATCTTATAGTATTTAAAGATTTTGATTAAAAAAAAATTATTTGGATTATTTGGAATAAAGAGTTGACGAAAAAATTCAAGGTTTTATAAGATTGATGTAATATCAAGAAATTGAAGTTTTAACTACTGTGAAAAAATTGAAAGTTTAAAGCCTGTTCACGTAAAAAAAAATTCTGATTGGATTTACCGTAAAACCTGAGCAAAGTTAGTTATTATATTGCATATTAAATCGCTTCATGTTGAAGTAAATTTGGGTTAAAAAGGTAAAGCTAGTAAGTTGTTTTTTATCCACAGATGTGTTTTTACTTTAAAAGCATATTATTTTTACAAAGTATTTAAGCCATCAAATTTGTTTTCTAATTGCAGTACTTCAAAAATTAAAACTTATTCAAAAAATAAAAATTCTAAAACACAGCAAATTTAAATACAAAGGAGCTATTTACTCAAGATTTTGTGGGAATCCTCAACAAAGTTAGTTTTTTTATTTATACGAAACACTCGTTACTTTAGTTATATTATCCAATAACCAACTTTTTTATGGTTGTTCGCATGTTTTGCTAAAAGTCAGTTTTGTGAATGCTTTGTATTTACAATCTTTAAATTTTCCTTGCAGATTAACTTTACTGTAGATGTTAAGCTTTATAGGTTGCAAAGTTGATTTATGTTTTGAGTTTGTAAGTCTTTGTTCTTAAAACTTTTTCATGTTAAAAGTAAAGAAAACCTTCCTTAAATTATGATCATACTTAATTTAAGTTTAATAGTTTTAAAAAACAATCTTAACTTTTAAAACTTCAATGACTTTTAGAGAAAAGTTTAATGAACTTTGTATTTTTAAACTACCAAATTATTTCTATTGGTATATTAATTTACAAAAAAAAAACATCTATTTAGGGTATTACAAATAAAATCTTGTTTTTCTATTTATAATATCTGTTTTGGTTATTTCAGGAGTAACTAATTTAAAATATTTTCTTGCTAATGTTTAAAGCACATTAATATCTATAAAATTTATTACTTACATATAAGTGTTTTTTGATGTTAAAAACTATAAAAGTTAAACAAGCGCTATGGTGCTGCTTTTTTACAATGTAAACATGCTAATAGAACATAGTTTAAATTTTCATATACTGTGCGGTCAATTCTAGTTTAATATCATCTTTAGTATAAGATTTCGGCTTGAGACATGGTTTAAGACATGATACTATTTCTGTAATTTTTTTGAATGTCTTGGTAAAGTTAGTTAGAGTATAGGTTCTAACTACTTTTTTTCAAACCTAAAGCTCATTAATCATACTTAAAAAAATACTTTTTAATAAGTTTTTTATCCAGTATTAAAAAAAATTTTTAACATATTTACTTTTTGCTTCTATAAACTATTCCTATAAAGTTTTGAAAAATTATGTTACTTATTAGTTATAAATTACTGGCAAATTAACTTTGTAATTTTCTTATATTATTACTAATTAAATTAATAATATACAACAAGTTACAAACGTGGTTTGTTTATTTTTTATAAAATCTGCAAACATTAATACTTGAATTTTTTAACAAAAATCCAGGACTGAATTACGAGAAAGAAAACATATATGTACAATATACACAAAAAAACGTAGATTTACGAATACAATATATACACACTTAAAAAACAAACTGTAAAGTTTAAGATTTTAGCATTGCTACAAAAACCTTAAATACAATAACATAAATATACAAACAACGTATTTAAAAAATTCATTACTTAATATGTATATTTGGTTTTCACTAGTCAAACAGAAAATTGTCAGGTTATAGGAACTTTTATAACTTTTTGAACACTTATTTTTGGTTAGAAATTTAACTTTTTATTAATTAATGACACATAACGACAAATTTTTCTTATGGGTTCACAGGAACCCCCCTATATGCGTCGAATTATCGACGGTTACTTGGCAACGATGAAAAACGTCAAAAACGCGTTGCTACCAATACAAAACTGAAAGTTACCATTGGAAAGAGAACTTTTGTAGTTTTGGTAACCCAAATAAAACTCTAATTTTAACTATAACTGGTAGTTTTGAGGTATAGAGCTGAACAAAGGTTATTTTGACAAAACTACAAAAGCCATCTTTTTAGGGTAAAATTTCAATTTCTCATCATTTTTTGTACTTTAATCAAAGTCAAAAAACTTTCACTTTCACGAATTAAATTGCGAATAAAACAGTGCAACAATAAAATAATATTACCATGACAACCAGTAAAATATATAAGGTTGAAACTGGGTTTGGACTCTGCAGGCGGCCGGGGTTCAGTCCTGTTTCTATAGTTACCAATGACGTCATAAATACCATATTAATAAAACTTTTGATATAGACAAAACTCTGTTTAACAATATTTTTTCCCCAATACTACTTTTGAAGTCTAGAAATTTAAAACGTTGTATCAACATAAGTTGAGCTACCAAAAAATTATTCAGTTTTTATGGAGTCAGAGGTAACATAAGAAACTTCAAATCCCAAGTTAACAAGGTTTTTAAACGATTTAATGAGAATAAATTCAAATAATAAAAGCTTGAAGAAACGTTCAAGACGCCCAATCTGTTCCCTATAAACGTTTGTAACGACATCGAGTTTCAAAAAAAGGGTTTGTTTAGAAATTAGCTTCAGGGGCAACCCAGTTTTTGAAACAAAAGGGGACGGAAACGGCGTCTGTGAAAATAAAATAACGACAAAAATTAAAATAGCAACGCAGCGCGTCTTTTATGAATTGCGGCTCGAAATATGACGTCACAAAGCTTTTGGCATTTGTGGCATCATAAACACCGCGAGACAACCAACCATTTCCTCAACATTTCAGGCTTCGACACGAATCAAGGCGGCTGAGATACTTTGTTGAAACCCGAAGGGAAAGCACGAGGAAAAAGAAGGTTGCCGCGCGATCAAAGATGTAGACGGCTGTTCAAAACAAATAATAAAAAACGAGAATGATGAAAGTGTTTATAGGCCCAGCGTGTCAAAAATTTTACGAGCAGAATCCCCTGGTGATGGTGTCCATCAGCTCCTTCTTCACCCTGTCGCGCTCCCTCTCCAGCTGCTCTATCTGCACCCGCAGCTTGTCGTTGTCCTCCGTCAGCGTCTGCACCTTCACCTCGTTCTCCTGCCTCTCGTTCTTCTTCTTCTTCCTCGACTCCCGGCACGCCTCGTTGTTCCTCCGCCTCTTCTTCTGAGGTTCCTGGTGGGAGGATCCCGCTTGGTAGGAGGAGGTGCAAGGTTGCTGGAGAGCCTGCTGCAGGTAGGACACCTGAGAAGGGGAACTACCCTGATCGAGAGACTGGTCGAACGAGTCGTAGCTCGAAGTTCTGCTTTCGGGGAATTCCGAAAACTCAAACTGCGGAGGAGGGCTGGATGTGATTCTTATCAGTTGGCTGACGTCAGTCCTTAACTCCGCGGAGGGTCGCGACCTTTTTCGTTGCTGGGGACTCACCTGGTGTTGCTGTGGCGACGACAAGTTGCATTGTGACGTCACGACCTTGTTACGAGGCTGCCTGACGGTCTGCGAGTAGTTGTGATCTAACGCGACCAGCTGAGGCGCTGCAGAGCTCGTCCCAGCAACAGCCTGGTTGCCTAGCGACTGATCGTTGCCAAACGAAGAGGAAAATGAACCGAAGAAATCGTCTTCCTGAGTGAACAGTTGGGGAGTGGGTGGGGTGAAGAGCTGGGGGTAGTTGCTGGTGGCAACTATCTTGCGGGGGCTGTTGGCAACTTGAGTGAGGAACTCGTCTGGGTCGGGGCACTCGCCGGGTGACTTCATAAATGTCGTCATAACCTGCGGTTGCTGGGAAGATGAGGCGTGGTTGCTATGGTGGAATGGAGGTTTGTTGAGGGATGATGTTGAAGTGTCTGTTTTGAAGAAAATATTTAAAATAATTTAAATAATATAAACAAAAATAACATTCTATTTCAATTAACAAATTAAGTTGTGATAAAAAATATAAAGGCTTTAGTTAAGATTTCCTTCCAATTACGTTTTTCAACAAAAAAGATGCTAGTCCCTAAATTAAAAGCCTATAAGCTTAAATTATGCTCTATTGTTAAATTATGCATTTTAGCTACCAACCAAGAATAGAAAGAAAAAATAAAATATTACAAATTAATGACTAAATTAATAGTCTGTCAATAAATTTATATCAAAAATATTTTTAAAAGACGTGGTTTTATGTACGCAAATTCGTCTAATAAATTTTGAGATACAAGCTACTCTTAACAGACTTGACCTTTAAAATAATAAAATATTAATGAATTTTTAGAGCATTGTAGAGCTTTTCGAATTTATTTAGTACGCCATTGGTAATTTTATAGATTTAGTAAAAATAAGACTCTTAGTAATGTTTTTTTTATAAATGACACAATTAAAATCATTTAAGTTGTATTACAGCTTTATCAATTTTTTAAGAGTTTTACAAGTAATTACTTATAGGTAAAAGTTTAAACAATTTTAATAACAATAGGTTTCATAAAAAAAAGGATAATTATGTAGAAAAATAAATTTTATAATGAAGAAGTTAAATTGATTGAAGGACTGCAATTTTTTTTTAGAAAGTGTTTTAAATAAATTATACATAAATAATTTTATGATTTTAGTCTGAAGAAAAAGGGTACAACTGAAGGTAGAAATCTATATAGCACCAAAAACATTTGTTTTCATACTGCTTGTATAGTTTAAGCACACAAAAATAAATGTTATATAACTACCACCATTCTGGAACTTGAAAAAATTCTCTAAACAAGTACCTCTTACATAAACACAAATGCTTCCCATGAAACTCCCATATCACAGTTATTTTTAATTTATGTATATTTTTAAAGTAAGATCTAAAAAGGGAATTCTTTGAATAAAGTTTTCAAAAAATCTGTAGCAATTCAAAAACCATATACAAAGATAAAACAAACAAAAACAATTATGAAAAAAATCCAGTACATTTTATATTTGACAAAATAACAAAACTATTTATTATTAAAAAACTATACAATGTGATAAATAAATAATATTATAATAAAAAACATACATAAAATTAAAATCAACTCACTTGTAGAAAACAGTTCTTCAAAATACAGTTCATCTTGGCTCAACTGTTGCTGGGTGACGATGTGTTGCTGGGGGGTTTGTAGCTGGTTGCTAGGGTGATATGGGAATACTCCTTGTGCTGCCATCTGGTGGTTTCCACCCAACGGTTGCTGGGGTGAACTGCTCTGTTGCTGGGCATTTTTCTTTTCTGAGTCAGTGTGCAGCCATTCTGTGGTGGAAAATTTAATCAATTTATTTTTTACTAATTATATTTTGATATATAAAATAAATGTTTTCTATTTTAAAATAAAACTAGTGAGGTTTGTATTATACTTATAACAACATCTAAAGACAAATTAAATTAGCCAAAGTCAGAAAAAACTAGGAATTAATAATAATTAAAGCAAACAGTCATATAATTTATTAATTTTATAAAAAATATATTTGAAATAAAATTAAACTTTATATGTTTTAATTACATTGCTTTATCTTAGATAAACGAAATTAAGAAAAAAAACTACGTAAAAATTACTATTAAATTCATAATCTCTTAAGTAAAAATTTGTCAGCACTTTTTTTAAATGACGTGTAGCAACTTGTGTGCTATAAAAAAGTTTTTTGAACAAACACTAAACATTTTACTATCATGGTTTATTTTGCTCTAACACCATGACTAGCACTTTAACTTAGAAAAAGTAAAACTTTATGTAGAATATTTATACAAAACAATTGTATCTAGTAAACTTCATATATATTTTTGAAGTAATGTTTTTATTAACTAAATTTGGTTTTAAAAGTACTCAATTTGTAGCAAAACACATTTAACAAATTACAAAAACATTTTAAATAAATAAAGCCTTTATTAAGAATAGAAACTAACTATTTAAACTACAGATCCAAAAAAATTAATAAACCAGATAATCAACTTAACTTTAAAAATCAAAAACACTAATTACAAATATGTTGTCTAAAAATCTGTATCAAATAAAATAACTTTAATTTTTTTATTTTATTTTAATACAGTTTTATTTAATACCAACTAAAACTAATCACATGTATATTTTCAAAAAAAAATCAACAAAAACGCACCTTCGCCGGAGAAGGGGTTCAAAAACATGTCTAACATCTTTCACAAAAACTTTTCAACAAATAAAGTGACTTTGCAGCGCGCACTCAGCTTATATACGACTTCGACGAGCTGCCTAGCACACGCCTCCAACTTAAAAAGTGAGAGAGCTCTCTCCTATTCTCTCTTACTGCCAATCTGCCTTGTGATGCTGTTTCTTTATTATCCGCGCGCGCTCTACAAAGCTGTGTTATGTAACGTACGACTACTTGGTGGGTGGAAGGCAGCTCTGCTAGTTTTTTCAATTGTTATACAACACGTAACACAGCTTTAATAGTCTACTAAGTTTGAGTGCTATGTTATATAATTTGTAATTATAACTAATTAACTATCTAACCTACTTAACTGAAAAAAAAAGAAACTTTGTTAATCATTGAACACTAATTCTCTGGTATAAATAATGTTAGTAGACTCGTGCGTGGCAATTTTTTTTTTTTGATTTTTGATTTTTAGAGGTGAATCATAAATATTCTAATTACAACTAGTTAACTATCTAACTGACTAATCTGGTAACAAATTTATCAAGTCTTTTTTTTTGTTTGGCCTTTTTTTTTATGGTAAAGAAAATTTGCAATATTTGCCAGACAACTTTAACGTGGCAATTTTCTATTTTTTTCACTAGACAATAAAAATTTAAGTTCTTAAACACTTTTCAGTCAACTTTTACGTTCTTTTGTATATACAATGTTTCTGCATAAAAAAGTAAAAAGTCTCAAGGAAAATCATTTCATGTTTAGACTGATCAATATATTCAAAATCTATAAAGTGTTATATTTAAACTTCGTCTTACTCAAGTTCTATTAGTAGAAGCCTACGTGGTTTCAATGCTGAACTTAAATTTTGTACTCGCACATACACACAATGTTAATATCACACAATTTTTTTAAATAACTATAAACCTATTGTAGTATTTATCTTTAAACTGCAGTGTATATTACTTTAGTCATTTTATATTAGTCAAGTTATACGTGATTTTAGTGCAGCCTTTTAAGATGATGTTGCTTTTAATATAAATTATTCAACACAACTTTAAACAAGTTTGTTTAAACTGCAATTACCGTAATCTCTACCTAAAACTTTCAACGTCTAGCCAAACTGGCATTTGTTTAATCAAGTTGAAATTTTGAATTCAACATCATCAATTTAAAAATTTTTTGATATATTGCATAAAAATCAAAAAATTATTTAGAAAAATCTACAAAATCTGTGTTTTAGTTGTATTAGCTTATTAAAAGTTTACTAAGGACGGATTATAAATCTGAAAACGTTTTGAACTTATGTAATATGCAATAAATTTGTAGATTTTTCTAAATTATCTTTTGATATTTCTAATTATTAATGCAGAAGAAAAAAAAAATGACTGTGTCCTGGGCTGATTTAAGCATTTTTATATACACCTTGTCTGGATAATTCTTAGACATGTGGAAAAGTAGAACTGTAGTATGCCCAAGCTACACCCTCTCAAATACTTGGAGTTTTTCGTGATTCAGAATTGCTCGCTTGTGGCTTGCAAGACAACAGATAAAAGGCTTCAGGCATTTTAAACAGTCGGCATAAGCTTAGTGGTTATTTTTCATTATTGTATATTATTTTGTACCAATAAATTATGACCGATTTAGGTACTATTATTTTTTATTTAGAAAAAAAATTATACAAGTACTTTTTGGTTTTTTTATTCCTTTTTATTTTAAAATCAAGACAATTTTTGACTTTTTCATAATATACTGGAACTTCTTTTAAGCAAAAATCAAGTTGATTGAAATAATTAATTAAGTTTTATGAGATTATTTGTTTCAAGGTTTTAAGTACAAAACTATAGTAATTTTTATTACATTAAATTTCACTTACATAATACCCTTTTTCAAAATAGCAAAACCTAAAAAAATGTAATTTAAACTTCATTCTATTTCTATTTTGAATAATATTTGATTTATATTTGATGATCTCTAACTTACTTAAATAAAGTTTTTCAATAAAGTGTGATTAAACAGAATATCGTAGTCAAAATATTAAAAATTATTATTTTTAAAAATACATGATTTAAGCTTTAAATGAATCATAATGACAGAAACAAAATATTTCTTATGTAAATTTTGAAAACACTTTTAGAAAAAATTTAGCTAATTTGTTATGTCTACCATTACTAAATAAAATACATATCTAATCAAGAGTATTTTAATTCAATATTTAGAGTGCATCACCTTATCCTTTTTCGTAATAAATACTTAAAAATAATATATTTTACAATTTTCACCAGTACACTCTGTATGAAGTTGAATTTATGTAATTAAACATACATCACTTACTGTTTAACCATTACTAATAGTGTTTATTTAAACTTTAATAAACATACTTAATGAATGTCTAATATTAATTAATTAAAACAAATTCTATTTTTCTTTGTGTTTACAAGATTTTTTCAGATTCTGAAACTTTAGTTATGTAACAACTAATTTTAAAGTGAAAATCTCTTAAAAGACTAACATTTTTTTTTTAAAATATATATAATTGAATTGCTAGATTTTTTGAGCTAGCATACATTTTAGTCATAAGTTTACCTAAAAAGTGAAATTAATTATATTACAATTCAATTAGGGACATAAGGGAAAATGCATTTTATAGAACAAATAGCACTATCATGTTAATTACATTTTATACAAAAGCTTAAATAAGAGAATAGTTAATTAACTTTTCAAATATAACAATCTTTGAAAAAAGTTTTATCTTTAACTAATTAACACTAAAACTTAAAATTAAGCAATTACTTATTGAGTATCAAATTAGTTACATTAGATAACTGATACTTCAACTAAAATGATACCTTTTATATTATACAGCAACATATTACGTATAGGTTAACATAATTCGTAAGTTCAACAGTATAGGTTAAGTTTGTAAGTTCAACGTGTAAAGTTTGATAATATCAATTAACTAAAATTTAAGTTCAAACTTAAAAATCATATACTTTGTGCTTCCAAGTTTTTTTTTCATAGTATGACGTCTTAGCTATATAACAAATAGATTTTATATAATATCCAGAAAGATAGATTTAGAGCAAAAACAAATTTTCAACCTAAAACAAAAAAGAACAAAAACTTTCTTTGAGCCAAGATACAATTTATTTATCAATTTATCTATGCAGTGAAACAAAATACTCTATAAATTAATTAATGCCACAGGCTATAAAGGTATTTTTTACAAAAACTAACATCGGTTCTCAAAATAAAAATTTATAAACAGAAGTATTGATTACTATCGTTAAAATATTAAATATTTAGCTTAGTTTCCAACTACAGTTAGTTTCGTAAAAAAAAATGCATTTGTGTTAGGATATTAGTATATCATCGTAAATTTTCTCAAAATAAAATACTGTGAAAATCAATTTAATTCAAAATTTTAAAAATACTTAAGCTTTGCTAAAATTATGAAAAAATACTTTTTATTTTCAAAATAAAAAATGTTCTATTAATGAATTATTTTTAATTTGTAAAATAAACTAACTGTAATATTTTAGAGAAGATTGGTTAAAAATTAAAGGAGAATTTAGATTTTTAATGAATTCGTCTTTTTTAATGTTCCGATTATTCTACTTGTATAAGATACTTATTATAACCGAGGATCTCTCTAACATATATTACTAAATGAGTCAAACATTGTTTCATAACTAATTCACGAATCAATAAGTTTGTTTTTAATGTTTCATAAACAACCTATTAAATCACCAGCAATGGTATATTATACCTCAAAACTATTTGAAATTTGTTGAGGGGTAAATGACTATCAGGCAGCTAAGATAAAACACTGCAAAGTAATATAAAACTGTAAAAACAAAGCGGATCCCATAACCACCTTTAAAAAAACACAACTAAGTATACCATTTAGAATTCAAGAACAAATTTGTTTACTTTTTTCAATAGAACTTATTTTAAATTTAGATTATATACATAATAAAAATACAACAATTTATTTATAGAATAGAAAATTAAAAAAAAACTGAATATCATGTGTAGAATAATTTGTTTTGTTAAAAGTTTTAATGTATAAATAATCAAACTTATATATTTTCATCTAGTTCTTACTAATACTGATTGAAAACACTATATTTATTTATCATAATTGCATTACATACAAAAAACTCTTTAAACCTTAAAGTAGAAAATAACTTAAAAAAGAACAAAAACAAAAAAAACTTAGGTACAAAGCTTATAGAAAAACTAATTTCTGATTAATATTTTAGCTAATTTAACAGAGCTTAACAACATGTGGATAAAAAATTTTAATTCGAGCGTGTTTTAATTTCTTATTTACACCTAAACGAATGAACATAGTAGGTTGAGCGAAACACACCAGTTGAAAACTTTTCGAAAAATTTCAACCTGTAGTTTTTCAAAACAATTTGCACCGCGGTAAAATACAGCTTGAAAAGTATTATTCTGCCAAGAATGCAGACTTGTTCCGCAGAATACACACAAAAAGCAGCAAACTTCAGAACAAACAAACGTTGTATAACGCTAAACCGCAGTAACTGTTAAACAACCACAATGTTTGTTGTGTTAACTAACGAAGTTTATTATTAATGATCATTTACTGAACGCGAATAAACTTCTGTAAAATTGAAAACAAACCGTTGAAACGATAACAGTTTGATTAATAAAAGTCACTAAAAAATTAACAAAACTATTGAATGCTGAAAAGAAAAAAATATATCAAAGAAGTTTGTTGTGCCATTGGAATTCTATACCTGTGGCGAAAGTTTATCGAAGTTTACAAGAGAATGACGCAGCAGAACTTCAACAAACAAAATTAGCAATTCAATCGCGTTATATAATCGCGGCAACGTTGCCAGCTACACGTTGGTTTTCATCAGTCTGCTGGTATAAAGTTTTGAAAGTGTAACTTCGAAACTTACCACGAGCAGTTTGAATGAACTTGCGTTGTGGCGGCCAACTTGTAAAAATACAAGTTCAATTAAACTTTCATTTGTAAAAACCAGTCGTTGAAGTTTAAAGTTATAACTAGAGTGAGAAATCGAACTAATTAATATTATTTTATGTTGTCAATTTCAGACCTTTTGAGGTTTAACTTTGAATTAACTTCAGTTTGTACTGAACAATTAAAATTAGAAAATAGAATTATTAAAATTAACTTTGGAAATACAAATAGTAAAACAAGATAAATATGTAAAGTACTTTTTTTTTGTTTTTGAAACATCAAAATTTATGACATTTTGGAAAATTTGTTTGTTTGTACAATTTCAAAAACATTTTATTTTTCAAGCAAAGCTTACATAACCAAATCCCGGATACAAATATGAGCACTTAAAACGCAACAAATAAAATCCACTTACATACAATTGCTAAATTTCGTCAAAAAATCAAGTACTAATGTTCAGTTTATTCATGAGCTATTACTCATGTTCAACAGAGATTTTTTGTCTAAAATTTAATTTTATTATAGTTTTTTTAAGGATTTGGTTTTTCTAATTCGTTTATTCCAACAAAATGCGTAACAACAATCTAATAATTTACTTATCAAAGATTATTTGCAAAAAATAAATAACATAAAAAGATCAAAATTAAGTTTAGTGACGTTGTATCTCGAAATTAATTATTAATACCTTACGCAATTAACAAAAGATCAACTGCATTTTGTGTAAGAGGTTCAATTAAAACGTTTATACAAAAGCGAATATAAAACCTATTTTCATATTTTATCCTCGACTATAAATAATAAATGAAATTTTTATTATAAGTTAAACTATTAATCTAAAACTTTTAATCTAATCAAGTAAATAATTTAATCTTTCAAAAAACAGGTTTGTTTACAGATGCTTTGAGATTAATTTTATTCATCAAACTAAAAATCAATCCCATTTAAACAGTATGACGTCAGTTTAAAAAAGCAATAAATTTGAAGCAAAAAAACAGTCAAATACAAAACGCGAGTTTTCCATTTTACATAAACAACCAAACAACAGTGAGAAATGCTCACCCAAAACATTTACGAAGTCGACAAAATTTAATCATTTATGCCGAAACATACGTATATGCTTTTGAAACGGAAGTAAAGTAAAGAATGACAAGGTCCGCATATTGATGCGTCTCAAATAACACCAAAATAACTTCAAATTTTATACCGCGTTTATAAAAGCATTTTTAATTGTTGCACCATTTGAAACATTTTCAAAGTTAACAGCTGTGGTGTGTAGGAGTTGAAAAAATAAATTAGTAGTGTTTATTAAAAGTGCTCATTGAAAATCTTTAGTTATCAAAAATGCGATAGCAAATACTATAGATATATAGATATACATTTTTAAATATTCTTGAGTATAAAATGGTTGTAAATTTTAGAATGAAAAAATTATCTATTCTGAATCAGCTTGAATTTATAAAAAAAATATAAAAAAAGTATGTATCTAAAAAAAAAAATATATCAACTAAAATTTAGAATTAAAATTATTTATGAACATAACAAAATTTTCAAGAGAAGACTTACTAAACCTGCATTCTTATTTTCAATTTTTATTTAAAAAAATGCAATTATTTTAACAAAAGTATTAAATATAAACGTTTTATTCGGTATAAATTAGATTAAATTCAACAAAAAATAATGGAGTGAAAAATAGTTTTAAAATAAATTTGTGAATCTATAAACTTAAAAAATAAAACTCGATAAAGTTATTGGGTTATTCTAAATAATATTTAAAAATTTTTGTAAAATATGGGTCTCTTTTGATATATAATTTTGTAGATTTTATACCATTTACTGTAGGCAACTATTGATATATATTCTTACATAGCTTGTATAAACTAGTATCTATTTAAAACTTTGTACTAGATGATCTAAATAAAAAAAACACAGTTGACACTCTTAGAGGCAAAAAACCAGCCTGAAAGACCAAAAGCTAGCCTAAGTTACATCAAAATAGCTTGAGTTTCTTTAAAACTGAAAAAAAAGAATATCCAAAACTAAAAAAAAACTATTAATCAAGATAAAACAGCTACCAGTTTTAAGTAATATCAAAATAAAATTAAATTTATAACACAGTACTCAGAATGAATCAAAAAATTTAAAGTCCTAAAAACTAGCCTTAAATTTATATAAGCTGTCCAAACCAGCCTGAGTTTCACAAAAAATCTTGAACATGCATGAATTTTTTGAAAAAGTTCAAACTAGCCTGAGTTGTCGTGAGTGAATTTAAAAGGTGCCTTAACATACACATTTGAGGTATAGTCACTTTGCACAATGAAAATCATAAGTCAAAGTAGTTTATAGACTTTTATTCAGTATATATGATTTTTGAGTAGTTATAATTTATAACTTAAAATCACTTTTTGTTTCATGAAAAAGTAGCCTTTAGAATTGTTTTTTGGTTGTAGTACAAGTTGCTACAAATACCAAATACATAAAAAATATGCCCGTAGTAAATAAATAAAAACAATGACAAAGTAAGTGATTGATGCAATTTTTATCACAAGCATAAAAACATAAACAAACAAAATTTACCATAACAATGACATTGAACTACTTATATTTACTTAAGAAAGCAAACTACATATTTTTAGTATTTTATGAACCTGGTTTATTTACTAGATTACTAAATTATATAAATTATTAACTTTATGACGAAACATATTGAACTAGTATTATATGTAAATTACTTTTTTTAGTTTAAAAATATATAGGTTGCAGACTTATAAATAAGTAACATGCGTACTAACTTTTGCTTTTATTAGTTTTTATTTGTTGTTAAAAAAAAACCACAATATTTGAATGCTTTGTAAATTTTAGTTGCATATATAAAGAATTTTGAAGTAAATAGATGCATAAGACATCTAGAAAAGACAAAATTTTCAAACAAACTTAAATGTAAAAGAGATTAATATTGTGGTACTTCAAGTTTTTTAGATTTTAGTTTTGTTTTACAAGTTTACAATAACATGATTTTAGATATAAACATTACAGAAATAAGCTATCAAATGAAGTGTCATCAACTTTAATAAAAAGTTGTTTAGTTATGATAATCTTTACAATAATTGGGTACAAACAACAATTTTTAAAAGTATAATTGTGAAATCATATTAAGAAATTAAAGTTGTAATCAGGGTTGCCACATATTTTTTTTAAGTTTTCTGAATTTTTTCCAGGATTTTTTGAAAGATAAGATTTTTGGTCCATTTTTAATATAATATTAAATTTAATGTAAAAAACTGTCTTAAGAAATATTACAGTATTGAAAAAATATTCTAAAACTACTTTTATTTATACAAAAAAATATTACCTGTAAATAATATATTTTTCTTATTCAATTAAAATTATATACTTGACATGTAAAAAAATAGTTTGAAATTTTAAGTACTCTAAGTCTTTTTATCATTTTTCTTTTAAATTTGAGTTTTTTTTGCCTATAATTTAAAATTACAGGTTTTCCAGTAATCCATGATTTTTTGAAACTCTGTGAAATGCTAGTTTAAATTAAACAAATAACAATGATTAAAATTATTGAGTAAGTGAGTTTAAATAGTTGAAAACATACTTCCATGTTAACTAGTTTACCCATTACCTAGCATTACTTAATTTTTACTACATTTGAAAAAAAACATATTAAATAGCAACCATAAACATTTTATCAATTTCAAATTTTTATAAATACTATTTTTGAACAACAAATAAATAAAAAGTTCAAGCCAAGTGAGCAACTTTTCCAGCTCACTATCACAACCAAACGGAAAGCTTTTATGAACTGTGACACACGTGATGACTAAAACATAATTATTTAGTAGTCTCGTGTGCACAAAAATTAAGTTAAAATTAAGTTCGAGCTAATATGATGAATTTTAAAACAGACAATGGCGTGGGCGTCACTGGCCACATAAACTGATATTCGATTAAATTATAGAAATGAGTATAAGCAATAGTTAAATGGCACCATGTGCGGATCAAATTAAACACAGAACAAATAAGAATTTGTAAACAAGAAGCAGTGTTTGGTATTGGATTTACGTACGTTTAGAACTATTTATTAACCTCAGTAATTCTATCTTTTGCTTTCGCAACTACGAACTTTTATATGCAATGTAAAATATTTTCAAGCTTTTAAATAACTCAAAAAAACCAGCTATAAAAGCTATAATTTATTTAAAACGTTTTTAAGTTAAATGCCCAAAGTTAAATTTTCTAACTTATTCAAACAGGGTTGCCACTGGTTTCTGAGAATTTTTCTTCAGGTTTTTGAAAATTATTCCAGGTTTTTAAAAATTCACGTTTTTGTGTCTATTTTTAGTTTAAAATTAAGTTTAAAGTAAAAAAATGTGATAAGAAGTATATCAACATTGAAATAATACTGTAAAGCTACTTTAAATGTGTTTTTTAATTTAAAATAAAGTTGATGATGACAAAAAAAAATTACCTATATGATAATTTTTTTGTATCAAATAAAGACTTTACTGCATAAAAATGTAAATATTGTTTAAAATTCCAGATTTTTTGCCTAAATTGACAAATTCCAGGTTTATCCAGGTAAAGTGGCAACCCTGATTAAAGTATAATTTATACTATTTAAATAAATCTAAATTAGTTAATATTCGAAATTTTGAACAAAATATAGGTAAAATGTTGTGATTTTACTATAAAAAAACTGAACTTGGTTTATACAGAAGGCATATAAATAAGATCAGATGTATATAACACATTTAAATTACAATAAGAGAGATGTCCTTTGTTGTAAAAAGTTCAAAATAAACACGTGCACAAATATACATAAGATATAATGTTAAATATCAATGGGTTTTAAGTATTATTTAAATTGCCATTTAGTTAGGAAATAGTCATACTTTTTTTCCAACAAAATGGTTAAAAAAATCACTGACCAAGTAGAAACCGTCTAAACTAAGGGTTGGCAATACATGACCTGCAGGCTGGCTTATATAAAAATACTATGGCGTATTTGAGGCCCTAACAATTTGAATTTTAGTATATGCTATTGCGTATTTAATGATTATTTCATCACAACTTTTTCAAAAAGGAGTTTTTCTAGGATTTATTATACAATATTTTTAAGACTTTTTATACAAGTCTAGTCTCCAAATGTAAAATTTGCCCTCCGGCAAAAAAATTTGCCCACCCGTAATTTAAATACTACATGCCATAGTTTTTTATTTCAACATAAAACTTCAGAAAGACAAACTAAACTTGAGTAGTTTAACTTAATGGGTTTTTGCAAAAAAAAAAAAACCCTACAAGACTTTATATTTTTTAACTTAGCAATTTTTTTTGACTAACTTCATTCAATGGAACTGACTTATCTAATAATATAGAAGTTTTATTTCTTTTAAAACAAACATATGAGAGGCTAAGTTTTAAACTTATTTGTGAAATAATTTAATTACTTTTTTTTTATTTCACTAGCTTTACTACCAAACAAAATTCAATGTGTAATTAAACATACTTTATTTTTAAACAACTTAACAACTTGTACTAAGAAACATGCAAAAAATAAATATTTCAATAAGGTATTTATAACACATACCTTTTGCATTTACTTTTAAGTGTAAAACCTTTCTATAATAAAAAAAATTATAAAAAAAATTCTGAAAAGTTTTTAAATAAAGATGTGCAAATTAAAAATTTTATTATTAAATATTTTAAACCGATTTCGGTAAAATTTTTTTTGACTTCTTCAAGTTAAATAAACTTTAAACTTTAAATACTTTAAAAAATTCTTAGTAATAAAACTCCAACTCCACACAAAAAATATCACTTAAAATATTTAAAAAACAAAAACGGTCTAACCATAAGGATTGTACATATTGAATGGCAATTATATCTTAGATTGCGAGCTTAAATTGCTAAATGCAAGAAAAAATCGATAGTATTATAAATAATTACTCTTTTTTTTTGCGCAGAAAACAAAAATTACACTCAAATTTTTAAATCAGTATTTAGTTACATTTTAATCGTTATGTATACGGTTTCAAAATAAAAAACTTTATTCAAGTTGACCAATACAAAAAAAAATTCAAAACATGCAAAACAATTTTTTTTTACAAATGCTTAGACTTTTTAACTATTTTGTTTTTTATGAACTCGAACTATAATATTAAGTTACACCAAAAATCATCAATACTAAAATGCATACAAAAACTGCTTGTTTAAGTAAAGTAGTTGTTTAAGATGTTAATAGAAAAATTTTGCAGTTTTATAAAGGATATTTTAGTAATTTTTATTAGATGAAGGCATTAGAAATTAAGTAATTTTGTAAGTTTCTAGGAAAATTTTGCAAATTTAGTCTGAATTTTAAGGATTTTTAAGAACATTTAAGTACAAAATAGTTCATAAATCTAACAACGTTAAAATCAAAACATTATGACGTAATAATAGATAGAATTTGTTATTTTTTGAAGACATGATATGTTTAGAAAAACTTGGTGTAACCTAAACAAATGAAATGTTTTTGAGAACTAACTGTTGCTACTGTTTATTCCCTCTTTATTGATTTTCCTTATTTTCAAGTTTGTTTAATAAAAAAATTTAGTAATTTCATAGTTGTTTATAATGTATTAGTGGTCTATATTAGTATTTTAGTGTTATTTATAGCTTAATTTATCAGTATTTATATATTATTATTTGGAATGATAAAATTATTTTCATATTCATATTGTTATTGATTATCAATTTGATATTCATATTGGTTTTCAAATTGATATTCATTTGGCATTTATAATTCTAATATTTGTTATCTTGTAAGTATGAGTATATTAAGACGATCGCAAGTGACTCAAAGGCAGTATCTGTTCCGCCGGTGCTACCAGGCTCTCCGAGCGGACAGGGGGTTCCAACAACTTTTTTACTAAAAAAACATTGGATCTTATATGAAAGCTTGAAGTACAAACTACAAGCCAGTTTTAAAGATTTTAAAAATTTTATTTAATCTTTGAGACATTGTAACTTTCGGAAAAAGTTACCAATACAAACGTATGGATCACAAATTTTCAATAGTCAATTTTCTCAGAAATTTTAAAAATCACTAAAAATCTATCTTTTCCTTCATTTTTGAGCTAGAGACCTCAAACTTTCAGGAAACGTTCCTTATATAGTTTTAAAGACTTTGAATGTTGAAATTTTAAAAATATTCAAAAATAAAAATTTTAGATAAAAAACAAAAAAAAAACAGATGGTTTTTTTTAATAAAATATTTTTTTTTTAAATTATGAAAATTTCTGCATTCAATCTTTTAAAAATTTTATGTTACTCTCTCTTTGAAAACTTGAAGATTGTTTAAAAAATGAAGGAGAAGATAGAATTTTAGTGAAATGGTCTTTTATTCTATTTTTAGTTTGAGCCTTACATTGAGGTCACCGACTTTGGTAGCTCATATCTTAAAAATTACTTTAAAATTTTCAAGCAGCAAAACATTTCTGATAGCTCAGATAAAACTCTATAAAACAAGATCAACTTGTAAAACTCAAGGTGGACCCCCGCCACTATGCCCTTAATAAATTTTCCACCATTTGAAGGCTTTGGAAGATAACAAACTTTGTAAATGTATTTGATTAGGCAAAATCTGACGTTTTTTTTCAAACTTTGTCAAACTAACAGACTTATGTCATTTTTTTTAGTTTTTCCTGACTTATTCTGATATTCCTGATCTTGTGGCAGCCCTGTCTTCTCCTTAATTATTTAACTAGATTTCTTCAAACTTTTACTGTTAGTCCAATACTAGTATTTAAATAATTTTAATGCACCCATTTTTTGGAACATTAAAAAAAATTTAAAAAAGCTAATATTTCAGATGCCAACAGTCAAAGTCTTTTCAAATTTATTAGGAATGTGCAATGAAGAGTTGTGGTCTCTAGCTACAAAATGTAGAAAGAAGTTTTTTATTGACTTTTTAAATTTTAAACAAAATTGGCAATGAAAAATTTGCAGTCCATACGTTTGTATTGCAAACCTTTTACAAAACTTACAATATATAAAAAAAGCTTTTAGATTAAGAGGCAATAATAAACCTTTGAAAAGAAAAATTAGATCCTCTTTGGCTTTTAGATGGTGTAGAATTTCGTACTATACTTCTAATTATAAAAATCTAGAAGTTTAATACCTGAATTTATCTAAAATACCTTAAATCTACATTTATATTTAAATTTTGAAAACATGTTATTCAGTATCATTGTGACAATTCCATGTTTGTTTATTTAAAACTTTATTTATTAAGATAAAATTATTTTTAACAGAGTTGCCACTAATTTTTGGCAAATTTTCTCCACAACTTTAAAACTTCTTCCAGGTTTTTAAAAGTACTTGTTTTTGGGTCTATTTTTAGTCTAAAGTTAAGTTCAAGGTAAAAAACTGTATTAAATAAATTAAAATATTGAAAAGATACTGTAAAGCTACTTCAAATGCGTTTTTTAATAAATGTTTTTTGATGAGGACAAAAAACTTTATCTAAATGGTAGATTTTTTGTGTCAAAGAATTTTTTTTTACAAAACATGTAAAAGTTGTTTAAAATTTTAATTTCACAGTGATTTTGTTCAAAATTCCAGATTTTTCCAGATTTTTTAGCCTAAATTATCAAATTCCGGGTTTCTAATATTTTTATAATGTTAGTTTTTAACATTCAAGTATACTTTTTAACTATTTTTTGTAGATTTTATTATGAATTAAATTTCCTTTTCTATTCCTACTTAATGGTAGCCACTATCAAGACATATTTTGCAGCAAAGAGCATACAATAAACAAGTAAAATAACAAATAACAAAATAAATGTTTAAATAATTGTATAATCAGTGTTGTTATACTTTAAAGAATTATATAAGTTACAACATGTCATGTTACTGTAAAGACAACTAAAACTTAAAAAAAAAATATTTTTTACCGTGATGAATAACTTAATTAAAAGTAGACTGTTCAGATTTTATTGTAATAGATTGTGAAACTTGTTTGTAATGTAACAGATTTCGAAGTAATGTAATAGATTTGTATTTGCAATTACTTTTCAATTTTTGAAAGTCATAGATTATGAAAAGTCATAGATTGTGCAAAATGCTATATATTCACAACATAATTTAAATCACTAGGAGCAGGACTATAAACATATTTATGTTTTTATATTTACTATAGGCTATGAAAATTATATTTTTATTTTAAAAGGGGCTAGCCAAAGGCTAGAAAATTTATCTAGTAATCAAAATAAACACTGTAAGATGTTACTAAAACAATATAAAATAACAAAAAAGTAAAAAAAAACTTAGTTCAAATCCAAGATATAAAAAAATCTTAAAAGTGAATTCAACTCACGCTCAATTAAAATCTAACAAAAACAGCATGAGTTTATCAAAAAAAAAGCATTTTGAAAATATAATAAGTAATTTTTCTTCTTAAGTTTTTAAAACAATTTATATCAAGTGTTTTTTTTTTTTTTTTTGAAAATTTAAAACATTTAAACTAATATGTAAAATAAATTTTAGAACAAGTATAATTTTTTGACTATAAAAATAAAGTAAATAACTTATTTAAAGATGATTATAAAACTAATTTTTGATAGAAGTAAAAAATTTACTTCATTGTAGAATCGAAATACAACTGTTTAATGTTTAAACTTAAAAAACTTGAAAACAAAAGGTAAAAAAATTAAGAAGATTTAGTTCAGAAGAATTATGATTTTTGACATACATTATGACCCTTTTGAACTGTATAACTTTAGTTGCTTACACTGAAAAGTAACTGTGAATTAAAAAAAAGCTGTAAGAAAAATCAATGTAGGTCAGCTATAAATGTAAACAAAAAGAACAATTTTTAAAAACACTATCTACCACCTTATGATCTCAATTTAAAAAACCTTATAACTTTTATATTTCGTTATGAAATTTAAATTTTTCTGTAATTACCCAACAAATAAAAATTATACCTAAGAAACAATATATAACACAAACAATATAAATTGAATATTATGATAAGACATTTTAATGCGTATTGATTTTCAGCTCTTTTAAGAGGTGTGGACTGATAAAATGTTATACAGGTAAACATACAAATTTAATTGCAAAAAATTATAACAGTTATATTTCACCAAAAAATTTTTAACCCACAGCAAAAAAAAAGCGTTTACTTATCAACTACTAAAATATTTCAAGTATCTATTTGTTGATTGTATTTAGCAATAACATTACAATAATGTTGCCTTTTATAACAACTAAATATTCATCTATAAATAATGAATTTTACTGTATACAGAGTCGTCAGAGGTGATTTGAAAAAATTTTCAAGTTTATCTTAATTTCTTTCAGGTTTTAGAAAGCTTTTCAAGCTTTTCAGTCTATTTAAAAATAAAATAAAATTTAAGTTTATATATTGGTATACAAGTATTGAAAAGATACTGCAATGATATACAAGAAAATAATTAGATGTATAATAATTGTTTTATAATAATAAAAAAATTATTATTACAAAAAACAAATTATTGTATATGATAGATTTTTAATACTTAGTCTAAGTTTCATTTTTTTACATTTTAATTTTTTTTTAATTCTAGATGTGTTTAAGGATTTTTGTAGAATTTCTTTCAAAATTTCAGGTTTTTTCGAAAATTTTTAAACATTTAGTTTCTCCAGGTACTTTTTGCCTAAACTATCAAATTTCAGGTATTTCCAGGTTTCTTGGCAAATCTGTATATATAGCTAATTTGTATAAAACTATACCATAAATTTATTACAATTTTTATAAGGTGAGTAGAAACTGTTAAAAAACTAAGTGCACATTAAGTTGTGATTTTTTTTTCAATAATTAGAACTTTTTTAATCTTAGTTTTTTTGTAAAATAAAATATATCAGTCTTAATTTTTTCAATGCTATTGTTTTGAAAAAGCTTTGAAACTGGTTGACAAGCAAAGAACCAATGTAAACAAATATAAAAAATGTACTTTAATCTGAATAAAATGTCTTAAGAATACTTATAATTTTCATTCTTGAAGTATGTACATGCCAACAGACTTATTTTTAACCTAATAAACTAGTATTCGATATAAGTATTTGAAAAACAAGAAAAAAAAAAGTTTAATACAAAAATCTTGTTATCATTTTTTTATCTGGAATGATTTTAAATTAGAAATTTTGATAGCTTACAAAAAAGAACTATTTTCAAAAACAAATTTATATCAAAAAATAAACAAACAACAGTTTTGAAAGCAAATACCACAAACTTTAAAATAAACAGTTGTTTTGACATTCAAATGTGCTATGCTTGCTTGGATTTTGTGTCATACTAGTTATATGTTTAAAAATTGAAATTTTAATGAGATTTTGCATATGTTAACCATTTTAAAACATTTATTGAGACAACACGTACCTTTTAGGAAGTAAGATCCTCATTTAGAGCAGTTTTGTAGCGAGTTCTCTGGAAAACGCTCCACACCTGAAATGCACATATAACAAAGTTTTAAATGGTCTTATTTTTCTCATTTCAGTATACTTTTCATTTTTAAATTAAGTTAAAAAACAGATCTAATAGTAATAGTTTTCTTATAATTATCAAGATATATAATTAATAAAAAATTTACAAATAATTTATTGTTTTCTATTTTAAACTTAAACAAGTATTTTCATTATGATATTTTTACAACTACTTTTTACATATTAACTTTAACAATATAATAAACCAATGTATAAAAATCCTGTTCAAAGTAAAAATTTTTTGAAAAATAACTTAAAATGCCTTACCTATTAAAAATAAATAAATGTTACTAAATAGAGCAAATCTACATACATCAGGGTGGCCACTGGTTTTTGAAAAAAATATTCAAAGTTTTCTGAATATCTCAAAGTTTTTGAAAGTCAGGGTTGCCAAATGTTTTGGCTAACTTTATCCAGGTTTTCTTAATTATCTCCAGGTTTTTTTAAGTACATATTTTTGGGTCTATCTTTAGTTTTCAGTTGAGTTTAAGGTAAGAAACTGGGTTAATAGTATAAAAAAAATTAAAAAGATATTGTATAGCTTCTTTAAATGCGTTTTTTAGTAAAAAAAGTTAGATAATAAAAAAAAATTATCTATATGATAGACTTTTTGTGTCAAATCAAAGTTTAACTACTGAACATGTTAAAATTATTTAAAATTCCAGGTTTTTTGGGAACCCTGGAAAGTACACTTTTTTTGGTCTATCTTTAGATTAAAGTTAATTTTGAAGTAAAAAAATGTTATAAATAGTATCAGAACATTAAAAAGATACTGTAAAGCTACTTAAAATATGTTTTTTAATAAAAAAAAATTTGATGATGACAAAAAATGTTTTATTCATATGAAAATTTTTCAGATAAAACTAAAGTTTTACAACTTAATATGTAAAGTAATTTGGTAGTTTAGGTAATTAATTGTTTAAAATTAATGGTTTTTTTAGGTATTTTTTTCAAAATTTCTCAATTCCGTGGTTATTTTAGCCTTAATTGTCAAATTTTAGGTTTTTACAGGATTCTAGGTCTTGTGGCAACCCTAAAACATGCATAAAGCTATAACTAATTTATTAATTGCATATTAAACAATTTTTAACTGATCTTATTAAATGTACATATAAAAAACTTACTGAGAAAATCTGGTAGTAGAATTTGGAACTTAGTTATTTAGAAAATATTATGTCTGTAAAAATATACTGTTAAAACAAGCTAATTGAGTAAAAACACTTTAATGTTTTTAATCATAAATAAGTAAATAATATAAGTAAAACTTGTAACTTAAATGCTTTACTTAGAAGTTAAATTAAAAAATATATTAAACCAAACTTTTTAATGTGTAAAATTACAGCTGTTTTAGAAATGAGTAGTTCTATACTTTATTAAGACACATAGGGAAGATAATAAATTATCTTAGTAGTGTTTTTTACATGAATAACTAAAAACCGAATACTTCTACTGTTTTTAAAGTTATATGAAACTTTCAATCTAAAATCAATCAATCAAAGTTTAAGAGTTCTTTGTTCCTAATGGAAAATGCAAACCAAAATAAAATGACTAGTTCACTGAAAATCTACACCCTCATATAACTTTTGAGCAACTGATTTTAAAACATTTCAAGTCTATATTTAAAAAAATAATCTGCTAAAAGAAATTATAATGATCTTAATTTACACTTTTTGAAAAATATACTTTAAAAATAACTTTTTGACAAAAAAAAATGTCTGGTGAAATAACTTTTCACAACGTTTGTTAACTATTGTAAGTTAAGTTTCCCAGAAGTTTGAAGTCTCTAGCTGAAAAGATAAAAATAATATAGATAAACTTTTTGTTAAACTTAAAATTTCAAAGAAAGTTGAATTCTTCAGCTGTTTGTATTGCACAAGATCTACAAATATTACTATACTTTCAAAGTAAATTGTAATTAATTTTTATAAAAAAAAATTTACTTGTAAGTTTTTATATTTCCAACGAATTATTAAAAACTGACTTACTATACCAGAGACACTCTAAGATCTTGATTATATCTAAGATCTACTATCTTGATTTGCTGTACTATCTAAACTAGTAAATTTATAAAAGTTTACAAACACAAACAAAAACTTTCAAAGTAAAGTCTACAGAAAGGGTTCCTACTTAAATTTCAGTAAACATTAAATGTGCAAATATTTTGAAATATGTTTTCAACTATTAATAAGACACTGTACAACACTGCTAGCTGCTGTATAAATTTTATTATATGGTAATTAAGTTGTTCAGCCAGTTTGTATCAGGGTTGCCACAACTTTAGTCAAAGAAAAAAAACTATCTTGAGTCATCTTTAGTATTTTAATTCTTTTTTTTTGCCTATGGTGCAAATACAATGTTATTTCTTAGAATACTGAAGAGCCTGCTGCTTGGCTAAAATAAAATAAGCATTTTAAAATCAATCTAACTGATTTTTTGAACAAAATTAGTAGTATAAAATAATAAAATATTGAAATAAGATCAATAAATTGTATAAGTATTTGCCTAGCTATAATGGTAGGTTTATGGTAATAGTTAAACTAATTATGTTTTATTATATTTCAGATTTGATCATTCTTGTAGTTAATCTATAAATAAAGATTAACCAAAAAACAAATTTATTTATAAATCTGTCTTGAGATTTAAATAAATCTTAAAACTATCCTGAGTTTTTTATAAAAATGAAAATTATCCTGAGTCAGCCTGAGTTTAAAAAAAAATTATAACTTTCTTATTTATCCTAAGATTTTAAAAAAACTTGAAAATATTTCAAGTTATACTGAGTGTGTGCCAACTCTGTGGTCCCTGGTAGCTCAAGTCAATGTTTCTATAACAGATTTAAAAAAATCAAAATAATTTTTGAGATATAGTCAAAGTCGAACGCAACAATAAACAAAATTCGGTCGGAAAGAATTTCATAAATATATAAAAGAACACTTCTTGAAATTTTTAAGTAATTATCTCCAAAAATATAGGAGAAGATAGAATTTTATGAAAATAGTCTATTTTTGTTGTTTTAGTTTGCGCCTCCCATAACAAACCTAGTGTTGCCTCTGACTTTGACTAGCTATATCCGAAAAGTTATAATAACTTTTCTAAATATATAAAAAGCATTTTGTAGCTTAGTAAAAACTATTTAAATTAAGTTCAAATTGTGAAAAAATTGTTTAACCCCCCTATGCCCTTAATACTTACTTTTTATTGATTATATATATTTATTCAAAGTGTTAGTTTTTAAAAATTTACAAAACTTTACGCAGTATGTTTCTTTCAACACTTATAACAGGGTTTGTCAGCATTTGTATCAAAAGAGTCAGCCTCAGTGAACAATGTTTAGCCTGAGGGTTGAAAAGAAAATTCAAAGATTAGTCAGATCCAAAAGCAGAAAAAAAACTTGTTAATCAAGAATATTTCCAAAGTCTTAAAGCAACATTATCTATTATTTAGGAAAACACTTTTTTTTAACACTTTGAAAATTTCAAACTAGCCTAAGATTTAGGGAAAACTTCATTTAGGCCTAACTTTTGCTAAAAAAATTCAAAGAAGCATGAGTTTTTAAAATAGTCTCAAAAAAATTCTAACTATCCTGAGTTTTCTTGAAATTTAATATTTTGGCAGAATTGTCTTAAGTTTGTGGCTACCCTTTATAAGCAAGTTGCTAACTTTTCAGGCACATTTGAAAAAATTAATGGTTTTACTTTTATATTTTTCAAAAATCAAGTTATACATTATTAAACTTATTTAAACACTTGTAATAACATATTTTATTTAATAATTCCTGATCACAGAAAATTGTGAATACACTTTGTTTTTGAATATCAAACTTGAAACATAAAGCAGTAGTGTTTCTTATTAATTAATTTAAAATATTTTGTAATGCTTTAATTAGTGCATTAAGTTTCAAAAACCAAGTTTAAATGAATAGTCTGTTGTAAAAACTTTACATAAACTGAATTAAGGTAATAGAGAGGGGGCACTTTTTTGAGAGATTGTCTAGTTTTTTACATAATTGATTAAGCTACCAGTTACTATTTACTCTTGTCGAAATTTTAAGTAACTTTTGAGATATAAGTAATCAAAGTTAGAGGGTTCATTAGGTTTTTTAAGTAATCTACAAAAGAGAAAATTAGAATAATTGACTTAAACTATCTCACCCTTAAGCTTTTAAGCAATCGTTTTAAAACTTACTGAGTAATTTTTTATAGCAAGGAACATTTGAGGGCAATAGCTAAAAAAACAAGGAGAAGATAGATTATTAGTGTTTTTTTATTTCAAATCCAAGAAGATTAGCCTTGAAAAGTTTAGATTTCATATGGTTGCATTGAATTTTAAAAAACAAATACATCTCAAAAGTTATTTGACTTGTTTTATTTTATAAAAAGTATTTTATAGTTTATAGTCTAAGCTTTCAAGTAAGTCCAATGTAAACTTTTGTATTAAAAAAAATGTTAGACTATCCTATGCCCTTAAATGTTTACACTGGTTAAGCTAGGCACAAGCTATAAAAGTTAAATAAAAAATGAGTTTAAAAATGTATACATTATATCATTCTGTCTCTTATTCTGAACTGTACTCTAATTTTCTTGCTCAAAGGACTCTTGCAACATTTTTAATAGTAATCAATCAGAAGGTGTTGGCTTTTTTTTCTAAAGATTGTCATACTTCGGAAATTGTGAAAGATGTTTTTTTTTGGTCAATGTAATGTGAATGACTTATGGATAAAATCTAATCTTGGAAATACCAAATCTATGATTGTTGGTAATCTGTACAGACATGCAAGATCTCACTTTCTCTAATTTGCAGCGATAAACATTTTCTAGTAAAGTCTGGTGTGCTACATCATGTGTATATTTACCTTCCACATAAATATTTAAGTTTTAGTTAACCAAAAAATAATTAAAAACAAGGTTCCCACAAAAATAAATAAAAAATTTAAGGAAATCCATTAAGTATAGGAAATTTATAGGGAAATTATCAAAAAAACAGAATTAAAAACGTTGCAAACATATTAATAAGGTAAATGAAGTAAAATATGTCATTAAGAGCATAGGGGAGGGGGGGGGGGGGGGTAAACACCCTTTTTTGGTTTTTGATCTTAATTTATATAGTTTTTACTAAGCTACAAGATGCTTTTTACAGATTTGAAAAATTCAAAATAATTTTGAGATATAGCCGGTCAAAGTCGGAGGCAACAATAGGATCCTTATGGGAGGTGCAAACTAAAACGGCAAATAACTTGAAATCACTAAAAATCTATCTTCTCCCACGTTTTTTGAGATAACTACCTCAAACTTTCAGGAAGTGTTCCTTGATATATTTAAAAAATTCTATCGGAAGGAATTTTAAAAAAATTATTTAAAAAAAATTTATAATAAAAAAACAAAAAAAAAACTGTTTTTTTTTGTTTATTTTTTATATAATTGTTTTATTTTTATTTTTTTTTAAGTTTGTTCAGACAGAATTTTTAAATATATCAAGGAACACTTCCAGAAAGTTTGAGGTAGTTATCTCAAAAAACGTGGGAGAAGATAGATTTTTAGTGAAATAGTCTATTTTTGCCGTTTTAATTTGCACCTCCCATAAGGATCCTATTGTTGGCTCCGACTTTGACCGGCTATATCTCAAAAATTATTTTGAATTTTTTAAATCTGTAAAAAGCATCTTGTAGCTTAGTAAAACTATATAAAATAAGATCAAAAACCAAAAAAGGGTGTTTACCCCCCCCCCCCCTATGCCCTTAACCATTTATAAGTTCAGTATTGAAATAAGAAATTTAAGAGCACTTAAGGGTTTTTGAGCTCTAATTTTAGCTAAATAAGCAAATTAAGATTAACTGTGTTTAATATAAAAATTAAAAAAATTAATCTGCTAGATGGCGCCATAGAATCACAACTTTGTACTGAGATTGAAAAGACTCTAATTTAAAAAAATATATTAAATTTTTTTATGTGTTTAGTCACCAGCAGTGTTGCTGTTTTGGCTTTCAAATTTCAATCACCAAGCAAAAAAAACATAATTTATAGAGTTTTCTGGGGATTTTCACATATTTTTCAATTTTTTATAGGGAATTTTCAGAATATTTCAAGTTTATAGGGATTTATAGGGAAGTGGGAACCCTGTAAAAACAATCAAAAAAAAAACCTTTGTGGTAAGCAATTTTGAGAATTTTTACAAGACTAAAATCTCAATAATAAATACCATAAAGAGAGGAAAAGTTATGGAATTCAAATCCCAGAACAAGTTTTTCCAACCACTATAACAAACAAGATCACAATAACAACTAAATCATGTGATCACTGCCACCAGAGTGAGCCCACAATCAGTTGTTGATAAAGCACATTTAACTACTACTATAATAAATGTGTTTAACTTAAAATTAAAAAAAATAACAATTATATAAACATTTTGCTGTAATAGCATAAGTAATAATTTTATTTACAAAAATACAATGGATTTTCACCCAAGATTAAAACCTTCAGGTCTATTTTCAAATTAAAAACACTCTCCACACATACCTAATAGCATTAATAAAAATTTTGAAAATAGTTAACAAAAATCGAAGCTTCTAAACCTTACTTATTAAATTAAAATATTATACAAACAATTGAGAAACTAAAATACAAAACCTTTTATTTATGAATTCAAAAAACAATAAGTAGTTTATTGGAAAACAGTAAATATACTAATATATTCACACATATTAGTTCTTTTTTATCAGCAAACCAAAACTAGTTAAATATATACCAGTATATATTACACAAAACTAACTGACTACATACTAAGATAAAAACATAAAAATGTCAATTACCAACATTCACTTATAATACAAATTAAAGATTTAAAGCATTCTAAATTTGTTCAGTATACTGGCTCCACAAGAATTTTTAATAATTGTGTTTAAACTAATCTTTTTTAAAGTATTTAAAACTTTCTGGAAACCTAGACCACAACTTAGGACCTAAATACCTGAAGGAATTTTGACCAAGCCTTGTTCTAGGTCTTCAACTAAAAAATAATTAATTTAAATGTTTTGGGTTGTTTGTATGAACCATACTAACTGAAATAAAGAAAATGTGGCCAACTTGCAAATTAAACACCTTATTAAACTTCAGTATGCCAGATTTCACAAACAAGGAGTTTGTTGTTGTCAGTGCAAGCACCTGACAAACATAGCTTACAATTCTTTTTTGCATACTTACAATTGACTTCAAATGACAGCTAGCAGCACCACCCATATCAGATTTTCAATACTGAATATGTTGTTAGAACAAAGTTTAATATACCTTTTTCAAAGTATTTATACCTAAATATATCACAACTTTGACATTTTAAAACAACTTCTTGAAAGCCAAGTTTTAGGGCATTTTTTATGTACCTTCAATTTGTCTTTTAATAACACAAGATATTTAATATTTTCATGCTGCTCAATCACCAAACAAATTACCTTAACAGTGAATTCACTCTTTTCTGCAGTTTTACTAAAATGCAAAAACTTTGTCTTAGAATAATTAATCTATTCTTACAAAGTTATTCATAAACTTTCCCCAATTCCGTATTTATAACAGCATTCACGTGGTCAGAATCACAATGTTGGTAACTTAAGCAAGCATTATCTGAAAACAATTTCAATCCCAAAAAAAAAACAGATCAATAACTTTTTTTTTTCACAAGCCTAAATTAATTCCTCAATGATCTGATTTACTGCTAACTCAGTCAAATTATTTTCGAAAACAATACTATTTTCAATGTAGTAAATAAATTGACAGAAAACAACTGCTTAGTCTTTCACACATTAATGTCTTTAAAGTTAAAAAAAAAGAAATAGAAAAGAAAAAGGTCTTTAATTATTGAAATTGATTTTTTCCATTTTTGTAAATTGCCACCTTGGCATGCTCAAGAGTCTCAGGAAACCCCACTCAACACATATACTTTAAAGATTACAAAGATTTGGAGAAACTATTTACGCACAAGCTTCACAGAAGAATTACTAGGGATTTAAGAAAACTTACTCTTCATAGACTAAAGTTTTTTTTTTCAATTTAACTCTCTGATATGTCCTTAAAAAAACCATTGTAACGAATCCAAAGAAACTTCATAATAATCTCAAGCAATTTAGTTTTAAAATATCAGCTATAGACAAAAAAAGCTATTTGCAACATTACCAATTTCTCTTGGTTCAGCAACAAAATCACATCAAGCACACCATTGATTTTAAAGTGAGGGGTAGGCCTGGTGGCACACATATTATTAAGTGTTTTCACAAACTTATTCTGTTTTTTTATTTTTGTTTACCTCTTTAAAAAAAAGTCTTTTAGAGCATTGAATAACTCTATATAGTAGATTTCTAAATTTTGTGAAAGAATATGAAAAAGTTTGTGAAATATTTTTCGTTTTATCTTTGATGGCAGACTAAAATATTATATGTTATTGTTTAACTAAAATAATTATATTCTTGGTAATCTAAGACTTAGCTTTTAACTTTTGATCTTTTTTGTTTCAAATTCTATTTTAAGCAAGAAAAAATACTATGGTGCTAAACAAACTTAAATTTATTCCAACACAAATTCACATCTTCACCTTTTGTAACTCTCATTCTAAGTTTACTCATATTCGCATTTAGATAATAAAAAAACTCCAACATCAAACTTACTAGTCTTGAACTAAAATTTGATAACTCATTCTTTTTTTGTTTTCTTCACATGAATTATTACAAACAAAAGGCATATGGTCAGATATGATGTAGTTTACAACATCAACACTCAGTTTTTCACACCTTAGCTAGAATATACATGATAAAATAATGAACTTAACAAATAGTCACAAAAAATTATAATAGAAGTATTAACAACCTGTCTGGCACCAAGATCAAGAAAGATGTTCTAAATCAGGGTTTCTTTAACTTTTTTTCAAAATGCCCCCTTTAAAGAACTTAAGAGCTATGGCCCTCTCTAACAAGATTTCTCAAAAAACTTCTATAGAAAACCCTTACAACCTTTTTTATTTTTGCTCTTTATCATCAACTCCATAATAGCTAGTGTTAATTTTAAAGTATGGCCTTGGGGCTCCCCTTTTTACAACTTGTGGCCCTTGACTCCTTTTTTGCTTTTCATCATCAACTCAAAAATATTTAGTGTAAGTTTCAAACTATGGCCTTGTGGCTCCACCTTTTACGGCTTGTCGCCTCCTATATTTCCAAATTTTTTTCATAACACATAGTAATGTTTCAAAACTACCATTAAAAAGACCCAAGACCTTTTTCATTTTGCTCTTCATCATCAACTCTGGAATATCTAGTATATGTTTCAAATCATGACCTAAAGGCCCACTTTGGGAAAGACTGTTCTAAATAATCAAAAAATCAGTGTTTAATAAACTATTGTTTGCATCACCACTAATAACATAGTCTTTATTTCTTATAAGCAAATAGTTCTAAACACACTAGAAATTATTTTTAATTACTTGCAAGGGGTAGAATATGAGGCTGATGTTTTATTTTACCATTAAAAAAACAAATGAACCATTAAGTTCTTGTTTCATTATTTAGAGTATAGTTCTGAACAAAACCTAATTTTTTTTACAAAGTTACTGCAGTACAGGTATAAAAACTATTAAAGACCTTTTTAAAAACTCTTCCTAATTATATTTAACCCTTACAATAATCGTGATGTCATTTTTTTGTTTGTATATCTACAGACAACAAAAAGAAATCCTTGCATTTTTAGGTCTTCCAACGTTCAATTTAAAAAGTTTTCAAAGCCCTCTTTTGAACTCCTACACCACCAGACCACAAAAGGGCCTAATATATATATTAAGAGCAAAGAGGCTTTATTACATTTTTACATGTTGATCTTATTTTAAAGATCTTCAAGTTAGCTAACAGTTGCTTTAAATATTTTTTATGATGAACATTAGTTTTTGATATATGAGGGGACAGAGTCAGAGAGCTCAATAGGTTACTTATGCAAGGACGAAGTTACAAAAGAATAAAAAAACTATTTCCTTAAAAATCCATCTTCTCCTACAGGTTTCAAAGCAATCTTTCTTGAACTTTTAAGTTAAGTTTTAACATGATAATAAATAATCCTATTGTAGAAACTTAAAAAATTATGAGTAAAAAATTTAGTTTCATTTTGAAATAAATGTTGTTTTTTTAGGTAATAATACTTATATCTTTATATTTTTATCAAATTTTCGCAATAGGATTTTATTTATAATGCAAGAAATATTTTCTAAAATTTGAGGTCAATAGCTAAAAAGATCAAGGAAAAGATATGTTTTCATAGAATCTTATAATTTCTTAGTAAATTTAAAGTAAAAAATTGTAGTACATGTGTTTGTCAGGGTTTCCACTAAAATTTCAAAAGACATTTATAGAGAAATCCATAAAATATAGAAAATTTATGAGGAAATTATCAAAGAATTATTTTGTTAATAAAAAGAATTTTATTGATACAAACATATGTTTAAGGTTCATAAAGTAAAATATGTCATTAGCCACTTATAAGCACAGTTTTCATAGGAATTTAGAAATTTTGAGGGTTTTGAGATCTAATTTTAGCTAAATTAGCAAACTTAAGATAAATAGTATTTAATATAAATAAGAAAAAAAATTATCTACTAGGTGGCACCATGGTTACAGTTTTGTACTAAGATTGCAAAGATCTAGATCAAAATGTTAATTAAAATTTTTCTAACGTGTTTTATCACCACTCAGTGTCACTGTTTTGGCTTTTAAATTTCATTAACCCAAAAAAACATAATCTATAGGGATATCTAGGGATTTTCACATATTTTTCAACTTTTTTTAGTCATTATAGGGATTTTTCAAAATATTGCAAATTTCTAGGGATTTAGAAAGAATTATAGGGATGTATAGGGAAGTGGCAACCCTGGTTTGTATAATAAAAGAAAGAAAAAGTGAACGCTCACAACTATGGTCAATGGATTGGTGTGGAGAAAGACCTTTTGGTTATCAAGCCTCACGCCATATATGTGTAAATAACTTTAATAAGTTTTATTCAAAACTTTGATAAAATCTATTTTTAAGTTAAATGTATGACTTTTTTTATAACTTGAACTAATTAAAGAAATTATTTTTAAAAGGAAAAAAATGGTATGCACTCTTTTTTAAACCCATTACTGCTAATATTAACCATGAGAATCATAGTCTACCATGGGCACCACACTGTCTCTTCCCAAAGATTTAGATTTTTATGATCATGTACGTTCACATTTTTCTTGTTGCCCTCTCTACAAGAGCAACCCTGAAAATGCAATAAAAAGGTCAATAATAGAACAAAAAGGGAGAAGTGGTGAAAATGCTATAACTAACATAATTTCCTTTTCTAAAACTAAATGTGTTTAAAAATAAAACAAAAAACAAAAATAAGACTTAACAACTACTAAAAGTAAATAAAAAATTAGTTAATAAATCTCACTTAGAAATAAAAATAAACAAATTAGTTTCAACTATTTCTGTTCAAAAACCCTGTTACTCTAAAACAAACTCAACAATTATTTTTTTTTAAATTTAAAATGAATTACAAATAAATAAAAATAATAATCATACTTAATTATAAACTCACATGAAAAAGAAGAAAAAGTTAAGTTAGTAAATAAAAACTGCTTGTTCAAAAACTAAGACCAAATCAACTCTGCTCACACCCAGCCAACACAGCTGCCATTGATTTTTCTTAAAAAGAAAAAAAAATCAAGGGTAAAACCTAATAACTTAGAAATCATTTTATGTGATACTATTTAAAACAGAAAATTAAGATTGATTTATGTCTAATTGATTTTTGATTAATACATTTTTAGTCCAGATTGAAATGTAATAAGATAGTTTTGATCATTTAAGCTTTTTGGAATTTCCTCCCATACCTTATATCCAAGATAAGATAAGGACTTAGAACAGAAAAAAGTAATTTGTCTCTGAAAATCTCGTTGAATGGTTGTGAATTTTGTTTATACTTGTAAAGTAAGGATTGAAATTAACAGGCAACATACTTTTTTTGAATTTGTACATAAAGACTCCTAACTCATACTGAAACATGTTTTCAAAATCTATTTTTGTATGCCTTTTCAATATTTTTATACTACTAATATTTTCATTCCAACTTTTTAAATGTATGCACTTTGAAGCTCTATTTACAAGTTTATTGATCTCAGTAATTTTAGTTCTGCTTGCTCAACCCCAAAAAAGTAATTCATACCTAACATGACTCATCAGAAGTGAGTTAAAAATTTAATACAAAAAGTTTTGATTTAAATAGTACCGTGTTTTGTATAAAATACCTATTGTCTTTAGTAATTTTGTTTTTAATGTTTTAATATCAACAAGAAGTTAGCAGTGTATATAAAAGTATACATATGCGTATTACATAATTTGTTTTAATATGGTTAGACCAATTAAGATTACTGTCAATTGTAACACCCAAATATTTATAATTATTTACCGTTGATATAGTTGAATTACCAATTTTTATATCTAAGTTGATGTTTTTCCAAATATCAATTTTGCTTGAGTGGAAGAGCATGTATAGATTTTTTTTCATACAAATAAATGCATTTCTTCAAAAACTTATATAACAAAAAAGCCAAAAAAAACCTTACCACTCTTTCTATGCCTTAAATAAGAATGTTAATCAAAGTTACTGCACATAAGGTTATGAAAATTTGTATTTGTTATATGGAAGAAATTATAATCTGATTATTTACTTTTTATTGATCCATATTTCTTTAAATAAACTTGCACACATTTAACATTTTGATGTGCCATTTTGATTACTAACTTGATTATCTTTAAAAAAAAATTAACAAAAGTTTTTAATAAATAGAATAAAAGATTTTATAAATATAGGTGCTCAAACTTTACCTAAATGATTCAGAACTATTCTCTGAAAACAAGTGCATGTGTTGCAACCTAGAAATTAGTGTTGATATTATTATTTACATAGGTTAGCTTCAAAAAACTTTATAACCTTTGAATATTTCAAAACAAAATTTACTTTTTTTTATTTTAATTATTTTAATTCTTTTTTTTTGTAATATTTTTTGGTTTAGGATAAGGGTATATATTATAAAAAAAAAATTAAAAAATAAATTTTCAGGGTTACCACTCGTTTTTTCAAAAAAAATTTCAGGTTTTCGAAATTCCTTTCAGGTTTTTAAAAGTAAACATTTTTGGGTCTATTTTTAGTTTAAAGTTAATTTCTATAAAATATTCTGTGTTAAATAGTACAGAAACATTTAAAAGATGCTGTAAAGTTACTTTAATGTGTTTTTAATAAAGAATTTTTTTGATGATGACAAAAAAATCTTGTTTATATGATAGATTTTTTGTGTCAAATTGAAATTTAAGTACTGAAAATGTTAAAATTATTGAAAATTCGAAGTTTTTTGATCAAAATTCCAGATTTTTCTAGGTTTCCAGGTAAAGTGGAAACCCTGAATCTTGCTTTGATATATGCAATTTACTTATAAGTTTTTTATTATTCAAACTATATGTCCATTAACTTATAAACAAAAATAATTTGTAATTAAGAATTCATTTTGATCTATTAGAAATTATTTTCATTTCAGTCTGTTACACAAAAGTTATTATTTATTAATACTTTAGTTTTTCAGTGCTAATAAAAACTAATTAGATAAATAAAACTTAACAGCAGTACTGAACATATATAGAACTGTAATGAAATTTAACAAATTAAATAAATAATAATGATAGCACACCCAATATCATAATAGAGACCTAAGTTATTTTATAAACAACAGCCAAGATATATTTAAGCATAATAAGCATTATTTTAACTTTCAAATATTATTTCACTATAGTGTTGTAACATGCTTTTGTATTGGTGCTTTTACACTTTGTTTACTTTTTCAAAACTGGTGGATTTATTGATGATATTATTAAAAGCTACTAAATTAGTTAGCAACAGTTTATAATTATCTTTATAAAAGGTTGCTCTATTATCTTATATAATTAGGGATTTGCAAACTGTGACCCATAGGGGTAAAAGTACGGTTCGTGAGCATGTATTTATTATTATTAAATAATGACGTTAATTAAAATAAAAGTAACATTATTACTAAATACACAATTGTGACCCGCAAAGGATTCATTTTATTTTCAAAATTTTGCAGCGACTACAAAATTCCTGCAGCGAACCCCGATTTACATGATTCCATATGACATTGGAACAAGAAATTAAGGCAAAACTTTAAAAATTTCCACAAAAAGCCAAGCACTTTTTTTTTTTTGAAAAGTGTTTTTTATAATACTACGTATACGTATTTGTACAACCAAGTAAATATACAGACCAAATATTAAACTCGATCGATCACGTTTTGTTTTGCACAAATAAACTGAATAAAATATGTTTAAATCACAAAAAATATTTAAAAAAAAAACTTATTAAAGTATAATAGTTAGTTGTAATTAAAAGAAGAGTCAAATAAATGTTATATACCTGTTTAAAAATAAACTTGCAAAAATGTGTTGGAAAAAAAAAGTACTATAATATATATTTGTTTTTTATTTAAATACATAAAAGTTAAACATTGTTATTTGTTCAAATTAAATACTTTTTTTAATCTGTTAACATAATATCTACAAGTATTTTATACATAAAAAAGTTTTACAAACTAAATAACAAAAACATTACTCGATAATGATATCCAAAAGCTTTTTTATTCACCAGGTCCTAGAAGTAATTACTTTGAGCGCTTTTTTAGTGTCTTTAAATAAAAGTATGTTTGATTTGTCCTAAAATTAATAAAAGAGTATAAACTATAAATTTAGTTTTGAAAACAGTTTTAGGTAGTTTAAAGCTTAAACTTTAGTTTTTGGATATAAAGGTTTAGTTTAAAAAATTAGGATTAAACTTTTGTATTGTATTAGTTTATAAATTAAGAAACGGATACTATTTTTTGGATTAAGTAGAGATGTAAAAAACGATGTATAAGGTTAGTAATTGGAAATATTGCTTAAAATATTAAAAACAAAAAGAAAACTGTTTTTTAGATATGTATAAAATTCACATTATTTTAAAACTTTTAATTCAATTATGAACAGTATTTTAATAATTACGCGTATTTGATGTATATCTCAGCACATTTTCAGAACGAAACAAACATATCTATGAAAAATTCTTGTAAGAATGTAAGAGATTTAATTTGCGCTATAAAATTACCCTATAGTAAAACAAATTTGAATATCTTTTAAAAATTTGATACAAGTATGAATCTATAACTATTGTAATTTCCAGATTAGGAACTATTTTTACAGTACAAACCTTGTAATGATTTTTATTAAACTAAGTATAAATCTTAAAAAAGCAAGAAGTACTAATTTTTTTTAATGTAATTATTGAGTACTATCGAATTGAAAAATATACTATTAGAAAAGTTAAACTTTATTTTTATAAAGAACTATTTTAAAAATTTCTATATATGTTTGAAAAATTTTGCACAAAAATATAATAATAGTTAAACTAAATACTATTGTTGTAGTGTTTTCAATATTATCGATTCTACAACTTAAGTCTGCATTTTAAGTTTTGTTAGTTTAAGTTATATATAGATTTAAGAACAACATTATCATATTTAAAAGTATTATTAAAATTTAGTTATAAAATACAAATATGTAGATATAAATAAATTTTTTGCTGAATTAGTTATAGTAGTTTTGAATGTATTTTTCAATTTTAAAAATATTTGTTTTTTGAAATGTTGCTTAGTTAAGTTTTACTTGATTTTGATATAAACCTTTAATCAAAGTATGACAACTTATTTAGTTAAAAAAATATGGTTTTGTACAAAGTTTCATTTAAACTTTATGTTTAGAAAAATAGCTTTTGCCAGTTTTTAAACAAGTAGTGTACATTTATGATAAATAAAAACAACCTTACAACTAATTTATTAACACAAATAGCTAATATTTAACTCAAACAAAAATGAAATTATTTTTCTATAATGTTTTTTATTTTTGTACCTAATACTTGTTAAAGCATTATAATTAACTAAATAAGCTAAAAAATTCAAATTTTACTTATAAAAACTATGGTTTTAAATTGTAGCAAATGGGATTAAAAATTTTATTTTCACTGTCATTAATTAAGAGTAGTTTATGATTGAAAAAAATAGTAGAAATATTATTTAAAGACTAAAAAGATAATATAATGCAGATATGTAATTGTTATGCTAAGTGGACTGTCAGTAGTATGAAAATTTAAATTAAAGAAAAGCAACCTGCAGAATATTTCAGTTAAACCCTCAGAATATAAGTTATAAGTACATTTTTTTATACAATCATCTGATGTCAAAAGAGTTTTTTCAACTAAAAAACAGAAAAAGGATAATTAAAAACTACAGTAGGCCAGTTTAAAATCCTGACTAAACTCATTGAGTCAGGGTTGCTAAAAAACCTGGAATCCTCGAAAAACCTTGAAAACCTGGAACTTGAAAATTTATGAAAAAATCTGTTATTTTGAACAAAAGTTACTATAAAACTAGGAAGAACTTGGAATTCTAAACAACTTTTCCATGTTAAGTAGTAAAATTTCGGTTTGATACTAAAAATCTATTGTATACATAGATAAAAAAATTTCAGTTATCAAAAAATTTTTTATACAAAAACACATATAAAGAAGCTTAAGGATATCTTTTCAATGTCTTTATACTATTTAACACAGTTTTTTTTAAATTTTAAAATAAAAATAGACCCTAAAACGTGTAATTTCAAAAATCTGGAAGAATTTTTTTAAACCTGGAGAAAATTTGCCAAAAGTATTTGGCAACCCTGTTAACTGTTAATTTTTTGGTGGAAACTTGATAAAAAATTCAATGATTTAAATCAGTGGCCTTCAAGCTAATCAAAATCTATGCACCCTAAAATTCAAAATTAAAATTGTGTGTACCCCAACGTGCGATATCTAGTACATGGTTCAAGTTTCCTGTAATATCTAGTACAGGGTTTCTTAAACCTTCTTTCACCCTCCAACAGGTTTCTCAAAAAACTGCTTAAAATTTTCTCTTTTTTTGCCGTTCATTATCAACTTCAGAATATGCAATCCTCAAACTATGGCCTTGTGGCTCCCCGTTTTACGGCTTATAGTCCCCTAAATTTTATTTATTTCATAATAAGTAATATAAGTTTCAAACCTAACATTGAAAACCATCATCAACTCCAGAATATTTAGTGTAATTTTAAAATTCAGGATAAGATTCGTGCACCCCAAAATAATTTTTGTGCACCCAAAAAGTTTCGTGCACCCCTAAATAAAATTCATGTAAACAAGTGTGCACTGGTGCTCACGTTGAAGACCACTGATTTAAGTAATTAAGTTATGAAAAGTCTGTAAACAAAAAAGATGAATGAATTTTATGACAGAGGAAGGTAAAGTTTGTTTGTATTTTATTAAACTTTTATTAGTTTTTATAGTAGTTTTTGTGTAAGTTTGTTACAAATATTTGTTTAAAGTAGAACTAGCTTTTAATTTATTAAATCGTATTTTGTAAACACCACTTAACTTGTTATACATAAAATTTATTAATTTTTTAGTGTACTGGATCAGAAAAATAACTAGCATTTTAAAATGAATATTTTATGTCTAGTAGATACATTTGTTTGTAGCTAATATAACCATTTTTAATTAATGCTAGTCTATAAATAGTAGACTAAAAAAATATTTTACTTTATTTTTAGTCTACATGTTCTAAGTCTAGTTTTTTTTTGTTTAAGTGGTTCATTTTTAACAATGTTTTTTTTTTTTGTTTCCTTTTTTAGTTTCATTTAAATAGCATAAAAACTAAAGACAGCATAAAGGTTAAGTTTTTGGTGTTCTTACAACTTGAATAGTTAGTAATGTGAGTTTCTAGCAATTTTAAAGCTAAAATCCTTTTTTTAATTTTATTTAGTTTTAACTTTGTCTTAAACTTTGTGGAGCTTTTATTTATTAAGTTTAAGTTTTTTTTTTATAAATGAGTTAAGATCGTTGTATCAATCAAACAAAAACTGTAAACTAGCTTAAAATAAAAGTCTAGTCTATAGAAAAAATTACATCCCTTAATCAAAAAAATACATCGGCAGCATGATTGATGATGTTTCAATTTTTTGCTTAAAATTTAACTTTATTTTAATAAAAAAACCTAAATACAGTTTTCTATATTTAAAGTTTTAAAAAATTATTTTTCAATATGTATTTAGAATTAAATATTTTGTTACTCATCAACAAAAACACTGATGTCTGACCAAACACCAACTACCAGCCAGCTTGTTCACTCAAGCGTGAAGAGTTTCGGTAGGCACATGGTGATGGCAGGGGCGGGTTCAGCACTTGCCAAGACAGTAATGAGCCCGTTGGAAAGAGTGAAGCTTCTGCTTCAACTGCAAGCCACCTCAACTCAAATCGCTAAAGACAACCAGTACAAAGGTAGTTTGTTTTGTTGTTTGTTATTTATTGGTTGTTGGTGTACTTAAAAGCAACGTGGACTCTTATTCATTTTGTGAAACATCTGACTCAATATTTGTTATTTAGTACTGTTTGGTAAATAATTTTCAATTTTTTGTTGCAACAACTTTTAACAAACTATAAATGATTGAAATCAAACCTTGTTTACTAGAATTATTTTAGTCTACTTAGCTAACATGTCTTTCTTTAAATTGTTAAGCATTACTAAAGTTTAAAAAATCGACGAGCAAATATACGTTTTGTTAGTGTTTTACTTATATATATGACGTGTTTAGAGTTAAAAGTTTACACAAGGTGTTTGCAGCCTTTTACGAAGAAAGCATTTACTGTTTAAAGTCCTTTTCGGGCAACTTTAAATATAAACAAATAGTAAATTAAAAAGTTTTCTTAAGAATTTAAGTATAAAAGAAAGAATGAATCAGAATAGGCAGCACAATTTACACGCAAGCAAATGTTGATTAATTTGGCTTACTATTAATATACTCACTTATTTATTTTAGTCAAAAAACACAAAAATGTTACTTGATTTATGCATTTAAAAGTAAAAAGTTATCAAAAACATTTTTACTTAAATGTTGTTTTGTTTATGTTTTTTTTTAATTTAAAACCGGTTAGTCAAGAACAACTTTTTAGGTATACTTGACTGTTTAAAGAGAGTTCCCAAAGAGCAGGGGTTCCGGAGTTTTTGGCGGGGAAACCTGACGAACGTTTGCAGGTATTCAGCTCTACAAGCATTCAACTTTTCTTTCAAGGAGGCGTACCAACCTCATATGGCAAGATTGTTTGCGAACAAATCAGACTTGAAATCGAATTTAGCTGCGAATTTGGCTACTGGTAGACTTTTTTATATGTTTTTGATTTTATTTTTATTAAAAAAACTCTTTTTAATGGATAAAATTATGTTAAAATAAAAAAATGTACCTAAAACATTTTTCGAGCTTTTTTTTAAGCTTTGTATTTAATTTTTGTTAGACTAATCAAGTGTTTAAAAAAGTTTTCAATAAAAAGTGTACATTAAACTTGTTTAAGTTGTTTTTATTCAATAAAATATTTCTTAATTTTACAGGAGCAGCAGCAGGGGTCAGTTCCCTTGTTATCACTTATCCGCTGGATTTCGCCAGAACGCGCTTGACGACGGACGTGGGTAGGGGAGCGAGCAGGCAGTACAGGGGGCTCACCCACTGCATCAAGTCCATTGTGACGTCAGAAGGGTGGAGGGGCCTCTACTTTGGCATGTCGCTGAGCATTCCTACTGTCGTGCTGTACAGGTGAAGTTGTTGTGTAAAACATTGCGAATCCTGATACTACGCGTTGTGTCTTAAGTTTTTAACGTATTATTTCAAAGACAAGAATTTTTGATATGGTTGTTTTTATTGTAATTTAATAATGTGCAAAAGTAGCTTTAGTTTCGTTTTGAAAAAGTAAAGCGTCTTTACTCTGGCCTCTCATTGAGTGTTTCTATTTTTATGAAATAAACAACACTTATCTTTTTAACAGAGGAATATACTTCGGCGCTAATGACACTTTTCTTCAGCAACTACCAACCGACTCAGTTTTTGTCAAATGGTTGTACGCCCAGGCCACTACGACTTCTGCCGGACTCCTGTGTTACCCGATGGACACTGTACGAAGAAGGTTGTTATTTGGTATTGTGTTAAATCGTTCAAGCGTTGTTGCTTAATCCGTACAAACTATACTATTGTTCAGGGGCGTGTTTTGACTGGTTTTCTGTTTCTTATGAACCTCCTGAAAAAAGAAAACAAAAAGAAAAAAGAAAAAAACATTCTTAGAATATCACTAAAAACGTTGTTTATTGACTTTGTTTTGGTTATTTGATAAACTTTGATTAACGAATGTGAATTTATAACATTGAAAGACTCTAAGTAAACCCTATCAAAAAATGCTCGTTTTGCCCAGGTGAAATAAGTTTCAAACAAAATTTTAATTATAACGTGATAATAGGTACAAGTTTTAAAGTAGAATTTTTATTCTGGGAATCTTTTTACTAAGGTTCTCTTAGTTCTCATTATAAATTGTTACTTAGTGTAAAAAACTTTTGATTAAGTATTGTTTATCAACTAATAAGTACAATTTTACTTAAAAAATGTCCAATATCATCACTAAAGTTTTTTTTTTACTTAGTTGATTGATAATAATGATGTTGTGTGAAGCTTTTAAACCTTGAAAAATGTAATTTAGAGAGTTTTCTAAATCATCTTTAGACCACTACACCACCTAAAAATTTATTCATTCACCACTTAATGGTATTTTAATGTTTTTATAAGTTATTCAACTTTTGTATATCTGTTGGCCACATAGTTGATTCTTGATTTTTTGAAATTTTTAGCTCAAAGAGATTTTAAACCAATCATTAGAGTTCCTGCACCATCAGGCAAACATTTAATTATAATTTAATGATATTTTAATTTAAAATTTTAATTAAATAATTAAAAATATAATTTTATATTAATAGTCTAAACATTTTTTTAGTGAACTTTTAATTTTTATTTAATTTGTTTTATTTTTGTATATCTGTTGGACACAAAGCTGTATAAGACTTGTACAATTGTATAAGTCTAAAAATTTTTTAAAAGTGAAATTTTAAATTTATACTTTTATTTAAGTTGTTTAATTTTGTATATGTGTTTGTCAAAAATTGATTTTTGATTTTTTTAAATTTTTAACTCAGAGATTTCAAAACTATCATTAGAATCCCTGCACCATCAGGCAAACATTTAATAATAATTTAAGGATTTATTAATTTAATTGTTCAAACATTTTTTTAGTAAAACTTAAATTTTTATAGATTAAATTACTTGAAAAATAATTTTTATTAAAAATAGATATATAAATGTAAAAAGTTCAAAATTAAAAAAAAATTGTAAGAACTCCATGTATACTATTAATTTTATATATATTTTTTTATTTCTAAGCAGAAAAAAGCACTTAAAACACAGAGTTTTTTGGCTAAATATTGCGTACTTAACTGACAGTGCATACCTAAGAGGTGTGTACTTAAGCGGCGAGTTAAAAAAAAAATGTGAGCCCCCTTTGAAAAAAGTCTAGACTTGCCCCTGCTATTGTTTATTGAACGATAAAAATACGCTCAAAATATTTACTCCTAGGACCTGGTGCACGAAGAACCTTTCGGTTATCGAGTCGTACACCACGGTTAAACTGTCATTAATAAAAATAGTGAGATGTTAAGTGAAAATGTAACAAGTTTGTGTTATTAAAAAGCAATTTTTTCCAGTACGTATAATCTATCTAAATAGTTTTTTTATACTTTAGCTAAAAAAACATTATTATAACACTTTTTAGAATTTTTCACTGTTTTTAGCAGTACTTGAATTTGTTTTCGCAAAATAGAAGAAGTATTTGTTATATATTTAGTTGATCAGAATCAAATTAAACTTCACCGTAAGAAATTAAACCCTGAATATAAGAACTTTAAAAGATGTATAACATAAACTGTGAACATTTTGTTGAAACAACAAGTTAAGTTCTTCAGCATAGTTGGAAAAACTAACATCTGAAAATAAAAATTCCATTATAAAAATACTAAGACTAACAAAACGCAATATTTTAGGTTAGTCATGTCAAACAGTGTGCTGTGTAAAACAGTATGCTGTTTAACATGTAAAAGATAATTTAAAAACTGCGAAAAATTTTCATCAATAAACAAAACACACAACATTTCAGGTTGGTCATGCAGGGCGGAAGGGAAACCACCGAGCGACATTATGTCGGTTATTTTGATTGCGCCAAAAAGATGTACTCGAAAGAAGGGGGAGCGAGGGCGTTTTACAAGGGGGCGCTGACCAACGTGCTGAGGGGGGCAGGGGGCGCCATTGTGCTCGTTCTGTTCGGAGAACTGAAGGAAATATGCAAGGATGAAAGTTAAACATTTTTTTTTTGATGGCATTGAAATGAACTATTTTTGGCAAATTATTTCGTGCAAGTTATTTAGGTCAATGCTTAATATGCTGTACTTGCCATTGAAGAAAACATTGTCAGGCGAATAAGTTTATAGTTTTATTTTTTTACACCTGATTTTTGGTATTGTTGTTTAGATTCTACTCTTTTATCAAAAAAGACAGTGTTAAATTTTTTTTTAAGTCTTAAAGTATTTAAATTTATTTCACAACTTCTTAAACTTTTTATAAATAAATTTTGAAATTATTAAAAATATAGGGCTTCTTACTGTCTTGGTCACGGCTTGTTTGTTTTTATGAATGAGTTGCTACCAGCTTTAAAGATTAATTTTAAAAGTTTTTTATTAAAGGTGTTACACTATTATTTATAATTTAAAAATAAATTAACTTGATTTCACTGACAAATCTGTTTACAGTTTACATTTAGTTCTTTTTTTTTGATTATTCATATCAAAATGATAAATGTCTTACTAGTATATAAACTAACAAAGCGGTTTAACTGTACTCTTATATTTTAAACAATGTTGTTTTATAGGATACCTATAAAAAATACGAGTATAAATGAATTAAAACAACATCAATTTACATATATCTGCTTATGACGCTTTCGAAATATGAAACTAAACCTCAAATCAATTTATACAAACTACAACAATCAACAATACATCAAAATTCTATTTAATTAATTTTATGAAGTAATCTGCAGAAAAAAGTGTATTGTGGCAATTAACATTCACTTTTGCAATCAGAAAACGAACTTTCACTTTGCTGTTTAGTAATTAATAAAACTGAAAGTACTTGCAGCTCATTGCAGCAGCAAAACTCACAATGCAGCAGTAGAGAACAAAGATCATGAGGAACAAACATAAGTTGCTTCGTTACCATAAATCAAAAAATTCACGAATTTGTTTGAGACTTTCTTCAAATCATACTGTGCTGGCAACACGCTCAATACGATAAACTACCGAAATAACAGAAAGTAAGGCTTGAAATCCTTTGAACAAGCAACATATATGTTTAATTGCCTGGTTGAAAAAAAATTCCAATGATGAAATAGAAGATAAAATAAAAACAAATTATACAGTAAACTTCCTTTATTCTACCAACATATGTTTCTGTGTGTCAACGAATCAACACACTTCAACTGGGTTGTTAATAGGAAAGATAACTAAATCAAAATTTACTGTATAATGTTAAGAAATAGAAGATACAAATTTATTGTATATTAATTTTAAGTTTTTATGGCTGTGGGAAAGCTTGAAAAGTCCTTACGATATTTTCGATGGTAAGTTTGTGAAATGAATAATTTTTCTGCAAAAAAAAGTTTATGTTAAAAGTTAAGGCAATGTAGATGGTTTTAATTTAGTTTTTATAAACGCATTAGGTTTTATACATTTATTTAATGAAAATTTTACTGCCTTGTCAGTTATCAGTAGAATTTAAAGAGTAAGTAAATTAGTTTTATATTAGTTGTATCATTTTTACGGTCAATGAAGAATATAAATTGTTCAAAAGTTAAGAAGTTATAGATCACTATCAGTACTTATAAAGATTGATACTACTAAATTACATTTACTGCTAGTTGAATAAATATTTAATCTTTTTAACTACGTAAAAGTTTGAACAATTCAATTTATCAACTCAAATAACAGAAAAAAAGTCAAAAAAGAAAATTATTTTTGTTCTCTAAAGAAAAAATCCTGGCATAAGTAGTCAAAAGCTAGCATGAGTACTTAAGAAACTTAAAAATAATTTTTTAAAACAATTTTAGTATAACACAATGATTAAATATATAAATGTTTTGATAAAAAACAAAAGAAATAAAATCTAACCTAAATTAAAAAATAAATAGTTAATAACTTGTTGAGAACTGTAAAACTATTTAGATATTAAACTTATTACTACAAATAATTTAAGTAGCAAGTAATGTTCTCTAAACTCAGTATTTACTTTCATTCAAAACAAAACTGTAAATTTATAAGCCTACCTATTTATAAAGTAATTTTGTTTTATATAAAACTTGTTTATTCCTAAAACATTTTTAAATCTTTAGCTTGCACAACTGCATATGACATTATTAAACGGCTTTGGCTAAAATATTTTTACTGTATTCAATATTTCGGACTAAATTTCATAACATTAGTTCTAGTTAGATAAATAAGTTATATTCAACATCTTAATAACACCAAGTTGTTTAATGATACCTTTTTTATCAGAGATGTCGCTAGTGGTTATTTAATGCATACTAATGATTAAAATCCTGTCAATTAAGATTAAATATTAAGAAATTATATCAGAAACTAACCATAAATTTTAGTACACAATCGAGTTACTTATTTGTAACGCTATCAAAAATCTAAAAGGTCATATCAAAAGTTATAAGTCTAATTTTTATACGATGATCAATACAATAAATCTATATGAACTTATACACATTTCTGACAAGCAAACGTCATAAATGGAAGTAATTTTTGAAACTTAAATCTTGAGTGATATTTTTCCTACAGCCTGACTATATTCGTGATATGAACAGAGCTGAAATACTGTATAATAGTTGTTTGTGTGTAACGATAATACATACCCTATATTATAATTATTCAACGAATTCTAAAAGTAAACTCTATAATTGTACCTACTTGTTTTACGTCATATAACAATTTATTGTAACTTTTTACAAATTGTTTTTTTTTTCAGATGGAGGTCCCGAACATTTTTTTTAAGTAGCCAAGTCTCCAAGATAAAGTAATTTGCAGACCGCTCTATATAAATAAAAGTCTTCCATTAAATTTCATTCAATTAAAAAGAAACGTTTTGCGTAATCTTTATAAAAATACTATTTTAAAACAAAATTTTATAAATTAAGCGGTAATAGAAAGAAAGAAAAATGTGAAGGCTCACAACTATGGTTAATGGATTAGTGTTGAAAATAAACATTTCGGTCATCGAGCCTAACACCATATATTTTGTAAATAACGTAATAATTCAAATCTCAACAGTAATACAAATGAAAGCTTTGTTATCAAAAAAGTGGATTTTTTAATACTTAAAATAACTAAGGAAATTAATGTATGCACTCTTTTTAAAACCCATTACTGCCGTATAAACTGTCTAAATCTAAACCATGGTCTAGCATGGGCACAACACTGTCTCTTCCAAAATATTTGGATTTTTATGATCATATAAGTCCACATTTTTGTTGTTACCCTATTTACAAGAGCAACCTTCGAAATGCAACAAAAAGGTCAGCAATAAAGCAAAATGGGAGAAGCGGTAAAACTACTATAACAAATAACTGTCGTAAGTCGAATAAAATAAACTGTCCGTTACATGGTAACTGCTTAATTAAAAATTTTGTGTATAAGGTGCGTGTTAAATGTAAGCTCAGTGAAGATAATAACAAAAGTAATAATAATGTTAATGATAATAATAAGGATAAAGTGTATTTTGGTTCGACAGGAGGTCACTTAAAAAGATAGGTACACCGGGCATAAGTATAATTTTAAGCATGTAAAAAAAAAGAATGGCACAAGACTGTCAGATTTCGTTTGGTAGTATTTTGACAGGTATGGAACCAAACAAGAAATAGAATGGAGCATCCTTCACCACGCCAACAATAAAATCAGTAGCGCGAGCAAGATCTGCCAAATATGCAACCTTGAACGAATGTCAATTTTAGCAGAAGATAGTAAACAATTACTAAATAAAAGACGTGATATTTCAAACGACTGTGCAGACAACCGACGGCTATTCTTCAAATAACACCTTGGCGCTTTCTCACCTTCCATATTTTTCATTTACCTTATACATACACACACACATTCACTTAACATATATTAATACAATTATATATCCTAAGTAATATATAGTTTTATTCTTTTATTATTTATATATCTATTTCACACATGTCACTTTCTATTCTCCGACATTTCATATATTCACGTTACCCTCCTACTATAATTCTTCACACCTTTATGTGTTAAGTTCCAAGTTTAATTAGAAGCCTGTATTCAAATCACAGATAAACCGTGCTTTTTTACCTACTACGCCCAACAGAGCTACTACTTTTACTGCAGGTTTATACTTAGCATATGACCACCTTGTTATTTTACTTTTTAACTTTCATGTATAACACAAAATATTATTATTAAATATTTAAAGTATCTGTATGGGATATTTAATTTAAACACTCGACTGCTACTTTATCAATCAATTATATATTTTTTTTTTATAATTATTAAACACAAAATATATGTAATTTAAGTCATTGTGATTTTATGTATGTAGCTGCAACTTAATTATCGGTCAGCACTTTGTAAGCTCAATAAAAAGTTTTTTTTTTTTGTGTTTTGATTTCTAAAATTTTAATTTATTTCATTTTTGATTTTTAAATTTAAACTAAATCTGCTTCCTAATTTTATATAACTTTGATTTAATATTTACAAGCATTTAATATATAATATAAATGTTACATCGAGTTTCTGTGACTTTTATAGTCTTCGCCGTTGTTAAGTCTTATGAAATTTTATTAATTCATTAACTAATGGTTGATGTTTTATTTTTGTCCAAAATAGATTACAAACATAAAAACTAAATTAACAAACTTTGCAATACAGATTAAACAGTTGAAATAACCTCATTTATGTTGTGACGTAATTATTAGATGTAATGAAAGTATTTCGTTCATTCATTAACAACAGTAAATTTGAATCAGTTATTCTTTCCATTATCGTGAGTGCTTTGTTTATATTATTATTTGTTGTTTTGTTGTGTATTTTAGTTAACTTTAAGTGTTTTAGACATAATAATTACAAATAATATATAGTTTTATAACAGCCGTATTTAGTATTAAGTGTTTTACCTGTTATTAACTATTATCTGTAATAGTTATTTTATTTCAATAAAAAACATGTAAAGACCTACTTTATTCTATGCTTCTATTCTTTCATTACAGTAATTTTTTTTTACAGAACCCAGTTGAAGTGTGTTGATTCGTTAACACACAGAAACATATGTTGGTACAATAAAGGAAGATTACTGTACAATTTGTTTTTATTTATATTCCAGTGAAGTTATTTCACTAGGATCTTTTGTTAGCAAACGATTAAACCATTATTTTGAACAGTTATTTTGTTGTTAATTATTTTTATGATAACTTTACCGTTATCATTTTTAAATAAATACAATACAATATTTCCTTTAGCACTAGAACAGCAACTTAAAAATATAACACAAGATAACTTAAGCTTGACATATCCTTTCTTTAAACAAATAAGTTTCCAATAGCATTATTAATTTATAGTTTTTATGTACTAGTAGTTAAAAAAATATCTACTTACCTAAACGTTATAAATAATAAATTGTGGACTATTTTATAACACAAAGAACTGCAAACTGTACAAATAACAAAAACAGTTTAAAAACCAACAAAAATACAAAAAGTCTGTAAGAAAGAAAAATTACTCAGGATGATCTATCAAATCAGAGTATTGTTTAACAACTGCTGTATGGTAGTCAGTATTACAAAAGTGCACAAAATTGTAAACAACGGATCAAACTAGATTCTTGTGTGACTCAAATGACCTTTGATGCTTTTGTACTAGCTATCAGTCATTACGTCAAACATCTCAATGATTTTTTTCTTTTATTCTTTAGATTTTAGTTCATAACTATTAAATTCATTAATAAACCAATTGGCCTTTGATTCATCAATTTTCAACGATTCACCCATAAACTTAATTCTTTCTAATTCGATACTCAACAAGTCCACACAGTTATCAAACAACATTAGAATCAAATTAAACTTTTCTCTTATATATTTTTCTTTAATGCCTTTGAATAATCTACTACCGTAATCAGCTTCTTTCCAGATTGTTCGCTCTAAGTTAAAAGCATGAAATATAAACAGCTTTATTTTTCCATGGACTGTCGGCTGATTTACTTCTTCGCAAACTTTACCAAGACGATCACGAGCTTCTTTATACAAGGATTCATTCAACATACCTTCTGTCAACTGCTCAATAGTTTCTGTAAGTGCTCGTTTTTCTGTGCCACATGATTGAAAACTTCATTAAAAAAAAAGATTGGTGTTTAAGTAAGTCGTGAGAAAATTTAATATTTTGAATATTTTCTTGAGGATACTTTGTTAATTCTTTTGTACTAGTTTGTTTAGTCAACTTGACATTGAAACTAGTTTCACCATTTCCTGACTTTTTTTCTTGAGCAAAAGTATCACTATTTTCTTTGTTTATTTTGTCTTGACGTTCTCCATTTACATTGGTACTTGGTAATTTATCAGAAGTCTTAACTGATGGACTGCACACAGTGTTAGTCATTTGTTTTTTGCTGTACTCGTTATTTTGAAAAACTTTTACATTTTCTTCATTGTTTTCATTGTTACAAGTTTTATTAGAAATACAACCGTATTTATGCTATATAATTCTTAATATAATTCGGCTCACTTTTACATAGCTCAGTGTTAACGGTAGGTTTCAAAGAACTTTCTTCCGATTGTTTTATACTTACCTTTAACCCTTTTTACACCTTTTTATCACTTTTAAACTTTGTTTCACTTGCTGAAACAGTTTTTTGCTTCACTTTTATTGATGTTAAATACTTTATACCAAACTTTATACCAGCTATACCAACTTGCCAAAACTGATATCAAGTCGACACGAAGTTTTATCATTGCACTATTTTTATTACTCACCTTTTAATTTGAACAACAATGGTTAGCTTAAAAAAATTAAATAAGTTGAATATACCAAAAAAAAAGATGTACTTACACTAAATAAAAACGATTAATGGTCTTTAGAAAAATAAAACTAATATTTTTTGATTAAACAAGTCCTTAAAGTTTAGCTGCAAAATTTAAATTGTCAAGTAGTAAAAACCAGACATGGGACCTTAAAATTAATTAAAAAAATAGTATTTACAGATTTAAAATTTCAGAATTTACAAATTTTGAAAATTTGTGCAGTTCGTACTAAATCAAGAAAGAAATACTCTTATTTTGTAATTTAATAAACTACTTTTATATACAAGAACTATTTTCTAATAATATAGATAAACATTTTACTGCAAACTATTTTAAAACTTGATAAAAATAACAAGACAACAGTTTTTGAAAACATAATTAACTACATTATATATTTCCTAAAGTTAATGTTTCTCCTCATAAACTTTTTGTGTACTGTAAGTTTTTGGTACTGTGTAAAATAAACTAGCTTAAACTTTAATAATAATGTTAGTTTTTGTTAAATCAGTAAATATATTTTTAAAGTTTTGCATTTTAAATATTAAAAGAACTGTCAAAAGTTTTTTGTATATAAAAATTAAGTTTTACAAGCAAGTTATATATATTTTTTTACTTAGATGTTTGTATCTAAATATTTTAAGTCATTTCAATCTTTAAAAACAAAATAACAATATTTATATTTATTTTCTTGTGGCTAATTTTTGTTACAATGAATCCTTCATGTTATTTACAGACAATAGTTTACAATTTGGAAAATGTATTGATAATTGATTCTAAATTTTATTTTATAAATTTAAATAACGTGAATAAAAGTAATGTTTTTTATAAAAGTAAATAATATTAAATTTTTTTTTTTAAAGTACCGTGAACAAAGTTTAGAAAAATAAACAAAATGGTTTTATTTCAAGGAGATAAATTTCTTGATTTGCTTATAAAAGAAACTTTTCTTTCAATTTCTCGCAGTAATTAGTAATTTGTGCTGATGGGTGCTTTTATACTGTGCTATAAACACGTTAGATTTAAAAAATAAATGTTTCCTTAAACTTTTACCTAAGTTCTAAGATACTTATTAATATTCTTTGTTCATTTGAGTTTTATTGTAGTTTTTATTATAATGCGATGTAGTGATCATGTATCTTTGTGTTGTGCTTTTTAGTTAATGTAAATAAAAAGTTAGTTTTCTTTCGGTTTGTATAATAACCTTAAATGTCTTTTTTAATACCCTTTCTATTGCCTCAAACCCATAAAAACCTGCTATATTGAGATAATAAGATTTAAAAAAACCTGCACGTTTTTAGTTTACTCTTCAAAAGTGTCATTATACTTTAAAAGTATTTAATAAATTTTTAAAACAAATTAGTAAATAAAAAGATGAATTTTAAAACATTAAAAAAGAATTACATTACTTAGTTATAAATATAGTAATGATATTTTTATTTTTTTTCTTGCAAAATAAAATCAAAAATGTAAAAAAAGAATATTAATATCAATTGTAGCTATTTTATTAATTGTTGCTTTAGAGAATAAACTAGTTTTTCTAAAAAATAAAAAAACATGTACTATACATTGTTAAAACATTTATTTACTATCGAAAAGTTTTGATGTATTTTGAAATGATTTTATATAGTTTTTTACTACATGCTGTTTTGTTTTCCTTAATAAAAAACATTTTAAGTACTTAGTTTGTCGGTTTTTAAGGCAGTAAATTTTTTGAACATAAAATATATATTAGATGATAAACCATTTATTCACAATGAACAGTTTTGACATCAATGTTTCCTTTTGTCACATTATACGTCAATCAATACTAGTCAAATACTAGGTTGACATTTATATGGGTTTCCTTTAATGGGTGTCCTAGTTAAAGGAATAAAAATTTACAAAAACTGTTAAAAATTAATGTACTTTTTCATATTGACCCCTAACCCTTACCCTCTGTCAGCGTTTTATTTTCTTTTTCTTTTTATTACATTTTTTTAAAGTTAATTTTTTCGTTATTTTTTTACTTTCCTGCAAAAATTTTACTCATGCAAAAATGACCCTTGCAAAATTGTCTTCGTGCAATTTTGGCGTCGTACAATTTTGTGCACTCGTGCAATTTTGTCGTCGTGCAATTTAGACCCGAACTGTTTATACTTTTATTTTTTTAAAGTAATTTTCATCAGCAAACCTTTTTTATCAAAAGCGTTTGTATTGCATAGTTAACAACTATTTTACATCTTTACAAATGAAAATAAAATAAGATATACCTTGTTGTTTAGTAGTAATTCTTTATATGTCAAACCATTTATGCTAGTATCTTAAAATCTGTACGAAAGAAAAACATACAACGATAAAAGCAAATTAGCGCGTATTGTAATATTTTAACTACAAATGTATATTTTTTTGGTAATGGTTATGTTTATGTCTTAATTACGTGGTCTCAAAGCACTTATAAACTGACTGCTTTACTTACGAGTAGCTTACAGTACTAAAGTAACTTATTACTAAGTTATGTATCTATGTTATAAAGTAAACACACTTGAATAAATCTAAAGTACCTTTAAGTAATATATCAATAACAACAAGCCTGGAAGAAAACTGCTTAAATCGCTACAAAAAAAAAGTATAATAAATATTAGCAATCGTAAAGTTCTATACTAACACCTTTGACAAATTATGCTCGCGATTTTATATTCTTGATTCTCTAACTAGAAGTTGAGCTTAGCTTGTTGATACTTCTTGCAGTACATATAACAACTAACGCGTATTTGAAAGACAAACGTCGATATATACGCGTTTAAAGCAAACTAACTCCTTCGAACAAAAAATGTTATCGTAGGAAACAGGGAAAATTGTTTTGAGAAAGCTTACCAAATGTTTTTATCGTTACAAAAAATCCCATATTTATTTACACGCTTTAAATTTATAAAATGAAATGTTAATTTCATTACAATACAATTACTTTTTGTTAATAAATATTAAACAAGTTTATTGATTAACTTTTGTCCTTCAAAGCTTTGAGAAAATGTGAAATCACTTTAAATTTATGATCCTTTTACTTTAACATGAAAAATGTTGTATCAATTATAGATATAATATATAATCTTAAAAGTTTTGTTTACTAAATTCAGGGTCGGCGGTCTCTGTAAGTAACGGACAAGTTTTCAAGAAAAAATTGCTTAAGAGATGCAGCTGTTTTATAATAATTGTAGTGCCGGAAAATGAATAATTTTTTAAGCTGAAAGTATCTTAAAAAACTAAAAACTTAACTACTAAAAAACGGTGAATCGTCGCGATTTAGCAGTAACAATTGAGTTTCAAAAAATTCAAGTTTACAAAAAATCAAGTAAAGGTCAAAAAAGACTACTAAGATATTTTATGCTCAAATTTATGCCGAAACTGTGGCATGTAAAAGAAAATAAAGTAACATTCTTAAAAATCACTTTAAATACGAATTAATAAAATTATGACAGTCTAAAATTTTCGTGAAGTAGTAATATACAAAATACAAACTACCCGGTAGGTTTAAGTTTACTCTACAAAAGTTTCATTATTTCTTACAATAATTTGATACATTAAACAGTTGAAAAATATTTTAGAGATACACTTAACAATAATAAACTATAAATAGATTACTTAGTAATACTTGAAGTAATGATTGTTTTGTTTTTTCTATTAAAATGACCAAACCAAGTGTGTTTTATAAAAAGAGTTAAAATCAACTATTAACATTTTTTTAACTTTTGCTTTCATAAGAAAAAACTAGGTTATAAAAATAAAACAAAATGTCCTTCTTAAAAAAACTATTTCCTGTTAAAACGTTTCAAAATTAATGATGTATTTTGAAAAAAATCTATAGAACTTGGTTTTACTTTATGCTTTTTTGTTTTCCTTATTAAACACATTCAAATATTTTGTTTGTATAACTTTAAAGACAGTAAATTTATTGTAAATAAAAAAGCTAGTAGATGAATGACCATTACTTTACAATAAACAATTTTGATATCAGTGTTTTCTTTTGTCACATCATACATCTATCAATAATAGTAAAATTTCACGGTAGGTCTTTTTATAGGTTTACTAGTTGAGGAAGATTTTTTTTGCAAAAACTTCTAAACTTATTGTTTCTAGTCTTTTGATGTCACTAATTTTTTTTTTCATAATAAAAAGACCTATCCCTTCAGTTTCCTTTTGCTGCAACTAGGAAACCAATAAAAGGAAACCAGTAAAAAGTACGACCACGAATTTTATGAGCTTTAAAGTAGAAAAGTTAAGAAACTTAGACAATGAAACTTAATAAAAGGTTACGAAAACAATACTTTACATAAAAATTAACAAACAATTTCATTATCAAAACACTTTCACTTAAGTGGCATAAAGTTTGTGTTAGAGCTGCCATAATAAACTCATATAGTTTAAAGTATTAACTTTTTATTATATACTATATGTTTAATTCAACAGTTTTTAGTAATAAAAATAATTATTTTGGTGTTACAGATTAAATAGTAGGTACTACGAAATCCGTAAGTGAGGTAAAGTTACATCAACTAGTGCTTTAATAGTCGGTGTTTTGTTTTTGCTTTACTTTTAACTAACATACTTATAAATGTTTCTAACCGTTAGCTACTTAAACTAAACTAAATAACCTACAATTAAGGCTATAACGCTTTACTACGTTGAAAAAAAAATGTAAGAAGTTTTACTTTTGCTAGACTAGATAAATAGTTAAATTTTCATGTCGCCAGTAAAGCTATTTAGAAGTACTATTACTAATTTTTTACTTTTTGCAGTTAAGATACTAGTCACGGTTAAACCATTAATTTAATTACTTACCTATATAAGACTTTGTTGTACAAGTTGAATTATTTAATGTCCTGAATTTTTGAATTAAATATTTTACATACTTTTAGCTTTACTGTTTCTTTAATGTTAAGTTATGCGTTTTGAAAAACAAATAAAAACTTAATAATAAATAAGTTAGTATTCTTCACATTAACAAAAGATTATTTTGATAAATACGTAGATCAATAATAAAAGATAGAATGATTTTTTGGAAATTAAAAGTTCCTATTATTCGAATTGAAAGTATTTTGGCTAGTTTTGTTCTTACATAATTAATTAAAATGATAAAAAACGGGTTTGATTGAGCTTACTATATCTAGCAGCAAAACAAAGTTTTATTAATGTATAATTTAATGTACACTCATACCAAGTTCATTTAAAAACTAATAAAATATAACTCTGAAAGGTATAATATATTTTTATTCCAACTGAAAGTTTTTTAGTTAAACTTGGTTGTAACATGCTTAAAAACAATCTCAATTCCGCGCCAAACTCAGTTGGAACAGGCAGCAACAAAAGTGGTCAACAAAATAAGTTGAAGTTTGGCGGCAAATCTGCTTGCACCATTATTACCACCAGTAGTAGGTTGAGTGATTTCTGGTTGGGTGGTTTTTGGTTGAGTAGTTTCTGGTTGAGTGGTTTCTGGTTGAGTAGTTTCTGGTTGAGTGGTTTCTGGTTGAGTAGTTTGAGATTGAGTAGTTTCTGGTTGAGTTGTTTGTGGTCCAGACCTGTCTATGGGTTTCAAGTTGCAGTTCTCGATGGAGCAACAACTCGCCCATGCTCCTCTGTTTAAAAATGAAAGCTGGTGAAACGACAACTTTTGGTTTTAAAGTCTTTTGTGTTGTTGAATTTTTGATTAAAATTTTAGATTTTTTTGTTCGACTATAAAAAAGATTACTCAAAACTGCAAAACAACTACATATATGTACCTGTGACCAATGTGCTATATTGATATTGACAAAACTTACTTGTCTCCTGGTGTGTACGTTGATGCACCAAGATAACCGACTATTGAAGCGGCCAGTTCGTTTTTAGTCTTATCGTCAACTTTCTCATACGTGTTCTCGCAATCGTCTACACACCTCATAACAGTGACGTTTTGCACTGAAACGATACAAATAACTATAACTTCAAGTATTTAAAGGTTTTATTTTAAAATCAATGCTTCACTCATAAAACGAAACCATCAGTATTAATAAAACTTGAAAAAAATATGGTAAATACAAAAAAAGACACTAGTAGGCTAAACTTGGATTATAATTGTCAATAAGGTATGAAAAGTAAATACATTTAACACTTTAAAACTGTGTTAAGAGAAACAGCTACTTTTGCAAGGCAACGTTTCATATGAAATCATCGCGTTGCGTAACTGAAATAAATTTGAATTAAGACTAAATCACTTCTATTGATTCTCACAGAGTATATGTTAGTGCTTTTTTATAGTTCACTTAAAGTGTTCTAATAAATATATATAAAAAATCCAGTTTTAAAGTAATTTACTCACGTTTATTTCATAACGTATGTAAACTAACAAGTGTTCCAAAATACAATCGCGTAAAGTTTTAAAATCTGTTGTGCAATATTGAAAAGTGCAGCAAACTCACGTAATTCTCCGTTCGGTTTTCCGTACACACTAGTCATCTCGTCAACTTCCAAACGCACACAGGTCTGGGTGTTATTTGTGCAAGTCACGGACGTGGGCACCATGTTTCCGTTGTAGCCGTCAACCGCACCCACTTTCACTCCTTCCATGCACTTGAGGGCGCTGTTTTGCTGAACGATCAGCAGCAAGCACACGAACGTTTTAAATTTATTCTGAATCATGTTCATATTGGCGTTTCAGCTGAATCAGTTATAACAGACTGTTGATGTTTTACAACAGTTATAAAATTATGAAGTCATTTTTATAAACACTTTGCTCCTTTTTTGCGCGACTCAAATAATAAATATTTTGAAATAAAAGAGACTTACTTGTTTATCTTAATTTATTTTTTATGTTTCAAATAGCATGTAACTAGCTAAACTGTAAAATAATTTTCTGACCTTAAAATCAAGTTATTTGAAAGTGTAGATAAATAAAGTATTCATAAATATCAAATGAATAAACATACTATAGATTAAAAAAGTTTTTTACGAGTATAATTTTTCTACTACCAATAAGTACTTTACTGATATTGAATAAACTAGTTTATTTTTTAATTTACTCTCTTAAGTAAATATTTGAAAATGAAAATAACTCTAAAAACAATAGTTATACTAGATTTCAATAAATACTGCGAAACTGAACACAAGTCTAGCAAGTTTTCCAACAAAAAAACTGAAGCTAAATAGTTTTCAAAATTAAGTGCATTAAATAAATTGTTTTGAAAACTACATTTTTGCTTAAAATACATAAAATTAAGTGAATCATGTATAACTGTTGTTAATTATAGTTCAGAATAATATACAAGAGTCAAGACTCTTTCTCACAGAATAAAATGTTAAAAAACTGAAAAGCCGTCAAATGCTTTTGTACTGCGACTTTCGATACAACCACAGTTTAAACATATCATATGTATTTTCTTTTAACTTTTACTGTATTACCTTCAATAAACTTTTATAGCAAGCAAGAAATAAAAACAAACTGTACTTCGAGAAGAAAATCTCTTTAAACAATTTTAAAATAAATACAATTGAGCTTGTTTAACAAAATTTGTATTTTTTCAATGTAGTCTGCACTACCACTAATAAAACAAAACAGTTAACGGAAACGATTATTCATCGTTCACAATGGCAGCATGTATTGTTGTTTTAAAATTGTGTCAAACGGTATAAAACTTTTAATTTTATCTATATATAAATTTTTATATACTATAAGCAACAGTTATACGGTTAAAAATAAAACTCTCTCAAAACTAAAAGTTTTAATTTTACTTACTATTTAAATAATTTTTCAAAGCATTTTTGTATTTACAAGAAGCTAAGAATATTGAATCTCATTAACTAATAAATAAATATTGTTCAATACTCTACAAAAACGAGCAAATAACTTGTAAATATTAAAAAATTAAAGTATCTTATTAGTTATTGTTTTTTTTTCTTTAAGCAATGTGTGGGGTAGTTGATAATAAGTTTTTACTTATTGTTAATTTAAAAACGGGAAAATTACTTAAAAAGTACATAGTACTTTACAAATTACATCAAAAAAACTATTTGAAAAGTTGTTCTAGTAAAAAACAAGTATGTAGTTTTAAAGAGTTTACAATTTAAACAACAATTTTTCTTCAAAATAAAATTATTTAAATTTGTAAACTTTAGCTTTAAATAAAGTTTAGTTTTTTCTAAGGAATCTATTTATACCAAAAATTGTTTTTTGTTTTTTTTTTTGGTTTATGCTCTTAATTTGCTTGTTGTTAGCAAAATCAAAATTTAAAGCAATTATTTCAAAAGTTTCTTGTCTGTTTTTTAATAACTCAATTGCAAATAAAGTTGTTAATTTTATAAGTATTTGATTTTCTAAGCTTATTGATATAACAGAATTTTTTTTTATATAATAAAATCATAATAAATTAATAAATAAATACAAATTCTTGTTTTTATCTTAAAAATATATAGTAGAGTATTAATAAGATTAATTATAAGTATGCATAACAGTTATTAATTTTTTTTTATAAAAGTATAAAATAATCTTATGTTGTTAATTAATACACTCAAATGCGAAATAAAAATGTTTATAATGTTAAAGTAAAGAGTAATAAACACTTTTAAGCTTGAAAAATATCTTTAATTATTAATAAAAATAACAGTTAAAAACTTCGAACACTAGTTTTAAAATTAGTAACACTTGTTGATATTGATAGATATGTGTCATAGCTCAGCAATAAAAATAAACAATTCACAGAAACTTACAGCAGGTAAACGTTTAAAACAATATTTTTACTTTTACCAACTTTGTTGTTTAAACCAGTAAAAAATAAAGTATAAAAACATAGCTAAAATGTTTTTTTAAGAGTGTTCTACTAGTGATATACTTAAAATTGTAATTTTATGTAAAAAAAGCTAAAACGTTAAATGTCTACACAGTATGTCAGTTAAGTTACTTCACAGTCTACACTTTGCTTACTTAAACATATACGATATAATCAAATTTAAGTTCTGTCCATTTTAATTTCATCCAAATAGACCAAATTTCTATCATCAAACTTCTTCTTTCTTTTTTCAATCCAACTTTTAGTATATTTGATTCCCTTCCAAGCTTTTTGTGCCGCTTTTTTAGCAGGCGGTGTTGGTTTTGGCCACTTGTTCGACCCGCATAAAATTAAAAAGAAACAAACAGGAAATAAATAATTGGCAATTTTTTGATAGTCATCAAACTTTTGCGGGTTTGACCTGATTACAAAATAAATTAAAATAAATAATCAACGTTTCTTTAGACATAAGAGAATATCATTCAAACATTGAAAATAAGCTCAAGTAAAAGTAAAATAAAAAATTAACTTTTAATAAAATAACTTTTTAATAATTTGATAGCTTTTTTTAGTTTGACTAATATTCATTTATAGTTTTTTTTAGTTAAAAGCTATTTTAAATTTATTTTTTATTAAACAAAACAAAAAGAGCTCAAAAAGTTTGGTCTAAGGATCTGGTATATGAAAAATTATTTCGGTTATTGAGTCGTACACCACATGATTTAACAATTTCTTACGAGCTAAAAAGTTAAATTTTTTGATCTGAACTTTTAAACCTTAAGAGATAAAACAATTAATAAAATGACAAAATAGAAATAAAAATTAAACCAAATTGACTGATTTATGTGTTTGATATAAAGTTACTTGAAAAATTGGTCACAACGTTTTAAATAAGGTAAAATTGTAAAAAGCTGAATTACTTTCAACTTGATCTTTAACAGTAGTTTACTCTATAAGTTTCTTTTGGTTTTCTTTATTTTATTTTAAATTAATTGAAATGCTTAAAAAAATTAACAATTAAACGAAAAAATAAATAATTACAAGTGTTATTGGTACTAAACATCAACACTTTTAGCATAAAGAACTACTGTAAGCAGTACAGAAAGCTTGACTATACTTTAAAAAATAACTACTTACATTTCTCTGTATGAAACTGCGAATCCTCCAGTAATAATTCCACTAATCACAAATAATATTCTCAAATAATCTCTCCAGAAAAATATAGCTCCACAAGTTCGTCTCCATTCTAATATCTTTTAAAAAATTTCGTATTAGATTATTTACGATAATTCGGTTTACGTTTTATCTAATACTAGTAATAGTTGATTGCTGTAAAAATATTAAACATAGTCTGTTTTAAAGTTTTTAAGACTTATTTTTGCCTATAGCTAAATGTGATTATACAATTAATTTAAGTTTACACCTCAGTAGTTCAATTATTTTAAACATCTACTTTATACCTGAACTACATCATTAAATTTTTTTTTTTAAATCATTACAACAGTGATAATGTTTAAAGTTTATAAACTGAATTTTTACTAAAAGTCTAAAATCTCAGACAGCTCGAATTTTACTTATTCATGTAAAAGTTTAATTTAACTCAAACTGTTACCGTGTTATGCTTAAATTGATTTCTCTTAATTATTTTACGCTAGAAAACTTACGAATAATCATTGTAAAAAACTTTATAAAAGTGTAACGGTTGAAAAAATTTTAAAACTAGCTGTTGAACTTTTATTTGGTTGAACAAATGCTTATTAATATGATTGTAATTCTATAGAATTAATTTAAGAAAATAATAAATTATAACAAAACTAGTAATATGTTCTTTAAACTTTCGCTTGTTTTTTAAATACAAAATTTTTCCAACCATTTTTGAATAATAAGTCTAAACTAACCCAGCTCAAAATGTTTATTACAGTAGCTGCAATAATTGTAGATAAATAACTCCATTTATTGCGTGGATAGAACAACAATGCAACAATGTTTACGTGGTAGAAAACCATGTCCATTGTTGAACTGCAGTTTGTAAAATATATTTAAATGTTTTGTGAGAAAAAATATGACTAACACAGTAATACTTTTCCATTTACTGTCGACAAGAAACTTTAGTTTAAGACTTACATTTAAATAAAATTTATAACAGTTCAAGCATAACTTAAAATAAACTGAGTTTTTTGCAAAAACCTAGCTAGTTTGTTTAAAAAGTTTCGACTAATTTAGTAATACTTTAAACATGTTTTCACTGAATGTCATCAGAAACGTTACCGCTGAATAACAACTTTTAAACATAGATCAATCAAATAATATCATCAAAAGTGTTATAAATATATAATAATTTAAAAACCAATCTAAACTAATTCCAAAAAAATAAAAATGTTTTGTTCAAAACTAGCATAATGTCAATGTGCAGGTTAGTGCCTCTGCTCAACGAGCTCAAAGCGCAACAGCTGAGCTGCAGGGTGGTGAAGTATCCGAACTCATCCAGCTTGCCCTCATCACCTTTCGCCATTCCGAACGCTTCGAACAAGCCTCCTCTCACCCAGCCGAAGAAACCTCCGCCTGCAGCTTCCTTCGCATCAAACGATATTACCGCGTACGTCTGTTTTTTGTTTTTTTGTGAAAACCGAATGTTCATAAAACTTAGAACAGCTTTATTACCTAACACGACTTTAATGGGTAAGTCAATTAACGGTCGGATGTAATTTAAACGGCTTGGGCTTTTAATATTATAGCATAAATATTTTGTTCCCGGTTATAGCAACGGCCGATCATTTTAACATTTATTAATTACTACTATATCTTGTTATTTTTCGTATATTTATAAGGTTGGTGATTAAGGTTTTTGTGTAAGAATATTTTTATCTATCGAAGTTTTTGTTTTTATTTTAGAAACTATTCATGAAATACAAGTTTTTATAAACTTTGATGGATATGAAAAACATCAAAAACTGAAATTAAAAAAGTTTTTCTACATAAATACAAGTAACAGACACATTTTTTATACTGCTGTTAGAATTAAACTTAACTTTATTTAAAACAAGCATTTACGTGATTTCATATTACGTATACATGGTAAGATAAAAAACGTTTTTATTGTAAAGAAAAAATCGGCAAAAAACTAAAGTTTGATTATTTTCAAACATTTTGTATTTTAAAACACAAACAATGACTTAAATACACAGCATTTTAGTATATACAACACAACTAACAAACTGAGACATTGAAGTAAAAGACAGCAAAATCGGCATTATCGGGTGTTTTTTAAACAGCGAAGATACAGTTATGGGCAGGAAAAACACAAAAGCAGGCAGAACTCTGCTAATCAACTTCAGCACAATGTTTTTCGCCCCAAAATCCACAACTTGTTTTGCGGTCTTCGCTGGAAAACACGGTATTTTGTCTAATTTTTTGAAAACTAGTTCGTACAAAAACTCTTCAATCGTCATTTTAATGCTTGAGTGGATTGGAGTTAACGTTTTTGGGTTATTACCTTATTAGAACTTAAGTCAAACATTAAAAGTATAAAAAACCTGCGTTTAACTTATTTTTAGACTGAAAAACTGTAGCGTTGGCGGCTATAAAAGCAATATATTGTTTTGAGTTTTAAGTTTATAAAAATACTTTCTTTATTGCACTTTTAAATACAAAATCGTTTTTAGATTTACCAAAATTTAGACGCTTTTTGTTAACTAAATAAGTAAGTATGTATAAAGTTAAGGTACCGTTCTTCATATGCAAAATTAATGTACCCTTTAACTATCATCGGAATATTTCTGCATAATTTAAAACAACCGATAGTATCTTAATATTTTCAAAATATTAAAAAATCCGAAAATTAGTTAAATTAACTAGTTTTTAAGTTGATGGTATAAAAATGTACATAAGTGTATTGTATACTGAATACAAACTTATTCAAAAACCTTAATAAACATCATATGTAGAGTATAAAAAACAAAGGTAGTAAACTATACACAACAATATTTTTAAGTTACATATACCTTAACGGTAGGCACTATATTTTGATTAAATACAACATTTGTACAATTTTCATCTGTCGAAAAACTCGTCGGAGTATAAAAAGACACCAATAATATTTGTATTGCTTTAAAATTTGTAAAAATATAATTAATACAAGCTTTTCATTTTTTTGAGTAGTTTAAAACATACCAATAAACAAAAGATTACTTTTTTTTTGTAATAAAAACTATTAGTAATAAAACAAAGAGATTTAATATCTATCTGGTTGAAATAAAATTTGAATGTGTTTATAATTTTAAATAATTAAAAACAACCCTGCTGTGTAACTAGAAAAAAAATTAAGCAAACACTTTAACTGAATTTTCGTAGTTTTTTAACAAACTGCAAAGCTCAGCAATTACAAATGTTTGTTTACAATTCAAAAAAAATGCAAAACTACAATGTTTGGTTGTATTTAAAGATAGTTTGTATAAAATAATAAGTAACGTTTTGTATTTTAATGCTACATTATTACTAATTGTACTAAATTATTATAATTGCACTATATTTGCAATTAAATATCCGAAAATACTAATGTTTATTAAAAGTTGATTCGTTAACTGAAATTTACTATCTATACAAACTAATTAAATAATCAAACACTGATATTCTTTAATAACTAATGTTTTTAATAAGTTTCTTAGTTTAACCATAAATGTCAAAACTATTTAACTTTGAAAAATAATATACAATACTTTTGTTGAATTTTTTTAATGTACAAAGTTGTATATACATAACTTACACAGTTGTGTATACACAACTTCGTATTGTATTTTGAAGTATCGCTGAGTAATTACTTTTCTTAAAATTGCTTAATTACTCTAGTTATCAAAAACATATATTTAATTATTTAGACTTAAAATGTGTTAAGATATTATGTATTTAATTTGAAAATAATAAATTTTAATAGACTTAAAACAGGTGGTATTTTTTCTCATGCCATTCATTCACCATATTAATCCTAAACAACTTAAGACACATATAAAAAGCTTTAAAGCTACCACTAATGATGAACTTCTTTTTTTAATATGTAAATACTCGTACATAACTTGAAAAACTACTTTTTTACTTTGTAAAGTGTATATTTTTAAACGTTTTTAAGCAGTTTACCAATTTTAATTTTTAACATTTTTCACAGTATTTACAAATGCAGGTACTTATTGTCTTTTACTAAATTAAAATAATGCTTTATTTTGTTATCTTTGTTTATACTAAAATTACAAATTTTCATCTACCACATTTTAACATCAAAATTATCGAGAAATAAGCGTAGCAAAGGGCTTTTTCTTATTTTTATATTGCGGTTTATTAGTATAAACAAAATGATTAGATGACCTTTTAGTAAAACTAAATCTTTCAAATTAAACTAAAAAATATCAAAAAATGAGTTGAAGATTTTCCTTATGGTAAGTATTTTTTACGAGTTGTAGAAGTACTAATTTTACTGTTTAATTATTTTCAAAAAGTTAAAATAAAATTAACAACTATTCAATTATACAAAGCTTCAAGATTTTTTTAGACAACGGGCGTTGAAATATAAAAAACGTTTAATGTAAATTAAATTATTTTATTTTAAAATAAATTTATATTGCTTTAAAATTCTGAGAATTTACAAACGTATTTTACAGCTTGAAAAAATACTTACGTAAATATATAAAAATTAATGTTTCTCGTTTATATATGTATATTTAAAATATAATTCTTAGTTAGGTTTTTAGCACTTAAAAGTACTTATCGTGTTATTTATTGAAAAAAATTTAATTAATTACTTTTTATTTATGTGTAGAAATCTTCAAAATCATTCTAACCGCTAAATTTTTTATAGGGAGTTCTATTGTCTATGAAGACGTCGCATCGCTAAAATACAATCAGGCAATAATTCAAAATATGGTCGTTTTAAAATAGTATTTATCACTTAAGGTTTTTATCTTGGATTCTCATTCAAAATCAATTAAAAAACACTAGGCTTCATTTTGAAACATATATTGCAAACAACATTCAAACTGCTAAACAAAAAAAATAGAGCATATATTTAATTTAAGCTATTTATTATAAAAACATTCTAAACGTAAGACTCCACACAAAATGTGAAACCAAATAATAAACGTTAAAACAAAAACATATTTTAACAAACCAAAGTGCCAGTTGAAACAAACGTCATTCTAGATAGCTTTGTTACTAAACACAAGCTTCATACTGCCAACGAGCTTACAATACAATGTAACCCGCCCACAAGTAATCGAAGCAAAACAGCGGATTCATGTTCCCTTCACACCCACCGCACTCCTTCAGCTTGCTCATCATGAAAGCGTTCACCAGCCCGACCGTGTTCACCTCGCCACTCTCTGTGACGTCACACATGCAAAAGGACTCCCTGCCGTTCCCGAAGTCGGCCTCACCGCGCACCGTGTCCAAGTGAAAGCTGGGAAAACTCTCGCTGTAGAACTTTCTGACGGTCTTCACTGTAAGGGAGGTGTTGTAGTTGAAGGTGATCTCGTGTTGGTACAAAAACGTGTCGCCATTCCACATGTTGAAACAATGAGTTACATCAATTCCCATGGTTGTAGTTGAAGAAACTTTATAGGGATTAAAAAACTATCTGAAAAAAGCTCATAATTGGATATACATTTTAAATAGGTTGTAAAAAAAATATACTTTAGTTTATGGAATTTCTAATTTTAATAGCAAAATTAACAATATTTCTGAGTTTACATCATATATTATAATTTAAAATTAAATGTAACGTGTAAATTTTTAACAGTATAACTATAAAACATACAAATATTAGTTTTAGAGTTTTAGTTATAGAAAAATAATGGTTTTATATAAATATTAAAATTGACTTAAAATTTATAAAGGTTTTATTTTGAAACAAACTAAAAAACTATTTAAAAGTTTAATACTTTTAAGTTTTAGAAAAAAGTTCGTATTATGTTCATGTTTATTTTTAAAATTAATCTTGGTTTGAGGTAAAAAAATATCAAGAATAAAAATTATCTCTGAAAGTTCTTGATTTTGTTGAGTCTACTTTGCAGTAGTAATTTTATACATTATGTTAATGTCAGTAATATTGTTAATTAAAATTCACCATTCACAATATGTTTGTGTATAACTTATGTACAGTCCAGTATTGCAAGACTATACCGTTATCATGAGCTATTATAAATGAGTTTTCCACTTAAATCATTTCAATAAAAAACCTTAGCTCTGAATAAACTAGTAAGTTAAAATAAAAGACAGTTTTTGTATAACATATATATATATTTTTATAACTGTTACTATCTGACTAAACAAATAGTGTATACTAAAAATTAATTTAAAGTAGTAAAAAAAAAAAAACCAAAATATTAAAACTTTACTTAACATTTTTACTAAATGCTGTGATTTGTATGAAACTAAAGAAAATATTTATTTTACTTCTTAAGCATAAATTTTTGCAAATCTATATTATGAGTTTTAAGTTAATTTATAAGTTATATTGAAATTTTTCTTTTAAAAATTTTAAGATGTAGGTTTTTTTGCTATAAGATTCCAACATATTTTGTAGTTTTGAAGAATAAGGATAAATCAAATAAATTTAAAATGTTTATGTAAGTTATTCTAAAACTGAAACAATATATTTTCTGAACAAGTTATCTCGATTGTTCATTTTATTAGCTTTTAAATCATTTTTGTTTTTTGGCTTTTAAAGTGTTTAATAATATTTTAAATTAATTTCTAATGTTAGATTTTGTGTCTTACTTTTACTCAAACAGTATTAAGCTATTATTTAATGGTTTTTTAGTTTGTTTAAATAGCTACTTATTAAGTTTTTCAAACAAAAAGCTGTATTTATTTAAAAAAAATAATAATAACACGATTTTAAGTATCGTTGCTTAAAGTATAACTAAAAATATTATAAGTTAGTGTTGTTATAATATTATTTTTATAAGCTATTTGTTTAAAACTTTATTATCAAAAGATATTGTTTTATTTTATTTCTACTTTTGTTACTAATAGTACGGTTAAATTAAAACGTGAAAAGCTTTACTGATAAGAAAACATATGCAAAAAATTAAAAATTGCAAAGTTTGCTTTTTAATTTTAGTATGAAAAAAAACTCCTGTAGATTTTTTTGTATTTTTTAGTTGCTAACTTGTTTAAATGTAAAATATACAGTAAAGTTTTAACGATTACTTTTCTAATAACCAGAAAAATAAATATTAAGACTAAACTGATGAGATTCTTTAACTTATATAACTCATACTACATTTCTATTTGCGAGGTTTACTATATACACTCTGATGTTTCTTGATTACTACAGTTGATTTTATAGCTAATTATGATGCAATAATATACAATAGTATCTTACGTTTTTAGTTATTGTTTAGTATTAGCTTTAATTTACTTTAAATACATTAAATAAGTTTTTAAAGTTAATAGTACAGAGGGCACAACCAAACAGTTTTTTTTTAGCGAGGGGGTTGGATTAGTAGATCATTTGCAAAAGCTTGGATACCAGCTATTGTTATATACAAACCTTGCTAAATATCAAAAGAATTGATTAAAAAGTTATTTAGTAATTTCTTTAAAAAAAAAAGCACTTAAGTATTAAAAACCAATAAACGAATCCAAATATTTGATAAAATAAAACCTAAACAAAAAACTCAAAAACAAAGCTTTTTTTAATTTATAGTTTGTTAAACATTATAATAAACTCGACTATCAAAATTATGATCAAAGAATTTAATGTATTAAAAACATTTACTATTGAGCTGTACACCCTTTTTAAAGCTTACAGTTGTAAAACAAAAGTAATAAGTATTTTTAAACTGTTTATGTATAATAGCCTATATTAAGCGTTTATTTTACTAACTTTACAACTACTGCTTTATGCACAAATTTTATTTTAGAGTCATAGTTTTAAAATAGCTGATAATAAAACTTCAACTTTTACTTCAAAAAATATTGTTTAATAAAACTAAAAAGAAATGTTTTACTTAAAATTAGTTTTTATATGTAGTGGTATACTTTAGCAAAGAATAAAGGTTACTTAAACTCAAATAAAATCTCTAACAAAAGTGTTTTTTTAATTTCACAGTACATTCATAAAAGGTAAAATATGTTTATTAATTAATATTATTAATAAAAAAGCAAGATAATGAAGCCTTCTTTGAAGAATCAGTTGGTTATAACTTTTTTTGGAACAAACCCTCGAATAACAAATTCTTTATTTTTCAACAGAAAGCTCTGTAAGAAAAAATAGTGTTTTAGAAATAAAAATCTACTAAAATAGGTAGAAAATAATTTATTTCACTTATTGAAACACTTAGTTGAAAAGAATTAGAAACTAGATACTGTTACATAAACTAGTTTTCAAAAATCTCTCGAAGTTTTATATGTATAAACAACTTGACTTAAATTTAGATACTTCGATTAGTAAACAAAGCTGTAGTTTATTAGCTATTTTGTAAAGTTTATCTCAAAGTTAATAGATGTATACGTGCATAGTTCATTTTTCATTAAAAAATTTAATTAGTAGACTATGCTGTCTTTTAATGACTCTCCACTATTTTCAATATAAGATAATATTAATTATAAAACAAGTTTTTACTTTACTTAGTTGCCCTCGCAAAATTAAAACTAGGACCTCGGTAAAACACACTGTACCTTAAGTCTCCTTGGAAGGACGTCATGCTGTAATCACTTCTCGGTCTCCTAACAGCAGCCCTACCTGAGTTTACCTGATGACGTGTTACGTGCCCAGGTCTTGTTTGATGACTAGTTTCTTGCCTAGGTCTCATTTGATGACTAGTTTCTTCTCTATGTCTCATTAGATGACTAGTTTTTTGCCTTGGCCTTGATTGATGTCTAGTTACCTGTATTGGTTTTATTTGATACGAATGCACGCATTCCAAAGTTCTTTCTCGAGAAGTGCTCAGCTCTGAGTTAACATTACTAGCAGCCTCTTGCTTTTGTTTTTTAACCTTTAAAATTCCGCTTGACATAAACAAGTGATTTAGAGTAGCTTTTGAGTTGTCGTTAGTATTATGTTGATTACTAAAATTTTTTACATTAAGCCTGTTTTTTGTTGGATTTTTGCATATAGTATCGCTTATCATATGGTTACTTTTAATTTGGATAGTGCTTGGCACTGAACTAACATCATTAGAAAAACGTTGATTTTTTCTCTTATATTTGAAACCTTTTTTAACTTAAAAATGATCGAAAGACTTTGTTGAGTTGTTGTTAATGACTCTGCTAATTTCTTCACTAAAACTTTTTACACTGAGTTGGTTTCTTGTTGGTGTTTTGTTTAAGATTTCGCTTATCAAAAAACTGGTGTACTTTTCATACTTCCTTATTCTCTCAGACCTGTTTTTTTAATCATCGATGCAGGACCAAAATTGACACCTGATGATTTACCTGACAAAAACCTGTTTTTGCTTTTGGAACTGGACAAACTTGGTCTGATCAAACTTCTAGATAAACTATTGGAAGAAGATCTAGTTTGGGTTTTTAAGGTAAGGAGATAATCATTTTTTGTGAGATCACTAACATCGGGATCCGTCATAAAAGATACTAAAATTTTTCGACGAGAATAACGGTGTTTGTTTATTAATAAAACTTAATTGCTAGAAAATAAAAGAGCTATTTAATAGTATATATATAACTTTTACAGTTTACTTTTTAATTATGTTTATACTTCTATAAGAAAAAATTGTCTAAGTTTTTATATCTAATAGTGAAACAGTAAAGTACTTAAACTAATCTAAAGTTTTTGTTTAAATCAATATTGCATTTTAAAAATATATTAACTATAGTTGAAGAAAGACAGTATATTGTAGATTTAATCAATTTCTTAATGTTTAAGTTTAAAATATTTTTTAAAAAGTAATTTGTTAAACCGAAAAAAAAACTTATTTTATATTTTTACTCCACAAAAACTAAACTAGACAACAAAAGCCACTAGCTGCTGATATGCCATATATTTTTCTAATTTTTTAAATATTTTTTCAAGTTAAATATCCTATTGTAGTTCGTAATTTAACTTTTTGAATTTTGTTATAACAACTATAAAAATATACGCTAATATATAAGGTGAAACTGTACAAATAAAAGCTGAAGTGTATGAAAACATAAAAAAAATATTTGAAAATTTTATAACAGTTAAATAAAACATTAAGTAATATGTCATTAAAACTTGACTTAAATAAAAAAATAGTTTATATTTTTCATCTTTTTATATAAAGTGATCTGTTTATGTTTTTTTTAGTAACTTTAAACGGAAGCTTTTCTCAAGGAAGTATTTCCAAATTAGTTCTAAAATAGTTTAATTTTTTAATCTCTTCTTAATTGTTCGAAAATCTTTGTTTGTTTAACATGATAAATACTTTAAATATTTTCTACAGCTTCATTGTCAATATTAAACATAACAGCAAATAAAATCCTTAATTTTCTGTAAGTTTTTTAAAAAGTTCTGTAAGTATTTTTTAAAATTACAACAAAAAATTGTTGATTGCATAAATAAGATGTTGATAACGTTTTTCTCTATAGCTTAAAAAGTTTTATAAATCTGTAAAATTTTGCTTAGTTGATTTTTTTACGTTAAAAAAAAAATCCTTTTTTTTTTGGCATATCTTAAAGAATCTAACTAATATTATAAAGTTCGATTAGTATTACTTGATAATGTTCGAAAATAACTAAAACTAACTTTAATTAAAAAATATATGTATTTAGTTTAGAACTCATTAAAACTCAGTTGAAAATATTTTAAAATAATACTTATGAAAGAATAAAAGTACATGATTTAAACTTTTTATTTTTTTAAGTTTTTTAAGTGTTACTGCAATAAAAAAAACACTTTTGTATAAAATAATGTTTTATATAAATTTATGAAATCATGTTATTTGACTTTTTTTTTTTGCTAATTTACACAAGTTTAATTGTTGTTTGTTTTTGTAAACAATTTTGTGCTATGGTTTTTTTCTGTAATTAGAAAACAATACTTAAAAGTCTAAATTACCGTTTAAAAACATAAGTTATAGTAATTGATATATCGGAATAGAACTCAAATTAATGTTTTATTTAAAAAAGATTCGATTTTTCACACTTTTGTTAAACTAATTTATGTTTAAGAAATTAAACCTTTTCCAATGTTGTTTTTTTAAATATATTGTATAATGAATAGATTTTATGTTTGATTTTCAATACTTTGTTCAATATATTATGAGAAGGTTTTATTTGTTTTTCTTTCATAATTTAATGTTTAGGTATGTATTCATAAGTTAGTGTTTAATTTAGATCTTTTCGTTTGTTTAGATTTGAAAAAAAAATTATTTCCTTTTATATAGTCAATGATTGTATGATAAATAATAAATAATAGTAAAGTATCTTTGATCTAATGGACTTATTCGCTCTATTTAGGAAAAATATCAATGTTAAAAATACCACAGTCCTTTGATCGATACATGTACGCATAAGATTGTTTTTACAGTTTCAATAAATAGAAAACAGTTTATTACTAATCGCTAGCTATTCAAAGTGTTACCGTTATACATAGATGTCTTTTTTATCTTTAAGAATCTAAGTAATCTGTTAAGAATATTTTTAGTATGTGTTTTTTTTAACTAGAGTTTAAATGCATTTTAAATATTATCGTTTTATAAACCCTGTTTAGTTTTTCGGAATATATTTAAATAGTTTAAGATTTAACGTTTTCTGAAAAACTATTTAATAAGAAAAATATACAAAACATTTTTAATAACTAATAAATTTTATACTAAAGTATGATTCAAACAACTTTTAAAGCTTCACAGTCTTATAACAACGTAAATTTCTAGCTAAAGTTTTTAAAAACTATAAGTTTAGTTATTGTTTATATTTCTAATACATGTTAACATGATAATTTACCTTAAAAATAGTATAATGTGTGTAGATAAAGAATATCTAAAATAAACAAATATATGTAATGAAAAAAAAAGTAGGTAACATTTAAGGGTTTGAAACAGAATAATTAAGTATAAACGTGAAGTTTGATTTTACTTTTAGTTGCTTTGTTTTCTAGCTTAACTGTAATCAAATACGGTTTTATTCTGATTCAACTAGTGATGTACCGGACTCACTATCCGGGTCCGGATCCGGCCGGATATTGCCATTTTGCCGGATCTTGATATGAAAAAATCCGGATCCGGTTCCGACCGGATTCTAATTAAAAAAAAAAGTCCGAATCCGGGTCCGGCCGATTCGGATCTAGTTAATAAAAAAGAGCATACAGAAATTTATTTTTTCAAAGACAAACCTTGTGTAAATTAAAAAGAGTCATTTCCGTCAGAAAATACGTTAGAAAATTAAACACCTACCGTGATTGGCTCATTTTGTACACGTGACTAATTTACATTTGTTTACAATTAAACTATGAAACAAACATTTCAGAAATGCAACTCTTTACCTATGTTGTAAAACTAAAAACTTTACTACCAAATTGTCAACCTTATGGCTAGCTGTTCTACTGATTATTAGATTAAAGTAATTTTAGACTCAGGCTAGTTTATACTCACTCTAGCTAGTTTTTTTGACTTAAACAGTGGCAACCCTGCTATTTTGAAAATTTTTGGGAATTTTTGAAAATCTAAGGCTGCCTCAGGCTAATTTAGTTTTTTATAAAAATTAAGGCTAGTTTTAAGATTTTTTGAAAAACTCAGGCTAGTTTTCTTTTAGATTTTGAATGAGTTTGAGATAATCCAGTTTTCAACATTTTGTGATTTTCTAGTTAGTTTTATTCAAAATTTGATTTTAATTGATTTTAGATTAGTAAAACAAACTATAGGGGGGTCCACCTTGATTTTTACAAGTTGATCTTATTTGATAGATTTTAATCTAAGCTACCAGATACTTTTTACAGATTAACCAAATTCAAAGTAGTTTTCGAGATACAAGGGATCAAAGCCGGCCAGCTCAATAGCTTCCTTATAGAAGGTGCAAACTAAAAAGGCGAAAAAAAAAACATTTCACTAAAACTCTATCTCCTCCTTCAGTTTTTAAGCAATCATATTTAAATTTTGAAAATTTACTATTTACTAAATTTTAAATCATTTGAGTGTAGGAAATTTTTTATTTTGAAAAAAAGTCCCCTTTTTTCAAAAAAAGGTGTTTTTTTTTGAATTTTAGACCTTAAATTTGTAAATTTCAATTATTTGAAATTCCAACACTTGAAAGCTTTTAAACTGTGTAAGGAATATTAAAAAACTTAGGAGGAAATAGATTTTTAGTGAAATGGATATTTACTCGTTTTTAGCTTGCGCCTTTCATTAGGTCCCTATGAAACTCTCCAGCTTTGACCGCTTATATCTCAAAAACTAATATGAATTTTGTAAAGCTATTAAAAGCATCTGGTAGCTAAGATAGTATTTTATTAAATAAGATCAACTTGTTGAAAAAGTGTTGACTCCCCTATAGCCTCAATTGTAAATATTACTTAAAATGTTCAACCTTGTGGCTAGCTGTTCTACTGATTATTAGCTTAAAGTAATTATTTTTTGTTTTCCAAAACCTCATTCTGACTCAGGAAAGTTTATAATCACTCAGGTTAGTTTTTTTGAATCAAAGAGTGGCAACCCTGATATTAGCTAAAATTAGAAGATATTCTGGTTGCCAAAAATCATGGAAAGTTTATAAGTTTAGCAAAAAAGATATTTCTGTGTTTTTTATTGTTCTTTCAATTTGAAGTTTTTTTACTGTTCTTTCAATTTCAAGTTTTTCTTTTGTTCTTTCAATTTTAATAAATTTAAAAGTACATATTGTTCAGAAAATTAGCAAACCTACCAGCTACTATTTTTAACTGTTAATCTTAACTAGACCTCAATAACATATCATAAACAATCTTATTATTTAACTATTTTAGCAGCACATTAATACTTTTAGTCTAAATTTTTTTTAACTATAATTTTTCAAAATTCAAAAATATATAGATAGATATAACACATAAAAGATAAACTTCACACAATTATACTTAGTTAGTATTTAGTTATATAAAATTGCTTACCGTACATAGTAGTTTTTATACTACTTACATTACTAATAACTTAGAGTATTAAGAATCCGGTTCCGGATCCGGCCGGATTTTAATTTGAAAAAAATATCCGGGTCCGGTTCCGGCCGGATTCTAATTTGAAAAAAAAGTCTTGATCCGGGTCCGGCCGGTTCCTAATTTGAAAAAAAAGTCCGGATCCGGGTCCGGCAGGATTCTAATTTGAAAAAAAGTCTTGATCCGGGTCCGGCCGAATTCTAATTTGAAAAAAAAGTCTTGATCCGGGTCCGGCCGGATCCTAATTTGAAAAAAAAAGTCTTGATCCGGGTCTGGCCGGATCCTAATTTGAAAAAAAAGTCCGGTTCCGGATCCGGCCGGATTTTAATTTGAAAAAAATATCCGGGTCCGGTTCCGGCCGGATTCTAATTTGAAAAAAAAGTCTTGATCCGGGTCCGGCCGGATCCTAATTTGAAAAAAAAGTCCGGATCCGGGTCCGGTACATCACTAGATTCAACTAAGAAAAAAATACATTTAAAATTGATTTTCTCATAATTGTTGTAGTTTCTCTCAAGTGATGACGTCACAATTTTACACACAAACGTTTGAATACAAATCAACCGACGCGTATATATAGTAAGTTTGTACCAAAGTTAACTGTAAGATAGTGATTATAGACAATTTCTGAATAATGTGACGAATCTTTGTCCCTCTAATATGAATCTTACTATTTCTACTTTTTACAAAATATTTTGCACTTAAATTTAAACAATGATAACGGTTAAATCGAGTAAAAAATATTAAAGAGTTCTTTAAAAGAATTCGTTCAATTAATTTTAGACTTTAAAGTATTTTTCAATTAAAATACATAATACACTTTCTAATTAAAAACCTAATTTGAATGACGTATACAAACAAATTTAAAACTAACTTTATATAGCACGTTTAAAACTTTAAATTAGCAAAGGTTTAGGTGTAATAGCTCATTGAATAAATAAATAAATTAATTAATTTAAGCCGAAATTATCTATATTAAGTAAATAATAAGTAAAACGAATTTATTAATTCATAACAAAATTTCACAATGCGATTTAAGTTTGCAATTTTCAAATAAAAGTTTTGCAAACTTTTATAATAAACACAATACTAAAAATAATCAAGCAAGTTTAAACTATAATTTTATATGAACGTTTAAATAAAAGTTATAAAAAAAAACCCAATAAACTGCAAAAGTTAATGATTTTCAAAAAAAAAAAAAAAACATAAACCAAATATCTAACAAACTTTAATTTCCTAATAGTTACTATATTTTTAGTAACTGAAAGTTTATAGTAAACTAATGGGTTATCTATTACACTTAAAAACTAAAAAAGTATGCTAAGTTTTTAATAGCTTTTGAGTAACCATTTAAAACTTTTTTGCATTTACTAGATTATAAAAGAACAAAAAGATTGAATTTAGCATATAATAAAAAATAAACGTCAAAATTACAAAAACAGTATATGTTTATTTACAACATTGAACAATAAATTATTATTAACAAAAAAATAATATTTTTGAATGTTATGTAGTTATTAGACGCAGTCAAAATTATTATATTAACAGATTTAAGTGATTTTTAAGTTCTAATATACTTGTTTATATCAAAAAATTTTAAACTTGGTAACTTATTTTGAATAGAATCAAACTGTTGCGTTTTAAATATTTAGATTAAAAGTTTATTAAAACAAAGTTTAAATTAGAATAAGCAGTAAAAAAATATGAAAGATGGATTTTTTAATTGTTAGACTACAAAAAAATTACTTTTGTTTTTTATTGAGGTAATTCAAAACTTGAAGTTGAGTTTATTGGTCTGTCGTTTCTTTTACCTTTAATTTGTTTACAGATTTAAGTTTTTATTTTAATAATAAATTGAAATAAGTGTTGAACTTTATTAGAAGAACTTTAAAAATTTTTGTACATTTAAAACATTTTTTTATCAATAAATTTGATTAATGCTTTTTATCAACAAAGTTAACAATTTAGACTAGTTATTTAAGTTTACATAGTAAATAACTAAATAAAATTGTTTAGTTTAAGTTCTAACTTTCGCTGCTTGAAGTTCTTTCATTTTTCAAACGTTTTCTGCTGTTTGACGACTTGAATATTGTTTTTATTGCTACCTGTTTCATTTTAAAAATAAGTATTAAAATATAAGCACATTTTGTCACGCTTTTGTAAAACTTTAGTTCGTTGACTATTTAAAAGTTCTGTCTTTGTAGAACCATTGTAAAAATATATTAACTAGAATGGTATTAACTTTCTTTGAAGGTTATTGTATAGTTTATTACACACAAAATATTATATATGATTTAAGAAAAATTTTATAGAAAACTCATAACTCACGTTATAAAAAAAATAATTTTGATTTCGAAATTAATAATATACTTTTCAAAATAACCTTGTAATTTATTGAACTTGTAGCTGAACAACAGTAAACTTTACAGCAAAATCCGCATGTTATTGTTGAAACTACCAGCTGAACACAAGCTACAAGCGATAAAACAACAAACATCAGTAGAAGTGGAGTCTGTTTTGTTTGTTACTTTTTTGTTATTAATAGTAAACTAAAAGAACTCCTTTAGATAAAATACATCTAAAAATTTTAAAAGTAAAACTCAACACAAATGTTAATGCATTTAGCTGAAACCAAAAGTTTTTATTCTTTATAAATAGTTATAAAATTAAGTATAAGCAACTAATTTTTTGATGAACTCATAAGAAATTATCTTTTTTATACTACATAAAAACTAATTAACAAAACTTACTTTAATTTTCACGCAGCAGCCATTGTTGCTGAGTAAAATAATTGCAGAGGATAAATCCAAACACATCATGGCGGAAGATAATATTATTGAAACTGCACAAACTGCCCACGTCACTGTCACCTGATTAGTTTAGTATTGTACGTCAAGTTAAAAGTTATTCTACATTAAGTTTTTTATCAAACAGCTTATATTTAAAGAGTTTATTCTCAAATAGTATTTTATTAATTATAAGGTAGTTGAACTTTAATTCAAGTTTTATGTACGCTTTAAAAATTATTTTAATGTTTCTTTTATCTTATAGAGAAAAAGAAAACAGTTAGCTTCTATCAAAAAGTGTTTTAACAAGCAGTATTTTATACTTTCTGTTAATAATTTTAATAAAAAATAAATAAAAAAACGTTTTAAGAGCTTTAGCAAAACAACTTTATGATATTACTAATTGTCAATAGGTAGTATTTTTAAAATTCTCCAAAACCTTACATATAACAAACAAAAACTAACAACTCCAGCATTTCGGTTTTTAAACACATAAAAAGTTGATACTGAACATGACAGAAACTGTAAAAATAAATTTTATAAGTTATTTTTAACAACTCTATATATGTATACATTGAAGAGTATTTATATCTAAAGATTATGACTTATTTAACTTCTAAAGTATGGTATAAGTCTAGAAAAACGTTTAATAGATAGTGCTTTCATCTAATGTTATCATTTATGTGTACTTCAATATTTCAAACAGTTTTATTAAAATAATGTCAAGTTTAAAAATTTTAACTACTTAAGATTTTACAAAGTTGTTTGAGTTTAGTAGATTAAAGTATAAAAGATAGAAAATATATAATAAAAATAATAACAATTCTAGATAAACAAAAATGTCCTTTAAAAACTTTTTGAATATAATTTAAAAAAACTTAGTGAAAAAAGACTAACTATAGGACCACACCAAAGACCAGGTGACAAGTTCATAAACCTGTAAGACTCATAAGATGGGTCGGTGTTTTTCAAAACAAATGATGCTGTTGTCAGTGATATCGATAATAAACCGCTTATTAGGTGAAGGACCTGTAGTGATAAAGTAATTTTAATAGTTAACTTTATTTTTAAAATTCAATTCAGTTAGAACAATAATTCTAGTATTAATTTTTAGTTTAACCTTTATAAACCGACAAAACCCGTCACCAATACTGATCTAATCGTCTAATTTCGTTTGAAAATTCTAAAAACTGCATGATTCTTAAACTAAACACATACCTTTTTTGTTAGCTTTAAGCCGTTTTAGTTACGAAGTAAAACCTAGTTTCCTGAAAAATTTTCTAAACTTAAGTAAAAATCCTTTTACTAAGAAATAAAAATTGTAAAAAAAAAAAAAATTTGAATTGAGCATTCATAAACAATTGAAAGTGTTAAATTGTTTTATTTAAATAGAAACTATTTTTCTATAAAGAATATTGTTTACTGTTTTACATATTTTTTAAAAGTATTTAGTAAAATTTTATGCTTTTAGTTAGATAGTTTAAAATATAAAAACTTGGTTGTAAAAAAGGCATCAAAATTACTTAACATTTTGTTAAACAGTCTAATGAGATAGCAATAGTTGCGTTTACAACAAGTGAATTTTTAAACAATAAAAAGTTAAAACAAACTTTTTGTTTTAAATAACTTTTAGTTAAACTATTTTTTTTTAAAGCTATCAGCAGGTTAAAAAAACTAAAAACAAAATTCAAATCGATTTATCTGCTCATAATCATACGGTAGTAACAAACGACCACAACTTCTAGTAACGAAAACTTTGAGCAACATGCATTTTAATTAAGTAAAAATATAATTCAAGTATAACATTATAAATTAACATATGTTTTAGCTGCCAATTACATATTTTGATTACATAAAACCATTTAAATAGATTACAAGTTTTAATCTTAAGCACTCTAAAACTACTTAATTATAAAATAAAAAAAACTCATACTGAAGTTTCTCCTTATAACAACACGGCAGCTTCAAACGAACCGCGAGTTTTTTCAGCGGCGTGACGGACTTGCCGATCTCCGCGGAAACTTTCTCGATATTCGTTGTCACGTCATCAAAGATTACGTCATCGAACACTTCCGAGTCCTGCTGGATGTTAGAAGTAGATGCCATTTCAGGTGTGAAGTTTCCGAAAAGTTTCAAGTTGTTTTTTTATGGCTTGAGGCAGTTTATTTTTTTTAATCAATCTTAAACGTGTTTATATTGTCTGGTGAAGTAATGATGATAAATGGATTTAAGTTGGCCAAAAATTCTGTTTTAGTATTTGGAACAAAAATTTCTGTACATACTTAAATACATTAAGCAGAAAATTTCAAAAATTTCTTGAACTTTATACTTTAAACTTCAAAAAAAAAAACTATTTAAACAAAAACACTAGATTAATAAACTAGAATTAGCTAAAACGTTTTTTTTGTTTATAGAACACATTTTTTGTTAGAAAATTTAACAAATTTAAGCAGATTAATTTTAGTATTTGTTCAACTTTATACTTCTAACTTCAGTTATAATTCCTTATTTTATTAATAAAACAAAACGAAAGTATCAATTTTTTTTTTCAACCAGTGAAACTTTCACTTTAAGAAGTAAACTTAGATTTTTGTATTTAAATCTTAGTAGAAAAATATTACTACTGTTCTTAAATTATCTTGACAAGCGTATAAACACAGTTTTCTATGTCATTGAACTAGTTTTACAACTTTTACTTTCACTTCTTACTTTTGTTTACATAAACTTGTTTAGCTATTCACAAGCTACTAAATCAAGCACAATAACTACTAGAAAAAATTATATTTTTCTTGAAAATATTCTTTAACAAAAGAAAGGTATAAAAACGAAAACTGTAAACTTAGGTTTGTTGACTTATTCTGAACTAAATTGAAACAACTATGAGTTTAAATACTATAACTTTGATTTTGTTTCAAAACAGGCTATATGATATAAATGACACTTTTTTAAAGTAATGGCTAGAAATCTATTTGAAACTTGATATTAAGTTATTTTAATTACACAACTAGCTTTATTCGAATTGTGAACGAAAAATACATCATGAACATGTTTCATATAAAACCGCATTCAAACGTGAGCTACAATTGTAATTGGCAGTTTTCTATTGTGAATTCAGTTTTTTTTATGACATACATTTCAACACCTTACTTATTTTTATTATTAAATACTTTCTTAGTTTATTAAAAAAAACTGTTATTGTGACTTAATATCGTTCATTAATTCCAAGACCTAAATCTAATCACTCAACTCTGAATGAACACTTTTAAGTTTCAAACTTTTAAAGTATTTTCAGCCTTTTCAAATGTAAATAAACTATCTTATTTCAAAAAAATGAATATAATTTTTTTTCATTACAAGGTAACAGATAAAACTTTATAAAAAAAAAGAAAACGCTTACTTAAAAATTAAAATTTAAAAGTTGCAGCTTCTAACACCAAACTTTTTCCTTAAAGTTTTGTTTTTTTCTCTACCAAACGCACTGTGTAAACAAAATTTACTTTTTGCTCTCTAAACTTCATAATTTCGCCTTAAAGCTTTGTTTGCCAAGCTAAGTAGTGGGTGTTTATCGAGTAATTGATTTATACAACTCAAGGCTAAACTTAAACTGAAGCATAATTTTTCTAAATTATTAAAAACAAAAGTTTGAAAATGTTTTGAATAGAAAAATGAAGTTAAAATATACACTAGTTGTAAAAAAATTTTTTTCTTTAATCTAGTGACTGCTATCAAACAACACAGAAAATAAATTATTCATGAAAGTTGCGTAAGTGAACGAAACGTTTCACTTTGGTGTTTAGTATAAACAATCCACGGTCGAGCTGGCAGCAGAGTGCTGTAGGCAATTTACAATGTTGTTGTTACAACCACTGTGATGTCATAATCAGTTTTATGTTGCCAGACTTCGATGACGAAATTGGTAGAGGAAATTATCGATTTGTGAAATCATAAATTTTGGTCAAAGTTATTTCACTGTAAGCTTGAATGTTTTTCATTAATACAGTGTAGAACTTGAAGTTTAAATATATTTGTATTTATTAACGCTTTTTATAAAACCTTTTTAAATTCGAAACCTTTTTAAAACGAATTTGGTTTGTATTTACTTTATGTATTTTCTTATTTGAAAATTTGCATTTAGTAGTTTGCTATTTCTGTTTGTAGTAACAAAACTATCAAGTTACAAACGAACTTTAGTATATTAAAGTAATCAGCTTATGGTTTAATACTTTTTGTTTAATTTTGGGCTATAAGTTTTTTTTTTTATTCATATTGAGTTATACTTTTGTAGTTAGGTGCAACTTTCATTTGGTATTAATCAATTATGGTACAGTAAACTATTTTTGTTTAAATGAAATGTTTATATGTTATAATACACGCAAGTTTATGTACTTTTTTTCAATGAAAGTGGTAAAGGTTGACTATTTTTTTTTAATTAACTTTCCTTGTTTTAGGATTGAGCTCTTAAAAAATGTTTAAAAAAGAGATGTTTTACAGTTGATTTAGCAGACACTTTTTTTTTTCATGTTGTAAGTTATTTGCTGTTTAACTAGTTTTAATTTTTTAGTTTTATTTTTTATCATCATTTTGCTGTCAAAATTTAGTCAAAATACGTGGTCGACTTATGAGAAAATCATAGACAAGGTTATGATTTAGATTTAATTTTGACTAGCTTTTATCATTGACTAAGGAAAAGCTCTAACCTTTTTATTTACATGCTTTAAAAGCTAGAATAAAAGTTGAAAAACAAACATAAAACTAATTAACAACAAATACTAAACAAAAAACAAAATAACAAATTGTGAGAAGCATCAAAAATTAAAGTTTTCTTTCTGTACAAACTTGTTTTTACTAATTAAAAACTCATGAAAGTTAACGGTCTGTAAACTTCACTTGCTTGATTCTATGAACACTTACATATAGCTTTACATCCAACTTTGTTAAGAACTTGTGTGGTATTTCACAAAGTACGATAATTTATATTTCATTTCATACTTTTGCGATTGACTGTGGTAACTAAATTTTTGAGTCTCTTCGATTAAAACTTAAATGACTTTTTACAACGTTTTAAATGGTATTTATACAAAAAAATGTGCAAATTAGACTTCTTTACTACTTGGTGATAAAATATATTACATTTTATTAAATCGAGCAATCTTTTTTAGTTAAGACTAATAACTGTATAGTGATATAAATACAAAAGCCTTATTTATAAATAATATGACATTAGTGATCTTAGTAGACATTTGTCAAACTCAGTGGCCTCCCCTAACGGTTAATTTAGTTTAACTTATATAAACGAAACACGGATTTAGATTCTAAATAAGCACAAGTAAAATATGATTTGTGAAATAATTATAATGTAGTAAGTTCCACAGTATATTGTTTTAACTTTAAACTTTAGATATTAGTAATACTAAATAATAGAACTTTGCATCAATACTTTTATCTTAAGACGTCAATCAAGTAAAATTATAAAGACAACTTTTTTTTTTACAGAAGAGCTAATTTTAAGTCTGTTGACTTTGTTAGTGGTGTTCACATGTTCGCTTTTCAAGGCTTAAACACAATTTAAAAAAACAAGACTACCACATGATCTCACAGACTCGAATTTTCCGTGTCACTCTTCAACCTGGTTGTTAGTTCTATGCTCATTTTTTGTAGTTCCTTCATTCACAATTCAAAAATCAATTGAAAACAATGGGCGCCTAGCGTTTGAGTTTTACATAATATAACTAGTAAATTTAAAATATCTTATCACAGACAAAAACTTTAAATATAAATGTTTAATAAACTTGCCATAGTTGCAAATAATGACTAAATTAGTATTAAAATCAGGGACAAAAACTTCAAAAATAAATGATTTCCAAAATTTGCCATGTTTGCCATTCTTTGCCAAAATAATTAAATTAACGTAAAACAATGAACCATACAACATCTAAAATAAAATAGTATTACGAAATTATTATATAACAAAACAAGAAAAATTACAATTTTTTTTTTGTAAGTAAAGAAACTTTGTTCTTAAATAGTAAAACATTTAGGACGGTGGGTCACTTTTGGATATCGTCATTTTAGCACATTTGGTTGATTTTTCACGGCGTCTTTTTAGCACTGAAAATCACCTTAGCACAGTCGGTTACTTTTGCATTGAGGGTCACTTCTGCACGGCCTTACTTTATTGAACAAAAAAATCTCAAAAATTTGGTCCAAGGACCTGGTGTATGAAAAAACTTTTCGGTCATCAAGTCAAACACCAGGATACAGTTTAACATGTCCAGGACAACATTTTAGCACGAAGAAGCATTTTAGCACGGTGGGTTAGTTTTGCACGGAGCGTTATTTTTGTACTGACTAAAGCTTTTTAAGGTAGGGAGAACTATGAAACTTTTTATGCAGTTAATTAGAAAATAATTTTAAATACTATAAATTTTTAAAGTTTAAACTGGAATCAAAAATTCCTTTTTTTTGTCTAAAGTAACACTATTTAATATCAAATCTAAAATCGTTAAAATTTGTTTCTTCTTAATCATAGACATTTTAAACTAACTACATAATACGATAAAACAATAGAATAATTATTAATCAATACCATAGTATTGTTTTGCTTGAATAGTTAATATCAAAACTTAAAGTTATATTATTATAACAATATAACAGATATTAATTTAACTTTGCTTTAAAGTTTGTAATATTTTCACTTTACATAACTAGATAATATTTTGAACTATCAACAATTGTTTTATTATCCATACCAATAATCTAGCTACAAATTCGAAAAAATATATATCTAGTGCTTAATTAGTCTTTCAAGTTATATTTAAGTTTAAGTTCATTAAAGCTTGCTATATATACTTTTACACTATTGTCAAAACAATTTAGAACTATATTTTTAAATCAATATAATGCAAATTAATTTAAAAATTTTTGATAAAGCTTGAATTTTCTACAAATTTAATGCGTATTTACATTTTATTTTGTAATTTAGTCATACAACTTGTGATTTATATATTTAAAAGTTCTAAATATTTATAATTATAATTTTATTATAATAAATTTTAAATGAAGGTTTAAAAAGGTTTGGTTTGTGTAAAAATTATGTTCAGTGCAAAAAAAAAACTACAAAAAAACGTTACAAGAAAATAACAAAAAACGGTGCTAATATGACGCTGAAAAAGTGTCGTTACGTGCAAAATTAACCCTCCGTGCTAAACTAACGCTGTGAAAAAGTGTCATTACGTGCAAAATTAACCCTCCGTGCTAAACTAACGCTGTGAAAATGTGTCGTTACGTTCAAAGTTAAACTTTCGTGCTAAACTGACGCTGTGAAAAAGTAGCGTTACGTCCAAAATTAACTCCTGTGCTAAACTGACGCTGTGAAAAAGTGTCGTTGCGTGCAAAATTAACCCTCCGTGCTGAAGTGAAGCCGTGAAAAAATGACGTAACGTGCAAAATTAACCCTCCGTGCTAAACTAACGCTGTGAAAAAGTGTCATTACGTTCAAAATTAACTCTCCGTGCTATACTGACGCTGTGACAAAGTGTCGTTGCATGGAAAATTAACCCTCCGTGCTAAAGTAACGCAGTGATGACTATTAAATCCACCACAGGACCATCAGCAAACTACTATTTTCGCCTTGCTACTATTTTAACTAATAAGAAAGATACATAACATGGAACTACTAACATGAATAAATAAAGTATGACAGTTGGACCAAAAAGTTTTTTTTAAGTTATCTAAATATCATTAAACTATAACAAAAAATAATAATATTTTGTTTCCTGCCATTAAAAGCTGAAATTTAAAAATCGAAACTGAAACTTAAATATCCTGTGAATCACAAAACTATTTTATATATAATCAATTACACTTATTGTTTAGTTTAAGAATATATTTTTTATTTTATAGCCTTCAAAATTTCATAAGTCCTTTACTTTTTTACTTGAGATAAAAACTTCTAATTAATATATAACTGATAGTTTAAATTTATTTAGTATATTTCAGTGTAAACTTATTACGTGATTGAAATTTTGCACAAAAGTCACTAAAAAACCTGAAAAACCATTTCTACTTCAGCTGAACACTTTTAATTGATATAAAACTGTTAATCTTTTTTTTTATACTTTGATATAAAGTTATTCTGGGATTGAATTTACCATGGTTGCCACGAAACCTGGAATTCTGAAAAAATCTGGGATTTGACAGCTTAGGCTTGAAAAACAACTTTTACATGTTGATAATAGAATTTTTGTTTGACACGAAAGATTTATCATATAGATTAAAAAAAAAAGTTTTCATCAAAATTTTTTATATAAAAAACATTTTAAGTAGTTTTAAACTATTTTTTAACATGTTTTACTGGGTGGCTTGGTGTTTAGCTAACAGATCCTTCGCTCTACTGAGCATAAAAAATAGATTTTTTCAAGAAAGTGTTCAACGTTTAAAAAAAGCTTACGGTTATCTAATATGAAAGTTCATTGTCGTAAATAGTTGAACAGCGATGTAACCAATGCGAGTTGGATAAATAAAATATAATTATCAGTTTGAAACAGGCATATTTTCTAGTTTATTTTTACTGTAACCTTACACTATACTTACTATATTTTTCACTATTTGTACAAATTAGTTATGTTGTTTTCAGGTTTTATTTATTATTTTATTTAAATGTTTAATGACAAAGAAGAGCCACCATGTAATTGTAGAAACAAGAACTTATGCCTGCTAGAAAACAAATGCTTAACCAAGAACGTTATATATAAAGCTACGGTTACAACAAAAAAAGAAATAAAGCAATATGTTGGGAGCACGGGAGGAACTTTTAAAACAAGGTTGTATAGCCATTATAGTGATATGAAGGTTTACAAGGAGAACGGAATCAAACTGTCTAAATATATTTGGAAGCTAAAATGCAACAATACTAACTACAACATCAAATGGGAAATTTTACACCACATCGGGCACATAAGGAAACCGCAAAGAATCTGCAGGACCTGCACCTACGAAAAAATGGAAATAGCGAACGCTGACGGGGGAACTTCTTTAAATAAAAGAAACGAATTAGTCTGTTCTTGTGTACATTTTAAAAAGCTTTATCTTAAAACTTAAGAGCATTTTGATAAGCAAATCACTATTTTAATATGTACAAGCAAGTATTCAAATTCAAACCAATATATAGTTACGTCACAATACGGTAGTAAAACTTTTTCAAACGAGTAAATTTAACATAATGTTTTAGTTGAAGAGTTGTTTTCTTAGTTAGTTATCTACAAATTTCGAAAGACTACTAAGTGTTAGTATAGATATATTTATTTTTTTATTTTCTTTATTTAATTGTATAAGTTTTAAGATTATATAGTTATTAAGTAACTCACATTTTTCTAAATCTAACATAAGAACATTATAATCTTCATATACTAGTAAGTTTAAGCTATAAGTTTTAATTAGATTTATTCAATTTTCGTTACAATTTTATTACTTTTTTTAAATTTCTTTTGTTTCAAGTTTGGCATAATGTCTTCCTACATGATATTATATAAATTTTTACAGATTTTAAACAACTGAAGATCTCGTTTTCAAACGAGTGAAACATTGTATTGTTAATAAAATTTAAAATTTGTTGTTTATCATTCTTCTTTTATTTAAGTTTAGAACTTTGATTGCCAACTTTAAAGTATAAAGTACGTATATTGTTTTATTAGTTTATTTAATATTCCTGCTTAAGAATTACAAGTTGTCTAACAAAAGAAAAAGACCATATCCGTCATGAAAAATTATTTTGAAATAAGTTCTTTAACGAGAAGTATATTCTATGTGTTCCTAGCAAAATTACAGGATTGTTAAGTACTGCACTTTGGAATTTTATTAAAATTTTATAAGTTTAAAAAGTCTAAGTATTGGCTTTACTAATTACCTAATGATGTTTGAAATTCTGATGTTACTGAATGATATGACCTAAAGAACTTGCTTTTCATAATGATTTCAAGTAAGTGTCCTATGAAAACATATGACTTTGATATGTGCATGGAAGTAATTACTTTTTACATTTTAGAAAACAATAGACATAAAATTTTCATTTTTAGGAAAATAATAGGACAATAGTAGTAACAAAAGTTATAGATTACAAAGTGTGCACTTGTTAATAGCTTTTAGGTTAAAATATTTTAAAGATTTTTAATTTCAACTTTTCCATATTTGTTCATATTTCTATTCTAAATTTCATATAATCTCTAACTAATTTGTATAACAAAAAATTGTAGTTAATAACTAATTAAGAACAGTTTTTAAATAATCAAGTTTATTTAAATCTATTTCCCATAAGTTTTTGTACAAATTTTAAGATTTCATTTGAAATTTAGGACAGAAGTATAAATAAATATGGAAAAGTTGAGATTAAAAATTTTAAAAACAATTTAACCCAAAATTTAGTGAAATTTTTGATTTTATAATGTATCTTAATATAAATAATTTTAAACTAATCTATTAAACTATATGGTGATAGAGAAATTCAGAAAAATTTAGAGAAATAAGTTTTGATATAAATAGTCTAATAGATTTATACAATAATTTTCTAAACTTATTTACTATCTTACTGGCTTAAACATATTAACAGGAATGTAAATCTGGATATCTGAAATATCAGAATTATACACTGTAAGCCAAAAAAAAAAGGAAAGTTTAGGAATTTGAGAAACTTAGTGAAAAACTAGAAAAGGTGAAATTAAAAAAAATATATCTGGAATAACCTTTGAATTTAAATTTTTTTTAATATGATAAGTAAAATTAATAATTTAAATTTAGGTAATAACAAGTTTAATGAAATTTAGATAAAATATGCTAAGTCTATCAAAAACTATTTTTTTTTGTGTCATCTAAACACTTTTAATTTTTATTAAACACATTGAAGTAGTACTACAAAATCTTTTTAATATTTTAATTCTATTTAGACTTTTTATACCTAAATTTATTTTTAAACTAATAATTTTCCCAAAAAGTTGTTTATTCAAAAACCTGGAAATATTTTCAAATTTATTGTCTTTATTGGTGTATTTGTTAACTTAAAAAAAGGGTTGCCACAAAATCTGGAAAAACCTGGAATTTGACAATTAAAGCTGAAAATCTGGATTTTAAGGAATAAAAAAAAACCTGGAAATTAGAAAAAAAAGCTTAGAAACCAAAACCTGTAATTTTAAACAGTTTATACATGTCAATTAAACAACCTTAAATTTAAAACAGAAAATCTATCACATGATTAATCTGTTTGTCATCATCAATTTTTTTTTATGAAAAAAAAAATATAGTAGCTTTACAGTATCTTTTCAATGTTGTTATACTATTTAACACATTTTTTTCCTTAAGCTTAACTTTAGACAAAAAATAGACTCTAAAGCCTGTACATTCAAAAATCTGGAAGAAATTTTGAAAACCTGAAGAAAATTTTTCAAAATCCAGTAGCAATCCTGTAAAAATGACTTTTAAAAATAAAGTGGGGTGGAAAATTGCAACTGAACTAATTTTGAAACATTTCAATTATAATTAAATCTTTGTGCATTTTTTATTAATTTCTTTTTAAAGTGCACATTTTGTTGATCTAAATACTGGGTGGCCATTCAATCTGGTATAATCTCAAATTTTAGAATTTAGGCAAGGTAAATCCTGGGGTTTTTCATTATTTAGAAAAATATAAATTTTGAGAAATAACAATAAAAATTACATGTAAAATGATAAAGTTTTGGTTAGATAAACAAGTTAAACTGTACACAATATTTTTTTCTACTATATATAGAATTTTTTTTTCAGTTTAAATTATTTTTACCTTATCTACTTTTTAAAATAAAAGTGGTCAAAAAGACTCATACTTTCTTAAAACCCAATGAAAATTATGAAATCTTGACAAAATTACTAAAATACCACCCTGCTATAACGCTTGCCACATACTCAGGAAAGCTCACCACATTTTAAAGATTTTAGGATTTTGAAAAAGAACTAGGATTAATTGAATTATTATTTTGCAAAACTCTTGCTAATCCTAGTTTTTATACTTGATGTAAAATTAGTCTTTCTGGTTTTATTTTCTAATAAGTATCTTATGAACTGTATTTTAATAATTGAATATTATCTACTTAGTAATATGTTTTTTAAAAATTATTGAAAATTCATTTAAGTGTTTGACCCTCCCTACTTCATGTCTAATATACTAAAGCTGACAGACTAGTTTGTTGTCACTTGCTGGTTTTTTATTTCCTCAAAGGAAATTTCTATCATAATATTCAATGGCTACATTTTTAGTTGAAAAATATGAAATATTTTTTCAGTGTGAACAATAAAATAAAAATTTCACAAAATTTTTTATTTAATAAACAGCTATAAAACTTTGCTAAGACATATTTTTTTACAGATGATCAAGCAAAAGTTGTGACCGTTGTCTTTATATATAAACCTAAATTTTTATAACTTAAAATAAAAATTTTACATAGTTTGTAAAACAGTTCTAAAATGTATGATTCAAAGTTTTTTCAATGTAAACTTGACAAGCCAGTGAAAAAGCTTGTAAGTTTTATTTCTACTCGTAAGTTGTAATTTTGTAAAATAATTTTTCTTTTACATTTTTTGTAAATCTTTTTACTGAACATAAATAAATGAACAATCATGATTTAATAATAAGACATTATGTTTAAGTTTAGTTATAATGTTTTGCTTCTTTGTAAGTTAACCACACAGTACAATTACAATATGTAATCTATTCAACTGTAATGTTTGAAAAATTATAAGTAATTTAATGGTGTTACTGCTACTAATATGAACAAATTCACAATCTAAATATTTTTATTCATAAAATGCATAAAAATATTTTCTTTCATTGTAAACTACTTAAAATGTTTGTGGTTTGAAATGCATAGACTTAGTTTAGTTGTAGACTTGGCTATTAAAATAACATAATGTTTTACTTGAAATTTTCAGGCATCAAAAGTTGTTTAAGTTTTATTAAGTAACTGAACTTTTATTTTCAGCCAAAATTGCATGTCACCAAAAATAAATAATAGTTTTTATTATGTTTTATATTTTAATATCATAAAAATTTTAAAGTTATTGTTGTCAAGTTTTTTAATTTTTGTACATTATATGATAAAAATAGTTATATTGATGATTAATCGTATTTATGTATAATTAAAAACATAAGTATATACATTTTATTATAGAAGGATAAATTTTAGCTAAGTTTTTTAGAAATAATTATAAGTTTTTTTTTTAATATCTTGAAACCTATTTATTTATGTGGAACTTACACATTTACAGGGTTGTCACATACTCAGGGTACTTAGGGAAACTTAAAATATTTTAAGATTTTAGAAAATCTCAGGGTATATCAGGATGACTCAGGGCAGTTTTGATTTTATATAGAAATCTCAAGATAATTTTAAGATTTTCGAAAAATGTCAAAGCAATTTTTTTTCTAGATCTAAATGAGATTTAGTTGATCCAGTTTCAAATTGTTTTGTATACCCAATTTTGTTCAAGAACTTGGTTTTTATTGAATTTGAAAGGCTTGTTTATTTTTTTTAGCCTTGCTGCTAGCTCTTCACCATTCTTAGAAATAACTTATTTTCGTTAATTTTTATTAACTGTTTTATTAAAATTGAACTAACATTGAAGTTAATAAAAGTGCATTCAAAAAGTACTTGTAATCAAATGAATTTAGATTTAAGTTAGTGAATTAAAATGTCAAAAAAAAATTTTTTAAGTATTTTCTGTTATATATAAAGTTAAATAACAAGATTACATAAAATAATCCATGAGTTATGTTTTTTAATCTTAATTAATAAAAAAAAATTTGGTTGAATCTTTGAAAATAGTATTTCTTATAGGTTTAGTGAATATCTAATACTATAGAAGCATACATCAGAGTTGCCACTTTACCTGGAAACCTGGAAAAACCTGGAATTTGACAATTTAGGCTAAAATAACCTGGAAAAACCTGGGATTTTGATCAAAAAACCTGTAATTTTTAATAATTTTAACATTTTCAGTAGAAAAATTTTGATTTGACACAAGAAATCTATCATATAATTAAGGTTTTTTGCATCATCAAAACAATTTATTAAAAAAACACATTTAAAGTAACTTTACAGTATCTTTTCAATGTTTTTATACTATTTAACACAGTTTCTTAAATAGAAATTAACTTAAAACTAAAAATAGACCCAAAATTGTGTAATTTTTAAAACATGGAAGAAATTTGGAAAACCTGGAAAAAATTTAAAAAAAGGAGTGGCAACCCTGATACATATACAACCATCCTTTTAATTATATAAAAAAAATGAATAGGAGGTATAAAGTAGATTGTGACAGAGAAGCCATAATTTTTATTTTTAGAATTAAAAAAACCTGAGGGTGACTCAGTGCAGTTTAAGGCCACTCAAGGCAGTTTTTAGTCACTCAGAGCAGTTTTTTGACTTAAAGAGTGGCAACCCTGCATTTATTGACTTAATATTTATAATAATAATTTTGTTGCATGTCATGCATAAAATTAATTACTTAAACTTTTACTTAAACATGCAGCATAAAAGTGAAATACTAGTCATGAGATAAAAGTTCCTATGTGTTTTTTTTAACAGCATTATTCACTAATTAAGTGTGTTTGTGAAGTTTATAAGTTTTCAAAAACTTCTTTTCAAAATATTAGTTAAAAATTATAATGATTTTTAATAGTATACTTAATAGTAAAATATTTATTACCTTTTTCTTAATACATAGAGAACTCAAAATCTAGTCAACTTTGTGAAATGTTTTAGGGTTATAAAACAAAAATAAATATACTGGAATAGATTAGTTTTTATAGTATTTGTGTTGTAGACTTCAAAGTTTGCAGTGTATGTGCATAGTAGATTTGATAGTTTTGTTTAAAAGTTGCAGTTTAATTTTTTAATATTCATTCCAATTTGCGAAAAACCATCACTTATTGTTATAAAAACAAAAGTATAGTTAGTATGAATAATTTTAAATAGTTACCATTGTTTGATCATATAAAAGTTCAACTACATACAGTTTTATTAATATCTTGAATTTTTTTAATAATTTTTCACCATTATTATTTTAATTAATTTTAAACTTCAGTTTTTTAATTCATGTCATTGAAATAAAAAATACAATGTGATTCTGAAAAGCATTAAAAATAAAAAAAAGTTTTATAAAACTAGTTCACTTTTATGTTATAATCATAATTTGTTTCTTAAAATTAGTTAAAATAAACCTGACTGTTTTCATTATGAGATCTATATATTAAAAAGATATTTGACTACAAATTTACTTAAAGTTGTCAACAGTCATAAGAAATTTTTTAAAGAAAGCCTAATGAATATTAGAAACACAACAAATTTTTGAGTAAAAACTTTTTTCATCGTTTTCTGAAAGCTTAATATTTTTATAACTTGAAAATAATTTCAAAAATTTGAATAATTGTAGTTGAATTTATTATTATTGTCATTTACAGGATGGTAACTTTTTATGAAGCTTCTACAGAGTTGTACCTACTTTAGTTTTACTCAGTGACTGTGTTTATTCAAATGGTGCATTTTAATGGTTTATGGCTTAGCAAATGATATAAAAACTGATGGCAGCTTAAGGATATCAGCTTAAGAGTTTTCTTTTTAAGTGGTATCAAGTAAGTATACTATACATAAATTTTAAATTATTATACAACCTTTATATAATTACATTAGATCATAACTGTTTATATGAAGTTTAGATTTAAAATAAATTATATTCAAAATTTTAAGTTAAATAACTTGGCTTATATAAGTTATTATGGATGTATTGATTTGCTTAAAGTAAAAATAAATATTGCTAACTTTTTAAGTACTAAGTAGACAAAATATTCTTGAAGTCAAGTTAGTTATTCCAAAGATACTTTTTTCATAATTTAAGTTATTTTTTGATTTGCTGGTTCAAACAATGCAACTATCTCCACCAGTGGTTCTTTAAACTTTGCATAGTAGGTAGCTGAAGAAAAGATTCATTGGTAGTCAGCATTATATTTTAAACTAATACTAATATAATTTGATGGGTATTATTGATACATATTGTATTTCTAAAGAGTTTTCAAAATAGTTGAAAGTATCGTATGGTAGAAATGCGCTTGTTAAAAATGTCTAAAGTTATTTCTTTTCAAAAATGCACACTTTGAGAAACATTAATCAAAAGTTTTGTGCAATTAATGCAAAACCAATTAAAAAACCAAATAGAAACCATAGTAATTTAAAAAGTTATGTAAGTTCACTAAATTTAATTTCTTTTAAGCTAATGACTTTACAATATTAAAAAAAATACTTACAATATGTTAGTAAAAATATTTCTTGTTTTTAGTGAAAAATACTTTTTCAATCTTTTTTTTATAATTTATTGTGAATAAAGTTAGCTAATATAAAATTTCTAGACTAGACTGTTAGTCCTTATCAAATTAATGTCTTAACTCAAATTCAAAGTTCCTGTGGATTAATCATGCATCAAAATTTGTATATAATTTTAATGTAAAAAAATTAAGTTTGAAATTTGTATATAATTTGTTTTATTCTTGAACAAATAAGTTTTAATCTAGTTAAATTTGTATACTAAGAAACAATAAAGTTTATATGCTCAAAGTTTTTAAGTATATTTAAAGTTAAAAAATGTTATATTTTAAAAGTTTGTATTCTAAGTTTCAATGATTATTTTAGCATAAAACTGGTCTTAGTCATGTATAGAAAATACATAGCTACTGATATTAATATGAGTAATTGTGTACAAAAAAGATTTTAGGTTGTTTTTTTTTAATCTTCAACAGTTTGTTTTAATTCTCAACAAAATATACACTTATTTTCAGTAAAAAAGTTGTAGCATGGCATTTAAATATGTTTTTAAGCTAATTGTGTTAAAATGTTTAATGGTGCATAAAACTACCTAATTAGTCATAAAATTTTACAAGTTTTTATGTAAATGTTTATTTTTGAATTTGTATGAGTTTTTATCTCCTAGCTAAATTGAGTGTGTGAAGTTTTTATTGAAATTTTTCAAAGCTTCTTTTTGAATAGTGTGAATAAAAATTTTCAAACAAGTACTGTTCAGTATTTAATTTCTAAATTATAATTTTAGTTGAAATGTTAAATTACATATTAATTTTTGTGAAAGTTTTGAAAGGTCAAAACATTTGTATAAATATAGTAAATTAAAACAGTAACAGTGTTCTTTGTGTTGTAGACTTGTATTAAGTTAATTTTATAACTTTTAGGTTCTTTCTTTGCAGTTAACTCCTCATATTTAGTTTAAAATGTTCGATATATAAGTAAAATTGTTACACCAAAGTTATATGATAAATCACTTGTTACAAAAACTGTTTTATAAAACTTCTTAACCACTTATAATTAATACTCTTTTAAAACTTTCTATATGAGTTTTTTTTGCAGTTTTTGCGATTTTTATTATAAAGCTAAGTACACTTTCTACAAAATAAATAAATACATCTGATTTTTTTGCTTATTGCATACATATTTTTATTTTTCATGATATTTAAAAATTTATTAAGAACTACTGCTACAAGTTTCATACATTTATCAGTACTTAAATACTTATTTTGGTACTTAGTTGTTACTTTTAGTACAAACAACAATGATTAAGACAAATAATTTTAATCACTTCACTATATTTAAACGTTTCGAATATTATTATTTAGTTTCTGTAATTGAGTGGTAATAAATTGTATACTACTAATTTGATATTAAAGATATATTTGCATTGTGTAACAAATCTTAAACTGCTGAGGTAAGATTGCTGAATCTAAAAGCTTTATTAACTTTCTTTATAAACTCAGGTTCAGGTATAAGTTAGTTATGGTGACTGAGTTTCATTTTTTTAACTATAAATAATCTAATGTAGCTTGTCTAATTTTCAATTAACTCAAATTTTCGGAGAATTTAAAAAAAAAACTTTTCTGCAAAGCCTGCTAGTTTTATGATAAATGTGTGCACAAGTTCTTAAGTCCCTTTTTTGTGTGTAGAATAAATGGTTTAGACAAGGGTTTCCCAAAGTTGGCCAAGTGGACACCTTGGTGGCCATTACTTAAATTTAGTGGGCCATGAGCAGCAAAGGGACCACAGAGGGGCCATGAGGTAATAATTTGAAACTTACACTAGATGTTCTGTAGTTGCTGATGAAGAGCACAACAAAAAAAGGTCTTATATTATTTTTATGGTAATTTTAAAACTTTTAAAACTAGATATCTTTGAAAGTATTTATGTGGTCACAAGCCGTAAAACAGTCAGTCACAATGCCTTTATTTTAAACTTACACTAGATATTCTTGAGTTGATGATGAATAGCAAATAAAAAAAGATCTTAAGCCTTTTTAATGGTAGTTTTTTGAGAAATCTAGTGTCTTAAAAGCGACCTTTGAAAAAAATTGGGGAAACCCTGATTTAGACTTTTTATAAGAACTCAATTTGAATTTATGTTACAAACGACATGTTTTATTTACATTGTTGTGACTTAATTCATTCTTAATAAGTTTGCATTAAAAACTACTTGTATAAATGTAATTCCTTAATGTTGTTAAACAATCAACTATTATTCAAAAAAAAAAATGATACTGTACATTAGAAATTTTTAATAGTAATAATAAAAAAATCATTTGAAAATATTAAAAATCCTTTAGCTCTTCTATGATGCTTATAAAGGACTAAAAAAGGACTAAAGTATCTTCCACTGAAAAATATTTATTATTTAAGTTCACTTACTTTTTTATCTTCATTTCAATCTAGAACTCTAGAAGTTCTGTTTTCAATATCACTAGTCAAAAAATTGCAACGGGAATTTTTATTATAGGTACAGTAAAGTTAATCACAAAAAAAAAACAGTTTTTAATAACAGGTGATATATGCTTTACTAATGATTTAATATGTTGCTAACAGATTTGTGTTTATTTATTAAGTAATGTCTAACGGAGAAGGATGGAGTCGTGGTATTAATGTGAAATCGGAAGGTTCACTATCATGGCGCAACAAGAATAACGACAGGAGAAATGACAGTGGCAGCAGTGGCAATTACAACAAGCCGTACAGGTCAGGCAGCAAAGGCAATAACAATAGTAGGGGATATGACAAACCAATAAAATCTTATGGTTATGATTCCGGTAATAGATCTGCAGGCAATAACAACAGATGGGGAAATGACAAACCAATAAAATCTTATGGTTATGGCCAAGGTAATAATTATGGAGGTAATAATAGGTGGGGTTCCAATAACAACAGGAGTAACAACAGTTACAGTCAGAAAAGCTACCAAAAAGTCAGGCCGCCAACCAAGGAGGAATGGGCTCAGATGCCTGTGGTTGAAAAGAATTTCTACGTTGCTTCAGGAGTCACTGAAAACCGCAGCAGCATGGAGATCAAGAAGTTTCTCACCAACAACAGCATCACGATCAGCAACGGCAGCGAGTTAAACCCGATCCTGACGTTTTCGGAGGCGACATTCCCGGATGTTCTGCAACAGAAGCTGTTAGGTCAGGGATTCGACAAACCGACCATGATCCAGTCTCTGACTTGGCCGTACGCTCAAGCTGGTAGGGATCTGATCGGAATAGCGAAAACTGGATCGGGAAAAACCCTTGCCTTCTTGTTTCCCGCCTTAGTACATGTAACTAGCCTGATGAAGGTTCACGACAGGAGTGGGTGTAAACCCATAGCACTTGTGATGCTGCCAACTAGGGAACTAGCCCAGCAAGTTGAAACCGAAGTGACCAAGTTCGCACCGAAAGGGTTCAGGTACACTTGTGTGTACGGTGGAGCGCCGAGGTACCAACAGCAGAAAATGCTGAGGTACGGTTGCGACCTCTTGGTCGCCACTCCCGGACGTCTGATTGATTTTCTTGAGGCTGGTGATATTGACCTGACTGCTTGCAGCTATTTGGTGCTCGACGAAGCAGATAGAATGCTCGACATGGGCTTCGAGCCGCAGATCAGGCAGATACTGGAGCATATTCGTCCCGACAGGCAGACTCTCATGTGGAGCGCCACCTGGCCCCAGAAGATCCGCAAGCTGGCCAACGACTTTCTGAAGAACCCAGTTCACTTTCAGGTGGGATCAACCGAGCTCACTGCCAACCACGACATCAAGCAGAACGTGCTGGTCCTTAGCGAGTTTGAAAAGTACGACCGAACGTTGGAATTATTAGACGAAATAACCGCATCGCCTGATCACAAGACCATAATCTTCATTGAGACGAAGAAAAAGTGCCAGCGGGTTGCGGACGACCTGTGGCATGAGAACTACAACGTTGAGTGCATCCATGGCAGCAAGTCGCAGGACCAGCGCGACAAGGCCATCAAGTCTTTCAGGAGCGGGGAAACACCTATACTGATCGCCACCGACGTGGCATCCAGGGGCATAGACGTGGTCGATGTGAGGTATATTGTAAACTACGATTTTCCCAACGACATCGAGGGCTACGTGCAGCGGATAGGAAGAACGGCCAGGGCGGGGCAGAAGGGGACTTCTTACTCATACTTCACTAAGAAGGACTCAAAACTGGCCGGCGACCTGATCAGGATTATGGAGGAGGCAGGTCAGACGGTGGAGCCTAACCTGCGCCAGTACCAGAGATACTCGGGTTTCTCGGGAGGCAGGAGCTACTCTCAAGGAGGGAACAGATGGGGAGGTGGTGGATACCAGAAGAAGAGCTACGTCAGTCCATTCGACAACCAGGCGCTTGGAGGAAATGAGGAGGAAAGTGAGTTCATAATGACACCCGATGGTCCTGTGATGCGACCAAAGAAGTAACACTGCCACCACGTGATAGCTGCTTTTTTACTGTTAGTTTGAAATGATAAGTGATGTGCGTGTCTGTTATTTTTTTATAAATTAGGTGCATTCCCTTTACATGTGATTTTTGTTTCAAATTAACTTTAACTTATAAATATCAAGCTGTTAGAAAATTTTTCTGAAAAGTAAATGATGAAGGCTATTTTATTGTAAGTTATATTGCAGTTATGTATATTTTTCACTTTGCCTTAATAAATATTTAAAAATTATTTGCTTTTTGATTTATATGGATTCATTTGTAAATTATTTATTTTATTATGTTATGAATTTTTTTTTTGCCTATACTGTGTACAGGTAATATTGGTAAACGAAATATATGTTGGGCTGAATATATGATTTAAAAAAACATAAATTGTTAAGTATTTAATCTTAAATACATTTAAATTTGAATATTTATTAAACAGTAGTCTTAATTTTTAATTACAAAAATCCAAAATGTTTTCAAACAATACAATGAAATTTAACTGAAAATTTGGCCTGAACTTATTAAAAAACGAAGTGAGAGAGTTTTATTAAGTTCTGACAAAATCAGTCTTTTAAAATAAATCACACAAAGTTATGTAAAACATTTTACAAAAGTTAAGCTATTACCTACTAAATCAAATAATCGTTTTAGTTATTTATTCTGTTAAGTTCGATTTCACTGTCGTCGCTTTGGCTCACAATTTTGTCTTTAGTTTGTGTCAGACAGTCGATTTTGTGTGGAATAAAGTTGTGAATTTAAAGACACTAACTTAAGTAAAATATACAGGGTTGCCACTTTACCTTGAAAAACCTGGATTTTTTTTTTGAAAAAACGAGTGGCAACCCTGAATATACCTACAAAAACTTTAACTCTAAATCAACTCTGAGGTGTGCGACACTATTTTATTTTTAAGTGAACTGAATATAAAGGTAATAAGTGTGCTTGTGTTAATTGGACGGTTTTACAGCTTACTGAGCAACGAATAGATAACAATCTCAAGATTATGCAGTTTTAAATTGCTGGTTATTTGTTCTGTTTTATTGTTTCAAAATGTAGGCTTAATAAGAAATTTCATTTCATGAGATTATCTGTAAGAAAAAGCAAGTAAAATTTGCTTGAGTCAAAATATAGAAGCATAACTTTAATAAATAAAATTCTAAGCATATAAAAACTACTAATTGATATTTAAAGACAGGTTTTCTTTCGAAAAAGATAAATAAGCGAGTTATATTTGAAAAACTTTCGATCAAGTTATATTTGATGATATATTAAGCATACATTTAACTTCACGCTATATATCAGGTGCTAGAAAACTTGAAGATATAGGAAACAAAAAACCTGAAACTTGAAAAATAATGAGAACAACAAAAAACATTAAAACAAAAATTTCTAAAAAACCTGGAATTTAAATTGCTTTAAATTTAAAGTAACGAAATATCAGTAATATGAAATAAATCTATCATAAATGTGAAAATATTTTTGTATCATTATTTTTTTTTACATTTAAAGACTTTTTATAATGTGACTAAACTATTTTAACAATTTTTTTTACTTCAGTTTAATTTTATACTAAAAATAGATCAAAAATCTTATTTTCAAAAACTCTTGAAGAAATTTACAAAAAAAACCTTTGGCCCTTTTATATATATTCTTTATTGAACGACCGACTACGCTCCAAAAGTTTGGTCTAAGGACCTGGTGCATGAATAAACTATCCGGTTATCGGTTTATACACCAGTACAGTTTAACGTCATGTCCAGGACTGTATCATAGATTATCAAACAAGATTTTAAATATGATTATCAGATTAAGTGCGTATTAAACACTTTTTCAAACACAGAAAAACATTGATTAAAGTAGGTTTTTTTTTCTTAAAATTTTTAAACTGCATTTAAATAGTTAAAAAACTTATAAACTTTTTATTTTATTTAAAGCGAATTTAGGTAACATAAGTATTGAAGCTGATTACTTAAATTAACTGGTACAATAAGGATTAAAATTCAATAGCTGACTGAGAAAATTTAATGGTTTAAGTATTCGTATAACTAAAACAACGCTAGCCAGAAAAAAATCTTAATTCTTAGCCTTAAAGTGGGCCACTTTGTCGATGAGACTTTGAATTTGGTGAAAAAAATCACGGAGAGTAAAATGTACATTATCAACTAGTATGTTTTTTAGTTGAGATCCATAAAAATATCGAGTATTGTATTGAAAATATTGGCGAAAGTCTACTAAGCCTGCATTTTCGTCTCCCGTAGGACAAGCTCGAATTGACCGACTGATGAGTCATAACAAGGACAAAACCGGTCTCAGTCTACCGAAGGCTTGTGGTCTGATGATCGAATTGATATGATCAAAGCTTATGTTAACTTGACCATTTCATAAATGAGTCAAGTCTATCAAATTTAAACATTGAAGTTTTTCTTTGTTAAACTGCTTTTAGTTTAATGAATAATGTGCTTACTTATTCAGTTATGAGTTTGTTTTGACAATAAAAGAACACGTAAATAACTTCTGAAGAGAAATTATGAATAAGATACTCGGAGAAATCAAAGAATAAACAAATTTAAACTTTAACTATTTTTAATTTAGCTTATAAAACGTGTTTTGTCAATTTTACAGTAAAATAATGCGCATACTTCCTTTATTTAACCTGAAGAAAGTTTTTAAAACAGAATAAGACCGACAGGCACTAAACATTTGTAGACCTTAAACAAAAGCTATGCTCAGTAGTTAGTTGAATATAAGCTTGAAATATACGAGAATATAAACTTAGTTTACAAGTTCTATTGACTTATATCTTGGGTATTTTTGTATTTAGAACAAACTAGAAAACTTATTAAGAGCTATTAAAAATAAAATAAATATAATTAAATTTCAAGAAACATATTTGTTTCTAAACCAGTTCAATTACTCTCGTAATTTTCTGCGTAAAGTGAAAAGTATGTGTACACATTGGAAAACAAGTTTTAGATGGTCAAGAGTTCTTTATGCTCTTGTTAAAACTTATAATTTTTATTGGTTACCACTTCATTTAAAACAAATATTTTTTGTTCGTTTATACCATCAAAAGGTCGTTATAAGGTCTTTAAAATAATGTTTTTAATTTAGTCTAATTTTGAAATTTCGTGGTGTGTGATTGTTATCCAGCTTTTTGTAGTAAGATAGTACAGTACACTACCGCTTAAGTACGCAAATTGAACCCGACCAAAAAGTGCGTACTTAGCACGAGTAGTGCGTACTTTTTGACGATGTAGTATAATATGAAATTTAGTTGTTAGTTTTCTTTCTTATTACTAGCCACCAAATAATTAAACCAAATAAACAAGTCATTTATTTTAAATAACATTTAAAACATAATTCTAATTTGCAAATTTCTTTAATAGATTTTAAAATTATTAATTTTTCAATAAAAAGCTTCTACATAATTAATACATACATTTAATATAAAAAGTCAATGTCAGTCAATGATTTAGAAAAAAATATTAAGCTACATTTTGTTTTGTTAGAGGGAAAGTACCAACCTACTTTGTGTTTACCAAATATTTTCAAAACATCAATGTATGTACATTTAAATTAAATTATGACTTAACTATTTTGTATATGTAGGTTTTTTTAACTTTGTCATCTAGATTTATTTATTTTATAGCATTATAGCTAAAATATCATTATTCTTTTTACTTTTCTGCAACCACTACATAAGTATTTAGTTTGTTAACATTTAATAACAGGACTGTCTCAATCTCAGGCCACTTGGCCTACTCAGGATTACTCACCCTAGTTTAAAAGTTGTGAAAGTATCAGGCTAATTCAGCAGGTTGGCCATTCTACCTGGAAACATTAAACAATCTGGAAAAACTTTATAATTGAAAATTTAGGCAAATAAACTGGAATTTCTTGAAGTTCTAGTATAACATCCTTTACTTTGTCCTTCTGGATAAGTGCGTACTTAAGGCGTGATGCGTACCATAAAAAGTGCGTACTTAAGCGGTAGTATACTGTATAAGCTTATGAGAAATTTAATGTGGTTTAAAAGCACTCTAACGTTAATACTAAGTTTTTGTTCTGACTTTTCCTAACTGCTCGCAAGTTTTTCTCGATCAACTGTTCTTTTTATCTTTCTTCGACAAAATAAACCTTTAGGTTTTGACTTTTCTTATTCTTAAGCTGCTCGTAAGCAAATTTTACTTTACAACGTTTTTCGTTCAACTTCGATAAAGCTCTAGAATAATATTTCAGATAGTTAGGAAGTTATTATAGTGACGTAAATTTTAAAGTTTGGTTAAATTTAGAGTTGATCATTGCTGTAGTTTTTGTTAAACTGTTTGCATAATAAGAATATCAGCCTTATTTTTGAATATTTTAACGAAATTATTATTATTTTAGATTAAATGTAAGCAATAAACATACAAAATTAAGTTTATATATTTTTAATTCACGTAAAAATAAGTATTACGTTTGACATATACTTCTAAGCATTGCAATTTTTACAAAATATCAGTGATGTCAAGATTTTGAAAATACAAAAAAAAAAACAATAAACAAATATCATAATTTTTAAAGTACTGAATTGAAAAAATAAAGTATTCACGTTTATTACAAGAACTATTCTTAAAGAAGTATAACGTTTTAATACGAATATACCTTGATTAGCATATACACGTGATGAGCTTTTCTTATACGTTTTAATCTTATAATAGTTCTTGACTTATCATTTAAAAATTACTTTATTTAGTAATTACGTCAGCCAATTAAAACTTTAATATTTAAAAAAAATTTATCTTGTTTTCCTGACTTGTTTGTTAGATTCTTTAGTATTAAAGTTTATAACTCATCTTGACCTCATACTCTTCGTGTTATAAAAATAAAAAACAAAACAAGGGTTCCAACTTTGAATACTTAGAAATGGGTGAGCAAAAAATGAGGTATAAAATGTAAGAATTTTTATGGACTAAACTGAATATAAATGCAAAAAGAAAGTTACTTACTCATGCAAGGCAGTTTGGTCGAGGTGTTAAGACGCCGGCTACTGAGCGCGATGAATAGGTAGGTCGTAGGTTCGAATCCCGGCATTAAATGTCCGTATGTCATTATTAGATGGAAAATGACTAATATACAAATATTTTATGTCAGCCAGAGACTCTCCTGAGGCAGACTTTCATCGCCATGCTAACACCGCGATGATTCATCGTTTTATTAGTATATTTTTTTAATTTTGTTAATAAACGATGAAATTTGAAATGTAAAAACAAGTAAGATGAATTACAACATTTTTTATTTGGTTGTTTTAACTACTTTAGTACCAACATTTGCTTAAAACTATTTTGTATCACTGTTTATTAAGCAATTATAGTGTAGTAGTTGTTCTGTTGTTTTTATATATTTATTTTTGTTTAACTCACAAAGCAGCTCTTGATAAATTGTTCTTAGATTTTTACACCAATTGGTCCAGACTAGATTAAGAGACTATTTAATACTACCAAAATTAAGAAAGAGAAACAAAAACTAAAAATACATAGGGTAAGAAATTTCAATTTTAATAAATCAGTTTGTTAAAAATTACAATGTAGTTGAAAATTTTAACAAGTTGCTTACTTTTTAACGTGTCAATAAAAAATTAAAAACTAGTTAAAAGAAACAAGAAGTTTTAAATGTTATATTTAACATAAATAAAATCTGTATTGAAACAAGACCGAACCGATATTTTTTTAATAAACCACCGTTAATAATTAGTGATACGCTGCACATGGTTTAGCTTTTTATAATACTTGAAACTAAGCTGGACAGAAGTATACATACATACATAAATAAAACAATAGAAGTTTTAATGTTCATAAAATTGATACAAAGCTACAGGCTAACTCAGGGTCTGAAGCCTTTTTTAATGTTACTTTTAAGTAATTTTATAATTTAAGTCTATACGTTTTATGTGAGGTATGAATTTGTTATTTCGTTTATGTTTGAAAATCAACATACAACATTAATTTTTAACCATTAAGTTTACTTTAATGACCAATATAAATGCGTATGTATAATTTCATGCAACGAATGTTAAGTTTTCTATTTGGCAATACGACATTATTTTTGACTCCGTAATGTTACACGTTTTGCTGACAAAATAGTACTCAGCTCATGTGAACTAATTGTCAAGTGTCAAAACTTATTTTAAGAAAGAAAAAAAAAAAAAGACTAGAAGTTAGATTTATTTTATCCTTTGGTGTTTTTCTTAATTAAAAAAAGCTCAACATTATAAATTAGTACTCTAGTTGGACAATACCTATACATTAAAATAAATGATTAACACATTTTTTATTGTTCACTATACCAGTACATAGTAAAAACTTAATTTCCATGCATTGTCATAAAAATTAAGTATAACTATAATTTAAATTGTAGTATTAGTTTGTAACTAATGTAATAAGAAATCACGAAATTAGGTTTAAATTGTTTTTACAACGTATAAAGTTCTAAAATTTATTGCCTTCTACTATGTGTAAAACTTACATATACTAGTAACGTTTATGTGTAGTTTATTTACACAAATCTTATAAGAGATTTACTCAAACTTGTTAACCATAGATAAGCTTGTTATTACTATATATATAAAATAGAATATTAAAAGTAATTTTTGAGTATTTCAGACTTTTTTAATGTAGAATACAGCTAAATTTTGATTTGTTTTTACTTATAAACTTACGGAAAACGTTTTTACTCTAAAACAGTTATAAGTAGTTATATTTTCTTTCTAATGTTTAAGTTAAAGTTCTATTGTTGATTTTAATTTTAAATGTGGATTTTAAATAGAGCTTGCTTACAAGACATTTCAATAGTAACTATATTTTTATTTTGTATATCATTTATGTTTTTTTTTAACTCAGGAAGTGTGTTAAAGTAGTAAATAAATGAATAAACGATTTGACTTCAGTAATGTTTTACGACAAATTTAACGTTCTGTTTTTGTAAGTATTCAAAATATAAGATAAAAAAAGCACAAATAAAACAACAATTGAATATATATTATTTATACATCAACTGCGTTTATCATAATTTAAATTTCTTAAAATGTTTTCATGTGAACATGCAAACTAATTAAACTAAATTAATAATCTGTGTGTTTTATTCGGGTATGTGTCAAATATGCTCAAAAGGACTCTGTGGCTATTTTTTTTTGTTTTATATTTTTATTAGTTTGATATTTTCCTTAACATTTGTATATATTTTTATGGTTCTTAATATCACTGTTACCCCTAAGCTTTACCCTAGCTGGTAACTTTTTATTTCTTCTTCATTTTTTTTCTTTTATAAATTATTCTAAATTATTTATCAAACAATTTTTTTTTAATTATCACTATTACTCCTAACTAACCCTTATTATTGGTCGGTAACTTTGTTTTCTTCTTACCATTGTTTTATTTATTTTTCTATTTGTATCCTTTTTTTATCAGTTGTTTTAATACTTTATTGTTCTCGTATTCGTATTTTTTTACTATTATAACTGTTACAACTGACCCTTACCCTCAAAAGGTAATTAAAAACAATAATTTCTACTTTTATCTTTACTTTTTTTACTCTTGTGCCCAAATGATCCTTCGTGCAAAAATGCTCCTCGAGCAGAAAGTGTCCCTTCGTACAGAAGTGTCATCGTGCATATTTGATCCGTCTCTATTTTGTTCGTGTTGACATTTTCAAACGTTACTAACTAAAAAAAAAACTTAGACAAAACTTTATTTTTTCATTGTGTATTAAGTCTAAAAGAGTTTTTAAATTTTAAACAAACTTTCAACAATATTTGTTTTAAAAGAACTACATTTAACTGAATAAATTAATTGTACATTTCAAATTTGAAGTATCAAAAAAAAAACTTTTCAAGTGTAACCATACAAAACAGAATTAGTTTCATTAAAATAAAATGTGGAACGCAAAATTTCTAGTTTTTGTTACTTTCTTATCGTTCGCATTGGCTCATCAAGGTTTTTAAATTTTGACTAAATTATTTAAACTCATTGAACAATATATAAAGTAATTAAGTTATATTTTCAGTTAGCAAAAACGCCTGCATGTATAAATTGGTTGTAGATTGAAGACTGCAAGTTTTTCGGTTGTGACTGACTGATAAGTCATTATCAGGACGAAACCGGTCTCAGTCTACCTAAAGCTTGTGGTCTGATGATCTAATTGATATGATCAAACCTTGTAAACTTTTAGCTTATTATTAGTTAATTTTCAAAAAATAATTTTCATTTGAAACAACTGTATTATACATTTTATTTATTTAGTATGTTTAACATTGTTAAAACTTTGACATTAACGATACATTAGTAATATTAAGTGTTTTGTATACAATGATAAAGTTTTACTAAACTAGTTATTAAAGTCATAATAACTTTGATATGTTACTTTTACGAAAAAATATTATTTTAACACCAAAATATTTACAGAAATCAATGCAACCAAACTTGTATTTGCAAAAAGAACGGGAATCGACAAGCTTACATTCGTGTGTAAATTTTCAATGAAAAGTAAACAAAATGTAACATGGCTATTTCATGATTTTAGTATAGATGGTTATCCACACTTTAAAGTTACTAACAAGTACAAACACAAGCAAAATATACTTGTCAGCACGCTAAAAGTTGTAAGTTTGTTAACTATATATTTTTCAGAGTATGAAAAAAATTCAACTTACATTATAATATTTATTCAAATCAGACTTAAGGGACAGTGACAAAGCTAATATGACAAGTTATACTTTTTTTTAGGTTAGACCTGTAATAACATATCATCGTGACGATTATACGTGTAAAAGCGAAAATGCAACTCATACATTCTCAGATGTGGAAGGTTAGTATGTAAAAAATTGTAATATTTTAAACACTTTAAACTGTTATAGTTGTACGTACATTTATTGTTTGAATGAAGACACCCTTTATAATTAGATGATTTATGTAAATTTATCATAAAATAAATGTGTTGTAAAGTTTATTGAACAACAAAAAAAAACGCCCAAAAAGTTAGGTCTAAGGACAAGGTGTACAAAAAAACGTTTTGATTATCGAGTCGTACACCACTTGGATACCTTTCAACATTTTGTCCCGGACAAACAGAATAATAGTGTATTCATAAAATTTTTATAAAAAAATTTATACGCTTTAATATAGCGAAAATTTATACCTTGATTACTTGGTTATGCGTGTTTAAAAAAAATGCATTGTTTAGTTTATTAAGTTCTCTACAAATATAAGAAAGAGTCGGGAAAGAGTCTTCTTAATATATCAAAAATGATATAGTTTACTAAAGTTTTTTTTACTAAAATCTTCTCATTATTTCCTAAAATAAAAAAAAATAGGAAAAAATTATTCATATTTAATAGAAAATAAGTATAAAAGCAACTACATTTAGCAACATTATTTAAGAGTAGTAAGTCTATCAATTATTAAAAAAACAACAGAATCAACAATAATGAGTTTAAAACTTAACAAGACTTTTAAAAAACATTAATCACTACAGGTATTAATGTGTTTGACGACGATGGTACAGGAAGATACTATTTCAGCAGTTACTTTCATAAATATAAATTTCATGTTAAAAAAGTAAAAAAAATATGTAAAAAATGGAAAGCTACTTTTGTTGGTATACGAAATGACAGAAACAGGCTATTTTGTTGTAAGTTGATAAAACAATAGTTTAACGTTATAAACTTAATTTTTTTATTTAAAATTAAATTGATTATTTATTTCAAGGGATAGTGATTAAAATAAAATATTGATAAAATACTTTTAGTTGGAATGGGATGCCGTTGTGATATAAAAGGTAAGAACTGTTTTTTAAACTAAATATTTTCCAAAGTGAGCTACATATAAAATAAAAACTAAAAAAATATCTTAATGAACTTTTTTCTTTGTAATAATTTTTTAATTTTTATTATAAAAATTTTAAGCATATAAGACTTTGAGCAATAGTAAGTTTTAAAACAGGGGTCGGCAAACTGCGGCCCGCGGGCCAAATGCGGCCCGCGAAGGGTAAATCTGCGGCCCGCGAGCACTTAAATTTTTTAAATGGAATGCGGCCCGCGAAAGAAAATTTTGCGGCCCGCGAGCATGTTAAAGTGGCCCGCTAAGCAAAAATATATCTTAAGTTAAATTTGTTTGACAAGATTTGTTTTAAGTTCCTATTTAACATTCTAAAAGAACTAAAAGACTTTGCTGATTTAGCTTAAAAATTTGAAAAATACAGGTTAGCATTCCACCAAGTATTTTTGCTCAATTTCATAGTAACTTTCTTCTTACAACAGCAATTTTTTTTTCTGAAAAAGAGTGTAAAAAGTGCTTTGAATTAGTAAAATAGTTATATAATATCTATTTGGTAAAAACTAAATGCAGTTGTTTTCCGTTTTGTACAAAAGTAATGCACAGTAATTAACCGAAATATTATTTCTTTACAGTTTAGTTTTTTTACACGCTTTTTATACCTAAGTTTCTGTTACAGATGTTTTATTACTTAATGTTATATTCTAGTGTGTACAAAAACATTTAAAATAATAATAAGAAGCAATAAGGTTAATTTTATTTTTATTTTGGCACCTTTGATTTTTTAGAAGTTTACTTTGCATTTTAAATTAATTCCTATGCACACCAATAAACAAAGATGTTCATATTTTTGATGTTCATATTAACTTTTTATTCAATACTTACGAGATAAAATTTAGTTAATGCATAGTTTTCTAACATTGTTGTTTCTACATGTAATATTTAAGTGTGTACAGACACATTTAAAACAATATATATGACATAAATTTTAAATTTTTTTGTTAAGTATACTTTCTGTTTTTTCAAACAATGTTTTTTTTTGGCAAAATAAGTTACTTTTAATGTGTTGCATACTAATATAAATTAGTTGCTGATTTTTGGAACTACCTATATAATACAAACTAGATGGTAGTTTATTAAGTTTGTACCTTTTTAATCAAATTAGTTCAAATTTCATCAAATAAACAAATAAAAGTTGCTACACTCAGACTATGACTTTTTGAAGACTTCAAATTTCAGGCAAATTTAGTCATTTTTCAGTTTTTGGCTTGAATTGATTTTAATATGCTAAAATATCAGGCTAGTTTTGGTTACTCGGACTGACTTTTTTGCTATAAAGAGTGGTAAATTAAAATTATGATGTATATTTTGTTCAATGCACAGTGTTGGTTTGAATTAAAACATATTTTAGATACTATATCTTGCAGCTAATACAACTTGAACTATTATTTATATTAGTTGTGTACGTATAAGTGTTGCCAAAAATCCCGGATAAGCTTGGAATTTGACAATTTATGCTTAAATGATCTTTAAAAGCCTTGAATTTGAGAATTATCGAAAAATTCTGAATTTTAAACAACTTTTACATTTAAAGTAATGAAATTTCAAATTTTAAATTTAAAGTAATGGTTTGACATAAAAAAGTATCATACAAATATTTTTTATTAAAAAAGATATTTAATGAAGCTTAACAGTATCTCTTAAATTTTTCTATATGAATTAAGACAGTTTTTTTTTACTTTTAACTTAATTATATACTAAAAATAGAAGCAAGAGATGTAATTTTAAAAACTTTATTTTGGTGCATTGCACTTTTGCTTTTGAAATGTGTTTACCTTTGTTGTGTTTTGTATTAAAACTATACCTTGAAATTCTTCTAAAATGTCAAAATTAGTAAAACAGCCTGTAAAAAAAATTCTAAAATGAGCAATGTTTGTTGTATCAGATCTCACATCTTAGCAAAATGATTTAAGTCCTAGTTTAGTTTATGCGACTTTATAGTCTTCAGACATTTCCTAAACACGATTTCTTGTTAATATTGAAGAAATTAACTTAAATATTTTACTAATCCCAACATTTAAATAAGTTTTCAATTTTAAAAGGTATTTTGTTTAGGAATTACTTTTTCTACTTTATAACTTGCCTTAACAGTTTTTTCTGATCAGTCTGTAGTTACTAAAAATAATCGTGTGCGTTGTTGAAACTGACTTTGACAGTTTACTTTTTTTTTTGTTTCTCGCAATAACTTCAAACCAACGTATTGTAGTTCTATTAGCTCGTCTTACAATTCACATTTGCTCTTTTAAAATGCAATATTTTTATTGCAGATAAAGAGTTGCTATAATTCCCAATAAAAATAGGTTTTTATGATTCTTAATAGCTTAATAAACTTTTTATACATTTGTTAAAAGATATTAAAAACTTAATTGTACATTCAAACTAAATAACAATGTTTTTATTTATATAATTAATTCACTGTTAATAAACTTTGGTATTTCTTTATTTCGTGAACTTTATTCTAAACAGCGCTGCCAAACAAACAGGCTAGTTTATTTTTTTTATTTCAGACTAGGTTAAAGATATTTAAGAAATTTTTGTAAAACTCAGGTGTATCTAAAAGTTTTTTTTCAAAGACTTTGAATAAATCTTGGAATTCTCAGAATAGTTTTTATGACTGTAGTGTGATTTACTAATTATTTGTTTTGTATATTTACATATTGTGCTTTTTTATAGCAATGACATTTTAGTTATGTATTTAAGCTTGATTAACAAAAAGTTTTAGCTATTTTAACTTTAGTAAACTTTTAATATTATACCGACATTTTTGCTTTTAAAGTGGCAACCGAGTAAAAGACTAATAAGGCATTCTGTTAAAGTATTCCAGCATTAATTATTTTAAAAACATAATATAGCTTATCTACAGTATGAATAACTGTTAATTTTATTTAACAAACTAGTTAATGAGTTTTCTAAAGAATGCAAACTATTTAAAACGCAAAAAATATTTTAAAAAGTTAAATTTTTCAAATATGAAAAGGTGGTTCATAAATGTTTTTCAAGCTCGGTTTTTATAGAGATTTAGGTTTTAAGTAAAATAATAGAAATATTTTATTAAGTTTAACTTATTAAATGTTTAAGAAAGTACCTACTTTATTAAGACTTAAATATATTAAACAATGTAAATTATATTCCAATAGATGTTTATACATTTAATAGGCATTCTATGTGTAGCTGAAAGTCATTTAAACTAGTAAAGTGAATAAAAGTAAAATTATTTCTGGTGTGACTAAAATTAAAGCCAAAAGATTTTTCAAATATCACTAAAACTAAAACTGTGGCCCGCGAAGATTTTGAAAACTTGAAATTTGGTCCGCGAGCACCAACTGCCTGCCGACCCCTGTTTTAAAATAATAAGTTATGGTCACGTTTGGAACTTTTTTAGGCTTTGGTATCAAAGACACCTTGAGTAAGAACTCTAAAATCAAGCCCGTTCCGTATGTTCGTTTGAAACTTATCGACCGAATGAATTTGCCGGAAAATTTCAACGCTACCATTTACATTTGGGATGGTAACAAAACAGAGAGTGCGTGTGTATCCGAAGTTTATGGAATTAGGAAAAAGAAGGTTAAAATATTTAGTAGGAAACTCAGGCCTGAAACTAAATACTACGTTACGGTGAGACTTTGTTTAGTTGAAACTATAAAATTTTTTGATTAAAATTGTGCTATATACTATCAATAACAACATTATAATCAGGTATCTTTTGGTATTCAAATTATTTTTGTGATTTTTTGTCGTTATCTTAATTTTTATAAATAAAAAAACTATTATATTTATAAAAGTTAACAAAGCCTTAATCTAATAGCTTGCTGACGAAGTACTGTAAACAATAATAACGAGTGTTAAATAAAAGCTTTGTTGTTTTTTTTTAATTACAGTAACCTACTGCTTAGGTACGCACTGCCGATTGGGTACAATTTTTTGGCCAAAAAGTGTTGTGTTTAAAATGCAATTTTTAAATTTTGAAATTAAAAAAAAAAACCGAAAAGTAATAATAGAAAATTATTATTTTAGATAACACAATAAAGTTTAATAAATTAAAAAAAAAGAGCGAAAGATAAAATAATATACAAAACCTATATTAAATTCAGTATTTAAAACAAACATAATACAGCTTATTTTTTTAACGAAAATAAATAACAATACAATTTAAAATAGCATAATGATTACAACATGAGAATCAAAAAGGTTTAAAATGTTATTCAAAATTGATATAAACAAAAATAATAAACAGTGCATCTAATATTTACATACCCCATGATTAATTCATAAATGTAAAAGCGTATAAAAATCTATATTATATTTGATTCAGTTGTTAGTTTTATTACAGTTTAGGTTGTAAATTTATTATAATATGAAATAAATAAGTTATAAAATATAAACAGGTAATAATTATATTATAACTGAAGTGGGATTTCGGTCATCTTTAGTGACTTTTAACATGTTTGTATTAGGCTTAATGTAGGTAAACACAGACTGAAGTACAAAAGGTACGCAATGCTGGTTTTGTAGGAAATTTTGTGTTTTGTTCAAAAATTCGTACCTAAACTGCCGGTTACGTACAATATTTTTTAGTAAATAGCAATTTAATTACAACAATATAAAATTCGAAAAGTATGATAATAACTGAAATGAAAACACAGCTTGATACATATATTCCGTTTGTACCACCACGTTACAATACACCATACCCATTCGTCAACCAGCAACCTGTATATTCATCGAGCTTAACACCAGGAATTCCCACTGTACTTTCAGCGTCGTTAGAAGGCGGCAAATGCCGAATAAAACTAAAGTTTCCGCTCAATGTGGACGCCGAAGACACTTACACTGACTTTGTTAGTTGCATTTTCTTGTTCTTCATAATTAGAGTTCAAGTTTATGTGAAAATTTTATAACCACAAAAAACTCTTGTTTTTACAGTTCAAAACTGTTTTTCATTGTTAAAAATAGTAGTTTTTATGGTTAAAAAGTAGGTGGTAGTAAATATTAATTCATATATACTAGATTGATTAAAAATGTTAAAGAATATACTAGAATAGAAATTTAAGAATTGAAAAAATTAAAACAAAGTTTATTCTTTACAGAAACCTCAAATACTTGTAAATAGAAAAATAGCAAAGAATATGTTGAGGGTTTCGGAGGATGTTTTTGAAGTCAGTGTCGATGAGAACATAGAAAATATTATTTCAGCACGTATTCTGTCTACTAAAAAAAGATACAACTCAAAACAGAGCGATCCGTTAAAATGTTTAAAAAAGGAAGTAATCACCGTATGAATTTGTCTACACTTTTGTATATGGTTTTGATTTAAAACTTGAAAAAAATTATAAAAAAGATTTAGTGTTCAACCGTTCACAATATTTTTTATTTTTATATTAACAATTTTTAGCATGAAACGTTTTGCAAAGTTTTTTATATGAAAATTTTAAAATATTGTGAAATTAAACTAACGAATGTACTTAAAATTGTACTTTTTAATTTTTTTTTAAATTATAATGAAAATAAGTTTAATTAAAATTAAATAAAGTAATTTATATTTCAGATTTAGTGTTTTGAACATACAGTCTTTTTTTCTATTCTTTTGATACTTTCAAGTTTTTTGTATGACACTTTCTACTAATTACTTTTGCTGAATATTTTTATTTGTACCAAAGTTTTATTTACACAGAATGTACTTTAATAAAAGGTATATACTAAAAAAAACTGTAAATAAATATTAAGCTAGGTTTGCTATTTGTAGTTAATGTTTATTAAGAAAAAGTTTAAAACAAAAATTATGATGATTTAAGTTAGCCCGAAAACTAAAAATAATGTTACAACACCTTTAACTAAATTTCTTACTCCAAAATACAAAAAAGAAATATCTAAATATTTTTTACTAATAAAAATTAAATTGAATAGAACAGTTTTCTTTTCTGCATGTTAAATATACTTCAAAAACTATAAATACATAATAACTTATGTTTTTTTTTACTATATATTATTACATTAATGTAGTTTACGCTTACTTATTTTTTATGGTTTAAAAAATTAACATAATAAAAAAAAAGTGTTTTGTACCTGTAAAGTTTTTATATAAAAAAAATCACCTTTTATATAGTCCACAACACGCTTAAATTATAAGTAAATACCTCGGTATCGATATACTTTTAACTCCCACGTACTCATAGTCACAATACTGTTCAATCACAATCAAAAATTTCGGTAACGACACACTTTCATCTGCCATGTACTCATAATCACATTACTCTTCAATCAAAATCAAATATTTCGATATCGCCACACTTTCATCTGCTACGTATTTATCGCCACATTACTCTTCTATCACAATAAAATATTTCTGTATCGCCACACTTTTATCTGCCACGTACTCATAGTCACCGCTCCCATCGCAATGCTCGACAGTCCTGTGTTTCTCCCCTCATTGTCTCTCTTGTAGTCATCGCTACTAGCTAAAGCTCAGTTATAATAAAAAACTCTATTCACTTATAATTTACTACAATTTACTTTAATTAGTCCAACTTATTTTTATAAAATATTGCTTATTGCATCCTTGTCACTCGTTCAACTGCTGTCCTACACGGAACTTGAACCCAACTACCGGAACTACTAATTCGAAGTAATCCGTCAGCACGTAATATTTTATTTGAAGCGCAGAGCATCCGGACATCTGTGTACGTGCAAACCAGTGCGGTACCGTGCTTCTCGATTTGGGGTACTACCTATTGGGGGTTGCCCTTAAATGTGCCGATTCCCGCCGGCCTTTTGCAGCCAGTCAGCCACTTGGTAGCGTCGTATTGCGGCGTTACCGGTTCCATTATTTAGTACCATTAAAAATAGTTAGCAACCTAATAAGTTTTCAACTAAAAATAATTTAAACAAATTTAGTTTATTTGAATTGAAATTCTTTTTGTTAAATGTTTTTAGTTTTTATATCTCATTCTTAATTTTTGTAGTATTAAATGATTGTTAGTTCTAGTTTAGACCATTTGATGCAAACATTTTAAAACAACTTATCAAGAGCTGCTTTGTGAGTTAACAAAAAAAAGCTTCTAAATTATAATTGCTTAATAAATATTGATACAAAATAGTGCTAACTAAACTTTGGTACTAAATTAGTTTTGAGAATTATGTAAAAAACTTTTTATTCATTTTAATTTAGTTTTAAAATTCAAATCTCATTGTTTTTTGAGTAATTAAGAGCATGATTACTAATAAAATAGTGAATCATCGCGGTGTTTGCCTGTCAATGGGTGGCTAAATCACGATAATTTCTGACTGATGAACAATATTCAGTGTACTAGTCGATTTCATCTAATAATGCCATATGAACCAACCTGCGGACATTAACGCTGGGATTCGAGCCCATGATTTACCGATTCACCGTGCTAACCAGCCAAGCTTCTTGACACCTCGACCAAATTGCCTCGCATCAATAATTAACTTTTTGCGTTTATATACAGTTTATTCTATAAACCTTCTATTACATTTTAAAGCTTATTTTTTTCTCACTCATTGTTTTATTTACTCTTTTAAAAGTTAGAAGTACAAAAAACTTTGTTTTAATTTTCATCTGAACTTTTTACAACATGATGAGTTTTAGGAAAAAAACAATTGTAAAATTTAATGCTTAAGAATCTAATTAGCAAGTCAGAAAAAATGATTTAAAACTTTACTAAATTTTAAATATGAAATACTAAACTTTAATCGGCGGACATGTTTTCCGTCGAACTGAAGTTGTTTTTAAGAGATAATAATTTTATTTTTTATTTTACTAAATGTATAAAAAACACAGCTGGTATCTTTGTGTAAAATCAAGGTAAAATCGTAAGTTTAATTAGAATATTTTCAGCTGCAAATCTAAGGTGCTTCTGAGTGGCCAATATTTTACTTCTTTTTTTTTAAGTTTCAACAAACAAATACTTTTTTCTTCGATTGATTTTTCATATTTTTCGGTAAAGCTGGTTAAGGATAAGGCACAGATTAAAAGTTTAGGATAGTAAAGGTTAGGGAAAATGTCTTAGATTGTACTAATAAACTGCTGTACTATAACTTTACCTCGTTTGCAGAATGATATGATTGAAAAAAAATTCCGATACCTTATCACTGCAGCCGACCTTATATTTTCTGTAATGTTTTACGTCGTCACACAATGTTCGAAGTAAAGTGAAATAGCGATGAACCAGGAGTATAAGTCAAACGTAATACTTGTTTGTTGGTAAGCTATAAAAAAATATGAAATACATATTCACACGTTTACTGTTTGTATTTAATTAAAATCATAAGTAGTTTAAGTTATATCTAAACAATATCGCTGATATTTTAGCTATGAACAAATTTAAAATAAAAGGAGGCGTTGACCAACTTCAAATTCAGAAAAACTTTTATATTGACGTAACAAATATAGCTTCCGAAACATTTGAAATATTATTTTTAGGCTTTTTAAAAATTAAACGCGAAACTTTGCAAAGTAAAAAAAAAACGCATTGCTTGTGAGTAAGAAAAGTTAAAAGTATGCTAATGTTGCTGAAGAAAAAATAAAGTGTCTAGCTAAGGAAAATTTTCGAGCAGTTAGGTACGATAAAAAACAAAATGTTATTAGTTAGCATAATACTTTTAACTTTTTTATTTAATTATTTATCTTAAAAAATGTTTAATAAAAAAATTAACAACATTATGTTTAAATTTTAAACCTAAAATATAATTTTAAAGACCTTACCATGACGTCAATGACATAACCGAGCAAACAATATTTATTCGAAATAAAATAAATAAAAGTTTTAATAAGGGCAAAAGTTTTTAAGAATTCATGACCAATTTTAAATTATTTCTTAATGTGTGCATATATTTTCCCCTAAAATTTTACAATTAATTGAACTGATTTCGAAACAGCAATATTTTTTAACTTATATTATTCAAAGTTTTATTTTTAATAGTTCTTATTAAGTTTTTCAATAATTTATATTTACAAAGACAACTCAGATATACATCAGCAGAACTTGAAAAAACTAGAGATTTAAAAAAAGTATCATAAACTGTACGAATTGTACATTAAAAGCTATTACTTTAAAGCACAACTAATTTTTAGTGTTCCTTGTTTTTATTCTAGGAAACTTCACAAAAACACATATTTGTAGTAAATATACTACGATTGACAATAGATGTTTTATAAGCAAAAGCTGCAGCTAATTTAAGTTTTAATCTGTTTTTTTCTTCAATTATACCCATATGTACAATCTTACTGTCTTTAGAAATTAAATTACCGAATAAAAATTTATAATCGAAAAAATTGTCCATTTAAAGATTTAAATGATAATCCCACCTCTTCTTCTTTGTTGTTTTAATAAATTAGTATTTAAATAGTTTAAGCTTCCTTAACAGTTATTGAACTATTATCATCTTACCAGTATATTAAAGTATTTGGTTTTAGTACTCAAGCCATGTAAAACTGCATTAAATATTATATATATTTTTTAAATTTTATTAACGTAACTACTGAAGCAGAGTTAAAAAATTTAAAACAAAAATTAAACCTACTTTACTTAATGATTTTTGGTATTTAACGTACTGTTTTTATACACACCTATTTAATTTTAGGTATTAAATGATAAACAAAATTGATTAAAAATAATAATTCAAAAATGATACGGAATCTCGTAAAGAAAATAAGTTTTGTTTATTAAGTATAAGTTACCTAGAATATTTAAAAAAATTATTACTTAACAGTGAAATTTCTTTCGATAGTGTTATTAACTAAATTAGCTAATTTATCTTTTGTGAAAAAATGTTTTTTGGAGATGTATAAATATTTTTGATCCTTACAACTACAACGGTATAAACAAAGTAATGTTTTATAAGCTTGACTTCTAGAAAAATATGTTGTTGTTTATTTATACATTAACTTTTGAATTTAAATAATGTTAATAATCCAAGATTCTGAAATTATAAAACAAAATAAATTTCACCAGTAATTCAAAACTGTTACGTCTTATGTTTATTTCTTTTTGTTACTCCGTAAGCTGTCAAAACTATTAATAGAGTCGATGCAGCCAAAATTTCTTTTTATTTGCTTCAAGCAATTTAAGGAGAATTAAAGTAGTTGAAGTAAAGTTTTAATTAGGTTTTCAATCAAGAAAATTATATTTCTTTTGTAATTAAAAATAAAAACTATAATTTAAACACATGTAAATTTAAATGTATTCAATATGAATTATTTTACAAGTAACTCGATCTTAAAACAATTAATGAAGCCAAAATTATCAGTTTAAGATCTAATATTACCTGTATACGGCGATAAAGCAAAATAAGTAAATCAGTAGTATTACAAAATTAGTTAATTACTAACCAATCCGTATACAACAAAACACATTTAACTTATAAAATTTATTCAGGCAAAATAAAAAGTACACAGTATTGCAAACAACATACAAAAACATAGCTTTTATATTTTACAATTGTTTTAACAGCTGGACGTTGAAAAATTAACTGAAAACAAAAAACACATGTAATGAATGGCACTTAAAATATTTAAATTGGTAGACAAACACATAATCAATGTTTCAAACTAAAAAAAAAGCAGCTATCACCTGGTGGCAGTGTTACTTCTTTGGTCGCATCACAGGACCAAATGATGCCGTTATGAACTCAATTTCACCTCCAAGCGCCTGGTTATGGTTCCTACCGACGTAGCTCTTCTTCTGGTATCCACCACCTCCCCATCTGTTCCCTCCTTGAGAGTATCCACCTCCTCCCCATCTGTTCCCTCCTTGAGAGTATCCACCACCTCCCCATCTGTTCCCTCCTTGAGAGTAGCTGCTTCCTCCCGAGAACCCAGAGTATCTCTGTAACTGGCGCAGGTTGGGCTCCACCGTCTGACCTGCCTCCTCCATGATCCTGATCAGGTCGCCGGCCAGCTTAGAGTCATTCTGAGTGAAGTACGAGTAAGAAGTCCCCTTCTGCCCCGCCCTGGCCGTTCTTCCTATCCGCTGCACGTAGCCCTCGATGTCGTTGGGAAAATCGTAGTTTACAATATACCTCACGTCGACCACGTCTATGCCCCTGGATGCTACGTCGGTGGCGATCAGTATAGGTGTTTCCCCGCTCCTGAAAGACTTGATGGCCTTGTCGCGCTGGTCCTGCGACTTGCCGCCGTGGATGCACTCAACGTTGTAGTTTTCATGCCACAGGTCGTCCGCAACCCGCTGGCACTTTTTCTTCGTCTTAATGAAGATTATGGTCTTGTGATCAGGCGATGCAGTTATTTCGTCTAATAGTTCCAACGTTCGGTCGTACTTTTCAAACTCGCTAAGGACCAACACGTTCTGCTTGATGTCGTGGTTGGCAGTGAGCTCGGTTGATCCCACCTGAAAGTGAACCGGGTTCTTCAAAAAGTCGTTCGCTAGCTTGCGGATCTTCTGGGGCCAGGTGGCGCTCCACATGAGGGTCTGCCTGTCGGGACGAATGTGCTCCAGTATCTGCCTGATCTGCGGCTCGAACCCCATGTCGAGCATTCTATCAGCTTCGTCGAGCACCAAATAGCTGCAAGCAGTCAGGTCAATGTCACCAGCCTCAAGAAAATCAATCAGACGTCCGGGAGTGGCGACCAAGAGGTCGCAACCGTACCTCAGCATTCTCTGCTGTTGGTACCTCGGCGCTCCACCGTACACACAAGTGTACCTGAACCCTTTCGGTGCGAACTTAGTCACTTCGGTTTGAACTTGCTGGGCTAGTTCCCTAGTTGGCAGCATCACAAGTGCTATGGGTTTACACCCACTCCTGTTGTGGACCTTCATCAGGCTAGTTACATGTACTAAGGCGGGAAACAAGAAGGCAAGGGTTTTTCCCGATCCAGTTTTCGCTATTCCTATCAGATCCCTACCAGCTTGAGCGTACGGCCAAGTCAGAGACTGGATCATGGTCGGTTTTTCGAATCCCTGATTTAACAGCTTCTGCTGCAGAACATCCGGGAATGTCGCCTCCGAAAACGTCAGGATCGGGTTCAACTCGCTGCCGTTGCTGATCGTGATGCTGTTGTTGGTGAGAAACTTCTTGATCTCCATGCTGCTGCGGTTTTCAGTGACTCCTGAAGCAACGTAGAAATTCTTTTCAACCACAGGCATCTGAGCCCATTCTTCCTTGGTTGGCGGCCTGACTTTTTGGTAGCTTTTCTGACCGTAACTATTGTTACCCCAGTAGTTAAAGAAACCAGACCTTATATCACCTCCAGATCTATTACCGGAATTATAACCATAAGATGTTTTCGGTTTGTCGTTTCCCCATCTGTTGTTATTGCCTCCAGATCTATTACCGGAACCATAACCAAAAGATTTTTTCAGTTTTTCGTTTTTCCATATACTGTTATTGCCTCCAGATCTTTTACCGGAATCATAACCAAAAGATTTTTTCAGTTTTTCGTTTTTCCATATACTGTTGTTGCCTCCAGATCTATTACCGGAATCATAACCATAAGAATTTTTCGGTTTGTCGTTTTCCCATCTGTTGTTATTGCCACTGCTGCCTGAACTGTACGGCTTGTCGTAATTGCCACTGCTACCACTGTCATTTCTCCTGTTGTTATTATTGTTGCGCCATGATAGTGAACCTTCCGATTTCACATTAATACCACGACTCCATCCTTCTCCGTTAGACATTATTTAGTAAATAAACACTATACTGTTAGTAACATATGTAAGTATGAGTACTGTTTTTGTTGCTTGTAAATCACAACTGTTATTAAAAACTTCTCTTACTATTTACTGTAATTATTTTGTGCTTGTTTTATCTAATAATTTAAAATATTTTTACAGATGTTTTGGCCTTCAGAGACTTTCACAAAAATCACTAGCTGTTTTTAACTTACAACTAAAGTTATAATTCACAAATGAAATACTGAATGGTACTTATTTGAAAATATTTATTCACACTACATAAAAAAGCTTTAAAAACTTCACACACACACACAATTTAGCTAAAAGATAAAAGTTTATACAAAATCAAAAATGAACATTTATATAAAAACTTGTAAAAAATTATATCTAATTAGGCACTTTTATGCTCCATTAAAAGTTTTAAACATAATTAGCTGAAAAAAATGTTTAGATTTCATGCTACAAGGTGTTTCTACTGAAAATAAGTAGTTATTTTGTTGAAGGTTCAAGTATATTGTTTAAGATATAAATAACAACTTAAATATTTTTGTAAACAATTACTTATAATTTTATTTTAAACCAATATCAGTGGCTATAATGTTTATACATGACTAAGACCAGACTTATGCTAAAATAATTAATAAAACTTGAATTCTATCTCCATTTTAAAACTTTTCAAAACTATAAGATTTTCCAAGTTAAAACATAAACCATATTAACTTTATTATCTTTGTTTATAAACTTAAACTAGATTTTTTAACAGCAGAATTATGTACAAATCTTAATTTATGATTATTTCACAAAAGCTTCGAACTTGATAAGGACTAACAGATTAATCTAGTGATTTTTCATAAACTTATGTGTTAAAGTTTATTGCAAACAAAATACAAAATAGAAGTACTTTTCGGACACGCTCTTCAGTATTTTTTCGTGTCAAAACAAGCTGAAATAATGATTTACTGATAAAAACTAATAAAACTAAGTATTTAAGAAAACAAATTAAATTTAACACAATAGTAATAATTAACAAATTAAGGCAATCGTTTAATCAGAAATAATATAAATGTAACACAACTTTACTAATCAACTAATTTAAGTTCAACGAATTAAACAAAATGGTCGAATAAATTTAGCATTCTTAGATGTTATGGTCAATAGGGAGAATCAAATGTTCTATACGAACATTTTTAGAAAAAGTACCTTCAGTGGGGACTATGTCCCTTATAACTCATACAGTCCAATGAGACAAAAACTAGATCTAATCAGTTGCCTTACATATAGAGCAATGAAAACTTGTTCTGAAAAATATTTAGAAACAGAATTACCAAATGTGGAAAGAATCTTTGCGACTTTAGGTTACCCTCTAGACATAATAAAGAACACAATACAAAAAACAAAGACAAGGTTTGAGTCAATAAAATTTGGTCAAAAAAAGTGTCCGGTATACCTTAAGTTGCCATACAATCAGAATACAGTTTTGCATAATAATTTGAAGAAACTAGTAGAAAATGGCTATAGATCTGTTAATTTACGAATAGTATACTCAACCAATAATTTGTTTCAGATTAAAAACAAAGATAAATTACCCACCCTAAACACCAGTTTTTTTTTTAATGTAATTTATAAATTTGTATGTTTATGTAAAAAAACATACGTAGGTAGAACGAGTAACAATTTGATTGCAAGAATTAACCAACACATACCAAAAAACCTTTTAAACAAGATAAAGTCATGTAACGAGAAAAAGAAATTTGATGATTTGAAAAAACTAAATAGTAGTTCAGCGATTGGCCAACACCTGATTACTAATCCTAAGTGTGTCGAAAACTATAAAGTGGATAACTTCAAAATAATATCAGTTACTCGTAATGAATTTCACCTAAAAACTTTAGAAGCTATATACATTTTAAGCTTAAAGCCAGATCTCTGTAAACAAAAGAAATTTGTTTATTCGACCATTTTGTTTAATTCGTTGAACTTAAATTAGTTGATTAGTAAAGTTGTGTTACATTTATATTATTTCTGATTAAACGATTGCCTTAATTTGTTAATTATTACTATTGTGTTAAATTTAATTTGTTTTCTTAAATACTTAGTTTTATTAGTTTTTATCAGTAAATCATTATTTCAGCTTGTTTTGACACGAAAAAATACTGAAGAGCGTGTCCGAAAAGTACTTCTATTTTGTATTTTGTTTGCAATAAACTTTAATGTATAAAAATTGTGATTTTTACAATGGAAAAACCATTATTTCAAAATTTATGTGTATAGCACATTGCAAAAAAAAAGTTTAAACAGTTGCTGTAAGCTATTGTTGTTACACAGATTCCTGTTATATAGAGATTAAATTTATATGTACTCTGTTCTTAATGCTTTAAAAAAAATTATGATGCAATCATGTAACATTGTAAATTGTTTTCGTGAAAGTTATTTATAATAAGCTCTTTGTTGATTTAATCAAACCTAACTAGGTGTATAAATGAAAAATTTGAACGAAATAATCAAGAATAATGAAAAAAAACTTAATTAAATCACTTTAAATTAATCTTATCCAAAGTTCTTGGTAAAACAGTTTTAAAATTATCACTCAATGGATAGAATGTCTTACATATGTCAGTTTTATCATAAAAGTATTTATAGTAACCTAAAAACTTATTAAAAGACTTTTTAGGTATACTTTTGCTTTTATTGTATATATTTAGCTTCATATTTATTATGTTTATACATATTTTCTGTTCAAAAGTAGCTCTATGTTTTTTAAAATACTCTAATTTAGTAAAAAAGTGTTAAATCTAAAAGAAAAAAACTACTAAAGTTTTCACTTGGTTATTTTTATTTTAAACTTGATTATAGTTTTAAAGTATGTATTAAACACAGCACCTAATTAAATATAATTTTTTTTTATAAATTTATTATGATTTTAAATTATGGTTTTCTTTATAATTAAAAGTTTAAAAATTATGGTTAAATTAAACTATGATTCCGCATATACATCAGTATCTTATTTCTATAAAATTCTTGAACCTAGGAAAATTACATTACAGCAAAATTTTGTTCTTTCGCGTTTAAAAACATTTAATTATGTTATGTCAAATATTAATACTTTGGTTATTTGTTCACAGCAAATTAATTACTTTCTTAATAAAAGTAAATAAAAGAGTTTATTTAATTATAAAATATAATATAAAAAGATTGATCTTATAGTTAAGTTTTCACATTTCTAAGCACTTCCTACTAAAAAATTGTATTTAACTTTGTTTCGAATAGTTAAAGACGGCATTTTGTCAAAACTACAGCTAGCTGGAAATTAAAAAGTATTTTGAAAGTTTTTTGTCATTATAAAATATTAAGCACAAACTTAATTTAGAGCAATGCTACGTATTTTTAATTGTCGTTTTATTTCAGTGATTATTGTTTTAAACCTTTAAGTGTTTTATAAACAAAATTTATTTTTGTTACTAGTGATAAATATTTAAACTAGTGTGAAGAAATTGTCTTTATCTACTTAATGAAAAACCAAAAAAAAAGAAAATTATTTTTGTTTTCCATCGTATATTGTATTCTATCTGATTTTAATCATTATATTATACATTAATACAATTTTAAGTTTTTGTAATAAATTTACATTAACATATGTAACACTTTTATATCCAAAATTAATTAAAACAAATGAATAACTTTTAATTTTATATTGGTTGATTATAATGAGGGGTTAAATATTTACGATTTAACACTAAAACTGAGCGATTTTATAGATTTGAATGGAAAACCTTAATTTAAATAATTTATTAGATAAAAAAAAATTAAATTTATTTATCTAAAAACTATTTTAGAACTAATTTTGATAACTTAAAAATAATAGAGGAGTAAGGTTTAGTTTTTTTTGATTGCGTTTGTAATAATTTCGTTTTAGTCATTTGGTTATCAAAAAATAATCTAGAACGATCAGTTACTAGTAAAATTATAAAAATTCTGTTACAATAATGCGTGTCAGTTCATTTAAAGCATTTATGTAAAATTAGAATTGATTAAATTGGATAAGTGGATAAATAGTTTACTGATAACTTTTCAGTCATTTTAAATGACTTTCATTTGTTAGTTTAAAATAACTACTATTTATTTAATAAGAAATTAAATTTAAATAGTACTCTTTCATTATTAAACTACTACATGTTTCTAAATGTACACTTCAACGAATCTAGGAAAAAAATAAATACTGTAAAAAAAGAATAGAAGCTAAAGAAAGTGTATATATATGTTTATTAGAAATAATAATATTTACAATAGATTATTGAATATTAGTGGTTAGTAATAGGTTCAATCTTAAATGCGAGAAAATGTAAAACTATGTAGATTTTGTAACTATTAAATCTAAATTATTAAAAATTAAACAAAATTACGAATTTATCTATAATATGAATGTAGAAATTTAAAATTAAAAAAAATAACAAGGTTGTTATGTGCTAAGTATAAACCTGCAATAAAAAAAAAACCTCTCATTGATATTTTGGGTGTAGTAATTAAAAAAACGCGGTTTATCTGTGATTTGAATACAGCCTTTCAATTAAACTTGGAATTTAACAAACAAATAAACATGAAAAGTAAATAATTAAGTAAGAAGCATAAACCACTTTGGAGAATGTAAAATGACATGTGTTAAAATAAATAAACAAAAGTTGTGTATTATTAAAGTGAGTATATTATATTTGAAGTGCGTGCGTGCTCACGTGAAAGAAAATTGAAAGGTGAGAAAGCGCCAAGGTATTATTTGAAGAAAAACCGTCAGTTGTGTACACAGTTGTTTGAAATTTGTTTATTAATTGTTACTATCTTCTAGTGCGATTGCCACTTGTTCAAGGTAGCATGTCTGGTAGATCTTACCCGCGCCACCGATTTTGTTGTTGGTGTGGTAAAGCGTGCTCCATTACATTTCTGCAAAACGAAATCTAACAATTTTGTGCTGTTCTTTATACTTACATGCTTAAAAGTATACTTATTTCCAAATTACCTATCGTTAAAATGACCTCCTGTCGAACCGACGTATATTTAATCTTCGTATTATCATAATTATTTTTATTATTGTCATCACTTAATTTACATATAATATAACCTGCACCTTATGCACGTCATTTTTAATTAGACTGTTACCATGTAACGAGCAACTTTATTTATTTGACTAACGACAGTTATAAACTTTTACTTTCGTTATTTTTGATTTTAAAATCAGGTTTAATAAAATTTTTGTTATTATCATTATTGTTATTGTTACTATTATCACTATTATCATTATTCTCATTATTATTATTATTATTATTATTATTATTATTATTATTATTATTATTATTATTATTATTATTATTATTATTATTATTATTATTATTATTATTATTATTATTATTATTATTATTATTATTATTATTATTATTATTATTATTATTATTATTATTATTATTATTATTATTATTATTATTATTATTATTATTATTATTATTATTATTATTATTATTATTATTATTATTATTATTGTTATTGTTATTCTTATCGTTATCGTTCTCGTTATTATTATTATTATTATTATTATTATTATTATTATTATTATTATTATTATTATTATTATTATTATTATTATTATTATTATTATTATTATTATTATTATTATTATTATTATTATTATTATTATTATTATTATTATTATTATTATTATTATTATTATTATTATTATTATTATTATTATTATTATTATTATTATTATTATTATTATTATTATTATTATTATTATTATTATTATTATTATTATTATTATTATTATTATTATTATTATTATTATTATTATTATTATTATTGTTATTGTTATTGTTATTGTTATTGTTATTGTTATTGTTATTGTTATTGTTATTGTTATTGTTATTGTTATTGTTATTGTTATTGTTATTGTTATTGTTATTGTTATTGTTATTGTTATTGTTATTGTTATTGTTATTGTTATTGTTATTGTTATTGTTATTGTTATTGTTATTGTTATTGTTATTGTTATTGTTATTGTTATTGTTATTGTTATTGTTATTGTTATTGTTATTGTTATTGTTATTGTTATTGTTATTGTTATTGTTATTGTTATTGTTATTGTTATTGTTATTGTTATTGTTATTGTTATTGTTATTGTTATTGTTATTGTTATTGTTATTATTATTATTATTATTATTATTATTATTATTATTATTATTATTATTATTATTATTATTATTATTATTATTATTATTATTATTATTATTATTATTATTATTATTATTATTATTATTATTATTATTATTATTATTATTATTATTATTATTATTATTATTATTATTATTATTATTATTATTATTATTATTATTATTATTATTATTATTATTATTATTATTATTATTATTATTATTATTATTATTATTATTATTATTATTATTATTATTATTATTATTATTATTATTATTATTATTATTATTATTATTATTATTATTATTATTATTATTATTATTATTATTATTATTATTATTATTATTATTATTATTATTATTATTATTATTATTATTATTATTATTATTATTATTATTATTATTATTATTATTATTATTATTATTATTATTATTATTATTATTATTATTACTGCTATTACTAGTTTTTTTATTATTATTGCTATTTTTAGAACATGAATAAATGATACAATTGTGATAATAATAACAATAGTAATAATAAATATATTAAGTCGTAGATTTTTTGAGCGTAGTTAGTAAAAAAGCACGGTTTATCTGTGATTTGAATACAGGCTTTTAATTGAACTTGGAACTTAACAAACAAAGGAATATGAAAAGTATATATTTTAGTAAGAGGCATTAACCACTTTGGAGACTGAAAAATGACATGTATTAAAATAAATAAACAAAAATTGTGTATTATTTAAGTGAGTATATTATATTTAACTTAGAAAACTATAAATAATGAAAGTATAAATTGAAACTGCCGTTAGTCAAATAAAGTAAATGCTTCTACATCATCACTTTTAAACACTGTTTTTTTAATTAACTAGTCTTTGATAAAAAAAAATTAATATTTGATAATTGAATACATTTACACTCCAATTATAGTTTTACTAACCTTAACTTTTTACAAACAAAAATAAGAGCATAAAAGTTAATTTTAAAGTAGTCAAAGTTAAATTAGCCATAACTACAGTATTAAGTCATAGTTTATTTATTTTGATGAAGTAAAACTATATACGTGTAACTATAAATACAATTTTATTAAAAAAAATTTATATACAATTGCTTATTATCACTTACACTATAAAAAGGAATTTTAAAAGAATTATTAAGCTCAATTTTATTTTTGTTAAACAAGCTATCAATTTATAATTAGTTTTTTTGGTAATATCTAAGTATAAACTTTTTTACACCTAGTGTAATTTTATTTATAAGTTAATTGTGTAGTTATTATGATTTCGAACTCAAACAAATTTAACTAACGTATAAAATATGTATCTAAATAAAAAAGGTTAACTAGTTCATAAGCAAATTAGTCTTTTATAACTAATATAATTTTTATAACTATTACTACTTAGTTGTTTAAACATGATAAATTAATTAAATAGAAAAATACGATGAAAAACAAACAATCGCTACAACTAAAACATTTGATGTTTTATAAGTAAATACTTAAGAAAATAAAACCTAAAACTTGAAATAATAGTTTGAACGATTTTAATCTTTTTAAAAATATTAGTTTATAAACAGTTGTTTTTATTATTTTCTACAACAGAAATGTTTTAAAGTTTTAAAGTAAATGTTTTACCTAATAAAATCTCATATTTGAAATGATAGTTTAATACTGTTTCAATTTTTTTAGAACATTAGTTAAAAAATAGTTGTTCTTGATATCGGTTAGTTGAATACTTAAATCATAGTTTTTATGCAACAAGTTAACAACAAACAGCCTACAGACATTTGTATTTATCATCATTAAATTTTAACTTTAGGTCTTTTATTCTTATTAAAACAAAAGCCTCAATTTAGCTTCACGTAAAAAATATGGATCATTATTAAAGATACATGTAAGTAACCTGTTTTTATTAAAAAAAATTCAGGATGACTGTTTATTATTTCAACTACATAAACTATGGTATATAAGTAATTTTTTGATAGAAACAAAATATTTTAGTACAAAACTTATTATAATTAAAACTATAATATACAAATGTTTTGAGATTTTCTTGAGTGTACGTGAACAGAACAGGAAGTTTGGTGAACTGTAAAATAAACTAAAATATTTTTTTCGTATATTCAGTTAACCCATTTATTTAGTGGAAACCGTTTAGTGTTTATTTTTAGTTTTTATAAAACATATCGCGACTGTTAGATCTTGCACACATTTTTATAAACTAATCAAAAAGAAGAAATGTTGTATTAATTGGCTGCGGTAAAATTCTTAAAAACATGACGCAAGTACTTAATTAAGTTAAGTTTCAAGTTTAACTGTGCAACTTTACCATAATAAAATAAAACATTTTTTTAACGTAAAGTTTTAAAAAAATACTGGTGCATTTTAGAATGTTCAAGTTTAAAATTACTACTAAAACTTTAAATTAGTTTAGTTCACAATATTGTTGCAAACAATTAGAAGAACCTTGGCTGTATAATATTATATAGCTTTAGTTAATTTTAGACTGCTTCAACGAAGAAAAAATCGAGTTTTGCACATAAAACTTGAAAGCTATTTTGAATGATCTAACTTTCTATTGAAAAAAGAAACAACAAAAGAGCATAATAAATTAGAATTGATAAAATAGAATAATACAAAGTAAACGAGCTTTTATCTTTAAGCTTTTACAAATTCTATTTTTTATAAAAATCATTCTACTATTACTAGTAGTTAGTAAATAAGAAGTAAAGGATTTATTTTCTAAAACTCAATTTTACTTATAGCATAAGGTTTTTATTTGACGACAAATCTTATATTCAGAGATGAAACTTTAAATTATTGTTTGTCTATTTTTTAGTTTTCAAAAAAAATCTTTTAAAAACATGTCACATAAAAATTTTGGTTTTGTAGGCTAATTTAAAAACTACTCTTATACGTAAACTTTGAAATATACTCAAAAATAAAAAACGTTTTAATTTGGATATTAAATGTTTTGCGTTACGGAATATCAGTATATACAAGAAAGTAAATCATCTAACTTTTGAGCCCTGAAATTTGACAAGAAAATAGCCTTATAAACACTTTTTAATATTTCATTACGTACGTTGTTATTCAATTTTCAAACAAGGTAGTGGCTCCTACCTTAATTATATAGATACAGTTTAATGACAGTATTTTAAATATTTGTAATTTATTGCAATGTCACTTATACCAAAATTTTTTTTTTTAATAAATTGAAAACTTAAGAAAAAAGTTTATTTTGAGATAAGAAACACGTTTTAAAATAAGTATTATGTTGAACTAAAACTTAATAAAACTAGACCAAAATATTTACCATAAAATGATGATAGAGTATAGATTCTTGATATTGAATTACAGAGAATTAAAAGTTGTTCTCAAATGCTTGTAATTAAAAAAATAATACTGGTGTCTTTGACTAAAGTATAGAACCAGTTTCCTAATAAATTACAACTAAAAAATACAAGTAATACTTTGGCTTTTGTTCATATTTTATAATAGTTTTATATTTTAAATTTAACGTATAGTTATATTTAAAACTGAAAGTACAAACTTGTTGTAGACATTTGTAATCATGAGCTAATATATCTAATAAATAAAAGTATTTAGTTTTTCTGTTAAAACTACTAAAAAAATAAAAACCCATTAAAACTAAAATTTAAATGGAAATTAATAAACTTAATAGGTATTGTAAAACAAGTAGTTTAGCTTTTGAATACATACATTTATTGAATGTAATTTATTTTATTACAGATGTACAAGTTTTAACTTTATAATTTTCAAAATAATCGAAAGTATATCATACAATTATTCGCTAACCACTTACCCCTAAAGTTTTTTTAGTGAATAACAAAGTAAAATAATTAAAAGAAATTTATAACTATGCAAATAAAATTTTTATTAAGTACATAAGGAACTTTGTGCTTTACTTTCATGTACTCACGTTTAGCTGTTTGTAAACAGTAAAACACGTAAATTTTCTAACAATTAGTCATAACTGGATAAAAATATCTTGAATCTGTGGTCAGGGGTTTTATTTGTTTTGTCATTAAACAGTTTGTAGTTTACGTACATAAAAAAATATTTGGCAATCTTCATCGGTTGAACTTGTTTTAGAGTTTTTTAGAATTTTGGTAAATATTTTACAATTGCTTTGGGCTTAGTTTCAGGAATTAATGGCAAACTTTAAGCTTCAAAAAAAATGTTCCTCTACTAAAAAAAAAATGCCGTAATTACCAAAAAAATTTTAGCAAAATCGCTTTTAAATAATATTGAAGTGTGTATAAGTTCAATAGTGTATTAATGCAGACATTAGAGATGCAGAAGTTTACTCTCAAACTAGGAAAGGGAATATTTGATTCTATTACAACAAAGGTCGAAACTTGTTCTACTGCAAAAATTAGTTTACATAAAAAAACCACGTCAGCGGCATAAATTTTGTTCGAAAGAAAACCCTGAACTAATGTAAAAGAAAAACATAAAAATAAAAGTTGTAAACATATGCATAGAATACATAAATTACATAAGTTTAACATCGTTGCGAGCTAAAAAATATGAAGCGTTTTGTTTACTGTAGATACACTTGTAGCAGATTTACTATAAATATAGCATTTTGTTTTAGAAAGGATGTTTTAAGTTTCAACAACGTTTGTAACAAAATTAAACATGTAAAACATTTTTTATTAATTTTCAAAACCGTCTGTACTGTACAAATGTAATTAGACTGTAATACTTGAAAACAACATAGCTTAAAACTTAACTCTGCTTTATTGTTTGCTTTTTTAGTAGTTTTTGTTTTTATCGCTATTTAAATATATGTAAGTAATAAATACTGTCAAACACCTTTTATTTAAAACAATAAGAGTTTTTTTAATATATAAAACGGTTTTTTTTATTAATTAATGCTAATTAAAAAAACTCTTGACTATGTTGCATTAAGTAAAAGTATAGTGTTGCTTTTTTTTTATGAAACATTCTGAATAACATTTACAATGCAAGTTTAAAGTACATCCGATGAAAGCAAAATATTGAAAAAAATATTTGTCACATTATTCTATATATCAATATTTCATTTTAAACAATGTTATAACATTAAGCAGATTTAATCAAGTTCCCACTGAATGTTAATTGAGTGTTTGCCGCCGATTTGCTAAAATATATAAACAAAATCCAAATAGCTGTTTAAGTAGCTGAAATTTCCTACCCTTTTATTGATACATAACTTGATAAAATGCTAAAAAAACATTGTACTAACTTCGTTACAAGCTAAAAAAACAGGATGCTACTAGTTTACTGTTTGTATTTTTTATCGTAAAAAAGTATTACAATACCTTTATGTTTTGTTAATGGAATTGGTAACTCAAAGTGGCATTTCTGCCTCTTAATGAAATGAACATTTTTTTAATCCAAATTGCTTTAAATTTTTCAAACTTAAATTTTTATGACATGTTCTTTAACTTAAAATGTAAACTATTGTTTATGCTTTGTTTAAATTTTGAATTTTAATAAATAAAGTTATTTTTTGGGTTTTAAAAGGAAACAATCTTTTTAAAGGGAGTTTGATTATGTTTATAATAAATAAAAGCAAATATTAAAAATTTATAAAAACTGTTTAAACATTTTGTTTTAAAAAATTTAAAAATTATAAATATAACTTAGTTTAAATAGTCTAGTTTGTTTATAAAGAATATCGCTTTATCGAATGACAGATATATCTAGATTCTATACAGAAAATTTTGACCATGTAAAGTTTTCACTACGTCTAAAGTTATGTTATTCGATATTTAATAAACTTACGCAACGAAAAATACGTATATTGCTGTTTTAAATTCTTTACCTTCTTGTAAATATATATTTTTAAAGTATAACAGAAAAACCTACCTGCTAATTAACTTTTTATTATTTTCGCTATACGATAAATTATATAGTTATTTTTGTTTTAATAGTCGTTATTAATGAGACATAAGTACTGCTGTACGCTTCAGTAACTTAAATAAAATTATCAGAACAGGTTAACTTGTTTTTAAAAATAATTTCAAGTCTGTTACAGTCCAGAGCCTGTAAAAGGTTGATTATGAAAATTTTATGTGGTTACGTTACAAAAAGTCATTAAATTCTAAGTAAGTTAATGATGAGTTTAAGAATAGAATCGGTGATCATTTCCATACTGAACAATTTTTAGGTAACAAAATATATTGAATAAATTAAAAAAAACATTAAAAATGCTGATGGTATAGTAGTTTAAGACTAAACATTTAAAAGACTTTATATTAAAGAAATGTTGTTTAGAATCTTACACAGATAAAAAATACTTTGTGATATCTTTTAGTGCGTATTTATATCGTAAATCTTTTTAGATTTAGGTTCAATCGTTATTAGACCAACAAAAGAAAAACTAAAAAATATAAAGCTTTGAGCTTAAAGCTCTTAAGTTCATAAATGCTAATATTTAAAAACTATACTTCAAACGCGTTTTCTTAAACGCCAAAGATAAATCTTAGAAGGAAACACTTTTTTTTAATATATTAAATTTTTGTTATATCATTGGACTAATGTAACAAATGTAATATGTAAGTTTAATACCGATTTTTAATTACTTATATTTGTTAAACTATTCATTTACCTGCATTCTACATGTATGTAGGCTATTTCAAAACATTTAAAGAAAAACTAAGACAAAATATTAATTTGTTTTGAATGTGTAAAACTTTACAGTTACTACATACTTTAATTTATACATTACAAACATAAAATAATATTACACTACGTATTAAATAATAAAATATAATTTTATGGGGACATAAAACACAAAATTTTGTTGTTTCCTTAGCTCAGTCGGTTAGTCAACAACTTTTGATAACGTACTGTTTGAAAAATTCACTTCTTTCTTATTTCAGGAATGTTTAGGAAATAAGTGAAAGATAAAAAGTTGTAATAATTAACGGCGAGTAGACTCTCAGAAACAGTTAGTAAACACGTATTAACAGACATCGTTGTAGATTTAATGATGCAGTTTTACTAATTCTAGAAATTTACTGTACGATTGTTTTTGATATCTAAAAACTCTTACCTTTTTCATAAAAAACAAAAATAGACGTACAAATGAAAACTTATAAACGTTTTTAACAAAAACCAACAATAATTTTACTTGTATTAATATAATATTTAAAACTACTTTCTATCATTATTTTACGATTTTAAAAGCTTCTATAATGCTTTTACAGACTATAAAGTATTTAAACTTGAATGTTTATTCTTAATTAGAGGTACAAATCATATTAATTGTGATCAACTTACCTCAAAACAGTTAAAATTGTTAAAGTGTAAAAAAAAATCAAATTGTATGAAGCTTAACTGTTTTAACTTCATATTTATGGGAATAAATTTTAATGAAATACAAACTATTTAAGCTTAAGTTTTTCTACATGTAGTACTTAATTTATATTTACTGTATATGTAACAACCAAATAAGAATGCTCAAATTTTATAGTTTTTTTAATCACTTAATAACTTGGGTTAAGTTATAAAATAGGAATGTAAGTTTAGTTGAATTTACTTAAGAATAGCTGCAATGATATAAAAAGAAGATTATCAGACAAATGTTATTGCTAATAAAAAATACTCTAATTATAGCGTTAGTGTTTTCAACTTTATTTAAACTTGTTTTTAAATTCTTTTATGATGTTTTTGTTTTTAACATACATAAATTAGAATTTCTGTAAATTACAGTTTTTCAAGTAAAAAAATAATTAAAATTTACATAATTAATAAAAATTAAACTAAAGTAAAGAAGAGCAGAACAGATTATTTAGGTTTAATTGACCTTAACTTTGATATAAAAATTGTTATTTAAAGTCTAGAGTTTATACAACAACATAAATAGTGTATAAATAACTTATTATTTAAACTTGATAATGGTTCTAACAGTTTAATAAAATTTAAAAAAGATGTTATTCAGCTTCTAGATTTTTTTGTAAAGAATTTTTACACGTTTAGTCAACATATGAAATATAAAACAAAATCTTTGTTTAAGTCTAACAAGTTTATACACTTAGAAATAATAAATCAAACAAAAAATTTCGTTTTAAAGTGTTTAATACTTAAACGCAGAGGTTTGTAAACAAATTACGCAAAAACCAAACTTTATGTAAACAGAACACAAACTTTGTACGTTAATTTAAATAAAAAATTTGTAACATAGTTTTTTCTTTTCTTAAAGTATATGTTTTCAAATAGAAAATACTGTGGTTTTTTAATTTAAATGTTAATAATAATAATTCTAGTAACCTTATTTCATTAGTATAGAACTACACACTGTTTTTAGTTTCCTTTGTATAACTCAACACAACTAAACGTGTTCTAGTCTGCAGAGACACTGCGAGTTGTTTTTATGCTTATTTCGAGTTATATCGTGAACAAATTATTTATATAAAATTGTTTTTAGAATTACTACTAGCTAAACATTCCCTAAAAAAAACATTAATTTTTTTTGTATAAACTAATTAGTTTCAGTATATAAAAAAAAAGTTTTTTTCTACAGTGTGAATGTTGAAATGAATTAAAATTTACACTTTATAACAAACAATAAAATTAATAAGCTTTAGTTATAAAAAAGTATACTTAAATTTCAATACTTAATAAGTATTAACCTAAATATTTCGTTTATGAAAGAATATTAAGTAAAAAATTATTTCTTTTAAGTGACATTCCCTACTGATGTTTTCAGCTGTACATTCACGAGGTATTAGATCATCAAAAGTAATTTCACTGGTACATTACACTAAAGAGCTTTATAAATGTTTTTAACACTTCATTACGATTATTGTCATTCAATTTCGCATTAAAGCGGTAAAAACGGTAATAGTATTTTAAATAAGTTTAATTTTAATTTTAACCGTCAATTTATTAGTTTAAGTGTAACAAGCTTTTCTATTTTTTTCTTACAACTGTTTTGATATGTTTTAACCAAATAGGATACATTTTAATGGTCTGGTTATGTTTATGTCTTCTACGTGGTCTCCAGTAACTTATAAACTGACTGCTTTAGTTACGAGTAGCTTACAGTAATAAAGTTACAAAACTAATTCCTAAGTTATGAACAAAACACACTTTAAATAAATGCAATTTAATTTATTTTAAATAATAATTAATAATTCTCAAGAAAGAAACAATTAAATCACGACACAAATAAAATCTATAAAAAGTATTAACAACTTAAAGTTCAACTAAACACTAACGATGTAGACGTTTTCTTGATTCTCGAAACTAATTAATGAAACGTCGAATTTTATTTATCATCGTAACTTTAAACTAAAAGCAGCTTAACGCGAAATAACTAACTAAAAACCCATATATGAAAGACAAACGCTAATATATATGCATTAATAAAATGAAATTAACTCCTTTAAATATTAAACAATATTAATGTTGTGAAAATATCGTTTTATTGTCCATCATTGTAGTATTCATTTGAGATAACTCATTGTACAAAAATACGTGATTCAAAAAAAACATAGTTGACATAGTCTTTCAAGAAAGTTTAGTAAAAACTACTATGTTACTATGCCAAAAGACAATAAGGAAACTGTCAGTATTTACTTTAAACAAATTATTTTATACAAAACAAAAAAAAAATCTAAGCATTTAAAGATGCATTGAAAAAAAAAACTAATAGTCTTAACACTTTATAGAAAACATATGAAACATTTAAATTTTGTTTTAAATCTACAAACCTATAATTTCTCAAATTTTAAAACTCAAACTTTAATAAACAAAATAGATAACATTTTATAGTATTTTACACAACAATAAGTAGTATTTGCATGCACAAACAAACTTTTAGGAGATTTAAGGATAAATTATTTCTTTTTAAAACGACACAAAACTAAATACATTATATAATTTCTTTTCGGTACTAACTTTATATAAAAATTTGAGACAACAATTCATTTTGCAGTATATTTTATTTTTTGTTAACTAAATATTTTTTTCAATCTACCCTTTTCAATAGTGTTTGTAGATAACTAAATAGATATAATAATATATAAATATATTATTTATATAATCTATAAATACAAATGCCACTGTGATAGTGAGTATATTGGGTATAACTTTGCAACAATTTCACATAAGAAGGGACCAACACGTGACCAATGCCTTGAGAAACTGGATAATCTATGGGACTAATAAGCCAATAAAAAGTCAATCGGCAATAGGTGAACATTTTTTAAATAATTTAGAATGCGCAAAAAACTATAACGATAATATGTTTTCAATTGTTTGTAAAGGACGTAACATGTATCATTTAAGTGTTTTAGAGTCTATATTTATTAAAACTAATAAGCCAAGTTTATGCAAACAAAAATTTAAAATTTGTTTATAACTCTAGTTTGTTTAAATTATTGTAAATTCGCTACTAAGTTTTGTTTTTGTTGTTTAAATTTATTTTAAGAAAGTTTAAATAAGTTGGTTTCCTCTTATTAAAATTGCCATTAATACTTTCAATTTCTAGTACATACTTAAGCTTTATACTTTAAATTCTGTTAAACAACTTTATATTAGCATAGCCTAGTACATGTAATTTTCTTTACCTATTATGACGCATAATCGTACAATTTTATTTATTTTACTATTTAAAAATATCTGTTTAGTTATCTACAAAAACTATTGAAAAAGTTAGATAGATAAATTTTTAGTTAACAAAAAATAAAATATACTGCAAAATGAATTGTTGTCTCAAATTTTTATATAAATACATTATAGAAATTATAAAAAGAAAATTCAGCGAGTGCTTTTTTCGATAGTTAACAGCTAAAACTAAATGGGAATTAAAATTACTTTTAAGTCCAAAATTTTTAGGAAATATTTATCACGAGTCGATTTTTAAAGCTTTAAACTTGAACTTAATTATTTTACGAGCAAAAACAAAGTCTTTAAACTTTATTTTAAAACTAGAAAAAAATGTAGTAAATAAAAACTAATACAAAAATAAGTTTATTAAACTATTTTTATCAAACAATTGTTATGTCGTAGATTATGTCGTAAATTAATAATTCAATTACTAAACTGTAATCTAAAATATAAAAAACTTTATAACACATCATTAAAAGTAAAAAAACTATAAATTTTATAATTCAGAAATTTTATCAGAAAAGAATACAAAACAAATACACTTAATAGTTTTTTAAAGTTTAACTTCTTAAAAAAAATTACCTGAGTCTAGAAAATATTTAAATAGATTTTCATGCTAATAAAATGTTATAATTTTTTACCATTATTAAAGTCTGTTTTGTTAGTTTTGCGGAAATATTTTTACTTTATCGTCAAAAGGGCTTTATGATAAATGTTAAATGTTTTAGAAATGCTATTAGTAATTCTGACTTTTTTCTATTCTGTGTTATAATTTTATTTTTTGTTAAAGGAATCAAATACTGCCAAATTGTTTTTTATCTTTAGCTAGTATGTTGCTTGATACACTAGTTTCTGATTATGTTTCTAAAGAACTGTTATAGCCTGAGTCTTGTTTTTAACTTTTAAGCTGCACTGTTGGCACATGATGTTTTGGCTCGCTATTCTATTTTTTTATGTAACTGATATTTTAATGCTGTCGTTTCTTATGTTTTTCTTTGCTAAGTTTACCTTGTTTTGCTGTAAAAGCAAAAGCTTGCTTATAAGCTCTATTAGCTTTTCTTTTCCGCTGTTGGGAGTTACTTGAATAATAGTTTCCGTTTAATCTTTTTTGTTGAAACTTTTAGTTATAGTTTGAATTATTATCTACAGCATACTTAGACCCTTGAACTGTTTTACCATTAGAACCTGTCACGTTTGCGGCTTCTGACATGCTATTTTTATTTACAACAATATCAAACTGGACTTTTTCTCCTTGTGCAAGAGACCTTAAGAATTTGTTAGGGTTGTTTTTGATGATAGCTGTATAATGAACAAAAATATCGCTGTTCCGATCATCACGACGAATAAAACCGTAACCCTTGCGAACATTAAACCATACTACTTGACCAGTTACTCTAATTGCTATAGGTTGTTTGGTTACTTGAGCGTTTTCTTTGGCTGTTTGTGACGCTTTAGTTGTATTAGATATTTTTGTGAGTAAGTATTGATGACATGACAAACACTGTGTTATGTTAATATTTGTACTACTAATCCCATTGTATGATTTTACGGGTTTAACATTATCGCTATCTTGACTATGTTGACGATAATTGTAATTATGATTTATACCGTTATCTCTTTTATGAAAATTTTGTTGATGATTAAGACGATGCTTGTGGTAATTTATATTAGACTTATAATGAATTTGCACATACTGTTGTAGTCTATCGTAATTAACTTGCTTAGGTATTAATGCGTTTTCTATATAAGCATTCCATATGGTTTGTCCTTTTCTTTAAAAAACTTCTAAGCTTTCATCAAAACATTCCCTAGTCTTATCTTTGATCGAAAAGGGCATAAAGTATGCAAGAAAAAACTTAATTTTGTCCTGCTCTGGACCTTTGGCCCAACATACGGCTGTTAGAAGTATTTCATAAAAGTTTGTACAGCCGTTCCAAATTAGTAATTTATCTAAAAGTTTAGCTAAATGATTATCACTATTAACAAAAAAAAAGTTTCTTAAAGAACTGTAATTTCTTTCACCTCGTTCTGTCAGTTTATAATAATCTGACAACTCTTCTCTCGGCCAAAACCCTATTTAAAACCTATACTTTTCTGTATTACTAGAAATACCTTCATTTAACATTTCCTCCTCAAAATATCTTATAGTGTCACGAGGGTTTCTTACAAAGTCTAATCTTTTAAACTTTTAACTTAGTCTTTGCGCCTTAAATGTGTCGCTTAAATTATCAAAACTAGTATTATTATTTTCATAATTATAGTAAAAAAGTTCGCGTTTTTCTAGCATCGTACGTTCGTTATGTGGTGATATAGAATGATTTAATATAATATTCAAATTTTGAATTTCGTTTTGCAATTTTCGTAACTCTTCTTTATTTATTTTTTGCTTAACTTGGTTTGATTTCTTAAATTGCTGTTGAATACTTTTATTGACAAAATTCAACATTATTCACATCATCTCTGCTTGATGAGAGTTATTAAGATTGCAATCGTCATTTTTGTTTGTGTGCATTTCTTCTGTTGACTGCTTAAAGATTCCTAACCAGTAAATACAAGGTTCTTAATAGACACTGAGTGGTCTCTACTTTAACCAAATAGGATATATTTTAAAGGTACTGGTTATGTTTACGTCTTAACTACGTGGTCTCTAGTAACTTATAAACTGGCTGCTTTAGTTACGAGTAGCTTACTGTAATAAAGTTACAAAACTTATTCCGAAGTTATGAATAAAACACACTTTGAATAAATGCAATTTACTCTATTTTAAATGATAATTAATAATTCTCAAGAAAGAAACTATTAAATCACGACACAAATAAAATCTATAAAAAGTATTAACAACTTAAAGTTCAACTAAATACTAACGATGTAAACGTTTTCTTGATTCTCGAAACTAATTAATGAAACGTCGAATTTATTTGATCATCGTAACTTTAAACTAAAAGCAGCTAAACGCAAAATAACTAACTAAAAACCCATATTTGAAAGACAAACCCAAATGTATATGCATTGAAATGAAACTAACATCTTTAAACATTAAATAATATTAATGTTGTTTTGGGAATTAGGAAAATTTTTTTACGAAAGCTTACCGAATGTTTTTGTTATTACAAAAATTTCCGTATTTATTCACACGCTTTAAAATTATAAAGTGAAATGTTAGTTTCATTACAATGTTTAAAACATAACATTTTGACTAATTAGCTATTTTGTAAAAATTTTACAAACGTATTTAAATAAATACTTTTAAATATTGAAACTAGGCTTTTTAATTTAATTTAGTTTTTTATTTATTTTGTTTGATAGCCTGATTAAAGTTTCTGAAAAAATATGGCAAAAGTTAAGTATTTATTAAAACAAATTTATTAAGAATGACGCTTTAAAACTTAAATAGTTAGTATAGTTTTTTAGATAACAATGAAAAAACATCTAAGTTTAACTAGTTTGAAAATAGACAAATAAATGTTGTTTTTACATACAAGACTAAAATCGTATAATATATTTATATGCAGCGGTGAAACTATAGAGGATTAAGCATCTTATTTGAATTTGATTTAACTTAATTTATTTTATGTTAATATAATTTTTCAATATTTTTATATAAACTAACTGTTATTTTATTTTAATCTGTCTAAATCTTGTTTAGTGTAATTTAATTATCTTTTTTATTAAACACCTTTATTCGTTTATTATTCAAAAGCTATATGTAAATTATTTTACAGAATTTTTAAATTCATCGAAATAACCTTAAAAACTTTTAGGTAAAATCTAAAATAATTTTAATTGAAAAAAGTTTACAATGTACTTAAAAAAATCTAAAAACTTCAATTAATTAAAATTAAAAAAGATAAGTAAGTTACAAAAAAAGTAAGATATAGTAAATAAAAACATAAAAAATTCCCACAAGAAAAAAAAAGCGATGTCTTTGTCAATGTTTTCTACTATTGCAAACACGTTAAAAAAACAAGTAAAACTAAGCTTTAGAATTTGAGTTGTCCGAATTTAAAAAGTCGTGTACCCCTTTAAATGCAAAAAAATTTTCAAGCTTAAAAAAAGTCGTCATTAAGAAATTTCTGCTTAGTTGAGTGGTATTGGCAATGGGCGGTTATTTTCTGACCTCTAGATTGGTAGTTTTTTCATATACATTTTTGTACACTAAAATATAATTTTATCAAAATGGTAATGCTGTTTTTTGTTCAAAACTACAACAAAACTATATAACATGACAAAACAAAGTGATTATTGGTTAACTTATAAAAATTTTGTCAACCTAAATAATATTAATAGACAAACATTTATCGATTTCAGTTATAATAAGTTAGTGTATGTGTATACAAAAATATCGTAATTTTTCTAAGTATGTAATGCCATCTCATTTATGTCTGTTTGTTAAAAATGAAACAAAATTGAAATGTTAAAACCATTTTTTTTGCATTTAAACAAAACATAATGTTTCATGTCTCGTTTTGACACAAGCACGACTTTCATCAATTAGGCTACGAAGTTTGTCAATTAAATACTTGAAAATTTTCACTCAACAACTTATTTAGTTTTCTGATTGATATAACTGCTAACAATAAATGCGGCTCGGTGTTAACTTAAGCTACATCTGTTTATTACTTGCTGTAAATTAGAATTAGTTTTAAATCGATTTTTTTTATAAAGTTGTATTTCTTTTAACTATTGCAATAAACTTTTCTATTAATAACTTTTAAATTATAACAATCAATTTAACTGATCTATTTTTTTACATCATAAAACCAAGTTGTTGCACAAAAAAGCAACATTGATAAATATCACAAAAATCATAAGTAGTAAAAAAAACCTTTTAAAAAACAATCAGTTGAGGTTACTTTATTAAAAGTGTATTATCAAAATTTACAGTTGTAGCAACAAATAATTTATTTTTATGATCTTTCTATGTTATAAAGTTTTAAAACTTTATCTATATTGAATTTAAATCTACTAAACATGTTGATACTAACAAGATCTAACTAACATACAGAGTTGAAATTATAATATTTTTTGTAAGTACGTTAGTCCAATTAAAACTATGTTATTTATTCAAACTCATACAGCTTACAAATAAAATAAGTAAGATATAACATTAGCATAGTATAAATAGAAACATCAATTCTAGTTAAAAAAAAACAGTTTAGTAGCTTTGTAGATTTCAAACTAAATTAATACACTCAAACATATTCACTTTTATTTTTATTTTAGACTTAACGTAGCATAAAAACAATGCTACATAAAAATAGACACTTTCTATAACCTTTATTCAACAGCTCTTAAGCTAAAGTTTCTTTTTACTGCTTAGGAAAACATCAATACAAATGGTAATACAAGAAAAATTTCTGCTTTAAAATATTTTATTCGTCATAACTAATGTTTTAGAAAAATCAAACATTTTAAATCAAGTATTAATTATCAAATAAAATTGTAAATAGATCTTAAAGTAGTATGTTTTCACTGATTATGCTTTTTATTTTAATTTTAATACAACTAAGTAGTTTATATTTTAGAATAAAAAACAGGTATGAATTACATATTAATGAACTATTTATATATTTTTATATATTTTTGCTAAACAGAACAGGTGAGAACTTACGATTTGACTATTAAAGACTATTTCAACAACTAATTTTCTAGCTCGAGTGTACAATTAGTTAGATACAAAAAGTTTTCTGTCTATCTATTTTTTAGAGCAACACTATTAGACATTGTTGATTAGTAATTTTCTAAATTGAAGTTTTTTTAGAACATTAAATGGTTTAGTATTTAGAAACAGAATAATAATAAAGCAGTAGATATTCAAATAAACGATAAAAAACGCTGGAGTAAAGTTTGTTTATAGCTAAAAATTATTAAAGTTTTACTATATCTCATTGTCTTCAAATACAAGCAACAAACTTTATTTGAGTATTGCCTACTTTTATTCTTTTAATCCTTAGATAAAATAAATTTAATGTTGATATAATTATTTCTTTTAAAACTAGTGATTGTAACTTTACTCAATTTTTAGAAATGGTTATATGATAGTTTAGATATTACTTGTATTTTTAACCACATTGAACTAAAAAACAATTATTCATTTACATCACTCAAGCGTAACTTCTGTTTGCTAAGCTTGTATTCTAAACTTTTAAAAACACATAAAGAAATGAATAGCATCGAAACTAAGTAAACAATTCGAAAACTAGTTGTTTTTTTATATTATAAAGAAATGAATATATATTCTGTATAACTCCATCAATTTTAATTGAAACTTAAATGTTATCTAGCAGCTGATGATCATTAGTCTTGGTGTTTGACCGCTTTTTTGTGTTAAACCGTAAAACCAGACACGTGTAATAAACAATATTTCATTAAAATATCTGACAACAAGGAGAGTCGTGATTTAATAAAACAAATTTGTTGATATTTATGAAAAGGATTAAAAAAGTAGTTAAAAGTGTTTTGTTATTTTTAAACATTTATTCTTGTTATTTAGATAAAAAACTTATTATAACAAAAACTAACATTTTTGTCATTAAGTAAAATAGTTTGTTTATTCAGTTTAATTCATTTATTAATAACTTTACCGGATAGTTTCTTAAACAAATTCTAGTTTTATTATATCGGTATAGGTAAAGTTGCTATAATTATTTAGTTATCAGCATAATAAAACACCTTTACTGGATTTGGTTTAAGAAGTTTAAAAAGAAGTCTTAGACATAAAATATTTGAAAATATCTTCTTTCAAAGAACACATTTTTAGTTTATATGTTTAATAAGCTGTGGTATATGAAATGTAAAACATTTTCATAAGTAAAATAAGCAAATTAAATTCTTTTTGCAACAACTTTTGTACAAAGACCCCTTAAACCATTTAGCTTTTGTTTTATGGTTTATTTCAAAGTACTTGCCAGTTTAACTCAATGTATTTAAATCGTAAATCTAGTCTTTACGAAAACCGAACGCTTAAGAACTTAGGGATAGACTCTAAAACGATTTGCGGTTTTTTTATTCTTACCGTATGACTAAATATTGATGAAATTGTATTAATCTTTGTTTTTTTAATGAATATTGTATTAAATACCAAATTCTAAATTGAGTAATTTTAAGAAGTAGTAAAACTTTTAAATTTGAAAAGTAAAGTTTTTAAGTTTTTAGAATGTAAAGATATTTAATAAGTTTAAAAGATTAATTAGACTTTAGACAATTAAGTACACAGTTCACAAAACTTTAAAAATCTTTAATTTTTTTTCAAACTTAAGTACACCGCAAATATCTAAAAAAATTAAGAATATTTTACAACTTTAATAGATTACTTACTAAATTTAACTAGATGTTTAAAAATAAAGTCTTATAAGTAAAAGAACTAGTAATATAGTTTTCTGAACGACAAAAAAAAGCGCCCAAAATATTTAGTCCTAAGACCTGGTGCACGAAGAACCTTTAGGTTATCAAGCCGCACACCGCGAATACCGTTTTAACGTCTTGTCCAGGATAAGACAACTATATTTCTTATTAGTTTAGTATTTTGTTGTTTTTGTTGCTAATACTATTCTTTAAAGCAACCAACAAAAAGTATTTTACATAGTAAATTTGACAAATATAAATAAAATTTTTGAACTGCAAAAATTATTTTTAAAATTATGTTCATAATTCACTAAGTCAGACATTTACAAATAATTGTTACATTTTTTTTAAGGTTTAAAAAACATTTAAATAGTTAATAGCTGAATACTTAAAAATAATAGTTTTTAACCTTTACTCAAATTACTCTGGAATTAGTAAAATAATATTTTTAACTTAACTTTTTAGGCAATACTTTAAATTTTCAATCAGATATGAAAGTTTAGCAACTAAGTGGAATTTTTAACAACTTTTGTATAAAAGACTACTGTGTAATCCAACTATTAAATAAAACTGTATGTTAATTTCAATTTTAATCCGTTAAAAAGATTAAATATATTTACACTTTATTTACTAAAAACATCCATTAAGATATTTTAATTGTTTTGCAATGTTGTAATGGTTAAAATTTCTGAAAGATCTTAATAAGAATGTAAAAAAGTTTAATGAAAAAAAACAAAGTTTTTAGTTCATCTTTTTAATTAAAGAAACTTTAATTTTTTTGAATAAATTAATTAATTATAAAGCGTTAAAGTAATGTTAAAACCGTAAAGTAAACTAATGTTATATTAAAAAGCATATCACATTTGTTTACAATAAAAACGTACATTGTTTAACTATATTATATAGAGAAAAAGGTTTTAAACGTGTCAAACTTATAGTCTTTACATTATCACAAAACAAATGAAGAATATTTTTAATAAAGTTTATAATCATTTTTTTTTTCATTTATAATTAGCTTTAAAATTAACTATTTTCTCTTCTAACTGTAGTAGTATAGGTTTTATATTTGTGTAACCCTGTTATAATTTTGTACAAAAGAGTTATTATTAAATATTTTTCTTACTAATATTTTTTATTTAATGTTTAGGAAATAACTAGATAATTTTTATTACTGTAAAACCTTTAAAAATATTTATATAAATTTAAAAGTTTGTTGTGAGCAAACTAAAAAAGAAGATTAAATTTTATTACCGAAGTTTATAGTCTTAAATATAGCTTTTTATTTATTTTGTTAAACTTTTCGAGTTTGTTTGAAAAGAATTAATTCAAAATTAGTATTTCCTGAATCGTAAACGCATGAAACTAAATGCAGTTATTGTTTTTGTATTGAATCTATAAAGATTACATTATATAAATTATATTAACAGTCATTTCGTTATAAATGTAAGTATTTGAATATCTTGTACAAGACATTAAACTGTATAAGTAGTTAATAACCGACGATTTTGTTTTTCATATACTAGGTCGATGAAAAAAATATTTTAACGCATTTTTTGTCGTTTGTCGTTCAATAAACTATTAATGTTATTTCATTTTAATTGGGCTACAACTAAAAATTTGAACATTTTACCACTTGTTGAACAATACTTAAAATATCAAAAAGTTTATGTTTATGAACTTTTTCATTAAACTATAGTTGTAAACATTATGTAACTTAAGTGTTGAACAGCTTATGTTAAATTTTCACTAAAAAAATTTATACATAAATTATAAACAAAGATTTGTAACACCTTTAATTTGAGATGTTTTTTCTAAGTTAATTTTGTATTTTAAATCAACAAAGTATATTTAATACATCTTTTTGTTTTTAAAAGTTTATTCTTTTTGTACTTAAAAACTAAGCTGTAGTTTAATATTATGTTTTTTATTTATCGTTGGCTTACAAGTATAAATATTATATTTTTATTCCGTAGTTTTACTTAAAAATTTAACTTATTATTGTACAACGAATATAAAAAAATACATAAGTTATAGAAATTAAATAAGGAAAAGGATATTTTTAACTAAATATAATTTTTTACAGCTGTTTCTTAATAATTGCTACAATAAAGAAAATATATTTAAGAAAAAAAAAAAAAATTAAACAAAATTTTGAAATTTTCAGCTCCACATAACAAACATTTAAAATTTTCTTTAAAATTTAATATACTTTCTCAAATTTGAAATTTTAACTGTAGATTCTTTTAGATTTCCTAAAAAGCTATCTAGAAAATTATATAAAAACGTTATAGTATTCGAAAACTTTGTAGAAAGTCTTTCTTTATAATTCAGCTATTGTTAAAATACAAACGACAACGTACAACAAAATTCAAACAAACATATTCTTTTGAAAGGTAAAACCACTAAATTGAATAGTTTAACCACTAGATAGGGTCATATTGACTGGTATCACAAATGCGATTAAATTTATAATAACAATTAATCAGCGTATTGAGTAACTTAGTATACAATGAGAACACACAAGTTCTATAGTTTTAAACTGTGAAATTAAATATTATATTGTTTTCTTATTTTCTTAAAATTTTTAATAACTGAACAGTTTATTTCAAAATAGTTTTTTGAGTAAACATGTCTAAAGTAAAGAAAGTTGTATTATATTGATAATATAATACAATGAAGTTATTTATATTTATAAAAACTATTTTAAATAGATTTATGCAAATTGTATATTTTGTTCGCGACCGGTTTCGGTGGCAAGAGATTGCGACCTTTTCAAGCAAAAATAAAATATGAAACTGCATATAACAATGTTAGTTAATTATACTATTGTTTAAAAACTTATTCATGCGTGAAGAATATAAACAAAAACAAAAATGTTGCATATTCGAAAATTCAAGCATATCAGAGTATATTTAGGTAAAATTGGTTTTAGTTTAAAAAAAACGGATTGAATTAATATTAATATAATGAGTTAAAAAAAAAACTGATTCCAGAGCTTTAAAAAAAAAAAAATACCTTGAAATTTATCTAAATTAAATTAAGGATTGTCTAAAATTGTGTTTTTAAGCCAAGAGTCAACAAAACATTAATAAAACTCAAAGTCGCTGAAGATTTCAAAATCTAATATCTAAAATAAGTTTACATAAAAGTCAAAATTTAAACGGATTTAAGAAGTATCTAAAAAAGTTCTAAAAATTTATCGAAGTTGAATTAAGAACTGTCTAAAAAACTTTTTTTCAATTTAATCCAAATGTCAACAAAAACTCAATGAAAAAATTAAGAAAAATAATCTATTTTTTACTTTTATTATGATTTGGTTTAAGTTTATCACTAAGTTTAAGTATATTTATAAGGCAAATAACTATATAAAAACTATTTTAATAACTTAAATGAATAAAAAATACAAAACTAACCAAAGTTCAAACAATACTTTTACTGTAAAGCTATACAACTAAAGCAAACTAATTTAGCTTTTCAACTGTTCAGAGCTTGAGAACTTTTTTTGATAGATCGATAAGAATTAGATGTGGCTTTCAATGCAATTTTAGTTAATAAAAGTTTATAACTACTTTTTTAGACACAGCGTCACACCACTGTTATTAATTATAGTAAACACTATCTTTTTTGCTGCAATGCATATAAATTTCCAGACATTCTTAGAATTTTTTACATCTTGTAGACTTAAAAAAACATTTGATAAACAAACATAAACATTCTACTTAAGTAAAAGCTTTTCTTTGTTAATGGAAACTTAAATAAAAACAAATCATTAATTGTTAATTTTTCGGAATTTCGTATTGTTTCTTTACAGCAAATTAGGAATAAAAGTAAATAAAAATTACTATTACTTTAATAATAACATTTTTGTAACATATAAGTTGAAAAGAAACGATAAGATTTATAAACGAAAACACTAAAAAAAATGAACAAAAAAGATAAATGACTAGTTTTTTTCTCAGGTTTTCCAAAACTAAATTAAAAAAACCCTTTACAGTTGTCCCAACTTATAATCCTAGAAAATCTAGTTTATGTTTCAAAATCTTTTTAAAAATAATCTGTGCCAAAGACCTTTCGTTAGCTCTCCAATAAAAACCAAGAAAGATGTTTTTAAATTTTTGAAAATGAATATAGGTGTACTCCTTTAATGCTTCTTTGTAGCTTATCACGCTCTGAGTTGCTATGATGGCCACAATGTTACCATTTTAAGAAACTTTTTTTAAAATAAAATGTTGTAGAAATAAATAAAACTATTCTATCGAAAGAAGTTATATTCTTCGCAAAGCTTATACAAAAAATTCGCGGAGTAAAAGTTCACGGAGTAAAAGCCGTGGTTTTGTTGCGTGTGGCACTTAGATGTCCTACTACATGTTAGTCGTTTCGACTTGAAAAACCCGAACAAAAGCGTAGCAAAGTAACTTTCTCTAAAATGCTGAGTAACGAAATGTGTTTGTATGCAGTATAATTAAGTAACGAGAATTATTCACATTAAATTAACATTCTTTCAAGCTTAAAAAAACATGAAGCTTATTGTTTACTGTACGTAGATGTATACGTAAATACAGTAAATTACTAAAAAGATGTTGTTGTTTTACGAAAGGAATTTTCTTACTAAAAGTAGCAATTCTGCCTTTTAAGGATTTTGGAACTTATTTTAACATACACTTTGCATCTTTATAGCTTAGTTCTTTTTATTCATCCAAATTTTGCATCTACAGTATTATTTTGTATCTTAAATTGTAAGTTAACTTTATATGCTTTAGAAATGTTTTAAGGAATATATATTATGAATAAAACCAGGTAAAACTTCACTCTCTTTTATTTGAAAACTATCTTTCAAATGAATTTTGAATTTATTGCTAATTTAGTAATATTTTTTTAAGTGAGGAAAGATTATAAAGTACTTATTATTAATAAAAAACATCTATTTAACAAACAAAATAAACTAAATAAAAAACTTTAATTAATTTGATAAGAATTTAAAGTAATCAAACTCAAGAAAAAAAAAGGATGTTTTAAGAAAGTTAAAGTTTTCATTTAGTGTGAAAAATGTCATTAAATATGTTGAAAATTACGCAGCAGCGCCTACATATGTTTGCAGTTACTAAATGATTTTTTTATTACTAGTGCAATGTGTTAAACTAGCTGTTTTAATAATTGAATTTTTTTTCTGACTCTTCTAATATACTTATATACAAAAAAATAAATGAGCTGTACTACACGGAAGTTATGTTTTTACTACTTTAAATATTTATTTAGAATAAAATTACATCACTACAAAAAGTTATTTTATTAGAACTTCAAAATTATATTACATATATTAAAGAAAATTCCACCTGAAAAACAATTACATTAATGTATTACAAATTATTAAAACACTATACTTATTCAACTTTGTTAAGTGCTATCCAACACATGAAAAAAAAAGGTTTTTCAAGAAACATAACTAATTAATTGATATTATATCTAATATTAAAAAAATCTTTTTTTTTGCTATTTTTATGTCTTTAAGAAGAAACACGTAGTAACAAAAATGATAAAAGGAGAATATATTTTTACGCAGTGAATAAGTCAGTTTAGAAATTTTTAACATTATTATTATAATAATATACATAGAAAAAAATCGATAGTAAAAATATACAGTGAAAGTTTGGAAAAGTTAAAGCTGCTAATTTAGAGTGATAAGTACTAAAACTGTCATTAAATTTTAAGAAGTTTAGACTTTACCTACTCAAAGTAAATAGAATTAAAGAATTCTAATATGTTTTATTTTAGTAATTGTTACTTGAACCTGGTTTACTTTAGGACTGAAGTACAAAATTCTTGAGATGTTATTGATATTATACTTGAAGTTAAATCACAAGAATTAAATTAATTTATCAAAACTAGTATGATTTTTATATATAAATACTAACATACTTTAAAACTGTTAAAAAGTTATATACATTGAAATTTATCACATTAGTAGTTAGATCATTGTTAGTTTTCAAAATCTAAAAACTTTGTTACTAAAGTATTGGATTATGTTCATTGATGTATAAATACTTTGTCTTAACTCGGTTTTATATATTAAAACAAAATCTTGTTGTGCATTTTATAAACATTTTATGTTTTTGTACAATTTAAAGTTATTAAAATAATTATAGCTTCTAGCAAAGTAATTTAGTAAGCTTTTTCGTTTATATTACGTTTAGAAATATTCATTAATAAAAAAAAAGTATATTGTGGTTTTAAATAGCTACAGTCAATCAGATTTTATCGGACAATTTAAGTTGACTTGTAAAAATGTCTTAAATTTAATGTTTATCATAATTAAGTTATAAACGTATTATTTGGTTACGTTACAATTAGTTGTTAAAATAAGTGTAAATTTTCTATAGTTTTAACAAAAACCTACGGCGTTCATACTATGTGCTAAACAGTTGTTTAACTATCAGAGTATACGTACTAGATAGGAAAGTATTTGAAGTCGAATAAAACGACAAATAAAAGTATAATAATTTTTAGATAATTTATTTAAAAAACTGAATATTAAAAAAATATTATACAAAAACTGATACAATGTAGAAAATAGTTAATGTAAAACTTTGATCTCTATTAGTGTGTATATAAACTGTGAACCTTTTGAAATATAGTTTAAATATAAGGTCAAACCACTAAAAATTTATTAAAATATATAAAGTTTAAGATTAAGGTTTAAAAGTTTGTAACCGCTAAAATTTAAGCATTGTTGTTTAAAGGTATATTTTTTTAATTTGTACAAATACAAAACTTAACCATTTACCTTTTTTAAACAAAATAATATGTTTGGTATTTATAACCTCAATGTAAAAGAAATAACATGTTAGTATTAGAATGTTAACTTTAGTTTATCATTAATTTTTTACCACTTGACATCAATATATTTTTTTCTTATTTTTTACTTCATCATATTTAACAAAAGTCAAACTATATATTATGTTTTTTGAGTTTTCAAATAAAATTTTACTTTTCAACTGTATAACTATTGTACTTTTAGTATTATGGTAAAACACAAACTAAATTCAGTGTAAGTATGTCTAACGTATAACAAGAGAAAAAACGATTACTATTTTCATAATTTTGTTGGTTGACCAATCTGGTTAGTAAATATAGTTTTAAAATATTATTCAGTTTTTATAAAAACATGTTACGACTATTAAGATCTTACTATATACAAATATTTTAAGAAATAAACTTCAAAGTAAAAAATTTTATTTATTAAATGCGGTAAAATTCTTGGAATAATACGTAAACACGATCAGACACTATCTGTTTGCTAATTAAACCTTATGGTTTGGTTTCCATTAAAAGATACTCTTAGCTTTTCGCATAAAAGTAAAAGTCAGGTACTAAACAGAGAACTTCAAAAAAAATAAAGGTTTATTTTTACTACCAATATGCTGAAATAACTTGTTAGGAACATTTAAAAATTCTAAAGCTAAGTAACTATGTTACAGAATTCACAAGTAAAAAACATATACTTATCTACTTTAACTGGAAGGATTGTACGAATCAATCTAGTTGTGATCAAATAACTTCAACTACTTTATATTGAAAAGTAGTAATACTGTTAAAGTTATTAAAAGTTCTACGAAGCAAAATCGTAACTTTATTCTTATTTTAGAATTAAAACAATATTTTTAATAGTTTTCATAAAAGTTTCAACTCAATGTAAATTCAATACTAGCTCTGTATGTAAATTATTCATACACATACGTTTATTTATTTATAAACAAAAACAACAACATAAAACTTCTTAAGGTGATTATAATGAAATTGGAAATATCTACAAATAGTGACAAATATTTTGAGTTTTATTCTTTTTATTATGAAATAATTTATACTTTCCTTAAATGTTATACCATACAGTATAGAATATTTTGAAATCTGAAAGATACAATGGTAAAGTTTTGTTAACTTTTAACTTGTTACTAGCAAAACATTTAGTATAATCTTAAACAGTCAAATTCGACATTATAAAATTAATTTACAGCTGCATATCACAATTTTTTGCTACATCATATTCAAGTGTTGTTTTGAATGCATTTAAACAAAAAGTTTTTTTCGCAAAAAAAAAACACAGATACAACGACCAACTGTTTGTTTCAACTGTTTGCATAATTATTAACATTTTGTATAAAACAACAGATTAAAATTCTAAATTAATATGGAAAGTTTTACAGCCTTTATAACATAACTAGTGTACATCACCTGTGTTATTTTTAGTTTACAGCTTTGTAATGGATTAAATTTAAGTAGCTGTAAACTTTTTTTAATATTCATATATTATACACACTCCCTTGACAGGTATGTAGCAAATAGTTCCAAAAAATTCTTTTGGTTAAATGTTGTTATTATTATTTTTTTAACTTTGCACTTGTTTATTGCGTATTAAAATGATACAAGTAATAAAATTAATACGCAAACGAATTTTATAAAATAAGAGTTGCTTATGTAATTATTAGCAGTACAATAAATTATTAATCAATATATACATGAACGATTTACTCTATACACAGAAGAACAACAAAATAAATAAAAGATTTAAACATTTGAAAATGTCGAATTCCAAAATAGTAGTTATTTTTGTTTTGATCAAAAAAATTAAACATTAAAACAGTAAAAATTTACAAATATTCGTTAACTTTTATTTTAACCTGTTTTTTTTTAAGTTAAATCTATTCTTATTGTTTAGTTTCAAAACTTGAATGAATCTACAAAGCAGTCAAAAGTAAACATTTTGCCCGTTATCACATTTTGACGTTATCACAGTAACATTGGTGGTAATTACGTTTTTCGCAAACATTACAATGAACAGAGTTGAAACATTTGCTTAATCCTATTAGAGAAACAACCTAGTATAAAATTAACCGCCTAGCCGCGTAGCTTGACAACAAAACGATAAAAGTAATTTGAAACGCTCCATCTAACAGAAGTTTCAAGTTAAAAAATTTATCGTCTGTCGTTTTATTATTCAGAATAGTTGTATTTAGAAGGTTTTTAAAAGCTTATTCATTATGTTGTTGTTAAAATTACAAAGCTTTTTGTCGTCACGAACTAATAATATTAAATTTCAACTAGGCAACTACATGTCTACAGGCGATTATAATTCAGAACAATAAAAAATCACGATCTAAAGTGAAAAAAGATAAAGTAGCACAAACCTTCTGTTCCAAAAAAAATACTATACTTGTTTGTTCCGTCGAAAGATACTCGAACATTTTTAGTAATTTTGTGCTTTCTGTAAAATTGCATACATTCAGAATGAAGTACACAATCCTCTTTTTTATTTTATTTTTTATTTAAGTATAAGAAATTAATAAAAAAATTATATTAGCTCATAACGCTTTATACAACATCATTCATCGGTTAGCATTTTTCAATGGTTAGTATTTTATGGTAACCATTGAAAACATTCGATCATACTTTCAAAATTTTTTTAATAGTAGTAAAAGTTATATAGCTTTTAAAAGTTTATTTATAAAGATAAATTACCGGTGGAACTTAGATAAATCATACTATTTTTTCGTGACAAATACCATAAATCATCATTGGTTTTATTTGTCCAGTTGGTTAACCAATCTGTTTAGTAAAAACAGTTATACAATGTATGTTTTATTTTTACATCAACACTCTGAGACTGTCAGTTCTTACTCCTTGTGACGACTTTTTTAAAACTTCCTAGACAAATCGGTATGTATTTAAAGCGTTTGATTTATTACAATTAATACGTATTAGTGACATAAAAAATAAAATTAATCCCATTGTCTGATTGATTTAATTATAGGGTTTATGAAATAATGATAAATTTACATTCTCTCACTTTTATTTATCCTAGTCTGTATATAGTATGCTAATGAATAAAAAAAAAATTTTCTAAAGGTAGAAATTTTCACATAATTTAGTTTGTGATTTTTTTGTTTTCTTTACTAATGTTATCAAAATTAAATAGACATAATTTCAACACACACAATTTAAAAACATTTTAAGTTAAGTTTATTGTTTTTTAATAAAGCAACAGCATAACCTGAAAATAAAACGTTTTTAAACTACCTATAAAACTTTTTACAAAATAATATTTTTCTTTTGAAGTATATACCTCTTATTAAAAATTACTGTGATTAGTTACTTCAAATTAAAAACACTTAAAACGTTTTTTAAATAGTATAATTTCTATACTATTTCTTTATTGCTTTGAATAAGTGAATAAACAAAAACTTTTATAACTGCTTAAAAATGTTAAAAATGTTTTTGTGCTTATTTCGATATACATCATGACTGAATTATCCATATACATTTAGATGTAACATTACTACTTGTTAAACAATATGCAGAAAAATGTAAGATTTTTAACGTTTTTTTACAAACTAATTAGTTTCGGTTTGTAAACAAATATTTTTTTTACAAAATTAATGTAAAAATAAAATTAAGTTTAAATTTATAACCAACAATAAAAATATTAAGGTTAAGCTATACAAAAAGGCATCTAACTTTTCAACAGTTATTAAGTTTTTTTTGAAATCTTATTTAATTAAAAATTGCAAAACTAAATAATAACAATATTTTTCAACTTTATGTTCAAGATTGGCATGCCCTACTGAAATTTTCAGGTGTAAATTTACGATCTTTTAAATCATCAAACGCAATTGCTTTGGTTTAACACATTAAAATGTTTCCGTGGTTACTTAAAATTTAAAGTCCTGGACAAGACGTTAAAATGTATCCGTTAAAATTTTGAGCGCCTTTTTCGTTGTCGTTCAATAAACAAATAGCTTTATAAATATTTTAAACATTTCATTACGTTTTTATTGTCTTTCAATTTGTAAAATAAAGCAGTTAAAAGGCTAATAATATCTAAAACTACTCTAATTCAATGTTAATTTTTTTACTGACTATGTTTTTGGTTCAATTACAAATATTTTACAATTAGTTGATTAGTTAAATTATTTATACTTTTTTATTGATTTAATATTACTTTAATCACTTTTAGTTTAAAATTTTTTAAAATAATTTTTAAACTTAAGATTTAGACTACTTAACTGTTTTTACTAATACAAATTTACAAATAAATTACAAACAGCTAAAAGTGGGTTTTTAAACCCTTTTATGGATTTTTAAATGTTTTAGATCAGCTTGGTTAGAGTTTTTGTTAAATTATTCAAAGTTATACATTAACATTGAGCTAAGTATTTATAAAAACAAGTTTAGAAAGAAATTCGCTTACAAGTTTTAATAATCAGAATAACCTAGCGCGATAGATAGCAAAAAGTATCTAAGTTTAACTTTAAAAAAAAAGAAAAACAAGACACTGTTTTTACATACTAGACTAAATTTGTATAGTTTAGTCATATGCAGTGGTGGAACCAAAGAGGATTAAGGAAACAAAGATTATTTTAAACTTCACACAAATTAAGTTATTTGAAGTTAATATACATAAGTGATGTTCTTTGTTTAAGCTACTTTTTTAATCCGTCTAAACTTTTTCATTCTTATTGAAGTATTTTATTTATTAAAAACTTTCATTAGTTTGTTATTTAAAAGCTATATGTAAATTATAGTTCAGACTTTTTAAAGTTACTTAAAAAAGAAAAATTCATCATGTTTATAATTTTAATCTATGAGATTATTAAATGTGTGTAAATTGAAAACAAAAAAGATTCTAAAAAAGCTTTAAATATAAATTTAAAATCTAGTTTATTTCAAACCAAACTAGATTATGCATTTAGAAATAAAGTAAAAAAAAATAATAAGAAAAAGAAGATTTAGCAAAAAACAAATTTTACCAAAACTTAAGGTAGTGTTGTTTATCAGTGTTATTGAATATTGCGAATTCTTATACAAAAAAAGTAAAGATGTACTTTTGTTATCACATTTACAACAAGAAATATTTTAATCAAGTCAAATTTTAAAGTAGCTATAGAAAGCATAATTGTTTATGAGATGAAAAAATTTAACGAATTCGTTAAAAAATCTTACAAGTATCAGTACAAATAGGAATTCTTTAAATAAGTTTACATTTAGTACTTTTTACATGAAAATGATGTCAATATAAATCTTCAGACTACTTTTTGTGATGAACTTATGTAAAAGCCCTATACCTGCATTTTTTCTTCCAATGTTATTAAGAAAAAAAAATTACATACTTTACCAGTTTTTTATGCGAAACTAACTTTAATATTAATATTCTTAGCATAACTCTTGCTTAATTTGACTTGAAGTTACAAACAATATTTTTAAATAAAAAATTTTGACTTGTGCAAAATGAAAAGATCATGCAGGTCTAAATAACAAAATTATCATGAACGAAAAAATAAAAATAAATAGTAATAAATAATAGTTATGGTATTTAAGTAACTTTTAACACTAATTTTAGCAAATAAAAAGAAAATTAAAGAAAAAAATATTGCTAAAAAAATTGAAAAAAAAAAATTGAAAAGTTTGTGATGGTAAGCAATATCTATGTTTTACAACATTTAATAAAATTTATATTATCAACAATTCGAAATAATAAAACTTGAATCTCAAGAACTTGAATTGTCAGAATTAAAGTAGTCGGGCACCCTTGTATGCATAAATTATTATAAGCTAAAAAAAGTTGTCGGTAAGAAATTTCTTCGTAGCTGACTTTATTTGACAATTTTCTGACATATATATTAGTAATTAAAAAAGAAAGTTTTTATACACATTTATTAAAACTATAGTGATAGTTTTTGTTTAAAACTATAATAAAAGTATGAAAGATAAATATACAGTGGTTGCTCGTTTACCTTATAAAAATTAATTAAAAAAAATTATTCAAACTAAAATAATTAAGTGTAAATGCATATCTTTTTTTCAGTTTTCATTTCCTCTGCACTTAAACGACAAAATTAATATAAGTATATTTAACCTTTTTTTACATCAAAAAATATTCTAAAAGAAAAGAAACTACTACATTCAAAATGTGAGCTAAAAAATAGCTGTGCTTTAAAATAAATTTAAAGAAACATAAAAAAATTTAAGATAACTATTTAATTTAAACAAAACATTTTTTTTAATTTATCGAATAAACGAGATTTTTACCAGCTATATTTTGACGTTTGTTAATTAAATACTTTTAAATAAATCATTGTTTTTTTGATTAATATATTTGTAACAGTGAATGCGGTTGGATGCTAATTTAAGCAATATCTGTTTATTTTCAGCGGAAAACAAAAATATATTTTAAATCGGAAAAAAATTATTGCTTTTAACAGCTAAAATAAACTTTTTTATCGATAAATTTTAATTTGTACTGAACGGTTTTACAAAACTATTATCTTATAACACTGAAACTATTTTATTACACAGAAGTAGCATGATAGACAAAAATATATATAAGTCACTAAGTATTATAAACGGAAATATAAATTAAAGGTTGTATGTTACTAGAGTTTACTTAAACAAAATATTTATTATAGAATTTATTTTTATAGTTAGTGAAATTTTTTTTGTTAGCTTTTTAAGTTTTAAAGTTTACCGTATAGGTAAATAAAGTATAACTTAAAAATAGAGTGAAAAGCTAAAATTTTTTCAAATCTTAAATTAATTTTAAGTTTTGTTACTTATTTAAAGTCGTTTAGATTACTAGTAAATTAAGTAAAATATAACTTCAACTTACTTTCCAAAAGTATAAAAATTAACTAACTTCGAATAAAAAACTAAATTCATACTTATACTATATTAAAAATAAGAAAATACTTCAAAAACTTGTTTATAAAATATTTTCAATGATAAACGAAGCATTAAAAAACTATTGATATATAGAAATGTGCATATTTTGAAATTATTTTTCAATAACTTTAAAATTAATTTTTTTATCATTAAGTACTGTTATAAATAGTTTGGTTTTGGTATTGGTTTTAACTATAAAATTTAATCATAACTCACTCATTTTCGAAAATAGCTTATCAATTAATTTCGTTTAGCGCATCCTCAAAATAATATTGTTAAAAACTATTAACATTATAGTGTAATTTTAGTTCAGGGTTTCCCAAAGTGGGCGATATCGCCCCCCTGGGGGCGATTTTAGTATTTCGGGGGGCGATAATTAGTAAGGGGGCGAAAGGGTGGGCGATAACTAGTAAGGGGGCGAAAAGGGGGCGATTTTAAAATATTGGGTTGTCATAAAATTTTTACTTTTTATTTTGTTTTAGCTTGCTATTAAATATTTGACCCTGTGGTAAAACTTAAACAAAAAAGTTTATTGTGTTTATGTAAAATATAGAGAAAAAAATCAAGTACTTATGACTCATACTTTCAAGTTAATTGCATATTTTCAATTATATATTTTCTTATTTAACACTTACATAGATCATAGACGATCGGAATTCTTTTCACTATTTTTTAACCTTACATATATGTTATTTAGGATCATAAATGGTTTGTAAAAATCTATGTTTTCTATATTAACTATCACCTCATGAAATTTCCAATTGTTTTTTGAAAAGTCATTAAGTTAGACTAAGAAATAAAACTATACAGGGTTGCCAATTTACCTAGAAAAACCTGGAATTTGACAATTTAGGCAAACATTTTTTTTAATCTAGAATTTTTAACAATTTCACCATATTAAGTAGTAAAATTTCGGTTTGACACAAAAAAGCTATCATATAGATAAAAATATGGATCCCTTCGTGGCAGATCTTTTTGAAGTAAACGACTCACAGGAAACCTTCTCCGACTTACAAACTGACCTTGAACTTAAAGTAATTTTTTCCAAAAAACGAAATGAAAGCTTTTGAACTCAACAAAAAGTAAGGCAAAAGTATCCAATCATTTGAGAGGAATTTAGATTGTTGTGTGTAGTTTTTTCTTCTAGCTATGTTGTTGAGAAAGCTTTCAGTTTAGTTATCAACATCTTGAGCAAAATATCTTATCTAGATATTTGAAAAGGAGGTGACTTAAGGCTTTATTTGACTGATTTAGAATCAGATTAGAAAAACTTGCAAGAATTCATGAACCTCATCCTTCGCATTATATTTGACTTCAGTAGCAGACATTATTTTATGAAAGTTTTTTTTATTTATTTGATCTTTTAAAATACTTCTTGTTTAACCTGGTTTGTATTGTATTTAAGTAGTCTTTTTATATTAAAAAATCTTTTAAGTTATTTATTTTATAGCAGGTTTGCATAATGCCTAATAAATATTAATTACGGTAGACTTCCTCTTAAGTTCGCACTTTTTACCCAAAAAAAGTGCAAACTTATACTTTCTTAAACTTAACTTAAATAAAGTCTATTATTAACTAAGTATTAGTAAAACGAAAAATACACAATATTTAATAGCTTATATAGATCTTTTTTTTATGACTGTTTGTTTTATGTTTTAGTTGATTTCATGTTTATTCATAACGTTATTGCATATAACATATTTAAATTTATCATTTTGTAAAAAAAATGGTAATAATTTTTGAGTTTAAACTTTTTTATTTTGTTCAAAGTGCGAATTGAAGAGAAAGTCTACTGTATTTATAAAATGTTTTATGTTTTAAATATGTTAATAGCTTTGTTTTGACCTGGTTAATTTTGTAGTTTATATTTGTCGATTTACATTACACTAAAAGTTTTTATAGCATAGTGGTTAAAGTATTTGTTTGAAAGAAATTTATTTGACATATTTTTGTTATTACTTGTTTAATCTGTATAAATAAAAAAGCCTTGATAACTATTAAAGTTTTTATTTCAAAAATTATTTTCGGTTTTAAAAGAGTAAAGATTTGATGTCTCTATTTGAAATGCTTTAACTTTTTCATTTAAAAGATTATAAAACTCAAACTTATTTTCTAACTTGATTTATTACTGTTAGAAAATCTATATATTAAATAATTTTAAACTATTAATACAACTGTTTTTTGTTTTATCTTATTTTTTAATATATTAGCAATTAGAATATGTTGTTTATTTTATTAGTTTTTCACTATTTTTTTCTAGTAAATTATTATAGGCTAATAACTAGAGAAAAAAAAAATTAAACAGTATTAAATAAGCAATAAAAAAGACTGCTACAGTTACAAAAGAAAGTTTTAACACAATTAAAAGACTTTTTTAATCGATTACTTTCTGTTCACAGAATTAACTGTAAAACATTTGATTTTTTTAAAATTTATCGAAGAAAAAAATGTTAAAATTAAGGTTTAGTTTCCTAAAAGTTATTTTAAGTCAAAAACTATTTAATGGTATTCTATCACAAAACATATAGTTTAAAGAGTTTAGAATTAAGTTTTTAATTTTACAACTAACTTACTTAAAATATATCTCAGCATCGAAATTAATAATTTTACTGCAATAACAGAAAGTATTGATAAACCCATTTTTCATGTGAGATAATCAACCAGTCGGTCAAACTTCCTAAATCTGGATCAGCAATAATGTTTTAATATCTATTTCATTATGTTTAAAAAAATCTGTTCATTCTTTTATAGTTTTTTAATCTCTGGTATTTAATTTTAGAATATGCCTATTTATATAAAATTTTAAGTATTTTGTGCGGCTTAAATAAGTTACTTAGTATTCACTCTAAATGTCCGAAATTCTTTAAATGAGAGAGTTATAATGTCAGGTTTCAGTTAAGATTTCAGATTGGTAACTTACGGTCCAGATTCAATCAAATTTCGACCCGCCAAGTAACTTGAATCTACTTGTGCAAAATAAACAAAATTTAGTTTTTTGATGTTTATGATTTTGAAATACACTTTCAATTTGGTTTTTAGTTACTTTAGTATTTCCTAGATCACAATAATAGTAAATCATTTTATTACAATTTTGCTCGAGTATTTTAGTTTTCTGCATGTTATTTTTGTAAATTATGCAGCCCGCAATTACATTTTTTAAACGAGTTGAAACAAGAAATGATTTTTTAGTAAATATGAATCGCTGACTACAAAAGTTGTCCACCACTACCCTAAAAGTTTCATTAGTTTCAAAACAATTCATATTTAAACAGGATTGATTACTGATTACACAAGGCTTTTTAATATTTAAGTATTTTTATACACTTCACTGGGCTTATAAGAAAACAATAGTAACTTATTTTCTCAAGCGCTGTAAACTATTTTGAACACAGCCGAAAAGTGCGTGTATAAGAAATACCAGACTAAATTACATTTCGAACACAATTTTTTGGCTCAAATCAAAAGTTTGTACTTAAGAGAAAAACTATTTTTTAAAATTGTGAGGGGCGATTATTTTTCAAATTTCTGAAAAGGGGGCGATTTAGTAAATGAGTTTGGGAAACCCTGTTTTAGTTATATACAGTGAATTTGAAAAGTCTAGCTAAAAGTAGTTACGTCATAGAGTATAAAAGTCTGTTTAAAAAAAAAATTGAAAAATAAAATTGAGTTGTACTAAGCTAATTTGAAGTAATTTATAAGACAGAATTGCTAAGAGAAAAACATTTAAAATAGTAGAAATTTTTACCTTAAACTAAGTTAAATAAAAAGCACATTACAAAGTACGACAAAAACGACAGCACTAGTACTATTTATACTATATTTTTTTTCCAACTATTTATATATTTATACTCTTATAAATAATTGGACAAAAAACGTTTTCTTTTCATCACAGTTTAAGTTCGGAACAATTGAATATGTTTCTAATAATCCAGTATTAATTTTAATAAAAGTTAAAAAACACTTTAAAAAGTTTACTATTTAAATGTTTAAGCTTTTTTAAACTGAAATGCAACTTTTTATTTGATACTAAAAAATTAAAAGCATATGATATAGCTATTTGTTAATGTATTATAACATCGATTCTAGCAACTAAACGTATTTTGATTCCTATTTCAGTATAAATATTACATTACCAACTAAATTGTTAAGTAAGAGTGTTAAGTATATTATGACAATTAAAGTGTACGTATATATTTTTCTAAAGAAACAATTTTGTGTATTTTTGAATAAAAAACCTTACTTTACTTATAATAATAGTTTTTTTAAACTTTAAGTAGATACGTCTTAAAAATTAAAAAGAAAATCATTAAAGTGTTAATAATAATTTAAGTTATAAAAAAAACGCCCTTGATATTTTAGTTTAAGCAAAATATTATAATGAATAGTTTTGAAATTACAAAATTAATCCACATCTTTTGTCTTAAAATATGCCCAACATTTTTTTAAAAATTATCTACGGCTTTTAACCCTAAAATAAAAAGAATTATTGTTAATTTAGGTAAGCTATTTATGATAAATATCAGTGGTATACATTATTGTAATCTTTTTAATATTTGAAAATTTTAAGTGATTATTGAAGCAAAACTGTTTTATTTTAAACCACATTAAACTCAAAATAATACATCATTAATGTGAAACTCTGGTTTGCTATGTTTTTACTATAAACATTAAATAACATACGGAGAGACAATGTATTAGTCTATAATTACTTATTTAAAGCTTAGCTGTTTATCAAGCAGCTGATAGTTATTAGTCTTGGTTTTTTCCCGCTTTTTTGTGTTAAACCGTAAAACCATACACGTTTAATGAACAATAATACAAGTTGTCCAAAAAATATCTGATTAGAAAACAAAATTTTGTAAGTAAATGAATAAATATTGTTGATATATCTGAAAACGGTTTAAACAAGTTGTTAAAAATACTTTATTCATTTCAAAAACCTATTCTACTTTATTTATTTTAAAACTTGTCATAACAAAAACAACTACTTAGAGTTTAAGGAACATAGTTTGTTCATTCAGTTTAAGTCAAATCCTAATAATAACTTTATGACATATGAACATAATTTTCAGTTTTATTATACCGGTGTAGGTAAAATTTGTTATAAAACTTAATATATCAGCACAAAAGAAAAAACCTGGTCTGGTTTAATAAGTTTAAAAAAAGTCTATATTACAAAATATTTGAAAGTATTTGCTTATAAGTGTACTAACTTGTCGTTTATCCAAGTTTGTAACAAGATGTGGTAACACTAAATGTTAAAAATGTCCGGACACATTCTTAAATTATAAAAGTAACACATTTCTTTAATATCTTCAATTACTTAAAAAACCATAAATCCTTTTAATTATTGTTTCTTGGTTGTTTTAAAGTATTTATCTGGCTAATTTACGTAAATTAGATCGGAAGTCAAGTCTTTACTAACTCTTAAACTTGAGTATTTACAGCACTTGAACAGGCTTAGATATTCGATAGTTTTTTGATCTTCTGACGCCATGGAAACATTTTAATAAATTTGTACTTTTATAATTTGTAATTTGGTTTCATTGAAATATATATTGCATTAGATAGTTTAAAACATTTTAATATAAAATTTTAAACTGAGTTATTCTAAGTTAACAACAAAACGTTCAAATTGAACAAAAAAGAATTATTAAGGTTCTTAAAACGTAAAAGTATTCAATCAGCTCAGAAGTTTTTTTTGTAGATTACATATAACTAGATACATATTTATAACTTTTTCGCTTAAATTATATCAATGTACACAATTTAAATTAAATTCTAAACAGTTTATGTTTAGTAAAGCTTTTTGATAATAAGAGAAATGTTATAAGTATCAAAAAACAACTTTTGTATAGAATGTTCTTTTTAAAGCTGTGTATGTGTATTGATATAGGAAAAATCAATAATAAATATAAATAAATTCGTTTTAACGTTTGGTGTTTATTAAAATAAATCAACACCAAAGCCTTAAATAAAGAATAAAAATTAAGATATAAGAATTTTAGTTTAAAAGTTAATACTTAAAATGCGTAAAAACTAAATCGTTGTATAGTTTTTTTTTATAAAACATAGGTAGTATCAGTTTTATGTACCGACGTCATATAAAATTTTATTGTTTAACTTGAAAAATAAACTTGGTATTAAAAGAAAATTAGTGTTTCATATAAACTTATATAAGCTATACGAAATTATAGTATATAAGAACTTACACTATTGAAAAAGTAAATTTTACACAACTTTTGATATCTATTAGTGTGTATTTAAGTTCTGAACTTTATAAATTACAGTTTTAACCTCAGGTCAAACCACTAAAAGAATGATTAAAACGTTTAAAGGTCGGAGTTTTTAAAGTTTAAAAGTTTACAGATGTTAAATAAACAAATACTATTATTCAAAAACTTTGGTAAATGTGTGCGCTACACAGAAACACTTTTTCTTTTTAAAAAAACTATTTTTTGTTATATTTATTGTTTCATATAAAAACCATTACAATAAAGCTTTACTGTGTCAATTATAAGTTATTAAATTATGTATTACTATATAAAATTTTACTTTTTTAAAGCAATATTATTTAATAATTCAACTAAATTATAACTACAATTTTATATTTGTAGTAAAAGTTTTTCATTTTATATATAACATTTATTTTAGTAAAAAATACAAAAATGTTGTGTTAATTTTAAGTACAACATATTACAAGGGCATTTGATGGTGACATATAAAACATAGGAATATTTTTTTATTTTTCTTAATCAGTTGAACATTCTATTCAATGCAAGTAGTGTTTTATACTTTATGTTTAGTTTTAATAAAACAAGATGCGATTATCTGTATCTACCACTAAAAGTATTTTTAAAAAGAAATTTTAACTAAACGTTGCGTTGGTTAGAATCAATTAGATTTTCTGAAGAACTCGTAAATACATCGTAACAATCAGATATGTTTGCTAATTTTATGGTGCGGTTAAGAAGCATCGCGTGGGGCGTAGCATTGGAGCATTTATCCACCTAAAACAATTAAAAAACGTATCATAATTTTATAAAAGTGTTTTGATTGTTATTTTTGTATAAAGTTTTGTTTAAAAACAATTTTGTTGTATTTTTACCCTGTTAAAATCATTTAAGGGTTTTCTAAACACTTGTATATTTTCGGCACCTCCTAACAAAACTACTTTGCGTCGCCACTTGTGTGGTTCAAATATTATTAAAAAATACTTTTACGATTGTTTTCGGTATTTGAAAACTCTAAGCATAGTGTTAGGGGTTAAAACCTTCAAAAAAGATTTCTTAACGAAACTATAAAAAAATATTTAAAACTCTTGTAATTACTAGTTTTAAACTTTTACAACTTCTGAAAACTAATTATTTCCATGACAGGTTTTTAAATACTTTGGTAAGAACTTATTAATTTTAAATGAAAAAAATTGTAATGGATGTAAACTACACTTGACAATCCGTACAATTCAAATCGAATGTGATCCATTGACTACTTGATGTTTAAATGAATAAAAAAATTAAAATATTATAAAAAAATTAAATGTATGAACTGCTAAAACTTACTTATCACAGAATTAAGAAAGCGGTAACTTTATTACTTACGAAGACATATAAACTATTTAGGCTAAACATGTAAACTATTTTTTTACATGTAATAGTAAACTGTATTTATGTACAATGTACATGCAATGACAATCAATACTGTTTTATTAAGTTTTATACAACTCGTAAAAATGATATGCAATAAGCTTAGTTTAAAATACTTACGGGAAAAGTAATTGCAGTAAATGTAATATAAAAGTTGACTGAAAGTCTTCATTGCTATAATTTTAAATTTTCAAAAGCTCAAATATTAACTTTAGTGATTTCAACCGAAAACTTTTGTTAAATCTATTGAACACTCATTTATAATGTTTTTGTGCTGAGCATAAATAAAAATATTTCTCTAAACTTAAGTCAGGATATGTTTTTGTCAGCATTGACATAAATAAAACAAAATGAGTATAGTAAAACATAAAATAGTAAAACAAAAATAAAATGCTCTTTTTCTCTAGTAATGTTTTTATTTATTTTTTATTTTCTTTAGTGCTATGTAAAAAGTTTCAGTCACCGTATTATTTGCGATTACTTAATAAAGTCTAAACTGTTCATAAAAAGTTAAACCAATTTTAAACGTGATATATTAAACTAATTATTAAAACTAACTTGAGTTCCGAATATATAAAATAAAAGTTATTCTCGAAGTTATGCGTATACTATAATTTTCTTAATTTGGAATTTTAATACGATTAAACGATCTATAAAATGTAAAGAACCGTTCGTGTAAGTTTACAATAATTCTAAATAAGTTCTAAGTAAAAAAAGTTAAGTAAGTAAACGTAGTTTTACAAATATTATTAACTTATAGGTATAGATAAAAATATATATAGTATACAACTTTTACGCAAACGTTAAACTTAATGCAAATACAATACTAGCTTTCTACCTGAATTATTAATACACTCCTACTTTGTTGTCTATAAACAATTGAAAAACGTTCATAAAAGTTCGTTTAAGTGACTATAATAGAATTGCACATATCTGTAAATTGTAGTGAATGTCTCTGTTTTTTATTTATTTAGTTTTACAAATAATTTCACTTTTTTTAAATTTAATACCGTACGGCGTATAGTTTAAATTTTAATTAGAAACAAATTTAAGAATTTAAAAAAACATATAAATAAAATTTCAACAAGTTTTAACAAGTTTCAACAAGTTCTTATTTGTTGTTAGCAAAACTTTTAGTTTAGCGTTAAACAGACGAGCTAGATATCATAAAAATATTTTACAACTGCAACTAACAAACTTTTGCTGTATTAAATTTAAGTGTTATTTTCAAACTATATAAAAAGAAAGTTTATTAGCAGTAACAAAAGTAAAAATTCAACGACAAGCTGTCTTTTTAATTAGTTACAGTAAATAATAAATAAAAAGTTATGTATTAGAAAAAAAGATTATTTAACTTGGATAAAAGCTGGACAAAAATAAACTTAATATAAAAAATTGATAAGGAAACTCAAAAATATGTTTAAGTTTAAATGTTTTACACTTTAGTTTTTCTCGATAAGATTTTAATTTTACAAGTTTTTGACATAAAAAGGTCAAAAAAACTGCTTAATTACTATAAAGAAATAATTAATATTATTTTTTAAACGATTTTTGCAAAATTAGTTTTGTTTTAAATGTTATTTTTTGATTAAAATTTACAAAATAATAAGAAAACTTTAAAAAACACAACTACGAAAAATTTTCTGTTACCGACAGTAATAAATTGAAAAATAATGTACACATCAATTTTTTATAGTATTACATACTTTTTTTAATTATTAAACAATATTAACCAACACTAAACTATTGATTTAAATTTGTAAACCATATAGTTTTTGTTAAATTATCAATGTTTATCACCTGTCTTTATTTACCTTAAAGCCGTGTAAAGGATTATAACAAACTAACTGTAAACTTGTTTTTACAATAACGTTTTTTTTATATTTTTTTTGATTATTAAGTAGCTAAATATTCTAAAAAAACGTTTTTTGATTACTCGTTTTTATTATTTTAATTACTTGATACTTGTTATTGCTTCGAATAAACATAGGAATTGTTTAAAAATCAAAAGTAGAAATTCAAAAAGCATTAGTTGTTTTTCTTTTGCTTTTATCAAAAGTTTAACAACACAAAATCAATAGCAACTTGCAAAATATTCATAAAATTTTGCATTAATCTATTTATTTTCAGTTAAGAACTACTTTTGTTTTTAGCTTTCGAACTTCAATGAATCTACAGTAGTAAAGAAACAAAATATTTTGCCGAGATATTATCACACTGACATTGGTAGTAATTGTGTGTTTCGCAAACATTACAACGACAGTGGACAGCGTTGAAACATTTAATCCTCTTAAAGTAACAAACCAATTGCCAAAAAGTCGGCGAGCCAGTTTGAAAATATTTTATGTTCAATTTTTTTGAAAATTCAATTGTATGTCGTTTTATAAAGCAAAGTAGAGTTATAAGTTTAAAGCATTAATGCTGAGCCTTCATATTGTAAGCAAGGTCACAAAGTACTATGACGTAACAGACTAACGATTAGGAATAGAACTTAACTAAACAACGATCATGTCTGCAGGCAATTAAAATTGAAAATGAAGAAAAAAAGAAAAACAAAATTCGGGATTTAAAGCGGGACACGAAAAAAGGAAAGCAGTTTGTTTTTAAAAATATTAGTAGATGGTAGAAAGCCAAATAGTACTACTGACTGTAGCTTAAAATCCTAAATATTTAGTAGTTATTTTATGTTAAAATGGATAGTTTAAGTTATTTAAATGTCATTAGCTAAATTACTTTGTTTAAACAAAAAGCAAAATAAATAGTAATATTGGTAAATGGGGGAAAAAAAAGTTGTTTTTATAAAAGCAATAATCTAAATAGTGTAGGTGTATATATTTTAAGATTTAGTTTATGAATTATCAAAATTTACTGTTTAAAAAGTCTGTGTTTTGTTGTTTTTTTTCATTTAGTAATTAATTAAATATTTTCTTTTTTAGATAAATATATATACAAAACCCGTGAAATCTTATACATGCCAAGTGTAATGCAATTACCTGTTTATTTGTTTTATTTTGTCTTTTTGTCATTTTCTTCAGTTGGTGCATTTGTCCGTGGACCTGATGCTAAATTAGTTTCACAGTAAGTTTTATTTATATTTATAATTATTACTTTAATGCTCAAATTAAATAAAAAAAATCTTCAAATTAAAATTAATCTTTAGCTAAAAGTGATCTGAGAAAAATTGACTGAACAGTAATATCAATTAATATAAGTAAAATTAAACTAACTCTGGTTTAGTTTATAAAGTATTTAATATATTTGTCCCAATAACATTTTAAACTCTTAAAAAAAATTTAAAGTTATGTAATCTTTCAAATTTGTAAACTAACATAAAAAGGTTTATTTAAATATTTATTATACTAATAAATATTAAAATAACTATTTTTAAAAACCATTTAGCTGGTATAAATATAAAAATTCAGTCAAATCTTAATGTTTTGTACTTTATGTAAACAAAGAAAAAAGTGGCCTAACGAGTTTTTCAGATTTTCAAGTATTTCTAGGCGTATCGGTTGTGATAATAATTTATCTACTTAATTTATTTCCAAGTTTCCTAAAATTAAGTAGTTTTGCGTGAAAAAACATTAATGTCATAGTAATTTTCTAGGCAATTAACCTGTTTCTTTTTTTTTTTGATAAATATGCACAAAAATCTGTATTAGTTGTATGTGTCTTTAAGTTTAAAATCTAAAAATTAAAAACATAAATATAAGCCTTAGTACTAAAAATTGAAGTAGTATGAATGTAATTTAGTAAACAAATGTGGTTTGAATTAACAAAATAAGAAAATTTAGTATATAAAGTTAACTTACTTAAAGAAAAAATTATATCAGTTATTTTATGTTAATTTTTTCTATTTTCTTCTATATCATAATTTAAAAAGAAGTTTACTCGTCAAATATAAAACTTGATAGCTGTTTTCAAGAATTCCAACGTAATTACAAGTGATTTACGTATCATGTACAGTATTCAAATTACTTGTAATTAAGTGTATAAAAATTGCAATTCGCTGTGGTTTTAAAGAACACTTAAAATTTTCAAAATTTAATACTTATAGCTTCACGCATTTATAATTTGACTGTGTCACATCTTCTAAAAATATGTTCCCTTTTCAGTAATTGCTACTATTCTGAAAAGTTGTCACGATTGAGGTGTACTCTCGCTCGATTGGATGTTAATTTGAAACCAGGTTCGATTCCAGGAGACCTGAAACACATCGATGTCATTAACAGCAGACTGAACAACGCTTCTAAATTCAGAGTTTGTTTTTTATTTTCAGATCACTTTAAAATGACCGCAATTTGATAAAATAATTATGTAGGTTGTAGTTTGTTTTTGAGCTGAGTTTTATCTTTTATTAAGATCTTAAACTTCAAACCTAAATATACTTTTAGTATATTAAATCAATAGTCTTATTGTTCTATACAAAAATATTTAGAATTATTTATTTATATATATACTTGTGTTTTTAAGTTTACATATAACTATGAATAGTTGTTATTTTTAGCTAAAACTTTTAACCCTAATTGTTTTATCAAGATAGTTTAGTCTAAGAGACAAATTATTGTGCTTTATATAGATTGAAAATTCGATTAACCGGCACAATTTATCTTTATTATATTCATATAGAGATTTAACATTAAATTCAAACTTTCGCACGAATTTTTGTAAATTACTATTATTATATTCTATCGTATTTTGCTTTTTCGTAGATTATTTAAGTAACAAATTTTAAAATGAGGATTTAGTGCAAAATTAATCTCCTAATAACTGTGCATTGTATAATAAGTTTTGAAAATTATCATAGATGTTTATATTGCATTTTCATTATAGTATATGTTAACAGGACTTAGTGCTGAATGAGTCTCCCAATCTTAAAACAATAAATTTGAGTTTCAACAAACTTAGAAAACTACCCGAAGATTTTTTTAATAACAATTCTTATATAACTGAACTAAATTTGAGAAACAATTTGTTAGTGACCATTCCTGCCAAGTTGCTTGAAGTTAGTGGTACTCATAAAAATAATGTAAAAATTTATGAAAGTTTGAGCAAAGACAGTCTAAACGTTTTTAAATAAAAGCACTTTTAGTTACCTAAAAGTAAATTGTTTTTAATCCCCTTAAGCAATGCATATTTATTTGTAGAGATGTTAAAAGTTTTTAAAACAAATATTTTTTAGTTTAGTTTCTAGTCACGCTATAAACAAATTTTTTGTGTTAAAATGCACAATGATTAAAGTTTTAGATTAAAAAACAGTCTAATAGCTTTTCTTTTGTTGGTTCTTGTAGGTTTAAGGTACGAAATCCTTATTTTTTTAACAGAACTTGCAGCTTTTGAAAAAGCTCGACTTAAGCAACAACCAAATAAGACAATTGCATCTAATTTCATTTAAAAACAATATGATGCTTATTGAGCTGCAGTTATGGAAAAATAAGCTAGAAGATTTAACTGATGATATTTTTATGTTAGTTTGACAGAAATTTATAAATTTTTACTTTTTGAGTATCCTATAAAAAACAATTAATTTTATAAATTAGGTTGATTTATTAAACATTTTTATCAAAAATGAAAGATCTTAAATGAATTATTCTTATCTTGAATGATGTGAGTGAATGCATTTAACAACGTTTAAAGATTAAAACTTTACAAGTTTTTAGTTTTTTGCCATCGGTTACAATAATTTTTAAGTTAATTTCAAGCAAATGATTTTTAAGTTACACACCCTATTTAATAGATATTTATATACGTTGAAAATATATAATTTCTCAGTAACAATTACAATATTGAAAAATTGAGCTTGAGTTGGAATAAAATGCTTTTGCTTCCGTATGGAGCTTTGGAAAGTTTAACAAATCTCAAAACACTTTCTGCATTTAAAAACAAAATAAAATGTTTGTCACCTGCATCGTTTCAACACAACAAAGAACTAATACAAGTTTGTTTCAAAGATTGTTGATCAAAAAATTACACGAATTAAGACATTAGAGCGAATAGACAAATTACTTAACATACTTGTATATGAAATTTACAAAGCATCTAATTAAAAATTTATACTTAAACTTACTTGAATATCTTTTTCTATATTGTAGTCTGCAGTAATTAATAACTTTGTTGTAAACCAAGGTTAGTTATAATCTCAATAGAAAAGTTTTTAATTCGATTGTTTGATACACAGTGAATGGAAAGAATTATATAATTTTTTATACTAACAAGTTTATTAAATAAGATTTTTAAGTTAAGAATTCACAAAAGATAAACACATTTTTTAAATTTTTGTTTAAATTATTAGGTGTTAAATTTTTTTTTACTTTAAAAAGTTTAAATTTCTTTTGTATTAAATAAAACAATTAAGGTAACATATATTTTTTTTAACTATCATTTTATTTTCATTCTTTTGGTCTTCTAAATAATTTCATTGATTAAAATATAAAATTTCTAAAATTACTGTCAAAATATTTAACGTTTCTTAAAATAAGTAGACGACAAACAAAATTTAAATAGTTGTTTTTAATTTAGTTTCAATTAGATTCAAATAGCTTCCTTTTCAAATAAGTTGATATGCGTACAGATACACCACAAATTAGTTTATCGAACGTTTCTCTATCAATTATGCACTGAAATTGAGAAGTAATACTTGTTTTAATTAAAGAACAAATTCCAAACTTCTAAATTTCGTGTCTCGTGGTTTTTGCGTTTTCTGTTTGGTATTTTGTAAACACGACAAAAACACATTGCGACAAAACACAGACTTTATGGAGTTTTTGCCCCGCGGCTTTTTATAAAAGTTGTTTATTCGTTGCCTTGTCAAACAAGAAATAAAAGTTAAGCTTTTATGATTCTGTATTGTAAATTACTAAACATAAATCCCAATAATACAAACAACTAAAATTATATGTACCAATAAAAAATAGCTTTTTTGTTTTTATATAAATGCTGTTTAACTATAGTTCTAATAATCTAATACTTATTAAGTTAAATTCTTTAATTCTATTATGCTCAACAAATAAAAATGACGTTTAGATTCATCTCGGAAGCAACGATATCGAAGTATTACCTGATAGTATATTTTACAACAACCCTAAATTGGAATCTGTCAGATTGTGGGCTAATAAATTGCGGTGTTTGCCACAAACTTTGTTTATCTACCAAAAACAACTAAAGTTTGTCTTATTAACACTGAAAAAATGTATAAAAAATAATGTTAATAAATTAAAAACAATAAGATTAAAAGCATTGTAATTAGATTTTGAAATACTTAAGTAGTTAAGAATTTTAATTTAAAATAATAAATAATTGAAAATTAACTTTATTAAAAGAATTTTTAGCGTTGTATATCGTTAAAACTTACTCCCTTAATTTATTTGTTTAAATAATTTAAAGTTTATTAATTAATTTTTTTTACAATCATGTTTAATTTTAATTTACAGGATTTCAATTTAAAAAACTGATTTATAGTTTATAATTATGTTATTACTATTTACGAAACAAAAATACAAGTAGTGAAAGATTAAAAAAGAGTAAATTTAATTTTACTACAAGTAGTGACTAAGAAAAGTTAGATATTTAGTCTGATAAACTTTTAATTTATTTGAAAAAATAGTACATTTACATTATTTTCAAAAGCAACTTAACATAAACTTTTAAAGAGAAATTTAGAAATGTGATTAAGCACACACCTTGGTAAACTTGAAATACTCAAAAAATCAATTTCTTTAATTACAGTATTCCAAGAAATAAAATAAAATAATGTATTTATAAACATTCCATGTAGTTGACAAATTTTATAATTTAATACGTTTGTACTAAATTCACAATTTGTAATATGTAATTTATTCTTTATTAAAAAATTTCTAGCATTTATTTATTGAAACAATATACATTTCTTTCAGGCATGTCAACTTTTTGCTTAACAACCAAGGGTTGCCATGGTCGCTAAGACAGCAGTTCAGACGTGGATCCCCGTACAAAAACTTATCAGATCTGAAAAATGCGCTTCAGAGATTCGGTTATGTGACTTGTGTGAGGCATCCGTGTGAATTTGATGCTGAAACCCACACACTTGATTGTAGTCACAGGTTGGGAATCGTTACTTTTCCAGAAATAATAAAACGCTTTTATACATATAAACTCACGTTAGCTTGTTTGGTATACAAGTGTTTTGTCTTTTCGTTTGTTTTGTTAAGTTGTATAAGTCGTACTTATATTTCCCAAAACGTAAGTTAAGTCTGTATTTTTTAGAATGGAGTATATATAGATTTAATTTTAGTTTCAAACATTTTATTGCTGTAAAAATGGAACATGTTTATAAAATTCAATACTAACAATAACTATAATTACTTACTTGTCTAACAACATGTGTTGAAGGAAATAAGAGGTAATTTAATTCTCATTATATATTAGAAGCAAACATTTTTTTTTACTTTTTTCCAAAGTTTTTTCCATTTTATCGTTTTAGTGACGTAATTTATGTCGTAAATATTTACCACTTTGCGACTGGTGAATTTTGTTTTTTAAAGTAGTTAGTATTTGTTGATGTAAACAACATTTACGTAACTAAATAAAACACCCCATTTAAAAATAATTTTTGTTGAGACAAACTTTACAAATCAATATTAAAAAAATTATTTGAAATAAATCGATGGCATTTAAAGGAACTAAAAGCTTAAAATTCCAACATAGAATTAGTAAAAAAAAATATATCTGAAAATTTAATTTTGCTTTACATACAGGACTTAGTAATTTTAAATACTATTACCATTTAGAAGTTATTGCTATCCAAATTTTGAAGTTTAATTAAACTAACTAGTAAATACTAAATATATAAAAAAATTAGTTTTTATTGTACAAAATTCTCATATTAGCCCTTTCTTATCGATTTTATTATCTTAAAACCTGCCTATCCATTTAAACAGTTTAAAACAATTTTAGAGCACTTACAAGTGTGGATGTATTAAAAGATGTTTGTTTAAAAGTGAGAAGACTTCGACTAAATGGTAACTTGCTGAGTGATTCAAAAGAAATTGGCGAATTATTAGGTCAACTCAAAGAAACTAGGTTAATTTTATTAAAAAAATATTAGCTTAGTTAGTTTTAAGTAATCCAAGTCTAGAATCAATAAATAGTTTTAGCAGCTTATTTAAAAAAAATTTAGTTTTACAAAAAAATAGTATTCAGATAAAACATAACCGCAAGTATTTTTTTTTTTAGAAATTTAGAATTGCAAAATAATGATTTTGTTGGGGCTTTAGATGAAAATATGTTAAAAAAAGCAAGCTTTCTTCAATCAGTTGATATTAGCTCCAACAATATAAATGGACTTCCTAGAAAAATGTTCACATCCAACACCTTTCTACAGGTAAACTTTCTGATTTAAAACTAACTGTTTTAATAATATAGCGAAAGAGATGTATAAAAAAGATGTTAAAAAAGCAATAGCTTAAAGTAAAAATTCAGCTTAAAATACATTTGTTTATAGTTAAACTTTGTTAAAGGTATATATACATCAAAAAATTGTAGTTATCATACTTGTTACGTGTCAGTAATAGAAAAAGTACTATAACTTTTATCACAGCTGATTTTCATCAGTTTTAGTTATATTTGTTTAGTGGTAAGCCAAAAACCATAGAAAATTTTCAAAGACTTTTACACACTATTTGTTTTATACCGAGCTACCAAAATTTTGGTTTTACGAGAGCAGAATAGTTAAAACAATTTGTTTAAAACGGAAGTTAAAAGAATACTTTAGTATTATTAATCGGGAGAAAAATTTTTAGTATAGGTTTTCAAAAAAGTTTAAATAAAACGTTAAGTAGACCCATACTTTATAAAAAGTAAACTTTACTCGATTTCATAATCATAAAGTTAGTTTCTAGGATTTTAATATACAAGCTAGTGCTTTTTTTTTAAATATATATTTACATTGCTTTGAATAATAGTTAATTCTTAATAGAATATTAAGTTGAGTGACAACCATATACAACAACTTTCTGGAGATCTTGTTAAAAACAACGGTCAGCTTTACTCATTTGATTTAAGTGAAAATTACATAAACAATTTACCAGTTCACATGTTTGACAACAATGGATTACTCGAGTCAGTGTTATTATCTTCAAATCGGCTCAACAAAGTAAATGATTAACTTTTACTAGCTTAAAAGTTTAGATTTAAGAAAAATAGTTACTAAAAATTTAATCAATCTTTTTTTCGATGCAAAGTAGTAGTTTTATGTACAAAAGTATCATTTAAATCAATATAATCAATAATATACAACACAACACAAATGATGCAAACATTTTTGTCTTAAACAACGCTTTCATTGTTACGAGGTTAGATTTTCAAGTATTTACAAGCGATTATAACATTACAGATCGGAAATGCTACTTTCGTAAACAACCCGAAACTTAAGAACTTGAAACTAGATTCTAACAAGCTTAGTGGTTCGGTTACTTTAACATTTTCTGACGATATGACAAGTATTGAAGAAATACTGTTAAACGGTTTGTTGTTTTGAAAGTTTAAATACAACACTTATCAGAGGTAATAATAAAATAAACTTTAATAACTGTAACTATTTAGAGGTGTAAAATTTTGTAGTATGTGATAAAATTAAACTTTTCTTATGTTAAACATGAATTAACAACTAGTTTTCTGCAACAATTTATAATAAAAAAAAAAAAACAAAAGTAAAACAAACATTTATGAAAGAATTTTCTACATTATTTATCACTTTTTTCAATTCAAACAGACAATAGAATTACTGACGTCATCATAGATTCAAATGAAGACCAAACTGCAGATCGAGTGAAAATTGTTAACATCAATGAAAACCATCTTCATAAAATTCCCCACCAACTTCTAATAAAAACCCCCAATGTTGAAAATCTTCTCTTGGCCAGAAACAGAATTGATGAGCTCATCAGAAGTACTTTTAGTTTAATGGAGAATTTAAAAGAAATTGATCTTTCTGAAAACAAATTGAAAGACGTACCGAATGACATATTTTTCGACAACAGTTTGTTGGAGTCTGTCAACTTAGATTCGAATTCATTAGAAGAAATACCCCAAAATATTTTGTCTCATAATAAAAATTTAAGACGTTTCAGCGCTAGTTCGAACAAAATTCAAATAATTCCAGCAAACATGTTTCAAAATAATTTATTGATAAAGGAAATAAATCTAGCAGACAACTTGATTGGGTTAATAGGTGTTCCTCAGCTATTATTAGCACACAATCCTGATCTTGAGTACCTTGCTTTGGGTGGTAACAAGTTGAAAAGTTTACCTGAAAAGTTTTTTGATAAATCTTTAAATATTCGCCAGTTGTATTTACAAGCCAACCAGATAAAAAATCTTTCTGCTAAAATTTTCAGAAACGAAAACCCTCGTGATGTAAGTTTTATTATTTTTATTTTTATTTTTAGCTTTAACTATCAAATAAAAAATTTGATTTTAAACAAATATCATTATCAGCCTATTAGTTCATTTCAAACTTCTTTCAGAAAAAATATTTTTCATCATACACATCAGCTATAATTACTTATAATGTTTTATAGGACATAACTAAAGGTGATGTATCCGGCTTAAGTCCTTCAAAACTCAATATTTTTGATTTGACCAGTAACTTAATAAAATTTGGAAAGAAATATCAAGGAAAAGAAATTCCAAAACTTGCTCATGATCTACATCATATTAATAACGAACTTTAAAATAATTTTTTTCACATAGTTCTACTTGTAAAGCTTAGTTCCAAAATAGTAACTTATATGCCTACCATAATTATTCTTGAGTAATATTAACCCAACGTTCAAAAAAAACATTGTAAATTTCACATGTTGTTGTACCTGTAATGTTTTATAATACTTGCCATAGTTCTTTACTGTTCCTTTTTACTTATGCTGCTTAAATGTGTTGTAATTTTTTTTTAACTTTTTACCGTAAATAATAAACAAAATTCGCAAAAGCAATACAACATAAAAATGATTAACTGCAATAAGTACCTTTTTTTCTTTATAAAATCGGTAATAGTGGTTATTTCCAACCAAGTGTAAAGTATGTCGTTCAAGTTTAACTGTTTAATCTTTTTAGTTTGTTTTTTTATTTTTTTATTTAGTTATGATGTTCTATTTTAAAAGCATACTTTTCTTTGATGATAATAACTCCATTAGTTCTCATAATTTTTATTCTTAATAGTTATCACAAGACTTAACCTTTTAGCTTTATTATAAAGTTTTAAAATAAACTTAAGTACTGTTTAAAATTAATACAAAATAAATAAGTGAAATTCTACTTTATTAAATAGTGTTAGTATTAATTTGTACAGTTTACTGTTTTAACCCTTTATAATACTTAAGTTTATATTTTTCAACAATCAACAGTTTATATTTTTCATATTAAACTAAACTTATGTAATTAGTTGAAAAAAATAAATCGTAAATACTTCTGCGTTAAATGTTGTTTTTTTTTATTTTTTCACAAATTTTCTTCCGAATGTACGTAATAAATTTGTCTATCGTTGCTGCTTAGATAGTTGAAACTTATTTTGATAATAAATCAATAATATGCTTATAATTTATTTATAAATATGGAAAACATTTCATGCAATTCAGGATTAAACTACTTACATACATTTGGAATGCTTTTCTAAAATTTAAATTTTACCGCACTATTTATATCCCCATATAGTTGGAGTAGAAACTTCATATAAAAATGTCTAAAATTTTAGTAAACTCTACAATACATCTAAAAGATAAACATGTTAAACATTGGTAATTTTTTATTTGCTTTAGTAAAGATTTATGATCAATAACATGTTGAATATTGTGTTCTGAGTCGCAGTGTAATTTCGGAAAACATGATTTTAATTAACTTTGAATATGAGTACAGGTACTTTTTTAGATTTGTTATTTGGCCGCTGTGGAAAACTTTTTAAAGGTTAATAAATAATAAAATGGTTAGGCTCTACGTATAAAAATACAACAAATCATAGTATAAAACATAAACAGTTTTCTTAAAACTTTTAGTATAATGAGTAAAAATGCTTTTAAATAAAGTATAACTTACTTCGCTAAGATTTTATACGATTAGCTTAAAATTTTGATTGTTTTGAGTATTTAATTTAGATACATAGTTATTAAAGCTAATTTAGCTACTAGCTTAATTCAACCGCACTAAAAGAGTAAAATAAAAACTAGATCACATTTAGTTTTGTTATTGTTATTTGAATCTTAATCAGTTGGTTTTTAACTTGAGCATAGTCTGTTGTTAAAATACAATGAGTTAATATTGTTGCTTAGTTACAATTATATAAGTTAGTTTTACGCCCTTGTAAAACTTTCAAAAGCTATGACATCAAGTCAACTCACTTAATTGGTAAGACTTTTATTTTGTTTGATAGAAATTTACATTAAACTTGTCTTTTAGCTTACATTAGACTTGTTTTTTGTAGTGCTTTAAAAAGTAAGATTATCAGTAACAGATTATTTTAGTTAATAATTATCGCGCTTAAAATTTACAAAAGTATATAACTTATTCTCGTAAACAATACCTTTAACACAACTTACATTGTTCCAGTTTAAAAGCTGAAATGTTTTGTTTAGTTTTGATTATTTTACCTTATAAATTTACAGTGTTTACATTTAGTATGAGTCAAAACAGTTACTTAAAACTAAAAAAAAGTTCAAGATTCTAAAAAACAATAACTTTTTTATTTTTGTTTTGAGTTTTTCTACTAGTTAAAATTAAAACATTTTTTTTCGCTTTAATGAAAAGTTAAATAATATCAGCTTATATTAACTATTTTACAAAGTAATAAATTTAAAGTTTTTTTTGTTATAAGTTTAGTTAACCTAGTCTATTTAAAATAAAATAAAACTAATAGTTGTGTTTATTGTAAAACCTATATTAGTAGTAATTGAATACTACATTAGGTAAAAGAAACTTATAAACATAGTTAAATTTTAGATATTACAGTAACCTCTCGCATCTTTACGCACTCGTGACGTTACGCACTCTCGTTTAGTTACGCATTTTAAAATTCAAAAGATATTTTTTTTAATATTGCACAAACTAGTTTTATTGTATATTTTTAAATTTAAAATATGTTTTTTAATGCTAACTAACCTCTCTACATCTTTAGACTTTGTAAACTTATGTTCCTTGACTAGTTGATAAACATTTATTTATACTTCAGTATATCAGAAATTTTGTTAACAGTAAAAGATTAAATTAAATTTCTGAAAGAAATATGACTTTGTTAAATAATGAAAGTTTAATGAAATAAAGAGAGTTTAAACACAAATAAATAATACAGCATTCTTGCCCTATGTATGAATAAACATCTAAAAAAGAAATCTAATGAAACTTTTAGCAAAAAGTAGCAATTGTACTTAATAAACATAGAGCTTACACTTAACACAAATCTCAATTGTTTCTTTTACTAAACATTTCACTAATTTTGCATTTTTAGTTCATGCTTTACATAAAGAGCCTGTTGTACTATATGGCTTTGACCTTTATAGCTTAGTTGTCTTAACACCCCTTCTTTTGTACCTTTCAATAAATAAAATAATTTTCAATTCCTCAAATTCTTATGGCATGAAATTTAATTCCTACTCAAAAAATTCATTAATATATCTTTAATACAAGGCAAGACAAGTTTATCCTTATGTAGTCAAAGGTCAATTAAAAAAAGTTGTAGTAACATAAACAATTTTTATCAAACATTTTACTTATATTTTTGTTGAAAAGAAAAATCCATTATAACACCTAATGTAATTTTTGTAAAAGGCTATAGAAACAAGTTTTAATAAAGACACCACACCATTTCTTAGTTGTAAACAAGTGCTTAATTGTGAACTAAATATGCTAAGTAGAATAGAATATAAATGTTAAGTGTCAAATAAGTCATATATAAGTAAACATAAGGATAAAATCTCGTTACTATTAAAACTTGTAAAATTTTTCAACAAGGAGTATTATCTTATATAAAATTAAACCTTTTTTTTTTGTTTTGAAATATGCATAATTTTATTAATTTTATTTTTTTCTTTTTATATTTATAAATAAAGTAAAAAATTGTTAAAAGTGGAAAAATACCCAGTCTGCTTTTAATTAGAAGCAATATCAAAAAACAGTCATTAAATTAAATATACTTGGTACCTCTCGTATCTTTACGATCTCTCATATCTTTACGCACTTTTCTGTGGACACAATGTGCGTAAATAAGCGAGAGGTTACTGTATTTTACTTATAGTCAACTTGATGCAAAATATTTTCGTAGTAAAGAATCAAACCAAATAGAAATATATGCTATACGGTTATTAATACTTATTAGGTTTAAATAAATATTAAATTTAGTTATAAAGTAAAAAAATTAGAAACTAAATACTACTATATACTTTTTGCTTTTAAATACAAGATGTTTTAAGGTTTTATATCTATGTTTAAATTATTTTCCTAGAAGCAAATAATACCGTACTTAAAATGTTAAATGCATTTTTTATTTAAAGGTATACAACTTAAATAATTTTGCTTTGTTATAGGCTACTCTTACTTGGTTTTACCACAAAAGTTAAAGTAAGTATAATCTTTTAAATTGTATTAGATACATTGCTTGGTTGTATATTTCTAACAAAAATGTGTGGTTATATTTATTAGGATTAAGTGTTTTTATAATCTTGTGCATACTTATATCTCTCTTTTAATGGAAAGTTAAGTGATATGGTTTTAGCGAAGATAATGTTTTTGTCAGTATTTATCAAAATAAGCATCTTTGCAAATAAGTTTGCACCGAAATTTAGTGAATTTAAAAAAGCATTTTTATTTGTTGATTAACTTTTGTAAATTTTAGTAATAAAAACTATTAAACCAAAAAACTATTTAATTACAACATGTTGATGTTTAAATACATATTTTATTTCAATGCATAAAAGTAAACTTTGTTATTAAATTAAGTTTGTGGGCTAACCTTATAAATTTACATTGTGGTTTCAGTAATTACTGAAAAACAAACTTTTTCTAACAAGTGAACTTGTTAAATAACACAGTAAGAAACCCTTTATAACAATTAGTATCTTTAATAGTTATTAAATGTAGATTATATGAAGCACTCTTATAAGACTTAAATATAAAGATTTCGAACAAACTAATGAAAATTATCATTTGTTACGCAGTTACCATCCGTAAAACTATTTAAAAAGTCAATAAAATGTTTACCACTAGTAAAAAAAAGGAGATTTTTCATCATTTAAAAAAACTAATGTGTGTTGCCTTAATTTTAATAGATCAATATTTAAAAGTCTAGTTATGAAACGAAAAAGTATGCAAATAAAATAACAAATAAATAATGGTACAAGCGAAACTTTTTTATATCATTTATTGATTATTCACCTTGTGAACTCTTCATATCATAGTTTTAATCTAAGGTCAAACCAAAAGAAAAAAAGAATTATTAAAATATTTAAAGTGTCGGTCTTAAGTTTAAAAGATCACAAACTTCGAGGTTGAAACACTGTTGTTTAAATATATTTTTATTTGCAAATTAACACCAATGAAGTTTGTTTTTTATAAGTATGCTATTTCTTTTATACTTTGTAGTTCTATGTGATGATATATCACTTGTTACTTTTATATTGTGTAATGTGTATCTTATTCAAAAGTTATGACAAAAAGCTCGGATTAAAAAGGTTTGATTGTTTAAACATACTACAATTTTTTTCAATTAATTAGAAGAATATACTTCTGTAAGATGTTTTGGTCCAACAAAATAGCTTTTTTTACATTTGTCTAGTTGATTAACCAATGTGTTTAGTGAAAATTGTTTTGTTTTTTAGGTTTGTTTTTATAAAAACATATTGCGTTTATCAGTTCTTACTACTCGTAATTATACAAAAAAGATGTTTTCAGATGAAAGATTGTGTTAATAACAGCGGTCGAATACCAAGAATAATACGTAAATACAACGTAACAATTAAAAATAATCTTATTGATTTAATAATGTGGTTTTATGTAATGTTATTATGAGTTTGTAATTTATAACTTTTAATCATACTGCTTTTGGTATATTTAGTCTCTTTGGTTATTGCTGATTATTGTAGTACAAAAGTTAAGCTTGGAATTTTAACATAATTAGGCTAAGATTAAAGTTTAATTATTTTATGCCTTCAAATGTAGCTTATATTATTGAATAAATGTTAATTTTAGGTACTTTGTTTTGTGCTTCATCTATAAAGAATTTAGTAGTGAGGGTTTAAATAACTACCGTAAATAATAAACAAAATTCTCAAAAGCAATACAACATAAAAATGAATAACTGCAATAAGTACTTTTATTTTTTTATAAAACCTCTAATAGTGGTTAAATGCTAACCAACTATATTATAATCAGTTAGTTTTTCATTTAGTTTAGTACAACATTTTTCCGTTGCATATCTTATTTAAAAAATATAACAAAACAGATTTAATTTTTTTTTTAATTTATTTTGAGTACTTACGAAGTAAGTCTTGTCAAAAATTGTATCTTACTAAGTTAAACTGAATTGAAACAAAAAATATATTATAGTTTACAGTTTTAAAATATAAAATAATGTAATAATCAAGTGTAAAAATTCAATAAATGCTTATAAATACTGAATAACTTTGCTGTACTAATAAAACTTGTTAGATTAAAATCAAACTAAATTAAACCAGCAATAAAAATGGCATAAAACTACACTTTTGAAAACTTTTACAAAAACAAACTACTTTAAAATTAAATAAATTTAAGAAAAAAAGCGAGTGTTTTGTTATATATTTTTTTATTAGTTTAGTCTAAAATATGTAATAATTAGTATTCTTTTAACCATTAGTTGTACGTAAACTTCAAATTTTTTATAGAACTAATTTACTGTTATCATAAATTAGAAACTAATTAATATAGCACCTAATTAAAATATTCAACAACGCACTTCCTATCTGTAAAGCAATTGCAAAAACATAAAAATACACTAAATATATTTAAATAAACAAATGTTATACAATAAAACATACTGTTGCATATAGTTCCAAAAATTATTATTGTTTAATACATAGAATAACTAGTAAAAAAAACATAAATCTGTACAAATATTAAATAAACAAAGAATACTTTAAGTTTACTTTGTTATAGTGTGTATTAAAATTATGAACTTTTCAATAGTATTTTTTACCTAAGTTCAGACCACTAAAAAGTAGTTAACATATTTCAAGTTTTAATTTGAAAGTTTTAAAATTTAAAAACTTTCAAGGTTAGGACTTACTTTTGGTTAAAGATATTTTGTTAATGTTTATAAAGAAATCATTAAAAAGTTATCTCTTTTAAACTTAGTAATTTCATGATAAATTTTCAGTTTTATGTAAAGAAAATTCACGTATAACTTTCATACTATGTCGTCTTATTAAATTTTAAATTGTATTTATACAGTATTAAAATTATAGTAATGATTGTAAATAATAGTATCAAAAGAATGTTATTTAGTGTATTTAATTATTTTTACAAAATATTTAATATCAAATTACTTCTACTTTTTTGTCAATTTGGTTATTTAATTTGTATACTGAAAACAGTTGTAAAACTTTAGTTTCAGTTTATCGCAAATTGAAGGAACTCATAATTGCAAACATGTTAAGATATAATTTAGATAAGAAACATTGTATAAATTAAATTCGGCTAATTTCGAAGAACAATACGTAAGAAAAACGTAACTAGTTGTTGTGTGGTGTGGTTTAGAACGGTAGTAGAAAATAGTTATTAACTATACTTTTCATTTGTTTTCTTTTGATATTTGTAGTTCAAAGCTTGTCTTTCAATAAATAAAATTTAGTTTTTAATTAAGAAATATCAGCTAAAAATATTATTATGTTATTTTAGTGATTTTATAGTTGTTTTCGAACATTTATCATCTACAAAGCTTAAACTAGTTTTAAATTTGTTCGAGCTAAATAATTTGTAATACAAATACTGTATAAGTCTACTTAAGACAATACAGTGCACTAATTTCAACAAAAAAAAAACAGCTTTATAAATACTTTTAAACTAATAGGTATTTTGAACAAAAGTTTACTATTTCAGCATAATTTGAAGTATGTAGCATTAATGGTAACTTTATTTATTCTAAACTGTAAAATATATGTTTTTAATTCCAAACAGTTATTGCTTAGTTATTTTGAAATAAACAAAGTATATTTTATGTAATTTCTGAAAATAGAACTAAAAAGAAACTTTTAAATATAGTATTTGATAGATGAAACAGTTGAAGTATAATTTAATTAATACTAAAAGAAACAGTCATATAAGTAAGTACACAACTAAAATAACATTTAAGTTATCATTATACTTACGCGGATTTAGGCATAACTCTACTATAGTGTATCTAAAATAGTAATTTTTAAATAAAGTAGTAGACTGAGGTCAAACCACATCAAAGATTATTATTGTTTTAATTTTGAGTTTTAAATTGATAAGTTCACAAAAATTACAACAAAACACTACTAACTTGAGGTATTTTATTAACGTTTACATATTTTTTTTAAATAAATAATTTTTTTAAAGTTTTACGTTTTCGTGTTTTATAATATAATATACAACTTTTAATACTTTTTATTTTACCTGACTACTTCTTTCAAACATTTTTATAAGTTTGTAGGCTATTTTTATTACAAGCTTTTAACATACTACAAATTAAAAAGTCTAATCTAGTATAACAATGAATTTAGAATGTATGCTATTCTTATACTGTACAAATTATTCAAATTTCAAAACAGGTATTTTTACAAGACTTTACCGTGACATATATAATAAATTACTGCTACTTTTTGTCAAGCTGGTTAACCGGTATGTTTACTGAAAACTGTTGTAAAACTTCAGTTTCATTTTAAGTAGGCATTTTGCGACTGAACAGTTTTATTAATTTCCAAAATGTTTTTTTTTTATTATAAGTTGTGTTAGTTACTAGAACTGAATTCTTGAAATGATACGTAAAAAAAACGTGACATTAAACATAGACCTATATTTTATAATCCTATTAATTTTTTAATGGTTTGGTTATTTATAGAGTGAGGTAAAGAAGTTTTTTAAAGGCTTTGTGTATTTGTAGTTCAAAGCTTATCTTTGAATGACTGTTATTTTGGCTTTAAGCTTGGAAATAATCCTGTTAAGATATTCTAAAAAATCCTTGTCCTTTAAATTTTTTAATGGTTTGGTTATTTATAGAGTGAGGTAAAGAAAATTTTTAAAAATATATTTTCTTATTTGATGGCTTTGTGTATTTGTAATTCAAAGCTTATCTTTGAATGACTGTTATTTCGGCTTCAAGCTTGGAAATAATCCTCTTAAGATATTCTAAAAAATCCTTTTCCTCTTTATATTTGTGATATTATAACTATTTACGAACAGTTATTATCTACAAAGCTAAATAATTGATACTGTTTAACATAATTAATTCATACAATGCGATGCAATTTGTAAAACAACATCTTTATAAAAACTTCTAATAAACTTTTAGTATTCTTTAAAAAAGTAGTAATGGTTTCCACATAACTAAATAAATTCCTTAAATTTATAAATTTAAAATAATAAAGTTATTATAATTACCAAAGCTTTAATTTATAAAAATATATATTTTGAATCAAATAGCTTTTTCTTAACTATAACAAATTATTTAAAGTATTTATTTTTATTTTCGACTTTAGTAAAAGTTTTAGTTGTTATACGTAACTTATTTTGTAACATTTAAAAACTGTAAAATTATACATAAAAACATGTAAAATTTGAGTGCAAGCTTTTTTCAATGTAATGAAAATACAATACAACCAATAAATTAAGAGCTATAAAATTGCATCAAATTTTAATCAATACTCAATAACAACCCTCGGTCTAGATTAAGTTTTTTTTAATATTCTGACTGAGTAATTAAAATTAACAAAAAAACTAACCATCGTTGTAAGTTTCAAAAGAATTTCCTTAAATTTACTCAAGTATGTTGCAATACCAATTATATTTATAATACCCAAATATTATTGCAAGATAAGTTTGTGTTTTTGAGACGGCGGTTTTATATTTTCATCGAAGCTTCATATGAAGAATTAATTTTCAAAGTAAGATCAAAGTAAGAATAAAAGAAGATCTACATTTTATAGACTCATTGAAGAAGTTTTAATCTTTAATGTATGTATCACTGTTTGATATATTTGTAATGCAGTCTAAGTCTACAGTTGTTATCAATTTAAGAAATATGACTTAGTTTTGTTTTTATATAAATCACTAACCGTACAATTCATTTAATAAAATACGATCAAAAAACATGAGTTATGTTTATATTAAAATAGTTTTTTGGTATTTTAATCAGTTAGTCATCTTAAGAGTTAAAGTTATTTGTAAACACGAAATATATTGCTAGATAAACATCAAGTTTCAAAAATTAAAAGATTTCAAAAATTTCTATTCATTTTTTGTATTGATGTTTCATATTAGATAAAGTTACACAAAATAAATTTAAAACTGTTTGGTTTTTTGAAAAAAAAACTTTTGAAATTTGCTTAAAATATGATTAAGATATACTTGATATAATTAGTTCTACTTCATATTAAAAGAATACAAATGATTATACAGCTTACACAGTTTGTCTGTAGTGTTTGCGTAATATATTACGTACAGCTCTGTAAATTAAAACTTTTTATAAGAACATTTGCAAATACTGTTTTAAGCAATGTTACAAACAACTACACATTTACTTATGTGGTCAACTAACATATTAATCAAGGGTTTATGTTTACAAAACTATTAAAATCAAAATAATTAATCATAAACTTTAATTGCAACGATAGTAACATTTCTAAAAGGATTAATTGGCTAACGTTGTGTATTACGATTAAATCTTTTCAATCACTCAAATTTGTTGAACGCAATTTTAAATTAAAAAACATTTAGTTTATACAACTCATTATTTTAATGTTACAATACTGTTTATTACCACTATTTATCGAATAATATAGTAAGTGTAAAAAAATATATGTAGCTGTCTTTATAATTTTTGAACCACAATGATCTTACTTAGAAGTCTTAGTAACATTTTTACTCTTAATTATCTTAAAATTATGTATAAGAAATAAAATGTTTTCCATAAGTAGTTTATGGTAGTACTTATTTAATAAGTTTAAAGGATTAAGTCAAGCACTAATGTACGAAATAAGTTTTTAAAATTTATAACTACTTCTACTAATAATAACAAATATAGAGGTTTACTAAATAATTGTTCTTAAAATTTTCTTATGTTTATGTATAAAGTAGCAAAAATATTAATCTTATAAATTTTTTTAAAATATTAATTTAACGTTCAAAAGTTTATTTTTTACAGTACACATTATAAATTTCAGCAAGTTGTAGTTATAAGTTTAAGTAATTTTAACTAATTTATTGTTTTGTACAATGGTAATTTCATTTAAATAGAAACTATGCATTAAAACAATCTTTTGTTTTATAATGAAAAATTTTTTGTTGAGATGTTATCACTGTAGTTATTGGCGGTAATTGCTTTATTCTGAAAATATTACCAGGAACAATAAAATGAATTAAGCCGTTTATAAAAAGCATGCAGGATAATAACAAACCGATAAACTGCGGTGGTATGTGACGAAATAGCAAGAAAAAGACTTTATAATATTTTACTGAGAAAAATTGACAAGTTTAGAACTTATTTTAGTCAGTCTATGTAGCAGTAGAGTTTTATCTTAAAAGTTTCTTAGGCAGAACTTTACATTGTTACCAAAATTACGAAGATTTGTGTTGTCACAAACTAGCAATTTAATAAAAATAAATAACTAAACAACCGATCATGTCTGCAAGCGATTAAACTTGAAAGCGAAGAAAGAAGAAGTAGAATGAAATTTATTATTAAAAGAAGGACACGAAAAAAATTACACGAAAATATTGTTTTTAAGTAACATTCGTAGGTGGTACATAAATGTAGAGTGCTACTTTTTGAAGCCGCTTATTTTAGAAAATATACTTTTATTAGGTTTAGTTCAAATTCTAATTGACTAAATGATAAGTTATCGTGTTCCTAATAATCGAAGAATAATATAAACACGACTTTTTTCAAAGTAATTAAAGTCAATAATTCCCGTAAAATCTCAAACATGTCAATACTTCGTATTCAATTATCTGTTTACTTGTCTACTTTATATACTGTTTACTTTAATTTTATTTAGTTTTTTTGTCATTTTCTTTACCTTATGCATTTTTCCATGAAACCGATGCTAAATTAGTATCACAATAAGTTTTATTTATTGTTTAACATTTTTTTCACAAAAATTAAAATAAAACAGTTAACGTTTTTTTAATCAGTAAAATAATAAAAAGAGTGTAAATATTATTTATTTTGTTGTAAAAGAAAAAGAATAGTGTATCCTTAGTAACTTTATAAAAGCGAAATGAAAAAAAAACTACCTTTTAAAAATTAATAAAGTAATAAATAGTAATGATTGTTATTCATATAAACAATATAGAACTGCTTTAACTAGTTTTTCCATTTCAAAGTATTTCTAGTCGTATCAAGCTTAAATATTGATTTTTCTACCTAATTTTGTTTCCAAGCTTCTTAATAATTAAATAGTTTTGCGTAAAAATGTCATTTGATTGGAAAATAAAATCAAGTAATTTATATGGAGAATAACCTGTTTTTATTAAATATGAGTGCAGACAAAGGTAGATGTTATGCATTTTTCTTAATTGATCAATTACTTTTTTTACCTCAGTATAAAAAAGTTAATAATGTTAAACATTTTATAATTAATTAAGTGATTTGAATGTAAAACATTTTAAGTAATTTTTTGTAAAACTGAAATTTTAAAAAATATGAAAAGCTACCACTTATTTACATATGGTTTTAACAAAGTTACTTTAATTATTAATATTTCAAACAAAAACTGTACGTTTGTTATATTTATTTATGTTATGTACTTTCTTCGTAAACGTCATACTATTGATTACCAAAAATATGCATTTAATATTTAAAGTTTAAAAATAGTGTTTATAAAATTTATTTAAAAGTATTTTAAATGTACAAATAATGAGTGATTCATTTACTGGGTACAGTAGGGCGTATTTGTTGCCCCGGTCCTCAAGTTTCCGAATGATAATTCTTTTCAGCGTGAGGAATCGCATAAATAAACAAAACAAGTAATATTAGCTACCTAGCTTTCACCAACGTCGCGCACTTTACGTTTTTCAGAAAACTACCCCTATGTAAACTGTATGGGACCTCGAAAGTTCAACTATTCCATGTAACAAAAACACACTGTACGCGTTTTAAAACGATTTGAAGAAAATTTTCTGGGGACATTTTATGGTTTTCTGTACACCTTTATCATTTTTTGTCATTTTAAAGATACTTTTGAGCAACAAGAAGTTCCTCCGTGAAATTTTTTTCAAATTGTTTAAAACACAATAATGTGTTTTTTGATGATCACTACATGTACAAAAAGTTGCAGCTAAAATCTTAAAAGTTGAATTTTTAAGGTCCTATTCAATTTATATATGGGTTGTTTTCAGAAAAAAAAAACTTTGCAACGGTGGTAAAAGATGGAAAACTATTTTTTTTTGTTGTTCCCAACGCTAAAAAACTATCATTTTACTACTCAAATATTTTCATTTTGAGGGGCAACAGGTGTTTCCTAGTGTACAGTAATTAAAGTTTGTTTCTAATTAGTTACATCCATATTGCCATACGTAAATAATTTTGATTAGAATCAATAGCACATTCCTAAAAATTTCTTATCTTTATACAGTGAGAAAAACTTTCAAACTGTATTTTTTTGGATGTCATTATTCAACCTTAAAATGTTTTTTTAATAAGCCAAAAATTGTTATTTATATTGCAACTTCCAGTAATTGTAACCATTATGAAATGTTGTCGCAATTGAAATGTATTCTCGGTCAATTAAATTTTAATTTGAAACCAGGTTCAATTCCAGGAGACATGAAATACATCGATAATATTAATAGCAGATTGAACTACGCTTCTACATTCAGATTGTTGTTATTTTTGAAGTACCTTAAAGCGACCGTAGTTTGATGAAACAATTATTTAGCCTGTAATTTGGTTTTGAGCTCTTGTATATCTGTTAATAACATCTTATAGTTAAAAGAGATCAAAAAAGAGTAGATCAAAAATAATAATGTCACGTTTAAAAAAATAAAAATGTACAAAAATATAAAAATTTGTTTAGTTTTTATTTTAAATAAATAGGTGTTATATATAGCTGAAACTGTCAACCCTAATTTTTATCAAGATCATTTATGTTTGTCTAAAAAGCGTCTAATGTGTTTTAAAGAGATTGCAACTTTGATTAACCGGTGCATTTCATTTAGATTAGTTTTTTTACTGAGATGAGCATTAATTTCTAATTTTCACACGACTTTTATTACTGTATGTATTTTTGTCTGATACTACATTTTTATTAAAATTTAGTTTATTTTATTTCTCTCTTAACAGGATTAGCTTAATGAATCTTCAAAATTTAAAACAATAAGTTTGAGTTTAACAAACTTATAAAATTATCTGAAGTTTTTTTTTAGTAACACATCTTAAACGACTGAGTTAGTGTTGAGGAACTACTTATTGGTGTCAATTTCTGCTAATTTGCTAGAAGTTAGCAGTAGTACTTAGTAATGCTTACAAATTTGAAACTGATTGTTGTTAGTCTAGCCAAAGTTTTAAATAATAACAATAATTGTTTTAGAATGAAAATTAGTTTGTATAGTTACTATTGCTTTTTAAAGTAAAAAAATCATACTGGATACAAATGCTCTGTATTTATTTTAAAACAAACTTTCTTAGTTTAGCTGATTTTTATAACTTTAAAGTATACAAACAAGTTAAACTTATACAAATAGAACTTGCAAACTTTGAAAAGCTATTTTTTAAAAATATTAAAATATGACAAATGTATCCAACTTGATTTAAAGCAATATGATGCTTATTGACCTGCAGTTAAGTAAAAATTACCTAGAATAGTTATTTGATGTAATATTTATTTTACTTTGACACCAATTTACAAACTTTTGATTTATTTGTAATTTATAAGTAGTTTATATTTTTTTAGGATTCTATGTTAATAACAATATTTCGCAAATAGTTATATAAAACTAAATGAGATCTAAATGTTTTTTTTTTATTTGGTTAGGGCGCTTTATGTTTTTTCTTTCAAATATCTAAACTTATAAAGCAAGATTTTAATCAAAACTAATTTATAATTTTTTTATTTAAAATTAATACATTTTTTTGAAGTTTTTTATACGATTAAAACCTAAAGAACTTTTTATTGAACTCTTTTGCTATCAATATAATAAATATTTTATATTAATCAAATACAGCTGGTTTTAACTTTTCACACCCTACAATTACAATATTTAAAAATTTAGTTTTAGTTGAACAAATTGACTTTGCTTCTGTATGGAGCTTTAGAAAGTTTAGCAAATCTCAAAACACTTTCAGCATAAAAAAATGTTTGTCTCCAGCATCATGTTTTAAAGTTTAATTAAAATCTTTTATTTGAAAAAATCACATAATAGTTTAAATTAATATGAAATTAACATATTTAACTTAACTATTTTTCAATTATACTGAAGACACATTAGATGTTGTTTAGTATCGTTTTAAAATATTTCATAGTTATTAATAACTACTTAGAGCTTAAATATTAGCCAACCAAAGATGGTTTTAACTTTGTTAGTAAAATGTTTTATTTGATTGTTTGATATACATTTCAAGTAATCAGTTATAAAAGTCTTTCTATTTATATACTTTAATTCTGGTAATCATCGAAACTATAAAGATATAACACGTTTTAAACTACTATTTTCACGGCTGTTAATTATTTAAAACTATATTACTTTCCAAAATGCAACAATGGTCTTTCTTTTTGTTTTAATTATTAAGTTAGTAGTAATACTATTGAGGTTTTTATAAAATGATATAGGAATGAAAAGTTGTCTTGGAATTTAAATTTGTTCTCATTTATTTATGAATCCTTATTTTAGTCAATTTTTTAAAGTTTTAAACAAAAGCCGTTTAGTAATCATTTCCAATTAAAATTTGATTAAGTTTGCATAACTTCAACTTACAAAATAGGTTTTACGTTTACATAGTCATCACAAATTGAATTAACTCCTATTAATTTTGGATCAAAATAAAAATCAATGATTTAGTTTTGGAAATAAACTCAAAATTTCGAATTTTTCTGTGTCGTGGTTTTAATGCTTTTTGTTTGGTATTTAGTAAACACGACAAAAACACATTGCGCAAAAACAAAAGTTTTATGGAGTTTTTGCCCCGCGGCGATTTATAAAATTTGTTTATTCGTTGAACGTCAAAAAAGAAATAACAATTATATTCTCATGTTTCCGTAAGCTGTACAGCTTACTGTATTTAGAAAACAACTGCTACAATGTTACGAACAACTAAATTTGTGACCATTCAGATGTTAAAAAGTATTTGTGTATCATTTTTCAAAAACGGCAGTATAAGTTTTTGTTAATACTATATACTGTTTAAAAATAAAATTAAACGTTTTAAAACTTTCACACCTTTTTGTTTAGTGATAAAACTAGCTATAATTTAAAATGATATTTTAGATTTATCTCGGAAGAAACGATATCGAAGTTTTACATGAAAGTATAACACTAACCCTAAATTAGAGTCTGTCAGACTATGGGCAAACAAAATGCGGTGTTAGCTACAAACTTTGTTTATCTACTAAAAACAGCTAAAGTATGTTTTATCTTTCGATTTATATCTTAAAACTATCAAAATCTTAAATCAGGTAAATAGCTAAAGTTAAAATGGCATAAAATATAATTAAAAATGTTTGTAGATTAGGATTTTTTAATAAATGTTAATTAATATTTTTTATTCACTAGAACAAATAGTTAAGTAGAACTATTGTAATTTTTAGCGTAGTATTATGTTGTATAGCTTTTTGTTATTTAACCTGTTTAACAAGAATGTTTATATAAAATTACATGATTTTACTTGGAGATGTTTTTTTGTTCTGAAAGCTTTTAATATGGTATTTACTAAGCAAAATACTACAATTTAAAAACCTTTAGAATATAAGCTATAGAAAACAAGCAAGTAGCATCTAAAAATAAAGTACAAGTCTATACCATAACTCTTTTACTTTTTAGTATGAAAAAACATTTTACACAACTTCAACCACTAATCACAAAATTGTTAAGAAAAAATAGGCAATGTGATTACGCACATGTTTTAACTTCAGTAATTCAATTATATAAATTACAATATTTAAGAATTTAACTAAAATTATTTTTTTATAAAGTTTTTATGTTGCTGCATAACATTTATTTAACCTTAGGTTTGAATAGTTTTTGATTGTTAATATTTAAAATGTTCTAATTATATTTGACATGAAACAGTTCACTTTTTAAAACGTTAATAATTACATAAACTTTTCTGATATTTTTACTTAGAATAAATAACAAAAACACCCAAAACTAGTATTAACTTTTATTGTAACAATAATAACTTTTAATGAGAATTTATAGTTTAATAAAACTTCTTTTTTTTAGTAGTGTATTTTTAACAACTGGTAAAAATTTGTTAAAAAAAATAAAAGACCCATTTATTAAATATTTAAAACTTTTACGTCGAAAACGTAGGACGATATGGATTTTTAGTATTTTTACCTATTGTAATCTCAGGATTTAACCTGCTATGATTCAGAGTTTATTTTTAACATTTGAAAGCTGTAAAAACCAACTTACAGCTTAATTTAATTTGACCAAAGGAGAATAAAGTTTTGAAAAATTGAGTGAAAGTTATAAACATTAAAGGAAACCACCTTCACAAAACTCCTCAACACCTTTTCATAAAAACCCCCGATGCTGAAAATCTTCTGTTGGCCAGAAATAGAACTGATAAGTTAAACAAAAGTGTTTTCGACACTTTTGTTCAACTTCCAGAAACGCACACCCTCGTGATGTAAGTTTTTAGTTAATACTTTATTTTAATAAGCTATATATACTTCTAAATATACTTTAATGATAAAACTTCTAAAATAATTATATAACTTCTTATAAGTTACATCAACTTATTTTTAGTATAATTCGATAGTAGAAATTATTATTTTAGTTTAGATCAACAACAATTACAATAAATTTTGTAGGAAACTTTTCCATTCGGTGTGTCTGCGATGAACTTCAAAAAATCAATAGATCGAAATGAAAAGTAATTCAATTGAAGTTGCAAATAGATATCAAGGAAAATAAATTCGAAAATTTGCAAATAGATCACACTCGCTATTCTAATTACTCAGGTTAAGTGTTTTTATTTTCACATTGCTTTATTTTAAAATTGGTTATAAGCTAAACCATGTAAATAACAAATTTTAGAGTTGTTATTTTATCCTTATGTTAATTTAGAAAATTAAATGTGTGAGTTACTCTACTATTTTTCATTTTTTAGATAATTATTTTTTGTTAATGTTTTAAAACACACTATTCAACAAGAATAGTACAAGTGTTTTCATACAGTTCCTTAACAGTCCGTTTTCGTAATTCCTTGCCAGTGTTCTACACTGTACATTTTTAATAAAGCTGCACAATATTTTGTTTATGTTTTTAATGTAAATAGTAGATAAAATATAGCTTTAGGAATGAAAAAAATTTCTTTAATTATTATATCTTTTTTACATATTACGAAAGTTTTGCAACTCATTTGAATGCCAACTAACTATTAAGTATGTTATTTAAATTTTTGATAAATTTCAGGTTTTTTTATTCTAGTTTTTATAGGTTTTTGTATTTTGTTAGCATATATAACTTATTATTCATAAACCCTCCTAAATTTCTCATTATTTTGTTAAACGATAATAAATAACGAAACTTTTAACCTAGTTAATTATTAAAATAAAGTAGGATAATAAACGTACTTGTTTAAAAAATAATACCACATAAACAAATATTTTTGAATAGTACCAATTTTTTACAACTTTTTAAACAATCTTAATAATTCAACAATTTAATAGTTTAGAAATGATAGTATTAAACTTAGTTTCATGTTTAATATAAAACTACTTTTAAACTTATGTTAGTAAGTTTTATGGTGTACAAATTCAATATTCTCACTGTTTTTTATTTCTAAACAATCAACAGTTTGTGCTCAGCCATAAAAACACAACTAATATAACTAGATAATAATTGGAAATAGTAAAAACTTTAATGCTAACTTCTTGTTTATATTTTTTACGTACTTTCCATTATAGTATACGTAATTGTCTTTTTCATTATTGCTGCTTATTATGCGTTTTTATTTTTATTAAATCAACAATTTGCTTAAAGTTATGGTGTAAAAACGGAAGAAATTTTTTTAGTTTAGCCATTTTTTAATTTAAGCGTTTACTACGTACAATTAAAGTATATTATTAAAATTACATTGATATCACATTACTAGTATAAAATATCATTTATGTTGAAGTTTTATACAAATTCATTTAGAGTGCTTGTAAAGTATACATATTTAAAAAAGATACGTATTATAAGTATCAGCATTTTTTAAATTTCGTATCAAACTGCTGTTTTGCAGTTTAGTAATGGTTAACAGTTGATAAATGTTAGAAATTAAACATAAAAAAAGTTACTACGAATCATGGTAGAAAACATTAGTTTTTTTTTATAAGTTTTTAAAGCAATAAATTAAAACATAACTATTTCAAGCAAAGTAAAGTTAACATATGCTTTGCAGTTATTTCGCTAAGACAGGACAAAAATAAAATATTTTATTTCAAAACTCAGAAGTGGTGTCTATGTCTTTATGTTATAATATAAATGAGATTACAGAAATTCACAGATTTGTTTCAAAAAAAAACTTTTTGAAATTGAGATAAACCCTTTACCCATAAAATATATTACAAATCTTATAAATCTTAAACCATGTACAGCAACAAAAAAATTAGAGCAGAATTCTCTTTAAGCAGATATTACTATCATAGTAAAAAAATAATATATAAAAAAAAAACATATTTCAGACTAAATAGTAAAATTAAGTCAATAAACTTTGTTGATAAAAAAATACATAAATGTTCGAACAATTTTAAAGTTTTGTTTTCGGATCTGGTTTTTTAATAAAGTATTTACGAATATTTATAATTTACCTCGTACACTAAGTCACTATAGAAAAAATTAATCTGTTTGTATACTTTAAAACATGTTCCAGTATTTATCAAAGAGTTTAAATAATATATTTTTCTGTTCAAAAATAACGCTACTTCTATCCTATCCGAAACTAACTAACGAGTACGGATTTAAATAGTAAAGATTGTTTAAAAATTTTAAAAAATATGATACTTTTATTCATTTTACATAAAACTTCTAAACATTTTTTAAGGTTTTGTGTTTAAAGTTTTACTAAAAATATGTTTTCCAATAATTAATAAAAACTTATAATTAAAAATTTCAAATGCATTTTTTATTAAAGTATTAAAAATTTTGATAATTTTGCTTTGGTATAGGCTACCGTTACTTGGTTTACCACAAAAGTTCAACTAAATATAAACTGTTAAAACATAATAGATGCATCATTTTATTTTACACTTTTAATGAAAGTGTGGTTGTCTAATTCGAAAAAAGTGTTTCCAAAATATTTTCAGCATACTCTTTTCTCATTTTCAATAAAAAATAAGATCTATTTTCTTAGCAAAGATCTTGGAAATATTTTTTAAAACTTAGTTTTTATGAAAGTGATCATCATTGCAAACTTCTTTACACAAAATCTAGTAATTTTTTTTTTGCATTGTTTAATAACGGAAATAAATAAACCAAAAAAGTTATTTAATTACAACATTATAGTTGTTAAGACAATTAGACTTATATCAATGCATAAAATTTATTTTTAGTGTAAATTGATTTTTGTGAGGTTACCATATAAAATTGTATTAGATACTTACATACAAATTTTCAATAATAAATCAACTAGTAAGGTTATAAATTTATTGCTGCTGATAGTTTTTCCAGTATAAGTTAAATGTAGTTCATGAAGCACTAATTTTATTTAACTTAGAAGTTTAACGGTAGATGCTACAAACAAATTTATCTAACTTATAACTTGAAACTTTAACAAATAAATAATTTTGTTATCATTAATTTTTTTTTTTAATATTATTGAAATTGAATGCAAAAAAGATGCTCAACTTACACAATTTAAAGAGCTAAATATAATAAAACAAATGTTTATGTACAGCTTTGGTTTAAGAATATAAATAAAAAAAAGAATATAAATAAAAGAATATAAATCAAGAGTAGAAATGTGCAGGTTGTGCTTGAAAGAAGCATTAATGATCCTTCAAGCAGATAAGAATTGTATTAATAAACGATCAGAAGTAATGAGTTCTTGTAGACACAGGAACAAATTTTTATTATTTTATTAGAATGAATCTAAAACCTAATAATTTAAATATTAATAGCATTTAAATCATCTGTTAGTTTTTTTTTCTTAGTTTTTTAGAATTTTGTTAAGAATTTGTTGTGTTTTCGTTTATATTGCATTTAGTTTTTTTTTAACTTTTTATTTATTTTTATTTATTAATTAATATCAATATTAAGTTTCCTAACTATGTATTTTTCATTAAAATTTGAATATTTAATGTTTATTTATTTTTTACGCATCAATAAGTTCAGATTCACATTACTGCTAATGTCTCAATGTTATTTACTGTTTTGAATTTATTTGACAAGGTCAGCTAACGCTCACCAAAACCAGGTAATAAACCAAAGCAGTGCTTAAACATTTGTTTTATTATATTATTATTTTTTAAATATTAAAAAATACTGACTACTTCAAAATAAAAAATGCTAAATCGTTAAAAAAACTAATATGTATAGTCGTAAAAGATTAAGTATTTTAAAGACTAGTTATATAACAAATAATTATGCAAATATTAAAACAAACAATTAATCTTACGAATAGACGTTATTTTTTAAATTAGTGAGTATTTAACTTGTGAACTCTTCAAATTATAGTTTTAATCTAAGGTCAAACCACTAAAAGAAAACCTAAACATCTAAAATTTTGAGCTTAAAGTTTAAAAGTTCATAGATTTAAAGGACAAAAAACTAATGTTTAAAGTTATTTTTACCACTCTATTTTATATTTTTTATAAATGTTCTAGTTTCGTCAAACTTTTGTTTCATTTGAAATTTTTAAAAAGTTTTTCGTAACTAATGATCGCTGGTATTGTTACCACTGTGAAACGCTTTTTAGTTTCTAAAGCTTTTTAATTTCTAAATTGAGCAAAGTTTTATTAGCTTAAATGAAGTAAAAGTTCATTCTACTTTATTTATTACTTTTATACTGTGTAAATTTTATCTAAAATATGATACTTTTTAGAAAAGTGTTATGATATTTTTTTGTAATAGAAATAAATGTTTACAATGTATAACCATTAAAATACAATGTGGTTTTGTCAATTTTAAATGAGCAAGTATTAGTCTTAACAAATAACATAAATTTCATTTCCTTTGACTGGTTGGTTAACCAATATGTTTAGAATATTTTGCTGTAATTCATGTTTTGTTTTTATAAAAACATGTTGCGACTATCACTTCTTACTATATGATGATATTTTTAGAAAAAGCTTTAACGCTAAACATTGTATTAATTAACGGCGGTTATATTCCAAGAATAATACGTAAATACGACGCAACATTGAAACTAATTCCATTTGCTGATTTTTTAGTGTGGTTTTAAAATATTGTAAAGATGATTTCATTATTGAAAACTGTCTTAAAGACTGCTAAAGAAATCTTAAAAATTCAGGCTAACCGCCGAAACAAATGGTTTAGAAGTTGAGCTTGAAACGTTCACACAATTCTGTTATAAACATATTTTCATCGTTGTATATTACTCAGAACATAGCTTATGTCAAAGCATAATATATAGTTAATAGGAAAATTATTTTTGATTCAAATATATAAAAGTAATTGTGCTTTATATAATTGTGCAAAAGTTGTGCTTTTTAGAAATAACAGTCAAGAAATTTTTGTCGCAATCATTTAACTTGTTGTTTTAGTAGTTTGCAATTTTAGTTATCTGATTGTATTTAGAGTATTAATTATAGATATATTTCTAAGATATTTGTGAAAAATATCTATTTTGATATAGAAATACTACAAGCATATTAATATAGTATCTAAAATATTCAACGACATAATTATTATCTGTGAAGCAATTGTAAAAACATAAAATTTAATGACGAGTTTATAATAGACGAATATTTTAAATTTTAGAATAAAGTTTCGTGTAGTTCTTGCTTTGTCAAACTAGAAATAAAAAACTATCTAAATATTAAAACAATTAAGAGAAAGTTTTATTTATTAAAGTGTGTTAAAATTTTGAGCTTTAAAAACTTTGCTTTTTCTTTAAGTTCAAGCCACTTAAAGATTTATTTAGATATCTAAGGCTTAAAGCTAAAAGTTTAAAAACTTATAAATTTTACGGTGTTTTGTTTTTTTAACGACAAAATGCACTCAAAAATTTTGGGCTAACGACCTCATATATGAAGAAATGTTTTGTTTTTAGCCGCTAAAACTATTATTCAAATATTTTTAAAATAATCATATAAAATCATTGAAACATTTTTTTACACAAACTTATTCAAAGTAAATTTCAGATCATTCTACTAAAACATCTTATACAATTTTATACTGCGTTATCTTCCTTAATCTATTTTTCAAAAGAATACAACTAGTTTGTGGGCCTTTTTTCATATTTGCCAAAATATTTTAAACTAATAAACTAACAAGTTAAAGTAAATATTATACAAAGAATCTTTTCAAAATATTTCAAAACTATTCGAATTTCAAAACAGGTATTCTAAAAATATTTAACTGTGACACATATAATAGACTACTGCTACTTTTTTGTCAAGCTGGTTAACCGGTATGTTTACTAAAAACATTTTTATAATTTAGTTTGGTTTCATAAACAAATTATGACTTAAACTGTTAATTAGTTTCAATACTATTTAATAAAATTTAAGAAGATAAATGTGGTGTTAAATAAGTGCGGTAAATTTTTTTAATTCATGCGTATATACGACTTTATAATCTGACATTATCATTTGCTGTTTTAATGGTGCGGTTCAATACGTGAATTATAGACAAATTTGAAATGACACGTTTTTATTTGATTGCTTTCAGTATTTGTAGTTTGAAACTTATTTACGAATGACTGATCGTTTACCTTTAAACTTTGACACAATCGTGCTACAATCAAATGAAAATATTGTTTTTGTGGTCTTATAGTTAGCTTTAAAAAACTTACATCTATTTAGTTTAATAGGTTCTTAACTTTGTTTTAATAAACCTGATTAATTTCTAGCAGAGAAGCGGAATAAGTCTAATTAATCATATAAAATGCATTCAAACTTTGCAAGAAACAGCTTATAAATGCTTTTAAACTTTTGATAATTTGCAATGAAAAAGTATTTTGAAAATAGTAGTTTTAATGAATTTTTTTAAGTAATTTACAATTCTAAACATGTAAATTTTGAACCCCTTTTTCTTTAAATTAATATTAAATTAAACAGTTGTTGTGAATTTTTGAAAATTTACTAAACTAAGTTTTCAACAAAAACATCGGCGAAAGTCTGCAGAACAGAAGTCCAGACTTTCGTTTGCCGTGAGACAAGCTCAAGTTTAACAAAAGGGTTGATCATGCCAATTCGATCATTGATAAGTTGGCATGATCAACCCTTTTGTTAAATTTGAGCTTGTCTCACGGCAAACAAAAGTCCGGACTTCTGTTCTGCAGACTTTCGCCGATGTTTTTTTGTTGAAATGATCGAATTGGCATGATCAACCCTTTTGTTAAACTAAGTTTTATTACCATCTTAGACTTAAAGATAAATTATTTACTGCAAAGTTTTAAATATCAAATTATAAAACTTAATTAAAACAGTATTGTGCGCTTGAGTTGTTTAAAATGTACTGATTTAAACAAAAAACACTTTATAAGTTAAAAAAACATTTATATTTAGTAACAATCTTTAAGAATAATGAAGGGTTAACAATAAGATAAAAATAGTTTGAATATCAGCTTGAGATTTCTATTGTCTTCAATTACTGTTTTCAATATAATTTCAACTGTTTGAGTTACAACATTTAGAAGATTAAAAGTTTCAAGAAAACACCAGTTTTATTTTACTAAAACAATATGTTAAAAAATAACAAGTTTAAACAAAAATTATTTAAACTATTTCTACTTTAAACATCATTTAACTTCTTTGTGCTACTTAATAACCTTGAAAGCTTAAAACATTTAATAAATCTTAATTTAGAAGTTATTAAGCTGTCATAACTCTTTAGGTTTTAAATTTTTACACGTTTTGTCGATTCATCAAACACAAATAAGTACTATTTTAAGTTTAATAAAATACAAATTTAAAATTGTAGCAATTTCAATTAAGTAAAACGCATGTGGTAGAAAAATATATAGTTATTAATCGTTTATATGCATAACATTTTTAAATAATTTTACTTTAGATAGTCTCAATGTTAAATTTGCTGTTGTGATAAATACCTACAAAAAACAAAATTCAGATACTTACATAAATATTACAACATTTTAGTAAAGACAAAAATAGTTTGCATGTAAATTATGAATACATTGATGCTTCGTTGTACATAAACAACTAATAACGTAGATAAAAAATCCTTTAAATAATTGTAAAAGGATTGGGCATTTCCAAACATTTGGTGAATACTTGGGTTTTCACTTGTATCATATTAAGTTACTTTTAATTTTTTTAGTGAAATATAATTTTTAACTAAAATAAAGTTTTCTTAGTGTCTAAAAAATTTCACACATCTCAGGTTAAAAGATATTAAAATTATGGTATTAAAATTATATATGTTTATGTTTTCACTATTTAGAAAATACATAAGTAAAAAAATAATAATTTTATATTTTTTAATAAACAATTTACTTTGACTTATAATGTTGTAAAGTAGTTTTTTTTTTATAACACCAACATTTAAAATCGAAATTAAACTATATACGAAAGACACTCAGTGCAAAGTTCCAAATATACTTCACGCTATTTTTAGTAGAGCATAGATAAATCAAAATTATATAACAACAGTAGTAATCATAATATGCAAATATTAATTACAAAAAAATCAGTTACACAAAACTGATCACAATACTAATTGTTTTAGCTGATGAAAATAGCGGGAAATGTATCTTTATTTTCGCACTGAGTGTCTTTTGTATGCTGTTTATAAGTAATTATTTGTTTAATAATAAACTTTTGATTTAAAAAACACTGAGTTCAAAATTAAAAGCAACTTATAAATCAGAAATTTAAAGTACATTTTAAGTACCTATTGAGCTTTTAAACATGTACTATAGTTATAAATTGTAAAATTTTTATATTTTAATCTAGTTCAAGTCACTTGTATTCACTGTTACTTCATTGAACTTAATATATAATGCACTATTATGCAATCGGTTTTAGAAATAAAATAACAAATTGCATCAACACTTCACCGAATAATTAAGTAAACATAAACCATCATATTACACTAGTTAGAAATATATACCTTATACATTATTATTAATTATTTACTGTAAAACTGAGTTATGATGTACTAAGTAATGTCGCAAGCTAAAAATAATCAATTTTTCAGACATAATTCAATTACGTATGCTACAAGTGTTTTACGATTTTTGTGTTTTGTGTTTGAATATTTTCATTAAAGTTTTTTTTCTTGTAAGGAAATAAAAATGTAATTAAAAAAAATCGTCATTTTACAAACAACTAGGTTCAGTAAACTATTTTTACTAACTTTTTCAAGTTATATTTAGCTGTAAGACCGTGTAAGTTTAATATTTTTATTACAATTAAAAAAAAACACACGTACCTAAGTTCGGCAGTTTTTTAGCAGAGGTAGAAGTAAGGTTTATAACTTTATGTATATGATTTGTTTTCAATAGCATCTAAAATTAAATTTTGTTAAAAAAAGTAAACTATAAAGTTCGATATATGAGTAAAAGAAAAATAAAAAACAGAGACATACCATTCTATAAAATTGGTTTTTCTTATATTTAAAGGTGTTATTCAATATTATAAAAAGTTATGCAACAGCATTTAACGATTGTTTGCTCATAAACTTCAGACGAAAAACCTATAAAGTGATTTAATGTTATAAATATACCATCTTTTTACTCACAAAAATTACAAATGTTTAAACAACTTCTTGTTTTTTTAAATGTTTACGTAATAATTGACGTGCAGTTTTTCGAAATTTAATATTAAGTAACAAAACTTTTAGATATTAGTTCAAGTTATAGTTATACACATATCAAATTAAAATATTTCAATCATTTTACAAAGTAATCACTTGAATTTCAAATTAAAGACATAAAGATTTAAAGAATAATTAATCATAAATTTCAACTGCTACCAATTGTGAAAAATTATAGGATTTATTTGTTTACATAGTGTTTTGCGTCCAAATTTTTAAATCACTCAAAACTATCAAACGCAACTTTTAATTAAGAAACATTTAGTTTGTGAATGTTACAACCTTTTGTGCTTATTATGTTTATCGAATTATTATTTTGTAGTAGAACATAGTAAGAAATATTTCTACTTTTTTAACCACTAGTAGCTTACTTAAAATCCGTTGTACAATTATTGCCTATTAACTAATCTAAACAGTATGCAGAAAAAGATACTATGATAACTAAAGCGATTTTTTTTATTTGTTAGCACTTATTTAAAAAGTTTTTTAAGATAAAACCATACACCTCAGTCCACTATTAGTTTTTGAAGTTTTACAACAATTTTAAAACTATAAGAACTTTGGAAGTTTATCTTGAAATAATCACTGTTGATGTACAAAGTTTAAAACGTTTCATAAAATCATCAAAGTAAAAAAAAAAGATTATCTTAAGTTGCTTATCGAAAGTTTACTTTTTGTTTAAACAGAGTAAAACTATACTCTAAAATATAGTCATACTTTCGTAAGTTTTGTAAAAAAACCAATTAACTTTATTAGTATTTTTAAACAGTGGAAATCTCATTCGGATAGATACTATACAATGAAAGAGTTTTTATGTTATGAAAAAATTGCTTAGATGTTATCACACTAGATATTGGTGGTAATTGCCATATTCTTAAAGCATTACTAGAAACAATAAGTGGAACGAATAAATAAGTTAAGCCGTTTATAAAAAGCATACTGGATATTAAGCAGACAATGAACCGCTGTGCATTCTTAATAAATATTAAAAATAATTTGAAAAGCCCTATAGTGAACTACTAGTAACTTTAACAATCTATAGTGTTGTGTTTGTCAACTTAAACGTAACATATCATACTGTTACTAAAATTACAAAGCATTCTGTCGTCACATACTAACGATTAAGTATAGAATTTCAACTAGACAAGCGATCATGTCTGCAGGCGATTGAACTTGAGAATGAAGAAAAAAAGGAAAATGAAATTTGGGATTTAAAGCAGGACAACAGAAAATATTACGCAGTTGTTTTTAAGCAACAATAGTAGATGGTAGTAAACCGTAAAGTGTTTTTTTAACCTAAAAACCCTGAAAAGACAGTTGTTAATTTGTATTACTTTAAATAGACTTGGTTGTCAATAAAAAAACAAAAATATTTTTGATTTAAAATTGTTCTTAATAAGCTTGGGCTAAATTTTAATTAATTTAATTTAAAGGTTAATGTATTAAGTTAAACCCGTTAAATCTCAAACATGCGAAGTATAATGCAATTACCTGTTTATTTTTTTTGTTTCATTTTTTTGTCATTTTCTTCAGTTGGTGCATTTGTCCGTGGACCTGATGCTAAATTAGTTTCACAGTAAGTGTTATGTATAAACTTATTACGCTTTTACTGTTAAGTTTGGAGTATATTGTTTTCTTTTAAAATGTTAAACTAAGTAAAGGTAACTTAACATTTCTATTTTTAAAACTAGCTAAAAGCAAACTATGTTTTTTTCAAATATAAACGTAATATTTTTTATTATAAATATATGGTATAGAACAACAATCAAAGCAATCAGACTACAACGTCTTGTTATGTAAACAATAAAAAAAGTAGCTTAACAAGTTTTTCATACTTTTAAATACTTCTAGGCGTATCGGCTTTAAGATTAATTTATCAACTTAATTTCTTTCCAAGCTTCCTAATATTAAGTAGCTTTGCGTACATTTTTTATAAGTTAGTTGGAAATTAGAACTGAAATACTTGTAAGGCGATTATGTAGTTTTTGTTTAGTATGTGTGTGGATAAACCTAGATTAACTGTACGTATCTTCATAGTTTTACAAAAGTTATAAAACTTTAAAATAGTACAACAAATGTAATAAATGTTTGTCATTATAATTATAAATAAAGTAGATATTAATCGAAAAAATAATAATACTTAGACGCTATTTTTTAAGTTTTTAGTATATTTTCGCTGCATATCCTCAGTTACGTTACTGCAGGATAACAAGGTTTTAAACGAAGTTTTTCACTAAAATAAGATATCTTAATACTTATTAGTTCACTAAAAACAACAAAAGAATATCTTAATGACTAATTAGAATCAAGATATTATGTTGTTGCTTTTAGTTAAAACTGTGTTTGAAACCTTTTTATTTTGCAGTAATATTTCTAAGTATATACATTGAAAGTATATTAAAACGTTTACCAATAGCATCTGAGTATCTTTTTATTATTTTCGATTAAAATCTACTTTGTTTATAATTAAATGAAAAACGTTTAAAACGTATTTTTATGTTTTATAACCTTTGTTTAACTATTAGTACACCTACAATTAAATTAGAATTATCTACACACATTCTAAACAAAAACTACATAATCGCCTTTTAAGTATTTTAATTCTAATTTCCGATTAACATTTTAAATAGTTTTAAACAAAGATTATTTCAAGAAAATTATTTATGCTAATAAAGTACGTAATATTTTCAAACTGTTATTACTATGATGTAAATGTTTATCATGCACCGAGTTCTGATGTGCGAAATAAAAGCAATTATCATACCTTTTCAGTAATTGCTACCATTCCGAAACGTTGTCGCGACTGAGGTGTACTCTCGCTCGATTGGATGTTAATTTGAAACCAGGTTCAATTCCAGGAGACCTGAAACACATCGATGTCATTAACAGCAGGCTGAACAACGCTTCTAAATTCAGAGTTTGTTTTTATTTTCAGAATACTTTAAAGAAACCGTGATTTCGTAAAATTGTTTTGTTTCGTGCGGCTTTATATCTTTTAATGAGATTTTATTTTAAATTTGAATATATTTTCAGTATAGATTATAAACAATGGATTTATTCTTAAAAATAAAAATATGTAAAATAACTTTAAAAATACTATTTATAAATAGATATGAATAGGTGTTATTTATAAGTGATACTTTTAACCCTAATTTTTTTATCGAAGTCATTTATTTTTCTCTAATAGGCAAATAATAGTGCTTTTTAGAGATTGCAACTTTGATTAACCGGTGTATTTGATCAAGATTACTTTTATAAAGAAATTCAGCTTCAAACTTTCACATAAATTTTTGTAATCTATTATAGATCTTTTTAATGCGTTTTTAACACAATATATTCTAACAGGATTTAGTGCTGAATGAGTCTCCCAATCTTAAAACAATAAATTTGAGTTTCAACAAACTTAGAAAACTACCTGAAGACCTTTTTAGTAACACACCTAACATAACTGAACTAGTTTTGAGAAACAACTTATTGGTATCAATCCCTGCCAAATTGCTGGAGGTTGGTAATGTGTAAAAATTTCAAGTTAACTGTTTTTAGCACAGTCATAGTTTTAAGCAAACATTTAATAACATTACAATTGTTTTACAATGTAGAATAGCTTGTTTTTATAAATATAGTTATTAACTTAAAATTAAATTCAATTAAAATTCTCTGTTTAAAAAATCAAACTTTCTTAGCTTTGTTGTTTTATTAATAGTATAAGAGTAAACATACAAGTTACAACTATACAAACAGAACTTGCAGCTTTTGAAAAAGCTCGATTTAAGTAACAACCAAATAAGACAGTTGCATCCAACTTCATTTAAAAACAATATGATGCTTATTGACCTGCAGTTATGGAAAAATCAACTTGAAGATTTATCTGATGACATATTTATGTTAGTTTGACACAAATTTACAAACTTTTGCTTCGTGTTGAAAATTTTAGGACATTTATGTGTTCTTCTACATAAGTAACAATATTTCACAAATTGTTTTGTGTACTGCTTGAGAATATTAAATGAGATAAAAAATATCTTCTTTTTGATTTGATCGCTTTCATGTTTTTATTTTCATTTATTTTTATAGGAATATCTAAACTGATACAGCAAGATTAGTATCAAAATAAACTAATAAAGCTTTCATGTAAACTTAATACAGTATTTTCAAGTCTTCTAAAAGATTAAAACTTAACTACTTTTTAATTGAACTTATTTTGCACTCAATACTTTTATTTAAGAAACTTTTAATACCAATCAAATACAGCTGGTTTTAACATTACACACCCTACTTAATAGATATAGATAATTGTTGAAAATATATTATTCTTTAGAAACAACTACAACATTGAAAAATTGAGCTTGAGTTGGAATAAATTGACTTTGCTTCCGTATGGAGCTTTGGAAAGTTTAACAAATCTCAAAACACTTTCTGCATTTAAAAACAAAATAAAATGTTTGTCACCTGCATCGTTTCAACACAACAAAGAACTAATACAAGTTCGTCTATTGATAAAGTTCACATAAAAAAATTAAGTTCATAAACAATTTAACACAGCTATCAATCAATTTAACTAAAGGTACGAATAAATAATTGATGATTTAACTATACTAATTTGTTTGAAAAGTATTCAGTTAACTGTAATTGATGAACTACAAGTACTATTATATTAAAGATCTCTTTCCAACCATTGTTTTTTTATAATCTTGGTATTAAATGCTTGATTCGACTGTTTAAATTTTTAGTAATCAATTATAAAAAAGTCTTATATTTGTAAAGTTGTTAAACAACATTTCAAATTAGTTTTCTGATTGGCCCTAAATTCATCAAAACTTAGTAAAAATGTATTAAATTTATATTTAAAATTTATACTTTACTAAATTATTGATAAACGATATTTTGTTATAATAAAATATTTCAAAAATTTTTTTTATTTGAAATTCAAAATTTTGTTCAAGTATTTTCTTTTGTTCTGTAGAATAAGTTATACTTACTTGTTCATAGATTAGTCAAACTTCATATCAAACGTACAGTAATTATTTCCAATTTAGATTTAATTAAGTTCGCATAACTTACAAAGTAGTTGATATACGTACATATACACCACAAATTAGTTTTCGGAATACAAATACGTTTCTACATCAAACTTGCATCAAAATTAAAAATTAATGATTTAGTTTTGTAACTTTATTCCAAATTTCCGAGCTTCGTGTTTAGTGGTTTTTGTGTTTTTTGTTTGGTGTTTTGTAAACACGACAAAATCACATTGCGACAAAACACAGACTTTATGGAGTTTTTGCCCCGCGGCTTTTTATAAAAGTTGTTTATTCGTTGAATTTTTAAACAACAAACAGAAATTATATACTCATGTTTATGTTAGCTGTTTAGCTCTTAGTAATTAAAAAATAGTTCGAAATAGCTAAAGGTATAAATGTCAAAAAGTATATTCTTTAGTTTAAAAAATTGAAAGTCTTACTACTTTTTTATGGTTACATATTTCTTAACGTCTAAAGATTTAAAAAAATATTTGATTATATTTTGTTAAATAATTTAGTATGTACTAATAAAAAATTAAATAAAATCTTAATTATACTTAGGTATTTAGTTGTTTTTTATATTAAATAAAACACAATAGTTAAGGTTTTTAAGGTGTTAGTGTCATAATTTGTTTTCTACAAGTTTAAGTTTAACAAACAAAACAATAAAATACTTAAGCTTTATTGTAAATTTTCTTAACTTTCCTGCAACTTTTATTTGAGTTTTATACCTTAAATTTAACTATGCAAATACTATTAATCTATTAATAAACTTATTTTAGATTCATCTTGGAAGCAACGATATAGAAGTATTACCTGATAGTATTTTTTACAACAACCCTAAATTAGAATCTGTCAGACTATGGGCTAACAAATTGCGGTGTTTACCACAAACTTTGTTTATCTACCAAAAACAACTAAAGTCTGTCTTATTTATTTTTTGAGATTTAACACTTAAAAAAATCATTATGACTTATATTTTTATGAAATTGAGATATTATAACAACTAAATTAGACTTCATACAATGTTAAATATATTTAAGTATGTGTACCATTGAATTTTTTTTTTTTCATAAAACAACTTGTTAAACATAAATGTTTATATTAACTCACATGAATTTATCTTGAAAATATGACTGTTTAGATTTTATTAGAATGTAAGATATTAATTACTAATCAAAATCTACAAGATAAAATAGTTTAAAATGAAATGTAAGCTACAGAAATCATACAAACAGTAACCAAATATAAAAATTAAAGTTTATAAAACAGCTAATTTTTATTTATTTAAAACAAATAATCTTTCACATAAATTCATAATAAACCATCTAGAACAAACTTTTAAAATGAAAATTTGTAATGTGCACGTACTTTGGTAAACTTGAAAAACTTATGTAAATTGATTTTTTTAATTGCAATATACCAAGAATGAAGTTGAAATGATGTTTTTATAAGTTCTAAAATAACGCTACAAAATTGTTTATATAAAAAAACAGTTATACATTTTCAAGGCACATTTTGGAATATTTTAACTGTTTTTAGTGTTTTACGATATAAATGTTATCTTTGTAATAAACAGCTACAACTTGTTTATTCAATTTATAACTTTAACTTACAAAGATGCAAGAAAATAAGCTAGTTTTTTAGCAAAATGTCTTTTACCAATCAAAAATTCTTCAGGCATGTCAACTTTTTGCTTAACAACCAAGGGTTGCCTTGGTCGCTGAGACAGCAGTTCAGACGTGGTTCCCCGTACAAAAACTTATCAGATCTGAAAAATGCGCTGCAGAGATTCGGTTATGTGACTTGTGTGAGGCATCCGTGTGAATTTGATGCTGAAACCCACACACTTGATTGCAGTCACAGGTTGGGAATTGTTTCTGATAAATTAAATTATAGAAAATAAATTGTTGTATATTTATATTTTATGGTTTACATGTCTTTATCTGCTTTAAATTGTATAAACAATTAAGAATGATTGTCAGTGTTTACATAAAGATTGGATTTGTACTATAACTTCCAGACTGAAGTTTGTTTTGAATTTACTCACATTTAAAAGTTTTGCGAGAATTCAATAAATAACAATAAATTTTTAAAGATGTATTTGTACAGAACTCTAATACTTACTTTTGTAGTTTTTTTTAGAACTCAGTAATATCATTTAATTCGTGGTATGTTATGATATTTATTAAATATATTTCTTATTTTTAACAATTCCAAAATTATCGTTTTCATGGAAATGACGTCATTCATAAACACCTACCATTGTGCGATTGGTGTATTTTGTTTTGTAAACCAGTGTCTATAGACGTAAATAAGAATTACGTAGCTCTGAACTTTACTTATGATTACTAGTGATGTAAAAGTAAATTAGTTTTTTGTAACAGCTTTGATTTTTACAACTAAAAACTGTTTTCCATTTTAATGTAATTACAACTATTTCAGAGCACTTACAAGTGTGGATGTATTAAAAGATGTTTGTTTAAAAGTGAGAAGACTTCGACTAAACGGTAACTTGCTGAGTGATTCAAAAGAAATTGGCGAGTTATTAGGTCAATACAAAGAAACAAGGTAAATTTAAAAAATAAATATAGTTTAACGAGATCTAAAATAACCCAATTAACTACCTGTTTGTATTTTTATTATTCAAGTGAAAAAAATTATTCAAACAAAGCTTATTATGAAAATAAAGTAATAAACTGAATTAATTAACTTAGGAACTTAGAATTGCAAAGTAATGATTTTGTTGGAACTTTAGATGAAAGTATGCTAAAAAAAGCAAGCTTTCTACAATCAGTAGATATTAGTTCCATCAATATAAATGGACTTCCTAAAAAATTGTTTGCATCAAATACCTTTTTACAGGTGAAAACATATATTCTAAATTTTTGAATAATTTAAGTTAATTTTATAAAGTGTAAAACTTTAATGTTTAATTATAACTTTTGTTACACGTCTACTATCTACTTTAGTAGAAAAAAATAATTTCATTAAAAACTACATTATTACCTGTCAAAGGTAGCTTAAAATTCTATAGCGGCTGATATTTATAAGTTTGGTTTATACCGCTTTTTTATGGTGAGCCAAAAACCATGTTAAATCAATTTCAAACACAACAGTATATATTATAATATAATAGAAGAATAATACTACAATTGTTTGGTATTACTTGTTGCCTAGCAAGTGCTTTAGGAAAACAATAAGTATATAGTTTTAACATATTGAAAGTTTTAAACTATATCTTTATGATTAGAAACTAATTCTTTTTAAAAACTCAATTTTAATAAATTTAATACTCACATGAAAAAACTTAAAATATCTTTGACTTAAGAACAATTAAGTTAAAACAATTTAAATTTAGTAGATAATTACTTCTTGGTTTAACTAATGTTGTGTATTGTAAAAAAACAGTTTATAACTTTTCTTTTTTGTAGAACATAAAACTGAGTGACAACCATATACAACAATTTTCTGGGGATCTTTTTAAAAACAATGGTCAGCTGTACTCATTTGATCTGAGTAAAAATTACATAAACAATTTACCAGTTCACATGTTTGACAACAATGGATTACTCGAATCAGTGCTATTATCTTCAAATCGACTAAACAAAGTTATTACTTAAACTACTCTATGATTTTTAATTTATTTAAAATTAATTGAAGTATTACTAATACATTTGCCTACTAGTAGCTTTGTGTGCAAAAGTGTTTTTTGAAATTTTTATTGGTTTTAACAAATCATGTTTCTGCAGCCACATTTGTCAAAAGCAGTTTAGCTAGTGTTTTGTGGTTAGTTTTGAAGTATTTACAAGCAACTTTAATTTTACAGATAGGAAATGCTACTTTCGTAAACAACCCGAAACTTAAGAACTTAAAACTAGACTCAAACAAACTTAGTGGTTCGGTTACTTTAACATTTTCTAACGATATGACAAATGTTGAAGAAATTAACTTCAATGGTAAGTGGTTTATTGAAATAGTATTATTTCTTATAATTGCAAAGGTTAGTTACAACATTAAGTTAAATAAAAGCTATCATTAAGAATATTAAAGCGCAAAACTTAAAATATTTATATAATCCTAGTCTCCAAACTTGAATGGTGATTCGTATAACCACTATTAATGTTAATAAAAGTATGTATTAAATACTAATTTTTATAGATTGTTCAAATAGTTCAAATGAAAGGAATTTCATTTTATAAATTTCTACAGATAATAGAATTACTGACGTCATAATACATTCAAAAGAAGACCAAACTGCAGATCGAGTTAAAATTGTTAATATCAATGGAAATCATCTTCATAAAGTTCCTAGCCAACTTCTAATAAAAACCCCCAATGTTGAAAACCTTTTGCTAGCGAGAAACAGAATTGATGAGTTGAACAGAAGTGTATTTGACATGATGAAAAATTTAAAAGAAGTTGATCTTTCTGAAAACAAGTTGAAAGAAGTACCAAATGACATATTTTTTGAAAACAGTTTATTGGAATCAGTAAACCTAGATTCAAACTCTTTGGAAGAAATACCTGAGAATATTTTGTCTCATAATAAAAATTTAAGAAGTTTCAGCGCTAGTTCAAACAAAATTCAAATAATTCCAGCGGACATGTTTGAAAACAACTTATTGATAAAGGAAATAAATCTAGCAGACAACTTGATTGGGTTAGTAGGTATTCCTCAGTTATTATTAGCACACAATCCTGATCTTGAGTACCTTGCTTTGGGTGGTAACAAGTTGAAAAGTTTACCTGAAAAGTTTTTTGATAAATCTTCAAAAATTCGCCAGTTGTATTTACAAGCCAACCAGCTAAAAAATCTTTCTGCTAAAATTTTCAGAAACGAAAATCCTCGTGATGTAAGTTTTAATATTTTTGTTTTTATTTTTAGCTTTAACTATCAAATAAAATACTTGATTTTTAACAAACATCATTATCAGCCTATTAGTTTATTTCAAACTTCTTTTAGAAAAAATATTTTTTATCATACATTTCAGCTATTATTACTTTTAATGTTTTATAGGACATAACTAAAGGTGATGTATCCGGCTTAAGTCCTTCAAAACTCAAAATTTTTGATTTGACAAGTAACTTAATAAAATTTGGAAAGAAATATCTAGGAAAAGAAATTCCGAAACTAGCTCATGATTTACATCATATTAATAACGAACTTTAATTTTTTTTTCAAATAGTTTGTTTTGTAAAGCTAAGTTCCAAAAAAATAACTTCTATGCCTTTTTAATTTTTCCACTTTTTTGTTGTTTTTTATTTATTTTAATAATCTTAACACAACGTTCAAAAAAAACATTGTAAATTTCACATGTTGTTGTTCCTGTAATGTTTTATAGTACTTGCCATTGTTCTTTACTGTAACTGTTTTCTTATGCTGCTTAAATAGTTTGTAATTTTTTTAAACTTTTTATTTAAATAAAAAATAAAATATAGCGAGAGAGTACATTTTTAAAATAATTAACTGCAATAAGTACTTTTATTTTCTTTATAAAATCGGTAATAGTTGTTAACTGCCAACCAACTGTAAAGTATGTTGTTCAAGTGTAACTGTTTAATTTTTTTAGTTTGTTTAGTTTTTGTATTATGTTCTTTTTTAAAAGCATATTTTTCTTTGATGATCATAACTCCATTAGTTCTTATTGTTTCAATTCTTATAATTTATCACGAAACTTAAACTTTTAGCTTGAACTTTAATGAACAAAGGTACTATTTAAAATTAATACAAAATAAATAAATGTAATTCTACTTTTTAACAGTTATGTATGTTTTCAACAATCAACAGCTATATTTTTCATACCAAACGAAACTTATGTAATTAGTTAAAAAAATTAAATCATAAAAGCTTCTTTGTTAAATTTTTTCCTTTACTTTACAAATTTTCTTCCGAATGTACGTAACTATTTGTCTATCGTTGCTGCTTAACTTGTTGAATTTTGTTATGATAAAAAATCAATAATATGCTTTTAAATTACTTTAGAAGTATGTAAACATTTTATGCAATTTAAGATTAAACTATATAAATTTGGAACGCTTTTCTAAAAATAAGTTTTACCGCATTATTTATACCACCATATAGCTTAAGTGGAAACTTCATATAAAATGTCTAAAATTTTAGTAAACTGTACATTACATCTAATAGATGAACATGTTAGATATTGTTTTTTTTTTCATTTCCTTCAATAAAGATTTATGATTGACAATATATTATAGATTATATTTTCAAACTCAGTGTAATTGCGGATAACATAGCTTCAATTTACTTTGAATATAAGTATAGGTACTTTTTTAGATTTGTTATTCAGCAGCTGTGAATAACTTCAGTTAATATATATAGTTAATAATATTGGTATATATAATATAAGCATAAAAAAGTACTAAAATATCTGTGAAAAATATAAATTGTGTTATTGAAACTTTAAAAATAGTGATTAAAAACACCTTTAAATAAAGTATAACTAACTTCGCCAGGATCTTTACTAACAAATGATTATTATGAAACTTTGAATACTTGAATTAAATAGATAATTCTTAAAGTTAAAAGTTAAAAGCTACTAATTTAATTTAATCGTAGTAATGGAGTAATAAGATCACTAGATCGTAATTAGTTTTGCTCTTGTTTTTTGTGTGTTATTCAGTTAGTTTATCGTTTAATTTAAAGGAAAACGTGTTAATGTTGTTGTTTAATTACAAATATATAAGTTTGTTTTACGTCCTTGTAAAACTTTCAAAAGCTATGACATCAAGTCAATTCATTTAATTGGTAAGACTTTTATTTTGTTCGATAGAAATTTACATTAAACTCTTATTTAGCTTATATTAGACTTATTTTTGTAGTGTTTTAAATATTAAAATTGTCAATAACAGATTATTTTAAGTCTATAATTATCGCGCTTAAAATTTAAAAAATTGTATAACTTATTCTCATAAACAATACCTTTAACACAACTTATATTGTTCCAGTTTAAAAGTTGAAGTGTTTTTTTTTAGTTTTGATTATTTTACCTTATAAATTTACAGGGTTTACATTTAGTATGAGTCAAAACAATTACTTAAAACTAAAAAAAAGTTCAAGATTCTAAAAAAACAATAACTTTTTTATTTTTGTTTTGAGTTTTTCTACTAGTTAAAATTAAAACATTTTTTTTTGCTTTAATGAAAAGTCAACTAATATCAGCTTATAACTATTTTACAAAGTAATTAATTTAAAGTTTTTTTGTTATAAGGTAAGTTAACCTAATCTATTTAAAATAAAATAAAACTAATAGTTGTGTTTATTGTAAAACCTATATTAGTAGTAATTGAATACTACATTAGGTAAAAGAAACTTATGAACATAGTTAAATTTTAGATATTACAGTAACCTCTCGCATCTTTACGCACTCGTGACGTTACGCACTCTCGTTTAGTTACGCAATTTAAAATTCCACAGAAATTTTTTTTTAATATTGTACAAACTAGTTTTATTGTATATTTTTAAATTTAAAATATGTTTCTAAATGCTAACTAACCTCTCGATATTTTTAGACTTTGTAAACTTATGTTCCTTGACTAGTTGATAAACATTTATTTATACTTCAGTATATCAGAAATTTTGTTAACAGTAAAAGATTAAATTAAAATTCTGAAAGAAATATGACTTTGTTAAATAATGAAAGTTTAATGAAATAAAGAAAGATTAAATACAAATAAATAATACAGCATTCTTGCCCTATGTATGAATAAACATCTAAAAAAGAAATCTAATGAAACTTCTAGCAAAAAGTAGCAATTGTACTTAACAAATATAGAGCTTACACTTAACACAAATATCAATTGTTTTTTTTACTAAACATATCACTAATTTTGTATTTTTAGCTCATACTTTACATAAGGAGCCTGTTGTACTATATGGCTTTGACCTTTTTAGCTTAGTTGTCTTAACACCCCTTCTTTTGTACCTTTCAAAAAATAAGATGATTTTCAATTCCTCAAATTCTTATGACATGAAATTTAATTCCTACTCAAAAATTTCATTAATATATCTTTAATACAAGGCAAGACAAGTTTATCCTTATGTAGTCAAAGGTCAAATTAAAAAAGTTGTAGTAACATAAACAATTTTTATCAAACATTTTACTTATACTTTTGTTGAAAAGAAGAAATCCATTATAACACCTAATTTGATTTTTGTAAAAGGCTATAGAAACAAGTTTTAATATAGACACCACACCATTTTTTAATTATAAACAAGTGCTTAATTGTAAACTAAATATGCTGGTAGAATAGAATATAAATGTTAAGTGTCAAATAAGTCATATATAAATAAAGATTAGGATAAAATTTCGTTGTTATTAAAACTTGTAAAATTTTTCAACAAGTATTATTATCTTATATAAAATTAAACCCTTTTTTCTTTGTTTTAAAATATGTAAAATTTTATTTTTCTTTTTATATTTATAAATAAAGTGAAAAAATGTTAAAAGTGGGAAAATACCAGTCTGCTTTTAATTAGAAGCAATATCAAAAAACAGTCATTATAGTAAATATATTTGGTACCTCTCGTATCTTTACGATCTCTCATATCATTACGCACTTTTTCTGTGGACACAATGTGCGTAAATAAGCAAGAGGTTACTATAATTTACTTATGGTCAACTTGATGCAAAATATTTTCGTAGTAAAGAATCAAACCAAATGAAAATATATGCTATACGGTTATTAATACTTATTAGGTTTAAATAAATAATAAACTTAGTTATAAAGTAAAAAAATTAGAAACTAAATACTTTTATATACTTTTTGCTTTTGAATACAAGATGTTTTAAAGTTTTGTATCTATGTTTAAATTATTTACCTAGAAGCAAATAATATCGTACTTTAAAATTTTAAATGCTTTTTTTATTTAAAAATATACAACTTAAATAATTTTGCTTTGTTATAGGCTACTCTTACTTGGTTTTACCACAAAAGTTAAAGTAAGTATAATCTTTTAAATTGTATTAGATACATTGCTTTGTTGTATACTTCTAACAAAAATGTGTGGTTATATTTATTAGGATTAAGTGTTTTTATAATCTTGTGCATACTTATATCTCGCTTTTAATGGAAAGTTAAGTGATATGGTTTTAGCGAAGATAATGTTTTTGTCAGTATTTATCAAAATGAGCATCTGTGCATAATAGTTTGCACCGAAATTTAGTGAATTTAAAAAAGCATTTTTATTTTTTCATTAACTTTTGTAAATTTTAGTAATAAAAACTATTAAACCAAAAAAACTATTTAATTACAACACGTTGATGTTTAAATAAATATTTTATTTCCATGCATAAAAGTAAACTTTATTATTAAATTAAGTTTGTGGGCAAACCTTATAAATTCACATTGTGGTTTCAGTAATTACTGAAAAACAAACTTTTAGTAACAAGTGAACTTGTTAAATAACACAGTAAGAAACCCTTTACAACAATTAGTATCTTTAATAGTTATTAACTGTAGATTATATAAAGCACTCTTTTATAAGACTTAAATATAAATATTTCGAACAAACTAATGAAAATTATCATTTGTTTTGCAGTTACCATCCGTAAAACAATTTAAAAAGTCAATAAAATATTTACCACTTCTAAAAAAAAGGAGATTTTCCATCATTTAAAAAAACTAATGTGTGTTGCCTTAGTAGATCAATATTTAAAAGTCTAGTTATGAAACGAAAAAGTATGCAAATAAAATAACAAATAAATAATGGTACAAGCGAAACTTTTTTTATATAATTTATTGATTATTCACCTTGTGAACTCTTCAAATCATAGTTTTAATCTAAGGTCAAACCAAAAGAAAAAAAGAATTATTAAAATATTTAAAGTGTCGGTCTTAGGTTTAAAAGTTCACAAACTTCGAGGTTGAAACACTGTTGTTTAAATATAGTTTCATTTGCAAATTAACATCAATGAAGTTTGTTTTTTACAAGTATGCTATTTCTTTTATACTTTGTAGTTTATGTGATGAAATATCACTTGTTACTTTTATATTGTGTAATGTGTATCTTATTCAAAAGTTATGACAAAAAGTTCGGACTAAAAAGGTTTGATTGTTAAAACATACTACATTTTTTTCAATTAATTAGAAGAATATACTTCTGTAAGATGTTTTGGTCCAACAAAATAGCTTTTTTTTCATTTGTCTAGTTGATTAACCAATGTGTTTAGTGAAAATTGTTTTGTATTTTAGGTTTGTTTTTATAAAAACATATTGCGTTTATCAGTTCTTACTACAGTGCTTCCTCGCTAATCCGGTCCTCGCTAATCCGGTTCCTCGCTAATCCGGCCGGTTTTAGTCGAGAAGTCACTTATTTACTTTAGCGTTTTTAGCGTTTAATTTCATTTTACTTCGAAAAAGTATTCAACTTACGTTTTATAAGTATGCAAGCAATGTATCGTTACGTCAAAATAAAGTATCATTTGTATAATATTAAGTTTTTTTTTCATACTTTTCCCGCTCAGTTGTAACAAACTTGTTTATTATTCATTTGCAATTTTTTTGTCTTTGCTAAGCAAGTTACACTTTAATATACTACAATCAACATATCTGGTTAAAAAATGGATAAGACAGCAAAGAAAAGAAAAGGCGTTCAACTAACAATTGAAAACAAGTTAAAAGTTTGCGAAATGGCAAACAATAATGTGCCTAAAGCTGTTATAATGAGCCAGTTTAACATTGGTAAGTCAACTTTAAATGAAATTTTGAGAGGCGAAGAAAAGTTCAAAAAGTTTAAAGCCGAAAAGAAGGATCTGGGACTAATTGGAGTTGCTAAAACGGTAAAAAAAGTAGAGGGAGGTGTCTTTGACAAACTAGACAGCGCTCTTTTACATTTGGTTTCGTCAGGAACGTGAAAAGGGTTGTCCGATAACTGGCCCAATACTATTAGAAAAAGCCTCCGTGAGTTTTCTGCTAAGAAACGAGAAAGCACTGTAAAACAATCTTCCATTGTTTCTTTTTTCAACAAAAATCTTAATTTAGTAAAAGTGTTAACAGTGAAGTTTTTTTTCACTAATTTAGAACTTATAAAATTTTGTTTCGTTTAGTTTTGTCTGCTTTAATTCTTTTTTCTTTGAATAAAGTAAAATAAATTAAATTAACAGAAATTTTATAGTACGTTTTGTTCTATACATTCATAATATAACTAAGGTAGATAATTTGTAAAAAAAGCGATATTTTGTTCTTATCCGGCTAAAGGAAAATCCGGCCGTATTTTCAAAAAAATCTTGCCCAACTTGGCCGGATTAGCGAGGAAGCACTGTACTCGTAATTATACTAAAAAGATGTTTTCAGATAAAAGATTGTGTTAATAACAGCGGTCGAATACCAAGAATAATACGTAAATACAACGTAACAATTGAAAATAATCTCGTTTGATTTAATGTTGTGGTTTTATGTAATGTTATTATGAGTTTGTAATTTATAACTTTTAATCATACTGCTTTTGGTATATTTAGTCTCCTTGGTTATTGCTGATTATTGTAGTACAAAAGTTAAGCTTGGAATTTTAACATAATTAGGTCAAGATTAAAGTTTAATTACTGTATGCCTTAAAAATGTAGCTTATATTATTGAATAAATGTTAATTTTAGGTACTTTGTTTTGTGCTTCACCTATAGAGAAATTAGTAGTAAGGGTTTAAATAACTACCGTAAATAATAAACAAAATTCGCAAAAGCTATACAACATAAAAATGAATAACTGCAATAAGTACTTTTATTTTTTTATAAAACCTCTAGTAGTGGTTAAATGCTAACCAACTATATTACAATCAGTTAGTTTTTCAATTAGTTTTGTACAACTTTTTTCCGTTGCATATCTTATTTAAAAAATATAACAAAGAAGATTTAATTTTATCTTAAATTTATTTTGAGTACTTTCGAAGTAAGGCTTGTCAAAAATTGTATCTTTCTAAGTTAAACTGAATTGAAACAAAAGATATATTGTAGTTTACAGTTTTAAAATATAAAATAATGTAATAATCAAGTGTAAAAATTCAATAAATGCTTATAAATACTGAAGAACTTTGCTGTACTAATAAAACTTGTTAGATTAAAATCAAACTAAATTAAACCAGCGATAAAAATGGCATAAAACTACACTTTTGAAAACTTTTACAAAAACAAACTACTTTAAAATTAAATAAATTTAAGAAAAAAAGCAATAGTTTTGTCATATATTTTTTTATTAGTTTAGTCTAAAATATGTAATAATGAGTATTCTTTTAACCATTAGTTGTACGTAAACTTCAAATTTTTCATAGAACTAATTTACTGTTATCATAAATTAGAAACTAATTAATATAGCACCTAATTAAAATATTCAATAACGTACTTCCTATCTGTAAAGCAATTGCAAAAACATAAAAATACACTAAATATATTTAAATAAACAAATGTTATACAATAAAACATACTGTTGCATATAGTTCCAAAAATTATTATTATTTAATACATAGAATAACTAGTAAAAAACATAAATCTGTACAAATATTTAAACAAACAAAGAATACTTTAAGTTTACTTTTTATAGTGTGTATTAAATGTATGAACTTTTCAGTAGTATTTTTTACCCAAGTTCAGACCACTAAAAAGTAGTTAACATATTTCAAGTTTTAATTTGAAAGTTTTAAAATTTAGAAACTTTCAAGGTTAGAACTTTTGGTCAAAGATATTTTGTTAATGTTTATAAAGAAATCATTTAAAAAGTTATCTCTTTTAAACTTGGTAATGTCATGATAAATTTTCAGTTTTATGTAAAAAAAATTCACGTATAACTTTCATACTATGTCGTCTTATTAAATTTTAAATTATATTTATACAGTATTAAAATTGTAGTAATGATTGTAAATAATAGTATCAAAAGAATGTTATTTAGTGTATTTAATTATTTTTACAAAATATGTAATATCAAATTACTTCTACTTTTTTGTCAATTCGGTTATTTAATTTGTATACTGAAAACAGTTGTAAAACTTTAGTTCCAGTTTATGGCAAGTTGACGGAACTAATAATTGCAAACATGTTAAGATATAATTTAGATAAGAAACATTGTATAAATTAAATTCGGCTAATTTCGAAGAACAATACATAAGATAAACGTAGTTAGTTGTTGTGTGGTGTGGTTTCGAACGTTAGTAGAAAATAGTTTTTTACTATACTTTTCATTTGTTTTCTTTTGATATTTGTAGTTCAAAGCTTGTCTTTCAATAAATTAAATTTAGTTTTTAATTTAGAAACATCAGCTAAAAATATTATTATGTTTTTTTAGTGATTTTATAGATGTTTTCGAACATTTATCATCTACAAAGTTTAAACTAGTTTTAAATTTGTTCGAGCTAAATAATTTTAATTACAAATACTGTATAAGTCTACTTGAGACAATACAGTGCACTAATTTTAACAAAAAAAACAGCTTTATAAATACTTTTAAACTTATAGGTATTTTGAACAAAAGTTTACTATTTCAGCATAATTTGAAGTATGTAGCTTTAATGGTAACTTTATTTATTCTAAACTGTAAAAAATATGTTTTTAAAATTCAAACAGTTATTGACAGTTATTTTGAAATAAAAGAAGTATATTTTATATAATTTTAAAAAATAGAATTAAAAAGAAACTTTTAATAAAGTATTTGATAGATGAAACAGTAAAAATATAACTAAATTAATACTAAAAGAAACAGTCATATAAGTAACTATACAACTTAAGTTATCATTATACTTACGCGGATTTAGGCATAAATCTACTATAGTGTATCTAAACTAGTAATTTTTAAATAAAGTAGTAGACTGAGGTCAAACCACATCAAAATTTATTATTTTTTTAATTAGGAGTTTTAAATTGAAAAGTTCACAAAAATTTCAACAAAACACCAATAACTAGAGGTATTTCATTAACGTTCACATATTTTTTTAAATAGATTAATTTTTTAAAGTTTTACATTTTCGTGTTTTATAATATAATATGCAACTTTCAATTCTTTTTATTTTACCTGACTACTTCTTTCAAATATTTTTAAAAGTATGTCGGCTCTTTTTATTACAAGCTTTTAACATACTACAAATTAAAACGTCTAATCTAGTATAACAATGAGTTTTGAATGTATGCTATTCTAATACTGTACAAATTATTCAAATTTTAAAACAGGTATTCTAACAGGTTTAACCGTGACACATATAATAAGTTATCGCTACTTTTTGTCAGGTTGGTTAATCGGTGTTTACTGAAAACTGTTGTAAAACTTTAGTTTCATTTTAAGTAGGCATTTTGCGAATGAACGGTTTTATTAATTTCCTAAATAGTTTTATTATTATTATTAGTTGTGTTAGTTACTAGAACTGAATTCTTAAAATGATACGTAAAAAAACGTGACATTAAACATAGACCTATAGTTTATAATCCTATTAATTTTTTTATGGTTTGGTTATTTATAGAGTGAGGTAAAGAAGTTTTTAAAAGGCTTTGTGTATCTGTAGTTCAAAGCTTATCTTTGAATGACTGTTATTTCGGCTTCAAGCTTGGAAATAATCCTGTTAACATATTCTAAAAAATCCTTGTCCTTTAAATTTTTTAATGGTTTGGTTATTTATAGAGTGAGGTAAAGACAATTTTTAAAAAGATATTTTTTCATTTGATGGCTTTGTGTATTTGTAATTCAAAGCTTATCTTTAAATGACTGTTAGTTCGGCTTCAAGCTTGGAAATAATCCTCTTAAGATATTCTAAAAAATCCTTTTCCTCTTTATATTTGTGATATTATAATTATTTACAAAGCTAAATAATTGATACTATTTAACATAATTAATTCATACAATGCGATGCAATTTGAAAAACAATATCTTTATAAAAACTTCTAATAAACTTTTAGTATTCTTTATAAAAGTAGTTATGGTTTCCACATAACTAAATAAATTCCTTAAATTTATAAATCTAAAATAATAAAGTTACTATAATTACCAAAGTTTTAATTTATAAACATATATATTTTGAATCATATAGCTTTTTCTTAACTATAACAAATTATTTAAAGTATTTATTTTTATTTTCGACTTTAGTAAAAGTTTTAGTTTTTACACGTAACTTATTTTGTAACATTTAAAAATTGTAAAATTATGCATAAAAACATGTAAAATTTGAGTGCAAGCTTTTTTCAATGTAATGAAAATACAATACAACCAATAAATTAAGAACTAGAAAATTGCATCAAATTTAAATCAAGTACTCAATAAAAATTATCGATCTAATTTTTTTTAATATAGTGACTGAGTAATTAAAAAATAACAAACAAACTAACCATCGTTATAGGTTTAAAAAAATCCTTAAATTTACTTAAGTATGTTGGAATACCAATTATTATTGCAAGATAAGTTGGTGTTTCTGAGACGGCGATTTTATATTTTCATCGAAGCTTCATATAAAGAATAGATTTTTAAAGTAAGATCAAAGTAAGAATAAAGGAAGATCTAAATCTTATAGACTCATTAAAGAAGTTTTAATCTTTAATGTGTTTATCACTGTTTGATATATATGTACTGCAGTCTAAGTATATAGTTGTTATTAATTTACAAAATATAACTTAGTTTTGTTTTAATATAAATCACTAACCGTACAATTTATCTAATAAAATACGATCAAAAAACATGATTTATTTTTCATATTAAAATAGTTTTTTGGTATTTTAATTAGTTAGTCATCTTAAGAGTTAATGTTATTTGTAAACACGAAATATAATACTAGATGAACATCAAGTTTCAAAAATTAAAAGATTTCAAAAATTTCTATTCAGTTTTGGTAGTGATATTTCATATTAGATAAAGTTACACAAAAGAAATTTAGAACTGTTTGGATTTTCAAAAAAAAAACTTTTGAAATTTGTTTAAAATATGATTAATATATACTTGATATTATAAGCACTTCTCCATATTGAAATTAAAAATGATTATACAGCTTACACAGTTTTTTTGTAGTGTTTGCGTAATATTTTCTCTATAACTCTTAAAATTAAAACTTTTAGTAAGAACATTTACAAATACTGTTTTAAGCAATGTTACAAACAACTACATATTTACTTAATTGGTCAATTAACATATTAATCAAGTGTTTATGTTTACAAAACTATTAAAACCTTCAAAATGTTAAGTCATGGAGTTTTAACTGCAATGACAGAAACATTTCTAGAAGGATTAATTGGCTTACGTTGTGTGTTACGATTAAATCTTTTCAATCACTCAAACTTTTTGAACGTAATTTTGAAACAAAGAACATTTAGTTTAAACCTCATTATTTTAATGTTACAATACTGTTTATTATTACTATTTATCGAATTATATAGCAAGTGTAAAAAATATATGTAACTGTCTTTATATAGCTTGAACCACAATGAGCTTACTTATAAGACTCAGTAGCATCTTAAATCTTAATTATGTTAAAAGTATGTATTAGAAATAAACAGTTATCCATAAGTAGTTAATGGTAGTACTTAGGTGCTTTTTCAATAAGTGTTAAAGGATTAAGTCAAGTACTAATGTACGAAATATTTTTTTTTAGTTTATAACTACTTCTTTTAATTATAACAAAAATAGAAAATTACTAAATAATTGTTTTTAAAAAATTATATGTTTATGTATAAAGTAGAAAAAATATTAATGTTATTTAAATTTTAAAAATATTAATTTTACGTTCAAAAGTTTATTATTTATAATACACATTAGAAATTTCTAGTAAATTGTAGTCATAAGTTTAAGTAATTTCAGTAATTTTATTATTTTATATAATGTTAATTTAATTTGAATAAAAGTTATACATTGAAACAATCTTTTGTTTTATAATGAAAAATGTTTGTTGAGATTTTATCACTGTAGTTATTCGTGGTAATTGCTTTATTCTGAAAATATTACTAAGAACAATGAAATGAATTAAGCCGTTTATAAAAAGCATGCAGGATAATAATAAACCGATGAACTGCGGTGCTTTGTAACAAGATAGTAAGAAAAGATTTAAAAAATTTTATATAGTAAAATTGTCATGTTTAGAACTTGTTTTATTCATTTTATGAAGCAGTAACGTTTGATCTTAAAAGTTTGTTTTTTAGGCAAAACTTTACATTGTTACCAAAATTACGAAGCTTTGTGACGTCACAAACTAACAATATAATATAAGTGAATAACTAAACAACCGATCATGTCTGCAAGCGATTAAACTTGAAAACGAAGAAAGAAGAGGTAGAATGAAATTTATTATTAAAAGAAGGACACGAAAAAAATAACACAGTTGTTTTTAAGCAACACTTGTTGGTGGTACATAAATGTAGAGTGATATTTTTAAAAGCCGCTTAGTTTTATAAAGTATACTTTTATTAGGTTTAGCTCAAATTCTAATTGAGCAAATGATAAATTAGTGTGTTCCTAATAATCAAAATAAAATATAAACATGATTTTTTTAGGTAATTAAAGTCAATAACTCCCGTAAAACCTCAAACATGTCAATACTTCGTATTCAATTATCTGTTTACTTGTTTTATTTAATGTTTTTGACAATTTTTTTACTTTATGCATTTGTCCGTGAAACCTATGCTAAATTAGTATCATAGTAAATTTTATTTATTGTTTAACATTTGTTTTCTCAAAAAACAAATTATAGCATTTAACGTTTTTTTAATCAGTAAAATAATAAAAAGGGTGTAAATATTAAATATTTTGTAGTTAATAAAAAATAATAGTGTATCCTTAGTAACTTTATAAAAGCGAAATTAAAAAAACACCTTTTAAAAAATTAATAAAGAAATCAAATTGCAATGATTTATTATTTATATAAAAAATATAAAACTGCTTTAACTAGTTTTTCCATTTTAAAGTAATTCTAGGCGTATCATGCTTTAATATTGATTTGTTTACCTAATTTTGTTTCCAAGCTTCTTGTTATTAAATAGTTTTGCGTAAAAATACTTTTATTTAATTTAATTGGAAAATAAATCAAGTAATTTATATGGAGAATAACCTGTTTTTATTTAATATGTGTGCAGACAAAGGTAGATTTTGTGTAGTTTTCTTAATTGATCAATTATTTTTTTGTACTCAATATAGAAATTGAATAATATTTAACATTGCATAATTAAATAAGTAATTTGAAAATATTTTAAGTAATTTTTTTACAACTAAAATTTTAAAGAACCACAAAAGCTACCACTTGTTTACATATGATTCTAACAAAGTTACTTTTGTTATTAATATTTGAAACGAAAATTGTATTTTTGTTATATTTATTTATTTTATGTACTTTCTTCGTAAACATCATACTATTGACTACTAAATGCATCTAATATTTAAAGTTTAATAATAGCATTAACAAAGTTTACTTAAATGTATTTTAAATGTACATATAATGAGTGATTCATTTACTGGGTGGGTGCATCTGTTGCACCGACCCTCGAGTCCAAATGATTTATTTTTCAGCGTGAGGAATCACATAAATAAACAACACAAACAATATTAGCTTCCAAGCTTTCACAAACGTCGCGCACTTTACGTTTTTTCAGAAAACAACCCTTATATGAATTGTATGAGACCTTGAAAGTTCAACTATTGCATGTAATCATCACAAAAACACACTCTACACGTTTAGAGATGTTTTAAAACATCTCTAAACGATTTGAAGAAACTTTTATAGAAGCGTTTTAGGTTTTCGGTACATATTTATCATTTTTTGCTATTTTTAAAGTTTTATTTTGAGAAAATCAAGAAGTTCTTTTGTGAAAATTCTTCAAATTTTTTAAAACGCGAAAAATGTGTTTTTTTGATGATCACTACATGTATAAAAAATTGCAGCTAAGTATTTAATTTTTAAGGTCCCATTCAATTTATATATGAGTTGTTTTCAGGTATAAAAATAAACTTTGCAACGGTGGTAAAAGACAGGAAGCTAGTTTTTTTTTTTGTTATTTTCAATGCTGAAAAAACTATCATTTTGCTAATCAAGTATTTTCATTTTTGAGGGGCAACAGATGCACCATAGTGTACAGTGTTTAAAGTTTATTTCTACCTAGTTACATCCATATTGCCATACGTAAATAATTTTGATTAGAATCAATAACGAATTCCTAAAAGTTTCTTATCTTTATGTAGTGAGTAAAAATTTCAAAACTGTATTTTTTTGATGTCATTACTCAACCTTAAAATGTTTTTCTAATAAGCAAAAAATTGAGTCTTACATTGCAACTTTCAGTAACCGTTATCATTCTGAAATGTTGTCGCGATTGAGATGTACTCTCGCTCGATTAGATGTTAATTTGAAACCAGGTTCAATTCCAAGAGAGATGAAATACATCGATATTATTAATAGCAGATTGAGCAACGCTTCTAAATTCAATTTGTCGTTATTTTTGAAGTACCTTAAAGCGACCGTAGTTTGATAAAACAATTATTTAGCCTATTAAATTTGGTTTTGAGCTCTTATATATCTATTAATAAGATCTTATAGTTAAAATTTAAGTTTACAATTCAGTAGATCAAAAATAATAATGTCACAATTAAAAAAAGAAAAATATACAAAAGTGTAAAAAATAGTTTAGTTTTTATTTTAAATAAATAGGTGATATGTATAGCTGAAACTCTCAACCCTAATTTTTTATCAAGATCTTTTATTTTTGTCTAATAAGCGAACAATTGTGCTTTAAAAAGATTGCAACTTTGATTAACCGGTGCATTTCATCTAGACTAGTTTTATACTGAGATCGAGCATTAAATTTATAATTTTCACACGACTTTTATTACTATATATATGTATTTTTGTCTGATATTACATTTTTATTAAAATTTAGTTTATTTTATTTCTTTTTTAAGAGGCCTAGCTTAATGAGTCTTCAAAATTTTAAAACAATAAGTTTGAGTTTAAACAAACTAATAAAATTACCTGAAGTTGTTTTTAGTAACACACCTTAAATGACTAAGTTATTGATGAGGAACTACTTATTGGTGTCAATTCCTGCTAATTTGCTAGAAGTTAGCAGTAGTATTTAGTAATATTTACAAATTTTAAACTCATTTTTTTTAGTCTAGTCAAAGTTTTAAACAATAATATTATAATTATTTTAGAATGAAGGTTAGTTTATATAATTCCTATTGTATTTTAAAGTCAAAAATCATACTGGATACAAATGTTCTGTATTTATTTTAAAACAAACTTTCTTAGATTAGCTGTTTTTAATAATTTTAAAGTATACAAACAAGTTAAACTTATACAATTAGAACAAGCAAACTTTGAAAAAGCTATATTTAAATAATACTGAAATATGACAGTTTTATCCAACTTGATTGGAAGCAATATTATGCTTATTGACCTGCAGTTAAGTAAAAATTACCTAGAATAATTATTTGGTGATATATTTATGTTACTTTGACATCAATTTAAAAACTTTTTATTTGTTTGTAATTTATAAGTTAGTTATATTCTTTTAGGATTCTATGTTAATAACAATATAAAACAAACAATTTTATTTACACCTTGATGAAACTAAATGAACGCTTTATGTTTTTTTTATTTGGTTAGAGCGTTTTATGTTGTTTTTCCAAATATCTCAAATTATAAAGCAAGATTTTTATCAAAACTAACTTATAAATTTTTATTTAAAGTTAATACATTATTTTCAAAGTTTTTTAAAAGATTAAAATCTAACGAACTTTTAATTTAACTCTTTTGCTCTCAATACAATAAAATTTTATATAAATTAAATACGGCTGATTTTAAGATTACACACACTACTTAAGATATACTAATAATTGTTGAAAATATATACTTTCTCAGAAACAATTACAATATTTAAAAATTTAGCTTGAGTTGAATAAATTGACCTTGCTTCCATATGGATCTTTGGAAAGTTTAACAAATCTCAAAACACTTTCTGCATTTAGAAACAAATTAAAATGTTTGTTACCTGCATCATGTTTTAAAGTTTTTTAAAATCTTATGTGTGAAGAAATCACATAATAGGTTAATTTAACTATTTATAAATATACTAAAGACACATTAGATGTTATTTAGTATTGTTTTAAAATATTTCATAGTAGCTGATAACTACTTAGAGCTTAAATATTAGCCAACCAAAGATGGTTTGAACTTTGTTAGTAAAATATTTTATTTGATTGTTTGATACATATTTAAAGTAACCAACTACAAAAATTCTTCTACTTATATACTTTAATTCTGGTAATCAACGAAACTATAAAGATATAACAAGTTTTAAGCTACTAGATTCACGACTATTAATTACTTAAAACTATATTACTGTCAAAGATACAATAATGGTCTTTCTTTTTATTTTAACCATTAAGTTAGTAGTGATATTATTGAGGTTTTTATAAAATGACATAGGAATGAAAAATTGTCTTGGAATTTCAATTTGGTGTCATTTGTTTATGAATTCTAACTAAAGTCAATTTTTTTAAAGTTATAAACGAAAGCCAAATAAAAAATTTAGTAATTAATTCCAATTAAACTTTAATTAAGTTCGCATAACTTCAACTTACAAAATAGGTATTACGCCTACAAAGTCATCACAAATTAGATTAATTTCTATCAATTTTTCATTAAAATTAAAACTTAATGATTTAGTTGTGTAAATAAACTGACAATTTCAAAGTTTCGTGTGTCGTGGTTTTTATGATTTTTGTTTGGTATTTATTGTAAACACGACAAAAACAGATTGCGCAAAAACAAAAATTTATGGAGTTTTTGCCCCGCGGCAATTTATAAAAGTTGTTTGTTCATTGAATGTCAAAAAAAAATAACAATTATGTTCTCATGTTTCCTTAAGCTGTACAGCTTACTGTATTTAGAAAACATCTGTTATAATAATACGAACAACTAAATTTGTAATCATTCAGATTTTAAGAAGTATTTGTGCATTATTTTTCAAAAACGGTAGTATAAGTTTTTCATTATTATATTATTCACTGTTTGTAATAAAATTGAAATTATTAAAAGTTTAACGCCTTCTTGTTTAGTGATAAAACTAGCTATAAATTAAAATGATATTCTAGGTTCATCTTGGAAGCAACGATATCGAAGTATCACCTGACAGTATTACACCAACCCTAAAATAGAATCTGTCAGAATATGGCCTAACAAGTTACAGTGTTTGCCACTAACTTAGTTTATATACCAAAATCAGTTAAAGTAATTTTTTATCTTTTAATTTTATATCTTCAAACTATTAAAACCTCTAATCAAGTAAATAACTAAAGTTAAAACGGCATAAAATACGATTAATTTTTTTTTGTTTTTTAGGATATTTTACTAAACATTATATAATATTTTTTATTTACTATAACAACTAATTAATTAGAACTATTGTAATTTTTAGCGTAGTATTATGTTGTACAGGTTTTTGTTATTTAACCTGTTTAACAAGAATGTTTATATCAAATTACATGATTATTGTTGGAGTTGTTTTTTTGTTCTGTAAATATGTAAAACATTATTTACTAAGCAAGATACTACAATTTAAAAATGTTTAGAATATAAGCAATAGAAAACGAGCAAGTAGTATCTAAAAATAAAGTACACGTCTTTACCATAACTCTTTTATTTCTTAATATAAAGAAACATTTCACACAACTTCTAAATAACCACTAATCACTAATTTGTTAACAGAGAATTGGTAATGTGATTAAGCACTTGTTTTGGTTAACTTGAAAAACTTAAGTAGTTCAATTTTCTAAATTACAATTTTCCAAGAATTTAATCTAACATTTGTTTTTATGAAGTGTTTTATGTTGCTGTATAAAATTTATTCAATCTTAGGTTTGAATAGTTTTTTATTGTTAATATATAAAATATTCTAATTACATTTGACATGAAACATTTCATCTTTTAGAACCTTAATAATTACTTAAACTTTTCTGATATTTTTACTTAAACTAATAACAAAAACACCCAAAACTAGTATTAACTTTTATTGTAACAATAATAACTTGTAATGAGAATTATTAACTTAATAAAAGCTTCTTTTTTTGTTAGTGTACTTTTAATAACTGGTTAAAATTTGTTAAGAAGAGTTTTTATAAAAAAAATAAACAACCCATTTGTTAAATACTTAAAACTTTTACGTCAAAAAACCTAGGACGATATAGATTTTTAGTACTTTTACCTATTGTAATCTCAGACTTTAACCTGCTATGATTCAGAGTTTATTTTTCACATTTGAAAGCTGTAAAAACCAACTCACAGCCTAGTTTAATTTGAACAAAGGAAAATAAAATTTTTAAAAATTGAGTGAAAGTTATAAACATTAAAGGAAACCACCTTCACAAAACTCCTCACCAGAGATGTTAAAATGCTAAAAGTTACTATGGTAATTCAGCAATGAAGTGTTTTATTTTTGGTTTGTTTTAAGTTAGTAATTTCACGCTTGAGTAAACAAAGCAGAGCTTTTTAACATGTCTGCTCCTCACCACCTTTTCATAAAAACCCCCGATGCTGAAAATCTTCTTTTGGCCAGAAATAGAACTGATGAGTTGAACAAAAGTGTTTTCGACTTTTTTGTTCAACTTTCAGAAACGCACACCCTCGTGATGTATGTTTTTATTTGTTAATAAGTTTTAAAAATTTATTTATATTTAAAAAAAAAAATTCATGTTGAAACTTCTAAAGTCTTTATATTACTTATTATAAGTTACATCAACTTCTTTTTAGTATAATTCGTTATTTTAAGATTGTTATTTTAGTATAGATCAACAACAATTACAATAAATTTTGTAATTGAAGTTGCAAATATATATCAAGAAAAAGAAATTCGAAAGCACGCAAATAGATCACACTCGCTATCCTAATTACGCAGATTAAGTGTTTTTTTATTTTAACATTGTTTCATTTTAAAATTGCTTATAAGCTACACCATGTAAATAACGAGCTTTAGAGTTGTTATATTTTCCTAATTTAATTTAAAAATTAAATATGTGAGTTACTGTAGCATTTTTGATTTTTTATACAATTTTTTTTTTTTTGTTAAATTTTTAAAACACACTATTCAACAAGAATAGTCAAAATGTTTTCATACAGTTCCTTAACAATCCGTTTTCGTAATTCCTTGCCAGTGTTCTACACTGTACATTTTTAATAAAGCTGCCAATATGTTGTTTATTTTTTTAATGCAAATATTAGATAAAATATAGATTTAGCAATACAACAATTTTTTTTTTAATTATAATACCTTTTATTAGATTTTACTTAAGTTTTGCAACTCCTTTAAATGCAAACTAACTGTTAAGTATGTTGTTTAAATTTTTGATAAATTTCAGGGTTTTTTTTTCTAGTTATTATAGGTTTTTGTATATTGATAGCATATTTAAATTATTATTCATAACCCCTTTTTAAGTTCTTATTATTTTGTTAAACGATAATAAATAACGACACTTTTAACCTAGTTAAACAGTATTATATAAAGTAGGATTATAACGTATTTGTTCAAAAAGTAATGCCACATAAACAAGTCTTGTTGAATAGTGTCATTTTTTCACAACTTTTTAAACAATCTTAATAATTTAACAATTTAATAGTTTACAAGTGATAGTATAAAACTTAATTTTATGTTCAATATATAAATATTTTTTAAACTTATGTTAGTAAGTTTTATGATGCATCAATTTATATATTTTTACTACTGAAGTTTTTATTTTTAAATAATCAACAGTTTGTCTTTAGTCATTAAAACAAAACTTATATAACTTAATAAAAATTGGAAATAGTAAAAGTTTTAATGCTAATTACTTGTTTATCTTTTTAAGGTTCTTTCCGTTATAGTATACGTAATTGTCTATTTTCATTATTGTTACTTATTTTATGTTTTTATTTTTAATAAATCAATAATATGCTCAAAATTATGGTGTTAAAAGGGAAGATGTTATTTTAGTTTAGTCTGTCTATATTTAATTTAAGGTTTTACTATGTACAATGAAAGTATACTAATAAAATTACACTGACACCACAATACTAGTATAAAATGTCAATTATGTTGAACTTTCATAAAAATTCTTTCAGAGTGCTAGTATAATATACATATTATAAGTATCAGTATTTTTTAATTTTTGTTTTTAAACTACTGTTTTGCAATTTATTAATGGTTAATAATTGATAAATATTAAAAAAAAAATATAAAAAAATTACTACGAATCATTAACATTACGGTAGATAACATTTTTTTTTTTTTTTAAGTTTTTAAAGTAATAAATTAAAATATAAATATTTCAAGTAAAATAAAGTTAAGATACGTTTTTAATTATTTCGGTAAGATAAGACAAAAAAATTTATTCTATTTCAAAATTTAGAAGTGGTGTCTATGTATTATAATTATTAAATAATTTTGATTACAAAATTTCAAGATTTGTTTTAACCAAAACTTTTTGAAATTGAAATAAACCCTTTACTATAACAAAATATATTACAATTCTTATAAATATTCAACCTTATACATCAACAAAATTATTACAGCAGAATATTTTTTTAAGCAGATGTTACTATCTTAGTATAAAAAAAAATAATAAAGAAAATAAACATATTTTAGACTAAATAATAAAATTAAGTAAAGAAAATTTGTTGATAAAAAAAACATAAATGTACGAACAACTTTAAAGTTAAATTTTCGGATTTGGTTTTTTAATAAAGTATTTACAAATATTCATAAATTACTTCGTAAACTAAGTCACTATACAAAGAGTTAATCTGTTTATACAGTTTTTAAACATTTTTCTGTTCAAAAATAACGCTACTTCTATCCTATCCGAAACTAACTAACGAGTACGGATTTAAATAGTAAAGTTTGTTTAAAGTTATAAAAAAACATTATACTTTTATTTATTTTACATAAAACATCTAAACATGTTCCAAAGCTTTATGTTTAAAGTTTTACTAAAATAATTATTTTCAATATATAAAACAAACTTAAAATTTCAAATTTCAAATGCATTTTTATTAAAGTATATCAAACTTTGATAATTTTGCTTTGGTATAGCCTACCCTTACTTGGTTTGGTTACAAAGATTTAACTAAATATAAACTGTTAAAACATATTATATGCATCATTTTATTTTACACTTTTAATGAAAGTGTGGTTGTCTTATTCGAAATAAGTGTATTTATAATAATGTTAGCATACTCGTTTCTCATTTTTAATAAAAAATAAGATCTATGTTCTTAGCAAAGATCTTGTAAACATACTTTTTTAAACTTAGTTTTTAACACAGTGATCATCATTGCACAATTTTTTACACAAAATTTAATAAATTAAAAAAAAAATTAGTAACAAAAAAAATAGACCATAAAAGTTAATTAATTGCAATATTATAGTTGTTAAGACAATTATAATTATACCAAAGCATAAAAAATATTTTTAAGTTTAAATTTATTTTGTGGGGTTACCATATAAAATTGTATTAGATAGTTAGATACAAGTTTTCAACTAAATATCAACTAGTAAGGTAATGAATTTGTTATTGCTGTTAGTTTTTCCAGTATAACTTAAATATAGGTTATGAAGCACTATTTTTATTTAAGTTAAAATTTAAATGTAGAGGCTACAAACATACTTATCTAATTTATAATTTAAAAGTCTAACAAATAAATCAATTTGTTATCAAAAATACTTTTTTAAACATTTAAAATTCTGACTACTTCAAAATAAAAAGGTGCTAAAACATTAAAAAAAAAACTAATATGTATAGTCGTAATAGATTAAGTATTTTAAAGACTAGTTATATAACAAATAATTATGCAAATACTAAAACAAACAATTAGTCTTACGAATAGACGTTATTTTTTAAATTAGTGAGTATTTAACTTGTGAACTCTTCAAATTATAGTTTTAATCAAAGGTCAAACCACTAAGAGAAAACCTAAATGCCTAAAATTTTGAGCTTAAAGTTTAAAAGTTCATAACTTTAAAGGACTGAAAACTAATATTTAAATTTATTTTTACCACTCTATTTTATGTTTTTGATAAGTGTTCTAGTTTCGTTAAATTTTGTTTCATGTAAAATTTTAAAAAAGTTTGTCCTAACTTATGATCGCTGGTATTGTAACCACTGTGAAACGCTTTTTAGTTTCTAAAGTTTTTTAATTTCTAAATTGAGCAAAGTTTTATTAGCTTAAATGAAGTAAAAATTCATTCTACTTTATTTATTACTTTTATACTGTGTAAATTGTATCTAAAATATGATACTTTTTAGAAGAGTGTTATGATATTTTTTTGTAATAGAAATAAATGTTTACAATGTATAACCATTAAAATACAATGTGGTTTTGTCAATTTTAAATGAGCAAGTATTAGTCTTAACATATAACACAAATTTCATTTCCTTTGACTGGTTGGTTAACAAACATGTTTAGAATATTTTGTTATAATTCATGTTTTGTTTTTATAAAAACATGTTGCGACTATCACTTCTTTCCATATGATGATATTTTTAGAAAAAGCTTTAACGCTAAACATTGTATTAATTAACGGCGGTTAAATTCCAAGAATAATACGTAAATACGACGCAACATTGAAACTAATCTCATTTGCTGATTTTTTAGTGTGGTTTTTAAATATTGTAACGATGATTTCATTATTGAAAACAGTCTTCAAGATTGCTTAAGAAACGTTAAAAATTCAGGCTAACCGCCGAAACAAAAGGTTTAGAAATTGAGCTTGAAACGTCCACACAATTCTGTTATAAACATATTTTCATCGTTGTATATTACTCAGAACGAAGCTTATGTCAAAACATAGTATATAGTTTTTCGGAAAGTTATTTTTGGTTCAGTTATTGAAAAGTAGTAATGTGTTTTTTTAAAAACTACAGTCAAGAAACGTTTGTCACAATCATTTAACTTGTTGTTTTAGCAATTTTCAATATTATTTGACTGATTGTATTTAGAGTATTAAATATAGATATATTTCAAAGTTCTTAGTGAAATAAATACCTATTTAGATATAAAGACAACAAACAAAATGATACAACATTTTAAATAGTTAACGAAATAATCATTGTCTGTTAAGCAAATGTAAAAACATGAAAGTCTAATAACGAATATAAAATAGACGATTGTTTTTCAATTTTAAAATAAAGTTCCGTATAATACTTGATTTGTCAAAGAACTACAAAAATAGCTTTGAAATTAAATACCTTCTAAATATTAAAACATATAAGGGAATGTTTTAAGTGTTCTTTATTAAACCTCTTAAAGTGTGTTTAAATTGTTAACTTTATAAACTTTGTATCTTATTCAAGTTTAAGCCTCTTTAAAATTTTTAGAGCTTTCAGCTAATAGTTTTAAAGTTCATAACTTTCAAGGTGTTTTGTTTATTAAACGACGAAAAATGCGCTCAAAAAATTAAGTTGACGGACCTCATATACGAAAAAACCTTTCGTTTATAGCGGCTAAAACTATTATTTAAATATATTTGTTAAAAAGCAAAGGAGAATTATTGAAAAGTTTTTATACATAAACTTATTCAAGGTAGTTTTTCATATCATTATACTAAAACATCTTATACTATTTTCATATTTTGTTATATTCCTTAATTTATTTATCTTGATAATACAACTGGTTTGTGGGTTTTTTTTTGTATACTATTTTTGTAATTATATTTTTTTAATTATATATTAACAATTTAAAGTGTATATTTTACAATTTTTTTTTCCAAACACTGTGCAAATTATTCAAATTTCAAAACAGGTATTCTAACTAGGTTTAACCGTTACACATATAATAAATTACTGCTACTTTTTTGTCAAGCTGGTCAACCGGTATGTTTACTGAAAACATTTTTATAAGTTTGTGTGGTTTCAAAAAAAACAAGTACTTTAATTGTTTATTAGTTTCAAAACTGTTTTTAAAAAATATTAGAAGATAAATGTTGTATTAAATAAGAGCGGTATATATTTATAATTCATGCGTGACTTTATAATCCGACATTATCATTTGCTATTTTAATGGTGCGGTTAAATACGTGAATTATAGACAAATTTGAAATGACACGTTTTTATTTGATTGCTTTTGTTATGTATAATTTGAAACTTATCTACAAATGACTGATAGTTTACCTTTAAACTTTGACACAATCGTGCTACAATCAAATGTTACAATAAAAAGATTGTTTTTGTGGTATTATAGTTAGCTTTAAACAACTTACATCTATATAGTTGAAGAAGTTCTTAAATTTGTTTTAATAAACCTGATTAATTTTTAGCAGAGGTGCGGAATAAGTCTAATAAATCATATAAAATACATTCAAAATTTGTATAAAACAACTTATAAATGCTTTTAAACTTTTGAGTATTTTTTAATAAAAAATAATTTATTTAAAATAGTTTTAAAAGTTTAGTTTTGAAAATAATTTTTAAGTAATTTTAAAATTTAAAAATCTATATTTTAGACACTTTTTTCTTTAATTGAATCTTACTTTAAATAGTTATTGTCAATTTTTTGAAAAATTATTAAACTAAATTTTATTACCATCCTAGACATAAAAATAAATTGTTTAATGCAAAATGTTAAATACCAAGTGATAAAACTTAGATATAACATTAATGTGCGCTTGAGTTGTTTAAAATGTACTGATTTAAGCAAAAAATACTTTATATTTTTAAAAATCATTTATATTTAGTAACCATCTATAAGAATAATGAAGGGTTTATATACAAGATTGATAAAAATAGACTGAGTATCAGCTGGAAGTTACTACTTTCAATATAATTTCATTTGGTTTAAATACAAAGCAAGGATGAGAAATAAGTTTTAAGAAAACGCCAGTTTTCTTTTACTAAAACAATATATTAAAAAAACAAGTTTGAAAAAAACTATTTCCTACTTTAAACATCAGTTAACTTCTTTGTGCTACTTAATAACCTTGAAAGCTTAAAACATTTAATAAACCTTAATTTAGAAATTATTAAGCTATCATAACTCTTTAGGTTTTAAATTTTTACCCGCTTTGTCGATTCATCAAACAAAAGTAAGTACTGTTTTAAGTTTAATACAGTACAAATTTAAAGCAATTTCAATTAAGTAAAACGCATGTCGTAAAAAAATATATAGTTATTAATCGTTTATATGCATAACATTTTAAAATAATTTTACTTTAGATAGTCTCAATGTTGAATTTGCTGTTGTGATAAATACCTACAAAAAACAAAATTCAGATACTTACATAAATATTACAGCATTTTAGTAAACACAACAATAGTTTGTATGTAAATTATGAATACATTGATGCTTCGTTGTACATAAACAACTAATAACGTAGATAAAAAATCCTTTAAATAATTGTAAAAGGATTGGGCATTTCCAAACATTTGGTGAATACTTGGGCTTTCACTTGTATCATATTAAGTTACTTTTAATTTTTTTAGTGAAATATAATTTTTAACTAAAATAAAGTTTTCTTAGTGTCTAAAAAATTTCACACATCTCAGGTTAAAAGATATTAAAATTATGGTATTAAAATTATATATGTTTATGTTTTCACTATTTAGAAAATACATAAGTAAAAAAAAACTAATTTTATATTTTTTAATAAACAATTTACTTTGACTTATAATGTTGTAAAGTAGTTTTTTTTTTATAACACCAACATTTAAAATCGAAATTAAACTATATACGAAAGACACTCAGTGCAAAGTTCCAGATATACTTCACGCTATTTTTAGTAGAGCATAGATAAATCAAAATTATATAATAACAGTAATAATCATCATATGCAAATATTAATTACAAAAAAAATCAGTTACACAAAACTGATCACAATACTAATTGTTTTAGCAGATGAAAATAGCGGGAAATGTATCTTTATTTTCGCACTGAGTGTCTTTGGTATGCTGTTTATAAGTAATTATTTGTTTTATAATAAACTTTTAATTTAAAAAACACTGAGTTCAAAATCAAAAGCAACTTATAAATTAGAAATTTAAAGTACATTTTAAGTACCTATTGAGCTTTTAAACATGTACTATAGTTATAAATTGTAAAATTTTTATATTTTAATCTAGTTCAAGTCACTTGTATTCACTGTTACTTCATTGAACTTAATATATAATGCACTATTATGCAATCGGTTTTAGATATAAATAACAAATTGCATCAATACTTCACCGAATAATTAAGTAAACATAAACCATCATATTACACTAGTTAGAAAAACATACCTTATACATTATTATTAATTATTTACTGTAAAACTGAATTATGATGTACTAAGTAATGTCGCAAGGTAAAAATAATCAATTTTTTTTAGACATAATTCAATTACGTATGCTACAAGTGTTTTACGATTTTTGTGTTTTGAGTTTGAATATTTTCATTAAAGTTTTTATCTTGAAAAAAGATAAAAATTTAATCTGAAAAAATCGTCATTTTACAAACAACTAGTTTCAATAAATAATTTTGACAATCTTTTTTAATTTATATTTAGCTGTAAGACCGTGTAAGTTTAATATTTTTATTAAAAAAAAAACACATGTACTTAATTTTTGCAGTTTTTTAATAAAAGTAGAAGTAAAGTTTATAACTTTATTTTCAATATTTTTTTGATAGCATCTAAAATTAGATTTAGATTGAAAAATTAAACCTTAAAGTTCGATTTATGCGTAAAAGAACAATAAAAAACAGAGACATAACATTCTATGAAATTGGTTTTTCTTATATTTAAATGGTGTTATTCAATATTATAAAAAATTATGCAACAGCATTTAACGATTGTTTGCTCATAAACTTCAGACGAAAAACCTATAAAGTGAATTAATGTTATAAATATACCATCGTTTTATTCAAAAAAATTACAGATGTATAAACAACTTACTTGTTTTTTTCAAACATTTACGTAATAATTGACGTGCAGTTACTTGAAATGTAATATTATTTAACAAAAATCTTAAATATTAGTTCAAGTTTTAGTTCTAAATATATTAAATTGAAAAATTTTGAGTATTTTACGAAGTAATCACTTGAATTTTAAATTAAAAACATAAATTTATTTAAAATAGACTTAAAAATAATTAATCATAAATTTCAAACTGCTACCGATTGTGAAAAAATATAAAATTATTTTGTTTACATAGTGTATTGCGATAAAACTTTTTAATCACTCAAAACTTTCTGACGCAAATTCTAATTAAGAAACATTTAGTTTGTGTATAATACAACCTTTTGTGGCTTATTATGTTTATCGAATTATTATTTTGAAGTAAAACATAATAAAATATATTTCTACTTTTTAACCACTAGTAGCTTACTTAAAAGCCGTTGTACAATATTGCTTATTAACTAATCTGAAAAGTATGCAGAAAAAGATATTATGATAACTAAATTGATTATTTTTATTTGTTAACACTTATTCAATAAGTTTTATAAAATAAAAACACACACCTCAGTCTACTATTAGTTTTTGAAGTTTTACTACAATTTTAAAACTAACGGAAATTAGGAAGTTTATCTTGAAATAATCACTGTTGATGTATAAAGTTTAAAACGTTGCACAAATCATAAAAGTAAGAAAAAATCTTATCTTAAGTTGCTTATCAAAAGTTTACTTTTTGTTTAAACAGAGTAAAAGTATACTCTAAAATATAGTCATACTTTTGTAAGTTCTGTAAAAAATCCAATTAACTTTATTAGTATTTTTAAACAGTAGAAATCTCATTCGGATAGATATTATACAATGAAAGAGTTTTTGTTATATCAAAAAAATTGCTTAGATGTTATCACACTAGATATTGGTGGTAATTGCCATATTCTTAAAGCATTACTAGAAACAATAAGTGGAACGAATAAATAAGTTAAGCCGTTTATAAGAAGCATACTGGATATTAAGCAGACAATGAACCGCTGTACATTCTTAATAAATATTAAAAATAATTTGAAAAGCTCTATAGTGAACTACTAGTAACTTTAACAATCTATAGTGTTGTGTTTGTCAACTTAAACTTAACATATCATACTGTTACTGAAATTACAAAGCATTCTGTCGTCACATACTAACGATTAAGTATAGAATTTCAACTAGACAAGCGATCATGTCTGCAGGCGATTGAACTTGAGAATGAAGAAAAAAAGGAAAATGAAATTTGGGATTTAAAGCAGGACAACAGAAAATATTACGCAGTTGTTTTTAAGCAACAATAGTAGATGGTAGTAAACCGTAAAGTGTTTTTTTAACCTAAAAACCCTGAAAAGACAGTTGTTAATTTGTATTATTTTAAATACAACAAATAGCAACAATAGTAGATGGTAGTAAACCGTAAAGTGTTTTTTTAACCTAAAAACCCTGAAAAGACAGTTGTTAATTTGTATTACTTTAAATAGACTTGGTTGTCAATAAAAAAACAAAAATATTTTTGATTTAAAATTGTTCTTAATAAGCTTGGGCTAAATTTCAATTAATTTAATTTAAAGGTTAATGTATTAAGTTAAACCCGTTAAATCTCAAACATGCCAAGTATAATGCAATTACCTGTTTATTTTTTTTGTTTCATATTTTTGTCATTTTCTTCAGTTGGTGCATTTGTCCGTGGACCTGATGCTAAATTAGTTTCACAGTAAGTGTTATGTATAAACTTATTACGCTTTTACTGTTAAGTTTAGAGTATATTGTTTTCTTTTAAAATGTTAAACTAAGTAAAGGTAACTTAACATTTCTATTTTTAAAACTAGCTAAAAGCAAACTATGTTTTTTTCAAATATAAACGTAATATTTTTTATTATAAATATATGGTATAGAACAACAATCAAAGCAATCAGACTACAACGTCTTGTTATGTAAACAATAAAAAAAGTAGCTTAACAAGTTTTTCATACTTTTAAATACTTCTAGGCGTATCGGCTTTAAGATTAATTTATCAACTTAATTTCTTTCCAAGCTTCCTAATATTAAGTAGCTTTGCGTACATTTTTTATAAGTTAGTTGGAAATTAGAACTGAAATACTTGTAAGGCGATTATGTAGTTTTTGTTTAGTATGTGTGTGGATAAACCTAGATTAACTGTACGTATCTTCATAGTTTTACAAAAGTTATAAAACTTTAAAATAGTACAACAAATGTAATAAATGTTTGTCATTATAATTATAAATAAAGTAGATATTAATCGAAAAAATAATAATACTTAGACGCTATTTTTTAAGTTTTTAATATATTTTCGCTGCATATCCTCAGTTACGTTACTGCAGGATAACAAGGTTTTAAACGAAGTTTTTCACTAAAATAAGATATCTTAATACTTATTAGTTCACTAAAAACAACAAAAGAATATCTTAATGACTAATTAGAATCAAGATATTATGTTGTTGCTTTTAGTTAAAACTGTGTTTGAAACCTTTTTATTTTGCAGTAATATTTCTAAGTATATACATTGAAAGTATATTAAAACGTTTACCAATAGCATCTGAGTATCTTTTTATTATTTTCGATTGAAATCTACTTTGTTTATATTTAAATGAAAAACGTTTAAAACGTATTTTTATGTTTTATAACCTTTGTTTAACTATTAGTACACCTACAATTAAATTAGAATTATCTACACACATTCTAAACAAAAACTACATAATCGCCTTTTAAGTATTTTAATTCTAATTTCCGATTAACATTTTAAATAGTTTTAAACAAAGATTATTTCAAGAAAATTATTTATGCTAATAAAGTACGTAATACTTTCAAACTGTTATTACTATGATGTAAATGTTTATCATGCACCGAGTTCTGATGTGCGAAATAAAAGCAATTATCATACCTTTTCAGTAATTGCTACCATTCCGAAACGTTGTCGCGACTGAGGTGTACTCTCGCTCGATTGGATGTTAATTTGAAACCAGGTTCAATTCCAGGAGACCTGAAACACATCGATGTCATTAACAGCAGACTGAACAACGCTTCTAAATTCAGAGTTTGTTTTCATTTTCAGAATAATTTAAAGAGACTGTGATTTCGTAAACCATTTGTTTTTGTGCTTTTTTATATCTATTAGTGAGGTCTTATACCTTAAATTTAAAAATATTTCTTAGTATAGATCAAAAACAATAGATTTATTCTTAAAAATAAAAATATGTAAAATAACTTTAAAAATACTATTTATAAATAGATATGAATAGGTGTTATTTATAAGTGATACTTTTAACCCTAATTTTTTATCGAAGTCATTTATTTTTCTCTAATAGGCAAATAATAGTGCTTTTTAGAGATTGCAACTTTGATTAACCGGTGTATTTGATCTAGATTACTTTTATAAAGAAATTCAGCTTCAAACTTTCACATAAATTTTTGTAATCTATTATAGATCTTTTTAATGCGTTTTTAACACAATATATTCTAACAGGATTTAGTGCTGAATGAGTCTCCCAATCTTAAAACAATAAATTTGAGTTTTAACAAACTTAGAAAATTACCTAAAGACCTTTTTAGTAACACACCTAACATAACTGAACTAGTTTTGAGAAACAACTTATTGGTATCAATCCCTGCCAAATTGCTGGAGGTTGGTAATGTGTAAAAATTTCAAGTTCACTGTTTTTAGCACAGTCATAGTTTTAAGCAAACATTTAATAACATTACAATTGTTTTACAATGTAGAATAGCTTATTTTTATAAATATAGTTATTAACTTAAAATTAAATTCAATTAAAATTCTCTGTTTAAAAAATCAAACTTTCTTAGCTTTGTTGTTTTGTTAATAGTATAAGAGTAAACATACAAGTTACAACTATACAAACAGAACTTGCAGCTTTTGAAAAAGCTCGATTTAAGTAACAACCAAATAAGGCAGTTGCATCCAACTTCATTTAAAAACAATATGATGCTTATTGACCTGCAGTTATGGAAAAATCAACTTGAAGATTTATCTGATGACATATTTATGTTAGTTTGACACAAATTTACAAACTTATGCTTCGTGTTGAAAATTATAGGACATTTATGTGTTCTTCCACATAAGTAACAATATTTCACAAATTGTTTTGTGTACTGCTTGAGAATATTAAATGAGATAAAAAATATCTTCTTTTTGATTTGATCGCTTTCATGTTTTTGTTTTCATTTATTTTTATAGGAATATCTAAACTGATACAGCAAGATTAGTATCAAAATAAACTAATAAAGCTTTCATGTAAACTTAATACAGTATTTTCAAGTCTTCTAAAAGATTAAAACTTAACTACTTTTTAATTGAACTTATTTTGCACTCAATACTTTTATTTAAGAAACTTTTAATACCAATCAAATACAGCTGGTTTTAACAATACACACCCTACTTAATAGATATAGATAATTGTTGAAAATATATTATTCTTTAGAAACAACTACAACATTGAAAAACTGAGCTTGAGTTGGAATAAATTGACTTTGCTTCCGTATGGAGCTTTGGAAAGTTTAACAAATCTCAAAACACTTTCTGCATTTAAAAACAAAATAAAATGTTTGTCACCTGCATCGTTTCAACACAACAAAGAACTAATACAAGTTCGTCTATTGATAAAGTTCACATAAAAAAAATTAAGTTCATAAACAATTTAACACAGCTATCAATCAATTTAACTAAAGGTACGAATAAATAATTGATGATTTAACTATACTAATTTGTTTGAAAAGTATTCAGTTAACTGTAATCGATGAACTACAAGTACTATTGTATTAAAGATCTCTTGCCAACCATTGTTTTTTTATAATCTTGGTATTAAATGCTTGATTCGACTGTTTAAATTTTTAGTAATCAATTATAAAAAAGTCTTATATTTGTAAAGTTGTTAAACAACATTTCAAATTAGTTTTCTGATTGGCCCTAAATTCATCAAAACTTAGTAAAAATGTATTAAAATTATATTTAAAATTTATACTTAACTGAATTATTGATAAATGATATTTTGTTATAATAAAATATTTCAAATTTTTTTTTTATTTGAAATTCAAAATTTTGTTCAAGTATTTTCTTTTGTTCTGTAGAATAAGTTATACTTACTTGTTCATAGATTAGTCAAACTTCATATCAAACGTACAGTAACTATTTCCAATTTAGCTTTAATTAAGTTCGCATAACTTACAAAGTAGTTGATATACGTACATATACACCACAAATTAGTTTTCGGAATACAAATACGTTTCTACATCAAACTTGCATCAAAATTAAAGATTAATGATTTAGTTTTGTAACTATATTCCAAATTTCCGAGCTTCGTGTCTAGTGGTTTTTGTGTTTTTTGTTTGGTGTTTTGTAAACACGACAAAATCACATTGCGACAAAACACAGACTTTATGGAGTTTTTGCCCCGCGGCTTTTTATAAAAGTTGTTTATTCGTTGAATTTTTAAACAACAAACAGAAATTATATACTCATGTTTATGTTAGCTGTTTAGCTCTTAGTAATTAAAAAATAGTTCAAAATAGCTAAAGATATAAATGTCAAAAAGTATATTCTTTAGTTTAAAAAATTGAAAGTCTTACTACTTTTTTATGGTTACATATTTCTAAACGTCTAAAGATTTAAAAAAATATTTGATTATATTTTGTTAAATAATTTAGTTTGTACTAATAAAAAATTAAATAAAATCTTAATTATACTTTAGTATTTAGTTGTTTTTTATATTAAATAAAACACAATAGTTAAGGTTTTTAAGGTGTTAGTGTCATAATTTGTTTTCTACAAGTTTAAGTTTAACAAACAAAACAATAAAATACTTAAGCTTTATGGTAAATTTTCTTAACTTTCCTGCAACTTTTATTTGAGTTTATACCTTAAATTTAATTATGCAAGTACTATTAATAAACTTATTTTAGATTCATCTCGGAAGCAACGATATCGAGGTATTACCTGATAGTATTTTTTACAACAACCCTAAATTAGAATCTGTCAGACTGTGGGCTAACAAATTGCGGTGTTTACCACAAACTTTGTTTATCTACCAAAAACAACTAAAGTTTGTCTTAATTATGTTTTTTGAGATTTAACAATTAAAAATATCATTATGACTTATATTTATATGAAATTGAGATATTATAACAACTAAATTAGACTTCATTCAATGTTAAAGAATATTTAAGTATGTGTACCATTGAAATTTTTTTTTTCATAAAACAACTTGTTAAACGTAAATGTTTATATTAACTCACATGAATTTATCTTGAAAACATGACTGTTTAGATTTTATTAGGATGTAAGATATTATTTACTAATCAAAATCTACAAGATAAAATAGTTTAAAATGAAATGTAAGCTACAGAAATCATACAAACAGTAACCAAATATAAAAATTAAAGTTTATAACACAGCTAATTTTTATTTATTTAAAACAAATAATCTTTCACATAAATTCATAATAAACCATCTAGAACAAACTTTTAAAATGAAAATTTGTAATGTGCACGTACTTTGGTAAACTTGAAAAACTTATGTAAATTGATTTTTTTAATTGCAATATACCAAGAATGAAGTTGAAATGATGTTTTTATAAGTTCTAAAATAACGCTACAAAATTGTTTATATAAAAAAACAGTTATACATTTTCAAGGCACATTTTGGAATATTTTAACTGTTTTTAGTGTTTTACGATATAAATGTTATCTTTGTAATAAACAGCTACAACTTGTTTATTCAATTTATAACTTTAATTTACAAAGATGCAAGAAAATAAGCTAGTTTTTTAGCAAAATGTCGTTTACTAATCAAAAATTTTTCAGGCATGTCAACTTTTTGCTTAACAACCAAGGATTGCCATGGTCGCTGAGACAGCAGTTCAGACGTGGATCCCCGTACAAAAACTTATCAGATCTGAAAAATGCGCTTCAGAGATTCGGTTATGTGACTTGTGTGAGGCATCCGTGTGAATTTGATGCTGAAACCCACACACTTGATTGTAGTCACAGGTTGGAACTAGTTTCTGATAAATTAAATTATAGAAAATAAATTGTTGTTGTTTATATTATATGGTTTACATTTTTTTATCTGCTTTAAATTGTATAAACAATTAAGAATGATTGTCAGTGTTTACATAAAGATTGGAATTTGTACTATAACTTCCAGACTGAAGTTTGTTTTGAATTTACTTACATTTAATAGTTTTGCGAGAATTCAATATTTAACATTAAATTTGTAATATTAATTGTACAGAACTTTACTACTTACTTGAACACTTTACTTTAGAACTTAGTAATAACATTTAATTCGTGGTATGTTATGATATTGATTAAATATACTTCTTATTTTTTAACACTTTCAAAGTTCTCGTTTTCATGGAAATGACGTCATTCATAAATATTTACCATTGTGCGATTGGTGTATTTTGTTTTGTAAACTAGTGTCTATAGACGTAAATAAGAATTACGTAGCTCTGAACTTTACTTATGATCACTAGTGATGTAAAAATAAATTAGTTTTTTGTAACAGCTTTGATTTTTACAACTAAAAACTGTTTTCCTTTTTAATGTAATTACAACTATTTCAGAGCACTTACAAGTGTGGATGTATTAAAAGATGTTTGTTTAAAAGTGAGAAGACTTCGACTAAACGGTAACTTGCTGAGTGATTCAAAAGAAATTGGCGAGTTATTAGGTCAATTCAAAGAAACAAGGTAAATTTAAAAAATAAATATAGTTTAACGAGATCTAAAATAACCCAATTAACTACCTGTTTGTATTTTTATTATTCAAGTGAAAAAAATTGTTCAAACAAAGCTTATTATGAAAATAAAATAATAAACTGAATTAATTAACTTAGGAACTTAGAATTGCAAAGTAATGATTTTGTTGGAACTTTAGATGAAAGTATGCTAAAAAAAGCAAGCTTTCTACAATCAGTAGATATTAGTTCCAACAATATAAATGGACTTCCTAAAAAGTTGTTTGCATCAAATACCTTTTTACAGGTGAAAACATATACTCTAAATTTTTGAATAATTTAAGTAAATTTTATAAAGTGTTAAATTTTAATGTTTAATTAAAACTTTTGTTACACGTCTACTATCTACTTTAGTAGAAAAAAATAATTTCATTAAAAACTACATTATTACCTGTCAAAGGTAGCTTAAAATTCTATAGCGGCTGATATTTATAAGTTTGGTTTATACCGCTTTTTTATGGTGAGCCAAAAATCATGTTAAATCAAATTCAAACACAACAGCATATATTATAATATAATAGAAGAATAATACTTTATTTGTTTGGTATTACTTGTTGCCTAGCAAGTGCTTTAGGAAAACAATAAGTATATAGTTTTAACATATTGAAAGTTTTAAACCATATCTTTATGATTAGAAACTAATTCTTTTTAAAAACTCAATTTTAATAAATTTAATACTCACATGAAAACACTTAAAATATCTTTGACTTAAGAACAATTAAGTTAAAACAATTTAAATTTAGTAGATAATTACTTCTTGGTTTAACTAATGTTGTGTATTGTAAAAAAAACAGTTTATAACTTTTCTTTTTTTTAGAACATAAAACTGAGTGACAACCATATACAACAATTTTCTGGGGATCTTTTTAAAAACAATGGTCAGCTGTACTCATTTGATCTGAGTAAAAATTACATAAACAATTTACCAGTTCACATGTTTGACAACAATGGATTACTCGAATCAGTGTTATTATCTTCAAATCGGCTCAACAAAGTTATTACTTAAACTACTCTATGATTTGTAATTTATTTAAAATTAATTGAAGTATTACTAACACATTTGCCTACTAGTAGCTTGTGTGCAAAAGTGTTTTTTGAAATTTTTATTGGTTTTAACAAATCATGTTTCTGCAGCCACATTTGTCAAAAACAGTGTAGCTAGTGTTTTGTGGTTAGTTTTGAAGTATTTACAAGCAACTTTAATTTTGCAGATAGGAAATGCTACTTTCGTAAACAACCCGAAACTTAAGAACTTAAAACTAGACTCAAACAAACTTAGTGGTTCGGTTACTTTAACATTTTCTGACGATATGACAAATGTTGAGGAAATTAACTTCAATGGTAAGTGGTTTATTAAAATAGTCTTATTTCTTATTTTTGTTAAGGTCAGTTACAACATTAAGTTGAACAAAGGTATCATTAAAAATAATTAAAATGCAAAATTTAAAATATTTATATAATCCTAGTCTCCAAACTTGAATGGTGATTCGTATAACCACTATTAATGTTAATAGAAGTATTAAATACTAATTTTTATAGAGTGTTCATATAGTTTAAATAAAATGTATTTCATTTTTTAAATTTCAACAGATAATAGAATTACTGACGTCATAATACATTCAAAAGAAGACCAAACTGCAGATCGAGTTAAAATTGTTAACATCGATGGAAATCATCTTCATAAAGTTCCTAGCCAACTTCTTATTAAAACCCCCAATGTTGAAAACCTTTTGCTAGCGAGAAACAGAATTGATGAGTTGAACAGAAGCGTGTTTGACATGATGGAAAATTTAAAAGAAGTTGATCTTTCTGAAAACAAGTTAAAAGAAGTACCGAATGACATATTTTTCAAAAATAGCTTATTGGAATCAGTAAACCTTGATTCAAACTCTTTGGAAGAAATACCCGATAATATTTTGTCTCATAATAAAAATTTAAGACGTTTTAGCGCTAGCTCGAACAAAATACAAATAATTCCAGCAAACATGTTTGAAAACAACTTATTGATAAAGGAAATAAATCTAGCAGACAACTTGATTGGGTTAGTAGGTGTTCCCCAGCTATTATTAGCACACAATCCTGATCTTGAGTACCTTGCTTTGGGTGGTAACAAGTTGAAAAGTTTACCTGAAAAGTTTTTTGATAAATCTTCAAATATCCGCCAGTTGTATTTACAAGCCAACCAGCTAAATAACCTTTCTCCTAAAATTTTCAGAAACGAAAATCCTCGCGATGTTAGTTTTTAATTATTAGTTTATTTTAATACATTTTTATATACTTTTATATGTATTTTTTAATGTTATTTTTATGCTTGTTTGTTATTTCTATATACGCCAACAAAAATTACTATAAATTTTGTAGGAACTTTCTTCATTCGAGGTGTCTGGGATGAGCCTCGATAAAATAAATATTATCGATCTGACAGGTAATGCGATGGATAATGCTAAGAAGTACCAAAGAAACGAAATTCGACAACTTGCAAATGACTTGCACTATGTAAATTACTCAAATTAAATTTGTTCTTTTATACGTTTTTTTAAATCCAGTTTCAACGGGGACGAAATTTTACTTGGTTCTCTATCTTTTAGTTCGATATTTTTCAAACTGATTGTTCAATCACTACGTTAGATTGGACAAAGTTTATGTCATAAATTTCCTTGTAGACTGTTTAAACTTTGTTTTCTTTATACTTGCCAGTTTTCTTTACTGTATGTTTTTATTTATGCTGCTCAATGTGTTTTTTATGCAAACGTAAGACATAAAAGACTTTACGTAATTTTAAAACTTTCTAAATCATTATAAGTGTTTTTTATACATAATATCAAATTGTTCTTTACAATTTAAAAGTTGTTATGTTATGTCTAAAAAAATCAATTAATAAATTATTGTGTGACATTTAGACATAGTCTTTTACAGTTTTATAAAACGATCCTTTTCTAGATTAAAAGCGATAACTGTTTCTACATACTTTCTGTGTTTAAAAAGTTTTCAGATTTAATTGACTAAGTTTAACTGCTGTAAATAAAATATATATACTTACCATAAAGTTAGTTTTTGTTTAATTCTTTTTTTAGATTATTCTAAGATGTTTAAGCAGTATTCGACGCTTTTTAGTGTTAATTTTTATTGACTTCGCGTTCACAATCTTAAAACAAAAAAAAAATTATCAACTGTACTAAATTTTTACCTTGAAATAAATTATTTTATAAACATCTAAAAAGTTTTTGTGTTTTACAGATAAAAACTTTATGTATTATTATTTTAAATTTCTAAAACAAAACTTATAAAAGTTAAACTAACCACAAAAATTTAAGATATTGTTAAAATAAATTCAATATTTTAACGCTAAGTAAACTTTAAGTAGCTGCTTAAAAAGTAATACAAACTTTAACTAGTTTGTAGTACTAAAACTAGTTTGGTCCGTTAAAAAAATTTTAAAATTAGTACAGATAATTTTATAAAAACTTGTAAAATTTTAAATTAATAAAAAAGTTTTCTGCGTATTTTTAAGTCATTTTAGTTTAATTCATCAAAATTTAAAACAATAAAAACCAAACTTGTCTGTTCTTAACCAAAATTACAACTGCTTACATTAGGTTATAATGGAAAGAAATTTATTCATTAGTGTTAAGCGTTATTTAAGTCAGTCTTAATGGTTAAATCTAAAGCTTATATTATTAGAATAATTCAAGCTGTTTCGAAATTAGACATGTTTTTAATGTAGATTAAAACATTAATTTTAGTGAATAACGTTCTTTTTTGCACTTATTTTAGATTAAGTTAATAAGAAGTATTTTTGAAGGTCATTTATCTAATATTTTATATTTAAGTTAGCCCAAACATTAATAATTTTTATCTCCTGTCTAAAATATATTTTAGCTGTTTAAAAATTTAAGCAAACATTGTTTTAATTAGTTTACAACAATTCCAATTTTAAATAGATTTTAAAAAGAGTTTATTTTTATTTTGTTAAACTTTATTTAACTGAGTTTAAGTAAATATTTTTTTTTTACTTCAGATTTAATTGTTATTCATATTAAATATTATTTTAATCATTGCATTAAAAAAAAATATTATAGGGCAAAAGATCAAAATAATATTCTTTGAAAAATTATTATTCAGTAAAACGTTTTTTATCTAAGTATTACCCAGCTTACAAAAACAAAATTATTCAATAAAAATGTTGAATTTTTTATCAGATTGAACTTGAGCTATCTTAATATTTATCATCTTTTATGTATTTTCTTTGAATCAAAGTTGATTGTAAGATTAGATAGAAAAGTTTGATTTAATTTAAAATCGTGTGCTTGTTGTGGTAAGGTTATCTAGACAAGCAGTTTGTAACTTTTTGAATTTGTTTGTTTATGAAACTTATTTATTTACTGACCTTTCAAAAATAGACGTTTTTTTTGTTTTGTATTGTATTAGTATAAACTTATATTATTGTATTTTTTATTAAAAAAGATACTAATTAATCAAATTTAAAAGCTACTCGGTATAAATATTTTTTTAAAGTTGAAAATGTTCAGCTTAAACTTAGGAGTTTAAAAACAATTGTTCCGCTGAAGATTGTTATAAGGTATCATATTTTACCGTTTTTTTTTTTCTAATTGCCTTATACTCAAAACATTATATGCTAAAGTTATTAAATAAGGTTAAAATCTAGCAGCCATAAAAACTTCCAAAATGCTAAACCGAAAATATTTAATTATAATAATAAAAGTATTTTCGATCTTATTAATGATTAATCAAGAGAAAATATTTTAATAGTTTTTAAACCGAGTGTTTTAAAAATCTGATCTAAAAATTTTATGCAAAAGTTATTGTTTGTTATTTGTATATCATATAAAATAGTAAAACATATTTTTCTATGAGTCATTAATTTAGAATAAAACTAAGAAATATACATTAAGTTATTGCAGTTTAGAACCAAATATGTATAAAGCAAAATATTTTTAGACTACTTTGTATCATTTATGAAATAGTGTTAAATATTTTTTTAGTTTAAAAAATAAATTGATTTTATAATTTACGGCACTGAGAGTTTTTTGTTTCTCTTAAAAAAACAGCGTGTTTATTCTAGCGAGATTTTAAATCGGACGAAAAAGTATGTATACTCGTAAGACAGGTTGCAAATTAAATTCTTGAGCAATTTTCAGCTACATATCCTTTGGAAAACTTTCCCACGCTATGCAAAACTAAGTTTAAAGTTTTTCTGATTACTCAAAAAGTGATGTAATATAAAAAAAGGAAAACAGATTAAACAAGTTGTTAAACAAAAAATACTAGTTACAGCTATTCAATAAAAAAACTAGTTTAGTTATTCAATTATAAATTTTCATTATGTTAGGCGTGTTTTTTTAAATTCTTTAGAACATTAGGAAAAGTAGAAAACTTTTAAAAATGTTAATGTACTCAATTTAGCTTTTGCAAAAAAAACTAAACAACTTCAATTGAAGCTTATGTGCGAGTTTAAGAACAAAATAACTGTTACGACCTAACTCTTTTAGCATTTAATTGACTATCATTAAAGATATAAGAAAATCTAATGTTTCCATTAAAGTACATCAAATACTTTCTACAAAACACTTTTCACATTTTTGTACACATATTAAATTACTTAATAACAGACAAAAATACATAGGTAATAATGTTTTTTACATGTTAATTTTAATCATTAACTACCAATTTTAAAGTCGTTTATTCAGCTTAACTTAGTTTTAGTGTAATAGTTATACAAGTATTAAAACTAAAATAAAACAAAGTGACAACTTTTTCTGTATATTAGACGAATAAACTTATAAAATATTTTTAAAACTAATTGGCTAACAATAAAAACCTTAGCAAAATTAAACGTCAGTCGCATTTTATTTGTTAGTTGAAAACAATAAAACTTATGTGTTCTTATCGTGAATTAAATTACTTAATGAGTTAAACTAGTTGCCTCTCTTCATTAAAATGTATTTCAATTTTGATATGAATCAACATGGGCCCATTTAGTGGTTAAGTCATTTGTTTTAAGTGGTTGTAATAATATAACGAATACGTGTGTTGGAGCTTTATCGTATACTTTATTTTGTATTTCAATAGTAGGGTAATCGTAGAGGAGGACTTACTGTGCGTTTCCTATATATTATAACGTAATAATGACTAGATAGCTTTGTTTTCCGTTTTATTAAAAGTTACAGATAGGATTGTATATTTTGAAATGATAATGCTTGTTATTTTTTGCTTAAAACATTTAGATTGTGAACATAGTTATAAAGTTTAAGAAAAGTTAATACAAAAAGATAGTAGATTGTGCTCATTTTCAGCAATGATTAAACAAAAACTCTATAGAAACATATGTTTCTCAAAATGTCTTTCTAATTATTTGATTATTAGCTAATAAAAAAGTTTTGATTTTTTATCTAATACCAATTTACGTTTCTTAGTGTAACAATAAAGTAATAAGTAAAAAAAAAATATACTCAAAGGTCAACTCTATATTTAAAGAAACATATACAATATACAACGGTGTAGTTTTCACTTTAAAAAATAAATATTCAAACTTTAAACTTAAATGCTTAGTCAATCAATTATTTAGTTTAATTCTTAACCTTGATAGTAGATTTGTTTATAAAAAAACTAGATCTAACTTATTTCAATGACACTTACAAATTTACTTACTTTTAAACATAATTAGTAAGCATCAAAACACTAACTATTTAGTTTTATATTAAAATTTATATATTGCTTATTTGGTGATTATACTTTTTATATGTTAGTTTTCATTCAGTTTAAATACTTACAGTTAAAACCAAATGGGTGTTAATTTGAAGTACTTAACCAAATTTTTGTTTAATTCAATAAAAAAACACTAATTGCATTTATAATCTTACATATTACGATCAAATAAACTACAAACTTTTTTATTTTTAATTTTTTATATTTGCAGAAAGCTAACTAAAATAAATACTAAGCCTTAGACTGTATAAAGTAAAAACTTTAAACTGTTTTAATAAAACTTTAGACTTTTTTCAAAGCTGAAGATAAAAGTTTTCGTTTTTACTCCAAAGTTTTCAGAATAATATTTTGTAGTAATAAAAAGTATTTATATCCAATACACTTTACTTAGTTCACAAGCAAAACAGATCAAATGTTTTGGTTTGATAAGTAAACATAGAATGAAAAGATTTATTTAAATTCATATATAACTAATGTTAGAAGAGAAAAAAGTTAACTGTAAACGGACATGCTTTTAAATAACATTCTAAAAATGACATCAATTTTTTATTAACAACTTAATTGTAATAGAAAACACTTTTATTATAAGTTCTATCAAAATTATTCGATGTTTATTTATAGATAATAATCGGAGAGTGTAATTTTTAGCACGTTTTATATTTTGATCTGTTTTTAACAAAATAAAAGCATGTATGTTTTTATTCGAAAAAGTTGCATTATAAGTTCTTTTATACCATTAGTTTACTGTAATATTTAATTATGCTTTAACATATTATATTTAGAGCAATTACATAAAAAATATGAAATTATAAATTTAATCTCAATTAGACTCAATTTTCGTTTTGAACGTTTATTAGATTTATTTACGTACTAATTAAGACCTATTGTAAATCTTAATTATTTTTGTGTTACAAAAGAAAGAAGAAATCTTAATGGATATTTTTAGTAAACAATATAAAAATAGTTTTAAAGCATTTTTTATCGGCTTAAAATCACATTTTTACACAGTATAATTTAATAATTGGAATTAATAGTGGACTTTTATACGATATATCTTAAAACTTGTACTAAACCGCACGTATGTATATAAATGTAATAATACAATTTAAAGCATTTAGTCAAAACAATTTAGTTCTAGTAATGTAAAACTATAAAGGTAAAAAATGTTTTTATAAAACATAGAAAAATGAGGTTTTTTAATTATTAGTAACGTTAAGCTCAGCAAAACAGAAAAAGAAAATTGAAATAAAATTTTCAGTATAGTTTTGTTTTTCTTTTTACGATTACAAACTTCTAGTCTTTAAAATTTTTAGAAAGTTTCTTTGGTTGTGCTTAAAAAAGTATCACTAGCAACAACAACAAAATACTAAAATAGCATAGCATATAGATTTTATAGTAACTAGGCTAAATTTGTAATAAAAAATGTAAATCTATTATCTTTTGAAACTTCAATATTAATTTTAAAATAATTTTTATTTTATTCAAAAACAAACCAAATAATACATTTTCATCAGAGTTTTTTATACCTCATCAGAGAAGGAAAAAAAAAAAACTAAACCGCTAAAAATGATAAAAGCTAGCAATAAACTTTAAAGTTTTAGGCTTTTGTTAAGACTGGATTTCCGATACAAATTGCTTAAGTTGACCAGGTAAAAATTTTAAAATCATCCCAAAAGTATAAGCTTAAATGTTTTACATAAATTAAAACAAATGTTATTGCAAAAAATTGTTATGCTTTTGAAATTAATTTTTGTGTCTGAAATTTTTTATTTACGTTTAATTTTACCACATCTTTTTTACAAATCTGTATAAACTATTCGTTTGCATATTTTAAAATAAATACTTTGAAATATTTCATTTTATAAAATTCTTTAAAGTAGTAAACTCAAGTCAAATGATTAATTTTTGCTGATAATCAAATCTACAAATATTTAATTCAATTTTTACCTATACCTTTATAATAATCTTTTTTTATAAAACTATCTGATATAATTAATATTATAACTTAATTAGTTCAAAATTCTTCTTAAAATATCTTTAAATAAGTTTACGCTTAACATATATAGTTTAAACTTTTACAATCTTTTATTGTTGTTTATTCGTTTTTTAACAAGTTAAGAAACATTATTACTTAAAGGTTTTTAATAGTAGAAGTATTTTTGCAAAAATAATTTAAAAAAAAGTATGCAAGATTAACTTCTTTGAATAACTAGGGAAAAAAAAAAAAACAAAGTTAACAGTTTTTTGTTTTTATATAACTTTCTATATAAAAAAATATTTAGATTTGTGGTGACATAACTTTTTTTTGTAAATGAAGTAACCATAAACTTATCTACAAAAAATAATATTTGTATGTAAAGTTAAAATCTTTTAAACTAAATATATTTTTTAAATCTTATAGGTAGGTGTGCTTTCTGTAGCTACAAAAGTTACTTTTGAACTTAATCTGTTTTGAAATATTTCTTGCTTTCAAATGTAGAACAAAACGTACATTTAAACTGCTGTTGTATAAGTTATTATAATATCAAATGACACTGATAAAGGCAACACTAAAAATATATATATTTTTGTGAAAACTATTTTCATATTTTTTCTTAACATATTCTACTTTACTTATAACTTAATAATATTGTTTTAGTTTTAACAATTTAAGGTATTAATTTATAAAATACTTTCATCAATTTAAACTCAAAATATTTAAAGTTTACATATATTTTATTATCTTATATCTAAAAGTTTTAAATATATAAAAATAAAGTTTTACAACTTTAAGTAACTTAAAATCCTTCTAATAAATTTAAATTTATTTATTTTTGAATAAAACTTATAAAGGTGTTTAATAGAAAATTTTGTGTTGTACTAAATGCGATTTCCACGCTTAGAAATAATTGACGTGTAAAGCTTTATTAGAGACATCTTTTTTTATAATAACATACAATAGTTTTATTTAAACTGAAATTTATTGTAATGTGGTTTTTGTTTCCTTAATCCCTTTTGGCTTCACCGCTTCATGTAACTAAATTGTACAAATTTAGTCTTGTATGTAAAAATAGTGTATTGATCAAAATCTTTTTATAACTAAAAGTTATTTAAAACAGTTTTACTTGAGACTTAGTTGAGAAAACTATAAAATATAAAGGTTTATCAAACTTTACTTATCATCTGAATAATCAAATTTTTAAGTTTAAGCAATATCAAAAATAATATGAGAAAGAACAAAAAAATGTTGTAAATAAACAAAAAACTAACAGTAAGTTTTTTTTATTAACGTAATAAAAAGAATGCAACAAAAGAAGATTTTTGAATATTAAAACTAAAACTATTTTCAATGTTTTAAGTCTTTTATTCTTTTATTTCGAAAACTAAAGGACAATAATCGAGAAATATATTGCTTGCTATTTTTTTGTCATATTTCAGGGTAATTATATTAATTGATATTACATTTTATGAATTTGCAGCCTTGGATATCAGTAGGACATGTAAATTCTTGATAAAAGTACATTGTTCTAATAGTTACTTTTCTTAATACTTAAATAAATAAAAAATTTAATTTAAACTTATCAACTTTTAGAAAGGTAAAAGTTGTTGTTGTAAAACTAAATGTTAATGTTAAGTGTTTTTAACAATTTTTTATCATTCAGTTTGTCGAAAATAAATTGTTTATATTATTTATATAAAGTTAATAATTTAACAAAAAAAACTTAATCACTTTTATATTTATTAGTATATAGGATAACAAATAAAAATAGTGTATATAAGTGCATATGTATCATTTATTTATGATATTTTTGAGAACTAAGTGTGAACAAAAACAATTGGCACCATTTCACAATGTTTGAAAACGTTTTATTTCATTTATTTATACAAAGGCAATTTAAGTTGTGTAAAACTAGTTCTATTCTGATAGTTACTATAATATACTTTGTTAGTTTTACTTTTTAAAAACTTAACTTTTAACTAATTCTCCTATGCATTATAAATAAGGACATACTCAAACTAAAGACTTATAATTTATCATTAAAAATGTTATAAATAGTCTATATAATTTTTAATTCTAACATTATTGATGTGATTAATTTAAAAAAAAATTATGCTTAATTTATAGTCTTTGAAACGCGTGTGTTGAAATTTCGGCTTATAAATTTAACAAAGATATAAAATAAAAAAAATTAAAAGCGGAATTATGTAAAGGCTTATGCTTTGAGCTGAAATAGAACATAAAAAAACATAAGCAGACCTTATACAAAGGCATAAAACGTATAGTTACCATGACATTAATACAAAAGACTCACCATTAAATCAAAAAATGAGAATAATTTTAATTGTTATGTAATAAATACGTATTGCTTCTAAGAAATTAGCCGCAATAAGTTTGCAAAATGTTAAATATAAAACCATGTGTCTAAATACATTTGCAAGTAGTATGAACTGATAGCCTCAAATAGTAGTATAAAAACAACACAAAAAGTAAAACTGTTTTTACTAAAAATACCGGTTAACCGATTAGACAAAGGACAAAATGAAGATGTATGTTATAGGTTGCGCAAAATATTGTCGTACTATAATAAACCAGAAAAAACTATCTTCAATTATACAAGTGAAATAGCTTTTAAACTTATGATAATAAGAAATTTTTAAGAGTTTAGTTCGAATGCTTTTCAAAATTTGCATTTAAAAATAAATACAAACCCAGCAACAGTATAGTTGAAACTGTTCTAATGCATTACAAAATTATTATTAAGTTTTATTTGTGATACTTTGATTTAAGAAACCCGAAAAACTATTTCAAGTAATTAAAAAAGTGGTTTAAGTGGAGAACGTTATAAGTTTTATTAAACGTTTTTTACAAAAGAACAGTTATGACTAATCTTTTTTTGGTGTCTATTGACGTTAGTCCATTGTGCTACTTGTTATAAAGTTAATCCGTCATTTCTTAATTCTCAAGTTCAATCGCCTGCAGATATGATTGTTTGTCTAGTTGAAATTTATCGTTAGTTTTTGACGACATAATGCTTTGCAATTTTGGCAACAATATAATAACTCAGCCCTTAACAGCCTTAGAAAAATAACTACACAAGTTCTTAAGTGACATACAACTATTTTCGAAGTTCATATGTTTGAACAACTAACAGTTTCAAACTATTTTTGATGTTTTGTTGCCAGTCAACTTACTGGTTTCTTAGCAACTTTTACTTCCTTTGAGCGGCTTAAATTATTTTTCTTCACTATCCATTGTCCTTTTAATGTTCACAGAGTTAGGTAATTACAGCCTTGAATTTGAAGTTTAAATTATATACTATATCGTCAGTGTGTGATGACAGAAAGCTTTGTAATTTCGGGGTATCAATATAATAACTTAGATATTAAAAGTTTTATTTACATAACTATTCTGATTCATGAAACAATAGACTATAAGTTTTTGAACTTGAAATGATTAGTATATGAAGCGTTTCAAGTTATTGTTATTTGGTATTGTTACCAGACTACGCAGCTCGCCGCTTTATTTGCAACCAGTTTACTTATTTAAGAGGATTAAATAAATGTTTCAACTCACTCTCATTGTAATGTTTATAAAATATGTAATTACCACCAATGTCACTGTTATAACATCTTGGCAAAATATTTCATTTATTTTACCACTTTTTACTACAATTTTGTGAAATAATTGAAGTTTTAAAGCTAAAAATGAAAATAGTTTTTAACTGATAACAAACAGAATGGAAAAAAGTTAAAAAAGACTAAATGTTTGTAAGTTATTGTTGTTGGTTTCACGGTAAAAAACATTTTTTTTTAAAACTGTTATCTTTAACCAAATTAAATTAAAGGTAAAATGTTATGTAATTTCTATGCAAACAGCATAAAGCTTGTATCTAATTATTTTTATTTATTAGCAAGTTGTACAAAATTTAATTAATGTATTACTTCTAAATATATCACTCTCCGTAGCAGTTATTTAAATTTTTTACTTTTTTTAAGTTTATTTTATTTTTGTTAACTTTACTTTATTGAATAACATTTTAAACAAGACCAATTTTGCAAAAAATTGTATTATTTATTTTAGAGAAAGTACTAAGAAAATTATTTTCGTATATAACAACTAAACTATTATAAGTCTTTTTGGCTTTTTTCAACTCATATATAAAAAGATATTTTTAATAATTTTTCCGTCTTATAATCAGTTTAAAAAAACATATTTTGTTAAATATATTGTGAAACAATACTTGATTTAAAGTTTTTAGTTGCTGTTATAAAACGTTTTACAAAAACTGAACTGCACTGTTGAAGACTGTGCTAAATTTTTTTAAAGAACTTAACATTTTTTAAAGCTTAAGTCAAAGGTTTTTTCTTTTTTTGAATTTCTTTTCAACAGTATAAATTATCTAATACCAAAACAAATAAAACCCGAAATTTTCATTGAAGTTAGTAGAAATGTCTAGTCCTATTATGGTCACTTAAAAGAAATTATTGTAAGCCTTTTGTTGTTTATAAATAAATAAACGTGAGTATATTAATAATTCACAGACAAAACTTCTTTTGTTGTAACATTAGATTTTAAAATTGCGTAAAAACGTTTTTGTTTTACAAAAGCATGCATTAAAGTTTCAAACATTTATAAAACAACGTTTTTTTGTCGAAAAACCAGTTTCTCTCTTATTTTAACTGATTTGACTTAAGCTTCATGAAGGTTAAATTGAAAAAAAAACTTGTTTTCATTTGATATATCGATAAAAAGTGTAAAAAAATTAAAATTATAAAAATTTAATAGCTGCATATTTCCTAGAAAAAATTTGACCAAATTATTTAAGTAGTTGTACTTTAGTATACCAAGTTTAACGTTGCGCCAAGTAAAAAGTTATAGTTTAGAATAGCCTAGGCTCTAATTAATAGTTGTAAAAGTAAATATTTTAAAATTTCATAAAATTAACAGTCTCGATTGGTTATCACATACGGAATAAATACAGTTAACATTTTTTTGATAAAAATGTAAGTGCTTAAATAGTTCACAAGTTTTTGAAATTAATGTGACTATCGCTTTAATTTATTTAATCTGTGAGAAATAACAGTTTTATTTAATTTTGTTAACACTGGAACAAAATTTTTATTGAACATAAACTAGTAAAGGTCGATTGAACACAATAACTTTGTTTGGTACTATCCGTCTAACTAAAATTTTAAAGTATGTATTAAAACACTTTATACTTTATAGGGTAACCGTAAACTGATGAAATTGGTAGTTGTTTTAATATAATGGTAATACAGGTAAAAGTATGTTTAGTTTACAAAATTATTTTCAAGTGTGACAGTGAAAATAATATTTCTATAATTTAACCGATAAGCGTATAATTTTAAAAATACTAAAAACACAATCGTACAAATATTTTTCAGTAATAATTAAACCACATCATTAAATCAGCAACGATGTATTATTGCTAATTTTATTATTTTAACTTTTCATCTTGAATTTACTTTCTAATTCAGGGATCGGCAAACTGCTACCCGCAACGTAATAGTATATGCTTTTCAGCTCGAAACATACTTTTTTTAGAACAATTGAAAACTTATCCTGCTTAATAAGGCCCTTTATTTAATAGTTACTAATATCTAGAGCTTTATTAGTGCTTGTTTTATCGTGATTTTGTATACAAAATATTTCAAAACTTATAATTTCAATTATTTTATATTACTGCGGCCAATAAGAAAAAAATTCTAGTTTTCTCCGTAATTAGGTGAGCAAATAAATAGTGTATGATTTTCACACTGTATTTACGTATTTTTAAATAATTTTGGTGCATTTAATTAATTTAACGTTTTATCTTTAATTTCTAAATTTACCTTAAAGTATTCAAAAAAGCTTAGCTATATTTAAAAAAAAAGTATAGCAATGTTTTGACTAAACTTATTGACTAATCATTCAAATAAAGAAATAGTATTTGTGTTATATATACCAAACAGCCTTGAAAATATATCATACATAAACTAAAAACAGCTTGTTTTTTACCGTATTTTTCGTAGTTTATTAAGTAATTAAATTGTGAAACTTTAATATTCAAAATTTATAGTATTTAGTTTTAGTTTCATTCTTAATTAGGCTTAATCATTTTAAGATTTTGACAAACATTTAGTTCACTATATTTCATACTACAAACATATTATGTGTTATTCTTTTACGGGAAGTTAAAAAACCTTTTGCATAAAAATGATGAATTTTTTAGTGGTGTTTCTGTGCACATTAAGAAAACACTTTTAAACAAAAGTGCTTGAATTTTATAAACTTCTAAACTTTATACGCAATGCTTTAAATGTTCTAATTTTAGTGGTTTGACCTTAGATTAAAACTGTACTCAAAAAGTTCACAATTTACATACACATAAAATTTAATATAATTTATACATAATGTATATTTTTTATGTCTCGTTTTTGAGTTAAAAAGCGTTTCGCAGGCCGCAGATAATGGTTTTGATAACTGTATTTGGCCCGCAGACCCGACCCCTGTCATATATTTTTACTACTTTATGTAAAAAGCTCTACAATAAGGTTAATTTCACAGTAACCACATCTAGAAAGCGTTATTATAGCATAACAAAAAACATAATTTATTAAAAAATTATACAGTATTGTTTTTCTTGACAAATATTATAACAAGAAGAATACGTAAGTTCAATAGAATACAGTTTATTTATCTTCTTTTATAATAGTAATAGTTGAGTATTTATTTATAAAACTACAAGCAAAAAAAAAACTTAGTATCATATCTTAACAAGCTAATTTAACGTATTACTCAAATAATAAAAAAGTAATTTTAGGCTAGATTTTATCTTATAATTTAAAAGTAGAGATTTATTTCTTTATTTTGAATTTGAAAAAGCAAAAATACGTAATTGTTGTTGCGTAAGTTTTTTACATATCAAATATCATAGTTTTACACGGAACAAAAACTTTAACTTTGTCAAAATTTTATGTCTAGATTTTTCTGTTTTTCTTATTAAATAAACTAGAATAAATTTAACCGTGTTTTATGTTAGGAATTATTAAATACTAAAAGTTTGGTCAGTTTTATTAACTTATAAGTTTATTGTTTAGCAATAAAGTTAAAATCAATTTATAAAAATTGTTCATAAATAAAACAAAGTTACATAGTTTAATTTCTTTTTTCTAAAATACTATTTTTAATAATTTTACAAAGCTTATAGAGTAAATTTATAATTCAAGATATAAAATAAGACTGTAGATGTGAGTTGTATAAATTTCAAAATAACTGAGTAAATAAAATACACTATACACAAAATAAATTAAAATAAATATTCTTCTGATAAAGTATACATCAATTTTCATTTCCTTACAAGGTATAAATGCTACTTTAAATAATAAATTCCCTTTCGTAAAATAACAAGGTATTGTAAGTTGTATACTTACTAGAGAACATTTAGCGTAAACAGACAATTTGATGCTTTTTTTAGCTTCTTACAATATTAATTTAGTGCTTTTTTAGTTTTACTTAATTACCCTACCATTAAGTAGTTCTTCTAATTATAGAAAATTATAAATAATGTTGTACTTGTACCTGTTTAACTATTTGTTTATCACTTTAACTTTTTCATAAATAACTAAACTTTATTATGATTTAAATACTTAATAGCATATTGGCAATCTGAAATTCTTTTGAATTGAATCTTGAAAAATATTCGAGCATAATATTTTAAGTTAGACTTAGAACATACGATCGTTTGTTAAGTTTTTGGTTTTTAAAACTCTTTATTTCTATTGATGTTGTCTAAAAAATGATTTTATTCTTATTTTTTCTCAACCAACTACTTATTTAACTCTGCTTTAAGCAGACTTGTGCTCAAGTTACTTCAAATGATAATGGCTTTTAAAATTTCAAAATTTGGTTTGTCAAATTTTTATCTCAACCAATAATCTACTGTTTTAATGTATAAAATCTCCTAATTAATTATTTTGCAGTTTATGTGATGTTTCCTTTGGCATACAACATGTCCTCATGGTACAAAAAATTAGATTTATATATCTGATAAGCAAAAACATATAGTAGCATTCTAAAACGACTTATTATTGCTGTTATAGTTAACAGTAATGAAAAGTTTTAATCGATTAACAACTTATTGTAGTTTATTACATATAATACCTCAAACCATATATATTAAAGCTTTAAATCAAATTTAATGCTTTTCAATCTATCAGAAAAAATTCTCAGGCTTCGACGATTGATAAATTATATTTATTTAGTAGTTATAGTTAACAGTGAGATTATTGTAAGAACTTATGCATTAACAATAACCAACAAATTATCAAAGATATTTGTTATTTTTAGCCTATAGAAAGTAATTTCATAGAGGATAATTTTCAAGTTTTTAGAATAATAGTCTATTTAAAGTAATCTAAATATAAAATAGTTCATTTTGTTTTTACTTAATTTTCAATATTAAACTTATGGATATTTATTTATATTTAGTTTTCTTAAATGATAATTTTTCCACTTACTTTATTAAGAATTTAAGTATATTTCTTCTCATTTATTAATTGATGGCTTTTAATTAAATATGCGCAAACAAGCTTTACAGATAAAAATGCAACATACCCAATTTAAAGCTTAAATGCTAGTTTAAGAACATAAAAGCTTTCACGACCTAATGTATAACTTATTTTTATTATAATTAGTTATTAATGAAGATAAGAGAAAATCTAATATGTCCATTAAAGTATACCAAGTACTTTCTAAATAATAACTATACAAAAACTTATTTTTTAGATTTTTGGTCTACATGTAAAAAAATATAAACTTAAATTACACTAAAAAAATTTTGGTGAAGTTTTGAACTTACAGTGTATTTTACTCTTTTTTTCTACTTTTAAATAAAGGGTATAAACAACTTTAATTTAAGTATTTAGTACAATTCGATATACATGTCATGTTATAACCACATCATTTAAAAGCAGGTGACATTGATTTTTCTAAGTTAGATAAAAATATAAACTGTAATAATTTTTATTAGCACAATTTCATTATTCTAAAGCTCTTTAAAGCTATATTCAAAGTTATAGTCTAAACTTTTTTACAAAGCGCCAGAAAAACAGATTGAAGTATATGAAAAGTCACAAGGTTATATAGTGATACGTAATCCCCAAAACAAAATATAAACATTCGCTATAAAAATTTCTCATTAAAGCTATTAAAAGTTTTTCAGTTACTAAAATGCTTTTATGCTTATAATCGTTAAAAAACTCAAAAATTCAATATATTTTTAGAGCACTTGTATTTATTTCACATTAAAAAAGAACAGAACTTGCGTGTTATTAATATGAACTAAAGTACTCAACTAGCTAAACTTATTTAATCTCTTTATTAAACTGCTTTCTAACTTTGATATAAATTTGAGTATATTTAGTGGTTTATCTAAATAATTTGAAGTGGTTACACCTGAACAAAAGAATATGTGTGTCCGAACTTTGTTTTACCTTTTCTTTTGTATTCATATAATAGCTTAATCATAGAGGAAGGCTTACTCAAAATTTCCTAAATTCTAAACGTAATAAAGCCTCGATGAAATTGATCTCAGCTTAAATTAATGTTTCTTTCTGTAAAAAACAAAACAAGTTTTACATATAAGCTTGAAACTTTTAGGTTTATAGTGTTTCTGTTGCTTGACATGTTTTTCTGGTATACATATGTTACTTTATTAAACTTTAAATACTTCATATGTATTAGTGAACTGCTATCTTTAAGCAAAATACTTTACGAAAACTTTCAATATTTTTGTTTATTAAAAAAACGTTCATTGTTTAATTCATATTAATTGAATATTTAACAATTATTGTCAATTCACTGACAAACTATAATAATGATAAACTATTTTATTAAAATATAAAACGTTTTTAGCTAATTTAAAAGAAAATTAGTTAGTTTGAAAACGGTTTTGAATTAATTTTCAAAAGCCACCTCAGAATTTTATTTTGAAACAAATGAACTATTTTAATAAAATTTATTTTAAATATATAATTTTTACTGTAAGTATGTTTACTTTACAACTCTAAAACAAGGAGCTTAAAAACTTATTAAGGCTATAAAGAAAATGTAGTACAAAAATATTTTCTTTTTATTTATATCTAAAACATGTGTGTTATAAAAATTTTGAAATACTTAATTCCAAATTGTTTAGATTTAAACAATCTTAAATAGAATACAAAGGTTTATGAATAAGACAAACATCTTACAATAAAGTTTTTATTCTAATAGTTATTAAAGTTTGTTTAAGTTGAGAAAAATCAGTAAACAGAAAAATTGTTTAACTGTTTTTACTAATGTTAAAACTAACAAATAAAACTTTTATTAAGAATAGTTAAGAATAGTTACTATTCAAAAGTATTATAACTATTTTATCTTAGAAGGTATAAAAGAACAGTAGAAAAAATCATTTAAATCATCAGACAGAGTTTTAAGATGCTTTATTCATACAAAACATTGAGTTTTATCAACATACTATTTAAGATGTATTGTAAGTATTAAAAACAAAAGTTCTGCCTTGCTTGATGTTTTGGTAAACAAAATATAAACAGTTTTACAAAAATTTACACGGCTTAAGCTTAGTTTGTATACATTATAAATTTACAACTCGATATAGCTGTGGTTTTTAATACGCTAACTGTTTTAATTTTTACTAAGTAGCTCATTTGAGTTTATCTATATACAAATAAAAATCTATTACATAAACATTGATTTAAACATTTTTTTATAAAATTTATAAAAAATGTCTACGGTATGACCTAAACTTTGAAAACTTGTGTAACTTTGTAAGGTGTTTATAAAGTTCGTAATGTAATATTCTTGGTAATAATTTGGCCAAGTTTTTTTATTAGATGAAAGATTAGTTAGCTTTATTTCCTAAGCTTTTAAAACATTTGAGCTTTTTTAACCTTAATAATATTATGATTGAGAATTTTACATGTTTAAAACTCTAAGAATTTTGGTATTGTAGTTTTAACTCTAATTTTAAACTTGAAATAACTCAATTTAGATTTTGTAAATGTCGACACTACTTAGTTTTTGACGGTCTTGTATAACCTTAGTAGGAACATAATATATTTACTTCAAATTTATGTCTATCGTCAAAAACTATAAAAAAACTAACAAAACCGTTAAGCTTGCTTATTCTACTTCTAAGTTCTTGGGTTTTCGGCTTTTGCAAAGACTGGATTTCCGATCTTTAATACCTAAATTAGCTTGTAAATACTTTAAAATCAACCACAAAACACTTGCTAAAAAGTTTTATGGTTTCTTAAATATTTATAATTTGTAAAAACATTTCGTATCTTTTTTTTTTCCACTATTATATTTTATAGCATTTAAAACGTTAAATTTTACTCTTTCATCTTAAAAAACTTGTTTAACTATCAATTAAATATTTCTACGGTAACTTAAATTCTTACAAGAACGTCCTTTGTTCACTTAACAAAAGTTTTTAAGATAACAATAAGAATCAAATCGAATTGCTGTTCTGTTGTTTGAGTTATTTTATTAAAAAAAAATTTCAAATATAGTTTAATTATTGTATTATTATTACATTAAAATAGCTTTTTCAATTGAAGTATAATAATAAAGCTTGTAAATTACAAAACAATCGCTTATGACAGGTTTTTTAGAAAACTATAAAAAATGAGATCACTTAAAAAAACAATTATGTTAAGTATTTTCTAAAATTGCTTATTTACTTAATATAAGATTATTTTTTAATATTAAATTTTTTACGTTAAACTAAAAGTATCTATCGTTACATGTGTATAGTTTTACGGTTTACCATAAAAAGTAGGTAAGGGATAAAACTCAATATTTATCAGCTGCTAAATAAAAACCCCATTTTGTTTTCATTTAAATAAAGTGTAATGTAATAAACGTGTGTTCTTTCATCTCTTTAGTAAATACAAATTTAGCAAAAATAAAAGTTGAAGTTACTTGAACAGTTTTTCTCTAATTTAGTTAAAATACCTTATCTGTTTGAAAACCTTAAAACTTTTTATTATAATTAAGTTAACTTAGGACTGAAAGTCAAAATCTTTATAAGTTATAAAGGTTATAACCTTTTAAAACAAGAACTTTTTGTGAAAACTGGTATAAAAAAATTAACTTTAACTTTCAAGATTTAGGCTTTCATTTCACTTTAGTGTTTATAAATTGGGTTTTAGTTCGAAGTTTTACTAAGCTCAAAAACAATTTACTCAGATAATGGAAGAACACTATAATTGTTAACTGTTCAAAATTTATTGAATATTGGTGTAAAATTAATTTGTATTGTTGTTTGTGAAAAAAATTAAAAATAAAATAACAAAGAAACAAACCTTGAAACTTTTTATCAACACTAGGTTAACTTACAACTAAAAGCCAAAACCTCTATTAGTCACAAATTTTTAGCGATTGTTTATAACCTTTTAAAACAAGTATGTTTTAGAGAAAGCTTTTAAGTATAAAAAAACAAATTAAATTTTCAAAATTTAGGCTTGTAATTTACTATATTATTTATAAATTAGGTTTTTGTTAAAATTTTTACATTGCTCACGTATAAAATTTGTTAATAATGAAGAAAAACTATTATTTTTAACTAATCAGAATTTCTTTAAAAAAAAATAGTTTTGAAAATAATTAGTTTTTAGCTAAAATCATACGATTTATAATAGATATTAAAACAGTAAACTCAAATAACTTAATACCTAAAAAAATCTACATTTTATTACTTTGTGATTTATTTGATGTTAATCATTTACGCTACATCCGTATAACAACTGAGTTTTAATGATACAAGAAATTTAATCAATAAAACCAATGATTGAAGATTATAAGTTTGTTTAGTATAAATATTTATCACTTTTGATAGAAATAATATATATCTTGTGATTCTTTTCTAATTAAAAACTAATTAAAGTTTACTTCAGCTAAAAAACATGTATAACTTTTTTATTTTAAATTATACTTTTTGCTTTTAATCTATTAAAAGATTATATCAGGTTAAAATTTCAAAAGTTTGATAAGTTATTGTGTTAATCTTTAATTGTTAAATTTTAAATATAAATAATTAGAATGGTAGTTAGGCCATAAAAAGGTTAGGTTTTTTATTTAAATGTAACAAATCAATATTTTTTTTGTAGTTTTAATCGGTTTGTATGGAAGTAAGCTAATATTTTTAAATAAAGCATAAAATTTTTTAACATATTTTTATAAATATACACATGTCAATGATGCAATTTAATACTGAAAAAAGTGTGAGACATTAGGTAGCTGAAATAGATTATCTAGTTTTTTTGCATCGAATATTTGCCTAAAAACTAGCTTTAAAGATATTTTTTGAACATTTTGTTTAATCTTTGCACATTTAGCATTTAATTAAATTAAAACACCTAAAGGTTTATATTTTTATTATGATTTACTTCAACAGTAGATTAACTTACCAGAGACCCAACATTTTTATGGTAATGGTTTTTAATGTTTTAGTTTCTAGCAAATGAAATATTACATTTTCTTCCATTCAAAAATTTTAAGTTATAACAAAGCCATAAAACATTATTTTACTGCAAAATTCTTATAAAGTGTTGGATACTAACACTTTATCGAACTTTAAAATCTGTTTAAAATTAATTTTATGTTAAATAAATTTAACGTAAATATACTTGATTTGGACAAGTGTATTCACTTAAAAGCTATGTATGCTAATGTATTCGCTACAAAAAAATTAATAAAATATATTAAATATAAAGTCTTAGGCAATCAATTATCTGCATTTGTTTTAGCATAAAAACTGTTTCTTAAAATTTTTTAAGTAAGTATTTTAATTTGATACGGCTACAAAAATTTCGGTTGCAGTTGTAAAATATTTTTATATAATCGATAATAAGTAGTTTTTTTTTACATAACTTAAACTGTACGGTAAAATATTAATGGAAACTATAAATTATTTAATTCAAAAACAAACAAAACTCGATATATTCACCACAAACTGTAGAACTATCTAATCCTATTATGGTCACTTAAAAGAAATTTTTGTAAGCCTTTTGTTGTTTATAAATAACTAAACGTGAGTATATTAACAATTCACAGACAAAACTTCCTTTGTTTTAATATTAGATTTTAAAATTGCGTAAAAAAGTTTTTTTTATAAAAGCACCAATTTAAGCTTTAAAAATGTATAAGAGAACGTTTTTATTTCAACAAATAATAATTTTTTCTTTTCTTAAAACTTATTTAGATTAAAAATTATTTTGTTTTAAAATAATTAAATTAAAAAAAAATTGTTGTTACTTTGTATATCTATTAAACGCGTAAAAGTTTTATATTATAAAACTCTTATTAGCTCAAAAAAATCTAGAACAAATTTGGCTAAATTGTTTAAGACCATCATTTATTCTAGTTGTACTTAAGTATACCATGCTTAACGTTCGGCCAAATGAATAAATAAAAGTTTAGAACAAATTTGGCTCTAATTAATAATCGTTGTAGTTACGGCGAATTGAAATCGAAAAAAAAACAACCAAACTAATAGAATTAAAATCAATATGTTTTGCTTAAATTTATCATAATCGTTTATTATAGAATGTATTTTTTATCTAATTAATACATTTCATAACAAGATAAAAAAGTTAAAGAAAAACAATTTCATCAAAAACCATATTTAAAAGATGAGTCTTAAATCAGGTTTTTTTTTCAGCTGAAAACACTTACGGTCATTTAATTTAATTTCTTTTTTTTTGACATTAAAATTTTTCTGTCAGTCTTCATATTATAGTTACATCAGTTTTTTTTTTGTTAATATTTTAATCAAGTTCAAAAGTTCATTAGCTGGTAATAAAAGTTCAAAATGAATAATTAATGATGTTCAAAATTTAGTAAGTTAAACAGTTTTGATTGGTTATCGCATACCCAACATTTACAATTACAACTTTAAGTATATAAATATTGTCAGATACTGCTTTCCTACCATTTATTTAATCAGTGAGAATTATAAAAATTACTTATTATTAACACTTACACAAAAATATTACTTTCAGTTACAACGTAGTTGATCATAAAACAAATAAATTACGTGATCTATTTAATAATTATTATAAGTATGTATAAAAATATTTTATACATTATAGGGAATCGTAAATGTTTAAAATATTCAGTTTTAACACATTTTAAACAAAACTAAACTTCTGTAATTTTTACAAAGTTATTTTAATATTTCATCACAATTTTATTGTTTATGCTACAAGAAAAAATGTTGAAATATTCAGACATTTGTACATGTATCTTTTAATAATAATAAGTGCGTAATCACATTAAATATAAAAAGATTTTATTACGTATTTAGTAATTATTTCTGATAATTTAGCCGCAGTTAATTAACAAAACTTTTCATGTTTAAATTAATTTCTAAGTAAGGGATCGACAAAGTGCTACCCGCAAGAAAAAAAAACATGTGCTTCTCAAATTAAAACATGCTTTTTCAAACAATTGAAAAACAATATTGTGGTACATAGGCTTATTTTAATGATTATCAATATTCTTATTTTAATGATTTACTAATCTCGCGATTGTATCATTAGTGCCTATTTTATCATATTTTGTATAAAAAATTGTTTTATACTGATTACTATAATTATCTCAAGCTACTGCGGCCCACAGGAAAACTTTTCTAGTTTTCCCGATCATTAATCTAGCAAACATATAATGTCTGGGTTTTACGTTGTAGTTACGTATTAATCCAAGACTTTTACCTTAGTTAATTATTTTAACGTTTTATGTCTTATTTAATTTCAAAATTTACCTAAAAGTATTAAAAACGGACAGCTTAAACATGCTTTTATAAAACTGAAATAAAAACTAATGAATTAATATGCAACTATCAAATATTCTTAAAGTAGTTTATGCTTATACTGACTTACTGATAGTTTTCACGTATTAATCAAAGTTTTAGTTTGATAAGTAACTAAAATGTTAAACATTAATATTAAAAAATGATAGTCTTTAATTTTGAATTTTTGACAAATAAGTAGTTTACATACTACAAACATTGTATGTGATTTTCTTTTACCTGACGCTAAAAACCGACCCTAAAACTTGCATATGAGTAGTGAACGTTTTAATGGTGTTTCTGTGCACAATAAAAATTAACTTTAAACAGTAGCGCTTAAATCATACGAACTTTTAGAATTTATACTCAATTCTTTAAATATTCTAGTTCGTTTTTCAGTGGTTTGACCTTAGATTTAAACTTTGCTTAAAAAGTTCACAATTTACATACGCATCAAAATATAATATAGTTTATACATAATTTATACTTTTGATGTCTCATTTTTGAGTTAAAAACTACCTCGCGGACTGCAGGTTATAGCTTTGATGGCCGATTTAGGCCCACAGACCCGACCCCTGTCATATACTTTTACTACTTTATGTACAGGCTCTACAATAAGGTCTATTTAGCAGTAACCACATCTAGAAAGCATTATTTTAGCATATCAAAAAACATTACTTATTAAAATAACATACAGTATTGTTTTTCCTGACAAATATTATAACAAAAAGAACACGTAACTTCACCAATTTCTTTATTTTTTAATAAAAGTAGTAGTTGAATATGAACTTGTAAAACTGCAAGCAAAAAACAACTTAGTATCATAATTTAAAAAGCTAATTTAACGCATTACGCAAATAGCAAAAAAGTCATTCATAGCTAGATTTTATCTTGTAATTTACAAGTAGAGATTTATTTCTTTATTTTGAATTTGAAGCAGCAAAAATACGTAATTGTTGTTGCGTAAGTTTTTGACATATCGAATATCATAGTTTTACACGGAACAAAAACTTTAACTTTGTCAAAATTTAATGTCTAGATTTTTCTGGTATTCTCATTAAATAAACTAGAATAAATTAAAAGTGTTTTGTGTTAAAATTTTTCAAATACTAAAAGTTTAGTAAATTTGTATAGCTTATTAACTTATTATTCAGCAATAAAATATAGTTTAATTATAAAAATTGTTTACAAATAGATAAATATAAAGTTGCTGAGTTTAGTTTTAGTTTATATTTTTCTGAAATACTATCATTAACAAATTTTTCAAAGCTTATAGAGTTTATTTACAATTCAACATACAAAATAAGACTGTAGATGTGAATTATTTAACATTCAAAAATAATAAGTAACTAAAATACATTATTCACAACATAAATAAAAATACACATTCTTCTAATAAACTATGTATTAGTTTTCATTTCCTTACAAGGTATAAATGCTACTTTAAATTAGAAATTACCTTTCGTAAAATAACAAGGTAAATTCGTAAGTTGTATACTTACTACAATTATATTAAGCGTAAACAGAACATTTGATGTTTTAAAGCTTCTTAAAATATTAATTTAATGTTTTTTTCTAGTTTTACTTAATTACCCTGCCATTAAGTAGTTCTTCTAATTATATAAAATATATTCAATAGATACTGCTGTACATATTTAATTTTTGTCTGATAGTTTAATTTTTTTTATAAATAATAAATATTATTATGATTAGATACGTACTAGCATATTGCTCATTAAAATCCTGTTTGAGTTGTCTCTTAAAAATTTTCGAGCATGGTATTTAAAGCTAGAACATACAATCGATTGTAAGGTATTTTGTTTTTAATATTCTCTATTTCTGGTAATCCTTTCAAAAAAATGTTTTTTTTTATTCTTTTCTAAATCAACTACTTATTTAACTCTGGTCTAACCAGATTAAAGCTCAATTTACTTCAAATGATAATGGCTTTTAAAATTTCAAAATTTGGTTTGTCGAATATTTTATCTCGTTCGATAATCTACTGTTTTAAGTTTTAAAACCTTCTGACTAATTATGTTGCAGGTTATTGTATAAACAATTAGATCTATATAACTGATAAGCAAAAACCATATAGTAGTATTCTAAAACGATTTATTATTGTTGTTATAGTTAACAGTAATGAAAAGTTTTAATTGATTAATAACTTATTGTAGTTTTTCACATATAAAACCTTAAACTATAATAACCTTTAAAACCTTTAAATTAAGTTTAATGCTTTTCAATTTATCTGAAAAAGTTCTCAGGCTTTGTACGATCGATATGTTAAGTTATTTTTAGTAGTTATGTTTTACAGTGAAACTATTGTAAGAACTTTTGCATTAACTGTCACAAAGAAATTTTAAAATATTTTTCATTTTTATTAGCCTATAGAAGGTAACTTCATAAAAGTACTTCTTGTTAGAATAATTATTCTATTTAAAGTTAATTAAATAAAAGTGAACTTATTTCGTTTAAACTTAATTTTTAATATTAAAGTTATTGATATTTCTGTATATTTAGTTTTTAAAAATGATAATTTGTTCACTTATTTTATTAAGTATTTAAATGTAATTTTTTTCTCATTTAAACATTTATGGCACTTTTTTTTCAAATGAGCACAATTAGGCTTTAATAAAAAAACTTTTCGAACTCAATTTAAAGCTTAAATGCTCGTTTAAAAACATAATAGCTGTTACGACCTAACTCTTAACTAGTTTTTGTATTTAATTGGCTTTTAGTGTAGATATTAGAAATTGTAACATGTCCATTAAAGTATGTCAAGTACTTTCTACAATATTTCTACAATATTATCATTAATTAGAAACATACTTATTATAAATTATAATAAAATAATAAACTTAATTTATCTTGATACAAACCAAATAACATAACTTAAAACAATAAGTTTTTTAAACCTTTACTCTAGGTGTTTAATTTTTTTTAAAGAAAGATTTAAAATAAATCGAATAAGTAAAGTAAACTAGTTTTTTAAGAATCACACAAGTTAAACTATTATAATGAAGACTAGAACAAATACTAAAAAAAATTGAGCTCAAAGTTTAATAAAAAAAAATTATTAGTACTTGATAGCTTTATTATTCTTTTTCAGTAATAGTTTCGTTTTCCCGGTAACATACTTTGTTTGTTTTGTATAATTATTTTACAAGTTTTCGGTTAGTAGGAGAAAATTAAAACTAGCAACAATAGCAAAAAATGTATAAAAAAATATCTTCAGTATGAGCTAAGCTTCAAAAAAAGTTTGTAGTTTAGTGAAATTATTTTTCAAAGTTCGTAATGTAGTATTCTTATTCGTGATTTTAATCATGTTTCATCTTGGATAAAAAATTAATTAGCTTAATCTCCTAAGCTTTTAAGGCATTTATATTTTTGTTTAACCTCAAAAATATAATCATTTAGAATTTTACATATTTAAAATTCTAAGAATTTTTGGTAATGTAGTTTTAATTTTTATTCTAATTTTGAAATCACTCAACTTAAATTTTGTAAAGGTCGAAACTACTTGGATTTGACGGTCTTGTATGACCTTAGTATGAACGTAATATATTTACTTTAATTTTTGTCTACCGTCAAAAACTAAAAAATATGAAACTAACAAAACTGTAAAGCTTGTTTGATTCCACTTTTAAGTTCTTTGGCTTTCAGCTTTCAAAACGACTGGATTTTCAATTTGTAATGCTTAAATAGGTTGTAAATACTTAAAACTAACCACAAAACACTAGCTAAAAGGTTTTATGGGTTCTTAAACATGTGTGGTTGTAAAAACATGTTATATCTTTTGTTTTGCCATTATTGTATCTGATAACATTTAAAACGTTAAATCTTACCTATTAATTTAAAAATATTTGTTTTATTATCAATTAACCACTTGTACCTTAACTAGCAAGTGCGTCGTTAGTTCACTTTTCAAAGTACTTTATAAAATAACAATAAGGATATAAGACAAGTGTTGTTTTGTTCTTTAGAGTTGATTTGTATAGGAAGGTTTTACCATTCGAAAATTGATAGGGCTAAGTTGCAACTTTTAAATTGATTTTAAAGCATTTTCAACTAAATTGTAACATAGTGGTTTGTAAATGACAAAAACATCGGTTATGATAGGTTTTTTACTTAACTAGAAAAAGTTAAAAAATTAAAAAAAAAAAATTTCAGTCCCCTGTAAAGTATTTCTTAAACATAAATTAAGATTCATTTAATTTATTGGTATAAGCTTTTTTTTAATATTTAATTCTTTCTAATGAAACTAGAAGTACTTGTTTTTACATGTGTATGGTTTTACGGTTAATTATTAAAAAGGATGAGAGATACGATTTAATATTTATCAGTTGCTAGATAAACACTTAAGTTGTTTTCTTGAAAAGTTGTTTATTGTTACAAACATTTTTTCCTTTAATTGTTTGGTAATGCCATAAATATAAATTTAGCAAAAAAAATTATTTTAGTTGTTGTTCTTTAATTTAGTTATAACACCTTATCTCTTTGCAAACCTTGTAACTTACAACTGGTAACCGAAATATTTATTAGTCAAAAAATGTTAGTAAAAGTTTTTAAGCTTTTAAAACAAGTATTTTTTGTATGAAAACTTTTAAGCATATATAAATTAACTTTAATGTTCAAAAATTAGGCTTGTAAATTATTTTAGTGTTTATAAATTAGGATTTTGTTCAAAATTTTACAGTGCTCACATGTAGTTCTCGTAGATAGTGAAGGATTACTGTTCTTGTTGACTAATCAGAAGTTCATTAAATAAAAAAATTAAAAAACTGTAAAAATGATTAGTTTTTAGCTAAACTAATGTGATTTATAGATGGATATAAAAACAGTAAACTCAAATAACTTATTATCTAAAAAAATACAATCTTGTTTTTATTACTTTGTGATTTATTTGATGTTAATCGTTTATGCTATTTCTGTATAACAATTGAGTTTTAATGATACAAGAAATTTAGTTAATAAAACAAGTGACTGAAGATAATAAATTTAGTTAGTAGAATTTCTTATCAATTTTGACACAAATAGTACACGCCTTGTGATAATTCAAAACCAATCAAAGTTCATTTCAGCTAAGAAAAATGTATAACTTTTTAATTTCAAGTCACATTTATTGCTCTTAATCTATTAAAAGATTATAACAAACTATTATTTCAGAAGTTTAATAAAATTATTGAGTTAATCTTTATTTGATAACTTTAAAATTTAAACGATTACAATTGTAGTTAAGCAAAAGAAATGAATTTGATTTTGTATTAAAATGTAACAAATCAATAAATATGTTTTTTTAGTTTTTATCGGTTTGTATGGAAGTAAGCTAGTATTTTCATATTAAGCATAGTATTTATTTAATATATGTTAATAAAAAATACACATGTCAAAAATACAATTTAATACTGAAAAAGGTGTGTGACATTAAGTAGCTGAAATTAATCATATATATTTTTTTTACACGGAAAATTGCCTAAAAACTAGCTTTAACCAAAGTTTTTAACATATTTTATAATTTTACCATTTAATTTTATCTAAAAACCCTATGGTTTATCTTTTTATCACTTAAAATTTACTTTTAAAATGTATAAAATGAACCAGAGACTCAATGTTTTTATGGTAATAAGTTTAAGTTTTTAGTTTATAACAAAATAAAACATTAAATTATTTTGCATTTTACATTTTAAGGTTATAACAAAGCAATAAAACATAATTTTACTGTAAATTTAGTATAAAGTTTTGGATATTAACTTTTTATCAGACTTTGAAAACTATTTAAAGTTAAGTTACTCAACTAATTTAACGTAACTGTAATCGATACGGACAAGTGTATTTACTTAAAAATAAAACAAAAAATTAACAAGTAACTAAATACACAGATAATTAACGAAACACTGGCATGTGTAAGATTTTTTAGGACTGTTTAAAATTAAAATGGTCTCGGTTAAAAATTCTGAACTTTTGTATTTTATTCTGCTTTTCACAAAAAAAAACTATGTTGTTATCTCATTTTTAAATCTATGCTTATCCTGTTTATGTGAAAAAATCACTTTATTTCCAGATTTTATTCCAATATGTTTTGTACCATTTTGTTGATTTGTTAAAAAAATTTGAACTCTTTTTATCTAGCCACACCACAAATTTGACTAAATATCCTTGTTATGTTTTCAGAATTATATTTTATTGAAGAATAATATATGTTGTCTAGTTGAAATTCTATACTTTATATTTAGTTTGTTACGACATAAAGCAATGTAGTACTTATAATAATGCACGAGCTCAATTTAAAAGGCATAGATGGTAGAACTATACATTACGGAAAACGACAGACAACATTTTTTGAACATTGAACTTATATTTAGTACAGCATTTCAAGTTATGTTTATCCTTTTGTTGCCAGGCTACGCCACACTCCGGTTTCTTGGCAACAAAATTACTTTTTATAAGAGGCTTAAACAAATTTTTCACCTCACTTTAAATTTCCATGTAATGTTTGTGCAATTACCGCCGAAGTCACGTTATAGTATATAAGCAGAAATATACTTCCAAATTTTTTTTAAATATAATATTATAAAGTTTTAATCTTTTTGATTAAAAGAAACAGATTTAAAATAATTTGTAAAAGAACATGTAAGTAATTAAGTTTGATAAAACAAAGTATTACTCCAACTAAATTAGAATAACTATTTTTTGTATTTTATTTTCTGATCGATACTATAAACGTAAAACTTTTTTCTGATTTTCTAGGCGAATAACAAACAGTTTGAATAATGTTTTTGCAGTCTATTGTACTGCTGGTTATAAAACATTTCTGATAATATAAAATTCAATTTAGTGCATAATCGATTATTCTTACTTTTATTAGTAGCAAGTGCAAGTAATTATAAAACCTAGTTAACTATAAAACTGTCTTTTTTTGGTCGATCAAAGGACTGTTGAGCAGTCAAAAGAGTACAAAACTGTTTTTAATTTCAAAAATAATCCATTTCACTCCTGTAAATTATCTCTGGTGATAAACACCAGTGACGTCATAAACTTTTTGTCGTATACAAATTACATACAACAATTTAAAATAGTGGTGGTTATTTTTCAGTAATTTTAAAAAGATAGTATTATAATACAGTATTTTTCAACAATTTTAATAATTTACATATATTTTATTTAACTATTATCAAAACCATTTTTAATGGCTTTTTTTACGTAAAACAATGTAAAATTTTAATTAAATTCTATCATTCGTATACTTTACAACAAAAAAAAATTACTGTTGCATTTAGAATGCTATGGTTCTGTTTTGTAATTTGCCTACTAAATTTTAACTTTAAAAAACATGAATCTTCAAACACATGTGACTGATTTTAAAGTATATAATAGACAGAGATCTAACCAAAACTTCAAATTTTAAGCTATGTTTTTGAACTTTTTTCAAAATAAGAAAGAAAAAACTAAAAGTAAAATATTTTAAATTGAACATTTCATCATCAATTGTTATATTTCTTTTTGTTTTGTAAAACGTTTCTCTAAATAAAGTTATAAATTCCTAATTAAAAATATAAATGTTTAGTACGAAAAAAAATTCAAAATATAAACTGATTATTTTGTTTGTGGTTTTCGCACGAACACTTAATTGTTAAATCAATTTTAAAGAATACTTAAATTACATATTTAAAAAGTTTTAGCTGCTGTTGTATAACATTTTTATAGTATCCTAATACATATTTTAAGATTTTTGTTAGAACATTAAATTTAGTTCTTCTAAAAAGTCTGAATGGAAAGACAGTGAAAAAAAGTATGAATTATTTGATATCAAAACAAATAAATCCCGAAATAATTACCACATTTTATAGATATATTTTATCCGATTGTGGTCATTTTAAAGAAATTTTTGTAAGTATTTTGTTGTTTATAAATAACTAAACGTAAACGTATAAATAACTCTCATACAAAATTTCTATTGTTTTTACATTAATTTTAAAGTTTGCGTATTTTTTTTAATTTACAAATCATTCATTTAGTTTTCAATCACTTAAGAATAAAGTTTTCATTATGTTCTTTTTTGTTTCAAATAAGCTAATTGAAATATTGCTTAAACGTGTAAAATTTCAAACCAAAAAACTTTGATGGCTTCATATTTTCTAGAAAACATATAACTAATTGTTTGAGGCCACAAAAAGTTTTTAGTAATTGGCTAGTTATACTTCATTAACCTTAATATATCAAGATTAACGTTAGGTCAAGTAAACATAGTAATACTGTAGGCTCTAGCTAATAATAGTAATAATTACAGTTTCAGCAATATGACTGAAACCAGGCAGTTTCATTTAGATATTGCTAGAATTATTTATTTTGATATAATACAATTAAAGCAAGTTGGTGCTATTTTTTTATATTCACATGTTTTTGTTTAATATGCATATGGTTTATTTTAAGTGTACTCATTCTTACAAAACAAATATAAACTATATTTCACAGAAAAACATGTGATGAAAACAAAAACAAATGAATGAGTTTTAAATTGAGTTAAAAACAATCTTTTAGCTGATTACATTTAAGTTAAATTCAAAACTTTTCTGTTAGCCATGAAACTTTTCTGTTAATCTTCATATCATATTTGCAGAGCATCCGAGACAATCTATGACCAGTTTCGTCCTTATTAGGATCCAAAATCGTAGACTTTTTCATTATGTTTTATTTGTTATCAAACACAGGTCAAAGACAGCGTTTTAACTTTAACTTAACGAAAAACATTAAAATTATACATATCCCGATATAGTTAACCGTCGAAATGTTACCTCAATGACATAAGTGGTAAATACTTTATCCAAAGAAAACTTTACAATAAACAATGAAACTATATGAAAAATATTTAAGCCGTTTATAAAAAGTAGACTGGATACTAAAATTATATTTTTTCCGTGTCTAGCAAAAAAAATAAGTAAAGTCTGTAGGTGAACTAATTGGCCGGTTTTATAAGATTTGAATAGTATAAAAATCTTTATCAGAGAAAAACGAAATAAATAGTGTGTTTCTGTCATAACAGTATGAGATACAAATGTAAATTTAAAAAATCCCTACAGTTTATCTTGTAATTCCAAATTTAGCTTTTATCCCGTTAATCAAATTTTGTCTATATAAAAAGATTAAAATTTAAGTTTTAAATTCAATTATCATAGTGTTTAACAGAACAAGTATACGATTCCAGCTAAGCCAAATTTTTTAGTTAAACTTTCAGTTTACTAGACGCATTTCAATTAAATACATGTAACTTTGCTACACACGTTAGAATTTGAAGTTAAGCTTAAAGAAAAACTTGATTACAAACCACAAAGTGTAAGACAATCTAAAAAAACTTAATTAGCAATTGAAATTTAAACAAAACATCAAATATGTTTTTTTTATGCTTATTTCAAGTTAAATAAATTTTCAGTATGTTGTTTTGAAGTTAAACACACAATTGTTAATTTTTCAATGACTTACTGAGTTAAATTCAAAAAACAATTCAAACTTTTCTGAGAAAGAACTTTTTATAGTTATAAACAATAAATGTGCCCAAAGTAAATTTTAGTTGTTTCTTTTACTTCGCTGTGGTAAACTTTAATTATTTATAAATAAAATTAAAAGTTAATCGTAACTATTAAGACAACATATTCTAACAACTACGGTTATGAATGTTATTAATCAGTTTTATATAGCTAATACATTTTATCATTTAAAATCAATTGAACTCAGCAAGTGTATAGATAAAAGAAATATCAGATAAATCACAAAGTAATAAAAACAAGGATTTTAGTTATTTTTGAAGACCAGGTTTTTTAAGTTCAACTCAGTTTTTTGGCAGATTTTTAAGTTTTTAAGCGTTTATTTGGATTAATTTATGAAAGTTTTGTTAAATCTGTTATTACAAATGTGTTAAGGTTATTTCAATTAAGTTAACTTTTATTGCTGATCATTAAACAAATAATTGAAAAAAGCTAGAAATCAAGTATTAGGTAGCTAGTTGCTATTAAACTTATTTATGTATTTAGTTATGTATATATCTGTTTTAGGTTAAAAGTAAACTATTTTGAAATAATCATAAGTTAGTGAAAAATAAAAAATAAACGTGCTAACTTAGTTTATTTAGATTACAGTCTATAACAAACTTTATGTTTATTTGATTCGGTCTCTATAGCTTCTAAATGATGTTGAAAAACAAGTTTTTGAGTTCAGTACTTTAAAGTATATGTACAAAGTTATAGTTAGTATTAGAAGTAGCAACTTTAATAATACAAATTTACATCAAAAAGATTTCGAGTAAAATTTCAGATATTCGTCTGTTCTGATGTAACCCAACATTTTTTGCAACCACACATATGTTTAAGAATTCGTAAAACCTTTTAGCTAGTGTTTTGTGGTTGATTTAAAGTATTTACAAGCTAATTTAAGCATTACCGATCGGAAATCTAGTCTTTACAAAAGCCCAAAAACCTATAACTAGACTGAAACAAACTTAGTGGTTTGGAAGTTTGTTCTTTTTTGACTGCATGACAAAAATTTAAACAAATTTCACTAAACCATTTGTTTTCCAAAATATATTAAAATACTTTTTTTGACATTTCTTTTTGTAACAAAGTTTGATATTGAATTTATTTATTGAAACAAAGACAACGACGTTTCACCCCACAGAGATCTTCAGGCTTCAATTTTTTTAAGAACTTTTTTCATAGAGTCACTACAATTTTATCAAAATTTAAGAAATTACTTTAAAGTGCATTTTGTAAAGTTTAGAAGAAAATACTTAAACAATAAAAATGTTTAAGTTTTTGAAGTAGAAGGAATGGTTATACATTAAAGTTATGTTTTAATATTTTTTTTAAGATCATTAAGTAGCTTAAATAGCTTTGAAAAAGGACTAGGTAAATCTAACACTAGACTTTCAGACTAGGCCTTTTAACTTTATAAGCAATATATCTGAAATAAAAAGTACAGTTAAGAAAAACAAACTAAAACTAAAACAATTTAATCAAGCTATGCGCATGCTTTTTGTTTCAAAAGCTTATCTTGAACTGTAAAAGTATAACTTGCTATAATAGTAAACAAATATGTTATACTTAATTTTGTTTCATGTATATCAATGATAAAACTCTAAAATAATGCTGAAAACTGAGTTGCAGCACTTACATTTAAATTTTGATAATATTTCAAAACGAACTTTATATGAAACAGTTTGTATTACAGTTTACAATATGGAATAATACTTGTAAGTCCTATTTTCTTACTGTTTTTATTTTTTTGCAGAATTATTGATTTTACATTGTTTATTCCAGCTTATTGTTATTGTTTTATTTTTTCATGCTTGAAATTAAGTCGGCAATTATATTAGATGTTATTTCTTATTATATGTTGATATATTTCATATATGATTTGAAGTAGTTTTAGAGCTTTAAATTTTAATATATTATTATATCAATAACTTTAGCTAAGTGTTTTATTTCAATACTTAACAGTTTGCTAAAACATTTTAAATTTTTGTACATAACTTTGTTTTTATTACTTAACATAATGAAACATAAAGTGTAAACAAAAAAAATCATAAATGGGTTATTCTAGAAATCTATTCTTTAGTTCAAGCGATTACCTATATAATCCTTGATTAAAACCTAAATTAGTTTAAAAAACACTATAATGTCTAGCTAATTTTTGTGATACTTGTATAAAACTCTATATATTTATTTAAGTTCAGATATTTAGAAAATTTATGATAAGTATTTCTCTGTTTATTAAGCTATTGTTACAAGTATAATTTAAGATAAAATAAAGTTCAAATAAAGTTTTGAAATGTAAAACCACTAAAAACAAACAGTTTAACCACTAGATAGGGTCATATTGTCTGGTATCACAAATGCGATTCAATTTATAATAACAATTAATCAGCGTATTGAGTAATTTAGTTTACAATGAGGACACATAAGTTCTATCGTTTAAACCTGCAAAATTAAATAAAATGCAGTCTTACTTCTTTAGAGTTTTTTATTATTTTATATTTTTTTTCAAAATCATTTTTAAAGGAAGCATGTCTAAAATAATAAAAGTATACTGTATGTTCAGTTATTGTAAAACATAAGTTCTATTGTTTTCAACTGTTAACAAAATACTAATTGAGATAAGTTTTCATAAAGGCAGTTTTATCCAAATAACTTGCTTAGAAACTTTATGGATATACAATTAACTTTTGTACTGTTTTACTTCTATAAATTTAAAGTATTTAAGATTAGTTTTAAATAAGTTTTACAGCTTTTATAATGAACAATGACAAGATCTTTTGATAATTTGTGGAATACTTTGCTTATTTTGTATTTCTACACAAAACTTTAAAATAACTTATATTTTTAATCTGCATTAAATTAAAGCTACTTGTATTCAAAGAAATAAAAAAATACTTTGAAGTCTATTTTTGGATAGTGTTTAGTAATAATCAGACATAATATGCCTATTTAGTATAAAATCAAAATAATATTACTGCTAAAATTTAGTTTTTTATTTTATCTTTGTCGAGCCAAGTAATTTGTTTAAAACACTTACAGTATTGAAAAATTTAACCTTAATTCAAATTAATTAATCATTGTGAAGTTTAACTAGTATGAAAAAAAAAATTTGAATAAAAAAAAATGATCTATTACAACTTTATTTTAATAACATACCATACGTAAGTTTAAGTTCAATTGTTTAAATATATACAAAAGCCTCTACAATACTGTAGTTATTTTGCTAAATTAGTGATTTAAGATTTATTCAATTTTGTCTGTTATGCCCAGTCTACAAACATAATTTTGATAGATAGATAAGTATTAAATGTGTTGTAATGCTTAGTTCCAATCGATTATATCTTTAGTAAACTATAACTAGGTTTTAATTTTGATAACATTAAAAAACTTAATTTACTATAACAGAGGTAACAATTAAAAAAAAAACTGTGAATTTTTAATTTATCAGTATTTGATAAAGTTTTTTATATCATAAAAGTAAATCGATTTAAAACAAATTAGCAAAAAAGTAATACTTGATGATAACAAAGCTTTTCATTAAAAAGTTAATAGTAACATATAGTTAAAATTAAACTTAATCATAATTTAAATTACAGTAATATTTTTATTATTATTCATTGTAAAACTTAAACTTTTATAAAAAGGCAATTAGACTTGCTGTTACGAGTTTAAAAAAAGAAAAATCCCTAAAATTCAATTAACATTTTTAATTGAACTAATAAACGTACTTTGAGTTTTATATGTTTCTTTTTTATCAAAACAAACTTCAATTTATCTTAAACAAGTTTAATATAAACTTAACACTTTTTATACATTTGTATAATGTTTTGTATAAATTGTGTTGATTTTAAAGATTTTAAGTCTAATCATGTTGAATATATAAAAAGTATGTATATCTATTAAACAACTTTGAGTTTAGTTTATATTTAAGGATATCAAATTATTTAAATATTTTAAAATCATTAATCATCTAAATAAAATTGTCGTTGATAAAGTATTTGCTACAAAAATACAAATCTAAACTTGCTTTGTAATAAGTAGCTTTTAAATAAAAATAAAAAAGTTCATTTAATAAGTAGCAATACGTTTTTATTATTTTAAAGTAGTAGCAAATATTTATTTTCTCGAAATATTAATCAGCTTTTTGAAGTTTTATTAAAGTTTAATCATTCGAATTTCGAACCTTCTAAATCTATACATATAAATAGTTATTTTTAAAATTATGATGTAAGTTGTCAATATAACCGTTATAAAAGTTAAAAAATAAGCAGCTAAAACTTTTTTGTTTTAATTATACTACCTAATTACTTTTTATTTCATAAGTTCACTTAGTAAAAAGTTATAAATACTTATGATAAGTACATATTCATAACCTACTAAAAAAAAAGTTAAACCATTATAAGTTTTTATAATTTAATACAAGCAAAAGCTGAAGAAACTTTTCTTTTTTCAAACTTTACTTATTATACTTATTTAAAATAAAACACAAATATTTTAGCTCATAACAACTATACTTGATCAACACATGATTTTTACGTGACATTTGCACATATAGCTAACGACTTTTATGTCTAATCGTTTTACTAGTCTGTTTATTGGAAACAGTTTAATCTTTCTTGTATGTTTTTATAAAAATATGTTACGACTGTTAGTTCTTGCAGATATATTTAGAAACGTTCTAAAAATCAACTGCGGTAAAATTCTAAGACACATACTTAAGTAAGACGTAAGTACTTAATTAATACAGTATCTCATTTAAATGTAAAGTTTCGTCATTATATAAAGCTAAGCTATTCATAATTTTTTTTTCACAGCTTCTAAAAATCTGTTTACAATGATCATTTCGCTTATTATTAAAAGTTTCAAATAACTCTGAAGTAAATAGTTTAATTATATTTAAATTAGTTTTATTACAATTTTGCTGTAAGCAACTAAATTTTTTTATCTTATTTAAAATTTTACACTAAAGCTAATTTACGACTACTTTGATAAACAAAGATTACGCATTTTCTACAAACATTTTAAAATATTTGTAATTGTATGTAAACCATTTATTGGTATATCGATGCTGTAAACTTGATAAACTTGAAGTAATTGTACATTTAGTTTTAAATAACGTCACATTTCTACACTCATTATTATATTGAATTCAATTTTAAAACTTCCCTTATAAACATCAAAATAAACATATTAATATTTTAAATATACTAAGTTTACTTGTTTTTAGTTTTAAATGTCTATAATATTTTAAGTTTTCAATTTCAAATGAGGAATTATATCATCCAAATTAATGACCTGAAATTTGACAAGAAAATAGCTTCATAAATTCTTTTTAATATTTATTACGTATGTTGTTCTTCAATTATCCAATAAAGTAGTAAGGGCTCCTAACTACTTATCATTGCAATAAATTATACTTTTTTAAATGTTTAAGTTTTTTACGGTAAATGTTAATAGAAAGTTTTGTTTTTATTTAACGATTGTAAAACATTTTAATCAACTCAAACAAACTCTATATAAAAATTAAGTTGAACGTAAATGTGTAAATGCTAGACCGATTTACCTGCAATACCGTGTTAGTAGACTTCTAAAGTTTAAGCCAAAATAAAGTATAGTACTTCTCCATCAGTAAATAATAACAGTTTGCATGTCAAATTTAAATGCTGTCAAAATATATTTAAAACTTGATTATTAGTAAGTAAGTTGCTGTAAAAAAGACTATTTAAAATTTTTTTAGAAATTTCATTGACTTCAAGTTCTAAATGAACAAATTAATTGCTCATAAATTAGTTTTTAATAATTAGTTTGTAAGTAAAATCTACAGTTTTTTTAGACTTTATTCATTTAACTTGAGTAAAAATTTAAATTGTAGAACTAGAAGTAAACAAAATTAATTTTTTGATCACATTGATAAAACAGTCCTAAAAAGTTCTTTTATGTCTAATTTGTAGAGATACTGACTACTGTAACAGTTTGAAAATTGACATATCATAACGTAAAAACGAAATTTCATAAACAAAACTTACTTTTAAAACTAATTAAGTTTAAAACTTTTAAAGTTATTGACAAGTGTGAAATATTTCAAGCATATAACGGAATTAAAAACGCTAAAATGAAACCGAAGTATTAGTATTCTACTTTATAATTGTAATTGTATAAGTAATTACCTAGCTTTCATCATGTTTTGTTGTAAATATTTTGTCTCTTTTGTAATTAGTTCGTGAATAAACTCAACCAAGAAAGGTATTTTTTTAGTAATTAGTTACCAAAAACAAACTATAAGTGAAGTACGCTTGTAAAATGACTTTAAAAGTATTATATCATTCTGTCTAAAATGCGTAACTTGATGTGTAATAAAACTTACACAACATCAATTTGCACATTTTTGTTCCGTCAGTTTGGTAATGAATAAGATAGTTTATCTTTTAAACTTTAAAGTATGGTATAACAAGAAATCCAGCTGCAAAACAATATTGTTTTACAATCGCGTAAACACCTTTAGATTAAGTTGTTAGAATATTATTAGTAATAACAATTTTAGAGCCAAAATCAAATGTAAACTCGGAAATAAAACTTCTGTGATGTCATCTCAATGATGTTTGTGGTAATTGAATTGTGTTTCCGACGTTGCTAGTCACAGTTGATTGACATAACTTGATCGACTAATAAAACGAAAAGAGAAAAAAAGAGAGATGCGTATCCTTTCAATAAAATAATAAATTTATATTTATATTATTAAGTAGTCAGATTTAAGCTAATATAAAGTTTTTTTATACCGAGCTTGTACATTTTGGTAGCTTTTTATAAGTCTGGTAGCTGGTAGCTGGAAGAAGTTGCTTGTACAGAATAAATATTTTTGTTGGCAAAAACTATTTTAAACAATTGTAGAAATCATCAAAAAAAATATTTTAAACCAAAATTGTTATAAAATAAGAAAGAAAAACGACTTAAATATGAAATTATAAAAGTTGCGAGCGTATTTGTAAGTTTTTTTTTTTCCACAAAATTTTCAAGTTGTATTAAAAGAAAATGTTTTTAGCTAAAATAAATTGCAGACCTCGTATTTCTGCTCTTCGGGTCCCTGCAGTAGAGTTACTATACTTTTACTGAAATTACAAGGCTTTATGATGTCACAAACTAACAATAAAGTATAAAATTTCAACTAGATAAGCGATTATAACTGCAGGCAACTAAATTTAGAATTTAAAAAAAGAAGAAGTGTTTGATTTTGGTACAGAAAAAGTAACTTGATCGTCACCAAACAAAACAATACAAAAACCGTAAATAATATTAATTAATAAATAAAATACCTTTATCTACTATTGACTTATTAAACAACTCTTTGATTTTATTAATTTTGTTTTAAGGCAGATGTCAAAGAAATTGAAACTAAAGTTCCTTTGAAATTAAATCAATCTAGCGTGTTGGTTAAAATTTAACTTAAAAAGGTTAAAAAATTCATGTAGTTTTTAAGTGTTTCTAAGCTTATAGGTTGTAGTATTGAATTATTAAACTATGTTATTATTGAACTATGTTTAAAACAAAATTTGAGTGAAAAGAAAGCAAAGTTTATTGCTTTTAAATAATAGGTTATTTTAATTGAATGGTTGGTCCCTATAAGAATTAAGTCTTTTTTAACGTTCTTTAAACTCTACAAATTTTAGAACTATTCTTTCAGATAATTAATGTATGAGTTCAAATAGTGTGTTTAGAACCAACCTACTAATTGGTTAACCTACTAATCTTACTTTATACTTGTTTCAATTTCATTAACCTAAGTATTGAACACTAACTGCTAAGCTTAAAGCTAAACGTAAACAAAGTTATACACAAATAAAAATAATAATTATCGATTAAAACTAAAAGAGTTCGTAAGTTTCATAGTTTAAACTTTTTTTTATTAGTAACTTATGTTATTAAAAGTTTTATTAGATGCATGTATAAAAATATGACAAGGATTCTAAGTAGACTTTTGTTTGATAACATTACAATTTACAAAACATTGTTTCTTTTATAAAAATTATGTTGTTTGTGCAATGTTTTCAAAATGAAACATCTATTCTTTGTTATTATTTTAACTTTAGTATAAGTTTTATAATTTTTTCTAATTGTAGTTAGAAAAAATTATTACAAGAGAAAACTCAAATTTATTAAAGTATTATAGAAATTCGCTTGACTTATTAAATATTTATTATTTTCTTTGTCTAATCGGTTAACCAATATTTTCAGTGAAAACAGTTTTATTTTTTGTTTTGTTATCACAAATACATCTTAAGACAATCAGTTCTTACTCCTACTTACTATTTGCGAATACATTTAAAAAAATTACTTTCATATGTAACATTGTGCAGATTTAATGCGGCTAATTTCTTAGAAGTAATACGTGTTTATGACATAACTATAAAATTTAATCTTATTTTCTGATTTGATGGTCAGTTTTGTCGTGATATAAAGATAGGTCTACAATTTATTCCTTTGTATAAGTCTGCCTAGAGTTTTATTTTCTTTTGTCCAAAGGATTAATTTTACAAATTCGGTTTATGAGTAATCTATAATGATAAGCTTGAAAATATGATTTACTAAATGTTTACTAGTAGTTATGTATTTCTTATGTTAAGCTTAAAAGAATTAAAACATCTTGTAAAGTTAAATGGAAAATTTAGATACGTTTTTGTGTTTATATCTAAAAGTGCTTGTAAAGAATTGAAAAATTGCATTCCAAAACTTTATATTGCCAATTTCAAATTAGTATTCAACTAAACGTAAAACTGATTCAACGTTTAATTACATAATACTTATCGCTGTACTAAAAATGTTTCACACAATTTAAATGTAGAAACTAATTTAAGTTCAAACTCTATTTAGTTAATTAGTCTAAATTTAAATTTTTTGTTTAATTTAAGCGTTAACAGTACTTATAACATTTATAATTAAATAGTTTTGCTTTAAATATCCATTTTCAAATACACTATTTTTCAGGACGTTATTTTCACAATTTATTTGTTAGTTTAATAGTAACCAGCTTTGTATACTTTCCTACAGTTAGTTTTGTGTTTTTAGACCTAAATTTTAGATTATTTAATTCTCAGTAACATGCTTACATATTTTAGCAGTGTATAAACTAGCCTGTTAGAAATTTTTACATTATACGTATTTTTATATGTTTTTTTGTTATTAGAGTTTGTATTTATATGTAGTTAAGTTTTTTTTTTTATTAAAACATGTTCTGAACTGAATACTTTTTAAATAAAGACTATGACATTTAAATCTAGTTATATGCTGTGGTAAAGCCAGAGGAGATTATAAAACAAAAAACCAACTTGTTTTAGAATTAATTCTTTGTGAATTATTAAACTAAATGTAAAAACTGATGTGTTTAAATAAATCTTCATGCGAGAGAATAAAATAATCTTTATTTTCTACTTTAATTAATTTTCAAGTTTAAGTAAGCTTAATACTTTGACTGTCTGGGAACCATATATCTAAATATTAATAAACAATAGATGTGGCTTGAAGTAAATTTAAGTTACCTATGTTTCTTATCAGTGTTAAACTGTAATTAATATTTAATCAGATAAAAAGTAAAAAGTAATGTTATTTTAACCAATTGTAATAAACTTTTCTTATGTAAAATCTAAGATTATATGCCTAATTTCTTATACTATCAAAACTCAATTAATATAGAAACAATGTAGCATAAATGATAAACATCAAGTATATTACTCAATAACAAATAGAGGGTAGCATTTAACTTTTTGACAATCAGTAATTTAATTTTTCTTTTTTTTTAAGATATTTGATACAGCTAAAATTACAACTACAAACAACTTATTTTACTTGCTTTTTAGGTTTTAAAATTTGACCTCGATAAAATATAACACTCTTATGTTTACTGAACTTTTTTTTTGAAGTTTATCTCACGGCATATGAAATCTAGGATCAGGCTCTGTAAACTTTCTTGATGGTATCTTTGATTTTTTTTTTATTTTATGACTTTATATAAACCTAACTTGAAAAGTAAAATACTGCGATATAAAAAGTTACATCTTTTGGAGTTAACAAGGTTCAAGATGATTGCGTTTAATTGTTTATATACTATTATTGTTATTATTGTTTTCTTTATTATTATTATTATTGTTTCTATTATTATATATATTATTAGAAACTATTATTAGAAACTATTATTAATTACCTAACCTTATTTACTAAGCATTAGCTGATAAAAACAATTTTTCTCAGTATTGTCAAAAGACTCTGTCTAATTTTAGCGTAAAGTTAGAACTTTTACGTAGGCTAATCATTTTAGAGCAACGGTATTGTGTAACTATAAAAAAACATGAATAAATATTGTCATTGTTTTGTTAGAAGTTAACATAGATACACGTGCAAAAACCAGAAAGTATTTAATATGTTGGTAGCAATTCAACTAAGAATAGAAATTATCTAATATTTTTAATAATAGACTATGATGTTGTATTTACTTTTGTAAACTATGAAAGTTGATCTAAGCCTTATTATTTCGTTTAATTAGTATAGTTTATTTAACGACAAAAAATACGCTCAAAACATTTAGTTCTAGGACTTGATGCACGAAAAAAACTTTTCGGTTATCAAGTCGCACACCACTTGGATATCTTTTAAGGTCTTGTTTTTAACATATTGCATTAAGTTTTGTTAAACAACTGTATGATTAAATACTTACATTTGTTAAATTATAAACATTGTAAGTATAACAGTAATAACACACAAAACTATTAGTTGCAATTTAAATTAACTTTTTTTAATGTCTTACGGATTGCCAAGATACCAATATCTTTTTTGCAACCGCATATTTTTCAAATACATCTTTAAGTTCTAATTTTTATTTTTATGTTTGAATTAAAAATATTAAAAACCATATTGAAGAAGATATTAATACAACTTGAAACACACCGGTTTTTATTAAAAGATTGATTGTTTAATAAGCAGCTGATAAGTGTCAGTGTTGTATTTTACCATTTTTTTTGGTAAGCTAAAAAACTATAGAAATTTCTTATTAAAATATTTAATAATAAAATTTTATGAATTTGTAAAATGACTAATAAATATTTTTTTTATTAATATTTTGAAAAATGGTTAAAAGCTTATATTTAAATAATAAATATTAACTTATTTTCTAAAATAGACATTAAAACACAACAAAATTAGAAAATATTTTTCTTAATTAATTAGGGAAATACTTAGGTTAAACAGTTTAATTGAAAGCCTAATATTGAATTTATTAAACATTTTCAGAACTAATGAATTTTAAATAAATAAGGTTAAGATTTTTCTAAACAACTGTTTGGTACTTTTGTATTTACTTTATGCCGTAAAACAATCACAAAAATTATTGACCTGGACAGATTTAAACGTTAAATTCAAATCTTGAAAAAAAATTGAAGTCTTGTTCAGAAATCAGAATTAGTTGATTATTTTAGTAAAAGTAAAAGTCGGTAAAAGTAGTTAAAGTAATAATATTAACACAACGATTTAAAATTTGATTTTGTTATAGTTAACACTAAAATATATCTTTCAAAATGTTTATGATTAAATGTACAAACGTTTAATATATATCAGTACAAAAAAAGGATAAAATATTAAATTTTATAAATGACTATAAAAATTTGTTATACAAGTTTTACAGCATTTTTTACAACCACATATGTTTAAGAACCCATTCAACTTTATAGATAAAGTTTCGTGATTTTAAAGTTTTAACAATCTAATTAAGCATTTCAGATCGAAAATAGCCTAAAAAAGCCTAAAGGTTTTTTATTGATGTATCAAACATAAAAAGAAGATTGGTAAAGTTGCTGATTTCTAATGGTGTAAAAAACGTCAAAGAAATCAGGCTAAACACTTTTTTTGAATACTTTACTAGAGATTTAAAGTCCTTGTTTTATGTAAGATTTTTCATCGAGTTTTTTTAGGTAATTAAATAAAACATTTTATTCGAAAACTACAAAATTTCAAAGTTTGTTATAAGTACGGAAAAGTGTAAAGTTTTGAATGAGCATAGATGACTTTCGTTGTAAGGATACATGTATATATAATAAAATTTTTTAATTCTAGAACAACGTCTGTTTAAAAAATATAGTAAGTAAAAATTATTGAAAACTTTATTAAACAACGCTACCAAGGTCAGAAACTTTTTATTGGCTTAACTTATACTGTGTTAGTTTTGTATAAACTAATTTATTTTATTGCTGTTGATTATAATCCTACATTTCTTAAAACAACTAAACTTTTGTAAATTTTCTAGAAAACTAAGTTTTTTAAATTTTCGGACGTTAAAATATACTTTGATAGTTTGTTTTATTTAATTTTCTATAGTTAAGATATACACCAAGCTTTTTTGTTAACCTTTCTCTAAAATTCTTTTGACTTGCTAAATAAGACCTACTTTCAATTTATTATTTTACGTCAAACTTTACATTTATATTTAAATAAACTTAATGAGCAGTTTAGTACAATTTATAACAATAATCGCATAAAAGACCACCATTAAAAGCAATAGTTAAGTTAAAATGTATAAAAATAGAACTGTTAATCCATTATAAAAATTGTAAATATATTTATACAATATTTACTGAAAATATCCATTTAGATATTTCGTAATGGTTACGCAAAACATAAAAAGTAATAGATTCTTTAAACTAATAAAATTTCTAAGCTGACACGTAATACTTATTAAGTTTCAGTAATAAAATCTTTTTAAACAAACGAAGAACAAAGCTTTTTAGATTTTATCAAGTAAAATTTTTGGAAAATTTAAAGTAAGTCTTAGTAAGTAGTTTTAATAGAAATCAATAACTAAAAAAAAAGTTTACACAAATACATTCTTTTATAAAGGTATAATCATCGATAAGAAAAAGTTTAACCACTAAATAGGGTCACCTTATTGATATCAAAATTAAAGTAAAATTTGATCAAGAGATGAAAACAATTCAATGTAACGAGTATTTTATTTTGCATATAGAACACACAAGTTATACTATTGTCAACTGTAAATTGAAATACAAAGTAACTTAATTTTTCTAAAAGCTTTTTATACTTCAATTGTTGGTTTCCAAATTATTTTAAATAATTTCGTCTTACATAACGAAAATAAAGTCACTGTTATTTTACCCAAATTGTATTATATGAACAATATATCAACTAAAGTTAGTTAAAAAGTCTAAAACAACTAAAAACAGTTAAGTAAAAAAATATATTAATATAACTAAAACTCAATTTAAAATCAATTATTAATTCTTATAATGTCTATTCGTAATTGTAATTTTGACAAGTGTACAAAAATGTACTAAAAAAACTTTGATGAAAATCGTTTGATGTTTAATGGATATGTTAGACTTTTTCATATCTATAACGATATCTAATTAAATGTTTAAGAACTTTAGAGATTAATCGTAATAGTTATTATGTTGTTATACTAGCATTTAATTTTCAATTAACAATGTTATTTAGTAAAAAGAGAAGGAAAATAACAAAATTCTTCTTAATTTTTCGGTTACAGTTTGTGCAAAAAATTTGCACAGCAGTATTGTTGTTACTATATATTTTAGTGTTTCTTATTGTTACCTTTTTACTGAAATAAACTAATTTACTTACCATTATTCAAAGACTGAGAACATTATTTGATAGATTAATAAGCATTAGATATGGTTTAAATTGTAATACAAGTTGATAAACTACAGTTAGACTTTGTTTGGTTTTTTTTTTTGTTTATCAGAAAATGGGTAATAAACAGATGTTACAAACTTTCGTAATTTTATATTTAGAACTTATACAAATTTTGTCGTTTGTACCATAATACATATTACAACAAATATCAAAAAAGTAATATCCGACAAATTGCTAAATAATATACAAGAGAATCAAGTTTAATAAAGTTTTAATAATATTTACGGTACTCATCTAGATAAAACACTTCTATTATCAGTTAAATTTATGTGAATTCAACAAGAAAAGTTTACGTTTTACAATCTAACGTAAAAAGTACTCACTTGTTTACTGTAAATTTTTCATTAGTATATTTATTAAAACATTACATTGTTATTTAACAAAAGACATTTCATATTTATATTAGCTATTCTACCTTTTAAAGAAATGAATATCTGATTTTAGAGATATTTTAAATCTAAGTCAAATATTTATCGTTATAAATTGGTTGCTTTAAATTTTTACATCTCACAAACGCAGTCTTGGTTTAATTTTAGTTGTTAATCAACTCTCTATTCTTAATAGAAATTTTGTAAAAATTTATAATTATTTTCAACTTTTAAATAATTTAACGATTGTATTGTTAACAAAGTTATAAAGTTAACCTTTTCAAATTAAACAGGACAGTTTGACACATTTTTTAAGATAACCACTAAAAGAATAATACGTTAAATTTTAATAGCTCTGTATTTTTTAGTAGAGTTAAATTTTGCAACATATAAAACTGAGCTTTACATTTCTTTTAAGCGTGAAAATTATTACGTCACAAACAAACGATAAAGTATGAAATTTACACGCGGCTAGACGAATTAAAGATTATGTCTGATAAAAAAGAAATTAATAAAAAATATATATAATATATTTGAGACTAACACGAATATACAGACGTAATCAACTTTTAACACTAACGTCAAAGGTACCCTTCAAATTATTAGTTATAGTAGAACTTCTGTAAAGTTTTAAACGTTATATTTCACAAATGTTTTAATTTTTTTCATATTTAAATTTTGCAATTTTAAAGAATACAGTAGTAAAAGTCATTTGAATTAAAATTTAAAAAGTATATTATAAAAAATCAAATAGAAAAAATACTATTTAGCGTGCTTTATAAATTTCTATTAAAATAACAAAAATGTATGTATTAAACTTTTATAGAATAATTAAAAGGTTTTTAAAACATGTTATAATTTTATTCAGGATTTTGGTCTAGTTAAACATTTTGTTGAAAATTATAAACATCTTAGCTCACTTATATTATGTAGTTTTACAAATAGTTATTTTTAAATAAACTTAATCGGAAAATAGAATAAAAATTATATGAACATTTTTTAAGTTTTTTAATTAAGTTAATGCCACGTGCCTTTCTTTTTTTTACTGTGCCTAAGGTGTGTAAAATATCAATTAAGTTAGTAACTTATTTTTCAAACATAAACTATATGTATACTAAATCATTTTTATAAGTTGTACTAGACCAGGGTTTCCCAAAGTTTTTTGCAAATGGCCCCCTTTAAAGAAATTGAAATAGCAATGGCCCCCTTAAACAAGATTACTCATAAAATACACATGAGACCTTTTTTTTTTTTTGCTCCTCATATGAAACTCAAGAATATCTAGTGTAAGTTTCTAAGCTACCATAAAATACACATAAGACGTTTTTTTTTGCTCTTCATCTGCAACTCAAGAATATCTAGTGTAAGTTTTAAGTTATAGCCTCATGGCCCCCCTGTGGCTCCTTTACTGCTCATGGCCCCCTCTTCCCCCTTTGCTGCTCGTGGCCCCATGAGTATCTGTCATGGCCCCCTAGGGAGCCACTTGGCCCACTTTGGGAAACCCTGTACTAGACCAAATGAATAATCAAGATATGAAAAATTGCTTTGTGCATTTTAAGTTTCTCTGTTTTAAATACTCTGCGAAATGTGATTTAGTTTATATGAACACATTATTCTTAATATATTAGAACATATCACTTCGTAATATTTATAGAAGTGTTTTTAGATTGTGAACCATTTAAGTCAAACCTAAGAGTAAACCACTAAACAATTACAAAGTTGAAAGCGTCTAGCTAAAAGTTCAAAAAGTCAACTTTCTAGGTTTAAACCCTACTCTTAAAAGTTTAGTGCCGACATAGATATCAGGATAAAATACAATATTTATTATTTTCTTTCTTATTCTGGTAAACCAATGTTTTTAATTAAAACAACTCAAGTTTTTCGTTATGTTTTTATAAAAACAGGTTGCGACTATTCGTACTTACTACTTTCAAGTTTATATAGAAATGAACTTTAACATTAAACGTTGTATTAACTGAATGTGGCTTAATTCTTAGAAAAATACGTGAATACGACGTAAAAACCAGACATTATACGTACGCTGATTTAATGATGTGGTTAAATCACAAATGAAAGTGCTTGATACAATTTTTTTTGATATTAAAAAAAATTAAGTTTATTACTTCAGGTTAAGTACATGTTGACAACTATTCATTCAGCATTGTAATTTTAAAATGTCATACTAAAAATTTAAAATATGTCAAAAGCCTAATTGCGATATATTTTTTCATCACAAATAGGTAGCAAGTTAAGTTAAAATCCAAAACGATTCGACATAAAAAACTTCAACTTTATATGTTTTGCACAAGTTACTTTTTTGCTAAAAGATTTTGTTGGGTTGTATGTTTCCCAACTCTATTTAAAAAAAATGTGTTGAAAAGTATAAATTAAAATTTGAAGGTAATTTTGCTAGTTAAAACTAAAAAGAGCTTTACATCTTAATGTTATTAATTTATTTTTGAGCATTTAAGCTTTTTTAAGCTGAATTAGTTCAATCACAATAAAATGATAAATTCAGTTTTTCTATAGATATAATTTAGATTAAAAAGGAGGAATGGTATACATAAAGTAAAATGTGAATAAACTGAACTACTTTGTACTTAATAGACTTAATAATAGTGAAAAGTTCGTATATTCTAAATATTTTATAAGCTAAAATATTATATTTAACTTATCACGGGATCTCGTGAAGTAAGCAGCAAAGTTACTCATGACAATTTTTTATAATCTATGTAATTAGGTAAATTACAGCTATATTTTTGTTAATATAAAGATCTAGTACAATTTTTTTTAATGTGATATTACATCGTTATAACAACTAAAACAGAAAGCGTATGTTGCTTTTATTGGGTTAGTTTTTTTTTTTTAATTTTTAAATTCCTAAATTTTAATTAAATTTAAATTAAATTATTTATAAATATACATAGGGCTTCGTCCATCTTTAATTTTTTTTTCAAAAAGTTAAATAATTTTAACTTAAATCATCATACTTTTAGATTTGGTTTACGAATAAGATAAAATATGACAAATTATTTTGTAATATAAATGATAGTTTTAAGAGTGATACCAAGTTTAGTATAACAATTATTTTATAACAATTTACTTACTTGTTTATTTAACGTTTACAAATAGGACTTATTTCATACCCAAATAGGTTAATAAAAAAATATTTTCAATTCAAACAAGTTTTAAAACAGAAAAAAAGTATGTAGTATATATTTTTTAACTCTTAAGTCATTTAAGTAACAAATTGTTCTTTAATGTTTAAATACATTGTATAAAGATGAGTTTGTAACAAAAATTTGAGAAAATAAACTTAAATAAAAGTTTGTTTGCAATACTAAAGTTCAATGTATGTAAATACAATACTAGCTTTGTGCGTGATTTATTCATAGGCTCACGTTTAGCTGTTTATAACGACAAAAACGTATACCAAAATTTATTTAATAAACCATTATATGATTTGACATATCTACAAATTGTACGGAGTACTTTGGTTTTATTTGTTTTATTATTGGAAAGAATAAACTTTTCTTTAAAGTTTTATACTTCTACCATTGAAGTAAAAGTGTTTTGTAAAGATTAAAGTTTAAATTTAAAAATAGAATACTACCAAAAAGTTTTAATTAGTGCATAATTATTGGCAAAAATTTTGCTAAAGGTTTTAAAACTGTTATTTGCTATTTAAAAAATATTATAAAATGAAACTAACAATTTTTGCTTTAGTATTAAGTATGTTACAGTAAATTTAACTTTATAAGTACATCCGCAACTACAAAAATTTGTATTCTTGCATAATAATTTAAACTTTACTATAAACTTTAGCGCTTAATAGTTATTGTTAAATATTTTAGTAATTATATTATCAACCATTAAAAAAATAAGTTTTTATAAAAAAAACTTGATTGTTACTTTTTTTTCGCAATTAATGCATTAATGCATTTTTCTTAGTTTTAAAAAGTTTATGATTTGTAGTTATCAGTTAGTTAAAGTTTGAGCTGTATTTGTTGTTACACTTTTCCACATTGTTTTAATTTTTAATACGCTTTGTAGTTTTACAAAACCATAATCACTTATTTATTTTCAAACAAAAGCTAAAAACTTATTATTTAAAATTTGAAACAAATATCTAAGTTAAACTTGCTTGCGTTTAAATTATGAACAAAAAGAAAGTAAAAGTAGTTTTCCAAATAAAGTTAAGAAGGTGTAAAAGTTTTTCAAACAAAAAAAGGGATAGTATAAATCCTAATCTAATATTAATATCAATTTTTATAACATATTTTTAAAAGTTTTTTCATTTAAACTTAAGTCAGGCCTAAAACATCATTTATATTTTTAAAAACAGATTAAATACCAGACTTAACAACTGCTATCGTTATCTCAATGACCTTGAACATAAATCTAAAAAATGAAAATAAAATCTAAGTAAATTACACAGAGTAATTAAATAAAAAAAGTTCGACTTTTATTGGTGCCTAACAACAAAACAACAAAATACTACAAACATACTAGAACTAATTCTGTAGATTAAATAACTTTAATTCAAAAACGGAATAAAAAACAGTTAACAAAGGAATTATTTAAGTGAAAGAAGAATGAGGCACAAAGGTCATAAATTTTTGACCGTTATAAAGCTAAACTAATCCTGTAAATCCGTAACTTCGTCAACAACTTTCAGTATATAAGACTATTTCTTTACCTTTAAATATAGTTTAGTTTTTATTTTCTCTGTAGTAAATACTTTTTTATGGAAATTAGTGACGTTAAAACAAGTAAACAACAAATTAAGTTTCTATAGGTTGTAAAATCTGATAAAACATCAATATCAAACCTTTTTTGTTAAACCTTCACTCAGTTATTTTATTATGACTTTATTTCAAAATGTTTAGTGTATAAAACACAACAATTTAAGCCTATTTGATTTTAAATTAGCAACTAAATAATTAAAACATTTTATTTTAAGATAAACTACTTTTTTGTTAACTTAAACAGCTTTGTTTTTACTCAATTTAGTTTAAGAGACACATTTTTAGGTGTTTAATTTAAAATAGGTTAGTGTTAATGCGTGAAAAAAAAAGTAAGCTAAAGCTAGTTTTTTAATTAAAAGGTAAATGATAATTAATTTAAGCTGCTTAATATCACACATATCTGTTCTTTAAAATTCTACCTTCAAAGTTTTTAATTTCGTAATACGTATTGTTTCATTTGAATGCAACATAAAACTTGTTTCTTTGGTTTATTTCCAACATATAAACCAATATAACTATTTTTAAAGCGTTTAAAACAAAGATTAACTGTATTTTTTTTATTTTCTGAAAAGACCTTTTTGATAGGTAATGAGCATTAAATGTGATTAAAAATTATTATAGTTATACATGTTTCCTAAAATCAGTTTTAAGTTAAAAAATTTAAAAGTGTACAGTATTTTTAGCTAAAATGATAAAACATTCTAGTAATTTACTTCAATAATTATAATCATTTGTTATATTCATCATACTCTTTTTTTTTTAACCCAATTGTTACAAAGAAAAATCATTGATGATAAACATCATTAAATAACAAACTAATAAAAAGTAGATTATAGCTTTTATTTACAATGTTTACTTATCAAAGCATTTTGTTCTATACTCTTAAATAAAGTAAGGATAAGAGTTATATGTTTTAAAAAGGTCAACCTAAAATTACTCAAACTACTTCGTATTGATGAGCTAGACAATCATTCTTTATATAAGATTTTAGAATGTTTAATTAGTTACCCTTTAGTTCAAAATAAATTCTAATTAAACTAGATAAAACCATAAATAAACGTAAAACAATTTAATTTATAAAAAGCAAAAGTTTTACCTAAAAAATTCTTGTTATTTATAACATTACTCAAGTAGAAACTTGGAAAAACATCATTAAAAAGATATGTTCTTGTATGAGTTTTAATAACAAAACAAACGACCTTTTAAACTTTTAATGTAAATTATATTCGTATTTTTTTTTTAATATTTATGTATTTTTATATTTCACCTGTTATTCTTTTGAAAATAAAATATAACTACTGTTTGTAAAATCATTAAGAAACAAACATTTAGATATTGTCTAGCTTTTGTACTTTTTATAGTAGTGTTCAAGGTGATAACAGTTTGTAGAACTAAAGTTTATCATTAAGTTTAAATGTTTCGTGCTTTAATTTAAGATGTAAAACACTTGGCTCGTTCAAGTATGTTTCTATTATACTCTTAATACCGTTCGATTATTAACTAAGTTTTTCTAAACTTTCTTGTTATCAAAGATCCTGTTAGGTGTAGCGAGCTCTGACAACAAATTAAAAAAAAGAGTTTGCATATACTATTTCTTTAAGTTTAATCTAAGCACTGTATTTTTTTATTTTTTTGAAAGCAAACTTAAAAGTAAGTCATAGGCAGCACAAGTTTTGAAATTAAAACTGTTCTCTGTATAATTAAGTATACCCAACTATTTCGTTTTAAAAGTTTTTACTGAAAATTATGTGACTGGTAAGAACTTGAGCTATCAATTGTAACTAGACTTTAGTTAATTTAGTTTTTTCAAGTTCAGCAAAATGATATTGGATCTATAAAAAAAAATTAGGCTAAAAATAATGTTTAAGTAACTATATTTTAATAATATAGTTTCTCTAAATTTGTAATAAAGATATTACAAAACAGATACGAGATCACATATTTTACGTGTCATTTTGTTAAATTTAAATAAAGTAGCTTGAATGTATATCCATCAGCTGATAATATTAGTCTTTGTTCTTGCCCGCATTTTTAAGGTAAACCATAAACCATACACCTGTTAGGTTAAACCCTACACGGTTTAGGGTTAGGGTTAATCTAATTAGACAAATATTTGAAAGTTACAAAAAATATGATATTAAAAAGGAAGCTTATATGCTTTCCTAGTTAAATAAGAGTTTAATCATACTCTGAAAATACTTTTACTACTAAAAAAAAGTTAATTTTATTCAATTGACTTGTTATAATTAATCTAAAAAATTGTTTTACGCCTTATGTCTTGGACATAACGTTAAAAGGTATCCAAAAGGTGTTTGACTCGATAACCGAAATGTTTTCTCGTGCACCAGGTACTAATACCAAAAGTTTTGAGCATTTGTTTCAAACAACATGCAATAATACCTAAAAAATGTTTTATCAATTACTACATTTTATTATTAATGATCAAGCTTTTGTAATATAAATTAGTTAAAATCGTTTCTTTTTTTTTTAATGTTAAATTATATATGAATATTCAATTTGATCAAAATAGATCATTATTTGTTACTAAAATAAGTCATTAAATGACATTAAATAAAAAATCAAACTTTAGTCCAATAACTGTTGTAGAGTTAAAATGAAATACTTGTTTTTACGATTGGAAGCAAAATGTTATTATAATCGGCCTTTTAGCTTCTAAATGTCTTGAAAAATAAATTAATGAACGTTTTATTCATTATAACAACCATCAGTAATTATATATAACATTAAAGTAAGTTTTTTATAAGAAGTAAAAACACTACAAACTTTAAATAATAACAAATATTTTAATGGACATTTTTAATAACACTTACTTTTTTACAACAACATTTGTTTTAGAACCCGTAAAAAAATTTATCTAGTGTTTTGTAGTTGATTTTAAAGTGTTTACAAGTCGTTTACTCACTTAGCAACGGAAATCCGTTCTAAACAGAAAATAAAGTTTTATAGATACAATCAAGTATGCTTACCGGTTTTTTAAGTTTGTTTTTTGGCCGCATGACAATTAGTTGATAAAATTATTCTAATCGGTAGATTTTCATATCATAAAAGTCATACAAGAGTACTAGACACTTAGAAAGTCAAAAAGATTTGTAATGTGTTTTTAATCAATAAAACCGAGTTGTTTAAAGTTCACAAAAAGACTATAACATATTAAAGCTTTAAAACTATAAACTTCAATTTCGATGAAAACTTACAGATCATTAAAAATGTTTCTAAAGTTTTCTTAAAAGCTGTTTTCAATCAAAAAAGTTATGTATTAACTTTAGTTAAACAATGTTTAAATACTGTCTGTAGCCTTACCTACTCTTATTAACTTTAGCAAAGTATTCATTAAGTAAACTACTTATATGTTTACTGATATTTTTCATCATATCTAAAGCTCTATAAGTGTCAGCATAATAAATTTGATATAAACATTTTTTAAAGTAACGCTTTGTATCTGTTCAGATTAATTTACCAAAAAATTTAAAAAAAATTTTAAATTTCATTTTATGATAAAGATTTTATGATATGTTATAGGATTATTTTATGATTTTAATTTTATTTCATGTGAATACAGCAATGTTCTATACATTTTATTTTAATGATTGTTTATGAACTTAAAGACAAAAATACCATGTTATCATTTGGTGTTTTAATCAAACTAATATTTAGTAAAAAAAACATATTGAAAGTTTTTCGTTTATTTTGTTTTAATTTATCACTATAAAGGGATAAAGTATTTAAAGTTTTAAAAATAAAGATCATATTAACATTAACAGAAACACATGTCAAGCAATAAAAAGATAAAAAATATAAAAATTCTACGTGAAACTTATTTTGGTTTCTAAAGAAATAACTTTCATTTTAAGCTGAGAACAAAGCTATCTAGCCGATATTACATTTAGATATTTAGAAAATTTAGAGGAGGTCTTCCTCTACGATTAAGCTGTTATAACAAAAGAGAAGGTAAAACAAAGTTCAGACACACATATTCTTTTGTATGAGTGTAACCACTGAAAACAAATAATTTAACCACTAAATACAATCACATTAATTATTTTCAAAGTTAGAATGAACAGATAAAGCTAGTTCGGCTTATTGTGTAGTTTAAATTACAATAACAACACACAAGTTTTATTGTTTTTAAATGTTAGAAAAATACAAATGCATAAACTTTACTGTATTTTGTATTTTTTACCGAATTAAAGCTTATTTAAGTAGTTTAATAGTTCAACAGCTTTTAATACTTGTACCAAAATATTTTTATAGTAAATATTTGTTTAAAGTTTTAGGGGTTTTAGACTACTATATAATACCTAATTAATTTTCCCATACTAAAATCTATATTTTTATAACAAAGTTTAGACCAAAACTCCTCAAAATGAGTACTGACCTTTCACTGAGTACGCACTTTCAATATAGCCCAAAAGTGCTCAAAAGGAATACTTCTGTCATATTTTTTTTAAAAATAAAAAAATGTAAGAAAATAATCAGTAAAAAACTCATTTGAAGTTCAAAACTATTAGTTTATAAATTGAATCAAGTTTTTAGTTCTTTAGAAATATTGACATGCACACTAAAAATGTAAAAAATGTTTTAAATGTATTTTTGGAAATGTATTTGATGTACTTTAATGGGTACATTAGACTTTCTTATATCTATAATGATAGTCAATTAAATGCTAAAAGAGTTAGGTCGTAACAGCTATTTTGTTCTTAAACTAGCATTTAAGCTTAAATTAAAATTGTTGAATTTTTATTGATGAAAGCTCAATTGTACACATTTAAATTAAGTACCTTCAATTTTTAAATGAGAAAATGCGTATATAATTATTTGATGAATTAAGTTAAAAAAGTTGACATTTTTGAAAATTTAATTTGTATAAGTATCAATAATTGTAACATTTAAGACTAAATTGTAACAAATTAAGCTTTCTAAAATGTAGTATATTTTTTATAGTGTAGCTTTTTAATGCAGCTCCCTTTATACGGTTACATTAAAAAATATCTTTTTTAACTATTCGCTTACACTTTATGCATGAGTTTTCACAATAGATTTATTGTAAGGCACTTTTACTAAAATACAAACTAATTTAATTTATCGAATGCACAAAGCCTGAGAATATATATTTGATAGATTGATAAGCATTAGATGTGGTTTAAAGCCTAAACCTATTTGGTCTGAATTTAAAGTTGCTATGATGTATTATAATTAACTTCAAACCTAAATTGTTTGAGGTTTTAGCTATGGTTAACTTTAATAAAATATTATTCAGTTGTAATTTATTTTGTGTTAGTTATAACTGTAATAATAATTTATTATCCATTTTTTACTTATCACTTAAATAAATCTAATTGTTTGTACCATAACAACATTTTGCATGCAATAAGTGTGTCATATAGAATTAAAAATAATTAATAAGCAAGTTTGAATTTTTGAAACAGTAAGTTACTTAGTTTTTCACTACTAAACGAGATGAAGTTTTATACAAGCGAAATTTTGTTGCTTCTTTAAGTTGTTGTAATTTAAAGTGAGTTGAGCTTAAGTCTGTCTAGATAAGAATTTCGTAACTTTTTTTTTCAAAATCGACCGTTTTAATAAGATATCGTAACTTTACTACTAAATTATCAATTTAGTTTTTCTATTTCAAACTACTTATTGCTGCCTGAAAGACTCAATAGCAGTCAATAGATTACAAAAGTTTTTATTATTTATGCAACTATTTATAATCCATATACACTATTATATATAATTTTATTAATTATTAAAACCACTTTTAATGGCTTTTTTACTTCAAGCAACTGAAAACTTTTATTTAAACTCTATTATTCGTATACTTTAAAACAAACAATGTTTACTATTGCATGCAAAATGCTATGGTTGTATTTTGTAACTTGCCTACAAAATTTAAATTTAAAAGTCTCGAATCTTCAAACACATAAAACTGATTTTAAAATATATTGCAAACAGAGATCTAACCAAAACGTGAAAGGATAAGTTTAGATTTTAAACTGTTTTTTACATAAGAAAATGTTATAAAATTAAAACATTTAGAATTAAATCTTTCATCAACAATGGTTTTTATTTGTAAAGCGTCTTTATTAATTAATTAATAAACTCTCTTACTCAATAAATTAAGTTATAGCTCCCCAACATTCTAAATTTAAAATGATCGTTTCGTTTGTAGTTTTGCCCAAAAACTTTATTGCTTAATTTATTTTGAAACCTTAAATTATATACAACAAAAAATTTAAGCTGCTGTTGTAAACTATTTTTATAATATCCAATTAAACTTTTTAAGACTTTTGCTAAAACTTTGTGTCAAACTTTTTCAAGCGTCAAACTTATTTCTTCTAAAAAACTAAATGGTATAACATTAAAGAAAAATATTAGATATTTAGTATACAAACTTCAAAACTCATAAAACCGGATATATAAACCACAAATTGTAGAAATGTTTAACCCTGTTATGGTCACTTAAAAGAAATTTTTGTAGGTATTTTGTTGTTTATAAACAACTAAACGTGAGTGTATTAATAATTCACAGACAAAACTGCTATTGTTTTTAAGTTAGGATTAAAGTTTGCGTAAAAACTTAGTTCTTTACAAAAGCTTCTACCTGAGTTATAAACACTTGTGAAACAACGTTTTTATTATGTTGAACTTTTTTTCATTAAACTTAATTGACTTAAAATATTTTTTTTATAATTAAACTAAAAAGAAAACATGCTATCGTTTGATATATGGATTAAACGTGCAAAAATTTCAAGCCAGAGACTCTAGAATAAATTTGACCACCTGTAAGTTTACGTAATTGACTAGTTGTACTTAAATAACATTAATAAATCAAGTTTAACTTTCGGCCCAGTAAAAGATAATAACTTAAATTTAGGGTTCAATCAATAGTCGTAACAGTTATAGCGAACTGAAACTAAAGATGTTCTTCGAAATATAACTGAAAAAAATGCAAAAAAAAATTCAATACGATTTAAAATTGTTCTGATTTTTTGTGTTATAAAAAAATTATGTATTTATATTAATATTGAAATAATAAAATGTGTTAAGGTTAATTTAGTTTTACTATTTTTAGCAAAGTAAAAAACATAATAACTTAGAGGGAAACTAATTATGTATGCTAAAATCAAAACAACTATCAATAATTTTTTTAAACAAATAAAAACAGTTGTTAGTTAAATGTTTAATAAATTTTATATTTTTTCACACTATAAACAATGAAATTCTTTCGTTAACCTTCATATTTTATTTATAGCAGTTGCTTACTTTTGTTAGTATTTCGAACTAAACTTATAAGCCTGTTTTACAATTTAAACTAAATCTTTTTACTCATGTTTTGATATCTTATAAATATTTCGTTAAATTGAAAATTTGAAACAAAAAAAATACGTAATTGTTGTTGCGTATTTTTTTCTCATATCAAATAACGTTCTTTTAAACAAAAAACAACTGTATTTTTGTCAAAATTTGCTTTCTAAACTTAAAAAAATTATTTTTAAATAAACTAGAAGATATTAACTGTGTTTTTTATTTGAACTGTTTTAATTACTAAAGGTTTAGACAATTTTAACAATTTATTTTACGGTATAAATTAGTAAAAACATTAAACTCAACTTTAAAGATTATTTAAGTTAAGTTCTTATTTGTTTTATTTAAATTAAAAACATTAAAATGTATTATAGAGTATAAATAGTTAATTTACAATTCAGGATACAAAATAAAATGAAGAGGTTTAAAAGTTTAAAATAACTAAGTTAGTAAGAGACATATGTTTTTTTATGAAAAAGTACAATCAAATGTTTCCTTAAAAGGTAGAAACCCTACTTCAAGCGAGAAATTCCCTTCGTAAAACAACAAGTTATAATAAGTAGCAAACTTGTTATAAATGTATCTAGCTAGAGTAAACAAGAAGTTTAATGTTTTGTTAGCTTGTTTGTAACAATGTAAGTTTAATGCTTTACTCAATTTCCTAGTAAACAAATACTTATCCGTATATCGTAATTTGAGAAAGCATTTTCAATATATAATATTGTACGTATTTAACTGTTTGCCTGTTACTTTGACTTTTTCATAAACAACTAAAAATTATGATTAAGATATTTAATAGCATAGTCGCCATTCGTACATTTGAGTTGACTTTCAAAAACTGTTTGAGTATGGGATACAATCGTATATTAATTATTCAGTGTTAAAAATTATTAATTTTTGGCAATCCTGTCTGAAAGAATGTGACACTTTTCCTTTTATTATCTCGGAAAATAAATACGTGAAAACACAAATTAAATTTATGCTCAACTATGGTTTTCAAAAGTGGGCGATTACGCTCCTCGTAGAGATATTAAAGCTTTCAGAGGCAAAAAGTACTTTGAAAGTGAAAAACTAAATTGATAATTTAGTAGTAAAGGTACGATATCTTATAATATAGGCGATTTTGATTAAAAAGGTTAGGAAACTCTTATCTAAACAGACTTAAGCTCAACTTACTTTAAATTACAACAGCTAAAAAAAAAGAAAATCTTGCTTGTAGAAGTTAATTACCTTATTTACTAAGTAGCTTACTGTTTCAAAAATTCAAACTTGCTTATCAATTATTTATCTTTATATGACACAATTGTTTCATGCAATATGTTTTTATGGTATAAACAATTAGATTTGTTTAACTGATAAGTAAAAAATAAGTAATAAGTTATTAATATAACTTAATATTACAGTTATAACTAACACAAAATAAATTACTACTGAATGATAACTTATTAAAGTTTACCATAGCTAAAACCTCAAACAGTTTAGGTTTAAAGTCGATTATAATACATCATAGCTAGAAATTTAAATCGAATAGGTTTAGGCGTTAAACCACACTAATGCTTATCAATCTATCAAATATATATTCTCAGGCTTTGTGAATTCGATAAATTAAATTAGTTTGTATTTTAGTTATAGAGCCTTACAATAAGACTATTGTGAAAACTCATGCATAAAGTGTAAGCGGATAGTTAAAATAGATATGTTTTATTTGTAACCGTATAAAGAGGCTGCATTAAAAAGCTATACTATAAAAAAATATACAACATTTCAGAGAACTTAATTTGTAACAATATAATCTTAAATGTTTCAATTATATATACTTATACAAATTAAGTTTTCAAAAATGACAGTTTGTTTTACTTAATTCATTAAAAAGATGGGTATACTTTTTCTCATTAGAAAATTGATGGTACTTAGTTTAAATGAGAACAATCTAGCTTTTACAAACGAAAATTTAAAAAATTCAATTTGAAGCTTAAATGCTAGTTTAAGAACAAAATAACCGTTACAACCTAGCTCTAAACTTATTACAGTATTTAATTGGCAATCATTATATATATAAAAATGTCTAATGCATCCATTAAAGTACATCAAATTTTTTTCTACAATAACTGCTTAAAACACTTTTTACATTTTTTAGTGTGCACGACAATATCTTTAAATAAGTATACACTTGATTAATAATTAAAAACTAATAATTTTGAACTTCAAATGAATTTATACTCATTATTTTCTAACGTTTTTAGTCTTTTAAAGCAAATTTATTTTAAGTTTTCAGTATAATAGGATGTATACGTACTATATATCATAATGTTATAAGTATAACACGGTGACATTTGTTTATATTAGATAAGGATAGTGATTGTAACAAAACTTTAGCGCTATTGGGCTGTATTCATAGTGCGTACTCAGCAAAAGGTCAGCACTCATTTTGAGAAATTTTGGTCTAAACTTTATTACAAAAAGATAAAATTCAGCTTGGTAAATTTTATAAGGTATTAAAAAGCGATCTAAAACTCCTAAAAATATAAATAAACATTTATTATAAAGATATTTTGTTATAAGTATTTAAAAGCTCTTGAACTATTGAACTACTGAAATAATTTTTTTGTTCGTTAAAAAACACAAAAGTTCAATAAAACTTCAGCGTATTTGTACTTTTTTTGATTTAAAAACCATAGAATTTGTGTGTTCTCATTGTGAATTAAACTACCCAATAAGCCAAACTAGTTTTATCACTTCATTAAGTTGTATTTCATTCTAGCTTTGATATTAACTAATGTGATCGTTTTTACTGATTAAACCATTTGTTTTAGTGGCTTTACAAAGGGATATGTGTGTTTGAACTATGTTTTTTCTGTTTCTTTTGTATTCATATAACAAATTATCAAAATAGAAATGATTCAAACATTTTTATTTTCTAATGACAAATGACTAACACTTTGTCAAAAAATATATGTGATATTTTTTCAAACATTTAAATAGTCATGATACTTAATTTGGTTTTCCACAATTAAACTTTAAGAAATAAAAATTGAACGATTTAAACTTGAAGCTTAAATGCTATTTTAGAGACAAATTAATTGTTGTAACCTAAAATTAAAGTTATTTTAGTATTTAGTTGGCTATCATTGTACATAAAAAAAAGTTCTAATGTATCTACTAACGTAAATCAAGCACATTTCCTTTATAATTATTATATTAAAAATTATTTCTAAGATTTTATTTTATAGATGTTAAAGTTTATAAATAAGTATAAAACTTGAAAGAAAATCACAAATATTTGGATAATTTAATTTTAATTAGGCTTGTACTTGTTTTTAACTTAAGTTATTGAAAATGTTTTTAGAAGTATAAAAACAGTATAGTTTTATATTACATATATTAAAAAACTATATGAAGTAGAGTGCTCTATATACAGAGTTTAATTATTAAAGTATTATTAAGAGTGTATATTATATTAGTGTTATTAAGAGTGTATTTGCTCAAGCACGTAAATACTAATTGATAAATAACAATTTACTTTCTCATTACCTAATCTCATTATATATATTTGTGTACTTAATATCATTTTATTGTCAATTTAAAAAAGCTCTGAAGAACCTTTTAGTTGAAACGGCGTAAGCTTAAATTGACAATTGTTGAATAAATTATATAAAATAGTATTATTTTATAAACATAGTATAATTTTTATTATTTTAGACATGTTTACTTTAAAAGTTATTTTGAAACAAAATATACAATTAAAAAAACTTTAAAGAAAATAAGACTGCATTTATATTTAATTTCGAAAGCTTAAACAATAGAATTTGTGTGTCTTCATTGTGAACTAAATTACTCAATACGTCGAATTTCAAATTATCGTTATCTCAAAATTGAATCGCATTTTAACTTTGATATCAATCAACATGACCCTATTTAGTGGTTAAACTATTTGTTTTCAGTAATTGTACATTTACAAAAGAATATGTTTGTTTGAACTTTGTTTCAACTTTTCTTTTGTATTCATACAATAGTCTAATCTTAGAGGAAGACTTACTCTAAATTTTCCAAATATCTTAACGTAATATCGGCTAGATAACTTTGTTCTTAGCTTGAAGTAAAATTTATTACTTTAGAAACCAAAACAAGCTTTACGTAGAAGCCTGAACTTTTTAGATTTTTAATCTTTTTATTGCTTGACATGTTTTTCTGGTAAACATGTTATGTCAATTTTTAAAACTTTAAATACATTATTCCAATTTTTATACTGCTAATTTGAAACAACATAAACGACATTTTTCAATAGTTATGTTTACTAAAAATAAGTTTAATTAAAACTACAAATTATTATAAAATATTTTTTTTAAGTTCATTAGCGATCATTAAAAAAAACTTTGTAGAATGTTGCTGTATTCACATAAAATACAAACTTCATGTATAAATTATAGTCTTATTGTAGCTTTTTCTGTTAATTCGATTATGTAAATCTTAATCATAAAATGCTGGTCTAATAAAAACAAAAATTATTAAAGCTTTTTTTTTTTGATGAGGCTATTTAAATAAAGCGTTACTTTAAAAAAGTTTTTATACTATATTGACACTTATAGAGCTTTAAATGTGTTGAAAAATATCAATAAACAATTAATCTCTATAAGTAGTTTACTTACTGAATACTTTACTGAATACGTTAATAAGAGTAGGAAAGACTATAAACAATACTTGAACATTAATTAACTACAGTTAAAACATAAGTTATTTAATTGAAAAGAGTTTTCAAGTGAATTTCAGAAACAAATTTCAATCAAAATACCAATGACAATTAAAAACACAGATCAAAAAAAATATTACTGAATAAATTTCTTCATTTTAGATAATTTTTGAAAAATAGCCTTTTTAATTTTTATACTCCAATCTTTAGTGTTTGGTAAAATAAAAACATTTAATTGTTATTTGTAAAATAAACTAATTGTGTTACTAATCTTAAATAAGCACTAATAAAACTTTGTTTAAATACACTTTTATTTGTTATAGTTATCTATTATTGCTAAGACGCTTTACTTATAAATTGAATTCGTTGAATTATTCCACCATACAACTCCAGACCTAATATAAGTTTTAATTTTAACACTCTATTTTTACTCTAAACAAAGTACTATCTGTTTTACAAAAGTTTACATGGCTTACACACAGTTTGAATCCATTATGATTCGATACTTGGATTAAATTGTGGTTTCTAATTGCTATAGTTTTTACCAAGTGGCCTTATTCAGTTTATCTATATACTAGTACAGAATAATCACATTTAGAATTAGTTTAAAAATTATGCTTTTTTAGTGGTATAAAACTAATTTTAAAGATTTGTTTTTAATAAGTCAATTAAGCTCTGAAACTTATTAATTTTTAAATTCAAAATATCTTTATTTACAAAAATTTACAAACGAAAATAAATGTTGCAGTTGTCATGTGTTATTAAACTAAGGGATTTTTAAATTAATTTTTGAATAAAAAAGTTTTTTGAAACTAATTTTTGCAGCATCAAAAACTTTGTTCTGACATCCTACGGGTAACAAACTCTGATTTTTATTCTTTCACGTTAAAGCAACCGCTTGTTTTAAAACTAACGTTTGCAAACTTATTTAAAATATTAAGTTTAGTTTCGCATAAAAATATAAACAAAACTTAAATAAAAGTTTCGTATAGCATATGCAGAATTAATTGTTTTAAACAATACATTAAAAAATTTGACTTATAAAAGCATGTTTATAAAAATAGTTATTAAATGTATTGTTACGATTATTAAAAAGTTAAGTTAAACAAGCTTATAAACTAATTCAGCAACTAGTTGCAGTGTAAAAAACTTTATTCCACGCTTTATGAAAAACACATTATTTTGTTATAGAATTTATATATAAGCGTTATTAAGAGAAAATTAAAACTATCAACAATAAAATATAATAAGAATTATACTACTTATTCATACCATAAGTTAAGATTGTAAAAGATAACAAGCTTGGTGAATTTGTTTTATAAATTTCATTATAACTATTTTTTTTTGTTTATTTTTGCAATTAGGCATTGCCATTTAGATAAAAAATACTCTTTTCAGTCTTTTAGACTTACAAATTTTTTAAATATTTTAGTGATCTGCAAAATTGCCATTGCGATTTAAATTTATACTTTAGAACTTTAGTGTGTTAGGTTTTTGTTTAACTTTAAACAACTCGGTTTTATTGATGAATAAACATACTACAAAACGTTTTGAATGTCGAGTATGACGTTTGTTATATAAAAATGTACTGAATAAAATAATTTCATTAACCTCTTGCCATACAGCAAAACAAGAAGAAACTTACCAAACCGCTAAGCTTATTTGAGTTTACCTATAACTTTTTTTTCAAGGATAGATTTCCGCTGATAAGTGTGAAAACCACTTGTAAATTTTTAAATTAACCACAAAACTGTAGCTAAAAGGTTTTACGGGTTTGCAAACAAATGTTGTAGTTGAAAATTATGTGTAATAATAAAATGTTTTAGTTGATAAATTTTCTTTCTAGGTATTATTGCATGTAGCGCACAAAATTTTTGGTCCTAGTACCTGGTGTACAAGAAAACCTTTCGGTTATCGAGTCAAACACTACCTGGGTACCTTTTAACGTACTGTCAAATAAATAAGGATTTAATTAGTATTTTAGATTAATTAGAACAAGTAAAGTCATTTGAAGAAAATTAACTTTTATTTAGTTTTAAAGTATTTTCAAAAAATTGATTAGTTTTTATGTAACTTTTTGATATTCATTTTTACACGTGGGTTGTTTGAGGTTTACCATTAAAATGCGAGCAAGAACAAAGACTAATATTATCAGCTGCTGGATATACACTCAAGCTACTTTATTTAAATTTAATAACATGACACGTAACATATATGTGTACTTTAATCTGTTTTGTAATATTCTTATTACAACTTTAGAGAAGCTAGATTAATAATCAGTTTGTTTTTTTTTTTTTATCTAAATACATTACCATTTTGCAGAACATGAAAAAATAAAAAAAGCTATGTTTAGTTACAATTGATAGCTCAAATTCTTACCAGACTCATAATTTTAATAAAAGCTTTATAAGCTTTTAAAACCAAATAACTGGGTATACCTAATGATACGGTGATTAGTTTAAGTTTCAAAACTTTTGCCTATAAACTGCTTTTGTTTTGGTAAGTTTGCTTTTTAACAAAAACATTCACAGTGCTGAGATAAAAACTTAAAGAAATAGTATATGCAAACTATTGTTTTTAATTTACCGTCAGAGCTCGCTACACCTACTAAGGTAATTGATAACAAGAAAGTTTATTTTATAATCGAACGGTATTAAGTGTACAGTAGTAATAAACTTCAACGAGCCAAGTGTTTTACAACTTAAGTTAAAACACGCAACATTTAAACTTAATGATGAACTTTAGTTTTACAACCTGTTATCATCTTGAATACTACTATAAAAAGTACAAAAGTACTAGAGAATATTTAATTGTTTGTTTGTAAAATGATTTAATATTAGTACTTAGTCTTTAATTTTCAAAAAAATTCTAGGAAATTATAAAAGTACATAATATATTTTTAAAAACTAATTTACCGACATAACTTACATTAAAAGTATGAAATGCCGTTTGTTTTGTTATTTAATTTCGTACTAGCATATATCTATTCAGTAAAAGATTTCGACTTATTTTTGATTTTAAACAGTGCAGTTGTTTAAAAAAATAAAAACAGACAAGGAAATGTTAAGTAAGTATTTCTCGTTTCAAAAAACTACAAAGCGCATTAAAAAAATTTAAATAGTGAAAAATTGTAACAAAAACAATATAGCCTAAACTTTCACTTAGGCTTACACTTTTAAGGTCCGATCTTATAACAAATTACCTGTCAATTGAGTACAAAAAAACAATTTGTATGTTCATTGTGTAATGAATTATATGCAAGTTTATTCACTAAGATTTGTCATAATTTTGTAAATCGATAAAATAATTATGAGTTAATGGTGTTATAAAATTCTTTCGTAAACAGAAGACATATAGAATAAATTTTATACGCAGTCAATATGGTTATAATTTAAAAGAACTTAAATTACAATTTAAAACAAAACTTATCAAGTTATACAAGTTATCAAGCGGCTAATTGACATTTTATGACTTGAACATATTTTACTTGTATATTATCAGGCACATCAGTTTTAAATTAAACTTTTGAGAAACAAAGTATGCTTTAACTATTAGAGATATTTTTACGCTGAAATACTTTTAAACCTTGTTTTTATTCAAGATTATTACTTTTATAGAGTATACAATCATTGAAAATTAAATATCAAGCTATAATGTGGTATAACACTAATTGTATTTCTTATAATAAGCTTTGTAGAGTACTTTATAAACTAAAATGTATCTAATCCTTATTATTTAGTATTTTTCAATCATTGTAAAAACTTTGCTTTTTAGAATACTTGATTTATTTAACATAATTTGCATCAGCAGTTTATAAAATCATGTGCTTAAAAAATAGGGTAACGAAAAAACGCAAGTTTTCATTGTTGTACGATGTTTTAATATAGCTTTGCCTTTAGTAAGACAACATTGTGTCTACGCTTTTAAACTTATACCACAAAATTAAATTCAATAAAAAAACAAAACAGATTAATTTGATGCAACAAATGTAAAGTTTTTAAACCAATATTCAACGGTTTGTTGAAATAGCACTAACATACTTAAAATATTAAATTTAAAGATTTAATTTACTTTTAAATATCAATGTTAATTTGACGAACTTTAAATTATAACTTTCTTATAGCACACATACGTTAACTGCTGCAAAAGCTTTAAGAAATCAAGTAACTCTATTAGGGCATTTTACTATTCGTTAGGTTTTCAGTTTCAGTTAGAACTTTATGTAACTCCTTAAACTGTATTAATTATGTAAGTTTACTTATAAAATGTATTAAATGAAATCAAGAAAAATTAGTTTTTGTTAACTTTTTTCTTGTTTAGCGTTTCCTTCAAAAAAATAACTTCAAAAAAGTATGTTTTTTATTATAAACCACTAAAAAAAACCTAAACCATGTATAATAAATATATCAAATACAGGTAGCAGTTTACTAATTCAACTTTTTTAGTTCAAAAAATTTTCTGAGTGAGTTTAAATTTATTTATTTTAAAAAGTTTTATTTTTAAACATTATTCTCTGCGTTTAAATTTATAAAAGTACATAAGAATTTGTCAAAAGTTTGAAAAAAAAATACATAAAGTTATTGTACACCAACTATAACGTAAAGCAGTTTAAATAAAATAAAATAATTTTAAAAACACTTTTAAAATCAGGCTTTTTTTAGTTTTATAAGTATCATTACTGCTATACAGAAAATATAAATTAAATTCACAGATGTTTATCTACTGAAGTTCAATTTCAACAAATTATAAAAATAGTTTGTCATATGATTTAGATGAAACTAGTGTTCTAGATTCTATTAGCTTTCTAAGATATTTTAAAAACTTATATAAGTTTGACAAAATCAAAAGTAAACATGACAGAAATTTAAAGTTTTCAATCAAATGTAGATTTGGCAGTTTAAGTGCCAATACGCACGTTCATAATCTTTCCAACTACATACCCAACGATGATGAAAAATTTGTCTTAAAGCATGGTTTAAAGTTTTGCGTTCCTCCCAATAAACTTAAACGAGAACTTATTTTTCCTGAGTTTGAAGTTCTTACGGGAAAATTACAGCACCATAAGCCACTAAATAAAATTAAACTTGAACAATGTTTATCCAAATTAAATGATCTGTCTAACTTTTATTCTACACTTCAATTTAATCAAAACGATAAACAAATGCGTATTAAGTATAATGAAGCTTTAAAACGACTAAAAGATAATCCGATCATAGTACTGTGAAAAGCAGATAAAGAAAACATAATTGTAATTTTAGATAAGGCTGATTATATTGAAAAAATGATGTTAATTTTAAATGACAGTTCAATTTTTTTTAAACTCGGACAAATCGATAAATTTGATCACACAATTAAAATTAAAAACAGCATTCAGAGAAATCAGAGAAGTTGGTTTGTAAAAGGTCTAATATCAAAAGAAGTGTATGAATCAACCAGACTTATTGGCTCACAGCGCCCTAAGTTGTATCGACTCCCTAAAACACACAAAAAAGAAATTCCACCTAGACCCATCTTATCTATGACTAAATTACCACAATCAAATTTATCTACCTTTTTAATTTCCGTTTTAGAACCAGTATTAGAAAAAGTCACAATTCACACAGTACCTGATTCTTTTAGATTTGTTGATAAACTTAAAACCTTAAATCTTTCCTAACCAAACAATTTTATGGTCTCGTTTGACATTAAAAGTTTGTTTACAAACGTTCCACTTAATGAAGTTTTATATATTTGCTTAGATCAGCTGTACAATTCTGACTTACTTCCGCTTCCTTTCCCAAGATCTGTTTGCAATGATATGCTATGTATGGCCACAAAAAATGTACAATTTAGTTTTAATAATCTTATGTTTCGTCAAACTGACGGCCTAGCGATGGGAAACCTCTTAGGCCCTATTCTTGCTAACATTTTTGTCGGTTATTATGAAAATAGTCCTCTTTCATTAGATAACAGTTAGCCACTTGAGTATTATAGGTATGTCGATGATGTTTTTGCTATTTTCCCTTTAAAAAACAATGTCAATAACGTTTTTACTTTGTTAAATAAGATGCACAAATGCATAGTTTTTACCGTCGAAGAAGAAGTTTCCGGTAAAATTCACTTTTTAGACATTAACATTTACTAGAAACAGCAACAATACCTTTTCTACTTCTGTGTACAAAAAAAGAAGATTTAAATCCACACTACATTTCTTGGAATTCGTTTTGCCCTAACAAACAAAAATTAAAGATCATACAATGCATAACCAACAGAGCTATTAAAATTTGCACGGCCGACTGTTTGGATATAGAACTTTTAAACATTTACAAACTTTTTTTTTAATAGTTACCCTGAAACAGTCATCAACAAGACAATTAAGGCTACTCAGTCCAAAATAAACTGCTTACCCTCTTTCGGCCCACATCCTTGCCAGTCTACTTCCGCCTTCCTTATATTGGTAAAAACTCAATAAGACTGGCTAAGCAAGCTTCATTAGCTGTAAATCCACCTTTAATAGCGTTTCGCTACGTGTTGTGTACAACACCAACCGCCCGCTTAACGGAATTGTGAAAGATGCCACACCTATTCATGATTTAAGTAATGTAGTATACATATTTAAATGTCATTGCGGAAATGACTACATAGGTCGAACATCTCAACGTCTCCACGTCAGGCGAGAGCAGCATGTCACGAAAAAGCTGAAAAGGTTTATTTCTAATGACGACGTTAAGCCGAAGGGTGAACAGTCATCTATCCAAGAGCACCTCTTCAACAACCATGATTGTGCCGAGAACTACCTGGATAGTAGGTTCAAAATTATATCTAGAGCGAAAAACACTTACCATCTCTCAGTTCTAGAATCTTTGTTTATTAGAAGTCGTGAGCCGAAAATTTGCAAACAAAGAGATTTTTACAATTTAAAACTTTATAAATAACGTGTTTTTAGTATTATTTTTGTCGTTTATTGTCGTATTTTTGTAAAGCACTTTCTATTTAATTTTACTTTTTTTTTTTATTTTGTTTCAGGTAAAATTTATACTATCTTAAATGTTTTTGTTTTAACAGTTTTGTTTTGCAAACAACTTTAAGTCAGCCAAGTGTAATTCAACTCTAATTAAAACATTTTAAACAGACTTTTATGCTTTATGACGTAACAACTTTTAGCTAGGTATTTCAAAATTACTGTTTATAATTAAATTTACACTATATTAGTATCAGATTTTAGCAAGTTTATTCTGATGAAGAGCTAAACGAAATTAATCAATAAACCTTTTTAAACCGAGTGAGTTTTGTTTAATTTTTTTAGTTAAAAATTATATTAAAAAGCATTTATAGAGTAATTTTCTTGTCATATTTCCAGGTAATTACGTTAGATAATTTAAAATAGAATGGGTCACTAGGTTATGTCAATCTCAAAAATAAAAACTGCGAAATATTTTTTAACGCAATTAGGCATTAGACATATTTCAAATTTTTATTGTACAACATTTTAATAACTACAATGACGGGATTATTAATTTTTTGATTAATCAGGTCCGTTGAATGAATAGTCGACAACCTTTACTTAACTTAAAGTGTAAACTTAAATTTTTTTAAATATCAAAAACATTTGTATCAAGCACTTTTCTTTGTGATTAAACCACATCATTAAATGAGCGTACGTATAATGTCTGGTTTTTGCGTCGTATTCACGTATTTTTCTAAGAATTAAGCCACATTCAATTAACACCAGCGTTTAATGTTAAAGTTCATTTCTATATATACTTGAAAGTGGTCGCAACTTGTCTTTTTAACAACACAACGAAAATCTTGAGTGTTGTTTCAATTAAGAATATTGGTTTGCCAGCAAAACTAAGGAAAGAATAAAATTTGTTTTTTATTCTGATATCTTTGTTGCCACCAAACTTTCAACAGAAGTATTTTAACCTGAAAAATTTAAATTTTTTGAACTTTTAGCTAAATGCTTTATACTTTAAGTTGTTTAGTGGTTTAATATTAGATTTAAACGAAATGATTCACAATCTAAATACACTTTTATAATATTAAAAAGTTTTATATACATGTTTATATATACATAAACACAGTTTTTTTGGAGTACTAAAAATTAAAATTAAAACTGAAAAATGTTTCAAATAAACATTAAAAAAATTTAATCATCAGCTGTAGGTTCGAAATGAATTGCACTTAGCTAAACAAAAATAAAAAAGTTATACAAAAAAACTAAAACATAATGACGTAATTATTAAATATTGTAAAGTCCAAATATTCAATGCAAAATTAATCTTCCATCTAAACAAGCAACTAAATTCTTAAAACTACAAATAACTTATTTAAAACTTACAGCTGATGATTGAAAATAATTTTGTTGTTTTTATAAAACATATGTACTGTTTTTTTTAACTCGAATTTTCCTTATAGTTTTTTTAAAAGCCCTTAAATTTGGGCTTTATGGGAATCGATTCTGTTTACATAAACTCTGCTAAACATTCTGTTAACATAATCACCTTTCACAGAGAATTTAAAACAGAGAAACCTGAGAACTTAAAACTTGAAAATGTACAAAGTGCAAATTTTCATATCTTTTTTGTTCAGTTGGTCTAATAAAACTTCTAAAAAAAATTTAGTTTATTTTTTTTTTAAATAAACTACTAGAACATTATTGATATTTTACACACTTTAAAACCTCGAAAAAAAAAGTCACATTATGTTAATTAAAAAGTTAAAATATGTTCATATAAGTTTTATTTTATTTTCAGATAAAGTTTCAAAGGATATAATTACCCGTAAAACTACATAATATAAGTGATGTAAGAAATCCATTTTTCAAAAATAGAATATTAAACCAGACCAATTCCCTTAACAAAATTATAAAACATTTTTTAATCTTTTAAATGTTCTATAAAATTGTAGTAGATATTTTCTCGGTATTTTAAAAAGTTATTTATGATGCATGCTAAAAATGTTTTTTAATTTTAATTTTAACCACTATTACTAACACATTCTTTAAGTATTGCATGTTTTTTTCAACAACAACAAAAAAGAGACAACTGCGTAATATAACGTTTAAAACTTTACAGAAATTCTACTATAACTAATAATTTGAAGGCTACCTTTGACGTTGATGTTAAAATCGATTACGTCTGTTTATTCTTGTTCGGCCTCAAGTATCTATTATATTTCACTAACTTCTTTTACATCAGACATGAACTTTATTTCGTCTAGCAGCGTGGAAATTTTATACTTTATCGTTTGTTTGTGACGTAATAATTTCTATGCTTAGAACAAATGTAAATACTCTGTTTTAAAAGTTTATAATGTTTTAAATGTATCTCTGCTGAACAATATACAGAGCTTTTAAAATTTAATTCATATTATGTTACTTTTTTTTAAACTGAGTCAAACTGTCTTTTTTAACTTATAAAATTTAACTTCATAACGTTGTTAACAATACAATCGTTAAAAAATTTGAAGGTTGAAAATAAATATTCACTTTTACAAAAGTTCTACCAAGAATCGAGAGTTGATTTACAATTTAAATCGTTTACTAAGACTGAATTTGTGAGAAATAAAAGCTTAAAATAACCATGAATTATAACGATGAATATTTACTCTTGATTTATAACATCTCTAAATTCATATGTTCAATTCCTAAAAGGTAGAAATGCTAATATATGCATAAAATTCTTTTTGTAAAACAACGATGTGAAACTTCAATTAACATACTATGAATGAATTCACAGTAAAAAGATAAGTACATGTTTACGTTATATTGTAAAACTTAAGCTTTACTTATTGAATTTACCAATTTTTTTTATCAAGATGAGTACTTTAAAACTAAATATAAGTATGTTCAATAAAATTGAATCTTCCTTTACAATATTTAGCAATATTACATTTCTGCATATTTGTTTTGTTGCAATATATTTCTATAGTAAAAACGACAAAATTTGTATAAGTTATAAATAGAAAGTTACAAAATGTTATTCAACTATTTGTTACCCATGTTCTGATAAACAAAAATAAATAGTTATCGAATAAAATCTTACTATAGTTTAATAACTTATGTTACAGTTTAAACAACATCTAATGCTTATTAACCTAACGAAAAATGTTCTCAGGCTTTGTATTATTAATTAGCTTAGTTGTTTTTTTAAAGCAATAATTCTTTACTATAAGACTTATGTGCGATTAACCATAACCGACAAATTGAAAAAGACTTTCTTATTTTCCGTATCGTATTAAAGGAAAATTTTAGTTTAAAGTTAAATGCCAGTTTAAGAACATAATAACTGTTACGACCTAACTCTAAAGTTCTTAAACATATAATTGGCTACCATTAAAAATACAAAAAATTCTAAAATATGCATTGTAATACATTAAACTTTTTTCATCAATTTTTTTTAACATTTTTGAATACATATCAAATTATACAATAACGAATAAAATTGACATAAATAAATAATAGATTAAAAATACAAAATTAATGTAACTTTTTGAATTTATTTTTTTTTTAGTTGCTATAGACTGTTTAATTAAATTTAAGTTGAAAGATTATTCATATCACACAACTAGAGTAAAACTACAGAGACACTATTTTCTTTATGTAAGACGAAATTAGTTTTAAAAATATTTCCAAACCAATTATTTAAGTATAAAAAGCTTTTAGAAATAGTAAAATTCATTTGTATTTCATTTTATAGTAGAAAACAATGTAGCTTGTGTATTTTATATGCAAAATAAAATATTTAATACACTGAACTGTTTTCATCACTTCATTAAATTGTACTTTAATTTTGATATCAATAAGGTGACCCTATTTAGTGGTTAAATTTTTTGTTACCAACGATTACAACTTTACAAAACAATATACTTGTGTAAACTTTGTTTGACTTATTGTTTTCTATTAGTACAAAAACTAAACGAAAGTTTATTTTAAATTTTCGAAAATTATAACATAATAATATCTAGATAGCTTTATTCTTCGTTAGATTAAATAAAAAAATTTACTGAAACTAGAATAAGTCTTACTTGTAAGTATAGAAGTTTTATTAGATTAAAGATTCTATTAATTTTTATGTTTTGCAAAACCATTACATAATATCTTAATGGATGTATTCAGTAAAATAGTATAAATAGATACACAATACTTTTAATGGATTGATAGTTCTATTTGTTAACAGTTTAAGTTAATTATTGGTTTCAATGGTGGTCTTTTATGCAATTATTGTTATAAATTGTACTAAACTGCTCAATTAAGTCTATTTATATAAAAATGTAAAGTTTTACCAAAATTAAGAATATAAAGTGGGTCTTGTTGTAGAAATGTCGAAAGAAGTTTAGAGAATAATAAACAAAAAATATCAATATATACCTTAACTGTCGAAAAATTTTAAGTTTAACAAATTTTTTATATATATTTTAACGTCCAACATTTAAAAACTTAGTTTTCTAGGAAAGTTTAAGAAGTTTAGTTGTTCTTAGAAATGAAGCATTATAATCAAAAGCAGATAAATAAATTATTATAACGAGCGTTAACTTAGTTCGATTAGCATTTTTTGCAGTTTTTAAAAAATGTCCAAACTTTAGATCCAATTATTTTCCTTAACTTTAAAGCTAATTATAATTTTTTTAATTCTATAGAACGTTCCTTTGCCTTTAATTGAAAACAAACCTTTGGATTGGGATTTGAATTTTTGAGTGGGAGGCCCCTTAGAACACATTACTGTTGCTCTAAAAAAAATAGCGAACATATAAATTTAACTTTACACTAAAATTAGACAGAGTCTTTCGACAAAACTAAAATAAAATATTTTCATCAGCTAATACTTAAGAAAAACTAATGTTTAAGTAATTAATGATAAATTTTGCTAATATATAAATAGGTATATCAGCTTGATCCTCTTAGCCTATTTGTAATAACTCCAAGAAAAGAATATTTTTGCATCGCAATGTTTTACTTCTCATGTTAGGTTTAAATAAAATCATAAGATGTAAAAATATATAATCAAAAAAAAACATCGAATAAGTTTACAGAGCCTGATTCTAGATTTCATATGCCGTGAGACAGACTTCAATGATAAATATTCAATAAGAATAGCAGTTTTATATTTAATCAAGGTTAAGTTTTAAAATCTATAAACCTAAGAAAATAAATTGTTTGTAGTTATGTAGTTTGTAGCTTTAACAAGTATTTTTTAATAAAATAAACTTAAATGACTGATTAACTACAAGTCATTGATATCTCCTTATTTGTTATTGAGTGTTATACTTGATGTTTATCATTTATGCTACATTGTGACTATGTTAATTGAGTTTTGATAGTATAAGAAATTAGGCTTATAATCTTAGATTTTACATAAGAAAAGTTTATTACAATTGGTTAAAATAACATTACTTTTTACTGTTTATTGATTAAAAATTAATTATAGTTTACCACCGATAAGAACCAGAGGTAACTTAAATTTACTTTAAGCCATATATTGTTTATTAGTATTTGAAAAGTTGGTTCCCAGACAGTTAATTATTAAGCTTACATATAATTATTAATTGATTAAAACAGAATAAAAGAACTAATTTATTATTTTGTCTTAGAAGTTATTTAAATTCACCACCTTTTTCATTTAGTTCAATATTTTACACAGAATTAAATCTAAAATAAGGTGGTTTTTATTTTATTAATCCCCTTTGGCTTCATAACTGCATATAACTAAACATAATTTTAAAGTCTTTTAAGTAAAAAAGTGTTCTCTTTATATTATGTTTATAATAAAAAATATTTAACTACATATAACTACAAACCCAAACAAAAAAGAAAAATATATAAATATTTTTGTAGTGTATAAATATAATAGGTTAATTTATATATTATTAGAATGTGTAAGTTTGTTACTGTGAATTAAATAACCTACAATTTCAGTCGAAAAATGCAAAATTAAGTGTAGGAAACTATACAAAACTGGTTACTCTAAAATTAACAAAATCATTGTTAAAATACCGTTTCGACAAAAAGATGTATTATCAAATTAAAATTGTTTTAATTTAAGTATTTTAATTATGTTAAAAATTTGTTAATTTAACAAAATATTTAAGTTTAAACTAACTATATAAAGTTTAAACTCAATTTCTTTCTACATTACAATTGTGTGAAAGATGTATCAAATATTTATTAGTCTAAATATTTTCTATATTCAGCAGTACAAAGTTTTAATATATAGTTTTTCAATTTATTACAAGAATTTTTAGATCTAAACACATTAACTCCGTTCTTTTGTTGATGCAATTTGTACCGGATTCAAGTATTAGTAAAGCTTCTTTTAAGCACAACCTGCATGTCATAATTCCTGGTTTTGGTTTTTTCACCCTTAGATCCGTTATATCTAAACACAAAAACATATTTAAATTTCCCTTCAATTATACTAGGGGTTTTAATTCTTTTAGCTTAACACAAGAAATATAGAACTTTTAACACTTAGTTTTATTTTCAAGCTTATTCATTATAAAAAACTTATAAACCCAATTAACAAAAAAAAAAGTTCTTTGACAAAAGAAAATTAAACTCTAAGCAGACTTATACAAAGGAATAAATTGTAAACCTATCTTTATATCACGACAAAACTAACCATCAAATCAGAAAATAAGATTAAATTTAATTGTTATGTCATAGATACGTATTACTTCTTAGAAATTAGCCGCATTAAATCTGCACAATGTTAAATATGAAAGTTTTTTTTTATATATTCGCAAATAGTAAGTAGGAGTAAGAACTGACTGTCTTAACATGTTTTCGTAAAAACAAAAAAAAAAAGTAAAACTGTTTTCACTGAAAATATTGGTTTACCGATTAGACAAAGAAAGTAATAAATATTTATGTTACAGGTCAAGCGAATTTCCTGTAACCCTATAATAAACTTGAGTTTTCTCTCATATATTATTTTTCATTAAACACTTATTTTGAAAATATTGCACAAATAAAGTAACCTTCACAAAAGAAACAATTGTTTTGTGAATTTTACTGATATCAAACGAAAGCTTAATTAAAAATATTGCCCATATTTTTATACTTGTATCTCATGATACGTTTTTTAATATATCATTACTAACAAAAAAAAATTAAACTACGAATCTTACAAACTAATTCAGTTTTAACGTAAATTTTTTTTTTTATGTATGATTTATATACTCTTGGTTTTAAGCGCAGCAATTAGTGTTTACTACTTGGGTTAATGAAATAGAAACAAGTATAAAGTAAAATTAATAGGTTTTACATTATTTGTTACATAACTCTTCTAAACACAGTATTCTAACTAAAATGTTACTAATCTGAAAGCATAGTTCTAAAATTTGTGCAGTTTAAAGCACGTTAAAAAAGACTTAATTCTTATAGGGACCAACCATTCAATTAAAATAACTTATTTTTTAAAAGCTATAAACTTTTTTTTTAACTCAAATTTTGTTTTAAATTTAGTTTAATAGTTTTATACTACAACCGATACGCTTATAAATACTTACAAACTTCATGAATTTATAAACCTTTATTAGTTACATTTAACAACTAATCTAGATAGATTTAATTACAAAGCAACCTTAATTTCTTTTTTTTTTAACATCTGCAGTAAAAATACAACTAAGAATAACAATCAATTGTATGACTTATTCTTTATTGAACGACAAAAAACGCTAAAAAAGTTTGTTCCAAAGACCTGGTGCACGAAAAAACCTTTTGGCAATCGAGTCATGTACCAGAACAGTTTAACGTCATGTCCAAAACAGTCACCTCTAGATAGTGTTTTTTTACGTTGGAGTGTTGCTTTGCAATTACCAAACACGTCACTGAGATGGCATTTGGCAGTTTTATTTCCGAGCTTAGATTTGTTTGTGGTTCTAAAATACTTATTTTTAATGATATTTTAACAATTTAATCTTAAGAATTTTTAAGCAATTGTTAAATGATACTGTTTTGCAGCTGGATTTCTTTTTATACTAGACTTTGAAGTTTAAAAGTTAAAGTTTTATTTTCAATAAAAAACTGACTAAAGTATGCAAATTGCTGTTGTGTAATTTTCAATTTCATCAAATTACACTTTTTAAACGAAAGAAAAAAAAATTCAAAATTTTCTGTCCAGATTGTTGTTGCAATTATCTTATTACGCATTTTACAAATAAAAATTTTATTTTTTAAGTTGTTGAAATTTGTTTTATTTGATAAAATTGTTTGCTTAATCAGTTTATAATTAAAGAGCTACTGCATATAACAAAGTTATTAAAGTTCTAATTTATTTTTTAGCTTATTAGCTTTTTTATAACATAAACATTAGTAGCAAAATTAAATTAGATCATTTATAACTTTGTCTTAATTTATTCATTTCAATATAACTTTTTGTGTTGAGTTAGAAAGTGTTTTGATTAGTAATTTTTCAGTACGATTAAAAAATGAAATTATATTAGAAAATATTTATTGGAATTAAATTTAATTTATTTTAGAACAGTTTATTTTTTTGTTGTATAGTTAGACTGCTATTTAATTAATTAACATTTTAAACCAAATTATGAAATAAAACTGCAGTTATGAAAAAAAAAAAACAGTTTTTGTATGTATATTTGTCATCCGACAAACTGTTTTTGTTATCAATTGTTTACTTCCTTACATAAAAAAAATAGCTTAAATTTAAAACTCCCGCTGTTAAACAGTCAGATATATGTTTAATGTATGTAATATCTAAAGTAAATAAAGAGCTTCATATGTTTAAGCTGGTAACCTTAATTTAGTTTTGTTTATTTGTTGTTTTTAAATTAAATTCGTAAATAATAAAACAAATGTATTCAAACTTTAATCTTTATGGTTTAGGTATACTTTCTGTTTTATAAACACTTCAAATTATCTTTAAATACTTCATAGTTTGTTCACTCATAGTTCACTCATAGTTTCTCATAGTTTGTTGTTAGAAACTTATTTCAATTATGAAATAGAATACTAATAACTCGGTTTCATTTGAACTTTTTAAATTCTATTATATGCTTGAAATATTTTACACTTATTAATAACTTTAAAATTTTAAAATTTTATAAATTTTATACATAAATTGTTGCATATGAAATGTCTATGTAACATTTTGAAGTGTAAAAGTTCTAATACTTTATAAAAGCCAGCAGTGGCGTCGCGTAGTCTTTTTGTTAGGGGGTGCTGAAGATTGACATTATCAAATTAAAAAATCCCCTAGTTTGAAACATTTAGATTAAACTCATAAAGGTATTAGAAATTTTACCTTTTATTAAGAAATAGCTAATTTTTTCCGATAAAAAAGTTGAACGTTTATGTTTAATTAAATAATAAATAAAATATTAAAAATTAAACATCAAAAAAAAAAACATATCTCATACCTTTGTATATCATCCCCTTTTCTTAACAACTATAGCTACTTTTATTCTATTCATGTCCATTTAAATTTCTGTATGTGTACAACTATAAATTTATTAACTTAATTTTATGATTTTTCGAACTAGTAATAAAAAACAAAAAAAAAACATGCAAGTAACTTAAAAAAACGAGGTTGCTCCTGTTCGATTTTTCCCTGCTCGTGTTGCCCCAGCTTGAGTTGTTGTTTTCCCAGCTCGAGTTGTTCCTGCTCAAGTTCATCTTGTCTTATTTTTCTCGCGTTGTAGTAAATTTTACAACGTTCATGATTTAATTCACATAGAGCTGCAAGTTCATGCAGCTCCAGAATTCAACTTTTCAACATTTTTTTGGTATTGAAAACTTGTAAACATTTAAGATGCAGCTGACACAGATTGAGCTTGCAGCTCTAATTTACGATCATTTTCAACATCAAATATAAAAGATTGAAAAAAAAATGCAGGAAAATTAACGACGTTCATGTACACATTTGGCTGTATTTTATGTACAACTTCATGATAACATAACTTTCTTATTTTTATAGCTAACATAAAATTTAAATCATTTTAAAACTCAATTGCTCAGCTTTAAAAAAAATTTACTTTGACGTAGTTTGGGGTTGTACATCTGAATCAGGGGCCCACTTAAAGCAGCGTGTTTAAAGGCTTAAACTCTAAAATAAATAAATAAAATTAGCATAATTTTTCATTTTTTTAGGAGGAGCTACAGCTCCAGCGTTCCACACCTTGCGACACCCGTATAACCAGTATCTTTTCAAATCAGACTTACGAGAAGTCTCTAGGACTATTCTATCAAAATTACTAAGCAAATTAGCTTTCTTTACTACTACTTCTACAAAAAAGTTTATATTTTAACCCAAACTAAACGGCTAAAATCTAAAACTACTGTAGACTCTAATCATAAACTAATGATGAAAAACTAATCAAACAGAAATGAAATTGTCCATTTAGAACTTAAAGTCAATGAAATTTCTAAAAACATTTGAACTATTTTTTTCAGTAACTAACTAACAATGAGCAAGTTTTAAATGATTTTTACAATGTTTAAATTTGTCATGCAAACTGTTATTATTTACTTAGTATGAAGCACTTTACTTTATTTGGGGTTTAATTTTAGAAATCTACTAACACCTTATTGCAGATAAATCAGTCTAGAATTTTAATCTATGTATAAATTGTATTTTTATATAGAGTTTTTAAGTTTATTAAAATGTATTAAAATCGTTAAATAAAAACAAAACTTTCTATAAGAAGTTAAACTAACTTAAAACATTTTTAGATTATAATTTTTTTGATTTTAAGTAGCTAGGAGCCTTTACTACTTCATTGGATACTCGAAGAACAACGTACGTAATAAATATTAAAAAGCATTTATAAAGCTATTTTCTTGTCAAGTTTCAGGTCATTAGTTTAGTTTAATTTTAAACCTTAAAAAGTACAATTGAAAGCACAAAAATTTTAAGGCATTTTAAACTAAAAACAAGTAAACTTAGTATACTAAAACGAAGTTATACGCTTATTTTGATGTTTATAAGAAAAAAATAAAATTGGATTTATTACTAGTTGTGAAAGTAGTAATTAAATGTGACGTTACTTAAAGCTAAATGTAAATTTATTTTAAACTTAACAAGTTCACGGCGTCGATATATCGATAATTGATTTACATTTACTTACAAATACTTTAAATTGTTTGTAAAAAATGCGTAATGTTTGTTGATTAAAGCAGTTCCAATTTAGTTTTAGTTATAAAGGTGTGAAACACTAAAAAATCTTTTTAGTTACTTACAGCAGAATAAGAAGCTAAACTTGTTACTTCCGAGTTATTTTATACTTTTAATAATAAGCTAAATAAACATTGTAAACAGATTTTTGAAAACCTTGTTAAAAGATTATGAAAAATTTAGCTTAATACAACGACAAAACCTAATTTTAAATGAAATACTGTGTTAATTAAGTACTTACGTTCTATTTAAGTACGTGCCTTAGAAATTTTACCGCATTAAATTATCAAAACGTTTCTTGTTTTATTTATTTTCTAAATATATCTGCAAGAACTGACAGTCGTGACATAACTTTATAAAAACATACATAAAAGATTAAATTGCTTTCAAAAAACAAATAAATGAAACGATTAGACATAAAAGTCATTAGCTATATATGTAAAATGTCACGTAAAAACCATGTTTTAATCAAGTATAGTTATTATGAGCAACAATTTTGTAATTTATTTTTTATGAGTATAAAATTAAGGTTTAAAAAGTTAAATTTTTATTTAGTATTTGCTTTTATTTAAAACATGAAAAAATTTTATTGTTTAATTTTATTTTGTGTAATAGGTTATGATTATGTAATTATTATTTTTATTCATGACATTTAACTGAGTGAACTTATAAAGTAATAAGTAATTCGTTTCTTTAATTAAAACAAAAAAGTATTATTTGCTTATTTGTTAAAGTTCTAGCTTTAAATTATATTTGAACGGTTATTATGAAAATTTACATCATAAATTTTAAACTAACCGTTCCGTTAAACAGATTAAAAAAGCTTCTACATTGAAAAGTAAATGATCAAACTATAATAAAAGTTTAAAGAAAGGCTGAATAATATTTACAACTAATAAGTATTTGCTACTACTTTTAGAATAACCAAACGGTATTGCTAGTAATTAAACAAACTTTTCAATATTTTATTTTAAAATGCTTTTTTACTAAGTAAATTTAGAATTGTGTTTTTGTAGCAAATACTTTATCAACAAAATTTTATGTGGATGTTAGATGTTTCCTTTTATAAATTAACTAACTTAAAATATTAAGTTAACTTAAAAGAGGTTTAACAGGTATACAGCCTTTTTCGATTTAATATGTAAAGACTTAAAAACTTTATAAACAACACAATTTATACAAAAGATTATAAAATGATGTTCAAAATAAGTATCAAGTTTATAGTAAATTTGTATATGATAAATTAAACGCAAATTTAATAAAAAAAGCATAAAATAATTTAAGTATTTAATATAATGTAAACTAAAAACATTAATTTTTAAAGTAACACCAAGTTTTAAAGTCAATTTAAAAGTCTACATACAAAAGGATGACATTGTTTAATGAATTTAAAAAAAAAGCGTTACTGTGTTTTTAATTAAGATTAAGTCTATTTTTGAATATTTATCACAGTTAACATTTTTATGAACAAGTAACTTTTTGCTAATTTATTTTAAATCGATGACTTGATCAAAATACTGATAAATTAAATTTTACAGTTAATATTAAAAGAAATTTCAACCTCAGTTATAGTTAATGTAATTTTTGAAATGTTAGAAAAATTAAAATACAATTGTAGTTTATCATAGCTAAAAGTAAAATCGATTTGAATTAAGTATTACATCACATTTAATATTTATCTATCTAACAAAATTATGTTTTTGACTAATCATAATAGAGGTAGTTGAACTAATCTTAATTTACTATTTAAGTAAAACATAAGTAAATAGCTACAGTAGTGTAAAAGCTTTTTTATATACTTCAACAAATAAAGTTAAACTTTCGTACTTTATGTTAATAAAACGAAGTTGTAATAAATCATTTATTTTTGACTAAAAAAAATACTTTAGACTAGTCAAACTTTACAATGCTTAATTAATTTAAACTTAGGTTAAACTTTTTAATACTTTAAGTGTTTTAAATAAATTAATTGGCTCCACAAAGATAAATTAAAAAACTAAATTTTAGCATTAATATTGCTTTTGATTTTATGCTAAATAGGCATATTATATCTGATTACTTCTAAACACTATCCAAAAATAGACTTCAAAGTATTTTTTTATTTCTTTAAATACAAGTAGCTATAATTTAATGAAGATTAAAATTATAATTTATTTTAAAGTTTTATGTAAAATACAAAATAAGCAAAGTATTCCACGACTTTTTTTTAAATATCTTGTCATTGTTTATTATAAAAGTTGAAAAACTTATTTAACACTAATCTTAAATACGTTATACTTATAGAAGTGAAATAGTTTAAAAGTCGATTGTATATCCCCATAAAGTTACTTAGCAAGTTAATTGGATAAAACTGCTTTTAAGAAAATTAAACTCGGTTTGTATTTTGTTAACAGTTGAAAACAATAGAATTTATGTGTCCTCATTGTGAACTAAATTACTCAGGAATTTTCGTTATCTCCGAGTTTGATAAATCTAACTTTGATAGCAATCAATGTGACCCAATATAGTGGTTTTACATTTCAAAAGATTATGTCGTTTGAACTTTATTTTATCTTTTATTATACTTGTATTAATAGATTAATAACAGAGAAAAGCCTATCATGAATTTTCTAAATATCTGAACGAAAAAAAAAAAACAGATAGCTTTGTTCTGGTTTTACTAAAAGGGTATTGATAACCTTGAATAATTTTGTAAGCTTGATTTTAAGTAATGCGACTAAATTTAGTATAGAGTTGTGTTTGTTTACGTTCAGTAAAAAATGCATTTTATCAAATTAATAAAATTCAAAAAAACTGTCAAAAGAATAATTTTCTAAACAATTTAAATATCTTCAAATATAACTTAACTTAAAAGTCGTTTAACAGATGTACATATTTTTTTTCAATTAAACATGTAAAGACTTTAAAACTTTAAAAAAAACAGTTTATACAAAAGATTAAGTGAAAATATAAAAACAAGGTGTTAAGTTTATATTAAACTTGTTTATTTTAAATTGAAAATTGATTTAATAAAAAATAAACATACAATATTAACGTATTTTTATAAGTCATACTTAAAATTTTAGTTAAATTTGAAGGTTTATTCTTATTTAAAACTTGTAACACCAAGTTTAATAAACAATTTAAAAGTCTTATTACAAAAAGATGACGTTGAATATTGAATATTAATATAAAAACATTACTGTTATTTAAATTATGATTAAGTGTAATTTTAAGTATTTTTTTACTGTTAAACTTTTTATGAATAATTTCGTGATTATCTAGTATTACGTTTTTTCTTATTTATTTTAAATCGATCTATTTTATGATCTAAAAACTTGATAAAATTACTGATAAATTGAAAACATACAGTTACTATGAAAAAAAGAATTGTTACCTCTGTTATAGTCAACGTAAGTGTTGAAATGTAGTCAAAATTAAAATCTAATTATAGTTTATCTTAGATAAAGTTGAAAATCGATTTGAATTAAGCATTACACCACATCTAATACTTATTTATTTAACAAAATTATGTTTTTAGACTGAGCACAATAGTCAAATTAACTTAATCTTAATTTATTAACTAAGCAAAACAATTATAGTACTGTAGAGGCTTTTTTTTATACTTAAACAAATAAACTTTAACTTATGTATGTTACGTTGATAAAACAAAGCTGTGATAAATCATTTATTTTTGACTAACGAAATTTTCTTTGACCAGTTAAACTTCAAAATTCTTAATAGATTTAAAATGAGGTTTAACTTTAAAATACTATAAGGGTTTTCAAAAAAATACTTAGCTCCACAAGGATAAAACAAAGAACTATAGTAACAATTTTAGTTTTAATTTAATTTTATTAAAAATTTCATAGTCTGCTTTTTATAAATCACTATCCAAAAATATGCTTTAATGTATTTTTCTATTTCTTTAAATACAATTAGCTATAATATAATGCCAAATTGAAAATAAGTTTTACAATGACACTTTGAAAGTTTATGTATAAATACAAATAATCAAAGTATTCCAAAACAATATATTGTAATTATTTTTTATTAAAGTAAAACTAAATTAAATACAGTTAATATTTTTTGTTGTTAACTTTTTCTTTGAACAGCAAATGGTTTAGTCGAAATTGTTCAACCATTTGTCACACATTCAAAAGTTAACAAACTTACAAAACCCACTAAGCTGGTTTGAGTTTAGATATAAGCTTTTAAGCTTTTGCAAGGGAAGATTTCCGATCTGTAATGTTATAGTCTCTTGTTAATGGTTTTTAATTAATCACAAAACACTGGATGAAAGCTTTAACGGATACTTAAACATATTGTGGTTGCAAAAGTTTTGGGTTACTTGAGAACAGACCCATACCAAAATGTTACTCGTAATACTTTTAAGTTTAATTTCAATTTATTAAAGTTACTTCTTCTAAAACCAGTTATAACTTTGTACATATACATCAAAACACTGAAGTCAAAAATTTGTTTTTCAACACCGTTTAGAAACTATAAAAACCGATTTTAATAAACATAAACTTTTAACTGTAATCTAAATAAACAAGATTAACACGTTTGTTTTTTATTTTGACTCACTTATAATTAGGTTAAAAATAGTGTAATTTTAACTTAAAACAATTGCATACATAACTGAAGTTTAATAGCAACTAGCTAACTAATATTTAATATACATTATTTTTCTTTTACATATTTTATCATCAGAAATATAAATTCATTTAATTGAAATACGCTTAGTACATCTGTAATAAAATATTTAAAAGAGCTTTCGCAATATAATCCAAATAACGTTCAAAAACTTAAAAACCTGATAAAAAACTTAATTGAAGTGAAATTACCAGTTCTTAAATAATAACTAAAATTCTCCTTCTTATTAGTTTGTGATTTATCTGATTTTTTTTTTTTTTTATCTATACTTTATCTGTGTTCAATTATTTTTTAATGATAAAATAAATTGTATTTATAAAACTGAATAATAACATTCATAACCGTAGTTGTTAGATTAGCTTATCTTAATAATTACGATTAACTTTTTTCTATTTAAAACTAATTAAAGTTTACCACAGCGAAGAAAAAGAAACAATTAAAATTTACTTTAAACCACATTTATTGTTTATAATCTATAGTTCGTTCTCAGACGAGTTTAAAGCATTTTTTGAACTTAACTCATTAAGACATGAAAAATTAACTATTGTGTGATTAACTTCAAAACATAATACTGAAAATTTTTGATAACTTGAAATATTAAAATGAAACATACTTGGTGTTTTGTTTAAACTTAAATTGCTAATTAAGTTTGTTTAGATTGTCTTTATAGAAAAAATAAGAAAGACTTTTTTTTTTATGTAACAAATTGGTGGAACGATTAAATAAAAAGTTCATTTAGGAATTATGCATAATGTCACGTAAAAACCGTGTTTAATCAAGTACATTGAGCTTAAGTTGCATGTTTGAGATTTTCCGTAATCAATTTGTATAAGTATAAAAAAAAGTTGTAATAACAAAACAATTTTTATGTTTAGTTTTAGCCTGTTTTAAACTTAAAAAATTTCATTGTTAAATTTTTTATTAAAAGTAGTTGGTAAGTTATAAATATGTACATTTAGAAGTTAATCGTATTTTTTACTATTTACTATTACAATATAGTAAGAACCTAGTTCATATATATTTTTAATCTAGCAGCTTGTTTGTTAACATTCTAGTTTTTAAAATGTTTAAACGGTTATATTTACTATTTGAATCACAATAATTTTAAAGTTTAAGGTTAAGATGTTCAGATATACAGATTTGAAAATCTAGTCAATTTAAAATTTAAATATTTAAACAATAATTCTAACAACTAAGTATTTACTACTACTTTAAGAAAAGCAAAACAGTGTTGTTATTGATTGATTAAGCTTTTATTTTTGTAAAACTATTTACTACGGGTGGCTGTCAAACTTGCATGAGCGTACAAAATTGCACGAAAATACTTTTGCACAAGGGAATAAAGTTGCACAAAGACATTTTTGTAAGAGCAGACAATTTTTCACAGAGAAATTTTAGCACGGGTTGATTCTTTTTTCTTATGACATATTTTATTAATTTTTTTTTTTAATTACTATAACTTATTATTACTATTAACATATCATTGTCGCCCTTAACTTTTACCTTCGCTCGGTAACTAGTTATTATTTTTTATTTAATTTTTTACTATCACTTTTGACCTTAACCCTTACCCTCTGTTGGTTACTTTTATATTTCTGTTTAATTAATTTATTTATCTTTTTTAATGAAAAAAATTACTATCACTGTTGCCCCTAAGTCAGTAACTTCTTTTTTGTTTTTGTTTTCTTATTAGTTTATATTTTTTGTTTATTTTTACTATCGTGCAAAATAGTCTTCGTGTAAAATTATCTTCTTGCAATTTTGTGCACTCGTGCATTTTTGACTTGTTTCCAGTTATTTATATCAAGTTTAGAACTGTAAGATAATATTTTCTCACAAAACTTTTACTTAGCTGATGAATGACTTTTTAAATGCTTTAGTTTTTTTTAAGTATGTATTTTGATTTTAAACTAGTTAGCCCTTTTAAAGGATATACATACTTTTTATACATTTAATATGTAAAACTTTTAAAGCTTTAACATTTACAGAATTTCTAAAAAAGATTAAACAAAAAATAAAAGGATGTTTATTAATTTTGTATTAACGTTTCAATGATAAACCTTAAGGTAATTTTGAAAAAATAAAAACCTAATACTTGAAATATTTTGTTATAGTTTAACTATAAGTATGAGTTACATTTAAAGCTTATTTCTCATTAAAAACTTTATCACCAAGTTTAAAAAAATTTAAAAAGTTCTAATTATAAAAGTTTTAAAATTTACACTACCGTTATTTTAGTTATATTTAAATGCGATTTTAAAAATTCTGCTTTTAAACTCTAAACATTCTTAAAATAACTTCGTGATTATCTAGCATTACTGAATATATAAAAACATAATGTTTGAAGCATAAAACTAAATCAAAAGATTTAAAAACATAAAGATATTATTAAATAAACAATACCTCTGTTACAATTAACGAAAGATTTAAAGTGTTATCAAAACTGTAAAATCCAAAAACAGTTTATCATCGCTAAAAATTAAAATCGATTTGTATTGATTACTAAACATCTAATATTTATCTACCAATCAAAAGTATGTTTCCAGACTTAAATGTTTGATAAATGTGATAAGTTAAATTAAACTCCATTTACTAATTAAGCAAAACAATGAAAGTACTGTGGGAAATTTTGTATAAACTTTAAACAATAAAGTAATACTTGTCTTTGCTATAAACGTAAAACAAAGATGTAATAAGTGATTTTTTATTAATCAAAAAAAATGTTTAGACCAACTAAATTTAAAGATTCTTAATTTATATAAATCTAAGTTTCTTATTTTCAAAATTGTAAAAGTTTTTGATAAAATACTTAGCTCAACCAGGATAAAACTAAAAGCTAACGTTTATTAGTAAAATTAAGAAAAATAGTAAACTGGATAAGCATATTATTTAAATAGGTTATAAGGTATTTTTTGTTTTCTTGTAAGTAGATAATTAAAATTCTATACCGTAATAACAATAAAATTTAGTTTAAAAGATTGATAAAAAAAATGAATATAATGTTTTATAAATTTTTTTGAAGTATACTGTCATTAACTATCATTAGACTGTAATACTTATACAACACAAATATTTAAAACGTTATGGTTGTAGAAACGAAACAGTATAAAGTTTATTTATGTGATTTTAAGGAGTTAATTTAAATAAAACTGTTTGAATAAATTATAAATACAATTGTACTTTATTTCACAGTTGAAAACAACAAAATTTGTGTAATCTTAAGAGAATTAAATTACTCAATACGCTGAGTTTCAATTTTTCATAAAGTTGTACTTTAAATTAGATATCAATCAATGTGACTCTATTTAGTGGTTAAACTATTCACTTTTAGTGTTTAAATAATGTAAAAAGATTATGTGTATTCGAAGTTTTTTTCACCTTTTCTGATCTAATCATAAAACAGCCTAGTTTTACTATACTTCTATTTCAATCCTAACGTAATGAGGTCTAAATATTGTTCTATTGATATACCTATTAAAGTTTTGCAATAATTTTAAATATAACACTATCATCATCAACAACAGCATTCAAGACAACCCACGACCGGTCAGATGAGTCCTAACAGAGACGAAACCGATCTTAGAATGTCTCGGATGATGTTGTTGTTGGTCGCGTGGTAAAGTTCAATATCTATTATTTATGGCGCGAAGAATTTCAACTTTGTTGATAATGGCCGTAATAAATACTGTTTTCACTGTAAGTAAAAGTTAAATAAAACTAAAAATTGTTGGTGATGTAAGCCAAATTACTACCACACATACTTTTAGTTCATTGAATTTTCTCTACGTACAGCTCAAGGTTTTTTTTTTGTATGTACATCGTTTCGAAACTTAGTTGATGTTTTAAGTAAACAAATAGTAAATAGCTTTACAAAAATTTAAAACGACTTAAATTTAATCTGGATTAAGGTAAAACTTAGTTATGTTATTTAAAGCCGGTCTGTTTCACACTAATTGCTTTAGTAAACTGCTAAAAGCGGCTTGTATAATAAACAATAAACCGTCTAGACTAGTTTCCTTAATCTTTGCCATACAGTTATATAGAATAAATTAGTCAAACTGCAATTTTTGTTTGTGTTATCTCTCTAAGTTCTTAATTTTTATGCTTTTTTACCACTTTTTTAACCGAATTTCCAACTTAAAGTGTATAAACCACAATTAAACTGCTTTAAAATAAACCACAAAATTTTAGCTGTAAAGTTTTACGAGTTCTTCAACAACGGTGGTTGAAAGAAAATTGGTATTATATTAACAACAAACTAACTTTTTTTTATTTTATTTTCAACCTTTAAAGTTACTACTACAAGTAAGCTAAGTTATGTTATTTATACCGATTGTGAGCCCAGATAATTACTAAAAATTTGTTCTATTTAAATTAATTTAGTAAAAGTCAATTGTTTCGTTGGAACTAATAAGAAAAAATCAACTAAAAATATTGTTATTACTCAGGTTTTATAGTAAAATAATTAAGTAACTTTTATCTATACATATTAGTAGTTCAACAAATACTGTTATCATTATTTAAGGACACTCATGTTTTCAATTCAACACATCAATTAAAAACTATTTCAAAAATAATTACTAAAAAATTAATAACAGAAAAAAAACTTTCAATGTGGTTACATACTTAATTGTATAAATTAAGTATGTAAATTAAGATCAATTACATCATTAAATGCGAATAATATCTGCAAAATTTTATGCTTTGTACAAAGTAATCAATTTCTTTTTAAGTTTATTTGTGCAACTGGAAATTGTGTTTCATGATTTACCACAAAAAGAAGTAGAGAAGTCAAGCCTTAAAATCTATCACTTACTTTATATGTTTTATTAAATTGACACGCAGTATGTATTGTTTATATGTGTTTAATATTACCTACTAAGTATTTTTTTTAATTAAATTAATTCAATTGATGTAACTTTTTCTTTTTAGGTTATGATTAAACTGGTTATGTGGTTTAAAAGGTCTTGTGAGATGCTAGCGGGCCTTTTTAATACGTATAAAATCGTTGCAAGTTTTTATTAGAGCTACTTATGTTAAGTTTATGTTTATATTAGCTAATTTATACTTTTATATAAAAAAGTATTAAACGCTCTATTGTTTTCGGCTTATTATCAACTCAACATTTAAAAAAAAAATTCGCTAAAATATAGTTGTTTTGATATACTTAGCTGTGATAAAAATGGTATTATAAATAATCAATTAAAAAAATTATAGATTTTTTTACATAAAGCCTGTTAAATATTTAATTTATTCATTATTTTAAAATGAGCAAGTTTTCTAAATATTTGTTTTTAATAAAAATAAATAAAAACACTATTATACAAAATATACTATTTTACCATACTTAAAAATAAGATAGTTTAAAATTATTATTTGGTTAAATGTTTTTATTTTAACTTTAGGAATTCACTTTAAAGTGGTTGTTCAAAACTTAATATTTTATAATCGTTTTTATTTTTGAACGGTAAACAATTAAGTCGAAATTGGTTAACCTTTTGCCACAAAGTCAAAAATTATCAAACTTACAAAACACTAAGATTGTTTAAGTTTATTAGTTCTCTGGTTTTTGTAAAGGCAAAATATTTGATCTGTGATGCTTAAATTAGATTGTATATACTTTAAATCAACCACAAAACACTAGCTAAAAGGTTTTACGGGTTTTTAAACATATGTGATTGTGAAAATGTTAGGTTTAGAATAGACAAACGTTTACGATGTAATTAAAAACATTTTTTTCTATATCACTTCATGTTATCAAACTTGCTTCTTTTTATACCACTAATGTAACTGAAGATATACTTTATAGTACTAAATTTATATATTTGGTTTTGACACTGTCTAGAGGCTATAGAGACCGATGCTAATAAAAATAAGGTTTATGATATTTTAAAACTGTAATCTTATCGGCAATTATAACCTTAATAAAAACAATAAAGCAGTGTTTTATTTAAAGTAAAACAATCGAAAATAACATTTTGATCTCCCTAAAAAAAACAAGTTGCTTTTTTTTGGTTATAAGAATGTTTTATAAATAGTTTAAATCTAAAATGTTTAGTTTCTTGTCGAATTACTCTACAAAATTAATTTGTAATTATTTCATTAAGAAAGCATAGAAGCCTATTTTCAAAACTAAACATTTCTTTGTGATTTTCGAAGTAACATTATTTTTACACGTGTATTGGTTTTAAGGTTTACCGTGAATAAGTTGGCAAAAGACAAGACTTAATCTTTATCAGCTGTTGATGAACACTTAAGCTTCTATTTATGTTTAAATTTTGTAATGTATGTAAAACACATTTGTTCTTTGATCTGTATAGTAATTTTTAGTACAAATTTAGAAGCTACAAGTTCGATTAAAATGACGTAATTGACCATTTTTTAGTATAATGCAGGTGCAAGAAGAGTATGTTGTCTCGTTGTTAACGTTGAAATAAGTTGCGGAGTTAATTTAGAACTACAAATTTAAAATCAAAACTTTTAGTAAGTGTTTAATAAGAAACTAATGTTAAAGTACAGTAAAAAAAGTTTACTTTAATATCACTATACTTTATTAAGTATACTATACTTGGTTCTGTGATTTTTAACATGTTATAATTTTTTGTAAAATAAAACAAATCTCAAGTTAAAGTTTAAGTAAATATTGTTTGATAAATAATGTTTTGTAATTTATAAAAAAGAATCTTTTGTCCAAGTAAATCATCAATAACAAAATATTTTGAAATGTATTTAGGATTAATTACTTTTTAATTAAAATAAAACAAAACATTACCTACTAAGTTAATACTGTTATAGTTTATTGAACGACAAAGAAAGACGCTTAAAAGATTTGGTTCTAGGACAGGGGTCGGCAAACTGCGGCCCGCGGGCCAATTGCGGCCCGCGAAGGGTAAATCTGCGGCCCGCGAGCACGTTATTTTTTTGAATGGAATGCGGCCCGCGAAACAAAATTTTGTGGCCCGCGAGCATGTAAAAGTGGCCCGCTGAGCAAAAATATATTTCAAGTAATTTTTTTTTCCGTAATTCGATTTAATTTGTTTAGTTTGGTTTTAAGTCTTTGTATAACATTTAAAAATAATTAGAAGAAGTTGCTACTTTAATTTAAAAATGTGAAAAAGACAGATTAGCATTCTAACAGGATATTTTTCTGAGTTTCATAATATTTTCTATTTTACAACAGCAAGTAATTATCTGAAAAAGGAGTGCTTGAATTTAATATGTTAGTTATATTATACCTATTTATCAAATAAACTAAATGCAAATATTTTCCATTTTGTACAAAAGTAATGCACAGTAATTAACTAAAGTGTCATTTCTTTATAGCTTAGATATTCTTTCCAATATTTTTTATACCTAAGTTTCTTTTATATATTTTTTATTTGTAAATGTTATGTTTTAGTGTAAAAACATTTAAAATAACATAGTAATAAGAAAAAAAGGTTTATTTAAGTTTTGTTTTGACACATTTTAATTTTTTAGAAGTTTTCTTTGCACTTTAACTAATTTATATGCACACCAGCTTAAAAAAATGCTCATATTTTAAACCACTTTTTATAAAATACTTTAGTTAGTTTAAGTTTAGTTCATGCATAGTTTTCTAAGTTTGTTTTTTCTACATGTAATATCTAAATTTGTACAGACACAATTAAAACAATATATATGACATAAACTAATATAGTTTTTGTTAGGTATACATTTTCATTTTTGAAACATTGATTTTTTCAAACTAAGTTAACTTTTATGCTTTGCATATCAATACACACATTTGCTGTTTTTTGGAGCTACCTATTTAATATAAACTAGACTTAGGGATAGTTTATAAACATTGACACACACTCAGACAATCACTATTTGAAGACTTTAAATCTCAGGCCAACTAAGTCATTTTATAAATTTTTGACTAGAATTGGTTTTTTGTATGCAAAAATATCAGGAATGTTTTGGTTAATTCAGGCTGGCTTTTTTGCTTGAGTGGCAAATTAAACTTATGATGTAAGTTTTGCTCAACCCAAATTGTTAGTTTCAGTTATAATATATGTTATAATATATCAAGTTCAAGCTTTGAACTTGAAAATTTATGCTTAAAAATTTTGGAAAAAAACTTGATTTTGAGAATTTTTGAAAAAGCCTGGAGTTTCATACAATTTTTACATGTAAAGTAGTGAAATTTTAATTTGACACAAAAAATTCAACAAATAAACATTTCTTTATTAAAAAATATACTAAAGTAGCTTAACAGTGTTTTTTAATACTGATATACTTTATAAGACACTTTTTAAACTTTAATTAAACTTTATACTAAAAATAAAAGAAGGAATTGTACTTCTAAAAACTTTTGGTGCATTGCACCTTTACTTGTAAAATTTCACCGATTGTTGTGCTTCGTCTTTAAACTAAACCAAGAAATTGTACTAAAGTGTCAAAGTTAAAAAAACATCTCTAATAACAATTTTCAGATGAGCAATAGTTTTTCTATCAGTGCTCTTATCTTAAAATATTGATTAAAGTCATAATTTGATTTATGCGACTTTATAACCTTAATGCATTTCCTAAATAGGACTTTTTGTTGTTATTGAAGAAATAAACAAAAGTTTTTTATTATTGCCAACAAAAATTCTTTAAAAAAGTTTTCAATTATAAACGGTATCTCATTATTATTAATAATTTTTGCTACTTTATAACTTGCCTTAACAACTTTTTTCTGATAATTCTGTAGTTACTGAAGATAATCACGTGCTTTGTTGGAACTGACTTTGGTGATTTGTTTTTTTATCGTTTCTCGCAATAACTCCTAACTAACGTTTTTTTTTTTTGCTGCTCGTCTTTTATTTTACAAATAATATTTTTAAATTCTTATTGCAGATAAAGAATTGCTGTAATGCTTAATAAAAAAGAGGTTTTTTTCTTCGCTAATGACTCAATTAAGTTTTATACTTTTGTTAAAAATGTTTAAGAAAGTTAATTGTCCATTCCAGCTGACTTATATTTTTTTGGCATGTAATTTGTTTACTGTTAATAAGTTTCGTTATTTCTTTATGTTGTGAACTTTGTTTTAACTGGGTTGCTACACAAACAGGCTATTTTAAAAGCTTGAAAACTCAGATGTGTGTGAGACTTTTATTTCAAACACTTTAAATAAATCTTAGAATTCCCTGAACAGTTTTTATGCCTGTAGTGTAGTTTACTAATTGTAGTTTTTTCTTGTTTTTTTACACTTTGTGTACTTTTTAATAATGATGCTATTTTTACTAGGTACTTGAGCTAAATTTACAACAATTTACTAGATTTTTAAACTTTTAATGAACTTATGCTGGTTTGATACAACTCAGACATTTTTGCTTTTTAAGTGATAACCATGTAAAAGACTAGTTACTAATAAGATATTTTATTTAAGTACTCGAGAATTAGTTATGTTAAAGAATTTGTTCTAGCTTTCTATAATACAAACAGGTATTAATTTTATTAAGTTAATTATTTACTAAATTTTACTAAAATTACTAAAATGTAAACTATCTAACACGCAAAAACTTTTTTTTGAAGTTAATATTCTTAGAAATATGAAAAAAGGGGTTGATAATAAAACAAATATATAAAAGTAACTAATAAATTGTCTTTCAAGTTTGGTTTTTATAGAGAGTTAAATTGTATGTAAAATAACAAAAGTATTAAATTTAACTTAGTAAGTGCTTATGAAAGTGCATAGTTTATTAACACTTAAGTATATTAGTCAATGTAAATTTTATTCTAATTTTATTTAATTTAAATAGTCATTCTATGTATAGCTAAAAGTTATTTAAAATGATAAGGTGAATAAAAGTAAAACTTTTCTCTATTTAGACTAAAACTAAAACCAAAAGATTATTCAAATGTCACTAAAATTAAAACTGCGGCCCGCGAAGACTTTGTAAACTTGAAATTTGGCCCGCGACCACCAACTGCCTGCCGACCCCTGTTCTAGGACCTGGTGTACGAAGAACCTTTTGGTTATCGAGTCGCACACCACGGATACCTAATCACGTCTTGTCTGGGACAATGATTTAGTTTTAGTATTACAAATATTATAACATTGATAGCTACTAAATTGTAAATAAAAGAGCTATATAGAAATTAAATAATTGTTAACTAAATTAAAATTTCTTTAGTTTTAAAAACAATAGCTCTTTTACTTTTATAACTTTTATCAAATAAATGCTTTTTTTTCAAAAGTAACTTAAAAACATTATAAAACAAAAAGGCTATATCTATGTTTAATTGAAGTTCTACTTGCAAAACAGTAGTGACATATGGTATTTTTGTTTTGGGGTAAGGAAAATTTATAAGTGTTTAAAAAAAACTTTAACTTGATACATTGTAAAACTAATTTGGTAAGCTAGAGTTATTGCGATTACAACAAATCGATCGTAAACATAAGTTTATTTGAAAATAATAGTTTTTCTAGTATTGTAATATACGACTCCATAACATACAAATTTCAAAACCAATGATAAACCTTGTAATTTTAATAAAATTTTTAAGCAATTTACCAGTTAAACAAGTACAAAAGCATGTCGATTGTGTAATGAAAATTTTGCAGCTAATCTTCAACAGTTTATCGCAATTTTCTAAAATCGATAAGACAAGTGGAAGTTTAAAATCTCATTAGAATTATGTTGCTAGCAGAATACATATTCAATAAATTTTGTTTGTAGCCAATACTTTTAGTAATTTGAAAATATTTGATCATAATCTACTACTTTCAACATATGATGCGGTTAATTATCATATTATGACTTTAATATACTGCAGTTAGGCTCATTTATTAATTATATAAAGTACTGAGTAAAGTCGAGTTTATTAACTTTTTTATAAATTTATATTGAAAACATTGTTAGTTTTTTTTAAATTTATTTTGTTAATTTAAGCTTTAAATTATAATTTAAATAGTATGAAGGTTTAACATATACTTAACATAGGTTGATAAAAAAAAATGTAAGGTAAAGATTTTTTATGAGCTTTTATTTAATTAGATAACACAAAATTAGTGTTACAATTTTTATGATAAAAAAATGTAAATACGCGCAATTATTGCAAAGTAACAGACTATTTTTTTAATTTATATGTAAAGTAAAAAAAAGCAAACTATTTTAACATAAGAAAACCACATAAATATCAAGAAAAAATATGTTTTTTCTGTAGTGACGTAATTTACTTTCGATTAGAATTATTTTTCAAACTCTAGACAGAATACAAGCAACACACGTTAACTGGTGTTGTATAAGTCATTATAATATCAAATAACACGACTAAAAGCATCACAGTTCTAAAAATTATCAAAGTTTATTTTCTAATCGAAATTGATTATTTATTTAAGTTAAAGTCTTTTTTTAAATACTAAACTATTACATAGTCTGAAATTAAAAGTTTTCTTGACAAAAATTTCCTTAACTGTTTCTTAAAACTTTAGATCAGAAGCTAAAAATATCAAAGCTTATATAGCTTTCAAATGAAAACAAAGTTTTTTAAAATATTACAACAATTAAAAAAATGTTTACGCCTAGAGTAATAAAAGTACCTTAATGTAAAATTTTAGTTAACACATACTAAATTCATTCTATTACAAAAGCAATATTACAACAAATAGTATACAAAAAGTAAATAAAAATATTATTACCTTTAAAATTTAGAATATTTTGTTTTAATTTTATAACAGCCCGTACTTATTTATTAAATACTTTTGTGCTTAAGACTAAAACAAAAGTATAAAAAAATCTTATAAAATTTTAGAGTAATATATATGTTGGATTTAGTTTACAGCTAAAATTATCAGAAAGGAAGACTAAAAATAATGTATTTGTATCTAAAGGTATTGTAGAAGTTATACTTACACACTGCTACGTGAAGAGTATTAAAAATTTTGTTAACTTTATGTAACTAATTTACGAATAGCATTGAATTTATATAACACAAAAGTTTGGCAATTTTTAACATAAAGTTTCGGCAAGTATTGTTAACTGCATAAAGTTCAAATAAACAACGTTCGAATAAATACTGCGAGTAAAATTTTTGTGCGATACAATCTAACCAACTAAATATGTTTTAATATGCTAAGACACACTTAACTTATAAAAATGAGGTTTAATTACAGAACTAGACTACCATAATTTTCTTTGTGAACTTAATCTTATTCAAACTCAGCTTTTTTTGTTCGAAACGTAGTTTAAAACAAACATTTTTATGATGTATCTTTTATGTGTACACAGCAGGGACGTAGCTAGATCAAAAAAGTTACATCATAAGAATCTAAAAAAAATCATCATGAGTGACGCGTGATGACGTCATAGCGGGAACAGAGCACTTTAAACTACCTCTAATGTTATTTAATTTTATATGAAAATATTCAGTTATACTAAAAACTCAAATTTAATGGAATGTTGAAGTATGAGTAATAACTGTATGCAAAGCAATTTATGTTGCTCATGACCCCCTATAACTCCTAATGTTTTGAAACGTTAATAAACCCATAAAGCCTTTCACTCACAATAAAAATAAATAATTAACAATTTATTTTTAAAATATTATTGATAGGCTTAGTATTATAGTTTTGAAAACATTTTTAATAATGCAGAATATTTTTGCAAAAATTGTTGCTATTGTTAGATAAAAATGATAAACTTTAAAACTAGAGAAGAAAAAACCAAAGAGATACACCATAAAAAAGTTCAACACATTATATAAAATTAACATTTACATTTACTTTATTGTTGCCAAAAAAATCGTAAAAATACGTCTAGTACATGTCTTATTAAAATTTATTTTTAGCTTTGGTTGTTTAAAGATTTTATAAGTAAAAAAGAATCTTATTTTTCATTTTAACTGGTTTGTTAAGAAAAAATTAAAGTTAAAAAAACAATTAACAAAATATTAAGATTAATATTATCTTAGATACAAAGTACAACATATATATTTATACATATATATTAACAAACATAAGTTTTTTAAATTAACTTAAATGAAAAAATCATAAAATTTTAAAACATAGAGATTATTAAATTATAACTTTTGATTAGCTTGTAATCACTTTTAATAAAATTATACACTTGTTATAATTAAAGGTAATAACTTTACTAATTAAATACTAACTTTTATAACTAATTGAAAAAAATCAAATCTATTTTACAACTTTTAACATCATCTGAAAACAAACGTTTATCAAAGAATTAAACTTATATATTTTATAAATCTATGATATACTTGAAAAACTATTAAAATTATGAACTTTAAAAATCACAAAATATAATGAGTCAAATAATCTATTTAGAAACTTTAAATTTTGAAAACAATAAATACTAAACGTACTTAGTTAAAAAGAAACATACTGTACTTTTTGATATAAACAGTTATTATTCACAAAAATTATTTTACAAAGTTTTTGTTTTGAAAATACCAACAGGTTTTATATTGTTTCACTTATTGGTAAAAAAAGTTTTAATGTTTTATGTGAAGCAATTTTACTAAAAAAATCAGTTGTTATAAAATATTTTTACAGATTAAACATGTATTAAACTTTTTGCAGGAAACAAGAGTCTAGACAAACATGAGTTGGTTCTATTATTAAAATTAAACAAAGTTTTTTATGAAAGATAACTACTCAAATGAAAAGATAGAAAACATTAAAGTAAAATTAAAAGTTTAGAACGCAGCGTTTTTTTATGAATTATCTAAAGTTTTTTATATACTAAGACTTAATATATCATCGACAAACTACATTTAGAATTTTTTTTTAATAATATTCGAAGATAATTTTTTGCTTAGCTAGCATATAAGTCTGTATCGAAAGTCTTTAAAGTTCTAGCTTACATACTGATTCACAACTTCAAGTTTGTAATGCTGTTTAAAGATAGATAATTCACAACGTTGAAGAAGGTAGCAAACTTGCAAAAAGTCTTTTACTAAGAGCTCGTTTCCCTTTGCTGGCAGATCATGCTTTAAAACGTATCTTGCATGAGCAGTCACTTATTTATAAAAACGATAAATGTGTTCAAATTATAAGTAAAACACTAAAACACCGAAAAAACTTGTGTCAAAGAACACCTAGTTCACATACCACTAGTATATATTGTAATAAAATATTTAGCATACTAGTTTGTGGGCGATTTCACAAAAGTTCATTTAAACCAATTGAAACCATGAACTAATTGTTTGTAATTAATTTAGAATAAGTTAAGTCTTTCCCTATCGTGTTAAAAAAGCGTTTCCTTATGGTAACAGCTTATTTATTAGAAGCTAATGCTTTTGGTGGCGCAAGTACTGCAGGTAAAAAGTGGACGAAATCTATTGGAAAACATACACCTGGAACTAATTCATGGATAAAAGTGGGCGATATGCTTTACATGCGCAGTTATTTTTGCGTTTGTGCCTTCATGGGTAAAATATACTTTACAGGAGTCTTTTTGAAATAAGAAACTATTGACTCTTGTTTGCAGTTTGATCCAGTAAACTTAAGTTTTAAAGAAATGGCTAGATCGTTTGCAGTTTTTACAGTGCTCGGAGGGAGAGTTGTTGTATCTGGTGGAAAGGACAGCAATCTTTTCGTGTTGAATGACCGAGAGTCGTATGACGTCATCGGTCAAGAATGAAAGGAAATGCCGAGCATGGTGGAAAAAGCGTTACAGTTTGGTCGTTGTCAGGTACAAAATGTAAGCGATTGGAGGTTTGGAATAGTTTTTACAACCTTATTAAAAAATAAGTTATAATAAAATGTTAAGTTGGTTCTTTTTATTTACGATAAAAACTGTTAATTATAATCTAGTCGTAGTAGATATAGATACTATACATGTTTTTATTATTGTTGAGTAAAATAAAGCCTTGCTTTAAGATGCTTGAAGTAAATAGTTGGTAATATTTTATCGGAGAAAAAAACTTTACTTAGGTTAAAACTAAATCATCACAATTTTACTGAGTGTTTAATACTTTTGATCGATTCTTTTAAAATTATGCTAGAAAACCTTACTAATAAACCAAATAACGAAAGTTTTGATACTTTTACGTCACTAAGTGTTAAAGTACGCTGTAACATTTCATTTATTAAGTAGTATGTCTAAATTACTTCTTTTTTGTTAGTGATTAGAAAATAAGATTGCGATCCGGCTGGATTTGAATTTTTTCACTAGTATCAATCTGGATCGTAATTTTTAGATCCGCTAGCACTTCTCATAATATTAAATTAAAGTTACTATTTCATTAAACCAGTATTTACCAAAATTGGCAATAACGCCTCCTTAAGAGCGCTTTTTAATTATAATTTTTAACTTGTAAAGGAGTGATTATAAAGTTTAGTTTTAGATGCAATGATCCATATCAGGGTTTGGCAAACTGTTTCCTGCGAGGTAGTTTTTAGCCAAAATCATTTTTAATACATTAAAAGCTTTTAACTAAACATTTTCTACTGCTCTACTGTTGCTTTTTTTTAATTGTTTGGTTTAAAATAGTGTATTACAATGATAAATTAAACTGCTTTAAAATATCCGCGTCTCAATATTTTTTTTATACAATGCAACCGCAAGCTTTGTTTAAAGAAAAGCTGCCGTCACCTGATCAAATGTAAAACCTTTTAAATATGTTAGCTCTAAAAGTAGTTACATTTAAGTTTATAAATCTATTAACTTCTCTATGTTTTCTACTTCGCTTTAAACCATAACTATTCATTCAAACACTATTGAGGTTTCTTTTTTTCTAAGCATGATCATTTAGGAAGCTTAATTTATTTTTTTGTACGAAATTCGATAGAAGGATTATTGCAAACTTTGTATTTAAAAACTGCCTCTAAACTAGTATTCTCTGTTGACAAAATGCAGGTACAGAGTATCTTTTATGCCCATCATAACAATAAGCTATTGTTTGTGTTATGTTTAGTAGCTGTTGACTATCTTTCTACAAACGTTATGGAATGTGGATACACTTTGTTGGGGTTCGATTGAAACGCCAAGGTGATTCCCTTAACATTTGCTGTATCAGGAAACTTTAAAAAAGCTTTTGTTATTCAATTTTTTACCCTTATCCCTTACCCAACTTACCAAAACATATAAAAAATTGATCAAAAAATAAATTTTAAATAACTAAAATTGAAAATTATAATAAACAAAAATTTTCATTTTGAAAAATACATAAAAAAAATGTTTATTGCATAATCAAGTTATTATATTTGCTAATGTTTTTTAACTCTGCATTTATATAAAATACATTTTGAAAATTTGTACCTTGTAATAAACAAATTATGAATATGAAAACAAAATAAATGATAAGCCATCTAATACTGTTGTTTATTGAAGAACTACAAAAATAAAATAGCTCAAAATATTTGGTCGGTCATGCGCGAAAAACCTTTTGGTTGTAGAGTAGTTTATGGAGTAGGTTACAGGGTTGCCACTAGGTCAGGAAATCAGGAAAAGTCAGTAAAAAATGGGGGGTTTTGAAAAAATATCAGGAAATTTGATAACATTTAAAAAAAAGTCAGATTTTTTCAGTTTAAATTTACAAAATTACTTGTTTTCCAAAGCCTTCAAATGGTAAAAATTAATTAAAAGTCCTTTAAAGTCAGAAAAATTTTCATAGAAATTTACAAAATTAATGCATTTCCAAGCCTTCACCTAGTATAAATTAGTAAAATATCCTTTATAAAATTGCAAAAAATTTCTATTAATATATTGAACAAGTACCCTACTTGAACAAGCAGGTTTTGTAAGCTTTTTAGTATTGATGATCTCTAGCAAGGACACTTCCATAGTGAAACTGTTATATATATATACAAAAGTTTATCTAGCATAATTTTAGAATCAAAGTGTTTTTTGTTTAAATAACTAAGTTCTTTATAACTAAGCAGTTAGTTTAGTATTTTATGTAACAAGTTAATTTGTATACTTTACCTCTTTATAATTTTTTCAAAGTTGTTTATATTTATAAAATAAGTTATAAGAGAGGTATATACCAAGATTAAGTTTACTTATTATTTGTATTTTTTGTAGGGTAACTTGAGTATTTAAAGTAAATAAGAGTATATTTATTTGTTACAAATTTTATACTAAATGATAAGAGGAAATAATTTATACAACAGATATATAGTTTACATTTTTATGTCTTTTTTTACAGTTACTTAAGCATATTCTTTTTTAATTGATTTTTAATATAAGGGTTTTATATTAAATAGTTTGGGTAGTGTTTTATTAAATTAAATGAACAATTTATATAAGTAAAATTGATTTAGAAAAGTCAGGAAAATTTTGGTAAAAAGTCAGGAAATTTTTCTCAGCTTGATCAGTGGCAACCATGAGGTTATGAAGTAGGTTATGGAGTCGCACACCACTTGGGTATCTTTTAATGTCTTGTCCAGGACATATTAATAAGATTTACAACAGGGTTTCCCAAAGTGGGCCATGAGTAACGAAGGGGCCATAAAGTCATAATTCAAAACTTACTTTAGATATTCTGGATTTAATGAAAAGCAATATAATAGCAAGGAATAGGTGTAATAAGGCATTATAAATTATAGTTTTTTAGAAATATCTTTGGAGGGGCCAAGCTTTTTTATCTTCTTTAAAGGGGGCCTTTTGAGAAAAAGTTTGGGAAACCTTGTTTTACAAAATAAGAAAGAAAGAAAAATGTGAATGCTCACAACTAAGGTCAACAGATTGGTGTAGAAAAAGACCTTTTGGTCATCAAGCTGCACACCATTTACTTGTAACTAATTCTTTGAGCTAACTTTAAAACAATAATAAAAAAATAAAAACAAAAACTTAGCAAGTAACTATATATACAATTTTTTTTTTAATTTTAGAAATGGTAAGCACCCTTTTTTAACCCATTACTGCCAATATTGACCATGGAAACCATAGTGTACCCTGGGCTCTACACCTCTCCTCCCCTAGATTTCTATTTTTATGATCATGTACAATCACATTTTTCTTGTTGCCCTTTCTACAAGAGCAACCACAAAAAATGCATCAAATATCTCAAATTGAATAAATGGGGAGAGTTAGTAATGTCAGTATACATAAAATATTTAGTAATGTCATAAAACTGTAAGAGCACCATGTATTTTAAAATAGTGTCTTAAAATTTCTAGTATATGTGTTTTTAGGTAAATAAAAATAGAGCAAAAAATTTTTTTTTTAACTGTTTTATAGATTTGTAAACAATTCAGTTTTAATTACTAAAATCTAGCACTAATAATTGATAGAATTTGTTTAAACTACTTAAAATAAAATAACTCCTAACAATAAACAGTAAGAAACAAAATAATAAAACTTAACAAATGTTCTGAATAAAATAAAGTAATAATAAAAGTATTTTAATTGAGTTAAATAAACTGTTTGTAAACCTAAAACTAATTTTTAACAAATAAAATTAAATAACCAGAATGTCTAAAAAATATCAAGTTTTTACTTTTAAATTTAGAATCTCTATCATCTGAAACAAATAAACAATTAATATATAGTATACAAAAAACTACAAAATAGAATTAAAAAAGAAAAATAATACATCTAATAGGGGTAGGGAGTACACCACATTTTTTTGGTCATGTTGTAAAATTTATATTTTTCTTTTTGATTTAGATGTGTTTTAGCATCATTAAGAAGAATTTAATATTAAAAAAAAAAAATTGCCAAAAAAAAAAATTCCGAACCCAAAAATTGATTTTGACCCCAAAAATCACTTATTTTCATTATTTTTGACTTAAATAGTATTAAAGTCACTTATACATGTCCTATACTTATAGTTTTTATCTTAAATTAAAGTTTACAGTTATAGGCAAACATTTAAAGACATTTCAACTGTTTTTGTTACATTATGATGTCATAATCACACAAAATATGTAAATGTTTTCGATAAAATAGTACTTTTTAAAAATTTAATAAGCATAGCTCTATTTAAAATTTTTTATTCTAAAAGTAACAGTTACTTTAACATTTTAAACAAACTTCTTACTTACCTTTAAAGATTCAAATGATGTGGTACTGGTATGTATATTAGCGTGATGTTAGATGTCATAATTCATTTAGTCATAAGTGTTTAAAAAACTCTTAGATAATTATTCAATTAGTATAACAACAAAATAAATAACCAAACATTAAAAAATTATAATGTATTATAGGCAAGCCATTGTATTTAAAGCCATTGCTGCTTGATTTTCATGTTGCACAGCCTTAAACTGCTTGTGATCTGTTAAGGTGCGTGTGCTTGGAAGAACAAACTCATAGATCTTCCATTCTTCAGTAGTGTGCGGAAGGTTTTTAGCAGCTTCAGACAAGGTGAAAGAAGACAGTCTACTACGTTTGGGAGGTTTTATTGATAAAGGAGAAGATGATGAAGTCGACAAAGAAGTTCTTAAATCTAATTCAGATTGATTTTGGATGGCTTCATCTTTAGATAAAAAATAATTATGACCATAAAATGAGCCACAAGCGGTTTTAAACGCAAGCCTAGATGCTTCTAGTGATAAATTACATTTTACTGAAATTTCACACAATGTGTTTTTTATAGTATCAGTAAAATTTCTAACTGTTCGAACTGAAGGACGATTAGAAAGACAACACTGGACAGCAAAATGTGAGTGGTTTTTAGTTAAACGCACTAATCCAGAACGATTAGTGCTAATGATAGTACTTCTACCATCATTTGAACTGGAAAATGAAGGTTCAATATCAACTTCCGAAATGTATGACTCCTCACACATGTCTCGCTTCAGAGCTGCTTGTGCTAATTCTAACTCAGTTTGCTTTTCAGTTACATATTTCAAATCAACATCTTCACTTATACGGCCATGACGGGAACTTAGTTGATCAGTATAAAAACATGCCTCATCTCCAGTAAGAGTATCCATGTTTTTGCCTATGTCAAACAACTTGTCAACAACTAGAGGTACGTTTTTATGTCTACCTGTAAATATATTAGATTGTCTCCATTCTTTGTTGAGCTGCCTCAAACTCTTTTTGACACCTGATTTATCTCGGGTCTGCTCCTTATACACTTTACTAAAGTAATTATTTACTACAGTTAACAACTTTGATTGTACTTGTTTTATTTTTAGAACATATTCTTCACCAAATGCTTTGGTCCACTGTAAAATGAGAGCTGTTGCATACGCCTTAACACAATTTTTCATCTTTTGTGATTTTGGGTTAGAACAAATGTTAAAAATGTTAATAGCAACATCATAAGTTGTTGGTAAGCAATCTCCCAGAATTATACTGAAATTACTACTATTATTCATCTGTAAAAAATTAACAAAAACTGTTTTTTTAATCTTTAACAGTATAGTGAACTTTATAAATCTTTAGTACAAAAGCAACTAAGAAGTAAGTAACCAAATTTTTTTGAGTAAACTATAAAACACTTGAAGATCTTGTAGATATCTAATACTTTTCAAACCACTTAAACAATAAACAAAAAAATAAATAAATTTCTATCTAGTGTGTAATAAAACTATAAAAAATTTATTTTAATAACTATTAAACTTTTAAAATAAATAAATTAAAGCAGATAACATATAATTTAACTTTAACTTTTTATCTAAAACTCAAAATTAATATATTGATGATTTGTTGCACTAGCCAGTTTTACTGCACTGATAAAATAAAACTGATAAAAAGTTGCATCATTGATTCTAAACTTCATTTCTCATAACTGCAACAAGCTCTAAATATTCTCTTGAGTTCAATAATGAATGATGCAAGCATTAGTTCATTACACTAATGTAAAAGCACAACAGCAGAATAAATTAGCTCTTTTTAATAAAATGTACCCTTACAGTCAAAATTTACATATTTTGTGTGATTATGACGTCATAATGTTACAAAAACAGTTAAAATGTCTTTAAATGTTTGCCTATAACTGTAAACTTTAATTTAAGATAAAAATTATAAGTATAGGACATGTATAAGTGATTTTATTACTATTTAAGTCAAAAATCATGAAAACAAGTGATTTTTGGGGTCAAAATCAATTTTTGGGTTCGGAATTTTTTTTTTGGGAATTTTTTTTTTTTTAATATCAAATTCTTCTTAATAATGCTAAAACACATCTATATCAAAAAGAAAAAAAAGTCTAGCAAACATCACCCAAGTACTCACTACCCCTACATCTAATTGTTTAATCACACTGTCAAAGAGGACAAAACAATACTATTAAATTTTATCAACAAGAAACAAACCAAAAAAGTATATATAATAAATAAAATAATAAAAATTTCATTTATACCAATGAATATACATGAAACAATGTCAAAACTAAATATTATCGAATACTTAAATAAAAAATAATGATGATCATAATAATCTAAATCTAGGGAGGACACAGTGTGGAGCCCAGGGTACACTATGGTTTCCATAGTCAATGTTGGCAGAAGTTGTTTAAAAAATGTTGCTTACTATTTTAAAGCTTAGGTAGTTTTATTTTTATTGTATATGTAATTAATTTTAAAGATTTTGTTTCATTTTTTTATTATTGTTTTAAAGTTAGCTCAATATATTAAATACAATTAATGGTGCTCAACCAAAAGGTCTTTCTCTTGTATTGAAATGTTGTTGATTATAAATATAGATTATACTTTTCAACTTTATTGCCAACTAAACTTAAAGATTTTATTTGAAGTTCTGAAATTAAAGTTTTTTGTATAGTTTATTAAGTCGAAATAAAGATTAATTTGACATAATGATTAGAAATGGTTGCATTACATTTAATTCTAATTTTCATTAAATTTTTCAGAATCTATTTAGAAATAGAAAATTAAGAATTTTCACAACTCAAGTTGAAAGAGGAATATTAATTAAGCTATACTAATTTCATCAATGAATAACCAAATGTTTTTTTGTGCACCAGGTCCTAGGACCAAATATTTGAAGTGTTTTTTTTTTTGTATTTTTATACTATTGTGGATTTTTGTTTAACACTGGACTTAGGCATCAAAAATAAACCAAAGACATTAAACAGAAAGCATTTTTTTATGATAAATAAACATCAGTCTCAAACTCTACCCTTTGCAACAATTTAGGTTTTCTTGGAAAAAGCAAGTGTTTTACATCATGATTTAGTTTTACCTGCCCCATTAGTATTTAAATTTTAATTATCCAAAAATAAACAAAAAACTGTCTTATAAAAAATATAAAAAACCCTTGGTGATAAGCCACTTGAGAACACTCACAAGCACAGGAAAAGTCAGGAAAAACTAAAAAAAAATGACAAAAGTCAGGAAATTAAAAAAAATCAGATTTTGTCAGTTTAAATTCACAAAGTTCCTTATTTTCCAAAGCCTTCAATTGGTGAAAAATAATAAAAAATCCTTTAAAGACAGACTAAAAGTGCAAAATTTTCCTAGAAATTAACAAAATTATTTAATTTTAATATGCCTTTATCTGGTATAAATTAATAAAATATCCTTTTTAAAACTGCAAAGATTTTCTATTAACATATTGAACAACTACCCTACTTTAACAATCAGTATTTGTAAGCTTTTAAGTATTGATGATCTGTAGCAAGGACACTACCATAGTGAAACTGTGATATATACATAAAAGGTTTATCTAGCTTAATTTTAAATTCAATTTTTTTTTTGTTTAAGTAAATAAGTTTAGAGAAAAGATTCTCTTTGACAAGGGTAGGGGCAGCAGATGAGAACAGTTTAGATAAATTAGGCAAATAGTTTTGACTGCCAAGAAAATGAAGCGGGATGCAGACCAGGTGTAGGAAACCTTTTCTTCATTAGATGAAGAGGTTGAAGTGCTAATAAAGAAACTGAGAAAAATAAATAAAGGTACATATAATTAAAAAAAACAGTGTTTGATTAAGTTCTTTATTATTTTAAGGTTTTAGTTGTGAAAGTTGGTTGTTAATTTAAAATTTTAATTGTAATTCTTTCATATATGTTGATTTGTTTATTTAGATACATTTATGTTAGGAAATGCTAAAAAATTGTGTCTATTTTTAGACAAGCTGTGTTTATAAGGTAATAATACAAGTATTTTGCTGATAGAGCTGTTTATTGCTGATACATCAATCATACTAAAATGGTTCAAGTGATGTAATGTAAGTTTGATGATTGAATTCAGCAAAATAACTATTATTTTAACATGTATTAATATTAAATTGAAAGCTTTATATAGTTTCTAGTATTAGGTTATGTAATTTAGAATAAGTTTAAATGAGTTAGTTTTAGAAAGTCAGGAAAATTTTAATAAAAAGTCAGGAAATTTTTCTCAGCTTGATCTGTGGAAACCCTGCACAAGACTATAATATCAACACTAAAAACCAAAAAGTGTGGGAAATCATAAAGCTCAAATCCACAAGCAAGTGTTCAACGCTACAACAAAAAAATTACACCAGCAATTCAATCATGTGATTACTGTCACCAGAGTGAACTCACAATCAGTTTTTAAAAATACATTAAACTAACATTAGAATAAATACATTAGCCTAGTTTATTTAAGAACAGTCATAACTCAATAATTGAGTTAAGGGTCTAAGACTCATTGTTATAAAAAAATCCTATTTTTTATTCATATTTGCCATTTAGAGTATGTTAATTTTTATTTTGAAAACTCAAGCTAGTTTGTATATATTTTTCTTAAATCAAGCTATGTTTAATGACTTCAAAACCTTTAAAATTGTCTTTTTTTATATGTTTTAAATTACTAGTAAGTATGAATTAGTTTAAGGGCATACGAGGTCCACCTTGATTTTTACAAGTTGATCTTATTTTATAGAGTTTTATCTCAGATATCAGAAATTTTTAACCAATTGAAAAAATTCAGAATAATTTTTAGATATGACCCATAAAAGTCGGTGACCTCAATAGGTTCCTAATGGAAGGCGCAAACTAAAAGCGCAAAAAAGATCATTTCACTAAAATCTATCTTCTCCTTCATTGTTGAAGAAATTTTCTTCAAATTTTCATAGGAAGTTTATTATTAAATTCTAAAGAGATTGGAGGGAAGTTTTTTTATTTTAAAAATAAAAGTTTTATGTATAAAACTAAACTATTTTTGTTGTTTTTCTATCTAATTTTCTTTTCTTTAAATCTCAACACTCAAAGTCTTTTAAACTATAAAGGGAATATTTTTCGAAAATTTAAGGTCACTAGCTCAAGAAATGAAGGAGAAGACAGATTTTTAGTTATTTTTTTATTTCAAGAAAATTTGCAGTTCATACGTTTATGTAGGGAATTTTTTATAAAAAATACATTATCTCCAAAGTTAAATAATATTTTTTATTCTATAAAAACTGGCTTGTGGTTTGTACTTCAAGCTTTTATATAAGATCCAATGTTAATATGAAAGAAAATTCTGAAGCTGAATTTATGGCTATAATGTTTTTAAGTAAATGCTGAGACTAATTAAAAAACTCTTTGTTGTTATAATTTTACAGAGTTAAACAGCTAGTTAAAGTCTGTCTCAAATAAATTAGGCTCTATATGTTCAAAAAACTGCCACATATGGCGTACAAACTATAAAAAAATTTTGAATCTATTAAAAGACGTGTAAAGTTAATTGATATCAAAATAAATTAATAATACTATGTTATTAATAAGAAATTAATCAATCAATATGCTTTTATTAAACTATTTTATAATAAAATGCAAGCTGAAAATTTACATATAGTTTTTTTTTATCAAGTTTTCAGGGTTTCCAAAAAGTTAGTAAAATTTCTATTTGACACAAAATTCTATTGTATAGATAAGAAAAAAGTTCTTATTTAATATATCTTAAAGTTTTAAGCTAAAAATAGACCTTAACATGTGTAATTTTAAAAACCTGGAGAAAATTTTCTAAAAACATTTGGCCACCCTGAGTTTTGTAATATCTATAGCAACAAGAAAAGATTTATATATACAGTAACCTCTCGCTGATTTAAGCACATTGTGTCCACAGAAAAAGTGCGTAAATACACGAGAGGTACCAAACATACTTACTATAATGGCTGGTTTTTGATATTCCTTCTAGTTAAAAGCAGATTGGGGACTTTTCACCTTTTAACACTTTGTTTACTTTATTTATAAATATTTATAAATATGAAAACAAAATATAAAGCTATACATATTTAAAAAAAAAGAATTTAAATTTATATAAAATATTAATACTTGTAGAAAAATTTTACTAATTTTAATAATAAGTAGATTTATCTTAATCTTTATCTATATGTGAATTATGTCTTTTTTAAATGTTTATTCATATGTAGGGCGAGTGTGCTGCATTATTTATTTGTGTTTTAAGTTCTCATTATTTCATTATACTTTCATTATTTAACACAGTCATATTTCTCTAAAAACTTTAATTTAACCTCTTATTGTTAAAAAATTTCTGATATACTGAGGTAAACTAAATGTTTATCAATTAGTCAAGGAACAAAAGTTTAAAAAAGTCTAAAGATATAGAAAAGTGAGTTAGTATTTTAAAAACATATTTTAAATTAAAAATATACAATAAACATAATTTATGCAATATTAAAAAAAACTAAAATTTTTATTTTTTGAATTTTATAGAATTCTAAAATGCATAACTAAATGAGAGTGCGTAAAAATGCAAGAGGTTACTGTATTTGTAAACTTCTAAAATACATCAATAATTAAAACTTTGGGTTTTTTATAATTGATAGCTTATAATACTTGCTCTCTTCAGAAGACTTTTTGTTATAGATTTAAATATAATTTAAAGTATGATAGATTTGTTATATGATTCTTTTAGAACATTTTACAATTTCTTTCTACAAAAGAGATTGAATATTGTTTATTTTATTGAAATAAATCTTAGTAAGTTGTTTTTTTAACTAGAATTTTGTCTGGTCCTAGTCTTAGCATAGAAGGCTAGAGCTGACTAGATCTCATAGATCATCAATTTGCAGTTTAACCTTTTCAACCTTCCATAAGCATTAGTAACCTATCATACTATCTAACTTAAGTTGCTTTTTTCCAAAATATTGTTTTGTTATCTTTAAAAACTATTTAAAGAGATAAAGCTTGTTTATTTTTTTGTGAAGGATTATTAAATTGAGCAATAACTATCAAGTTAGTTTTTTTTTGCATACTAAAGCTAAACTTTTGTATTGTGTAAATCACGTATAAAAACAAAATTTCTATTAAAAAGCTAAATTCTATTTTTGAATATAAGTAAAATGGACCGATTTGAAATGAAAGATGATGAGGAGTTCCCTCTTCCTCCAGTAAATTACAAGCAGTCTTACGCGACCCAGGGAGCTCTGTACAACGGGTCACACTTCACAGGAAGCCAGTCCAGCAAGGGCAGTCAGTACAAAGTTGAAGTATGTTGCAAAATTTTTAAAATCCTAAACTTGTTTGAAATATGTGTATGGTTACTTGTAATTAAGACTCATTAGTCCTAGATAGGCCAACTCAGGCTAATTTTAATTTTCCTATTTTTTTTAGTACTATCATTAAAAGTACATATAAAGATATACATATAATATAAAAACAAATAAATTATTATTTTTTTAGTTTTTCCATCTATATATTTCACCTTATACTTGTATTATACTTATATTAGTTGCATTATAATCATCTTCTGATTTTATTATTTATATATATAATTTTAATACAAGAAATATAAACTAAAGTTTTACAATGATAGAAAACAAGCTTTCTGAATACTAGTAAGATTGTAATAAAAATATTTAAGAGTTGTAATGCCAACCAAAATGAACAGTTACAAGTATGAAATTTTTATGTAAACGAAAATTGTTTAAAAAAGTCCATTGTTTCTAAACTGCTCTTATGTAACAAATTACCCAATAAATACTTTTTGTTACTAAACTAAGTGTAGTTTTGAAGTTTAATAAAAGCTATCTAAAAACTGTATATTGTAAACCAGCTATTTAATTTAAAATATTAATTAAATTACTTTTAGTTTCAACTTTGCTAATTCTTCTTATTGATGGTTTTAATGTTTTATAAACTCTCCAAGCTACCAGACTGCTATATTTACTAAAAAAAATGTTTGATTTAAAATTTACATAAAAAATATTTCTAAATTCCCAGTTTATAGTTAAACATAAAGTTAAGTTTTTAAGTTCATATTACAAAATGTATAATTTTGTTTTACATAATTCAAATATCTTTAACCTCTGATTATTTCATATTTTTAGTAAATTAAAAGATATATATAGTCTAATTTTATTTTATTCAGTTGAAGTTTTTCTATTTTTTAAACTTTGTTTATACTACATATAAGTAAAACACTTTTTAAGCCTATTTTGAATTAGATTGTCCTTGAAAAAGCTTTTAAACTACATGTGGCCTGAATGAATTTAAAAATTATAGTATGCTAATAAACTTAAAAATATAAAATGTTTTAACAATTTAGTTGTTGGTCCTACACTTAATACTTTCTTTTTGTAAAAATCAATATTTAAGCACAAATATATAATTCAAAATAACATAAACCTGTACCTATAAGCTCCTAGTGTATTTCTGGTCAGGAAGTGGATATAATATAATCATAGCAGTATTTGAAAGCTCAAAAAGTGCAAACTAAACCTATGGTTTAATTAAACTTAACAACATTGTGGTCTTTCACATATTAGACCAAATTTTACCAGTCTGGTATGTTTTTGTACTCATCAATTTGATATAAGCTGAATTAAAGTTCTTAATTTTTGTATTACTTTTTTCAGCAGTATTATTTATCGTTTTATAAAATAATCATATTAGTTTTTAAAGCTTTTTTGGGTTCTCAATGTGAACATGTTTGTATTCAGGCATGGAGTATTGGACATATTTTATAGGCATATTTTGTATACTAATTTATATTTTACTGATTCTATGTTGTTTTTTGTTTATTTGCATTGATTCTTTATTTTATATAGCATCTTTTATCTCTTTTGTTCAGGTAGAAAGCAGTACTAGTCAAGTTCTGACTATTCAGTTTTTAACAATTCTTATTTTTCTTTGTGTTCTCTATAAATCAATATTATGTTTTAGAATATTTTTTTACCATTATAATCTTATATATGAGACATACATGGCCTTTTTCCGTTTTTTCAAGATATTTTCAAGTATTTTTTGAGTGGGGCTAAAAGAAAATAAGAAAATTTCTGAAGTATGACTATTTTAAGTAACTAATTTCCTTATAAAATATTTTGTTTACTTCCATATTTTTATTAATGACTTTCAAGAACATTTCATGTATTTTTCAAGCTTAATTTATTTTTAGAAATGTGCCCCTTTAAATTTTTTATAATAATATGAGTTATCAGAAATTTAATGTATAATTAAAAGTTATGTAACCATTTAGTAAAAGTTTCATTCAGTAAAAGTATTTAAAAGTTAGTTGAATTTTGAACAAATAGTATTTCAGTTCAAGTTCAGGAAGTGTGAGCTCAAGCGGACTAAATTTACAGTTTTATGATGCTTAAGAACCATTAGGGGTCAAATATTTAAAAAAAACATGTGCCCTTACATAAAAGCTAAATTTATGGGGGTTGGTCAAATGAGCACAAAGACACTTTTGAATAAAGACATTCACAAAGGGAAACTATTGCAGGGTTACAATTTTGCACCCTGCAATAAATTAAATAAATTTGACAAGAGTAAAAAAAAAACTAGTAATTGAAATGCCAACCAAATGGGTAAGGGTTAAGGGTAAGTGATTGTAACAAAACAAGATACAAAATAAAAGAAAAAGAAAAATATATACTAATTGAAAAATATGAGGTCATAATTTTAAACTTACACTTGATATTCTGGAGTTGATTGTGAAAAGCAAAAAAAAGGTTTTAGGCGGATTAGAAATCTTGTCAAAGGGGGCCATAGCTTTTTAATTTCTATAAAGGGGGCCTTTTGAAAAAAAAAATTGGTAACCCTGCTGTAGAAAAAATTTATTTAATAATTTTTTTTTTGCCTTATTACTTTTGTTCTTTCTTATAGAACACATTAAATTCTCCAACTTTATACCCTCATATATCAAATACTAATTTGAATTTTACAAAACTGGAAGCAACTACTAGCTTTGTTAAAAATCTTGAAAATATGATCAACATGTAAAAAAGTGCTATGCCCTCCAATAGACTTAAACAGTTAAATTAGACTTAAATAGATACAAAGAATGTCAAGATTTTAAAACAATAACATGGTTAAGGTTTTTTTAAATGATTGGTGTCAGTAATACTTGTTTTCAACCATAAACTGTAATTGTACTTTATAAGTTTTTAAAGTACTTTATAAACTTTTTTTATTAAGTTTTATTATTCAGAAAAATTAAGTGAATATAGTTTACAATTACCATAAAAGTTTACTTTTAATTTTAAAAGTATATGTATAATTAAATACCCAATAACTTCATTAGGTATTGCGTACAATCTTATTATGTAACTAAAATACTATTAATTATTTAAGGCATATACTTTTTTTTCAAATAATTATATAAGCTACTTGTTACTTTTTACCACTTGTTAAAGTTACAAGTATCTTTGAGATATAATAGGTTCTTTATGGGAGCCAGTAACTAAAGGGAAAATAAACTATTTCACTAAAAATCTATCTCCTCCTTCAGTTTTTGCTCAACTGTTTAAAAACTTTTTCAGAGTAATATTTGTTTAATTTTTGACAACTTGTAGTAAACAGATTTTTAATTTTTGTAAAAAAAAAGTAATAAAAAATAAACCAAAAAAATATTTTAAATTTTGGTAATGAATTTTTTCAAAAATCCGCTTCCTACAAGTTGTTTGTAAAATTAAAAAAAAAACATTTTCCTTAAAATTAAATTTCAATTGTTCAAAAATGAAGGACTTATATTTATGTAAATTTATTAAAATTCTAGGAAAATTAGCATCAAAAATTTTTGCTTCCATACAATTGTATCAGGTTTTTTTACATAACTTGTTATATCTCAAAAGTTTTTTTTTTGCGTTCCGCAAAAACTATTGTATATTATATACTCCAAGGTTTTGAAGCCAATATTAAGGCCATAAGGGAAATGAGGTTCCAACACTTTTTTTACAAAAAATAACTTTGCTATTTATGTGAAAGCTTTAAGTACAAACTACAAGCCAGTTTTTATAGAATTCAAAAATATCATTTAATTTTGAGATATTTGTAAAAAGTTTCTGGTACAACCGTATGGACAGCAAATATTTTGGGGTCAATTTAAAATACAATAAAAATCTATCTAATTCTTTTTTCAAGCAATCTCCTTCAAATTTTCAGGAAATATTCCTTACATTATAAGAAAAAAGCGTAACTTATAGATTTTAATAAATGAAAAAAAAATTATAACATAGAATTGAAAAAAATCTTTTTTATGTTTTCAAAAAGGTATTTTTACTTAGAATTTTTAAAGTCTAAAGTAACGTTTTTTTTTTTGTTATTCTGTTAAGACCAGACTGTGATAATTTTAAGAAGATTGCTTGAAAAATGTAGGAGACAGACTTTAAATAAAATAGTCCTTTTTCGCTGTTTTATTTTCCATTCCTATAGATAACCTATTATGCCGCCCGACTTTGACCGGTCATATCTCAAAAACTAACTTAAGTTTTTTAAGATGTAAAAAGCAACTTGAAGCTTGGTAAAAACTCTATAAAATATGAGCAACTTGGAAAAAACAATGCCTAACCCCTATAGCCTTAATTAAGAAAAAAATTGGATCTTCTGCCCTTGAAACCGTATGCTTGTCATTAATACCTGTTTTTATAGTAAGTCTAAAGCAGGGTTTCCCAAACTTTTTTGCTAATGGCCCCCTTTAAAGAGTTTGAAAAAGTAATGGCCCCCTTCAATATATAGATTACTCATAAACTACAATAAAATACACATAAGACCTTTTTTTTTTTTTTTGCTCTTCATCTGCAAAGAATATCTAGTGTAAGTTTCAAGTTATGGTCTCATGGCCCCCCTGTGGCTCCTTTGCTGCTCATGGCCCCCCCTCTTCCCCCTTTGCTGCTCATGGCCCCCTGAATATCTGTCATGGCCCCCTAGGGGGCCACTTGGCCCACTTTGGGAAACCCTGGTCTAAAGTTTTCTAAGTTTAAAATGTCAACATCTAATTGCAAATTGAAGCTTGTCACTAAAATTTTATTCTGTTTATAACTTATGTAAAGAAAGTAATGGAATATAAAACTATTAATATGTTAAAAACTTAATCTTTAACTCACCCAACTCCTTGAAGAATTAGTATAGTTTTATTTCTGTAAGTATCTTTTATCTATTACTATTGTTGATGTATTTCATAACTTTAGTTTTGATAAGTATTCTTTTGATTTGCTTTAAAGTAAAAATCTGTAATAAATTTTAGGTAACATTTCAGCATGTTGATTTAGAAAATTCTTACTTGTCGGGCTACCTGCAAATAAATGGTCTCACTGATGACTTTCCAGTGCTAATCACCTTCTTTGATGGGGAAATCATCTCTGAAAAACATCCTTTCCTTACCAGGTTTGAAAAACAATAATTTTTATGAAGTATCATTTCCCACATCAAGATAAAAATAATTTAGTAACAAATTATTCCTTACTATGTATGTTTTCTATTTAAAATAATTTTAATATCATATAGCTCCTCATTAGTATCCTATTAAGTTAAGAAACTCGAAATTTTTACGTAAGCTTAAAGCAATAATATGTAATATATTTACCTAAGACTTTTTTGAAACAGAATCTTTTGTGAAATTTATACTTTTCAAATTTAGGTTTTAGGTATAAATTAAAAAAATCTAAAGTTTTTTATATATTTTAGAACTTTCTTGCAAGGTTATAAAACTTTGTTAAAAATGATGGCGTATAAATAAGAAAAACTAAGATAGTTATGATAGTTAAAGTTTTTAAAGTGTTATGGTTACCACTTTATTTTCTTTTATACTATTTGTTTTCTCGGAAGTTTATATCTTAGTTTTACTTTATAAATAAATAGTATTCATTGTTGTACCTGTTTAATTCTCAGACAATTTAAAGCTTAAAAATATTTTCAATTATCACACAAATAGTTAAGTCCAAATGCTTACACGCTTAACAAAAACATTTAAAGCAAAGTTTAATCTTTTATAAAATTGAAGATAATTAATTTTTTTTTTAATAACTGAAAAAAAAAACGTTTATAATGAATAGTTTTTAGTACCTTTTAAAGGTTTTGATTTTTTCGTGTAAAAAAAAAGATGCAATGCATCTATTCTTTAAGAAAGTTTTGAGTAAACACAAGACTAAATTGTTGTTATCAACCCACCAAATAAATCCAAACATTAATAATGAAGTTTTTATTTTAATAAAATATATATTAACAAGGAAATGGGAAGCCGACGAGGAGATAGACTTGAAACACTGGCAGGAGTTTGCAGCATTCGAGCAGTACGCTAAAGACTTCAACAGCGACAGTTTCGATTACGAGCAACTGAAGCATTCTGACTTCGTGTTCATGCGGTGGAAGGTATTGATGAAAGTTTTTTATTTGGAATTTTTTTTATATTAAGATTTGATTATTAGGGGTCAACTTTTTTTAGTATGTTTTAAAAACGAGCTAAAAGATTTTTGCAACTTAATCACATGTATGCTTGAATGGTATTTAGTTTTACTGAATAGTTTTATTAAATAATATTTTTTTCAAATATTTTTTTCTAGCTTAAACAAGTTCTAATAAACCACTATGTCATATTTAATAATTATTATTAATACAGTAGAGTAGACCAAAAGAAATAAAATCTACTTTTCTAAATTTTTAAGCTGACTTTTAACTACCCACTTCAATTAGATTGACACCTTTTTTTCTTCTTTTTCCCTTGTTTCATAGCGTGTTGACACCCGAACACAGGAGCACTTCCTGGTGCCCGACCACAAGATAGAGTCGGTGCACGGGGCCAGCTTCACCGGCTTCTACTACATCTGCTACCAGAAGAGCAAGCAGGTCATACACGGCTTCTACTACAGCAGGAGCTCCGAGAAGTTCCAGTCGCTGACGCTCAACCACAAGAGCGAGATCACCGACTCCGTGTACCAGTTCCGATGACGGGAAAGCACCTGAATCAGATCTTCTTGTTGGTGATCCCTTATGTGGATAGTGAAAATTAAGTTTTTGTGTATTTTCAATTTTTTTAACTCTTTTATTTTCGGAGTTGTTATAAACAGAAGATTTTTTTTCGACTAATTTAATACGTTACACTTGATTGTATACAACTAAGTTAAAAAAGTTTGTATTTTGAAATCCCCTAAAAACGATGTAATTAATGAAAGACTTAATTAAGTTTGCTCCAGTTACTAAACTCGGTGTTTTTCAGAGTTGTCATAAGTCTAATATTTTTTTACTAATACAATTTTTAATTCTGTTCTTTACAGTTTTGTAGATCGATTAAGTTGGTAAAAAAGCTTATTTAAGTTTGTTTGTAGTTTTGAATTGTAAGTTTAGTTTAAAGTTTAATCCACTATAATTTTATTAATATTTTGTATGAAGTTTTGTTATAATAATTAACCTAAAGTTGTCTAACTGTTGTTTTTATTGATAATATTTTCTAACATTTATTCGGTATAGTTTATTTGTTCATTTTTCGAACTTTCTGTTTTACTAAAATAACTTGTTTGTAAACTATATTGCTATAAACAAAATTTATTAATTTTTTAAATATGAATCTGTAAAACTAATTACCTACAATAAAGTTTTTGTACAAAAAAAAAAAAGACTAAATGACAAATGGTTTATAAATCTGCAGTAGATACGTGTTAACAATTTACCTGCTTTTGTGAAAGTTATTTTTTTTCACAAGTGAAGAGTTAAAAGTTATTAGACTAAGTCTACTAGTTTTTAAATTCAAGTTTTGTAATTAAATTATACCTTTAAACTTAATTCAAAAAATATGGCTAATTGTTTTCTTTATGACAATAACAGCATTAGTTTTGTCTTTTATTGTTGCTGTAACAAAATAAAAGTTATAATGATTTGTTAAGTATTTGTTTATTATGATTTATTTTTTATTGTACTTAATGTACAAATATAGAAAACTTTAGGATTTTAAATTAGTTTGTTTTTTTTACTTCCTACATTCAATATAAATCTCACTATAAATTTTCAAAGATCGTTATAAAGTCAACGCTCATATTTACTATAATTTAAATTTTTAATATAAATTTGTCTTTAAAATTTAAATGTAACATAGTTTTTCAAAAATTAAGTTTTTCATACATTTGTATAAGTATTTGATCAAAAAGTTTTCAGGTTATTTTAAACACCGACTAATTGTTTTATAGTTTATATTAATTTCTATAGTTCTTACTTTATTTTAATAAATAAGATATATAGATCAAAGTCAACATGTAAAAGTATACCGAAATTAGTTGTACTTTGGAATAATATTATAGTAAGCTAATAGTACAATTGTTTGTTTTATATAGGGTTTTTAATAATTTAAAAGTGCTACATATTTTTTTGTTTCAATGAAAAGTTTTTGTCATAGCTTGTACTAGTAAAAACAAAGTTTGTTATCTATGGTGCTAATTGCTACTTTAAATAAGTATGTTGTTAGGGACTTAAGATAGAATAAAAAAGAGCAAAATCTGTTTTCTTCAAGCTTAATTTTTTAAAGGCTTGTACATAAGTTAACTCTAATAACTAATCAAATAGTTTTTTCTATTCTAGTAGTTTATTTTTATTTAAAATATTTTGCTCAATACATAACATCTCTATCACATAGACAGCAAAGTTTCATCTTGTCTAGTAATAAATATTTTGTATAAAGGACTGTTTGATTTATTAATTGTCTGGGGCATTAGAACTTCTTGTGTTAATAAGTATACTTTGATAACTTATTTTGATAGTGTTATAAATTGCTGAAAAAGTGCTAATATTAAACTGGGTAACAGTACTTAGGTTATGCAATTATAATTAGAATAGCGATAATTAATAAGTATATGTTTAAAACATTCAAATTTTATTAATGATACCGTTTAGTTTGCATGTTTTAGCAATGAAAGTAAAATGAACAAATAAGTTTTAAGGAACTTAAATAGTGTATACATTAGAGTTTTGCTCTCACAAGTAAACCTGTATATTAAACTTAATTTAGGTAAATAAAAAACACTGCACTTTTGACAGTAACATTTTATACTAACATAGTTTGATTTATATAGTTTGATAATTTGTTTTTGAATAAACGAATAGTTATCAGTTGTAAATAAGTTTTAATTTCCGAAAACGTAATCATAATAAACATTTTAAAAATTTTATTGATACTTTCTAACATAAAAATAAATTCTACTACTACTTGTTCAACCTTATGTACCTAACCAAAAGTGCCACCTGTTATTGAAATTTTCAGTTAGCATAATTTACAACGAACAATAAAATGTGAGTTTATTCAACAGGTAAGCAACGAATTTTAGAACAACTAGGATTTATATAGTATAAAATAGTACAGCTGTTTGAGTATTTTGTTCGTTTTTTGCAATGCGTAGTATTAAATGTTTCATAAGATTATTTTAAATACCAATATAAGATTAGGATGGAACTTATTTGTAAGACAAAAGCAAATATTTATTGAAAAAGAGACAAGTAGTGTAAAGCAATGGCCAAAAATAAAGAGGTATCTTTTATTAACTTTATGATAGAAACGTAATCTTTTTAGCTAAATTTGTTTTACACTAAATATATTGTTTTAGAAACAATAGAAACAACGAAAAAAGTTGAGCATTTTCGGTTAAGGTTAAAAAAGTTTGATTTAAATAAATATTTTGTTAGCAAAATTCATAAGTAATTTTTTTTGTTGTTATTTCTTCATTAACCACTGGTTGTATTTGTCTAATTTGGTTTGACCTATAGCTTTATTTTATTAGCGGCGCCTTTCCTCTGTGTATAACAAAACCTGTTCCTTAATACATAGTTTATTGGTCTGTAAAAGTGCTAGGGGCCTTGGGTTCTTAAGTTTTGTTTATAGTCAGTGTTCTCAACATTTATCAGCTACTACGAAAGTCCAACAAACGCTGAGTTATCTTAGTATTAAAGATTTGAAAGTAGATATGAAGCAGGCTCTCCTAACAAAAGTGAAAAACGATGTTCATATAAAAGCGGTTCTAGTTATACGAATAAAAGTGAAACAAGTTGTATGGATAAAAGTTAAGCCAGTTACTCAAATGAAGGCTGAACCAGTTGTTCAAATAATGTGAAGCCAGTCGTTCGAATGAAAGTGAAACCAGTTTTGGAGTGAAACCATTTGTTCGGGTGAAGTTGAAGTAGGAAATTGTTGTTCTCTTTTCGGAAGCTCCGGAATTATAAATTATGTGTTATAATTTTTGTGTTTTTATGTTAATTTTTAAACTTTAATTAATTAAACTCAGTTTATTTTTTCATTTTTAATGTACAATTTTGGTTTATTTTTGTCTTTTTGTTGTATGTCTTTCTGTATAAGTGGCCTAGGTTTTGATGCCTGGGTCCTTCGTATGACAATAAACTTACAATAAACAAACACTATTGTTGTGTGGAGTTCAATGTTGTAATCATTTACATTACATTTACCACAAGTAATTCTATGTTTTATTACTCACTTGATTATGAGTTGAATTTGGTATAAAAATAATAAAAATTATTATAAAAATTTGAATTAACTATTTACTACCTAAAAAAACTAATTGACTTTACAGTATATTGAAATTTTCATTCCTTACCGACAACTTATATAAACAAAAAGAACATTTTATTGTGGCTAATTTTATTTTTCTATTAAACATAAGATTGAATACAATATTTATACTGTTTAATTACTATGTAAAAAGTATACTACAGCTTTAAAGTAAAAACTAATAAGCAGTCGTATGACTCAATGAACAGTTTTAGTATATTACAGAATTAATTGAAAATATTCGAAGAAAATTTCTGATAAAGCAGCGACACCGATAAGGATATTAATAATAAACTTTCATTATAAAAAAACGGAAAAAGAGATTTTTTCCAAGCATAAAAATAAGAATTTTACATAAGTGATGCTACAAAAGCATAAAAAAGATTTTATCCAACTAGCTATAAAGCTGCTGTAGAATATTAGTGATAGCTATTATTATAAGACGTTTTAACACATTAACATAAAATTGCGTTTGTTTGCAGCGTATTATTTAAGGCTTTCTTGCAGATTCGGTAAATATTTTTTGAAATAACATTTGTTAATTTAAGTATCTGAAATAATTTGTTACAAAAAGTTTGTTTAAAAAACAAAAGCTATTTTAGTTGTGACATGTGAGTTTATAGAGGTTTGCAGTTATCGAGTATTAAAACAGTTTTCCCGTACTTATAGCATCACTTACTAATCTGCTATTAACTGTTTTAATACAATTTTTTTGGAGTATGTTTATTCGTTCAGATTATTATTAATTCTTTTTTAACTTAAACTGAAAACGCAGGTTTAATCTTTTGTTTTTAAAAGATTTTATCCTAAGCTTTACAATATAAATGTTGTTGAGGTATGAAAATATGATAAAAAATAGTTTGAAATTAGGTATAGATAACTATACAAAAATTTTTCTAAAATAATTTACTACTAAACTAGTATTGTCCTCCCTTATCGAATCAATACTACAAAGATGATCTTTTTTAAATGTACTGAACGCACACTCAAAACTTTAAGAACTTGGTTGTAACCTGTAAACGTAGCTAATAGTTTTCTCAAAAACATTTTTCTAAAACAAACATAAGTAGAGCTAATATATTTCCTACTAGTTGTCATTAGTATTTGTAAAATTATATAATTCCTTTTGTTTTTTATATTTTGAAAAAGCTAGATTTTATACATTTATTTCCATTTGAAAACCAACAATTTAAACTTGATTTTTATAAAAAAACCTTCATTTCTAATTTAAAGTACAAAGCTGTTTTCTACTCTTTTAAAAAGTCTTTTCTTGCAGAGTCTTAAAAACTTTAACTACAATTTAAATTTTCTTAAACATAAAAACACTTTATTTGAAAGCTTAAAGTTGTAGTAATTAATACTTTATATTCAAGTACAATGCTTGGGTAAGTGTTAACTACAAAATGATGCTAATTAAATTAAGTTGCATTGAAATCAGTTTAAGCACTAAATTTTAAGTTATAAACAAATATTTGTAAAAGTACTTAACAGGGGTGTCTATCTTTAAAATATAAAATTTTATAATTTTTTTAGTTGAACATTAATATTTAAGTTTTTATATTATGTTAGTTTTTCATCAGTTTTCAAAACATACATAGTTTTGTTACTACAGATTTTTTTCCTGTGCTTTTCTTAATGTGTACAACGTTTTATCTAAGGTAACGAACGAAAAAACATTTTGAGACACACGTAATGTTTATGCTCGAAATTTGGTTGTGGCTTTTGTAGTGGCCCCAAAGAAAACAAAGTTGGATATAACTGTATAGTTTGATATAGTTTTAAAGGTTATATATTTTTAAAAGTTTTCTATAAACTTATTGTCGTGCGACGTGACATTTCATCAAATCAAAAACTATCAGAAGTAGAGGTTATTAGTTTAACTCCCTAAAATATATGTCAGTTGGTCTAGATCAGGGTTCGCTAAACTAGTTTTTCTAAACACCCCTGAAGCTGCAGAAGTTTAAAAAAAACTTTGGTTCCTTAGTTTGTACAAAAGTGCTTTTAGAAAATTTAATTAATTTGAAAACTTAAATAAGTTTTATTTAAAAAATTAAAAAATTAAAAAACATCGCCCCTTACTAGTTTTTTGTTTTCATGCCTTACTAACTAACACCCCCTGATAGTCAAAATTGCTTCTAAATTGATGTTTCCCAATTTAATAAACTCTTGTCTAGATCTAAAATGTTTAATCGTTACTTATACAATTACTTTTACCTAATTGGTAAGTGATTTCATCCATGTATTCTAGTCAAAGTTTCTTGCTGTTAGCAAAAGTATTAGACTGCTTGTAATTTAAGTTTATATAAGTCTGTTACTAGAATCTTGAGAATAAAACTTCTAAATAAAAGCATGCAGTTGTTTTAACAAACAGGCTTGTTACACAATCACCTTACATTTAAGACTTAAACGAACTTATGCTTGTTTAAACATTCAAAAAAAAAACTAAGGCTTGTTTGATTTTTTTTTTAAATCACAGGCTAGTTTTAAAATTGTACTTTAACATCAGAGTAGTTTGTTGACTAGAAATATCCTTCTTTAAAGTTTTTTTTTTAATTGTCCTTTTGTTGATTTTTTGAGAAGTAGTGCACTGTTAAACCCATGAGAAGCAGTTACGTTAATAGAGGCTAACCCATCTATAAAAGTAACTCAATAGTAATGTGGAATACTTTTAAGAATTAAAGAATTATTAGTTTAATCATTAATTTTTTTTTGCCTTTGATTATTAGTGTTGTAAAACAAAGTACTTTAAAAAAAATATTTTTGTAAAACTACATCAGCATCAGGTGCACAGATCTAGGGACCGAGAAGTTTTGTACAAGACTCACCTGGCGAAATAACGCTTTAAATAGATTTAGAAATTTTAGGTGCTTTATTTTGTGTAATTTTTTTAATTTTCAATATATTTGTTCAATAATCACCAAAAAAACGTAAAATTTAAGGGATTATAGATATATTGTTGTTTATTATTATTTAAAACGTATTTATATGTAGTTAATTGGTTTATTGCACGAGAAAAATACGCTCATAATATTTGGTCTTAGGACCTGGTGAACAAAAAACTTTCGGTTATCGAGTCGCAAACCACGGATACCTTTTAACGTTTTGTCCAGAACTAAGCGTAAGCGATTTATACGAAAAGTTGTTGTGATATTCAAATTAATGAACAAAAAGCATTTATTTAAATATGGATTGATTAAAACCTTTTTAATAACATGTTTATTTTATAGAAGTTTTGCATGTAAAAATAAACTAACTTAAATCGATTTTTGCTTCAGTCTCCCAAGCAAATTTTTTAAAACGAAAACTAAAAGTGCTTACGTATTCGTACCACTAACGGCTCACTAAATTAAAACTTTTGGTGCACAGAAATATTTTTCGGAGTTTAGTGCACAAACATTCACTAAACTGAAGACCATTGCTACATCGAATTAGCAGGTTATGACAAAAAAAAATCGTTTGAGTTTTTTTAAACAAGTGGTGTCAATAATTGTTTTTAATGAGTCGCTTTCTGAAGCTAAAACTATTTTGAGAGCGTAAATTTTGTCATAAATTTAGCTTTGAAAATAACTTCTGGAAGTTTAATAGTGATACCAAGCGAGGATTTAATGCTAATAATAGTTAAGGCTAGTTCGACAAGCTCTATACAACAACATAACGTAGAAGAGACAACTTTAGAAAATTTTGACAAATTTAGAAGTGGTATCTGTGTTAAAAAAATTCCCAATACTCTGCTGTCTGAATTTATTGCAATGATTCGTAAATTTTTAGAAGACTTCCAACTCGGAAGCTTTTATTTTTTCTTAGGCTCAGAAACATAGAGCTTCATCTAATACCAGCTCTAGCACATGATGCCAATAAAACAGCCAAAGTTATTAGCGCTTTTGGAATGTCACAAAAGGACTTTGGAAACCAATACACTTTGGAATGCAACACAAACACCTGTGGTGCAGATTAGAAGGACAAACGCCATACCATTAATGCTGTATACACAGTTTTATTTAAAGAAGACTCATCACTACAGCACAAAATATTTTGCCCTTTCTTTTCCCAAGACAGAAACCGACAAACATTTTTCATTTAAAATACCAAACAATGTTGAGTAAACTTAGTCAACCAAATGCATTTTAAATAATTTTCAGCTGTAAATTTTTTGCATAATAAGGAATTGAGTCGATCCCCACTTTGGTATAAGTAGCTAATAACAAAAAGTATTTACTTTTTAAACACGTACACATAGGTATAACAAATTCTCTAAACTGGTATAAAAAGTTTCTTACATAAAGTGTGTTAATAAATTTTAACACTATTCGGTTTTTTTTTCATATCTATACAATATTAATAAAACATTAGTTCACCAGTTCACATTGCTAAGGTAGCTTTACATCAGGGTTTCCCAAACTTTTTTGTCAAATTGCCCCATTGCAGAAATTAAAAAGGCTATTGCCCCCTCCAACAATACTACCATTTAAAACACCTAAGACCTTTTTTTTTTTGCTCTTTATCTGCAACTCAAGAATATTTAGTGCAATTAAAAAAAAATTATAATCGCTTCTACCTTTCGCCCCTTAACTAATTATTGCCTCCCCAGCTTAGTAAAATAAAAAATGTACACGCCCACTTTGGGAAACCCTGCGTTACATAGTGCACATAAGAAAAAAGTCCATCTTTTAAAGATTACCAAAAAGTTATGTTCTACAAGAACTTTAAAAAACTTACTATTTGTGCTAACGTATTTAATTTTTAAATTACTGTAGCAACTTTAAATCCTAAAAATAATCTTTTTTATTGTTTTTTATAACGAAATTATATTTTTAGTGTTCTAATGAATCGACTTAGCTGACTTTATTAGTAGTTTTGAGTACAGTAGACTACCGCTTAAGTACGCAAATTGAACCCGACCAAAAAGTGCGTACTTAGCACAGGTAGTGCGTACTTTTTGGCGACATAGTATAATATGAAATTTAGCTCACATTTTTTGACATGATGAAATAGAGCCAAGATTTATTTTTTATTCTGAATAGATTGCTAGTCAAGCTAAGTTTAGTTTTATTTTTTACTTAAAACCATTTTTCTGTTATTTGCTAAATTGTTTCGGTTTAGAATAAACCTACTTTTGTTTTTTATAGCTGAGATTTTTATTAAATATTTAATTTAGAAAGTGTAATACATTTATTATAATTTTCCATTAGCTAAAAAGTGTTTGATTTTTTTCTTATTTGAAAGAAAAACGTTTCAGGACTGTTTTTGTAAGAAATTTTATATCAGTAGAAACATTTATAGTATAAGTGCAAAATGATAAGATGCTCATTAATTTTTTTTTTACTTTAGTTTTTTGTTGTTGTTGTTTCTTTTTATATGTTTATTTTTACTTTATAAAATTTGTAACTAGTTTTTGTGGTTGACTAGTTTTTTATTATGTTACATTAAAATTAGGCTTTCTTTTGCAGATGTTCTGAAAGTTTTTGAATAAAAATAAAATTAGCATTTTTTTGACTTTCAGGATAAGTGCGTACTTAAGGCGGGGTGCGTACCAAAAAAGTGCGTACTTAAGCGGTAGTCTACTGTATTTAACTTTAAGTAAACTTTAAATCAATCGAAAAACTACATTAGTTACCCATTCAGCTCATCAAATATAAGTTTAAAAAAGTTTAACTTCTACTTCACTTTAATAACATTTTGTATAGGGTGATATGTAGGGTATGCTAACAAATCCCACCCGCGCACAATTCCGACCTAAAACTTTTTTTACTGTCACTGTTACCCCTAACCCTTGGTCGGTAAGTGGTTCTAGGATTCGATCGGGTGGAAATTGTGCGCGGGTGGGAAAAGACCACGAGTTGGAACTGAGCGGTTCCGGATAAATAGGTGTTTGCAATATTAAGTTACGGCCAAAAAACGGTAACAAACACCTAGCAAAAACGTTGTTAAAGCTTATATACACAATCATTATAGAATAAAGTTTTAAAAAATTGCCTATTGTAAAATCCACTAGTTGTCTAAACTAGTTGACTTAAAATAGTACCTTAAATTCTTTCTTTGTTTTACAGTAGTTTTCAACTCGCCAGTCAGCGAGTAAACAAACGTGTATTTACTTGCAGAAAGCATACTTAATACAACATCAAACTTCACACAACAATTTTGTTTGTTTTATAAATTACAGCTAAAAAACTATTCTTTTTATAAATAAAAGCTTTAAAGTTACTTTATTCCACCACTTTACTTTTGAATAAGTTTTATGTTTTGGTTCAACCAATAGATTGCACACTACCCATATCTAGAAAGCTTATATAATAAATTATACTTACTTAATAATAAGTATCAATCAAAATGCTTTACAAATTAAATATTTTGTCTGTTAAAATTGTTTAGAAATTAAAATGGGATAAAGATAGTCTTCCTCTTTTGATTTCAAAGACCGGACAGGATTGAATTTTAGATAAAAAAACAAAAAATAGTTAAAACCATTAAAAAAATCCATCTCAGTCTTATACAAACGCTTTGAAGAGATCTTCCGTTTATCAAAGAATAATAACTTTCATTTCTTATTCAAATAGATTCTTGTTTATGTACCATGTGTTAGCAGTTAGTTACTTGTAGAATATACTCATATTTGATAGACAAATATTACAAACTGTAAAATTGACATAGAATAGCAGTTGGTTCTTTTACCCAGGTACATAAAGTTGAACGACTAGCGATACGTATAGTCTTAATAAGAGTTTCTAGTAAAATATTCCAGTGGCTAATTTTTTTAGAAGACAAAGTTGATCCAAATAAAAACCATTTAGATTTCGTTTGTGAAGCTAAAAAAAATGTCTTAATTTTCGACTATCAAATACATCAATAAATTATGTATAAAACTATGAGAACCGGTTAGCTAAACATAGAACTATTAAGAGAACAAAAAAATTTTTTACAAATCTTAACTGAATTTAGTTTTTCAAGAACCTAAAAGATTAAAGATGTTTTTATTAAATATTCAGTTATACAGATTTCGTTGCATTACTATTTTTAGTTTAATAATAAACGATAACCATTTTTTGTCTAATATAATTTACTTACAGCATATTAACAACACCCTTTAATAAAAACTTTTTGATAATTCAAAAAACGTTTTTATCATGAAAATTAAATTAATTAAGTGCTAAATTAAACTATTTAGTGGTTTTAATTTAGAATATACAAATAAAACAATTATGTTTTGAATGTATAGAGTTTATTGTAAGTTCAACTAAATTCATTGACTAAATATTTACAAACATTTAAAATATTTTCATATTGTACTAAACATTTTAGAAGCTTTACTCTTTCGTAAAAGATAAATACAACAAAAAATAAGTTTAAACTAATATAACAATGTTAACTTTTTTTTTCTATAAAATAATAACGACTAATATCAGCTTTTCTTGCCAGACTAGTATATATTTTAGTTAAAGAAATTTAGTTAAAATTTTTTAAACCATTTTCAAAACTCTTTAAAAGTTTTAAAACATAATCAAATACCAAGGCAATACTCTAATATACCTTATATAAACTTTTCTACATAACATAATTTAATCTAAACACAAAAAAAAACGGAGGAAACAAAACAAAAATATTGAATATTTCCTGGAATTCCCCCATATTGAAAGCGTGTTGTTTAGAAGAAAACCTGGGGCCTGAAATGGGTCATCATGGTCTTGTTGTTTTTGGTGCCCAGCTTCTCCAAATGCTTCTTCTTCAAATTTTGCACGAACTTCACGTCACGGTGGAACCTCTTCACTACTGAGTTTTGCGCTGCAATAACATGATTGTTTGATAATTGATATGAACTTTCAATTGTTAATTTCATATTTATTTATATCAGGGTTTCCTGTATAGTATTATTCTTGCAGGCTACTTGACACAAATAAAAAATCAACACTGTTTTATATATATAACTATATATAGCCACTTTACTAGATAATCACTAATCAGTTTTTCGCCGCCTTATTAAATACTGCCCCCTGATAGCTAAAACCGCCCCCAAAGAAGCGAAGTCGTCAACTTTAACAAATAATGTGATACATAAACCATTTATAGAGCTTAGAATTAACTATAGATAACCGTTTACACATTACCTTGGTTATTCAAAAATTACCAGACAATTTTAAATGCTATTTCATATAAACAACATACTTATTCTCTTTAAAGTTTTAAAAGTAAAATAATAAGCTTAATTTTTATCATTAAACATTTTTTTTCTTTATTATAAACCAAATACCTCACTGATAACACTATAACTAATTTAACTTTTTCAAACTTTATATTAAAAACGAAACTGACTTGCAACGGTCATCTTCTGGTAACCCATGGAGCGGAAAGTTGAAAGAACCTTGCCGATTGCGGAATTTCTATTGGCTAATCCGCGGTCCACAGTAGGGAAACTCTGCTTGTAGTACCTGGAAATTTTTCATTGCAAGTTATTTTGAAACAAACTTCAAATCTAAGTCTTAGATGAGATCTTAGAAGGAAAAATCACTGACATCTGTTTACAGAATACATGTTACGCTCTTTCTAAAACCAAAAAACTAGGTTTAATTTTTTAAACGGGCTTTAAAAAAATACCCCAAAATAAACGACGGTGAAGTTCTTAACTTTAGATAAATCACCTGACATCTTTTCACATTAAATACCTATCAGGTGTTTTCCCGCCACTTATATCTATGTATACACTTTACTTTAAGAGCGAAACTTCGCTACTACCTCATCAATTTCCTGTTGCCGATGATGGCGCCCGACGGCAGCACCCTCTCGTACTCCTCGTTGGCGTGTTCGTTGGCTACGTCATCGTTCACCACGTCATCGTCCACTTCCATCAGCTGCTGGTCCGGATCCACGCCGTCGTCCTCGTACGTCGACCTGCGAGTTTAATTGTCACGTGATCAAATTGTTTCTACATGTATTTCGTACTTCAGCCGGGTATTTAATACAATAAAGTTGTGGGAGAGAGTATTTAAGAAAGGTCCAATTGGAATATGAGCCGTTTTTATGTGAAATATACTTTTATTATAAAATCAATATATTAATGTATTTTCTAAGTAAATAATTTAATGTTTTACAAGCTACAAAACTATACAAACTTCATCTGTAGTTATACAAAAAAAAGGTTAAAATACTGAATTAATAACTTTACAACATTAGTTACTATTTGTATACTTTATGCAATACAATTCACTCAATAAAATATAACTCACGAGAAGTCGTAGAAATCACAGTATTCCAAGAAAGCATCGCCTTCTACCATCATTCTGCAGTGGCCCATATCTTGCATGTGTTTCCTCACAGCAGCCAGCGAAGTGAAAGTTTTGTTGCACCAAATACACATGTTACACACTCCTATCTTGTATCCTGATAAAAATACATATGTTACACACTCCTATCTTGTATCCTGATAAAAATACACATGTTACACACTACTATCTTGAATCCTGATAAAAATACACATGTTACACACTCCTATCTTGTATCCTGATAAAATTACAAATGTTACACACTCCTATCTTGTATCCTGATAAAAATACACATGTTACACACTCCTATCTTGTATCCTGATAAAAATACATATGTTACACACTCCTATCTTGTATCCTGATAAAAATACACATGTTACACACTACTATCTTGAATCCTGATAAAAATACACATGTTACACACTCCTATCTTGTATCCTGATAAAATTACAAATGTTACACACTCCTATCTTGTATCCTGATAAAAATACACATGTTACACACTCCTATCTTGTATCCTGATAAAAATACAAATGTTACACACTCCAATCTTGTATCCTGATAAAAATACACATGTTACACACTACTATCTTGAATCCTGATAAAAATACACATGTTACACACTACTATCTTGTATCCTGATAAAAATACAAATGTTACCAACTCCTATCTTGTATCCTGATAAAAATACACATGTTACACACTATCTTGTATCCTGATAAAAAATACACATGTTACACACTATCTTGTATCCTGATAAAAATACACATGTTACACACAAATATCTTGTATCCTGATAAAAATACACATGTTACACACTACTATCTAGTATCCTGATAAAAATACACATGTTACACACTACTATCTTGTATCTTGATAAAAATACAAATGTTACATACTACTATCTTGTATCCTGTGAAAATACAAATGTTACACACTTCTATCTTGTATCCTGATAAAAATACAAATGTTACACACTCCAATCTTGTATCCTGATAAAAATACACATCTTACACACTCCAATCTTGTATTCTGATAAAAATATAAATGTTACACACTAATATCTTGTATCCTGATAAAAATACAAATGTTACACACTTCTATCTTGTATACTGATAAAAATATACATGTTACATACTTTTATATTGTAATCCAATAAAAATACACATGTTATACGCTCCTACCATGTATCCTGATAAATAAATATATATTGTATCCTGATAATATAGTTTTGCCTTTTTTTCTTGTTACACAAGTTAATTCTATTCTGCTTCATTGAATTTGACAAGAATTATTATATTAACATCTCTAGACACTAAAGTTGATAATATAAAATACAAACTTTTATATATAAGCTTGTAGTTTGTAAAAAAAAGTTACAATAAACTATTTTAATTTATTTTAATATTTTACTTAACAGAGAAACATACAAGTATCTTAATAAGTGATCACAAGCAAATAGGATTTACTGAATAATATCTACACAAAACAAACAATAACTTGAGCATATTAAAATAACACAACTTAAATAACTTGATGATTCATAACACAGCATTAATATTTTTTTTTTTTTATTGCAAGTTTTCTGAATTTCATCAGATTTTAAAAAGCACACGTTTATCGGTCTATTTTTTAGTTAAGAGGTTAGTTTAAGGTTTAAAAATGAGCTGAGTAGTATAACAGCATTGAAAAGATACACTGAAAAGCTATTTTAAATGTGTTTTTGAATTAAAAAAAAAATTGATGATAACAAAAAATATCATGTATTTTTCTGTATGATAGATTTTTTGAGTCAAATCAAAATTTTAATACTTAATATCTTTAATTTGTTAAAAATTCTAGGTATTCTAGTGATTTTTGTTCAAAATTCCTAGTTTTTTTTAATGTCTCAAATTCCAGGATTCCGGGTTTTTATGACAACCCTGGCAACACCAATCCATTTAAAATCGAACCTAGGTACTGAAGCAGTCCTTCCAGGTTCGATACGTACTCCAGCTCGGGTATGAAGAATGAGTGCTTCCGCGTCATGTACACCACCTTGTCCTCAACGCTGTTGAACAACCTCCCTGAGAACAGGCACTCCTGCAACCCGATCTCGTGCTGCTCAGTGCGAACATCCGCCGATCCCACCGACGCCACGTCAGCATCGCTGTCGTACTTCATCCTGTGGTGACGTTGTTTCATAATAATTTTACTGTTAGTTTTACTACTGAGGTGAAAAAAGAAATCAAAATATACTCAATAAATTAAAAATTGTTAGTGAACTTAAAAGAGCTCGAAACGACCCTACAACTGCTTATGTTCGCGTCGCTGTCGCACTTCATCCTGCGGTGACGTTTATAAGATAACAGATGATATAATAACAAAACATGGTGACGTTGCTTTTTATTGATAATGTTATTAGTATTTATATCGTTTGAGTTATAAAAATTAATGAGTTTAAACTGTAATTAACAGAAAATAAAATCTTAGCTACAATGATCTTATGTATGATCCTTGAAGATTTTGATACTTGCTTACTGATAAAGTAAAAAAATCAAAACATATTCGTACTTCATCCTGTGGTGACGTTGTTTTATAATAGTTTTACTGTTATGTGTTAAATGATAGATTTTACTACTAAGGGAAAAAATCAAAGTATATTCAGTAAAGGAAACATTTATATGTACATTTAAAAGAGCTTGAAACGACCCTACAACTGTTTATATTCGCGTTGCTGTCGTGTTTCATCCTGTGTTAAAACTTATAAATAATAGAGAATGTAATAATAAAAGATGTTTTTGGATATAATCTCAAATGTTTGTACTGTTGAGATGGAAAACTGCCTGATATGACCTTACAACAAAAAGTAGAAAAGTTACGATGTGGCTTTACCTTCATTTTATAGATGGAGATAATTAACGAGCTTCTTAATTTAGTACTTCAGCTTAGTAATATGAAAAAACAATTTCACTAAAAAATATTGTAGGTTTTAAACGCACAAAACAGTAAAAAATATTAAGTTGAAATGACTTTAATTTTTACAATTAAGATGGAGACATTTCAAAAACCTAATAACACAAAACTGTGTAAACAAAGCGAACTCTACAGACTGGAATCAATATTGATTGAGAAAGAGCGACCTAAGTTAAATACGCAAATAGCATTAAATGGAAAAACAATATTATTAACAATTTATTAATAAACATACCTTTACTTTAGTTTTACTTGCTAATTTTGTATTTATTTGAATTTATTCATACGTCATGATTTAAAGCTATTTTTAAACTTTTGAGTAACCAAAAAATTTTTCAAATTTCATTTAACATTTACAACTTGAAAATGGAACTAGTGTATTTTTGAAAAGCTTTGTGAAATAAAGTATAAAACAAAATGAGTAATCTGTTAATAATAAGTTGCAAATGGTATATAAATACAAATATTCTTTCAGTAAATCCTATTAAAACCAATCTACAAACAAAAATTTTTGATGTTATTTAGCTTAATTTTAAAGTTATGAAAATATTTGACAGAACAACATTTAAGGACTCAAAAAGTACAATAAAAAATAGTAAACTAGTAATTGAGTAGGCTAAAACAAACAGCTTAAAATTAGCTCAAAGTCATGAACAAAAGCATTTAGATAATGCATATGTGCTTTTATTTTATTGATCTTTGGGTTGTTTATAAAAACTTAAAACACAAATTTATAATGTAGTTTTCACAGCATTAACTATGTAACAATTTCTTTAGTGATACACAAAATTAATTGTACAACTTAAAAAATAGTTATATTGAATAATGTTCATGACACTAAAAATTACTATTACATTAGGTTTTTTATACAATTGTAACAATTTTAATTTTATTTCAAAACTTTAACTTTGTAACTTATAAAGTTGTATTTAGGTTTAATAATTTATATATTATAATTAATTTATGCCAATAAAATAAAATAATCAGCTTCTACATAAAATTTTTACTTACATAATATTTATTACCAAAAAGAGTATGTTAGAAAAAAATAAATATATAGCTAATAAGAGTACATAAATATCAACAAATTAAAAACATTAAAAAATAAAACCTGCTCAATATTCCGGAAACACTGGAGGTAGCTGAAGTAACTGATTCTCCCACAGACTTGGTTTCACTGTCAGCTAAATAAATAAAAACAATTAGTTAATATTGCTTAAACTTTGTTAATAAAGTTTAAAGCTTCTAAAGGTTAGCTCTAACCTACAAAAAAAATTTGTATAAATAAATTATTAAATTAGCTGAAAAGGAAATTATTTTAACTCGATATTATTAAAAACATTTGAAAACTTCAAAGTAAATAATATCTACTAAATTAATATTTTGTAATAAAACTAATTCTACTTTACCTTTTCAACTACAGTATAAGTTAGAAACGGAAACATCACAAAGTTTAAAAACAAAAACACAGAAAAACATTATAGCCAATTAACCGATGCTCTCATCATCGGTGATATCCTCATCACTCGAACATTCTTCCCAATCCTCATCTTCATCTTCATCTTCTTCTTCCTCCTCCACGATCGCATCCTCGTTCTTGCCCAGCTTCATCTGCTTCTTGTACCACAGCTCCTTGCGAAGTTCCAGCTTTCTCGCCCTGTTGTTGAAAACATGGTTGTTTGCATTACATGGAAACTGATGTTAAGTGCTTGTAACTTCATATAAAGTTACTATACTGTTTTCAGGATATGCTAGAGGTCTTGTGAATTTTAATATTTCTTAACAGTTTGCTAACAAAGTTCTTTTCTAACATTTTGCAATTAATAATGCCTTGACTTTAAACACTTCTAACTATCTGACTTCTATTTGATTTTAATATACCGTAAGGCATAAAACTTTTTAACAACCTATTTGGTTATTAAGTACTTAAAATTGATGTTTGGTTAGATTTACAATAAAATAGTTATAGTATTTGTTGTTATTCTTCTAAAACGGTTTATATTTTTTTAGATTTAACAACTACCTGTCCTTTGAATGCCCCGATTTATTTCCTTTAACAATGGCCGGGATGCTTAAACTTTTTCTCTCTTCTGCAATTGCTTTGGCGATTGCCTTTTCTTCTTTTTCAAAAGCCTCTTCATCGTCTGTTTATAAAAAATGTAACAACACATAAGTACAGCTCCATTTATTGACTAAATATTTTTTATTTGAAATGTTTTTAATTATGATTCTAAGTTTTATATGTCTGTTTTTTTAATTACTATTGCAACTTATCTCATTCTAAAAAGAAATTAATACGTTAAAAAACAACTCATGTGTTATATTTCCAATAGTTATGACATTTTTATTTGAAAATACATATTGAAAATATATATTAGACACAAATGATTTGTTTTTATTACTTTTAGACAGAAATTTAGAGACTTGATATTAATTATAAAAGAAAAAACTATATTAAAAACAGTAAACCCATATGTTATATTTCCAATAGTTATTACATTTTTATTTGAAAAAACATATTGAAAAAATATATTTAAAAAAGATGATTTGTTATTATTACTAGAAATAGAAAGTTTAAGACTTGATATTACGACAAAAACAATCATATAAAAAACTAATTATATTAAAAACAGTAAACCCGAACTAAAATCTAAATATTTGAACGAGACAATCAGCAAAAAAAAATTCAAACAACCTAATAATTAAAAACACCAAAATGTTAAGCAGTTATAAAAATCAAAGCAGTTAATTAAAAGTGTTAAATATAACACTAGAATACTTTGTTTTTATTCAGAAACATAAACAAAACATAAAAAATGCTAGAAAAATAAGCAAACAAACCTTCATCTTTTTCAATTAAGAGGTTTTCCTGTTCTACTTGCTGCTGAACTTTGGCTAACTTCTTCTTTTCAGCCTCCTTGTGTTTTTTAGACTGCAGGTGGGATTTGTGAGCGTTGAATGACTTGAAACTTTTGCGGCAGAGCTGGCAATTCAGTGCTTTGATTTCAGTGGCTTCACTTTCTTGTTTTTCCTGGATAAAAATAGCAAGATAACTAAAATTTATTCAATATTATTTAATAACATTTATAATTACTAGCTTTTGGGTAACAATGGGCTTTTAAAAATATATAATTTATAAATATAGTATTTTGTAAATTATCATAAGAAATGATATCATAAGTAATGATGTACCGGACTCACTATCCGGGTCCGGCCGGATATTGCCATTTTTGTCTGATATCCGGATCCGGCCGGATTCTAATTTGAAAAAAAAGTCCGGATCCGGTTCCGGCCGCATTCTAATTTGAAAATAAAGTCCGGGTCCAGTTCCGGCAGGATTCTAATTTGAAAAAAAGTCCAGATCCGGGTCCGGCCGGATCCTAACAGAGATCCGGCCGGACCCGGATCTAGTTAGTAAAAACGAGCATACTGAAAAGTATTTTCTCAAAAACGAACCCTGTGTAAATTAATAAGAGTCATTTTCGTCAGTTAAAATTAAACACCTACTGTGATTGGCTCATTTTGTACACGTGACTAATTTACATTTGTTTACATTTAAACTATGAAATAAACATTTCATGAAATGCAACTCTTTACATATATTGTAAAATTGAAAACTTTGGAATGAATACTTGCATTATTTATTGTTTAAAGTTGAGCTCAGACAATATTTAGAGTTAATACGGTTGAATGTACGAGCCAATGAGAACCATATGACGAAATGTTTCAAACTAAATACTGATGCAAGAAAACATCAGAACATGACAGGCAGTTTATATGTAAGCAGTTAGTTTGGTGTGTAGCGTGAAGCAACAAAATATCTTGAACGTTTTTGTGAATGCTTATTGTAAGTAGTGTTTTGTTTTAAAAGTGAATATTTCAACAGGTGTTTAATTGTTTAAATATTTAAGCCAGGTTTATAGTTTAATAGTTAATTAAAAATTTTACATTCTCTTGTTTACTAAAAGTTTTATTTAGTTTTTAGTTTATTGTTTTTTATTCTTTTGATATAGATTTAAATAGCTTCCAGTTTTTAAAGTGTTACCAAAGTAATTAATAATTTTGTATATGCTAGTATTTTTTGTTGTGTTTTATATAAAAGATTCATCACTCAAAACTGTCGTGTCTGATTATAGAAAGTAGTCTAAGTTAGAATTTAGTATTTGTTAGATATTAATTAAATAAGGTAGGATTTAATTATGATGGGTAGTACTAATAAGTTAAGTGTACCACAATCAGTCCACAACTTTACTACCAAGTTGTCAACCTTTGCTAGCTGTTCTACTGATTATTAGAGTAAAGTAATTTTTTCAGTTTTTAAAAACCTTATTCTGACTCAGGCTTGTTTATACTCACTCTAGCTAGTTTTATTGACTTAAACAGTGGCAACCCTGCTAATTTGAAATTTTTTGGGAATTTTAGAAAATGTTGGACTGCCTCAGGCTAGTTTAGTTTTTTATAAAAACTCAGGCTAGTTTTTTGTTAGATTCTGAATGAGTTTGAGCTGATCCAGTTTTCAATATTTTGTAATTTTCTAGTGTATTTTGTTCAAGAACTTGATTTCAGATTTTAATTGTAAATAACACCTAAATTTGTAAACCTTGTGGCTAGCTGTTCTACTTATTATTAGATTAAAATTCTTTTTTTTTTTTCAGTTTTTAAAAACCTCATTCTGACTCAGGCTAGTTTATTCTAGTGATGTACCAGACTCACTATCCGGGTCCGGCCGGATATTGCCATTTTTGTCTGATATTTGGATCCGGCCGGACTCTAATTTGAAAAAAAAGTCCGGATCCGGCCGGATTCTAATTTGAAAAAAAGTCCGGATCTGGGTCCGGCCGGACCCGAAATTGTGGGTCCGGTACATCACTAATCATAAGTAACTTTTATAAAAATATAAAGTTATATTACTTTTACAATGTTTTGGGTAACAGTAAGATAACAAGTTAAACTGCAATTCTTTATTTAAACACACTTTCACTTTGCTGAATATAACTATTTATAATGAAAACTCATAGTCTCTGTAGCTATTTTGATTTTTTATAGTCATTCATAGGTTTTGCACGGTTTCACTTAAAAGCATTGAAAATCACAACTTGAATTAAAAATATATACAAAACCTATTTACATTAAATTTTACAATGTTTTAAAAACCATATAACAAACCAAAAATATCATATAAAGTAAATAAAAGTACAGAGAAAGGTTAAGTAAAATACATTGTAGTGTTAGAAAAAATAAATTCAAAATAAAAAGAAGTGCTACAAATTACTGCAGCACATCTGTATTTCTTAACTACCAATATAAAGAAACAAACTTTCACAATCTTCTGGTTTTCTCTCGACTGGAAAGCCTCCTGCGTGACGGGCGGGAGCTCTGCGATTTTCCTTCTCAGATTGTACTTGTGCCAGTCGCTCTTGTAGTGGTCGCGCTGGAACTCGTAACTGTCGAACCTCAGGTGACACGATATGCAGGTTATCACTGACATTTTAATTATTACTAATCTGGAAAGGTTAAAAACTATATTTGTAGCTATAAGTATTTTATGATATTTGTGACTTAATAGGTATTGATATCAAAGCAGGGTAAAACAATTGGGGAGGTATTACCTTTTTTTTTAGTGATTTTAGTAAGTCGGGCAATAACTAATAGAGGCGCAAATAGGGAAAAGTTTTTAAACTTTTGGCAGTCATATAACTTTATACTTCATAACTTGCTTTACAATATTTTAGCCTGATGTAAGATTTTAACAAGAATTTCCAAAAGTTGGATATCAAGTTGCTATTTAAGTTTTAGAGCAAAAAAGTGAACAGATATTATTTTGTAAACCGGCAAATTTCATTTTAAATTTTTGACAAAGAGGTCATTTTGAAATTGAGTTTGGAAAAACTTGGCTTACAGCATTGGAAATTGAAACAGAAAACAGTAAGCAAAACTAAGGGTAGGGAGTACTTGAATGATGTTTGCAGGACTCATTTAAACATATGATTCAAATGTGTTTAAGCATCAGTAAAATGAATGTAAGGAAAAAACTAAAAATTTACCAAAAAAATATCCAAAATCACATACTTAATGACTTTCCAACATAATTAGTAACAAAGGCACTTACACAAGTCCTAGACTTCTAATCTATATCTTATATGAAAGCTTATATTTATAGACATATATTTAAAGACATCTCAACTACTTCAGATAAATTATGATGCCGTAATTAAAATATGCAAACTTTGTCTGTAAAATGGTACTTTTCTTTAATGTTCTGCAATTCTTGTGCTGTTTTTACTTTTAATTTCTTGTATTTTGAATGTCAAATGTGGACAGATTGTCAAGTCAATTGTCATTTCAATTGCATGCTAATAAAGGTATAAAATACATTCTAAATCAAGTTCAGTTGTTAAATCTAATGTTTTGAGCTGTGTTGTAAAATTCTTAACAAGATGTATCTCCATGCCGCCCAAGTTTTTGATCTCAAAACAGGTAGATAATATGGATTTGGAGAGTTTTGTTTGTCAAATCCATCATGTGCTACTGAATACTCCGTGCAAAATTGTACGCTTGTGCAAAAGGTATCTTCTTGTAATTCAGTCCCCTTGTGCAATTTTTCTGCTCGTAAAAATTTGACACCTACCCATTATATTTACTTAATTATTTCCAAAAGGTACTTCAAAAGAATTTATCAATTATGTATTAAAATTATTCTATAGTACTGTTTATTAAAGTATCACTCATTTTGCAGTGATGTTAAGTGTTAAAACTAAATGATACAGTGCATTTTATTTTACAATATTATTTAATGTACAGTAACCTCTCGCTTATTTACGCACATTGTGTCCACAGAAAAAGTGCGTAAAAATAGAGAGATTGTAAAGATACAAGAGGTACCAAATATACCTTATACTTACTATAATAGCTGTTTTTTGATATTGCTTTTAGTTAGACTGGCAACTTTCTCACTTTAAACAATTTGTTTACTTTATTTATAATATGTAAACAAAAGATAAAACTATACATATATTAAAAAATATGAATTTAAATTTATATATGATAATAAAACTTTTAAAAATTTTTTACTAATTTTGATAATAAGAAAATTTTATCTTAATCTTTATTTATATGTGACTTATTTGATAGTTAACATTTATATTCTGTTCTACTAAGCAAATTCAATTTATAATTATGCATTTGTTTACAATTAAGAAATGGTGTGGTGTCTATATTAAAATTTGTTTATTCATATATAGGGCAAGTGTGCTGTATTATCTATTTGTGTTTTAAACTCTCATTATTTAACACAGTCATATTTCTTTCAAAATTCTAATTTAATCTCTTATTGTTAAGAGAATGGGGGGTAAACACCCTTTTTTTTGGTTTTTGATCTTATTTTATATAGTTTTTACTAAGCTACAAGATGCTTTTTACAGATTTAAAAAATTCAAAATAATTTTTGAGATATAACCGGTCAAAGTCGGAGGCAACAATAGGTTCCTTATGGGAGGCGCAAACTTAAACGGAAAATAACTAGAAATCACTAAAAATTTATCTCCTCCTACGTTTTTTGAGATAACTACCTCAAATTTTCAGGAATGTTTCTTGATATATTTAGAAACTTCTGTCAGAAGAAATTTTTAAAAAATTAAAAAATAAATATTTTTTATATTTAACTTTTTTTTTTAATTTTTTAAAAATTTCTTCAAACAGAATTTTCTAAATATATCAAGGAAGAGTTTTAATTTTTTATTAAAGTTATAAATTATAAGTCTATGACATGCGTAAGTCACTTTATTACTATTTATGTTAAAAGATCAATTTGTGATTTTGGGGGTGCAATATTATTTTAGCAAAAAATTTAATATTTTTACTTCATCTTACTAAAACCTTAACACATCCAAATCATAGGTTTAAATGTGAATTTTAACCCTAGCAAACTTTGTAAATTACAACTGATAAGTGAATTCAATTTCAAGCTTTTTAAACTAAAAAGTATAGGATGCAAAAAAAAACTTCTCTATATATCACATACAAAATGTATACTATAATCTCAAGAATATCAAGATTGTTAAGGTTACTTATAAGAATTTCAAAATATAACTTTTAGTATACAACTTACAAATAATTAATATATATATCAAGTTATAACATATAACACTTTACATAAAACTATATACTGATGGTTATCATAAGCCCTTTTGAAAATACTTTCAGCTATTTCAGTACTGTAAATAGTAAACATATGTTAATTAAACATTTACTTATCCTAACTAGTAAAAAAAGTTATTAAACAACAAGGAGAAAGCACTCAAATTATTTGGTGTTAGGAACTGGTGTAGAGAAACCCTTTGGATACCATTCATACACCACTAGGATACAGTTTAAAGTCATTGTCCAAAAGCATTTATTATACTTTTTCTTAGGATTTACTCCTAAAGCCTTCAAGCATTAACTAGGAGTGGAAGGAAGCAAAATTTATACAGTGCTAGTAACAAATCAGTTCAACTTATATGGAAAAAAATATTTTTGTTTTATTCTGGCAAATTAAAAACAATAATAACTTTATTAAAAGTACATATAAATCTAATAACATAATTTTACCTTTCTGAGTCAAGTTAAAAAAGTCTTCAAATAAACAAAAAAATAAGAACATTTGAAAACACAAATAAACCATAACATAGCTAAGACTTTTTAACAACTACAATTAAGTCATAATTTAATAAATACTTTTATATATTGACAGTGAAATCCACAGGAGGTCTACTATCTTCTTTTGACCCTGAATTGAAAAGAGCTTTTAAAAGTGATTTCTGGTCAAGCTCTATAGCATCCTTTCCCAGCGACTTCTCCTTCACTCCAACTTCTTGCATCCAGCTGTACCATTTTCCATCCAACTTTGACTTGCCATGTTTATGCAGGTGTAATTTCATTCTTTGCTTGTCAAGCATTCTATCATTGTATTTCCTGACAGCGTTAAATGCATCCTCTTGTCTAATATAGAATACTTTAGCTGTACCTATTTGATCCAATATCTTAACACTCTTTACAGGGCCAACTGCAGTAAACAACTCCATTACATCCTCTTCAGTGACCGACGAACATAAATTAGACACTACTATTTTTGTGCCCTCAAAAGGACTGGCAAAATGTTCAACAGGTTGTCTAAAGTCCCTGTCCTTTTTTGGAAGTTTTGTATGTCTCATGTCTCTGTCCTTGCTTGATATGTTACTATTGCTTACCCTATGAACAACTGGTAGTGGTGAGGGTGAGTATTTTCTAGGATTGCTTTTATATGGATCTGCCCTGTTAGATTTTCGACTATATTTCATTTTAGTTTTATAATTGTCATTGTGCAAAGAAATGGATCTTTTTTTGATGGCTTTATCTATCTTGTCATTTTTTATGTTGATCTTCATCACATAATCTTTTATTTCCTTCTTCATCTTTCTTTCTCTCATTGAAGGTAATTCATGAAATGCACTTAGGTCTTTTTTATAATTGCCATTTATTAAACATTTCCCTTCAACTCCATCCAAAGATTGTTTGCTCAAACCTCTCTTAAATCTACTACTATCTGTTGCATAAGTATTTCTAACTGTATATTTTGGTGCTGGTCTATTGTATTCTTCTCTCTGGTTCCTATTAACATAAACAACCGGGGGTTGAATTTTTGTTCTGGCATCACTTCTTTGGTTTCTTAGATGTTTATGTTTATTATCAGGAGAAATTAAACTACGTGCATCTTTAAATGCAAGTTTGCTTGAACTTATTCCTTTTAACTTATTAACTGAAGCTCGTTTTCTATTTAAAATGCTTCTTGCATCTAAGATTTTACCTTCCATTTCTCTTTTAAAACTAATATCTAGCAATTAATTTTATTTTATCATATGCAAATATTAATATAACTTTATGTAAAACTAGCTAACTTATTTATTATAGAATTAAGGCCATAGGGGGGTAAAACTCTTTTTTTACAGAAATTAACTTTGTCTTTTATATGAAAGCTTTAGTTACAAACTATAAACCCGTTTTTATGGAATTCAAAAATATCATTTAACTTTTGAGATATTTCATTTTTTCTAAAAAGTTTACAATTCAAATGTATGGACCACAAACTTTTTGGGTTCAAATTTCTTTGAAATTTTAAAAATCACTAAAAATCTATCTCCTTCTTCATTTTTCAAGCAATCTTCTTCAAATTTTCAGGAAATGTTCCTTACATTATAAGAAAAATGTTACTTATGAATTTTTATAATTTAAAAAAATAAAAATTTTATCACAAAAATTTAAAAAAAAATTTATTTTTTTCAAAAAAAAAATGTTTACTTAAAAATTTCAAATTCATAAGTAACATTTTTTTGTTATTGTATAAAGATTAAACTGTGAAAGTTTGAAGAAGATTGATTGAAAAATGTAGATGATAGATTCTAAATAAAATAGTCTTTTTATGCTGCTTTAGTTTTCCCTTTCCATAGGGAACATACTTTGCAGCCCCACTTTGACTGGTCATATCTCAAAAAAAAAATTTGAATTTTTTAAAACCATAAAAAGCATCTTAAAGCTTAAAAAAAATCTATAAAACAAGATAAACTTGTAAGAAACATGGCTGAGTTTTTTATAAAAAAATTAAACTGGACTGAGTCATACTGTTTTTTTTTATTTCAAACTATCTGAAATTATCCTAGTTTTTATATAAAAATATGCTAGATTGAATGCTTTTATATTAAAATACAATTTCATTCCTGGAATACAACTGATTAAAGCTTTTACTTAGTTCCAATTAATGATAATTAGGAGATGTAAAGTGCAGTTCATGTTAAGTTAATTTTTTTTTAAGAATAAAAGTTTTTTTTTATTTTTTTGGTTCCAAAAGATAAATAAAAAACTATTTAATCAAGCTTTAAATATGTAAAAAATCATTAAAAATTAAGTTTAGGAAACAAAAATTGAAACTAGCATGAGATTTAGAAAAATATCCAATATAGCATGAATTTTGAACAAAACTTCAAACAAGTATGGAAACTTTAAACCGTGTAAAAAAAATTCAAAAAGGCACAAGTTGTTAGTGGCCTTTTTTAAATTCAAAGAACTTTTTATACTTAAATTTTATTTTCAGTCAACAGATGAAAACTGTATAATTTTGACAAAAACAAACTTATTTTAAAGTTATTTATTCAGTAAATAACTAAAATTCCACATAGAAAATTCAACTATCACTGTCATATCAATGTTTGACAAAACATTTAGATTCATTTTAAATATGGCAAATAAGATTTTTTGATGAACCATGAAACAAAAACTCTGATGAAAAATATTGGTTGAGTACTTTTTTTTATTGTCAAATAAAACTAACTATAATTTCCATCTAAGTTTTATGTATTTGACTATTAAAGTTTCAATAAAAAAACAAAGCACAATTACTGGTTTGTTGAATTTTCTCTTTGATAAAAATTTTTGCATATGCAAAAGTTGCGAATGTAAGCCAACTTTTTTGATTTCATTTGATAGATTTTAGCTATCAAATTATCAGGAATCATAGTTTAAAATATGTATGTATAATATGTAAGTATAAAGATAATAATTACTTTCTACTGTTTTTGATACTAAAATAATTTCAGCTCCTATACAGTAGTTTGAAAAGAACATAAGTATCTTGTGTCAGCCTGAGTGTGAAAATGTGGTAAAACTAACAAAAAACTAAATTAAACTACTGTGTAATGACCTTTAAATTTATTTCAGTTTTTAAAATTTTCTTGTTTTACTTAAAACTCTATTTATAAATAAAATATACCTTATAAAAAAATACCAATATATAATTCAAAAGTTGCAACACAAAGCAAAAAGAATTAAAACCTTGGAACAAGACAAATATTTTAATATTTATCAACTGTAAGTCTTTAATTTTTCAGAAAATTGCAAAAATGTAGTGAAGTGGTAAACCTGTATAGAAAATGTTAAAATTTTTATTTTATTCCAGGATTTTTAAAAAAAAAGTCTCAAATTTCAGGTTTATAGCTAAAACAGCTACCCTATCAACTAAATAGATATGACTGATCTTCTTTTTTTATATCAATATTTGTAATACTAATTTAATTTTTTTAAAGAAAAAATAATTTAAACTATGTCTCTTTAGCAATTCTATGATGATGTGAATTCAACAAAAGTCATTTCAGTTATAATATTTTGCTATTATTAACTTTTATTATTGTAAAAGCTTTTTTTCATTGTATTAGCTTTATATTATAAGTAAGAGTTGCCATAGGTATTTTGAAAATTTTTTAAATGTACTTTTTTCAGTTTTAGTGTAATTGAATTTAAGGTAAAAAAATATCTTAAAAAAAGTGAAGACACTGAAAATTTCCACTTTAAAAGTATTTAAAATAATTAGAATTCTAAATTAAATAATAATAAAAAATTATAAGTGATGGAACTTTTAAACACAATATAAATTTATTTATTTTACACTCTTTTGTTTGAAACTCTAGGTTTTTCTAAGCTTTGAGACAACTCTGTAAAGTATCCACTTATCAAACAGGTATAGTTTTATCAATGAATTAAAATATTTATACAATTCTTAAAGATATTGAAATTTAATCAATAAAAAGGGGTTATCCTTTCAGTCAAAAGAGTAAAACTGATTGTTATCTACCACTAAAAAATAAAGTATTAAATAAAAAAATTTCATATTGAAAACTTACACCAAAAATTAAAAACATTGTACTATTTATTAGTTGTTGAGCAAGGTATTTTTAAAGTTTATCGTGATTTCAAATCAGATTACCAAACTTTTTTGGGTTAATTTTATAGTTTTTAGGATTTCTACCTTACAAATAAAAAATTGTTAAGATGTTCATTATCCATAAAAAAACTCAAAACAACAAATTTTAACTCTACAACTGATTTTTAAAACATTTATATAAGTCAAACAATAACAATTTTTATAGAAGCAGTTTTATCAATATCAAAAATAACCATGTATAAGGCATCTTCTACATCTAAATTAATCTAAGTTTACTAAAAGTAATAAACTAATCTGAGTTGATTGAAGTAGTGATAGTGCATTATCTGGAAAATTTGTGGTTGATATAGTTAATTTTTTCTTTAATTTTATTGGATCCTTGTCCATTGTTACTGAGCAAAAATTTCTTCAAATTATTATAACAAGAGCTAAATTAAACAAACATAAGTTTACTATTTCCACATTCTTTCACAACTTACATAAACATCAACATTGAAAATATTAGAGAACTTTACATAGCAACTTTATGAAATATAAGCAACCAGGGCAAAATCCTAAAAAAATTATTGAAATACATTTAAAATCCTAGCAGTAGTGTCAGTTTAAAATAATTTTAGTAAAGTCTTTTATTTCAACATAACAACATTTTTCTTTTGTTATCAGTTATAAATTAGTTATCAATTACAATGTTTACACAGCAGAGTTGCCAAAATTTGAGACTGATGTTTTTTTACCATAAAAAAAAAAAAATTACCGAACAAAAGACTTGTGAATATAAAACAAACTTTGTTTATTTATAGTTGAAATGTAATGCTCGAAGTGTTGTATGATGGTTTTATCATAAAAACTTGGAAACTGCATTACATTACGTAGCAAAGTTGTCATTATTAAATAAGCAAATAACATTAATTAAACTGCTATGACTATCAAAATATTTATAATTAAAAATAACAAAAGTTATTTATAAATAAAATGTATATGAAGAATAATACATCAGCAATTTCTTTCATATCATACACTTATAAAAGAAGTTTATTGACATTACTGCATATTTATAATAATATATTAGTTTTTATCAAAAACTAAAATTAAGAAAAATTAATTGTAATAATAATAATTAGTTAATGGTAAATTTTAATCTAATTGCTTTTTTAGATTTTATGTACCGAGACTGTACATTTTCGAAAAGCAAATAAAAAAACACCTTAAAATCAAAAAAAATGTTCTCTATACTTAAAAGTTTTACTTAATATAAAACTCAACTTTTCAGCTTATATTTTTAAACTTTAAGTAAATTTTAAACTAAAATAAGTATATGTAATGGAAAAAAAATGGTAAACTATGTAAGAATTATTTATTTTATAGTTAAGACTTAAGAGCTTCTAAAACATACAGATCAGAATCAAATTTTTTTAGTTTACTTAAATATATAGATAAAAACCTATAGTATTCAGGTTATACAGAATAAAATGGGAATTTTTTATTTATTTTTAGGCTACTTAAAGTTTGATTTTTTCTTATATAAAATGTTTTAAATAGGTTTTAGATTAACAAAAAGTCAAACAAAGTCTGTTTAGTATATTATTTTACTTTTTTTGTAGTATTTATGTCGTTAAAAAAGACCTTATGTTATTATAGATTCTATTTAATTAATAAAACTATTTAAGTTTAATCTTTTTTCATAGAGTATTAAAAAGATTTCAGACAAAAAGCTTGAGTTTAGCCATAACTTTGTAGACATAAAATAAACTTTTGAATAAATATAATGAAAAAAATTATAAAAATTTACTAAAGAATTATAATGTAGCTACTGTTCGATGATTAGAAGTTTGTTTTGAATTCAGACGATACTAACTTATTTTATTAAGTCTAAATTAAAAAGATAAATTAAGGCAAGTTTATAGAAGTTTGGACTAAAAAAATAATTTCAAATGTATTGCAGTTTGGTTATTCATGTTTTGAAATTATTTATACTACTATAAGTATACAATTTAAAAGTAAATGAATATCAATAATAAATGTTTTTTGAAAAAAAAAATACATCAAAAAACAGAGGCTGCACTAATTTTATTCTAATAATAAAACAACTAAATAAAATAAAACTTTTTTTAAATAAAAAGTAATCAAAAAGGCATTAATGTGTTAAATTTAAAACTATTTACATTAAAGTGCTTATAAAAACGACGACCGTTGAGTTTTTAGCTGATTTTTTTTCTACATTTGGCAAATATCACTGTGCTACCCTGTGCAAAATTTAAGAAGGTCTGAAAAAACTTTTATGCAAGAAGTTCTATTTACTGATGAAACTTTTATGCAAGAAGAAGCCAAGAACTATTCGATTTTTTGAAAACAACCCCAGTGCAAGTTGTGTAAGACCTTTAAAATTTGACTATCAAGTTTTATGCTGGTAATTTTTTTAAATGTATAGCAACTATCAAAAAAACAAATTCTACAAGTTTTAAGTTAATTTGAAAACAGTTTCGTGGATGGAGGTTTTTCTTGATTTTTTATAAAAAATTAAAATTGACTAAAAACCATAAAATCGAAGAAAATCAAGAATAGCCTGAATGAAATTTTCTTAAATTTGTCTTAAATCGCGTATTTTCCAAGTGTAAAAAGAGTTCAGCTTATAAACTCAAATATCGTCGTTTTTGTAAACATTCTAATGTACAAGGTTTTATAAAAAAATATATATTTATAGTGTGTATGGTTGTTACCTTTATTAAACTTAGAAAAATGTGTGTAAGAAGTTGAGGTACTACATGCAATAAGAACTAGTGGCTTAGTAAAAGTTTTGTATGTAATATAATAACAATTACTAATATACACTTTAAAGAACTTGTTTGTGTAAAGTATTCACAGTTAATTAAAAAATCTAAGAGTAAAAGCCATGTTTTGCTTTAATAAAGCTTAATTTTTGTTACGAACTGCACTGTTGTTAAGTCTTGTAAATATTTTATATAGTAGTGTCCGTTTTTCAATGGTAGTAGAAGCTCTACCTTTTTCATTCTTAATATTATTTAACCAGAAATAAATTCATTTAGCAACTACAGACATCTGATTTAGTAGCATTGAAACAGCATGTTCGATAAAAAAAATTAGTCGTAACTAGAAAAGTAAGAAAACAAATTTGATATCATCTTCGAAAATAAACGGATAAAGCTTTGTAAAAACAGTAATTTTATTCATATTTAAAACCTATATTTGTTATTTTTCTTTGCTTCTATGTTAGACTACATTAAAAAAAAGTTTGTTTATGTTGCTTTGACAAACATTCTAAGGTAGGGGTGGGCAACTAAAATGACCGGCCCCAAAACCTTTTTTAAATGTAAACGGAATCCGGCCCGCAGACAAAATTTATCCGGCCCGCGAGTGGATGATCCGGCCCGCTAGGCATTTTAAAAATTTACATGAAATTCTACAAGCCAACGTAAATATTACAAAGTTTGTACAAAACTTTTTTAAAATTATTTTCAATAAACTTCAAGACTTTAACCTGAAAACGTTTTTAAAAATGGCTTTTAACTTTTGCAGTAATAAAAACACTTTTGTTATAGTAACTTGTTCTGTTTCAAGTCTGTTGAATTAATTCTTTCTCAAACTATCCAAAAAAATTGTTTGCTGAACTAACTTTGATGATCTTACCTAACATAATGATTTTCATGAAAAATGACATGTAAAAAATTGATGTCTTTCCTAAATGTGTAGTGAGTTGTTCTTATAAATGTTAAAAAAAGTAGTTTTTAATAACATTGACACCTACTTTAAGTAAAACTACTCAGCTTTACATTTTAGTAGAATATTCCAAGTAGAGACTACAGTTTGCACTCTTTTCTGCTATTGATATTTTAATTGAGGAATTTTTGATTAACTAAATGGTTAAGTTTAATGATGACCAACTGATGACAATATTTCAAAACAATATCTCATAACCTTAAAGTATGTTTTGTTTAGGAAATTTATTTGTGTATGTTTGTAACAACAGTTTACAATCTAACACAATTTTGAATGAATCTTTATAAGTTTTTTTAAATAAAAAGATGGTAGTTTAATATTGGAATGTTAGTTAACTGCTGAATAATATTATTAATGTAGCCTCGAGCCAACGATTACCAAAATTAGATAATTTTAAATAAATAAATGTTTTTAATGTTTTAGTTTTAAATCTTAGATTCGAGTAACTTTTAGTAAGTAAATTTTTGTTTTTATAAATCTAACTAGTATTAATTCGGTCCAGAGTTGTAATAAATACAGAATTATGAGAACTTAATAAATATTAACTTAAAATTTTATACTTGAGAATCTTGGTAATTAATAAATTGATTCAAAATTTTAAAACACCAAATCAATTAGCATCCAGCCGGATTCAAGTCTTTTGAAGTTAGTTCTATTCGGATACGAACCTTGTCTAAAATTAGTTTTTAGCCGGATCCGGAAAACATTTTTGAAAAAGATCCGGATCTAAAAAAGGATCCAACTGAATCAGGTAGATCACTTACTCGAAATGCTCCGGCTCGCTGAGGACTATTTTTTTGGATCCGGCCCGTCAATTATTTACGTTTCCCACCCCTATTCTAAAGCTTCAAAAGAATTTTTCGAGGAGAACTACAATCTAACGATTAGTGTAAATTAAAACTTGCAAAGCAACAAGAAGCAAATTCACAAGTGTTTAAAATTTTAAGAATACATGTTTTTTATTATTTAAAATTCGAACATCATTAACACTCAAAGTAATCAATAACTATATTAATTTTTTTTTCATATCAAATAGCTTAAGGTTTTAAGTATTAGCTAAAAATTTTACAAATATTGTTTTAATAATTACGTTATCAGTCATATTAATAAATTAATGCTTATATTAAATGATAACTTGGTGTTTTATTTTAAATCTGTAACTTTGATTTAAGTTTTGGCCAATATAAAATGATACATAACTTATCTATCTAAACAAAAACAAAGTTGTTAAAACTTATTAACCTTTATGTACATAAAATAACAACATAACTAATCAAGTTGTAGATTCACTAGTGGCTAGTTTCATTTGTTTACTTAAAAATAGAATACATAATAAACTTATACGAATTAAGGAAATACACAAACTGAAAGCCTAATTTTATCTTCTTACTAATAGACTAAAAAAACACCTAACTGAAACTACAAAAAGCTTATCATTCAAAAACAAACAAAATTTTCAGTTTTGAAATCTTTTAACAATTTGCTGCTACTATTGTTATTTAAATGTGAATTTGAAGTTGCTTAATTGTATTTGTTCAAGACTATGCTATGTTCGGGAAAGGAAAGTACTTTAGTAGGCTTTTATTTTGTATAATAGACTAATTCATTTTTCATTGTTTCATATTTGCTTTAGTTGTTACCGTTCTAAGTGTTAGTAAATACCGACTCTATTATCGTATTATTACCATCCTATTTCATAAGAAAAATGTTGTTTGCTTAAAACACTCCTCTGTGTGTTTTTTGAACTTTATAAGAAAAAAAAAAGTTTATGTTGAATAAATATAGTCCCTAAGGGCTTGTTTTATTTTTGTTTAGTATGAAGTTTAGGTACAACAAATTACATTTGATTTTGCACGTTTGCATGTATTTTGTATTAAACTAATTTTTTTAATCAAAGTTTATTTTGTTTGAATTTAAAATGAAACACTTTTAAAGCCTTTAAATTATTAGTTTTGCTTTAAAAAAGTTTCTTATTAGTTATAAAAAGCAGTTGAATGACAAGCTTGTAAGTTTTTTAAGTAAAAAATAATTAACTCAATAATAAAAACTTTATAATCTTCGTTTGATGTTTAAAGATGCTTTATACATAATTGATTCACCTGTTTTTAAGACTTTAAACAATTTAAAAAACTGAAATAAACTAGCAGTTTAACAGAGCTTAATTTTAAGAATAAAAATTAAAAGTCTGAGAGTAGTTATTCAATTACACAAAGTAGTCAGCAAGTATTTATTTCTTAACTAGAACTTATATCAAAACAAAATTAAAATAACTTTTATGGATTAGTTTATTGATTATTAAGTTGAGTTTTGTTTGATTTTATTTAAAACTACGTAAAATATTTGGAACCTATCATGTTACAAACAAAAACAGGAAACAAGTTTAAGATGTTTTAATTTTTTCCGAAAGTTATATTTAGCTGTAAAAGAAATTACTAACAAATAAACATACAAAAATAAAAAAGGTAAAAAAAGTTTAGCCAGAAATTAAAAGTTATAGTAATTAAACAGGTTAAAAATGATAATTAATACTAATTTTATCATTTTGTTGATGATTGTAGTCACAGCCGCAAAAGCTACGACTTTGCACTCGGAATCAGAAAATCAGTGCCGACTTCACACCACTACTGAGCTCCGTTGCGATGGCGACGCTCCAACTACCTCGTTGCCTAGCAGCCATGACTACAGACCGCTTGCTGTCGGAAAGGCCGGTCCAAAAGGGCAGCCTGGACAAAAAGGGGAGCCTGGGACAAGCTGCACTACCCAGGACTGTCTTGCTAAAACGGCTGAGTATGACGAGCTGTTTGAAAAAATAACAAGCTGCTTCGTTGAAGAAATAAAAAACGCCAACCACAACGCTTCGTCTTTGATACGTCACAACGAGGCTGTGACGTATAGGTGCGTTTCCGGCTACTTCACTGAAAGCGTCAAAACAAGAAAGTGCCAGTTCGGCAGGCTTGTCCCCTCCTTCGCTCTTTACCCGTTCGTTTGCGACCAAGGTTGCTTGGTAACCGGTGTAGACCACGCTTCTTCGGACGCCTCCAAGGGAACCCACGTGAAATCTAAAAACTCGATCAACTACTCGTGCGACGCCGGCTACACGACGAGCGATGTCGTTGAAAGAACTTGCCGAGGCAGCGAAATCGCTCCGTCGTTTGAAGAAGAACCCCTTGTTTGTCACGCCGATTGCACTTCTGTCGACCTAAACTTCAACAGAGGCACAGTGCAGTTGCCGTTGGTTCACGGGGAAAAAGCGGTGATTACGTGCGACCCAGGCTACATGCCAATTAACACACAAAATGTCTACTGTCGAGACGGTTTTGTCGATTTGACTGATGTCGTTTGCAAGGAGCCAACGTACATTTTCGTCAACGAAAAACTGTCTTGGCTAAATTCGCAGAAATATTGTGTCGACAACTACCAAGGAAACTTGGCCAGTTACGGGCTGGAAACGGTGGCTGCCAGAAAAAAGTTGGCTGATCAGTTTAATACCCAAGAAGACTTCACTATAGGCATACGAAGGGTGAGCGGCACGTGGGTTAGAGTGGACGGTTCTGCTCTTCCTCCCACTTTCGAGTATATTTGGTATCCGGGCTACGGCGTCTCAAACAAAAACTACATGAGGGTCAGAGGTTATCATAATGCTTACCTTGAACGACTCGGAATCGTTTGGAATCACGACGAAGGGCTTCAACGATTGTTCGTTTGCGAAAATTAACAACAATGTTTATAAAAAAGAAATCCTATTAAAAATTTTCAGTGTTAACTGCATAAATTTGTTTTTATGTTATTTTTCAGTAAAAAAATTATTAAATTTAAACTCCTATCATTAAAACGAAACAAAATCTTTTAATCCTGAACACTAAAAGTAATGAATATAATAACTTTTTTTTAACTTATGATCGTAAGCAAATTAGAACACTCTGAAAAGTGTGTAAAAAGTATGTGTGAAAACTTGTAAGTTTTTTTGTTCGGTCGCGCATTTCTAACATAAAAACTTAATAGCTTTTTCAATATTAAGTTTTAACAAGAAAATAATTATTATTTTTAAATCTGTAATAGTCTAAACTTGATTTGAATATTCACTTATAAAATGTTTTCATGACTAGTTGTCTAAATTATAAATTCATAAAAAACATAATAAAATACTTTTAATACTTTAATTGATGTAAAATTGGCTTATTTTTCTTATATCTCATTAAATTTTTTTTTGTGTTATGCTTTAATAACTATTATGTATTTATTACAAAGCTTTATATACTTGAAAAATTACATTAAATGTTTCTAGTATCATTATTTTTATATCATATAAAATTTTTTAGCAAACACTTTAATCTTAACTAACACTAAAGTTTACAAATAAAAAAACTTTTTAGTTCTAGATTTTTACATAAGTAATAAACATACTTTATATTATATGATCTGACATGTTTATAAATATATCAGTTGTTCATGAAGTATAAATCAACCATGCTTTTTTCTTTCTGTAACACATTCAAAAAGTTTTTTTTAATGCAGGTTGAATGTAATCAAATAACTTAATTGCAAAGCTTATTTTATAAATTTCATTGACTGGTTTAACAGCTTGTTATTAATTTTTACAATTATTCACCTTAGAATTGTATTGATTACTTGTAATAAACTTTAGTTGTAAATGACTGTATTTTGTTGAAATAGAAAAAGTATATGTTTTTGATCAAAACCTAATATCAAATTTAAACTAAACTATTACATGGTACAAAAAGGTTTTAGAGGTAACTAAAAATATTTTTTAGTTTTTCTGTTGTTTTTCATTACGAACAGAAACATGTTAAAGCAGATACAATAGTTTTTTGAACGACAAAAAAAGCTCTCAAAAAGTTTAGTCTAAGGACCTGGTGTACGAAAAAACCTTTTAGTTATTGAGTCGTACACCACGGGTACCTTTTAACGTCTTGTCAATGACGCAATCACAATCATTTGCAATCAAACAACTAAGACTAATTTTAAATAACAAAAAAGCTTTAAAATTTTATTCTTTATTTACTTGTGTTTGTTTACAACAACTTTTCATTTTTACTTAACTTTAGATCAAAATGAATATATTTTAAATTATCAATAAGAAGGAAAACTTTTCATTAAATTCTATGTAATTAGGTCGAACAAATATTCATACTATAAGGAATTTTGTTTGAAATATAACAACAAATGTTCTTATACTAAATTATAATATCTAAGGATATGTAAAGCTACTTAAAAAAATCACTAAAGGAATTAAATATAATACTTGTTGTTTTGATTAGTTTCGATTAACGCTTGTAAACAAAATACCAAGAATTAAATACAAAAGCCATACAACAAACTTACAAAGTTAAGTAAAACTTAAGATTTGCATTGGTTATCTGGCTAAAAAGAAGGTCGAAAACGAAAAACATGAAAATTCGTAAATGTTTGTATAAAGTATAATATTAGTTTTTTCTTACAAAATATCAGCAAACTGCAAAACTCTTCAAATGCCTTCCCAGCTTCTGGTTAACTTTGAACTTGGGATTTTTCTTGTTTCCCCCCTTCTTCCCCCTCCTCTCTAACGGCTTGTTCCACTCAACGTTCAACAACAAACTGTCGTAAGCGTACTTGTGCAGCCTCCTCCTCGCGTTTTCACCGTCCTGTCTGCAGTAGTACTGCACGTACGCCACGCCCTTCGAAACGCCCGTCTTCTTGTCAGCGACCAGGGTGGTTTTTTTCAGCTTGCCGAAAGGCCTGAACAAATCTTCGAGGTCGCGCTTGGTCGCGTCGTGTGACAGGTTGGTCACCAAAAGGGTCGTTTCGTAATCTGGCTTGCGGTCATGCAGGGTTTGAGGGGCCCCGTTTTCTCTTCTCCTGCAAGGAGGCACGTAAATGCCAGTTGAACTGGCTTGGTTTTTCGCGGGTAAAGAAGCATGGTCTCTTTTGATTAATTCGGAATCTCCTTTGATCTCTTTAACCTTATTTTCGACTTCCCGTCGGATCTTTGAAGTTTCTTTCTCGTCAACCAAATTATCCTCGTCATGCAGAAACTCCATTTTTACATTATCAATAAAAGCGGTGGCCTTCGAAGCTCCTGGCATGCCCTCAGCTTCGGCCCCGAACTTTTTCAATTTTCTCCTCCTAGCCACCGATTTGGCCATTTTCGTCTTCACCAGCCGGTACTTGCGGGTCACCCGGACTTTCTCCTTACTTTCGTTGTACTTCCACTCTACCACCGTTTTGGTATTCCCCTCGATCGTAACTTCCGCTGGAGGCAAACTTTCAAGGTCACTTTCTTCCCACCAGTCTTTCTTGTTCGTTTTCTCTTTAAACGTCATCTTTTTCTTGTTGGTCGCTTTCATATTGCTGGTCATTTTCTCATCGCTCATTACTTTCTCATTACTCGTCAATTTCTCTTTGTACGAAATTGTCTCCTGTTCCGCCGAACTTATTTTGCTTTGTTTCGCCGACATTGTTGTTGAGATTTTTATACAATTCTGTGAACTATACTAAAAGATATTTTTCGTTTCTTGAATTTAAATAAGAACTCAACAACTCTTATAAGTGAAGCTGACTTTATGGCTGATACTTATTTAAACCATTGTTTGGTGTTTGAAAAGATAGCTCGTATAAACTAACTTGTAAAGCTTTTAAATTAACATTGTTCACTGACTCTAGCAAGGACGTAGCGTGAGCGCATTATGAATTATCTATTCATAATATTGCTTTTGTTTTTAGTTTTTACTAAAAGCAACTTTATCTATCTGAAACTAAAAGCAAATTCTTTTTAGCTTGAGTACAAATTAAAAGCTTCAATTTAGAGAAATTAACGGCTGCAGATTTTTTAATCTGCCTTTCTGGGCTCTGCTAACTATATTTTGATGAATTTTAATTAAGATCATGTTTAAAATAAATTGAAATTCTTTTTATTTGTTATGATTTGGTTGTGTATTTTTAAAAGTATAAACTATTTTTGCTTTGTTTTTTGGTTGGCAAGTGACCTTAAAGTATAACTTTAAGTTTCTTAAGCCAGACTACTTTTAAATTTATTTAAAATTATTAAATTGAATTATTTTCCCATTTTTTTTTACTGTTTCAGCCTGTTTTACAACTCACATTTTTTGAATAGTGTAATACAGAAATTTTAAATGTTGCCAAATATAACTAAAACTTGTTTATAAGTGTATCAAATTAATGATTAATAACTTAACATAATATTAATTGTCAAAGGAAGCTAACAAAATGAAATTTTATAAATTTCTGTTAATGAAAATAGTACTGTAAAATGTATTTTAAAAGAAAATCTGTTAAAAATTACTGTTTTTGTTGCTTGATAATACATTTATTATTAACAGTAAAACATTAAATCAACAAAAAACTTTATACCTAGAAAACCTAAGTTATAAAGTATATGCAGGTATATACTCTTAATTGTTTATGATACTCGTTTTAAAGTGTTTGTCATCATAAACTTCGAAAAAGCTTTTTATTATGAATTCAAGTATAAATTTACTTTTAAGAAAAAATCTTTTTTGAAAAAGTATTCTAAGGTCTAAATGTAAAGAATTAAATAAACAAGTAAACACTTATTGAAGTTAAAGTTTAAACAACTTTTGTATGAATAAATAATTGATAATAAAATAACATATAGCCTTTATCTAAATCTTTTAAAAACTAGATCGAGTTTTTCAACTAAAAAAATATTGTAGAAACTTATCTAACTTTTTAGTATTATAAACTTTGAATTTTTCAAAAGTATATCTTACCTTATTTTATATATTGAAAATGTTTTGTCTTTATATATTAAACTTTAAACAGCCTATGTTTATATTTTTAAACATCTAAATGTTTTATAACTATGTATCATCTTTAAAAATAGAACCAAAAGTTTGTTTATATAGTATGTCATTGAAAGCCATTTAGTTTACTTTGTCTTTAAAATATAAATTAGGCTTTACTAAATATAAAATTGTTTAATACTTATAATCTGCTTAATTCTAGACAGTAAAAAAAGATTTTATTTCAGACACTAAAACTTGTTTTCAATTTTAAGACCTAATTATTTAAGTAACGAGGTTTTTTATTAATAAAAACATAATAATTTAATACTTAATATTTCAGGTAATTATTTGCTAATTATATAATTTTGAGAAGTAGTTTTAGTTACTTGGTTTAAAAAACATTTTTTAGCTTAGTTATTGTTTTTTTATTAAGCTGTAAAATGCATAGAGCTGTAATTGCACTTTTTTAGTTTTTTAGTTCTAAAACTTATATGAAAGTAATAAAACATAAAGTTAATTAGTTTCGATACTATAAAATAATCTAAGTTGCACAAATAAAACCATCAATTCTTAAAAAAAAAGGTAATCCAAATATAAGGACAGAATAATTTAAGCACAAAAATTTAAATGAATGTATCAATACGCTTATGATATTAAAAATTCTTTAGAAATTTATTAGTTAAGTTTTTAAAAGAGTAACATAACTTTTTCTTTACAAAAGCTTAATTCAAAATAAAACTTAAAAAAAAGATATTTTTATTAAGCGATTTTGCTTCTTAAGAATGAAATTAAAAAATAGCTATTTTAAAGTCTAAAATTTTACTTCATTCATGAAATTAAAAGTAATACTTTATCTATTATCAAAAAAATTGTTAGAACTTTTACTTTGTTTGTAAATATTCAAGCATATATAAAAAGATATTCTCAGTTATAAAAGCCGACATAGAAAATAAATAACATAATTAAAAAGAATACAGTATTTAACTTATAAAGTATTTCCTTTACTACGTACTATTTTTAAACAAATTTTGTAGTGTTTTATAAAACTTTTTACTAACATATATACTTCTGAAATTTTGAGTTTTTAAAGTTTTCTAATTTTGGAGAAAAATACAAACAAAACAGTACTAGTTTAAATTTTCAAAGTACTTTATAAAACTAGTGATCAAGTTCTGTACCGTTTTTGTATAACAACTTAAGTTATTCCAACTAATTTACTCAAGTTAGCTAATACAAATGTAAGCATATAAGCAAGTATTTAATTCAACTACTTTACTTAGATCAGGGATCGGCAGGCTATTGGTTATCGCGGGCCAAATTTCAAGTTTTAAAATTTTCCGCGGGCCGCAGTTATAGTTTTAGTCAGACACTTTATGATAAAGTGACGATGTGCAGAAATGTCGATGAATCCTAAAGTGACGCTTCGTGCTAAAGTGACGGTGTGCATAATGACCTACTGTGCTAAAGTGATGCCGTGCAAAAGTGACGCACCATGCAGTTTTGCTGCCATTAAATTTTGACTCGCTATTGTATTTTTATGTTTTGAATACAAATAAATAAAAAACAGTCTTATTGGCAACTACTCTCTTATTTCACACCAGGGGTCGGCAGGCAACTAGTTCTCGCGGGCCAAATTTCAAGTTTCATGCGGGCCGCAGTTTTAGTTTTAGTCAGTTTTTATTTTTAATCGGTTTTAGTTATATTTAGCTTCTTATAAGGGTCTGGCCTGGCCCATTTAAAATGTTTTTGTTTTTTTTTAGAGTATAAAATCAATATTTAATATAATATTTTCTAGTTCTAATATTTGTCCTAATTCTATTTCAATCATTATTTATATATTTATTTAAATAATATAACAATTTTGTTCTTTTCATTACTACCTAACTCTTTAAAAATGAAATTAGGAATCTATCAGACGTTTTGTGTTTGAAAAAAAATTACACGTTACACAACAATAATCATCAAATATCTGCAAAAATATCAACTGCAAACACAGTGATGCAGTAAAACAATTAATAAAATTTTATATCCATTTCCTATTCTAGTTCAGTTTCATCTGGTGTTGTTTTCATATAGTGTTGTTTTTTATCTTTCTTTTAGTCTTTTGCATTTTGTAGATAGCCATTTCACGCAGTAACTTACAAGCAACACTCACTGACATCTGTTCAAAAACTAAGGTCAAAAAACAGATGTGGATCACTTTGTACACTTTTTACATAATCAACTTCTATTTATTTAGTTATTATTTTATTTTAAGTTGTTGAAAATAATCTTTATATATTCAATACATTGCACATCACATGTTTAAAGTTACAGTTATTTTGTTAAGTTAAGCAAAATACAAACAAAACTTATATTATTGATTTAATTTTGAATATCCCAAGTTTTTCTTTTAAAACCCTTAAATACTTTAATAATCTATTTAAAGTTTTTCTGGTTGCACATTTTTGAAACAAAAAAGTTAAAATCAGTTACATCAAATCAGTCAGTGTTATTAAAGGATAAAAAAATGTAAAAAAGCCAAGATTCAAAAACTTTGCCATTTAAATAAAGTAATTTATAAATTAAAAAAAAAAAATTTACTAAATAGTTATTGATTTCTTTTAAATATTTTTTTACAAATTTTAATATAGTGATAAAATAATTATGAAAGAGACATTTTTATAATCACGTGTAAAAGCAAAATACCTAAGTTATAAAGAATCGACATGTTAGTAAAACACTGTAATATTTGTGCACATAAAAACCTTTATACTAAATAAAAGTACTTATTGCTTTGTTAACTTACTAAAGCTAAAAAATTTTCCAATCCAAGTACGTAATCTTTTGTATACACTCCAAGACGTTGTTATTCGAAAGGAAAGTCAAAGTCTAAAATTAAAAAAAACTGCTAAAACTGCTATCTGCCTTAATTCACATATTTAAGTTAAGCAAAGAAGATGAAAAACGATTTTTATATGATATCCAGGTACTAACGGTAATAAAAATACAGTTTTTTTTTTTCCAAAAAAGTCAATTTAAAATATAGTTTTGTTTAGCGGCCAAAATTTATATGTTCGAGGGCCACATTTAAATGCTAGCGGGCCGCAGATTTTTTCTTTCGTTGGCCGCATTCAATTTAAATAAAAAACATGCTCGCGGGCCGCAGATTTACACTTCGAGAGCCGCAGTTGGCCCGCGGGCCGCAGTTTGCCGACCCCTGACTTAGATTCATCCATTATTTTACTTAACGGTTCGCCAATGTTACAACGCTTTGCTATACCAATTGTATCTATATTTGTAGATGACAGTGTTACGGCTGTTAGATTTTGTTGTATCTGCTTAAACTTATTCCAAATTAAACAAAAATGATCAAAAAGCTGTATGTTAGAAAACAACGTCAAACAATGAACAGCATTCTGTTCGGGGAAATCTTTTCTTTTCATATTTTTTTATGCAGCAGAGCAGCACTAAAAGCTCAAACCAAGGAAGGAAATGAAGAAGGTGTTAGGTCACACAGCGTCGATACCTCGTAGAACTTTGTGACGTCATACTACTATGACGCCAGCAGAACGTGGCTCCACGCGCAGAACCAGAACGAGAAGAACTGAATCGGCAAAAATTAGCTGGCAGTAGACACTTGCGGAGAGGGGAAACCACCATTTCAAACTGACCAATGAGCGGATGGAATTCGTTGAAGTGATCGGCGGCGTCAACCCATTGCAGCCAACCCAGTGAGCGGTGAACGACTTCACATCGACAAAAAGATGAATTGAAACTACGACTTCAAGAAAGTTTTGACTACATTCGGATGTCGACAGGTTTTGGCGGGAAAATTATTTAAAAAAATAATCCGCATGAGAAATGCTACCGAGACTTGGTTACTCCCTTTGAATTTGTTCACAAAAATTCTTGTTCTTTTAAATTAACTGAAAAATGTTTAAATCGGTTTAAGTAATTAAAAACTTAACTTATAATTGTTTGTTAAGTGTTATTTTGTCATGTAATAAAAAGTTAAGTTTAAAACTTATGTACACAGTTTAGTCAACTGACAGAAATAAATAATGTTGATGGTTAATAAATCATGTCTAAAATGAGCAATTCGTTTTGTTCAAAACATCAGTGTTAAGTTTGTTTGAAAAAAGCTGTTTGTTTTGTGATTTGCTCTTTAAACACAAAATATATATTTTTATTTGTTTTGTTGTAAAGCGTGTAACCTGACCGTCTAAACCTGGACTATTTATACAAAAAAAAATTCTAATAAAATCATGAACGAAATATATTTTCAAAATTAAAACATTTTGTTGAACATAATACGTGGTGTACGATTCAATAACCGAAATGTTTTTTCGTACACCAGGTCCTTACACCAAGTTGTTATAGCGCTTTTCTTTTATTTTTCAATAAATAATCCTAATAAATTTCAAAATAGTATATAAACGAAGAATGCTTATAATAGAGAACATATTTATATGTAATACAACAACAAGTACAGTTATATACAGCGCAAAAATGTACAAAACATGTATTTTAGAATCAAAATGTACACGTTAATTTTAAGACTTACAAACTTTTGATACCTTTTTAGAAGTTTATCATTAAGAATTTAATCAAATACAGTTTAATAAAAATATATGTAATGTACTTTGTTGTACTGTATATTTGAACTTTCTTAGCCTTAACCTATTTCAAATATTAACAAACATACATAAAGAGTTTATAAGTAAGTTATTTATTATTTGACGTGCTTGATTCAAACACATTTTGAACTTTCAGAATAGATTAGCTTCAAAATAAATAAAACATTTCAGTATCAAACGGTTTTTTCAAAAGCTATTTTTTTAATTTAAATTCCGAAAACGTTTATTTGCTTTTTCAAAATGACCGTTATATTTGTTGACTTTGAGAAAAAGCTAACTTTTTATCTCAAAAATGTTGACTTAGGCAATTAATATACTTATCTCTTCAAACAAGAGTGGATTAGGATAAGTTCCGAATATTTTCAGTTGATGTGTAAAACAGTTTTTAAACCAGCTGAATTTGTTTTAACATTTTTATTACCAGGTTTAACTTTATCAAGTTACTATGAAAAGCATTTTTTTTAAAACTAAATCACAAAGTCTACTCTAAATTTAAAAAAAAGTATTGAAAAACGTAACGCTTTAAAAGAAACTATTTTCTTTTTATCGTTCAAAGCAGACATGTTAAAAAGCTCTGCTTTGTTTACTCGAGCGTGAAATTACTAACTTAAAACAAACCAAAGTTTATACGCTTCATTGCTGAATTACCATAGTAATTGTTAGCATTTTAACAAGTCTGGTTCAAAGCATTTATCGCGCGTAAAACGTATATTTTAAAACAGCAAATGTGTTTTTTTTAATCATAATAAATTGCTTTAAATTTATCCTTTAGAATACATCTGAAAACAAAAGTCTTTTTGTATTGTATGCTTTTCATAAATTGAAAGTCCATGATTGAGTCATAAATCAAACACAATTTTACGTAAAGTTGGCGTAAAAAATGTTGTTTTATGAAACGAATAAGGTTATAAAGTACGTCTTTTTATAAAAAGTATTTTGTTCAGATAACTTAAAAAAAACTTTTTGTTTCAACAAAGAGTAAAAAAGATTTCTAAAATGTTTCTAAACTATCTGTGTCACTTACTAAAAGTATATCTGTTTTATAATGAAAAAACATTTTATAATTTAAATTGTCATGCGTTTAAAATAGAATTACTTTACTTTTATAAAATTTAGTTTCTATATTTTACATTAAAATTGAATTATTTATATTATACTAGTGTTTTTTTTTTGAAATTAAATGCACTTTCAAAGATAAATGTAGAATAAACGCTTTTTTCAGAATAGTTAAATGTTTTTTTTAAGACGACTGAATTAATTTTGTACGTTTCTTAAAAATTTGTAAGTTTATTGTTTAGTTTCAATTTTTTCCAATGTAAATTTTTATAAATTTAAAAATATTTTTCACAAAAACTTTTAAGGTGTATCATATATTTAGAAAACTTTTATTTAGTTGATTACGTTTTGCATCAGGTTTATTATTTAAAGTTTTCAGTTTGTCTTTATCTTATTCATACTTTATTTACAACTTGATAACTTTTTTTTTCTACGAACAGTTGTTTTGATGTTACAGAAGCTTTATACTAACAGTTATAAAAGTTATAGTAAATTACAAAGTTAAGGAAGTGTTTTACCTTCTGTTTCTTAATATTTCTGATCACTTTTTATTTTTTATTTAGCTATCATAGTTCTGAAAGTCTTCGTAGAACTTTATTCGAAAGAATTATTATTGTATCTTTTAATTTCTATAGAAAAATTAGCAGTTGGTTTTAGTTTAAAATGTTTTAGTTTTGTTCAGAGGGTAACAACTATTTGAACATAGGAACCTTATTGCATCTGATTGAATAAATATTTTTTGATATTCTTTACTTTAAGAGGTAAAAAGTTATTTTTTATAAACTTTTACTTGTAAGTTATAGAACTTTTGGTTTAAATTTGAAGTAGCTGTAAACTCAACATGTGTATATTCAACTCAATTAAAGTGTATCGAAATTTACAAAGTCATGTTCACTTGAATTGGTCAGTAAAGTAAAGTAAAATTTAGAAGTAATAAAAGTGTACTTTGTATTTTTTATACATTGCTTTATATTATAACTATTATCATTCTGTTTTTGTACATTAAATGTTTTCAAAGACTATTTGTGAATGGTTTTCACCTGACAGAATTTTAAAACTAATACCAGCTCTCATTCAAAGTATGCATGTTGTTATTGAGATAGACTGTTGAAACATAAAGCTAGTTTTTAAATTTATTAATTTTCATAGAAGATTAACAGACGCAAGTAGCAATGACGTTTATTAAAATTCCTAGCCGGAAAAATGCTAAAAAATTTATTACTGTAAGCTTAGTTGCTACTGGAATTTTGGTTTGTGTGTCTTGGATCGCTAATGTTTACGGCACACTAATACTGGACACTCACAAGTTTAGAGTAGAAGGTTTAGATGAGCACAAGCCTTTAAGTTACCAAGTGCTAACAGAAAACGTCAACAGCAACAAACAAGTAAGTTTTTATTTTTTAATATTGCTTTTTTTTCTGAAATTTTTTATAAAAGTTTATCGTGTTTTAAGGTCAGTTTCGTAGTATGTTTTTGTGAGTTTATAGTTTTTTGTAGGTTATGAATTAAATTTTCAAGTTACTACAACACAAATTTTTAAGTTACTATAGTTTTAAATTTATTGTTATATAAATGAATGGAAAATGGTTAGTGTATCCCTTGCTTCCTTAAACTTGCTAAAAAAGTTTATTTATTTTAATTAAATTTTTTGAGAATTGGTTTAACAAAATAAAATAACTTTGCAACTGAAATAAAAACTATAAACGCTCGACTTAAAATAAGTTTCTCAGAATACAACATATTAAACAGAAAACCATTTTATTTTGGTACAAACCATTTGGAAATAGTTTTGACCAAACATTACCAAGCAACTGCGGTAATTGTAAAGTTACAAGTGATATTAATAAGGTTAGAAAGTATTAAATTTAATGCCTTATCAATACTTTGATAATTACTATCAAGTTGTTAGTTTGCGTAATGAGCTTTTTGAGTTTAAAGCTAAATTTACATTTGCTATAAAAACTAAGAGTAAATTTGTGTTCTTTGCTTTTAAAACAGTTTAAAATAAAGCTTATAAGTTTTTTTTTTGTTTTCTATTACTCGTAATTTTTTGTTAACTTTTTAAAAGGATAATACGTTCGTTCTATAATACTTTTCAAAAATAACATAAGAACTGTTTTGTTTTATGTAGCTTTCAATTCAAAATTATGTTTATGAGATAGATTTAAGCTTTTTTAAAAGGTAAATATTTATTTTTTATATCTTATTTATTCAGTTCAATGATTCAAGTGTAGTCGTTTTCCATTTCATTCAAATACTATGCCACAATATAGGTAAGAAAATTAAAATGTTATTTAAAAATACAGAGTTTTGCTAAATATTGAAATACTAGCCAACACAAAATTAAGAACAATAACTTAAACAGAAAAGAGCTTATTGAAGTTATAATAAAAGTACAAACAAACATTTATATTTTTTACCAGGTTTTAGTGGGAAACATTTATATGAATGAATACTTTTTAGTTTTTATTACATAAACAATATTGCTCAGTACAATATACTTTTTTATTAATATTTGACAAGATCGGAATTTCTCCCAATTGAAACCTTGTAAGAACTTTTAAAAAGTTAATTTGCACTTTTATTGTTATTCGTTAGATTTACTAAAGTTAAATGGAAATAAAAATTGTTTATGTTTTCAACATCAAAATATTAAAATTTAACTGCGTTTATTAAACTTTTATAACAACGATAAAACATAAATTTTAAAGTAATATAAAAATCGTCAGCTGATAAACAAAAAAAAAAAAAAAAAACGATAACAGAACTAATCATTGTTTTTTAAAGATTAAACGACCAACTTTTTGCTTTTTATACAATGGAGGCGCCTCCTGCAATCAAGATGAGAAATTTATATTTCAAAGAGTATGACAACTATTTCAACCTCACAATGTCTTACAGGTTGGTAAAAAAAATCATTTTTTTTATAGTTTGTTAACTATGTATCAATATAATCTTTGATCGTTTCAGTGGTAACGTTTTTATGACTAGTATATTTTTTGGCTATCAAATCAAACTAAAGTAACAGGTTGGTATATAATTTTTTTTTTGTTTGTTAACTATGTATCAATATAATCTTTGATCGTTTAAGTGATAATATTTTTATAAATAGATGCATTTGTTGGCTATCAAATTAAACTAAAGTAACAGGTCTTTAAATAAAATCATTTTTAATTTAGCTTTAAATTTCAGTGTTTATTTGTTTAAAAATTTAGGAGAAATTCGGACGTATATTCCCCTTACTCGAGCATGACAAACGTGCTGAGAGAAATTCGGGAGAAGTACGAAAACAGCACAGATTTCGGCATCCACCAGATTTTGCAGAAAAAGAAGAAACTGCTGTTGTGGGTCGCCTCAAACTGCGGGGGTTCAGTGCCGGGAGCCGCGGAGAGAATGAAGATCAGCGATCTGCTGAAAAATACCACAGTTGGAGATAAGTTTGACAGGGAAGGCTGTTGTTTTAGCGAAAAAAGATTTCCTATGGAAAGATTCAAAGAGTATAAATTTTATTTAGCGATGGAGAGCAGTTATCACTGCAAGGATTACATAACTGAAAAGTTGTACAGAAATGGGTTCCTCCAAGAAACTGTTCCAATTGTCTGGGGAACCAAAAAATCTGATTATAATGTTCCGAAGAATAGTGTTATTTTTATGGAAAACTACGATACTATGGACGACTTAGCTGGTTACTTGAATTACCTGGATAAAAACGACACAGCATACTTAGAGTACTTCAAATGGAGAAAAGCTGACCTTTCAAGTGCCTCGACTAACCAACATGGTTTGTGCGGATTGTGCAGTGCTATACGAGAAATCAACGGACAAGAAAAAAAGTTGAAGAACAAAATTGTCAAAAGTGTCTACAGCTGGATTTACGAAGATGAGAACTCTGAGTGTTTAAAGTTTAGTTAGTGAATTTGTTTGTCACCGTATAAAAAAAAACTGTTGTTTCTAACTTTAAAATAAGTAAAAAAATGTTTTATTTCTCTAACTTTTGTTCTTGAAATTAAATTGCAATTTCTAAATATTAACTTTTCAATCAGAAAACTTTAGATTTAAAAAAGTTTTTAGTTCAAAACTACTTAAAAATAATAACATACAATGTCTGATTATATGTATATATAAATATTAAACTATATTATTTATTTATAAAAATATTAACAATTAAAGTAGGGTCAACGTAAAAATGATTTTTTTTTTAAATTCTAAAATTGTATATGAAACTTTGTTAGCTAACGTAGTTTTTAGGCTATTTTTTGGGCTTCCAGTTTATATTTTATATTTTCTCGTTTAAACCAGTCATAGTTGAACTTGCTATCTTTGTTTTTAACTTAAAAAATGAACTTTCAATTGTTTTGTCTTAGCTAACTTTTATTTTAAAAAGTATAACCAATACTATTGTCGATTAAAAACGTATTTTTTAAATTCGATACATAAAACTTGAGCAGTTTTTTTTAAAAACTTTGAGTATTTGAGTTAAAAAAACACAAAATTTGTGAATAAAATCAAAAAAGTAATAACAGTTTCTCAAATAGCTATAAACGAATTACAAAGCTTCTAACGTAAAATATTTAAATGTTTATCTCTTTTTGCAATGCATTATATGAATAAGAAAATGACCTTTTTTTAGCAAAGATTTTTTTACTAACACTAGTTTTGTTACTCCGAGATGTATTAAAGTTTTAGATTTATACCATAATTGTGTTTTTTATTGTAGTTACTGTTTTTTAATACTGATATATACAATTTAACTTTATGTTTATGTACTTTGTTTACTTCAATCGTTATCGTTATTAACTTTGATAATTATAGTTTGCCAAAAACGTACGAAAAGTTTTACTTATTTTACTCATTTATGATCAAATCTAGCTAGTTTTATATTCAGAATATTTTCTTAACCGTAGTAAAACTTAATCTTTTTTTCAAAAGTCAATCAAAAGTATAGTACAGCTTTTTATATTGTCATTTTATAAATATTCAAAAGAAAATGTGGCACGTATTTTTTTTGAAATTTTTTAATGGCTAAAAAGGCTAAAAACTTTTGAATTAGTTTATTTAGTGTTATTGAAAATAAGCACATTTTTTGAATTTATAATTTTTTTTGTTTTCAAACATTTGGTGGAGCTCGTTTGTTTGAGTGGTTTAATTATCTTTCTTTACTTTGTTTTAATAAACTACTTGAAACTATTAAAAGCTTGTTTTTTCCTACACAAGTTAAAAGTTTAAATTAAACAACTTTTTTAAATATTTTTTCAAAGTAAAGTGTTTATACTTATATATTCGATAGTGGGTATGTAGGACTAACGCAAAAGAAACTATTAAACTTGTCTATGCGTAAACAGAAAAAAAAAAACTGTTTAAAACAAGAACGAGCTTATGTCTATTTTTTAGCATAAAAAATAGACTATTGAAGTTTAACAAGTTTAAATTTAATTTTAAATATTCTACATTCACTTATAAAGGAAATAACTTTTGCTTATGTTTTTCTTAAGTTTTTGCATTAATTTTTTTTTTAATAAATACAAATAAATAAACAGCAGTGGTGAAGCGTGGTGTTTATTTGTTAAGGGGTGAGGAAAAATTGCTCATTTAAAAAAAATCCCTAACTTAAAACTTTAGTTTTGATCTGTGAGCGCTTCGACGTCTTCTTTACTTTTTAGCTCGTTTTTGGTAAACTGCTACTGTTTATTCGCTTGCTTACTTCACCCGCTTGCGTGGCATGCGCGTCTTCTCGCTAAAACATTTCAATTTTATAGCTTCCTTTTTTAGTTTGTTTACATTCAGGAAATCTTTCAATTATAATGCTCGAAAACTGTTTTTTTTTTATTTCACATGTTGCTTGAAGTTCATTAAGCTCCGATATTTAGCTGCTCATAAACTTTTTGTGTTGAAAATTTACATATATTTAAAATTCAGCTGATACACATTGAGCTTTCAGCTACGACATTGCGAAAGTAACGAATCAGAAATATATGAGGTTGAAAAAAAATTAGCAGTATAATTAACAACGGTTAATTATTTTTTAGCCATATTTTTTGTAATACTTCATTACTACATAAATTTCTTACTTTTGAGCTAACATAAGCAATTTTATCTAGTTTTTAAGCTAGATTTTTTAGCTTTAAAAAAAATTGTTTTATAACCACAATGATATGTTTTATGTCTTAAATACGCGGTCTCCAAAAACTTATAAACTGTCTGCTTTACTTACGAGTATATTACAGTACTTAAATAACATGACTTATTCCTAAGTTATGAATAAAACACACTTTAAATTAATGTTTGTTTTAAAATAGTTACTATCAAATCTAAAGAAATAAAACTGTAATAGTTAATAAGCAAATAAAACATTATAATACATTTCATGCAAAACACCTACAACCTTGACAAAGTATAATTTATTCTTCACTACACAACGAACTCTTTCTTCAATGTAGATTATACTTCATAGGCTCGAACTTAACTTGATATTGCTTTGATCATGCGAACTTCATCGTGACTTAAGACTGCATACGCCTTGCAGCAGATACAACAACTAACGCGTATTTTAAAGACAAACGCCGATATATACGCATTAGCAAGAAATTAACTCCTTCAAATAATTAATGTTATTGTAGGAAACAGGGAAAATTGTTTTGAGAAAGCTTATCGAATGATTTAGTTGTTACAAAAAATTCCGTATTTATTCACACGCTTTAAAATAGTAAAATGAAATGTTGATTTCATTGCAGTTTCAGTTTAGTTTTGGTGGTACAGCCGAAGTAGGGCCCCATCTAAAGCAGCGTTTTTCTAAACTTAAAATCTTAAGCTAAAATTTTTTCAACACTGTTTTTTTTCTGGATGGAGCAACAGCTCCAGCGTTAAACTGTATAAAAATAAGGAAAACTGTTCAATAGTTTTTGATCTTATTAAGTTATATAGAACTAATAGAATTAAAATGCAAATTCATTTTTTTAATCCCTTTAAACTATAATAAGTTTATTATAACTCAGTAAGTAGTATAAACAAATGACATAAATATTATTAAATTATCTAATCTATTATCAAGTTATAAACTACTAAATTAAAACCAAACTCTTTAGATAAAAATACAAATTGAGTTAATGAGAAGTATTTCACCCTGTTTTAAAAATCAAAACCTTAAAAAATTAACAACCTACCTAATCAAGCAAAATAAAACACTTTACATTGTTCAAAAACATTTTACAGATGGCTAATAAGGTATCCCAGGGATACTTCATAAAACTTAACGTCAAATACGCTAACGCTGTTTATGTTTTATACTTTTCTTTTTATTTCATTTTTTATAAAAAAAAGCTCTTACAAGTTTTATCAATATAAACTTATACTCGAAAATTTGAATTTCTGTTTTATTTACCACAAATGTTACAAGTTTAGAGTTTAGTAAGTTTATAACTAAAAAAGGACAATTAAGCATTTCATCATAACAATAGCTATATTAAAAAAAAATAATATATGCAAATTATGGTCAAGAAGTTAAAGAGAAAAAATATCAATAGATATGTGATGGTAAAAATTTATTAAAAGTGTGTTTTAATGAATTCTAACAAATATGTATAAAATCTGGCTTACCAGAGATTCTTTACAAAATAAAAATAAAGTTTTTAAAGTAATTATAGTTAAAAAATATTAAAGTTGATAATACACAATAAAAACATATACCAATATTCAAAACTTCAGTTCTTATAATAATTTCAGGGCACAGATAATTCATAACTTAACATTTATTTTTCATTTGCTAATTATAATCATGCTTATAATTTGGCTTTTAAAAGCATATTTATATCAAAAATAAACTCAAATTTTCAATGAGAGGAATTACTATTACATGCTTAAACCTTTATATAAATTAAGTTAAAAGTCATAGTCGTTGTTTTTGTTGCCTTCTTTTCAAATATCAGTCCTTCTCGCACCGGCAGTGAACTGAACCGCAGTTATCACAAGGTTCAAAAACGCTAGCAACAATATTCTCACTAGTGGCTCCATTCGTCATTTTATAGAAGTTATTGTACAACGAAATATATTTAACACCTTTCACTCCGCTGTACGGAGTTCCTATCGCTCCGTAGTCCTCCATCGTGGCAACTTCCTGCACCCCTGGCATCTTTGTTTTGATTTCGGGGACTTCCTTCAGGGGGCTGGAAAGGGCGGTACGGACGCAGTCTAACGCGGAAAACGGCAGCGAGTTTTCGCTGTTTCTGACGTAATCATTTTCCGGTTGGTTGCTTTCAGCTTGAAGTTCAGCTTTCATTCTTAATAGATGCTGCGTTACGAAACTTCTTTGACTGAAAGCTTTATTTGGATCTTTTTCTGGCGGGAGTCTATTATTTCGCTGGAAACCTGGAGAGTAGACACTACTTTGACGCACATGTGTCGGGCTTTGTGGATACCCATAATTCGGACCCATGAACTGCCCGTTAACACCGCCATGATAGTTAGTTGGCGACTGAATAACATTTTTATACTGCAAGTTTATATTGTCATTACGCCGTTGATTTTCGACCGTTACTTGCTGATAGGATTTGAGCGGAATTCTTAAAGTTTGATCTTCTCTCCACATGGGAACTTCACTGCCCGTTTGGAAACCTCCGTTGGCTTTAACGTAGTTGATAAAGTTACACCATGTTGGATTTGTTGATAATGTCTGCGAACAACCGATAACAATAAGCAGAGATGTGGCTCTCGTCAGCATTACATTGAGGCGCTGTTGAATATGAGTAATTATTACAAAAGAAATACTTTTTAAACTTGCTGATTAACTTAACAATGATAGTTCAGGGTTTCAAAAGTGGGCGAACTGCTCCATATGGGCGACTTTGGACATCAAGGGAAGCTAAACGTTCAAGGACGAAAAAGTAGTAAATTAACTAGCAGAGAGGGCGATCATTTTATTTATTTATGTTAAGTGGGATAAAAATAAATTCAGTTTGGGAAACCCTGACTTAAATACTTAGTTTATCTTTTTAATTTTATAAAGTTTACTAAATCAAACAAATAAATTCATATGCGTATAATTACAATACACGTAAAATCTAGTTTTGTTCTTCTAAACATAACGACATTTAGTAAACAATCAATTTTACTATCTGCTAATTAATTTTCAATCATTTTTTTTCAATAACCATTTACAGGTTCCAGCAGTTTTCAATGATACTCATAAAGTTTCTATTGTTATACTTTTTAATTTATTAATACAGTTAAAACTCACATTTTCATCGTTGAGAAACCCTATCAGGTTCTGACCAATTTTGTTCCACGGTTGAGAGGTGCACCTGGTTGTAGTGACGATGATGACGTTCTTCTCCTGCCCCTGAAACTCCTCAACCGATCCTACTTTTACGTTATCAAGCATGTACCTGTACAACATAAGCATGTGTTTAGTCTGCCTCCTGTACGGGCAAATCAACCCTTTTGTCAGCCCGTTTGCACCGATCAATCCATCATATTTCAAGCTTCCCTCATAAGATCTGATACTCTGCAAGTACTTGGAAGCCTGTTTGAATAACGTATAAATATATTTACAATGTTCACACTAACACACTTATTTGCACTTAGTTTTAGTTTTAAACTACATACTAGCATCCAATTTAAGTTCATGTACAGCCAGATTAGCAGAAAGGCAATTTTGTTTGAGCAAAATAATTTGTCCTACCAAACAGTCTGCAAAACATTTAAAATTTGGTTTGTTATCCATGATATTCCGGATTTAAGCTAAACTTGATTTTTTGGTGTCAAAAGCTATATCTAGTAAGTTACTTTTGCAGTTTATCGAAACTTAAACTAACGAAGTCTATACGAGAGTTTAAAAAATAAATTTTACATTTACTATAAGTTGTTTCTGCCAACCTTAAAAAAAACCTTTCTACCCTTTTAACCATAAAAATGTTCAAACTAAGCAAGTCTGACATCTATAATTTTTAGTATTTAAACTATATATTTTATAAACTCACTATCTGGCACTGGTCCGTGTTCCGATAAGAGCCGGCCACTGAAATTTCTGGCTTGTTGCAATCATGGAAAATGACGGGAAATGCCCTATTTTGAAGAAAGTTGCATCTTGAAAAAAGAAACTTTGTGTTGTTATGAGCGTGGCATTGAAGTGAGTTGTGGTAGAATAAAGAGCTTGACAGGCTAACTATTGCTGTTAAAAAAAGTTGGATTAAGTAAAAATAATGACCGAGAAAAATTTAAACAAGTAAAAGTAATGACCTCAGATATATTTTGTTTGTAATTAGCTACTTTAATTAACATTCACTTTTGTGACTTTTGCACAAGATTATTTGAAAAAATAAATTAATCCCAAAAAATACTAACAAGGTGTTAGGATTAATAATAAAAGTATAACAAATTAAATACTAATAAAAAAGCAAAAGAAAAAACAAATTAATATAATTCAAAGAAAATGTCGAAAAGAAAAAAAATACCAAAATGATTAAGGGTTAGGAATGATAGTTAAAAAAATATTGTTATTAGATAACGATAATAAATGTTTAAAAAAAAAAAAAAAACAAAGTTACAGACCATAGTTGGTATGGATCAGGTTTAACAGTGATAGTTTAAAAAAGATAAAACAAAAAAAAAAAAAAAAGTTATAATTTAAGTAAAACTAATGACCTTGGTAATTTTTTTACTTCATCTAAAAAGTTTTGGTCAGTGTTAGTTTTAATTTATTTATTATTTAGTTAGTTTATTTCTATTGCGCTTTTTATTGATGTTAAAATATACTATATCACTCAATTTATTTAAAGGATATTTTATTTGGTTATATTTATAAATAGTTTTGTGATAACTGTACTTGAGATTATAAAACTGAATAATAGAAAACTTTCATTTTAGTTATTAAGTAGTTTTTTAAGGTATTAAAAGAGCATTAATATAATTTTAATGTTTTTCAAGTTATAAAACTAACTTACCATCATGAGACCGGTAGTTAATGTTCAACATAGTGACATGGTTTCTGTCGAACCCATGGGCTTTAAACTTATACAAATCATTTTCTAACTGTAATCTCTGCATCAGGCTCTTATCTGAAAATTACAGTATAGTCAAGTGTGTTTCACTATGATAAATTTAAGTTTTGCTAATAATAGTGAAAGTGATCAGATTTATGCATATTACTTAAAGTCTGTAGACATTAGTTCGGTTGTACTACAATATGTTTTATTAAAAATTGTCTTAGTAACAAATAATTAGATTTTTTTTAATCAGAACAGTGATCAAACTCACCATATTTCATTTGTTTAGCTTTTTGAGAGAAAACGAAAGGTTTCAGCTGGAAAATGTCTCCTGCCATAATCAACCTTCCTGTTGATTTCTGTAATTCAACAAAAAGTTTGGAATTTGGGACTAATTTATTTAAAAAATAGTGTTATAATTTTTAGTATAATCATATTTCAATTTATAAGCTGTGAATACTATTTCATCATAGAATAAATTAATCAAATAAAATACATTAGCTACTTTAAATATGTTATCTCCTATTACTTTAAAGCAATCTCTTTGGATTGACAAGTTTTGCTTATGTATCAAAGTATTATACAATATAACAGTAAAGCAATTTTATTTTAGTCATGAAGCGCTACCTACATTTTTATTAATAATTTTTTATATACAATTTTCGTCTACCAAATATATAATACTTGACTCGGTACCCAAAATATTCTTCGTTCAGTCGGCTGTGTAGACTTTCGCCAATGTTTTCTTTGAGAGTATAACAGGTAAGAAAGAGTAAAAAGTAAAAATTAGTTAAAATCATTCTTACCAGTGTATGACCAATGGGCAATAGTGACTCAGGCTCAGTTGCCTGTGCTGCCTCGTCGATTATAATAAAATCAAACTTATCCTTCATATTTTCGTGGCATGATATTCTGCAAGAGTAAATTGCATTAAGTGTTGTGAATCTTGTTATATTTCTTACAATACATCAAACAGTTGTTACTGTTGCATATTTAACTTAAGTAAAACAAAATTAGAAAAAAAAAGTGTGTCAAGCAACAAGTGAGGTTTTTTATCTGTTGTAAACCTAAAGAATGACAGCATATTTTTCAAAACTACCACCAATAAAATAAATTTACAAGTTATGTATTAAAGAAAATACTCGTTTGTTGAAAATACACTCAGTTTTTATTTATTTATCAGTTATTTACATTATAAAAATCTTACTTAGCAGAGCCACCGAGGGTTGATAAAACAATGGGACAATTTTCTAGCTTATAAATAGCAGTGTCTGCTTGACTGAATAGTTTACTAATGGGTTCAAAGTTGGATCGATCCTAAAAATTAATTTATTTTGAATATATTTTACAAATTTGTAAAAACAATAAGTATTCTAAACTTTGTTTTTTAACTACATCCTAAAATTAAAATTGTACAATGTATATATAAACAAGCTTACAAACACGACCAATTATTTTATTATTGAGATAATTACCAAAATTTTTGGTTTAACCGTCTGATGAACGACTGCACTCGAATACAAACGGTAAATCTGATTTTCTGGAATTTGAAAGTCAGCAGAATACAAAAGTTTTTCTGCGATGTTGTCCACCGCGCTATTTGACGGAGCTGTTACCAATACCCTCTTATTCATGATGTACATCTAAAAATTTTTTTTTATGCAATCACCGTTGCTGTATTTTCGAAGTTAAACTTTAATTTTTGGTAGAAAACCAGTAATGTAATACAATTTATTTATATCTTACTTGTTTTATCATCTCAACAACGGTGGAGCTTTTTCCTGTACCTGGGGGCCCAAACAAAAGGTAAGGAGTTGTGAATGAGGGGCTTAACGCGTGGTATATGGCCTGTGTTTGAGACTGGTTTTGTAAAACAGATCTGTTGCACCAGAATCTGTAAATATAATAAAAATTACTTAAATGAACTTTGAAATTTATAATGGGTTTCGAAATATTTACAACTTATAAAACTTTAACAAAATAAAAATTTATGTATTAAATTTTAAATTTGGTGTATACACAATTAATGTATGCTTACTAAATTTGTTTTTTTGCTCACCTTTATTTTAGTTATTTACGGTAAGGTTTTTTATTTGTTATGTTTTTGAATTTAATTAACTATTTTATATTTTGAGTAAGGCATCAATTTTATATCTTAAATTTATTAACTAAAACCTCTAAATCCCAATTTAGTATTTATTGTGACTGCTAAATAATTAGTTTAAATGCTATCACTTCATTACTGACAAGATTTTTTACAAACAGTTATTATATTTTACACAATACCGTTGAAACTAACTCAAATTTTGGCATTAAAATTCTTTCAGGCGGTATTTGGGTTGGCTTCGGATTAAGAATGTGGTCGTACCTTCGTGGAATGTTGGCAGTTAACTGCACAGCCCTGGTCATGTAATTCATCACCGTTGTTTTTAGTTTCCACTCAATATCACAGAGAATGTTATTGAAGGTCAGTCTGCACCTGATGGTTCAAAATTATTTTATCATAGTTGATGTATCAAACTGTGGTTCAAAACTTTTTTATTGTAATTAAATTATCAAGGAAAGAAAAGTGCACTACAATTTTAATTCTGACAAGTAACATTTATTAAAAGTTATTGTATATTATATTTTTTAAGTTTTACTTAGTCACTAGACCTATATATTTTTTTTTTTTTTTTTTTTTAAGATACAGCCAATAAATATTATATAAACTTTGAACTGTGAATACTATTCCGTGGCTTGTTTAGTACATTTTAAACCTGCAATATATTTACATTCTAGCTAACCTCTGTTTAACCCTGGCGTTCACTATGATCGAGTCGTTCTTTGCAATCTCGTGAATGTTGCCCATCTCCGATCCGTCTAAGCCAAACATTATGGCTTTCGACCTTTTCTTTGCCTTATTTTCCTCCTCTTCTTTCCTCTTGGCTTCCTCTTGAGCCAATTTCTCTTCTTCTGTTTTCACCAGAGTGAACTTGATGTCGTTGTACTTCGCGGGAAACGGTTTGATGTCCTGCACTCGTGGGCACTCGAACTGGATGAGCTGAAATATTTAGTTAGTTTACGACATATTATTTTATAAAAATAGATAAGAGCATGGTGAATGATCTACGTAATTTTTAATCAAATGATGTTATAATGCAGTTTGATCTTAGCTACCTTTTACCACAGAAAATAACATTCAAGTACGCATGAGATATAAAGGATCGGAGACGTTGAGTTAAGTAGGTTTCTTCATGACAGAGCAAAGACTGTTACACTTACAGCTAATAATCATTTTTGAGCCAAATTTTTTCAAACTTTCACTTGAAGTCCATTGCTAGTATTTGTTAAATCAAGATGTTTCTCACCATCAATAGAATTTATAACACATCAATTAATGCTTTTACAATATGTTTTTTTTTGTTTTTGTTTAAATATAACTTGAAACTAAAAGCTTCGTCCATATGTTTGTATTGGAAACTTTTTAAACAAATGACTATATCTCATAAGCTAAATGAAATGTTTATATTATATTTTTTGGTTTTAAGAAAACAAATAGAGAGATCTCAACTGCTGGAGGAAAAGTAATATATTTATTCTTTCAAAAATTTATTTTGCAAACTAAGTTTCGGTCAAAGACCTCGTCAGTGCTTAAATAAATCTAAAAAAATATGTGACAGTCATGGAAAGTAGCATTTAAACAATTAAATTAAAATAAAAACAAATTATTACTGAAAATTTTTACTTAAGAAACTAAACAAATCAAATTTTAATATTAAATTTGAAATGTTTATATTGTATAAAAGGTGACTTATAGTTTATATTTTTATATATTTTTAATATCAACATATTATTAGTTATCTTTTGTGAAAATGCCCGGACTCCATTCGGTTTTATAATTAAATTTGAAGTGTTTATATTGTATAAAAGGTGACTTATAGTTTATATTTTTATATATTTTTAATATCAACATATTATTAGTTATCTTTTGTGAAAATGCCCGGACTCCATGTGGTTTTATAAAAAAAAAAAAGTCTGTTTATTAATTTTAACTACAAAATTGTCAAATGTTTAATAGAAACTTAAAAGTTTAAAAGAGTTAATTACAAATTTTAAGTTAGAAATAACATAGACTTGAAATTGAAAAGTTGTAACTGAAAACACTCACACAGTCATCAGCGTCGAAGTATTTCGTTATCACCTTGACGTTTGTCATGTTAAATTTTTTCAAACTTCTCTCTGATTCAACTTGCTCTATTCCCAGCACAAGATGTTGCTTTTCAACGTACGTTCCATATTGTAACTTCTGCCTGATCGATAAATGTTCAACTATTTTTTTATTTTTTACGATTAAATTTTAACTTTAATGATTTAACACTAGATTAAAAAGTCAAGTCCTGCTCATCTGTTTAGCTAAAACCTCATTTTATAAGTTATATTTATTTTCAAAATGAACAATAAATTGGAACTACTACAATTTAGTCTGAGTCAACCTTAGTACATACCCAATATACCTAATTGCGATTATGAAACTATAATTTTTAAGATATAATTAAGTCTAAGACAATATATGGTTGACTATATTTGTTAAGCAGTTAGAAAACTTAACTTTGTTATATAAAAACAATGACAAGTAAACAATACTTTGATTATATGATATCACAGAACTAGTCTATAAATCGTACTAACTTAATAGTCTCAAATTTTGTTAAAACACACCTTGTAGTTTTTATTATATATTTTAAAAAGTTGTGTATCTAGAATTTAAAAACTCAATAGTTCTTAAGTATGTCTGTTAAAAAGGTAGAGAACTAGTAAATCAAAAAATAATTTTTAAAATAACTATTTAATGTTTTTAAAAGTAATATTTTTTTGAGTGAGTAGTTATTCTAACACAGCATAAGACGATCAAGAGATTTTTAATTTATTGGCAAGTGAAGCAATTCTAATGGACTACTGGGTGTAAAATAAAATTATGGTATATAGAAGTTGCTAGAAATGAAAACACCTTTGAATTGTTGTGATTACACATTTTTAAAACATTATTTATCAATAATCTAAATATGAAGCTGCTAAGTTTTTAAATTTAATAGTGTTTTAAGGTTTTTATTGATAAGGTGTCTTTTTATTAAGGAGCTTTACTGAGTCTGTTAATTTAAAAATATTTTAATTATAAATTGTTATCATAGAAATAAATTATTAAACACCTATTTTTTCAACATACCATAAATATGTTTAGTTGTATGGAATTTTAAAAAGAACTGATTTAATGATTTTCTAAGTTTTGTTGTAGAATTTTAGTATGTGGTTGATAAATTAAAAGTAGTTAATTGCTTCTCAGCAAAACAATAACATTTAATTATTAGATCAGCTTTTAAAAAAATATAAACTTAAAATGTTTCAACAAACTTTATTATTTTAATATCAGTCAGTTTATATGTTTGTAAGCACATTAAGTAGCAAGTTTGGTTAAAACAAGTTGCTCGATACTTTTTGACAAGTAGAAGCCTTAAAATAGTGTTTAGTTGAACTACATGAGGTGCTTAATACTCTGTTAGTTTCTTAAAGTCAAATGTTAACACTCTTTTCAAGAACTTTGGAATTTGAATTTTCGTTTAACTTGTATTATTTTATTAACTATGGGTAATGAACTATATATAAGTTTGTTTTGCTATTATTATACTGCCTTCAGTAGTAACCAGTTTGTACTTGATTTAAACAAAACTTGATTAACATTACCCAACAAAATGAAACTAACTCCATCCAATCTTTTTCTTTTCCTTTTCCATCCAGCCATCCTTCTATATTTTCTCTATTTTCATCGCTTAGCTTGTAGTTAGTGTAGTGATAAAATTTTTCATTTTCATTTCCAGACATTTTTTCGCTTATTTTACTGTTTTTTGATGCAACTTACTAATTTAGTTAAAACTAAAACGAAAAAATAATGTTAAAAACAACAAAGCAATTTTCACTTGTGCTAGTTATAAAATATTTGAATTTTTTTTTTTAAACTTTTTAAATTATATATAATGTATATAAACATTTGGAAAATATTTTTATAACTACCAAAACAACTTGCAGACTTGAAAAGACAGTAACAACAATTGAAAAAAAAAAATAAATAAAATTTGATAGTATGTGTGTTGAAACTTTGTATTTACAATTATTTTATTTAATTGATATTACCATGATAGACTTCAATCATAGACACAATTGGTCAAAGTATTAATTTTGCAACTGTAAAATTGTAATATGCAGTTGATTGAATTGACTTTTACTTTATGTTAAAGCAATCAATTATCAGTAATTAGCTGACAAGTCCGTAAACGATAACTCTATTTTAAACAATTTGTTATCAGCAAACTTAAAATTTTAACTTTTAAAATTACTTAAAATGATAATACTTAACATAATGAGCTATTTTTGTAACGTTTAATAAACAATTTATATACTAATTACTCAAAATTGTAGTCACAACAACTTAAATAGTCAGTTTTTACTTTTACTACTAGTTCAATTACAAATATGTGATCATATTAAGTAATACCGATTTTAACTTTTTGTAAAATGTTTAGGAACTATCTAGTATAACAAATTTATTTAATTTAAAACAAATATATATATATATATTAGCTTTTTATAAGTTCTATAATAATCTTTATTTGTTTTTAAACCAAATATTAAATTTTTTGTTTCTTAATAAGTTATGTTAGCAAAAGGTAATATGTTAGCGATCTTAGGATTTCTTAAAATTTTCATAGTCAGTATCTACAAAGATAACGAAACAGTTTAAGTATTTCACGATTTTGCGAACTATCAAAAACCTAGTGATTTTTTATTTATTTCTTTAAAAACTTAGAAAAACTCTATATACAATAAATCACTTTTTTTTACGTATATATTTACATTGCCTAAAGTTGTTACAACAATTATAGTTATGAGAATTAGCAATCATAGTTGAGATATAACATATATTAGAAGAACTAAGTATTTTTTTTAAATACATTAAAGCACATACAAAGAAAATTTCCAATTTTTATTAAAGTATAGTATGATTTAAAACTTGTTTTTTATACTCATGTTTATTCTTAGTTATATATTTAAAAATGAGATATATGTTTTTTATCTAATTGCATATTACCACTTCTCCCTTTAAATTGTTGTTATAGAATTTTATAATGCATTTTTTCGTGGTTGTTCTCGTAAAAAAAGCAACAAAAAAAAACGTGAATGTACATGATCGTAAAAATTGAAATCTAAGGGAGGAGACGGTTTGGTGCTCATTGTAGACTATGGTTTCTATATCTATTATTGGCAGTAATGGGTATAAAAAAGAGTGCACTCCAGTTTTTCTTTAAAAAAAATGATTCAGTTTTGAGTTACTTTAAATATTAAACAGATCAGCAAACACCAGGTCGTTAGTTTAACCGCTAGGTTGCGATCCGTCTTGTCTTATTCGTCACGTTTCGTTTTTTAAAATCTAAAGTGGCGGTGATTGTGACGTCAACTATTTCCTTGAATGCATAAATGAGTCCGCTGGATGCGTGCTGAGAGAGTTTATATTCAGTAGGGGAAATCCGTTTCAAGTTGGAAAATCAGCAATAAGTTTCAGTTCTAATCGTACCAATGTAAAGCGCTCGCGGCTTTTTTAGTTTTTTTTTTCTTTTTATAACTTTATTTTTGGTTTGAATGTACGCCGTTCACGTAAAGAAGCACGAGAAGGTCAATGCATTACGTTATAGTGTCTCTAAGCGCGATTGTACCGAATTTTTGGGCAGGTAGTGGAATTTCCAGATGATTTTATTTAAATTAAAACGTTTGACAAGTGAAACTCATTTTGTTTATGAAAATTGGAATCTTTGTAAATAAATTGTTTTTTTTTTACAGTTTTATCTTTAAAATTAATTCAAATCAGCAAAATATAACTTAAATCTAATTTAAACCTTTTAAACAGATTTTACAATCGACTTTGTGTGACGTAACTACTTTTAGCTTGCCATTTAAAAACCAATGTATATAAATAAATTTACACTATATTCTTATCATTTTTTAGCAGGCTATATGAAACTAATTAATAACCTTTTTTTTTAATAAGTGACTGACGCTTAATTTTTTTAGTTTAATTAAGCAATTTGTATGCAGCAATATGTTTGCACAACTTTATAATGTTAGTATAAACTTTTATTTGTTTGACTTTTAAATATTTTTAACGATGTTTTGCTTTTCATTTTACTTGCTGAAAATTTTTAGCTTTTACTTCTACTCAGTGTTATTTATCACATTTTTAAAAATTTAAACTTCGTAAAGTAACTAAAACTTATTCAGGATAAATTTTCATGAGTCATTAAAAAACCTTGAGGTTTTCTTTAGAAAACACAAAATGCACTTTTTTAATACTGTTTTTGTAAACTTTCAGCCTTTTTTTAAATGGCTAGCCTTTGTTTAGATAAACAATTTTTGAAAGAAAAACATTTGCACAACTTTGCAATATTTGCATCAACTTTTGTTTATTTGATCTATAGTGTGATGTTTACACGTCTTTAAAATTGAAATAAAAGCTTCTTTGACTTCTTGAATTGTTTGAAAGAAAAATATCAATAAAGTTATATCAATAAATATGGTTAGTCTAGCAAAGTTGTAAAATATACTGATCATATCTGACAAGTTTTATGCAGTGAAAATGTGATAAAATACTAAGACTGTCAAACTAGCGTGACATTAAATGTTTAGTTTTTGTTTAACAACTTTCAGAAGTATTAAATCAAATTTTTACTAAAACTAATTGTTTATTATGTATATTTTTTTTGTATAAAATCTCTAATACTTTCTTTTTTTTTAGTTTAAAAGCATGTTCGCATTCAACTTATCAAAGTAATAAAAGTAGTTTTATCATTTATGTAAAAAATAAGAAGCGAAGGCTTATTTTTTGGGAACGGGTCACTTTTGCACGAGCGTCACTTTTGCACGAGCGTCACTTTTGCACGAGGGGACACTTTTGCACAAGGGTCACTTTTGCACGAAGGGTCACTTTTGCACGAGGGGACACTTTTGCACGGCGACTCTTTTGCACGAGCGTCACTTTAGCACGAGGGGACACTTTTGCACGGCGTCACTTTTGCACGCAGGGTCACTTTTGCACGAGAGGACACTTTTGCACGGCGACTCTTTTGCACGAGCGTCACTTTTGCACGAGGGGACACTTTTGCACGGCGACTTTTATGCACGGAGGGTCACTTTTGCACGAGGTGACACTTTTGCACGGCGACATTTTTATTTTTAATTATTTTTTTTCTTACTTAAATAATATTCGCTTTTAAACTTAAGTTGTTTTGAATACATAAAATGTGGTAGTTTTTTTTTATGAAAATTTAATGCAAAGACTTTGTTTGAAGTTTTACGTAGAACAATATAATAACGTACCACAGTTCATTAATTTATATTTTTAAGCTTATATTAAATAAACTAGATGAATACACATTTTTAATTTTTAATAAAAACAGTTTTGAATATATTAAATGAAAATAGTGTGAATTTTTTTACTTTTCAAACAGGAAAATAAACTTAATTTAGTAAGGCTTTAGTACATTTGAGTATTATTTTTTACTTGTTTTCTCTTAATGTTATAATTAGCATTATATAGTTGTTGAACAAATATTTTAAATTTATTGTAATTTTAAACAATAGTTAAATTAAAAACAAAGATTTAGTTAGTTTTTGAAGATTAAAGGTATTTAAGATTTTACTTGTTGTTTATTTTTATTTTTTAATTTAGCGTGAGAATAAAAAAAGCAATAAAATAGCGCATTTTTCATGGTTTAAACTTAGATTATTTCATAACAATAATGTTGCATGATCATGATAAGCCAATGAGAGAGTAACATTTGGAAGTTTAAACTTATGTTCATCAAAAATATCAAGAGATGCTTACACCAGCATTCCATGATCATGAAATAAACCGATGAGAGCCTAACGTTAATGTCCTTGGAGCGTTAGGTTTCTATTTTTGTCAATGCATTTAATTACTTGATATTGATCGTTCTACATCAAATCGTAAATCAATATAAGTTTGTGGTTAAAATTTTGCTTTTTATTTGACCTATAAACTTTATATCAAATAATGATTTTATATTTGTTATAATAAATAATCTATATGTGTTATTTTATCTTTTATTTATGTGTCTTCCAGTTTAAGTGGTCTAGGTTTTGATGCCTAGGTTCATCATATAAACAATAAACTTGTAACCGTATAGTAAAATATATAAAAAGGCATAGTTTTTTATTAATATATTAAAATTCAAAATAAACTAGAACAACTTACTTACATTTAAAATATATTTTATCCTGGTTTCTATATAAATTAACTTTATTGTCCCTGGTATGAATCTTTTATAAATAATCTAATTTTATCTTTTCGTTAGTTTGTTTCTAACAGTAACTTTTACTGTTTAAAATTTTAGGCCTTTCATTTTTTGTCTTTAGTATAGGTATATTATAACATTTTAGTTTTCAGTTTCTTTTTTATGTTACAGACTTGGTAGTAGCTAAAAAAACTTTTAATCGGCCTGCATGCAAAATTGATTTTCCGTGCGAAAAAGTCATCGAGCCAAAATGTCGCTGTGCAAAAATTTCATCGTAAAAATGTGACATTGTGCAACAATGCAGCCGTAAAAAATTGTCATCATCAAAAAATTTCGCCGTGCAAAAGTGTCTCCTCGTGCAAAAGTGACCCTCCGTGCAAAAGTGTCACCTCGTGCAAAAGTTACCCTCCGTGCAAAAGTGACCCTCCGTGCATAAGTGTCGCCGTGCAAAAGTGTCCCCTCGTGCAAAAGTGACCCTGCGTGCAAAAGTGACGCCGTGCAAAAGTGTCCTCTCGTGCTAAAGTGACGCTCGTGCAAAAGAGTCACCGTGCAAAAGTGACCCTTCGTGCAAAAGTGTCCCTCGTGCATAAGTGTCCTCTCGTGCAAAAGTGACGCTCGTGCAAAAGTGACGCTCGTGCAAAAGTGACACCCACCCTTAATTTTTACTACAAATTTTTAATGCTTGGAACGTTTTAAAGTTTTTCGACTAGTAGACTTAGTGTACTACGGGAACGGGTATATATAATGTATCTTGAATTAATCGTAGTTATAAAACTTATAGAAATACACAGAACTAATCTGAAAAAGTTGTTATTTTATTATTAATAAGTTAATTTTAACATGGTCGAAAACCACTTATTTTAAGTTTTTTAAATGTCTAAAGTAGTCGTTAAGACGAAACTTGTATTTTTATTGTTTAGTAGTGTATAATTTATCATTTAAAAAACAATCAAGAATTTGTAATAAAGCACAAAATTAAAATTCTAGATATCGTATACATAAGCATAATTTTTTTATAAGGTTTTTTTTCTATATTAAAAGGATAAACTAATCAACAATTAATTTAAATAAGCTCTTCTTATTAATTTTTGTTACCCATTCTTTTATTTAATCAAATACTTGGGTAACTTGAAAAACAAAGACTATTAAAAAATTTAGAACTTAAAGTTATACCATATGAGTAAATAAACTTTAAAAGAACCTGAACTACTATAATTCCCTAACTTTTTTATTTAACAACGGGTAGTTGTGTGTTACAGCCTTAGTCTCCAAACTTATTTTTGTAAAAACATTTTTTTTTCATAAACACTGTTTTCTATAACTGCTTACTTTAGAAAAAACTGATTAGATATTACCTCAGGGAAAAATGGTTAAGGCTAGTTAAACTTAGTAAATTAGAAATCTTAAAATATAAGCTTATGCCTTGAGAAATTTTAAAATCGACCCGTAAGGTACAATTATTAGTTTTTACCTTCAAAATACTAAAATACCCATAATAAGATTGGTTCAAAGTAGCTTTTTGAAAGTTTATGTATATGTGTTTATAGTTATACTAATGAAATGTTGTAACAACATAAAAGTTCTTTATAAATAACATAAGGTGTTTTGTTCTGTATAAATCAACAATTAACTATTTTATTAAACACTATAAATAATCAATGATCTAGAACTTTTTAAAAAGAATCAGATACCGAGAAAATTTTACAACAAAAATTTATATTAGCTGCTTAAGGTATTGCTATTTATAAAAAAAATTTAAAAATGTAGGCTTAGAATTTTAAATTCAATTTTTTTATATTTTAAGTAACAACGTATCAAAGTTTTAAAAACTACTGTAAGTATTTTATACTATCAATAAAACTATTAGGTGTACTAAAACTTAACAAAAAAAATATTCTTACTTGTTAAAGAATTTCAATAACTAATAAGTAAAAAAAATAGTAATATTTTTATCTCGACGTCAGCAGACAACAAAAAAAAAGATGTTTGAAAAAAACTATAATTTTTTTTTCTGCTTGTCAAAAACTTTTAATCTTCATAAATGGTAAATTACTTACAAAGTGTAATAGAGCAATTTAATGCATAATTTAGAAGTTCCAAACACTGCATAAAAAGTTTAAGGGAATCAAATAAATGTTTCTGAGAAAAAAATTCAAAATTTCAAATTAACAAAATGCATGCCTACAAAGAGGACATGTGTTGTGTTTAGCAAACCATCCTTCAATGCATCTCTGACAAAAACAATGGCGACCATCGCAAGTGAGACGTCTCATTCTTCTACCAACAGCTATGTCTTCCATGCAAATACTACATTGATCACCAACGTGCGACTCATCAGCTGTGAAAAGATCGAACTCCTGAATTGTTTCTTGAGGCAAGCCTTGTGATTGAATATCATTTTGTTGCTGTTGTATAATCAGAGGCATGTTTATAAGACGATCAACTGTTTCGTTAAACTTTTCAACAAACTTTTCCTCAATTGCCCTTAGTTTAATTTTAGCTAGCATAATGTTTACACGCCTTCTTCTAATTAATTTTAGCTTGTGAGTTTGTTGAGTGATGGCTAGTTGCTTTTCTTCGTTTTTTGAAAAGTGAAGCTGTTTTAAATTTTTTAGGCGTTCAGTATTCGCAATCAGTTTCGTGTCAATCTCAGATAGATGCTTTGTCACCAATTGTTCCTTGACGGTAAACTCGGTGTCAAAGAAGCGTTCGTTTTGAGCAAAAGTACTTTGAAATTGCTCAATGTCAGAAATATCTATGATACCCTGACATGAACTTTCCCAAGTTTTGTACATCTCTTCAAGATTCTTTTCGAACTTGTACCAATTTAGCTAAAAAAAATAGTTATCCTTTTTAAGTGAAAAAAAAAAACAGTTCATATCAAAATAAGATTATGAAAAGGTAATCAAACTACTAAAGTTGTATAGATGTATTATTCTATATCATCATTATTTGTTAATTATTTAAATATCTACTTAAAATTTAAGCATGTTTCAGCATAAAAAAGCATTTTTTACTTAAAATATCAATAAACATCTTAATAGTGCTTTTATTTTTTTTTTCATCAAAAATTGAATCTCAATTTTATTAAAACTAACAAAGTATGTCTAAAATAAAAATAAAAATTACTAAATGTATTTTAAGAAAGTTAACTTGGCTCTGTTTAGTTTAGGCTGGTATAAAATTCTGAAATGTTAAACTTGTTATGCTAGTTTAAATACTATCATAATTATATAAAACAATGTATTAAATTAAAAAAATATAAAAGCAAAACACTATTTGTAAGTATGGTATTCTGCACAATATATTATCTAATAAGAAGTGGTCAACTAATACTAACAATACAACCAAACATTAAAAATAGAAATCATTAATCTCATAAACTAAATAAAAATGATTTAGCCTGAACTGTATATTGGCCTGATTATTTTTACTGGTAATATACTCAAACTTAACTTAGCATAAAATAGTTTCACATTTTATAATTTTGTACTTATATATTTTAAACTTAATAACATATTAAGCGTGCATAACAAAAATTTAAAAAAGTGTTAAGGTTTACTTACAATATGTTTTCTATATTTGAATATATTAAAGAACAAGGTGTTAATTATTTTTTGATTTACTTACCTCACTCTCTCCATTTGTATCAACAACTGAATTAGCAGTATTTGATGATGTACTATCCATTGCTTGTTTTAATTGTTTTATAACAAATCTGAGTAGAAAAAAGATTAATTTAGGCTAGTAATTGTATATAGTTTTGCTAATAGAAACTGGGTTGCAATTGTTTTCAATATATAATAGAAAGTTGAAAACTTTTTTATATAAAACATATTGAATACAGTAAATTTGTAGCAAAAAAATGTAAATTTATATCCTAATTCTAATTATAGGGTGACAAATAGAGTTTAAAAAAATGGTTGTTATTATAATATTTATGTTAAATTAATCATTAACAGTTAATTTATTTTGAAAATAAAACATAGTGCTAATAATTTAAAACCAATGTCATTAGTTAATTTTCATTCAAGCATTTTAAAAATGGTATATTAAATATACCAAACTTGTTTACACTACAACAAAACTAATATTAGTTGAATATACTAAACAAAATCTTTGTTGTTTAGAAAAAAAATATAAATTTTTAGTATGGTTCATTTTGAAAAACAAGAAACCAATTCAGGGTTCCAAATATGCCCAAGACAGGTGGCCAAGCTACAACCAGAGGTTTAACAGGCAGCAGAGCAGACAAAAAGGTTATTTGGTCGATGATTAGTGCAAATTAAAAGACAAACAGATGAGAGAAAAGCCAATTATTTATAAGAGAAAACACAAACACAAACTAAATTATCAGTTTAAAACAAGAAATGTTAGACCATTAGCAAAAGAAAATAATCATGTCGATGCTTCAATCAGAACAATAAAATTAGTTTAACAGGTTATAAACCTATTAGCAATGAAATTGAAGAAAAAAACCTCAAAGAGAAGTTATGATAATACATTTGAAACAATATGAATTGATAAAAGAAAGTCCAAGATATTTGTAATAAAGAACATGGTTAGGTACTACTGTTGAGTAATGTTTCTTTGTGACTTAGTATAAGTAATTTTATTTTATGCAAATACTATAATGTTAGCTTAATTTTTTTTGCAATTTTTTTTTCTTAGTTATATATTCTGATAAAACTTTAAGTTTTTTAATTAAATTTGAAAAAATATCACTGAGAATGTAAAAGTCAGATAGTTTATTGATTTGTTGCTATTATTACTATTCTACTTAAGCTTCATTTACAAAATAGTTTTATGACTAGTTTGAATTTATATAAGATATACACTGTTATATTTTATTTATTCTTCGATTACTGTTTAGAGTTTGGAAAATAGCACAATATCACAAAGAAAAAAAATTTTCTCACAATTTTGCAATCAAGATGGTAAAGTTTAAATTATCTTCCAAAAAACTGAGGAAGAAAAAGTGTAATGAAGTGCTGTAATTAATTGCATTATTCATTGTTTGAATTCTGAGTATTTAGAGCCAGACAACAATGACCAAATAAAGAAGTGAATTGTTAATCAACCCAACCACAACCTAATGAGCCAATTAGAACGAGGATTAGTGAGGCGTGAAAAATACTGACAAATTTCCAGAAAAATACATAAAAAATCCATATATTTGGTCGTTCTATGCGCAGCTGAGAGAAGGATTTACTAAAAGATTTCTATTTGAGTATTTTAGATTGCATAATAATTGTATTTAGATTAAAAGTTAACATTTAAACTGATGTTCAACTACTAGAATATTTGAGCCAGATTTACATGTTTAATAGTTTACTATTATTATTTAATTGTTTATTGTCCATTGTTAAACTCAGGCATTGACATCTGAGCCACTTAAACAGTATTACAATAGGATATGTTACTAGATTCACATGTTTAATGGTTTATTAAGTCTTTTACCGTTCATTGCTCACTAAAGGTTTTTATTTAACTTTTAGTTAATTCTTTTAAGTCTTTTGAATTAGATTTCAATAGTTGCCAATTCGATTATTATTTTAAAGTTTTCTATACTAAGCTTAATTTTTTATTAAGTTTGCATTTTTGCCAAGTAATTTATTAAAGTTTTTAAAGTAATTAATTTTTTTGAAATAGAAATTTTGTAATATTGTTTTGTGGTACTTTTGTATATTAGACTTGTCTTGCCTAGTTTCATATTGAGTAGCCCTAAGTATTATTTAAAATTAGTTAGTACAATTTAGGTTTGATTTAATTATGGTTTTTTGAGTTGTTGTACGCTCTTACAGTATTCTGCATACACAAAAGGTTACACGCCATTTATATTTGTATTTGATGCTGTTTTATCAAATTATTAAAAAAAACCTGTTATTTAAGTTTTAAGTTTTTTTAAAGATTTAGTTACAAAAATTTCATGTTTTAGTTTTTTAATCTATTTACCTAAAGTTATTTGTAGTAATGAAAAGAATATTTCTAAAAGTTTAGATTTTTTTTTAATATAAGGGACATATATTTTTTTTTTCAAACAGGGTTGACACTACTTTAGTGAAAACAACTATTTTGAGTGACTAAAAACTGTCCTTAGTCTTACTGAGATTTTTTAAAAACTTAACACATTATTTTTTTTTTTAAATCTAATAAAAATCAAGTTTTTTGAAGAAATTGTTAATAAAAGATCTAAAAATATAGAAAATAAATTAGCTACATCTCATTCAAAATCTAATAAACTTATCAACTTTCATTATTTTTTTAATATTAAAACTCTCACAAGATTTTATAAAAAATCAAAGTATCCTTAGTTTTAAAAAATCTAAATATCCTGATTTATTCTCAGTCAACCAATGATTTGAAACTTTTATAAATATACTGAGCTTTCCTGAGTCAGCATGAGATTTAAAAAAAATAAAAGGATTAAATAAGCAGATTAAGTGCTAACCTTGTGAAAATCAGCCATAAAAAAAAACTTCTATTTCAAACAATTAATTCAAAACAATTTAGAAACTGACTATACCTTGAAAATTAGTTAAGTTATTTTTAGTTGTATAAAAAGTATCTTACAGTATGTAATTCAAGCTTAAAATTTATTCTTTTGTAAAGACAAAAGTATATCCCTCACAGCCTTAATTTACATTTATGATTTTATTTGAAAAACAAATAATAAATCATAAATTAGAGGTCTTTTTGTCATAATTGTAGTGAAGTTTTTCCTGGTTTTCTGAATTTTTCCAAGTTTTTGAAATTTTTTTAAAGGTTTTTGAATTTTTTTCAAGGGTAAAAAACATACCTGTTTTTTGACTATTGTTAAAAATAAATTATTCATAACTTAAAAAAGTGATATATATAAGTTTTAAATACTTCAAGATATTATATTCAGATTAATTTTTCTCTTTTAGTGCAACCTGTACCTACACTTTAAATTAATTTCTTTAAAGTTCTTGTCATATGATTGTTCAAAAAGAAACTTTCTTATGATTCTAAAAATAAAACTATTGTAACAAATGCTTTACAATAGATAGTTGAGATAATCATTTCTTAATATAAGTGTGTCCTGTAATATCCTTACTTTTTTTTAACTTTTAAACTTTCATGAACTACAAACATAAACTTTTATATGTTGTAACCTATGGATGTAGCTACCTTTAGATCATAAACTTAACCTGTGCTAAATAATGATAATTAACAATAATTAGGGCTACTCTATCTAAAACTAGGCATGACATGAGTTTATATATTTTATATATTTTATATTGCAAAAACTAACAAATCTATAAAGAACATCAAATTTAGAAAACACTTTAAATGTGGTCAAAACCTTTACACAAGATTTAATCAAGCAAGAATATACTTTAAGAATGTAAAAAACAAAATCAAATTTAATTACTAAGAATGTAAATAAGAAATACTTATAAAAATAACACTAATAAAAAAACACTTTATAAGACACAAGAAAACAATATAAATGTCTATTTTTAATTATCACGTTTACTGCAGCATGCTATGGCTAAAAATCCCCCAATGCTTTCTGTGGCTGATTTATATAGCAGCGTTCTTAACTTTTTTTGCAACATTACATCAGTAATTTCTGGTCTGCACTTTATTTTCTCATTTTTCAACTGCAATAAACTTGCACCAGTATAAAACTTGACCTTGCGAGCTTTCTTTTAACCGCTTGAATGAACTTATAGCTCAAAACTTCCAACCAAATCTAAACAGTAATCAAGTGCAGCTTGATATTCTGTTACAATGTTATTATACGTCTAAGTTTAATAGTAATTTTACAAAATCTATATAAAACTTAAAAAATATAGCTCCAGGTTTTTCTTTGATTTTTGATTAATTTTATGGTATTTTTCATAGTTTTTTAAAATTCAGGTTTTATAAAGTAATTTTTTGGTTAAAAATTTTTATTCCAGACTAAAGTTCTAAGTTGAAAAACCAGGAAGTAACAACTAAGTTAAAATGTTTAAATAATCTGAAACTGCTGTTTTAACTGTTATAACAATTTTATTTAAATTATCATAATATTTCACACGACTAGTAAGGGAACGCGTCAAGTATGCTCAAAGACACTTTTGCACGAAAATGCTTATCCACGAAGAGGTCATTTTTGCAACAAAGTAAAAATAATAAATAAATAGCATTATAAAAAGAAATTATAAGTTACCGACCGAGGGTAAAGGCTACGGGCAGGCATGTTAAAACTTTCAAATTACTAATTACAGCCGTTTTACCTTTATAGTAACTAGAAAGCTAAAGTAACAAGTTATAGCTAATTTTTTTTCTAATACTTAATATTTTATTAAACATCATAATTTTTTTTTTGTTCATGCTTTGTCCACAAATGAGTGTTGTAAATTAGTAGGCTGAATTTTTCTAAATAAGTAAGTCCGTAGTATAAATTTGTAGCGTAAACTATAACTCAAAAGTTTTTATGATGAAATTAAAAGATTTTTCATAAAACCATTTATTATAACTTCAGAATAAGGAAAACAATTTAAAGTTTAAAAATTAATTATCATAAATATATTGTAAAACTTTGCATATCTTTGGTTTAAAAAAATTTTTACTGCCGGGATTTTTTGTCAGTGATATTTAGTTTGCAGCGCTTTCATCATCCTTTCTTTCGGGTTATTAATAGTAAAAGTAAAAAATTGATAAAAATAACTAGTAAAAAAATATTATTAAAAAAATAACGAGATAAATAAAAGAAAAATAAATATTAAGAAATAAAAAATTATCGGTTAGGGCTTTAGGGGTAGAAGTGATAATAAAAGTTTTTAAAAACTAATAGAAATTACTAATAAAATCAAAAATACAACAAAAAAAAAATAAAAATAATGATAATAAAAAAAAAAAAACCGACCGAGGGTAAGGATTAAACATTGATAGTTAAAAAACATACTAATAAAAAATAAAATTAATCAAAACTAATAAAAAATTATTACAATTTTTTAAATTTAACCCGTGCAATACATTTTCGAGCAAAAGTGACCCTTTGTGCCAAAAGTGACTCCTCGTGCAAAAGCATCCTCCTGCAATAGTGTTTTCGTGCAAAATCGATCCTTTGTGCAAAAGTTACCCTCCGTTCAAAAGTGTCCTTTTGTGCTTTTTTAACTCCTAGCCAAATAGAAAATATGTTATGAGGAAAATCCTAGATTTTAAAAAAGTCCCTTGTTTAGTAAAATCAGAATTCAGAATATAGCAACAGAATATAAATAAGCTTATTAGATTTTATTCAGATTTCTCTCTATCTTACCAATCTCTAAAGCTATAGAAGATATTAAATAAAACAAAAATTTGATGAGCCATAATAATTTTATATAAAAAACCTAAATAAATTTAAATTTTATATTATGCATTTCATAGGTGTTCTTAAGTGCGCTATTTCGTGTTAAATTTGCTATTTTTTATATACATATAAGTACTATATTTTTAGGTACACCACACCTTTATGCTGAAATCAAAATGAGTTCTCAAAAGAATGCTGACATTGTCAGTATTACAAAACTGTTAAAGTTTATAAGTTTAAAATAAAACTAAGATCTGGATAATTAAAATTAATTTTAACTAAGTTAGATTAAAAGTATTTTAATTTTTAAGCAACCAATTTTTAATTCCAGAAAAAAATATTTATTTGTTTATAAAATGAAGAATATAATTAAAAACACTAAAATCTTAACACCTTATGGTCAGCTTAAATCTAAACCAATTTCTTTGAAATGGCTGTGAAAATGGCTTAGAGAAAATGTTACCTTACATCAATTACACAGAATTTTGTGTAGAAGAAGATTATAAGGATAGCAAAAAAGAAATCGCTGAACGCTGATACACGGCGGAGTTGTGTATAAAACATTTAGTTTTCAATGTATCTTTAAAATATTAAATTAAATTGAGTTTGCACTTTTAAGATCCACTTACAGTTTTGTTAAAGTAGGTAGTAGATACACATACAAAATAACTTGAAGTAGTTACTTTTACAAAAAACTTACAAAAAATTACCAAAGATTTACTTTAATTTGATTTTTAAAACATTGCAAGTTATAAATAGTTAAAAGAAATGATTAGCAGTGTTTAAACTATTTTACTACACTTCGTTGATTAAATTTTTTTAACTTTTTTCAGCAAGGACATGAAGATTAACTATAAACAATTATCCGTATTTTACGAAGATGATGTAACCAATTATGTTTTGTGGTCTGAAAATAAAGATGCTACGAAAATAAAAAAGCAAAAATGGATATCTCGATGTGTAGAAGTAAACAAGTTTGACTCACTTGTTTTTGAAAACCCCTGGGGCCTGGGCTCTGTTGAGTATTATCTACAAAACTAATTTTTCATTTACAACTTTTAGCTAGAAATGTGTAAGTAATACACTAAAAACTATACTTGGGGACAAGTTTTACTTTAATGACGAATTTTAACATGGGTTTGAAATTTTAATATTTAATTTGGAATTTATGTTTCTCGCATTATTTTTAATAAGTCTCGTTATAAATTAATTTCTCAACTTTTCACACAAAAATAAAAAACAATTGGAAATTTTACAATTCTTAATCATATTCCTGTTTTTAAATAAATTATCCTTTATATATCCTTTCTGATTTGACTCTTTTACAATAAAATATAGTGTTTTTTTCATTTGTAAATAAACATACATCTACATTTTCTTCTACACTTTTGTAAAAAAAATCTTATTGAACTAGACATAGATTGCTAAAATTTACTAATAAATATAATTTAAAACAAACAAACGTATTTAAAAACTCGTTTTTGGTTTTTGAAGTAAGTAAACGTGCTTACATATTGTTTAAAAGAAATTAATTGTACAATATTAAAAATATATATTCTACAGTTGTCAAAAAAGTCTATTTAGTAGCATTCGATTACGTTAACAGGAAAACATAAGTTTTTACTATTTATTTTTAATTTGTATTCTAAGTTTCATCTTTTTGATAATAGTTCTTAGCTACCGTTAAACAATATTTTATATTTCTGATGTCTTGAGTTGAGTCAACGATTGCTACAACTTAACAGTAAACTTAAACTAACTAAAAGTTTTAATTGAAATTCTTAAAAAAAAAATTTACTACCTTTTGGTAGATTTCGAAGGAAATCTTAATACTGAAATGAAAACTATTGAATTATCCTGTGACAGTTTATCAAGGTTTTACATAGTCTAATGATGGTAGTGTAAAATGTCTTAAAAGATAAAACCCAAAGTTGGTATTCGCAGTGTGCTTAATTTTGAACATGCAATATCATTATATTATTTTTTGATCTCACAAACAGGAGAATTTAGCTTATCTTTGATAAATGTTTAAGATGTACCTATACAGTTCACAATAAAAACGACTTAAACAATAAATTTTTGTATTTATTAAATCACTTTATCCAAATTAAATTAGGTAACAAAAAATTTACCTACAAATTGTTAATATTGTTATATGGCTCAACAGTAATGTATTGACTGTGTCTGAACAACATGTCTTAAAGATTTCAAAGCTAATGTATCAACCTCTTCATGTCCACTATTTCAAACTTCCTAGGTAGACTATCTTCCCTTGTCACAGAGATTTGCTGATTGCAGCTTGCCACACTGAGAATATACTTCTTGTACCCCATGTATTTACCAGTAGAAAAAATAATAATTTAATTCAAGTAGTACCATAATCTTCAAAAAATACAAAAGTTCTTACATAAGGCTTATTAAATTGATAACCGTTAAAGCTGCATAAATTTAAATGTTGTAGCAACAATGTTGTTTAAACTTCCCAAATTTTTTTACAGTTAATATTCAATCAAAAGAACTATAAATATAATTTAGCATTAAAAAGCAATTATTTTTTACAGGGTTACTCAAAATACCTCAACTACATCAAGTACTCAAATACCTTTAAAGGTTACCTCAAGATACTTTTGAAAATCTCAGAATAATCAGTATAATTCAGGGTAACTCAGATATTTTGAATTTTATTACAACTCAGGCTAATTCAGGATACTTTATTTTAAATTAAAACTCAGAGTAGTTTTTTATAGATTTTGAATGATATTTAGTTTCATTATTTGGTTTTTTATGAAGTATTTTGTTTGAATTAGATTTTAAACAACTGAAGATCTCATTTTTAAACGAGTGAAACATTGTTTTGTTTAATAAAATTTAAAATTTATTATTCATTAATCTCCTTTTATTTTATTTAACTTGAGAACTTTAATTGGCACCTTTAAAGTACAAAGTACTAAGTATTTTGTTAAAGAACTTGATTTTGTTAAGTTTTTTTTTTGGGATTTGAAAAAAACTCTAAACAGTTTAAGGTCACTTAGGACAGCTTTTAGACTCTAAGAGTGGCAACCTTGTTCTAAGTTAATTATGATATTTTTAATTTGATTAAAACAGCTTAAAAATTATACAATGTAGTCATATAATCTTTTATAATTTAATTTTGAATTAAGTATAGATTGTTTCTTTATTGTTCATAATCTGCAATACATTATACATTATATGTTAAATAGCAATAAAAAGTTAATTAATGAAATAATTTTCTGGTTTACATTTTAGTTTACCATTACCAGTTTCAATTATAAAAAAAAGCAAAAAGCAACCAAGAGCCTAGATATACATACAAGTACTAAGACTAACTTTGAATAGTTCATCTATCAGTATTACATATTATTCCTAGGCTTTAACAGTTTATAGAATAAAAAAACGTGGTTTCAAAAGCCAATTTTCAAAATTGCCTCTTGGCAGAAAGTTAACAAAATTGTGTCCCTCTTTTTTTCAAACCCAAAAATTATTTAGATTTGTTTAGTTTTTGCCTCCAAATAGTTTTAAGCTTCTACTTTTTGAACTACTTTTTACTAATCATAGAATATCTAGTGTAATTTAAACTTATTGAAAATTTTGTAACTACTACTCAAAATTCTACTTTATACAAAAAGTAAGTTTTTTTTTTCTAAAACTAAGGTTCAAATAGTTATACGATCTCGGACAAATAATATATAACAAACAAACTATATTTTTTCAAGTTAAAAATTTTGGTAGTATTCTACTTAGTAAACACGTAAACAATACTATATTAATAATATAAAACTTACTAATAAAATATATATAAGTTAATATATATAAGACAAAAATTTAATATAAAGCTGTTTTTTGAAACTATTGTATACTATAAGATTTTAAATTATTTAAAATTTTTCTGACAGATTTTTAAAAATGTTGCAAAGAACATTTTGAGGTATTTATCTCTAAAAACGTAGGAGAGGATAGATTTTTAGTGAAATAAGCTTTTTTTGCTGTTTTAGTTTGCGCCTCCCAAAAGAAACCTGTTGTTGCTTCCAATTATGATCTGCTATAACTCAAAAATTATTTTGAATTTTTAAAATTTGTAAAAAGCATCTTGTAGCTTAGTTATAACTCTACAAAATCAAATTGTGAAACAAATGATTTACCCCCTATGCCCTTTATTATATTTTTGAAAAAAGTCAAAAAAAAAGCTCAATAATTTAATAACTAGTTTTTATAAATAAATGTTATTAGGCATATATATTTTTAAGGTTTATTTTTCAAAATATTACTATGTTTTTATAAAAATTATAAACCATAATTCCTCAAACTTATTTTCATAATCCCTTACTTAACAGAAATTTAAAAAATCTGCCCTTCTGTATTACATAACAGCCATTTACTAATAAACTACCAACTAACTTTTTTTTACCATTGTAAGTAATTGCCCTTTATAGCCAAAAATTGTCCAAAAAAAGTGATATTGCCCACTTTGGTAAATCTTGTATAAATCCCTTTTTATTTTAACCATTAGTTTATTTAACCCTAAAAATTACTAACAAATTTTCTAAATTTATTTTAGTTTTTATACAAAACTGTATTTTATGACATGTAAGAAATGTTTAAATTGTTGGAATAAAACAGTTATGTGTTATATACAGGGTTGCCACACACTCAGGATAACCCGGAATATTTTGATTTGTAGGAACACTCAGGATAAATATATACTTTTTTTAACTCAGGGTTGTTTTAAAAGATAGTGAATGAGATTTAGTTTCAATCTTTTGTTCTTTTATTACAAATATTGTTAAATAACTTGGATTTTATTGACTTTGAAAAGTACTGAAATGGGTTTATTTTAAAATATTAAACATATTTTATATAGATAAGAGTTCTTTATTAGTTCATGTTAAAAAATAGATAAAACAATTTTCCTTGTACTTAGTAGAATTATAGTGTTTTTTACCTAATCAAAGTTGCCAGTTTTTAATGGTACTAGGCCAGGCATTTTTGATTAATTTACTTCTGTTATCAATGGTTATAATTGTTTTTAGTTGATTTTTCCAAAGTTAGTATTATTGTAAAATGGTAGTATTAAAATACTTAATATTAATTTTGCATATACAGTACTTGTAATTCTTTATTGTTAGGCAACTTTTAATTTATAAATTTTTTATTAAGGTTTAAGTACAAAAGAAATTGCGTCTAAAAAAAAAGCTTGCCAAATGTTTTTTAATAAATTCAGTCTTTTTTTTTTCCACAGATTTGAGACACCTGGTACAAGCAAACAGGAACTTAATAAAATTTTCATGTACCTTTCTTTATCTTGTTATTTTAGTAACTTAAAAATTCTTTTAACAATTACAATGAATGAAATTGAAGTTTTTATTTCAAGATTAGTAACATGTCTACAACTCTATCAGACTACTTGTAATACAACTAGCTAATGAAAAATTAATGTAATCTCTGGCTTGTTTAGTTCTAGTTCATTCATACTCTTTGTAAAGTATGTATATAACTTAAGTAAAAATACAGTAGAACTAATTATAGTCACTACTTTTTTAGAACTACCCTAAAAATATAATTTCAAGGCTTTCGAAAGAATCTTTAACTATATTAACTGTAGGTTTTGGGATAAGCAGAAAAAGTTTATGAACATTTAAAATTGTATAAGTTACACCAGGGTTGTTACATTCCCTGAAATTTGATACTTTTTTGTAGTAAAACCTAGAATTTTGAACAATTTTCTATAGTAAATAATGGTATAAGCCTAAAAATATCTATAATGTACTATAGAAACTTTTAATCTTTTAAGAGTTTTATTTAATATAAAACACATTTAAAGTAGCATTGCAGTATCTTTTCAGTTTTTATCCTAAAAAAATTTCTTAACCTTAGTTTCAATTTTTTTAAGTGAGACAATACAACTTTTGCTTGAATAATTATGCAATAAAATCAAAAAACTTTATTATGAACTGTTGGCCACCCTGATGCATTAAAGCATCATTAAGTTGTAGTCTTTTTTTAAAGCTTTATTTCTAAAACTATAAAATTCTTAAGATTTATGTACAGTAGTTGACATTTTCCTTTTTAAAATGTTGAATATATTTACATAAACTGCAATTAAGAGTATAATAATTTAGATTAACTTAAGAGATTTTGTTAGTTTTTCAATAAGTTTCCAAATTAGAATAATAATTTTTTTTGTCAAATTTTTCTGAAATATTTAAAGCTCAATAAAATCTTTTTTTTATGATATAAAGATCTTAAGTTTAAGGAAATCTATCTTTAGAAAGTTTTAAGTATTTTTAACATTAAAAGTTTGAAACTATATTAAATATAGATTTTAGACTCAGGCTGGCCATTTTACCTAGAAAATATGGAATTTAAAAATTTATAGTAAGCTTACTAATGAAATTAGCACAGTTAAAAAAAAGATAGTTTATCTATTATAAAACACATTTAAATGACATTGCAGTAACTTTTAAGTAGAAAACACTATTTTAAAAGATTTTTCCTTAAAATAAGTTTTCTTCAAAGAAAGGACAAGAAACTTTTACTTGATGAGACCTATAAAAACAATCTGAAAGCTTAAAGAAAATTAAAAAAAAACCTGTGGCCACCAAGTAATTATAAAAATATACACTTAATCAGAAAATTTGTTTTTAAAATTGAAAAAAAAATATAAGAGTGGTGTAATTTACTTATTAAAAATGGAATTACTGTTAAAGTTACACAGGATTGGGCAAGAACTGATTTAGTAAATATACTTAAAATGAATAGCTTTATATTGCCATTTTTATTTGCGCCTTCCATAACCAACCTGTTAAATTTTTATTAGCTTTTAAAATAAAATACTTCTAAAAATGAGAAAAAAAAACACCTGTTTATTTTTTAGATTTTAAACTCAATCAAATTTAGTTTAAGTATCAATGGCTCAATTATTAAAGAAAATATAAATACAGTTCTAAACATAACATTTTCTCATACTCAAATACAGAAAAAATATGTATCATAGTATTAAAAAAGAATAGTATAACATGATAAAATTTGTCTAATTTATTTTTATAACAAGTTAAAACTATGATAATAAAAATATACTCAACATTAATTGAGATTGAAAATATAAAAACAGATTATTTTATTTCATATTTACTTTTTGTAGTTTTAGTATAGTACATACTTTTTTTTTTGTTTAAGTCTTTTACTTTCACTTATATTTAAAGTATGGTTTTTAAATAATCGTTATAAGCTTCAACAGTGAATTTAGTTTTAGTGGTAAACATTAACAAGAAATAAAACTAAGTAAAGTAGTTAATAACTTATTTCAACTCTTTCACTGAAGTTAAAATTTATAATTATGTATAAACGGTAAGCTAAAAAATTGTACCAATACTTTCTTCTAAGCTTAATTTCATCAAGAAATAATTTTTAGTTTTAATAAGAATTTGTAAAAAATTAAAAACAAAGTTTTGTCTATTAATGCTATGTTAGTTTATTAAAGTTTTTTGTTCTCTAAATAATAAAAAACAAAATAAACTTTGTTCTACAAAAAATCAATGTTTATCATTCTAGCAAAAATCCTTGCATACAAGTTAATAGGAGTTTAGTTTTTGAATCTTTTAATATTTTTCTTGTACTAAGTTTGTATTTAACTGCATTGCGCAAGCAAATCAATCACTAAAAAATCCTTGATTTTCTTAAAATAGCAACATAAAATATGTAGTAACTTAAAATATGATGTGAAATTATATTTTGATGTTATAAAACTTTGTTTATTTTTGAGTCTTGTATAAACTTGGCACAATTTGTTTTACAATACGTTGTTCATTTTATGTTAATTAACAATGATTAAAGCTTAATGATTAAATGTAGTTTTAGATTCTGAAAATAGATACAGACTACTTCAAAACCTTTTCAGGTTATTCAAATACTCTAGCTGAGTCAGTATTGATATAAAATTAAATGCAATGATATTAAACACTAACACAAAAATTTATTACTTTAACTACTATGAGTATTTATAAAAACTGTTACAGTAAAATTTTTAGTTACAAAAATTTACACTTCAACATTAAAAAAAAACTTAACTAACTTTGCCTAACTTAAATTTTTAATAGAACTGATTGATATCTTTTATTTCTTTGAACTAAATTATATTTCTTAAGATACTATTTAAGTTTTTGGAATTTTAATGTTTCAATTTTATAGTTAGTTTCAACTCATGTTTATTATAATTTGTAATTAGTACTTATTTAACTTTTTATCATTGTTGTACAATTGGTACTTATAAGAAAATTAAAAGTTATCTTGTACAGCTCAAAATATATCTTGCAGATTACTTGTTAAAATTTTTGTTCAAAAAGTGTTAATTTTTATACATTTTTGTAAATTATAACGTGAAAAAATTTAACCTGTTGTTGCAAACTTTTAATTTTCTTTGTTAAAATCTTAAGCAAAAAAGTTTCTAACAATCTTAACTGCATTCTTATATTTTATAAATTTGGTGGTGAAGACAAATTTGATTTGAAAGTTTATCACAATAAATAGTGTTAACTCAAATTACAAAGCTAAGTGTTTTGTACAAAAAGTATTAGATTAGTTTACTTATTATTAGTCAATGGGTTTTGAATATATTTTTGAAACTTATACTGTTATTGAAAAATACTTCTATATAAATTTTAGTCAAGCAATTCATAACATAATAACTTACAAATAAAAAAAAAAGTTTTAATAGTATAAAATTAAATGTAGGCAGAGCAATGAAATAATTATATTTTTCATAATTAGACATATTTTTTATTGTTTATATATATTTTTTATAGAGCCATTTAACTTTTCTAGGATTTAAAAAAAAAATTTATAAAATTAGTGAAAATTTCTACAATTTGACATGGTTATAAAAGCTCTTATAAAACTTATGTCCTTCAAAAAAATAAATGAATGTTTTATTTAGACATAGCAAAAAGTTAAGACTCTTAAATAAAAAATAAACAATTCCAGAAATACCTTTTAATCACAAGCTTAAATACAGTCTTATAATTAGATATATCTTTAATTTATTTAAGATTTATAAATAAACATTTTAAATCATAAATCTTGATTATAACATTTTATAAAGATTACACTAAGTAGCACAAAAACTTTCAACTGTTTTAACCGAAGTCAAATAAATATTTTAAAAATAGTTAACATATTAGAAAGTTTTTAAATTTTGGTGTAGTTAAATATTTGTAGATGTAGTTATAGACTAAGCTTAAAAGTAAAACTTAGTACAATTTAAAGTTTTGTTTACACAATCTGAATTTAACCTTTTATAAAGATAGATTGATTAATTTTGCCTATTTTTATTAAATGAGTATTTATGATGAATTCTATAATTGTTTACTAGCTCAAATTTTATTTTTATAGTTATTGCCAACAAAAGTAGTTGATAAGGGTTAGCTGAAATATATTTTACTTGTTTGCTTAATAAAAATGTTTTTGAATGAATATTGTCTTAAATTTTGTCTAATATCTGTGGTAATAACAAGTTGAAGTATTTTACAAAAAACTTGATCCAAACTATAAACACTATGACTAGTTGAAAAAAATAAGTAGGTGTTGTGTTAGGTATGCACAGATCTACTTAAAAGTTGAATGATAAGTTTATATGTATATATATCGTTCAAGTTTAATTATTTCTATTGAAAATAATCGAAGATGACTAGGCTATGAAATTAGAATAAGATAATATAAGTCTAGAAACTTCAAAATATGTTCCTTTTTTATACTGAGATGATCATTTTAATATTTTAATTATACGTTTGATAAGTTATAAACAGTCAAGTTTGATATGACCACATGTTTAAGTATTATAATTCTAACTAATAATAAACTTTTTAATATTAGTGTTTTTTTATTAAAATTTGTCTAAGAGAAATAAAATATTGTTTACCTACCTATCTAGTTACTGACAAAATGATTGTAATAACATAAGGTTAAGTTCAATACTTTTTGTTTTTTTTTGTTTTGTTCAAACTGCAGTTTACAATTTATTGTTGTAAGACTAATACCATGACCAATTGTGTTTATGATTAAAGTTTATCATGCTCATATAAGCTAATTAAATTGTTATTAATACAATATTTCAACAATTTTACACACAAAAGTTTAGATAAGTGTTTTAAAACATTTTGAGTTAAAATTGCTGTCTTGTTAAGTCAGTAAGTAGTTTTGGTAGTTTAAAAAGTATTTTATTTATGAAATTTATTTTTTTACAGCTAATATAAATGAAGTTTTTTTTGTTTATTTTAACATGAATTATTCATTTCAGTTTTAGCTACGTTTTAAACTAAATAAGTAAGTTGCATCAAGAAACAGCAAAACTATGTCTGAAAAGGAAAAAGAGTTTATATATCACTACAGTACATACAAGTTAAGTGATGCATATAGAGAAAAAATTGAAGGGTCACTGGATGGCAAAAAAGAAGAAAAAGATTGGATGGAGTTAGTTTTTTTTGTATGAAGTAAATTAATAAGTTATATTCAAAAGTAGTGCTGACTTGACTACTACTTAAATTAGTACAATAGTAGTAGCAAAAAACTTTAAATAAGACTAATAAAGATACTGTAAATAACCACTAGTTAAACAAATCAAGTAAAAAAAAAAGATTTTTAGAATAAAATTTTAAGGTTTGGCTGTTTAAAACTAATGGAGTATTACACAATTTATCTAATTAAACAAAATGATTGTTTTATAGCAAGTTTTTAAGTATAACTTGAAACCTAATGTGAAAATATTTTTAATTACTGTAATTTTAAAAGCTAATCTTCATAACATTTTAAAGTTTTGATAAAAATACAGTAAAGCACCGTTAAAGTTCGCTACAAACTTAATTTATATAAGAAAATCAGGTCTCTCTAAAATCCATAAAGCTATACATATCTCAGTATGTAGTATCTCAAAAAAACTTATTTTAAAAAATTCACCTTATTCAGAATAACAGGCATAGTAAGTCTCTTTGAATAGAAACATTAATTAACAGTCAATAAAAACATAAAAACGCTGTATAACTTAAAGGCTTTTTGTTTTACCAGTATAAAAAGTTAGTTTTTGTTTTTTTTTACTAAAATTGCCTAAATTTTAATAATATTTGATTATTTTATATGGTTTCATTCATGACTTTTAGCACTTGTTGTATAAACTTCAACTGATTTAGTAAGCTCAAACTATGTTTTGGGTACTTTGGTTGATGATAATATATACAAAAGATACAACTATATATATGTATATACATATTTGTTTATTTGATTATATAATAAACATAAAATTATATTTTACGACTTCGTATATGAGATGTATTATCCCATCTATTTCTCAGTAAAGATGAAATTTGTCGAGTGCTATTAACAAAACTTATTAAAAAAATATTATTTACCTATGCATGTATATTAAACTGTGTGTTAATTTTGTTTAAAATATATTTATTAAATAAAAAGGAAAACTTAGCAGCTTTATATTCACATTATTTATTAATAGTTTTCGAAAAAAAGGTCTACACTACTAAAATTAAAAAAAACTGTTTCATCACTAATTTCTTGTATGTATCATAATTTTATTGTTGTGTATACTAATTTAAGAAATTATAAAAGTTATATCCTAATTTTATTTTTATATCCTGTTAGTTCAGGAGTTTTATTTTAACTAACAAAAATGTAAAACTTTAATGATCTTCTTAAGCTTTTATGTAATAACTATTCACTCAGAAAAAAAGAATATTTTAAAACTTAGAGTTTAGCTTCCATATCTAACTTAATTTTTGATATTTTAGAATTATACATTTTTAAAGCCATACTTAACTACTGTTAAATTTTTGACCTCAAAGCACCAAAAAATTATATCCAATATAATTAAAAACTACTACTTTTTTTTTGAATATTAAAATCTATAAGTTAGTATGATTTATGGTAAGTAGTTTAAGGGCATAGGGGGGGGGTAAACACCCTTTTTTGGTTTTTGATCTTATTTTATATAGTTTTTACTAAGTTACAAGATGCTTTTTACAAATTTTAAAAATTCAAAATAATTTTTGAGATATAGCCGGTCAAAGTCGGAGGCAACAATAGGTTTCTTATGGGAGGCGCAAACTAAAACAGCAAAAATAGACTATTTCACTAAAAATCTATCTTCTCCTACATTTTTTGAGATAACTACCTCAAACTTTCAGGAAACGTTCCTTGTTATATTTAGAAAATTCTGTCGGAAGGAATTTTTAAAAAATTGAAAAATAAAAATTTTATACAAAAAATAAACAAAAAAAACAGTTTTTTTTTAGTTTTTTTATTATAAAATTTTTATTTTTTAATTTTTTTAAATTCTGTTCCGACAGAATTTTCTAAATATTGCAAGGAACATTTCCTGAAAATTTGAGGTAGTTAGCTCAAAAAATGTAGGAGGAGATAGATTTTTAGTGATTTCTAGTTATTTGCCGTTTTAGTTTGCGCCTCCCATAAGGATCCTATTGTAGCCTCCGACTTTGACCGGCTATATCTAAAAAATTATTTTGAATTTTTAAAATCTGTAAAAAGCATCTTGTAGCTTAGTAAAAACTATATAAAATAAGATCAAAAACCAAAAAAGGGTGTTTACCCCCCCCCCCCCCCCCCCTATGCCCTTAATTTAGTTTTTGAATCTGATACCCTCAGTTAAACATATATACTTTTTTGAAACTGGCATTTAACTATATTTATTAGCTCACTATGTAATATCACATAATCCAAGTATTATATTTATTCTTTCAAAAATTTATTTTGCAAACTAAGTTTTGGTCAAAGACCTCGTCAGTGCTTAAATTGATCTGAAAAAAGATATGTGACAGTCATGGAAAGTAGCATTTAAACAATTAAATTAAAATAAAAACAAATTATTACTGAAAATTTTTACTTAAGAAACTAAACAAATCAAATTTTAATATTAAAACTGAGTTTTAATAGAAGTTTAAATTTTTAGCTAAGTTTTAAAATCAATATAACAACAATAATAATAATAATCAAAGCTGTATGTAGCTTTCTTTTTTCTTCTAGATAATTTACAGACTAAACATTGCTTAAGCAAAAGTGTAATTAATGAAATGAGCTTAAAATTTAATTGAATTTGGTGTAGCTTATTTTAATAGTGATGTAATTATTGATAATTTGAACAATCTTGTGCTTTTAATCGTTAAAAAAATTTTAATTCTCGCTCAAATGCTTTATATGAAAGCTTATAGTTAAAATAAATTTTTACCTAAAAACAAAACTAGTTAAATTATGGTAATAAGTTTGAATTTTTGGCAAAGTTTAAATTCTAGTTAAATTTAAAAATCAAAGAACAACACATCCAAGTATTCTTAATTTGTATTATTTCCAAGTTAAGTTTTCTAACTGCTCAGCAAGTATAGTCAATTATTTTGTGTTATGCTCTTGATTTTTAGTGAAAAATTAGGTATGTCCTTATACTAAGATTGACTCAGACTAAAGTGTACTAGTTCTAATTTAGTTTACTTTGAAAATAAATATAACTATAAATAAATAGACCTAACGAAAAAAATGACCAAAACTTGTATTTTTAATAAAGTAAAAAGCCAAATTTAAGTTACAAACTCATCCATCAGGCAGAAGTTAAAAGATGGAAGTTACGTTGAAAAGCAACAGCTTATGCTGGGAATTGAGCAAGTTGAATCAGAGAGAAGTTTGAAAAACTTTAACATGACAAACGTCAACGTGATAACGAAATATTTTGACGATGAAGACTGTGTGAGTTTTTTTAATTTCAACTTTTCAATGAAGTCTGTGTTTTTTTCTAACTAGATATTAAACATTACACATACATAACTTTTAAATCTTCAAGTTTCTTTCAAATATTTATAAGTTGTGTATAACTTTTTAATTTTAAGTCATATGGAGTCAAGGCATTTATTTTACATAAACTTTTTATTATCTATATGTGTTAAATTAAAAAAAAAACCTTTTTGTGTTGTAATTTTAGTAACAAAAAAGTTTTCTTTTTATCTTTTGTTATAATTATGAGAACTTTTAGCAAAAGTTACTTTTTCTTAATTATGGTAAGCTTTTTTTAATTATTTTTGCTCTTCCATAAGATACTTGTTGAACTTTATCCCTTATGAGTTTTGTTTGGTGCTAAAAACTATCTGAAAACTCTACATCAGTGGTTCCCAAACTTTTTGATGCCCCGCACCCCTAAAATATTTCAGTTTGTTGTCGCATCTCTTGCAGTACAATAATTTGAAAAAGAACGATGAAGACTCGTATATCAATTTTTTAGTGTACCATATTTAACAAAAATTAAACATATGGAAATAAAAAAATACAACAAACTGCATTCGAACATTTCTTTTAAGGTTGAAAACATAAGAGTTAACTCTCCCCTCTGCAGTGATAAACGTTTTCTGTAGGTCAAGTTCTGAGCTCCTCACTTGTTATTCTACCTGCGCTATCTTTTAATTAATTTAAAAATACTTAATTTCTTTTCTATCAAACGAAAATATCTATATTGAAACAAAAAAAAAACTTTTTAAACAACTATCAAAAAAAAAAGTAGTATATCTTTAATGAAAAAAACCCTTAATGACACATCGTTTGACAATGACTCAGAAAGTATTTAACAGTTTTAATTTATGCAACATCTTTTTGAAAAGATTAAGAATTTTTTTTTCCAATTTTATTTTATTGACTCTTTTTTCCTGTTTATTACATAAGAGTTTTTCAAACGTGAAACTTTGTTGCTGATAGCTATTCGATGTCTGCCTGTGCATTCAAGTGGTTTCTAGATTTTGTTTTGATTAACTAAAGAGTACCAATTCCATACTCGAACAAATAAATTGGCGCGAATGGATTAGCATACTTTGTGCTTTTTCACAAAGTCTGGAAATATGTTTATTGCGCAACACCAATATTGATTTGAGTTTTGCTTTAAAATTGTTTCATAAAAAAAAAACTTTTCGTGCCCGATTCAATTCAATAATTTTTTGAATTTTCATCATGCGTCATATAATCTAAATTAGTATAATGTAGATTTATTATCCATTCTTCATAAGTTTCCGGTTATCCTACTCCAAAATATCTATCAAATGACTTGCTCAGTATTTCCAAAAGATTCTAACTTTTTCACGCACTCTAGGAATTAAAAGTTCATCTTTATTATAAAGTTTGCTACATTGCCTTATTTAACTTGTCAACACCAGAGATGTGAATTTTCTTTGAAAGCATTTAATATTTCAAAATATTTTAATATGTTTATACTTTTCCCTTGCATAGAAACACTCAGGTTATTTATATGGCTGAAATTGTTACACAAAAAAGCTAGTATTAGATTATCTTCTTTTGAATCCATTTTTTTGAAAAGGTTATAGTCACGTTCCATATCTTGTTCACAGTTTGAAAAAGCACGTTAAGCTATTCCACGTAATAGCCAGCGGACCTCCGTACAGAAAAGTAAAAATGAATGTTCACTACCATAATTTTACACAACACTTAAAAACGCTGTGATCTAGAGCATGATCTCTAATCCAGTTGATGGCCTTCACAAAAACATCAAGGACACTTTTCAACTTGGATAATAATGTTTTTGTTGATAAAGCATGTTGATGAAGAAAACAGTGAGTACCCTGCAAGTGCGGAATGTTCTGTTTTTACAGTATATTTTTACCAACATTGGCAGGGTCTACATATAGCCTCAATTTATTAAAAAAGGTCTTTCCCCTACTATGCCCTTAATTCTTGAACAATTCTAAAAGTGATTTGTCTCAAACTTTTAAAACTAAACATAAAATTTTAGCTCATCCAGTTCGAATGCCCGCGAGTGCAGGACATCAAACCGTTCCCCGTGAAGTACAACGACATAAAGTTCACTCCGGTGAAAACAGAAGAGGAGAAATTGGCTCAAGAGGAAGCCAATAGGAAAGAAGAGGAGGAAAATAAAGCAAAGAAAAGGCCGAAAGCCATAATTTTTGGTTTAGACGGGTCGGAGATGGGCAACATTCACGAGATTGCAAAGAACGACTCAACCATAGTGAACGCCAGGGTTAAACAGAGGTTAGTTGGAATGTTGAAGTTAAGACTTTGCCGGTTTTAACTACCATAAACAACAGTCTTACTTTGTAGAAGTTTTTGAAAAACTATGTTGTTCTTTCATATGAGGGCATAGGGGGGTAAACACCCTTTTTTGGTTTTTGATCTTATTTTATTTAGTTTTTACTAAGCTACAATATGCTTTTTACAGATTTTAAAAATTCAAAATAATTTTTGAGATATAGCCGGTGAAAGTCAGAGGCAACAATAGGATCCTTAAGGGAGGCGCAAACTAAAACGGCAAATAACTAGAAATCACTAAAAATCTATCTTTTCCTACGTTTTTTGAGATATCTACCTCAAATTTTCAGGAAATGTTCCTTGCAATATTTAAAAAATTCTGTCGGAACAGAATTAAAAAATATAAATTTTATAACAAAAAAACAAAAAAAAACTGTTTTTTTTGTTTATTTTTTATATAAAATTTTTATTTTATAATTTTTTTAAAATTCCTCCTGACAGAATTTTCTAAATATATCAAGGAACATTTCCTGAAAGTTTGAGGTAGTTATCTCAAAAAACGTAGGAGAAGATAGATTTTTAGTGAAATAGTCTATTTTGCTGTTTTAGTTTGCGCCTTCCATAAGGATCCTATTGTTGCCTCCGACTTTGACCGGCTATATCTCAAAAATTGTTTTGAATTTTTTAAATCTGTAAAAAGCATTTTATAGCTTGGTAAAAACTATATAAGATAAGATCAAAAACCAATAAAGGGAGTTTACCCCCCCCCCCCCCCCCCCTATGCCCTTATGTAAGTCTAATTATTAATAATGTGATGGTATGAGAATATTGAAAATAAATGAACCTTTAATATAAAAATGTACTAAAATGTTTATGGTATAGGTTGTGGTTTAGAATTTTCTAAGAATCTTTTCAATGCTTTATGTTGACACTGAATAGGTAATTGTATAAAATTGTATTCATTTTACAGGACAGATCAAATTTCGAACCCGTTATCTGCCAACATTTTGTTGATAACTTAAGTAAAGTAAAAAAATTTTGAATCAAAGTTTGATACATTAACTGCAATAAAACAATTTCGAACCATCAGGTGCATGCTTACTTTCAACAATATTCTCTGTGATATTGAGTGGAAACTAAACACTGCAGTGCTGACTTACGCGATGAGAGCTGTGCAATTATCTGCCAACATTCCTCGAAGGTACGACCACATCCTCAACCCGAAGCCGACCGAAATACCGCCTGAAGGAATTTTAGTGCCAAAATTGGAGTGAGTTGAAACAGTGTTGTGTAAATAGCAGCTGTTCGTAGAGAAAATGCTAATGAAGTGATTGTACTTAAGATACTGATGTATAAGTTACATTTACACTTACTATTAAAATTAGTTTTAGCAATTTTTATTTAATAACTTTAATTATAGAATTGATGACTGATACATGATTAAAACAACTTTTTGATTTAATTAACAAATATTATGAACTATAAAAGCTTACCAAAAGTAATTCATTTACAAGTGTTAAAAAAAACTTAAGTGAATTAAATATTTTTTTAAGTTTTAATCGAGTTGCAGACACAAAATTAAAACTTTTTGAAGACATCTTTCTTTTAATTAAGTTGTATAATTTGTAAACAGTCCTGAATCTATGATATTTTTAGAAAATTAATTTAAGTAATTTTTATTATGTTTTTAGGTACTGGTGCAATAAATCCGTTTTACAAAACCAGTCTCAAGTGCAAGCCATACACCACGCGTTGAGTCCCTCATTCACAACTCCTTACCTTTTATTCGGACCCCCAGGTACAGGAAAAAGCTCCACCGTTGTTGAGATGATAAAACAAGTGAGAACTAAATAAATAATATAAGTGATATCCTAATAAAAATTAGGGTTTTACTTGAAAAATACAACAACGGTTGATTGCATAAAAAAACAATTTTTAGATGTTTATCATGAATAAGAGGGTATTGGTAACAGCTCCGTCAAATAGCGCGGTGGACAACATCGCAGAAAAACTTTTGTATTCTGCTGACTTTCAAATTCCAGAAAATCAGATTTACCGTTTGTATTCGAGTGCTGTCATTTATCAGACAGTTCAACCAAAAATTTTGGTTAGTTTCTGAGATTTTACAATCATGTTTGTAAGCATGTTGTTATGTAGATTATATAACATATAGTATAGGTTGTAGTAGAAAAACATTAAAATGTTTTTCTTTTTTTTAACCTTTAGAATAAAAATGTACTAAAATGTTTATGGTATAGGTTGTGGTTTAGAATTTTCTAAAAATCTTTTCAATGCTTTATGTTAACACTGAATAAGTAATTGTATAAAATTGTATTCATTTTACAGGACAGATCAAACTTCGAACCCATTAAAAAAGTTTTTATTCAAGCAGAAAATGCTATTCATGTACTGAAAAGTTGTCCAATTGTTTTATCAACTCTTGGAGGCTCTGCTAAGTAAGATTTTTATAATATAAAATAACTGATAAATGAATAAATTAGATTGACTTTTTTTGTTAGTATATAAATATATATATATATTATATTGAAATATGTTTTCATTTTTGTTTTAAACAATGAACTTTTTGTGTTATTTTTGTTTTTTATTTACTTTGTTATGTGTCATTTTGTTCAAGTGGCCTGGGTTTTGATGCCTAGGTCCATCATATTGACAATAATCTTGCAATAATAACAATAACTTTCAAGAGGTTTTTAGGGTAGATATTTTTAGATTTATTTTATTGGCGATTCAAAAATCAAGTGTCTTGTTTTAGTTTTAGCTGATAAAAAACCTCATTTGTTGCTTGAAACATGTTTTAAAATTAATTTGTTACCATGTTTAAAATGCTACAGTAACAACTATTTGATTTATTGTAAGAAATATAACAAGATTCACAACACTTAATGCAAATTACTCTTGCAGAATATCATGTCACGAAAATATGAAAGATAAGTTTGATTTTATTATAATCGACGAGGCAGCACAGGCAACTGAACCTGAATCACTATTGCCTATTGGTCATACACTGGTAAGAATAATTTTAACTAATTTTTACATTTTTACTTAGTTTTACCTGTTGTACTCTTAACTTGCTCATTATATTGTATAGTAAGAAGTTTTTATAGATATATGATGAAGTCAAAACCTGGTTTAATAATTTTGTTTAACTTGTGAGGTTTCAATTGTAAGGTTTTGTAAAAAAGACGATCTGAAATGAACTTAGAGTTATTACAGAACTCGTTAATAGCAGTTTATTACCGAAATTAAATGGTTTTATAATTATTAAAAAAAATAATTTAATCCATAAATAAAACTTACCAATCTAAAGAGATTGCTTAAAAACCGTAACATTTTAGTATAAATTATTACTTTACTTTGGTAGTTTACTCTATAATGAAAATTAATCCACAGCTTATAAATTAAAATATATCTATACCTAAAGAACATTTCATGTATGCTATCTTAGGTATTTAAAATAAATAAATTCTGAGTTAATTTTTTTTTGTTTATTCACAGAAATCAACAGGAAAGTTAATTTTGGCCGGAGACATTTTCCAGCTGAGACCTTTCGTTTTCTCTCAAAAAGCCAAACAAAAGAAATTTGGTGAGTTGCTACTAGGACACACAGCTGATCACTTCTAGTTATTCTAAACAAAACCTTGTTGTAGTACACACAAATATATTATTAAGATATATAAATTACAGATAAGAGCCTGATGGAGAGATTACAGTTGGAAAACGATTTGTACAAGTTTAAAGCTGATGGGTTCGACAGAAACCATGTCACTATGTTGAACATAAATTACCGGTCTCATGATGGTATGTTATAGTTTGATAATTTGAAAATAAAATTATGAATATTAAAATTTTTCCTTAGGTTTATCTTAATTAAAGTTTGTTATTAGTTAAATCAATCTAAAACTATTTTTTTTTATTCATAGTACAGTTTGTTTTCAAACTGAAATAAGTTTTTATATAAAATTAATAATTTTTTAATTTAAAATAAGAAAATATAAAAGTATGTTTTCACAATAATAAATAAAAGCATAAAAAAATATTTTAATCAAAAATTAACTAACAAAACGAAACTTTTTTAACAGCAATTGTAAGCCTGTCAAGCTCTTTATTCTACCACAACTCTCTTCAATGCCACGCTCACAACAACATAAAGTTTCTTTTCTCAGGCTGCAATTTTCTTCAAAATAGGGCATTTCCCGTCATATTCCATGATTGCAATATGCCAGAAATGTCGGTGGCTAGCTCTTATCGGAACACGTACCAGTGCCAAATTGTGAGTTAATCAAAACTTTTTTTAAAATAATAAACACCATAGATATTAGACTTGGTCTGAAAATTTTATTCGTAAAAAGGGAAGTCAGTAGTTTTTTTTCTTAATTATCATAAATATAATGAACAAATTGTAATATAACCATTTGTTATTACTTTTCAGTCCAGCTTTCCTGGGTTTAATTCTTGATAAAAATTCACAACTTACTAAAATATATTTAGTTACTATAAAATAATTAGATTTACCTTAAACCCTAAAAGGTTGGGTTAAAAACAAATGTTTAGAGTGCTTTGCAGGCTTATACGTTACAAAAGTATTACTTTCAAAACTATCTTTTAATATTAGGTGTTAATTTTTGCATAGTTATACAATATGAAGTTTAAAAAACAATTTTTTATAACTCCACAGGCTTCCAAGTACTTGAAGAGTATCACCTCTTATGAGGGCCGCTTGAAACTGGCTGGATTGATCGGTGCGAACGGGCTGACAAAAGGGTTGATTTGCCCGTACAGGAGGCAGACTAAACACATGCGTATGTTGTACAGGTACATGCTTGATAACGTAAAAGTAGGATCGGTTGAGGAGTTTCAGGGGCAGGAGAAGAACGTCATCATCGTCACTACCACCAGGTGCACCTCTCAACCATGGAACAAAATTGGTCAGAATCTGATAGGGTTTCTCAACGATGAAAATGTGAGTTTTAAATGTATGTGTACAATTACAAGTTACACAACAGCAATTGAATTTTTATGAGTGAACTGGTGACTAACTTAAAAGTTGTTATTAGTGATAATGCTTATTGAATATCAAATATTCGAAAATTATTGGCAGATAATTAAATTAATTGCTTACAAAATGTTGTTATGTATAGAAAGAGCAAAACTAGATTTTATATGTGTTGTATATATATATATATATATATATATATATATATATATATATATATAAAATAAGGTTAATATTTAAACTTAAACACTTTCTACTGAGCCCACTTGAAGGGCTTTTAAATAGTTTATTGAAATGGCGATTTTAAAAATTCTGGTACATATGTTTCATAAAGCTTTAATTTTTCATAAAGCTTTAATCATCAGCCAGTAAAATTCAAAATAAAAAGCACTGTACTAAACAAAGATCACCCCTGACTATCACCATTTCCCATTATTTTTTGACCCACTTTTGAAACCCTGAAGTAAATTATCAGTTAAAAGTTAATCAGCAAGTCTAAAAAGTATTTCTTATGTAATAATTACTCATATTTAACAGCGCCTCAATGTAATGCTGACGAGAGCCACATCTCTGCTTATTGTAATCGGTTGTTCGCAGACATTAGCAACAAATCCAACATGGTGTAACTTTATCAACTACGTTAAAGCCAACGGAGGTTTCCAAACGGGCAGTGAAGTTCCCATGTGGAGAGAAGATCAAACTGCCGGAACTTCGCTCAAATCCTACCAGCAAGTTTTGGTAGAGAATCAACGGCCTTTTGACATGTCTGACATGAACCGGCAGCTCAACAGTGTTGTTAAATCGCCAACTAACTATCATGGCAATGTTAACGGGCAGTTCATGGGTCCAAATTATGGGTATCCACAAATCCCGACACATGTGCGTCAAAGTAGTGTACACTCGCCAAGTTTGCAGCAAATTAATAGATACTCGCCAGGAATTGGTCCAACTAATGCATTGGCTCAAAGAATGGCGCACCAAAATGGTAGATTTTCTCCGGTAATTTGTCCAAATAATAGATACCCGCAAAACCCGAGAAATAATGGTGCAAACAATGGGTATGCTCAGCACCTGTCGCCATGTGCCACTTCTAACGGATACCCGGAAAGCCCGCAGTATAAGCAACATCAAATGAGTCAAAATGGCAAGATAAACATTCCTCAAAGCCCACTTGTGAGAGGGGATTACCCCACTAAGAATAATTTTCGACAAAACTCACATCAGTTCGTGCAAAACACTTTTCCGACTGCCGGCCAAATCAACGGTAACCATCAGTTTTCCGCTGCAGCGAATGGTCAAGTTGGTTTACGCCAAATCACACAAAACAACCGAGCTCATGACGCCAACCAGCAGTCTGGCACTCAAGCAAAAGCTCAAGCGAGTTTTCGCCAAGAAGACCGCGTGACAAAAGATCAAACTTCTGATGGTGGCAACCAAGTCCAGCCACGTACAAAGTTGGAAAAATTCGAACATCTGAACTTAAATGAGTTCCCGCCACTTCCAAATCAAAATAACAATTGTGCCGTGACGCAGCTTCAAGTGAGAAAGGGGGCTCAAATTGCGGCTGAAAGCAACCAACCGGAACATTATCTCGTCAGAAACAGCGAAAACTCGCTGCCGTTTTCTGCGTTAGACTGCGTCCGTACCGCCCTTTCCAGCCCCCTGAGGGAAGTTCCCGAGATCGAGATAGAAGAGCCACATTTACCAGGGGTTCAGAAAGTTCCTGTGATAGAGGACCACGGAGCGATAGGAACTACGTACAGCGGAGTGACAGGTGTTAAAAATATGTCGTTGTACAATAATTTCTACCAAATGACGAACGGAACCACTGGTGAGAATATTGTTGCAAGCGTTTTTGAACCTTGTGATAACTGCGGTTCAGTTCACTGCCGGTGCGAGAAGAAATAGTTCCAAAGGTTTGTTTGATTGTTATATTATTCAGTATAATTTCTTTATGGATTTAACTCTCTTCAAATGTGTATCAAATTTTGTTTAATATTGGCTCTTAATCAGATATTGTCAAATAAAATTAGTTTGCTGGTTTTATAGTTTAAACTAAATGTTCTGTTGCAAATAGACTTCAGAGTTTTAAATAACAATTTTTTAATTATTTAAATTTTTATACAAGCATTCATTAAAATGTTTCTACATACTTAATTTAAATTTTATTATACATTTTAACATTACAAAAAATAAATTGTTGTAATTTGTTAAATACGGATTCAAGTAGAAAAACATAATGAGATTAAGCGTCATGTTGTGGTAATTAATTTAAATTTAATGTAATACTTGACTAAATATTTTTTTCATGAATACGTCCTCACTGCTTTGAAATTATAAAATTTTTTCGTTGTAGTATCTTCAATAATGTTCCAGTATTAGGTAAAATATTTGAACTAAAACTCTATAATCACTGTAATTGTAATTTGATATTTTTACTTTTCTAACAACTATACTTTTACAGGTGAAAATCATGCTAGGAAATAGTTCGAGTTTGTCCAATCATGACATTTTATTTCTTGAAAATATTTACCTCTGTTTTAATTAGAACAAATTTATAAATTATACACAGTCTTTTTTGTGATTTTTTATACTTGTTGCAGTAATTTTCATTCGTACGTATTTTTGAGGTAATCGAAGTATTAGGGAACGTTTTGATATTTCCTTCCATAGTTTAATAGGCCTTAATTCTTTTTACAAGCTTTGCTATTTTTTATACATATTTACACCATACATTGTGATGTAATCGTTTTATGTGTTATAAATAATAGTTTTATGATCTTTTTATTTTTATAAGTTATTTCTTCAACATTTATAAGCCTAAAGTTTATATTAACCGGATACCACACCCTGCCTGTGATGTTTTATGTTGTTGTTTTTTATTATTTTATATTGTTTTATAAAATGAAAAACTTTGAAAAAAAAAACTAACAAAATAGAAAATTATGAAAAAAATAAACGAATATGACTTTTACATTGGTTTGTTTTATATAAAATTAAAGCATGTAACAGGGTGGTAACAAAACCCGGAACCCTGGAATTTAAGAAATTTTGGAGAAAAGTCACTAAAAACCTTGAAAACCTGGAATTTTAGACAGTTTTTACATGGTAAGTAGTAAAGTTTTGATTTAACACAATAAATCCATCATATAGACAAAACTTGATCACCATTAAAAATATTTAATTATAAAAAAACACATTTAAAGTATCTTTTAAATGTTTTCATACTACTTAACACAGTTTTCAATCTTAAACTTGACTTTAAACCAAAAATAGACCCAAAAACGTGTACTTTTAAAAACCTGGAAGAAATCAGAAAACTTAAGACATTTCTTAAAAATACTGGTCTTTTTGATAGAATTGTAGTTTATTACATTAAAATTAAGTTTATTGTTTATGTATTAAAGCTTCAGAAACAAAATTACTAGTATGATTTGAATTAACAAATGAAAAAGATTTGTTGACAAATGAAATAATTTTGCTGATAAATGTTACCAGAAATGAAATTTTATTAAAACTGTTATTGTATATAATAACTTGATCTGTGCATATACAAAAATATTGATAATTTCAAATTTTAAGTATATAAAAGAAACCCTTTTCAATGTTAAGTAAGCTAGATTTGATATATTTTAGATACAAATCTATAAAGCAGGCGGGTATAAATTTTTACAACACACATCTAATATTTTTTTTTTCTTGTGTAACTTCTTGACCTTAATTTGCCTATATGTATTATAAAAAAAATTAACTTTTAAATCTTAGATACTTAATTGAATGTTTTTATAAATAGTTATAAAAATTGTTTTTTATGGATTCCTCATAATAATTTATGGAATTTATAAAAAAATTTTTGCCTAAAACTTTTGCCAAGCATACGTCAAATTAAAAGCTAGCAACTTTTGTTTTGTACGATGGTTAAAGAAATTATTTAATGTAATTTTTATTTAATTTTAGCTTCGTCTATTTACCTATTTTGAGTAAACATCTATTTTAGATGTTAGCAGTTATTAGAACTAACTTATTTAGATGTTTACATTTCTGCTAGCTAGAAAATCAATAAATCGATTAAAAAAGTTTCTATTAAGTTAATTTTTTTGAATAAAAAATTTAAGTAGAACAGTAAAAAATTAATCGCTAGATATTAATAGTTACTATACTAGTTAACATAAGAACAGTTACCGTAATGAGCTTGTATGTTTTATATAGGGTTTTACTAACAACTTTAAAGACACCAAAAATTAGTAAGTTATTTATAGTACAACTACTTCTTAAAATAAAAAAATAATGATTATCTTCAAACGCATAAAAAAAAATTATATTTAAGTACATATAATGAAAAACATTTAATAAGCATACTTATTTTTACGTGCTATACAAAATTCTATATGTTTTATAGTTGAATAATGAATCACATATAAATAATAATTACATAAGTTTCTCAAGTATACACCGAAAAAAAGCATTCTTTTGCAAACAATTAAAACTAAAAAGCATACATAATAACAAAAAAAATTGTAATAAATGGTTTAGTTATGCAGTTTGTAGACAACAAAGGTTCTAAACAAGAGAAACGAAGACAATATAATTAACTAAATTTATAACATATTAACAAATAATCTAACATAGTGTACTAGCTGAAAAAAAAAGTTAAGAGTTTTCTAAATGAGTGAATTACATAGTAAATAATCTAATATATAATACATGATTAAATTAATCTAATAAAAAAGTACATGAATAAATTAATCTCTAACAACAACCTAACACTAAAATATACCTAATACTTATAGAATTTTTATTTATTAGCTTATAAAAAAAATATTTATTTGTTGTGTATTGCCAGACTGCACACGAACGTTAAAAAAATATGTATACTAATATTTGCCTAAGCGTGTTTTTTTCAAACAAAAACTTGTACTAAAAAAATATTTTAGCTAAAAAAATTAAATAAAGCAAAACTAATATAACATTTTTGTTAGAATCTGACAATTTTGTTTATTTAAAACGATTCTTTTACCATTTGAACTTAAGCTAAACTAAAAAAGTCCACTTTTTACAAACTGAGAAAAAAAGACAATTCTAATTACCTAAACTGTATTTGCAGTTTTGTTATGATTTGTAGTGTAGAAACCTTTTACACAAAAATGAAGCTTTAAGTAAAAAGATTGTCCGTATAAGTCTTAAAAAGCGCAAGTAAGTTTTCTTCTAACTTTAACAATTGTGATAATCTACAATGTGAACATTTTCTAAAAATTTAAAATTATATAAAATTTAAAGTATTACAAACTAATTACTTATAAACAAAATATATAAACTAAAGATCAAGTGCTTTCAAAACTTCAAGCATACGTTATACTTAAGGTGATTTTTCGAATTTTAATGTTTTAATGTTTTTAGATAAAACATTTAAAAGCTTTACAATATTATTTTCTAAATTTTAAGTAAACTTACGTTTTAAGTTAATAGCTTAAAGATTAAGTTTCACACATTAAATATGTCTAACATATTTATATGTTAAGACAAGCGACTGACTTAATTTTACTATAAATGAGTTATGCAGCTCAATAGTTTTTTTAAATTGACCGAATTTAGACTTCTATACATATATACTTAAACATGTTTGGTAGATTTGTTTTTATTAGAAAAAAAACTTAGATTTTACTTTAATAAATACTTTTATTTATAAGACGACAAAATGTTTAATATTATATTAGTGAGATATATTCTCGAATTGAATATATAAAGCTAACATCATAGGCGTATGTGGATGTTTAGAAACGAAAAAGTCATTTAAATCTCAACTTGATATAATTTTCATAGTTTTTTAGCTCTTATATTTTACATTTTGGTGGAAACATTAGAGTTTATACAGCATTTATTAACCCATGTTTTTCAAAAAATCTGCAGAGATTTTACGTACGATTGATTGTATAATTTATGACCTAACGCTTATTTTATTTATTAAACAATATTTTTTTCGATATCTCCTACTATATAGAAATATTATCATCTAAAACTATTTATAATGAATAACTTCAATAACAAAAACCTATGTAGGTTAGTTAACAAAGGTGTTTAAAGTTATATGTTAAAATTTGATTTTCTGACACTGTAACTGCAAATTTGTTTTCTTTCTAGATACTACATTTATTTTACCTGTCAGATTACTAAACTTGGTTTTAAAATCTATTTAGTTGTTTAAATTAAGTATTTTGGACTTGATAAAAAATAAAAACATACTTTTATTTGGTTTATACACAAAAAAATTAACGCTTGCGACATATAAGTTACAGATAATAAAAATTTAGTTAAATGCCCTTTATTATGCTTTAAAGCTAAGTGTACTTTACAGCCAAATAAAAAGTTTAATACACAAACTTACATTAACACGTTTAGTGCTATAAAAACTATGAGAAATAGCAGGAAGTTATTGAAGTAATTCAACAATTTAAATAATAAAACCTAAACATTAATATTTAGAATTAAAAACCCTAAATTTTGCATTAGGACTTTGGGAATTAGTTTGAAACAGAAATAAATAATGACACCACGCTTTGAAGTATATCCTTAACAAGCCTTCGCCAACTTAAATAAATGACAAGTGCAATTCTACTTGAATAATGATGCTTTAGGAAGCAATCAACAACTCTTGTGTAAGAATTCTAAAGTTTTTCACATAACCACTAATTGTTTCTTTATTTTATGTGTATAATTAATTGGTTAATTAAACACTTGATTATTTTTTAATGAGTTTATGTATAATTTTTTTTTATTAAGTAGAATTTACTTAGGAATCTTTGTTGAATATATACAGAATAATACAGTTTTTTATTATTTTTGATTTTAAAAATCTTTTACTGAAATATATTTTTTTTTATCTGAAACTTTATTAAACATACAAAACTCTAGTTTTAATTTTTACAAATGTTTATTTACAACTATAGTGTTTTAAGATTTTAAAGCGAAACACTTTTATTTTTAGGGTATTCCCTGCTGATAGTAAAGAATTATGATAATTAGAATTAGTACATTTTAACATTGTTAGTTTTTAGAATTCTGGAAAAAATAATAAAATAAAATAAATAAAAAAGTTCAAATAGTTTCTTATAATCTAATATTTTGAAGCTGACCACAGTCTATATTTTAAATACTTGAAAATTAGGATCATGGGTATTTTCAATGTTAGTTAGTTAGGTGTATATTTAATATCTATATAAAAACTGAACAGTCAAAATATTTTTAAGAGTTTTTTTGTTACTATGACACATATTATAACTTTATATTAGTTTAAATGTAGTACAAAACTGAATTAATGACTAAATTAGCTTTTAGTTTAATAATTTTTTTGTTACTTGCTAAGAAAATTTTTATTTTATTAATTACTAGTATTCCAAATAAATGAAAATAAATACTGCTCTACTATACCACCATGCAATTTGAAAAATTATGTTGATATATAATAGAGTGATATCTTGTTATTTAGTTTTGTTGGTAGCAGGGTTTTCAATTTATTGTATCACTATAGAATTCTCAACTAAACATAGACCACTATTATTTCACGAACAAATTTGGAAAAAAATTTCAGAAAAATTTTTTAGTTATATCTTGTTTAGTCTCGAAGTTAAAGTTTATTCAAATAATGATGACCTATATAAATATTTTTATTAACTAAACATAAGAATAAAGCATTGAAAAGAACTACGATATCTTACACTACTTTCTTTATCTACTAAAATGCTGCTCCTGTATTATTTAATTTAACAATATTAATAGCAAAAGCACTTATTTGATATTATTTAAACATATAAAAAAATATAAAAATCAGGTTTGCCACACGGTTAGGAAAAACTAAAAAAAAATGACAAAAGTCAGGAAAAAATGGGGGATTTTGAAAAAAAGTCAGGAATAGTTGGGAAATTTGACAAAATTTAAAAAAATGTCAGATTTTGTCAGATTAATTTACAAAATTCCTTATTTTCCAAAGCCTTCAAATAGTATGAAATTATTTTAAATTCCTTTGAAGTCATACTAAAATTGCAAAATTTTCCTAGAAGTTTACAAAATTATTTAAATTCTTATGACTTCATCTGTTATAAATTAATAAAGTATCCTTTGTAAAACTACAACATTTTTCTATTAACAAATTGAACAACTACCCTACTTGAACAAGCAGTTTTTTTAGGCTTTTTAGTATTGATGATCTGTGGCAAGAACACTTCCATAATGAAACTGTGATATATACACAAAACTTTTCTTGCATTTCTTTAGTTATGTGATATCTCTTGTGCAGCCTTTTTTGACATTGTACCAGAGTACCCAGCCTGTTGTTGTCTGTATGCATGAGAACATTTCTTGATTGGTAATTAATTTACTGTGCATCATTATGAAAGACATGATAGTTACGAACCTCAGCTTAACCAGTTATTCAAGGTTGAATTAAATGATCAAGCTTCCCTAAAACCTGCCCTTGATCTTCGTTGTGCTGCAATCAATTTGCTTGCAAGTTTGAGGAAAAGACCTAGTTGAGGAACAAAAGGTCTTAAACTCAACAAAGAATAAAGCTTATTTGTTTTAAAAACGGCTGATAATCACTGGAGCAGAATGACTATTGGAAGTACATTCGTAAAAAAATATGTCATGCCTAAATCCTAATAGCCTTGAAAAATTACGAGTCACAATTGTTGTTATGCATTTTGCCAACAGTGTGCACTCCTCAACATAGTAAAAAATGTGCTCCAACTCTGAAGGTGATACTAGTATTGAACAATTTAGAACTTTGGTAAATTATCCAATGAATGCATTAAAGTTCAAGCAAAGGGAAGATTGTTTGGATCAGTTCTATTTTGGCACATTTAAATTTCCTGCCAATTCTTCTTTCGGAAAGTTGTTGCAACCTATATTTGTGTTGAATGGCCAGGCTGAGGTCGAACTAGATTAATTATTAACAAAGCTCTGCTTGAAAACAGTATGAAATGAGAATCTATTATATCCAGAAGAAGAGTTAAAGATTATGTGTATGCATACAAACTAGAACTGTATTAAGTTAGAAAATAAAAGTATTTTGCTGATAGAGCTGTTTATTGCAAATACATCAATCATACATAGATGGTTCAAATGATGTAATGGAAGTAAGATGATTGAATTCATCACAAACAACTGTTGTTTTAACTTGTATAAAAATAAGATTGGAAGATTTATATAGTTTCAAGTGTTTGATTATGTATTTTAGAATAAGTTTAGCTTAAAAGTTTAGATTAAGAAAAGTCAGGAAATTTTTCTCAGCTTGATCTGTGGCAATCACGAAAAATTCACATAAAGTTTTAAAAAGCAATTTTTTACCACGATTCAAATATTATTATATCTGTTACAAAAAAAAAACAATATTTATTGTGTTTAAAATTAAGTTATAACAAAATCTTAAATCTTAGTTTTAATTCTTAAAAATCTGTGTAATGCATTTTGTATTTTTTGGAAATTTTTGATTTAATTACAAACAATTTTTAAAGCATCAAAGTAAGTTTATGGCCAATTAGCTTACATTATTGATAAACCTGAATGCTGCTCAAGCATATAGGCTAATAGTTTTTTCAGTAACTGCTTTTGATTCCAACATTATACAAAGAGTTAGATATTATAAAAGCTAACTATTTTTTATTTAAGTAAAGGTAAAGTATATGAAGAAGAAAGTTTAATAATTTAAACTGATAAACTAACTAAAGCCATCTTAAAAGTAAGTTAAAGAATTATAAGAATTATTGGTTAAGTCAATGATTCTCTTGCCCTCAAAAATCTGTGCAAGTGTACAACATAATTAAATAAATAAAAAGACTAAAAAAAAATGTAAGTCTAACTTGCAAGTTTTAAAATAAATCTGATAATTGAAGTATTTAAAATTGAAAATCCTTATCTTTAGGTGGATAAAATTTGTTATCAAAAAGTTTACCTTTGGTTTTTGTTTACTCTTCCTTGTTTTCTTTTCGAATTTTTATTTTGGGAACTAGAAGTTAAAAAAAAAAATATTTATTTTATAATAAAGGATGTTAGGTAAAAAAGCATGTATTTACAAAGTCAGTTGTTTAGAACAGTGATCCAGTAAGGACATAGAGGGAGTAGATATTGTTTTAAGTTCATTTTTACTTAAACAAAAAGTTACCTTTTTATTAGAAAAAGAAAAAAAAAATTCAGATTAAAACAAATTAATTTTGAGAGTATAATAGGCTACTAATGAAAGGCAGAAATCAAAAAATACCCCTATACTAAAACAGGGCTGCTACAGACTCATGACACTCAGGATAACACAGGACATTTTGAAGCTGTTGAAAATCTCAAGCTATTTCATAGTTTTGTTTATTTATAAAAACAGTTTAAGGTTTTCAAAAAACCTTGACAGATTTTTTTCTAGATTCTGTTTAAGATTTTGTTGACTTAATTTCAATATTTAGTAATTTTTTAACCAGTTATGTTGAAGAACTTGACTTTTATTAATTTTGAAAAGTAAAATAAAAGTTAAATAAATATTTGATAAACTTTCAGGACCGTTTAAAGTCAAGACAGTTTATTTATTAAAGAGTAGCAGCTCAGTAAAATCTATATCTGTGGTTCACAAACTGGGCTAAGTGGCCCTTTTAGGGGTCATGACAGAAATTTAAGGGGCCATGAGTAGTAAAGGGGCCATAGGGGGTCTTGAGGTCATAATTTAAAGCTTACGCTAGATATTATGGAGTTGATGATGAAGAGCAAAATAATAAAAATTAAAAGGTGTTTCTAATGGTAGTTTTTTTTTTGACTAATTTTCTGATGTAAGGCATAGCATTTTTAGTTTATTTAAATGGGGCCTTTTGAAAAACAGTTAGGGAAACCCTGATCTATACCCTCTTTGGTTTTTAGCAATTCAACTATCTCAGAAAAGTATGTTTTAAATTATGAACGACTTGTAAAAAATAAAACTGTTTTTTGTCAAAACAAAAACAAACAAAAGTATTAAAAAATATATGTTTTATATTCAGTCAGTATTTTACAACTTATTATTAAAATTGAAAATGACATTGATTAAAAAATTAAGAAGGAGCTAGATTTTTTTAAAGTTTATGATTTTTTTTTTAAGTTTTATGAAAAACTTCTGTTTCATAGTTTGTATCAAAAACTTTAAACAAAATTGATTATATCTCACTCAAGTAAATTGTTATTTTTATAGTAAAAAATACTTAGTTTTGAACTAAAGCTAACATTAGTTTTCAAAAAATAAATAATGGGTGCCCTTAATATATATATTCGATATCAAACAAAAACTTATTTACATATGTGTTAAACTTAATGCAGCAGCTCTACTTAAGAGTCGACTAAATATTTAGTAAATGTATTTGAAAGGTTTTTGTAAATTTATTATAATCTAAGTTGTTATTCACAACAAAATTTTTATAGATATTATCAGTAAAAAAAAACTAAAATATTTACTTTAACATTATACTTATTTTTGATATAAATTACAAGTTCGACAAGTTTTTGTTTTGTGAGACTAAATATTTTTAGTTTTCGTTTATTTTAATATTTTTTACTAATTTAAAAAAAAAAAAAAAAAAGTTGAAGTACTGAAGCCTAACAAGTTAAGTTAACAAGCTATATATAAACTATTTGTAATGACTATATATATTTTTTTAAAATTAAAATTGATAATAAATTGTTTTAAGTAGTAGAACTGAATCACATAGATAATTACTTTTAAATATTTATTTTTCGAAATATGATTTTATTTATAGTTCAAAAATGACTTTAATTATTTATTAACAAAGTATTTGGATAAGTTTTAAATTCCTTATTAGAAAGTTTTAGTCATAAGTATTTAAGTTTACATCAATTCAACACAACACTCACAAATAAACCTTTTGTTTCTGATAATCACACCTTTAAAGTTCATTCAATATAATCCTTTAAGTTGAATTAAATACAAATTGAATACATCTTAAAGTTTCAAATTGAATGTAATTTTGTCTATAACACGAAATTAATTAGTTTTGCATTATATAAAGTTATTATATATCCTTATTGTTTATTTGTGTTTTAAGTTTCTTCCTAGACTCAACAAAGCATCATTATTAAAACACAGAATTTATAAGAAAATATTGTACTTCTATGAAGTTGGTTGATTGTAAAAATTTGAAACCTTGAAAATGATTGATGTAAACAAAAGTCAAACAAAGAAAAAACCTAAAAGTGTAAAAAAAGACCCATTAATAAATATCAAAGGTTTGTTCAAATATTTTTTACAAACATCTGTCTAGTTTTGATAATTTTTTAATCTCTTACTAGTCTTTATGAATTTGCAATATTTTTTTTTTCAAAATAGTTATTTTTACAATATGTTATTAAAATTTGGTCATATTATGATATAATTGTCAATTTAAGTAATTATTTCAGTTTTTAACTCACTACTTTTTTATAATGAAGAGGAAAAACAAAGGAATAATTGGAATTTTTAGGTATTTTACTCAAATAAATTTCAGTAAATTAAGCAATCTTTTTTAGTTAAGAAAAATAACTATATAGATATTTTACTCAAATAAAAAACTCAGGAAAAGTTGATTTCGAACTACATACCATATTAAACCCACAGCAAAATAAGCAAAATTATTTAGTTGTACTTTTTACAAATTAATTTAAAATTATTATTTTATCTAAATCATAAAGACTAGAAAAATGCAAAACAGAAGGTTATTTATCATATTTAAATTATAGTCTATTGTTAAGTTTATTTGCATTATTTTTTTTATTAGATTTTTTGTTGAAAATATAACAAACTGTCCAGTTTTTTTTTCGAAAAAAAGCATCTGTATACTATTCATCCTATTTTCATTAGAAAATAAAATATGTTTGATTAAACTTCAATTTTATTAAATTCAGGTCTGCATTTTTGCATTATACAAAACATTCCATTCAAAGTAACCTGGTCCATACTTCGAAGATTCTTTGAGGATTTTATTGAAAAAAATGGTTTCAGATACTTTCATTACAAACAACGAACACTAAAATATCTGTTGAATGGTAAATAGCTATTTAGTATAAAAGAAAAGTAGTTTTTTTTATAACTGTGTTTAATAAAATAAATTTACATTTAAACACTAACTAATGCAATTAAGGTAGCATAATAAAAAAAAACGAAAGTTTTTTAAAAAGATACAAAGCAACAATTAATCTAATTGTTACCTTACAATATTCTTGAAATACTAAAAGTATTCTATGTTATTAGACAAAATATAAATCAGAGAAATAAAAATTTACGTAAAAAATTTATATGATTAGTATTAGTTTGTTTTTTGGAAAATACTTGTGAAATAAAAGTTTTATCTACTCTAAAATGTTAAATTTAATTGTATTATTTCTTTTAAACAAATTAAAAGGATTAAAACAAAAATCATTTTATACATTTTCATAGATGGAAAAAGTTTGGTTGGCCTTGTAGCATTTGACTCAGTTGATATGCAACAGGATTTCATTAAAAAGTATAATAAAAGATACTGGCCAAAACTTTCTAAAGGTGTTAAGACTTGTTCTATTATTAAACCTATGAAAGTTTTGGATAAATGTTCTGAAAACAGGTAAAATAAAAATATTGTTTATATTAATAATTAGAAGGAAATACAAATGTACTGATGTTGTTTTAAGTACTAAAATATAAGTACTATAATCTTTTAGTTCTTATTTTTAAACTAAAAATATACAAAATCAACTAAGTTTTGAAGTTATGATTACTTGACAAAATTGTTTGATTGTTTAAATATTTAAGCTTTTAAATAAATTTCAATATTATATTTTTAGATAAAAACTGTTCTTCAACCCTCCTTATGATCTTAGTTACTACTTTAATTGATTATTAAAGTTTGTATAGTTTAATTTACTTTATTTTTTTAGGAAAACAAAAGTGAGAAGTAAAATAGATTTATCAAAATTCGAAGTTATAGAGTGCGAAATGAAAGTACTTGCAAAAATGTCAGAGTTCAGGCCACCTCTTTGCTTTCCACAGGGAAATGTTGGAACTCCATCGTCTGTAATAGCACAAAATAACATAAGGTTAAATGTTTTGCTTGTGGTAAATTGTTAAAATACAGCTCTTAAAACAACATTATAAGGCTTAAATTTATTTGACTGAAATATTTCACTTTTTCAAATGCGTTAAGTTTAATACAGTTATGAGCATGTATCTGATATATGATCTACATGGCTGCAATATAGTCAGGTATTATTTCTGAAAACATTCAGGAGTATCTAAATGAACATATCAATAATGTTTCTTGTAAAGAAATCAATATTTTTCTCTTAGTATGAAACGGGGTTGGATAGTAAAACTTAATAAATTATATTTTTTGTATGTCATTTTTGAAAGAACTTTATGTTGTTTATGGTATAAATGAGTAGTTTTGGTTGTTTTCAATGGGCAAATTATCGTTGAAAATACTTATTTCATATTAAAGCCTGAAATAAATATTACTAAAAAATTTATTATTTATACTTCTAAAATTTTTTTATTTGATTACCATATATGTCAACAGCAAAAAATGGTGTTAATAATGTTGTAAAGTATTACGTTTTTTAGTAAAATAAGAAGTGCTATTCAAGGGAAGTTACTATTTTGACATGTTCAGCAACATTAAATACCTATGGGTAAAATATAAAATTTATTTGTTGTTGATAGTTTTTTATCAACCAGAAAAGTCACTTATCGCTTATTGTATGGTGAATAAAATTTATAGCTATTTGTTAACTACAAGCTATACTTTTGTTGCCCCAGATACTCTTTTATCATTATAGTTTGTTTGATGATCTTGAATTGTATCCAGAACAAGATGATATTAAGACCTTAATTTATTACAATTCAAAGATAGCTTAAACAAAAAAGTAGCTTTACAAAATTCTGATATGTTATATGATAAATAATTTGTAAAATATAATAAAATTTGGTTGAGATAAAACAAAAAGTAAACATACACAATTTGAAAGTAAAGGTTTTAACGACATTTAATTCATTAACAACGTTTTCTCTAACAATTACTGTATATAATTTAAGGATAACATAAGCTATTTATTATTTAATTACAATTTTTATTCAGAGTAGATACACACAATGAAAAAAGTAAAAAACAGTTTTCAGCTGAAAAACTAAACATCAAAAACAGAAAACAAACATCAAATATAAAAGATAAAAATAACAGTAAAGTTGTTCCCATTGGTACCAAAAGGTTTTGTATGAATACAAAAAAGACTGTTATAATAAACAACCAATCTTGAAATTAATAGTTTAATAAATACTTAAAATTTGAACTATGCCGAGTTATATACTTTTACTAAAATACATAAATATAACTTTTTATTTTGAAAAGGAATAAACTTATTTTTTTTTCCAAAAACAAAGTATATGAAAATCTGTCTTGTTTAGGTAAAGAAAGTAATACTAACAGTAGATTTATTTCAAATAATAATGGACTTTTACGTACTACTAAAAAAAAATTTTAATATAATAAAAAAACTTAATTTATAGTTGTATCAATATTTATATGTTTAACTTTTACTTATTTTTACATTTCAGATATAGTGACAATAACAAATCTGATCCTGAAAAGAAAAAAGTTCTAAATCAACTAGCATCTACTAAACTAATTGTTGAAAACAGCAGTAAGTTATTGAACAAAAAAGATCAAAAAGTAGATATGTTGCTTCAAAGAATCAATACAGGTTTTTGTAAAATAAACTTAAAAAAAAAGATAAGGTCGATCAGTATTAAGTTTTTTTAAATGAGTATTTTTTATTTTTATTAAATTTGATTAGTAATAACAAGTCTTTTTGTATTTACTCACTGTTATTATATTACTTTTTACTTTAAACAACATAGCTGTGTGGAATTGATTACAGAAATACAAATTTAAGTTTTATGACTCAATTCACTAAACTTAAATTGTATACTTCAAAATGAAATTTAATGTTTTTTGACCAAACGTTAGACACAAACTGTATTCTGAAAAAGGAAACGATTTTTCGTATTGATAAACAAAAAAGGAAAAGAAACAAAACAAAAATTAAGTTTTTGTTTGTAAGTTTTGATATAAGTTAAAAAATTAAAGTAAAAACTATAATAACAAAAATTTAGAAATAGGATTATATAGTAATATGATTGTAAGTATAAAATTTTTATTTGTTTTTATAAAGTTAAAACTACATATGTTTAAATAGACACAACTGAATGTATTCCACTACAAAGTTATTTATACTTTTAGTTAGACTAAGTAGTGAAGTTCAACTAAATCCTGGAAACGAAATAAACGGAAACCAGACTACTGATAAAATGGTACAAAATGCTGAGCAGAGAATAACATCGAATGAAAGTTTAGAAAACCAAGAAGTTAATTTAAAGAGACTTAGAAGGTATATAAAAACATTAAGAAATATAAAACAAACGACAATAAAGTATCAAGTTAATAAATAAAAAAAAAACATTTCTAACAGTTTTTGTTTTTATCCAGCTACAACTATATATGTTTGATTATATGAAATCACTCCACTGTGTAACTAATTAAACTTATAGACTAAATGATGAACTTCAACTTTATCTTGAAAACAAGACCACTTATACTAAACCAAATGATAAAGATGGAATATTAAAACCGGATGTAAATACAGAAAACCAAGAGGTTGATATAAAGAGTGTCATAAGGTATTTAATAAGTTTAAGTTGAAGATCGTTATTATTTAACTTTAAATAATGAGCTGAATGACAATAAATTTATTGTAATAAAACTAAATTTATAGTTGTGAAAATTTAAGGTACTATTGTATTTATAACTTTGTTAATTTTAGATTATTAGATGAACTTAAAATTTGTCTTGACAAAGAAAGTAATGAAAGTAAACTATGTACTTGTGAAGATAGTAAAAATAGTAAAAAAGTTTCTTATAAAAGTGTAAAGTATGAATATAAAGATGCTTCAAAGAATTCTAAAAGGTTAGTAAATAAAATAATAGTACTCATGGTAAAATATTTTAACATAGAAAATATTATTTTGATAAAGTTTATAAACGAAATAGATCGTACTAATATGTATTTTGTTATTTTAAATATGTTTCTATTTCTTAGTGTATTATAATAAAGTACGAAGACATAATCGAATGAAACAGTGCAAAGTACAGCCACCTCTCGCGAATTTACGCGTATTGCGTCCACAGCAAAAATGCGTATTTAAACGAGAAAACGCAACTAAAAACGGGTAGAAAATACACCTACTGTTTTAGCTGCTTTCTGATGATGCACTTATTTAAACACAATAAACCACATTTGATTAAATTATCTTTCTAACTTTTTGTTACAAAAACATATTTCATTCAAATTGTACATACATGTGAAAATATTTTAAATGAAAATTGTTTATGTGAACACAAATCTTTTTTTTCTACTTTGTTCGTCGCCCATCCAAGACTTATTCTAGGTTGGCAAGGCACAAATTAGCTAAAAATATGAGATTTATCGAGTTGAAATGAAATTTATGCTCTTAATATTGTGAGAAATTGAACATTGTACCTTGTTTGTTTTAAAGGTATAAAAGGGGAATAAGACACCTAAAAATAAACAACAAAGCCATAGAGTTCAATAGGTTTTTTAAAGAAGGCACATTCCAAAAATTCTACAATCTCAGTTTTATTATAAATCTATCTCCTTTCATGTTTTTTAAAATGTTTAATTAAAATTTTCTTGAAACAAAGAGTTAAACATACAATTAACTAAATACATATAATAAATTAAAAATATCTATTATTTAAAAAGAATAGTAATTTTTGATAATTCAAAAATGCGTAACAAAACGATAGTGCGTAACCAAACGAGTGCGTAGATTCGCGAGAGGTGACTGTAACAAAAAATCAAGCCTTACACATTACAAATTATACGAAACAAAACACACTTAATAATATACTTAATACCACCACACATAGTTATTAAATACATCAAACAAGTGTACTCAAATAGAATAAACCGTCTATAAAAAAAAGTAAAATAATAGTTGTTGTAAGGAAAGTATAGAGTAAGAATGTTTAACTTAATTCACTTATAAACATCAGTGACTTAGCTTAAACTGTTAGTATTTTGCTTTAAAACTCCTTAGTAATTTTTGTTTTCGAAATTTTATTGATTTTAGGTTAAATGACTTAAACAGCCCTTTAGGTTAACTAATAAATTTAAAACTATTATGCAAATTAAATGTTTGCCTAGTCTTCCAATGTCTTAATATTAACTGTGGGTCATATTTACTTACTAATACAAAACACTATTTAACTGTAGTACATGGTCTAAAACTTAGTATTTATGATAAAACCTCGATTATTAAAGTATACTATAATAAAACATATTTTACTTCAAATATTTTAATACTAACACTTCTGAAAATAGAATTTGTACAAAATCACAATTAAAACAGCAAAGATAAACCCGTGAAATTGGGTGATTTGGAGTGGCATATTGAAGGAAAAGGGGCCAAAATTATGTCAAAATATGGCTGGTCACTGGAAAACCCCAGAATCGGATGCAACAATGAGGGGATTTTGGAACCGATAAAACATTGGGGTCAGTTTGATAGAAGTGGCATCGGGTATAAAAAGAAAAAGAAAAGAAAAAAGTAAGTTTTTTTTTGTTATAAAACTGTCAGCATTCAGAGTTTACATTTAAACCAACAACTAAAATTCTTGTTCTGGACAAGGCATTAAAATGTATCCGTGGTGTGCGACTCGATAACGCGCTTTTTCGTGCACCAAGTTCAAGGACTAAATATTTTGAGCGTCTTTTTTGTTTCGTTAAATAATCTAAAAAAATTGCTTTAAACTTATTACAATGTGCCTAAATGTTCTGATACAATTTTTAAACGTACAATACAAATTTGAAAATTATTATTATGTAATTTAACTACCAAACAACACTTTTTTCAGTAAGAAGAAACTCTGTGAGACACTTCCCAATGGCAAGCTCCTTCATGAAGACAAGTATGTGTCCATAGAAACTAAAATCATGAACTCGAACCCACAATTAGATGAGAAAACCTTGGAGTCGTTTAATTTTACAAAATTTATTACCACTGAGACGTAAGCTTTTTGATGTTTTACAAACATGATTTTGTTATAGTTTTAACTCTAACGATTAGTTCAAAGTATGCAATTTATGTCTGTTCAATTGTAACAATTTTGTTTGAAAAAGGTTCTCAGTGCAACATCTAAACACATTTCGCGCTATTTTCATCAGTGGATACATTGCAATAAATAAAAGAAAAATTTAACTTGTATAGTAACAGTAGTAACCATCAAAAGATTTAAGATAATTAAAAGTTGTTATAACCAGTGGCGTAGCGTGGTATTTTGGTAAGAGGGTGTGTGCAAATTTTTTTCTCAAAAAATCCCCTAAAATAAAACTTTTGTAGTTAGCTATAAAAAGATCTTTTTATAAGTAATATAATTGAAATAAATTCATTAAGTAATATAAGTTCGAAGTAACTGTTTTAAAAATGCTTATTTATTACAAATTAAACAATAAAAAAAAGTATAAATTTTATTACAATTACTTATACTTGCAAAAATGTAAACTTACTAAATAAAATTGTTTTAACTACTTACAGTAAACTTTATATTTTCAAAAATGTATATATTCAATAAAACGAAAGTATCTGTTTTATCAATATCTATTTAAAAAATATCAATATCTTTAATATACAATACAACAGTGATAACAACACCTCATTGCACATAATTTAAATAAAGTTACACAGAAGTTAGAACAGACCAACTTTATAGCTGTTATTACAGTTTATTACAACTTTGTAAAATAGTTAAAAGTATACTTTTTAAATTTAATTCATCTGATTGTATTTGTTTAAAATAAAATCACAAACAAAGTTTATTTTTATAGGCCGACACGCTTTTTCTTGTATGTTTACAAAAATAAAGTTCAGAAAACTAGCAGTAGTCTTAACATTTATTGTAACATAAAAAAAAACTTGTAAACTTGTTTAATTTTCCTTTAAGCGTGACGTATTTTTGTAAAATTTTTGTAGGAAAATCTGCCATAAGGTTATACTACAGCGGTGCACAAATTAGTTGCGTACTTTTTGAGTCTAAATTCTTATGAAGTTAATGAAGTTATAAAATTTTTCCTTATGGAGTTTTTTATCAACATCGGTGCGCGCTTTCGTTTGCGCACCGAATCAGTATATTGGGTAATTTTTCTAATTTGTCACTAATTGGTATTCAAAATTTCATTAAACTTTTTCAATACTAGATAAACATAGTTGAAAAAAGGTAAATTAAGCAAAAAAAAAAAAAACAATAAAGGATAAAGATATTACTTTCTTTTTTTTTACTTCTTTTTTTTTTGGGTAGCACGCATGCGCCAGTGTCCCTCCCCACGCTACGCCCTGGTTTTAACGTGTTCGACTAATTAATATGGATTCTAGATGTATTTCAAACAGAATACCTACCCTTTGTAGGCCAAAAGAATTCGACTATAGTGTTGCTTTATTTACTTAATGTTCTTTTTGGTTTTTATATGTTTGTATTATGTCAGCTTTAGTAATTAGTATTTTGATTTTTTTGTATAGTTGACTTAGTATGTAATTAATATTTGCTTATGATGATTACTACTGTTACTATATAAGTTGAATTTATCTTTAATTTATTGCTATGTATCCACTGATGAAAATAGCGTGAAATGTATTTTGATTTAGCACTGAGTGTCTTTTGTATATTGTTTAAAGCTAAAATCAGGTATGTAAAAAAAGGCAAAACTATTTTGATCAAAGTTAATTGATTCAGTTAAGTTTTATTTCTAAGTTTTTTAAGTTTAAAAAGTGTTTGATACATACACAATAGAGTGCTTATTTTTTCGGCCACTTTTGATTATCCGGCTGGATAAAATTTGTGTTTTGAAATATCATAAAAACACCCTGTGCATAGTTTTAGATGATTTGTAGAAACGGTCACCATATTAAAAACCAATTTTCTAAAAACCACCACCTCAAAGCAAAATGTATGGGATCCAAAAAATAGGACTTAAGAGTTTTAAGCTTAAAGTTTTTTTTTACATGTGGCTAGTTATCACACTAACACATTAAGAACAATTTAAAACGATTTAAAGTAAGTTTTATGGTAGTATTTCTTGTTCTTTGTAAAAAAATATGGAAATTCAACAAAACTTACAAAAAAAGTGATAAGAATTACATAAAATTAAGAAGTGCCATAATAAAATTTTCTTTAAATCGTTTAAAATTGTTTTCAATGTGTTTGTGTGATAATTAGCCACATGTAAACAAAAAATTCAGCATAAAACTCCAAAGTCCTATTTTATGATCCCATACAATTTGCAATGGGGTGGTTTTTAGAAAATCGATTTTTGCCAAGGTGAAAGTTTATTCAAATCATCTAAAGTTTTGCACAGGTTGTTTATATGATATTTCAACCACAATTTTTTTTCCAGCCGGAAAACCAAAAGTGGCCGAAAAAATAAGCACCTTATTATTAATACAAATCTATTTTTTTAGCAAAGTTCTTACAGAAGATAGTAGTTGATAAAAAAATATTATTCTTATTTATTAATAAAGTTACTTCTTACTAATATTACTTTTGGAGCAAATCTCAAGACTAAGAAATTGTTTACTAAAATTTGTATTAGATCTTCAAAAATATATATACTATAATTTATCTATTTTAAATTATTTTAAATTATCTTTTAGAAACGAATAGTTCGAGTAATGATTTAAGAAAAGTTCCTTAATGGTTCTCAACAATTGAAAAAATTTTCTGTGGACTAATGATTGTGAAAAAGCATCGGAGAAATGTTTATCATTCCTTATCAGTCTGAATGCTTATATAAAGCATGTTTGAAATACTTCGTTAAAAGCATTTAATTCATTCAGATAATTAAATTGATAATTTTTGATTTTAATTTGTCTAAGTGATTTTCAATGATAAATTGAAAATGTTCATTATTTGTTTCAATTATGTATTCGTTTGAATTTTCATTAAGCAGGGTTGCCACTTTACCTGAAAACCTGGAAAAACCTTGAAAATCCTGGAATTTGACAATTTAGGCAAAAAAAAAAAACTGAAGTTTGAAAAAATTTTGAAAAAAAACAGGAATTTTAAACAAAAATTGCTATAAAAACCTGGGGAAACCTTGAATTTTTAACAGTTTTAACATATTAAGGCGTAAAATTACGCTTTGACTCTAAAAATCTATCATATAGACAAAAAATTTTTGTTATCATCAAACATTTTTTTAATTAAAAACACATTCAAAGTATCTTTAGACTATATTTTCAATGTTTTTATACTATTTAACACAATTTATTACCTTAATCTTAACTTTAAACTAAAAATAGACCAAAAAATGCGCACTTTTAAAAACCTGAAAGAAATTTGGAAAACCTGGAAAATTTTTTGAAAAAACGAGTAGCAACCCTGATTAAGGTATAAATTTACTAAACTGTTTTTCTAATTTTGTTACTTCTCTATAGAATAAAATATAATGACTTTTTTTTGGTAAGTTTAAGTACAACATTTTTTTCTATTTGTGTTTATTTAAAATAAAAAATATTTTGAAAAAATAGTTTTTAAAGCAAACATGTTTACCTTTGGAGTATTTTTAAAAACATTTTATTAAAAAAAATTCTTTAACTTAGCACTGCACACTGTCATTCCCATTAACATGGTTCCAAGTTTTTTTGCAGTGTTTTTCTTTGTAATTTTTTTTTATATTGTGAAATTAATGTTTTTTAAAACTTTAATTTTTTATTTTTAATACTAAGTTGATTAATTTTTAAGCGTATTCATGAATAATAAAATTCCAATTCTTTATATCTGCTATATTAACTAAAATTCCAAACTAAACTTATAAAATAGCTAATTTCCAAAATTATTGTAATCCATTTTTTTTACTTTGTTTTGTTATACCACAGAGCAAATATACTTAAAATACATCAATTATAAATATAAATATATACAATTCGATCATCAGATCACACGCCCTCGGTCTCAGTCTATCGAAGGCTTTTGTTCTGATGATTGAGTTGGTATGATCAACCCTTTTGTTAAACTTGATCTTTGTCTCACGGCATACGAGAGTCCAGGCTTCTGCTTTGCAGACTTTCGCTGATGTTTTTGTTATTTATTATTAACGTTAATGTAGTATTCTACTCAGGAGATATAAGATAACTTGTATTCATGAAACCCTATAAAATAAATTAGAAAATCCTAGAGAACCTTCTAAAAGACCAAGGGCCGCCCTTTTTAGTTACTATGATTACGGAATTAATTTGTCAAACTTCAAATTTATTTTAACATACTTAATTTAAAATAGTAAACATCTATGTATAAAACGCATGGAAAATCTTAACTAGTAGTAATGGTTACATTACATGACATTCAAATTTGGACAACTCAAATTCCGACAACTCAAATTCTTAAAAAAATATTTAAAATAGTACTTTATCTCAGTAAGTAATACAAACTTGAAAAAAATAAAAAATATACATTTAAATTTAATAATATCTACAAGCCACTTTTTTTCAGAATCTTAATTAATTTTCAAGGTATTTTAAAATTACTAAATACAACTATGATTTTTACTTTACTTAAGCCATATCTCAGAATATATTTAATGTTTTGCAAAAAGAAGAAATTTGCTTGTAGTTTGATTTACATATGTACTTTTTATATTTGACAAATATGCATTACTTTTTTGTTTGTGGCTCTTTTAACTTTTTTTAAGAATTTAAATTGTCTGAATTTGAATAGTCGTGCATTCAGTAGTAATATAGCGTTCTTCACGAAGTGAACCAGTGCACAGTAGTTTGCATACAAGTTATTTTACTGTGCAAAAAAATCATTATAATGTTCTTTATACATTTGTTAGTGTTTGCAATTGTTCATTATATAAAATATATTCATTCATGTCCTGCCTAGTTTTATATAGATTAGCCATAAGTATTATTAAGTATCAGCATTTAGTACAAGCCGTATTTGATTATGGACTTTAGTGTAGTTGTACAGTACACTATAACCCTAAATCTAGTCCATTTGTTTTAAAAAAGCTTATTCAGTTTGATAGTCAGGAAGAAACAAAACTTCATTTTTCAAATCTGTAAATTAAAAAAAAGTGTAACTAATACCTGATTTTCTTTAGCATATAATTTATTTGATTTAGTTCAAAACTTATACTTTTCCAATCAGAAGAAAAATTGTTAAATATAAACGTTATATTATGGTACACTTAAAAAATACTAATCTAAAATTTTACGGCTCAAATTATCACAAAAGCTTGGAAACAGAAAATTTTATTGTCTTTTTAAGGTTTTCACACATATTTTAGGTAATTTCATTCTAAATTTCTTTTTAGCTAACATTGAAACATTTTTTTCGCATGTGTTTATACATTTAAGAAACTAGAGTTGTTCTTTTGATAGTTTTAAGTTTAATATAACTAAACGAAATTTAATTGTAAATTTTATAACCAAAAACTAGAAAGAAACGAGATAACCATTTAAAGATTTGCTAACAATTATCAAACAAACAGTATAACGTTTCATAGATAAAATTTAATTAAAAACAAAAACTAAATTACAGTAAATATATGCTTAAATACAAATAATTTGATAACCTAAAAAGTTTAATACAAACGTAACTAGTTGACTTTAAGTAAAAAAAAACATATAAAAGTAAAAAATATTTAAACAAAAAATGCTATGAAAAAACATTTAGCAACAAAAGAAAACAAAAATCAATTGTTAAAAAACACAATATAATATTTATAAGTTTTTTATAATAATTTTGCGAGTATCATCTCAAGGAGTTAACTTCAGACTAAAAAAATGTGACTTTGAAAAAATAGATCGCAAGACTGTTTATTAATTTTAAAAGGTCTTAAACAAATGTCTGGAATTGCTATTTGTAAAAATAAATAGGAAACAATATAGCGAATTTCACTGAGTCACCGACTCGCTCTGAGGTTGCACGGTTTTGGTTTTAGACAAAAAATATTCAAAAACTTGACGTTTTTTTTTGGCCGTACGGTGTCGCTGTTCGCTGACCACCACGGTCCCTTTACATCCCTAAAACAATAACTAGAGTCGAACTCGGAAATATTTTTTTCACAAAAATACACCTTTTACGTGATACACTATTCTAGATACACATTTCTTTACTATGCACCTTCAGCATCTTATTTCTTATCAGCTAGTTCGTCTGTTTAAGTTTAATTCGTTTTTGTTTAACAACTTTATCGACCAACAACAGTGTTAACAACACCAAAGGGTGCTGCTATTTTTACAACTTTTTTCTAACACGTTTAATTTTTATTTACTTCTATATTTTTATTATAGCAATAGCCAGCTAACAAAATATTAAACAGTTGTCGTATTTTCTTCGGATTTGAATATCTAAAATGAATAAAACAAAAGGACTTTTGAGTGGGCTCAGTAAAAGTTGATTTAGTCAATCTAATTGCATATTGTTTATAATATGTTGCAATTTCTTTCGAAGAGTCATTATGATTGTATTAAAAGAAACTGGTTGATAAAACTTATAAAACTTTTTTTTTTCGCACTTCGAAAAGAAATTAAACAACTAGTTCGTAATGAGTAATTTTTTTACTATATTTTACAACAAGTTATCTACGCGCCACTTATTGAAGCAAAATGGCAACCTTGAAATGTTTTTATTTATGTAGAAACGAGGAAGTGCTAAAAACTTTAAAAAATGACTCTTCAAGCTTGTATACTGAAAACAATCATTAAAAAATAAGTTTTTCCTTAAGGTGGTCTTTTGTTAATAATTTAATATGAAGCCTTTTTAGTTTTAGCTATATTTAAAGTTTATATACATTAAAAATTTGTTACAGATAGAAAATGGTCTGTAGGTTAAAACTTTTTAGTTAGTTTTTATAAACTATATAAGCAAAAACTTGAAATTCATAAAATATTTTTTTAAGAAGTACCAAGCCATTAAGTGTAAGAAAATTTGCTTTGATAAAACACTAAGTTTAAGTTCTATACATATTTATTATAAAAATAAACTTAGCTGAATACAAAACTGTTTTCAACAAATAACTTAGTACAACTTGACACTTATAACAAAACAATTAGCAGTTTTAGAAAAATACAGTATTGAAATAGAAGTATGTAGTTGCATTATAACTGAAAAATTTGTATTATTAAGAGCTTTTAATTTATATTTATTTCTATATATTTACTTATCAAGTTGGATCTAATTAATTATAAGTTTGTTGTGACATCATAATTTCTTTATCATTTTATGTTGTGTACATTTGTTTTCAAGGTTTGCGTTAAGTTTTTTTTTTCAAAATTAGAAAAAAAACTTATGCACTATTATTTTTTTTAAAGAAAATATTCAACAAATATTTTAGTAAGTATTCTTACAACATATATTCTATTTTTAGAGGCATCACAGGATTGAGGTAAAATTAAAAAAAAAGAATTAAAAAATAAGTAATTAGTATTATTTACATTGACAACTAAAACAACATATATAAAGATCAAATGTATAGATAAGACGTTTGAGAGAAAAATTAAAAGCAATAAAAACTAGTTTAAGGTTTTGAAAAAAATCACTTTTAAAGTAAACTACAAAATGTTTACATTTAATTTTTTTTTAAACATAAATTGCAATAGTATGCCATTTTCAAATTTTAAAAATTCATTAGGTAAAAAAAATTAACAGCTTAGATAAAATATATAATTTATGAATGTAGTAAATATTATTGTTTTTACATATGACTCTAGTTCTTTTATAATTAAATGTATTTTACGTCATGCAAAATCTTTAAAACAATCCTAAAGCAGTCTAAGTTTTTAAGTGATCAAAAAAGAAACACATTATACTTATATCCGACATATAGTTAAGATTTTTATTGAATGATAAAATAACTGACTAAAATAATTGCTTCTAGGACTTAATGCACAATAAATAAAACCTTTCTGTTTTCGGGTCATACACTACTTAGGATAAAGTACTTGGCTGGATAAAGTCCCGGAAAAAATTTATCAAAGTGTCAACAAATGTGCTGACAAGTCAAATGCACTGCTGGTTGATGGATTGTATAAACAAAATTTTGATAACAATTGTTGCCAAGGTTGTAAGAAAAGTATGTTCCAGCTGAAAAACGCGTAGAAGAAAAATGAGGTACAGGGATAAAAAAACGTAATTCTACACACTGGTTGGTGACGATACCCGCACAAATTACAAAGCAATGCTCACCTAACTTCAATTAAATGATTGATTCAAAAAGTTTCTTTTGAATCGATTGTCTGGAATTATTTTTGTTTCAAAGGTTGATATTATTTTGCAGCTGCTGACAGAGTTTCAGGTTAGACAGAACAATAAAGAATCAAGTTAGGTACAAATGAGTCTACTGCAAAAGGATTATGTAAAGTTTTGCGTCGTACTTTGTCACTTTTGGTATTCCAGTTGGAATATCTTCAGATGATGTTTAATAGTTTTATTGAAAGGAATTTTCAAAAAAAAAATGGGGTATACACCATCGTATGCCATCTGCATATCATCATTTGTCAAACGGTAGATCAGAACTAGCAGAAAAGGCCACTAAGCGATTGTTTATGGAAAACATTTGTCTAAATCAGGGTTTGCAAAAATGGTTCATGAGCAGCAAAGGGGCTAAAGTGGGTCATAAGCATCATAGGGGCCACAGGGTCATAACTTGAAACTTATACAAGGTACTTTGGAGTTTCTAATGAAGAGCAAACAAAAAGTCATAAGTGTGTTTAGTTGTAGTTTTTTTTAAGTATTGTTGAAGTGCATCATGGGTTTTTTAGTTTCATTAAAAGATGCCTTTTGAAAAATATTTTGGGAAACCCTGGTCTAAATGGTGAACTAAGTATTGACAGATTGGTACAAGCTTTACTTACACAGAGAACTACGCCTAATTTGGGATACAAACTATTCCTTGTACAGATCCATTTGGGACGAAATTTAAAAAACTCATTATTTTGCGTCAGAAAGAGTGTTATGACTAACAATAACCCGTAGATCTCAAAATGTGGGGTGACGTATGGAGTAAAAATGAAGAATCTCTTAGGTCTCGTTATGTTAAGTCACTCGAAAATTAGCAGCCAAAAATGTAGGTAAGCACACAAAATCTATTTTTCCACAAATTGCAGTGATCATGTCATAATACAAAACCAAACATGTAACTTTCCTGTCAAGTGGAGTAAAAAGGGAACTAAAAAACTATTATCAATATGTTGTCAAGGTTGATAGATCAGGGCTTAACTGTTCGAAATCTCAAGTTTCTAAAAAAGTTTAACCCTCCTAGTTACAAATCTTTAAGCAGTATCCCTTATCTGATTTAAGCAAACATACCACTGCAGAAGTTTGTCTTTTGTAGTAATAATGAATTTTAAAGGTAAATTTTAATGTTCTGCGCTCCCAGATGATAGTAAGTGACAAACTTGGAGATAACTAAATCAATATTTGCAATGAAAAACCAGCTACCTTCCTTTTACCTAAGGACTCAAATTGCATGGGTGAAAGCGAATCCTCTACAAAGCAGAGAAATGGTGTGTTGTCTCGTTTAAACCCGTTATCTGATAGAGATTTTGTTGACGATGGAATGTCGCCAAAGAATGAACTGCGTCGTTCTGGTCGTTTAAGAACCCGAAGAAGGATCTACAATGCCGAAAGTGGTACCTATAAACCTGTTTGAACTGCAGTTTGAATTAATGTTTTTATTTAATAGTAAACTAAGTTAATTGTAGTATTTCAGTGTTTTTGTATTTTTTGAGTTTTATATCGTTGATTTTTAGAACTGAAATATGTATTTAAGTTTACAACTTATCTTTAAATAGTTTTATTTTGCTATGTAAATGTATCGTTTTATCTCCTTTGTATATAAAATATACGGGGAAATGTTATAGTATTTACCTATTTTCATTATGTTGTGTTTTACAGACTTTATCATTTTTGTAACTAGTTTGTAAATAAACTTAACTAAGAAAGATCTTTATTTAAATTTAAATCCCTAATAAACTTATCTAAAAACTTTCACTTACATTATTTTTCCAAAGTTAAGTTACACCCCTAAGCTGTTTAAAATTTATAATTCATATAGGAGCTCTTTATAACATGAAGTTTTTCAGTTATACAAACTTCCAAATTATACTAAGTACAATTTAACAATAAAAGTACTTCAAAACAATTTAATATACTTGTGTATTCATCAAAATAAAATTTATTATTAAGTTCAGCCTGATTTTTGTAAAAAAGATTATAAAAAAAACATATTTTTAAAAATTTTCAAAAATCTTTTTAACTTTTTTGTTAAGAACTTCGAAGTAAAACATCACTTAAGACTAAAAACATTTAAAAATCTATTTTTGCATGTGTTTAATGTAGACTAAAATTTATTCTATTTTTTATGTTTAAGTAATAAAATACAAAAAAATTGATAGCCTACCTTTAAAGTACTAAAAAAAGAATGTTTTATGAAATAAATCCGTTTAAAAGTTGACTAATTTCTATAAAAATTAACAATAGCTTGAGTCACACAGAAATTTCCCACTGATCACTTGCTGAGGCTTCACCTATGTCAACAACTTTTAATTTTACCTTTTCACCACTAACTTGTTCGAAATCAACTTGCTTTGATCTATTTTTTCTGTTTAAATTAGCGTTAGTTATTACTGTTTTATTAAAATTCTCTGTATCAGATTATTAAAATAAAACTAATATTGTTTTATTGCAATAAAACATGTATTATAGTTTATTGAACGACAAAAAAGCACTTTAAAAACTTGGTCCTAGGACCTGGTGCACGAAGAACCTTATGGTTATCGAGTCGCAAACCACGGATACCTTTTAACATCTTGCTCAGGACAACATCTTATCGTAAAAATTATAATAAATACATAAACTAACTTGAAATGGATGAAAAGCAGCACAATAATTAGTATGAGTGCTACCGAAGTAAGAACCCCAACAGCTACGTTTGTGTTAATTCCATGTGAACTACCTGTAACATTTCGCATGTTTATTGTTAAGCTATAAATTACGAATTACTTGTTTGAATTTTATATATTTAATTAACCTGTATCACTTTCTTTGTCATCTGTTGGTCCAAGTGTTGTGATTGTGTTTGTATCTACTGAACTACTTATGATTTTTTATATATTTTTGTAAATTAACAATATAGGTTATCAAGTTAGCTAGAAAGAAAACCAGTTAAAAAAATGTATTTATTCAATACTATAAACTATAAACTTTGCTTTATAATAACCATCTGTGTGCTTTTTTTTAGTGATTTTTAGTGGTTTTGATTGTTTTATAAACTGATTGTTATACTTTTAAATAAATAAAGCTAACTAATAAAAACATTAATGCTATGGTTGTATAAAAAAGTACAAAATTCACTAACTAGTCGCAGTTTTATTCGTATGAGTAGTGCTTGAATTTACTGTTTCATTATTAGCTTCGCAAGTAAAATCATTAAACACACGACCGTTCACCAAGTATTCGTTTTTTTGGCAAAACTCAATTTCACCACAACTAACTTCGCACTTTTGGTCTACAGTTTAAAAATTGCAATATTATTTTGATCAAAATATAAGAGCTACGAAAATAAAAACCGTACAAAATGTACACACATTGTGACATGTTCTAAATTAAGCACCCAAAACAAACGTTTTAACCATTTTTTTAGAACTCTTTCTTTTAAAATTTATCTTGTTATTACCCATAAATCAAAATGTTGTTTTTAAACATACTTGATACAACAGTGCGTCTTTGTATTTTTTCACAAGTGAAATTGTTGCGACCGTCATTCGTACGAAACCACATACAAGCCTGCTCAAGTTTACATTTTGGTCCGTTAAGTTTCGAGCAATCACCTATGTTGATAGTGTTAATAATGATGAAAAAATATTAAAATTCTAACAGCTATGAATTCACATTATACAAAAAATATACAGATCTTTTTACTTACATTTTGTGTATCAATAACTTTTATATTTTTCTTGTAAACAAAAAACTATTAGTAAATAAGAAAAATAATTGTGATATTAGTTAACCCTAAAGGTGTATAGAATAGAAGATGTATAGAATTTGCTATTTTGAGTAAACTTTATTCTGTCCTGGATATGACGTTAAACTGTTCTGGTGTATAACTCGATAACCGAAAGGTTTTTTCGTCCACCAGGCCCTTGGAACAAATTTTTTGAGCTTTTTTTTTTTTTAATAAAGAATTTATATTCTATAGTTTTTAAGTTACATATAGTTTAAAAACCTTTTTAGTTTATATTAAAATAAGCAGTAAGTAGCTGCAAAAAACTCTAATATTTTTTTAGAGTAACATTTTGTTCAGACCTATGTCTTTAGCTTTAAAATTTATACTTTTTGTAGTAAAAACAAATTATACAGTAATCTTCCTTTATTCTACCAACATATGTTTCTGTGTGTCAACGAATCAACACACTTCAACTGGGTTCTGTAAAAAAATAATTACTGTAATGAGAAAATAGAAGCATAGAATAAAGTAGGTGTATATATGTTTTCATTAAAATTTACAGTAATTATTTTTTTACAGAACCCAGTTGAAGTGTGTTGATTCGTTAACACAGAAACATATGTTGGTAGAATAAAGGAAGATTACTGTATAATTTGTTTTTATTTATATTCCAGTGAAATTACTTTACTAGGATCTTTTGTTAGCAAACAATTAAAACTATATTTTGAACAGTTATACTTTTTGTAGTATTCTTTCTTTTAACTAAATAATACCAGGAAAGTTCAACTTTTCAAGAGGTCGCTTTTGCACGAGCGATCACTTTTGTGCGGAAGAAAATTTTACAAAAGTGTTTTTTACTTTGTCAATTTATTTTTTCTTTTAGATGAGGTGTCATTTTAGCACGTTTACCTCGCCCAAAGATCCGCTTGGTAAGGATTAAGGGTAAGAGTAATAGTAACAAGTAAAATAAAAAATCTGAAAATTAAAAAGGAGAAAAATAAAATAAGTAACCGACTAAGGGTAAGGGGTAATAACTAAAATAAAAAAAAAAGTTTAAAACCATGCAAAACTGACGCTTCGTGTGAAGATTAAGTGCAAAAGTTATGTCGTGCAAAAATGACGCTATGCGAAAGTGTATTCGTGCAAAAGTGTCCTTTAATACATTTCTGACACCTATCCAACTACTGCTGGTAATGAAGTAAGCTATTTTATTTAAACAAAAGTGGATTAAAACTTTTTTTTTTCCTGTAAAATTGCAGTAAAACTACTGTTTGATCCTTATATGAAACAATATACTCACTTTAAACATAAATTATCGACAAGGTAGTTTTAATATGAAATGAAATGTTGCAAACCTGAATCTAGTTTCAAAATACGCCCACAGGACGGACTTTTTCCATCGTCATAACAAAAATTTGCAGCGTCTTTACAATTTGATCCACAAACATTCATAAAATCATTCACATCTGTTGTTAAAAATGTTGTTGTTTTGAACCATTGTAACACTCTGATTAAAGGCAATTTTAATACCACCATTGTTTAATCAACTTTCAAAAATACGTTTAAATTTTTCACATTTTAATGATTTTGTGCATAACTACAAAACAAGAAATAAAAAACTTAAATTAAATTTCATGTTTATTTTTTATGACTATTATTGAAATATAACAAAAATTAAAACATCTCAACTAATTGAATAAAATAGCAAATAAAATTTAGTAACTTACGATGTTCACATTTCGCTCCAAAGTAGCCAGCTCTACATTTACAAAACTTTTCATCATTTATTTCATAACAGTTACCGTTTTCACATAGATTGTCCACTTTGCATGAGTCTGTTAACAATAAACCAAATTTGTTTCTAAAATAACTTAAATGGTTTATTTTGTTTTTGTTCGTTTGTATATCTTTAAAATGACTTTACACGTTAAGTTCAAGTTTAACTTGTTATCTTTTTGCTTATTTCAAGTTATAACACTATTTTATTTACTTACTTATCACCAAATTATTTTTATTATATATTTATAGGTGCATACTAGATATACTTCTTAAAGTTTAAAAAAAACAAATAGATTAAAAAACTAATTATAATAACAAACTGTGTTACAAATTACTCTATATACAAGAAATATACTATAGAAATCTTTAAAATATTTTAATAAGTTACTAGTCTTTTTAACAAGAATGTATAACAAAAAAAAACTAATAGAAATTAGTTTTGAAAGTTTTCTAACTAGTTTAAACTAAAGTTAGCTTAAAAAAAGCTAAAGAGAATTAAAGAAATCTAACTCATGAAATTAAAACTAACAAAGTTTTGTTGAATACACTGGTGAACAATCTTGAAACTCTAAAGTTGATAAGCCTCTTTCATTATCACAAAGTTCTAAAAAATATATTTTCAATAATTATTGGATACAGATAATTTGTTTCAAAAAGATATTCTCATAACATTTAATTAGTCTATGTTATACCATTTTAGAGTTTTGGAACTAAAATGAAATTTTAAAAGTTTCAAAATTTTTTTGCAATGTATAAAATTTTAAAAATTGTTGCAACAAAGTTGTTATAGTGTTAAACAGTATTACAAAGTTTATGGTTCAACTCACATTTTTAGGTACTACATTACATAGTTATTTAAAAAAATTATCAGCTTAAAAATTACTAGGTGTTTTTGTACTTAGTTTTAAGTTAAGGATAGAATCATTGATACAAAAAAAAATTGAATATTTTTAAAAGTTTTATATCGTTTAAACTCTGTTGCCAAAAAATATTAATATAAAAAAATGTAACAAATATGAAATGTAAATCAAACAGAAAGTAAGAAAAATAATATAAAGCCACATTTGTGCAAGCTTTGTTTGAAGGAAACAAAGTAAACTTGAAAGCTATTTACACAGTTATGTGAAACACCTCCTATTATTGTTTAAGCTATTAAATTAAATGCCGAACCCGGATCTGGATCCGAATCCGATTATTTTAATAATTTAAATCATAAAGATTAAGTTGCTTTTAATGTAAATACAATACAAGTTATTAGATAATAAATAATTACTATATTATAACTTATTCACTAAAATAAGTTTAAGCAACATTTATAAAATGTAAATAAATATATACATTTTTATTTTAAAAGCGAATAAAAAAAAACAAATGTCTTGCTGAAAAAAAAATCAAGCTACATACACAAAAAGTTAGTTTCAATATTTTGATATCCATGCTAGCAACACTCATAATTAATTTGTATTTTTCTATGCAAAATAAATAAAACATCGACTTCGATAAATACTTAAAGCAGAAAAGAAATCACAAACAAAGTAAAAACATTTTACTTTAAACTTAAGAGTTAGTTTTTATTGTGACCATAAACGAGTTAAAACATAAACTTTTGCAAGTGTTCATATTTATAAAACAAAGTGCAATCGAAAATTACATGGAGCCGTAATAAATTGAAATACATTACTTATTATAGTAAAGGCCTAAGAAAAAATAGGAATTACAATGTTAAAAAAAAATAATTCCACCTACGATTACACTTTTATTATTACAAAAAAAAAACATAAATTAACCTTAGCAACTGTTAAAAAATATAAAACGAACTAATATTGCAAAAGATGTCTTTTTTATACTACAAAAGACTATTCTTGTTTTTCAAGTTGCGGTGGAGAAATAAAGTTTTTTGCCAGTCTTTGGATGAAATCAATTACGCTTCACTTTGTACAAACTACCACCTTCAGAAAATAATCTTTCAGATTACACAGAAGACGATAATGCAGCAAAATATTTCCTTGCAAAACTGGCAAGATTTGGACATTTTGTCTTGTTCAAGTTTCACTGGTTTAAGACTTTATCCTCTTCAGTTTCTGCATTAAAATTCTCTGTAGAAACAAAGCCATTTACTTCTGCTTCAACTTTTTTATCAACAGAATCCTTTTGCTCGTCCTCTTGTTTAGCTGTGTTTGATTCTACTTTAAACAAAGAACAGTAAGTTGAAAACTTCTTCGGATCAAAACTTACGGAGGGTTGCGGTTTTAGTTTCTTTAGTGGCAATAAATGAGAATCATCACCTTGATTAGCCTCGAAACAGATATGCATTTTAATATTAATTTTTTGTACTCTTTAACATTTCTTTAAGGTAAGAAGGGAAAGCGAAAGCTCGGATTCGTGGATCTACAGCTGTTGTGACTAGTATTAATTTGTTTTCATTCATGTTTAAGTTGTTGTTGTTGGTATAGAATAGGATTTACCAATGTACGGCCCGCGGAGTTAAAATGACCGGCCCCCGATCGTTTTTGAATTACAATGCAATACGACCTGCAGATTAAAATGACCGGCCCGCAATATAAGTATTTGGCCCGCAAAGTTCAATACTACAAAATTTTATAAAATTTTGTATCGTATTTTTACAAAAGAAAACTGTAAAATTGATATAAAAATTTGTTTAAAAATAGCTTTTCAAAATGAGATCTACTGATAAAAAACTATTTTGTCTTAATATTTTGTGTTGTTCTAACTTAGTTGGAATATATTGTTGTCAAATTACCCAAAGTAAATTGTTTGTTTAAATCTGATGTTTTACATACCAACTTTTGTCAATTACCATGTCAATTCTATTTGTAGACATTACATAAACATCTGACATGTCTCAACCTACATCTTAATTTCTCACATTTAAAAACTTTTTGTGAATTAGAAGGATTCAGAAAAGTGATCAACCGTATCTATAAAATTAGATTCAGGCAAACCCAAAACTTTTATTAAGTTAGAATCCGACCGGATCCTGATATCGATTTAAAACTAGTATCCAACCAGATTGGATAATATTTTCAAACTACGATCCTGCCGGATCCGAATTAAAAAAGATATTATTCAGATACTGGATCTGGTAAATCACTAATTCGAAATGCTTCTGCCTGTCAAAGACAAAAATTTTCCAGATCCGGCCCTAATAAAAACGTTGCCTACCCCTAGTATAGAAACTTCTTTCGCAAGCCTCTAATATATTTTAGCTAACGTTTTACAAACATTTGAAAGTTCTTCTGAATTATTATTAGTTTTAACAAACTTCGTCATTAATTATGCATGCGGCATCACGCTTGAGAGCAATATGTTGTTTTTACACACTCCTTTCTTAAAAAAAGGTTCGAGCAGTAGAATAATGTGATTAACTAGATGCATTTCTTTAGCTGCATGATCGAATCTTGATTGTTTTTATACTTAGCCACATAGTACCGGACACTTAATTTAAGCTATTTCAGTCTCTCTAGCATAAGATATGTTGAGCTCCACCTTGTATCCACATCTTGAACAAGAATGAAGGCTCTTTGTTTTCTTTGTGCCTTTTAATGTTTCTCGCATTGTATCAAAAAAAAAACGTGAATAAGATCCAAGGTAATATTCCAACTACTAAGCATTTTCTAAATTTAATTCCAAATGTTTTGGCTAGTGTGCTAACCATCCATTTCCCGGCAGTGCAAAATACGATGTTTGCACTGAAATTAAAACAATGTACAGTTAAAGAAATAAATGATTTAAAGAAAAATAATAATTAAAGGTCTCCACTTATTGCTTAAGAGAATAATATAATTTAAATTGTTTTTAATATTTTATTTTCATAACAATTTCTAACTCCAAAACATATATCAACAAATAAAAAATAATTATTTAAAACTAATTAAGATTACATTATTAACAGATTATTCATATTAAGAACATTGTTTTAAAAACAAAATATCAAAATGTTCGAAGTTATAACATATATGTCATGAGTGAAAATTATCAATTAATATATAAAATGTTAACATAAAAGTACATAGCTAAAAGTATGCAAGCATCTGCTTAAATGTTACATATGAAGTTAGATTTTTTTTTGTATAAATAATTGACCTTTATATGTAAATTTCACAAAAAACAATCTTGTTTTAACTGAGACTTTTATTTTAATTAAAAAGCTCTTCAAAAAAGACAAATTAACATGATTTTTTTAAATACTAGGAATAAAGTAAAATAAAATATATAAGTCTAACAATCCTTGTCACAAGTCATTTATGTCACACTTATATAGATAATTAATATTCTAAATGGAGACTGAAAACCATATTAACCAATCAAAAGACACTTTAAATAATTACATGGTCTTTGTAAATTAGACCTTCCTACTAAAAACTCCATAAATTTATCCATAAAGTATATGTCAAAAGTTTTTAAGAAAATCTTAATAGAAATATCAGGCCTTACCAGATAAAAATCTCTGGTAAGGCCTGATCTATGCAGATAAGATTTCACTGAGCTGAGGTGATCTGAGGAAAACCTTACTAAACCGAAATACATTTATTTAATTACTTACAAGTATATTTATTTTTCATACTTGTGTAAGAGAAAAGTAAAATTTTATTTGAACCGAAATAGGTTCACGAGCAAACATTAAAAATTAAAGACATGATAAAAAAGTAAGAGCGGTTATTAAACGCTTTAACTATGTACTTATTTAATTTGACAGTCTAACAGAAATAACTTTTACTTATAGAAATAACTCATAGTTTTATACTGAGTGCAAAACTCTAAATAAAATTTCAGAAGGTTTTTTTTATAAGCGTGAAAAAGCACTGTTTTATCAACTCAAGCATGAAATTATTACTAGTTTTACTACTAATTTAACTTTTGACAAACAGTTTAGGAAATTCAAAAAGTTTAAAGTGGTCTAACAAATCAGAAATTTCGAATAGGCCGGATCCAAGTCCAAATCTTATTTTGAAGTATAGGATTCGGGAAATCTAGTCTAAATCTTGGATTTGGTAGATCACTAGTTTAAACCAATAAATTTTAAGAATTAAAAAAAAAGACCACTATAAATTAAATAAGCAATTTTATCATAGTAATATACATTTAAAAGAACATCAATTGTTAAACAACGATGTATCAAATTAAAAAGGTTAGATAAATTGACATATAACAAAAATAAGTCTTTATTTGCTAATTATAAGTATTTATTAATATTGCTTAAAATACAAATACTACATTGCAAACGATTTCAAGTCAGGAAAATGTAACCACAAGGTTTGTTTATTATTATTTTTTTTAAATGTTGATGATTGAAAAACAGTCAAAATAATTAGGAATTCTTATACTGAAAAAGCTTAAAGTTTTTATTATATACTTTAAAAGTGTAAAAAATTATCAGAAATAAGTTAAATGTACTAGATAAACAAAGAATTAAGTTAATTTATATATATTTTTTTAATTTCTAAATTTTCTATCGAAAATAAAAACAAGTATATACAAACCCTTCATTATTTAAAAAATTACTTAGTAATAGTTTTGATGTTAATTGTATAACTAATAACATCTATCAATTCTAGGAAGTTCATCAAAAAAAATTTGATAGTCATTTGTCTTAACTAAAAAATCTTACTCAATTTACTTGCATGCAAAGAGCTTATTTAAGTAATAATCTAAGTAAAAATTAGGTAATTTTTTCATTACCAGATGTCGGTAGCAAAAAAATATTACGAAGTTTTCAAGTATAATAAAACAGTAAACTGTTTTATAACAATGAGAAAACTTGTTTTCAAACAATTTTTATAAATTATGTTACTGAGAGAACTTACTGAAAACAATTATGACAATACCTAAAATTAAAAATCGGCTTTAGTGGAAGAATATATTATTAAAGGAAATTTCTACACTTATGATATTAACATACCATCTTAAGAAGTACAAATAACTTTGTGCCCTTAGAAATTATAGTAAAAGTTGAAAAGGATATTTAAAGGTCAGTCTGAGCTAAAAAAAAACTAAGTCAGTAAATTTTTTAAAGGTTTTACTTTTTTATTATTTTTTAACCTTATCCCTAGCCCACTTTACCCAGACATATTAAAAATTTATTATTAATTAAAAAGAGAAGCCTTGATGGTTCAATTTAAAAATCCTGAAAAAAGACTTTTTTTTCAGCTCAGACTGACATTCACGTATAGAAGCCAAAAGTATTAAAGTTTTATAAAAGCTATGTATATTCTTTTTTGAGAGAACATTTACTAACTAAATTGGCAAGTTTCCCCAGCAAACCCGATTCCACAAACACATCTTCCTTGAGAACTGTTGCTTGGTATTTTACAAGCTCCTTCAACTTTGGAACACTGATCATCAGTTGTACAACTTACTTCTGTAAAAATTATCATTCAAAAATGGATCTTTAAAACGATATTTAATGAAGAAAATAATGTATAAATGCTATTTTAGTTTTCTGATAGTTTTTGAATTACATCAAAAGAAATAATTGTTAAGCAAACAAAATAGTAGTTACCCCGATAGGATTATTATTCGATGACCTAAAATATATTGTTGTGATAGTTAGTAAATTACCATGACTTTATTATACTTATAAAAACTTGAATTAGCTTTTAGTTTTTTTTGAAAATATAGCACACAGTTTCTGAGAGTTATGTAAAAAGGTTTTTATTAATCAATTTATTGTTAAGAATTAAATGGTTACTATATGTAACAGTCATATTATGCAGATATTTTTTTTTATTAAGTTTACACACTCACTCAAACTGTACAACTAAAAGTCAATATATATGTACTTACCTCCATAAAGTGCTTCAAGTGTTTTAGTAGTAAGGAATGCTGAGAAGACTAGAAATAAAATGTGTTTCATTGCTCCTTTTAATAAAAAAAAATATAAAAGACTCTGTTAAATTAAAACTTTGCATTATAGAATTTAAAACTATCATTTATACTTTTAAAAAGCTATTTTAGTTTATAACTAATAACAGTTGTATAAAAGAATACATATGGCACACTACTTTTGAATTTTTTTTAATGAAACTTAAAAGTAGATAAAAGTGTTGATATTCAGTACTTAATTAACTAAACGTACAACTAAAAAAGTTGCATAATCTGTTTTAATAACAACTCCTATAGTGTTGTAATATATTAAAACAAAATGTTAACTAGTTTTAAATAAAGCTAAGGTTAAAAGAAGTATAAAGAGGAAAAGAAAACAGTACTGTGACATGATTAAAATGCAAACAAATTAAAATGAAAAATTATAAACATTTTACCTTGAAAGAAAGTTTAAACACATAAAAAAGGTCAAAAAAAACAAGACATTTTTGTATCTAGCTGACAACTAATTTAAAACAAATATTAGATATAAAACAAATAAATTTACTTATAAGTGTTACTTGTTCATAAGTTGTGTTTAATTGTCTTTAGAACTAAAAGCAAAGTGTGTTGATTTCAATATATTTTTTATAAACTAAACGCCCTACAGAGTACGTAGCTAATATTAAATTTAAGAAAAGTTGCTATATTATATTGTATATATTTGTTGATAAACAAATCTTGATTATATCAAACTTAACTAAAATGAAAATATATGACTTTAAAGCAAAAAAAAAACAAAAATAGAAAATAATATAATGAACATAATGCATGTTCAAATTATAAAAAATTAGTTGGTAATTTATTTTTCAAAAATATTGCTTAAATCAATTTTAGTAGCTTTTTTATTTCTTAGAATACTTATACTTTCAAATGATGTTTTAAAAATAGATATTATTACAGTAATATAGTTTTCAAAAAAATGTTTGTTAATAAAACTATAAAACAAGTATTTTTAATACCACATTAAACAACTTGAAACAAAACATTTTATTATCATTCAAGCTTTCATTCCTTTATGTTTTTTGAATATTTTATTAGTTTTTCTGTAAATAAGTAAGTGCTTTAAGAAATAATACATTAAATTAATATATAGTAAATTAGTAGTTTATATAAATGAGTAAATAATATTTTATATGCTTTATCAAGTCTCATTAGAAGAAAGGTGAGTATATATGTTTTGTTACTAACAACTTTTTTTCAATTGAAAAATGTGAATCTTATCAAGTTAAATAAAAGTAGTCATATTACCACCTAATGTCATATTACATGAAGCACAAAACTCATTCAAGCATTAAAAAAGTAAAACCATTATTAAATGAATTCTCACTTATTAAATTTAAGTTTAATGATTAATGATTTACTTGATCTTTTATTTATTTATACTAAATGTCATTACAAAACAAAATTAAACTAAAACAACTTAGGTATACTTTTAAAGATGATTAAATACAAGTAAAAAATGAATACTAGACCAAAAATATTTTAATTGATAAATAAAATACCTAGGCATAAAAAAATTAAAATATTTTAAATAACCTCTAAAAACTTAGTTTATACAAAATTTACTAAATAAAATGCCTGTTTGATTTTCTTAGCTTATTTTTATTTCCAATTCAAATCTTATACATATTTATTTAAAGCTAGTTGATAGAATAGTTATAAAAGATAATTAAGACTTCAAATTCAATTTAAAAATTGAAAAATACAGAGCTTTAAATAACCTAAAATTTAAATAACTTTAAACTATCTTTTCAAGTTTTAAAATTTGTTTAATGTGGTTTTGTAACAACAGTGTACTCATTTTGCTTATTATTTTAAAATTTAACTATAAAGTTTCTTCAGCTTAAATATTTCGATAAAAAGTTCACAACAAATAATTTACAACAAACTAAATTCTTTTTAAGCTGAATTTTTTAAGCATTACAAAAAATCTGCGATTTTAAAATAAATACAGACTTTATAAACCTAAATCATTTCCAAACAAAGAGTCCTAGTTGGCTTTACTAATTTTATTGTTTACTAATAAAGTTATTCAACTAGTCATTAGTTAATTAGAGTAGTACTAGATAATTAATATGTTAATCATTTATATAATAATAAGTTAAACACTTAATTTTATAGTAAATGTTAAGACTTAAGATACATGTGTTGTGCATTACCAAAATTAATTAGAGTGGTACTTAGATAATTAATAAATAATTATATATCATTTTTATAACATTAAAATACTTGTTGTTGTAGAAAGTATGGTGGTGAATGCTTATGCAAGTAGTTTTGAGAGCTCCATTTAGCACATAAAAGTTTGTTTGAGAACAATAGTTTTATGTTCAACTAATGCTCAACCTTCGTCATGAACAATTGACAATCGTTTTTAAAAGATAGTCTCTGAATCGGAAGTTATTTTAGGATCGTAATTTAAGAAAAAATAGTTAGTTAACAAAATTGTAAGTCTTATGTGTAAATTGTTATGTTTTATTTTGAGTTGGTATATGCTTGTATATATTGTATAAAGACCTGGTGTACGACTTGATAACCGAAAGGTTTCTTTGTACACCAGGTCCTTAGACCAAACTTTTTGAGTGCTTTTAAATCGTTAAATAAACAATAATAATATGCATTATTATCGCTTGCGTACATACATCAATTTTAGTATTAATTTTTGAAAAAATAACATTTTCTATTAAAGTTCAATCATGCACTTCCTGTTTTAATTTATAGAAAACCTTAACAAGAGAGTAGCATCAAGTAGCTTTTTATTTCTTTTATTAATTAAAGTCATATATTATAAACAATGAACTTTACCGAAAGATGAACAACAACAACAGCATCCGAGACAATCCTACGACTGGTTTTGTCCTAATTAGGACTCATCATGCAGGAAAAGTTGCGAAAAACCGCTATTATGAATATGATCTTAAACAAGCGGGCTTAAGTACAAAGTACTGAAGCTACCGTTTGTGGGTAAAGTTGAAAAAAATGGCCGAAATAAATACTGGCTAAAACTGATCAAACGAGCGCATACTATAATCTTACAATAAGCTGACAATGTCTGAGACGTTGGGCTATGAGTGATTTAGCTGTGTCATTTTTTCAACTTTACCCACAAACGGTCGCTTCAGTACTATACTATGTACTTAAGCCCGCTTGTTTAAGATCACAATAGTGGTTTCTCGCGACTATTCCTGCCTGATGAGACCTAATTAGGACGAAACCGGTCGTAGGATTGTCTCGGATGCTAATGTTGTTCATCTTGCGGCAAAGTTCATTGTTTATTATCGATGCCATAAAACATCTCAACTTTGTGGATGACGGCCGAAATAAACACTGATTAAATAAAGTCGAAAGAACTAAGATCGTTAAACCAATACAGAGAGTAGCGTATAGGAGTATTAGCAGACATATTTAAAAACTTTTTTAAAATTTTTTATACTTATATATAAATTGTAGGACAGACAGGTAGTAAGAAGAAAAAATTACAAAATATATTTCTACGTTTATTTTATTAAACAAAGTTTAGTTTCATTAAACTGACAAATATTTATCACTTTTATAAAAGTATATATTTAAAGTTTAAGAGATAAATTTACAATAAAAACGTCTTTTACTAAAAAAATAAATATGTAAGTTAAGTTGTAAGAGCATTCAAACATACATAAACGGAAAAAATATGTAAGTTGTCCAGAGTTATCCCTGCATGCATATGCCTAGCAGCCGCTTAAAACGCCAAAGAGCTTATTTACACAATTGTGTAACAATGCACGCTGTTAGCTTGCACAAAAGATGAAATATTTCAAGTTTCTTACTTGTTAGATGATAAGTGAAACATTTCTTTTTGTTTGAAATAGTTTATACTTTCAAGGTTTTTATTTTTTTTTGTTGCTTGAAGTTCAGTTTTTTCGTCGTTATGTTTTTGTTTTTTCATTTATTATCTTCAACTAATTAACTACTGAGTAATTTACTCAAAAATACAATTACATTAATTAAAGATAAAATAGTTACACTTTATAAACAAAAAATATTTAATGAATATTAAAAATATACTTTATTCGATTTAACTTTAATGTTTTAAAATGTATAAAAATATCAAAGATTACTGAAATCACTGTAGTTTTGTTTCTTAAGTGTTTATTTTGAAATATTACATTTAACTTATTAGAATATGGTAATAAATGTTTTAATAAAACTATTTTAAGGAATTTAAGAGTCTGACTATTAATATTTTAATAACTATCATGTATAACAAATACAGAATAGTTGTTTAAAAAATAGGACATAGTTTAAATATAAATAAAATAACAATATAAACAACATTTTAACTGATAAATGAACTTATTGAAAAAAAACAAGTTTTATTTAAAATGTTTATTTAACTAACCATAAGGCTTTATATTTCATTTGAAACTTGGAAAGATTAAGAACTGATAAATACAATTGAAATTAAAAATATATGTTTAAAAAAATAAAATAGCCAGTTAAAATAATAAATTAAACTTTATTATTTAAAAATTCTAGTTTTAAAACAAAGATTATTTCTAGATAAAATTAAAATATGACAAACCCTTTTAGCTTTTTAAGTTTAAACTTAATTACAAAACTTTTTGAATTGTAGCAAAAAAAAATATTAGGTAGTTTGTAGAATTGTATAAATACTTAGCTTTGTACTTTTGAAACTACTTATTAGATAACAACTACACTTGATTTATGGAAAAGTGAAAAAAAATCATACTAAATAAAACTTCAGGCCATTAAGGGTAAAAAGAAAATTATTGACCCTTTTCATAAGCTCGAATTTCATACTTAAAAATTTTTAAGATTAAGCAAGTTAAGTAAAAAATTTTTGGTACAAACGGTAAACTTCATTGCCAATATTTTCAGAATTTTTAAAATACATTTATAATCTATTTATAAAAAAGAAAATAAACAATTTTATTGCTTAAATTTATTCTATCATATAACATACAAACTAAAAAAGTCATAAGATGAAAAGTACGAGTGAAAACTGAAGCGGATGAAGCCAGCAGCATAAAAAATGTTGAATAAGACTTGAAGCCTAAAAAGGTCTAACGTTAAAAATAACTAAAAATGGCCTTTTTTATAAGCTCAAATTGTGTATTTTAAACAAGTGTTTTGTAGAAAAAAAAATTAGAGAGTATAAGTAAATAATAAAAAAAAACAACTTTACAGCTCAAACAAAAGTTATAAAAGGTATAGACCAAAAATGTAAAAATATGGAAGACACGAGCGAAGTACTGAAGCGAGCGGACGAGGCCAGCTTGAGGTCGGATCACGAGGACGCGGTCAGCTTGTACTCAGTGGTGATCCACAACGACCCGACCAACTACAAGCTGTACCTGAAGCGGTCCATGGCGAACATATACCTGGGCAGGTACGAGCAGGCCCTGTTCGACTGCCAGACGTCGGTGAAAATATTCGATAAAAACCACGAGGTGGCTAATTATTTTTAATTAAAAGTACCGTTTTTGTAATTTTTTTCTCATTGACTTTATAGTTACTTTGAAATATTTAGTTATAACGGACCTTATTTTTAAATTTTGTAGCAACTTTGTATTTTCTGTAAAAATAGTTTTTTAAAATGTTTTTTCGTAAATTTTTTTGACCTAAGAAAAGAAATATATAATCTGATTATTATTTTTTTACACAAGGGCCATTATCAGAGCGGAATTGCGTTGAGGCAGCTTGGAAGGTTTTACTCAGCAACTGTTTGTTTCAGCAAGGCTCTGTCAATCGTTCCCGATGATAGCTTGTACCTGACCGGATTGATTGACGCTGCCATAAAGTCACCACTTAAAAGTTTGTTGTTTGTTTGAAGGTAATGTTAAAGCATTTATGCTTCTAAGATATCTCAAAATATTTAACACTATAACTAACAAGTAATTGTTATAATAACACATTCGTGAAAACAATGCTTTACAAAAACAAAAAATAAAAATCTAAAATTTTTAAAGTTTGTAATACAGTTCAAAATGTTTAACATAAGATTAAACAATTTAGTATATATTTTTTTCTTTCGAAGTATCTTAAAATTATGTTACCAGTAAAAATAATTCTAAACAATAATATATTCATTAAGTATAGAAGACAGAAGATGTTAAGAAATATTATTAAAAGTCAAACAACCCAACACTGGCTTTATATTTCCAATTTTTTTTAAGATGAACAAATTTAAAAAGAAAACAACTTATAGCTACCATACAAAAACTACATGTTTTAGTTGTTGTAATTATATAAACAATAATGAACTTACCATTGTTTAAAACTTTTAATTAGACTAGCCAGTGGTTTTGAAAATTTTTTAAAACATGAAATGTAAAGTAAAAGTATGAATAAAATTCTAAGCCCACCTAAAACATATGGTATACTTTTTTTTTTTTGAATATTCTTATTAGACTTAAAATTTATTTTTTTTATTATCGTACTAATATAACATTTCGAATAACTCCTAGAAACTACACTTTTATTAAAAAAACTAAAATATATGTTACAAATGATTGCTTAATATCATGTAAAATGGATTATGTGTTTTTCAGGTAACTGATATTAAGACCTGTTTCCGAAAATTTTATTTACAGACACGTTAGTGCCGGTGATTGACCAACTGGAGCAGATGAACCTGGAAAAAGATGCTTTTGTCGTTCTGTCAATAATCGGGCAAGATCTGCTCGCGCATGACCAGTGCTCCATGGCTGTTGAGGTTTGCAAAACTAGTTAGCCCTTTCAGTACGATATTAACTTAAAATTTTCATTTATGTAGAACAATAGTCGTTAAGTTAGTTATATTCTAATTCAATCATTTTACCATTTGAGTTTAGGTTATCAAAATTAGCTTGCAACACTTTTAATTCAATAAACGCTTAATTTAAAAAAATATGTATATAAACTTAAACTGTTAAATACTTACTTTATTTTATCATAAGTAATGTCCTGGGGATGACGTTAAACTGAACTGGTGTATGACTCGATAACCGAAAGGTTGTTTTTACACCAGGTCGTTGGACCAAACCTTTTGAGCGTATTTTTAGTCGTTCAATAAACAATATATATATTATCCAAGGTTCTTGAGGGTGCATTAGAGGTTGACACTAGCAGTGCCAAACTGAAAGGTTCCGTTTTTTCTGCGTTGGGAAAAGCTTTGTGGTCACTTGAGAACCATGAAAAGTTGGTTAAGTATAAATTAATACATATATATAAATTGAAAATAATAGAAAAGAATTAGATTGAGGTTCACTTTAGAAATAAATGTGTCGTTAATTTTTTTTTAAAGTACTGATTCATTTGAGTTAAATAATTTTTTGTTGTAAAATTTTTAGAAATGGTATTATTTTTTTTAAAGCACAATTAAAGTAGTTGAAAATTTTGGCTGTAAAGTTTCACCTCAGTAATACACTAGCATAAAAGTTGATAAAAAACTAGTGCATTTTCTTAAAACGCAGCAAATTTTGCAGGGCAATATTCTACATAAAAGAAGACTTGAAAGTATCTGAGATGTACAACGACATTGAAAGTCAATGTAGAGCCCACGGTAACTTGGGAGTGGCATTCAACATTCAACAAAATTTCCAACAGGCTTTCAATGCGTACAAGAAACAACTTGAGTTGGCGAAGCAAACAAATGTAGTTTTTTATAATGTTACTCAATATTTAAAAATTAATTGTAAGACACAAACAAAAGACAAACATTTTCTACTAGAACTTTAAATTATATAAAAACTACTAAAAGTATTGCTTCAGTATAGATACATAGAAGCTAAGCTTTTCAAAAAAAAAAAATAAACATATAAATTTGCTTACAGTTATTTTTAGATCTAAAGATAGTTAAAACTATAGTTATAAAAAAGTTGTTAATTAAAGTTTAAACATAAACAATCTTACATAAAGCTAATTTTCCGAGACAATTTTTCTTCCGGTACGAAGTTTCCAGACTCAAATAAAATTCAACCAACCAAATCGCAGAACAGCAAATCGACAATCTCCGCACTGAGCGGATTGGGCGCGAGTTCCGGCGGCTTGCAGAACTTTCAGCAGTCCGCCAACTTCCACCTGCAGGCCGCCAACCATATGACGGGAAATCCCCTGTTTCGATCGAGGGAGCTGGGAAGAGCGGGGATGGCGGCGATGAGGGTCCCGGATCACGAGCAGGCGTTGAGCTTTCACCTGAAGAGGAGCAGGCTGTGTGAGGAGTGCGAGGGTTCCGATGAGGCGAAGTCGGAAAAAGTTGACGTTTTTCAGAGTCTCGCGGCGGTCTACAAGGAGATCAGACAGTTTGTTTGAACTTGCTTAGCGTTTTGACTTTGTATTAAGTTGTTTGCTATGAAGGTTTGTGTTTTTCCATCTGGTGTTGTCTTTGTAATTTAAGGCGACTTTTATTTTTAATTTTCCCCTAACATAAGAGAGTACCACTAACTGATATGTTTGTAACAATCTGTTTCATTTGGTTGTTTTATTAAAACTTTATAGTTCTGCCAACATCATTCAACTTCAACTAAACCAGTCTAAAAAAATACTGCTAATCAGAACTTTTAGTACAAATTAGACTAGCTTGGTTTCAAAATAAAATTAATTAATTGATGTAATATTTTCTATATAAAACTTTTACTTTTCAAATATATTTAAAACGATCAAAAATCGACGCTCAAAATTAAGTTCGAAATACTTTATACTACTTTTTTATTAAAACTAAACCTACTTATTGCATACATAAGTTTATTGGTCTTTGTTTATTAATTAGAAGAAAATAAAAACTTTTTATTAATATTTTTTTCTTTTAATGTTAACATCATTTTAGAGAATGTAATGCAGAAAAAAACATTTACTCGTTAGCAATATCTTGTTCGACTTTTATCAAAGAAAAATTTGTAAATTATTTTAAAATTATTTTTGTTTTTATGCATTGATCAGTTGTCGTAAAAGTAAAAATATTAAATTTATTTTAAGAAATATATTTAATCTAAAAAATAATAATTTTTGCATGTAGAATATATTCCGGTAGCACTTTCGTTATACATACTCAAGCACAAAAAAAAAATTAGGTATCACTACATACTTATGTAGGTTGTTATGTCTTTTTTGCTTTTTTGAGTTTTCTGCATGAAAAAATTTATGTTGTGCTTTAAATCATTTATAACTTTGTCATATACAACAAAACATTTAGTAAAAACAAATTATATACTCATTTGGACAAAAAAGTTTAACTTAATTATATTCTCAATATATAAAAATATGTCACTTACAAAATTAATAACAAAGGATTACAAAACTTGACAATTTTAAATTGTTTATTCGCTTTACTTGTCAGCATACTTACATTGTGTACTTGAGCTTAAGTACATTGTCATATTTTGAAAGCTGTTCAAACTTTCCCTTTGTTATATAAGCATTTAAATCTTTTATTAAATACTTGTCCTTCTACGTAATACGATGTGAGTTTTGAACTAAATGAAAAATGCTTCTGTTTTTAGTGATGTCAGTAAAACAGCTTCTGTTTAAAAGTCATAAATCTAATTCGGCTTTTAGAATATTTTATTATTTTACTTATATAAAGTGTATTACGAAAAGTTTCAGACCTTAGCTGTTGGCTTTAAAAATGAACACATTGCTTTTACTCTTAGGTTTTCGGAAGAACTTGATTGTTTAAAGAAAGCATCAAAACTTGCAAAAGAAGTGGGAGACGTAGAAAATGAAACGAAAGTTTTGTCGTCTATCGCGTTTGCAACTAAACAAGCAGGTTAGTGTGTAAAAAGTATTAAATATTATTAGAGTTTTGGAATCCTTAATTCATGTCATTATATCTTACACGTATTTTTTAGAAATTTTACAATGCTGCATAATCTTAAATTTTATACAACCAGTATTTTTGACTACTATTGTAGTTAAATAGCAGCATCTTCGTCTGTAGTTCCTTAAAACTATGGTATTTTTCAATTAGTAACTTTTCTTGGAAGATTGTTTTTTAGATATTGACCACTTCTTTAATAAAAAAAAGATGTGTATTATTTTGACTAGACCTACGTCTTAATTCCCTAATTGTTATCGAAGACTAGATATAATACTTTTAGTTTGGTATCAAGTCGTCTGTTTAATTAGCTCCAAAGAAAATTAATAAAAAGAATGTTTAAAAAACATATATAACAAAAAAGTTTTCTTAAAAGTATCATACACACACAAAAACATCGCAGAGTTTATGAGGTGTTGATTATAAAGCAAGCTGTTACCAAATAATTATGTCTTAGAAAATAAGGATAAACACAGAAATGTTTAATTTTGAACTAGGAGCTTAAAACATTTTTGACAAACTATTTGTTTTTATCAAATAACTCTACACTAGCTAAATTTAAAATACTAGCTAATCGTTTATCCAAACACTTGTATAAAAATAAGGATTAAACATTTATTTTTTAAAGTTTTGTAAAAGACTAAAAAGTGTAAATTTTTCATAATAAAAGCTAAAAAAAGTTATTCGATAAAACAAGATATAAGTACTTTGTTATACATAAGTAAATAGCTATATAACTTCAAAATTAACTAATAATAAAGTTTCCAAATATCCTCTATGCTTAAACAAACTTACGATGAGGTGTGTAAAAATGTTTTTTTAAGTTATTTCTTAATTTTTTCTTTTCTTTTTTACAACTATTCATAGTATAAGTTAAAAAGCGTAATCACTCACACGCTTAACACTTGCAGGAAATTTATCAGAAACAATTTTCTGCTACCGACGGCTCGTATCAATATCCGTTGAAACAAAGAACAAGTTGGCAGAAAAGCAACATTCATCTTTCCTCAGCGCTGCTTACCAACAGGTAAGTTGGTGAAAATAAAATAACATTTTAATTGATATCGGAAACTTATTTTTAAAACTTTGTTTAAAGGCGGAAGACATTGAGAACTCCTTGTCGTTTCAAAAGAGAGCTCTTGAACTGTCAGTGGAGTGCAAAGATGTTCCTTCCCAGCTCAAATGTCATGGAACGATGGCTGCTTTGTATTTTTCAATCAATTTGTTTGATAATGTAAGCGAAGTTGTTTGCATATAAATATTTTATTTTCAGCTATTTTATAACTAGTACAGATTAAAAACTGATTTAGCGGTTTAAATTTTACATGTTACGCATTGGTTTCACTGTGGTATAAATACTTTAGCAAAGTTTAAGAAATGTATAGTTCATTCCAGGTAGTTTAGTTGCTAGTAAGTTTAACTGATAATCACTAACCCAATACAACATTAGTAAGCATTTCAAGTTGAAGACTATGTGTTCAAGTTTGTGAAAAAAAAGAAATATTGTTACTACAGGCAATTTACCACTACAATATGGAGCAACAATTGTGTCAGACTGTGGGTGACGCTGAATCTGAGTGTGCTTCTTACGGAAACCTTGCAAGTGTTTACCAGGCTCAGAAAAAATATGATTTAGCCGAAAAGTATTTCAGGTAACTTTCACATCAAATTATTATGTTCTAAATGAAAAACAATAGCTTCAGTAGAACATTTTTTATTTTGACAAGAAGTAACAAACTTTAACGCTCTAAAACAAAGTTAAATAATATTATGTTTAAAAAAAAAGTATTATGCACTTTGGGGTATCGGACCAAACGTAATGCATAACTAACGTTCAATAAAACATAAATGTACTAAATAACAACTTTTAGCTAAATCGGTTTAAAGCAGTTTAGTATTTGAAAAAAAAACTTATTAACGTGACATGCTTTTCAATTTTAATTCCCAACAGCAAGCAACTTGGACTGGCGGTGCAAGTATCTAGTTTTGAGAAGCAGTGCAAGTCTTTGATGGGAATTGCCAACGTTCACAACAACCGCGGAAGTTTCAAGCAGGCTGTTGCCACATACATGAAGTACTTGGACAAAGTAAACCAATCACAACAGTCCAAAGTAGAAAGCAGCGACTCACATCCTAGTATCGGCAGGGCCTTCTACAACCTCGCCTTCGCCCACTACCAGTTAGGGGAGTACCCGAAAGCAGTCCATTTTTACAAAAAGAGCGCGAAATTGGCCGAGCGGAACGGGGACAAAGTGGCTCTTGCCAGGAGCAGCTGCAACCTGGGACTTTCCCACAAGCAAATGGGGAACACCCTCGAAGCGCTCGAGTGCCAGCAAAATTTTCTGCGGATCAGCAGGGAAGTGGGAAGTAGGAGGGGAGAGCTGAAGGCGCAGGGTAACATCGGGGACCTGTACAAAGAGGGAGGGAGGAACGAGGAAGCTTGTGAAGTTTACAAGGAGCAGCTGAGGTTGGCCAGGAAGATGGAAGAACCTTCGATGGTGGCTCAGAGCCTTTCGAGCGTCGGCAACACTTTGAGGTGCTTGAAGAGGAACAAAGAGGCTTTGGAGTACCACGTTGAAGAAGTTGATATTTACAGGGGCGTTCTGAAAGATAACAAGAACGAGTTCAAGGCACAGGGAAGGCTGGGCGCCAACTTGACGGTGCTTGAGAGGTACGAAGAAGCTAAGTGTTGTTACGAGAGGCAGGTTGAAATTTCCAACCGGGACAGCGTTTCCGAAGCTCGCAAGATGCAGGCTCTGAGCAACTTGGCGATCGCGAACACCAACCTGAACGAATTTGAATCAGCAGTTGGGTGTTTGCAAGAACAATTAGCACTGTTGACACAGAAGAACTTGAAAGACGCTGAAACGCTTTTGAAAATTTACAACGTTCACTACAGAATAGCTGATTGTTGGTTCGCCGCTGAAAACTACTCCGAGTCAAACAAACACTTTTTGAAAGCTTTCGAAATCGCAACGAGCATTCAGCGTCACGATCTGACCGAAATGTGCCTTGAATCGATTGTGACGTCATACAACGTCTTGAACGAGCTGGACCGGGCAGTCCACTTCGCCAGACTGCGTCTCACAAACGCAAGAACCCATTTAGGGGATTACCCGGTCGCCGCCGCACTTGGGGACCTTGGTGTGTTGCTGACGCAAGCGGGAAAATTCGACGAGGCCGTGGAGCATCTGAAGGAGCAAATGAGAATTGGTGTCGAAATGGGGGAAGTCCAGATCAAGTCGGACGCCGCCAGCGCGTTGGGCAGCGCTTACGAGTTGAAAGGGGATTTCCACAGGGCTTTGGACTTTCACAAGCTGGATTTAGAAATCTCTGAAGGAAGTAATGCGGAACGGGCGGTTTCGAATTTGGCGGGAGCTTTCGAGAAAATGGGAGATTACGAAAACGCGCTGGTTAATTATAATCGGTTGTTATGCTTAAGTAAAGATGAAGCTGCAAGCTACGTTGAATGTTTGTTATCGGTGATAAGGTTAGTTATTAGATACACTTAATATCGTTCGTAAAGACCGTAAATCTAAGTTTAATGGTGTTTATTTCTTATGTGAAATAAAATTCTACTGAAACTAAATTACCAAAAATACATTGTTCTTAAACTACTTTGTTTTTATAAAACTTATGACTCGACAAAGAGATAAGTTGTTTGAACAAAAGTTATAAATCTCGTTTTCCTTGTTATCTCAATTTTTGCAAAAATAATTTTAATTGACATATTTGTACAATGTACATGTTATTGCAGTTGGCGATGGCTGGTTTTCTAAAACTTAAACAAACATTACGAACATTTTGAAAAAAGCTGAACATCCGAAACGATTTGCTAACAAAATAGGGAGTAAATATTAAAACACTTGAAAAATTACAAGCACTCATAAAAACAACTTTCTTTTGTTTTGCGCGTATCAAAACATAAATGAAAAAAATTTCTCATGTTACTTGTTGAAAAATAAAGTTGAGCAAAACTTAAAGCTATATATACATATATTTTTATTTTGAGCTAAGGCTAAACAATACTCATACCTAATATTTTTCAACAAACAAGTTTTAAGTTAGATGTTGCAAATGCTGCAATATTTATACACATTTTGAACATTTTTTAAGCTTAATATTCGTGTACAGTATCAAACTTTTTAACGCTTTTAACTTTTTACAGGTGCAAAATAATGATTTGTGACGAAAACATTTCAGATCTCATAGATAATTTGCAAGAAGCCAACGACTTTGCGTTAAAATCGAACTGCGCCAAGCTCATAATTCACTCGCTCGTTTTGACCGCTAGACTTCGTTGGATCGACGGAAACATCACGGAAGCTCTGAAACTTCTCAGCGGCGCCGTCGAGCGGATGAAAAATTGCGACACGGAGTTGTTGTCGTTGGAAGATAAAAAGTCAATCAACGACTTTTACACTTCTTGCTTGTTCGAGTCGGGCGATGCGATCGAAGCTTTATCGGTCAGCGAAAGCTTTCATTCGAACGAAAGTATGACTTACGAAAACATTTTGAACTGTGCTACTAATGAAAACAAGTTTATGATGTTTGTAAGAATAATTTCCGAACGGTTTATTTACGTTTGGTTTGTGACTCCTCACACCGGCTTGCTTTTTCACACGTGCTGCTTTCATTATTCGTGTTTAAAGAAATTTTTCAGCGAGCAAGTTGAAAAAATCAAGTCAATTATTGGTGTTGAGCTTGTTGATAGTGCAAAAATTGACTTAAATAAATATTCTTCGAAAGAAAGTTCCGAAATGAATAATGTTTCTTTGCAGTACAAAAATCTCCTTTCGTATAACAAAGGCTCTTTATTAAAAACCTGTATAAACACTAACAGTTTGTTTACAAATTCCCAACCCATTCAGGATTTAAATGAGCTTTTTTTCGGCGAAAAGGTCTGTAAAATTATCAATGAAGCGAGAATTATAAACAAAAGTATCAAAAAGTTAGTAATTATAACAGACGAGGAGCTGCAGACAATTCCCTTTTCTTTGTTCAAGTGTAAGCCGAGTGAGTTCATAAGTTCAAACCTTGATATCCAATGCACATTAACTTTAAAAGGTTCTGGAAAACAATCAAGCCAAAAGTCACCGGACCACTCCGCGATTGTTTTCGGAAGCTCGTGCGTTCCGCTCCGCCTCTCTTCGCAGTTTCCGTTTTCAAAGGGCAGTTTGGACGAAACGGTTTCCACGGCGTCTCTGCTGAACGTTCCCGCCAAAACCGGTTCGTCAGCAAACAAAAAGCACGTTACAGAAGCGATGCAGTCGAGCAAAATCGTTCACTTTGCTTTCAACCTGTTTTCTTCGGGGGGCCAGGCCGGCGTCGTTCTTTGCGACGGGGACCACCCGCCCTTGGAAGTGCCCCCGACCCCTTTCCTGGAAAGTCCCGACGTCGAAACCAAAGACGACCGGGGACCGTCGGCTCGAAATGCTGAAACGGAAGGTGAGGACTTGTTTTTGTCTTGTGACGAAATCAGGAGTTTGGATCTGAGCGGGTGCGATCTCGTGGTGCTGGGATCTCCTTACCTAATTCCGACCTGCAAGGAAGACTTGCTGTCGAAACTGTATTCTTCTTTTGTCGGTTCCGGGGCGAGTTCGGTGCTGATGTGCCTTTGGCCCGTTCCAGAGTCGGTTCACAGGCTCTTTCTGGAAACCTTTTACGGGGGCCTGCTGAAGGGGAAAAGCAACGTTGAGGCTTTCGGGGAGGCGAAAAGGCGGGTTTTTCAAACAGCCAACTTCGCTCATCCCTCGTACTGGGCCAGCTACGTTTTGATCGGAGAAGAAGTTCACACGGACGTGAGTTTGGAAAGTTGCGCCGTCCATCTATTGATGAAAATTTTCGACGAACGGAACTCCCACCAAGTAGTTAAGTGTCTGTCGAGTTTTGTAGACGAAGCGTTGAATTTGCTGTTGAACGGAAACGAAGACCTAACTAGTTTTCTTCTAAATTTACAAGTAAGGTGTTGTTTAGATAAGCCAAGGTACAATACTCTGACATGCTTGACTTGTAATATTTTCAGGAGAGCTTAAGAAAGCTTTTGGGCGAAAATGAAAACTTGTTGAGGGAAATTGTTTGCTGCTGCGGTTTCAATTTCAAGCCAATAAGCCCTCAGAATCGCAAAGAAATGTTTTGCCATGACGAAACGACTGTAGAGAATTTGAAGGTTTTTTAAGTTATGTAGTTTTTGAAATATTAGTAGATTTCAATCTAACGTTAAATTTTATTCATAAATAAGTGTTTATTTGTTAGAAAAAAATTAAAGAATAATCAGGTATAATAACTTTATATAACTCGCTTAAAAGTTTACTCTTTTTCTTACTTGTTTTAGTACACCGAAATAATACCGTATGAAATAAAAATGTTGCACAAAATTGTAGTAAGTAAACAATTTAAACATGCTTATACACTTATTGTTCAGATTGCAAAACAAATTATCGACAAGTTTGTGGATTTTACGAACGAAGACCTGAGCTTGATTATACAACTGATTAAAGATAGAAACACTGCGCGAAGATTTCACACGTGGTTGCAATCTAACATAGAGAGGTGTAAAGATGCTTCTATTGATGAAATTAACAAATGTCTCCACGTGTCACAAGTTGAAGAATTTAGAAACGAACCGATTGTTATCAGAATATTAGAAACTTTTGGTTTGCATTTTATCACTTTATAATAAGTGTTTTGGTTTAAATTTTTTGATAAGTCTATCAAGTTTTATTAAGTATTTATTTTGTAACACTTTAAAACTATTTAAGCAATGACTGCTTTTTAAGAAAAAACAGTAAATGACATAAGACTTTTAAATCAGGTATTTTCGTCGTTTTGAAAACAAAATCAGATATTGATAGGACACTAAAACTACTAATAAGGTTTTCAGAAGCAATCAGAGTATTAACAAAAGGTATGTTTACTAAAGGATACTAGTGTATTTTTTGTTTTCCTTTTAGTAAGATATTTCTGTTATAAAAAAACGTTTTTAATATTTTTAACACAAGTTACTTCTTCTAGGTAATCTTAAAATATTTTTACACAATAATTTATGCAAATATTTAGAAAAATCAACAGTAGAAAAACCGATTTAGTTCAAAACAGTAAAGAATAAAGCTAATAAGTAACTATTTTTAAACTTGTGTAATTAAACTTAAAGATTTTTCGTTATTGTTTATAAAATGGAATGTTTCTATTTTAAAGCACCGTTCATATCTGTTAAACTTTTGCATTTAATATAATTTTTTATTTAGACTCAAGATTACCAATTGTAGACGAAAAACGTTCGAAAACAGAGTATTTTCAAGAGCATAAAGAAAAGAAGTTGTTGAAACATACCAAGTCTAACAACTCAGTTAAAAGAAACTCAATCAGCCAGAAATCTGCGTTTCAAATGGTTTGCTTATAATATATTTTTTGTTTAACCTTATACTAGACATTGTTTTGTAAAAAAACAAAACATTATTTTAATATTGAGCTAAAAATTCTTCCTTGAAAAGTGAGAAAACAAAAATTTTTCTTACTAAAACTTACTTACTATATTTATTATTCAATTATTTAATAAAGTTTTCTAATTTTTAGAAAGCAAGGAAGGACTCGGAGAACGAGATGAAAGTTGAATCCTTCTTGAACCTCAACAACGAAGCCGACTTCAGTCTTTCTTCTCAGTGCGGAGACGAGTCACTCTTGTCTGATGAAGTCGAAACTCACTTACCCAAGTTCTTCGCAACGACGCCTTCTAGCGGAAAAATTTTCGCTCCGAAACCTCTCTTTCCGTCGGTATGTTTGAAAATTTCTAAATTGTTTTGTTAAAGTTTTTTTTTTAATGTTAGTTTACAGCTTAACATGATCGTAAGTAGTTTCTACATACGACTAAATTTAATAAACATGTTAAGCTTTGGCTAATTTTTTTTTACTTTTATAAAGACTGATATCTAAAAAGTTTATTTCTGTGACTAAATGATTCACAGGCACAAGCTTCAGCTTTTAACTAATAGTTTTAAGCTCCTTAAAAAAATTAATAAAAAATCAGAAGTCAACGGCGTTCACTCAAGTCAAGCTGACCAACGACTCCAGACGAACTTCCATCGAGCTTGCAACTTCGATGGGAACTTTACTCAAGTCGATTTCGCCCAGCAACTTCGTTTCCAGCTCAACGCTGCCACCGAGCGTCGAAAAAACCATGAAGAGCTTGTACGTCTCCTCCAAGCCGTTCGAGCCCAACTTCAATTCTGGCGCCAAAACCCAAAAGATCCAGAACCCGCCGAAAATATGCGTCGTCACACCGCAGGGGAAACTCCCGGATGCGGGATGTGCTTCCCCGAACCTGAACACGAGCGTAACGGGGACGAGGACGGTGTACGGGGTTGTCAGGAGGAGTGTGGACAGCAGCCCGCAGAAGTTGGAAGTCCACCGGCTGCAGGTGACAACTTTTTGTGTATTAAAAAAATAAAATAAGTAATAATGTTTTTTCAAGCTCATATAAGGTATCAGCTTCAAGTAATTTTGTAACGCAGGTTCGAACCACGACGCCCGAAAGCTCGACGAGGACGAACTCGCCGGCGAGCACGACCAGCTCGAGTTCCAACTTGCGCGAGGGACAGAAGGAGAAGACGTCGGGTCAGCAGGAGAAAGGAGAAAAGAAGAAGAAGATCGTCCGGAGGTTGACTTCGAAAAGTTACAAGATAAAATTGAACAAGGAGACGTTTGTGTGAAAAGCTTGTTGGAATTACAGATTGACAGTAACCGTGAAGTGGCGGTAAATACAAGTTTTTTTTTATAAATTTTCTGCTAGTTTTTAAAAAAATTACACTTTTTTAGTTTTTTTTTAATAAGTTTGTTCTACTTAAAAAAAATAGTAAAAAACAGTATAATATATAATTAATTTTTTAACATTTGTTATGATTTTTGTTAAGGGTGGTTGTTCAAAAGTTTTTAAAGTATTTTGTTTTGTATCGCTCTTTATTTTTAGCACTGTAATTTCTTATAGATCATTATGCCAATGTTTTTGGTGTTCACTGTACTTATAATTTTAACGAGATTTTAAAAAGACAATAAAAATATTGAAATCCAAAATACTAACGTTATCGATAAGGTAGCTTATGCTTTAAAAACATTTTTTTCGTTTAAAGTAGGAAATTTTGTTTATAGCCTATAATCGGTTTACAAACTTTTATTTATGCTTCTTTTACAAGAAAATGAAATAGTTTTTAGATGTTTATTTAGAATAGATAAAAGAAAGATATTAGGCTTAAGTTGGTATTTATTTATAATATTAACGTGTTCTTATTGTTATCTACATAAAAACTTATTTTAAAAACAGAAGTCTACTTTTCGAGTAAAAAAGTTTTTTTAAAGTTTATTAGAAAAAAAAAATATACAAACAGTTTTTATTTCTGATTTTCCTTCAAATGATTTTATATTTAAACTTTATAATAAAATTTTAAAAAAGAATTTCTGATTGAAAATATATAGAGCAAAACACTATGGATTCAAATAATAAACTATCTCTTAAGCAGCAAAGTTTTTGTTTGATGTTTAATACATATAATTATCTAAAAGCAATTTCTATAATAAAATTATTATAAAGAAAAATTAAAATAAGTTTGTCAAAGACAATTGACTATTAGCTTTAAAAGAATGACTTTGGTTTGAAAATAAGTTATGAACAGTTTAAGAAGTTTCCATAATAGAAACTATAACTAATTATTTGTAAAATTTAGATGTTTTGTTGACTTACAAAGTGTTAGTCTTATTAGTTTAAAGTAGTACTTAGAGGTAATAAAATTGTAAAAAGAGTTTAATTTGTAGTTTTATATGAACTATATTTAAACCTGTCTTTTTAAATATACTATTAAGTGTTTAGGTATAAAAGTTATATTGAAAATTTTAACAGTTTAATCAATATTAGTCGTTTTTTTAATTTTGTGAGATTTTTAGATTTAAACAAAAAAAAAAAGTGATAGTTTTTTTTAAATTGTAAATATTTTTAAACAAAATAATTACCTTCTTCAGCGTAATTATCAAGTTTTGCGAAAAAGGTAGTTATATATTTAGATATAAGCTTTGCTTATTAAAAAAATTCAAAAAAGTTTTTGGGTTCAAAATATTAGGTTAAACTAATGCATTGATTATATAAAGCAGAAGTATTTGCGTATAAAACGACCTAATGTTTTTAGAAAGGTAAGAATAACAAAGTACGGTTCTAAAAATTAAACTTTAATTTGTAGATATAAAATTTTTCGGTCTTAACAATTATCTGAACATTTTTTAAGTTATAACTTTAAACGATTCAGTGATTCTCAGTTTATTTCAAAAATAGAGTTTCGCAGTGGTATTACTATCAATGGCGTTGCGTCGTATTTTTCTTATGTGGTGCAGAAAAATAATCCGAAATGCCTGTGATCGATTGCCTTTTACTTGAGTTGTCCCTGCTTGAGTTGCCTCTGCACGAGTTGAATCTGCTTGGGTTGCCTCTGCTCAAGTTGTCCCTGCTCGAGTTGCTTCTGTTTGAGTTGCCTTTGCTAGAGTTACTTATGCTCGAATCGTCTCTGCTTGTGTAGTTTCCGCTCGAGTTGTCTCTGCTCTGAATAGCTTTGATTTTATTTTTTGTTTCCAATAGCTTATGGACTGATACCTAAGCCTGTTCTGTTTTAAGGAATTTTCTAACTTAGCTTACTTACCGCAAGATATTGGTTTTGCGGTAATTCTTGAAAAAAGATTGCTTTTTTGAGTTTATTTGCGGCAATCAGCTAAGAGTTTGCGGCAGTGTAGTGAGCAAAATGGTCGTTGTTTAAATTGGAGGTTTATAAAAAAAAATTGTTCAAAAAATAACGAAAGCGTTAAAGATACTTAATTTTTTCTTACAAAATGTTAAGGTGTTGCCATCGTGGCAGTGCAACACCCGACGCGACGCCCCTGATTTCTACCAATGCTCTCCGAGCTACTGGCGTCTCTAGATTCCTTTGATACCGCCTCTGTAACAGGTTCGGCAGATTCGACAGGAGTTAGATTCACGTTTGCCTTTGGGAATTCTTCTGTGGTGCTCAAGGTTTCGGTTCGCGACCGAGTGCGGGGTTGCTTTAAGAAATTTTTAAGAGGTTTAACCGTCTTTTCTATCAAAGACATTTCCAAAACTAACTATGATTAAACATAATATTCTTTTTTTGAGTTTTAGTTTATTAAATACAAGGAAACAACTAACACAAAATAATTGCACTAGGCTCAAATATTTTCCAAGATTCTGGTTCCATTTCATCGGTGTGATACGAGTTGCAGGTCGCTCAGTCTTCCAGCTTTGTTGTGGTGGTTGACCTCGAAGGTTTGAAGCTGAGCACGTTTCGTTGTCTCGGTCGTTAAATCGTGATCGTGCGCTGGAAAGCGGATAAAATTAATTGACACACAAAAATATTTACAAAATAAGAAATACACTATTTTAAGCGTTGGGTCGCTCAACAAAGACTCAGTTGGAATGTTACCACTAGTATTCGGTTTTTAGGAATTATTATATCAAATAACTTATTTCTATAAGTTATAACTTTTAAGGCACGTTAAGAACTCAAGGCGAGTTCTGCGCACCGTCGACGTTGTTAGAATAAAATCACCTTAAAATGGCTTGTGAATAATATGCTGGAGAGCTTGAACTGTATATAACCACTATTGTGATGTAATAACGCCTTAGATTAATATTGTGGACACTGGATCGGCGTTGTAAGTTGAAGATGGCGGATGTCGCTTCGGACTGAAAACTAGCGTAGTGGTGCTTATTGTCAACCGACGAGTGCTCCTCATCTAGATAACAACTCCGCTTGATCAAGACATGATCCATGATCATTACACGCTGATTGGAGCATGATACCCGGCGTGATTGGCAGTTAATCCTACATAGCACAGCGCGTCAACTAGCGGTAGTTTAACATTTTCAATCAACCAGTTTGATTAGCATTAAGCAGGTCGTTGTTATTTGCTTTAAGCAATACTTGTAGGAATGGTTTTTATGACCTAAGTGAAAAAGTAAAGGTTTTTTATTTACCTTAATGCATATGAGCTTAGGATAACCGTCGTGAAAGTAATAAATCTTTCACGTCGATGTCCAACACTACCAGTGATCTTGAGCCAAAATATTCTTGTTTATTTTAACTAAAAAAATGTTTTTTGACAGACGATAACTAGTAGTAATTACCACTTCGAAACTCCAGTTTTAAAATAAACTTAGAACCACTGAATTGTTCATCTGAAGTTCTTTGAAGTTTTCAAATTAAGCAGAGTCATATTAGCTTATTTTAAAGTGATTGGACATAAGTTATAACTATAAAAATAAATAAGAGTGATTCTTTCGCTTTTTTACTTATATTATTTTTTAAAGTTTTATTTTGTGAGACGTAAAGTATTAACTTTAGGGTTAATAAAAATTACAGTCTAGGGAAATCAACTTTTTTAGTTACATTTTTTACTCGTTTACAAGAGTTTTAATTTTAAATTTCTACGTCATAATAGCTTATCATTACAAATAAACCTTTTAGTTTTTAAATTACTTGAAGCTTACTGAAGAAGAGCTATTTTAAATGTATTTTCAAATTTTAATCTGATAAAGCAGCTTTGTAGGTTTTTTATCATAAGTATCTTTTGATTTATTATTTATTTGTTATATGATGCTTTAAATGTTTACATATTTCTTAGACCATCTCAATATGAAACTAATGTCTGATGTTCGACTAGTTATAGGGATCTAAATATATTCAATTTTTTTTTAATTCATAATAAATAAATTTTTGACTTAGTTAAGTAAAATCATGTACATGTAATAAAAACCATATAAAAAAACTGTCTCATATCTTTTAGAAAAAAAAAAACAGATCAAAGATTATTCATTTATTTTATAACTATTTCCAATGCTGTTTAGAATTAAATTACTTTTAAAGATAGTTTATATATAAATTTTTACTTTGGATATGTTTAAAATGGGAATTAGAATTCAAGTTTATAAAAAAAAAGTACTTAAATATTCAAATAAAAGTTTATTTATTTATTTAAAGTTCAGATTTAGCGGATTTTTTAAGTTGTATTTACAATTATTGTTTATAGTAACCTTAGTTACAGTAAGTACAAATTCCAAGTGATGGTTTGTTTACTAAGATTCAATGATATATATTATCATTATTTGTTATTCATTTTTCAAAAATTTTCTATAAGGTAAAAGTTACAGGAATTTCTTAAACAATTTTACATGCTTAAGTGCTACTTTTAATATATTTGAATTTTAATTACCAATTTAGACATATCTAAAGTAAAAATGTATTTATTAAGTATCTTTAAAAAGCAATTTATTTCTCAACAGCATTGAAAATGTTTATATAATAAACGAACGATCTTTGTACATGCTGCTTAATTTTAATTCCCAGTTTAATCATATCAAAATGATATGATTTAATTGGAAATTAAAGTTAAAGTTTTATGAAATGAGTGAAAGTTAATTTATGAAAAATAGTACTACTTAAATATGTAAAATTGTTTAAGAAATTCCTGTGACTTATAGCTTCAAAAATATATTTAAAAAAATATTTACAATAACAAATCTTTGAATCTAAGTAAACAAACCGTCACTTGGAATTTGCACTTTACTGTAACTAAGGTAACTATAAACAATAAATGTAAATACAAAAAATCCGCTAAAACTGAACTTAAACAAAAAACTTTTATTTGAATATTTAACTACTTTGTATACTTGAATTTTAATTTCTAATTTAAATATATCTAAAGTAAAAATGTATTTATTACCTATCTCTAATGAAAATAATTTAATTCTAAACAATATTAGAAATATATGAAAAAACCATATAAAAAGCTGTCTCAATTCTTAAAAAAAAAACAAAAAACAACAGATTCAAAGATCTTTTGTTTAATTATAACCAGTTTTCTTACATGTAGATCACAATATTCAAAGCTGTCCGATATCTACTATATAAAAAAGGCGAATACCACCTTCAAACAATTCATGTAAAGTAATATAGCAATTAACCTTGACTAGAGGTATAATATTTTGCTAACTTTTTAAATGTTTTAATTAAAAAGACGTTTTCTTTTAACTCACGCTCTTTCAGAAATTAAAATTAACCAGTTTTATGTTGCTAAATGTTAAAAATAAATAAATTTAAAGTTAATGTTTTAAATTTGAATAAAAAGACTAAGAACTAAATTTTCTTTACCTAAGTGCTTAAACTTTCTTTTACAATCACTTAAGTAAATTGTAACCATTATAATATGTAGTAAACAGCAATAAAACATACAGCATAATAAAAATGCATAGCAAGGCAGACGTAGGCATACTTTTTTTTTATTGAAATAACTATGACATAAATAAAAACAATTAATAACGTTCAGGTAAAGATAATTAAAGTACAACAGACGCAATTTGACTAGATAAAAAAAAAAGTTGAAAAATTTTAAAAAAAGTGCATGTTGTGAAATTTAATCAGTATTCATTAAACATTTAATACTCTTTCAAATCATTATTTCTAATTTTTCTGACATGTATGAGAAAAGTGTATAAAGTTTTGTTTTGTCTAAACAAAATGAGAAAGTTTGTCTAAAATGACGATAAAATTTAAAGCTACGGCTTTTTTTTTGGTGTAAAAACTCTTTGTATTTTAAGTAAGGTTTGTTTATAATAACAGAATTGTTCATTGAACAACAAACTTCACAAAAACTTTGTTTTTAGGCCTACTAAGTTGCAAAGAGGTAAAAACTCAATTAGTTCGTATTGTGTTTAAGTACTTGTTTATGCTTTTTGAAACCAATGAAGAAAGAGTATGATTCATTCCATAGCAATTAATTAGCGATAAAAGCTTTTCTGTATGAAAGTACAGGAAACTAACTGTCTCAATTTCAAGTTAGTATCTTTAGAGTAAAATAAAAATTGGTGTGAAATACTTCTTGAATTTTTTTTTAAAAGAACTTTTTTTAAATAATGTGTAAAAGCTTATGAAACAATAAACTTATATATATATATATATATTTCTTCATTTACCTTCTTAATATCACAAATCTTAGTCTCGGTTCTTTCTATTATAGGCAGTATTTAGCTAGATGACGTTTAAATTTTGTTATAGAAAAAAAAACTATAATCTTAGCATAAAAAGTGTCTTAGTATAACTAAATTTATACAGTCTATTTTTAATACTCTTTACGTTTTGTGTATAAAAAGACTGTACATTCCTTGTGTTCCCTTTTATCATGTAATGCATTTAGTGTGCATTCATCACACATTCAGTGCTTGTTCACACATTCAGTGTGCATTCACACTGATCCTCACCCAGACCATTCGATATTCTCACCATGTAGATTCCCCTGTCATTACTCGTGCACCTTCTAATGACCAGCTTGTGTTCGTTACCTTCCGCGTTCCACGTAGATCTGTAAAAGTTTTGGTTAGTAGAAAACAACATAACGGGTTTAAGTAACAGGTACATTAAAAAGTTTCAATGTTTCTAATGCTCAAATTGTCATAAGTTAACATCAACAAAAAAATTTACCTTAAGTTTTGGGAATCAGACGAACAAGTGTGGTTTGACTTAACAAAACAAAAAACATTTTTCGAAAGTAGTTTTTTGAAAGTTAAACTATTTTTATTTAAGGAGTGTTTTTAACATAGACAATATTTAGTTAAGAAAAAATACTGTTTAAAACATGTAGACACAATTGAATTTAGTTAAACCCACTTAAATATTAAAACTAGCTAAACAAACTGTTTTGAAAAAATAAAAATAAAATATTGAAAAATATAAACAACTAATTAATAAATAAAGTAGTCATATATTAAAAAAAAAAATTATATTAATAAAAACTTATTTTTAAATAAAAATAAACTAGAAGTCATGAAACCGAACCTGTATTTGGCTCCAATTTCGATTTTCTTGCCGTCCTTCCACCACGTGACGGTTTTGGGGAGGGGTTTTCCCCCGACGACCACCCTCAGCTCCGCCTCGCCGCCCCTCTCCCTCACCACGTGACTCCTGGGCAGCTTCTCCACGAAGTGCGCGCCTCCCGACGGGTTCTGCTGCCTCTTGTGGCTGCGCAGCTTGCGGAGGAAGGTCGAGAGGTGGTTGGCCGACATTTGGGGGGATTTTTTTTCCAGGGGGTTCGACGTGAAGTTGGCAAGTTTTTCCAGGTTGAGTATGGACTTTGCGAGCTCCGATACTCGCTGTAGAAATAATTTGCTACGTAAGTAACATTTATAAAAACAGCATGTATTTCTGAAATTAAAAGTTGATCCTAAAATAGTTAAATAAAATAAGTTAAAACTTAAAAGCAGTTCAGGGGCAGTTTAAGACACTTGATTTGAATAAGCGCATAACAGTTTCCGAAGAAAAATGACCAAAATAAAAACAATTGAACTTTGCTATAAAATTTTTGTTTTTACAAAACACTATAAGTGACAAAATTTTAATGACTAGAATTTTGAGACTTTCTATTTTTAGTTATGTATTAGGAGCGAACTGTTCCTAGTATTTGTAACAGAAAACGTTGTTTATAATATATTATTTGTTATAGTGACTTGTTTAATCATTAAAAACTTTAGAAAAACACTCTTTTAACTATTTCTACATTTTTAAGCAAAAAAATGTAAGTTAATTAAGTATTAAAATTATTATCATTTTAAAACTAGCTTTGACACAGGTTATACTTAAAACAAATTTACAGTGTAAGACACCACAAAATATAACAGCTTTAAAAATAGTACTAAATGATTTTAAGCAACAACAAACCTTCCATTTCTTTTCTCTGTAGTACTCCTTCAAGTTCTTGGTAGTATCCAACGGTTTATTGTTTTCCACTCCCCTTCTACCAGAAGCCAGCCATTTGTGCTGCAGTGCCTTCTTTGCTGTCAACCGCTCACTGTGAATATTGTGAGAAAGTTTGTTAGAGATTAGCATGAGGTTTTATGCTCAAGAACAAAAATCTTCCTATAATACTTTTGTGCTCTATGTAATGTTCTGTTGTTTTTTTTTTTGCTTCAAGAATAGAAGTCTTAAAGTGTACATTCTTTGACCGAAAACAAAAAATTTTATGTATTTTCTTAAAAAAGACCAAAAAATTGACAACATAATTTACTAATGTATTTTAAGATTTATAAAAGTTTCTTTAATTCAAACAAAATAGTTCCGCTATAATACAAAATTCACTTTTACTGTTCAATGAACCATACTATAAAAGCTGCTTATTATTGTTTTACTATTCTTCAAAACTTACTTTGACTTAACTTTTACTTTTTTTAAATTTGTTTGTTCAGTAATTTTGGATTTATTCAATAACTTTTAATCAAGTCATAAAAATATAACATACTATACAAATTAAAGTAATACAGTTATGACTTTTGTTAGATTTTTTCCACTTTTTATACGAAAAAAAAAATGCTAGTAAGAAAGATTTTATGAACTTCCAATACCAAGAGTTCTACTGACTGCATGGAAGATGTCAATGAACTATAAAACAAACCCCATGTTTTTGTGGAATATGTCAAGGATGAACTTCTTGGCATCCTCACTGACTTGCTCGAACCCGTCATCGAAATCCCAGTCAACTCTGGTTATGTTGCTTGCTGTTTCCGCATCTGTATCTCCCTCGAACGGTGATAAACCAGATAACCTTGAAAGTATGATAAGTAGAACATAATACGAGGTTGTTAAGCATTTTGTAGCTCCTATATTCAGCAAGCTTTGTTTAGAAAAAAAAATTGTGCAGTACAAGATTTAAATTAGTTTTTTCATTGATTAATAAATTTTGGCAAAAACTGTAAATGAAGCATATGTTTCTATAGTTTAGGTATTTTATGATTACAATATTTACGAACATGATTAATATTATACGTAATAATTAAGTTATTATTTAGCTTATAGTGTTTTAAAATACTTCATTTGAAGAAGAATAACAGCTTATAAAAAAAAACTTTATAAAAATTTCTAGGTTATTATTATGACGTCACACTAACAGCATGTAGCAGATGCACCCGCAACTCCACACATCAGAGGGGAATCCCACGGGGTCGAAATTTAGAACTTCAGGGGCACAATACTCCCTCGTTCCCTGCATCACCTGGCAACAAGAGTTGCTTGGTAACAATAGTTTGTTTCTTAATAAAGCAGAAATTGTTAAGACATCAAAAAATAAATTAAACTTAAAAAAAAAATGCTTTTTTTTAGGACAAAGTATAAAGTTTAATTACTTTTGTTTGAATTTAAATATACTAAAACATTTATACAACAAAGTATGTATTGTGATATCTAAACTTAGAAACATACTAATAACATTTCTTATAAAAGTTACGTCTTTTTGTCAAAGGGCATTGCAAAGTTAAGTATTGTTCAGAAAAAAAAAACTTAAATTTGTTAAAGCAATAAACAAAAAAGCAACGAAGCAAAGTCTTAAGACACGACAAATAATATAATTAAGTGATTGTAAAATTAAGAACTGTTGACAGAGAAAACATTTTTGTTTATTTTCGGAGATAAGATAACATATTTCGAAGTATTTGTAAAACTGATTTTTATTCACGGTCCAATAACCTTATTTACTTAGTGATTTGCAGAGAGCGTGTTTTGTTGAGGTGATAAAAAGTTCAACAACTTGATAAATTAAACTGTTATTGTTCCGAACGTAATTGAACCAAGTATTTTCATAAGTGAAATTACCTCACATTATTAAAGGTTTGAGTTTTCTTGTTTTTAAAGTTTGAAAACTGCATAGACAAGCGGATGATTTAATAAATTAAAGGATAACAGCCTAACGCTCGTTTCTTTAAACCTTAAAGATTCGATTTAGAAGAGATTTTAAACAAAATGTTGAAACTTAGATTCTAACAACACAACAAAAAAAATTAAGTTTACTATGTAGCTTAAATTTGTTTTTATAACAAGTACTTCAATAAACATGTATCACAATAATTAATGATTAGCATTTGCACTTCAGATTATTTAATTACACAACTTATGTTATTCTTTTAAAATAAAACAGCATTATGCTTTTTATATATTGCTATTATTTAACATTTATTTTGTTTTGTTTGGAATGTAGACCGATGATTAATTATGTTATGAGAAACTTACCCAGTTTTAGACAATGTTTGCTAAAAATGACTAAAATAAACAAACATTTTTAATTATATGTTGTAATCATCATGACTAAATCCATTAATCAACACTTTGTTAAAATAAAAACACATCCAGTGTTGTAAACTTGGTTGTATTCGTAAATTTTGTGAAACATTTTGTAGTGTTTTTGATTAAGTTGATTTCAACAATATTTTTTATTTTTTTATTATAACATTATGTAAATAGGGTAAAACAATAATAAACCAGTACATACATTGATAACAACTAAACCCCTATCCCTAACCCATTTCACAAAATGTTTTAAATATTAACCCTTACCCCTAACCCATCTTACCCAAACACATAAAAACAAATCGAAATAATAAAAGTCTTATCAATTTAAGATAAACAAAATAATAATAAATATTAGCCAATCAGAAGCGCCTAGACTTTACAGATGACACGTCATGACTATAGTTTTTAATATTATTTAGTGACGTCACATACCTTATGCTCCTTGCCGGGAACGATCTCAGTAGCTAATCCGAAGTCGATTATTTTTATGTTTGTTCCGCTTGAATCAACACACATTATGTTCTCCGGTTTCAAATCCAAATGGATTATCTGTAAATAAGTATATTAAGTCTATCAAATTTTGTTTACAAAAGTTTTTTTTGATAGTATACAACTGTTTTTAACCAAAGCAGGTAAAATTGTAGTTTTAACTCAATAATTTCATTAAATTTCAAAATAGTCAACTATTTCAAAAAACGTTACATAATAACTCAAAATGTAAAGTAAAAAAACAGTCTGATATGATTCTTTAATGACGTAAAACAATGCTTTAGGTATTTAAAGTAAACATCAAAATCTAAACTATGAAGCAGTATACAAATTAAAACATACAGAGTTGTCGTGCATGTATTTGACACCCCTTAGTATTTGCTTCATATATCCGGCACACTTCTGTTCATCCAACACAAAATTATCCTCGATTATTCGTTCGAACAACTCCCCACCTCGTACGCTAAACAGTAAGTTATTTTTTGTTGTTGGATTTTTATTACTAAAAAAGCAATACTTACTTTTTTCATTCACTGCTTTACAGAAGTTAACAAAAGCTTCGTTTCACATATTCAACAAAATATATGAAGTGCACACATAGTAGTTTGCACACATAGTAGATTTAGAGAGTTCTCACAAATAAAAATAAGTGTTTAAAGTATTTAAAAATAATGTTAAACAATTCGCTTATTCTATAGACAAAAATATTAGTTATTTACTATCAAAAATAGTGCTTAGGTTTTTTAATTTTAAAAATACAGCAGGTGTTCATGGAAGCTACATAATATGTTGGTTTTTTTAAAGTTATATAGTTAAATAAATAGTCTTAAATTATTAAAAAAGTAAGTTTCGATAGTTATTGAGCATATTAACTTCTTAATTTTCAAGTTAGCAGTTAAAATACTAAAAGTTATTGTAAATTAAAGTTTGACAGGTTTATTAGTTTGCTTTTACCGAGCTTTATCAATAATAAAACAATGCTTATAACTGTTTTGAAAACAAACAAATATTTTAAATGTTGAATTGTCACGATTTCCGTATGTGTTGAACAGGATAATATATTATTTATCTTATTTAAGTACAAAGGTTCATAAGAAACGATTGGATAACAAACTCATTAAATTATTCATTGCCGTGAATAATTTATTGCCGTAGACGAAGTAAGCGCGTTCAATATGTTTGTTTTATTATCTGGCGATGTGTTTACTTAAGTAATTATTTGTTTGGCTAACAAAATAATACATACATTGCAAGGTTTATTGCTTATTCTTGCTATGTAACACTAACTCTTAAACTTTGAGCTAAAATTACGTATTTAGCCATGTGAGAGCTGAAACAAAACAAATTATTCAAGATATTATTGTCGTTGCGAGTGTAACAAAAGTACTGCACACACAAATGGTACTCAGCTCAAAAGAAAACTTCGGTAGGTTTTGAGCATATTAACCTTTTAATTAGTTTTCAATATCTAAACAGTTCTCTTCATCAGTTCATTTTAACTCAACAGTAAAAAAAAACTTAAGTTTTAAAGCAGCATGTTTAAACTTAATATGTATAGAAAACATTTAGTGATATAATAGATTTTGAATATTTTTTACAAATGATTGATGCTTGTTGTGTTTTCAGTTTTTAGCTTTGAAATTTATCAAGTTAATATAAATAGAATTTTATATTGTATAAATAACAGAAATACCATAATATAAAACTATACTTTTTATCAGTTAGGTTTGTTATTTTGAATATTTTTAGTTCTAAAAGGTTTTAATTTGCTAGAAAAACTTTTAAAGAGCATTCAATTTACAAGAACTGCCACTATACTATATTGGCTGGCTTAATTTTCATAAAGTACATAAAATGAAACTGACTAGAAAAAGTAGTAAAAAATAGAATTTTATGAAATAGAATGGTAAAATAAACAAATTTTGGAGAAAAAATAGTTTAAAACAGCACTTGACTATACTAGATTTTAAAAAATCAAACTACTGTTTACTTCATAACTTTATATGCACTATTTACAACTTATGCTTTGATAGTTTTTTTACTGTAGTTATTAATTAAATTTTAAACTTTTTGAACCACTGCTGCATTATAAATAGCATTAAGTTTGAAAAAATTTATATTAAGTTATTTTATTCAACAAAGCTGCGAAATTTACAAAGTACTTTGTGTACTACTTAAGGCTGATAAAACATCTATCTTCTATAAACTGGACCTTACAAAATTGCACTGTTGTTTTCGCACAATTTTAATTACTTAAAATAGTACAGTTTTAAACAAATATTTTAAATATAAAACGTTGGTTACTTTTAAAAGTAAAAAAAAAAAACGAAACACCTATTATTCTATTATAACTGAAACTACTATGTTAGTAAATGTAAGTGGTTATTATTCTCTAATTAGTTTTGGAATAAAATTAAGAACAAAAACCCACTATTCTTGCACCAACGTGATTTCCTTGAACCGGTTCCTTTCCTCACTGTAGGCCGCCACCAGCTTGACCAGGTTCTCGTGGCGCAGCTTGTTCATCACGCCGATCTCGTTCATCACCATCTTCAAACGGTGATCTCGGATCTTCATCATCTTCGCCGCAAACTCCTGGCCGTCCGACAGCCTCGTCACCCTGTACACGCTGCCGAACGCACCACTGTTGTAAGTTTTTTTAATTTTTTTAAATGTTTTACGTTTTATGATATTTAAATTAAGTTGAGTGTCTAGTGTTTTGAAAATAAAATATCCTATAGTATGGTATACCAAACGCCCCACTGGAAATTGTTTTTGCTTATGTATAGTTGTTAAATGTATAAATCTAGTGTCGAATGTTGTACAAACACTGTCATTAAGTTTTTTTTTTACGAATTAAATGGCATTGGCACGAATTCAAAGGTGGTAAATGATGTTAAAACAAAAAAGGTCGACTGCGATATATAATAGGTTTTTGAACACCTTATCAAGAGTTTTGCTTATAAGGCTAGCATGAAGTAGGTTAGTTGAAATCCATATGAAGTGATTTATTTTTCATTTAAATATAGTTTGAGTCTTAAGTTGAAAATAATTTAGATAATGTTTGTTTGAACTATTGTAGGATATTACTTGAAAATTTTTCAGAATAAGGTTAAAAAATCACCTTTTGACCAAACTCAAAGGTTTGAAAGCTAATGAAACGAATGAAATTATAGTATTTGATTAAAAAAAAGTTTTTGTTTTTTATTCCGAGTGAGCAACAAAGCTAATTTTGCAACCATTGTATTACATACCAATGTTAATAAAGAGTAATGAACCAGAAACTACAATTGCTATTTTTGTAAGCACAATCACTATAAGGCCTGTCAGAGGCATTTTAATGACACCCAAGCGGGTCGGCTGCAGTTGTAAGGTTTTTGAAATATTTTCGTCCATAAATTTATGCAAATGAGGTAAATTGGTAATACAGAAGAACATTAAGAACATCTGCACCCACTATTCCACTTATTCCCTAACCCACCTTACCCGAATATATAAAATATATATCGAAAAAAAAGTTAACATGAAACTTAACTAAAAATTAGTAAAATATTAGAAAATCAGAAGCGACCTTACAACTGCAGCCGACGCAACCCGAGCTGTTACTTATAAATATTGTTAAATCTATAAATAATTTACAAACAAAAATTTTATGATAATGACGTATGTACTAAAACAAACTTTATAAATTTGTGAATATGCGGAATTATAATTTTATTTTCATCAAGAAAAAGCTAGTCAAAACGACTTCAAATTAAAACAACTGTAAACGTTGTTATTATCATTAAGTTATAATTTTGTATTTAATAAGATAAAAATAAACAAATATAATAAATAAATAAGAATTATTTATAAGCATTAGGTAGTTTATAGCTTTCAAAATAACACCTAAGTTTGCTACAAATAAAAAACATGAACACTAATTTTAAACGGTTTACATTATCATTCTTTGTTTGATACATATAATACGTAAACAAACTAAAACTTATGAACTAAAGCGTTGAACATATACCAAGCTTTAACTAGATGCGAAATTTTGTATTCAACAAAAAGTGTAACACACTTGATATTGTTTAAGTTGTAAATGCCAATTTAAAGCGCTCACTAAGAGAAGTACTTATAACAAAACTCGGTGTTTACACTTAAGCCTAATTTTTCCTTCAAACCGCTTTTGAAAACCGCAAGTGATATCAAATATCGACATGATGATGTTGAGTTGCTTTCAATTTCGTGTGTGTGTGAATTGAATGCTTATGAGAAAGTAATGACTTCACGTTTAAAGTATATAAAGTACATGAATTAAAACGGAACTTTATAAACTGCAAATGTTTGTTTTTCTATCAATACTCATACTTTTTTTTATTATTAAAGTTTTTATATTTAAAACTACTACAAATTTTCAAAAATTTTGCACTTTACATTTTTATTCAAAATTAATTTGTTAGTTTCAAAATGTTAAAATCTTAACTTTTTTTCGACGAAATAACGAAAAGCTATCAAAAAAGTTCTTTAAATGCAGACATATATTTCAATTAAATTGGCAATTTAAACTGTATTCCTGATGCAAAACAGAAATTAGTCTGCTGAAAGTTATAGCTTTGGTGGCATTTACTTTAAGTAGTTTGGATGTTTTCTAAAATTAGTTTATTTAATAAAAATAAGTTTTTCAAAAATTACTTTATGTCATTTGATATAGTACTTTGTAATTGAAAGTACACAAAGTGTTGAACAACTGAAATTCATCGTTATGATATTCTTAATAATCTCTTAATAGATTTTTTTTAATGAACTAAATCTTACTATCTAGAATAAAAAACATATTTCTCTTACACCAAACAAAAACAGCTACATTAAAATAAATTTTACAACGGAACTAACTCTCCCAACTTCTTGTCCTTGTCGAATGAGAAATGCTCGTTAAATCTGACGTCATAATTCAGTTCCACCACTTGAGACTTTCGCTCCTCGGTAAACTTCTTATCTGCCGGTAAGTAGAACTGTTAATAGGCGTAAATAGCAGCTATCAAAGTGCAGAGTTACCCAAAGTTTGCATTGAGTTAACACGATTCCGTTTGGTAACAACGTTTTCAATGAGTTAAAATAGTTTTACTTAAAATAAATTTAAGTTTTTTTACAACTTAATGTTGTGAATTTTAATGATTTAATGTTTGTTTCTGTGCCAATTTAGTGTAATTTTTTATGATTGAATATATTTGTTTGTTACAAACTAAGTATTTTCTTACAACTAGGATACCACAGTTTTTAAATGTTTTATTTGTATTTATGTTTGTTTTTGTGCCAATGCTGTGACATTAAATAATAATTTAATGTATAAGATATAATTAGAAACGGTAAAAGAAATACTAGAGAAAATAAATAAAAATCAAAGTTAGAGTCATATGATGGTTTAAAAACAACTTAGTTAAACTTTGTAATGTTGATAGTTCTGATAAGTAACCATTTTATTTATTTTACAGCAATTAAATTTACTGTTTGAAATATATTTCTTTAGTTAAAAAATAAAAGAATTGTTATCCTAACTTTAATAAAAAGTTTAAAAATAATTTTTCTATTTTAGTCTGGAAAAATTCAACAAAACTTAAATGTTTAAATAGTTGAAGTCATAAAATAAAAAGAAAAAAGTTTACACCATGAAAAAATAATTTACAATAACCTACAAGGTTAAGTTGTAATCTACAAGATTAGTTGTAAAACTTCTATTTACTAACAATGTAAGCTAAGTCATTTCTTTAAATAAAATTTGTATGAAGGCTCTAGGTAATTTTCATTTTCAAACAACAATTATTGAAAAACCTTTAACAAAAGACTGCTTTTTTGTTTACACACAAACATTGTTGGTAACATTGTAAAATCAATTAGAAGTAATTTAGTTGCATGTCGTCATGTTCTGAAAATGCAAGTATAAACACAAACTTTGTAAAGCGTGGAAACCATGTAGCCACAAAGTTGACTTAGATTTGATGAATTGAATAAGCATTAATCACAGTGTATGTGAGTGCAAACTTATTTTTTTTTGAATTATTTGTTTGACTTTTTATGTCTAGCCAAGCTAAAAATTTTGTGTTTAAAGTTTTTCAATGAATCAAATGTAATAAAGGATAATTTGAAATTTAAAATAAGATTTAAATTGAAACGTTTAATAAAGTAAACTTTTTGTAAGTTATACACAATACAGTAAAAGTATTCTTTTTAGTATTTTTAGTGAAAAACTTCGAATTACTACTTTTTTTTGACATGGATAATTACATCATAAGCACATGATATAAAACATTGTTTAAGCATATAAACTGATGTTTCTGCAAAAGAACAATAACCACAGTTCACAAAATGTTTGTTACAAAAGACTTAGAATATATTTAGTTTTAAAATAATTACAAAATACTATTGTGTAAAAGTTATTTAAATTCAGTACATTATAATTATATTGGTTACAAACTAAAAAAATTAAACGCTTGTCACGAATTATAGAAATTGCAACTTCTTTAGATTTCCGGTCGTTAAACACATTTAAATTTTGCCTGTCAATTTGTAAGATTTTTTTTTTGCTGTACTATTCATACATCTGTATAAGCTAAATGAAAATATAATAAGTATTTTGAAAATCTTAACTCTAGTTTAACAGTATATTTCGCAACATAAAAAGTTGTTGTTTTATCAGGATATAAATCATAGTTGTTTTATCAAGTGGGTATAAAAGTCAAAAACTAATGAATGTCTTAAATAAAAAAATCAAAAAAAAAAAACATTTATATGTTTATTGTTGGTAATTAATTCCATGTATATATATACTTTCTAGAAATATTATTATAACTTTTAACAATAAAGGCATTCACTACACTCATTTTAGATTACAATGTTAATTGTGTATAAATAAAATTAACTACTTAAATTTTAATATAGCTACTTTACTTTGTTTAACCGGGTACGTATTTGACTTGTGAACTACAATTTATACTTATAACAGCTTAATTCATTCATAAATTCATGTTAAATGCATTGCAATTATTGTTTTTTGTAATAGTTTAACCTTCAGTAATGTTATTTACATTTGTACTTATAATTATTTATGTATTTTTTTACCAGTTATAGTTTTATCACTAAACATTTTTATTTCATTTAAGTTGTTTACCCTATTTATCTTATAACTACTGTAAAATAATATTATAATAAAACTTTAGGTGTTTCGTATAATTGGTTCTCATAATGTGCTTACTATGTTAAAAAGTTTCTGATAACATTTTAGTTATTGTAATCTAAGTGTAACGTTTAAAAAGGCTAAACCATACCTACCAATTGTTTTTAATTATACTATAGATTGTAGTTTAAAATTAGTAGTAGTTTAACTACTAATTTTGAAGTTTAAAACTTGATACACACACTTTTAGTCTTCGCGTTAATACAGTAACACATTAATTCAAATTTTTATGTTTGCACATTTTTGTTTTGAAAGATCTCTAGAAACTAAAAGAAGAAACTCATTTTTGTATTAGAAAAAAAAAAAGAAAGCTCAGCAAATCAATAATCTTGTGGAAAATATTTTTTATAATAACCCATTCCATGGTGAGTCACTTTCTCCTCCCTTTGTACATCCCGCTCCTGCTTGGGTGACGCGAGCAGCGTCTCGTCTGATTTCGGAAGGTTTCTCCTAATCAGGTCCCTCCTCAGGCCCCCTCCCCTCGTCCTCCTACCCGGACCCTCCATCTCCCTTATCCTGCTGTCCACCGAGCACCTCTTCGCGTCCCTGCTTGAATTGACGCCGTCCAAAATGGACTCGTTCGAGTGCGCCCTCGGAAGCGGGACGTTGTGTGGCAGTGATTCGCGCGTTTTTCGCGGGGAAGTTTCGTCGGATCCGATCGAGTCCAGGCTCGGGTTACTCCTGCCTAATGTCCTCTTGCTCCTGCCCAAAACCATCTTCTGCGTTGAAGTGGTCAGGATCGGGTAGCCGTCGCCCCTGTCCGGTTTGCTTCTCGTCGCTCTGATCTTATTGGTCCGGTGGTTGTCGGTTTCCGCCATTCTAGTCGCTGATTCGTTGATCCGGACTTTAGTGGCGACAGTTTGGAGTTTCCCCACTTTTTCCATGGACTTTCTGGGCGAAATTGGTACCCGGCTTCTTCTAGGGGATTTACGGCCTTCTGCGAGTTGCGGCTTGGGGATTTTTTCGAAATTTGTCTGCTTCATGATGCCCACCACCGGTTTGCTTTCAGGTACTGTGATTGGCTCGTCCAGTTCGATGGGATCCGACCTCTGGTTGGCCCTTCTTGTAACGACCCTTAAAATTTAAAGGAAATAAGTTTTCAATGGTCTAAATTTATTATTTAGTTTTTGTTGTTTATTGTAAAGTGAAACAAAATCGATATAGTAAAAATTTAAGTTTTATAAAACTACTTTAATAATGAACAATAATTTACTAACCTGAAATAGTTTGTACTTCCAGGCTTCAAGTTTCTCAAGTTAAGGTTGTCAGAAAAAGTCTCACTAAAATATTTCCACCGTTCATTCTATAAATACATTTTTATTGAACTTTAATACGGAGTACTCAAGTTTTATCAAGGAATTAGTTTCAATTGACTTTTTACAAATTAAAATAGATTTTAGCATCAAATGCTGTGTGATAATCTGTATTATATTTAAAACTTTTAATAGAAAAATCTAAAGCACAGCTAATCGTTATGTAACTAATTGCCAGGAAATAAATATCTGAGTCTGGCTTAAAATGCTCTTCTTTTTAAACATTTATTTCCAAAATTGGAAACTATATAAGAAAAGATAAGTTATGAAACAAACAAGTTGTAAGATCATAAATTCGTTTTTACTACTGACGTGCACTACTTAAAATGTTTACAGGCAAAGTCACTAAAGTGCTAAAAAAATTCTTTAAACATCATTAAAGTATGATAAGTTCTCCTTCCATTTTAGCACTGAACAGTAAAAGTTATTGTTTTTTATAAAAATTGTTTAATAAAAGTACAAAGCAAACAAAGTATTTAATTTGAATCGCAGTATTTTAATGGGCAAATAACTACAAAATAAAATCTTCTGCAAACAAATTTGCATGCATTGACTTAAAATTAAAACAAATAAACAAAATGCAATAGCTTAAGTGTGATGTTAAACACATAAAACTTGCTTTACTGAGTACACTGCAGTAAACAATATATTAAAGTAATTAGTTTTTAGAGGTAAATTAAATTTAGATACTTTTTTGGCGCCTACTTGTTTTAAACTGAAATAACCTTGAGATTTTGTTTATGCTACAATGAAACTCAAGACACAAGTGTGTGAATAAAATGCAAAATATTAAATTCCGTTCAAAGATGCACAAACAAAAGCTTTCAGCTACAAAAATTAGTATTGCTAGCAATACAACATACCCTCAACGAAACAGGTGGTTCTGTTGTAATGGAACTCTTAAATTCGACCACGAATCTGGATGAACTGTCGTTTGTTGATTTGTCCCACACAAGTTTGAATTCCTTCTTTTGTAAGTCACTTGTGCATCTGAGATTCTTTACCGGTGCAACAACTGCAAAGTGTATTCTATTATGCAAAAAGTCATATTGTTTTAATTTGGAAACATTAAACTTGAACTACTAAAACAAGATTTTGGTAAACACTTAACTTGTCTTAAATTGCAAAAAAAAAAACAGTTTATGATACAAGTAAAACTTAGCTCTTCAAGACAATATCATAACAAAACATAATGCAATCAAGTTTAATAATCACAATGGACACAAATGAAAAAAAAAGTTATTACATTTGATTTTGCAATACCTACCTTGTTTTGGTGGTGTTTCAACAGTTAAATTGTCACGAGAGTTGTCTCTCAGGTTACGGTATTGTAAAGTTCTGCTTTGCTGATTAGGTGTTTGGTTTGCTTTGGTGATTGTTCCTAAAATTTTTCAAAAAACTATTATTTTCAACTAATCCTACTAAATGTTTATTTAAAGAATACCTAATAATTACAACTAATAAGTGTTTTTGCCGATATATATCCTTCTTATTTATTATATAGCCATGTTTCTAACTATAGCATAAGTTAAAACTGAAACGTTTTCTAATTAAAAGTTTTATTTTTGCTTTATTTTAATATTTCTAAAGGAAAAATTGATGCAACATACCTTCACTGTTAATTTCAAAATTTCTTGTATGGAACATTCTATGTGGAGAGGTGTGGGTAGTACGAGTCAGTCTTTCTTTTTGCACCCTGTAAATATAAGAAGTTAACTATTAAAAAACTTCAAATAATGTATAATCTATTTTTTAGATACTTTTTATGGTTATAATTAAAAATGTAAAATCACATAACTTTTCAGATTAGAATAATTACGTTAAGCTAAACAACTAGTATAATTAATAAAAACACAGCTTCAAAGAACAATTTCAATTTAAACTTTGTGTTTTTTGAACAAGAAATATTTAAATACTTTAAGATTTTTAAGATAAACAAATTAAAAAACTCATTTCCCACAACCACTCAAACTAACTCTGGCTTGCTGCTTCTGCTCACTCTCATCTCCAGCTCCTTGTTGTCTCTCTCCAGCTTCACCTTCTCCCTCTCCAGCACCTTCTTCTCCTCCTCAAGCCTCCCCACCTTCCCCTCCAGCTCCTCGTTCCTGCCCTCCAGCACGTCCACGCTCTTCCTCAGCTTCTCCCTGGCCTCCTCCAGCTCCCTGTTGCCCTCCTCCAGCCTCGTCACCTGCTCCGACGTCTTCTCCACCACGCTCTGAAGGATCTTCATCGCCTCCGTGGCCTGCTGACGGAGCATTTCCGCTGTATTGCAAGTAACAGTTTATTTTCTGTGTACTTTTTGGTTGCAGTATTTCATTGGGAAAACTAAAGAAGAATTTCGGCTGCAAATTAACTTAAAGTTGATTTTATCATACCTCGTCTTTTTCATTTGTAATATTTTGCAGCAGTGCATTATGTATCGTATAAATATCAGTTTCTAAACCACCCAAATGCATAACAAACAAATTATTAAAAAAAGTTTTCTTGTTAAATAAATAGAAACAAAAATTACCAATCATGAGCGCATAAGTTTTAATTTTACATTATTAAATTTGTAACTATAAAGGTACAATTAAATTTAAAAGTAAGTAAATATTTTATAAAAAATTTTTAATTTATTTTGTAATAAGGACTTTAGTTTTAGTAAAAGTGTTAATAACAGTGATAAAAGTTTTAGCCAATGAAGTTAAAGTTTTTTATATTACTTAAATTGTAAAATACTTTAGGTTATATCAAAATAAAAATAAATGGCTTTGTTTTATCATTTAAAGCTTATTGGTAATTACTTAGTAGGTCTAAATAAGTATAAAACAAGCTTAACTTCTTAAGTTATAAATTAAGCTTTAAGTTAAAAAAAACTGTTGGAAAAATAACATTCAAAATATCAGCTAATATGTTTTTGTAATTGATTTGTTTTTGAAAGTTTAAGGTAAAAACATTTGATGTTCTTTAAAAAAAAAATCAAGTTGACATTTTAAGTATACATTGTTATAGGGAAATAAGTTTAAAGATAAATTATCAGTCAATGAAGTTAAGTATCTAAAAAATATGTTTACAGATTTTGCTTAATTGTTTATTTAATAACTTATTAAAATGATAGGTTTTCAAAAGTAATTAATAGTTACAAGTTTGTGAATGTTTATAAAAAGTTTCTTTTAATATTTTAAGTAAACATATTTTAATACATAATGCAATAGTCTGTTTAAGATTATTATTAGTTAAAAAAGTAGTAATGACTAGTAAATGATGCAACTGCAAAATAATTATTTATTATTGAAACAATTTTAATCAATTTAAACCGTTTTACTTTAATAAAAATATTAAAAATAGTATGAAATTACTAAAAAAAATCAGTAATAAGCAATAAGTCAAATTAACAACTTTAATTAGAGGTAACTGAAAATAATTAAGTCTCTAATTTTATGATAATTAAGCTAGCTGTATTGCTACACACTAATTATTAATTTTTAAATCTTGTTTTTTATCACATAACATGTACTAATATAAATTAATTTTAAGATTTAGTTTTCAAGTGATATAAAAAATAATGTACTAAATAAAATTTATGAACATAACTAAAAACTTGATTATTTAAAAGTAAAATTTTTTAAGTTATAAGTTTTATATTTAAGCTTAAAACTTACAAAAATATAGTTTTCTATGATTATGTTTCGTATAACAAAGAAATTTAATACGTCCATAATTATCATAAAAACTGTTCAAAATATTAACAATAAAAATAAAACATTCAATATACAGCAATTAATGGTTTACAATAAAAACCGCCAATTACCTATGAATTGTCCTCTTCAAAAACAAAAGCTTTTGTACAAAAATATTTTACAAGTAGGTAGAGTTTTAGAATACACATTTCATAAGTAAACACTCAGCTAAAAAATGTTATGAGTTTTTGAAAAAGTTAATCTGATTTATTTTAAAGTTATACTCTGAAAAGTAATAGTAAATATTTATGACAGACAAAATTCACTCACTTGATGCTGAAAAATCGAAGTGTACCATGTTTCTTGTTTGTTTTTCTCATATAAAGCAATTTTATGTTTTATAATTAAATCTGAAAATTTTTGTTTTTATACTCAGTCTGATTACTTTTTGAGTAATGCTAATATTATATATAACGACTTCCTGTAAGCACTGTTTAGATAAGCTATATGATTATTTAAACTAATATATGGTTATTTAAACTAATTAAAAGTCATTTAATTGTGTGAAGAGCGAAGTATCTAGCGCAAAACTAATCTGTGGCTTAAAAAGATTAGTTTTATAAGAAAGCCTAAGCAAGTAGAAACAACTTAGTTGGTCTCTGTAAATTTTATTGAGTTTTTTAATAGTTTTGAAACACTGCCTAATTAGATACTAAGAAACTATCATTAACGTGTAAATTTAAACTATATCAAATTAACTCTTACAACTTAATTTAAAACTTTTACTTTTTAAAAGAATGGTTAAAACTTAAATCTAAAACAAATTAAAGATTAAACTAATTAAACAAAAATTAAAAATTATCTTTCCTTATAGCTTTTAAAGTTTACTGTTTAGTTTAAAAAATATTTTAAAATTTTTTATGAAAATATCTTTCACGTCTTAATTTTTTGCAAAAAAGCCAAGACAAACATAAAGTTTAGGAATGTTTAATATTACCTCTACCTAAAATTAATTGTTCGTTTTTCTCCACTTTGGTTACTCAAAAAATACGTTGGCTGTAATGCGCTCAGCTATGTAAATCAATAAGTTGATCAGAAAGGAATGTCTTATGTAAACAAGCGAATTATTGATATGACATCACTGTCTTATGAAAAAACGCGCGGTCTATATTTAACACAAAACAAAAACTTTCTTGGTGATTTTGAATTTTTTGTAAAATCATTTTCAAGTCATATATCTTATTTAAATGCTTGAGTGTAACGAATAAACTTGACTTTGGGTAGCAGCCAGTGGCTTTTATCTTTTTAAGTAAACATTGGGCACTTGAGACTTAAAACAACAATTGAACAAAGAAAGTATTTCATTTGTTTTAATGTATACGTACGGAGGCTTGAAAGGTTAGACAAATACTTGTGATTTTTCATATCAAAATGCATGTGAAAGTATTTAAAAATATTTTCATATACAAGTACCTCAAATATTTTTTCTTAAACTTATTTAAAACTCAGCTAACATATACTTTTTTATAAATTTTTCATACAACTAGATTTCAAGTTACAAAATTTACACATACAAAAATAAACTGTAAATCAAAGCTGCTACAATAACTTAAACAAGGCTTTAAAGAATAAAAAAGTGCAGGAAAAAAGCAAACAAAAATCTGACAAACAAAGCCTAAACTAAATGAAATCTTGAAACTTAACCAAGCTTACTCTTAGCAGCTTAAAAATACCGACCAAATGTAAATACATTTTATAATCTGGCTCAGCCTCAACCAAGCACGCGAGCAATTCATAAACAAATTCCACTCAACACAAGCAAGCAGTAGAAAGCACCAGTAATTGATGAAGGCACTCGAAACGAGCACGAAAAAGGCAGCGCGAACCGTCACGTGACCGTCACGGGTGACTGCGCATCAGCTTACATGTATGTTGAGAGTGTTGAGAATTTCAAGTTATTTTCAGCCCGAATTCTCCCTCCCGTTGCATGCTGCACGGCGCAAAACCATATTTAGCTGATTTTGTTTACATTCCTTCACAATTGGCTTTTGTTGGTGTTTTTGTTTGTGGCTTATTTTGAAAGCAGCCTTTTGTGCTCAGCTGAGCGTTGATCCTTTTCAAAGCTGCAAATATGTTCGAGTATTTTTAATAACTATCAATCACTAGCGTTCTTTTTGCTTTTTGAAAATAAAAGCAGATCGAAGAGCTTTTGACAAATAAAAGCATGAACAAAGTATGCCTTTTTTACAAAGTAAAAACTTACACTATACTTACTAACAAAAAACCTAAAATGTTAAGTACAAAAATTAATTCTTACTTATATTGAGTATCTAAATAGAATATTAATAGTTTATCATTGTTAACCAAGTGAGTACACACTATTGTGTGATGACAGTAAGCTTCTTAACAAACAGTTATTTAAGCTCAAGGTAAACTTGCATAACCTAAAACACATCAAATGAATACAAAAAAAAGTTTAAGTGCAAAACGTTGTAGCTTAATTTATTAACTTCATTTACTTAAATTCCTTATTTGGCACAATCAAATTAATGACTGTATACAAGTAAAAACTAACTGAAACTAAAACATCTACTAAGCTTTTAAAGTTTTATTGAACGTATATTACTATTTCTGTTTTCCATCAAATTAACTTTAATTTGGCAGCAAAAATTACAAACAATTATAACCATTTTAAACTTCTTAACATATTTTTATCAAACAGCAAGCGGTTAATGGCAGGCGAAAAAAGGCAAAACAAATTCAATTTATCAGCGCGTGTGTGTGTGTGTATTGAACAGAAGCGCACGCCAGCGGGCACAAACTTTTTCTGAAAGCCAACTCAAACGCAGCTCGTTTGTGGTCACGTGATGTTGAAATTACACGGCTCGCAGGGACTTTCGTGAGTCACAAAACGATTTTTCTGCGGTTTATTTTTGTTGCGCGTCGTCATTCTGATAAAATTTTCGTGTGGCGACTTTTCAGAAAGTTTTCAATCGATGAAAGTCTGCATGCAAATTTTAAAATGAGTAAGTTTAAAAGCTTTTGTGCTTAAAACCACAAAAATAATCAGCGTGTTCTTTTGGAGGTTAAAAAGCAGCTGTTTAATTGTTGACCATGAAAATCTATGCAAAGTTTAAACTTAATGTATTTTTGAAACTAATGCATATAACTTATATAAAAGTAAAGAGCATATAGAAAAAAAAACGATGCGTTATGTTTATTACAATAGTTTTTTAGAGTTTGCTAGATTTTATGAATCTTGTAAAAAACTTTTTTTTGTTCAATTTTTTTCAATGTGTTTAATTATTGTAAACAACAAATATACATTTAAAGCTCACGTTTTTTCTTCTACAGAAGACTTGCGTGCAGCATTTAAAATGTAAACAAACGTTTACAAATGAAACCGAAGCATGAGCAAACAATACTTTGAAAACATTTATGCAATTAATTCAGCTACACTCATGACTAGAGAATTTAAAAACTCAGCGATTCTATAAATAGATGTCATCATCAATCAAAAATTTCACAGGGGGTTTATCCACACGAAGGTTAACAAGCAAGCATTTACATCTCTTACTCGTACTAAACTAAATTATAACATAGAGTTTTACGTGCTTCAACCGAAGTTTCTAGTACTTTTCAGTCGATTGTTTATAATATATGCTTTAAATCTAATTATTCTAACAATAATTTTTTAAGTTTGGCGTTTAAAGTAAGGTTTTTGCTTTGTTTTTTTTGTTTTAATAGTTTTATATGCTACTCAGAAAACTAATAGTGACTTTAAACTAAAAATAGTTGTGTTTTTTTTTATTTTATTTGATTGCTTACTTTCATATTGTTTCAATTAATTGTAATGTTGCCGTACTTTTAACGATTTATGAGTGCTTTCTTGAACAAGCAAAGTTATTGATACGGTTTGATAATCTAAATGCAATATATATATAAAAATGTCAAAATAAAACTACATTTAAGTAAACATAAAGTTTAACTTTATTTTCATTCTTCTTATTTTTATAGAAATAAAGTTTGACAAAATTTAGTTTATTTAACTCAAATACAGTTTAAGGTCACGAAAAAGTAACTCAACTATTATATGAACATTTTTTTTCAATAAATATTGTATTTAAACAATAACATCACATCATAAAACTTTATGTTCTTGGGCTATAATATTTTATTTTGCTCTACAACTAATAAAGTATTGTTTTTAGTTGATAATGCCTTATAACAGTAAGAAAACAGAACTCAATTGTTTCTTTACTACTTTAAAATTATATGCAATCAAATTCGTTAATTAACTAATAAATATTTTATTAAATAAATGATTAAAGATTTTGGTTGATTTTATTTACTAAATTAAAATAAACATTTACTTTGGTCGGGAGCTTTTTGAAATTTTTATTATACATTAAACTATTCTCATACTAAAAGAAATAAATTACACATTTAATTGCATATACTGATTTAAGCATATCTAATCTTTTGAAAAAAAGCAAATATATCAGTTTAGATATTGAAATATACTTATTTAAAGTAGTTTGTAGATCTACTTAATTTAAAATTCAAAATACTATCAATAAAATTAATTAAATCTGAAATGATTAGTTTTGCATATTCTTTTGTGTAAAACACTTAAAGCGCTAATACGGGTAAATATTGGATCTAAAAGCATTTAAAGTGAGCTTAGTTTTATTACTTCGTTCATTGCAGTTTCCGTACTATACACAAACATTAGTTTTACACTTTTTTAAGTTTCTAAAAGTATAAGTTTCATTTTATTATTAGAAAAAAGGCTCATTAAATGTCATGCTGTTCTACCTACACATTCGTGGAAATAAGTGTTAACTTCCCGCTGTGTTTAAGCTAAACTGTTTTATTTAATTAAACATTTTACAATTAATTAAAAAAATGAATGAATGTTCTAAATCAGGGGCAGGCAAAATTTTTATTCGGTTGGCAAGATTTAATAGAAAGAGCTTTTTGTGAACCTGTCTTGTAAAAAATCTTTGCAAGCTAAGAAACTTTGAAAAATTGTATTACAAACTTTTAACCTTTCTTTAACTGCCTTTTTTACTTTCAGAAATTAAGTAATTTTTAATGAAATTTTGATAATCGGTTAGTCTTTAATATTCACTTAAATAAATCTAAAGTTATTCTTAGATTTTAAAAAGTTAAAAAACGAAAACTTTCAATTGATGTTTTTGAGTATAAACAACGTTTTTCCTTTAAGCCGACTTAAATTATAACAAATGTAACATTTGAAAATAATCGTGCAGAAAATTTACGTCCAGTACGTAGAAGTTTAACTTGAAACTGAATGATTTTAAACATGATTTTTCTTGTGATTATGTCAAACCGTTTTTTTGTTAAAAATGTAAAATTATTCAAAATTTTTTAGTGCAATCAGTTCCCTAAAAATAATTTGAATTAAAATTTGTATTTTAGCTATAATAACAGTTTGATAAATTGGATAAAAAATTTTCTTCGAGTTGAAGAAAAAGTTTTGTTTATGAGAAGGATGCTTGAAAATAATTTAAGTTAAGACATCGATAAGGTTTGAACGAAAGAAAAAGTGCTGCCTTACCTAAAATTCGGAGCAAAAGTTTTGAGACTAGGTACCAACCAAATTATAAAGACCAGCAGTGGTCTTTACAGTCTACACCTGTGTACAGCAATGTGAGATATAACTACTTTGACTGTGCCCAGAAAATTTATTAAAGTGAAATTGTATTTATATGTTTAAAAAAGCTGATTATATAAATAAATTTAATCGATTTCAAGAAGTAGGCACTAAAACAAAAAGTGTAACATTTTTAACAGCAGTTTATTTGTGTTTTTAGTCTAGTGTGAAAAGAAGTTGTTTTATAGCATTTACCGTGCACAATTTAAAAAATGTTAACTAAGTCCCGATATAGACAACAGTTTATTTTCAGTTTTATTAATGATAATTTATTTATGAAGATAGAGGGTTTGTATGGGTTAGAAAAGTTCATAAAGAAAATTTCTTTTGAGGCCCATTATACCTTTGGTAAAATCAGCGCAGCATGAATTAGCGAAGTTTTTAAATTTGAGTCTTGAGCCAGTGTTTAAACACAAGGTGGTAAAGATCCAGTATCCAACTTATACAAAGTATGGTAATTTACTAATTCAGCTGCTGTTTTAAAACAATCTATATTGGATTGACAACAAGAAATCTAAGAAAAAGGTTAAAAGATCATGTCCCAAAGGGGAAGAGAATGTTTTTACTCAGAAAAGAAGGATGATATACCGGTTAAAGTTCTAAATGCTTCTAAACGTTTGCCCATTGCAGAAAACTTGGTAAATAACTCGACATGTGCAAACAGTTATAATCAAAACAGATTTAAAATAAACAAAATTTGTTGTAATGTTTTGTATTAATAAACTAAAAGCTATTTATCTTTTATTAAGGAAACCTGTTTTATGTGATTTGATTATACAGTTTCTTTACTTTCGTTATACTTTATAAGGCGTATTGTTGTCATTATACAATTATATGATTTTACTGTAGGTTAGTTATAATCTAGGTAAACTTAAATGATTTTATCTGTTACCAATTGCTTTTGTCTTTTTTTACTCTCTTGGTTTATTGATAGTTTGTAAAATCTCATTTCATGTTAGTTTTGTACTGTACTAATGAGAATTGCTCGAAAAATATTTAGTTTTACTGAGTTTGTGTGTCATATATATATCTTATTGTCTAATTACTGGTCAATAATTTTTTTTTATAAAAGTTTTATAGTTTTAATAAAGATAAAGGTTAATTTTAGGTAATTAATGTTCTATAATTATAATTTTGGCTTTTTATTAGTAAATAACTCATGTACGAAGACATTATGACAGTTTTTTTACCATAAAACTATTTTTAATGTTATTAAGAATGTCTAACTGTCTTAAATTAAAAGCTCAAAAGAATAGTTATTAGATTTTAATCCTTTAAAATCCACACATATTGAAACAAACAAAGGTTTAGCATAGAAATACTAGCATTCTGGTAATTCTCCTGATAAGTACCTTTGCTTATCTAACCATAAGATGCAATAAAATTTTATTCAAAATCAAATTACAATCGTTAATAAAACTTTAATATATATATATATATATATATATATATATATAAATATATTATTTTTTAGTAATGAGCGTAATTATAAAAATAAAAAATAAATGTAGGTATTGTTTTTGGATGGGCAACCTTACAAAATATCATTGCTCACTATGATTTATTTATCTTAATATCGTATTTTATAAATCAAATAAAATAAAGATATTGAATTATGAATGTTAAAACTAGTTTATTCGTTTTTTATTTGCTTTTAAGTACACAGTAACTTATATAATATGATTACTTTTCTTTTAGCTTATATACTTCAAAGTAAAAAAAAAGAAATTTATTACATGAAGTAGTTTAGAACGAAAAAAGCTAGTTTGTTACATTTATGAAAAGAGAAATAATTTTTGTTGTAAGTATTCCGCTGAATATAATAAATACCTAACCCAATTGTTAAGTATTGGTAAAACTTTTAAATTCCAGCATATTGAACAAAAAATGACAAGCATACTAAAAAAGACAATTTCTCATTTTTCGTTGTCAAGGCACTTGATATGCTCAAATGCACAAATTTTATTTACAACTGCAACTGTTTCAAAATGTAAAAACTTCAATATATTGTGAGGTTTTTTGAAATATATATTTATTTAGTGTGTATTTTTTAACCAAATGCTATTATATTAGAACAATTTTTTCGTAAAAATTAAATAAAAAAGTATTCAATAGCATAACTGAAACTTATTAAACAGAGTTTGTTTTCAAAAAAATTTAGATGTTATTTTATGCAATGAACAACAGTTAAACTTTACATTTTAAGTTTATTCATTATTTTTTTAAAAATGTTAGATGTATTTGTCTTTTACGAATATGAATAATTACGAATATAATAATTTCGAGTATGAATAATACTTAATAAGTTAAAAGTAATGTTTAAAATTGTAAAGTGTGATTTTTCTTAAAATTTACTCACCAATAATAATCAGCCATTATACTAAAAATCTTAAGTTTTTTATTCTAAAAATAGTGCATAGATTTTAATATTTCTAAAAAATTATTGATAAAAGGCTAAAAATGTTAAAGAAAATAGTCAAAAACATTATATTTAAAACTTTAAAAAATTATACAAAGGCACTCTCTTGCATTTTTTTGACTATTTTCACATTAAAAATGTTTCATGTAATGTTTTTCTAAATGTTGATAGTGGCTTGTTTATACTTCAAAATTATATCAGAGGTTGTTTTTTTTTTGTCTTGAAGAACTAGCAAACTGACTACTTTTTGTAAATATTGTTTATAATATACTTTTTATTTACAAACCAATTGATTTGTTTTTAGTAAATTTTAAAATTGTACTCTAAACACAAACTTTATTATTACATATTTATTTTGACTATCAATTTGAAAAATTATAATTACCAATAGTTTATATTGGACTAAAAGCAATTTATTTTGTTTGTTCTTATACTATTATAAATATTGTTAAGTACAATTTAATGTTTCTACAAATCTAGTTCGTATAATTATTCATTGTGCACTACTTATTTACTATAAATAAAAAAAACTAAAAAATAAATAAACATATATTCCTAAAAAACCAATTACATCTAAATTTTAAAATATAAAAGTTTTTTGAATCGTTAGAAAAATGTTGGTATAATTACGAATAGAGTATAATAAAGTGTCAAACAGTATTTATTTCATTATTTACTCAAAATACTTTAATGCTTTTTGTAAATGTTTCTAGATATAAATTTGATTTTGAGTTTTAAATTACATTTTGTTTACTTCGTATTTAATAAAATAAAATTATATTTTAATTTATGTAGAAATCCTGGAAAAGCTTAGAATTTGACAATCTAGCCAAAAAAACATGGAGTTTAAGAAATTTTGAAAACAATTATAAGTTTTTCTTTTACTCGGAAAGTAACAAAGTTTAGTTTAGAATACAAGCAAAATATCTATCAAAAAATGAAAAATGTTTGTAATTATTTTTTTTTTTTAACTTTTATTCAATTCTTTATATATTATCCTTTTATGTTTGTGTAATAGGCATTTTTTTAATTTTAAATTTATTTTTATACTAAAAATGAAAAAAAAAATTTTTATTTCAAAAACCTGGAAGAAATTTACACCTGAAAGAATTTTACTAAAAACCTTTGACAACTCTGATATAATGAAAACAGTTATGATAAAACAGTTTTCAAAACTAAAAAAAAACTAAGCTATCGAGTATTTCTTAGGACATAAGGAAATATAAGCAAAAAAAAATATTTTTAAGCATAATTAAGAAAAAAGGTTTGAGTTTTTAAAGTTTATAACAATATGTTTACTATAATAAAATGTTTAACTTGAATAAATTTTGCACTTTTTATGCAGTTGAAAATTGAACTAGAAATTTAGATATTTTTCCGATAAAAAAAAAAAAAAATCCCAGGTTTTCTTTTAACAAAAGTTTAAAGTTTACAATGGACCCGAAAGAAGCAGATACAATGAAGTATATTGAAGATCACAAAGTCATGCAGCTCATGGATAACTTGACTTCATCTCTTATTTTCACACAACCCAGTATGTTCAAAATTACTTATATTTCATTAAAAAAAGTTTTTATATTAAAAAACATTTTCTACTTAACATTTACAAACTCTTAAGTTTAGTTTTTGAATAAGTTTTATTTATTTTTATTATATCATGCCACAATAAGCTATCAAGATTTATGCTGAAATTTTAGTGAAAACAAATCACTAAAATTGAAGGCCACACGCCTTTTTTTACTAAATATCAGGTACCATTTTTTATTTTGCTAACCGGTGCATTTTTACTAATTCAAAAATTAAAAACAAATTTTTAGCTATAAATTATTAATTCATATTCAATAAAACATATTTTGTTATTGCTACATTTCAAGTTTTATAATCATTAAAAAAACAACGCCTCAGAGTTGAGGTTTTTAGTATCTGTAGTATAAGAGGAGATAGTATTTTTTTTAATTTGAAAAATCTATCTGTTAAAACCTTATTTGATTGGTTTGTAATAAAAAACCATTAGCAAAATTGACAATATCTTTAAAGTAAGTAAAAAAAATCTTTTATATCCCAATGATTTTAACCTAATTATATGTGCAAAACAACTTTTTATGTAGTTTCTAAAGCTTTAGATACATTATTGAAAACATTTTTTGGTATCAAAAATCCTTTTAAAACAGCCCTACTAGTATCTTATAATGAAAATATTGTTTAATTTCAGGAAATCCCAAGAAGTTTATGATAGATCATCTGAAAAAACTGAAAGAATCCAGGAAAACAGGAATAGATGAACCAAGTTTATTGTCTGAAGAAAACCTCAACTCGATATTTGACACACTTGATCCCGTTAAAAGGGGTCACATATCCCTGCAACAATACACATCAGGTTTGTGTAAAATGTTACAGTAATTTAAATACACAATTATTAATAAAGATTATATTAACACTATACATTAGCTTTGAACAGTGTTTCCTAAACTTCTTTTCAAAGGGCCCCCTTTAGAAAAATATATTATTAAAAAACTCATTTAGCTCTTCATCAGCAACTCAAGAATATCTAGTATAAGTTTCAAATTATGACCTCATGGCCCTCTAAGGCTCCTTTACTGCTCATGCCCCCCCCTTCTGCCACATTGCTACTCATGGCCCTTAAGGGGGCCACTTGGCCCACTATGGCAAACCCTGGGGTTGAATTACAAATATCAATAAAAATTCATATAACTCTATTACAAAATTGCTTACTTAAAAACAATTAAGGTAGTGTCTATTATTTATGCAGTATTGAAAATTAGACATTCGTGCTGAAAATTAGTATTTATAAAAACAGCATATACCAGAATAAAACATTACTTTTATAAAATTGTGTTGAAAAAATTACTTTAACTTTAAAACAATAATGATTTAGTTGATTATAATCATTTAATCAGTATACAATAACCAGTTTTCAAACATTTTTGTTAATAAAAGTATAAAACAATATTAAAATGTGAATAAATATACCCAACTAAGATTATAAAGTTTTTGTTGTATACCACAGATTTCAGACAACTAAGTAATTCAAAAAATCTATGTTTAATTTATCTTAAAAGCTCCTGTTGATGTTATATCCTTAAAAAAATAAGCATCACTTTACAAATGTTTTTCAAAAATGTAGGTTTTTTTTGGTACTTAAATTTAAATTAAATATTAAAGATATAATGAGTTAAAAAGCTAACAGTGAAGAAGCTAGTATTATAAATTACCAATCTTTTTCTTTCAACTTATTTAGCTACTAATTAATATTTACATACTTTATAAAAAGATTAGAACTTAATATAATTTAGTATCTTTAAGAATTGAATTCTGTTTCCTAGTTTTAAAATTTCTAGTTTTATCTGTAATGTGCACATATCGATTGTCATCATATCATTTGAAGTTCTTATTTCAAATTTAACAAGCTTAACTTGCCTTACTTCCAATGAAATTAAACATTGTATCTTTACTAAAAAAGTTAAAAAAATCGCTGTAACAAAATAAACTTTTTTTTATTCGCTTTGATTTAAAATATATTTAGAACTTTAGTAATAACAAGAGAACTTTTGAAATTTAGTTTTAAATTTTTTTCATTTTTTGCAGCTTTACAAACAATAGGAGTTGAGGAATTCAATAAAACTCCGCCTGGTCATGAAATGAATAAAATAAACAAACCAACTTTCATGCTTGAGGCGTGAGTAATTAAATAGTAGTATTTGTTTTGTTTGAATACTCCGTACTTAGTATAAACCTTGTTTATACAAAACTGTTTTTACAATATAAAGCGTTTTAATTAAAGATTTTATCTAGCTCAAATATTTTAAATCACCTAAAATTTGTAAATCAATATTATAACTTAGATTTTAGAACAATTGTTTTAAACAATCTAACGTTTTCGTTTCTTTTTTTTTTTTTTTTTTTAATAGTTATGAGAAAACTGGGTATTTTGAATAAGTATAAAGTATTATGTTATATTAGTATCATAAGTGTAAGTATAAACTACTTGAAGGATTTAAGTAATTATTTTTAAAACTTTCTTACACTCTTAATAATAAATCTACAATGGACAAAATGTTTAAGTATAGTTAACTTATATAATTTTCACAAATTGACAAATAACTACTTATAATATTTTTAATCGTTTTTTTTCTGTTTTCTAACAACTGCAATGTAGTTTATAAATGCTGTTTATAAATGTTGTTTGTTTTTACTTAAATGTGTAAAAGTTGTTAGTGACTGTTAATCTTTTTTGAACTATTCAATTTATATGATTAAAAAAACTATTTTGTACTTAATAAAATATATCTATTCAAAATGATCTATCAAAATAACTTTATTCAAATTCTAAAACTAGTTAATAAATTAATACACATTTATTAATAAGTTAGTACTGAACTTTTAAGATATAAATTTAACTATTATATTGCAAATCCAAATTATACAAGTTATTTTTTTTGTCATACATAAAAAAAGACTCAGTTATATAACTAAAACCCAATATAAAATTTTACTTTTTGAAAGATATTTTATTATTTATAAAAATATTAAAATAGATAATTTTTTTCAGAAAAAAAGGATTAAGTGTCACTCATGCAACGTACAAAAGTTAAAAAAATGGAAGAACAAAAACGTTAAAAAAAAAAATTGCATATAGTTTTTTCTTTGTAGTCTGTTATAATAGTAACTATACTGTCTAGTAGTATATATAGTAGTATATACTTGTCTATACTGAACACTAGTAACTATGCTAGTTCTTTACTGTCTATTATATGAAAAAATAAACAATAGCAATTCTTTTATGATAACTGTTTTTAAAAAGTGCACGCTGAAAAAGAATAAAAATATTAGTTTTTAAATTAAAAACTGATTATGCACATAATAAAGATGAAATTTATCTACATTATTATGAAAACTTTTAGAGTCCTTTTCGTTTTTCATTGTTTTTTATTGCGTTATATTGAATATTTAATACATAAATTGTTCATAACGTTAAAACTTAGTGTACTTATTACTTTTTACTGTACTTTATTTAACAAAGTTAAAAAAATGAAAACTTCAAATTTAATATAGTTTGTTTAATATTATTTTATTTGTTATCTGAGTTGTCTTTTTATACTTGTTATTTGTTATCATATGTTATTTTTACACTGTTATAATTACCCTGAAAAATTGACTATTTTTTATTCATTACCATTTATTTTAAACTTTATTTAACATATTTTTATATTTTTACTTGGTAATCAACATTACTGTGATAAAACAACAACTTTACTAATATTTGTAATTTTTTTACTTCAGTATTAACTTAAATTTATTTTTTCGGAGAGTATATAGTAAGATGTACTTCGATATAATAGCAACAAAACTAATTCTAAATAAAATAAAAAAGCTACTTTAATGATCTTTTTCTAAAAGCGATATTACTTTATTTTTAGTAATTCATTCCATTTCTTTACTAGCTTTTATAAAGCTTAGTTGTGTTAAAGTATTTAGCTTGAGTATAAGTTTTCTAAGGATTCTCATTTTTATTTCATAATTTAAGTTCTTTTTAACTACAGAAAAATATTATTAAAGATATTAAACATTTTGTTAATGATTCAAACAGTATTATTTATTTTGTTTTACAAATTATGTAAATAAATCAAATAAACTTTTAACATTGTTATTGATTACTTAGATTTAAAAGAATAATTATAGACATGATCAGATTTCTGTAATAATAAAACATGTACTTCACCAAACGACCAGTTTCATCGAAACTTGTCGTGTGTTGACTTGGGAGCTATTATTTGTTGTCATATGGTGAAGTTCTCTAACTTTTATTCTTGGCTCGAAACAACTTAACTTTGTTGATGATGGTCGAGACAATTGTGGGTTAATATTTTTTTACTTAATAACAAGTGAAATTGTTTGTGAAATTAAAGCTACTTAAACAATTTAAGTGTATTTGATTACATAGTGATTAAATATTTCTTTTGTATATATAGAATAAATATAAAAATTATACCTTTTTTATATATAATTATATTAAATGCTTATACAAGACAGTAATTTTCTTTCCACATAGTTTTTTTTAAGCTATATGATGCCATTTTACAAAATAAAAGAATATTGTGCATGTTCGCCTAGAAATAAACTAGAGTCGCGCTTTTTATCTATATTCCATACATACTTGCTGCACAAAGCTAAATATACTACTTGTTTGCGGCTTGTATTATAGAAGAAAATTGATACAGGTAAGTGATAACATTTTGAAGCGGTGCATTTCATTTCGTAGACAAAAATTATTTTAAAATTTATAAAATTTGAAGATTTTTTGAACTAAATAACAATTCTTACTATTTTGTCTCCATTTTACAGGTATATTTTACTAATCAAAAAAAACGTGTTTTAGTTATAATTTATAATTATAACTAAACAAAAGTAGTCATAAAATGCTACATTTCAAGTTTTATAATCATTAAAGAGACATTGCCTAAGAATTTGTGGCCTTTAGTATCTGAAACGTAAGAAGAGATAGTTTACAAATAAGTTTTAAATTTAAGAAATTTGTCTTTTAAAATGTTTGCCTTTATTTATTTCTATTAAAAACCTTTAACAAACTAACTATATCTTAAAAATGAATAAGGATACAGTTGAAAATTTAGTAAGTTTAAGTAACTCTTGGCTTTTGTTGACTCTTGGCTTAAAACCACAATTTTAGACAATTCTTAATTTTATTTAGATAAATTTCAAGGTATAAATACTTTATTTTTACCTTTTTTTTTAAAAAGGTGTAAATATTTTATTATTATTATTATTTATTTTTTTAAAGAAAAGCTCTGGATTCATTTTTTTTTTATTTGACTCATTATATTAATATTAATTCAATCCTTTTTTTAAAAACTAGTACCAATTTTACCTAAATATACTCTGATATGCTTGAATTTTCGAAAATACAACATTTTTGTTTTTGTTTATATCCTTCAAAATATGAATAAGTTTTTGAACAACAGTGTAATTAACTATTATTGTTATATGCAGTTTCATATTTTATTTTTGCTTGAAAAGGTCGCAATCTCTTGCCACCGAAACCGGTCGCGAATAAAATATAAAATTTGCATAAATCTATTTATTTATAAGTTTAAGTAACAAAATTTATAAAATAAGGTATTTTAAGACCCAAAGCTGTCACTCTTTAAAAAAAAAAACATTAAAAGCTCGCCTGAGTAACACAAACTATCTTGGGTAAACGAAACAATTCAAAATTGCACGAAAACAACTTTCCACCAAGGGTCAGCTTTGCACGAGAGTAAAAAAAAAAAAGATAAATTACTAGAAAAACTAAAAAATTAAATAACTAATAAAAATTATTATAAAAAAAAGAATAGTTAAAAATAAACTAATTAATGAGAAAAAAAAGTTATTGACCGAGGGTAAGGGTTAGGGGTAACAGTGATAATAAAGCAAAATAGATAAATAAACTCAACAAATGAATAAAAAAAAAATTAAATAGAAAAATTAAAAATCTCAACCCTTTAAAAAATATCTCTGTGCAAAATTGTATACTCGTAAAAAGTGACCTTTGTGCAAATGTATCTTCGTGCCATTAAGTCCCCTCGTGCAATTTAGTCCGCTTGTGGAAATTTGACACCTACCTCTCAAGTTAGTAACCATACTTTTTAATCTATTATTGTTGTTTATTGAACGATAAAAAAAAACGCTCAAAAAGTTTGGTCTAAGGACCTGGTGTACAAAGGAACCTTTCAATTATCGAGTCGTACACCACATGCTTATAAAGATCCTTACGAGGTATTACACATAGTATTTTTAACATTTAAATACTTAAATCTTTTGTAATAAACAACCACTTAAACGAAAAGATAAATTAAAGAAAATAAAACGAAACGGAAATTAAATGAATTTTGTGTTTTATAATTTATTATGAAAGTTGTTTAGTAACATATGTAAATATATATAACTTGAAATTAACTTTTAAAAATAGATAAACAACACTAATAACAAACGTGTGAATAATTGAATTATAGCAGGGGTCAGCAAACTGCGGCCCGCGGGCCAATTGCGGCCCTCGAAATGTAAATCTGCGGCCCACGAGCATGTTTTTTATTTAAATTGAATGCGGCCCGCTAAAGAAAAAACCTGCGGCCCGCTAGCAATTTAATGTGGCCCTTAAACAAATAAATTTGGGCCGCTAAACATAAGTATATTTTAAATTGACTTTTTCAAAAAACAAAACTATTTTTGTTAGTTTTGTTTTTAAGTACCTGAATATAAAAAAAAAACCGTTTTTTATCTTCACTGCTTAAGCTTAAATATGTGAATTAAGACAGATAGCAGTTCACGCAGTTTTTTTTTAAATTTTAGACTTTGATTTTCCTTTCAAATAACAACATCTTGGAGTGTATACAAAAGCTTACGTACTCGGATTGGATTTTTTTTTGTCTTTAGTAAGTTTACAATGCAATAAGTAATTTTATTTAGTATAAAGGTTTTTATGTGCACAAATATTACAGCGTTTTACTAACATGTTAATTCTTTATAATTTAGGTTATTTGCTTTGAAATGTGATTATAAAAATGTTTCTTTCGTAATTATTTTATCACTATATTGAAATTTGCAAAGAAAGATTTAAAGAAATCAAAACCTATTTAGTAAAACTTTTTTTTTTAATTTGTAAACTACTATTTTTAAATGGCAAAGTTTTTGAATCTCGGCTTTTTTTAATTTTTTATCCTTTAAAAACACTAACTGATTTGATGTAACTTTTTTTTTTTTTCAAAAAGTTGCAACCAGGAAAAATTAAAATAGATTATTAAAGTATTTAAGGGTTTTAAAAGAATAACTTGGGCTGTTCAAAACTAAATTAATAATGTAAGTTTTGTTTGTATTTTACTTAACTTAACAAAATAATTATAACTTCAAACATGTGATGTGCAATGTATTGAATATAAAAAGATTATTTTAAACAACTTAAAATAAAATAATAACTAAATAAATAGAAGTTGATTATATAAAAAGTGTACAAAGTGATCCACATCTGTTTTTTGACCTTATATTTTTAAAGATGTCAGTGAGAGTACTGCGTGAAATGGCTGTCTACAAAATGCAAAAGACTAAAAGAAAGATAAAAAACAACACTATATGAAAACGACACCAGATGAAACTGAACTAGAGTAGAAAATGTATATCAAATTTTATTAATTATTTTACTGAATTACTGTGTTTGCAGTTGAGATTTTTGCAGATATTTAATGATTATTGTTGTGTAACGTGTAAATTTTTATCAAACACAAGACGTCTGATAGATTGCTTATTTGATTGTTAAAGAGTTAGGTAGTAATGAAAAGAACAAAATTGTTATATTATTTAAATAAATATATAAGAAATGATAGAAACAGTGTTAAGACAAATATTAGAATTAGAAAATATTATATTAAATATTGATTTTATACTCTAAAACAAAAAAACATTTTAAATGTGCCAGGCCAGACCCTTATAAGTAGCTAAATATAACTAAAACTATGAAACTTGAAATTTGGCCCGCGAGAACTAATTGCCTGCCGACCCCTGGTGTAAATTAACAGAGAATTTGCTAATAAGACTGTTTTTTTTTATTTGTATTCAGTTCTTGATATTATAAACAGGCTGCTTAAAGTTGTAGCATTAGTTTTTATTCATATTTATCTTCTACGAATGATGTAATTAACGATTCTAAAATACTTGCCTTACTAGCAGCAAAACAATGATAGAAATAGTATTAGGACATAAGTATTGTATTAAATATTAACTTTATTTGAAAAAGTTCACACGACTTTTGTTTCTCAACTTTTTTATTAAAAAACAAAAGTAGAAACAAAACTAAAGCATAAAAGTTTGAGTAGTTTCACGATGGTTGTCTACTTAAATTTTTTTTTGAACTTTAAATTACTATTTATTATTAAATTTTAAACTACAAAAGGTTTGAACACTGTTTTTTGTTTTATATTTACAGTTAACTTATCTTAAATGTAAAAATTAAAAACAAATATTTACAGCTAACTTAAGCAAAAAAGTACTTAACAAGATATTGGTTCAATTAAACAATGTCATTAAATACAACTTCAGAAACTTTTAGATGAATTAAAAATAACATATAAAACATACAACTATTTACAGTGTTAGTTATTACTACATATGAATACTTTTAGCTAAAGTTTATTATTTTTTTACTTACCTACAATTAAATGTTATAGTATAAAGGAAAAACAAAAAAGTCTTCGACGGAATCATTAAAAATTAAAAAAAAGGCAAAAAAGTTTATTTTTGTTAGTTTTGTTCGTCAAGGTTTTGTTATTTTCCTTTGTAATGTTAATTGAATGTAGCTTTTAAATAGCTTTTGCAATAGTTTTAAGCTTGTTAAAATAAGTTCTGTTGCGAATATAACTTGCTGTATAGAATATTCGGTATATTTATTAAGAAAATTTGTTTGTTATACTTTTAATCATATCTTATGATTTTAAATTCTAAAAAAAAAACTCTTAATTTGAATATGATTTCCCAAAAGTAGATAGTTTGAAATAATATCTTAATAAATGCCGCAAAAAAAAAAAATTTGATATTTTATGTGTTTTTCAACAAATCACGAATTTATATTTAAATTTTCTTGCATGCTTCCCGTACTCACACATTTTCAATGTAGTTTCATATAGTTTAAAACTGGAATAAATACTTACTTTGATTTTAATTTACATTACTTACCTTTAATCTGAATTAGTCTCACGACCTTCTGAAGCGCTTGATTTATGAAAAAATAAATAAAAAAAATTCTACAAACTTTTCTGTAGACAATGTTTTGAACATCTACACATTTAGATTTATACAGTTTTTATTTGCAATTTTAACTCAATGTTTTTAAAATAACAGGTAAGGCCCCAAAATAGTCCTTTTCATTTGACCTTTGTCATATTTAAAAATAGCAAATATTAATTCACCTGAATAGCAAAGTTACCGGAAAAAAAGAAGTACTAATTTTGAAATGTTTACTCATGCAGATTCATATATCAAAGTTTTTAACGTTGGAAACTCTGATTTACTGTATGCGTTTGCATAGTTTTTATGATATATAACAGATGCCAGGCTCAGATGAGGAGTGCCCAACACATTTATTGGAGCTCTAATTTTGAGAAAAATAAACAAACCTTAATTAGTACTTAGAACTTTTTATTTTGAAGTGCTGAAGTGTACTGAATATTTATGAGCAAAATTAACACTTACAACTAAAGATTAACTTTATATAACAAACCAATAAGTTTTTACTTAGTCAACCAACTTCACTCTTACTCTAATTATTACTAAGATAAAGAAATAACTTAAAGTATTTTTGTTTTCCATTTTATAAAATTTTTACACTGTTTATTTTTAGTTTAAAAACTTTATATGATATATGATTTAAACAGAGTTCTTGCATTTTGCCTATAAAACATTTTTCAATAACTTATAAACATTATCTTTAGCTAAAAAAAAAATTTTTATTTCTTTATAAAAAAAATTCTACTCAAGGCACTAAAACTAGCTTCATTCTAAAAAATACGGCAAATCTGAAGTTTAAACAGGAACTGTTTTGAATTATAAATAAAAAACCAAGTGCTTTCTAGTGACCAACAGAAACTATAGTAAGAATAGATTGTGTGGAAGTGAAAAAAACAAAAAAAAACCATTTATACTGTAAATATGAAAGTGAATGGTAAATAAACGATAGCAAAATACAACTTATTCTTGGCTTTTAAAGTTTGAAAAGACAAATTCTAATCAATAATCGAATAAAGATCATTTAGTTAGATCACTATTACGAGAATATTTTTTTATAATTACTAAATATTCTTGTAATTTTCAAATTAAAATAAATAGTCGTTAATGATTAGTTTAAATACATAAAAGATTGTTGTTACAGGGTTGCCAAATAATTTTAAATGAAAAAAAACAAAGTTTTGTACTTTGTTTTTAAAAGTACAAGTATTTATCAGCTATGTTTTTAATATAAGATAAATATTTGTTTAAAACTTTCTGGTTAGAAAAAGTTAGAAACTGGAACGCAGTTTCAAAAGTGTTTTTTAATAAAAAAATTCTAAGTGGTACAAAAAATGATCGTATACAATGGTTTTTACGTATTTAATCTAACTTTATCTCTAAATTTGAAATGTCATGCTTGAGCATTTTTTCAAACCAAATTGACTGATAATGGCAATTTTGTTGTATTTTTGGCTTTATAGTTGCCATATTCTTATGAGCCAGTCGCCATAAAGTTACTGAAAAATTAAATTTTGCGTTAAATAAACAAACGTTTTTAAAAGTATTTGTTACTTTTAGTTTTTTAAATTGTGAAATCTTTGCTTTATACTAGTCAATAGAGTTTTAAATAAATACCTGCATCAACTAAATAAGTTAAAACTAATGATCAACTTTTTATTATGAAACATTAAGTTTTTAACCAATCAACCTTAGTGTTACTCTTTTATTGTAACGAAATGTGCTTTGTTATTTTCGATTTCTTACCACACTATTTGTAAATTTATCGCCATAAATCATTTATGTTTTCGTATGATTGTTTTTTGTTAGAAGTTGTGACAATGTTAATTAGTTTATATTGAATATATGTTGAAGAAACATTATTGAACACAAATTTTCTTAGAGTATCATGTATATTTTTCATTAAATACTAACGTGCGCTAAAAAAAGTAAAAGTAATCATTTAATCAAGCCCGGATTATATTTGAGTCAGCTTTTGACATTTGCAGTCCAATAATGTTAAAAACACTAACCTTCTATAAGTACAAATAGCTGTGTTTATATGTTTTGGTGTTAAAGAGAAAATATAATAAAAATTAAAATTCATAATACCTTAGTGTTTATGTAAAAATAGAACTTTAAAAATTTTTAAGATAAAATAAATAAATTATTCTTAATGTATTAAAAGCACTAACGTAATAAACTTTTATCCTTATCATACTTGCAACTTATTAGATACTTTCTAGTTTGAAAACTTATTGTTTCTACTAAAAGCTAAAACATTTTAATTATAAAAGGCAATTAAAAAAATTAACATAGTAAAAAGTTAAAACTTATTTAACATATGTTAATTTAAAGAAGAACTTTTTGAATTTTACACTACATCTAAACATATAAATTTTCAGAAGTAAAAAATGAATGACAAAGAAGTAGTTAACCTCAACAATATTACAATCAACATGGATGACAGTTATAGCACAGATTCAATCTATTTCCTGAGTGAAATGCTTAAACCTCAAGATAAAGATTATCAGTTAATTAGAAAATGCTTTGTAGACAAAATGTTAAAACCTCGTTTGTCACTTGAAGTAATTCAACTTAAAATATACAGAGTAAAAGCACGTAAGGGTATTGAGAAAAGTAATACGGAAAATGATAACTTATTACTTTTTCATGGCACGAATCATGACAATACAGTTGGAATACTTGAAGAAGGTTTTAAGCCTTCAACCAAGGGAAAGTATGGACCAGGTGTTTATTTAACAGAAAGATCTCACATTGCAACAGCTTTTTCAATTAATAAAAACGGGGAGGAGGATAAGTTTAAAAATTTTGACGATTACGAAAGATCCGATAACAGAATGGAACTCTTACTGGAGAAAGAAAACTTTGTTTTTGTAAATGAAATTCTCGAATCGAAAAATCTAAGGTACAAAACTGTTTCTAATGAAAAAAGCTTAACGAAAACTGACATTAAACGTCAGCATGAATTTGAAAAGTATACCATAAAGAAAAATGACAAAAATGCTTCTGTTGAAATTTATGAAAAAGACACCTGCGGTAGGAAAATTAAAGTCTGCAATGGAAATGAGGAAGATGGAAATGATTATTATGTTTGTGATGAAAAATTAGTGATACCTAGATATTTGATTCAATGCTCTACTAAGTTTTTTTATATACCATCAAAATGATAAACTAGTGATTTTTGTATTGTCACCATTAGCAATTTGATTTTAATAAATACATTATTGTTCAAATTAATTTATTTTATACATTAACGTAGTATAAATTAATAACATCTTGATTAATTTTTTAAAATTAGTTTTTTGTCATTGTACGAAACCCAAAACAGACAAACGATTTATGAATTATAAAAAATGGTTTAAAATGTGATAGTTATTTAAGTAACTATTACATTTAAAAAATATATTGTAAAAAAAATAAAAATTGTAGGTTTCTTGTAATTAATATATCTTGTAAATGTCAAAAATACTTAATAATATTAATTAATAAATTAATATTATTAATTAAATTACTTATTTAAAAAGCAGACTTCATTTTTAGTTTTTATAAGTTTTTTAGGTTTTATTGTATTTGCTTTGTTGAATAAACACTTAATCTCAAATATCGCTAGAATTTTATATACATTGATGGCTATCTAATAACAATTTTTAATGATAGCTTTAAAATGAGTGACTCAGATAGTAAATTTATAGTTAAACGCTCAAAACATGTGGCCAAAGCTATTACCCTTAAAAGTAACAACCCTAACCAGGTTTGGTCTGTTACAAATGGTGACTCGGATTTTAAAAGGGGCACGAGACTTCCTAATACTACAAAAATAATAAACTTTTAGACTTTAAGAAATGACGTCAGTGCCATTATGTCAGAATAAGTGAGAGAGTTAAAATTTGTGAATCAGGGACTGGAAAAACAAAAAGGAGCTAGAGCATTACAAGAGGAGTTAAAAGATTCATGAAGATTGTTATTTTATCCACATTTAAAAAAATTAAATTTTAAACATGAATTTTTCTAACGGTTTCACATGAGTAGTAATAAAGCTTAATTAAAGAGTTTCAAAAGTTTATAAAATATTGCTGCTATTTTTTTTTAGTATTTTTGTTTTGAAGTTATAATTATTTAAAAACTAAAAAAAATCTCATTTGAAATTAAAGGTGACAGCAAATAAGGCCACGATGTAATTACATTAACTTAAAACAACTGATAAAACAACTAATGTGCTTTCAAAACATGTTTTTGTTTTTTTCAAGCAGTATAAAAAATATAAAAAATAAAAAAGCTTTATTAGAAAAAGAAAAGAGGTAGAAACAAAAACAACAAATTAAAATAATTTAACAATTTTTTTAATTTTTTGATGCGTGAACAAAGTTTTAAGTTTTAGTTAATATTTGAAAGCACTTGAATGTTTAAGGCGTTGCAAAAAAGATTCTGACTAGGTTAATCTTTAAATAATTTCTGTATAAGACTTTTAAATTATAAAAACTTGAAAATACAATAATTCAAAAAACATAACAATTAGTATTGTAAATTCTAGTGATGTTTTAAAGCTAAGATACTCCACACAAAGTTTAAAATAATGCTTGTCGTTCTTACATGTAATTATAAAAGTCAGATAATATTAAAGAAATTATTTAAATAGCTTGTTTAAATTAGTCCTTTAACTTTCAAATAACATTGTATTGTGTTAAATTTCAATGTATTTTTGTTGTGTTTAGCAAAAAATGAAGTGTAAAGGAAAACTGTACATTTAATTACCTTTAGATTTTTAAAAATAATTTGTTATGCAATTGGTAAATTATTTCATTCTAAAATTATAGTTTTTTAGTTTATTTGATTAGTTTTTTCTTAATGTTAGATATATAATTTACTATTAGAAGTATGAGAAAAAAATTACAATCAATAATCTAATAAAGATCATTCAGTTACATCACTCTGACTAGAATATTTTTTTTATTGATAACCAAATATTATTGTAATTTTCAAACTAAAATAAATAAACGTTAAAAATTTGTTTAAATGTTATAAGTTTTTTGTTACAGGGTTGCCAAATAATTTTGAATTAAAAAAAAAAAACTAAGTTTTGTACTTGTTCGAAAAGTACAAGTTTTTATTGGCCATGTTTTTAACATAAGATGAATATTTGTTTAAAACTTTCCGAAGTAACATAAATATTTTAAGTTTGATACTGGAATACAATTTTAAGAGTGTTTTTTAATAAAAACAATTCTAAGTTGTACAAAAAATGATCGAATAAAATGGTTTTTTCGTATCTAATCTAACTTTATCTTTAAACTTTAAATGTCATGCTTGAGCATTTTTCAAACAAAATTGACTAAAAATGGCGATTTTGTTGTATTGTTGTCTTTATAGATGCCATATTCTTATGTACCAGACGCCATGAAATTACTGGAAAATAAAATTTTGCCTTAAACAAACAAACGTTTTTAAGTACTTATTACTTTTAGTTAAGGAAATTGTGGAAACTTAGCTTTGTACTAGTCAATAGAGTATTTAATAGTTACCTGCATCAACTAAATAAATTAAAATTAATGATCAACTTTATATTATAAAACATTAAGTTTTTATTCGATCAACCTTAGTGTTACTTTTTTATTGTAACAAAATGTGCTTTGTTAAATTCGATTTCTTTCAACACTATTTGTAAATCTATCGCCATAAGTATCTATGTTTTCTTATGATTGTTTTTTGTTATAAGTTGTGACAATATTAGTTAGTTTATATTGAATTTTTTATTGAAGAAACATTATTGAACACATCTATTACTAGAGTTACATTTGTAATTGTTATTAAATACCAAAGTGCGCTAAAAAAGTAAAAGTAATCCTTTTAATCAGGCTCGGATTATAACATTTGCTGTCCAATAATGTTGAAAATACAAACCTTTTATGAGTACAAATAGCTATTTTTTTGTCTTTTGATATTAAAAAGAGATATATTAAAAAGTAACTGTTCAAAATATAGTTTTAATTGTTTCCTAACAAAAGATCCTAGTAAAGTAACTTCACTGGAATATAAATAAAAACAAATTATACAGTAATCTTCCTTTATTCTACCAACATATGTTTCTGTGTGTCAACGAATCAACACACTTCAACTGGGTTCTGTAAAAAAAAAAATAATTACTGTAATGAGAGAATAGAAGCATAGAATAAAGTAGGTGTATATATGTTTTCATTAAAATAAGATATATTCTACAGATAATAGTTATTAATAGGTGAAATACTTAATATTAAATCCGACTGTTGTAAAACTATATGATATTTGTAAATATTAAGTCTAAAATAAATAAGTAAACTAAATTACACAACACAACATAGTATAAACAAACAACTTACGTTAATAGGAAAGATAACTAAATCAAAATTTACTGTCGTTAACTAACGAAAAAAATACATTCGTTACAACTAATAATTACGTCACAATGTAAATGAGGCCATTTAAACTATTCAATTTGTATTGCAAGAACGTTAATTTTGTTTTTATGTAATCTATTTAGAACAAAAACAAAACATTAACCATTAGTCAGTAAATCAATAAAATTTAATAAAACTTAACGACGCTGAAGGCAATAAAAGTCACAGAAACTCGGTGTAACATGTATATTATATATTGAATGTTAGTAATGATTGAATCAAAGTTATATAGAATTAGGAAGCAGATTTAGTTCAAATGTAAAATTCAAAAAGTGAAAAAATGAAAAAATTAAACTTTAAGGAAAAACAAAACACAAAAAACATAATTATTAGTAGGCTTACAATGTACTGACCGATAATTAATTTACAGCGACATACATAAAATCATAATGACCTGAATTAAATATATATAGTATTTTATAATTAATAAAATAATTAAATGGTAAAGTAGGAGTCGGCTGTTTAATTTAAATATCCCATACAGACATTTTATATATTTAATAAGTAATTTGTGTTATATGTGAAAGTTAAAATGTAAAACAACAAGGTGGTCATATGCTAAGTATAAACCTGCAGTAAACAATTACTAAATTTTAGAAGATAGTAAACAATTACTAAATAAAAGACGTGATATTTCAAACAACTGTGCACACAACCGACGGTTCTTCTTCAAATAACACCTTGGCGCCTTCTCACCTTTCATACTTTTCATTCACGTTCCACACACACACACACATTCACTTAACATATATTAATATAATTATATATCCTAAGTAACATATAGTTTTATTCATTTATTATTTATATCTATTTCACACAAGTCACTTTCTATTCTCTGAAATTTCATATATTCACTTTACCCTCCGACTATAATTCTTCACACTTTTATATGTTAAGTTCCAAGTTTAATTGGAAGCCTGTATTCAAATCACAGATAAACCGTGCTTTTTTACCTACTACGCCCAAGAGAGCTAGTAGGTTTTTTACTGCAGGATTATACTTAGCATATGACCACCTTGTTGTTTTACATTTTTACTTTCACATATAACACAATTTACTTATTAAATATATAAAATATCTGTATGGGATATTTAAATTAAACAGCCGACTCCTACTTTACCATTTAATTATTTTATTAATTATAAAATACTATATATATTTAATTCAGGTCATTATGATTTTATGTATGTCGCTGTAAATTAATTATCGGTCAGTACATTGTAAGCCTACTAATAATTATGTTTTTTGTGTTTTGTTTTTCCTTAAAGTTTAATTTTTTTCCTTAAAGTTTAATTTTTTCATTTTTTCACTTTTTGAATTTTACATTTGAACTAAATCTGCTTCCTAATTCTATATAACTTTGATTCAATCATTACTAACATTTAATATATAATATACGGGTGGGTGTCACTTTTGCACGAGCGTCATTTTTGCACGAGCGTCACTTTTGCACGAAGGGACACTTTTGCACGACTGTCACTTTTGCACGAAGGGTCACTTTTGCACGAGGGGACACTTTTGCACGGCGACTCTTTTGCACGAGCGTCACTTAAGCACGAGGGGACACTTTTGCACGGCGTCACTTTTGCACGCAGGGACACTTTTGCACGGCGTCACTTTTGCACGAGCGTCACTTTATCACGAGGGGACACTTTTGCACGGCGTCACTTTTGCACGGAGGGTCACTTTTGCACGAGGGGACAGTTTTGCACGGCGACTCTTTTGCACGGAGGGTCACTTTTGCACGAAGGGACACTTTTGCACGGCGTCACTTTTGCACGCAAGGTCATTTTTGCACGGCGTAATTTTTGCACGAGGAGACACTTCTGCACGGCGACATTTGTTGCGGCAGCATTGTTGCACAACGGTACTTTTGCACAACGTCACATTTTTACGATGAAGATTTTGCCCAGCGACATTTTGGCACAATGATTTTTTTTCACGGAACATCAATTTTTCATTTTGGTAAAAAGTTCTTTAGCTAGTACCAAATTTTAAACATACTTATATTAAAGGCAAAAAATGAAAAATTTAAAATCTTAAACAGTAAAAGTTAATGTTAGAAACAAACTAAGGAAAGATAGAATATAATTATTTATAAAAAATTCATACCAGGGACAAAAAAATAATTAATTTAGAAACTAGGATAAAAAATAATTTAAGTGTAAGTAAGTTGTTCTAGTTTATTTTGAACTATAATATATTAGTCAACAACTATGTCATATTATATATTTTACTACACAGTTACAAGTTTAAAGTCCATATGATGGACCTAGGCATCAAAACCTAGACCACTTAAACTGAAAGAAACATAATAAAAAAATAAAATTAATACAAGAAGTTTATTTATTAAAACAAAGATAAAAACATAGTTTGATATAAAACTTATAGGTTAACATAAAAAGCAAAATGTTAAGCACAAACTTATACTTATTTACGCTTTGATGTAGAACGATGAACGTCAAATATTTAAACGCATTGATTAACAACAAAAATTAAAACCTAACGCTCCAAGGACATCAGAAATAGACTGGCTAGATGAGTAATCATTAAATACATTGAAAAAGGACTCATTATTAAAAGAGTAAAGGTGCTGCTAATATAATAAATTGAATTATAAACTAAGCTTAGTCTTAAAATTAAATCAACGGTTATTAAAAATTACTTATTAATTTTACTAACACAAATATAATTTTGATAAAAAAATTTTAACTTCAATCGAAATTCTTTAAAATTTTTGCAAGAAACTAATTCATTTGTAAGTTTGTTCCATATTTCAACTGACCGATAAAAAAAAATTCTGCCAAGCTTCATTATTGATTTGTTGCAGCGGTTGAAGACTAATATGGTATATTTTCTTTTAACATAAGTTCAAACTCCCAAATGTTACTTTCTCCTTGGCTTATCATGATCATGCAAAGTTATAATGCTGAAATAATCCAAGTTTAAATCATTTTATTGCTCTTTTTATTCTTATGCTAAATTAAAAAATAGACTGAAAAATAAACGTTAAGTAAAATCTGAAATACCTTTACAATTCAAATATTAACTAAATATTTTGTTTTGTTTTAACAATCGTTTAAAACTAAAATAAATTTTAACCATTTGTTTAACAACTATATATTACTAATTTTAACATCAAGAGAATATTAATAAAAAATAATACTCAAGATTCGTGTTTCAAAGCCTTACTAAATTAAGGATATCTTTGTCTTTAAAATTTAACGAGTTCAGATAATTTTTATTTAAATTATTCAAAATTGTTTTTTATTCATCTAGTTTATTTTGATTAAGATTAAAAATATGAATAAATGAATTGTGGTACGTAATTATATTGTTTCCCGTAAAACTTAAGATAAAAACTTTTATTTAAGAAATTTATTTAAGCACTGACGAGGTATTAGACCGAAACTTAGTTTGTAAAATAAATTTTTGCAACAACAATTTCATAAAAACTTTACAATAACTTTTCATTAAAAAACTACAACATTTTATTGATTCAAAACAACTTGTGTTTAAAAGCGAATATTATTTAAATTGACAAAAAAAAATCTATTTATATTTTTATTTGAGAAAATAAAAATTAGAAGCGTGCAAAAGTGAAGTTTCGTTCAAAATTGACTGATTATTTAAAACTTTTCAGTTCATAAGTATACCCGTGAAATTATAACGCCGTGCGAAAGTGACGCTTTGCAAAAATGTCGTCATGCAAATGTAACGTCGTGCAAAAGTGACGACCGTGCAAAAGAGTCGCCGTGCAAAAGAGTCGCCGTGCAAAAGTGTCACCTCGTGCAAAAGTGACCCTGCGTGCAAAAGTGACGCCGTGCAAAAGTGTCACCTCGTGCTAAATTGACGCTCGTGCAAAAGAGTCGCCGTGCAAAAGTGTCCCCTCGTGCAAAAGTGACCCTCCGTGCAAAAGTGACGCCGTGCAAAAGTGTCCACTCGTGCTAAAGTGTCGCTCGTGCAAAAGAGTCGCCGTGCAAAAGTGTCCCCTCGTGCAAAAGTGACCCTTCGTGCAAAAGTGACGCTCGTGCAAAAGTGTCCCCTCGTGCAAAAGTGTCTTCGTGCAAAAGTGACGCTCGTGCAAAAGTGACCCGTTCCCATAATATACATGTTACACCGAGTTTCTGTGACTTTTATTGCCTTCAGCGTCGTTAAGTTTTATTAAATTTTATTGATTTACTGACTAATGGTTAATGTTTTGTTTTTGTTCTAAATAGATTACATAAAAACAAAATTAACGTTCTTGCAATACAAATTGAACAGTTTAAATGGCCTCATTTACATTGTGACGTAATTATTAGTTGTAACGAATGTATTTTTTTCGTTAGTTAACGACAGTAAATTTTGATTTAGTTATCTTTCCTATTAACGTAAGTTGTTTGTTTATATTATGTTGTGTTGTGTAATTTAGTTTACTTATTTATTTTAGACTTAATAATTACAAATATCATATAGTTTTACAACAGTCGGATTTAATATTAAGTATTTCACCTATTAATAACTATTATCTGTAGAATATATCTTATTTTAATGAAAACATATATACACCTACTTTATTCTATGCTTCTATTCTCTCATTACAGTAATTATTTTTTTTTTTACAGAACCCAGTTGAAGTGTGTTGATTCGTTGACACACAGAAACATATGTTGGTAGAATAAAGGAAGATTACTGTATAATTTGTTTTTATATTAAAAAGTAAAATTAAAATTCATAATACCTTGGTGTTCATATAAAAATAGAACTTTAAAAATTTTTAAGATAAAATAAATGTATTCTTGTTAACGTTTTAAAAGCACTAACGTAAAAAACTATTATCCTTATCATACTTGCATCTTTTAAATACTTTCTAGTTTAAAAGCTTTTTGTTTCTACTAAAAGCTAAAAATATTTAAATTAAGAAAAGCAAATTAAAAAAATAAACATAGTAAAAAGTTAAAACTTATTTAACATATATTATTTTAAACAAGAGGTTTTTGAATTTTACACTACATCTAAACAAATAAATTTTCAAAAGTAAAAATGAATGACAAAGAAGTAGTTAACGTCAATGATATTACAATCAACATGGATGATAGTTATTGTACAGAATCAATTTATTTCCTAAGTGAAATGGGACCTCAAAATAAAGATTATCAGTTAATTAAAAAATGCTTTGTAGACAAAATGTTAAAACCTCGTTTGTCACTTGAAGTTTATAAACTTAAAATATACAGAGTAAAAGCACGTAAGTGTATTGAAAAAAGTAATCAGGAAAATGATAACTTATTACTTTTTCATGGGACAAATCATGACAATACAGTTGGAATACTTGAAGAAGGTTTTAAGCCTTCAACAGAGGGAAAGTATGGACCTGGTGTTTATTTAACAGAAAGATCTCACTCTGCAACAGGTTTTTCAGTTAAGAAAAACGGGGAGGCGGAAAAGTATAAAAATTTACGAAAAAATTACGAAAGACCCGATAACAGAATGGAAACTTTACTAGAAAAAGAAAACTGTGTTTTTGTAAATGAAATTCTCGAATCGAAAAATCTAAAGTACAAAACCGTTTCTAATGAAAAAAGTTTTCAGAAAACGGACATTAAACGTCATGATGAATTTGAAAAGTATACCATAAAGAGAAATGACAAAAAAGATTCTGTTGAAATATATGAAAAAGACACCTGCGGTAGGAAAATTAAAGTCTGCAATGGAAATTTGGATGATGGAAATGATTATTATGTTTGTGATGAAAAATTAGTGATACCTAGATATTTGATTCAATGCTCTACTAAGTTTTTTTATATACCATCAAAATAATAAACTAGTGATTTTTGTATTGTTACCATTAGCGATTTGATTTAATATATACATTCGTGTTCAACTTAATTTTTATATTTTATAGTAACATAGTATAAAATTTGATCTATCTAGATAAATTTTGAAATTAACAGTATTTTAATCTACGAAACCCAAAAGAGACAAAATAGTTATAAATTATAAAGCAGGCTTTAAATTGTTATAGTAATTTAAGTAACTATGTCATTTAAAAGACATATTGTAAAAAAATAAAAATTTTAAGTTTCTTATAATTAATAAATCTTGTAAATGACAAAAATACTTTTATTCAAAAACCAGACTTCATTTTTAGTTTTTATAAGTTTTTTAGGTTTTATTGTATTTGCTTTGTTGAATAAACACTTAATCTCAATTATAGCTAGAATTTTATATAAATTGATGGCTTTTTAATAACAATTTTTAATGATAGCTTTAAAATGAGTGACTCAGATAGTAAATATATAGTTAAACGCTCAAAACATGTGGCCAGAAAAAGATCAAAGCTATTACCCTTAAAAGTAACAACCCTAACCCGGTTTGGTCTGTTACAAATGGTGACTTCGGATTTTAAAAGGGGCACGAGACCTCTTAATACTACAGAAATAAGAAGACTAATCTTTTAAACTTTAAGAAATGACAGTAGTGCCATTATGTCAGAATAAGTGTTAAAATTAGTGAATCAGGGACTGGAAAAACAAAAAGGAGCTAGAGCATTACAAGAGGAGCTAAAAGATTCATGAAGATTGTATTTGCACCAACATTTCAAATTATTAAATTTTGAATAGAATTTTCTAACGATTTTACATGAGTATTAACAAAGCTTAACCGATGTAAGAGTTAAAGAAGTTTATAAATTATTGCTGTAATTTTTTCTTAATATTTTTATCTAGCGGTTATAATTCTTTAGATACTAAACAAGATCTTATTTGAAATTAAAGGTGACAGCAAATAAGGCCACGATGTAATTACATTAACTTAAAAGAACTGATGTGCTTTCAAAACATGTTCATGTTTTTTAAGCAGTACAAAAAATTAAAAATTTAAAAAAGCTTTGTTATAATAACAAAAGAGGTACAAACAAAAACAACGAAATGAAATAATAATAAAATAAATAATTTTTTAATGCGTGAACAAAGTTTTAAGCCTTAGTTATTATTTGAAAGCACTTGAACGTTTAAAGCGTTTCTAATAAATTCTGACTTGGTTAATATTTAAATAATTTCTGTATAAGATTTTTAAATTAAAAATTTAAATATAATAATTTAAAATACATAACAATTAATATTGTAAATTCTAGTGATGTTTAAAAGCTAAGATACTTAACAAAAAGTTTAAAATAATGCTTGTAGTTGTCAAAGTAGTGTCAAAGTGTAGTTGGTAAGTTTAAAAGTCAGACAATATTTAAGTAATTATTTAAATAGCTTAGTGTAAAATAATCCTTTAACTTTCAAATAACATAGTTCTGTGTTAAGCTTCAATTTTGTTTTGTTGTGTTTAGTGAAAAATGAAATGTAAAGGAAAACCGTTTATTCATTTACCTTAAGATTTTTTATTATAGTTTGTTATGCAATTGGTAAGTTATTTCAGTCTAAAATTAAGTTTTTTAGTTATTTTTTTTAGTTTTTTCCTAATGTTAGATACATATCTTAGTATTAGATATTATTGTTTATAAACATGCTAAATTTGTAATAAGTTTTTCAGCTCCTAATATTAGCTTAAAATTTTAAGATTTATATGTACACTTATGTAATTTATATATTTTATAATTAAAAATGAAGTTAGCTAGATATTTAAAACTTAACTAGGATGATGATAAACCAATATCGAATTGAATTAAAATAATATTCGTTTAACTTTGACTCTAATCTAATCTAAATTAAATCATATTTATAAAATTATTTTTTAACAAATTTAGTACATTGATAAGGTACGCACTTTTAAGAAGTATGTATCCGCAATAGGTACGTACCTGCATAAGGTACGCAATAAGTATTTAATTATATATTTATGTATTATATTTAAAGGTTTCATAATAATAAGTACGCACCCGGTACGCAAATTTTTTTTTATTTTCTTCACGACTTTTAACTATTGAATATTAATGACTAATTCACTACTAACTGCTTAACAGTTATATATTATTTAACATTTAGTCTATGTCATAACACAGTAGTAAAGAGTAACTGTATATTTTACATGAACACACGAATTTATTGATTTAAAATCAATATAATGGCGACAATATATAATTCACTAGGTTAACTATGATTTTGCGTAAAATAAACCATAGTAGAGCATTTAATTAAATATCTAGGTATCACTAATATTTCATCACAAACAAAGTAATCTCTTTCATCTCCCTCGTTTCCATTCCAGATTTTTATTTTTCTACCGCAGCTGTCTTTTTCATAAACTTCAACAGAATCATTTACATTATTTTCTTTACAGTATACTTTTCAAATTCATGCTGACGTTTAACTTTCGTTTTAAGGATTTGGTTTTTTTTAGAAACATTAATGTGCTCTAGTTTATTCGATATTTCGTTTACAAAAACGAAGTTTTCTTTGTTAAATTCTAGTTTCGTATTGGAGCTTTTTGCATGTTTAAATAAATAATCCTCTCCGTTCTTTTTAATTGAATAACCTGTTGCAGTGTAAGACCTTTCTGTTAGATAAACACCAGGTTCATATTTTCCACTGATTGAAGGTTTAAAGCCTTGTTCAAGTATTCCAACTGTATTTTCATGATTTGTGCCATGATAAAGTAGTAACTTATCAATTTTGTTTTGCTTTTTTTCAATATACTTACGTGGTTTTACTCTGTATATTTTAAGTCTAAAAACTTCATATGATGGAATTTCTAAACTAGGTTTTAACATTTTGTCTACAAAGCATTTCTTAATTAACTTATAATCGTTGTCTTTAGCTCGCATTTCTCTTAAGAAGTAAATTGAATCTTTGCTGTAAATATCAGCTATGTTCATAGCAACACCATTGTTATCAGCTACTTCGTTATCATTCATATTTTCTGTTAAATAAGATATATTCAGATGTTGTGTAGATTATTAAAAAAATATTTTTATCTTTTAATAAGTACCTGCCGATAAATTTGTTTATTTTTTTACATTAAGTTTGTAAATATTTTATCATTTAATATATTTTGTTAAGTTTCTGGTAGAAGTAATAAGTTTACAATTAGAGTTTATTAAGATATTTTCGAATTGCGACTATGGTTAAGATAAAAAACAATTTTTTTTATTTTTAAGTTAGCGAGTTAAAAGTTGTATTGTCATTTTTAGCTAATTTAAAAAAAATATATTTTGATTCAGCATAAAATAAACATTCTTTTTAAACAAACTAATTTAGAAATTAAGCTCTATTTTTTTTAAATGTAATTAACCTTTTTTTTATTAAACTTGAAATTAAAACTGTAGAGTATAATGAAAGACTATATCATTTAAAATAATACTCAATATAAACATTTTTTTATATAGAGTAGTGTATTTCAAGTTTAGATTAAGTTATTTTACTACAACAAAAACATAATTGTGAATAATGCTAAAATTAAATTATTTTCGCATGGGTAAAATAAGGTTCATTCTAAAATATCACAGCTAAGCTATGTATGATTATTTGCTTTAACAAAAAAAAAATATACTTATCGATGACGAAATCGAAAGTTTACTAAGTATAGCTAATGTGGAAAAAGTTCAGAATTAAATAATGTTCAATAAGTTTAAAATATCTATTTTTTACGAAAAAAACTGCTATTCATAACCAAGTAGATTAACGAAGATGAGAATTTCTAAACAAAAACCAAATTTACTGTTTTTGTTCACTCTAAAAACTGTTTACATAAGAAAACTATCAAAAGGTAACTAAATATAAGTTATCCTAAGTGATTTCACTGCGTAGAACATAGCTGCTAAACATTAACTAAATATGCTCGTTACTAAGAGTATACCAATAAAGAATAAAAATAGAGAGAATAACATTTGGTATATCAGCTCTGAAAAAAAAAAAATTCTCTAAATGATTATCAGCGAAAGTTTTTTAATTCACTGATGTAATTATAACTAGATATCATTTTTTTCTATTTGTATTATGAGAAAGCAACTGCTAAAAATAAGCAAAACACTATCATTCTTTTAAAATTATACCTGTTATAATTTTACTAAAAATACACGGCTACAAATAACCAAGTAATAACTGTAATATTTACAAGTTTAATGAGATAAATGCTAAACATATAATGCAATTAATTAGTTGAGAAACTGTAATTAGTTTATAAACTAAAACACATTAATCAGTGAACAAAAACTAATAATTTCTAGAGACTTTCACATTGTCCTTGTGTTTGAAAATTTTCACAGGTTCTAAAATACTTATTTTCAAATGATTATTTTACCATTTACGAGTCGCATTTTTATGGTTATTAATGTACAAAACGATTTTACATCGAAACAGAGTTGTCAGAAATGAAAAACATAAACCCTTGTTTATTTTTAACTTGTATTTCATGCTAGAGTACTTTTTAAACCAATTAACAATGACAAATCTATTTTATTGAAGACTGTTAGATATAATATCATTAGATGAAGATGTATAGTAATTGTCAGATATGTATAAGATAAATTGTAATACAGTTAATGAGGCTTAAATTTTGCATTAGATAGAAGAAAAGTTTTTTTATTCTTCAAAATTCCTGTGTTCTTAAATTATATGGTTTACAGTTTACACTAGCCATTAGTGCAAGGTTTCTAAATGTGGGACTTTTAACATATTCAGAGGGCCATGAGCAGCAAAGGAGCCACGAGGGGGGCCATGAGATCATAACCTAAAACTAACACTAGATATTCTGGAGTTGCAAATGAATGGCAATAAAAACAGGTTTTAGGTGTTTTTAATGTAAGATTTTAAACTTGCACTAGATAACATGGAGGGAGTGATAGAAGCACAAAAAAAAGCTATGGAAGGGAGACAGAGCTTTTTTAATTTCCTTAAAGTGAGCTAGTTGAAAAAAAAAATTGGGAAACCCTAAAGTAGTGATACGTTTATGAGCAATATCAAAACAACCATCTTAACTATATTTGATAAATCATAACCAATGGTTAGTTAAAATATAAAATCCATATTTGGTGTATCAGCCCTACTCAAACTAATCTAAAGGTCAAAAACTATATAGAAAGAAGGACAGAGCTAATAAAATAAAGGTATTTTCTGAATGTTTACTACAAAGAAAACAACAGCTTAACAAAATTCAGTTAATAATAAGCCAAGAAAATTTATACTTGTTAAGATAACTATGAAAAAAGACACGGCTAATAACTATTAAGTAAGTACTGTAATGATTTAATCATTTAAAAGTGAAACTGAGATCCTGCCAAGCAACAAAGTATTGAAGAAACTGTACTTGGAAAGTTTAGTTTGAAATAGCACATGAAAGTCATTAAACGACAAAAAAAAACGTTCAAAATATTTAATCCTAGAACCTGGTGCACGAAGAACATAACAGTTTTTGAATCGCACACCACGGATACCATTTAACGTCTATTGAGGAAATAATACTACAAAAATCGTTTTTAGATATTCTTCTGTAGACAGCATTAAAATTTAAAATTCTTTTTATATAAAATATCAATATTACGTTTTTAAATTTTAAGTAAGATTTCAAATGGTCCTTTTCATTTGGTTATTACCAGCAGCAAAGCTTCAATATCATTTAAATTGAATACCGGAGTTAGGAGAAATTTTTATGATCTTAACATAAAACATCATATAAAAGAATTTTATTAAATCATATTAGCAATGACAATTCTGATGCGTTTTAGAGTTTTGAATATAGTATTACAGCATAAAGTATTTGCCTTGTTGAAATGAGGAAGTCAAAAAAAATACTAGAGCATGGAATTTTGCTTCAAATAAACAAACGTTTAATTAGCAATCACTATTCGAAAATTTTAAAATAATGGTAAATTTGCTTAATACTAGTCATTAGTGTATTAAATAATTATAAAAATAAACTCACAAAGTTTGAATAAACGATTAAGTTTAAACTTAGAAGTTTGTAGTACTGACTAGTGAGTTTTTAATAAACGAACTTCAGTAGTACTCTTACATTTGCAGGCCATTAATGTTAAGGATATTAAGCTTTTATTAGTATAAGTATCTATCTTTATTTCCTTTGGTATTTAGAAAAAAGATATTATATAAATTTTAGTTGAAAATAATCATTTGCCAAAATTTAACTACTTGATTAAATTTTTGAATTAAATAAAATGCAAATTAAAATCATGTTAGTTTTTAATAATGCACCTATTGAATTTTAGTCCGGGTCAACTTCCACTCAATAAATTCATCTTTTTTTAATGTTCTAAGAAAAACCTTCACTTTTCTACAAAGCATTTTTCAATTAACTTACAACCATTGTCTTTAGCTAAAATATATAATTTTTTTATTTCTTTATAAAAAACTCTACTCAAAACGCTAAAAACTAAATTCATTCAAAAAATACGGCTAATCTGAAATTTAAACAGGTACTGTTTTGACTCATAAATATAAAACCAAGTGCTTTTCAGTGACCAAAAGAAACTATGGTAAGAATAGTTTATGTGGAAATAAAAACTAAACTAAAATTTTTATACTGTAAATACGAAAGTGAATGATTGATAAACGATAACAAATACAACTTATTCTTGGTTTTTTAAGTATGAGAGGACAAATTCTAATCAATAATCGAATAAAGATCATTTAGTTAGATCACTCTGACTAGAATATTATTTTTATGATAACTAAATATCCTTGTAACTTTCAAATTAAAATAAATAAATATTTAATGATTAGTTTAAATACAGAAAAGATTCTTGTTACAGGGTTGGCAAATAATTTTAAAAAAAGAAAATAAATAATTTCTGTACATGGTTTTAGAAAATACAAGTTTTTATAGGTCATGTTTTTAATATAAGAAAAATATTTGTTTAAAACTTTTAAAAGTAACATAAATATTTTAAGTTAGATACTGGAATGCAGTTTTAGAGTGTTTTTTTTTTTAAACAATTGTAAGTGGTACAAAATGATCGTATACAATGGGTATTTCGTATCTAATCTAACTTAATCTTTAAACTTGAAATGTCATGCTTGAGCAATTTTTCAAACCAAATTGACTGAAAATGGCAATTTTGATGTATTGTTGTCTTTATAGTTGCCATATTCTTATGAACAAGTCGTATTGAACTTACTGGAAAATAAAATTTTGCGTTAAATAAACAAACGTTTTTTAAGTATTTATTACTTTTGGTTTATGAAATTGTGTTAACCTTGCTTTATACTAGTCATTAGAGTATTGAATAATACCTGCATCAACTAAATAAATTAAATTTAATGATCAACTTTATATTATGAAACATTAAGTTTTCATTCAATCAACCTTAGTGTTACTCTTTTATTGTAACAAAATGTGTTTTGTTAATTTCGATATTTTACCACACTATTTGTAAGCTTATTGCTAAAAAGTATCTATGTTTTCTTATGATTGTTTTTTGTTATAAGTTGTGACAATATTATAAGTTTATTTTGATTTTTTTGTTTAAGAAACATTATTGAACACAACTATTACTAGAGTTACATCTATATTTGTCATTAAATACTAACGTGCGCTAAAAAAGTAAAAGTAATCATTTAATCAAGCCAGGATTATATTTGAGTCAGCTTTTAACATTTGCAGTCCAATAATGTTAAAAACACCTATCTTCTATAAGTACAAATAGCTATGTTTATATGTTTTGGTATTAAAGAGAAAATATATTAAAAAGTAAAACTAAAATTCATAATACCTTAGTGTTTATGTAAATTAGAACTTTAAAAATTTTTAAGAGAAAAAAAAAAAAATTCTTCTTAATGTATTAAAAGCACTAATGTAATAAACTTTTATCCTTATCATACTTGCAACTTATTAGATACTTTCTAGTTTGAAAACTTATTGTTTCTACTAAAAGCTAAAAATATTTTAATTAAAAAAAGCAAATAAAAAAAATAAACATAGTTAAAATTTAAAACATGTTCAGCATATGTTAATTTAATGAAGAACTTTTTGAATTTTACACTACATCTAAACATATAAATTTTCAGAAGTAAAAAATGAATGACAAAAAAGTAGTTAACCTCAATGATGTTACAATCAACATGGATGATAGTTATAGCACAGATTCAATTTATTTCCTGAGTGAAATGCTTAAACCTCAAGATAAAGATTATCAGTTAATTAGAAAATGCTTTGTAGACAAAATGTTAAAACCTCGTTTGTCACTTGAAGTAATTCAACTTAAAATATACAGAGTAAAAGCACGTAAGGGTATTGAAAAAAGTAATCAGGAAAATGATAACTTATTACTTTATCATGGGACAGATCATGCTAGTACAGTTGGAATACTTGAAGGAGGTTTTAAGCCTTCAACTAAAGGAAAGTATGGACCTGGTGTTTATTTAACAGAAAGATCTCACTCTGCAACAGGTTTTTCAATTAATAAAAACGGGGAGGCGGAAAAGTATAAAAAATTACGAAAAAATTACGAAAGATCCGATAACAGAATGGAAACTTTACTAGAAAAAGAAAACTGTGTTTTTGTAAATGAAATTCTCGAATAATGAAAACAGTTTACCGAAAACGGACCTTAAACGTCAGCAAGAATTCGAGAAGTATACCATAAAGAAAAATTATAAAAATACTTCTGTTGAAATTTATGAAAAAGACGCCTGCGGTAGGAAAATTAAAGTCTGCAACGGAAATTTGGATGATGAAAATGATTATTATGTTTGTGATGAAAAATTAGTGATACCTAGATATTTTATTCAATGCTCTACTAAGTTTTTTTCTATACCATCAAAATGATAAACAAGTCATTTTTGTATTGTCACCATTAGCAATTTGATTTTAATAAATACATTCGTGTTCAACTTATTTTTATTTTTTTTACAGTAACATAGTATAAAATTAGAAAGAGCTAGATTTTTTTTTTAAATCAGTATTTTCTCATTGTTCGAAACCCAAAACAGGCAAACGATTTATAAATCATAAAAAATGCTTTAAAATGTTATAGTAATTTAAGTAACTATTACATTTAAAAGACATATTGTAAAAAAATTAAAATTGCAGGTTTCTTGTAAATAATATATCTTGTGAATGTGAAAAATGCTTTTGTTTCTGATGCAGACTCCGTTTTTAGTTTTTATAAAGTTTTGTTTCGTGTATGCTGTATTTGTTTTGTTAAATAAATTTTAATCACACTTATTGCTAGAATTTTATTTACATTGATGGCTATCTAATAACAATTTTTAATGATAGCTTTAAAATGAGTGACTCAGATAGTAAATTTATAGTTAAACGCTCAAAACATGTGGCCAGAAAAAGATCAAAGCTATTATCCTTAAAAGTAACAACCCTAACCAGGTATGGTCTGTTACAAATGGTGACTCGGATTTAAAAAGGGGCGCGAGACCTCCTAATACTACAAAAATAAGAAGACTAAACTTTTAAATTTTTAAGAAATGACGTCAGTGCCATTATGTTAGAATAAGTGTTAAAATTAGTGAATCAGGGACTGGAAAAACAAAAAGGAGCTAGATCATTACAAGAGGAGCTAAAAGATTCATGAAGATTGTATTTGCACCAACATTTTAAATTATTAAATTTTGAATAGAATTTTCTAACGATTTTACATGAGTATTAACAAAGCTTAATCGATGTAAGAGTTAAAGAAGTTTATAAATTATTGCTGTAATTTTTTCTTAATATTTTTATTTAGCGGTTATAAAATTTTAGATACTAAACAAGATCTTATTTGAAATTAAAAGTGACTGCAAATAAGGCCACGATGTAATTACATTAACTTAAAACAACAGATGTGCTTTCAAAACATGTTCATGTTTTTTAAGCAGTACAAAAATTAAAAATTTAAAAAAGCTTTGTTAGAATAACAAAAGAGGTACAAACAAAAGCAACGAAATGACATAATAATAAAAAAAATAGTTTTTTGATGTGTGAACAAAGTTTTAAGATTTAGTTATTATTTGAAAGCACTTGAACGTTTAAAGCGTTTCGAATAAATTCTGATTAGGTAAATAATTTCTGTATAAGATTTTTAAATTAAAAATTCAAATATAATAATTTACAATACATAACAATTAATATTGTAAGTTCTAGTGATGTTTTAAGGCTAAGATACTTAACAAAAAGTTTAGAATAATGCTAGTAGTTGTCATGCGTAAGTTTAAAAGTCAGATAATATTTAACTAATTATTTAAGTAGCTTAGTGTAAAATAATCCTTTAACTTTCAAATAACATAGTTCTGTGTTAAGCTCAATCTTGTTTTGTTGTGTTTAGTGAAAAATAAAATGTAAAGGAAAACCGTTTAATCATTTACCTTAAGATTTTTTATTATAGTTTGTTATGCAATTGGTAAGTTATTTCAGTCTAAAATTAAGTTTTTTAGTTAATTTAATTAGTTTTTTCCTAATGTTAGATACATATCTTAGTATTAGATATTATTGTTTATAAACATGCTAAATCTCTAATAAGTTTTTCAGCTCCTAATATTAGCTAAAAATTTTAAGATTTATATGTACACTTATGTAATTTATATATTTTATAATTAAAAATTAAATTAGCTAGATATTTAAAACTTAACTAGGATGATGATAAACCAATATCGAATTGAATTAAAATAATATTCGTTTAACTTTGACTCTAGTCTAATCTAAACAAAATCATATTTATAAAATTATTTTTTAACAAAGTTAGTAAATTGATAAGGTACGCACTTCTAAGAAGTATGTATCCGCAATATGTACGTACCTGTATAAGGTACGCAATAAGTATTTAATTATATATTTATGTATTATATTTAAAGGTTTCATAATAATAAGTACGCACCCGGTACGCAAATTTTTTTTTTTTTCTTCACGACTTTTAACTATTGAATATTAATGACCAATTCACTACTAACTGCTTAACAATTATATATTATTTAACATTTAGTCTATGTCATAACACAGTAGTAAAGAGTAACAGTATATTTTACATGAACACACGAATTTATTCATTTAAAAGCAATCTAATGGCGACAATATATAATTCACTAGGTTAACTATGATTTTGCGTAAAATAAACCATAGTAGAGCATTTAATTAAATATCTAGGTATCACTAATATTTCATCACAAACAAAGTAATCTCTTTCATCTCCCTCGTTTCCATTGCAGACTTTAATTTTTCTACCGCAGCCGTCTTTTTCATAAACTTCAACAGAATCATTTACATTATTTTTCTTTACAGTATACTTTTCAAATTCATGCTGACGTTTAACTTTCGTTTTAAGGATTTGGTTTTTATTAGACACAATAATGTGCTCTAGTTTATTCGATATTTCGTTTACAAAAATGAAGTTTTCTTTTTTAAATTCTAGTTTCGTATTGTAGCTTTTTGCATGTTTAAATAAATAATCCTCTCCGTTCTTTCTAATTGAAAAACCTGTTGCAGTGTAAGACCTTTCTGTTAGATAAACACCAGGTCCATACTTTCCTTCGGTTGAAGGCTTAAAGCCTTGTTCAAGTATTCCAATTGTATTTTCATGATTTGTGCCATTATAAAGTAGTAACTTATCAATTTTGTTTTGCTTTTTTTCAATACACTTACGTGGTTTTACTCTGTATATTTTAAGTTTATAAACTTCATATGACGGAATTTCTGAACTAGGTTTTAACATTTTGTCTACAAAGCATTTCTTAATTAACTTATAATCGTTGTCTTTAGATCGCATTTCTCTTAATAAGTAAATTGAATCTTTGCTGTAAATATCGGCTATGTTCATAGCATCACCATTGTTATCAGCTACTTCGTTATCATTCATATTTTCTGTTAAATAAATTATATTTAGATGTTGTGTAGATCATAAAAAAAGTATTATTATTTTCTAATAAGTACCTGCCGATAAATTTTTATTTTTACCAAAAGTTTGTAAATATGCTATCATTTAATATCTTTTTTTTAAGTTTTTTGCAGAAGTAATAAGTTTACAATTAGAGTTTGTTAAAATATTTTCGAAGTTGCAACTATGCTTAAGATAAAAAATTATTATTTTCATTTTTAAGTTAACGAGCTTAAATTTTTTTTTTCTCTTTTAATTAGTTTTAAAATAATCGATTTTGCTTGAGCATAAAACAAATATGCTTTTAAAAAAAATCAATTTAGAAATTAAGCTCTTTATTTTTTAATATAACTCATCTTTTTTTTATCAAGTTGAAAAATAAAAATGAAAAAATTGAAAATTGTAGAGTATTATGAAACACTACATCTTTAAATATAATACTTAAAATAAACATTTCTTAAACAGTTGTGTATTTCAAGTTTAGGTTAAGTTATTTTACTACAACAAAAACAAAACTATTACTAATCTAAAGCATAGTTGTAAATAATGCTGAATTAAATTCCTTTCGTAAGAGTGAAAAAGGTTTATTCTAAAATATCACAGCTAAGCTATGTATGATTATTTGCTTTAACAAAAAAATATATACATATCGATCACAAAATCGAAAGTTTACTAAGTATAACTAATGTGGAAGAAGGTCAGAATTAAATAATAACCAATATGTTTAAAATATACATTTTTACGAAAACAACTGCTAATCATAATCGAGTAGACATTTCCGAAAATGAGAATTTCTAAACAATAATCAAATTTTCTGTATTTGTTCACTCTATAAACTGTTTAAAAAGGAAAACTATCAAAAGATAACTAAATATAAGTTATCCTAAGTGATTTAACTGCGTAGAACACAGCTGCTAAACAATAACCAAATATGCTTGTTACTAAGAGACTACCATTATAAATTAAAAATATAGAGAATAATATTTGATATATTTGCTCTGAAAAAATAGCTATAAATAACCAAGTAATAACTATAATATTTACAAGTTTAAGGAGATAAATGCTAAAAATGTAGAGCAACTAATTAGTTGAGAAACTGTAATTAGTTTTTTAACTAAAACACATTAAACAGTAAACAAAAACTAATAATTTCTAGAGACTTTCACTGTGTACTTGTGTTTAAAATATTCTTAAAGGATCTTAAGTTATCATTTTCAAATGATTATTTTCCCTTTTACGAGACGACTTTTTATGGTAATTAGTGTACAAAACGATTTCACATCGAAACAGAGTTGTCAGCAATGAAAAACATATAACCCTTGCTTATTTTAAACTCGTTTTTCAGGCTTGAGTAATTTTTAAACCAATTAATAATGACAACTCTATTCTATTGAAGACTGTTAGATATAATTTCATTAGATGAAGATGTATAGTAATTGTCAGACATGTATTCGATGAATTATAATACAGTTAATAAAGCTTAAATTTTGGTTTAGAATAAAGAAAAAAAAATTTAATTTTCAATACTCTTTATTTGTTAAAATATTTGGATTCTACTTTATACTAGCCACTTGTGCAAGGTTTCCCAAAGTGGAGCATTTTAGATATTCAGAGGGCCATTAGCAGTAAAGGAGCAACAACGGGGTCGTAAGATCATAACCTAAAACTAACACTAGATATTCTGGTGTTGCAAATGAGGATAAAAAAAAAATTTTAGGTGTTTTTAATGGTAGTTTTTAAACTTGCACTAGATAACGTGTAGGTGCTGATAAAAGCAAAAAAAATCTATCGAGTAAGATAGAATTTTTTTAATTTTCTAAAAGTGGGTCAGTTGAAAAAAAGTTTGGGAAACTCATATAGTATAGTGTTATACGTTTATGAGCAATATTAAAACAACCATCTTACCTATAAGTGATAAATCATAAACAATGGTTAGTTAAAATACAGAATCCAAAGTTAGTGTTTCAGCTCTACTCAAACTAATCTAAAGGTCAAAAAATATATACAAAGAAGGAAAGTGCTAATAAAATAAAGGTATTTTCTAAATTTTAACTACAAAGAAGCAACAGCTTAAAAAAATCAGTTAATACTTTGCTAAAGAAAATTTATACTACAAAAACTACAATGAAAAAAGCAGCGCTATTTTGAATAAATTAAAAAGTCAAAAATTACGCTACTTAAGGTTTGTATTACGGTAGCCTAAAGTATATTTTTTGTTGAAACTAAGTCAACTGAAATAAAGCAGAGGCTAATGATTTTGGTAAACTAAAATTTAAAACTTAACTTGTTTTTAATAAGCTGATTATTCTTTTGTTATGTGTATGGTTATATAATGTGTTTTTGTTTAAAAATATATATATATACAACAAACTCAAAGTTGTAATTGTGTTATGAAATATATGATTTTACTAATTAACTGTTTCTGTAAGTTTTTAATTTAGAATAAAATTGATAATGGTAAAATAAACTGCAATATGATAAATGATTTAAACCGGGTTATAGCATTTTTTTTACAAAGCATTTTTCAATTAACTTATAACCACAATCTTTAGCTGAAAAATAGTTTTTTATTTCTAAATAACATAAAACTCTACTCAAGACACCAGTGGCGTCGCGTGGTATTTTTTTTAGGTGGTGCAGAATTTAAAAAAAATCAATAATATTAATAAAAATATATTTTTACTGTCAAGTTTGAAAACAACTGAATTTTTGCTACACCTGAAGATAAGCTTTGCTTTTAAGGGCATAGGGGGGATAAAACACTTTTTTCACAATTTGATCTTATTTTATGTAGTTTTTACTAAGCTACAAGATGCTTTTTACAGATTTTAAAAATTCAGTACATGTTTTAAGATATAGCCGGTCAAAGTCAAAGGCAACAAAAGGTTCATAATTGGAGGCACAAACTAAAACAGTGTTTAAAAAAATGTTTTAACTCCCCCTCCTCCCCTTTATGCCCTTAACATCTACTTTAGAATTATTTTACTGAAATTACTTTATACAGTTTTAATTTAACTACAAGTCATCTTTTATCAATATTAAAAATTCATAAAAATTTTTGAGATATGGTAATTCACAGTCAGAGGTACAAATGAATCCTTATTTTTATAATATAAACTCAAACAACAAATAAATCAAATCACTAAAATCATATCTTTTTTTTATAAGTTGGCCTCAAAATCTTTAGATGTTTCTTTTATAAAACAAAAAAAAAAAAGCTAAATTAGATATTTAAAACACCAAAAAAAAAAGTTATAACAAAAGTTTTTTTTTTTGTATATATAAAAATATATATTGATACTTAAAAATTTAAAACTTCTCTTCAACAAAAGTATAAAATTTCATAAAAATTAGGATGAAAAAGTTTAATTAAAAATTGTTTTAAAAATGATGGAGAATATAGGTTTTCAGTAAAATTGTATTTTTTGCTGTTTTGGTTTGCTCCTTGTATAATAAATCATTGTACTCTCTGGCTTTGACTGGTTGCAACTAAAAGTTTAATTGGAAATTTCAAGTTTATTAAAGAGTAACTATTAGCTTTCTGAAAAAGTTAAAATAAGAACAACATGTAAAAAAGTGCCTATACACCCTCCCCCCTTACCCTTCACTAATTTGCACATTTTTTTTACAAACATTAAAATTTTTATAAACTTTTTTTCTAATTTTAATGTTTTTTGTTGGAGTTTTAAAATTCAATAGTTTTTTAAGGGTATCTTTTCTTTACATAATTTTAATTTGTTTTTCATTTTGATGACAGTATTTTTGTCAGGAGCTCAACTTTTTTAAGTTTAGTTGTGAGGCTGTTGAACTTTTCATGAATTTTAAAGATAACTTATAAATATGTAACCATTATAGAAGTAAAAATTTGGTTAGTTAGTTTCATGTGGCCATAGGAGTAAAACACTTATTTTTTAATTTTAAATAAGCTTGTTATTTTCAGAGTAAAAATTAAAACTGCTTTAGTCAGCCTGAATATTTTTCTAATTTGGTCTGTTTTAATTTATCTTGGGTCATCTTGAGTTTTTAACATTTCTAAGTTATCCTGATTAAGAGGCAACCATGTTTCAACAATTTTATCTAAAACTTTTGCTTTGTCTATGAAAAAATTAAACCAAAAGTCATATAAGGTAGAGTTAGACTAAATTTTCCTAAAATGTTTAACTACTCTAAGTAATCAAAGTTTCTAAGTTAAGGCTATTTACTTTATTTAAATATGTGATTGTTTAAATAATACTATTTTTTATTTAATATAAACCTAAAATATTTTTCTGTAAGAGTGAACTAGAAGTTTATAATAAACTTCTTAATTCTTTTTTTCAGAACTTAAATTTTATTATTTATTTTATTAACTTTATGATAACAATAATCAGTTATAGTTAAGTTTATGTATGCAGATTAAAATAAAAAATCAAATTTTTAAGACTTTGGTGATTTAGGGTTTTTATCTTTTTTTCAAAATATGCAATTTATGACAAATCTTTTAATAGAAGTGATCTGTTAAATTTAAAAATCATGTGGGTACATAAACTCAAGTTTAATCCTTTGCAGTAGCTTAGCTTTGTTTTTATTTTATGTTTACAATAGCTTGTAGATGATACTTAAGCAGTCCTGTTTTAGGGAATTTTCAACTTAGCTTACTTACCGCAAGATATTGATTTTGCGGTAATTCTTGAAGAAATTTTGCTTTTTTGAGTTCATTTGCGGCAGTCAGCTAAGAGTTTGCGGCAGTGAAGTGGGCAAAATGGTCGTTTTCAAAACTGAAGTTTTAAAAGAGATTTCGTTCAAAAAAATAACGAAAACGTTATAGATACTTTTTTTTTTCTTACAAAATTTCAAGGTGGTGCAGTTGCGGCAGTGCAACACCCCACGCGACGCCCCTGCAAGACACTAGAAACTAGATTCGTTCTAAAAATTACGGCTAATCTGAAGTTTAAACAGGCACTGTTTTGACTTTTAAACAAAAACCAAGTGCTTTCTAGTGACCAATAGAAACTATAGAGATTAGTTTATGTGGAAGTGAAAAAGAACAAAAAAAAACCATTTATATTGAAAATTCAAAAGTAAATAATTGATAAACGATAGCAAAATACAACTTTTTCTTGGTTTTTTAAGTATGAGAAGACAAATTCTAATCAATAATCGAATAAAGATAATTTAGTTAGATCACTCTGACGATATTTTTTTTTTAATGATAACCAAATATTATGTAACTTTACAATAAAAATAAATAGTCGTTAATGATTAGTTTAAATACATAAAAGATACTTGTAACAGGGTTGCCAAATTATTATAAAAAAAATTAAGTTTTGTACTTGGTTTTAAAAAGTACAATTTTTTATTGGTCATATTTTTAATAAAAGAGAAATATTTGTTTAAGACTTTACAAAGTAACATAAGTATTTTAAGTTAGAAACTGGAATACAGTTTCAAAAGTTTTTTTTAATAAAAACATTTCTAAGTGGTACAAAAAATTATCGTATACAATGGGTTTTTCGTATTAATCTAACTTTATCTTTAAACTTGAAATGTTATGCTTGAGCAGTTTTTCAAACCAAATTGACTGAAAATGGCAATTTTGATGTATTGTTGTCTTTATAGTTGCCATATTCTTATGAACCAGTCGCTTTAAAGTTACTGGAAAATAAAATTTTGCGTTAAATAAACAAACGTTTTTTAAGTATTTATCACTTTTGGTTTATGAAATTGTGGAAACTTTGCTTTAAACTAGTTATTAGAGTATTGAATAATTACCTGCATCAACGAAATAAATTAAAATTAATGATCAACTTTATATTATGAAACATTAAGTTTTTATTCAATAAACCTTAGTTTCACTCTTTCATTGAAACAAAATGTGCTTTGTTATTTTCGATTTCTTACCACACTATTTGTAAACTTAAAGCTAGAAAGTATATATGTTTTCTTATGATTGTTTTTTGTTACAAGTTGTGACAGTATTAGTTAGTTTATATTAAATTTTTTACTGAAGAAACATTATTAAACACAATTATTACTAGAGTTACATGTATATTTGTCATTAAATACTAACGTGCGCTAAAAAAGTAAAAGTAAAAGTCAGGCCCGGATCATAACATTTGCTGTCCAATAATGTTGAAAATACAAACTTTCTATAAGTACAAATAGCTTTTTTTTTATATATTTAGGTATTAAAAAGAAAATATATTTAAAGTAAAATTAAAATTCATAATACCTTAGTGTTCTTATAAAAATAGAACTTTAAAAATTAATTAAGAAAAAATAAATGTATTCTTATTAACGCTTTAAAAGCACTAACGTAATAAATTATATCCTTACATACTTGCAACTTATTAGTTACCTTCTAGTTTAAAAACATATTGTTTCTATAAAAAGCTAAGACATTTTAATTAAAAAAGATATATTAAAAAATAAACATAGTAGTAACATGAAATTATTTAACATTTGTTTTTTAAGTAAGAGTTTTTTATAATTTTACACTACATCTAAACATGTAAATGTTCAGAAAATAAATGAATGACAAAGAAGTAGTTAACCTCAACGATATTACAATCAAAATGGATGATAGTTATAGTACAGATTCAATGTACAAGATGCGAGCTATAGATAAAGATTATCAGTTAATTAGAAAATGCTTTGTAGACAAAATGTTTAAACCTCGTTTGTCCTTGAAGTTTTTCAACTTAAAATATACAGAGTAAAACCACGTAAGTGTTTTGAAAAAAGTAAACTGGAAAATGATAACTTATTACTTTTTCATGGCACAAATCATGAAAATACAGTTGGAATACTTGAACAAGGTTTAAAGCCTTCAACCGAGGGAAAATATGGACCTGGTGTTTATCTAACAGAAAGATCTCACACTGCAACAGGTTATTCAATTACAAAAAACGGATAAGGGGAAAAGTATGAAAAATTCGACGATTACGAAAGATCTGATAACATAATGGAAATTTTACTGGAGAAAGAAAACTTTGTTTTTGTAAATGAAATTCTCGATTCGAAAAATCTAAAGTACAAAACTGTTTCTAATGAAAACGGCTTACTAAAAACGGATCTAAAACGTCAGCATGAATTCGAAAAGTATACCATAAAGAAAAAAGATAAGAATAATTCTGTTGAAATATATGAAAAAGACACCTGCGGTAGGAAAATTAAAGTCTGCAATGGAAATTTGGATGATGGAAATGATTATTATGTTTGTGATGAAAAATTAGTGATACCTAGATATTTGATTCAATGCTCTACTAAGTTTTTTTATATACCATCAAAATGATAAACTAGTGATTTTTGTATTGTCACCATTAGCTATTTGATTTTTAATAAATAAACTTGTGTTCAACTTATCTTTTTTTATATTTTATAGTAATATAATATAACGTTAGAAACATCTAGATTAAGTAAAGAATTATCAGTATTTTGTCATTGTACAAATCTAAAATAGATAGTAACGTTTATTATATTTTTGTTATTTTAAGACTCCAGGTTAAAAACAACTTTATCACACTTAGATCTAAGTTAAGTAGTCTTATGTCGTTTTATTAATTAGATTATTTTTTGATTACATACAAAATATCGTATAAAATACATTCTTTAAATTAAAAGTACGTTGAATTTCTAAACTAAGGTATACTTACAACTTCCAACCGGAATATTTTCAACTCGCACGATTTCTTTTATTTTTTACAAAGATTATGTTAATATAGTTTTTAGTCTCTTTATATCTATGATCAATACTGTCAATATAATCCTTATTCTTGGTCGAAAAGCAGTTTTTTTATTTGAACAGACAAGAATTAAACGTCGGTTGAATCTGAGCTTCTTCAAAAGTTATGTATTTTCGCTTCAATTTAACTTCCCATAGAGTACAATTAAGCAAAATGAAAAAAAAAATTGATAATAACTTTGTTTTTTTATTTTATTTTACAGTTAAGAGTGTTTTTAAGGTTATAAAAAGTATGTGTTGCAATAAACTCGAGGAAAATTTTATATTTTTGTAGTTTAATATATTATTCTATTTTTAATTAAGCTTCAAAAGTGAAATTAAAATTATATTTTTTACAAATAGTCAAAATATATATTTCTGACGATGTTATGTTCAGAGGTATGTTTTACTTTTCGATTTTTGGCTTTTGAAAATTTTTATAAACAATTTGAATCGCCTGGACCACCTCAAAGTAAATGCAAATCATTTTTTGCTATCACTTTTATTTTAGTGATGTGTAATAATTAAATACTTAACATCATTGGGAATTTTACTCACTTTTGAAGCTTCATTTGCCCTTTTATCGGAGTAAGTTTCAATGGAACTGTAAAAAATATTATTAGCTTTTAAATGAATTTTAATAACAAAAAAACAGTATACTAATCATATTTAAGTTTAAATTAGTGTTTCTCAAAATAAAATGAGTGGACAGGTGTTAATTTAGAAATGTATTGGATTAGAAAACAATAATTTTAACGTAAAAGACATAACTTAATAGATGTTAATGTTCAAAACATAATTTAAGTACCTGTTTGTACTAGTGCCAGAATGGCAGCTGTTTTTCTGTAGGTAGTAAGGTAGCAAACGAAAAGCAGTCCAAAAAAATTAAAATTCAATTGGAACAACTACTATAACTATTCATTATAATTTAAAATATTTTCAATTGAAACTAAAAATGTTTTTAAAAGCACAATTACACCACGAAAATCCATATAAATTGTTTCGGTTTGTAGTTTATTTTTACATAAATTATGTGGGCATAAATTTTAATTTTATGATTACCTTTAAATTACCTTCAACTTTTGTTCGATCCGGAATTTTAACAAAAAGCTTCTGTTGAAGTCCAATTTTTAAAGAGTCAAAATCGAGAATTGAGGAACTAAAAAATCCACTATTTATTTTGTCCATTTTTTTTTTACAATTTCTCAACAAAGAAAGCATGTATTAAACGTGACAAGTATCAAATAAAGTACTTAGTTAAAAAACAAAAGAATTAACAAAAAAAGATTTTTAATAATAACTGTTTATAAAAATATAATGTTTTAACTTTTTGTGTCTGTTTTTCATAAGCCACAAATTTTTAATTTTGATTAAAAAAATAAATAATAATAACATATTAAGAAATATAATTATTTTATACTCTAAGAAAGTGAATGGTAAATTTTTTTTCTATCTTTAAAATTTAAGTTGCATTAAATTTATAAAAGAATTATTTAAAATTACATTAAGACTTAATTAAAATTAAATGCTTACTTTAATTTGTTACAAAATCAATGAGGTAAATACAAGTAAGACAATAAAGAAAATCGAATTTTATTTTCAATAAATTGTTTTTAATTTATAAACGAACCCAAAGTTTGTTTACTGTTTTTTATTTTGAAGGTTTGAAATTTGTAAACAAAGTTTTTTTCGTCTTATTTTTGTTTTGTTTCAAATATAAACTGCTTTGTAAAAACAATAATAAAAATTCAACGATAAAAAGCAACGATTTAGAAACATGTTTAATAAATAAATAATAATAAATATTGTTTAGGCTGCTAACTCTAAAACGTTCATTTTTTAATTTAAATTTTGTTTTTATTAAAATAAAAAAACAAAACCTAAAAGCTAGCTTCACGTTTTCAAATGAGTGTTTATAAAATTTTAATCTTAGTTTAATATAACGAAATCAATCGTCATAAAATTTAAACTCAAACTAAAAAAGTGTAATTTTTAATGACTAGCAAAAAAAAAAGCGTTCAAAGTATAAGCATGATTTATTTTTATGACTACTGTAGCAAATACTGTTTGCTGATTTATACTGTTTCTGTTTTATATCTGCACTAACAGCTTTTAACTTTCTTTAAAACATTTTGAAGCTTCAAAATCTGTTTTTTAAAATCTTATGAGTAAGCGAAATATTTTGCAAAGCTTTTGAATTTAATTTTGTTGTACAAGTTTACAGTACAGATTGATAAAAAAAAGTTATCATTTTATTCCTTCAATACTATATTCACGTTTAGAATAGTCCAATTAATATTCAGAGAAAAATGTATGCACATTGTATGCTTAAAACAATAAATATACGTTTAAAAAAGTTTATGTTCTTTGACTTAAAAAGAAATGTACTAAAACGCTTATTTAAGGTTTGTTGAAAAACTCAAGTACTTAAACTTTTAACACAGTTTGAATGTGAACTGATCATATCGGTAAAAATAAGCTACTTAAACAACAGGTTATACTAAGTAGAGGTAATAATTGAAGTAGTTTCAAATATCACGTCATTTTAATGTGAGAACGGTTTTATATACTGTATTTCTATTTCCTGCTAACCACTTATGTCAAAATACGCATTTAAAAAGTTTAACCCTGAAAAAAAAAACTTCCTCTTACTTTTTGTGTGCAATCAAAATAATCACATGATTTTAGCTCCTGGGTAAGCTGCTGTATGCTTATTAAAACAAATTTTCTATTAAAAATATTTAGAAGATAAAAATATTTCAGTAAATAAGTATTCTTATATTGTTTGGTCTTATTAGTGAATTTTTTTAAATAATTGTTGAACTCTTTATTAATGTAGAGAAAAAAAGATTCTTTAAAGCTTTTATTATAAATTCTTAAAAACGAAGGCAATTTATAATTAACATTATAAAAGACACACTTATTCAGTGAAAATAAAAGACTAAATAGGTCAGTTTTAATTTTATCCCTTTTTAATTAGCTAACATAAGCACAAAACTCACTACTTTCCATAACACAAACATAAGGCACAGATAACTTGAAGTACTACTAACACAAATAAAAAAAACTAACTATTAAAAAAAAACAATTCACCTTAGCTTGTAACCTATGCAACAATCTGCAAATCAACAAAAAATACTCAATATATTTTCGACAAACAACCGCTGTGTTTAGTGCTTCTGTCTAGACAACTAATAGTTATGAATGAGAAAGTTATTAAAACGAGAAGAGAACACATATTAAAAAAGTAAGCGTTAAAAAACCGCAACCATGAAAAATTACAAAACTTAATGTGAAATTCTGTTAAAAAAATTTTTAATCTTTTGATACTGTCTAAAACTATACACTTTTTTAATAAATATGCATTTTAGAAGATTATTATATACACTTCCTTGGTATTTTTATTTGGTTTTTTACAAAAGTGGCGTGACATATCTATCGATTAAGGTTGATTATCAGTTTAAGAATTTTGTTATTAAACTAAATTAATTGTTGACTTTTGAAATAAATAGATAAATTAGTTTACTACAGGGTTTCCCAAACTCATTTACTAAACCGCCCCCTCTTCAGAAATTTGAAAAATAATGGCCCCCCTGGATTTTACAAAGTAGTTTTTCTCTTGAGTACAAACTTTTGAGCTAAAAAAATTTGTTCGGAATGTAATTTAGTCTGGTACTTCTTATGCACGTACTTTTGAGCTGTGTTCAAAGTAGTTTACAGGGCTTGAGAAAATAAGTTACAGTTTTTTTCTTATAAGCCCAGTAAAGTGTATTAAAATACTTAATTATTAAAAAGCCTTGTGTAATCTGTAATCAATCCTGTTTTTTTATGAATTGTTTCAAAACTAATGAAACTTTTAGGGTAGTGGTGGACACCTTTTGTAGTCAGCACTTCATATTTACTGAAAAATCTTTTCTAGTTTCAACTAGTTAATAAATGTAATTACGGGCTGCATAATTTAAGAAAATAACATATAGGAAAATTAGAAAACTCGAGCAAAATTTTAATAAAATGATTTAGTATTATTGTGATCTAGGAAGTACTATCGTGAACTAAACACCAAATTGAAAGCGTGTTTTAAAATATTAAGTTTCAAAAAACTAAATTTTTGTATTTTGCACAAGTAGTTTTCAAGTTACTTAGCGGGTCGAAATTTGACTGGACCAAAACCGTACGTTACCCATCTGAAATCTTAACTGAAACTTGACATTATAATAATCTCTCATATAACGTATTTCAGACATTTAGAAATTAATTTTAGGTAACTTATTTAAGCCGCTCAAAATAATTAAATAATTTTATGAATAGGCATATTATAAAACTACTATACCAGAGACTAAAAAACTATAAGATAATGAAACATAAAATAAATATTAAAACATAATTTTTGATCTAGTTTGAGGAAGTTTGACCGACTGGTTGATTATCTCACATGAAAAGTGGTTTCATCAACAGCTTTAGTTAATGCAGTAAAATTATTAATTTCAATGCTAAGATATATTATAAGCAAGTTAATTGTAAAATTAAAAATTTAATTTTAAACTTTTTAAATTATTTATTTTGTAGTAGACTTCCACTAAATAGTATTTGACTTGGAATATACTTTAGGAAACTAAACGTTAATTTTAATTTTTATTTTTAATTTAAATTCAAAAAAAATATCAAATTTTTTACAGTTAACTCTGTAAACAGAAAGTAATCAATTAAAAAATACTTTTAACTAGGTTAAAATTTTGTTTTGTAACTGTAGCAGTCTTTTTGATGGCTTACTGTTTAAATTTGTTTTTTCTCTAGTTATTAGCCTATAATATATTACCAGAAGAAAATAGTGAAAGACTAAAAGCTAGTGTTGAACTACTAAAACAAACAACAAATTATAATTGCTAATATATTAAAAATTAAGATAAAACATAAAACAGTTGCGTTAATAGTTTAAAATTCCTTAATATATAGATTTTTTAGCAATAATTAATCAAGTTAGAAAATAAAATTGAGCTTAAGAATCTTTTAAATGAAAAATTTAAAGTCATTTCAAATAGAGACCTCAAATATATACTCTTTTAAAACCAAAAAAAAACTTTTTGAAACTAAAACTTTAATTGTAATAATTTTTTTTTTATTTATACACATTAAACAAGTAATAACAAAAATATTTCAAATAAATTTCTTTCAAACGTATACTTTAATCACTATGCTATAAAAACTTTTAGTGTAATGTAAAACGACAAATATAAACTACAAAATTAACCAGCTCAAAATAAAACTATTAACAGATTTAAAACATAAACCATTTAATAAACACTGTAGACTTCTGCTTGAGTTCGCAATTTGAACAAAATCAAAAAGTGCAAATTCAAAAACTATTACCTTTTTTTTTTAATGATAAACTTGAATATGTTATATGCAATAACGTTATGAATAAACATGAAATAACCCAAAACATTAAACAAATACTCATTAAAAAAATAGACTTATATAAGATATTAAAGGTTATGTATTTTTTGTTTTATGAATACTTAGTTAGTAATAGACTTTATTTGACTTAAATATAAGAAAATATCAATTTGCACTTTTTTATGAGTAAAAAGTACGAACTCAACAGGAAGTCTATTGTCATTAATATTTAAATAAATAATAAACAATGAACTTTACCGCAAGATCAACAACAACAGCATCCGAGACAATCCTACGACCGGTTTCGTCCTTATTAGGACTCATCAGGCAGGAATAGTCGCGAGAAACCGCTATTGTGATCTTATACAAGCGGGCTTAAGTACGAAGTACTGAAGCGATCGTTTGTGGGTAAAGTTGAAAAAATGACACAGCTAAATCATTCACAGCCCAACGTCTCAGACATTGTCAGCTTGTTGTGAGATTGTAGTCTGCGCTCGTTTGATCAGTTTTAGCCAGTATTTATTTCGGCCATCATCAACGAAGTTGAGATGTTTTATGCAATCGATAATAAACAATGAACTTTACCGCAAGATCAACAACAACAGCATCCGAGACAATCCTACGACTCCTTTCGTCCTTATTAGGACTCATCATGCAGGAATAGTCGCGAGAAACCGCTATTGTGATCTTAAACAAGCGGGCTTAAGTACGAAGTACTGAAGCGATCGTTTGTGGGTAAAGTTGAAAAAATGACACAGCTAAATCATTCACAGCCCAACGTCTCAGACATTGTCAGCTTGTTGTGAGATTGTAGTCTGCGCTCGTTTGATCAGTTTTAGCCAGTATTTATTTCGGCCATCATCAACGAAGTTGAGATGTTTTATGCAATCGATAATAAACAATGAACTTTACCGCAAGATCAACAACAACAGCATCCGAGACAATCCTACGACCGGTTTCGTCCTTATTAGGACTCATCAGGCACTAATATTTGGTCATTAATATTTGTTAGGTATTATGAAAACCTTTTGTAGAGTAAATAACTTTATAAAAAATTTATTACAAAAAGACTACTTAAATACAATACAAACCAGGTAAAATAAGAAGTATTTTAAAAGATCAAATAAGACAACTTTCACAAAATAATTTTTGCTACTGAAGTCTAATATCATGTAAAGGATGGGGTTCATGACTGCTTGCAAGTTTATCTAATTGTATTCTTAATCAGTAAAATAAAGCCTTCTTTACAAATATCTCGATTAGATCTTTTGCTCAAGATGTTGATAGTTGAACTGAAAGCTTTCTCAACAACATAGCTAGAAGGAAAAACTATAAACAACAATCTAAATTCCTCTTAAATGATTGGATACTTCTGCCTTAGTTTTTGTTGAGTTCAAAAGCTTTTATATCGTTTTTTAAAAAACAAAAACTTTAAGTTCAAGGTCAGTTTGTAAGTCTGAGAAGATTTCCTGTAAGTCGTTTACTTCAAAAAGATCTTCCTCGAAGGGATCCGTATTTTTATCTATATGATAGCTTTTTTGTGTCAATTCGAAATTTTACTACTTAATATGTTGAAATTGTTAAAAATTCCAGATTTTTTAGGTTTTATTTTTGCCTAAATTGTCAAATTCCAGGTTTTTCCAGGTTTCTAGGTAAATTCGCAACCCTGTATAGTTTTATTTCTTAGTCTAACTTAGTGACTTTTCAAAAAACAATTGAAAATATCATGAGGTGACAATTAATAATAGATAACATAGATTTTTACAAACCATTTATAAACGACAATTACATATATGTCAGGTTATAAAATGGTAAGAGGGATTCTGATCGTCTATGATCTATGTATGAAATGGTTAAATAAGGAAGTATATGAATGAAAATAAGTAATTTACTTGAAAGAAGAAGTCATAAGTAATGATCTTTTTTCTATATTTTATATAGTCAAAATAAACTTTATTGTTTAAGTTTTACCTCAGGGTCAAATATTTAATAGCAAGCTAAAATTAGTAAAATAGCAAAATAAAAAGTAAAAACTATAAGACAGCCCCAAATTTCAAAATCGACCCTTTTTCGCCCCCTTACTAGTTATCGCCCACCCTTTCGCCCCCTTACTAATTATCGCCCCTCGACTTACTAAAATCGCCCCCAGAGGGGCGATATCGCCCACTTTGGGAAACCCTGGTTTACTATAACATAATTTAAAAAATAACTTTGATTCACTCTTGTTTTTTTTACTTATAACTGATCGAGTATCTCTACGAAAAATTCAAAACTGTAAATGTACTGTAAAATAAACTTTGTAAAAAACTTAAAAAATGATTTTTACTTAATTACAAACAAAATACTTTTTAACTTTTCAACTAAAATATATTTCAGTATTTTTTTTTTGAATAATATTACTACTAAAAATATACAGCTCTAAAGAATCTTTAATATATATTATATATAAATTATATAAAATATAATAAATACATTATTGTACGTAGAATATACTATAAAATACTTATCAAAAAAAAATTAACAAAAGTAAAGAGTTGTCCGTATATTAAACAGTCTAAACAAAGTTCGTACTATAAGCGCTTCTGACTTCTGAAAGTTACAAGTGACTAGGGAACTTGCTAAAGAGAGAAGAGAACACGTGTGAAAAAAGCAACGGCGAAAAAGTTTCAACAATGTCAACAGTTAAACAAACGTTTGAATTTGTTATGCTTTTCAACTTTTCAACTTGTAATTACTGACGAAGTTTCTATTTCTGTGTTAAAAAATTTAATTTTACAACATTTTAAATAAACTACCGGAATAACTCGTTTTACCGTAATCACTTTTTGAAAAATTTATTAGACGTACATATTGCTTTAATTAGTTTTATTTACTCTTAAAATTTTTAAATATAGACCACATAAGTATTTTAAAATTTATTTTTCTCTGAAGTTTATGATTTATGAGAATTAAACGTTAACTTATTTGTTTGAGGTTTAAGAATATTTCAATTACGATATAAGGCTACAGAAAACAATACCTAGTAATAGAAGCTTATAGTTTTTTTTTAATACGTGTTTCTACATAAATATTTAATTATGAGCGGTTAGTTGTTTCTCCACTGCGGCCAACTTGATAGTCGTGGTGTACGATTACCAAAATATACTAATGTAATTACAATAAATTGATTAATTTTACACTCATGACTTTAATCTTCTTTAAAAACATTAAATTGAGAAAAAAAACTTTTAATATACCTAAGTAATTATAGCTGTAAAGAATAATAAAGAAATTAAACTGTTGTGGTTTTTTAATTTTTTATTAATTATAAATCGGAATTCTACTCGTGTCATTTTTAATAGTAAAAAAAAATAACTTATATTTTTATTATTTCTATTTGGTAAACAAGGTTCTCTACATCTTTGTAAAAAAAAAATGCTAAGCAACCGATAAGAAGACTGATATTTACATTGCGTAAAAATACACTGTGCAAATAAACTAGCAATAACTGTTTTTTCAGAAGACTTAAATTAAAGAATATGAAAACAAAATCATTAATTTCATTTTTACAAAGATAGCTTTTGCTAAAACTAATCATAATTTTGAAAAAGTGCGATTTATAATTTTATGATGTTCAAAGAATTTTTTTCAAAATGACAGTTGCTTGATACTTTTTGACTCTCATTTATTTCAGCTACATTAAAAACAACAATAAGTCATAGTTATTAAAAAAAGATACATATCTATGTGGTTAATAACTTGAGCAACAAAACAATGTTTCAGATTCAAAACGAAATCTTTAAAGTTAAACCTTTGAAGTCGAATAAAGGTATTTACATGTTTCAAACAATGACTTCTGATGGTAAAAAGCTATAATTACCAAGAATTTAAAACTTTCTAAAAACTATTTAAGATACCGTTAGACCTAGATAAGCTTATGAAAATTTATTTTAACAGTAATATTTTGTGTTCCTATTTAATAAATTAAATTATAAAACAGTTTCATAGCTGTATTTGAAAAAGTTAACCATGTAATGAATATTTTTTTACTTACTCTAATTTGTTTGTCTTTCATATGTTACTTTTGATAGTTGATAAAAAGTTAGCTTAAACTCATTCCTTATAAAACGATTATAACTTGAACGCAGAAAGTGCCTAAAAATTGAGCTGTGTTGTTTAAAAAAGCATAAACAAACATTGGAAAGTTTTCGAGCAAAGTTTTGTTTTGGTAGATGCGAAGTATAAAAAGGTACATCAAAAAAACTTAAATAGTTGTTGCTTCATATTTCAAGTTCATTAAATACATTTTTAGTTTAAAATCTAAAGTTACTCATTTTTACTATAACTAAAATGTTATGTTATAACTATGCTTTTGTTATGATTGTTATAAATAACTTACTTAAGGTTTAAAATATTAACATAAAAATGTATCTAGCTAAATGTTATTCAAAAACTAATAACAAAACTACATAAGAAAATTGTTTAAATAATATCATTTGTTACAATATCATATATTTTATTATAGTTAAGCAATTCTTTTAAAAAGCACAACCATAACAACTGTTATTGACTAGTTTAAAAAAGATATTTTGCTGACCTTTTTTTGTTTACAACTACAAAAAATAATATTTTATAGTATAAATGACAGACCAAAAAGCGTAGACTAAAATGTTTAAAGATTAAAAGGTAAAAAAATAGTTTTCAAACTTTGTTATATAACATATTCGGTAGTTTTTATGAAATGATTTGATATGAACCATTGAATCTTTTTATACTTATTTTAAACATATTTCATGACCTCTGTTATAAAGCTTTAAAAGATGCAAGTTTTAATAGAAATATTGTTACCCAGACTAGGAGCCTCACTGATTTCCTTCGAAAGTGCCTCGGTCTCCGGCTAGACAATCTCATCAGATTCCAGGTTAGCAGTAGTCTCAGAACAACTCATTTCGGTTCGCGAACGTGTGCGTGGCACATTTAAGACTAATGACTTTTTTAGTGGTTTTAAGGACATAATTATATAACTTATATAACTTAATATAATAAAACTAAGTAATGTTGTTTTATTATGTACAAATAAACGCAATGACAGCGCACAATAAGTCTAAACACTTAAAGTTAATAATTAGAAGGAAAACTTCTCTGGATTCCCTCCTTGACGTGTCACTGGTCTTCGGTCGCTCAGTTTCTGGCACTCGACGTTGGTCCGTCTCGTGTAGAGAATCTTGATGAACGTGTTCTTGGTCTTCTTTCGGTTCCTTTCCGTAATCGGAGCGTGGCGATAAAATACAATATTAAATAGGCACGATGGTATAAATATATATAAATGTTACAATACAAGTACAATAATAAGTAGATACGATAATATAAATATGTATAAATATTACGACAGAATTAATTAAAAGTACGAAAACAACTTGTTAGTAGAAGTGTAGCTAAGGTTGACGCCACAGTCTGTGTGGGCTTTCTCGATAAGATGAATGTTCAAGTTTGTTTCTTTGAACGCTGTGGACTCAATCGTGAAATTCAATGTTCAAATTGATCCAAAGAAGTTGTCTGCTACAGTATGCGTAGGCTTATGAGTATGGCACGTTAACAAATCAAATCGAGTTGTTCGCCCCGTCGACGTTGTTGAGTAAGAAGGTTTTCTCGGATGTCATCTAGTTTTTCCAAGATGGCGGCTAACGCTCAAATTTGCGAGCAGCAGAGTGTCGCTTCGTGCTTGTTTCGAGGTAAAATGACGTACTTCACGCTCTAATTGGGCGTATTTATAGTTTTTCGATTCTTTTTCTAGAATTTCCGATGGGCTTTGGACTGTAGATCACGCGCTCTCTCATTTGATTCTCTCATTTTTCCTTAGCCAACAAGTTATTTCCAGTTCAGTCAAGAAATCATAACACAATCATTATAAATTAACTCTTATTTTGTTTGTGAAAAATATTTTTTTTGGGAATTAGTTTTACTATACTTATTTGTTGCTTTTTAAAGGAAAAACATAATATCAAGTGATAAACATTAATTTCTTTAAGTTATCAAAATTTGGACACATAAGGGAAAATAAAATTTTGCATAAGTGTCCAACAAAAAACTAGTTTTACAAAAGTCTGACTGTATTATATAGTTTTATAACAGTCGGATTTAACATGAAGTATTTTACCTATTTTTAACTATAAACTTCTAAAAATGTGTAGAAATTATTTTATTTTATTAAAAATGAACACATATACACAACTACTTTAGCATCTATTCTTTCATTACAGTATTCATTTTTTACAGAACCAAGTTGAAGTGTGTTGATTCGTTAACACACAGAAACATATGTTGGTACAACAAAGAAGAATACTGTATAATTTGTTATTAGTTATCTTATTACTTGTATTCCTAAATATTAAGCCAATATTGTTAAGTGTATCTTTAAAAACCAAACAGTATTAGTTGCTCGAAGTTATGTTTAAGTTATATTTAGTTTAACATTATTTAAAATGACATTTTTTTCAAGTAAGTGAAACACGTATTTTAAAAATAATTTTATTGCTTAATAAAGTTCTGTAGGTAGCTTTTACAAACTAATTCAAATATTTTTAAAACGCAAAATAGTTCATACAGATAATTTTTTGCACAAAAATCAAAAATATTAAGCTGTTAACAAGAATCTTTCTAACTATGTGAAATAATTGAAAAGAAAGCAAGACTAAAGTTAGAATTTCCAGAAGTTTTTGCATTGTTACTGATTTTTAAATAGAACATTTTTCTTAGAAGTTATAATCGTTAAAAAACTAAATAAGTTATACGTGAAATTAAAGGTGAAAGCAATTAAGATCACGTTGTAATTACATTAATTTAAATTAACAGAAGTGCTTTAGAAATTTGAGCGTGTTGTTCCAACTAATACATATTTAAAATATTTAAAAACAAACATTTAAATTTTTTAATTTAATTTATTTAATTTGATTAATGGCCAACAAATATTTAAAAGGTTAGAATGTAGTGTTAAAGCTTTATGTTAAGTAAACAAGGTAAAAACAAAAGTAGCAAAAAAAGCGTTGATTTTTAATTAATTTTTCAGGCCTGTGAACCCTATTTTTAGTTTTTATTAGTATTTGATAGTAATTAAACACTTGTATAGCTGCATTAAAAGTTTGACTATGTTTAGTTTTAATTAATTTGTCGTTTAAAATTAAAAAAAAACTCTTTAAAAAATAAAACTTTAAGGTACAAAACTAAATTGTAATGTAAGATCTATTAAAATTTTAAAGCTTAATATAATTGTATTGTTCTTAAATAAAAAATGCTGTTTGTAGTAGTCATTATTGTGTTTTTAAATAACAAAATATCTAAATAATTGTTTACGTACAGTTTGCGTAGTATAACAACATTGTTCTTAAAAATTCGTGCAAAGCCTCAATGTGGTTTTTAGCGAAAATTTTTTTATCAATCACTTAAAAATTTAAAAAAATAATCATTTACGTAATTGGCGGGTTATTTCAGTTTAAAACTAAAGTTTTATAATTAATTTGTTTTGCTCTTTTAAAGTTAAATTAAGTCTTTAAAATTACTAATATGTATAATCAGAATTCGTATTTGTTAATCTTAATGAAATATTTCGCGTTATTGAATAGTTTCAGTAAGGCCGACAATAAAAAATAGCTTTTATTTTAAACAAAGAAAAATTATTCTAGTTAGAGCTTGATTGTTTACTCATTATTGAATAATAAGCAGTCATTAGTAAACATAGTTGCAAAAGTTCCAGTTATGGCTCATTTGAAAATGATGTGACGTCATAAAACACTCGTCAAATTGTTGTTACGTCATAACAATGCTCGTTTCGCTGCTCATTGATTAATTTGAAGACATATTCGAGTTTTTAGCTCGTTGAAATGTCGAAAGTTGATGATAAAATGAAAATGTTTGTTTTTGATCATAGAAAGGCACGTAATAATTGTAAAAATCACTTTAATATTTTAATTTTGATATACAGCTTTGTTTCCGATTAAAAGTTGACCAGTTTTGTTGCATTGATGGAATATTAGGCTGCTGAAATGAAATATGCATAGTTTGAAAGTTTAAATTTTGCCGATAAAAGTTGACATCATAGAACGATTTTACTCCTTCTATTGCTTTGAAGTTGTCTGCGGTAGACAGACAAGCTTGCTTCATAGTCATGTTGTGACAATTGAATTTTCGTTTACTCTGTTGTACTTTGAAAAGTTCTACTTTGATTTGACCTCTGTATATGATTTCGCACTTGATAGCTTTGTTAAATAATTTCCAAATATATTTTTTTTGCAAAGAAGGCAATCACAATGACTGACTTAACCCTGAGTTGCGTTTGACTCGAGGTTAACCTCTTTTTGTTGCAAAACTAGTTTACGTGGTTGAATATAAAATAATATTTTCAGAAATTAAAGACGAAAACTTAATTTTATGATATAATCAAGATATAATCAATTATAATTGATACTTGAAATACTACTAGAGTTTTACGCTCAAGACTTGTGGCCGAAAAAGGATCAAATCTATTACTGTTAAAGGTAACAACCCTAACCAGGTTTGGTCTGTTACAAATGGTGACTAGGATTTTATTATGGGCACGAGACTTTCCTAATACTACAGATATAAGCAGTATAAACCTCTTAGAATTTAAGAAATGACAGCAGTGTCATTATGTCAGAAGAGGTGAGAGATTTAGAATAAGTGGATCAGGAACTGGAAAAACAAAAAGGAGCTAGAGCATTACAAGAAGAGCTAAAAGATTTGTTAATATTGTATCTACACCAAAATTTTAAAATATTAAATTCTAAACATGAATTTTTCTAACGATTTCACTTGAGTAATAATAAAGGTTAATTGATGTAAGAGTTTCAGAAGTTTATAAAATATTGCTGTAATTTTTTCTTTATTCTTTTGTCGAGAGGTTATAATTTTATAAAAACTAAACAAGTTGTTACTTGAAATTGAAGGTGACAGCTAATAAGGCCACGATATAATTACATTAACTTAAAACAACTGATGTGCTTTCTAAATATGTTCCTGTTTTTTTAAGCAGTAGAAAAAAAAAATAAAAAAGCTTAATTATAAAAACAAAAGAGGTACAAACAAAAACATCAAATTGAAATAATTAAACATTTTTTTAATTTTTTAATGTTTTAAGTTTTAAACATTGTTTAAATGCACTTGAACTTTTAAGGCGTTGAAAATGAATTCTGACTAGGTTAATCTTTAAATATTTTCTGTATAAAACTTTTAAATTATAAAAATTTGAAAATATAATAATTCAAAATACATAACAATAAAATATTGTAAGTTCTAGTAATTTTTTGAAGCTAATATACTTAACACAAAGTTTAAAATAATACTTTTAGTTGTAAGAAGTAAGTATAAAAGTCAGACAATGTTAAAGTAAATATTTAAATAGCTTAGTGTAAAATAATCCTTTTACTTTCAAATAACAATGTTCTGTATAACTTCAATCTATTTTTGTTGTCTTTAGCGAAAAATTAAGTGTAAAGGAGAGCTGTTAATTCAATTACATTTAGATTTTTTTAAAAAATTAGTTATGCAATTGGTAAGTTATTTTAGTTTAAAACTATTGTTTTTTAGTTAATTTAGTTAGGTTTTTTACTAATGTTAGATAAATAATTTACTATTAGATATTAATGTTTAAAAATATGCTAAATTTGTAGTCTTTTTTTCAGCTTCTAATAATTTTAAGTAAACAAAAGCAATTTTTTCCCTGGTTTGAGTTCAAAAATATTCTATTATAAACTTGATTTCCTCACTATCAAAAATATAACAATTATTTGAAAATATAGTTGAAGTAGTATTATTTATTGCTAAATAGAAACTGTTGTGATGTAATAAAAGAGTTTTGAAATTGTAGTGACGTCATTTCATTGTTAGTGTCTCTACGGGTCTGTCTTTTAATGGGTACTATTGTGTGGGTAGAATTGCTGCAATCAATTCTGCCCGTAATTTTATGTGATCTCATTTAGGAGTTGCTGCAACTAAATGAATTTTTTTTTTAAAGTTTGTAAACAAACAACAAAGAGATTCTAGGCCTTTAAAATCATTAGGAATTTTTATGCGTACTATTTTATGGGTAGAATTGCTGCTATAAAATCTTTGCATAACTTGATGTGATGTTATTATAATTATGGGTATTATTAAGATGTTGCTGCAATTTAATGAAAAAAAAAATGTAGCTTGGGCTTATAAAAATATTATTAATAAAATATTATGGTCTGTTAATATACTTTACAAAAAAAAAAACAAAAAAAAAAAAAAACAAACAATTTGTTTTTGAATATTCATTAATTTTAGTGAACTTATAGAAGTAAGGACTTGGCCTTTTATATATATTTGTGTTTTTATTTTAAAATTATAAGTACACTTACCTTAACTATGTTTTTTATAATCAAAAATGAACTTAGCAAGATATTTGATAATTAACTAGAATGGTGATACACCAATATGAAAGTGAATTAAAATAACATTTATATAATTTAGGCTCTAGACTAGTCTGAACTAAACCATTATTTTAAAATGTGCTTTTAACAAAGTAAGTACATTGATAAGGAACGCAATTTTAAGAAAAATGTATCCGCATTAGGTACGTACCTGCATAAGGTACGCAATATGTATTTAATTACACATTCATCTGTTATACTTAAAGGATTTCTATGATAAGTATGCACCCGGTACGCAAAAATTTTTTATTTTCTTCACGACTTTTAACTATTGAATATTAAAGATCAATTCACTATTATATATTGTTTAACTTTTAGTCTATGTCATAAAAATGTAGTAGAGAATAACAATATATTTTACATGAGCACACGAATTTATTTATTTAAAAGCAATCTAATGGCGACAATATATAATTCACTAGGTTAACTATGATTTTGCGTAAAATAAACCATAGTAGAGCATTTAATTAAATATCTAGGTATCACTAATTTTTCATCACAAACAAAGTAATCTCTTTCATCTCCCTCGTTTCCTTTGCAGACTTTAATTTTTCTACTGCAGCTGTCTTTTTCATAAACTTCAACAGAATCATTTACATTATTTTTCTTTACAGTATACTTTTCAAATTCATGCTGACGTTTAACTTTCGTTTTAAGGATTTGGTTTTCATTAGACACAATAATGTGCTCTAGTTTATTTGATATTTCGTTTACAAAAATGAAGTTTTCTTTTTTTAAATATAGTTCCGTATTGTAGCTTTTAGCATGTTTAAATAAACCATCCTCTCCGTTCTTTCTAATTGAATAACCTGTTGCAGTGTAAGACCTTTCTGTTAGATAAACACCAGGTCCATATTTTCCACTGATTGAAGGTTTAAAGCCTTGTTCAAGTATTCCAACTGTATTTTCATGATTTGTGCCATGATAAAGTAGTAACTTATCAATTTTGTTTTGCTTTTTTTCAATACACTTACGTGGTTTTACTCTGTATATTTTAAGTCTAAAAACTTCAAATGATGGAATTTCTAAACTAGGTTTTAACATTTTGTCTACAAAGCATTTCTTAATTAACTTATAATCGTTGTCTTTAGCTCGCATTTCTCTTAAGAAGTAAATTGAATCTTTGCTGTAAATATCAGCTATGTTCATAGCAACACCAATGTTATCAGCTACTTCGTTATCATTCATATTTTCTGTTAAATAAGATATATTCAGATGTTTTGTAGATTATTAAAAATATATTTTTATCTTTTAATAAGTACCTGCCGATAAATTTGTTTTTTTTTTTACATTAAGTTTGTAAATATGCTTTCATTTAATATCTTTTGTTAAGTTTGTTGTAGAAGTAATAAGTTTACAATTAGAGTTTATTAAGATATTTTCGAAGTTGCGACTATGGTTAAGATAAAAAACAATTTTTTTCATTTTTAAGTTAGCGAGTTAAAAGTTGTTTTGTCATTTTTAGCTAATTTAAAAAAAATAAATTTTGCTTCAGCATAAAATAAACATTCTTTTTAAACAAACTAATTTAGAAATTAAGCTCTATTTATTTTAAATGTAATTAACCTTTTTTTTATTAAACTTAAAATTAAAACTGTAGAGTATAATGAAAGACTATATCATTTAACATAATACTCAATATAAACATTTTTTTATATAGAGTAGTGTATTTCAAGTTTAGATTAAGTTATTTTACTACAACAAAAACATAATTGTGAATAATGCTAAAATTAAATTCCTTTCGCATGGGTAAAATAAGGTTCATTCTAAAATATCACAGCTAAGCTATGTATGATTATTTGCTTTAACAAAAAAAAATATATACTTATCGATGACGAAATCGAAAGTTTACTAAGTATAGCTAATGTGGAAAAAGTTCAGAATTAAATAATGTCCAATAAGTTTAAAATATCCATTTTTACGAAAAAAAAACTGCTATTCATAACCAAGTAGATTAACGAAGATGAGAATTTCTAAACAAAAACCAAATTTACTGTTTTTGTTCACTCTAAAAACTGTTTACATAAGAAAACTATCAAAAGGTAACTAAATATAAGTTATCCTAAGTGATTTCACTGCGTAGAACATAGCTGCTAAACATTAACTAAATATGCTCGTTACTAAGAGTATACCAATAAAGATTAAAAATAGAGAGAATAACATTTGGTATATCAGCTCTGAAAAAATAATTTCTCTAAATGATTATCAGCGAAAATTTTTTAATTCACTGATGTAATTATAACTAGATATCATTTTTTTCTATTTGTATTATGAGAAAACAACTGCTAAAAATAAGCAAAACACTATCATTCTTTTAAAATTATACCTGTTATAATTTTACTAAAAAAACACGGCTACAAATAACCAAGTAATAACTGTAATATTTATAAGTTTAATGAGATAAATTCTAAACATATAATGCAATTAATTAGTTGAGAAACTGTAATTAGTTTATAAACTAAAACACATTAATCAGTGAACAAAAACTAATAATTTCTAGAGACTTTCACATTGTACTTGTGTTTGAAAATTTTCACAGGTTCTAAAATACTTATTTTCAAATGATTATTTTTCCATTTACGAGTCGCATTTTTATGGTTATTAATGTACAAAACGATTTTACATCGAAACAGAGTTGTCAGAAATGAAAAACATAAACCCTTGTTTATTTTTAACTTGTATTTCATGCTATAGTACTTTTTAAACCAATTAACAATGACAAATCTATTTTATTGAAGACTGTTAGATATAATATCATTAGATGAAGATGTATAGTAATTGTTAGATATGTATAAGATAAATTGTAATACAGTTAATGAGGCTTAAATTTTGCATTAGATAGAAGAAAAGTTTTTTTATTCTTCAAAATTCCTGTGTTCTTAAATTATATGGTTTACAGTTTACACTAGCCACTAGAGCAAGGTTTCTAAATGTGGGACTTTTAACATATTCAGAGGGCCATGAGCAGCAAAGGAGCCACGAGGGGGGCCATGAGATCATAACCTAAAACTAACACTAGATATTCTGGAGTTGCAAATGAAGGGCAATAAAAACAGGTTTTAGGTGTTTTTAATGTAAGATTTTAAACTTGCACTAGATAACATGGAGGGAGTGATAGAAGCACAAAAAAAACTATGGAAGGGAGACAGAGCTTTTTTAATTTCCTTAAAGTGAGCTAGTTGAAAAAAAAATTGGGAAACCCTAAAGTAGTGATACGTTTATGAGCAATATCAAAACAACCATCTTACCTATATTTGATAAATCATAACCAATGGTTAGTTAAAATATAAAATCCATATTTGGTGTATCAGCCCTACTCAAACTAATCTAAAGGTCAAAAACTATATACAAAGAAGGACAGAGCTAATAAAATAAAGGTATTTTCTGAATGTTTACTACGAAGAAAACAACAGCTTAACAAAATTCAGTTAATAGTTGTTAAGAATTAGTTGTTTACAGTTGTTAAGAAAATTTATACTTGTTAAGATAACTATGAAAAAAGACACGGCTAATAACTATTAAGTAAGTACTGTAATGATTTAATCATTTAAAAGTGAAACTGAGATCCTGCCAAGCAACAAAGTATTGAAGAAACTGTACTTGGAAAGTTTAGTTTGAAATAGCACATGAAAGTCATTAAACGACAAAAAAAACGTTCAAAATATTTAATCCTAGAACCTGGTGCACGAAGAACATAACAGTTTTTGAATTGAGGAAATAATACTATAAAAATCGTTTTTAGATATTCTTCTGTAGACAGCATTAAAATTTAAAATTATTTTTATATAAAAAATTAATATTACGTTTAAAAATTTTAAGTAAGATTTCAAATGGTCCTTTTCATTTGGTTATTACCAGCAGCAAAGCTTCAATATCATTTAAATTGAATACCGGAGTTAGGAGAAATTTTTATGATCTTAACATAAAACATCATATAAAAGAATTTTATTAAATCATATTAACAATGACAATTCTGATGCGTTTTAGAGTTTTGAATATAGTATTACAGCATAAAGTATTTGCCTTGTTGAAATGAGGAAGTCAAAAAAATACTGGAGCATGGAATTTTGCTTCAAATAAACAAACGTTTAATTAGCAATCACTATTCGAAAATTTTAAAATAATGGTAAATTTGCTTAATACTAGTCATTAGAGTATTAAATAATTATAAAAATAAACTCACAAAGTTTGAATAAACGATTAAGTTTAAACTTAGAAGTTTGTAGTACTGACTAGTGAGTTTTTAATAAACGAACTTCAGTAGTACTCTTACATTTGCAGGCCATTAATGTTAAGGATATTAAGCTTTTATTAGTATAAATATCTATCTTTATTTCTTTTGGTATTTAGAAAAAAGATATTATATAAATTTTAGTTGAAAATAATCTTTTGCCAAAATTTAACTACTTGATTAATTTTTTGAATTAAATACAATGCTAATTAACATCATGTTAGTTACTAATAATGCACCTATTGAATTTTAGTCCGGATAAAATTCCACTCCATAAATTCATCTTTTTTTTAATGTTCTACGAAAAACCTTCACTTTTCTACAAAGCATTTTTCAATTAACTTACAACCATTATCTTTAGCTAAAATATATAATTTTTTTATTTCTTTATAAAAAACAATCTACTCTAAACGCTAAAAACTAAATTCATTCAAAAAAAATACGGCTAATCTGAAATTTAAACAGGTACTGTTTTGACTTATAAATATAAAACCAAGTGCTTTTCAGTGACCAAAAGAAACTATGGTAAGAATAGTTTATGTTGAAATGAAAAAGAACTAAACTAAAACCTTTTATACTGTAAATACGAAAGTGAATGATTGATAAACGATAACAAATATAACTTATTCTTGGTTTTTTAAGTATGAGAGAACAAATTCTAATCAATAATCGAATAAAGATCATTTAGTTAGATCACTCTGACTAGAATATTATTTCTATGATAACTAAATATTCTTGTAACTTTAAAATTAAAATAAATAATTATTTAATGATTAGTTTAAATACAGAAAAGATTCTTGTTACAGGGTTGCCAAATAATTAAAAAAAAGAAAATAAATAAGTTCTGTACATGGTTTTAAAAAGTACAAGTTTTTATTGGTCATGTTTTTAATATAAGAAAAATATTTGTTTATTACTTTCCGAAGTAATATAAAATTTCAAGTTAGATACTGGAATGCAGTTTTAGAAGTGTTTTTTAATAAAAATAATTCTAAGTGGTACAAAAAATGTTCGTATACAATGGGTATTTCGTATTTAAACTAACTTTATCTTTAAACTTAAAATGCCATGCTTCAGCATTTTTCAAACCAAATTGACTAAAAATGGCAATTTTGATTTATTGTTGTCTTTATAGTTGCCATATTCTTATGAACCAGTCGTATTGAACTTACTGGAAAAAAAAATTTTGCGTTAAATAAACAAACGTTTTTTAAGTGTTTATTACTTTAAGTTTATGAAATTGTGGAAACTTAGCTTTAAACTAGTCAATAGAGTATTGAATAATTACCTGCATCAACTAAATAAATTAAAATTAATGCTCAACTTTATATTATGAAACATTAAGTTTTTAACCAATCAACCTTAGTGTTACTCTTTTATTGTAACGAAATGTGCTTTGTTTTTTTCGACTTCTTACCACACTATTTGTAAACTTATGGCCAGAAAGTACCTGTGTTTTCTTATGATTGTTTTTTGTTAGAAGTTGTGACAATATTAGTTAGTTTATATTGAATTTTTTGTTGAAGAAACATTATTGAACACAATTATTACTAGAGTTACATGTATATTTGTCATTAAGTATTAACGTGCGCTAAAAAAGTAAAAGTAATACTATTTATCAGCCCCGTTTATAACATTTGCAGTCCAATAATGTTGAAAATACTAACCTTTTAAAAGTACAAATAGCTATGTTTATGTCTATTGGTATTAAGAAGAGATAAATAAAAAAGTAAAATAAAAATTCTTAATACCTTAGTGCTCATACAAAAGTAGAACTTGAAAAATTATTTAAGAAAAAATAAATGTATTCTTGTTAACGCTTTAAAAGCACTTACGTAATAAATTATTATTTTTACCATACTTGCAACTTATTAGTTACCTTCTAGTTTTAAAATTTATAGTTTTTTCTAAAAGTTAAAAATGTTTAACTTAAAAAAGTTCATTAATAAATTAAACATAGTAGTAACATGAAATTATTTAACATTTGTTTTTTAAGTAAACGTTTTAATAAATTTTACACTACATCTAAACATATAAATGTTTAGAAAATAAAATGAATGACAAAGAAGTAGTTAAACTCAACAATATTACAATCAACATGGATGACAGTTATAGTACAGATTCAATTTATTTCCTAAGAGAAATGCGAGCTGTAGATAAAGATTATCAGTTAATTAGAAAATGCTTTGTAGACAAAATGTTAAAACCTCGTTTGTCCATTGAAGTTTTTCAACTTAAAATATACAGAGTAAAAGCACGTAAGTGTATTAAAAACAGTAATCAGGAAAATGATAACTTATTACTATTTCATGGCACAAATCATGACAATACAGTTGGAATACTTGAACAAGGTTTTAAACCTTCTAACGAGGGAAAATATGGACCTGGTGTTTATTTAACAGAAAGATCTTACACTGCAACAGATTATTCAATTACAAAAAACGGGGAAGAGGAAAAGTTTGAAAAATTTAACGATTACGAAAGGTCTGATACCAGAATGGAAATTTTACTAGAGAAAGAAAACTTTGTTTTTGTAAATGAAATCCTCGATACGAAAAATCTAAAGTACAAAACTGTTTCTAATGAAAACGGCTTACTAAAAACGGACCTAAAACGTAAGAACGTATTCGAAAAGTATACCATAAAGAAAAATGATAAAAATGATTATGTTGAAATTTATGAAAAAGACACCTGGGGTAGGAAAATTAAAGTGTGCAATGGAAATTTGGATGATGAAGAAGATTATTATGTTTGTGATGAAAAATTAGTGATACCTAGATATTTGATTCAATGCTCTACTAAGCTTATTTTTATACAATCAAAATTATAAACTAGTCATTTTTTATTGTCACCATTAGCTTTTTGACTTTTAATAAATACATTAGTGTTCAACTTATCTTTTTTATATTTTATAGTAATATAAAATAAAGTTAGGAACATCTAGATTAAGTATTAGAATTATCAGTATGTTGTCAATGTACAAATCTAAAATAGATATTAACGTTTAATATTTTCTTGTTATTTTAAGATTCCAGGTTAAAAACAACTTCATTACATTTAGATCTAAAAGTAGTTTTATGTTGTTTTATTAATTATATTATTTTTTGATTATATACAAAAAATCCTATAAAATACATTTTTTGAAAATTAAAGTACGCTGAATTTCCTAACTAAGGTATACTTATAACTTCCAACCGGAATATTTTCAACTCGCACGATTTCATCTATGTTTTACAAAAATTATGTTAACATAGTTTTTAGTCATTTTATATCTATGATCTATACTGTCACTATTACCCTTATTCTTGGTCAGTTAGCGATTTTTTGGTTTAAAACGGACAAGAATTAAACGTCGGTTGAATCTGAGCTTTCCCAAAAGTTACATATTTTCGCTTCAAATTAACTTCCTCTTTATATTACTAAGTTAATTTCTTTTCTTTTTAGGCCTTTACCACCGTTGGTATTATGTTTTGATTTATTACGACTCCACGTTTTTTCAATTACATTTTATTTTCTAAATAAGAACTACTAAAATTCATGTTCTAATTCGTTCATGGTCACAATAAGAACTAGCTATTTAGTTAAACATAAAAACTTTAAACTTTTTTTGTGATTTTTGTTTTAAGCAGCTATTCAAGTCTATAATTTAATTATTCTGTATAACAAAAGTACAACTTAATTGTTAGTGTTGCTTGTATGGTTATCAAAATATTAAAACTAAGTTTTGTGTATGATACTTAATTTTTTTTTTCCCACTAAGACATTAATTTTTTTGTTCGGTTTTAAAATAAAAATGCATTTAATTATTAACAGTTTTAAATTGTTTTTCAGACTTTTTTACGAAACAAATGATAATATAATACGTAATTATTATTTATAAACTATATTGTATTTAAATAAAAAGCAGATTGATACTTTCAGATTCCAATTATTATTTAGACTAGAATTCCGCCGGATCGAAATATCAAAATTGACATTCGGATTCGGCTGAATCCTAATTTAAAAATAAAATTCGGATTCGGCCGAATCCAAAATTTTTGGACTCGGTAGATCACTACTTTAAATTTAATAATAACTTTTTTTTAAATTAAGACCATTTATTTATTTATGTGCATTTAGTAGAAACTATATTAAATCTTTGTTTTAAGCATAAGTAATCTGATTAATTTTTTTGAAATAGCTTGTTTAAAATAGTCCTTTAACTTTCAAATAACATTGTTCTGTGTTAAATTTCAATGTAGTTTTGTTGTGTTTAGCGAAAAATGTATTGTAAAGGAAAACTGTATATTCAATTACATTTAAATTGAAAAAAAAATTAATTATGCAATTGGTAAGTTATTTTAGTCTAAAATTATAAATATCTAGCTTTTTTAATGAGTTTTTTTCCTAATGTTAGATATATATTTTACCATAAGATATTAATGTTTATAGATATGCTAAATCTGTAATAAGCTTTACAGCTCCTAATCATTTTAAATAAGTAAAAGCAAATATATTTTTTTTGGATTAAAAACTATTCTAATATGATTTCCTCATTATCAAAAATACAACATTTATTAGAAAATATAGTTGAAGTAGTATAATTTATTGCTAAATTGAAACTGTTGTGATGTAATAAAAGAGTCTTGAAATTTTCGTGACTTCATTTCATTGTTAGTGTCACTACGGGTCGGTCTTTTAATGGGTACTATTTTATGGGTAGAATTGCTGCAATCGATTCTGCCCATAATTTGATGTGATTTAATTTAGGTGTTGCTGCAATTAAGTTGCTGCAACTAAATGAAATTTTTGTATTTCAAGTTTGTAAACAAACAACAAAAAGTGCCTAGGCCTCTAAAATCATTATGAATTTTTGTGGGTACTTTTTAATGGGTAGAATTATTGCAATAAAATCTTTGCATAACATGATGTGATGTTATTAAAATTATGGGCAGTATTAAGATGTTGCTGCAATGAAATAAAAAAACAATTGTGGCTTGGCCTTATAAAAATATTATGGTCTGTTATTATAGTTAAGACTTTGTAAATAAAGAAAATAAAATAAAACAAACCATTGGTTTTTGTGTATTTAAGTATATTTAGTGAACTTATAGAAGTAACGGCTTGACTTTTTATAACTACATTTTTTTGTATTTTATAATTGATAAATATTTTTAATATTTTTATAATCAAAAATAAACTTAGCTGGATATTTAATAATTAACTAGTATGATGATTCAACAATATCGAACTGAATAAAAATAATCATTTAATTTAGGTTCTAGTCTAGTCTAAACTAAACCATAGTTTTAAATTGTGCTTTTAACAAAGTAAGTGCATTGATAAGGTACACACTTTTAAGAAGTATGTATCGGCATTACGTACGTAGCTGCATAAGGTACGCAATAAATATTTAATTAAAATTATTTATTATATTTAAAGGTTTTATATAACAAGTACGCAACCGATACGCAAAAAGAATTATTTACTTAACGACTTTTAACTATTGAATATTAACGATCATTTCACTTCTAACTGCTTCACAATTATATATTGTTTAACTTTTTGTCTATGTCATAAAACAGTAGTAAAGATTAACAACATATTTTACATGAACACACGAATTTGTTCATTTAGAAGCAATCTAATGGCGACAATATATAATTCACTAGGTTAACTATGATTTTTTGTAAAATAAACCATAGTAGAGCATTGTATCAAATATCTAGGTATCATTAATTTTTCATTACAAACAAAATAATTTCTTTCATCTTCTTCGTTTCCATTGCAGACTTTAGTTTTCCTACCGCAGCTGTCTTTTTCATAAACTTCAACAGAATCATTTTCATTATTTTCTTTACAGTATACTTTTCAAAATCATGCTGACGTTTAATTTTGTTTTAAGGATATGGTTTTTGTTAGAAACAATAATGTGCTCTAGTTTATTTGATATTTCGTTTACAAAAACGAAGTTTTCTTTGTTAAATTCTAGTTTCGTATTGGAGTTTTTTGCATGTTTAAATAAATAATCCTCTCCGTTCTTTTTAATTGAAAAACTTGTTGCACAGTGAGACCTTTCTGTTAGATAAACACCAGGTCCATATTTTCCACGGGAGCCGATCATTTCTAACCCGCTATCATTTCTAACCCGATCACTTCTAACCCGATCACTTCTAACCCGATTACTTCTAACCCGATCATTTCTAACCCGATCACTTCTAACCCGATCACTTCTAACCCGATCACTTCTAACCCGATCATTTCTAACCCGATCACTTCTAACTCGATCACTTCTAACCCGATCATTTCTAACCCGATCACTTCTAACCCGATCATTTCTAACCCGATCACATCTAACCCGATCACTTCTAACCCGATCATTTCTAACCCGATCATTTCTAACCCGATCACTTGTAACCCGATCATTTCTATCCCGATCATTTCTAACTCGATCATTTCTAACCCGATCACTTCTAACCCGATCATTTCTAACAAGATCATTTCTAACCCAATCACTTCTAACCCAATTAAACCCGATCATTTCTAACCCGATCATTTCTAACCCGATCGTTTCTAACCCATTTTACTTATGTTACGTTTTATTTTTTTAGTCTAAATTTCATGCAAAAATAAACTAGTCTTAATGAAGTTATTAAAGTTACTTTAAACATAATGATTTATTGTGTTACGTAAAAACATTTTTAGTATAAATTTTAATTTTAGTATCAACTTAAAATAATCTTAATATATTTTTATTACCTCATTATCCTATACATATTTTTAGTTTTTTTCTATTTTTATTTTTTGTTTTTTTATTACACTTTAAGAGACGTTTTTTGTTAATCATGTACAATTTACTAAACTGTTTACCTTAAAGTATTTTGAACAATTTTTTGTAGGATTTTAAAATAAGCTGTGATAATTATATCTTAGTTGGATCTTATTGTATTTAACGTGACTAAAATAGTTTTAAGATAAGCAAATTTTAAAAATTCAACTCTTACAATTGTAATATTCAGATAGAAAAACTTTTATATTACGGTTTAAAAACTGCATTGAAAGTCTTACGTAAATGTTTTGTTATTGCTTACTAATGTATTAGCCTTTTATAGTAGGGTAGTTTTAAGTTTCATCTTAATAACTTATACAAATTGTTATGCAATTTGCATAGGCCTAACAAGATAATGGAATTAAAACAAACATTAGGAGAAGCTAAAAACTTTTATTATATTAAGTGGAAAAGCATGGTTTTTAATAGAAACTAGCTATTAAAACAGTTATGTTATATAACTAAACCGCAAAAGTTGTTATGTCAATTGAACGTCTAAATTTCACATCATTAATAAATTATTACTTAGTTATAGAATATAGAGCAAAAATAAATTGCTTTACACTAACAGTTAAACAGACAAGTTTATTTGTATAACAAGTTCGAGGGTAATTAAATTTCGCCTTAGTTTTAATTGCGAATTAAATTAGTACTTTAACTGACAAACACTTCTTTAAAATTACTTTATTATGAGCAGTTGAAATAACGTAAGTAAAAACAAAATAAGTATTAAAAATAAAACATTTTGAAATAGAATAATAAAATATTTATAGTTGAATTAAGTATAATTATGAGCAGAATTTTATAAAAACTCCATTAAGTTCTTTGTTTGTTTTAATCAAATATTTTTCCAGACGATTATTACACAAAACATATTTATTTTTTATTCATTACAGTAAAGCCAGCTTGCAGTCTATTGACTTTATTCTCGGTGATTTTTTGCACCTCTAAATTTCTATAAATATGATGAGTTTTTTCTTTATTAAAAATTTAAACCGATACAATAGGTTTCACAATACAAACTGGTTTTATTATTTTGTTATAAGTTTTTAAGTAATATAGTTTAATCTAGTAATTTATACTTACATTTGAAATATAATGATCGCTAAATAATCTAAAGTTTTTGTGTTTTTGAAATCATGTAAAACAATAACTTTCAAAAGATGTCAAGAAAATTATTTTAGAAATATCTACTATTAATCGTGAGAATAATCGTGTTTTAACAAATTTAAATTTTGAAAACTTTTAAATTTTTATGAAAAATGTAAATTTATTTTTCCTTACATAAATTTTATTTCAAAAGAAAAAGTTAGAATGCGTAATAATAAGTTTTCGACACTAAACTTTCATAGTTAAGTTTATTATAACTAAATATAACTTAATCACAGTTTATCTTTGTATACAATTTACAAGTTGATTTAAGAATTAGAATTAAATTAAAGTTCGAGTTAATGACAAGTTCTTAATATTTAAAAAACCTTATACCTCTACTTTTGGCTTTGTATTAAACAGTATACACTTTCGAATAAAGATTTAGAATTTAATGATATTAGTTTTAAACAAAACCACCATTATAATTACAATTACTAAATTTTATTAACTGTATTATTTAAAGTTTCATAAACGCTGATATTAATATTTTTAAAAAGTTGTATTTCATATAAATTCTCCATGAATTTGGAGGCAAATTGGTAATCTGGTTTCTACCCTTAAAAAAATATATTAAAAATATAGAATCATTTCATATCATAGTACAGAATAGACTTTAACCGCTGCGATACTCATTATATTTCTTACATTGACGACTATCAAAACTTAATATTCAATCTTTAGAATACGAAAGACTTATACTTTTCCTAATGCTTTTTAAAACTAATTAACTACACTTAATTAATAATCCAATTTTAAACCTTATTGTCATAACAATAAATGAACCAATTAATATCAACAATTAATTTTTAACAAAAGCTATCTAAACATTAGGTTTTATTTAAAAAAAAATAAACTATACTTCAAAAAAAAAACAATTTTGTTGAGATTTTTTTTAAACAAATCCTTATCTTTAAAAAATAATAAATTAATATATTAATACAGATCAGCTAAATAAATTTCGGGTTAGATATGACGGGTTAGAAACGATCGGGTTAGAAATGATCGGGTTAGATATGATCGGGTTAGAAATGATCGGGTTTATTTGGGTTAGAAGTGATTGGGTTAGATATGATCTTGTTAGAAATGATCGGGTTAGAAGTGATCGGGTTAGAAATGATCGGGTTAGAAGTGATCGGGTTAGAAGTGATCGGGTTAGAAATGATCGGGTTAGAAGAGATCGGGTAACAAGTAATTGGGTTAGAAGTGATCGGGTTAGAAGTGATCGGGTTAGAAATGATCGGGTTAGAAGTGATCGGGTAACAAGTAATTGGGTTAGAAGTGATCGGGTTAGAAGTGATCGGGTTAGAAATGATCGGGTTAGAAGTGATCGGGTTAGAAGTGATCGGGTTAGAAGTGATCGGGTTAGAAATGATCGGGTTAGAAGTGATCGGGTTAGAAATGATCAGGTTAGAAATGATAGCGAGTTAGAAATGATAGTAAACCATTTTCCACTGTTTGAAGGTTTAAAGCGTTGTTCAAGTATTCCAACTGTATTTTCATGATTTGTGCCATGATAAAGTAGTAACTTATCAATTTTGTTTTGATTATTTTCAATACATTTTCGTGGTTTTACTCTGTATATTTTAAGTTTATAAACTTCATACGATTTAATTTCTGAACTAGGTTTTAACATTTTGTCTACAAAGCATTTCTTAATTAACTTATGTTTATTATCTGTAGATCGCATTCTCTAAAGAAGTAAATTGAATCTTTACTGTAAATATTAGCTATGTTCATAGCAACACCATTGTTATCAGCTACTTCGTTATCATTCATATTTTCTGTTAAATAAAATATATTTAGATGCTGTATAGGTTATTAAAATAATATTATTATATTTTAATAAGTACCTGCCGATAAATTTGTTTGTTTTTTTACGCTAAGTTTGTAAATATGCTATCATTTAATATGTTTCTTTAAGTTCGTTGTAGAAGTAAAAACTTTACAATTACAGTTTATTCAAATATTTTCGAAGTTGGGACTATGGTTTGGACGAAAAATTACTTTTATTTTTAAGTTAGCGAGCTAACATTTTTTTAGTCATTTTAAATTAATTTTAAAATAATCAATTTTGCTTGAGCATAAAATAAATATGCTTTTTAAACAAACTAATTGAAAAATTAAGCTCTATATTTTTTTAATATAACTAAATTTTTTTTCATTAAATTTAAAAATAAAACTTTAGAGTATAATAAAAGACTATATATTTAAACATAATACTCAATATAAACATTTTTTTATAGAGTAGTGTATTTCAAGTTTAGATTAAGTTATTTTACTACAACAAAAACATAGTTGTGAATTATACTAAAATTAAATTTTTTTCGTACGATTAAAAAAAGGTTAATTCTAAAATATAACACTTAAGCTATGTATGATTATCTGCTTTAACAAAAATATTATACTTATCGGTGACCAAATCGATAGTTTACTAATAATAGCTTATGTAGAAAAAGTTCACAATTAAATAATAACAAATTCGTTTAAAATATCCATTTTTACGAAAACAACTGCTTTTCATAACCAAGTAGACCTTTACGAATATGAGAATTTCTAAACAAAAACCAAATTTACTGTATATGTTCACTCTAAAAACTGTTTACAGAGGAAAACTATCAAAAGGTAAATAAATATAAGTTACCCTAAGTGTTTTCAATGAGTAGAACACAGCTGCTAAACAATAACCAAATATGCTTGTTACTAAGAGACTACCATTATATATTAAAAACATAGATAACAATATTTGGTATATCAACTCTGAAAAAAAACACACAGATATAAATAACCAAGTAATAACTACAATACTTACAAGTTTTAGGAGATAAATGCTAAACATATAGAGCAATTAATTAGCTGAGAAACTGTAATTAGTTTATTAACTTTAAAAAAACACATTAATCAGTAAACAAAAACTAATAACTTTTAGAGACTTTCACTTTGTACTTGTGTTTGAAATTTTTTATAGGTTCTAAAATACTTATTCTCAAATGATTATTTTTCCATTTACGAGTCCCATTTTTATGTTAATTAGTGTACAAAACGGTATTACTTTTAAGCAGAGTTGTCAGCAATGAAAAACATAAAACACTTGTTAATTTTAAACTCGTTTTTCAGGCTTGAGTAATTTTTAAACCAATTAACAATGACAAATCTATTTTATTGAAGACTGTTAGATATAATATCATTAAATGAAGATGTATAGTAATTGTAAGATATGTATTTGATAAATTGTGATACAATTAATGAGGCTTAAATTTTGCATTAGATATGATAATATTTTTTTATTTGTCAAAATTCCTTATTTCTCAATTTATGTGGATTTTACTTTATACTAGCCACTAGTGCAAGGTTTCCAAAAGTATACTATTTTACATATTCAGAGGGCCATGAGCAACAAAAGAGCCTAAAGGTGGGCCATGAGATCATAACCTAAAACTAACACTAGATATTCTGGAGTTGCAAATGAAGATAAAAAAAAAATTTAGGTGTTTTTAATGGCAGTTTTTAAACTTGCACTAGATAACGTGGAGGTGCTGATAAAAGCAAAAAAAAGATATGGAGTAAGTTTATTTAGCTAAATTAAAACAGAACTTTTTTAATTTTCTGTTAGTGGGTCAGTTGAATAAAAGCTTCGGAAGCCCTGCTATAGTGTTGAACGTTTAAGAGCAATATTAAACCAACCATCTTACTAATAAGTGATAAATCATAATCAATGGTTAAGCTGGTATGATATTCAAATAAATTATTTTAAAATGACAGTTTCTTAAAACTTTTTGACTCTCATTTATTTCAGCTATATTAAAAACAACATTAGTTCATAGTTATTAAAAAAAAAGCATATCTATGTGGTTAATAACTTGAGCAACAAAACAGTGCTCAGATTCAAAACGAAACCAAAATTTACTTTAACAGTAATATTTTATGTTCTTAGTTAATTAATTAAATTATAAAACAGTTTCATAGCTGTATTTTGAAGAGTTAACCATGAAATGAATATTTTTTTACTTACTCTTATTTGTTTGTCTTTCATATGTTACTTTTGATGGTTGATAAAAAGTTAGCTCAAACTCATTACTTATACAACGATTATAACTTGAACAAATAATGTGCCTAAAAATTGAGCTGTGTTGTTCAAAAAAGCAAAAACAAATATTGGAAAGTTTTTGTTACAAAATTTTGTTTTGGTAGATGCGTAGTATAAACAGGTACAGCAAACAAACTTAAATAGTTGTTGCTCCATATTTCAGCTTCTTTAAATATATTTTAAGTTTGAAATCTAAAGTTACTCATTTTTACTATAACGAAAATGCTATGTTATAACTATGTCTTTGTTATGATTGTTATAAATAACTTACTTAAGCTTTAGAATATTAAAATAAAAGTGTATTTAGCTAAATGTTATTTAAAAACTAATAACAAAAGCTACATAAGAAAATTGTTTAAATAATATCATTTAATACAATATAATATATTTTATTAGGATTAAAAAGTTCTTTTAGAAAGCACAACCATAATAACTGTTAATGACTAGTTTAAAAAAGATATTTTGCTCACTTTTTTTTTCAACTAAAGAAAATAAAATTTTCTAGTATAAATGACAGACCAAAAAGCGTAGACTAAAAATGTTTTAAGATTAAAAGTTAAAAAAATAGTTTTCAAACTTTGTTATATAACATATTTGGTAGTTTTAATACAGGGGTCGGCAGGCAGTTGGTGCTCGCGGGCCAAATTTAAAATTTCCAAAATCTTCGCGGGCCGCAGTTTTAGTTTTAGTGATACAAAACTTTTATTTTTAATCAGTTTTTTGTTTTTAATGATTTTTAGCTACACATAGAATATCTATTTAAATTATTCTTCTTAATGAAATAATATTTTTATAGACTAATCTTCTCAAGACTTAATAAACTTTGTACTATCTTTAAAATTAATAAGATTAACTTAATATATTTTTTTATTACGTACAACCTAACTCTCTATAAAATTAAGTTTAAAATTATCTATAAGTCACTTTTATATGATGTTTATATTGTCAACCACTTTTTCATATTTTAAAAAATGTTAACTATCGAAAATAGTTTTTGGGTTTTAAACTTTATAGTTTTTCGAAAAATTCAGTAACTAGTTAACTGTTTAAAAATAAAGGTTTAATCGTTTGCTAACAAAAGATCCTAGTGAAATAACTTCACTGGAATATAAATAAATACAAATTGTAAAGAAATCTTCCTTCATTGTACCAACATATGTTTTTGTGTGTTAACGAATCAACACACTTCAATTGGGTTCTGTAAAATAATAATTACTGTAATAAAAGGATAGAAGCATAGAATAAAGTAAGTGTATACATGTTTTCATTGAATAAAAATGATTTCTCCAGATAATAGGTAAAATACTTAATATTAAATCCGACTGTTATAAAGCTATATAATATTTGAAATAATTAAGTCTAAAATAAGTTAAACAAACTAAAATACACAACAAAACAACAAATCATAATATCTTTATATTATTAAATATATTATAGTTTGTTTATATCATGATTTGTTGTTTCGTTGTGTATTTTAGTTTACTTTACTTATTTTAGACTTAGTAATTACAATTACTATATAGCTTTATAACAGTCGGATTTAATATTAAGTATTTTACCTATTATTAACTATTATCTGTAGAAATCATTTTATTTTAGTGAAAACATGTATACACCTACTTTATTCTATGCTTATATTCTTACATTACAATAATTAGTTTTTTGCAGAACCCAGTTGAAGTGTGTTGATTCGTTAACACACAGAAACATATGTTGGTACAATAAAGGAAGATTACTGTACAATTTTTTTTTATGTAACTAGTTATCTAAACAAATTTAATACCTATATGTTTTATAAAAAACTGAACAATTTTTTAACATATTTAATGCTTTATCACTTTAATAATAATAAACGAAAAATCAAATCGCTTGAATCAGTTTCAACAAAACACATGATTATCTTCAGTAAATATATACTTAACATAAACATCTGTCAAGGTAAGTTATAAAGTAGCAAAAGTATATACTTAAAAGGAGACACTGTTTAGATTTGTAAGCTTTTTCAAAGAACTTGTGTTAGTGGTAGTAAAAGTTTTTTGTTAATTTCTTCAGTGACAACTAAAAATCGCTTCTAGGCAATATCTTAAAGTTTTAAATAAATCAAATTAGGACTTTAATCGATCTATTACGATGAAAGCAAAAGCAAATGCTGCTCATTTGGGAACATTTATTTAAGTTGTTTTACTAACTCAAGTATTAATTAAAAATTTGGTTTAAAAATGAGCATCTCTGTACATTGCTGTGCGTAGAAATGATTTTAAAATATTAGAAAATTCTAAAAAAAATCAAAACGTGGCTAAACCAAAATTTAATAAACACTATATCTTATTACTTTGTTATCTTGAATATATTAGTGTACACTCAAATAAAACATGTAGTGATAAAACAGTTATAAGAAAAACTTAGGTATTAACTAGAAGTCAAACAAAATGCCCAAGTTGTAAAAATGACATTTTAGTTTATTATTGTAATCAAAATAATGACTATGAAATCTTCTGTAAAAGGTTTTACATATATTTGTTAAGAAGGTTAACAACATTATACTGCGAAACCATATGAATCTGATTACCTACAAAGGGTGTTAAAGATAAGAAAATTGAAATAGTTGGTCATTATACTTAAAGTTACCATTATTACTTAGTTTGTAAAAAAAATATATTGTATATACATAACATATATCAAAAAAAAAAACTGCTATTTTTAACTCTTAAAAAGAATGTTAACAGTTTAAGGGTTGACAACGGTTTTAAAAAAAATATTTTCCTGGTTTTCTGAATTTCTTCATGTTTTTAAAAGTGCAAGATTTTTAGTCTATTTTTAGTATATTGAAGTTTAAAGTAAAAATAAACTGTGAAAATAGTATAGCAACATTAAAAAGATACTGTTAAGCGATTTTAAATGTGTTTTATAATGAATTTAGTTGTTAGGAACAAAAAACATATTATATGATCTATCATTTGTGTAAAGTCGAAGTTTCATTACTTGACATGAAAAAATTATTTAAAACTCAAGGTTTTTTTCGAAAATTTTCAAGTTCCATATTTTTTTAGCCTAAATAATCAATTTTTTTTCAAAATTAAAGGTTTTTTGGCAACAATGATTGTTCATATTTATATGTAAACAACAATAAAAATAATATTTTTAATTATAGCAGCTGCAAGACTTAAAACTTAACATATTTCATAATTAAAACTAAGACTGAAAATGTACAAAACATACATCATAAGTTTACTTTGCCACTCTTCAAAGTAAAAAATCCTGCCCTGTGTAATCAAAAAACTATTTTTACCTTATAGAATATAAAAATCCATTTAAGTCAAAAACTGAAAAATGCCTAAACTGGCCTGATATTCGAAAAGTTTATAAACTAGCCTTACTAGTCTGGGTGTGTGGCAATGTTAACTTGTTTATTTGCTTAAATTTAAACTATTTTGATTGATAATAAACAGACTCAACAAACTTATCATTCTTAAATCTAGTTTGTATTTTATAGGTATTTTCAAAAAAGAGCATTTGTGTATATAAGTGTGCAATGCAAAGAAACTAACTTAAGTTGCCAAAAAGTTTTGTTTGTAAAATAAAAACTTACAAAAAATAATGTAACTATTCATATTTATTGTATTAAATGTGTCTGTACACTCTAAGATATTGTATGTAAAAACAATTATAATTGAAAATTGTGCTTAAATTGAACGTAATCTGACTTAAATAATGTTTTTGAAGTGGTCTAAAATTGACAATCTCAGTACATTGGTGTGCATAGAAATTAACTTAAAATACACAGAAAACTTAAAAACATTCAAAATGTATTAAAATCTGAATAAAATAAACCTTTTTTTTATTATGTTATTTTTAATGTTTTTATGTACACTTAGATATAGTAATAACATATTTTAGGTATAAGTTACATATTAAACAAAATATTTAAACTGGAAAGAAATTAAAATTTTGTTAATTACTGTGCATTACTTTTGTACACAAGGGAAAACATTTGCATTTTGTTCATTTACTTAATATGTGAAATATGAAAAACTTACTGAGTCCAAGTAGTTTTAAGAATGTTTTTTTCAGATCATAATTTGTTATGAGAAGAAAATTATTACAAAGCACAGCTCGAATGCTAATGTGTCTTATTTACATTTTTAACCCAAAGGAACGAAACCTTATAATAGTATCAAAATTTATACAGTGACTTCAAATGATATTAATCAAATTAAAACAAACTACAGCATTTTTACCTTTAAAAATTAAACTTAGAATATAATTTTGCTCAGCGGGCCACATTTACATGAACGCAGGCCGCAGAATTTTCTTTCACGGGCCGCATTCAATTCAAAAAAAAACGTGCTCGCGGGCCGCAGATTTACCCTTCAAGGGCCGCAATTGGCCCGCGGGCCGCAGTTTGCCGACCCCTGTTTTAATGAAATGATTAGATATGAACCAATTAATGTCTTTTACTTATTTTAAACATATTTCATGACCTCTGTTATAAAGCTTTAAAAAATGCAAGTTTTAATATAAAACTAGTTTTACAAAAGTCTGACTGTCTTATATAGTTTTATAACAGTCGGATTTAACATGAAGTATTTTACCTATTTTTAACTATAAACCTCTAAAAATGTGTAGAAATTATTCTATTTTAATTTTAATGAACATGTATAAAACTACTTTAGCATCTATTCTTTCATTACGGTATTTATTTTTTATAGAACCCAGTTGAAGTGTGTTGACCCGTTAACACACAGAAACATATGTTGGTACAACAAAGGAAGATTACTGTATAATTTGTTATTAGTTATTTTATTACTTGTATTCCTAAGTATTAAGATAAGATTGTTAAGTGTCTTTTTAAAAAACAAACAGTATTATTTGCTTGAAAAACAAACAGTGTTTAACATCATTTAAAATGACATTTTCTTTTTCAAGTAATTAAAAAATGTATTTAAAAAATAATTTTTTTGCTTAATAGTTCTGTAGGTAGCTTTTACAAACTAATTCAAAACTATTTAAAACGCAAAATAGTTCACACAGATAATTTATTGCAGAAAAATTAAAAATATTAACCTTAAACAAGAATCTTTCTAACCATGTCAAATAATTGAAAAGAAAGCAAGACTGAAGTTAGAATTTTTGAATGAAAAATAAAACCTTAAGGTACAAAACTAAATTGTAATGTAAGATCTATTAAAATTTTAAAGCTTAATATAACTGTATTGTTCTTAAATAAAGAATGCTGTTTGTAGTAGTCATTATTGTGTTTTTAAATAACAAAATATCTAAATAATTGTTTACGTACAGTTTGCGTAGTATAACAAAACTGTTCTTAAAAATCCGTGCAAAGCCTCAATGTGGTTTTTAGCGAAAATTTTTTTATCAATCACTTAAAAATTTAAAAAAATAATCATTTACGTAATTGGCGGGTTATTTCAGTTTAAAACTAAAGTTTTATAGTTAATTTGTTTTGCTCTTTTAAAGTTAAATTAAGTCTTAAAAATTACTAATATGTATAATCAGAATTCGTATTTGTTAAACTTAATGAAATATTTCGCGTTTTTGAATAGTTTCAGTAAGGCCGACAATAAAAAAAAACAAATGAGCTTATATTTTAAACAAAGAAAAATTATTCTAGTTAGAGCTTGATTGTTTACTCATTATTGAATAATAATCAGTCTCGTTTCGCTGATCATTGATTAATTTGAAGACGTATCCGAGTTTCTATCTCGTTGAAATGTCGAAAGTTGATGATAAAATGAAAATGTTTGTTTTTGAACATAGCAAAGCACGTACTGATTGTAAAAATCACTTTAATATTTAAATTTTGATATACAGCTTTGTTTCCGATCAAAAGTTGACCAGTTGTGTTGCATTGATGGAATATTAGGCTGCTGAAATGAAATATGCATAGGTTGAAAGCTGAAGTTTTGTTAATAAAAGTTGACATCACAGAAAAATATTTTACTCCTTCTATTGCTTTGAAGTTGTCTGCGGTAGACAGACAAGCATGCTTCATAGTCATGTTGTGACGATTGAGTTTTCGTTTACTCTGTTGAACTTTAAAAGTTCTACTTTGATTTGACCTCTGTATATGATTTCGCACTTGATAACTTTGTTAAATAATTTCCAAATACATTTTTTTGCAAAGAAGGCTATCACAATGACTGACTTAACCCTGAGTTGCGTTTGACTCGAGGTTAACCTCTTTTTGTTGCAAAACATGTTTACGTGGTTGAATATAAAATAATATTTTCGGAAATTAAAGACGAAAACACAATTTTATGATATAATCAAGATTGTTATAATTGATACTTAAAATACTATTAGAGTTTTACGCTCAAAACTTGTGGCCGAAAAAGGATCAAATCTATTACTATTAAAGGTAACAACCCTAACCAGGTTTGGTCTGTTACAAATGGTGACTAGGATTTTATTATGGGCACGAGACTTTCCTAATACTACACATATAAGCAGTATAAACCTCTTAGATTTTAAGAAATGACAGTAGTGTCATTATGTCAGAAGAGGTGAGAGATTTAAAATAAGTGGATCAGGAACTGGAAAAACAAAAAGGAGCTAGAGCATTACAAGAAGAGCTAAAAGATTTGTTAATATTGTATCTACACCAAAATTTTAAAATATTAAATTCTAAACATGAATTTTTCTAACGATTTCACTTGAGTAATAATAAAGGTTAATTGATGTAAGAGTTTCAGAAGTTTATAAAATATTGCTGTAATTTTTTCTTTATTCTTTTGTCTAGAGGTTATAATTTTATAAAAACTAAACAAGTTCTTACTTGAAATTGAAGGTGACAGCTAATAAGGCCACGATATAATTACATTAACTTAAAACAACTGATGTGCTTTCTAAATATGTTCCTGTTTTTTTAAGCAGTAGAAAAAAAAAAATTAAAAAAGCTTAATTATAAAAACAAAAGAGGTACAAACAAAAACATCAAATTGAAATAATTAAACATTTTTTTAATTTTTTAATGTTTTAAGTTTTAAACATTGTTTAAATGCACTTGAACTTTTAAGGCGTTGAAAATGAATTCTGACTAGATTAATCTTTAAATATTTTCTGTATAAAACTTTTAAATTATAAAAATTTGAAAATATAATAATTCAAAATACATAACAATAAAATATCGTAAGTTCTAGTAATTTTTTGAAGCTAATATACTTAACACAAAGTTTAAAATAATACTTTTAGTTGTAAGAAGTAAGTATAAAAGTCAGATAATGTTAAAGTAAATATTTAAATAGCTTAGTGTAAAATAATCCTTTTACTTTCAAATAACAATGTTCTGTATAACTTCAATCTATTTTTGTTGTTTTTAGCGAAAAATTAAGTGTAAAGGAAAGCTGTTAATTCAATTTCATTTAGATTTTTTTAAAAAATTAATTATGCAATTGGTAAGTTATTTTAGTTTAAAACTATTGTTTTTTAGTTAATTTAGTTAGGTTTTTTACTAATGTTAGATAAATAATTTACTAATAGATATTAATGTTTAAAAATATGCTAAATTTGTAGTCTGTTTTTCAGCTTCTAATAATTTAAAGTAAACAAAAGCAATTTTTTCCCTGGTTTGAGTTCAAAAATATTCTATTATAAACTTGATTTCCTCACTATCAAAAATATAACAATTATTTGAAAATATAGTTGAAGTAGTATTATTTATTGCTAAATAGAAACTGTTGTGATGTAATAAAAGAGTTTTGAAATTGTAGTGACGTCATTTCATTGTTAGTGTCTCTACGGGTCTGTCTTTTAATGGGTACTATTGTGTGGGTAGAATTGCTGCAATCAATTTTGCCCGTAATTTTATGTGATCTCATTTAGGAGTTGCTGCAACTAAATGAATTTTTTTTTTAAGTTTGTAAACAAACAACAAAAAGATTCTAGGCCTTTAAAATCATTAGGAATTTTTATGCGTACTATTTTATGGGTAGAATTGCTGCTATAAAATCTTTGCATAACTTGATGTGATGTTATTATAATTATGGGTATTATTAAGATGTTGCTGCAATTTAATGAAAAAAAAAATGTAGCTTGGGCTTATAAAAATATTATTAATAAAATATTATGGTCTGTTAATATACTTTACAAAAAAAAAAACAAAAAAAAAAAAAAAACAAACAATTTGTTTTTGAATATTCATTAATTTTAGTGAACTTATAGAAGTAAGGACTTGGCCTTTTATATATATTTGTGTTTTTATTTTAAAATTATAAGTACACTTACCTTAACTATGTTTTTTATAATCAAAAATGAACTTAGCAAGATATTTGATAATTAACTAGAATGGTGATACACCAATATGGAAGTGAATTAAAATAACATTTATATAATTTAGGCTCTAGACTAGTCTGAACTAAACCATTATTTTAAAATGTGCTTTTAACAAAGTAAGTACATTGATAAGGAACGCAATTTTAAGAAAAATGTATCCGCATTAGGTACGTACCTGCATAAGGTACGCAATATGTATTTAATTACACATTCATCTGTTATACTTAAAGGATTTCTATGATAAGTATGCACCCGGTACGCAAAAATTTTTTATTTTCTTCACGACTTTTAACTATTGAATATTAAAGATCAATTCACTATTATATATTGTTTAACTTTTAGTCTATGTCATAAAAATGTAGTAGAGAATAACAATATATTTTACATGAGCACACGAATTTATTTATTTAAAAGCAATCTAATGGCGACAATATATAATTCACTAGGTTAACTATGATTTTGCGTAAAATAAACCATAGTAGAGCATTTAATTAAATATCTAGGTATCACTAATTTTTCATCACAAACAAAGTAATCTCTTTCATCTCCCTCGTTTCCATTGCAGACTTTAATTTTTCTACCGCAGCTGTCTTTTTCATAAACTTCAACAGAATCATTTACATTATTTTTCTTTACAGTATACTTTTCAAATTCATGCTGACGTTTAACTTTCGTTTTAAGGATTTGGTTTTCATTAGACACAATAATGTGCTCTAGTTTATTTGATATTTCGTTTACAAAAATGAAGTTTTCTTTTTTAAAATATAGTTCCGTATTGTAGCTTTTAGCATGTTTAAATAAACCATCCTCTCCGTTCTTTCTAATTGAATAACCTGTTGCAGTGTAAGACCTTTCTGTTAGATAAACACCAGGTCCATATTTTCCACTGATTGAAGGTTTAAAGCCTTGTTCAAGTATTCCAACTGTATTTTCATGATTTGTGCCATGATAAAGTAGTAACTTATCAATTTTGTTTTGCTTTTTTTCAATACACTTACGTGGTTTTACTCTGTATATTTTAAGTCTAAAAACTTCAAATGATGGAATTTCTAAACTAGGTTTTAACATTTTGTCTACAAAGCATTTCTTAATTAACTTATAATCGTTGTCTTTAGCTCGCATTTCTCTTAAGAAGTAAATTGAATCTTTGCTGTAAATATCAGCTATGTTCATAGCAACACCAATGTTATCAGCTACTTCGTTATCATTCATATTTTCTGTTAAATAAGATATATTCAGATGTTTTGTAGATTATTAAAAATATATTTTTATCTTTTAATAAGTACCTGCCGATAAATTTGTTTTTTTTTTACATTAAGTTTGTAAATATGCTATCATTTAATATCTTTTGTTAAGTTTGTTGTAGAAGTAATAAGTTTACAATTAGAGTTTATTAAGATATTTTCGAAGTTGCGACTATGGTTAAGATAAAAAACAATTTTTTTCATTTTTAAGTTAGCGAGTTAAAAGTTGTTTTGTCATTTTTAGCTAATTTAAAAAAAATAAATTTTGCTTCAGCATAAAATAAACATTCTTTTTAAACAAACTAATTTAGAAATTAAGCTCTATTTTTTTTAAATGTAATTAACCTTTTTTTTATTAAACTTAAAATTAAAACTGTAGAGTATAATGAAAGACTATATCATTTAACATAATACTCAATATAAACATTTTTTTATATAGAGTAGTGTATTTCAAGTTTAGATTAAGTTATTTTACTACAACAAAAACATAATTGTGAATAATGCTAAAATTAAATTATTTTCGCATAGGTAAAATAATGTTCATTCTAAAATATCACAGCTAAGCTATGTATGATTATTTGCTTTAACAAAAAAAAAATATATACTTATCGATGACGAAATCGAAAGTTTACTAAGTATAGCTAATGTGGAAAAAGTTCAGAATTAAATAATGTCCAATAAGTTTAAAATATCCATTTTTACGAAAAAAAACTGCTATTCATAACCAAGTAGATTAACGAAGATGAGAATTTCTAAACAAAAACCAAATTTACTCTTTTTGTTCACTCTAAAAACTGTTTACATAAGAAAACTATCAAAAGGTAACTAAATATAAGTTATCCTAAGTGATTTCACTGCGTAGAACATAGCTGCTAAACATTAACTAAATATGCTCGTTACTAAGAGTATACCAATAAAGATTAAAAATAGAGAGAATAACATTTGGTATATCAGCTCTGAAAAAATAATTTCTCTAAATGATTATCAGCGAAAATTTTTTAATTCACTGATGTAATTATAACTAGATATCATTTTTTTCTATTTGTATTATGAGAAAACAACTGCTAAAAATAAGCAAAACACTATCATTCTTTTAAAATTATACCTGTTATAATTTTACTAAAAAAACACGGCTACAAATAACCAAGTAATAACTGTAATATTTATAAGTTTAATGAGATAAATTCTAAACATATAATGCAATTAATTAGTTGAGAAACTGTAATTAGTTTATAAACTAAAACACATTTATCAGTGAACAAAAACTAATAATTTCTAGAGACTTTCACATTGTACTTGTGTTTGAAAATTTTCACAGGTTCTAAAATACTTATTTTCAAATGATTATTTTTCCATTTACGAGTCGCATTTTTATGGTTATTAGTGTACAAAACGATTTTACATCGAAACAGAGTTGTCAGCAATGAAAAACATAAACCCTTGTTTATTTTTAACTTGTATTTCATGCTATAGTACTTTTTAAACCAATTAACAATGACAAATCTATTTTATTGAAGACTGTTAGATATAATATCATTAGATGAAGATGTATAGTAATTGTTAGATATGTATAAGATAAATTGTAATACAGTTAATGAGGCTTAAATTTTGCATTAGATAGAAGAAAAGTTTTTTTATTCTTCAAAATTCCTGTGTTCTTAAATTATATGGTTTACAGTTTACACTAGCCACTAGAGCAAGGTTTCTAAATGTGGGACTTTTAACATATTCAGAGGGCCATGAGCAGCAAAGGAGCCACGAGGGGGGCCATGAGATCATAACCTAAAACTAACACTAGATATTCTGGAGTTGCAAATGAAGGGCAATAAAAACAGGTTTTAGGTGTTTTTAATGTAAGATTTTAAACTTGCACTAGATAACATGGAGGGAGTGATAGAAGCACAAAAAAAACTATGGAAGGGAGACAGAGCTTTTTTAATTTCCTTAAAGTGAGCTAGTTGAAAAAAAAATTGGGAAACCCTAAAGTAGTGATACGTTTATGAGCAATATCAAAACAACCATCTTACCTATATTTGATAAATCATAACCAATGGTTAGTTAAAATATAAAATCCATATTTGGTGTATCAGCCCTACTCAAACTAATCTAAAGGTCAAAAACTATATACAAAGAAGGACAGAGCTAATAAAATAAAGGTATTTTCTGAATGTTTACTACAAAGAAAACAACAGCTTAACAAAATTCAGTTAATAATAAGCCAAGAAAATTTATACTTGTTAAGATAACTATGAAAAAAGACACGGCTAATAACTATTAAGTAAGTACTGTAATGATTTAATCATTTAAAAGTGAAACTGAGATCCTGCCAAGCAACAAAGTATTGAAGAAACTGTATTTGGAAAGTTTAGTTTGAAATAGCACATGAAAGTCATTTAACGACAAAAAAAACGTTCAAAATATTTAATCCTAGAACCTGGTGCACGAAGAACATAACAGTTTTTGAATCGCACACCACGGATACCATTTAACGTCTATTGAGGAAATAATACTACAAAAATCGTTTTTAGATATTCTTCTGTAGACAGCATTAAAATTTAAAATTCTTTTTATATAAAATATCAATATTACGTTTTTAAATTTTAAGTAAGATTTCAAATGGTCCTTTTCATTTGGTTATTACCAGCAGCAAAGCTTCAATATCATTTAAATTGAATACCGGAGTTAGGAGAAATTTTTATGATCTTAACATAAAACATCATATAAAAGAATTTTATTAAATCATATTAACAATGACAATTCTGATGCGTTTTAGAGTTTTGAATATAGTATTACAGCATAAAGTATTTGCCTTGTTGAAATGAGGAAGTCAAAAAAAATACTGGAGCATGGAATTTTGCTTCAAATAAACAAACGTTTAATTAGCAATCACTATTCGAAAATTTTAAAAAATGGTAAATTTGCTTAATACTAGTCATTAGAGTATTAAATAATTATAAAAATAAACTTACAAAGTTTGAATAAACGATTAAGTTTAAACTTAGAAGTTTGTAGTACTGACTAGTGAGTTTTTAATAAACGAACTTCAGTAGTACTCTTACATTTGCAGGTCATTAATGTTAAGGATATTAAGCTTTTATTTGTATAAATATCTATCTTTATTTCTTTTGGTATTTAGAAAAAAGATATTATATAAATTTTAGTTAAAAATAATCTTTTGCCAAAATTTAACTACTTGATTAATTTTTTGAATTAAATACAAAGCTAATTAACATCATGTTAGTTTCTAATAATGCACCTATTGAATTTTAGTCCGGGTCAACTTCCACTCAATAAATTCATCTTTTTTTTGATGTTCTAAGAAAAACCTTCACTTTTCTACAAAGCATTTTTCAATTAACTTACAACCATTATGTTTAGCTAAAATATATAATTTTTTTATTTCTTTATAAAAAAAAATCTACTCAAAACGCTAAAAACTAAATTCATTCAAAAAAATACGGCTAATCTGAAATTTAAACAGGTACTGTTTTGACTTATAAATATAAAACCAAGTGCTTTTCAGTGACCAAAAGAAACTATGGTAAGAATAGTTTATGTGGAAATGTAAAAGAACTAAACTAAAACCTTTTATACTGTAAATACGAAAGTGAATGATTGATAAACGATAACAAGTACAACTTATTCTTGGTTTTTTAAGTATGAGAGGACAAATTCTAATCAATAATAGAATAAAGATCATTTAGTTAGATCACTCTGACTAGAATATTATTTTTATGATAACTAAATATTCTTGTAACTTTCAAATTAAAATAAATAATTATTTAATGATTAGTTTAAATACAGAAAAGATATTTGTTACAGGGTTGTCAAATATTAAAAAAAGAAAAAAAAAAGTTCTGTACTTGGTTTTAAAAAGTACAAGTTTTTATTGGTCATGTTTTTAATATAAGATAAATATTTATTTAAAACTTTCCTAAGTAATATAAGAATTTATGTTAGATACTGGAATGCAGTTTTAGAAGTGTTTTTTAATAAAAATAATTCTAAGTGGTACAAAATGATCGTATACAATGGGTTTTTCGTATTTAATCTAACTTTATCTTCAAACTTAAAATGCCATGCTTCAGCATTTTTCAAACCAAATTGACTGAAAATGGCAACTTTAATGTATTGTTGTCTTTATAGTTGCCATATTCTTATGAACCGGTCGTATTGAACCTACTGGAAAATAAAATTTTGCGTTAAATAAACAAACGTTTTTTAAGTATTTATTACTTTTGGTTTATGAAATTGTGGTAACCTTGCTTTATACTAGTCATTAGAGTATTGAATAATACCTGCATCAACTAAATAAATTAAAATTAATGATCAACTTTATATTATGAAACATTAAGTTTTCATTCAATCAACCTTAGTGTTACTCTTTTATTGTAACAAAATGTGTTTTGTTAATTTCGATATTTTACCACACTATTTGTAAGCTTATCGCTAAAAAGTATCTATGTTTTCTTATGATTGTTTTTGTTATAAGTTGTTACAATATTATAAGTTTATTTTGAATTTTTTGCTTAAGTAACATTATTGAACACAACTATTACTAGAGTTACATGTATATTTGTCATTAAATACTAACGTGCGCTAAAAAAGTAAAAGTAATCATTTAATCAAGCCCGGATTATATTTGAGTCAGCTTTTGACATTTGCAGTCCAATAATGTTAAAAACACTTATCTTCTATAAGTACAAATAGCTGTGTTTATATGTTTTGATATTAAAGAGAAAATGTATTTAAAGTAAAATTAAATGTTATAATACCTTAGTGTTCTTATAAAAATAGAACTTTAAAAATTATTTAAGATAAAATAAATGTATTTTTGTTAACGTTTTAAAAGCACTAACGTGATAAATTATTATCCTGACCATACTTGCAACTTATTAGATACTTTCTAGTTTGAAAAAATATTGTTTCTACTAAAAGCTAAAAACATTTTAATTATGAAAGGCAAATTAAAAAAATAAACATAGTAAAAAGTTAAAACTTATTTAACATATGTTAATTTAAAGAAGAACTTTTTGAATTTTACACTAAATCTAAACATAAAAATTTTCAGAAGTAAAAAAATGAATGACAAAAAAGTAGTTAACCTCAATGATATAACAATCAACATGGTTGATAGTTATAGTACAGATTCAATTTATTTCCAAAGTGCAATGGGACCTCAAAATAAAGATTATCAGTTAATTAAAAAATGCTTTGTAGACAAAATGTTAAAACCTCGTTTGTCACTTGAAGTTTATAAACTCGAAATATACAGAGTAAATGCACGTAAGGGTATTGAAAAAAGTAATCAGGAAAATGATAACTTATTACTTTTTCATGGCACAAATCATGACAATACAGTTGGAATACTTGAAGAAGGTTTTAAGCCTTCAACCAAGGGAAAGTATGGACCTGGTGTTTATCTAACAGAAAGATCTCACTCTGCAACAGGTTTTTCAGTTAATAAAAACGGGGAGGCAGAAAAGTATAAAAATTTACGAAAAATTACGAAAGATCCGATAACAGAATGGAAATTTTACTAGAAAAAGAAAACTTTGTTTTTGTAAACGAAATTCTCGAATCGAAAAATCTAAAGTACAAAACCGTTTCTAATGAAAAAAGTTTTCAGAAAACGGACATTAAACGTCAGCATGAATTTGAAAAGTATACCATAAAGAAAAATGACAAAAATGCTTCTGTTGAAATTTATGAAAAAGACACCTGCGGTAGGAAAATTAAAGTCTGCAATGGAAATGAGGAAGATGGAAATGATTATTATGTATGTGATGAAAAATTAGTGATACCTAGATATTTGATTCAATGCTCTACTAAGTTTTTTTATATACCATCAAAATGATAAACTAGTGATTTTTGTATTGTTACCATTAGCAATTTGATTTAATATATATATTTGTGTTGAACTTAATTTTTATATTTTATAGTAACATAGTATAAAATTTGATCTATCTTGATAAATTTTGAAATTAACAGTATTTTAATGTACGAAACCCAAAAGAGACAAAATATTTATAAAATATAAAGCAGGCTTTAAATTGTTATAGTAATTTAAGTAACTATGTCATTTAAAAGACATATTGTAAAAAAATAAAAAATTTAGGTTTCTTATAATTAATATATCTTGTAAATGTCAAAAATACTTTTATTCAAAAACCAGACTTCATTTTTAGTTTTTATAAGTGTTTTAGGTTTTATTGTATTTGCTTTGTTGAATAAACACTTAATCTCAATTATAGCTAGAATTTTATATACAATGATGGCTATTTAATAACAATTTTTAATGATAGTTTTAAAATGAGTGACTCAGATAGTAAATTTATAGTAAAACGCTCTTAACATGTGGCCAAAAAAGTATCAAACCTATTACCCTTGAAGGTAACAACCCTAACCAGGTTTGGTCTGTTACAAATGGTAACTCGAAATTTAAAAGGGGCACGAGACCTCCTAATACTACAGAAATAAGAAGACTAAACTTTTAGACTTTAAGAAATGACGTCAGTGCCATTATGTCAGAATAAGTGTTAAAATTAGTGAATCAGCGACCGGAAAAACAAAAAGGAGCTAGAGCATTACAAGAGGAGCTAAAAGATTCATGAAGATTGTATTTGCACCAACATTTCAAATTATTAAATTTTGAATAGAATTTTCTAACGATTTTACATGAGTATTAACAAAGCTTAATCGATGTAAGAGTTAAAGAAGTTTATAAATTATTGCTGTAATTTTTTCTTAATATTTTTATTTAGCGGTTATAATTCTTTAGATACTAAACAAGTTCTTATTTGAAATTAAAGGTGACAGCAAATAAGGCCACGATGTAATTACATTAACTTAAAACAACTGATGTGCTTTCAAAAGATGTTCATGTTTTTTAAGCAGTACAAAAAATTAAAAATTTAAAAAAGCTTTGTTAGAATAACAAAAGAGGTACAAACAAAAACAACGAAATGAAATAATAATAAAAAAAATTAATTTTGATGCGTGAACAAAGTTTTAAGCTTAATTATTATTTGAAAGTACTTGAACGTTTAAGACGTTTCGAATAAATTCTGATTAGGTTTATATTTAAATAATTTCTGTATAAGATTTTTAAACTAAAAATTAAAATATAATAATTTAAAATACATAACAATTAATATTGTAAGTTCTAGTGATGTTTTAAAGCTAAGATACTTAACAAAAAGTTTAGAATAATGCTTGTAGTTGTCATGCGTAAGTTTAAAAGTCAGATAATATATAAGTAATTATTTAAATAGCTTAGTGTAAAATAATCCTTTCACTTTCAAATAACATAGTTCTGTGTTAAGCTCAATCTTGTTTTGTTGTGTTTAGTGAAAAATGAAATGTAAAGGAAAACCGTTACAGATTAGTTAATTTAATTAGTTTTTTCCTAATATTAGATACATATCTTAGTATTAGATATTATTGTTTATAAACATGCTAAATCTGTAATAAGTTTTTTAGCTCCTAATAATAGCTAAAAATTTTAAGATTTATATGTACACTTATGTAATTTATATATTTTATAATTAAACATGAAATTAGCTAGATATTTAAAACTTAACTAGGATGATGATAAACCAATATCGAATTGAATTAAAATAATATTCGTTTAACTTTGACTCTAGTCTAATCTAAACTAAATCATATTTATAAAATTATTTTTTAACAAAGTTAGTACATTGATAAGGTACGCACTTTTAAGAAGTATGTATCCGCAATAGGTACGTACCTGTATAAGGTACGCAATAAGTACTTAATTATATATTTATGTATTATATTTAAAGAATTCATAATAATAAGTACGCACCCGGTACGCAAATTTTTTTAGTTTTCTTCACGACTTTTAACTATTGAATATTAATGACCAATTCACTACTAACTGCTTAACAATTATATTTTATTTAACATGTAGTCTATGTCATAACACAGTAGTAAAGAGTAACAGTATATTTTACATGAACACACGAATTTATTCATTTAAAAGCAATCTAATGGCTACAATATATAATTCACTAGGTTAACTATGATTTTGCGTAAAATAAACCATAGTAGAGCATTTAATTAAATATCTAGGTATCACTAATTTTTCATCACAAACAAAGTAATCTCTTTCATCTCCCTCGTTTCCTTTGCAGACTTTAATTTTTCTACCGCAGCTGTCTTTTTCATAAACTTCAACAGAATCATTTACATTATTTTTCTTTACAGTATACTTTTCAAATTCATGCTGACGTTTAACTTTCGTTTTAAGGATTTGGTTTTTTTTAGAAACAATAATGTGCTCTAGTTTATTCGATATTTCGTTTACAAAAACGAAGTTTTTTTTGTTAAATTCTAGTTTCGTATTGGAGCTTTTTGCATGTTTAAATAAATAATCCTCTCCGTTCTTTTTAATTGAATAACCTGTTGCAGTGTAAGACCTTTCTGTTAGATAAACACCAGGTCCATATTTTCCACTGATTGAAGGTTTAAAGCCTTGTTCAAGTATTCCAACTGTATTTTCATGATTTGTGCCACGATAAAGTAGTAACTTATCAATTTTGTTTTGCTTTTTTTCAATACATTTTCGTGGTTTACTCTGTATATTTTAAGTCTAAAAACTTTATATGATGGAATTTCTAAACTAGGTTTTAACATTTTGTCTACAAAGCATTTCTTAATTAACTTATAATCGTTGTTTTTAGCTCGCATTTCTCTTAAGAAGTAAATTGAATCTTTGCTGTAAATATCAGCTATGTTCATAGCAACACCATTGTTATCAGCTACTTCGTTATCATTCATATTTTCTGTTAAATAAAATATATTTAGATGTTGTGTAGATCATAAAAAAAGTATTATTATTTTCTAATAAGTACCTGCCGATAAATTTTTATTTTTACCAAAAGTTTGTAAATATGCTATCATTTAATATCTTTTTTTAAGTTTTTTGCAGAAGTAATAAGTTTACAATTAGAGTTTGTTAAAATATTTTCGAAGTTGCGACTATGCTTAAGATAAAAAATTATTATTTTCATTTTTAAGTTAACGAGCTTAAATTTGTTTTTTCTCTTTTAAATAATCGATTTTGCTTGAGCATAAAACAAATATGCTTTTAAAAAAAATCAATTTAAAATTAAGCTCTTTATTTTTTAATATAACTAATCTTTTTTTTATCAAGTTGAAAAATAAAAATGAAAAAATTGAAAATTGTAGAGTATTATGAAACACTATATCTTTAAATATAATACTTAAAATAAACATTTCTTAAACAGTAGTGTATTTCAACAAAACTATTACTAATCTAAAGCATAGTTGTAAATAATGCTGAATTAAATTCCTTTCGTAAGAGTAAAAAAGGTTTATTCTAAAATATCACAGCTAAGCTATGTATGATTATTTGCTTTAACAAAAAAATATATACATATCGATGACCAAATCGAAAGTTTACTAAGTATAACTAATGTTAAAGAAGTTCAGAATTAAATAATAACCAATATGTTTAAAATATACATTTTTACGAAAATAACTGCTAATCATAACCGAGTAGACATTTCCGAAAATGAGAATTTCTAAACAATAACCAAATTTTCTGTATTTGTTCACTCTATAAACTGTTTAAAAAGAAAAACTATCAAAAGGTAACTAAATATAAGTTATCCTAAGTGTTTTCACTGAGTAAAACGCAGCTGCTAAACAATAACCAAATATGCTTGTTACTAAGAGACTACCATTATAGATTAAAAATATAGAGAATAATATTTGATATATTTGCTCTGAAAAAAATAGCTATAAATAACCAAGTAATAACTATAATATTTACAAGTTTAAGGAGATAAATGCTAAAAATGTAGAGCATCTAATTAGTTGAGAAACTGTAATTAGTTTTTTAACTAAAACACAAAAACAGTAAACAAAAACTAATAATTTCTAGAGACTTTCACTGTGTACTTGTGTTTAAAATTTTCTTAAAGGTTCTTAAGTTATCATTTTCAAATGATTCTTTTCCTTTTTACGAGACGCATTTTTATGGTAATTAGTGTACAAAACGATTTTACATCGAAACAGAGTTGTCAGCAATGAAAAACATATAACCCTTGCTTATTTTAAACTCGTTTTTCAGGCTTGAGTAATTTTTAAACCAATTAACAATGACAACTCTATTTTATTGAAGACTGTTAGATATAATATCATTAGATGAAGATGTATAGTAATTGTCAGACATGTATTCGATGAATTATAATACAGTTAATAAAGCTCAAATTTTGGTTTAGAATAAAGAAAATATTTTTTAATCTTCGATACTCTTAATTTGTTAAAATATTTTGATTCTACTTTATACTAGCCACTTGTGCAAGGTTTCCCAAAGTGGAGCATTTTAGATATTCAGAGGGCCATTAGCAGTAAAGGAGCAACAACGGGGTCGTAAGATCATAACCTAAAACTAACACTAGATATTCTGGAGTTGCAAAAGAAGATAAAAAATAAATTCAGGTGTTTTTAATGGTAATTCTTAAACTTGCGCTAGATAACGTGTAGAAGCTGATAAAAGCAAAAAAAATCTATCGAGTAAGATAGAATTTTTTTAATTTTCTTAAAGTGGGTCAGTTGAAAAAAAGTTTGGGAAACTCATATAGTATAGTGTTATAAGTTTATGAGCAATATTAAAACAACCATCTTACCTATAAGTGATAAATCATAAACAATGGTTAGTTAAAATACAGAATACAAAGTTAGTGTTTCAGCTCTACTCAAAATAATCTAAAGGTCAAAAAATATATACAAAGAAGGAAAGTGCTAATAAAATAAGGGTATTTTATAAATTTTTACTACAAAGAAGCAACAGCTTAAAAAAAAATCAGTTAATACTTTGCTAAAGAAAATTTATACTACAAAAACTACAATGAAAAAAGCAGCGCTATTTTGAATAAATTAAAAAGTCAAAAATTACGCTACTTAAGGTTTGTATTACGGTAGCCTAAAGTATATTTTTTTGTTGAAACTAAGTCAACTGAAATAAAGCAGATGCTAATGATTTTGGCAAACTAAAATTTAAAACTTAACTTGTTTTTAATAAGCTGATTATTCTTTTGTTATGTGTATGGTTTTATAATGTGTTTTTGTTTAAAAAAATATATATACAACAAACTCAAAGTTGTAATTATGTTACGAATTATATGATTTTACCAATTAAGTGTTTCTGTAAGTTTTTAAATTAGAATAAAATTGATAATGGTAAAATAAACTGCAATATGATATATGATTTAAACTAGGTTATAGAATTTTTTCTACAAAGCATTTTACAATTAACTTATAACCACAATCTTTAGCTGAAAAATAGTTTTTTATTTCTAAATAAAATAAAACTCTACTCAAGACACTAGAAACTAGATTCGTTCTAAAAAATACGGCTAATCTGAAGTTTAAACAGGCACTGTTTTGACTTTTAAACAAAAACCAAGTGCTTTCTAGTGACCAATAGAAACTATAGAGATTAGTTTATGTGGAAGTGAAAAAGAACAAAAAAAAAAACATTTATATTGAAAATACGAAAGTAAATAATTGATAAACGATAGCAAAATACAACTTATTCTTGGTTTTTTAAGTATGAGAAGACAAATTCTAATCAATAATCGAATAAATATAATTTAGTTAGATTACTCTAACGATAATTGGTCATGTTTTTAATAAAAGAGAAATATTTGTTGAAAACTTTACAAAGTAACATAAATATTTTACGTTAGAAACTGGAATGTAGTTTCAAAAGTGTTTTTTAATAAAAACAATTCTAAGTGGTACAAAAAATTATCGTATACAATGGGTTTTTCGTATTTAATCTAAATTTATCTTTAAACTTGAAATGTTATGCTTGAGCAGTATTTCAAACCAAATTGACTGAAAATGGCAATTTTGATGTATTGTTGTCTTTATAGTTGCCATATTTTTTATGAACCAGTCGCTTTAAAGTTACTGGAAAATAAAATTTTGCGTTAAATAAACAAACGTTTTTTAAGTATTTATCACTTTTGGTTTATGAAATTGTGGAAACTTTGCTTTAAACTAGTTATTAGAGTATTGAATAATTACCTGCATCAACAAAATAAATTAAAATTAATGATCAACTTTATATTATGAAACATTAAGTTTTTATTCAATAAACCTTAGTTTTACTCTTTCATTGAAACAAAATGTGCTTTGTTTTTTTCGATTTCTTACCACACTATTTGTAAACTTAAAGTTAGAAAGTATATATGTTTTCTTATGATTGTTTTTTGTTATAAGTTGTAACAGTATTAGATAGTTTATATTGAATTTTTTGTTTAAGAAACATTATTGAACACAACTATTACTAGAGTTACATGTATATTTGTCATTAAATATTAACGTGCGCTAAAAAAGTAAAAGTAATGCTTTTTATCAGCCCCGTTTATAACATTTGCAGTCCAATAATGTTGAAAATACTAACCTTTTAAAAGTAAAAATAGCTATGTTTATGTCTATTGGTATTAAGAAGAGATAAATTAAAAAGTAAAATAAAAATTCATAATACCTTAGTGCTCATATAAAAGTGGAACTTTAGAAAATTTTTCAAGAAAAAATAAATGTATTCTTGTTAACGCTTTAAAAGCACTAACATAATAAATTATTATCCTTACCATACTTGCAACTTATTAGTTACCTTCTAGTTTAATAACATATTGTTTCTACAAAAAGCTAAAACATTTAAATTAAAAAAGATAAATTAAAAAAATAAACATAGTAGTAACATGAAATTATTTAACATTTGTTTTTTAAGTAAAAGTTTTTATAAATTTTACACTACATCTAAACATATAAATGTTCAGAAAATAAAATGAGTGACAAAGAAGTAATTAACCTCAACAATATTACAATCAACATGGATGACAGTTATAGTACAGATTCAATTTATTTCCTAAGAGAAATGCGAGCTGTAGATAAAGATTATCATTTAATTAGAAAATGCTTTGTAGACAAAATGTTAAAACCTAGTTTGTCACTTGAAGTTTTTCAACTTAAAATATACAGAGTAAAAGCACGTAAGTGTTTTGAAAAAAGTAATAAGGAAAATGATAACTTATTACTTTTTCATGGCACAAATCATGACAATACAGTTAAAATACTTGAACAAGGTTTTAAACCTTCAATCAGTGGAAAATATGGACCTGGTGTTTATCTAACAGAAAGGTCTTACACTGCAACATGTTATTCAATTATAAAAAACGGGGAAGAGGAAAAGTTTGAAAAATTCAACGATTACGAAAGGTCTGATACCAGAATGGAAATTTTACTAGAGAAAGAAAACTTTGTTTTTGTAAATGAAATCCTCGATACGAAAAATCTAAAGTACAAAACTGTTTCTAATGAAAACGGCTTACCAAAAACGGACCTAAAACATAAAAACGCATTCGAAAAGTATACCATAAAGAAAAATGATAAAAATGTTTCTGTTGAAATTTATGTGGTCTAGTTTATTTGATATTTCGTTTACAAAAATGAAGTTTTCTTTTTTAAATTCTAGTTCCGTATTGTAGCTTTTAGCATGTTTAACTAAACCATCCTCTCCGTTCTTTTTAATTGAATAACCTGTTGCAGTGTAACACCTTTCTGTTAGATAAACACCAGGTCCATATTTTCCACTGATTGAAGGTTTAAAGCCTTGTTCAAGTATTCCAACTGTATTTTCATGATTTGTGCCATGATAAAGTAGTAACTTATCAATTTTGTTTTGCTTTTTTTCAATACACTTACGTGGTTTTACTCTGTATATTTTAAGTCTAAAAACTTCTAATGATGGAATTTCTAAACTAGGTTTTAACATTTTGTCTACAAAGCATTTCTTAATTAACTTATAATCGTTGTCTTTAGCTCGCATTTCTCTTAAGAAGTAAATTGAATCTTTGCTGTAAATATCGGCTATGTTCATAGCAACACCAATGTTATCAGCTACTTCGTTATCATTCATATTTTCTGTTAAATAAGATATATTCAGATGTTTTGTAGATTATTAAAAATATATTTTTATCTTTTAATAAGTACCTGCCGATAAATTTGTTTTTTTTTTTACATTAAGTTTGTAAATATGCTATCATTTAATATCTTTTGTTAAGTTTGTTGTAGAAGTAATAAGTTTACAATTAGAGTTTATTAAGATATTTTCGAAGTTGCGACTATGGTTAAGATAAAAAACAATTTTTTTCATTTTTAAGTTAGCGAGTTAAAAGTTGTTTTGTCATTTTAAGCTAATTTAAAAAAAATAAATTTTGCTTCAGCATAAAATAAACATTCTTTTTAAACTAAGCTCTATTTTTTTTAAATGTAATTAACCTTTTTTTTATTAAACTTAAAATTAAAACTGTAGAGTATAATGAAAGACTATATCATTTAACATAATACTCAATATAAACATTTTTTTATATAGAGTAGTGTATTTCAAGTTTAGATTAAGTTATTTTACTACAACAAAAACATAATTGTTAATAATGCTAAAATTAAATTATTTTCGCATAGGTAAAATAAGGTTCATTCTAAAATATCACAGCTAAGCTATGTATGATTATTTGCTTTAACAAAAAAAAAATATATACTTATCGATGACGAAATCGAAAGTTTACTAAGTATAGCTAATGTGGAAAAAGTTCAGAATTAAATAATGTCCAATAAGTTTAAAATATCCATTTTTACGAAAAAAAACTGCTATTCATAACCAAGTAGATTAACGAAGATGAGAATTTCTAAACAAAAACCAACTTTTCTGTATTTGTTCACTCTATAAACTGTTTACATAAGAAAACTATCAAAAGGTAACTAAATATAAGTTATCCTAAGTAATTTCACTGCGTAGAACATAGCTGCTAAACATTAACTAAATATGCTCGTTACTAAGAGTATACCAATAAAGATTAAAAATAGAGAGAATAACATTTGGTATATCAGCTTTGAAAAAATAATTTCTCTAAATGATTATCAGCGAAAATTTTTTAATTCACTGATGTAATTATAACTAGATATCATTTTTTTTCTATTTGTATTATGAGAAAACAACTGCTAAAAATAAGCAAAACACTATCATCCTTTTAAAATTATACCTGTTATAATTTTACTAAAAAAACACGGCTACAAATAACCAAGTAATAACTGTAATATTTATAAGTTTAATGAGATAAATGCTAAACATATAATGCAATTAATTAGTTGAGAAACTGTAATTAGTTTATAAACTAAAACACATTAATCAGTGAACAAAAACTAATAATTTCTAGAGACTTTCACATTGTACTTGTGTTTGAAAATTTTCACAGGTTCTAAAATACTTATTTTCAAATGATTATTTTTCCATTTACGAGTCGCATTTTCATGGTTATTAATGTACAAAACGATTTTACATCGAAACAGAGTTGTCAGAAATGAAAAACATAAACCCTTGTTTATTTTTAACTTGTATTTCATACTAGAGTACTTTTTAAACCAATTAACAATGCCAAATCTATTTTATTGAAGATGTTAGATATAATATCATTAGATGAAGATGTATAGTAATTGTCAGATATGTATTAGATAAATTGTAATACAGTTAATGAGAATTAAATTTTGCATTAGATAGAAGAAAAGTTTTTTTATTCTTCGAAATTCCTGTGTTCTTAAATTATATGTTTTACAGTTTACACTAGCCACTAGTGCAAGGTTTCTAAAAGTAGGACATTTTACATATTCAGAGGGCCATGAGCAGCAAAGGAGCCACGAAGGGGGCCATGAGATCATAACCTAAAACTAACATTAGATATTCTGGAGTTGCAAATGAAGGGCAATAAAAACAGGTTTTAGGTGTTTTTAATGTCAGTTTTTAAACTTGCACTAGATAACATGGAGGGAGTGATAGAAGCACAAAAAAAAGCTATGAAAGGGAGACAGAGCTTTTTTAATTTCCTAAAAGTGAGCTAGTTGAAAAAAAAAATTGGGAAACCCTGAAGTAGTGTAATACGTTTATGAGCAATATCAAAACAACCATCATACCTATATGTGATAAATCATAACCAATGGTTAGTTAAAATACAAAATCCATATTTGGTGTATCAGCCCTATTCAAACTAATCTAAAGGTCAAAAACTATATACAAAGAAGGAAAGAGCTAATAAAATAAAGGTATTTTCTGAATGTTTACTACAAAGAAAACAACAGCTAAACAAACATCAGTTAATATTAAGCCAAGAAAATTTAAACTTGTTAAGATAACTATGAAAAAAGACACAGCTAATAACTATTAAGTAAGTACTGTAATGATTTAATCATTTAAAAGTGAAACTGAGATCCTGCCAAGCAACAAAGTATTGAAGAAACTGTACTTAAGAGTTTAGTTTGAAATAGCACATAAAAGTCATTAAACGACAAAAAAAAAACGCTCAAAATATCTAATCCTAGAACCTAGTGCACGAAGAACATAACAGTTTTTGAATCGCACACCACGGATACCATTTAACGTCTGTTGAGGAAATAATACTACAAAAATCGTTTTTAGATATTCTTCTGTAGACAGCATTAAAGTTTAAAATTCTTTTTATTTAAAATATTAATATTACGTTAAAAAATTTTAAGTAAGATTTCAAATGGTCCTTTTCATTTGGTTATTACCAGCAGCAAAGCTTCAATATCATTTAAATTGAATACCGGAGTTAAAAGAAATTTTTTTGATATTAACATAAAATATCATATAAAAGAATTTTATTAAATCATATTAACAATGCCAATTCTGATGCGTTTTAGAGTTTTGAATATAGTATTACAGCATAAAGTATTTGCCTTGTTGTAATGAGGAAGTCAAAAAAAAATACTGGATCATGAAATTTTGCTTCAAATAAACAAACGTTTAATTAGCAATCACTATTCGAAAATTTTAAAATAATGGTAAATTTGCTTAATACTAGTTATTAGAGTATTAAATAATTATAAAATAAACTTACAAAGTTTGAATAAACGATCAAGTATAAACTACGAAGTTTGTAGTACTGACTACTGAGTTTTTAATAAACGAACTTCAGTAGTACTCTTACATTTGCAGGTCAACAATGTTAAGGATATTAAGCTTTTATTAGAATAAATATCTATCTTTATTTCTTTTGGTATTTAGAAAAAAAGATATTATATATATTTTAGTTGAAAATAACCTTTTGCCAAAATTTAACTACTTGATTAATTATTTGAATTAAATACAATGCTAAATAACATCATGTTAGTTTCTAATAATGCACCTATTGAATTTTAGTCCGGGTCAACTTCCATTCGATAAATTCATCTTTTTTTTAATGTTCTACGAAAAACCTTCATTTTCTACAAAGCATTTTTCAATTAATTACAACCATTATCTTTAGCTAAAATATATAATTTTTTTATTTCTTTATAAAAAAAAACTCTACTTAAAACGCTAAAAACTAAATTCATTCAAAAAAATACGGCTAATCTGAAGTTTATACAGGTACTTTTTTGACTTATAAATATAAAACCAAGTGCTTTTCAGTGACCAAAAGAAACTATGGTAAGAATAGTTAATGTAGAAATGAAAAAGAACTAAACTAAAACCTTTTATGCTGTAAATACGAAAAAGAATGATTAATAAACGATAACAAATACAACTTATTCTTGGTTTTTTAAGTATGAGAGGACAAATTCTAATCAATAATCGAATAAAGATCATTTAGTTAGATCACTCTGACTAGAATATTATTTTTATGAAAACCAAATATTCTTGTAATTTTCAAATTAAAATAAATAGTCGTTAGTGATTAGTTTAAATAAAGAAAAGATTCTTCTTACAGGGTTGCCAAATAATTAAAAAAAATAAGTTCTTTACATGGTTTTAAAAAATACATGTTTTTATCAGCCATGTTTTTAATATAAGATAAATATTTGTTAAAAACTTTTTATGTAATATAAGAATTTTAAGTTAGATACTGGAATGCAGTTTCAAAAGTGTTTTTTAATAAAAATAATTCTAAGTAGTGCAAAAAATGATCGTTTACAATGGGTTTTTTCGTATATAATCTAACTTAATCTTTAAACTTGAAATGTCATGCTTGAGCAGTTTTTCAAACCAAGTTGACTAAAAATGGCAATTTCGATGTATTGTTGTCTTTATAGTTGCCATATTCTTATGAACCAGTCGTATTGAACTTACTGGAAAATAAAATTTTGCGTTAAAGAAACAAACGTTTTTTAAGTATTTATTACTTTAAGTTTTTTAAATTGTGAAATCTTTGCTTTATACTAGTCAATAGAGTATTGAATAATCACCTGCATTAACTAAATAAATTAAAATTAATGATCAATTTTATATTATGAAACATTAAGTTTTTATACAATCAACCTTAGTGTTACTCTTTTATTGTAACAAATTTGTTCTTTATATTTTTCGACTTCTCACCACACTATTTGTAAATTTATCGCCATAAGCGTATTTGTTTTCTTTTTATTATTTTTGTTATAAGTTGTGACAATGTTAGTTAGTATATATTAACCTTTTTGTTGAAGAAACATTATTGAACACAACTATTATTAGAGTTACATGTATATTTGTCATTAAATACTAACGTGCGCTAAAAAAGTAAAAGAAATCCTTTTAATCAGGCCGGATTACAACATCTGTAGCCTAATAATGTTGAAAATAATAAACTTTTAAAAGTACAAATAGCTATGTTTATGTTTATTGGTATTAAGAAGAGATATACTAAAATGTAAAACTAAAATTCATAAAACCTTAGTGTTCATATGAAAGTAGAACTCTAAAATTATATAAAATAAAATAAATGTATTCTTGTTAACGTTTTAAAAGCACTAAGGTAATAAACTTTTATCCTTATCATACTTGCAACTTATTAGATACTTTCTAGTTTGAAAACTTATTGTTTCTACTAAAAGCTAAAAATATTTTAATTAAAAAAAACAAATAAAAAAAATAAACATAGTTAAATTTAAAACATGTTCAACATATGTTATTTTAAACAAGAGCATTTTGAATTTTACACTACATCTAAACATATAAATTTTCAGAAGTTAAAAATGAATGACGAAGAAGTAGTTAACTTCAATGATGTTACAATCAACATGGATGATAGTTATAGTACAGATTCAATTTATTTCCTAATAGAAATGGGACCTCAAAATAAAGATTATCAGTTAATTAGAAAATGCTTTGTAGACAAAATGTTAAAACAACTTTTGTCACTTGAAGTTTATAAACTTAAAATATACAGAGTAAAAGCACGTAAGTGCATTGAAAAAAGTAATCAGGAAAATGATAACTTATTACTTTTTCATGGCACAAATCATGACAATACAGTTGGAATACTTAAAGAAGGTTTTAAACCTTCAACCGAGGGAAAATATGGACCTGGTGTTTATCTAACAGAAAGATCTCACATTGCAACAGCTTTTTCAATTAAGAAAAACGGGGAGGAGGATAAGTTTAAAAATTTTGACGATTACGAAAGATCCGATAACAGAATGGAACTTTTACTGGAGAAAGAAAACTTTGTTTTTGTAAATGAAATCCTCGACACGAAAAATCTAAAGTACAAAACTGTTTCTAATGAAAACGGCTTACCAAAAACGGACCTAAAACGTAAGAACGCATTCGAAAAGTATACCATAATGAAAAAAAATAAAAATGATTCTGTTGAAATTTATGAAAAAGACAGTTACGATAGGAAAATTAAAGTCTGCAATGGAAATTTGGATGATGAAGAAGATTATTATTTTTGTGATGAAAAATTAGTGATACCTAGATATTTGATTCAATGCTCTACGAAGCTTTTTTTTATACCATCAAAATGATAAACTAGTGATTTTTGTATTGTTACCATTAGCTATTTGATTTTTAATAAATAAGCTTGTGTTTAATAAAACAAACTTAAATAGTTGTTGCTCCATATTTCAAGTTCTTTAAATACATTTTAAGTTTGAAATCCAAAGTTACTCATTTTTACTATAACTAAAATGTTATGTTATAACTATGTCTTTGTTATGATTGTTATTAATAACTTGCTTAAGCTTTAGAATATTAAAACAAAAGTTTATATGGCTAAATGTTATTAAAAAACTAATAACAAAGATTATTAATAAATAATATCATTTAGTACAATCTCATATATTTTATTATGATTATAAAATTCTCTTAGAAAGCACAACCATAGTTGCTGTTAGTGACTAGTTTAAAAAGATATTTTGCTGACATATGTTTTTTATTACAACTACAGAAAAAAAAAACCATTTCTTGTATATATGACAGATCAAAAAGCGTAGACTAAAATGTTAAAAGATTAAAAGGTTAAGGTTTTCAAACTTTTATATATAACATATTCGGTAGTTTTAATGAAATGATTTGATATGAATTATTTAATCTTTTTTACTTATTTTAAACATATTTCATGACCTCTGTTATACAACTTTAACTAAAAAAAACTAGTATTTTGACGAAAGTTTGACTGTTAAAAATGCACGATTTTAATAAAAGGCTCAAAAAAATCACTTCGTGTGTATTTAAACAAGTCGCAATTTTTATTTTCATTTTTTCTCATTGATTTTCTGTTTCCACACTTTTATACAGAAGTTCTATAAAATTTAACACCGAAATATAAAACTTCCTTTAGTATTATATTTACTTTACTAGCCTAAGTTTTATTATAGTCTGAAAAGCCTACACAATCGTTTGATTTTAGTTATTAAATTTATTAGTTTCAAATACTTTAATGGCAATATTTTAAATCTTAGAAAGATTTGAATACTATATGACATATAAATTACACTTATTTTGGTTTTGGTGCTTAAGATAAGTATATTGAAAACAAACTACATTGTAGTATTTATTTTGTTTTATTTATATGAATGATAGAACACTCTTTTTTGCGAGGAGAGACAACAAAAAACCGTTTCTTCATAAAACATTAATTCCAAATAACTTCAATAGTATTAAGTTATATAAAAATTAATAAAATAACTCAAATGAAAGCAAAACAGCTTTTGAAATTTTTAATTTTGTTATTGTCTTTCAGTCTTGTTTATCTTTATTTTAAACATAGACCTTCAAAGTAGTATCTTTCAGACTATAATTAGTTTTGTACATGTTTATGACTTTAGCACATGGTTAGGTATTTTAATTATTTTAATTTTATGCTTTTAAAGTAAAACTATAAGTTTTAACAGTTTGAAGTTAATACTAATACATTCCTTTAAAATACAAAAAAAAAAATCAAACCCAATAAATTGTTAATATAAAGCTTGCTGAAATAGCAGCTAAAAACTGAGTGGTAGAAAAACTGTTAATGCTTGAAACATTAAGTTTTCTATTAAAAATTACCAATTATTAGTCGTCCAACAAAATCAGAAAATTATTATATAAATAAAATGTGTTTATTTGTAAAGTTTTGATGTTTTAAAAAGTTATTAATTTAAACTGTTTATATTTATCAAATTCTTTGAAGATATTTTACAACAGACTCAGTTTCAGTAAAAGACCTCTTAAGTGCTTATTTTAAAAAATATAGAAAGGTTTATGATAGTCATTGAAAACAGCGCTAAAACAAAAAAAAAAAAAACAATCTTTACTTATAAAACAAAACTAATTAAATTTTTATCTTACGGTTAAATGTACCTTACAGTCTGATTATTTTTGGGTTAAGTATCAAAATAAAAGTGTTAATAGAAAAATATATAACAGAACAATAATAAGAACCTATATGTATGTTTTTTTTCTTTTTTCTCAAAAGTTTTTAAAGTAAACATTGTTAAAATGGAACAGTGCTTATTTGTATTGCAACAGCTTTAAGTAAAAATATTACTAAATTGAATTATGACGTAGCTATAGAATCTTTACAGAAATATTTGTTTTTGTTCGGTATAAAAATTTGAAATTTTGCTTTGGTTTTATAAACTGTTTATCTTAGATTAGTCAAAGTATTATCAGATTTCTACACTTTATTTGTATATAGGCTTGTTTAAGCAGAACTACAGCCATAAAAACTACTTAACAAAGAGTTGATCATACCAATTCGATCATCAGATCAAAATTTTCCAGTAGACTTAGACCGGTTTCGTCCTTATAAGGAGAGAATAATAGGAAATAAGGACGAAACCGGTCTCAGTCTGCCGAAAGCTTGTGGTCTAATAATCAAATCAGCACGATAAACCCTTTGTTAAACTAGAGCTGTCTCACGGCAAACGAAAGTCCACGCTTCTGCTTTGCAGACTTTCGCCGATTTTTTGTTAAAAAGTTATTAAATAAACACTTTATATTTGTTAAGCTTTGTTATTTTTTACATAAAACGTTTTAATGTTTCTAAGTAAACTTGAAAACAATTACTGTATGCTGTTAACTACTACCGACTACAACTTTAAAAAACTTATTAAACAACTTATTAGTTTAACAAATTCGTGTAAACGTGTAACTCTGTTTTGATATTTAAAATCAAACTAACCATACTACCAAAAAAATAAGCTTAACTATTAATAAACACTTCAAGATTATACGTCAAATTTTTAATTAGTTTAGATCCGTGTTTAAGTTGATACTTTTTGTGCGTTGGTGTTGTTAGAAAGTAAACGGATTTTTAATAATTAAAATAATTTAACTTCAATTTTAATAAATCTAATTAAGGTTAAGAGAACTTATTACCTCCACAGTAATTGAGTATGCTAAATATGTTAGAGATAATACTCTAATTTTTTGCCTTTCTTTTTTATTAAGTTTTTTCAAACACTTATATAAATTTATTCAACTATTTTGACAAAATTGTTCTTTAAATTTTTGTGTTCTTAATACAAAATTATTTTATTTAACAGTGTTGTCTTATTTACAGTTGAGAAAAAGTGTCGATCACTGCTTAATATTATATTTTAAAGACGTAACTTATTACACAACGACAGTTTGTATTTCAAAATATAATAACTTACGCTATAATTAATCATTAGTTAGATACGTGAAATTTTTGCTAAAATTACACTTGAACTAAAATTTTTCAACTAAAAAATACAAAGTGTGGAAAAATCATGAAGTTTAAATCCCTAACCATGTGTTCACCGCAAAAAAATCATACCAACATTTTAATATGTGATCACTGTCACCAGAATGAACTCGTAACCAACTGTTGAAGATACATATTTTACTTATATAAGATTTAATAGCTATATTTAAGCCTAATAAACAATTGTTTTATCGAAACTTAACTCCAATAAAAAACAAAATATAAAATTAATTGGAAAAAAACAAAGTCTTTAATACTGCAATGGGTAGAACTAATTATAACTTAATTAAAGTGAGAAAAAAATCTAAGTTATGCAGTAATAGATATATACGGCTAGGAAATAAAATTGAACAAAATTAGAAAACAGCAAATAAATGAGAAATAGCATAACCATACAAATTTTTATCTCTATGAAAAGACCAATATTAGCCATTTTTTTTTAAGTCATGCCATAAAACAGTAGTATATAATAACCGTATATTTTACATGAATACACAAATTTTCATTATAGTTAACGGCGAAAACACAAAATACACTAATCAAGTATTAATCTAGTGTGAAACTGTATTTAGTAGAGCATTGAGTCAAGTATCTAGGTATTACTATATTTTCATCACAAACATAGTAATCATCTTCATCTTTCTCGTTTCCGTTGCAGACTTTAATTTTCCTACCGTAGCTGTCTTTTTCATAAACTTCAACATAATAACTTATACTATTTTTCTCTATGGTATACTTTTCAAAATCGTGTTGACGTTTAAGGTCCGATTTTGGTAAGCTGTTTGCTTTAGAAACAGTTTTGTTCTGTAGTTAATCAGATTCAAGAATTTCGTTTACAAATTCAAGTTTTCTTTTTTTAATTTAAGTTCCTTTTTGTTACCAGAGCTAGTGTAATTTTCAATTTTATTTTAATACTTTTATGTTCCCTGTTTTTTACAATTGAATAAAACGTTGCTTTCATCGACCTTTCTGTTAGATAAACACCAGGTCCATACTTTCCCTCGGTTGAAGGCTTAAGACCTTGTTCAAGTATTCCAACTGTATTGTCATGATTTGTTCCATGATAATAAAGTAAATTATAATTATTCTTTATATCTTTTTCAACACTTTTACGTATTTTACTTTGTATATTTTAAATTTCTAAACTTCATATAATATACCTTTTGAACTAGGTTTCAACATTTTGTCCACAAAGCATTTTTTAATTAACTTGTAATCGTCATCATTCGCTTGCATTTCTGTTACGAAGTAAATTGAGTCTTTACTGTAACCATTAGATATGTTGATAGTAACACAATAATAATCAGCTGTTCCTTTTTCGTTCATTTTTTCTAAAAAACTGGATATGATACAAAGTGTTGTAAATTTTCAAATTATATATTATTATCATTTAGAAAAAAAATCAGTTTTTTTTACATCTAGTATATAAATATGTTTTCTTTGAAATAAAAACTTCAAGTTTTTTGTATAATTATGAAATTGACAATTAAAAGTTTGTAACGTATCTTCAGTTTGCAAGTACGATTAGGATAATAAATGATTACGTTTATACTTGAATACAGTAACAAACAATAGTTTTATAAATTTTTAATTAAATGAAAAATACTTAACCTTATTTGAACATAAAAGTATCACGGTTTAAAATCACACATAGTTAAAAGTTAAGCTCTACAAGATTTTTTATAACTACAGTTTAAATTTTCAATTAATTGCAAACTTTACATAAAAATATAGAATATAAAGAAAAACGATATCTGTAAAACTAAAATTGTAACAATAATAAATTTTTTTTTTTTGCAAGTTTCGGTCAGCATGTTGTTTACTAAAAGATAAAAATTGCTAATAATGTAAAAACAAGTGTCATTTATGTATCACTAAAATTTAATTCTTTTCGTAAAATTAAATAAGTAGTTCACTCTTAAAAACACAGCTAATCTACTACCATAAAGTATACTTGGGTAAAATTTTTACTTTCAAAAGAGATGGTTATCAATGATTATTAAAAAACTAACTATAGCTAATGTGGAAGAAGTAAAGTATTAAAAAATACTTAAGATATTCATTTTGAAAAATAACTGCTAATTATAAAGCAAATAAACTTTCTCGAAGAGGAGAGTTTCTAAATAATAACCAAAATCACTATAAGTATTCATTCGAAAGAGGGAAATTATCAAAATAGAGCTAAATAAAAGTTCTCTTAAGTTATTTCAATAATACAAGACAGTTGCCAAAAAATAACTAACCAAGCCAGTTATGTTTGATCAAAAGAAATTATAGTTATATACCAACAATATAGAAAAATGATACTTGGTATATCAGATTTGAGAAAAAGAATTTGTTAATAAAGAGTTAGCTAAAATATCATATTTAAAGATCTAGTTATATCTAAATAGAAACTTTATTCAATATATTTGTTTTATTAAGAGGGCAACTACTAAAAAAAACTTTATCAATATTTTGAAATTATACCTGCTTGGACAGATTGAGTAGTTGAAAAACTATGATTGGTTTGTAAACTTTGAAAAGGCACATTAACCAATAATCAAAAACTAATAATTTTGAGAGTCTTTTACTTTGTACACGACTTATTAAAACACAGGACTTATATTTTTGTTTTACACCTGAAAGAATAGTTTCTTAAAAATAAGTTTTAATTATAACTGTCAAACGCTATATTCGAAGAGGGAAATTGTTACTAAACAAAAATTGTATTCGGACCGTTTACTGCAAAAGGAACAAGTGCTAAACAAAAATAGTCAATATTATTCTGAAGAAAATTTATAATTGTTGTTTTAAGTATGAGAAAGTACCCAGCTAATAACATATAAGTAGATACTGTAATGGTTTAATAAATTTAAAGAGACAACTGATGAACATGTTAAAAAATAAAGTATCTGAGAAACTATTTACTTTAAAAATACACTTGAAACGTTTTCGCAAAATTTTAAAAGAAATATACAATTAGATTGAAACGGTTTTTCTTATGCAATATGAACCTATGTCTAATAATTTATAGTAATGTTCAAAAACGTTTTTTTTTAATTTGGTTATTACCTGCAGCTAAGCTTTAATATCATTTTACTTGTATCCTAGATTTACGATAGTAAATTTTGTTTTTAATTAAAAATGTCATGCTTGAGTTTTTTCTAACTCAAATAAATTAACAATTACAACTCTGATATATTATAGACTGTTAAATATAGTTTTATAGCATGTAGTACTTGTCATATTGTTATGATAAAGTCGCCAAAAAGTTCCTTGAGCATGAAATTTTGCGTTTAAAAAATAAAAGCTTATTTAGTATTCATTACTCCTATTTTATAAAGTTATGGTAATTCTGTATTGTACTAGTCATTAGATTACTAAGTAGCTATCAGCGTAGACTTACAAATTAGAATTAAGGATTAACTTTATATTACGAACAACTTAGTTTCAATCAACCAACTTCAGTATTACTTTTACATTTACAGGCTAGTAATGTGAAAAATGCCAAGCCGTTAATAGTAGAAAAAACTATATTTATATCTTTTTGTGTTGAAAACAAAGGTTATTTAATTATATATAAAAAATCCTTTTTCAAAATATAGTTATTTATTTAACTTTCTATATTAAATAACATGTTACTTAACAGCAAGTAAGTTTTTAATTATGCAAAAATTGAATTGTAACCCTAGTCAATTCTTACTTGATAAATTCCAATTTGTCATAATTCCAATTTGATAATTTCCCACCTGGCTATTACAGTAATAAAAATTATGCTTATTAATTTTTAAATTCTGATAAAAAATATTTTTTTTTGTGGATTGAAAACAAGTTTCAAAACTAAGTTAACTTAAAATTTGTTAAAGTCAAATCTTTATATTGGCTTTTTGTAAACGACTTTCAAATTGTTATTAATTATTGATTGCAGAAGGAAAACCATTTTAAACAAAGCATCCTTAAATATAACTGCATTAACATACATAGTGTATTAAATTTTATCTAATAGTATTACATACATAAAAATACAGACTAAAGAAATTATAGCTATCCCAATTTAAAACAAGTATGGCAACATTATCTTAATATAGCCTGCAGGATAAATTTTATTGTTAAACACGTTAAAACTAACTTGAAAGCTAACGAAAAATTGCTTCTTATTTTAAGAAACTATGATTAAATTCATAAAAACAATGTAAATATTTATTTATTTATTGTTTGAAAAGATAGATTCAAAATATATTCTAAGTACCTAATTAGTTGTTATAGTTTTTTGTTATAACAATGTATTAGCTACCTTTCCCTTCTTAATTTTAACAGAAATATATACTACACCGTTTTTTATTCTCAATTACGTTTCGTGTTGCAAGTGTATTAATGCATCTTGTATTTCGAATTAGCTTTAAAAATAGTACAAAATCCTTTTAAACTAGGGGTGGGCAACGTAAATATTTGACGGGCCGGATCCAGAAAAATATAGTCCTCAGCGGGCCGGACCATTTCAAGTTAGTGATCTTTTGGATTAAGCTGGATCCTTTTTTAGATCCGGATCCCATTTTAAATATATTATCCGGATCCGCCTAAATACTAATTTTAGACAAAGATCTAGATCCGAATGGAAACTAATTTTAAAAAGATTCGAATCCGGTTAGATGCTTATTGATCGGGTATTTTAGAATTTTGAATCAATATATTAATTACCAAGGTTTTCAATTATGAAATTTTATGTTAAATTTAGTTAAGTATTCATAATTATATATATATTATAACGCTGGACAGAATTAATACTAGTTAGTCCTAAAAAAAATATAATTTGGTTATTAAAAGTTACTCGAGCCTAACATTTCAAGCTAAAACATAAAAAAATTGCTAACTATTCGAAATGAAGTAATTTTGGAAATCCTTATCTGGAGTTTATATTAATAACATTTGTTCAAAAATTATTAAACAATACAATATTAAACTACTACTATTTAATTTAATTAAGCTAAAGAAGATTCAATACATTTTTTGTATGTATAAAAGAAACAAAACAAAAATAATTCTGATATAATAAACAGTTTTACCATAAAAGCAAAAAAAAATAAATAAAAGATCTCGATGAAACACTTAAGGTTGATCATGTATTAGAGTTGTTTAAATCTAGTTGCATGACAGTTTTGGAAAATCTGCAAGTGCACTGAAATACCGATTAGGTTTGAAGTTAGCTTATCCTTGTTAATGCTTGTGGTCGGAAATGTTTGTTTTCAAATGTATGAAGTATCGAACAACACAACTACTTCCATGGTCATCTTTAGAAGTTGACAAACTTTGGCTTGATCAATTATACCTAAAATGTATCTAAAAATCTTATAAAAGCAACAAAAATTATATGTTTGGTTTCAAACTTTCTTATTAACTTATTTAAAAAACAGTTAAGCCTAGATAAAAATTACTTTGGCTTGAAATTTTAACACGTTTACTTTCAAAATATCAAATAGTTATAATTAACCTGCGAAATTTAATTAAGTTAAGTACTTTAAAAATATTATAATCAAACAGTGCACCTAAAATACTTTAATAAGAGTACTAACATAAAATAACGAAATGTTGAAACAGAAAATAAATTAATATGTATTTTAAGCATAACAAATATTTTCTTTAATAGACTTTTAGATTAAGATTGATTTCGCAATGATTAAACTGTCACATTATACTTTAAATGTTAAGTTTAAAGAATTTAGCAAGAATAATTACACTAAAAAGAAGACAATGAGACATTTATGGATCATAAAAGTTTTTAAGAAGTTGTTTAAAATCTGGAAGTTTATTTGAAGTAGATATTCTCAGTTGTAACTGCAAATTGGTATCAGTAAGATTTGAACGCAGCTTACTTTTGTTTATATACATGGTTAAGAATATTTGTTTGCAAAAATATGTAGACCAAAATATAACAAATAACTTCATTGTCTTTTTTTTTAAATTAACAAATTTTGACTTGTTAAGTAAGTCATAAATCTGTCATTTTCAGTTTTGAACTTTTCTTTTTGTGTACTGCCACATTGAAGTTTAACAGTTCTAACAATATTACTAAGTACATTTTCGGTGTCAAACGTCGACGGTGATGAAATAATGTCAAATTCTTCACTTAATTGTTAAAAGTCTCCAAAACGACGACCAAACTTATTATCAAGTGAAACTATTGTCATCAAATGGTCATCACTAAACTTAACCATATATTTAATAAAAAAGTCTTTAATGAAAAATCAATAGCAGAAAAAGTTCAAATTGTAGTCTAAACTCAAAACATTTGACAAAAATTTAAACTTGAGCAGTTTGACTTAAAAAAGTTGTCAATGTTTAAAGGATATTTTTTAGGATAACATTTAAAAAACAACTCAATACTTATCTGGAAAAGACAGCAATTTTTTTACACGTCTTTTTTTATGAAAACATTATGGTAGGTATGATCATCAAAGTTACTTCAGCAAAAAAATGCTTTTGTATAATTTGAGAAAGGATTACTTCAACTGACTTGAAATAGAACAAGATACTATAACAAAGTAGTGTTTTATCATCATAAAATAATAAGCCATTTTAACAAACGTTTTCAGGGTCAAAGTTTTACAGTTTTGTTTAATGAAATAGTTCAAAAAACGTTTTGTACAAGTTTTGTGCTAATTAAATTGGCTGGGCGGATTTTATATAAATTTTGTAAATGCTTAGCGGGCCGGATCATCTACTTGCAGGCCGGATCAATGTTGTCCGCGGGCCGGATTCCATTTAAAATAAATAAAGGTCTGGGGGCCGGATCCGGCCCGCGGGCCGTACGTTGCCCACCCCTATTTTAAACCTTGTGTTTGAAAATAGTTTGTAACATTTAGAAAGTATTAGCATCACTCTATATAAACTTTAGGTTGCTTTTACAAACTTTACTTCTGCTTTCTTTAAATTTTATGCGATTTAGATGTTTAGACTAGTTTTACTGAGCTAGAAAGTCATTAATACAGTACATAAGTTTAAAAATAGCAACACTTAAAATTATTCTAAATTAAATTAAAAACATTGGACTATTAGATCAAGACCGGTTAAAAATTTTAAATGTTTATAACTGTACTAACAAAAAGTTCAAAAAAGACCGTTTATGAATATTTGTCTTGTCCATTTTCTAAATAGTAAACGAGTTTAAGTTGAATAATAACTTTTAAAAAAACTTTAAGTAAATAATTCATATTTTTAAACTTTTAAACAAACCTAAACGTTTTATTTATTCTATCCCCTTTGAACAAAGCGTTTTTGGATACGATTATATTTAAGCTAAACAATTTGTTAAAGTGAAAGAACCACGAATTAATTTATTTTAAAAACTGATATTTAGTTTCAAACTATTTAAAGTTTACGAGTTGGTTTTGTAATTTAAGTCAAAGTTGTTTACGAAGTTAGTAAATAAAAAAAATATTAAAAATAGTTGAAATTTATAAACTTTTATTATATCAACTATAATCAATATTTATTCAGAATCATTAAATCAATATTCAGAATCTTTAAATCAATATTTATTTCATAATAGTAAATGACAAATAAAGTGTTAAAAAACTTTTTTTTTCTTTTCCTTTTAAAACAATTTCCTGATAAAAAATATATTTTTATAAAAGCATAACAAAATTTCAATGTATAAAATATATTTTATAATGTTTAAAATATTTTGCTAATTTTATCTGTCGAAATAAGCTGTTCGTTGAACACTAAAATATTTTTTTTCAATAAAAAATTAGTTAGAAGAAAAATGTTTAAAAATATAGTATTTTACGTACTTTTTTAATTATAAACATAGTGTAGTAAAATAGAATTAAGACTTTAAAAATTTGTTTGATAATTTTAAGTTCCTACACCGGGAATCGAACCCGGGCCGTCTGGGAGAAACCCAAAAATGTTAACCACTAGGACTAGACCATTAAGGACTGAAATGGAAAGCAGCTAATTGCGTTTATGAAGTCATAAATGAGCCTTATGACGTAACAATAGAAGCATGTTAACATAAACTTTATGCTTATTTATTAAACAAACGTATGTTTCTTTATAGAAGTTTATGTTTTTTATTTATTATAGTTTACTGAACGACAAAAAGAAAGACGCTCGAAATATTTAGTACTTGGACCTGGTGCACAAATAACCTTTCGGTTATCGAGTCGCACACCACGGATACCTTTTAACGTCTTGTCCAGGACTTTATTGAAAATTGATTTTAATACAGAAATGTTGCAGAGCTTCTATTGAAGAAACTTAATTAAAATATACCTTTTAATATGAAGTTAACAACTATTATTATTAAATTATTTTTTTTTTATAAAGTCAGTAGAGAAATTTTTTAAACTTACTTAACAACTATATGTTATTCTACTACTAAAATATATAAGATTAATATAATTAAAATATATAAGATATTTTATAATTTGAGATTGCACTATTTTAAATATTGAATAAAATTTTATAACAGAACTTTTGCTTACAGTACAAAAACAATATTAGCGATTTGGACTTAAGTTATTTACCATTGTAGTTTATTTTAAGATTTTTAGTGAAGAGTTATATATTGTTTTTTCTATAAGTTTGTGGTTTTGTAATGATTTTGTTTAACAATATAGTTTTGCTCTAAAATTTTTTTTTTCAGGTAGAAAGACATTAGGACTGAGTCTACCCTCTCTAATTCTCCCTATTATAAAATAACTATCAAATTTAAGCAGTTACAGATACATTAGGTTAGTTATTTTCTTATTAGCATTTTAAAATTAAAAATAAAACCTATGCTATGGTCTATATTGATTTTCATTCACTAGTTAAAATTTAAAAATTAAAGTTTTTTAGTTAAATTTTTTCAAACCGTAAATATAAATATATATAATCTTACTTAATAGTTAACATTTTTAAAATAATAGGTTGTAAAAATTTTTTTTTCATAAGCTTTTAATTTTAAAAAGTAAGTAAAAAAATGTTAAATAAATCAAGTAAACTAAAAAAAAATTGTTTTAAATTAAATTATATAAAACTTTATTTAAAAATTTTATACGGAATTATTTTTTTCTGAAAACCTAAATATTTATTAGTATGTTTTTCAACATTTCATTGTCCATTAACAATTAGAAAAGATATTATAAAAATATTACTTAAAATATTAGTAAATTAGTTAAATAAAAATATTAATTAATTCTTATCATAGTTATATATCGTTATAGTATATTCCTGTTAGATTTAGTTTTTGTGTAAAAGTTTTGACTACATTTGAAGTATTTTCTAAACTATGACAATTTTTATTTTGTAGTGTATGATATGTTCTTTAATATAAAATGAAACCACCAAAAGGCATGTCTAGTTTTTATAAGTAATATAGAATAATTATCATTTAGTTCAAAATTAAGTTTAGATATAATTGTGGGTTTTAGTGTAGTTGTATACTACACTTTAACCATACATGGGTTCTTCAGGCTAAAGCTTCACCTGTCTTTTAAGTAACAGTTAAATAAGACCAAGACTGTATTTTACACAAATGATTTCTACTTGTATATAAAACTTTTAATTTAAGGCATGTTTTTATCACATTTTATCTCATTTTCTTATATTGCTTACACTTTCATTTCATAGTTCATTTTATTAAATATTATGCATTTAATTTATAGAAAACAATACTAAAATTTAATGTTAGGCCTTTTCAATTTTCTTTGTGATTAACAAAAAAAAAACGTAGGAGGTTAAACTAACTAAAAAGCAATAAAGAGTCATTTTGATAAAAATATCATAAGGGAATCAAAGTGTAAACAACAAATGTTATTATCTATGTAAACGTCCACAAAATCACTATCATTTAAAAAAAATTCAAGTCCATAAAGTCGAAACAGACCTGACAAGCTTCAAGTCCACAAAGTAAACAATAGAACTGACAAAATATGAGTCAATAAAATCAAGTAAAAACTGACCAAGTTCAAGTCCACATAAATATTATAGATCTGACAAATTTTAAGTCCAAAAAGTCACTTTAGAACTGACAAAATATAAGTCCAAAAAACTCACAAGAGTATTGACAATATCTGAGTATAAATGGATGACAAAATGTGGTGACCAACTTTTAGTCACAGTAAGTCATATAAATCATGTTAGGCTTTTATTAGTGTCTCAGATAGCAAAAACGTGTAACATGCTAAAAGTTTTTAGGAACTTGTATCATAGGTGTTTGCATTTGTATGACAATTGGGTAATATTTTAGTTGAAAAGATCTTTCCATTAAAATGTTGATGTTTTTTTTACCTAGTTATTAAAAAATTTCGCAAATAAAGTATTTAAAGGGAAATATTAGTATTTGTAACAGAATATCTACTGGTACATTATAACTGTTTAAATATAAAGATAAGTTTTGAGTTAAAGGTTTTAATCAATCAAGCGTTTAAGAGAAAAGATCGTAAGGCTATGTGCAAAACTGATGCAAGTTTAGATTATGAGAAAATAAAGTGCAGATAAAAAGATCCTGTGTGATGTTAAACAAAATGAGAAAACTGCTATATAAACCAGATAAAGATAATGATCAGAGCATTTTAGACACAGCCTGCTGCAGTAAACATGTTTTTCCAGAATACACATCTATATTGTTTGAATGTTTTGTATGAAGCTTTTATTTAAGAAAGATTCATTTTCATAAGTGTTTTCATAATTTTAGTTTTTAGCAGTAAATTCTCATTTCAGTTTTAAGATTTCTTAGGTAAAACTATTATAGTTTTAAATTGTATTAACAGGTTTTAATTACATATAATGTAGTATAAAGCATAATTTTTATTGTACTTATACTGTTTTTTTGTTAACGTTTGTCATTGTTTTATAACAACATGTTTATTCATTGTCATGCCTAGTTTTATACAGAGTGGCCCTAAGTATTGTTAAGTGTCAAAACTGACTATAAGTTGAGTATAAATTTAATTATGGATTTTAGTGTGTTTGTACACCACATTAACCTACATACTTTTTTTTAGTTTGAGAGCTTTAAAACCTTTTTATTAAACTTTTATTTTCATATTACTGTCTAGCAATGGCGTAGCGTGGTATTTTGGTCAGGGGGTGCACAAATTTTTTTCTCAAAAAATCCCCTAAATTAAAACTTTTGGGCTGCAAATTTTTCGGGGTCAGTTTTCTCATTAACTAAAAAAAATACTAAAAAACTATCTCCTACTTCATTTTTCAAACAATCTTTTTCAAACTTTAGAAATTGTTCCTTAAATTACAAAAAAAAAAAACGTTACTTATGAATTTAGATAATAATAATAAATTAAAACTTTATAAAAAAAACTTAATAAAGAAAGTCTTTTTTTTTCAAAAAAAAATATTTTACTATAAATTTTTGAATCAATAAGTAAGGTTTTTTGTTATTGTATAAATATTAAACTGTTAAAGTTTGAAGAAGATTACTTGAAAAATGTAGGAGGAAATAGATTTTGAGCAAACTAGCCTTTATTCGCTGTTTTATTCTTCCTTTCCCAAAGGGAACCTATCTGGGGCGTAGCGTGGGGAGGGACGCTGGCGCATGCGTGCCACCCAAAAAAAAGCAATATCTTTATCCTTTATTGTTTATTTCTTCTGCTTAATTTGCCTTTTTTCAACTATTTTTTTCTAGTACTCGAAAAGTAAAACGAAGTTTCGAATATCAATTAGTGACAAGTTAGGGAAGTTACCCAGTATACTGATTCGTCGTGTAATTGCAAATGCGCAACGATGTTGATGAAAAACTCCATAAGGAAAAATTTTATAACTTCATTAACTTCATAAGAATTTAGACTCAAACAGTACGTAACTAGTTAGTGTATCGCAGTAGTATAACTTTATGACAGATTTTTTTACAAGTTCAAATGCTAACACTTTGTTAACAAAGCATAAAGCTAAACCTGTTTTATGGTGATAATGATTCAAGAATAAACAAATTGTAGTAAAAATAGCAATTAACAACTGCTAATAAAATAAAGATAAATTGATAATAAAAATAAAAAACATTAACAACATAATTTAAAAGAAAAATAACAAAAAGCAGAAAAATAAATTAAAACAAATAATAAACAAAGAGTTCATACTGTGATTACAGTTTTAATCTCACTATACAAAAAGTTTTGTTTAAGTTATTTAAACTTAAAATTTTTTTGAAAAATTTTTCTTTTTTTATAAGATAAAAAACAAATCAAACTTTGTTATTCTATCAGCCATAAAGTTTAAAAGTTAATCAATTTTTGTAGCAAGTATTTTAAAACTTCTTTAGTCACATCATGAATAATTTTATAGCAACTTGTTAAACAGAATTTTTACAATCAATTCTTAGTCTAAAAGACATTATTGATCAATTTTAAACATAAATTTATTTAGTTTTAAATCAAATTTTAAATGGTAATTTAAAAAAAATTCTTTCTATCAGCTGTATATAGTATTTAAAAATGCTAATTCCTAAAGATCTTAGAAAAACAGATTTTAAGATAAGTGAAAAGTAATATTTCTTGTGAACTTTTAAAAGCATTGCAAAAAATGACCTTATAAAATTTATCTTTTAAACATTTTGTTTTGTATCAGTAACACTTAGTTCACACACTCAGAATAACTCAGGATTTTATGAAGTTTTGGAAAACTTTAGTATGACTCAGTAAAAATCAGAAAAACTCAGAATGTTTTAAGTATTTTAAAGCTCCGTCTGACTAATGATAGTTTTGTTTTTTTTAAACTCAGGGTAGATTTAGTGGTTTAAATGCTTTGTTATAAAGCCTAGTTTCTATTAGTTTAAAAATAATAAAAATATTCTTTAAAAGAATTTAAAATGCTTATGATGACATATGACATTTTGAAACTAACTCAGGACAGTTATTTTGACTCAAAGAGTGGCAAGGGAATCCTGATATCTTCAAAGTTGATTGTTTTTTTTTTGTAAAATATTTTTTATAATATTAAAGAAAAACTAAACATTTGTTTTCATTAACTTTTAGATTATTAATTGAAAAATATGCGAAGTAATATTGTATGGAATGTAGCAAGTTTAAAAATAAGTCAGATAGGAAAATTATCTGAAGTTTAAAAGCTCGAATTCAAAAATAGCAGACCAACACTAGATATTGCCATTACTCAAGACTGCAGTTCAAGTGGTATGAAATTTTTATTTTTAATTTTGTTTATTTTCAGATTTTCTTCATTTGTTAAGGTTTTATTTTCACAGTTTTATATTGTAATATAGGTAAAAATGCAGAAGTTAAAAAAAAACTAGCTCTTTATATTTCTTCTACAAAAATTTCAAAGTTTAAAACTTTCAATTTTATACTGAAGATTTAACATTTTTATATAAAAGATAAAAATAGTATATTAAAAGCTGCAACAAACTGGAAGTATGAGTTATTTTGAGTTATTTACAATTCTTTGTTGTTGATATAAAACAAATTTTGAACATTATTTAGAAATTGCAAAGAGAAAAATGTTTTGAGGTAATAACTGTTATACTTAGTTGACTATTTATTTGTAGTTTAAGGCCATAAGGGGGGTTATCCATGTTTTTATAAGTTGATCTTGTTTACAAAATTTAAGATGCTTATTGTTGTTTAAAAAAATTCGTATTATTTTTTGAGATATGACCAGTCAAAGTCGGGCCGCATAATAGGTTCCCTATGGAAAGGGAAGACTAAAACAGCAAATAAAGGCTAGCTTGTTAAAAATCTATCTACTCCTACATTTTTTAAGCAATCTTCTTCAAACTTTAACAGTTTAATATTCATACAATAACAAAAAACATTACTTAATAATTCAAAAATTTGTATGAAATATCTATTTAAAAAAAAAAATTTCTTTATTAATTTTTTTTATAAAATTTTTATTTATTATAAACTCTTAAGTAAAGTTTTTTTTGTAATTTAATGAACATTTTCTAAAATTTGAAGAAGATTGTTTGAAAAATGAAGTAGGAGATAGTTTTTTAGTATTTTTTTTTTAATTTACGAAAAAGCTGACCCCGAAAAATTTGCAGCCCAAAAGTTATAATTTAGGGGATTTTTTGAGAAAAAATTTGCGCACCCCCTGACCAAAATACCACGCTACGCCACTTGAACCTTTTATGCGGCCTGACTTTGACTGGTAATATCTGAAAAAATAATTCGAATTTTTTTAAACAACAAATAGCATCTTAAATCTTTTAAAGAAGATCAACTTCTAAAAAACAGGGCTAAAAAACTTGCTACATTCCATACAATATTACTTTGCATATTTTTCAAAATAATAATCTAAAAGTTAATGAAAACAAATGTTTAGTTTTTCTTTGGTATTATAAAAAATATTTTACAAAAAAAAAAAACAATCAACTTTGAAGATACCAGGATTTCCTTGCCACTCTTTGAGTCAAAATAACTTTCCTGAGTTAGTTTCAAAATGTCATATGTCATCATAAGCATTTTAAATTCTTTTAAAGAATAATTTTATTGTTTTTAAACTAATAGAAACTAGGTTTTACAACAAAGCATTTAAACAACTAAATCTACCTTAAGTTAAAAAAAACAAAACTATCATTAGTCAGCCTGAGCTTAAAAATATTTAAAATATTCTGAGTTATTCTGATTTTTACTGAGTCATACTAAAGTTTTCCAAAACTTCATAAAATCCTGAGTTATTCTGAGTGTGTCGAAAGAGTGTGTCGTTTTACTTTTCGAATACTAAAAAAAATAGTTGAAAAAAGGCAAATTAAGCAGAATAAATAAACAATAAAGGATAAAGATATTGCGTTTTTTTACTTCTTTTTTTTTTTGGGTGAAACACATGCACCAGCGTCCCTCTCAACGCTACGCCCCTGCTGTCTAGTTAAATGTTTTCTGTTTAGTTAGTTCTAAGACTGAACTAATATTTCGTTTATTTTGTATTATTTCTGCTGTTACTTTAAAGAACATGAAAGAGTTGAACTGTTTGGCAAAAAAAATAATTTCCTCACTGTTCTACTATCAAAACAGAAGAAAGTGAGTGAAATGTAATACATTTTTTGAGTAAATACGGAGAAGAAGGATAAATTGAGATAATCTTTAAAATTGTAAAAAATAACGTGGTGTACTAGTTTCTTTGCTGTTTCATTTAGTTAAACATCAAATATTTTAAAATCAGTCAAGCAGAAAGCAAGATGATCTGAAGGAATTCTTTTTTTAATTCTTATTTTACCGTTTATTGTAAAGTTCTTTATTATACAATGTTTATTACTTTTAATTGTTATTTAGATATGAACTCCAGTGTTTAAGTAAACATTGTCTTAGTATACTACTGTTATATTTAGTTCTTGTGTAAAAATTTTTACACTTTAGAATATTTTTTAAATTATGATGTTCTTTATTTTTAAATTGAAATATCATTTAACCATTAAATATCATGCTTAGTTTTTATAAGTAGCATAGAAAACTTTTAAGTACCATTTAGTTAAAAGTTAAATTTAATTATTGTTTTTAGTGTGATTGTACACTACACTATAATTTAATGTACAGTGTCCTGGACAAGATGTTAAAAAGTATCTAGTGGTGGACGAATTGATAATTAAAGCTTCTCTGTGCACCATACCAACTACAAAAACTCTACATATTGACATATATATTTTTAAATTGAATTTTCTACAAAAAGCTAAAAGTATTTAATTATAAAATGCAAATAAAAAAGTTGACACATAGTAAAAGGTAAATAAAATTTGACAGACTTTTTTTTAAAAATAGTTGTGTTTTTAAAATTAACTCTACATCTAAAAAAACATAAAACTTTAGAAAAAAAAAGAATAAAAAAGAAGTAATTAACCTCAATAATAATATAGTCAACATGGATGATAGTTATAGTACAGATTCAATCTATTTCCTAAGAGAAATGCGATCTAAAGATAAAGATTATATGTTAATTAGAAAATGCTTTGTAGACAAAATGTTAAAATCTGATGCAGTTTTTGTATCAAACGAAGTATATAAACTTAAAGTATACAGAGTAAAAGCACGTAAGTGTTTTGAAAAAAGTAATCAGGAAAATGATAACTTATTACTTTTTCATGGCACAAATCATGACAATACAGTTGGAATACTTAAAGAAGGTTTTAAACCTTCAACCGAGGGAAAATATGGACCTGGTGTTTATCTAACAGAAAGGTCTTACAATGCAACAGGTTATTCAATTACAAAAAACGGAGAAGGGGAAAAGTATGAAAAATTCGACGATTACGAAAGATCTGATAACAGAATGGAAATTTTACTGGAGGAAGAAAACTTTGTTTTTGTAAATGAAATCCTCGATACGAAAAATCTGAAGTACAAAACTGTTTCTAATAAAAAACGCTTATCAAAAACGGACATTAAACGTCAGAATAAATTCGAAAAGTATACCATAAAGAGAAATGATATAAATGATTCTGTTGAAATTTATGAAAAAGACACGTGCGGTAGGAAAATTAAAGTCTGCAACGTTAAATTAGATGATGAAAATGATTATTATGTTTGTGATGAAAAAATGGTGATACCTAGATATTTGATTCAATGCTCTACCAAGCATTTTTTTTATACAATCAAAATGATAAACTAATGATTTTTGTATTGTTACCATTAGCTATTTGATTTTTAATAATTACATTCTTGTCTAACTTATCTACTTTTTTTCAGTAATATAGTATAAAGTTAGGAACATCTAGATTAAGTATTAGAAATATCAGTATTTTGTCATTGTACAAAACCTAAAATAGATAGTTACGTTTAATTTATTCTTGTTTTTTAAAAATTCCAGGTAAAAAAAAACTTCATTACACTTAGATTTAAGTTGAGCAGTTTAATGTAGTTTTATTAATTATATTTTTTTTGATTAAGTACATAATATCGTATATTATTCCTTTTTTGAAAATTAAAGAAAGTTGAATATCCTAAACTAAGGTATACTCACAATAAAACCGGGATATTTTAAACTCGCACAATTTAGTCTATTTTTTACAAAAATTATTTTAAAATAATTTAAGTATTTTTTTTTCTATAATCTATACTGTCATTATTATCTTTATTCTTGGTCGGTTAGCGATTTTTTTCATTTGAACGGACAAGAACTAAACGTGGGTTGAATCTGAGCTTTGTGAAAGTTACGTGTTTTCGCTTCAAATCAAAATAACTTCCTCTAGAGTACAATTAGGCAAAATGAAAAAAAGAAGTTAATAATAATAACTTTTATTCTATTAAATTTAGTTAAGAGTTTTTTAAGACTTAAAAAATATGTGCTACGATTAACAAATATAAATTATTATTTTTTGTAGTTTAATATTATTTTAATCTTTGAGAGTTTATAAAATATGAAATTATTGTTTTACATTGTTTAAATTTAAGTCGAATAAGTAATTAAAGCTGAATTTTAAGAGCTCAAATGTATGAAAAAATAAGTACGATCAAAGGTAAATAAAGCAACTAAATAAGAAGATTTTTTTATGGACTGAAATTAAAATTTGAAAACTCTTGTTGTCTCCATCATCAAATAGTTTGAAAATATCCAAAAAAAAATCTAAAACATTATGTAATATATGAAACAGATTATAATGAATACAAACGCCGGGACTGTTTTATTGAAGTTTCAATAACTCATAAGTGGATAAAGTTTGAAAAGTCGTATTGGAATACAAAAAATTAAGAAACTGTTCTTTAATGCTTGTATAACTATAAAAACATTACTTTCATCAGGGATAAACAGTATAATATATTTTACGCTTTGATATCTAAAATCAATCATAGTTGAAATCATTTTTATTTTCAAGAGTTTGTACTAAAAAAGCTTACAATTGTAAAGTTGTTTGAAAAATGATTTGCTATCTAAAGCTTTTAAAATAAAAGTTTTAAAAAGAATTTAAAATTAGTATCTACTAAGTAAAATAAATATATAAAATTGTACCTAGAGTAATAACAAAAAAAGTTTTAAGGCTTTTTTTTTGAATAACTCATTTACATAAACATTTATTAAATGTATAATATATCTAGAGTGTTTATTTTTTTTTGTTTTAAGAAAAGCTTTATCAAATAAATAAAAAAAAACTTTTATTTTACATAGTTAAAGCTAAATACTGAAAATATGTATTTTTTATAGATCTATATTTAAGTAAAAACATGAAAGCAAATTTTAACGAATTATGATAAATACTTCTTTTTTGTTGGTCATCTAAATATTTTTTCTTAAGTTATATATCTATAGGCATAAATAGTGATTGCAACATTATGGATCATGGTTAAGAAAGCTGTAACAGTTATTAAAACTTTATGTATTTGGAATTAGAAAAAGATTATTGCAAGAAATGTAGTTATTTGTTAAACTTATTTTAAACAAAAAGCATTACTACATAACTTCTTTTTGATACTAACTTTAAATAGAAACTGGAGACAGAAATAACTTTTGCAGCTTATTGTTTTTTAACTTGAATTTTTGATCTACGCATATCAAAAGTTTATGTAGTTTAGTTTTAAACATGAACTTTTGACAAGCGTAGATCAAAAAATTTCAAGTGCACAAAAAATAATTGCAAAAAGAATTACTTATTCAGTTCTTTTAAGAAATTATTTATCATGTGTTAACTTAAGATTCAACATTTTTTAACATTATAATCGTTTTTATCTTTATTTCTAGTCTTGCCCAAATCGTTTTATAGTCTATATGATATTTTTTTATTATTTTACTCTTAATAAATCACACTACCATAAGTTTACTTTTTAATATTATAATATTTTTTTTACTGAAACTATTGTTAATCTGAATAAATTTAAAGTAAAAAAAAATACATTTTTCTTGAAATAGATTATTAATAAGAATTTTTTGCATTAAATATATGAGCTTTATAATTAGTCTAAACTATAATTGTTCTTTATTAACAGATTGTATGCACAGTTTTAAATCTTTATTTTCTTTATGAATCTATAAAAGTTTATGAAACTAATTATCTTCAACGTTTAGTTATGCAATTAGTTGGTTTTAAGTTATAAGTTTAAATACCATGTTACTTATTATCAAGTAAGTATTTAATAATGCATCTATTGAGATTAAATCCGATTCAATTTTCATTGATAAATTAAATATATTTTATGTTTTCATCCAAAATATTAACATTTAAAATAATTCCCATTAGATCATATTTCCTCCGGTTAATATAAGAATATACTTTATAATTACTACTTCTTTAACCAATGAGAGAAAATATTAATTTCTTGTAAGTTTTGATTGAAAATTAATTTTTAATAATTAAATAAACATAGAAAAAAAAATCGAATTCTTTATTGACTATTTTTTAAAAGTTCTTGAAAAAACGTAAAATTTTGGTATTATTCAGATTAAAAACGCAGTTTCATTTTAAACAAATTAAATAATAAAAAAAGAAACGTGTTAAAACTCTGTCTTACAGTAGCTCAAAGGATAAGTTTCATTGTTGAAACTAAGTAAATTAAAATACAGCAGACGCTTATAAAGTTGGCAAACTAAAATTTGAAACTTAGATTATTTTATAAAGGAAAGTTGTTTTAAATTAATAAAATGTGGTAGTTTTTTTATCAAATTTTAATGTAAAGTTTTTATAAAACTGTTCTTTAAAGAATTTATTATACAAACTAAGTTTCAGTCAAAGACCTTGTAAGTGCTCAAATAAAGTTCTTAAATAAAAGTTTTTATTTAAAGTTTTACGTAGAACAATATTTTATCGTCCCACAATTCATTAATTGATATTTATGAACTTATTTAAAACAGACTAGATAGATGCACATTATCTAATGTTAAATAAAAACCATTTTGAATACTTTTAATAAAAATAATCTGAATCTCATTAATTTTTAAACAGAAAGATAAACTTAATATATTAAGGCTTTAAAAGACGAATCTTGAGTATTATTTTTTACTTATATTCTCTTGATGTTATAATTAGCATTATATAAATGTTAGAAAAATATTTTATATTTATTTTTATTTTAAACAACTGTTAAATTAAAAAAAAAAGCCAATTTATGAAGTAAAAAAGTATTTCAAATTTTACTTGATGTTTTATTTTAATTTAGCATGAGAATAAAAAGAGCAAAAAAATTGCGCATTTTTCATGATTTAAATTTGGATTATTTCATTATTATAATGTTGCATGATCATGATAAGCCAATGAGAGAGTAACACTTGGAGTTTAAATTTATGTTAAAAAAAAATACAATATTAGTCTTCGACCGCTGCAATGTTTCAACAATGAGGCTTGGCAAAATAAATTTTTATCGGTCAGTTGAAATATTGAACAAACTACCAAATGAATTAGTTTCTTGCAAAAATTTTAAATAATTTTGTATAGAATATCTAAACTATATTTGTGTTAGTAAAATTATTAAGTAACAACTGTTGATTTAATTTTAAGAATTAGCTTATTTTATAGTTCAATTTTATTAGCAGCATCTTTACTCTACTATAATGAGTCATTTTTCAATGTATTTAATGATCATTCATCTGGCCAGTCTATTGTTAATGTCCTTGCAGCGTTAGGTTTTTATTTTTGTTGTTTGTCAATGCAGTTAAACATTTGATGTTGATCGTTTAACATCAAAGCTTAAATAAGTATAAATTTGTGTCAAAAATTTTGCTTTTTATGTTAACCTATAAATTTTAAATCAAATTCTGTTTTTATCTTTGTTTTAATAAATAAACTATTTGTGTTTATTCTTATTTTTTTCTTTAGGTGTCTTTCAGTTTAAGTGGTCTAGGTTTAGATTTCTAAGCCCATCATATGGACAATAAACCTGTAAGCGTATAGTAAAATATACAGAAAGGCATAGCTGTTGATTAAAATATTAAAGTTCTCAATAAACTAGAACAATTTACTTAAACTTAAAGTATTTTTTATCCTAGTTTCTAAATAAATTAAAATTTTTGTCTCTGGTACGAATCTTTGTAAATAATTTAATTTTATCTTTTCGTTAGTTTCTTTTAAACATTAAGTTTTACTGTATAAAATATTTAATCTTTTGTTATTCGCCTTTAATATAAGTATGTTATAATATTTTAGTTTTCACTTTCTTTTTATACCGCAGATTTGGTACTAGCTAAAAAACTTTTTACCAAAATGCACAACTGATTTTCCGTGCAAAAATGTCGCTGTGCAAAAATTTTATCGTAAAAATGTGATGTTGTGCAACTATGCTGCCGTAAAAATTGTCATCGTGAAAAATTGTCGACGTGCAAAAATAACGCCGTTTAAAAATGACTCTGCGTGCAAAAGTGACGACCGTGCAAAAGTGTCTCCCCGTGCAAAACTGACGCTGTGCAAACGTGTCCCCTCGTGCAAAAGTGACCCTCCATGCAAAAGAGTCGCCGTGCAAAAGTGTCCCCTCGTACTAAAGTGACGCTCGTACAAAAGAGTTGCTGTGCAAAAGTGCCCCCTCGTGCAAAAGTGACGCTCGTAAAAAAGTGTCCCCTCTTGTAAAATTGACCCTTCGTGCAAAATTGACACCCACCCGGTTGTTATATACTACTGTTTTATGACATAGACTTAAAAATAAATAAATTATAAAAAGTTATAATAATTATTTTTGTTTGATATATATAACCTATAAAAGTTTTTTAGTTCGATCTGTTGTTTAAATTAAGTTGTATTATATCTTATTATTAGTAAAGAAGTACATTTTGTAAAAAAACATTTTATATTAAAATATAATTTTTTTAATTTTTTTAAAATTTGAGATACCTTAATTTATTAATTACTTGATTATTTAATAAAATATTGTCTTTAAAATTTTATATTTACTATTTTAGTTTTACTTGTTTTTTAAATAAAGCTTCCTTAAAACTATAGTGTAGCCTTCTGTACTACTTAAGACAACTGGCTTTTATATCAAAAGTGTGTCTGTTTTCATTATGATAACTTAGTAGAAACTTATTTTGTATTACAATTACTACTTCTTAAATATTATTTACAAAGATTGGCAATATTGCATAAATTACTAAAAATAATAATTTCAGTAAAATTTTAGCATTTTTCTCCTATCATTAAAAATCATTTTATACTTATATGAAATATCTTAAACCTTTTACTACGTATTTTGCTTAAAAAAAGCTATAACTATTAAGCTACAATCAAAAGTTATTATTAATTTTTTTTTTTTATAAAATCGTCATTTTCAATGGATACAAACAAATCTAAGGGAAAATCATGTTAATATTATCATTTATTGATATAACGGTCTATTAAAAATTAGTGATTTATACTTAGCTATATAAAATAATAAAAAGTATACTTTTGTGCACGATACATAATAAATAACCTTAAATGAATAGTAAAAGTTCGTAACCTTTAGTTTTTAACATGGCTTAAAACTTTTAGTTATACATAAATTATCTTAGATCATCTACTCAACTAAATAATTATAATAATTACAGGTTAACACTTAGTATGCAATTGTAAAAACCATAGAAATCTTGTGTTGAAATAAAAACAAATTACTGTATTTACATTATTTTTATACTAAAATTAGTTTTGTTATCTCATCAAACCAAATTATTTATTAAAAAGATTATAATCGTACAAATCTTATATTGTTAGATCGAAAAACTAATTTAAAGTTGAAATAGTAATGTATTCAAAAATAAACTTATAAACATTTTAAGTAACTGGGTTGATATTTGTAATTTTAGAAACAAATAGTTAATTATTAATAAACAATACTCGAGTTTTATTATTACTTTTGTTGCAGTAAGCAGAACTTTTAATCAGCAGCCATTTTTTGTCAAACCAGTAATAAAGCTGTAAAAAAAGTTAAACAACAAAAATTAATTGTCAACTATTTAAAAATAGATGTTTTAACAGTGATTATAAAATTTGTAAAGTAGTTACAATAAATAACTTAATTTTGTTCTTGAAGTTCAAGTCACGATTTATTTTTCAATGCAGAACAGAACACGAAAAAAGAAGATATTTTACGAGCTCAACAAAAAAATTGTCGTCACTACTGAAGGTTCCTAGGGAGCGGGTTCAGTGTCCTGGTCAAAGGTCGCAACCTTCGGTCGGCCCCGGACCTGATCGCCCCGAGAGAAATCAGCTCGCGGGGCCTCACCAAAGGGCAGCGACCACCGAACAAAGTTCATACTGAAAATACAATTAAAAGAAAATAAGTCGGTATGTGTTGGTTTCTGTTAGTTTTATTTTGATAAGCAAAGTAATAACAATTTAATATAAAAAACTAACTAAAAAATTGTTTTTACTGCATGCTTATTTTTTATTTCGACTTAAACAACAATGAGAAACTAGTTTTAAACGTTAATGCAAGTTTTAAGTTAATTACTTTACAAAAAGCGTATAAAAGATTTACCTTAATATATTAGTTTTACACTTTTATTTATAACTTGATATTAGTTTATAATAACTTTAATTTTTACTATAAATTGAAAAAAAAGTTTTTATTTCATTTTAAACAGAAATATTCTCAAATAACACTAAGATATTACAAACCTTTTCTATTACACATGTATTTGTCATTGTGTGACGTATTTTTATACAACATAAACAAAATAAGTTAGTCTTTAATGATTTAGCTCGCATTAAACTACTAATCTTGCAGGAATAAATACATTGTTTTAAAGAATTTTTTAACTTGAAGTTATAAACTCATTAAAAACTTTATTTTAACTTAGTTTTAGATTGGTTGATTTCATTCCAATTCAGTTATCTTCGGATAAAAAGGTTCTGCTTTTTTTTTCTTAGCACAGTCAACAAAGCCTAATCTATTTGATTTTTTTTAGGAAAAAAAGCATAAACTTAGAAAAGAAATGGTGAAAATGCGCGAAAAGCACTTTGTGGCGTTCATTGTTGTTTCCGTTGTTTGCATACTGGCGTTGGTTTTGAGCCTGGCTCTTACATTGGGAATCTCACGCGATCAAACTGTTGCACCAGGTTTGTATGATTGTGTTTAAACTTTTTAGCCAGTTGTTTAATGCAAAATAAATGTTATTTTCAAAAATAAAAGTTATAATTTTCTTTTATTTAAATAACAGTTAAAAAACTGTAGTTTATTAAACAATAGTTCAAAAACAAAAATTTTAATACAAAGTGTAATAGATAAATAAATAAAATAATAAAATTAAAAAAATTTCAAAACAGTTATGTCACTTTTGCACGAGCGTCACTTTTGCAAGAGGGTCACTTTTGCACGAAGGGTCATTTTTGCACGAGGGGACACTTTTGCACGGCGACTCTTTTGCACGAGCGTCACTTTAGCACGAGTGGACACTTTTGCACGGCGACACTTTTGCGCGCAGGGTCACTTTTGCACAAGGGGACAATTTTGCACGGCGACACTTTTGCACGGAGGGTCACTTTTGCACGAGGAGACACTTTTGCACGGCGACTCTTTTGCATGAAGGGTAGCTATTGCACGGCGTCACTTTTGCACGAGGAGACACTTTTGCACGGCGACAGTTTTTTACGGCAGCATAGTTGCACAACGTCACATTTTTACAATGAAATTTTGCACAGCCACATTTTGGCACGATGACTTTTTCGCACGGAAAATAAACTTTGCATGCAGGCTGATTAAAAGTTTTTTAGCTACTACAAAGTCTGTAACATAAAAAGAAACTAAAAATTAAAATTTATAATATACCTATATTAAAGGCAAAAAATAAAAGGTCTAAAATCTTAAACAGTAAAATTTAATGTTAGAAACAAACTAACGAAAAGATATAATAAAATTATTTATAAAAGATTTATACCAGGGACAATAAAGTCAATTTATTTAGAAACTAGGATGAAAAATTCTTTAAGTGTAAGTAAGTTGTTCTAGTTTATTTTGAATTTTAATATATTAATCAACAACTATGCCTTTTTATATATTTTACTATACGGTTACAAGTTTATTGTTCATATGATTAACCTAGGCATCAAAACCTAGACCACTTAAACAGGAAGACACATAAGGAAATAATAAAATAACACATATAGTTTATTTATTATAACAAAGATAAAAACATAATTTGATATAAAATTTATAGGTTAACATAAAAAGAAAAATTTTAACCACAAACTTATATTTATTTACGCTGTGATGTAGAACGAACAACATCAAGTATTTAAATGCATTGACTAACAACAAAAACAAAAACCTATTGCTCAAAGGACATTAACGTTAGGCTCTCATTGGCTTATTTTATGATCATGGAATGCTGGTGTAAGCATTTCTTGATACTTTTGATGAACATAAGTTCAAACTTCGAAATGTTACTCTCACATTGGCTTATCATTATCATGCAACATTATTGTAATGAAATAATCTAAGTTTATATCATGAAAAATGCGCTATTTTATTGCTTTTTTATTCTCACGCTAAACTAAAAATTAAAATAAACACCAGGTAAAATCTTTTACCTTTACACTTCATAAACTAACTAAATCTTTATTTTAATTTAACAATTGTTTAAGATAAAAATAGATTTCAAATGTTTCTTTAACAGCTATATAATGCTAATTATAACATCGAGAGAAAATAAGTAAAAATAATACTCAAAACTCGTGTTTTAAAACCTTACTAAATTAAGTTTATCTTTCTGTTTAAAAAGTCACAAAATTCAAATTATTTTCATTTAATGTAGTCAAATTGTTTTTATTTAAAATTAAAAATGAGAATTCAACTAATTTATTTAAATTAAGATAATAAACTGAATTGTAATTACTGAATTAATAATAATGAATTGTGGTACGTTATTAATTATTATATAGTTCTAAGTAAAACTTCAAAATAAAACTGTACAATAAAATTTCATTAAAAAACTACCACATTTTATTTACTTAAAACAACTTGCGTTTAAAAGCGAATATTATAATATTAATTTTTTTTTTTTAATTAAAAAAAAAATCTTCCTGCAAAAGTGTCTCCTCACGCAAAAGTGATACCTCGTGCAAAAGTGACCCTCCGTGCAGAAGACTCGTCGTGCAAAAGTGTTCCCTCGTGCAAAAGTGTCCCCTCGTGCAAAAGTGAAACTCGTGCAAAAGTGTCGCCATGCAAAAGTGTCCCCTCGTGCAAAAGTGACCCTGCGTGCAAAGGTGACGTTGTGCAAAAGTTTCCCCTCGTGCTAAAGTGATGCTTGTGCAAAAGTGTCTTCGTGCAAAAGTGACGCTCGTGCAAAAGTGACCCGTTTCCATTTAAATTAATTATATCTAAAATAATAACTTAAACTCTAAAAAATGGTATACCAGAATTATTTAACTAATATTATCAGTGCAAATTTTAGTATTTTATGCTAACTAAAGCTTAACTTAAATAACTCTAGTATAGTTTACTATTTTATTATATTTGACAAAGTCGTTTTTTTTTGCCAGCAAAACCTAGTAGTAGATAAAATACTTAAATTTGCACTGAAAAAAATAGTTAAATAAGACCTTTATACTCAAGTAAATAGAGCAATATTTTTAGTTACGTCAAATACATACGATTTTTTTTTAACAAAACAAACCTTCGTTAAAAATTTGAAACTATAACATGTAAAAATAGAGTTTTTCTAAATTCAAACAGCAATATTTGCAATATTATTTAGGGCCAGTCTACACTTTCAAACTTGTGCAAGAGTACAAGAATTTTGCAGACGCGAGCGCAGTCTGTAAAAGTAAGTATGAAGGCTTCCTTGCCATGTCCACTAATTTCGAAGATTGGAAGGATAAAAGCTCAAGATTGTTAGTTTGAATAAGCGGTTAATTTGATTTCAAATTTGGTCTCATTTGAGTCAAGAGTTCACAGCAACATAAGATGAAGTTTTTTTTTATCAAAAAACAACATAATTTTAATTGAGTGCAAGATTTTCTTTTACGGTTAATATATGACAAAAATAAATAACGAACAAAACTAACAATTTAAAATGTTTAAGCTTGAAAAATATATAGTATTTTGTACAATTTTGTATTATCGAATTCTTGCTTAATAAATTAAAAAAGTTACGAATAAAGTATTGAAGACATGTTTTATACATTATACTAAGGTTTCTCCACAATGGGCGATATTGGGGGTGATTTTCGTTATAATGGGGCAATAACTAACTATTTAGAGCTTGAATAACTAAATGAGAAATAAAACAGTAAAAAGGCAGTCTCTAACAAATAGGGCGAGATTGTTAAATTATCAAATCAAGTTTAGAAAACCCTGAAAAATATCCTAACTTTTTGATATTCACAGAAAATAGCTAATATTGACGCAGTTATCAATGCATTATTTACAGAAAGTTCTTTGGAAACATATTTGAAGATATCATTGATCAGGCGTACACAGGCATGAAAATTGAAAACGGAACACTGACCACTGAGGACGGGAAAGTTGTTGGGGATATTTCGAAAATGACGGATGCGGGGATTTCTAGCCCAGATATCAACAAGCACATTGTGGTCGATGAGACGGGTTTGGTTAATAACATTGACGAGAATTACCAAGCATTTTTTATATGCCAGTTTTTTAAAAAGTAGAGCTTTTAAAAAATCAAACTAAAGGCAAAATTTCATTTTGAGCTTTTATACTTATTTGATTCACATTGTAACATTTTTATAAACTTTCATATACAATACACATATCGTCTAGTACTCGATTTTAGTACTTTTTTCTAAACTCCTCAGTTCAGTTTTTTTTTGATATTGAAATATTTTTTAAATTAAAGCATACATATTACTATATTTCTAGTAATTGATAAAATTTTTTTTTTTTTAATTAAAACTTCAGTTATTTCAATTGATTATGTTTTTTAGGTTTTATAATGTGTCAGTTGAGACTTTTTAGAAGTACAATTATAAGCAAAACATTTTTAAGTAATTCTGAAATCAATAAAAATTTAGTTACAAACAATTTTTTCTTAACATTAGAATTAAATTAGTTACTTGTACAACGTAATGAGGTAACAGTCAACGCACAGTCATCGCTGCATTTTATGACAAGTCTATGAATGATCGCTTTTACACATAACTGCAGCGTGTTTACCACAAATGAGCTATATTTTTCTTCTAGTTTTTCTGTTTACGTTTTAGCTTTAAAGAATGTGTACAACAATTTTTTTTTTAATAAAAGTTATTTTAATGATTTAAACAACTTTAGTAAAAGAATATTTTATATCCTAGTTTGAAACCATCTATCTGAAAAGCATTAGCCTTGTATATCAAGGAATTTTCTTTAGTAAAACTTAAGTTTGTTCCGAAATAAAAATAGAATTTTAACATTTTAATTCCTGTTTTTTCATGTTAATTTTCCTTGTACTTTTTATAATAGATTGTAAAAATTTAGTGATGGTGTTGTATTTAATTAAGTATGTTAATACAAAGATTAATTAGATAAATTTAAATTCATAATTCTTTCAAAGTTTATTCAATAAAATACAGCTTAAAAAAACTTAAAACAGATAACATATCTTTTTTATTCTTTTAATTTTGTAGTTTTTGCACCGGAAATTAACTTTTTTGCATGCTAGTTTTAATACTAGAACCAACAACAAGAATAAATAATAATTTTAAAGCAAAAAGAAAAATTGTTTTTTTAATTTTTTTAACGACTGTGAACAGATAAATATTAAAACAAACAAATAACTTCGTAAAGTTTTAATTTTAAAATTAACTAAAATGCTTGTATAACTAAATGATAAACGAAACAGTTTTCAACCTTAATAGCTGATATACTTTTAAGTAAATATCAAGAAACTAAATACAATTTAGAATCAAGAAACGTATGCTTATATAAAAAATATATTCCTTACAATATTTAATTTTTGATTAAAACACTATACTTCTTAGCACTTTTGCAAAATCAGAAAACATACTTGTTTATTTACTTATCTATTGAACTCAACATAAGAAAAAAAAATCGAGTATTTGAATTAAAAATTTTAAACACTAATAATAATTTAAGTGTTTGTAAAGTACTAACTTATTTCCTAGTCTTTTTATTTACTACTCATTGTTGTGCCTACTGGCTTGCTGAAATTATTAATAAACGGGCGATTACACCCACTTCGGGAAATCCTGCCACAGACTGAAAATATTGACTTAATGCTAGTTTAGTAAATTTATTTTTTATAAAAACTATTTTCTAGTTGCTTTTAGTTTTTACTTTAAACTAAACTATTTGAAGTATAAGTGAATAATATTTTTAATAATCTTCTTTTTACAGAAATATACTAAGTTTATGAAAAACAATAATAAGATTAAGCGGTTTGCTGTCAGTTTTAACATATTATACATATTTTTACAAGGGTTATTTAAAGTCTTGTGAATTTTAATCAACTAATTTAAACTTTTTTTTAAGTTACCTAATTCTTTAAACTATTCAGTTGTAACCAGTGGGGAAGAATGGTATATTTTTTAGAAGGTGCAGAAACGTTAAAATATTTGATGAACTTTAAAACTATATTAGTAAAATTAAACTGCTAAGTTACAGCTAATATTTTTAAACAAAAGTTTATTAATATTCTACAAATTTTTATAACAATCCAACAATTTTTTTGATTTTATAGTAGAACAATGCTCTAATACTACACCCCACGCAACGCGAAGGTGTTACAACTATTTTTTAATAAACACTCTTATACTTTGAAAAGTGGCAAATTAACTGACAATAATAACAATTTGCACGTAGCTGCTTTATTCAACTAACACACGTTTTTTTTAGAACTAATCATAGTGCATCAGTTGAACAAAACAAGTGTTATGCAAAGTTTTGCTTATTCTTTTATATTAAAACAAACTTGTTACGTTAGAACCTTTGTTAGCAAGTAAATTTTGAACGTTAGGTATACATTATAATAAAAAACGCTACGGTAGAAAGTATTAAATTTACATCACAATCACTACTTTAAACAATTTAGAATTAACATTGGGCAAATACTTCGTAAATTCTATACATTATAGAAATTTAGTTACATCATAAATCGTTTAATAATCTTGCTGTAATAAATAACTATCGATGACAATACTTTTTTAGTTTTCAACTTAAACGTATATTTTGATTAATTACTTTATTTGAACAGGCCCTGAAAAATAATACAAACACTTTTCAAACCATTTTAAAGCTGTTCAAATATATTCAATAAAACAGTACCATACTTTTGCAACTTTTTGTTTATTTGACTTTTAAAAGTTTGTTTTGAATAAATTTACACAGAAAATTAATGTTTTTTATCACGGTTTATACAAATAGGAAGCCTCAAGTTTATAATTAAAATAACCAGGTGATAAATATTCTGGTAGGATTTTTTTGAAAAAATAACTTTGTATAAATTAATATTAAAGCTTTGCTGCTTATGATAACCAAAAAAAAAAAAAGAGCCAATTTGGAACATAAATTTAGATATTAGAATATAAATTTTTTACTTAATAGGAAACGATATTAAGTTTAACTTTTTTTGTGTAGTAGTTCATAAGTTTCTCTACATATAATATCTCTAGAAAACATTTTTATATTATTTTTTAATGGGTTTACTCAATTTAAACATACCAATTACAGTTTCTCAGGTATTTAATAGCTTGGCATGTTCATCAGTTGTATCTTCAAAACGATTCAACTACTAAAGTAATTTGTCAATAATTATTAGCTATTTATGAAGTTAGCTTCTAAAATATTCAGTTTTTAGTGAAACATTTTTAATGTTTAATCCTAATAATTGTAGGTTCTTGCTAATAGTTCTTTATCATAATAAAGGCTACTGTAAAGCAGATTCAACATAATTTCAAAAAAATTTAATAAAATAATCAGTAAATTAGAAGAATATATTAAAAATAACGAAAATTAACCAAGTTTTGTATTTACTAACGAAAGTTTTATTTTATAAGTTTTCCAAAACTTGTCTTATAATATAAAATTGATAAAACAGTTTAATATTTAAACCTTTAAAAATACAAACATAGAAGTAGTGAAAATTTTTAAACCTAAAAAGTAAACTGTAACCTAATTTATGAATCGAAATAAACAATATTATTAGTAGACATTGAAACACTGCTTTTTTAATCCATTAAATATAATACAATAAATAACTAACTACATAAAAACACACGAAAATACTAAAAAAATTTGGAGTAACAACTCTAGCATGAAAAATTAGTTGAGAGAAAATAAACATTTCATGTTTTTCATATTAAGCAACTCTGATCAAAAGTGAAATAAAATTGCAATTTAAACAAATATAAAAGTTCGGCTATTAAATATAAAAATAAAAAAATAAAAACGATCATTCTAAAAATTTTTTAGAGCACTTAAAAGCTGTTGAAATTTTTAGTACTCTGTTTTTCAAATACATATATAAAGTGAGAGTGTTTAGAAATTACTAGGTTTTTTTTTGTTTGATAAAAAGTTTTTTTAAGTTGACATACCTATAAAAGTTTCTTAACTACTTATTTGCTTTGTTTTTAAGGCATTTGTCTTATTGAAATATTAAATAATTGAAGGTTCTACTAGGATATTTATAGCTCTGTCTTTTTCAGAGTAATTACTAAAGGTAAAGTTTCAAAGACTTTTATTTTCTGGTTTCTATTCATGATTTAATTTCCTCATATAAGAAGTTAAATTAATAAAAGATCATTTAATTTAAAGTCCATCTTTAAATTAAGTTTTTTTTGCTGATAAATATATTAAAAGTTTTTTAATTTTTTATTAGATCTGATATACCATTTTTTTCAATATTGTTCATCTATAAAAATTATGTCTTTTAATTAAAATAACAATTATTTTTAGTTATTATTTAAGAATAATTTACATCTACTTGTATTATAGTAGTAAGCTTGTAGCATTTTACAGTAAACACTTACAGTGAATTTGTTGTTGTTTGAAATTCTCAACTTAGAAAACGTCTACTTCGTTAATGTACGCATTTTTTAATCAAAATGCTACTATATTCTGTAGTTGTTTAATAATTTTGCAATAAAATAATATACGTTACAGTAAAAAATATAGAGCTTTATTTTTGAACAAGTGTGTTTAAAAAGCATATTTTTTTTATTTCCATCAAAATTGATTATTTTTAAATTAACTAAAAATAAATCTTATTTAATTAAAAATAAATGCTAATTTAAAACCAAATGTAATTATTTATTATCATAACCACACTTGCCACTTCATAAATGTTTTACAGACCTCTAGTTGTAAACTTATTATTTCTACAGCAAACTTTAAAAAAAAGTTAAATAATAGATAGGATATCTTTAAACTTAAGTGAAGAAATAAAGTAATTTATTGACAGGTACTTATTTAAAGATAATAGTATTTTTTTTAATAATTTACACACAATCTAAATATATTTTATTTAGCAGAAAAAATGAATGAAAAAAAAGTAGCTGATAACAATGGTGTTACTATCAATATAGTTAATTATTACAGTAAAGATTCAATTTATTTCTTAAGAGAAATGCGATCTATAAATAATGATTATAAGTTAGTTAAAAAATGCTTTGTAGACAGAATGTTGAAACCTAGCTCAATAAATCCATCATATGAAGTTCATAAACTTAAAATATACAGAGTAAAACCACGTGAGTTTAATGAAAAAATTAAAAGCAAAAAAGATAATTTGCTCCTTTATCATGGGACAGATCATGCTAGTACAGTTGGAATACTTGAAGAAGGTTTTAAACCTTCAATAAGTGGAAAATATGGAGGTGGTGTTTATCTAACAGAAAGGTCTTACACTGCAACAACATACTCAAATGTAACGAACGGAGAGCGTTATTTATTTGAACGAGCAAAAGACTCAAATACGAAACTAGAATTTAACAAAGAAAACTTTGTTTTTGTAAACGAAATCCTCGAAACGAATAAACTACAGAACAAAATTGTTTCTGAAGCAAGCACCTTACCAAAAACGAACCTTAAACGTCAACACAAATTCGAAAAGTATACCGTAGATAGAAATAGTATAGATGATTCTGTTGAAGTTTATGAAAAAGACAGTTATGATAGGAAAATTAAAGTCTGTAATGGAAATGAGGAAGATGAGGAAGACTATTATGTTTGTGATGAAAAACTAGTGATACCCAGATATTTGATACAATGCTCTACTATGGTTTATTTTGAACAATCGGAATGATAATTTAGCGATTTTTGTATTGTCGTCATTTGGTGATTGCTTTTAAATTAATAAATTCGCTCGTTCATGTAAAATATATTGTTATTATATACTACTCTTTTATGGTATACACTAAAGGAAAAGTTGTAAATGTTTTTTTTTACATGTAACTTATCAAAGTAATTTTCTTCGTCTGTTTTTATATTAAATTTATTCTTACAATATTAATTTAATTTACTTACTATTACTAATTAATACTTAATATTATTATTACTTGGTAGAAACTTAAAATTCAAAGTTTTTATATAAAAAATAAAAAGATATAAAAAGTCTAGAACTTATTTCTGTTCTGCGTAATTTTGCTTCTAATAAAACTTTGTATAGTGTCTCCTATATTTTTTCATCAAAAAAGGATAACAATTAAAAAGTATTGGTTTAAAATACAATTATAAGTGTTTTATTTAAATAAAGACCAAAAAGTATTTTAACAGTTAGCGCTATTGAAGTACTTTACTTGTTAGTATATCATATCACTTAAATCTTTATTTCAACTTATAGTTTAAAGTAACAACTAGTATGTAAAATTGACTAATGTGATAGTTTTTACTAAAATCTAACAATAACACATTTATATATCAAAATTTTTTCAACTTACTTACTTCATTAAATTTTAATGAAGTTTGCATTTTATATATTCTTTATATGTTATTTACAAACTATATTTATTATTAAGTAGGGAATAAAATTATTAGTCAAAATTATTCAAACTTCAAGAATAAAAATCAAAACATTAAAAATCAAGAACTTAAAAAAATCGATGTCCTAAGTAGCTAATAAAAATTATTTTTTTAGAAAATAATAGTTCTAATTATTAAGCTATTGCCTTTATTACATTTATTTTTTTTAGAGATGTTTTATATCTCAGGTTAGTTCTATACTTGAAGTGTACTAATAATAAACCTTATTAAGCTAAATTAACATTCTATTTTAAAAGATAAAGAACTTGGTGATGTGGTTAAAGCTTTAAGACATTTTAAAGACATGAAACTATTAAAAGTTCAAAGAATTGCTTGTTCGCTGTAATTTTAAATATTTCAATAATTTAGTAATATTCCTTTGAAAATATACCTGCTACTACATAGCTACAACTTGTCTAAACATTTTCTGTTTTTTGATGGCCAGATTTAAAAACTCAGACGAATCAAAAAGGTTAAACGTTTGTACTAGAAATATAAAAGTACGTTTTGCTTCTTAATAATCTTAAAACTTTAGAACCCTATCCTGACTAAAGAATTCGATTTGTCACTTCAGCAGTACTAAACAAAATTAGTATAAAATGTATAATAAAGTTTATTAATTTAAGATTTTTTGAATATTATTGTTATTTAAAATGTCAAAATCAAAAAAGGTATTATTTAGATGTTAAGAATTTTAAAAACTTACTAAACATAATAGCATTGCATGATAAAAAAAATGCAGCTTTAATTATCGAAAGCACACATTTGTGTAGGTCGTGAGACGGTTTTAGAATTTAGGCAAGTGAAGTAATTACTAACTTAAAGGAAGTTTTTAATTTCGTTAATGCATTATACAATGTTTCAATACAAAAGTGTGAGAATAGGAAACCGTTCCAAAAAAAAGGTGAATTGTTGAATACACGTGAGACTTGAGAATTTTTTTTTGTACCTTTATAAAAATCAATCATTTTTAAAATAATTTCATTTTTATATAAATAAATTATCATTTATTACCAAACACATGGTATTGTTTTTATCTTAAGTTAAAAGTATAAAGTACGATTTTAAAAACAACGGAAAAAACTATTTACGATAAAGTGTAACGAATTTAACATTCTATTTTAATATTTTTATGTGTGTGAATAAATATGGAATATTTTATAACAATAAAAGCATTTGATAAGTTTTCTCAAAACAACATTGTTTATTCAAAGGAGTTAATTTCTTTACAATGAATACGTAAGAAAAATGAAGTTTTCTTTGCTTTTGATATGAAACAAACAGCATTTTGAAAATTATGAGAACTTCGGCAGAGCATTCGGCAGTATTTGGTGTGCTTAAGTATAGTGCATTATAAACACGTTAAATTCAAGATACTTTCTTGATTAAGCTCCAAGATACTTATTAGTACTTTATTATCATTTGTGTTTAACTGTAGTTTTAGTATAGTGTGATGTAATTATAATTTATATTTGTGTTTCTTTAGTTTATGTGAATAAGAGGTAAGTTTTGTTTTTGTTGTTGTATTAGTCTGCTATACATTACTATTCCCTACTACCCTTAAGAACTTCTCTTAATGAGATATCAGTTTCTTATTCAAAATACCGAGCACTTCATACAGCGAGATTTTAAATTACTCTTAAACTTTTCTGATCTAGCGTTTTTAAAAACTTGTATAAGTTAGAAACTCAGTAAGTTAGAAAATTTCAAAAGTTTGCTGTATTTAACTCATAGATGTATTTATAAAAAAGAAATAATTGAATCAAATAATGAGTAATGAGTAAACTAAAAAAATTTAAAGACAATTTTTAAAAAGTTTTTTGTTGTAATATGTTATAGCATGAAAACTTATCAATTACAAACTAATTAAATACTTGAAGTATTTCTTAGCTCATAATTAAACTATTTAAACTTGATTCGAGAACACTTTACTTAAGCTAGTTAACTGCCAAGATTAATTATAAAGCTTGTTTATTTTAATTTATACGAACAATTCACTAAAGTAAACAAGTTTGTCACAATGATCTTTAAAAACACTAGCGACTAATGTTAACCAGAGTTTAACTAGTTACTAAGTTTAATACATTTAACAAATGAATTCTTAAATACTAAATAATTTAAGTAAATCTGATTAGTATCACACTTAAGCTATGTAAATTAACTTAAAAATATATATATTAATATATTATATTATAATTTTTTTTTTGTATTAAATTAGACATAAATTTAAAAAACTTATAGATGCCTACTTATACTTTTCCATTTCAATATATGTGCAATAGTTTAAATTTGTATTACCAAGTTTTATATTTTTATACATAACTTAGATAAATTTATACTTTACATAAATGATATTAGAAAAAAAATATTTTAGATATTCTACTTCTATGTTAAATTATAAAAATTGTTTATTTTATCTATTTGTAACAATTCTTAGCTTCTTCCACATTAGCTATAATTAGTTTTTTAATAGCCACTAATAACTATCTTTTTTATTGAAAGTAAAACTTCAACCCAAGTATACTTTATGGAAGTAGATTAGCTGTGTTGTTTTAGAATGAACCATTAACTTACTTTTACTAAAATAAAATGGTTTTAGTGATACATAAATGACACTTATTTTTACATTATCTACAATTTTGTTCACCCTGTAGTGAACAACATATTGACCCAAACTTTCAAAAAAAAATGTGTGTTTTGAAGAATGTTGTTTTTCTTTATATTCTTTAACTTTATGTAAAGTTTACAATTAATTGAAAATTTAAACTGTAGTTATAAAATATTTTGTTGAGCTTAATCTATAACTATGTGTGGTATAGAACCATAATACTTTTATGTTCAAATAAGATTAAATATTTTTAAAATGATTAAAAATTATCAGAAGTATTGGTTGTTACTGTAAACAAGTATAAACGTTATCATTAAATATCCTCATTGTACTTGTAACTTAAAGATACGTTACAAACTTCTAATTGAAAATTTAATAATTAGACAAAAAACTTAGAGTTTTTTATTTCAAACAAAATATATCTATATAACCAACTTAAAAAAATTCAAACTGAATTTTTTCTAATAGCTAATAGTATATATTTTTAAAATATACAACACTTCTTAAATCTAGTTTTTCATAAAAAAATGAACAAAAAGGAACAGCTGATTATAATGGTGTTACTATCGACATAACTGATGGTTATAGTATAGACTCAATTTACTTCGTAACAGAAATGCAACCGAAAGATGACGATTACAAGTTAATTAAAAAATACCTTGTAGACAAAATGTTGAAATCTCGTTCAAAAGGTATATTATATAAAGATTATAAACTTAAAATATACAAAGTAAAAATACGTAAAAGTGTTGAAAAAGATATAAAGAATAGTGATAATTTACTACTTTTTTATGGCACAAATCATGACAATACAGTTGGGATAATTGAAGAAGGTTTTAAGCCTTCAACCGAGGGAAAGTATGGACCTGGTGTTTATATAACAGAAAGGTCGATGACTGCAATGTTTTTTTTCAATTATAAAGAACGGGGGAGATGAAAGGTTTAGTGATTACACTAGATCTGGTAATAAGCTGGAACTTAAATTAAAGAAAGAAAATTTTGTTTTTGTAAACGAAATCCTTTAATCTAATAGACTAGAGGACAAATCTGTTTCTAAAGCAAACACCTTACCAAAAACGAACCTTAAACGTCAACACGAATATGAAAAGTATACAATAGATAAAAATAGTATAAATGATTATGTTGAAGTTTTTGAAAAAGACAGTTTCGATAGGAAAATTAAAGTCTGCAATGGAAATGAGGAAGATGAGGAAGACTATTATGTTTGTGATGAAAAACTAGTGATACCTAGATATTTGATACAATACTCTACTATGCACAGTTTTACACTAGGTTAAAGTTAAACTAATGCATTTTATATTTTTTTCCAGTAGCTCAAATCTAAAGTAGCGTTACCATGTAAAACATATGGTTTTATATATCATTGTTGTATGACATTAACTTTAAAATAAATAAATTAAAAAAAATTATAACATAAATTTTTAAATTATAACATAAATTTTTGTTGGGTATACATAATTATATAAGTTATTTTAGTTCGATCTGTTGTCTAAATTAAGTTGTATTATATCTTATTTTTGTAAAGAAGTACGTTTGATATAAAATTGTTTTAAATTAAAACATACTTGTATTAATATTAAACAAAACATCAGATACATTAATTAATTACTTGATTAATTAATAAAATATTTTCTTAATAAATTTATTTTTACTGTTTTCTTTTACTTTGTTTTTTAAATAAAACTTTTTTAAAACTACAATGAAACCTTATTAGTAGTTGTTTGTACTACTTAAGACAACAGGTTACTTGAGAAAACATTTTATTTGTTGTTTATAGTTTTGATAACTTAGTAGCAACTTAATTGTTTTATAATTATTACTTCTTAAAAATTATTTACAAAGTTTGGCAATTTTGCCTAAATTACTAAAAACATTAAGTAAAAATTTTACCAATTTTCTCCGATCATTAAAAAATATTTTTGTACTTATATAAAATATTTCAAATCTTGTACAACGTATTTCGCTTAATGAAAACTATAAGTTATCAAGCCACAATTAAAATTTTATTATTCATGAATATGTTTTATAAAATCGTCTTTTTTAATAAATTCAAACAAATCTAAAAATAAATTTAATTAATACTATCGTTTATTGATATAATGGGCTATTAATAATTAGTGATTTATACTTAGCAATATAAAATAATAAAAATATACTTTTGTGCACGATATATAAAAATATATTACCATAAATGAATAGGAAATAATAAATTTAAAAGAACATTTCACTGTAATGCTAAAAATTACATGCTTACCTAAATACAAAAGTTTAAGAAAACTCAAAATAAAATAAACAATGGTATTAACTTTGTTTTTTAATAGTTTTGTAGTAAATTATTATAAATATTTTTTTGTAGTAATTAGTAATAACTTTTCTTCCGTATTAAACGAACTGTATTAAAAAGTATAAGTTACGGTTCACTTTTTATAAACTATTTATTGAAATATTTTTTAAGAGATAAACAAGGATATATTAATACTATAATAATATATAACACATTTCTATGGTTTTTGGTAAAGTTTTGTAAGAGTTAGTAGAAAAAAAAATAAAGTGGTTAAATTTCTGAACAATTAATGTTTTTCTTTTGAATACCACAATTTAAGTTACTTAAAAACGATGATAGTTTAAATAATACTTAAAACTACTTCTAACCGAACTATTGAAACAGTGATCAACGTTAAAACTAGCCAGCATTACAGTGATTAAAGTACATCTTGACAACAAGAAAGTAGAAGTTTTGACTACAGTTATAACGTAAAAAGTAAAAGTCAAATGACTTCAAACAACATTATTGGCTTTTCATTGTCGCATTTTTTAAAACTTTCTCTTTTTTCTTTAATAAGTTTCAATTTATTAAGAATTTTTAGTAGTCAGAAGCATCAATAAAACAAGCACTGTGTAGATAACCGAAAATAAAACTGGTTAATGTTGTTTACTTCTTTTTTATTTATTTTTTTTTTTTCTATGTAGATTAGTAGTAATTATTCTTATTCGTACGTTTATAAGTTAAAACATATTTTTTTGATAATATATAAAACTTAAAAGAAAATTATAAGCAGTTTAAATTTTTTTTCATAAAGTTATGAAATTTTAAACAAATATAAATATTATATTCGTTATAACTGATGTACTCATTGTAAAATAAAGCACTTACTTATCTAATTTAACTGTGACCACTGAAACTAGACAAATTTACACGTATAATTAGTTAAATACATTAGTTCTTTAGGACGTCTTAACAACGACTTTTCTCTAGTAATTTGATCTAAATTTTATTAATTTGATTAACTTCATTTTTTTCATATTTGTTAGTTTGTTAAAAGTCTGTTTTTTTTAGCAAGGCAAAAATAAATTCATTTAATTATATTTAATACATTGCAAAGTCCGTCCGTCAAAGCTATAGTTATACTGTAACATAGAAAAATAGTAACCTATTTTTTAATAAAATTACTAATGTTTTCTTAAAAACGTAAAAAATACTGTCTTTATTTAGTTAAATAAACAGTTTTAAAAATATAATTAATAGTTTTTAATAATTATACATTTACGTTTCTTATACAAAAATAATAGTTAAATACATAAAGTAAAGCGATCTTTTAGTTGATATCTTACTCACTTTAAGTTTTAAAAAACACTTTATATTTCAATGAAACAGAGTCACTTATTCGAGTTAATAAAAATTTTAACATTTATTTTCTTATTGAGACAAATACGCAAAGTTTTAATTGCATTTAGATTTTTTTAATTTTCACTCTTGTATAAATTATCTAAACAATTTGTTTTTTATTTAACTACTTCTCTTTATATATTTTATGATAAATTACAGCGTAAAATATCTTGAAGTGATAGATGGAGACCTACGTCATAGCACTACTTTTTATATCATTTTCGGAAACATATAGAAAAATAATACCCAGGTGGTATGTATAAAAATGTTCCGAAATGCATATTCATCAGACAAGTGTACAATTTCAGACAGTATTAAAAGGTTAAGAGTCTGTGAAAAAGTTTAAAATAAGTATTTGTAATTTTTCAACGTAATTATTTTTTCTGATACTTGCTTTTTTCGTGCGACTTCTCTTCACGTTGTAAAACTTTACTATTTAATAATTTAAAATGTTTATATATAATATATATATAGTTTGCATTAGGTTTTGTTTTATGAAAATATTCAATTGTATGTTTAGAATTATTGATTTTAGATAAAAAGCTTTTGTTTTTTATAAAGTGACTTTAAATAGGCAACTTTTGCAAAAATAAGTTAATAAAATGATAACTCAATCTTTTAATGCTCGATAAAAAATACATTACTAAATTTCATACTTTTTTATTTCTTTAAAACGAGAGTAAATATCAAATCAAGTTATTATAAACTAAGCTTTGAAAAACTAAGCTTTGAAAAGTATTTTGCTTACTTCTCAATTTTTTTTTTGCATATTGTCAAAGTTTTTGTGTTTTATTCATAGTCAATTTTTTATTTTGGGTAGATATAAAAAATTACGATTTGTCAGTAATTTGTTTTTTACTTATTTTATAACATTGCACAATAAACAATATAATAATAATAATAATAATAATAATAATAATAATAATAATAATAATAATTTGAGTTGTCACTAACAGTAACAACTAAAGTACATTCTTATTTTATTCTAAAGCGTTTGAGGTTTTATTTATTATTGATAATTATAATTTTTTTTGTTTTATTTTTAAAGTTTGGTTAGCTAAAAACAGTTAATTTATTTTTCATTATAAAGCAAAGTAAGTCAACCAAAAAACAAATAAAACAATTTAGTTACCAAGTCTCTTTATGTTTAACAATTAATTAAAAGTTATCTTATTATTCAACATTAGTTTAAGTATAAAAGATAGTAAACAACTAACAAGGTTCGTTGGCCTTTTGTTTACCAACACTTGCGTATTTCAAAACAAAGTTTTGTAACAAAATTTGTGTGAACTTTTACTGTTTGTTTTTTCTTGTTTAAACAACAAAAAACATTTTTTCAAAGCAAATTTTTGTTTTAAATTGAAATACAGGTTGACCTTATCAGCTTACTAATGCAATTCAATTATCCACAAGCATTATTTTGAAAATATAAAAACTTCAAAAGTAAATAGTAAAATTAAGCTTCCAACTTATTTCTGCTTGTTTCACTGCTTTATTTTATTTTGTAGCTTAAATGCTAAAACACTTGCAATATATTAAATTAAAGCGAGTTAGTTTAATCCATTTAGCATTCTTTAACTATATTATATAAACGGAAATGAATAATTTTTTTCACATCTTAATAGGTTTTAACAAGACTATAAACATGCGTGCCAAATTAACTATTTATTACAATTACATTAGTATTTTTAAGAAAGCATTGATTTTTTTTAGATAAGTAATGCTTTTTTAGTCTTGTTACAAAAAAAAATTTACTTATAACCATAATATTCTTAAAAAATAAAACATATTTTAGTTGTTATTATTTATAGAACAAACAAATTTAAGTTTTACATATATTTTTGTATCATTCAAAAAATATTTTATTCCGATAAGCAGTAAGATTATAATAAAAAAATCATTGTTTGATATTCGTATAAAATATTTTTTTTAATTAATATATTTTTATTTGAAACATTCGTGTAGTCTATCTAAAAATGTCTTATAGATTATTTTAATCATACAAAATTAAAATATTGACTAGTACTGAGAGGTTAGAAAAACGTATCTAAATTTTACATATCTGTTTACTTATCTTTACAATAAAGAGTTTTTATCCTTTTTTTTTTTAGACGTCATATTTCATGGCTTAAACAAGACTTTAGTCAATAATAACTTTAAACAGTCTAAATCGCTCGTTAGACGATCACAGTGTAAAATATTTATTTATTTTTATAATTTTTAACACTTTGAATGCCAAAAATATGCAACAATATTACTGTTATTGAAAAACTTGGCTGGCATCGTTTAAATTTTAGTGCGCATAACTTACATAAACTTATAGATTTGTTGTTTTAAAAATAAATAAACGTAGTTCATGAGATTCATATAAACTTATGTAGATGACTATAATGACTTATTATTAGAAATACTCTCAAAAAAATTATATTTGAAAAAACTAATACAAAAATCTTTGTTGTTGCCTGTCGATATATCATTGTTTATTTTGAAACAATTTTTATTAATTAAATTCGTTGTTTATTTGTTGTTATTCAGGTAGTAAATAGTTTTTAAACTAAAGAAAATGAATATTATGAACTTTTAATGATTGTTAAAATTTAAATAATTTATTTATTTTTTACATATATTCAAAAATCAATATAAAAACAATAAAAGTGTAATTTGTAATTAGTAAATTGGCTAAACTAATAGATGGCTTGAATCGGTATTTACATCAGGCTAATTTCATATTCGGACTTAAAAATTAGCTAGGAGGTTTTTAAGTGCGGATTTGTCGAGCAAATGTAAAATTACAAACAATATCAAAAGTTTAAAAGGTTAGTTTTAAACAAAATAGCTTAACAATAAACCTTAAGTTATCATCATCGTTTTTTTTCTAATGCTTGCTTTTTTCATACGTTTTCTCTTCTCTTTTAAACAATATTTTCAGTCATTAAGAACTTTATTAGTCACAAGCATTCAACACAGCAGTTGCTTACAGAGGAATTATTAAGAAGTTATCTATAATTTTTAAATACTTTTTACAAGCTACGATATATATATTTTTTTTTTCAGTTTTTATTTGTATTCATGTTAGTAGCTAATTAAAGATGATGGATAATTGTGTTTTTTAATGTAAAATATTTAGTTTAAGAATTATGTTCGATAAAAATAAACGTTCGATAAAAATATAATAACATGTTCAAAGTAAAACCATGTTTTAAATTTTAGATTTTATAATGTTCTAATTTAGAAAGTCTGCATATGTAAGATTCAATTGATACAAAAAAAAAAGATGAACTTTTTATATTTTCATAGTCTTTTCCCAGTATACATTAGTAAAAAGCTTTTTTTTAAAGTAAGTGTTTCATACAAAAGATTTAAAATATACTTTTCTACCTTTATATTTTTTTGCTAGCATACAGCAGCTAAAGTCATGATATTGTTTTAGATTGCAAACAAAACCCACAGCTCCGAAAAATTTAAAAGAAGTTTTTCATTTTAGCGTTATACTAATTTGTATGCGTATTTTTACATAAGTGGTTAGCAGGAAATTGAAATATAATACAAAAAACTGTCCTAACATTAAAATGAAATTGTTTTTGAAAGTACTTAATTGTTTTTATTTTTACTCTGTATAACTTGCTGTCTAACTAGCTTATTTTCTTTGATATTTTAAAGATATATACTTAGTAACTTTTTTTAAACTAACTTAAATAAGTGTTTTTAAAAGTTTAAAAGTTATTTGTGGTGTTTATACAATATTAAAAACGCTAATGATAAGTTTTTTATTTGATTTTTTTTTAAAAGAGTTTAAAATGTACAGTTATTTGTATTTAAGTTGCTCTTAAATCACTTCGATAAATATCTATAATTTTTTATTTTATTTTTATCTTAATTAGAAAAAAAAGTTTTGTTTTACATTTTTCAATTTTTGAGCTTTTAAACCTTTTTAAAGCGTATTTTTGATAAATAAGTTATCATATAATTTAAAAATAAATTTCAGTGTAGATAAAATACATTAATAATAACTTAATTTAACAAACTAGTTTTCCTTATAGTAAAAAATAAATTTTCTGAACTTTATATATATATTTATTTATTAAATTACAGTGTAAAACAGCTTAAATTGAAAAATGACGACCTTTAAGTCATACACACGTCAGAGCACTACTTTTCTAACACTTTTGGAGATATAGATAATAAATACCCAGGTGGTATATGTAAAAATGTACTAAAGTTCACATTTATCAAAAAATGTATAATTTCATACAGTATTAAAAGGTTAAAACGTCGTACAAAAGTCTTACGTCTTTTTTTTTTTTTTGATTTTCAACGTCGCCAAATTTTCGATTATTCCTTTTTTATATGTTTTCTCTTCTCGCTTTGATATTCTTAACAATCATTCAGAACTTTTAACAATCAGAAGCACTCAACACAGAGCTGTTTACATAAAGAATAATAAAGTTTGTATAGAACTTATACTTACGTGTTATCAGCAAAAAGTGTTTTTTTATTTTAAATTTTTGAATAAATTTATAAATTTAGATATATAAAAGTCTTGTTCGTAGTCTTTTAAACAAGCATATATATTTATGAATTTGATTTTTTTAAGTTAAAGTAAGCCGGTTTTGAAACAAAAAAAACTTTAATAAGGCTAAATTGACAAATATTTTAGTATGTACTAAGTTGTTCGTCTTCTATGGTATACTATAAAAATCTACCCGATCAAAATCCATCCGCGTTCAAAGTCCATTAATTTTATTATATTTTCTTTATTCTTTAATTTACTTTACAAACTTTCTTGAACTTTTTTTTCTTTTCTACTATCAATGTTACCCCTAATCCTTACCCTCGATCAATGAGCGGATCAATATTTTCTTTATTCTTTAATTTACTTTACAAACTTTCTTGAACTTTTTTTTCTTTTTTACTATCAATGTTACCCCTAACCCTTACCCTCGATCAATGAGCGGTTCTCGAACTTTACTGAGTAGATTTTGATTTGGTAGATTTATAACACTTGTGGATTTTGATCGCGGGTGAATTTTGAACATATCCCGTTTTTTATAGTATAAATTTTAAATATTCAGTTTTTTATAAATTGTTTAAGTATTACAATAATTAAAAGTGTTCAAATTTTCTATGTTAGAAAATGATCATGTCAATATATTCTTATTGTTTTAGTTTACTTCAACGAATCTTACAGAGACATACAAATGTACCTTTAAAATATACTTTTTTTAGTTAACTTAATGACTTTTTACTATTATACAAAACAACTTATAGAATAAGCTATAAGTAATGAGATTATTTTAGTTTCACTCATAAATAACTCCGAAAATAATAAGTTTAAGTTTTTTATTTCGGTTTGAAATTACTTAAATGCGTATTTTGACATAAGTGGTTAGCAGGAAATAGAAATATAATACATAAAACCGTTCTCACACTAAAATGACGTGATATTTGAAACCATTTCAATTTTTTCTTTCAATATTATATAACCTGCTGTTTAAATAACTTATTTACATCGATAAGAGCAGTTTAAAGTTTGAATTTTTGTGTTGTTCAACTAAATCTTTGATAAAAGTTTTAACAATATTTTTTTTCTTGTTAGTTAGATTGAAGAAGAATTTACAAATATAAGAACTTTGTTAAAGTATACCCACGTACATTGTAAAAACTATTTTTATAGTATATAATTAATAAAACAGAAATATATCTAAAGTATTCCATTACATTAAACTAATTGATTTTTATTTTATTTTCATTCTTTTTCTTATATTATTTATAAACTGTTTTAGTAAGTTTAAGGTATGCTGTCTTTGTTTAGAACTTATAAAACATCAAAATGGACAAATTAAACGGTGGATTTTTTAGTTCTTCGATTTCCGGTTGTGATCGTTTAAATTTCGAAGATCAACCAAAACTCTTTGTTAACATTCCGGATCAAAAAAAGATTAAAGGTAAATAACGATTTAGCTAATAGAACTACATGCTGTAACAATGTCTTCCCTTAAAATGAAGTTTTACGTTTCACTAGTTTTAACTAAAATTTGTTTAATGAAAAGTAAAGATAACATTTCAACTGATTTTATATTTCATATAGCTGCTATTCTTTTACTTCAGAAATACAGCTGTCATTTTGGCACTATTACAAACAGTACAACAGACTGTTTAAGTTAGACCTTATAATTGAAAATTTATCTAATTATGTCTTTTACGCATGTTTCGCTGTTGGCTAAACTGTTTCTCTAAGTTTGCACCTGTGAACCCCATTTAATTAAAAGAAGAACTGAATTATGAAAAAAACATGATTTGTAAACAATTTAATTCTTTGTTATTAAGTTTTAAATGATTTAAAAGTACAATTTTTATTCAGTTCCTATGAAATCAACTCCGATGAAAGGTTCAATGAAGCGGAAACAAAACACGAGTTTACTGAAGGTGGCCAACATCAAGAAAAGAAGAACTCATTTATCAACTTATCACGTCATTGGACTTTGTTTGCAAAGAAGCTGAAAAATTACAAAATAACTTCCATGACACTCTGCTGCATCCCGTTGAGCAGCTCACGAAGACTAGGAGTGTCAACAAAAACCTAATAAATCAACAGAACAAGTATGCACTGGAATATAAACAAATGATGAATTTAGACGCAAACCAAGTTGTTATTAGTCGTTGTAATTGCCTTGTTTGTCAGCAAATGTCTATAAAAATCTTCCAGAAAAATTATCAATGGCAATATAAAGTGCAGGTGTCGAACCAAAACAGGGTTTCCAAAGAACAACTGACGAAAACAAACTGCAGTCATTTCGACCTGCAATTAAAACCAGCTGGTCTATCAACTTCAAGCAACTTCAAAACTCATTCAGTAGATATTTTAAATCGAAATGGTAATTTTTCTACATTGCAACCAAACTGGTCAATTGTCGACCAGAATCAAAGTTACGTAAGAAATTTAAGGAATAATTTTAATTTTCACAATCAGTACGTGCCTTGCTATGAACAGAAACAAACTTTTAAGTTTTTTGATCTATTTTCGACATTTCAACAAGCTAATGGCTCGATGACGTCATCAATTGAATCGAACGGTAGAAACACGAACAATGTAATTACGTCACAACAGTTTGACGAGTCTCTTACAACGCCATAACAATTTCAATTGAGCGTTAACTTGAATTATTGCAACTATGTTTATTAATGACTGTTTAATGTTTGATAATAAGGACGTAAAATTTTGATAAGATTGTTCTTATTTAATTTAAAAAAAGAAACAATTACTTTTCTTTTTACTTACTGAAATTGATAAATCAAAAATAAAAAACTTTTGAAAATCTCAATAATTATAAACTTATTTGTATCTAATAGTTGATTTGAAACTTTAGTTTTACTTGAATCAGTTAACTTTAGATAATAATTTTACACGAAAATAAACCGCCAATTACTTAAGTAAATTTTGTCAACAGTTTTAATTTGATTGATAAATTTTGTATATGCAGTCCTATTTTTTGCTTATTAACACAAAAAATAAAATTTGGTTTAACACGCATTTTAAAAAAACAGTGTCGTTTTAAAATCAAAAGATTATACCAAGCTGACTATACTTTAAAGATTAACTTTAAAAAAATTCTCATTTTAAGACCTAATATTGACAACTACAAACATTAGTTTAAACTTGGAGAACATATCAAGTATCTTAATCTTAAAAATCTTTTTCACACTTATATACCACTTGTTTTTTATCTTAAAGTCTTGTTTATTTATTTAATATTGGTTATAAATTAAAATAATTTAAAACTCCAAACTAACCAAACTTAAATTTATCTAAACTTCTATTGCAAATTTAAAATTACTAAATTCTTTTAAAGGCTAATTAAAATTTAAATTTGTAATCACTAGTATAATACTAAAACAAAATCGAACTTTTTTTTTACGGTTTTTGCTTCTACCTCATTTTATTTAAATAAAGCTTCGTCATAAATAAAGCAGTACAAAAAATACAATTTTTATTTGTTTAAATATGAATTGTTTGTTCAACAAAATAAATTAAATGATTATAAAAAAATTGTTTTGAAGTTTTTATAACAAAGTCTATTGTTATAAAATTTAAAATTCATTTATTAACTTGCTTTAAAATCTAACCTTAAATTAGTATTGTACGAAATATTCTGATTTATTTGTTTTTAAGTTTTTTAAGTTAAGTTTGATAAATCTTAAATTTTGCATATTCCTAAAGATAATGTAAATGAAAATGTTCAATTTATTAAGTGAAGACTTAAATGATTTTTAAAGAGCCTTATTCTTAAAACATTTAAAACTCATATTTTAAAGATTAACAATAATATATCATAAATCAAAAAAAGTTTATTTTAAAAGTTTAAAAACATTATGAAAACCTTAAAAAATGAATGAATTAAAACTAATTTAGCACTATACGATAGCTGAGTAACATAAAGAGTTTTAAACCTTTTAAAATATTTAAACTAAAATATTTTTGATCTATCTACTGTTAGTAAAGGTCTAAACTTAACAAGTAGCTAAGAAAATTAGCAATTGCTTATCAACACATCTTATTCAATTTAAATATTTAACAAAGCTTAAAGCAAAGGGTTTGTATTCATAAGTTTAGCATTCTTATCTAGCTTAAAGTAATTTAAGTAAACGCTGGCGTGTTTAGAAAACAAACGGCATATGTTCAGCTACAACTTATCAGCTAATCGAGTTTAAGAACTTTTGATGTAAAATTCTTAAGTTTTTCCAGCTTCTTAATGAACAGAGCTTTGGAAAATTCAAGTTAAATACGTCAGCATTTTTAATCGACTTGAAAAGCTTCTTTGTTTCTTTGCTTAGCTTTTATTGTAAAAAATAAACCAGATGAAAATCATTATCAGTTTGCTTTTACAAAACGTTTGCTCATCATTCCAATCATTGATGATTTAAGCACTGATTTATTTTTTGCGTATTTAATTTTAATAGAATTGTTAAACCAAAAAAACGAGCTAAGTTTATTTTACACGTGTTGACTAATATACTAGCTATAAATTTTATTTTTATTCGAAGCTATTAATACAAAAAAAAAGTTTTGATACGATTTTATCTGATTTTAAGAAAAATAAGTAAACCTATCAAAATTTAGTTGTAATAACGATACCTTTCAAAAGCAAGTATAATTGATTACAATTTTTTTTTCAAATTAACAATAAAAAATAAGACTAATAAAGCTGTAAGTTTTCAAATAATTTAACAAGTTATAATTTTAATCTATAAACTGTTTAAAAACCTTACGACTTCAGATCATATATCGTAAAAGCTCAATCTTTTTTTTATAGTCTTAAAACTGACTGTATTTTTTATTGAGTTGAAGAAATGTTTCTTGAAATTTCTGTTCTCCATCCTATTAATTATAGTATAAAACTTACCCAAGCTTAATAACTTTAACAAAAAGATACTTTAACAAACGCGTACAAAATGTCTAAGGAATTTTGTTGATCAAATAAAAATTCTGCTTCCTATCAAGTAACAAAGCAAGTATTTATAAAAAGCTAATGTTTTAAACACAAACCTTTTGTTACTTTTTTAATGTAAAGTTGAACTTAACTTTTCGTTTTAATTAAAAGAACAATTTTTTCTTTAAAAATAAGTGTATTCACACTAATATAGTCTAAGGTTTGTAGCTGATTTTGTTAGTACTTTAAACAAATTGTAGCAATATTTTATACTTAAAACTTAAAACATGTAAAACAAAGTAAGTTTCTTATTAAACTATTACTTAATAGTTGTAAATCAATATAAGTCAGCCTCATTGTAAAAATATAGAAGCATTGATGTTGTTTTTATTATACAAACTAATTATTTTAAACCTTCATAACTCGTACTTAATTTAAATAATGATTGGATATAACAAAATATTTTAATTTTCCAAGTACTTTTATGATATCGTTTAGCAATAAATAATTGTATTCTAAGCTGAATAAAAATATATAACCATAATTTTTTAAAGTTCATTTAGTGAAACATTTTTTTTGAAAAATTAACAGTAAACTAGGTAAAAACTTAAAATACTTCCTTTATTATTCTTCGTATATTTAATTACTGTAGAATTATATAAACTTTCTCTTTCTTGTTAAATTTATCAAATCCAAGAAAAAATTATTTAGTTTATTAAAATTCCGTTAATTCTTTTTTGAAACTCTACGCATCAAAAATATTAAATTTACTCATAGAAAATTTGATTAAGTTTCCAACAAAACTGTAACGTAGAAACATTCAGAAAAGTTTAAGCTTTTTTTATGATAAATTAATCAGTTTAAGAAAAAAGAATTATTTTTTATGAAGTCGAAGTTAGACGCTTGCATTCAAATTTTAAGATAAAAATATTTTTACAAGTTTTTTTAATTTACAGTCTGTAGTAGTAAGAGAATACAACACTTTTAATTTTTACTCAAAAGCAATAAAAAAACGTAACAAACAACAAAGCTTACCAAGCACTAGATTTAAAATTAAAAAAAAAAACTTCGTTTTTGCAGTTCTGCTTAAACAAAATTCTTAGCAAACAATTTACTTGAAGCTATATAGTACTTTAAGGTGCATAGTTTTAATCAGCATATTCTGAATCATATGAAATTTTACAAAAAAAATATTTTTTATAACAACTTTCCAGCTTATTTAGACAACACAAAACGATAAGTTCTAATAGAACAACCTAAAATTTTCATAAACAATATTCTAGTGTTTATTACTCAGCTGAAAGCTGCGCTATTTTTCAGTGATTTATACTTTTTATTTTTTCATCAATAAAAGTTTAAATGCCTTAGTTTTCAACTGACAAAAACTTAAAAATTTACGTTTATAATTTAATTAAAAACCTTTGAACAACTTAACACGTTCTAAAGTCATAAGTAGTATTACTAAGTTTAATTAACAGAAATTATTCTCTGGAGGTCTATAATAAAATAGATTAAACGTTAATATAAAATTATCGGTAAATCAAAAGTTTATGGTAGTTCTTTTTTAACACTCGAGTTGTTTAAAAATTGTTTGAAGTGATATTTGCTACTAATTGGCTAAAAGTGGTTCAAAAAACAATTTTTTTGATTACACACATACTTATTTTTTATTTTTACAAAGATTTAAAATTTGTACTAAAAAAATACGCAACTGTTAAATTTAAGCACTTTTATTATTATTATGATTTTTGAAATTTATTTTCAATCGAAGGACCTAGGCATTTAAACCTAAGTTACTTAAACTGAAAGAAACTTAACATTAAAAAAAAAACAAATTACAGTGTTAAAACAAACATAAAACCCATACAAGGCACAAAATGAAAAAAAATGACTTTTAATTGATATAGTAAACTCTTAGCAGTTTCTCTTCGCTTCAAAGATTATTATATCATTAAAATAAATCAATTAAAATACGTATAAAATACACTCATAATTAGTTATTTTATGTATAGTTATACAATAAAAAAAATAAGAAAATCTTAAAGCATTGCATGAAAATTTCAAACTAACTTAATAAGTAAAAGCAGAAGCTAGACTAGGCCGTGGGACTATTTTTTATTATTTGGCTAGTAAAGTAATTAAGATATAAAAGGAAGTTTTTTATTTCGGTGTTATATTATATAAGTTTCAACTCAATAGTGTGAGAACAGGAAGCCAGTACAAAACCTCAAATAAAAATCGTGACGTGTTTGAATGCACATAGAGTTTGAAAATTTACTTGATTTGTGAGCGCCTTTTATGAATATCGTGTTACATTTTAACATTTTCGTTTTTGTACAATTCGTTTTAACTTAATTTTTTCTTCAGTTAGAACTAAGATTTTAAAACCTAAATGAAATAAAATCAAAGTTTACGATGATTCATACCATTTTTCTCGCTAAATTTACCGAGTGTTTTAGACAGCTAGGTTCTAAGTTGCAGCATAATTTTTTTAAATAGCTTTTTCAAAACACTTGTATCATTAAGTTAGAACCTACGGTAAAGCAAAATTACAAGCTAAAAAGCAAAGTTTTAAAATTACTATGCTGAATATTTAATTTTTAAGCATTTCCGCGTTTTAGATTTTAATCTTTATTTTATACTTAAAGTATTTTGTCATTATGTATAAAACAAAATTTTAATGAATAACAAAAATGTGTATGTTATTCCCTAACAGTACTAATCATTGTGCTTTTTAAAGTACTTTTGCTGTTCAGTAATAATGAATTTGTAGTTAATTATATTGTTAAAAGCAGTACTTTTTTGAAGTATTTTTATTAATTTTTAAAATTGATAGAAGCTATAAGTTAATAATATAATTAAGTTATAACATATATATTATAAGGTGTTAAATAATAAGGTAGTGTAAGGCTTTAAAAAAAACAATAAAACATAATATTTTTAACTTTATTTATTATTTGAGTAGTTATGTTATTGTTCAAATTATAACTTTAACTAAACAAACACACTAAACTTAACTAAACTTTTATGCTGTAATTTTGTTTCTACTTCGCTTATTTCATAATAAAGTTGTGAAACAAAATCTGTGTGAAATTTTTTAATGTTTGTTTTTTGATTGTTTAAACAACAAAGCTTAATAAAATAGTCAACTAGATATTTTTTAAAAGGTTAGCTAAAAAGTAAGTTAAAAAAAGTAAAACCAAAAAATACCCGTCGTTAGCTTGGTCTTTAAACTTAACTAATTCTTGTTCTATACCTTTTGAAGGTATAATTTAAACAACAAATTTATAATAATAAGTTAATATAGGGTGACCTTATCAGCTTACTAATGCATCTTAAGTATGCAAGAGTGTTAATTTAAATAAATTATACCTTCAAAAGGTATATAACAAGTTTTAGTTAAGTTTAAAGACCAAGCTAACGACGGGTATTTTTTGGTTTTACTTTTTTTAACTTACTTTTTAGCTAACCTTTTAAAAAATATCTAGTTGACTATTTTATTAGTAAACATAAACAATTAAACACAACTAAGTTTAAAAAGAAAAATATTATAAAAATTTAAATTTATACTAAAAAATAAAACAATTTTAAAATTAATTTATATGAAGTAATAATTGATATACTCTTATTTTTTTATAACTACTAAATGATAAATCTAAAAAAGTCCAGAAAAGTTTTTAAGTTGATTATGGTTTTCTGAGTGCTTCTAAAAAGTACTTACTTATAATCACTGCAAATGTAACCTTTTTGTATTTTTGGACACTTTTGAGCAGCTTAAAAGTTTTGTTAGTACTGTTCCAAAAATAAAGAAAAAATTTTATAGTATTCATATTTTTTATTTCATTGGAACTTTAGCACCTTTGACGTAAATGTTTGCACAAAATTTAAATTTAAAACTCATATAAGTTTTTTTCCCTAAAAAATATTTTTCAAGCCAGTACCAACTATATAAATCTAGATTATTTCATAAAGTTGTGTTTTCGTCTTTAATTTCTAAAAATATTATTTTATATTTAACCACGTAAACACGTTTTGCAACAAAAAGAGATTAACCTCGAGTCAAACGCAACTCAGGGTTAAGTCAGTCATTGTGATTGGCTTCTTTACAGAAAACGATTCTTCGGAAATCCTTCAACAAAGTTATCAAGTGCGAAATAGTATACAGAGGTCAAATCAAAGTAGAACTTTTTAATTACAACAGAGTAAACGAAAATTCAATCGTCACAACCTGCATATGAAGCAAGCTTGTCTGTTTACCGCAGACAACTTCAAAGCAATAGAAGGAGTAAAGACGTTCTGTGATGTCAACTTTTATCAACAAAACTTCAGCTTTCAACCTATGCATATTTCTATCCAACAGCCTAATATTCCATCAATGCAACAAAACTGGTCAACTTTTGATCGGAAACAAAGCTGTATATCAAAATTGAAATATTACAGTGAATCTTACAATCAGTACGTGCATCAGATACAAACATTTTCATTTTATCATCAACTTTGGACATTTCAACGAGCTAAAAACTCGCTTACGTCTTCAGATGAATCAATGAGCAGCGAAACCAGCAATATAATGACGTCATAACAATTTGACGAGTGTTTTATGACGTCCTATAATTTTTAAATAAGCCATAACTTAAACTTTTGCATCTATGTTTACTAATGACTGATGTATATTAAATAATGAGTAAACGATAAAACTCTAACTAGAATTAATTTTATTTGGCTCACCTTGGAACTTAAATATTTTATTAAACTTAATTGTACTTAGACAAAAATTTAAATATTTTACCATTTAAAAACTCGATAAGACTACTACAAACAATAATCTTAATATTAGAAAATTACAACGATATTAAGCTTTAAAACTCTAATAGATCTTACAATGCAATTTAGTTTTGTACTTAAAAGTTTTTTTTTTTCTTTGAGTTTTTTTTTAACTTTACAATTTTTTTTGACAAATAAACTAAAATCAAACACAGTCAAACTTTTATTGCAACAATATTTTTTTTATTACTTTCAAATACTGATAAAAACTAAAAGTAATGTTCACAGGCCTGAAAAATTAAATAAAGTTCAACACTTTTTTTGCTGCTTATGTTTCTACCTCGTTTATCTAACATAAAGCTTTAATACTACGTTCTAACCTTTCAAATATTTGTTTGTATTAGTTAGAACAACACGCTTAGCACATCTGTTGTTTTTAGTTATGATAATTACACCGTGACCTTATTTCCTTACACCTTTAATTTCAAAAAGAACTTACTTAGTTTTTAAACGATTGTAACTTCTAAAAGAAATATTCTAAATTAATTTCAGAAATAATGTAGAACTTTTAAACATTCTAAACAAACAAACGTTTAGCTTTTTTATCACTTATTTGATATCGTTAGAAAGTTCTTATTTTAAGTTTAATAATTTTAAATTTTGTGCAAAAGTATACCTTTAATATATAAAAATATATAATATGACGCATTTTGCTTAATTAAAGTTTTAAATTAGCATATAAAAGCTATCTATAGAACCATACTATGCAAAAAAAAAATATTTTTAAAATATTTGTTATACATACTTGAAAACAAAATTGTCTTTTTCAATGATGTTAAACAAAATATAGCTTCAGCATGAATTCAAGTACTGTTGGTTATTTTAAGAGACAGCTATCAGTTTTTGCTTAATATTTAGGAACATAAGTAATAAAATAATCCAACATTTTACAGGACACATACTTAAATAATACCTCTAGCAGTAACGTTTTTAAGGTTTTAATTTACAGTGTAATAGTTCTTATTTTGCGTAACAAAATTTTGTTGTAAAAGTTTTTTTTTTCTTTAATGAGTAAAAATAAATGTGTTTCTTTACTCTTTCAGTTCTAAAATTACAGTTAGTTTAAGAAAAATTTAACATGAATGAACTACCATTAACATTTTTTTTTCGAAGATTTACTAGCTGCATATATTTTCGCTATATAAACAGTAATATAGTAATCAGGATTAACTTTGAATAAATGTTGTTTGTTTTTCTTTGCTGTAAACTTACATAACTTTTTATATAAAAGTAAAAATATTAGAGCTTTAATTTTTTTTTAAATTATATTTATTATCTAAAAACTTTAAAAAATTATGAGATTTTTTATAACTACTTTTAAAAATAAGTTAAATTAAAGTTCATCAAAAACTTTCGCTGTGTTAACATTAACAAACGTCAACTTTACTATGCTGTTTTACTAGCTTTAAAAAATATAAAAGCACTAAATTTTTTGAAGTTTCTTAGAATAAAATATTTTTTTTTTGAAAAGATTTTAATTGAGTTTATTAAAAAATCCTAAGCTTTACAAGCGATGATTTGAATATCAAATGATTCCAATGTTAGAAGCTAAGTATTTAACTTATAACTGTAATTAATTCTCAAGAACTTAGTCCAAAGAAATTGTATGTCTTAAGCAAACAGCTTAACTACGCAAACTATTGTTCTTAAGATAAGAGATCTCAATTTTAAAACACGAGTTAGGGAAGTTTAGATTTATCACAAAGAATTTATAAACTTGAAACTACTTAAATGTTTGTATTATTGAAATTTTCTTACGCTAATGCAATGTTTACGTTTAAATTTTCTTTTAAACAAAAAATTATATTAAATGAGTTATCAAAAAGGCCAACTAAAAAAAATTAAAGAGAACAAAAAGAACCTTCAAAAATTAAAACGAAACGAATTAACTTGCTGTGATAAAAGAGCTTAGTAATGTTAAGCGCATTTATTTTATTTATTTTCTATACCGAACAAGTTTTTGTTTCTTATCTATATTTCTTAAAACTTATCAAGTAACTAAAATAAAACAGTAGCGTCTCATCAACAAGTTTTTGTTGCTTTTAATATTGAAAACTTTTCAGTCAAGGCTTTGTTCTTTTAAGTATAGCGTTTTTATTAAATTTAAAGTATTTTAAGTAGAAATGGTAAACTCTGGCGTGTTTAAAAAGACAAAAGGTATTTGTTGACGTAAAGCTGATCATATTTAAGAAATTTTGATGTAAAAACTTTAATTTTTAAAAAACCTCTTAAAATTTTAAGCTGTAGAAACTTCATAGTTAAGCACGTAAGTATTTTAAATAGTCTTGGAAAGCTCCTGTTTCGTATATTTAATTTTAAGTATAAAAAACATCAAGTGAAATGACACGTATTATTGCTTTTACAAATACAAATGTAAATAACAGTCTCTATTTTTAAGCATTGTTATTAACTTAATACAGTCAGTCAAGAGCGCCAGTTTTATTATTGTAATTTAAGTTTATTAGCACCAACATAGTTATTTAATAATGTCAATGAACTTTGCTAAGGTGAAACACTTGCTGACATCATCAGTGATTGAGTGAAAAATAGTTAAAATATTGTCAATTCTTTGTTTTCGTAATAAACATCACGATGTCAATGCATGGCGACCAAGTAAAAACTACTTAAGAAAAAATAATTAAACTATTTAGTTTTTCATAAAGTTAGCCAAAGTTAGTTTGCTAAAAATAAGATTAAAACATTTAAAAAAATGTTGAACTGATAACCTCCCTTTCAATTTAATTAATTTCAACAGTGTCAAAGCTACATATGTCAAAATACTTAATTCGCCAAATTCTAACATATTTGTAGCCTAACATAAAATTTATATTACTACTCTGCATCAAGCGTAACTAAGTCTAGATGTTAATAAACTACAATAAGTAATTAAATTAATAAATAAATTAAAATATTTTTTATATTTTAAGCAGTTTATTTTTATAAGCTTTAATCTTCACTGAAATTACTTATCATACAACTACAATACATTTTTAAACATTAAGTGCTGATGTAAATATTATTAAATAAAATTGACATTTTAAATTTTCAATTATGTTTATTACATTTCGACATTAATTGAAGATTTATGTCGAAACATTTGTTTTAATTCGTATAAAACCTTCTAAAGTTAGGTATTGGTTTATGTAGTTTTTTACGAAAATAAAATAACATATATAAACCTAAACGTTTAAGTTTAATTCTCATTAAGTATAAACCATAAAAACTTTAGAAGGAGATAAAGGGAAAAATACTTATGTGGTTTATATTAAAAGTTCGTAAGTAAGTAAAACGAATAAAGCTATACTTACGTCTATCAAATTTTTCAAAAGTGATTACGGTAAAACGAGTTACTCCAATTTTAAAAGTTGTAAAGTACATCTTTACAACACAGAAGTAAAATATTTTGTAAGTAATTACAAGGTGAAGAGTTGAAAGGCATAAAAACTTCAAAAATACGTTTAGCTGTTAAAACTGTGGAAAATTTTTCGTCGTTGCGTTTTTCATATATGTTCTCCTTTCGCTTTAACAAGTTTTCAAGTCACTTGAAACTTTTAAAAGTCAAAAGTAAAAAGACAGCTATTTAATTTTGTTTAGTTTGTCTTTGAGTAATTTTTCGTATATACTGCGAACAAAAACTTTGTTAAACGTCTTTTTACAAATATATAAAGTTGTTCTTCAAAACCAAAAAAAAACTGTTAAAAGATTCTTTAAAGCTGTAAATTTTAAGAAGTTAATCTTATTTAGAAAAAATGAACTGAAAAAAAAATATTTAAAAAATGAAAAAAAAAATTGTTTATGGTTAAGAAAAACTAATTTTAAAGTTTTTCAATAAATTTGTTTTTACATTAGTTTACAGCAGGGTTTCCCAAAGTGGGCGATATCGCCCCCCTGGGGGCGATTTTAGTAAGTTGGGGGGCGATAATTAGTAAGGGGGCGAAAGGGTGGGCGATAACTCGTTAGAGGGCGAAAAGGGGGCGATTTTAAAATTTTGGGCTGTCATAAAACTTTTACTTTTTATATTGCTATTTAACTAGTTTTAGCTTTCTATTAAATATTTTACCTTGAGGCAAAACTGAAACAAAATAAAAATATTTTGTTTATTTTAAATATAGAGAAAAAAATAAGTACTTATGACTCCTACTTTTAAGTAAGTTACATATTTTCATTCATATATTTTCTTATTTAACAATTACATAGATCATAGACGATTGGAATCACTCTAACCATTTTATAACCTGACATATATGTTATTTGGGATTATAAATGGTTTTTAAAAATCTTTGTTATATGTTATTGTATTTATAGGTAAACTGGCAACCCTGTATACTTTTATTTTTATTGGAAATATCATCAGGTGATAGTTATATCACCTTATGATATTTTCAATTGTTTTTTGAAAAGTCACTAAGTCACTAAAATAAAACTATACAGGGTTGCCAATTTACCTAGAAACCTAAAAAACCTGGAATTTGACAGTTTAGGCAAAAAAAAACCTAGTTTTTTTTTATTTGATCTTTTAAAATACTTCTTAGTTAACTTGGTTTTTATTGTATTTAAGTAGTCTTTTTATAATAAATTTTATTAAGTTAATTTTTCTACAACAGGTTTGCATAATGCCTAATAAATATTAATTACGGTAGACTTTCCCTTGAGTTCGCACGTTTTACCCAAAAAAAATTGCAAATTTATATTTTCTAAAATTTAACTTAAATAAAGTCTAATACTAACTAAGTATTAATAAAACAAAAAATACATAATATTCAATAGCTTATATAGATCTTTTTTTTAATAAATGTTTGTTTTATGTTTTAGTTGATTTCATGTTTATGCATAACGTTATTGCATATAACATATTTAAATTTATCACTTTGTAAAAAAAAATGGCAGTAATTTTTGAGTTTGCAATCATTGATTTTGTTCAACAAACTAACTCAAGCGGAATCTGTATTTATTAAATGGTTTATGTTTTAAATCTGATAATAGTTTTATTTTGACCTGGTTAATTTTGTAGTATACATTTGTCGTTTTACAGTACACTAAAAATTTATATAGCATAGTGATTAAATTGTTTGTTAGAAAAAAAAATGTTTGATATATTTTTGTTATTACTTGTTTAATCTGTATAAATAAAAAAATCTTGATAATCAGTAAAGTTTATATTTCAAAATTTTTTTTTTGGTTTTAAAAAAGTATAGATTTGAGGTCTCTGTTTGAAATGACTTCAAACTTTTAATTTAAAAGATTCTTAAACTCAATTTTATTTTCTAACTTGATTTATTATTGCTAAAAAATCTATATATTAAGGAATTTTTAACTATTAATACAAATGTTTTTTGTTTTATTTTAATTTTTAATATATTAGCAATTAGATTGTGTTGTTTATTTTAATAGCTCAACACTAGCTTTTAGTTCTTCACTATTTTCTTCTGGTAAATTATTATAGGCTAATAACTAGAGAAAAAATAAATTTTAACAGTATTAAATAAGCCATCAAAAAGACTGCTACAGTTACAAAAAAAAAATAACTTAATTAAAAGATTTTTTTAATTGATTATTTTCTGTTTACAAAATTAACTGTAAAAATTTTGATTTTATTTTTTAGATTTAAATTAAGAAAAAAGAAATTGTTAAAATTAAAATTTAGTTTCCTAAAGGTTTTTCCAAGTCAAATACATTTAATGGTATTCTACTCAAAACATATAGTATAAAAGTTTAAAACTAAGTTTTTTAACTTTATAACTAACTTGCTTGTAATATATCTTAGTATTGAAATAATTAATTTTACTGCATTAACTGAAGCTGTTGATGAAACCACTTTTCATTTGAGATAATCAACCAATCGGTCAAACTTCCTCAAACTAGATCAGAAATTATGTTTTAATATTGATTTTATTATATGTAAAATAAACTGTTTATTCTTTTATAGTTTTTTAATCTCTGGTATAATAGTTTTAGAATATGCCTATCTATAAAATTATTTAAGTATTTTGTCCAGCTTAAATAAGTAACTTAGTATTAACTTCTAAATGTCCGAAATTCGTTATATGAGAGATTATTATAAAGTCAGGTTTAAGTTAAGATTTCAGATGGGTAACGTACGGTTAAGATTCAGTAAAATTTCGACCCGCTAAGTAACTTAAAACTACTTGTGCAAAATAAACAAAATTTAGTCTTTTGATACTTAATATTTTGAAAAACACTTTCAATTCGGTTTTCAGTTCACAATAGTATTTCCTAGATCACAATAATACTAATTAGTTTTATTACAATTTTGCTTGAGCTTTTTAATTTTCTTATATGTTATTTTTTAAAACCATGCAGCCCGCAATTACATTTTTTTAACAAGTTGAAACTAGAAATTTTCTTTTAGTAAATATGAATTGCTGACTAAAAAAATTGTCCACCACTGACCTAAAAGTTTCATTAATTTCAAAACAGTTCATATCTAAACAGGATTGATTACAGATTACACAAGGCTTTTTAATAATTAAGTATTTTAATATACTTTACTGGGCTTATAAGAAAACAAATGTAACTTATTTTCTCAAGCCCTGTAAACTACTTTGAACACAGCCCAAAAGTGCGTGCATAAGAAGTACTAGACTAAATTACATTTCGAACACAACTTTTTTTCAAGAGAAAAACTACTTTGTAAAATCGTGGGGGGCGATTTTTTTTTATTCATGAAAAGGGGGCGATTTAGAAAATGAGTTTGGGAAACCCTGGTTTACAGCTTAACAGTTTTTTGCAGATACTCAATTAGTTATAGGTTAAAAAGTAAAACAAGAGTGAATCATAGTTTTTTATATGTTTATTTATATTGTATGAACTAAACCATCTATTCACTTCAAAAATCAACAACAATTTAAGAATAATCAAAAAAGTCTTAAACTGATAAATAACCTAACTTGATATGTACGTCAAGCCATTTTTGTTAAAAAAAACTAAAATAGCAAGGTAGTTTATATAAATATGTTGTAAAGTACTAAAGTTATAAAAATAAGAGAAAAAATTTAGAAAGTATGAAAATTTGTTTTTGTAAAAATTTCATATTAAATTATGTAAATTTTTACATTGCAGTTTTTTTAAACTTGCTTTTTTTTTATATGTGTTCTCTTCTCGTTTTAATTAGTTTCCTAGTCATTTATAATTTTTAGTAGTCTGAATATAAGCACTAAACACAGCAATTGTTTGTCGACAAAATTATAAAGTAGTTTTTGTTGATTTTCAGATTTTTGCATGTGTTAAAAGCTATGGTAATTTGTTTTACATAAGTTTAACTTTTTTTTATGTTTCATGTTAGTAGTATTTAGGAATATCCGTGCATTACATTTGTTTTAAGAAGGAAACATGTTTTAAGTTTAGATTTGCTGATTAAAAAATATGATAAAGTTTAAACAATATTTTCAGTTTTTTTTCTTTGAGTATTTTGTCTTTAACAATATGCATTTTTATCGTTTAAATTGTAATATTTTTTTAGTAAAGTTTTTTTTAAATACATTTTTATATCTCTACATATAAAACAGAGTCCAACAGTTTTTTAGAAATAAACTTTAAAACGAAAAAATAATACAAATACTTGACTACTGAAATATTTTTATTTACCAAAGCTTTAAAAAAGAACATCTGTTTCAATAAGCATAACAGCTTATGTCAGGAGCTAAAATCATGTGACCGTTTTAGATTGTACACAAAAATAGCTTTGCAAATTAACATAATAAGAGGAAGTTTTTTATTTCGGCGTTAAATTACTTTTAGTGCGTGTTTTTACACAAGTGGTCAGCAGGAAATTGAAATATAATACATAAAACCGTTCCCATACTAAAATGATTTGATATTTGAAACTACTTAAACTGTTAACTCCTTTTTTTATAACCTACTGTTTAACCAACTTATTTCTACCGATAAGATCAGTTTAAGTATTTAAGTTGTTCAACAAACTTTAGATAAGAGTTTTAATACATTACTATTTATGTTACAGAATATGAACTTCTTTATATTTATTGTTGTTTAACATACTTTGTCCATAGATTTTTCTGAACATTTCTAAAACTATTTTAAAAGGTGTATGTAGTATTGATTACTAAGTCACGTCTTTTAAAAAATAACGGTAGGCGGTCAACGAATTTTTTCGCAGCTACAAACAAAACAGTTTTGTTTATAATCATTTTTTGTTAATAGCACAAAATTAAAGAATAATTTTAGTTAGAAATATTAAAATGAAATCTATATAGATGAATAATCGAATTCTATAATATAGATCTAATTCTAATAAATAAAGCTATGTAAATAATTAAAATATTTCCTCTAACATTTTTCGCATACATATTTACTGTGGAGTTATTAAAATCTCTTAACTTTAATTAAACTAATTGTCATATTATTTATTATTTTTTTATAACACCAACGCAAAATGTATCAAATTAACCACAGAGCTAAACTAATTCAAACTCATGATTAAAATTTAATGTATAAATACGTTTTTATAACTATCTAAGCTGTTTAAAAAGTTGGTTTATTTAGTTTGGTTTAAGTATCAAAACGAAATTGTATGTTTATATAAAAGTTTAAACTAATAAAGTTTAACAAGTTTTATGATTTGTAGTCGGTAGTGGTTAAGAGCATGTATAAACTATTTTAATTTTAGTTGGAAAAATCTAAAAAAATAAGATTTATAACAAATCTTAACAAGTATAAAATGTTTAATTCAATAGTTTTTGTATCTGTAATTATGCTTAAACAAGGCTATGTAGAAATACAGTTTACAAATCTAGATAATTTTTTGACTAATTTAAGGTGCATAGTTTAAATCACCAACGTTTAAAAACATTAGAAATTTACAACTAAACACACTATATTTATATAACAATTTTCTAATTTAGTTAGACAATTTAATATAATAGAAACATAAATTTCAAGCATTAACAGTTTTGTATCACTCAGTCTTTAGCTGTTATTTCAGCAAGCTTTATATGATTAACTTTAAGTCTTTATACTTTTTTGTACTTTTAAAGAATGTATTAGTATTAACTGTTAACTGTTAAAACTTATAGTTTTACTTTAAAAGCCTAAAAATTAAACAGTGTAAGTATTTAACCATGTGTTTAAGTCATAGTTATCTACATAATTATATATTTGGAAACAATTCTACTTTAAAGGTCTATAGTTAAAACTAAAATAAACGAAACGCAAAAATTATAATAAAATTCTAAAAATCAAAAGTTTTTTTTGCTTTTATTCAAAAAGAAATTAAAACTAGCACTTTAGTAAATAAAAGCAAACGTTAATGTAGGCCGTAAGACTATTTTTAATTTTTGGGCAAGTAAAGTAATTATAATACTAAAGGAAGTTCTTTTTTAGTGTTTTACTATATAAATTTCAATATAAAAAATTTTAGCTTAAAACGCATTTTATCAATAGTTAGATTGATTTTAGCAAAGGTCATCTATTTGTTAAAGTAAAATAACTGTTATTATTTTCATAAGCAGTAATATAGTCTTCTAAAAAAAAACAGTTATTGTTAGTTTACTTGCATTTTTACGCAAAATTATATACCATTTTTCTTATCGGTCGCTTAAAATTTTTATATTTTAACATATGAAGAGAATTTTGTTCACGAAGTAGATAAGAAAAGGACCAGACTAATTTCGTTTCTTTATCATTCTTTACAGTTCTTATTTCTTTGGTATTTTTAAAGTTTTCGTTCAATTTAATGTCTTAAAAGAAAATTAAAGTCAGGACTGTAGAACAAATCATTATATTGTAGTTACATTGGTATGTTTTTGTAATCCTACACATCGACTATTAAGTTAACCGCAGTGGAGAAAAAAAATCAGTAATTAAAGTATTATAAAAAAAAACAGTTATTGTAAGTTAATTTTCACAGTCTATTTTTACGCAAAAGTAAATATCAGGTTTCTTACCGGATGCTTAGCATTTTTACGTTTTACAAAGATGTAAAGAATTTTGTTTACAGTATAGAAATAAAAGGAGTATAAAAGGAGAAACAATTCACCGCTTATAATTAAAAATTTCCTAGGAATACTGATTAGAAAATATTTAAAAGCTTTTACATTCAATTATTGTTTTCTGTAGCTTACAACGCAATTGAAATACCCTAAGACATTGAACAAATAGGTTATCTTTTAATTCTCATAAACTATAAACCAAAATAACTTTAAAGGAAAAAATATTGAAAAATACTCATGTGGTCTATGTTAAAATTTCTTAAGATTAAGTAAAAGGAATTAAAGCAAAATTTACGTCTATTAAATTTTTCACATTGTGATTACGGTAAAACGATTTACTCCGTTGACTTTTTTAAAAAGTTTTAAAATACATCTTTACAACACAAAAGAAGTAATTACAAGGTGAAAAGTTGAAAGGCATAAAAACTTCAAACATATGTTTAGCTGTTGACACTGTCAAATTTTTTCGCCGTTATTTTTTCATACGTATTCTCTTCTTGCTTTAAAAATTTCCAAGTCATTTCGAGCTTTCAGTAGGCAGAAGCGCTTATAGGACGTACATTTTGTAGACTGTTAAAAATACAGTAAACTTTTTACTTTTGTTCATTTTTTTTTAATAAGTATTTCATAGTATATACTACGTACATAAATTGTTGTTATATGTTTTTTTTACAATATAAAAGTTGTTCTTGGAAATCATAGTAAATTTATTCTATAAAATCATATAAAATAATTATGTAGAAAGATTTATAGAGCTGTATATTTCTAGTAGTAATCTTATTCAAAAAAATAGTTATTAAAATATATTTGAATTAAAAAGTTAAAAAATATTTTTGTATATGTTTAAGTATAAATTGTTTTTAAGTTTTTAAAAAGTTTATTTTACATTACATTTGCAGTTCTTATTTTTTGTGGAGATACTCGATGAGTTATAAGTTCTAAAAAATAAAACAAGAGTGAATCAAAGTTTTTTTTATTAATTATGTTTTAGTAAGCTAATTTATCTGGTCATTTCGAAAGTCAACAATGAATTTAGTATAATAAAATTATTCTTGAACTGATAGATAACCTCAATAAATACATATTTCAAGCCATTTTTGAAAATAAAAAAATAAAAATATCCAGGTCGTATATTTAAAACTCTTCTAAATGCATATTTATCAAAGAAGTGTATAATTTCATACAGTATTAAAAAGTTAAAAGTTTTCGTATTAAAATTTCACGTTAATTTTTGTAATTTTTCATCTTTGCAGTTTTTTAATGCTTGCTTTTTTCATATGTCTTCTCTTCTCGTTTTAATAGTTTTCTCAGTCATTCAAAACTTTTAGTAGTCTGAACAGAAGCACTAAACACAGCAGTTGTTTGTTGAGAAAATTGTAAAGTAAATTTTGTTGATCTGAAGTTTTTTCATATGTGTTACAAGCTAAGGTGAATTGTTTTAATTTCTTTAAAATCGCTATTTTTTTATGCATTCGTGTAGTAGTATTTTAAGCTATCTGTTCATTAAGTTTGTTTTATGGAAAGTAATGAGTTTAAAGTTTATGTTAACTGATTAAAAATGCGATAAACTTAAAACAAACCTATTAAGTCTAATTTTGTTACTTAATAGTTGTTTGTCTTTTATAGTACTAATTATAAGTTGGCTGCATTTTCAAGAATTGATCAATAAAGGCTTTAAAAAGTATTTTATATCTTTACATATAAAAAATAGATCAACAATTATTAAAAAAAAATTTTTAAACTAACAAAAATATGAATACTTATTTACTGAAATTTTTTAAATTACTAAAGATTTAAAATAGAGTATTTGTTTTAATAAGCATACAAGACCTTATGCCAGAAGCTAAAATCATGTGATTGTTTTGATTGCACACAAAAATAGCTCAGAAAGTAGTAAGAGGAAGTTTTTTATTTTGGTTTGAAATTACTTTAAGTGCGTATTTTGACATAAGTGGTCAGCAGGAAACTGAAATACAATACATAAAACCGTTCTCACACTAGAATGAATTGATATTTGAAACTGCTTCAACTTGTATCGTTTTACTTTGTATAACCTATTGTTTGACTAGTTTTTTTTTTTCACCGTTAAGATCAGTCCACATTAAAACTTTGTTAGAAGTTTAAGTATTTCAGACGTTCAATAAACCTTAAAAAAGCGTTTTAATACTTATTTTTTGTGTTACAGAAAATGAACTTTTTAAAAAGTATATTTATCATTTTTTAGCATATATTTTTTATAAATTTTTTTCTAAATATTAACTAGTCGACTTAAAAGGTAAATTTAGTAGTGAAGAAATAAAATGATAACTTTTATTTATCAAGCTGTACTGTAAACTTGTACAACAAAAATAAATCAAAAAGCTTTGCAAATTATTTCGCTTACTCTTAAGCTTTTAAAACACACTTCAAACAGTTTTAAAATGTTTTTAAGAAAGTTAAAAACTGTCCGTGAAGATATAAAACAGAAATAATATGATTCAACAAACAGTATTTGCTACAGTAGTCATAAAAATAAATCACAGTTGCCTGTTAAAATTTATTTTCGCTTTTCATTATAAATTGCAATTTTTACTTTGAGTTCAACTTTTATGATAATTGATCTCGTTATATTAAACCAAGGTTAAAGTTTTTTAACTACTCATAAAAAACGAGAAGCTAGTTCTAGGGGTTTTGTTTGTTTATCTTAATAAAAAAAAGTTTGATTTGAAAAAAATTGTTTTAGCGTTGGCAGCCTAAACGATATATTTTGTTATTCTACAATTAAACACATTTCAAATTCGTTGCTATTTATCGTTGGATCTTTAATTTTGTTTGTACAAAGTAGTTTATGTTTAAAACAAAACACAATAAAGACGAAAAGAGTTTGTTTAAAAATTTCAAACCTTCAAAATTAAAAACAGTAAACAAGCTTTGGGTTCGTTTATAAATAAAAAACAGTTTAGTGAAAACAAAGCTCGATTTTTTGTCTTTCTCGTGGTTATCTCATTGATTTTGTAACAGATTCAATTAAACATTTAATTGTAATTTTTATTGTAATTGTAATTAATCACAAACTTAGTATAACTTAAATTTTAAAAATTTAGAAAAATATTTTGATCATTAATTTTCTTAGAGTATAAAATATTTTTATTTTTTATTATAATAAATTTTATTATTTCTAAAATTAAAATTAAAAATGTGTTGTTCATGAAAAATATACTCAAAATGTTAAAACATTAAATTTTTTAAACAAAAATTATCAAAATTACTTTTTTATTGATTCTTTTGTTTTTTAACTAAGTACTTTATTTGATATTTATCACCTTTAATACATGCTTTCTTTGTTTAGAAATATTAAAAAAGAATGGACAAAATAAATAGTGGATTTTTTAATTCCTCAATTCCAGATTTTGACTCTTTAAGATTTGGAGTTCGACAAAAGCTTTTTGTTGACATTCCGGATCGAACAAAAATTAAAGGTAGTTTAAAGTTTTAGCTAGGAGACTATTGTAATATTACTTTAAAGATTATAATTTATAACCACATAACTTATGTAGAAATAAACTACAAGCCGTAACAATTTCTATGGCTTTTCGTGGTTTAATTTTGCTTTTAAATATATTTTTAAATTTATTAGTTTTAACTGAAAACATTTAAATATAATGAATAGTTATAGTAATTGTTTCGATTGAATATTTATTGATTAACTGCTTTTCGTTTGCTACCTTACTTCTTATAAAAACACAGCTGTCATTCAGACACTCCTTCAAACATACAAGTAAAAGGGTGCTTAAACTATGCTTTAAAGATTATTTTTTTTTTAATTGTGCTAGTTTTAATGTTGGCCAAACCAGCGTTTCTTAAAGTGTGCACCTTTCGACTAATTTAATTATGAGAAACGCTAATTTAAATTTTTTAACAGTTCCAATGAAAACTACTCCGATGAAAGGTTCAATGAAGCGGAAACAGAACACAAGTTTACTGAAAGTGGCTGACATCAAGAAAAGAAGAACTAATCAGAAAGTAATTACGTCATCTGACTCTGCTCAAAAAGAAGCTGACAAATTTCATACAAATATACCTGAAACTGTGTTATGTCCTGTTGATCAAGGTAAGCTGGTGACTAGAAATTTCAATGAAGAACTTATAAATCATCAGCACAAACATGCAATGCTAAAAGAAGAAATGATAAGTTTAGATCAAAATCAAGGTGTTATCAATCATTGTGATTGCCTTCTTTGCAGAACAAACTATCAATGGCAAAATCAGGTTCAGATTTATAAACATCGTAGGGTTTTTCAAGAAGAACATAAAAAAATCAAAGCCAGTCGTTTCAACTTTAAAATGAAGGAAGATTATCTGTCTACTGCAGACACCTTCAAAAAGTCGTTAAAATCAAAAGGAGTTAAAGCAGTTGACGGGAATTTTTATCAACAGAATGTCGTAAAGACACCTTTTAATCCAAAGTATATTATAAATCAACAAGCTAATATTCCAACAATGAATCAAAACTGGTCAATTGGCAATGAGAATAGAAGTTTTGTACCAATATTGAAAAACAACATTAATTTTCACAACCAGTACGTTCCTTGCTTTGATAAAAATCAATCTTTTGAATTTTTCGATCAACTTTCGAATATTCAACAAGCTACTAGCTCGATGACAACTTCAATTGAATCAATAGGCAGAGAACAATGTAATGACGTCACTACAATATGACGACTCTTTTATGACGTCACGATATTATCAGATGAGTAATAACTTAAATTATTACAGCTATGTTTTCTAATGACTATTGAATGTTTTTTAATGAGAGAATAACCAAGTTTTAATTAAAGTACTTTTTTTTTATTTTAAAATCTATCAATAACGTTTTTTCTTTTTTTTTTGACTTACTAAAATCGCTAAGCAAGTTTAATAAAAACAAATAGCGTTTATATCTATTAGTTCATGAAAAAATTATTTTAACTTAAAAAGAACAAAACTAATTAACTAATTCACTGAAATAACTTGCTGATTACGTAAGTATTTATTTTTAAAAGGCTTTATTTTGATTGATTAGACATTTTTGCTTTTACACTTCTTTTTTGCTAAATACCACAACAAATGGATTTAGGTTTAACACGGGTTTTAAATAACAGTGTTGTTTCAAATTAAAAGGTTATACTAGGCTAATCGTATTATACCATAACTTAAATGTCTTAACATTTGAAGACTTGATAATGACAACTACAACATTGTTTTAAACTTTGAGAAAATGCCAAATATCATAAACTCTAAAACTATTTCAAAACATAAAGTACCACTGTTTTTGTATTAAAAAGTCGTGTTTTTTATTAGGATTTTAATTTGACAACTTTAAATTTTAAAAAATATCAAAAATTATATTTAATCTTTTTTTATGCAACTATGAAACTTTTTAAGTTCTTTCAAATACTAATTCAAACTTTAAAGTTTTATCTCAAATCTAAAAACAAAAATATATCTTGAGCCATTCTTTTATTTCTGATGTCTTTTTTACTACCTCGTTTATCGAATAAAGCTTTGTTAAAACTACTGTGTAAATCCTTTTGTACTATTTATAATATCAGGCTTTATATAAAAAGCACGTCTGTTGTTTTTATTTACTACACCGTGAATTTAATTGATTTTAGTTTTATTTCAATTAAAAACTTATTTGACTTTTGAACAAAAATAAGGCAATTAAAGATTTTTTCATTTTGAATCAATTTTAACAATATAGCATTAAACTACTGGTAATTTTACTTTAATTAAACATTTTAAACACCCATCTGAAACAAAATTGAAAATATCTGCTAAAAGTTTAGTAGTTTTCAATTGATGGTGCTAAAATAAACCTTTGTGACGCATTTTCCTCAATAAGAATTGTAAACTAAATCAATAGAAATAAATAAAAAAGACTAGTGTAACTATTATTTTTCAAATTAAAATAAATATTTTAGATTTTTTTTAATTATTAGACTTCGTTGAAATTGGCATGAAATTTATTTTTTATATCTTATCCACGAAAGTAAACAATTAACCCATGCTTAATTACTTCGGCATAATAAATTTTTGTGAACTAGTTGACATAAAACTTTTTAATTTAAAAGCGTTTGCTATATTATTAAATATGTTTAAAACAAATGATTTTATCTTAGTCGTTTGTACAAAATAATTTTTTTTAACACGACAACATATTTTATGCGCTTTTTAATTTATAAGTTATTTTACTGTTAATAACAAGCTCGTAAAAAAATACAAGTAATTTTGCAAGAATTTAACCGTATCACTAATTGAAGCTAATTGACTACTTTAATTAAAAGTTATTTTTATTTTAACTCAAGTAAACTATTATTAGTTACTGTTTAACTTTATTTTATTTAGCAAAGTTATTAAATACTAAGTTACGTTTTTTAAATATTACATCAAGCAACGATCTACTTTTCTCTCAGCTAAAATTAAGACACTTTTGTTTAGAATCAAGTATTTTTTAATAAGTACACAAACAATTTTAGAACAATTTTAACCGAAAGTAGTAAAATAAATATAATATACATTTTTGAAAAGCCCTAATAAAAAAAGCTAGGTAGAAGATTATAATATTTCCTCCTACATATTTAGCATATTTAATTACTATGGTGTTAACATATTCTCTTAACATTAATTTTACTTATCAAAATCAAATAAGATTTTTTTTTTTATTATCAATGCATGAATAGTATTACCTTAACTCCAGAGCTAAAATAATTAAAATCGTGATAAAAGTTTAACATACAAGTACGTTTTTATAGTTAACTAAGCTTATTTATTTTAAAATCTATTTCAGTTAGTTTTGTTTAAATATCAGAACAAAACTTAATGTTTACATGAATGTGTTAAATAAATAAATTGTTTAACAAGTTTTCAAACTTTTTTCTTGGTAGTATTTAAGTAAACATAGTTACTATTTATAATTTTTCTTAAAAATGTTTTAAATTATCTAAAATTTAACATAGTGAAATTTTTATTGGAACTATAAAAATGTTTAATTACTTTCAAACACTAATATAAATTTAAATAGTATTCACAGGCTTGAAAAATGAAGAAAAACTCAACGCTTTTTTTTCTGCTTATGGTTCTACCTCGTTTATCTAACACAAAGCGTTCTAACCTTTCAAATATTTATTTGTTTAGCTTAAGCAACACGCTTAAATTTAAAAAGCACATCTGTTGTTTGAAGTCAATTTAACTACACATCGGCCTTATTTGCTTACGGCTTTAATTTCAAGAAGAACTTATTTGTTTTTAAACGGTTATAATTTCTAAAAGAAATATTCTAAATAAATTTGAGCAATATTGCATAAATTCTAGAAATTCTTACTTTGTTAAGCCTCCTTATAACTTATTTAAGTTTAGCATGCTTATAAATTCCAAGTATTTTAAATAGATATGGTAAACTCTGACGTGTTTAAAAAATACAAAAGGTATTTACTGACCTAAAGCTAAACATGTTTAGAAAGTTTTGACGTAAAACCTTTTAAGGTTTTAAGCTATAGAAGTTTTATAGTTTAAGCACGTAAGTATTTTAAATCGTCTTGAAAAGCTCCTGTTTTGTATATTTAGTTTATAATATAAAAAACATCAAGTGAAGTAACACATAGTAATGTTTTTACAAATACAAATGTAAATAACAGTTTCTTGTTACAAGCGCTATTATTGAAACAAACTATTAGCAGCACCAGTTTTTTTTATGGTAAATTAAGCTCATTAGCATGAACTTAGTTACTTAATATTGTCAATAATCTTTGCTGAGGAGAAAAAACTTGCTGACATCATCAATGATTTAGTAAAGAAAATGTTAAAAAATTGTTAATGCTTTGTTTTTGTAATAAACAAAAAATGTCGAAGCATGGTGACCAAGTAAAAATTACTTAAGAAAAAAATCAAACTATTTACTTTTTTATAAAGTTAGCTAAAGTTAGTTGGCTAAAAACAAGATTCGAACGTTTATGTAATTTTTGAACTGCTACAAAGCTACATGTTTCAAAATACTTTATTCGTTAAATTTTAAGAAATTTGTAGTCTAACATTAAAATTATATTGCTACTCTGCATCAAGCGTAATTAAGCCTAGAGGTTAATAAACTACAATAAGTAATTAAGTTAATAGATGAATCAATACATTTTTAATTCTAAGCAGTATTTTTTTACAAGCTTTGATTTTCACTAAATTTACTAAAGGTCATAAAACTACAATACATTTTTTAATACTAAGTGCTGATGTAAATGTTATTAAGTAAAATAGTCCTTTTGAATATTTTTAACTTATTTAAAGTGTAATTATAGCAAAAATTATAAGTATCGAACTGATGATTAATTCTAGAAAAAATTATAATATTTTAAACTTTTGTTGTCTAATAAGTTACGTCTTTGAAAATATAATGTTAAGTAGTGATCGACTTTTCTCTCAACTAAAAGTAAGACAAAACTGTTTAAAATATTTTTTTTTATTAAGAACACAAAAGTTTAAAGAAACATTTTAGTCAAAAATAGTAAAACAAATTTCAACAAATTTTTGAAAAAACTTATTTATAAAGAAAGGCAAAATTTTTAAATCTTATCTCTAACGTATTTAGAATATTTAATTACTGTGGAGTTTTTAAATTCTCTCAAATTTAATTAGATTTATTAAAGTTGAAGTAAAATTACTTTAGTTATTATAAATCCGTTTACTTTCTAATAACACCACACCAACGCACAAAAAGTATCAACTTTACCACATATCTAAAATGATTTAAAATTAAAAGTTTAATCTAGAAGTTTTTATTAATGATTAAGTTTGTTTTTGAGCTAGTATGGTTAGTTTGATTTAAATATCGAAACGAAGTTACACGTTTTGTGAATTTTTTAAACTAATAAATTGTTTAATAAGTTAATTAAGTTGTAGTTGGTAGTAGTTAACAGCATATAGTAACTATTTTTTAGTTTACTTAGAAATATTAAAAAAATTAAATAAAAAATAACAAAGTTTAACATGTATAAATTTTTTTGTTTGATAGCTTTTAAACAAAAACATCGGCGAAACTCTGCAGAGCAGAAGCCTGGACTTTCGTTTGCCGTGAGACAAGCTCAAGCTTAATAAAGGGTTGATCATGCCAATTAGATCATCAGACCACAAGCTTTCGGTAGACTGAGATAAGTTTCGTCCTTATAAGGAAATAATAATAGGAAATAAGGACGAAACCGGTCTCAGTCTACCGAAAGCTTGTAGTCTGATGATCGAATTGGCATGATCAACCCTTTTTAAGTAGTTTTTATGTCTGTAGATCTGCTTAAAGAAGCCTATATACATGTAAAATATATAAATCTAGATATTATTTCGACTAACTTAAGATAAACAGTTTATAAAACCAAAGTAAAATTTTAAATTGTTATAACTCTTAAAAAAAAATATTTTTTTATATTTTTTATAACTACGTCATAATTCAAATTAGACAATTTTTTTACTTAAAGCTCTTGTACTACAAATAAAAACAAGCTTATTTTAACAACGTTTTATTTAAAAAATTTCAAGAAGAAAGAACCTACATCTAGGTTTATACTGTTGTTATATTATATACTTTTTTTATTAACAGTTTAATTTTGATACTTGACCCAAAAAAATTTAAACTGTAAGGTACATTTAACCTTAGTTAAATAAATTAATTACTTATTTTTAAGAAGTAAAGATTGTTCTTATTTATTTTTTGTTTTTGTTTTAGTACTGTTTTCAATTACTATAATATATTTTTCTATATTTTTTTAATAAGCCTTGAAGAGGTCTTTAAACGAAACTGAGTCTGCTTTAATATATCATATAAAATTTTATAAATATAAACAGTTCAAATAAACATTGTTTTAAAATATCAGAACTTTACAAATAAACAAATTTTATTTATATAACAATTTTCTAATTTAGTTGGACGACTATTAAATGGTAATTTTTAATAGAAAATCTAAAACTTAAAGCACTAACAGCTTTTGATTCAATCACTCCTTAGCTGCTATTTCAGCAAGCATAATATTAACAACTTAATGTATTTATACTTTTTTGTAATTTTAAAGAATGTGTTAGTACAAGCTTAAACTGTTAAAACTTGTATTTTTACTTAAAAAGCCTAAAATTAAAAATAATTTAAGTACCTAACGAAATATCTAAAGAAGTATATATAATTAGAAAAAAATTCTACTTTAAAGGTCTATACTTAAAATTAAAATAAACAAAACGCAAAATTTATAAAAAAGCTCAAAGGTTCAAAAGTTGTTTTGCTTTAGTTAATAAAAAATTCAAACTAACACTTTTATTACTAAAAACAGAAGCTATAGTAGGCCGTGAGACTATTTTTAATTTTTGGGCAAGTAAAGTAATAATAAAATTGAAGGAAGTTTTTTTATTTCAGTGTAATATTATAAAAATTTCAATATAAACATTTTAGCTTAAAACGCATATTATCAAAAGTGTGTGTAATTTTAACTTATTCCATCTCTTTGTTAAAACAAAACAACTGTTATTGTTTTCATAGGCAGTAATTGAAGTCTTCTAAATAGAAAACAGTTATTGTTAGTTTATTTGCACAATGTATTTTTACACGAATGTGAATATCAGTTTTCTTATCAGTTGCCTAATATTTTTTTTTTTAAATGTAGAGAACCTTGATTACAATATAGAAAAAAAGTAGTATTTTTGTTACAATCAAAAAAGACACGATTAGAATACCTATGTTTAGTTTAAAAAAATCAGGAACCAGAATTGTTTAATTTCTTTATCAGCCTTTACAGTTCTAGTTTCTTTGGTATTTTAAAAGTTTTTTTCGCAAATTAGTGTTTTTAAAGAAGATAAAAGTCATGAGTGGAAAACTAATTTATTTATTGTAATTACATTGTTATGTTTTTGTAATCGTACACAACGACTGTCAAGTTAGCCGCAGCGGAGAAACAACTAACCGCTCACAGTTCTAGTTCCTTTGGTATTTTAAAAGTTTTTTTCGCAAATTAGTGTTTTTAAAGAAGATAAAAGTCATGAGTGAAAAACTAATTAATTTATTGTAATTACATTGTTATGTTTTTGTAATCGTACACAACGACTGTCAAGTTAGCCGCAGCGGAGAAACAACTAACCGCTCACAATTTCCTAGAAACATTTATTTAAAATCTATTTAAAAGTTTCTAAAATTAGATAAAGTTTTCTGTAGCCTATAACGCAATTGAAATACCCTAAAACATTTAACAATTAAGTTATTGTTTAATTCTCGTAAACTATAAAACAAAATAAATTAATAGGAAAATAAAGGGGAAAAAACTCATGTGGTCTAGGTTAAAATTTCTAAGAGTAAGTAAAAGAAATTAAAGAAATATTTCCGTTTATTAAATTTTTCAAAAAGCGATTACGGTAAAACGAGTTACTCCAATTTTAAAAGTTGTAAAGTACATCTTTACAACACAGAAGTAGCATTTTTTTAGTAATTACAAGGTGAATAGTTGAAAGACATTAAAACTTTAAACAAATATTTAGCTGTTGACACTATCGAATTTTTTTCGCCGTGGCTTTTTTCATACGTAGTCTCTTCTCGATTTAAAGTATTCCAAGTCATTTCGAAATTACAGTAGTCAGAAGCGCTTATTGGATGAACATTGTGTAGATTGTTAAATATACAGACAAATCTTTATTTTTGTAAAAGTATTTTATAGTATATACTACGTACAAAAAATTTGTTGTTTGTTTTTTTACAATATGAAAGTTTTTCTTGAAAACCATACTAGACATATTCTATAATATCAGACAAAAATTTATTAAGAAAGATTCTATAAAGCTGAATATTTTTACTAGTAATTATATTTAGAAAACAATATTGAAATGTATTTGAATTATGAAATTAAAAATATTTTTGTTTACAATTAAGTAAAAAATATCTTTTTAAGTTTTTGACAAAGTTTTTTTTTTACATTACAGTTACAGTTTTGATTTTTTTAGTAGATATACTCGATGAGTTATAAGTTTAAAAAATTAAAACAAGATTGAATAATTTTTTAAATTATGTTATAGTAAACTAACTTATCTATTTATTTCAAAAATCAACAATAAATTTAGTATAATAATAAAGTTCCTAAACTGATAAATAACCTCAATCGATACATACGTCAAGCCATTTTTGTAGAAAAACCAAATAAAAATACCCGGGTGGTATATATAAAAATTTTCTAAAATGCATATTTATAAAACAAATGTAAAATTTTAGATAGAATAAAAGGTTAAAAGTTTTTGCAACAAAATTTCACGTTAACTTTTGTAGTTGTTCATCTTTGTAGTTTTTTAGCGCTTACTTTTTTCTTATGTGTTCACTTCTCAGTTAATCATAATATTTAGTAGTCTGAACAGAAGCACTGAACACAGCAGTTGTTTATCTAGAAAATTATAAAGTAAATTTTGTTGATTTGCAGATTGTTGCGTATCTGTTACAAATTAAAGTAAATAGTTTTTTATTTGTAAAACTTACTTTTTTATGTATTCTTGTTAGTAGTGTTTTAAGATATTTGTGCATTATATTTGTTATATTGAAATTAATCTGTTTTAAGTTTAAGTTAGCTAATTAAAAATGTGATAAACTTAAAGACAATAATTTTAATCACCTTTTTTCATTAATTAGTTGTTTGTACTTATTTTGTATTAACTTTAAATCATCTGCATTTGTAAGAATTTATTAATAAAGTGTTTATAAAAAACATGTTTATATCAATTAAATTACCAACTAAAAAAAATACAAATAGTTATTTACTAAAATGCTTTAATTACTAAAAATACATGAAGATTATTTGTTAAAATAAGCATTCAACAGGTTATGCCAGAAGCTGAAAATATGAGGTTACTTTAGATAGCACACCAAAGTAGCTACGCAAATTAGCTTATTTAGAGGAAGTTTATATTTCAGCGTTGAATTGTTTTGAGTGCGTATTTTGATATAAGTGGCAGGAAATTGAAACATAATACATAAAACCGTTCTCACACTAGAATGACGTGATATTTGAAACTACTTCAATTATTTCTCAAATTTTATAAAGCCTGCTGCTATACTAGTTTTTTTCATCGATAAGATCAGTTCATATTCAAACTATGTCAAAAGTTTAAGTATTTGAAGTTTACTACCAACCTAAAATAAACGTTTTAATATATTACTTGATATGCTGCAGAATAACTTAATTAAATGTATATTTATTGTTTTTAAACGTTAATTGTACAATTTTTTTTTCTGAAAATTAAGCAAACTATTTCAAAAGTGTATGAAGTGTTGAACAAATAAATGATAATTTATTATTCATCAAGTTGCACTGTAAACATGTATAACAAAATCTAAACTTATAAGCTTTGCAAAATATTTCGCTTACTCTTAAGCTTTTAAACACAGATCAAACAGTTTTAAAAGGTTTTCAGTATAGTTACAAACGATTAGTGAGGATATAAAACAGAAACAACATAACCATATTTGCTACAGTATTCGCAAATATAAATCATGCTTGTACTTTGAACGTTTTTTTTTTTCGAAAGTCATTAAAAATTACACATTTTTAGTTTTTTGCATGGCTGTTACGAACTAAAGTAAACTGTTTTTTATTTGTGTTTCAAGCTAAGGTGAATTATTTTATTTGTTTTTGAATCACTCTTTTTATGTATTCATGTTATTAGTATTCTAAGATATCTATGCATCATATTTGTTTTATCGTAGTATTATGGAAAGTAATACATTTAAAGTTTAGGTTAGCTGATAAAAACTTGCAATAAACTTAAAGAAAACTATTTAGATGCTATTTCAGCAAGCTTTATATTAACATTTCGTTGGCTTTATATTTTTTTGTATTTTTAAAGAATGTATTAGTATTAACTACAAATTATAGCTTTACTTTAAAAGCCTAAAAATTAAAATAGTTTAAGTACCTCACTATGTGCTAACGTCATAAATATATACAAAACTAAATCTAGTTGGAAAAATATCTTACTTTAAAGGTCTATACTTAAAATTAAAATAAACAAAAAGCAAAAACAATTTCGCAATTAGAAGGTTCAAAGCTTGTTTTGCTTTTATTTAAATAAATTTAAACTAACACTTTAATGACTTAAATCAGCGATAGTAGGCCGTGACACTATTTTTATTTTTTTGGCAAGTAAATTAATTATAAGATTAAAGAAAGTTTTTTTTTTATTTTCGTGTTATGTTATATAAGTTTCAATATAAAATTTTTAGCTTGAGTAGCATTTTATCAAAAGTATGAATAATTTTAGCAAAGATATATTTCTGTTAAAACCAAACTACTGTTATTTATTTTTATAGGCAGTAATTGAAGTCTTTTGAAAAAAAAAACAGTTATTGTAAGTTTATTTGCACAGTGTATTTTTACGCAAAAGTAAATATCAGTTTTATTACCGGTTGCTTAGTATTTTTAATTTTTACAAAGATGTATAGAATTTTGTTTACAAAGTTGAAAAAAAAGGAACCAGACTAATTTAGTTTCTTTATCATTCTTTAAAGTTCTTATTCCTTCGGTATTTTGCAACTTTTCTCTCAATTTAATGCTTTCAAAGAAGATTAAAGTCAGAAGTGTAGAAGTAATCAATTTATTATAATTAAATTGCAATGTTTTTGTAATCGTACACCAAGACTTTTAATTCAACCGCAGCGCAGTACAAATTAACTGCTAACAATTGAAGATCAACGTACAAGCACATTTTAAAACTTATTTAAAAGCTTCAAAAATTAGGTTTCAGTTCTTGTAGTCCTATAACGCAGCAATTGAAATGACATAAATAAACCTTAAATAAATAAGTTATTGTTTAATTCTTTTAAACTATAAACCAAATTAACAATAAAGGAAAATAAAGGGAAATATACTTAAGTGGTTTATCTTAAGTTATTTATAAGAGGAAGTGAAACGAAATAAAGCAATATTTACGTCTAATGAATTTTTCAAAAAGTGATTACGGTAAAATAAGTGATTCTGGTAGTCTATTTAATATAAATTGTAATTAAAGTACATGTTTACAACATAGAAATAGAAATTTTGTCATAATTACAAGGTGTAGAGTTAAAGGCATAAAAACTTCAAACAAATGTTTAGCTGTTTAAAGTGTGGAAATTTTTTCGCCGTTGCTTTTTTCATACATGTTCTCTTCTCGCTTTAAAAATTTTCTAGTCACTTGTAACTTTCAGAAGTCAGAAGTGCTTTTAAGACGAACATTTTCTAGATATTTTAAACATTTGGGCAGCTCTTTACTTTTGTTTAATTTGGTTAAAAATTCTTTTTTTACGAACTACGTATTAAAATTTTGTAATTCGTTTTTTTTAAACCCATGAAGTTGTTATTGAAGATCATTCAAAACTTATGTAGAAAAATGATATAGAACTGAATATTTTTAGGAGTTTATCTGATTTAAAATTTTTTTTTAAGTTAAACAAGAATTAAAAAAAATATTTTATAGTTAAGTTAAAATGACTTTAATAGTTTTAAACGCAGTTGTTTTACATTAAATTTACAGTTTAACAGCTTTTGTGCAGATACTCTATAAATTGAAAGTTTAAGAAAAGTAAAACAAGAGTTAAACATTTTTTTTTGTTAATCTATATTATAGTAAACTGAGTTGTCTATTTATTTCAAAAATCAACAACGACTTAATTATAATAAAAAAACTTTTTAACTGCTTATCAACTTCAATCGATACATACGTCAAGCCACTTTTATAAAAAGAAACAAATAAAAATAGCCTGGTGGTTTACGTAAAAATATTGTAAAGTGCATATTTATCAAACAACAGTAAAAATTTAGACAGTGTTAAAAAATAAAAAAAAATTTTTAACAAAATTTCAAGTTAAGTTTTGTAATTTTTCATCTTTGCATTTATTGACGCTAACTTTTTTTAATATGTGTTCTCTTCTCATTTTAATACTTTTCTGAGTTGTTCATAACTTTTAGTTGTCTGAAAAGAAACACTAAACACAGCAGTTGTTTATTGAGAAAATTATAAAGTAAATTTTATTGATTTCAGATTTTTGCGTATCTGTTACAAACTAAAATAAATTGTTTTTCATTTGCTTAACTTTTTTTTATGTTTCATGTTAGTAGTGTTTTAAGATATCAGTACATTATGTTTTTTAATCTATTTTGAGTGTAGGTTAGCTGATTAAAAAACACGATAAAGTTAAAACAAAATTTTAAGTTTTTTTTTTATCTTTGAACAGTTTTTTGTACTTTATAATAATAATTTTAAATCTTTTTCGTTTGTAAAAATTTGTTGTTTAAGGTTTTAAAAAATGCAGTTTTAAATCTTAACATCTACCAGTCTAAAACAGAGTACAACAATTTTTTGAAAAAACATTAAAACAAAAAATAATACAAATACTTGTTCACTGAAATATTTTTTTTTACCAAAGCTTTAAAAAAGAACATTTGCTAAATAAGCGTAAAACAGCTTATGAAATGAGCTAAAATTTTGAGATCGTTTTAGATTGCACTCAAAAACAGCTTTGCAAATTAGCTTAGTTAGAGGGAGTTTTTCATTTTGGCGTTAAATTTCTTTTTAGTGCGTATTTTAAAACAAGTGGTCAGCAGGAAATTGAAATATGATGCTTTCAACCGTTCCCACACTAAAATAATTTGATATTTGAAACTACTTAAACTGTTTATTTCTTTTTGTATAACCTGCTGCTTAACTAAATTATTTTCACCGATAAGATCAGTTCACATTCAAACTGTGTTAGAATTTTAAGTATTTGAGTTGTTCAATAAACCTATATAAGCGTTTTAATACATTACTTTTTATGTTACAGAATATGAGACTTCTTTAAAAGTATATTTATTGTTTACTAACAAACTTTGTACATTCTTATTATTCTGAACACTTATTAAACAATTTTGAAAGGTGTATGTACTATCGAACAAATGAAAATATAATATTTTATTCATCAAGCTGCACTGTAAACTTGTATAAAAAAATCTAAACTCATAAGCTTTGCAAAATATTTCGCTCACACTTATGCTTTTAAAACACAGATCAAAAAATTTAAGTTATTTTTGTAAAGTTACAAACTGTCAGTGAAGATATAAAACAGAAATAATATGAATCAGTAAACAGTATTTGCTACAGTAGTCATAAGTATAAATAATTTTTGTACTTTGAAAGTTTGTTTTTGCAAGTTATTAAAAATTGCACTTTTTAGTTTAAGTTCAACTTTTTGAATTATTTATTTCGTTATACTTAAAAAAATACTTAACTGATCATTTCTAAACGAGAAGCTAAGTATGAGTTTTGTTTTTTTATCTAAATATAATTAATATTTAAACTGTAATAAAATCATTTTAGCGTTGACACATAAAGCCTAAAAGATACTTTTTGATACTTTACTGCTGTACGTATTTTAAAGATTAGTTTACGATGAAAAATTAATTTTATTACAATATGTTTATAATAAAACTTAAAAACTTAATATGTTTAGTTTGCTTTTTATCGTTGAACTTTTTATGTTATTTTTACAAAGTAATTTATATCTAAAAAAAACACAATGAGAACGAAAAAAGCTTTGTTTATAAATTTTAAACCTTTAAAGTTGAAAACAAGCTTTGGGTTTGTTTGTAAACTAAAAAGTGTTTATTTTTTATAAAGTTCTATTTGCTTTTTTTGCTTACACGTTTATATCGATTTTGTAGCAAATTAAAGTAAACATTTTTTATAAATAAATCTTTATGTAGCTTTTTATACCTTATTTATCAATTTAGTATAACTTCTATTTTTTAAATCACATATCTTTTTTATTCAGTTGTGTTCTTAAAGTAAACATTTTTTTTATTTTCTAATGAATTATAATTTGTTTTATTTTATTATATAGATTAAAAAACATACTCAATAAAGTAAAACTATAGTATCGTGTTTCAAAACTAATATTATTTAAATAATTTTTTATTGAATCTTTTGTTGCTTATTAAATTATTATTTTTTTGAATATTTTTGAGCATTATATTTAATACTTATCACGTTTAATACATGCTATTTTTGTTTAGAATTTGAAAAATAAAACTCAATGGACAAAATAAATAGTGTATATTTCAATGCCTCAATTCCTGATTTTGACTCTTCAAACTTTGGAGTTCAACAAAAGCTTTATGTTAACATTCCGGATCAAACAAAAGTTGAAGGTAAATTTAAGTCTCAGCTTACTGAAAAAAATGTTATTACATAAAATATTCAAAACTAATTTTTGTAAAATTAAACTCAGAACCATAAATGTTATATCGCATGTTGTATTTAATTGTTATATTATATCTATTTATAGTCTTATTAGTTTTAACTAAAAACATTTTGAATATGATGAAAAGCAGTAGTTCAAATTTAATTTCTTATTGATTTAACTGCTGTTCGTTTGCTATCTTACTACTTACAGAAATACAGCTGTCATTCTGGCACTATAACAAATAGATTAAAAAAGGGTACCATAATTATATTTTAAACATAATAGTTTATTTAATTATGTTTTTTACGCTAGTTTTACCGTTGGCACCTATCCAGTCATTTAATTATGAGAAACACTTGGTTTAACATAACTATATTTCGTATACAATTTTTTTTTTGTAAATAAAATTTAATTATTTATACAGTACCAATGAAATCAACTCCGACAAAAAGTTCAATGAAACGGAAACAGATCACAAGCTTACTGAAGGTGGCTGACATCAAGAAAAGAAGAACTAATCAGAAAGTGGTTACGAAATCTGTCTCTGTTCAAAAAGTAGCTGACGAAATGTACACTACTATAACTGAAACTGAGTTATGTCCTGTTGACCAATTTAAGATGATGCCTAGAACTGCCAACGAAAAACTTATAAACTATCAACACAAACATGCATCGCAAAAAGTAGAAATGGCAAGTTTAGATCAAAATCTAGGTATTATCAATCATTGTGATTGCCTTCTTTGTTTAAACAATTATCAATGGCAAAATCAGATTCAGAATTATGGTCATCGTAGTATTTCTCAAAAACTACAGACAAAAAGTAAAGCCAGTCGTTTAAACTTTAATATGAAGAAAGAGTATCTGTCTACTGCAGATACCTTTAAAGTGTCGTTAAAAACACAAGGAGCTAAAGCACGTGCAGGTGACGGGAGTTTTTATCACCATTCTGTCGATTTTAATACAAAGTATATTTTAAATCAACAAGACAGTATTAAGTGGTCAGATTCAGACCAGAATCAAAGTTTTGTACCAATATTGAAGAACAATATTGATTTAAACAATCAGTACTTGCCTTACTACAATCAAAAACATACCTTTGCATTTTTCGATCCTTTTTCAACACTTCTACAAGACAGTGGTTCGATGACGTCATCAATTGATTCAATTTGCACTAGCACAAACGATTTACCGACATCACAACACAATGATGAGTCTTTTATGACGTCACAAAAAATTCAAATGAGTAAAAAATTATGGTATTGTAGTTGTGTTTGCTAATGACTATAGTTTGTTTTATAACGAGAGTTAATCAAGTCCCAACAGAAGTACTTTTTTGTTAGTTTAAAAATCTATAAATAAATTCTCTTTTTGACTTACTTAAAATGCTTAAGTAGGTATAATGAAAACGAGTTGTATTTACGTCTATTAAAACTTAAACAATTTATTTTGACTTAAAAGGAACACAACTAATAAGCTGAAAATAGGAAAAACTGAAATAACCTGCTTATTACGTAAGTATTTATTTTTGAAAAGCTTTATTTTGATTGATTAATTAGTTTTGCTTTTACACTCCTTTTTTCGCTAAATACCACAATAAATAGATTGAGGTTTAACTTGGATTTTTAAGAACAATGTTGTTTTGAAAAGATTTTACTACACTAATCGTATTTAAACATTGGCTTAAATATTTTATCATTTTAAAACATATTATTGACAACTTCAAACACTATTTTAAACTTTGAGAAAGTTACAAGTAATATAATCTCTTAAATTTATTTAAAAGAATTTAGTACTACTACTTTTGTACTTTAAAGACGTGTTTTCTTGTTGGTTTTTACATTACTAACTTTTTTCAAATTAATTAAACATAACTTCTTTTTTTTTGCAACTATAAAAAACTTTTATACTGTTTAAAATTTTAACTTTTATCTCTATTTAAATTATATTATTTTTATATTATATTTTAAATAATATTTTTTTTAAATTTTTACCTATTTTATTATGATGTCTGTTTACTACCTCGTTTGATAAATAAAATTTTGTTAAAATTATTGTATAGGCTTTTTAATATTTCTTTGTACTATTTAAAACAACAATGTTGAATTCTAAAGCAATCTGTTGTTTCAAGTTAATGTAATTATTTCGTGAAATTTATCGATTTTAAATATTATTTATGAAAGAACTTATATGGCATTTAAATAAATATATGGAAATAAAATAAAAACTTTTGTTTTAAATAAGTTTTAGCAATATTGCAGAAAATCTTACTTAATTTACCTTTTTTTTTTACTCTCATCTGAAACAGAAATAGAAATTATCGTTAAAAATTTAGTAATTTTCAATTTGTGCAAAAATAAACTTTTATGACGCATTTTGCTTTGTAAAATAGTTCATAAAACCTATCGACAGAACTCTATTATGCTATAGAAAGTTTTATAACTAAAGTTTCAAAAATATCTTAAGGAAAAGTTGTTTTTTCAAGTGATTTTCACAAAACTTAACTTTAATATTAATTCAAAAAAGAAAATATTTAGTGTTTATACAGACTGTAATCAATTTTCGCTTAATAATGACAAAAAAAATAAAACATTTCTCATGATACGGAATATAATAAGATTTTTTAAAATAACATAATTTCTAGTTTTTATGAACAGTAATGTTATAAATCTTAATTTTTGAAATCAACCCGTGTAGTGATAAAACTGAGCATAAAATTTTTTTTCTTGTTTTTATCTTTTAAATTTAAAATAGCTGTATGAGCTACTGTTTGCACTGAACTATTTATAATTTTTTGTTTCTATTTTTTCTTGTTAGTTATCTATATAACCTTTAAACAAACATAATTGGTTTTACTTAACTGTAAACTTACCTTACTTTTTAAAAAGATACACAAAAGTAACTTGTACTCGTTAAAAAATAAGTTTATTAGTGAAAAATTTAAAATATTTTAAGAAAGTATTTTTAATTTCTATAGTAATCAAAATACTTATATTTAAATTAAAATATATTTAAAATTTATCCTGTGATAAAGTATTAATAAAAGTACTTTAACTTTACTGAGCTGTTTTACTACTTTATAATTATATTAAATACTAAAAATTTTGAAACTTTATATGGCACGTACATTTGCTTTTACAGTTAAGTTTTATGGTCCTCTGTGAATTTAATTCCCAATGATGTTTAGTATTCAATTATTACTCATCACTAAAATAAAATTGATAAAAAAATGACTTGCATTTACTTTGAGATGGTCCGGGCGATTCAAACTGTTTATAATAAAATTGAAAAAAACCACAACTCTAAATGTAAAATATACTTTAAAAAAAAGAAAACTGCGTAAATAGGTCTAAGTATTACATACAAAAAATTTTTAGAAGAAAAATTAATAAATAAAATATTTTATTAAGCTCTAAAAACTACTATATTTTAAAAGTATGCTTAGCTGCACCTCAAAAAAAAAATTTAATGAATGTTTGTAGTTTTGATTAATTAGACTTATATAAGTATTTATTATTTTTACAATTTTTAATTATTTATAAACTGTGTCCTTAAAACAAAATTTAAGAACTTCAATTGTCGGAATTTGAATAGTCGTGCACTCCTTCGCAATTATCAAATAACGAAAGTAGCCTAAGTAAACAATTTTGAGCTTTTAAAGATAATTGGAGACATTTTACAATCTTCGCATTTAGTTTGGAATATTATTTTATTAACATTTAAAGAAAAATGTACTCAAGTAATTCATTGTAAATTATTTCTTTTTAAAAAAGTGATTATTTTTAGCTAACAGCTTCATTTTAAATAATGATTCGAAAGATGAAAGAATTACAACATGTACTAAGAAAACTAATTACAATGCATTCATGACCATGTAACTACTTCAAATATTTTTATTATCGAAGCTTTCTAACGCTAATTTGATAATGTGTAATAATTGAATTATATTATTTGAGTGTTATAAAAAATAGACTTATCTTGTACTTAACAAACATTTAGACCATTCAAAAAGTACAGTCACTTGAGGGTAATATATAGCTAATGATAATAAGTACAGTTATATCACTTAATGAAAAATAAAAACTAATGTCTTAAATTAATAAAAAGCTTGAATATAAATGATTGAGTTAAGTTTACATGAAGTTTCACATGAAGTCAATTCTTTTTAAGGCTTTTATTAAAATAGTACTTCTATTTTAACAGTCTCACATTTTTTGAATATTTAGAAAAAAACTACTTTAAGGTTTATTAAAAACCAGTGTCATAAAGTGTGATTTAAATTATAACAAAATCTTTAAATATTTTTAACAAACTTTATCAATACAAACATCGAATGTATAAAACCTACTGATAAACTATCTAGCCAAGTTTAAAGTCGCAATAGAACTATTTTTAATAATCTTCTTTAAATTATTGCAAGAAGTATCTAAAAGCTACAGTCAAATTAAGTAACATTAAAAGTGAAAAACACTAAGCTTTGACGAACAAAACTAACAAAACTAAAAGTTTTTGGCTACTTTTAAATATTTTATCTTTTCAGTTGACGATTTTTTGTCTTTTATTTATACTATAAAGTTTTATTGTCGGTAGATATAAAACAAAAATAAATACCAGTAAAAATACTTTCTGTCACTAACACGAACAATTGTTGTTCTTTCTATAAGCCTTTTATAATTCTTTTTAAGTTTATAAGAATGTCAAAAAAATTACTTTTTAGAGCGGTTTTTATTATTTTTCCAACTGAAGTTAAATGTAAAACTTTTTTAAAATGTTTTTAAATTTAAATGAGCTAAATATAAAAAATTTAACAAAAACTAGTGAGTCTACCATTTGTAATTTTAGTTTTAATAAAAAGCTTAACTTAAAATATCTTTAAATAACTTAAAAGATAAAAAGCAACTAATTAAAGTTTTTTTTTCTCTTTGCATATTTTAAAATAAAGTTTAGAAACAAAAACCGTGTGAACTTTTCATTGTTTGTTATTGCTTGTTTAAACAACAAAGCTCGATTGAAAAGAACATTTTTGTTTTTTTAGTTAATTAAGGATAACCTTATCAGCTTACCAATGCAACTTAATTAAACACAATTATTGTTTTGAAAAAAAACTTCAAAGGTGAATAACAGATTTTATATAATTTTTAAGACTTATCTTCCAGCTGTTTTTCTGTTATACTTGTTTAGCTAGATAAAAGGTTTATTTAAAAGTACCCTTTGACGCAAAAGTAGTTTTACAAAGTGGATTGCAAATTTATATTTAAACAAAAACTTGTTTATAACCAAAAGTTTTTTGGTTTGTTATGCAGTTTATTAAATTTAAACTTCCTTTTAGTTGTAAAATTAAAGCTTAACAACTGAAAATGTGTAACTTTAAGTCACATCAAGATTGTTTGTCAATAAAAGTAACAGGAGAGTTGATAAAACTTTTGATGTTTAAATAGTAGCAGTTACTGTTATAATATTATAATAAATTGTGTTTCGTTGCTTTTCAGTGATAAAAGCGTATTATTATGTATAAATAACAGTTTTTATTGTTTTCAAGTCTTTAAACAAAATTACTTATATACATCTTTTGAATACGTTATCTGACGTTTATCACAAAGTTGTTACACTTTCTATCATCGGAGAAACAAAAAATAACTTTTCTGGTCTTAATAATTTCGGTAAATACTAATCTTACCATAAGCACACAAAGCATCAAAGAAGTTACATTTCGTTTCCTTTTAAGCAAGGTAAAATAAATAATCTCAGTGAAAATTTCATGTCAAAAATTTTTAATATATTTTACCATTTTTTCAGAGGATAGAGGATTTATAAAACAAAATAATGATAATATATACAAAACGAAAAATCGAAAATGCAAACAAAAGTTTGCTTAACTATTAGCATTAACTTTGAAAACAGATCATATAGAATAATACTGATCAATGCATAACTGTTTTCTTTCAGTTAACTTTAAGTAAAAATGCATACTTAACAATATTCAAAAAAGTAAGGTTTAATGTTTGTTTCTTGTTATTAGACATTTTCAACAATCAAATTGTTTGTTGTTTAATGTTTGATTTTAACAATTTGAGGTTATAAACTACAAGTAAAATAAACAACTATAACTCATTACAATCAAAAAATTAATGACAGTCGTTTTGTCGTGTATACGCTTATAATACCACATAAAATGATTAAGTTATGATAAAACAACAACAAATCAGTGTATACTGGATGTGTTTATTAAAGGATAAGTGTCAAAAAATGCTTTGTCATCCAATTACTTAAAGTTTTTATAAAATATACGACTTTCGCTTATTTTCTATTTATAATGCTTCATTTTTTTTATTGAAAATCTAAAGTTTTAGTAAAATACTTTATTACCGTTTTTTATAATTTTGTGTAGGTCAGTTAGTTAGTTAGAAGCTATAATCTTATGTAAAATTAGAAATTACAAAACAAATAAAGTTAGAAAATGTTTTGCTTACTTTTAACTACCAAAATATTCTGTAAAAGTTTTGAAAGTGTTTATTTATACCTATAAACTTTATGTGAGACAAAATTTTAAGTAGAATATGAGTTAGAAAAAAATTTTTTTTTTGTAATATTCTATAAAAAGTGAACATTTTTATGTAGTTTATTAAAAAACTATGCTTGTACTTTATACATTTTGCTACTTTTGTAAGCCGTACAATAGGTGATCGATTGTTTTAAAGGAAGTGTTTAAAACTTTATTTTAAACTTATGTTGTTTTATTTATAGCAAAAATTATTTTAAACATTTTATTGAAAAAATATACACATAATTAGCATAAAAGTTTTTAAATTTGGTCTCTTTGTATACTTAAATTATTATTATCAAATAAAAAAATACAGATTTTGTAAAGCTAAAGACTTGTCGAAATAAATTTAAATAGAGTAAACGTATTTTAAGCTGCATAAATTGAATAATTTTTTAAGTGACTATTAGTACTAATACCAATTTTTCAAAAAATAACAGTTTAAGCATTGATACAAAGTTAAGCTTTAAAAGGAAAAAAATAAATAAAATACTTAAAATATAATCAATTTAACTTAAAGTGTATATAAATATATAAAATAAGGTGATTATTAAAACTTGAAAACTTTCTACAGAGCCCACTTCAAGGGCTATTAAATAATTTTTTTGAAAAATATGATTTTAAAAATACTAGTACATATGTTAAACTTTTGCATCAATGATTTAAGCGTTTAGCTTCATGAAACATATGTACAAGTATTTTCAAAATCGTATTTTTTTCAATAGATTATTTACATATATATACAGATATATATATATATATATATATATATATATATATATATATATATATATAAGTAATTCTTTTTTTAAGATCTTTTTTAAGGTTTTTACGTTTATATGTTTTCTTGATGAGCGAGTTGATAGCTATATCTAAATTTGTAAAACTGTTTTTTACGTCTCATTATGTTTATTTTTCTTAAAATTCAAAACAAGTTAAAAGAACACAATATGAAGACAACTTTTGTAAAAAAAAAGTTTAAAGCAACGACATAGTTTGTAAATTGATAGAGACATTTTAGTTAAAAGATTTATTATATTGTTATTATATTGTTAATTGTGCAATGTTGGACTCAGGCATCAAAACCTGAGCCACTTAAACAGGACACACAAAAAGAGAAAAAGAAAATAAACTTATATTCAAAACTTTAAGATAAATTATATATATATATATACAAACATAATTTAAATGAAAACACACAGTTAAACACAATATCATAAACAAATGAACTAAATTGAAAATTCAGTTCAAAAAATTCAAATTTATATATTACTTAGTACACACAGTAAAGAAGTTTGTCTAAAATCATGGCTTATAAAACAAAATTCATAACTACAAAATATAAAAGTAAACTAATAGTTTGTAGGGGGGAGGCGTAGGGAAACGAATATTTTTCCTTTTGTTACAGTGGAAAACTAGTTAATTTTACTGGTATTTATCGTATTTAAATCAAATCTTTTTAGCTTTAAACGAAATTGTTCTACCCTCTCACAAGATACTATATCCTGAGGTAGTCTGTTCCACATAGCTTTTGCTCTGTGAAAAAATGCGCCTTGCCACTGACTGTTTTGTAAATCATGTTTACATTTTATTTTCATATTATTTCCTCTTAATTGATATTTATTTTGGGAAAAATTAAAAAACTGGTTAAAAAAACTTTTATATTTGCCATTGATAATTTTGTAAAGAATTAATAAATCAAATTCCCATCTTCTATATTCTAGTGATTTCAAGCCAAATTTAATCATTCTATCATTATATGACGTGTAAGATATGTTGCAACGACTACAAATATGACGGGTAAAACTCCTTTGCACAGATTCAATTTTGTTAATATCCTTTTTTAAATGGGAGGAGCAAATTTGGATACTAAACTCAAGTTTAGGGCGAACGTATGTTTTAAATAGTTTTGTCAGAATTGAAGCAGAATTAGTTTTAAAACTTTTCAATATTTGATAACATGTAGTTTTTGCAATCTTATATAAATAGTTGATAAGTTCATTCCATTTCAAATCTTTGGAAATATAAATTCCTAAATCTTTAAAAACTTTAATTTCTGGTAACTTGATGTTATTGATTAAGAGGTCAGTTGGAGAAGATTCTTTTTTGTTAATGGTTAGAATTTTACATTTGCTAGGATTTAAGTTTAGTTTTCTTGTTTTTAACCATGTGTAAATATTATCTAAAGATAGTTGTAATGAAGTATTTGACTGACTAAATATTTTGGCATCATCTGCAAATAAGCTTAACTCACTTTTAATATCAATGTTTGAACAAATATAATTAATATAAATTAAAAAGAGAAGGGGACCAACTACACCACCTTGTGGTACTCCACTGTAGATTGTTAAAGAGTCAGAAAGCGTATTATTGATGAATACTCTTTGTGATCTATTATTTAAAAAGTTATCAAACCAATCAATTAAGCTTTAATGTAGCCCATACTGATTTAAAATTTTTAATAATCTTTTGTGTGATACTGAATCAAAGGCTTTTTGAATATCCGTATAAACTACTTTAGTAAATTCATTTTTGAGATAAGGAACTAACCAAGAATGTAAGCATGTTAACAGTTGAATGGTTGATGAGCGGTTTGGAACAAAACCAAACTGTTTGTTAGTTAATAATTTGTTATCAAAGAGGTGATTGAGAATTTTTACAGATACAATATGTTCATAAATTCTTGAAAAGCCACTTGTTAGAGATATTGGTCTGTAATTTAATGCATCGTGTATATTACCTTTCTTGTGCACAGGAATAATAAAAGATGTTTTCCATTGTTTAGGAACATCAGATAGTTCTAGAGAGCAATTAAATATTAATGAAAGTGGAAAAATTATTGATTGGATAACATGCTTGATATAATAGGGTGGAATGTTTTCTGGCGTTCTTATGATTTTATCTTTTAAGTGGTTAATTGAACTTATAATGTCTTCATAGGTTATGAAAAATGTTTGCATCTTACTACAATTCTTTTGGGGTAGCTTAAAAGACTGGTAACTCTCGTCTTTTTTAAAAACTTTTTGAAAATTTATGTTAAAAAGTGTTGCTATTTCAAAATCTGAGGTTACTGTTTTGTTTTTATCATTATCATATAAGAGATGTATGGAATTATTTAACTTAAGTTTAGATTTCACGTAGCTATAAAACTTTTTAAAATTTGGGTTTTTGCAGAATTTGTTTTCATATTCAAAGTTGTATTTTTTAACAGCTAATTGATATTCTTTAGACTTGTTTTTGTATTTTATCAAAAGTGATTTATTTGTCTTACTTTTTTTGTATAGATTCGCTTTTTCTTTTAATAACTTTTTAATATGAGATGGATATTTTTTACTTTTGTTATTTTTAGAAAAAATTGGAACAAAACGTTTAATTGAGATTTGGATTGAGCTAATGAATTGATCGTAGAAATGCTGGAGATTTTTTGAATTTTTAAATAAAGAGTTCCAATTAATTTTTGACAGGAAATCATTGATGCTTTCAAAATCTGCTTTTTTATAGTCATATGAGAGTTCTTTAGCAATAGGTTTTATTTTGTTTTCAATTTTAATTGTTAGTGAAAGCAAGTTATGATCACAAGTGTTTGTTAATGGAAAATTAGTTGAGTGTGATATGATTCTATTTAGACCAAAATGATTGCAAATTATGAGATCGAGAAGGTTACCATTCTTATGGGTTGGATTTTCAATTACTTGGGTTAAAAAATTGTCTGTACAAAAATTAAGAAAACACTCATGGGGTTTATTGAAATCTGTGCTAGGAATCCTCCAATCTATATTTGGCATATTAAAATCACCAAGAACATAAAAAGAACACTCTTTTGGAAAAACCATTTTAATCATTTTGATTACATTTTGAATATTTAAGTTAAAAAAAAAACTTGATTGATTTAAACGTGATTTTCATAAAGCTTTTTATAAATATTCTGTAGACTAAGTGATTATTGTCTTTATTTTACCCTACTTAAGTGTAATAATTTATATATTTTTAGATTTTGTAATAAAAAAAAACTATAGACAAAACAAGTAGTTGGCTGTTTAGTATATTATTTAAACAAAATTAATTATTAAGTTTTTGGATATCAATCAAAGTTATTTGTAAATGTTCCATAGCAAACAAATATTAAAATTCAGCTTAGTTTACAAAACAAAATATAATAAAAAATTTAACGGATAAAGTTAATAACTAAATTCATTGAAACAATTAAATTACTGTTAAATTACTATTGTGTAAGTTGTGCTTTTGGTTATTCCTTACAATTAATTATTATAGATCCTTTACAATTCCGATTAAAACATCAAATTCAATAACTTTTAGGAATTTTGGGCAGTCATAAAATCTTTACTTTTTATCTATTTATTTTACTAATTTTAGCTTGCCAATAAATATTTGACCCTGAGGTCAGTTAAACGTCCCGAAGTGGATTATGGATCCCTTCAAAGCAGACCTTTTTAAAGTAAACGTTGACTCACAGGAAACTTTCTCAGACTTACAAACTGACCTTGAACTTAATGTAAATTTTTCCAAAAATCGATATAAATCTTTTGGACTCAACAAAACTAATTCATTAGTATCCAATCATTTAGGAGGAAGTTAGATCGATAGTTTTTTTCTTCTAGCTATGTTGTTGATAAAGCTTTAAGTTTAGTTATCAACATCTTGAGCAAAATATACAATCTAGATATTTGTTAAGGAGGTGACTTGGGGCTTTATTTGACTGATTGAGAGCCATATATAGAAAAACTTGCAATCAGTCATGAAGCTCATCGTTCACACTAGATTAGACTTCAGTTGCAGACATTATTTTCTGTAAGGACTTCAATTTTAGTTGATTTTATAAAATATTTCTTACTTGAGCTTGTTTGTATTGTACTTAAGTAGTCTTTTTATGGTAATAATTTTATTAAGTTATTTATTCTACAACAGGTTTGCTTAATGCCTAATGAATACCAATTACAGTAGACTTCCTCTTGAGTTTGCACTTTTTACTCAAAAAAAAGTGCAAATTTAAAATTTCTTAAACTTAACTTAAATAAAGTATATAACTAACTAAGTATTAATAAAACAAAAACTTTATTATACTTAATAGCTTATATAGATCAATCTTTTTTAATAAATATTTTTTAATGTTTCAGTGGATTTTATGTTTATTCATAACAGTATTGCATTAATATATATGAAATTTGCCTTTTGTAAAAAAAAATGACAATGCATTTTTGAGTTAGCACTTTTCGATTTTGTTCAAAGTGCAAATTAAAGTTTACTGTATTTATTGAGTGGTTTTGTTTTGACTAGGTTAATTTTGTAGTTTATATTTGTCGTTTTACATTACACTAAAACTTTTTATAGCATAGTGAATAAAATATTTGTTAAAAAGATATTTATTTGACATATTTTTCTTATTACTTGTTTAGTCTGTATAAGTAAAAAAATCTTGTAAACCATTAGTTTTTTTATTTTAATAAAGATATTTTGACTTTCAAAGAGTATAGATATGAGGTCTCTATTTGAAATGACGATAACTATTTCACTAAAAACATTCTTAAAGTCAGTTTTATTTTTTAACTTGATTTGTTATTCTTAAAAAAATTGTATATTAAGAATTTTAAATTATTAGTACAACTTTTTTTTTGTTTTATCTTAATTCAAAATGTTTTGACAATTAAAATGAGTTGTTTATTTTGTTATTTTAACCTTGGCGTTTAATTTTTCACTATTTTCCTCTATAAATTATTATAGGTTGATAGCTAGAAAACAAATTCATTTTTGAACAGAATTAAATAAGCTATCGAAAAGACTGCTACAGTTACAAACCAAAATTTTAATCTAATAAAAATATTTTTAATTGATTACTTTCTGTTCACAAAATTAACTGTAAAACCTTTAAATCTTATTTATTTAAATTTAAAAAAAATATCGTTAGGATTGTTGTTTTTTAATGGTTATTCCAAGTCAAATACTAAATCATGGTATTTTACTACAAAACGTATAGTTTAAAAAGTTAAGTTTTTATCTTTCCAACTAACTTGCTTATAATACCTTAGAGCAGTGCTTCTGAAATGGGGTTCTGCGGAACCCTAGGGTTCCGTGACGTCTCTCAGGGGTTCCGCGAAGCCTTTCGAAACTTAAAAAAGAAATTTGAAAAAAAAAATCATAAAACTTCAAAAAAAAGGAAAACATATATAATTATAGCATTCATTGATTTGCTTAGTGTGTATCAAGCGGTAGGACTTTTAATGGGTATTCATTATTAATAGGTGTCCTGGTTGCGCATATTTTTGCAAATTTTTGAATTTCTGTTTTTAGTGACTTCATGAAAATTTCTCTGTCTAATGACACCATCCAATTCAGGGTCATGGAGATGGCTAGTGATACAGAGGATCAACTACTGAAGAAATTAAAAGCCAGTCTATTTTATGCTATGCAACTAGACGAGTCCACTGACGTAAGCGGCAAAGCCTTGTTACTTGTTTTTGTTAGATATTGTGGGCAGGAAGGATTCAACTAAGATATATTATTTTGTTGAGAATTACCCACAAAAAAATCTTCTTTTTAAGTAATGAAATGTGTCGAAAATCATTTCATCAGCAAGGGTTCAGAGTGGAATCAATGTGTCGGCATTTGTACTTACGGTGCAGCGTTTATGACTGGGTCCAAAAATGGTGTAGTGAGAAAAATGAAGGATAAAGCAGTTGAAGCTAAATTGATACATTGTTTTTTACATAGAGAAAACTTGGTAACAAAACATCTTCCTTCTTGTTTACAAGAAGTTCTCAGCGTCGATTAAAACTGTTAATAAAGAAAAGTCACACAAAGGCCAGATGTTTCAAGAACCTATGTGAAAGTTTAGATGCTGACCATCTGCCACTTCTTTACCACAACGAAGTTCGCTGGCTGTCGAAGGGCGGACACTGGTTCATCTTGTTGAATCAAAGAAGCAGGTGTTCACCTTTCTTGAAGATGAAAGCTGAGAATTAGTGAAGTTCTTTGAAGATGATGTTTTTTTTTGCCAGGCCAGCTTATCTCACCGATACTTTTAAAGAATTGAACGCTTTGAACTTAAGCATGCAAGGGAAGCAAAATTCCATTTTTGTCATGACAGACAAGATTGAGGCGTTTAAAAATAGAATTAACTTTTGAAAGAAAAAGGTTAGCAATGGTAATTATGCGATGTTTCACCGGTTTGATGAGGCCCATTAAAAACTCATAGAATTCAACTTCTCTGACGAATTATACAACCACCTTTATCTTTTGTCTATAAAGTTTCAACATTAATTTCCTGAAGATGTTCGCATCGGAAAATTATGGATTTTGATTGTGTGATATTGCTTCAGAAGAAGTGAATAATCTTCCTACAGATACAGAAAACAAATTGCTGCAACTATCTGAAGATAACAATTTTAAATTGAGTTTCAAAGGGAAGGAGCTTTTATATTTTTGGATATGTGCAATTTCACAGTACCCCGTCTTAGCAAAGCGTGCAATAAAATTTATTTTACCATTCACCACCACTTATCTTTGCGAGTCCGGCTATTCGCATGAAACAAACATTAAAACGAAGCAAAGGAACTGTATGCTGACTCCAATCTTATCTGCCTGTCTCTGTCTCAGTCTATCCAAAATCCAGCCGCGCATTGTCATGCTTGTTGCTAAGAGACAAGTTCAAGTTTCGCACTAAATGTTTTTTATTTATTTTTTGTTTGGCATCTTACCCGTTTCTTACAGTAATCTGTGAATTTGATTAAGTTTATGCTCATTTCGTTATTTTTTGTAGCTCTATTTTGTTTTTATTATGCAAGGAAAGATTTTTATAACTTTACGATTAATCATGATTGTTTTCGTTTATTTATTATAGAATCATAAAGTACCTATTGCCTCTGGCGCACCTTGAGTTTGACTCGACTTAATACTATCACTATTGGTATGATTTCTAATAATGATATAGTTTTGCTAAAAAAAATCTTTTTTCACTGAAACTCTTTTGTTTTTTGCAGGTAATATTATTTTAAAAATTTTATGTAAAATTAAAATTAGGGGTTCCGCAGAAAAGTTGAACTTTGGATAAGGGTTCCGCCACTAGAAAAAGGTTCAGAAGCACTGCCTTAGAGCATTGAAATTAATAATCTTTCTGCATTAACAGAAGCTATTGATTAAACCAATTTTCATGTGAGATAATCAACCAATCGGTCAAACTTCCTAAAACTAGATCAGCAATGATGTTTTAATATTTATTTCTTTGTGTGTAAAATAAGATGTTCATTCTTTTGTAGTTTTCTAATCTATGGTAAAGTAGTTTTAGAATATGCCTAGGTTTCAGTTAAGATTTTAGATGGGTAACGTATGTACCAGATACAGTCAAATTTCGGCCCGCTAAGTAACTTGAAAACTACTTGTGCAAAACAAATAAAATTTAGTTTCTTGATACTTAATAATTTGAAATACGCTTTCAATTTGGTTTTCAGTTCACAATAGTACTTCCTAGATTGCAATAATAGTAAATTAATTTTTAAAATTTTGCTCGAGATTTTTAATTTTCCTAAATGTTAGTTTTTTAAATTATGTAGCCCGCAAGTACATTTTTTTTAATAAGTCGACACTAGAAAGGATTTTATAGTAAAAATGACTTGCTGACTACAAAAGTGGTCCACAACTAACCAAAAGGTTTCATTAGTTTCAAAAGAATTTATCTTTAAAAAGAATTGATAACAGATTACAACAGGCTTTTTAATATTTAAGTATTTTAATACACTTTACTGGGCTTATAAGAGAATAATGGTAAAATATTATTTTAAGCCCTTTAAATTACTTTGAACATTGCCCAAAAGTGCGTTAATAATAAATTCAAGGTTAAATGACATTTCGAGTACAACTTTTTTGGCTCAAAAGTGCGTACTCGAGAAGAAGAAAATACTTTATAAAATCATGGGGGGCGATTTGTTTTTCAAATTTCTGAAAAGGGGGTGATTAAATAATTTAGGAAACCCTGACCTAAAAAATCATATCTTTAGAAAAAAAAATTGCCTTTAAAAAACTGATGTTTATAGCACGTAAAAGTATCTAAAGTTTAATTTAAAAACTTATAAATTGTCTTGTTACTTTATAATTTGTTTAGGATTTTAAGTAGTTAAACTAAGTAACAATAAGTTTTTTTCAAAATGCTGTGTTAATTAAATAAACAAACTAAATAATTTGTAACGGCTTGTAAAGTTTGGCTAATTAAACAAAAGTTTTTAAATGTTTGCTATTTACATATGTGCTGTTCTAGAAATTGTTTTAAATGTGTTAATAATTTTCAGATTACAATACAGGAACTATATTAGTTGAGAAATATTATAAAGCTAAACAAACTTAAATATTATATCATTATTATATATTACTATAATTAAATTAATGAATATTGCAAACATTCGCACTAGCAATTAATTTTTTAGTTATATTTGACGTCTTTTGAAATTTTAATCAAAATAAAGTAAAAAATAAGCTGCTGTGCTTAATCAAACTGCTATTTTAAAATATAAAAACTAATGTATTATTATACGAACTTTATACTAAATACTTTATGTCAGCGTTGCAACTCGTTTGATTAATTTGTACTTTTTTTTCATCGTGCTTTTTTCTTTCTATTCTATGAAAGATTTAATACAAGCATACTCAGATATTAGAAAAAATATATAAATTCGCAAACTCACTAAACATTCTTGGCTTTTTTTAATTTTATCATTTAAAGTAGTATTAAAAATGTATGAACTATATAGAGCTAATTTAATTGATATTTAAATAAATTAAAATTTGTGATTTATATATATATATATATATATATTTAAACTTTATTTAACTTAGATCAGTTTTTAAGAAGTAACAATTCTTTTAATTTGTTTTCGTACACAAAGTATTTAAAATTTATATAAATTTAAGATAAAATTCATACTAAAACATTTTTATAACATTTTTTAGGAACATATAACTTATTTACTAATATTTTTATAACTGATTAAGTTTAAAATAAATTATTGATAGGTTTTTTAAAACTATGAAAATAATCAATTTTAATTTTTTAGTTATCATGTTTATAGGTATAAAAGTCTTGAGTTAATTCCTTACAAATTTTTCAGCTCACTATTGTAGCATGTTTGTTTTTTAAACAAGTCACATTTTAAAAGAACAGTTTTATAGCTTAAAAACTTTCATATATTTTATAATCATTATAAGTCTATTATAATCAGTGCTGTATAAATACTGCTCTAAAATAAACAAAAATGTAATAATGTTTCTGTAACAACAAATAAGAAAAATTGTTTAACTTTATTTCTACATTGTATAAAACTCTAATTGAAACAAGTTTAATTATATGAAGTAGAATATTCTTTTAAACTATTACTAGATGATACTTAAACTTTTTAACAATAAAAAAAAAACGCTTTTTGAGGAAATTTAGAATCAATATTGACAAGCTGGAGATTAATGATCTCAATTTTATAGTAAACGTGTTTAAAGAGTATCTTTCATTTAGAAAAAAACTAAATATCTTATGTTGTACTTTTTTAAACATTAGCATATAACTGTATTTACCACAATTATAGTGTAAATAAAGTGGTTATAAGTACTAAAGTTTTTAAACTTTTATTTAGCCTTGACAATTTAAGGTCAAAATGTTAAGTTTTTAAAAAGCTATATCTAATATAACTTCAGTTATTGATGTTTAGCTTTAAAAGAAATAGTAAGGTTATAGTTAAATAATCAAATTTAGTTTACTCTTAACATTTTTGTCAAAACATTTGATATAAAATAAATAAAGTCATAAGATACATAATCTACAGTATTTGAACTTTTTATTTTAAATGCAAGAATTTCTAAAAAAATTAGTGTTAGATAAATTAATTATATACCTTTAAAATTAAAACTTAGTAACCCAATATAATGCCTAAAAAAAAGTTAATCCGAGTGTTGAGAAAGTCACTAGAAGTACTACCAAAGCACTGAACTCCAAAAGTGCTGGTCAGAAAGCAAAACTGGAAGGTGCAAAGACGAGCAAAACAGATAAAAAAGCTGCTAAAGATTCGCAGATAGCCACGCAACAAAGCATTATGCCAAGCAAGCGCGTTATGCAAAACGCTGCTAAAGTAGTTGAACTAGATGCTAATCAAAGTGTCCCACCGTCTTCCCCAAAAAGAGCTGCAAGGAAAATTAAAAGGAAGAAGCGTGAAAGCAGTCTTAAGACCGTTGCTGATGACAAAAAACTCGAGACAGCTTTAACCAAAAAGACCACGGTGCTAAAACAACAGCGTCTGGAAGCGGTGTTGGAAGCGGTTAAAAGTAAAGGTAAGCCATCAGCCACGTATATAGTGATTGCTGGTACATCTAATACAGGATGGATGAGTGTCCCTATGAACGGACTGCATGTGCGCAGGGTTGCACCACATTCACACAGGGTGGGAACGGTGAAACACGAAGAAACAATCCCAAACTACGACGAGGCCGACCCTGATGCCGGAGACCGAAACAATTTTGTCGGAGTTGACGTGCCGCTGACACCTGACCACGAAGGCAAAGAATGTCCCGTTTGTCTGGAACAACTGAAGCAGAACGGACCGCTGAAATCGACGGGCAAGTGCGAGCACGTGTTCCACTCCACTTGCATTAGTGACGTAATGAAAATTAGCAACAAGTGCCCGGTGTGCAGGGAGGTTGCCGTGGAAAACCTAGGTCCCTGCCCCAACGGCACCATGCATGTTTCAACGATTATTGACGACCAGTGCGAAGGGTACAACGACTGTGGTGTGATAATAATCAGGTTCAAAAGTTTTAACAGTATTGTTTTTAAAATACCACTCAAATTAATAGTAAGCTTTCTATTTAAAATGTTTAATGCTATTCTTTGGCACAGTCAATGTGCGGAAAGTTTTATCATTAATTTAACTTCAGGTATGTGCTTCTCGGGGGCGTGCAGACCCGGAAGCACCCGAACCCCGGAGTTAGTTACCAAGGCGACGAAAGGGTTGCCTACCTGCCAGACAATGATGAGGGCAGGAACGTGTTGAAATTATTGAAGAAGGCGTGGAAGATGAAGCTGACGTTCAGGGTAAATAAATATTACTTATACCAGATTTAATAAAGTTAATGATAACAGTTAACAAATGTAGGTTAATTAAACAGTTATTGTTCAAAGTACATTTGAATATATTAATAAATTAAATAAAATAATTTACAGGTGGGTACGTCGCTGACGTTAGGAGCAGAAAACGTCATCACTTGGAACGACATCCACCACAAGACGTCGCTGTTCGCTGGACCGTACGGATACCCGGATGCTGGGTACTTGGAGAGGGTGACTGCTGACATGAACGCCATGGGGGTGCGAGTGGAGGAGTAGAAGTTAGTAGGGGTGATCTTAAGTAAAACTTTTGCAAATTTTCATACCAATAAATAGGTCTTATCTTAAAAATGATTTAATTTTATATATTACTAAAGACTTTATAAATTATTAAAAGAACTGACCTAATTGTAGCTGACTATCAATTTATAATGAATATTTTTTTTGTTGCTGTTTTTAAAATGCTTGTTTAATGTTACAAAGGCTGACTTAGTTGTTTTATTTTACCCTTTTTTTTAACATTCGTTTGCGAAAATAAAAACAGCACTTTGTTAATATTTGAATTTTTGTAGTCAATTGCTCATAAATAAAACTCAAAACTACTTGAACTGTAATAGTTGTTTCAATATTTACGTTAAAGCTTCTCTATAATTAGTAAAACAAACTTTAAATTATGTTTATTAGAAGTTAATTTAGAAATACATACTCTAAAAAATTGTTTATTTCAAAGAGAACCTTAAAACTTTGTAAACATGTCCAAATCTACACTGCAATTAGTCTATTTTAGGTTATTTAAGCCGAGTGACACTTGATATTTTCAACAGTTTTTTTATTATTAGCCCTTCTATATTACTTATTGTTTAAATAATTTGAAGTAACTGATATAAATAAGCGATTTAAGAATTTCATATGCTGTATAAATGGCTTAAAACTTTCTGTTTAAATATTAATCATTATTGACTATTTCTAAGTTGTTAATTGTTTGTTTAGAGGCATTAAACAACAATCAAAAGGTAATTGTTTGAATTATAAACTTATTAAGTTTTAACAATGCTTTTGACGTTTTTTGTTTCTTAATATGATATTACAAGTTTCAAAGTATGAGTTTGAAGCACGTTAAAGTTTTAAATGTATTTTAGTATAAATTAACGGTTATCTTTTTAATTCTGTTAAAAGTTATGTCAGAAATTAGATTTTTAAACTAAAGTTTTATTTTTTTTAGCTAACCTCCTACATATTTTAGAACAAATACTTTTTTAAATCTAACTTCAGGTATGTGCTTAACGGGGGCGTGCAGACCCGGAAGAACCCGAACCCCGGAGTTCGTTACCACGGCGACTAAAGGGTTGCCTACCTGCCAGACAATGATGAGGGCAGGAACGTGTTGAAACTACTGAAGAAGGCGTAGAAGATGAAGCTGACATTCAGGGTAAATAAATATTACTTATAACAGATTTAAAAAAGTATTTGATAAAACTTAAAGTATATAGTTCAATTAGACATTTATCGTTCAAAGTACATTTGAATACATAAATAATTTAAATAAAATAATTTACAGGTGGGCACGTCGCTGACGTCAGGAGCAGAAAACGTCATCACTTGGAACGATATCCACCACAAGACGTCGCTGTTCGCGGGTCCGTACGGATACCCGGATGCTGGGTACTTGAGAAGGGTGATTGCTGACATGAACGCCATGGGCGTGCGAGTGGAGGAGTAAAACTTAGTAGGGATGATTTTAAGTAAAACTTTTGCAAATTTCATATCATTGAATAGATTGTACCTCCACAATAAAATGATTTTATTTTATATATTACTAAAGACTTTATAAAGTATTAAAAGAGCTGACTCAATTGTAGCTGACTATCAATTTATAAAAAAAATTTTTGTTACTGTTTTCAAAATGCTTGTTTAATGTTACAAAGGCTGACCTAGCTGTTTTATTTTACCCTTTTTTTTAACATTCGTTTGCGAAAATAAAAACAGCACTTTAAATGTTTGAATTTTTGTAGTCAATTGCTCATAAATAAAACACAAAACTACTTGAACCGTAATAGTTGTTTCAATATATACGTTAAAGTTTCTCTATAATTAGTAAAACAAACTTTAAACTGTATATATTAGAAGTTAATTTAGAAATACATACTCTAAAAAATTGTTTATTTCAAAGAGAACTTTAAAACTTTGTAAACATGTCCAAATCTACACTGCAATTAGTCTATTTTACGGTTATTAAAGCCGAGTGACACTTGATATTTTCAACATTTTTTTTATTTTTAGTCCTTCTATATTAATTTGTTTAAACAATTTGAAGTAACTGTTATAAATAAGCGATTTAAGAATTTCTTATGCTGTATAAATGACTAAAAACTTTCTGTTTAAATATTAATTATTAGTGACTATTTCTAAGTTGTCGATTGTTTGTTTAGAGGCATTAAACAACGGTCAAAAGTTGTTTGAATTATAAATTTATCAAGTTTTAAAAATGCTTTAGACGTAAGTATAAGTTTGATTTAAATAAAACATAAAAAATAACCTTTCAGAAATTATATTTTTAAACTAAAGTTTTATGTATCTTTTGTTAAGTAATCTCATACATATTTTAGAACAAAAACTTTTTGACATGTTATCAAACAGGTAACAAGAAGTGAATTTTTAGTTTTGCTGGTAAAAAAAAAACTTATCACTTTTAATATTTGACTATTTAATTTTTAAGCATTTCCGCTTATTATTTTTACTCTTTAATTTATACTTTAGGATTTTTGTTATTAGGTATAAAACAAAAATTTTATGTTAAAATAAACATTTTTATGTTATTCCCTAATAGTAGTAATCAGTGTGCTTTTTAAAGTACTTTTGTTGTTTAGTAATATTGAATTTGTAGTTAATTATATTGTTAAAAGCAGTACTATTTTGAAGCATTTTTATTAATTTTTAATATTGATAGTAGCTATAAGTTATAACTCATCTATTATACTGTAATGTTATATTTAAGTTATAACAAAGAAATTATAAGGTGTTAAGTAATAAGGTAATATAGTGTAAGGATTTTAACAAAAAATAATAAAAACATAGTTTTTCAATTTTGTTTATTGTATGAATAGTTATGTTAGTGTTCAAATTATAATATTAACTAAACAAACAGCCTGAACTTAATTAAACTTTTATGCTGTAGTTTTGTTTCTACTTCGCTTATTTCAAAATAAAGTTTAGTAACAAAATTTGTGTGAACTTAATTAATGTTTGTTTTTGCTTATTTAAACAACAAAGCTCGTTTTCAAATCACATTTTATATTATAAGTTAATGAAGAATGACCTTATCAGCTTACTAATGCAGCCTAATTATGCTAGAGTGTTGTTTCAAGAACATTATACCTTCAAAAAGTAAATAACAAGTTTTATTAATTTTAAAGACCATTTAATTTTTTGGCAAGTTAAGCAACTATAAAGTTGAAAGGAAGTTTTTTAAACCAGTGTTATGTTATATAAATTTCAATATAAAAATTTTAGCTTAAATCGCATTTTATCAAAAGTATGATTGATTCTAGCAAAGGCTATCTCTTTGTTAAAACAAAACTACTATTAATTTTTTCATAGGCAGTAATTGAAGTTTTATGATAAAAACAATATTTATTGTTAGTTTACTTGAAAAGTTAATTTTTACGCAAAAGTAATTATCAGTTTTCTTACCGGTTGCTTAGCATTTTTAATTTTTACAAAGATGTAGAGAATTTTGTTTACGAAGTAGAAAAAAAAGGAACAAGACTAATTTAGTTTCTTTATCATTCTTTAGAGTTCTTATTCCTTTGGTATTTTACAACTTTTCTCTCAATTTAATGTTTTTAAAGAAGAATAAAGTCAGGAGTGTAGAACTATTCAATTTTTTATAGTTAAATTGGTATGTTTTTGTAATCGTACACAACGATTTTTAATTTAACCGCAGCGTAGAACCAATTAACTGCTAACAATTGAAGATCTACGTAAAAGCATATTTTAAAACATATTTAAAAGCTTCTAGAATTTAGATTTAGTTTTTGTAGTCCTATAACGCAATTGAAATGACATAAATAAACCTTTAACGAATAAGCTATTGTTTCATTATTATAAACTATAAACCAAATTAACTTCAGAGGAAAATAAAGTGAAAAATACATATGTGATTTATGTTAAAACTTCATAAGTGTAAATAAAACGAAATAAAGAAAATTTGCGTCTATCAAATTTTTCAAAAGTGATTACGATAAAACGAGTTAATCCGGTAGTCTATTTAAAATGTTGTGAAATTAAACTTTTTAACACAGAAATAGAAATGTTGTCAACAACTACAAGGTGAAGAGTTGAAAGGCATAAAAACTTCAAACATATACTTAGCTGTTGACATTGTCGAAATTTTTCAGCCTTTACTTTTTCATACGTATCCTCTTCTAGATTTAAAATGTTCCAAGTCATTATAAACTTTCAGAAGTCAGAAGTACTTATAGGACGAACATTGTGTATACTGTTTAATATACGGACAACTTTTTAATTTTGTTTAATTTTTCTTTATAAGTATTTTATAATGTTTACTACGTATAAAAATTCTGTTATTTGTTTTTTTACAAATATAAAAGGTTGTTGTTGAAAATCATACAAAACATATACTAAAAGACCATTCAAGAAATTATATAGAAATAAACTATAAAGCTAATTCAAAAAAAGTTAAAAAAATATATTTGAATTGAAAACTAAAATAAAAAATGTGTACAGTTAATATAAAATATTTTTTTAAGATTTTTAAATGTTTATTTTACATTACATTTACAGTTTTGATTTTTTTTGGGGAGATGCTCAATGAGTTATAACTTTAAAAAAATAAAACAAGAGTAAATCTTTTTATTTTTAAATTATGTTATAGTAAACTAATTTATCTATTTATTTCGAAAATCAACAATGAACTAAGTATAATAAAAAATTTTTAAACTGATAAATAACCTCTGTCGATACATATGTCGAGCAACTTTTGTACAAAACAAAATAAAAATATCCAGTTCCTATATTTAAAAATCTTCTAAATGCATGTTTATCAAAGAAGTGTATAATTTCATACAGTATACAAAGGTTAAAAGTTTTTGTAACAAAATTTCACGTTAGTTTTTGTAATTTATCATGTTTGCAATTTTTCAAAGCTTGCTTTTTTCTTATGTGTCTTCTCTTCTCGTTTTAATGATTTTTGTAGTCGTTCATAATTTTTTTTTAGTCTTAACAGAAGCACTGAACACAGCAGTTGTTTGTCGAAAAAAATATTAAGTAGTTTTAGTATATTTTCAAATTTTTGCATGTGTTACAAGCTAAGGTGAATTATTTTTTCTTTTTATAAATATTAGTTTTTATGTATTTGTGTTAGTAGTACTTTAAGTTATCTGTGCATTATGTTTGTTTTATGGCAAGTAATGAGTTTAAAGTTTATGTTAGCTAAGTAAAAATGCCTTAAACTTGAAACAAACTTATCAAGTCTTTTTTTCATTGAATAATTGTTTGTCTTTTATAATGTTAATTATAAATAGCATTCGTTTTTAAGAATATACAATAAAAGCTCTAAAGAGTTTATTTTTATATCTCTACATATAATAAAGAGTTCAACAATTATTAAAACAATTCACTTTAAGTCAAAACAAATATGAGAATACTTATTTACTGAAATATTTTTATTTTTAAAATATTTCGAATAGAATATTTATTTTAATAAGCAAACAACAGCTTATTCCAGGAGCAAAAATCTTGTGATTATTTTGATTGCACAAAAAAAAGAGGAAGTTTTTTATTTCGACGTAAATTACTTTAAATGCGTATTTTGACATAAGTGGTTAGCAGGAAATAGAAATACAATACATAAAACCGTTCTCACACTAAAATGACGTGTTATTTGAAACTACTTCAACTTTTATCGTTCTACTTTGTATAACCTGCTGTTAACTAGCTTATTTTCACCAATAAGATCAGTTCACATTCAAACTATGTTAGAAGTTTAAGTATTTGAGTTTTTCAACAAACCTTAAATAAGCGTTTTAGTACATTTCTTATTAAGTCGAATGGTATGAACTTCTTTAAAAGTATATTTATTATTTTTTAGCATACATTGTGCATATATATTTTTTCTAAATATTAATTCGTCTGCTATTAAAGGTAAATGTAGTATTAAAGAAATAAAATGACAATTTTTATTTATCAAGCTGTACTGTAAACTTGAATGACAAAATTAAATTCAAAAGCTTTGCAAAATATTTCGCTTACTCTTAAGCTTTTAAAAAAACAATTTTTGAAGTTTTTAAATGCTTTTAGTAGAGTTAAAAGCTATCAGTGAAGATATAAAACAGAAATAATATGAATCAGCAAACAGTATTTGCTACAGTAGTAATAAATATAAATTATGTTTGTACTTTAAATTTTTTTTTCGAAAATTATCATAATTTGCACTTTTTGCTTTGAGTTAAAGTTTTATGATTTCTGATTTCGTTATATTTAAAAAAGATAAAAGTTTTTTATTTACTCATTTCAAAACGAGAGGCTAGTTCTTGGGTTTTATTTTTGTATCAAAATAAAATAATATTTAAACTTAAAAAAAAAATCGTTTTAGTGTTGGCAGCCTAAATGATATTTTTTGTCATTCTATTATTAAACATATTTCTGAATCGTTGCTTTTTATCGTTGAATTTTTAATGTTATTTATACAAAGTAGTTTATGTTTAAAACAAAACACAATAAAGACAAAAAAAATTTGTTTAAAAATTTCAGTCTTTCAAAATTAAAAACAGTTAACAAGCTTTTGGTTATTTTATAAACTAAAAACAGTTTATTGAAAACAAAGTTCGATTGTTTTGTCTTTCCTGTGGTTACCTTGTTGATTTTGTAACAAATTCAAGTAAACATTTAATTTTAACTTTTAATTGTAATTGCAATTAATCAAAATTTAGTATAACTTAAATTTTAAAAAATTAGAAAAATATTTTGATCATTAATTTCTTAGAGTATAAAATAAATTTATTTTTGAATATATTAAATTTTATTCTATTTAAAATTAAAATTAAAAGTTTGTGGTTCATGAAAAACATACTCAAAATGTTAAAACAATATATTTTTATTAAAGAAAAATTATCAAAATTACTTTTTTTTATTTATTATTTTGTCTTTTAACTAAGTACTTTATTTGATATTTATCACGTTTAATACATGCTTTCTTTGTTTAGAAATTGTAAAAAAGATGGACAAAATAAATAGTGAATTTTTTAATTCCTCAATTCTCGATTTTGACTCTTTAAAAGTTGGACTTCAACAGAAGCTTTTTGTTAAAATTCCGCATCGAACAAAAGTTAAAGGTAGTTAAAAATTATAACTAGTAGACTAATACTTTATTACGTCAAAGATTAAAATTTATGACCACATAATTTATGTAGAAATAAACTACAAGCCGAAACAATTTATATAGGCATTTCGTGGTGTAATTGTGCTTTTAAAAACATTTTTAGTTTCATTAGTTTTAACTGAAAATATTTTAAATGTAATAAATATTTAAAGTAATTGTTTCAATTGAATTTTAATTGATTAACTGCTTTTCGTTTGCTACCTTACTACTTACAGAAACACAGCTGTCATTTTGGCACTATTACAAACAGATAAGTATAATGGTGCTTAAACTATGCTTTAAAGATTAAATTTTATTTAATTGTGCTAGTTTTAATGTTGGCCAAACCAGCGTTTCTTAAAGTGTGCACCTTTCGACTAATTTAATTATGAGATACAGTAATTAAAAATTTTTAACAGTTCCAATGAAATTTACTCTGATAAAAGGGCAAATGAAGCGGAAACAAAACAAAAGTTTACTGAAAGTGGCTGACATCAAGAAAAGAAGATCTTATGAGAAAGTTATTACGTCATCTGACCCTGTTCAAAAAGAAGCTGACAAATTTCATACTAACAAACCTGAAACAGTGTTATGTCCTGTTGGTCAAGGTAAGCTGATGACTAGAAATTCCAATGAAGAACTTATAAATCATCAGCACAAACATGCATCGCTAAAAGAAGAAAAGATAAGTTTAGATCAAAATCAAGGTATTACCAATCATTGTGATTGCCTTCTTTGTTTAAACAATTATAAATGGCAAAATCAGGTTCAGATTTATAAACATCGTAGTATTTCTCAAAAACTACAGACAAAAAGTAAAGCCAGTCGTTTCAACTTTAATATGAAGAAAGAGTATCTGTCTACTGCAGACACCTTTAAAGTGTCGTTAAAAACAAACGGAGTTAAAGCACGTGCAGGTGACGGGAGTTTTTATCGCCATTCTGTCGATTTTAATACAAAGTATATTTCAAATCAACAAGACAGTATTAAGTGGTCAGATTCAGACCAGAATCAAAGTTTTGTACCAACATTGAAGAATAATATTGATTTAAACAATCAGTACTTGCCTTACTACAATCAAAAACATACCTTTGCATTTTTCGATCCTTTTTCAACACTTCTACAAGACAGTGGTTCGATGACGTCATCAATTGATTCAATTTGCACTAGCACAAACGATTTACCGACATCACAACACAATGATGAGTCTTTTATGACATCACAAAAAATTCAAATGAGTAAAAAATTATGGTATTGTAGTTGTGTTTGCTAATGACTATAGTTTGTTTTATAACGAGAGTTAATCAAGTCCCAACAGAAGTATTTTTTTGTTAGTTTAAAAATCTATAAATAAATTTTCTTTTTGACTTACTTAAAATGCTTAAGTAGGTATAATGAAAACGAGTTGCATTTATGTCTATTAAAACTTAAACAATTTATTTTGACTTAAAAGGAACACAACTAATAAGCTGAAAATAGGAAAAACTGAAATAACCTGCTTATTACGTAAGTATTTATTTTTGAAAAGCTTTATTTTGATTGATTAATTAGTTTTGCTTTTACACTCCTTTTTTCGCTAAATACCACAATAATTAGATTGAGGTTTAACTTGGATTTTTAAGAACAATGTTGTTTTGAAAAGATTTTACTACACTAATCGTATTTAAACATTAGCTTAAATATTTTATCATTTTAAAACATATTATTGACAACTTCAAACACTATTTTAAACTTTGAGAAAGTTACAAGTAATATAATCTCTTAAATATATTTAAAAGAATTTAGTACTACTACTTTTCTACTTTAAAGACGTGTTTTCTTGTTGGTTTTTACATTAATAACTTTTTTCAAATTAATTAAACATAACTTCTTTTTTTTGCAACTATAAAAACTTTTATACTGATTAAAATTTTAACTTTTATCTCTATTTAAATTATATTATTTTTATATTATATTTTAAATAATATTTTTTTTAATTTTTACCTATTTTATTATGATGGCTGTTTACTACCTCGTTTGATAAATAAAATTTTGTTAAAATTATTGTATAGGCTTTTTAATATTTCTTTGTACTATTTAAAACAACAATGTTGAATTCTAAAGCAATCTGTTGTTTCAAGTTATTGTAATTATTTCGTGAAATTTATTGATTTTAAATATAATTTAAGAAATAACTTATATGGCATTTAAATAAATATATGGAAATAAAAAAAAACTTTTGTTTTAAATAAGTTTTAGCAATATTGCATAAAATCTTACTTAATTTACCTTTTTTTTTTTTTTACTCTCATCTGAAACAGAAATAGAAATTATCGTTAAAAATTTAGTAGTTTTCAATTTTGTGCAAAAATAAACTTTTATGACGCATTTTGCTTTGTAAAATAGGCATCAGGGTCGGCCTCGTCATAATTTGGAATTGTTTCTTCGTCGTTCACCATTCCCATCCTGTGTAAATGTGGTGCACGTGGATTTCTAGCTACTGGTACACTAGCTCCCAATGCATACATGGCTGCCGCGCTCAAAGTACCACTTCTAAAACATTTTTTAAAAACGTGCTTCAGTTTTTTGTCATCAACGCTGCTTTTTTGATTCTTTTTTGTAACTTTCCTTAGATTTCTTTTAAGGAAGGACGATGGGACATTTTGTTCAGCCACTTTAACGGCGCTTCGCGTAAACCGCTTACTTGGCAGAACGGTTTGGCGCGTGGCTTTCTGCGAGACTCTGGCGGCAGTTTTACCTGCTTTGCTCGTCTTTGCACCTTTATGTTTAGCAATCCTGGAGATGATTTTGTGAAGACGATCAGCTTTGACGTTCAGTGCTTTAGTAGTACTTCTAGTGACTTTCTTAACACTTGAGTCTTTAGCTTTAACTCTTCTTTTAGGCATTATTTTGGGTTACTAAGTTTTATATCTAAAATAAATAGTTTATTCTAGGTTAGCCTTTTACAATAAAATTGATACCTTTTAAAAATAGAAGTTAATAACTTGTATAAAAATTTCTCCAAACACTTATCTCATTTTTGCTATAAGTGTTTTGAATAAAAACTTGCAAAAATAATACTTTTTATCTACAAATAAAATAATTTACATTAATTCTACATACTTCAAATATTTTTAGTAAAATATTAGAGAACATAAGAGAACAAAACTAATATTATTTATTGAGTGTGCAAGTTTTATGTTTTTTTTTAGTTTTTGAGTAGATTTGTTTTTTATATAAACGGTAACAAAACAAAATGATCAAAATAAAAACAAATTGTACAGTAATCTTCCTTTATTGAAGCAGCATATGTTTCTGTTTGTAAACGAATCAACAAACTTCAATTGGGTTTTTAATGGAAAAAATAAAAATATAAAGTTTATAGAAGTCAAAAGAGTTGTAATGCTGATTTACCTAAAAATCCAAAGACTTAGTACATTTATTACATTATATTGCAAAAATCATTTTGATATAAAACAACATCTTTATTTAGCACATTAGTCATGATACAAAATCTTTAAACTTAATGAAATATTTATTATTGGTGTATCTATGTATTAATCATCAAATGTTTAATGTAAAATTTTTTAGTAGAAAACTCACTACAGATTGTAAGAAAAAAGCTTTAAAGAAATCCAATACTATTTAAAGAAACTTTAATAAACGTCAATTTAACAAATAACGTTGCTAATTAAAGTTAAGCTAAATAATAACTGATGATAGTTTACTTAGATTATAATTATGAACTAAGTCTTTATTTCTTCAGACCTGAATGTAAACCAATCATATTTATTTATGTTTTACTGTTAATTTACTTTTATCACATGTAAAAACACATTTTATCATTTTAAATGTATACATGAGTTATTAACTTAATTACTATTTTTAAATAGTTAGTGTGGCTTTATACCTTAATTATGTGTTATTATATCAATGGAAAGAATTTTAAGATTTTGTTCATAAGTTTGCTTTTTAATTTTTAAGTGAATTGAAAAAATTTAAGCTGGATAACAATTTATATGTAGAGATATTAGGATGAAAAATAGACCAAAATTTACTGAACTTAAAATAGTAAGAACTTGTAAATTTTAAATGTTACCAAAAACATTTACATATTTTCTAAGATAAAAGTTTATAAAAGTGTCGGATTTTTAAGAAACATTTTTCAAACTAAAAGGAATGTTCATTTTACAACAACTTCAAAAACAGTTTTTAGTTTTAATCGTTTAAAATTTTTAAAGTAACTTAAATTTTCAAAATTGGAAGATAACAACTTATTTAAGTTTTTTGTTTATATTAATAATGAAAAGATTTTTTTTTTGCTTTGATTTTCTTCATACTTTTTTATATATTTCGAACACATTTGTTCTTTTTACAACATTCAATAACTTGTATACGTTTAATTTTATACAAAATTATTATTCAAACGTTTATTGTAACTGAAAAGAAAACTTGAATTTATCTCAGCCAAAAAGTAATCAAATAAACGAAATCTATAGAATTTAGGTTATTAAGTTTAACTTTTAAGATAAAAGACATTGTAAGGCTAATGATTTTAACTTATCTATAATAAATTTACTGCTTATTTTTGTACTTCAGACAATGAAATTCTTTTGGTACGTAAATTTTACTGCAACTGTAGATAAGAATTTTAGAAGAAAAGACTACTTCAAATTCTGATAAACTCGACTAAAAAAAGATGTATGACTGCTGTTCAATTATTTATCTTTGTTTAAACCGTAAGTAAACCTTAATATTGCTTTTTTTTCGTAAAAATATTATTTCAAATAATTTCTTATCGGAATTACAAAACTAATATGATTTTTATTTTTTGTGAATAATTTATTTCTTGTATTTTTTATCTCAAATTTAAATAAAAAATTTCTTAAAAGGCGTTGTTAAGCTAATAAGCTAGTAATATTTTTTTGTCATTTAACAACTTTCATGTTTTACCTATAGACAATGTAATCCGTAAGAACCACTTTAGAATAAAATGATCAAGTTTGTATACAAAACGAAGTAGTTAATCACGTTATGACATGCTATAATCTGTTTATCTCTCTAAACTTTAAAGACCTTAAAAAGTAAAGATTACTATCACTAACATGAGCAAAAAAGTACGTTAACTTATGTTTTTGATTAGAAATACAAGCAACTTAAATACTAAGAATTTAAGGTTTTATTAAATTTTATTTAAATTTTATTTTAGTTTATGATAGTGCTTTACGTTTTTGCTTTAGATGTAAAAATTATTAAGCAACCTTGATTTGGTAGAAAAAAATCAATTACATTTTTTTACAAACTAAAATAATCTATCAGTTGCTAAAGTACAAGTTTTTAAAAACTATCAATAAAATAAGTTGCTTTATATTCCTAATTCGCTAAACACTGCATTAATTTATAATTTTGTTAATTTATAAAAAAATTGTTTTATGTAAAAACATTATAACTTTTCTCTAATTCAACGAATACATTTGTATGTTATTTTTAATCTTTATTTAGTTTTATATATTTCGAATACAAAATTTATTAAAGTTATTAACAATAAGCAAAAGATTTTTATCGGAGTTCGTTCTGGTTATTACACATATTTATGATGCATTTAGTTCAAAAAAAAGTTATAAAAGTTCATCGTTTTACTTTCTATACAAAGCGCGTGTTGTACAAAATAACAATAATAAATTAATTCAGACTTCCAGATACACATATACAGCTACCTTTAAAAAGATATTGCAATCATATGAAAATTATCAATAGAAATAAGATGTATTAATGTTTGTTCCCAAAGCAAAATTAAAACTAGTTTATTTTGTACAATAACTCAACTTAATATATTGTTTTTAATCAACAAGTCCTCTACGTAGTAAATACATGTAACTTTGCTATGAAAACTACAAGTTATACTTAAAAAACAACATTAAAGTTTTGTTGTTTTTAATCTTCCAAACAACATCTAGTTGCATAGATACTTCAAACAAACATCTTAAACCGTTAACAATGCTCTTTTATTACTTTAAAAGTTGATGTTTTCTTTTGTACTTGGTTATATTTTACACAGTCTGACTCAGTAATGAATTGAAATTTGTTGTGTCACAAGAGTTTTTTATTAAATATTTGTTATGCTTAAAGTTGATAACAATGTTTAAACTTTTATTAATTTTGCTCGCTGTTTAATCTAAGGAAATTTAAACACATGACATTTGAATTATTTTTATAAAAGCGATTTTTAAAACAACAGAAGCTTTTAATGTCATGTTAGTTTATTGTATAGCTGTATGAAAAAAGGTTTTGTAAAATAATTTACATTTAGTTTCAAAGTAGCATTAAAAATAAACATTAGTTAAGCAAAATCAAATGTAAACAAAACATGATAATAAGTTTAACATGATTTAAAACTCAATCAAGTTAATATAAAGGTTTAAAATATCTAAACAATAACTACTTACGTTGTATAACTCTTTGTGAAAACAGTTTAGCTAAAACAAAACATTTCACTGAACATTAAAATGATTTCACAGTTAAGAGCTCTATTTGAAAAAATATTATAGAAAAATGGATTCATATATATCTCGTGTACAAACTGCATTTAATATTGTATTAGTAAAATATTTTTACACATATGTATAGACTAGTCGCAATTATTTCCAAGTATTGTTTATAAAACTTTGGTTTTTTGCTTTTATCACACAATTTGTAGTCAGATAAAAATGTATACTTTACGTGGAAGTTGACTATAAGTTTTAATGTACTGCTCTGTACTTTATTGAAAGTAAATAACACAATGTTTTAAATAGTTTATAGACAAAATGAAGAAATTCACTAAAATGTTTTGTATATAACTTGATGAACAAAAACAACATTTGGTTATTACTTCATACACCACTGATACAGATTGATTTCTATAAGTTTGAAAAAAAGTTTATATTATATATAGTTTAAAAAAAAACGTAAGAGCTTAAGCTTGTTTTTTAAATAAAATTTTGAGAAATTTAATACAGTCATCAGCTTTCGTTGTCTAAAAAGTTTTATTTAATTATTTTCAAGTTAATCATTTATATCGTTTTTTTAACAAAATGACGGTAGTGTGCTTAAAAAACAACAAACAACTGTCATATTTATCACCTTGTTAAGTTTTAAAAGTACTTTGACAAAAAACTCTATCTTTTTAGTTTATTATAGTTTTACTATCTTTATTGCTCTTAATTTAAGCGTTTAAGAATTTTAAGGATTTAATTAAGAAACTTATTACTTTAGTTTTTTCGTCTTAATAATAGAAAATACCTTCCGAAGTTCAGTTAAGAAACCACATAAATATGCTTTTACATATAATATACAATATCATTAAAACTTAATTGATGTTTTGGATTTAGCTTATCACTTGATATAATGGTTGAAATAAAGCTTTTAAAAGTGAAGCTAATGGTTAACTAATATTTTAATTAATTGTATACCATATTTTTTTATATGTAAAATAAAGAGATATTAAATTATCTCTATCTTTTTCGGGTATAAATAGGTATATCAACTTAATTTAGTTATAAAATCATCAAAAACTATGTAAAATTTATTGCCTTCACAAACAAACGATCTAAAATGGTGCGCGACGCTTAAGTTTTCTACTCATTAATCTTGTACGAACTTCAATATCGATAAAGGTGGAAAATACAATATTTATGAACGTAAAAATCCTATCAAAGTTGTTTCATATCGTACCACAGCTTACGTCATCGGCCTCGAAGTCTCACGTAAGCTGTTTTATATCGTTCTCTAGTTAACCTCTGCGGCCGCGCAGTCCCAAGCCAACTATTTTGTATCGTACTGCCATTCACGTCTCCGGCCTTGAAGTCTCACGTGAAAAGCTGCAACTACTTCCACGAAGGAAGAGTCGCCCCGTTGAAGCGGCCTAGGTCCGCTCCGTAGGGTAGTTGAGGTATAATAACCTAATTTGTAGATGTGCTTCATCGTTTATATACGTTTTTACTCTCTCTTTTGCAGGTGGCTTGACATGTTGACAGTTGCAGGTGGCTTGAAATGTTGACAATTACAGGTGTCTCGTTGCATGTTTGAAGCTGCAAGTGTTTCGGCATGTTGGAATGTGCATGTTGGAATCTGCAGGTGTCTCAGCACGGTTTTAATAGCCAGCTTACATACTTACCTGGTTTTGCACACGGCAATTAATGAGTACAAAATTGTATTTATTTTGCCTTTGTCAATAAAAAAATATCGAGTAGAATTTAAAATATAAATTAGAGAACTGTTGTTATTATTTATTTGAAACTTGTCTTTTGAAAGGAATTTTTAATTAAAAAAGTTTTAAAATTTATTCTAATGCATGCATCGACATATGGATAATTGAAGTGAAATAAGTATAATTTCACATTAATGTCCAACAAATTTAAAATATATAAATTTGATTTATATAAAGCAACTAAGTTGTATGTACGCAAAACAAAACCTTAAATACAATAATTATCCATGTTACAAAACACTTATTATTTATAAGTTAAATTTTTCTTTAAAACAAGCTCAGAACTAGATGCAAGTAATTTCGCAAGTATCTAACTGTAGTGCTTATTAATAATCGCAACTAATTGATCAAACTATTAAAATCTTTATTTCAAGCACATAAACACTCGTAGGTATTACCTAAGAAAAATTTTAAATTGATTAGTCCGATCAACTTTTAATTTTACATAATATTTAGAGAAGTTCGATTGTGCAACGACATATTTGTGCTCTTATAAAAAATATTAACTTTCATTAAAACTTAATTCATATGTAGCACAATTTTTGTCAGGTAGTTGATAAAAATTTTTTGAATGTAAGAGCTTATGCTATACTGTTATAAATTTAAAACATTTGATTATTTTATCTTATTAAAAACATTTTGTAAACAAATTAAAAGGTCCTTTAATACGACAAATTTACATGTTATAAAAAACTTAACTTTATATTCAATAAGTTAGTTTTCTCTTAAAAACGAGCTCAAACAACCCTGCAAAAATTCAACCGTAGTATTAGTAATAATCGCATCTAATTAACTACATCTATTTAATTTAACTGCGGACCATTTCTTTTTTTATAAATCATAAAATTTTAAGTGAAAAACAAAAAATAGGAGTGATGTTCGGTTTTCATGTTACGGTTTCAATGTACAAAAGAAAATATTTTTTTTATTTTAACGTTGTATAAAAATATTATTTGTGTTGTTGTATCACTGTTACCCTTATACCTCCCTTGGTACGTAACTTTTTTTTTTCGATTTATTTAATTTTTTTAATAACTTTTATTAATAATTACTGTTTGATTTTTCTTTCCTTTTTATTTTTTTTTTACTATTACTGTTACCCTTAAACCTTACCCTTGGTCGGTAACTCTTTCTTCTTTATTGTTTTTATTAGTTTATTTCATATTTTTTTCATGTTTTTTTTTCTTATATTTAAAAACAATTTTCTCACTCTCGTGCAAAACTGACACTTAGTGAAAAATTGTCTTCGTGCAAAAACTCCTATGTGAAAAAGTGGATTCGTGCAAAAGTGTTATCGTGCAAAATTGTTCATTCGTGCATATTTGACTCTTCGTGCAAAAATGTCTTCGTGCATATTTGACCCGTTTCCTACATATATTATTTTGAATTTCTTGCCTAGAAGTGAATGTTAAAGTTATTTAAAAGCTTTCTTTAAAAAAATCTTAATTACAACCGACAAAAATTGAAACCTGATGTTGAATTTACACATGCTATATGCTTTATTTTTATTAGCTACAACTTTAGTAAATTATTTCTACAATTAATCAAAACGTACTTGGCATTAAATTTTGGCTTTGATGGTATTGTTTAGTCAAAAAAATAAAATTTCTTAAGGTTACTAAAACTACTTGACAATTATTTTGTTTTTTGTTGTGTTTTAGACAATAAAATTGCGTCTAGATTTAAATTTTTGCTTGTAGTTTTTATATTAGAATTTGTTTCAATGTTGTTTTGAACAAATACGGTTGCTGTTGAATAATCTTAGTTCTTTTTAAAATTTATAAAAATTTAAAACTATAGCTTAACACATCTATAAAATTTATCTTTAGTATCATTCAAAAAATACTTTTACTGCATACAAAAAAAAAACAATCGTTTAGTAGATAACTTAGTCTAAAATTAAATTTACATTATTTACAATTGAAATCTTTTTTAATAAGGTAAGCTTTGCCAACACTTTCAAGCATTTAAAAACCAAAAGGTACAATAAGGGAAATTTTCTGCATATTATATTAAACTTTCCTAATCACATGTGCTGTTCCTTGATACAGAGAAACGGTATACTATCAAAATCCACCCGCGTTCAAAATCCCCAGTTTTTTACTATTTCTTTATTTACTAATTTATTTTATATATTTTAGAATTTTATATTTAGTATTTTTTTCACTATCTCTGTTACCTCTTACCCTTACTCTCGTTCGGTTAGCGGTTCTCGAATTTGACTGGATGGATTTTGATAGGGTGGATTTTGATTGTGGGTGGATTTTGAACGTATCCCAGAGAAACAAACAGAAAATATTCTACAAATCTTATATATAATTAGTGCGACTAGAAAGAAATACATTAGTAAGCTTGTGATTAAACTTTATTTTAATCAGGTTGTACAAGAACTTTTATTTGTTGTTACACATTAGAATGAGATTAATTTATAGTTTATCCTAATGTATTGATATCAAAACATATAAGTAAAGTGCAAAAGTGACGCCGTGCAAAAGTGTCTCCTCGTGCCAAAGTTATATCCAATCAAGTAAACCATCGTTGTTATTATTTAAATTTATCTAATTTAGCAACGTTATTTGACAAATTGACGTTTAAAGTTGTATAATTATAACATAAGATTTATTAAAGTTGTTTTTAAATTATATAAAAAAAGTTTCTTACAACCGTTAGTGAGTTTTTTACCTCAAATTTTACATAAAATTTAGATAATTAAACAAATAACGCACGTCATAATACGTTTCGATTATAAAAGAAATTTATGATTTTTTTGTACTCAAAAGTTAATTATATTACTACAAAGTTCGTTAATACGGATTAAATTGTCTACAATTGATTCAAAAATTCGAACAATGACCGTGAATAACATTATAAACTTAACAACGCCATATAACATGAAACTATGTTGTATCTTTGTTTATTTTTAAACTTAGTATTTGCTCTCTCGTTCTTCTGTATTTTTTAAGTGATGAAACTGAGTTTTAAACTTTGCATGAAGTTTAAATTAAAAAGCTATTTTTACATTGTAGGTCGGCAGAACTTATCCGAACTATTCTTTTTTGATACAAGTGTAATTTAATTACTGACGCGTTTTTGAAATATAAACAAAGTAAATTATTTTTTGCCAAGGCGATATTTTTTTCGCTAGTTAACAACTAGTCTACAACACTTTAAGCTATACGTTTTTTGCAATTTGTTTGCAACACTCACCCTGTTTTTGAGCTAGTTTTAGTTTTATTCATAGTAGCATAGTTTACTACAAATTGAGAATGCAATTTCATTGACTAAAAAAAAAACAGGCACCAACTTTCTTCGACTATTTAAAGGTAGTTTTATTAGCTTAGCGAGGCCTTTTATCTTACAAGCTAACATTTAATAATCAGTTTTTGTTATCTGGAAAAACATTTGTTTTTATTTTCACACATATGTTAGACAAGCTTTTTTTAAAGACATACTAATAAATACTCATAAAATTACTAAAGAATTTTATGCTATTTATTGAAAATGTTTTGTAGAGTTACACAAACACAAAATAATTTGACACCGAAAGCAAATTAAAAACAAAAGTTAACTACGGACAACAACTTTTCATTAATAAAACCTTAAAAAACCAACCTTAACAGAAAGGTAAAAAATTTCAAGAATAGCTCTTAAAATATTTTTCTAAAGAAAATTATTTTCCTACCGAAGTTAACTAAAATTGAGTAAAAAAAAACTAAACAATATAAATATGTTCGACGTTGAAAATAAAGTTAGAATCAATAAAAACAAATGAAGCTATAAAACATCTTATCTTCATTAAGTCCTACAAGATCATTTCATTAAACTTTTCGCTGTCGAACTGTTATTTTTATTTTTTGAATGATTTATTATTAAAAATGTTGTCATATTATTGCAACTTAAGTTTATTTAAATGTTTTTTGGTTCAGCGCGTTTTAATAAGTTTTGCTTAATAATAAATATTGTACAAACTTCCTTTAGAAATTTTGACTGAAACAAAACTACTGCTGTTTAATTTTTTTAATTAATGTATAATAACTATTTATTTTAAAACAGAAAATTCTATAAAATTTATTACAAGGGAATACTTCTGCACAGCGTCACTTTTGCACGAAGACACTTTTAAACAGTTTGAAAAAATGTTTTTTTTAAGTTATTTGTTTTTTTTTCGCTATCTCTAATACCCCTAACACTTACCCTCGGTCGGTAACTTTTTTTTCTGTTGATCAACTGTTTTATATTTTTTTTTTTCTAAAATTTTTTTTTTTTTTTACTTTGTATATTTTTTACTCTCGTGCTAAAATGACCCTTCGTGCAAAGTTTTACACTCGTGCCAAAGTGACCAATGCAAAAATGTCCACTTTTGCAAAAATACACCCACCCCCTTTTAATTAGATATAAGTTTAGATAGGAATATGTTTACAATGTTTCAAAGTTCGTTTTTTTATTGTCAAACAACTTTTAATAGTATATCATAATAGTTTAACTTAATCTAAATATTGTTTAAAATTTGTTTTTTAACTTTAGTGATGCTTTAACGTCTGTATTAAGACTTTTTCTTGTTTCAGGTATTTTACTTATATTTTTAAGTAATTATTGACTAAAAAAAACAAACATTAAGAAAGAACTTTATTTATTTTGCAAACAAGTGTTCAACTAGATTAAAATAGTTAACTTAGTCTTTATCACATCAAAATAACATTTTAAAAACAGTAAAACAAAACTAAATATTCAATATAAATTGCTAGTCAGCTACAACTAAATGATTTAAAAAATTGGATGCCTCTTAGATATTTTGAAAGTCGTATTTACCAGAAAACAACTTTAGAACTATAAAAAAACCTAATTTATTGTGGAGGTGCAATCTATTCAATGATATGAAATTTGCAAAAGTTTTACTTAAAATCATCCCTACTAACTTCTACTCCTCCACTCGCACGCCCATGGCGTTCATGTCAGCAGTAACCCTTTCCAAGTACCCAGCATCCGGGTATCCGTACGGACCCGCGTTCAGCGACGTCTTGTGGTGGATGTCGTTCCAAGTGATGACGTTTTCTGCTCCTGACGTCAGCGACGTGCCAACCTGTAAATTATTTTATTTAAACTATTAATGTATTCAAATGTACTTTGAACGATAACTGTTTAATAGAACTACATTTGTTAATTGTTATCATTAACTTTTTTTAAATCTGGTATAAGTAATATTTATTTACCCTGAACGTCAGCTTCATCTTCCACGCCTTCTTCAATAATTTCAACACGTTCCTGCCCTCATCATTGTCTGGTAGGTAGGCAACCCTTTGGTCACCGCAGTAACTAACTCCGGGGTTCGGATGCTTACGGGTCTGCACGCCCCCGAGAAGCTTGTACCTAAATTTAGATTAATGATAAAGGTTTCCGTAAAAAATCTTGGTTACTTTAGTAGTGCTAAGATTTTATTTATCAATCAGAAAAAAGAATAGCACTAAACATATGATATAAAAAACTTAAGTATAAATATGAATGGAAATTTAAAAAAAAAACTGTTTAAACTTTCGAACCTGATCATTATCAAACCACACTCGTTGTACCCTTCGCACTGATCGCCACTAAACGTCGAAACGTGCATGGTGCCGTTGGGGCAGGGACCCAGATTTTCCACGGCAACCTCCCTGCACACCGGGCACTTGTTGCTAATTTTCATGACGTCACTAATGCAAGTGGAGTGGAACACGTGCTCGCACTTGCCCGTCGATTTCAGCGGTCCGTTCTGCTTCAGTGGTTCCAGACAAACGGGACAATCTTTGCCTTCGTGGTCAGGTGTCAGCGGCACGTCAACTCCGACAAAATTGTTTCGGTCTCCGGCATCAGGGTCGGCCTCGTCATAATTTGGAATTGTTTCTTCGTCGTTCACCATTCCCATCCTGTGTAAATGTGGTGCACGTGGATTTCCAGCTACTGGTACACTAGCTCCCAATGCATACATGGCTGCCGTGCTGAAATTACCACTTCTAAAACATTTTTTAAAAACGTGCTTCAGTTTTTTGTCATCAACGCTGCTTTTTTGATTCTTTTTTGTAACTTTCCTTAGATTTCTTTTAAGGAAGGACGATGGGACATTTTGTTCAGCCACTTTAACGGCGCTTCGCGTAAACCGCTTACTTGGCAGAACGGTTTGGCGCGTGGCTTTCTGCGAGACTCTGGCTGCAGTTTTACCTGCTTTGCTCGTCTTTGCACCTTTATGTTTAGCAATCCTTGAGATGATTTTGTGAAGACGATCAGCTTTGACGTTCAGTGCTTTAGTAGTACTTCTAGTGACTTTCTTAACACTTGAGTCTTTAGCTTTAACTCTTCTTTTAGGCATTATTTTCGGTTACTAAGTTTTATTTCTAAAGATAAATAGTTTATTCTAGGTTAGCTTTCTTACAATAAAATTAATACCTTTTAAAAATAGAAGTTAATAAACTATACTAAAATTTCTCCAAACACTTATCTTATTTTTGCTATAAGTGTTTTGAATAAAAAACTTGCAAAAATAATACTTTTTAACTATAATAAAAATAATTTACATTAGTTCTACATATTTCAAATATTTTTAGTATAAAATAACAAAAAACAACAAAACTAATATTATTCAGTGAGTGTGCAAGTTTTATGATTTTTTTTTAGTTTTAGAGTAGATTTGTTTTAAATGTAAACGATAACAAAATAAAATGATCAAATAAAATAAAAACTTATTTTACAGTAATCTTCCTTTATTGAAGCAACATATTTTTCTGTTTGTTAACGAATCAACACACTTCAACTGGGTTTATAATGGAACAGATAAAAATATAAAGTTTAAATAAGTCAAAAGAGTTGCAATGATGATTTATATAAAAACTCAAAGACTTAGTACAATTATTACATTGCATTGCAAAAATCATTTTGATATAAAACAACATCTTTATTTAGCACATTAGTCATGATACAAAATCTTTAAACTTAATATAATATTTATTACTGGTGTATCTATGTATTAATCATCAAATGTTTAATGTAAAATTTGTTAGTTGAAAACTCACTACAGATTGTAAGAAAAAGGCTTTAAAGAAATCAAATACTATTTATAGCAACTTTAATAAACGTCAATTTAACAAATAACGTTGCTAACTAAAGTTAAGCTAAATAATAACTAATGATAGTTTACTTAGATTATAGTTATGAATTAAGTCTTTATTTCTTCAGACCTGAATGTAAACCAATCATATTTATTTATGTTTTACTGTTAATATACTTTTATCACATGTAAAAACACATTTTATCATTTTAAATGTATACATAAGTTATTAACTTAATAACTATTTTTAAATAGTTAGTGTGGCTTTATACCTTAGTTATGTATTAAAATATCAATGGAAAGAATAAGTTTAAGATTTGGTTTATAAGTTTGCTTTTTAATTTTTAAGTGAATTGAAAAAATTTAAGCTGGATAACAATTTATATGTAGAGATATTGGATGAAAAAATAGACCAAAATGTACTGAACTTGAAATAGTAAGAACTTGTAAATTTTAAATGTTGCCAAAAACATTTACATATTTTCTAAGATAAAAGTTTATAAAAGTGTCGGATTTTTAAGAAACATTTTTCAAACTTAAAGGAAAGTTCATTTTACAACAACTTCAAAGACAGTTTTTAGTTTTAATTGTTTAAAATTTTTATAGTAACTAAAATTTTCAAAATTGGAAGATAACAACTTATTTAAATTTTTTGTTTATATTAATAATGAAAAGGATTTTTTTTTGCTTTGATTTTCTCATACTTTTTTATATATTTCGAACACATTTGTTCTTTTTACAACCTTCAATAACTTGTATACGTTTTATTTTATACAAAATTATTATTCAAACGTTTATTAAAACTGAAAAGAAAACTTGAATTTATATCAGCCAAAAAGTAATCAAATAAACGATATCTATAGAATTTAGGTTATTGATTTTAATTTTTAAGATAAAAGACATTGTAAGGCTAATGACTTTAACTTATCTATAGTAACTTTACTTGCTTTATTTTGTACTTCAAACAATGAAATTATTTTGTCATCGTAAATAATACTGCAACTGTAGATAAGAATTTTAGAATAAAAGACTTCTCAAGTTCTGATAAAGCCGATTAAACTAAAGATGTATGACTGCTGTTTAATTATTTATCTGTGTTGAAACCGTAAGTAAACCTTAATATTGCTTTTTTTCGTAAAAATATTATTTTATATAATTTCTTATCAAAATTAGAAAACTAATATGAATTTTAATTTTTGTGAATAGTTTAGTTCTTGTATTTTGTAAATCAAATTTGAAAGAATTTTTTGTTTGAAGGCGTTGTTAAGCTAATAAATTAGTAATATTTTTTTGTCATTTTACAACTACCATGTTTTACCTATAGACAATGTAGTCCGTAAGAACCACTTTAGAATAAATGATTAAAGTTTGTAAACAAAACAAAGTAGTTAATCACGTTATTACATGCTATAATCTGTTTATCTCTCTAAACTTTAAAGACCTTAAAAAGTAAAGACTACTATCACTGACATGAGAGAAAAAAATATGTCAACTTATTTTTTGATTATAAATGCAAGCAACTTAAATACTAAGATGTTAAGGTTTAATTTAATTTCATTATAGTTTTATTTCGGTTTATAACAGTGTTTCACGTTTTTTGTTTAAATGTAAAGATAACTAAGCCACTTTGTTTTAATAGTAAAAAGTCATAAATATTTTTTTTACAAACTAAAATAATCTATCAGTTGCTAAAGTACAAGTTTTTTAAAACTGTTAATAAAAAAAGTTGCTTTATATTCCTATTTCGCTAAACACTGCATGAATTTATAATTTTGCTAAATTATAAAAAAAATCGTTTTAAGTAAACACATTATAACTTTTCTCTAATTCAACGAATACATTTGTATGTTATTTTTAATCTTTATTTAGTTTTATATAATTCAAATACAACATTTATTAAAGTTATTAACAAGAAGCATAACATTTCTATCGGACCTCGTTCTGGTTATTGCACATATTTATGATGCCTTTACTTCAAAATAGTTATAAAAGTATATCATTCTCCTTTCTATACAAAGCACGTGTTGATTTCAAGATACACATATACAGCTATTTGAAAAAAAGTTATTACAATCATTAGAAAATCATCAATAGTAATAAGATACATTAATGTTTGTTCCCTAGGCAAAATTAAAACTAGCTTATTTTGGATAATAACTAAACTTAAATTTTATTTTTTAATCAACAAGACCTCTACGTAGTAAATACATGTAACTTTGCTATGAAAACTACATGTTATACTTAAAAAAACAATAACATTTTGTTACTTAAACATTTCAAGCAACATCTTGTTGCTTAATTATTTCAACCAGATACCGTTAACATTGCTCTTATAAGTTGATTTTTTCTTTTGTATATGGTCATATTTTACGCAGTCTGACTCAGTAATGAATTGAAATTTGTTGTGTTACCAGAGTTTTAGATTAAATACTTGTTATGCTTAAAGTTGATATCAGTGTTTAAACTTTTAACAATTTTGCTCGCTGTTTAATCTAAGGAAATTTAAAACACATGACATTTAAATTATTTTTTTTAAAGCGATTTTTAAAACAACAGAGCTTTTAATGTCATGTTAGTTTATTGTATAGCTTTATGAAAAAAAAAATTGGACGGAATATTTTGTAAAATAATTTACATTTAGTTTCAAACTAGCATTAAAAAAAAAACTTAGTTAAGCAAAATCAAATATAAACAAAACATGATAATAAGTTTAACATGATTTACAACTCGATCAAGTTAATATTAACGTTTAAAATATCTAAATGAAACTACTTATGTTATATAACTCTTTGTGAAAACAGTTTAGCTAAAACAAAACATTTCACTGAACATTAAAATGATTTCACAGTTAAGAACTCTTTTGAAAAAAAAAAAACATATAGAAAAATGGATTCATATATATCTCGTGTACAAACTGCATTTAATATTGTATTGGTAAAATTTTGTCACACATATGTATAGACTAGTCGCAATTATTTCCAAGTATTGTTTATAAAACTTTGGTTTTTTGCTTTTACCACACAGTTTGTAGTTAGATAAAAATGTATACTTCACGTGGAAGTTGACTATAAGTTTTTAATGTACCGCTCTGTACTTTATTGAAAGTAAATAATACAATGTTTTAAATTGTTTATAGACAAAATGAAGAGATGCACTAAAAAGTTTTGTTTAAGGACTTGATGAACAAAAATAACATTTGGTTATTACTTCACACACCACTGATACTGATTGATTTCTATAAGTTTGAAAAAAAGTTTATATTATATATAGTTTAAAAAAAACGTTAGAGCTTAAGCTTGTTTTTTAAATAAAACTTTGAGAGTTTTAATACAGTCATCTTAAAAAACAATACTTTAAAACAAAATTTAATTGAATTAATACCGTTTTAAACCTACTCTTGTAAACTGTTCATTGCTTGAACAAAAAATAATTATACGTTAAATAACAAAATTAATAAACGACAGTAAAAAAAAATAAAATCACTAAGTACATTAGTAAAATATATCTTTAATTAAATAGAACTAAAATTAAACAACACAGCTAAATTAGCTAACAGTTTGTATACTATAGGCTGACGGCTAAATAGTTCTAGATATTTTTGTTTGCTTGATCACACCAGCTAATATAATATTTCTTCCAATATTTTGAAAATTGTAGAAAAAAAATTATTATAATTGAGTAATTGCTTTATTAAGACTCATCAGCTTTCGTCGTCTAATAAGTTTTATTTAAATATATTCAAATTAATCGTTCTTATCTTTTTTTTAATGACGGTTTGTGCTTAAATAGCAACAGACTCAAACAAAAATACAAAAGACTACTGTCATATTTATAACGTTATCTATTCTTAAAAGTACTTTGATAAAATACTTTAATCTTATAGTTTTTTTAATCTTTATTGCTGTTAAAAGTTGTATATTAAGTACCAAAGAATTTCAAGGATTTAATTAAGAAACTTATTACTTTAGTTTTTTCGTGTTAATTATAGAAAATACCTTCAGAAGTTCAGTTAAGCAACCACATAAATACGCTTTTACATATAATATCCAATATCATTAAAACTTAATTGATGTTATGGATTTAGCTTATCTCTTGATATAATGGTTGACATAAAGCTTTTAAAAGTGAAGCTTATGGTTAACTAATATTTTAATTTAAGATATATAATTTTGACTTATTTAAAGCAACTAAGTTGTATGTACGCAAAACAAAACCTTAAATACGATAATTATCCATGTTACAAAACACTTATTTTTAATAACTTAAATTTTTCTTAAAAACAAGCTCAGAACTAGATGCAAGTTATTTCGCAAGTATCTAACTGTAGTGCTTATTAATAATCGCAATAAATTGATCAAAACTATTAAAATCTTTATTTGAAGCACATAAAAACTCGTAGGTATTATCTAAGAAAAATTTTAAATTGATTAATCCGACCAATTTTTAATTTTGATAATATTGAGATAAGTTTGATTGAGCAACCACATATTTATGCTTTTATAAAAAATATTAACTTTAATTAAAACTTAATTCATATGTAGTATAAATTTTTGTCAGGTAGTTGATAAAAAATTTTAAATTTAAGAGCTTATGCTATATTGTCTGATAAATTTAAAACATCTGAGTATTTTATCTTATTTAAAACATTTTGTAAACAAATTAAAAACCCTTTAAAACGACAAACTTACATATGATAAAACATTTAACTTGACATTTAATAAGTTAGTTTTCTGTTAAAAACAAGCTCATAAATAGATACAAGCAACCATGCAAGGATTCAACAGTAGTACTTAGTAACAATCGCAACTAATTAACTACAATAATTTAAACCAACTGCGAACCATTTCTTTTTTTATAAATCATAAAAGTGTGAAACAAAAATAGGAGTGATGTTCGGTTTTCATGTTACGGTTTCAATGTACAAAAAAATATATTTATTGTAACGTTGTATAAAAATATTATTTGTTTTTGTATCACGGTTTCCTTAAACTTTACCTTTGGTAGGTAAGTTTTTTTTTTGATTTATTTAATTTTTTTAAATAACTTTTATTAACAATTACTTTTTTCCCCCTTTTTTTTTTTTTTTACTATCACTGTTACTCCTAGCCCTTACCCTCAGTCGGTAACTTTTTTCTTCTTTGTTTTTATTAGTTTATTTATTTTTTTTTCTTATATTTTAAAAGATTTTTCTCACTCTTGTGCAAAACTGACCCTTAGTGAAAAATTGTCTTCGTGGAAAAACTCCTTTGGGCAAAAGTGGATTCGTGCAAAAATCCCTTTGTGCAAAAGTGTTATCGTGCAAAATTGTTTGTTTGTGCATATTTGACTCTTCGTGCAAAAATGTCTTCGTGCATGTTTGACCCGTTCCCTAAATACATTATTATGACTTTCTTGCCTAGCAGTGAATATTAAAGTTATTTTAAAGCTTTGTTTAAAAAATTCTTAATTACAATCAATAAAAATTGAGACGTGATTTTGTATTTACACATGCTATATGCTTTATTTTTATTACCTAAAACTTTGGAAAATTATTTCTACAATTAATCAAAACGTACTTGGCGTTAAATTTTGGCTTTGATGGTAGTGTTTAGTTAAAATAATAAAATTCATTACGGTTACTAAAATTACTTGAAAATTAATTTGATTTTTGTTTGTGTTTTAGACAATAAAATTGCGTCTAGATTTAAATTTTTGATTTTAGTTTTGTTATAGGTACTTGTTTCAATGTTGTTATAAACAAATATCGTTGCTGCAAAATAATTTTAGTTCCTTTTAAGGTTTAGAAAAATTTAAAACTATAGCTTAAAAATAACATATATAAAATTTATCTTTAGTATCATGCAAAAAATACTTCTACTGCATACAAAAAAAAACAATCGTTTAGTAGAAAACTTAATCTAAAATTAAATTAAATTATTTACAGCTCAAATCTTTTTTTTACTAAGGTAAGGTTTGGCTAACGCTTTCAAGCATTTAAAAACCAAAAGGTACAATAAGGGACTTTTTCTGCATATTATATTAAACTTTATTAATCACATGTGTTGTTCCTTGATACAGAGAAACAAACAGTGAATATTCTACAAAATTTATATATAATTAGTGCGACATTAGCAAGCTTGTGATTAAACTTTAATTAATCAGGTTGTACAAGAGATTTTATTTATAGTTACACATTAAAATGAGATTATTTTTATAATTTATCCTAATGTATTGATGTAAAACATATAAGAAAGGTGCAAAATTGACATCCACTCAAGTAAACTATCGTTAGTTATTATTTAAATTTATTTTATTCAGCAACGGTATTTGATAAATTGACGTTTTAAGATGTTTTATTATAGCATAAGATTTATTAAAGTTGTTTTTAAATAATATAAGATTTCTATAAAACTTTTTTTTCTTACAACCGATTGTGAGTATTTACCAACAAATTTTACATAAAAATTTGATGATTAATCAAATAACGCACGTCATAATACGTTTGTATTATAAAAGAAATTAACGACTTTTTTCTATAAAAAGGTTACTCATTTTATTACAAAGTTCGTTAATACGGATTAAATTGTCTACAAGTGATACAAAAATCTAACGTTGACAATGAATAACATTATAAACTTAACAACGCCATATAACATGAAACCTGTGGTATATTTGTTTATTTTTAAACTTAGTATTTGCTCTCTCGTTCGTGTGTATTTTTAAAGTGATGGATATGAGTTTTAAACTTTGCATAAAGTTGAAAGTAAAAAGCTAGTTTTTCATTGTAGGTCGGTAGAACTTATCCGAACTATTCTTTTTTGATACAAGTGTAATGTTACCGATTACTGACGCTTTTTTGAAATATAAACAAAGTAAATTATTTTTTGCCAAGGCGATATTTTTTTCGCTAGTTAACAACTAGTCTACAACACTTTAAGCTATACTTTTTTTTGCGATTTGTTTGCAACGTTCACCCTGTTCTTGAGCTAATTTTAGTTTTATTTATAGTAGCATAGTTTACTACAAATTGAGAATGCAATTTCATTGACTAATAAAAAACAGGCACTAACTTTTTTCGACTATTTATAGGTAGTTTTATTAGCTTAGCGAGGCCTTTTATCTTATAAGCTAACATTTAATGGTCAGTTTTTGTATCTGGAAAAACTTTTCTTTTTATTTTACACAGATGTTAAACAAGCTTTGTTAAAAGAAATACTAAGAAATATTCAGAAAATTTCTAAAGAATTTCATACTATTTATTGAAAATGGTTTGGTACACAAATACAAAATAATTTGACACCGAGAGCAAACTAAAAACATTAGTTGTGAACCGACAACTACTTTTCATTAATAAAACCTTGAAAAACCAACCTTAACAGAAAGTTAAACATTTTTAATGGTAGCTGTTAAAATATTTTTCTAAACAAAGTTATTTTTCTATCAAAGTAAACTAAAATTGAGCAAAAAGACCAGACAATAGAAATATTTTCGACGTTGAAAATAATGTTAGAATCAATAAAAACAAATGAAGCTATAAAACATCTTATCTTCATTAAGTCCTACAAGATCATTTCATGTAACTTTTCGCTGTCGAACTGTTATTTTTTTTTTTGAATGATTTATGATTAAAAATGTTGTTATATTATTGCAACTTAAGTTTATTTAAATGTTTTTTGGTTCAGCGCGTTTTAATAAGTCTAGCTTAATAATAAATATTGTACAAGCTTTCTTTAGAAATTTTGACTGAAACAAAACTATTACTGTCTATTTTATTTTTTTTAAATTAATGTATAATAACTATTTATTTTAAAAGAGAAAATTTTATAAAATTTATCACGAGGGAATACTTCTGCACGGCGTCACTTTTGCACTAAGACACTTTTAAACAGTTAAAAAAATGCATTTTTTTTTTATTTATTTGTTTTTTTTAATCGCTATCACTAATACCCCTAAGTTAGGGACGTAGCTAGCTCAAAAAAGTTACGCATCTACAAAAATTTAAACATATGAAATGACGCGTGATAACGTCCTAGCCGGAACACAGCTACCTCTTAATGTTATTGAATTTAATCTGAAACTCTGCAGTTATGTTAATACATTAAAAATGGAATGTTGAAGTACGAATGATAAGTGTAAAAAGATAATTTATTTTTCTCAACACCCCTATGACTCTTTATTTGTTGCCACTTGTGTAACAGAAAACATTTATTAAAAATAAGTATAAAAAATCACAATTTAACTCAAAATTTGTATTCATTAAATCAAACATTTAACGTAGTCAATAGTAACAACAAGTTATGCAAATTTTTGTAACATAAAATTGTATGATTTTGATTTTTGAAGCTACAGCTTTCATTAGGATCAATTTTGCATGCAACTATTTGTCAAATTAAAAGCTATAACGCGCTAAATGTTACAATTTTGATGTATTTAATTCGTTTAATCTTTACGACACTAAAAACGCTAGAGAATACATACATGTCGAAATTATCTCTCAGGAGTGCATAACTAAGTTTAAATGAATACTTAAAGCTAAGAAAGCAGAGTCTTTTTAAGCTGAAATAAAAGCAAGTTTTTTCGCATGTAAGTATACGTTTCTGTAGATTTACAGAAACGTACCATGCCACGTGCCTGCCCCTAACCCTTAACCTTGGTCGGTTACTTTTTTTTCTTCAGTTGATTAATTTTTTTATTTTTCTTTTTCTAAACTGAAATTTATAGTTCTTTTTACTTTGTATATTTTTTTACTCTCGTGCGAAAATGACCCTTCGTGCAAAGTTTTCCACTCGTGCAAAAGTGACCCATACAAAAGTGTCCCCTTGTCCAAAAATGCACCCAACCCCTTTTAGTTAGATATAAGTTTAGATATAAACATATTAACAAACTTTTAAAGTTCTTTTTTTATTGTCAAACAAGTTTTTAAAGTATATATTAATAATCTAACTTCAACTATATAAATTTTAAAATTTGTTTTCTAACTTTAGAAATGCTTTAACGTTTGTATCAAAAACTTTTTTATGTTTCAGGTATTTTACTTATATATCTAAGTAATTATCGACTAAAAAAACAAACATTAAGAAAGAACTGTATTTATTTTGCAAACAAGTGTTTAAGTAGATTAAAACAGTTAAGTTAGTCTTTATCACATCAAAAGAACATTTTAAAAGCAATAAAAACAAAAATAAATATTCTATATAAATTGCTAGTCAGCTACAACTAAACCAATTAGAAAATTTGCTGCCTTTAGATATATTGAAAGTCGTATTTACCAGAAAACAACTTTAGAACTATAAAAAAACACCTATTTATTGTGGAGGTACAATCTATTTATTGGTATGAAAATTTGCAAAAGTTTTACTTAAAATCATCCCTACTAACTTCTACTCCTCCACTCGCACGCCCATGGCATTCATGTCAGCAGTAACCCTTTCCAAGTAGCCAGCATCCGGGTATCCGTACGGACCAGCGAACAGCGACGTCTTGTGGTGGATGTCGTTCCAAGTGATGACGTTTTCTTCTCCTGACGTCAGCGACGTACCCACCTGTAAATTATTTTATTTAAATTATTAATGTATTCAAATGTACTTTAAACGATAAATATTTAATTGAACTCCATATTTTAATTGTTATCATTAACTTTATAAATCTGGTATAAGTAATATTTATTCACCCTGAACGTCAGCTTCAACTTCCACGCCTTCTTCAATAATTTCAACACGTTTCTGCCCTCATCATTATCTGGCAGGTAGGCAACCCTATGGTCGCCGTGGTAACTAACTCCGGGGTTCGGGTGCTTACTGGTCTGCACGCCCCCGAGAAGCTTGTACCTGAAGTTGAATTAATGATAAAGGTTTTCCTAAAAGATCTTGTTAACTTAAGTAGTGGTAAGATTTTATTTATCAATCAGAAGAAAGAGTAGCACTAAATATATGATATAAAAAACTATAGTATAAATTTAAATTGTAAATTAAAAAAAACTGTTAAAACTTTTGAACCTGATCATTATCACACCACAGTCGTTGTACCCTTCGCACTGGTCGTCACTAAACGTGGAAACGTGCATGGTGCCGTTGGGGCAGGGACCCAGATTTTCCACGGCAACCTCCCTGCACACCGGGCACTTGTTGCTAATTTTCATGACGTCATTAATGCAAGTGGAGTGGAACACGTGCTCGCACTTGCCCGTCGATTTAAGCGGTCCGTTCTGCTTCAGTGGTTCCAGACAAACGGGACATTCTTTGCCTTCGTGGTCAGGTGTCAGCGGCACGTCGACTCCCACAAAATTGTTTCGGTCTCCGGCAGCAGGGTCGGACTCGTCATAATTTAGAATTGTTTCTTCGTCGTTCCCCATTCTCCTCCTGAGTAAATGTGGTGCAACCATGTGCACATGCTGCCCGATCGGGTGCATACTCATCCACCCGGGATTCATTAGATAAGCAGCACGTGGATTTCCAGCTACTGGTACACTAGCTCCCAATGCATACATGGCTGCAGCGCTCCTATTACCACTTCTGTAACATTTTTTAAAAACGTGCTTTAGTTTTTTGTCATCAACGCTGCTTTTTTGATTCTTTTTTGTAACTTTCCTTAAACTTCTTTTAAGAAAGGACGGTGGGACATTTTGTTCAGCCACTTTAGCGGCGCTTCGCGTAAACCGCTTACTTTGCAAAACGGTTTGGCGCGTGGCTTTCTGCGAGACTCTGGCTGCAGTTTTACTTGCTTTGCTCGTCTTTGCACCTTCAAGTTTAGCTTTCTTACTAGCAATCTTGGAGATGATTTTGTGAAGACGATCAGCTTTGGTGTTCAGTGCTTTAGTAGTACTTCTAGTGACTTTCTTAACACTCGAGTCTTTAGCTTTAACTCTTCTTTTAGGCATTATTTTGGGTTACTAAATTCTATTTCTAAAGATATAAAGTTTATACTAGGTTAGCTTTCTAACAATAAAATTGATACCTTTTCAAAATGGAAGTTAATAAACTGTATTCAAATTTCTCCAAACACTTATCTTATTTTTTTTATTAGTGTTTTAAAAAAAAAACTTGCAAAAACTATACTTTTTAACTATAATAAAAATAATTTACATTAATTCTACATATTTCAAATATTTTTAGTATAAATTTAGATAACAAAAAAAAACAAAACTAATATTATTCAGTGAGTGTGCAAGTTTTATGATTTTTTTTAGTTTTTGAGTAGATTTGTTTTAAATGTAAACGATAAATAAAATTATCAAATAAAATAAAAACAAATTATACAGTAATCTTCCTTTATTCTAGCAACATATCTATCTGTGTGTTAATGAATCAACACACTTGAAGTAAAAATATAAAGTTTAAATAAGTCAAAAGAGTTGCACTGTTGAATTATATATAAGTCCAAAGACTTAGTACAATTATTACATTTACTGCAAAAATTCTTTTGATTTAAAAAAACATTTGTATTTAGCACAGTAGTCATGAAACAAAATCTTTAAACCTAAAAAAATATTTATTACTGGTGTATCTTTAACTTTGACATCATAAACATGATAAAAAAAATCGTTTGAATCCCTAAAAAAATAATTCCAAAGATAACTTAGTCTACTAATATACAAAGTGTATGAACTATATAACTATAATTTTACCCTTTGAGTACTATAAAACACTTTTCAGTTTATATTATTTAAAAACGCAATCTAAAAGATAAAAAAAACATTTATTTGCCAAAAAATTGATGCAAAATTTTGATTAAAAAGTACACTGTATTAGTCAAAATAGTTAAATAAAAGGTTGACACCCTTTAAAGAGAAAATGTATACTTATATACTTTATACTGTCATTAGTCATTTTAAGTTTAGAAAAAAGTTTCAGTATCAGCGCAAACTTATTATAGCTTAAGATACAACAAATTAAGAGAAGCTGTGCAGATATCAGGGTTTCCAAAATTTTTGTTTTTTTTTCCAGGTGTTCTGATTTTTTAAGAGTTTCTAACAACAAAAGGGTTGCCCTTTTTTTAAGAAATTTCTTTCAATTTTTCAAAAGTACATTTTAGTTTAAGGTAAAAAACTGGGTTAATTAATATAACAACATTAAAAAGATTCTGTAAAGGTACTATGAATAGACGTTAAAAGGTATCTGAGTGTGCAATCGATAACCGAAAAGCTTCGTGCCATAGGTCCTAGGGCATATATTTTGAGCGCTTTTTTTGTCGCTCAATTAACTATAAATGATAGATTTTTTGTGTCAAATTAGTTGTTTATTACTTAAGTGTTAAAATTGGTAAAAATTCAAGGTTTTTTAGTAATTTTTTGTAAAAATTTCAGATCTTTCTCAAATTTTACAAATTAAATGTTTTTCCAGTTTTTTTTTTTGCCCGAAATGTCACATTCCAGGTTTCACTAGGTTTTTCCAAATTCCAGGTTTATTGGCAACTCTGCAACAGGTTGATTGCTCTATTTAAATTGAAAATAAAATTTTAAGTAAAATGCTGTCTTAATCAATATAACAACATTGAAAATATACTTGAGTTTAGTCACTTTTAGAAAATTATCTATATGATATACTCTAATCGAAATTTAATCACTTGAATTTTAAATTTTTTTTAAATTAAAGTAGTTCTAGAATTCCATTTTTCTCAATATTATCAAATCACCGGTTTTTCCACGTATTTTTCCTAAACTGTTAAATTCAAGGGTTCAAGGATTTTTGCAACTTATATATATAAATAAATAACAATTACAGAGGTTTAACAATTACGTTTGATTAGCTAAGACTTTTTAAAGCTTATTGATAGTTTAATGTAATCACATTACAATTTAACAACTTTATCTGTAAATTAAGTGTGTACATATAAATCGACACAATTTTATTAAACGTTAAAATTGTACAAATCAATATATTTATTAAATCTATATACTTCGTAATAAATTTTTATATCACAAAATATATCTGTTAAACATGAATTCAAACTAATAAAAATAATAATTTAAGAGTATTACAAAAAATAAATTTTTAATTCTAATAATATTTAACAGCTAGCTACAATGTTAAAAATACTTTGAATAAGCATCTCAAAGACAACAAAGATCAGGTTCTTGAACAAAATTTGTATACAAAATTAAAAATATTGAAAATACATCAACTTTATCTTGTTTAAAAAAAAGTCTTTAATATTTTTAAAATCCTTCAAATTATTCTAGTTCAGCCTAAGTTTAGAAAACCTAGTAATATTCTGAGTCAGTGGCCTAGCTTGGTATTTAACAGAGGCTGGAAAAATTTATAAATTAAAAAAAAAAACACTAGCTTAAAATTGTTTTTTTAAGCTAAATAAAAACGATATTTTAAGTAATACATTTATATTAACTTTACTTTATTTTTAACATCTAAGTTATTGTTCAAAATATACTTATTTAATATAAAATTTACTATTTTTAACAACTATAGCTAACTTCATTTAATTTAAACTTGACTATTGTTTTCAGCTTTTTTACAAATGTAAAGGAAATAACATAAAAATAATAGCTTAATAATTATTAATAAACAATGTTTTTGGTATTAATATAAAGACTTTTGCAATTAACAACTAAAACATTATCAAAGATATTTATATCCTAATAAAATAAAATTTATGTAGGTTATTAAACACTTTTAAAGATAATTAGCTAAGTAAAAAATGAAGTGGAGTCAAGCATAGCAAAAAAGTTGTAAAATAAACAAAAGGTAATAAATAATACTTAATTACAAAATTTATTTATCTAAAACAAAAAATATTTTTTGAAGAAGTATTAACAATTCTCAATACAAATTAAAAAAGGCAGAGGTTAGTCAGACTTTGCTTCGAATAGACAGAATTAAAAAATATAGCAAAATCTAATAATATATCACTAACTGGAATTTAAGAAAATAAAAGGTTTAAAAAATAGTATTCATAATAATTAAAATTTTCTTTTTATATAAAAATTCTAAATTTCTAGTATACATAAAACTTTTAAAAATAAAAAAATGAAAAACACAATTTGTCAATACACAGAATAAACAAGTAAATCAAATTATATACAATTACTCTTATTTTTAAATTTAAAAAACTAAAGTTTGTTAATAAAATAAAAAAGTTAAAACATAAAGTTTAAAAAAAATGTAAAAACATCTAAAAAATTTTTTAAGCCATAAGAAAATTTTAAAAGTGATTTTTTTTATTTATTGTTAGACATTTTTAATTTTAATATGTAGTTTTCTTTAGCCTTTTTTAAACTTTATAGTTGTAAAAATTTGTAGAAGAAAACCTATAAAGAAAAAATTTTCTACTAAAAATAACAAAAAAAGCTTCATACCATTTGGACATAGTAGTAATATAGTAATAGAATCATCTTGTGTTGGTCTGCTATTTTTTAGATCAACTTTTTAACATAGACAACTAGCTGATTTATTTTTTTATTTGCAAGGGGTTATACAATACCACTGATACTACTTTCCTTGTTTGTTTTATTAAAAATCTAATTAGTATCAAAATAATTTTTTTTTTGAAAAACTATAATATACTTTTAAAGGAAAAAAAAAAACTTAACTTTATAATATTAACATCGTCATTCTTTAAGACAAAAAAGTGTCCTGCGGTAATTAAAAACCGGCTTAAATGACCTTAAACAATCTTAAATCATAATGAGGTTGGCCAAATACTTAAAACTATTTCTATTTTTTGAAACTAAAAAACTGGTATTTTTTAGTTTGTTTAGAGAGTAAGAAAAATTGCACTTGAATCAACTAACGTCATTTAAAATATATAGAAAACTATTTTAAAATTAAAAAAAAAATGTTATAACTATCCTAAGTAGTTTTAATATAACAAAAACTATTGTGAGTCAGCCTGAATTTTAAAAAAGTTATAAAACTTAATGATCTGTACTGAGTCATACAGACATTTTCTAAAACTTCAAAACATCTTGAGAATCCTGAGTGTCCTGACATCATTTTTTTTTCAGAATATCTTAAAATGTACAATTTTTTCTTCAAGTAAATTTATTAAAAATTATAGACAACAGCTTTTTCATTATCAAGAATATTTTTTGATAAAAAACTTTCATAAATAATACTTTAAAATATTATGAACTAAAATAAGTAAAAATACACAATTTATTTATATAAAAGCTACTTAATAGAAAAATAACATTTTGTTCTCACGTACATGCATTTCTCTATTCTCTTTCGCATAAGTTATTCTATTATATTTTATCAGGGTTGCCATAGAGCAAGCTGAGAAAAACTTTTTGACTTTTGCCTGACTTTATATTAAATGTTCCTGATTTTTCTAAAGTTCTTAACTTGAACTTATTTTAAATTCATAATCCAACACTTAAAACTTTATAAAACTTTCCATCTTGTACTTCCTCTTATCATTTAGTAAAAGTTTTTCAACAAATAGATCTATTTTTATATATTTTCAAAACTTAAGTAATAAACTAAACCATGGCATATATCTTTCTTATAACTCATTTTTCAAATTAAAATGACTTTGAAAAATTATAAAGAGGTAAAGTATACACATAAACTTGGATAAAGCACTAAACTTAGTGCTAATCTATAAAAAACTTAATTATTTACTTACACAAAAATCACTTTGATTCTAAAATTGTGCAAGATAAACGTTTGTGTATACATATTATATTAGGAAGTGTCCTTGCCACAGATAATCAATACTTTAGTAAATACTACAAAAAAAAGGTTGTTGAAGTAGGGTATCTGTTCAATATAATAGTAGAAAAGTTATGCAGATTTATAATGGATATTTTACTAATTTTTACCAGATAAAGGCATAGGGAGAAAAATTAATTTCGTAAATTTCTAGGAAAATTAAGAAATTTTAGTATGAATTTTGAGGATGCATAATTATTTTTTTACCATTTGAAAGCTTTGGAAAATAAGGATTTTTGTAAATTTAAACAGGCAAAATCTGACGTTTTTTTTAAATTTTAAAAATTTCCAGACTTTTCCTGAGTTATAAAAAAAATCATTTTTTCTTTACTTTTTTTTTTTTTTAGTTTTTCCTGACTTTCCATACCTCATGTTCCTTATTTTTCTCTTGCGCGTGAGTTTTTCTCTATAATTTTTCATTCTCTCGCACCTGAGCTTCTCTAATCTCATTTACTCTCTTGCGCGTGAGAATCTTTTACCAAACTTTTCTTAAACTTATCAAGCCAGCCTGGGTTTGCTTGAGTGGTAACTAGATAGGAGATTAAATAGGTGGTGTAAAACAAAATTAAAAAGTTCTGTTTTACAACCCTTAATATCTTAAAATAAAAAAATATTGTTGTTAAACTCAACAAAAACAAATTTATAAAAAGATTAAGCTAAAATTAGTTTGAAAATGGGTTGCCACTCATTGAACCAAAATGACTTTAAATTATTTAAAGTTTTTAGAATCTTATTTTCATGTTTTTTTACCAACCCAAAATACTAATCTAATACCTCATGTACACTTTTAACTCCTAAATTACTTAATGATAAACAGTTCAAGTATACATCTGAACTTGAAGTTTACTTAACTAATGACAATTTCTTTTTAAAAGCTCAAGCTTTAAAGTATAGTTTAACTAAAATTTAAGAAAATAATTTTAAAATATTATACTAAACCAAAGTTGTAAATTTTATTTTTCATACAAAATGTTTTATTTTTATTTTTTTAGTCTAACCTCATATAGGACATTTAGGCATTAATTTAGATTAGCTATTAATCTCAAATTTAATATAAATACTCAAATTATATTTCTAAAAAACATGATACATATTTTATAAAAATTCAAAATGATTATCCCAAAAATTTAAAAATATTCTTTAAACTATTCTTATTTAAATTAATCTAACCCTAGTTAAGTAGAGTATAAATAAAATTAAATCCTTGAGTTATTCTGACAATTTTAAAGTTGTCATAATATTTCCTGAGTTATTCTGAGTATTTAGAGTATGTTGCAACCGTGGTAGGATTTCAAAATATTTTTATTTTAATCTGAATTTTTCTAGATGTTTAAACTAGCCTGGTTTTTCTAGAGAACCCTGATTCTAAAGTGAATATATATCAGAGTTGCCACTGACTTTTGGTCAACTTTTTCAAGATTTTGACAATTTCTTCTGGCTTTTTTAAAGTAAATAATTTTTGGTCTATTTTTAGTTTAAACTTTGTTAAGTAGTATAAAAACAGTGAATAGATACTGTAAAGCTACTTCAACTGTGTTTTATTAAAGTAAAAAATTGATAATGACAAAAACTATTAACTATTAAATAAATTTTATGTGTCAAATCCTAATTTCACTACTGAACATGTAAAAATTGTTTAAAATTCTAGGTTTTTCCAGTTTTTTTATCCAAAATTTCTCATCTAACTGGTTTTTCCAGGTTTTTTTCTAACTAATTGTCAAATTCCAGGTTTCCAAGTGAAAAGGCAGCCCTGTTATATAAATCAAACTTTTTTTTAGTTACTTTGAGGAGATTTGTTCATTAATGTGATAATTCACTGCAACTTGATTTGTTACAATACATGTTGAAACTATTTAACTATATGAAACTATCAAGTTGCAAATTTACCATAGGTAATGGAAGAAAAGATTAAATGGTAAAAATATTAAAAGATATTTTTAAAAATTCTAAAAATTGATATCTATTTTTAAATGCTATTGTGTCAAGAATATGAACTAAGAATGTTATTATATTATATTTCTTTAAATAACCATATAGAAAAAATTCTGAGTGTTGTTTCTAATTTAGTACTTATAATTATAAATCTAAAACCATTTCATGGTTTATCATTTAAATTATAAATATATTTGTATTATAATATTTACCTCTTTAGCAAAACAAATTTGAAACCAAAAATAATAATTTATATGACACATTTTTAAACTAGATTAAATAATGTATAACAAAATGGTGAAAAGATCTGACAAACATTGATAATGATAATGTACCATATTTATGAAAAAAAAATTCTATAAATAAAAAAATTGACAGTGTCTCATTGAAAAAAAAATGGTTTTGTTTTAAAAATCTAGTTCTTTGAAAAAAAAAATTAATCACACAGGTCACAGACTAATCAAACTTTAAATTGGCTTAATTAAGAAAAGCCCTGGTTAAACTTCTTTTAAAGTTTTTATAGTTTCAAGTTCAATAATAAAAAAAATAGTTTGTAAGTCTCATTAAAGTCAATTATAGTTGTTGTAGTAAGGGTCGCTATCAATTGAACTATGAACACTAAAAAAAATGTTTTTTGATGTACAAATAAATGAACTAAAAATGTCATGCGTGAGTTATTTTCCTCAATCAAAAGTATTATCATAAGAAAATATTAATTTATAATTACACTTGGGCTGAATAATCTACACATGTGTCGCTGATTGGCTGATCTATTTTCATAGAGATAAAACTATCCAACCGTGAATTTTGATGCTATTTATCATTTTTAGCGCCAGAAGTTGTAACAAGCTAGCAAAACACTTGGATTAAAATTCAAAAGTCTGTTTTTAAATATTAAACCTTACTAGTTTCAGAAATTTGTATACAATTAACTTTAATACATCTGTAGGATGAAAAAAAAATTAAATAATAATTTAAAATAGGATTATTTTTTTTTACTGCTAATATAAGGTTATGAGTGGTGGGGTTCATTATTTTTGTATAAAAATTCATAGTAATTACTTAGGATGAAGTTGCACCAGTGTCAAGCTAAAATTATATTGAACTAAATATCTTTCTAACCATTATTCTAGGCTAAAAATCAATGTTTTATGCTAACTATGTTTAGCTTAAAATATACTTTGTTTTAAACTAGCTTTAAATACATAGTGAGAGTAAAATTTATTTATGACAAACTAAAGTATTCGGTTGATTTTGTTTTACATTATCATAATCCATTTAAAAATTAAAATGATTTTATTGCTTTATTTTGTTTAATAAAAGCGACTAAACATTTAAGTTTTATTAGTTTATGATATATGTCTCAATTTATGTACCTATAAATATAAATAAATACAATATAATTTAAGTAAAATATTGGTGCAACATCATCCTAGGTAATTATCAAATTTACATTGGATTTTATGTAATAAAATATATATAGGGTTGCCAAACACTAATGAGCTCAGGAAATTTCAAATTAAAGAAAATCTCAGAGAAACTAACGAAATTTTAATTTTTTAAAACCCTGGAAAACTCAAAGCAGTTTTAAGTTTTCTAGAAAACCTCAGAAATTATTTTAAATAGTTTATAAAAAATATTTAAGGATTTGAAAAAAAAACTCCGGAAAGGTTAAGGTTACTCGCGGAAGATTTTATGACTCAAAGAGTGGCAAACAAGTATATAAGTTACGATTTAGTTTATATTATTTCCAAGGCCAATTTTCTTAGATTTTAAAGAAATAGTCACTAAAAGTATTTATTCCTTCATTTTAAAGCAATTTATTAAAATTTTTCAGAGTTATTTCTAATATTGCAACAACTTGTAGATAGTATTCATATTATATATATAATTTTTGGATGGAGGAAATTACTAATACAAATCTTATTTCAAATGACTAGTTTCAAAATTCAATAATTAAACACCAAACAATGATGTTTTTCATATCGTTGACTTATAAAAACATAAACAAAAAAACTTTAATAATTATTTTAAAATAAATGACAATAGTAATCAATATTTTTCTACATCACATTAGAAAACTTTTCTTGAAACTTTCACAGCACCAAACAACACAAACTCTATCACACTCTTATTAATGTAACAAAAATACTTCATTCATAACTAGGACACATACACTTTTATCGCACTCTTCATTGTCTTCTTCTTTTTCAGCTAACAGGCCCAGTCTAAGTTACCAACCTTACATAACTATACTAGTTTATCTTTAGTTTCTTTTTCTTTAACCAATAAAGACTTTTTTTAGAAATTAAAAAGTTATCTAGCAAATATAAATTAGGGTACATCGAAGCAGTTAAAACAATTATAAATAAGAAACTTTTAAAATTAGAAGAGAAACATATAAAAAATTTTACAAATTGCTACTTCAAGGTAGACAAGAAAAATAGAAACTACTATGGATCATGTTGTTGAACTATATTACCAGGATGGACAGGTCCCATTCCCATAATATATCTTTAATTTTCATAGAAAATGATGTCATCCTAAAAAGATACCACGACTCAGAAGGGATAAATTTCCCAACTGTTTCCAACTATTTATTAGACAGTACAAATTTAAATGTAACATTTGCTGTGTAAGGTTTGACTACATCTTTATGAACACAATTGTGGTTAGTTTTATTGGTTCACCATATAATTCTTGCAGATGCTACAGCATTGAAAATAAAAAAAATAGTTACAGAAAACGAAGATATGAAACACGTAGAAATGTACCATCAGTTTCACCGACATTTCAAATCTAAACACATAGTATTAAACATAAGAAATTTATTAAATAAAAAATCTTTGGTTAGAAAACAATTAAAAAACTAAAACTGTTGACCATATTCAAAGTTTATTAAAATTTGCAGGTCAAGAAAAGTCTTTTATTCGAAGACAAAATAAGGTTCAAGGCGATCTACCATCATTTATTACTGTTGAATCTTCAAGCTGTTATGTTATTTTTTTCATATAGCGAAAAGTTACTTTTACCTTAATATAGACAAAACATACAATATATGTAACTACCATGTAACTGCATTCTCTTATTTAAATACAAAATTGATAGACACTTGATCAAACTCTTTTCCTTTATTCCTTGGACCCATCTTTATTCATAAAAAAAAATACAAAACAATTTTTTTTTTAAGTGAATTAAAAACTTTACTTAGTTGCTCAAATGCTTATTTATTCTGATGACTGGCTAACCAAAATAGCTTTTGGTAGTGACCAGGAGCAAGCAATAACTTCTGATATATTAAGCGTTTTTCCAAAGGGAACTTTAATTTTGTGTTCCCTACATATATCAAAAAGTATTTTTAGGAAGTTGGATAGCAGGCTGTTAATTCAAATTGTTGTAAACTTATTATACTGTAACTCTGAGACTAGTTTTTAAATAACTAAATAACATTTTACAAAGTCATACTTACACAAGAAGCAGAATTAAAACATATATAAAAACCAATAGGATTTAATACATCAATTTGTATTAATTCTAAAATAGAAACTTAACATCCCAAATAAAAAACCACTCATCAATAATACAGCAGATAGTGCAAACGCCAAAATCAAGATTATTACAGGAACATTTACTTTAAAACCTTTGAAAGTGGTTGAAAAAATTAAGAAGCTTGTAGACATTCAGGTTATAGACATTGAAAAGTCCTTTTATAATGAATAACAATTTAGGATACCCAACAATACTGCCCTAAAATTTAATTTTACTAAGCCACAATTAAACACACTTTTTTATCATTTTATCTCCACCCACAACAAAACATACACAACTTCAACATGAAGAAAAACAAAGACTTTTAAAACAGCATGGACAAAACACCTTGTATACATAAAAGGTAGACCTTATGTACAATCAACAGACAAAAAAAACCGTTTTACAGCATTTCTTTAAAATACAGGTAGAAAACCAGGTCAAAAAACCAAGAAAACAACAAAAGTACTAGAGTTTTAAATAGGGCATATAATGATCAGCTCAAGTTTTTTTTTTTCTTTCCACATTTACAACACAGACACATAATCTTTCTTAAAACATAATTATTTTTAGTTTAGTAACCTTTTAGAGGAAATTATATTAGTTATTTTCTTCTTTTCACATTTACCATGCACACACACTATAGAACAACTTACTTTACTTTATGTTTTTTCTTTCTTAATGTTAATATGTATATGAGTTTAAAATATATATATATTTAAAAATTATAAAAAAAAAATTTTTTTCTTTGTAAACCTTAAAAAAATTTTCTTGTTCATTTGGAAATACTTTTAAAATATGTGCATAAATTTTTTAACTGAAATGTTTAAGTTAATTTTTGGTTAGTTAAAGGTCAGTTATTCATTCAGGTAATTTTTTCATATTAGAGTTAGTTTATTAAAATTTTTTAAATACTTTTTGTGAAACAGACTTAGTTTTTGATTTGAAAAATTTGAGTTATTTTTTGGTTAGTTAAAGGTCGCTTATAAATTTAGATAAAGTTTTATTTTATGAAGTATTATCTTATAATATTCACGGTTATAGTTAGTTTTAATAAAGTTCAGGTTGAATGTATAAAATTAAGTTCACAGGGTAACTCAGGACCTCAGGCACAGGGTAAGGTACGCACAAATTTTTAAAAATACTCATTTACTACATTCAAAGAGTATCTTCAAGAAGTACGCATCCGTGTAAGGTAAAGATAAGTTGAAGGGAATAGGGGAGATAAAACACTTTTTTCACAATGTGATCGTGTTTTGTATAGTTTTTGATAAGCTACAAGATGTTTTTACAGATTTAAAAAACTCAAAATAATTTTTGAGGTATAGCCGGTCAATTCGGAGGCAACAATAGGTTCCTTATGGGAGGCACAACATAAACAGCAAGTAGCTAGAAATCACTAAGAATATATCTCCTAGCATTTTTGAGATTACTATCACAAATTTTTTGGAAATGTTTCTTGCAATATTTTAGAAATTCTGTCTTGAGGTAAAATTAAAGCTATAAAAAAAAATTAAATATATATTTTTTTTTGCTTCAACTTTTTTACTTATTTTAAATTTTGTTGCAAAAGACTTTTTTAAACATTTCCTACAATTTTGAGGTAAATATCTGAAAAAAAATATGAGAAGATATATTCTTAGTTTAGATTAAAGACAGATTTTTAATATCTAGTTAGTTGCTGTTTTAGTTGTGCCTCCCATAAGGAACCTATTGTTGCCCCCAAATTTGACTGGTTATATCTCAAAAGTTATTTTGAGTTTTTAAAATCTGTAAAATACATCTTGCAGCTTATCAAAAACTATACAAAACAAGATCACATTGTGAAAAATGTGTTTTAAACCCCCTATGCCCTTAAACTTATTCATATACACGGATGCATACTTCTAAAAGATACTCTTTGAATGTAATAGATAATTAATAATAGACTTTTCAATATTTTTTTAATAATTTTATATGCTTACTTACATTGTTATAAAGATAAATTAAAATAAGGAAGTAGCGGGTTTTGAACCCTAACATAGATGTTTCAACCGCTCGTCCATATACCTGTGGAATAGCTGCAAAGTTTGCGTTTATAAATGTAAAAATCTTAAATGTTTTCAAAAGTTTTTTCATTGAAATTCATTCATAACTGTTAATTCAATAAAAATAAGGTAACATAATTAATTATGTACCTGTTTTGTTAGAATAACTACCAAACTAAATCAATTTTTAAATAAATTTAATTATTATATTTGGCAAGTATAATTATTGCTATTTACGTAAATGCAGAACAACAAAAATTATACGTTATAAAAACAACAAGGAATTACATAAAACAAACAAGATAACTGAATTACTTAAACTAAGTAAAAGTAATAGTTACTTTTAATTAAACTGTTATGCCTAAGTATAAGCTTAATATTTTAACCTACAATTAAGAAACTCTTTAAAATCCTACGCCTACCCCTTACACTCATTTTATGTGTAATTTATATGGATCTCATACAATTTACTACTTTATTAAACTAGTAACTCTTAATTATTTTTAGAGTTTTTTTTAAATAATTTTAAAAATTTTTCAGCTATAGTTTTGTGTTTATTTTCGCCTAAAAAACTATTTATTGTAAGTTTATATTAAAAACCTGCTAGAATAATTTTTTTTACTAATTTTTGTTTATATGTGATAAAAACCTCGACTCAAGATGTTTTATAAACGTTTTGTGTTATTTTTTACTAAAAATTTTGTTTACTCTGTGTTTTTCCATGAAAACAGCTTAAATACAAATGAAAAATTTTTATTAAAAGTACAAACAATTAATTAAATTCATTACTGAATGGGTTATCAACCGATGAGAATTAAAAATAAAGTTTTTGAATGTAAGAATGTTCACTTTGATATTATTCCTTTGGTAAACATGTTTTAACCATATGTTTAATATTCTTTAAAATTATTAAAATTTTAAATCTAAAATATTTATTAAAAAATGTATTAAAGGGTTATAAGAAGAATTGAAAATATTTTTAAAATTAATTCTTGTCTTAAAACGTTAAATTTTATTTATACTAAACTTTTATATTAACTTCTCATCAAACCATCTATTAATAGTATTTTGATATTTACATACAAAAATTGATCAATATATGACGTTTGAAAGACGTTTTATTTTATATTTTATATACAAAATATACTAAATGCCATTGTTTTTGTTGAAATTGATTAAGTTATAACGTTTATAGGTTTTTAAAAAACTATTCCGAGTTTTAACATTAAAATTTAATCACTAATGATTTTATTCCCAAAAGTACGTTTCTTTTAACTGTTCATTTTTAATTTTACGTATATTTGGATTTTTATAAGTAGTTATTAAAACATTTATTAATAATTAGTGGTTTATAAAAACACTAATTAAATTATTAAAAACTAGTTGTTTAGTGTTGTTAATTTAGTTATTTTCTAAGTTAACTTAATATACCTAAGTTTAAAATATTAGAGTTGTTTTAGATTTCTTATTAACAAGTTGATTGCTTTTTTAATGTTATCGCATCATTTTGTCACTGATTTTGTATTATTTTTGGAAAATTAAAAAACATTTTATGCTCTTCAGCGCCACAAATTTTGAACAAATCAGCGACGCTTTGGTGGAATATTCAGCAGCTTATGGGATGTCTCAAAAAAAAACAAAACAAATATACATTTTAATGTTTTGCAGTCTATGTGAAGTATCTTATTCAGAAGTTTTTTGTATATGTTAATTTAGGCATTTTTTAAATATAGAGTCAATTTTTAACTTGTATGTTAGTTTCATTCAACTATTTAAGTTTGAATTAAATTTTTGAAGGTTTATTAAGCCTTTTATAGTTATTGCTCACTAAAAGATTTTATTTAAACAATAGATAATTGATAATAAGTCTTTTGAAATAGGTTTATATACTTGATAATTCAAAACTTGTTTTATAACTTAGTGCATTAAAACTTGACTTATTTAAGTTGCATTTCTACAGAATGAATTATAAAAGTTTTAAAGTGGTTTGTATTTTTGAAATATAGTTCTTGCATATTTTTGTCATTCATTTGTATAACAGATACATCAACTGTCTTGTCTTATTATATTAAGTAGTATAGAATAACTTAAAGAATTGATAGATAAAATCCACCGATAAGTTATAAGTAAGCACAAAGTTATTTTACATTTATTATGTTCACTAAAGTAATATAAATACAGAGCTGCATGCAGAGGGTCTTAAGCATAAGCGCGTTAGAAAGTCACCCCGTCTTCAGAAAATGAGTAAACAAAAAGGCCAGGTTGACAATTTGCCCACAGACAATCACCCACACCCAACTGAGACTTTGGATGTTGGCCCACCAACATCCTCAGCTCACAATGATACAACTTTTATTTGTTCTGGCATTTATAATATAAGTACTCGTCATATACTTGATAAATTTAATTAAAAAAAATTATAAAAACAAATATTTTAGTAAACTATCAGGGTTGCCACTTTACCTGGAATCCTGGAAAAACCTGGAATTTGACAATTTAGACAAAAATAACCTGGAAAAACCTGGAATTTTGAACAAAAAACCTGGAACTTTTAAGAATTTTAACATGTTCTGTAGTAAAATTTTGGTTTGACTCCAAAAATTTATCATATAGATAAAAATTTTTGTCATTACCAAAAATGTTTTTATTAAAAAACTTATTTAAGTAGCTTTAGAGTATCTTTTCAATCTTTATATACTGATTAACACTGTTTCTTACCTTAAATTTAACTTTAAATTAAAAATAAACCCAAACATGTGTATTTTTAAAAACCTGGAAGAAATTTGAAAAATCTGGAAAATTTTTGAAAAAACGAGTGGGAACCCTGAAACTATGAAAAACTTTTATAAACAAGCAACTATTAGCTTGAAATTTAAAGAACAAAGTAGCTTTGTTTTTTATTAGTTTTTGTTAAAGTTTTAATACAATCTTTATTTCTAATATCTTTTAAAATTATTCGTTCATGAAAATTTAAAAGAAAAAAACTGTTTTATGCTAAACTAAACATATATTTTGAACATATAAATTATTTATTAGTTTAATCTAAAATTCTTAAAACTGGCTAAAAATTTTTTAAGAAAAACTTAAAATTTTTATTTGAAACAAACAAAAGAAAATGTAAAATTACACCACTTTAGTATAACCGTTCTTAAAATAATAAAAGTATGACTAATAGTTTTAAACGTTATAAAAAATCCCATAAGTAAAAAAAACACTTTTTGCATCGAATAAAAATTTGATTTAACATATTTATTTTAAAATATAATATGTGTTTAAAAATTGTACTCAAAATTAGTGATTTACTTATATACTAAAAATTTTTATAGTTTTAATGTACAATTAACGCTATTAGACAAATTTACGTTGGCAAGTGTAAAGTTGGTATAACAACAAATATTAGACAAACATTAAGTTATAAGCTGGGTTTCCCACACTCATTTTCACCAGGTAACATTTTAAAAAATAACAAAAAAGCTTTAGTTCCATCTGACAAGTTATTCAAAGCACTATCTGAGATAAAAAAAAAAAAAATTGTGCTTTTCACTATTAATTTAAGAAAGTATAGTACAAGTTTTAAACTATTGTCTCATGGCTTTTTGTTGGCCCTTAGTATTCATAGACCCCTTTGCTGCTTAAGGCTCCCTTTATTTCAGTAACAGCCCCCATGGCACAGAATTTCACTTGAGGTAAACCTTGGTTTGTGCAAAAAGTTTCAAAATATAATAAAATAGTTGTTCAAAAATAAAAGATACTCTGCTCTATTTTGCATTTGAAACTCATAACTTACATAGGTTTTATTATCAAAGATAAATTATTAGCTTGGTTATTAATGTAAAAAAAAAAATAAGATATGAAAATAAAGTATAAAACGCCTTCCTTCCCCTTTATGGCCATAAAAAATGACAACTAAAAGCCTTGAAATAAATTATAATACAAAAGAAATATCACAAGCGCATGATGGCTTTTCATTTCTTTTATAAATATAGCAAAATCTAAATGCTTTCTTTCTTAATATACTTTTATTAATAAAATAACTCCTTTTTTTTTATTCTCTTAGAGTCTTTCAAATGCTTAAGAAATATTGACAAATTAGAAAAACGTTAGTAAAATCTAAAAGTCTAAAAATTCTAAGAATAAAATGTTTCATGAAAAAATGTTTTTAAATTGTTTATAAAATACGTTGTATTTGTGTTTTTTAGTTTTGTGTCAACTAATATCAGTTATATTTAATGTTTCAATTATTAAATCTCATATTATACTTAAAAACTGGTTTTATGGTGCTTTATTTTTAGTTTTATAATAGCAAAAAAGAAATAATTGTGTCTAATGATTAAATAGTTTAACAAGCAAGTAATAACAATTGTTTTAATTTATGCTAATGTTTTGTATTGGGTTTTTAAACCAGAGCGATTGACTGGAAGAACATTTGCCACACCTTAAAAATATAAAGAAAATCTGAGAAGAACCAACTAAAATGTTTTAGCTTAGTTTTTAAACTGCCCTTCTTTTAAAATTTAACATTCATCAATGACCATTTTGGTCTAAAACTGAGCTAATTTACATCACAGTTGAGTGCACTAGAAAAAAGAGAGAAATACTTGTGCATAAATTATGAAAGTTTGTAAGATCAGATTTAGATTGCTTTATTAAAATGATCATAAAACTAGTTTCTAGTAGTACTTTTCAAATTAAAGTATTATGCTTTATAAAGCACAATTAGTTTTTAAAATTTATATTACAAGTATTGTACACTTGTTAAACTGAATTATTATCCTTATATAATACTAAAATTTTTTGATGTGATAATTTTGATTTAAAGCTAAATTCTAGTTTAACAAATAAATTATGAAAATTGTATTAAGTTTTTAAAAATTTTTAATTCACCACAAAATCATTATGGTACATCAACAATCCTCTTTAAAGAAATAATTTTTCATTTAAGTTTTAAGTAATAAATTTTAGTTTAAATAAGTAACATTCACTAATGATAATATAGTTATGAATGTATTTTAAATAGGGTTTGAATAGTAAATATAAAAATTAAGGAAGATTAGAAATTAACTAAAACACAATTGCAACACACTGAGGCTAGTTTAAATTTTTTTTAAGTTTGAAAAAAAAATTCGAGCTCAAATTTTTTTGAAGTTCTTTTGTAAATCTCAGGCGAGATAGATATGTTTTTTATCAAAGTTTCAACTAGTTAAACTTGTTAATTTTTGATTTTGAAAGCGTTTTTCAAGTTGTCAAGTTTTTCTGCTTGTTTAGCTCAAATAAGCTATGAATAGGCAATTAAAATAAGCTTGTAAGAATTAACAAACCATTCATTTTATGAGTTAAGTTTTCTAGGAAAAGATTTTTTCTACTTTCATCAAGTATGTTGTTTTTGTGTGGTATTGTTTTTATTTGTATCAATTTAACAGTTATATTTAGAGTTATAAAACTTAAGTACTATATTTAAAAAAACTGTTTTAAATTATGCTTTAAGTTTATTTTTATACTAGCAAAAAAAATTTTACTCACTAGTTAAAGAACCAAGTAACACCCAGAGTTTTTTGTTAAGAAAACTTTTTTAATTTTTTTGTTTATTATTATTATTTTTTTGTTAGTTAAACTAAAACGATTGGTTTGGTGAACACTTGCCCAACCGAAAATGTTTAAAGGAATAATAATATGAACTATTTGGCGTTTTAATTAATTTTTTGAAGTGCACTCTTTAAAAATTTCAACTTCATTAATGACCATTTTCGTCAGAAACTGAGCAAATTTACTTTACAGTTCAGTTCACTTGATATAAGAGAGATACTAATGCAAAATTTATAGATATGTAGAGCAGATTTAGATTTAGATTAAAATGATCATATAGCTAGTATCTTCTAGAATATTTTTTTAAATTTCTATCTATGCTTAATTAAGCAACTTCCATTTTAAAATTAAAATAAAGTTTTTGTATACTTTAGTTTTTCCTACAGATATTAAAAATATTCCAACTAACAATATTGGATTTAAGCAAAATTTTATATTTATGGGAACCCTTAAAAAAATTACAACTTGCAAAATAAATTTAACATAATTATTTTTAAAATCGAGAATGATTTAGGCTAGTTTGAAGCTACAACTTTTTTTAATTTAAATTTTCCACTAAGATTTTAGCTCTAAAAAGTGGCAACCCTGTTAGTATTCAGTTTTAGGTTCAGTATGATTTAGGGTTGCAACACATTCAGCCAAGATTAACTTTTCTTAAAATAAAATTCTAACTGATTATTTTTAAATTTGTTTTCGAAGTTTGTTTTTGAAAATTGTATTAAATCTCTAATTACATTTATATCTATTTTTTTTCAAGGTTCATTTTTGTTTAGATGTTGTTTTAATTTATTTTCATTATGTCAACATTAATTATTCAGGGTTGAATAACTAACAATTTTTCAGTTTTTGGCATTCTCATTTTTTTCAAAAACTTAACATGACCAATGCTGATTTGATGTAACTCATGCAAAGTAAACATACACTTAAGATTAAACAGAAGAGTTTTATTTGAAATCTCAGGATAACTCATATGATTCAGGCTAACTCAGACTAGTTTGATATTTAACATAAAAAAATAACTCAGGCTAGTTAATTTTATTTATTAAAACCTTAAAACACTTTCACTAAATTTGAAAATCTCATTCTAGTGTTTTTTAGATCTTTAATAACAGTTCTTTGATTTTATTTTTAAAATCCGGTATTTTTCTTGCTTTAAGAAATAGAAAAAAGAAAATAAAGTTTTAGTTCATTTTTACTTTAACTTTATTTCATTTTAGTTTATATTGCCACTTAATTAGATAAACAAAAAAGAAAAAATATAATTATAGAATACTTCTGAAAATAATGTTTATTATAAATAAAAATTAGAATTTATAATATGTGATAAAACTAACAAAAATCTTTATTATAATTAGAAGCTATAATAAAATAAATTAATTATAATGGATAGATCACAACAAAACAGAAATGAAGCGTTAGGAGATTTCAATCACAGTGGAAATAAAAAAGTAAGATTTATTAAATTTCTAAAACTAATATTTTGTAATCTTAATGATCTTTTTTTAAGTAGTAAAAAGTATTTTTCTTATTCCTCTTTATTTTTAATTTTATATTTAATTCATAAAACGAATTTAATTTTACTACAAGATCTTAAATATAATGTATATAAAACACATATCAAAAATTTGCATTAGACTGTTTTTATAAACGTATTTAATAATTTTATATTTTAGTGAATGTGTTTTGAAATATTATCTGTTTTTCTTTTAACACGGGTTTATATCATAAAGCTAACTATTTTTGTTAAAGAAAATTTTTGTTCTTTTTATATTTAGAATTTATTTAAAACGTAAAATGTTTAAATAAAAAAAGCTAAATCATTTTTAAAGTTCAAATTAAGTACTTTTATATAATATAATTACTCGTTTCTTTTTAAAAAATTTCTAAGCTTAAAAGCTATATGAGGAACTCTAGTAATAATTAAAAGTCATTTTTGTTTATTTTAACGTAGTTAAACTTTAACAGAAGAGCAATCCTACTGAAAACAAGTCAAGAGTAGAAGAAGCCAAACAACATTTCGTACGACAATACGCAAGGTGGCAAGACATGGTTCAACGTGTTACTGATGCGTACTTTTTGCAAAATCACGAAACTTATATGATTCGAGTCATTGAACAATGCCAAAAACAAGCCGTAAAAGTGTTTAGAAATGTAACTTGTGAAGTTAAATTATATCAAAACTACTTGAAAGAAAAAATTGAACATGAACACCAACAAATAGTAAACAGAAGACGCATGTTGGAAAAAGGCTTGACTGACGCGATAATCCAGAAGTTCCATCATTTTACAGCTGATGAGTCATTAATCGGTGATCAGTGTACATTTTGCATGGAAGATGTCCAAAAGGGAAGGAAAATGACACGTCTCGACTGCGATGGCCAGCACGCTTTTTGTCAAGTTTGCATTAAAAAATGGTTCACTAACCACAACACATGCCCTGTTTGTCGGCATAAATTTCAATAAACTCAATTTTTAGTAACTCGTCATTTTTGGAATTAATTTCGGTAATAAATTATCAAAATTAGTATTGCTTGTTGTTTATTTAACTTAAACAACTTAAAACCCAATCATATCTATTTTTCCCTAATAGTAAAACTCAATTATTGACATAAGTTATTTAAAAGTCGGTTTAAAATTTGTAAAATTAAAATTACATTAAAGGAAGATAATAAGTTTTATTCACCTCATTTCTTCGGTCTTTCATTATTATTATTATTACATACATTGTTTATTGTGCAATGTTAGACTCAGGCATCAAAACCTGAACCACTTAAACAGGACACACAAAAAGAGAAAAAGAAAATAAACTTATATTCAAAACTTTAAGATAAATTATATATATTTAAATATAATTTAAATGAAAACACAAAGTTAAACACATTATGATATACAAATGAACTAAACTAAAAATTCAGTTCAAAAAATTCAAATTTATATATTACTTAGTACACACAATAAAGAAGTTTGTCTAAATCATCGCTTACAAAACAAAATTCATAAATACAAAATAAATAAGTAAACTAAAAGTTTGTAGGTGGGAGGCGTAGGGAAACGAATATTTTTTCTTTTGTTTATAGTGAAAAATTAGAGAATTTTACTAGTATTTATTGTATTTTAATCAAATCTTTTTAGCTTTAAACGAAATTGTTCTACCCTCTCACAAGATACTATATCCTGAGGTAGTCTGTTCCACATAGCTTTTGCTCTGTGAAAAATGCGCCTTGCCACTGACTGTTTATAAAATCATGTTTACATTTTATTTTCAAATTATTTCCTCTTAGTTGATATTTATTTTGGGAAAAATTAAAAAACTGGTTAAAAAAATTTCTAATTTGCCATTAATAATTTTGTAAAGAGCTAATAAACCAAATTCCCATCTTCTATATTCCAGTGATTTCAAGCCAAATTTAATCATTTTATCATTATATGATGTGTAAGATATGTTGCAACGACTACAAATATGACGGGTAAAACTCCTTTGCACAGATTCAACTTTGTTAATATCCTTTTTTAAATGGGGTGACTAAATTTGGGTACTATACTCAAGTTTAGGGCGAACGTATGTTTTAAATAGTTTTTTCAGAATTGAAGCAGAATTAGTTTTAAAACTTTTTAATTTTTGATAATATGTAGTTTTTGCAATCTTATATAAATAGTTGATATGTTCATTCCATCTTAAATCTTTGAAAATATAAATTCCCAAATCTTTAAAAACTTTAATTTCTGGTAACTTGATGTTATTGATTAAGAGGTCAGTTGGAGAAGATTTTTTTTTGTTAATGGCTAGAATTTTACATTTGCTAGGATTTAAGTTTAGTTTTCTTGTTTTCAACCATATGTAAATATTATCTAAAGATATTGTAATGAAGTATTAGACTGACTAAAGATTTTGGCATCATCTGCAAATAAGCTTAACTCACTTTTAATATCAATGTTTGAACAAATATCATTAATATAAATTAAAAAGAGAAGGAGACCAACTACACCACCTTGTGGTACTCCACTGTAGATTGTTAAAGAGTCAGAAAGCGTATTATTGATGAGTACTCTTTGTGATCTATTATTTAAAAAGTTATTAAACCAATCAATCAAGCTTTCATGTAGCCTATACTGATTTAAAATTTTTAATAATCTTTTGTGTGATACTGAATCTAAGGCTTTTAGAATATTCGTATAAACTACTTTAGTAAATTCATTTTTGAGATAAGGAACTAACCAAGAATGTAAGCATGTTAACAGTTGAATGGTTGATAGGCGGCTTGGGACAAAACCAAACTGTTTGTTAGTTAATAATTTGTTATCAAAGAGGTGATTGAGAATTTTTACAGTTACAATATATTCATAAATTCTTGAAAAGCCACTTGTTAGAGATTATTGTCTATAATTTAACGCATCGTGTATATTACCTTTCTTGTGCACAGGAATAATAGAAGATGTTTTCCATTGTTTAGGAACATCAGATAGTTCTAGAGAGCAATTAAACATTAATGATAGTGGAAAAATTATTGATTGGATAACGTGCTTGATATAAAAGGGTGGAATGTTTTCAGGCATTCTTATGTTTTTATCTTTTAAGTGGTTAATTGAACTTATAATGTCTTCATAGGTTATGAAAAATGTTTGCATTTTACTACAATTCCTTTGGGGTAGCTTAAAAGACTGGTAACTCTCGTCTTTTTTAAAAACTTTTTGAAAATTTATGTTAAAAAGTGTGGCTATTTCAAAATCTGAGGTTACTGTTTTGTTTTTATCATTATCATATAAGAGATGTATTGAATTATTTAACTTAAGTTTAGATTTCACGTACCTATAAAACTTTTTTAAATTTGGGTTTTTGCAGAATTTGCTTTCATATTCAAAGTTGTATTTTTTAACAGCTAATTTATATTCTTTAGACTTGTTTTTGTATTTTATGAAAAGTAATTTATTTGTCTTACTTTTTTGTATAGATTCGCTTTTTCTTTTAATAACTTTTTAGTATGAGATGGATATTTTTTACTTTTGTTATTTTTAGAATAAATTGGAACAAAATGTTTGATTGAGATTTGGATTAAGCTAATGAATTGATCGTAGAAATGCTGGAGATTTTCTGAATTTTCAAATAAAGAGGTCCAATTACTTTTTGACAGGAAATCATTGATGCTTTCAAAATTTGATTTTTTATAGTCATATGAGACTTTTTTAGCAATAGGTACTATTTTATTTTCAATTTTAATTTTTAGTGAAAGCAAGTTATGGTCACAAGTGTTTGTTAATGGATAATTAGTTGAGTGTGATATGATTCTATCTAGACCAAAATGATTGCAAATTATGAGACCGAGAATGTTACCATTCTTATGGGTTGAATTTTCAATTACTTGGGTTAAAAAACTGTCTGTACAAAAGTTAAGAAAACACTCAAGGAGTTTATTGAAATCTGTGCTAGGAATCCTCCAATCTATACTTGACATGTTAAAATCACCAAGAACATAAAAAGAACACTCTTTTGGAAAAAACATTTTAATCATTTTAGTTACATTTTGAACAGTCAGTGTACATCTCGCAGACTGTGGAGGAAGGTAGACACAACAAAATCTTAACTTTATCTTTTTAAAATTACATCTACACATAGGTATTCAAAATTGATGTTGCTTGTAGAGATAGAATCGTTTTTAACTTTAATAACTTTAAGCGAATTTTTGAAAAGGATAGCAACACCTCCAACCCTACTAGACCTATCACTTCGGTAAATGTTATAGTTAAAAGGACATACTGTGGCATCGTTGACCTTATTAGTCAACCATGTTTCAGTCAAAAAAAATAAATCAATGTTATTCAAATTTATATAGTTCTCTAAAATATAAAATTTACTTAAAACAGATCTTATATTAGTGTAACAAACTTTTAAATAGTAGTTGTTACAATTTATATAGGAAAACTTGTTAGTGCTAAAATTAATCCTATCACTTAATAAATTTATACCTGTTGACTCACGATTTCCTCCACTAATCCCAGATGTCCTGAAAGCGGTAACGAAAGGGCTGTCTTATCAGTTCAATTAACTTGTTGTTCCTTATAACATATTTTATGTTCAATTTTTTCTCATCAGCGATTGCTTGCTTTATTTTAACTTCTTTTCTCAATGTTCTGAAAGCTTCAATTTCCAAGAAAGTTCTGTTCTGTCAGGGTTGATGTAGATTTTTGATTCAATTTCACCATTAAACATTTTCAAATCTCTCAGTCTTAACAGTCTGTGTTTGGATGCTAAATTGTTTAATTTGACTATAAGTGGTCTGATTTTGTTATCTGCAATTTTACCAACTCGATAAAGTGACTTAAACTCTTCTTTTTTCATTTTTTTTTCTCCTAATACTTTTTGAATAACTTTTAGATCATTTTTGCAATTCTCTAGTGCAGTGGTCGGCACGCCAATTTGAATCCGTGAACCCTAAATCACAAAATTAAAATTTGGTGCACCCCAATTTCCATTTTTTAGCGCCGCTAGTGTTGAAGAATATGTAAATACTTTAAATCGATTTTTTTACTAATAATTCGGGAACACCCAATTAATTTTTACAAGATAACTTAAAATTGTTCACTTTACCCTATCCATTTTAATAAACTTATATCGGTGATCTAATTTTTACAACAATATTTTACTTGTATCACCCAGGTCTAAAATACTAACTAGATTAATTTAATACATTGCCACAATCCCAATTAACAATCAGCAGTCTTGGTACTTTTTATTGCATGGTAAATTTAATTATTTAGTTAACTCTACTTAATGATTTTTTAATAATCGATTACTATATGTGTTTAACAGATGTATTGCCACGAAAAAATTAAGGAAACAAAAATTACACCAAAAAGTAACGACAAAAAAGACATGAAAATATTATCCTAGCTAAATCCGTTTTGTTGATCTTGAACTGTATGTGTTGGTCTTGTTGCTTGCACGAATCTGATCAAACCTAAAATTAAGGTTTTAAAGTTAATGCTTAGTAATAATTCAGGTCTTAATGAGGTTTATTGAAAAAATTGCTCAAAAATTATTTTTGGATGAAGGACCTGGATACACAAAAAGACCTCTCGGTCATCGATTTGCATACCCAACTTTAATCAAATTTATAATGAGCTAAAAAATTATAAAAAAACTTAACAGTTAAAATCAAACTCTAAAACAAAAACTTTTCAAAATGAGACTATTAAAATTTAAAACATCAACTATTTTTTATAAACAAAAATATCAATAAAAAAAAAATTATATAATAGTATCTAACATCATACACACATAAAATCTATATTGAACTTTACGTTAAAAGGTAAAGTTTTAACATGAAATGTTTTTAAGTTTAAAATTTATCAATAATTTAATCTTTTACATGTCTTAAAAAAAAAAATTATAAATATTTAAATTTTAAAAAGTATGTTTAAGAATTTGGACTCTACTATTCAACTTATTAAAATAAGTAAGAATAAAAATGAGCTATAACATAAAGAAAATAAAATTACAATGTTCAAAAAAAAAGCAAAACAAAGCTGTTACTAATAAAAACAAGTAATTTTTTAAACTAAATAAAATGTTTATGATTTCAAAAAAAAACAAGTAAATTAATGAAAATTAATTAAATTTACATATTAATAATTAGATTTTTCTCAAGAGTTATTAAGCACCTATAAAAATGAATAAATCATTTTTGTAAAATTTTACACTTTAATCAATATTAGTAGAATTGACTTTTAATTTTTTTTAGTGTAATATAAGAGACTAAAATACCAAGAGACCTATTATTCTAAAACTATCTTACCATAATGAGCTGTTTATTGGAACTGCTACTGGGTTGTGGTTTAACTTGTCAAGTAAGTTCTTCAATTGAGGTATAATGTCTCAGCATAAGTATCTTTTAAAAAGTTACTTTGCCAAAGTTTTCCAACCTTTAAAATAGCATATGAGTTATCCAAAGTAGTTTGAGTGTGTGAAAATTTTATCAAAAAACTAATGTCATTACTGACTTCTAATCTAGTTTAATCATTATTAAAAAAAAACTTTATAGCTTTAAAAAAATTGTGTCTGATTTAACTTACAAAACTTTTTATATCTATAAAAAATATAAATAATCATCTCAAGTAAAACATTTGGTTTAAGATAAGTATTATACAGTAAATTTGATACCTTACTGTAAATATTTAAAATTATTTGTGTTATATTTTTTTTAGCTTAGTTTAATAAGAGTTATATTTAAAGTCAGAGTTATAGTAAGTAAAAGTTGTAAAATGCAAGAAAAAACTCAAAAAGACAATCAATAATTCGCTAAGTAAAGAATTTAATTATATTAAGACCAGAGTTGCTTCTCTTTGAAACAAAAAACATTTTTTATTATGTCAAACATTTAAAGTAGATACTGTTGAATAAGCTTGACAGGATTGTAATCCTTTGGGTTAAAACTGATTTGACAGATCAAGACTGTCCTGAATGACTTTAAACTGAACTGTAGTCATCTAAGTTTTTTTCATTTTTTTATTTTCAAAGGCAAGAAAAACATATATCTTCAGCAAAAAATACTAAAAGTTACAAAATAATTTAATGGGACTATATTAACTATATCTCATTCAAAATGTAGGAAAAAAATGCCTGAAATCTTAAAACTATACTGAGATAAAAAAAACTATCTTGAGTCAGCCTGGGTTTAAAAAACAAATTCAAAATTTTCTAAGTTATCTTATGTCATACTGAGATTTTCAAAATTTTTAAATCATCCAGGATTATTCTGATTGTGTAGCAAACTTTTTGATAACATGAAATATCAAATTTATAACAAACATACATTTTTAAACTATAGTTTTAAGGTAAAAAGGGTTGTTAATCAAAAATCAAAACCAAGCTCAAGCTCAGGAAAAGCATTCTAACCTAAAATGGGTATTTTTTTAAATCCTTACTAGTCTGAGTTTTGATAAAGTATCATAATACCTTTAAACTGTCTATATTTTTGCATTTACATAATAAAAATACTGAAAAAGATATCAATTAACAGTAAGTTTTCTTTCAAAATATTCAAATTAAGTAAAACAACTGAGGAACTGTACATCATTTTAAAACATTTAAAAAAAAACTATTTTCAAATAAGCACAACTAAAACAGAAAAAAAAATAGCTTAACATTTCACAAATAATAAATTTTTGGTTTTTAATATAAAACTATAAGTTATTTTTAAATTCTAAACAAAATTGTTTAGTCTTTTTTTAAATTTTTGGTAGGCATAAAGAAAGATTTACATCTTAAAAACACATACTATAACTCTTCTAACAAAATTATTAAATTACTGCTTAGTATAATTCATAAATTTAAGATCAAGTATTAGCACTGTTGTTACTCTTTGAGTTAAAAAATTATCCTGACTCTTAAACTTTGAAATTTTTATAAAACATCATATATAAATATTCAATATAAATAAAGTTTAAAAAACAACTCAGGTTATTCATCAAAATTGGAATTAAAAAAAAAAAATTTGAAACTACAACAAAGAAATTTCATTTAATGAAATAGAAAATATTGGAACAAGATTCAAAAAACAAATTATCCTGAGAATTGTAAAATATTTATACTGTCCTGAGTTGCACTAAGTGTAGGACTCTGTAATAGTTACAATAAAACTAGCCTTGGTCATTTTTAGTTTAATAAAGAAAAGAGAAAACCAAAGCTCAAAAGTAGCAGTATACTTAAATTAATATTTTGATAAATGACTAAATAAATTTTTTATATTTCAAAAATAAAAATCATACATACATTCAAAGATTCTACACAAGTCCAAAACTAGACTAACTTTTGCAAGAAAAATAACATGCTTAATAAGACTTTATTTCTAATAAAAAAAAACATTTAGGCTGAGTGTGTGGCAACCTTGAATCATACAACAGATACAACATATTTTGTTAAACCAACAGATCAAAATAGCTAGTAAATAAAATAATTAAGAGAATAAATTTTTTAACTTTTAAAGTCAATAAATTAAGTAACAAGTAGTTTAATAAAAAGCATACCTAGCTAGCCTGAGTTTAAGAAAAAAAAAGAAAAGTTCTAGCCATCTTGAGATTTTCAAAAACTTTTATAAAATTTAAACTATCCTCAGTGTGTGGCAACTCAATGTCAATTTAGCCTATATTTTCTTTTAAACTTTATATGTACTATTCAATTATGGATAGGTTAATTAATTAATTAATAAAATAAATTCAAAGGTATGATATTTACTTAACTTGTGTTATTCAAAACTTAAATCTGTTACTTAAAACTTGTTCATTACTACTTTTATGAATCTATTTAGAAATTTTTTTTAATATACTTTAACTGTTTTTATCTTTTTTAAGTATTTTTATTGAACATAAATTCTTTAATTTTCCTTTAAGTATAAAAATATTATAATTATCATGTGAATATTTTTAAAGGAATTATTGTTTAGTTTTTAAAGTAGGTAGTATTAATAATTTATAAAAGAAACTTTCTTCACTAAGCAAAATACTGTAATCTACTAATACTGTAAGTAAAAAGAAAAATACTAACCTTTTAATATATTCATGATCTTAGCTGGATGAAAGCTTCCTCCACATCAGCCAACTGATTTCACAAGATCTTCGAGTTTTCTCTCTATTCTTTCAGATGCAAACTGCTTCCTCAATGTTGATATAAAGAATGTTATGTGATTTTCAATACCAAAATAGATCATGAGAGTAAAATGGCCAATAAATTAAAAGCTAAACTAAACACCAGGGCTAGATTTAACTTAAATATTTAAGTATGTCGCTTAAACTAAATAAATATAATAATGTAATCTCAAAATTCTGTGCACCCCTAAATGACTTTCGTGTACCCTAAAAGTTTCGTGCACCCCAAAATAAATTTCGTGTACACTAGTGTGCACCAGTGTACACCGTGCCGACCACTGCTCTAGTGCATTATGAGTTGGATTTTTACTTTCTGGAATGTTAAATATTATTACATTTAAAGCCTTTTTTTCTTTCAGTTTTTGTTCATTTTCAGCCTCTATTTTTTCTGCTGCTAAATTTAATTTGGTACTAATGTTTGTGATAACTTCTGTTGGTTCACTTTCCTGCATAGCATCAGCCTATTTGGAGAATTTAGTTTTAAACTTGTTAAATTTAGAAGAAAAATCAGACTTAAATTCTGAGAAACTTTTTTTTAACTCTGTAATTCTATTTTCTATATTGTCTATTCTCTTACTGCTGAATTCATCTTTTTGAATCTGATCAATGTTATTTTCAATGATTTTACATTTTTCATAATCTTCCTTCAATTTAAGCATCTCAGCTTGAAAAGAACTAAATTTTATTGTCCTTCTTACTACCAATGGCAATCAGTTTTTCCTTGAGCTGTTTTCCAATTTTGGAGGACTCAACCAATGCTTTGATTTCAGCTTCAACAGACATTCACTTTTTTATATTACAAAACCTTATTCAATATATTTGAAATTAGATCTACAGTATTTCCTCCACATATTATTTTAATCATTTACATTAAAATATTTGATCCCATATAAAGTAAATAAGAATAAGTGTCATGAAAAAAAATATTTGTCCCTAAGTGATGATAAGTGATAATCTTACACCTACTTAGGTAGATTAGTAACTTTTGTTGAATATATTTTCGTTTCCATAAATTTTGGTATTTATTTTCAGGATATCGATAAATTTTTGCTTTTCATTATTTAATATTCTTGATAATAAAATAAAAAAACATTGTTAGTTTATACATATTTATTAACAATAAGTAAAGTGTTTATGCTTTTAACATTAAAAACGTTCAAAAGTGTAACGTTTAAACGTTTTTATTAATTTTTTTCTATTTACTGTTTTGATAACTTGGTTTGAACTTCTTTCTACGCTATTACAATAAATATGAAGGTGATAAAGCGTGCAAAATTATAATAAAATACCTCTTTTATGTTAGTCAGGTAACTGTAGAAAAGGTAGTTGTTTTTTTTTTGTATTTGAGACGATAAAACTTCGTCATTTTATCATCTTAATTTTCATTGCAACTTATATAAAAACTAACAACTAGTTGGAAAATAAGGCGATTTAAGTAAGTAAGTTGTAAAACCGGAAAATGGACTTACGAGCGCAGCTAAAATTTCTAGTTTGTATTTATTTTTACATTGAACAAAGTAATCCGTAACACTGGAACTCTAACAAAAACATTAAGTTAAAAAAATTCTGCAGACCAACATTAAACACTAGTTTTAACTTGCATTCAACTTTACTAATAATAACAGCTCACAGAAAGGCTAAAATCTATTTGTAAAAAAAGATATACGTAAAACTTTAATTTTTTATTTGGTTGTATACAACTTAATCCATATTTACAAACTCTGTAATAAAAAAGTCTTATAGATAAAATAACAACAGTTTGGAAATAATTTTTAATTATTATGATTAAGGATAAATATTTTTATTTTTAAATTTTCCTAAGTAAAAAAAGGCTTCATTGATAACAACTAACGCAACTATTATAAAAAAAAGTTTATTTTCTTTAAATTTGTTACCTACCGGATCAAAAAAAACTAGTACGATTCGAACCATTTTGCAATGTTACAAATTACTGAAAGCTAGTTTGTATGAACTACAAACACAGATAAATTATATTTTAAACGTTGGCCACAAGTCTTTTAATTAGTTTGACAACGAATCCAGATCTAGTATTTTGTTTTAAACTGGTCTGGCCAAATCTTATAAGTTTCTCTAATTTATCCGTAATATCCAAAGAAAATTTAAAGGCTACTCTTAGATACTTCTAGGACCTTGTTTGTGGTTCTTATTTATGAACTCCAGAGTATCTAGTGTAAGTTTCAAAGATTTTCTTCTAATACCTGCTATGACTTTCGAAAAAAACTACCGACCATTTGAAAAAAAAATATTAATAAATTTTTATGAAGTTATATTTATGTCTCAACTTTTAGTGTAAGTTAAAACAAAACATGGCTTTATACAAGTATAAGTCTAAAAGCAAAAACTATTATTAAAAAAAGCGTTAAACTACAGAATTATGGTGTTGGAAAGCAAATAAGATTACTTCTGGTCAGTGTACAAATTCAATTGGTTTTTGTTTGTCCTTATAATGTGCAATTTTTCATTGTATTGTCTATTTGAATTAAACAATAAACAATATGGCAAATGAGTAAGTCTAACTTAAAATATTACCGTAAAATTAGCGTTGCTAAGCTAATAATAAACTGTATGGTCATCGTAAAACATTTATGATTGACTTTTAAATATGAAAGAACTTGCTTTGTAATAAAATGATTCAAAATTTTGCTTACACAAAAAAGCTGTTAAATCACTTTTGTAATCGAATTACTTTATAAAGTTGAATTAGTTTTATCATCAAATTTTTTATGTAAAAACTGTTTAATAAAAACTAGCTACCAAATGTAATAGATAATATTTAGAGACCTATTTTATTAATAAAATACAACTTCAATAAAAGTCTATGTAGCAAATAACTTTTCTCAACAACAGATACTTTATCAATAATAATATCATCTGAATTATTTCGAAATTAAAAAGACAGTTTTTATTTCTTGAATAGTAAATGAAAATTAATCTTACCCATTTTGTTATAAACGATTGTTATTAACATTTTCCCATCATATGTACAAAAAAGTTTTTAGCTCAAATGTATACTTATAGTTTTTTTAATTATTTGTTAAACAATAGTCTGTTTTTTATACGTCACTTATATGTTGTAATAGAACTATATTAGGTTAAACTTTAAAAAGTAATCTCGTTGTAATGTAGAACTTTCAATAACAATTCTTGTATAACCTGATTAAAACTAAGTTAAATCACAAACTTGCTAATGTACATTTGTCTAGTCGCATTAATTATATATTGTTATTATAAAATATGATTAAATGTAAGTAAAACACGGTGTTTTTGTTAAACATAGACATTTCGCAGACTGCTATTTTGTCTGTGTTTTATAATACTACAGTTGATTAATAAAATGCATTACTCAATTCAAAAAAATGTCTTCTACTGTACATTTTGTGTATTTTATGAGATTGACAGCGTTAGTCGCAACTTATTTAAATTTGAAGTTCTTTAGCTAAAATAATATAAAGGTTAACTTATTATTGTTAGTTGTTATTTTACATAAAATATTCCTATCAAAAAAGTTTTCTTATATGAAGTAATGGTTCTATTTTTAATGTTAAATGAATCTAAAAAAAGTTTTGATGGGTTTAATTGTTAAACTATCGTCCGATTATTTTTATAATCTGAAGAAAATGTAAAATTAGTTATAAAAAGGATATTTGTTCGAAAATATACTAAAGTGAGTTTTAATTTTGATAGGCAAATTTATTTTGAAAAACTGTCTATTAACTTAAGTAACTTTTAGAAATAAAACAGACTATTAATATTTTAATTGACTTTAACTAATTTGTAAAAAACCAATCTGTTTTATTTCTTGAAACTACATTAAGGTACTAACCTAACCACAGTGCTGAACAATCTATAGTAATATTAGTATTCAGTAACGCAAAACAATTTAAATATTTATAATTTTTTTTGAAATGGAAATAAGTTTGTTAGCCTCATGACAAAATTAGAACTCAAATAAAATAACAAGTGAAAACAATATATATATAATAATAAATAATTTTTTTTTAAACAAGATAGTTATAATTTTTGTATAAATTAGGTTTAGACAAGGTTAATATAAAGTTTTCTGTCCTCTCCTATCTTTTTTTAAAATAAGCTGTTTAATTTTTTTTTTTTTGGAGTTTATAAAATCAACAAAAACTTATCTGATAAATTTACAACTTGAATTTAACATTTTCAAAATGTTTTAGTATTACTCAATACGTAGCAGCTAGTAGGTTATAAGGTACAAATGTCTTTGTTTATTTTAAAGTTATATGTTTTCAATTCAAAAAAGGACACTTTATTTATTTAACTGTAGCTTTTATTTTCAAAGCGATGTGTTGTACATAAGAACTTCGTATGTAGCTACATTTTCTAAGTATTTGTAAAACTTTATAATTTTTAAAACATAAACTTTAATAACATGTAGACCCTTGACAAAAAAAAATTATGTAGTAAAATTATTTGTTCATAATAAAACATACGAAAGAAGGAAACACAACGACAAAAAAAAATGAAGTTCAAAAAAAACTTTCTTTGCTGTGATGTGAAGCATTTCAAAACTAGCTTTTAATTTAAAAAATGTTACTAATTATTATTGCCTTTTTCAAACAATGATAAATTTTAAAGAATTTAACTTTAGTGGTAAATTTAAAAAGAAGTTTAATAAAAATTACAATAAAAGTTAATTTAATAAGTATTTATAAGGTTATAAGTTTGTAGCAAAACTTTATAGATATTCTTTTCAACTTCATGTTTTTTTTTTTGCGTAGTGTGCGTTTTTCATACACCATCTCTTCTCGCTTATAAAATTTTCAGTTATTCTAATTTTTCATTTGTCAGAAGAACTTAGTGCGACGGTTGTCGAATATGTAGCCTTAAAATTGCATTGTTTTTTATTTAACTTTTTTTTGATATTTTTACATATGTTTGAGTAAAAGACTTTTTAGTATTTTATTAATCGTTAAAAATAAAATATTTCAAAACTAGTTCAAACTTCATTGTGTTAAAAGTAAAGTACTTTTTAATTTATCTAAACTTAGTTTGACTTTAAAAATATGTTGTTTGTAGCAAATTGATGTAGAATGAAAATAAAACTTATTATAAGCTAAAACAGACTGAATAAACATTTAATATATAATTTTACAAATATTATACAATATACTTTAAGGATAATTTTTATATATTTAAAAATGGCAGTTATAAATTAGTTTAATAAAAATAATTATAAAATGTACAACTACAATAACAGATTATAAAACGATCTGATTTTATACTTTATTTTATAATTTAAATTTGTGTTCAAGGTTATTTAGCTGTAGAATTACAAAAATTGAAAATATTCATCTTTTAAAAGCAACTTTTAGAGCTATGTAAACTTTATTTTTTTGAAAGTAAAATAAAAAGGAAGTTTTATTTTTCGGTGTTGCATTATATAAGTTTAATTTCAAATATAAAAGTTTGTAAACAAGAAACTAGTAAGCAAAATTCAAAGTACATTTTGACAGTGTGAATTGTTCAGAAATGTACGAAGCTTGAAATTTTTTTCTGAGCTCTTTGCTTTAGAATAACGCTTTTTTCTGGTTCTCGTTTTATTACTATTTGTATTAAATTATTTATTTTGGATGTAACGCGTGTTTCGTTATTTAGTTAAAAATAAAAGTACGTAAAGTAAAGCATGATTAGAATAAAACAAAAAATTGTTTAGATAATGTATGCAATTTCTAATTTTTGGGGTATTTTATTTTATGCTGCAAGGTTTTAAGTTTTGGTAAAACGTCTTTAACTCAGATTTTATTTTATTTACAAGCTAGCTGGTAACTAACATCAAAGTACTAAAATATAGCTTGGTAAATGTTTTTTTTCGTTTACTAATTAACTAATTTATTTTATTACACATCTCTCGTTTTAATTATTCATCGTCAGAACAGATAATTATTTGCTGTGGTAATAATACAAATATTAGTCTATTGATGTAAGAAAAACTAAAAAATCGTGATAATTTTAAGGACTTATTTAAATAAACTGTAAATTTTAAATATATTAAACCTACTTAAGTTTGCTAAAAATATCTATTGTTGAAACAATTTTACCTTTTTTAGGACATTTTAAGTAGTTACAAAGAAAATCACAATGGACAAAATAAACAGTGAATTATTCAGTTCTAAAAACCTTGATTTCGATGAAATAGACTCTGGGTTTCAACCAAAGTTGTTTGTGAATGTTCCAATTCAAAGACAAATAAAAGGTAAGTTTAGTTATTTGACAAAAAAATGTACATTTTGTTTTTAAATATGTGATTGTTTTTGTTATTTGTTTATTGTTTTTTAGCTTTTAAAGTTTCAAAACAAAATAAGCACATTAAAAGCCTAATAAACACCAGTCTTATAGGTTTTGTTTCATTTGATTAGTAATATGTTTTTATCACATAACTACAAAAAAATAGTATATATGCAAAGAAGTAAACTAAAAAAACTAATTTATTTTCAGAAGTTTTAAGGTAACCTTCAGTTTTTTAACTTGGTACTTTGAATTTGTCACGTTTTATTGTGGCTGTAAACTAACTCAAATACGGTTATAAAATAAATTAAATCAAACTTAAAATTTAATGTTGGCTATCAATCCCTTTTCAGAGTAAAAATGTATCAGTCAAGTACTATTACTTAGCATCTTACATTTTTATGTCTGTAAAAAACAAGTTTATCACTATTATCAGTTCCTATGAAGACATCAGTGATCAAAGGGTCAAGAAAACGGAAACAGAAGAATGAAAGCTTACTGAAGATTGCTACTAGCAAGAAAACCAGAATTCAACAAAAAATGGAGATGAAAATCGTTGATGTTCGCGAAGAAATCAAAAAAGCTGAAACATTAGAAACTGATTTTCCTGAATCTGTATTGTTTCTTGATAAGAAATTCATGACTGAAAAATCTAACATTGATCAAAATAACATGTCACATCTTGTTCTAAACATCAAAAATATCAGTACAAAAACAATTCAAAACAGCAAGTGTGCTTGTAGTTTTTGCAGAAGAAAATCTTTTGAAGCCTTCAAACGAAACCAGCAAAGGCAGATTCAGATAGCAAACCAAAATAGAATATATCAAACAATTAATTACGGGCTAGTTAGAAAGTTACCGAAAGATAGTATGAGATCGGAGCAATTTAATCCAGAAGTTAGTAGTTGTAATCAAATCAGTCTGCAATCTTGTTTGAATAACACTGAACAACTCCACCCTCACTTCACAAAAGCAGCAATAAAACCAACAGCAGTTTGTGATGGTTATTGTTATCAGCAAAATGTCAAACTTGACCGCATGTTTATTATAAATCAGCAACATAGTGTTGCTCGAATTCAAACATGCAAGTCGAATACAAGAAAACAGCAAACTTATATGCATCAATTAAACTATAAAAGTAAAACAGACTTTTACAGTCATTTTACCGGTAACTATCATAAAAACAACTTTACCAAATATGATCAATTTTCATTTGCTCAAGGATCTACCGGCTCAATGACGTCATCAGTCAAGTCATCTGATGGCGGCACGAATGATTTAATGACGTCACAATATTTCGATAAATCTATTATGACGTCACAGCAGATTCGAATGAGTAACAATTTTGACTTTAATAACTTTGTTTGTTATTAACTTTATTTTTTTTTATGTATCTATACACTTCATTAAAAATTAAATTCTTTTTTAAATATTATTCATTATCTGACTATCATCACAAAAAACTTAAAAATATAGAAATAAGAATAAACACAATTAAGTTTTTCTTTGAAGCCTTATTTTAAACATAAAGATAATTAATTTGTTCAGTTTTATTTATTGTTTGTAAAATTGTTTTTTTTTTTACGAACTACAATAAATAGTTGCCATAGTACATCTTGTGTTACATTATTTTTTTAATTTTTACAATCCTGACCACATAGAACAAATTGAGATATTTTTAACACGAATTTTACAAAAAAATGCTGTTTTAAGTAATAAGATTATAACTTTACCCTTAAACCTGATACGTTTTTCAAAATAACTATTCATGCTAAAAACAACTATATAAAATATTTAGAAAGCTTTGTTAGAATTATTGTTAATTTTTTTTTTGTTTATTTATGAAACAATAATTGTTTAAAGTAAAAATGAGCAAAGCAATATAAAAAGACTGAAAATTTAAACCTAACTATCAATCAAATAAAAAACATTTAGAAACTAAATTAAACATATGTTTCTCATCCTGTTTTTTTTTCCTCGTTTTAAATATTATTTAAACCACTTTGTTAGTTGGTAACTTATCTTTATACTTATAAAACACTGTATAAGTTACATACTGAATTTTTTGGTTTAACCTTTGAACTTCTATAAATACATAATATGTCAGAAACCACTTTATCTTCAAAATATTTTTTTACGAACACAACTTTTAAATATATGTAATATTTAAACCTAAAATTATAGATTTGTAGGTTAAAACCCAACAAATTTTGATTTTTTATTGCTGCAAGTTGTGCAGAACTACATGCAAAATAAAAACTAAATACAAAAAGTTTGCTGTTATTGTTAATTTAACAATTGTTTCAACTATCGAACTTATTGTTAAAGTATAATGTTATACTAAAATAACAAAAACTTTTGTTGTTGTATTTTTTCAGAGTTACAATAACAAATATCTGTTAATAGATATTTAACACAAACTGAGCTATTATTTCAGCTGGTAACTAGCTCTTCTGTTGTTTCTTTTTTAGATACTGTTTGCTTTTTATTAAACCACATTTTACCAAACTTCATACTTTTTGTAAGTAATTTGACTACGTTTTTTAGTGACAAAATGTTTAGTTAGAATATAAAAATTGTAAAACGCATAGTTAAATTGACTTCTTAGTTTAACAGTATAAATTGATGATACTTAATGTTGTTTAATTTGTTTTTTTTACTTTGTTAAAATTAAATAAAATTTACCAAACTCTATGTGTATTTGGTTAGATTTTAGATTATAGAACTGTTACTAAAAAAACAAGTACACATAAATTAAAAAAGTTTTTTAGTGTAATGATATTTTTTAACATCAGTTTCTCAGAATTATTAAAAAAAACTACAATTTTTTTACATTAGCATGAAATTAAAAAACAAATCGTCATTAAATTGTTATCAGTTTTATATTTCAAGTTACTTTATTCAAATATTTTAAAACCAAAACAGTAAAAAAAATTATCTGCACAAATAATGCTTTTGTAGATAAAAATTATGAAAAGTAAAAACTTAAAACGTATATTATGTGATAACATTAAACATCTTGAAATGTTTGAATTGGTAAATTTTTCTCACATTTTATTTAAAACTGTGCTCAGTTGAAATTATTGTTTACTGAATTTTATATGTATGCTTTTAATTAAAAAAAAACTCTTGGCATAAATCATTTATGAGTTTAAAGAAAATAACAAAAAAATTAACATTCAATTTACTTAATAATTGAAAAAGCAAACTTTTAAAGCACTTATACAGCGCTTAAAATTTAGAAAAATATTGAATTTTTAACTGTTTGTGTTTATAGTTATTTAAATAGTTTGTTTTTACTAGTATTTTTATTAAAAATAGAACTAATTTAAGATACTGTTCGTGCTTTTGTATATTTTCTAAAATCATACTTTTTCATATTTTTAATCGGTCTATACATTATGTTCAAAATTTATAAATTAGATTCAAATAACATCTTAAAATCCCTTAACTTAAGTTTTTAAACTCTAAATTTTCAAAGTAATTGAAATAGAATATTTAATTCCTTTAAAAACAATAGCCATCTTAATATAATTCTATTACATGATAAACACTTAAAAACTACAAAAATATAAGATTTAAATCGGCTATATTATCAGCATTACATTTGTAAGTTGAAAAATAAGCACAAATTACAACTTTCGGACTTATTTTAGTTTTTTATATAAAACAGGTTAGTAATGTTCTTTAGGTATTTGTATTAATAAAAGTTAAAACAGTAAAACTAAACTTTCTAAAAACCACTAAACTTCCCTATTTTTAATTCTCAAACGTAACACCTAACGTTTACATTTTAGCACTTACTTAAACCATCAGTGTTTTCTGAAAAACTTTTTTTTTGAGAATTCGTAGAACTACCAAGTAACCAATACAAACAGGGGATTACCTAACCACGAAATTTCAACAATTCTTATTATTTTGAAAAGGTTGAATTCAAACTCTTAATCGTTCAATTGAGCGTTCTTATCTATTATGTCAACTGTGTGTTTTGAAAACACCCGGCTTAAGTAAAAGCACAAAAGAAAATTGTTATGTTAAAACTATCACATTAACTACTTTTATAGTACGTTGACCTTAAAACTTTCTATGCTTAAGTATTTTTTTGTTAAGTTGCCGCCCAAACCAATTACTTCTGTTTATTTTGTTAAGTGGTTTCTTTTATATAGATAAAAGTTTAAGAAAAATTATTTAAACAATTGCATAACAGGACTTTAGAAAATAATAATTTATCATTAAATGTTAAGTGGCTATTGATGATAAAAACCAATGACATTTGAAATAAAAAGCTATAAGTTACAACTAAATTGTTTTAAAGCAACCTAATAATTTTAATATCACTTATTTAAAGTGGTTAAGTCGTGTCTATAAAATACTAAGTATTGCAGTTTTAATTTATTGTTTTAGTTTGATAACCATTGTTAAACATTTTTGTGAGAGTTACGTGAACACTTTTCTCAGCTGCAGTTCGAAAAAAACACGTAATTTATGCATAATTTTAACAAGTTTACTGCTACAATTATTTAAAAAAAAAGTAAAAATGATTATTACAACAAAGTTATCTTAATATAAAATAAAAAATAATCTATAAATTTTTTGTAAAAACCACATGTATTTTGCATATTTTACTTTGAAAAAGATTTAAGTTTTAGTTATAATGTGTTTGTCTTTCACGGCAAAAGTACATTTCTTTAATGATGTAAATTTTCATAAATACAAACTAGTACTTTTAACCAACAATTTTCTCTAAAAGGAAAGTTAAAAACGTTTGTGTAAAGCAATTGACCTGGCTTATCTCTATTCTAAAAAGTTTAAACTTTGCAAATAGCTACCTTAAACCAATGGATAATTCAAAGGACTTGAAACTTAAAAAATTCTTTGTTTCATATGACATGGTAGTTTACTACTCTCGACTCAACTACTTATGAATAAGACATAAGTACAACCAAAGCTTTGTATAAACACTTTTGGAAAAGCTTTTTGTCATAATAAGTTCTAAATTCATAAATAATATGTAAAAGTAAATTCTTAAATGTGCTATTTACAAAACTTAAAACGATATAATAGGTCACACGGTAACGTCTACTGCGATTTATGTAAAATAAGTTATTAATAAATGAAATTAATGATTAATAAAAGAAACGATTTTAGGTTATTAATAATTACTTAACACTTATTGCAATTTTTAATCCAAATTTAAAATAACTTCAACAGACTTTGTTTAAGTGAATCAAGTTTTTATTTAATTTTATTGAATGAGTTCTTAAAAAAATATAGAATCTTTTGCAAATGCAGTTAAATATTTTTTTATAAGAAATAGATAGTTTTAAATAGCATTGAAAAGACTAACTTAGCTCAGGGTTCTAAAATTTTGTTAACACAAACTATTTAAAGGGGACATATTAAATGCATAAACTTAATTTAGTTCTTTTAACAAAACAAGTTTAATAAGTCAACAATATATAAAAAATTTGAGATAAGAAGGTCAAAATTTTAAGTCTAGATAAATAATGACTAAAGTTCGCAACCAAAAAATTTAATTATGGTTCATTACAACGTTTAATGATCTAACATAGTTTTGATTAAAACTAATTTATTTTTATACTATAAATTGCTTTTTGGTTACTGTAATTATAAGAAGAATACACAAACTTAAGTGAACAAAAGTTGGAAACATTTTGAAAAATTGTTTTGGTTTAAACCATTTCTTTATGCAATATTTAATTATAGCTATACTTAAAGTCATTTACATAAAGTTTATGAAGTTGAAAAGACAAAAAGAAAATAAAAATTTATACAGTCTGATGTATAAAAATTTGGTCATATAAAAATAGTATTAAGTGAAGAAAAAAGAACATTTTTGATAAGTATGTATTCTCATGAAAAAAATAATTTTTGTAAAAATCGTGAAGTTGTTTTACGGCCAAAGTTTAAACCTAAATTGTATTTGTCATTTTCGTGTTGCGCGTAAATAATAGTAAATTACTTTCAAAAAGGTTTTATTTATTCTTTTAAGTATGTAAATAATAAGTATAAAGAAGTTCATTTACTACTGTTACGTATGTACATAGAATAAATTTTGAATTCTTATAAACATGCTTTTAAAGTATCAAATTGGTTTGAACTTTGAAAGGTAAGAACAAAAATGTCTTGAGCTAGCATTTTACATTACTTACATATCTGCTTATACGCTTTAACAATGATAAATTTAATAAAGTTTGAAAGTTTTTTAAGTTGAGAAAGCACTTAAACTATTTACAAGCTGAAACATTTTTAACGACTTGGTTCAATTAATATCTTTTAGCTATTTGATTTTTGCAATTATAATAAGACAGGTAAATTACATAAATGTTTGTTGCTTCATACTATGCAAAAAAAAATTTAACTTATCAAATTAATCCTTTTTGTAACTGTAACAAAAAATTGGTAATATAGAAGATTTTTAAAAATATTTTCACCGTTAAATTTTAGCTTTTTTAATTAAAGGCGTTGTTAAGATTGTTATACAAGTAAAGGTCATTGTAAGAAGGTAATTAGTTTTTTTTTGACTTTTACACAAAGCTTTAGTAATCCGGAAGAACGCACTTTTTGTATTACATTTTTAATTTACATATTGCAGTTATATTAAAACAGGTAGAATATATTAAAATTTGTTTTTTCATTGCAAACACTTGTTTAAATACCAAATTATCCCTTGGTTTAACTGTAACAAAAATAACAATCTAACAAAGGTACAATTTAAAATGTTTTTTACCGAATAATTTCAATTTTTATGATGAAAGACGTTGCTAACCTAATAATATGACTTAAGGTAATTGTTCTGTAGTAATTTGTTTTTTTGTTTGGATTTAACACCTTAACTTAATGAATCCGTAAGAACGCACTATGTAAAAAACTGTTAAGTTTTGCATGAACGAGAAAGTCGTTAATCACATATATAATCGAATTACATTATGACGTTAGTTGATTATTTTTGTTATTGAGCTTTCCTAAGCTACAAAACTAACATTTTGATAAGAAAAAAAAACACAGTTTTCCAAACGTAAAAAAACTTAATCAAACCAAAATTTTGCTAACACTTTTGTTTTATAAAACTCTTTTTGTATGTCAAAACTCACTTTTTACTTTTTCACACTTTAAAGTACTACAAAGTTTCTAAGTTTTTAACATAATACTGACTTTTACTTTGTACAACAAATCTAATGTCAAAATATCTGTTTGTCGTAACTAAATTTTCTTCGGGTAAACACTAACACTCTTATAGAAAAGTGAAGCGCTTTAAAGACACCGCTTATTTTCTGAAGATACTCGATAAAATTGGATTTATTAACACTTTGTTTATAACAAATATAAAATGTTTTCTGAGTAAAGACTCTTTTGAGACTTGAACGAACAAATTCATGGTAAAGATTCAAATATAAAACAATCGTAGTACAAATGAACGTTATACTTTAAATACAATTTATTTTAATCTAGAAATCAAGCAACTACAACTAAACTTAAATAAGTAACTATTTAATCTTTTTCAATATGTGTGAAAACAATTCAAACATTATAACTTTACAAGGCTACTTACATCTTTAACTTTCAATTTAAATACTAAAAGATAATGATCTAATATTAATGTACTTTGTTAACTTCATTTTAATGGTAAAAACAGTTTTTCAATTTAAACTACGAGTTGTATCGAGACTGCAACGTGCTTGAAAAGGCTTTAAAAAATATTAATGTTGATGTCTAAATCAAACTAATAAAGTTAATATCACTAGCTTGCTCCATGTTCTTTTGTGTATTTAAATTCTTTTCAAAAATCCTAGTGTTAAAATACTAAAGAATGTGAATTTATTCTATCAAGAACTTATTTTAGAAACTAAGTTTTGGTCAAAGACCCTACCAGTGCTTAAATATTTTTTTTTTCCAATAGAAACAGAATACAAAACATATCATACTAAAGAATATGTTAGAATAGATAGAGCATTTTCACAGACACTGAGACTCTGTGCATTCTTATAAAACACATGTGATTAATTATATTTCAAACAAAATTGAAAAAGTCTTGCGTATTGTGTTTTTTAATATTAACAAGCATTAGTCACAGATTATTTTTACATGATTTAAGACAAAAAAGTGTGGGACAAAGTTTAGTGTTTTTCTTTTAAAAGTTTGTATAGTATTTTAATAAAAGTGTTTTGAGTGATAAAAAAAACATAAACCAAATTGTTTAACCTTTGTTTAACGCACTTTACAAATTAAACGCATTTCATTAAAATTAATGATTTACAGAGATATTTTTAGCGTCAAAAATAGTAGAAGAAATATTCTGTAGAGAATAAAATATTAGTTGTGAATTTTTTTCAACAACTTTTTTCTTGTTATTAACGATAGTTTTATTTCATACCTTTAAAATCAATGAATTTTAGTTAACATAAAAATATGCGTAACTGTATTTGTAAACTAAAGTTTGATTTTTTTTCATGTTAAGTTATAATACATTTTTAAAACACATATGAATATTTAGTTAACTTATACTTTTTTATAAATTTCTAAACAAAAACAACCACAACAGCTTTTATTAACTATGTTTTCTCACACATATTTGAAATGCGTATATGTGTGTTTACTTAAACGTAAACGTAAAACAAACAAATACAACACATTTTGCTGAAGACGTTATCCTACAACTTATTCTGTCAAGCCTTGTTCACCTAAAAATTTTCATTCTCATATGGCTTATACTAAAAAAATAGATTATTTTTCCATTACACTGCTTAAAATACTAAACTATATTGAAAGTAAGAAAAACTATGTCTATAGATTACATGTCTTTTTAAATAAATTTATCTTTTTATAAAACTGTTGTATAAAATGTTAAAATACAAGTGTTTGTCGTTAAAGCCTTGCAAAGCTACGAGCTTGTTTTCCGCTAGTTAAATAAATAAGCTTGTGAGCTGTTGTATCAACAATAAATAACAATCTAGACTACTTAAGTATAGAAAACAGAAACTCATAAACTATTTTTTCATCTTAAATCAGTCAATATGTAAAACCGATTAAATTTAAACTTTAAACTTTTTTTTAAACAGTAAAATTAGTCTTATTAAAGCGGTTACACTTTGTTAACTAGTACAAACAATGATTTTTAAGTTATACTTGATTATCAACTTATACGAAAACTGATAGTTCTTTTTGATTGAAGTTTGTCCTGGTTTTTTAAAGCCTTGTAGATTAATAGCTTGTTATAAACTTTGTTGATTTAAAAAAATACAAACTTCACAAAAAACAATCAAAAGTAATTTAGTATAAAGTTCTAAATATTAGCAATCATTAACAATTCGTTTATTTAATTTCACTAAGGACTATAAAATTAGTCAAAACTTTTCTCAGTTAAAATGTTTAAAAGTCAAACGAATTTTTTTTATTTGATGTTTTTAAAAAACGTGAGGAGAAACTTTTATACCTAAAATTTTAGTAAATGCTATGAACTAAATAATAAAAACAGTTATTAGCAAGTTAAACTTGATATTTTTATGCTGTTTACTATAGATAATATAAGTCTATTTAAAAGTAAGTTTGTAGTAGATTAAAGTACAAACTAAACCTAATTAACTAATTTTACATGAAAAACATTAATTGTTATCATCTAACGGGAATTCAAGTAATGTTAATTAAAGTTCTTAGTTATTAACCTTTTGCTTACAGTGATGAAAGCAAACAATTTTAAATGTTTTTATAACTTGGCTTTCAAAAACTAACCGTTAACTTAATTAGCTTTTCAAAGTCTATTTAAATACGTTTTCACATGGTTTTTGAACCACACGATATAAACCAACAAATTTAATGGTATGATAAATTGTATATAAACATTTACTTTTCAATCCTTTTATTTTAAAAAACTAACAAATCCAACGGAACAGTAATTCAAAATTAATTGTAGTACTATATTAAACATTTTATGCGTGTTCATTTATATTTATGTTAATAATAAATCTTTTTAGATTAACGCACTTTAAATTTTTTAAGTTTATAAAATGTTAATATTTACTGTTTATCTTAGTTGTAAATTTTTATAATAATCAATTATTTGAAAAGGATTTATTGTTTTGCTTTATTTGTTTAAAAAAGTTTGGACAGTAATTTAAAATTCTTTTTCAAATGATATTTATAATTGAAATTTTTTTACTTGTAGTTAAATACATAAAAGTAAAGCTTAACCCAGCTAAGAATGCTCATTACAAATAATAGTAGGTAGGATTGGCATCATTTGTGCAATTTAAAAATTTATAAGTTATCTAAAGAAGCAACTGTGTGGTTTTTTTTTGCTACGATGGAGTTTAAGTATTAGGAAAATTGTTAATGCTATGAAAAGATTACATTGAAGTTTGTTGGAATTTCAAAGATATAAAAAGTTTAAACTTTTTTTTTCATGAAAGTAGCTTTAAAAGTTTCAATATAAACCTCAAACAACTTTTTGATATTAAATCAAAATACTAAATAGTTTGTTATATTAACCTTACTTACAAACGAGTTATTAAAACATTATTCGTTGAAACAAAGACTTTATTACTAACACATTTTAAATTCATCAAGGACCTTAAAATTGTTAAAGTTTTGTTTAAAGTTGTTGAATCAATAAATGTTGAAAATTTATTATATTATTAATCATTCCCGTTTTTTTATGACCATTATAGCAAATAAAAATATTTTTTATTCTTTATTAAAGTTTAACCCTGGCTGAAAACAGATTTTAAAATTTTCGTTTTTTGATGGTTAATAAAAGTATAAAATGTTTTGAAATGTTTTTTTTGTAGCCAATAAATAAAAATAATGCAAATTGTAATACTTCGAAAATTTCAACGATTGTCGTTTGTGTTCTTTTTTTATTATATTTCTAATGAAAATGACAGAGTTTTTCAAAACTGTAAGTTGGTAGTTTTAAACCGGCTATTAGCTCTAATGGAAAAATAAGAAGTAAATTTTATGTTTTCAGCAAAGTTTAAAATCTTATCTCGGTTACTCGAGCACTTTGGATTTTGAAAATCGTTTGCTTGGTAAAGTGTATAAGTCGCCTTAAAAGTATAAGCTGCTAAATATACGTTAAGTACATGACATTCAACAAAAAGTAGTGTTTAATTTAAAGCGTAACTCGTTTAAAAGTACATACTATTAGTAAAAAAAAACTACAAATTTTTTTTTACTTATGTTTGGTTATTGTCTAATAGTTATATTTTTTTTACGTACAAAAACTTTATTTTAAGGAATTTCATCTTGTATAGTTCTAAAGTAATAATGGTAGAGGGTAAGCTTTAGTATAATTTAATTTATATATACAAACATATTTAAAAAGCAAGTAATAAAAAACACAAAGAAACCTTAAACACTTAAAATAATTTCTGTAGTAAAACTCAATAAAAATTTAAACATTTTGATTACTACGCAAAAAAATATAACAGAATTATATTAATATAATGTTTATAATACTAAAAAACAACTAATTTTCGTATTGTTTACTAAGTTTAAACGGGTAACACGTTTCATCAGAACATTATAAAGCACATAGCAAAATTTTTAAAGAGTCAAAAAAAACACATTTTGACGTTTCAAATAAAATTGAATAACTTTTAGTTAGCTTATCTTAAAAACAATTTATGTACAAGTTAACTTATTTTTCTGCATTGTTTGTTTTTGTTTTTAGTTTTATTATGTTACTACATTCTGTTATTATTATTATTATTATTATTATTATTATTATTATCTGTGATATTATTTTTTGTTCTTTTAAAACCGAGTAATATATTTATATTATTAGATTTTTCAACATTTTAATTGCTTTGTAATTTCTTATAGAGCTATTCTTTTAAAATTACGATGCATTTTAAAATTGAAATTTACTATAATATTATTTATCTAAAAACAATTTATGCCAATAGTATTTTTTTTAAGTTGAAGCATACAACTAAAAGCTTGTAAACAATATGTTGAATTGGGTACAGCTCTTAAGTAAAAAATGAGAAATGTTTTCAGTAAAAACATTTGAAGTAGTGTTATGTTTATACACATTATACTTTAAAAAAATTTGTTCTTATAATATTTTTTTTAAAACGATCTCTTATCTGTAAAAACATTATTTATGTAGAAAAGTTGTTGACAAAAATTGAAATATTTTGGAAAATAATATTTCAAACAAATTTTCTCTAATGGAAAAATAAGAAGAAGCGTTTTTGTTTTTAAAAAGCTTTAATATCTTGTTTGGTCAGCTTGAAAACTTTAGTCTTTGCTAAATTCCTAACTTGGACTGTTATTCCACCTTAAACAGATTTTAACTTGTTGTTTTTTTATTTTATTTTTTTTTGCTTTGATCCCTTTTTTGTTACATAGAAATAAAATAAAGCTTTTACACAGGTATAGCAAAAGTTGATAACTAAAATAAAGTGCAATTAAACAATAAAAACAAAATTTTTACTGTCTTACTTTAGTTTTTAAAACTTTATCATAAACACATTTGTACTCGATTTTTAAATCATACTGTATAAACTAACAAATTCATAGGATAGGATAAATTAATTAAGAATTAATACTTTTATTTTCTTATACGTACTGAATCTAAAAGCTGTATACTAATATTTTATCATAGTACGTTATTGTATCGTTTTATAAAATTCACTATTGTCAACAATTATTGTGTCGAGAAAATTAGTTCTTAATCTTTAATTTGTAGTTTATTGTGCTAACATTTTAAAAACATGTTTATCGTATAAAACAATCTCTAAGACAATTTTAGTTTTAATAAAGTTTATATATGTATATTTAATCATTTTGTTTTAATTCGACACTTGTAATGCTGAAAAGAGAGCAATTTTCAAAGTTGCAAGTTAATACTAATAAGCTGGCTGTTTTCTCTAACAGAAAAATATTTATTAGCTGTTTGTTTTAAGAATATTTAAGGTCTTGTTTATGTTTGTTGAAAACTTTAGTACTTGCAAAATTGCTATTTTTCACTAAACTATTAATTTAAACAATAGATTATTTTAACATATATATATACTATTTTTTAGCTGAGTCCTTATAAAAGTATTAAAATTGAAGGAAAACTTTTACACAGTTAAAGCAAAACTTTAAAAAAATAAAAAACAGTTCACATATGAAAATAAACGCTTTACTCTAATATAATAAATTTTATCAAAATAGCGCTTTTTTGCTACTTTTGTTTCAGTCTTACTTAAATTTAAAATTACAACATTTTATCGTGTAAAACTATACTTAAACAATACTTAAAAAATTTAAACATCTTCGGTTTGTACAAAAAGTATAAATTTTAAAAAACTATATTTGTAAATTTTAAATAAAAACGTCGTTTTTTAGAATGAAATTTTAGCTGCGATTGTTAAATAAAATAAATAAAAAGTACAAATTTTTATCTAAATTGTTTTTTTTGTTTTTGTGAAAAACCAAGTTAAAAACTTTTAAACATTGCTCTTTTTACGTTTTGAATATTAATTTTTTTTAAAGTTTATTGTTTCAACATTGCGTTATTAGTTTTTCAAAAAGATAAAATTTTACGACACTTCTGATAAAAATAAGAAACCAAACTTTGAAATACTTTAAAATTCCTTGAGATTAAAGAACACATTCGCATTATATCGCAATTTATAATTTATATTTGTGCAAAATATTTGGTTTATAAGCATTATCATATTTAAGTAATGACAATTAAATATAGCTTAATTATAAGCCTAATTGGTTTAAGACTGCGGTCAAAAATAAGAATGTTCTTTAAATATCGGCTTTTTTTAATTAAGTAAAACATTAATTAAACGCACATGACTTTAATCTTTTTAAAATGAATTAAAATATGAGAAAATTTATAAGTAATCCGTACTAAAGTTACTTCTTGTGTCTAATTGTGGCATGTGATTTATGCAAAATACTTTTAGTTCTTTAATTTAAACATGCAAATGTTAATAGGCTTTAATTTCATAATTTATAACTATTCTAGTAATTTAATTAAAGCAAAGTAAAAAAATATTTCAAATAAACATTGTGCAAGTTAGTATGTAGATAAAACTAAAAATCATCTAGTTTATAAAATTTTATTGTAAAAGTTTATTAACCGTTTAGTGTTAGTAGTAATGGTAGAAGGTGTTGTTGTTATATGTCATGGTTATAAAATCATGGTCAAATGTGTAACTTTAAACTTTTTTATTTGACACATTTTGTAATGAAATGATTTTATTCTCTGTCCACAACAATCTTTTGATAATTTTTTTTTAAATTTAATTACTTAACGACGTTCGTTATTTTCTATTTAATTCAGATTTTAAACTAATGATCACTTGGTTTTCAAATAAATACGGTTTTTATTAAAAAAATTATACTTTTATCTGTTTAAAAGTAATTTTAATACACTACTTTTCTCTAAAATTACTTTGAGTGTGGCTTAAACAACTAAAATTGATTAACTTAAGTAAATTTGCAAAATTTCTTTGATTTTATAACATAAACTAAAACAGAACTACAAAAGGTTTAAGTATATGGTTTTTGTTTCAAAAAAATGTTTATTTATAAAAAAATCGTAATTTTAACATTAGTTTATTGAAAAAAAAAAGACTAAAAAGTGCTTTGAAGGTGTTTTATTATGAAAGTTCTAAAATAATCAAACAGTATATGATATTGAATGTGATTTCTTCGGTTAAATCTTATGTTTGACTTGAACTTTTGATTTCTTTTTATACCGCGAACGTTTGTTGCTTTAGAATTATTTCTTATCTTTAAACGGTTACAACTTTAAATGACTAAAAAAACTTGAGTTGGCTTTAAGTTTCGATGCTTAATCGAACAGACATTTATCACAAAATATAAATATTATGTAGTTTTTTAAGTGTTTATATTTTTAAATTTCAACAACTTTTAGTTCATTTCTATTTTTTAAATGAGTGTTTTTTAAAAGCCTAACCAGTTAAAATATAACAATCGAAAAAATTGATGATTAGGCCTATAGAAAATTGATAAAAAGTTTTCATTTCTTTTATTTTAAATTTATTTGCAAAAAAAAAACTTTAAAAAAATTATCAGCTTAGACTTTAAATACCAAATTTTCAATTTGTTTATTTTTTAAACTTTTGCAAACACACAAACTAGTTTAAAATCTTGACAAAATTTTAAGTAACTTTACCGTAAGTTTTTGAGGTTTATAAAATATGTGCATGAAGCTTAATACTTAGGAAAACAACAAAAATATCAAAATGATTTCACACTTCTGCTTAACATGGTCAAAAAACGTCAAATGTAAAAATCGTTTTTTTTTGTAATAGTTTAATTCCAAAAGTTTTTACTTGCAGTTGTCTTGAAATATGATGTTATAATTAAGCAAACAATCCTCGTTACAAGTCTAAGTAGCTTAAACTGGAAAGTCGTACAATTAAAAATTATTATAAGTTTTGTAAAGCTAACTTTTCTAAAGCTTAAAAATAAAGTAAACACTTTTTCCTAACTTTAAATATTTTGATATATTTCTTTTATAAATAACAAACATAGGCTAGTTAAGATACGTCAAAACATTTTTTAAAATTCGAAGATTGTCATTTGTGCTTATTTTACAAACGACATTTGTAATGCTAAAAGATAGCAATTTTTAAATTGCCAGCTGGTAATTTTATACCGGCTATTTTCTCTAGTGGAAATATAAAAAGGAACGTTTTGTTTTCAAAAACGTTGAATGTCTTAGTACGTTTTTTGATCATTTAAGGCTTTCCAAAATTGCTAGCTTATCATAAATTGTCTTTTTTTTTTTTGCTTTGCTTACTTTATAAAATTTTAAAGTTGAATAAAAGCGGTTACACAGGTAGAGCAAAAGTTAAAAACCAAGCAAAAAAGAATTCCTAAAGTTTATTTTTATGTTGAATGTTATAAAGTTTACACTTTTTAGCAATGTTGCAAATCAAACTTAAGTATAGTTAACATAAAAAAACATACAAATTTGTAAATACATATAAAATTCTACCATGCAAATGTAAACAGGCTGTAGTTTTATTGATGGAAAAGTAAAATAATAAACACAATTAACAAAAAAGGATTAGCAGTTTAATAAAATTAAACATTATACAAATAAAAGTATAGATACAATATAAAATAAAACAATCTAAAAAGTTTAAAAGTTCACGCATAAATTTAGTTCTTATGGTAAAGGGCGTTGTTAAGCTCATAACATTGTTTATGGTCAATGTACAAAATTTAATTGGTTTTTTCTTTTAATTTTACACAAGCTTCATTAATCTGTAATAACGTACGTTGTAATAAAATGATTTATATTGTATAAAAACGACGTTTTGTCTGTCAATCTCTTTTATAATGATATTACTTTATGACGTTCTTTAATTTGTATTTACTTGAAGATTTAATTCAAATAACTTTCTTTTTGAAATAAAACGTTCAAAAAAAAAAGGTAAATTTACATTGAAAAAAATGCTAAAAATTAAACACAGAAATTTTTCTCTTAAGGTATCTAAAAAAAATATTATTGATTTATAACCTTAATGATAGAAATAAGTGTAAAGCTAATTATAAAACCTAAATTATAGTTTGAAGACAATTATCTGTTTTTTTGTACTTTGATTATAAAAGTCGTAGGTTTTTTTAGGCGACTGTTATCATACAAAAGCTATCAAATAGAGTAAATCCAATAACATGGTTGTAAATAAAGACTAACTTTTTAATTAAGATGAAAGTTGTTATTAAACTATAAGAAAGACTTATTGCCGCCGTTCAAGTAATTGTTTGTTTTGTTTGTATTCTTTACAAGCTTTTTATTATCCGTAACATTTTAGTTTTATTTGAGTTTGAGTATTAAACATAATTTAATGCGACCAACATAAGAACACGACCAATTTATTTCATTGACTAATTTTACTCTAATATCTTAAAAATAAACTTTTAAGACAAGCGACATAGAAAACGTAAATTTAGGTCATAAAAAAAAAACAATAAGATTTTACTTATTATTATATAAGGCGTTGTTAAGCATGTAGTAATCTTATTGGTCATTGAACGACTTTTATGTTTAACTTTGAGACAATATAATCGCAATTTAGTAAATAAATAAATTGGTTTCAAATTCAGCGTGTTTAGTCAGTAAATATATTATAATCGAAATAATATAATATTATAACAGCTTGATGACTTTATTTTTCAACAACTATCAGTACAAAACATTACTTTTATCGCGAGAATATTTCCAATCGAGCTTTTGCAATCATAAAACGGTTTTAATAAATTGTCTTAAACTAACATTTAACCTTATCAAAAAATTTTAGAGTAAAACAAAAGTAAAACTTTCTTAGGCGTGAATAAAACGATAAGTTTTACATTCAAAATATGTTTTGAAATGTTTTTTAAACATTATTCGATTACAATTCACTGCAAAGTCTTATGAATTAAAATAATTTTAATTGAAAAAAGTTTTTACGCATACTATAATATTTTTTTGATTGTAACAGCGATAAAATAAAAAAAAGTATAATGTAAAGTGTAGCATTATTAAGTAGATATTTTATAAAAGAATAAATACATTTAGATTGCATTTATATTGAAATATTATGTCATTTTTAACAAAATTATTAAATAAACTACATAAAATGAAATTTCCGGTTTGGTAATTTTAAACTTTGTTTTCCGGTTATAAACGATAACTGTACATTTTATTTCCAAAGTCAAATATATTTTTAGTCAGCAGAAAATATCTGTTGACCTAAGTTTACAAAGCAAATTTTGAAACAGATATTTCTTAACTTAGTATTAAGAAAAAACATAGAATTTAAAGAACTTTTTTTTTTTTCAAATAATTCTAGGTAAAAATGATTACGAAAGTTTTTATTTTATTATACATTATTAACTATTTCGTTAAACCTTGGAGATGTGTTTGCTTAAAACTTAAAACATACAAACATAAAACATTGAACCTGAGGTATTCGTTTACCACTAATCCTGTCAAGAATTATTTACTTAGAATAATGCAATTTTTCGTTATATATAAACAAAAGCTCAGTCTTTTTCTTAAACTTAACTAAGTTTTATGTGTTTTGTACGTTAACAATAAATTTTTATATACAGCACATAAGAGTTCAAAACAAACCTCAAAATTTCAATGAATAAATATAAAAACGTATGAGTTTTGTGAGTTATTAAAATAAATTAATTTGTTAAACCTATTCAATATAAATTTTAGATTGAAAATACAGATTGAAAGTGGCTGAAAAACACGTTAATGAAGTTATGTTAATAGTAAATTGTGAGAGTAGAACTTTTTTTTTTAATGTGAAAAAAAAAAAATTCAAATTAAAGTATTTTTTGAAAAAATAAGTTTTTTTCAATATTATTAAAGCTATAACAGTTCAACATTGCTAAAAGAATAACTGTCATGGAACTAAAAAAGCTATCTAAAAAATCTTTGTTGCTCATTTTTTAATCTCCGAGAATATCTCATAAATGGATACATATAAATTTGAAACACTAGTGTCTTTATTGCAAAAAATATTTAAGTATTATTTAAGTAATACTTTTTGTTTTTATTTTAATATAAGTTTGTGCAAATTTTTGTCATGTGTATTAGTTGTAGCCGAATTTAACATGAATATTTTATAAACTTTTCGATTAAAAAAATTTGATAAAGGTTGTGTTTTAATTAATGCACATAACATTTAACAATTAGTCTTTTTAAAACAAAGTTCGCTTTGGATAAAAGTACAAACTAAATCTAATTACAAGATATTTTATACGAAGATAATTTATAAATAAAATTTAAAGAGCTTCATGTGTTGTTAAATATCGTACTGTAGTTATTAACATTTAGCTTACTTTGATGAAAGCAAACCATTATCAATTAAATAGTTTAATCAAACTTAAAAATAATTAGTTACAAACTTTTTGACTAATTTTAGTTCTTAACTTTTATTTGTGGTTAAGTATGCTATCACTATAAATTATATAATATTTTTATCTTAATAGAAAAATTATAAGGCTATTGAAGTTTTAATAAAATTCATTTAAGTGTGCTTATTCATTTTGTTTTAAACTTTGTAATGCCAAAAAGATAGCAATTTTCAAAACTACAAATTGGTAATTTTAAACCGGCTATTTTCTCTAATGGTATATAAACATAATTTTAATTTTCAAAAAGTTTGAGTGTCTTATTTAGGTTACCTAAAAACTTTAGTATTTGCAAAATTGCTAGCTTGAACTAAATTGCCAAGTTATATAGAAATTAGTTTTTAACAAATTATTTTATATAACTCGATTTTTTTTTAGTATCTTTTATGATATATATTAGTCAGAAGAAAGCTTGTACAAAGACAAAGCAAAACTTAAAAACAAAATAATAACAGTTTACATAAAAAAAAATCTTTTTGTGTTAAATGTTATCAAATCTACTCTTTTTAGCAAAGTTTTATTTCAGTTTTACTAAGGTTTTAAACAACTATATTTTACTGTGTTAACTATACTTAAACTATATAAAAGCTATATATAGCATTATTTTGTGTTTATTTTAAAATTAGTGAATTTTATTTGTAAGTTAAAAAAAATTAATCTACAGAATTAAATCTTCTTTTCGATTGTTAAATTAAAAATTTATTAAAGTTATGAATTTGTATCTACGTTTATTAATGTCTGACGTTGTTTTGTAAAAAATATTAAGTGTAAAATAAAAGTTTAAATACTTTAAAAAAACTAAACTTAGCTTAAAAAACATGGTAATATGTTTCGACTAATTCTAATTTTTAATTTAACTTTTGAAACATTGTGTTTTTAAAAAATATTTTAATCGCCAAATTTTTCGGACACTTGTGGTAAGAATAAAAAACAAAAATGTTTGTATTTCGAACTTCCTATAGACCAAAACAGTGCAATCCGTTGGTATACTTAAATTAGAACAAAAATTTATGAAACATAGAATGGGTTTTTATTGACATTATCATGTTTGAGTGATCACGCAGTTTAATTTCAATATAGTTTAAACATAAGCCTAATTGGTTTTTAGACTGCGGTTGTAAATAAAAAAACTTCTAACATATTGGTTTTATTAATGAGATGGACACAACTAATTTAATTTCTAAATGCACATGACGCTTTTAAACGCTCATTAAAAAAATCTAAAACAAGGTAAATTGAGCTATCTACATTCTGGTAACTTCCTGTATGTATACTTGGCGTTTGATATTCACAAAAAACATTCTTAAGTTCTTAAATTCAAATGTAAATATGCTTCAGTTACTTAAACAAAAAGTTAAAGTAGTAGATGAATTCAAGAACAAAAGTTAAAACAAAAAAATGTTGAAAGTAAATATTATGCAAACTTAAATAAAGATACAATGTAGCAACGAACAAAATGATAAATATTTGTGTAAAATATGACACATATATTTAGTATGAATGATAAAGACGTTGTTAAGCTATTAACGTCAATTATAGTTAACGTACAAAATGTAATTGCTTTTTGTTTGATTTAACTACAAAGGATCAGTATTCCGTAAGAACGCACTTTGTAGTTAAAAACTATTATTTTGTATACATAACGACGTTTTTGCTTAAACACTTTTATAATCGAATTACTTTATGAAGTGCTTAGACTTGTATCTACATAAAACTTTAACTTTTTAATCACTTGCTATTTAAACTAAACGACTTTTTTAATTAGAATTTGTTTAAAAAAAAATTACAACATTTTTCTTTTAGATAAAAAAATTGGTTGTTTAGTTTTCAGCCTTAATAATAAAATTAATTGTAAGGCTAATAATAAAATTTCGGATGTTGTACAGAGAAAGCTGTCTTTTTTATGTACTTTAGGTAATAAAAGTCGTAGTTTATTTTATTTTCTCAAACTATTAATAAAAACTAGCTTATAAACACAGTAACTTGGTTTTAATTAAAGACTAAACTTTGAACTAGAAGAGAGTTGTTGACGAAATGATAAAGAAAACTTGTTCTAAGAATGATTTATTTTGTTTGTAATCTAAACAGTAACTTTTTTAATCCGTAACATTGCAGTTCTAGTAAAAATACTAATTCAAGTTGATATGACGAGTATCAGAAAAGTGCTTTTTAGTTTTTATGACTAATTAAATTCTCATATACTTCATTAAATTATCTTTATCTCATCAAACTTAAAATTAAAATAGTTTCTAACATTTTTTTTGATCACGAAATAAATGTTCAAGATAAAGTTTTAGAGCTCGAAATACCTTTAATAAATATTCTGAGTAAAAATCTCAAATGAAGTAAAGTCTAAAAAAAATACAAAGTTTTACTTTTTAGACGTAAATCAAGTCTTTAAGTTTTATTGTTAAAACATGATTTGACATATTAATAATAAATGCTTTAATAACTTAGTTTATACACATGTTTAATCCTTTCTTTAAAATCATACTATCAGTGTGTTTATTATTATTTAATTTATATGTATAAAAAGCAATATACTCGTCTAAATTTTACAACTAACTCCGTAGTGTAAGAAACTACTTTCTAAAGCAATATTAATAATGTGTAACTTTAAAAAAGTAAGCTTAAATCAAATTCTAATGTACATTTGTGAAGCAATATTAGTAATACATTAATATCATAAAATATTAAAAATGTGTAAACATTGCACATTAGTTTGATATCTAAAATTCTTTACACAAAAACTTAGTCTGTATGTGAAGAAAAAATACTTTAGATAAATTAAACTTAGTATTCTCTTTTTAATTTTTTTTATTGTACCAATAGTAATTCAAAATAAATTGAAAAGCGTTAGTGTACCTTATTAAGATAACGTAATATATAAAAAAAGGTGTTCTGTTATTTAAACAGTAGCTAGGTGAAATAGTTTAACAAATATTATTGTTTTAGAAACCAAGTTGTGTAACTATTATAGTTTTGTAAAAAAAATTGTTTTGCTTTATCAATAAAAGGTGCAGTTAAAAAAACTTTCTTTAAAACTTGTGTACATTTTGAAGAATAAAAGAACATAAAACAATTAAGTTGACAATCCCTTGTTTGTAAATGGAGTTGCCAAAAATTACAATAAATCAAAAACTAGTAAAAGAAAACACAAAAGTTTTATTTTTTGTCTTGGTTCTACCCATTTATTGTTATTTTGCTTATTCATTTCTTAACTTAGTATATATATGATTAAATTTAAAATTATGTCACATACCAAAAATTTTATGATGAAACTTTTAGGTGCTAGGTTTTTAGCTTTAATGGCTGTCGCATATGCTGGTAAGTATAGTTAATTTGTTTTATAATAAAAACAAGAAAGAAAACAATTTTAGATTCTTTTGATAATTTAAACTTACTCTAAGTATATTAATTTATTTTTGCGACTAGTTTAACTTTTTTATAAGAAAGATTGAATTATATCAACGGTTAATATATTAAGATAGAACATTTGATTTTTATAACAGCGAACTTTGAAGGAAATGAAAACTGCAACTGTCGGTCAGAAACATCTGATTCAGGACTGATTACTATAAAATGTCAACTGCCAAAAACAACCAATCACACTTATCAAACACCTTCAGGTAGTTTAAAAATAGTTTATTTGTATACACTTTTTGAATAGTATAGAAAACAATGAAAAACTGTTCATCTAATTAAAGATTTTTTTAAATATTTTTAAAGTTTATTTAGCTAAATATTATTTTAAAGTTAAAGAACAATTAACAAAAAATAAAAAAGGATCGGGATATTTAAAAGATAGGTAAAATAGTATTTAAAATGGTCAAGTATACGAATCGTTTTAAGAACATAATTTTTATACTTGATTAACAGTTTTTTTTGGATTTTGATTTAAATGATATTAGTGTTGATAAATATCAAATTAAAATCAAAGCTTTTTTAGTATATCATTTATAAAAAAGTAAGGTTCAGCCTTTTTTTTAGTTTTGAGCAGTTAAATTTTATTAAAATAACTGACAAGTACTTTTTAAATTTTCTAATAAAGACAACTCTTTACCGCGCCCACGTGACTGCTATGACATCAAACACGCCGATCCACTCTCACAATCGGGGGTTTACCGAATATATCCAGAGTTCAACAGACCCCAGGGATTTTTGGTGAGGTGTGATCAAGACACGGATGGAGGCGGTTGGACCGTAAGATTTTTATTTTTATATTTTAATATAAGGATATTTTATTTATTTCGAAATCTGAAATATTTTATAAAATTTATATGAGTTATTGTTATAAAATATCTTTAATTAAATAGATTTTGCAAGTATAAAACCGCAATTATTTTAACAACAACTAAGTAAAAAAAACATTAATTATAAAAAAACTAACATTTTTTTTAAGAACTACACTAAACTTCCTGTCACATTGCACACAGTCTAAATAATCAGTTAATGGTGATAAATGATTTTTTTTAAACTATTACACTTTATAAAATAAAACTTGTTTAACACAAGTATCGCTATGTTTTTAGTTCCAAAAGTTTTTGTTTGCAAAAAACTTATTAAAATTTAAAGATGATTCAAAATCGGGAGAACGGAGTTCAAGACTTCTATCAGAACTTCGAGTCTTATGTTGACGGGTTTGGAAAACTCGACGGGGAGTTTTGGATGGGTTTGTGAAAAACTTTTAATATAAAAAGTTTACACAAAGTAAAAACAATCAAATTTTACTTAAAAGGTCTTCAGCTATTGCACGAACTTACAAGATTTGGAAATTTTGAGTTGAGGTTCGATCTGAGCGATTTTGATGATGAAAAAGCATACGCAACTTACAAGTCGGTTTTATAAACATAAATTTAACATGTAAAAAAATAGTCTATGTTTCTCTTTTCTCTTTATTTTTATAAATAAAAAAAGGTTGTTAAAGTGTAACATACATTTTCAGTTAATTATTTATTTTGTTTTTAGAAAATTATCAGTTGGGCAAGGCGACGGTTATGTTTTGAGTTTTGATAAAAACTCTTACTTCGGAGATGCAGGTTGGTTTGTAGCTTACTTGAATGATAAATTGTAAAGAACGAATGTGTGTTTAATAGTTAAAAAATCAATAAATTCACGTTTGCTAAAATTCTTTATAAATTAAAAACAATACAGCTCGCGAAGGGTTTTTCTACTTTTGCTTTCACTAAACAAAATTCACATTTAAACCATGGCTTTAGGTGATTCATTGGCGCATCACCACAACATGAGATTCAGTTCAAAAGACAAGGATCAGGACGCCAACTCGGGATTAAACTGTGCGCAAAGGTACACTGGTGCCTTCTGGTATAATTCGTGCCATAAGGTAAATATTAATGGTCAATACTTGAAAGGTCAAAATGATCAGCCTGCAAAAGGAATGGTGTGGTTCGGATTCAAAGGACATAACTACTCTTTGAAAACTGCTCAAATGAAATTTAGACCCGACTATATAAATAATAATATTAAATAAAGTGTTAATGTTAATCAATTTATAAATAATAATTTTTATTTTTCTAAAGTAAATAATGATTTTTTACAAGTTTTAAGGAAACTATCAAAGTAATATACAAAACATTTGCAAAAAAAGTTAATTTTGACTTTTCGTTGTTTTGTTAATGTTTAGTTTATAATAATTCTATTAATTTTTTGAGTCTGTATTAGTTTTGCACATCATTAAACAATCATTTGATTATCATTAGTTATATATATTGTATAGTTAAAATAAAAACTAATTAAAAGGTTACATTATCTAAACTTTTACAAAATTTAAAGCAGTATAAAAAAATGTTTAAATAAATAACGTTTTTAAAATTTGTTGTTTTTTAATTAAAATCACAAACTTTCTTAATTAACAATAGCTTAAACAACAATTTTTTAAATGTTTTATAAAAAGTAGCTGTAGAAACACTGTTTTAATGTGTAATAAAAATTCATTGTACTTGAAATGACTTAGACACTTCTTTGTGGAACTCAACAATTCGTTGTCGTTTTAATAATACTCATAGAAAAAAAAAAGCGTTAAATGTTAATCACTTCAGATGCTTTTTAAAGTTAACATGAAAATAATCAAACGAACATTTAGACAGTTTCATCTTATTAAATTTAGAAAGACTTTTTTTGACAAATAAGTATAGTAAATATTTATGATCAAAATGACCACTTAATTAAACACCGAAGTATTTGTATTTGAAAAAACGATAGCTTAAACTTAGTCTTAAACAAAAAATGAAATCAACTATCTTTTATTTATGACGTTCTCAAAAACAATCTCGAGGGTGCTTTGAAAAGCCTTAAAAACAAAAACTACGATGGAACGCATTAGTTTGGCATAATTTAACACTTGAATGCAGATATTGTCAAGATTTAAAATTTAGCATAGCTTTTTTTAACAAGTAAACAGAATATAAACTTAACCGACCAAACTAACTGTTTGTTAATCATAATCAAGGAACAGCTTTAAAAAGCGATATTAGTTACATTTTGTTTTAACAAAATTAAACGATTGACTGACAACTCTATCGTCAAGGTTTATGAAGTTGAAATTGTGTTTTTATACCGTTGAAGTAAATAATAATACTTATCTTTTTAATTAATATTTATAACAGTTATTACTGAATTTTTACTTACTAGCCATAAGTTTTACGTTAACAAGAAGTTTACATATCTTTTAAACATAGTTAGAGGCATTATTTTTAAAAAACAAGTAAATATTTGTTTTTTATTAATAAAAAACTAAAATAAATGTCGAGCTTTATTAGAGCAGTTTGCTTAACGTTTTAAACAGCAACAAGCTTAATAACTAAATTTTATAAAACTAAAAGTTTTCGTTGAATAGTTTTATAAGATGTCAAACGAAAAGTTTTTGCCTTAATCTAAAATAAATTCTATGTTTTGGTGTGCTTCTAGTTGCAACTTTTAAAACATTAAATACATATTAAAGAAAAGAGATTAGACTTACAATTTTGACCGTATAGAATAAGTCGTTTTTAAGCTAATTACGATCTTTAAATCATTTTTATATTTTCTGTTTGACATTTAGATAATGTAATCCAAACTTTGTAAGTAAAACCTTAATTTGGACAAACATAACTGTTTAGTTGTTGATCACGTTTATAGTGTAATAACATTATGACGTTAGTTAACGTTATTATACTTTATTTTACCACTAAACTTTACTCAGCTAAGTTTTCTTTTATTTCGTATTAACTTACTACATTATTTTAAATCTTAAAGTCGAAAAAAAAAATTGTTTAAACAAAATTATCCAGTTTAGTAAGTTTAAAAACTAAATTAAATGTTTTTTTTTCTTTTAGACTTTAAACTACTGTAAGGAATATCTTTTAATGTCTATACTCTTCTTTTTTAGAAATAAACTTTAAATATATTATATTTTTTTGTTTTTATTTTTTACTTAACAGTTTAACAGTAATGTATTTCATAATCATTTTTTTTTGTCTAAAAAACGATGTAAAAGGTTGAACTGTCAATAAAATAGGTGCACTATAGTGTCAAGTAGAAAAACTTATAAATTAATTAAAGGTTTATATTACAGGTTTGCTAATCACAATCATCTAGTCATAATCTTTCCCATAGAAAATTCTTGACATGTAACATTACTTTTGATATGTAAGTACTACATAATATTTTGACTACGTATTGACTTCTAAAATATAACTTGTATATTTGAAAACAATAGTTTTCTGTTGTGCTTTTATTTTTTTTCAAGCATTAGTGAACGATTGTCGTAATCTAAAACTTTTTTTCCTCAGCATATCTTTATATTCTACACTGTAACTTTATCAACAAGTTTTTGTTACTATTTGCTACTATTGTAAGACATTTCCAAAGACTACTAAGTAAAGCACCAATTTCGTATTTCCTTTTCAAATATATTGAAAAAAACTTTTTGTGACAGTAAATATTTTTTTTTCATTTGAAAATAGGATAAAAAAATCTTTATAGATAAACTGACTTTTATAAAATAGTTTTTTTGTATCTTTGAAGTACACAGTTAAAAAATTTAATAGAATTATTATGAAAAAGTTAGAAAGTTAAATTGTGTAATCAACTTAACGTAATTGCTCTAACTTTCATCGTATAACTTTCTAATAGCATTATGTACATTTTTAATCATTTTAATTGACTTTTAGGTCATGTTTGTCAAACTAATTAACTTTAAATAATTTCAAAGATATTTTGTAAAAGCTTACTCAAAGAGTATTAACCTAATCGGAACGCAAAGCTTTCCAATATTTATAACTAAAGGTCAAAGTTTAAGCTTTTTCAAACTTTTTAAAATTAAGAAAGTGCTGGTTATGTTGTATGACATAGATTAAAAGCAAAACTAAAATACGTTTGTAAAACTAAATACTTAGTTATTAATAAACTATCATGAGACTCGGTAAAAAATCGATAAAAGAATAAAACTTGTTTAAGTAATATGTTCATAATAAGTCAGAAAACAAAGTTTTTAGTTCATGCTTCTTATCTAGTTACTTTAGAATAAAAAGGTTGTTAGGAAAAAATTGTAGTCGCAACTAATATCGCTTGTTCTTTGATTATGATTAACGAAAAGTTTAAATTTCATTACAAAACACTTTTAGCTTATTTTGTTTACCTAAAATGAAAAGTTTTACTGCAAACTCTAAACTTGAAGGAACACTTTTTTTTTTTGATTTTAAGTAACACATTTAATTTACTTATGTAACTGCTAGGAGCGCACAATTATTCAATTTCTGACAATTCTAATTCTTATAAAAAAATTGAAAGGGCCACGACCAAAAAAGTAATACATATTTGTCAAGTACAAAAAAAAACTATATTTAGGTCCTATAAATACCTATTAATCCTATTAATATTTTTTTAGTTAACTTTTTTTAACATTTAAGAAAAAATGACGATTTCATAGTTAATAGATTCTTTTCCCCATGTAAAGTAAAAAATAAACGTATTATGTATTTAATGTTATTACTGTTAAGTTCTACTCACACTAATAAGTTGAAAGATTCAAAAAATTTTTATAAACTAAAAAGAAAATTTTGTTTGCACTTAGACAAAAAATCTTTTGACTTAAATTGTCAACAAGTTTAAATAACAAATGAAAGTTTACATGAAACTTTATAAGAACTTATAAGTTTTTGTCAATTCTAAATTTAAAAACGTAATTATCCTACAACAGTTTGAAATTTTATAGTAAAATTAAGTATTAAAATTTTTTTTATTAGCTATTATTTCTAATGATAAAACTTACGTTAGTAAAGAAATAACAACTTTGTAAAAAAAAAAGACATTTTTACACTTTATTTTGTTTTACGACCCATTTATTATTAAAAAAAGGAACTAAAGTATTTAAAAAGAAATTTTAAAATAATGGTGAAAATATCTTATTTGAGTTTGTTATTATAATCACTAAATTACATTAAGTGATCTTCAAAACAACTTTAAGTATATTTTAAAACTATAATCGTTTACAGTTTACAAACTTATTCCTAAAAACTGACCAATTATAGATGTTTTTAATTTTTTATTCTACTGAGACCTACCTTTTGTCTTTTATTTCAAAAAAAGTTAAAAAAGTAACTGAGGTAGTTTTATCAAGAATTTAAAAAAGATGCATTGTTAAAACCAATTTAACGTTCCCGTATTAATATTGTGTAATGTTAATCATTTTAAATTACTGTTGGTTGTTGAATAACATCAAGCTAAAGTTTAAGCACAAAAGGCAAGTGTTACCACTATCAATTTATCGGGTCCTAAAACTTTTTGATGTAAAAACTAAAGTTTGTTACAGCGTTTTAATTTTTCTTTTCCCTCATGAGCACTTAAGAGTTTTATATTTAAATTTAATTAGCTTAATGCTTTTTTTAATTTACACAAAATGCTTTAAGACGTACAAATGAGCAACCACAAAATATATATTTACATTTATTTTTCATTATCATCATGTACTTTATTGATGTTTAGCGTTCATATATTAATAGTAAATGCAGAGTATTCAGTAGTACCAGCTTAATGTTAATTGATGAAATAATTTAAACACAAAACATAACCTTTAAAATAATAGGTCTTATCTTTCTAACACACTTCAATTAACTATGAGTTTTTAATTAAAATGTCTTATAAAGCTTTAACTCCAAAAAGTGTTTTAACTTGTATTTAATTTTTTTAGCATTAAACTGCTTCGAACAAATTCAATCTTTCTATTATAAAATAAGTACAAATTTTTGTTTTTGAAAAATTAAACTTTGTTTAAAATCTAATTTCTATAGCTTTTGAAAGAAGTGTGTGTAGAAAATACTAACTCTTTATTGACTTGTTGATTTAAAAACTATTTGTTATAGTTCTGAATTTTAAAATAAACGTTATATCAAATTTTAATAAATTATAAATAGTTATATATAGTTCATATTCGATTCTAAAATTTAAAGGCAAAATTTTTTGTGAACGATAAAAACTTAAAACAAATTTATTTTATTAATATCTTAAATAAAGTTTAAATAATAAAAAATTATATAATATTATAAATTACAATCAAAAAATTACAAAAAAAATCGAGTCATAACTTTGTTTTTTTTCATTCTTGTAAATGTATTTTTTTGTGTATAGTATAACTTTTTTTAGCAAGACTTTATTTTAATTACCAAAGCACAAAAACATAATTTGTGGCATTTCAAAGATTACTAATTTTCATTTAAATTATATTCAAGCAAAAATATCTGACTAAGTTGTCAAAAAGTACTTAGTTCAAACACTACTATAGTACTTAACACCAACTGTAATCTGAATTATACGGTGTTTATAAAAGTTCAAAGTAGTTTAATATAATTATGGTTACTAAGAATTTACAAAATAAACTTTGCTTGTAACTTTAAGTAATTGTTAAGCTATCTTTGCTCATTAAAGTTTGAAAAACAAGCAGCTATGAAAAAACATCAATCTTGTATTAAAATTCCTTATCAAATTAAAAGAATAGTTGAATAGAAACAAAACAAACTTTATTCAAATGGTACTGAAGATTTATCGCTAAAACTTAAAAATAATACTGTAAAGCGTTTTTGTTCTGTCGTAAAATGAAACATGTGTTTGTAACTTTAAGTAATAAAAGCTTATGTGATGTTACGTAATTATCAGGTAGTAATAAGCCATTGATTGATTATTTTGAAGTAGTTGTTCAACAGAATATGAACCTATGAAGTAAAATATTTAGCTGAGTTTTTAAGCTTGAAACTAATTTAAATAGTTTCATTTTCCTTTATTAAAACTTTTATCAAGTTTTAGTTACAGTTCAGCTGATTTTTTTTGTTTATATGTTTCTGATTTGACATTAAAATTGTATAGAACACTATAGTTCAGAAAATTATGGTTCAAATTTGTTTTATAATTTATTAAGTTGCACGTTAAAATTTATTTTACAGTTATAAATGTTTTAACAGTGTATAAATAGGTGTAATAATAGCTGCTAAGGTAATAGCTGTGAAAAATAAAGTTTTTAACCTACACAAATTTTAATCGCATTGTTTTATGCCCATATTCTATAACTTAAATTGCATAGATACGAAAATACGGAATGCATAATCAAGTGTAAGCTTATTTATTTTATTTACTTAGGACCACGATAAAAACCTATTTAAATTTTAGATTTTTCCTATATACATTCGAACTTTCAACATAGTAATTTTATGAAAAAAAAAGTAAGTTATATTATATATATATATCATGTTATTATATTTTTACGACAATCACGTAAAGACTCAAAGCAAAATAATTTATTAAATCAATCAAACTACAAAACAATTATCAAAACATTCAAAGCTCGTCATTCAGCTTCCTCCCGAAATCGGTCGCTTCCGTATGGAGCCATATCTGATGGTTCTCCATGATCTCATCCGACGTCAGCTTCCCGTCCTGGTTCTGATCGCACTCGTGCATCAGATGCTCTGCCTCCTTCTTCGCCTTCTCCTCCACCGAAGAACTTCCGGTCAGCTTCAACAACTCGTCTCCCTTCAACACTCCGTCCTTGTCGCTGTCCAGCTTCTCTTTGAACTGCTCCCTCTCGTACTGTATCCAAGACTCGTGATCGTCTTCCTCGTGGTCTGAGTTCTTCTTCATCACCTCCAAAAACTCATCCTCGCTGATCGCACCATCTTTGTTGGTGTCGTGCGCCTGCAACACTTTATTTTCAAACGCCACTTTCGTCTCTTTCGTCATGCTCGGGTGCCTGTACGCATCCAATTCTCCTTCGTCTAAACTCCCATCACCTTTGTACGTTACTTTATTATTTCATTACCGAATAGATTTGAAACATAACTTTAATAAAAAACCTACACACTTCAACAAATATAAAGAAGTTTAATGTTCTGCAGACATATTTGCTTTAGAACGACTAAAAACTAAAGTTTATACAAAGTTTGAGTTTTTTATTGAAAAATTAACAAAATCTTGAAAAATTTTTAATATGTAAGTTCAAACCGTTCTTGTCGGCAGCTTGGAACATCTTCTTCTCTTCCTCAACGTGCTTCTCGTGCTCCTTCTTCTCCTCATCCGACATCTCTCCTTCCACCGGGAGGTTGAACTCCCCCCACGAGATGTCGCCGCTCTTGTCCTTGTCGAGTTCGTGGAACTCTTCGTTCATCTCCCGCTTGTGCATCTCCTTCATGGAGTTTAATGCGTACTCCAACAGCTCGTTGCTGTCTATGAACCTGTGTTTGTTTTTATAACATGTTTTTTTTTTGTTCTATTCATCAATAACTCTATACAAAACTCCTGTTAAAATGTTTTATAACGCCTGCTAACTATGACTTCATAGCAAAATCGTATCACAATGCTGAAACAATTTTTGAATTTAGGGTATGTACTGTTCATTGGTAAAAATTGAATAAAAGAGTAAAAAATTAGCTGTAAAACATTTATTTTTTCTAGTATAAAAATACTGTGTTGTAGGATGTTCATTTTTAAGCTGATTGCAGCACTCATCACTATACATAGTCATATTAAAACTAAAGTGTTAATTCTTTAATAAAAAAAATAACAATTTAATAACAAACCCGTCACTGTTGGCGTCCATCCTGGTGACGATGAACTCCCTCAGCTTCTCCTGCTGCTCCTCATCGGTGAGGTCGTGGATCTTCTCGTAACTCTCGTCACCTCCGAACAGCACCTCCTTGTCGTAATCCGCCTGCTCCTCCTCCGACTTGCCCTCCTTGTCGTGCTCCTGCTTCAGCTTGGAGCGCGCTTTCTCCGAGACTTCGTCTTCGAGGTCTTTCGAGAGGACGTTGTTGATGAGGAGCAGTAGGACGAGTGAGAGTATTTTCATTCCCGGTTTCATTTTTAGAAAAAGTTTTAACTAGTCTGTTCAAGTCAACCAACTTTTAATAGTGCTTTTTATGTATTTTCAAGTTATTTTGTTTTACAAAAATATTATGTAGTTTTTAGGTACTTTATTACGGCCTTCACCTACAAAGTTTAGATGCTTCGTGCCACCAATAATAAATAATGAAGTAATAATAATTTTTTCATATTTGTTAAAAACTATCTTTTTTTTTTAATTATCAGATAGTTTTAGTAAAATTTTAAGTAAAATCTACAGACTTGTAATATTAATCAAAAATCTTACAATATTGCTTAGTTTCAAACTTATTACACTAAAATTAATAAACTATAACTAAAAAGATAAAAGCTATGAGTGTAAGCAAAAAATATTAATTCTTAAAAGCTGAGAAAACAAAGTTATTATTATTCTAAACTATAAGTAAATTTAAAACTGTTCCAACTTTATAAGCCCATCTAAAATCTATAAAACGTTGCAAAAATATTTTTGAGTAGGTGTTTTTAATTAGTTATAAAGGAAGTCTCATACTTTTGTTCAGTTGAAAATTCAAGCAAGGTTTATTAATTTTTTTAACTTTTAATTAAATTTAACTTTGTTTTTATAATTATTTATTGAATAGCTTCTTTCAATTAAGAATTAATTAACTCAATATTGTTAATACTTAGTTGCTACTTAAAGCATACCAGTTATAAATAAGTTTTTTTAGGTACAGTAACCTCTCGCTTATTTACGCACATTGTGTCCACAGAAAAAATGCGTAAAGATACGAGAAATCGCAAAGATACGAGAGGTACTAAATATACTTACTATAATGGCTGTTTTTTGATATTGATTCTAGTTGAAAGGAGACTGAGGACTTTTCCACTTTTAACAATTTGTTTACTTTATTTATAAATATGAAAACAAAACATAAAACTATACATATAAAAAAAAAGGATATAAATTCATATAAAGTATTAATACTTGTAGAAAAATTTTACTATTTTTAATAATAAGTAGATTTTATCTTTATCTTTATTTATATGTGACTTATTTGATAGTTAACATTCATATTCTATTCTACTTAGCAAATTAAATTTATAATTAAGCATTTGTTTACAATTAAGAAATGGTGTGGTGTCTATATTAAAATTTGTAACTATAGCCTTTTACAAAAATATGCATTTGGTGCTGTAATGGATTTCTTCTTTTGAATAAAAATATATAATATATAAGAAGAAACTTTAATAAAAGTTGTTTTTGTTACTACAACATTTTTTATTTTGACCTTTGCCCACATAAGAATAAATTATCTTTCATTGTGTTTAAGATATATAAATGGATTTTTTGAGTAGGAATGAAATTTCATGCCATAAGAATTTGAGGAATTGAAATTTTTTTTTATTTAAAGGTAAGTTAGCATTTAAAAGAATATTTTGAATTAAAAATATACGATAAACCTATATTGCGCAATATAAAAAAATGAAATTTTTAGTTTTTGAACTTTTTAGGATTCTAAAATGCGTAACTAAACGAGAGTGTGTAACGTCATGAGTGCGTAAAGATGCGAAAGGTTACTGTAGATGAAAATAGAATTTGAAAACTTGTAACAAATATTAAAATAAAAAACTTAGCAATAAACCAACCGAAAGAAACACTAAAAAAGTGTAGAATAGTTTAAAGCTTAGTATAATTTAGTATGCTGTTTATTATTTTATTAAATTATTAGTATACAAAGTATTTTGTACAAACAACTTGATATACAGTTGATAGATATATAGGAGTGGTATACCAGAAATTAAACATTTAAAAAATATAGTAGATGTAAAAATTAGCTTACTTTCCTTAACATTAATATATGTTATTACTAGAATAAATTAGCTTACAAGAATAATGCATATGCTAATTTTTACATGCCTTTTTTGTAATAGTAAAGATAGTTAAGGTTAGTTTATTATATATAGCTTCATATACTTAAATTAAAAGTAAAATTTAAGTGAGAGTTTGTGCCATTTTAAACACAAGGTATAATATTTGTTTATTTTAGGTTTTCGTAAATATAAAACCACATTCAAACTGTTTATTTTAGATCAAACAAGTTGTTACAGAATACTAAACTATAGTGTCATCATAGTCAATCAAAAGACCTATTTAGTTTTGTTCGTTAATCTTAAATTATATTTTCTTCTAACAACGCTCCTTACAACTTTTAGTATGAAACAATATTATGAAGTTTTTATTTTTTCAAATAAGTTAGTTTAAAAGTCAAGTGGATAGAAAACTAAAACGTTGAGTAAACACTTATAAACGAACGTCATGATTTAATTCAATTGTAAAAGTATTTAAAGCAACAAAATGCCATTATGTGTACAAAAATTTATATTTTCATTACAAAGTACGTTCTTACGGATTACTGAGCTTTGTGTAAAAGTAAAACGAAAACCAATTAAATTTTTACAATGACCTTAACTTACAGCTTTAGCTTAACAACGGATGTAAAAACAAATACTAAAACTTAACGTTTAATAAACTTTTACAACAAAGTTTCTTTTTTTTTTTTGATTTTTCCATCTTTTTAAAAGAATTAATTTTCTTTATATTTCTATCTAAGTAGTACTTATTTTTCACAAAGTATTCTGTGCTTACCCAAATAAAAAACTTGAAACACGTCGTTTTTTTTAATAAAACAAATTTTACTAATTTAACTTAAAAATGTTTAAGGTTAAGCCTTTTGATGTTTACATGATTGTAATGGAGAAATATCAGCCTTAATAAAAGATTAAATACTACAAATAGAAAACAGGAAGTTTTATGAACAATTGAAAAAAAAACTCTTATTTTAGTTTGTTTTAGTGAGATAAAAGTCATGTGTATTAAACGGTTAGAATAAATATTTTCAATCATTATTTAGAAAGTATCTCATAATCTATAAAGTAGACATTCTTAAAACGTTTTTGTTTTAACCTCAGCCTATGAAACCAATTAGGCTTATAGTTGAGCTTTACTAAAATAAAAAGCATGACCAAATAAATATTTAAATGCTATAAAAAGAACATTGTTACGCTTCCAAATTTAACTCGTTGATTAAATATATAACGGTACTGTATTTAATTTTTAGGAACTTTTGAATAAGTCAAAGCTTTGTTTTTAATTTGATGATTTACTTGATTCTTAGAAAAAATTACATTTATTTACTAGCTTTTAATCAAATATTGCAAAACAAGTTTTGAAAAAATAACTTCTCATACAAAATGCATAGTCTGAAATTTAATAAAGTTAAATATTGAGTTAAAACTGGTCATATACAGAGGATAAAACTTTAAAGTAACTAAAACGAAAATTTCAACTTCTTAAAAACAAAAATTTTCATTTTTGTTTTACATAAAAGAAAATAGCTGGTTTAAAGAGACCACCTTAAAGTATAAATGATTTTTTCGAATAAACACCATTTTTAAAAAATTATAGGTTATTCTAGTTTTTTGGTATAAGAAAAATTATATAATTTTTTTTTAATTAACTATGAAACAGTTTTAAATGGAATACAACTCCTAAAATGAAACTATATGAATATTAAAACAGATAACACAAAATTTAGTTCTACATTATTTAGGAAAAACTAGTTTTTAAAATTAGTTAACTATAACTAATGCTTATTAGTACTTAAAACACTAGACGGAACAATAGAAGACGTATTTTTGACATTGATTTTTAACTGTTATTAAGGCAAGTGTTTTTAAAATGCATAGCAACACTTTGTCAGTGAAAATTCTGTGTAATTATTTACATTTTTTAGTATTTGCATACTAATGTTTTTTTCTTAAAATATCTTGACTAAACAAATGTAAATTAAGCAAGCTTGTATTGTAACAGTAATTTAACTTATATGTGTTATTTAATTTAAATAACTTAAACGAAACAGCATTAATGATTTGAGAGAAAATTAGCAATACTCTTAGTTTAACAAAAATGTTGTTTTATAGGCATGAATACAAGGTAATTTCTAAAACGAGCTTAACATTACTATCTTAAATGTAGACAACCTTTAATAACATTTACAGGAGTACTCTAATTGAATAGTTCAATACTAAAACTTAAAGCTCAGTAAAATATGCTTGTGTAAAAGCCAAAAGAATTAGATGTTTTTCTAAAGTAAATTCTAACATATTTAAAGTATTTTTCAATTAAGAGACCACTTAATTCCATTATATAGATAAATTATTACGTTTTAAATTGCTTTATCAATTAACCTTAAACTTTTCTTTCGAATACTTTAAGTTAAACATTTCATTCTCTAGGAAAATTAATACTCAATTTTATAATGATAAATGAATGTGTTTGTAAATGCATAGTTATGTGGTTGCTAATTTGAACTTTAAAAATTTTTATTTTCAGAGAATGAAATGAGACCAATAAGCTAAGGTACTTCTAATAGTACTAAACAATTTTACGTGCTTGTTTAAGCAATAAAAGTTAAAAGTTTTTAAGTCTTGAGAACTTTACTTCAAATGAGCGTACAAAACTTGACAGACAGACAATTTTAACAATTGCCACTTTTATTTAAGTGCGTTGTTTTCTAAACACACAACCGTTAACTTAAAATCAGATAAGAATGCTCTACTTAGAGATAAAGTTTTTAAAAAATGAAAGGTGTAAAAATTTAAAAACATAGCGATAGCTTATTTATCTGTGTTACTTTACAAATTTTACTTTTAACACAAAGTAAAACAAAATTTTCGTTTAAATAGTATAACAGTTTAAAACTTCCGTTGTTAATTGACCTTCAACGGTAAGTATATAAACGAACTGTTAATTAGTGCAGTTTTATAGATATTTCAAAATATAATCATGTTCACTTGGTTTAACTAATTGATTTAAAGAACTATTTTTTGAAAAAAAAACGTTAATGGTTTATTTTGATTATTCAGTTCTTTTTTCTACCGTCGTTTATTTTTTCGATTTTTTTTATTGTGATGAATATTATAAAATTTTTAGTGCTGTAAAAACAATAGTTGTAAAAATATAATTCATTTAAACTATAACATATAAGTTATCATTTTAAATTAAAATTCTGTTGCATCTTTGGTATAATTTTCTTTTAATAACTAAAAGTAGCTAAGTAGCTAATTGACTAACTGGTTTTTATAAAGCTTAGCACTACTATATGACTTTTAAAACTACTTTCGATAACCAAGAATTTACATGTTTAGGTTTACATTTATAAATTATGAATAAGTTCTCACAAATATTCGTGTGAGTATTTGTTTAGTTTTATTTAAACCTGTAAATAATTCAAACCAAGAATTGGTTTTACGTTAAAAGCTTATTACTAAGATTTAAACAATATATTGAACCGAGAACAATCTTCCAATAAATAAGTGTGAGAAAATTTCACCAAAACAAACATTGGATGTTTTTAACACGCACACATGGTTTGAAAAACTTTTATGTTTTCATATTAGTACAGTGAAAATCAGTGGCGTAGCGTGGTATTTTGGTCAGGGGGTGCGCAAATTATTTTGTCAAAAAATCCCCTAAATTTAAACTTTTGTAAACAGATAAATAAATAAATAGATAAAATAAAAAGATCTTTTTATAAGTAATAGAATTAAAATAAATTCTTTAAGTAAAATAAGTTCGAAGTAATTGTTTTAAAAAATACTTTTATACAACAAAATTTAAAAAAAAGTTTAAATTTTATTAGAATTACTTTTACTTCCACAAATGTAAACTTACTAAATAAAATTTTTTTTTACTACCTACAGTAAACTTTATTACTTTAAAATTGAACATATTCAATAAAACGAAAGTATCTGTTTTATTTACGAAAAAAATTTAAATCTCTTTGATATACAATACAACAGTGATAAGAACACCTCATTGCACATAATTTAAATAAAGTTACACAGAAGTTAGAATACACCAATTTTATAACTGTTATTACAGTTTATTACAACTTTGTAAGATAGTTAAAACTATACTTTTTAAATTTAGTTCATCTGATTGTATTTGTTTAAAATAAAAATCACAAACAAAGTTTATTTCTCATAGGCCGACACGCTTCTGCTTGTATGTTTACAAAACTAAAGTTTTGAAAACTAGCAGTAGTCTTAACATTTATTGTAGCACAAAAAAAAACTTGTAAAATTGTTTAATTTTTCTTTAAGCGTGACGTATTTTTGTAAACTTTTTGTAGAAAAATCTGTTATAAGGTTATACTACAGCGGTGCACTAATTAGTTTCGTACTTTTTGAATCTAAATTTTTAAGAAGTTAATGAAGTTATAACATTTTTCCTTATGGAGTTTTTCATCAACATCGGTGCGCACTTTCGTTTGCGCACCGAATCAGTATATTGGGTAATTTTCCTAACTTGTCACTAATTGGTATTCAAAATTTCGTTTAACTTTTTGAATACTAGATAAACATAGTTAAAAAAAGGCAAAATAAGCAGAAAAAATAAACAGTAAAGGATATTACATTCTTTTTTTACTTCTTTTCTTTTTTTGGGTGGCACGCATGCGCCAGTGTCCCTCCCCACGCTACGCCCCTGGTGAAAATATCGCTTTCATCTCTTAAACATATATTTGAGTCGCAAATTTGACAGAAAAATTTAACTTTTTTTTTATACGGTAGTTTCAAACATTTTATGAAAAAACTTTTGATTACTATAACTTTGTTATAGCAAGTTAGGTAAAATTTTCAAGTATGAATAAGTTTAAGACGTGTCTTTTAAGATGTGGTGGTATTTTTTTTTAAATTAAGTACACCTGGTTCAAAATAATTTAAAAAAAAAACGATACTAATAAAATGTAAACATTCTTAAGCTTCTTTCATTTCTCAATATCTCAACATGTCTTAATGTTATTTTAGTTTTTCCTACTACCTGTATCAATACTAAAATATAAATATATTGTTTAATATTAGTATTTCAATCTTCTTGTTTTTTTTATTTTCAAAGCTTTAAACTTTCCTGACGACTCTACTTTAAGCAGATAACTATAGTTGTGAGTTTTTTTGTAAAATCAAATGATGATGAAGTTTAGAAACATTTTACAAAGTTTAGTAGAATACTAAACGTTAAACTTTTATTGGTAATAAAAAAAACTAAGTGCATAAAAACTTTAGACATAATTTCAGTTTAATAATACTTTGAGTACAAACAAATATTTATAACGAGACACATTATTTATAATTTTTTTATTTATTTCTTTATTTAAATTATGCTAAATAAAATTTTATAGTTTAGATAAAAAAAAGTAATAATAATATAAAACGTTTAAATTCCTTAATACTAATTTCAATGCTTTTTATTAATGATTTTTAAAATTTAGAGTATTAATCTTGAATACTTAAGTAAATAAATGTGATATAGTTGTGTAGATTTTAAAACGTAATAAATAACTAGAAATGATTTTTTGATGAGAAACGATACTGTACTATTTCTAAAGTTAAATAATCAAGTTTAAATTGTGTCATAATCTTAGTCTTATAATTTTTAAAATTGTTTACTAGTTACACACACAATATTTTGCTAACAATCTTGTTTAGTCCGAAGAAAACACTTAAGTCGCCTGAACTAAAAATTAAGTGCTTTTTTAATTTAGTATTCATATACATATGCATAGTTTATTAGAAATATACGATTTTAAAGATTATAGAACATATGTTTCATAAAGACACAAAAATGTTGTATTTAATCTTTAGCTAGTTCAGTTTAAAATAAAAAGTAATTTAGTAAACAAAGATGCAAGAGCTTTACAAAAAACAAAAAACTATTTAAAAGCCATTCAAGTGGGCTCTGTGGAGGTGTTTAAGTTTGAATAATCGCCTTATTATATATATATTCATATTTTGTACAGAAATTTAAGACATGATTCGTCCAAAAACGTTTTTATTCAAACAAACAAACAAAAAACAAGTAAAATCGATTTCGGCTAACTCTTATAAACTACTTATGTTAGCAACTAATTTTAGAATTAAATTTTGACTAAATTAGTAGTTAGAGGTTTCATCAAAGAAAAACAATCAATTAAAACTAACTATCATAATTTTTTTTTTGATTTCATGTTGTCTCCAAGTTTACTTTTTACAAAATACTAATTGAAAAAAGGAAATGTCTTTATCTGCTAAAACAATATCAACCACTTTAAATTTTGTTTTTTTGTAAAAGAAATGTTCAAAATACTTTCAAGACTTATTAAAAGAAATGAAATTGTTTTTAAGTAAGTTGTATATCAAATGTTATAGACTAAATTATTACTACACTATGCAATTAAAATGCCTAGTAGCTGCATTAGTACTGCTTAAATCTGATTGTGGAAGTACTGCTCATATATGGGTAGTTTGTAATTTAATAAGGTTTAAAAGCTAAGTTAACAAATGTTGACGGATTAAAGGAAATCAATAATTCATGAAAAGTGTAATATTGTGCAAAAATTATGCGTACCGTATAGTATTTGATTATGTTAGGCTTAAAGTAATTAACAAAACACCTCAGTAGATTTAATTTGAAATCAGATAACAAAAACAATATGTTTACATCTAAAACTATAATTCAACTTTAATTTCTTTAGTTTTAGAAATAATTCATTTTCAAAAAAAAAGTTATACCAAATAGCATTCTTAAATTAGAAAAACATACGAAGCATTTTAGTTTAATTTAAATTTCTTTCTTAAGACTATAGACTTTTATCTACTTTACTAATGTTACTACAATTAAAAAAATTCGTAGTATAAAACAGTATTTTTGAATATTTAAAAACAAATAAATGTGTTTGTTTTTTAACAAACTAACTTAACTTATAATTGCAAGTGATACAAAAGTTAAATCCTTTTGTAAGTACAAGCTAACGAACGTCAAAAAGTAATTCGATTATAAAGTGATTACAAAACAAAACGCCATTATGTATACAATTTCTTTTTTCTTTATTATAAAGTACGTTCTTACGGATTACTGAGCTTTGTATAAAAGTTAAATAAAAGCTAATTAAACTTTTACATTGACCTTAAATTACAGTTTTAGCTTAACAAGGCCTTTGACCAAAAATACTACATACTAAAGGCTTTTACAATTTTTTTTTGTTTTTTTCATTTTTTTTAAAGAATAAGTTTTCTAAACAATGTTTATTCATAATAAAGTGTTCTTTGCAAACTAAAACAAAAACTTTTCTGAACGTCGTTTTCTGCATGGAACTGATTCACTATTTTAACTTTACAAAAATAGTTTCTTCTAATCATTACATACTTAAAGAGCCTTTTTAAGAAAATCAAACACAATAAGTTTATTAAATGCCTATTATACATTTTTTTGTTTAAACTAATTTTAGCGATATTAGAGTATTGTGCGTTTAACATTTAGTATAATTATTTTCTCTTTTTATTTATAAAATATACTATAAGCTAGAAAGTGTGACATTCTTAACGCTTTTTTCTTTAACCACAGCAAAGAAAACCAAATAGGCTTTTAATCGAACTTTAATGAAACAAAAATGCAATATCAAAAAGATATTATAGTGCTATAAAAAGAGTATTGTTAATCTTCAAAAAATTTATTTCTAGATTAAATATATAATGAAATTATGTTGTTTAGTTAGCAGGAATTTTATCAGTAATTAAAGTTTTGTTTTTAATTTATATTAAAGTTGTTTTATTTTTACTGATGCTTTCGTTCAATCTATGTAAAAAAGGAAAGAAAAAAAACTTATTTACGCAAAATAAATAGTCTAAAATTACCAAATGTTTAGTTGGTTTTTTAGTACAAACTGGTTGTTTGCAAAGTCTATAATTTTAAATAACTGAGAAAAGGCATTGAACTTTTTTGAAAACAAAAATCTTTCTTCTTATTTTCTCATTATAGAAAACGACTGGTTTAAAATGACTACCTTATATTTTAAAAACTTCTTTTTTTTTTGCATTAAACTCCAATGTAGCCATGATAAACCACACAATTGCTTCTTTACATAATTTACAATACTTTTACATTGTAGAAATGCTTCCAATTTAGCCTCTTTTAGACTGTAATGAGTATTATTATCTGGGTTTAACAATATTTTTGTGTAGATAGAAAGCATCAAATTTCGTAAAATCTTTAAATAAAACCTGTCGAACTATTTACCATTGATTTTATTCATAAGATTTTTAAGAATTAAAACATTTATTTGTTGCTTCAAAAAGTTTAAAACCAAAAGGCTAAAATTTCAATACTCATACCAATTATGCTTTTTAAATTTAAGTAATGTTTATGGACACGTGATCTCTTAATAAACAACCACATATAAATATTAATAATTTTTAAAATGTAGCTCCTTTTTTTAGTCATTTTTTTTAGTTAAATTCTAATAAAATGAAATGTTAACTCATTAGTCATAATTTAAAAGGTATTAAAAATTTAATTTGTCATTACATTTGACTTTGATGATTTTAAGCTTAAATAAATATTCAAAAACATTATACAATTAGTGTATTAAATATATTAGTGGTAAATTCAAAAAAAATATTAAAATATTTTTTCCCTTTTTAATCCGACTAAATTAATTTACAACTTTTTATTAGTATATACTTCTCAAACCGGGTACGTTAGATTTTACAACAAAATTTTGTGAGGTTAATTAGCTTTCTGGTCTTTATTTATAAGATTAAATTCTCTGTAGAGAGATGTTTTTGCTTTATACAATGTATGCTAAACGTCAATAACTAAAAACGGTTGATTAACAATACTTCATTCTCTTTGATCTTTACTGTAAATTCATACTTTTTCTACTACTGACTTTTTATTAAGGAGTATAAAAGTCAAATAAAACTTATCAATTAATATTACTCTTTGTATGTTAGTTTATTGTTTCATTAATAAACAAACCGGCTAGAATCAAAACGAACGCCTATAATCTGGGACAAGTTTCCATAAAGCACAACTGACCTAATACTTAGGTCATAGAACTAATTTTTACTGTTTAACCAATATTTTAACTATTTAGATACGTGTAATTGGATCATTACAAAAACTTTCAACTAAAAAATCTTTTATAAATAAAGTTGTTTTAAAATATTAAATGTTACCTTTTCTTTAGAAAATACGTTTCTTAAAAGAAAAATTATACAAAAAGTACTTGTTATAGTCAATATATTGGAGCACAAATCGATAACCGAAAGGTTTTTTCTTACACCAAACTTTTTTTATCGTCCAATAAACAATATACATATATACTCGTTAAGAACTGTTTTGTTGCTCAATTATTTTTTTTCGTTTTTTCAAGAATATAACTTTCACTATTTAAGATTTTTTTCGATATTTATGGTAAAACTATTACTTTCTACCTTTTATTTTCCGTTTATTGTTCCATTTTTTTTAATTTTATTTTAAATTTTCAAAATTAAAAGGTTTTTTAATTTTTTTTGTTAACTTTGTCAACACAAATAAATATATGCGGTTTCTTAGTGTTTGATGAATTATCCTCGTTTTTTTCTTTCTGTATTTAAGTTAATAACTCGCCACCTTAAAGACCTTGTTAAAGTTCAATTCAACTTTACATCATTTTAAACGTGAATACTGAGTAGTGTCGATTACACAACATTATAAGCTAACATCTTAAAGTTTATTTCTTTATCTTAACGGTAAGCTTGTTCGCAGCTCGAAAAGACTTTGTCTGAAAAGCACTAGTATTTAAACTTTTATATATTCACTTTATAGGGCGTTTCTGGAGGTTCCTCAAGACAAGATGTTTCTGGTGGTCATTCTAGTTACAGTATTAAGCAGTGTAAATCTGTCATTACTTAACTGATGTTTAAATATATTAATATTTTCCTAAAAATATTTTACTTCGTAAAGTAGTCTTCTAAAGTTTTCGAAAAGAAGTTTTGTTTTCACACTTTACATAATGTTTGACTAAAAATTTATCTCAGTTTTAAATGATTGACACATTATTTTGTTCGCAACTTTTTTAAATTTACTTGAAAGTTTAAAAGAGGTTACTAGATTAACTTTTTGTGTTATAAGATTTTAAACATTTCGGTTATTTTTAAAGTTAACTCTACTCATAATTTTTTTCTCTTTTCATTAACATTTTAAGGTCAGTATTAAACACACATACATTGATATACATAAAAAACCTTAAAAAAAAAAAGAAAAATCAATTAATAATTTAGTTTAAGAAAAAAGTACTAAGCTTTTTTACTTAATCGAAATAAAAGTGCTTTAAGTAAATAAATTTTGACAGGATAAATGGTAAAAAAATACCTCTGATCAAATGACTAATGTTTATTTGTTTTACGATTTAAGTAAACACATATACTAACTTCAGAAAAATATTCAAGAAAATATATAGAAATGTTTCATTTTTGTTTATTTTGTTTATAACTTTTTTAATTAGAATAAAAAGTTTAACTTCAAAAACTAATTTTAATTTATAAGTTAAGAGCAATTTTTAATTCGTTTGTTAAAGTATTTGTAAATTATTATATTTAGGAATACAAAATACAGCTACTAATTTAACTTGAAAAACAGTGTTAAACTAAAAATAACATCTAAACCTTTATATCTTTATCCAGTTTAATACCTTTTTTAGTAGATCTTAAATTGGAATAAAATGCATTTACTCTTTTTAGAAAGCGTTAACCTACTTTAACATGATTTGTATTATTCTTTTTTTTTTATTAATTTTAAAACGTTTCACAACTTCTAAAATAAAATAAACAATTTTAGTTAGGAGAAAAAAACTAAATACAGTTTTAAATTGCTGTAGTAATAATCGTTTAGAACTGTAATAAGTTGTGAACAAAGATTATTAAAATAAAAATACTTATTATAATACTTACAAGATAGAATTTAATTAACCATGAGTATTGATATATACCACAGAGAAAAATACTGTCTGTAAAAAGTCTTAGTGTGATTAGAATTTTGTTTAAATTTTACATACTGAGATTTTGGTGCAAAATATTCGCTTAGACCACTGCACATTAGCAAAATTTTAATGTAAATTCGATAAATTTAACATACACAACAACAACTAAATTTCGGAAAATTTTAATGATACCATGCTTTTGAACTCATAATTAATATTTATATTATTTATTTTAATCATTTAAATACGATAAAAAAAGTACATTGATATTAGACTATATTTACTAAACCTTTAAAATGCAACTAAACGTTTAAAGTTATAAACTTTGACATATATGAATTGACAACTTGTTGTAGAGTTTAATTTCGTTTCAAATGCTACATTTTTTAAATAAGCAAATCAAAATGTAGTCAGAATAAAACACGAACTGATTTTAGATAAAATTTAATTATTGTGCATTAATTTAATCTTTTACATCTTTAAAAACTAAAAATTATTACAATTTTACTGAAAATAAAGATTGCTTAGAGCAAAGAAGTTAAAAAATATCTACTATAGATAGTTTTACGATGAAAAACTTTGTTTTTTTTTAATGAGATTTTGTAGCTTAGGGAAGTCTAATGACAAAAAATTCAACCAACGTCATAATGTAAGTCGATTATGAAAGTGGTTAGTGACCAAACAAATTGTTTTGTATACAAAAGTAATTATTACAAAGGCGTTGTTACGGATTACTGGCGCTTTCTGTGAACGTCAAAGAAAAAAACCGTTTACCTTCGTACAATGACCATAAATAATATTATTAGCTTAAACAACGCTTTTTTATTATAAAATTTGGAGTTAAATGATCATTCATTTTACTATTTATGTGTTTTTTAACTTTTGTGCTGACATGAAATATAGTTAATAAAACTGATGTTATAAATTTCGCCTTACTTCTATTATCTATGCGTTAAGAAAAGTTGAATACATTTTAAATAAAACAAAAAAAACTATGATAAAAGAATAAGCAAACAATAATTTTTATTTTAGAAACATTTACAATAACTATGAGTTAAAATATCTAAATCCATAGCTTACTAAAATATTTTTGTGTATAGCCGAATAATTATATGTGAATTAAAATTAAAATATCACACTGTTAAGGCTTTGTTTAATGTACAGAAGATTATATCGGTTTAAATAAGACTAAGTTTTATATTTTAAATTGCTTTTATCAATTAATCTGTTTTTTAATGTCTAATGTTAAGCATTAGATTATGAACGCAATACTTCAATTAAGTATTTAAAAACCCTAATTAAAGCACGTACTTATGTGTTTGCGAATTTAAACTTTACAGAGATTTTTTATGAAGTTAAAAACGAAACACTAATCAAATGAGATTTTAGAAAAAAAAACGATACGTGCTTTTGAGGAGAATAAAGGTTTAAGAGGTTTTAAGAATTTTAAACTTTACGTCAAATAAACTTGATAAGCTGATATTTTAACTATTGCTTTTTGTGCTTTTATTTAAGCACATTGTTTTCCAACACACAGCCGTCAATTTTGAAGTAGACAAGATTGCTCTATTTAAATAGTAAGTGTTCGAAAGTTCGAAAGCTGTAAGAATTTTGCAATAAAGCGAAAATATACTTTAACTCAAAAGTTCCTTTACAGTTTTAAATTAAAAGAAAAAGTAAAATACAAGGTCTATTTAAATAAAACAAACAGTTAAAAATATCCGATTTTACTCAGCCCTTAGCGATAAGTGTAGAGACAAACTGTAATTTAGTGTTAATAGATGTTAAAAAATGTTTTAAATTGCATCTAGTGTAACTTAATAATTATACAAACTATTTTATTTTATTATAAGATAAAACTAATTATATATTTTTCTAACTTAGATAAAATTTATGTATGTTGTTTATTTCTAACCATCGTTTTATAATTCCTATTAAAATTCATTTGTAGTTTTCTATGCACTTATTTAAGCCTGATGGGGTCTTAAGTAATACTGTATAGATAAAATACGTTTCATCTTAAATATATATTCAAAACTATCATTTTCATATTTATAGTGTTGTATATCTAAACTAACTAAAATAACTAAAAAGAGCTGAATATAACACACTTTTTGTAATACTTTTATTTAAATAAACTTTTCAATCAATGCTAGAGTACTTTAAATATCGAAAGTTTATAATCATAGTTGTTAAATGTTTTATACGCTTTTAAAAAGTTTCATGTAGTTTTTTTATCTGTTAAAACTTGTAGGTATTTAAAGTGCAGAATTAGTTTTACTGGAAAAATTACCACTAAAAGGTTGTATACAATAAATTTAGCTGAGACCAAAAGTGCAGTACAATAGTGTGAGAAAATGTTGCCAATACAAACATTGGAAGAAATTTTATGCTAATACATGGAATATTAAATTCTATATTTTCAAAGAACAAAATGTAAATGTTTAATTCACATATTAAAAATTTTATAATTTTAAAATTATAAGTATTTAAAAAAAAATAAAAAAAAAGGTGTTGATACATTATTAGGGACAGTTTTTATTAAAAAGATAAACAATTTGTTTTTTAAAATAAAAGTTAAGTTTATAAATACATTTTCTTTTGCTATTCATATAAATTATATTAATACTTTAAATTGTTGTGAATTTTTTAAAATTAACTTAATCGCATCAAAAAAATATCTAGTTCAAAAGATGATTTCCACAACTTAAAAATTACTTTTTACTAGTTTTAAATTGAAATGCTACTTTAAACTAGTTTTATTACTTTTGTTAAAATGTGAATAGTTTTATCTAGTTAAAATTATAGACCTCAATTATAGTACTTGTGTTATTTAGTTTATGTTAAATGTATTATTAAGCTCGTTTTTATATAAGAAAAAATAATATTGTAGTTTTAAATTGCTAAAACTAAGTTTGGTTTAAAAGTAAATAGATTGAATTTAAAGTTTTTTATATACATAAAGTTTTGTTGAAAAATTATTTATTAATAACTACACTTTTAAACAAACTAATAAAAGACATATTTAACAATGTAAACATTAGATAAATATCCGTTATAAATCTTTTGGCAGCTAGTTGGTATTTGAGTGTTGAAGAAAAAAAATCAAGCAGTATTTATTTTTTTAACATAACGTTTTGTTTTAACAAAAACTTTGTAGATTTTTATTAGAAAAATAACTTGTTGATTGATAACTAAAAGACTTCAAACAAGTTTTTAACTACAAACTATTTTGTTATATTTTGGTTTAATGTTTTAATATTTATATTTTTAACTTCAAAGCCACTAACAAAAATTTTACAATGTATTTTTATGTACAATTAACTAGCTTTTTTAAAGGTGTGATGTCTGTTTGTTTTGAAGTTTGATTAATTTTCAGAACTATTTTGATACAAAATTTTTCAACCTTCAAAATGTACAATATACACAGTAAAGTATTCAGTTAGCTTATATTTTCTAATTACTGGTTTTTTATGTTGAAATACGTCATTTTATTACAAACTACGTCCTTAAGTATTACTGAAGCTTTGTGTTATAGTCAAACAAAAAACCAATAAAATTTTGGTTGTTTACTAGAAACAGCATTTTAGCTTGACATTGTCTGTTACCACAAATAACTAATTTAATAGTTAATAAACTTTTACAACAAAGTAATTTAATTTTTAGATTATTTTATTATTTTGAAAGAATCTTTTTATATATATATCTATCAAAAAAATATTTGTTTTTAACAAAGTATTCTGTGCATAATAAAAAAAAGAAATGTACTTTAGAAATGTCTCTTTCTGCATAGAACTGATTCACTTCTTTAATTTTATAATCATAAAGGTTAAGCCTTTTAATCTTTACTTACCGAAATTAAAAAAAAAAATATTTTAAAGAAAATCAAACAAAACAAGTAGACACAAAAATTTAAATGTTGAATGATACAAGTTTTCTCCTTTTTTAATTAACTTTAGTGATACTAAATCCATGTGCTTTTAGTAATAAGTATAAATATTTCATAATTTCATTTATAGAATATATCACAACTTATAAAGTGTGACATTCTTAAAGCTTTTTTTACTTTAACCACGCAAATAAAACCAATTAGGTTGATAAGACCAATATAGAAGTTTATTTTAATTAAAATTCGTGATCATAAGATGTTATAGTGTTACATAAGAATAATGTTCTAAAATTTAGTTTATAATTTAATAGATAAAATAATTGAGTTGTTTAGTTTGCATGAAATTCACAACTAATTAACGTTTTGTTTGTGATATATATTAAAGCCGTTTTATTTGTACTGAAGCTTTCATTCATATTTCGTAAATAAGGAAGATAGAAAAACAAAATAAATAGTCTAAAATTACTAAATGTTTTATCTGGTTATTTTGTTCAAACTGGTAATGTGCAAAGCATAAAGTTTTAGAATAACCGAGAAAAGACATTGAACTTCTTTGATAACAAAAAGCTTCCTTCCTTTTTTATCTTTTTATAGAAAATAACCAGTTTGAAATGATCTTTTTGCATTAAACTCAAATTTAGCCTAGATAAACCACACAATTGCGTCTTTACATAATTTACTTTTAAATTATACAGTTGTTGCCAATTTAGCCTATTTTAGTTGTAATGAGCATTCTTAGCTGGATTTAACAATATATTTGTCTATTTAGAAAGCATCAAGTTTCACATAATATTTAAGTAAAACCTATTGAACTTTAAAATACTGTTTACAAAATGTTAAAATCATTTTTTAAATCTTTTCAAAAGTCTGTTGTTTCCAAAAATTTACAACCATAAGGCTAATAGTTTAATATTCTTATTGTTAAACAAGACAGACTTAGTGTTTTTAGCAACTTAAAGCTGTCATTGCTTTATTAATGTTTAAATCTATTATTGCTTTCTTAAAAAACTCTTATTTCGTAAAAACATAATCACAACTATTAAAAAGAATATTGTTTTTTAAGTTTATATAATGTTTAACTACAAACTTCAAAAATTTCCTCTTTTATCTTAGACTTAAATGAATTCAGTTATTTTTTAGGTAAGCTTTACTCAAAGAAAACTCTTACTCATTAGCATTTTTAAGGTCTCTATTAAAATATTAAGTTATGTATACACGAAAGTTACTTTAAAACTAAAAATTAAAACTAATAAATTAGTTTAAGAAAAAAGTACTGGGCCGTATTATATAAATGAGATAAAAGTGCTTCGTTTTAAGTAAATAAATCCTGACAGGATAAGTGGTAAAACAATACCTTCAACCAATTACTTATTGTTTGTTTGCTTTACGAATTAAGTAAACACATACGCAAACTGCAAAAAAAAATATATAAGAAAATATAAAGAAGTAGCTTTGTTTTTTGTTTTGTTTACGATTTTTTTAAATAGTAGAAATTAATATAACTTCTAATATTTATATTTATTTATGCGTTTAAAAGCATTTTAAAATTAGTTTTTAGTTTTTTTGTAAATCATCATATTCAGAAATGTGAAATTCAGCTATTATTTCAACTGGAAAAATAGTGTTAAACTATAAACAACAACTAAAAGTTCAACTCTATCTAGTTTAACACTGTTATTAAGAGGATCATAAGTTGAAACTAAATATATTTATTCTTTTAAAAAAGATTTAACCTACGATATTATAAATTTGCGTTGTTCATTTCAATTTGTAACTTTTAAAACCTTTAAAAAATTCTTAAACAATACAAAAAAAAATGTTTTGAAAATACTAACTTCAGTTCGACTTTGTTGTTGTTATAGTCGTTTTGAACTGAAATAAGCTGTGAAAAAAGCTATGAAAAAATAAAAAAAAACTAACAAATACTAATAAGATATAACATAACTGATCATGTGCATAGCATAAATACATAACATAGACAAAAATCGCTGTTCAAAGTCTACATGTGATTAAAACATTGTTTAGTGTTTGCATATTGAGAGTTTTGTGCAAAATATTTGACTAGACTAATGTACATTATCAAACTTGTGATGTAAAGTTGATTAAACAAACATACGAAACTACAACAATTAGTTTGAGAAAGTCTTTAAAAGTATCATGCATTTGAACTCATATTTCAAATTGATATATTTTCTTTAAGACACTAAAATGAGGTATATAAAGTACATTGATATTAGACTGTATATACTGAATATTTAAATAAAACCTTAAAAATGCACATAAACGTTTTAAGTTATAGAGCTTGAAATTTTTATATTACACATAAAAAATTAATAAATGGTCGTAGAGTTTCATGTGGTTTCAAATGCTACATTTTTAAAAATAAGCATATAAAATGTATTTAGAATAAAACACAAACTGATTTAGCATAAAATTTAATTATTGTGCATCAATTTGGTCTTCTTTTCAGAAAAAAAAATCAATTTTATTTAAAATAAAGCTTTTATTTAGCAAAGTAGTTAGCAAATTTCTTTTATATATAGTTTTATGATAAAAAACTTTCAATTTTTCTCAAAAAAAAACCTTGTTTTGTAGCTTAGGAAAGTTTATGATAAAAAATCTAACTAACGTCATAATATAATTCGATTATAAATGAGATTGACGACTTTCTTGTTCATATAAAAATTAATCATTTTAATACAAAGTGCGTTCTTACGGATTAGTAAAGCTTTGTGTTAAAGTCAAACAAAAAAACCAATTACAAAGAACGATGACCATAATTAATATTATTAGCTTAACAACGCCTTTTTAATATAATCTGGTGTTTATGGGTCATTTTATTATTTAAAAGTGTGTATCAACTTTTTGCTGACATAAAATATATTTTTTTTTAATAAAATAAAGTTATAGATTTGGCATATTTTCTATTATCTATGCGGTATGAAAAGCTAAAATATATTTTTAGCAAAAAAACACTATAATAAAAGAATAAACAAACAAAAATTTTCATTTCAGTAACATTTACAAAAATTATAATTAAAAAATTTTAAATTTAAAGCTAACTAAATTATTTTTCTGTATAGCCAAAGATTAAATGTGTTGTTAAATTTAAATATAACATTGTTAAGGCTTTGTTCAGTGTACAGACTATTAAATCGGTTTAATAAGATAAATTCTATATTTTAAATTGATTTAATTAATTAACCTTAAGCCTTAATTATTTAATGCCTAATGTTAAGCATTAAATTATGAACTTGATACTTCATTTAAGTATTTAAAAACCCCATTCAAACACGTACATATGTGGATGCTAATTTAAACTTCACATAGACTTTTTAAGAAACTTTAAACAAAACCACTAATCGAATGAGTTTTAAAAATTAAGTTAAAACATTTTTACGTGCTTTTGAGGGTAATAAAGGTTTAAGGGGTTTTAATAATTTATAATTTTACGTCAAATAAACTTTTGAAACTCGATAATCTATTACTTTAACAACTGCCATTTGTGCTCTTACTAATATGCGTACTGTTTTCTAAACACACAACCGTCAATTTTGAAATAGATAAGAATACTCAATTTCAAGATAAAGTTTTTAAACATTTTCTTAAACATTGAAAGCCGTTTAAATTATGTAACAAAGCAATAGCTTATTTATCTGTGTAACTTAACAATTTAAACTTTTTACACAAAGTAAGACAAAAATTATCGCTTGTTTTTTGCAGCTACTTAACAAGCTACTTGCCAAATTAAATCAAATACTAAAAAGTTTAAAATGGGAGTTTCTAAACGTAAAATATTTTATTAAAACGTTCTACTTTTCAGCCGACGAATTAAGCTAGAAAAAGCCGTATAACTAATTTTAAGTTGTCAACCAATAAAAGTTAGCATACGTCTTAATTTTAAAAGGCGTAACCTAACTAGTAACTTAATTTTTTTAGTCTAAATCTAACGCAGAACAAATAAATGAATTATAAAAAAAATCAACTGCATTTGTAATCGATAATAAATATTTTACTTCAAAAAACTGTGAACGACATACTTTTAAATGACTTTTAAATGTAAACCAATACATTACGAACGCAATATTTCAATTAAGTATTTAAAAACCCCATTAAAACACGTACTTAAGTGTTTAATAATTTGAACTTCACATAAACTTTTTACGAAACTGGAAATGAAATAACTGAGGTCTTACAAAAAGAAATTGCGTGCTTTTGAGAGAATAAAGGTTTAAGAAGTTTTAAGAATTTTAAATTTTACGTCAAATTAACTTGATAAGCTGATATGTTAACAATTGCTTTTTGCACTTTTATTTAAGCACATTGTTTTCTAACACACAGCCGTCAATTTTGAAGTAGATAAGAATGCTCTATTTAAATAGTAATAGTTCGAAAGTTTGAAAGCTGTGCGAATTTTGTAATAAAGCGAAAAAGTACTTTAACTTAGTTACTTTAAAGTTTTAGATTAAAAGAAAAAGTAAAACACAAGGTCTATTTAAATAAAACAAACAGTTAAAAAAATCCGGTTTTACTCAGCCTTTAGCAATAAGTATAAAGACAAACTGTAATTTTCTGTTAAAAAATGTTAGAGAACGTTTTAAAGTGTATCTAGTGTACCTTCATAATTACACTAACTGTTTTATTTGATTGGAAAGATAGTACTAATTAAATGTTTTACTAATTTAGATAAAATTTATGTATGTTGTTTATTTCTAACCATCGTTTTATAATTCCTATTAAAACTTATTTGTAGTTTTCTATGTGCTTATTTAAGCCTGATGGGGTCTTAAGTACTATTGTATATAGATAAATTATGTTTCATCTTAAATAATTATTTACAAATTATTACTTTTTTATTTTTAGTGTTGTATATCTCAACTAAAAATGTATGTAATACATTGTCTTCTAAGAAAACAAAAAAAAGCTGAATATAACATACTTTTTTTAATACTTGTAATAAATCTTTTGACAATGCAAGAGTACTTAAAAATTCAAAAGTTGATAATCATAGTTTCAAATACTTTTTAAATTTCTAAAAAGTTTGAAGTAATTTTTTTTTTTTATTAGTTAAATCTTGTGAATAATTTAAGTCAAGTCAAGATTTGGTTTTACTTAAAAACATATAACTAAAAGATTGTAAACAATAATTTTTGCTGAGAACAACATTGTACTACATTAGTGTGAGAAAATTTTGCCAATACATACAAACATTTGAAGAAGTTTTATGCTACTACACGGAATATTGAATTCTATATTTCCCAAAGACAGAATGTAAAAACTTAGTTCTTCTATTTAAAATTGTTATTTTTTTTACAAAAGTTAAAGTGTTTCTTTTTAAATTAACAAAAAACGTTGTTGATACATAATTAAGGACAATTTTTATTATTTTAGCAAAAATTAGCTTGTTAAATTAAAATTGAAGTTTATATATACATTTTGTTTTGCTTTGTGTTTAATAAATTTATAATTTTAGTCTTTTGAAAAACATTTCAAATTAATTAAAGCGCTTTTAAAATGATAAAGCTAATTCAAAAAATGCTTACAAAAAGTTTAAAGTTACTTTCTACTAATTTTAAAGGAAATTGCTGCTTTAGAACTAATTCATTACTTTTGTTTAAATCTGAATAGTTGTATCTAATTAAGTTTATAAATCTTAACATAGTACTTGTGTAGATTAGTTTATGTTGAACGTTAATTTTAAGCTAACTTTTAATCCAGAAAATAATTGTAGTTTTACACTACTAAAATTAAGTTTGGTTAGAAACTATACAGATTAAATTTAGAGTTAAAATATATATAAGGTTTTGTACAAAACTTAATATTGATAAAAAGATTTAATACAAATTAAAAAAAGAAGTATTAAAAAATGTAAATAGTAGTAAAAAATCCGTTACAAATCTTTTAACAGCTGGTTGTTATTTTAATAATGAAAGAGTATAAACAAACAGTTTTTGTTATTTTAATACAACGTTTCATTTACAGAAAAACTTTGTAGGTTTTCATTGTAAATTGATACCTTGTTGAGTGATCACTATAAGACTTGAAACAAAATTTGAATCGCTTACTTTTTTGTTATACTTTTGTTTAAATTTTAATATTTGTATTTTAATTCTTAAACCACTTTTAAAACGTTTACAGGTTATTTTGATTCTCTTTCAACTAGCTTTTTTATAGGTGTAATATTTGTTTGTTTTAAAACTTCGATTATTTTTCAGAATATTTTTGGTACATAAGTTTTTTTTTTTAACTACAAAATGTACAATACACACAGTAATTTTTCAGTTATTTTTAGTTTTCTACCTATAGATTATTTTCTTTAAAAATATGTCAGAAAAACGTAACCAGGTTAAAAAGACTACTTATGAAAAAGCTTATATTGTCAACTTTGTTTTTTATATGATTGTTTTAAAGTAAAATTACAGTAAGGGAGTATTTTTGTACAATTTATAAAATAGTACTTTAATTTATTCCTATTTATAACCTATTGTTTGGTATTGATTTTATTACTTGCAATAAACTTAACTAAATTAAGCTAGTTGTTTTATATGTTTAATTTTTTTCTAATATTTTGTAAAACTTTAGTTACGTTTCACCACGATTCACCATAAATTAAACTTAAATTCACTTGATTATTTATACGAGCTATAAACGAATAAGCTGTCAAAATTAGTTTTTTTATATTGATTGATGAAAAACCTAATATAAGAAGTTGAAGGTGTTTTAGAAATTAAAAATATATTGTTTGATGCATTTAGTTTTTAAAACTTTTTGTATGTTTGTTAATTATTTGAATACAATAATATGATTCGCTTAGCTTTTACTGTAAAATTCAATGCAAATAAATTCAATTTGTGTGTAAATAGTTTTTTTTTATAACAATCAACACCAATGGTATAATTTAGACTAGTTTATTTATTGTGCTTAATGTTTAAAACTAAGCTTTTACTAAGTTAAATAGCGATTTTAATAAAATTAATTTTGTTTTTTATTTCAATTGTTATTTCTATTATTTTCAACTCATTGGTTTTATAATGTATGCTTACTAAAGTAAAAGAATAAGAAATTATACTTAAAACTAAAACCTACTTTGTGCCCTCCATCAATTTTTGAGGTACTAAAGTTTAAAGCAGGGTTTCCCAAAGTGGGCCAAGTGGCCCCCTAGGGGGCCATGACAGATACTCAGGGGGCAATGAGCAGTAAAGGAGCCACAGGGGGGGCCATGAGGCCATAACTTGAAACTTACACTAGATATTCTTGAGTTGCAGATGAAGAGCAATGAAAAAAAAAGTCTGATGTGTAGTTTAAGGCAGTTTAGAAACTTATACTAGATATTCTTGAGTTTCAGATGAAGAGCAAAAAAAAAAGGTCTTATGTGTATTTTATCGTAGCTTATGAGTAATCTATATGTTGAAGGAGGCCATTACTTTTACAAACTCTTTAAAGGGGGCCATTAGCAAAAAAGTTTGGAAAACCCTGGTTTAAAGCTATAACAATGTAAGCTGTTATAAAGAGAGAAATCTGCTTAATCGAATTAAGTATGCAGTCTAACTTTAGACGTTTACTTTTTAACACATGTTGTTACAAAGTAAGAATTACTCCTGGCAACTTATGTTCTTACTCAAGTCTAAAGGTAAAGCGAAAAAGGTCAGGCTGTTTCAATTACAACATTCGAAAACATAAAAAAATTAGGCAGCTAAAACAGCTGATTATAAAATAATTTATTTTGATAGATACAATCCTTAAGCAAATAAGCAGTCAAAATTAGTTTATTTATATTGATTGATGAAAAAACCTAGTATTTGAAGTTAAAGTGTTTAAAATTTATAAAAAAATAATTTAAGTTCTAACTGTCATATAATATTATAAAACTCATTTATTCTGATAAGATTATGTTTATTAAACTAAAATTGTTTAGGAAACGAATTGCTCTTATAAAATAAAAGACTTATTTAGTAATCACTAACAACACCAAAAAGTCATTATATGTAACATAAAATTGTTCAAGCATAAGCGAAATTTTGTAGAATGAGTGTCAAGTAAAGTATATTCAAAAAATTATCAATTATTTTAGACAACATTTTTATTCAAAAACTGTGTTAAAAATACCTAAATCTTATTAATCTGGTGTTCAGCAATAAGTGGAAAACATTCTTTTTACTTGTTACTTCTTTAAATTTGAAAATAGATTAAAAAACAACCGATCGGTAATTTTAACTTGGGTTAATATCGTGTTAATAAAATGTTATAAATATTTGTGAATTTTGTTGTTATAACATGACAGTTTCTTTATCAATGTATTTAGAGCAAGACTATAAAATGTTTTCATTGATTTAAATACAATTTTTTTTTCAATTTGTCTAAGTTGATTGATTTTTAATTACTTATAATGACGTAAGTCATATTAGACTTAAAAAAAACAGTTATAAACTTTTATTATTCAACTTATACAAGGAAAATTAATAAACTAAAAACCATCAGTAACCAAAGTTATAATAGTCAAAGTTATTACTAGTTTCAAGTTGTTGTGACGTCACAAAAGACTTATAAAAGTGTTGTAACGTCGTAATATCATTCTTTTCGCTGTCAGATGATTTGATTGATGATGTGAGTGAGCCGTTAGATCCTTGAAGAGTTGAAAATTTATCAGCTTTGATAAAACTGTGTTTGTAATAATAGCCGGGAAGTTGATTTTGAAGTTTTTCGCTTTTTTGGTGCAAATAACTATGATTTTTGTAAAAATCTGACCAGTTCGTTAGCATTGTAGGAATATCATCTTCTTGATTTGAAATATACTTTGAATGAAACGTAACAGAGCCATTAGACCTATGAAAAAAAGAAAATTTTTGATGACTGTCAAAGTTGTTTTTGTAACTGGGAAGCATATTAACAAACTGTAAGTTTTTTATCTCGTTTGGTTTCGGCATATAACTTTTTTGTTTACTCAAGTCTGATTGTTTATTTTGTTGAGTAGAACCACACTTCGGATGAAATTTGGCATTATGTTGATAAACTTTTGCGTTATAGACTGACGATCTTATTTCTTCTGTTTTTATTACAGCTTCATCTTTCAGCTTGTCGCTTTTTACAGCATTAAAACGAGGCTGTTTACTGTTTGTGTTGTAATGCCTAATTTTTGGCTTAACTTGTCTCGCTGGTAAACAATTCGTCGGTTCTTGATTTAGCACGTAGTTATTTGTTTCTTTTCTTAGAAATGTTTTATATTGGTCAGCAATTTGTTTCTGTTTATTCTGATTTTGTTGGATCGTTTTGAACTTTCTCCTGCAATGAGGGCAACCGCAACTTTTAATACTAATTTTCATTGTGCTCCCATCAAAGTTTAAAACTTGTTCTTTTTGCAAAATCTGATTATAGTGTTGACGATGTGTTAAGTTGTCGTTGTTTCCTCTTGCAACTACGAGTTGATTATCAGTAAGTTTAGATTGTACTTTGTAAGTGCGATGCGTTTCGTTGTGTATAGAGACGGGTGTTGTTTTCTGTTGAACTCTATTTTTCTTGCTATCAACGATTTTTAGTAAATTTGTGTTCTGTCTACGTTTTCTTGAACCTTTTATCGACGAAAGTTTCATTGGAACTGTGAAAAGTTTTATAATTTTTTTTTTTTTACTGTAAACGGAAATGATAAGTTTTAAAGTTTTAGATGAAACTATATGAAAAATAAATCTTAATACTTATGTGTTATGTAGATAACAGCAAAGCTTATGCTCGACATACTGATCGGATACTGCTTTATATACTAAGTAATAAGTAATCATAATAAGCCAAGCATTTCAAAGTACTGAAGTTAAGAATGCGATGTTACGGTTTTTATAACTAAAAAAAAATTACTCAAATCACTGATAACTTTTATTTTGTTTTATAAAAAAGTAAAAATAATAACTAAATTAAAAACAAAGTAACAGTTACTAATTTTCTTAGCCTTTAATAAACTTTTTATATATTTAAAACAGTTAAAAACTTATTAGGCCAGAAAATAAAAATGACCTTTTTACATTTCAAAAATATAATTAACCTTAGTTTTTTAATCAGCTAAACTGACCTTTAATATTTGTTCGATTTGGAACATTAACAAACAGCTTCGGTTGAAACCCAAAACTTAAAAAGTCAACTTCAAATATTTGAGCATTGAAAAACCCACTGTTGATTTTGTCCATTGTAGTTGTTTTTTTGTTATATCTGAAATTATCATGAGTATACTGAATGATTAAAGTCGGTTATCTTAATCAAAAATGAAAACTATACCATAAACAAGTATGAGATTAGCAATATATCAAATTTTAAACCCATCAATTTTTCAGCTTTATATTTTGTATTATGTACAAAGAATTAAATATAAGTAGTATACAATATGAGTTTATATCAATTACTATAGTCTAAATAACCACTTCCTTGTAGTATACTTTAAAATTTTTACACCTAAAAATGTTTTTATTTTGATGACAAAAAAGTGATAAAAACTATGGTTGCAACCGCTTAAAAAGACAGATCAAACTATCAAAAAATGAAAACCTTATTTTATTGATAACCATTGTTCATTTAATTGTAACAGTTGAATTTTATATGCAAATAGGCATACACAATGAAAAATGTTTTTTTTTATTCAAAAATAAAGTTTCGTGTGGTTTTGTTTTGTATTTTTATATAAAAATTTTTATTATAAACTTATGATTTTTAAATGTGCATAACTTTTGTTTAATGAAACAGATTTAGTTTATAATAATTTTAATTATCCCAAAAATTTAAAAGCAACATTGAAAAACTATTCTTATTTAATAACTTAAACATTAAACACAAAGCACACCAAATTACTTCTTTTGTTTAAATTACTTTGCCTCTAGCCTACTAAACTGACTTAAAAATACTAATTTTTTAAAAATCTATAAATAAATTTTAAATTTTTTGTATGTGTTTGAAAAGAGAAGAATAAATATTTGTATAATCTAATTGTTTACTAGAACGCTTTATATCTGATTTTTAAGTCTTTAATTTCATACCTGCACTGACATGTAATAGTTATAATATAAGGTATAAAAATATATAATAGATAGATTAATCAAAAAAAAAATATTACTTTTATAGGTTACAGTTAGTTACCAGCTAATTCAAAATTAAAAAAAAACTCAAACTTTTCTTTGTTTTCAAACCTAACAATGTAAAAACATAGTTTCAAAAGGTTTAAAAATGACATTATCTATCTAAGTAAGCTTAATTGTTACATACTAATCTATTCAAGTATTTTATAATGTAAAACCTTTGGTAATAACGAAATAAAAATACATACTTTATGAATAAAATAAAGCTTTGTAGAACCAATTCAGTGCTTTTCTATCTAAATATACTCATTTAAAACCCTTTGCTGACAAATAGAGAACCTAGAAATAAGAAAAAAAATCTCTAAGCTTCATGTATTTCAAAACATGTCAAAGTGCAACGATGTTCTTTAAATTTTATTTTACTATTTTCCCGTTCTCAAACGTTCATATTTTAGATAAATTTTAGATAATTTAGATAGCTCTAAAGTCGTGAATTTTTTATTTGAATTTTTTCAAGTTTACATAAAAGGAAGTTTTGGGTTTTATGTTTATAGTATATAACTTTTAATCTAAAATAATATTTTTATAATATAAACATGAAACCCAAAACTTCCTTTTATGTAAACTTGAAAAAATACAAAAAAAAAATTTCACGACTTTAGAGCTGAACTTATTTAATACATATACAAAGTTAAATGTAAATCGAAATACTGTTTTAAAAACAAGTTTTTAAAGACAAAGTAAGATAAAAACTCAAGTTTTACTTCTATTGTTTTTTAATTTATAATTTTGTTAAACTAAATTTAAGTTAAGTTATGTTTTTTAAATATTTTCCTAGGGTTGAAATGCAGAATACTAATAAAAATCTTAACTGTAGTTATGTACTAACTTGTTACAGTTTTAGTTTTTTATTACGTTTTATTTTCAGTTTGTTAAAGTTTTTGTTTTTAGAGGTTTTAAGTCCGACTAGTTCTAAGAGTTTATAAAAAAGGCAATTTAAATGTATGTAAACATTTTTATATATAAATTTAATTTTTTTTTTAAATGTTTTTTAAACTTTGAATAACAGCCTGATTATCTTTTTTAGCTAATACATGCGTAAAAACTAACTACAAATATTAATAACTTCATAGAGTTGCGAACTACTGATCACTTATTAAAATATTGAATGACTTAAACTAAATATTTTTATATAAACATAAATAAAAAAGTTTATTTTACATTAATTAAAAAATAAACATGTCTATACTAAAAAAAATTACTAAAGTTTGCATACTAAACAACTGCTCTGCTAAGCGCTTTTGACAACTGAAATGTTTAATGAATAAAGCATTTGTTAAAGCGAGAGCTGTACAAAAAACGCTATGACGCAATAAAAAAGTGCGACGTTGAAAAAAGCTTTAACATGTATAATAGTGTTATACAAGTGCTAAATACATTTTAATAATCATTTTTTTTGTTGTATTATTTCTTTGGAGATAGACCTCCGAAATTTTCTTTTAAAGTATATCACTGCTTCAAGAATTCATTAAGTACCGGTTACACTTTAAAAATAAATGGCTTCTATTTACTAATTATATACAAACGGCAATATATTTTCTTTAACTTATAATCATTCTATGTTTTTATGTTTCATTTTATATATGAGATGGCCTACAAAAATATTTTTTAAAGTTTATTACTGCTTCAAGAATTTATTAAGTTCTTCTAGCATTTTAAACATAAATGGCTTGTATTTATATACATAAATACAAAGGGCAACAAATTTTTTGAATATTACTATGTTTCTATGATTCTTTTTCATAGTAGTGTGTGTGACTATAGGCCAATATAATTAACTGACATTTCTTTTAAAGTCAATACAAGATATATTTTTTACTAGTTCCAACAAATAATAAACTATTGTTATTAAAGAAAAATTGAAGAATCCACAAAAAACTGTATGCACAAAATTTTTTTTAGAATATAGAGTTTATTTGGATAATATTTCTCGTACAGACATAAACAAATATTTAATACTAGACACATGGCTTGAATAGTTTGTAGGTAATTAATGTTTTGAATTTTTGATGTATAAAATGTTTTAATAAAGCTTTGTTTTTTTTTCTATATTTTATTGTAGAAAATCAAAAGTAGTATAAAAAAAATCATAAATGTCTATAAAATTGTACAGAAAATTTAAAAATATTTAAAATGTAAGTTATAATTTAAATAAACTTATAATACTAGATTTAAAAGAAACCAAAACTAAGTTTTTACAGTTTACTCAAGAAGCTATACGACAAATTAAATCAAATACTAAGCAAATTTAAAATATTAATTTCTAAAAGTAAAGTTTTTTTTTCTTATAACGTCCACATATTCACTCGAAAAACTAGGCTAGAAAAATGCCTTACAACTAAATTTAAGTTGTCCACCATTAGTCGTTAATATACGTCTTAATTTTAAAAGGCGTAACCTAGTTACCTTTTTTTGCTAACAGTCTAGCTTAGTCTAAATCTTAAGCACAACAAATAAATAACTTGAAAAAAAGTTGTTAGCTTTTGTAATTTACAATAACATTTTTACTTCAAAGGTTGTAAAATGCTTTTATTTTTCGTCCACTAAATTTTATTACAAGCTTAAACAATTTATACGATTCGAACCTGTGTATGATTTCATATTTTTATGTTGATCTATTTTTCACAACTTAACTAACTGCTGTATAATTAAAAATACTTAATTAAGTTTGAATGCTTCAAGGTAAAAGTTTAATAGTAAACATTTAAATAGGATTAGCGTTCTGATAAGGCTAATACTCTTCGTGTAGGCTTGCAAAAATATCAATACAGTTATTCTAAATGGATTATTTTAACACGCATAAGCTTAAAGTCAATAAGGATAAAATTAACTCGTTACATTCCATAATAGTTAGAGGACAAAAATTAAAAAGCAGCCAAAGTTAATTTATTTGTAAGTTTGAAATTTAAAATTTATATGTAAGAATTATAGTTGCTTTTAATTTTAAGTAACATTTATTTAAACCTAACTTTGTGAAGATCTGTTTATAAATATTTTTAAACTTTCTCTAACAGTGAAAAATATGATCTATAACAACAAAAAAAAGGTTTTGAAATCGCTTTAAAAATTGACAAACAAAATCAGTACTGTATATATAAAACTATTTTAAAAAATATTGCAATAGCAGTAAACAATTATAAAAAATGCATTCAAAATTACAACCAACAACAGTGAGTGTGAATCTAAATTGTTGTCACTAAAACTGTTATAAATTACAATGAGCTGTGAGTATTGCTTTTCAACATTTGAAAACACAATAGACACTAAAAAAGGCGCGTTATTGCATTTAGTATTAATTAAAGTTAATCTTTAATACGTATTTCATAACATAGAAACTTAGCAAAAAACTGCTAGTGTAGAGTCTAAAGGTAATTGAAACTTTTGTTGTACTCACATAGTTATAATTTTAAATATAAAAATAATTTGTCTAGACAGACGTACGTTACCAAGCTTGTGGATTAATTATTTTACTAACACAACAAAATTAATATTTTAGTGTGCTTAGATTCATAGTTTAAACTTTTCTTTTTATCTTTTGTAACAAAGAAATATATAAAAAATGTAAAGTTGTTATTTTTCTTAGGAAAACTTAAATTGATAAGTTATTTTCGATACAACCACTTTTTTATGAAGCATGTAAAGTAAAACTAAATCCGTCAAAAATTTATATTTACGGATTTTTTAAATTTTATTATAATAAACAACATTAGTTGCTAAAATCGCTACAATTGAAGTATGTTTTGAAAAAAATTAAAGAAGTTTAATTTTTTTTTTAATGTAATTAAGTATGTGTTTGTCTGCAAAATATGTTAACAAAAAAAAAAGAGTTATAAAATTTAAGCTTTAAGTAAATAAAGGCTAATGCTTGTCATTAGGTAATTCGATTAAAAAAGTGGTTTAACGATTAAACACGTAATTGTGTATACAAAAGATAAGCTTTTTATTACAAAGCTCGTTGATATGAAGTACATTGTATAAAATTCAAACAAAATACCAATTACTTATTGTACGTTGACCATAAGTTTTATTTTTAGCCTAACAACGCCTATTACTCAAACTACTTGATTTTTTAATGTTAAACTTTTACAATAAAGTTGTTAAACTACTTTTATTTGAGTTAATAAGCATTGTCATTATAATTAGATAATTTAAATACTGTTTTTAGCAACCTTGTTTGTAAAAAAAAATATCTGAAAGTTTTCCGAAGAAAACGTTTTATAGAATTTTTGATCCTCTTATGTCTAATTATGATAAAAATCAGTTTTAATTTTTCATTATTAAACATCCTTTCAGCTAAAAAACACTAGAGAAATAAAAGCATACAAATTTAAAATATGTTGCACTTAATATAATTCAATATTTTTTATTGATTTTCTGTTTAAGTTATACATAATTAATTTATTTTGTCTCTACTAAAAAACAAGAATTTATTGAAAATAGTAAATCAAAAAAATTTTTTTTACTTATTAGGAAGCTAAGTAATAAATATTTCTTTTAAGTTTTTAAAGTGATTATAGCATTAGAGTTTATAAAGAATGTTTCCTTAAAAATTTTTCAAACGAAAACATTTTAAAATAAATTTTTAACATTAAATAAAACCCTATGTTTAGTAATCGTTTAATGACAACAGAAAAAAGTCTAAGGAATTGGTAAACACATAATTTGTAATTCAAAATGTTTTAAGTTGATAAAAAAATCTAGAATAACTTTTTATAATTAAATTTAAACTTTTTGTTAATAATTAAAAATAACATCTTTTTTTATTGAAAGGTGTTACCATTTATAAGACTTCTACTAACAATTTTGTTTAGCAATAAGTTAAAATATATAAGTTACGTGAAAAATAAATTGAAGCTATTAGAAAATAAATAATCGTTTTTGTTACTATCATAAAGCTTCAAAAAAATTTACTTGGTTATTGACCAAACTGTTTTAATGGTAATTAATGATAATTTAGGTGCTTTGACTTTTGATAAGTACTTAATGCTTCTAGGTTGAAGTTTAATTTAAAATATTTTAAAAGGATAAGCATTGTAACAAGATCAGAGCGCAAGCCTATTCATCGTGTAACCTTACAAAAAATAATTGGAATTGCTATAAATGGATTAATATTACACGCATAAGCTTAAAGTCAATTAAGATAATAAACATTTGTACATTCCACATCATTTAAATGAACCATGTAGAAAGGGTAAACAATCTATTATGAAAATACAATCTATTTTTTATTTTTTATGTAAAAACTACTTTATTTTAATTTTGTTCCACCATAAGTAATATTTACTCATTATATTTAAAGTAACAAAGTTACATATAAGTAATTGGTTTTTTTTTAATTGAGAAAATATTAATCTTACTTCAACAAAAAAATTTTTTTTAATACTTTTTAAAAAACAAAAAACCACGGTATTTTTTATAAAAAGCTTTAAAAAGGTTATGCAATAATATCAGAACTAATACAAGCTTGTAATTTAAAGTGAAAAACAGTAAATTTAAATTTACAATTTTAACTCTGAAGTCGTTTTAACTAACAAAATGTTGCGGCTAACGCTATCAAACAACAAAAAACACAAAATCTGACAGTTTTTTCATTGAATACTAACCTAATCAAAATCATTTTTATAACACGTGAAAAAAAACTGTCTGTAAAAAGTCTATATGTAATTTAAAATATTGTGGAATATTCAGATATTAAAGGTAATTTTGTATACGCTGACAACTATTTATGCATAAAAAATTAGACTAGACAAACAAACATTAACAGGTTTGTTTTGTAAACTTAATTGATATATCTTCACAAAAACAGTTTATTAGAAAATTCGACAATTTAAAATGTTAAGTTTTGTGGTTTAATGTTTTCCATTTACATTAGACATATAAAAAAATAAAAAAATGTAATCGTTATTAAACTATTACATAAAATTTAATTACGAAGAAAAAACTTCTTAACATTTGAAAATGTATATTTTGTACAACCTGAAGAGTGTAAACAGTAAAACGAATAGTTTACGTGTAAAAGACAAAAACTATATTCTAAAGTTTAAGATGTTTAAATTTAACTTTTTAATAAATAGATTTTTATATCTTAATGTAAAAAAAAAATTATTAAATCTTTTAATTTTCAATTAAGAGCAATTTTTACAAACTACAAGAAAACTTAACTGACAAGATTTAATGGTAAAAACAAATCAACTAACGTCAAAATACATTAGTGATTAACTATAACGTTATTTTGTATAGAAAACTTAAACTTTTGGTAAGTAAATATTAACATTTCATTATCTAAAAGTCAAACATAAAAATCGTACGATGACCAACACCGATTTTCAAAAAAAAATTTTTCGGTATTTTTTTTTAATTTACGTGTTTGCTAACCTTTAGACTTGATTGAAAAGATAGAGAATTAGAATTAAGCATGACAATGTGTAACTTTCTAGTTTTCTAAAGTTGGTCAGAATTAGCTAAATTTACCTTTTTGTTGCAACTATAATGTTTCTGGTTAGTTACGTTTTGTTTAAAATACAAACAAAAATAAAATAATGTTTTATACATTTAAAAAAAAAAGTCTTTTTGATAACTCTATTTTTTTTATTTCATCTTTGTTTACAGTTAACTTGTTAGTTTTGCTCTAGTTAGAGAGTTTTAAATTTCATCAGTAGTTGCAATGTGATAAACAATTGTGAAACATAATGAAATTTATTGTCTTAAATATAAACAAAGTACCAGTTGTCTTCTTACTGTAACCATATTCCAAACTGTTATCCTAACAATGTTTTTAATTATTAAAGCTGGAATTTAACTCGTTTTAGTTTATTATAAACAAAATTGTATTGATAGTTATATGTTAATATAGTGTTTAAAACTTTCTAAACCTACAATAAAAAAGTTGGGATAATAAATTACACAATACAGAAACAGTTAAATTTGTTGAAGATATTTAATAGTTAAAAACTACAACTTAGTTTGGGACTAAAATCTTCATGTAACAAGCCAAAATGCGGACAATTTTTTTTTTATTGATAATAAGTATATTGGAATTAAAGATTGAAAAGTGTTATTTCATTGAATACATTTAAATATTATACAAACCTCCTTTAGCAATGCATTGAAACTTAAGGCCAGTGTGAAAATATTTATATTTTTTGTGCAACCTTAATTATTTCAATGGTCAAAATAAAATAATTAAGATAACAACTTTTGACGATTGAGAGGTAAACAATGCAGTCAAGTTTTAGATTGTGCCATTACAATTGGTATTACGTAGTATTTGTTTATTTAAGTCTTTTGTAAAAAAAGTTTATCTTATATTTGTTTATATTTAAAAATTTCCTATTTTATTTTTGTTTTTGTTTAAATTGTTTCTAACCTTAAGTTTTTTGATAAATCCAATATTTATACCAAAATTAGAAATGATATTGATCTGAAGATATATTTTTATTTCTTGAGAAAATAGTTTTCCTATAATTTATTTATGCAAAATTAATCGAAAGTTTAATTTATAAATTTTGTTAAAAAATAAACAAAAATTAGTTTAACATTTGAAGTATTAAACATTTAAGGTTTTTATTTAACTTTAGTAGCTTACTTTGAATTTTAAAACTGACAACGAACTCATTACAATATGTTATTTAAGTGTAAATAAAATAATTTTAGTAATTATACAAAAAAATAATAAAAATTACAATTAATGGTTGTAATACGATTCAGAGCAATATACAAAACGAGAAATTTATTACAAGATTAAAATTAGAAATTAGACATATACTTTAAAATTACAGAAAAAGCCATATATTTTAAGTTATTACAGTAATGTTAATTAAATTTGTAACAATAAAAACAATCTCTAAACTAATTATTTATGTATAAAAACATGATAAATACCATAAAAACGTTTTTGCGCAATAATTAAAATATAAATTACTATAACTGCAATCATTATGTGATTATATAAAACAAACACTCTGAAATTTAGGTTAACGTTTTTATGTAAAACTCAGATGTTCTATCTGAAGATATAATTTTAGTTAAACTTAATAGAAATTATACAATATTACTTGAAAATCTAAATAAAGTTTCACACTAACTTGGTATCAAACCAAAAGTGGTATAAAGAAAGTGTATACTTTTTGAATTAATTGCTTAACATAAACATCAAACAAAGATATTTATACCCCTAGTTTTATAATTTTTATATCCGCGTATAATTATCGTACTTTATCGTATGCCATGAACTCAAATGGTCATTATTAATGAAGTTTTACTTAGATAAAACATATTTAGTAGCTAAATTACTATAATTGAGATTTACTTTAGAAGAATTTGAAAGTTTATAATTTTTTACGTAATATAAAATAAAATTATTTAAAAAAAGTAAATATTAAAAGCTTTTGAGTAAAAAAGGATTATAAAGATAAAATATGTTTATTAAAAAGTTTTTAATACAAATAATTGAAAACGTTTAGCTTTGATTAAAACTCACGCGATTAAGTAATTCGATTAAAATTGTGATTAACGATTAAACACATCATTATATAAACAAAATATTGGCTTAAAACTACAAAGTTCGTTGAAAAAAAGTTCAATGTATAAAAGTCAAACAAAGTACAAATTACCAGTTGTGTGTTGACTAAAAGTTTTATTTTTAGCTTAACAACGCCTTTTACGATAAAAACTTAAATTTAACGGTCAAACTTTACATTAAAATTTAAAACTGATTTTTAGTTAAGCTAATTACACGTTGTCTTTTGTTTTTGCTTTTCTTAAATTGTTAGTATAAACAAACTACTATGTAAAAAAACAAATGTTTTGGAAAATTTTATTAAAGAAAAACTTTAAATAAATTCAATAATAACCTCATGCCAAGTTAGTTATAACAGGCATGTAGGTTAACTTTAAAATAAAGTTTGATTTACTTTTCCACTTAATTAATACAACGTGATGTTTTTATTTATTATTGTATAATGTTGTTTTTTAACAAGGTGTTTTTTAATATAAAACTGTTTCATATATTTTTTTCTAAACGAAACTTTAAAACATAACAGTTCTTAATGTTATGCCTGACTAACATAAAGTTCAGTTTTGTAAGGTATATTTTGTAAAATTTGTCAACATAAACAACATTTAAACTTAAGGGCATAACTAAATAAAATAAAAATTCAACAAACAGCAATTGAAAAGTTTTTGAGTAACTAAACAGGTTTTGTTTAGTTTATACGTATTTGTTATTATAGGTCATATCAAAAATAACATATTTATAAAATTATCATTAAATAAAAGAAGATTAGAGACCTTAATTTTTTTTTTTATTAAATTAAGTACTTAAGAGATCAAGTTTATGTGTTTATGTTTAACTAAAAACTAGTTTCTTATTAAGGGCAAAACAAATATGTGTCCCTTAAATCTGTGGTGTACCTAAAACAAAAAAAAAAGATAAAAAACAGTCTTTCAAAAGCTATTTTACTGTTAAAAGAACGCTTTTTTTATAATATAGTAGAAAATGATATCAGTATTAGTCATATTTTTTTCTTCAAATCTTATTGGTTAAGTGAGTTTTTTTATATAAAAAATCGTTTAGTTATAAATTTAGACAAACCAACCAACATCATAATATAGTTAGATTATAAAACTAATTTACTACGTTTATGTTTACAAAAGAATTTAAACATTTTATTACAAAGTGCACTTTTATGGATTACTGAAGCTTTGTTTAAAAGTCAAACAAAAAACCACTAACCTTAGTACGATGACCTTAAGTTGTATTTTTAGTAACGTTATTAGCCTAACAACGCCTTTTACCATAAAAGCCGAAATTAAACGGTGAAAAACTTTATTGTAACAAACCTTTGTGTAACTACAGTTACAATAAGGGTTGAGATGATAAGTTAACAAGTATTTTTAAATTGAACAAAATACGGACAAAAATGGCATAATAATATTTTTTTATAGAAACTACGTAATATGTTATAAGTCCATAAAAACAAGAAGTTCTTAAGATTAACTTAAACAATGGTGCGTGCGTACTTATAACTTGTAAGTGCCTTTTTTTTATATATTTAACAACCTCTTTTACAATAATAGCTGAAATTTAATGGTGGAGTATTTTTTGAATTGAATCTTTTGTAAGAGTTGTATTGATGTTACACCTAGAACAAGAGGTTTGATAATAATTAAAGATATCAGTTTAGATACATTGAACAAAACGCTTTTACATTGTACAAAATGTAGATAAAAAGAGTAAAATAAAATACTTTTATTTATATTAAGTATTGAATTATGAAAGAAGAAACCAAAAACTTATTAAGATTAACTTAAAGATTAGAACGTGTAAAAAGTCTTTAAGAATGGATGTGCCTGTAAAAAAATATTTTTTTCTTAATTTTTAAAACTGTTTCATTGTATTTACTAACACTTAGAGACTATATGCAAACATGCAAGTACTAAAAAATATCTGTTCAGAAGTTTCTTAATCCCAGATTTAAGTTCAAACAAATAAAATTATGTCAAATTTAAAAACAAACTTTTTACATTTAACTCACTTTTAAAGCATTAGCGTGCGACTTACACTTGTAGGTGCTGTTGTTTTATATTTATATAATAGTAAAACACAAGTAAGTTTGAATTTTTTTTTTCGTAATAAATGTAATATTTTTACATAATGTCAAACATCTTACTTCTCTCGTCCGTACGATACCAACTTTAATGTTATCAATATTTTGATGGTCAGACAGTAATTATAGATTTAATGTTAATTTTATAACATCATTAAAATGGTTTCAAATAATTCGAAAAAAAAGTTATACATAATTTTATCTGTATAAGATTAGAGAATAATTCTAAAAACTTTGTACAATTTAGTTTATGTTATTATGTTTTTGTTTATTGGTAAATTATTAAGGTACTAAATATTTGAAACTATTTTTGTAATCAAAATCATTTTAACTGATAAAAAATAAAATTTCAGTCACAGGAAATTTTTAAAACTTTCATATTTTTTTAGTTCTAATTTTTTATTAATACAATTACTTCAATACTTAGTATCAAATTGTTTTTATAAAATACCAATTCAAAAAAATTAGACACTATTTAAATTATAAGTCCATTTATCAGATCATTTATTACTAAAAGTGCTGCACAAATGTTAATTTGTTTTTAAAATTACAATGACGAACCATTATATGTTCGTTTTAAAAGTTTTCTTTTGTTGTCACTTATCTAACTTTCAAAAGCTTTCTTTATACTTAAGTCGAGTTAAAAAGTAGTTAAGTGTAGAGTAGAAAAAGCCAAATTACATGCAACAAAGGCTTTAAATTCTAAGTAGTTTCGGCAAGCAATTGAAATTATAAAAGCAATTTGCAAAAGGCTAAGCTTTTTAAGGCAGAGATAAACCAGATAATTGCTTTACAATTAACTCGCTTTTTATTTTCCCATTAAAAAGAATACACAATTAAATTTAACTAGCTTGCAATTTTGAAGTCTACTATCTATTTAGAAACAAATTTGTGCTGTGGAAGATTGACAAACTATAATTTAAATTGAAACTACTTTTTTAAAAAAATAAAATATTTTTTTTAAAGTGTGCTAAAATAATGCAATTGTCCATATAAAGTTTTAAAAACCTAGTGTTTTAAATTTTAAGAACACTTTTAAAAAATAATTAATTCTAAAAATATAATTATGTTTGTTGATATAAAAATTAGTTTTAATAAGTTGTTTATTTTGTTCTTACTCTTGATTTAAATGTTTGGAAATTTACTTACAATTCAGTAAACAAAATTAATTAATTTTGTTGCTCTTAGTGACTTAAAAATTAATTTAGTCAGTATAATCTGGTTTTGATTTAAAGTTTCAGTTAAACTTAAACCATCGTTAAGCTTTTTAGTGATATAATAAATGCTATTATTTATGTTTTTTTATTTTTTATTTCATAAAGCTAAGTGTTCTAAGTAACTAAGAAAAAAGCCTTTTACTTATTTCAAAGTTATTGTTTTTCAATGTACCTTTAATGCAAGAAGTTAAGTTTAAACTGGTGGTTTGAGATTTATAAAAGTTTTTGTAGTACAAGTCTCATATGTTTTTATATTTTATACATGTAAGTTTACAAGAATAGTTTAGTAGCTTTTAAAAAATTTCGCAAACAAAATTGGTACTACAGCATTTTTCTTAGTAGAACAACATTTTAACTAATTAAAATAAATAAATACAGTAAATATAAATATAAATTTGTTAGCTAATATATTTTACAAAATAGTAAGCTGTCACTAATGCTTCCGAACATGATTTAAAACACAATAAAAAGTTTAACAAGTTAAAAATTGATTCAATTAATCGTAAGAATTGTTGCAAAATAAAATAAATAAGTTGTCTGCTAAGGTCTAATTGAAAATTAAAAAAATGTTTTTTTTAAATAGAAATAAGAAAAGTTTCAATTAATCAAAAAACTGACTAGACAAATGTAACGAAAAGCTTTTGATAAAGACTTACATCTAATAAAAGGTATACCTCTTAATATTGTTTTGCGATAAATTTATAAAACATGTTCATATCGGATTATTTTTCAAGCTAATTTGTTGTTAATCATACGTATATTTGAGATAAAGAGAAGACAATAAAGTTTTTTTATTAAAAAAAAAATGATTAAATATAAAACTACAACCAACAAATCTATACTAAAAATTATTAGTTAACTTGTTTAAAATTTTCATTTATTTAAAAGCCCGAAATTTTCTAAAAACAATGTTAACAATCAAAAAACTTTAAAAATATATAAGAAGGTTAACGTTTTATGCATAATCTGTATCAATACGATTTAATTTGAGGTATTAAAAAATAAAAAAAGCAATAGTTTTCACATGTTACTTTAGTAAATATTTTAAAAAGCAAAGTGTTATAATTTATTGAAAATGTTTTGAGATGAAATAAAAATCTTATAGTAAAAGTGTTAGATTTTGCTAATAAACTATGTTTATAATATAGTAAAATGTAATGATAAACTTTTGCCATAACGTATTTGATTACAAAGGTTATTAAGCATCAAAAAAGTAATTTAGTACCAAAGTTAAGCTCTATTAAAAAAAGCACGTTGTTACAGACTACTTTGACTAAAGTTCAAACAGATTTTTTTTTAAATTTTGAATGTTAAACTTAAGTATTGGTATTAGCTCAACAACGTCTCTTATTGTTTGAAGCTTAAAATTTAAGATTAATCTTTACTATCATTCAACTGAAATTAAATATTATTTTGTCTACCGCATTAAAAAGGTTGAGATATTAGAGTTATGCAAAGGTTAAAATGTGTAATTAATGATTGTAAAAACGCTCAAACTAATTCGGCATAAGTAGAAAACAACTAAAAAATCATGAATAATTTTCATAACTACTCTTACACACTTTTAAGTAAGTAAAAAATTGTTAAAGAATTTTGCTAAACATTTTTCTTGTGAAAAAGTTGCTTTGATACAATCTTACGCTGTCTAAAACATTATTTTGATAAGACTAACAAATTTCAACTATTTAGTTATAAGTCAACAATGTCTTTCCTAATTAAACGTTTACTGTGCTCTAATGATAAAAACAATTTTGGTTATGAATTTAGATATTACAAAATCAGGTAAATGACTTAAAATAACATTAAAAATAGAAGTTTTTTAGCATGTTTTAAAACAAGAGTTTTAAAATTTTAATTTTTATTTAAATTGCAAAAAATTCTCTTATTTAGTTTTCGTCTAATTCAAATTTTAAGGTTTAAATACTTCCAGTGGTTTATAACAGCGGTTTTAAATTTCGAGTGTTTTGAATAGCCTTTAATTTTAAACCAGTCATTTACAAAAAGACAAACGTTTTAGAGCAGAAATAAACCAGTCATTTGCTTTTTATCAAAGTTTCCCACTCATTTTCTCATTAAACTAAATAACCGGTTTCAAGTTACTATCTTTTTTCTAGTACGTATGTGATAAGAACAAATGGCAAACTTGAAGCTAAATTTTTTTGCAAGTTAAAAACAAAAAAGTAAATTGTCTTTTTTTTTGTATTATGTATATATATTATTTGTGGTTTTCAATTTTTAGAGGTTCAATATTTGTATTTTTACCTAAGGAAATAATTTTTTTCATTTTGCTTATAATAAAAAAAAAAGCTTAAAGAGTATAGCAGTTTTAAACAAAATTAAAACAAAAATTTAAACTACTTATACTGATTAAATAAAGTATCATGTTATTTAAACAAAAGTATATAACAGACAATAAATAATAAGTTTAGATTTTTAAAAAGGATGTTTGTAAAATAGGATAATAATTCAATATCAGTAGACAGACTTTTAAAAGCTTGTTTATATTCAAAATAAAACTGAGTTTGTTTTTTAAATATATATTTATATATAATTTTGGATATTTTTATTTGGAGCAAAGCCAAAAAAACTAAATTAAAAAAAAAAAAGTTTTAATATTTTTACACCTTTTTTTTATGTATAGACAATTTAACCGCTTTTAAAAGGTAAAATTTTGTGTTAAAATTTGCTTTATTATTTAATTTCAGGTTTTTACGTAAAATGCCCTGTAACAACCATATAATTCTGTACGAAATACATCAATAAAACATATAAAAATATTAAAACTAGCTGTAAATGCATATTTATATGATTAGTAATTTTAACTTTATGACTTTTTATGAAATTAAAAATGAAGCCACTAAGCTGATAAGTTTAAAAAAAATTCAAGCATTTTTACGTGCTTCAGAAAGCAATAAAGTTTTAAGAGGTTTAAAGAATTATAATTTACGTCAAAGAAACTTTTGAAAATTGATAAAAGGTGATTTTTTAACAGTTGCCTCTTGTGCTTAGGTTTAAGTGCGATGTTTTCTAAACACACACCGTCAGTTTAAAAATAGATAAGAATGCTTAACTAAAAGAAAAGGATTTTAAACCTATTCTCAAACGTTGAAAGCGGTTAAAACTTTTTCATCAAGCGAAAACTTTTTTTATCAAGTTACTTTACATTTTCAACTTTTACCAAAAAGTAAGAAACATAGTCTTTTTTGAATAAAAAAAACATTTAATTATTTGGTGTTAGTTGGCTTTCAGCGGTAAATGTACAAAATACAAACTTTAATTTAGTGTAGTGTTAAAAGTTATTAGGAATTGCTAGAAATATTCATTAGTGTAACTTCTAAATAATACTCACTGTTTTTTAATTGGAAAGATAATATTAACAACATGTAGCATTGGAAGAAGTTTTATGCTAGTACACTAGGTATAAAATTCTATTCGTGTAACGTTAATAGTGAAAAAATAGCTGTTATCTTATCCATTAAGCTAAACATATTTTTTTTTCTGAAAGAATTGATTGAAAAAATTTCACTAATACCGAACTTCACATATATTTGTTTTTAAAATCAAAAACAAAACAGTGAAGCTCATAAAGTTTTAAAATAAAAATATAAACTTTTTACGTGCTTTTGAGGGCAATTAAAATTTAAGAGGCTTAAAGAATTTACAGTTTTGCGTCAAAGAAACATTTATAAAACTTGATAACCTGATGTTTTAACAATTGACGTTTGTGTTTTGGTTTTAGTTTGTGGTGTTTTAAACATACAATCGTTTAAAATAGATAAAGTACTTAAAACTATTCTTAAACACTAAAAGCCGATAAAATTTTGTAATAAAGCAATATTGTTTACTTTTCTATTTTGTTTTTTTTATATAGTAAGACACAAGGTTCCTTTAGATAAAATAAACATTTAGAACATTCGGTGTTACTCGGCATTCTGTAAAAAGTATACAAAGTACAAACTTTTAATTAGTGTAGTTTTAGAAGATGTTGGTAGATATTTTAAAACTTACTTAGTATAATTCCATATCCATATATATATACTATGCGTTTACTGAAAACACATTATTAAAAGTAGCTTTTAAAGTTTAGTTAAGTGTTTTGTTGGTTGTTTATTTCCAAAATCATTAAATTGATCCTGTTAATTTATTTTTCTTATTTTGTATATATTCTAGCCTGTTTTGTCCTTAAGTAATACTATATAGATGAAATATTTTTTATTAAAGTTTTATTTTATAAATTATCTTTTTTATCTAAACAGTTGAACATCTAAACAAAAGACATTTGTATAATAATAAAATAAAAACATACTATTTATATTTGTATTATCATATACCTTTCAAAACTTGTAATGGTATTTAAAAACAAAAAAGATATTTTATGCGGTTTTACAAATTTTTGTTTTGATAAAGCTTGTAAATAATTTAAGTCAACAATTGGTTTTGTATAAAAAGCTTAAAACTTTAATTCTGGGAACATATTTAAACTAAGAACAACTTTCTAGCACACAAGTGTGAGAAATTCAATACAAACATTGGAAGTAGTTTTGTGCTAGTACATAAGATATGAAATTCTGCATTTTCAAAAACTATGTTGTAAAAAAGTAGCTCTTACTTATTTATTATGCAAAAGTTAAGGCTTATTTGATAAAAGTTGTACCTTATAGACAATTTTAAATTTGTTTTAGTAGCAAGCTAGTTTTGCCTTCTCTATGATTACGTCTATTTTTTTTCTTAATATTTTTTATTTACTAAAACTTTTTTTTTAATAAACCGGTTTTGAAAACTGAAAATTTAATTTCTAGGTTCTTTAAAGCGACTGCTTTTTTAGAAATAGTTTTATTAGTTTTATTAAAATCGAAAATATCAAACCTTTTTATTATTATAAGTATTTTTTTACATCTAATGGCTAATTGTGGTTTATGGTAAGAGTTTAGCTTAAATCATAAGGAATTTAACTCGTTTAGAATCATAATACAAATAAAATTTAGTTTCAATAACAGGCAATTATTAATTGTAATATTTTTTTAATTTTTTAAAAATTGTAGTTAGTTAAAATGTTGCCATATTTGTTCGTTAGTTGTTTATTTTTAAACAAGTTTTAAATCTATAATAGTAATAAAATGTCATACTGTTTTCTTTAAATTACACTTAGATTGTAACTAAATTATAAAGAAAAAGTTCAAAAACATTAAGCTTAGTTAAAAGTTAACAGGTTATGTTTTAAATTTCTAAAATGAATAAAATTTTGTAGAAAAACCACTAAAAAACAAGTTAAATTTAAAACCATTAAAAAAAAAACAGCTTCTTAACAATGTAAACAGTAGTAAAACATCCGTTACAAATCTTTTAACAGCTGGTTGTTATGTTAATAATGAAAGAGGAAAAAACAACAGTCTTTATTTTCTTATAAAGCGTTTCATTTTAACAATAACTTTGTAGCTATTCAGTACAAAAAAGACTTGTGAATGAAAATTAAAATGTTTTACTATGATAAAATACTGCTAAAATGTTTCTTTTATGTTTCTATATTGTGAAAAGCTGTTTATATGTTTAGTTTCCAAATAATGTCAAAATTTTAATTTAATCTTATTAATACTTTTGATGAGATTTTTCAAAGCCTTTGCGTGTGTTTATTCGAAAACATAAACAACTTTTAGACATTTAAAAACTAAAAATGTTTTAACAAAAATGAAGGCTTATCAAATTAGTTTTAACTATTTAGTTATAACTTTTGTTTTGTAAAAAAATTCATATAAAAACGTACAAAGGTCCATTATATTTAACGCTTACATTGTCATTTTTATTGCTTATTTCATGATTTTAATGTAAACATGCCAAAAATTTATACTTATACTAAGTGCTATAAAGATGTTTTTTTTTTAAACTTCACCGGTGGCTTATATAAGACCAAATAATTTCTTTATTCGAATTTTTGAATATTAGCTTTATCATAGTTTGATTACGATATTGAAATTATAATTTAGTTTTAAATTTTACTTTAACTTTTGTCAAAGTATGTTTAATCTCTTTGTGCTTATAATTTATACCGATTAAAAATGTTTATAGTATTTTTTGTGCTAATTACAAATACAATATGTACTTTTAAGAAGATAATATAAGAGTTAACAAAATTTATAAACTTATTTTTAGCCTCTCTCATAATGTAGTATTAAGGTAAAACAATGCTAGCTAAAAAATAGAGATCAATCAGTCTAATCGAAGATGTATATTGTCAAAATTTTAACTTTATTTTTTTAAACGTGTTGTAATAAATAAAAAAACTTCTTTTAGCCATTTATTTTTTATTTAAGTTCAAAAATTAAGGTGAAAAGGTCAACCTGACATTAATACAACATTTAAAAATATACAATTGTTAGGAAGTTAAATCTTATTCTTAAAAAATGATTAGAACTTATTTTAAAAGATACGAGCTGAAAAAAAAAGCAGTTTAATGAAAACTAGAAAGTATTTCTTTAAATAACATGATTGATTAGTGACAAACTTAATACTTCACGTTAAAATGCTTTTTAGTTACCGGAAGTATAATTTAAGATCAAATTTTAAGTCATCAGTAATAAACTTCAACTTCAATCACTAACAAATAAAAAATACTTTATATCTATTATAGACTTGTTTTAGCATGGCAAAAAATTTTTTCAACAAGTATCAAGTAAAATGTGCTAAACATATAATGTAATTGTCAAAACAACGTTTATATTTAAAACTTGTGTTAAAAGTGGTTTTCTCAATCTAATTCATGTGGTGTTTACCGTAAAAAGGGCGTGTAAAAACAATCATTTTAATTGTTACTGAAAAAATGATTAAATGGATAATGTCTTCATGTTTGAGAGAAAATTACAAATAAAAACCGAAAGGTTGGTTAAGTTTGTGTTTGAAAAAAGTATCAAACTAAGTATGAAACTTGTAGCTAGAAAATAACAGTATTTTAATTTCAAGTTCAGAGTAATATTATTACCTTCATTGGTTTAAAAACAACTGAAAATCAAAAAGTTTTGCTTAAGATAAATTTTTTTAATTAACTTGTTATTAATAAACTTGAAATAAAAGTTTTTTGAATTAGATTTAACTTTTTAACTTGTCTTATGCGGCTAATATAACGCTAATGAAATTAGTCAGTAAACATAGTTGTAGTAATCAAAGTCATTGCTTATTCGAAACTGTTGTGACGTCATATAAGGTTTATCAAAATTTTGTGTCGTCATAATTTCGTTCGAGTCACTTTCAAATGATTTGATTGAAGACGTTAGTGAACCATTAGATCCTTGATAAAGTGAAAACTTATTGAAAGTTACAAAATTGCTTTTGTGATAATAGTTTGGAAAGTTATGATTTTGAAAATTTGTATTATATTTATTGTTTGGTTGGTGCTTATAACTTTGTTGTTCATTGAAAAGTGACCAATTTGTTTGCATTTGATTAGTATTGTCTTGTTTATTCAAAATAAATTTATATATGAAATTTTGCTGATAAAAGTTCCCATCACAGACTGCTGTTGGTTTTATTGCTTCTGTTTTTAATAATGGCTGAAAGTTTTTCATAGTTGGTAAACGAACAAACTTACTGACTGAATTGTAAAGACTAACTTCTGGATTAAATTGTCTTGATGATAAATCAGCCTTCGGTATTTTTCGTAGTCCATACTTAATTGTTTGGTGTTTGTCAACTATACTATTTTGGTTGGCCTTCTGATTTTTCTGATTTATTTGAAATTCTTCCAATGACCTTATCTTACAAAGAAAACAACCACAATGGTTTGTACTAGTTAGATGTTTGTTTGCATTCAAATTCAAAACTTTTTCATTTTGATAAATATGATTGTAGTAATGATGGTTTATCAATTTATCATTTCTCCATTTTGATTTCACTAGTTGCGCTCCAAGATACTCACTTTCAGAAAATCGTCCATGTGTATTGTCAGTTTGTTCCACTCCTTGCTGTACTGAGACAGAGGTTGATTGCTGCAGAAGTTTTGTTTTCTTTCCTTTGATTCTCAGTAAACTTGTGTTCTGTTTCCTTTTCCTTGACCCTTTTGTCGTCGTAAGTTTCATTGGAACTGTTAAAAGATAAATTTGCATAAAATAAAAATAACATTTTGAATAAGTGAGCTTGGTAAATAGACTAAAAACTGAAATAGGTGTTATTTTTAGATTTTAAAAGGCCTAAAGTAATATTAAACCAAGCATTTCAAAGTACTTAAGTTGAAAAAACTATTAATTAAAGTTAAAATATTCTACTCAAACACCCTAGTTTGTTAAATTTATTATCATATATTTATTAAGTTTAAAATCTGAAATTGAAATTTTCATTTACACAAAAACTAGCTTTTATTTTATATAGTCTTACTTTATTGTTTAACTAATAACTTAACTAAACTAAAAACTTATTGTATCTTATACATAAAATTAGAAATGTTAACGTTCAGTTAATTTTATAACTAAGCTGACCTTTAATTTTGGTTTGATTTGGAACATTCACAAACAGCTTCGGTTGAAATCCTAAATTTAAAAAGTGAAAATCAGGCTTTTGAGTATTGAAAAACCCACTGTTTATTTTGTCCATTGTAGTTTTATTTTTTGTTATTTCTAAAAGTAACATAGACATATTTATCTTAAATAAAACGAACATATCTAGATTATATGGAATTACAGCTTACCAGTATATTAACTTTAACACATTATTCGTTTTAATATCTTTTTTAATGGCATGGTTCAAGTGTTAATTGAAGTTAAAATATAGTATGTGATTTTTACATGCTAAGAACTTTACTTCCTTAAAATATACTTAGAATAACTATGAACTTTCCAAAACAAGTTTGGAAAGTTCATGTTTTGGAACTGTTTTTTTCACATGATTGAAAAATTGCTGAAAGCTTGTGTTTTCAACAGTGTAAACATTAAGCTACTAAAATCAAAAACTTATAAATCGATAGTCTATGTTTATTGAAAATTATATACGAAAAAATATATTAATAACAGGCATGCACAATAACCAAAGTGCGTTTTTTTTTTAATAAATTTGATTTATGACTGATCTGACGAACCTTTTCAACTACAAATATTAACTCAAATGCTTTTTTGATGATTTATAAAGCTTTTATTGTACTTTTGCAATGAAACTAAATTGTCTAATTAAAGAAATGCTTTAAATGAAAAAAACATTAATTATAAAAATTACAAGTTTTTTTTCTACTTTTGATAATTATAGTTCGTAACTAGCTATATAACAAAACTTAAAAATTTACCCAAAACCTAGTTACTTTTCAAAACTTGCTAAATAAAAATGAATGTTATTAATGTTAAAAACTGCAATTAACAATCTAATTCAGCATAATTTTTATACACCTCAGAATTTATATACTTTATAATGTATAAACTTGTTTATAACGACAAAAAAAAACTTTTTTAAAGCAAAGTTTATTCTAAAAAATACACTGCTTTTCCAAGCTAAAAATAGTTCTATAAAATCCCATGCTAACAAAAAGAGAACCTTGAAAAACGCAAAGCTTTAGAAAAAGGCTGAAAAAAAAAGAAAAGCTTATTATTCTCAAAATACTTCTATTCAACAACATGTCAAAGTGACACGAAGTTCTTTGAATTTTTTTCAAGCTTCCTGTTTTCAAATATTATACTATTTATATATTATTACAACTAAATTCAAAACTTTATTTGGCTCTACTTGCAAAAATTAAAATATCTCGACTCAAGAGCTTTCAGTAGTTTAATACGTACAAAATTAAATATTGGTTTAATTTTTTATCTAAGTATAAGTTTAAAGACAAAGTAAACAAATAAATCTAATTTTACTTTTGTTTATATGTTTAACGTTTTATACCTTTCTTAAACTAATCATTTCTTAACTAACTCTTTAAAAAATGTTTCTAAAATAGTGTGTTATTTTAAATAAAAACTTAACTTAAACTTTTACATCAACTTTTTCACTTATAATAGTTTTGTATACTTTTGAATATTATTTTAATACGGTTAAACTTATACAAGCTTTTAATTAGAGCGTTTTTAAAATATTAAGTAAAACACAGTTAAAGTACAAAACAAAGTTTGTATATAAAATAGATGAAATTTTATTTTTTAAGCTCTAAAAATAATTTAAACAAATAGTTTTTCAAACCTAAAGTTAAAAAAGAAAAAAACAATAAGATTACAAAGTAGACTTGGCTGAACAACTTTGCTGAGTATTGAAATTTCTGAACGACCAAATCATTTGAAGAAAAGAGAAGAGATGTTGTAAAAAAGTATACATTGAGAAAAAATCGCGACGTTGAAAAAAAGTAAACATGTGTGAAAAGTATATTAAAGAACTTTTAACCTTATAATTACCGTTTAAGTTTCTATTTCCGTGTAACCATGATTTGTTTTACACGGTTTAACATAGACCACCATAATTTTTATCAAATATTTATAACTTGTATGAAGAATGCAGTTAGTAACGTAACCGCTTTAAGCTAAATAAGCTAGTATTGAAACACAACAAATATTTACAACTTTTAATACTTTTACACGATTCATTTCATTCTCTTAAATGTTAATTCAAAGACTATTGAATAAACATTTCTACTAATTTGTTGTTTATTAATAAAAATAGCAGTGTTTGTAATTTAAGGCGAAAAATCTAAAAAACTAAAAAAAAGAGGCATAAAAAACTTAAGACTAAGTGTTTTATATTGATAAGACTTTTAGTACCAACATACAGAAAGAAGTATTTAAAACAAAAAACAATATTTAAATAATTTATACATTTCTTTTTCTTTTTATTTCGTGGTATATTATACTTTTTTGATAAGTGTCAACAATTAAACATGCTTAAAGTGTCACTGTCGGAAAAAAATAATTGGTAGTAAGTATTTTTTTGCAGCAGTTTCAAAGAATAGAAAGCTTGAAAAGTTTGTTCAAGTCTTTTATTTTAAGAAAATTGGACTTTTTTAACGTAGCATAGGAATAATTGTAGGTTTTAAAATGCAGTATATCGCTAAGGATAAAATTACGATAAGATATGTAAAATTTGTCTTCTGTTACAAAACTATAGAGTTAAATAAAAACCAGAATTTTTATAATACTAATAGCAAAATAAACAAATCAAATATTTTACTTTAAAAGTAGAAAACTGTTAGTTTGTGATTATAAAATTTTTGTTATACTTACTATTTTCAAATTAAGGAAATGAGCTGGAATAACGTGTTATAGTGAAACTCAAAGTGTTTATCAACAATAAAAAAACTGATTATTTAACGAAAGGTTTTTCCATTTATAGTACTTTTTCTACTATTTTTGTTTAGCAATAATCAAAATAGATAAGTTAATTCAAACAAAAATTATCTCCTTTTTTAATTACCATACAGTTTTTTTTTCAATATAAAAGTGGTATGTTAATACTCGACAGTAAAGTTTTTGATAAATTTATGATAATTTAGGCTCTTTGACTTTTAATACGTAGTTTAACTTTTTCAGTTATACTTTAAAAACTAACTAACTGTTCCTTTTTAATTAAAAAATAGAACAATTTTAAATGCCTTTAGGTTGAAGTTTAATTGTAAATATTGAAACAGAAGTACTAGTGAGGTTAATACTGTTTTTAGGCTTACAAAAATATAGTAGGAATTATTAAAAACGGATTAGTTTAACACGCAAAACCTTAAATTCAATTAAGACGGTGTAAATTTTCCAGGGAAGTAAGGAGTACAAAACAAATCAGTGTTGTTAAGGTAATTTTAATTATACAATACACTTTTTAGATTTTATGTCAGAACTTAAGATGTTTTGGAAAGCTTAAATAAATTTGAATGCTTCTAGATTGAAGTTTAATTATAAATATTTAGACAGAATTTGCGTTCTGTTAAGACTAATACCCTTCGTGTAGGCTTACAAAATCATTAATAGAATAATTATAAACGGATTAGTATAACACGCATAAGCTTAAAGTCAATTAAGATGATGAAAATTCATTACATGCTGCCACATGATTTAGATGTACCAAGAAATGTACCAAGACGAAACAATCTAATTAAAATATTCAATATAATTTATGATTTTTCTAGTAACAATTCTAGTTATGTTGTAAACATTTTTTCACAAAAAATATTACTCACTTCACTTTTTTTAAGGGTATAATAATATTTATAGTATTTTTGTCGTTTTTTACCGAGAAAATATAAATCTTTACCTAAAAATAAACTTTTTAAAGTATCTTTTAAAAACCAAAAAAACATCGATGCTACTTATAAAAAGCTTTTAAAAAGTCTTACAACAGTAGTAAAAATAATTAAACCTTGTATTAAAGTTTACAATGGTCAAAAGTTAATTTAAATTTACATTGTTAATGCTGAAGTTGTTTTGAATAATAATCTGCAACTAACACTATCAAACAATAAAAAACACAATAGACGACAGTTTTTACATTAAATACTAACTAAACCATAAATACTGTTATGTGAAAAAGAACTGTATGCAAAAAACTTAAATTTAATTTAAAATGTTTTGAAATGTTTAAATAAAAAAGTCATTTTGTAGATACTGACAACTGTTTAATTTATAAAGAATGAGACTAGACACACATACATTAGGAAGCTTTTTATGTTAAATTAATTGATTTATCTTCCACAAAAAAAAAGGAAATTTTTACAAGTTATGCGTTTGGTTTTGTAGTTAAATATTTTATATTGTTGCTTGAACATAAAACATGACAAATAAACTATTAAGCCATAAACAAAAAAACTATAAAAACAGAAGTCATTTTGATTAATAATAAGCTGCAATTAACGCTATAAAACAATAAAAACACAATAGGTGACAGTTTTTATTTTGAATACCAACTTAATAACAAGCATTGCTTTGTAGAAAAGAGTTGTTTGTAAAAGTTTTATATGTAATCAAAATATTGTGTGATAAATAAAATCATTTTGTACAAACTGAAGACTTTTAATTTATAAAGAATTAGACTAGACACACATACATAAGGAAACTTGTTATGTAAATTAAATTAATTTATCTTCAAAAAAAACGAAAATGTTATGGAAATATAATTTGATAAATTTGTGCGTTTGGTTTTGTAGTTTAATATTTTGATAGTGCTTAGAAAAAAAAGATGAAAATTAAATTATTAAACTATTAGGAAAGTTTAAACAACCTTATAAATCTAAGAATGAATTACATAAATAGTAAATTGTTTTTATTTGATAAAATCCTTTCTCATAGAAAAAAATTGTTATTTAATCTTTGTTTTAAAACTATAGAGATTTTTATTAAGTTAAGCTGTTAGTTGTACAAACTTTTTGACTTTTAATATAAAAAACTATTAATTTTTTGTTTAATAATAAAAAAAATTATTTTTGGCAACCTAAACGAAAACAATGCAAAACGTGCTTAGTGATAGACACAAACCAACAGCGTCATAATGCAGAAGTATCATTCATTAATGTATGTAATTAATGTAAAAGTTTAGTGATTAAGAATTTAACGAATGTTTTGTGAGTATAACTTAAATTTTTTATTGCAAAGTAAAGAATACCATTACATTAAAAGTCAAACATAAAACTCGTACGATCACTAACAACGTAAGTATTACACCGTTTATCAAAATGTAACTTTTTTGGTAATTTTATTTTTTACAGTTAAATTTACGTTTTTGCTAACCTTTAAACTTCATTTAAAAATAAGAGAATGGATTATGAATAAAAATGTAAAAACATTCTAGCTCTTTAACGTTAGTCAGAATTAGGTAAATTTACTTTTATTTTTACAACTATAATGTTACTGGTTAGTTACGCTTTGTTTAAAATACAAACAAAGATTAATTAATCCTCTAAAGTCTCGTTTTAAAGTGTCGTTTTGATGCTTAAAAACCTATTTTTAGTTAATCTTTGTTTGCATTTAAGTTTTTGTATTTGCTTTGTATACTTTAATGTAAAAAGAATTTGGCTAGACAAATGTAAGATAGCAAGCTTGTGGTATAAACTTTATTATTTCAACTTACACAACAAAAGCAATGTTTTCAGAAAATGTTGACAATATAATACGCTTAGCTTAACAGCTTGACCTTTAATTTTTATATTTAGATACAATAAAGATTTAAGAAAGCGTACAGTTGTCAAACTACCATGTAAAACTTAAACTTAAAAATTTATTTTCAGAATTTTTAGTTTGTATTGAGTGTCATTAAAAGTAATAACTGTGGATTTTTTAAATTTTACTTTATAAAAAAAAACTTAAATGCTAAAACGACTATAATTGAAAAAGATTAAAAAGCTAAAGTCTTAAGTAAATAAAGATTAACGAACGTCATTAAGTAATTATATTACAAAAGTGATTAACGATTGAACACATCATTGTGTATACAAAAGATAAGCTTTTTATTACAAAGTTCGTTGAAACTAAGTGCATTGTATAAAATTCAAACTAAACACCATTTTTTTTTATTGTACATTAACTAAATATTTTATTTTTAGATTAACAACGCCTTTTACGATAAAAAATGAAATTTAACGGTAATGTGTAAAATTTTTTTTTATTTTACCTTTTTTTATTAGCTAATAACACATTGTCTCTTTGTTTATTTTTCTTATAATATTGTTTTTGTAAAAATACAAAAGTGTTATAAAATTTCCTTTAGGAAAAGTTATAAAGTTTTTAAGTTGTCTTATGAAACTTATACAAAAAAATAGTTTCGTTTGATGTATATAAAAATCTTTCTCATGGGTAACAAAATAAAGCAAAAAAACATTAATTAATTTAAAACACACTGCAAAAAAAAAAATAAAAAAATTTATAGGAAACTTTTTGTTGTTCAAATTAAACGTAAATGTATTTGCCGATAATTTAGAAGAAAAAAAAAGTGTTGAATCAGACAAAGTACTCGCTGACATTTGTTAAAATAAAAGTTAATTAGTTCTTATTTTCCTTGTGAGAAATAGTTATGTGGCGTATTGAAAAAAAACTTTAATTGAAATTAAGTCCAAAAAAGTTTCAAATAATGCTATAATTTCAACTTATACTGTGTTTTTGTCCACTTATTGTTGGTTGACATTTCTAATAATATAACAATAAAATTTTAATTAAGTTAAAAAACTTTAAATTAATTTTATCTTTATTTGAAAACCATTAAAGTAGTAATATTAACAATTAAAAGTTAATTTCTACACAACACAAATCTGTTTAAACTTTTAAAATTTGCTAAATTGTAAGATTAAAAAAAGATTTCAATTACCTCTAATTAAAGTTAACTTATTAATGTAGTCAAAATTAACCACAAAATTGCTTCTTTACATTATTTATAATACTTTTACGTTGTACATATGTTGCCATTTGGTCTGCTTTTATTTGTAATAAGCATTCTTAGCTGGGTTTCACAATACTTTTGTAAATTTAAAAAGCATCAAATTGCACTAAAACTAAAAGTTTAAACTGTTGAACTTTAAATTGTTAGTTTAAAATGTTTTAAGTTATATTTGAGAGCTTTTAAAGACAATAAAGCATCAGAGTAAAATAGGCTTGAAATTTTTACAAGATTACAAGATAACAAACTCAAACATTTTAACACTCATCCTTAATAAATTAAGTAGTACAATTTGTTTATTACTTGTTTATTAAACTACAAAAAAAAGCACTAAAAATTTTTGTTTAAGGACCTGGTGCTCAAAAACCTTTTATTTGAAGTTTTTTAAAGTTTTCTGAAGATTCAATGACTAAGCTTACAGATAATTTTTTTATTGTGCTCAATTGTTTTTTTTCTGAATTAAAGTTAAATTCCAGAAAGTTTGTTCTAGAAAACTTATTAAAAATTAAAAGTATTAGATTGTTATAATATGTGATATTAATCATTTTTAGTTTAGTTAGATGATAAAATTCTTACATAATAGCATTTATTAAGTTTTTATTGATTAGCAGAAATAGCTTAAACGGCAATCATTCTTATTAAATTTAACATACTGTAAATATTTATATATTTAATATCAAAATAATCGAAAAATGGTTTTACAACAAAGTTTTATTAGCTTTATTAAGTTCTAAGTTGTTTTGTTCTAAGATAACTCTTACATGTATAGATTGATAATGCTTGCTTTGGTTAATAACTTAGAAGGTAAATGACTAAAACATGTTTATTTACATGACATAAACTTTGAAAAATTATAAATGTCAACATTATCTATGTTAAACATTTCAAAAATTAGATTAAACTTCTAGTTTTATCTACCAACATCTTAAACTTAGTCGTACTAACTATTCTACATTAACGTAGACAAAAAAAAATAGTTCAATTACTATTTAATTAATAACATATAAAGTATGCAAGTTATAGTATGTTTACTAATTAAGCAAATGTAAATTTTAAAAAAAATCGTTTGTAATTTCATTCATTAGCCAAAATTAAAATCTAGTAAAGTATTATAAGAACAGTTGTGAGCGTTATTAAGAAAAAATAAGTAAGTTTGTTCCAGCCGATATGAATACTAGTTAACAAAATGTATCCAGTTTAATTACAATAGATTTTAAGTTAAAAAAAGTCTATAGTTCGTAAATTTTTTACGAACGTTTACAATTTTAAAACATTATACTTAAAAATTATGTATTGATTTGTAACTAAGATAAATGTTTTTAAATCATTAAGCAACATAAACGTTTATTGTTCTCTTTAATTAGCTTTTATTTTAATATCTTCTATGAATTTTAATCTGTAGATTTCGTTGCTAGCTAGGTTTAGATTATTAAAACAGTTAATATTTAATAGTATAACAAAAATATCTCTAAAAAAAAGTAAATTTATTATTAAAATCAATTTAAAGTTTTTTTTTTCTACACATTTTTTTTTTCTTTTACGCGACAAAAATATATCTACAGATCGTATTACAGTAAATAAGTTACCTTTACTATTTGAATTGATTTAACTATAAATTGTACGTAGGCTTTTAAAATTTAAACATTTTTGAATAATAGAAGAAAACAACATTCTATGCTAAAACATCTAAAATGTTTTACATAACCTAATTTGAATAGTTTTACAATCAGCATTAACATGTAAGTCTAATTTGATGTGGTTTGAATTGTTGTAATGTTGTACAGTTGTATTAAAATATTAAAAAACATAAAGGGTCACTTATGTTTGAATGGGTAATAAAAGTATTAAGTTAGTACAATGAAAACTCATACTGGATAGTTACAACAAACGAAGGCAAATCTGGTTAAGTCTTTATGAATCTAAAAAAAACTTTTTCTAATAACTCGAAAACTAAAAAATTCAATAGACACATTAAAAGACAATTTTTACATATATTTATTGATTAAGTTAATCATAACTTTAGTTTTGAGATGCATAGAAACAAGCCGTTTACAAAAATATTTTATGTAAAACAAAATTAAACATTTTTAGTGTGTACAAAACTTTACTGGACAAATATACATTAGCAAGCTTGAAATATATACTTAATTAATTTAGAATACACTAGAACAAAGCTTTTTAAATATATTTTGAGAAAACTAGGCGATAGATTAAAAAGTTTAAATTTTAATTCGATATAATATTTAAAAAAAAGTAACACAAATGTTTATCTAACATCATAGATCTGTTTTATTAGTTTAGTAAAAGTTTAAAAGCAATTGTCCTTTACTACTGTAAAGTATTTGTTAAACTAAATTTCATTTTTAAATATAATTTTTAGTAATCGCATAAATTATATATAGAAAATATATTCGATTTTATAAATGAACCATAAGTTAAGTGTAAAAAATGTAAGTTATCAACTAACGTCTTATAGAGATTTGATTGTAATGATGACTAACGTATTTATGTTTTGTATGCAAAATTTAATCACATTATTACAAAGTGCGTTCTTACGGATTACTAAAGCTTCGTGTAAAGTCAAACAAAAAAATTAATTACCTTCGTACGTTGACCTTAAGTTATACGGAAATTTTAACAAACCTTTCATCATAAAAGCTGAGTTTAACAGTGATAAACTTTTTAAATCAAACCTTTTTTACACAATTTCTTTTTCCGGCTAAAGTTACAATATGAATTATGATGATAAATTAAATAAATTTTTACATTGTAAAACATAGGCAAAAAAATTGTATGTGAAGCTGTACTTAGATCTAAGTGAAAAAAATAAGAGTCTAATAAGAAATAGTTTTTAAATTAAAAAAATAAAGTACTGTAGAATTTTCTATTCCTTAACTGTTAAGTTTCATAAAATTTATTGCATTTTCTTATTTTCTTGAATAGCAACAAGAACTTTATTAAAGAAACAATTTTATGATTCAAACTTTTACTAATTAAAAAAAAACATAGTTTTTTAGATTATTTTTTCTTTAAATGTTTTAATTTTTCAATATTTTATAAATTTTATTTCATTTTCTTATTTAATGTACATAATTAAACATTTAAGTTGTGTAAACCGTTTTTCAAAACAAAAATACTCCAAGATTTCAAAATCTAATCAAATATAATATTTTATAAGCATTTTAAAAAATAATAATAACTTAGTATTAAAGCATTTGCGTGAGTACTAAAAATTTGTAAGTGCCACTGTTTTATATTTATACTACTCACATAAATCTGCTAACTTTACAGCTTAAAAAGAACTTTTTATATTAATCTAACTTTTTTAAAGAGATTTACAAATATGTATAGAAGTCTTTTATAATTTTAAATAAAAAAGTTCCTATTCCAATTAAATGTAATTTACGACTTATACTGTGTCATATGGATAGTTTTACAAAATAGTTTTTATATTTAGATTTAACAAAATAAGCTAAATTGATTTAACTGTTCTACAAAAACTTTAACTGATGTTTTCATATTAATCCTAAAATCTTTAACTATAAAATTTAAATAAATTTTTGTATAAAACTCTGTTCAATTTGTAGAGGTTGTCGGTTATTTATATTTTTTCAAGTTTTATACAATATAATAGCAAATTTTTTTATTTTTTTAAGTTTTATTAAAAGCAGTAGAGGTTTATCTGCATTTTTGTGGCTAAAAACTTTTTGAAATATTACAATACTCTGCTATATTTTAAGATTTAAAATTTCAATCACGTATTTTTAATTGAATAATAAAACTTTTTAAATTAGTATATTCAAAATCTATATAGATTAGTTACAGCAAACAACAATAAATTTTGATAGTACTGCTTAAATCTTTTATGAAATTTATTAAACATTATCTGAAAGTTTGTAAAGTTTACAACACAATACATACAGTAAAAGGCGTATTTTTACATAAAAAATTAAACTAAATTAATTAACAGTATTGTTTTAAAATGCATAGAAACAAAAAAAAATTTAAATCTTTCTGAAATACATACATACTGAAAAATTTTTAGGGCATTTAAAACTTGACTAGGTTTTTATTAACTATAAAGATTAAAAATTTAACCTTATTTGATCAAAATACACAGCAACAAAGCTATTTTGTCAAAACTATTGAGAGCTTAATTTTAAGTTTTAATAAAGCATGCGAAAATTATAAAAACCACACTATTGTTAAATTATCATTGTTAAACTATGGAGATAAAAATTAAATTCATTTGTCCTGTTCTATAAACTTTTCATTTAATTCAAAGTTGTTCCTAACAGTACTTTATAAAATTTAATTATGTTTTAATAAAATTTAAAGGTTCAAAATAGATGTAAACATATAAATAAATTATATTTATTATGCAGTTAATCAATTTAAAAAATCAGTATTAACTTTAGAAAATAGATAAATAGTAGTTTAGTCCTCAATAGTAAAATCTTTATATATTTTTACAATTGTACTTAATCTTTATTTTTGTAAAGCAAAAATTTTAGCAAAATTTTACTTTATTAAAACTTTTTGAGTTGAGATACAGCTTTTTTGAACCATTTTTCCTACAAAATTTAGTTTTGTATCCTAGGAAAATTATTTGTAAGAAATAATCAACAATGTTTATATATAATTCGATTATAAAAGTGAACAAGGATTTAGTTGTTTATACAAAGGTTAATCATTTTATGAGGGAGTACATTCTTACAGATTACTTAAGCTTTGTGTAAAAGTCAAACAAAAAACCATTTACCTCAGTGACCTTAAATTGTATTATAAACTTAACAACGCGTTTTACTACAAAATTAAAATTTAACGGTAAAAACATTTTTATATTAAACTTTTGTGGATTTTTTTTTTGCTGTTGCAGTTAAAATAAATATTGTGATGATAAATTATTAAACGCTTATACATTGTATAAAATACGGAAAATGGTATGATATATTATGTGGTGTTAATTACGTAACGTGTTTTAAAAGCACAGAAACAAGAAGTTAGTAATAAACTGCACCTCAGCTAAGTATACATAATCATTTTTAAAACACTTAACGTTTAAAAGCGTTTTATTAATTTTCAAATCTCAGATTTGTTTTTTAGTTGTTGTTATTTTTAAGGTAAATAACACAAAAGTAACAAACATGTAAGTAGTCTGTTCAGAACATTCTTATTCCAAGCGTTAAAAGTTCAAACCAATTTAATACTTTAAAAACAATCTTTTAAACAATCATAACTCATTTTTAAAGCACAAGCGTGCGTAGTTAAATCTTGTAAATGCTACTGTTTTGTATTTATACTGCCCACATACATCTGCAAACTTTACAGCTTTAAAAGAACATTGTATTGTTATTTACAGGAAGTATGTCAATGAAAAATCCAATAAAGTTTAAATTTAAGTGTTGTTAAGTAAAACATTTTTTCTCGTCATTTTGTATCAACTTTTTGTTTTTCAATATTTTGATGGAGAGACTAAAAATATAGATTCAATTATTTTTTTCAAATTTTTTATTTATAAAACAACATCAAAAAAATGACTTCAAATATAAAAAAAACTATATCGAAAAATAAATTTAGATATAATCTTACATATCTAAATTTTACAAATAAAATTTTAAGTATTGTGTATCTTAGTTTCTTTATTTTTCTTTTGATTTGTTGATAAAGAAACATAATGAAAAAATTTCAAAAATCTTATCCCAATTTAAACTATTAAAGCTGATAAAGATGTAAATTTTAGGCACAGGAAAAGTTATATAGTTTTCAATATATTTCTCTACTATTTTTTTTTGTGCTACTATTTGAAAAAACAGTATAATATTGTTTTACATACAACACTAAATTGCCAATTTTTATTGGATAAATGAATTTTCAAATATTAATCCAATTTTAATACACTTACTTACGCTTTTAAGTAGTATAATGATGTACATATATTTTTTAATAAGTTTTAATGGCAAAAATTAAAACCAATTTACTTAAAAATTTTAAATATATCATTATTGCTCTTTATATTCAAAAGCTCCCCTCATACTTACCTCTTGCTCAAAAATAGCTAAGTGTAAAGTATAAAGTCCACATGTAGCAAAGGTTAAGTTCCAAGTTGTTTAGACAAACCGTGTATTCTAAGGTATCAATTCGCAAAGGACAAACAGAAGATAAGCCAGTCAATTTCAGTTACAATAGGATTTGTGATGATGAGTTAACAAAAAGTTTTAAATTTTACAAACAACGAACAAAAATGTTATAAGAAAAAATATATTGCGAAGTAATGTGTGTATTGAATTATAAGTGCAAAAAATTAACAAATTAATAGAGTGAAGTACGATTCAATAACCAAAAGGTTTTTTCGTACACCAGGTCCTTAAACTAAACTTTTTGGGCGTATTTTTTATCATTTAATAAGCACTATATATATATGTAATAATTTTAAGACTTTAACTTAAACAAAGCTATAAAAAGCGCATAATCTTTCAAAAAGTTTTAAGTGCTTCCTCAATTTTCAAAGCTAAAACTTCTTTGTTTGTCTATTTATAATTGTGCATAAGCAAACATGCAAATAGTAAAACATTAATTTCAAACATTCTTAGTCCAAGCATTAAAAGTTTAAACTATTATCTTAAACGTTATTAACTCACTTTTAAAGTACTTACATACATTTACAAACTTTTCAGAATTTTAAGAACAATGTATACATATTTGCAGGAAACACGGCTATGCAACATATTATTTAGTTGAAGTTTTTTGTGTTGGAAAATAAAGTCTTATTCATATTGAAAGTATTTCAGTAATTTAAACATTTAGCCACAGGAAGCGTTTTATTTTTTATACCTTATTGTTTTAATAAGCACTACTTTTTAAGAATTTTTATATAAAACTTTATTATATACAACAACAGCTTAAAAAATCAAATGCAAACTAAAAATAAAAATATTTATGCATTTAAAAATAATTTAAGTTGTAAAAAATCTACAAATAAAATTTTGTAGTTTTCAATAAAAAAGTTTGTAACTGTTTATTTTCCAAAGTTTTTAAAGTTTTCATTATTACTTACCAAACCAAAGTTTTCATTCTACTTACGCCTAGTTCAAAAGTAGATACATAGGAAGTGAGAAAAAGAAAATTGTATGTAACAAAGGTTTTAAATTCAAAGTTGTTTGGATTGGCCATTAAACAAAAGTAGCAATTTGCAAAAGGTTAAAACTTTTAAAAGAACGGTAAGCAAGTCAATTGCTTTGCAGAAAGTTTAATTCTTATTTTTCCATTTTAGAAAATAGCTGGTTTAAAATTACTAGTTCAAATTTTGAAATACTAGCTATCAGTTTCAAAATAAACTTTTGCTTTCAAAGATAAGCACAATATAACTGAAAATAAAAGTTTATTTTATTGTTAAACAAAGTATTTTTGTTGTTGTTTTGTTATTAAAAGTAAATCTATGTCATTTAAAACTTTAAAATTTCAGTAGTTTTTTCTCCTAATTATAAACGTAATTATTTGAAAAACAAACTAAACAAACGCAACAAATAAAAATATTTTATATTGAAATAGATATACCTATAGCTCAAAATAATTAAATTCTTTCATGATATACATTTGTCTACTTTAAAACTGTAATTGACTTTTTTTTTTACATTTCAGTAAAACTAAAGTTTAATCACTGTGACTTGAAAACTAAATGGATTTAGTCTAAATAATGTAGCTTAGCCTCACGTTTTAGTTTAACTAAAACTATCACTATAATAATTAATAAAAAACAACTGTCTTGTATTATTTTTAACTTGCATATTGCAGAAGGTTAAATATTCTAAGCGACTAAGGAAACAAGTTTAACTTTATTTCAAATAAAAACGTTTATTTTTTGTTTACTATCAACGGCTTTGAACTTTAAGTTGAAAGTATGAAAGTTTTTTGTATCATTGGCTTTATAAATGTAATTACGTTTTCATTACACATGTAAGCTTCTGTGAAAGTTTTTATATTACATCTTTTGAAAATCGCTAAAATAATGGTACTATAAATAAAACTTTTTAAACATCTTAAAATATTGAATTTAGTACATGTGTTTTATAATTATAATAAACAATAGTTAACTCAAATCTCCATTATTGTTGCTAAAATCTTTTAAATCATATTACGATATTAACGATGCTTTTAAACTTGATTAACAGTTTCAATAGAAAATGTTATTTCAAACTAAATATTAATTTAACTATCGTAAGCACTATTTTCGAATGAAATTAAATTAAACTGTTTATTGAAGTCTAAATCTAATTAAAACATTTTGTTTCACATACAAATAAAGTAATTATCAATGACAAAATTTTTGATTAGACAAACGTATAAAATTGTTGTGATAAATATTTATATAATAAGAAGTAAACAACATTTGTTGAACATATGACAACTGTTTCTTTGAATGAATTAAAAAGTTAAACCTTATTGTAATTAGACTGTTTTCACATCTAATATTTTGTTAATTAGACGTGAAGATGAGAGAAAAAATGACGATATCTTTAAGAAACGATCAATTATAAAATTAGAGAAAATAAGTCTAAACTATAAGTTATTTATCGAACTGATTCACATTTATTTTTTCATATTTCAAAGCCGTGACTTATCATGAAAAATGTTTTTGTTGTAAATCGTGTCAATCTTATTTAGTTTCAGAACTTAGAAAGTTTGAAAAAAACAGTTTAACAACTTTAATTTATCACTATTTCTTTTTTACACATTCATTAAAAATATTTTTAGATGAAAAAAAGAGTTTTATTCTTATAATAAAAATGTATTTGCCAACAAACAAAACATTGTAGCTAAGTAAAATGAAATGACTTACTTTGGTCGTATAGTAGTTTGATTATAAAGCATTATAATACGAAGCACATTGATAAAGACTACATTGTATAAAATCAAACAAAAAAACCATTCAAATTTCGAACGTTAACCGTAAGTATAGTATTAGCTTAAGAACGCCTTTTACTTTAAAGGCAAAACATTTAGGCCAAAGTAAATCTTGTTTTAAAAGCTCTTTGATTTCGGATATTAAATGTCCTAAAAATAACAAAATTTATTTGTTTCACAAAACTATTTTCAAAAATTGTTGAGTAAATTTAAATTAAGCTTATAACATTAGGTTAAGTTTTTAAACAGGTAAACCTTACAATATCACCCTAAAATAAATGTTTCTGTATTGAAACGGTTTATATATTTTTTTATAGTTAAAAAAGTAAAATACTTATTAGTTACTAAAAGCTTTAAAGTACGTTTGTACTTGATATTTTACTGTTATAAGAAGAAAAAACTTATAAAAGAAAATTTAGGTATAAATTATTATCTTGCTACTTAAGCAAAATGTTCATTAAAGTTTTTTTGAAAATCTCAACCTCTTTTACGTGATTACAAACGTAAAGAATCTTTAGAAACGTAGAGAAGCTTTATAACAGATATTTTAATCAATGCTGCTACAGCTTTTTTAAAAGTAACGCCTTTTTACTTAAACAACAAAAAATCTTTTTAAATCTGTATAATCTAAGTTTATTATTTGTTTGATGTCAGAACAAAACCGTTATTTTTTTGGTAAACAAGGGTGCAAATTCAATGTTAAATACAAATAATTCAGTAAGTACTAATCAAACTCCTTGGTTTCAGATTACTTGTAGTTGTATCTAATAAAAAGCCTACACTTTAATAATGCTTATTCTTAACGACATTCTTCTTAGAAGTTTTTTAGTTAAGTTGGTATACTTTATATTTTAGACACAAACAAACTAGTCATCGAAATAAATTAGTCAAATTGATTGCTCATTTTAAGCTGTTGTCACATTATTACATCCTTCGAGCCGCTGCCACTAGATTTGATCGAAAATATTATGAAAGTAATTTTCGTTGTTAAGTAGTTTTATAGTTCTAAATTTTAGATATAAATCACTTTAATTAATTAACACTTACAGTAGTTTTGTTCAGACGCTGATATAATAATAAACGTATATTTATATATGTATATAAATAATAATTGCATCATTTAAAAAACAATTTGCTACATGATTGTTTAACAAAACAGAAAAACTACAAAAAAAATCTTTTTCAGTTTCGTAAATCTTACATAATAATAGCCAAAAGCTTTAAGTCTAGTAAACTATAGTTTTTAACTGTCTACTTTATTAAACTTAAATTTTAAATTTCAGCCAATTTCACTTGTCTAAATAGGTATTTAGACAAAAAGGAATACATTACAAAAATAATGCGATTAAAAATGTATGTATATATATTTATACCATTAGGATTTTTTTTCGTTTATACAAACTTAATTTATGAAATAGCTTTAGCTAAAAATATTCGCTTAAGTATTCAATGTAATTTAATTAGTCTTAGCCTAATAAAGTAATTTCATACATACATTTGATGGCCTTTTCCTTATCTTAAATAACTTCAATAGTATTAAGACAACATACGATAAAATACTTCTGTCGCTAATAGTTAACAAATTTATATGCAAATACTAAAACTAGTAAGGTTTTACTTGAGGTACATAAGGCGTCTAAAAGACTTATAGAGGTTGATATGATTTTACTAATATATAGCTTCTTTACTATTATGAGTGTCATCGTTAATATTAACTATTTTTTCCAACTATATATTATAATTAGAAATATGTTTTCATTAAAAAAAAAACTAAAAAACTTATTTTACACCTGTTTTTATAACACAAGAACTTTTAAATTTATGTCTTTAATCTAAAACAATACTTTTAATTACTTGCTTTTCTAGATAAACAAGTTTATAACTTTATATAGAAAACAATCGGGGCTTGTCATTTTTAATAAGATTAAATTAAGAAAAATTTCTCTAGCAAGACAAGTTTTTTTAGTGAGTATCTATTAGAAAACTAAAGATTATTAGATAAAATATATTCACAGCAATATACACAGCTATATCAAAACTTGAAATATGTATATAACAAAAGTAAGCGTAACACAAGTTTAAAATTAAAAAAAGATGTTCAAAAGTAGATATGAAACGATAGCTGTTTAGTTGAAAAACAAACTTCAACGAGCCCAAATAGCTTATGTTATTTTAATTTATTCATAAATACAACCAGTAAAAACCGTTAGAATATCTTTTTTTCTTAATTTCTTTAAGCTTTAAAATAAATTTTGGTACATTTATTAAACTACAACTATCATTAAACTACTTTGTCGCAATTAAGTTATTTTTTGCAACATTTATTAACTCTATTTCAAAACTGATGGTGATTATTGTCTTTAACTAACTATTTAAATTGTCGGAATGGAGTTTTTTAGTTAATTTGTAATATTTATTTTTCTTTTTTATAGCTTTATTATTGATTCTAAGTTAGAAAAATTCTAATAGAACAACAGTACTATTACCCAAAGGATACAAATAAGTGTAAAGTAAACTTTTAAATATAATATTTTAGTATATAATTGTAGTAGTTTTTATTGTTTTACTCATTTTGGCAATTTGTAACTTTTTTTTTTTGAATTTCGTTAAGTTATCGTATTATTGATTTAACTTGATCTGAGTAGACAATAAAACTTTTAAATTTTTATATAAAACCATATTAACTGCTTTTAACAGACTAATTATTTTTAGTTTGTAAAGTAGTAAAATAAAAAGACTGTAGAAATAAACATTTAAAATTAAAAAAGCCAAATTTCATATAATACTAAAAAAAAATTAATTTTCAAGTGTGGTAGAAGCCACCAATGAAAAATAATATCTCTATTGAATGACACTTAATCTTAAAAACATGTTATTTACAGATATATGTAGTGAACGAAAGTTTCTTGATTGAAAGTAAGACGAGCGTTGCTAATAATAATGGATGTTTTCTCAAACTTGAATTAATTTGAAAAGCACAACACATAAAATTTTCCTGTTGAAAATCAGCAATTAGATATTGTAACTAAACTATATTAGTTCTTGTTACAGTCTTCAAAAATGTAGTCTCCCAGGAAAATAATTACATTTATTTTATCTAATTCATATAAAAACTATTAAATTCATTCGTCATAATTTGTTCTTTTCACCTTGGTAATTATGAAAACCAAAACGAAAAAAAATTATCTAGATCAAGCTAAAATATGCTTACTGTGGTCATAATAAAAATTTAACGGAAAAGTAAACTCTTCAACAGTTTTTCGAATAAACACTAACAAACTTTTAAGTAATTTTTTAATAATTTTTTAATGTTAACTAATTATCACTATATTTTAATATTCAACTAAAAAAAAGTTATAAAACACCACAGATGTTTGTAGCTGTCCTTTGATACACATGAAACGAAATGTAAATAAACATTTTTTTTTAAGTTTTATGTGCTTTTGTTAACATAAATATTTGCTGAATTCACTCAGCCCGGGCCAAAAGAAAGTTTAGTTTTTGCAAACATGTCAATTACAAATTTCATGATAAAGCTGCATGAAAATACGCTTAGAACGATTTAAAAATTGAATTTTTTTTTATTTTTGAAAATTCTGAATATAATTTTACGTTCTAATCACATATTAATCTCGATGGTAATACAATTACATTTCTTTTTCTAGAAATAACTTTCAAAAAATTTATAACACTTCTACAACTGTTGTGGTTATTTAAATTTCTGTTTATTATTTATTATCTTGTTTTGTTTTTTATAATATATTACAATTATTATATGGAAAACAACATATATAGAATCAAAATATTTTACATTTGTAGTTCTACGTTGGCAAATTTATATACTAAACGTTGATTTTAAGCAATTTTTAAAAACATAACATGTAGACATATGGCATTAATTAACATGTTGCACTTATTAATAATTAGAGTTTTGGTTAATATTTTTTATTAGACTTGTGCTTTATATATTACGTCGTTTATTAGCATATAGTAAATTTTTTCAAATGACTAAAATAAAACCGTAAAAAGTAACAAAATAGAACTTTCTTAATTTATTTTTTTATGCATTCGGAACAGAGTTATCTCAAAATAAATAAAAAATACTCACGCTATTAAAGTTAGACATTTAACTTTTAATTTTTATATTTTAAGCATTTTTAAGTTTAATTAGTATACAAATGACTCAATCGGGTTTGAAATAACTTTAGTGAGAGGTGTTGAAAACTTTAGTTGTTGATTTTAAACTTTTAGTTTAGAAAGCTAATAACTTCTTTTGTTTAACGAAAGTCAAAACGCAAAACAGCCAAAAAAAATTTAAAAATGTCAAAAAAAACTATCTAAAATCATATTTACTTGGTTGCTTAATGAAAATTCTAATTTAAAACGAAACCACAAAGTAAAAACTTTCAAAATTGATTTGAAATATGTAAACACTTAAAAAAATACTTTTGATTTCAGAATAATTCGAAAATTCAAAACAAATCAAGTTTTTTTAATTATAAAATACTTTCGTAAGCTGGATAAGTGGATGTTTGAAAGCCTTATGTGCTTTAAATAAGCTGAGTGTTTTATAAACAACCAGACGACTTCTTTGTAAAAGATAAGCATTCTCAACTTAAAATTAAATGGTGTAAAATCTGAAAAAAGAAATTTAAAACTTTTTTAAAAGGATTTGTCTGACTAAAGTTTCTTAATAATTTACACTCAACAATAATTAAAATAAAATGTTGTTGTTAATTCAGGCTTATTGATAGTTTTACTTGACGTTCAGCCATAATCAAAAAAATGTTATTTAGTGAGTATTGATTTTTTTTATCTTTTTAAAGTTTAAGTGATGATATTTTCATACATTCAGTTATATTCTCTATTTTTCAATTACTAAAATAAAGTTCAAAAGATAGTTGATAAAAAACGTAGATATTCTTTTTTAGCAAATTTTAAACTAGTAACTTTGCAGTTTATTTTTTTTATTTTACAAAACTAAGCTAAGACAACTTATACTTTTGGATATTTTTTTTAGCATAAGGACTACAAAAACATTTTTAAGAATGCTAAATAACTTCTTACTTTTAAGTAAATTAGTTTGTAATAAAATATATTTTAGTACTGCCGCTTTTATAATAAAATGACTATAAAAAGCTTGATATTATTATTACATTTTTGAATTTTTTTTTTATAAATAGATATACGAAATATTACTTAATTTTTTCATGCGTAATACTGTAAAAGCAACAAGTTACAAAAAACTTAAAACTACTTAAAAATTAAAGATGTCGGGAACAATACATAAAGTTTTTATAAAATCTTACAAAGCTGTAGTTCAATTTTTTTAAAGCATATAATAATTTTAGCTAACAGTTATTTTAGAGTCAACAGTATATTTAATCAAGTCGAACATTTATGTTAATTAGTGTGAGAAACATTCTTTTAACTTATAATTTAAAAAAAATGTTATTTTCATTTATGCAATACGCAAAAAGTTTAAATTAACTTAATCCATGTTGTAAAAATTAAACTTTTTGTCAGTAGAGTTATTATTATCTTAAAACATTTGTCTTATAAGTCTTAACTGTGTTTAAAACGAGTTTTTAAAATACTTGTTGATAAAGCTGTTATATTTTATTTTATAGACTTAAGTTTTATTTATATCACGTCTTACTTTTCTTTACTTCACTACAATTACATTATAGCGATTACTATGTATAAAAACTAAAAACTTTTTACCATGCAAACTAGGATAAATTGAAGACTTTAAAAAGTTTTTTAGATGACTATGACATTATAAATTAACTGATTTTTAAAACTAAGTATTATTTTAAACTAATTTTTAGAATAAAATTTTTTAAAGTGGCAGTTTAAAGCTTTATGTACTTTTATAATGCAGTTTAAGTTTGAGGAAAATACATTTTCAATTTATTGTTAAATACCAAGGTAAAGGAATTTAAAACTTCAGCTTTAAAAAAACTTTTAATAAGATAAGCTTAATAATTTAAACAAAACAGGTTTTTTTTAAACAAGCTTGGTTTGTTTCTAGATAAACTAACTTTTGCTTTAATCTAGATAAGAGAGTTCAACTCAGAAAAAATAGATTTAAGCTAATTCGAATATGTTAAAGACCTTTTCAAGTCATCTTCTAACTTGACAGCTTTAAAAGTTCAAAATAAAAATTTTAGCAAAAAAACCTGATTGTTTAATAATTTAAAAAAGTGATTGTTTAATAATTTATGTTTAATTCTACCTACATAAACAAGTTTTAATTGATGATGTTTTTAATATTTTTAGATAGTAATTTAGTGCTTTATAAATACTTGTTTCGAGCTATTTTAAGATAATTATAAAATAAGAAATTATATTTGTAATTGTTAAACGATTAAGCTTTTCATTTTAATGTATTGACAAAGCAAATTTTTAAAATATCCTAATTAGTTTTCATGTAATTTTGTTTTGCTTAAAGCTTTACATGAGAAGATTACTAAAGGTTACTATAAAAATAAGTTTTTCATTTCTGTAAAAAGCTTGTAATTATAGTTTTGTAAAAAATATTGTTGAACCGAGTTCAATTTCAAAAAAAGTTTTTTAAGAAATTTATTGAATCGAGTACAACTGTTTATTAAAAAACTTTTCCAAGAAAAACATTTAAACTATTTTCAATTACAAACTCTTCTTGCTATTTCGAAGTTTTAGTTTTAACCTCTGTTGTAGTTTGTTACTGCTTTAAACTTAGCGCTGAGTAATAATTATATTTAATTAATCAATGGGAATAAAATTCACTATGGACCAAAAAACTAATTACGTTTTAATTGTTGTAGACTTATCAATTTAGTGACTAGTAGAAGAGTCATTTTGTTTTTAATGTTAAGTTAGTTTAAAAAAAACTAACTCAATAGTTGATTTTTATTACAGTCAGAGGGTGTGTCGTACAACTTCAGTAAAAAAATTTAAAAAAAAAGCATCTTAGTTTAAAAAATGCCAGATTTATTTTTTCTAAATTTTTAAGAAGATAATGCTATATCTACTAATAAAAATTCGAAATAGTTTCAAAAAGAGATGATTGACAAACTAAACAGTATTTCAAAGTCTGTTAAAAATCTCTCAACAGATAGCTGTTATTTAAAATACAAAGTTCAAAAAAAAACTTTTTTTTTTTGATAATGCAACATTTATTAAATAATAGTATTCGAGTTTGTCAGTATCAAAACGATTTGTTGAAGGAAAGACAGTAAATTGAACAGATGAACTAAATATCAAAACACTATTTGTTCTGTATATAAATATTTATGCAATTAATTACCACTATACTGTTAATATTTTTTTTGTATAATACTTTTTAACTTTAAAAATCTTTACTTAAGTTCTACCGTTCCTTTTTGTAAATGTTTAACAACTTTTTTAACAAACTTTACGTCTATGTTGTAGATTTCGATTTTGCCACTAGTAGCTTCAAGTTTATTTCATTGTGTTTTCCTGGTTTCGATTTCTAAATATTCTTTAAAGTTTTACGTATGGTTATAAACCTAAGTTTAAAACTAGTAATTATAAAATATTAAGCAACCAATTCAACAAATTCTATAATTTTTAATTATTTAGTTTTAAAATTATCTGCAATTGCTTTTGAAGTTATTTAACAATTATAACAATGTCGAACGCTTGTACTTTTAACTTCAAAAAAGTTTAAATAGAAGGTTTAAAAAAATGTTTAGTTTTTTATATTTCAAATAAGTTTAAGTTTTTTTAATAATGTGTAGTATATTTTATTTTTTAACTATCTTCATGTTAGTTAATTTAACAACTCTACTTTAATGTAATGTTGAATAAAAACTTCGTTTAGCTATAAATAGTTTTTTTCTTGAAATGAAATGATGCAGTTTGCTTTTATGGTCTGTATTATATGTTTTTTTGAACAAAAATGCGTCATAAAGAGGAAAACAAGGTATAAAGAAAATTGTTATGAAACATATTTGCTCATGGTATATAGTATTTTTTATTACCTATTCTATTGCTGATAGCTTTAAAGTAGTTTTTTATTAAAAACATTTTAAAAAGAACAACGTTAAAACTATTTAAATAAGTCTATAAATATCTCGCATTGTTTGAATTGTTACAATTACAACTAAAGTTTAACTGTTGATAAGTATATTGAAATTTTTACTCGCATATACTTAAAGTGAGGAAGTTTTAAACTTAAATCGGTTTAGCTGTAAAAAAATTTAGACTAAGGTTTGTCAGCTGTGTGATTCTTGAACTTTAAACAATTTAAACGTTTTTTTATTAATAGTATTTTAAATTACGAACTATTCCTAGCAATTTATGTTCGTATTTTACTTTAAGTTCCTAATGGATCAAATTTTATTACAACACGTAGAAAGTGCAATGAAAACAAAAAATAATTTATTATGTTTTAGTTTTTAACAAACTAGTTAGAAACAATAAATTACTTAACTAGTTTACTTTTTTTCGTTTTTATTTATTTGAACAATAACTTATATCTTTAACGAAATAGATAATTAATTAAACCTTTTAAATGCATAGTTTTCAACTTGTGTAATTAAATCTCGATTTTAATTTTATGAATTATGTTTAGTTTCTTACAACTTAGATTAGAATTAAAATAATTTCACAAAAAAAATTAAAGTATTTTAAAAGAGCTGTAAGCTGTAACTTGAAAACTAATTACTAAAAAATATCAATAACTAAAAATGTTCTCTAACTTGATATTTAACCACTTTAGGTAAATATATATATTTAAAATTATATTTGGTATACGTTATTTTTAAAATAAAATAGTTTCTTTCATTGAAACTATTTAAAAAACTATTTAAAAGTTACCTCAGTTTGTTTTGCACGGTTATAAGCGTAAAAAGTACTGTAATAACAATCAACTTAATTAAAATTTTTACGTTTTCAAAAGACTGCTTAAACAAGTAACAGATAATTAAAACTGGTAAACGAGAATAATAATATATTAAATAAACTTTCTTTGCAGGAAGTTTTTATTGGAAAAAGTGTTGTTAGATACTATTTTTTTTAAGTAAAACCTACTTAAGATTTAAATAAGCTTATTAATTTTGAGTTATGATTAAACTTGTTTGAGTTAAAAATGCTATATTTATAATCAGTTAAAAGCATAAACTTTACAAAAGTTAGTATTTTTAAAAATAAATTATTCAACTAATAAAAAAAGCAAAAGTATTAATAAATAAAATTGTAACAATCAGAATCATTTATTGTCTGAAACTGATGTGACGTAACTAAAGATTTATCTAATTGTTGTGACGTAATTAAATTATTCGTGTCGCTGCCAACTGATTCGATTGAAGAAGTCAATGTGTCATTTGGTCCTTGAAAACTCGAGTAATGATCGAAAATTACAAAATTGTTTTCGTTGTAGTAATTTGGACAGTATGGATTATAATAGCCAATATTGTATTTTGTATTTGACTTTTGTACATAGTTTTTATTGGCGGTGTGCCAATTAGTTTGCATTGCATGAGTGTCAACATGTAGTTTTGAAATGTGCTTTAGATAAAATTTAACTTTTTGTTGATAGAAATAATCATTACACACTGCTGGTGAATTTATTATTGCTGCTGTTGATAGTTTGAAGTTTACTAAACGTGCTTGCTTATTGTTTTGATTGTAATGGCTAATTTCTGGTTCAGTTTTTCTTGTTGATAAAATAGTTGTCTGTTTTTGTTGTTGGTTGAAATTAGTCATTTGCTGTTTTTGATATATCAAACTTTCGTCAGATATCTGAAACCGGTTTAGCTTTTGCTTTTGCTGATTACGATGTAAAATTTTCAAAAGTTTTGTTCTACATATAATGCAACCACGGTGATTGACGCTATTTTGAATTGTATTTATGTTGAAACTTCCAACTTGTTTCTCTACAGAATTTAACGCCTCTTCAGGAAATCTGAGTTGCATTTTGTAAGTTTGTTGCACTCCTTTAAAAACAGTTGTCATTTTTTGCTCAGCTCTTGCTTTCTTGTTGTAAGCAATTTTCAGTAAACTTGTGTTCTGTTTACGTTTTCTAGACCCTTTTATTGTCGAAAGCTTCATTGGAACTGTAAAGATTAAATAAATATATTACGTTAAAATTTAAAATACATGATAATAGTTCCCGAACAATAAGTTTTTCTACTAAAAGTATTTTGTATCCAGTAATTCAGCTAATACTTGATATATAAGTATGAACTTACTTTTTAAATTAACAAAGCTTGTTTTAATTAAGCATTTGTTTGTACTTAAAATTATATATTGATAATAAAAGTTATATTATTTTAAAAATTTGCAGTTTTTGTTTTATTTTTTTAATGTTTTATTTTTAAGTTAAAATTGTTAATAAAAACAACGACAGACATTTAAAACGAGACATTAACTACTAAGTCGTATAGTTCTAAAACTTTGTTGATCTTATTGTTAAACTTGTTAAGTAAGTAAGTATATACTCATGAATCTTATAAATAGTATAAGTATATCTCTTATAAAGCTAAACTCACCTTTAATTTTTGTTAGTTTTGGAACATTAACAGATAACTTCTGTTGAAATCCTAAATTTAAATAGAAAATTTCATGGTGTTTTTGGTTAAAATAGCCACTGTTTAACTTGTCCATATTTATTATGTTTGTAATCTCTAAAAGTAAGACATATATATTAATAAAGCTAGGTAGATTTAAAATTGTTAAATACAAGGTTTTTATTTGTAAAACTGATTGCGTAATAGTATATCAATTTTGTTGTTGAACTCATGTTTTTTGAAATTTTCTCAACAGTATATATAAAGTATGTAGTTTTTATTACAAAGTTTTAATTGAGCTGTAGTAATAACTTAAAATTAAACTTGATCTCAACAACGTAATTTCGTATAGTTATTTCAGTATAGTTACAATGTTCATATATAGCAAAGTAAAATAATAAGTATTGAGCTTACACAAAAATAAACGAAGTTAAAATGAATTTATTTTATAAAAATTTTAAACTTTAGCTTTAAAACATAAAATCTAAATTTTTTAAAAAGCATTAACAGTAAAGATAATTAATTTTTATAGAAACGATGAAGTTAAAATGTTGATATTTTTAATCCTTTAAACTTTGTAAAAATGTATAAAAACATTGTGAAAATGCTTCAGCTGTTTCTTATTCGAAAAAAAAACTGATAATATCATTACTCATCTAATGAATTCTAATAAGGTAGAAAAAATCATAAGATCCTTGTCGTAAAACTGAAACAATACAAAGCAGTTTATTTTTAATTTAAAACTATAAATAGATCGTTTGATCGATTTTAAGTTTTTTTCGTCTTAATTGTTTCCTGACTAAAAATTATTTTTATATTTGAGTTAATTTAAATCTCAATACAAACCCTAAAGTTATATTTTAAACAATACTATTAATAAAATTTCATCACTTTTTAAATGACTTATAAAAGCAGCAAAATATATTAGTTTTGCTAGTGACTAATACAGAAAACAACATTTTGCTGATCCAATCTATTCTATTTAAACATACTACCTGACAGATATCTAGTTAATTAGAGTTTTATAAACCTTAAAACCAAATTGACTTTATAATTGTTTAAAAGTATCATAAACTATTTTCAAAGACATAAACTTTTTGTCAATGCCTTATTGTTAAAATTTTCATACCTTAAAAACACTTACTTTTGATATATCTGAAAATTTTACTTATCAAAATTAAAACTGATTTCAAATCAAAATAACCAAAACAGTGGCTTAAATGATAAAAGCAGCAAAAAAAATTATACAAAAAAAGGAACTAAAAAAAAAGAAAAAATCATTGATATAAAATTTTATAGAGAAAAAGAAAGTGCAAACAGTATAAATCCTTAGTATTTCTAAACAATTCACTTAATGTTTTATCATTGAATTTTTCTATTCACTTTCTTTTCTCTAAAGTTTTTGTTGTAAAAATGTACTTGCATGTTGAATACAAAAATAAGTGCTTCCTGTGATACTTAATATGCATAACCTCTTAAAGAAATGCACGTTTTATTCTAGGTTCAAATACTTAATACAACAAACGTTTAGAGCCAAATGTGTTAAGCTTATGTTCAGCTAAAAGTTATCTCCATTAAATTAAATTATGTTGTTGAATATTTAAATAAAAAGAAAATAGAATACTGAAAAATAATAATAAGTATAAAACTAAAGCAACAAAAACTATTTATCAATTGATCAGCTCATATAATTTTTTCGAATAGGTTCTACTTAAGTACTAAAAGTAATCAAACTGTAACTGTGAAGAATAACATAAAAACATTTAATGTTAACATAAACACTATTTTATACTTTGCTATATTCAACTGTTTATACTTTTTCGAGCAGCTTAAATTTAATTTAATTTGTGGAAGTCTTTTGAAGTTGGACCAGTTCTAATATATTTTTAAATTACGTAGTTTAAATTTATTCAATGCAAACATATTAGAAGTTTCACTCTATTTTTTTTTTGTTTTTTTTCTATATAATTAACTACAAAGTCTAATCTATCAACATATCCACAAAAAAGTAATTATTTAATAAAATTTCTAAACAGCACACTTAGCATTTGGTAAGTGCTTCTGAACAATAAAATTTTTGAAAAAATTAGAACTTATTAAAGCGAGAAGAGAAGTTGTTTGAAAAAAGCTACGAAAAAATATCGAAGTTCGAGAAAAAGTAAACACACGTATGAAATTTTAAAGCGTAATTTCAACCTTTTAAAATTGTGTATTTTTTTACTTCCGTGTTATTGTAATGTTATTACCAATGTTTTTACAAAGACCACCGGAGTATTCAAGTTTAGCGTTTAAAATATTTATAGAAACATAAGTACTTTAAAAAATTTTTTAAATTTAAATAAGTACAAACATTGAATTATTCAAAATATAACTTTTTAAGAAGATGTTTTTCAGATTTTTTAATTTTACATCGAGTTATTTTCGTCTTGATAAATTTTTACATAGGATATAGGAAACCAAATTTTTTATTACTATAATGCTTTGCCATTATAAAGCTAGTCGTTAGTACTATTTTAAGCTTTGATTTCAGCAAACTTTATGATAATATTATTTAAAAAAAAAGTTCTTAGGAAATAGTAAAATATTTTAGTTATTTAATTAATAAATATGAAAAAAAAATTGAACTTAATACTTTTTTATAATCTATATGTTAAAAATGTAAAAATACTGTTGAAATTTATTTATAGCCGTCGAGATAAAGCAAATAAGTGCCTTTTATAAATTTAAAATGATTGTACATTACTGAAGAAGATTACTTTTATAATACAGTCTTGTTAAAGAAAACAGTAAACGTATATAATAAAATTAGAACTATAGTTGATGAGATTTTATCTACATTTTATTTGTTTAAAACTTGCATCATTTCAAAAACTCTATCAAAGCTTATAAATAGTGCATCATTTATGTTTGCCTTTTAGTTAATAAATAAAGTTATAGGAACTTTTACTTATTTTTATAAATTCTATAATCTACTTAAGTAGAAGCTTCTACGTCAAATTTAATTAAAAGTACTTTATCTCGTAAAGCGCTGCGGTCAATTTAATACTCATCGGGAGCAATTAAAAAATACCAATGTAAATTAGTATTTGGAATGTTTTAAAACGCAAGTATTTATTCTTGTTGAAACCAATTAAAGTAGGAGAAAAGTTTTTATATGTTATTGGAATTAGATTTTTGAAAAATGTTTGAGAAACTAACTAAAAGTATTACTTACACTATTAAATAAGAATTTTATATATGTTCATAAATGTATGCTACTAAAAGTAATCTTTATTTAATTTTTTGTCAAAAATAAAATTTCGTTATCTAAATTTGTTATTTCTTTGCTCAACAGATATAATATTTGGTTGATATGTTTTTGTAATACTTCAAACAACCGGTTTTGTCATCAAAATCAGTAAATATAGTTTTACAATTAAACGACTTTAGCTACCATTAGATTTTCATAAATATCAAGTTTTAAGCAAATTTTCACTTAAATTTTTTTTTTAATGATATTTGCTATACTTAAACGCTTTAATAGTTAATAACTGATATCTGTACTATTCTTAAACTTTAGAAAAGTATATAACGTCTCATAAGTTGGAGAATTTTTTCGCTTAAATAATGTTACAATTTTTGTTTATTAACAGCTACTAGCATTTTGATAAAATACAATTACCTCACCATAAACAAAGGTATTTAACAGTTTAGTTTAAGGAAATTTACTAGTTTAAATTTTATAATCAAATGAAAAAATCTTTTTTATAATAAATAAAATAAACTTTGTAAAATATATAGTCATCAAAATAGTATTTATATAAAATCAGGTAAACATTTAAATACAACTCCTACCAAAGAAATTTTTGAAATAACAACGTGAGTGGGATAAATTTTTAAAACTATTTAAAATGTTTTAATATTGGTTATCTTATATAGTGGAAAATATATTTAGTCGTATTATTAATGGACTAAAGTTTAAAATTATGTTCCAAGCACTTAATTACTAAAACTAATATAAAATAAAATAAATTATGTTAACATGACTTTAGTCAAATGCAAAATGTAAGTCACATTAAATTCAACAAAATGCCTGTCTATTACTATTAAAAAAGTTACTCCTTTTGATAGTTAAGTTCAATTTAAAACCGTAGAAAATGGTGTTGGAAAAATTAAACGTAAGCATAACTTAAAGTAAAAAATATTTCTAACGGTTTGTATTGGTTAATTTTGAATAAATTAGAATAACAAAAAGAATACTTTAAAATCAATACGATTAATGTATACAATGATCTATTTATTTATTTTTGAAACTCTTACTTAATGTTAATAAATTTCATACCTATTTTTGCAAAAAAAAAAAACAATAAACTTACTCTATATTTATGAGTCTGATAAATTCATTTAAAAACAAATGTATAACGGTAAATTAATTTTTAGCAAATAATAAAGTGAAACTGTTTCGAATTACTCAATTTCTTTAGAGCAGTAAACAGAATACCTCAATAGTGAAGGTAAGCTCAACAACAGATTCTCAACTAAAACTTAGTTTTGTTTTATATCTATTGGATACCAATTAATATTCTACTTTACATTAAGTTACACTTTTAAAATGTAACAAGCTTAAGTATTTTTTATTAGTAAGTTAAACTTTTTTTTGTTACTTTAACTGGTTGAATCAAAGACAGTTTGCTTTTACAGTTTTTGTTTTTTAATGGAAAATAATGATGAGATTAAAGTAACTTTAAAACTTGTAAATTTATTAAATTACAAACACCATTTTAAATTTAAATATTAAGTGTCTCTTATGCAGCTAAAAAAACCTAAACTTTTATTGAACTATGAAAATTTAATAATAAAACATACAACGTAAAACTGTACTTGACATAGACAATTAGCTCTATAGGTTGTTTACACTTAAGTTAAAGTAATATCATGCTGTTATAGATAACTTTCAAATTATCGCGCAGTACGGCGATTGAAGTATTTAGAATTTAGATAGTATTTGTTTTGATACAATATAAATATATTTAAATTATAAAAAGGTTAAACATACAATGTACACATATCAGAGCGCCCGTAATTAAACTAACTTGTTTATGTATGGTTTAACGCTAGCTTTTTTTGAAAATTAAGTTTAATCTGGTTTTATTTACATAATTATAATAATTCTACTATGTTGGTTTAAAACTAAGCTATTATAAATCGAAAATTTAGCTTTTAGAAACAAAGGTCATTTAAAAAGACTTCAAAAACAATGTTTACTTTTTATAAACTAAAAAAAAGACTTATGATCATTGAAGTAAACAAATCTAAGTAAATTGTGATTGACAAAAAAAAATTACTAGAGCTACAAATTTTTTTTAATCAAACGTAATTAGTTTGAATATTTCTTATTTTACTAGTTTAACGTTTAATTTCTACTTTTTATATTAAATCTGTTCTTAACGACAAAAAAATGCCAACAAAAAATACTTCATCAAAATAGTTCTAAATAACTAAATGTTTAAGAAATCGCATTTGCTACTGAAAGCACGTAAAAAAGAGAATTTGTAAAAAAAATAACGCATAACAAAAAAATAAAGAAATTCAAGAAATGTTTTTTTTGATTACTTTGTCTGAACGTTACTAATTTCCTGCTTTTAAATTGTTTAATGAAGAAATTAAATTTCAAAACATACGATTTGTATTATAGAATCGTGTGAAATATTTCACTTTATATAATACAGCTAGTTTTATAATAAATAAAAACAAAAATCATACCCAACTCATGCTGCTGTTTGCAGTTTTCTATAAATATGTAACAAATAAATTTGTGACGTTTTGAGCTGCTAAAGTTTACTTTTTAATTTCTTAACATATGTACTAATTGACTAAAATATTGTAACATATGGTTTCTAAAAACCAAAAGTAAGGTAAAACAAAACAGTTTCTTCTTATTTAATTGCTTATACTTTTGTCTCGAAAATTATAAAAGTTTGAACATATGAAATATATAATATAGATAGAAAATTAATCGTTAGCAAAAGTTTTATATATTTTTTAGTTTACTTATTTTCTTGTATCTTCCTATTTTCTAACTATAATTTTTTTGATAATCGAAGGTTGAAAACATTAAAAATAAAATATGTGAAAAATTTATACTAAATTAAAAAAAATATATTTGCTAATAATAGTAATCGTTAAAATAGTTATGCATAAATATTTTTTATTAAGGTTAAAATATAAAATAACCATTACCAACAATCTTAACTAACTTTTGTATTAAAAAACCAGTTAAATTAGCATCTGTAATGTTTCTTACTAGTAACTGTATTGAAGCTATCATTAAGCGTAATAGAAAAAAAAAGTCATGAAATGAAAAAACTTGCTTAGAAAAAACATAAGTAAAAGAAGACCGTAAAATTTTGTAAGAAGTTATCGAATTTTACTCACTGCTCTAAATTTTACTTCCGAAATATCATAATAAGCCTTAAAACATTTTTACGCATCTCATCTTAGAGTACATATTATTTTAGACGCAAGTAGACCTAGTTGCGTATAACACTTGAAAGATTAAGTGTGAAATTTTTCTACGCACATTCTTTATGTCATTCTACTTCCGCGTTATCAACTATTAAATGTAGACCATCAAGTATATTCTTTCATTTGTATATTTTTATATCAAAGCAGAAGCATAAACCACTTCAAGTTATGGTCACATGATGCTGTAAATTCTTTGAACTGTTTTTCACTTCCGAGATATCAGGTTAAGCTTTAGATCTTTTTTACGCAGATTTCTTAGTTTTAAATTAGGCGCAAAAAGACGAAGTCGCGCATAACACTTCAATTAATTAATGTTGAATTTTTCAACGCACATTTTTATGTCATTCTTCTTCCGTGTTACCAACTATTTAGACCACCATGTGTTTTCTTATATTTCTAATTTTCTATAATAGCAAAAGTTTTTTTGTAAATCACTTCAAGTAATAACTATAATGTTGTAAATTCTTTGAGTGTTTGTTCGCAAAATGCGGCTAAACTTAAGTATAAAACAGAAACAAAAATAATAAGTAAGTTTTGAATTTTTTAAGGTAAAATATGGTTTAAAGACAATCTTTTAATTGAAAATGAACATGTCTTACTCACAGTAAAACTATAATTAATATTGATATTGTAATAATTGATCGGTATTTAACTTTATTAGATAATTTGACATTTCATTAACATGTTTAATGTTTAATGTTTTATTTCTTTTTAAATAATCTCACTTAAGTATAAACATAAATCGTTACAATGAATGTTTTTTTTTAACATTTTTTTTACAAAATACATAGTTTGAAAACTTTTTTTAAAAATATTTTTAAATATGAGAAAATTATAAACTAATAACTTCTCTATCACCTTTTATATATTGAGGTAACTTAAAATCTGATGCATATTTTTGAAGTATTTAATGCCTTTATGTAATTTTCTTTTCTTTTGACTTTTAAATCTTTAATTAAAATTCATGACAATCGTTGGAAAAAGTATAAAAGCATAAACATTTGCTAACAATTTGAGACAAGACTTGACAACTTTGTTCAATATGATAGCCATTTCTTAAATAAACATATGCCGATTGGACATAAAAGTAAACATTTGTAAGTGCTGATTTTTATAAATACTTTACTAATTAAAATAATTTACTCGTTCTCTAAATGTTATTAAAACATAACCACATACTCTACATTGTTTTTAAATGGTAAAATGTAAGAAATTTTAAAATTGTAATATAATGTAATTTTACTAAAGAAGATGAATCAATGAGTAGTTCTGTTTAATGAAGTTCCTAAAATTTTTTTATCTATAAATTTTATATAATTTACGATTATCTTTTTTAAGAAAAAAAAAACAGTTTGTGTTACATAAAAAAAACATGAAATTTATTTTAAAACGGTAAAAGACATGTCAATGTATTTCAAAACCGCATTTAAACAAGCATAAGCACAAATGTTATGATTTAAAAAAATTGATAACATTTACAAAAAAATATATCTACATGATATAAACTTCAAGAACAAGTTGAATCAAAAATTTAGGCAAAAGTTTAGTTTATCAAATAAAATTTTATAAGATCTAGATACAACATGTATCAGTAACTGCGCATCTACAAATAATACATATTTGTTTAAAAAATAAAAAAAATTATCAAAAATATTTAGATTCAGAATCAAAACAAACCATGTCTTTTACATCGAGTTTAATATTAAGCAGTCCTAGCTGTATTTGTATTGAAAATTGTGAAAAAGTCTAAAAGTTTATAAAATATAAGTCTTGAGTTTATAACTCAAGCACTGCATAATGTTTAGGTGCTGAAGAACTTTTATAACATTAATGTAAATCTAACGTGGCTAGACATATTTAAATTACCAAGTTTATGATATACATTTACTTTATTCGCGTTATAATAAAAAAAATCTTAATAAACACTTTTACAACAATATGCAGTTGGTAGATTGAAATACTTAAACATATTTTTTTCAAGCTAAATGTAACGATTTTCATATCAATTTAAATGTTCTGCAATTTTCATAATAATTTTTTTAATGAATTACATTACTTAATTCAATGCTTTAACTTTTAGATGCATTTTGGCGTATACTAAAACCAATCTGTATTTTATTAAGTTAATTGTAAAGTTAACTACATTGTCAAAAAGTCAAAAACTGTTTAAAATGTTGTTGCATCTTATACGTTTACCACAAGTTATACTATAAACATTAATCTTTTATGAAACTGCAAAGTTGTGTCTATATTCTAAGTATTCTGCGTTATTAAAATACTTTGACAACTAAATAATTAACTAATATAGTTTTTATTAATTGTTTTTTAAAATTTTTATAGTTACAAAATATTACTCTAAAGTTAAAAGTTTAGACTTAATTAATTTTCAAAATTCAATAAAGTTTTGTTTGTTTTGATTTATGTTTTTTAACTTTATAAAGTAGCGTTATTGATCAATCACTATATTAAGAACATTTATAATAGTTTTAAAAATACCCGTGTTTATTGTTTTATCAAAGAACAGGAGTAATTAATTTCTTTAATTTTAACATTTCAAATAAATGTTTTTTATTGGAGTATAAGGAAAATTATTTTTAAACATTTAACTTTTTATAAAGTTACTAATGTAGTTTTAGTTTTATTGTAATCATAGTTTAAAGCTAAATACTAGCAAAAAAACAAAAATTTAAAGTAAAAAGATTTATTTACCTTTTAACCTTATAAACTGATAACATGTAAATTTTAGTTTTAGCTCACAAATTAATTGACAGTAAGTGACAAAAGTCTTCTTTTGCATTTGGTTTTGGTACTGTTAAATTAGATTTAGATGAGACAAAGGTCATAAATACATGTACAAAGTAATCATGGTAAAATGAAGCTAATTAAACTATGTTTTATATTTAAACCAAATTTGTAATAAGAACAAATATTCAAAAACTAGGCTTTAAAACTTACCATTTTTTTCTAAAATTTAGGTGTTAATTGGTATAAAGTTTCAGATATACAAAAAATGTTTTTGTATAACACTGATAAAACCTTACAGTTAACAGAAACTGTAAAGAAAAAGTTGTTGTAAACATTTAGGCAAAAGTTTAGTTTTTAAATAAAAGTTTTTATATTATCATACCATAAAAGATAAAAAAAAAACAAGATCAATTTGATTAAATTTGATGTAAATACTTGAAATAATAGTTGATTTCTAAAAAAACAATGTTTTTAAACAATTATCGAGTCATTATAGTAATCAATTTGAAAAAAAAAAGTTAGATGCATACAGTAATACTTTTAAGCTTTAAAAATAAAAAAAAATAGTTTATAGCAAATTTTTTAAAAAAGAAAAGGTTTTTGTTGACTAAAAAAATATTTTAGTTATCATTTTATTGAAATTATCGTTACAAAATCATAACAATGTTATCTTTTAATTTTTTTATTGAATGCAGCATTCTCCTTAACAAAGTTCAAATATTGTAAAAACACTGATTGTTAACGACCACGTTTATGATAATTTAGTTGGTTAAGAGCTTTTTAGAATTTTAGCTAAGCTAATTAAACAAGCTCTGATAACAATAGGATTAAATAAAAAAAGTTACTTAAAAACAAACAACAGTTACAAAAAACTTTAGTCTTATTTGTAAAAGGAGTTTTTCCATAAATCTTATCGATAACCAACGTATAGAACGTAATTTACTTTGTTTGTATAAAAGTATTTGATAATGCATTTTTCATTAAATGAATTCCTAATGTTGTAATTTGTTTTAAATCAATTAATTCCAAGTTCTCGACTTAAATAGCTTTAAAACAATTCTTAACTATAATTTATTTATAGAGTTTATTATTAACAAAACATTGTTTCGCTCCTATATGTCAGTATAAGAGTGAAACAATGTTTTATTAATAATAAACTGTAAAAATAAATAATAAATAAAATGAATTCCAGTAAACTACATATTTAAGATTTTTAAAATAAAAAGCATACTTTTGTTTTGTCTATATATTATTTTTTAATACTCCTTAGGACGCATTAATAACGCAAAGTGATCTATAAGGAAACAAGTGTGAAACAATTTTAAAGTGATTTTGTCATAAAATTATTGCTTTTCAAGTGTATTTAAAAAGAGTTAAAGTATTTTTGAAATTAAATTCACCTTCTCTAGCATTAAAAGTTGTTTAAATTTTGACCAATGATAAACTTAAAATTCTTTGGACGACAAGTTTACGAATAAATTTGTTTATTTGAAAACAATTTTAAGTGCTATATCTGTAAGTTTTAGTTATATAAATAGTATAATTTAACTTAATTTGTGAAATATTGTAGAAGGATATTAACACTTCTCTCAACATTCTGAACATTTAGATTTTGAACATTTATCCAAAAAAAAAAAATAGTCAGTGTAATATTTTTACTTCTATAAATAAAGAATTTAGAGTTCCTAATCTAAACTTTATTCTTCACAAAATACCGTTTATAAACTAATTATTACAGATAAAAATTAACATAATTTTTGTTAATACTATAATAAAATTTATTACGTTCCTTTGATAAAAGTGTATCAGTAGAAAACGATGTTTTTAAGGGGAAATTTGAAAGAAATGTTTGATGTTCAGTTTGTGTTTGTTAGAGTAAATATTTACCGAAGTTCTTAAGCCGGGAAATTTTGTTTGTTTTTGTTTCACCTTTGATCTAAAATACTAATTTCATGATAAACTTGCGTGGAAATTAAAAACAAAAATAATAAGCAACGAATTACATCATAATTAACTTATTGCATCTGAATGGGAAACATTTTACACTATTCAAAATTCTTTATGAAAATATTAGTATTATCTGAAAATTGGTATAGTAAAAATTCATTGATCGCTGTTACTGTTTGAGAAAATTTTTGTATAAATGTATTATTTTGTTTTTTATAAAACTTAAGTTATGCTCATTCCAAGTCTTACTTTGCTTAAATAAAATTATAAAATCATTATTATTTTTACTATATAATGACTATAAAATCTTTTACTAAGTAAACTAGCTTGAAATAAACTACTTTAAAAAGCGTTAGACTAAAGTACAAACATTCACTGCCATTAAAAAGCTAAGTACTATTTTTAAACTAATTTTAAATTAGACATGCTGAAAATCATAATTTAACAGTTAACTTTTAAAATAAGCATAGATTGTTTATAAACAAGCAGACTTTTACTTAATTCTAAATAAAAAGCTTCAAATTAAAATAATTATCTTCTATATTGTTTAGAACTGTTAAAAGATTTTTTTTTGTAATAGTTTCCACTTGAAAGTTTTAAATATTTACAAAAAACTTAATTTTAAAAAGCAAACAACAGTTTTTTTAGATAATTTGAACAAAAGTGCTTTTTAGTTATCATCCGTAAATGCTATTTACGATGCTTTAAGGTTTGCTTTGAGTATTTTAATATTTTAATATGTTTTTTATAGAACACAATTAGTTACGTTTATCTTTTAAGCGTGTTTTAAAGATGTTAAAGAAGGTTATACTGGTATAATAAAGGATTTAGTTAAATATCTTAATTGTTTTTTATTGTTCTACAAGTATCATTTTTTATTGAAGACTGAAGCAAATTAGTCTGTTAAAATATCAACTAGTTTATGTAATTAGAGAAATATACAATTTATAACATAATTACGCACTTAAGTTTGACTTTCTACAATAAACAATAAGTTTAGCACTTTTAAAGTATGTTTGCTAAATTAACAATATATTTAAGTTAAAAAAGTATAAAACTAATAACTATTTATATACTATTCTGCAGAAAAAACTCAAAAAAATAAGTAAATAAATGAGTCGACAAACCAAACAAACTGAAAACTAATGGTAAAAAAATCTTTCTGATTTAACTACTTATGCATTATTTTTTTTTGCTGTAAACTTTATTGAACCTAATTGAAAAAATATAATTATTACAAAAATAGTCAATTACTTTTAATTCACATAGTTTAAAGAAAATTTATTAAGTTTAATAGTTTCTACTGTATTTGACAATTGATTCTTGTTTATTATCATATAAACTTTCAATTTTTCAAACAAACTTCTGTTTTAAAAGAACTGATGTCTTCATTCTACTTGAATTTCAGTGATAAATTGATAAATAAATTACTTTAAGTAAAAAAACAAGAATAAAACATTTTTAAACTTTTAAAATTTGTATAATTTTTATACTTAGATCGAGTTAACTCTTACAATAATTAATACTTAATAGTTAAGTCTTAAAATAGAACAGATGTGTCTAATTTTATGTTTAAATTAGATAAATTAAATAAAATTTGAGATATAGAGCAAATACAAAAATATTTATAGTAGTAAAACAATTACAAGCAATTAAATATTTAACATATCTGAGTCCGATTAGAAGCTATTTCGAAAAAAAAAAACTAAAAGTATAATTTTTGTTTTGTAGAAAGTAAGCAATGTTTTAGCAATTATGTTGTTGAATTAAAAAAGAATTAAGAAATTTAACTCACGTCATTTAAATATACTTGTATAAAGAATATAAAGCTTAAAATATTGTTATAAACGGATGCAAACAAAGTTTTTTAACACTAAGTTTTGATACCATTTTTAATATTTATTTTTGTAAACCTAAAAGCTAAAGAGAAGGAAAATAAATTGTACATTTTATACTAACTGTAGTTTTGATTAAACTGAAATAAATAAGCTTTTTTGGGTTGTTAAAAAGTAATTACCATTTTTTGTTTTTTCAAATTGTTAAGTTTGTTTAAACTTATTTTGCTAGAAAATTATAACTAAAACTAAATATAAGTCTGTTTAAAGATTTGATAGATAACTTCATAAAAATATTATTTATTAAAATAGTATTAGTTCACAAAGTTTAAAAAACATATTACCTAAACTTGTGTATAATTATTTCGTACAAAATATTTACAAGAAATAGTAGGCTTACTTAAACAGCAACAGAAAAATCTATATAAATATAGATAAAATATTTAGAATAGATGATATTTAATAAAATTAGACTTTTTTTAGCTTTTTATTGACACCAATTTGTTTATTTAAAAAAAATTTGAAGTGTTGCCTTTAAAGTTATTTTTTCTCTGTTAACCTTAACAAATGTATTCTCCTTAGCAAAGTTCAAAAATTAAAGCATCTGGTTTGGTGATATTGAACTCATTTATCGTAATTTTGTTGGCTCACCTAACTGTATGTTTGATTTCATTAAAATTTGAAACATTTTGCTATATTGTATGGAAGTTACTAAAAGTAGTGTTTTTATGACTTATTTTTATAGATACTAACTGTTTAAGATCTTATTAAGCTAATTTATTTCTTGTTTTTAATAATAACATAAAAAATTTTGTATCTTTTTGCTTGTTTTTATAATTTTTTAGAGCTGTTGAAAAGCTAATTAAGCAAGTTTTGTTTACAAAAGGAGCAACTCATAAAATATATTGAAACCAAAAAAAGTTCAGTGTTTGTCGTTATAGGCGTTACAAAGCCATAAATCTACTGTATAGTCAGCATACAATACGTAATTAAATTTAGTGTTTGTATTGAAAACAAAGCTTAAGTAATCTCTGACAATGCTTTTTTAAGAATTAAACTTCTCCTAATATACAAATTTACGTTACTACTTGCTTAATTATAATAAATTTGTCCATATTGATCTACTTATATTTTTTTTTGTAAAGGAAACCTATTTATTAAACAATGATTAAAAATATACAGTTTACTGGATAAAAGTTTTATTAGCAAGCAAAAATAAAGAAAACAAGAAAAATCATATACAAGTCGATGAAGTCGCATTTAAGTGTATTTCAGGTTTGTTAATATAGATTTAAAAAAATATTTATTTATTAAAATATAGTTTTTGTTTGTTTTGAGATTGTTTTGTTTTTTTATGAATTTAGTAAAAAAAATTACTTGGCATCTTAAATAATAAAAAGAGATGATTGACAAACTAAATTGTATTTTAAAGTCTGTTAAAAATCTCTCAACAGATAGCTGTTATACTAAATATAAAATACAAAGGGAAAACATTTCTAGTTTAGTTAAATATACATTTAAAAAACAAACATTTTAAAATAAAATAAAATAAACAATAATATTTAAAAACTTTACTATAAAAAAGACTTGTTGATTAAACAACAGTAACTTAAACATGATGAAATAAATAAAAAACACTATTTCTTTGTAAGTAAACTTTTGTATTATCGATTTTAATGTATTATTAACATTTTTGTTATTTAAAAAAAAAACTATTTAAGCTGTATCTTTTTTTTTGTATAATGTGTATTTTTTTTTGTCTAGTTTGTTTCGCTAAAATCATGTTTGTAGCAAAGTGTTAACCTTATTTTATGTTGTTTAACTCTTCAAAGATTTATTTATAATTATAAACATATAATTAAAGTTAATACTTTTATAAGTGTTATAAAGTATTTAACAATTGTAAAATGTAATTTATAAAATATTTTTTAATAGTTAAATTTGACTCTTACTTAACATATTAATTTTCCTTTAAGTTTTCGTGATTAAAGTTACTATAAAAAAATATTTATTATTGAAAAAATTTTATAAGTTGAATTGTTTAAATATTTTGTCAAACTAAGTACAAAATTATATTAAAATATTTTTCCAACAAAAACATTAAGCAATGAGTAACAATTGTATATAACTAGTCATTGGGAATAAAAGTCGCCATGGACCATAAAACTAATTAAGCTTTAATTGTAGTAGAATTGTACATTTGGTGACGAATAGAACTTGTAAATATTAAATTAAAATAGAGTAGTCTTTTTTTTCCTTTTTTTTTTAATTTAAGTTTTTTTTACCTCAATAGCTCATTTTTGCTGAAATTAAAACGTTAACAAAACCAAAATAAAATTAAATATTTTCAAAAATATCAGATTGTTTTTTTTGTTTATGAACTTAAAAAAAATTACTTACCAACTTAAAACAAATCAAAAGAGATGATTGACAACCTAAACGGTATTTTAAATTATGTTAAAGATCTCTCAATAGAAAGTTGTTATCTCAAATATAAAATACAAAAACGAAACCTTTTCTAGTTTAGATAACATAACGTTATTTAGACATTAATATTTAGAAAAAATACTAAAAAGACTTGTCGATTGAACAGCAATAATTTAAAAATGATGAAATCAATATAAGAACACTATCTATTTTGTACGTACACATTTATACTATTGATTTAAACCATACTGTTAAAATGTTTGTTATTTTAAAAACATTATTTAAGCTGTACCATTTTTTGTATAACCTGTAATTTTTTTTTGTCTACATTGTTTCGTCAACTTTATGTATGTTTCAAAAAGTTTACCCTGTTTTCAGTTCTTATATAACTTTTTAAAATTTAGTACCTGATTATAAACATATAAATAAAGTTAGTATTTTACTTTTAAGTATTATGAAGTGTTAAACAAGTATAGAAATTAATTTATTTAGTGATTTATAACAACTACAAATTAAATTATGTAATTGTTACGTAGGTTGTTTAAAAGTTACAACGTTGTCTTAGGCTAGAAGTGTTAGCTGATAAAACATTATAAAAATAGGTGAAGTTAGGATGTATATTTTTGTTTTTAAAGTTTTTTGTTTTTTTATTTAATTATACTATATATTAATTGTATTGACATTTTTAAATATTTTACAAGCGTTTCAAGAAATTTTAAAATACGTTAAATATTAAAAATTAACATTTTTGTATGATAAAAATATTTAAGCATCATGCTGTAAGAAAATTTTAACGTCTATTTTTCTTATCTCAGTAAACCTTCAATGAAAACTAGTATGTTAGGAGTGATATGTTTCCGTTACATTGACTTTAAAATTAGTTAAAGTTTTTCGTTTTTCTATATGTCTGTTTTTTTTGTTTATCTTTATGTCTTTTTATTTTGTTTAAAAAGTTTTTTTCAAAGAAATAGTTTTACATCACTGTTGTTTTTGAAGATGAACTTAATTTATATATTCTCTTTAATGCAGCATTTATATTATTATATGAAAAAATTGATTTTTTGTGCTTATCCGGACATGTTTACAGAAAAATCTTGCCCAACGTGTCCAGATAATTGAATAAGCACGGTACTTCATTCTTTTTTTTTTAAGTAAAAATTCGTCCTTGCAATTTATTCACTTACTTAAATTTAAGTACTTAAGCAAGATAATATAAGACTGTACTTATTGTAACACTTAAATATAAATCAAAGGGAAACTAACACAACAATTTAGGAGATATTTTATTTTTAAAGTAACGAGTAAGAAACAATAAAACAATAGTTTGTTTTAACACTTTATCAAAACAAAGTTAATACTTACATTATTAAAAGTTTATGGTTTTCAACAGTTGTATATAAAATTCAACTTGATAAAATGTGTTATGTTTTTATTGTCACATTTAAATATTTAGTGTAAAAAATTCTAACAAAGCTTATTTGAAAATCTTTTAAAAAGCAGTAACTATAACTCATAAAATAGAATACTCAGAAAAAATCAACTGCTAAAAATTTGTTTTAGTTAAATTAAAATAATAGAAAAAAATGTTCAGAAACATTTTTAGAATGTAGGGAATAAAAAGACAATACAATTACTTAAAAAAACTTTATTTAAAACAATTGTTTTCAAAATTCTTCAGTTTGTTTTGCGTGGTTGTAAGCTTAAAATGAACTGTAATAACAATCAACTTAATTAATATTTAAGAAGATTTCAAAATACTTACTGACACTACTAATAGAGGAATAAACTTCGTTAACTTTTAATCAAAGTTTGTTAAAAGTACATTTTCTTTATTAAACATTTTTGCATAGATTCAATATCAAAGAAAAAAATTCACTAGACTAACACATAAAAAATGTCTTTTCTACTTGTTAACTTAATAAATACAAATAAGCATGAAGGTCTCGAGTTTTATATAAACTTATTTATTTTTAGAAAACTTTTGTTTGTTATTAAATAATTAACCAAACGTTTATACTTAAAAGAACTTCATCCTGTCTTATTTAAGTGAAATATTTTTAGCGAACAAAATTATAATAGCCTGAATCATTTACTGTCTGAAATTGTTGTGACGTCATTACACCATTCGTGTGGCTGTCAATTGATTCGATTGATGATGTATGCGTGTCTTTAGATCCTTGAACACGTAAAAAGTATTCTAAACTGACTAAGCTGTTATTGTGATTGTGATTTTGGTAGTATGGATTATAAAAGTCAACATTGTTTTTAGAATTTGATTGTAGAACATAATTTTGATTGGCGTAATTGCAAATAGTTTGCATTCTATGAGTGTCAACATGTTGTTTTGAAATATGCTTCAGATAAAACTTAACTTTTTGTCGGGTGAAAATATCATCACAGACTGCTGATAGTTTTTCTTCTGATGTTGATGGCTCGAAATTTACTAATCGTGCTTGCATACTGTCTGGATTGTAATGGCTATATACAGGGTTAGTTTTTCTCGCTAATAAATTCGTTATTTGCTGCTTTTGTCCGTAATCAATTGTTTGTTGTTTTTGATATACCAAACTTTGGTTTTCCACCTGAGTTTTACTTTGTTTTTGCCATTGTTGACTTCGTTGTAAAGTTTCAATTGACTTTCTTTTACATATAATGCAACAACAGTGATTGATGCTATTTTGAAGTGCGTTTGCATCTAAACTTTTAACTTGTTGCGATATATGTTTAAACTGTTGCTTTGCAGGATACATCACACTTTCTTTAAAATGGGTACGTATTTTGTAAGTTTTTTGCATTGTTTTACAAATGGTTTTAAAATTTTGCTCAACTTTTGCTCTCTTGCTATTGGCAACTTTCAGTAAGCTACTGTTCTCTTTACGTTTCCTTAACCCTTTTTTCATCATAAGCTTCATTGGAACTGTAAATATAAAAAAAAAGTTCAACATAAAGTTTAAAATAATAGTACTTAAATATAAAGTTTTGTTACTAAATGGATTTTGTATCTTATAATTCAGCTGATGCTTTAAGTAAAACCATGAATTTGTTTTTTAAATTACTTAAAGCGTGTTTTAAATAAGCATTTAAAAGTATTTAAATTGCCAATATCAACATTTAAACATTTATAATTGCAGTTAAAGTATTTTAATACAACTTTCAGTTTACTGGTTTATTTTCATAATATTTAATTTTTCAGTTAGGGTTGTTAATGAAAACAAGAAAAGACATTAAAAAAAGAATACTTTTAAAATTAAAGATTATTAAATTTGTTGATTATATAATAAACCTTTGATAGTGAACAAATATGAATTAAAAAAGTTTAGAATAATGAAATATTTTTATTTTAAAGCTTAACTCACCTTTAATCTTTGTTTGTTTTGAAACATTAACAAATAACTTCGGTTGAAATTCGAAATTTGAAGATGAAATTTCATATATTTGAGGATTAAAATATATACTGCTTAATTTGTCCATATTTATTGTCTTTATAATCTGTAAAATTAAAAAAAATACATTACCAAAAAGCTAGGTAAATTAAAAAAATTTGAAGTAGTATTTGAATATGATGTATTGCTTAGTAGTATTTATTTTTGTTTAACTCATGATTTTTGTTTTCTCAACAATTTGTATTTAGTATACAATTTTTGTAAGTTTTCATTTTACACTGAATTACCGTAAATCTGTAAACTAGACATATAATTCAATAATTCAATTTTTTATAGTACCTTTATTATTTTTACAATTATCTTGTAATAGTTTTAAAATAAAAACAAAGCTAAACTAAAAACTAGTTTTAATTCCAAAATAAAAGCGTTTTACTAAAGCTTGTCTGGTTAACACAGATTCTAAAATATTTAAAAAGCATTAACAAAATAAAGACAGCCACGTTTACATCGAAACAATCAAGTTAAACATGTTGATAATTTAAAAAGCCTTTTATTTTTGTAAAAAGTATGAAAAAGAAATTAAGAACACTCTAGCTTAAGTAGTTTATTAATTTATGTTAAAACGTAAAAAACGACTTACAATACTAAATATTAAAATATTAAAATATGGTAGCTAAAAACCACAGAGCTTTGTCGTAAAAATTTATAAACAATACAAAGCACTTTATTTTTAAGTCAAAAAATTTAAATAGAATGATTGATCAAATTTAAGTATTTTTCAGCTTAATTGTTTCCTGTCTTAAAAATCTTTTTATAGCTATATTGGTTAAATAAAGTTTCTATGAAATTTTATAGTTGAACTTTAAATAATGCTAATAAAAAAGTTCATCATTTTTTTAAAGAATGCTAGCATCAAGATAAATGGGTTTTGCTAGTGACTAATACAGCAAATCTGTTTTTACTGATCAACTCTATTATAGTTATATATATTGAATGATATTTATATATATATAGTAAATTAGATATTTTTAACCTTTATAACAAAATTAACATCATGAACATTTAAAAGTTTCGCAACCTGGTTTTTATGACTCAAACATTTTAGCACTGCCTTATAGTTTAAATTTTCTTACCTTAAAAGTTTTACTTCTGGTATATCTTTAAAGTTGTATTCATCAAAACTTAAATCACTTTCTATTAATCCAGTGTTGTTAGATATTAAAGGCAACCAACAAAATAAAAGAGGGATTTCAAAGAAGGCAAAAAATTTGATAAATTAGAACAGAAAAATTAAGTTCGATTATTCAAAAGCCTCAGCACTTATAAACAAATTAAACTTTTTTCTTTGAATTTTCCTTATTTACATCCTCTTCTCTAGCTATTGTTTTATAAAAAATTACTTGCATGATTACAAAAATTGAGCAATTCATTTTGTTTTCTTTCAAAGTGGATTTGTATAACCTCTAAAATAATTCTACGTCTTTTTCTAGGTACTAGTTTCAAATATTAGATACAAGAAAATAAATCTGACATACCTTCATAGTATCAAACTGTGTTAATTGTTATTAAAATAAAAAGAAAACACAATACACTTGAAAATAAATAACACATATAAAACTATGGAAAAAAAAAACTTTTTATAATTAAACAAGATTTTCATATTAGTTTTTTCAGCTAGGAAACTTCCTTTTACTAACAAACAAACTGTTACTATAAAAACTAACAGAAAAACGGCTTTTTTAAGTTAAATACTATTTTATACTTTACTATACTAAACTAGTAATACTTTTTCAAACAATTTTAATTTAGTTTAATTTGTGTTACTGTTTTGAAGTTGGACTAGTTCTAAAAATATTTAAAACATATAGCTTGATTTTGTTCAATATAAACATTTTATAAGTTTCTTTATATTCTTATTTACTTTCTTTATTCTAAATAATTAACTATAAGACCATTGTATTATTATATCATTAAGAAAAACAGACAAAGTTTTCAACATCACAGCTAACACTTGTTAGGTGTCTCTGACTAATGAAATTTTTGTACAACAGTAGAAGTTTATAAAGCTAGAAGAGAATTGTTCGAAAAAAGCTAGGAAAAAATATCGAAGTTCGAGAAAAAGTAAACACATGTATGAAATTTTAATGCGTATATTTAACCTTTTAAAATTGTCTAATTTTCTACTTCCGTGTTGTTGCAATGTTGAATGTTTACCAATGTTTTTACAAAGACCACCGGAGTGTTTTAGTTTACCGTTTTAAGTATTTAAAAATATATAAGTACTTTTTTAAGTACTGGTTTGATGAACAAACATTGAATTATTTAAAGAGAAATATCTTAAGAACTTTTTCTTAGGAAGTTTTTATGTCTAAATCGAGTTATTTTAATCTTATTAATTTTTTTCGTAGGATAAAGCAAGCCGAAATTTTCCACTAACTATTCTAGTTTGTTTTTATAAAGTTAGTGGTTAGTACTACTAAAAGCTTCTTTGATTTCGGCAAACTTTATAAATGTGTCATTTTACGAAACAAAACAATCAATTTAAACGAAATAGTAAAACATTTTGGCATTTTGATGAGATGACATTAAAAAAAACTAAATTTTAACTTAATATTTCATTGTAAATAATCATTGTCGACTTTCGAGGTATTGTAACCCATGGATTGATATACTTAGATAGTAAACTTATACGGTTATAGTGTACCTTACATTCACCCTTTAACCCATAATTAATTTTAAATTTACCTTTGAACTTGATGATAATGAATAGCTACTGTATATGCTACTTATTAAAACTAGAGGCATTATGATGAATAAAAATATTGTATTAAAGAACCATGCAAACAACAACAATAGTATAAAAACTTTTTATTAAAGAATATTTTAAACAAACTGAGTTAAAACCTTTAAACACAATTAAGTTTAAGAGAATACACTTTAAAAAATGTATTTTATATTTTTTTTTTAGCTATTTAAAGTTTATATCAAAAAACTGCTTATAAGAAATAAGGTTGTTTAAAAATTAATTTACAATAAACAACAATTAAATACAATTTTTTTTAATAAACTACACGTTAGTAGCAGCAAGGTGGTCTAGAATTATCTCCCCCAAACTTATAAGTATTATATTTGGATGAAGGATATATCAGTAAAACACGTACCTTGCGAGGACTAGAAACGCTTAGAAAAAATATATTTAAGTAATTTTAGTTTATTATTCATATACAATTGATAACTAACCGCTTAAGTAATAAACCCTCTTAAAAAGCAGCTTATTTTAAATAGATTACAGCTAAAATATAGTTAATAAGAAGGTGGTAAAACAAAGAAATAAAATATTTCTTATAAAAGTTCTATATAAAACCTAAACTTTTGTAAATATAAAGCACATTAAAAATAATAAAAAAAATATTGGTATGAAATAAATCATATCTTTTCAGACCGTTAATGTTTCTAATAACAGAAATTTATAACCAAGCAAGGAAAACAGTTGTTTTGTTAATTTGTTGTTATTAATAAATGTTTTGTTGTTTTTGGAATATTTCGCACTAGAGCTAACTTACTTCAAGTTAGTTACTATTGTCTTTCATGTAATGTTAATAACACTCTCTTTATATTGAGTTCGTTAATATAACAAATAAAATCATTCCGGCTCGTAATTTAATACTTAAATCTCAATTAGTTTTTTTTTTACTTATTTACCACTAGTTATCATGTAATATTTAAACACAAACACTTTATACTTTTGTTGTGTTTATACTTTATATAACTACTTCCGTTATTGGTTTGATACATAAATATCGATATGTAAGGCAGCAATTTAAGCCGTTTACCTACAAACAAAGTTAATTACCTACTTCGTGTTTTTACTTGCCTGTTAATAGATACGAAATATTTTAATTATTGCTGTAAACACGATTAACGCTTAACCATTACGTTATTTCTATTTTTAAAAGCAGGAAAAATGTATATGGTTGTAAACTTACTTCTCTTGAGAAACCACTATTCATTAAAGACAACTTAGTTTCCGATGTTAAATATTGAAAAAGCTCGTTACATGCTAGTCGCCTTATTTAGGAAATTTGTAGTAATACCATTTAAATTTTTTATTGATAACAAAATAAGGTTAACAATAAGCAGCTTAAATAAGTTAAATAACTTGTTAAAAGATTAATTAAGTAAAGATTAATTTAAAAACATATTTAGATTTCGACATTATACCTTTATTATCAGGTAAAGAAGTTTAGTTTACTTGTTTAAACTTCTTACAATTTCATAAACATTAGAAATACAATCGTGAAATAGGAACATTTGAATACAACAAATTAACCATTTTACCTTTTACTTTTTAGAAAGATAAGTTTTGTATAAAATTACTTATTTTAGACTTTATCACAAAAGTAAACAATTCATTGCATTTCATTTTTCTGACAATAAATACATTTACATAGTGAGTAAAATTTTATTTAGTCATTAATATTACAATGTAGTTATAAAGCTACATTAAAAAGCATTTAGCATATGCAAAATAAATAGTTTTATTTTTAACTTAAGTTTTATTAGTAATTTAACTATTGAGAAAAAATTACATATAATCCTGTTTTTGCCGGTATATTTATGTGAGAAAACTTTAAAGTAAAGCGAATTTAGCTGCAATTCAAAAATAAAATACTTTAACTAAGTTGAGTTTGTCAGCTATTCAATTTTAATCTTTAAAACTACTTAAAAAGTTTTGTAACAGAATAATTACAAAGTAAGCAATTTTTTAGAAGCAAGTTTTTCTACTTAGTTTTAATCAGTAAAATCAAAAAGTCTAAGTTATACTTATTGTAAAACTAAAAAATTAACCAAAATAACAAATTTCTTGTTTTAAATTTTTAACTGTTTTATTTTTAAAATTACGAGTGTTTCTAAATAAAACTTTTTATAAATAAATTCAATTTATTTTTTTTTTACAAAATAAAGTTAAATTAAAAGAAAATAGTTTATTTAATAACTATAACCATATTACCATGTAACTATAAACTTGAACATGAACAACTCAAAATATGATAACAATAAAAGTTTTGTTCTTTTTTGAATAAAAAGAATTTTAGAGAAAAAAAATCTTTTAAATTTGATTGGGTATTTCAAATAAAATTCTAATACAATCACTTATTATAATATTATTCTTTAAAATTCGTATTAGAAATATTTCAGTTTGTTTTACTTGGTTATAATCGTAAAGCTTAATGTAGTTATTACAAGTTTAATTAAAAATTTTAAATTTTAAAAACACAACTTAAAAACAAACAGGAAATTAAAGAACGTAAACTGAAAAACGTAAATAATTAGTTATCATAGAAAGAATCTAAACAAAAATCATTTTAAAACGATATAAGCAATTAAAAAAAACATCAACATATATAACAACCTATTTTTTTTTCTTTTCAGGTTTAGAGTATTGCTTAAAATTATTGATATTAAAGCAACTGCGTTTTTTATCAGATAAAAGGGTAAACTTTTGAAGATTTTAAACTTTTTGTTTTCTTATTTAACTAATATAGCAGGTAAAGTGTTTAATAAAAAAAAACTATAATAGTTTAAGTCATTGCTCATTTGAAACTGTTGTGACGTCATATAAGATTGGTTGAAATTTTGTGACGTCATTACATCATTTAGGTCACTGTCAGATGATTTGATTGATGACGCAAGTGAGCCATTAGATCCTTGAACAGTTAAAAAATGACTAACACTAACAGAGTTGTTTTATTGATAAAAGTTTGGAAAGTATAATTTATGAAAGTTAAAGTTGATAAAATCACCTGCTTGTTTAACGTAATTTAACCCGGTAGTTTGCATTGTACGAGCATGATGTTTTGGTATATAATCTAGATGAAATTTAGTCTTTTGCTGGTAAAAATCACTGTCACAGACTGCCGATTCTTTTATTTCTGCTGTACAAGGCTTTAAGTTTTCAGCAATATATAAACGAGCCTGCATACTAACTGGACTGTAATGTCTAATTTCTGGTTTAAATTGTGTTGCCGATAAACCATCCGTCTGTTTTCGCTTATTAATTATCCGACTTTCGGCCTTGTGAATCCGGTGTTACGCTTGCCGTTGTTGGTTGTGTTTAAAAATTTCCACGGCTTTTCTTCCACATATAATGTAACCACAGTGAATAACGCTACTTTGAATTGCGTTTGCGTTGTAAAATTGTTGCATTCCTTTACATACGGTCATAATTTTCTGCTCAGCTCTTGCTTCCTTGTTACTGGAAATTTTCAGTAAATTATTATCATTGTTCTGTTTACGTTTTCTTGGCTCTATTATCTTACGATGCTTCGTGGGGACTGTGAAAATGTTTTTATATAATAAAATATAACTTAAGATGTAAAGTTAGTGTTTGAACAATAAAACAGTTTGACTACAAAAGTTTATTGCCAATAGTAAAGTTTATGTTCAGAGTACAATTCATTTCCATTTAAAATTAAGTTCCAAGGAATTAGAGAAAACTGTTATTAAACAGTGGTGGTAACCATCAATTAATTTTTATAGTTAAACAGTTTCTGGTTGACTGTAATCATACATACATTGTTTAAGTTAGGCTTACTAATAAAAGTAAGAATTGACGATTGAAACGAAACACGAGCTACTAGATTGGTAAACTTTTATATGTCTTTTTTCATATATTCAAACATTTAAAGCTAAGCTATTAAACGTCTATATAACCAAATAGAAATAAAATTATTTTCTGTTGAACAACTTATTTCGCCTTTAATTTTTGTTTGACTTGGAATATTCACAAACAACCTCAGTTGAAAACTAAAACTTGAAAAGTCAATTTCAAGATCTGTAGCATTGAAAAGTCCACTGATTATTTTATCCAATTTTTTTCTTTATAATTTGAAACTGTATAAGTAACAAAACTTATAAGTTAAATCAGTTTAAAGTAGTTAAAAGCAATGGTAGTAAAATATTTATAAAGTATAGATTTTGTCATGAGTTAAAATAATCTTCGTGAATTTTGGTGTGATTTATCAGTACACATTAGGTATCAAACAAGATTATTTCGGTGTCGTTTATTTATAGCAAATTTTAAAAACTAAGCACAAATGTCGATAAAAACTACTTTTAAATAATATTTTTAAAAGTGTGCTTTTGTAAAAGTATTATTTAAAAAAAGCATTAAGGTTGCAATGTAAAAAAACATTATTAATTTATTTTCTAATTGACAAGTTTTGCCTACTGAAGTTTTTATAGAAAAAATTGAACTTGTATTGTAAAAAAACAAATACAATAGATAGAGCTACGTTGTTATTTAGAAATCATTGATCTTACATAGTCTTTTAAGTTTTTTAGACAGTATTAAAAAAAAAAATTAAGCTATATAACAATGACCGTGCTGTATATAAATGTTTTAAAAGTTAAAAGAAAAAACCAATACATTAGGCATCTAAAAAACTCAAAAAAGGTTTTAAATATCCATGTGTTTTTCTTTATTAAAGTTTTTTACCTTAAACAAAACTACAAAGTAATTTATTTTTATATTTAAATTTAAACTAGATGACTAGGATAAATTTAAGTTTTTCGCACCTTAGTTTTTCCTGATTTAAACAAGATAAAAACTGCTTTTATAGCTTTCATATAAAACCGTTCTTACAGCTAAACAAAGCTTAAATATAGACTGTTAAACATTATCATTAAAGACATATTCATCAACTTTAGTATGACTTATAAAGTTAGAAAAATGTTAAAAGTTAAATCATCGGTAGTGTAGATCAAATATTCTAGAAGTGTTAGATTTAATCTCTATATAAAATAAAACTTTAAAGAAAATAATTAATTGTTAGACTGTTTACAGTTGTTTTAATTAGTTTTTAGTGTGTACTACATGTATAGTTCAGTTTTACTCTAATGTTTACTAACGTCGTTTTAAAATTTTAATCTTTACATTAAACTTTATTGTACTTTATAGTATTTTAGTGCATAAAAAAAGAAACTTCATTGTGCATGACAAAAGATAAAAACTACCAATTATTCCAATTGACTTCAAAATCGTTCTTTTAAACCGATTATTTGCAAAAGGCTAAACTTTTTACAACAGGGATAAACCAGGCACTACTTTACAACATTTTTTTTTTCCTTATTTAGAAAGTAATTTTTAAAATTACAAAGTTGAAATTTTGAAGGCTGTCATTTTGTCGTAATGCATTCGTTCATTGTAGCATAAGAACAAAAGACTACTGTAGAATTATTTGATTCAACCTGTAAAATATCATTACTTACTTTGTTATTATGACACAAGACTTTTTTGTATTTCTAAAATTTCTTAAACTTTACTTGATATGAACTAAATATATTAGACAAACGATGTAGCTTCACTACTGCTTTATTTAACTTCCAGACATAAAATACAAATTAAAACTTTTCTATTTTTGATAAACAAGATTTAGCTAATTTTAAACTTGTAATAAATTTTATTTATTTGTATTTCGGTATAGAAATATAATAATTGCCTGTTTATAATATTTTACTTTGCGTAGGTTTGCAAACTTTATTTTTTATTAGAAACGTACAACTAAAGTAGCTACTATACTATCTATGCAATTTTACTTTAACAATGTAGTATTGCAAATTTAGTTAGTTTAACCTTCACAATAACAATGTTTTTTGGAGATTTTTTTTTTTTATGATTTCAACACCACAATTTTATTAAGTTTAAGAACTTACTAAGTATATAAATGAAAAACATAACAAAAAAAATGTTACGTTTAGTTTTTTATACAAAGTTGTTAAAACTGATATGTATATACTTTAAAGTTTTATCCTAGTTACTTTTCAAAAACCCTGAATAAAAAATTAAAAAGTGTTGTTCAAACACGCCTTTGTGTGTACTAAAGTTAATACTTTTATTACATTGTTTATTGTAACTGATTACCTTTTCTATATGTTAAATAAAAAGTTCTTTATTTTCATATGTTGACCACAGGGTTTGTTGTTATCTTAATAGCCCTTATCACAAAGTATGGAGTTCACAGTAAAACATTTAACACAAGTTTTAATCTTAATCACAGACCATTAATCTTTGCAATTACAATAAAGTAAAGTGGATTAAGTATCATAGGAAAGAGAAACTTGCTTACGAATTTTCTGTAGCATGAAAATCATAGCTTTGTTCTAACCTAAAGCATGTTAAAAAGAAAATGTCGACAAGTATTTATAATTGATAATAAACAATGAACTTCACTGCACAACCAACAACTACAGTTCCGGGCATCCTACGACCGGTTTTTTCATTTTTAGAACTCATCAGGCAGGCATAGTCGCGAGAAACCGCTGTCGTGATTGGACGAAATCGGTCGTAGGTTGTCTCGGATGCTGCTGTTGTTGGTCGTGCGGTGAAGTTCATTGTTTATTATCGATGGCATAAAACATCTCAACTTTGTTGATGATGGCCGAAATAAATACTTGGTATTTGTAATTGGCCATGAAACTAAGACTTTAGAACGATTATATATCAAAGGTTAAGGATTGTTTTTCCTTAAAACCGACAATCGGTTGTAAACGTGATATAAACTTCTTGTTTCCTGTGCGTAGTTTCAAAAAAAAAAATTGTAAACGTAACAAAAATTTTTAAAATTTTTTTGTTATCATTTGAAATTGTTGACCTAAAATTCATGTCTATCTGTTATTTTTTTTTAATCAAATAAAATTTAGAATATATTTCGAAAAAACTATGTCAAAACTGACATAGTTTTAAAAACTTTATTTTGTAGAAAATAAGTTTAAACTACAACCATTTTTTTTACCAACACTACACATTTCAAACAAAAAACTTTTTATTTGATAATAGTTTTTAAAAGTATCTTAAAAAGTATTTATTAATATTTTACACATTTTTGGGTTTCATTTTCAATTATCTTTTATATGTTTTTATCAAGTTGTAAAATAAGTTTGTTCACATCTGCTATTAGCTTGTTTTCAAATATTTAATTTGTTTTCGATAAAAATTTGATAGAAATTATATTAAACAAAACAGTTTAGCTAAGTAAATTTTTAACAGATGATTGAATACATTTCTTATATTTTTAAGACAAGTTGTATGCAACTTTTGATTTGTACTTAGTTTTTAGTTTCTTATGTTTAAAATGTTTTGTTATACATATTAGCAATTTTAATAACAATTTAATGTTGTCATTAATAATAGGACTTAGATTTATTTTTGATATTTTTACTAAAATTGATTGCTTTAAATACTTTTTAATATTTTGCATTCTGTTTTATAGAAATTTTAAATTTATTTTTTATGTACCTGATAGATCGTAAACACTCATGTAGTTTTCCAAAGTCAATTATTTAAATGTACAACAGAAAACACTCTATTTTTGGACAAACCTAATTAAAAAAGTTGAGAAGTGCCCCTGATGTACACATAATAACTAAACGTAATAGTATATTATCGGCTATACTATAAAATATTTTAAAGTATATTAACAGCAAAAAACAAAAATAAATAAAAAAGTAAAATAGTGTTTATATACAAATCTTGTGTATAAAACGGTAATTAAAAAGGTTATTATAAAAACGTATTTGTTTATCTCATCAAAACAAACTATTAAATGAAGTAAAACTTCATTTAGTTTTTGATTTAGAAATTTAAGTACTTTTAAAGTCCTAGCGGAAATACAATTTGAACAAAACTATTTAGAAAAATATTTAGTTTTGTTTGTATTACGAATAATTAGGTTATCTTACTTATCTTCGAAAAATTTTAAAATATCAGATTAGTTAAAACAAAAAGTTAATTAAAATTGTTTTCTTTTTAAGTAGCACAACAAAAGTAGTTATTTTTTAATTTGTATTAAAATGCAAAATTTAGTTATAAGTACACTCTTGTACATTTTAAACTATTGAACTTCATTAAAATGTAAGGTAAAATGTTTTGATTGGTCTACATTAAGTTATAAAAACTTTAAACTAAAAGTTTTAAACATATGAAAAGAGTACAGTTCTAATTTTTTTAATTTAAATAAACTAACAATGGAAATTGTTTAATGTAAAACTTCTTTAACAGTAGTGTTTCTTCAAGTAAAAAATATGTTTTATAGAATGATAAAAGTAGTAGTTAAATAACTTGTATTAAGTCCAATGTTTTTTTTTATACAATATCTTGTTACTATTTATCCCAAAAATAATTAAATTTTAGGTAGTTAAAGGATTTATTTTAATTGTTACTATATATTTTTCAATAACTAGTTTTATCCTTAATAAGATCTTTGAACTTTTATTTTGAATTAAACCTTTAACCAAATTTGTGAGTAAAGTAGTGTACTTAAAAGTACGTACAATTATCATTTCTAATTCATTTCTTTTTTAATCATCAAAACAGTTAAAAACTAAATTTATTCTATTTATATACGTAACGTGTCAATGTGATTCAAAATTCTTTTTACTTGCTTTAAATTAGCCAATTATTGAAGTGTAAGAAAAAGTAATACGTAACAGTGTTTTAGTAAAACTGATGTTGCAAAAATTTTGCCTATACGTTCTTGTTAAATTTTTAAACGTTAAATAAATTCAACTAAATTTCAGATTATATTTTAAATATTCAATGATTTCATATGAATGTTTCACCTTTGTGCTATACGTTTGCACTACTTACAAATAGCTGATACTAGTTTAACTTCTAAATACTTTAATGATGTGGAATAAATTAATAAACTTTTAGGACCTGTTTTTACAGGAAAAATAATATTAAATCATTAAGGTTTTAAAGTAAAAAAATATATTAGTAACCAAAACAATACTATGCACAATCATTAAACTAGACATTTCAGGTTTACTTTAAATTACAAAATATTTTAAGTTGAACAACACTGATCTTTTACTATTATATAAGTTATTGTAAAATATTCTTTGATTTATTTTGATATAAAGCAACATAAAAATTGGTTATTCTGTAATAGATTTCTGCACATTTTAAAATTTTATGTTATTTTTAAATATTTTTATAAGTTCTGTAGAGTTTTGGTTTTTATAGTTAAAACAGCTGACCATATCAACTTCAGTATTCAAAGACGATATTGATGTAGTGAAGTTTACATTTTTAGTCAGATCTAACATAAAAAAATTTATAATGTTTTAATTAGATATATTTTAATAATATTAATTTTTAATATTTTTTTTCATTGTGAACTTTCCTATATTATAAGATAGACTTGTTAATTTAAGACTGAATAACTAATTTTTTAAGTTTTGTCCATCAAATAATATCTGTTGAATCGTAAAAATGTACACAGAACTTTTTTTTGGGTTGCAGAATGTTTTTAGGGTTCACTTTTTTATATTAAATAAGTGCACCCTAAAAACATTGTGTTTAAATTAATAATACTTAAAATTATTTAGAGGTGCATGTATTTTTTTATTTAACACAAAAAGAAATATTTCAATTTTTTTTTACTATTACTTACTTTTTAATGCTAAGCTAAATCCAGCCCTGGTGTTTACTTTGGCCTTAAACAAATTGGCCATAAACTATACTGTCTTAAAAATCATTTTAGTTCTTTCAGTGAACAGTATTTCAAATAAAACATCTACAAGTATAAAAAGAAAAATATGTATGCTTATAATACAACTGTTGTCATTTTTTTTTGCAATTAGTTACATTATTAGAATTACAGTATTATTTTTATTAAACACAATTCCTAAACTTAAGTTAATATGTTATACACTTTTTAAACTGAACGACTGTTTTTACAAATAAGTTAATAAAAGAAATTTCATGATAATTTTTAATAAAAAATAAAATATTATACTTAGAAAAATTTTAACAAGTTTAGAAAAAAAAATGTGGAAAAATATTATTTATTTTTTTTTTTTAATATTATTATTAATTAACAAATCTTTTCTTATTACACATTAAAATCATTGTATTAAATATATTAATAATAGCAATTTTTTGTTTCAAATGATTTTACTTTTTAATTATTAAAATTATTAAATTCATAAGTAAATTTTTAAAGAAGTATAATTTAAAAACTACACATAAAAAAGTATTGGAATAGGTTAATTTAAAGTTGCCTCACACAAAGGCTAGTATGAACTTTTAGAGACTTGTGTGAAAATTCAGTTTGGCTTGAGATTTTCTGTAGGTTTTTTTGCAAAGTCCAAGGCTATGTAAGGCTGTTTCTTTTTTGATACAAACTAGTTTGTTAGTTATTATCTAATTTTTCTAAGTTATTTTTAACCTTCAAGTTATTTAATTGTTTTAATTTAACAAGAAATCTTAAGGAATTTATCCTTTGGTAAATGTATTTTTTTGTTCATTTTTTTGTAATTGTCTACTACTGTTTTCGTATTTATTTTTAAGTCAGGATGGACTTAGGCTAATTTAAAGTAATTCTGGCTAATACTCGTAACTACCTAAATGTTTTTTTTTTCACTAAGACTTGTATATTGACTCCAAAAAGTGACAACTCTGTTAAGATCCAGTTCTAGTATTTAGTATAATTCAGGGATGCTTTTCACTTTTAGATGAAATTTTTCTAAAAAAGACAAAATATGATAAGTCTTTGTAAAATATATAAATTCTTCTTTTTAACAAGATCATAGTCATTGTATTGACTATATTCAAAGTAATAATTTTTAGCTTCAAATAATTTAAGCTATTAATGTTTATATATATTATTAATTTATAAGTGTATTTATACTGAAGTAGAATTAAAAAAGTAGATATAAAAAAACATTGGCTTAGATTAATTCAGAGTTGCTTTATATTACACAAAGGCTAGTTGAACTTTCAGAGACTTATGTGAAAAATTAAGCCTGGCTTGAGATTTTCTGTAGTTTTTTTTGCAAATTTTCAGGCTAGTTAAGCATGTTTTTATGCTTTCGTGTTAATTATTCTTTAGTTTTGAATTTTTTGTTTTATAAGTTAGCTTTTCTGTTATAGTTGTTTGGTCGTTTTTATTAAATAAAAAAACCTTAAAGAATTTATCCTAAGTTAACTGTATTTTTTCAACAGTTTATTGTATTTGTTTTCTATTATTTTCCTTTTTTTAAGTCATGATGACTAAGGCTAGTTTGATGTAATTCTCTCTAATACTAATAACTACTTTGATGATTTAAAAAAAAAAAACCTGTATATTGAATCTAAAAAGTGGCAACTCTGTTATTATCCAGTTCTAGGATTTAGAATAGGATAGGGTTGCTTTTCACTTATATTAGATGATTTTTTTTGTAAAAATACAATGTGAACAGAAAGATTTGTTTTTTGCAAATCTTAATATGGTTTTGTTATGTTTCTTTAATCTCCAGATTCTTTTATGACTGATTTTTTTTTTAATATTTTTCATTTTTTAAATCTATTTTCTTTTATAGTAATTATCATAAATTTTGGTATTACTGTTTTTTTACAAACTTACAGGGTTTCCAAAAACCTGGAATCCTGAAAAAACTGAAAGACTATATATTGAAAAATTAGGTTTCAAAAACCTGAAAAACCTGTAATTTAAACAGCTTTCACATGTTAAGTAGTAAAATTTCGCAATAAAAAAAAATCTATCGTATAGATAAAATTTTTGTCAACATTTAAATTTATTTTATTAAAAATCATATTTAAAGACATTTAAATTTTTTATTTTGTTATGCTGTTTAAAACATTGGTTTACCTTTAAATTAATTTTAAACTAAGATAAGCCCAACATGTAATTTCAAAGACCTGGAAGATATTATTGAAAACCTGGAAAAAATTTTCCAAAACATTTTGCAACCAACTTCTCAAGATGACCAAGACTAGTTTAATTTAACTTATGATGGGTTGCCACACAGTAAAGATGACTATGGTCACTAGAACATTTTGAAAATCTTATGATAACGTATTATATAAGACTAGCTCAGTCAAATTTGAAATTAAAAAACTCATACTAACTTAAGTCAGCTTGATTTTTTCTAATTATTAACTCATCTCATTTTGATAAGTTTTAGAAAATCTCAATTTAGTTTTTGTTATGTCTTGAATGAGTTTAACAAAGTTTTAATTTTTCAGTATTCAGATGTTTTATAACCAAGTTTGTTTAAAATCTGATTTGAAATATCTTGTTGAAATTTAAAAACATATGTAATATTTAAGTATTTTTAAAGACAAAAACTCAGGACAGATAGTTTTTTGGTTAAAAAAAAAATGGCAACCCTGCTTATGCTTGTTGTTGGGTACTTAGACTTTTTTTTTAAGGCACACCTACTAATAATACTCATTTTAAAACTCAATAACTCTATAAATTTAACTTAAAATACCAACTAGAAATCTTTTTTTTTTGTTATATGAATTAGTAACGTTTTAAATTTAACAAATTTTACAGACTATTAATATTATGCGTTTTAAAAAAAACTAATTGATTTATTTTACTTTGCTAACATTCTTGAAATTGACTAAAAAATTTTGAAGTAGAAAGTTATTTCAATACTAAAAAAAATAAGCTTTTGTTTAAGGTCTTCGTAAATGTTCTAAATGAATTCAATCTTTTCTTTATATGAACACTAAATGAAAGTTATTTATTTTCTAACCAAATCATTATTGTATACTTTCATTCTATTATTTAATCAAAAAAGGTTATTTTGAGGGTTTTGAGATTTAAATTAAAAAGTAGACCAGTAAGAAGTTTTTTAATAATCAGTTTTGTATAAAAGTTCTTTTTTTCTAAACATAAGGCTAGTTTCATAAAAATTAAAATATTTTTTGCCTGAAAAATAGTGATTTTATTTTTTAAATTATATCTGTTTATTATGTTAATTATATTTTAGTAGTTAAAATTCTATTAACAATGTCTTTTTTAAGTACTTGGCTCTTACTACTGTTTCAATAAGAAAATGCACTTTTTTAAAATTTAGATTTCTTGGTTTTAATCAAAATAACTGTATCTTAGTTGCAAAGTGTTGCAAAATATTTTTTTTTTACATTTAATAATAAATTCAAATAGGTCTTTTACTTAATTATTTATATTTATTTTTAATTTTTTCAACATGTTTCTGGGCGTCTTTAAGCTCTGTGTTGGTTTTGGTAACTATTAAGTATATAAATCTTAAAAAAGTTGGCGGAAGTTTGTTATTATTATCATCTTTTTTTTAAAATACATATTTATAAAAATTCAATTACGTTCTGTACCGAACTTAATTTACATTTCTAGGATTTTTATATAGTTTGACGTTCATTCCTTGTTAGACATGGTGTAACTAAATCTTTTAATAAATTTTGTATAAAAAAGTATTTTTTAACATCCGAAGATATCTTTTTATACTAAATAATTAATTAATATAACTAAGTTCATCTTTTTTTTTGTTTTTTAACTAAACAAGAGCTGTCCATTTCTAGTCTAAAAATAGACCATTAAGATTTTTATTGCTACAATGAGTCTGAAATAGAAGCAAAATTCATAAATTTAAAATAATATCTATAGTTTACAATTGAATTTTTAGATTTAAGTAATTTTTGTTTGTGTTGTAATTATTTATATTATATATTTATGTCTATACATTTTGTTTTATTCAAAGAAAATTTTAAAACTAATGTGGTTTGCAAACATGTATCAGTAATTTTGCCCCATCATCATACACTGTATTGTTTAATTAAAGTTAAAATCACTAACACTAAAGCTTACTTTTTGTTAACTAAAATACGTCTAGAAAATTATAATACTATTAAAAACTTAAAAAAAAAATTATAAAATTAAATAAAGTTGTAGAGCTGAAGTTTTCTTTTAAATATAAAGTTTCATTCAATTAAATATTGCAGGTATTGTTAAAAAGAGCATAAAATTTTCTATTATTTGCTTCAAAAAAAAAATTATAATATAGCTATAAACTAAAGTAAAAACGTACTTTACTTAAACTAACATAGAATATTTATTATGATTCTAATTCACAAGATTTTTTTTTACTTTTTCAGTTAGTTTTGAAACCCTTAAAACTTTCATCAACCACCCATGGCTACAAAAGAAAGTACGAGTGAAGAAAGCAAAAATAAGTGTTATGTTAAACAAAACATATTAAGTTTGTTTGAAAATACTTCAGAGTCTGTAGGTCATAGCTTTTTGAAGTTAGCCAAAGAAAACGCAAACAAAAAATTTAACAAAAACCATACTTTTTTGTCACCATATATATGTAAGATTTTTTTTCTAGTTTACCAAATGCATTTTTGTAATAATTTGAAGTAATATTTTTTTCTGTTATACTTTGATTAAACAATTTATTATATCTTTGTTATAATTACAATTCCCGTATTGTTATTAACGGGAAAAAGACACTACAAATTCTGACAATTCAAGTTCAGATAATTAAAATTATAAAAAAAAATCATAAATGGCTGCAAGTTATAAAATATATTTAATAAAAAAATAAATATACATTAATGGTTGTAGGTATATTTTATACCTAAATACGAAAATTTATTAATTTGCAAACTTTTGAATAACTTAAGAGATATGGCTAAAATAAGTTTAAATTGTACTAATTTTTAGTAATTTTGAATTTTTTTTTTTTAAGTTTTTAATTATAGTTTATTTTTAAAAATTATAAATTTTACAACAACTCTACAACCGTTTTTTTTTAATTCTTGAGTATTAGAAGTTCAAATTTTCGATAAATGAAATGTCATGTAACCCTTTACTAACTATACTAAGTATAAAATTTTAAAAACTGTGCACAGATATTAAATTAAGATGTGTTAAAAGATAAAAAAATTAATTGTGATTTTTCTTCTACAATAATTTTTGTTGGTTTTTTAGGCATTTTTAAAATTTCGTCCTGACTTTTTGTATAAGTGACTTTTTTTAAATGAAGTGACGTTTTAGTTATCTGTAAATCAATTTAATTTTATTTAAACTTTAATTAAAGAGATATTTTTCTAATTTTTGTTTTTGTAATTTAAAAAAAATATTTAAGGTTTAATGTATATATTTTTTAAAGTACCTCATATTAAAGCTAGTGTAAATAAATATTATTACCACAATAAAGCGTTTATAAAACAAGTTAAAACTTGTATTTAGTTAAGTAAAAAATGGCTTAAAATAATTTGTAAACTTAAAATATAATTTTATCTTTAAAAACGAAACACTCTGTTTATCACTAAATAAAAAAGTTATAAATAATTAAACGTTCTATATAACAACTTAACAATTACTTAACTATATTTAATTTTTTTATTTTGTTTTTAAACTGAAACAAATTAATCTCACATACTAGTAATACAGTAAGATATCAGTATTAACTCTAACACTATTTATAATTTTTTTTTTGACTTTTGATATGCGATTAAACTTTTAAAAGCTGTGATAAAGAAGTTTTAAATACAAGTTAAGATATAGTCATGTATCCTTTGAGTAAAGATTCCAGTTGAGATCCTCTTAGATACGTATTACGCATACTTAAACAAAAAAACACTCTAATGAAATAAAAGTTCCTTTTTCTCAGATAAATTTATTAGCTTAAATTAGAAATAATACCTTGTTTATCTTTTTGTTTTTCTCACTACAAATGTCAATTATATTTTCGTTTTTTTTTTTAACTAGCTATGTTAAGTAGTTTTTTTTTTAAATCTTTAATTCTAATACTAGTTAATCGGTTAAAACAATTGTCTAATTTATATATACTAAATATTATTTATTTTTTTTTTTACATTTCAGGTCATACTATGCAAAAAAACGACCAGCTAGTTCAAGATATGAAAAGGAACAAAGTTAATTTGAATGATGACGTACAAATCAAAACTTTAGAGATATTTAAATCCATAATAGACTTTAAAAACGCAGAAAAAGTCATCATAGCTAACATTTTCAATATCAGAATACTCACTCCAAAGAATCTCAGAAGTCTCAAGAATATTTGTAGTATTTTAACTACTAACTCCCTACCTTTTCCTAATGGAAAAATTTTTAATTTTGGTAAACTTGAAAGTTTTCTTAAGGCTTTAAAGAGTTGAGACTAGAAGACAAAGTTTTTATAAAAGAAGTAGAAGTGAATAAAAGTTTAGAAGACGAAAGTATATCAATCTACAATACATTCAGGCCGCCTGTGACACTCGACAACGCAGCCTACTACCACTCCCTCGGAATCTATTTCGGCTTCGAGAAATTATCCGAGTTGACACGCAACCTAATTGAACGTTTTTTTACAATTGTGGTAGAAACCGACAGGTTTTTAGAGTTAGACAACGAGATAGTTTCTGATATACTTTCAAGCTCCGAACTTAATATTAATTCTGAAATGGAAGTCTTAAATGCAGCTGTTGCGTGGATAAGCCACGACGTTGAAAACCGCGAGAAATTCGCATTTGATCTTTTGAAGAAGGTCCGTCTTCCTTTGTTGTCATCTGCAGATTTGAGGCAGATTCTTGATAGTATTAATTGTTTCACCAAAAACAAGATATGCCTTGACCCGATGAATGCGCTTATAGAAGAGAAACATAATTAAAACGTCTAAGATTGTATAGTTTAGGCTTAAAAATGTTTAAGTCATTATGAAGTATGGTTTTTTTTTTTTTTTTTAATTATTTTGTTGTGCTGAAATAAATATTCATTAGAAAGATCATTTTTTGTTTTGTTGTTACTTTTTTTAAAGTAAATAAATTAAGTTAGACATGTTTTAAGTTCAAATTTTTATGATATTGTATAGTTTTCTAAAACATTCTGATCTTTTTTTAATTCTCATCAAAAATCTAGTATGGTTTAACGAAATTGTAAAGATTTATTTGTAAAGTAAGGGAATGCATTAATTGAAAATTGAAAAATAAAATTGAAATAGTAATGTACTACTATGTTACACTATACTTTTTTTCAAACCTTTTACAAAAAAAAAACAGCTGACCTAAAACAAATTACTTGTAGAAAGTTTTTATAAAAGAAAAAGTTTAAACTCTTCAAAGTATATTATTTTTTATCACTTAAATTCTAACTGTTCTGGTTAAACTTAGTTGGCCGGAGTGGCTATAGACACAACATACTTTTCTTTTAAGATTGCAACTCTTCAATAAAACCAATGCTTTATTTTTGCAAAGATTTTGCACTGTTTATCTACTGTAGAAACTATTAAGCTGCTTTTAAAAAGGTTTAAAAATTCGGTTATAATATATAGGTAAAACAAAGGAAATTGGAGGTATTGACATTTAAGCATTTTTATGACGTCACAACAAAACAAACAAAGTTGTACTAACCCGATGATATATATAAAAAAATAAATAGTAGAGATAAAGTTTAAAGGGCATTAATAAAGGTATTCAATATTTTGTTTTGATCTTCATAAGTACAGTAAGGACAGTGTTACAAGTTAAAAAGGTACGCACTTAATCTTAAAAAGTGTGATATCATCAATTAAAAAAATCACTTTATCAACCATGATACTAATATGTCTAATACTGATTAAATAAATTTAAGTCTAGTTACCAAAATAACCAATAAAAACGATTTTTTTTATGTATGTACGTACTAGTTATTGTACAAAGGAAAAAGTCAAAACTGTATGTACACATTTCCTCTGTAAAGTACACAATTCTGACTACGTTTCTAATTTGTTTCAAGTTACTTACCTTATCAATGGCTTTGCAGTAACAATTTTTTCAAAAATAAAGTTTTAAGTTACAAGTTATTCAAGCTTCAGCTTTGTGACTTTTACCAATAATTTATTTTTATCATGTACTTAAAATTTTAATTTTAAATTTTTGCTTGTTTAAAACTTAAAAGTTTTTATATTCAAAATTATAAGTTTCTGCATTCAAAAATAGACTAAACTAAGATACTAAATCTAATTTACACAGTTGTCCGATAGTGTGTTATAAGTGTTGATTTCGTAAAAAAGTTTAAAGTATTTGTATTTTACTACATATGCAGTTTTGTTGAAGTTTTTATATATATTATTTAAATACTACTTTTTGTTAAATTAAAAGCTATGTTTATGATAAACCTATGCTACTTAAGAATTTTCAATAAATAAAATTCAGTTGTCTGTCTATCTTTTATAAAAACTTAGAACATTCTTGCTTATTTTTTAGTCCTGGACAAAACATTAAACTGTTATCTTGGTGTATGACATAGCAATCATTTTCTTTTTTCTTTTTTTTAAATTTAAACGAAATAATGAAAGAATTTTCACGGTAATTTTGTGTAAATAGTTTATATTTATAATTTTCATATTATTATAATTTTTGGTCAATAAGAACAGAAAAAACACTTTTTAGTAGTTTATAAAATGTCAATTAATTGTTTTATTTTTGGTTCATACAATTTTTATTTTGAATTTAGTTTTACGTTTTTATAAGTTAAAAAAAGAAAAAAAAAACGTATAACAAACAATTGTTATGAGTTTGTTTTCGTTATGATTAAATTACGTTAACTTTTAACAACAACAAAGTTGTTTACTAAGAATATGACAGAAGCTAAAATTGAAAACAATGTCCTCAATCTCTTTTAAAGGTTGTTTTACTTTTTTTCACTAAATTTGATTAAGTTAATGGCTATATAAAAAGATTTCATAAGATATTTTTATTAGTAATAAAATTGCCAGTTTGAAAGTAAGGTAAAAACATTTTTGTTTTGATTTCAACAAATACAAAAACTTTTTACAGAAAAATAAAATAAAACAGAAAAACTCGCTTTTTCTAAAAAAATATAGCAAAACATACAAAATGAACGTAATCCTGATTTTCTTTTAATTTAAGTATAAATATAAAGTAAACTTAAAACAAGTTAGGGGTTTATAAAGACATTTTTTTAGTATGTATAATGTTTGAAGAAAATGCTTTTTCAATTATATTATGTATCTAAAATTATTTATTAAAGTGTTTTTTATAAGCAGCTTAGGTTTGGAAGTAAAACTAAATGAAAAAACTCAAAAAAAGTTGTGTTTGTAATAAATAAGTACTTACAAATAATTTCATAGCTATTCACTGTATTTTTTGCAGTGTTTTTTATTAAAACTTTCATTTATTTTGTAGTATGAAGAGAAAGACAACTTAGATAAAAACGCACTGCAATCGAGCACATAAAATCTATTTAAGAGATTTATTTCCTGATGAAATAAAACAGATAAAATTGATACTAATTAAAAATGGCTATGCACAAGACGTTGTTAACAAATAATAGATTTACATCTTAAAAGTTTAAACAAAATTATGCCAGCAGGCCCGGAGAAATGCTTGATTCCTTTAACACTGCCTTATGTCAATAAAAACTCAAAAATTTTAGAAAAATATATTTGTCAAATGGTAAACAGGGACTTATCATTTGGTAGCCGATAGTTTTTTTTCGTATCCAAACCAATGATTAGACCTGAGGGCGAAGATCCGGTAGCAGAATTAAAAAAAAGTATGGTAGTTTACCAGTTTAACTGCTTCTGTGAAGCTAGTTAGGTCGGAATGACCTCAAGTCAATTTGGCAAAAGGATAAAGGAGCATATTCCAAAAAGTATCGACGAATTTTGTATAATGAGTAATAAGAAAAGTAAATCTATTAGAGTAGTAAATGCTACAAAAATATCTGCTATTGCAGAACACCTAGTAAATAACTTTGATTGTGAAAGTAACTATAACTTATTAAAAATTGTTTTCACATTTCTGAATTAATTAAACTTTAAGCTATTTGTATTTTGTTAAGGAAATCAAATTGTGTAAACATAAAGATTTTGATTTTACTATTTCGTTGTTTTCTTAAATAGTTTTATAAGTTGTTACTATGTTTTTTTTTCTTGCAATGTAATTTGAAGTACTTATGTATTGTTAATTAGCCTTTGCTTTATTATTACTTTTACGCTGATTACATTTTCACTATATATGCTAGATTTAAAATTTTATTGCTTAGTATACAACGGATGAAATAAGCATAAAATATATTTTGTTCTGAAAAATTTTTAAGTTCAAAATTGAGTCTTATGTCTATTTTTGAAAGAATTTATTAAAGTGTCCAGAAATATTTAATTTTCATTTTTATAAAAAATCAAACGGCTCTGCAAAACAACTAAAATTAATTTATTTTTTTAGTGTTTTCAAACTTTTGAAATCTAAAATTTTCACTAGTTGTAAAATCCGAAATAGTTAATACAAAGTTTAATGCATAAAGTTTACTTTTTGCACGGTCATTTTTGATAAGTCTAATTAACTTAAATGCTTAACTAACATAGTTATGAGTTTAATCAATTTTGAAAGTAGTATCCGATAAATTAAGTTATTAAACAATATGGTTGTTGTTCAACTATTTAAATAAAAACAGCTGTAAATTTAAAAAATCTTTCCTAAAAATACTAACTTAATGCATTTTAGAAAAGTTTTAACAATTATTTTTCAAACCTTAAGAAATATTGAATGAATCTACACTTATAATAACTTTTGAAAATCTAGTAAAGTAAAAACTGCTTAAATAGTTAGGGGGCCGTGAGCAGCAAAGGGGTTAAAGGGGAGGGGGGCATGAGCAGTAAAGGAACCACAGGCGGCCATGAATTTATAGTTTGAAATTTACACTAGATATTTTTAGTTTCAGATAAAGAGTAAAAAAAAAAAGTTTTAGGTGCTTTAAATGTCAATTTTTGTTATTGAAGGGGGCCATGGCTTTTTTAATTTCTTTATAGGGGGTCATTTGCAAGAAGTTTGGGAAACCCTCTCCTAGACCTTCTAATTAATTTTTTCTTCCATAACAGCAGTCAACAGACCAACACACTCCTTGTTTTTGGTGAAACAATCGCTACTATCAAGAATAAGCCTCAAAGCTGCAGATGACAACAAAGGAAGACGAATTTTTTTCAAAAGATCGAGTGCGAACTTCCCGCGGTTTTCAGCGTCTTGGCTTATCCACGCATCAGCTGCATTTAATAAACCCATCTTCGAAGTAATGCAGAGTTCAGAACTTTAAAGTATATCAGAAAGCAATTCGTTGTCCAACTCCAAAAAGCTGTCAGATTTAATTACATCTGTGAAGCGATCTTCAATGAATTGAGTAACAAATTTGATAAATTCTTAAATAAATCTTAAATATCTTGTTATCATTCATCCCAAAGCTAACAAAGTTTTAGGTAGTTAAAGCATTTAGTTTTAATGTGATTGATCTTTTCTTTTTTATAAATAGTTAGTTTTTTGCTGAAAACATTTTAAAGTCATATTTTAGTTCAATCTTTTACTGAAAATTTGTCGATAAAGTAGTTTACTTTAAAAGTACATAAATTATCAGCTCTGATTTAGTTTTCTTTAGTAATCAATATAGTTTAAATTAACATTTATTTTATTTATATTCGTAGCAATTCAATGTATTTCAGAACTCAATTTATATTCTTTAATTTAGCTAAGTATTGAAAAGTTAGAGAAAAAAAGTTAGTGACTAGTGTTTTAGTAAAATTAGTTTTTTTTTAATGTCGCTTTTATGTTCTTGTTAAATTTTTGAAAGTTAAATAGAATCAACAATTTTCAGACTGTTATTTTAATATTCCATGATTTCATATGAAAGTTTTACTTTTTTGCTTTACGTTTGCTTTACTTACAAACAGCTGGTACTAAATCAAAATATTATAATCATGTTGAATTTGATTAATAACTTTTAAGATAAATAAATATTTGAAAACAATATTAACACATTAAGATTTTAAATTGAAAATCACATATTACTATACATAACATACTATGCGCAAACTTTGAACTAGATATTTCAGTTTTAGTTTAAACTACAAACTATTTAAATTTGAATAACACTTATTTACTACTAATAAATAAGTTTTTGTTATACAGCCTTTGATTTTTTTAATTTATAGCAATTTAAAAACTTGTTATATTATATTAGATTTATAAACAGTTTTAGATATTATGTTTTCTTTTTTAACAACTTTTTGTTAGTTTTGTAGTATTCTGGTTCTTATAGTTAACAAAAACCGATCATATCATTTTAACTGCTCAACAAAAATATTGATAAAGTTACACTTCCATTTTGTGTATGAGTTTGAATTAAAATATTTCGTATTTTTAATAAGATATATATTAATAGTTTAAATCTAAAACCATATTTATTTAGTAAAGTTATGAATTTTATAAGATATATTTCTAAATAAATTAAATATATAAGTTTTCAAGTTTTGTCTATAATCTTTTTTCTTTAAATAATTTGTTGTCAAAGTGTACACTAATGTATACATAATTTTTTTAGGCTGCGAAAAAATTTTAGGGTACAATAAAATTATTTAGGTGTGCACGAAATTTTTAGGGTACATTAAAGGTAATTCATCAATTTAATTATTTCAAGCTCATCTTTAAATACTACAATTAAATCAAGCCCTGGTGCTTAATTTAGCTGGTCATAAGTTGACCATTTTAATCTTAAGACTATTCTGGTCTTAAAACTTAACTGTCTTCTTTCAGTAAACAGTATTGCTAAAAATACATTAACAAGTATAAGAAGAATAATATGGATGCTCACAACTAATGTCAATTTTCTTGTAAATAGTAAGATTTTTCAAATTACAATATTATGCTTGTTTGACCATTTTTCTTAACTTAAACCAAAATAGCTAATGTTATATACTTTTAGAACTAAACAAATATTTTTACAACATGATAATAAAAATATTATCAATAACAACTATAATTCAAAAATAGATTTTTATAATTGAAAAAATACTAACAAGTTATCCTGAAAATATCAAATATGATAAAGCTTTGTTAAACATACTAATTAGTCTCTTCAATAACATCATAGTCATTGTATTAAATATATTCAAAGTAATATTTCTTAGTTTCAAATAATTTAAAGTTTTACTATTTTATATATTTTTAATTTATAAGTGTATTTGTACTAAAGTATAATTAGAAAATTGTATAAGAAAATACTGGCTTAGATTGACTCAGTTGCCCAATACTAAAGTTGCCTCACACAGAGGCTAAGATGAAATTTTAAAGAGTTGTGTAAAAACTCAGTCCGGCTTGAGATATATTGTAGCTTTTTTTGTAAGTTCTCAGGCTATTTAAGCTTGTTGTTTTGTTAATAAAGTTTAAGCTAGTGTATTAATTAGTTTTTTATTTAGTAATTTTAATTTTCAAAGCTACCTTTTATTTTCTAGTAAATTAGTATATTTATTTGAACAAGAAAATTAAAAAAAAAATCCTTGATTGATTGTACATTTTCAGTTTTAAAAATTATATTCTACTTTTTTTTTCTGTTTAATTCAAAGTGGACTCACAATAGTTTGATGTAACTCTGGCTAACACTTATAACTACTTTGATGATTCATTTTTACTTAGACTAACATTTTTACTCTAAAAAGTGGCAGATCTGTTAATATCCAGTTCTAACTTTTATCATAAGTCAGGGTTGCTTTTCACTTATATTAGATTTCATTTTTTTAAAACCTAAATGGGAAAAGGGAGATTTTTTTTGTCAAAAATTAAGCTAGTTCTAATACTTTTGTTAAGTATACGGATTCATTTATAAATCATATTTTTTCAATTTTTTTTTTTTTTTGATCTTACTTTTCTTATTGTAATAATAATAATTTTTGGTTTTACGGTTGGTTAGCCTTTAAACTCTTTTACCTATGACTCTTTGATTTTATTAAACTTACTGGGTTGCCAAAAAATCTTGATTTCTTGAAAAACCTGAAAAAAAACTATAACTTGTCAATATAGGCTATAAAAACCTGGAAAACCCTGTAATTTTACCAACTTTCACATGTTTATTAGTCAAATTTCAATTTGATAAAAAAATCTATCGTATAATTTGACAAAGACTAGTTTAATTTAATTTATACTGGGTTGCCACACAGTCAGGATAATTAAGGTCACTATCACATTTTGAAAAACTTACGATAACTATAAATATAAACTATAACTTGTCAATATAGGTTATAAAAACTTGGAAAAACCTGTAATTTAACCAACTTTTACATGTTTATTAGTCAAATTTCAATTTGACGCAAAAATCTATTGTATAGATAAATTTTTTGTCAAAATTGAAATTTTTTTATCAAAAAATATATTAACAGTAGCTTTAAGATAATTCTTTAAAGTTGTTAAGCTATTTAATACATTTATTTACCTAAAACTTAATTCTAAACAAAAAAAGATCCTAGGCATGTAATTTTTAAAAAATTGAAGAAATTTAAAAAACCTAGAGAAAATTTTCCAAAAATAATTGGCAAGCCTGATCTTAATATGACAAAGGCTAGTTTAATTTAATTTATACTGGGTTTCCGCACAGTCAGGATAATTAAGGTCACTAACACATTTTGAAAAACTTACGATAACTTGTAATAACTCAAACTAACGTAGACAAGTTAGAAATTAAAAAACTCATACTAACTCAGGTGATTTTGATTTTTTTATAACAAACAACTCAGCATACTTTAAAAACTTTTAGAAAATCTCAATCCAGTATTTTTTTAGATTTTGAATAAGATTATCATTATTTTAGTGTTTTAATATTAAAATGTTTTATAGTCGAGTTTCTTTAAAATCCTATCTAAAATATCTTGCTTTAATAAAAAAATGTTTGCCAAAATCAGGTGGCAGCCTTGCTTATGCTTTTTGTTGGGTACTTAGACTTTTTTCTAGGTTTTAACAAAGGCAAACCTACTAATCATTCTTTTGACACTTATAATCTCTGTTAAAGTTAACTTAAAGTACCAAATGGAAATCTCAATTTGTTTTATATATAAATCAATATTTTTTTAATTTTTAAAACTTATCAAAGTATTTATATTATGAAAGTTAAAAAAATAGCTGATTTTTTGTATTTTTCAAACATTCTTTCAATTAAATTTTTTTTTTTGTTTTGTACTATAAAATTGAAATTTTTAAATGTCAAGTTAAATTTCATAACCTTGAAAATAAAATATTAATTATTAGTCTTTTAATTTAATTGATTTTATTGGAATAAAAATAGCTTATGTTTAAGATTTTTCCTTACGTTCTTTAGTTATTTAGTCTTTTCTTTATCTGAAAAAAAAAACTTATATTATATTCTTTTTTAAGCATTGTTGTATACTCTTATTCTAATATTTAAAAAAAGGTTAGTTTGAGTTTTTTTTAGGTTTAAATTAAAACTCAGACTAGTAAGATTTCTTTAGTAATCAGGTTAGTATAGAACTTTTTATCTAAACATAAGGCTAGTTTTATGAAACTAGAATATTTGTTTCATAAAAAAAATATTTTTAATTAGTTAAAAATATGTCTGTGTGTTATATTAATGATATATCTTGGACGATCAAACTTTTTCAACAATGTTTTTTAAAGTGTTTGGCTCTTATTACTGTTTTAATAAGTGATTTTATTGGTAAATTTTTTAAAAACAATGTGGTCAGCAAAAATTTGTATCAGTAAATTTTGCCTGTCAATCATACACTATTTTGATAATTAAAAGTAAAACTACTAAAACTAATATTTATTATTTTTACACTAAAATACGTCTACAAAATTTTATGAATAGTATATATACAATAAAAAAATTGTTTTAAAAATATTATATTAAATCATTGAAATTAATATTTTTTTATAATATCAAGACTTAAGCTTTCTTTTAATATTAAAATTTCATTCAACTAAAGACTACAGTTATTGTTAAATAGAGTATTAAATTTTCTATCATTATGTAAATAATTAAATGATAAAGCTTTTAGCTATAAATTGAAGTCAAAACTTACTTTACTTAATCTAAAAATGACTACAAATTTGATTCTAATTACACAGAAAGATATAAAAGACAAACAATTTTATTAAAACTAGATATATTTCGAGCAATTATCATCAGTAGAGTACAAAGCTAATGAGTAATAAAATTTAACAAACTTATATACTAACTAAGTAATCAAGTAATCATAAAGTAATCAAGCGATTAATTTAAGACAAAAGCAATTAGTAACAGTTGAATTCATATAAGTTTACTTGCTTTATATTTGGTCCACAGTAAAAGTAAACATATATAAAATGAAAACAACACTTATAAATTATTATAAAAATTAAGTAACAGTATAGTCTAAAGATGTTTGCTTACATAAACCAAGTTTCCTCAAAAAAAACACAAATGGCTTCTAATTTGATCAAATCGAAAGCATTACTACAAGTTTTTTTAATTTTTAATAAATTTAAACTATAACTGTTTGCGGAAGTTTGATTATTAACCAAATGTTTTGCAATAAACTAATCAAACATTTACAATCTAAATAGATTTAAAAATATAAAATCGTATAGTAATTGTTTTGGTTTGATTTAACTGGAAACTATTTGTAATTTATTAAGGAAACCTGTTTCAAGTAAATAAAAAGATTTTGACTATATTGTTTCTTTATTTTCTAAATACTTTATAAGTGTTGTTTTCATTTTATCAATGTTTAGTTTTACTGTGGATCAATTATAACGTAAGTAAACTTGAATGATTTTAACTATTATTAATTGCTTTTGTTTTTTATCAATCTCTTGATTCTTTTTTTACTTGCTTGCTATATAAGCTTGTGAAATATTAATACTTGTTTGTACTTTAATGATGAGAATTGCTCGAAATATATCTAGTTTTATTTATATTGAGTGTCTTGTATATCTTACTGTATAACTACTAGTCACTTATTTTCTAATATTGGATTCTAATTCACAAGATTTTTTTTTCAGTTATTCAGTTAGTTTTAAAACGCTTAAAGTTTTCAGCAACTAAGCCATGGCTACAAATGTTAATACGAGAGAAGATAGCAAAAATATATGTCGTGTTTATCAAAACAACTTAAGTTTGTTTGAAGATACTTCAAAGTCTGTAGGTCATAGCCTTTTGAAGTTAGCTAAAGAAAACGCGAACAGAAAGTTTAACAAAAACCATACATTTTTGTCACCATATTTAAGTAAGATTTTTTTTACAGTTTACCAAATGCATTTTTGTGACAATTTAAAGTAATGTTTTGTGTTGTCATACTTGGTAAGTCATTTTTTATATCGTTGTTATTTTTACAACTTCCCTATTACTACTAGCGGGAAAATGAAAATGCAAATTCTTACAATTCAAGTTCAGACAATTTAAATTTTATAAGTTTTTTATAAATGGCCACAACTTATAAAATTAAGTTTATTAAAAAAAAAGAAATATACGTATGTAGGTATAATTGTTACCAACTTACCAACTTTTATTATTTTCAAAGGTCTGAATATTTTAAAAAATTTGCTAAAATGAGTTTTAAAATATACTTGTATTTAGTAGTTGTTAATATTATCGTTCAAAAAATTTTATTTTATAGTTTACTCTCTAATATTATAATATTTGTTTAGTAGATCTACAACCGCTTTTTTAAATTTTAATGATACTTATTACTTTTAGAATTATGGGCCATTTAACTTTATTTTAAAAAATTGAGTATTATTTCAACTGTCGAAATTCAAATTATCATGTAACGGTTACTAACTATACTGATATCGAGATAGTTTAAAAACTGTCCATAGTGGTTACATATCTGTACTGACTTTAACACTACTTAGATATTCTATTTGACTTTTAAATTTTAATCAAGCTTTTAAAAGCTGTGATAAAACATTCTTTAAATCAACTTAAGATGTAGTCATATATTACTTGAGTAAAGATTTAAGTTATGATCCTCTAAGATACATACTTCTGTTGAGTACGCATACTTAAACAAACAAACACAGTGATCAAATAAAAGTTCTTTTTTCTCGGCAAATTTAATAGCTTAGATCAGAAGTTATTCTTTGTTTATTTAATTTTTTTATTACTGCAAACGTCATTTATATTCTTTTAAGATTTTTCTAACTAGCTGTGTTAGTTAGACTTTTTATAAACTATATTTTGAAACATTTAATTACGCTACTAGTAAATCGGTTGAAATAATTATCTAATTTATAATTACTAAATATTATTTAAAAACACTTTTAACACTTCAGGTCATATTATGCAAGAAAACGACCAGCTAGTTCAAGATGTGAAAAGGAACAAAGTTAATTTGAATGATGACGTACAAATCAAAACTTCAAATATGTTTAAATCCATAATAGACTTTAAAAACGCCGAAAACGTTATTGAAATAGCAAAAATTTTTAATATCAGAATACTCACTCCAAAAAATCTCAAAAATCTCAAAAAGATTTGTAGTATTTTAATTAGTAACTCCTTACCTTTTCCTGATGAAAAAATTTATAATTTTGTTAAACTTGAATGCTTTCTAAAGGCTTTAAACAAGATGAGACCAGATGACATTTTTTTTATAAAAGAATTAGAAGTGAATAAAAGTTTAGAAGACGAAACTATATCAATCTACAATACATTCAGGTCGAAAGTAACACTCGGGAACGCAGCCTACTGCCACTCCCTCGCAGTTTATTTCTGCTTAGACAAGTTATCTGAGTTGACACTAAACGACATTGGACGTTGGTTTCCACTTGTGGTAAAAACCGACAGCTTTTTAGAGTTAGACAACGACATAGTTGCCGAGATACTTGCAAGCTCCGGACTTAATACTAGTTCTGAGATGGAAGTTTTAAATGCAGCTGATGCGTGGATAAGCCACGACGCTAAAAACCGCGGAAAATTCGCACTTGATCTTTTGAAGAAGGTCCGTCTTCCTTTGTTGTCATCTGCAGCGTTGAGGCATATTCTTAATAGTGGTAATTGTTTCACTAAAATCAAGGAGTGTGTTGATCTGTTGAATGCGGTTCTGAAATAGAAAAAAGTTTAGTAGGACTAGGATAATATAGTTGAAGCAAAACTATGTTTAAGTCATTATGAACTATGATTTTTGATTGTTTTACTAAGCTATTGTATTGTGCAAAAATAAATATTCATTTGAAATATCGTTTTTTGCTTTGTTGTTACTTTTTCAAAATAAATAAACTTAGTTAGACATGTTTTAAGTTTCAATTTTTATGCTATTGTCTAGTATTTTTTTAACCGTCTGATCTTTTTTTAATTCTCATTAAAAATCTAGTATGATTTATCAAAATTGTTCAGATTTATTTGTAAAGTAAGGAGATACTTTAATTGTAGATTGAAAGAAAAATTGAAGTAGTAATGTACTACTATGTTACACCATTTGTATTTTAAAATCGTTTACAAAAAAACATCTGACCTAAAACGAATTATTTGTAGAAAATTTTTATAAAAGAAAAAGTCTAAACTCTTCAAAGTTAATTATTTTAAATTCCTAACTGTTCTGGTTCAATTATACTAAACTTAATTGGCCGGAGTGGCGTAAATAGACCTAACATACTTTTCTTTTAAGATGGCAACTCTTTTTTTAAATCCAATACTTTATTTTTGCAAAGATTTTGCAACAGAAATATCATGAAAAACTGTTTAGATACTGTTAAAAAGGTTTAAAAACTCAGTTTAATATATAGGTAATTGGAGGTAATGACATAAAAACATTTTTATGACGTCACAACAAAATAAAACAAACAAAGTTGTACTACCCCCTGATGAATATAAAAAATATATAAGTAGAGATAAAGTTTAAAGGGCATTAATAAAGGTATTCTATAGTTTGTTTCGGTTTTCCATAAGTACAGTAAGGACAGTGTTTTAAAGGTACGCTTTAATCTTAAAAAATGTGATTTTATCAAATAAAAAAATCACTCTATCAACCATAATTCTATCATGTCTAATACTAATTAAATAAATAAAAGTCTAGTTACCAAAATAACCAAAAATAAACGTTTTTATTTTGTATTGACGTACTAGTTATTGTACAAACGAAAAAAAACAAAACTGTCTGTACCCATTTCCTCTGTAAAGTACACAATTCTGACTACATTTCTCCTTTGTTTCAAGTCACTTACCTTATCGATGGCTTTGCAGTAACATTTTTTTCAAAAATAAAGTTTTAAGTTACAAGTTATTCAAGCTTCAGCTTTGTGACTTTTAACGATCATTTATTTTGACTATGTATAAAAAATTATAGTTTAGAATTGTTATTTGTTTAAAACTCGAAATTATAAGTTTTTGCATTCAAAAATAGACTAAATTGAAATAATAAATCTATTTTACACATGTGTCTGATAGTGTTTTATTATAACTGTTTTGATTTCGTAAAAAAAGTTTAATATATAAGTATTTTACTACATATGCAGTTTTGTCAAAATATGAATATATATTATCTTAAAACTATTATTTGGTTTTTTTAAAAGCTATGTTTATGATAAACCTATGTTACTTAAAAATTTTCAATATATAAAATCTATTGTTCTGTCAGTCTTTTTTAAAAACTTAAACAGTTCTTGCTTTTTTTTTTTCCTGGACAAAAAATTAAACTGTTATCATAGTGTATGGCACAATAACCAAAAAGATTTCGTTTTTTGACATACATAAGAGATAATAAAAGAACTTTCACAGTAATCTTGTGTATTTCTAATAATATAGTAATTTTTGGTCAAAAAAAACACAAAAAAAAACTGTACTCTTCACTTTATTTTTTGCAGTGTTTTTGACAAAAGAAGTTCGATAAAGTAAACAGTGGTTTAAAGAAACAAAGGAATTTTAAAAAAGAAACTAAAACATCAAAGCAATTATAGACAATGAAATTGATAAAATGCACAGCTTTAGTACTTTTTATTTATGTTTATATCAACAAAAGTTCTTGTTTAATGTATTAAATTTATATTTTTATAAAAATCTGTTTAAACTACGACCTTTAAAAAACATCCAAGTATTTTCCCTAACAATCATTTTAGATACATCAACTGACCGCACAAGTTTTATCATAGTTTTTAAAACACATAAATACAAGCATTTGCTTCAAGTATTTTAGTATAAAACTAATTTGATTTTAAACATCATTATTTTATTGTATAAAACAACAAAAGGCTCTACAAATAACTATTTTTTTTTTATATCTTCAAGTTTTTACTAGTAACAAAAATCCGACTCAGTTAAAAACAAAGTTTGATGCATAAAGTTTACTTTTTACACGGTCATTTTTGATGATTTTAGTTAACTTTAACTAGTGTAGTTATGAGTTTAATCATCTTTAAAAGTAGTTTCCGATACATTTAAGTTAGCAAACATTATGCTTGTTGTTTAACTATTTAAATAAAAACAGCTGTTGTAAAACATTACCTAATGAACTAACTAAATGGATATTAAAACAGTTTTAATAACTATTTTTCATACAATAACAAATTTTAAATGGATTTACACTTATTATAACTTTTAAAAATCTAGTTAAGTAAAAACTGCTTTGATACTTAGGGGACCACGAGCAGTAAAGGGGTTAAGAGGGGGGACATGAGCATTAAAGGAGCCACAGGGGACCATGAATTATTAGTTTGTAACTTACACTAGTTATTGTTGAATAACAGATGAAGTGCAAAAAAAATTGTTTTAGGTGTTTTCAATAGTAGTTTTTAAGCAATGTTGTTGTAGATGGCCATGACTTTTTTAATTTCTTTAAAGCGGGTCATATGCAAAAAAGTTTGAGAAACCCTATCCTAGACCTTCTAATTATTTTTCCTCCTTCACAACCGCATTCAACAGGTCCTTGTTTTTAGTGAAACAACTACCATTATCAATAATATACCTCAATGCTGCAGATGACAACAATGGAAGACGAACCTTCTTCAAACGATCAAGTGCGAATTTCTCGCGGTTTTTAGCGTCGTTTCTTATTCACGTATCAGCTGCATTTATAACTACCATTCCTGAAGTACTATTAAGTCTGGAGCTTGAAGGTATCCCAGCAAGTATTTCGTTGTCCAACTCCAAAAAGCTGTTAGTTTCAACTACATCTGTGAAGCGACGTTCAATGAAATTGAGTAATAAATTCATGTTGTTAACATCATGTTGTTATCATTCATTCCGAAGCTAACAAAGTTTTAGGAAGTTAAAGAATTTAGTTTTATTGTGACTGACCTTTTCTTTTGTATGAAAAATTATTTTTTCCTTTAAAAATATTTTCAAATTCATATTTTAATTTAAACCTTTTACTGAAAATTTGTGAATAAAGTTGTTTACTTAAAAAGTACATAATTATAAGCTCTGATTTATTATTTTTATTAGTCATCAAACAGTTAAAAATAAAGTGTATTTTATTTTTATACGTAGCGACCCAATATATTTCAAAGTTGATTTTATATTCTATAATATAGCTAAGTATTAAAATGTCAGAAAAAAAAATTAGTAATTAGTGTTTTAGTAAAATTAAAATTTTTTAAATGTCGCTTGTACGTTTTTTGTTAAATTTTTGAATGTTAATTAAAATTAACTAAAATTCAGTTAAGTACTAAAATGTTTCATATGAAAATTTACTTTTTTGCTTTACGTTTGCGCTACTTACAAAAAGCCAGTACTAATTTAAAATCAAAACATTTTAATGATGTTAAAATTTATTAATAACTTTTAAGATCCTGTTTTTAAAGTAAAAACATTATTAACTCATTTAGATTTTTAAGTAAAAATCATATACTAGTAAGTATACTATACTATGCGAAAACTTTGAACTAGATATTTCAGTTTTATTTTAAACTACAAAGTATTTTAAGTTGAACAAAATTTATAATATAATATAATTTATAATTGTAATGTAGCCATTGATTTGTTTAGACATATAGCAACTTAAAACTTGTTATACTTTATTAATACCATAAAAAAAAATAAACATTATATTTTCTTTTTTAAAACTTTTTTGTTAGTTTTGTAGATTTCTGGTTCTTATAGTTGACAAAAACTGATCATATATTTTAACTACTCAAGAACGATACTGATATAGTGACACTTCCATTTTGTGTAAGAGTTTAAATTAAAATATTTCATGTTATTTTAATTATATATATTTTAATACTTTAAAATATTTTAAAACTTAATCTAAAAACTTGTCTAAAGCATATTTTTTTGTTAGTAAAGATATAAACTTTATAAGATATATTTTCTAATTAAATTAATATCTAAGTTTTCAAGTTTTTTCTACAATATATTGTCTTTGATTGAATCATTTGACGTCAAAGTGTACACTAATGTACACATAAATTTTTTTGGGTTGTAAAAAGATTTTAGGATGTAATAAAATTATTTTAAGTGCACGAAATTTTTAGGATACACAATATACAATAATTAAGGTTTCTTATCACGTTTATTAGATTCAAGCGACCTAATTAAATGCTAAAGTAAAATCCAGCCCTGGTGTTTTATAAATTGACCATTTTAATCTTAAGACTAAGCTGGTCTTAAAACTTTATGGTCTTTCTATAAGTGAACAGTATAGCTAAAAAATATCTACAAGTATAAAAAGAATTATATGAATGCTAACAGTTTTTGTCTATTTTCATTTAATTAGTAAGATTTTTCAAAATATAATATTATGCTTGTTTGACCAATTTTATTTACTTAGATAAAAATAGCTAATGTTATATAAATTTTAAAATAAACAAAGATTTTACAACATGATAATAAAAATAGTATCAATAACAACTATAATTCAAAAGTAGATTTTTATAATTAAAAAAAACTAATAAGTTATTTTTAAAATATGACAAAACTTTGACAAATACATAAACTCGTCTCTTAAATAACATCATAGTCATTGTATTAAATATAATTAAAGTAATATTTTTTAGTTTCAAACATTTTAAGCTGTTAATATTTTTATATTAAATGTTAATATATTTTTAATTTTCAAATCATACTTTAGTACAAATAAATTTATAAATTAAAAATATATATAACATTAACAGCTTAAATTATTTGAAACTAAATAATATTACTTTGATTATATTTAATACAATGACTATTATGTTATTTCAGAGACGAGTTATTGTATTTGTCAAAGCTTTAACAAATTTTTAAAATAACTTATTAGATTTTTTTAATTATAAAAATCTACTTTTGAATTATAGTTGTTCTTAATAAATGTATTTGTACTAAAGTATGATTTTAAAATTATATTAAAAAATACTGGCTTAGATTGACTCAGTTGCCTCACACAGATGCTAGTATGAATTTTTTAAGAGTTGTGTAAAAACTCAGTCTGGCTTAGGATATACTGTAGCTTTTTTTTGTAAGTTCTCAGGCTTTTTACGCTTCTTATTTTGTTAATAAAGTTTAAGCTAGTGTATTAATTAGTTTCTTATTTAAAAATTGTAATTTTATAAGCTACCTTTCATTTTCATAGTAAACTAGTATTTTTATTTGAACAAGAAAATCTTTTAAAAAAATCATTGATTTTTTGTACATTTTTGTACAAGATGGACTTACAATAGTTTGATGTAACTCTCACTAATAACTGCTTTGATGATCTTTTTTTTTACTTAGACTAACATTTTTACTCTAAAAAGTGGCAGACCTGTTAATATCCAGTTCTGAATTTTATTATAAGTCAGGGTTGCATTTCACTTATATTAAATAGGTTTTTTCAAACTACAACGGGAAAAAGGAGATTTATTTTTTAAACTTGAGCAAGTTTTAATACTTTTGTTAAGTCTTCGGATTCATTTATAAATCAGGTTTTTTCAAATATGTTTTTTTTGTTGATTTAACTTCTCATATTGTAATAATGATATTTTTTGGTATTACGGTTGATTAGCTTTTGAACTGTTTTACCTATGACTCTTTTATTATTTTTAAACTTACTGTGTTTACAAAAAAAAATAATTACTAGAAAACCCTGGAAAAAACTATAACTTGTCAATTAAGGCTATATCATAAAAAAACCTGTAATTTAATAATTTTCAAATGTTAGATTGTCAAATTTCAATTTGAAAAAAAATATAATTCGTATAGATAATTTTTTTGTCAACATTGAAACTTTTTATTAAAACACATATTAACAATAGCTTTAAGATAACTTTTTAAAGTTGTTATGCTATTTGTTACAGTTATATACCTTAAACTTCATTTTAAACAAAAACAGTTCCTAAGCATGTAAATTTTAAAACATTGAAGAAGTTTAAAAAACCTGGTGAAAAGTATTTGGCAAGCCTGATTTTAAGATGACAGAGGCTAGTTTAATTTAACTTATACTAAGTAGCCACACAGTCAGGATAGCTTAGGTCGCTATCATATTTTTAAAATCTTACGATAACTTATAATAACTCAAACTAACGTAGACAAGTTTGAAATTAAAAAACTCATACTAACTCAGGTGATTTTGATTTTTTTTTATAACAAAAAATTCAGCATACTTTCAAAAATTTTAAAAAATCTGAGTCCAATATTTGTCTAGATTTTGAATAAGATTATCGTATTTTTTGTTATAATATTTAGATGTTTTATAGCCAATTTTCTTTAAAATCAGATCTGAAATATCTCGCTTAAATTTAAAAATGTTTGCCAAATTTAAGTTGCAACCCTGCTTATGCTTGTTATTGGTTACTTACACTTTTTCTAGGTTTTAACAAAGGCGCACCTACTAATCATTCTTGTGAAACTTATTATCTATTTTAAAGTTAATTAAAAGTACCAACTAGAAATCTCAATTTTTGTTATATATAAATTAATATTTTTTAATTTTTGAAACTTATCAAAGTTTTTATACTTTGTGAGTTAAAAAAAGAACTAATTCTTTGTACTTTTCAAACATTCTTTCAATTGAATTAAAAAATATTTTTAGATTTGTACTATAAAATCAAAATTTCAAATGTCAAGTTAAATTTCAATAGCCTTGGAAATAAAATATTAATTATTAGTTTTTTGATTTAATTGATATTATTACAATAAAAATAGCTTATTTTTAAGATTTTTTTAAATGTTTATTAGCTATTTAGTCTTTTTTTATCTAAAAAAAAAGTTAAACTATATTATTTTTGAAACAGTATTGTATACTTTTAATCTAATATTAAAAAAAGGTTAGTTTGAGTTTTTTTGAGATTTTAATTAAAACTCAGACTAGTAAAATTTCTTTAGTAATTAAGAACCTTTTATTTAAACATAAGGCTAGTTTTATGAAACTAGAATACCTATGCATAAAAAATTTTGTTTTAATTTGTTAAAAATATGTCTACGTGTTATATTAGTTATGAAAATTGGACAATCAAATTTTTTTAACAATGTCTTTTTAAAGTGTTTGGCTCTTACTACTATTTGAATAAAATTACTTTTTTTTTAATTTTTTAAATACAATGTGATCAGTGAAAAAATGTTTAAATAAATTTTGCACGTCAATCATACACTGTCCTGTTTATTTAAAAATAAAATTACTGAAACTAATGTTTATTTTTTTTAGACTAAAATAGGTCTACAAAATTTTATTAATAGTTTATGTATATAAGAAAAAAAATTGTTTTAAAAATTTTATATTAAATCTTTAAAACTTCAAAAAAAATTTATAATATTAAGAAAAGTTATGAAGCTAAAGCTTTATTTTAATTTTAAAATTTCTATTCAATTAAAGATTGCAGTTATTGTTAAGTAGATTATTAAATTTTCTATCATTATCTAAATAATAAAGCTTTCAGCTATAAATAAAGTCAAAACTTACTTTACTTAATCTAAAAATGACTATTAGTTTGATTTTAATTATACAGAAAGATATAAAATACATACAATTTTAATAAAACCATATATATTTTGAGCAATTCTCATCAGTAATGTACAAAGCTAATAAGTAATAAGATTTTACAAACTTATATACTAACCAAGTAATCAAGTAATCAAAAAGTAATCAAGCGATTAATGTAAGACAAAAGCAATTAGTAACAGTTGAATTCATATAAATTTACGTGCTTTATATTAAGTCCACAGTAAAACTAAACATAATTATAATGAATACAACACTTATAAAGTATTAAGAAAATTAAGTAACAGTATAGTCTAAATATTTTTGCTGACATAAACCAAGTTTCCCCAAAAAAAAAAAACACAAATTGCTTCTAATTTAATCAAATCGAAAGCATTACTACAAGTTAGTGTAATTTTTAATAAATTTAAACTATAACTGTTGGCAGAAGTTTAATTATTAATCAAATGTTTTGCAATAAACGAATCAAACATTTATAATCTAAATAGATTTTAAAATATAAAATCGTAAAGTAATTGTTTGCTTTGATTTAACTAGAAGCCATTTGTAATTTATTAAGGAAACCTGTTTTAAGTAAACAAAATGATTTTGACTATATTGTTTCTTTATTTTCTTAATACTTTATAAGTGTTGTTTTCATTTTATTATTGTTTAGTTTTACTGTGGATTAATTATAACGTAAGTAAACTTGAATGAGTTTAACTATTATTAATTGCTTTTGTCTTTTATCAATTTCTTGATTACTTTATTACTTACTTGCTAGATAAGTTTGTAAAATCTTATTATTTCTTGTGTGTACTCTAATGATGAGAATTGCTCAAAATACATATAGTTTTATTGACATTGACTGTCTTGTATATCTTACTGTATAACTACTGGTCACTTGTTTTCAATTATTTGATTTAATTCACAAGATTTTTTTTAGTTATTCAGTTAGTCTTAAAACGCTTAAAGTTTTCAGCAACTAAGCCATGGCTACAAAAGATAATACGAGAGAAGATAGCAAAAATATGTGTCGTGTTTATCAAAACAACTTAAGTTTGTTTGAAGATACTTCAAAGTCTGCAGGTCATAGCTTTTTGAAGTTAGCTAAAGAAAACGCGAACAAAAAGTATAACAAAAACCATACATTTTTGTCACCATATTTAAGTAAGATTTTTTTACAGTTTACCAAATACATTTTTGTAAAAATTTATAGTAATGTTTTGTGTTGTCATACTCGGTAAGTCATTTTTTTATATCGTTGTTATTTTTACAACTTCACTAATACAACCAGCGGGAAAACGAAAATGCAAATGCTGACAATTCAAGTACAGACAATTTAAATTTTATAAGTTTTATATAAATGGCCACATCTTTTAAAATAAATTTTATTTAAAAGAAAAAGAAATATACGTATGTAGGTATAATTGTTACCAACTTACCAACTTTTATTATTTTCAAAGGTCTGAATATTTTTATAAATATAGCTAAAATGAGTTTTAAAATATACTTATATTTAGTAGTTTTTAATATTATCGCTAAAAATTTTTATTTATAGTTTACTCTCTAATATCATAATATTTGTTTAGTAGATCTAGAACCGCTTTTTTAAATTTTAATAATACTTAATACTTTTAGAGTTATGGGCCATTAAACTTTATTTTAAAAATTTGAGTATTATTTCAACTGTCGAAATTTAAATTATCATGTAACGGTTACTAACTATACTTATAACCAGATAGTTTAAAAAACTGTGCATAGTGGTTACATATCTGTACTGACTTTAACACTACTTAGATATTTTGTTTGACTTTTGAATTTTAATTAAGCTTTTAAAAGCTGTGATAAAACATTCTTAAAATCAATTTAAGATGTAGTCATATATTCCTTGAGTAAAGATTTAAGTTATGATCCTCTAAGATACGTACTTCTGTTGAGTACGCATTCTTAAACAAAGAAACACAGTGATCAAATAAAATTTCTTGTTTCTTGGTAAATTTAATAGCTTAAATCAGAAATTATTCTTCGTTTAATTTTTTTATTACTACAAACGTCAATTATATTTTTTTCAGATTTTTCAAACTAGCTGTGTTAGTTAGACTTTTTATAAACTATATTTAAAAATCTTTAATTACACTACTACTAAATCGGTTGAAATAATTATCTTATTTTTATTTACTAAATATTATTTGAAAACACTTTTAACACTTCAGGTCATATTATGCATGAAAAAAACCAGCCAGTTCAAGATCTGAAAAGGAACAAAGTTAATTTGAATAATGATTTACAAATCAAAACTTCAGATATATTCAAATCCATAATAGACTTTAAAAATGCAGAAAACGTTATTGAAATAGCAAAAATTTTCAATATTAGAATACTCACTCCAAAGAATCTCAAAAATCTCCAGAAGATTTGTCGTATTTTAACTAGTAACTCCCTACCTTTTCCTGATGAAAAAATTTATAATTCTGCTAAACTTGAAAGTTTTCTTAAGACTTTAAACAAGATGAGACCAGAAGACATTTATTTTATAAAAGAAGTAGAAGTGAAAAAAAGTTTAGAAGATGAAACTATATCAATCTACAATAACTACAGGTCGAAAGTAACACTCGAGAACGCAGCCTACTGTCACACCCTTGCAGTTTATTTCGGCTTAGAAAGATTATCCGAGTTGACACTCAACGACATTGGACGTTGGTTTCCACTTGTGGTAGAAACTGACAGCTTTTTAGAATTGGACAACGAAATACTTGCCGAGATACTTTCAAGCTCTGAACTTTTAATTACTTCGGAAATGCAAGTTTTAAATGCAGCTGATGCGTGGATAAGCCACGACACTAAAAACCGCGGGAAGTTCGCACTTGATCTTTTGAAGAAGGTTCGTCTTCCTTTTTTGTCATCTACAGCGAAAAGGCAGATTCTTAATAGTCGTTGTTGTTTCACTAAAATCAAGGAGTGTGTTGATCTGTTGAATGCGGTTCTGAAATAGAAAAAAGTTTAGCAGGACTAGGATAATATAGTTGAAGCTAAAATATGTTTAAGTCATTATGAAGTATGATTTTTGATTGTTTTACTAAGCTATTGTATTGTGCAAAAATAAATATTCATTTGAAATATCGTTTTTTGTTTTGTTGTTTCTTTTTTCAAAATAAATAAACTAAGTTAGACATGTTTTAAGTTCCAATTTTTATACTATTGTGTAGTATTTTTTAACCGTCTGATCTTTTTTAATTCTCATTAAGAATCTAGTATGGTTTAACAAAATTGTACAGATTTATTTGTAAAGTAAGGAGATACTTTAATTGTAGATTGAAAGAAAAATTGAAGTAGTAATGTACTACTATGTTACACAATTTGTATTTTAAAATCGTTTACAAAAAAACATCTGACCTAAAACGAATTATTTGTAGAAAATTTTTATAAAAGAAAAAGTTTAAACTCTTTAAAGTTAATTATTTTAAATTCATAACTGTTCTGGTTCAATTATACCAAACTTAATTGGCCGGAGTTGCGTAAATAGACCCAACATACTTTTCTTTTAAGATGGCAACTCTTTTTTAAAATCCAATACTTTATTTTTTCAAAGATTTTGCAATAGAGATATCATGAAAAACTGTTTAGATACTGTTAAAAAGTTTTAAAAACTCAGTTTAATATATAGGTAATTAAAGGTAATGACATGAAAACATTTTTATGACGTCACAACAAAATAAAACAAACAAAGTTGTACTAACCCCCTGATGAATATAAAAAAAATACAAGTAGAGATAAAGTTTAAAGGGCATTAACAAAGGTATTCTATAGTTTGTTTCGGTTTTCCATAAGTACAGTAAGGACAGTGTTTTAAAGGTACGCTTTAATCTTAAAAAATGTGACTTTATCAAATAAAAAAATCACTCTATCAACCATGATTCTAACATGTCTAATACTAATTAAATAAATAAAAGTCTAGTTACCAAAATAACCAAAAATAAACGTTTTTATTTTGTATTGACGTACTAGTTATTGTACAAACGAAAAAAAACAAAACTGTCTGTACCCATTTCCTCTGTAAAGTACACAATTCTGACTACATTTCTCCTTTGTTTTAAGTTACTTTACCTTATCGATGGCTTTGCAGTAACATTTTTTTCAAAAATAAAGTTTTAAGTTACAAGTTATTCAAGCTTCAGCTTTGTGACTTTTAACGATCATTTATTTTGACTATGTATAAAAAATTATAGTTTAGAATTATTATTTGTTTAAAACTCAAAATTATAAGTTTTTGCATTAAAAAATAGACTAAATTAAAATACTAAATCTATTTTACACATGTGTCTGATAGTGTTTTATTTTAACGGTTTTGATTAGGTAAAAAAAGTTTAAAATATAAGTATTTTACTACATATGCAGTTTTATTAAAATATGAATATATATTTTCTTACAACTATTATTTGTTTTTTAAAAGCTATGTTTATGATAAACCTATGTTACTTAAAAATTTTCAATATATAAAATCTATTGTTCTGTCAGTCTTTTTTAAAAACTTTAACAGTTCTTGGTTTTTTTTTTAGTCCTGGACAAAAAATTAAACTGTTATCATAGTGTATGGCACAATAACCAAAAAGTTTTTGTTTTTTGACATACATAAGAGATAATAAAAGAACTTTCACAGTAATTTTGTGTATTTTTAATAATATAGTAATTTTCAGTCAATAAAAACACAAAAAAACTGTACTCTTCACTTTATTTTTTGCAGTGTTTTTGGCAAAAGAAGTTCGATAAAGTAAACAGTGGTTTAAAGAAACAAAGGAATTTTAAAAAAAGATACTAAAACATTAAAGCAATTATAGACAATTAAATTGATAAAATGCACAGCTTTAGTACTTTTTATTTATGTTTGTATCAACAAAAGTTCTTGTTTAATGTATTAAATTTATATTCTTATAAAAATCTGTTTAAACTACGACCATAGTTGCCAGAATTTTTCGGCTATTTTTGCCCTCATTCAACTTCTATAGGAAAATTGACATATATAAATTTTTAACCGTTAAGTATCGCCCAAGAGCTAAGTTTGGATTTCTTTGAATTTCAGTAAATGAATTAGGATACACATAAAACACTATACTATAGTGCTATTCTTATTAACTTTCAGTTTACTGAAATTAAATTTTTTATACTAAAAGAATAATTATTGCAAACTAAAAGTGCAAATTCCGGTATCATTTTTTTGCTGATTTAAAAGTTGCTTGCAGTTTTTTGTTCATACTTAAAATTTTCAAATGCAGAAGTCTATCAGTTAGGTTCGCGTTTTTTGAGTTCGCACAGTCGGTTAAATTTGCAAATATTGAGTTCGCACTGCTGTTTAAGTTTGGATTTTAAATTAAAAAAAATTGCTTAGTATGTAATTTTTCAATTTTAAGTTAAGTGAATTTAAGTTTAATATTTGCTTCAAAATATTGTTATTAAATGAGTAATTTTTTTCTAATTTATTTAAATAAATATATAAAAACATTAGAAAACTAAAGAAAAACGAAACGTAAAACTTTTAAATGTACTAAATATTCTAATCAAAGAATTCATTTCTTAATTGAGAACTTTAGTTTAATATTCCTCTAAATTCAGTCTCAAAATAGCAGTAATAAACACTTTTTTTTGAAAAAAAGTAAATTATAAGATTGTTTTTCTATTTTTATTAAAAGACGATTCTTTTAAAAATCTGTAAATGAAATTGTACCTAATGTTTAGACTATTATTTTTTTTTATAATGTACAGTAACTTCAAAGTATGTAACCTTTTTGTAATAAATGTTGGCTTAAATTTTAACGATAATATTGGATAAAAATTTTTTTTTATTATTATTAATAGAGTAATTTAAAAAATACATTAATTTAGTATTGAACTGTAATAGTTATATAGTTTTAGACTTTTATTTTGATACAAAGTGAAGTTTAGTAAGTGTATATAATGAAAAGGTTATTTATCAGTTTTATAATAAATTTTATAAACAAAAAACTCTTTAGTTTATTTAGTTTGTACATATTCCTACAGTGAACAGAATTTTTTGATAAACTTAAAAAAAAAAAAGATATCTTTTCTAATAGTTGGACGTATAAAAATTCAGTACATTTACTTTTAGGATACAGAAAACTTTTAAATGTAAATAATTCATTAGCTTAAAGTTTAATTTTTTGTAGCTAATTTAAGTATTTTTTCCAATACTTTGAATATATTAAGTAACTTGTTGAAAAATATTTGCGATAAACTAGCTAAAAAGAATATATTAAAAACTAAAGCTTTATCATAGTCAACATATAAAAAATACAAATAGTAAAAACAAATCAAAGTAATTGCAGAAATATTAATTGCAGAAATTGTAATAGTTCACTGTCTAAAATCCTGCAAAACTATTTACATAACTAAAAAACACATCTTATAAACAGTAAAACTTATTTTACAATATAAAACACACAGAAGAATTTATTTTAAAATTTAAGCTTGTCTTTTAATCTTTTTTGTTCAACATAATAATGAAAAACAAATGGATTAAAGCTATTAGAATTAAATTGCTTCTATTGGTACTTCTTAAAACTAAACCAAAAAAATAATAGGTAATACTATTTATGCTTCATAACTAAATGTTTTATGTCATTATTTTAGGTATTAATTTGAAAAATTAATAAGAAAAATGTCAAAAAACATCAAATAATCTACTGTGAAATTAAAAAGACTAATCGAATATATTTAAAAAAAAACTCTACACAATTTTTTTCTAAAAGGTAGTTTTCTCATAAAAAGTAGAGCTTACATTTGTAGCTTCAAAATTTCATTTCTATAAAAGCTTTTGTGATAAAAAATTATGAATAAATTTAAATTAAGTAAGAAGAAAATCTATAAAAAAAAGATACAGCTTAAAGTGCATTTTAAGGTCAAAAATACCAAATATCAAAATGTTCTATCAAAAAAAAAAAAACTTCCAAGGTACGAGATAAAAATTTAACTTAGTTTTTAGCATTCAATTATTTCTAAACATCTGAACGAAAATAGAGGTTTAACAAAAATACAATATGAATTTAAAAATATTTTAAAATGTTACATGAGCTTGGTTTATACAACTGATTTGTTTAAGCATAATAAAAAACTACTAAATCAGGAATCAACAAGACAAATAAGTTTTAATAAAACCAACAATTCATAAGTTGAAACACTGAATAAAAAACTGTTTACTATTTCTAAAGTTTTTATAAAGGTTTGTATACTAAGTTAGTAAAATTTTACATTTAATGTAAAAATAGTTTAAATAGACTGAAACTAAATAAACTCTTAACTAATAAAAATAAGTAGAAAAAACATCAGTAATAACTTTGTAGATTTTAAAGTTGGCTTAAAACATAAAGAAACTCCAAAGCAATTAAAACAAATTGCTTTAAACAGTAACTGATTTTTATTTTTAAGCCACTAAATTAACTTTTCTGTCTAAAAAATAACACCAAATTGTAAAAAAAAACCATACAAGGAGGATTTTTTTATTGAAACTATTAATATTTTAACATACATCACTTTAAAAAGTTAACTGCTACAGTATATAATTTTTTAAATGTTTGATCTTTTAATAAACATGACTATAAATAATAACCAGATTTTTTTTTTGTTCAAAACTAAATAAATTTAAAAGATCTAATAAAACAAAAAAATACTTTTTTGAACACACTTTAATTAAAAAAGAAGTAGTTAATATAATTACTTAAGTTGTTTTGTCGCTAACCGGGGGGGTTTCTACTTATATACTAATTTTGGCCTGGTTTAATACGCAACGTGCGCTCTAACTTATAAAGTAGAAGTCCCCAAGATAACGCTTCAGTTATAATTGACTTACATAAACTAATATGACTTACTTAACATTTACTAAAGGTTTAATAAATCAGTTACTTATACTAATTTAAACTGGGTTCGAGTCTGTGATAATGTTTGTATTTACAATGAATATGCGAAACGAAAAGATGATAAAATACTGCACAACATTACACTAGATAAATCAAATTATCAATTCTTTTAAAAGACAACAATCTCGAATAAAAGAAACTAAACACTAAATGTTTAAACCAAACTCTAAAAGTGTCTTAAAATCGAAACTAATTCGACAACAAGATTGAAACCATTCAACTTAAGTGCAGCGAAACGCTACACTGAGTTCAGTCCGATGCAATGAAGTAGAAACTAAAAAAACTGAACCGTAAATTACTCGAGACAGTTAAATTTATACTCGCTTGAGAAAAAAGAAGAAAGTAAAAAAGAGACAATCACCGCGTAAGCGGTACAGTTTCACAAAACAGTTAGTGATAAAACTATTAATTCTACAATTTCAAAAAACACAAGAACAACATTTTGTGAACATTTAGAACACAACTAAATTTATTTAAGTGCAAAGTTTTTTACATAAAACTGTTAGTAATAAAATAATAAATATATACTGAACTAATTAAAAATTGAAAAATTTATTATTTTACAGTTTATCTGAAAAAAAAATTAGAACAAACTACTTCAAGTTACCCTAGCAGTGAAGTATGTTATTTTTAATGTATTATAAGTAAAATTTCAAACAATTACGAAATGAAATAACAGGCATATAACAAAGATTTATTTATTTATAGTTACAAAACATATACCTTTATATATATTTATTTAACTTGTTTAAAATTTTTCTTTTAGCTCAAATGTTTATCTAAATCATTTTATTTTTGATCATTGTAAATTTAAAATTTGTTAAATATTTTATAAATTATTGTGCTCTCAATTTTAAACAGTTATATTTCAAAATTTGTCTAAATAATTAAATAAACAGTAAATAAACAACATAAAATTTAGTTAAAAATCTACAAAGTAAGATCGAGCTATACATTGTTTTAAAATTCTTTAGCATCTATTAAACTTCAATTCAACTGATACAGTATTCATGAAGTAATACTAAAGTTGACCAAAAATAAAAATTACAGTTCTTTTGACCAGAAATATTACATGACACAAAGCAAGAGCAAATTATAACAAAAATAAAGCACTTTTAGTATTTTTAATCTCTAATGTTTACTTAAACTTGAATTAGCATTCTAATAAAAATCTTTATACAAAAGTTTTAAAGTTTGTTGATTTTTGAGTAAATTTATATCTAAGTTTAATTAATAATTTTATGTTTTTCTTCATTTCAAAAAAAAATTTTTTTTTAATTCAAGTTTTTTTGCTTAAGAACATAAGAAAAGTTGTGTAAATTAGTTAAAACTTTTAAATATTACTACAAAAGCTTTGTTTTACATATGTTTGTATTTGAAACTTTTTACAGAGAAGTAGAATTTAAAAAACTTGTTTATCACTCAAAAATAATTTTTAAAATATTTGAAAATCCATTGTAGTTAAATATAATATTATTATACATTTTAAAACGAAGAGTTATAAAAACAATATAGATATTATGAAGTGGAAAAATTGGAATCATACTTTTATTTAAGTTAAAAAAAACTTTAGAAAGGTAAAAAACTTTTTTTCAACTAACTTAATAACCAAAGTATCTTTTTAATTAGGGAAGATGGTCTAAAAATAAATAAATAGATAAACTACAAACACTGAGGAGTTATTTAGAATAAATGAAATGTTAAAACAAAAACTAACTTAAAGAGATGAGTGCTCCTGGGACAATTAAAATCCTACTTGTTTTACAACTTAGACAGGCACTATCAAATTGAAACATTCTCTCGAAATCTTAACTAACTTTTTGCGGTTGGCTTTACTAAAATCAGTGCCTCAAGTTATATGAATTCCTGTTAAGTCAAACAAGTTTTTAAAATAGGTTGAACTAGAACAAACACATTTAATACTTTACAAAAAATATCATTAAAAGTAGAAAGCTATAAAATTTATTCAAGTATAAAACATTAAAAATTGATCAACTTGTACAAATATTTCAATTAAAAAGTTAAACAAAAATAAAAAACAACTTTGATACAAATACACTTTATCAAACTTAATAGATTACTAGAAATAATTGTATATTTACTGATAATACTTTTATCATGTTTATAAAAAGTTCGAATATAATTTAATTAGATTTAAATTGCTTTTATATGCAAAAAAATGTACGTGTAGTATATTATTCTTCAATATTAAACAATTTTATTAAATGAAAACTGTGGACTTTAATACTTTCAAAGAAACAATCTCTCAGTAACAAAAATTATAAAATTATTGTTATATAAATATCTCATTTGTGGCCTGTGAATAAAATTAAATTATGTAAGCTTAAATGTAGCAAATTTTTCTTTTTTAAAAAAAGAAAAATAAGTTGAAAAAACCTAAAAATTTTATCAAAATTAAGGCCAACATCAACTGCTAAAAAATACCTTAGAAGCTTTTATATAAAAACTTTTTTAGGTTTTTGATTTCTTTGGTTTAGTGTTAAAAAATGTCAGAATTCTTTGAAAAATTGAAAAAAAAAGTGTATATTTTCTCAATTTAAAACTTATAATCTTTTGAAAATTTCATTGATGATTTATGGTAATATACTACAAAATATTTCAAAAAGAGAATGTTTCAACTGCTTGGTGCTTAAATATCTTAATTTTTTTATTTTTTAGCAAATATGATAAAAATTTTATATACAATTTTACAAAATAAAACAATCATTAGAAAACTAACTAATTTTAGGTCTATACAAGCAACATCCTGATGCCTATTTGCACTTTTTTTTTTGGAAAAATATCAAATAAGAAATATTAAGTTAAAAATTTTAAGTTTGTAAATAAATTATTGTATTTTCCAATACTATTTCAACAAAGTTTAAGAAAAATGCAAAAAAAGTTTCTCTAAATTAGTCTTACAGCAATTTTTTTCTAACATTCTGCAAGAAAATTTTGTCAAAATTTTAAGAATTCGGAGTAGTTTTCAAATTGTATAGGCAAAAACTAGTTGGATTTAAACTTACGTAACTTCTTAAATACTTCAAGCAGAAAAACAACAAAACCAATTTTAAAACAAAAAAATCAAACTTTGTTAAACTATGTTTAACACTTTGTACAATTTTTTTTTCAGCAAGGTTATTTTATTATAACCAATGGCCGCTTAAACCCGTTTTCAGCTTACTGTGTTCAGGTAAAGTTTATACAAAATGATAATATTTTAGAAATGCATAATATAGCCCATTTATAAAAAAAAATGAATAAAACCTGTTACTGAAGTTTTAATCATGAATATCTATTAAAACTACATGCTAATAGTAGAGCAGTATGAAAATTAACTTAGTTATTTTTAAAATTAAGAAATGCAAACAAATTTAAATAAAAGGATCAAGGGCATAGGGGGGTTAAACACTTTTTTCACATTTTGATCTTATTTTATTAAGTTTTTAAGCTACAAGATGGTTTTTACTGATTTTAATAATAAAAAACATTTTTTGAGATATATCAGGTCAAAGTGGGAGGCAACAATAGGTTCCTTTTGGGAGGGGCAAACTAAAACAGCAAAAAAAGACTACTTCACTAAAAATCTATATTCTCCTACGTTTTTTGAGATAAATACCTCAAACTTTCAGGATATGTTGTTTAAAGTACTTTAAAACTTTGTCAAAAAGAATGTTTTTGAAATTAAAAAAAATAAATGATAAAAAAATAAACAAAAAACAAACAGTTTTTTTTTGTTTTTTTGTCACAAATTGTTTTTTTTTATTTGTTTAAATTCTCTTCCGACACAATTTTAAAAAAATTGCAAGCAGCATATTCTGAAAGTTTGCGGCATTTATCTCGAAAAACGTAGAAGAAGATAGATTTTTAGTGAAGTAGTCTTTTTTTGCTGTTTTAGTTTGCCCCTCCCAAAAGGAACCTATTGTTGCTGTCCAATATGACCTGCTATATCTCAAAAAGTAATTTGATTTTTTTAAATTTGTAAAGAGCAACTTGGAGCTTAGTTAAAATTCAATATTATAAGACTAAGTTGTAAAAATGGTGATCTACATCCCTATGCCCTTAACATGTTTTTAATTGTTATTCAAAAATTTTGGTAGGATGATTAGTTAAAACTAACTTTTTTAAAATGTTGGCTAGTATTAGCATGGTGTTTTATACTTAAGCATTTCGCTTTTAATCTCTTCTTACAATATCTACACCTTACGTGGTATGAACTAGAAACATCAGGCATAATCCAGTCTATTAGTAAAATCATATTCTGTATTTAATAGAAAAGTTTTATTCATGTAAAGCAATAATCAACTACTTTACCTTTAAACCCAGGAACAGATTTCCATTTAGAAGTGTATTTTTGTTATTCTTCCTAGTAGGTGCTTCAATTTTGACAGTTATCATTTTTAACCAGCTGTGACAATAAATGTTTTAGTGCTTTGTATTAAATAGGCTGTTATAAAGTTAACTATCATAAAATAACAAATGTTATTTTTTTAGTATTTAGGATTAAATAAATATTGGGAATCATAACTGTACATATTTTTTTAGTAATATTGTTACTTTTTTAAAATTAATCAATTTAAAGTTCTTAACTTAAATGCCTTTTTAAATAATTTGTTTTTAATTTTATATTACTTCCGTTTATTTGCTCAATTTTTTTTCAGATTTGTTAACAACAACTGAGGATCTCCTATATGCAAATATAGGAGTAAAACATTGTTTTGTTAGTAATAAGCTATTAAAACAAATGTGTTTTTTTTTTACTTAATACTTAATAAAAATTCATTAGTTAGTTAGATAGATGTTTTTCCTACATTTTAAACAACTTACAAATGTATACTTTGCTTTTAACTACTCTAACTACCAAGTTGAAGTAATTATAGTTTAGCTGAGTTAATAATAATCGGAATTGCCACTCTTTGAGGCAAAATAGTCAGCCTGGGTTACCTCAGACTAGTTGAAGTTTATAATAAAATAGAAATAAAACGTTTTTGTTAGAAAATTTTTGAATAAAAATAATACTTATTAAGTTTAAATACAAAAAGATACCTAAATAATTACAGAAGAATTTAAAAAATCAGTATTTGTAAGAAATAATTAAGGCATAAAAACTTGTATGCGATACTTAAAGGATATCAACACTAACATGAGATTTCAAAAAAAGTACATACTAGCCTAAGAGTTCCACACACAGTATTTATCTGAAACTTTTTTTAACTGAATATATCTTAAAAGTTAATTGAAACTGTTTTTGGTTGTTAAAAAATCTTAGTATAGACTTTATGGATGATACTATAAAAAAACTAATCTACTGATGTTAAATTTCTACATGATACAAACAAATTTTAAAACTGAAACATTAATTCTTAGCACAATCATTTTATCTAAAGACACAAAAATTAATGTACATTTTCATTGACTATTTGAATGCTTTAAAAGCCATAATTTAATTTTTGCTCATATATTGTAGGATATGGGAAATGTGAGCTGAAAACTTTTTCAATGAAGCAAATCCATCAAATTTTTTTAATGAATATTTTATTAAAACTGTTCTTAATGATTCTTTTTTATAAAAATTAGATGATTAAGATCAATATTTAATTATTATTTTGATATACTTATTATACTTATTACACAAAACTTATTTTTGAATTTTTTAGGATTATTTTACATAATACTTTGTTAATTTTTTTTAGTGAATAAAAGACATTGTTTAGTTTTGATTTAAACACAGCTGTTTTTAGAATAATTTGTACACTTCGAAACTTAAGCTATAATGTCATAACTTCTAGAATTCTTGAAAAACATGATTTATCAAAACCAAAATTGAAACAAAAATATTTATCAAATAACAAAAGAACTTACTTAAGAAATCAAAGAAGAGCTAAATAGAGTAACTAAAGTGTTAAATATTAAAAATAAAACATTATATAACTGTTAAGTTCTAAAATAATAGGTAAATTATTTTTACTAGTCTAAAGTCATTTAGCTAAATCTTAAATAATTAATAAGTATACAGTTAAAATATTCAGTTGTTACAAAAGGAGAGTCTTTAAAGATATTATTAATAAGAGTTAGCTTATAAAACTGGACTAATTTAAAAACACAGGTTAACCAATTTTATTATTTTAATGGTTAACACATTTATGCACATTTGTAGGCTACATTGTATATGGCCACTATACAAACAGGCCTAGACTTTAATAATGCAAGACATTACTAAATTAAAATTTGCAGATAGGTTGTTTCAAGAAATTATATTTACCCATTTTATTAAGACTCAATCTGTTGTTTTTTATTTTTTTTTAATAAAGAGTGACCAACAAAAATGTGCAAAAATTAAGTCAAACAGACATTTCTAAAATCTAAAAAAAATGTTAAACCTTATTTTTGTTTTTAAAAATAATAAACTTATGTTTGAATAAATAGTAATTTGAATATAGTAATGTCTTGGTTATAAACTATATTATTTGAATAAAATCATAAAATTTGAAATTTAATCAAGTCATTTAAAAATTCATTATAACATTCAAATATATAAAATAGAATACAAAAATTAAACTGAAAGAAAACTTTTCGATAAAAATCTTTAATTATTTTAAGACTTTAATCACAATTTATTATTTTATTTCTAGGATATTTAAATTTTTTATGGTAGACAACCATCAGATTTACTTCACAGTCCACCTTCTATTTTGCTTATTAACATTAAATTGAACACTTTGTAAATTTAAAAAAATTATAATCAGTGTAATTAACGGTTTGGCAATGTTTCATAAACAACTTACTAAGCTTAATATTTTGCTGAAAGTCTTATTTCGTCTTATTTTCGTTAAACAATATAAAAAAGTTTAGATAAGTTTAAATTAACATTTAAATAAATTATTTAATTTTCTACCTGAAAAAATGAAAAAAATATATATCTAATTGAAATTTTAAAACATACTAAAAATTGGCTTTTTAATACTGATGATTTTTTTTATAAAAGTTATGAGCATGAGCATTTTTTAAATATTTCCAAATTTAATTTATTTGATAGCAGTGTTCCTTTAGATTCTTTTATAATGTTTTAACTTGTCACAGTTTAAATTTATTATTTTAAACCTTACAACTTGTAGTTACAAGCATTGTTACTAAAGTTTATAAACTTTGATAAATTATTTTTCAAAATGCTTTGTACAACGGGATTCCCCTTTACAATTACGTGACGCCCCTCAAGGCCGTTCTGCTATAAAAATCAAAATTTAAGTTAAAAGAGGTTTATGCTAAGCTAACTGCTATTGTGGAAAATAGCTCATTTTTTAACAAGTTTTCCGCGTTTCGGCTACATTTGGCATCTATCACTACGACCTTTAAAAAGCGTCTAAGTATTTTTCCTTATAATCATTTTAGATACATCAACTGATCGCACAAGTTTTATCATAGTTTTTAAAACACATAAATACAAGCATTTGCTTCAAGTATTTTAGTAAAAAAAATAATTAGATTTTAAACATCATTATTTTATTGTATAAAACAACAAAAGGCTCTACAAATAACTATTTTTTTTTTATATCTTCAAATTTTTGAATTCTAAAAATGTTTACTAGTAACAAAAATCCGACTTAGTTAAAAACAAAGTTTGATGCATAAAGTTTACTTTTTACACGGTCATTTTTGATGATTTTAGTTAACTTTAACTAGTGTAGTTATGAGTTTAATCATGTTTAAAAGTAGTTTCCGATACATTTAAGTTAGCAAACATTATGCTTGTTGTTTAACTATTTAAATAAAAACAGCGGTTGTAAAACATTACCTAATGAACTAACTAAATAGATATTGAAACAGTTTTAATAATTATTTTTCATACAATAAGAAATTTTAAATGGATTTACACTTATCATAACTTTTAAAAATCTAGTTAAGTAAAAACTGCTTTGATACTTAGGGGACCACGAGCAGCAAAGGGGTTAAGAGGGGGGACATGAGCATTAAAGGAGCCACAGGGGACCACGAATTATTAGTTTGAAACTTACACTAGTTATTCTTAAATAACAGATTAAGAGCAGAAAAAAAATTGTTTTAGGTGTTTTCAATAGTAGTTTTTAAGCAATGTTGTTGGAGGGGGCCATGACTTTTATAATTTCTTTAAATCTATGCAAAAAAGTTTGAGAAACCCTATCCTAGACCTTCTAATTATTTTTCCTCCTTCACAACCGCATTCAACAGGTCCTTGTTTTTAGTGAAACAACTACCATTATCAATAAAATACCTCAATGCTACAGTTGACAACAAAGGAAGACGAACCTTCTTCAAAAGATCGAATGCGAATTTCTTGCGGTTTTCAGCATCGTGGCTTATCCACGTATCAGCTGCATTTAACACTACCATTCCTGAAGTATTATTAAGTCTGGAGCTTGAAGGTATCCCAGCAAGTATTTCGTTGTCCAACTCCAAAAAGCTGTTAGTTTCAACTACATCTGTGATGCGACGTTCAATGAAATTGAGTAACAAATTGGAGAAATTCTTAAATAAGTTTCATCATGTTGTTATCATTCATTCCGAAGCTAACAAAGTTTTAGGAAGTTAAAGCATTTAGTTTTATTGTGACTGATCTTTTCATTTTTAAGAAAAATTATTTTTTCCTTTAAAAATATTTTCAAATTCATATTTTAATTTAAACCTTTTACTGTAAATTTGTGAATAAAGTTGTTTACTTAAAAAGTACATAATTATAAACTCTGATTTTTTTTTATTAGTCATCAAATAGTTAAAAACAAAATGTATTTTATTTTTATACGTAGCGACCCAATATATTTCAAAGTTCATTTTATATTCTATAATATAGCTAAGTATTAAAATGTCAGAAAAAAAAGTTAGTAATTAGTGTTTTAGTAAAATTAAAGTTTTTAAAATGTCGCTTGTACGTTCTTGTTAAATTTTTGAATGTTAATTAAAATCAACTAAAATTCAGTTTAGTACTAAAATGTTTCATATGAAAATTTACTTTTTTGCTTTACGTTTGCGCTACTTACAAAAAGCTAGTACTATTTTAAAATCAAAACATTTTAATGATGTTAAAAATTTAATAACAACTTTTAAGATCCTGTTTTTGAAGCAAAAACAATATTAACTTATTTAGATTTTAAAGTAAAAATCATATACTAGTAAACATAATATACTATGCGAAAACTTTGAACTACATATTTCAGTTTTATTTACAACTACAAAGTATTTCAAGTTCAACAAAATTTATAATATAATATAATATATAATTGTAATATAGCATTTGATTTGTTTAGATATATAGCAACTAAAAAATTGTTATACTTTATTGATACCATAAACGAAAAATTTTAAATATTATACTTTCTTTTTTAGTAATTTGTTGTTAGTTTTGTAGTTTCTAGTTCTTATAGTTCACAAAAACTGATCATATTATTTTAACTACTCAAGAACGATACTGATATAGTGACACTTCCATTTTGTGTAAGAGTTAAAATTAAAATATTTCATGTTATTTTGATTAGATATATTTCAAACATTTTAATCTAAAACCATAATTTTAGTTTTTAGTGAAGTTTTAAATTGTATTAGATATATTTTCCAATTAAGTTAAATATCTAAGTTTTGAAGTATTTTCCACAATATATTGTCTTTAAATCATTTGTCTTCAAAGTGTACACTAATGTACACATAACTTTTTTTAGGTTGCAAAAAATTATTAGGGTGCAATAAAATTATTTAGGTGTGCACAAAATTTTTAGGGTACACAAAAAAATAGTTCAGGTTATTTATCAATTTAATTATTTCTAGCGACATCTTTAAATGCTAAAATTAAATCTAGCCCTGGTGCTTAATTTAGCTGGTCATAACTTTACCATTTTAATCTTAAGACTACTCTGGTCTTAAAACTTAACTGTCTTCTTTCAGTGAACAGTATTGCTAAAAATACACCTACAAGTATAAGAAAAAATTATGGATGCTTACAACTAATGTCAATTTTCTTGTAATTAGTAAGATTTTTCAATTTACATTATTGTGCTTGTTGGACCATTTTTCTTTATTTAAATTAAATGGCTAATATTATATACTTTTAAAACTTAGATTCAAATAGTCAAATTTAAATTTGACAAAAAAATCTATCGTATAGATAAATATTTTGTCAAAACTAATTTTTTTTCATTTAAATACATATTAACAGTAGCTCTAAGATATTTTTTCAAACTTGTTATGCTATTTAATACATTTCTTTAACTAAAACTTAATTTTAAACTAAAACAATGAAGAAATTTAACAAACCAGGAAAAAACTTGCCAAAAATGTTTAGCCAGCCTGATCTTAAGATGACAAAAGCTAGTTTAATTTAACTTATACTAGGTTGCCACACAGTCTGGACAACTAAGGTAACTATCACATTTTGAAAAACTTACGATAACTTGTAATAACTCAAATTAACGTAGACAAGTTTGAAATTTTAAAAATCATACTAAATCAGGTGATTTTAATTTTTTTATAACAAAAACTCAGCATACTTTCAAAACTTTTAGAAAATCTCAATCCAGTATTTTTCTAGATTTTGAATAAGATTATCATTATTTTAGTTTTTAATATTCAGATGTTTTATAGCCAAGTTTGTTTAAAATGTGATCTGTAAAATCTTGATAAATTTAAAAATGTATATAACATTTTTAAAGGACGAAAATTCAGGATGACTCAGAACAGATAGTTTTTTTTTTTGACTAAAAAGTGACAACCCTGCTTATGCTTTTTATTGGGTATTAAGACTTTTTTATTGGTTTTAAAAAAAGCATACCTACTAATCATACTTCTTTAACTTTTTCAAATTTAACTTTAAGTAAAAAATAGGAATGTCTATTTTTGTTGTATATAAAATATTAATAATAATTTAAATCTATTTAGATCATAGCTGTTTGCGAAATTGATTTATTTATTACACATTCTGAAATAAACTAAACAAAGAGTAATAGTATAAATAGATAAAAACTTGTAGTAATGTTTTCAATATGATTTACTTAGAAGCCATTTGTTTTCTGTTAAGAAAACTTGTTTTATGTAAGCAAAAAGATTTTGATTATACTGTTTCTTTATTTTCGTATGACTTTATAAGTGTTGTTTTCATTTTAATTATGGTTAGTTTTACTAAGAATCAATTATAACGTAAGCGAACTTAAATTGTTTTAACTATTATCAATTGATTTTTTATTTTATTAATTTCTTGATTACTTGATTAATTGGTTACCATATGAAAAGTCTAAGTTTGTAAAATTTTATAACTTTTTAGCTTTGTACTCTGCTGATAAAAATTTCTCGAAATACATCTAGTTTTATTGAAATTATGTATCTTGTATATATTATTGTATAATTACTGGTCACTTATGTTCCAATATTTAATTCTTATTCACAAGAGTTTTTTTTTGTTCTTCAGTTAGTTTTAAAACGCATAAAACTTTCAACAACCAATCATGGCTTCAGAAGATATTACGAGAGATGAAAGCAAAAATAAGTTTCATGTTTATTATAAAAAGAAAAGAATGTTTAAAGATACTTCAGAGTCTGCAGGTCATAGCTTTTTGAAGTTAGCCAAAGAAAATGCAAGCAAAAAGTTTAATGATAACCAAACTTTTTTGTCACCATACATATGTAAGATTTTTTATAGTCAAATGCATTTTTGTAATAACTTAAAGTAATGTTTTTTGCTTTAATACTTAAATAATTCAGTTTTTTATATCGTTGTTTTATTTTTACAACTTCCCTATTGTTACTAACGAAGAAACGACAATACAAATTGTGAAAACTCGAATTCCGACAATTCAAACTCTAAAAGTTTAAAATAAATGGTCACAATTTATATTAAAATAATTAATCAAAAAATAATATTTACGTATGTAAGTTTAATTGATATTTACTTACCAATTTTTATTATTTTGCAAAGTTTTGAATATTTTCAAAAATATGGTTAAAATAAGTTTTAAAATATACTTATTTTTAGTAGTTTTTTAATTTATCGTTCAACAGCTTTTATTTCTAGTTGACTTTCTAATATCATAATTTTAATAAATAGATCTACAACCGCTTTTAAGTTGTTTAATAATATTTAATACTTTTTAGATTTATGGCCCTTTAAATATTTTTAAATAATTTAAGTATAAGAAGTTTGATATGAACTATTATGTATCGGTTACTAACTATACTGATAAGTATAAAATTTAAAAAACTTTGCGCAGTAGTCAGATATCAGAACAGGCTTTAACACTAATAATAAGGATGAGTTATATTTTAATTTATATATTGTTGACTCTAGATGTTTAACTAAGCTTTTAAAAATCCATGATAAAACATTTTTAAATACAAATTAAGATATATTCATGTATCCCTTGAGTACAAATTTCTGTTGAGATCCTCTTATGTACGCACTTCTGTTGAATAAATACACTTAAACAAACAAAACTTTGATCAAATAAAAGTTTTTGTTTTTCGGATAAAATTAGTGTTTCAAATCAGAAAATATTCTTTGTTAATTTTTCTATTTTTTCTTACTACAAATTTCAATTATATTTATTAAGTTTTTTAACTAGCTATGTATTTAATTTTTTGTGAGTTATACCGAAAAATCTTTAATTACAGTATTAGTTAATCGGTTGATTATCGATTTTATGTATACTAAATAATTTTCAAAATCATATTTTTATTATTTCAGGTCATTATTTGCAAGGAGACAACGAGTTAGTTCAAGAGTTGAAAAGGAACAAAGTTAATTTGAATGTTGATCTTCAAATCAAAACTTCTGAGCTATTTATATCCAAAATTGTCTTTAAAAACGCAGAAAATGTTATTGAAATAGCTAACATTTTTAGTATCAGAATTTTCATTCTCAAGAAGATTTGTAGTATTTTAACTACTTACTCCCTACCTTTTCCTGGTGGAAAAATTTATAACTCTTTCAAACTTGAAAGTTTTCTGAAAGCTTTAAACAAGATGACACCAGAAGACAAAGTTTTTATAAAAGAAGTAGAAGTGAATAAAAGTTTAGAAGACAAAACTATATCAATCTACAATACATTCAGGTCGAAGGTAACACTCGAAAACGCAGCCTACTGCCACTCCCTCGCAGTTTTTTTCGGCTTAAACAAGTTATCTGAGTTGACACTAAACGACATTGGACGTTGGTTTCCACTTGTGGTAAAAACCGACAGCTTTTTAGAGTTAGACAACGACATAGTTGCCGAGATACTTTCAAGCTCCGGACTTAATACTAGTTCTGAGATGGAAGTTTTAAATGCAGCTGATGCGTGGATAAGCCACGACGCTAAAAACCGCGGAAAATTCGCACTTGATCTTTTGAAGAAGGTTCGTCTTCCTTTGTTGTCTTCTGCAGCGTTAAGGCATATTCTTAATAGTGGTAATTGTTTCACTAAAAACAAGGAGTGTGTTGATCTGTTGAATGTGGCTCTGAAATAGAAAAAAGTTTAGTAGGACTAGGATAATATAGTTGAAGCAAAAATATGTTTAAGTCATTATGAAGTATGATTTTTGATTGTTTTACTAAGCTATTGTATTGTGCAAAAATTAATATTCATTTGAAATATCGTTTTTTGTTTTGTTGTTACTTTTTTAAAAATAAATAAACTAAGTTAGACATTTTTTAACTTCCAATTTTTACGCTATTGTGTAGTTTTTTTTTAACCGTCTGATCTTTTTTTAATTCTCATTAAAAATCTAGTATGGTTTAACATAATTGTACAGACTTATTTGTAAAGTAAGGAGATACTTTAATTGTGGATTGAAAGAAAAATTGAAGTAGTAATGTACTACTATGTTACACCATTTGTATTTTAAAATCGTTTACAAAAAAACATCTAACCTAAAAGGAATTATTTGTAGAAAATTTTTATAAAAGAAAAAGTCTAAACTCTTCAAAATTAATTATTTTAAATTCCTAACTGTTCTGGTTCAATTATACCAAACTTGATTGGCCGGAGTGGCGTAAATAGACCCAACATATTTTTCTTTTAAGATAGCAACTTCTTTTTAAAATCCAATACTTTATTTTTGCAAAGATTTTGCAACAGAAATATCATGAAAAACTGTTTAGATACTGTTAAAAAGGTTTAAAAACTCAGTTTAATATACAGAGTAAATTAAATTATTAAATTTATCAATATAAAAACATTTTTATGATGTCACAACAAAATAAAACAAACAAAGTTGTACTAACCCCCTGATGAATATAAAAAAAAATAAGTAGAGATAAAGTTTAAAGGGCATTAACAAAGGTATTCTATATTTTGTTTCGGCTTTTCATAAGTACAGTTTGGACAGTGTTTTAAAGGTACGCTTTAATCTTAAAAAATATGATTTTATTAAATAAAAAAATCACTCTATCAACCATGATACTAATATGTCTAATACTAATTAAATAAATAAAAATCTAGTTACCAAAATAACCAAAAATAAACGTTATTTTTATGTATGTACGTACTAGTTATTGTAGAAACGAAAAAAACAAAACTGTCTGTGTACCCATTTCCTCCGTAAAGTACATAATTCTGACTACATTTCTCCTTTGTTTCAAATTACTTACCTTATCGATGGCTTTGCAGTAACATTTTTTTCAAAATTAAAGTTTTAAGTTACAAGTTATTCAATCTTTGTGACTTTTAACGATCATTTATTTTGATTATGTATATAAAATTATAGTTTAGAATCATTATTTGTTTAAAACTCAAAATTATAAGTTTTTGCATTCAAAAATAGACTAAATTAAAATACTAAATCTATTTTACACATGTGTCTTATAGTGTTTTATTATAACTGTTTTGATTTCGTAAAAAAAGTTTAAAATATTTTGAAGCAAAAACAATATTAACTCATTTAGATTTTAAAGTAAAAATCATATACTAGTAAACATACTATACTATGCGAAAACTTTGAACTAGATACATATGCAGTTTTATTAAAATATGAATATATATTATCTTAAAACTATTATTTGTTTTTTAAAAGCTATGTTTATGATAAACCTATGTTACTTAAGAATTTTCAATATATAAAATATATTGTTCTGTCAGTCTTTTTTAAAAACTTAAACAGTTCTTGCTTTTTTTTTAGTCCTGGACAAAAAATTAAACTGTTATCATAGTGTATGGCACAACAACCAAAAAGTTTTCGTTTTTTGACATACATAAGAGATAATAAAAGAACTTTCACAGTATTTTTGTGTATTTCTAAAAATATAGCAATTTTTGGTCAATAAAAACACAAAAAAAACTGTACTCTTCACTTTAGTTTTTGCAGTGTTTTTGACAAAAGAAGTTCGATTAAGTAAACAGTAGTTTAAAGAAACAAAGGATTTTTAAAAAAAGAAACTAAAACATCAAAGCAATTATAGACAATGAAATTGATAAAATGCACAGCTTTAGTACTTTTTATTAATGTTTATATCAACAAAAGTTCTTGTTTAATGTACTAACTTTATATTCTTATAAAAATCTGTTTAAACTACGACCTTTAAAAAGCATCTAAGTATTTTCCCTAATAAACATTTAAGATACATCAACTGATCGCACAAGTTTTATCATAGTTTTTAAAACACATAAATACAAGCATTTGCTTCAAGTATTATAGTATAAAAACTAATTAGATTTTAAACATCATTATTTTATTGTATAAAACAACAATAGGCTCTACAAATAACTAATTTTTTTTTATATCTTCAAATTTTTGAATTCTAAAATTTTTACTAGTAACAAAAATCCGACTCAGTTAAAAACAAAGTTTGATGCATAAAGTTTACTTTTTGCACGGTCAATTTTTATGATTTTAGTTAACTTTAAGTAGTGTAGTTATGAGTAAGATCATCTTTTAAAGTATTTTCCGATACATTTAAGTTAGCAAACAATATTCTTTTTTTTAAACTATTTAAATAAAAACAGCTGTTGTAAAACCTTACCTAAATAATCTAATTAAATGACTTTAAAACAGTTTTAATAATTGTTTTTTAAACAATAAGAAATATTTAACGGATTTACATTTATAATAACTTTAAAAAAACTAGTTAAGTAGAAACTGCTTTGATACTTAGGGGCTACGAGCAGCAAAGGGTTAAGAGGGGGGACATGAGTAGTAAAGAAGCCACAGAGGGACACGAAGTCATAATTTGAAACTTACGCTAGATATTATTGAGTTGCAGATGAAGAGAAAAAAAATTAAAAAGGTTTTTGGTGTTTTTTATCGTAGTTTATGAATAATCTTGTTGAAGGGGGTCATGGCTTTTTTAACTCTTTAAATGGGGTCATTTGCAAGAAGTTTGGGAAACCCTCTATGCTAGACCTTCTAATTTTTTTTTTCTCTTTCATAACCGCATTCAACAGGTCCTTGTTTTTAGTGAAACAACTACCATTTTCAATAATATACCTCAACGCTGCAGATGACAACAAAGGAAGACGAACCTTCTTTAAAAGATCGAATGCGAGTTTCCCGCGGTTTTCAATTTCATGGCTTACCCACGTATCAGCTGCATTTAACACTACTATTCCTGAAGTATTATTAAGTCTGGAGCTTAAAAGTATCCCAGCAAGTGTTTCGTTGTCCAAGTCCAAAAAGCGGTTAGTTTCAACTACATTTGTGATTCAACGTTCAATGAAATTGAGTAACAAATTGGAGAAATTCTTAAATAAGTTTCATCATGTTGTTATCATTCATTCCGAAGCTAACAAAGTTTTAGGTAGTTAAAGCATTTAGTTTTATTGTGACTGATCTTTTCTTTTTTATGAAAAATTATTTTTTCCTTTAAAAACATTTTCAAATTTATATTTCAATTTAAACTTTTCACTAAAAATGTGTGAATAAAGTTGTTTGCTTAAAAAGTACATAGTCAATCAGCTCTGATTTATTTTCTTTATTAGTCACCAAACAGTTAAAAATAAAATGTATTTTATCTTTGTACGTAGCGACCCAATATATTTCAAATTTCATTTTATATTCTATAATATAGCTAAGTATTAAATTGTCAGAAAAAAAAGTTAGTAATTAGTGTTTTAGTAAAAATAAAGTTTTTAAAATGTCGCTTACCTGTACGTTCTTGTTAAATTGTTGAATGTTAATTAAAATCAACTAAAATTCTATTTAGCACTAAAATGTTTCATATGAAAATTTACTTGTTTGCTTTACGTTTGCGCTACTTACAAAAAGCTAGTAATAATTTAAAATCGAAACATTTTAATGATGTTAAATTTTACTAATAACTTTTAAGATCCTGTTTTTGAAGCAAAAACAATATTAACTCATTTAGATTTTAAAGTAAAAATCATATACTAGTAAACATACTATACTATGCGAAAACTTTGAACTAGATATTTCAGTTTTATTTCAAACTACAAAGTATTTTAAGTTGAACAAAACTTATAATATAATATAATTTATAATTGTAATGTTTAGATATATAGCAACTTAAAACTTGTTATACTTTATTCATACCATAAAAAAAAATTAAACATTATATTTTCTTTTTTAATAATTTTTTGTTAGTTTTTTAGTTTCTAGTTCTTTAGTTCACAAAAACTGATCATATTATTTTAACTACTCAAGAACGATACTGATATAGTGACACTTCCATTTTGTGTAAGAGTTTAAATTAAAATATTTGATGTTATTTTGATTAGATATATTTCAAACATTTTAATCTAAAACCATAATTTTAGTATTTAGTAAAGTTTTAAATTGTATTAGATATATTTTCCAATTAAGTTAAATATCTAAGTTTAAGCATTTTCCACATATATTGTCTTTAAATCATTTGTCTTCAAAGTGTACACTAATGTACACATAATTCTTTTAGGTTGCAAAAATTATTAGGGTGCAATAAAATTATTTAGGTGTGCACAAAATTTTTAGGGTAAACAAAAAAATATTTCAGGTTATTTATCAATTTATTTATTTCTACCGACATCTTTAAATGCTTAAATTAAATCTAGCCCTGGTGCTTAATTTGGCTGGTCATAAGTTTACCACTTTAATAAGACTATTCTGGTCTTACAACTTAACTGTCTTCTTTTAGTGAACAGTATTGCTAAAAATACAGCTACAAGTATAAGAAAAAAATATGGATGCTTACAACTAATGTCAATTTTCTTGTAGTTAGTAAGGTTTTTCAATTTAAATTATTGTGCTTGTTGGATCATTTTTCTTTATTTGAATAAAATAGCTAATATTATATACTTTTAAAACTTAGATTCAGATAGTCAAATTTAATTTTGACAAAAAAATCTATCGTATAGTAAATATTTTGTCAACATTGATTTTTTTATTGAAAAACATATTAACAGTAACTTTAAAATAATTTTTTAAACTTGTTATACTATTTTATACATTTCTTTACCTAAAACTTAATTTTATACTAAAACATTGAAGAAATTTAAAAAACCAGGAAAAAACTTGCCAAAAATGTTTGGCCAGCCTGATCTTAAGATGACAAAGGCTAGTTTAACTTAACTTATACTGGGTTGCCACACAGTCAGGACAACTAAGGTCACTATCTTATTTTGAAAAACTTACAATAACTTGTAATAACTAAAATTAACGTAGACAAGTTAGAAATTAAAAAAATCGTACTAACTCAGGTGATTTTGATTTTTTTATAACAAAAACTCAGCATACTTTCAAAAGTTTTAGAAAATCTCAATCCAGTATTTTTTTAGATTTTGAATAAGATTATCATTATTTTAGTTTTTTAATATTCAGATGTTTTATAGCCAAGTTTGTTTAAAATATGGTCTGCAAAATCTTGATAAATTAAAAAATGTATATAAGGTTTTTAAAGGACGAAAATTCAGGATGACTCAGAACAGATAGTTTTTTTTTTTGACTAAAAAGTGACAACCCTACTTATTCCTTTTATTAGGCATTAAGACTTTTTTATTGGTTTTAAAAAAAGCATACCTACTAATCATACTTCTTTAACTTTTTTAAATTTAACTTTAAGTAAAAACTAGGAATGTCTATTTGTGTTATATATAAAATATTAATAGTAATTTTAAATCTATTTAGAACATAGCTGTTTGCGAAATTGATTTATTAACTACATATTCTGCAATAAACTAAACAAAGAGCTATAATATGAATAGATTAAAAACTTGTAGTAATGTTGTCAATATGATTTAACTAGAAGCCATTTGTTTTCTGTTAAGAAAACTTGTTTTATCTAAGCAAAAAGATTTTGATTATACTGTTTCTTTATTTTCGTATTACTTTGTAAGTGTTGTTTTCATTTTATTTATGTTTAGTTTTACTGTGAATCAATTATAACGTAAGCGAACTTAAATGATTTTAACTATTACTAATTGATTTTTATTTTATTAATTTCTTGATTACTTGATTAATTGGTTACCATATGAAAAGTCTAAGTTTGTAAAATTTTATAACTTGTTAACTTTGTACTCTGCTGATAAAAATTTCTCGAAATATACCTAGTTGTATTGAAAATATGTATCTTGCATATATTATTGTATAATTACTGGTCACTTATGTTCCAATATTTATTTCTTTTTCACAAGAGTTTTTTTTTAGTTCTTCAGTTAGTTTTAAAACGCATAAAACTTTCAACAACCAATCATGGCTTCAGAAGATATTACGAGAGATGAAAGCAAAAATAAGTTTCATGTTTATTATAAAAAGAAAAGAATGTTTAAAGATACTTCAGAGTCTGTAGATCATAGCCTTTCGGAGTTAGCCAAGGAAAATGCAAACAAAAAGTTTAATAATAATCAAACTTTTTTGTCACCATATATATGTAAGATCTTTTTTATAGGCAAATGCATTTTTGTAATAACTTAAAGTAATGTTTTTTGTTTTAATACTTAAATAATTCAGTTTTTTATATCGTTGTTTAATTTTTAAAACTTCCCTATTGTTACTAACGAAGAAACGACAATACAAATTGTGAAAACTCGAATTCCAACAATTCAAACTCTAAAAGTTTAAAATAAATGGTCACAACTTATATTAAAAAAACTATTTGAAAAATAATATTTACGTATGTAGGTTTAATTGATACTTACATACCAATTTTTATTATTTTGGAAAGTTTTGAATATTTTTAAATCTATGGTTAAAATAAGTTTTAAAATATACTTATTTTTAGTAGTTTTTTAATTTATCGTTCAACAGCTTTTATTTCTACTTGACTTTCATATATCATAATTTTAAAAAATAGATCTACAACTGCATTTAAATTGTTTAATAATATTTAATACTTTTAGATTTATTGCCCATTAAATATTTTTAAATAGTTTAAGTATAAGAAGTTTGATTTGAGTTATCATGTATCGGTTACTAACTATACTGATAAGTATAAAATTTAAAAAACTGTGCGCAGTAGTCAGATATCAGAACAGGCTTTAACACTATTAATAAGGATGAGTTATATTATAATTTATTTATTGTTGACTCTAGATGTTTAACTAAGCTTTTAAAAATCCATGATAAAACATTCTTAAATACAAATTAAGATATAATCATGTATCCTTTGAGTACAAATTTCTGTTGAGATCCTCTTATGTACGCACTTCTGTTGAGTAAATATACTTAAACAAACAAAACTTTGATCAAATAAAAGTTTTTATTTCTCGGATAAAATTAATGTTTCAAATCAGAAATTGTTCTTTGTTAATTATTTTTTCTTACTACAAATTTCAATTATATTTATTAAGTTTTTTAACTAGCTATGTATTTAATTTTTTGTGATTTATACCAAAAAATCTTTAATTACAGTATTAGTTAATCGGTTGATTATCGATTTTATAAATACTAAATAATTTTCAAAATCATATTTTTAACATTTCAGGTCATTATTTGCAAGGAGACAACGAGTTAGTTCAAGAGTTGATTAGGAACAAAGTCAATTTGAATGTTGATATTTAAATCAAAACTTCTGAGCTATTTAAATCAAATTTTTTTTTTTAACGCAGAAAAAGTTATTGAAATAGCTAACATTTTCAATATCAGAATATTCATTCTCAAGAAGATTTGTAGTATTTTAACTACTTACTCCCTACCTTTTCCTGGTGGAAAAATTTATAACTCTTGCAAACTTGAAAGTTTTTTGAAAGCTTTAAAGAAGATGACATTAGAAGACAAAGTTTTTATAAAAGAAGTAGAAGTGAATAAAAGTTAGAAGACGAAAGTATATCAATCTACAATAACTTCGGGTCGAAAGTAACACTCGAAAACGCAGCCTACTGCCACTCTCTCGCAGTTTATTTCGGCTTTAACAAATTATCCGAGTTTACACTCAACTTCATTGGACGTTGGTTTAGACTTGTGGTAAAAGCTGACAGCTTTTTAGAGTTGGACAACGAAATACTTGCCGAGATACTTTCAAGCTCTGTACTTGACAGCTCAGAAATTAAAATATTAAATGCAGCTGATGCGTGGATAAGCCAAGACGCTGAAAACCGCGGGAAGTTCGCACTCGATCTTTTGAAGAAAATTCGTCTTCCTTTATTGTCATCGGCAGCTTTGAGGCTCATTCTAGATAGTGGTAATTGTTTAACTAAAAACATAGATTTTGTTGGTCTGTTGAGTGCAGTTCTGAAAAAGAAAAAAGATAAGTAACTTCTTGATAACATAGTTGAGGCAAATATTTAAGTCATTATAAAGTATAATTTTTGGTCTTTTTACTTAGCTATTTTGTCGTGCTAAAATAAATTTTTATTTGACACATGGTTTTTCGTTTTGTTATTACTTTGATTATTAAGTTAATAACCTAACTTAGTCATATTTTAAATTCTAATTTTTATGATATTGTGTAGTATTTCCGGTATTTTCCGGTATCGTCCGGTATTTTTTTAATTCTCATAGAAATATATAATGGTACAACATAATATTCCACATCTTATTTGTAAAATAAAAAAGTACTTCATGTTGTAGATTTAAAAAATGAAGTAGAGATGTACTAATTTGTTGTATTGTTTGTTTAAAAAAGTCTTCACAAAAAAACAGATGATAGAAAAAAAATTATTTAAAGAAAATTTTAATATAAGAAAAAGTGTAAAACTCTTCGAAATTAATAAAAAATTCTAGAACGTTTTCAATTCTTTACTTTTAGCCTGAGTGGCGTCAGTAGACACAGTGAGTGCCAACATATTTAAAAACCTTTTAAAAACATCTAAACATTTAAATTTAATTCTTAAGAATTGTTAAATTGTTACGCAATTGAACATAAAATAAAAATATTAAACTATATAGTGAAGCAATTTTTGCTTTTATAAACTGCAAACAAAAATCGTTGACAAAATTATACCATAATTAAAAGAAAGTTTTATAAAAAATGTTATCTAAATTATTCATTGATTATTTTGTTGCAGTTTATACTGTTTTCAGTATATAACCGTTAATTAAATGACAAAAAAACAAAAAAAATATTTTTTTATAGGACCCGGTGCACGAAGAACCTCTAACTTTTTAAATTGCACAATACTTGGATACCTTTCAACGTCGTGTCCAGTACAAAACAGTAAAAATAAAAATTAATAACTGTAAATATACTAAAATATTAATGTTTGTTTAAAAAAACAGCTTTTAATGAAAGTAATATTTTTTTGTCTTAAGATTAATGTTGATGTACTGACTTTAACAAGTAAAGCAGTCTTTTTCAGTTCAAAGATATAACAATTTTTTTTTAGTTTTATAACTAAAAGATTAGTTTATAAAATAAGTAATTGTCTACTTAGTATACGATCATATTTGCTTTATTGATACAGACAAAAATTTAAAAACTACCTTATCTTTTTTTAATAGTAGTAGAAACCCAAAATTTTTAAAACAAACTTTTGCTAATCTCAAAATAAACAAAAATACTTTTAAAAAGAGCACATAGTTTTTATAGATACCTTTTTCTTATAATTTTGCTATTTTTATAAAATTCAAATAAAATAGAATTAAAATAATAACTAGATCTTAGATTTACAAAGTTTGACTATTTGTTAAATTAAATATGTTAAAAAAAAATCATTTAAAATTTAAAAAAAAATAAACATAAGTTCTTTTAAATTTTTAAAAGGACTAACTAACGAGAATATTTTATCTTTTATTATTTTAAAGATACAATAGTCTTTAGTACTTGTTCTTATTTTTTTTAAACACATTTACACACCTACTTTAGGTTATATTCTTTTTTTGCACTATTTTTTTACAGAGATCCGGTAAAGTGTAATTGGTTGATAACACACTGTAACATGTGTAAGTTTAACCAAGAAAGTGTATTGTTTAAATTTGTTATTTAATATCTTCCAGTGAACTTATTTTGCTAAGATATATTTTTGCAAACAATTAAATTTTAATTTGTTTTCTTGACACTTCTATTGTTTTCTTGTGTTATCTAAAGTATTCGTTTAACAATATTACTTTTTATATTAATTTTTATTTAAATCCTAAGTAGTTGAATCTTATTTTGTTTTAAACATTCTTAAAATATAGTCCTGTTAGATTGATTCGTGTGTAAAGTTTTGAAAACATTTAAAATAGTTTCTAAAGCATGATGTTATTTATATATTTCTTAGTGATCGCAATTGTTTTTTAATACAACATGTTCATTCATTGTCATGCTTATTTTTATATAGAGTAGCCCTGAGTATTATTTAGTATCATTATTCAGTATAGGTGAAGTTTATTATTTAAAGGAACCTACATCCATAGGTTACAAAGGTTCTAGTTTTTTAAAGAACTAATATCTGAAAAGAAGTTTTTGTTAACACTCACTGTGTCTACTGAGGCTACTCAGACTAACTAAGTTAGGTATAATTGAACCAGGAAGTTAAACGTTTTTAGATACTCAGTTTTTAATTACAGTCTTTTTAAAAATTACTCTTAGGAAAACCGACAAAATACAAACTAAGCTTTTTACTAAAAAATCCGGTACAAAAATGAATTTAAAGCAAATATTTTTATTTAAAATTTTCAATTACAGAAATTTTAAAGATTGCTACTCATAAATACCATTTAATCTTATTTTAAACTTTTATCTATATTTGACATAACGATTTTACTTTTATAAAAGTTATGTTTGTTTCTTTACAGTGTTTGCAACAATTAGGGCTTTTCTATTTTTTCACAACCTTAGCTATACTAATTTTTTTTCAAACGTTTTTACGTAAAATGTTTGGGAAGAAATTGAGTTGTGAGGAGACTTAACCAACACAAAAAATAAAGTATAAATACAAACAGTTTAAGCACAATCTAAACTTTTTATTATACTAAGTTTGTAATAATGTTACATAAATAATATAAACGAAATGCCTCGGGGCAAGAATGCGGACAGTCAGAAATTTATATTCGCATATAGTGGAGTAACTATTTGTAGGAGTGTTAACAAACGTTTGTATGAACACAAAAAATGTATAAAATAAATGTGGCCACATATAAAAAACTTACAAGTAATCCATAGTTTAAACCGTTTTTTTAATTGTAATTTTTTAAAGTTAACAATAACTTAACTTACTGTTTTTGTTGTTTGATTGAAAAAAAAAAGTTATTATTATAATCTTAATCCTATTCGTTTTAATTCAACCTAAAATGTTTCTATACAACTAAAGCTATAATATGAGTCTAAAAGTCATCAGAAAAAATATCATTAATAAACTACTTAAAACTGTTTACTTTTTGTCTTTTTTATACTATCTATTGGAGTTTCAGAGACTTATATCTATAGTGTTTTAGTTTTTAAATTTTAAAAAACTTTTAAATCCAGTAAAGTATTTTTTTTTTGAACAAAATTTAAAACACATGGTTTTTTCCTTCATTTTATAGGTCTTTTTAAAAAAGCTGTAACATATTTCTAGCTGCACCATACTTTTGTCAAAATTTTTTAAAGTCTTACATTTAAACATTTAATATTAAAAGAAAACTAGCATATTGACTACAAGCAATTTAATTTTTTTATGTTCAAAAAAACGCGAGAGCAAACAACAGCAACAATAATACAATTAAAAGCGCATCACTTGTGACACTCGTAAGAGTATCTACACTCCGTGATACCCTTTGGCTCATCTTCTTTGTACCATCAATCTCATCTCTTTCAAATACCATTTGTATTCGTAGAATTCCAAATCTCCGTTGTTTCCCTTGTAAACAGCAACTGTGCTTTCAATATCCCGCGTCGTGTTAACCTGAAAGCTTTGTTTACTCTGTAAACTGTTTTTGTAGTAAAAAAAAGCCGTGGAGTTTATGCAAAAACTGTAGTTGGCTGTTACTAAGTTGTATTAAGTGCTAAGAATTTACAAACATTTCTATTCTACATTACTACTTGTGTACACAATTGGTTTTAAGTTAGGGAGTCCAATTAAGCTACAAAACTAGCAGCTTCCAACTTGCAGCCAAACCAGTACTTAAAACTTTCGCTATACTCTAAAAGTTTAAAATAAATATCCAGTTGGACACCTTTAAAAAGCTGAATATTTTTAAAGGATTTACTCCTGACTTTTTAAAACAAATTGCGTCATTTTTATGAGCTTAAACTTATCACGATTCCGTGCTCGATTTGCATAACAACATTTTCAACCCATCCATCAACCAACCCATTCGCAGTATGTTCCTCTTAATGCATTAAGTAGTCTGAACTCAATTGCTCGACGCCGAAACTCAAGTGCCGCCGATAATAGTTTAATTGCTTAGAAGAATTAGTTATCCCTCGGTTCGCCAGCGTAGTTAATCGTGAAATTGTTTTAAACTTATAAGATTGGCTTATTTTATTCATTGGTTCATTGTAAATAATATTTGCTGCTGATAACGCTTAAGATGACGTATATTTTCAAACGCTTTATTTGTGTACGATTTATTGTTTATAAGTAATGAACTTGAAGTGTAATTACACATAGAAGGGCTGATATAATCTGTATTGTCAATAAATTTAGAATGTTGATACGGTTCTCCGAAATGTTGCTTTTCTAGCGCGTTTTTGCCTTTATGTGTTTCTGCACATGTCATAATAACGGATTTTACGGTCGGGACGGCTAGCCTTTCCGCAGTCGAAAGCTGCTTGTTATGACGTCACAATAGGCTTCTGCGCTATCAACCTCATCACTATCTTCAACTGGGTCGAAAGACGTCAACTGCTGTTCAGTTTTGACCTGAACATCGTTTGTCCAAATAAATTAACTAATTCTGTTACCTCGGATTCCGATTTTATAGGAGACTTAAGGTTACTAATTTCGCCGCTAGGATCCATTAACACAACTGATTCTGTGCTAGAATATTAGTCATTTGTCTCAGATATTTTTAGTACGCAACCGACTTTCTTAACAAGAAGTGGCTTTCCCCTCTCCTTCCTACCTCTTACTGTCGGGAGGAGGGGTGCCGGTTTTTTATTTAAAGTGTTCTGTTAATTTTGAAAATTTGATTGTTTGGCGGATGCCCTTGACTTGGCAGGTTGGTTTGTTTATTGAACGGAGGCCCTTGATTATGAAAAAAATAGATTAAATGAGAGCCCTTTCTGTCCCTGAAAATTAGTGGACCGTAAGTATACCCCGAACTATTATATATGTTATTAACCTGAACGGGTTTCTGGTTCAAGACTTTGCCGTTGTTCGGTGGCATTACGTTTTGAAATAACATTAGCTTAGGGTGAACGTTGCTGAATCCCATGTAATTGTTCGCTACAGGCCCTCGATAGTTTATGTTACTATTATATTGCGCGTTTTGATCATTGAATCTGTTTGTTGATCTGATTACCTTGCTTAGTCTTTAGGGTCGACGCGATGACTGTTGCATTTCCTTTTTTTTTTATTAGGCAGCTTATTATTTGAAATTTTGCGATTGTTGTTCATAACGAAGTTCTTTAGCCTTTTCTAGAATCTCTGAATGAGATCTAGAGTAAATCTGTTCAATTTTAACTAAATACTCTTCTTACTTAAGCGTGAAAGTTTCTTCAATTTTTTTTTTACTTCAATTGGACATAAAACTGACATAAAATATTTAGCTGTGCTCTTTTTATCAGCCTTAGACAACTTTTCAGTTAATCACTTATCTGACTAAAAAGACACCTGCCCTCTCTATTATGTCGTTTCGAAGCCAAATGTGAATAAGTAATTCTAGTTTATCATGATCACTGTCGATATGAAACGAATAACAGCGCGGCTCAAATAATTCTAAATCGACGCCTGGTTCTGAAATGTGTCGAAGCTGTGTGAACAGCTTCGCCTTCTCCACTATCTTGATGACTTATCGCAAAAGATATCTTTGTTATACTACAAAGACTTTCTTGTTTTTATTTTCAATTTGTGGTGGAGAAATAAAAGTTTTTTGCCGGTCGTTGGAGGCGATTGGTTGCGCTTTTGCTCGTACAAATTTCAAGCTTTAGAAAGTAGTCTTTCAGAATACACAGAAGATGATGGTGCAGCACGATATTTCATTGCAAAACTGGCAAGATGTGGGTATTTCTTCTGGTTAAAGTTCCACCAGTTTGAGACTTCATCCTTTTCAGTTTCGGTATTCAAATTTTCTGTAGCAAAATAGCATTTTATTTCTGCTTAAATTTATTCATCAATATAATCCTGATGCTCGTCATCCTTTGTAGTTGTGTTTGATTCTATTTTAAACAAAGAATAGTAAGTTATAAACTTCTTCGGATCAAATTTTACAAAATGATGTGATTTTGGTTTCACTGGTGGCAATATAGAAGAATCATCACCCTTATTAGCCTCGAAACAGATATGATTTTTTAAATTTAATTTTAGCTGCTCTTTAAAATCATTTTAGAGGTAATAAAGGAAAGCGGAAAGTCGATATCGTGGATTAACAGCACTTGTGAATAACACTAATTTTTGTCATTCAGTTATTGTTATTAGTATAGAACCTTCTTTCGCAAGCTTTACCTGTAGTTTTGGCTTAAGTTTTACAAAAATTTGATACTTCTTCTGAATTTTCATAAAAGTTAACAAACTTTTTCAGTGATTTTGCATGCGGGATCACGCTTGAGAGCAACACATTGTTTTTACTACACTCCTTTATTACAAAAAAGTTCTGAGCAGTAGAATAATGTCATTAACCAGCTGCCATTCTTCAAGTGTAATATTCGAATCTTGATCGTTTTTATAGTTAGCCACATAGTAGCGAACACTTGATTTAAGCTTTTTAAGTCTCCTTAGCATAACATATGTTGAGTTCCATCTTGTATCCACATCTTGAATAAGAAGCAATGATTTTTGTTTCGCTTGTTCGTGGTCAAAGTCTATCTAGATCATAAATATACTATCAATAACATTTACATTATTCTTGCCACTCTTTAAGTCAAAAAACTACCCTGAGTGACCTTAACTATCCTGAGTCACCTCGAGATTTTTAAATTCTTAGAAAAAATTACAATATCTTTTCGACATAATAAAAAATCAAGTTCTTAACAAAAATGGTTATAAAACAAAGTATAAAAACATTGAAAAGATACTGTAAAGCTACTTTAAAAGTGCTTTTTAATAAACAAAATTTGAGAAAATGACAAAAAAAATGTTATTTATACGATAGACTTCATTGTTTAAAATCTAAATTTACTACTTAACATGTAAAGTTGTTTAAAATTCCATTTTTTTAGTGATTATTGTTCAATTTCCAGGTTTTTTTTTTCAAAATTTTTCAAATTCTAGAGTTTTCCAGGTTTTTTAGTCTAAATTGTCAAAAAATTAGTTCCAGTTTTTTGGTAACCCCGTAAAGAGAATGATATAACTTCAATTATTTTGAGATTTTGTTGTCATAACAATCTTTCACTCCAAAAACAAAACATAAAATAAAATAAGAATTTATTAAAAAAATGTTAGCTGTTATTAAAAAGTCTCAGTTGGGTCGTGTTGACTGTCTGTGGATAAATAGTCAACCTGACCTTTTTGCCTATACTTTACCTGAAGACGGGGTGACTTTCTAGCACGTTTGTGCTTAGGTACTTCTACAGATAGCTTGGTATTTTTTCTTATTTAAATTGGACATAATAAATATGAAATGCTTTATACTAACTTATTATAATGTATCAGTGAATTTTATCTATCTACACTAAAGACTATTCTACACTACTTTATATATATTAAGCAAGTGGTTTGTATAAAATACTAACAATCTTATCAATTTTAAACATATTGCAATAAAATTATACATTTTACTTTAATAATTTTAGCACTGATATTTCGAGGAAAAAAAGTTGAATAACAAGTTTTAGTAAATGAAATTTTATTTTGCTTCTTTTCTTAACAATTCTGTAAAAACTCTACTACTTACCAATAATATAAGTAGGTAGCTGTATATCTTTAAATAAGGAGAATCTAATGATTTAAATTATCTTTATTTAAATTATTTATCCAAATTTTTTCGGTTTGTATTTTTGCTCCGTAATAAGAAAAGTGAAACTACCAAAATTTGAGAATAACCTTTTTTTTACAATTTCTGTTTCACTAATAAAATAAAACTAGAACTAGGTTTTTTTTATAAGTTTAAAAACACTTAATACCCTTGCATATATTGAATATAATTATTTTAAACATACTTTTCGAATACTTTAAATAGAACAAGTTGTATTAATTTATCATTTTGAGTACTTTCTTAATAAAATAAAATATACATTTGTACTTTTATAAATTAATTTTGTTGAACCGGCACTTTTTTTTCTTGATTTGTTTAAAATTTATCTATTTTGAATCCTCCAACAATTTCTAAAAAGTACACTCAAGATTTATCAAACAAAACAAAATTTGATGAATTATAGTTACATAAAGCTTTAATGATCAAAACCTATAAATTACTTTTTCAACATGTAAAAAGTATAATTTGATAAGCAGATCTAAATTATATAATTAAATACTTACATTATAAATTTATTTATAGTTAACCGATGTAAAATTTACAGTGTTTTTTTAATAAAAATAGTTTATTTAATAAAATCAAATAACCTTAATAAATATAAAATTTCTATAACTTATTTAAAAATAAATATTAATACATATTAAAATTTTGACCAGCTCTTTTAGTTAACTATGTTTAGAAAACTATAGTTTTCAAACCATAATGTTGCATATATGTTTAAAATTTATTTTTATATTCTTGTCTGTTTTCTGATAGGTAATTCTAATTTAAAACCATTATTTTCTTTTTCATACCCTATTGCAGCAACATCAAATTTCAAACTTTAAGACTTTTTAGATAATTTTAACTAAAACATAACTTCAATGCAGAAAAATGATTTACTAACAGAAAAATTTCATTTACAAACTACAAGTAAGTATAATTTAATTTAACTTATATTTTATAGTATTTTGTTAAGTATAAACTTATTTACATTTTTCTATTTTTACTAAGTTATTTGTAAAACGTCATTGAAACTACATGACAAATCTGTTTAAAGCTTGAGAGAAATTAAATATATAGTATACAAGTAACAAAACCAAAGATATTTTTCTTATTTTTAAAATTATATCAAAATAGTTAGTAGTTTATAGCTCTATGTTTTTGTTTTAATTAAAATTATCAATTATAGTTTCGTTACCTGCAAAAAAAAATAGTTAAATTCTTTGATTTTAAATACGTGCAAAATTGCATTTTTTTAAATTTTTGTTTAAACAAAAGATTACTAGTCTTGTAAAATTAACAATGATTCATTAATTATCAAATACAAAAAAATATTTTTGTCAAACTATAAAGCTTAGTAGTAAAAGTTAACTTACTTTCCCAGTTTAACCTAGTTTTTTTTTAGTCGCATTCATTTAAACCATGTGCGTGACAAATTTTTGTTTATATTTTCACTTCGTAACTGTTATAGGTGAGTCTGTTTTTAAATTTTATAAATCTTTATGTTTATGTTCAACATCTGTTGCTACAGTAGGGAGTTTTTCACCTATAAAATTATTTTTCGACAGTTGTTCCCGTTTTTTTCATTTGTGTCTAAGATAAATAGAAGTTTAACAAAGTTATTTAATTTGAGAAACAATGTATTAAATATGTTTAGTAGTTACACAAAAGTACTTTCAACTAAAAGAGTTTATATATTATAGAATAGTTAAGTGAAAAAATATCGTTTAAAAAACATATTTCTTTATTTTAAACTTCAATCAAATACTGTTGTTTTATTTTTACAAAATAAATTTTCTAAGCTTAAGAAGCAAAAAAATGAAAAAAAATCAATCTGTTCATGGCTTCAACTTAAAAAGCGCTATCAATTTATTTTAACGAGAATAAAAAACTTTTAAAAAATTGATAAAAAAATAATTTATAGCTCAAATGCGATATAGTTTTTTTTAATACTTTGTATCAGCTTCTTCTAACTTACAATAGTTTCGTTGTATTTGAAATCCGATTTTTTGAGAGGCTATTTATAATAAGTAATTTTTTTTAGTCATAAGAGCTATCAATATTAAATAGTTAAATTATAGCTAAAGTAGCCAAAAAAAAATAATGAAAGTAATTTAGTCTAACTATATTATTATTTCAAAAAAGATACTTATAAAAGAAATGAAGTTTTTTAAAGTTTTAAGTTTTCTATATTTTCGCTGTAAGTTGATTTTAATTATTAGGTGTTTATATACAGGTGTAAGTTTTTTTTTGTAAGTTATTTTTTTAAAGGTTTAAACTTTCTTAAAATGCATACTTTTCATAAGTTACTATCTGTTTCAGCTTTTTATAGAAGTTATAAAAAAATATTGAGTCACTGAGTTTATATTTACTGAAGTTTTGTTGGATTAGTACTTTTTCACTCATTGTAACTTATTATTAAATTAATTCATTCACCTTGCTTGTTTTTGTATAAGGTTAGTTTTTTAAACTTTGTTATAAGCTTTTATATGTTTATTAGTATTTTAAGTGAAAAAAATAATTCATTGTGGTTAAATTGAGCTAGTAGTGTATTTATCAATTACCGAGAGGTTTTCTGTACAACAGAGCACTACAGTTAATATAAAATATTTTAGACTACTTTTTCTTACCAACAAACTTTTGAACGGTTAAATACACTAATAATGTTTTATGATGGTTGTTAAAGATTTAATAACGAAATAAACGTATTGTGCTTTATTTATATTCGTTTTGTGTTTATATCTTAACTGAAATTTCTTAAAAGAATAAATTACAAAACGAACTTTTTTATATTAGATTATTATATTAATCTTTCATTTTTTAAATGGCAACAGTGAGTGAAAGTTATTCTTTGATGTAACATTAAATTAAACTTATTTTAACTAGAGTAAAGCTTAATATTTTGTTAAGAAACGCTGCGGAAAACATTTTATATAGATTAGTTTTGAGCTAGTTTTCTTATTTGTACGTTTTGGAATACTTTACTGTCTTCAGGGAATTTTCGACTAGAAATGAAAAGTTTTAAAAGTGATCAAAATTTTTCTAACCAACTGTTTATATTATTATTAATTGAATTTTGATTTTAATTAAAAGTTAAGTTTTAAACATCTTATAGTGAATTACACGCTTACAGAATTACTTTTGCACAGGTTCTTGGACAGCGTTTTTTTATTTGTTTTGGTTTTTTGTTTAAGAAACACATATTATTATTTAATTAGTTATGCTACAAAATAAATAAATAAATAATAATAGTTGCAAGATGACTGAATATATTTCAATTGTTTAGTTTCATGTAGTTGTGTCAATGGCTGAAAGTTTAGTACTAAAACAAATCAGGTATTCGAAGGTTCTAACGTTTTATTTAAACTTTTTTTTTTTTGAATCATTATTCTATCTTATTTTTATCATTGTTTTAATTGAAAAAGTGCTTTTTTCTTTTGTTACTTTTTTTAGTTTGTACTTCTTTTAATTGTTAAAACTATCAAATAAATTTAAACAGAAAATTCAATAAAAACAGTCGTAAGTTAAAAAATAAAACAATTTTTTTTTTAAAGTAAGTAATTTTGTTAGGATGTTAAATAGTCTTTAAAAGAAATTATAAAAATAGATTAGCATTTTAAAGTAAACATTATAATTTATTTTTTAAAGTTAAAAAATTTAACTCTGCTAAAAAGTCTATCATCTAAAAAAGAACCTATATACATGAATAATTTAACATTCATTTAGAAATAGGTTTATTAAAAATTTAAAAAGCCAATTATCTCTTTTTTTGTGCATTAATCTTTGTTGTTTTTTTTGACATTTTTTAAGTTCGTCTTAATTTGTCGTATGAGTGACTTATTTTAAATAAAGTTTCGTTTAATTCTATCTGTGAAAGAGTTAAACTTTCTTAAAAACATTAATTAAAAAGAAATTTTCATAATTATTGATTTTGTAATTAAAAAAAACAATTTAATTTACTTTATTATTAAGGTATATAATTATTACAGAATCTAATGATAAAGCTACTGTAAATAAGCATTGTTCTCACAATAAAGAGTTTATAAAACAGATTACAAATTTTATTTAGTTTAGTTAAAAATAACTTATTAGTATTTGTAAAAAAAAATAAAAACTGTACATTCAATAAATAAAACAATCTGTTTATCACAAAAAATAAGTTATAATATTTTAATGTTTATATAACAACTTAACATTTATTTAACTGTGTTTAAATAATTTTCTTATTTTTATTTTTTAACTTAAACAAATTAATTTTACAGACTAGAAATAAACAAATTATTACATAAATGGCAACAATCTGAACTAAATCATAAAATAGCAATTATCATCTGGATAAGTAAGCAATTAATTTATGTATATATCATTATTATAAGATTAATGTTTTATTATAATGCTGTTATAGTAATTTATTGTTAAAATAAACTTTTCTAAAACTAGAAACAAAAAAGGTGTTTGAAACATAAATAAAAAACATCTTATATATCGATATTTTCGGTAAAAACAGTTGTTTTAAAACTTTTTTTAGTTTTAAAAGTGTTATAGTAAAAAAGTAAGTCTCATTAAATCTTTTACCGATACTATAAATGTCAAAAAATAAACTATTTACTTATTAAAACTTGAATTTGAAACAACCTAAATATAGTTTGTTGTTTATGAATGTTAAATAAGTTTTGTTTACATATTGTTCAAAAAACAAACTGATTTAATCACGATGAATTTTGCAAAACAAGAACAGAAGTTTTACTTTTATTGATTTTTTTTACCATAACTGTATATACATTTAGATCGATTTAGTTCAGAATGAGTAAAAATTATTCTTAGACGTTTAGTTTTACCAGCTGTAAAATATTATAATATATGATCAAAATAGTTACTAAATTGTTTCTAAACAATTAATATCTTATTATTGAAAGTATTTATGTTTAAAAAACAGTTTTAAAAGTCAGTATAAATATCGCACATGATTAATTTTGTGAACCTAAAAACAACTTGTACAAAATTTTACATTAAAAACTTGATAGCTTTAGTAAAACGCAAAAAAAAAAAACAGTTGTGTTTGAGATGATTCAGTCAACAAATTTATCTCTTTTGATTATCTTTAGTGTAAATAATTTTTTTAGTACAATCACAGTATTTCAAAAATTTTTCTAATAGAAAACTTAAAGTAATCACAACTGCTTAACGACATGGTTTTTATTTATAGTATATTGTAATTATAAGTTCAATCTAAAGCGAATAGTTCAATTTATGTATCTTTTTGAATAAACTTGAACACTTAGTTGTTTGTTTTCGGTTCAGTTCAAATATAGAGTTGACATTTAATTTAAGTATTTTGTTCTCAGCTTTATACTATTAAGAAAGTATTTTCTTTCGACATATTTGAATTTAGTGAAAAAAAATATTTGGTTTGACTTTTTAAAAACAAACTTATATCACGTTACTACTTAGTCGGTTCAAAAACTAATTATAAATAGTTTAAATAAACAATTCCTAAAATTTTGTTTGAACTTTTGTATATAATTACTAGCTGTGTTGACTATTTTTTTGATTAAAATGTAATGTTTTTTCTTAGGTTTTACAAATCGCTGATAAATATTTGAAAGAGGAATATTTTTAGAAAGATAAAAAACATAGGTAATAATTTACTTGTATGAAGCAATTTGATTTTAGATACTTTGTAATAGTTTGCACTTTATTGCTACTTAACGAAATTAATAATCGCTAAAATATTAATAAGATGTTTGATGATTTTAAACTAAAGAGTTTTTTGAAGTTAAAGTTATTAAGTTTGTATATTTTTATCTTTTATTCTAAATTATATTTAGTATATTCATAACCTTCATTCCACTTGTTTATTTAAAAAATTATTTAAAACTGCTGTACCTGTTTAGTTTGTTTCAACATTGTTTTGAAGCTTTATCATTTTCAACAACAAATAAAAAAGCTACCAATTTTTAGGTTTTAAATGCTCAGATATATAGAATATAAAGTAAGAATTTTGAACTGATTAACATAAGACATATGTTATGTTGTTTTTACTTTCATTTAGTTTAAAAAGCAAAAACGTACTAGAAAAAAGTAAATCTTATCAGTTGAACAAACTCTACAGAGATACTGTTGTTACGCTAACTATCAAAACAAACTCATTAATAATTAAAACTTATCTGTTACTTTTTAAATACAACAGAAAATACTAATTATCAATTTTTGTTAAAAGTTGTTCTGGCTTTATCAGTTAATCATAAATTTAAAATAAGCTGGCATAAAACTTTTAATGCTATTTATGTATTCTATTCGGATTTTAAAAGTAAAAGAATAAATGTTGGAATAACCTATGTATATAAAAATAATTTTATAACTCACTGTAACTGTGTTATCAGTTCATAACGTCCACAGAGAATTTGTAGTGTTGTTAAACAAACAACTTTGAAAGAACATAAATAATTAAAACTAAGATAATACTTTTGTAGCACACTTACATTATATTCTAATACTTTTTAGTCAAGTTCACTTACTTATATACAGGAATATAATTTTTATACAAGTATAAAGATTAGAGATTATACATAAAAACTTATGTATTAAAATTAAAACACCGTATATATTTTTCAAGTGTACTTAATGTGTTTAAGACTTTAAATAAGCTTTATAACATATCTGATTGAAGTTTATAAATCAGTTTTTAGTTATATATTAATTTATTAAATAACTAATCTAAGCAACTGCAAAACTTTGCGTTAAATATAATTTCATTTTTATCAAAATTAAACCATTGTTCTATAATGTAAAAGTCATTTAATAAGTTTTTTCTAATAAAACATTTATAAACGTACTAGTTTTAGTAATTGTGTATTAACTATTAAAAAGTTTTTTTGATTTTTATTAGCCCCGTTACTATAAAACAAAGTTTAATAGTCTGTTTCAATAAATTAAAAATCTTTAATTAGAAAAAAACATATAACTTTTAGCTTAGGTTGATTTTTCGAAGTAGATATTGTTAGTTTCTATTAAATTTACATACAAATCTTTTTAGATTACGTTGAAACAACAGAAGAGAAAAGAAAACTTCGTGAAAATTTTCAGGTAAACTACAATAATTTTAAACGTATTTCTTAATTTTTTTTTTTTTTTGTAACAAAACTTTGTTTTTTTTAACAAAAAACAATTAAATTATAAGTTTAAATTTTAAATCTATAAAATAAAAAGAGCTGATATTAAATATAAACTTAATTTCGACTTAGTAGAAAAACCTTAAAAGTAAACTATAGGTTTAAATAACTTCTTTATCAGACTTATTATAAATATTCTTTTGATAGCGTAAAAAACACTTTAAAACTGAGTTTAAATCCGAAAAAAATTGACAAAAACACAAAATAATAAAAACACAAATTATTTTAACATGTAAAAGTCAAAAACTTTTTTCTTCAATGATGACGTAGAAAAATTAACATAACAAAAAAAAAATACTTTGCTCTTTTAAATACTAATTGCATTTATTACATTTATACAAAATAATTAAAAAATACCAATTATACAAATTAAAAAACTATTTTATGTTTGATTAAAATAAAAACTATGACAAATCTTTTAAAACACTCAATAATGATGAAAGCCGTAAATTTTTTTAATAAATTAATCATTGATTTAACAAACACAATTAAAAAGGATATGATTTATGTACTTTGTAAATAATTTTATGGTAAAGGAAGAATAATACTAGTAAAATATAACTGTTGTTTTACAGAAATACTTTTTTACTTATTGATTGATAATAACTAGATTTTTTAAAATTAATTCACAGATTAAGGACTGCTTCCTGTCTTGCTTAGTTTTAACCAAAATAAAAAGAGCGCTACACTATCAGGTACTTTTATAATTATTTTTCAATATTTATTCATGTTAAGCAATTTTATAAAATTAACTGTTGTAGGTTAACAAATATGTGGTGTTAATCGAACGAAGAGCTTGAACTAGGCTTGAATGGCTTCTTTTGTAGTTTTTTTTTAACCAAATCTTAATCCCTATTACTTTCAATTTAAAATGCTAATTTGGAATTTTTTCTATTCTAAAGAACGTTCTTTTGCGTAGCTTTTGACAAAATTTTTCATCGAATTGGGGTTTTACTTTTGTAGTTGGGCCCCTTTAAAAATTTAATTTGTTTTTGTCTTTTTTCACTTTGCAACAAAAGTTTTTTTTATTATTAATATACCTAATAAATTCAGTTTTAAGACGTTATTATTTATTTTTTTTCAAAAATATACTTTTTTATAATATATGCTTAAACAATTGTTTTAGAAAAAATCCAAGTTTGCACGGTTTTGGTTATTTTTTAATTGGTTTTATAGCAAAAGTAAATTATTTTTTTAATAAGTTTTATTTTTAACAGACTTATATAATTTATATATTTATACAGTTTTGAATTTTTTCTCAACTTATTTATATTTTAAATTATATGTCTCATGCAAGTTTTACCTAAATGTTTTGTTTACGTAATTTGGGGATTTTTTGATCAAGTGCTAAAAATTTATGTAAAACTTAAATCGATCATATATTTGAAAAAATATAATAACGTTATAAAACGTAATTGTATAAGTATGTTAAAATTAAAACTTATTAAAAATTATTTAACTTTTGCTATAAAACCATGTAAAAAAAAAGCCAAAACCGCGCAAATTTGGAACTTTTCGGAAAAATTTATCTAAGCACATATTATAAAAATAAAGTTTGAAAAAAAAAGTAATAACGTCTTAAAAATTAATTTAATAAGTATGTTAATAATAAAAGAATTAGAAAAAAAAAATTTGGAGAAAAACGTTGCAAATTGAAAAATGCAAAAAAGCATTAAGTTTTTAAAGGGGCCCAACTACAAAAGTAAAACCCCAATTCGATGAAAATTTTTGTGAAAAGCTAGGCAAAAGAATGTTCTTAAGAATAAAACCAAGTTTTAAGTTAGCATTTAAGAAATTGAAAATAACAGGTTTTAAAGTTCGGTTAAAAAATTATGTTTACGAAAAACGCTATTCGAGCCGGAGTAACGCTCGTATCGAACAATATAAATTGAGTATTCAAACTAAAAGTATATACAAAAAAAACAGAAATCTCTATTTTGCAACGATCGTTTTTATTGTTTTACATAAACTTTAGAACGAAATATATGATAGAAATATATATGCTACTTAAGGAAATAATGATGAAATAGATTAGAATTATGCTGCATTTAAAATAAGACAAACACAAAAATACGAACGAAAATGTGCAAAATAAATATGTTAAAGCTGACTTACCACTTAGACAACAACATACAGCGACATTTAAAAATACTAGATTTATTATAAAATAGTTTAAAAAGCCTTGTTTTGTGATTATTTATACCTTTTAGCATCAGATTCTGTATTCATGGCTTATACAATGACATACTATTTTTTTTCAATTACTAGAATAAATCAGTTATGTTTACTAAGTGCTTCTACTTTTGTGAAGGTTTTAGCAATCTAAACATCTGATATATTGTTGCTTTATAAATTTGGTTTAAATTTGCTTCTATTTTATCACTTTCTTCCAAATTTAAACTGCAGAAGACCTTATTACGTTAAATAATGGATTTTTTATTGCTAAAGCGTTTTGTTTGTTCCGAAGTTATTAGACATGTTTTAAAAGTTTTATTACTAATGAGTATGGATAGTGATTGAAGTTAACAAAAATATTAGCAGTATTTTGTATAGTGTAAAAACTTATACTTAAGTTTTTGATTTATAGAAAGAGCTAAATACTATCTTTTTTAATTATATATAGCAAAGTCTGTATGATTTTTTAATATGTTTTTTAGTTTTGTTAGCTTAATTTAGAGACTTTTTGTTTTTAGCATGTTTGAATGATAAAGCGATCTACGTTGAAAATTTAAATGAAAATGTTAAATATTACATTGTTTTTTATCTATATTTTAAATAAACAAATTTCAATTAATACAAGCTTAATAAACAAACAAAAATTTCAAAGAAGCTCATCATAGTTACTGTCAAATATGTTTCAGTAAACGAAACATTTTTTGCGCGTCATTCTTTGACGGCACTAGTATTTTAATAGTTTAAACGGTTAGTTTTTTTTGGTTTCCTTTTGGGTATTTTCTACTTGCAGCAGCAAAACTTCTAAAACAATTAAGATTTTTTTTTCATGGTGATGTCATTGAAATTCTTCGTAAAACTTTTTATTCTTAATATAAAAACAAAATTGTTGCAAAAACAATAAATGTTAACAGTTGTAACTATTTTGATAATCAAAACAAGTTTTAAACTGCTTTAAACTTATAATTTTAAATCCACAAAGCTGTACATACAACTTTTTAACAATAATTTTAAGCTTTATAATTTTGATAGTAATTACTTTGCAAAGTTTCAATTTTCATAAGCTACACAAAGTAATTGCTTCAATAACAATCACTAACCGCTCAAAAGTTTGTTGTACTTCCAACTTAGAGCAAGCTATTAAAATAATTAAAAAAATATGTTTTTTAAATTAAATTGTACAGTTGTTTAACATTATTTTTGATCTTTGTTTACTAGTAGTTAACAGTTTTTAAGATTTTTAATTCAGATTATCAAAACAGAATGGATTTTAATCATAAAAGGAAACCCGTATAAAGAACAACTGATTTGTTTAAATAAAAAGTCTTTTTGGTTTCCCACATAAAAAATACTATAAGGCTTTAAACTTTATGGGCTAACTTTATATTAATGTACAAAGGAAGAAAATTGTTGTTGTAACATCCACTTTGTCTTGATTTCGAGAACTTGAAATTTTACAAGTATTTACTACTGAATGATTAAAAATAAAACCTTTGTAATAGAACTGTATTTACATTTTTATACAACATAATTTAAAAAGTATAAGTTATTAAGAATCTTTATAACTTGTTTTGATTAGGAAAATAGTTTTAACATTTAAGTATTTACTGTTTGTTTTTGTAGCAATCACTTTGTTTTAATTAACAAAATGAATATTTAAAAAAGGTAACCTACAAAGTTTAAAACTTTAAAGCATTTTCTTGACCAGAAAACCCATAAATTTACTAACTAAACAAACTATTAAGTCTTTTTACGGGTTTCCTTTTATAAATCAAACTTAAATTACACCCAAAAAACATATTTAAAATTTGTATTTTAAACTATTGTACATAATTGAAAACGAAAACTTCTTATTAAGCAAACAAAAAAAAATCATTTTAGTTTAAACACGAACAAGAACTACAAGCTTTTTCTTATGTTTGTTAATATAAAGGTAACCCATAAAATTAAAAGACTTATAAAATTTGTTAAAATAGGATACCCAAAAACTTTTGAAATTTATAATGGTTTCATAGGTCTTTGTATGGGTTTTCTGGCTGCTTTAACGTAAACTGTTAAACTTATTCTGTTTTTAAAAATTAAATCAAATAAATACTTGCAATATTTCTACTTTTCTTAATTTAATAAAAACAATAATAAACTAATAAAACAATAATAAATTAATAAAAACACTAAATGCTTAAATCTAACAAATATTTTACTAATCTGAGCAGGTTAAAAAGAATTTAAGAAATATTATTTAATGAATAATTGTACACACCATAAGATAACATAGTCTATATATATAAAGAAATAAACTAATTAACTTGACGAAATAGTTTTTTCAACATAGAGCCCACCTTCAACGCTTTTTCAATAAAAAAGTTTATTACAAGACGTAAAAAATTGCAGAAATCAAGTTTCGTGCCTATGCACTCCTCAACTGCAAAACTAGTTCAAAACAAAACATCCAAATGAAAATTTAAAATTTATGCAGAAGTACATTATGACGTAAATTTAAAACAGTTAACAATCATGCAAAAGAGCTTGTGCAAAAATTAACTTTCTAATTTACAATAAAGTGGCAATAGATCATAAAACCTCAGTAAGTGACTACAAATTTGAATAGAAAATTGAACAAGATAAATATAAGATAATAAACAAATAAAAATGTAAACTTAAATTGATATAAGGTGAATATAAAACTTATTAATTTTCAAAAGCGATTTTTTTAATATGTTTATAAGACGATACAAACTCGCTTTATTTGTATTGGCAGGTCTTATTTTTCAGTGCATACACAACGGCTGTTGCTTCTTTGAAACACAGCCTACGTATTGGGCTATTGCCGTCAGCTATAGGCTGTGCTCTTTTTATAACTGCCCAGGTTATTTGAAAGTCAATGACGATGCGCTTTAAGCCACAAACATATTTTAAAAGCTTAGTATCATTTTCATTTTTCAAAAGGTTTTCTATTTTTAGCATACTGTTTTGAACTTGTTTTGCAGTTGAGGAAAGCGTAGGCACTGAACTTGAGTTTTGCAAGTTTTTACGTATTGTAATAAACTTTTATATATACACACAAACATTTATAACTTAAATTAATCTTACATATACATATATATATGTTAATGCTTAATTAACGTTATTTTAAATAAAACGCAAGAAAATCCACAATTATTTTTTTCTCTACAGTATTAAGAAGAAGATCCATAAAGTTAGAACCTTTACAGCCTTTGCTATGTTAGGGAACCTATAATTTAACAAGTCATTAAAAAAGTTTCAAAATGACGTCACTTAAAAATAAAAATTATTAATATAGTACTTTTTCTTGTAAAAATTAGCACAACTTTTTTTTTTTGAAAAGTAAGGTAGAAAAAAATTGAATAGTTTTAAAAAGGTAATAAAAAAACCGAACTGTACATAAGCAAATTTTATATTGTGTTTAATTTACAACTTTATTTTCCAAAACTATAAAATTTTTTGTTTTTAACCATAACTGAAAATTTTTTCAGTGAAAAAATTAGTCTTTAATTAGTGCAACAAACGGTGTGTCTCTATTCCAAAACGAAAAGAAGTTAAGGTTTAATTTTTGTTTTCTTTATCTCTATTAGTTTTATCAGCATTTAAACATATTTTTTTAGTTTCATGACTATTTTTTTAATTTTCAGCATTAGTTTTAAAACCAGTAAGTCTTACGTTACTGTTACCTTAGAATGAGATGATTGCTTTAATGTCAAAATCATTATATTTATGACATGATAATGCTTTCATGTGTGATTTTTTAGTCGCATTTAAAAACACTTCTGTTTTAATGAAGAAATTGTGTTTCCAGAGAAATTCAAATTACCACGATTGTTGTTTTTTGTTTTGAACAAAATCACTAGTTCAATAAATTCAATTATATTAAAACTATATGAATAAGATTAGTATATTAAAGTGGAAATAATTTTATTTACAAAACGACAACGACGTTACACCAAAAATTAGGATCCTCAGGTCGAAATAGTAAAAAAATATATGATGTCGATGAATAACTCAATATAAAGTTTAATACAATCAATATAATAATATTTCAAAAATTTAAAAAATCAAAACGCAAATTTACCATAAAAGTAAAAAATAACTGAACTTAAGGTAGTTTATTTTGCTCTGCAATATCTATGACGTCATTACTCGTCGCCACTGATAATTATCTTTCCTTTTATTTTAAAAGGTCTTCCAATTCTTTCGAAGGCTGAAAATGCATATATCTTGTCCTTCGTTAGTAAAACTTTGAACTGTTATAGTTATTTCTAATTTTATTTCTATCATTGCTTCAGATTTTCTTATACATGTGTTTTACGAAACCGTAAATAATTTACTTATAAAAGGCACTAAGATTGAACACTTGGTAAAGTTTCTACTAAAACTTTTAATGTATAAAATACTGATTTTTTTTGCTTAATCTTGATAGTAACTTTGAACAAGAATTAATGCTGCACAGACTTCAGACATATAAAAACATTCTTAAAATATATTTCTTTGTTTTTTTGTTTGAAGATAACCTAATACAAATGTCTTCAAGTATATTTTTTTATTTCAGGTAGATAATTAAATTTTTTTATTGTTTGAAAAACGTGGCTAAGCAAAGAAATTTTTGTTTTTTTTAATTAAAATTTAACTATCGAAATAAAATATATAGTTTTACCTTCTAATGGTTGTAATTAAATATAAACAATATTTCAATAGAACTTGAAGCTAAATATTTCAGTAGCTTAACTACTAACATTGTTTCTAGCTAAAATTAATTTTTAAGTTAAACACAAGTTTAAAACAATGATAATAGTTATTCAACTAATTTTTAAATCACTTCTATTTTAGTAAAGTACCAGATTTTAATTGTAAATAGTTTGTTAAAGCAGTGTTTAGTCAGAATAATGAAAATTGCAGTTTATATTTTATTCACTTAAACTAAACTACTTGCATTATACATTGATTAGTAAGTAGCTTAGTTGCTTTATTGTAGAATTTAACAATGATTTACTTAAAGCACTTTATTATTCTGTAGTTTAAGTCATTATTGACAAGATTAAAGCAGTTAATTATTTAATTGATATAAAATATTCAAAGTTTGTTTTCTTTTGTAAAGTGCAGAACCTGATTAAAATAATTTGTTACAAACTACTTCATGAAACTTTAATAAGTTGTTTTTTATCATTTTGATTGAATTTTAAGATCAAGTATAAACAGTTTAATATAACTTAAATTTATAGAAAACTTAATTTACTTTTAATCGTATTTTTATAATTTTTTCAATACTATAACAGAGTGTTTGATTAATAGTCTTTTGTTTGCAAAATTGAAAGCAAATTTAAAGTTTGAGCTGTACTGTTCGAAATCAAGTTTAGGAAATTCATCACTAGTCTATCTTATCTTGCACAGCAGATATAAGTATTATAAATATAAACGAAATGGCTTGCAGTATGAGCACAACTACCTCGTCGGGAACCTTCACAATATTACACAACGAGATGACAAGATGCGAGGCGAAGAAGTACTGCCGCGACAGAGGACAGATCCTGGCTCCGGTGACAAATCAGGAAGACAAAGACGCGATCCTGAAACTCATCGATCCGGAACATTGTCAGATTCACCGCGGCGACCTCTTCTACCACATCGGTCTTGAAGTAACTCCTTGCGGGAAGACCCAGGATCGCGTGTTCAGCAATGGCATCGTTTATGATCATTCAGTCCACGGAAAGCTCTACGATGACTTGAGCCCACCAACTGAAATATGCCCGGCTGCCTACTTGGACTATGACAGCACAGACGGTTTAATTATCGGTTCGTTGCCAAGGTGTCATCCGCAGCGTGCGAGGTTCATATGCCTCGATCAATCCACTGCTGCTGCGTTATCCTCCAGCAAAGAAAAGTCTAAATCGGTTCAACTGGCAGCAGAAACTTGCGCGGTTCTAGGTATGCTAGTGTGTGTTGTGATTGGTGTGCTGGTTTTTTCGACTGCAAAGCTTTATAAGCGTAATAAACACTTGGAAAAGGAATTGAGAGCAGTGCGAGTTGAAGGAGAGTTTTAGTTTAATACTTGAAGCTTTTATGGTGTTAACATTTGTGCAAACTTAAATGCTTTTAATGTTTAAAGCATTACCTTTTGTTTCTTTAACTTTAGTAGTAGACTTGAAATTAAATTTTGTTACTTGTTTATTGTAAATTTGTAATCGAGTAATAAATATACTTTACAACTACTTATCTAAGAAAATATTGTTATAGCTAATAAGCTTTGAATTATAAAAAGCAACTTTTTATTTATAAGCGATTATTATAAATATCGCAAAAACTTATAAAACATTTCAAAAAACACTATAAATTTAAAATACAAATGATTTCAGCTTCTGCCAGTATATAAAAATAAATAGAATATTAAATATAAACGTATTTTTCGTAGTTTGTTGACAGTAAGTTATCTTTAAATCTATACTACTATGACATGTGGCTACAATTCTACATGCAAACTGTGCTTGCAGTTTTTTTTTTTGAGTAATACTTACTAAAAGAAACCTATAAAAACAAGACTTTATGTTTTTTGGTAGTATTTTAACTTCAAAAACTATTTGTTATATACTTTAATAACTACGGGTTTTACCATTAAGCGTAATTTAAACTACAAAGCAGTAAAAAACATAATACTGACATTTTACATAATCTAGTTGTAAAACTAAATTAAAAGTAATTATTTTTTTCTCTTCAACTAAATGAAATCAAAAATAAAAAACAAAGAAAAACTTAGTTTTATGTTTGATTGATGTTGAACAATACAGGGTTGTAGAAATAATTGAATACCTTGTTTTTTATGAAAAAATTTGCAACTAGGTATTTATAGTTAAGAAGGACTTATAAAGAGTCTAATTGAGGTCTAAACTAAAATTTTTAGCTTAGTTATGCTTAATCTGTTTAAGATTTTAATAAATACTAAAAACTTTTCGAAAATAACTGTAATAAATTAATTTTACATAGTGTCTCTCTAAATGTACTGTTTTTGTAGTTATAAATGTAATGCTAGTTTTTCTTCGTTTAAAAGTATGAATGTTACCGACCTGTAATTTCAAAAAAAAAAGTTACAAGTATTCATTAGAGAGCAAGGTTTTCCGAATTAGGTAATCGTAGACTTTAGAGGTTGAATATTTAAAAAATCCATTATCATTCTAATTTTAACCGATTTAGTATTAAATAAAATCAAAAAATCTTGTTTCAAAATTATAGTATATTTCAAAGTACCGTTTAAAAGTAACTTTCAGATTAAACTATTGTTAATAATATGAACAAATTAAAGTTATTCTGTTTAAGTTCAAACAAATCAAAAAAACATTTTCTATCGGCATAAAGAAGTTTGTATGAAAAAGAAATATAAAAAAGCGTAAATTTTTTAATCAGTTGTATACCGAATCAATAAGTAATTTATTTAGCTGAATTTTTGCGTATTAACTTTTAATTATAATTAAGTTAGTAAAATTTTACTATGAAAACAGAAACTATACAACATTAATGTATAAAAAATATCTAAGTAAAGTTTTATTCTTGTATGTAAACTATATACAACTTTTACTTGAGCTTTTACGAGTTGCTTTTCTTTTTTGTGAAAACAGTTACGATTTACTGTAATATCAAATAATTAAATGTTAGAAGCAATAGTAAATTGTTTAGTTGTAATAGACTTTGTTTATATTGTTAGTTGTTTTAATAAATAAAAATGATAACATCATAAATATTTGTAATATAACCATTAAAAAAAAAAAATTTAAGTTAAGCCTTGTAAATATTTTACACATACCTTAAGTATATATGTCGCTAGTCTAGTTAATAAAAGTTTGGTTTATAAAGTTTTTTTTTTCTATAATTTTAGTAAATGCATATCATCTTTCTTTTAAAGTAAACTAACAGTTTTATTATCTTGTACTTTTACTACTGCATGTATATCTGAACCAAAATAAAATTTAATGCAGTCAATCAAAACTCTATAATTATAAATAGATTTTCTCAATAATTTTGTATATAAAGTCAAATAAGTAGATATTATATTCAGCTTTCATTATTCAACGAACACAGCAATTTAAATAAAGTGTTAAATTTTTTAAAACTAAAGTGTTCAAACTTTAAACATGTGTAAAATAGATTTAGAAAACTTATATACAAAATTTAAAGTTTTTCATTGACCTTAAAATATTTTATGAAAAATAAAACTAAATAAAATATTTATTTTATTTCTTATCAACGAAAAAACCGATCATCTTTATCTCATAAACTACTTAAGTAAGATAAGCAAAGTTGTAAAGTTGCTACTTAAAAGTAAATAACAAATATTAGAATTAATTTAATCAAACGTTATTCTTATAGGGATATGCAGAAACTTTTTGAAGTTCTACTGGTACTATATCTCATACGTAATTCTAGTGCTTTAGGTATGTTTATTTTGTAGATAGTAAAATTAATAACAAAAAAATTTGTATATCCAATTTTACTACAATAAATGAAAATTACATCATTTGTTATAATATTCAAACTTGTTTATATGTATTTTTTTTTAAATACAAAATTAGCTTAAATTTACAACTAATATAAAATTATCACTGTTATGTTAATAAAGTATTTTTTTTCAAATCAATTCTTGCTTTTTAAACGTTTATCATCCAGTACAATACTAATTTAATTTTTTTAATTTAAAAGATAAAACACATTTGCTTTTAGAAAAAAAGTGATTTACTTTCTAAGGTAGATGTTCTGGACAAAACTTCAAAGATGTCTAAATGGTTTGCGACTTGATAACTAAACTATTTTTTGCGCATTAGGTCCTTGGACGAAACATTTTAGCGAATTTTTGTCATACATTAAAAAACGTCGTTTATGTTATAAAATAAATTGCATCAAGTTAAATGTTTTATAGCTACTTTGAAAAATTAATATCTAAAATTCTAGGGTGTATAGTAATTTTTGATTGATGTTCTCTTTTTGATGTCATACCGTAAAGCTAATTTTAACAAATAATAGCTTTGATAAAAAATGAAAGTTATTCTTTTTACTAACAACTTAAATAACATACTTACTAAAACCTATGTCTGGTATTTCAGTTTTTACTCGAAAATTATGAGTACTCTTATTAATCAGCTAACATAGTTACACAACTTCAGCAGCCATAACACTTGTCTATTCTCTAAAAATTAAAAATTTTGTTGAGTAAATTAACTTAAAGTTTAAATTAAAAGTGTACTGAATTATTAAATTAAAATAAAATAAATTCGGGATTTGTAAATTTTATTTGTTGAAAGTAAAGTGATTTTTTTTTTTGCAAACATTATTGTGTCTTAATAAAAAAAAACTGTTTTAATGGTTCTATTTGAATAAGACTTAATTCAACTGATGATCTCGTTTGATGTTCTAAAGTTTAAACGAGTTAAACATCATTTTTTTTTTATAAAATTAAAAAACTTTAAAAAACTTTCTTGATAAAAAATTGTAGATGTTTATTGGCGTACAAAATTGTTCAGCTCTTAAAAATTAATACAATTGAAAATGTAAAAAACTTAACTAATAATCGAAAAAAAATTGTTTTATATTTTAGTTTAATTAGACAAAACACAGTTTTTCAGATGTAAAAATTTATATATACATACACTTTAAAATATTTCTAAAAAAACATTTAGCGTAACTTGGTTTATAGTAGTTATATAACTTTATGTGTTGTTTTAATGAACAGAAAAAAAAGGCTCAAAGTATTTGCTTTTAAAAAAAGTTTTATGAAACAAGTTTAAATTGATTAAAACGTGTTAGTAGTAGTATGTTTTAAACATAACATTATATTCAGAGGCTGAAACCTGTAAGGATATCATACTAAATGAGAATGTACAAGTTTTTGATTCAATTAGCGTACAGGGTAAGTGTACCTTTGGTTTAGCAGAACTCAATGATCCGATTAGAAAATATGTTTTATGTCAAGCAACATCGAAAACTACATGGAAGAGAACTTACTTTAGAGCTACATATAAGAAGTTTAATGAACAAAAAAAGTGCCCTCTTTATGTATATTCAATAGATAGTATCAAGTTGAAATATAAAAGAATTTGCCAAAAAAAGCAGCATAATGTTAAAATTTTCTGCAAAAGGGAAGAACAATCAAACATGGCCAGGAACTTAATTTTAATTCTAGTATCCGCCATTATTATCGGTACTGCGTTTCTCAGCTGGTGGCATCGTGAAAAACTAAAAGTTAGTCGTTTTTAATATTAATCCAGCAGTTTAAGAAAAACACTTTACCTAAACTATGTTAAAATAATGTACATGTACGTACTTTGACTTACAATAATTGTATAAAGTCAAATTTTCTTAACCGTTTCAAATATTTTTAGGTTATGATAGTGGAAAAGGAAATTTTCGATCGGTTCTCTCGCACGCCGGTAAGTTTTTAAAACATTTCAATCAAATTTGTTTCGTGTACACGTGTTTAGATTTTAGGCTTACAGTGTAAAAAAAGTAAAAAGAGTTTCAAAGACTAATATTTTTTAAATTGTGTTTATGTTTGTGTCTTGTCATATTCTGAGTCATGATAATTCTTTTTTTTTTAATGGAAGTGAGCATGTATTAAAATATTTCTTTTTTAAACAAAATACTGGTAAGAAGATATAATAATAAGTTTATGTAAAAATTTATTTATCAGATTTTATTAACTTAATTTACTCAATGAAATATTTTAACACAGCTCAACAAACTAAGAAAACTGGATTTTATAGAAGAACTAGGCCATGTACGTTTTTGTTAACACTTTTATTAAAAACTATTAAAAACTTATGCATTAAAAAACTCCTTAAATTACATTACTTGAATTTTTTAGTTAAATATAACTGTATTTCTAAACTAAGCTATATACTTTGTAAAGTATTGATATTTTTGTAAAAATTATGGTTTATTTCAAAGAACTTAAGCTTTGAACTAAACTGTATACTAAAAGTTTTAATAACTTGAAACTAGTTTCTTTAAAATAAATACACTTCATATAAATTACAATTGTGATTATGAGTTTAAATGGTCATTTATGTTATTTTTAAAATAAACGCTGGAACTAAATTTAAAACAAACATTGTTTGTAGGGTGGTTTTGCGACAGTTTACAAGACCCATGAAAAAAGTGTAAACATGTACTTCGCCGTAAAAATCATCGAAAACCAAAAAAGCAAGTTGGTTTGAAAATTATATTTTAAATAATTTACATTTAAGAATACATAAAACTGTTTTTGGGTGTCCGTTGCACTAAAATCTTCTTAAGTATCTAATAAAAACAGTTGATGCATTAATACTAAAATACATTTTACTTTCATATAGTATATCTTTCTACTAGAATTTTTTTTGCAAAATAAAAACTTTTAAAACTTTTATTTCATTCTTCAAAGTACAAACTTTTAAAATGTATTTTTTTAGCGTTCAATATTTTAAATTTTTATAAATATATCCTTTTATAAATCATAATGTTTTACTTTTTTTTGTCTTTTGTTCTAAACATAACAAGTTATAACTAGTTATATAAAATTTCCAAAGATTAAAACACAAAAACACTATTTTTAAAATTACATAAAAAATGTTTTAAATTGTTACAGTGTTTAATACAACTTTAAGGAATTAATAGAAATGTTTAGTAAAAACATTGCACATAGCTTGAAAAATGATTTGTAAACACTTAATTATTAGTTCTTAATTTTTTTAAGTTCTGTTTTAAAATTTTAGAAAAGTCGAAGTGCTACAGAAAGAAACAGAAATGATGATTAATATTGACAACACAAACATTTTAAAATGTTTCGACCATTTCGAAGAAAAAAGAGGTCGTAAAACAAGGTATTAGGCAAAATATAAAATAAATTATTCCTTAATTAACACAAATCATACTTTATTTAAATTAAAGTATTAAACTACAGTTTAAAGCATAAATAAAAAAAACTAAACAGAAAATAAGTTTTTTTCAAGTATTTTAATCAGTAATGAAAAACAACAAAATTAAATAAGTTTTGTTTTATTAACTTTCTATACTACACACCACTTGCTCTTTTTTTGTACGTTTAAATAAAATCTTCGATCTAAACTCTAAACAAAAAAAAATTCAAGGAAATGGATGGGACTTCAAAAAACCAGTTTCTATAAGAGATTTTTAACGAGTAAGTCATTTTTAAGTAAGATAATTAAGTAGTCGTTTTCGGTCAGGCTAAATTTTTATTTTATTAACTATTTTGTTTATTATGTTAAGTTTACGCAACTTATGTTAAATTTTTTGTTTTTGAAAAATTTGTTCTAAGGTATTTTATTATTTTTAAACGCGTTTTAGGTGAAGACATCAAAAATAATATCTTAAAGCAATTCATTAAAAAAATCATTACTTTAAGAAAAACTAACAAAAAAGTATTATATTCTTTACTTAACTAAAATTTAATTAAAAAAATGTATATAAAAAAGTAATAAGTTTTAAAGTAATTCAAAAGTTTTCTAGAAAACAAGTAATTTTTTAACCATATAATTGGTTTCAATCGATTTTAAGTTGCTAAGTTAAAATTAGAAGTTAACACACAAATACAATTTCGATACTGAAACATTGAAACATAAAATAATAAATAAGTTTATGTTAAGAGGGATTATCTACTATTGCCATGTAATGTACGACATTTTTAATGTTTTGACAGACAAACTCTACTGTATCCAATTTGAGGTGGCAACCTGTGATCTGTACGATATACTTACACGAAAAGAGTACAACAGAACACCACGGACAATGGACCAGAATCTGCAGTACATGCGTCAGGTAAACATTTACTTTTAACTAAATTATTTTAGACTAGGTCGTACCTATAATTGGACAAACGTATTTGTGCATACACTCGAGATTTTTTTAACGCAATCGAAAAAGAGTTATGTAAACCGTGATCCAAACTTTTGCACGCAAACTTTAAACACACGTAAACACTTAAGCGATCAAGTTTTGTCCAACACAGATCCTGCTGGCATTGGAGTACCTCCACACCATAATCATCGTACACAGAGATGTTAAGGCAGAGAATGTGTTTTTGGTTGGTAGCAATCTGAAGCTGGGGGACTTCGGGTTGGCGAAGAAAAGTTAGTGTTTTATTTTATTTTCAACTTTGTTTCAATTTCGTTGCGATAGTCCCCTGCTCGAAAAGTTTAAAAACTGCGCTGGCAAAACATATTCTTTTATTTTACATATTTTTAGTGGACAAAGCAAGTTTGAGCGACCCTCCAAGCGCTTTAAGCGAGCAAGAACATTCTGGATGGAGGGGAACTAAGTTTTACATGCCGCATGAGCAGGTTTGTTAACTGTTTTCTCTAAACAACTCTGATAAAAGCTTAAAGCTTGATGCATCAAATTTAAAACGTAGGTTTCATCAAGGTAAAGTGACCTTTGTTTTATCTGATAATTACACATAATGTATTGCACTTATACAGAAAACACACCCGTATTTATATGGTCCACCAGTGGATATCTACTCTTTCTCTTTGACGTCATTTGCAATACTCATGTCAAACTCTCCACATTCATTCGAAGATGCGTTGAATCAGGCCAAAACAGTCACATTCGACCGCAGAATTCCAATGAGACTGGTAAACTACCTTTTTTTGTGCAAGCTTATTTATTTTTTTTTTTTTTTGAAAAGTAAAATTTTATTAGAATAAAAACGTCTGCTTTAAAAATAAATATTTACTTACACGTGTATAACATCACAGCACGGAATATTGTCACGTGGATTGGATTATCACGTGGCCGCCAATCGGCCTACAGCTGCTAAAATGTTAGTAGTGGTCAAAAACGAAATCATCATGAACTTGAGAAGTGAACCGTCAACGTCAAAGGCAGCAACACGTTACAATAAGCCTCACGTTGAGCTTCGTAAAGTCCGTCCTAGTATGCGTCATAACGAGCTTCACAACATGCGCCATAATGAGATTCAAAAAGTACGTCATAATGAGCGTCAAAACGTACGTCACAATGAGAGTCCTAGAAAGTGTCATAATGAGCAGTGCAGTGTGGTGTTCAGAAACAGAAAGGTTGCTTATTATAGAAAAGATGGTTCGAGAAAGCTGAGTTTAAAAGAGATCTAATAGAAACTAATGTTTTAACAAAATTGTAAAAAAATATTTTTAAAGGAATTAACTGTGTGAATATAATTTTTCTGCATGTAAGTTTGAATTTTTTTTTCAATATTTCAAATAGTAACAAATTTTTAAATATAAGTTTTGTGCATGAAAATATAAAGGCAGTTCTATGTATTTTGTTTGTACTAAAGTGTTTGTTATATAAAACGTATGGTTTTTAAAACTGCTTCTTGAACTTGTTGTTAATGTAATGTATCAAGGTTACAAATCAAATTAGTTGCTTTCTTATTTTACTGAATTTTTTCATGTTTTGCTTTCATAGTTGTAAGTTTTTTAAATTTTGTTGTTGTTTTTTAATAATAAATGTTGTATACATAAGTTTTATTTTTATTACGATAAGCTGTTTTATTTACACAAAATATTTGAAAATACATATAGTTACCAAATCTAAAGTGTGTTTTCTATAAATATTTATTAATGTCTAACACTAAGAATATTCTTTAGTTATAAAAGTGTAAAATGTGTACAATTTTGTAACAAAACTCTATTTAAAGCACATATAAACTTCAATCGGTTCTTAGTTAAAAAATTGATAATAGTGTTTAGACTGTTAACTAGTTATCATAAATGAAAGAAAAACACACATATACATCTTTTATTCAAAATATGTTTAAAACGTTTTTACTTAAGCACCAACTGCTTTATAAAGTTAATTTTTTTTATCTTTAATTAAATTATGTTAACTAGTACATTAGAAAAAATCACATTTTAATGCAAAAAATATTAAATATATCATGTAAAACCATAAAACATTTTAGTAAGTTTAAAGGTTTACACTGAAGTAAAAACATTTAAAAAATGAATTTTTGTTACATTGTGTAAAAAAGTAGTTGAAAAATAAATAAAAAGCTTAGAGTAGACTTTTATAGTTTATGACCAGAATAAAAGTATAAGATATTACCGAGAGAACCAAAGTATGGCGGGTAGTTTAAAGTAGAATGAGAATAATATTTTATATTGCGACAGATAATCTCTCAAAAACTGTCGCAAGACTTTTTAAATGTTTTATTAGAGAATAAAAATATAAGCTTTTAAACAAAGGTTAATGGAGAACTATTCCTCACAATGTTTTATGACGTCACAATAACGAAAATTTCTTTGTCTGCATTAACTCAAAATAATTAAGAAGATATATGTTTTACTATAATCCAAAATGTAAGCCTTTAAAACTAATTTTCAACAATCATTACAATTGTTAGTCGATATTTAATTAGATGGTTGATGTTTATTTACTAATAACTGGCTTAACTGTATATTACAAACGACTAATTACAGTAAGTAAGAAACTAACTAAAACAAAAAGTATTGTTAAAAGATAAACTGCAACAAAAGGTATGATTATTTGATAGCAATCTAAAATCTAGTATACATTTTAAAAACGACTAGAAATTTTTTTTTGTTAAACTAACGATTTCTAAAATATTTCTAATAAAATAAAAATTACAGTTTTCGAGCTGATATAATAATGAGTCACTTTTAACTAAACTGATTGTTATTGTAAGTTAAAAATTACTTACATTTTACTGGAAAATTATTAAGAAGTTACTCATTTTTAAAAGTATTGTTTTTAAAAGAAAACTTTTAGAATCTTTTTTTTATGTGTTTTATTATTGTAAGTTTATTGTCATACGAAGGACCCAGGCATCAAAACCTAGGCCACTTATACAGAAAGACATACAACAAAAAGACAAAAATAAAACAAAATTGTACATTAAAAATGAAAAAAAAAACTGAGTTTAACTAATTAAAGTTTTAAAATTAACATAAAAACACAAAAATTATAACACAAAATTTATAATTCCGGTGCTTCCGAAAATAGAACAACAATATCCTACTTCAACTTCACCCTAACAACTAGTTTCACTCCAAAACTGGTTTCACTTTCATTCGAACAACTGGCTTCACATTATTTGAACAACTTGTTCAGCCTTCATTTGAGTAACTGGTTTAACTTTTATCCATATAACTTGTTTCACTTTTATTCGTATAACTAGAACCGCTTTTATCTGAACAACGATTTTCACTTTTGTTAGGAGAGCCTGCTTCATATATACTTTCAAATCTTTAATATTCAGATAACTCAGCGTTTGTTGGACTTTCGTAGTAGCTGATAAATGTTGAGAACACTTACTATAAACAAAACTTTAGAACCCAAGGCCCCAAGCACTTTAACAGGCCAATAAACTATGTATTAAGGAACAGGTTTTGTTATACACAGAGGAAAGGCGCTGCTAATAAAATAAAGCTATAGGTTAAACCAAATTAGACAAATACAACCAGTGGTTAATGAAGAAATAACAACAACAAAAAAATTACTTATGAATTTTGCTGACAAAATATTTATTTAAATCAAACTTTTTTAACCTTAACTGAAAATGCTCAACTTTTTTACAAGAAGCTTGTTCCATAATTCAACTGAACGATATAAAAAATTTTATGATTTATGATTAAAAACCGTTTTTAATGTGTTCTTTTAATGTAAACTTATCTAATACTACTTTTGTTTCTATTTTATCGTAATGAAAACAAAAGTTTGTTGTGACAACATCACTAACACGTATTTTAAAAAGATAACATTTCAAATAGATAAATTAATAAATAAAATGTTTTTTTATATGAAATAATTAAGTTATTCGTTTACAGCATTTTACTTGTTATAAGTTATATGTTATCCATCTTTGTTTAAAATAAATGAAGGCATCTTTATATACATATAGGATTAAAGGTAGGTTTTAAAAATTATCAAAAAGAATTTCGTTTATCCTTTGATGCCAAAAACAAATCATTTGGGTTTTTTCTGCCACAAATATTAAGTTTGATAAAAATTTTCGCTTATTTTTTTATTTTTGAGTCAATCATATTATTTAATTAAACTACTTAGAGGTATGTTTTTTTATCATTCATTAATACCACTTATAGATAAAATTTTCAACAAAAAAAAAACATCTACAGTTCCAATGAACTTATATAACTAGTTTATATATATATATATTATAAAACTGTGTAAAATGTTAAACTTAAAAAGAATAAAAAACAAAAAGTTTAATTTAAGCTAAAAAATATGTTAAAGTAAATTTAAAACTTATAGCCTATTTTTGATAAAAGTTGAACAAAACGCGGTAACATCAACTTAAAGCTTTTATATTATCAGAAAACATAAATCAAGTAATAAAACTTATAATCAAGTACAAATAATTTTAACTGTTTTAACTAGTTAATTACAAGTTCACTGTTAAAATCTTGACAATGACGTATTTATCATACTTATTTTTTTTTAATTACTTTTAGAGTTTAATATTTCTTAACAAAGAAAAACTGCTAACAAATTACTAAGTAAAAACTTTCTTTGAAAAAACTTTTTTACTTTTAAAATTTTAAGAAAATTTACAACACTTTTACGTTTTGAAAAAATGTAACTAAATAAAATTTGGCAGTAGAACAGCTTACAATAAAAAATAGCAATATAATAAAATCAAAAACACATAATCGGTAAATAAGCTAAATTAAAGTCAACTTATTGAGAATTTTTATATAGAGTAAGTTTGTATAGAGTTTTTAAAGTACTTTTTGATGAGTGATTAATTATTAGATAGTTTGTTTATTATCAAATGAATTCTATGAATGATGATAATGGTAAAATTATAAAACTTAAACGCCGCTAAATGCAACAAGTTGGTTTTTTTTTCGGAAAAATAGAAATGTCTTTTTGTCAAACGTTTATAAAACATTTGAAAATATTTATTGTATAACATTGCTACTGGAACAGATCTTTTACATTTATATTTACCTCTAGTTTATTTTTTAAATGTAAAAGTTTTATAACAAGAGAAAAGTTTTTATCTTATACAAATAATAATTATAAGAAAATGATTCTTATAATATGACGTGACTGATCATAAATATAAAGGTAGCATTATTTTTCAAATAAGTACAATGAATAAAATAAAATTTTTACTTGTTTAAATTTCTATTTTATTCATTTTTATTTTTTCTATTACTGTGACTTCTAACCCTAGGTCGGTAATTTTTTTTCATTTTTTTTTTTGTAAATTTTATCACTTTTTATACATAACATATTTAATTAACATAAATTTATCATTAACATAGTTTATGAAAAAAAAAAGTAATAATTCCAAAGCATATTTAAACAAAACTGCGTATGCAGTAGAATACTTTTATTTTCAACTTATTTACGAAATAATAGCATTTATGATTATACATTTTCAGACAACTGTGTAAAAAATATTTAATAACTTAATTTAATCTATTTTTAAAGACCAAAACTATTGATTAAAATATAATTTTTTTTACAAACCTGAACAAAAAATAACTTGAAAATATAATTTTTAATACATAGTCAAATAGAATAATCGATAAAAGCCATAAAGCTTATGCTTGACTTTTAAGTGGCAGAAAAATTGCTTAAAGAATAATCATATGTTTTGATCATACGCCTTAGTTATCTAGATTTTAATGTTTGTCTGAAAGAAAATTATGGTCTTATAATATAATATTAGTGGTTAATTGATTTTTAATCATTACTTCTTTATTTCTATTGTTAGTCTATTTAATGTTTTTATAGATATTATTTATTTCTTAAAACTCCCCGATTTATCTCTCTTTATTTTCATAGCATAACAATTACCAAACCAACATCAGCCAGCCTAAACTGTTTGAGCTAAACATATTTAAATTAAGGTTCAATTTATTACTACCTAACCAACCTAAAATTTCGAAAAGTTCTTGTGTACTCTTTTAAAATTTTCATAAAACAAATGAACTTTGTATACACATTTATTTTAACTTAATTTTTGTTTAAAAAATAAACATGCAGTCTCTGAATCAAATAATATGTCACTTATTTTTTGAGAAAACATTTAAAAGTAAGTATCGGTATTATAACTAAAGCAAAGATAACTAAAACTTTCATAAAAACAAAGTATATAAAAAAAAACTATTTTTTAAAGTTTAAACACTTTCATAGTATTTTCACACAACTCATACTAAAATAAAAACTCATAAAAGTGAATATTACACTTATAAGTTCACTTCATTAAACTTGTCATTATTACTAACATTTATTGACAAACAACAGCCTTATTACTGGTAAAAATATGTTTACCGAATACTAATCTCTTGACGTGTTTGCGCAAGTTAAAATTTGCAAGACAGCCTTTTTGTTTCTAAATACTCAGTTTGACAGCTTGTGACTCATAATAAAAACTTTAGCTTTCATTACTCAAAATTATTAATAAAAATTTAAACTAATAGCATTTTAATTCAAGTCTTATTCTGTTTTGAAGAACTGTTCGTTAAAAGGACAAATAAGTTTTTAAAATTTTAATGTTAGTAATTGGTTTTGGTATACTTAAAATAATTAAATTGAAGGTTTTATGAAGCTTAATTGTTTCATGCTTCCGCAAAGATCATTATTTTTGACTTTATTATGTACTGGCTTCTTCACTGGGCAGCTCTCTGTGTAAATTGAGTTGCTAAAATTTTATCAGTTATGTTTATTATCACTAATAAACATTCAAGATTTCAAAAGACAATACTATCTTTTACTAAACCACGCTTAAATTTTAGTCGAAGTTTATTTTATAAATTGAGCAACTTGATATAAATAAAAAATACTACATCAAACTGTTTACATTATAAAATTTTTTTAAATTTTGATAGCAGACCCTCGTTTATTTAGGACAAATGTCTATATTACATTAGTTATAAGCCAATAAGCATAAAGTTTTGTTCGAAATCATATAAAATACAATGTACAAAAATTTTTAGATAGTTGTTCTAAAAGTAAAAACGGTAAAGAAAATAAACATTTACAATTTAATAACAGATAAATAAACTCCATATTACAAAGCAAAGTTTTTTATCTTAACGCAAAAAGATTGCTTAAAACCTATTATATTTTAATCTTATGCTTTTCAACTTCGATTATTTTCGTTTATAAACCAATAATAACCATAATTTTTTAACAAAACATTTTAGAGATGCCATATTAACTGTTTAATTTCTAAGCGGGTGTTTGCTTGAGACGAATATTTATGATAAATTGACAATAATTCTATAAGTATGTAGTTCAAAATTTAAGTACCTGATATAAAATTTTCGAAAGTACTTCAGACTTAAAACTAAATGACATCAATTGACGTATAACCGTGTTGTTTCTGAAAATACTTAAGTAGAAAAACGAGACAAGCTATTGCTTCAGATAATATTTAAATTATTAAAACTGTTTTGATCAACTAACTTAGGCGAAATTACTAAGAATAGAAGTTTATTTGTTTTTAAGTCATTTAATTCAAAAAAAACGCAAACTATAACTATTAATAGTATAGTTTATTTCAACAATATTAGTTTATGCTATGTAAAAATGCATGTAAAATTTATAAATACTTGTAAATTTGTTTATAATTGTCGTTTTTTTTTTTCTAGCTTTTTCATATTTTTACAAAATCTATTGTAAAATTTACCAGTATTTGTTTTAAATAATTTTTTTGAAAAATTTTAAAAACACTACAAATATTTTTATAATAAATAACTTTTTATGCTTTAAAACATTTAAATTTTCGATTCTATATTAAGTCATATACATGCCATTTGTTGTCAATTTAGTTAATTTAAAGAAGTAATTGGTTGTTACTAAGCTTAAGTGACTTTTTAAAATAGACTAGTTTTGTTTAGTTTATTAAAAAACAATAAAATTCTTCAATAAATAATTTTGTAGAACAAACTATTAGTCATCAAAACAGCCTCAAATAACTTTGCAAATATAACTATACTTTAGACATCGATTTTTTAAAATACAAAAATTTATTGTAGCATAGCTCTTACTTAATTTGTGTGGCATAAAAAGCTTTATGATAAAAATAGAGAAAAAATTTAAAAAAACAAGTACTTCTACTAATGGTTATCAGTGATAGGTTTTTTTAAATAAAGCAAAACACATTTTCAGTAAAAATTTATCGTAAAACTTATTAAATACAAAGTAAAAAGCAGAATAAACAATACTTATAAACTTAATATGATCCGTAAATTTTTATTTCAATGTTTCACGCAATTTGTTTGACATTATTTTAGACAAAATCAAGTTGTTAACTTATTTTAAAAAAGTCATATGTCACAATTACTTGTTATCAAAAATGTCAGTAATATTACAAATAGATTTTATAGCTTTCTTTCTTATTTTTAATTAATTTTTTTTAAATAGTAATAAACAACACTTTTTTAACAAAAGTGTTTAAACTTTTACTAAATATGTCTGACGAGTTTAATAACTTTAACACTGTATATAACAAGTTTTATTGGCGGTTAAATAATTAGAGCAGCAATATAGTATAAGTATATACAGTTAAATTAAGTTTCCAACAATTATATAGTAAAGTTTTTAGTACATACTAGTACATACTTAATAAGTAGAAACTTAAAATAAAATTAAGTTTGATGTTAGTCGAATTTATATAAATCTTTTTATTAATTACAAAAAATACTAAAAGGTGTTTAATAAATGGTATATTAACTTATACTATACTATTCTTATACTATACTATTATACCAAATATATTCTTTTTATCACATCATTCAAAATTGTTCAAGAAGATTTTGATTAAATACATTATTAAATTTAATGGTTTTAATATATTTAAATCAAATAATTAATAAAAAATATATATAAGGCGTCAAAAAAGATTTATAAAAGACTGCTGAAAATTTTATAAAATTAGATTAGTTTAATGAAAACAAAAACATTTTCAATGATGTTGTTTACATTTGTATTCAATTTTATAGCAATTTTGAAGTTATTCTTTAAAAGAAATTTGTTTTAGATAAAGTAACATTTGAATGAAAACAATATTACAAATAATAAAAATACAAAATTCAAGAAATTCGACTTAAGTATGAATACTAACAACTCACAAAAAAATAATTTAAGTTTTTAAAGAAAACTAAAGGTATTTGATAAGTTCTAATTAAAGGTTAATGGTAAATGATTGTCTTTAAACGATTTTGTTTGTCATCATTGAAACTTGTTGTGACGTCATAAAACTTCAATTCATTTTTGTGACAGCATTAATTCAATTGTATTATTGTCATATGATTCGACAGAAAGCGTCACTGAATCGATTCATGAAAGTTTAAAGAGGACTTAAATAGGCCAAATTATTTTTATAATATGTAAAGGACTGATTATGAGAATTATTATATTCATGTGAGAAGTTTAAAGATTGTTTAAAATTCATGTATGAGTAATATTCGGTATTATAAACTTGCATAGGTAATTTAAAGTATTTTACATTTTTTTCATTTTATTCATAAATTCTATTGTAAGCTGGCATTTTTGTGTTTTCTGTGCTTATCAATTTTGAAGGTTGTGGAAACCGAATATTTTTAGTAGCAGTCAACAAACTAGGTTGTTTCGTATTTAGTCCAAATAATTTTTATTTGAGTTACTGGTAACCGAATTGTTTGTGTAATTTGATTTCTTTTTTGGTTTTGTTCTCCTTTCATAGATTTGTTTATAGTTTTACTACTCTTAATCTTTTTCTGTTCCTGTAAAAACTTCAAACGGTTTCCCCGGCAAATCAGACAGGAGCAATTGTTTTTAAAATTTATAGCTGGAAGTGATGTAACTAATTTGTTTTGTGTCTGCCTTGTATAATGACCATAAAAGTTGCATTTTTTTTTCATCGTTTCATTAGAGTTGGTATTTTTTTCTAAACTTTTTCTGACTTTAGTTTGCAGTTTGTTTACTACCGTTTTGTTCTGACTCTTTATTTTGTTTCTTGTTGATTTTTTGCGAACCCTTAACAATCTCATATTTTGATGGTTTCTGTTTATTGGTCCTTTGGATTTTGTAGACTTCATCGGAACTGTATTTAAATTTATAGTTAGTTTTTTATAAATAGTTACACTAAATAATCCTCAGTAAAATGCGGTATATGTATTTAAATTTTTGTTATTTCATTACACCAATATCTAATACAAACAAATATATATATATATATATATGTATTCATATATATACACAAAGTTTACTTAAATATAAAATACTTTATTTCAAAATCTATTGTTTTCATTGATCCGGTAAAAGTATGTGATGACACATAAAATACTTTTCCTTAAATTTCTGCATAAAAAGTATTTATTGAAAAAAAGTATAACACCATTGAGTTCAAAAAGATAAACTTTTGACTGTCATAATGTAGTTATTTATCATTTCTAAAAACAGCTGTACAAATATTTGAAAACAATTATGAGACAACCGTTTTTAGTTAAGAAACCTGACTGTTTTGAACTGCGCAAAGTAATAATAACAGTTAGTTAATGGCTTTTTGTTCTGAAAAAACCTATTGACAAAATACGATGCTTAACACATACATGCTTAAGCTTAACATATGGTTAAAACAAACAAAAGCTAATTTTATTAAGTATTTTGAAAAAGTAATAACATTGCAAAAAAATTGTTTATTTTAATCATGGTATCCCAAAAAATGTTTTCTAATCTTTAACTTAACATTAAAAAAATCGTCTTCTTTATATTAGATCTAACCTTTTATTAGTGAATTACCCACTTACTTTTTGCCTCCATAAAAGTTTTTCAAACCTTATAGCCAAAATATCCCACTTTAGGAAAAGTTAGTCTCTATCTACATTATGCAGTAACTTTTTGTTAGTAAATTGAACATTAAGCCCTTGTACCAATAAAACAAGTGAATCGCTTAAAAATGAAATTAAACGAATTTTTAAAAGTAGGTTAATAAAAAAAAAGTATCTAATTAACGTCGTTTGACGAAATAGTTAACGGAAAAAATGTCTTTAGTCAAAATATCATCATCGTAAATGAGTTATAATTCAAAAAACTTTTGATCAAAATTTTTTTCTTATAATTGTAGTAAGTTAGTCAGACATTAGTCTAAAAACTTAAATTGTTTTTCTGACAGTTTAGTTTCATTGTAAAATTAAATATATTTTTTGCTTGTAAGTAGTAAGCGCGATAGATTAAATAAGTTGATAAACTAATGCCAGCATAAAACTGTTTCAAAGTATGTAAATGTTTGCATAAAGCTACTTACCATCAGTTTTTGTTTGTTTTGGAATGTTTACAAACAGCTTCGTTTAAACTTCAAACTTTGAAAGTCAAAGTTTGGTTTTGTTAAATTGAAAATTTCACTGTTAAACTTATCCATTACATATACTTCATTTATAATTCTAAAATAGGAAATATACTCTGTGAAAAGTAATAAAATTTATAAAACTGATTCAAATTTATCTATCTGAAGATAAATAACTGAAAAAAACTATTCTGTGTTAAAATATCAAAAGAAAAAATCGTTGTGGCATATTATTATATTTTTGTACTCGTGTATTTAATTTCAAAATAAAATAAAAGATATTTCAAACGTAATTCAGATAATATTTATTTAATTAAGTTGTATTTATTTACGTTGTAAATAAACTGTTCGATAAAAATTTATTTAAGGGAAAAACAACGTATAATTCTTACAAACTAAAAATTTGTTATCTTCTTTACAAATTTAAAAGAAAAACGAATATTAGTAAAGTTGTAATGATTTTGATTTTTATAAGATAAAATCGAATCCTTTTTATACCTATATATATATAAGTATGTAAAATTTATTATACTTATAATTTATATTCATAAGTTAGATTAATGTCCTTTCTTTGACATGCAGTTGATATAATGAAAGCATAACATTGGTAATTCAGTGTATTACTCATTTCAAAGTAATTTTTTGTCAAAGTAGATCATTAAATCAAGTTGTTTGATAATTTAGTGATTTTTTATTTCTTATTTTATGTTTAATTTAGTTAAAGGTTTCAAAATCTATATCTAATAAGTTTTATTTGTGATTTTCAATTGAGTTATTCGAGCTTAAACAAAATTTTAAAACAGATAAACTCTTTGTTATGACTTTACTGCTCTAACTTGATACAACAAGAAAAGAAAATTATAAAACAAAACAACTTCCTAACACACCTAATTAGATTGTTTTAAAATATTGGCAGCTGAACTTTATTAGCTTAATTGCTTTTTACTCAGAATTTAGTTTTATGTTTTTGTTAAAAAGAAAATTTCCAGTTCAAAAGACTTAGTTTTATTTAATTAATGTTTATTTTGTTTTGACTTTAAATAAAAATATGTTGTTTTTACAGCAGAATAAACAAAAACATTGCTAAAAAATGATAACTTCCGTGTTCAGTTGGACTATTTACATTTTAAAAATACAGTTAAATATCATAACATTTTTTCTTATAGTTTCAAAAACATTAATAGGAAACAAAAAATTAAGAAATAGAAATTTAGATAATAAAAAAACAGAAAATTAAACAAATACTTAAAAGAGTTAAGTACGATTTACTTGAAAATTTTGTTTGTTTACTTACTTAAAAACTATAACTTGCGAGAGTTTTAGAGTGATAAGTTACAATTTAGGATATTAGATTTAATCTATTTCTTAACTTATTTTCAAGTTAATAAAGTTTAAACTTTAAATGAAGCTTTTTATAATTAATCAATGAGTTAGTGCAAAACCTTTCAACGAAAAAAATCATTTTGTTTTTGCGTTTGAAGTAAAACTATACTCTAATTTACTCTTTTATAAGTTAAAACTGTTCTTTGCAATGCTAACTATAAAAAAGTACTTATATAGCTTTAAAAATTTATCAAATATTTACAACTTATTTGTAACTTATAAATGTATTTTTTTGTTTTAGTGTCTTTGAAAAATTAAAGTGCGGAATAAATGAAATGTAATTTAAGTAGCGAGAGAACACAAATAAGGAGATTGGATGAAAAAAGCACAATGGAAATTCAAGTTTAAAAACTGGTTGAGCCTAAGTTATGTGCATATGATTTTTTTTTTATGTTATACAAAAAAAAAGATATAAGTACAAGTTGAACAGTTGGTTAACGTTTAGTTAAAAATTCTTGGTATTGGGCTTTTTTGAAATTAAAACTTTACCTAAAAAGTTAAACTGAATAAGCTAAAAGTTAAACTTAGTTTGACAAAATGATTTTCGTTTTCTGTGATAAATAATATAAGTAAGAATTTTAACTTTAACAAATAAGGGAAAAAAATAATAATAAATTGTTTTTCTAAAGTTGTTAAAATTGTTGTACATAAGTCACTATATTCTTACTTAATAGATACAAATTTTCATATAATGATAATGACATTTATCAAATTTACACACACAACAAATAAATTTCTTCCGTTCTAATTCAATCATAAATCATTTTAAGTAAGTAAATAAGGTAGCAATTAAAGTTGTATACATGGAAACAAAGTTATTACGGTGCATCATTTTCTAATAGTTTGTTTCAAAATAAAACATGCCTTATTACCACTGTAAACAAATATCACGCAAACTAATTACTATGATATAATTTCAAAAACACTAAAAAATATCAGATTAAAATATTACTAAAGAACGAATTAGTAACCGCTCATTAAATCGAACCTCAGTTGTCTTAATTAAATAAAAGTTTATCTCATACTAGGCTTTTTTTCGATTATAAAATTGTAATACTTTTTAGCTTTTGATTGTTCAAAAATAAATAAAATAAACGTTTTAATTTTTGAAAAATATATATACTAACTTCGATTATATGTAACAGAGCTATATATAGTTTAGTTGTTTATTTAACAACAAAAAAGTTGCTCAGAAAGTTTAGTCTAAGAACCTGGTGAAAGAATAAAAAAGGTTACTGAGAATTTTAAAAAGAAATAAACAAATTGCTCGTTATTTTTTTTGAGAAATATTAATAAACATAGACGTATCTTAAACATGGTTTATAAAAATAACAAAAAGCTGTTTTTAGATAATATATAAATATATTTTTAAAAAACTGCTTATACTGTGAAAGACTTAAATTTTTAAGTTTGCTTGAAAATCTAAACTATAACTTATAACAACACATTAGACGACTGTGTAAAACTATTTAATAACTTAACTTTATCTATTTCAGAAGACCAAGCTTATAAGTTACGAATAAAAAAAGCTTTCAACACTTAAACAAATAAAACTTTAGATTATACATTTCATAAAATAATAAAGACCAATAGTCGAAAAAGTCTACAAAGCTTAAGCTTGACTTTTAAGTGCAAGAATAAAAAAGTTAAGCTTTTAATATAGTTTGATCATAGTGCCTTGATCATCTAGATTCTAGATTATTATTTTTTTTTTAGTTTTTGATCCGATAATCTTACTTTACTGGTTAGAAACTGTTGTTTTTGTTCATTACTTGTATTAATTTATTACTAGCCTATTTAATATTTTGTATGAAGTTACTTTTTTTTTTCCAAGACTCATTGTCTTTTTTTCTCTATTTTTTTTTACATAACCTTTACCAAACCACATCTGTAACCTTAACTGTTTAAGAAAAACATTTATAAATTAAGATTTAACTTGTTACCACCTAATTAATTTGAAATTTCTAAGAATTCAAAAGTATTTTATCGAAATTTTCATACAAAAGTGTACTTTGTAAAAATAGGACCTTAAATTGAAATTTGATTAGAAAATAAACGTTAAATTTCTGAATTATTTTATATGTACATTAGTTTTTAAGCATACATTGAACAACAAATATTAGTTTTAAAACTAAAGCAAAGATAAAAAAAAATTATAAGAATTAAATTTATAAAATAGAGTTTAACTACTTCACTGTATTTTTATTAAAATTCTACTCATACAACTGAGCATTACACTTATAATTTCACTTAGTTTAAATTGTTATTATTACTAACATTTATTTACAAACAACAACCTTATCTATTTTAAAAATAATATTGATACTAATTATTAATCTCTTATCATGTTTACGTAAGATAAAGTGTGCAAGACAGCATTTATGTTTCTAAATAAATACTTTTGATAAAAATAGGTTTTGAATCAGAAAATAAATTTTAAATTTTTTACTCTAAAATGTAAATAAAAATTCAAATTTATGGTAATTTTATTAATGTTCTATTCTGTTTTGATGATTTCTTTTGTCAAAAGCATAATCAACTTCTTAAAGTTTTAATGTGAAGAATTTTTTAAGGTAAATCTATTATAATCAAGTTAGTTTTATGAAGTTTAGTACTTTAAAAATGTTTCAGGTTTTAGCAATGATTACAACTTTCGATACATTTGTGTATTGGCTCCTTCGCTGTGAACTCTCTAAAAATTTAATTGCTACCTTTTTATCACTTAGTTTTAACTTCACTAACAGACACTACAAGATTGCCAAAGATAAGACTATCTTTCACTAAATCACGTTTAACTTTTAGACTTAATTTTAAAAAAATCAATTTGAAATAAATAAAAACACTTCATAAAACGGTTTACAAATGTTACTAGCAAACCCTCGTTTGTTAAGGACAAATATCTATTTTAGATTAAATATTAGCCTATATGCATATAGTTTGGCTGGTAAACATACTAAATACGATGTATATTGTACATTGTATACAATATTTAAATATTTGTTCCATAATCTAAAAATGTAAAGAAAAACAAAACGTTTGAAATATAACAAAAGAAAAATAATCTCTATATTCTCACACAAAATTGTTAATCTTATTACAAAAATTTGCTGAAAACTCTTAGGTTTTACTCTTATGCATTTTAACTTTGATGTTTTTAGTAAACAAATGTATACCACATACAAAAAGTTTTATGATTTTTTTTAAATTATAAGAAAATTTTTAGAGTAGCCTACTGCCTGTTTTATTTTTAAGCTGTCGTTTGCTTGAGAAAAATATTTATGATAAATTGACAATTAGTCTATGAGTATGCTCTTCAAAAATTGAGTACCTGATATAAAATTTTCGAAAGTACTTCAGTCTTCAAACTAAATGACATCAATTGACATATAATCGTGCTGTTTGTGAAAATCCTTAAAAAGAAAAACTAGACAAGCTATTGCTTTTGGTAAACGTTTAAGTAGGTAAAATTGTTTATGAACAATTATTTAGCGGAGTCGATTGAGAATAAAAAGTTATTTGTTTTGAAAACATTAAATTAAAAAAAACACAAACTGCAATTAATAATAGTAGATTTTTATTTTCAAAAATTTTGATTTATGCTTTGTAAAAATTTAAACAAAAATTTAAAAAAAAATAAATTTGTTTAGAATTGTCGTTATTTTTTTTATTCTTTAATAGTTTTGGTAAAACTATTAAAAGATAAACCAGTGAATATTTTCAATATATCCTTTATAAAATTAAAAAATACTCCCAATAGTTTAATACAATTTTTTTTTTGTTTTACAACATTTAATTTTTCGACTCTATATAAAGTCATATACATTTCTATTAGTAAAAATTTATTGTCAACTTGATTATTTTTACAATGAGTAATTACTTGTTAGTTACCTTTAGTGAGTAGTTTAATAGTACAGTTTTATTTAGTTTTTAAAAAACAATAATATTCACCACTTAAACATTGTGTAGAGCAAACAGTTAGTCATAAAAATAATCTCAAAATACTTTGCAAATAAAACAAGAATTTAGACATCGATTTTTTAATAAACAAAATGTGGTGTAGCACAGCTCTATCTGAATTTCTGTTGCAAACAAAGTTTTATGATAAAAATGTTGTGATAAAAAAAAAGCAAGTATTTCTGCTAATGGTTAAGAATAAAAGACATTAAGTTCTATGTTTACATAAAAAAAGAGATTTACAGTATAAATTATTGTAAAATCGATAAAAATTATTACAGTAATAAGCAGAATAAACTATATTCTTGAGCTTGATAGGATCCGTAAATATTTATTTAAATACTTCACACAATTTGTTTGACAATATTTTAAACAAAACCAAGCTGTTTACTTACTTTTAAACGATCATGTGTCATAACTACTTGAAATCAAAAATGCTATTAAACCTGACAAATAATTATGTTAGTTTTGTTTCATATTTTTAAATAAATTATTATTTTAAAATAGTAAAATAGGACATTCTTTCAAATAAAAATGTTTGATAACTTTTACTAAATACGGCCTAAACAGTTAAACAGCTTTAACGCCGTATCGATCAAGTTTTATCAAAAACGTAGGCAATAAAGAAACTAAAGCAGCAAAATGATATAACTTTATATTATTTAATTAAGCTTCTCTAAATGCAATGACAAATTTTATGTACCTTAACAACTAGTAAATACTGAATGAAAAATAAATTTAAGTAAAAGCAAACTTAATGTTAATTGAAACTGTTGTTAATTAATGTATAAACTTTTTTAGTGATCAGAAAATATACTAAAATGTGTTTAACAAATGTTACATTAACTAATATAAAACCAAGTTAAATCTTTATATCACATGTTTTTATAGTATTTAAAAACATTTTAACTAATTATATTTCTATTTTTAATAGCTCTATGTTAGTTTAAGTCAAATTAATAAATAAAAAATATTATATGAGTCAAAAACATTTTTTAAATTTTGCAGAGTATTTTGTTTAGTTAAATTAGTTCAGAGAAAAAATAAAAATTTCTATGAAGGTTTTTACCTTTTTTACTTAATTTTATAGTAATTTTAATATTTATTTAACCAAATTTTATAGAAAAAAAAGTTATAAGATAATATGATTTTAAAGAAAAACTAATGCAAACAATAAAAATGTAGAGTTTTAAAAGATTCTATTTTAGTACAGATACTAAGAACTCGCAAAAAATTAGTTTAAGTTTTAGAGAAAACTAGAAGAATTGAATAAGTTCAAATCTAATTAAGGCAAATAATTAATGTTGTTTGTAAATGTTTGTATTAGTAATCATAAAATCACTGTTGTGACGTCATAAATTCGTTCGTGTTACTGTCAAATAATTCTACAGAATGCGTTAGTGAGCTGTAAGATCCATGAAATTTCTAGTAGGAATAAAATTGGTCAAATTATTTTCATAAATGGGAAAGTACTGATTGTAAGAATGATTATATTCTTCTGAGAAGTTGAAAGTTTGCTGCAAATTTGTTTTTGTGTAATAATTGTTTTTATAAACTTGTATAGGTAAGTCAAAGTGTTTTACAAATTTTTCACTTTTATTACAAATTCTGTTATCAGCTATCACTTTTGTATTTTCTGTTATTAAGAACTTTGAAGAATGTGGAAACCAAATATTTCTAGCATTCAACAAACTAGATTTTTTCCTTGTTTTCGTAAAGTTTTCGTTTTGAGTTGCTAATGACCGAATCGTTTGTGTATTTTGATTTTTTACTTGTTTTTGTACCACTTTTATAGCATTTTTTGTAATTCTACTTCTCTGTATGTTTTGCTGTTTATGATAAAACTTTAAATAGTTTTTTCTGCAAGTTAGACAGGAGCAATAGTTGTGAAAATTTATGGCTGGAACCGAAGTAACTGTTTCGTTTTGTGTTTGACTTATATGCTCACCATAAAAATCGCTTTGACTTCTCGTCGTTTTATTAAACTCGTTATATCTAACTGAAGTCATAAATTTGTCCTTAGTGACTTTAGGTTGTAATTTTTTGTCTACTGTTTTATTCTGACACCTAATTTTGTTGCTTGTTGATTTTTCACGTACCCTCAACAGTCTTGTTACCTGGTGTCTTCTTTTTATTGGTACGTTTAATTTTTTCGATTTCATCGGGACTGTAATCAAAATTAAAGTCAATTTTTATAAAAAACAACCAAACAACTTAAAATTTTGTGTAAAATACAGAACAATAATTTATTTTGTTGTTGTGTTACCCATACAATGATATTTAAATATAACCATGTATAAATGAGTATAAATTTGACTTAAATATAAAAAACTTTTTTTACATTTACTTCCCTTGATCCGATCAAAGTTTACGATGATACATAAATATTTTTGCATTAACTTAAGGTCCAAAAAGTATTTATTAAAAACGAATAAAATCATGGTTGTGTACAATAATAGCTTAGCTTTTGTAATGTAGTTATTTATTAAGTCTCAAAACAATTTGCAGTTGTTTAAAAATAGATTTCAGATTACAACTTTTAATTAGACAAGCTAAATTTTTTGCTATTATACAATGCATCTAAATTACTTAATTAATGCCATTTTATACCGAACAATAAAATTGCAAAAAAATTGTTTGTTTATACCAGGGTTTCCCAAAACAATTTTCATAACCGTTCACCTGCTAAAAGAAAAAAAGTAGTAGCTATCTTTTAATATAACTAATTTTATTAGTTTATCACCTACTTACAAATTTCCCCTTTATTATTTTTCACCCTGATAGCAAAAACCGCTCTCAATGGAAGTTGTCTCCCAATTTAAAAAACCCTGATTGGTATCTTGAGTTTGTATGAGTAAAATTAAGAATTAAACTTTTTTGTCAATAAAAAAACTATCCGCTTACAAATAAAATTTAATGACTATTTTACAGTAAATTTATAACAAGTATTATTTCGTATGGCAAAATAATTAGCAATAACGATGCCTTTTGAAATATAATCTCGGTAAAATAAGATTATTTCAAAAATATATATTTAAAAGTTATCTTTGTATTAATAAGTCTGTTGGTCAAACGTTAACCCTTGAAATAATACGTTTTCTATACAGGTTAGTTTTATGATAGGATTAAACACAATTTTTTGCCTGTAAGTAGTGCCACAGGTTAAATATAGAAATAAACTAAGGTTAGTATAAAGTGTTACAAACTATTTCTTTGCATAAAACAACTTACCATCAACATTTGTTTGTTTTGGAATGTTTACAAACAGCTTCGGTTGAAACTCAAAGTTGAGAAAGTCTACGTTGGGTTTCGATAAATTGAAAAGTCCACTGTTTAACTTATCCATTTCATATAATTCTTTTATATTTCTAAAAATGAAAAATGTATTTTTCGAAAGATGATAAACAATAATAAAAGCAATAAAATTAGATAAAGTTCATCTGGCTAAAAATAGAAAGTTACAAATGACTAGTGTGCCTAAGCAAAAATGTAGTTGGTAAAATTACATAATCATGCCTTTACTCGTAAAATAAATTTAATACAAAAATAAATAAAAAAGTCATTAAAAACGTAATTCAACTTATGTCTTTGTAATTAAATGGTACTTATTTAAGATGTAAACAAATTTTCAAATAAAATTTCTTTTTATAGCGAAAGCGTGTAATTTTTACAAATTAAATATTTTTAATTTTGCTTTCAATACTGACTAGACAAACAAACATTAGTAAAGTGGTGTTTATTTATCTATATATACCTTAATAATTTATTTTGTTTTATTTATAAGTTAAATTAATTTCCTTTCTTTGACATGCAAATTAGATAATGTAAGCATAACATTAGTATTTCAATGCATTACTCATTTTGGAATATTTTTGTCAAAAAATATTATTAAAGCACATTGTTTAAACGTTTAGTGATTTATAGTTTTATTTTTAATATTTATTTTAATTCAAGGTTTTAAAAACTATTTTCGTTTAGTTTCATTTATTACTTTCAATCGAGTTAATCACATTTAAACAAATTTCTAATTTAAATAAACTCTCTATTATGACTTTATTTCTCTAACTTCGTACAATAACAAAGGCAAATTATAAAACAAAACAACTTCCTAACACACCTAACTTTAATTAGATTGTTTTAAAATATTGGCAACTAAACTTCAGTAGCTTAATTGCTTTTTAAACAGAATTTTGTTTAATGTTTTTGTTAAAAAAAAACTACTAGTTCAAAAGACTCGCTTGTAATTGAAGAATTATTTTTGTTTTGACGTTTAATAGAAACACGTTGTTTTTACAGCAAAAATAAACAATTTATAAATTAATAACTTCCGCCGTTAAATGATTTATTTACACTTAAAAAATATTATTAATTTTTTTTTGATAAAAACCTCAAAAAGAAATAATAAATTAAGCAATAAACATTATATAATAAAAGTACAGAAAATCAAAAAGATACTTAAAAGAGTTAAGTACGATTTACTTGAAAATGTTGTTTGTTTAGTTACTTAAAAACTACAACTTGCGAGAGTTTTAGAGTGATAAGTTACAATTTAGGATATTAGATTTAATTCATTATGTAGCTTATTTTCAAGTAAATAACATTTAAACTTAAAATTAAAATATTTATAATTAATCAATGAGTTAGTGCAAAACCATTCAACGAAAAAAATCATTTTTTTTCTGCGTTTAAAATAAAACTATGCTCTAACTTACTCGCTTATAAGTTAAAACTGTTCTTTGCAATTTTTATTATAGTTATAACTATAAAAAACAGTTATATAGCTTAAAAGTTTAACAAATATTTTCAATCTATTTTTGTAACTTATAACAGTATTTTTATGCTTCACTGTCTTTGACTAATAAAAATTTGAACTAAATGAAATGTATTTTAAGTCGCGAGAGAACGAAAAAAAAGGAAATTTAATGAAAAAAACACAGTAAAAAGTCGAGCTTACAAACTGGTTGAGCCTTTGTTATGTACATTTGAATTTTGTTTTTCTATGTTATCCAAAAATAATTCTTTTTGTGATGAACTTAGTAAGCAAGTTTTAGCTATAATAAATTTTAGTTTATTTTAAAAGCTGTTTTGCATTAAATTTCATTATACAGTATATACTAATATTTCCCGTATTTCCGTCAATGTTAATTCAAAACAACATAACAAAAATTTTATGATAAAAATTAAAGTGGTTTTCTTGTTGGTATATTATTATGATGTTAAATATTTTTATGTAACTCTTGTTTTATTTCTAGCAATAATATTTTTAGTAATTTCATGTATTTACCTGATTTGTCTTTCTTTTAAAGTTATTAGAAGTTTGAATAGTTGCAAAAACTAAAAACAAAGATTTTTTTTCTTAAGTTATGCAGAAGATAAATAAGTTTTTTATCAATAAAAGCAACAAAACAGTTCTACGTAAATGCTTCTGTATTTTTATAATTAGTTGTAAATATTTGTGATTCAAGTATATTTTAATTCTTTCAATTATTTACCAGTTGTAAAACCTGTTATAGTTGAAAGTTAATTAATAATTAAAATGTACAATAACAATAACAGACTTTATATTTACGCTCTATTACTATTTATAAAATTATTTTAAATGTTTATAATTTAAATAAACTTTTAAAATAGTTTATAATATAACTATGTTGATAAATTGTAAGCTTGTATTTAAAATAAATAAAAACAAAAAATTGTATTAAATAAAAATGGACTAATTAAAATGCATGAAAAAATTGTTTTAACTTTTTTTTACAACCTTACTACAATATGTCTATAACTGTAATATAACTTGCATTTTACAAAAGTTAAAGCTAGCATTTTTTGATTGAGTGATTGTGAGTAGCAATTCACAATTTTAGTGGTATTATTGCTTTTAAGTAATAAATTATTAAATTAACAAATGCTGAAAACGATATTTTTTTTCAATTCTAAAAAGATAGTTGCAGTTTTCTTTCGAAAAATTATTCGCATGACAAATTTTTCTCCTTTTTATAGCAATTTATTTTTCAGTATAAAGGAAATGGTTATGTATCGTGAACTCATTTATGTTTTGTTCAAGTTTTTTTTTAGCTTAAAATAAAATAACAAACGAACTTTTTACTTTTTAGCAAAAAGAATGTTGCTTTATGTTGATTTTTTTATTTGTTCAAAAACAACACACGGCTCTACGTAACAACAGCAAGACTAATTTCAATATGCAATTATTTATTTATTTTTTAAATACCTACTGGTTTAACAGATATATTATTATTGAAATTTTTTTAATCTTTTAATTACCAATGGTATGTAAAGTTGTTTTTCTAACGAACAAACTAATATGTACAACTAATTACTTAAAAAAAACATTATACATATTTAAAGCTTTTTTTTAAACAATGTATAAATTGTAGTTTTAGCTTGAGAAACAAGAAAATAAGCACTGCAAAGATCATAAAGTTATATAGTTATGAAATAAAACAGTAATATAGAGACACTTAATATAGAAAATAATTCAATAAAACTTGCTAATTAATATATTAATATCTTAATAATCTATGCACACAAAAGTAAATTAACAAATAAGTCGATTAAAACAGCTTGCTTTTCAATTATAAAAGCTAGAAACATAAGTATATGTAAAGGGTATTCCTTAAGGACAAAAGGTCTTGATTTAAACTTATTTCGGAGACAATATTAATACCAAACTTATTTAAACAAAGGCAAATGACGTTTCATTTCACCTAACAGGTATCTTTTAAGAAGAGCCTAAAGATCCCTGTTAGTAATATTCTATAATATTAAAGATAGAAACATCTTAAATACTAAGGAATTATTATAAAACAATATCTAGTTTAAAAAAACAATATAAGTCATTAATATAATAACAATTAAAACACACACATGTAGTTAATAAAAGCTGCAAAATTTTTATCATATAAAAACTTCGATTAATATACAGTTAAAAGTATCATAATTTTATATGTTTATTTTGTACAAAAAATAGACTAAAATGTTGTCAACTAACTTGCTGACAAAAAATCATTAACGTTTTAGTTGAATAATCTATACTAATGATCTTTTTTTTTAACAAATCAAGGTCTTAAAATCATAAAGAAAAACAGTGTTTGACAATAAAATATTCTCGTGTTTTTTCCAATCAACAATAATTGTTATAAATCCCTTTTTTATTTAGTATACAGAGAAAGCATTGAAAATTTAAAGTATACAAAATAATAAGTTGTTAAAAGCTTTTGTGTTTGATTAATTTTATTTTACTTACTAAGCACTGACTTTTTTTTTCATATTTCATGCTAAATAATATTTTCTTAACATTGCGTTTGTACATATAATAATCCCTTCGGTTTTAAATTTTTTTTTCAAATTACAGTAAAATAATAAAATAAAGCTTTCTACGTACAAACAATGTTTGATTTTTGTGATGTGTTTATAATTGCTTGTCCTTTAATTAAATACGAAATGTTTCCATAATGATTACCACCAACATGAAAACGGACTACGCTTACTAATTACTTCGTTGTTATTCTTAAAGATATCTAATTATATGAGTAGTTAAATTTTTAATTTAGCAACTGCAATTAATTTTAGACTAATTAAATTTACGTTGACACAATTTAAATAGTTCAGCAAGTACTAATATCTGTGTTTCAAAACTTTATTTAAATTTATTATACATATAATTATATTTGACTAAACTATATTTTTAACTTATCATATTTAATGTTTTTCGTATTATAACTTAATTGAATTTCGGTAGAATATTTAACTTTAGCAATTATAACTTATTTAATAAACTCTATAAGCGGCGTAAAAAATATATACATATTAAACATATAAGTTGGTTCAATTATTAAAAAACAATCAAAACTTGTATTTGAGCATTTTGTAGTAATTTAACTTTTAATAAACCTAATTTTTTCTTTATAACTGCTTTTTCGTATCTTTTTCGTATTATGTATTCTTGATCAATTCACAAAACAAAAACATTTTTTTAACAATTCGGGCTATGATGACTTTAAGTTAATAAAACAATATAAATGATTATAATTTTAAGGCTTAATTAGTAAAGATTTAACAGCAATTCATTTTAAAACATAAGAAAGATGAAATTTAAATAACATCTACAAGCTACGAATTTAAAAAAAATTTAAACAATTTTTTTGGCCGTGTAACCGTCATCATTACGATGTTGTTAGGTTGGTTTAGCTGCTCTTAAATAAGATAACAAGAAACGGTTATTTAAAGTATTACAGACGTTCAGATGGAACGCAGGCTTAATTTGATATACTAGTACTTACCATGAAAATAATAATATAAAAACTAGTTATTAGTGCACGTGATTTTATATACAACATTAATAAACACATCGTGAAATAAGTGAAAGAAAAGAAATTAAAACCAATGACTTCTGATAAGAGCCCAGTAGGCACATATACTAACTACTAAACATTTTGTTGAAATGTACAGAAAGTAGACTGGACGATCAAGTATTCTATCCACATTCCATATAAATCCATATAATTCCAATAAAACCCTTCTCGATTGTTCATCATACGATTCGCAATCCTATCGTCTACACGTCGTTTTGTGCGTTCTCTCCCCCGGTAGTAATACGCCGACTCGCGTCTCTCCCGTCACTAATCCGCCGACTCGCGTCTGCAAGCTAAGTTTTAAACTCTTTCTCTCAAATTTACTTCACGCTTCTTTTTCTCATTTTCTATTCTCAATACTAGTTGTGACGTCACTGAAAACATTGAAATTCTTTAACTTTAACTCTTCTGAAATAAAACGAAACATAAAATGTAATGATTGGTTCGTTACATTTTCTTTTGCTTAATTTTTGTTTTTCTTTTTTTCTTGCTTTTTTTAAATATTTTTCTAAGTCTAGTCTCTTACCTTACCTCTCTATTTTGTCTTCATTTTAAGATTTTTTTTTAAATTCTATTTCTGTCTAGTATCAGTTTCTATCAACATTTTTATACTTAAGATTGTTATATCAACATTACCTTATAATGTATCAATAATCATTTACGTATATCATTTAGCACCTGTACACCCAAACTCCTTCCGAAACCATTGGTAGAATAAAAAAAAAGAAAAAAGATGAAAAACAAGTAAATAGAAAAAAATTGTACATAAGTTAATTATTTAACAAGAATATGGTATTTTTAATTACATGTGTATATACTTTTCTTAATTAAAACTAATGAATTAAGTCAGTAATTCATAGTTTAAAAAAAATTATAATTTTGGAATTAAAAAACTGTAAATTGTTGTTGGTGCTTAAAATATAAAATTTAATTGAAATGTTTGTAAAAAGTTAGTGAGTAATGGATTAAAAACACGGCAAAAAATTACAAACCATAACAAAACATTTAAAAAGTGAAAACTAAAGTAAAACTAAAACTAAAGTAAAAACTAAAGTAAAACTAATTAATTGATTCAGTAATTCATAATTTGTAACAATTAAGTTTGGTGTTACAAAAACTATAAACATAGACAATCAGTGTTTAACATACATATTACAATTATTTTTTTTATTTGCATGTTTGCAGAGCAGGAGTTATGTAAGTAAAAAATTATGTATGTAGAATTAAAAATCTTATTTTAAGCTAATTAAACCTTAAAAAAACTGATGTTTATGTTACTTTGAAAATTGAATGTTATTTAAAGTTAAGTAATTAAAAAAATTACATAAAAAAACTTATAACAAAACCTAAATATTGTTTTTCTTCATTTTTTTGATGCAATAAACTCAATGTAAGTTTTTTTTTTGTGAATTCCTCGTCAACTTCTTCGTCTCCACACATCTTCCATGTCAACTTATTCGTCTCCACACATCTTCCATGTCAACTTATTCATCTCCACATATCTTCCATGTCAACTTATTCGTCTCCACACATCTTCCATATCAACTTATTCGTCTCCACACATCTTCAATATCAACTTATTCGTCTCCACACATCTTCCATATCAACTTATTCGTCTCCACACATCTTCCATGTCAACTTATTTGTCTCCACACATCTTCCATGTCAAGTTATTCGTCTCCACACATCTTCCGTGTCAACTTATTCGTCTCCACACATCTTCCATATCAACTTATTCGTCTCCACACATCTTCCATATCAACTTATTCGTCTCCACACATCTTCCATGTCAACTTATTCGTCTCCACACATCTTCCATATCAACTTATTCGTCTCCACACATCTTCCATGTCAACTTATTCGTCTCCACACATCTTCCATATCAACTTATTCGTCTCCACACATCTTCCATGTCAACTTATTCGTCTCCACACATCTTCCATGTCAACTTATTCGTCTCCACACATCTTCCATATCAACTTATTCGTCTCCACACATCTTCCATATCAACTTATTCGTCTCCACACATTTTCCATGTCAACTTATTCGTCTCCACACATCTTCCATATCAACTTATTCGTCTCCACACATCTTCCATGTCAACTTATTCGTCTCCACACATCTTCCATATCAACTTATTCGTCTCCACACATCTTCCATGTCAACTTATTCGTCTCCACACATCTTCCATATCAACTTATTCGTCTCCACACATCTTCCATATCAATTTATTCGTTTCACACATCTTCCATATCAACTTATTCGTCTCCACACATCTTCCATGTCAACTTATTCGTCTCCACACATCTTCCATGTCAACTTATTCGTCTCCACACATCTTCCATGTCAACTTATTCGTCTCCACACATCTTCCATATCAACTTATTCGTCTCCACACATCTTCCATGTCAACTTCTTTGTCTCCACTCATCATCTTCCATCCCAACTTCTTCGTTTTTTTTGATTTATTTTGATTTTCAGTTAATTTAGTTTGTTGCTTGTGCCGTTTTCTTCGTGATTCTTGAACTTAAATATCTTTAAGCACTCATATTTTTAAAATATCTTTATTTGAATTTGTATTGACTTATAACAATGATAATGAATTATTCTTAGTATATATTTATAAAAAGGGTTATTTCATTTCTATTAAATAAAATACTGTTAAGAACTTTAAAAATATAATTGAACTTTAGCAGACAGCAGGCTATATCATTAAACTTAAGTTTAAATTTCTATATACAAGTTGTGCTTCTTAAAAGTTACTTTTTTTGTGTTAGTACTTAGACATAAGTAGTTCGACTATCTTTCAGTTAATATTACTGGAGCTGTGTACCCTTCCAAACTTTAAAAAAAATCTTTTCCTCACATAAAATAATAAATATTTCTGAGTTCAGCCAACGAAGTTCGTATAAAATATTGACAAATTGAGAAGTTTCATTATGTAGTGTCACGGGAATAGAATGTAGCGTCCTCCAGACTACTAACTTTTAGTTTCTTTTTTGTTTAAAATTTTATTTATTAAATGTTTTTTTGACAACAAGTCTGCTGCTGATTAATGCCTGATATTGAAATAATACTTCCAAAAAGTATGATATTACCTGGTTATATTTGAAAAACTGTACACACAATTGCTTGTTATAAATCGTTAAGTTTGTATTTGAAAATAAGAATTTTTAAAGTAAGGAATTCAAAATAATCTAGTTTCTAAAATTTATTGCTACTAAATTACTTGATAAATCACTACTTTTAAAACACTTCCATATGTTTTATTAGTCAATAATTAATATTTTTTTAGAGCCTTAGCACTTGAAGTTAAAATATTTTTTTAATAATTAAAGTTATATAAGACTGAACGTAGATTACAATTTTAAACTATTTATTGTTCATTAGTCGAATATTTGCAATGTTTTAGAATAAGTTCACTTAAAAAGTTTTTAATTTATAAATTGATATAGTAACAAAGAAATAGAGTAACTCGGATGTTAATTTACTGTTATAATTTTTCATACTTAACTTAATGTCATGACTTGACAACTTTAAAACACTTGATTTGTGGTAATTCTACTGGCTTAAAAAAAAAAACTATATTTATATTATTTTTATGATATACAATGCACTAAGATTAATATAATTAAATGAATACTGAAACTTTTTTATTTTTTATAGTTTTATTATATTTACTTACAAAATACATTTTTTAATTTAGAAAGAGTGTTTTTTTTGTTTTCGTAAGTTTTTTTTTGTAATATACAACATTTTTAAAAACAAAAGCAGTTAATGCTTTAATTAAAACTATCAAAAATTTAAGGAAACTTTACATACTTATAAATTCTAAAGGAAAACTTCAATCGTAATTGTAATTGAACTTGACATTGACTTTAGTAACAAAGATTTAAGATTCATTTTTGCCATTTTACGAGCATTAAGAGAAGCTGAAAATTCACTGTTAACATGCCATGCGAAGTTGCTTACGTGTTAAGTAGTTAAACTAGCAATTTAAAAAGGACCAGAATTTTTGCGCTTTCTTAAAAACCAAAAATATATATATTATTTAATCAAATAATGTAAACAATATACATATACAAGTAAAAAGAATATAGATAATTAATACGAAAACTACAACAGACAGACTATACATATAGTAACTATAAATCATAAAATACTTCTAAGCATGACATAATGAGAATAAACTTAATAAGTAATTTGTAATTTAAGACAACGAAAGTCCTACATCGATGATTAAACCCATAAAATGCCTTACGCATAATATCAACCTTACCGTTACCGCAACAAATCACAACTGCTCGTGTAACTACAATCAAAAATTTATATACCTATTGTTTATACACTTCTTAAGCAAACATTAGTGGACGTTTTTAGGCATTAAGTAAGATTGTTAAAAAATAGATAAAGCTACTCATACTTTATGTTTTGTATTTATAATTAAGTTTAATAAACTAAACTAATATGTTATTAAAGCAAAATATTTGTTATATTATTTAGATAATTTAAAGAAAATTATCAAATGATAACAGTTTTTTTAAATCTATGTTCACAAAAATATGTTTGATAGTTATTGTATCGTTATAGCAATCAATAGTTAAATATTAAATGTATTAATTAACTTTTTACTGAATTTTCATTATAACTTTATCAATAGATATAAATCACTATAAGTATTTGAAATAATTTTAAACCTACAGAGAAAACTAATTATTAAACTCCAAATTTGCTGTACAATGTACGTAATATATCAATTGAATTTAATTAAGTTTTATTTTTTTTCATGCTATGTTACAAGAGAACAATAAGACAATTAATTAATAAAATAAAGTGTTTTGGTAAGAAAAACTTCATAGTATTTTTAGGTTCTGTTTTGTTATCGATTTATAGTCAAACGCCATACTAAATAAATTAAAGCCAGATGTTATAGAATTTAACAATTGTTATTTACTCCTAACGTTTTAGATTTTACCGATAAAAAATAAAATCCAACTGAAATTTAAATTGATAAGAAAGTTTATCTTTTACGACAGTAACTATGAAAAATTATCAGATGCTTGTAAAACGAAATAGCAAGTTTTATTTTGTTATTTTTTGAAAAATTTATTTTTGATAATTTTTTTATGTGAAAATTTTCAAATACTGTCAACCAGTACTCCTATTTGTTTATGATTAAAGTACAATTTTACTGCTGAAATTTTATCTTAACAAATTCGATTTTTTATACGACGGGAAATTTATCAGTAACAGGTGCAGTTAAAATAATTTAAACTCCTTCCGTTGTTCATAAACTTTAAAATAAAACAAGTTGTTTTAAAAAACTTAAAAGTTAGGCTATAAGATTGTATCGTAATAATTTAAAGTTTTAAAATAAACATTTTTAAAGTTATTAAGTATTGTGTAGTTTATTATACATAAGTTGTAGTTAGAATATACTAAAACATTCTACACTTCTTATATTCTAAATGAAAATCACACTAACAAAAATAATATCAACATAATAATAAACATGACATAGTTAATTAGTTTGTAAATGTAAACAATAAAACTTTTTTTATTTTTTTATTATATAATATTTGCAATTTTTATGGTTTTTTGTCATATCTTTTAATTTTATGTACTTTTTATATTAATTTTTTTATTTTACCAACTAAACATATGAAATAAAATAACTTAAAAATTAGTGTGTGGTAGTAACAAAAAAAAATCCTTGAACTGTTTCGATATTTTGAATAAAAATAGTTTTAACAAAACTTTAAGTATAAATGCAAATTAATCCATATTAATAGTTTCTGAATTAAATAGGGAAAATTTGTAACCTAAACCGCAAACACTTGAACAAATTTAATTTGCACTTAAGTCAATTCTAAAAGTTACTAAACTACACATTATGTCAATTCTAATTAAAAAGTTATTTTGTATATGTTATAACCTGACATGTTTAATTATTATTATGTTAAATACTTCTCGTTTAAAATTATTGTTTTATAGTTATGATGTCAAAATCAAAAACCTAATTTAAGTGATTGAAGTTTTAATCTTGAAACCAACAATTATTAGGTGAATTCATTACTGTTAGTACTAAGCGAAAAATAGGATTTGTTTAAAACGAAGGTTTACTTTAAGTGTCTTTAGAATTTGTTTTGAAAATGTTTTGTCTATTTTTAAAATCAATATATTTAATTTTTAATCAACTTAAATAAAATAAAATAATACAAATTTTTAATTTCTAATTTAAAAGTTAACATTTTAAGCTATTATAGTATAAAATATTTAAATATGTAAAAAATTGAATATTTTATATTTATGTAAATATACTAACAAGTAGTGATGCTTGAAAAATAAAAAAATCTGTAATTAATAGCAAAAAATGTAGTTAATGTGTATAAAATGTTGAAATAGTAACTAACAGTTGGATTGATGTACATCAGAATGAGCTGAATTTTTCAAAGAACATTTCTTTATAGTGGAAGATATTTTGTCAAACCTCAAAAAAAAATCCCAGTCATTATCTCTTCGTCCACGAATCAGTTGGTTTCCTGGGTTCCCGTCCGGTCCAGTCCCTGGCCGGGTCGGTTGTCTCCTCTGAGCGGTTCCGCTGTCCATCTTTTATGTTCTAGGTTGTCAGTTTTTGCTATTTGATTCTCATTTGCTTGTGGTTCGATAGTTATTTGTCTTCGTGGGCGCATTCGACTGTTAATCTTAAAGGTGATAGATTTGTAGGCCGTTGTGGAGTTACGCCATGTAACCGTCATCAATTACGATGTTGTTAGGTTGGTTTAGCTGCTCTTAAATAAGATAACAAGAAACGGTTATTTAAAGTATTACAGACGTTCAGATGGAACGCAGGCTTAATTTGATATACTAGTACTTACCATGAAAATAATAATATAAAAACTAGCTATTAGTGCACGTGATTTTATATACAACATTAATAAACACATCGTGAAATAAGTGAAAGAAAAGAAATTAAAACCAATGACTTCTGATAAGAGCCCAGTAGGCACATATACTAACTACTAAACATTTTGTTGAAATGTACAGAAAGTAGACTGGACGATCAAGTATTCTATCCACATTCTATCAATAAAACCCTTCTCGATTGTTCATCATACGATTCGCAATCCTATCGTCTACACGTCGTTTTGTGCGTTCTCTCCCCCGGTAGTAATACGCCGACTCGCGTCTCTCCCGTCACTAATCCGCCGACTCGCGTCTGCAAGCTAAGTTTTAAACTCTTTCTCTCAAATTTACTTCACGCTTCTTTTTCTCATTTTCTATTCTCAATACTAGTTGTGACGTCACTGAAAGCATTGAAATTCTTTAACTTTAACTCTTCTGAAATAAAACGAAACATAAAATGTAATGATTGGTTCGTTACATTTTCTTTTGCTTAATTTTTGTTTTTCTTTTTTTCTTGCTTTTTTTAAATATTTTTCTAAGTCTAGTCTCTTACCTTACCTCTCTATTTTGTCTTCATTTTAAGATTTTTTTTTAAATTCTATTTCTGTCTAGTATCAGTTTCTATCAACATTTTTATACTTAAGATTGTTATATCAACATTACCTTATAATGTATCAATAATCATTTACGTATATTATTTAGCACCTGTACACCCAAACTCCTTCCGAAACCATTGGTAGAATAAAAAAAAAGAAAAAAGATGAAAAACAAGTAAATAGAAAAAAATTGTTCATAAGTTAATTATTTAACAAGAATATGGTATTTTTAATTACATGTGTATATACTTTTCTTAATTAAAACTAATTAATTAAGTCAGTAATTCATAGTTTAAAAAAAATTATAATTTTGGAATTAAAAAACTGTAAATTGTTGTTGGTGCTTAAAATATAAAATTTAATTGAAATGTTTGTAAAAAGTTAGTGAGTAATGGATTAAAAACACGGCAAAAAATTACAAACCATAACAAAACATTTAAAAAGTGAAAACTAAAGTAAAACTAAAGTAAAACTAAAACTAAAGTAAAAACTAAAGTAAAACTAATTAATTGATTCAGTAATTCATAATTTGTAACAATTAAGTTTGGTGTTACAAAAACTATAAACATAGACAATCAGTGTTTAACATACATATTACAATTATTTTTTTTATTTGCATTTTTGCAGAGCAGGAGTTATGTAAGTAAAAAATTATGTATGTAGAATTAAAAATCTTATTTTAAGCTAATTAAATCTTAAAAAAACTGATGTTTATGTTACTTTGAAAATTGAATGTTATTTAAAGTTAAGTAATTAAAAAAATTACATAAAAAAACTTATAACAAAACCTAAATATTGTTTTTCTTCATTTTTTTGATGCAATAAACTCAATGTAAGTTTTTTTTTTGTGAATTCCTCGTCAACTTCTTCGTCTCCACACATCTTCCATGTCAACTTATTCGTCTCCACACATCTTCCATGTCAACTTATTCGTCTCCACATATCTTCCATGTCAACTTATTCGTCTCCACACATCTTCCATATCAACTTATTCGTCTCCACACATCTTCAATATCAACTTATTCGTCTCCACACATCTTCCATATCAACTTATTCGTCTCCACACATCTTCCATGTCAACTTATTTGTCTCCACACATCTTCCATGTCAAGTTATTCGTCTCCACACATCTTCCGTGTCAACTTATTCGTCTCCACACATCTTCCATATCAACTTATTCGTCTCCACACATCTTCCATATCAACTTATTCGTCTCCACACATCTTCCATGTCAACTTATTCGTCTCCACACATCTTCCATATCAACTTATTCGTCTCCACACATCTTCCATGTCAACTTATTCGTCTCCACACATCTTCCATATCAACTTATTCGTCTCCACACATCTTCCGTGTCAACTTATTCGTCTCCACACATCTTCTATATCAACTTATTCGTCTCCACACATCTTCCATATCAACTTATTCGTCTCCACACATCTTCCATGTCAAGTTATTCGTCTCCACACATCTTCCATATCAACTTATTCGTCTCCACACATCTTCCATGTCAACTTATTCGTCTCCACACATCTTCCATATCAACTTATTCGTCTCCACACATCTTCCATGTCAACTTATTCGTCTCCACACATCTTCCATATCAACTTATTCGTCTCCACACATCTTCCATATCAACTTATTCGTTCCCACACATCTTCCATATCAACTTATTCGTCTCCACACAACGACTATCTTTCAGTTAATATTACTGGAGCTGTTTACCCTTCCAAACTTTAAAAAAATTTTACCTCACATAAAATGATAAATATTTCTGAGTTCAGCCAACGAAGTTCGTATAAAATATTGACAAATTGAGAAGTTTCATTATGTAGTGTCACGGGAATAGAATTGCGTCCTCCAGACTACTAACTTTTAGTTTTTTATTTGTTTAAAATTTATTTATTAAATGTTTTTTTTTTTGACAACAAGTCTGCTGCTGATTAATGCCTGATATTGAAATAATACTACCAAAAAGTATGATATTACCTGATTATTTTTGAAAAACTGTACAAACAATTGCTTGTTATAAATCGTTAAGTTTGTATTTGAAAATAAGAATTTTCAAAGTAAGGAACTCAAAATAATCCAGTTTCTAAAATTTATTGCTAATAAATTATTTGGTAAATCACTACTTTTAAAACACTTCCATATGTTTTATTAGTCAATAATTAATAATTTTTTATAGCCTTAGCACTTGGAGTTAAAATATTTTTTTTAATAATTAAAGTTATATAAGACTGAATGAAGATTACAATTAAGATATAACAGTTAAAAGTTTTTAACTGTTATATCTTAATTGTGTGTTTAAATTTAAAGGACAGAATACAACATCTAAAAACTTCAGGTTTGTAAAGTTATCGTATTTTACGATAGGTAATGTATTTATTTTTATCCTACAATAGTTTATATTTATACATATTGTTGACATTCTAGACACATTTAATATTCATATAAACAATTTATAATATACTTATTTTAAATTTTGACTAACTTTGTAGTAGTGAAAAAAAGCACCAGAATATTTTTTTAAATATATAAATTTAAAGCTATATAAAGTAATTATCGCTTATATTTTTAAAATGACTTATAAGTTGAAAAAATGTTTTCAATTAGCAACATTAGAAATAAGGTAATATTAGTTTTTTATTTTGATTTATAAACTTCATATCTAAAGAAAAAATATTTATAGTCTTGTCGCTTTTAAAAGATACGTTAGTAAGTAAGAATTATTAGATAATTTTACCTTTTAATGTTTATTTAAACAAGTAGTTTATAAAGAAGTTATACAAAACACTGTCAAAAAACAAAGTAAACAACTAAAGCTTGTAGTACTTTCTACCTTAAAACAAAAGGTTAATAAGAAAACAAAACTAAATAGGTAACAAAAGACTAGAAGTTATATAAAAGGAAGCAAATTTGAGAAATTACAGTTTTGTACACTAAAGCAGTTTATAAACATTTTGTATTATGAAAAAAAGATGTAACAAAGTGGATTAAATGAGCTTCTTCTTTTTTTTTTTACTATACAAGCATGTCGTTTTTAACTTTCTTACTTTTTTACAGTAAAGTCATAAAAAGTAGAAATTAGTATCTAAATATATTTTTTTTAAGAGTGAGATTTTTAATGACAAAAAATTTTCTGTTTAAAAAGTTATTGAAAGTTCATAAATACAGAAACTAAGCTTAGTCTTCATTTAAATTTTTTTCTTTATAGTTACTTTTTTTTAAACTTGTGTTTCAAAGTACGGAAACTTGTTATATTTTTTTTAAATTATTTTTAACATTTAAATAAAAATAAACTTTACAAAATTAATCTTTAAACTATGTGATAAAAAACTGTATTTATTACAAAGTCTAAAGTCAACCTACAAAAAATTTCATATAGTAGTACATCAAACAAAGTTTGAAATTAAATATAAACAATTATTTTCCCTCAACAGATATGAGTATAACTTTTTAACTTTTGTTTTTATATTTAAGGTAAATAAGTACACAAAATAAAAACAATTGTTTTTTGTTCAAAGTATTATGAGAAGAGTTAGTTAAAGTATGCTTTATTCTTTTTATCGTTTGTTTTAATAGTTAAAGTTTAAAACTTTGAATTTTGATTCTTTTTATATCACTTATAGATTGTAAAAGCACTCGATAACCGAAAGGTTCTTTAGCTCACCGGATCCTTTAAATAAACTTTTTGAATGTTTTTCTTTCTTGTTTAATAAGCAAAAGTGTTATATCTGAATTTGCATAATATTAAACAGTTTAAGTTACAGTTGTAACCTTTTTTCTAATAAAACAAAAGTATATAAACTAAAAAAAAATTATCATCAAGTAAGCTGCTTTCTAACATATTTATAATAGTTTTAATTTTTTTTCTAGTGGCCGGTAATTAAATTATGTTTAATTTGCAAGCGAAAACCTACAGTTTTGTATAAAATATGGAGTATTAATGAATAAATAAGTTAAAATATTTCTATTAAAAAATTGTTTCGCTTTTGCAGATGTTGTTGATAGGAAAGCCATTTTTTCTGCTAATTTTCTGCGTTTCCTTCTACGAGTCGCGAGCGCATCCAAGTGCGGAGAAAGTTGAAAATAGACGCAAACTCCACCTAGTGTCAAATTTCACTTGCACGCACGAAGAACTCCACAACTTTACCTCGAAAATCGAAGCACTCCACGGAAAGCTCCGGTCGCTTGACAGCTACATAAAAAGTGGTGGAGTAGATTACACTTCTATTGAAGATTACTACAGCTCCGCGGGAGGTCCCATTGTGTGGGCGGATTTCGCCAGCGAGGGCTCGAAAGTCTCGTTCAGGTACATTTTTTACCCAAACAAGAGAAGAGTTGGAGACCAGTGCGCCATAGTCAAAGCTTACAAGTTGAAGTTCGGCAGAGTCGTCAGCGCATTCAACAAGTTGAAGCCCGTTGTGGACAAAGAGAAAATTTTCAAAACAACAGACAGAAACGGCGACAAAAAGAAGAGGTACCGCAACAACAAGGAAATGTACTTCACTTGGAAGGACACCGACAGAGAGGGCATGGAACCGCACAAGAAGATCTGCACCAAGAAGGTCTTCGTCAATCCCGTGTTCGCGCAGAAAGTCGAGGTTGACGCCCGAGTCAAGATTTTCTTCAGGAAACAATTGCCCATTGGATACAAACCGTTTCCGGAAGAATACGCGAGAGATGATAGTAGGTTCCAAATGATGTGCTTCTACCTGAACGCTCATGCTCGCTGGCCGGAGCAAGGGTACGCGGTTGCGGGGGGCAGGCGGGTGCAAGTGTACTACACGAGCCAATTGCATTTCTACAAAAAGGAGCTGAGCGACTTCAATTACTTGATAAACGAAGAAAACTAAATTTGGTGGGACTTTGGAGTAACTTTCTTATAATTTTGATTTAATTACAAATGTTTCGCTTTTTATTTGAGTTCGAAACTAAAAGCGTTTATTGTTATATCTAAAAAAGTATTAGACTAAGGTCTTAACTAAGTTTTTGTTTGAAATGTTTAATTTAGCTTATAAGAAAATAAATACTTAATTTTGAGCTGTAACATTAAATATTGTCGTTATAATATTTCATTGGTATTTCAACCAAAATAAAAATGTTAAAATTGACGGAATAAAATTGTTCTAAAAAACAAACAACAAAAAAGCTTATTTTAAAAAATAAAACATTGAATATGCACAACTGTTATTCACGCAAATACAGTTTCTCAAACAAATTTAAAGCTAAACGTTTTAATTAATAAAGTAAAGTTCTTGAATATTTCTGTTAATGGGTTATTAGCTCGACATTTTTTTTTCATTAAATTAGCAACTTAACAACTTTTCAACTATGGATTGCTTCATTTAAAAACGCTATACACTACAGTTACATAACTGTTTGTAGTTTTTATTCTAATTTAACAACAAAGAACACTTTTCAATACAACTTTTCATGTCTTGGCAAACCAGTTAATCTTCACTTGTTTTAAACCGATTAGTTAAGCTCTAGTTTTATGCCTTTAGAATAGTCTTTAGAACGATACTTGCTAACAAGTTCTTAACAGCTTTCAGAAAAACAACTTACTTTTGTTTTATTGTTGTAATAATTTAAATTAGATAGGTTCAACAATGACATTAGAGTTTATTAGATATACAGTATTATTTTGAGCTTAAATAAAATTGTTTTTAAAAAATTGAATTAAAACTTTTGTAAAAAATACTTTATAAAATTATCATGGCCGCAAAACTTTATATAAATCGTCTCATGAAATATTTCTTACAGTTAGTCAGGCCCGAAGACTAGAAAAGTTTTTAAGTCCTCCACATTGGGATGCAAAACTTTTTTTTCAAGCTGACATATTTCATAATCTTCAAATACAATAAAATTGTAACAAATTTCCCAACAAATACCTACCTTAACTAAACTTAATGACACTGCGATAGATATGGCTTACAGGATTGAACATTTAAAGTAGTTATAAGATATTTTTTATTGAAAATAGATGAATTCATATAAACATTAACAGGTTAGCCTCACCTTAACTACTAGAAAATAGTTAAATTTTTAACTTTTATTTTTTCCTGATCATGTAAAGTTAATAAGAAAGCTACAAAAGATTGTTTCTTTGTACGACATTTATAAAAGTATTCTGTGTAATTTAGTATTTCATTCGAGTTTATACTGCGTTATACTACGGTTAAGCAGGTTAATTTTATAAATATAATATTTTTTAGTTCTGTCTTAAGTGATGGTTTAACAAATTGACGTTTAACTATCCTTCCACCACCAAATTTGTTACCTCGAAATTTAATTTAGTTCGAAACACTAAAGAGTAGATAAATGTTTCCTATTTCATTTATTTGTGGAAACTATAATAGAGAATCTGCGTACCGGAACAACAAAAAAATTACAACTTTTTAAGGAAAAATAAAAACCTGAATTACTAAAGACTTGCTTCGGTTTACATAAAAAATATCAAAATAGTATAATAAATTGTTGAGTAACTAAAAATTGAGCTTCAAAAGTATAAATTTAATTTAGGACAAATAACATAACATAAGTTAAATGAGAATACTTTTAAACTATAAAACTGTCATTAGTTTTAGAAATTTTAAGAAATACTGACTAAAGCTAGTAGAAATATTTTATTATAAAAACCTAATAACAGCGTTTTAGTTATTGCTTAACAAAGGTAAACTATGAATTCATAATAAATTATTAATACTTTTAAAACTTGATAGCATTCCAGATTATCAAATAAGTTTTTTACAGCAAAATATAGATTCATAAGACATGCTTAACTAACGAATAGAAGGCTTTTAAAAACATAACCGAATCTATTTGAATATCTAAAAATTTAATCTATTTGCAACATACCAGTTTAAAATTTAAGAAAAAATTTAAAAAATTTAAAAAGTTTAATTTTTTTTTAAACTTTTTATGAGACAGCGAGCTACTTTAAAAATTAGGACAAGAAGCCCGAGAACAAGAAGCCCGAGAACAAGAAGCCTGAAGACAAGAAGCCGGAAAACAAGAAGGCCAAAGAGAATGATTAAAGACAGCTAAATGACTATCTTTTTTACTTCGTCTTTATGTTATTTTTTATCTTAGTTGTTGTATAATATGTAATTTCTGATGTAATAGGTTTCTATTTCTTACTTTTTTGACCCGCGCTTTTAACACTTGTGTAAAAATTTAAAGTTAAGTATGATTTTAAGGATTTAAAATGTTTCAACCGGGCTTAATTCACTAACTTAAAATAACAAAATCAAATAGTCTAATGAAATATACATTTCATTTAATAATTTTAAAAGCGTGTGAATAAATATGGAATTTTTCGTAAAAATAAAAGCATTCGATAAGTTTTCTCAAAACAGTTTTACTAATTACCAAAACAACATTAATAATCAAGGGATTCAATTTCATTCCGACGCGTATATATCGGCGTTTGTCTTTAAAATACGCGTTAGTTGTTTTACTAACTTGAAGAAGTTTTATTAACTAGTTTCGAGAATCAAGAAAACGTCTACATTTCGGAGTTGATGTTAGTATTTTATATAATTTTACGATCGTTAATAATTTTATAGATTTTATTTGTGTCGTGATTTAATAGTTTCTTTCTTCAGAGCTAAGAATTATTATTTAAAATAAAGTAAATTGCCTGTATTCAAAGTGTGTTTTATTCATAACTTAGAAATAAGTTTTTTAACTTATTACTGTAAGCTACTCGTAAGTATAGCAGTCAGTTTATAAGTTACTAGAGACCACGTAGTTATGACATAAACATAAACCAGTACTATAAAAAAACCTATTTAGTTAAAATACCAGTTGTGGACCAGACTGGCTGTATACAAGTGGGCTTTCCCAAATTGAAAATTTGTATTCCCTTTGTTATGGCTGCAACTATAGCTTTTCATGATTTGTAGAATGTATCATCTAGCTCATCATTCTAGTAGAATTTAGTTTTGGGACTTAATAACGGCTTAAACACAGTCATGAAAGATGTCAATTGGTTGTAATGTTGTAAAACTTGGTGCACTAAGCCAAACCATGACAGTACATCTGTTATTGACTTGGGTAAAGGAAAATATCTTATAGCATTTATAAACTTTTCTTGTGGCTTAATTTCAGATTTCGTAATAGTAAATCCAGCAAATTAAATTTATTTTTCTGGAATCAGGATTGAGCACAACTCCATTTTTTCCCATTAAATCTAAATAGTCAATCATACGCTACCAATCATCAGCCAACTTCTCATCCATAAAACAGTGTCATCAACGCTTTTTATCTTTCTAAGTATGTCAATTATAATTTCATCGTACCTGCGCGTATATGCATCTCCTCTTGCTAAATAACCTTGTGGTGCCACTTTGTAGCAGTACCTTCCCCATGGAGTAAGAAATGTTGTGAGATGATGATCTTCTGGACGAAGTGGTACTGATTTAAACCCATTCCATGCATCAGTCAGACTTTTCCAAGTGTTTGCAGGAATTTCACACACTTGAATGAATGGGGGTTTTACATGATGTGTATCTCGTACAAAATACTTATTTAAAGGTGAGAGGTCAACAACTCATCTACAGCTACCATCAGCTTTAGCAATCACAACCATACGATGTACCCAAGTAGACGAAACACCAACTGGAGTCTTACCAAGTACACCTAATCGAGTATCCCTATCCAAAGTTTCTTTTACCTCATTTTCCAAATGTTTTGGAGTTGAGGAAGCAGTTGATATTGCTTTAGGAATGGCATCTGGGTCAATATGAATTTTCAATGGTTGAACTGTCATTTCTGGAAGCAATTGGTGAGTACATTTATTAAATATAGATGATGCGTACCTATTTAAAAGCCACTCCCTTATCTTTTGATTGTTTGCAGGAATTCAAGCAAATGGCAACTCCTTTGGCCTATTATAGGGAGGAGTTTTAGGTATACAATCACAAGTTTGCAATTCTTCATGGACAGTGCAGGATCTAATGGTCGCACCAATACGAAGAAAATCACGACTTATTATACCAAGTTTTATGCAGGCATTTCTTAAAAGATAAAACCTGTCAGTACATGGGCTGATATATACCATACCATTTCTTTTGCCATGTGAACTTTACCTTGTACATCTTTAGCCGTCAATTCCATAAAGATAGCCCCAGTTATTTTGATATGCTCTATATTGGCCGCTACCATTTTCCTTATAACTGGTATAAGATTTGACTTCTTAAAACCATGTTTGAGGTAACTACTAAGGTCCCATAAGCATGACTGTGCACCCCTATCTGTAACAACGTTGATTTTGCAATAGTTTTGCCTAGGGCATTTTATATTCATCTGAGTGTATGCTTGTTTATCAATAGAAGCTTTTAGTTGAATTGTAGGATGTTTCAGTAACACTGATTTTTTCCCTCCACTCAAAAAATCAAAGAAGTAGTGATCAAGTTTGACTACATTGATACTATCATTAACATCAACTGCCTTATCAAAATTTTGTGTATATTATCCACCAACTAGAAGTGCATTCGTCTTATCTGCACATTTGTTGTCACCATGATAATCTTTTTTCCTGGATTTTATCCAGCATTGTTTACAGGTAGAATACCCAATATACTTGTTATTTTTTCTGCTCCAAATAAATTTTGTAGATATTTTACTACATATATTACAAGTTATTTTACCACTTGGTCTTTTTATAGTTGTCCTTACGGATTTGTACGAGGAAACTGAGGTCGTAACAGCAAGTTGTGTCATTGCATCACGTGCCATCTCTTTTGCTTCAATAAAACCAGTTGTCTCATTGACATCTTTCTTGTCTAAACTTCCCCATCCTATTAGCTCTTTGCGGATATCCTCATCGACTATACCAGTCACCATGACATCTTTTAGGATTATGTCAGTAAAATCTATCGTTTGATTACAGTCATCCTTTGGGCATTTACATGTGTACGAGCATGTACTGGTTTTTCCCTTCAAGCGGGAAGCAAATTAACTAGTCTTTTTAATCAAATCCTGTCTTGTACTAAGAAAGTCTGATCGTCGTACAACAGCTGTAACAGGAATAACTGCAAGCTGTTTGATCATCCTTAAAAGCTCTTGCTCACTTGAATTTACTACATCTTCATGTCCCTTTAGAATAGCATCGTCTAGACCTTCCTCACAACACTGGTACAGCAAGTAAACTTCACGACGTTTTTCTACCTCTATCATCTCCATACTGTCTGTAAAAATAGTCCACTTTCGCACAAATATGTTCCAACCCTCCTCATTGCAGTCTCTCCCTATTCGAGGACGATCCATTTTTGGAGGCTTTAGTTTTGAAGAATTTGCATTAATGTGAACGTTGTTGTGAATGATAAGCAAAGAGGCAGCTACAGCAGCATCAACGTCTTGTGTTTCATATGTGCAACTCTCAAGAGGGCATTTAATCACAGATATTGTTGATTCAATTCAGCTAAATTTTATCTTTCTTGGTTGAGTTTATTCACAAACTAATTACAGAATGATAAAATCTGTACAACAAAACAAAATGAAAGCTAGGTAAATACTTATACTTCAACAATGCATAAACATATTCCGAAGTCAATATTATTGTTTTAGTTTATTGAGCACCGTAAAAAATAAACACTCAAAAATTTTGATCAAAGATCAGGTCTATAAAAACGACCTTTCGGTCATCGAGCTACATACCAACGCAACAACTACTTTAAATCTAATGTTTAGTTTTGCATCATAAAAATATCACTCCAGTCGGCCTAAAAGTTCATTCTAAACACAAGCGTTAACTTAGCACAATTAGACACTTTTTAACAATTTTAAACAATGTCAAAATTTAAAATCCAATTATTTTTCATAACTTTAAAGCTGATTAAGATTTTTTTTGTTTTTTCTAGGGAACGTTAATTTGCCCTCAATTAAAAAAATCCATTGGATTGTGGTTTGTCTTTTTGAGTAGGGCCTTTAAGACTTTTGTTTTTGGATATTTTTACTCCAACTGATGTTTTAGCAAGATTTATTTTTATATTCTTACTTTACTGTGTTTCCAAAAGTCGGTGTTTTTTTTCCAAACTCCTAATTTTCAATGATATATACAAAAATGCCCGATTGTAAGTTTTAAAGAACCTCAATTTTCCAACGGTCGCTGTAGCAAAAAAAAAATTAACTTTTATTTAGTGCACTTAATTATGACTGTTTTAAATAGTCCATTTATGTAGGACATGACATGACATATGCACGTTTTTACTAAAATTGTCACATGAAATCCCACATAAAAGAAATTTGAAATCAAAATATCAAAGACGAAGTTTATAGTTTTTTTTCGTACAGTGACCATTGGAAAATTAATGATGTTTAAAATTCACAATTGGGCATATTTGTATATATTACTAAAAAATTAGGATTAAAAATAAAACACCGACCCTTGAAAACACAGCAAAGTAAGAAAATTAATAAAAAACAAATCTGGCTAAAGCATCAGTTGGAGTAAAAGTTTCTAAAAGAATTTTTTTCTAAGGGGCCCCACTCAAAATTTTAAACCCCATTCCAATGGATTTTTTTTTAATAAAAGGCAAAGGAGCGTACTCTAGAGTAAAAAAGTCTTAGTTAGCTTAAAAGATAAGTAAAATAATACGATTTAAAGTTTATAAATTCTTAGAAATTGCAAAAATGTTAATCGAACTAAATCAACCCTCGTAAATTTAACTCATACTAATTTTCGTATATTGAGTAGTCGTAAAAATATTTTTCGATTTTATGTATGACATTCTGTAAATACAAAGTCTCTGGGTTTTCGTGTTTCATCAATACAGCAAACCACAAGTTTGACTTAATATTAATATTTTTTTAAATTTAGACGGATCTTTTAATTACAAACACGTATTTTTTGTCTTAAATATTCACACAAAAAAGAATTGGATTTTTTAAGAAGTACGGTATATTAAAATAATATAACGTTGTAATTTAAGTTTTTAAGTGATTGTAAATTAGTTATTTTTTCTACTACTATAATCTCTAAAAGTTTCACTTTGTAATTACTTTTATCACCTAAAATTGATTTTAAGATTTGTAAAAAAAATATTTAAACCTTCTAAAGCAAGTCAAATTTTAGTAATGATAAAATAATTATTTCAATTAAATAATAAAATACCATAATAATCTTTAGAAGTTAGTTTTGCTTATGTGCATTTTATAAATTCCATTTATACCTTTTATTATTAAGCTAGTCGTTTGTCTCAATTGTTTTAGGGTACAATAACTAAATTAGTCAATACATTTCGTTGAATTTCTACTTTCTTTTTAAGCGTTTTAACCCCCTAAAACAAGGGAACTTACCCTCAGGTTAAAAATCGCTGATTTAGATGGGTTTGTTTTGCATTACAAGCGGCTTAAAAATAGTTTTTCAAAATAGCTTTATCTGATTGACAATGACTTAGCGCTACTGGTGGTACTTTTCTTCACTAAATTGAAATTATCTAATCCTGATTGATTATTAGCAAGCCGCCAAGTTTGAACAGCAATACAATAGGAATGTGAAATATTTAAAAATCAAACAAATTTGAAAAATCAGAAAAATAAAAATATTTTTGTTGCTGACAAAATAAGTTTGATTTTATAGTCAGAATTATGATAAACCTTCTGTTAAACATCATGGTTATTTTTTGTTTAAGCAGGAAATTATGGTATTTGTTACTACTTAAAAAACAACAAAAACACCAAATACTTATTCATTAAAAATAATATTGTTTTGTTAATTTTCAAAACCTATCAATATAGTTATACCAATCAAAGAGAGAGTAATTAAAAGTTTTTACTAAGTAATTTTAATGAAATTTATCACTTCAACAGTTTTAGTGTCAATTTAAAAGTAGTGTAATTATTTTTCTATTTGTGTCAACCACTGGGTTTTAATCTTGTAAAGTTCAGACAGAAAATTTTTGGTATTACCACTAGAACCCTTATGCCATCAGGTCACATCCTCAAATTTTTTAACATTGAAAGCATTTAACAAAGTTAAAAAAAAAGATTGTTGTCATTTACTGTGTAATATATTACTGATATACAGTAATATATTACTTATACTGTATAATAATTAAAACAAATTATTTGTTTTTTAATGTGTTATCTCAGTAATACATTAAAGTATTATAAGGTGTATGTGTCTTTAATGGTTCTACTAAAGCCACTGACAATGAAAGCAGTCAAAAGTTCTAAGAAGAAGTATTATAAGAATCAAACTGTTTTTATAAAAGACACTTAGCCAAAAATTAAGATAATATTACATCAGATGAAGATGAATTAATATATGCAAGATGGGAAATGTACTTTCAAAATAGTGAAAATTATTTCCCACCAATATTTACATAGTAATAGTTGAAACTGTAAATATTAAAATAAAATCCCTTTTTTAATTATTCTGTTACTGTTACTTTTTTATTAATTTTTCGTTTTTACCTGCACACAACAGTACTATATAATTTGTAAGGTGACTTGCAATTGTTTTTGATTTTGAAACCTTAGACAATATTAGTTCATTTTTTACTAAAAATAACTTTGGCTTTCATATGAAAGCTTTAAATACAACCTACAAGCCAGTTTTTATAGAATTCAAAATTATTATTTAATTTTTGAGATATTTTATTATATGTAAAAAGTTTCCGATACAAACGTATAGACCACAAATATTTCAGGGTCAATTTTCTATGAAATTTGAAAATTAACTAAAAATCTCTCTCCTCCTTCATTTTTCAAGCAATCTTCTTCAAATTTTCAGGAAATGTTTCTTAATATTAAAAGAAAAAAAACGTTACTTATGAATTTAAATATTTAAAAAAAAAATTTTTTTATTAATTCCTAATTAACACTTTTTGTTATAGTAAAAAGATTAGATTGTGAAAGTTTAAAGAAGATTGCTTGAAAAATGTAGGAGGAGATAGATTTTAAATAAAATAGTCTTTTATTGCTATTTTAGTTTTCCCTTCCCATAGGGAACCTATTATGCGGCCCGACTTTGACTAGTCATATCCTAAAAAATAATTCAAAACTTTTAAAACTATGAAAAGCATCTTGAAGCTTTGAAAAAACTTAATAAAATAAGATAAACTTGTAAAAAACATGGTTAACCCCATATGGCTTTAAGTTCCTTCCTATTTAAAAGAATTGCCTGATAACTTGATGAAAATTTATTTTAAAAAGAAGGTGGAGATAAGTTGTGTGAGTTTTTTAGCATTGTAAGAAAATTGGCCATATTTTTTCATTCCATACTGTTGTATTGGGTTTTTTGGTAATTACCTAGGTTGATGTCTCACCAATAATAAGCTAAAATTGTATTAAAATAAAAGAATTTTAACATTAATTTTACGCAAAAAATCAATGATAAAATCCTTATATGATAAAAATCCTAATATTAAATTTAAAAAGATACTTTGTATTAAACAAGCTATATAAATACATTGTAAGAATTAAATTTAAATACTACAAACTTAAATATTTTATTGATTTTATTTTACAATATAGTAATTGATATAAATGATTGTTGATTTATGTTGTAAAATAAGAGCGATTAAATATTTAAGTTTTATTAGTTTATGATAAATAAGTTTAGTTTTATTTATGTAATTAAAAAATATAATTTTCTAGCCTGAAATTATTGTTTAAAAAGACATTGAACAGAATATAACTTCAGCTTGATATTGGTGCGACATCATCTTAGTTAATTACTGATTTTTTACAAAACTAGTTATATTTAAAAAATAAAATTAAGTTTTTTGTTTGTTAGAAAGTATCTTATATTTTGCAATCTAACCTTTCAAATAATGTCAAGTGTTAATTTTTGAAAAATAAAATATTGTATACCCCTATACCCTTATGAAATCAAAAAAATAGTTGTAAACTCACATATTATATATCATATCCAATATTTTAAGAAAAAGTATTACATTAAAAAATGAAATTAACTTAATAACAAACTAAGTACAATTGGTATTTTAATTTCTCAGGAGTGAAAGAAAGTCACAAGCATTTTCATTTACTACTTCAAGAAAATTACTTATCTTTCAATTTGATTTTGACAAAATACTATTTCTATGCAACCTTGTTTTGCTATATCTAGTGCCAGTTTCTAATCTATGTAAGTTTTACTTAAGACATTTTTTTCACCATTTTAAATTCCAGAAAGTTTAAGTTTCAAAATTTGGTTTGACAGATCAGATTTACATTCTCATTGACCTCTTTTATCTTTTGTGGGCCAGATTCAACTTAAGTTTTGTAAAAATTTGCAGAACATAATTTCACTCTTTTGAAAGTACATTTGCTACCTTGAGTGTATTTTTTAATCCTCATCTGGTGTAATAATATCTTCATTTTTGGCTAAGCGTTTTCTATAAAAACAGTTTGGTTGTTCTAATATTTCTTTTTACAAAATTTCACTGCTTTCATTGTCAGTTCCTACGAGTTTATCAATATCTCAATGTGTGGCATTAATGTTGAAATTTTAAAAAAGCTCTAAATGTTGTTAACTAGCACTGTTTAAACTTTTCTTAAGTCTGCTTTTAGAAAGTCATTTTTGATAGTTACATCAATAAATTTCTTCCACATCTCTTTAGCATAGTTAGCTGATCTAGCAGAGTTGCAGGTCTGCCATAATGAAGGCAAACTAATTCTCTACACTACTCAAAACCTTATTTTAGTTAGTAGTTTCTAGTTTTCATTGTCTAGCTCATAGAATGATAAAACATTAAAAAATAAAAAAGAAGAATTTGTATCTGTTTCATTACTTGACAAACAACCATGCAATAACTCCCAAATTTCATGGTTATTTTGAGCTTGTTAAATCAGGAGGAAAGAAAATAAATTTATAACCGTTAGTGGCTTTTAACATACTTGTATAAGGTGTAGTTTAGGTAAATAAAGATTCCTTGACTACTCACTGCAATTCAAGTATGTTGTGTTTACAATGCTACTTATGCAGCAAGTTAGTATGAATGTTTTGAACAAAAACTTTTTCAAACTATAAATAAGCCACAAACTTTTATGCATTATTTTATTTTTAACTTGTAGCATTATTAACACAACATGACTTGTGCAAGCAAAAAGTGTAGCATGATGGCTTTTAAAACTCTATTATGAAGGTTGCAAGATCAAAGATTAGTGGTGGTCTCATGTGCAAACAAGTAGGGTTGCCAAAAAACCTTAAATAAAAGAAAAACCTGAAAATTGAAAAAAAAAACAATCTTGAAAAACCTTGAATTTCGAACAAAAATAACTAAAAAAACCTGAATTTCTCATCAATTTTAATATTTAAAATGATAAAATTTTGACTAGGTACAAAAATCTGTTGTATACAACAATTCAATTTATTTTAAAACAAATTTAAAGTAGCATTATAGTATCTTTCCAATATTTTATTTACAACTTAAGATAGTTTTTACTTAAAAATTAATTATATACAAAAAGTGTACAAAAATACTAGTACTAAGACCTTAAAGAAATCTTATAATCCATTGTCAACTCTGAAAAATTTAATCATTATTCCTTAAGATATTTAGTGAATTAGCATTAGTAAACTCAGAAGCTAGTATTTTTTCCAAGTCCAAAGCTAATTTTTTTGGTGAAACTTATTTGTAGGCAACATTTATTTTAATTAATAGTACTAATCGATATATTATCACTAATTTTAATTGAATTTTGTATAAAACAAGCAAAAATAAATTACTATTTAAGATTAATTATTAAATGAGGGCCTAATTTATGGTGGCAATTTTACCTGAAAATCTAGAATTCGAAAAAAAATCTCCAAGTAACTACAAAATTCTTTTTTTTTATTCCAAATCCACTATCCTTAAACCAAACCCAAATCACTATTGTGTTATACTTGATAAAGTTGTAATTTTTTAAAGCCACTATAGTTTGGTAGCAAATAAAACACTAAATTTGCAATAACATTAAAGTTTATTTGAATTAATATAATAATTCAGTTTTACTTTTTTAAAAAGTTTTTGATTCCACTTATTTTATAGATTTAGAACTTACTTTGTGCAGATGCATAACTGTTTATAATGTGTATTTGTATTAATCTGTATTAAAACTATAAATGTACCATTTTCAGTTCATTTCTTTTCTCAATTTAGTAAAACTGTTAAATTTATTAACTTAAATCATAATGGGTGTAGAGGGTAAAACATTATTTTTTACGAAGTTTACCATTGATTCTTATACAAAAGCTTAAGGTATAAACTATAAGTTAATTTTTAAACAATATAAAAGTTTTTATTAAACTTTGAAACATTAAGTTTTTTATGAAAAATTCTGATACAAAAGTTTTCGATCTAATGGACCCTATTTTTCATTGCCAGTTTTCTGATATTTATAACTTGACTATAAAATATCTTCTTCCTTTGTTTTTCAGCTAGAAACCTGAAATATTTAGAAAACATTCACTGCATATTTTAAAGAACTTTTAATGATTGAATTTCAAAAGTATTAGAAATGAAAATTATTACACAACAACAAAAAATAGTGTTTTATTAAGTAAAAAAATATTTTTTGAAAAACATTGTGTATTTAAAGAAATAAAATATTAATAGTAGAAATACTGTAAACATTTGAACAAAATTGATTAAAAAATCAAATATAAAATAGATTTATAATGAAAAAGTATATTTTTCAGGTTTGATCTCTGTAAAGTACCTATTGAGCTTATTGACTTTGATCACTTATATCTCAAAAATTACTTTGAGTATTAATACACTGTTAAAATTTCTTATATTTAGGATAAAACATTACAAAGTAAAATAAAATTGTAAAAGTCAAATTAGACTTATGCACTTAAATTTGCTTGTGATTAAATAATGATATTTCAAAAACTGAATTATCTTTATATTTTAATTATTTGTAGCTATCTACAAATTTTAAGAAAACAAAGATTAGTTTATGTAAACAGCAAAGAATAACACTTTTAAATATAGTAAAAACCAAATGGTTTTTAACATCACAATTAAAATTTTTCAAATGACAATCTTGATATTTTCAAATAGTATGATAAGTTTTTATTCAATGATAGTCATAAAGTCTGAATACAGGTCGAACTATTTTTAATTGTTTTAATTTTGCAATGGAAAGAATGGACACTCAGGATCAAAGTAAGTTTTTTGCTTTTAATAAAGCTATTATTTTAATCCTAACGTAAGTTAGAACTAATGTGCTGTAAAAAGTACAATATTTTTGTTGCCTTATTATATTTAAATGAAAGATATGAAAAATAGTTTTCTTTGTTTTTAGTTGTAGTAACTTGAAATTATTTAAATTGAAAAGTAAATTTTGAACTAATTTAATTAGTATAAAAGGAATTCACTTTGTTTTGTTAGAAAATAATCTTGTTTACTTAAAACTAATATTTACTGCGTTTAGCACCAGTTTTAATATTAATTGGTTAAAAGCTGTGAGCTTCTCTTTGATTGAAGCTAAAATATTTAAAAAATTTTTAAATCTTTTTAACAGTGAATTTATTTTTAATTAAAAAGCATCTCTTTAAAAATATTTCCTCTATGCGTCTACCCTTTGCACCTTTTCTCTCTAAAATGATATTTTTTGGTATTTTTAATTAAAACTAAAAAAAAATCAGCTGATGCAAATTTAGTAAAGTATGGTTATTATGTACTTACTCAGTTGCTATACCTCTAGTTTAATTAAAAAAATTGTATGTTAGACCTTTTTGAACAAATATAAACATTATATAGGTCTGTTAAATTATTTTCAACAACAAATGAAAAATATTCCTTCAAAACAGGTATTTAATATGGTAAATTAAAACAACAAAAATTTTACACCTTTTAATTATCAGTTTGTATTATTTTACAAAGTCACCTCTTATAAGTTGTGTTTTTTACAAGTTTTCTTTTAAATTTAGAGATGCAGTAGTTAAAAAGTAATATTTTGTTAAAAGTGTTTATAAAGTACATAAAGTGCTGCTAATTTAACTATAATAAACCACAACAGCAGTTTATTTATTCTCCAGTTTACTAATTACCCATTAACAAAATTTTAACTTTATCTTGCAAGTTAACCTTCCATAAGTTTATTTCATTTTAAGTTTATTAATAGTTCAAAATATACTTTTCAATTTAAATAATCAGAATGCCTATAAGTTAAAACACTATTTGTAGCATAAAGTTGCAATAACAATTTTATTGATCATTTTTTTTATGAAAAAACCTAGTAACATTATTAGTGACTTAACATTTAGCTGGTGATTGATGGTCATAGATGGTCATTGAAATACTTTGCTACTAGCAACAATATTTTTACACCTAATTCTCAGTTATACTACTTATACCAGTAAGCTAACCTTCGATACATATCTTGAAAAACAATACAAACAATAGTTGTAAACCTTACAAAAATATTTTCATTACCAGTAACTAAGATCTTTTTAAAGGATAACTCAGGATAACTTAGGGTATTTTGAATTTATGTTAAGCTCAGGGTAACTCAGGATAGTTTTTATTTTCTAATAAAAAAATCAAGATAGTTTTTTAACAGTTAAAAATGTTAAACCTTAGTTGATTTAGTTACAATATTTTGTTCTTTTATAACCAGTTTTGTTGAAGAATATGATTTTTTTAATTTTGAAAAATAAAAATAAAAAAATTGTTAAAACTCAGGATGACTAAAAACTGTTTGAGCTTGTTCATGACAGTTTTTGGTAACTCAGGACAATTTTTTTGACTCAAAGAGTGGCAGTTCTGTGAAATACTAAAGTACAAAAACTCTACTTTACACTTTTTCACTCTAAACATTTGTTTTTTTTTCACAGACACACCCCAGCAAACACCTAAAATGAGACGCCAGTACTCTGACCCTGACTTCCTCGTGATTAAACTCAAATACGAGAACTATGACGCGTTTGAAGAGCTGGTCATCAGCCACATAACCCGGCACCTTGACCTGCCAGGGACCATGCTGGAGACCATTAGAGGGCAGTACGACCCGAGGGTTGACAAGGTTAATAATGAGAAGAACGCGATGCAGAAGATAATGAGCAAGCTGACTTCAAAGAAGAAAGAGGATAAAGAGGAGATTGATATCAGCGAAGATGTGTTGAAACAGGTTTATTATTCTCCACTTATTCTAATATAGTTGTTTTTTTTTGATTATATACTTTTTGTTACTGTATTTGTAAATTGTCTTGAAATCCTTTTAAAATTAGCCATTTTAATAAACCTATCAATTCTAAGTTAACATAAATTAGAAACTATTGGAAAACTAAAATATTTTACACATTCAAAGGGTTTGATATTTAATAACAATTTTGGTATACGTTATTTATTTTTTTATTTTGAAGATTAATATTTACATAGACTATTGTTCAGTGAATTAAGTTAAATAAAAATTTCATTTTTTTTCAAATAAAAAATATTTTGATTTTAAATCAAAGGTTGTTTTTGACAGAAAAGTTTAACTTTTTTTACAATATTAATTTTAATCCCACATTCTAAGTAGTTTAAAATTTTATTGACTATACTAAAAAAAAAATCGAATTTTTATATAAAAATTTAAATAATTAATTGCGAAAAAGGCTTTACATAGATCAATTTTTTGAAAAAATTACTAGAAAAAATAGTTAAATGATTTACCAACCTTATTTTTATCATATTAGTACTTTTTTTTATTTAAAAATTTTAATTTATCTAACATATCCATTTATATTTTAAAATAGGTTATCGTTAATCCTACAATGTTTTTTGTTAAATATCATCAAACTAAAGCCATAAAGGGTCAACCATAGTTTTAACAAGTTATCTTATTTTAAGAGTTTTATTACAGCTTATCAAAATCTAATAAGTAAAAAATAAGTGTTATTTTCTTAAATTTGTATATTGTAAACTAGTTTATTTTTCTAACAAAATTACAACATGTGATTTATTTTAAATTTTTAAAGATAGTTTCCTTAAACTTTAGTTCCCTAGTTAAAAAAAAATGTTTTGCTTAATTTCAAGTTTTTAAGAAGACTGACTGTTATTTTTTTTTTGATACTTCAGTAATTGAATAACGAATATTAACAAAAATCAAAGAATAATAATTATAGAAGTTAATTAATTTTTTTATCAACTCTTAAAAAGTGACTTCTAGTTTTTAGTTTAAACTTTAACATGAAAGCCATTTATTCGTTTGTAAAAAAAAACCTTGGCCACCTAAATGGCCGTGAATCATTTTTAAACAGTGTTTTTTTTTTGTGACAAAATATTTTAAAGCCATAGGTTTAGGTGGACTATCTCAGACCAGATCCTAATTTTACTACATTTTTCAGTTTCAGGGCTGACTGTTTATAAAGGTAACTATTTTAAGTCTTCAGACCACAAACTCTTATTTTCTTAAACAAAACTGTTTAATTTTATTAAATATAATATTACGAAGCTCATGAACTAAAACAAAAATGTAAGTAATAAACTTAAAAAAAAAATATTAAGTAAAACATAATGTTATTAAAATGAAACTTGAATATGAAAGAATGAAAAGAATTAAGTTATATATGTCTAACCGTACAAACTGAGACTGTTAAGGTTGAAAAATGTTGCATTCTTTTTTCAAAATACCAAATGTTCAACTGCTTTAACAAGTAAGACTTCCTCTGAGCTCCACTTAAGTTTAATGTAATAAGCTTGCATCAGTTATAAAAGTCACTTAATCTAATTTGCTTATTTGAAACACGTAATTTCTTCTTTGTAGCTCGTCATTCAAAAAAATAGATAAACTTACAAAAGATGAAATTTCATTGCAAGTAAAAAAGCATGAAAGTTTTTATTTAATGTAATCAAAGTTTGATACTTAAATTTTAAGTAATTAAGTAACTTTTAGTTTTGATTTTATATTTTTCCATATTACTACAACTGAAGTCAAGTTAAATAAAAAGTATTAATATATATTTTTACTTACTTTTTTAACCTTAAAATCCTAAACTTTTAAGAAAACATACCTTATATACTTTAAAGAAATTAATGTTGGACTTACGAAAATATTAATAAATAAAAAATTTTGTTTGAAAAAATAGTGATTTTTTGATGAAGCTCTTCCTTTTTAAAATTAAAAGTATTCCTGCATTAAAAAAAAAATTATTAGTAATAGACTTACTGTGAAAATTTAAAGAATGTTGATTCAAAAATTAAGAAGAAGAAGTTATCTAAGTAAATAGTCTTTTTTCGCAATTTTTGTTTGCTTCTTCTATATGAAACCTCTTGAGCCGACAAACTTTGATCGCTCATATCTCGAAAATTATTTTGAATTTGGTAACAATTAAATGTATTTTAAAACTTAGATAAACCTCTACAAATTAAGATACACTTGTGAAAACTAACGTGAACCCACTGTGGCCCTAACACCAACATTACTTTCAATTTTTTTATTCAATTACTAAAGGTAAAATGTTAAATTAGGTAATATTACTATATTACTACGAGATTAAAAAAACTAAATTTTAAATTAGTTTTGATATGAACTTTTATCAAAGTGTGTTTTAAAGAAATATTGTTACGAACTGAATAATTTCATTATTACAATAGTAGTTAATAAACTTAATTTTATGATATTTCGTTGAGATTAATTTATGATAGGCACACCAAACTTCAAGTATACTTTTTAGAATTATATAATTTGTTTATTTTAATTAATTAAATTTTAGTTATAAAAAAAAGAAGTACTTAATGTACTTCAAGTAAACGCAACCAAGCATAATTTTGTGTATGAATTTTTACATGAATTAATATTCTAAAAAGTTGTTACTCATGCGGTTAATTAGTTTTGAATTAGGAATTAGGGTTTTATCCCTTATTTAAAACTAAGTATTTTCGGCTAATAAAATAAAGGATTAAAAGGTTATAGAAAACTTGAGTACAATGTATTAAGGGTTTTTGACCAATTTCGACTATGTATACAATCAAGGGGTTTTTGCAAGATTATCACCCGTGAAAGTTTTACAAATAACCAATAAGTATGTTATTCTACACAAAAAAGTTTTAAAAAAAGATCAAATTCATAGTAAGTATATTTTTTCTTTGTAAAAGCTAAATATAGTTTGTTTATGTTATTTGATAAAATAAATAGTTTTATTTTTCAAAAAGTTGTACATGTTCGAAACTTACAACTATAATTTTAACACTTATAAATTGTATATAGCCAAAATGAAATAAAATAGACAAGTTTTCTGGTTAGTGTAAACGATTCTGGTTTACTTAAGTTAATATGCTATTTTTATTATTTTTACTTCATACTAAGTTTATTTAATAGCGTTTCAATATCATGTAATTTGTAAAGTCTTTTGTTTTTCAATTCTTTTGTGGCACAAAATACTTTTTGCCACTTGGTCATTCATATTTTCAAAAAAAGCCCAAAAATATTTTAATTTTTTATATGATTATTATTTTATTTGTAAAACTTCTTGATGGATATCATACAATAAAAGGTTATGCCAGTAAAGCAATGAGGCCAAAATCTTATTAAACAAAATGTGCGAAAAGCTATTTAAGATGAAAACATTGAAAATAGTTCATGACAAGTAGTTTGAATAACACATAAATGAAATAACTTCCCACAGATCGGCCAACTGACGGTGTACTTGGAAGACCACCTTGACACCGAAGGCATCTTCAGGCAGCCGGGAAGTTCCAACCGACAGAACCAACTAACAACAGCACTCGGCACGAATGCCCACATAGACTTCAGCAAGTCGCAGTTCAAACCGGTCGACGCCGCCTCAGTACTGAAGAACTACTTGAAGCTGCTGAAGGAACCATTGCTGATCCCCACCAAGTACTTCGAGGCTCACTTGCAGGTGGCAGAGTTCAACAGAGCGGAACGGAAGGACAAAGTGACGGAGTGCTTGCAGCTTTTACTACTACTTCTTCCAACTCAGTACAGGCAACTACTGCAAGCCATATTCGACTTGCTGTACAAAACGGCAAAACAACAAAATAAGAACAAAATGTCAGCTGCAAATTTGTCTACAATGTTCGCCCCGCACATAATATGGCCTCGTAGCATGAAGGCGGAAAACCTGAAAGAGAAAGTCACAATCCTGAACATGTACGTGGCATTCATGATCAGACACTCCCAGAAAATATTCAAAGCTCCTGCTTACATAAGAAAATCAGCAGGTCAGTAAAGTGCAGTGTTATTAACAATATTTAATTATGTTTTATTTGATTAGTTTATTGAAGGCGGATTGTGAACCTGAAAACGTTTTAAAGTTATATATGCAATGAAATTTGTAGATTTTTCAAAGCAATCGTTGATTTTTTTAAACTGTTTGAGAACTGAAGTTGTTATACTTTTAATTTCAGGTCAGTTCTTCCCATTACCGGAAAACTGCCTTTCTCCCCAAGTGACGTCCACCCGTTTGGTGGCGCCATCGTCGGCGATGAAACTAAAGGGAGCGTACAAGCTCGAAAAGGAGAAAGCGACCAACGACGCCATGAGCACACTTTTAACAGAAGCGTGGAAGGACCCGAGCAGTCCGGTGAACAAAAAGGTTTGTAACATGTCTTCATTGACATATTTTCATTAAATAAAATTATATACTTTCATTATATAAAATTCATTATATAAAACTATATGCTTTCATTATATAAAATTTTATAAAAATCAAATAAAGTTGAATTTTCTAAATGATTACTTTGATGTTTATCAATGTTAATACAATGATCAAGTGAGTATTTTAAGTAAATTTTTGTAGATAGTTTTGCTATTTTTATTGCTATGTGTTGAGAATTTTAATGTTGAACTTTAATGCTGAATTCTCTTAATACCCTGAATAGGTGCTGAAGATATTCAACAAGCACGAGCAGACCATACTGAACAACACTCCCACCAAAGAGGTGAAGAAAAAACTGTTTGTGGACGAAAAGGACATCAGGAAGAAGAAAAATAAGTTGGAAAACTTGTCTGGTGCTAAAAAAGACTCCAAATCTGCGGAAAACTTGTCTGATAAGTCTTCAGAAGCAGCAGGTAATTTGAAGGAATCGAGGAAGCGGAGCCAGAGCACGCAAGTTTTGAGCAAATTAAAAGTTGCCAAGATTGATAAAACTAAAGATGAAAATTTTATAAATGTATCAGTTACTTCGGCTCCGGTGAAAGGGAGCAGCTCGAGCCTCGAATCTTGATTACAGTAAGTTGAATGATTGGAACATATTTTAGAATTTTTAGAGTATCTAGTTCAGTATGAAACGACTTTTCTTATTGATATTTGTTTTCACTTTTAAAACAAATTAGATTTGGATTATTGTTATCAAAAAATATACTAATAAATGTTATATAAAGAGCTTGTTTTTTATATGAAGTTTAATGTTACTAATGCTTTAATTTAAAAGCTATCTTTTTAATGTTTGTATGTATAATGGTTATAACACATACACAAATTAATTATTAAAGAAACAATTAGAGGTCTAAAAGGACAAAAAATATAGTTTTAAGATTAATTCTACTTTATTTATATAAATGATTTTGCTTCAACCATTTAAGAAAAATAATTTAATTAATAATAGACAAGTTTTGATTGATAATTTAATTTTTTTTTCAGCATAAGAAAGGGCCACATGACTATTTGTGCAAAGCTCTCCGTCCTCAAGGTTTAGAAAGGATTGCAAAAAACTCGAACACTTGTGAAATTTGTACATAAATTGCAATTTTTAATCCAGTTCTGTTTGTGCTACAAACCTCGTTTTGTTGTCTTTTAAATTAAAATGTTGCATAATATCAGTTTCATAACATAAGTCTTTTATAAAGCGTGAGTTTTCATTTTTACTTCGACATAAATTTAAACACGATATAACTTGCCCAATAATTCTGTTTGACTTTTTTTTGTGATAAGCTCTCAAATAAAGAAATTGTTTTTACGGAGTTTGTCTTTCGATTATAAGTTTATTTCTATCTGTTAGTAAAAATTCAGCCAACATTTAGGTATATTTCAACTTATTATTTCCACCACCTGCATTAAACATTCTTTATTTTCAAAAAAAAAGTTGAACTTTTTAATTGTTTTTGTTAAGAAATACAGTATGCTCTTTTTCAACTTGTACTTTTCATTTTACGAGTAACTAAACATGTTTCTTACTATTGTTTCTTATTTTTATCTAATGTATGTTTCCCAGTTAATCCTAAAAAAATATTGAAACACTTGAAATTAAATCAAATTATTAAGTTTTATGTTTGAAAATAAAAATAAATCAAAAATACTAGTCTGTATACAAAAAATAATTAACTTTTGAAAATGATCAAAAGTTTTTTTTCTTATCGTTTGCTGAGGCATTTAGTAGTTTTTAGACAAATCTTACCTACAGTAAATTTAACAAAAGTTAAATATGTTTGTTTCTTTTTCGAATAAAAACTGTTTACATTACTTAAAAGATAGTCTGTTTTTATTCATGGAAATTTTGAGTAAATTATTTTGTTCCGGAATTCTGTTCAGTTTAAGTTTTATACTGCTGAATAATTAAAAAAAAAAGCTGAATTATATAGTATTTTATTTATCAAGTAGTATAATATTTAGTATTTCAAACACTAACATTTTATGTTTTAGATTTTAGTATCGGTATTTCGTTTGTATGCTTATCAAAATAAAAGCAATAGTTAAGTTGAGATAAAATATTTGATAAATTTTCTTAAAGAGAATGTAAGTTGTACTTGAAAGTTTTGAATATGTTTTATTGAGTTTATGGCTGACACTAATTTACAAGCTGATATACTATTTTGGTAACCTTTCAGAACAAAGCCGAAAATATTATTCTGAAATATCTACAGGGTTGCCACTTTACCTGGAAAAATCTGGAATTTGACAATTTAGGCAAAAAAGAACCTGAAATTTTAACAATTTTCACACGTTCAGTAGTAAAATTTCAATTTGACTCAAAAAATCTATCATATAAATAAAAAATTTTTTCATCATCAAAAAATTTTTATTGAAAACATATTTAAAGTAGCTTTACAGTATCTTTTCTATGTGTTAATACTGTTTAACGCAGTTTCTTACCTTAAACTTAAGTTTAAACTAAAAATAGACCCAAAAGTGTGTACTTTCAAACACCATCCTGAACATGTAATTTTTTAAAAAATGAGTGGCAACTCTAAAAAAAGTTATGAAAATATTTAGACTTCCTTAGATATTACCTTTTTTTGTACGGAAATAGAAATTTTTGTGATAATATAAGGAATATATATATTTTTTTTTTATAAATTTTATGTATGTTTTAGATTTAAACAAAAAGTTGAGTTAAAAAACTATAACAAATCTAATAGGATATTACAAAATATTTTGTTTAGATTTATTTTTGTTCTCATTTTAAACTAAGTGAAATAAATCAAGAACAAAAAATAAAATATATTAGATGTAAAATAAACATTTTTAAGTTTAAGGTTTTATCAGGTGATGCGTAATCAAAAGAGTATGGTATTTGTCAAATTATTATTTATTATTTTTAATAGCTCTTTGTGTACTTATCCACTATATTGATATTCAGAAATAAAAAGCTGAAGTTTTAGAATTTTTAAGTTGGTAGATAATAAATTAGGCCTTTTTTACACTATTTTAAATGTTTTTTATGATAACTTGATTTACATAATGATCTACTAGAATACTCAGCATCCTGCATAGAGTTTAATACTGTCCATACAGGGTTGCCACTTTACCTGGAATTTGACAATATTGGCAAAAAAACCTGGAATTTGAAAATTTTTGAAAAAAAAAACATGAAAAAACCTACAATTTTGAATAAAAATCACTAAAAAAACCTGGAATTTTAACAATTTTCAGTAGTTAAATTTCGATTTGACTCAAAAAATCTGTCATATGAATAAAAAAAATTTTCACCATCAAAATGTTTTTTATTAAAAATATTTAAAGTAGCTTTACAGCATCTTTTCAATGTTTTTATACTGTTTAACGCAGTTTCTTACCTTAAACTTAACTTTAAACTAAAAATGTACCCAAAAATGTGTACTTTTTTTTTAATCTGGAAGAAATTTTGAAAACCTGGAAAAAACGAGTAACAACCCTGTATCTACTGATTAGTTAATCCAAAAGATTTTATTATTAAACTCATTTAATTTAAGTTTATTAACAGACCTACATTTTATAAAGCTCTAGTTAAAATTTAGTTTAAGGATATTCAACTTAGTGTTTAATAAAAAACGTTTAATTTATTAGTACTACACTGTCATTTTCAAAATTGTACTAGAAAAACCAGTCTTCTAAATGACTTTATTTTACACTTAAACCGGTATATTGTACACGTTTTAAATAGTAAAAATTTAAGCTGATTTGTTTACTTTTAAAAGCTTTTTAAAGAGTACTTGATGTTACATTTAGTACAATTTTGGTAAATACTGAGCATATCATATTATATTATAAGTAACATACTGTTTGGCTACTTGAACTAGATAGTTTTTGTTATTGTGCTATCAAGATTTAAAGTAACAAAGTATAAATTGAATATGGTCGTGTGACTTGACTTTTCTTTCAATTTAGCAATATGTTGTCACTCATTTGTCAACAACGATTTTACGCATTCTGAGTTTTCAATAGTTCTTACTAGTTCATGTAATTTTAAGAAAATATTATAACTATGTATATAAATCACTGAATAATTTTTTTACAACTTTTTTATTTAAAACATATAACTTTCTATTCTTAAATTATGTTCATTGAATTTAAACACTCTTGAACTTTGTGGGATACTATTTTGTTTATGTTATAAACCAAAGTAAATTTAAGTGAATTAGGCAGACTCTTGTCCTCTTCAAGTACTAGCTTTGTTTATTAAGTCACCTTAAATTAAGCTTAATGCAAACCAATTTGAAACTTATATGATTACTAATTAGTGTTTTGCCTAAAACGAACATAGCTTAGATCGTTGATATGATAACAAATTTAAAAACTATGTTGTAGATTTATACACAGTTTTTAAAATAGTTTTTGGCAGTTAAAGTTCACACAAAAACAATAATCTTAAATATTTTCTTACTACAAAAATTTTAAAAGTTTAAAGTGGAACTAATAATTTAATAGTATATATAAACAAACAACAATTAAATTAATATTGTTTTTCAATTTATTCTAGTTCAAAGCAAATAGTCTTTAATTATGAGGTAAACTATTTTTATACACATTGATCTTGGTTGAGTTGTTTAAACACTATTCATAAACGTCTTTTTGGTAGAAATTTAAAAATAATTCCCAAACTGTTAGGCATTGCCCCTTATCAATGACAGTAACCAAGTAACTTTTTGGCGCCATACTAGTTAATGTCCCTGATAGTCAAAAACGACTTTAAAAGAAAACATTTCCCGTTCTGGAAAAGCTTGATTGAAATTTCATCTAGTGCAAATTTGCCTTATTATTTATTGTTGAACGAAAAAAAAGCTCAAAAAACTTTGCCCAAGGACTCGGAGTACTAAATAACCTTTCGGTTATCGAGTCATACACCAGAACAGTTTAACGTCATGTCTAGGACCATTATCTGATTTATTTTAATCAGCAAACCCATTCCCAGGAGTCATATCGGTAGTTTTAAGTAGTTTATAAAAAATACTTAACTAGTACTCAAAAAGCAGTATAAAAAATTACTTAACTATAAGCACCAAACCTTCCTCATATGATTATTTTAAGCCAAATTATCATTAGGCTAAAACACATGTAAACTAGTGCTTGTTTTATTCAATATATTGTTTTACTTTGTCTAAAAGGTAAAAAAATGGTCTAAATTAAAAAAAGTAAAACTTACTATTAAATAAGTTTTTATACATTTAAAGACAAAAACTAAAACAAAATCACGACTTTGTGACCTAGAAGTCTTTTTGTACACCAGGTCCTTAGAACAATGTTGTTAAGAACTTTTGTTTTGTTTTTAACAAACTTGTACTAATACTACATTTGAAATTAAAACTATAAATTGCATAAATTCTGGTAATTGTTTGGAAATTTATTTTTAATAATTTAAAAGAAAAGTTTATTTTAAAGACAAAAGATTATGAATTAAGTTTTAATAAGTAGCAGTGTTTAATAGTTAATTCACAAATAATATGTAATTTAAGATATTTGATGATAAGTTTATTTGAATCTATAAAAATAGGCTTAAAAAAATACAATACATTATTTACTTTTTAAGCTATAATGTATCTAAAGAGTTTTATGTTGTTTAAATAAATTTATTTGAATTTATTAGAATAATAATCGCAGTTTTAGTATCCGAATTTTTAATAGATATAGTTTCAATAGATCTCTAAAAGTTATTATTCTTTACACTAGCTACTTTTAGTTACCAATTTTTATAATCAGCTTATCTAAACTATTGAACTTTAAATATTAAACTATTTATAACATTTATAAATATATAACTATTAAACTTTAAATATACAAAAGTGACAAAAACCTTTAATAAAGCAACTAATTATCAACTCTGTTTTCAATAGTACAGCTAAGTTGTACCTTGCATTGACTTTTTTTAGTATAACACTATAATTTTCATAATAACATAAAAACATCAATAATTTCCAGACACAAATTAGCTTAAATCTGATTTATAAATAACTATAACTGTAATAACAAAATAATGATCACATAAATTATACGTGTGAACTTTTAAATGAAAACGCAGGTAAGGCGGTAGTTTAAAAAAATATTTTTTAAAATATGTTATAGTTAGTTTTGTAAACTATATGCAAATTAAAATGGATTTTTATTTTTACTGTTGTTTTTATTATGCAGAAGTTTTTTATGCAGCATAAATTTAGAATATTGTTTTCTCGATTAGTCACTTTGAGTCAATACTAACTTAATATTTTCAAATGAAGTAAGTTTAATTTTTAACAGTCTCTTTCAGATAATTAACAAAAAGGCTCACTTGTTATAAAAGACGATTTAAAATTACATAGTTTGTTAAACTAATTTGCATGAAAATAATTAAAAAAAGAAAAAATAAAAAATAAAAACAGAAGTTTTAAATCTTAATAAGTGTTGATTAAAACATAACAATGAAAATTCGCAAACTTTCGTGATAATATGTATCTACTTTACTCAATCAATCTAGTTCTAAAACGGTTTGTAGGGACAAAGAAAAGAAAAGTATGTCTAAAACATTAGAGCTTTTGTAAAAATTTGAACTTCACAAAAATAGTTTATTCTATCAATTGAAAACCAGGCTATAGTAATAAGTTCTACTATGTTTAATTTTACTGTTTAAAAAATCACATTCCATAACTTACAAAATTAATTTATTATTTTAGTGGCGTACGATAAATATAAGTTTTATAAATCGTCAATGTGAGATTAAAATATTATACAATGTTTATAAAACGAGTTATAAAACTTTCATTAGTCTAATAGTTCGTTTTTAATTCAGAAACTAAACTTAAACTTCAAAACTATTATCAAACATCACCAACTTTATTTTAAATAATAAATTGTATACTTAAATGTTAAAATAGGATTGTAGATAAAATAATACCAATTTTTCAAACTTTAAACTAAAATTTTAATAAAAAATAAACTAGTTACCTTAAAATACTAGAATATTTAAGTAATAATTAAGCTTACTGAAAGTACTTCAATATATATATACTGTTTATTGAACGACAAAAAAAAACGCTCAAAATATTTGTTCCTAGGACCTGGTGCACAAAGAACCTTTCGGTTACAGAGTCGCACATCACGGATACCTTTTAACGTCTTGTCTAGGACAAAGATATACGACAAAGATGTATAAGATACAAAGACAGTTAAATTGTTTTTATTATAACTAAAAAGAAAAGTAAAAAATAACTGTATGTTTTATTTTATAAAAATTGACAGAGGTGTTATAAGACCATGATTTGTTTTCTTTTATGTTTTTGCTCACCTTTGTCGTATTGTTAGCATGTTAGCCTCAAAAAAACGCAATTCTTTTGTGGGTAAACCAAGCCAAACAAAGTAACAATTGAATATTTCCAGTGCATAGTTGATACAATTCAGTTTTAGAACTTTAAGCAAAGTACATAGGTTATGAAATGTGGTTGAAATACAGTTTTTTTTAAATCGTACTTAAATAATAATTTTAATGGTTTTAGAATGTTTTTTGAAAACTTAAACGAGAGTACAGTTTTTTTTTGTCGTTCAATAAACAGTATATATATTGAAGTACTTTCAGTAAGCTGAATTATTACTTAAATATTCTAGTATTTAAAGGTTTATTTTTTCTTAAAATTTTAGTTTTAAACTTGGCAAAAAGGTATTATCTTATTTACAATCCTGTTTTAACATTTAAGTATACAATTTATTATTTATTATTATTTAAAATAAATTTGGTGATGTTTGATAATAGTTTTGAAATTTAAGTTTAGTTTCTGAATTAAAAACGAACTATTAGACTAATGAAATTTTGATATAAAATACCAAATTTAAAAAATAATCTAATTAAAAAATAGTAATTTTTTTTTGTTTACATGTAATTTGCTCGAGATTTATAAGTTGTTAAATTGTTGTTTCATCTTGTTTTAACCAGAGCAGTCATACAACACATTACATTGAAGAAGATATTGTTTTTTGAAAAAATACATTTTGCACTGATGTTACCTTAGAATGAAACAAGGTTTTAAGTTATGATAAATTTTAAAATAATAATAATGTACATTATCTTTTTAATTTAAATTAAGAAATGCTAAAGTATAATTTTAAATTTACAAATTGAAAATTATTTCCTGTTAGCTTTTTAAAGTACAACCTAAATTAATGTTTGCATTAATTAGAAGAATAAAAATGGTACGATATAAGAAACTTTTATTTTAATTAATTTTATCGTATTTAATCACTACGTATTTTAGAAAAGATATAAAGTAGAATTAAACTTAGCTTATTTAATAGATTTGTAAACTAGTCAAATTTTCAATGTTTTGTTCTTTGAAAGTCTAATACAGGCTTTTGTAACAAAACAAAATATATGTTGTTTAAAAATTATTATTAAATGTGTTAGGGTGATTGTGGATTTTGTTGTAAATTAGAAAATTTAACGGAAACGTTTATTTAACATACATTGATAAGTTAAAAAAATGCAGATACTTACTGTAAAATTTTAAATATTATTCCTAAAAATGAAGGTATTTTTTTGATACTAAAATAATAAACGTTAAGTTTTAATTCGTTATGTAATTAAACTGTTTTATAAAATCAACATTCTAAAAATGACAAAATACAAACCTACTTAAAGTTGTTTTTAGATGTTATCAAGTATAATTAGAGCTAAAAATAAAAAATTCTCATAACAATGTTACATTTAGCTTTTGTTAAATAACAATGAAACATCAATATCAACGATGACAAGTTTTAAAAGAAATACGTAAGGCGTTTGTGTAAGGATAGTCTTTATTTTCTTTATTTTGTTAAAGTAATTCAGCTGATTAAACGCTACATTAATCCAGTTATTTTATAGTATTTTAGGTTTACAAATGTTTTAGTCTGAACATTGTAAAGTTTTGAAGATTTTTTCTTCTTTAAATTTAGTAGAATCTTGAGGGAACTTCATATTAATTTTAATTTTGTTAATATTTGTTTTTAGATTTAATTTTATGTTTTAAATGTTGAATTGTTTTTAATGACGTATATAAATTAGACAGAGAATCAAAAAAACAACACTTTGAACATTTTTTTAACTATAATTTTTTTCTTCAATTCGTTTAAAGTTTAAAATAGAAAATTTAAAAAAGCTACAAACATACTATAGTAGAAAACCACAGTCTAACGTTTCTGAGTTGTATGTATTTATTGTCTTTCAAACTGCATACTCGATACACTTTTAATGATTTATATTTAAATAAACAAAAAGTATGTCGTTATATCAGTAATTTTTTATATTAATTTTTTTATGAAATCAAAATACTGTTTAACAAGAAGCAGAAAATTCACAAAACACTGCTAGAAATAAACAACAAAATGATTTAAACTTGTTAGTTTATTTAAATTTCAAATGAAAAATTCTACTGCAATGTCTAATTGTACCTCGATTTCAACAAACAGCAAGTAAAAAAGTGCAAAGGTTATATTTATACAGCGTGTTTATTTAGCTGTCGTCGTACAATAGCAAAATTAACCTAGTTTAAGTAAAACAACTAACATAAGGAGAAACATGTTTGTTTAAGGTTAGCCCTTTTAATTAAACTTGTTAGACTAGTTAATGTTGATGTAGACAAAGGTTAGTTATAATTATTTGCTTTAGATGTATTAAAAATTCTAACAGCACAAATTGAGTTAGTATAGTATAAAATGTTATCAGTAAAAGCAGTAATTGGAATAAATGTTAAATTTATAAGCTAGGTGTTTAAGTTTTCAGTTTAATAGAACTGACCAATTTTGTTTGAACCCAGTAAACAACATGAACTCGGTTGTAAGTGAATTTTTACTGCGCAAAAATGAAAGCTAAGTTGTTGAACTCAAACCACTCAAAGCTATTGAAATCTCGGTTGTAATTTTAAACCACCTTTCATCTTGAGTGGATTGCTTTATTTTTGTATTTTTTTTCTTTTCACAGAGTACTTGAACTAATTTTTAAGAAATGTTTGAACGTTTCATAGTAGTTCTATTATAATTTTTATGCTAGCCTTATTTTTTACTGACTAATCGTTAAGCATTAAGAGATGATAGAATAGTTATAGTATTATTATTGTTGTTTTTATATTAATAGTAGTATGGTATTGTTGTTTAAGATACACAAACAAATATTAAACCCTCTTACACCAATAGAAAGAAAAACGTTTGATGTGTCTAATTTTTAGTTATAGCCTCTTTACAACAATTTTTTTTTCTGCAGTAAGTATGTATGTTTTTATTTAAAGAACTAACAAACCTTAAAGTAATTATAGTTAAAATAACTTTCTAGTATATGGTTGTTTTAAAAATTACAAAAAAAGTTAGTTACTGTATGATGGATATACGAAGTTATTTTAATACACTAACACTTTTTCAACTGATTTTTGTGTTAGATAACTTTTTTCAATTAAAGTAAATTGTTTTTAGAAAAAAAATACATTGGTAATTTAAATACTTAAGATTATTTTTAAAATTTTTTGTTGCAATTCACTTTAAAAATTAAGTTACCCAGAAAGGTAAATATGTAGGTTTTAATTAAAGAAAGTTTACGTTTTTACAATAATCTTTTAATTAATAACTTTGGTATAAAACATTTATTAACTAAAGTAAGTGACTTTAATTAAAAAAAGAGATAATTGTCTTTTAAGATAAATGTATTTATGTTAATTCAACTACTCAAGTACTAAGTACGTCAAGAAAAAGTATATATTTGTTTTCTTAAGTGTTAAAGTCAAACAAATAGTTAATCTTACTTAACATTTATTATAATTTAGGTGACAAGGTTTTTGAAACAATTTTCGATAACAAAAGTATAATATTCTTATTGTTTATACAAATTTGATTCAAATTTTTTTTCTAATGTTTTAAATTTTGGAAGTGAAATCAAGTAGCTAATCATATTAAATACTAAACAACAAATTGAGTAACTCATGCTAGCACGAAAATATTTTAAAAAAGTTTCAAAGTCATGCATTAAATAGAACTTTAAAAAAAATTCTGTGAGTAATATTGATATTAGTACATATTTTATAGATTTTACTTTGATTCGCTTAATCTTAAAACGAAATTTCATTATTTTTATTATTTTCATGTTTTGTGCTCAAACGTGACTTAAACAAAAATAAAGAAGATTAAAATAAAATGTGTTCAAACTGAGTTGTTTTAAGATGTTATCGGGTAAAATTAAAGATTAAAAAACAATGGTTGTCATTTCAATCTGACATCTAGCTATTGTTAATTAAGGACGAAGTAATTCTTAAAGAAACATGGCAGTTGCTACAAAGATACGTTTCTTATGTTTGTATAAGGTTGGGCTATTTGTAATAATAGTTTAGCTGGGTGAATTATATGCTTAAATTATACTTTCACAAAAACAAATTTTAGTTAATTTGTGTTCACTTCTTTCGTAATCAAAAAGTTTTTTGAAAAGCTTAAACTATTTTAGTTTTTCGTTTTTTTAGTTTTTTTTTTATCGAAATCTTTATCAAATTAAAGTTGTGAAATTTTATATCTGTTTATAACTTTTTCGATATTTTTTTTAATAAGATTGATTGTTTATAATCAGAAGTAAGAAAAGTTTAGCTTTAACATTAACTGAGCAAAAAAACTAGTTGTTGCAAAGCTGAGTTCTAGGTAGATTTATTTTTGTTTACAAAAAAAAAACATACATTGTACGTAAATAAGATTTAGACAAGTCCGCATAGAGTACCCTTCCCAATCCTACTAAACAAACTAAGTTCATCACTATAAACTATTTCAAAAATTAAATAATAAGTCATAACAAAAAAGGTTTATTTTAAATTGAACTTTAATGTTTTTTTTTTTCATAATACAACAGCAACAATATCTTTTTTTGGCTGAGATTAGCAGTTTGAACTTATATGAAAACATGAACCACGCAAAGATGAAAGCTAAACAAACACTCAAACCTTTTGTATATTCAACCCGATACAATTGTACATTTAACTCGATACTATTGCACAATTTCAAACACCATATCGATACTATTTTGTAATTTGGTTGTAATTTTAACCGCCTTTTGTTTGGAGTGGAATGCTTAGTATTTGGCAAAGTCTGTGTTAGAATAAACTGTATTTGTTTAAGTTTTGTTGTAAGTATAATCAGTTCAATATTTTTTATCTAAATTTAAGCTTGTGAGTTAAAAGTATTTGAGAAAATAGCTTTAATAAGAAGAACTTTATTACTTTAATGTAATTAAATTTATTACTTAAGTTCTGTAAGTTTTATTTAAACTTGTTTATAAAATTTTTTACTACTTACTTTTAATTGAATTAAACCTAGATTTAGTTTTATTTAATTAGTCGAAAGAATGTTTTTGACTTGTAAAAAAATGTATTAAACAACAGATCTTTACTTTGTAACTAGAAACCTTAGAATAAAAAAAAATTCTTTTAACAAATTTGCTTCAAAAACGTGATAAACCATTTAAATAATCTCCATAGTTTACTCTTATAAGCTGAAAAATTTGCTTTAAAATTATACTATTTATGTATATATTCATTTTCTAATTATTTCAACCATTAAGTTTTATATTCATTAATTTAGTTTTTATAACTTTAAATATTTACGTAGTTTTGTCACGCTTTACTGTTCTACAGTACTTACCACAAAAATGTTTTTGTTAAGTATAATTTTATAACTCTCTTTGATAAAAATATTACCTCACTTTAACTATTAAAGAAATATAATATCTGTTTAAGAATTTTTATATTTCTAAGAAGCAAAACGATTTAAAGTTTGAACAAATTCTATAATACAAAACTTATTATATTTTTCTTTGCGACAATTAAATCTAGTTGAATGTTTTTCACAATGTCGAGCTACAATACATATTTGTTTTAAGAATAATAAATACAGTGTATTTCACAATGTTTGTTTTTACAAGTAGCTACACGACTTTGCTTTGATTTTGTTTGTTCAAGTGAAATTAAGTAGCTGCTAAATACAATGTAAACAAAATAGAAAACAATAAGTTGTTAGACAAATAATACGTGTTAGCAACACGAATAGAAATAAAAGGTGTAAATTGTTATTCAAGATTTGTATTGTTAAAGTGTTTGTAATGTTTTAGCTTACGGTTTAACTTTATTTTTAATCAGATTAGTTTTATAATGATCGTTTGATATTTTGCTTTTGCAATGTATCAAGTTTTTTGTACGTTTTTTGTGGCATTTACAAAACAGTGGTTAAACATTAAAAAGAAAACAGCAAACTAGATTTATTATAGCATGATTTTATTTTCAAAAATAGTACAAGTGTAGAAATAAATTACAAAAAACTATTACTTAACTTGAATGTAAAAGTTAACAGAGCCGTTTTTAAAATAATTTTACAGATTTTAAAAATACTTTAATAAAAAGCATGGGTTCCCAACGACTAATTTTTAGCTCTATAAGGCGCATCAGAGAATACAAAGACGATTATAAAGACCCACATAACAACATTACAAGGTACAGACAAAATGAAAACAACAAAAAAGAAATGTTCCCAAACATCGTAATTGAAAATAAACAAAAACCGAAAATAACAGAAAATGACAAATACAATGACATGCAAGAATACTACTCGACAATACTCAAGTAAGTTTAAAATCTAACTACTTAAAATATTTTAAGGGAATAATCTTGGATTTTTATAGATGAGCTTTAAAAAAACGAATAAGCGGTTTTTAATCTCCAAGCGAGACTACAGTTTTATTTTCTTCTCAAGCAACCTTTATTCGGCTTTGACGCAAATACTTAAAGGCCAAAAAGGTTTACTACAAAGTCCCAAACACACTTAAGCGACAATCAGCCACAGTGAACTTGGTTTTGTTTTATTTCCTTTAGAGAAAAGTCAACTTCAAGTGCTTGGAACTTACTTTTAAATTTTGAGAGACAAGATAATCCCTTCAACTGTGTCAGTTATAGGCTTCATTAGCTCAGTATTAGTTTGTACTTGAAGAGTTTTATTTCAGCTTACTTGATTAATTGAAGTAATCGTTGCTTAGTAATAAGATTAAGAGAATTGTGTAACATAACTACAAAAATCAAATTTTATGATAAAGAATTAATAATTTTGAAAGTAAATTTTATCAAATACAGTAAAACTAATAAAATAGTTTTTTAGTGTAATATTTTTTGATATTATTATAAAAGTTTTTTTTTTCAAATTTTACGTCTTATAACCTGTAATACTTATATTAGTTTAGCATTTGTCCCATACTATTAAGTTTTTATAAATATTTCAGAAGGAGTACAACTGTTACATACTAAGAGTTTAAAAAGTGTTCATTGTGTTATTTTTTTCACCAAAAGCGGTTTTGTTTATTAATGTTTTATTATTTTTTAATAGAAATCATAATACAAGTCCATATGCATCTTACCTACGCCACTTTATGAAAACAAGAGGCTCGAGTGATATCAAAAAAGAAGAATTTAAGTAAGTTTTAGATTGTTTATACATGTGTTTTGAAATTTGTTAAGGTTTTTACTGTACAGGACAAAGTTTTCAAATATAACTTAATATTATTTGATATATAATTATAAAAGTTCTTAAAATATGTTCGAGTGTAAACTTCAGCTTAGTGAAATAGTTAAACTAAGTTTTTTCTTAGAACTAAAAATCATTTATAGCAACTAATCGTAATTAAATTTACATCAAAAAATTAAATTTATAACATAACATTTAACTAGAGTATTTATTTCCTAAATTGTTGGTAAATATTTTTGCAAGTGAAACCTTACAGTTATTTCTTTAGAACAACTAAACAAGTTCGACCTTATTCAGTACAATTTCATCCAAAAAGAAATATGACTTCTCTAACAAGAAGAAATCAAAAAGATTCAAAAGTTTGTTTTATTGTGTATATGTGCAACAAAGTATAAAAACAAATGCAGTAAATGATTTGTAACTACAAAGAATTTCAAAGAGTGTAACAGCTCGCGTAAATTGAAACATTTTACAAGTTTTAAAGACTTTTAAAAGTTTTACTTAATCTTTATACAAAAATTACTTACTTGTTAGTACATATTTGTACAATGTACATCGATAAGCAAGGAGAGTTTAAACAAGATTTTAAAAACAAGCTATTTAAAGTTTAAATTTTATGGTGTTTAAACAAATTAAGTTAACAAAGTTAAAAAAACACTTGTAGGCATTACAAAAGAAACCAAATGAAAATAATCATGAGAGACCAAAAAACAAAATGAAATATTTAGAAAAGGTTAGAGAAAATAGTTTTTACTAACTAACCTTTAAACATTTTATATACTTTTTTGAAACTTAGTTACAAACTTTTTTTCTAATGTTAATTTATTTCAAATTTTTATCAAGTATTTGCGATTATATTTTATATTACATAGAATGCTTTATAAAAGTTTAAAACTTGGAAATAGTTTAAAAAAGGAGCTAAAAGTTTGACGAAGTATTAATGCAGTTTTATTATGAATAAAATTAATAGTATTAGTAAAAACTTATTCTTATTTATTTTATACAAAAGACTCAACCAAAAAACTTCAACTTCTTATTAGCTTTTTGTCTAAGATGTTTGTATCTGTTTAGTAAAGTAGTTATTTAAAAAAAAAAACAAATTAATCTAACAAAATATTTTTACAAAGTCCCAATTGTTTGCTTAATGATTAGAATTTATTTTTCAAAAAATCTTTCAAATGGATAAAGTTTTTCTAGATAAGTTATAATTTTTTGAAAATGAGAATATTTAAACTTTAAGCTACCAAAGCAAAACTTATTCTTAAAAACTTATAATGGTGTACAAGCAGTAAATGTTTAGTGTAAAGGTCACGAAAACTTTATAATAAATTTAAAAGCTGTCATTAGTCAATTAATTCGATCGTATAAGTCATAAATAAGTTGCCTAGTAAATAAACATTTCTTTGTTTGTTTAAGCATAACTGTACCTTGAGAAATTTGATCAGTTATTAGTTTGTTTGTATTTGTGATTAGTTTGTAATTGAAATTAGTTAAAAATATATTTGTTCGTAAAACATAGCTATACTTAAAAACTAAAAAATTGAGTGAAAATAGAAAACAAATTTGACCAGTTTATTTTGAGCATCTAACATTAATATTTTGTGTTTAAAACATCAAAGTTCTAATAAAATATTTTTGAAACTTTATAATTTTTTTATTTTAACAAATTTTATAAAGATAACTGTTGCGTTGTTTCAAAGCCTTTTTATACTTTATTTTATATTTTAAACAAAATACACTAAAAATTCAAAGGGAGCTTCTAACTATCAACCTTGTTTGAATAATATAAAGCCCTTTGATTCACTGATTAATAAAATTTATATATTTAATATTCTAAATTAATATAAAGTAAAAAAATATTTATATATAAGTTATAACTGTTCAAAATATAGGTTTAATTGTTTGATAACAAAAGATCCTAGTGAAGTAACTTCACTGGAATATAAATAAAATAAAAACAAATTATACAGTAATCTTCCTTTATTCTACCAACATATGTTTCTGTGTGTTAACGAATCAACACACTTCAACTGGGTTCTGTAAAAAAATAATTACTGTAATAAGAGAATAGAAGCATAGAATAAAGTAGGTGTATACATGTTTTCATTAAAATAAGATATTTTCTACAGATAATAGTTATTAATAGGTAAAGTACTTAATTTTAAATCCGACTGTTATAAAACTATATAATATTTGTGATTATTAAGTCTAAAATAAGTAAAGTAAGCTAAATTACACAACAAAACAACAAATCATAATATAAACAAACAACTCACGTTAATGGGAAAGATAACTGATTCAAATTTTATTGTTGTTAACTAATGAAAAATACATTCATTACAACTAACAATTACGTCACAATGTAAATGAGGTTATTTAAACTATTTAATTTGTATTGCAAAGAACATTAATTTAGTTTTTATGTAATCTACTTTGAACAAAAATAAAAAAATAAACATTAGTTAGTGAATCAATAGAATTTAATAAAACTTAACGACGGTGAAGGCAATAAAAGTCACAGAAACTCGATGTAACATGTATATTATATATAGAATGTTTGTAATGATTGAATCAAAGTTATATAGAATTAGGAAGCAGATTTAGTTCAAATGTAAAAATCAAAAATGAAAAAACTAAACTTTAAGAATAAACAAAACACAAAAAAACAAAATTGTTATTGGGTTTACAATGTTCTGACCGATAATTAATTTACAGCGACATATTTAAAATTATAATGACCTAAATTAAACATATATTGTATTTTATAATTAATACAATAATTAATTGGTAAAGTAGGAGTCGGCTGTTTAATTTAAATATCCCATACAGATATTTTAAATATTTAATAAGTAAATTGTGTTATATATGAAAGTTAAAATGTAAAACAACAAGGTAGTCATATGCTAAGTATAAACCTGCAGTAAAAAACCTACTAGCTCTCTTGGGCGAAGTAGGTAAAAAAGCACGGTTTATCTGTGATTTGAATACAGGCTTCCAATTAAACTTGGAACTTAACATAAAAAGGTGTGAAGAATTATAGTCGGAGGGTAAAGTGAATATATGAAATTTCGGAGAAATAAACAATAAATGAATAAAACTATATGTTACTTAGGATATATAATTATATTAATATATGTTAAGTGAATGTGAGTGTATGTGGAAGGTGAATGAAAAGTATGAAAGGTGAGAAGGCGCCAAGGTGTTATTTGAAGAAGAACCGTCGGTTGTGTGCACAGTCTATTCACTCATTACAGTAATTATTTTTTTTACAGAACCCAGATTAAGTGTGTTGATTCGTTAACACACAGAAACATATGTTGGTAGAATAAAGGAAGATTACTGTATAATATATATAAGTTATATATAAATATTTTTTCCACAGAACTCCTCGGAAATCTACTTGGCACGCCTCAACACTCCCTGGATGACAATGAAGGGAAACCCCCTGAAACTTCAGCACCCGGCCCACGTTGCCAAGTGCCTCCGTGGCAACCAGGTCGGCAGGGCGACCACCAGGTCTGCCCCTCCCCCAAACACGTCGCGTGTCGGGGTGTACGTGATGACGTCACGTAACGATGTGACGTCACAAAACGGTTTTCATGGAAACCGCGAAGAAGCGTTGCAAGCAACGAGGCTTTTAATGAAGCAACAGCTGCCACCTAACGGTAAGAAAGTTTCTGTTAGTTTAATGTTTATGGTATAGTTTAATATAGTAGATTGTAAAAAGCAGTAATGCCATAGTTTTAAATTAGTTAGTTTTTCTAAAAGAAAAATATCTGGGTTAGCTGTAAATCTAGAAATATTTCTTAGTTTATAATTTATTTTTGATATATTTAAACTTGCTAAAAATTTGCAAGTTGAAAGTTGATTGTCAGCGTAAAATGTGATATTTGATAAAAGTTTTATAAATTTTAGCGGTACACTTTAAAGATGTTAACTATAAACTGATCAACTATAATTGTTATTCTTTAAATTTTAGGTAAAGATTACAAGTACTCGTCACAGTTAAGAAAATCTTTAGAAAAAAGCAACGTTGTTGATTTTAGTACTAGGAGAAATAACCTTAGAAGTAATCATGTTGAAAAAATTCCTGAAAGAAACAGTCTTCCTGAATTTAGGAGAAATAACCCGAGGTCAATAGTAGTAAAACTGCCTTCGTCTTTTTAGTCTGCCTGTTTTAACAATTGTTTTTAGTAATTTAAATTTATAACACATTTCATGTTACTTTTTCTTAAAAAGGTGTTTTATTGAAACTTTTTTAAGTGTGATAAACTTCAGTTTTTTTATATTTACAGATAGTGTTTAATAGTTTTAAAAAAGATACAGCGATAGAATGTTCAACTCTTTAATAAAAGAATGTATTAAATAAACTTATTTAAGTTTGAAAAATCCAAACACAATCATTTGTTTATCGAATTTATACATTTGTAATGTAATAACTTAACTAGATATAAAATGTTTTTAACTTGATTTATTTAAATGAAAAAGTTTTAAAAACTAATTTTAGTATTAAAGCAGTACTTAAAACGAAACCAACTGAAAATTGATTTAAATTTTTTTTTTCTGTTCTTATATTACCGTGCTTTAATAAAGCGCAACTTTAATATTTACTCATTTAAATGTTACATGTTTTTGTTATAATACGTGTTAGCAATACTTTTTTGTTTTCTTTCAATCAATTTGTGATTAAAAAAACCAAAAACATTTGTAAATGTCATATATTCAACAAAGTAATATACAAAAAAAAAAATTTTCATGTAGTCAAATTTTATGTCGTACTAATGATGTTTTAAATATCTATTTTAAACATTAAGTATATTGAACAGTATAAAACTTTCTTTAATAAATAGCAATAAATTTGTGCTTTTTTTTATATGATACTTTTACTCATTTACTGTCAAAAGCAGATTTATATACATTTATTTAAATTAAACATCATTGTTTCACGTCGTAAAGTTTTGTCATTGCATCAGTTTTAATTAAAACTAAAAACTAATCAAATGTTGCACTTTTTCTTTATTCTTAAACAAAAATATATTTAGCTCAGAAGTTTTGATTTTCTTACTAAACTTTGATACCAGCATTTTTTTTGTTTATACGAAATGAATTGAACCTAAACAAATTGTAAAAAGAATTACAATATAATCTTGAATATAGTAAGTACTTAGAACGAAATTTGTTTATGCTTTTAAAATGCAAGCTCTCAATTTTAATAAGTGTTGATAAAATTAATAGAAATATGTTTAATGTGGAAAGCCGAAAGATAAAGTTGCAGACAAAGTAATGAACTTTTAAGTTCAGCAGATGTTTTACTTGAAGAAAAATGAATATTTTTTTTTGTCAATTATGGATATGTATATGTATTTATCAGCCAAACTATATTAAAACAAAGTATAATCAATCAAAGTTTATATTTTTGAATTATAAACTTTAAAGGATTAATAGAAAACTATTGCTGAAAATCAAAGAAAAGTAATAATCTTAAGTTAAAGTAGAATTGATAAGAATGCTAAGGATAAACAATAAGCATAAACAAAATATTTAAAAATTAAATAAAGTATAATTAGAGCTTTCAATTTTTTTAGTTATCTAGGTATGAAACCTAGGTAGTTTGATCTTTTGAGATTTGTTTGTTCAATTGAAAACTTTTAAAATAATTGTTTGCAAAAACGAACGTAGTTCGACTATTTTTATTTGCTAGTCTTAGGTTAAATGATTTAAACTATTTCATCTATTACTAATAGTGCAGAATATTATTGTTGTTTTTCCATGAAACTAAATCAACTTCTAAAGTTGAATCTTTAAGACATAATATTTACTGACATATATATATATCTAAGTTTAATAAAACAGTTTTCTAACGCCAGGTCATATTTATTATTCAAATATCAAGACATACATCTAATCATGTTAAACTTTTTAGTTTTATACAAAAGAAAAATTACAATTTAATTTAGTAAAAAAAAAAACTTTTTTAGACCACAAAAACTAATTTATAAGTGATAATGAGTACTTTTTTTTTTCAAAACTTTGTAAAATAAGTTACTTAGAAAGTACAAATTCATTTTTTAATTATAACATTTTAATAATATATTATTTTAATTATATTTCCTGTTAAAAGAGTAAAAAAGAAAGTCAGTAAAATAAATGTGTTGCTTTTTTCTCACACAATTACTTCTTTTCGGTGAGTGGAAAGTTTTTATAGCTGTAAAAAAGTACTGTAGTATTTTGAAAAGTTTTTACAGCAAAATAAATTACCGAGACTGTAAAATTTAGAAGAGAACGTTTTTCCTTTTCTAACTCGTGACTGAGTTCTAGTAACAATCATAAGACATATCTTTTATGTATCAGTTCAGTTTCTAGATACGCTGTGCTTGCTAGTTTGTTATATTAATTGTGTTAGTTCTATATTTAGTTTAAAAGCTCCAAGCCGTTATGGAAATTTCCGAGTCGCATAAAAAGAAAAGAAGAACAAGATTTAATCCAAGTAAGTGTTGATATCAAATGTTAATGACTTACGTTTTGCTTATTCTGTATAAAATAGAAATTTTTGGGTAGTTTTATTTAATAATTTTTCATTATTTAATTAAAATATTTATTATTTTTCACGCTGAGATGTTTAACTTACAAATATTAAAATGTAATAAGGTTTATACACAATTTAAAACACTAGTAACATATAAGAAGAAGTTTCGATTAAAAATAAGCAACCTGCTATATAATCTGTTGTACGAAATTTTAAACACTTTAAATGAATAAGAAAAGCACCGTCGAAAGTCTGCAGGGCAGAAGCCTGAACTTTTGTATGCCGTGAGAAAAGCTCTAATTTAACAAACAAGTTTTTGAAATTCAACTAGTACTTTCCTAGAGTTTTATTAACTTTATGTTAAACAAGTTTACTTTTTACTTTTATATTAAAACTTTAATTGCAGAATTAGATCACTAAATTCACTATAAGCGTTACATAAAATTAAAAAGTATTAAAAAGTTTCAGCAGTTTTCTAAAAACTCTTTTTTTTACAGATAAAACGTTGCAAAAGTATGGAGTGCTTGGAAATATTATTCTTGGTTTGAGCTATGTAGCCGCTTTTATTGCTTTCCCGTTTGGTGCTTGTTGCTACATTGTTAAGGTTCGTTGTTTTATTTTTAACTTCTTTTGGACTTGAACAAGTATTTTATATTTATTTTTAAGCACAACTTTCAATATTTTATCTTTTTATTTTACTTAGATTTTATAAATTCAAAACAATATATTTGATAAAAAAATATAAGTCTTATCGCTAGTAGAATTTAAGTTAATATGTCTTAAATAACTTTACGCTTGTCAATTAATCTGTACTAAAATTACTCTAACCATTGATTTTAACAATTTTCCCAAAAAATGTTTTTGTGTTGTTTTAAATATCCATACAAAATACTAGCGTACAGTACATATAAAATAGTTGCTTTTTTAAACCTAATTAGATATTAAAAAGTTAATAACGCGCTTTCAAATAAAAATAAAAGGTTTTTAATCTGTTTTTACGAAAGCGTCTGAAAGTCTAAACAACTCTAATATTGTTATTTTAAATTCGATAAACTTTCTTTTTAAACTGTGTTGCATTTTTTTTGGAAAATATTCTAAACAACATTTTTGTTGTAGATGGTTACGGAGTACGAACGAGCAGTTGTATTCAGATTAGGAAGGTTGCAGGGGGGTGGGGCGAAGGGACCCGGTAAGAAATATAATGAATATTTGTGTTTGTTTTATTATTTTATAATTATTAACAGGTTTGTTTTGCATCCTTCCGTGCACTGACACGTTCACATTAGTTGACCTCCGAACCAAGTCTTTCAATGTCCCGCCCCAAGAAGTTAGTTTAAACAATATATATCCAACTTTTTATCACACAACCGAATTTAGCTCTAGGGTTATGAAAAGTTTTTCTTTAGTTTTCAACCATCTAAATAGACTATTAGGAGTACATAAACTGTTTTTAAACATTCAATATATCTAGAGTTTAAGTATACAAATACCTTATCTGTGTTTAAGCTCTAAATTAATTACTTGATGTAAATGTATACTTTTACCTACTATGTCCCATCTTTAAAATAGAAATAACTTTAGCTGGAAATAACGTACTTATCAGGTTTTTAATTTAAAAGTTTGTATAATTTCTATAAGTTTTTTTCCAAGGTATACTTACACCATTTCTATATAACAGCTATACAGACGTTGTAAAAATATTATACTCGTTTGTTTAGTTGCTTAATAATTGTGCAACTACAAATAGTTCTAAAGTTAATGCAACTATTTCTCCAGATTCTGACAAAGGACAGCGTGACGATCAAGGTGGACGCGGTGGTGTACTACAGGGTGCAGGAACCGCAGAAGTCCGTGGCGAACGTGAAGGATTCGGACGGAGCCACTCAGATGCTGGCGCAGACCACGCTGAGGAACATGCTGGGCACCAAGACCCTCCTGCAGGTTCTGAGCGACCGGAAGGTCATCAGCAGTGGGATGCAGGTTTGTGTTTAACAATACATTTGCTTACAATTAATCGGTAACAAAAAATCTTTGTTTTGTATTGTTTTTTAATTCGTTGCAGCTCCGAAGTTGATATACAAAGTTGATAAAAATCACTAAAAAAAAACGATAAGTGTTATAAACTTTATTAAGCAATGGAATGTGTAGTTGAGTAGAATGGTTTTTTTTCAGAAAGTTGAACAGAAATATTTGGTTCCGTAACTTTTCGTAGTAAACGCTTGCTGATATCAAGCTGTCTTTTTAAGTTGACTTAAAAATGTTTAAATCTAAAACCTTTAAAGCACGATGAGTGTAAAATTTTTTTCATATTATGTTTTTATAAAAAAGCTTTTTGTTTATTAGATATGCAATAAGCTGAATCACTTATCAGGTAGTTTTAAGCTTAATATTGTGTGTATAATCATACCTCGTTTTAAGTGTTCAGTTAGTTAGTATCTTCCACAACTGTCCAGAAATGTAGTGTTAAAAGAACTAATTGTTTTGTAAAAAAGTAAATTAAAGTTATAAAATCAGTTAAACAATTTTCAATAACTAAAATAACAGTATTTTCTAAATGTGTATGCTTACAAGTATGTTTTTAATTCTTTTTACCTAAACAAAATAAATTGAGTCTTTAAAATAGTTAAATAAACTTAATGATAAAGTTTGTTCTCAAAACAAAGTTTGTTAATATTTTTTTTAACTTGCAAAATTCAATTAGTTTTTTTTTTCGTGGTTTTAACGCACAACTGACAAAAATGTTTAAAACATTTATTTATCAATCTTTTTTTTTCTGCTCGTTTCTGATTTTAAAGTATAATATAGATTATTGAAAACTCTTTCCAAACTCTCTGCTTACCTAATTTTGAGTACTGTTGTTTTTGTTACATACAATCAGGTCAATTTGAAAAAAGAGGCTTTTTACAAACTTAATTTTACGACGCAATAAAGCTAAAAATAAATAAGCAATTTTTAGAATCAATACGATTTAATGATTTAAAGTGGCAATAAAACCTGTAAAAATTTTTCGTGCAGCAAACTAATGACTTTACGCGAGTATATATTTATTACTTAAATAATATTTATGTTTTTTCTTTTAGCTTAAGCAAAACAGTAAAGCTTGTTGTGAAAATAATTTTTTTTTCGTTTTAATGCTCATGATTAAGTTGTCGCTGAAACAACAGTAAAAGTTTTTTTATCATGGTTTCAAATAAAATACTTTAAGTAAAACTAGTAAAAGTAGTTCGAGATCCAGTTTATTTTCTCATTAGCCAACCGTGTAAGAAAACATAAATACTGAAATAATTCTATAATTAACCTAACAAGAGGTTTCATTTTTAAATCAGTTTTCGACTGTAAAAACATTGCTAGTATACATTTTAACTAAATAAAAAAAAATCATTTCCAGTCAATATTGGACGAATCAGCCGATCGTTGGGGAATCAAAGTTGAACGTGTTGAAATGTAAGTTTTATAATAATTATTTTTTATTATTAAAACAGTATAAGAAAAATGCTTATTAAAATTTTACAGTAAAGCATTATAAATGCTTGTATACTTTAAAATAATTTAAAACTATCATGGCTTACCGTTAAGCTTTTTTTATTTTAAAATTTCTAACTAAATTTAAAATTTACACAAAATATACGTCTGTAATAATTAAGTTATGTTTTAAACTTAAAAAACTTTTAAACGTTTGTTTAAAACTTAAATAGTTTAAACAGTGGAACACCTAAAGTTTCATTTTGAATTAAGATCGTACTTATGAAGTTATGAAGCTTTTGCTGGCATTTCTAATGACCAAACTAAAAGAATTGACAAATACAAATAAATTGCGGAAACTTAAATATACTTTTTGTTTTACAGAAAAGATGTTAGTCTGCCAACGCAGCTACAAAGAGCTATGGCTGCTGAAGCAGAAGCTGACAGAGAGGCCAAAGCTAAGGTTAGTTAAACATTTTTATTAGTGAAGTTTGAAACTATTATTTTTCATTCTGAGTATATTTAGAAATATAACTTAGTTAGTTTTCATGTTTGCTAAAAACGTTTTGCTTTTGCCAAAAAACTACTTGAGTAGTACAAAAAGCGTATAAGTTTTACAAATATTGAATTTTAGTTTTACTTTAGCAGAAGCACTTGTACATTTTGGAGTTATACTTTAAACTTTCGAGTTTTATTAATAGATAATAAATAATTAAGAAAAATAGTTTCAATTTTTTTAAACCAATTTTTCATTTAAAATTAACTAAGCGTATTAATATAAATATAATCTTTTGAATTAATAGTTTAAATTTGCCTGTGATTCTGTTAAAACACTAGTATGTATTTATAATTAGTTTTATTAGTTTAAAGCATACAAGCTTATAACTTTTAAAAAGTGTTGTATAGTATAAAATACACTATTATTCACTTAGTTTTCAATTTTCTTATACTAATATAATACACTAAGCTGTGTATTTTCAATTAAATTTTTAATTTTAAAGTCAAAAAATACTTTTTGCTGATGTTTGCAATCAGCTATTTTGTATTCAGACAATTAAAACTTTACGCAATTACTGAACGTAAAATTAAATTTAGGGACACTCAGTCAGTTACATTAAGTGAGAATATCCAAAAAGATAGTTCAATAACAAACAACTTTATATGTCTTAATTGAGTCAAACGAACTTAGTCACCGTACAAACAACAACTACAGGTGATAGCAGCAGACGGTGAGATGAGGGCAGCGAAGAAGTTGAAGGAAGCAGCGGACGAGATGAGCAAGAACAGCAACAGCATGCAGCTGAGGTACCTGCAAACACTGACCAGCATCAGCGCTGAACAGAACTCAACCATAGTGTTCCCCATCCCCATGGACTTGATGAGGGGTCTTGCCAATAAGTAGGCGCTCTACCTTGAAATATCCTTTTTTCAACACTCTTGCTGTAAACAAGAAATTCCGCCTTCCGTTTTACTACTAATGATTCTAAATAATACTGTATATGTATCTGTCATTCTGTTGATGAGTAGAAACAAAACTTTTAGTTTTTGTCACCTTGCTGATTAACTATTGTAAATATGATAAATAAGTTTATATAAACTTATGAAGACGCCGAGCTGAGATTGCATATTTTCAATATCCACTGCTACATTGATATCATTTCTGCTAAAAAGTAGACTTATTTTCTACTGTCTATCTGGTAGACTACTATTGTAAATATTTGATAGCTTTTGTAAGCTCATCATTTAATTTTCCCAATGATCTAACCCCACGGTCATTGCTGACAAGTGGAAACTTCCAATATTGTTTTTGTCATCCTGCTACTACTACTACTACTACTAACAATAATAATAATAACAATAGTAATAAAAAATACAATAAGTAAAATCAATATTTTAAGTTAATTTTCTACTTCTTAAGTAGAAGACAAAAAACTTGTTATCGTTATTATTTTTCTGATTGATATATTTACTAATGTAAAAATAAAATAACTGCAAATTTCTTATATACTTTAAAATAAGTAGAGCTGAGAGTACTTCTTGTCGATATATTGTTGATAAATACTATTTCTATAGAACTGTTTGTCTTTCTTGTAAACATAAAATATTTCCAAATTTTGAAAATGTTTAACTTAAGTTTTATTTTTGACGAAACACTCGTTTTATTTTTTTTTAATTACTTAAAAATAGTTACGACTAAAACAGTTATTTTTATAAAACAAAAAAAATTTAGAAAACTAAGCTTAATTTACTACAAAATTAGTTATAGTAAATTAAAACTTGTAGGTTTTACTTTGCTTTTGATAAAAAAAAACAAGTTTCTACAGTGTTTAATCGTTTATAAGTTTATTTTTTTTTGAGATGCTTGTGTAAATTTTTTCAAAGTGCGCTGTAATAAACAGCTATTTCTGATCATATAGTTCAAATGTTTTATTTTTTCATAGTCTAACGCCATACAACAATGTTCATAAAGTTCGCACTTAAAAGTAATTATTTTGTTTCACCACAGAAACAAACTGCGTAACTACCACATAAAATTTACTAGTATAAGCGCTTTGTAGCAAACTATTATTTTAATATCTGATTTTAAACGATAGACCATTTTTCACCTAAATTTCCCAAAACCGTTAAATATATAATTTAAAGCATAAGTGTAATCGATTTACTTTTGCGTAGAAAAGTTTCGACTTTTATTTATTTAGATATTATTTGTTTGATTAAATTTTATCGTCAAGCTAAACTAAAAAAATAATTAAATCAACAGTAAACGTATTCAATATTTTACTAGAAACCTAAAATCACCAACAAACCGATAGCATGTACAGTTAAAACAAATAAAAAAATTACTTAGATTTTATTGCTGTGAAAACTAAACTAGATTTTTGAATCTAATGGGAAACACAACTATATGGTCTACAAATAACAATTTTAGCATCATTTAGACAACATATTAAACTTACGTTTGTTAAGCTAACATGTGATTTTTAAGAATTTGAGAACAAGAAAAATTGTATACACAAAAAAAACAAAGTTTTATGTCAAGTTTCATACTAAGTTGGAATATATTTAAAATTGTATTTAAAAAATAAAATAAGTTAAATAAAAAATGTTTCCACAGTACCGAAGCTAAAAAAAACTTTTTGATTAAAGCTTTTATTATATACATTTCAACAGCTTAGAAATAAACTTAGCAAACAACTATTATACAAATTGTACATAAATTACAATAAACTTAAAAAACTCAATACACTTCTTGTCCAAAAAATTTAATGATCAACAAAACAACAACTTGTTGTTGATTTATGTATTTGAAAATTATAAAATTGAAAATAGTTAGCAAAATAACAAAATAACATAAAACCAAAGTCATACATTAGTTTTTAATTTTAGACAAGCAATTTTTTTTATGTTAGTAACTCTCACTTTAAGAGCATGATTGCTACAAATAATAATATAAACACTTTTTATGTGAGCAAACAAATGTATTTTTCTCACAAGTGTTAACAACTCTCAAGAAAGAGTTGTAAAAAGATGCTTTTTGTAGATATTAAAATGCCTCCAGGTATCACAAGTTTAACTGAATTAAAGTAAGAATACTAAATAAATTTGTATGTATTAAGTTTTGTGTTTTTTTAAACTCTAAATTAAGTAATGGTTATATTTTAGTTAGTAATAAAATTAAAAAAGAACAGTTATATTATTACTAAACAATTTTTCTAAATAATAGCTAAAACATGTAATAAGTTAATTTTAAACCATTAATATTTTTTTTTTATAGAATGTTCAAGTTAGTTGTATTTTATGTAATTTTTAGGTACAAAAAACTAAGTAAAAGTTTAATCTAAAAAAAAACAAAGTTACTATTTTCCTTATTAGTTCTTTATCAAATAAAATTAGTAAATATTTGTAAAAATTAGTTGAAATTTATTTATTTTTTTTTAATTAAGGTAGCAATTTTTATTGCTGATTTTAGTAATATGATTAGTAATAACTTAAAAAGTTAATAACTTACTAGTAAATACAGTGTTTTTCAACCTAAGTACGAAGCGAAAACAGTTAACGAACTCAACCGGAGGAAGTGCTTTATTTTTAAAGCTCTTATTAAGTACAAAACTAACTTTGAACATTGAATTATTTAATATTCAAGTTCGTACCTAAAAATTGATTACTCAAGCGTAGTGTTATTATATGTTTCAGAGTGTAAAGCATTTAACACCGTATTATACCCAAGTAGGTATTTTAACGATTATTACAAAATATTCTTTAATGTTAGTTAAATAGTTTCGCTTAGCAAGCAGAAGTATTTTTTCAAGTATAATTATCTAGTTTGTAGCTTAAAATTTTATAGATTATCTCTTAAAATAACTTTTTAATTTAATTTTTGGTTTTTTTAACCGATTAGTATAAGCTCTATTTAAAGTCATAGTGGTTTTCAGATATATTTATACTAAACAAAAAATTAACTCAAATACCTGTTTATTTCATTTGTTCTTTAATCTTTTATATGTATAGATTAATATTACTTTTTGTTAGTAACCACTTAGAATCGTTCGTTAAATACTTTTTTGCTTATTTGTAGCGTGATAATTAAAAAAAGATAGTTTAAACTAACACTGTAATCAAATTTATTGACTTTTTTAACCGATTAAAACAAGCTGCATTGACCGTTATAGAATTTTTTAGATAAATTTAATTTAAGTATAAGATTAAGTAGAGTAAAAAATCAATAACTTTGTTATGTTTTATTTATATAAAGTAACATTTATTTTCTGTTTACAATAATCATTACAGTATATATTGTAGTCGCAGGTATCACTTGTTCAATAAAAACTGTTTTTATATTACTGTTTATGATAAATAACTGTAAAACTTTTCAAATGTTATAGTATTTTTCTACTAATGTACGCACTTTGACAACAGCACCAAATAAGAGATTAGACGTGCAATAAGAAAAATAATCTACATGTTTAAATATGAATATAAACTATGAATTTATTGTCTCAAAAGTGCGTACCTAAATAACGTACCTAAACGAAAAGAAAACATTCTAGTTAAGTAAAAGTAAAATTTTTTAAAAATATATATTCGTGAACAGTTTTGTTTTATGCAAAAATAGCTTTTTATTGTTTTTATAGCTTTAGTTTGTTAAACCGATTCTTTAAACTTCATTTATACAAAAAAGCACCTGTTAGGTATTAAAAAATATAAGTTATTTATATTTTTTTTTTAATATTTGTAAATAGCTTCTTAATTACTTTTTAACAAAGTAAGTTAATGTTTTTCTACTTTGCAAAAAATATACAAACGTCGTTAAACTTTGTTCTAAAATTCTTAACATTAAAGTGATATACCACTTCATTTACACATAGCTACATTACACATCAAGGAATATATTTTAATTAGTTTATTATAAATTATTGTTTCTAGAGTCTTACATGCTGATAATGTCTTCAAAGTACAAAGAACTTAACAAAAAACCAAATTTTTTGCATGTAAACAAAACTAAAGAAAAAAAAACTCTGGTTGCATTGACTGAAATTTTAGAATCATCATCTCAACAGCTTAGAAATAAGTGGTGTGAACAACTACTGTACAAATTGCACATAATTCACAACCAATTCAAAAACACTGAATGCGATGTTTGCATAGAAAATTTAAGGATTGACAAAAGTAACAATTTAGTATTGATCAATGTGTTTGGAAACCAGAAAATCAAACTTGTTACGCAAGATAACATAAAAACAAAACAAGATACAAAGTTTGTAGCTCCTGAACTGATAGAAAATAAAGAAAAGACTAGAGCAGGTGATATTTGGGCAGCAGGAATTTGTATCTTTTATATATCTAATTCTACGTTTCCTTGGGAGACTGCTGACAAGAATGATAAAAGATTTTGTGAGTGGGCTAACAAAGGTATATTTCCTAAAAGTATGGATAATTATTATACTAAAGCAATTAAGAAAATGCTTTGTGTGGATCCTAATGTGCGACCAAATATAAAGGATGTGATTCAAATAACGTTAGATGCGGGAATAGATAAAAAAGTTATAGGTAAGTAAAATATAAAATATTTATAAGTTGCATAATATGAAACTTTAATAAAAAATCAATCAAATCTTTAACTTTAGGTAAGCTTATTTCAATGATAGCAACTGACTTCATTAAACGTAGAGCTAATATTCTGAGAGCGACAAAAAAGCTTCATCGACGAAATTATTACAATCAGCAGAATAGATTAACTAGTCCTAAAAAAGGTTTTTTAAGTGCTTATACTACTTTTTTATAGAACTTTATTTCTGAAAGATTTCATTACTCTTAAATATTTTAAAAAACTGTTACATAAACATATATTTTTGTCAGACAGTTTTAAAACTTGCGTGACAATTCAATCTGTAAAATTATATTTTTCGAAAGCTTAAACTTTTAACTTTTACTCATATTTAAATTTATATTAATAGACATTCTTAAACTTAGTTTTTAATATTTATTTCAATAATTAGATCTCTTTTTTCAAATCAGAGTTATTTTTGAGAAAAAGCTAAAAAAACATTTAAAACGTACTAAAATATGGTTGTTTTTTGAGCTTTTTTTTCTTTGCAGATGTGGTACCTAAAAGTTTTTTTTATAAAAATTGTAAGTCAGAAATGATATTGTGCTAGTTTGAATATCAAAGTAAACTGTGTCAATTAATTTTATGTACTTTATATTTTATAAATTAATTCAATAAAAACAAAATATTCTTTAGAATCACTATAACTTTAAAACAAATAAGTATCTTTTAATTTTATTTATAAACTTTAATTTAAGTTTTAAAACAGTTGCAGTTGAATCCACTGAGAATGAAAAGCATTTGGTGAAAAAGACAATAGAAGTTGAGACGGCAGAATTGGAATCTGAAAAAGCTGCCTTTGTTAATGGTTTAATATACTTAAACCCAGACTTAATATCTAACCCTGTATGGAGACATCCCAACTACAGATTTGAAAGATTTAATAACAAATGCGACGTCGAAAAAGCGTTTCCCAGGTTGAACCCAACCAGTGTAAAAGAATTTCTCAACAAAAATGTTAACTTCCGCTTCAATTTTTATGACGTTTTTGAACACGACTATAATGATCCTCTCCAACCTGCTTTCATGAGAACCTTCGACGCCACTCTTGACCGAGTTCACCACGCAGCCGAGATTCCAACTAATTCACAAAATAACCTCTGTGACCTGTCTAAATGCAGCCCTTGGTTGAGCAAAAAAGAACCTAAAAGTGTAAAACACAGTAAAGACAACCCCGGAGAAGGAAACATTTACACAAATATAACAGCCACTCACAATGTGGCCAATGACTATGTCGTTGTGCAAGAAAAGTGTGAATACTTTAATGAAACTCCAAATTCCATTGGTTACTGTCCCTCTGCTGTTTTGGTCAAGTCAACTGTTGCTTTCCCGCCAATTTGCGAGGGCGAAATATGGACCATTGGGTGGATACAAGGAATAAAATATGATTTAGCTGATTATTATTATGATAGAAACAAAAGGTTTGTTGTTTATAAAAAGATCCATTTTAGTTTATCAGTTTGCATATGAAAACTTGATTTATTATTACTGCTATACTTTTAGTGTTAAAACTACAAATAAAATGGTTAACCCTTTTATGAACTATTTTAAAACGAAAATAACTAATAGCAAGATACAAGGTTAGACAATCTTTACATTATAATACTATTTACAGATCATTTACAAAGATTATTAGCCTAGATAACAACATGAGGTATTGTAATGACAGTGACAATATAGCTTTTCCATGGTATGGTAAAGAACAAATAACTACTATAGAAGGACCAACAAGTAAACATACCATTTTTCAAGCCTTGGTTAGAGTTTTACTTATTTTTTTAACAAGTAAATTATTCTTAATAAAATAACTACCCTACTAAGCTAATTTATAACAACTTAAAATTTTTTTTTATTTTTAAAAGATAATCAAAACTTTAGACCACTTTTAGATTAGAAGTAGAATCTTATTACACTTCATTATTGATTAATTTATTATATTTACCTTAATTTAAACAAAATCATCAATTTAAAATATAATAAGATGACTAGCGACATTTAATATTTTTAAATTTATTGCAAAACCAGGTTTTAATGAAAGGTAAAATTAGTTACAAACCTAATTTATAAATTGTAAATGGTTTTAACAAACGTAGAAAAAAAGTTAAATAATACTTAACAAAATTTAATTAAGAAAACTTAAACTTAACTCACAAAATAATTTAAAATAGAAAGTATATTACAATTAACCTAAATTCAAACTATTGAAACCTACAGCATTCCCTATTAATATTAACTAAACAGTGTTTAAAAAGTCAACAAAATTTAAATTTAATAAAGTTTAGTGATATGCCTGGTGGATCCATGCCATCAAGGGAAGATGACGGTCGACTGCTCAAAAAATTTCACAGAGATTTCAAAGCTGAATTGATGCTGGCTGCAATTGAAGAAAACTCGGGTCACATGATCATTCTGGCAGCTGTTGATTGGGGAAAAACAGTTGGGTTGAGGTACGATCGAACGAGAATTGAGCATGATAGAATTAGTTTGACCAATCATACTAGCTACTGCAATATAATAAATGGTTAGTGTGTTTTGTATTAAACAGACTTTTAGTTTAACAAGAAACATAACTAAAAAGTTAAAATAGTTAAAATAGACTGTCACATACTTAGCTCTCTAAGAATAATTAAGTCCAGTTTTAAATCATGAAAAACCTAGACCAAGTGAGGCTAGTGTTAATATATTTACAAAAACTCAGCTTGTCTGAGACTATTTATAAATTTATCAAAACCTTGGGTTTATTTTGATATCTTTAAAAATTCTTTAACTGTTGCTTTACTGGATTTTTTTAATTGGTAATTAACTATTAATATTTAAAAAATTCAAGATCTAAAAATGTCTAGTTTTTAGTGTAGTTTGAATTATTTTTTTGCTTATAAATATCACTCTTTAAGGCTAGCTTGTGTACTAAGTCTTAACTTAACTAAATATTTAAATTTACCATTTAATAAAAAATACCAGGCCAAGACTACTGGTTGTTAATTTGGGTAGTGGCAATGTATTATTAAATGAATCTAGTTAGTATTTTAGACCTGTGTGATACAAGTAAAATGTTATTGTAAAAGTAAAATCATCGATTTTAAAAGTTTATTGAAAGAAATGGATAGGGTAAACTGGTAAATTTAAAGTTAGCGTGTAAAAATAAACTGGGTGTTACCAAATTATTAGTACAAAAACAACGATTAAAAGTGTTTACATTTTCTTAAACACTAGCGGCGCTAAAGAATACAAATTGGGGTGCATAGAATTTAAATTTTGTTATTTAGGGTTCACGGATTCGAAGTAGCGTGTCGACCACTGCTTTAATCTATAGTAGGGGTAGGCAACGTACGGCCTGCGGGCCGGATCCGACCCGCAGAGTAAAAATGAACGGCCCCGACCGTTTTTTTAACTTTAATGGTATCCGGCCCGCAAATGAAAATGAACTGCCCGCGAGCAAATTCATAGGCCTCCAAAGGATCAATATTTAATTTATTCAATAATTTTGTATCATATTTTTACAACACAAAACTGTAAGAATTTGACTTTAACAACATGCTAAAAATTTACTTTATAAATTTATGTCTACTGATAAATAAACCATTTTGTCCTTATATTTTGTGTTGTTCTAACTTAGTTGGAATATCTTTTTGTAAAATTACCCCAAGCAAAGTGTTTTATTTAAGTACGATATTTTACATACGTACCTTTGTCAATTATAATGTCAATTCTTTTTATAGACAATATTTAAACATCTGACATGTCTCAATCTACATCTTAAGTTGTCAGACTTGAGAAAATTTTTTGAATTCGAAGGATTTAAAAAATTGATCATCTGTTAACCATAAATTTATATTCCGGCCGGATCCGAAACTTTTATTAACATTAGAATCCGACCGGATCTGTATCTCGACTTAAAACTAGTTTCTAGTCGGATTTGGATATAAAAAGACATTATTCGGCTGGATCTGGATACTGGATCCGGTAAATCAATAATTTGAAGTGTTCCGGCCCGCAAAAGACTAAATTTTTCCGAATCCGGCCTGTTGATTGAAAAACGTTGGCCACCCCTAATCTATAGATATGAGTAGGTGTCTAATTCGCACGAGCGAACAAAATTGCACGAAGACAAAACTGCACGACGACACTTTCGCACGAGGGGATATTTTGTACGAGTAGACAATTTTGGACGGAGACATGGTATTATATTTTTGCACGGGTCGAGTTTTTTGTTTATTTTTATTTATTTTATTTTTTTTATTAAACTTTTTTTTTTTCTATTTTATTTAGTGTTTTATTTGTTATATTTTACTATCACTGTTATTTTTAAGGTATAATTATTTGTTTGTTTTCTATATCAGTGTTACCACTAACTTTTACCCTCGGTCGGTAGTTTTTTTTTAAATTAATTAATTATTATTATTTATTTTTATTTTTTTGTGTTTACTATAACTGTTACCCCTAACCCTTACCCTCGGCCAATAACTTTTTTTTTCTTTTTGTTTTTTTATTAATTTAACTTTAAATTTTTTTCTGTTTTTTTTTACTCTCTTGCAAATAGACCCTCCGTACAAAATGCTAACTCGTGCAAAATTTACCCTTGGCGCAAAATTGTCTTCGTACAAAAGAATTTTGTGCAAAATTTACCCTTCGTGCTACTTTATCTTAGTGAAATTTTGACCCTTTCCCATAGTATATATATGAAATGTTTATATTAATAGGCTACTTTGTAACAAACAATTTGATAATTTATAATTTGTTTTAAATTTAATATGTGTTTACTAACTTTTTACTTGTTGTGATAGTATTATTTTTAAAATTTTGTACAAAAATAGAATAAGTACTGATTTTTAGAGTTTTGTGGTCAAATGCACTTAGTATAAAAATATATTTCTTAAAAAAAGAATCTTCACAGATCCAACACCTTTGATGTCTAAAGATCCTGCTTACTTCATCAGCAATCTTTCTTTAGCATTGAAAAGACCAAGATCTGGCGAACCCATATACACTGCATTGCACGGACCGTCGGCCAACGGGCAAGACATTAAATATATGATAGACGATAGAGGGCGTACAAGAGTGGAAGATGACGAAATGATGAGTAAATGGAAAACTCCAGGCGCTTTGTATTTGTATCACGGTGCGAGGTATTGTGTGGAGAGAAGAAATGATGCTAATCATGAATTGTTCAGTTCTTATCGCGACGCTTCAAAAGTTAATTACCCAACTCATCAGCAAGAATTTGACCTACACGATGGCACGACTTGGGGAGCGGAGCTTGGTTTGAGAAAAGGTTTGCTGGACACACTTCACATGCCTCAATTTCCAGTGAAAACTCTTTTGGCTAGGGACATAGTTCCAAATGCTGACGATTAAGATTTAGCGAGGGACATAGTCGCTGTGATTTGGATTTACTGGATTTCAATTTTTTAAACTTTTTCGGCTAGTGATGGTAATGATCCATTGGGATTTCCTTTTCATGTTCTGAAAATTTAATTTTTTGATAAAGAAAAGGCAGAAGTTTTTAAAAGTTAAGCTTAAATATTGTTTTTTTTATTATGCTTTATCTATTCGTGATATTAATTGAACGTTTTATTAAGCAAGATAATTTTAAAATGTAATGCTTCGTTAGTAAAACTATATTAATTAATAACTTATATTCTTAAATTTTAAACTGTTACTTATTCTAACCACTTGTATGCTATAAACAGTTTGTCAGTTATGTTTTATTTTAGCCTAATAGATAATAACATCAGTCAAATGAACTATTTTTAATCCCTTGTTTTCAAAAAACATTAAATTTGAATACTTTAAGGAGAAAAGAAGTTTTAAACGATAGTTTTAAAAAAAATTGTAAAAGAAATTGCAATTTGTTTAATGAAAAATAGTCAATTAGTCAGACAGAAAAATAGTAAAATAAAGTTTGAAACAATGTAGGCCTTAATAACCATAAACTTACCGTAGTAAATAAATGCGTGTACATAAAAAAACAACATTCAAGTTCTAGTTAATAAAAATATTTTAGACAAAAAGACAAACAATTTTTTTTTACTAAGTATTTATAAAATAAATTCCTTATATGCGAACTATATTCGAAAGGATTAGTTTGTTTTTGAACGCTTTATGATAAAGATTTTTAATCTTATTTTGTAAATCAAATACTATAAATATCACATCTTTAAAATTAAGTAAAATTGGAAATAAACTTTTAATATGGTAAAATATATTAGAAAAAAAAATCTTCTTTGATTATTGTTATTAAACAGTTTGAAACTTTATAAGCTTATTTGTCTCGTTAATATTTAGTTAAAAAAGTTTATAAAATTATAAATACTAGCAGTAAAGAGCATTTACAATACACAAGTGAGTAATAATTTAAAAAAAGAAAATTTTATTAAAAGAATGAATATTTCCTTTATTATAAGTTATAATTTCAAAACGAATTTCACTCATGATACTTTTGTACAGTCTTTTTTGCGTAACTTGTTTTTAAAGATAAATATGCTTGTTTTACGCCATAAATTAAACATGAGAATAAAAAGTCATATAACAAATTTCCAATAAGTTTGTTACAAAATAAACTATAGCTAGTTTTTGAAAAAGCAACACCGTAAACTAAACTAAAACTAAAAATTAAAAAAGGATATTTTTGATACGAATTATAAATGTTTAGCAAACAGTTTATTATTATATAAATAAGATAGAAAGCAAAGTTTTTTTTTATTGCTGTTAACTTATTTGTCTTATCACGACCAATTTTACTTCTCTCTGTAAAGCTGATTTTCACTTAGTTCATTTTTTGTGTTTTCCAAAGTTTCTTTCAAACTCTTCTTTCTCTTCAACAACTCAATCTTCTCATTCTGAGCGTTTTTCTTTCTCTGTAAAGTTTTAAACTCTTTCTTCACATCTCTCTCCAACATTTTTGATTTTTCCTCAAAGTTATTTTGTATCAAGTCATGCAGTAAAGCAACTGAATCAACATTTTCTTCATTCATTCGTTTAACTTCCGATTTCGTATTTTCAAGATCGGCTATCTTCTTTTCATACGTGAACTTCTGCCGATAAGAGTAAATTTTCTTGTTTTTATTGAGATCCTGCAAGACTTTTTCCACTTTTGATTGTTACTTGTCCTCTCTGTTTCCAGTCCAATTAAAAACTTTTGTGAAACTTTCCTGTGTTCTATTGTACAGTTTTATATCTAACTCTGCTATGTATCGATTGATTGTTTTGATCTCCCTGCTTATATGCTTTATCATGATTTTTAAATCTTTTAAATCAAATTATTTTTCACTGATATCAGTTTGGTCTAAACCTAAGATATCTAAACTTTTGCTAGATGTACTACTCATTTATTTTTTTTATACTGTAATAACTATTCTTGTTTTTGTTTGTTTTTGAAATAGTTATGATAAATTAATCTCTAAATGATTAGTTTAAAGTCTAAAGTAAAATTTTGAAGAACTTAGAAAGTATAAACATCATAAAAAGTCTCTAAAGTTATTTCAAAATTTGACGGAAATACTTCATAAAAAGTTGCATTTTTCAATAGAAGCTAAAAATTTTAAAGCTCAGTTTTTTAAAGTTAAAAAACATGAACTGGAAGTTTTTAAAAGAAAGTAAACAATGTACATTAAATACAGTATTATTTGTAGGTTTACAATATTTATAGAAATGTACAGAACTAAAACAAAGTAATCTCTAAATTCTTTACAATACTGTTTTTACGTAATATTTATCTCCCAGTAAGTTTATAAGTCATTATCTAACAAATTTTATACTTGCTTAGAATACTTTTAACAAGTACTATTATCATAAAATACAAAATTAAACACAACTTGAATACTATACTAATATACTTGTAAAAAGATTAGTTTGTAAAAGGTATGTTTTCCAATATTTTTCTAACTCCCATATCTTTAATGTTTTGTGAATTTAACAATTTAAACGGTTATACCAACGATTATCTTAAATTTAAATCATTTGTTTTTACAAAATTTGTAAAAGAACTTCCACCAACGAAAAAGGTTAAAACGGGCATTTGGTAAAATCTTTAAAATATGCTTACTTTTTTATATATAAGACATTTTACTTACATTAAAAAATACAAAATAGTTCTACATATCGACAAAAACTGATGTAACTATAGGAAATTATTTAAACAGATTAGTGTTTAGTTTTAACTATGTTTTTTTAATCAATTAAAACTACTTACGATTGTTCATAATTAGATAAAAATCACTAATATTTAGCTTTACCTAATTATTGTACTGTTCACTTGGGCATAACGGTATTAATTGAAAACTTTGACATTCTTGAGTTTTATATATCACATATATATTACTTAATTTTTGCCTACAACACCGAAAATATCAAGTCACTTTAACAAATATTTTTTAAGACTAAATAAACATTAGTTACTATTTATAGACATAAAGATTAAAGTTAAAAATATGCTTTTATTAAAATTTACTATGAAAACAAAATATATAGACTTATTAAAATTTTTGATTTGATTTTAAAAAAGTACTTCTTTAAATTAAACGTTGTTTCGTAAAGTAAATTTTATATCTTTGGACTAAATTAAAAACTAACCAAGTCGAAATACATTAAATATGTCAACTAATATTTTCTATGTAAAACTACTTTAATTATATTAAAGTAGTTTTAAACTTCTTAGATTCAATTAAGTTAACTCAAACAAATTTCATTTGTGAGAATATTTTATTGTTTTTTAATTATTTTACAACTTTAAGCTATAAGTCTTTAAAATTCCTAAATTAAACTTTTATTTCAAAAGTTTGTAAAATTTTTTAGCTCATAAAATGAATATTAAAGATTAAGAAAGGTGTTAGTAGAGCTATATGAATTATTTTTAAAAAGTCTAAAATGAGTCAAAAGTTTTATTTTAATTGAAACTAATTGTTCAGTAACTTTATTGAAGTAATTAACTACAATTTTTGTAATAAAACAGTTTTTGTTGTACTTTAAAACAGATATTTATTACAAAAGTTAGATTATAACTTAATATAAAGTAAAGATAGTTTAATTCAAAGATTAATATTGACGAAATAATACTTTGTTTTGTTTTCGGACATCGCTTTAGTTAAATCCAAATATATTTCTAGAAAATTAGTACGAAGTATACGATTAAGGTTTATTTTCAACTTAAGCCAATTTAAGCTTTTTAAATACAATAAGTTGCTATTTGTTAATTGCAACTAAGTTTTTTTAATTACTTTAGGTAAAGAATCTCATAAAGTTGTTTGTTATTCTCATAATTTTTATTTTTATTTTCAACAACAAAAAATTTAAATTTTTTAATGTTTACAATTAAGTAAAACTTTCAAAATATAACTAGTTTAGTTCAAAATTGTTATTAGATACTGTCATCAATGTTTTCTTCACTTATTGTAAACTTTGCACCATCCATACCATCCATAGCTATTGACTTTAATTCAATCTTTTATCTTAAATCTTATACTAGTGATAGCTTTACTAGAAGCAAATATTAAGAAAAAATAAGTTGCAAACCAATAAGCTTTAGTTAAAGATTTCTCGGATAACTTTCACTCTTATTATCTTTAATTAATATTCATTACTGTATACTTCACGGAATCATTTATATTTACAGCATGTTGCATTTTATTAAATAGTTTTATATTTACGACACTGTTTAAACTAGTATTTTTAAAAGGCATTCGGTGCAACGACTAGATATATTTCTAAGTGTACACATAGCAAGGAATAAAAGAAAAACTTGTTTTAAATAGTAACAGTAATAATCATCATAAATAAACAATAGTAAAATACAAAGTAAATTACTAAAAGCTAATCAAAATACTATTTGTTAAGCTGAATAAATACAAACATATAAACATTAATAAGAACATTAAGTAAATAAAGCAACACTATAGTCAAGTTTTTATTGCCTACAAAGGGTAGGTTTTTATTTAAAATACATTTAGCTTCCATTTTAATTAAATCAAACACGTTATAACAATTTTTTATTATCTGAAATCTCTCTAAATTCAGAATAACTCTGATTGTTCACCAAATGTTCCTCAATAGCAGATCTTTTTATTGCATTCTTAATTTTATTAAAATTATTTACTTTTTCTTTTTTCGCTAAATTCAAAAGCTTATTGATACAAGCAGGTATGTGTTATTTGGCTTTTTTCTTCAGCTGTCTAGTAATAAGACCGGTATAACTAGTGTCGCAATAGCATTCGTATTGGTATATAACCATGGTTTTATTAAATGTGGGTACCTTGTTTTTGCCTTCATGTGCCAACATAGGACTTGTAGTAAAAAATACTCACGGTTTTACAGCTGAAAAAGTAGAACTTGGTAGCAGCTTAATATTCTTCTCTAAATAAGCACATTTTTTGTTTATCTGTATAATTTACAAGTGATTACACATTTTTGGTTCGATTTCCTTTTTTTTAAACATCAAGGTGAATTTTTTTGTCAGCAAACAAATGAGTATTTGTTACAAATATTGACAATTCTCAAGTGCGAGTTATGTAGAGAATGTATTATGTAAATTTTAAAATGCCTCCAGCTATAAAAAATGTGACTTTAACTTTATTTGAATTTGAAAAAAGATTTTGTTATACATTTTAGGTATTATAAACTTAAAATAAACAATGGTTATAGGTTAGTTATTATTTAAGTCAAACAAATACGTTGTTTATGCTGAGTTAATTATCTAGCTTAAAGCTTAAAAATGCTGTAATTTTTTTTTAAGTAAAGCTGAAATTGAAATATTTTCTTTTTAACTTAAAGTTAGCTTTTGTTGCAGTTTTTGTAGTTCTTATATAGAAAACACGTAATAAAATATTAGTATGATACTAAACAAGGTTAATGTCTACTTTTATGAACTCTACATATATCAAGTTTAGGTTTCGTTAAATATTGATAAGAATCTATGTAACTTTAATTTCAGTTTAGAGTAAACTTTTTATTTTTGGTCTTAGTGGTATGAGTATTAATGACTCAAGAAGTTAACAACTAACATAAAGTTAAGTTTTATTTCCACCAAAGTACTTTGATGACACTACAAAATAACTTACTAAACTGGAAATGCGTAAATTTGCGTTAATTTAAAAATTTGTACCTAAGAAATGCTTACTCAAGCGTGGAGGGTTACTATATGTTTTAGAGCAGTGCTTCTGAACCTTTTTCTGGTGGCGGAACCCTTTTCCAAAGTTCAACTTTTCTGCGGAACCCCTAATTTAATTTGACATAAAATGTTTAATATAATATTTTCTGCAAAACACAAAATAATTCCAGTGAAAAACGATTTTTTTAGCAAAACTATATCATTGTTAGAAATCATACCAACTGTAATAATATTAAGTCGAGTCAAACTCATAGTGCGCCAGAGGCAATAGGTATTTTATGATTCTATAATAAATAAACGAAAACAAACATGATTAATCGCAACGTCATAAAAATTTTTACTTGCATAATAAAAACAAAATGAGAGCTACAAACAATAACGAAATGAACATGAACCTAATCGAATTCACAGATTAATGTAATAAACGGGTAGAATGCCTAACCAAAAATAAATAAAAAACATTTAGTGCGAAACTTGAACTTGTCTCTTAGCAACAAGCGTGTCAATGCGCGGCTGGATTTTGGATAGACTGAGACGGAGACAGGCAGATATGATGGAGTCAGCATACAGTTCCTTTGCTTCGTTTTAATGTTTGTTACATGCGAAAAGCCGGACTCGCAAAGATAAGTGGTGGTGAATGGTAAAAGAAATTTTACTGCAACGCTTTGCTAAGACGGGGTACTCTGAAATTGCACATATCCAATAATCTAAAAGCTCCTTCCCTTTGAAACTCAATTTTAAATTGCTATCTTCAGATAGTTGCAGCAATTCGTTTTCTGTATTTGTAGGAAGATTCACTTCTTCTGAAGCAATATCACACATAAAAGGATTCAAAATCCATAAATTTCCGATGCGAACATTTTCAGGAAAATAATGTTGAAACTTTATAGACAACAGATCAAGGTGGTTGTATATTTTGTCATTAAAGTTGAGTTCTATACATTTTTCATGAGCCTCATCAAACCGGTGAAACATCGCAAAATTACCATTGCTAACCTTTTTCTTCCAAAAGTTAATTCTATTTTTAAACGCTTCAATCTTGTCTGTCATGACAAAAATAGAATTTTGCTTCCCTTGCATGCTTTAGTTCAAAGCGTTGAATTCTTCGAAAATATCGGTGAGATAGCCTAGCTAAAAAAACATCATCTCCAAAGAACTTCACTTATTCTGAGCCTTTATCTTTAAGAAAGGTGAACACCTGCTTCTTTAATTCAACGAGACGAACCAATGTCCGCCCCTTCGACAGCCAGCGAACTTCGTTGTGATAAAGAAGTCGCAGATGGTCAGCATCTAAACTTTCACATAGGTCTTTGAAACATCTGGCCTTTGTGTCACTTTTCTTTATAAAATTAACAGTTTTAATCGACGCTGAGAGAACTTCTTGTAAACAAGAAGGAATATGTTTTGTTGCCAAATTTTCTCTATGTAAAAAACAATGTATCCATTTAATACTCCATTTTATGTGTTTCATTTTTTTTTGAAGTTTTATGATTTATGTTTATTTTTTCTTTCAAATTTCTTTTTTAAATTTCGAAAGACTTTGCGGAACCCCTGAGAGGCGTCGCGGAACCCTAGGGTTCCGCGGAACCCCCTTTTAGAAGCACTGTTTTAGAGTGTAAAGCTTATAACACTGTATGATACAGAAACAGACGAAATGTACAGTAAATGCTAAATATTAAATATTGTTAGCTTAAAAATAAGTTTAGCTTACCTATAAGAAGTATTATTTAAACATAATTTTGATTTTCAGCTTAAAGTTTTAAAAGTTGTTTTTAAACCTGTTTTGTAGCATAAACTTTTGGCTTTATTTAAGCGATGTATGCTGTAGTTACTCTTACTACTGTTATAGTATTTTTTAAATATATTTATACTAAATAAAAGATAAACGTAACCAACAAATTATTTTATTTGTTTCTTTTTTTTTTATTGATATAAATTAACACTAGTTTTTGTTAGTTACCATACAAAAACTTTTATAAACACTAACTATTTAGAATGTAGCTTAAAATTGTAAAAAATTTATACACACCAAACGTGTAAAATAAATTTTTGATTTTCTAAATTCAATTAAGCTGTTGTCACAGTTATTTTAGATATATTTAAAATAAATATAATTTTAATATAAAATACCAAAATTATACTTTTTGTTAGCTTTTATGTATATAAAGTAAAGTTTGTTTTCGTTTATCAGTAATCACGTCCTATAGAATAAATACTTGTGTTTGAGGTGAGAAAAACTTATTTTAAAAAACTTTGTTAACATTCGTTTTAATAATTGAAAACTGTCAAACTTTTCAACTAATACAGTGTTGTTTCATTGAGCAAGCACTTTGATAGCAGTACAAAATAACGTACTTAACCGGAAGTGTGCACTAAAAAACAAGTTTAAACATGTTTAAAAATAGTTTCTAAACAAGGAATTTATTAGTTCAAAAGTGCGTACCTAAGCAGATGAAAAAATGTTCTAATAAAGTTGTTGTAGAATTATTGAAAAAAATAATTATTCTCTGTCAGAACTTTTGTTTTGAGTATATACAACTTTTTATAAATTTTATAGCTTTTATTAGTGTAATTGTATTTTAAATTTATTGTATAAAAAAAATTACAACTTACGTTTTTAAAACTAAAAAATTTTTAAGTTTATTTTAATCTATTTTTATATGAGTTGGTTAATTTTTAATGAAGTTTTTTTTATTTTTTATTTACTTAACTAATACTATTAAATTTTGCTAATATAGTTTTACTACTTAATAGAGTTAAAGCTTTATTTTAACATTCTGAGCAAAGAGTAATATAAGACTTTTCCTCTACTTAACTAAATTACATATCAAAATATACATTTTGATTACTTTTATTATAATTCATTATTTCTAGAATATTATACACTAACAATGTCTTCAAAAACCAAAGAAGATGAAAATAAACAGAATATTTTGCATGGTAACAAAACTAAAGAAAAATACACTCTAGCTGATTTGACCGAAGTATTAGAAACATCAACTCAACAGCTTAGAAACAAATGGTGTGAACAATTACTGTACAAACTGTACATAATTTACAACGAATTTGAAAACACTGAATACGATATTTGTCTTAAAAATCTAAAAGTTGACAAAAATGACAATTTAGTATTGTTTAACGTTTTTGGAAAACAGAAAAGCAAACTTGAGGCACAGCATAATATAAAAACGCAACCAGATATAAAGTTTGTAGCTCCTGAACTGTTAGAAAAAAATGAGAAAACTGAAGCAGGTGACATTTGGGCAACAGGAGTTTGCATATTTTACATTATCAGTTCTAATTTTCCTTGGGAGGCAGCTAATAAGAGTAATAAAGCATTCAAATCGTGGGCTTACAAAGGTAATTTTCCTAAAATCACAGACTATTCATATACACGAGCTCTGAAGCAAATGCTTTGTGTAAATCCTGAAAAGCGACCAAATATAAAAAACGTGATTAGAATGACTTTAGATACCGGAACAGATAAAAACGTTATAGGTAAGTTGAGTACACTTAACATACTAATCAAAATACTACTAAATCTCAAATTTTAGGTACGCTTATTTCAATGATAGCAACTGACTTCATAAAACGTAGAGCTAATGAACAGAGAACAGCAAAAAAGCTTAATCAACGAAACAAAAACAACCAGAAAAATAAATTAGTGAGTCCGACACAAGGTTTGTAATGTTTTTAAATATTACTTGTTTTTGAATTTTTGTCAAAAAATTGTTCCAATATCCATAAAAATTTTAAAAAATAACGTATTTTAATCTTTTTTATCAACAATTTAAATGCTGTCAATTGAATTTTCACAAACTTAAATTTTCGACGCTTTGTTATAGCTTATTTTTTTTCAGCTTTTTTAAAAACAACAACAACTCTACTAACTAGATCTATAAAATTTATTATTTATTTTTCTTCAGGTTATTTTTTGAGAAACCGCTAAATTAAGTTTTTAAGCGTAATGAAACATTGCTGCTTTTAGAAACTATTTTTTTATGTTTTCTTATTATACTTCTTAAATAAACCTCATTTTTTTAAATATACTTTTGCAGATGTGATTTTTACAAAAAGCAATTGTCAGATATAATTTTGTTTTAATTTAAATAGTTTTAATCATGTAAATCGTGTCAATTAGTTTTACTTATTTATTATTGTATTAACAACACTAAAAAATCACAAACACTAAATGTTAGCAACATAAAAATATAACACGCTTTTATTTTACTATTTACACGTTTAAACAGTTGATGTTGAATGCACTGAGATTGAAAAGCTTTTAAAGAAAAAGACAGTAGAAGTTGAGACGGCAGAATTGAAATATGAAAAAGCTGCATTTGTTCATGGTTTAGTATACTTGAACCCAGATTTAATATCTAACCCCGTATGGAGATATCTAAACTACAGATTCGAAAGATTTTGCAAGTCTTGCGACGGTCAAGAAGCTTTTCCGGGCGAAACCGACGTGAAAGGAATTCTCGGGAACCGCGTTGGTTTCAGCTTCAATTTTTATGACGTTTTTCGTCACAACTTTGAAAATATTCTTCAGGCTGCTTTCTCGAGAATCATCGACGCCATGCTTGAACGGATTCACCGTGGAGCCGAACTTCCAACTGATTCAGGAGATAACCTCTGTGACCTGTCTCAGTGCAGTCCATGGCTGAGCAGAGAACAACCTAAGAGCGTAAAACACAGTAACGACAACCCCGAAAAAGGAAACATTTATACAAACATAACAGCCACCCACAATGTGGAAATGACTATGTAGTTGTGCAAGAAAAATATGAACAATTTACTTTTAACTCAGATTTTATTTGTTACTCTACCTCAGCTTTTCTGGTCAAGGCAACTGTGGCTTTCCCGCCAATTTGCGAGGGCGAAATATGGACCATTGGGTGGATACAAGGAGTAAAACATGATTTAATTGATTATTACTATGATAGAAACAGAAGGTTTATGTTTTAAAAACATCTTTAAATTGCAAGTATTTTTAAAATTACCATTCTAAACAAACATTAACTTTACTTTAACAGTTTTAACACTTGGTTTTAATCTAAAATGTCTTTTAAATAAAAACTATTTCACTTCAACAATCTAATTAAAAGTCGAACAATTGCTTATATTTAAGTACAGAAAAATAAAACATATTTCATTTTTTTACATAAAAAAAATCAACATAGAAATAAAAATATTTGTACAACGTTTTTTATCATAAGCTTAAAAAAATTATTAAAAAATATAAAGTTAAATTAAATATTTAATTTAATTGAGATATACTAACTATCTTTTTTATACTGTATTATTGTTTATGCTTTGAACTTAATAAAGTCTTAAAATAAGTTACTGTCTTTGGCAAATCAATAAAATTTAACATAGAGAAAGAAATGTATTTACATATCAATAAAAAGTAATGTAGTATCAATAAATTATTTGTAAAGTATTTCAAAACTAAATAAATAGAAATATTAAGACAGATTAAGACAACATTTGAATTAATTTAATTTCATTTAGATCATCTATAAAGATAATCAGCCTTGATAAGCAAATGAGGTATTGTCATGACGGTGATAATGTATTTCCATGGTACGAAAAAAAAATAAATAGTTACTATAGAACAGGGGTCGGCAGGCAGTTGGTGCTCGCGGGCCTAATTCCAAGTTTTCAAAATCTTCGCGGGCCACAGTTTTAGTTTTAGTGATCTTTGAACAATCTTTTGGTTTTAGTTTTGGTCACACCAGAGATAATCTTACTTTTATATACTTTTAAACTTAAAATGACTTTTAGCTACACATTGAATGCCTATTTAATATACAAAAATCTATTGGAATAGAATTTACATTATTAAATACACTTAAGTCTTAATAAAATATATACTTTCTAAAAAACTTAATTAGTTAAACTTAATAAGTTATTTTTACTATTTTACTTGCTACCTAACTCTCTATAAAAACAGAACTTGAAAAACATTTATAGGTCTTTTTTATACATTTTTTATATTATGAATAACCTTTTCGTATTTTAAAATATGTTAATTTTGAAAATAGTTTTTGCGTCTTAAATAGTTTGCACTCTTTTGTAAGTTCAGTAAATAGTTAATAAAATAAATTCAATACCTATTTATACTGAAGAAAAGCTAAATATATTTTTTTTTAATAATTAATGCTTGAATACTTTAGAAAAATTTATAGGTGCAGTTCCAAAACAAAGCACAACAATAGGTAAAGAAATTTTAAAAGCAAAGGGGCAATGCACCAGTATAAAGTTTTTTTTAAATGCAACTTTTTGCTTCTATTTTAAGTATAAAATTAAGTTAAAGGTAAAAAAAATGTCTTAAATTTTATAGAAAAAATTACAAGATACTGTTAGGCTACTTTGAATGTGTTTTTTAATAAAAAAGATTTATATGTCAAATCAAAATTACATTACTTAACATGTAAAAATTGTTTAAAATTCTAGATTTTTTCAAAAATTCTCATACTCAAGGCTTTTTCAGATTTTATAAGTATAAAATTTTAAATTCCAAGCTTTTTCGGGGTTTTTCGAAACACAAATTGTTCACACTTATTTGTATACAATTAATAAGTAACATTTAAAATTATATCAGCTGCAAAACTTAAAATTTAAAATAGATTTTAATTCAAACATACACTGTGCATTGAACAAAACTTACGTCATAAACTTAATTTACTTCTCTTTGAAGCAAAATAGCCAGTCTAAGTGACCAAAACTAGCCTAATATTTTAGCATACAAAATGCAATTCAAGCCAAAAACTGAAAAATGACTAAATTTGCCTGAGATTTGAATTCTATACACAACCATAGTCTGAGTGTGTGGCAATTTTTTTTTCGGTCGAATTTGAACTATTATGATTAAAAATGTACAAACTTAATATATTACTATTTCTCAATCTAGTTTATATTAAATAGGTTATTCCAAAAAACAGCAACTGTTTATATTAGTATGCAACGCATAAAAGTTAACTTATTTTGCCAAAAAAAATTATTTGAAAAATCAAAAAGTATACCTAACAAAAACTTTTTTAATTTATGTCATATATATTGTTTTAGGTTCGTCTATGCACATTTAGATATTACAAGCAGAAACAATAATGTTAAAAAATTGTGCAATAATTAAATTTTATCTCGTTAAGTATTGAATTAAAAATGGTTTAAAATATGAGCATCTTTGTTAATTGGTGTGCAGAGGAATTAGTTAATAATGCAAGGAAACCTTTAAAAAAATTAGAAGTGTCAAAATCAAAAAAGAAACTTAACCTTATTTCTTCTTATTATGTTATATTAAATGTTTTTGTGCACAATAAAATATAAGATTTAGTGATAAAACATCTGTAATAGAAACTTAGTTATAAAAAAGGTGTAAAAAACTAAATTGTTTAGAAATGACATTTTAGTAAATTACTGTGCATTACTTTTTTACAAAATGGAAAAAAAATACATTTAGTTTATTTACTAAATAGGTAAAATATAACTATTTTACTAATTCGAAGCATTTTTTACACTGTTTTATCAGAAAATAATTTGCTGTTGTATTAAAAAAATTATAATGAAATAAAGAAAAAAATCCTGGTGGAATGCTGTCCTGTCTTTTTTACAACTTTAAGCTAGTTCAGTAAAGTCTTTTAATTCTTTTAAAATGTTATACAGTGACTAAAAACTTAATTAATTAAAGAAATTTAACTTAAAAGATATTTTTGCTCAGCGGGCCACATTTACATGCTCGCGGGCCGCAAAGTTTTCTTTCGCGGGCCGCATTCCATTTAAAAAAATAACGTGCTCGCGGGCCGTAGATTTACTCTTCGCGGGCCGCATTTGGCCTGCGGGCCGCAGTTTGCCGACCCCTGCTATAGAAGGACCAACTTACAAACATTCTATTGTTCAAGTCTTGGTTAGAGTTTTACTTTTTAAAACATGTAATATATTCTTAGTATAGCTATTTGTCCTAATACACTTTAAATAAGAGCTTATATAGTATAATTTATATCAATTTGTCCCCTCATTCAGTTTTGTACGCTCGTTAAAATTTGACAGCTACCCCTATAACATATTGCTTGTAGTTTCATTTTATGACTGTATGATACTAATATATACAAATAAATTTCAATGTTTTAAAGAACAAACCTCTTACAGTAGATTTTAAATTTAAATCAATGACACATACAGTTTTTCAAACCCGATCAGATTTTCTTTAAATTATCGCTCCCATTTAATTATAAAAAAAAACAGTTTGACGACATACCTGGGGAAGCCATGCAGTTGCGTGAAGACGACGGTCGAAACCTTGAAAATTATCATCGAGACCAATGCTGATTTGATGCTGGCTGCAATTGAAGAAAACTCGGGTAACATGATCACTCTGGCATCTTTTGAGTGGGGAAAAACAGTTGGTTTGAGGTACGATCGAACGAGAATTGAGCATGATAGAATTAGTTTTACCAATCACACCAGCAACTTAAATAAATTTAATGGTTAGTTTTTTTTGATAATGAGTTACTTTAAAAAGTAATACAGTTTATTATCTATAAAAGAGTAAAAACGTTAAAAAGAATATTGTTTTTTAATATTTTTAAAACTTTTTTAGTCTAAGAAACAAGATGTTTTAATTTTATTTTACTAGAGCACGTCTTAAACATATTTAATTAACAAAAAACATTTCAAGTTTTAAACTAAAAATCAAGTTCAATCATAGTAAAAATTTTACGTATTGTATACAAGTTTTAGAAAATAGAATAAAAACCGATTTAAAAAGGTTTTATTATCAAATAGACTTGATATAAGAGTGTAAGTTTTAAAAAAGGAATTCTTTCAGATCCAACACCTTTGATGTCTAAAGATCCTGCTTACTTCATTAGCAATCTTTCTCGGGCAATGAAAAGACCAAAGCCTGGTAATCCCATATACACTGCATTGCATGGACCGCCGGCCAACGGGCAAGATATCAGGTACGAATGGTATTTTGATGGCAATGCGTGGCAAACGAGAGTGGAAGATGACGAAATGACGAGAAAGTGAAAAGTTCCAGGCGCATTGTACTTGTATCACGGTGAGAGGTATTGCGTGGAGAGAAGAAATGATGCTAATCATGAGTTGTTCAGTTTTGATCGCGACGCTTCAAAAGTTAATTACCTGACTCATCAGCAAGAATTTGACCTACACGATGGCACGACTTTGGAAATCAACTTGAGAGAAGGTTTGCTGGAAACACTTGACATGCGCCAGTTTCTTGTGAAAACTCATTTGGCGAGGGGCATAGTTCCAAATGCTGCCAATCAGAATTAACAATCTCGAAACACGGTAATATTTTCCGGCAGATGAAAATAAAGATTTAAAAGCAAATAATTATTATTCTGATTAATTACTTTTAATGTCTACTTGTTAATAAAGAGTTATTAAAAAGAAGGTTTATATTTTTATTACTCTCATTTATCCTTTTCATAGCTACTTTTAAAAACTGAAAATAACTTGTTGTTTGATATACAGTATTTACCCAACAAAAGTAGTAAAAGTAAAGTTTCAAAAAGTTATTATGTTTTTTTTTAGTAGTTAATAAAAATAAAATATTAGATAAACAAGGTTTTTTTAAACAATAAAAATGTTTATTATAGTTCTTACAATTTTAACGTTTTTTACAACTTAATAATTAAACTGATTGTTTTTTAAATATGTAGTTTTATGTATTACCTAGTTATTATGCTTTATTTAAACGTTATGTTAACTGGTTGTTTAAAAAATACTTATAGTATAGCATAACCAAGTTTGTTTAAAAAATTAATGTTTTGTTAGTACATTTATACTATTTCATAACTTGTGTTTGTTCTGATTTTAATTGTTACTTGTTGAAACTATAATAAATTACATAAAGCTCAAAAAAAATTCAAGTCTTAAAGGTCATCATAGTTAGTTGTTTATAATTAACCTGTCGGTAAATAAAATTTCCTAATATTATGTAGTTTTCATTGTAGTGTTTAAATGTAATTTAATGAGTTTAAATCGAACTTGTAATAATATAAATTTTTAAGTATATTGAAATAAAAATTGTATACTGTTGGATTAATTTTTGAAATCTATTTTTTTTTTTAATATATAGCTGATAATCAGGCAACTTAAATATATAGAAAGAAGAAAAGTTAATTCAGCTTCATAGCGAGGGATAGTGCAAAAAACATAACATGTGTATACAAAGTTAAAAAAGATATTTGAAAGTTACTAAACTAGTCTTGTTTTTAAAAAATTTAATGAAAATTAGAATGTAAATGGTTTAAATGTTCCATTTTTTAAATACAGAAGTCTTATTTGAAAATTTACAAACATTTTTTTTTCCAAAGTTTGAAATAACTTTCCAACTTTGACTCAAATAACAAATAGTGACTTACTATCTTAAAAGCAATAAACTTAGTTAAACCAAACAAACGTTGATCACATTTTATTATCAAATTTTAAGCAACTATTAAACATCAATAAACCAAAGTATTGATTCGTAAAACAATAATGCTATAGACTTAATAGTCTTAATTTTATGTTAGTCTTATCTATTTTTTATAGTTATTAATACTTTTTAAATATAAGACATGCTATTTTATACACTAATTTAAAATACCTTTTTACTTATATTAAATTATCGCATAAATAAATTTGTGGTTCAATAAAGCTTTTGAGTTTTTTAGAAATAAAAAATACCTCATAATAACTCTGCTAATACCTAATAAATTTTGTACTAATTACACTAGTTTAACATAATTGACGAAATTTTATTGTTGCACTTTAAATGAGATTTCAATAAGCTTATGAGTTTTTAAATGTAAAGATAAAAACAAACAATAATTTATTCTAACTAATAAAACTTATTCGAGCTAAGATCTTTTAATAAACTTTTAAGATTAATAAAGGTTTTTAGTTATTTTAGACATAAATTCCAGTTTATAATAACTCTACTCATACCTGTGTTTTATCTTTTTGTACTAATTACACGAGTTTAAACATACTTAAGAAGTTTGAAACTAACTTTTAAAAAATAATTTCAATCTTTAAGCTTTTTATTTGTTAAAAATAAAAGATTTTATAAAATATTTTTTCTTTTATTGATACTTTATTTTCAATTTTTTTGACTACTTTAGCAAAGAAGGTATTTATTAACAAACTTATTGCATTTCGTTTTAAATCGTTTATTTAAATTTGGCGAATTTTGAAAGCTTACGTAAAGAAACAAGGTTTAATTGTTATAAGTATTTTTCTATCAAAAGATGATAATAAATAAATTTACATATCTAATTTAAAATATAATTTTAAATACAGTACGTTTTAGAACTCTTTTTGTCTAGCTAAAGGTAAGTACTGATTATTACGTCACACAAAAATGTATGTTTAGTTAACCCAACATTTTTGGTAGTCTTTTTGATGTTGCAGGCTAGAGTTAAATAGGTAAATTTTTATATAGAACTCAAGAATGACAAAAGTATAAGTTAACTATGCTTCGCTGTACAATGTTTTTCTTTATAGTTTTTTTTATTAACTTTGTACGATCATGCCATGAGTAGTTTTAATTAATTTTTAGAGTTTAGTTTAAATTAAGTAATACTCTGTTTAGACTATTTATATCTGTTCGTACCAACTAACAATAAAATTAATATTTAATACTAATTAGTATTTTTTTTGTAAAATTATCTTAACTCATACAAGTCAATATAATTCGAAGTTATTATAAAGTTCTTGTTTGAGTTTTATTAGCTTTTCAAAATAGAGCTATAGTTTGTATTAAACTAAGTATGTTTTATTAACAGTAAACCCTTAAACAACTGTTTTTATGTTGCAAATGAACAAAAAAAGAAAATTAGTATTCTTAATTAAACTATAAAATAATTTTCCTTCAAACTATGAAAGTATAGTATGAGTTTGAAGTTTGAATTACACAAATTGTGTATATTTTTGTATTGTGTGATTACAAAATTTTTGAAAGAAATTTCTATAGCTACAACATTTTTTGGATAAAAGCTGAAAAAATATTTTGGATAGGTTTTGAATAAAAAAAATTTTTTAGAGAAATCAAACACTAGTGTATTTTTGATCTGTATGTTCGTATAAAAAAACTGTAAACATAGAAATAATGCTTTATATAGAATACAGTGATTAACATCCTGACAAAACTTTTAGTTTATATTTTATAAGTTAAAGAATCTAAACGTTAGTGCTGTTTTCAAAATATTTTTTGACTAAAGCTTATATAGTTTTTGAGGCTTTTTATAATTTTTCCTCTTTTTTTTACTTTAAATAAAGTTGAGACTTTAAATTATTCATTCAAAATTAATAAATTTAATTTACACTCAAGTAAGACTAAACACTGCAGCTAAAATAGTTTAAAATGAGCAGTAGTTCTTCCAAAAGCTCTGATTTCTCAGTTTTGCAAAAAAACAAATTACAAGAAACTGAATTTGATTCAAACAATGCTCTAAGGGATTCGAAAAACGACATCAAAAATGTTAACAGACAACTCAGAGAAATAAATCGCTACATAGAAGAGTTAGACTCAAAACTCCGCAAAAGAACTCAAGAAAGTTATATGAGGATCCTAAACTGGGTTGAAAACAGAGAGGACGAGTTTCAATCAAAACTAGAAGAGGTCTTGCTGGACCTCAATAAAAACAAGAAAATTTACTCTTATCGGCAAAAGTTCACGTATGAAAAGAAGATAGCAGATCTTGAAAACACGAAATCGGAAGTTAAACGGATGAAAGAAGAAAATGCTGATTCAGTTGCTTTACTGCATGACTTGATACAAAATAACTTTAAGGGAAAATCAAAAATGTTGGAGAGAGATGTAAAGAAAGAGTTTAAAACTTTACAGAGAAAGAAAAATGCTCAGAATGAGAAGATTGAGTTGTTGAAGAGAAAGAAGAGTTTGAAAGAAACTTTGGAAAAGACGGAAAATGAACTAAATAAAAAGCAGCTTTACAAAAAAGAAGTAAAATTGGTCGTAATAAGACAAACAAGTCAGAAGCCAAACCAAAAATTGAACTGACTTTCTATCTTATTTGTATAAAAATTAATTGTTTATAAAAGGTTCATGAGTGAGATTAAAAGTATGATTTTAAAACATTTAGTTTTAGTTTGTTTTAAATACTAGTATAAAATTTATTTTGTAACAGATTTCTAAGAAATTTGTTAAAAAAATTTGGTTTTAATATTTCGTCTATGACGTATAAGCAAACATATTTATCTCTTAAAGCAAGTTATATAGTTAAGACCTGTTGCTTCTTGTATGTCAAACTTTATAAGATTTTTACTACTTTTATTTATGTAGACTTGGTGGAGAATTAAGTTCTCAGTTTCGAAGTTCTACTGTAGGTTAATTTTGTTATATATTAAAACTTTGTTCAAATTTTTTTTTCCGATGCAAACAAATACTTAACTTATTTTCTGTTACTAAAGACTAAAAAACTTATACTTAAAAATAAGAAATGTTAAAACACAAGTGGTTGGAATAAGTAATAAAAATAAATTTTGAAAATAGGTATTATAAAATAACATAGTTTTACTAACAAAGTATTACATTTTATAACAAATTCACTTTTTCTAAACGATTAGTTAACATCACGTATAAATAAAAAACAATGTAAATAGGGAAAACGTAAAAATTGTAAAAAACACAAAAAATTTTCTTTTTGTTTTATTTAACTTATAAAGTTGAAGAAAGTGGTATTGTTTGAAAAAATTAGTATTTAACTGCTTCGTTTTAAAATCGATTTTTCGAGATTTAAATTAAAGAAACCTAATACGAATATCTTTTTAAATTGATTTCAAGTACTTGCTTAAATTTTCAAATTTTTATTTTTTCAAAAGCATAATTTACAATCTGAGAATAATTTTTAAATGAGAACAAGAAACAACACAAGATAAAATTATTACAACTTTTGTTTATTACTTTTCATTGAATTCAAGAACATGAATTGTTTGACAATGAATCCATAATAGTGTCATCCAGAAAATTTTGGCGGGTTTAGAGATTGAAATCCAGTAAATCCAGATGACCATCGACTATGTCCCTCCTCGCTAAATCAAGGTAGTCATGATCATCAATTATGTTCCTCGCCAAAAGAATATTTACTGGAAATTTAATTCTGATTGGCAGCATTTGGAACTATGTTCCTCGCGAACAAAGTTTTCACTGGAATTTGAGGCATGTCAAGTGTTTTCAATAAATTATATCTCAAATTAAACTCAGCTCCTTCGGTACTTCCATAATATGTGTTTAATGTTTTCTGATGAACGGGATAATGTTTTTTTGAAGCATCACGATCAAAACTGAACAATTCATGATTAGCATCATTTCTTCTCTCCACACAATACCTCTCACCGTGATACAAATATAAAGCGCCTGGAACTTTCCACTTTCTCATCATTTCGTCATTTTCAACTCTTGTACGCCCTCTATCATCTATAATATATCTGATGTCTTGCCCGTTGGCCGGCGGTCCGTGCAATGCAGTGTATATGTGTTCGCCAGGTTTCGGTCTTTCTATTGCTTGAGAAAGATTGCTGATGTAGTAAGTGGGATCTTCAGACATCAAAGGTCTTGGATCTGAGAGAATTCATATTTTTCAAACACTAACAAATTTTATGCACAATACCTTATATATGGTTATCATCGTTGGGTGGTGGAAAAAAATATTTAGTATGCTTAAAAAAAATATAAAACATTATGTCATGTTTTACCAAGTATTCTATTAAAATAAACTTTAAACAGCCACTTTTTTAGGTTAGAATATATGATTTAAAATATAAGTTAAGGTTTTATATTTACTTCTCAACCATGTTTCTATGGTTTATACTTATTGTTATACTTATAAAAATTACTCGTTTTTCAAAAAACACTAACCATTTTGCTTATTGCAGTAGCTGGTGTGATTGGTCAAACTAATTCTATCATGCTTAATTCTCGTTCGATCGTACCTCAACCCAACTGTTTTTCCCCACTCAAAAGCTGCCAGAATGATCATGTGACCCGAGTTTTCTTCAATCGCAGCCAGCATCAAATCAGCTTTGAAATCTCTGTGAAAATTTTCGAGGTTCCGACCGTGATCTTTGGTCTTCATAGCCCCACCAGGCATATCAAAAAACTGTAAATATATTTTTATTTTTAGAGAGATAACATATTTGAAAACAACATTTTTGGCTTTGATAGTAACACTCTAGGTTTCGTTTACTTAAATTTAAAGTTTTTTGTAGACGGGTTGTTATTTCACTACATTATTTTTCTTTTATATTATTATAAAACAGTCATTAAAATAAGTTATCAGTCAATGTTTCATAGGTAAAATATAGTGTAAAATAAATAAAGTAAAACTTTATATATTTAATAAACATAAGATGTAACGTTATAAGGCGTTAAATCCTGGAGATCCTGATAAGCTAAGCTTATCGGAATGTGTATCACAGATGTTCTTGTGCTAAAACTTTATTTTAACTAACGGCGTTTCACTGCTCTCAAATAAATTTAAGAACAGATCTACGGAGTCTCAAAAAGCTCTAAGAATTTTGAGACTCCGTAGATCTGTTCTTAAATTTATTTGAGAGCAGTGAAACGCCGTTAGTTGAAATAAAGTTTTAGCACAAGAACATCTGTGATATATTTAATAAACTATATGTTTTTTGTTGTTTTCAGCTTATAATTTACAATTATAACTTTTCAAAATGAAATATAATATAATTTTTTGAAAACTATTTAAACTGTTTTTTTTTTACTTCTTTACCGTGATTATCAATCTAAGCTAGAGATAGGCAGCCTTTTATAAGTTGCAGGCCAATTTTTCTAATAAAAGTTATAAAATACATATTTTGCGGGCTACAGTTATTTCAAATTATTTGTAGTAATCAACATAGAAATACTGTTTTTTATCAATTATGTGATAAAATAAGCAACAGTAAAGCAGTAGCAATGGATAGTTTTTAAATAATTAACCCAATTTTTAACTTTTACCACAAAAGTTCTTTAGTTAATGTTTTCAAAAAGTATAGTTTGAGCTAAAAATTACCTCACGGGCCGCAAATCTAGGCTTTGAGGGGCGCCTTTTGCCCACGGACATTACTTTGCCAACCTCCGATCTAAGCATTTGTCAAAACTTGATTTATTATTTTTTTTTTCAATTTTATATTTCAGATTAAATTTTCAAGTTACTTAAATGTATTTCAACAAACTTTATTCATATTGGGGTGGTTTTTAACATGGCTATTTCTTTTAGTAGATAAAATGCTATTAATTTAAGCAATTGTAAATTTTTAGTGGAATTTTAGCTTAGCAACGTTTGATTTATTTTTCTAAGATAATGGTTTGTTTAAGTCTAAGCCAAATTAAGTTCCAAAGGATATTTTATAAGGCCCTCGTTTAAAATTCAAATTTTTTAGAATAAACGATATAAATATTGTATTTTAATGTAAATGTTATAACGTTTTATTAATAATTTGGTAAAATGGTAATTTTCCAACAAATATTGTCATAGCTGCTTTTATTTATTTAAAGAGGGCCTTATAAAATATCCTTTGGAACTTAATTTGGCTTAGACTTAAACAAACCATTATCTTAGAAAAATAAGTTCTAAGTTTTAATATTTAATAATATATCGTGGCAATCACCTACACGAAGAAAAAATTAATTATTAAAAAAAGCAAAATGCTAACCAAGACTTGAACAACAGAATGTTTATTAGTTTGTCCTTCTAGAGTAACTATTTCGTTTTTTTCATACCATGGAAATGTGTTATCACCGTCATGACAATACCTCATTCCATTATCAAGGCTGATTATCTTCACATATGATCTGTATATAAATATTTAGTTTAGAATTTTTTCCTGGTTTGTCTCAATATCTTAATTTTAGATTGTTTGCTATTACTTAAACATTTCACTAAGCATTAGAATTTTAATGAGTTTTTTTTATAATTTTTCTTAAATATATATTTATGTCGATAAAAACATTTTATTAGTCATAAAGTTGTTTAAGTTATATTTTTTAATACTTATTTATAATTAACTATTCAACTATAAACAAAATAACTGATGTAAACTAAGTTTACATTAGAAGTCATTTTGATTTGAAACCGAAAGTTGAACTTTTTGATAAAGTAATCATTTATTCAGAAAAATCTTAAAATCATTAGAATTTAAAAAAAACTATAATTACTTTAATGATTTTAAAAATAAATAACCTTCTGTTTCTGTCATAGTAATAATCAATTAAATCTTTTTTCACTCCTTGTATCCACCCAATAGTCCATATTTCGCCCTCGCAAATTGGCGGGAAAGCTACAGTTGCCTTGACCAGAACAGCTGAGGGACAGTAACCAATTAAATTTTGAATGAAAATAGATCTATATTCATACTTCTCTTGCACAACGACATAGTCATTGGCCACGTTGTGATAGGCTGTTATATTTGTGTAAATGTTTCCTTCTCCAGGGTTATCTTTACTGTGTTTTACACTTTTAGGTTCTTTTTTGCTCAGCCAAGGGCTGCATTTAGACAGGTCACAGAGGTTATTTTGTGAATTTGTTGGAATCTCGGCTGCGTGGTGAACTCGGTCAAGAGTGGCGTCGAAGGTTCTCATGAAAGCAGGCTGGAGAGGATCGTTATAGTCGTGTTCAAATATGTCATAAAAATTGAAGCGGAAGTTAACTTTTTTGTTGAGAAATTCTTCTACACTGGTTGGGTTCAACTTGGGAAACGCTTTTTCGACGTCGCAAGTGTTATTAAATCTTTCAAATCTGTAGCTGGGATATCTCCTTACAGGGTTAGATATTAATTCTGGGTTTAAGTATACTAAACCATTAATAAAGGCAGCTTTTTCATATTCCAGTTCTGCTGTCTCAACTTTTACCGTCTTTTTCTTCAAATACTTTTCAATATCAGTGCATTCAACGGCAACTGTTTTAAAGTTTGAATAATAATAAATACAGATATGCCATATTTGCTTGATTTTAAATTTTAAATTTTGTAAAAACTTCAAAGCTATTAAGTTATATCATACATAACGCTTAAAGTTAATTGACACAGTTCACTTAACTGTTTAAACCAGCACATAATAATTGACAAGAAAGTTTTTTTTTTCAACTTTTTTAGTCACATCTACAAGAAAAAATAAAAGCTAAAGGAGGTTTGAATGACAAGAATATGACTGTTAAATAAAATATGAAAAATATTTAAATAACAATTGTGACTATGAACAAAAAAAACTGTCATATTTAGATACGTTTTAAAACTTCAGATACCCATTAACATTAAAATAGTTCAAGTTTGAATGAAAGATCTAATTAATAAAATTACTACTGTAATAAAAAAAAGTTAAAAAATATATCAAAGTAGAAAATTAATTACACCTTACGTTAAAAATTAAAGTTGTGCAAATCAAATTTTATAACTTGAGTTGTTACGCAAGTTTTAAATTAATCTGACACAACCACTTACTTGAATACAAGAGTTTTTAATGTTTTAAAGATTATTGTAATAACTTGGACAAACATTTATTTAAAAAGTTACATAAAAAACAACAAACCTTGTGTCGGACTCACTAGTTTACTTTTCTGGTTGTTTTTGTTTCGTTGATTAAGCTTTTTTACTTTTCTCTGTCGATTAGCTCTAAGTTTTATGAAGTCAGTTGCTATCATTGAAATAAGCTTACCTATAGTTAGATATTCAATTGCTTTTTGATTAAAGTTTTAATTTATACAACTTAAAAATATTTTTTATTTTACTTACCTACAACTTTTTTATCTGTTCCCGCATCTAACGTTATTTGAATCACATCCTTTACATTTGGTCGCAATTCAGGATCCACACAAAGCATTTTCTTCATTGCTTTAGTATAACGATTATCTATACTTTTAGGAAACATACCTTTGTTAGCCCACTCACAAAAGCTTTTATCACTTTTATTTGCAGCTTTCCAAGGAAAACTAAAATTAATGATGTAAAATATGCAAACTCCTGTTGCCCAAATGTCACCTGCTTCAGTTTTCTCATTTTTTTCTATCAGTTCAGGAGCTACAAACTTTATATCTGGTTTTATTTTAATGTTATCCTGTGCCTCAACTTTGCTTTTTTGATTTCCAAATACATTAATCAATACTAAGTTGTTATTTTTGTCAATCTTTAAGTTTTCTATGCAAATATCGCATTCAGTGTTTTTGAATTGGTTGTGAATTATGTACAATTTGTACAATAATTGTTCACACCATTTGTTTCTTAGCTGTTGAGATGATGATTCTAAAACTTCAATCAATGCAGTTAAAGTGTGTTTTCCTTTAGTTGTGTTATCATGCAAAACATTAGTTTTATTGTCATCTTCTTTGTATTTTGAAGACATTATTAGTATGTAAGACTCTAGAAACAACTAGTTGTAATGATGGTTAGTTGTAAAAATATTTTAGAAATTATAAAACATTATTTCCCTAATTAAAAATAAATAAAAGTAATTAAGAAATTACATAGAAATATTTTAAAATAATTGTAAAGAACTTATATGTTTTTTAGTACGTGATAGTTTTTTTTTGTATAAATGAAGTTAAAAGAGACGTTTAATTAAATTAAAGCTAGAAGTATATTAAAAAGTTTTCAAACAAAAATAATAAGCTATTTTTAATAAAACAAAACTTTTAAGTATAAATTTGTTTTTTAAACAATTCTAATTTTATTTAAATAAAATGTATTGTTTTTTCGTTTAGGTACGTAATTTAAATACTTATTTTTGAAACAATAAGATCGCTGTTCGAACTTTTTTTATACAAAAAGAGTATTTCGCTTTGTGCTCAGCACACTTCCGGTATAGTACGTTATTTTGTGCTGCTATCGAAGTGACTACATTGGTTAAAACATACTATAAAAATTGAAAAGTGTTACTGCTATTAGTTATTAACACTAGTATAAAAGCAGCTTTTATTAAACAAGCGATACCTGCGACTAATATATATATATATTGCATAAAGCCTATCAGCCTACTTATTGTAAAACAAAAAAAAAAGTTTATTTATATAGAAAAAAACAAAAGTTATATTTTTTTGTTATTATATATAAATCATATATTTAGTTATCCAAAAATGCTACAACTGTGAATACAGCTTATTTTAATCGGTAAAAAAAATATAGAAATATATTTTACAAGGTCTTTTAAAATAAAACTTTTACAATTTTAAGCTTTAATAGATAGTTAGTTTTCAACTATTAATTTTATGTGGTTACTAACAAAAACTTAAATTATTATATATAAATAAAAGATAAAACTAAAAATGAATTATATCCTAATTTTATTAATTTTTTGTTTAATATAAATATGACTACTGTGACTATAAATAGAGTTTATATTAACCGGTTAAAGAAAATCAAAAATTTAAACTCTAAAGTTGGTTTAAAAGATAATCTATAAAACTTTAAGCTTCAGCTCAAATAACTATATTTGAAAAAATACTTCTGCTTGCTATAGCAAAACTATTTAGCTATCATAATTAAATATTTTGTAGTTACTATTTAGTTCATCTATTTTAGTATCATACGGTGTTATAAGCTTTACTTTTTAAAACATATAGTAACACTACGCTTGAGTAATCAAATTTTAGGCACGAACTTTCGAATTAAAAAGCTCTATAATCAAATTTATTTACCGTACCTGATAAGAGCTTTGAAAATAACACACTTCCGGTTAAGTACGTTAACTCTTTTCGCACTCTTTTGGTTCGTACTTAAGTTGAAAAACACTGTTTTTAAGTGAAAGTTGTTAACTTCTTAATTGATTACTATTCATAACATTAAAATCAGCTATAAAAAGTGTTGCCTTGAAATAAAATAAAATTGCATAAATTTAGTTAATATTTGATGAAAACTGTTATTAGTTTATATAGAAAATACAAAGAAAAATATAAACCTTGTTTTTGAAAGATTAATTTTTTATTTAGTGTTTTATACCTAAAAATTACACAAAATATAGCTTACTTAAAAATTTTAAAGAAAAAAAAAATACTGATTTAAAACTAACTGATGATATTATTTAAATATAAGTTAAAAAAAAAATTTAACACAAATAATACTGTTTGTTTAACTTAACTATTTATTAATATACAACTAACATTTAATTTAAAGTTAAGAAAATTACAAAACGTAATACATACAAACTTATTTAGTCTTTATACTTTATTACAGTCAGACTTTTGATACCTGGAGGCATTTTAAAAATCAATAAAAAGCATTTTTTCACAACTCGTTTTTGAGAATGATTAACACTTGTGAGAAACGTTTCTTTGCTCACAATTTTTTTTTTATCTTTATTTGTAGCAATCTTGTACAAAAAGTGAGAGATAAACACAATAGAAAAAATCTCTTATCTTTATTTAATACTTTATTTCTGACTGTTTTTATATGTTGTTTTGCGAACTATGTTTAATTTTATAGTTTCTAAATACACTAATCAAAGCTAAGTTGTTGTTTTTGTCAATCGTTAGATTTTCTAGACCAATACTGCATCGAGGTTTTTATTTTATATTTATTGTAAATTATGTAAATTTTATAATTTTTATTTGCACTATATATTTCTAAGCTGTTGAGATGACTATTAAGGTTATCAAAACTTGAATCAACTATTATTTCAACTATTTATTCTTTACACTTGGTAACATTAAAAAAAACATTTTATTGTTTTTTATGTTTTTTGAATATATTGTTTTGAAAGTTTATACTTAGTATTCATATACTACAAAACTTTACTTAATTAAGCAATCACTTTCAAATTTTTAACCTAAATACTAATTTAATTATTAAAACATAATTGTAAAATTTATTTTATTAATGTTACGTATGAAAATAAATACTTATACTAGTACAAAAAAGCTTATACTGTGTCTTCGTTAGTAAAAAATATAATTAAAATTAGCATTAGTTACAAAACTGTTGTCTATTGATTTCATTTGAACCTTTTTATTGTTTTAGAATTTTTTTTTAATGCGAAGATACATGTAATACTTATTATAATGAATGGAAACTTTTTGTTTAATAAACTTAAAAATATAGAAATCAACACTTATTTTTTATTTTTCTATCTGAAAAACTTCTAACTTTCTTAACTGTCAAAGATTTAAAAAAAAAACTAGCTTAGAATTTAAGTTGTTTAATTTATGATATTTGTACTTGAATGATATTTTTTTCAATTGTAGTATGAATCAATTAAAGTACTTTAGTTTGGTTGACATTTAATAGAAAACTAATAATGATTTGTGTTTTATTATGTTTATTTTAATTTGTACTTGCTTAATTTTATACTGATTAATAAGGGATATAATTTATAAATTATAGTTTGTACTAAGTTTGTTAAAACCTAGCACTACTTTTTGTAGATAAATTCAACAACTATAAGTTTCTTTAAAATTATTATAAATGTTCACTTAGTTATTTCAGTAGCCAAAGTATTTTTATCTTATCATTTAATGAAATGTAATTTTATGTTTTTAGTAAATATTGTTTTGTATTTTATTCTCATTTTTTTATAATCAAATGTTAGCTTTACAAACTTAAATTTAATAAGTCATTTAAAATGTGTTTATATTATTGTACATAGATAATGTTGTTGGTTTTAAAATTAGACTTAAAACTCTGTTTCAGTTTGAATCTTTTTTGTTAAAAAATATACAACTCTTTGTCCAAACGACAAGATTAGTTCTTCATTTCAAACAGTTTTTGCGACTGGAAGACGAGTTTATTGGCTTATATGATTGCGACTGACTCAATTTAAAAAAAACTCAGGTCTCAGTCTACCGAAAGCTTACGGTCTGATGATCCAAGTAGTATGATAATAGTTGTATTTTAATTTTAACTTAAACTAATAATTTTTTCATTAAAAGTTAACCATGGTGGTTTTTTGACACTTTCACCAACTTTTTTATGAAATAAGTGACATATAAGAAAATTGTTATTTACAAAAGATCTTAGTGTCCACTTAAATTAGGATAAAAACAACTTTAAATAGTAATTTTTTACATTGATGTTAAAAATTCAGTTTTTCTTTACTTTGTTCGAACCATTAAAATATTTTTTTTTCATCTTTTGATTTTTTGTTGTTGGCAAGCTCTCTTTTTTTGTACAAAACTACCTAAAAATTGTGGTGAGAATTAAAAGTAAAACAGCAGATGGTTTCTTTATAAGTTTTTTAAAAGTAAAAACCCTTTTATTTAATTAACACTACAACAAATTCAAAAACACTCAATAAACTCTCCACTAGTTTCTAATTTAGTTGGTATCCGGGTTTGTTTTTAAAACTTGATATTCTAACGATCTCCATAAAAAGTATAAGTAAGTTTGATTTGAATTGATAGCTAAAGAATGCGCAAAATATATAACAAGTTTATACAAAGTTGATGAAAAGAATTTAAAAATTACTAAACTAGTTATGTTTTAAAACTTTAGTAAATAGTAAAGGTTAAACATTTAAAGCATTCCATATTGGTAATAAGTTAGTACTATTTAGACAAAAACCTAGTTTAAAACTACTTGGTAAAATTTACTTAGTTTTATATAACAAATACTTACATACTATATTAAAATCAATACATTTAGCTTAAACAAAGGACAAGCGTTAAACATGGATAATTTATAAAGTAATTAGTAACTGAAGTAACGTCCATAAAACAAAGAAATAGTTGTTAAATTGTAATGTTTGAGACTTATTAATCATAATTTTATGTAAATGTTATCTAATTTTCAGAACTAATATCATTCTTAAATTAGAACACTACAGATTAAAAAAATATATAAATACTTTTATTAAATTATCACGTAAATGAGTTTTTAAGATTTGACTGTTTTAGACATAAAATCAACTTTTAAAACATCTACTAATACCTGTTTTAAACTTTTAGGTTATGATATTGGATTTAGATTGACTAACGAACTTTAAAAGTAAAATTTTAAGTAAGACTTCAAAACTCCTATAATTTTTAAATCGTGAAAAATAAAGACAAACAATAAGTTTAAATTAATCTAACTAATAAAACCTATTTGAGCTAATACATTCTTGTTAAAATTTTATCTTAAGTACTTTGATAACAAATGTATCAATATACACGATTGATGCATTTCGTTTTAGTTAACAGCTTTTACCGAATTTAACAGTTGAAATCACGTTTAATTTATTATTTTATTTTTCAAATCGAAACAGACTATTTTATAGAACAACATTATTCGTTTTTGAAAAAAAAAAACATCACGAATTAAACTTTAATCTTTTTGTCTTATTATAGGTAAAAGTAGCTTTGCTAAAAGAATTAAAACTGCTCGTAATAATACAAACAAGTCAAAAGTAAACTTAAAAAAACTTTACTTTTTATCTTATTTATATAGAAACAAACTGTTTGCTAAATATTTATAAGTGGGATTAAAAGTATGCTTTTTTAATATTTAGTTTTAGTTGATTATTCATTTAAACACAAATTTATAAACAATATGTTATACGATTTATTTTTTAGGTATTTCATTTACGACGTAAACAAAAATAAACTTATTTCTGAAAGCAAGTTACGTAAAACAAGTTTGCAATAAAGTATTAAGGCTGAAGTTTGTTCTGAAATAAAAAACAATAATAATTTTTTAATATTCTTTATATGGTATTTTCTTTTTTCTAAACTAACACCCATTTATTTATTCGCATTGCTTTTTACTGCTAGTAAATGTAACATAAAAAAAATTAACTAGATGTAAACAAGTCAATAAGACTTAAAAAGTTTTAAAACTGAATAAAAAAAATAAACCTAAAAAACTTTTTTTACACTTTATTTATATAATTATAATATACTTTAAACAAAAAAAAAACAATTTTTGGTTTGAATTTTTTGAAAAATTACGACTTTTAAACGTATTAATATACAAAGCTATGTTGAATAATGTATTATTAAATACTCTTAAAACCTTTAAAATTAAGACCTGTTGCTACATGTATGTTATTTTTTTAAGACTTTTACTGATTTTCTTTATCAAGATTCATTGCAAAAAAAATCTTAATATTTTAAAGTTCTCCTGTAGCTTACATTTTTTGTCTATCATATATTAAAACTTTTTTTAATTTTTGCGTCCGAAACAAACAATTACTTTATTAATCTGTTGTTATTAAAGACAATAAAAAGTTATTGTATTTATAAAATAGGTAAACATATAAAAACATTTTTAAAAATTATTTTTAGGTAATTTCATAGTTGTACTTTTCTACTTACTTATTTGTTCAACTACCTAGTTTTAAAAATTATAAATTATTAAAAACTTATTATCTATAATACAGTACTATATAGAATGTATTTGCGTTTTTGTCTTTAAAAACTTTTTATTTGACGTTAATATAAGCCCAATTTGAATGGTTGTGAATAATGATTTACACTGGTTGTAAAACAAATAAAGTAATGAGTTTTAGTATACATGATCAAACAATCTTTAAATAATATTTTATAATAAAGTTTTAATTCATACTCACATGCATTTAATCTAAAAACAACGTAATAAATTGCATTTATACACAAGTAGTACCTTGCATATATACAAATTAGTAGTTCCTATAACAGAAAATTTATTAATTAATATGTTTCTTTGTTAGTTTTTTTGTATATTATTCTACTACAACTACTACAGAAACGTATTAATTACGGAAATAACAGATAATAACTGATTATCTATAAGCTTTATAAAAGTTAAAGATTGCTTTAGTATTAAGAAAAATGAGCTGTAAATAAACTAAAAAGATTTATTTTAGTTTTTGTAACACAGTTTTTTGACAAATAACTAGTACTTATTTTACTTAAGAGTGCAATTTTTTTTGAATTCTACACTAAATCATAAATTTTCATAATTTTTATTGTTTTCCAAGTTGAATTACGAAACCATTTATTTCAAACAACAACAATGCATTTTATAAAAAGTATAAACCGATATGAAACTGAAAATAAAGATTAAAAAACATTGACGAATAAAGGCTAGCAGAAATAATATGCGTCAAACATTTAACAAGCTGTTATAAATTGCCATTGTTTGTAAAAGAACCACTTACTAACGATAAATTAAACATGAACTCAACATTTAGCTTACAATATTTTTCCAATTTTTGCACAGAATAAACGGGTTCGTTTATATTAAGGGTACGTTAATTATTAATATCTACGTAAATTTTAGAAAAATAAATACATCAATTATCTATTGCACCATCTTAATTAAAAATTTTAAAATCGGCTAAATTTACACTTTTTTCTTTAAAACTGTGATATTAAGACTACACGTTTCGGCTGTATAAGTTTCAAAGCTTTTTAATCATATTGTAGTTACGCTTTGTCTTCAACAAAATACTAAAAGCTGATAATTCTTAAATTCATAAACAGTGTTTTATAAACTTTTCGTTAGAAAAGCTTTATGTTATTGATTCTTATGAACTGTTTGTGTAATTGTTATTCGTTTTTAGTAAATATGTAAACTTTTTTTACATACAAAAACTATTTTTCAAGCTTTTGATTTTTGAAAAGTATATATATTAGTTCAACACATGATAAAACCAAAAATATCGAAAACATTTAGAGTAAAATTAATTATTGATGAGACTTAAAAGTTGAATATCATTTTCATTCTTGAGCAAGCCTCATCATATACTTATGAATGTGTAAAAACAAAACATGTTTCGATTAATGGAAGGTATAGACCGTAATTTAACGCTTATTTTACAAAACTATTCTTACTTTTTGTACTTTAACTTTAAAAAAATTCTAGATATTTTTAAAATAATCTACAGAAAAAAATAATTATTTTAATAGAAGTCTTATAGATTAACTAAATAAGTGTTAGCTTTTTTTTCAGTTCAATTAAACTCGACAGTTTAATTATATGTTTTGTAGATTGTTTCTAAATAAAACAAAGTCAGTTTTATTTTAATTTAAAGACTTAATCTAGAACAACATAATGAGAAAGAAGGTTAAAAAAATAGTTAATTAAATGTATTGAACGCTACTATAATGAGTAAGTTCCTACAATTTTTACTACAAAATTCAAGCAACAAAATATATTACTTATTTCAATTTGATCGTGAAATTTGTATATAGATTGTATATTTAAAAATTAAAAAAGTGTTTAATTTTTTCAGTCATAAGGTGTGTTTTTTTTTTCAGAACAGATAAAGATGCAATCTAAATGTTTGTGATTCATAGTAATAATTAGTTTAACATATTATCGATTTAATTAGTTTATTATAATTGATAAGATAACTGAATCAAGTTGGCTATTCAACTAACAGGCATGAAAAAATATCTGCGTATCTGTAGATAAATTTAAAACTAGTTGAAATGTTTTTTTATACTTAGTCATTGATAATTCTTAAACTTTATCTATAAAAACATCCACTACAAACATTCAATTCTTATAATATTTTTGTTTTACTTTTAGGTAAACGAAGTCAAGATATTTTTTTTTAGGTTTGCTTATGATTTTATAATAAAAGCTATTCTGTAGTTTATGTTATAACTATTGTCTAAAGTACTATTTAAACTTATTTTATTATATTTTCTTATATATTTGCTTATTGTACATATGTTAATATTTCTTAATCTAGGAAAAAAATTTACGCTGAATTAAAATTTAGTTTAAAATGAAATATTTCTTGGTAGTTGTTAAAGGCTTTCTAACTATTTTTTTTGTTGTAATTTTGAAAAAATATGTAAATTTGAAAAGTTTATTATTGAAATTATTGAATTATAGACGTAATAATGCTTAATTTCTTTGCTAATTATCTATTTAGTAAATATAACGATAAACTATAATACTTCAGAGAATAGAAAAACGTAGTGTTTTATAAGAAAAAAAACTTAGCATTTATTAATAATTTGTAAGTATATACATTAGTTCTCTTTAACTTGTTTAAATATTACAAATTTTTAAGAGTTTATTAATTTGATGTAAGTAATTTTCTCTATCAGAATAAAACATGATAAAACTTGTTTTTTTCTATTCAATCATTTATATAATAAAACTAAACTTTTTTAACAAAATCTATAAATTTTACTCAAACTCACTATAAGTTTTATACTTACTCAGAATTTTTTATGTAGAATTTTACAACAACTCAAAATTCGAAATGAACTTACAAAATATATCAAGTGAAGAAAATAAAACAAATCATTCAACTGTAGCACTCAGAATGAAAATATCATTTATCATACCGAGCATTAGTACGGCAATTTCTCTTTACATTCTTCTAGCATTGTTTTACCATAAGCACTTAACTTCTTCTACAATAAAGGCTATTGGAAAAAGAATGATTTCTTTAAACTTACTAAACTCCTGCTTGGTGTTTATCATTTCACTAACTAATTTAATGTTTCCAATCTTAATTCGTACTTTTAAGTCTGACCTATTCTGCAAAGGATATTTTTCCTTACAAATAGCAAACGTGTTTTTATCCCGTTTCTTCATTTTTGCGTTGTTTTGGATAAGGCAAGACCATTTTTACAAAAACCTTCACTTCAAGTTCAAGTGCATCAGCGTTTTCCAACGAGTTTTCAATTTCCCGCTTATACTACTCGGAATAATTCTCCCGGCTACTGAGTACTATCTCATTTTCAAACACAGCACATTTCACGTTTACCACGGACCGGCTGGCATGCGGGGTTGTGAATACAAGCGGCATTTTATAGAGATTAAGCACTTCGCTTTTATTATTTATTCTTTTCAAACTTTTCTTTCCGTCTCCCTGGTTGCCCTCGTCTTAATCCCCATCGTGATCAAAAAGCATAACAAGAGAAAACTGAACTTCACCAGGACGGCCCGCAACATAGAGAAGACGATCCCAAGACTCTCAGCCTCGATCTTCATTACTTGCTTATGTAATATAGTGTTCATTATGGTTACTGTATTGGTGCAAAGGAGCCAAATTGAGGTTTATATCGATAAAACTTTGTTGGTTTCTTTGGTGCTCAATTCAAACATGATTGTGAATTCGGTGTCGCTACAGTTTTCATTCAGCGACTACAAGAGAAGGTTGTTTTTCCAAAGAAAATCGGACAGTTACTTGAATTCAGGGCTGGCTTCTAAAACAAACACTCCTCTGGAAATTCCTTCCGTCGCAAAATCAGTGCTGATGTATAAAACAACAAAAATATGAACATCAATCGAAAATTACGCTGAGTTTTGGTCGACTGTTTGTTTATAAGCAGTAATTTTATGTGAGTATTTTTAGTTTACATAATTACGTTGATTTAAATGAACATAATAAATATTTAATGTACAGTGGAGTTTTTCCAGCTTTAAAATAATAATCTTAACAAACTATATTTATTAATTTTTATAATAAATTTCCTCCTTAATTAATATTTACTAGTTGCTGTTAATTTACAGTAGTTTCATTGTTAAATACTTAAACAAATTAAAAGAGTAAAAGTAAAAAATATAAGTAAAAGATTTGTATTGTTTCATAAAACTAAAAATATTTTCAAAATTATCTATACATTTAAATGTGCTTAATTGTTTTAAGTTTCTTTTTCTTTTTGTTTTAACTGTTTTACAAATGCGTTTATTCCTTGCATGTTATTATTCGTATTGTTTCATCGAACTAAAGGTATTTTCAAAATTTTCTATATATGTAGTTCAATTGAAAAACGGTGGCTTAATTTTTCTAAGTTTAATTTTTTATTTGTTTTAACTGTTTTACAAATGCGTTTAATCGCTGCATGTTAAGATTTGTATTGTTTAATAAAACTAAATGTACTTTCAAAATTATTTGTATATTTTGTTGTGTTTCTTTTTCTAATTTCTTTTTCTGTTTGTTTTAGTTGTTTTACAAATGTGTTTATTAGTTGCATGTTATGATTTGTATTGTTTCATAAACCTAAAGGTATTTTAAAAACTGTTTATATATATTAGTTTTGCTTAATTTTGCTAAATCTCTACAAAAGTATTAACCGATAATTTTGTTTAAATTTATTGCTTTTCTAAACGACTCAAGATTCAGTATGCTAAAGTTTTTAAATTCGTTAAATTTAAACAACTTTTTGAAATTTTGTTAAGCCTTAAATAAAATATTTTTTATGTCGTATGTAATCATTGTTCTTTCACGTTAAAAATTTAAATTTAAGAACATAGGGAAGCCAATTGCTTTTTTTACAATTCGATCTTATTTTGTTAAGTTTTAACTAAGCTAAAGTTGCTTTTTAAAGATTTTAAAAATTCACAATAATACTTGAAATATAGCCAATCAAAGTCGGTGAATACAACAAGTTCCTTATGGGAGGCGCAAAAAAGACTGTTTCACTAAAATTCTATTTTCTCCTACGTTAAATAAAAAACTATAACATTAATAAACCAAAAAGAAATATTTTTTTGATGTTTTTGACAATTTTTTTTTTATTTGTAACAACAGAACTTTCTTAATATTACAAGGAACATTTTCTAAAAGTTTAAAGTAGTTATCTTAAAATGCGTAGGAGGAGTTAGGTTTTTAGTGAAATAGTATTTTCTTGCTTTTTTAGTTTGCGTTTTTGTATAAGAAACCTATAGTAGTTTCCGATTTTGACTGGCTATTAAAAAGTTATTTTTAATTTTTGAAATCTGTAAAAAGCAACTTTTAGCTCTGATAAAATTTAATAAAATACGATCAAATTTAAAAAAAAAATGTTTTACTCCTCTATGCCCTAAATAAAAGCAACAGGTTACATGACAATTCAAATTCGGACAACTCAAGCTCCGACAATTCAAATTCTTGAAAAATTTTCTAAAACCCTATATCTCAAAAAGTAATATAAATTTGAAAAAAAAAAGCATATTTAGATCTTATTAAAACCTACAAGTCACTTTTTATTTTTTGCAAAATCTTAAATATTTTATAAGATATCTTAAAATTACTAAAATAACTACATTTTTTACTTTATTTAAGCCATATCTCAAAAAATATTTAATGCTTTGCAAAAAGAAAAAAATTGCTTGTAGATATTAATAGGACCTATATATGAATTATTTATGTTTGACAAATATGCATTACTTTTTTAGTTGTGGCCCTTTCAATTTTTTAATAAGAATTTGAACTGTCGGAATTTGAATAGTCGTGCACCCAAAGCAACAAAAGGTTATAAACGATTTGTCTTGCAATATGTATTTGTAATTTATAAACATTTTTAAAATACAAAAAAATAGTGTTTTACGATTTTTAAGTCAAGTTAAATTCCTATTAAGTTTATTCTTAAAATACAAGTAAATAAAAGTTAATAAAAACTACTTTCACCCTTCTATAGATCTCATCCACAGTTTTTAGTGAACTTTAAGTAAAAAAAATTAAATTTGCGTCAATAAGAGACTTTTCAAGTTTCGCGCATTATTAAGATTTAACTTATCAAATATTTTGTTCATTGCATAACTTGATCTTGCTAAATAAAGTATAAAAAGCTGAAAGACAATAAATAAAAAAAGGAACGTTTTTTTTTTGATGTAAATAAATAATACAGAGCAAAACAAGTCGTTTTGAATGTTTAGAACTGTTTCTGTGATTCATAAAAGAGAAAACATATTTTTATTTTAAAAAAGAAATAATCAACTTGACTTTAAACTTATATCTGCGTATTTTTCAGTTTTTACATTAAATTACATTAAAATACTAAATTTTGATTGCAATAAAAACCGCTTAAGATGTTTTTTGCGTAAACTACAGTAATTCTAAGCGAGATTGATGAATGGAAAAAGATAAAAAAGATCAAGCATATTTAAAAAATCTGGCAAAATTATAAAACAGCGTTTAAGTTTTACAAATTTCTGATTTTTAACTTATAACAAATTTTAAAGTAAATATTTCATTTTTCAGTGGCATGATAGTTTTTCTTTTTTGTGACAAAATATATTTGTGTAAGTATACAAAATACTACACCAATGTAATTTTTAATTTCAATGTAAATAAAAAAAACAAGTATAAAAGTTAGTTTGTTTTATGATATAGTATAAATCTAAAATTATATTAAAATAACAAAATGATTCTAATCGCTAAACAGCCATGAAAAGAAAAAAATATTAGTTTTGTTTTGTAAAAGAAAATTATCACAATATGTTATGATCTTTTATAGTTTACTTTAAACAATTGGAAATTAGTACCATAAAACTAAAGTTAAACATTTGCTAACACTTTTATCTACATTTTTTTTATAATAAGCTTTGTTTTAATTGGTATTTGTAGTTAAGCTTTTATCTGGATAACTGTAAACAGCTAGCACAAAATAAAAAGTAACTAATAATCTTAAATAAACAAAAGAGACACTTTAAAACTCTTCTGAAAGTCAAGTTCAAAAAAACTGTTTTGTGTTTGTTTTAGCTTCGGTTAAAGTATTACATATATATCAATGTGCCAGAATGGTAGTTTTTCTATGCCAACTAAACGATAAATATCTAATAAACGGTTGTTTTATCTTAAGTTTTCACACTCGAATATTTTTCATCATGAAATGCTTTCCAATTAATGGACTTAACTTAATTTCTAAAGTATAGTAATATATTACAAAATTGTTTCCTACACATTTGTGAACATGTTTTCCTTGAGAAAGACTTAAAATTTCTAACATTATTAAGTAATCAGTCCCTAACCAACCTTACCCATATAACTAGTACTCTACAATAGCATCTAAAAATTTACTGATTTTGTGTAAACTTAATCAATTTTTCATTAGCCTCACGCAAATTCAAAGAGTTGATTACTAAATGAAAATAAGTGAAATTATACATAAGGGATTATGTGTCAAAAACTTTCAATCTTAGCTAACTTTTATCTTAAAATCGTAATTTGATAGAGATATATAAGTGCAACATCATTAGTTATTTATTCTTTACTTTTTTCAATTTGTATTACAATGCTACAAACATTAACGCGTTTCATTCTGTTAGTATTCAAGTAAAAATATTGGCAGTATTACTGTGAAATGTTCTATTGATTATGTAAACATATATATATATATATATATATATATAAAATAAGGTTAATGTTTAAACTTAAACACTTTCAACTGAGCCCACTTGAAGGGCTTTTAAATAATTTATTGAAATGGCGATTTTAAAAATTCTGGAACATATGTTTCATAAAGCTTTAATTTTTCATAAAGCTTTAATCATCAGCCAGTTAAATTCAAAATAAAAAGCACTGTACTAAACAAAGATACAAAAGTTATGCAAAAAAACAAAAAACAGTATGACGTAATATTGTACATTACAAATATTCAGTACAAAAATCGATCTACCTTCTAACTAATCAAACAACTAAAATTAACGAAAACAACAGTTAATTGACTATAAAATGCTTCAAAATTTGTTGTGTTTTAAGAGAAGCTTTTTTATATGTCGACAAGACGATATAAATTCGCTCCTCTTATTTAAACAACCTTCCTTTTTTTATTTTCATTTTCAACATTTTCACATTTTCAACCATTACAACAAAAATAACCCATTATCAAAGATATTTAACAAACATAATATGCGAATCAGTTATTCATGTATGGCGAATTTGGAGAGATTAATTAAGTCACATAATCAAAGGATTTTAAAAAAAAGTAATTCAATCAAAAATCAGTGTAATTGCGCCGGTGGCTGTAAATACAATTTGAAGGGGGGCAATTGCCGGTCAGAGAACATTATTTACAAGGCAACAGTTAACTCTGACCTTACATCGGCTTATGCTCCACTCAATTCAGATTTCGGTATGCCAACCATAAAAAATCTTTTAAAGGTGGTGTATACGAAAATGAAACTGAGCTTTCGAAGTATGTTTGCGGCCTTAAGCGGAAAAACATTGATTTTAAATTAACTTGGGAGGTGATAAAAAGAGCACAGCCAATAGCAGATGGTAACAACCCTGTTTGTAGGCTGTGCTTAAAAGAATCAACAGCCGTTATGTATGCGTTAAAAAAGGAAGGTTGTTTAAATAAGAGGAGCGAATTTATATCGTCTTGTCGACATATAAAAAAGCTTCTCTTAAAACACAACAAATTTTGAAGCATTTTATAGTCAATTAACTGTTGTTTTCGTTAATTTTAGTTGTTTGATTAGTTAGAAGGTAGATCGATTTTTGTACTGAATATTTGTAATGTACAATATTACGTCATACTGTTTTTTGTTTTTTTGCATAATTTTTGTATCTTTGTTTAGTACACGCCCCTGATTTGCTAAAATTAAATATGTTGAATTTTGTTTATAACTTTTATCAATTCTTTTAGTTCGGTCCTCAAAATTGTAACTTAAATCCGATTCAATGAAAAATTTCAATGGACTTTTGTAAACTTTTGCATCTTTGTTTACCAAAGTGCTTTTTATTTTGAATTTAACTGGCTGATGATTAAAGCTTTATGAAAAATTAAAGCTTTATGAAACATATGTTCCAGAATTTTTAAAATCGCCATTTCAATAAATTATATATATATGTATACAATTTATTGAAATGACGATTTTAAAAATGCTGGGACATATGTTTCATGAAGACAAAAAAGATTGTCTCTAATCTTCAGCCAGTTCAAATTTAAAATAAAAAGCACTTTGGTAAACAAAGATGCAAAAGTTTACAAAAGTCCATTGAAATTTTTCATTGAATCGGATTTAAGTTACAATTTTGAGGACCGAACTAAAAGAATTGATAAAAGTTATAAACAAAATTCAACATATTTAATTTTAGCAAATCAGGGGCGTGTTCAAACTAGTTTTTCGGAGCCTGAGCGACCCCTGAAGAATAAAAATAAAGTGTTAATTATTTAACGAAAACGGTTTTCAAAATAAACTTTTACTTATTTTAGTAGGTTTGCTTGTGCTTTTTTTCCAAAGTTTTCAATGTTGAAAAATTAAAATGCTTTAGTGACCAAAAGCATTAACAGTGTGCAAATATTTATTATAATCATAAAAAGATTTAGATTTTAAGATGTGTGCTAATTAAAAGAAGCTGATATTAATTTTAAACTTGAATTTCTTTATGGTGTCATTGAAATATTATAATTTTAGACAGTGCATTTGTAAAAGGACACTTCATTTAATGGTTTAGATTAGACTTTAATTTAGAATTTTATTTGAAGTAATTATTGCGATTAAGTTTTACTTACATAGTCCTTATAATTTTATTACAATCACTTTTACTACAAAAAATCTGAAACAAGGATTTATTTTTAATACAGAATAATTGTAAATTGGGTTATATTAAAAAGACTCCATCACATCTTTCAGCATGATACTTTCTTTTTAACATTTTTCATTTTTGTTTTTACCGTGTTGTATTATGTGGTTTACAAAAACTTACCATGTCATTCCGCATCTCGACCACGACATCCATAAAGTGAAAATTCTAGTTTTTTTTTTATAGTTGGCACTTAACTTAAGTTGTTTCGTGTTATTTGATCATTTAAAAATAATTTGTTCTTATCAATACTAAAACTATTAAATTTTTATAGTAAAATTTTAATTTTCATAATTATACCAAAATAATTAAAATAAGAAATCTTGATTTATTGTCGATTTATTATTAATAAATTAAGGTTGTTTAAGTTCTTATAAACTTATAATCTGTTTTTGTTTCTACTCAAGTTTAGCTAATAGTTAGTATAACTTATAACACTATTTAAACTAAATTAGTTAATTAGTTATAAATTTAGTTAATTTATACTAATGAGCTTATTTAAAGAAAAAAATTAATTACAAAGGATAGAAAAGAATAATTATAGATAATTAACAAAAAAACGTAATTCATAGCTTACTACTAACTTTACAAATATTCACTTACAATACAAAAAATGATTCTTAAACATTTTAGTAAATACTTCCATCCTTTAAACAAATTTTTATTAATAGTAACTATAAAAAGTATTCCTTTTTTAGGCAAAAAAAATTCTACCTAATTTTAAAATGTTTAAAAACCCCTTCGGTTAGCAAAACTGCATTATTAAAAAAGTTAATTGCACAATAAAAGTTTTAAAGTATCTTACTTTAACACGTAATCTTATTTAACAGAATTTCAAATAATGTTAATTATAAAGTTAACGTTTTATTTCTAATAATTAACAAAATTAGAAATTCTGTTTTAAAAGATAACGTGTTTAAGTAAGATACTTTAAAACTTTGATTGACCTTTTTGCAACTATTTTGTCAAGCAAGACTATACTCAAACAACCTATAAACGTTAACATACGATTCAAAACTGCAATAGAACTAATAATTTTTTTAATCGATTCTGCTTTTAAAAGTAGTAATTTTAAATTGAACTGTATACAAATGACAAAAACGTTATCTAATAAAATTAAATTATGTTTACCATACGTAATTTAGATTTGAGATTCAAAAGTTTTTTGATTCATCTTTATCAAAAAACTCAAAATGTTGTTCTCTTCACAGTCTTTGAAAAAAGTATATCAGCGTTTGATTTTTAAAAGGAGACTTAATGTTGTTAAAAAATGAGATTTTTTTGAAACAAGCAGTATATAGTTTAACCAAAAAGTTGGTTGTTTAGTTTTAAGCGAAAATAACTTACAACAAACAAAATATATAAAACTATTCGTGATTTTATTTGAGCTGCCTGTGTATAAATTTATTAGTAAAAAATTATTGTATTGTTTTATAAAACTAAAACTTTATCAGTAAAAAAATTTGAAATAGATTTAGTTTAAAACAGCGAAAAACATTTAAGCTGTTTTAATGTATATCTGATTAGTTTAAGTGTAAGAAAAATACTTAATTAGCCTGAAATTCTTAGTTTAAGCTATCAAAAAGTCCATAAAGAAATCATTGAAACTGTGTATCTATTTTAATTAGCTTAATTTAATATATTTATTTTCTAAAAGGTGTGGTTAACCTAAGTTTTGAAGCAATGATTGTCTAAAACCTAAACTTAAACTGTTTAATATAACAATATTTCAATTGATGTATCTATGTCTACTAAACGGTAAGGTTTTTTTAAAATTAGATTATATTTTGTCTTATCAAAAAACAGGTTCGTAACTTATAACTACTTATTATACTTGTTCTTTGAAATATTTTATGACTTAACAGAATTAGGCGAGTATTATTCTTTTTCTTAAATCTTAAACAGTAAACGAGAAATTGAAAAAAAAAGATTTGATTTAATTTTAATACGAAAATTTTTAATAAGTTTTATTTGAACAGTTTTACGCTTTAAAAATTTATTATTGATATTTAAAAAAAAGAAAGAAAAGCATCTTTCTTAAAACACTAGGCTTACTAAACACTTTATACTTTATCGGCAATTTTAATTAAAGTTATAAAACGGCTACAAAACTTCAAATTTGTATTGATTAAATAACAATTTTCAAAACTATTTTCATAGATTACTCTACATTTGAGGTTTTAGAAGCTTAATTATTTTAAAATCTGGCAGTTCGTTTACACTTGTAGTTGTAAGCCTTTATTTTTAGGTTTTGAATAAACTATAGCTTAAAAATATTATCTAATTAAGTTAATATATAATACGTAAAATAGTTTAATTTAGTTAAAATTGTAAGTTAAATTTTAAAATGTATACATTAAAAAAGTTTTGTGAAAATTTTACTTAAAATAATTAAAGTCTTTTTTTTTCATGTTTTATAAATGAGCTAGTTGTTTATTGCAAATAAAAGTTTATTGAAACTTCAACCGCTAGACTATGATAAACGAATTTTTTTTTTCATAGAATGCTAATGGCATGATGTTAAGCTGAGTATGGCATGGTTGAGTAATTGTTAAACAGTAATTCAGTAAAACCATTTTCACTTCCATTCATTTGGCATGAGTTAGACTAGTTAATTTTTAACTTTGTTTGTTTTGATTAAAGTTTTGATGTGTATTGAAAATAATAATAACATATTATTTTGTAAATAAGTTTTTGATATGTGTTGTTTAATAAATAAATTTTTTATAGCTTTATTTTGTCACTGATTGTGTTGCTTACTTGGAAATTTAAAGCAGTAAATTTTTTAGGTAGTTTTATTTTTGAATTTGTAGTATCAATAAATGTTTTAAGACCTGATAATTTTTATTATTTTTTTAATGTTTGTTTAATAAAAAAACTGAGACTAAAAAAAACAACTAAAAGTAAATTAAAAAAAAACAACTTTAAGAAACTTTTTTAAATTAAAAACTTTTATATTTATGTATTAATAAAAAATTTTAACATAAGTAAACGTATGGATTATTTGTAAAAACAAATTTTTAATTAGTTGTAGACAGTTTTTTTTAAAGTACAAAATGTTGTAAAATGTTTGTAGTCATTTTTTTCATTATTAAATTCAATAAAACTCCTTTTATATGTTAGCTAATCTATTTGATATACCTAAATGTTTTAAATGTATTTTTTTATACAACAAAGACTGTCAGCAATTAATGTGATTTTTTCTTATTATAAAAAGTTTTTGTAGTTGTAATAATAAGCAAACTTTTATAGCTTATATAAATATTTATAAATAAGTTATTATCAACGATGAATGTTGTATACAAAAGTCTTTCAAAGTTGAAAAACATTTACAATCAAATAAATCCAGCAACACTTACTGGTTAGTTATTGTACAGCAGTTGTTGAATATGATAATAATTTTTAAATATCAGACCACCATTAACTTTTATTCTACAATTTTATTTTACTATAAATATAAGTTTTGTCTTGTATTTTGTTAGTCTTATAAAAACATGCAAGCTTATAGTATTTTGTCAAACTGTTGTTTCTAATTGAAACAATCAGCTATACTAATTACTATACACATGATGTATCTTTACAAATAAGTTTTCAATAATTTTCCCCACACAGGTGCAATAGACATCATAGTAGTTGAGCAGCCCGATGGCAGCCTGGTGGCCTCACCGTTTCATGTCAGGTTTGGAAAAGTTGGAGTTCTTGCACCCCGTGCCAGAGTTGTTAGTTTTGAAAGCTTTGTTATTGAATGTTAATGGTTATTTAACTTATTTTGGTTATGATTAGTTTAATTTACTTTTAAACAGACACTTTAAAGGTCATAAAGGGAAAGGTCTATTTTTTGTAAAAACTAATATTTGCCATTGTTAAAATCCAAGTATAAGCTATAAAATACTATTGTAGAACATTAAATATGCAATTAAACTTTGAGCCAATTGAGGAAAAATGTCTTATAAAAAATTTGTTTCTTTATTCAAAAGGAAGTTATAAAAATCCATTTAATGCTTTGACTTGTTATATTTTGAATCCTATTTCTATTTTTTTAAACTCAACAAGCAATTAAAAATCAATAAATAAAACCAAGCTGTAAACAACTTTTCCTTGTGGTTTTAATGACCCATAAATTGAAACCAAAATCTTTAGTACAAACTCAAACTCATCAGGTGAACATTTCAATCAACGGGTCGCCAGTTGAGGATCTGAAGATGAAGTTGGGGGAGCAGGGGGAGGCGTTCTTCGTGATGGAGGGGGACAACGGCGTGGATCAGATCCCTCCGCAGCTGGTCACTTCTCCCATACCATCGAGACCCCCCACTCCCAGCAAGAAACACAAGAGGTGATGAGAGTTTGTATATTTTTAATCTTTTTTGGTTTTAGGAGGATTAGAGAATTTCATCTCTGAGCTTTCCAATAAGCTTATGGCAACTCAAGAAAGTTTAAAAACTATTTTCATAAATAGAGTTGTTTGCAAAGAGCCTATAGGTTCTTTAAATTTTTATGATAATACTAAAATAAATCAAAGTGTTTTTTTTTCATTAGACATCATCCTTGTTTACTGACAGTTATAAAATTATATAAGTTTCTTTAAATATCAGTTTCAGTTTAGTACAATACTTGGGTTTTATATATCATGTAAATAAATAATTCTTTAGTTTTTGGAATATTTTAATTAACCATTAATTTATGTTGCATTCTCCTATAAATATATAACTTTTTGTATTTTAAAATTTGAACTTAACTAAAATGTTCATTAACCAATAACTAGTGATTTTTTTACTATTAAAAATGTTCTACTAAAAATGATCTATTATGGTTGATATATTTTCTATTTGAAAATTTTTTTACATTCAAATGTTAAAACTTTAAGTTCCACATGGTTTTATCAAGTTAATTTTTCTTAGTATTTAAATTCTTTGTTTTTGAATATATATGCATTGCTTAAAATCAACATTTTTGTGAAGTAATCAAAAATAACTTTCATCAAAAATAAACTTTAGAAGCCAAGAAATTTAACTTAGTTTGCAGTTTCAAAAAAGTTAGTTTAAGTTTAAGCTAAATTATGGAAAAACAATTTTTTGAGAATTTTTCAGCCAAAAACTATATATTAAAATAAGGTATGAGCTAATTTAAATTATATTTTGTGTCATAAAACAAATTTTGTGTTATTTTTTTTTCCAATGTCGAAATTTAGATGTTTGCTTTAAAACCACATTTTCAAACTTGTTTGTTAAAACATTTATCACGCAACAGTATACTACATGTTTGCTCAAGAATTAACAAAAATATTTGCTTAAAATAATATGACTTTTTTATGTTCTTTATGGTTACAGTATTTAACAGAAACACATCTTTTCAAAACCACTCATATTTTCACCATAACCACGCGTTTATGATAAGCTCGAAGTTACTAAAGTTCATTAGTGTTTGAAGTGCTCTGATTGGCTTAACATTTGGTGGGGTGACTTTGATACGCTGCACTATGATGAATTTTTCTCCTTTCATTCATACGCGCTAGTTGTAAGCTTATCATATAGGAAGTGAATAAGAATTTTTCATGCGCTTGTTAGCACGTGACATGGTTATATCAATAGTAACCTAAATACAATTTTACTTTTAAGCTTTTAAAAATTAAAGTTTTATTTTTTACAGAACAACATTTTAACCAATAATTTTATGTGTCAATGATAATTTAAACTAACAAAGTTGTCAAAGTAAATTTTTGGAAAAATAATAATATAAGCATAATAAAACCCAAGCAATAAAGAAATAAACAAAAATAAGTAATAAATGCAATTAAAAATAGAGCAATAAAATTTTAACATGTGTCTCTTTTTTCTATACAAAAATTCCTATCCAAACAAACACACAAACACAAGTAAATATCAGTTAACGGGCGAGTACTGTACAAACAACAACGCATTTATTACACTCTGCAGTTCAAACAAAAATTCCAATGAACTTGAACTTCAAACTGTGTGCAAACAAACGTTTCTATTGGTTATCGGAAAAGTTTTAACGAGGTATATAAAAGCTTATCATGTGCGGTGGGCAACCTTGAGCGAGTGCGAGCTACAATTTTCTCTTAACACTATCGTAATTGCGCTTTCGGTTGTAATTTTCAGGAATAATTTGCTTTGCATTTAGCATACAAACATTGGATAATTTAAAAATGTCAATTCTAACATGTAGATGTATATTTAGAAATTATAAAAACAAGTTTTTGAGTTAATTTAATTACCTTGTACAAAACTTACTTGAATAAAGTGAAAAAAAAGATAGTATAACATTTTGTTTTGCTAAATGTCTAATTTAAAAAAAATGTTTCTACGTTTCTATGAAGATGACAAGACGAATTTTAATTGTCTTTTAAATTGTGTTTAAATCTTACTAAAGTAAACATATGGTTTTAAATTGAGGTCGTAACTTGAGCTTATTTTCGCTGCTTATGAAAGCAAACATTATGTTATAAAACTTAATTGAAAAGTTCTTGGTTGAACTTCTTAAGTTAAATATTGTAAATATATTTGATGCCATCTAATAAAAATTTTATTCCATGCCAACTGAGTTCAATTTGAAGTCAGAATTTGAGTACAAGGAAGTACATTAAATATTATTAAATAAATGAGTATATATTTTTACGGAAAGAATTTATTATACTACCAGGTTATTAACTAGAAAAAGTTATATACAAAAAAATTTAAGTTATTTCCTTTTTTTTTTCCACATATAAATAATAAGCTGTCATATAAAATTTATTTAAAAATAAGTTTTACATTAGAATAATTACATTTACAATATTAACAAAAGTAATTTATTGTAAAATTTAAGCTCTTGTTTAAAAGCTTTTGTAGTATGTTAAAACAGTTAGTTTAAAAAACTTAAATTGTGTAAAAGTTTTATTATATATGAAAAGTTGTAAAAGTGTTTAATTGTATTATAACGTCACACAGTGATGACGAGGCATCGTGCTGCAGTCTCCAGGATCACGACGGAGATTGCAAGAAGAAGAGGATGCGAAAGAAAAGAAGGAGGAAAAATGACCTCACAGTTGAAATGCCGCCAGAAATTGACAACAGAACGTCCAGCCAGAGTTCAAGTGACAGCTACGGGTTGGTGTGCTTATAAATAAAATATTCTGATAAAAATATTCATCTATTTTAGTTGGTTATTACTTTAAAAAGACAGCTTATTACTTTACCTCATGACTGAGTAAAAAGTAAGTAGGTTTTAGGTATTAGGCTTTTTAGGTAAATGCAATTTTAAAAATTCTTTAGTAAAATGTATTAGTGTTCTGTCAGTTATTGATTTTTATAAAAAAAAAAATTTACATCATCAATATTTAATAAAGTTAAATAAAAAGTCTGTTAACTAGAGAATTATAGACTATATCTATATATATGTATAAGGCTTCTAAGTTCACAAGCTTAGCCGTCAATTAAAATGTAAATACCAATATGAATGTTGTAAAAGTTCAAATTCATTAAGTGATTGTATTGCACAAATTGCCACGTGTTAAGTTGGCTTGCAACTGCAAAGCTGTCCTTTTAACATCTTTATCACGCTAATCTGTTCATGCTTTAATGACGTCACAATCACACAGAGGTGCTGCGGACACAGCAGCCTTATTCCAAGCCTACTATGACGTCATAGTCAACCGGGACAGCAGGCATGTCAGCGAGAGCACCGATTATAGGTGAATTTAAAAGCGTGAAGCAAGAAAAGCTTTGATAATTTACTTTATTTGAGTTTTAATACTCTGAAAATTTGGGTTTCTATAACTTTGCTTTTAGTTAGAATTAGAGTTGCTTCAAGTTAAAAATAATACACTGTTGTGAATACCATTTGAAGCTTATAGTGTGTGTGCAATTTGGAACTAAAGTTTTTTTTTAATATTATATTGATATGAACGTGAGTTTAGAGAAATGTGCTTTTTACAATAATTGAATGTTTTGGGCTAAATTTTGAATTTTATTAGCTTTTAAAGATTACTTTTAGTTAGACATAGTATAATTTAACGATTTTGTGATTTTAATTTCTGGAAGTTTGTGCCTTCTAAATATTATTTTATTTTCTTAGTTAATATGAAAGTATTGAATATTTGGTGGGCTTCCAAAGTTTTGCTTATTTGTAAAATTAACAATTAAGATGTTAGGACTCCTAAGTAGAATGGGAAATATGCTTTGTATTTTTGCTTGTATTATAAATGAAGTACTTTTATTTAGCTCATTGGTAGAAAACTCGATTTACACAACTTAATTATACTTAGAATGTTTTGATTACTTTATTAATTTCTAAAGTTAATTCACTACTTTATAACTATAAGTTAAATTTGCATGTTATAATTTGTTTAGTAATAATTATATGTCCTTAAAATTTTTACACTTTTCTAAACTTGTGTTTAAAATTTTATTCTTTTTCAAAGCATTTAAATTAAGCTACAATTATGCTATTAATTTCTTTTTAATTTTATAGTGACAAACTGCAATTAAATGCAATTTTAAATTAAAATACTTTATGCTTTAATTGATAATTGTTTTAATAACATTTGTATCTTATATTCTGATATTGCTGTTTTGAGTTACATAACTCAAATTATTAATGTCAAAACAGTTACTTCAAATGAAAATTACAAATTTCCTGAAGTTGTAAGGAGATTTATATCTTTATATAATTACTTTAGTTGTTGTAAAACCCAACCTTTTTGGTTTTCGTTTCAAGTAGGCTTAATGTTTAATATATCAGCTCTTTTTTATTCCAAATTGTCAAAACAAATTAATCCTTGAATAATCATGTTGAAAAACTTGTTTTTTTTTGCAGCTGAAATCTGTTTCATTTAATATTTTTTCTTTTTAATCATATGCATTTGAGTAATGTAATATAATGTAGCCTTTCATGTGTTTAATGTCATCACGAAACATCGTAAAAGTTATGTAAAATCACCGTTGATTAATCAATATTAGATTTTTCTGTTTCAAATTTGGATTTGACTAAACAAATCAATACTGTTCAACTGGCAGTATTAGAACAAGTATAAAAAGTTGCAGTTAGGTAACAGATAGAAACATCAGTTTCCTAATGAAATATTTATTGCTTTCCTTTTTGATTATACGTAACCAATTGCTTGTGATTTGTTACTGTCCAAAACACTTAGGTGTTGATTGAAAACAATTTACGCAGAAAATTAATTTATTGTAACAAAAAAGATAAAGAAAAATTATCAGGTTTTCGAAAATAAATTTTGCACAGGATCTCAGAATGCATCTTAGTATTACTTTAAAAATTGAAATGTTACAGTTGCAGTTACATTTGCAGTTAGAGCTTTAACTATAAAACTTATTTAGATGCTTTTGTTTTGCATAAATATTTTTTATACGTCCTCATTACTTGTTTATAGTTGAACCATATATTGCACTCGATTTGCACTTGTTACATTTATTTTCTGTTTGTCTTTAGTAACAATTTTATTTTTACAAAAAAAATCTATTACATTAATAAAAAATATATATTAAAACTACAATCACTTCATGTGCATTTTCAAATAGTTATTTAATTGTTCTGTTAAAAAATCCCTCAAAATTAAATAGATAATTTTTGTTTATTAACAGCAATTCCTAAAAGAATGATTTATGTTTTTTCATCCAAATCAACTTATTTACTACCACTATCAAACGGACAAACGTTTGTGGAAAACACAATATAAGCTTACATAACAGCAGTATATCACAGTAACTGGGTTACGTAACAAATTCGCGCTAATTTTCACCCAGGCTATAGTATTTCAGTTACGTAAGGAGGGCTAGTAGAAAATCCTTACATAACGCAAAAACGAAGTTTCGAGCACAAATATTTATTTTCACGAGAGATTTTTTGTACTTTTTTTCCAGCTAATTCACTCAGCAAAATATCTGGAATTTTTGTGTCTACATTACTATAAATTTTGTGATATTTTGTATTTTATATTTTCTATTACCTCCTTTTGTTTTCACTAAATAAACGTAATAAATATATGTAAATTTTTGCATGATCATTTGAAACATAATATTTTAATTTAAAAGTATACAATTCTAGTCTTAAAAATGAGATTTAAAATAACCCATTATACATTTTTTACTATATATAATCATTATTTTAAAATATACTTCATAAGTATAAAATGTAGGTTTGACCCACTGTTTAATTCAAATAAAACTTGGTTTTTCATATAAATTGTATTAATTAAAAGCAATTGAAGTTTAATTAAAGGTGTGTCAGAGGTTTATTTTAAATTGGCAACTGTTACAATTAATTCTCTGCGTCTTGCACAAGAAATAAAATAAAACAAGGTTTTTAATCCCTTTATACAAGAAATAAAACTGTTCTAAAAATTTAATGACAGATTATATGTATTTGATGAAACTAATTACCTTTTCATATAATTTTTTAACAAAAAGCTTATAGTTTTCTATTAGTTTTATTAAGTTCATAAAGTTTTTTTAATTATTTAACTGTTTATTTTTTACAGTGGTAAAGATACTGACCAAAGAAACTTTTTCTCTGACAGTGAGCTACAAAATAACAGGTAATTTTAAAAGAGCTAATCTAAAGTGACTAAGTATTTAAAAATGCTTTTAAATGTACCGACCACTTTTATTAGGACTGTAAAATAACAATGATTACAAAAACATTAAAAATAGTCCCTATGTTTGAAAATTTCGCAAGTTATATAGAAACCAAATGATTTTTACTATGTATATAAAAGCTTTCTATGGTCAAAACTTTAAGTTGTGTTCTAAAAATTATGCAACACACATTTAATTTTTCCAATACTACAAAATTTAAAGAATGTTTGTTTTGAGTTTCAACCAAAAAAAATATTACGAAACTCGGTTCAGTCGAGTTCGAGTGTTGTGACGCCACAATAAATTTCACAGGTCACGTGACGAGGAAATATCGTCCAATGAGATGGCGGGAAAGTACAAGTGGGGGTGGGGAGGCCTTCCCGACGAAAATGGTTTGTTTTCGTTTTGTCATTTCGCGGTTTTTTTCACTCGAACTCGTTTTAACTCGTTGTCTTTTGTAACTTGTCTGAAGTGACTGAAAATTTGTTTTCCGAACCGAAGTGACCTTTTGTTAAATTTTTGAGTATTCGTCGTTTCCAAGGAATTGCAAAACATTTGTTTTGAGGTTTCTTAAGAAAACATTTGTTTTTTTTTTATTAAAGGTGAGTTCAAGTTTAAAAAACAAAGTGTTACCCAATTCAAACAGTAACTATTTTTTTTCAAAGTTTAATAACCTTTATATTGCTGCAATTACTATTTCTAGATAAAAACAGTATAAACTTCAGGTGAATAATGACTTTTTTCTTCTCTAAAAACTCCAGCTTTTTTATAAAGTTCAAGTAAAGATATTTATAAACAATAACTTGCGCTGATAAATTTTCAGAATTAAATCAAATTTTAACAAAAGTTTTTAACATTGTTTTTGTAATCAACATTTCTTATTATTTTCATTATCTTCAACATCTACACAGTTTTTTTGTTGTATTCTTATGTTATTTATCATACACGTTTTATATAACAGCCAGAGATTCATCATCGTCTAGTGGTAGCGACGATAATGTCAACGAAAATAAATTCAGTGAAAACAATGTCACTGAAAATGTTGTCACTGCAAATAATGTCACTGAAAATATTGTCTCTGCAAGCAATGTAAATGAAACAGCTGATAAATTGCATCAGATCAACTTGAATGAACCAAATGATCAGTTCAGGTTAGTACAGCTTATACAAGTGTTGTAATGTTAAATTATTTAATTTAGATTGATACTTTAAAGTAGTCTGCATTTTCTACTAAGTACCAGATCAATTATGTCATAAATTATTCTTAATGTTCGCTGATTAAAATTTATAATTAGCAACGAAGTAAGTTTGTAAATGGTTGTTTTATTTCCTAAATATTTTTATAAAACCAATTAAGAATACATGAAGGTATTATTCATAGGTTACTTTAGAGCAAATGACTTTTATTTAAGTTATAACATATCATTAGTGAAATTAAATAAACGTATTACTAAAAGTAGCATTAGTCAAAAAGCACGTTAAAAACTATATATAGCTTAAGGTTAAGTTATTTAGGCTAAGTGAAAATAGGATAAAGTTTATTGAAATTAGAGTCATATTTAAGTGTTGTGGCAAAATATTTCTGTTTTACGAGAACTTACTGAACATGGTTGAATGTTTGTGTGTCGTTATAATTTGTTTATGTTATTTTGTTTACGTTATAAAATTGTTATTTTAAACAGCGTTGACGAATAATGACTCATATGCGTTCAACTGTAAAGCTTGTTTTGCAAAAGTTTACTAAAGTTTACGCTAATTAATAATTATAATAAAGATAAATAGTTCTCACTTAAAAAAAAAGAATATAACTTTTAGTATGGCATATTTATAAAATAGTTGGAGAATTATGAAACCTGAGTATATTTTTTATGTTGACAAAGTAAATTTTGATAAATGATGTATGGAATGCTGGAAATGTTTTAAATTATTTTTTCAAGAAAAACATGAGATACCATCAAAACAATACACCTTGTGATTATATCTTAAAACTATAAATTTTTATTACACTACCAATAAAAACAAAATTTACATATCATACTGTTGTAAAATGACATTTTAAATAAATTACAAAAGGTCTGGAGTTTCATTATAAAGGAAAACATGAGACATAACAAAATATTCCTTGTGATTTTATTTGATGGAATTTTATTAATAAACCTGTAGAACACAAGACAATAAATCGGCTTGTGATTTTTCTAACAGCCAACATTTTTATCATATTACAAATAAAACTGTTAAACTTGTGTTTTAAAGGTCAAAATTTTTATCATTAAAAAAGTTTTTGTTAACAAACCTGTAAAACACCAGACAGTAAAATTAATTTATATGAACTCAAAAAGATATTTCATCTGTTTGAGCAATATAGTATTGCATTATTAAAATTTGAAAACAAAAGATAGCAAAACGCCGTGGAATTTTTAACATTTTAAAATTCACAAACAGAAACTGTCAAACCCGAGACAGCTTTGTGAAACTAGTTTGTATGAACTAAAAACTTCTGCAACCTTTTGCAAGTATATCGTATTGCATTAATAAAACTTTTGGAATTTTCATCATAACCAGTAAAAGTGCGAGAACGTCCTGCAAAAAGGCTTGCGACTTCCATGAACTCAAAAATTCTGCAACGTCCACTGCAAATAATAACCGCACATTGCAGTTTATTTTATTGCACTGTATCGAGAGCACTCCTAACTTCTATAAATAGCAACCGTGCGAAACACGAAGTTTTCCAGCATTAATCATACTCGAATGCAGAAATTGTATGCGGAATTTAAAGCGGTTTCAGAGCAGAAAACGCCTTTTTTCTGATAAATGCGCAAATTCCAATGGCTAATATTGATTTTTTTGTGTGTGGCAACTTTTTCTTTGCACTTCATTGGTTATAGAATTTTAGCAAACAATAAAAGTTTTTTTTTTGCTGGTTTAAAATTGAGTTTGACTATAAAAAATTTTTTAGTTGGAGCTATGTCCAAAAGAAATGCAAATAGTTTTTACCAGTATTTTATGTACACAATTTTAACACGAATTTACGTAGGTTTTTAGCAAAACAAATGTTTTAAGACGCTTTAAAACCAAATATTTGTTGAAATGTCTTACATGGTTTTTACACGACCAACGTATTTTTACAACTACATTAAGTACATTTATGGGTATGATAAAAAGTTTCCAATGTTTTGATGTTTACTTATGCAACGATAAAGAAAATAGCAAAATTATCTTTTGGTTATTTAAGTACTCAGTGACCATTATATATTTCTTTACTAAAAATTGCAGTAACGGCTACTTTGCCAATAAAGCTCGTTTTACGACATTTAGCTCCACAGTAGAAGTTTTAAAAATAAAAGTGTTTAGTTTTTGTAACGATTCCGTTAACAGTTAAAAGAATAAGCCTTTTTATGTTATTATTTTTTGTTCAACATTTCTCAATTTACTCAAAAATTATAGTCTTTTATTAAAAAAATAACGTAAAAGTATGTACTACATAGTCCTAACACTATTTTTAAAATATTTAGAAGTCTTTCTTCAGAGGAGGATAATTTTAAACTGGCTGACAATTGTGAAGAAAGTAAGTTGCATTTATATATATACAAAAATAGCATACTCATACGCTTATTTCCCAAAACTGACGTAACAAATTACAGCAACTTATAAAATAAATTCATACTTTTCATTGAAATTACTATAAGATTAAAATAACTGAGTTAGAATAACATTTTCTAATGTTTTTTTTTAATTGCATGTTTTCGAACAATTTATTTATGTGTATTTTTATTTTTACATTAGAAAAAAATAATATTTTAAACTTTTATTTTCAAAACAGCCGGAGGGTGCGCGAATGATATGAAGACTCTCACAAAGACTTTGGATGAGGAAAGAGAGAGGAAAGATTCGGGACCTCTTTATTTGGACGAAATTGATAAATTGGGGCCGCACCAAGCCGATCTCTACTTGAAAGTTTGTCAATTGATACTTTGAAAAAAATATATTAGTATAAATATAAAATAAATTAAAATTACTATTGAAAAATTAAATTTGTAAAATATTTGCTCAGAAAAATTTCAATAAAATTATGATAGTAGTTAGTGGCTATATTTACTTTTTTTTTTAAATGTTTTATATATTTGGTATAAAAATACTTGTTTATAATATTTAAGTAGGTATAAAAAGACAACTAAAAACATCAACAATGTATCTACATTATAAGTGTTACAGTGAAAAAAAAAACTATTTGTAAACTCAACTTCATTGAAAAACTCTATCTAAATATTGTGCTTTGTACTAAGTTAGTCTTGTGGGTCAAACGTGATAAGTATTAGGCAATATTATCCGGATTATAATATACAATTGAAATAATTAATTTACAATACTTTAATTTTATTAGTTTATCTCTTTTAACCAAAATTTTTATCGGTCCAAAATTACAAGTTATTTAAATTATGTATTCAAGTTTAAATGACCACATGGTATCAATTGATTTAATAAAAACGTGGCTTAGTTCCCCTGATAAATTCAATAAAGCTAATTACCTTAAATACTATCTAAAATTAGACAGACGTTTCAAGTTTATATTTTATATAAAAGTTGAAATATTGATTGTACTTGATTGTTTTTTGAATAAAGTAAATTTAAGCAAAGGTTTATAAATCAATAATTACGCTCTAATTTCTAAAAATTAATTTCAACTGTACTAAGTTTTACTTTTTAATTTTTCAAACGAAAAAGTTCATGTCTTGAAAAATTTATGATGGTAAATAACTTGTATATTTTTTGAATTTTTAAATCTAGATATTTTTCTTTTTGTAAAAACAAAAATACAATGATTAGTTTTTATTTAAAAATAAGCTATTTATAAAACATGACCTATGGTTGAAAATATTAGTCAGAGCCTATTTTTGTAAAATTAATATTATGTTTAAAAAAGTGCACTTAGTTATAAAAAACAACAGCATTAACAAAAAAACAAATTAAACCCAACTAATAATAAAAATAATCAGGTAAAAAAGGACGCTCCAGTGCAACCACCAAACCAACTCACGGACAAGAACCTCCAAATTGTCAGGGCAGTGAGTCCTGGTAGCGACAGTGGTACTGACAATACCGAGTACTGGGACAAAAAGTAAATTAAAATTGAATTTGTTTTTTGTCTGTAATTTCTAAACAATTTTTTCTTATTAAAGAGAGCACTCTAAATTTCATGTCAATCTTATTGAAATTTACTGCCTAAATTGTATTAATATTTACGTTACCAATTGACTAGATAAAACTAAGTTATAATTAAATAATATACATGGTTTTATTGGATTAGTCCGATTTGAACAGTTGCATTGAAACTGTTTGCTGTTAGTTAATTATTTGCTTAACTTAAAACGGAAATATTTGACAGTTTACTTATGGACTGCAGATAACTCAGTTTAGTTCAACATAAATGAAAAAACAAATTAGTTCACTTATTAAACAATAAAATTTGAAGAGTGTGAAAAATAAACTTATTTATCTTTTTTAACACAGTTTCCGTTAATGTTTCTTTAACCCATATGTTTTTAATAGCTACAATCTCTATTCTTATCTTTTGTTTTCCGTAGTAGATAAAAGTGATAAATTTTTAAGTTTACCATATTGCTCTTATCTATTAAAGATGTATTTCAAAGCTGTTTATCAATTTGATTTATTGTTAAATTATTTGAAAATTGACACTTTATTTTTAGATATTATCACGTGTTAAAAGCCATGCAAAGTTATTCCAGTACTGCTAATTTGAAACGTGCCCGTTATATATGATCTGTATTACAGTTATAAATTCCGATACAAATTCACACAAATTAATTTGAAATATATTTTTCAACAGCAGTGAACAATGCAGTATCGATCAGATGAACATTTCGGCTTCGATGTGCGGTCTGCCAACAACCGAAGGTTTGTAATTTGTGTCATTTGGAATAAATTGCTGCGGTTTTGTGACATCAGCTGTAATGCCGAGTTGAGTTTAGGAATAAAAAACTTTTACAGGAATATTTGAGCTGGTTGTATTATGTTTCATGAGGAATAAATTAATGTGGTTTTTGCTGTTTGCTTTACTTTTTAGTAGTGAATTGAGTTTAGTGAAAGGAAACTTTTATTCAAACAATCAAGCTTATTGTATAATGTGTGTTCATGAGGAAAAAATTACTGTAATTTTCTGGTGTTTGCTTTAGTGCTTAAGTATATGAAATGTATATGAATAAATTGTTCAAATGATGTAATTTATAATAAACTCTTTGTATTGCACGTGGTGTATTTTGAGTTTAAAATAATGGGAATTTTTACTGTCTGAACCACATGAAAAGTAGCGAAAGTAGGAAAAAAAAATTAACACGGGAGAATAAAAAATTTAACAATTTTAATTGAAACTTAAAGTGAATTATATTTTTGCATTAGAGCCAGTATAATTATTGTTCCGAAGACTAAACTTAACCAAGCTTCAATTTAATTTTTTTTAACTGAAATAATCTGTTGTTTAAAAAATGAGTCAGATTTATTTGTTTGCCATCTAATCTCAGTGACTCACAAAAATCACGCTACATTTCAAGACATTTGATTGGCGAGTTATTTATTCTTAAGTAAATCTATCGTGATTGACAATTTCTTAACTAGCTGCACACAAAACGTGATTAATGAAAATAATTTTATAGCACCAAAAATAGTTGTGTGTATATTTGAACTTTTAGGGTTGTAAAGAACGCAGTGAAAATTTTTTACTTTCTCTTACTTGATTGGCATTTTCACGGTTGATTTTTATTGCTTCTTTACAAAAGTCATAAAAAACTTGCCCTTTAAAACTTTATTGAAAAGTGAAATTCAAACTATGTTTTACGAATAAAAAGCAACTTAATGAGTTAATTATTTCAAAAGAGGTTTTTTAAACAATTACAAACTGTTTGAATTTTTCCTTCTTTTGCTTTACAAAAATCTCAACCACAAAATCTGTAATATGAAAATTTTAAAACACGAACATACAAATTTTCGTTGATTTATCTTGAAAAATTACCAGCTCTCCCTATTCACACTTTGTAGCTAATTTAAAGTATTCAGATTATAAGAATGACGTTTAATATATTATATATTTCTCTTTTAAGAATAGTAAGTACACGCAGATTTGTTATTATTTAAAAACTTCCAATCAATTATTTCAAACTGTTTAAGTTTTTTTTTCCTTTTTTGTTTTACCGAAATCTCAAGCACAAAATCTTTAAAAGTAAAATAAAAAAGCTCAAAGCACTACAGGCTTTCATTGATTAATCAATAATTTTCTCACGAGAAATAGACGGCCAGTTCTCCTTATCTACTACATAAAACTGCAATGAAATTAAGGTAATTTATCGGATTAAAACGCTCTTAAACCAAACATATTCTCCATACAGAAAAGTTCGAAGCAGACTTGTTGTCGTTCGAAAAGTTCCAGCAAGACCCGATGTCGTACATGAACAATGACAAGCTGGTAGTTAGAATAAACGACAAGCACTACACTTGGAAGCAGGCGCAACCTTTGTTGTTGTCACTCATTCTGTTCAAACAGAAACTACCCGAGGTTTGTTGGTTGTTTGTTTGCGTTTAATAAAAGTTTTTTACCTTTGTATAAAGTATAATTAAAACTTGATTATATTACTAACTAGTATTTTGTTTTAAACTCAGATTATTTGGTAGTTTGAAACTTTATAAATAATAAATGAAGAAAATGTATTAACTTGGTTTAAAAAAAAGAGTCAATTTTTAGCAGATGAATATATATTTTTAGTTTTTTAATTTAACTTTAGAATGCATGCTACTTAGTTAATATTTTACCAGTAAAGTAAACATGCAGCAATTAGTTTAATCAGATAGATAAAGTTCATTTCACAAAGTAAATTGCAACTTTAAACGTGATTTGCATTTATGCATTTTTACAACATTTCGTTAACTATTTCCTTCTACTGCATTTAATATTACAAAGCATTTAAAATACACTTATTTTATCCTTAAAAGGAATTTTATACTAATCTGTAAAAGATCAAAATAAGTTTATTTTTATAATTTAAATTTTTTACTTAAAATAGATCACTTGCTATCTTACAACTAGGTTACCTTTTGTTTTTTTTTTAATTTTTTAAATATAAACTGACCAACAACTAATATTTTTTTCTGACCAATCAGGAGTCGGTGTCGCCGGCGCAAACACCGACGGAGCCGCCGAAGAAGAACTGGAGCAGGTGGTTCGGGTTCAGGAGTCAGGCGGACACCCGGCAGCAGGGGGATGCCACTTCATCGGGTGCCCAGGACGACACGGAGGTCGCCGTCATAATGGACCCCACCGAAATTAACGGGTTCGTTGTCATGTGAGAATTTTTCGACGACTGACTAATTTTTTAAAATATGTTTTATTAAAAAAAAATTGAATTAGGTCTAAGCTATTACTTTACTTTGTATTTTTAAGTATGTAAACGTTTAATGACAGTGACGAGTTGAAGGAAAACATTGAAACTAAAAATGAAAAAAATGTGACAATGGAAGATTTGCTGGCGAGCACGAATAAAAATTTGATGAAAACAACAAGACTAACACCGCAGCAGCTGGTACTTATTGTTTATTACATTATTAAATAAAGAAATAGATTGTAAGAATTTTTATGTTGAAAGTAGCTGTTTTTAATAAAAAAATAACTGTTTTTTTATTTTTATTGATTTATCTGACTTCGTAAATACTTTATGGAAAAAAATATTATTTGTTTTTATTTTTTTAGCTAAAGTGGGTGGCATCGTGTGATTGTGGTTTTTAATTTTTAGAAAAATTCATTGTTTTTTCTTGTCACGTATTTGTTGTTTTGATTTTGGAATATTTATTTTATTAAATTTACAAAAACACAACAACTTTAAAAAAATAATATTTTAAAGTTTAAAGTACAAAATGTATAAATCTAAAGTTATTTTAATTTCAAAAACTGATGTTTTGTTTAAAAACAATTTCAAATTTTTTAATCTTTTTTAAAGAACTTAAATATTAATTTTTTATTGGTGTATTGTTTAAACAACAACTTGTTTAAATGCTTATTATAAGCAATTGCCCGTAAATAAACAATTAATACAGTAAATACAGTTAATTAGATTTTAAACAGTTAAAAACCCATGACTTTTCTAAAAAAAAAATACTTTCTATCAGATAATATTTTACAAAAAAATAAAATTTACTTATGCACATATATCACAAGTAAAATAAATACCTAGAAAAAAAATTCAAACTCATATAACTTTAAAAAAAAACTACTTGAAAAAATTTTAAATCTCAGACATAAAAACCTAAACAAATGTAACTAGATTAGTTTTAATTTTAAAACTCGCCTGTAAAAAATTATATTGAAATTACGTTAAAACGAGACTGAAAAAAAACAACAAATAATTTTTTAGAAGTAAAGATAAAATAAAATTATGTCCTTTAAAAATAAATATATTCACCAACAGGCGGACCTGCAGCTGAAGGAGGGCGCCAACACGATCACGTTCAGCGTGACGACGCAGTACCAGGGGACGAAGCGTTGCCACGCCAACATACACCGGTGGAAGTGGAGCGACAAGGTGGTCGTCAGCGACATCGACGGCACCATCACCAAGAGCGACGTGTTCGGCCAGATACTGCCCGTCGTCGGCAAGGACTGGACGCAGGGCGGGGTGGCCAAGCTGTACCACAACATCAGCAGGTGGTATTTTTGATAGTAAAGTAAAACTAGTGGTTTTATTTAAACTTTAGAGTGATTACTGTCACATCTGGTATTAAATGTGAAAATTATCTTAAACGTTCTTAATTTTTTTTGTTTGTTTTGCGCTTTTTAGTTTAGTTTTTTATCTACCCTAACTTGAAATGTTTGGGACGTGAATCAGGAGAAAATAAAAATTTTCATCTTTGTGTTAAAATATTTTTTCATTTCGTTTTCCATTACTAAACTAATATATTGTTTACTTATTGTTTGATCACTCACAGTAACGGATACAAGTTCATATACTTGAGCGCGCGGGCAATAGGCCAGGCATCGATGACGAAGGACTATCTGAACTGGGTGAACCAGCACGGCGTTACATTACCCTCGGGTCCGTTGCTACTCTCCCCATCTTCACTACTCACTGCTTTTAAAAGGTAATTTGATGTGCTTTGCAATACTTTTGTTCCAATACAAATAATTCACTAGACTTCTTACACTCTTAGGTATTTCACTATTGTTTAGAAAGCATAATTTAAAATGTTTACGTATTTTAGATAGTTGTCAACTAAAAGTTTTTTTTTAAATTGTGGTATAATTATTTTTTAATTAGAATGTTTAAAATACTTTATAGTTTCTATCAGACTAAAGTTATGCCAGTTTTACAGTTACACAGTGACTAATTTATAACTTGTTTTCGTCAAGAATTTTAAGGTCTACCTTTAAAAGGCTTGTTTTTCTCTTTACTGATGTAAATTGGTATAGTTGTAGAATTCTTTTCACTAAAATGTAGACTGCATGTTTATATGCATAACCTATTTGAACACAACAAAAATATTTCCACAGAGAAGTGATAGAAAGGAAACCCGAAGTGTTCAAGATAGCTTGCTTGAACGACATAAAAAGTTTGTTTCCCATCGGTGAACCTTTCTATGCCGGATTCGGTAATAAAAAGACGGTTAGTAATCGTTGTTTTTAAAAGTGGTTTATAGCTGACTTAAGGTTATGCTGTTTTATTTACATTTACTAGTTGTTGAGTTATCCATTTCAAAGTTGTTTTAAGTAAATTAGCTTTATGATAAAAATGTAACCTTGTATTGTTGTTTTCAGTACTAAAAGAAAGTATAATATATTTTAAAATTTCAAAATGTTTTACTTATCCAAGTGGTAATACGAATTGATTTGTTTGATTTCCAGGATGTGATATCGTACGAGGCAGTGAACATACCCAAGGAAAGAATGTTCACAATAAACCACAGGGGTGAGCTGGTGCAAGAAAACATCCCCACATACCTTACTACGTTGGTTTAATTATTCTACAAAAAATATTGACTCTTTTATTTAAAGAATATATATAATGAAACAACTAAGTTACTTTATAAGCATTTGAATATTATATGTTTGAATTATTTTGAATTATTCCCACATACCTTACTACGTTAGTTTTTTTTTTTTTCAATAATTAACTGATTACTAATATTTTAATTAATTATTTATTATTTAATTTAGTTATTTATTTAATTACTTATTATTTTTTAATTATTATTTTTGTTAATAATAACACTACTATTTATTAATTACTAACAAGTTTATACTTGAAACAATATAAAATATTTGAAACTTGTTTACTCTAATTATGTTCACAAACCAAGTTTGTGTAAACAACTTAAAACGTTGCTGACTTGTACTCATTTCGAAAACAAGTTTTGAAACTTGAAAAATAGCGGCCTTAAAAAGTAGAAAGCCGTAATATAGATAATACATTTTTTCATGAAAACAGTATTGATTTTCCGAGCTTAACTGACTTATCAGAACAGTAACACCTTTAATTACAGTATTTTAAATATAAATTCTGAGTTTAAATTTCAATTTTATCACCCAGGTTGTCAGACTTGGGCTTGGTGGTGGACAACTACTTCCCGTACATGCGCCCTAACCAAGCAAACCTGGGCCAGGAAAATTATTCCGACTTCTCGTTTTGGAAGAGCGACGTCCCATCTATTAGCGATGACGAAATCAAAAAATTAATGGGATTATAAAAATAAACTTGATATAAAATAAATGCGAGTTTAGATTGAGGAAAAGTTTTTGTGAAAAATTTTGTAACTTTCTGCCTAATTTGCGTGTTTGACGAGGTTTTATAGGTTCCTACAAAATATATTTTTTTTAAGAATTTAAGCTTTAAAAAATGTTTTAAGATAAGTGAGTTTTTTCTGTGATAGTGCTTTGCTGTGTAGCTAAATTAGGAAAAACTGACTTTAAACTGGTTTTGAAAGAAATTAAAAAGTGTGGGAAAGCTTTAATTTTGTTTTAATCCAGGTTGTGACTGAGTTGTTATTTTTCTTTCAATCATGGCTAGTTATGAACTTCTACAAGTCTGCTGCAAAATACGGGGCTTTTGTTGTTAAGGTTCAAATTTAAATGATTTGTTTTAGTATTAAGAAGAAAAAAAAGACTGCTGTGTTTTATGCGATTTAAAAGAATCCTCAAGTTTAAATTTTGTTTATATTTTAGAGCTTTAAGTTTTCGATTTTAAGTTTTGAAGAACAGCTTTGATATTATTTCAATCCATAAAAATATCACTTTCAAAATTATATTTCTTTTTAAACTCAGAATTATTAATTGATTATTATTTAGTAATTAATAATAATCTCTGTAGTCCTATTCCAATTTACTTTCATCCATTTAAAAAAATTTAAAGCTTTTTAAGTTCTATGCACAGAATTATTCTTTAGTTAATTTAATTTTAAATGATAGATAAATTTTTGCTAATCTTGCTAATTTAAGTTAAATTAAAAGGCTTGTGCTAATATCCATACTTTATGTCCAAATATTTTTGATGTGATTTCGTAATAGAATGCTCTCTAATCCGTTTAAAAGTCTTATACACTGTCGTATGTTTTCTTAATTTTATGCTTGAAAATTTTGTTCTTATTTTTTTAAAGCTGTATAAAGCCAATATAATTATCTTGTCATTTTGATAGAGAAAAACTAAATGATTGTCGATACGTAATAATAATCTAATTTCTCTTAAAATTTTTGATAAAAAATCTACCACAGAGTACATGAGTTAATTATTTTGAATATTTTAATATATTTAATTAAGCGTTTCTAGATAATTTTTCGTTAATTGTTAGTAATAGGTAATGCGTTCTGCAATTCTTTATAAAGTTAATTTATTTTGGTAATTATGTTCTTTCGTACTTACTTAATTGAAATATCTTTCTTTATTCGATATCCATCCATTTTAATTGCTCTCAAGTAAAAGTGTAAATATTTCTCACGAGCTACTGTTTTTCTTTTTTGAAATAAACTTTCGTCTAAATTTTATTTTGTTGTTTGTTTATTTTTGATAGTTAGTAAAAAAACATATGTTTTGACAGTATTTATTTATCCACCAGCATAAATTCTAGTTTTAGATTAGGTCTAAAATTATATGGTAGGTACCATTTAATTTTTTTTTTTTAAACTTTTTAAAAGTGAAATAAAATAATTTAGTCTCAAATAGGGTGTTCCCTTTTAAAATGACAAGTTTTTATAGTTTTAAGTTGTTAGAACTTGGAATTTCGAATAATATTTGACAAGCGTTTAAACTAGGGTTAACAAAGTGCTTTTCATACACGTCCCTTTAGCAGAAATTTAAAAGCATATTTGTCCTTATTTGTTAAATATCGCTCCTTTAACCGTTAAATCCTCATGTACCTTTTCGCTACCACACCAATTAATGCATCTTGATAGCTAAAATCGCCATTAGAGAAGAAAATATGTTGACAACTTGTTGAACCAACAAGTAACAATGATTACTTTTGAGAAACCCTGTACTCATTTTTCTTTGGACATATTATTTAGGTCAGGTTTTTCCAAGTTAGGTCGTACGGCCCTCGTTTGGGCCATCTTAGAAAATTTACAAGGCTATAATTTGAAATCTATGCCAGATATTCTGTAGTTCAGAATGAAAAGCAAACAAAGTTCTCTCGTTTTGAAACTTTTACCACATAACACAGTAAAATGTATTGCGCTCGCTATATTTCTATGAAATTTTAATGGAGAGGGGAAACGCTTTTTAAATGACTTCAAAGGGGGCTTTGCAAAAAAAAAAACTTGGAACCCCCAGTCTAAGTTGAAGGTGGTAAACTCTCTACTCTGCAGGCCAAATGTGGCAATCTTTTGTATGTAAAAGGTATTTTTTCTATCAATGCTAATAAATGTATATTTTCTATTTTGCAGGCCGCACGACGCACTATTTTGTACATTACTTTAAGTATAAAATGCTTTTTATATTACTAGTGTATAGCATTTATTATTAAGAATAAAACATTGAAACTTTTTATTTTAATATAGGGGTGTTTTAATTTTATTTTAATATAGGGATGGGCAACGTGTGGCCTCCGGGCTGCATCTGGTCCACAAAATTCAAGTCACCAACTTGCAAAAGGTAAAATTGCGAATACAAACTTGACCACTGAATCATTTTTTGCAAGTTACGCTAAATATTCTGGATTTGATATAAAAAACAAAAGGTCTTAAGAAGAATTTACGGGAGATTTGAAACTTACGCTAAATACAGTAAGAAAAAAGGTCACGTATGATTAGTATTTAGTCGAATTAAGTCTGTACCTGTCGTGAGTAGAATGAATTTGAAGTGCTCCGACCAACTGTCTGAAACATTTTCCCACTTTTACTCTAGTATAAGCAACAACAAAAAAGCATTAACATTATTTTAGTGTTATATACCATTTGCAACTTAATATCAATAGATTATTCATTTTGTTTTATATTTTATTACACAAAGCTTTTCAAAACTATACGAGTTTCATTGTCAAGTGATAAATTAAAAATGAAATTTGAAAAATATTTTGGTAAGTGAACAGCTTTAAAAAATAACTTTAAATTATGACGTATGAATAAATTCAAATAAATGCAAAATTTAGAGATTTAGCAAGTAAAAATAAAGATATGTTTATAAATAGATTGTTAATAATTTTGTTTTTCCATTTAATGCTATTTGCGTATTTAAATAAGGTCGCTTTTCCTCAATCAATATTGATTCCAGGCTGTAGAGTTCGCTTTGCTTACATCGTTTCAAAACTTTAAAGTTTTGAACTATGTCAGAGTTTTGACAGGGTGTGCAAATAAAAAGATGTTCAAATATTGCGCTGTTTTTATCTGTTCCGCAGTGGTCTGTAATTCGTCGGAATATTTCCCGTGATGTTTCTCCAATGTTAAAGATGCTCTGCTCTGCAGGGCAGGTGTATTTGTAAATAACATTTGCGTCAAATACTTCCGAGCGTTTACTTTTGTTGCTGAAGTAGTCAGAAACATTTTTGCTGGTGTTAAAAAGTTTCTGACTACTTCACCACACCAGGTCCTAAAACCAAATATTTTGAGAAATTTTTTCTTTGTTCAACAAACTATAATCTAAATTAATAATTAACATAATCTGACATGAATCGTTATTTTATCTAAAAAACTAACTAAAGTTTTTATCAATTTAATATTTGTGGCACATATATAAAAAATAAAACAACTTGTTTGGACATTATTGTACATGTTCCAATCACACGTGTCTCTGTTGTTTTGTTCTTTTGTAATTTTTGTTTTTGGTTTTCTTCGATTGTATGATGCAAATAAAGAGTTGAAAGCTTTATCTCGAATAAAAAACACGGCTGCCATTGTTAATTTAATTTTTTTCTTTTTTTAAAACACAAAAAAAAATTGCATTAGTTTAACCAACTTTAACTTCTGTTGATAATATTAAAAACGATCAGGTGCCAATATTTAACAATGATATACACACAGACAAAAAGAAAAGTAATTTACTTTAAATCTACTGAATACGTTTTTTTTTAATATCTTACAGCATTTGTAGCAGTGCAGTGTGAAGTTTAAACTTGTTATATTTACTTTATCCTGGTGACTGCTACTTTGTTGTGAAGAACTATTTAAGTTTTTCAGTGAAGCTAGTATTTTGATCTAAATAAAATAAATTTAGATTATTTAGAATTATTACTAAGTGTCTTAAAATTCCAAAAAGTTTTACTCTAAACCAACCAGGGTTTCCCAAAGTGAGCCATAATCAGCAAAGGGGGGGGGGGGGATGAGTTCATAGTTAGAAAATTATATTAGGTATTCTGGATTTGATGGTGAAGAGCAAAAAAAAAAGTTCTAAATGTACTAAAAGTTCGAGTTGTACTAAACGTAAGTTTAAAGAGAAGAAACCTTGTTGGAGGGGTCATAACTTGTTTTGTTTCTTTATAGGGATCTGTATGAAAAAAATTTGGGAAACCCTGCTGTTTACAGTAATGGCTAATTGTTAAGAGTAATAAGTTTTACATTTCACGAACAAAAAATTAAATTTTTAAAATATAATTCAAGATAATTTTAAACGATGCACTTGCCGAAATTGCACTCAGTAAAATAATAACCTAACTAAACTGAAACTGATAGGTAGGCTTAAATGGTATTCCAAATAGCATCGTTTAAAATATTCGCGTTAAAAAGCTAAATTTCAACTTTAAAAAAGTTTTTTTTAATCGTTAGAAGTTCACTCACCTGTCACAGGCTTTTAAATAGTTTGTAATTTTAATTTTTTTAATTAGTTTAATTTTTAGACCACTATTAGACAACCAATAACGCCAAGTAACACAAAGCATTTAGAGCAAAATCTTTGATATTTTTTTATTTTACAATGCATTAAAAGGCTACCTGGTTGGTAAAAGTAACCATAGTGAAAGGCGACTGAGGGTGGAAAAAAAAAGACAAGGATATATTAAAAACACTTTAACTTCCAATCCAATTAAATAGATATTAAAAAAGTGAACTGCTATGAAAATGTTTTACAGTAACCTCTCGGATCTTTACGCACTCGTGACGTTACGCACTCTCGTTTAGTTACGCATTTCAGAATTCTATAAAATTCAGAAAACAAAATTTTTATTTTTTTCTAATATTGCACAAATTAGGTTTAATGTATATTTTTAAATTAAAATATGTTTTTGAATGCTAACACACCTCTCTATATATTTAGACTTTGTAAATTTATGTTCCTTGACTAATTGATAAACATTTAGTTATACCTCAGTATATCAGAAATTTTGTTAACAATAAGAGAATAAATCAAAATTCTGAAATAAACATGACTGTGTTTAATAATGATAGTATAATGAAATAATGAGAGTTTAAAACACAAAGAAATAATACAGCAGTCTTGCCCTATATATTAATAAACACCATTTCATAATTGTAAAGACATTCTTAATTATAAATTGAATTTGCTAAGTAGAATAGAATATAAATGTCACATATAAATAAAGATAATTTCTACTTATTGTTGAAATAGTAAAATTATTTCTACTCGTATTATTATTATTTTATAGATCCTTTTTTTTAATATATGTCTAGTTTTATCTGTTGTTTTCATATTTATAAATGAAGTAAACAAATAGTTAAAAGTGGGAAAGTGCCCAGTCTGCTTTTAACTTGAAGCAATATTAAAAAACAGCCATTATAGTGAGTATATTTGGTACCTCTCGTTTCTTTACGATCTCTCATATCTTTACGAACTTTTTCTGTGGACACAATGTGCGTAAATAAGCGAGAGGTTACTGTACTTGTAAAGGTGCTGCAATACAAAATGCTTCTAACCTAAATTAAAATCATTAACTCTAATCTTGTTTTAGTTTTAGTAAACTAAGCCTTTACCACAGGGTTAAGCATTGAAAACTTGTGGATATTTGAACATACATGCAAAAAAAATAACAATTTTATTATGCCTAATGTTATATAATCGATACCGCAGCCTTTATTATCAGTTATTGCCAAACAGTCTGCTGCAGTATATTATACTAAAAAAACAAATTTTTAGAAAGTTTACACATTGTAGTCAATAAAAGTATACGTAAAAATGAAGAACTTTAGTTTAGTAGGTACAAAAATTGTGGTTTTCATAAAGTTTATTTAAATTTAAACTAATTTGTTTCAGAAAAACTGTATACTGGGAAAGTACCACTTATGTATATACAAATTTAACTCAAATTTTAAGCTTAAACTAAAAAGTCTGACTAAGTAGGCTATACTAAACGGATAAACATGTATGATAAGTCACTATTATTTATACATCTATTTTCAAAGACAAATTAAACCATTTAAAAAAAAGGAAGCAACTTAAAGTTTTTGACTAAAAATATTACGATTTAAAAAAATTAAGCGTTCTGAAAAAAAAACTTTACTTTATGTAAAACAACTTTAATGAACAAACCGATTAATCTTAGATAAACATTTTTACAGTTTTTGATAAAGATAACTTTGAAGCCTTTATAGAACTTATATAAAATTGCACTTCCTAAAAGAGTTAAATAGATTGATCATGTGAAATCCAACAAAAAGCGTTCTTCTCTTTTTTGTTTTTATCTTCAGGCAAAGACGTCCTTTTTATTTATTAAACCTTGCTTTAGAAATGTTATACACTATATATCATAAATCTATAAACAAACAATAAAAGCACTAGGATAAAATTAACTGTACTAAGCCTGAATAATTTTCAAACAAGTTTTTACTACTACAAGTACAAAAACATTAAAGGTGTTATTTTAAATAAAAAAAATTTCAACAGCTTGTTTCTAACTAAACTATCTTGTATACCTGTTAACATCCAACAGTTTCGACACTGGCGGATAACGCATCCACAAAGTTCGGTAAATCGAGGATTTGTCCGGAGTTTAAGCTATTTGCTATTAAATTGTTTACATGAGATAAATAACAAATAAAACTAACGCATAATGTTTCTTGTTTTTTTATTGTTGTTTTAAATGAAAGCTTTGTTCCTTATACACACCATACGACGAAACAACTTGAAAGATTTTTTTAAACAAGAACTTATGCCAACAAGAATTTAAAATCAAACTAAGTAAATTAAAAGGTGTTTATAATATTTTTTTTTAATTACTATGAACTAAGCTTTACAAAAACTTCAAATAACAAAAATGCCAACAAATATAACCTCCATTTCACTTTTCAATGAATTGTCAATACCAACAGAGTACCCTCGGAACCACGGCTTCAGAGTCCATTTTGTCTCTAAACATAACAATACTAAGTTTTAGCATAAAAAATTTAATCTTACATAAACGAAATTGATTATGTTAAATTAAAAAGGATAAGAACATGGTTGCGTAATTAGGTTGAAAACATGTGTCCTAAGCACTTTTACTTTCTGCTGAAGTTTACTGGGCAAAACGGGTTATTATTAAATTAATGTTACCTCGGGCGAATCAGAACTTAATAAGCTCGGTATTTTTAAAACGTATATTTAAAAATTTCTGCCCATTTCTTAAAATCCCCAACATTTTGTTCAGTTTTTGGTTGTTGTCATATAACGGAGTTTCCAGAATTTTCGAACTAAAAAAGTGATTATAAATATATTTTTAATACGTGTGGTTTATAACTAATTAAAATATTGCAACCCTTCCAATAGTATGAAATGTGGCCAGAAAACTGGCGATGCTGTAAATTTTTTCCAATCCAATCAATTAATTCTAACGACCCCTTTTTGACCTGCCGACTTTAGAATCTAAAGTGTTATGCGTTTAAAAGAATTAAAATTAGCTTAATTAAAACTGTAAAACATATGTATTCTTGTGTTGTGTTTATTTTTTTGAAATTTTCAAGTAATAAATTTTAACTTTGGATTGAATTTTAGCTGATACTTTTTCAGTTGAGTAGCAAATTTTTTTTGTTAATCAAAAAATAACAGTAACCTGCCAATTCAGTACACAATAAAATAAAAACTAAAATAATCAAAACTTGAAAAGTTACTGTGTTTCAACCTTGCAATATTCAACTAAATTTTCAATTGCTGTGTAGTTTGAAAATGTGGTTTTCCCAACAAAGTTTGTTTTAAATAATAGTTTATGTTCAATAAAACATTTTTCTTCTTCATAACATTAAAAAAAAAACCCGTGGTGTGCAACATTATAACTAAAAAGTTTTTCGTGCACCAGGTCCTAAGACCAAATATTTTGAGCGAGGTTTTCTTTTGTTTACTAAACAATTACTATCAACTATTAGATTGAACATTCTTAATTAAAATTATAGCTTCTGTTTGATAAAAACTAATAACAGCCATTTATTTTCATTGAACAGCACTTTATTAAGGGAAATTTTAGCAAGTTACTAAAAAGATTTCTTTAACAAAACTGAAACTATAAAGCATTAAATTTTTGTCACATCAAAATCAAATTTTATATCTCAATTTATTTGAGCTGGCTCGAGGACATGTAAAAGTTTCTTATTCTAATTTTTATATGTAATAAATTCAATATAAAATTTCTAGCAAATAAGCAAAAATAAATGAACAAACAACGTTTTAGTGAATATTCTAAGTTTTTTTTTTCAGGGGTTGTACAGGAAACACGTTTTTGGCTAACTCATTTAACCGGAAATAAAAACTACAAAATTCAAAAAAAAAACATATTTGTTTAGTTAAAAGTTGCTAAAGTTAATTTTCAGGCATAACATTAAGATTTATAGCTTAATTTATAGCAACATATTTTACGACAAAGTAGTTGAGTTTTGTTTTATAGAGTATAACATAATGGTGGACAACCTACGGCCCCGTGCAGGATCCAACGTAAGAGAAGAATTACTGACTTTGTTTAAATTTACTTGAATATTACCTGTGACCCCTTTACTACTCATGCTCCTCATTTGACCCCTTTGCTGCTTATGGCCCCCTTTAGGAAACCATGGTTTAGAATGATACATTTTGGAATTTATTTAAAAACTTAAATACATATATACAAGTCCAAATTATGATCAAAAAATTAGTTTTATGAAAGAATTTAAATTGTTCTTAACTTATAACAAAGAAGCAGTCACCGTGATAAAGTATTTATAATGATTTTCAACTTCACAATGCACTGCTACAAAATACTGTTAGATATTAAAAAAAAAATATTTTATTGGTTTTAAGTAAATTGCTTTTCATTTTGTATGTGTGTATGTCATTGTCAAATAGTGGCACCTGATCGTTTTTAATATTATCAACATAAGTTAAAGTTGTCTGAATTCATGCAATTTTTTTGTGTACTTTAAAAAAAATAAAGAGTGAAAATTAACAATGGCTGCCGTTTTTTTTATTCGAGATAAATTTTTTAGCTCTTTACATCATGCAATCGAAGAAAATCGACTGGTGCAGCACGGAAACGTGTGACTTGTTTGGAAAGTACAACAGTGTCCAGTTGGTTGCTTGTGGTTGATGGAAAGTTTAGTTAGTAAACAAAAAGAAAAAGTCATTAAACTCTATATTGTTTGATTAGATAATTTTTAAAGGCTTATGCGACTACAAATATGAAAACACGATAATGCTACAACTTGATCATAGCATGCTTGAATTAAAGTACTAATCTTATTTAAAATCATTACGAATATTAAGAAAATTTAGAAAAAAACTTTAAAAATAGTTTCAAATTTTGTAATACCAAAACCTTATAAGTTTAACATATCAAAGTCTACAGAAAATACCAAACTAGAAACTGAAACATTTTATACCAAAAAAACTTCTTTTTAAAACGTTATTTCGATTTTTGTAAGTTTTATTTATTTGTACAGAACAGCTAAATTATGAAATTTTTACCAAGTTTTAAAATGTGTTTTTATTATTCATTTTAAGTAAATACACTTTTTTGCGAATGGGTTCTTTAACGTAAATTACCTGTCTACGTAATAAAATAACTTTTTGTATACATAAAAAATATATAAGAAATTGTTTTTATGTATTTTTAGTTTATGATCTACAATTTTGAATTTTTATTTTATTGCAACGCGCTTAGCTTTAATATTCTATTATTCTGTTTTTGTTTTTACAATTCAAATGTGCTCAAATTTAGTATTATGTAAACATTTTTTTTACTTATCATTTAATTAATCATACTCAGATGTGGTGTAGAACTGAGTTTTCTTTTTAATTTCAAATTGTCGATTCAATTTAGCAATTTAACATTGAATGTTACTTATCTCTTGCCAAAATTTTCAAAGTAATGACGCATTTATATTAAACTAATTTAAAGATAATAAATCAATATTTAAAGTTTTTAACAACAGTTTAATGTACTACATCAGTGTATTAAGAAACACAATAAATATGTAATTGTTGATAACACAACAAGTCAAGTTCGTTTAATTATGTAACTACTTCTCTTTAGTTATTAGATTAATTGAAATTTCGAAACAGCCATTAAAATTAATCTTTTTAATCCAGACAGATTGACTTGTTTAAAAATTAGCTTTTTCTTGATAGATTCTCTACTTCATCAATACGAGTCTTTTTAACAACTCATTGAAATTGTATCAAATTTTTGACAGCAGACTATAATTTTTTTTTATAAACAAAACAAACTTATTCTCAAGATTTTATTTTACAGCTTCATTTTAAATTAATTAATTAAAAGCTTTAAAACCTGATTCAGTGATTAACGATTAATTTCTAATTTAAACTAAAAAAAAATTTAATTTCGAAAACAAAATCGAATAAAAAATTAAAATTAGTATTTTATATATTCGTAAACAAGTTATTTCTTGATCAAGTTTTTTTTTAACTTAAATTCTTTTTAAATCACAACAAAGTAGCAGTCATCGTATAAACATAATGACTTTTAACTTAACACTGCACAGGTATAAAATACTGTGAAATAATTTAAAAATTCATATTTGGTTGATATTAAGTAAATTGCTTTCCATTTGCCTGTGTGTATATCATTGTCAAATAGTGGCACCAGATCGTTTTTAATGTTATCAACAGAAGTTAATGTTGTTTAAGTTAATGTAATTTTTTGTGTATTGAAAAAAATAAAGAGTGAAAATTCGCAATGGCAGCCGTGTATTTTATTCAAAATAAATTTACTTCAAGCAATCGAAGAAAATCGAAGAAAACAAAAGAGACACGTGTGATGTGAAATGTCCAGTCGGTTACAATGCTCGATGGAAAGTTCAGTTTGTAAATAAAAAGAAGACACAGAGTTACTAAATTCTATACCGTTTGAAAAGGATTTTCTTTTAAAGACTTATACAGTTTTAAAAAAACGGTATTGCTAGAACTAGATCGCAGCATGTTTGAAAATTCTAAAATAAAAATATTGTTATAAATAATAATAAATATTGACTAAACAAGAAACAAATGTTAAATATTGTTGTTATTTTTTTCTTACCAAAACCTAAAATTTTAAACATAAAAACATTTGGGTTAACAAAAAAAAAAATTTAAAAATGGAAGTTTCCAATTACTTAAAAATTTCATACTAAAATTTCATTTACGACTTTATACAGAAAACCTTACTATTGAAAATTTTTCACCGAATTTTTTAATCGATTTTTTTATTAGTTTAATATCAATAAAAATATTTTTGAGGATGTGTACTTCACGCTAAAATAGCTGTTGAAGTTAAAAAATGTGTTGTTATGTATTTTCAGTTGATGATATACTTTTTTTACTTTTAATTTTTTCTTTTATTGCGAAGCGATTAGTTTTATAATTTTGTTATTCTGTGTTTATTTTTATAAGTCCATTGTACTCAGATTTAGTATAACGTAAACAAAATTTATTTACTTATTATTGAATCAATTATACTCAGATGTGGTGTAGAACTGATTTTTTTTTTGTAATTCTAAGTTGTCAATTCAATTATAAAATTTCACATGGAAGTGAGTGTGACGCATTTATATTTAACTAACTTGAAGATAATAAATTGATGACATAAATTAAAATCAAATAAAATTAATCAACATTTGAAACCTTCAAACAGCAGTTCAATGTACTCCAGCAGTGTAACAAGTAATCCAATAAATATTTAATTGTTGGTTACACAACAGTTTATGATCGTTTAGTTATGTAACTACAAATCTTTATTTATTAGATTAATTAAAATTTCGAAACAGCCATTAAAATTAATCTTTTTAAGCTGTACAGTTCGACTTGTATAAAAATTCTTTTTTTATCAAAAGATTCTATATTTCATCAGTGGAAGTCATTATACCAACTCGTTGAACTTGTATTAAGGTTAAAGCAGACTAAACCTTTTGTCATAAAAAAAAAACTTTTTCTTAAAAGTTAATTTTGAAGTGCAATCTTTAAAAGATTAACTAATATCTGTTAAAAAATAAAATATTTTAAAGCATTAAAACCTGATTCGGTGATTAACACATAAATTATAGTTTTAAACTTTTATAGTTATTTTCTTAAATAAAAAATATAGATTGCTTAATTTACTGAAATTTAAACACCTTGTTTAAACAAAGGTGTGCAAATTTAATATTTTATTTACAACCGCGTTTCGGTGACAAAAAAAAAGCGATAAAAAAATTAAATTTTTTTTAGATAGTCCTTAAATCCGTTTAAATTTCAACTATTACATTACCTTAAACAAAATTAGATTTTATTTTATTTTTCAGTGACTTAGAGTTTTGTTAATGTTTTGTTGATACCTGGCTTAAATTTCCAATTTTAGTTAGTTTTTAATTCCATTTAGATAAATTTCAAGGTACAAATATGTTTTAATTTTTTTTATAAGCTTTTAATGCAGTTAATTTTGTTTGACTCATTATATTAATTAAATACACTTCGTTTAAAAACTAATACTAATTTTACCTAATTATACATCGATAAGCCTGAATTTTCAAATATCTAACATTTTAATTTTTTTTTAGACTTTTATGCATGAATAAGTTTTTAAATAACAATATAGATAAGCAACATTGTTATGTGCAGTCTAATTCTTTATTTTACTTCAAGAGATCGCAATTTTTTGTCACTGAAACCGGTTGTAATTAAAATATTTAATTTGCACATCTTTATCTAATTTAAAACTTAAAAAAAAAAACGTTTTTTTTCTAATTAAAAAATCTAATTTATTAAAAAATACATACACAGATTAAAGAACTCAAGTGATTTGTTAAAATTTGAAGTAAGTAACAAAAAATTGTTTTAATAATTAATTAGGTACTAATTTTTTATTTTTTAAGTATCTTGGTTTTAATTTTTTTTCATATTTAATTCATGAAGTTTAACAACACATACAAAAAATAGTTATATATATCGGTCATAGAGGATTACTTACATGCAATATACATAAATAATATAACGTGGAAGTTGAAAGAAGAGATTAGAGTCAGTTGTTAGAGAAAACATTAATAAAAGGTTTGAAATATTCTAGATAGTGGAGGAAAAAAGCAAACATGTAGATATTAGTCGAATAGAATACTTACGTTTAGCTACCAAAAAATCAAACATTCGAAGTTCACTGTATTTTTGTATTTTAATAACAAAATTGTTCATAATTTAAAAAATTTTTCAAAACTGTAAAAAACTACTTATTGCCTATTTTAGTTAGGTTTAAAAGCACAAAGTAATTGGTTTTTTGATAAATATTTATTTTAAAAACGGTTTTATGTTTCTTACAAATCATTAAACACAACGAAAAATAATAATCCTTAATACAATTGGTGTAAACGTTTTTAAGAACGCAATAAGTAGTTTTCATATGTTTCTAAATAACGGCAAAAATAGAATTTGAGGTTTAAGTTTGTTTTTCAACATTAGGTATTTTTAGTTTAAGAACAGCTTTTATTTAATTGCAGTATAATCTTTGTTAAAATAAATGTTAACTGTAACACTTTTTTTTTCATGTCGCAAGTTTTTCAGACTCAACTTGATAATGACACATTTTAATTTATGTTATTTTGATTTCAAATGAATTCTAATGCTATAGCTTGTCGAAAGCAAAGTAAAAAAATTAGTCTACTTTAAGTATAATGCTAAAAGTTCTACAATGCATTACTTAATGAAAATGAACTTACTACATTTTTGAATTTATGAATATTGTATATTTACACTTTTTATTGTTTTTACTACTGTTGTTACTAGTTTTACTATTATTTAATTTTATTACTTGTGCTTATATGTATTACATAAAAATAAGGACTTAAAACTCAATAAAAAAGCTAAGTTCAATATTAAGCGTGCATTGAAAGTCAATTAACTACGCGTAGAATCGCTAATGTGCGGCTTAGTTGAAAATGAAAGTGAAAAGTTGTCAACAATACAACAGGGAAAAATAACTCATTGTATACCAAGTTTACTGTGAAATATTTGTTGAGTTTTATCAAAATTATAAGTGAAATTATGTTTTTTTTTTATTTATTATTATAATAACATTGCCAATTGCCATTTGTTCAACAACATTTAATTTAATTATTAAAAAAAAATATCGTTTTAAAATCAACTTAGTTTTACGTTTAAATAACTATTTTAAACAATTAATCAAATGTAAAAATTACTATTTGTAAAAATGATTTAGTTGTGTTTAGTACTAAATTGAGCTAAATACTTTGTTAAATTTATTTTTAATTAATAAATGTTTTGTTTTATATAGATTTTATTAAATTGATCTAAACTAAAATTTATCGAATTATAAAAACTTATACATTTCTCAACTAATTAACAGATCTTACTGCAAATAGTAACAAACATTAAAACAGATATTTATTTAAAAATGTTTCTTATGTTTTATAAAAAAATCTCCAAAATAACCTTTTTGTATAAGATTGTTATCGAAGCAGAAAAAAATCACAAAAAACATTTAATGTAACATTTGAATGGCTTTAATCTATATGACTTAAAGATAAAAAATCTTTTAAAATAATTGGATACTAAAGCCATTTATTTGAGCTTTATAAAACATTAAAGGTTAAAGTTTATTATAGTGCATTTCAGTACACTAAATACTGTCATAAAATAGACAAGTTATCGATTTATAAGTACTATTTTAATGCATAGTAGACTAGTACTATGCCTTTTAACTTTGATAACTTGCTATAAATCAATAATTCCATTTTTTAGAAATGTTTTTTTTAATTAAACATTATACACATTAACAAGTAAATTTTTTTCTTGTTAAGTATGTGTATTTTTTCTAGTATTTAGTGTGTAGTTTTTCATATTTAAAAACTCGTTAGTGTTGGAACTAACTAAAGAAACACCATAATCTCTAATGAAAATAACTTTATGATATAAAACTTACTTAAACATATAAGTAAGCAAAACATACCAGAAAAACTTCTACGAAATGAAGTAGGTGAATTGTGACTTAACAAGTTCATTTTATCTGCAACATACTTGTTTTAAACAAACAGTGTTTGTTAATAATAATGTAAGATAAAAAACTTAACAAATAATATTTTGATATTCTTTTTATTCAAATAAGCATCACTAAAAAAATCTCATTTTGATTTTTTTTGTTAATTGTGAGCAACTAGTAAACTTTTCAGTCAACTTGTAGAAGTAAAATGACGTCGACAAATGTAGCAACTTCAGTTGAGAAATTAACATCTAATGACGTCACAAAATTAATTGTCGAATTGTTTCTATACCGGGTAATACCAACAGTTCTGTCTGTAGTCTGTTTTCTAGGATTGTTGGGAAACTTCACAGTGGTTTATGTCATGATAAAAGTAAAACGAGTTGTTGTAATAAGCTGTTTTAAATATAAGATTAAAGCTCGTTAAACTTAATGAAACAGCGTTTTGAATTACGATTTTTATGAATACCACCATGCAGTAACTAAAATAAACTAATAAATTTGTATAGCTTTATAAAAAGTTTTTAAACACATTCAAAAATTATATAACTCTAAAACCTTGTTTTTAAAATTTCTGTCGTAAAAAAAGACATTTTGTGATGTTTTCAAAAGTATAAACATCATAAATAAATATAGATTATTTTCAGGCTAAAAGGAGAAGTATAACGGATCTATACGTTATGAATTTAGCTATCACTGATTTTATATTTCTTCTGATGTTACCATTTTGGATTTCTGATTTTTATATGTACAGACTGTGAGTTTAGAAGTGTATATTTATTTATTTATTTTTTAATCTATTATGACTAAATTGATGAAAAGGCTAATTTAAAAAATCATAATCTTAGCTATAATTATTTGTTTTAAGCTAAAAAAATATTTAATACTTTACACACATTGTTCATTACATAAATAGCAATCTTCTATATTTAAATTGACGTTTAAATTTCTACAGTAAATCAAATAATTTATATAAGTAATGTTGATAATATTTAAAGCTGGATATTTGGAGATTTTATGTGTAAATTAGTCAGTACAATTACTCTAATGCACATGTACCTCGGAAACTTACTGGTTTCTATCATGGCTGTAGATAGAGTCATAGCTGTTGTATTTTATAAAAAAGTTGGTTTCATGAGGTTTGTCCACTTTATATGAGTAAAATACAATTTCTATGATGTTTTTTGCATAAATTACTTTTTCAAAATTAGTACTAATCAATAATTTATTCTTAGGGTTTTATATACCTCAAAAAATTCATAAAACAAATTATACAAATATTTAATTATTTGTTTTTCGGGTTTATCTTCGCTAATAATTTTTAAAAGTTATAATTTAGACTAAATCATATAAAATAATCCAACTAAAACTGTAATTGTAGTCTGTAATTTTTGTTTTATTTCTATAATAAGTTTCTATAATGAACTAGTTATAACTTTTTTTAGATCGAAATATCGTGCGAAGGTTTTAGTTTTTGCTGCCTGGTTAATATCTGTTTGTCTGTCTTTACCAGGAGGTGTAAATTGTAAAGTCTTTTCTCAAGCAAATGGTATGTGCTTATTTGAATTTTTGTTTTCATATAAAGCTTATACTTACTTTATGTTTTAAGTAACTACCGTTTCGAAAAGTTTAACTTATTTTGATGGGCTGTAGTAAAAGTTTTTTTAAACTCATAGAAAAAGTAGTTCGACTTAAGTATTAACTTCTGTGGCTTTTTCGATAATTGATTTTTCAAATGAAATTAAATAACAAACCAAAGCTATACAAACCTGTAAATAGTTTATGTCATTAATACGACTTTAGTTTATGTGCAGGCTTTTTAGTGTATACTAAAATTTAAACGAACCACAATACAACTTAAGAAAATTGCAGACAATTTTTAACTTGAATGGTTTTTAAACTTAATAACAAACTGTTATTATATATATAAACACAGTCTCTAGTTTAAATTGTTGCGTAATAGATAAAACTAATACAGGTACATTTCGAGTATGTAGGTTTAGATTTGGACCACAACAATTTATGCTCAATGTTCAGACATTTTTAAGGTTTGTTTTACACTAAACATTTATAGTAAAGTTTTAAAGAAATATTAGCAACTACTTAGGCTTAATATTTTTTATATTAAATAGTTAAAATCTATCTAATACAAACTGTAAACTTTTTTTAACGTGTAAATAAACCTTTTTTTTTTGAATTAGAAAAATATTTGTTTTTGACTTTGTACTTTGCACTTTGAACTTTATTAAAAATATATTGAAAAGATAATGTTTCAAGTTTAAAACAGTTAACGATGATTGATTTAGAATTATTTAATTCAAAAATTTGAAATAACTGATTGCACTTAAAATATCATTTATTTTATTATTGTTAAACTTGTGACATTAATAAAAAAAACTTGAAATCAAAATAAATGTTAATATGTAAGAAAATCAATTTTTAGATTTCATAATAACTATACTTTTTGTTAACTTGTTATGATAATCATAGTTTTTTTTATCATGTGAATTGTAAGTAAAAATTCAGTTTATTGAAACTTTGGCACATTCATACAAGGTTATTAGATATTAAATATATGATAATATGCATACTTTACAAATTTACAACGTTTGATATTTTTACTACAGGCTAATTCCAGGTTTTCTAATTCCTCTTGTTGTCAATTGTGTTTGCAGTGCCTGCATTATTGTTTATCTTAAAAATAAGAAGACTTTGGGACGGCAAACTAAAATAAGACAGGTAATCTTAAACTAAAAACAGTTTCATATGATAAAACGATTTCAAGACAATTTAAAAATATTCAAATTCGTAAAAAGAAAAAAATGTAAATATTGACACTTATAACAATAACGCTGATTTTTAGGTTTTAAGCAATAAAAATGTTGTTACCATTTTACAGAAAAAGGCAACAAAGACTGTGATGTTTATTGTTTTGTTTTATGTAATTTGCTGGCTACCGAATCAAATAACCCATTTCATGTATTTCTTACAATTTAAAGATTATACTCGTAAGTTCCTATTTACTAATTACATTTAAAAAATGCTTAGTAACATACTATAACCTAGTACAAGATTTATACTTATTGATTATACTAATACTATTTTAAAAATTTAAATACTTTTCTATAAGCTTAAACAATTGATTTAGTAAAATCTTTCAAGATATTTTCCACAGAATAAAAGTATATAAATAGTTATTGCTTAAAACAACTAAAAAAAAATTTCTAAATACTCAGACTTCCAACAATATCAGATGAAAATTTTGTATTTAGTTCATATGAGTTGCCTTTGTATTCTTTACACTCACTCTTGTATCAATCCAATTCTGTATGGTTTTATTCGTGAGGACTTCAAATTCAAAGTTTGTTAATTGTTAAAATGTTTAAATAACTTGTTAATTTACTTATTAATTAACGATTTTAATAGCACAACTGTCTAGTAAACTTTTTATTAAAATAAAACCAAACAAATAAATAAGTAAATTTTCAAAATTGTGTATAATTAAAATTACACTTTTAGCCGAAATTACTGGTAAAAATTAACGTAAAAATATTTTAGCATATTCCAGTTTTACTTTCTAGTACGAAGCTGTAACCTATCATTTAAGTATTCAATTGTTTGCTATTAGTATTGCTTATCTCCTTTTATAAGTTAATTTCAAGTTATATATATTACTTTAGTTTCTAGTCTTACTAAACAAGTTTTTAAGTACATTTAAAAAAATAAAATTCAGTTAATTTTTGTTTAGTTTTCATTTCTTTCATTTCTTTTAATTGATTGTTTTATTACTAAACATTTAAATAATTGAGTGATAAAAAAAACTATGTGTAATAGTTCGTAAGAAACTTTATAAGCATGTGGTGTACGACACGATAACTGAAAAGTTTCTTTGTACACCAGGTCCTTAGACCAAAAATTTTGAGCGCTTTTTTTCAATAAACAAGATTAAAGAAATAAGCGTGCCACAGTACTAAACATTTTCTATACAATTTTTAATACTTGATACAAAAAAAAGAACTGTAAAAATTGTATATTACAATAATCTTTTATTAAAAGTTGTTCTATTAGAAAGTAAATATAAATATAGTGATTAGATCTTGTTAGCATTGACAGAAAACAAAGAATTTTTTTATACGCTCATACAAAACGACTGTGTGAAATTTTTTTATAATTTTTTATCTTAAAAACAATATTATCTTTTACTTTCTTTAACTTTTAAAAAATAAATTAACTCTATTAAAGTTTTCAAAATACTTTAAACTACTTTATACAAATGTTAAAAAAGTCAATTTAGATATTTTTTTTGTTTAAGGTTTTACAAATAGTTTTATTCGACATTGTTCACTTTTTAAAAATTTTCTCAAAAAAAAGTTCGTAGGTTATCGAAATTTAGCCAAAAGACTAAGTTTTTTATAAATCAAACTTTGGTTAAGGTTTTTTTATGCTTATTAACTTTTAGTTGCTTAACTTTAACTTGCATAAATACTCATACATATGCACTACGTGTTTTTATTTTTAACACGTTTAATCAAGAATTTAAACTTGATAAGGTTGATTGTCTTTTAAACCTATTTTCTCAAGAAAACAATCTTTATGGCAAAATTAAAAAACAAAAAAAAAACTTTTTTTTGTGTTTGCAGCAAAATCTATAGCGACAAAATACATTAATTTGTATGATTTTACAAATAGTTAGCACTTAATTTTTTTTATTATATTAAATTCCAATTTTTTTAGATTTTGAAACTTATAAAGTTTCCTAAAAACGAACGCAGCAACAATTTAAGCAATCGGAAATATTCAAATGATTATGTAGTTCAGTTCAAAAAGAACTATTTAGCTGAAAACAGAGATGAACTAACATTAGCAAAAACAAACAACATTTTGAACCCAAAGTTATTTAGTTTGTTTTGTATTGATGCCTTTTAAAACAGGTTTTTGTTTAAAGTCTAAAAAAAAACAATCATTAGAAACATATTTTTATGCAACATACTAAAGCTAAAACAATTGAGAGAAAAGTCGATTTCAAAACAACTCAATGTAAAATAAATTTTGTGTTTAAAGCACTTAAACGTTTAACTTTGCATGCAGTAAGATTATGTCTTTCATAAGGAATAAATCTTTAAAATTAAAATAATTTAACAGATTACCACATCGTTGCATCAACTTAACTACAAACTCAATTAAAAGCAAAAATAATTTTGTGACCAGCGTTTCAAACGGATGAACTCAAACATGACTGAATAACTTTGATTAAAAACTGAGGGTGCTCAAGCTTTATATTGTGTTTGGTTATTAAACAAACATTTTATGGTTTATATTTGGCTGCCTTTTTTACTATTACATTTGATTTATACATAAACTCAATATACTTTAATTTAGTAAATGTTTTTTGAAAGTAGGTTTAGCTAAAATAAATAAAACGTGATTTAAATGGAGTTTTAAACAATACTTTATATTTTATAAACTTCAGAACGCATGTTTATGTAAATTTGTAATAAATTTTTAAGTTAATTGGGCTTTTAAGGTTAGTTATATTTTTTTTGGATAAAAAATTTTTTTAACCGTAGAAATTCTATAAAGTAAAACAAAAATGTACATCTTATTATTATCATATTTTACTATTTTCAAACAGCTTTAGTTAGTAAAATAAAGCTTAAAAACAATTTTGCTCAAAAAAAGTGTTTTTATTGTTTTCAAAATTTTATCTAACATTTAAACGTTTAACTAAGATTACTTACTCACTCCTATTTCGTTATTCGATATTTTATGTTGAATTGATAAATATATATTTTGGTTTTTTGAATTAAATTTAAATTCAAACTTGTTTTTGATAAAAACAGTTTTTATTTCTAAGATATTTCTACCAACTTTACATAAATGTAATGTATATATACTTGGTTTTTGTTAATAAACAGATGTTGATATTATAAAATACTTATATAATAATAAATGATCATTAGATAAATGATATAAAAAAATTCAACCTTTCGTAAAGTTCAAAGGAATAATTCTAAAGGTTAGATTTTAAAATTACGTCCTAAAAACTATTTTACATAGATTGAAATTTTTCACTATATGTTTTACTTTTTTGAACGATACATTTCTAAAAACAAATAAAACGTGAATAGTACATTTTTATTTCATAACAACAAAATTTCAGAATAACAAGTTAGTTTTTTTGATAAGAAAAATCCTGAATGTAAATAAATCGTTTTTAATCTGCTTAATATCAAATGAAAGTTGTCGAGCTTTGTATGAGAAAACCTTTAAATTATAAAGATTTAAGAAGCATAAATAAGACGTAGTTTTCAGGAGTACCTGTCTAATGTAGCTTTATAATTCAATACGTCATTTTGCGTAGGAACATTTAAGTAAAATGAAAAGTTTAGGAACTATTTATGTTTGGTATGAAAACTGTTTAAAAAGTAGCAATAAAAATTTTTATTAAATTTTATTAAAGTATGTAAATAATTGTAAACGTTATATTGCTTCTCAAGATTTCTATATATAGTTTAAAAGTTACAAATTAAAATTCTCACCAAATATAATTCTCTTATAGAACCGCACTGAGTTAAATAATAAATAATTTATATCAATATTTGAGGTGTATGTTAAAAGCATTAGGTTAGTGAATCTTATATAAATGTTATCTTTTCGTCCTTGTGATGTCATTAATTATCTTGAAATTTAAACTTTTTTGTCAGTTCTACTTAATGGTTCGTTTGACTGGCTATTAGAAAATTTCATTGTACAAAAAAACAGGCTAAAATGCTTTAAGTATTGTACTAAAATAATGTAAAAGTATATACATTTCAAATCAATTTATTTATGTTTCGAGGAGACTAAATAAGCAGAATAAAGTTTTTTTTTATTAACATTTACTTTTATGATTTTGAAACAAATTTGTAATGTAACAAGTACAACAGACAACGAATAAACCTTATGTTTAACACGTTATTACCTATTTTTATGTTTTTCATCTTAGAATAAAAAAATTACAACAAAACATAAGTATCTACAATGTTAACAACTACTAAACATAACCATCAATTATTATAATACCTATAGATTGCAAAAAAAAATCTAAATAGTTTATATTCATAAAGCGGAGATCAAGTATAACATGTAAATAACTGTTAAATGTTTTAATCAAAACTTATCGGTATAAATACATTCTTTATCGTTAATGTAAATAACTAAATTTTCTTTTTAAATAAAACACTGTCATAGAAAATATCAAAAACAAAAGTTTTATTAAAATTAGAAGCTACTGGTTTTCAAAAGCTTAATAGAACAAAACATGGTTATTGTGAGTCAGATTGTATATTTTTAGTTAATGAAATAAACTTTCATTATTTAGTTACACGAAATAAAAACGTTGTTTAAGATATAAAAACTTTTTTAAGTTGAAACTACTGTAGCATATCGATTAAAGTTATTTACTAAAAAAAAATTAGTTATAAAAATACGGACACAAGGTATTTAAGAACGAAAATTGATTTTGTTTTCCGTTAGTCAGCTAGTAAATATTACAATCGATTTCCTAGATAGATAGATCACTTTCGAGTTGTTAAATTTTTGTTAAGTAGATTAGTGAAGGTGAAACTAGTGTAGTTCACATTTCTCGTGTTCAAAATTAAGATTGATTTATACTTTTTAGCTGTGTGAACTAAACTTTCAAGTACAGTAAAAACAAGAAAAAAAAAATTCTAATATTCCAAAACTAAGCGTTAAGTTTTGAGTCTCCTGCAGTAACTTTTGAAGTTTATACAAGTATTGTTGTAAAGATATGTCTACAGTTAAGTTAGTTTTGTGAGTCAAACTTAAAATTTAATTCAGTTATAATTATTTTAAACCAATATCTTAGTAGAGTCAGATACGTTTAACTATAAAGGTTGCTTAAAGTAGTAATGTGTAATTAAACACTTAAAAAACAAGTAAATTTGTAAGCAATATGTTCTTGACAAGACGTTAAAAGGTATCCGTGGTATACGACTTGACAACCGAAAAAATAATCAACAAGTTTACAGTTGACAAAGTAAACAATATTTAAACACAAAAAAAAATTTTAAGTTCAGTCTACTTGAAATAAGTATAAATAAATTACAGATGAAAAATAAGTTCACACATTTTAAATAAGCAAAACAAAGTTTATTGAAAAAAATTGTATTTAATTTAAACTTTTACTAAATTTATTAAAAAACATAGATCAAATTTGCTTAATATAAAAGTTTACCCTATCAAACTTAAACCATTTTTTTTTCATTATCTTCGAAAAATTGATTTTATCAAACTTTTAAAATAAACATAATTAGTAATACTATGTACGAAACCATATTACGACTTATACATATAATTCTAGTAAAACAAACAAAATAAAAATTCTTGAATAAATACGTTTTTATAAAATTAATGTTGTATATTAGATTCATTTGATTGAAGTTATAAACCATGACCTGAAACAGCCAATGAGTATTGGTGCGACAACTAAAAATATATACTTTTTAAAAGTTAAAAGTCACAAAACACCAGATATAATCATTAAGACAGTTTGCATTGTAACCATTCCAAATATATATAGCAAAATTACATTAATACAATAATGTTTCCTAGTAAAAATTAACTTCTCATTATAAAACTCTTTTGAATTTGTTAAGCTTTAAAAACAGTCTATTTTAAGTTGTTTAAAAATATATATGTTGTTACAACTGCTTTTGTTATTTATTAAAAAGAAAATACGACGTTAAAATTACATATTTAAATCAGATATAGTTATTTAACATTTTTATTTTTTATATAAATATTTATATTAAAGCTTTCGCGCTAATAGTTTAAAGTTAAATGTACCCTATTGAATAAGTCAAAAAAGTTTGTATTTTTGATTTACAGTGCTATGCATACAAAAGAGCTTTAGCTATTCAAACAATATATGTTGTATTTTTCTAGTTTTTAATTTATAAGTCGTTTGTAAACGAGTTTAACAAATTGTTTATGTTAATTGTCTTCGTTTTAATTGCATACATATTTTGTCCGGGTAAACAAAAAAACGTTTTTTATCAACTATTTAAAAAAAAACACAAACTTTTATTTAATTTAGATAAACTGAGCTAGTTGATAGATTTTAAAAATATAATACACTTTTTATTAAGTCAGAAAAATTAATGGAAGAGTTTTTTTTATTACTTTTTTTTAATACTTAAGCAAACTTAAATTAATTAGTTGTTTTAGCTAAGTTTAAATTATATAGTACTTTTTATACATTATAGTTTTTGAAACTAAAAAAATACTTTTAAGAATAGTTGTAAAAACACTAGAGAAGAGTTAGAAATATACATAACAATCAGTTTAAAAGAAAGAAAAACTTTAACTTAATTGGTTTATAGAATGTTTACACTAAGCTTATCTTAGAAAAATTATTTAAAAAACTTAAACAAATGAAGTATTTTTAATTAACAGTGTAATTTGTTTTTTCATTTCAGCTAGAGTTCAACCACAGCAAATCCTATTAATAATAAATGAGGTCTTTCGTCATGACATGTAAGAAATATATTTTGAAATGCGTTGAATTTGCAAAACGTCTTGTAAATACAAAAGTCCAATTATTTTAGTGATTCTTCAACAGTAATCTTGTTTACTTGATATTTAAGTCTCTGTAAAAGATTTAATAGTGATTCAACTTATTTCGACATATAAAGTTAAACTGTATAAACGTGGTGTACGACTTTATAACCAAATGTTTTCTTTGTACACCAGGTATTTGAACCAGCTAATTTTAGCGAACTTTTTTGTCGTTTAATAAACAATAGTGACACAGATTACATTCATCTTAATTGAAAATTACGACCATTATTTTGTGACATATACAAACTGCATATAATAACTGCATATCATAAAAAACAACTTAATTGTATAAATTGATTCAAAATAAGTACAATAAACTTAATTACTGGAAGTATCTAAAGTACTAATTGATACTTTAATGTTTTTTTTCTGACAAATGAGATCAATTCTACATCTGTTAATATTACAGAAATAACAATTTTTTGTGTGTTTACATAATCTCTTGTTTTTTTGTACATTAAAAAAAGATTAAATGTTAAAGAAACTAAATTTTTAACAACGAACAGTTTACTTAAATACAAAATTACTGAAAAAAACAGTTACAGCACTAGATGTTTAAAATTAAAACATACAAATTTAAGTTTTTTGTACTTTAGGAAAAATTAACGAAATAAAAACATTAAGTTGAAATTTGTTAATTACTCATTTTTTAAATTAATTTGGATAAATTAATGTTATGTCACTACTAGAAATGTATTAGGAGCAAAATATTTAAAATATACTTATAATTTATTGAAAAGAAAAAATTGTTTATAGATTAAGCTGCTAAGCTGTTAATTAGTTCTATAAAATAAAATACAAATATATAACATTAAAAGTGTTAATAAAACAAAAAAAACAGCTTAGGATTTTTCTAACTTATTTTAGTTTTACGTTTTAATACTTTAAATTTATTGTAAATACTTATTAATTTACATACGTCATTTAATTTGAAAAAATTGGCAAGTAAGGAAAAATACACCGTTTGTTATTTTGTAGAAAACATTTGACAATTTAATATGAAAACCAATTTGTTTTATTTGTTCTCCAATTCTAGACAACCACAATTTTAATAAAATTAAAAGGACAAACCAAATTTCAGCGCAATGTTTTTTAAAAGGTAATTATTTTATTTTTTGTCGATGTTTATAAATTAGCAATTTACTTTCTTAAACATTTAAGTCCATTTCGTTAGATTAATTATACAAAACAATCAGACTATATTTCTTAAAGTTATCAGTAGTTTGATAATATTATTTATTTGCAATGCTAAAACTTATAAAAAATTCTTTAAATGTAATTTTTATTTATTTAATAAATTGTAAATTTTTAAATTTATTATCAATAGATTACAGTATAAGTGATTTTGATATATTAATGATAAATATCCAAATAGATTTTAAAAGTGCTGACAACAAAGAAAGGTTTTTTAATTAAATTTAACTTTTAACAGATATACAAATCTACAATTATTAGTTAAACTGTAAAAATTATTTGTTTGTAGCTGTAAAAATAATATTGTTGTTCAAATTTTTAATAATTTTTAATAAAATAATAAAAATAAAACTTTTAATTAAAATTACCGATGAAAAAGGTCACATACTATTTCAAAACTTTCACGTATTAGGCTTAAAGAGATTTCAAATTGTCTTAGAAGTTTGTTCGTTGTTTAATTTTATTTAAGTTTAAATTTGCTAAAAAATATTATCGTTTTTAAGCACACTAATAACAGGTTTACTTTTAGAAGTTATAGGTACTTTTAAATGTATTTATATAATGTGATTATATAAACTTAATTACTTTTCACAGAGCCCACTTGATGAGTTTTTGAATAGTTTTTTGAAAAATTTAAGTTAAACTTACCATAATTTACGTTTCATAAAAGCAATAAAATTGATTTTAATTATCAGCAAAATATATATACTATATAATATTTGATTATATAAAAAACAATATGTTTATACGACTGTTTCGTATATGAGATATATTACCTCATATACTCATCAGTAAAACTAAAGTTTGTAAACAATGTTTAACAAAAATTTAAAAATATTGTAAACCTATTGCTTTACATATAATGAAATGAATATTTAGCTCAAATTCAAATAGCCGGGCGCTATCAACCAGAATTAAAAAAAAAACTATTAGTATAAATGTATATATAATTTATCAATATTTGACGAACGTACTTATTATTTTTTTTATTTAGTAAACAATTGTAGTAGATTTTTACATAGTTTAAAGCTAAATCTAACACTTTTTATTTTTACTACAAAAAATGTATTCTTTAGTATTTAGTTTTTTATTGTTTAAAAAACAAAAATATGAATAATAGATAAAGAATTAATACTTTCAATAATTACACAAGCTTAATTAATTTTATTTTTTTTCAAATAGTTAGTAGAGAAGTTTAAGTTTTAATTTGATAAAATGAATTCTAGAAAAATATGCATTCTTCTTTATTAATTCTTTTTTCTATGTTTTAAATATAATATTACAAAATAAATTTAATACTTTACTGGGTTAACAAAAAAATGCTGTTTAATAAACAAAAAGGTTTAGAAAATTAATATAAAATATTTTTTCAATGAGTTTATGCAATTTCCTTATTTTAAATTATTATTTTATACTATTTTACAGGAAAAAAACACCTTATTTATTCAATCGTGCTACAATTTTACTTTTCAGTTTAAACAAAATAAAGGATAAATAAAACTAAAGTAAAAATATTCGAATAAGATGATACAAAATAAAAGTTAAAGTTGTGAAGTAAAAACTAGAATTTAGGTTTGCGATTTACTTACGTAAGTTGAATTACTGAAACTTAGAAACAAAATAAATTTTATTTCTTAGAAATGTTTTAGAGACTTAAAACTAAAAGCTAAAAACTTACAATAAATTCGGACAAATTTAAAAATTATGTTTAATTTAGTTTTTTCGTTGACTTAAAACTTAAAAATAAAACACTATAATAGTTATAACAAACAATTAAAGTAATTAAAAAAACTCAGTCAACATTAAACTTTAAGGATTTATTTTTGTTTATTTTCTATTTCAATTATGTTAGAATAAAAGTTACTGTACTTTTTTACATTTTTAACTTAAAATATTAATAAGTTTTAGTATCTAAATTATTGTAGTATATTCTGTAAATAAAGCAATATTTTAATAGTAAATAAAGTTATAAAATAAAACAAGAATGATAGTAATAAATTAGATTCAAAAAAATTATGGTTTTCTTTCTTCTGCTCGTAATTATTTATCTTGGTTTTGTGTAACACAGTACAATTTTTAAAGATTTATTAATTTTTCAAACAACAGATAAGTTGCTAACATCAGTGTGCTAAGTCTTTTATTGATTTAAAATAATTGTCTAACTACTATGTGTAAGTTTTCAGTGTCTATTAACCTGAATATTTTTTAAACGTTTTGGAAAATAAATAAAATATACTCATCATTTAATACTGTGTTGCAGTCATTTGTCGTTGTAAAATTAATAACATTTGTTTATTAGTTTAATAAAAGAACACTACAAATATAATTTATTTAGTTTTAACAAAAAATGTACAATTAAGTTGTAAAATTATTGTTATAGTTTTCAGACTAAAGTTTAATGTTTATTATTTAAATTAGTACTAAGTAAAAAGAGAGTATATATATATATATATATATATACTGAAAAAGTACAGTAACAGAACTAAAATAAACTGTTTGTTTTTATTTCTAAACAAACTAATTAAAAATTTTTTTAAATTGTAGTTTTCTAACATCTTTTGACGAGGATTTGTTCTTAAAAGTTAGAAAAATATTTGACGAACGTTTGAAAATTTTTTTTGGTTTGTAATTCTAAGTTTTTCCACAATTAAATAACAAGTGGATATAATCAGAAATTATAATTGATTAAGGCTTTAATTTAGTTCTACGTTATTCAACTGTAATTTTTTTTTTTTTTAAGGAAAATGTTTGTTTAATTTTATTCTTATATACCATTTATCTTGTTTTGATTCATTAAATTAAAATTTATTTCGTCAATTCAGTTAATTTTAACCAAAAGTTATATAGTTACATTGAAACATAAATTAAAAACTAAAAAAGTAAAAACTACATAGGTTTCAAGTTCGTTTTCTTTGACATTTGAAAAACAAAATATTGTTTATGTTTGTTGTATCAACCTTTTAAATGAAAATCACACAAAAAATTCAGACTTTTGATGTGTAATGAAGTGAACAAAACATAAAAAACTAATAAAATACAGAGTGAAATGATACAACAAGAAAATTTTACAACGTCAGTTAATATTCAACTCCTTAATACTGTTTATTAGCAAACTTAAGTTTTTTGTTAGATTTACGAAACTTTTAGAAATTTCAACAAATAACAATTAGTTAAACATATCATGCTTAATTTTTATTGATTTAATAGTTTTTGTTTAAAGTTTACATAAAATTTTGTTAGAATAGGCTTAAATAATGCATAGTTAAACATGATTAACCATGCTTTGTTTATTGGGATTATTTCAAACAATAACTATAATACAAGGTAATAAAGTAAATCTAACTTAGCAAACTAGCAAAGTGTTAACTTTTAAGTAGCTCATTTCAATTTAACTTTTTTAATTTTTGGTTTGTTTCTTAAAACTATTAAACATTTTTACCTACATACTAACCGTTTTGAACAATTTAAAATTTTGATAGAAGAGACTAATACATCATATGGTATTTCGGAAAATTTATTTGAAAACTCAAAATTAAAAAGTTTTGATTCATTTGTTAACCGTATCGAACGAGCTCGACTTTATTAAAATTTCTGAAAATAGTTTTTAAATGAATTCTAAAATACCTGGAAAAAAATATATTAAAAACGCAAAATATAATTTAAAACTTTATTACTACAAAATGTGCATATTATTTGGTAAAAAAACAATCTTACTTAAATCACATATGTTTTAAATTCCACTACAGTTATTAAACTGAAGTTTATAACCATACAATTTCTAAATCTTCGTGTACATAAACTCGTAGTTATTTTTATAAAATCCTTTTATACGATTAGTTATACCAAACTTAACTTGTCCTGGACAAGACGTTAAAAGGCATCCGTTGTGTGCAACTTGATAACGAAAAAGCTTTTTTGTACACCAGGTTTTGAACCAGAAATTTTGAGCATTTTTTGTCGTTTAATAAACTAATATTTCAACATGATTTTCAAAGTAATTATAAAAGTATGAACTATACATGGTTAATTTTTGTGTATTTTCTCAGCTTAGTAAATGCCAGGTCTTACAAACTGTTCAAAATGTTTTTTTTTTTAATTCATGTTAAAGTTTAGTACAAAATGTTTATAAATTGATGGCTGAATCTCTTGAAAATCAGTTGTTGTATAGAAAAGAATTATACATGTTTTAAAGCTGTAAGAAAAAGTTTTCTAAAAAAAAACGCACACTTTTCGATGAAAACTGTTTTAATATTTTTGTTTTAAATTTATTTTTTGTGTAACTAAATCATTTAATTTTTAAGTTTTTAACAAACACTGTCTAACTAAGTATTTTTAGTTTTGTTACAAAATAAAGTAATTTTTCATAAAGTAAGACATGTTTATTCCAATAAAGAGCACATTAATTAACAAAATAACAATTTTAATTAATTAAAACTAAAGTTTACTTACTTATGTAAGTTTAATGTGACCTTGAATTAAAAATAATTGTTTTTTCTAAAAACGTTTAGGCGATCTAAAACAAAGCTGTTAGATTCAGTGGGCAATCAATTAAAAAAAAACAATGTTTGTCAGTTAAAATTTAACAATTTTAATATTAATTACTTCAATTTACATTTTATCTTTACTTAAATTTGGTTAATCTAATATTTTATTAAAATCAATATTGGCATACAATTATGCTAGTTGATAGCTGTAAGAGAATGCATAAAAATAGTTATTATTAATTTATAAGTTGAAGCATAATTATTAAATAATTACTGAGCATTGGCTAATAGCACTAGTTTGAAACCTTTTTTTAAATATATAAATATACATGTGCTATATCAACATACGTCAACAGCTTGTTAAATTTAAGTTTCAATTATTTTATTTCCTAAAAAAATCATTTTAAAACCAAGTGTATAAACAGGGGGTTTTGTGTTTAATTAGATCATGTTTTTGCGTAAAGTTTAAAAGATAAATTTTTACAAATCCTTAGCTTACGGAAAAACATATGCTCCGCTTATAAAGATACGGTATTCATTGCTTACTCATTTTTAAATGTATAAATAACTTGTTCGATTATTTATGAAGTTTTTTTAATAATGGACACTTAGAGATTCTAACTATGACCAATACTTGAATGTGTTTTAAGTAACACTTAAAAGTTTTATTGTTTTTGAAATAATGATTTAAGCTTTTTAATTTTTGTATAAGTTATTGTTTACAATATCAATAGTCACTCGACATACATTTACAGAACAAAATACAGGTTGAAATATATATTGTTTAATAAAATGGTAGCAAGCATTGTAAAATCAATTAATCAAATTTTAATGTTTCTTGAGTAATTAAATTAAAAATAAAATGTTTTTGTATGATTTATGTGTTTCATTTTTTTTTCGAAATGTTTTTAAACGTATAAAAAAGTTTTACAAAAATGTTTACATAAGTTTTATAAAAGTTTGAATATACAAACTATTTTAAAAGTTTAAAGTTAGTAAATGAAATTTTAGGAATGTTTATAAGAAATAATGCTCGTATAACTGTTTAAATTTCCTTGTTTTAAACATTATGAGTATGTCATTTACACAGCCAAAATATTATAAACTTAAAAGCCTGGTTCGTTCTTGATAAGTGTTAAGACTACTTGATATAATAATATTAATGATATATATTATTTTTTATGGTAAAGTTAATTTTTGCTCTTATTGTTTTACAAAATATAGGTTAAAATTTGTCTTTAACATAAAATATCTACCAACCTATACTTTTTGTATAAACTACTAACATGCACTGACAAAAAGAAAAGTATTCACTAAACTTTTATAAATATGCTAATTGCCTATTTCTCTTTTTAACTTTTTGTTTTAGCTAGTCGTTCTAAATGTGTCTTTAATAAAAATTTCTTATGCTTCAAATTTTTTTTATTAATTCACAACTGTTATACAACCAAACTTCTGTAAAAATTTTATTTGGTTTCGATTCAAAAGAAAAAAAAAGTCATTTTTTTCATAAATAAAGAGTTTACTTAAAATAACAGAAAATATCACTGCCGTGATTCAATTAAATTTTTGCTTTATCTTTTAAAATAGTTATTACAAATAGTTCCAACATATACTAAAACGCTTTTGTAATAATTTGTAAACAGCAAGAAATAAAATATTTTTTTCAGATTTGTTTATGGTTATCTATGTACATAAACGATAAATTTTAAGTAAAACCTTAACAAGAGTGGTAATATTATTTTACCATACTAAACTATAGTATTAGCCGACTGACATTTACATACAAAGCAATTCAAAAATTCAAGATATAAAAAAACGACAAAATGCAATCACTGTTACAATTCGAAAGCTCAAGTTATTATAAGTTCAAAAATAATTGTTTTTGATAATCTAAAATAACTAGTAAAAGTACATATTATAAAATTATTTAAAACAAAAACTAGCAAAAAATGTTCAAGTTCTTCAACCTTCCATTATGTTTTTTATAATTTAGATTTAAAAACTATTATCAAACTAATAACCTATAAATGCTTTTTTTTTTTTTTTTTGATGTATTAAGTATATTCTAATAACAAAACATTATTTGTAATAATTAAACTTTTTAAGGTTTTTACTTAAGTCAGAAAGTATGAAAAATTTATTCAGATTCAGAAAAAAAATTAGATAACTATTGCAAATTTTTTCGAAATTTGCATTACTTATAATTTTAAATATTCACTGTAGAAAAAAATTTCTAATAAATTTTTTGCTTTATATACAAAATAATAACTAAAAAACCTTCCCACAAAAAAAAAAGTAAATGATAATTTTATATATCTTTATTACGTACAATATCTAGTAGTTAAATTCACGTTATTTTTTGTGGTTTAAAAAACACAAACAAACGATTAAACACAAACTACTCAGTGTGGAAGCTTTAGTTTTGAAGCCGCAATTCGTTTTGTACGTATATTCAAATTAGAAAGAGTTATTTTGTGAACTATAATTTTCTGATAAGTAATTTTAAAATTAGTCAGAAATGGTTAAGAAAAGAAATATTAAAATTATTGTTTGCTACTTCGATTTATTTTCCATGCTTAATTTTTTTCATAAAACATTAAATTTTACTAATTCTCAACAACCTGTTTTTTATTCAACAGATTGATTTAGTTATAAAAATTACAAGTTTCAGTTTTTTGTTTGAAATAAAAAAAATTAAAAAAAATACAAGTTGGTTCGGTTTTAAGCAAAACAGATAACTACTATAAAAATGATCAATATTTTCTGACAATGAGTGAGTTTTGTGTGTCAAAGTTAGATATATAAATAATTAATATTTTAAAATTCGTTTTGTTTCCTAGTCTGTACGAAATTGTGTCAAAACTTAAGGCCAAGTTATTTTGTAATAAAGTATTAAAATATGACTTAATAAATAAGAATCAAAACTAAAATGTTGAGTAAAGTAAAAATATTTAATTTCTTATTTTAGAAATGTTTTCAATGTCAGCTTCTGTGCTTTTTGAAAGTTTCAGCTAAGCTTCCTAAAAATGCAAAATTATAATTCGATAATGTTATTTGCTATTAAATTATTTTAAAAAACATGTACTGAGTTAGTTGTATCAATTATAAATGAGTTTTTTTTGCGGTGCCTTGTAAGAAGCAAAAAATAAGTAATCTGTCTTAAGTCGTTGAGCGTCTTAAAATGTTATGAAAACTCTATTTCTTACAAACAATTTAAATTAATTGATATGCACTGCTACTTGTTACCTTAAGTATTTTGTTAGCATACAAAAAAGATCTTTTTTTCGGTTCCTTTTAAATATTAATATTAATTTAATAAGAAAAATTATAAAATTTGTTTAATAATTAATTTGTTTAATTTTTTTTTGCTTAAGTTAAAAAGTTAAACAATAGGGTTGCAGTATGTTTTTAAAAACATACATATTCCTACAATTTATAAACTAAGTATTTATTTTGTTTTATTTTTTAAGAAATATGCATAAATTAGTTACAAGTTTTTAAAGACTGTAATTACATAATTTTTTCAGTCATTTTTTCTTTAAGCTTTGTGGTTTTGTTTTAAGATTTTTAAAAATATGCTTAATGGGTAATATAATAACAAGTGAATAATTTGGTTATTAAACCAAACTTATCAAAATTATAAGCAAAGTCAACAGGCTGGATAATTCAGTTGTAAGAACTTTAAAAAATTTATTTCTTATAATCAAATAACGTTTTATTCTAAATAAACGTAAAATTAAATTGATTTTAAAGTGTTTAAATGGAAAAAAAAATATTAAAATCAATTATTTGTGAAGCAAAATAACCAACTCAATTTAACAAAAAAAAAATCATGTTTATAAATCAACTAACTTTTTCCACATAAAATGAAAAAGTCTAAGTTGAAAAATAAATTAGTTGTTTGACACCTAACTACAGTAATCTTTTTGATTTTTTTAAAGATTGTTTAAAAAAATTATTATTTATCTCTTTAAACTTTTAACTGTATTTTTTATCAATCTTTAATGTAAGTACTATAAAATAATGCAGTAACATCTCCTTTTCATATTATTTTAATATTTTAAGAAATAGTTTTTCTGAAGCCTATACTTTCATTGGAGTAAAATATTTGTTTATTAAAAACTTAAAATAGTAAGAAATACATTTTTAAACATTTATTACAATTAGGTAAAACTAGTCAAAAACACGAAATTAACTAGTCAAAATTAGTCGCTATTAAATACAAAATATGAAAATAAAAGTCTTCAATTTTATAAAACTAAAGAAGTAAGTAAGCTTTAGTAACGTAAATGTTAGAAAATGTTATTTGTAAATTTCTTTTCTATAGGTTTAATAAACTCTTGAGATATTTTAACAAAGTTAAATAAGAAAAACAAAATAGGAATACAATTATTTTGATTTTATTAATTTTTTTTGTTTCTGTTAAAAGTTTATTTTAAGTAATAATAAATGTGCAAGCTTCATTTATTTAAAAATCAAAGGTGCGAGAAAGACAGAAGCATTTTCGTATAAAAAGTTGACAGCTCAATTTTAAAACCGATTTGTTGCATTTTTTTACCACATCTAAACAAGCTCAATTTATATTGACATTTACAAACAAATAAATTTTCATAGCGTCTCGTTATTGACGAAAAATAACATCTTTAAAATTATAAAAAACGAAAAGCTAAACTAAACGATTTAAAAGAGTAAATATGTTTAAAAATAAGTAGTTAAAAAAAAGGAAAATAACTATGTTTAACTTTTATAAATATCTTTAAATTTTTCTTTTAATTACAGCTCAAATTTTTTTCTCCACAAAATTCTATGTTTTTATGTTCGATACTAATAAGCATTAATAATGAAGTTATTAAAAACTTTCACTTTAAATAGATAAATACTTAGTAAAGTTGTATGAAAACGTTTAGATCTGATAATTATTCTTTTAGTCGCTTATTAATCTTTTTAAATCCGATGTCAAAGTTAAGATAGGGTATATGTATCAGGGGCATTGGTCAGAATTGCACGAGGTTAATAAATTGCACGAGGGGTCAAATTTTACTAAATAGTTTGTAAGTAAGTACTTTAAAAAAACAAACTAATTTTTCTATCAAATAGTAACAGTAATGTTTGTTGTTTTTTTGTTTTTTAATTTTTAGCACGAAAGTAAACATTAATTTGTTTGTTTACCAAAAAAAACATAATATTAATTTTAATCGTGATACATTGGTAGCTGTCAAATTCGCACGAGCGTACAGAATTGCACGAGGGGACAAAAATACACAAGCGCACAAAACTGCACTAAGATACTTTTGCATGAGGACAAATTTGCACAAGAGGGCAAAATTGCACGGAGACAATTTTGAATGGAGTCTCAATTTTGCACGAGTTACAATTTTGTACGGAGGGTAATTTTTGCATGAGAGTAAAAAAAAGACAGAAAAAAACTAAAAAGAATAAATTTCAAAAAATAAACTAATAAGAAATCAAAATTAGAAAAACGTAACTGAACGAGGGTAAGGGTTAGAGGTAAAAGTGATAAAAAATTGAAAATAAAAAATTAAGTAACAAAAAAAATTATTAAAAAAAATACAATAAATGAAAATAACTAAATTAAAAAAAGCTTCCGACCGCGGGTAAGGGTTAAGGTAACAGTGAATGTAAAAAAATATTAAAATTAATTAAAAAATTCTAAAATAGAAATAAAATGTCTGCGTGCAAAATTGTCTTTTTATGCAATTATATATTCGTGCAATTTATTCCATTCGTGCAAAAGTGTCTTCGTGCAAAAATATCTTCGTGGAATTTTGTGCCCTCGTGGTATTTTTTACCTTTGTGCAATTTTAGACGCTCGTGCAAATTTGACAGTTACCCACGTATCAGGATTGAAATTAGTGTTATGATTTTTTTTGGAAAGTAAACGAATTAATGTTTGCTTTTGTGCTTGAAATTAAAATACTAAAAAGTAAGAAACGTCACTGTTACTAGTTGATATAAAAAATAGTTTTTTTTTAAAGTTTTTATTTATAAACCATTTAGTAAATTTTTTTCTATAAATAATTAAACAATTGTTTATATAACGTTTTAGTTAAGCAATAAAAGTTTTTTTGTTTAAAAAATCAACTCTGTTTATAGTTTTTATAAGAACACATTTGTTTTTATTGTTGAAAACGTAAAAAATGTTAATACTAGAATATTTAATCAGCTACCAGCAAATTTAATAAAACTGTTTATTTTATCTTTAAAAATTTTTATAAGAAACGTAAACAAAAAAAGTCAATTTCTTATAATTTTAATGTTAAGAGATTAAAATGTGATCAATAAAAAATTGAACAAACAAGATATAAATAGTTTAGAAAACAAACAATTAAGGTTTACCGTACGTAGTTTTAATTACTAAAACATTGAAATTAGTACATAAAAAATGTTCATGTTTAAAATGTTCGGATAAATTGTAAATAAAACTAGCTCATTAAATTTTAATGCTTAGTTTAAAACAAAGATTAGTAAGTATTGATTTTAACAGTTATAATAAATGTTTAAAAAAAAATTAAAAATAAGCATCTACTTGCAAATTTTGTTTTTTTTTTATTAGTATATTTATGAAACTTAAACAAATGCATTAATTTATAGGTCACGTAGAGTACAGTTAAAAAACTGTTGTGATATCTATTTTAAATTCTGAAACAAATCAATAAATTGGTTTTATTTTTACAGAAACATGAGAATAGTTTGACAAAGATTCTTAAATAAACCTTGTCTTTAGTTTTAAAATAAATAAATTTATGAGAATTAGTTTTAAATAAATTTTAAACCAAATTAATCGACGAATGACAATTTGAAGCGTTTTATTACTAATTTTTTATGTACCTCTCTGTACAAAAAAAAAATTTGAAACATTTTAATTTTATTTTGCAGATCTTAAAAATTAAAACCTGGTTTTTAAAACGCTTAAGTAAAATATTTACTTTTTCGGTTTAGTATTGTTTTACAAAGTCAATGAGGTAATAAACAAACAACACACAACAGCAAACATCTACAGCAATTTTAGTCCTCCAAGTTTTTTACGCTTTTTCATAAATAGTTTTGTTTAAACTACACATTTTTACATTTTTACTTATTTATTGACACCTTGCATTAAAAGTTTTTTTTTTCTTATAGTTAATTGTTTAAATATTTGATTTAAATTGTTTTTCAAATCAAGATAAGTATAAGAAATCAGAGAATATTTTTTTACAATAAAAATGTTATCAATTTTATTTATGTCAAGTTTGTTTTTGTTTGGTATTTATTATAATTTTTGTAAGAATTCTTTGACTTTAGTTTAGAAACTTAAAAATAATTAACTTAAAAAAACACAAAACATTAAAATTTTAAAATTTTAAAGTAAACATTTTGTAGCTTTAGGTTTAAGCAACTTATAAATTTCTAAAATCTAAATCACACAAAAAACACATAAAAATAAAATAAAAAATTTAGCGTTTTTGAAAAACCTTTTTTAACAATTTTATAAAAAGCACAATTTACTAAAACCTTTGTGAAACTTTTGAAAAAAAAAATAAAGTACTAAATGATGGTCAGTTAAAAACTTATTATTAAGGTAAATTACGTTGCTGAAATTTTAAACTGATTTATGTATTTTATAATTGATAGAATTGAATTTATTATTGTATTATTTTAAAATATTGTTTATTCATAGAAAAAAAATTGAAATAGTGAAAAAGTTTAAATGAAGAAAGAAATTAAACTCAATTAAAATATAAAAAGAAATTATACTGTTGTATACAGTTTAAATCAATTAGAAAAGACCTTAGTATTTATTTAAAATATTTAAAACAGTATCTGTTTAAAGCTGCAAAAGTTCTTTGTTTTTTGCCAATTATTTTTTTTTTAAACTTATCAATTTTAAGTTACGTAGTTTTTTTAGATACTTATTATATTAGAAACTTTTTTTTGTTATTAATGAGTTGTTTTTAATCGTTATTTAAGCTATGACGCTGATATATTTTCAGCTAAAAAAGTATTTGCTTAGTAAATTCTAAAAAATACTATAAAGAGCATAAATGAAAAGAATGTTCAAATAGTCAATGAAACGGAAAAAAGAAGTCACTAAATATTTTTTACTCTAAATAATTATGAAATTTTCACCAATTTCTTAGTCAGCATACATGTAGACATTCTATTTGATTAAATACGTTTTGTTGTTGTTAATTGAATTTGTCGTTAATGTATGACAAAATTGTGGTGACCTGTTTAGAGTATTTAAAATTTGTTTTTAATGATCGTATAAGAATAAAAGTATTCAGAACTGATTGTCTATTTATATTACAAATTCGATAAATTAGATTATATTTACATGTATAACTATATAAATAAAAATACAAACAAATTTCTTATTAAATGTCTAACTTAGAAACCGATAAATGTATTATTTTTAAACTTTAAATATTTTTATGGTGCAAATAAAGATACAAACGTAAATTTTTCTAACTTATAAACAATTTATATTTAACAAATAGGGATTAATCAGCCATCAATTTGAAAAAATAAAAAAAGCAATTATTAAGAATATTTAGAGGCAAAAACTATTTTAAAAATATAACCACATTTTAGTTATACTGTTTTAAAATTATGCTTTAGTAACTGCTGACAACTTATAAACTATATAACTTAAAAATTTAATGAAACAAGTATTTTACTTAAGTAGTTTAAGAGTTTTAATCTAAAACTATTAAACAAACTAGTGATTTTTTGTGCAACAACTTTTTTTTTACTTCTTAAAGCAGCGGTCGGCAGCCTTTAGTAATTCGCGGACCAAAAAAAAGATAAAAAAGGCATTAATAAATAACTAGTAAAGAGTATAAATTAAGCTAAAGAACCTAATTCTAAGTTTTTATTCCAACCATTTAGTTGTTATTCATTTAAAAAGTATGTTTTTAACTATGAAGTAATTCGCGGGGCGCAGATTTTTGCTTTGAGGGCTACATTTGGCACTCGGGCCGCAGTTTGCCGACCCCTGTTATAAAGCAAAAGAAACTAACATTTACAAATAAACGACATTTAAAATACAATAAAAAGTTTTATATTTGTAATAAAATACTTGTTAAGTTTATAACTGTTTTATATAAAATAGTAGTCTTTATTATAGTCCTGATTTTTTTTTGTTACGTAGCAAAACATTTACTACATGTGAACTGTTTTTGATTTTAAAACCTTAATGTACTTCGTTAACAACAGAGTTAATAATATATTTAAAATAATTCAATTTACAATCAAATTCTTAATTTGCACAAAATTGTTTTTTGTGTTATTTATATTATTTTTCCAATAACCAATAAGTATAAAAGCTGGGTTAAGAATTAAACTAATGTTAATATTTTTTTTTGTTAAAAAGTATATGCCTCACTAATTTACTTTGGTTGTAGCTCATTTGGTTTTGGTTGTTTTAAACTTATTTTGTTTTCAATAAGAAGTTTCAATTGCAACTCATCAGCAAACTTTTTCGAAGCTTTTATACTTTTCTTACGTGATATCATGGTTGGTTCGCGTTTTGAAAGACCAAAAAGTTTCAGGATCTAAAATTAGTAAAATAAAATAGTGCAACGTTGTAAATAAAATTAAAAAAAAATTTTTTTTTAAGAAATCAAGTTAAACCAAACTTTGTATTAAGCTTCATCTTTTAACACAAACTAGTATTACTAAATAATAAAAAACTTATCATAGTAAAGTTTTACTACGTTAAAAACTGTTTTTCTATAACTCAAAACATATAAAATCTAAAAAAGGAAAAAAAATTAATTTGATATTTTTAAATTAATAATATTCTTAAACCACTACAAAATGTTTTAGATATCTTCTCATAAATTCCTTCGCACAGTGCAACTATAAGGTTTACAAAAATCAAGTTGAAAAAAAAATCATGTATATAATATAGCTTAAAAAAAACAATATGTTATGTTTATAAAAAAGTGTTTTGAATTACAAATAACAATGTTTTCTCTTAAAAATGGAATTAATTTACTATACACTTAACAAAAAGTACAATAAAGTTGCTCTTCATAAAATTATAAGCTTTAATGTTATGTAACTATATGCTACCTTGTTTATTAATAGACTTTTTTTTATAAAACAGTTTTATTTCAAAACATTATGCATTCAAAATTCTTAGAACTTTTAAATAAGTTTGCTGAAAAAACATTACAAAACATTATATGAATTAAATGTACGCACATACGAACTTTGTGCACGAAAATTGATTGTGTTTCCGATGTAGCTAAATAAGTTGAATATTCATATCGATTTTTACGAGTATGTTGGTCATTTCTTACTTATCAAACATTATATTATGTAAAATAGTGAATGTGTTTTTTTTTTAGTATTTCTTTTGTCTTTCAAAAATTAATAAACTTAATTTCAAAGATTGAATTAATAAATTTAAACTACTTTTCAATATATTATTTTTAAGAGTATAAAAGAATGTAATTATTTTTTTCTTCGAGTTAAAACACAAGAAAAAAACAAACTTTAACTTTTATATCTTCACGAATAAGAGCATATAATATAGGGTTTATGCAAGAATGAGTATACAGAAGGCAAACACAACACATATGAGCTAAATACAAAATCTTCGTTTCAGTTTCTTGAAGACCTAGAATATGGGTTTTTCTTTTAAATGTAGCAGGTTTAAATAATTTACTGTTTAAAGCTTTAGTTAACTTTTTGTCATTTATTAAATTTTATTTGAATAATTTGAACTATACTTTCATTTTAATAATAAACCTTGAATAAGTTCATTTAAAACATTATTAAAAACAACTTTTTAAAACTTTAGTAAAATAAGCTGTTTAACTAAACTAAAATATAAATATAACTTTATGAAATCTTAACAAAAAAAATTAAAGAAGATATACATATTATCTTATAAGAGAAACTTACTAATATATCCTTTTAGTAGTAAGAAATGCATAAAATGTGTGATTTGATTTGGTAACCAGCAAATAATATAGAACAAAACAATTAGCATCACAGTTTTAGTTGCTTTTTTCTGTAAAGCATTGTTTACAGTTTAAAACGTTAAACATTTGTAGTGTTCAAAACTACCTAAACAACTAGATAAAACGAACTTTATAAAAGTAAAAACACTTAAGCTTAATATTGTTTATTTTTTCGGCTTAGTTTACTCATAACTTGTTTTTATTTGATAATTTTCAATTATAATTTAGTTATGTTAAGTTTTGACTACTTTCAAATCTTTTACTCTCACCCTATACTTGTTAAATGTTTAAACCTAATTTTTAAAATAGTAAACTTAAAAAAGCAGAAGAAATGAAAACAATTTTTAAGTTGTTCGAAAAATAACAACAATTACACAGTTTTGTTTAGAATTCATAAAGTACATAATAAATTGTTTCAATAGCTTTTAGCACATTAAATGAGTTATAAATTTTGTTATAAAACTTGAAAAAAAACTTTAGCATAGTTACTATTTTATATTAAAAAATATATATATTAGACTTAAGCAAATAAAAAAGTTTTGTTTGCTGCTTGTTATTTTAAATTTAATTACTAAATATAAGTTGTGTTTAATATATTAAACAATAAAAACTAAAACATAAATTTTGTTATAAAGCATATTGTAGTTTTATTTATATATAAATTTTAAGCAAATAAAGTAATACTAATATAATTAAATTTATATTTCAAATATAAATATCTGATAATCCTTTAAAATAAAATTAATTTTAATAGTATTAAAACTACCTGTCTTATTTTAGTTTGCTGTCCCAAAGTTTTCTTATTTTTCAGGTAAACTACAATACATACACTGCAAATACAATTTATTACAAGAGGAATCAGAAACCCTGGAACAAGCCTGTTTAAATTTATAAGTTGCAATTGTTTAACGTATATCAGTTTAATTTTCACAAAAATGTTCTAAATTTTCACTTTTAAAATACGACAAGTAGCTAACGATTATAATTACTTTAATAAACAAAAAATATCAAATAGGTAATACGGCAAAGTATTTTTAACCTTATGTTTTTAGTTTTCCTATTGCTTAGTTTTAGGAATTTAATTCTAAAGTATCACAAAAGTTTTGTAAGGAATTAATATATAATTTAATTTAAGACAAATTTCTTCTTAATTTAGTTCAAGTTTTAATTAGTTATCACTAATTTCAATTATTTTATAAATAAAACTAGATGTTTAATTCTAAAATTACTTTAAAATAAATTGAATTCTCGTGTTAGTTATATTTCTTATATTTAGATCAACATAAAGAATAATTAATATTTTAAAGTATTTAAGTACCTGGAACGTAAATTTCTAGTTATAAGGAACAATTAAAAAAGTTTATGCGTTTTGGAAGCTTGAATAATTTAAAAAATAGATTTGTAATTTTTAATAATACACAAAAAAACTATAATACTTATAGATTTCTAAAATGTATATTATTAGGTTCTATTTTTTATCAGTTTTTAAAATCTATTTATAAAAAGTAGTATAAGTAAAACTAATAACTTATCTAAAAATTTATAAAAATCAAAAAGTACATAAGTCGAAAAACATTAAGAGTGACATTATAGTTTATTTACTTAAATTTTTAATAATTACAAGCTTTATTTCTCGGTTTTAGAAGTTAGCAAAATTAAGAACAGAATGTTTAACAATAAAGTTTAAACAATCTTGATTGATTTTATTTATTGTGATAATGCTTCTTGTTTTTCTTTATCTCATGTTTCTTATTTTCGTTCTAAGCTTTTTTAGTTTTTAATGAAGTTTATCTTGTTCATAAATCAATTAACTTTTGCATACTTTTTCAGTTTTCATAAAAACTTTTTAAAAGCAAAGTTTTTTATCTAAATTTATATATTTTGAGCTGCACCCTTTACAGAAATTATAATTAATTTTGTTATCGCAATAAAAATATAAATTTAAAAATTTAGTTTTTCATAACTTAATATTTCATTACCTGGTAAAATGAATTATGGTATTCTTATTTATTCGTAATAAATCGGATTTCTATTTGAAATAGTTACTCAAATACAAATCTGATAGATGACAATATAAAAAATCAGAAAAGTAAAACGTTAAAACTACGTCCTTGTCATTAAACTTTTATAAATAGCTTTCAACAATATGCAAGAATATATGCATTAATAAATTCAATACTTTACAACAAAATATTTTATTATACTATAAATTGATTCAAACCTTAACAGCTCTTGTACTTTAAACATAGCTTCATCCGGGCCAAATGAAAACCTACATACTTGAAATGTATCTGTTTCATATAAATGCTTATAATATTAGAAAAAATTAGTTTCAGACGATTAACAGATTTTGTAAATTGATAAATAAATTAACATTTATAAAAAGACATTTTTTTTTCGAATCTACAAATTTTTTAAACCTATTATTGCAATAAATAGAACTTTAGTTGTGATCAGTAAAAACTTTTGATTAATTTAGATACAACAATCGATGGTTAAATGCCTAAAAAAATACTTAAGTTTAAAAAAATTTATCGATGCATGAAGTATATAAAACGTATAAATATGCGTATGATAATTATATAATATATACTACTTACTATTTGCTTGAGAATCGACACCACAGTTTATACCTCCAGGTAAAGACATTCCGACAGATAATATCCAAGCAACAAAAATAAAAACTTTTGCTTGGTTTTTTGACCTGAAAAATAAGTAAGTTTCTCGGTAAATGAAAAAAAAGTGTTTTTTAAACTTAAAAGCTTATTGAGCACAATCATCAAAATAATAATCTTGATTTATATTATAACAAAAAATGAACATCTGTATAACTTTAAAAATTTTTATAACTTTATTATTTACTTTGTAAATAGTTTTTATATAAACCAAAATTACAAGTTAATCATAAATCTTTTGTTTTCTTTTAAATTAATTAAAATTTTTGAAATTAAATTTCATAACAAAAAAACTAATTATAAATTTAACTAATGAGCAATATTCTGTATATCAAAACTAACTATTTTAATACTTACTATTAAGTATTTAGAAAAAGTTTAATTGTATACATTTATTTTTAGTATACAAACCTAAGCGAACCATAATTGTTATAAAATACAACAGCCGTGACTCTATCTACTGCCATAATAGAAACCAGTAAGTTTCCAAGGTACATGTGCATTAGAGTAATTGTACTGACTAGTTTACACATAAAGTCTCCAAATATCCAGCTTTGCAATATTAAAACCATAATTACTTTGTATTATAAAAAAAATTAAATTTTTGAAAAATGAAATAAAACAAATATAAGACAAAAAAATATATATATAAAAATTAAGTTCATGGGATATTTTTTTTCTAAAATAAAAATAACGATAATTTTGCAAACTACTATTCGTTTTTAATTATTGTTTTTATTTTGTATTTATATAAAATTAAGAATTTTAGTTTAACAATTAGAAATTTAGTTTTTCTTCAACGAAATCTTAATATAGACTACGCTAATTCATAATACAGTGAAGCTCATAAATATTTAATTTAAGTTATTTATTTCTCAGAGCAGCATGGCACAGCGTTAAATAAATATATAATTTGTTTGAATTTCCTGTTTTATAACATCAATAGTATTAAAGTAAATTTCCTTAGCAGAAAATCATTAAATATTAAAAATTAAATACTAAATTTTGTTATGTTATTCATAATAAAATATTTTATATGTTTAGAAGACATTTAGGCTCACGTACTTTAAGTAAAACTCTTTTTTTCCGAGTTTTTCAAATACATATACATAAAATTAAAAACTCACAATCTACTCATATAAAAATCACTTATCCAAAAAGGTAACATCAGAAGGAATATAAAATCAGTGATTGCTAAATTAGTCACGTATATATCCGTTATACTTCTTTGCTTTACCTAAAAAGATCGTAGTAATATGACATAGTTTTCGAAGTGTTAGCATAATATTTTTAAGATGATAGTTAAGTTTTTAAACACAGTGGTATAATCTTAGTAAATCAAAAAAAATTGGTTCATTCTAAGTTCTTTGTTTTAAAAACTTGACTATGTTTTTTTAGTTAATCTAATAATAAACACAAGGTTTATTTTGAATATTTGATGAAGTTATAGAAATATGATTCAGTTTGGAACATCTAATTTGACAATTCTGTCACAATTTTTACGTAAAAAATCACGACATTAAAAAAAGTTGATTTTTAATATAGTTTTTCAAAATTTTATTTATATACACAAAACAGTATACCTTTTTCATGATGTAAACTACAATGATATTTCCGAACAACCCGATGAAGCACACTATAGACAGTATTGTGGGTATTACCTTGTTCAGAATCAAATCGAAAATATCTGCTGTGACGTCATCAGATGCTTCAGGTGATGACGTCATTTCATTTGACGTTGTCACATTGTTTTGCCACATTTTAACTTTTATTTATTGAAAAATTGTGTTTACTATTTTTAAAAGTTTATTAAGTTAAAATTTGCTTTACCTATTTGTTATTTTTTTACTGTAGTTCAGTTGTATACAAAGTTAATACTTAATTCTAAACATTGATGACAGCTACGGTTGGTTTAGTTTAGATTGCTTTGATAACTAATATATTTTAAAAAAACACAACCTGTTAACAAACACAATGATTTTTAACTTACTTACAGCCTTTACGTCTTGAAATATATCTGTTGAACTGCTAAGTAATTGCTAGTTCTGTTGTATATAAATTTTAAAAACCCTCATTGTTGAAATTTTTCATCTTTGTTTTTAAACAGATCAACATAAACTTACACAAATTATAATATAGAGTTCAGAAACTTTATATCTAGTACATACTATTAAATAAAAACTAAACAACAGTAGGTAAAATTTTAATGTGTATAAAAATGTTTTCACATATCATATAAACTGTTTACTTCTTTATTAATGTAAAATATAGAGTAATGATCTCTTACAAACTTTAGCCTTTGCTACTTTTGCATATTTTTCTTTGCTGGATTCAATATCGATTGGTTTTATAAATTTAGAAGTAAAATTTCGTTATTTATACAGCTCAACTTATTTCTAAATTTAACTGACGTAGTGTTTGTCAATTCTATATGTGATTACGATTTTTACTCTGATATTATACGTCTTATAAAACAAAAAAATGTACAATTTTACTATAAAATACTTTATTTTCTAATAACAGATTATAAAAGCAAATTTATAAACAGTGTATTTTGTATTTATATTTTTATATGTTTTGACTTAAGCTAGTTATCTAAAATCTTAAAAAACTTAACTTGTACATACAATTAGCTTAAGGAGAAAATATATGCTCTGCTCATAAACATACAATTTTCATCGCTTTTTCATTTCTAAGTGTGTATCTGTGTAAATTGTCTTAAATGTAAAATAAAATCATATTAATAATACGAATACTAAATAAAACACACTATTAGATTCAACTTAAATATTTTCTAATTAACATTTATTTTTCTGTTTTTGAAACATTAACAATTTGAAATTCTTTAACTTTCTGGATAAGTTAATATTTTTTATATAAAATATGAATAAAAATTAGGCGTAAATTTTTTTTAATAGACTAAAAATCATAAACAACCTTTAAAATTTGAAACAAATGTTGTTAAAACAACTTTATATAAATAAAACAAGAATTGTAGATTCACTGATTGGATCTTCAAAGTTTCTTAGACACCAAAATAATAGTGAAAATCCAATGATTGTTAAATATTATACTTTTATTACATTAAAAGATTTATAAACATATATAAAATGTCAAAAGTTTAAACTTTTACCTAAAAGTAAAAAAAAATACAAGAAAAATTCAAATCACTTTATTAAAATTTTAGATTTACAAATAAGTAAAAATAGAATTCATAAATAAAAAGATATTTGTGTTTATTAAAAAACAAAAGTTCGTATTTCTGTGAAACTGGCATTGTTTAAAAAAATATTTGTAAATATTTTATAAAACCAATAAATTTTGCACTTCATTATCAAAATAGTTTAATATTAGTTAAAAGGATTAAAAAATTTGAAAGTTTTTTTTGCACTTAAGCCGTATAAAACTACACAGTTATGACTAAAAACGAACTTGTTATTTAACTTAAATAAACCTAAGAGACTAAATTATTGTTTTTAATTTTTTTTACTACTTTATACAACAAAACTCTTGTAATATTTATTTTTTAAACTAAGTAAATTTTGGTTCTTAAATATTTTACAAAAACAGTCGTTACAATAACTTTTCTTGTACAAAATAATTAAAAAAACCTGAAGCTATTGCTGATAAAAACGATGCACTAACATAAAGAAAATATTTTACAAAACACTAAACTACATACAAATATATTTTTGCCTTTTTCTTTTTTACTTCATTTCTTCCTTAGTCGTTCGAAATGTGCCTTGCATTATCATCTATTATGCACGTTAGTTACTTAATAACCTTTTATTAATAAATTGTATTTGGATTTTAATAAAATAGATAATTAGTAGTATTACAATTTATGTTTTAGTTTTTTTTGAATAAAGTTTTTCGGGATCATTTATGTTTATTTATCTAAATCAACGGTAGATTAAAAATAAAACCATAAAAAAGTAATAATATTGTTATACCACATTAAAGTACAGTATTAGGCGACTGATGTTTACACACAAAACAACTTTGAAGTTCAACTTGCATGAAAATGACAATGATTTAATCACCGTTACAATTTAAGATATCAAGGTTGAAATGAAAAACGCGTTTTTTAAATTTAAAATAACTGTAATATTATAAACAGTAACTTAAAATTAAAAAAAATATTAATTCTTTGAACTTAACCTATCATTACGTTTCTTATAAGTTATACTTTACAGAAAGTTCACAAACTGACAACTTATAAATGTTTTTCATTGCTTAATTATTTAACGTAAAAACTATATAAATCATCGTTAGACTTTTTTAGGTTTAAGATTAAGTCAGAAAGTATGATTTTTTTTCAATATAATATAATTATTTTAAAACATATGCGGAACTCGAACTAATTTATATTAATATATTTTGCTGTATGTTTCTTTATACGAGTGATTGACATACAATGCCGTCAATAGGTGTTAGGTAACAGCTTATTCATCAAATACATGAAATTTGTAAATACTAAGCTCTCTGTTTACTAACTACAGCATCAGAAACCAACTCTTACTGAAAACAAGCATAAAATTAAATTTTTGTTCTCACATTTTATTTATTGTAAATTTGTTGTTAAAAGCTGTAAAACAATGGAATTTTATTAAAAGCTCAATATTTCCCATTGCTAAATTTTTTTAATTTTTTCAGCAGGAAACAATAGTTTAAAACAATATATCTTCTTAAAAGAAATAAAGTCCTCTTTTATTAAATTTAGGTTTCTCGCGACTAGTCCTGCCTGATGAGTCCTAATAAGGACGAAACCGGTCGTAGGATTGTCTCGGATGCTGTTGTTGTTGATCTTGCGGTAAAGTTCATTGTTTATTATCGATTGCATAAAACATCTCAACTTCGTTGATGATGGCCGAAATAAATACTGGCTAAAACTGATCAAACGAGCGCAGACTACAATCTCAAAACAAGCTGACAATGTCTGAGACGTTGGGCTGTGAATGATTTAGCTGTGTCATTTTTTCAACTTTACCCACAAACGATCGCTTCAGTACTTCGTACTTAAGCCCGCTTGTTTAAGATCACAATAGCGGTTTCTCGCGACTATTCCTGCCTGATGAGTCCTAATAAGGACGAAACCGGTCGTAGGATTGTCTCGGATGCTGTTGTTGTTGATCTTGCGGTAAAGTTCATTGTTTATTATCGATTGCATAAAACATCTCAACTTCGTTGATGATGGCCGAAATAAATACTGGCTAAAACTGATCAAACGAGCGCAGACTACAATCTCACAACAAGCTGACAATGTCTGAGACGTTGGGCTGTGAATGATTTAGCTGTGTCATTTTTTCAACTTTACCCACAAACGATCGCTTCAGTACTTCGTACTTAAGCCCGCTTGTTTAAGATCACAATAGCGGTTTCTCGCGACTATTCCTACCTGATGAGTCCTAATAAGGACGAAACCGGTCGTAGGATTGTCTCGGATGCTGTTGTTGTTGATCTTGCGGTAAAGTTCATTGTTTATTATCGATTGCATAAAACATCTCAACTTCGTTGATGATGGCCGAAATAAATACTGGCTAAAACTGATCAAACGAGCGCAGACTACAATCTCACAACAAGCTGACAATGTCTGAGACGTTGGGCTGTGAATGATTTAGCTGTGTCATTTTTTCAACTTTACCCACAAACGATCGCTTCAGTACTTCGTACTTAAGCCCGCTTGTTTAAGATCACAATAGCGGTTTCTCGCGACTATTCCTGCCTGATGAGTCCTAATAAGGACGAAACCGGTCGTAGGATTGTCTCGGATGCTGTTGTTGTTGATCTTGCGGTAAAGTTCATTGTTTATTATTAAATTTAAATGATGTGCTTTTTATTTTAGAACTGTTTATAGTGAATAAAAAATTAAAAGAGACTACTTTTTTAAATTTATTTAATTTTTTTATTTAATTAGAAAAATAAAATTATACAAAAAAACTTAATAAAAAAAAACCCTTAAGTTAGTACAAAGACATCATTTTGATGTATTATATTTACTTAGTTTTTTAAAACCAATGTCTACGAATATTTCCCTACAGCACTAGAAAAATATGTGAAAACTTTTCTTACTGTTAAATACGTAAAATATTTAATAGTTTATTTCACTTTATTTATTTTTAGTGGTTTAAAAACACAAACAAACATATAAACACAAACTACTTAGTGAGGAAACTTTAGTTTTGAAGCCACAAATCGTTTTGTACGTATATTTTTACTAAGAAGATTTATTTTGTAAGCTCGAAATTTCTGTAAGGCATTTTTTAAATTTGTAGGGAATAATTAACAAAAGTAAGTAAAATTTGTGTTAGCTACTTCATTTTTATGTTTAATTTAGATTTTTTTTAAACCATTGAAATTTATGTTATCTAATATTCTAAACAACTTCTTTTTTAAGTGTTTTTGTTGCTAAAATTCAAAAGTTCAGTTTTCTTTTAAGTAAAACTATGAATTACGTAGGCTCGCATTTGTGCAAAGTATATAACTGATAAAAAAGTGTCAATACTTTCTGACAATAAGTGACTTTTCTATGTGAAAGTTAGATCAATAAACGCTAAAAGTTTGAAAAACTTGTTTTGTTCCAAGTTTGTACAATATTATGCCGAAGTATTTAGTAGTAAAAAATTGTTTTAAATATTTGAAACTGTATAAAAGTATATTGGTAAAAAATATGAATTGGAAGCGAATAGAAGTAAAATTTTTGATAAAGTAATTAATTTAAAACATTTATTTCAGATATGTTTTTTATTTCAGCTTCTGTACTGAGCTTATTTTATAATTTTCAATTAAACTTCAAACAAATTATGTTAATCAATACCGTAAATTGTTTTTCCAATGTTTTAGCAGCCATGTACTGTAGTTAATTTTATAAATTATAAATGAGTTTTCTTGTCGTGTCTTGTAAGAAATGAATAATAAATAATGCTTTCTAAGTTGTTAAGTGTCTTGAAATAGTATTAAAACTTTATTTCTTGCGAGCAGTTTAAATTAATCGTTTTGAATTGTACTTTTAATTTTTATATTTTAACTTATGGCGTACTTTAGAAAAAGTTTTATTGTAATTGTTCTTTAGTTTAATTAAGAAGGTAAAACTATGAAAATTTGTTTAATCCGAGTCAATATATTTTGTAATTGTTGGGATAAGTTTTTCATTTTAGAACTAAGTACTCTATAAATTAAAATTATAAAGCAAACAAATCGATTATAATCAATAAATAACATTAATTAAAAATATTAAAAAAATTTATAATATTTATTGTTTACATATTATTTTCTTATGTTACTTGATCTAATAAAATAAAATATTTTCTACGTTAGTTTTTAACATTAGCTAGTTTTCCTTTAACTAAAAAAGCATTTGTATGCTGTGGATTTTCTTCTAAATATGCATAAAAAAAAATTGAAAAGAATTTAAGTTTTTGTAAATATAATTACAGGATTCTTTTAGTTCATTGTTCCTAAAGCTTCAACTTTTTATATAATTTAAAATGGATGCTGAACAGGTAAATAAGAAAAGAAGTGGAAAATACTCTTTTTATAAAACTTATCAAAAATTAAAATAAAACTAAACAAAATGGATAAAGAACATTAGAGAAATGGATGAAAATTTATAGTAAATATATGAAACTTATTTTTATAAAAAACAAAATATTAAAAAAAATGTTACTAGTAAATTTAATAAAACTTTTAGAGGTAATTAATGTTGTTAAAAAAACTGTGTAAAACAATAAAGTCAAATATTTAAATTCAAAAAAAAAGTCAATAAACCAATCAAATTTTTGTCCTACGTAAAACATAGGATTCAGCTGTAGAAAAAAAAAAATTTTATATATTACATGGTCTTAATCGTTTTTTTTAAGTTAGTTTAAACATTTTTTTTTCTGATTTATATTTGAAAGTTTTAGTTATTCCTTTAGTTATACTACAATTTGTGAATGTACTTTAATATATACTTTTTGCTAAGTTCAAAAATTTAAGCAATATTTTTTCAAAAACTGTAATTTTATCAAAGTAAAATACTCGTTTATTTTAGATGTAAATGTTTTTTGAAATAATTTTTGTTTTTTTGATAAATATAAAAAAAATTTTTACTTTTAGGTAATATATATATTTTTTGCTCAATTTTAGACAATATTGAAAATAACGTATAAAAATAAAAAGCTTAAGTATTAAAAAACTTAAGTTGCATATAAGCTTTAGTAAGTTTAATGACACAAAAGAATAGTTTTGTTTTTATTATCTTAGGTTCACTTAACTTTTTGGTTAACGTGATTGAAATCAATATAAAATTTAAAAGATGGATAGCAGTTTTTTTTTTTGATTTGATTTACAATATGTTATTGCGCTCGAGTTTTGTTTTAAATGCTAAAATAGGTATAAGCGTCTTTTATGTTGAAAACTATTGTAACGTGATAAAATAATTCAAGTGTTTTCGTTGAAAAGATTTGACGCCTCAATTTTAAAATCAATTTGTTTCTTTTTTTTCACCACATCTAAACGAGCTTAATTTATATTGACATTTACAAACAAACAATTTTTCAACAATAACTGTGTTTTATAAGCAACAAATAAGAATAACTTTAAAAGATGAAAAATGAATAGCTAACTTAAACGGTTTAAAACAGTAAAGATGTTTACAAGTCAGTTTTAAAAAACAAAAATAAAATAATTCCGTTTACCTTTACTTTTACTTTTAGTTTTAATCTGAGTTCAACTTTTATTTTTATTAACATAACACTGTGTTTTTAAATTAGATATCAAGTAAACATCAGTCATGAAACAATTAATTTTTATTTTCAATAAATAAATGCTTAGTAAAATTATTATGAAAACATTCATGTATCACAGTTGTTCTTTCAGTCTCTTATTAAAATGCTGGTTTGCTATTACAGGGTTGTGGACGTGACTAGTACTGTTTTATATAAAGTTTTCTAACATACTTCAGATAACTGAGAGTTTTATATACTAATTATTAGTTTTTAATTTTCTTTTGTTCTAAAAAACTTCTTCGTCTCTATGAATGACGTTTTGCCATGTACGAAAACGAAAACCAATTTTATATATATATCTCTTTTTATAAAAGCCGAATGAAATCCGATGTCGAAATTTGGTAAAATTAGTTTTATTTGGTAGAAAAGTTTTAGTTTTTACTTTTATACTTAGCTAAATAAAATTTCAATGTTACTTTAAAAAACTTAGTTATTTTATTTATTTTAGCGTTAGTGTTAAAGAAAATATTTCATATAATCTTTTATTTTTCTAACGATGGTGTTCAATTAAAGATAAGTAAAAATTAGGAACTAAAAAACTGATCAACACTTTATATAAACGTGAATTAAATATAAATAAAACATTAAAATAACAAACATCGTTATTAATAGTTTATAAGAAAAATATTACCTTCTCAAAAACACTTATTTTCAAACTATTTAGTAAAGTTTTTTATTAAAACAGTTAAATATTCTTAATCAACGTTTTACTTAAGCATTAAAAGTAGTACTTTATTGTTTCATAAACCAAAATTGTTTATACTTAAAAAAAATCATATTTGAAGTAAAAATATTTATATTAGACTATTTAATCAAATACCCGCATATTTGATAAAACTAATTTTGTTATCTTCAAAATAATTAGAAAAATCCATAGATAGATTTTTTTTTTCAATTCAAGTTTAAGACATATGATTGAAAAAAAAAATTGAACCGAAAAAATAAATTAAATGATTAAAATAATTAAATTCAAGTTTAATGTACGTATATTCAATTACTAAAACCTTAAATCTATTTGTTTTTTTTCAATTGGAAAATTTTACGGTATAAAAGATGTAATTATTAGAAACTTTTACATAAGTTTCAAATAAATTGTAAACAAGTAATTATTTTTATACATTTTTTATTTATTAGTTTAAAACAAACAACAATAAGTATTTATTAAAACTCATACAATGAAACAAAACATGTTTCAAAACAATTTTCGACTCTTATTTTCATTTGGATTTTATTAGTATATTATTGAAAATAAAATATTTATATTTTTTTTTCGTGTACCTACAGTCAATTCTAAGAAACTCGTTGTAAACAATATTTTTTTTTTAAATGTCTTGAAACATGAGATTGCATTAATTGAATTGTCTTCTAACTTTTTAGGTAGCCATGCAAGATTTTTAAACACTTTAAGAATCGTGTAGATAAACTCAACTAATTTATGAGAGTTAGCTAAAATTTGTTATCAACCTCACTCGATTGTAAATTAATATTTCCAAGCGTTAAAAAATACCTTTCTTTGTAAGACAAGATAAGAAGTTTTTTTTTTACTTGATTTTATAGATCTTGTAAATTTAAATTCAATTTTGAAACGCTTTACTTTTGTTTTTATTTTTAAGGTTCAGTAACTATAGCTTTGGGTTTTGTTACTAGAGTATTTTGCTTGTAAAATATTCTTTTAAAGCCACTAAGGTGAGAAAAAATGCAAAAAATGAACTAAATTTTAATTGTCATAAATCATACCTTTTTTTTTTAACTGTTTTTAATTACACTTCACTTCAGAGGCATAAACAGGTTTATTTTAAGTTTTTAAAAAGTTTTATATAATCACATATGTTAAAATTTAGTCTTTTTTAAATTCACAAATTTTAGATGTTTAGTGAGAAGCAGTTACGTAGCGTTGTATTACTTGAATTAGCGCAAACTTTACTTAAAAAATCCCTCATTGAAAACTTTTGTAATAGGCTTAGGCTATATAAAAAAACTTTTTCTTAGCAATTAAATTAAGTTAATTTTGTTATATAAAATACATTTGAAGGGGCTGTTCTTTAAAATATTTAATCATTTCAAATTCATCCACTTTTTAACAATTATAGCTACTTTTTAAAAACAAAAAGTCATTAGAACTTTCTTATTTGCACAAATATATACTAACTTAGTTTTTTTTTTCCTAATTCATTTAACGATATATCTATAACAATATACTTATAAAGTTAGACGAAAATAGTTGTTTTATTAACGATAGTTGTTTCAAGAAAACAAATGTAAATTTACCTAAGTTATAATAATACAGTAATAACATAACCTCATCACATGTTATATATGTGTTACACAGTATCGTTCTTGAGTATAAGAAAGTTAAATTTTATAAATATAAAAGATTCATTGCCTCTGTAATAAAGGTCAGGTTTTAATGCTATGAAATTAAATTAAATTATAACAAAGTTAAAGCAAATAACCTAAACTTTTGCACATTTTAAGTATTAATTAAAAAAGTATTAAATTTAAATTTGTCAAAAACAAACATTTTAATTGACAAATTTAAAAACAACACATAGTGGAAAATTAATCAATGTCAAGTTTAAAACGCGATACTTTATGACGATAAAAATAAATAAAAAACATTAATAGTAAAAACATTAAAAACCCGTATTTAACAAATTAGTGAAAAAAAAGGACCAGTATATCTAAATAATAATTTTTTGCATTTAAGTAATACATAACGAAAATTTTTTGTGTTAAGCAGCTATTATTTTTCAAACATAACAAAATAAGTTTAGTCAGACAAAGCATAAAATTTTTAAAACAAATTACAAGGAATAATATCTAATAATAAAAATATTGATCTGAAACATGCAATGTTTATCAAAAGTTAGAGTATTTACAAATAAAACCTAAATATATCAAATATTTTTAATTTTAAGTTTAGGTCTATAAAGAGTTTTTTACCAAACAAGATGGTATTCAATTTTTTCATTTTATTTTGGTGGTTATTATAAACAGTTAGAAATGTTTGAAATCTTCTCAAAGTTTAAAAGTGATATAAAAATAATGCCATCAAAAAGTCGTCAGTTTAAATTTATTCTCAGTCACAACAATTTTGTTTTTAGATTTCAGAAAACTACTATGAATAAGATTCGCTTGAAATTAAGTACAGCTACGTGTCGGCACGGCAGCACTAAAAAGTAGTTATTGAAGTATGCACAAAAGATCATATGTTTAACTTTAATTTTAATAAGAACAGTATAGGTTAAACTGCAAAAGGTTTTTTTATTCAACGCTAGTTGTATACTTAATTTTATTATAAGAAATTACATCTATTGTCTTGTCAAATTACTCCCTGAAAAATATACTTTCACTTTTTTATTTGCTCTCTTTACTTTGATGATTCCTTAAGGTTATCTTTGACCGCCTAGGAGTTGACTACATCACTTTCTTAAAGTGCTTCTTTTTTTCGATTGAGATGTTTCAAAGAAGTATCAGAAGATAAGTAGTATCAGAATGTTGATATTCGCAAATATTTACAATATTGTAAAACATTAAAACAAGTTTTTTTTTTATTAATACTTCCTTAAACATGAAACATCATGAATTTTTTGAAATATGTTGGAGGTTGATAATATGTAAAAAAAATAAGATTTTAAGATTTAGGCATGTTTTTTTAATTAGGAAACTTTTCATTTTTACTCTTTTTCTAATTAACTTGTGTTTTTTACTTTTTTTTTCAGGAAGTTTGACACTTTTATTTTTGTTTTTTTACAATTTTGAAAATGTTTTTTTTTTTAGAATTACAGTATTTTTTATTGTTGCTTTAAATTTCTAAGCTTGTAAGAGAATTTTTCTTTTAGTTTATAATTGTTAACTTTCAATGCTTTCTACAGTAATTTATATAAATTTTAGTTTTTGTACTTTAGGACTTTCGAAATTTCTTTAATAACAACTCAATTTTTTAATTGTCTATAGCTTAGTTTTCATTAAAAACATAGTATTGAAGTTCCTCTACTTTTTATTTTCCTTCGTGTCTGATAAGTTTTCGACAGATCTTTTTAATTAACAATTTTTGTTTTCTTAAGCTAAGTTTCTAAGTTAATCTTAACCTGGCATGTTAAATTGCTTTTCGATTATTTGCTGTTTTTATTCGCTATAAAATCTGGTAACAAGTTTTCTGATAAAAAAATGTTTGTAAATCTAAAAGATTTTAAGTCACAAATGATAAGCTTTTTCCAACAGCTGATATGATAATTATATAGAAAAAAGTTAGTTAATACCATTTTAACTTTAACGCTCACTAGTATATCTAAACAATATAAAAATATTTTTCTTAAAAGAAAACAACAACTTAGTTGTAAGTATAGATTACACGTTTGCTATTAGTGTTGTTTATCTCCTTTTATAAGTTAATTTAAAAATACATATATATTTTTCGTTCTTATGTTATTAAACAAGATTCATAATTTATTATTAAACACAAAATTCAATTAGTTTTCGTTCAGTTTTATCTTATTAATTTTATTTCCTTTAATTTTTCTTATTTTGTTTAATTGATTGTTTTTTTAGTAATTGTTCTGGACATGACTTTAAACTGTATCCTGGTGTATGACTCGATAACCAAAAGGTTTTTCGTACACCAGGTCCTTGGACCAATTATTTGAGCGTTTTTTTTTTCGTTCAATAAACAATAGTCTAAAAAAAATCTCTCATATTCAATATTTAAATCACAACTATTTACGTTCTCATACTCTAACCCTCTCTTATATTTTCTTTCTTTTTGTATATATAAAAAACTGTTTTAGGTTTAAATACAACCAAAGCGCAGTTTCGCCCAAAACTAATACAAAGTTATGTTTCCAAGCTTTTGTTGTCAAAAACAACAACAAACTGAGCAAGCAACAAGCTAACTCAGTTGAACATAAACATTACTAATTATGAAAATAATTTTTCTCAAAAAATCAACTTTTAAACAAAGATAAAAAGCATAAAAAATATAACTAAAGTAAATATTAAGTTGTTGTTTATTCAATTTTCGTAATAATAAACTCTAAAATGTCTCTTGAAAGCAGAAAAAATGAAATCTTTGAATTATTCATTAAAAAAATCAAGTAATGAGAGTCCCTATCCCGGTTGACCACATCCACACACCCATAAAGCCAGGAATATATAAAAAACCCCTCAATAATGCCAATTAAATGTTTCAAAACCCTTACAACTTCCTTAACTCTGAATATAAATTCAGACCTTATCAGATCTTTTATTTCTCAACTTTGGCAGACTCCCAAGACCTCAGCCACTCATTTTTCGTTTATCTCCTTGGACCCACAGTACTATTTGTCAAATGCTAATCTCAAGCCAATAAGTCTGATTATAACACATTTAATTTTATTATTTAATATTATTATTTTAATATTAATTGTTATTTAAGCTGTCTGAGTAACCACTGTCCATGTATTATCTTAGAAACAGGTTTCAAAAATAACCTTTAATAGTCCTACTATAATATATTGCTATTGACTAAAACTTATATGTACCAATGAACATTAGATACTATATTACATATTATCTAAAAGCATATTATGTAAAGTCATCTCCTTTTCCTACTGAGTGCTCAGTTTTATCTATGAAACTAAATTCAATTTGTTCAAACATTACCATCACATTTTTTTTTATTAGCTCTTAATGCACTTGACTACCTATTATAATAGTTTTCTGTTTCTAACAATTTAACAAATTTTTTAATTATCCAGCACTCATGTTACAATAATAGTAGTCCACCGTTTCTATCTTTTTCTTTACAATTTATCTTATCTATGACATCATGTTCTCTGTGAAAAGAATAAAACTATATTTTACATCTCATACAGCTTAGATTAACTCATAATATAAATTAAAACCTTACCCTTTTATTCCCCCACTTTGCCCTGCCAGATCTCAGAACAACTGATGCACTATACAATGGTTAAAAACAATTAAATGCATAGCACCTTTTTCAAAAGTGAATATTATTAAGAAATATAAAGCAAATAACATTTTTAAATTTAAAACAAAGTTACTTAAAATCACATTAATTAAACACATTATAAATTTGTAGATATTTTAAGATAATGGGTAGTAGCACTTTTTTCTTATCTTACAATAAAGTGTTTTAAGGTCATAGGGGGAAGGGGTGAATCAATGCTTTATCAAATGTGATTAGTCAGAGTTGGGGGTGATAATATATTAGTTATGGAAAGAAAAATTAAAATTGTTAAAAATAATATCATCTCATATTAAAACTATCTCGTTTTTCTAGCAGTTTTCTCTAAGTTTTCATAAAATGTTCCTTATAGTAAAATGAAAAATGTTGCTTACAAAGTTAAAAACAAAAATTTTGGAAGTTATACATGAAATAAAAAATATTCTTATTTTTTCTTCAATTTTCATACTTTGTTAATTACTTTTTTGTGTAAGTAACCTTTCCTGGAAATTTTAAGGAAATTGCTTGTTAAACAATTTACTTAAGTTTAATATTTTAGAACAAACCTATTGTTCGATCCAACTTTGACCTGGTTATATCTCAAAACAGGTTTTTATATATAGGTTTTCACTGCTGGTTTATACTTAGCATATGACCACCTTGTCATTTTACATTTTAAGTTTCATGTATAACATAGATTACTTATTAAATATTTAAAATATCTGTATGGAATATTTAATTTAAACCACCAACTGCTACTTTATCAGCCAATTATTATTATTTTATATTTTTTTATATTTTTATAATTATTATACACAGTATATATGTAATTTTAATTCATTGTGATTTTATGTATGTTACTGCAACTTAATTATTGGTCAGTACTTTGTAAGCTCAATAACAAGTTTGTTTTTTTGTGTTTTGATTTCTTAAATTTTAATTTTTTAATTTTTCATTTTTACATTTAAACTAAATCTGCTTCCTAATTGTATATAACTTTGATTTAATCTTTACAAGCATTCAATATATAATATACATGTTACATCGAGTTTCTGTGATTTTTATTGTCTTTGCCGTTGTTAAGTTTTATTAAATTTTATTGATTGACTAACTAATGGTTGATGTTTTATTTTGTTCAAAATAGATTACAAACATAAAAATTAAACTAACAAACTTTGCAATACAAATTAAACAGTTAAAATACCCTCATTTATATTGTGATGTAATTATTAGATTTAATGAATGTATTTCGTTCATTGATTAACAACAGTGAATTTGAATTAGTTATCTTTCCCATTAACGTGAGTGCTTTGTTTATATTATGATTTGTTGTTTTGTTGTGTATTTTAGTTTACTTTACTTATTTTAGACTTAATAATTACAAATATTATATAGTTTTATAACAGTCGGATTTAATATTAAGTATTTTACCTGTTATTAACTATTATCTGTAGAAATTATTTTATTATAATGAAAAACATGTATACAGCCACTTTATTCTATGCTTCTTTCTTTCATTACAGTAATTGTTTTTTACAGAACCCAGTTGAAGTGTGTTGATTTGTTAACACACAGAAAAATATGTTGGTGCAATAAAGGAAGATTACTGTACAATTTGTTTTTATTTATATCTCAAAAACTAATTTGAATTTTGTAAAACAGTAAAAAGCATCTTGTACCTAAGTTTAAACCCTACAAAGTAAGTTCATATACTAGTTTTGTTTTATAGATTGTTTTGTAACAGGTTTTTTTCAAAAACCATGGCACAACAAGTTTTTTCAATTAGTAAATGGAAACATTTGCCAGAAAATGAATTTACAAAATTTTATTTAGTGAATTTCCCGGGTTTCGTTTTGAGGCCACTTAGTGAGTTCAGACAAAGTGTACACTTTGATGAAATTGATGAAGCAACCTTAAAACTGCAATTTAGATTGCCTACAGAGTTAACTCCAATTAAAAACACTTGAGCTGGGGACTGTTTGTTTAAGGCTATTTCCCAGTCACTATATGGTACTGAAGACCATTACCAAAACCTAATACTCCAAAACATTCTAAAGTACAAAAATGTCAAATAATATAGTTGCAGCAACTTAATCGCAGCAAAACCTTGATAGTACCCATATAATTTTAATGACATCACATCAAATTATGGGCAGATTTGATTGCAACAATTCTACTGACAAAATAATGCTCCTAAAATAGTACTCATAAGAAGACCAACCCTAAAATATTTAAACTAGTACTGCAAAGAAACAGTTATTTCAAGTTGCAACAACACACATTTACTTTTAAAGTCCAATTTATACTTGCAGAGAAAATTTGATTAATTTTAGTTTAATTACTATGTTTTAGAAACTGTACAAAATATTGACAGATAAACTTGATATAATTATATATTGACTTATTGCAAAAAAGTAAAAAAGAACAGCTTATTTTTTTGTATTATTATTAGTTTATTTGTTACAAGTAACTTGTAAATACTTATTTAGTTAGTCTAAATGTTTTTACTGAATGACTAATGAAAGATAGTTTTGTATATATTGCAAGTTTTATGTTAAGCCTTCTTCATTAAAATGAACATAATATCTTGTAGTTAACCTTTTGTGGGAGGCTGTTGCTCGTTTACTCAAAACTTTTTAAGAGTGTCAATAAAAATTTTTATGCTTTTTTTCCTTAACTTTACCTGATATATCTTTGATTTTTTTATTAAAATCTATTAACTTCAGTAAATTGCTTCACAACGTTTGAAATATAAGATCTTTACAAAATATAACCTATAATTAGCTAACCAAAACAAATTATGTGTTCATAACTACAGATAGTACAAAAAAAAGCTGAACAACTAATACATAAGCTATAATTACCAAATTTGAATATTTTATTTTAATTATATAAACTATTAAATACTTGAAAACCTTTTATTAACAATTTTGTTTCTATTCACCCACTATTTATAAAATACTACACATTTTATAATTCACAGAGCTTTTAATAAACATGCATACTAAGAGAAGGATATTGCTGTTAACAACTGTTGCCTTTACAATGGTACTGCTTGTGAATTTAAAATTATCACACTCAATTGACAAAAAATCAGAGGAACTTATGGCAAAAGTAATTTTTATTATTGAACGTAATGAGTAAATGTCAATTAATTTAAGTGCAATTTATTTAGTGAATTTCATTATTGTTTTGTTTTTCTGTATTATACTTTTTGTTATTACTTTTATAATCTCTGGAAGTTTATTAAGAAGTTTTAATAATGTATAACTAACTGTTTAAAAGTTTTTTGTTTTTATGTAGTAAAATGCGTCAATCTAGACTTTTAGAAGTTTATCTGATTGTCTGAAAAAAGAGGTAATTATATTTGAATCAGCAAAACTTATCGATACAAACTTACTTTGCTTTAAAATTTGTATTAAACATTACTTAACATATTTTACATTTGAAGGTTACTAAACATTTAGAAGTACAAAGTGTAATTTAATTTAAGTACTTGAAAAAAAGTTTATTATAAGTATTACAGAACATAAATAACTTAAACTTTACCTAAATCAATAATTAAATGCAGGTGCGGTTTGGAGAAAGTGAATTAGAAACATTAAAACGGAAAAACGACGATCTAGAAGCAGAAAACACTATATTGCACAAACAGTTGATGAAGGTACATGTTGTTGCACACATTGATTTGTTAAAAATAAAAACTAAGTATTCTTGGTTTAATGTTGTATATTAACAATTTAAACAAGGTTAATGCGTATACAAAAACCAAACTTGTTTAAAATAAACTAACTTTACTTTAACAATTTCACATAATAACTTGCAGTTATTTAACACAGTAGCGTTTAATATTTTTTCAAACTGTGTTTGGTTTCCTAAGAAAATTTTAAATAAGTTTACTTAAAACAAAGATGAGCTTTATCAAACCTTATAAATAATAAAAAGTTTTAACTAGCTTATTATTACAATTCTATAGTTTTATTAAACCTGAAACATAATAAACAGAAAGAAGCAAGTGAAAGTAAAATGCTTGACAACAGAAATGATGGGATCCCGTTGTCAGGGGGATTGAGGGATCCCCAACCCGAGATAAAAGTGGGTCACATCGATAAAGGGGCAGATTTAATCTTTGGAATACCAACTGTTAAAGTTTGTTTAAATTTTAAACTGTTGTTAAAAGTTATGCGTTATAAAATGTATTTTACTTTATTTTAAAAGTACTAAATACTGATATCATCTAAATTTTTGAAAGCATGAATTTACATTATATATAAACAACTAAAGTTACATTTAATAATGAAGTTATGTTGAAACTTATTTTGCATAATTATACTTGTTCTTTTTCTTAAGCGTATGTAGTGGTTCAGTCTTAAATAGCGAATTTAAATTGACTGTATATCACAATAATTAAATTAAGCGGTTTTGTTTAAAAATTTTTCTAGTTCTTTTATTTCCCAAGAGTGAATTAAAACTATTATTTCAGAGAGAAGGCGTCTCTTATCTGAACAAAACTCTGACGTCACTGTTTGAAAATTTGAACATAAACAGTAAATTTGACGTGAAGTATGTCGTGTTCGTTGCAGAAAGTGACAAAATATTCATGAACCAGATCATATCAGAGGTTTCGAAATATTTCTCTGCACAAATAAAAAGTAATATACTCCAGGTGATTATCTTTTCAGTTTTATAGCTACTTTTTTCACCATTTTATTGTTTAGATAAACTTACCAGTAACTGTAAGCATTAAAAACTTAAACGCGTTTTATGAAAGAAATTTAGAAGTTATCTACTTACTATAGAGTATAAATTAAATAAATGTGTTGTTTAAGAACAGACAAAACTTAAATTTAAATGCTTCGATTGGCTTATCTATTTTAATTAAACCTTACCACGACTTCATTCATTTTTAAAGCTCACAAAGTCAATTTATCGGTGTGTTTTATAAACTCATCTTTATCTCGGAACATAATTCTGACTTTCTTAATGGTTCTTCAGATAAGCTCACATTTTCGCGGTTGCCTATTCTTAAAACTTTATGCCAACGATTTGTGGTAAATTCTCAAAAAAAATTGTTTACGTTTTGTTAGTTCTTGTTCCTGCTACACATTACTAAGTGTTTAACAATAAGCTTTAATTTGAAGTTTGATATTATTCTTTTAATTTAGAAATTAAAAAGACAGTAAGAAACACTATTATTTATATCTTCTTGTCACACAGATAATCTCCCCATCACCAAACTTGTACCCGCAAGACTGGTCTCAGGTCATCACCATTCCCGACCACTTCGGAGACCCTTACGAGAGGGTCAAGTGGAGGAGTAAGGAGAACTTAGACATGGTCCACTTGCTCATGTACGGGTACAACTTGATGCCTGATTATTACGTCATGATGGAGGACGACGTCATCACGCAGAAGGGTTACGTGGAAGACATCATGAAGGTGACTCCATAAAAATTTCGCGTTTATACGTCGTACTTAAGCTTAATTGTATTGTGACGTCATAGATGTCATAGTTTACAATTTAAATATTTATTGATTTCTAACTAAGGAAAACGAGCATAAATATCATTTTTCAAGTTACTGAAATACTAAAAAAGAAAATTAATTAATAAATGCTTTGGAAACTGTTTATGTTAACTTATAAGTACTTATGTTATTGTTAAAAAGGCGTATTTGATGTTTATAGTTTTATGGTAAATTTTTTCTATTTATTTTTCAATAAATATATTTTTTAATAAAACAGTTTGTAGAGGAAAACAAAAGAAACGATTACTTCTACTTGTCATTTTGTACAGCTGGGTCGATAGGAAAACTTTTCAGAAGAGAAACTCTACCTAAATTTGCTTCCTTTATCCACATGTACTACAACAAAAAGCCTCTCGATTGGCTTCAGGTATTTGATAATGCTTTTTATTTAGCTAAACTTAGTACGTATTAAAAACAAAAAGTAGTCTAAACATACAAAATATTGTACTTGAATATGAGTACAGCTTTTAAAATGTAAGATGAAATTAACAATTTTTTTTATTTAATAAACTCTGTTAATAAAAGAACAAAAAAGTTTGAAAATTCATAGTTTACGTAGTATTTAAAACCTGATAAACTTTTCAGTATGACTTTTCAACACTGGATACATGTTCATTTACTGAGCCTTGTGATAATTGCCGAAAAAGAATGAAGGAAAGAATTATTCACAAAAAACCTTCTTTATTTCAACATATGGGAAGGTCAGTCTGTTTTTAATTATTTAGTAAAAATTCGTCAGGATTTATCTCTTTGTTAATTAATTATTTCTTATCTTCTTAAGTATATAAACTTATTGTAGAAAATATTTTTCTAAAGTTTTTTCAAAATTAAAAAGAAATGTCTGTACAATATTTTGTAATAATTTTTTAAGCCGAATATATAAAGTTTGTAAAAAGTTAAGTTCTTAATTACCATACAGTGTTCGATATAAACGATATTTTATTTTTTCAAACTGTTTTTAGATGCATCTCATGAGTGGCTATTTTTAGTAAACTTTGCATAATAAAAAAAAAGAAGATAAAGTTAATAAAAAACTAAGAAATAATATTTGCTACTTTGGTCAACAAGTATTCAGTTTCAACGCTAAAAGTTATACAAGTTGCTGTTGTTATTGTAGTTTACTTAAATAATATATGTTAATTAAAGTTTAATGAAGCTAAAAACTATGCAATAGAGTTCTTGAAAAAATAAAAAGTTAAAAATGTAAAGTTTAAAAAATTCACAAATAAGTGTAGACAGAAAAAAAATTTATGACATACTTTTAATAGTGACAAAATTCATACAACATTTTAGTTTACAAAGTTGTTGTTTCTTTATGATCCTAATAGGCATGTAAAACGTTAAATATTTGTGAACTGTGACTGTGACTTAACTGTAGGAATAAATTAAAGACTTAAAAACAGCAGGAAACAAAATTAACTAAAGTACAAAGTAGTGATTTTTCTTAAACAAAGTCAAAGTTTTATTTAAAAAAAAAATTGTTTTTGTAAAACGGTTTTATTTAGTTTTTTAACAAATTGTAAGTGAATAAAAGTCTACTTCAAACTCTGTTTTTCTTTATTTTTGATTATCTGTTATTTAAGTTGATGCAATTTAAAAACTTATAACTAATTACAATAAATGAATTTCTACAGAGTTTCATCTCTGAAAGGAAAAATTCAAAACTTTAAGGATGACACGTTCGGAAAGAAAATCTATTAAGTTTAAAAAAATTAACTAGGTATTTTATTGAGTCAAAATTACAAACTTTTTGTACTAATTTTATTGTTAATAAGTGTTTTAGTTGTAATTACCTGCCTGTATTTTAGACACTAATCGTTAATGTCTGCTAAATCTAGCAAATTTTTGTTGTAAAAACACATAAAACTTTTTTATAAAGCTTAGTTTCAAAATAATACTGTCTTTAAAATTATATACTAACTTTTAATTTTTACTCAATAAAAACTTTAAAACTTTAGATTTTTCAAAAAGTTAAATCAGTTTTATTTCTGCACTTTAGTCAATTAAACTAAATTTCTTTACAGTTTTACAATCCACATTGTGTTATACTCAGTGCCATATATATTGTTTTTTTTTTTCGAATTCTGATATTTTATTTTTATTTCGTTGTTTTAATTTTGCTGCTGCATTTCTTTTTGAAAAACTAAAAACTTGATATTTTTCATGACATTATTCTTAACACCCACCTAAGTTTTAAATTATTTCGAAACTAATGAGTTTCATTCAATTTTTGAATGTTAAATTTTTATTTTGATGCAAATGATTTAAAATTTTAACGTTTTTCTTTTTATATTTATTGATATTTACTTAAACTTCAAACAAATTTGGCTTAATAAAAAAAATGATGTTCAAAATGTGTCTCTAACTACTACAAGTTTAAAATCATAAATCACTTTTGTTGTTAAATTATACAGTGGATAATACGCTGTTTTATTTTATTTTGATTTACTATTCTTTTTTTTTAATTTTGGGCAAAGTAGAGCATAAAATAAACTGTAAAAAACATTACTTTACATGTATTTCGAACTGTTAAGAACTTAGTGCATATAATAAATCAATGCATCGAACTTAAAACACTTGTAAATTAGTGTCTGTTTTACATTATATAGTTAAATTAACATATAGTTTGTGCTAATAATTAAACGTATAAGTAGAAAAACCTTTTATAAACTTCTTTAGTAAAACAAACTCACACAATTGTAGCAACATAAAATCAATGTTTTTATTTATAGATAGACTGTTAGCTTTATGTAAACAGCTACTTTTAATTAATTTAACAATAAATGAACTAAAATTAAAAAAAATATGAATCAGATGTAAGAATTTTGACACTGGTACCTTTTTTCTAATGTTAGAAGCATTAACTTTAGCTGTTGATTTTTTGTAAAAGTCTTGAATATCGAAACTCAGCAAAAAAACAAATGGGCTTTTAATAGTTTATTAAGCAAACCTTTGAAAAAAAAAAGTAAAATAGCGATTGACCAATAGAGTTACATTAAGTTAAATCTGAATTTAAGAAAAAAGTCTATAAAAATCATTGCAAAGCTTTATTTTCAGACCATAAAAGGATAAAAACTTTGTATAATATACACATGCTGTTTAATTTTTAACAATTAATCTATATATAATCAGAAACTAAAAATAATAGGATAATACACTTATATATTTTATCCTTCTTATAAAACTTTGTTACTGTTTTTGTCAAAAACATAAAAAAAATTTTAAACTTTAAATAATTGTCAAAAACTTACTTGTTTGGTAAAAACAAAAAGTTTGTGCTTTATATATCAGTAAACTAAATAATATGTTCAGCAAACTTTTATTGATTATATACAATTAAAACTAATAGGTATTTAAAAGTTACTGATTGCTTTTAGTTTAATTTACCTAAATAAAACCAAGGCATAAATCTAAAAAATATCTTTAGAATTTCAATAGTTTTTATAACTATCAGTTTTTGTTTTCGAGTTTTGACTTTAAAAATATTTTTTTAATACAATGTCTTTTGCACTATACTTCACTTAGTATTTTACAGTTTACGATTGGAAAATGAGACTAATATTGACAGAAAAAATTAATCATGGACTTTGATTATATTTAATAAAAAGTAGATAAAGTAGTATTTAAAAATTTAATATTACTAATTGGCTGCTGAGCTGAATTTTAATACTATTTGTTGAATTAAAATGAAGTTTATTTTACTTATTATTATTTATTTGCTGATTGTGATTTTATTGTTTTATTGAAACAAATTATAAAAGCTCATTAGACAGAAAACAAATATCAGCATAATTAGGTTTTATTAAACTAAACTATTAGCAAACAGGTTATGTAGTATTTTGTTATATTAACAGGTTATCTATATGCTTCATTAGATATTTTAAACATCCTTTTCTCTAATAACTCAAATTCCTGAATATATATTTACAAAAACAACTAATATTTATTTCATTCTAAAACTATAAAGTGTTTAGTTTATAAACCGTAACTTATACTAGAAAGATGTTTATTCGATTGAAAAAGTTATAATTTTGTCTTTCACAACTTGAGTATCAGTAAGATCTTAGTTTGCTAAAGTTTGAATATAATTTTTTTTTTCTAAACAAATGCTTTTAAAACCTATACATAAATTTAAACACTATTGAAGATTTATTTGTTAGAACACTAAAAATATCATTAAAGTATTAAGCATAAAAAGTTTTGTTTATAAAATCATAAAAGTAAAATAAAAAATTACCCTATCCAAACTAGGATATATCTCGCACTTGAAGTTTCAAGTCACTTATTAGATTTGTTCTTAAAAGCTGATTAGAAGAACTATAATCTCTTATATTTTAGTAGCTTTGGGCATTAATTGAGTTTTTCGTGCATTTAGTAGCTTCAGGCACTTGATACTAAAGGCTGATAATTTAATTTACAAATCATTTAAGAATTAAAATTAAAATGACTTTATTAGATTGTAAAATTTGGTTTAAGTTTATTTACATTTTTAAAACATGTAGTATTATCATATTTTATTCAGTATTTCATTAAATGTAGTTAAATTAAATAATAACTTTTATTATCCAGTTGGTGTCTAATAAATAAGGGGCGGCTGAAAAATGGTTGCCTTAGTTTATAAATCTCTTAGAAAATTTAAATGTAGATTATTTACTGAAGACATCTTAGAACTTATGAGTGTCTTTAAAAACTGAAACCAGTTTTACCTAAAAAAGTTCATAACATAAAAATAAATAAAGTTATGTACAGCAAGCTTAAGTTTCTTAAAAAAAATGTATTCAAAAATTTATGGTAATCAAGCAGTTTCCTGTATGCTTTTTCAACATATTTTTTTTTTATAATATAACATTTAACAGCTATTTTGAAGATATTATCATCTGATGAAAAAATAATAAAATAAGGTTTTATTTAGAGGTAAATTATCTGTAAAAATTAATAAATTATCATATTTCTCAATTTAACCTAAACATTGAATTTAATAAATTTTCAAATTGATCTAAAATCGTATTAAACACCTACAAAACAACTCTTCTAAAACGTTTGTTTAGATATTTAAATTTAATACTAGCACTGACAATGGACTCACAAAACATAAAAAGTGAAGCATCTATTGTCCCAACTTCTAACAAGAACTATCTTGAAAATAAACTGATTGCTTCAACTTCTGCTCAAAAGAAACCGTCAGGCTCAAACCAACTTATTTTTAAACAAAGTAAGCTAGTTGCTCCTAATAACCCAAAACATACATTTCCATCACTCGGGTATCGGTTAGATCTTAGCCCAATCAATAGCCCAATCAGTAGCCCTTTTACAACTTTGCAAAACGCACAAAAGTGTCTCCAATGTCCAATGACTCCACAATCTGCTAACCAACGCGGATCGATAAGCAAACACTTAGTTCACCCACAACGAAATAAGATGAACATTGCAATGCCAAACGCCATGACTTTTTCAACAAACAGCATTTGTTAAATGTTTAAAGTAGTTTTTCTTATCTAAATTTATAGTATATGTTGATAACTGTATAAAGTACAGAAATGATTTTGCAAAAATATTTAAAGCATGGTTAGTTTACAATTTTTTAAATGCATGTTTAGTAGTTTTTAATTTTTACACGATTTCAGGTGGAAGTCTAAACAATAGACAAGGAAACACCCTTAGTGGAGAAGCTAGAAGGTAAGACAGTCGTTTTAAAAACAAATAAGTTTAAACGTACATTAATCTAATGTTAAATAAATAAATATAGGCAACGAACAAATTATACTAAACACCAAAAAGAAGTTTTAGAAGAGAATTTTTACCGCAATGAAACTTCAAAACCAAGCAAAGAGCAAAAAGAGCAGCTTGGAGAGAAACTGGGCAAACATCCTGTTGCTATCAACGTGAGAACAATCATTTTGTTTTTCAATGTCTAAACTTATAGGCTGTTGAAATTTAAACTGTCCAACTGAAACTAATGACAGTCTTAAAAGTAAAGCTTTCTTGTGATAGTTTTATTTTCTATGAACTATAAAGTCTTTTTTAATCAAGTTTTAAAATATTGTAAAGAAAAGTTTAAGTTTTAGTCACTAATTTTGAAAAACTTAAGCTTGATATTAGTGATATTTGCTTTTATAAAAAAACTAAAAAAGTTAAAACGTCTTTTAATGCTTTAGGGATTTGCAACAGAATCTTGAAACAAATCATAAATTTAGATTTATAACTACAATATTTTCTATACATTGTAATGCTTAAGTTAAATCATTTTTAAGGTACTGATCTAGAAGAAATGACAAAGTACGTACCTTACTTAAAACGAGTACTTCACAACTTTAAATCCATTTTACTCACTTTAGACAAAGTAATATAAAATGTCTATTTATTTTAATTAAAAAATACCCTATAGTTTATTATAAAGTTACTTTTTTTTGTTGCTTTATACTTGCACTATTCGAACAAAAATTATTTTTAGATTTAATCATTAAAATTGGTTTACCTTCATTGAGCTAAAATCTTTAAATATATAGTCGCTTACTTACACGGGTGCGTACAGTAACGTTTTTTTTACTGAAATTGAAAGTGTTTTTCTGTTTGTGCAGAACAAAGACATAGTCTAATCATTAAAAAAAATCTAAAGTTTAATGCAGGGGTCGGCAAGCAGTTGATAGTCGCGGGCCAAATTGCAAGTTTCAAAAGTCTTCGCGGGCCGCAGTTTTAGTTTAAGTGACATTTGAATAATATTATGGTTTTAGTTTTGTCACACTAAGGAAAAGTTTTACTTTTGTTCACCTTATTATTTAAAATGACTTTAAGCTATACATAGAATGCATATTCAAATTAATATTCATTAGATTATGATTTACATTGACTAATATACTCTAATAAATATGAACTAATATTGTTAATAAAATATATACTTTCATAAGCACTTAATAAGTTAAACTTAATACTTTTTAAATTTTACTTACAACCTAACTCTCTTTAAAAACCTAACTTGAAAGACAATTTATGGGTTACTTTTATACATTTTTTATATCATAAACACTTTTTCATATGTCTAAGAATATTTACTTCGAAAAAAGTTAAATAATTTACACTCATTAAGAAATTTAGTAATTAGTTAACATAATAAAATTAATATCTGTTTGTATTATAGAAAGCTAGAACAAAATCTTTAACATAATTAATTCTCAAATACTTTAATAAAATATTTTATTAGTAGTTAGACTTTTACATGGTTGCCACTAAAAAGCAAAAATGTCTGAAATGTATCAAACCAGCTTAAATTTATTAAAATTTGAAAAAGCTAATAAATAGTTGTTAATCAAGCTTAAATACCTAGTTAAAATATCATCATTATCAAAAAGTACACAAAGTGTAAGAAAACAAGAAAAAATGCAATTAGTAAACTACACAACAGTCATAAAAACTATTCTGAGAATTGGAAGAATTCCTTAAAGTGTTTGAAATAAAAGCTTCACAAACACCTGAGTTTTCAAGCTTTTAAAATAGCCTGTTTGTGTAGCAATCCAGTTAATATAAAGTTCTATACATAAAGAAATAACAAAGGTTATTAACAGTAAATAAATTACGTGCCAAAAATATATAAGTCAGCTGGAATTGACAATTGAGTTTCTTAAACAAGTTTAACAAAAGCATAAAATTTTATTGAGTCATTAGCGAAGTAGAATTTTTTTTTATTAAGCATGATAGCAATTCTTTATTTGCAATAAGAATATTGCATTTAAAAATATTAATTGTAAAATATAAGACGAGCTACAAGAATAAAAAAAGCGTTAGTTAGGAGTTATATTGCGAGAAACAATAAAAAGAAATCACCAAAGTCATTTCCGACAAAGCACATTATTATCTTCAGTAACTACAGAATAATCAGAAAAAATTGTTAAGGCAAGTAATAAAGTAGCAAATTTTATTACCTAAAATGAGTTATCGTTTAAAATTGAAAACTTTTATAAAGAATTGATGTTGGCGGTAATAAAAAACTTTTGTTTATTTCTTCAATGACAACATGAAGTTGTGTTTAGGAAATGCATTAAGGTTATAAAGTTGCATAAATCAAATTAGGACTTTAATCAAACTGTTAACATGAGAGCACTGATAGAAAAACTATTGCAAATTGAGAATTTTTATTAGAGATGTTTTTAATAACTTTGACATTTTAGTAGAATTTCTTGGTTTAGTTCCAACGTGAAGCACAACAATCGGTGAATTTTTTCAAGTAAAGATGCAATGTACCAATACGGAGTTTTTAGAAGTACAATTCCTTCTTTTATTTTTAGTATAAAGTTTAATTAAATTTATAAAAAAAAAATTAAAACATTTATCAATATTTAAAAATACTGTTAAGCTACTATAATATATTTTTTAATAAAAAACACATTTATTTAGTAATTTTTTGAGTCAAATCGAAATTTCATTACTTTAAATGTAAAAATAGTTTGAAATTCCAAGTTTTTTCAAAAGTTCTCAAATTCAAGTTTTTTCTAGAATTTTTAACCGTAAATTCACAAATTCAAAGGTTTTCCGGGATTTAACTTTTTTGGCAACACTGATTGTTCATTCTTTAATGTACTTAATAATATAAATAATATTTTGAATAATATCAGCTGCAAGACTTAAAATTTAACATACATTAAAACTCAAACTAACACTGTGGATTGAGCAAAACATACATCATAAGTTTAATTTGCCACTCTTTCAAGCAAAAAAGCCAGTCTGAGTCAACAAAAACATTCCTGACATTTTTGTATATAAAAAGCAATTCTAGCCAAAAACTTAAAAAATGGCTTAGTTTTCCTGAGATTTGAAGTCTTCAAATAGTGATAGTCTGAGTGTGTGGCAATGTTTAGTTGTTTATTTGCTTAAATTTGAACTATTTTGATTAACAATGTACAAACTTTATAAATTTACCATCCCTATATCTAGTTTATATTAAATAAGTAGCTCGAAAAAACAGCAATTGTGTGTTGATATGCAAAGCATAAAAATTAACTTAGCTTGAAAAAAACAATGTTTGAAAAATGGAATGTATAACTAACAAAAACTATATTAACTTATGTCATATATATTTTTTCAAATGTGTCTGTACAAGTTTAGATATGTCATGTTTAAATAACAATGTTAGAAAAGTATGCATAAACTAAACTTAAACTAACTAAAGTATTAAAAAAAAAGTGTTTTGAAATATGAGCATTTTTTTAAGTTTGTGCGCATAGAAAACTTATAAAAAATTAAAATGTGTCAAAACAAAAATCAAATGAACCTTATTTTTATTACTATGTTATTTTAAATGTATTCACACTAAAATATAACTTTTACAAACAAAAAAATTATAAAAGAAACTGAGGTATAAAAAATATTGATAAAGAATATCTAAGCTATAAAGAAATGACTCTTTAGTTAATTACTGTGCATTACTTTTGTACAAAATGGAAAATATTTGCATTTAATTTATTTAATAAATAGGTATTATATAACCAACTTGTTAAATCCAAGCACTCTTGACACTCTTTTTTCAGATAATTACTTACTGTTGTAAAAAATAAGTAATTATGAAACTGAGAGACATATCCTGTTAGAATGCTAATCTGTCTTTTTCACATTTTTAAACTAAAGCAGTAATTACTTGAAATTATTTTAAAATGTTATAGAGAGACTTAAAATCAAACTAATCAAATTAAGTCGAATTACCGGAAAAATATAACTCGAAATATAATTTTGCTCAGCGGGCCACATTTACATGCTCGCGGGCCACAAAATTTTCTTTCGCGGGCCGCATTCCATTCTAAAAAATAACATGCTCGCGGGCCGCAGATTTACCCTTCGCGGGCCGCAATTGGCCCGCGGGCCGCAGTTTGCCGACCCCTGGTTTAATGAAACCTTTAGAGTTTTTTTTTTGATAATGTTATAGTACAAAGTTATTACACCAAGTTTTTTTAGAACTGGTTTCAAAACCGAAGACAAAAGGAAAAGAAGATAGAAAACAACAATCAAAACAAACCGCCCAACGCATACGAAATGATGACGAGCAAAGGTATATTTTACTGAACTTTTTTGTAAGAATATAAAATGTTTGGTAATTAAAAAATTAATTAAAATAATATGCTTGTATATGTTTATGTTCTAGATTGTTATATTTTCCAATTAAAACAGTCATACGGCACAACAAAATCTAGAAGACACTGTTGAAGAAAATAAGAAATCAAAAGTTGAGGTAATTCAAAAGTTTTATTATTTTGTTTGTTACTTTGTGTTGGAGGTACAGCATAAAACTTAAACAAATCTATAAGTTAATAAAATAGACAGTGAAAGCGAAGGTGATTTGGTCATCGATGAAGACTATTCTCCTAGCAATTCTGTAAACAGTAGTGAAAATGACAACGATGCTACTAAGTTGATCGAACATGTAAGTGATAATGTACAGATAAATGACACTCACAACCCTGCAAAGAGAAAATCAACTGATACTATTAAAGGACCAGCTAAGAAGACTAAAAGGTAATTCACAATAACTTTACTGAAGACTTGAATTTTCTTTATAGTGTTTACACAAAAAGCTTGTATAATATTTTTACTGGCAGCAAAGTCATACTTTTTAAAGGTGATTATTGTTACCATAGAAAAGGTTAAACACACAACAAACGCTTAAAAAAATATTATTATTTTTTTTACAAAAATAGTGCAGGTTGTTAGTTTAGTTTAAAACTAACAAGATAAAATGCACAACAAAAAAACTTTATTTAGTTATATTAGAATGTTAGTTCTTTAGATTTATACTTTTCTAAATAGAAATTTATTTATTTTAATTGTTTTCACAGAAAAAGGTACTCATTTAGTAACTCTGAAACAAAAATGCTAGTAGAATATTACTACACAAGGGGGAAGAACCCAAATTTTGAAGAAAGAAGACAACTGGAGGAAAAAACTAAAACAAATGATCGTGGTATAGAGGTAAAAAAATTAGTTGATTTTTAAACAGACTAAATTCAGTTAAATTTTGTTTCACTTTGAAAAAATCGACAGCTTTTAACAAAGTTTAAATTATTGTTAATAAATACTTGTCATTCGTTATTTGTCAAGTACAATTGTATGTTTTAATTGAAAACAACCCTGACTAAGAAGATTTAATCTGAAAACTAAGTGATAATATAAACTAGCTTTTATGTTAAGTCTTGTTTACCTTTACTATTTGCGCATAAATAAATCACTGAGTACTCAGTTCGAACTCTGATGTAAGAATAATTAAGCTAGTTGTAGTTTTATGCAAAATACATAAAACTTTTTTTATAGTAAAACAAGTCTTGAGCATTTAGCAAATTTATTGGTAAAAAGTTTAAAAAAGTTTAAATAACACATTTTTCAAACAGAGCAGGTCATATCTATATAAAACTGTGTTCATTGTATATATAACAGAAAGTTCAAAAAAGCTAGTAGTTATCACGTCCAGTTACTGAAAATAAAAAAAGGTGCTCAAGTTACATATTTTTTCTTTCAGGTATTGCTCCAAAGTCGAAGACGGGAAGAAAAACAACACAAAAAGAGACTTGCCAAACAACCTAGACAGACTCCTCAAACTCATTTTGTTCAGAGTAGCCAAACTACCCCTCAATTGCCTAGTTAGTATTTGTATTTGTAAAACTTGGAGATTTTATCAAATAACTCTTTCAGTTTAGTGTTATCAGTTTAAGACAGTTTTTTTCTGTTTGTGTTTGTTATACATTGTTTTCAATACTGAAATTAACAATTGAATTGTTATAAGAAGCTTCAATTTATTGTCTAGAATAGAAATTAGTTGTCAGAGTTAAAGGATTTAAACAAACAAAATGCAATATTCATGTTTTTTAAACTTAAACTTTTTATTTTTCTTAGAAAAATTCTTGATTTTGTACATTCGATTTTTACTCAGTCAGTCTAACCAGCTATGAAGCCAATATTAATTGGTTTAATGTTTGTATATTCTATCTAAAAAAGACAAACACAATCATAATTTATTATAAGTAAAAGCTTATAAGTTTGTTTGATGCTTGTTCGCTATATACTAATTTTTGAGTAATAAAAGTAAAAACTAATTTTATCGGTTTTTTTTTCTTGCCTGAGATAAACTTAAGCAGTAAATGTTAAATAATTATATAAATACTACCTACTTTAATAAAAATATTAAACTCTTTTATACCATTTTAAACAGGAATAAAATCTAAACCAGATGACTTATCTCAACCACCAATGAACTACTTGGCATTTCATCAATACCTCAACTTCTTGTTCCATATTCAGTTTCAACTACCCCCTTGTGGTACTACTAAATGGTAAGTGTTAACTAAAGATACAATACGAATACTAAAACTTAGTTTAACAGATATATGGTAAAACTACACTTCTTCTTATCAAAATAAAATATTTATGTTAATCCTTTCCAGCTGTGCAGCTTGCCCGAAGAAAATAAGAAACTGATGGATTTACAGTTGCAGTTACACTCAGCAACGCTTCAAAATCTCGACTACCAGCAGTCTCAAACACCCCAAGGCTCACAATAAGACGAGTGCGATGAACTACAGTTTTATCTTTTTGTTCTGCACAAAATATTAAACTGTGTACATGGAGTACGACCCAATAGCCTAAAGGTTTTTTCGTACACCAGGTTCTTATAACAAATGTTTTGATTTTTTTTTATCTTTTAATAAACAACAGTTTTTGTTTTTGTATATTTGGGATTTTTTTTGGAGTTTTACGTTATAAATTTTTATAGAACATTTAGCTTGTGACAACATGCAGACAACACTTGAGTATATACTACTTAAGTTTTTAAGGCCCATTTCTCTTATAAACTTGATAAGATGCTAATTTTGATCTAGTTTTCTAGAAAAGACACTAAACCGTATCAAGAAAGTATGGGTAGATAACTAAATGGTTTTTTCGTATACCGAGTCTTTAGACCAGGGGTCGGCAAACTGCGGCCCGCGAAGGGTAAATCTGCGGCCCGCGAGCACGTTATTTTTTGAATGGAATGTGGCCCGCGAAGAAAAATTTTGCGGCCCGCGAGCATGTAAATGTGGCCCGCCGAGCAAAAATATATTTTAAGTTAAATTTGTTTGATTAATTTAGTTTTAAGTCCCTGTATAATATTTTAAAAGAATTAAAACACTTTACTAATTTGGCTTAGAAATGTGAAAAAGACAGGTTAGCATTCCACCAGGTTTTTTTTTCTCAATTACATAGTTACTTTCTTCTTACAACAGAAAATTACTTTATGAAAAAAGAGTTTAAAAAGTGCTTTGAATCAGTTATTTGATAGTTATTCAATACCTATTTAGTAAATAAACTAAATGCAAATGTTTTCCGTTTTGTACAAAAGTAATGTACAGTAATTAACTACAATGTCATTTTTTTTACAGTTTTGTTTAATTTTACACGCTTTGTATACCTAAGTTTCTATCACAGATATTTTATTACTAAATTTCATTGCGCACAAAAACATTTAAAATAACATAATGATAAGAAATAAGGTTAATTTAATTTTGGTTTTGTCACCTTTGATTTTTTAGTAGTTTTCTTTGCGTTATAAATTAGATCCTATTCACACAAATGAACAAAGATGCTTATATTTTAAAACACTTTTTATTCAATACTTAACGAAATAAAGTTTAGTTTATGCACAATTTTCTAACATTATTGTTTCTACATGTAATATCTAATTGTGTACAGACACATTTAAAACAATACATATGACATAAATTAAAAAAGTTTTTGTTAGGTATACTTTTTGATTTTTAAAACAATGTTTTTTGGCAAAATAAGCTAATTTTTATGCGTTGCATACAGTTGCTGTTTTTTGGGACTTTGAATTTAATACAAACTAGATTGAGAAATGGTAATTTATTAAGTTCATACATTTTCAATCACAATACCTCAACTTCGATCAAATAAACAAATAAAAATTGCCACACATTCTGGTTATAACTGTTTAAGACTTCAAATCTTAGGCAAATTTAGTAATTTTTCAGTTTTTTGCTAGAATTGCTTTTTGTATGCTAAAATTCAGGCTAGTTTTGATCACTTGGACTGACTTTTTTGCTTTAAAGGGTGGTAGATTATATACATGATGTATGTTTTGTTCAATGCACATTGTTGGTTTGAATTAAAATATATTTCAAATTTTAAGTCTTGCAGCTGATATAACTTGAATTATTATTTATATTAATTGTATACATGTAAATGTAGACAATTAGTGTCGTCTAAAAATTCCGGAAAAGCTTGGAATTTGACAATTTACACTTTAAAATTCTGAAAAAGCCTTGAACTTTAGAATCATAGAAAAAATCTGGAATTTTAAAGAATTTTTACATGTAAAGTAATGGAATTTCGATTGGACACAAAAAATCTACCATATAAATATTTTTTATTAAAACACACATTTAAAGTAGCTTAATAGTTTCTTTTAATTTTTTTCTATATTATTCAAGACAGCTTTTTTTACCTTTAATTTAATTTTGTACTAAAATTAGAAGCAAAAAGTTGTACTCTAAAGTCTTTATATCGGTGCATTGCATCTTTGCTTTTAAAATTTCTTTACATATTGTTGTTCTTTGTATTGGAACTAAACCTAGAAACACTTCTAAAATGTCAAATTAGTAAAAACACCTGTAATAAAAATTCGAAAATGAGCAATATCTGATGTTTCAGTTCTCTCATCTTAACAGATTGATTTAATTCCTCATTTGGTTTATGCGGCTTAATAATCTTCAGACACATACTAAACACGACTTCTAGTTGATATTTAAGAATTAACAAAAATATTCTATTAATTCCAACACAAACTATCTAAATCAGTTTTCAACTCTAAAAGGAATCTTTTTTTAGTAATTACTTTTGCTACTTTATAACTTGCCTGAACAGTTTTTTCTGATCAGTCTGTAGTTACTGAAAATAATCATGTGCGTTGTTAAAACTGACTTAAGCATTATTTTTTTGTTTCTTTAAATAACTACAAACTAACGTATTAGAGTTCTTATAGCTCGTTTTATAACTCATATTTACTCTTGTTAAATGCAATGTTTTTTTAGCAGATAAAGGTATTGCTATAATGCACAAAAAAAAATTTGTTTTTGTACTTCATTAATAGCTTAATAACTTTTTTTACGATTGTTAAAAGTGTTTAAAAACTTTATTGTCCATTCAAGCTGAATTGTGTTATTATTTTAAAGTAATAAAATTTATTCACTTTTATCAAACTTCGATATTTCTTTATTTTCGGAACTTTATTTTGAACAGGGTTGACAAACAGGCTAGTTTAAAAATTTTAAAAACTCAGACTAGGTTAAAGATGTTCAAGAAATTTCTATAAAACTCAGGCGTATCTAAAACTTTTATTTCAAACACTTTAAATAAATCTTCGAATTCTCAGAATAGTTTTTATGACTTTAGTGTAGTTAACTAATTGTAACTATTTTATGTCTATTTACATATTGTGCTTATTTTAATAATGATATTTTAGTTATGTATTAAAGGTTGATTAAACATAAATTTTTAGCTATTTTAACTTTCAATAAACTTTTAATATAATTCAGATATTTTTTAATTTAAAGTGGCAACCGTGTACTAATAAAATATTTTATAAAAGTATTCGAACATTAATTATATTAAAAAAGTTGATGTAGCTTGTTTTAGGTATTAATTTTATTTCATTAATGAATTACTGAATTTTCAAAAGAGTGCAAACTATTTAAGACGCAAAAACTATTTTCAAAAGTTAATATTTTTTTAAAATATGAAAAAAAGGTTAATAATGTAAAAAAGTTTATAAAAGTGACCCATAAATGTTTTTTAAGCTCGGTTTTTATAGAGAGTTAAGTTGTAAGTAAAATAATATAAATAACTTAATAAGTTTATCTCATTAAATGTCTAAGAAATAACATATTTTATTAAGACTTAAGTATATTAAACAGTGTAAATTCTATTCCAGTAGATATTTATATATTAAATAGGCATTCTATGTGTAGCTAAAAGTCATTAAAAGTAATAAAGTGTTTAAAAGTAAAACTATCTCTGGTGTGACCAAAACTTAAGCCAAAAAATTATTCAAATATCACTAAAACTAAAACTGTGGCCCGTGAGGTTTTTGAAAACTTGTAATTTGGCCCGCAAGCACCAACTGCCTGCCGACCCCTGCTTTAGACTAAAGTTTTTTTATTTATTTTGTCGTTCAACAAACAATATATAAAGTATATTCTTGTTCGATTTTATGATGTACCGTGTTTTCATTTTTATTGCTGAAAACACTTTTTCGGATACACAACATATAGAATTAAAATTTATGTTTCCTGCTGGATTCGAATCCGAAACTTATTTTTAAAATAGGATCCGGACGGATTCAAATCCTAATGCGAAATTTTTAATATCTAGAATCCTAAGTATTAAAGTTACTTGCATGTAAATGCAATAAAAGTTTACAAATAATGATTATCTGTTCTATTTTTAAGTAAAAAATATTTAAAGTACTAATAATTCAACCCGTTGTTATTGTAATAGTAACTCATTTAAATACACAAAAAACGAACGACTTTATAAAAATGACAAAAATATTAAGCCTTATAAACAAAAGCTTAGTTGAAATATTTTGATAAGCATGCAAGCAACATTAATAACTAACTTTTAATATTGTTATTTGTGGCAAATTAAAAAAAAAAACACTTTACTGACTTTAATGAATGCTTAAATTACAAACAAAGTTAAAGTGTTTAACGTTTAATTAAAATTGCAATTTCAGTGTAACCATGACAGAAATAGAACACTAACTTTCGCGATTGTTTATGATAATAAAAATAAATAAAATTAAAAATTACGTTGTGCTACAAAAAATCTAAATATAGTATCAACTATTAAAGTCCTAAAAATAATAGGTACCACTACTTTAATGAACAGTTTTATAATTTGACCTAGTACTACGCTTTTATTACTGTAAAATAGAATTATAAATTGTGTTAAGCAACTGTTTAAAATAAAACGAACTACAATTGCAAAAGACTTCTCTACACTCATTTTACTACAAAAATTCGTCTAGGTTTTTCTAGTTGTGGTGGAGAATTAAAATATTTTCGCCGGTCTTTGGAAGTAATCAATTACGCTTTTGCTCGTACAAATCAACAGCTTTAGAATATAGCCTTTTAGAATACACACAAGACAATTCTGCAAAATATATTTAATACAATACGGTATATCTTACAAAGCTGGCAACACGCGGGTATTTTGTTTCGGTCAAGTTCCACCAATTTAAAACTTTAGCCACTTCAGATTATGCATTTAAACTTTCTGTTACAAATAACTCGTAATATCTGCTTTCATTTGTTTGTTGATAGAACCCTTTTGCCCGTTCTTCTGTGTAGCTGTGCTTGATTTTCTTTTAAACGAAGAATAGTAACTGGAAAACTTCTTCGGGTCAAAACTCATTGAGTGTTATAGCTTTGGTTTCTGTGATGGCAGTGTATGAAAACCACCAGTTTGATCATACTCACAACAGATATGCTTTTAAAAATTTTATTTTAGCAGCTTTTTAACATTATTTTTGAGACAAGAAGGGAAAGGGAAACTAGATATTATAGATAAACAGCTGTTGTGACTAACAGTAACTTGTTGTTATAGAACATTCCCTCGCATGCCCATCCTATTTTTTTGGATAAAGTTCTACAAACATTTGATACCTCTTCTGAATTTATAAAGTTAGAAAGTTCGTCGGTGATCATGCTACATCACACTTAAGGGCAATGCATTGTTTTTACTACACTCTTTTTGTACAATGGATCGAGCAGTAGAACGATGCGACCAGTCTGTTACCATTCTTCAGCTGTGTAATCAAATTGAAATCGAACTTGTAGTTAGTCACATAATGCTGGACACTTTGTTTTCAGGCTCTTTAGCATAAAGTAATTTGAGTACAACCTTTTCTTGAACAACATGCAAGGCCTTTTGTTTGTTAGTGTGGGGTTAAAACTGTCTGGATTATTTAGCATTTTGTTCACTTTAGAAGAATGGCTGAAGTGACAAACTAATTTTCGTGTCTTTGCTGATAGCAACTTTATACGATCATCCAAAAACAATGAACCTTTAATGACTAGCTGAAGCGTATAGGTAAAACAGCGTACTGACATGGATTTTGCCAGGTTAATTTTGCGTGCATTGTGTCGCAATAAAAAACGTTAACACGATCATAAGTAATCTTCAAATTACTAAGCCTATCCTGACAGTAATTACAAACGTTTTGGCCAGTGTGATAACCCTCTATATCCGGGCAATGCGAAAAACGATGTATATACTCAAAATTTTCCTTTAACCAATTTGCAGTAAAGATATGTGAAGTAACAAAAAATATAAAATAGTTTTTTGTATAAAATACCTTAAAATTAAATAACATAAAATTTTGTAAAATACAGAAAGCAAAACTATAGTCTTAAACATTTTACTTCCAATATTTCAACATTCAAAGAAAACATTTCTATTTTATTTGTTAATCAAAGTTTCATTAAGCTATTTTTTCTTTACTTTAACAAAAAGTAATCATAAGTGCTTTTAGTTTTAAGTTAATGTAAATATTTTACACACCTAATTTATATAACAAAACTATAAAGGTTTTATTGTGTATAAAGTTACGTTTCTTATTTTAAGTAATAAAAAAATTTACTTATGTTAACCTGCTGTGACTCAGGTATGAAATTTATGTTTGTGTCACTAAATAACACCAACAATAGACATTTTCATACCTATCGTTTTCTTTGTTTACATAATATTATTTTTAATTAGTCTTTTCTATAAATATATTATTTGTTTATTTGGTTTTAATAAGAGTAATTTGTGTACTCTAATTAAACTCTAATTAAAGCCATTTGCATTTTGCATTAACTATTTTATGTTAACAGCAATCAAGTTATTTCAACTATTAACACTTATAAATATATATAATCTAGTTTTAGTAATACTATAGTACTAAAAAGGGGCTATATTACGACAAGAAGCCACATAAGTAGCCCACGACTTATTCTTATCTTATAAAGACTTTTCAATAAATACAAAATTTAACTAAATTATAAAACTTATTTTAAAGTGTGCTCTAAATTCAATATTTAGTAGAAGTTAGTGTTTAAACTACATTTTATCACATTTTGCTTAAGATTTTAATTTTAATAAAATAATAAATTTCAAAACTAAACAAAACAAAAAAAAGACCAGTCGGTAGGTTTTGTTTGTAAATCTGGCCCTTCTACTTGACAAATTTCCAAATATTTTTAGCTAAAAAAAAATCTTATAGCAACTAACATAATTTCTTTTAATTTTTATATTGTTCAAATAATCCTTAGACTTAATGTAACATTTTTTTCATAGTTAGGAAAATTTAAATATGTGTTCGATCAAACTTAAGTGGTAACTTTATGCTGCTAGAATATTCATTGAATGTGTTGAGTAAAAGCACGTTTTATATGCAAAGTAATACTTCTTATGGCAATAAAACAGGAAGTGAAGCTTTATATACAGCAGAATATTACTTTACTTGTTTTTTTTTATCACAGACAAACTGTTTGTTTTAATTTAAAACATTGTTATCAATAATTTAGTGTTATTTTAACTGAATAAAACAAAAAAATATTTTTCATTAATACTTCAATATAATGAAAAATCACATGTGTTTTTTTTTTGTTTTGTACTTTTTGTATTTTAGTTAGGCTTAAATTCATTTAGAATAAAAGAGCTAATATGTTTTTCATTGAATTGAGTTAGAAATTAATACAAAAGTTTTTTTTATTTTCAAACAGCATCGAAGTGTTTAAGTATATTTATAAACGCTAGTAAACTTTATTACACTTGTTTTTTTTTATTACAGATAATTGTTTTAAGGGTCATAACTTTTTATAACTAAATTTTATCTTTAAACAAAAAAAGTTTTGATGATTTGAAAGTTAGTAAGTTCATTTTTTTACCTAAATTGCCAGAAAAAATTTAAAGATAACATAAGATATGGCTAGAATGACTCAATTTTACACTGCTTTTTTTCGGTTTATACTATATTCAAAAAACTTTATATAATAACTATATTCTTTTTACATTGGTACAATATTACTAAAGTATTTAATGGTAAATACTTACACCTGATATTAATTAAAAACTGAAAGAACAACTATCTCTAACTCTACCAACAGTGTTTAAGTTTAAAACTACTAATGAGCAACGGAACTCAGTCAGAGTTTCCAAGCTTCTACAAAACCGTTTGGATTCCCGCGCAAATCCTGACGTCACTTCAAATTTTCGCGGTCACCTGGATTTCGTTCTGCTTCATCGCGTACCTGCGTCGCCACCGCAACATCAGCAGCACGCCAACTAGCGGAAAACACGCTAATGTTCTGTTAATTGTGGCAGTGGCGAGCTACTTGGCCACTTTGATCAGGTTTCTGACTTCACAAGTCGCCATTGTATCTGAGAGAGTGACTTTGAACTCGACAGACGCTGACTATTTTTGCAAAACGACGCTTGATGCTGCTGAAGCGTCTTTTGTCTTGTGTTCGAGTCTCACTTACGTTTTTTATTTCGCCCGACAGCACACACTTTACACCCAGCCGACAATGGAGCAATTGAACACGAAAGTTGTCAGATTTTTTAGGTACTCGACAATCATTTTGGTAGTTTGCTTTAATATAGTAATCGCTGTGGTTTTTTTGATGCCCAAAACCTTCAAAGCTTCAATCATCGGTTGTATACTCAGCAGAGAAGACGCCCATGGAACTTTACCGGACATATTATGGCCCGTTGTAAGAGTTTTCTTGCAACTAGTGCTGTTAAGCTTATTTGTTTACCCTCTTTTACTACACTACTTCAAAACTGAAAATTCAACTGAAATAAAACCAAAAGTTCTGAAGGCTTTCTGGCAGGCCAGTTTGTCCCTGTTTGTATGCATCGTGTCAGATTTCATAACGGTCATTTTAGTACTAACGGTAATTCCCCGCCTTTTTCCCGCCGCTTTGCAGAATTTACTCTATGACGTCAGCACGATAATCAATGTCATCACCGTGATCTTCTGCTTCGAGAACAACCGCAAGGTGATGATGGGGAGCTTCAAGCGGGTGAAGACCAGCAAGGTGAAGTCGCAGCACCTGAGCAAGAGAAGCTTTTCGATGAGCGGGAAGAGCGCGGGAGATTTTGGCGGGAAAAATTTCGGCACCCTCGAAACTGTTTTGTAATTTTTTCTCTATTGTTGTATCTCGTTTGTATAGAACAAAATGAGATCTATTTGAGTTATGCGACATTTTCTTTCGATGAAGTATATTCGAACACAAATAAAAACTATGCTACGATCACAGGGGATTTTGGCGGGAAAAATTTCAGCACCCTCGAAACTGTTTCGTAATTTTATTGACTTTAAAACTTTTTCATACTTTCAAATGAGAACTGTTATAAACAAGTTGTACTGTATTTTGACATAAGAAATCAAGAAAAATCTTAAAACTTTAATATCATTTTAATTTCTAATATGTTCTATGAATTTTTAGACTTTGAAAAATATTATCAAGTTTAAAAACTTGCTTTTGTAACAAAAAACTTAGCATTTGGTCGAAAACAATAACATTATTTTTTTTTACTTTTAAGTTTAAGTAATAAATCGTTTAAGTTTGTTTTTGCTGATTTTTAATCTTTCGTCCTTTACAGGCTTGTCAAAATTATTTGATAATTAAATTACTAAGTTAAATTGCTAGTTTTTCATAAATATAGATACATTTGACCAGTGCATTGGGTAGGTTACATTGTATTAGATCATTTACAGTGAAACATTTCTTTTGATAAATTTAATAAATAAAAAGTTCTCTTTTGAAACTATTTAATTGATATGCAGTTAAACTGGAATATTGAAGCAATAAAATTAAGAAATACTAAAAAAAACTTACGTACTTGAATTGTATGCTAAACTAAAAATTTTTTTCGAATTAATAGAGTTATATAAAAAGTTATTAAATCTGTAAAAACTTATTGGAAAAAATTTTGAGCATCTAAAAATTGTTATTGATTCACAAAAGTTATATACTATTATATTGTTTTCTAAACTTATTTAACTTTTGTAAAAATATTTATAGTAAAATATGTTTTCATATCAAAATTTAATATAGAAAATTACAGATTACATTTTTATATCACAGAAAAAATTTAGTACTTAAAAATTTCTTTAAATTAAAGAAAAACAACTGTTTAAAATATTTAAAAGTATTTAGTTTTTTTTTGTGAACAATACTTATGTTTAAAAAAAAAACTTTTTGTTTGCAATCTATCTGAAACTGTTTTAATTTGCACACTTTGTTCGATATTTTAATATTAAAAATAAACAAAATTACGTACTAAACTTGCAATGTACACCAATATAAGTTTATTTCAATTTATTTGTAAACACAAATTAAAAATTGTTTTTCTTTAGTTTTTGGGTAAAACTGATTTAGTTACAGTTTTTATCTTAACGTTTTAAAGCTAAATTTTATTGTAGTAACCGAATAGAATTATCAATTGATTTCCGTATTTCTCTTTACATCAAAATAAAGTTTTAAGTAGTTATAAATATTAAATATTAACCAAAACAGCCATTTTGCTATTTTTGTTTCTTTATTGGGTATCGACGCTTTGATAAATAAAAACTACTACAGTTAAACAATTTATAATTATGATAATCTTATTTGATTAATGCTTTTATTAACATACTTCAAGTTTTTATCTGTTATTAAAAAAAAAATCCAGAAATTTGTAGAGTAAGCAAATTTTTTTCTTAAAAAATCCCCTACATTAAAACTTTTGTAACAAGCTATGAAAGAACTTTTGTAACGTAATATAATTGAAATAAATTTATTAAGGTAAACAAGTCCGAAGTAACTGTTTTAAAAAATACTTATATATCTTAAAATTCAACAATTAAAAAAGAGTATAAATTTTATTAGAATTACTTATACCTGCACAAATGTAAACTTACTAAATAAAAATTGTTTTTTACTACTTACAGTAAACTTTATATGTTTAAAAGTGATTCAATAAAACGAAAGTATCTATTTTATTTACGAAAAAAATATCAGTCTCTTTAATAAACAATACAACAGTGATAACAACACCTCATTGCACATAGTTAAAATAAAGTTACACAGAAGATATAATAGACGAACTTTATAACTGTTACTACAATTTATTACAAATTTCTAAAGTAGTTAAAAGTATACTTTTTAAATTTAATTCATCTGATTGTATTTGTTTAAAATAAAAATCATAAACAAAGTTTATTTCTCATAGGCCGACACACATTTTCTTGTCGGTTTAGAAAAAAAAAAGATCAGAAAACTAGCAGTAGTTTTAATAGTTATTGTAGCATTAAAAAGAATTGTAAAATTGTTTAATTTTCCTTTAAGCGTGACGTATTTTTGTAAACTTTTTTTTTTTAAATCTGTCATAAGATTATACTACTGCGGTGCACTAATTAGTTGCGTTCTTTTTGAGTCTAAACTCTTATGAAGTTAATGATGTTAGAAAATTTTTCCTTATTGAATTTTTCATCAACATCGGTGCGCACTTTTGCTTGCGCACCCAATCAGTATATTGGGTATTTACCCAACTTGTCGCTAATTGGTATTCAAAATTTTGTTTCATTTTTCGAATACTAGATAAACATAGTTGAAAAAAACCAAATTAAGCAGAAAAAATAAACAATAAAGGATAAAGATATTACATACTTTTTTTTTACTTCTTTTCATTTTTTGGGTGGCACGCATGCGCCAGTGACCCTCCCAGCTACGCCCCTGGTATATACCTAAAAGTATTTATTAAATCAAACTATATGGATGCTCCTGTAAAATCTGTTCTAGCTTTACTTTTATCTTAACAACAATAATTCATAAGTATGATTTTAGGCTTTCAATCTTTTTACTACGTTTTTTTAATTAATTTTTTTTTAAGCAAAGCCACTAATTAAAAGCAAAAAAATTATCACTGAACTCCCAATGTCACTTTTTTACTCGATGAACGTTAACAAAATTAAAGTTATAAAATTTTCAAGGTTTGATACATTCACTAAAGCAACCTTTTTTTGTTTAAATAAACAACATCAGAGATGCCACTCTAATGTTTACTAAAGTTTTCCGGACTTTTGCAATTCAAACTTTTAGTTTAAACTTATTCTAAAATACATAATCAAACTTTTTAAACTATATAAGGCTTTTAATATTATTTTTATACATATAGAAACAACAGTTTTTTTGCTGAACTTAATCATCTAACTTCCATTACATCACTTAAACCATATGTGTATGATTGGTGTATTTGCAATAAACAGCTCTGTCAGCTAACTGTATTTTTAACTTAAAAAACCATGGAAGTGTCCCTGCCACAGATCATCAATACTAAATAGAATACGAAAACTGCTTGTTTAAGTAGGGTAGTTGTTAAACATGTAATAGAAAAAATTTACAGTTTTATAAATGATATTTTATTAATTTTTACCAGATGACAGCATTGGAAGTTAGACAGTTTTGTAAGTTTTTATGAATAGTTTGCAATTTTAGTCTGACAGTAAAGGATTTTTATTTAACTTTTTACCATTTGAAGGCTTTAGTAAATAAGGAATTTTGTAAATTTGAACTGACAAAAACTGACGTTTTTTAAAATTTTGTCAAATTTCTTGAACTTTTTTTTTTTAAACCCCCATTTTTTTCTGACTTTTGTCATTTTTTCCTGACTTTTCTGACCTTGTGGCAACCCTGCAACATGTTTCAGTGATATATTAATCGAATAAGGGAAAATATTATAAATAAACAACATCAGGCTTGCCACTGGTCAATCTCATTTCCTGACTTTTTACTAAAATTTTCCGGACTTTTTCAATTCAATTTAAGTTTCATATAATTCAAATTCAGTTTCAATTTAAGTTCAATTCGATTCAAGTTCAATTTCAATTCAATTTTTGAATTCAATTCTATTTCAATTTAATAATGCTTTTATATTATCGAAAGAGCTTAATTTCGATACTCAAGATTAAAAAACAAAAAGCAACTGCTAGAGTTAGAGTTACTACTGCTCACTCTAAAGAAAACTTTAAAAGTTTAAAACTTTTAAATCTTACTTATTTAATATGGTTTGTTTTTTCTTGCTAAAATAAACTTTCAAAGGTAGTTTTCTCAAATAAATCCAGTCTGTTTAAAAAAGTGTAAGACTTTTTTGATTTCTGGAACTATAGTATTTTAAGCTAACAACATCAGCTTTTAAAGGTTTATAAAACTACATTCTAGTCTAAGAACATTTTATAAACGTAACTTTTTAGGGGTTTAGTATGCTTCATGATTTATTAAGAAAAAATTGTTTGAAAATACATGTTAGTACATGTTATATACTATGCAAAACTTTTTTTTGTATATAAGAAATAAAAATTAAAAAAATATTTAAATGATTTTTAACAAAATAATACTTATCAGGGACGTGTTTTGACTGGTTTCCTGTTTCCTGTGAACCCCATGAAAAAAAAGAAAATAAAAAAGAAAAAAAGATTCTTAGAATATCACTAAAAACGTTGTTTATTGACTTTGTTTTGGTTATTTGATAAACTTTGAGTAATGAATGTTGCATTTATAACACTGAAAGATAAAAAAAGTTTCCTTAACAAAAAATGCTCCTTTTTGCCCAGCTGAAATAGATTTTAAGTTAAATTTTAATTGTGACGTCATAACAGGTAAAAGTTTTAAAGTAGTATTTTTATTCTAGAAAACTTTTTACTGAAATGCTCTTAGTTCCTTTTATAAATTGTTAATTAGTTTGAACAACTGTTGATTTAGTATTGCTTTTGAACTAGTAAGTACAATTTTACTTAAAAAATGTCCCAAAATAATCACTTATTTTTTATTTTACTGAGTTTATTGTATATAATAATATGGTGTGAAGCTTTTGTGTTATGTTGTTATATAATAATGTTGTGTTTGTACTTAAGCCTTTATATTATTTGTTTATGTGTCAACCAACTGGGTTTAAACCTAGAAAAGTTCAACTCAGAGAGTTTTGAAATGATCTTTAGACAACTAAACCACCTGGAAATTTATTCTTTTATCATTTAATGGTACTTTAATATTTTTATTTAAGTTGTTTTATTTTTGTATATCTGTTGGCCACAAAGTTGATTTCTTGATTTTTAAATTTTCAACTCAAAGAGATTTCAAAACATTCATTAGAATCCCTGCACCAACAGGCAAACATTTAATTATAATTTAGAGACATATAAATTTTGTTGTAAAATTCTAAACATTTCTTGGTAATTACCTAGGATGATGTTGCACCAATATCAAGCTGAAATTATATTATGTTTAATATCTTTTTGAACCGTAATTTTAGGCTTAAATTTAATATTTTAAGCCTTAAATGATTGATCAAAAATAGTTAATTAGTTTTATTTTACAGTATAGGAATGTATATAAGTTATTGTATCATTTGCTTTATTTTAAAAATAAAAGAAATGAATATATAAGTTTTATTGGTTTATGATAAGTAAGTTTTATTTACGTATTTTAAAATACATTTTTTAAATCTTATAATTATGGTAAAAAACATTGAATTTAATATAATTTCAGCTTGATATTGGCTCAACATCATCATAGGTAGTTACCCACTTTTTTGGTGAAATTTCAATTTTTATAGATTAAAGTAGTTGAAAAAATGTTTTTATTATAAATATAATTATTTCTGTCTCTTTTAGTTTTAATTTATCTAAATTTAATAGAGTATAATAAACTAAAATTTACATTATTTTTCAATTACTACTTATATGTTTTTTTTTTATTTTTAAGCAGAAAAAAGAATTTTAAACACAGAGTTTTTCAGCTAAATATTGCGTGCTTAACTGGTAGTGCATACCTAAAAAATGCGTACTTAAGCGGGAAATTAAGAACAAAAAAATTGTGAACCCCCTTTAAAAAAAGTCTAGACACGCCCCTGATACTTATTAGTGTGAAAAAAAAACTTGAACAAAATCCTTTAGCTTTACAGTCATTTCAAAGGTTTAGATGGGGTTTCATAAATTACTTTATACAAAATACTAAAACTGTTGTAATCATATTTAAAACTACAGCAGCAAAACTAATAAGATACAGTAGAAATTTAAACAAAAATTATTGTTTAATTGCAGAACAGACAATTATACAGGCATTTAATATACACAATGTAAATAATAGAACTTTTAACTACTGTAGTTATTAGCAGAAATTAGTTCTATTTTACGAAAAAAAGCTCAAAAACCAACATTTTAAAATACAGTAACCTCTCGCTTATTTACGCACATTGTGTCCACAGAAAAAGTGCGTAAAGATATGAGAGATCGTAAAGAAACGAGAGGTACCATATATACTCACTATAATGGCTGTTTTTTAATATCGCTTCTAGTTAAAAGCAGACTGGGCATTTAAATATTTGACTTTATTGTTTTACAACAGCTTTTTTAACAATATTAATTACATTTAAAAATTTATCAATTTTACTAGTAATATTAAATTAAGAATATTTTGTTTGTTTACAAAAAATAAATTTCAAAAAATTCTTATAAATTTTCATCCATTTCTTCAATGTTCTTTATCCATTTTGTTTAATTTTACTTTAATTTTTAACAAGTTCATAAAAACACGCGTAATTTTATTTATTTCCAGTTATTAAACTGTTTAGCATCCATTACAAATTATATTAAAATATAAAGCTTTTAGAAAAAAGATACTGAAAGAATCCTGTAATTATATTTACAAAAATTCAATATAATTTATTTTATGCCTATTTAGAAGAGAATCCACATCATAGAAATGCTTTCTTAATTAAAAGAAAACTAACTATTTTTAAAAACTAACGTAGACAATATTTTTATTTTATTAGATCAAGTAACACAAGAAAACAATATGTGAACGCTAAATATATTATAATTTTTTTACTGTTTTTAGTTAAATTTTTTTATTTATATTATAATCGTTTTTTAGCTTTATAAATTTATTTTATAAAGTATATAGTTTTAAATTAAGAAACTTATCCTAACAATTACAAAATATCTTAACTCGGATAATACAAAATTTCATTGTTTTACCTTCTTTATTAAACTAAAGAACAATCACAATAAATTTTTCTAAAGTACAGTATACGTTAAAATATGAAATTAAAAGTACAATTTAAAACGATTAATTTGAACTGCTTGCAAGAAATAAAGTTTTAATAACATTTCAAGACACTTAACAACTTAGAACGCATTATATATTATTCATTTCTTATATGGCACCACAAGAAAACTCATTTATAATTTATAAAATTAGCTACAGTACATGGCTGCTAAAATACTCGAAAAACAATTTACGGTATTGATTAACATTAATTGTTTGAAGTTTGGTTGAAAACTTTAAATGATGCTCAATACAGAAGCTGAAATGAAAAAAATATCTGAAATAAATATTTTAATAACTTATTTTATCAAACATTTTAATTTTTTACCTGCTTTCAATTTATGTTTTTTTTTTACTAATATATTTTTGTACAGATCCAAATATTTCAAATATTTTTACTACTAAATACTTGGAATTATATTGTACAAACTTGGAACATAACAAACTTTTCAAACATTAAGAATTTTTTATCTAATTACTACACAGAAATTTAAGACATGATTTGATCAAAAACATTGAAAATCGATTTCGGCTAACTCTTATCGACTACTTATGTAAGCAACTAACTTTAAGATTAAATTTTGAGTAAATAAATAGTTAGAGGTTTCATCAGAAAAAACAATCAATTAACGCTAATTAGCATAATTGACCAAAATTACCTAGACATTTACAATTCTTAACTACATATTTATAAATAGTTAATCAGTAATTTAACTAAAACAAGCTACAATAACAAAACAAACAATAAAATAAGCGACAAAACTAAAATAAAATATTATAAAAATAAGTTAATTAATTTATTTATTTATTTAACATGACACACAAAACTCAGTTATTGTCGAAAATATTGTTTAGAATACTTGATAACATTAAGTTCAAAGGTTTTAAAAAACTAGTTATAAGTTAAACATTATAATGAAATAGCAAACACCAATTTTGTTTAACATTTTTAATCATTCTTTACAAATAAAAAAAAATGCCTTACAAAAATTTTGAATTTACAAAACAAATCTTTCAAGTTTAAGTACACGTGCACAACGATTTGTGGCTACAAAACTAAAGTTTTTTTACTAAGTAGTTTGTGTTTATATGTTTGATAGTGTTTTTTATACCACTAAAAATAAATAAGTAAATTAAACAAATAAATATTTTACTTATTTAACAGATAATTGTTTTCACATATTTTTCTAATGCTGTAGGGAAATTTTTGAAGACATTATTTTGTATAAATATTAAATATGTTATACCAAAACTAAGTTGTTGTATTAACTTAATGGTTTTTTTTTGTTTTATTAAGTTTTTTGGGTTTTATTTCATTTTTCTAAAATTTTACTAAAATAAAATAATTTTTAAAAAGTAGTCTCTAGCTATGTTTTCTTATTCACTATATACAGTTATAAAACAAAAAGCACAGCATTTATACTTATTAAAATAGGGTTTTAATTAGATAAATGAGAATAAATGTTTTCTATTCTATTGTTTCGCTGAAAAAAACTAGGCAATTTAGCAAAGTGAAATATTGAACCTTTATTAAAAATATATTATTTTACAGCTTTTAAAAACAAATTTACAACCAAGAAAATGTGAAAAGAACAATTAATTTTATCCTTGTTTCAGTAAGAGTTGGATTATGCTGCTGTAGTTAGTAAACAGAGAGTTTAATATTTACAAGTTTCATATGTGTTTGCTTAATAGGTTATAACTTAACATCATTGTATGTCAATTACTCGTTTAAAGAAACATACAGCAAAATATATTAATTTAAATTAGTTCAAGTTCCGCATATGTTTTACAAATATTATATATATATTGAAAAAAAAATCATACTTCCTGACTTAATCGTAAACCAAAAAAGTTTTATGATGATTTATATTGTTTTTACGTTAAATAACATAAAAACATATTTAAAGCATCAAAAGCAATGAAAAACATTTATAGGTCGTCAGTTTGTGAACTTTCTCTAAAATATAACTTATAAGAAACGTAACGATAGGTTAAAATTAAAGCATTATTATTTTTTCTAATTTTAAGTTACTGTTTATAATATTACAGTTGTTTTAAATTAAAAAAAACGCGTTTTTTATTTCAACCTTTATATCTTAAATTGTAACGGTGATTAAATGTTGTCATTTTCATGCAAGTTGAACTTCAAAGTTGTTTTGTGTGTAAATATCAGTCACCTAATACTGTACTTTAATGTGGTATAATAAGATTATTTCTTTTTTTATGGTTTTATTTTTAATCTACCGTTGATTTAGATAAATAAACATAAATAACCCCGAAAAACTTTATTATAATAAAAAGAAATACAAAAAAAGTTGTAATACTATTAGTTATCTATTTTATTAAAATCCAAATACAACTTATTACTAAAATTTCATTAAGTAACTAACGAAGATAATGCAAGGCACATTTCGAAAGACTAAGGAAAAAATGAAGTAAAAAAGAAAAAGGCAAAAAACATTTTTACATATATTTTAGTGTTCTGTAAAATATTTTCTTTATGTTAGTGCAACTTTGTTTAAAGCAACAGCTTAAGGTTTTCTAATTTTTTTGTACAAGAAAAGTTATTAAAACGGCTGTTTTTTGTAAAATATTACAGAACCAAAGTTTACTTAGTTTAAAAAAATAAATATTACATTAGTTTTGTTGTATATAGTAGTACTAAAAATTATTAAGAACATTTTAGTCTCTTAAATTTATCTAAGTTAAATAACAAGTATGTTTTTAGTCATAATTGTGTAGTTTTATGCAGCTTTAAGTGCTGAAGAGACTTTTAAATGTTTTTAGATTTTTTTATAATTAGAAACTTTATTGATATTGAGATACAAAATGTTTTGGCTTGTAAATTATGTACCAGTAATTTTTAATCAATGCAAGTCTAACATAAATACGATCTTTTGTTTTTTAATAAACATAAAAAAATTTTATTCACGAATTTTATTTAAACTAATTTATAAATCTAAAATTTTATTAAAGTTATGTAAATTTTTCTTGTATTTTTTTTTTACTTCTAGGTTAAAATTTAAACCTTTTGACATTTTATATACGTTTATAAATATTTTAATCCTGTATTAAAGGTATATTAATTAACAATCTTTGGATTTTCACTTAAATTTTGGTGTTTAAGAAACTTTGAAGATCCAATCAGTGAATCTACAATTCTTTTTTCCTTTATATGAAGTTTTTTTACCAATATTTATTCCAACTTTTAAAGCTGTTTATGATTTTTAGTCTATTTTACTACAGACGTAAGCCTAATTTTTATTCATATTTTATATAAATAAGATTAGTTTTTTCAGAAAGTTGATAAACACAGAATTGTTAATGCTAAAAAATAAAAATTATAACTGTTACTAAAAAATATTGGGTCCGAATCTCTTAGTGTGTTTTATTTAGTAATCGTATTAATTATATGATTTTTTATTTAAACATTCAAGACAACTTACAACGAATACACATTTAATATTAATAAGCGATAAAAATTGTACTTTTATGAACAGAGCTATTTTTTTTCCTTAAGCTAATTATTTATGCAATTAAATTTTTCAAAATTTTATAAAACTAGCTTAAGACAAAACATATGCTCATAAAAATACGAAATCCGTTGTTTGTACATTTGCTTTTGAAGTAAGTTTTTTAGGGAATAAAATACTAAAGACTAAAATTTTACAATTTGGTGTTTAATTAGACGTATACTATCAGAGTAAAAATCAACTTATATTTAGAATTGACAAACACTGTTGAATATTAAATTCAAAAAAAAAATTCGAGCTGGTTAGATAAAAAAAGAATTACTTTCAAATTTATACAACCAATCGATATTGATTCCAGCAAATTAAAAATAATAAAATAATAAAGGCCAAAGTTTATAATAGTGCATTACTCTATTTTTTACATTAATTTAGAAGTAAGCAGTTTCTATGATATATAAAAATCATTTTTATACACATTGAGATCTTACCTACTTTTTTAAAAGTTTTTAATTTCTTAGTATGTACTAAATATAAAGTTTCTAAACACTATATGATAAATTCTGTAAATTTATGATGATCTCCTTAAAAACAAAGTTGAACAATTACAACAATGAGGATTTTTAAAGTTTTTCTAAAACGAAACTGGTAATAACCTAGCTTTTTAAATGATATGTTTCAAGACGTTAAGGGTGTATGTAAGTAAATTAAAAAAAAAAAAAAATTTATAAATCTTTTTAAAAAACAATATAATGTACACATTTTTTAAATTAAATTAGCTTTTAAAACAACCTAAAACTAAACTGATCGTAGCAGTTATCAATATATTTAATAACTTATAACTTTTATTAATATTTACATTAACTATGTATCCAATTGAAGTAGAGTAATATAAAATAAATACTTAAAGCTATTTTTAAATCACTAAACTTTAAACAAAAGGAAACATAATTTTCAATAAATAAAAATAAAAATGTGGCAAAACAATGTGACAACGTCAAATGAAATGATGTCATCACCTGAAGCATCTGATGACGTCACAACAGATATTTTCGATTTGATTCTGAACAGGGTAATGCCCACAATATTATCTGTAGTTTGTTTGATCGGGTTGTGTGGAAATTTCATTGTAGTTTACATCATAAAAAAGGTTTACTGTTTTGTTGTATATAAATATACTTTAAAATATTATAATAAAAATCCACTTTTTTATTATTGTCGTGATTTGTTACGTAAAAAGTGTGACATAACTGTCATTTCAAACTTTATAAAACTAATACATTTTTATGAAACATTCAAAATAAAGCTTGTGTATATTGTTCAAATTACTAAATACATGGTCAATTTTTCAGAATTAAGATCTAAGAATAAACCATTTTTGTTCATTTAACTAAAATTAACCCACTGTGTTTGAAAACTATATTACTTTACTAACATCTTTATGTTAAATACTTGAAAATTATGTTATAATGCTATAACTGTATTTAGGTTAAGCAAAGAAGTATAACGGATATATACGTTACTAGTTTAGCAATCACTGATTTTATATTCCTTCTGATGTTACCTTTTTGGATAAGTGATTTTTATATGAGTAGATTGTGAGTTTTTGTTATTTTATGTATATGTAGTTAAAAGACTCGAAAAAAAAGACTATTAATTAAAATACGAGAGCCTAACTCTTTTTTAAAATTAAAAATTTTTTATCTTAGAATATATAACAAATTTTCAAATTGTTATTTAATATTTAATAAACTTCTGGTAAAGAAAACTTACTTTAATCTTGGTAATGTTATAAAATAAAATGTTTAAATATTTTTTTTAACGATGTGCTACGGCTGTTTCAAGAAATAATTAAGTTAAATTAAATATTTATAAGCTTCACTGCGTTAAGACTTAGCATGGACTGTGCTAAGATTCCGCCTTAAATGAAAATTGAATTTAAAAGAGTTTGAAATAAAATTCTAAATATCTATAAGAGCAAATAAAAAACAATAATTGAAAACGAATAGTACTTTGTAGAATAGGATCAATAATTATTTAAAAAAAATATCACATGAAATAAGCTTTTTTTAAACAACTTTATTTTCAAGTCATATTTTTGTTTTATTTTAGTTTCTAAGTTTGTTACAAAAACTCTATTTAAAATAATGTTTTTTAATACGAAGTTTTAATGGTTCTTATATTATAAAGGTGGATATTTGGAGACTTTATGTGTAAACTAGTCAGTACAATTACTCTAATGCACATGTATCTTGGAAACTTACTGGTTTCTATTATGGCAGTAGATAGAGTAATGGCTGTTGTATTTTATAACAAATATGGTTCGCTTAGGTTTGTATAATGAAAATAAAATATATACAGTTAAACTGTTTTTAAATACTTATTAGTAAGTATTAAGGTAGTTTGTTTTGGTGTAAAGTTTTTATTGCTCATCAGTAAATTTAATATTAAGTTTTTATTTTTTACTAAAACTTATTTTTAAAACTTTAAGTGATTGTAAAAGAGAGAAAAGCAATAACATTTTACTAGTAATTTTTATTTATATAAAAAAAAACTACTTATGAAGTAAAAAATATAAATAAACACTTTACTAAAATTTAATACTTTTTTATGTTGTGTTATAATATGTATTAAGAATCGTTTTTAATTTTGTGTTCAATAAGTCTTTAAGTTAAAAAACACTTTTATTTTGTTTACTGAGAAATTTACTTCTTTTTTTAGGTCGAAAAACCAAGCAAAAGTTTATATTGTTGTTGCCTGGATATTATCTGTTTGTATGTCTTTACCTGGAGGTATAAATTGTGGTGTCGATTCTCAAGCAAATAGTATGTAGTGTATTTTGTATTTTAATCATATGTATATTTATACGTTTTATATACTTTATGCATCGATAATTTTTGTAAGCTTAAGTATTTTTAAAGGCTTTTAACAATCGATTGTTGTATCTAGATAAAAAAACAGTTTTTTTGCTTACAACTAAAACTATATTTATTGCAATAAGAGGTTTAGAAAATTTGTTGAATTTACAGAAAAAAATAGTTTCGTTTTTGTAAATGTTAATTATTCATCAATTTACAAAATCTGATAATTTTCTGAAACTAATTTTTCCGAATAATATAAGCATTTATATGAAACAGATACATTTCAAGTATGTAGGTTTTCATTTGGACCGGATGAAGTTATGTTTAAAGTACAAGAGCTATTAAGGTTTTAGTCAATTTATAGTATCATAAAATAACCTGTTGTAGAGTATTGAATTTATTAGTGCATATATTCTTGTATATTGTTTAAATCTATTTATAGAAGTTTAATGACAAAGTCTTAGTTTTAACGTTTTGCTTTTCCGATTTTTTATACTTGTCATCTACCAGATTTGTATTTGAATCGTTATTTCAAATAAAAATCCGATTTATTACGGATACATTGCATACTTAATTTTGTTATCCATTCATATGAATAACATAATTCATTTTACCAGGTAATGAAATATTAAACTACGAGAAACAAAATATTGTAATTTGTATTTTTTTCTTGCGATAACAAAATCTAGTATTATTTCGTAAAGGGTCTAGCTCAAAATATAAAAACTTAGATCAAAAACTATGTTTTTAAAAAGTTTGTATGATTACTGAATAAGTATGCAAAAGTTTATTGATTTATGAACAAGATAAACTTCATTAAAAACTAAAAAAGTTTAGAATGAAAATAACAAAAATGAGAAAAAGAAAAACAACAGGCATTATCACAATAAATATATTAATTAAGATTGTTTAAACTTTATTGTTAAACATTTTATTCTAAATTGTGTAAAATTCTAAAACCGAGAAATAAAAATTGTAAGTATTTCAAATATAGTTCAATAATCTGTAATGTCACTACTTTAAATGTTTGTCGTCTTATGTACTTTTTTGATTTTTATAAATTTTTATTAGTTATTAGTTTTACTTATACTATTTATTATAAAAAGATTCTGAAAATTGATAAAAAAACGAACCTAATAGTATACAACTTAGAAATTTAATTTGTCTTATAATTTGTTGGTGTATAAATAAAAATTAAAAATATACTTTTTATCATTCTAGCATCCAAAAAGCATAAACAGCTCTAATTTTTCTTTATAACTATAATTTACGTTATAAATATTTTTCCAGGTACTAAAATACTTGGAAATATTATTTTTTATTTATTTTTATCAAAACATAAGAAATTTAACCAACACAAGTATTAAATATATTTTAAAGTAATGTTAGAATTAAACAGCAAATTTCGTTTATAGAAAAAAAATTAATTAGTGATTAATAGGTAAAAGATGAACTAAACTATGCAGAAATTTGTCTTAAATTAAGTTTTGTATTAATTCTTTAAATAATTTTTGTAATACTTAAGAATTAAATTCCTAAAACTAAGCAATTTGAAAACTAAAACAAAATATTAAAAATACTTTGCCGTACTTACTATTTGATGTTTTTTGTTTATTGAAGTAATTTTGATCGTTAACTACATGTTGTAATTTAAAAGTGATATTTTATAATATTTTCGTGAAAACTAAAATGATTTACATTAAACAATTACAACTTATAAATTGAAACAGGTTAATTCCAGGGTTTCTAATTCCTCTTGTAATAAATTGTATTTGCAGTGTATGTATTGTAGTTTACCTGAAAAACAAGAAAACTTTAGGACAGCAAACTAAAATAAGACAGGTAGTTTTAATAGTACTAAAATATAATTTATTCTAAAGGATTATCAAATATTTATATTTGAACCATAAATTTCATTATACTAGTATTACTTTCTTTGCTTAAAGTTTATATGTAAACAAATTTATAATTTTATTGTTTAATAAATTAAACCCAACTTTTATTTAGCAATTAAATTTAGAATAACAAGCAGCAAAAAAATTTTTTCTGTTTGCTTAAGTCTAATATATAATTTGTTTAATATAAACTATTAACCAAATAAAGCATCTTTTCAAGTATTTTAACAAAATATATAAATCATTTTAATTAAGCATTAAAAAACTTAAACTAAAACTTATTATAACTGTTTTATATGTACTTCAAGATTTCTAAACAAAACTATGTAATTGTTTTTATTTTCGAATAATTTAGAATTTTTATATACTTTCTCCTTATTTACGTTTGCAATTTTAAAAATTAGGCTTTAACATAAAACACGTATAAGGTAAAACTTAAAACTTAAAGTCAATTAAAATTTAACATAACTAAATTATAAATTTAAAACTATCATAAAAAAATTGTAAACAAACTTAGCCAAAAAAATATTAAGCTTAAGTGTTTTCGTTGTAAAATCTTATAAAGTTTGTCTTATTTAGTTGTTTAAGGAGGAATGCTACATGTTTAACGTTTTAAAATATAAAAATATTATACAGAAAAAAGCGACAAAAACTGTAATGTTAATTGTTTTGTTCTATATTATTTGCTGGTTACCAAATCAAATCACTCATTTTATGCATTTCTTATTACTAAAAGGATATATTAGTAAGTTTTTCTCATAGAAATATGCATATTTTCTTTTACTTTTTTATTCACAATTCATATAGTTATATATACAATTTAGTTTAGTTTAAAAAACCTATTTAAATTTTCTTTTTAAAGTTTTGTTTAATAATTTTTTAAATTAACTTAATCATGATTTTTTGTTTTAATGAAAGTTTAGTTTAAATTATTTAAATAAAATTTAGTAAATGACAAAAAATTACCTATAGCTTTAAACTGTAAGTTATTCCAACCTGCTACATTTAAAACAAAATAATATATACTAGGTCTTCCAGAAACTGAAACAGAGATTTTGTATTTAGCTCATATGAGTTGTGTTTGCCTTCTGTATACTCATTCTTGCATAAATCCAATTTTATATGCCCTTATTCGTGAAGATATAAAAGTTAAAGTTTGTTTTTTTATTGTTTTTTTATTCGAACAAAATAAATAGTTATATTCTTTTATACTCTAAAAAAATTTATATTTTAAAGTAGTTCAAGTTTATTAATTTTATCTTTGAAATTAAATTTATTATCTTTTGAAAAACAAAATATAAAACTAAATCACACTCACCTTCAATTTTATACATAAGATAAGGCTTGATAAGTAAGAAATGACCAACATACTTTTAAAAACCGGTATGAATATTCAATTCAACTAGCTATAGCGGAAACATCAATTTTCGTGCAAAAAAGCCTTATGTGCGCACATTTAAATTATATAGTGTTTTGTACTGTTATTCAAGCAAACATTTTCTAAGATTATAAGAATTTTAAATGCGTAGTGTTTTAAAACCAAGCTTTTTTAAATTTATTATCAATTATAGAAAGCGTTACTTTTAGAAAACTGGTCTTAAAATAAATAAGGTAGCATATAGTAACATAACATTAAAGCTTATAATTTCATGAAAAACAACTTTATTGTATTTTTTGTAGAGTGTATAGTAAATAAATTTCAGTCTTTAAAAAAAACGTATGGTATTCGTAAATCAGAACTGTTTTTCATTAATATAACAAATATTTTTGTTTAAGCTCTATTATATATATGATTTTTTGTTTAACTACGATTTCTTTAAACTTTAGAGTTGCACTGTGCAAAGAAAATTCATAAGAACATATTTAAAACATTTAATAGTGTTTTAAGAATAATATTAAGCTAAAAATATCAAATTAATTTTTTTCGTTTTCATTGATTTTATATATTTCAAACTATAGAAAAACAGTATTTAATGTAGTAATACTTTACTATGATAAGTTTTTCACTTATTTAGTAATACTATTTTTTTAATGTAGCTTAATACAACATTTGATCTAACTTGATTTCTTAAAAAAAATATTATAAAAAAATGTTTTTGCAGTACTAGAATATTTTATTTTGCTTATTTTAGACCCTAAAACTTTTTGGTCTTTCAAAACGCAAACCAAGCATGAAATCACGTAAGAAAAGTATAAAAGCTTCGAAAAAGTTTGCTGATGAGTTGCAATTGAAACTTCTTATTGAACACAAAACAAGTTTAAAACAAGCAAAACCAAATGAACTACAACCAAAGTAAATTATTGAAAATGTACTTTTTAAGAAAGTATAGTTTAATATTAGTATAGCTCTTACCTCAGTTTTATACTTAATGGTTACTCGAAAAATATAGAAATTAACATAAAAAATAAAATTGTGCAAATTAAATTTCACAAAAAATTGATTAGTTTCAAATATTTTATTAACTCTGTTGTTAATAAAATATAATAAGGTTTTTAATACCTTAAGTAGTTTGCATCTAGTTAATGTTTTGCTACGTAAAAAAAAAATTAGGACTATACTAAAGACTACTACTTTATATAAAATAGTTATGAATTAAACAAATAATCTATTACATCAGTAAAGCTATTTATTGTATTTAAATGTTATTAATATTTTATTGTTAGTTTCTGTACTTTAGAACAGGGAAACTGTCGGCAAACTGCGGCCCACGTGCAAAATGCGTCCCTAAAAGCAAAAATCTGAGCCCCGAGAGATACTTTGTCGCTAAAAACATACTTTTTTAAAACGATAAAAATTAATTATTTTAAATAAAAACTTAGAATTAGACTTTTTAGCTGAATAAATACCAGTTAAAAGTGATTTCTTATTTCTTATTTATCTTTTTATGGTTTAAACAGTATCTTTAAAGTGATAATAAAATAAACTTATTATAACTGCGGCCCTCAAAAACTTTTTTCTAAAAAATTCGGCCCATAAGCAATTTTTTCTATGAAATTTGGTCAGCGAGTTACCAAAGCTGCCGACCCTTGCTTTAAAAAGTAAAGAAGATTTGGTTTTACAGAAATTTACTACTTTGTTTAATAGTTTTAGATAAAACTCTTAAAATAATAAAATCAAAGCGCTTTTTTCATTTAGTTTTGAAGTTATATAGTGTATAAGTTGTCAGCAGTTACTTTTATATAATTTAGATATAGTGATATCAAAATAAGGTTATAATTATCAAATAATTTTTTGCCTCTAAATATTCTTAAGAATTGCTTATTTTAGTTTTTCAAATAAATGATTGATTAATCCTTATTTGTTAATAGTAGATTATTTATTATTTAGGGTAAATTTACGTTTTTATCTTTATTTACATCATCTACATATTTAAGATATAAAATGATACCCTTATCAGTTTCTAAATTAGATACTTAATAATAATTTTGTTTGTATTTTGATTTATATAGTAATATATGTAAATATTATCTAGATTATAAAACTCTTAACATAAATAGACAATCTATTCAGAATACAGTCTTTTAATACTAACATTAAACCAATTTTAATTACCCTAAACAGGTCACAACAAGTTTGTCATACATTAACGACAAATTCAATTAACAACAACAAAACGTATTTAATTAAATAGAATGTCTACATGTATGCTGACTAAGAAATTAGTGAACATTTCATTACTCTTCAGAGATTTTCTAGTTGTACAAAATTTATTTATTTATTTAGTGACCACTATTTTTCGTTTCATTAACTAAGTTAACATTTTTTTCATTTACGCTTTTAAAAGTAATTTTTAAATTTCACTTAGCAATTATTTTTTAGATACAAATTAAATGTTGAATTTTGTACATTAAAATGAATACATTTAAAATTGTATAATTATTTGTCTGAGAAAGTTTCACAGAGGTTTTAGTAAATTGTGCTTTTTACAAGTTGTTAAAAAAGGTTTTTAAATAATGCTTACAAGTTTTTTTTTTTTTTTTAAATAATATTACTTTTAGGATGTTATAACTTGCTTAAACGTTAAGCTAAAAACGTTTTATTTAAAGTTTTTTAAGTTTTACCGTTTTGTGTTTTATCAAATTAATAAGTTCTACTTTTTTAACTTAAAGTAAAGAATTATAACAAAATTATAATAAACAACAAACAAAAATAGACTTGACATAAAAAATAATTGATAACATTTCTTTGTATAAAGATGTACTCTAACTTCTAATTTTTAATACAAGAAGTCAATCATAAAGTATAAGTTTAAACAAAACTATTCATATATAAAAGCGTATAAAACTTAGGGGTTTAAAGTTTCATTAGATGTTTGCTGTTGTGTGTTGTATTTCAATTACCTCAACGAATAAACCTAACAAATAAATTAAAAAGTCAATTTTAATTATTTAAGATCTGCAAAATTAAATAAAAAAATTCTATGTTTTGTACTGAGACGCACATAAATAATTAGTATTAAAACGCTTTAAAACGATAATTTGCCGATGAATTTGGTTGAAAATGTATTAAAACCAATTCTCATAATTAGATTTATCTTAAAATTTCAGACAAGGTTCATTAAAGAAATTTTATTAATGTATTCTTATATTTCTGTATAAATAAAACAAATTCATTGGTTTGTTTCATAATTTAATATAATATTAATTTTTTTTAGACTGTACTTTACGCAACCTATAAGTTTATATAAATGTTTAAGCTTCAAAAATATACCAATAATAAGAAAACAAAATTTGCAAGTAGCGGCTTATTTTGAAAAATATCTATATATTTTTTATAACTGTTATGATCAATACTTATAGTTCTATGTTTTAAACTAAGCATCAAAAATTTGAGGAGCTAGTTGTTGTTTACAATTTATCCAAAAATTTTTAAACAATGAAGTTTTATTACCTTTTAATTTCAATTTTTTAGTAATTAAAACTAGGTACATTAAACCTTGTTTGTTTGTTTGTTTTTTTAAATTTTAAATTTTTTAATATCTTGATTATTCGACATTTTATTGATATTATCTAATATCGTAAAACTATAAATTAATATAAATTAATTTATTTTCTTTATGTTTTTTATAAATTTTTTTTAAGATAAAACAAGTAGTTTTATAAAATTTGCCTGTGTTGGATTAAATATTTTAATATAACTATTTGTACGTTTACAAGAATAAAAGCTAATATGTTCTTATAAAAGGTATAAACAGAGTTAATTTTTTAAGCAAAGCAGTTTTTAATGCTTAACTAAAACGTTAATTAAACAATTGTTAAACGATTTTAGAGAAAGTTTTACTTTATAGATTTTAAATAAGTAATTTTTGAAAATACTATTTTTTCTATAAACTAGTAACAGTGATATTCGTTAGTTTTAGTTATGTTATTAAGATGTTTGTATAGGAAAGTGTCTAACACTTACTTATAATAATTAAATAACATCTTTATAAGTAAAAATGTCAAATTTTTTGTTACCTTTTATTCTCACGTCGAAACTAATAACATCACTAAATTTATTAAAGTAACGTTATAATTTTGTTTAGTTAAGCACATGAGTAAACATTAATTCGTTTGTTTACAAAAACAAATTATAACACTAATTTCTATCATGGTACATGGACAGCTGTCAAATTTGCACGAGCGTACAAAATTGCACGAGGGGACACAATTCAACGAAGGGACAAAATCGCACAAGGGGACACAATTCAACGAGGGGAAAAAATTCCAAGAGGGCACAAAGTTACACGAAGATACTTTTGCACGAAGACACATTTGCATGAATGGACTAAATTGCACGATGACAAAACTGCACGAGCAGACAATTTTGCACGAAGACACTTTTGCACAGATTGAACTTTTATTTCTACTTTATAACTATTTTATTAGTTTAAATTAAAAAATTTTTTTTACCTTAATTGTAACCCCTAACCCTTACCCCCAGTCAGTAGCTTTTTTTCTTTATAGTTAATTTATTGTTAATTATATATTTTTCTTTTTATTTATGATAAATTTTATTAATAAATTTCTTTTTTTTATTTTTACTATCACCTTTGCCCCTAACCCTTACCAGGGTCAGTTACTTTATTTTATTTTTTTTTATTAATTTATCTTTTAATTTTTTATCATTTATTATTTTTCTGTTTAATTTTTTTTACTCTAGAGCAAAAATTATTCTATGTGCAAAATTGTAATTTGTCCAAAATTGTCTTTGTACAATTTAGTTCTTTCGTGCAATTAATTAACCTCGTGCAACTTTTACCCATTCTCCTGAATCATATACCTTATTTTAATTTTGACATCGGATTTCAAAAACATTTTTTTAAATCAACTATAGATATTAAATTGGTTTTACTTACAATTTAAAACGTCATTTTTAGAGACGAAGTAGATCTATAGAAGTATTTAGCACAAAAAAAAAATTGGAAGTAAATACTTTACGTAAAAATCTAAATTCTGAAATATGTTTGAAAATTTTACTAAAAAAAAATATTGGGCGCATTTACAATCCTGTATTAGTAAATTATAACCAACTTAAAAAACAATTACCAGGTATAAATGTTTTCATAATAATTTTAATGAGTATTTATCTATTTAAAGTGAAAGATTTTAATTACTTCATTATTAACGCTTATATAAAACCGAATATAAAAAACACAGAACTTTGTTGGTAAAAAAATAGAAATTTAATTAAAAAACTATTTTAAGTTTTTTATTAAAGTTAAACATAGTTGTTTTACTTATTTATTTTTATTTACCCATTTGTTAACATATTTACTACTTTAAACCGTTTAGTTTAGCTTTTCGTTTTTTATTATATGAAACATTTTATTTTTTGTCGCTAATAAAACGCAATTTATTGTTGAAAAGTTGTTTGTTTGTAATTTCGATATAAGTTTAGCTTGTTTAGATGTGGTGAACAAATGAAAAAAATTGGTTTTAAAATTAAACTGTCAACCTTTCATACGGAAACGCATAATTTAATCTGTCAATCTCGCATTATTGATTTTATATAAATGGAGCTTACTTATTTGTTAATACTTAGAGAAAAATTTTAAGAGAAAAAAATCTTAATAAAATCAAAACAATTATATTCATACATAGTATTGTCTAAATAACTTTATTTAAACTTCCGGAGAGTTAAGTAAAGCTAAAGAAGTTAAGTATCATAAAATTATTTTCTAACATTTACATTACTAAAGCTTACTTACATTTTAAGTTCTGTAAGATTGTAGATTTTAATTATCATGTTTTGTATTTAACAGCGCTTAACTATCACACGTAAACTTCGTGTTACAGACTAATTTTACCTAAAAGTAATAACTGCTTGAAATTTAGGTTGGAATTGAGTTGACCTTTTTATTAAACAAATAATCGATTTTAACAATTTTCTTTACATCTTACAATGTTTTAATTAATGTTATTATTCCATTAGTTAAAGAAAATAAACAGTTTTTTTGATTATACGAAATAATTTTGCTAAAACTCTTATAATTAAACAATCTACTTTGTTTAATTTAGCTTATAATTTTTACGATTTTAGTTAAATGAACAAATTACAAAATTTGTTACTAAATTACCTGTTTAGCATCTATTTTAAAATCTTAAAATAAAAAAACGAAGTTTATTGAAAAAAATAACAGATAAAATCCAGAAATCATAGTTTCAAAAAAAGGAGGTAATATAAAAAATTTAAAAAAAACTCACATACATAAATATTTTGTTTTAAATTTGTATAAAATCGTGTGGTTTTAGGAAAAAACTACAGCACTCTAGTTTTATTTTTAAACTTAAACAAGAAAGGCATTTTTAGAACGTGCTGTAAGTTGATATACATAAATTTAGTATAAATGATATTGTTATTTATATTAAATTTGTTTTTAATTTGTTTTCGGCTTTTTTCAATTTCAAAACCTTTTTCAGCTAAATGTTTATATGTACGTACAACTTAGAAGAAAGTAATTAGTTCTTAACTAAGATGTTATTTCTTACAGAAATTCTAAAATTCAAAATTAAAGTTTTATGTACTTTACTTCTAAACTAAATTGAAGAATAATCAAAGTAAAGTTTTTTATTAAACCTGCTTAACAAATATTTTACGTAAAAAATAAAAGTACAGTGCACACCAACTAATTCAAAATGCATATAAAAAATATAGTTTTAATAATACTTCAAGACGCTTGACAATTTAGAAAGCATTATTTATTATTCATTTTTTACAAGGCACATCAAGATAATTCATTTATAATTGATACAATTGACTACAGTACATGGTTGCTTAAACAATTAGAAAAAAATAACATTATTGATCAACAGAATTTGTTTAAAATTTAATAAAAATCAAGAAATAAGCTGAATATAGAAGCTTATGACTAAAATACTTCTTTAAACGAGTTTAAAATTGTTAAATTATTGCATATTTAACCTTTTTTATTGTCTATAAATACCTTTTTATATCAATACACTATTATACAGTTTCAAAAAATAAAAACAATGTTTTACAACTAAACACTTTAGCAATATATTCTACAAACTAGGAAAAAAAAACAAGATTTAAAAGCATTAAGCTTCTATTTATATAACTTTGACATACAAAACTCACTTATTGTCAGAAAGTATTGACACTTTTTTATCAGTTATATCACATTTTTAGTTTAAAAAAAAACCGAACTTTTTTGAACTTTTAAATTTTTTATAACTTAAACATTTTGTTAAAAAAAAGGCTTATAATACATGATAGCAAAAAGTTTAACAAATTATAAAAAATCTAAGTATAGAATAAATATAATAATTAACTACCTTACCATTGTTTTAAAATTTACTCTAATTATGATTTTCTAACACTTAAAAACAATACATATCAGAAAATTTTATTTTAAAATGCAAGTATTCCTAGTTTTAATATACGTACGCAACGATTTGTGGCTTCAAAACTAAAGTATCCTTACTACTAGTTTTTGTTTTTTATACCACTAACAATAAATAAAATGAAATTAACTACTAGATTTTCTACCTATTCAAGATATAAAAAAATTTCAAGTATTTTTCTACTGCTGTTGGAAAGTTTCTTAGATATTGTCTTGTAAAACAAAGAGTAAAAATATTATAACAAAACGAAGTGATTGTATCAATTTAATACTTTTTTTATGTGAAATTTTATTTGTAACATTTATAAAAAAAAGATAAATTTAAAAAAAAAGTATAAATCCTCTAGTAAAGTTTTTATTTACTATAAACAGTTATAAAACGAAAAGCACATGATTTATACAATTGTTTATTATTATTATCAAAAATATTTATTATTATTTTATTATTAATATTAAAAAAGGATTTAAATTAATTAAGTAAGAACTATTGTTTTAAACTATTGATTGCTGCTTAAAAAAACGAGAAAATTTAGCAAAGTGAAATATTGATGTTTTATTAAAAGTTATTATTCTACAGCTTTTAGAAACAAATTTACAACAAATAAAATTTGAAAACAACAATTAATTTTATGTTTGTTTTCAGTAAGAGTTGGTTTCTGCAGCTGTAGTTAGTAATCAAATAGTTTAGTATTTACAAATTTCATGTATTTGATGAATAAGTTATTACTTAACACCTATTGACGACATTGTATGTCAATTACTCGTATAAAAAAACACCGCAAAATATAACAATTTAAGTTTAGCAAACGTTTGCAAACGTTTTACAAATACTAATATATATGGAGAAAAAATCATACTTCCTGAATTTATCATAAACCTAAAGAGTTTGAATTATTATTCGAATTGTTTTTACGTTTAATGACATAAAAACATAATTAAAGCATTAAAACCAATGAAAAGTATTATAGGTTATCAGTTTGTGAATTTATTTTTTTAAATCTAACTTCTAAAAAACAAAACCATAGGTTAAGGTTAAAGCATAAAATTTTCTTATTTAATTTTAGTTTTAAATGATTTTTTATTATATTTAATAAAGTTACAGTTGTTTTGAAATATAAACTGTATTTTATATTTTTTATTTGAACCTTGATAACTCAAGCTTTCAAATCGTAACGGTGATTAAATTTTGTCATGTTTATGTAATATAATAACTAGATTTTTAAATTGTTTTATATGTAAATATTAGTCGCTAAATACTTTAATTTAATGTGGTAAAATAATATTAATACTCGTTTTACGCTTTTTTCTTTTAATTTATCTGTAAAGTACATAAATAAATAAAAATAGTTTGTAAAGCTTTATTCAAAAAAAAAATTACTAAATAATTTGTAGTGCATCTGTTTTATCTGTTTTATTTTTATCTGTTTTATTAAAATCCAAATACAATTTATTACTAAAATGTTTTTAAATAACTAACGTGCATAATAGATGATAATGCAAGGCACATTTCGAACGACTAAGGATAAAATGAAGTAAAAAAGAAAAAGGCAAAAAGCATATTTGTATGTAGTTTAGTGTTTTGTAAAATATTTTTATTATGGTAGTGCATCTTTGTCTAAAGCAATAGCTTCAGGTTTTCTAATTATTTTTTACAAGAAAAGTTATTGTAACGGCTGTTTTTTGTAAAATATTCAAGAAACAAAATTTACTTCGTTTAAAAAATGTATTACATGAGTTTTGTTGTGTTATAGTATAAAAATTAAAAAGAACATTTCAGTCTCTTAGGTTTTGAAAAATTTAAATAACAAGTATGTTTTTAGTCATAATTGTGTTGTTTTGTACGGCTTTAAGGGCAAAAGAAACTTTTAAATGTTATAATACTTTATACTAATATCAAACTATATTTATATAGTGGTGCAAAACACTTTGGTTTTATAAATAATTTTCCTTTTTTTTTGTAACAATGCAAGCTTAACAAAAGTACCAACTTTTGTTTTTTAAAAACATAACTAAATTCATATTTTTGAAGTTTATTTAAATTTTTTTTTTAATTTAAAATTTTATTTAAAGGTATGTAATTTTTTTTTAGGTTTTAGGTAAAGTTTTAAAATTTTTGACATTTTATATATGATTTTAAATTTTTTACAACATGTAATAAAAGTATATTATTTAACAATCTTTGGATTTTCAATAAAATTTTGGTGTTTAAGAAACATCGAAGATCCAATAACTGAATTTACAATTCTTTTTTTCCTTTATATGAAATTTTTTAATAATAATTATATTAACTTTTTAGCTTGTTTATGATTATTAGTGTATTTTACTACCAACGTAAGCCTTATTTTTATTAATATTCTATATAAATAAGATAAATATCTCCATTAAGTTGAATCATATTCAACTGTTAACGTTTCAAAAATAGGAAATATAATTGCTACTTAAAAAATATTTAAGTCGAATTTCGTAGTGTGTTTCATTCGATAATCGTATTAAACATATTAAATATTTATTTAAACACTCAAGACAACTTACATCGAATGCACATTTTAAATTAATGAGCAAAGAAAATTTTGATTTTATGAACAGAGCATTTTTTTTCCTTAAGCTAATTATTTATACAATTAAATCTTTTAAAATTTTATAAAACAAGCTCAAGACAAAACATATGATTATAAAAATACCAAATCCGTTGTTTGTACATTTGCTTTTGAAGTAAGTTTTTTAGGAAATAAAGATTAAAATTGACAATTTGTTGTTTAATAAGACGTATACTATCAGAGTAAAAAATCCTACTTATTTTTAGAATTTACAAACTCTGTTCATTATTATATTCAAAAATAAATTCGAGCTGGTTAGATAAAACATTTTTACTTCTAAATTTATAAATCCAATCGATATTGAATCAGGCGAAATAAAAATATTAAAATAATAAAGGCCAAAGTTTATAACAGTGCATTACTCTATGTTTTACATTAATGTAAAAGTAAGCAGTTTCTATGACATATGAAAAACATCTTTAAACACATTAAGACCTTACCTACTTTTTATTTATTTATTTTTATTTTTTAGTGTGTACTAAGTATAAAGTTTCTGAACTTTATATGATAAATTATGTAAAATTTGATGTGTTTAAAAACAAATTTCAACTTATACAATAATGAGGATTTAAAAAGTTTTTCTAAAAACGGAACTGGTTATAACTTAGCATCTTAAGTGATATACTACAAGACATTAAGGCTGTATGTAAGTTAAACATTTTTTTTTAGTTTTCATAATAAATAATAAAATGGATATATTCCTTTAAATTAAATTAGTTATCAATATTAACCTAAAACTAAACAGATCGTAGCTATTATCAATATTTAAAAAAACTTCTAACTTTTATTAATATTTACATTTTACATACATATTACATAAAATTAAATTGTGTAAACAATTTAAGTAAAGTAAAATAAAACAAATACCTAAAGCTATTTTTTTAATTACAAAACTTTTAACAAAAGTAAACACAGTTTTTCAATAAATAAAATTTAAAATGTGGCAAAACAATGTGACAACGTCAAATGAAATGACGTCATCACCTGAAGCATCTGAGGACGTCACAGCAGATATATTTGATTTGATTCTGAACAGGGTAATGCCCACAATATTATCTGTAGTGTGTTTCATCGGGTTGTTTGAAAATTCTTTATAGTTTACATTATGAAAAAGGTTTACTGCTTTGTTGTATATAAATATACTTTAAAAAATTATAATAAAAGTCTACTTTTTTATCAATGACGTGAATTGTTACGTAAAAAAGTGTAACAGAATTGTCATTTCTAACTTTATAAAACTTATACAACTTTATCAAAACATTCAAAATAAAGCTCGTGTATATTGTTCAATTGAAAAAATACATGGTCAATTTGTCAGAATTAAGAACTTAGAATAAATAATTTTTGTTCATTTTTCTAAGATTAACCAACCCACTGTGTTTAATAAATATATTACTTCACTAGCATATTTAAAGTATTATGTTAAATATTTGAAAATTATGTTATAATTTTATAACTGTTGTTAGGTTAAGCAAAGAAGTATAACGGATATATACCTTACTAATTTAGCAATCACTGATTTTATATTCCTTCTGATGTTACCTTTTGATAAGTGATTTTTATTTGAGTAGATTGTGAGTTTTTGTTATTTTATGTATATGTAGTTGAAAGACTCGAATAAAAAGAGTATTAATTAAAATATGAGAGCCTAACTCTCTTTTAGAATAAAAAAATATCTTATTATAAAATATATAACAAATTTTTAAATTGTTATTTAATATTTAATAAACTTCTGGTAAAGAAAACTTACTTCAATATTGGTAATGTTATAAAATAGGAAGTTTAAATAAATAATTTTTTTTTACGATGTGTTATTGCTGTTTCAAGAAATAATTAAGTCAAATTAAATATTAATGAGCTTCACTGCGTTAAGACTTAGCATGGAATATGCTAAGATTCGGCCTTAAATGAAAATTGAATTTAAAAGAGTTGAAATAAAATTTTTAAAGGAGATAATAAATAACAATAATTGAAAACGAATAGTAGTTCGTAAAATAAGATCAAAAATTATTTAAAAAAAATATCACATGAAATAAGCTTTTTTTCAACAATTTTATTATTAAGTCCTACATTTGTGTTATTTTAGTTTCTAAATTAGTTAAAAAAAATATTTTAAAACGATGTATTAATGGTTCAATTATTGTAAAGCTGGATGTTTTGAGATTTTATGTGTAAATTAGTCAGTACAATTACTCTAATGCACATGTACCTTGGAAACTTACTGGTTTCTATTATGGCAGTAGATAGAGTCATGGCTGTTGTATTTTATAAAAAATCGGGTTCGCTTAGGTTTGTAGACTGAAAATAAAACATATACAATTAAGCTGTTTTTGAAAACTTATTAGTAAGTGTTAAAGTAGTTAGGTTTTGTGTGCAAAGTTTTTATTGCTCATTAGTATATTTAATATTTAATTTATAATTTTTCTAAAATTTTACTTTAAAACTTTAAGTGATTATAAAAGAAAGAAAAAAATATATAGTTTACTTGTAATTGTTGTTTGTATAAAAATAATTTATTAAGTAAAGAATATAAATAAAAAAATAATTAAAATTAAACATTTTCATGTTTTGTTATAATATGTATTAAGAATGTTTTTGTAAATATATGTGCTCAAAAAGTCTTTACGTTTATAAATACATTTTTTCGTTTACGGAGAAACTTACTCGTTTTTTAAAAAGTTTTTATTTTTGTTGCCTGGATATTATCTGTCGGAATGTCTTTACCTGGAGGTATAAATTGTGGTGTCGATTCGCAAGCAAATAGTAAGTTGTTTAAATTATATAGTTATAATACGCATATTTATACGTTTTATATACTTTATGCATCGATAAATGTTTATAAACTTGAGTATTTTTTAAGGCTTTTAACCTTCGATTGCTGTATCTAAATTATGAAAAATTTTTATTGATCACAACTTAAATTATATTTATTGCAATAAAAGGCTTAAAAAAATTGTTTAAATTACAAAAAAAAAATTGTTCTTGTATAAAAGTAAATTTATTTATCAATTTACAAAATCTGTTAATTTTCTGAAACTAATTTTTCCGAATAATATAAGCATTTATATAAAACAGATACATTTCAAGTATGTAGGTTTTCATTTGGACCGGATGAAGTTATGTTTAAAGTACAAGAATTATTAAGGTTTGAATTAATTTGTAGTATCATAATTATAATCTGTTTTATAGTATTGAATTTATTAGTGCGTGTATTCTTGTATATTGTTGAAATCTATTTATAAAAGTTTAACGACAAAGTCTGAATTTTAACGTTTTGATTTCCCGATTTTTTATACTTGTCATCTAACAGATTTGTATGATCATTATTTCAAATAAAAATCCGGTTTATTAAGGATGTATTGCATACTTAGTTTTGTTAGCCATTCATATGAATAACATAATTCATTCAACCAGGTAATAAAATATTAAACTACGAGAAACAAAATATTGTAATTTATATTTTTTTCTTGCGATAACAAAATTTATTGTAATTTGTGTGAAAGTTCTAGATAAAGTTAAACAAGATTAGATGAAAAACTTTGCCTTTAAAAAGTTTTTATGAATACTGAATAAAGTATGCATAGGTTAATTTGTTTATGAACAAGATAAACTTCATTAAAAACTAAAAATGTTTAGATTTAAAATAACAAATATGAGAAAAAGAAAAACAACAGGCATTATCACAATGAATAAATAAATCAAGATTTTTTAAACTTTGATGTTAAACATTTTAATCAAAATTTTGTTAATTTCTGAAACCGATAATTGAAAATGGTAAGTATTTAAATGTAAATAAATAATTACTAATGCCTCTACTCATAATGTTTGTCGTCTTATGTACTTTTTTGATTTATATAAATTTTAAAACTAAGGTATTAGTTTTATTTATACTATTTTTTATAAATAAATTATAAAACCTGAGGAACCAAATTATGTAAAACTTAAAAATTTTAAAGTTTTTTAATGTGTTTGTGTTTTATTAAAAATGAAAATTATATTACTTACTCAATCTAATATCATAAATCATAAACAGTATACATTCTTCTTTATAACTATATTTTACGTTATAAATATTTTTCTAGGTAGTTAATTACTTTAAAGTATTAAGTTTTAGTTGTTTTGATCTAAACATAAGAAGTATAACTAACCCAAAAAATTATTTTATTTTAAAGTAATTTTAGAATTTAACAGTAAATTTTGTTTATAAAAACAACGTTGATTAGGAATAAGTAGTTAAAAAATGAACTAAACTAAGTAGAAATTTATCTATAATTAAGTCGTGTGCAAATTCTTTATAAAACTTTTTCGATAGTTAACACTTAAATTCCTAAAACCAAGCAATATAAAAACTAAAAAAAATTAAAACAAAATATTTAAAATACTTGGCGGTATTTACTATTTGATGTCATTGTTAATTAAAGTATTCATAATTGCTAACTACATGTTGTAATTAAAAAGTGAAAGTTTAGAATATTGCTGTGAGGATTAAAATGATTAACATTAAACAATTAAAATTTATAAATTTGTACAGGCTGATTCCAGGGTTTCTGATTCCTTTTGTAATAAATTGCATTTGGAGTGTATGTATTGTAGTTTACCTGAAAAAAAGAAAACGTTAGGACAGCAAACTAAGATAAGACAGGTAGTTTTTAATATTAATAATTTTAAAATTTAAAATTTAAATGATTATCAGATATTAGTCTTTTTAGTTATAGATGTCATTAAATTATTTTTTACTTTATTTGCTTAGAGTTTATATACAAATAAAACTCAAATATGTTTTATAACAAAATTTATGTATTAGTTTTTATTGTTTCATATATTAAGCACAACTATGATAAAGTGTTTTTTTCAAGTTGTATAATAAAATTCATAAATCATTTAATGTGCTGAAATTTATTGAAACAGTTAATAATGTACTTTATGAGTTTTTAACAGGTCTATGTAACTGTTCTATTTTCCGAAGAACTTAAAAAAGTCTTCATTTGTTCTGCTTTTTTATGTTTACTATATTCAAAATTAGGTTAAAAAATTTAAGAAGTATAAGGTAAAACTTAAAGTTTTAAAAGTAATTAAAATTTAGTTAACTAAATCATAATTAAAAATTAACTAAAAAAAAACAATTATGAATAAAATAAGTTGAAAAAATAAACAATATTAAGCTGAAGTGACTTTACTATAAAAGTTTTTAAAGTTTGTTTTATCTAGTTGTTTAAAAAGTTTTGAACATTGCATGTTTAACGTTTCAAACTATAAAAGATCTTTTACAGAAAAAAGCGACTAAAACTTTAATGTTAATTGTTTTGTTTTATATTATTTGCTGGTTACCAAATCAAATCAGTCATTTCATGCATTTCTTATTACTAAAAGGATGTATTAGTAAGTTTTTCTCATAGAGTAATATACATACCTTCTTTTATGTTTTATAACAATTCATACTCATATATATTTATATTTTGTTAAAATTAAAAAGCTTATTTTATCAGACTTTTTAAAAGTTTAGTCTAATAATGTTTCAAAAGAACTTATTCATGATTTATTAGTAAACTAAATGTATAAATCAAATTGTTCAAATAATATTTAGTGAATAACAAAAAATTACCTAAAGCTTTTAACAGTAAGTTATTCAAACCTGCTACATTAAAAAAAACTAGGTCTACCAGAAATTGAAACAGAGATTTTGTATTTAGCTCATATGAGTTGTGTATGCCTTCTGTATACTCATTCTTGTATAAATCCAATTTTATATGCCCTTATTCGTGAAGACCTCAAAGTTAAAGTCTGTTTTTTTATTGTTTTTTAGTCGAACATTAAAAATAGTTATATTCTTTCATACTCTAAAAATTAATATCCTTAAAAGTAATTTAATTTTATTAATTTAATCTTTTAAACTAAACTTGCTAAATTTCAAAAAACAAAAAAAAAAACATTAAAACTGTTTTAAAAGACACATTCACAACATTATGTTTGATAATTAAGAAATGACCAACATGCTTTAATAAATCGATGAGAATATATGATTCAGCTAGCTATAGCGGAAACACAATCAATTTTCGTGCACATAAGCCGTATGTGCGTACATTTGAAATATAAAGTATTTTATGCTGTTTTTCGAGCAAATTCTATCAAAAAATTTAAAAAATTTTAAATGCGTAACGTTTTAAAATTAAGATATCTTACACTTTGTTATTAATTTTAGAAAACAGTACTTATTTTAAAATGGTCTAAAAAAATAAGGTTGTATATAGTAACATAACATTAAAGCTTATAACTTTATGAAGAATAACTTTATTGTAATATTTGTTCACTGTATAGATAATAAATTTCCATTTTTAGGGAAAATGTCTGGTATTCATAAATCAAAACAGTTTTGTTTTTATAATCAGGAACACAAGTAACAATAATTTTGTTTAAGCTATATTTATTAGAAGTTTTTTTAACTACAACTTCTGTAAACTTTTAATCGCACTGTGTAAAGGCGTCGGTAAGAACATGTTTAATACATTTATAAGTGTTATAAAAATATATTAAATTCAAAAAATAAAGTATATTATTTTCTTTCTATAAGATTTTATATATGTAAAAATATAGAAAAACATATTTTAATATAATATAATAATATTATGATAATATGATACAACAAGTTTTTTAATTATTTAGTAAAACTAGTTATTTGTAAAAGATGTAACTTCACACAAAGTTTAAACTAACTTAATTACTTTATAAAAATTAGAAAAAATATTTTTTACAAAATTACATAATTTTATTTTACTTATTTTAGACCCTGAAACTTATCGGTCTTTCAAAACGCAAACCAAGCATGAAATCACGAAAGAAAAGTACAAAAGTTTCAAAAAAGTTTGATAACGAGTTACAATTAGATTTCTTATTAAAAACAAAATAAATTCAAAACAACCAAAACCATATGAACTACAACCAAAGTAAATTAGTGATACATATACTTTTTAACAAAGTATATTTTAACATTAGTTTAGCTCTTAATCCAGTTTTTATACCTAATGGTTTTTTGAAAAGTAAAACAAATAACTCTAATGATGAAAATCTGAATTATTTAAAAAATTTCATAACTTTACTGTTAAAGAAATATGTTTAGGTTTTTAAAGTTATAAACAGTTTATACGTAGGAGATGTTTTAATTAAATTTAAAACAAATTAAGGACAACATAAAACACTACTATTTTAAATAAAATAGTTATAAACTAAACAAGTATTTTATTACAACAATAAATCTGTATTTTAAATAATATTTATTTGTGATGGTTAGTTTCTTTTGCTTTAGAACAAACTGCGGCCCGCGTGCCAATTGCGTCCCACAACAAATATCTGCGCCCCTCAAGATACTTTTTAGTTAAAAACAAACTTTTTTAAAACAGCAAAAACAAAATATTTTGTAATAAAAACTTAGAATTAGGCTCTACGCTTAACAAATACTTTTTACTAGTGCTTTGCTATTGCTTGTGTTATCTTTTTTGGCTTGAAATAGTATTTTTATAGTGATAAATACAATAGTTTTAATATAAATGCGGTCCGTGAGCAATTTTTTCTATAAAAATTGGCCCGCGAGTTACTAAAGACTGCCGACCTCTGCTTTAGAAAATTAAAAAGTTTTTGTTGTACAGAAAATTACTAGTATGTTTAATAGTTTTAGATTAAAACTTTAAAAAAACTAAAATGAAAACATTTTTATTTAGTCTTAAACTTAAACAGTGTATAAGTTGTCAGTAGTTACTAAAATATAATTTTAATGTAGTTTTATAGAAAACGAAAATAAATGCATATTTTAGATTTTAAAGTCAATGACTGATTAATCTTTATTTGTTAAACATAAATTATCTATAACCAAAAGATAATTTAAGTTTTTATCTTTATTTGCACCATCTAAATATAAAAAATAAAAAACGATAAAAATATCGGTTTCTGAATTAAACATTAATTTATTTGCAGTTTGATTTATATGTTTATATATGTAAATAAAACTTAGCTTATCAAATTTATAAAATAAATATACAATCTTTTTTAGAATACTTTTTTCTTACACTAGCATTGAAAACCAATTTTAATTACCCTAAACAGGTCACTACAATTTTGTCATACATTGACGACAAATTCAATTAACAACAACAAAACGTATTTAATAAAATAGAATGTCTACATGTATACTGACTAAAAAATTGGTGAAAGTTTCATTACTTTTGAGAAATTATGTTGTTTTACAATAAAAGAATATTTTTAATTTGGTTACTTCTATTTTCCGTTTTATTAACTATATAATTATTTTTTCATTTACGCGCTTTTAAAAGTATTTATTTATTTTACTAAGCAATTACTATTTTAGATAAAAATCAGTCAGTGTCATAGCTTAATAACGATTAAAAACAACTCATGAATAACAAAAAATAGTTTCTAATATGTTAAATATCAAAGAAAACTACGTAACTTAAATTTTTTTAAGTTCCAAATAGAAATAAAAGGTTTTGTCAAAAACAAAATAACTTTTGCATAATAGCTTCAAACAAATAGTGTTTTAATGTTTTAATATATACGAAGGCCTTTTTTAATAAGTTTCTACTGTATATAACAATATGCTTTTTTATATATATTTTAATTGAGTTTAATCATTTATTTTATTTTAACTTTTTTAATTTTGTTATCTGTGAATAAACTGTATTTTTAGTAAAATAATATTAAATTTAGTTCATTCAATTTAAAAATACATTAATAAACAAAACATTTTCAGTAATGTAATATACTTTAATGAATAGATTTTTAATGACCATCATTAAATACTTAAAAAAAGATTATTTATAATTTTCATAAACTTTTTAGTAAATTGTGCTGTTTCTAAAATTGTTAAAAAAGAGTTTTAAATAACGCTTAAAAGTTTTCCATTTTTATGTCTTTTTTATATATGATTTTTGCTTCAGTAAGTTATAAGTTGTTAAAACGATAAGATTAAAAAGTTTTATTTATAAATTTTTGAAATTTAAGCTTTTTGTGTTTTATCAAACTAATAAGTTTTTAGTTTCTAAGCCAAAGAAAAAGAATTCTAACAAAAGTATAATAAACAACAAACAAAAATAGACTTGACATAAAAAATAATTGATAACATTTTCTTTTTATACAAATGTACTCTAATTTCTATTACTTATCTTGACTTTCAAAATAATTTAATCCAAAACATAAAAACAATTAGTTATAATGCAAGGTATCAATCATTAAGTTTAAAACATTAAAATTTATAGTTTAAACGAAACTTTTTATATAAAAAAGCGTACAAAACTTAGAGGATTAAAGTTGCATTAGATGTTTGCTGTTGTGTATTGTTTTTATAACCTAATTGACTTTGTGAAACAGTACTAAACCTAAAAAAAACATAAAATACTAAAGCGTTTTAATAACCAGTTTTTGATTTTTAACATCTGCAAAATGAAATAAAAATGTTTCTAAAATTTTTAAACTTTTTTGTACAGAGAAGTAGAGAAATAATAAGTATTTAAAAGCTTAAAAATAATAATATACCGACAAAATTTGGCTGAGAATGTAGTAAACCTAACTCTCACAAATTAGTTGGTACTGAAACAAAATACAAAGTTCATAATGTTTAAAACTAATTTAGATCTAAGTAGTTTTTTTGTTTTAATTTGTCGAAGCACCTAAAAAATAAATGTATTCTTACGTTTCTGTACAATTTTAATTTCAATATTCTAGTAATAAAAAGAAAACAAAATTTGCAAGTAGAAATTTTTTTTTAAAGATAATTATAATTCGAATATAATTGTTTTGATCAATATTTACTGTTGTTTGTTTAATTACAACAAATCAACTTGTTCTTTCTTGTTTACAATAATAATCTTGTTTACAATTTATTTGATAATTTTAAAACAAAAAAAAATATTTTCACCAAGTATCTTCAAGGGCTTAGTCATTGAAACTACGTAATTTGAAACTAATTTAGTTGGTTTTAGCTTATATTTTAACCTATTATATATTTTTTATTCTGTATTGTTTATTCATTCAAATCTCTAAAATAAAAAAAATACTTGTACTTGTTTATATTTAGTCTTGATTCTTTTTTTCAAATAGAATTAGTAGTTTTATTAAACTTAATAGTATTTAATTTTGTAGTCTAATATATTTTAACGTTTACAAGAATTATAAACAAAGTGGTTTTTTTTAAGTATAAAAAAGTTGGTTTTAGAAAAATTAAAGCCCGGCTTTCAATGCTTAATTAAAACATTAAACAAACAACTTTTAACGATTCTCATAAAATGTCTTACAAAATAGTTTGAAAGTGAGTATTTTTAGGTAGTACTATTATTTATAAACTATGATGTTTGTTATTTTGCAGTTTTTTACGTTTAAAACATGTGTAGATAAAAAATTTTGTTAGTATTTAAGTTTTTAATCGATATTTTTTTTTTTTAAACATTATTACAATAGTAAAAGACTATATATTATGTTATATTTTAGTCTAACGCCAAAACTAAATAAATCTCTAAACTTATTTAAGTAAAATTGAAATGTTATTTAGATCAGCATAAAATTAAAAATTAATACCTGTTACAAAACAGTTTTAACATTATTCCCATCATTAATGATACATATACCTTTTCTTAATTTTGAAATCGGACTTTAAGTAAAACAAAATTATTTATTGAAAATGAAAGTTTTTTATTACTTAATGATTAATTTTTAATTAATATCAATAGAAAATCCCTTTATTTTGTAAAAAAAAGAATAATTTAACTCTTATCAAAAGTATAACTTATATACCAAATATAAATGGAATTATTTTACTAAACAGTTATCTACTGACTTTGAAAACATCTTTACTGTTTTAAACCGTCTAATTTAATTTTCACTTCACTACTTCTAAAACTTTTCTTTTAAAAATTTTTAATAATTTTTATTTTTATTGCTTATAAAATACAATTTGTTCTTTGAAAAACTGTTTGTTTGTAATTGTCAATGTAAATTGAGCTTGTTTAGATGCGGTGAATAAATGAAACAAATTGTTTTAAAAATTGAACTGTCAATTTTTTCTACGAAAGCACATTGTTTATTCTGTCAGTCTCGTAAACTTTTTTAAATAGATGACGTTTATACCTTTATTAATGTATAGAACAAAATTTAAGCAAAATGAAATAAAACTTGAAGTAAAAACAGAAAAATATATACTTATTCATGTTTCAGATTTCTTAATGGCCTCAATTAAGACAACCCAAAAGTTAAGTAAACCTTAAAAATTACAAAGCATAACTTCTATTTTAAGTCATTTTTATTACTAAAGCTTTCATGCTTCTTAAGATCTTTAAGCTTTAGACTTTTAACTTTTATATTTTATATCTAATATTGTCTAACTTTAACTTACAAATATTTGTTACTTCAGAGTAATTACGATTAAAAAATTATTAATTAAAAACTAATTACACTCAAAAACAAACAAACACTTTACTCTAATGAAATTATAAGTTACTAAAAACATGTTGTTTAATTAATTTTTACATACAATAAAAAGTACATAAAAAATTATATTTACAATTTAACGCATAACTAAAATATTTAATAAATAAAAAACTATTTGAATCATATAAAAAATTATTCGAAAAAAGATAACATATTAATTTTAAAATACAAACGATTTTTTTTCAGCTAACAATTTTAAATATTACGTAGAACTGGATTGACTATTTAACTTGATTTTTTATGAATTGACTTCTTTAGTTTACAGCATTTGATTTTAATTACTTTATTTAAATACATTTTTTTTTATTAATTTAGCTAGAATTATTATTTAGAAATATTTTGTACAATTACAAGAAACAAGCTATGTGAAATACTTGTTAATATTAAACCAATTTAGTTTAGTTTAACTTTAACTTTGACAAGTTTTATAACATGAGTGATTATTTAGTTTGTTACTGCTTTACCTGTTAAGCATCTACTTTACAATGTTTAAAAAGTTGAAGCTAATAGCAAAACGAAATGTTAAAAGTCCTTTAATTTTATACTTAAAAAAAACTTATTGAATTTCAAACTACTTTATAAATATTTATCTAAATCCACACCATAAATATGCTTTCTTGATTAATAGAAAACTGCAATAATAAAAAGACACTATTTTAGCTCTATTAACTTAGTATAAACATAAAAACAATGTACATTCAATAAAATTTCATGAATGATTTTATTATTTTAGTTTATGCTTTTTTGGTAGTGTTATCGTTTTTTAACTTTATAAAGTTTTAGTTTGTTTGTAAAAACCAACTCAAATAAAGGTAGTTAATTACCAACTAAGTTGTTTTTTTCTCTAGCAATTACAAAACATCGCTTCTTAGAATACGCAAATTTCATAATTATACTCTCTAAATTAAGATAAAGAACAATCACAATAAAAAAAATTCCAAATCATGTCATTGTTTAAAGTAAGAAAAGTAAAAGTAACATGGACAGTAACTGATTTAATTTTAAAGAAATAGAGTTTTAACAATACTTCAAGACGCTTAACAATTTAAACAACGTTATTTATTACATATTTCGTAAAATACAATGCAATAAAACTGATTTATAATTAATACAATTAACTTAAGTACATTTTTTCGAAAACATCGGAAAAAAAAATTACAGTATTTACTGATAGTTTTTGTTTGATGTTAAGTTGAAATTAAAAAAAAATCTGAATACAGAAACTGACGTTAAAAATATTTCTAAATTAATAGTCTTAAATAAAATAATTTTTCAAAAAATCTAGTTCATACATCTTTCAATACATGACTTTGACTTCTATACTTTTATACATTTTCAAAAATTAAAAACAATTATTAGTACTTAAAAATTTGGCACAGTATTGTACAAACTAGGAACAACAACAAAATTTTGAAACATTAAGCATCTATTTATCTAAGTGTGACAGATTCATTCATTGTCAGAAAGTATTTTTATCAGTCATATGTTTCGCACAAATACGAGCCTACATGTATCTTATTTTTAATTTAAACATTAAACAAACTAAACTTTTCTAAAATTTTTCAAATAGATAATTTGGATAAAAAAAACAAGTTGTTATAAATTTTAGATAAAAAAAAAATCATATTTTACAAAAGACGCAAGTATAAATAACATTAAAACGAAGTAGCCAATTTTATTTTTGACATCACTCTTTTTAATCATTCAAAATATTAATCATACATATATTAATCAATCAATAATGATTTTCACCGTTAATCCAAGTACACCGTTAAATATTTCATTCAAACTTTTTTAACCTTTATAAAGAAAAAACATTTACAAGCATTTGAAATATTGATCGAAACGTTAGTTATACCAATACTCTAAATGCTGGTCGCCATAGTAATTTTGTTATTTTTGTAAATCTTTTCGTTAAGTCATTAGTTTAACTTCTACTACTTTTTAAATAAATTCTAATAAAGTATGTGGAAACATAGCACCTAAATGTACAATTTATAGGCATAAAAGCCTGATAATTTGTATTTATTCTGTTTAAATGCAGAAATTACAAATTAATTTTTACACTTTAAACTTTAAAAGAGCCTAAACAGATTATATGTTTCTTTTCTGTTTTTGTATTTTTTTGTAATTAACTTTAATGTTTTAATTACTTTTACAAATATTAACTTATTTTAAACTATAAACTCTTGAAATTAATTTAATAAGAACCTTTAAAATGTAATTATAACTGAAATATATTTTAATAGACTTTAAAGTAGTTTTAGTATTAAACAACAAATTTTGTTACAAAATAAACAATTTTCTTATAATTAGACGTCTCAACATGATTTACTTAAGTTAAGATTTTTTTTTAGGTCAAGCTCTATTTACAATTTTATAAATTTTTTATTAATCAAAAATTTACAATGTTAAATTTAGCAGTTTGCAAGACAAAAAAAAAATTGAACATTCTTAGCGGTATTTACAATTTGATGTTTTTTATTTTACTGCTCAAAATCTTATTTTAAATTTTACTGCTTTTATCACCTTGAGAAATTTTTAATTAACATTAAACAATTAAGATTTATAAAATTGTTCAGGCTGATTCCAGGGTTTCTGTTTCCTCTTGTAATAAATTGCATTTGAAGTGTATGTATTGTAGTTTACCTGGAAAATAAGAAAACATTAGAACAGCAAACTAAAATAAGACAGGTTGTTTTCAAATTATTATTTTTTAAATCACTGATGATTATTTAGATTTTTACCTCTTAAGATTTAAAGTAGGATAAACTATTTTTTGGTTGTTTACTTATAATATATACAAGATAACTTATTTTATGTTATAAAAAAGTATTGTATTAGTTTTAATACTTATTAATTAAAATTCTACTTATTTTAGGTAATCAACAATGAAATAACAAACAGCTATTAGAACTTATTTATTTTCTTAAGTCTAATCTTTGGTATGCTTTTATAAAAATGGTAACTAAGCGTAAGTAGTTTTACGACTTTTCTATTAAAACTTTAAGTCATACGATTTGTTAAAACTTTTTAAAACTAGTTACCACACAACTAATGAGATCTTAAAAAACTTAGTGTGAATGGTATTAGTTTCTCAACAACTTTTAATTTTCGTATACCTTTTCCCCTTTTTTGTGTTTACAATTTTTAAAGTCAAGTTTGATTATGTAATAGGTATAAGGTAAACTATAATAACTTAAAGTAACTAAAAGATTAGATTTCTAAGTTATAAATCGAAAACAATTAAAAAAAAAAGCAAATTAGGCTTTTATAACTAAATTAAGCAAAAAAATAAAACGATACTAAGCTAAATTGTTTTTATTCTAAAACTTAAAACATTTTTTTGTTAAGTTGTTTAAAAAATATAGAACGTTGTATGAGTTACATTTTTAAATAAAAAAACCCTTTTAATAAAATTAACTTTTAAATTAAATATAGTTTTGATTAACATTTTACATAATTGCAACAAATTACAACCACAATTTGAAAATTAATTACTGTTACAAAATTGAAGACTCTATACTAATAGACTAACTTTAGACTAGTTTAATTTAATAGCAGAAGATTACATTAAAATACTCATTAATTTACCTCAACATATTTCTAAAACTACGTCTACATAAGCAAAACTTTATACGAAAATTAACTTGTTTTGAGCCAATTGAAACAAATATTTTAACAACAAACTGAAATACCAAACTATGTTTTCGTTATGCAGTTATGAGCGTTTAAATAACATATTTCAGTCAAGCGGTATTAGCAAAATCCAATTTTACATAAATATTTAATGACGGTTTCTAGAACATTGTTTATTGCCAAAAAGTTAGTTTTAAAAAATATACACAAAACTAAGAAAAAAATTTTTTTTTTAAATTTATCCAACTTTAAAACTTTGTATTTAGCATTTTTATCAAACAAAGACAACCTCATATTATGTAAATAAATTCAGTTTAAGTAGTTTTTTTCTTTTAAAAAGATGTTTATCATATTAACGTATTGCTGTTTTAATTAAAAAGTTATACATTTTGCATGAATAAAATAAAAACAAAGTACTAGCTTCAATAAAGTAGCTTTTGAGGCTTATATTTTTATACTTATTCTATTGATAAGCCTTTTTTTGTTTGTTTCTCCAATCACGACCGATAACAATACATTTAATGGGTCTGTTTACGGTTAATGTAATAAACTATCTAACTTTTAAGTATTATTAACATAAAGAACATTTACTTATATTGCGCTTAATTAGCACATGGATATTTATATATTAATGAAAGGTTTCAAACTAATGCTATGAGCGAAATGCTCAATGTTTAAATTTAAAACAATATCTTATTTCTATAGTACTTAAATAAAATATTCAGATTAATTTAATTCTAAAATTATTAATATTTACTTTTATGCATTTTTTTACAGCGATTTATTAGCATAAACGTAAGCCAACATAGATTTTATAATGTTTTAGACTAAATAAATTTAAGTAAAGATAAAATGTAAATTGAAGTAATTAAGATTAAAAGTGTTAAGTTTTAAATTTTGAAAAGTCGTTTTTTTATTGATTTCCCACTTAAACTAACAGCTTTGTTTCTGATCGCCTACATTTTTCTAGAAAAAACAATTTTTGATTTAAGGTCACATTAAACTTGCATAAATAAAAATAAACTATAGTTTTTAACTTATTAAAACATTATTGTGTTAATTGATATGTTCTTTATTGGAACAAACATGTCTTACTTTCTGAAAAGTTACTTTAATTTTCTTTAACAGTACTAAAATCTTCTAGTTAGACAGTGTTTGTTACAAAACTTAAAAATTAATTGAAATAGTTATGCATAATTAATTTTAAAACAAAAAGATTAATTTATTTTTCATCAAGAAGTATACTTTTTTATGTTAGAAGATTATTTCTAACAGTTTTAGAAGATGTTTAATATTTTTCTAGACAACAACTGATTTTTTAAAGCTTCAGTCATTAATTAACAAATTTTTTGTACTAAACTTTAATACAATTAAAAAAAAAATCATTTTAAACAATTTGTACGTCCCGACGTCTACTTAGCTGAGATAACACACAAAAATTTAACGAGGTATAGTTCTTACTTTGATAATTATTTTAAAATTCATGTTGAAATATTAGTTTATTAAACAATAAAAAATGCTCAAAACTTTTTGTCCTAGAACCTGGTGTACGAAAAAACCTTTCGATTATCAAGTTGCACACAAAGGGTATCTTTTAACGTCTTGTCCAGAACAACTTAAGTTTGGAATTACTAATCGTATAAAAGAGTTTTATAAAAAATAACTACGAGTTTATGTAAACAAAAATTTAGAAAAAGTATAGTTATAAAGTTCTGTTTAATAACTATAATGGAAAGTAAAATATTTGTGCTTTAAGTATATCGTTCAGAAAAATAAAATGCTTATTTTGCAGTGATAAAGTTTGAATTTAAGTTTTGTGTTTTCAATATATTTTTTTGTATGTATTTTAGAATTCATTTAAAAACTTATTTTTCCGAAGTGTTAATAAAGTCGAGCTTGTTTCGATGCAGTCAACAAATGAATCAAAACATTTTCATTTTAAGTTTTCAAATAAACTTTCCGAAATATCAAATGGTATATGGTGTGGTGAGCTACTTAAAAGTTTAAATTATGTTATATTGTAGTTTGCTAAGTTTGCTTTAATTAATTACTTTGTATTATATATAATGTTTGAAATAAACCGAATAAACAAAGCATAATTAATCATATTTAACTATGCATTTTTTAGCCTGATCTAACAGAATTTTATGTAAATTTTAAACAAAAACTGATTTGAATAAATAAGTAAAAATTAAGCTTGTTGTGTTTAACTTATTTTTATTTGTTAAAACTTTTGTAAATTTAACAAAAAACAATTTTGCTTCTACAAAGTATTAAGGAATTTTATATAGTAATAATAGACTTGGTAGATTTTCCTGCTGTATCGTTTTATTCTGTATTTTCGTTAGTGTTTTGTGTTTTGTTTGTTTAAATACACATAAAAAGTTTAAGTCTGAAATTTTATCGTGATTTAAATTCATTAAAAAATCGTTGTTTATTAAATGTCAAAGAAAACGAACTCGAAACCTATAATGTTTTCAATTTTTTTTCGCTTTTAATATAAGTTTATGTTTCAGTGTAACTCTAATTTTTTTTTTCTTAAAGTCAACTGTTTGAACAAGATATTAATAAATTAAAATAAGAAAAACAGTATACAAAAATTATGGTTAAACAACCAGTATTTTAAACATATTAATACAGGTTATAACATTTAAATACAGAATAACGTAAAATTCAGATCAGCTTAGTTAATCCTTTTATCAATTATAATTTCTAATTATTTTAACTTGCTTAATCAATTATAGCAAAACTTTAGATAACTGACTAGAAAGCATTTTTAAACCTCCGTTAAATATTTTTCTTTTTTTAAGAAACAAATTTTCGTAAAAATATTTCAGAAAACTACAACTTTAAATAAGTTCTTAATTAGTTTTTCTATAGCAAAAACAAGCAAACTATTTTTTAAATTCTGTTACTGTACTTTATTAATAAATATATACTTTCTTTTATCTACGTACTAATTTTAATAATAAACATTATAGTTTAGTCTGAAAAACTATAATAGTAATTTTAGTTTTGAAATGTAACTGTACATGTTTTTAGTATTACTAGTCAAAATTTATTAGTGATATTTTGTAATTAAAAATATAAGTTAATATTATAGATTTTGCAACGACAAACACGGTAGTATATTACTTTTTATTTATTTTCAAAAACTTTGAAAATTAGTCAGCTTAATAGACACTGAAAAATTACACATAGTAGATATACAAAACTAATTTGAATTAGTAAAAGACTTAACACACTGATGTAAGCAATTTATCTATTGTTTGAAAAATAAATAAATCTTTGTAAAATGTAGTGCGTTACACAAAACCAAAGTTATAAAAATACAAGCAGAGGTCGTAATAAATTTTTAAACTTCACAAATCATAACTTATTTTTTCGTGTTTCTTGTAATGTTTATTATATCAAAAAAATGTTACAGCAAAACTTTGTTTATCAAAAACTACAATGTTTGATATTTTATTAAAGCATACAAGAAAATAAAAAACTTTAATTCAGATCATAAAAATTCAATTAATTGTTTTCTGTTTCTTTCTGAACTTGTAAAAAAAGCATAACTTCATTAAATTTTATTTATTACTCACATTATTCTTATGTTATAAGTATACTTATTATTAAAATATTTCTTTGTTTACAAAACATACTATAATAGTTTAGATACTAAAAGTTAGAAATATTTTAAGTTAAAAACGTAAAAGTGTACAGTAATTTTTATTTTGTTTTAATTCACAGTAAAAAAAAAGCTTAAAGTTTATTGTTGACTGAATTTTTTTTTAATTACTTTTATTCTTCATTATAGCTATTTTAATTGCTTGTTATTTTAGTTTTAAACCAACGAAAAAGCAAAATTAAACCTTTTTTTTTAATTTATCCGAATTTATTGTATGTCTTTAGGTTTTAGTTATCAGTCTCTAAAACACTTCTACGAAAAAAAAATATTTGTTTCTCTTTTTCAGTAATATAACTTACGTAAGTAAACCGTTAATCTCAATTAAATTTTTAATATGTTTTCAATGTAACTCTATATGTTTTTACTTAAATTCAACTGTTTGAACAAAAGTTTTTTTTTTTATTAAAATAAGAAAAACAGTATACGAAAATTATGGTTAAACAAACAGTTTTTTAAACATATAATTACAGGTTATAATATTTAAATAAAGAATAACGTAAAATTCAGATCAGCTTAAATTAATCCTTTTATCAATTATAATTTTTAATTATTTTAACTTGCTTAATCAATTATAGCAAAACTTTAGGTAACTGGCTAAAAAGCATTTTTAAATCTCCGTTAAAAATTTTTCTTTTTTTTAAGAAACAAATTTTCGTGAAAATATTTAAGAAAACTACAACTTTAAATAAGTTCTTAATTAGTTTGTCTATAGCAAAAACAAGCAAACTATTTTTTAAATTCTGTTACTGTACTTTATTAATAAATATATACTTTCTTTTATATACGTACTAATTTCAATAATAAACATTATAGTTTAGTCTGAAAAACTATAAAAGTAATTTTAATTTTGAAATGTAACTGTACATGTTTTTAATAAAACAAGTCAAAATATATTAGTAGTATTTTGTAATTAAAAATATAAGTTAATACTATAGATTTTGCAACGACAAACACGGTAGTGTATTACTTTTTATTTGTTTTCAAAAACATTTTTATTTTGTTTTAATTGACAGTAAAAAAAAGCTTAAAGTTTATTGTTGACTGAATTTTTTTTTAATTACTTTTATTATTCATTATAGCTATTTTAATTGCTTGTTATTTTAGTTTTAAACCAACGAAAAAGCAAAATTAAACCTTTTTTTTTAATTTGTCCGAATCTATTATATGTCTTTAGGTTTTAGTTATCAGTCTTTAAAGCATTTCTACGAAAAAAAAAAAATTTTTCTATGTTTCAGTAATATAACTTACGTAAGTATACCGTAAATCTAAATTAAATTTTTACTTTACAATTTTAATTTTTATTATGCATTTTGTTGTTCTAATATTTTTACTTTAGTTTTAACTTATCTTTATTTTCTTTAAACGAAAAAGTAGAATTGTAGCACGATTGAATAAATAAGATGATTTTTTTCCTGTGAAATAGTAGAAAATAATAATTTAAAGAAGGAAGTTGTTTAAACTATTGGAAAAAAATAATTTATTAGATTTTTCTGAACCTTTTTGTTTAGCAAAAAGTTTTTTTTTGCTAACCCAGTAAGTTATTAGGTTTATTTTAATATTATTTAGTATTCAGAACATAGAAAAAAGAAGTAATAAAAAAGAATGCATACTTTTCTAGAGGTCATGTTATCGTATTAACTCATAAAGTCTATACTAATTGTTTGAAAAAAGTTAAAACTAATTAAACTTGTATTATTACTGATAGTATAATTTTTTTTTCTTATTTTTATTTATAAAACAATAAAAAACTAAACACTAAAAAAGACTAACATATTTTTGAATGTAAAAATAAGTAGTGTTAAATTTAGCTTACAACTACGTAAAATCCACTACAATTATTACCTAGATTAAAAAAAAATAACGTATGCTCGTCAAATATTAATAAAATTATATATACATGTATAAGGATTGAATTATTTTAAAACTCTGGTCGATAGTGCTCGAAAACTTGAACTAAAGCTAAATATTTATTTTATTATATAAAAAACAATATGTTTTTACGATTGTTTAAATTTATTTTAAACATTGTTATCAAACTTTAGCTTTCCTGATGAGTATATGAGGTAATATATCTCTTATACGAAACGGTCGTATAAACCTATTGATTTTTATATAATCAAATAAATATAAATATATATATAAATATATCTTCAGCTGACATTTAAAAACAGTTTTATTGTTTTTATAAAATATAGATTCTGGTAAGTTTAACTTATTTCTTTTCAACAAATTGTTCAAAAGCCCTTAAAGTGGGCTTTGTGGAAAGTGATTAAGATTCTATAATCACAGTATTATATATGTATATATACATAGAAAGTTACCTATAACTTATAAAAGTTAACTTGTTCTTCTTGTATTAAGAAACTATAATGTCTTTTAGCAAAAATTAAACTAAAATAAAATTAAAGAACAAACAAACTGCTAAGTCAATTTTGAATTGCTTTTTTAGCCTAACACGTGAAACATTTGAAATAGTAGATAAGCTTTTTTATCTGTAAAATTAAATTACTATTTTCGTTTAACAGTATTTAATTAAAAGTAACATATATAAATTTCAAAAATATTACCTTTACAGCTAACAACATATAAATTTTACAGTTTATTTGATAATTATAGTTTTGTGTATAATTTAAAGCTTTCATTTGCTTTTAGTACTTTTAAAAACTATTTGGATACTTGTCATTTATATATCAAAATCATATATATTATAATTTATAAATTATCATTTTGAGTATTTTAATTTATTCGAATAAATTTTTTTTCTACATATCTTAAGAATATCTTTGTAACTTTTAGCATTTCAAATAAACAAAATTATCAAATAATTGGAAATTTGAAGAAATATTGTCTGATTGTTATATATATTTCATCTAACGAAATGAACTAAAACGTTTAAGAAAGTCACATGCGAAATTTATAAAAATAGACAAAATTAAAATAGTACATTTCGAAAAAAAGCATTGCGCTGAAATTTATTTTGTCCTTTAAATTTTATTAAAACTGTGGTTGTCTAGAATTTGTGATGAAATAAAACAAATTGGTTTTCATATTAAACTGTCAAATGTTTTCTACGAAAAACACGCGGTGTATTTTTCACACTTGTCAATTTTTTCGAATTAAATGACGTATGTAAATTAATAAGTGTTTACGATAAAAAAAGTATTGAAACGTAAAACTAAAGTAAGTAAGAAAAAACATGAATTGTTTTTTTTTTACTTTAACTTTATGTAGGTATTTTGTTTTTCTAGAACTGATTTACACGGTAGCAGCTTAGTCTATAAAGTAATATTTATTTTCGAAAAATTATAAGTATCTTTGAAAATTTTGTTACTAATACATTTCGAGTAGTGAAATATCATTAATTATTCAAACTAAGCTAAAAATTTAGTAGTTATTTCAACTTATTTTATTTTATTCATTTTCTTGTCCTAAAGTAAAGTAAACTTAGTATTGTATGTTTTAATTTTAAACTTCTGGTGCTGTAATTGTTTTCATCAGTACTTTTAGTTTTATCATCTTTTTTTAATGCACAAAAAAGAGAATATGTGAACAGACGGAAAATCGCTGTTTTTATAACATTAACAACTGATCTCATTTATCAGAAAAAAAAAACATTTAAATATCAATTAGTACTTTATATACTTCCATTAATTAAATTTGTTCTATCTATTTAGGATTAATTTACACAATTAAGTTGTTATTTTATGTTATATGTAATTGTTATATGTCACAAAATGGTAGTTGTTATTTTTAACAAAGATTAATGTAATTTTTTTTTCACTATTGTTTTTTAAACGACAAAAATTCTCTCAAAATAGTTAGTTAAATAACATGGTTTGAAAAGAAACTTATTGGCTATAAAGTCTCAAACCACTTGGATACAGTTTGACTTTTTGTTCAAGTCATATGTCAAAGTAATTGGACTTTTTATAAATTTCAAAGACGCTTTGCCAATTCAAACGTATTCTAATATATATTTCTTACATGTCATGACGAAAGACCTCATTTATTATTAATAGGACTTGCTATGGTTATACTGGTGCTAACATGGAAAAATAATATACACTGTTGATTATAAACATTTATATGTTTTAGGTTTAAACAATTTTTCAAAGAGAAGGTTAGTATAAACATTCTAATAATCAATAAAGTTAAATTTTTTCTTTCTTTTAAACTAATTGTTATGTATTTTAATATTTTATTTTAAGTGAATATATAAATTTCTAGTGCTTACAATAAAACTTAAGCATTTAAAAGTAAAGCTAAAGTAAGTTTAAATAATTTTTTTTTTGTCTTTAAACTTTTAATTTTCTGCAACTGATGTTATTTTTTGAACTATTTAACACCGTAACAGCTTAAGCTATTAACTCAATTTTTTTTTGCTTCAATTGAATTATAAGTATACTTTGAGTATTTTGCTCCTAATAAATTTCTCGTAATGAGTTAACACCATATTAACCAAGTTTAATTAAAAATTTGTTTAATTATCTAGACATTAGCTTGTTTTGTTTAGTTCATTGCCTTGAAATAAAACGATCCTAAAGTATAGTAAACCTTATTTTGTATGTTTAAATTTTAAACGTCTAGTGCTGTAATTTTTTCATCAATATTTTGTATTTACGTAAACTGATCTTAGTTAACATTTTAGTTTAATCAACTTTTTTTTACTGTACAAAAGTAGAGAATATGTAAACAGACGAAAAATTGCTGCTTTTATAATATTAACAACTGATCTCATTTGTCAAAATAAAAACATTTAAATACCAATTAGTACTTCAGATACTTCAATTATTTTAGTTTATTCTGTTTATTACTTCATGTTATATGCAGTTATCATATGTAACAAAATAATTGTTGTTATTCTTAATTTAGATGACTGTAATTACTATTGTTTACTAAATCTGTATCACTATTGTTTATTAAACGACGAAAAAAACCGTTCAAATTAGTTGGTTCAAAGACCTGGTGTACGAAGAAACCTTTTAACTACATAGGTACACCACTTATTTACAGTTTGACTTTTTTTCCAAAACATACTTCAAAGTAAGTTGAATCACTAGTAAATCTTTTACAGTAGCCTTAAATATCAAGTAAACAAAAACACAGTTAGAGAATCATTAGAATGATTGGACATTTTGATTTTTCTAAGACGCTTTGCTAATTCAAACGCATTCTAAAATATATTTCTTACATGTCATGACGAAAGACCTCATTTATTATTAATAGGACTTGCTATGGTTATACTGGCGCTAAAATGGAAAAGCAATTTACACTGTTAATTATAAACATTTTAATTGTTTTATGTTTAAGTAATTTTACAAAGATAAGCTTAGTGTAAACATTTCAGAAATCAATAAAGTTAAAGTTTTTCTTTCTTTTAAACTGATTATTATGTATTTTTTATAACTTTATTCTAGTGTTTTTACAGCTATTCTAAATTGTATTTTTTCCACTACCAAGAAATATAATGATTTAAAATACCATACAACTCAAACTTATCGGAAACAACTAACTAAAATTTGCTTAAATATCAAAAAAATAGTCAGATTTTTATAATTTTTTCGGCTTAATAGAAAGTATATTATATTTTTAAAAACTATTAACTTGGTCAGTTTACCTATGATAAAAAAAGGTTTAAGTGTTTTATTAATAAAATAGTTGATAAAAAACGTATTTTTATTTACCCTGTCAAAACATGTATGCAATTAAAACGAAGACATTTAACAAACACAAGTTTTTAATGTCGTTTACAAACGACTTATAAATTAAAAACTAAACAAATACAACATATATTGTTTGAAAACCTAAAACTCTTTTGTATGCATAGCACTGTAAATCAAGTGTAAAAACTTTTTTGACTTATTCAATAGGGTACATTTAATTTTGAAGCATTAACACAAAATCTTTTATATAAGATTTATATATAAGGTTTATAGGTTTATATAAAAAAATATTTTAAATAAATATATTTGATTTACATGTTGTATAGAGTGAGTTCGTACTTTTAATGTCATATTTAAATTTTGATAAACTACAAAAACAATTGTAACGATATATATTTTAAAAAAAGCTAAAGTAAACTATTTTTAAAGCTTAAAAAATTCAAAAGAGTTTTAAAATGGGGAGTTATTTTTTACTTGGAAATATTTTTGTAATAATGTAGTTTTGCTATATATATTTAGAATGATTACAATGCAAACTGTCATTATGATTTTTCTGGTTTTTTGTAACTTAAATTTTAAAAAAATATATGTTTTTAGTTGCCACATCAATAATCATTGACTTTTTTAAGGTGATAATTTGTAACTACAATCACATGTATCTAATTATCAACATTAGTTGTAACAAAATTAATTTTTTCAAGACGTTTAGTTTTACTTGTTTTACTAGCAATTGGGAGTATAAGTGGTATTATCGTTTTGTACATATTATTACACATAATGTTTATTTTTATTTTTCGATAAAATGAATTTTTCAATGATAATGAAAAACAAGTTTCTAAGTTTAAGTTTGATAGTGTAAACAGTTATATTAAACATATTAGATCTTTGGTTTTGTTAACAAAGTTAGTAAGTTTAAATTAAATACAGTTTTGTTGACTGCAATTTTTTGCTTACTTAAGATGTGTTAACTTATATTTTATCCGTAAAAGATTTACTGAACTTTAAAATTTTATTTTGTGTAAATGTTGCTTAATTGGTCAATTATAAACTTGTTGGTAATTACTTATACGTTGTTTGTTGAACGATAAAAATAAAAGCGCTCAAAATATTTGGCCCTAGAACCTGGTGCACGAAAAATCCCGTTGGTTATCGAGTCGCATACCATGGATATCTTTTAACGTCTTGTCAAGGACATATTGCTTACAAATTAACTTTTTTTTTCAAGTGTTTCAATACAAATTACAATTTTAAGCAACCTATATAACCATACGTGTTTGACTCTACCAAGTTAACAGTTTAACATAATTATATTTAAATTGAATTATAAGCTTGAGTCACAAAACCAACTGAACTGTAGACGACATATTTTCACAACATTATTTATATAAACTTTAAAATTTAGTTCTCAGTTTTTTAACTTTTAAGATTTAGTTTTTTTCTTGTTTTTATCTTACTTGAAAATTTTGTTCACACAGCTAAAAAATATAAATCTATCTCAATTTCGAACATGAAAGAAGAATATTATACTAGTTTTACCTTTACTAATTAACTTAACAAAAATTTAACAACTCGAAAGTGACCTGTTTATTTCGAAAATCGATAAAAATATTTAACTCACTAATATACTAACGGAAAATCAAATCTACTTTCGTTTTAAAATAATTTTATATTAAAATATTATATTTTATATTTAAACTATTTTTTTTAAGTTAATAACTTTAATCGATATGCTACAGTAGTTTCACAGTTTCACCTGAAAAAGTTCATATATCTTTAACAATTAAACATCTTATTTAGATGCTTTTATAATAAAAGTCTTCTATTAATAGCTAAGAAAATAAAAACGTGCTCACAATAACCATATATTGTTCTTTTAAGCTTTTGAAAACCGGTAATTTCTAGTTTTAATACAACTTTTGTTTTTAATATAATTAATGACAGTACTTTATTTATTAAGGAAACTATTTATTTGCATCAACGATAAAGTATATATTTTACCGATAAGTTTTAACTAATTTTGTCTTAAAACATACAACAGTTTTTGATATGTTATACTTGATTTTCGGTTTATGTATGGAGATAAATTGTTTTGGTTATTTCTTTTCAATTCATAAGTATTTATGCCAATTAATGGTTATTTTTTAGTCATTTTTAAATATTTTAGATAATTAAGTTCTGTTGTAATTTATTTCTATGATGAAATAATAAATAATGTTAAAACGTATTCAACATATGTTTTATTTTCTTGTCAATTTGACTTGTTACATTACTAATTTGTTTCAAAATATTAAAAATAAACTTTAATTAAAAATACTTTATTCTGCTTCTTTAGTCTCTTCGAAAATTAAACAAATCGATTTGAAATTTATACTTTCACTTTTTTTTACAAAACTACTTAAAGAATTTTAATCTTTTTAATGTACAATATAATTTTTTTACTAGCCAGTCCAACGAACCAATAAGTAGAATTAAATTAAAGTTTTAAATTTCGAGTTAATTATTGACATCAATAAAGTAAATATATAAGATTCAGTAAACTAATACTTTAAACATACACCTCAAATATCGATAAAACTTTTTTTTTGTTCAACTAAGTTGCTTCTATAACAGAATTATATTTGGTAAAAACTGTAATTTGCATAGAAACTGTTATACTATGCATAGAACTCTTGAGAAGCAATAAAAGGTTTAAAGATTATTTACATACTTTAATAAACTTTAAAAAAAAAAAAATTTTTTTAATATTTTTTATTAAACAGTTTTCATACCAAACATAAACATTTCCTAAACTTTTTTTTTTACTGAAATGTTTTTTTGAAAAACGGCGTTTTAAATTATAAAGATACATTAGACAGGTGCGCCTGAAACTACGTCTTATTTATTTTTTTCAATTTTAATAACTTAAAGGTTTTCCCACACAAATCTCTACAACTTTTATTTGTTATTCAGCTGATTAAAAACAATTTAGTTACATTCAGGTTTTTTGTTATCAAAAAGACTCATTTTTGTAGTTCTGAAAATTTGTCGTGTGAAATGAAAATTTACTATTCACTTTTTTTTTTTGTTTTTAGAAATGTATAGTTTAAGAAAAGTATAGTTTAATATATAATATGAAATTTTTGAATAAAGTAAAACGAGTTATTAGGATCTGATTTTAAAACCTAATTTTGTTAATTGTTCTTTAAGCATACAAAAGGTAATTAGATTTTTTGATTATTTATTTAATAGTTATTTATTAAAGAACTACTTTATAGTCTCATCATCTATTTATAAACAAAAAACAAGTATAAATACATTACATTTATGTAAAATTAATAGAAATATCCTATAAACAAAAACTGTTTTTATTCAAAATCTAGTTTGAAATTAAATGTAATTCAAGAAACAAAAAAAAAGTAGATTTTTTTATTGAACATTTATTAATGAAAAACGTTTTAGGAGTAAATAAGTAATCTAAATAAAACATTTAGGTGTTAGACAATTTTTTGAAAGCAATTAAAACACTTTTTTGAGCAAATTTGTTTTTAAGCTTTATTTTATTAAGTAAAACTGTTTGAAAATTTTTAAGTATGATAATAATAAGTAAGGTTTTTTTTTCTTACAGGAAAAAAGATTTTATTTCAAAAATAAAAAACAACTAATATTAAAGCTTAGTTAACTTTTAAATTTATTACAAACTTTTAAGAAATGCGTCCTGAAGTTTATAAAATTTAAAGTGTTTTTAAAACTCAATCTAAACCACGTTTCGTGTACATTAGCTTAACTCACTTTAAGATTACATTTAGTAAATTGAAGTATATTTACATGTTTTTGAACAGCAAAACTTTTATAAAATGTAACTTAAATTTTAGCTATATATAAAAACAAACATCATGTAATAGTAAAAAAGGCAGCCAAGTATGAACTAGTTAACGTTTGTTAAAGAACGAAAAACAATCTAAAGCTTGATAATCTTCAGTTTTTGATCAAATTTATTCAGTCATGTTCGAGTTAATCTACTCTAAACCCTGATCACAAAACTACTTTTGCTTTTAATTAAGTTTGTAGTTAGGGTGATGCAACACTGTGGTAATCTGTTTAATTAAACTAATTTTAAAGCTATAGACGTAGTGAAAGACTCAATTTTACTGCATGCAAAGTTAAACGGCTTTAATACCAAGTGCACTAAACATAAAATTTGTTTTACATTGAGTTGTTTTAAATCGATTTAGCTCTTAATTGTTTTGGCTTTAGTATGTTGCTAAAAAGTTCGTTTTTAGTAATTATTATATTATACTTTAAAATATAAACTGGTTATATAAGTCATTACAAGAATGAATAAATAACTTTTGGTTCAAAATGTTGTTTTTTTATGCCCCTGTTAATTATCCTTGTTATCAGCAATGAAGTTCTTTTTAAACTGAACTACATGATCATTTGAATATTTCCGGTTGCTAGAATTTTTGCTGCGTTTGTTTTTAGGAAACTTCAGAAATTTCAATATCTAAAAAAGTTAGGATTTTATTAATTTTCAAGCTCTAATTATTTGTAAAATAATATATATATTTTTTTTATCACTGTAGGTTATTCTCTAAACATGAAAAATTCTTTTTTTTTTTTTTGCTTTCTAACTTTGCCATAAATATTGTTTTCTTGAAAAAACTACGTTCAAAACAAGAAAAACATAGATTTTTTGATTAAATTGTTTTTTAAACTTGTCAAAAAAACGTAGTACATAATCATGAGTATTTATGCAAGTTAAAATAAAGCAACTAAAACTCAACAAACAAAAACCTTAACCAAAGTTTTATTTATAAAAAACTTTGTCTTATTAAATAAGTTTTGATACCCTATAAACTATTTTATAGTAAAAATTTAAAAAGTGAATAATGTAGAAGAAATTATTATGTTATATTATAAATAAATAAAAAAGTTATTTAATATCTTTTTATAATTTTTTGTACAGAATATTTTAAAATCTATTTAAAATTATAATTAAAATAATTTATTTTTAAAGGTTACTGAAAGTAAAAGATAATATTAATTTTTAGATTAAAAAGTATAATAAAATTTACACAGTCATTTGTATGTGCGTAAAAAAAGTCTGTGTTTTCTGTCAATGCTAACAAGATCTAATCACTATATTGATTTTTTAATTTTTAATAGAACAGCTTTTAATAAAAGATTATTGTAATATACATTTCTTATAGTTAAATGTTTTTTGTACATACTTTAAAAAATATATAGAATATGTTTAGTACTGTAGCACGTTTGTTTTTATAAATATAGAAAACTTTATTTAAAGTGTTTTGTTTAATTTTATGTCAGTAAAACATTTAATAGACAGCTGTGCTTTCGAAATCGAAAAAAACAAATAAGTTATTAGAACCTTATTATTAAGATAAACAAACTTTGAATTTGAAGTCCTCACGAATAAAAGCATACAGGATTGGATTAAAACAGGAGTGAGTGTAAAGGATACAAAGGCAACTCATATGAACTAAATATAGTATTTTCATTTGATGTTGTTGAAAATCTGAATATTTAAAAATAAATTTTTATTCCTTTTAAACAACATCTATTTATATATTTTTAGTTCTGTTAAAATTAATTAAAAGGTTTTACTAAATCAATTGTTTAAGCTTATAGAAAAGTATTTAAATTATCAATATAGTATTGGTATGATCAATAAGTATAAATCTTGTACTAGGTTGTAGTATGTTACTAAGCATTTTTAAAATGTATAAGTAACTAAGAACTTACGAATATAATCTTTAAATTGTAAGAAATACATGAAATGGGTTATTTGATTCGGTAGCCAGCAAGTTACATAGAACAAAACAATAAACATCACAGTCTTTGTTGCCTTTTTCTGTAAAATGGTAACAACATTTTTATTGCTTAAAACCTAAAAATCAGCGTTATTGTTATAAGTGTCAATATCTACATTTTTTTTACTTTTTACAAATTTGAATATTTTCAAACTGTCTTGTAATATTTTTATCATCTTAAATTGTTTTTATTTTACGATTACCTGTCTTATTTTAGTTTGCCGTCCCAAAGTCTTCTTATTTTTAAGATAAACAACAATGCAGGCACTGCAAACACAGATGATAACAAGGGGAATTAGAAAACCTGGAATCAGCCTGTAGTAAAAAGTATAAAACCTTACAAGTTTGAAAAAAATAGATTCTATTAAATATCTAATATTTAATTAGTATGTACGAATGTGCCAAAATACCTAAAAACTGAATTTTTATTAACATTCCACAAAAAAATTATGATTGGCATAATAAATAAAGAACTAGTATAATTATTTTGATGTCTGAAACATGTTTTTGTATATGTATTAAAACTTCTTAAAAAAAGTATTAAACTTTGCTAGTTATAAGCAAAAAAAAACTAATAAAAAAAGAATAACTCTTTCAAATGCAAAAAGTTATTTCAAATATTTAATTAAACAATTCTAAGTAAATTTTTAAATGTCATTTTTAAATGTCTAAAACTTGAAATTTTATATTTTATAATTTTTTTGCTTCGAAAATAAAATTTTAAAGTAAAAAAACAAAAAAAAAATTTGTTCTTGAAAAAAGTCTTTTATTGTTTTTTAAACGTTGAAAATATAAAAATTAGTTTTTTATTTGTTTTGAATAAGGTTATCTTTTTTTTTATAGAAAAAAAGTTAAGCTTAAGTAGTTACTTATGTTATATTATAACTTAATTACAAACGTATAGTGTAAAACAAACCTTAAAAACGTCTGAACATTCAACATAACTTTTTGTGGTCCAAATCTAAACCTACATACTCGAAATGTGCCTGTATTAGTTTTATTTGTTGTAAATTTATTTTAAATGTTTGACTGTGTTTGTAGGTATGATAACAGTTCATTAATAAGTCGATCTAAAAGTTTTCTGAAAATTATAAAGTTTATACTTTTGGTTCGTATATTAAAAGTATATGAGTACACAATAGAAAATCTGTACCGAGACTGAACTTGTAATGCTGTTTAAAACTACTTAACGGGTTGTTAAGGTTTTTTGTGTTTTTATATTTCATTTTAATAATTCAATTAAAGAAAGAGCCACAGAAAACAAAACTCAAGTCGAATTAATTTTTCTGTGAACTTTTATAAGCTTTTTACTAAAGCCTATCAAAATAAGTTAGACTTCTTGAGCAGTTGCAGTAGTTACTTGAAACATAAAGTAAGTATATGCTTTATATAAAAACAATCATTCAAATAAACACGTACCATTTGCTTGAGAAAAGACTTGACAATTTATACCTCCTGGTAAAGATAGGCAAACAGATATTAACCAGGCAACAAAAACTAAGACCTTCGCACGATATTTCGATCTAGAAAAAAAAAAGTAGTTAAGTTTGTGAAATTTGAGCATGACATAAATATTTTTCTACAAATACTGTTAAAATTTATTATAGAATTATACCATAACAATGCAAGACCACAATCTACAAAATTAGTTTTAGTTAGATTTTTTTTTAATATGATTTCGTTGCAAAAATTAATTTTTTTAAATCTTTTAGCAACGATAAACCCAAAATATTTATAATAAATTATTTATATAAACTTTTTCGGAATTTTTTGAGGTATAGAGAATTCCAAGAATAAATCAACGATAAAAACTTATTTTAAAATCATTATTTTTGCAATAAAATATCATAAAAAAATAATTTCACTTATGTAAAGTAAACAAACCTCAGGGAACCGTATTTTTTTATAAAAAACAACTGCAATGACTCTATCTACTGCCATAATAGAAACCAGTAAATTTCCAAGGTACATGTGCATTAGAGTAATTGTACTGATTAATTTACACGTAAAATCTCCAAATATCCAGCTATATAATATTTTAAAACAATTATTTATATGAATTAGTGGATTTACTGAAGAATTTAAAAATTTTCTAGTTAAGGAAAACTATATATTTAATTAACACTTATATACTTTAATTCGAACCAAAAAATAGTGTTTAAGTTCGGATAATAAAATGTTTTGATAAAACTAGTTTTTGTAAGGGTGATTGTGATTTGTTATTAGATTGATAGTCCTTTAACCTAAAATTTGCATATAACTGTTCGTATGAATAAAGTATTAATTTATGTAGTATTCCCTTTCAATTGAGATTCTAACAAAACCCATGACAATTTAGTAACAAATAAAAATACTCATTAATATTTAATTTTAGTTGTTTCGTCTTTATTGACCGCTAATGCAATTTCGATATGAATAAAAGTTTTTCGCTTAGGTAAAAACGATTGCTATTTCCATAATGAATATTATATTTAAAATATCAGTTTTATGCAGAAGAAGTATAGCTAAATTAATAAGCTCATCAAATTAGCCATTTTATTTATTTATCCATAAACGATAAAACATAAGTAGATAAAAACGTCTAAACTCACAATCTACTCATGTAAAAATCACATATCCAAGAAGGTAACATAAGAAGAAATACGAAATCAGTGATTGCTAAATTTATAACGTATAGATCCGTTATACTTCTCCTTTTAGCCTAAAAATAATCGTTATTTTTGCACAAAATTTATAAAAAAAAACCACTGAATGTTTCTTTTTCATAGAAGTTAAGAATACAGTGTTTTAGAGTTGTTAATCTATAAGTGTGTTTAAAAACTTTTTTTATGAAACTATACAGGTTAAATAGTTCATTTTTAGTTAATGCATGGTGATGTTTATAAAAATTGTAAATTAAAACGCTATTTTGTTAACTTTAACGAGCTTTTAAGCTAGATTTAAAATAACTTAATACAACAAATCGTTTTACTTGTCTCATGACGTAAACCACTGTGAAGTTTCCCAACAATCCTACAAAACAGACTATAGACAGAATTGTGGGTATTACCCGGTACAAAAACAATTCAACATCGAGTGTTGTGTCGTCATTAGATGTTAATTTCTCAACTGAAGTTGTTACATTTGTCGACGTCATTTTATTCTACAATTTGACTGAAAAGTTTGCTCACAGTGAACACAAAGCAAAAGTTAAAGTTCAATTTGATACTTATTCGAATAAAAAATAGTATATTAATTTTTTATTTTTAGGTTTTATAATTGTTTCATTATTAATAAACACTGTTTGTTTAGATAAGTTTGTTGATGTAGTCGAATCGAACCTGTTTAGGTTACCAATTTACTTACTTTATTTTGTAGAACTTTTTCCAGTAAATATTCCTTTAGCTTATTTGATTTAGCAATTCGTTTATTATTGAAGCTTTTTTTCTTTAGAGCTTCTGTTGTTTATTTTTCTGTGAGTTTAAACATTTGACGAGCTTTTTTATTATGAAAAACTACACCCTAAACACTAATAAAAATGTACATGCTTAGAAAATAAAAATTCACTTGATAATGTTAAACGTTATAAGTAAGAAAAAATTTCTGAAAAGGCATTGGATTATTGATTTTAGGCAAGTTTTCAAAGTTAGCGGCATGGAACTAATCTACTATGCATTAAAATACTACTTATAAATCAAATTCCTGTCTATTCTTTGTCAGTATTTAGTGAACTGAAATAAATTATTATAAACTCTAATATTTTATACAGTTAAAATAAATGAATTTAGTATCCATTTATTTTAAAAAAACATTTTTATTAAGTCATAATGAATAAAGCTTATGACATGTTACATTAAATGTTAAATTGTGACTTGTTTTTGCTTTGAAAACAATATTTTTACAAAAAAGTTATTTTTTTGTTTTTTATTTATAAAAAATTAGAAACTTTTTGAAAATAAATATATGTTTAAATGTTTGTAATTGTTTGTTTTCAAAACTATTGATTAACTCTGAAATTTATTTTTTTTTACGATTCCATAAATTTTAGTTTGGAATAGTTTAACAAAATCTATATAAAACAAAACTTTTATTCATTTTAAAAAGTTACAACTTAATAAAACTGTTTTTTCAATTTAATACTAACCACGATTGGATAATTAACAAAAAATATTTTTGAATCTGATTATTTGTTTAAACTACTAATTTAAACGTAAAACTAAGTTTATTATACTAATTTTTATATATTTATTTATTTATACTTTGTTTTTATTTTTAGGCAGTTAAGTATTAATAACCAAACATACTGGAAACGTTAGTACATTAGTATTTTAATAAAAAAAAAATATTTATTTTTTAGAAAATCTAGGTGTTTTGCAAGTCAACTTAGTATACAAAGAGTTATTTTCCTTGTTGTACTGTTGACAACTTTTCACTTTCATTTTCAACTAAGCTGTACATTAGCGATTCTACGCGTAGTTAATTGACTTTCAATGCACGCTTAATATTGAAATTTGCTTTCTTATTGAGTTTTAAGTTCTTATTTTTTGATGTACTGATAAGTGATTAAATGTAAAAATCTACTAATCTTAGACAAATACACTGTAAAATGTATCTAAAATAGTATTGTGTTTCTGTATAGCTACTTTATTAATAGAGTTATTTAGAAGGTATTTATAAGTGATAAACACAAATATTAATAAATTTATTAACAATAGTATTAAAAAAAACGAGATATTTTAAAATATTCATTGATATGTACATGAGTTTTAAATTCATTTTCATTAAGTAGTATTTTGATTATTTTTAGATGTATATTTAGACTAAAGTAAAATTTTTGTTTTGCTTTCGACAAACTTAATTTTTTATTACAACAGTTTCTCTACTTCATTTAAAACCGAAACAAAATTAAAAAAAAGTATTCATTATCAAATTGAGTTTAAAAACGTTAAGATATATAAAAAAAACAGTTTTATAGGTATTATTTATTTTCATAAAGTTTATAGTGTAATAAAACATGAGACGTTTATTAAACTAAGACTTCCTAATGCTTAAATAAAAAAATCCTAAACTTCAAACACTATTTTTGCCATTACTTATAAACATATGAAAATTACTAATTCAAGTTTTTTAAACAGTTTACACAAAGTGTACTAATGCTTTTGTTTTTCCTTATGCTTAATTATTTAAAACTTTACTTATAAAAAACAGAAAATTATTATTTTAACAAATGTTTATCAAAAACAACTTTTTTACCTTGTGCTTAAAAAAGTAACTATAATTTAAACTTTCCTTTGCAAAACATAGTTTTTATAAAACTCAAAAACATTTTAAAAATTAAAAGATTTGTTTTTTAGTTAAAGAAATACTGATAACTTTGAATATTCGGTTTTTAAAAAATTCTTTTTTACTCCAAACGACGTTGAGCAGCTTTTCATAAAAAACTTCTATTGAATTAAACGGAGGTTAAGATTAATTATCCTAGTTAAAATTTATACTATATAACTTTATGAATCGAAGTACTTTTTATTAAAATAACTTTTGCTAAAATTAAACGAAATTTCTTAACAATCATTACTAAATAGTAAAATGATGCTTTTGTAATATTTATCTTTTGGTAGCTAAACTTAAGTATTCTATTCGACTAGTATCTACATTTTGCTTTTTTCCTCCACTATCTAGAATTTTTCAAACCTTTTATTAATGTTTTTTTTAACAACTGACTCTAATCTCTTCTTTCGACTTACACATTATTTTTTTTAATGTATATTTTATGTAAGTTACTTTCTGTAACCGATCTACTATATTTTAGACCTAATTTTTATGTGTTGTCGAACTTTATGAAATAAATTAAAAAAATAATTTAAATTCAATATACAAAAAAATCAAAAACTAGTACCTAATCAATTATTAAAACATTATTTTGTTACTTACTCCAAATTTTAATAAAACAGTTTAGTGCTTCAAACTTTATATTTATTTTAAGTAATTTAGATTTTCAAATTAAAAATTAACTGTTAATCACTGAATCAGGTTTAAATACTTTAGATTTCTTTACTTTTTACTAGATATTAATTAATCTTTTTTAAATTGAACTTCAAAGTAAAGTCTTAAGAATAAGTATTTTTCTTTATGAAGAAAACTTTAGTCTGCTAAAAGCTTAATACAAGTTCAACGAGTTGTTAAATAGATTTCCACTGATTAATAAGTGAATTTATTGAGAAAAAGCGAATTTTTATGCAAGTCGAACTGTACAGGTTAAAAGATTAATTTTAATGGCTGTTTCGAAATTTTAGTTAATCTAATAAATAAAGAGATGCAGTTACATAACTAAACGGTCATAAATTGTTGTGTAACCAACAATTACATATTTATTATGTTACTTAATAGACTGATGTATTACATAAAACTCCTCTTAAAAAAATTTTAAATGTTGATTTACTAGCTGTAAATTATTTATATATCAATGCGTCATAACTTTGAAAATTTTGGCAAGAGTTAAGTAACATTCAATATTTAATTTCTAAATTGAATTGACAACTCAGATTTACAAAGAAAACTCAGTTCTACACCACATCTAAATATGATTAATTTAATAAAAAGTAAATAGATTTTGTTTACATAATACTAAATTTGAGTACAGTTAAATTATGAAAGCAGACACAAAATAATATAATATTAAAGCTAAGTGCCATGCAATAAAAGAAAAGTTTCAAAATTATAGATTATCGACTAAAAATAAATAATACATATACTTGTAAATAGTTAATGTATACAAAAACACTTTACATTTTACTAGTGTTTTCTCTAACAATTAACTCTGATCTTTTTATTCAACTTCCGCATTAAATTTTATATGTAAGACAGCATATTTAGCGTAAATTACGCATCCTTGAAAATATGTTTTTACTAATAAACGAATACAATCAATTACAAAGTGTTTTGATTTTTATTCTCAATTTAAAAAAAGAATACTATTTATTTAAATTTTAAATTAAAAATTAGTTGTTAGTCATTGAGTCAGGTTTTAATGCTTTAAAATGTTTTTATTTATTTACGTTAATTAATTTTATCTAAGGTTGTACTTAGTGATAAAGTTTTGGGAATAAGTATGTTTTTTTTATGAAGAAAACTTATGTCTGCTGTTAAAAACTTGAAACATGTTTAACGAGCTCTTAATATATAAATAATGTATAAAACCTAAAAACAGTCTCGCATTGATGAATTAGAGAATTTATAGAGAAATGCAAATTTTTGTACAAATTTTTAAAGGTTACAACAATTAATTATAACGGCTGTTTCATAACTTCAATTAGTACGTTAAATAAAAAGATGTAATTACTTAAAAAAGGTCATAAGTTGTTGTGTTATATTTATTGTGTTTCTTAATACACTGGTGTGGTACAATGAACTGCTTTTAAGATTTCTAAATGTTTATTTATTATCTTTTAATTAGTTAAATGGAATGAGTCATAATGAAAATTTTGGCAAGACTCAGAAAATATACAATTTAAAATATACAAATAGGTAAAACAAGTTAAAACTACAAAAAAAACTCAGCTCTACAACACATCTGAGTATAATTAATTAAATGATATGTAAATAATTTTGAGTACAACTAGATTATTAAAACAAACACAAAGTAATAAAATATTAAAGCTAACCGCAATGCAACAAACAAAAACCAAAGTTATTGGTTATCAACTAGAAATATATAAAAACATATACTTGTGTAATTTAAATGTATAAAAAAACATTTTTTATAACTTAGACAGCTTATTTAGCGTAAAGTACGTATCTTCAAATATATGTTTTCATTAATCAAACAATTAAAAAACTCGATGAAAAAAAATGGTAAAAGAAATTGATAAGTTAGATGTTCTTTTTAAATATATAACATATATTTATAAAGCTTATAAAAATTGTAAATAAAGCTTTAATATTAAAGATTAAGGTATTGAAAACTTTAAGTTTTTATTTTTTTATATAGACCCCGATATTTAAATTTAAAGAACATTAACAACAATAGAAACAACAGTATTTAAAAGTCTTTTCTTGTTTCTGTTAACATTTATTATGATTAAAAAAAAATATATTTTTGAATTTTTAAGCTTTAACATGTTAAATTTTAAAGTTGTATAAGTCTTTAAAAGACAATCCACTTCAACCAACATAGAATTTTATAACTTTTTGTCTTATTTAGTTTACAAACTAAATTTTCAATCGAACATTTGTAACTGACTGGAAACTGTTGTACCATTTACATCACACGTGCCTCTGTTGTTTTGTTCGATTTTATTCAATTGCATGAAGTAAATTTATCTTGAATAAAAGAAAACCGGATGCTGTTGTTAATTTTTACTCTTTATTTTTACAACTTATTATAAAAACACATTAATTTAGTTAACTTTAACTTATGTTGATAAAATTAAAAGCGGTCAGATGTCAGTATTTGACAATAATATTTACAAAATCGAAATGATAGTTAGTTACTTAAAACACATATCTGTTATAAAAAAACAAAGTGTTATAAAATTTCATAACTAGTGTTTATAAAAATATTTAAATACTTAAATACTGTTTGAAAATAAACGAACACTTTTGTATTAGTTTCCAACTCAATGCAATGAAAACGTTTTAGCTCTTTTAGGCCTAAATTAATTTAAGTCCGAGTAAAGTAGAAAAATTAAAAAACAAAAAACAAGTGGTTTTTTGTTCATTATATTGAAAAAATAAAAGAATATATTATCTTATTTCTTTAAAATAACATTATATTATTGATAATAATGCTTCAAGTTAAAAGAAACAATTTTTCTGTGATAAAAAATACAAGTTAAAGTAATATTTTGATGTATGTTAAGCTTCACTTCTTGTTTTATTGCCTTAACCAGTATTATTTTTCATAAAATGCGTATTTTTCATCAACTCATTGAGTAAGTATTTTAATTGCATAAAGTTAAGAAGCAAAAGTTTGATCGTACTCATAAATAAACTTTCCTTACTATGAAAAATATTATATTAAATCTAAGGCTTATTGAAAGGATATAAAAAATTTAAAAAATATGTTAGTTGCTATAAGGTTCTTATTTTTGTTTTAGCTAAAATAAGTTGGCGGTTCTTAAAGTAGATGGGCCAGAATTAAAAATAAAATCTACCCAAGGATCTTGATAAGTGTTTTTTTTTTGTTTCGTATTTTATTGAAAAAAATAATTAAAAAATTGAAAAAAAAAAATTTATGCAAAAATATGATGAGGTAATTATAAATTTAAAATGCATTTGTAACGCATCCCTGGTATTAAGTGAATATCAAAATTAAGCTTAACAGCCAATCATAATCAGCACATTGATAATTGGCATATCACTAATTATTATGTATAAAAGTTGATTGATGATGCAATAATAACACACACACATTTTTTATTACTGGCTTGCAGCCACTTTCTGTGTTGTTTGGTCACAGTTTTATATTTTGACATGAGCGTTGGTATCATTTCACTTACAGCTTATTTGGATTTGTTACTTGTTTTGACACATATCTAATGTTGATTTTGAGTGTTGGTGTCATTCCATTTACAGCTTATTTGGTTTTGCATTTGTTACTTGTTTGGAAAAAAACTCCATAGTTGAATTTGAACAGTTAAAATTCAACTCAGCAGTAACTACCAGTTTAAAATAGAATAACATGTTTAACTGTCTATTTGTACAATTTTATTAGGGGCTTATACTAAGACATTGCTAGGTTTTTATATTTTACTTATTTGCTAATTTATACAATCTTGTTAGAACTGATACTTATTTAAACTGTTTTTTTTTATAATTGACTAATTTGCCAATTTTGTAGATTTGTATTTGTTTATTGAACTTAAAGCTTAACAAATTTTTTATCTATTTATTAAAATAAATTATCTTAGTCTCAATTTTACCTAACATGGACTCAAATATAAGTCCCCTTCTAGTCTAGATGTAGCAAAGCTACCCTCTAGAAAACCTTGCCCACGATTTAGCATGGCCACTAATGTGTCCACCACCCCGGGACATTCCCCCCGTAAATCACATGATAAAGCTTATCTTAGTATTTTTTTTTTGTTTCGTATTTTAGTGAAAAAAATATTTTAAAAATTAAAAACATAAATTTTAAGCAAAAATTTGAAGAAGTAAATAAAAATAAAGCACTATTTTCTACTCAATATTGAATTTATGGCACATTTCTGAATACTTTTTATAAGTTAGTTAAAACTTTTATATTTTGAAAAGTCTTTAGAAGATAAGAAGATTTCGTGGGCTACTTATGTTGGCTTCTTGTCGTAATATAGCCCCTTTTAAGTACTATAGTGTTACTAAAACTATATTATATATATTTATTAGTGTTAATAGTGGAAATAACTTGATTGTTGTTAACATATCATAATTAGTGCAAAATGCATGGGCGTTTAATTAGAGTTTATTGAAAGTACAAAAATTACTCCTAATTAAACCGAACAAATAACCCGATATAGAATTGACTAAATAGAAATAAGATTATGTAAACAAAGAAAACGTTAGGTATGAAAGGTTTTTTTTTTGGTGTTATTCAGTTAAACAAACCTAAACTTCGTACCTGAGTTATAGCACGATAAGATAAGTAAAGTTTTTTTTTACTTGAAATAAGAAGCGTAACATTTTACACATTAAAATTTTTATAGTTTTTTTTTTACAAAGTAAGTGCAAAAAATATTTTCATGAATTAGAGCTAATAGCTTTTATGATAACCATTCCTTTTGTAAAGAAAAATATAGTTTGATAAAACTTTTATAAACAATAAAAGTAGACATTTTTCTTTGAATGTTGAAATATTAGAAATTAAAGAGCAATAAAGTAATAAAAAACTTATCTAAAAAGAAAAAATTGGGGTTCTGTTATAACTTATAGAACATACAAAATGTTCATTACAAATAAAGATAAGTCTTAAGAAATATGTAACACTACATTTTGCTTACTGCATTTTTCACAATTTATATAATTTCATTTTAAGGTAATTTTACACAGGAAAACAATTTTATATTTTTGTTGCTGCACATGTCTTTACAGCGATTTGGTTAAATGAAAGTTTCACACTGACCAAAACGTTTGTAACTACTGTCAGGATAGGCTTAGTAATTTGAAATATACTTCGGATCGTGTTAACGTTTTTATTTGCGACACAACGCACGCAAAATTAACCTGGAAAAATCCATGTCAGTACGCTGTTTTAACTAAACGCTTCAGCTAGTCATTAAAGATTCATTGTTTTTGGATGATCGTATAAATTTACTATTAGTTATAGCAGGAAAATTAGTTTGCCACTTCAGCCATTCTTCTTAAGTGAATAAAATGCTAAATAATACAGACATTTTTACCCTGCAATAACAAAACAAAAAGCCTTGCAGATTGTTAAAGATGTGGATAAAAGGTTGAACTCAACTTACTTTATGCTAAAGAGACTAGAAGCAAACTCTCCAGCATTATGTAGCTAACCATAAGTTCGATTTCAATTTGATTATACAGCTTAAGAATGGTAACAGACTAATCACATCATTCTACTGCTCGAAACTTTTTTCATTGTACAAAAGGAGTGTAGTAAAAACAATGCATTGTTCTTAAGTGTGATACCGCGTGTCTGATCACTGACGAAGTTTTTAAATTCAGAAGAAGTATCAAATTTTTGTAGAACATTAGCCAAAAAATAGAAGGGCGTGCGAGGAAATGTTCTATAACAACAAATTACTGTTATTCACAACAGCTATGGATCTACAATATTTAGTTTCCCTTCCCTTTCTTATCTCTAAAAAACAGTATTAAAAGCGGCTAAAATAAAATTTTAAAAAGCATTTCTGTTGTGAGGATGATCAAATCGGTAATTTTCTTATACTGCCATTAGAGAAACCAAAATTACAACCCTTTGCAAATTTGATCCGTAGAAGTTTTCAACTTAATAATCTTCGTTTAAAACAGAATCAAGCACAGTTACGCAGAAGAACAGAGAATAGAATTCTTACAATAAATAAATTTAAGTAGAAATTACTTAAAAAAAATATATTATTATTTGTTACGAAAATCTTGAATGCATAATCTAAAAAGCTAAAGTCTTAAATTGGTAGAAACTGACCGGAACAAAATACCCCCATGTTGCCAGCTTTGTAAGATATACCGTATTGTATTAAATATATTTTGCACTATCGTCTCATGTGTATTCTAAAATTCTATGTTCTTAAGCTGTTAGTTTGTACGAGCAAAAGCGTAATTGATTACTTCCAAGACAGGCGACAATATTTTAATTCTCCACCAAAGCTTGAAAAACCTAGACGAATTTTTGTAGTATAAGTGTGTAGAGACGTTTTTTGCAATTGTAGTTCGTTTTCTTTTTAAACAGTTACTTAACACAACTTATAATTCTATTTTGCAGTAATAAAAGCGTAATCCTAGGTCGTATTTTAAATATTTTATTTAAGTATAGATATCTTTAACTTTTAGGACTTTACTATAGTTGATACTTTATTTAGATTTTTGTAGGTCCACGTAATTTTTAATTCTACTTATTTTTATTATTATATACACTTGCGAAAGTTAGTGTTCTAATTCTGTTATGGTAACACTGATAATTTAATCTTAATTAAACATTAAACACTTTAACTTTGAGTGCGATTACGTTTTAGCTTTAAGGATTCATTAAAGTCAGTAGTGTGTTTTTTTAACTTTGCACAAATAACAATAATATAAGTTAGTTATTAATGTTGCTTGAATGCTTATAAAAAAATTTTAACTAAGCTTTTGTTTATACAGCTTAATATTTTATATCTTTATAATGTTCAATGTCGTTCGTTTTTTGTTAATTTAAAAGAATTACTATTGTAATAAATATGGGTTGAATTATTAATACTTTAAATATTTTATTTAAACATTTTTTACTAAATAATATAACAGATAATCATTATTTGTAAACTTTTATTGCATTTACATGCAAGCAAATTTAGCATTAAAGGTTATAAAATATTCGCATTAGGATTTGAATCCGGCCGGATCCTATTTAAAAAATGAGGCTCGGATCCGAACCCAGCATGATCAAAAAATTTTGATTTTATATATTGTGTATCCGAAAAAGTGTTATAGAGGAATAAAAATGAAAAACACGGTACATCGTAAAAACTAACAAAAATACACTTTATATATTGTTTGTTGAACTTGAAAATAAGTAAAAAAATTTAGTCTAACGACTCGGTATACGAAAAAACTATTAAATTGTTTACCCATCTTTCTGGATACGGTTTAGTGTCTTTTCTGGGAAATTAGGTCAAAGTTAGCATCTTATCAAAGTTAATAAGAGAAATGTACCTTAAAAATTTAAGTAGTATATATTTAAGTGTTGTGTGCATGTTGTCACAAGCTAAATGTTCTATATAAATTTATTATGTAAAACTCCAAAAAAGCCCAAATATACAAAATCAAAAACTGTTGTTTATTATACGATAAAAATCCAATCAAAAAGTTTGTTATAAGGACCTGGTGTATGAAAAAGCTTTAGGCTATCGGGTCGTACTCCATGTACACAGATTAGTATTTTGTGCAGAAAAAAAAGATAAAACTGTAGTTCATCGCACTCTTCTTATTATGAGCCTTGGGGTGTTTGAGACTGCTGGTAGTTGAGATTTTGAAGCGTTGCTGAGTGTAACTGCAACTGTAAGTCCATCAATTTCTTCGGGCAAGCTGCACAGCTGGAAAAGGTGACATAAATATTTTATTTTGATAAGAAAAAGCTTAGTTAAGCCGTATGTTCATTAAATTAAGTTTTAGTATTAGTGTTTGTATATTTAGTTAACACTTACCATTGAGTAGTACCACAAGGGGGTAGTTGAAACTGATTTTGGAACAAGAAGTTGAGGTACTGATGAAATGCCAAGTAGCCTATTGGTGGTTGGGAAAAGTTATCTATTTTAGATTTTATTCATGTTTTAAATGGTATACAAAATTTTAAGATTTTTTTATTAAAGTAGGTAGTATTTATATAATTATTTAACATTTACTGCTTAAGTTTATCTCAGGCAAGTAAAAAAAAAAATTACCGAGAAAACTTTTATTACTCAAAAATTAGTATGTAACGTACAAGAATATAAAAAAAACTATGAGCTTTTACTTACAATAAGTTTTGTTTTTGTCTTTTTTTATATAGAACATACAAAAATAAACCAAATTATATTTGCTTTATAGCTGGTTAAATTGACTAAGTAGTAATCTAATGTACAAAATCTGAATTATATCAACCTTTAACCCTGACAACTAATTTCCGTTTTAGACAATAAATTGAAACTTTTTAAAATAATTCAATTGTTAATTTTAGTATTGATAATAGTATATAATAAATATAACAGAAAAAAAAATAGAGTCTTAGACTGATAAAACTAAACTGAAACAAATATTTAATAAACTCTTAAACTTTATAAATACTAACTAGGCAATTGAGGGGTAGTTTGGCTAGTCTGTATAGAATGAGTACAAAGATTTTGGCTACTCGGTACAAAATGAGTTTGAGGAGTCTGTCTAGATTGTTTGGCAAGTCGCTTTTTGTGTTCTTTTTCTTCCCGTCTTCGATTTTGGAACCATACCTGAAAGAAAAATTGTAAATTAAGCATATTTTATTATTTTTAGTAACCAGACGTAATAGTTACTAGCTTTTTTGAACTTTCTGTTATATATACAATGAACACAGTTTTTTAGAGATATGATCTGCTATGTTTGAAAAACTTTGAGGAATCTCAAATATTTTTAAATTTTTCAAAAACTTCTAACCATTAAAACTTTCAAATGCTCAAAACTTGTCTTACAATAAAAAAAAAGTGTTTTATATTTTGCATAAAACTACAACTAGCTTAATTATTCTTACATAAGAGATCGAATTGAGTACTCAGCGATTTATTTACGACAAATAGTAAAGGTAAACAAAAATTAACATAAAAGCTAGTTTATATTATCACTTAGCTTTTAGATTAAATCTTGTTAGTCAGGGTTGTTTTGTACATACACTTGTACTTGACAAAAAACAAACGACAATTATTTATTAATAATAATTTAAACTTTGTTAAAAGTTGTCAGTTTTTTTCAAAGTGAAAAAGAAATTTTACTGAATTTAGTCTGTTTAAAAATTAACTATATTTGTTACCTTTATACCACGATCATTTGTTTTAGTTTTTTCCACCAGTTGTCTTCTTTCCTCAGCATTTGGGTTCTTCCCCCTTGTATAGTAATACTCTACTAGCATTTTTGTTTCAGTGTTACTAAAAGAGTACCTGTCTCTGTGAAAACAATTAAAATTGATAAACGTTTTTTTTTAAGTAAAAATTTAAAGAACTAACCTTTTCATATAACTAAGTAAAGTTATTTTTTGTTATGGATTTTATCTTATTAGTTTTAACCTAAACTAACAACCTGCTCTATTTTTATAAAAAAAAACTGCTAATATTTTTCTAAGCGTTTGTTGTGCGTATAACCTTTTTTATGGTAACAATAAACACCTCTTAAAAGTATGATTTTGCTGGCAGTAAAAATATTCTACAACCTTTTTGTGTAAACACTTTAAAGAAAATTAAAATCTTCAGTAAAGTTATTGTGAATTACCTTTTCGTCTTCTTAGCTGGTCCTTCAATGGTATCAGTTGATTTTCTCTTCGTAGGGTTGGGAGTTGCATTCATCTCTACATTATCACTGACATGTTCGATCAACTTAGTAGCATCGTTGTTATTTTTACTACCCTTTACAGAATTGCTAGGAGAACAATCTTCATCGATGATTAAATCATCTACGTTTTCACTGTCTATCTTATTTACCTTTGAATTTGTTTGAGCTTAATGCTATAAGTCAAAACCAAAAAAATAAACGAAATAATAAAACTTTTGAATTACCTCAACTTTTGATTTCTTATTTTCCTCAACAATGTCTTCTAGATTTTGTTGTGCCGTAGTAGCTGTTTTAATTGGAAAATATAACAATCTAGAACATAAACAAATAAAAGCATGTTATTTTAATTAGTTTATTAATTACCAAACATTTTACTTTGTTGCCAAAAAAGTTCAGTAAAATATACCTTTGCTCATCATCAATTCGTATGCGTTGGGCGGTTTGTTTTGATTGTTGTTTTCTATCTTCTTTTCCTTTTGTCTTCGGTTTTGAAACCAGTTCTAAAAAAAAACTTAGTGTAATAGTTTTGTTCTATGACAATATAAAAAAAAAACAAACTCTTGATTTAACGATTCAAAGGCTTGATTCAAAGGCTTGATTAAATTTAAGTTTTTTTTTATGATTGGACTATGTCTTTGCTCTGCACAAACAAAAACACTTCTAAATTCAGGAAAAAAGTCATTACTGTATGCATACCGTGTACTATATATGTACTGTAGTGACTATATATCTAAAAACTTTAGATCAATAAATATATTTAAATTACAAAAACTAAATTAAAACAGATTTTTTGTTTGAATAGAGCAAATATAACACAACAAAAAAAAGAAAAATTCACGGTATTTTTTATTTAAAATAGTTAGACATTAGATATTACTCTATGTAAACTGAGTAAAATGGATTTAAAGTTGTAAATTACTCGTTTTAAGTAAGGTACGTTCTTTGCCATGGGTTCGAGATCCGCACCTTAAGAATATTTTAACTAAAGCACTATAATATATAGAAAATGTTGTAGTTATAAATCTAAAATTATGATTTGTTTCAAGATTCTGTTGCAAATCCCTAAAGAATAAAAAGACGTTTTAACTGTTTTTGCTTTTTTGTATAGCAAATATTACAAATATCAAGTTTTAGTTTTTCAAAATTAGTGACTATAACATAAACTTTTCTTTACAATACTTTAAAGCTTGATTAAAAAAGACTTTACAGTTCATAAAATATAAAACTATCAGAAAAAAGCATTATTTTTAACACTGTTATTAGTTTCAGTCGGACAGTTTTAAATTTAACATCTTATAAGTTAACAGATTGAAACAAAATAATTGTTCTCACGTTGATAGCAACAGGATTTTTGCCCAGTTTCTCTCCAAGCTCCTTTTTTTGATTTTTGCTTGGTTTTTTAGTTTCATTGCGGTAAAAATTCTCTAAAACTTCCTTTTGGTGTTTAGTAAAAGCTGTTCGTGGCCTATATTTATTTGTTTAACATTAGATTAATATAATTTTAAACTTATTTGTTATTCAAACAACATTCTTACCTTCTAGCTTCTCCACTAAGGGTGTTTCCCTGTCTATGGTTTTGACTTCCACCTGAATTGTGTAAAAATTAAAAAATACTTAACATGCATTTAAAAAACTGTAAACTAACCATGTTTTAAACATTTTTTCTAAATCATTTCTGTTTTTTATACAGATTATAAACATATACTACAAATTTAGATAAGAATACTATTTTAAACATTTAACACATACTGTTTGTTGAAAAAGTCATGGCGTTTGGCATTGCAGTGTGCATCTTATTTTCTTGTGGGTGAACTAAGTGTTGGCTTGTCGATCCGCGTTGGTTAGCAGATTGTGGAGTCATTGGACATTGGAGATGCTTTTGTGCGTTTTGCAAAGTTGTAAAAGGGCTACTAGCATAAATTTTACTGTTTTTGGTAAGATCTAACCGATACCCAAGTGATGGAAATATATGTTTAGGGTTATAAGAAGCAACTGGCTTACTTTGCTTAAAAATAAGTTGGTTTGTGCCTGACGGATTCTTTTGAGCAGAAGTTGAAGCAATCAGTTTATTTTCAAGAAAGTGCTTGTTAGAAGTTGGGACTATAGGTGCTTCACTTTTTATGTTTTGTGAGTCCATTCTCAGTGTTGATATTATATTTAAATATCTAAAACAAACTTTGTAGAAGAGTTATTTTGTAAATGTTTAATATGCTTTTTGAAAACTTGGAACATTCATTGAATTAAATGTTTAGTTAATTTGAAAAATATGATAGTTTGTTAAACTTTACAGTGTAACATTACCTCTGAATGCAACCTTATTGTATTATTTTTTTATCAAATGATATAACCTTAAAAATAGCCGTTAAAAAATAAACATTATCAAAAAAAATATTATGTTGAAACAGCATACAGGAAACTGCTTTAATACAACATAAGTTTTTTGAATACTTTTTTTTTAAGAAACTAAAGCTTGCTGTACATAACTTTATTTATTTTTATGTTATGAACTTTTTTGATTTTAAACTGGTTTCAGTTTTTAAAGACACTCATAAATTCAAAGATGTCTTCAGTAAAAAATCTAAATTTTAGTTTTCTATTATATTTATAAACTAAGGCAACCAGTATTTAGCCACCCAATTATAAAACACCAACTGGATAATAAAATATATTTTATAATTTAACTACATTTAATAAAATACTAAATAAAATATGATAATAATACGTGATTTAAAAATGTTAATAAACTTAAACTACTTTTTACAATCTAATATAGTCATTTTAATTTTGATTCTAAAATAACTTGTAAATTAACATTCTTTTTATAGTCCTTAGTATCAAGTGCCTGAAGCTATTAAATGCACGAAGCTCTTCAATTAATGCCCGAAGCTACTAAACTATAAGAGATTATAATTCTCCTTATGAGCTTTTAAGAACTAATCTAATAAGTAACTTGAAACTTAAAGTCTGAGATATATCCTAGTTTGGATAGTGTAATGTAATATTTAACTTTTATGACTTTATAAACAAAGCTTTTTATGCTTAATACTTTAATGATATTTTTAGTGTTCTATCAAATAAACCATCAAAAGTGTTTAACTTACCATGTTGTAAATGTTAAAATAACATAAAAATGCCACATTAAAAATTAATAAGTAAATACGCAGTTACACATTAAACTACTGATAAGTATGCAGTGATAACTTCTATCCATTGTTAAGTAAAAATATTAAAAAACAAATAAATTAGCTACAATTTTTTATTTTTGGTCTTTCATTTAATTACTTGACTAAGTTGTAAAAAAAAACTTTTTTTATTCAATAAAATGAAAAAATTCAAGAAGAATAAACACATAGATTAAAAAAACCTAAACATAAACTAACCGTACATTTACTAAAGTAATCAAGCTAGCCTAAATTAACCTGAGTTTTTCAAACTAGCCTGCAACAGCCATAAGTTTTATAACCTAAACAAGCCTTAATTAATTTGAGTTGAGTAAAAGAGTGGTGCTTCTGCGAATTCTATACTTAATAGCTATTAAGTTATTAATATAAAGTAATGCATAAATTTTATAAAAAAATAATGAATTTAAAATTGAAACAAAATCGTTTTAACTACACTCATTCATTTAGTATCAGTTTAGTAATCACACTTTTTATAAACTAACCACATTAAAATTAAATTTTCTTATTATACTAAATTTAAGCATATAATTTCATAATCAAATAACTGAAATAGAGAGTATGTTACAATTTATTAAAATTAAAAACACTTAACTTTTGTTGATCTAATTATCTGCAATTAAAATCAAAGTTAATTTAGTTACGTTTGTTTTTGTGAAACAGCATTTTCATGTTTGAGTATTTAATTTTTATATTATGGCTTTAAGTAGTTTAAGAATACAGTTAAATAAATAAAAATGATAAACAATAAATCTTGACTACAAACTAACTAATGGTTTTCTAAATTTATAGTTATTTTGAATTAATTTACTACCTTTATCAATTTATTAATTTCAACTACCCTGACATGAATTTTACTTTTTTCAGTAATAAAATACTCCAACTGGGTTAATATATTTAAATTACTTTAAATATAAAGTCTTTTTAATAATTTTGTTGGTTAGAATTTAAGCCTATTCAGTAGTCAAAATAAAAGAACAAATACGCTACACTAGGCAAAAAAAAAGCAGTTTTTATTTCTAATGTAACCACTTTAAGGTTAATTTGAAACTTTTACTCATCTAACACTTAAGTTAGAGTAAATATACTGAGTATAGTTTTTATTTGCTGACTTGCAGCACTAATTTTTTAACAACAAAGAAAAAAAAGGTGCACAAAAAGCTACTAGATTCTTGTTTCATATTTACATTATATACAGCTTGTTATATTTTCTAAAAATATATAAGTTAACTAAACTAATACCTTATAGTATTAAATGTAGCATAAAGATAATGATGTGTTCATGTCTTGAGTTAAAAATAACTTTAATTTTCAAAAGAACATTCATAATTTTTTATTAAAACAAATTTTAAAAATTACTTAAAAATCACGAACAAATTTAGTATGATAAATATTAAATAAATTATAACAAAATTTATATTTATACTTTTATTGAAATATTTTTACAAATAAAGTATTAAAATTTAATTAACACAATTAAACTAATGTAATTAAACAAAAACAAATAAATTAAAATTATTATAAAAAGATATAATAAACCATTACTTATTTATTAAATTAAATACCGCTTTAAACTAGTTTTGTTTATCTCAGTTTTTTATCACCTTACTTTTAAACTAATGCTAAATATTCAACTACAGTAATCTCTCGCATCTTTAGGCACTCGTGACGTTACGCACTCTCGTTTAGTTACGCATTTTAGAATTCTAAAATCTCAAAAAATACAAATTTTAATTTCAATTCCTTAAAGTTTTAATGGTATGAAATTTCATTTCTACTCTAAAAATCAATTAAATATTTTTAATAATGTGCAAGACAAATTTATCCTTAAGTGGGCAATTTTCAAATTAAAAAAAGTTGTACTAATATATACTTTATATCTTTTTGTTCAAAAGAAGAAATCCATTACAGCGCCAAATGCACAATTTTGTAAAAGACTATAGAAACCACACTGTTTCCTAATTGTGAACAAATGCTTAACTATAAATTGAATTTGCCAAGTAGAATAGAATATAAATGTTAAGTATCAAATAAGTCACATATAAGTAAAGGTAAAGATAACATCTACTTATTTTTAAAATTAGTAAAATTTTTCAACAAGTAGCATTATTATATATAAGTTTAAATCCTTTTTTTAATATATGTCTTGTTTTATTTTTTGATTTCATACTTATAAATAAAGTACACACTTTTTTAACAGTAAGAAAGTAGCCAGTCTGCTTTTAACTAGAAGCAATATACAAAAAAATCCATTATAGTAAGTATATTTGGTACCTCTCGTATGTTTACGATCTATCGTATCTTAACGCATTATTTCTGTGGACACATTGTGCGTAAACAAGCGAGAGGTTACTGTATCTTATTTTTCAATACTCAATACCTAATTAAGTATATTTTAGTTTTTTTGGGCTTAATGTGGCTGCATTTTTAGTTTTTTATCAGGATGATATTATTAATTATAAACAGTTGGTTATAATAAATTTAAAAACTCAAAAAATTAGAATATTACACAACATATCATTTTTGTATAAGTTTATAGTTGAATAGCAACCCAATTTAAATTTTAACAATAATGATAAAAATACTTTTTTGTATAGGTTTTAAAAGCACTTGTTTAGAAAAGACTTTTCTATTAAAACTTTAGTAGACTTAGGTCTTACTGAGACTCAAGTTATGCATAACAAAAATATAATTTTTTCAATCGAATAAACATCATTGTAGTATAAGTTACGGTTTATAAACTAAACACTTTGTAGTTTTAGAATGAAATAAGTATTAGCTGTTTTTTTGAAATATATATTGAGGATTTAGAATTAATAGAGAAAAATATCTTTAAAATATCTAATGAGACATATTAATAACCTGTTAATATAACAAAATACAACATAACTTGTTTGCTAATAGTTTAGTGTTAAAATAACATAATTATGTTGATATTTTTTTCTGTCTAATGAGCTTTTATATAGTATTTCAATAAGTTAATAAATTCACAATCAGCAAATTAATAATAATAAGTAAAGTAAACTTCATTTGAGTTCAACAGTTAGTATTATTTTTCAGCTTAGCAGCCAATTGTTAATATTATATTTTTAAATACTACTTTAGGTACCACAATAAAATTTCTTTTTTTTGTCAATACTAGTCTCATTTTCTTTCGTAAATTGTAAAATATTAAATAAAGTATAGTGCAAAAGACATTGTATTAAAAAGTTATTTTTAAAGTTAAAACTCGAATTATCTATTAGCAAATTAAACTATAAGCAATCAGTAACTTTTTATTACCTATTAGTACTAATTTTGTATAATCAATAAAAGTTTGCTAAACATTTTATTTAGTTTTACCGATATACAAAGCACAAACTTTTTTTTACCAAGCAAGTAAGTTTTTGACAATTATTTAAAGTTTCAAATTTTTAAAAGTTTTTCTGAAAAACTGTCAAAAACAGTAACAAAGTTTTTTAAGATGGACAGAGTATATAAGTGTATTATCCTAGTATTTTTAGTTTCCGATTATATAAAGGTTAATTATTAAAAATTAAACAGCATATGTATATTATACAAAGTTTTTATCTTTTTATGGTCTGAAAATAAAGCTTTGTAATATTTTTTATAATCTTTTTTAGAAATTTAATTCTTATATTGTAATACTTAATGTAATTCTATCGGTCAATCGTTATTTAACTTTTTTTCCAAAGACTTGCGTAACAAACTATTAAAAGCCCATTTGTTTGTTTTTTCTTGCTGAGTTTCGATATTCAAGACTTTAAATAAAAATAACATCTAGAGTAAACGCTTCTAACATTAGATAAACATGTGCGAGTGTCAAAGTTCTCACATTCGATACATAATTTTTTAATTTTGGTTCATTTTTTGTCAAACGAATTAAAATTAGCTGCTTACATAAAACTTCCAGTCAATCTAAAAATAAAAACATTGATTTTATGTTGCTACAATTGTGTGAGTTTGTTTTACTTAAGAAGTTTATATAAGTTTATTTTTTACTTATATGTTTAATTATTAGCACAAACTATACGTTAACTATACTATATAATATGAAACAGACACTAATTTACAAATGTTTCAAGTTCGATGCATTGATTTGTTATATGCACCAAGTTCTTATCAGTTCGAAATACATGTAAAGTAATGTTTTTAACATGTATTTTATGCTCTACTTTGCCCAAAATGTATAGAGAATTGTAAACAAAAAAAAAATAACAGCATAATATCTACTGTATTCTTAAACAACAAAAGTTTAACTAAAAATAAGTAGAAGCTATTTTTTTTTCTTACGATTTATGATTTTAAACTTAAAGTAGTTGAAGACACATTTTTACAGTATTTTTTCTAATAAGCCAAACTTGTTTGAAGTTTAAGACAATATCAATATGTATATTAAAAACAAAAACATTAAAATTTTTAGTTATTAATATCTAAAAAAAGTTTTTAAAAGTTGTATGAAAATCAACAGCTTTAAAACAACTCAAAAACGTAGGCGGGTATTATAATTAATGTTATGAAAAATACCATGTTTTAGTTTTTGAAAGAGAATACTAAAATACGGAGCAGCAAAGCAAAATAAACAACGAAAAATTATAAAATATCAGGATTTAAAACAAAAATAAAGAATAACTATTATGGCACTGAGTATAACACAATGTGGATTGTAAAACTGAAAAGAATCTTAACTTTATTGACTAAAGTGCAGAACTAAAACTGATTTAACTTATAAGAAGATCTAAAGTTTTAATTAAGTTAAAGTTAAAAGTTAGAATAATTTTTGAATAAGTTAGTATTATTTTGAAACAAAACTTTATGAAAATGTTTGTTAAACAAAAATTTGCTAAGTTTAGAAAAATTTTAATGATTAGTGTCTAATACATAGGTAGGTAACTACAACTTAATTACTTATAAACAATGAAATTGGGTTTAAAAGTATGTAAGTTTGACTTAATAAATTATCTGACAAGTGTTTTTAGACTTAATAGTTTTTCTTTCCAAACGTGTCATCCTTAAAGTTTTGAATTTTTCCTTTCAGAGATGAAATTCTGTAGAAATTTAATTAATTTATTAGTTTTGAGTTTTAAATTTACATATCAAATTAATGGATATCAAACGAAAAGTAAATTAAAATGATGTTTGTGATTAGACTTCTAAAAGTATATAAAACACACTTTACACTTTTTTTAATTTTGACTTGATTTTACAAAAACAACTATTTGGTACTTTAGTTAATTTTGTAGCCCGCTGTTTTTAAAAGTTAAAATACTTTTACAGTTAAGTTACAGTTCTTTTAAAAATATTTTCTTTAGTTTTTCGTAAACTATCAAAATATTAAACGTTTTAAATGCATATTAGGATTAAAAAGAAATAACAACTTTATAAATTAAAATGTTATATGAATTTTGTTACTAACAATTTATGTCATAAGTTTTTTTTTCTGTCTACACTTATTTATGAAATTTCAAAATTTTAGATTCTTATTAAGCTCATTTATTAACAACTTTATAGCATAAATTGCGTGAGCAGCTTAATTATAATATGATCAAGTCATATGATAAAAAATAAGATAAGGTTAATCAAAAACTAATTAACTATATTTGCTACTTTGTTTAACTAGTTTTTAGCTTCAATCCTATTTTAAAAAAATTACTTTTATTTGGTAGTTTTTTTAAATTTTATTTATTTACTATCTAAATAAATTACCAAAAAAAATCAATTTTTAAAACTAGAATTGAAACTGAAAACTAACTAACAAAGTAGCAAATATATTTTATTAGTTTTTTTAATGACCTTATTTTTTTTTATTATACAAACATCAAGTATCCAAAAAATAGCTACTCATAAGACACACTCAAAAATAATTAAAAAATTGTTCTTTCCGAACACTGCATGCTAATTTAGAACTTTTTGAAAATTATATTTAAACTTTAAAAAAAATATTTTCTACAATAAACTTATATATTTATGTGATTAACAAGAAAAAAAAAGTTAATTAACAAAGAGATAAATCCTGACGCATTTTTACTGACTAATTAAAAATAAACTTACTTTCCCATATGTTGAAATAAAGAAGGTTTTCTGTCAATAATTCTATCCTTCATTCTTTTTCTGCAATTACCACAAGGCTCAGTATATGAACATGTATCTAGTGTTGAAAAGTCGTACTGGAAAGTTTATCAGGTTTTTAATACTATGTAAACTATAAATGTTCAATTTTTTTTTTCTTTTCTATTTACAGAGTTTAAAAAAAAAAAAATTTTTTTAACCTTTATTTTAGGTTTAGAAAGCTGTACTTAACTTTTAATACTATTATTAGTATGTTTAGACTACTTTTTGTTGTTAGTAGGCACTAAGTTTAGCTAATTAAAATGCGTTATCAAATACCTGAAGCCAATCGAGAGGCTTTTTATTATAGTACATGTGGATAAAGGAAGCAAATTTAGGTAGAGTTTCTCTTCTGAAAAGTTTTCCTATCGACCCAGCTGTACAAAATGACAAGTAGAAGTAATCGTTTCTTTTGTTTTCCTCTACAAACTGTTTTTTTTAAACTATATGGTATCTTTGAAAAAAAAATTGAAAAAATTTTCCATAAAATAAAAAAGATCAAAGACACCCTTTTCAAATTAACAGAAGTACGTATAAGTTAACAAAAATAGTTCTCAAGGCACTTTTATACTTTTGAACATTATTCTAACTTATAACATCAGTAACTTATATAAAAAATATTTATGCTAGTTCTATAAAGCTAAAATTCAATAAATTTTAAAATGTAAACTATGACAACTATGACGTCACAACACAATTAAGCTTAAGTACGACGTATTAACGAGAAATTTTTATGGATTCACCTTCATGATGTCTTCCACGTAGCTCTTCTGCGTGATGACGTCGTCCTCCATCATGACGTAATAATCAGGCATCAAGTTGTAGCCGTACATGAGCAAGTGGACCATGTCCAAGTTCTCCTTACTCCTCCACTTGACCCTCTCGTAAGGGTCTCCGAAGTGGTCGGGAATGGTGATGACCTGAAACCAGTCTTGCGGGTACAAATTTGGTGATGGGGAGATTATCTGTGCGACAAGAATAAATAAATAATAGTGTTTCTTACTGTTTGTTTTGTTTTTGATTTTTTTTGAACTAGTGGATGTGCGAATATTAACTTTTTTTTAATTTAACAACTAAGAAAGTAATAATAAACTGATTATTTTTTATTTCATTTTAATATGTTGTTTTTACTTTTAAGGTTTTTAAACTTTGTTCCATTTAATAATTATAACTTTATTAGTTTTTGTTAGTCTTATAGACTAGTGTTTTAGCAACAAATACTTTTTAGAAGAAGTTTTCACTTCAGGAAAATCATTTGCATAAAAATACTTAAATCATTATACTTTAATAAAATTTGTTTTGTATCATAAAATCAATGTATAGGAGAAATGTGGGACTACCTAACATGGTACATGAAAAAATAAGAACATAAACAATTTTTATTACTTAATTAAATGCAGTCAATTACATGTTAGTCTAACTACTGCTAACCAATTACTGCTTAATTTTCAAATTAACTTATTGATTTTTTGCCACAAAGCTTTTTGGTTTAAATTAAAACCTTGAAAAGTTATTTATAAACATTTGTAGTAAAAGGTTGCTATGAACATAACTATTAAACAAATATTTTTAAAAACTACAGTAAAAGTAAAGAAAACTATTTTTTTAAGCTTTTATACAGTAGTTACTATAATAAACAGAAACAAGAACTAAGAAAGAATAAAAGTATTATTGCTTTGTAGATTTTTGCATAAATGGTTTTTGATAAAGCATTAAGATAAGTTACCGCAAATAGTAAGTTTGTCCTAGGTGAGTTCTAAACTAAGCTTACAGTTATTTTAGTACATTTTGATGAGTTATTTTGAAAGACAGGCTGATTGGTATGAAGCAGTTGGGATTTTTTTCAATTGAAACGTTAGGGTTCAGGTTTAATAAAAGTAAAAAAAAAATAGGTCATCCTACTAAAGAAATTGAATTTAAGTTCAATTTGTTCTTATCGTCATATTTTTGTTATCATAACAGTATGGTATAGCGATGAGCCTAAATATTTAGGTTATGCTATACATTAGTTTTACATAATAAAACATTTTTTTATTAAAAAGACTTATCTAAAATTTGTTTCTGAAAATAATCCAAAAATGTTGTGACAAAACTGACAAGTATTTTTACCTGTAGTATATTATTTTTTATTTGTGCAGAGAAATACTTCGAAACCTCTGAAATGATCTGGTTCAGAAATATTTTGTCACTTTCTGCAACGAACACGACAAACTTCACGTCAACTTTACTGTGTTTGTTCAAATTTTCAAACAGTGACGTCAGAGTTTTGTTCAGGTAAGAGACGCCTTCTCTCTGAAATAATAAACTTGATTCACTTTTAAGAAATATGAAAACTTTAAAAACTGTTACATTTATGATAAGTTGTGTAAGTAAGTTGTTAAAGCTGGTTTTTAAAACTTATTATAATCATATATACAATGTTTCTTTCAATCTTTATAAGTTTTCTTACTTATGTACTAAATTTAAAAAGTCATAATAAGTTTTTAAGTTGAAGTTCAGAATAACTTCAATGCTACATGTTTATGTAAACTTATGTGGTACTTGTTTTTTAAAATTTCAAAAAACATGTTAGAAAACACTTTCAAAAAACACAAAAAAAAAAATCTTAAACCGCAAAAATGTTTACCAAAAATTAACAAAACTTTAACTAACCTTTACAGTTGGTATCCCAAATATAAGATCTGCCCCTTTATCGATGTGACCCACTTTTATCTCGGGTTGGGGATCCCTCAATCCCCCTGACAACGGGATCCCATCGTTTCTGTTGTCAAGTATTTTACTTTCACTTGCTTTTTTCTGTGTGTAATGTGTAATATTTTAAAAAGCAACACTGTATTTTTTTGTTGTGTTTATAATCTACATTCGCTGTAATTAAAATAAACAAACATAGGGTGAGCAAAAGTACGAGATGTAATAAACATCTCGTGTACTAAACATTTATAAATTATCTAGTAAGTTGTTAAATTAACTTATTTATTTTAAATAAACTTTGTTTATTCTTTCTGATTAATATATTTTAGGTTTAATTGTTTCACGAACATTTATTTAGTCTAATTATATTTTAAAACAATATTAAGAATTCTGAAAATACGTAGTGTGAAGTATTAAAAATTTATTTTTTATTGTAGGCCTTTTTACCTAGTTTGATTTGTCGACATACAACCAAAAATAGTTAGTTTTAGTTTTTAATAAAACGTATCTATAAAATCATTAACTTCCATCAACTGTTCGTGCAATATAGTGTTTTCTGCTTGTAGATCGTCGTTTAGCCGTTTTAATGTTTCTAATTCACTCTCTCCAAACCGCACCTGCATTTAGTTATTGATTTAGGTAAATTTCAAGTTATTTGTGTTGTGTAATACTTATAATAAACTTTTTTTCAAGTACTTAAATTAAATTAACCTTCGTACTTCTAAATGTTTAGTAACTTTCAAAAGTAAGTTATGTTAAGCAATTTTTTATACAAATTTTAAAGCAAAGTTAGTTTGTATTGATATATTTTGCCGATTTAAATATAATTACCTCTTTTTTCAGACAATCAGATAAGCTTCTAAAATTCTAGATTGACACATTCTACTACAGGGTAAAGGTAGGTAAAGTTTAAATTATATATGTTTTGTAATAATTAGAAAAAACCTTCTTTTAAATACTCAGGTTCAATTAAGCTTCGTAGTATCATTTTTTTAATACTTTTCAAAAGTAAAAATGTTTATTTTTATCTTTCTATAGAAGTTTTAAAGCTAAAAGAGTTTGTATCAAAATATTTTGCTGATTAAGATATAACTAACTACTTTTTCATTTAATCAAATAACATTCTAAAAATCTAGATTGACTCATATTACTACATTAAAAAAAATATTTAATTACAAGTTAGTGAAATTCATCTACAAACTGCTAGAGATTACGAAAATAATGACAAGTGATATGATATTACAAAGCAACAATAAAAAAATCATGAGATAACTAGCGCTTAAAGTAACTGACATTTATCTAATACGTTCTTTAAAAAAAAATTACAGCTTAAAATTACTTTTGACATATTTTCCTCTGATCGTTTGTCGATAGAGTGCGACAACTTCATTTTTAAATTAACAAGCAGTACCATTGTAAAGACAACAGTTGCTAACAGCAATATCCTTCTATTAGTATGCATATTTATTAAAAGATCTGTAAATAATAAAATGTGAAGTATTTTATAAATAGTAGGTGTACAGAAACTAAATTCTAAATAAAAAGTTTTCAAGTTTAAGTAGTTAATTTGAATAAATGTAATGTGGTTAGTAGCTTATGTTTAAATGTTTGTCGTTCTTTTCTATCTATAGTCATTAACACAAATTTGCTTTGGTGTAATAAACTAATTAACACTAAATTATAGTTTTTATAATGTAAATATTTTTTACTTCAAGCGTAGCAAAGCATTTAACTAGAGTTAAGTTTAAATTTCATTAAACTAATTCGAGGATAAAAAGTTAAGAAGATAAAAACGTATAATATAATTTATTAACACTTTTCAAAAGTTTTATGTTTAACGAACAACTTCAGCCTTCAACAAAACGTTTTCATATTTTTTTAAGCTATAACTTTGTATGATTAATTCTTTTTGAAAATTCAAGCCTAACAAAAGAATATTTATTTGTAATAAATACAAAAATAAGTTTCAGTTTAAATTTTTTAGACGAGTTGAAAAAGTATTAACAAACTATAAGTGTTACTAATCAAAAATAGATATTCTTTTTTTTTTGTAATAAATTAATATAAGTTTTTACTGTTTTTATTATTCAATACTTTGTACAGTTTTTGAAACGCAGTATTTAAACTAAAAACAGATAATTTTATCTGCAAGCATAAATCGAAATTTAAAAGTAAATGCTTATTGTTGCAACTCAAAATTACGTTTCGTCATGGTACGTAGCTAAATGCTTTACTTTGTTATTCCTCAAAGAAAACGTAACATGTGTTATTGTTATGACGAAAAAATGATAGTACAATACTGTTTGCTAAAGGCTGAGTTTTGAAATACAATATAGTTCTTTTTTAGTTTAAATTTTCATTACAAAAATAAACAAACACTTAATTGTTCTAGTTTTTCTTCTACTTTTTTTTTACTGAATCAGGCTGTGAAGTAAACTATTTTACTTGTGAACTGTCTTAAATTTGAATGTGAATTTTTTTAAAGCTTTGTTGATTAAATAAAACTAGCTATCAACATAATTTCCTTTTTTTCTTTTGAATATAAATGCAAACAGATTAACTTTAAAACAATAAAAGATATTTAAATTTTAGAAGTTGTAACAATAATAAATATTCTCCTGGCTTTTTTTAACAAAGCTTGTTTTAATTAATGTTGTTTAAACTAAAGTTATCGACTCTGTTTGTAATGAGCTGTTTTTGAAATAAAATATTTAAAAAGCTAAAGCTCTATTGACGAATAATACTTCAACGAAAATTTGGAAAGTATATGACTAATACTAAAACAAATTTAAAATAAAAAAAGTACTAACAAATCACAACTTTCTTTAAACCTTTTTTGCATACTTATTTTGCTACATTATAAGCTTTTTGTACGAACAAACACGGCTTTAACTAATCACAACACAATTTCAAAAATGATTATTTACTAAGTTTTCAAAAAGGAAAAAGTGTTTTGTTATTCAGCTTGGTTAACAGTAACTTGATATTTTTAATGAACTTTAGGAAGTTGCGTACCATCACTAAGTAATAATGCCTAGCAACTGTAGTTAACATACTAAAAAAATTGTGATTTTAATGCTAATATTGTTTTAGAATAACATAAAATTTAAACCCATAAATAGATTTTTTGTTGTTTATATAAAGAGAAAGTAGGCTATACTAAAGTAAACTGCAAATTTTTTTTTTACAATTTGTTACAATCAGCTTAAAATTTATACGTTATATGATTTAACAAAATATTATATTTAAACTTATAAATATACTTAAAAACTTTTAAAATAGTTACAAAATTTATAACAAAAAGCTTTTGTAGAAAAGGTATATAAACTTAATAACTACAAAATAACTATTAAAAATAAACCAACTATTAGATAGAACAAATAGTAATAAAGTGGCATTTATGCAGTAAAATATGTGGATATTTTAAAGTTTATTTAATTAATTCATTCTTAGCACATACAATTGAATAATGTGTATTAGAAATTAAACGATACTCTGTAAACACTACTTTATTTATTCAATTTATACAAAACTACTATGTTGTTTATTAAAAAGAGATTTTAAAGTGATTAATTAAAACTCTCTAAGAATTTTCTGTTTAAAAATAAATACAAGTTTAAACCTTTTTTATAATACATGTTTAGTAATTATTGAGTCATTTTTACCTTAACTGGAATTTTGTTTCTATATAGAACAAACCTAATGTAACTAGATTTACTAATAAGAGTAAAGAAATAAAAGCTTTTCGGCAACAAATTTGAAATAAACTTTTTTTATACTATCCAAACATACACTTATAAAATAAATGAACTTAGAATAAAGCTTCGTATGTTTTATTTACTGATAAAAGTTTGTTACAAACTATCTGCTTTAAGCTTAACAAAAAGCGAAATAGTGAAAATTTATAAAAAATATACTTTAAAAAAGTAAATTGTGCTGTATAAAAAACAGTTCATTCATAATTTCTAGTAGTTCTAGGAATTAATCTAGCTTTTTTTGTATAGTGCCATAGTTTTACTACATTAATTTTTTTAGTTTAATACTTTTTCAATAAAAAATCTAAGTTTATGTCAATAAAAATATCTTATACAGTCTTGACAAAGCTTACAGTTCTAACATACATGCACTGAGACATTATAAATAAAACATGTAATTTTAACTTTGGCCTGCAAAGTATCTTTTAACAAACGTTTAGTTATGTAAGACGAGAATTATACTGCTGCTACGCTTTACAAGTATGGTAAAATGCAGGCAATTTAAATTGCATTATCTAATATGCGAAGCGTTATATTAAAAATATTAGTTTTGTTTAACATACATTTTTAGCGTGCATATGTAATAAACATATTTAATAACACTTTTGTTATATTAGAAAACCAAAGTGAATATCTAATAACAAATTACTCAACAAATTGCTTACTTTATTTCAAGACTCACTAAAACATACAGATGGTAATGTGTACTACTCAAGTGTAAAAGTGCTAGTTGTATGTTATATTTAAAGAAACTTTACTAAGATTAATACTGAATGTTGTTTTTTTAGAAAAAATAATTTTTTAAACATTTGTAAGCGGCTCATATTAAAATAAAAAATAAGCTAAAATGTTTATTTTACACTAACTTAAAGTTTTAAATATAAAATTTCATCAACAACTAACGTTATTCGAACAAGGTAGAATATTTATACGCAACATAAATCAATAGTAGGTGTTATAATCAATACTGGATAAATATTTTATAACGAGCCCGATTTTTTACTTGAGCTTTAACCTAATGTTAAGTTTCTGTTCTTTAAAATTTAAAGTAGAAATTTTAAAATTAAGATGAGGTAGAAGTGTTAGTTTTTTTTTTCAATAAAAAATACAAAGACTCCGATAAAATTTATTAACGTGTTTTAACCTGCTTTTACTGGTGTAAAGAAAGTTTCATACAAATACCAACAAGACGTTCAAATTAACTGATTAAACCTATTCTTAACTTTATTTATAATTAAAAGTAGTACTTAAGTAGTACGTTATTTTATTTTAATTATAGAATAAACAAATTAGTTAAATAATTTTACAAGAAGTATAAACAACTGTATAATTATCAAAACTGATCATTGAAGAACTTAAAATAAACTATAAAACTTAGACTTTTGAATAAGTATTTATTTTTTTCATCAAAAAACTTTGACAAAAACAATGTAAAAACAGCTCCTTTAATGTTTATACCCTTAATTTGATAGGAAAACTAAAAACTAGTTGTAGACGAACGAGCTTAAGTTTTTCTCTCGAAATTTAATCTTTTAGAGTAGAAAGGGAACTAAAAATCATGTATCAACCATTAAGCTATGAGAAAATTGCTGCTTACTACAATAAGCTTTAGCAATCGATAACTAGCTAACTGCATACGGCTGTCCATAGTTGAAGTTTAAAGATTTCCAAACAAAAAAACATAATCCGTACAACGCCGTATGCAGGCAAGATATTGATGTGCTGATAAATTAAATGAATGTAAGTACAATAAATTTGCTTAAAGCTATAAAAACTATATTGAATTTGTTTTTAAAAGTTGTCAAATAATTTGAAAAAATAAAGTTGAAACACCTACTTTTTTCATTCTAATTATATACAGTTTAGTTTTATTTGTTTTAAGTTATAAAACATTTTGAATGATACAATGTAAACTACTTTTATAAAACGACCAGTTTTCAATAGTTCTAAGATGCTTTTATATATATATGCTTTTAGTATCTATCTATAAAAAACTTTACTCAAAAAATGTTTTTAATAGCTTTCATTTTATAGCACAATAGCTCTAAGTTTGAGTAGAAAACAAAGTTTTATTTACATATTTATAACTAAGACATTTTACCATAAATATCTTTATCTGCACTTTACAAAAAACATACAAGCTTAGTTAAACTTTTTAGAGGATGGCTATTACTCGTTTGTACTTGAGCCCGATTTTGTAATTTAGCATTAACCATGAGTAATGTTGTTCTTCCGTGTAATTGAAGTAAAGGAATTTTAATTACCATGAGAAAGAAGTGTTAGTTTTTGTACAAAAAAAGACTTCCTTAAAATTTCTTTGCGGGTTTTAACGGGCTTTAACCTTTGAAACTTTTAAATAAATATTAACAAATTCTACTAAAAAACTGGTTAAAGATATTCTTAACTTTATTTTTTACTAAAAGTTGTAATCATGTCATCTTTTTACTTATTTAATCAGAAAATTACTAGTTTAGATACTTTGTATAAAAATGTAAACATCTATAGTACCACCTAAACTGGTCATAAAACTCTTAAGATAAACTGTAATAACTTTTTCAAAAAAAAAAAAATCAAGTAAACACAACGTTATTATGACTTCTAAATAAATATATTCTTCTACATCAAAAACCGTTGTAAAATTTATAAAGTTGTAAAAAAATTCCTATAAAGTTTAAACTATTAATTTTTTGTGAAAGCTAAAAATTGAATACGTACAAACGAGCTTAAGTTTTACTTTTTCTCTCGAAATTTAATCGTTTAAAATAGAAACGGAACTAAGTTTTATGTTTCAATCATTAAGCTATGAGAAAACAGTAAAATTTTTGGCATAGCTTGTAAATGAAGTTGTTTATTTCTAACTAGTTTATTTACAAATAAAATAAATTTGTTATTAAATGCAGTCAAATTTTATTTCAATGTCAACAATACTTGGTTAGGTTGAGTTTCTTAGAAACCGATTAAATAAATTAAAGTTATGATTTAATTTGAACTTAACTTTTCAATATGTATTTTGATTTTTATTTAAAATTCATAGTATTTTTGACACAATTAAAATTAAGTTAGTACAATTTTCTTAAAATCAAAGTTTTACCAAATATAAATAACATAAATAAAAACAATTTTTAAAGTTTTAAAAACTTTTTCAATTTAAATACTAGACAGTTAAATCAAAATAAAATAAACTCTTTTCACCAAGGTTATCAGTGATATTTGCAATAATATTTATTTGAACGGTCTACTAGACAATAGCCATATATAATATAAAAATTAGGTCGAAATAAAGCAAATTAACCAAACAAGTAGACAAAAAATCAATGCTGAATTAACGTAAGCTTTGACATTATCTGTCGAATTCCAAAAAAACTATAACAATTTAAAAAAAATCAATCACAATGACAGTAAAATCATTACAAATCATGATTCGTTTACATTTAAATGATTTAGTTTAAATTAAGATTAAGTGTTTTTATCAAGACGGTTTGGTACAAAATGCAATATAGATATAAAAAAAAAGCAGTTATTTTCCCAAAACTACAATAAAAGCTGCACTTCAAGTTCTCGACATAGTTTATTCTTTTGAATGCTGTTTCGTATTACTTTTGTACAAAAGCTATTTTATAAAGCAATTGTATTAAGATAAGATTCTTTTAAATACTAGAGTATAGGATTTTTTAACTTTTTAAACGATTGCTTAAATACAAAACGTTAAGAAGACAGGTCCTTTCAGGCAAAACAGAAAATGAGTTTAATCAAAAATATCTTTAAAACAATGCCGCGCATTAACGAGATTTACTTTGGCTCGAATAGCGTTTTTCGTATATATAATTTTCTTACCGAACTATAAAATTAATTATTTCCAATTTCTTTAATGCTATCTTGGAACTTTTTTTACTTAGTTTTTCACAATAAATTTTATAAAATTGGGGGTTTTATGTTTGTAGTGGGGCCCCTTTAATAATTAATTTTTTTTGCAATTTTTTACTTTGCAACGTTCTTCTTCAAAAATGATTGATTTTTACAATTTTTTTTAGTTTCATAATATTTTTTAAATTATTTTTCTAAAAGTTATTAGTTTTTTTTTGTAACATACACATAAATAAATTTTTCAAAAAAGTTCCGAACTTGCACGGTTTTGTTTTTTTTTCACATGGTTTTATAGCAAAAGTATATTTTTTTTTATAAGTTTCATTTTAAACAGACTTATATAATAAAGTTTTATACAGTATTATAGTTTTTTCCAACTTATTAATATTTTTAAATGTATGACCCATACAAGCTTTACCTAAATTACCTCAATTAAAACTTTACCTCAACTATATAAGTCAGTTTAAAATAAAACTTGTTAAAAAATTAAATTACTTTTGCTATAAAACCATGTAAAAAAGAATACCGAAACCGTCCGAATTTAGAACTTTTCTGAAAAACTTTTTAAAGCATATGTTATAAAAATAAATTTGCAAAAAAAAAAATAATAACGTCTTAAACTCAAATGAATAAGTATGTTAATAATAATAAAACTTTAAAAAAAAATATTTTTGGAGAAAAACGTTGCATAGTGAAAAAATGCAAAAACACATTAAATAATACACACTTTAAATAAAGTTATAAGTGGCAATGCTAAATTAGTCTTGGTAGTAAACTTATTAGTTGCGAAAATATATGTTTGATATATATTAAAAACTAGCGTAAAACCTCAATAATTTTTGTTTGTTAACAAAAATTTTGCGTAAAAAATTATCAAATAATTTTTTAACAGCTAATAACTTAACGTCATAACAAACAAAGTTATATGTAACATAAAAAAGATTATTAATTATTAAGTAACTACAATCTAAAACTTGACATTAATAATAAAAGCTATAAAAAACTAGAGTTCAAGTAATTATCATTCTTGACTGGTTTATTTTAGATAATTTTATTGCTTAAAAAAAAATAAAAAATTTCTTACACTTTGTATTTAGCTTTCATTTTGCTCAAACAACCGTTTTTAAATTTATTATAAACAAAACTAAAAAATAAACTTGTGGAGAGTACAAATCAAACAATTTAAAACAATTGGTTACAAATCTAAATCGCAAGCAATATGACGTCTAACTAGAATGTAAATGTAAACAATACAATACTTATGTGTGCTTTCTAAAAATAACCAGCTCGAAATTTCCAAACTGACATAAAGTAGTATTCAAAACATAAATTTATAGTAATCTTGAAAAAACCATTTTTCATTATTAAAAGTAGTAAAAAACACTTTAGAAAATAAGAAAACTTAAAATTTTTCAAAGTAAATCATAAGTTGTTGTACAATAGATTATAGTTAAACTAAAAACTTTAAGTTTGTTATCAAGTTAATTAAAGCTGTCTTACAAAGTTAAAAGTTTCACGGTCAAGTAAATTATTTTTAGTGATTAAAAGTAAGATTTGCTAGATAGTTAAGAAATATATTTATTTACTAAACGCTTTAAATTATCAAGTAACATTTAGTTCTAACAGTTTATAAAAGTAAAAAGTACTATCTATATTGATTAATGAATATCAATCGTTTTATACTTGTATAACTAAAGTATTAAAAACTTAAAATGAAAATAAATAATAACATAACTTGAACAATTTTATAGTTCTTCAAAACTTAGCAAAAATATACTGGATTAAAAGCAAAAACTGATTTAAAATCTACAGATATATAAAACCTCTCAAATTGCATGTTGAGAAGTTATACTTGATTTTAGAACTGAGTCAAGTATAAAAGTTAAATTGCACCTAAAAAAAAACACTAATAGTATGATCGTGGTTTACATCAAATTTAAAACTCAAACTAAAACCGACAGATTTCAATGTGACAGTCTTTTAGCGCATTTACTCTTTTTATTTTCCTTACCAGTCAATTTTTTCATTTTACTAGAGTTTAACTTTAGAGTTTAATGTACATCTCTTGATTCTTATATTTTTGACTATTTCAAAATAAAAACTAATGTCCACTATTTTATTTTGTTTGCACAACTTGCTTATGGTAAATATATTGACTATTAATTTTTTAATTTGTAGCTCACTCCACAACCTTAATTACAGTTTAAAAAAAATTATTTAGATTATCTTTGAGAAACTCAAGTTTCATTATAATACAAAATATAGAGCCAAACGTTGTTTCTTTTTTTTTCAATGTAAAAAGCTAGTAGTAAACAAAAATAACCTGCTTTATAAAATTTTACTAAAAAAATTTAAAATAAGACATTAAGCTTTGCTCTTTACTTAGAAACCAAAACTTTTAAATTAATAACTAGCCGTATATAGAAGTACTTTTAAAACAAAACTTGTAAAAATACAATTTTTTAAACATATTTATTAAGATACTGAATGTTAATGTTATGTAATTTTTTATACTAAGTTATAAGATAACTGCTTTTATATGTATTATATATTGAAAGCGCTCAAGAATACTGATAATCTAATGCACGAAGAAAAAATTAGTTATATGATTAAAATGAACTTATATTATTTTTACCGGTTACAGTTAAAACAATTCAAAATTCAACAATGCTTTACAATAAATTAACTAAACAGTTAGTTGATACTAATAATAAACGACGAAGTTTTATTGTTAGTGTACTATATATTTTCATTATTAATCGAACAAAAATTTTATGTTCACAGAAATAACATGTAAACCAATTATAATAGTATAACATTATTTTTAGTTAATGTAAACATGTGTACATACTTTATATTTGAAAAGATATGTAGAGTCAGCTAGTTATTAATCTCTTTACGGATTTTGACCTCTTTTAATCTTACAAAGAAAGTTTTCAAACATAAACAACAGGTTTTTATTAAAAAAAAATTAATAAGAGTATCTTTGAATTTTTTTATAAGGAAATTAAATTTAAACATAAATTAACAGTTTAAATAACTTAAAAACAGCTTAAAATAACTATAAAACCTCTTAAACTGGTCATCAAAAAATCAACAAAACTTATACCAATCATTGCAAATAATAAATTAAGTTGCGACAGATTTATCATGATTTTCAAATAAATTGAATAAAAAGGACGCTGACAAAAACTTATAAAGTTGTAAAAACAGTTACTATAAAGTTTAAACTCTTAATTTTAACTAAAAACCAGTATTATACAAACGAGCTTAAGTTTTTTTTTTCTCTCGAAATTTAATCTTTTATAGTAGAAAACGAACTAATTATCATGTATCAATCATTAAGCTATGGGAAAATTGCTTTCAACTTTTTGTATTATTGTTAACTTAAGTATTTAGTTATAATTCATTTATTTTCTCACAAAAAAAAAACTGTTTTATAAATCTTTTATACTTAAATTCCAACTTTCAATGTAAACAATACTTAGTAACTTTCTTACAAACCGATTGCAATAAATTTCTAGTGTTCAATAAAAGTTATTCAAACTAACCTAGTTAATTTTTTTTTTATAGTATTTCAAATTTATTATTACTTTTCTACCCTAAAGTTTCTAACAAAAGTAGTTGAAAAGCGTTAGCCAAAATCGATTTTATTTATGTTTGCTTCGATAAAAAATGTTTCTGAATGAATCCTGTCTTATATTTTTGTATAATCGACATAAATAACTTTTGTCACATGAATTTCTAATACTCTTACAAATTTAACTTTAATTATTATAATTAATAAAACCACATAAGTAATAAGAATTTTTTTTAACTTTATAAAATCAATCAAAAGGTGTTTTACAGTAGATTATACTTAATCTAAAAACTTTAAGTTTTTTATCAAAAGAATTAAAGCTGTTTTAATTTTTTTTTTGTTTATTTGTTAAAACAACAATTTTTAGATCAACTTAGATTCATTTTTGTAAATTAAAGTAAGTTTTACTAGGTAACCAACATTTATATTTGCTTACTTACAGCTTCGTTATATTAAGTTACATATAGTTCTAACAGTGTATATAAGTACAAAACAACAATATATATATAGATCAATGAATATCAATCGTTTTATACTTGTTCAAAAACTTAAACTGTAAGTTAATAAGAAAAAGTTAAGAATTTCTTCAAATCTCAACGAAAAGATACTGAACTAAAAACCAAAACATACTTAAAACTGATGTAAATAAAACCTTTTAAATTGCATGTGGAGAAGTTATACTTAATTCTAGGACCGAGCAAGATATTAAAAGTAAATTTATACCTAAAAAAACTGTATTAGTAGTATGATCGTGGCTTACACTAAGTTGAAACTCTTACTAAAACCGACAAATTTCAATGTGACAGTCTTTTAGCGCATTTACTCTTTTTTAAGAAATGACTATTTTAATTTTTTAAGTTGTACAACTTTTCTATACGTTACTAACAGTTTAAAAAAAAGTTATTTAAATTATTTTAAAAAGTTTAAGTTTCATTTAGCAATAAAAAATATATCCAAGCCAAACTTTTTTTTTCTTTTTTTCAATATAAAAAGCTAATAGTTTACAAAAATATGCTACTTATAAAACTTTACTAAAGTAAAAAAAAATCTAAAACAAACACATTCAGCTGTACTTTTTACTTAGAAAGCAAAACTTTTAAACTAATCATAAGTTGTAAATCGAAATAATTTTAGTTTCAAAACTTGTAAAAATTTAAACTGGTAAACACATTTATTTAGATACTCAATGTTATGCTATGTAATTTTCTTTACGAAGTAAAAAAAGTAATTATTTTTATATTTACTGTTTATTTAAAAAAAAAAAACGCGTTCAAACAGAGTTGGTACCTGCTACCTGGTGTACTAACAAAACCTTTTAGTGATCGAATTACCATGAAATAAAGTTACTTTTTACCTTTTACAGTTAAAAAAAATTCAACATAAAACAATGCTTTACAATAAATGAACTAAACAGATAGTTGTTTTTCATATTCAAATACCATAAACGACGAAGTTCTATTCTAAGTGTAAAATATATTTTAATTAATAAACAAACTAAAATTTGAAGTTAACAGAAAAGCATTTATCAAATCTTTATATTATAATATTGTTTATGGCTGATGTAAAGATGTATACATAGTTTATTTTAAAAAAAAAGTATATATACACAACTAGTTTCTAATTTCTTTACGGACTTTGACATGTTAAAAACGTTAAACTTTGACAATTTTGAAAAAGAAAGTTATTTAACAAAAACAACAAGCTTTTTTTTTTTAATGATTAAGTATATGCATTAATCTACTCATATAAAAAATAAATTAAAATACATATTAAAATTCTAAATAACCTAAAATAGCTTTTAATAGCTATAAAACCACTTAAATTAGTCTTCAAAAAACTTAACAGAAACTGTACTAACCATTTTAAAGAATAAATCAAGGTACGACAGACTTATTATGATTTTTAATAAAAACATTCTTACATAAAAAAAACGTTGACAGAAACTTATAAAGTTGTAAAAACAGCTCCTATAAATTTAAACTCTTAACTTTTACTAATAACCAGTTTTATACAAACGAGCTTAAGTTTTATTTTTTCTCTCGAAATTTAATCTTTCAAAATAGAAAGGGAACAAAGTATCATGTAGCAATCACTAAACTATGGGAAAATTGCTTTAATTTTTTTGCACAGTTTTTAGCCAAAGTTTTTATTTATAAGCAACACAGTTTATCAGAAAAGAAAAATTTTAACACTTTTCTATTTAAATTCAATTCTAAATGATAACAATGCTCATTTAACTTCTCACAACCCAATTAAAATAAAATTCTAGTCTTAAATTTCAGATTAACATAATTTGTTTGATATTTATTTTATGTAATATTTCATCATTATATTCTTTTTCAGCCCTAAAATCGAAGTCGGTAGGATTTTCCTAAAAGCAAATTTTCACCAAAGCATAAATAAGATAAATAAAAAGTTATTTGCTGCTTATTTTCTTATTAAGTACTAGACAGTTCGATGAAAATAACATTGTCAATTTTCACCAAGGTTCATATATATTTATACTGAAACTTTCTTTAAATGGTTTAGTAAAAATTTTGATTTTAAGTATAAAGAAAACCTGTAAAATCAAACAAACTAACAAAAAAGTAGGTAAAAAAGCAATATTAAACCCTACATCTCAAAATCCTAAGCAAACTGATAATGATTTTAAACACAATTATAACAGCTATAAAAAGATCATTCCAAAAAATTAATCGAAACCAATAATGGTTTGTTTTAAATAACAATTACTTTGTTTAAGTCATAATCAGTTGTTAATGCTTTTATTAATGATATGTTTTTGTATTATAATGATAATATCAATGATATGATTAATAGTTTCATTCAGACAGTTTAGTACAAGTTGAAGAGCAAAAAAAACTATCCTAGCAAAACTATGATAAAAGTTGTGCTTTAAATTTTACTTTTGTTTTTCTTTTGAATATTGTTTATGTTACTTCCGTTCAATAGATATTTTATAAAACAGCTTTTTTAAATTTTAATGTTTGCTAATACTAAAACATTGCAATGAAGGATTTATAAACGAATGCTTTAAAAATAATTTTTAGAAGATATACTTTTTCCAAATTTACACAACACAAGTTACAAAAAGTAAATCAGATACTGCAACCAGATTTTCAATTGAAACTATCCTTTAAACAAAGCTGCACACTACATCGATTACTAGCTAACTTCATACGGTTGTCCATACTTGAAGTTTAAAGATTTTTGAACAAAAAAAATTATCTATATAACGCTGTATGCTTGCAGGTATTGATATGCTGATGAATTAAATCAATATAAGTTCAATTACTGTGCCAGAAGCTATAAAAAACTATAATTAATTAGTTTTAAAAAGTTGTAAAATAATTTAAGCTTAATAACATTTAAACAGCTACTTGTTTTGAATTCTAATTACATATAGTTTATACTAGTTTTAAATTATAAAACATATCTAATGTTACAATGTATACTACTTTTATAAAAAAATCGAATTTTAAAAGTTGTATGTTTGTATAGTTACGCTTTTAATATATATATATATATATGTATAAAACTTTGCTCAAAACTTATTTTTAAATAGCTTTCGTTTTATAGTTCATAAGCTCTAAGTTTGAGAAAAAAACTAAGATTTATTCTTTATGGTTTGCACAGGTTTTTAACTACGATATTGATCTGCACTTTAAAACATAAAGTTTTTATTAATAATCTTAGTTAAATCTTTTAGATGCTAAATATAACTCTTTTTTACTTCAGCTTGAATTTTTGACTTGAGTTTTAACCTAGTTTGAAGCTGTTGTTCTTTAAAATTTGAATTACAAGAGTTTTAAACCATGAGGTAGAAGTGCTAGTTTATTTTTTCAAAAGAATTACAAAGTCTTCGATAAAATTTCTTTACATATTTTAATTTGCTTTAACCTTTTTAAATAACAAATACAGAAAGTTTTTTTTAATAAAATGATTAAAAGTGCTCTTAACTTTATTTTTAAGTAACAGTTGTAACCAAGTCATCTTTTTATTTATTTAATTCAGAAAGTTGATAGTTGAAATACTTTTTATAAAAATGCAAACAGCTATAGTACCACCTAAACTGGTCATTAAATTTATGAATAAAAACTGTACTAATCTTTTCAAAAAACAAATAAGTTAACACAGACATTTTAAGATTTTTAAGTAAATATTTTTTCTTGCACAAAAATTTATAAGTTGTAAAAACAGTTCCTATAAAGTTTAACTCTTAATTTGTTTTGAGAAGTAAAACCCAGTTAGTTACAAACGAGGTTAAGTTTTATTTTTTCGTTCGAAATGTATTTGTTTAGAGTAGAAAAGGAGCCAACTTTCATATATCAATAATTAAGCTATGAGAAAATAGTTTAAATTTTGGCATATTTTGTAACTGAGCCTTTTTAGTTTTAACCGATTAGTTTACAAACTTTTTTGCTACTCGTTTTCCATTTAAACACTAGAAAGTCAAATAAAAATAACTAAAATGCTTTTAAACAAGGTTTTACAGTAATACTTAAAATTAAATTTAGTTTGAATGGTTTACTAGACAATAGTCATATAAAATAGTAAAATTCGATCGAAATTAAACAAATTAACTAAAAAATTTGAAAAAAAGCTGAATTAACGTAAGCATTGACTTTATATTTCGAAATCTAAAGAAGCTGATAACAACTATGAATAAATAAATTACACAAACAACTAATCATTACCAATCATGCTTCATATACAATTATCTATTTTTTTGTTTAGTTTAAGATTAACTGTTTTTATCAAAACAGTTTGGTAGGAAATGCAAAGTAGATAAAAAAAAGCAATTATTTTCCCGAAACTACAACAAATGCTGCACTTTAAGTTCACATGTTGTTTTTCTTTTGAATACTGTTTCAAATTACCATCATACAAAAGCTATTTTGTAAAACAAGTTTATTTAGATTAAATTCTTGCGATTGCTTAAATATAGGAATGAGAGAAAAATTTTAAACAAATGCTTTGAAAACAAAAAATTAATAATACATATTTCAAACTAAACAGAATAAGAGTTATAAAACTACATCAGATAATGCAGCTACATTTTCAATCAAAATTATCTTAAAAACAATGCCGCCTAGTATCGATTACTGTAAATTCATATGGTTGTCCATATAGTTAAAGTTAAAGACTTTTAAACGAAGAAAATAATCCATAAAACGTGTTATACTTCAAAAATATTGGTAGGCATATAAGTTAAATCAATATTAGTACAATAAGTTTGCTTGAATCTATGAAAAACTATGTTAAGCTAGTTTTTGAAAGTTGTAAAACACTTGATATAAAGTAAAGTTTGAATAGTTGTTACTTTTTATTTATAACTTGCTTTAAGTTAAATAACTTTTTGAATTCCACTTTGTTTTACTAATTATATATATAAAATCCGCTTTTATAAAGTTATCCATAATAAACTTAGTTCACAATTTATTTATAAAAGCGTACGTACTAAAGTTCATTAGATCTAAGTATAAATAAATAAATAAATAAACTTAAAGACTTCCAAAACTTTTAAACTAGGACATTTATCATAAAATGTCTTTATTTGTACTTAAAATGTTTTTAAGTTGAAATTTTATATGCTGATAATGAGTTAAATTATTACGAAAAAGTCATACCAACAAAAATAAAAATGCTTGACTGAACTTCGACACTCTATTAGTAATTTCTAACATTTAAAACAACAAATAAACTTTCTCATAAGTAAATGTAAGCTTATAATGCTGTCATTCAAAGAATTTTAAATAAATATATGATTAACTGATTCTTAAAAGCACTTAAACTAAGTAATTTGGTACTTTACCACAAAAATATTTGAAGTGTATAAATTAACACTTTTTCAAAAAAATATCTAAATTAAATAAGCACTTTACAAACAAAATTACACTTTACAAAAGACAACAAACACAAAATAAAAAGAAAACTTAATTAAAAATTTTCAAGGTAAGGGTAATTTCTAGTTTTTTTTTTAAACTTTACCTAAAACATTTTTTAATGATTGTTACAGTTATGTTAATTCCGATTTTGTTCATTTGTAAAAAATTTAAGTATTTTTCAGTTATCTTAAAAATGACAATGAAGCGTAAAATTGCACTTTAATTAAATTATAGTCTTGTTGTGGTATTACTGATGTTTAAAAACATTAGTATTCCCTTCCCAAGTCTTCGTAACTTAATTTATGATACATTTTTCATACTTAAATATATTATTTTTAGTTTTGTGTACTTTTTAATTTAAATATTAAAATAAAAGTACTAAACTAAAATATAAGGAGAAAGATCAATTATAAGCTTTAAATTTTATTAACAATACAATGTTTCACTCGCTTGAAACTAGTCAAACGAGATCATCAGGTGAATAAAATCTTACTCAAATAGATTTTATAATCTATAAAATGGTCAAATAGTTTTGCATGACAACTAATAGCTTACGTCATAACAAAAAAATTTAAAAGTAAAAATAAAATATCGTTAATTATGTAGTGTGTTTAATTTAAACCTTGACATTTATAATAAAAGCTATAAAAGTCTAGGTTTCAAGTATTAATCATTCCTAACTAATTTATGCTAGATAATTTTCTTACTTGAAAAAAACTAAAACTTTTCTTGGATTTTGTATTAAGCTTTCATTTTGCTCAACTAATATACTTTTGTAATACTGATTCTAAATAAAATTTTTAAAAAGATAATTGTAGGGAATACAGATTAAACAATTTAACACAATTAGTTACAAATCTAAATCGCAATACAATATGACGTCGAACTAGAATGCAAATGTAAACATGACAGATTTTGTGTTTACTTTCTAAAAATAACCAGCTTGAAATTTTCAAGTTGACTTAAAACAGTTTTTAACATCTAAAATTATGGTAATCTTACAAAAAACATTTTTTAATTATATAAATTAATAAAAATCACTTTAGTAAATGAGAAAATTTCAAAACTTTATAATGTAAATCAAAATGTGTTATGCAGTAGATTATAGTTAAACTAAAAACTTTAAGTTTGTTATCAAATAAACTACAGCTGTTTAAAAAAAATCTATTTTAATCGTTAAAATAGCACTCTCTAGATCAACTTAGATTAATTTTTAGTAGATAGAAGTAAGTTTTGTTAGATAATCAACATTCATATTTGCTTACTAACAGCTTTATTTTATTAAGTAAAATTTAGTTCTAACAGAGTATATATGTACAAAACAACATTCTATTTTGATTAAAAAATATTAGTTGTTTTATATTTGTTTAAAAACGTAAACTGAAAATAAAAAACACAACTTGAAGTATTTTACGCTTCTTCAAAACTCAACAAAAAGATGCATATATAAAAACAAAAACTTTGAAATTGCATTTTCAGAAGTTATACTTAGTTTTAGGACTGTATTAAGTTAACTTCTACCTAAAAACTATATTAATAGTATGATTGTGGCTTACACCAAATTGAAAACTCAAACTAAAACCGACAGATTTTTGATGTGACAGTCTTTTAACGCATTTACTCTTATTTTTTCTTCCCAATCAATTCCTTTACCTTATTAGCAGTTCCAAGCTTTAATGTATATCTCTTGATTCCTATATTGTTGAATTATTTTAAAATCAAGACTAATGTCAACTGTTTGTTCTTATTTGCAAAACTTGGTTTGTGTAAACAAAATGACTGTTTTAATTTTTCCAGTTCTACATCACTTCACTACTTTACTAACAGTATTAAAAAACGTTATTTCAACTATTTTTGATAAGTTTAAGTTTAATTTAGCAATAAAAAATTTGTGTGAGCCAAACTTTGTTTTTTTTTAAGATAAAAAGCTAGTAGTTTTAAAAAATAAGCTACTTTATAATATCATATTACATTAAAAACAATCTTAAATAAACACATTAAGCTGTACTCTTTACTTAGAGAAAACTTTACTTAGGAAAACCTTACTTAAAGCAACTTAGTTAGAAAGCAAACTTTTTAACAAACATATAGTTTTAAATCGAAAACTTTCAACTATTAAACTTGTAAAAATCTAAATTGGTTAACATTAATATTTAGATACTTAATTTTATGTAGATTTAAAATTAAGTTAAAAAGTAGCTAATTTTATATACATTGTTTATTGAACAATAGAAAAAGTGCTCTAAAAGACTGGTGACCAGGTAAACGAAAAAAATTGTAGTTATCATGAGTTACAATGAAGTAATGTTATTTTTTACTAGTTACAGTTAAAAAGTTCAACATTCAACAATGCTTTACTATAGATTTAATAAACAGCTAGTTGTTTTTCATTTACATATACTAACATTAAACGACGAAGTTTTATTCTAAGCGTAAAAGATATTCATAAAAATGTGCTTAAATTAATTCATATAGACTTATGAGATAAATTTATTTTTTAGTAGCCAAAGCCAAAGCTTTAAATCTAAAACTTTAAATAACTAATGAAAAACTTACACTGGTCATAAATAAACTTAACAAAGACTCTATTAATCATTTTAGGTAATAAATAAAGTTACGACAGATTTAATATAATTTTAAATAAATATATTTTCTTGCATAAAAAAAATTAAAAAGCTTATAAAGTTGTCAAAACAGTTCCTATTAAGTTTAAACTCTTAAATTTGACTGAAAATCTAGTAAAATACAAACAATCTTAAGTTCTTTTTTTCTTTCGAAACTAAATCCTATAGTTGAAAAGGAACTAAGTATCAATCATTAAGCTATAAGAAAATTGCGTCAATTTTTATTTTAGTTTTAAATAAAGTTTTAAGTTATAAACGGTTTATTTTCACTAGATATGCTGATAAACTAAATCTATATAAGTACAACAAATTACTATAGAAAACTATATTAAGTTAGTTGTAAAAGGTTGTAAAATACTTTAAAAAAAATAAAGTCTAAAGACCGAATTATTTTTATATCTATTTATGATAAGTTTAACTTTACTTGTTTTGAGTTAGATTTGTTTTGAATATTATAATATATTATTACTTTTATAAAAATTCATTTTTTAAAAGTATAAGATTATATAGCTATATTTTTGTAATAATCTATAAAATAATTGCTTAAAATTTATTTCAATAGCTTTCGTTTTAAGTTAATTAGCTTTAAGTCTAAGTAAAAAAACTAAGTCTTATTGTTTAGGGTCAAGTATAAAAATCAACTTGTAACTAAAAAAACTATACTAATAGTATGATTTCCTTTCCATTCATTTTTTCACCTTTTAGCAGCTTCATACTTTAATTTATGTTTATTAACACTTATACTTTTGACTACATTACAAAGTCGAAACTAAGGTCCACTGTTCCTTTTTGTTTGCAAAACTTGATTAATGTAAACAAAAATTTATGTTTATTTTTTTATTTCAAACGCTTTTTTTATGTCTTTCAAAGAAAACATGTACCAAACAGTATGCTTTTTTATATAGTTTATACATTAGCGTTCAAAAATTCTTTAAAAAAGGATAGTTTTTTTTTACGTATATTTAAACTAACTAAGCGTTTAATCAAAAGTTAAGCTTGTGTAAGTATCTTAGCAAACTTTATAAAATTAACTATTGTCTTTGTTTAGTTTACATTGTTTTATGCTTAACTTATATGTAAAATTTTAATTTACATTCAATTACTTGGTAAAATTTAGTACTTTTTTTTTCAAATGGTATAAAAAAATTTGAATTTTTATGTTGCTTAAATTATTTTTTTAAATCACTGGTAACGTTCATAAAGTATTGTTGTTTTTAAATTAGCTTCTATAAAAAACGACAATCCTACTGCTGGTCTGCTAAAGTAAACACAATTTAAAATACCAGCTCTGATAAAAACTAAAAGTAATTGCTTCAAAAAAAAAACAACAAAAAAAGTCATTTAAATAAAAGTATAAAGCTAAAATTTTATAAAAAAAGTTTCGTTTTAGATTCTAATTTAAATGTTACTCAGTTTTATTTTTTTTTATGTTCAAGTAAACTTTCAAAACTAAAACAATTTACTACTAGTAAAAATAAGTAAACAGACTAGCTGAATAAAAAGTTCAATTTCAAAGTCATATTTAGTTCTATATTGGATTAAAGTATAAAATTCATACTTAGAGCTAGAAAATAACTTTTTGTACACTAAAACACAAAAATTACGGTGTACATAATATTAAAACTCGAACTTAAACTGAAAGACTTTTAATGTGACAGTTCTTAAGCATAATTACTTTTTTTTTCTTCTTATGTAACTTTTACATGAATTTACTCATTAGCTTTGTAGATTTTTAAAATTAACACATTTCTTAAAGGTATCGTTTTAATGTTTTAACACAGTTTCAAAGTAAAATTTATTGTCAAGATTTAGTTTTTTAACCTATAAGTTAACCATGAGGCTGAAATATTTCAAGTTGATGAAAATTGCGCACTTCTTTGTTAATTTAGAAGTTTTACAACCTAACTGTTATAAAAGTTTTCAAAGTAATTGATTTAGTTAGTTTTAATCAGTTTAACTGAAATCTGAATAACTTCAAAAGCTTAGTTAGTCTCTATTTATTAGTCGTAAAAAAAAGACTATAAAAAGCTCCATCTAACTGTTTATATTATGTTACGCTTTTTTTTTCGTTTCAAAACGTTTTTTAAATAGTACGAACTAAAATATACAATCTGAACTATACATTTTTAGTTTATAAAGTTATTAAAACTTTAAAACATGTTTAACCTTTTAAAAAACAACTAGCTAAGTTAATATTCAAGCTGACACTAAGTTTTATTTTCAAACATTAAGATTTAAAAACTTTAAAAACTTAGTAATAAAGTATAAACTTATTTTTTTGTTGAATGAATAGTCAATATATAACTATGCTTTAAAATACACCAGTTAAAACTGTAAAACAAAAACATTATTTCATACACCTATGTTAAGTTACTGCGATGTACTTTAAGTTTGAATCACCATAAACTTCGTTTTGAATATACAAGATGCTGTAGATAAATAAAACTTAAAAGTAAATCGTGTTGTAAGATAAAGTAAGATGTTTATACTATCTTTTTTCAGAAATATCTTAACATAAATTACAGAAATGTGTCATATGTTTTTACAAAATAAGTGTTTTGCTTTTTTTTTTGTTTAAATAAAAAAATACAAACATACTTTATGAACGGGTTTTGATAATTTTAAACAAGGTTTTAAGTAGTTTAACAATTAAAAGCAATAAAAAATTGTTGTTACTTCTTTAACATTTTCAAAAGTATAAAAACAACATTTTGCTAACTTTTCAAATTATACGACATGACTACTACTTTTATTATTAAAGTATTTAACTTGTTAAATGAATATCAAGTTAATAATTTTTATTTTTTTATAAATCTCAAAAAAAGAAGATATCATTTAAGATCAACAATTTAAAAATTTACCAAACACAAAAATCAATGAAGGTTAGTGTTTAATCTATAAAAAAAACTTGAGTTGAATTAAAATACTAATATAAACGAAAATATTTTAACATTACCTTTTAACAACTTTTCTAATCATTATTCACGAACTATAAAATCATAAAATATTACTAGAAAATATATGAAAGGCATATTATACTTTTTACTTCTCATTTGTCTTACACAACAAATAATATTTTTAATGAAAAAATAATAATTTAAACTAGAGGTCGGCAGAAGTCACGGGCAAATTTTTTAACAAAAGGTACAAAAAAGTCTTTCCCGGGTCGCATTTATTTCAAAATATTTTTAGTAGTCAACAAAAAAGTTTTACTAAAAAAAAATATGATTAAATAAGTAATAGCAGAGCTATAGTAATGAGTAGTTTTTGAATTTAAGACACTAAATGCTTTAAACTCAAAAACATTTCATTCTACTGTTTATGAAAAAATAGTTTTAAGCTAAAAAGTAGTTTAGGGGCCGCATTTGGCTCGCGGGCAACATTTTAGAGATATGTGCTGTAAAGGGATGGACAAAAACACAATTTTGATATTCACATCCTTGAACAGCAATTATTTTTGTTGCCAAACCTCACGTGCAACTAATTATACTTAATAATTAGCTATACTTAATTACAAATTTTCTTGAGCTGAAATAGTTTTTCTTTGTTTTTTACATAAACAACTCCATTAAACAAGTTGGAAAAGTAAAATATATTTGAAAATAAATGTTTTACTGACTTATGTGAAATTAAAAGACAATTGCGTACAATTTGACACACTTTATTTAGATAAAGGCAATAAAATTTAAAACAAGTTAGTATATAGCAATAAAAGCATTCAAACAACACTTTTTTTCATTCAAGTCTCTCGTCAATAATTTTTCATATTTTTCTCTTTACTCTTCATAACACTCCAAATAATATCTAATTTAAGTTAGTTGCCTGACTAGCTTTCATCCTCTTATTTCCTAAAACTCAAAAAATATCCCCTCCCTTTTTGTCCTAAATGATTATTTTGCCTTACTTAATTAATCATCTAAAAAGGGTTGATATCGCCATCTCTAAAAAACTCTTGTTTAAACTCTGAACAGCTTAAATAAAAAAATTTCAAAGGGAACGATTTCAGTCTTTCATTATGATTAAATTAAGTAATTCAACAGCGACTGTTTTCAGAATTCGAAAACACTTTACCTTTTGTCTTTAGCTGCTATTGTCAAACCTTTAAGCACACGTTAGAATTTCAATCAGAAAACGACAACACAATTACACGAGCACGACATTTTTAATAAAAACAGTTATATGACAAATTAAAGTTGGACGATTTAAGTTACGACAATTCAAACTCTTGAAAAAACTTTTAACTTTTAGATCTCAAAAAGTAATATATGATTAGGAAAATAAGCGTATTAATACTTGTTTAATATTTAAGCAGATTTGTTTGATAAAATCAATATTTTAAAAAAGGAAAACAAATGCTTCTTAGAAATTAATTTTAAAAACTAGTAAAGAGTTATATTTTTTAAAACTTATTTTAGCCGTTCTTAAAAAAGTACTTAAATTTTTAAACTTAAAAAAAGTTTGTAGGTATTTAATAAGGTTACAACGGATTTTTTTTCTATTGATATCTATTATCTGTTGAAATTTGACCTTTTAAAGATTTTTTTAAAGAACTTGAGTAGTCCGAATTTAAATAGTTGTTCACACAGTTGTAACAAACATGCTTTTTAGTGTTCTATTGAATTACAGAACATTGCGTGCTAGCTTGCATATTTCCAGTTTGTATAGTTTTAATGTGTTTTTTAAATCTTATCGCATTTAATTATTTTATTTTATTTATTATTTAGTTATATCTACTTTAATGATGCGTATATGTTTTTACTTCGACTTACAAGCTTTTCACAAAAAAAGTATTTTTTATTTTTACTTTTTTTAAATCCCCCATAAAATTCTAAAACTTAAATTTTTTCAAAGCTTAGTATAAAAAGATAATGGTTTAAGTTTATACAAACTAATTCTATTTAGCTTTTATTAATGATTATGGATATAGATGTTCTAAAGTTAACAGAACACTAATAATACTACTTCCCTTGTTTAATATAGTTTTTATCAGCAATATATCTATGGTTTGCTATATTTTAAATTTATAATTGTGTCTAGTTTTATTTTAGTTCATCGCTCTGTATTACAGCTTTTATTTGTCCCTAACGAACTGCTCAGAGGAAAAACAGCGTAACACAATAAAAGTAAAACAATAAGTTAGTGTAACATTGTTTGATTCTTTAAATTTATGAAGCAAAAGTAATTTCGAAAAATTTAATTTCGACCTGACAAGACTGAAATCGACCCTTTTGAGCGGAAAAGTCTGTTAAAAGTTGTTGAATTAAGACAGTGTTTAAATGGTTTTTATTCGTATATAATTAAATGCAAAAACTTAAAAATGTTTTGAAGAGCTTCTGTTTTCAGAAATAAAGTTTAATTTAAAAAAATATCATTTAAAATTGATTTATTTTGTTGTTGTAATAACAGTTGTTTTAATTTTATAAACTTGTGTACGCATAAACAAAAAATTATAAAAAATAAATTACTAACTTTATAAATTATCTAAAACTGATTAGTGGATAATATTGATAATTTAAATAAACTATTTTAAGATTAAGTTTAGAAGTTAAACAAAAATTTAAATGCTAAATGCATTATTTACAATAAACTAACTTATATTCAAAGTTAACAAAAAAGAACTTAGTTTTACGTTTAGATACATACTTTTTAATCAATTTTGATGAATATTTTGGTTAAATTTTACAACACTTATTTTAACCAATAAAAATTAAATTCAATTTTAATATCAAACTTTTAGAAACATTTTTCATTTAAAACGTTATGTCAGAAATGGCATAAGTATGTAGTACACTTAGCCAATTATTTTGTGCTTAGAAAAGCTTAAGTTTTTGAAACATTAAAACAATAAGAACAAAGCATAAGTACTTTAAATAAGCTTAATTTTTTTAAATTAATTTTTTGATTACAAATAATACATTTGAAAGGATTGTTTTCTTAAAATGTATACAATTTTTAAGTTTATTTGTGCTTGATATTAAAATATCAAAATATATAATAAAAGGTTTTCTTTTATAATTTAAGCGTCACGTATAGTAAACAAATGAAGAAATAATTGTTAAAATCAACAGAGAATAAACTTTTTAAATTAAAATTTGTATTTAAATATCTAATAAAAGCTTAGGTCAAATTTTTAGTGAAAGTTTATTTCTTACTACACATGATTAAAGGTACTTAAACTTATCAAAAAATCATTACATATTAAGCAGGACTATAAAACAAATCTTTAATAAAAAATTTTTAATAAGTATTATTTTTAACTTTTAACCACTTTCTAAAACTAAACGAGTGTTTTAAATATCTAGTAAAATAAAAAACTATAACACATTTGCTTTACAAAAGTCGTCTAAACTGAAGGCCGAATCGTTAATCAGGTCATCACCGACGTTTATCTTGGTCTTCCTTTTTCTCCTAACATCTCTCTTCACAATTCTGCTGCTTCGGCTCAGGTTCTTCAGCTCTTCGTCATCGTCTTCATCTTCAAACTGTTCTTCTTCAGCTTCTTCGTTGAAAAATTCCTCCAGCTCGTTCACCAGCTCTTTTTTCAGGCGTTTTGCTCGCTTGTCTGTTTGATCTTTTTCATCTGCAAAACCTTTTTCAATCATTTCATTCTGCTCAGAAATCATTAACTCTTCTTTGAAGATATTTCCTTGCCCAGTTGTTGGTTCTACTTTTTCTATTTTTACTTTTATATCTAAATGTTCATTGTTATCTAAACATTCTTTAACATATTTTAGCTTAACCTCGTCAGTCTGAACTTGCTCAACTACTAGTTTTTCCTCGAGTATTTGCTCTTTACAAACCATTAGCTCTTTTGTGTTTTTATTTTCTTGCTTAATTGTTGATTCTACCTTTGTTGTTTTTAGTTTTATATCTAAGTGTTCATTGTTAAATAGATTTTCTTCCTCAGCTGTTTGGTTTTCCTCAGCACTTTGAACTTGCTTAACTGCTAGTTCTTGTACCTGTTCTTCACCAATCATTAGCTCTTTATTACATAAATTTACTTGCTCAGTTGTTGATTCTATGACATTTATTTCTACTTCCGTATCCGAATCATAAGTTAAATTATCTACAAAAATTAAGTGTTGATTTATAATTAAATGGTCTTCCTCAACAACCTGTGCTTTCTCAATTGCTAGTTCTTCCTCAAATATCTGCTCTTCAGAAAACTTCAATTCTTTTGTGAACACAGTTTTTTGATCAGTAATTGGTTCTCTGTTGCTTGCTTCTACTTCTGAATTTACTTTTTCTTTGGTGATTAAATGTTCTTTACAACATATATTTTCTACAATAGCTACGTGTTTGTCACTTGGTAGTTGTTGTTCATCTGCTACTTCTTGGTAAAGTATCTGCTCTTCACCAACCACTAGCTCTTTATTGTGTATATTGTTTTGCTCAGTTGTTGGTTCTTCTTCTGTATCTGTATCATAAGTTAAATTATCTACAAAAATTAAGTGTCTGACACTAACTAACTGATTTTCAACTGTTAGTTGTTCTACACCAGCTAAATATTCACTGTTTTTTGGCTTATTTTCATCAATCAATTGTTTTTCAAAGGTTAAACTTTGTTGAGGAACAAGTTGGTTTTTATTAGGTGAATTTTGTTTAATATTTGACTGTTCTTTGTTGTATAACTGACCTTCAGCAGTTAACTGGCTTTCGTTTGTTAACCCCTCTTTATTAGTAAGCTGTTCTTCATAAGCTAAATTTTCTTCCATAGTTTGTTGTTCGAAATTTGCTGAATGTTCTTTTATAGTCAACAGTACTTCATTAGATAGTTTTCCTTTATTAGCTAAATATTCTTCAAAAGTTGACTGTCTTTTGTAAGCCAGTGTTTTATCATAAGATGAATGGTCTTCAAAAGTTAAGTTTTGTTCTATGTTTAACTGATCTTCATTTATTGACTTCTTTTTATTTATTAAATTTTCTTCACTCAAAGACTCTTCGTTATTTGCAAAATTACTTAGAAGAGTCAATTTTTTTTTATTGGCTAGATGTTCTTCATCATTTAATTGTTCTTCAGCAGATAACTGATATTTGTTAGCTTGTTGATCTTCAGAAGCTGACTTTTTATTCACAACAAAAATTTTACTTTTATCGGAAGATCTTTCTCCAACAGTTAATTGATCTTTGCTGATTAGTTTGTCCTCGGTAACTACTTCTGTTATCTGCTGATTTGAGTCAATCTTACTAGGCTGCCTCTTTCCAGCAACTTCTCCACACTCTACGTCATCAACTTCAATACTTTTATTCTTCTTACGTCTGAAGTCTTTCATGCTTACAAACACTGAATAAACTAAAGCTAAAGTTAACGTAATGCCAACTGCAACACAGATTATTGCAAAAGTGAAATGGTTGTTTACCCCGTAGTGTTTTATTGCGGTAAACAGTGCAAAGAGGATCTTTCCAAAAACATGAAAAGGTAAAAAGAAAATCTCGTATTCCATTTTCTTAAAAAATTAATCTTCTTCTGCCATAATTATATTATTAAGATTTAATAGTTATATCTATTAAGGTAGTTAAAAATAATTAAACAGGCTTAATTGTTTCTTGTACCCGATAAGTTTAGACGAAAAAAATATCAAAACTTTAGTTGAAACTCTGAATTAAAAACATTCGACAAAGAATATAAACTTATATTAAAATAGCGTAAAACAAACCGTGTTTTAAGAACTTTAAAAAAATTCTTTCATATTCAAAAGATACAATAAGTTAACTTCAAAATTTTTGTACATCTTTATGCTTTCTATTTATTTTTTTATGGCGAACATTTATTACTTAAAAATCATTCATCAAAAAATTAACTATAAACTAAAAACTGTTCAAGTTTGCAATGATAAATTTAATAATTACTAACATATACATGTTTCTTGTAAAAGTAATTTAAATGCATAACTTTTTAAATTCTTAAACCTTTTTGATTAAAGACTAATACTATGGTTGAATGATTACTGTAATTTGTGCTTGTTTTCTAAAATAAGTACTTACTAAAAGTGAATTAGCTAATCTTTTAATTAGCTTAAATATTTTAGATAAGGATTAAGTTTTACTTAATTTTAGATGTGTTGTTCAAAAACAACAAAAGAATTAACATAATTACTATCTGTTACTTTTTTATTGCTATATAAAAATCTTTAGTTAACTATTTTTCACAAATAAAGTTAGATAAACAGTTAGCTTAGAACTTTTATTACTACTGTTTAATCTTTAAAACTTATACTATTCAAACAAACTTGTAGTAGTTTGTTACCATGAATTTCTGGCATTTTCATATACTCAAATTTATAAAACGTCTAAAATAAAATACCTGCACTTGTATAACTGCAGTAGAGCATTTAATGAACTTTTTGTAAAATTTTATTGTTATATGCAATTAACGTAATTTTTTGTTTTAAATATTTATATGAAAAAATCTAAAAAGTCTATAACTTATATTTTAAAATTAAAAAAGACAAATTATTTCAATGAAAAAGTATTTATTTCAACCTTATCTGCTTCTTTAAAATTGAAAACTTTCTATACTACTTTTTCAGTTTTGAGTTACATCAAGTTCTTACAGTCTACTAAGTAAAAAAAACTTTTTTGAGTCACTTTACTTATATATCTATTAATATAGTTCAAAAACTGATATGGTTCGTCATAAAATGAAAGCTAACTGTTTCGCTCATATAAACTTTAAAACTTTTGTACTAAATTTTTCAAAAGCTTGCTAAATTAATGTTATAACCACTATTATATCACACAATATATTAAAGTATTATCATACAAGGTTAAAAATACCTCAACTGACGAAACTTATAAAATATCTAACTAATAACTGACGTTACTTACAATTCAAGTTGCTAGCTCATTTAATTAGAAGATTAATTCAAACTTAGCTTTTGTTCATAAATTTATTAAAATCATAATGTAGATAAGATTGACTCAAAATAAATAAAAACTTATAAGTTATTCAGTTATATTTCTATTCGTCAACCATTTTTAAAGTTTTAACTTATACTTTTATTACAATTACCTAGAACTTTATTTCTAAGTGTAGTTTTAAATTAAGTAACTGAAAAGTTTAAAAATTACTAAAAATTGTCAAGATTAAAAATTTATTTTCTTTAATTTTGTTTATGTTTTTTTTTATAAACTCTACTGAAAATATAATTTTACTTATCCTAAAATCCAAAATTTATACTACACTAACAGTCCTAATACTTGCAGCTTTTGGAGTTGAATGAATGTACAAATCAACTTTTTTAAAGCATTGAAATAATTATGGAAAACTAAAACTTGGACTACAGTGGCTCAGATGTGTGATGGACGTGTTGATTATTGCGTCACTGCATTTATGTATAAAACATTCTTGTTGGGTTGATATTTAAAACATCAAGCAATAAACTTTTGTTAACAATTTGACACAACAAGCAAATGCTGGTCAAGACGAGCAGATTTGAAGCAGCGTGATTGCGATGCAGCATCCACCGTGTTCGAAGGAAAGGTTGTGGTTTCCGGAGGGGAAAATAACTACAATTATCTAAACACTGTTCAGTCTTATGACGTCATAGGAAACGAATGGTCGTTGATGCGAAATATGTGTAAAGCAAAATGCAGGCACTGTATGGTTAATGTCAAAAGCAAATTGTACGTTGTTGGGTATGGAGTTAACAACTGTGAAGTTTATGACAGCTTTTCTAAAAAGTTTGTGTTTCTAAAAGGGCGAAAATTGGAACGTTTTTGTCTAAGAATTTTTTTTGCTGTTTGAAATCGGTTTTTCTTTTTCCAAACCACAGAAACCAGTGAACCAGTCTTCTGGTATAATGTTAACAAAAATTAATAGGTGACAAAAAAAAAATTGCAAGAAAAACTTTGCCCATGTTAATATACCCTGTATTTTATGAGCATCCGATAACACTTTTAGTTTTACCATAGTGTTTTATTTGCAAGTTTACGTTTTTCAGTAGTTTTAAAACATAGTTTGCGAATGCAAGCTATTGTGTCAACTTACTATTTTGTTGTGATGTCGTTTGCTTTTAGAATAAACTACATAAAATAAAGTAAAACTTCGTTTTATTTATATATATTCATAAGAAAGTAACAAAAGCTAGTTTAAATTATAAAATTGGTATAAAATTTATTGTTGTTACATTTAATAACTTTTTTTAGACCAAATGAAAGTTAAAGTATAATGATATTTAAACAATATTTTGTTCTTTATTTTAACCAAGTTATATTACTGTCAGCTAACAAAAAAAATTTTGATTGGCAAGCGGACATTAACTGAAATTTTGACTAAAAATTAAAACAAAATTATACATATTTAAGAAAAAATAATTATAACAGTTTTTTAAGCTGATATTTTCTGTGCCGAGTTTTTAAGAAATAGCTAAATAAAATTATGGCAATTTTTATAGTTTTCTTATGTTTAACAATACCCAAATGTGTTACTTAATTTTACTTAAAATCAAGTACCTAAATAAACTACAATAAAAGCTTAAATATTTAAAAACTAAATATCTATATGACTCTTACTACCATACTTTTTAAATATGTCATAAAATTCCTAAGAGCCAAGGTTAAAAAAGAAATTTTTTTTTGAGTTGTTTTTTCTCAAATTTAAGGGTACTTTTAGGGAGATTAAACTCAAATATCCTGTAAAGTATCACTTATTTCATTGTTTTCTGTATCAAATAAAATAGCAAGTCTGAAAATTTATTTACAGAATAAATTGATTTTACGCACATTTTTGTTTTAGTTTTGCGTCATCAATTTTTTTAAACTCCTTACATTTGTCCTTAAATTAATTTAACAGTTTATATTAAATAAACAAATTATAAATCGATTATTTTATTATCAAAATAATTTAATATTTTATAAGCTGTATAAATAAAAATTTTAAAAACGACTTTACGATTTTTTTATACAACTTTCGATTATTTAAAACGATTTAAAAACGATAATTTGAAAGTGAGCAAAAAAAAATTCATTCATTTTACATGACTTTTAAATTACTTCAAGCAAATAGATCCTCAAATTAAAAACTAACATTTGTAGTAAAAGCGTTTTTTACGTCTGGTGTTTAGTTATTATTGTTACTAAAACTTGAAATAAAGGAGTTAACTTATTGATTAAAACTATGAACTTTATACAAACTTTTAAAAAAATTATTCGTATGTAAAGCAATAAAAAAATTCGATGCTGATTACTCTGTATAAGTTTAATTTAAAGTCAGTATTTTTTTTCGTGCCTTGAACAATCTAAAATTAAAATAAAAGTACAAGCAAAAGTATCTAATAAAAAAAAGTTTTATTTTTTCGAAACTGTAAGGTGAATAACGTACACTTTTTTTATTGTTTTAACTTTTCATATACAAAATTATGAATGAATTACGTTTAAGTTTTGTTTTTTTTTTTATTAGGTAGCATAAAATTTAACACAAATCAATTTAAATAGTGAGCGTAGTGATTTAATTACAGCCTTTTTCTTGTTTGAAAACTTGTTTCATTTTTATTTAGCTTTATACATAGTTTTATATTGAAGAAAATATTAATTATTGTATTGCTCCCGACCTTCAAAAAGTTCTTTAAAACCTTATCATTTTTTTGAATCTGTAAAGTCATAATTTCTCGTAATACATAGTTAAAGTCGTTGTTTTCTACTTGAAAAATTTTTCACGTAAAAAGTTTTGAAATCTAGTTTCCTTATAACTTTACTTCCTTCTCATTAACGTTTTGGTTTTGCTCCTTTCTATTATACCAATCAAGTAGTAGTATTTTATTTCCGTACTGTAGAGAGTTTAGTGTGTTTCAATTTGTATGTGTGTTAGTTTGAAGATTTTACAAATGACGTCAATAGTTTTTCAACGTACGGTAATAAATTTAAACGGGTCTTATATGACAAACATGTTTTAAATAAAATTTAAATAGTTGGTCTCACATCTTTGTTGTTTACTTTTAGTTTACTAAGCTGTAGTAGTCGACTTCTAAGTTTTTGAAACTATTCTATAGACTAAATTATATAACAGTAGCAAAATTGTAGGGTTTAAAATTATTACCTATTAGTAGGGTATTAGGTGTATCAGGTATTTAGAATAAAACAAAAGGTATTTTGCTTCGAGTTTAATATAACAACTACTTAACTAAAAACATTTTAATGATATTACTTAATTATAATTTTTTAAACAAATGAAAAAACATTTTAAGCTAGTTAGAAAGTGGTTGCTGTAAATAAATTACAAACTAATAGATTTGTAAACTGTTTTAAAAACAAACACTTAAATAAAGTTCTAATTATACAGTTTAAATGTTTAAGTGAAACATAAATATTTTTATATCACTTCCATGACCTCAACGATGTTTCACAGCAGATTTAAAAAATAAACTTTATTGCCTATGTTAAAAGGGCAGTAAAATAAATTTTTCAAAAAACTTTTTTTAAGCTTTCAACATAAGGAAATAACATGACCAAAAAAAATTTTGCAAGCGAACGTAAACGCTTTCCTTGTGTTGTATACCTTTTTTTTTATTTCTTCAAAAACTTCAACTGGCTTAATTTTTTTTTTACTTAAGTTGTGTCAGTTGTGTAAGCTGTACAGTTAAACAAATTCTTTTAAATTATATGTTTTAGAAACATAAATCAAGGTATGAAGGTATTTTGTGACTAGCTTTTATAATTTATTTTTAAGTGTTTATTTATTTTTATTTTCAATTTATTTTTAAGTGTTGTAGTACACTTCTAAGTTTTTTTTTTCTATTGCTTTTTGTATCAAATTTAGAAATTAGTTCATTTGCTTTATATTTTATAAAATTTCGTTGCCAGCTTGTTAAGTAGTTTTAGTTATTTTAGTCGGTTTAAACTATAATCTTTTTAAGTCTAACCAACTAACTTTTAGTACCTTATGACAGATTATGGCAATGTTTAAAATTAAAATTATCCACATTATAACCATACTAGCACACATTAGTTTATCATTTGGATTCAATGTCGACATTAACAAAAACTCAAATAAACTTATTCAACCATTGATGAACAATCTAAAAAGACCGGCTAAACTTTTTGCGTATTCTTTTTTCATAGACGAAACTAACACAGGCTTTTCCAAGTGAGAGTTAGACCTATATTTTGTTTTTGTAGTTATATAAAAACTATCATTAAACACAAATAAAACAAGTTTAACAGGAACTAAGTATTACCAAAAACAGATTTTTAAAAAAATGTTTACTTTAAGAACATGATCAAAACAACTACTTTGTTTTTTAGAGCATAAATAATGTTATGGTTTATACTTTATGTATTTTAATTAAAGACAATTAAGTTTGAAAATTTAATTTAAAAAAGTACTGCTAGTTAAAACTTGGTTTTCGATAACAAACAAATTTGCAGACTTATTGCTGCTTCTCCAAAAGCACAAACTGACAAAAAAGGTTCGTTGAGCTGTTAAACTTTTTGTTTTAACAGTAGCTTAAATCAAACAACCTGAACAATTTTTTTTGTTTTAGCAACTATGGTATGCTTTATTAAGTGCTTATTTAAAACGAACTATTAACTACTGTATAGAATATTAAACTTATTTTCAATTCAAAACTAGATAAAACTACAGGTCTAATATATGTTTTTTCTAGATTTTACAAGAAATAGAAAACGTAGAAGTATAGAAGAATGCAGTTTATCAAGCAATTTGATGGCAAAAACAAATTGCACAACTGTGCTTATGGGTTCAAGCTACGAAAGTGTTAATATGCTATCAGATGGAAACATATTGGTAATGTGAAGTTTAAATAGTTAATAAATTTTTTTTTTATGTTTTAATATTAATAGATATGTTTTTTATGTTTAAGCATGACTATTTTATAAAAAACTATACATGAATATGTCTCGTCTTAGTAAATAGTTCATAAGCATTAAATATTTTAATGTAAAAAAGTTTGAAAACTATAAATTCTTAAAATATAAATTTTTAACTAACTTGGAATAATTTTTATTTATCATCTAGTAGTACTATCTTGGTCTTTAACTTGGGTTCAAGATTGTAATTACAATTACTTTATTTAAATTAGTTCCGCTATAAAATAGTGTTTCAGTTTGTTTAAAATATTCAATGATAATTAAGCTATGGAAATTGAAATAAAGATAATTTTAGACATCAAGACTTATTTTGAGTTTAAAAACTATTGTTTAAACTGATAGAAAATTATTATAAATTATAAAAACTGCTTATAAAATATTTTATAAAGAATATTTGTTCAAAGATATGCTAATAAAAAAGAATTATATAAAGGTTTGAATAGTATTTTAAAAAGGTATTTTAGTTACTTTAAATTAAGTTAGTCACAAAGTTTTAAAAACTAAGGTCTTAAAAAATTGCAAATGACGTTAATAAACATAATAGCTACTGATTGCACTTTTGATAAAAACTTTAAACAATGAAAATAGTAAAAATGTATGCTTAAAGCTTTTGATTTCTTATAAAATAACTATTTTACTATTTACAAATTACTTAAACAAAACATTAATGTTTGAATGCTAGCTGAAAAAGTACAAGTTTAAATATTTAAAACTTAAAACTAAGTACAATGACCTTTTGCAAATCTATGTACTCATCTGGTTACGCACTCTCGTTTAGGTACGCATTTAAAATTCTCGAAAAGTACAACATTTTTTTTTTTTAATTTCTCAAACTCCAGGTTTAAACAGGATTTGTGGTAACAATAAAGAAAGAAACATTTCATTTAAAAATTTAAGTAAACATTTTAGAAAATATAGAAGCAAACTTTTTTTTAAATAAAATTGCGAATTTTACATTTTTAGTTTGTACCTTCCGTAAAGGAGCCTATTAAACTCTGTATGGCTTTACTTTTTATACTTTTGGTGTTTTAGCTACTCATTATGCCTTTAAATCCAACAAGGTACAATGATCTATTCCTCACGATATTGGTGGCATTAAGTTTAATTTCAACTCAATAAATCTTACATTTTTAGCTAACTAGTTCCTTGTCCAACTCAAAGATCTTTCCGTAATACCATGCAAGGCAAGTTAAATCTTAGATGGACAAAAAAAAAAGTAGAAAAAAGTACTCTGTACAGGCATAAACAATTCATAATGAAAGTATTTTACACATATGAAGCACTTAGATGAAAACTGTTTTTGTAAATAAAAAAAGTGGAAAAGTCCCTAAACTGTATTGAATCAAATGCGTTATAAGAAAACATGAAATAAGTAGGTAGTAAGTAGTAAGTTTAGTTACGCACTTTTTCTGTGGACACAAATTGCGTAGATTCGCGAGAGGTGACAAAAAAAGTTGGTGGAAAAAGTGAAAATGAACATTGATAAATATACTACTTACAGAATGCACTTTAAATACACTATACTTTAAACTAAGCAGTATGCAACTTTTTTTAAAGAAAAGAGTTTCAACAGTATGACGTAGTTATTAGTCATTTGATTCTAAAAATACTAAATTGTTGAAATATTGCCGTTTTGTAAGTTATTTTAACTACTTTATACGCGTCGACTGCAATTATAGGGTCGCTTCTGATTGGCTAATACATACTTAACATAGTTTTATTTTAAGTCTAAGTAATATAAGTTTTTTTTTTGGTTTATTTTTATACACTTGGGTAAGGTAGGTTAGGTAGAAGGGTATAAATGCTCATAATAAACTGCTGTATTCTCAATTTACCTCATTTGCATAAACTTTCATAAAGTTATAAAAGAAAAAACTTCCAAAAACTTACACGTGCAGCCGACCTAATTTTTACGATTAGTTTTAGAAATTAAGACAGATATATATTTAAAGTTAGAGCGTTACTTTAGAAAAAAAAATTCAAAAGTTTCTTAAAGAAGGACAAAAACAAGGTAATTCAGTTCTTCGGTCATCGTTTGCAATTTTTACACAAATACAAAATGTAAATATTGCAACTTTATCAGAGTTGCTCGCCATCGTACTCGATGGATTGTTTAGAAGACAGTGGAGATTATTTCACTCCTGGAAAGTGTGAGGAAATACGCGACAAAAAACCACAACCACTCATGACTCTCGGTTTGTTGGTTTAGTTTGTATTTAAAAGGTAACTTGTTCTAAAAGTCTTGTAAAGACAAAGGTTTAGTTTGAAATGTTAGTGAAATGATATTTAAAACTTAACTAAAAACTCATAAAAATATAACCACGGTGAATTTTTTCTTAACTTGTTTATTTTCTCATTTCTTTTTTTTTTAATTTCAAATCTAAACTAATATTAATCTAATACAAAAAGTTAATTGAATTTGAAACTGTATAAATATACTTTTCATATAAAAATTTTTAACAACTTAGAAAAATATATACCATAAATAAAAAAAATTTGTTCTACTTAGTCTTTTAAATGACATTATAAGATTTTTTTTGATAAAACTTCATAAAAAGCTAAAAAATAAACATGCTAATTAACCAATAATATATTTAAGAGCTATCAATAAATAAAGGTTTAAAAGCAAATAACTTTTTACTTTGTAAACAATGAAGTTTTTAAATTAAATAGTATTAAAGATGATATTAAAAAAAAAAACACAAACACTTTTTTAAACAAACTAGACCATGTTTTTATCCATTAAGTTTCTGTCTTTTGTTTATTTTCAAAAGTTATCTTAAAAGCTAGCATTTAAAAAAACTTTTACATACATTTGTTTTTGGTTGTATAGTTACGAAAACTTTTAAAAATATTTAAAATTGTGTTTGAAAAGTTATATTTTTTTGTAATTCATACTTTTGCCCTAAAAGTAAAACTTCTACAGCAATTCTTAGTTTTTAACATCGACTTATCCAAACAATAAAATAAACCAATCAGAATGTCCGAGCAGAGAATCGAAGGTCGACCTGCTGTTTCTATTGGACGGTTCCGGTTCGGTGGGCAGGGACGGGTTCAGGAAAATACTGAGGTGGGTCAACAGGATGGTGAAAATTTTCACTGAAAACAAATTCAGCTTGTACGTGGGCGTCATTGTATTCAGGTTTGTTTGTGTTGTTACAATTGAAAACATTTTTTTATAAACATGAAACTTTTACGGCAAGACTTGGTTGCGTTGTAAAATTGTTTTATTTATTTATAATGTAGTAGTAAAAGGTAAATTATAAATTGCATGTGAAAAAATAATACTAAAGTGTTTACTTTTAGAGACCAAGAAAAAGACTTTGTTGTTTGCATTTTTACAACGGACCATTTTCAGTTTTCTTACTTTTAGTTTAAAACTTTTCTACGCAAATAGTATTTTTAAGTTTAAAAATTTTAAAAAAAAATCACTATCAAAACAAACAAGTAACAAAAGACTAAAAACATAAATTACGATTTTATTCATGCAGTATGTGGTTTTATTAAACGTTTTTTTTTTTTTTTCTTTTAAAATTACGTTTTTTTAAATACAATCGTTTTATATGTTATTAAATTATAATTATTTTACTAATACTGCGGTTTAAAGTACGCAATAAATAAGTACTAAAATTAAAGAGCTAGCTTTTAAAACATAAGCTTTAAACGAAAATATGCTTTATAACATTTTATATTTTTTAAGGAAGGATTTTATATCATAACTTGTACAGAAAAAGTTAAAATTTTGGTTTTGTTTTCAAATTAGACAATAAAATGTTTTTAACCACAAATCTAAAATGGCTTTTAAATAAGATAATGTAAAGTTTAATGTTATGAACGTTCCTGAGTGTAGATTTATATGAACGTTTTTTAGCTGATGATATAAAAATTCATCAATGTATATTTTTCATTCATTCTTTCTAACCAATTTAATTTCCTTTTACAGTGGGACTAAAACTGACAATGAAATATATCTTTCCGAATTAACCTCGTACAGTTACTTTGAGGTAAGTTTTACTAAATTTCACTTTGCATTGAATTGTATGAACACAGAACTTTTAGTGCCTTTAGAATTTTATTTTTGCTTCCAAAAAAAAATAATACTTTTTTCTCCTTCGAAATATTAACTGTTATCATTTAAACAGTGACTAACGTGTTTTTTCAAGTATAATGTTAGTTTACGTGCTTAAAAGGCAAGAGTGAACAACATCAATTATCCCGGAGGAGGCACTCCGACCTGCAAAGCTCTGGAGGAAAGCTTGAACGCGTTGAAACTATCCCCGAGATTCGCAGATGATGACACAACAAAAGTGCTCATAACATTGACCGACGGAGAGTTGGTTTTACTTTATTTTAGTTTAATAAAAAGAACTCTTTTGTTCGAATTAATATTCTAGAAAATTTATTTGTTAATAATTATAAATGTTTTGGCTATTACCTTAAAACATTCGCTTTCATTTCGAGCATAAATTAGTTTAGTTTATGCTTCTGACACATACTTTAGCTTTGTTTTTAATTTAACTATGATAAATAACTATTATATATATACCCTTCTTCGTACAAAAACCCTATATATAGCCTTTAGTGTAACTTAAAAAACAAACAAGGTCTAAGGAAAAATACTTTTTGTTAATTTTCCTACACTATGATGTTTGCTAACTGCCTACAAGTCAAAATTTTAAAAAAATAACTTGTTTTTTATTTAGTCTAAAATTTCTATTAGATCAGGTGATTGTAAACATGGCGAACTTGAAACATATCAGAAATCACTGAACCGTAGCGGAGTTTACATGTATTCAGTGGGAGTCGGTAGCGCTAATCAGAGAGAATTGACGGTAAATTAAAAAACTACTTTTTTTTTGCTAAAGTTAAGAATTTCTGTACATGGATTTGAACTTCTTGAAAGGTTATCAACATTTAATCAAAATTTATAAAATTCAAGCGATTAGAAATAACTCGATATTCTTTGTTTATAACATATTAATAAAAAAGAATACAGTTTTTTCAAACAATTACAAAATAATATTTTACGCCTGAGGTATTTTACTCAAAGTGTTGCCTGTTCATAATTTTAATCCCATATGCTAACCTTAACATATTTTAATCAAAAATAAAAATTTGGTCAAGCGTTTTGGTTTTGTATTTACTTCAGTAAAAAGTAAATCATCATTCTTTTTTGAGACACCATAATTATTTACTATGGTTTTTAGTCACATTTTAAAACATTTAGTTAGAATTAAAAGTACTTTAAATTTTTAACTAAAGAAAAAAATACGTAATTTTTATTAAAGATACTTATAAACTTCTTAATAAAATTTGAAAAAATTTAAGGTATTATCGTTAAAATACTTTGACTTTTTTTGTTAAACTCATATAAATGGTCTTTAAACAAGTTCAATATAGATTTAAGAGGGTTAAAATTTGTACAAAACCCTATTTTGAGAGGATGGAAAATGTTCGCTTTGAACTAAAAAGATTTAATTTAAATACCATAAATATTAATAAAGTTCAATAATTTTCCATTAAAAGCAACACAAAAAACAGTAAATAATTATAATTTATATTACTTTATCTCAGCTTAACTAATAATTAGTATTACTTTAATGATCATTATTTTAAAAATTAATTATTTCTATTTCCCTACGCGAACCAACAGATTATTAATTTACTTTTTTTAGATTTGTACAAAAGTTTTATATCTAATAACAATGCTTCTGTAAAATCATCTAGTTGTATTTATTTATAAATGTGCATTTACTATTTCTTTTTTGTATGTAATAAGTTATCGCTTTTTATATTAAACAAATTAGTTTCAAATTATTAATTAGTTCTCTTTGAATTAAACTTTGTTTATTTTTTCATTTTTTTTGTTTTTTTTATCTTAAGTTATTTAAAATAGATTTATTTTCTTTTATTTCTAATTTTTGTGTATTCTGTTTAAGTATCTTAGGCTTTGATGCCTAAGTCTAATATTCCGCAGTTAACAGTATATAATATAACAACTTTTTATGTGAGTTTAGTAGTGTTTAAAAAACAATCTCAAATTATTTTTTATGAAAAATACTTTTTTACATTACAGGTTTTAGCCTCGAACGTAAAAGAAAGAAAATATTCAGTTGAAAACTTTAACAATTTGGACGCAATAGCTAAATCTCTTACGAATTCTATTTTTCAAATAAGTCTTGAAGGTGCTTTTTTTAAGCTAAGACTTCCTAAGTTTATTAAGTTCTAATTAGGACTTTTAGATTATTATTCAATCAAAAAATCTTTTACATTTAAACTCAATAAAAATTTAATTTAGTAAATTTAAAGCTTTTATTATATTCAACCTTTAACCAAATTTTGTTGTATGAAAACTATTTAGAAAAGCTAAATTTATAGAAAACTTATTATTTATCTTTAAGAAACTTTAGTAGCAAACCATATTATATAAAAAGGTAGATAACTGGTTATATTGCAATAAAGCAAAAAAAATATTTAAAGCTAAGCAAAAAAAAAAGAAAGTTGTAATTTAGAACAGAGCTTTTCAAAGTTATAGATTTAGGTATACAGTACAATAGCTCAATTTAAAAAAAAAATACTTACACCTGAAAACATACTAATTGTTTTTTTTTACTAAAATAAATCTTTCTATTATTTAACTGATTTTATTTGAAAACAAAGTACTAACAGTATTTGAAACCATTTAAAAGGTGTTTCAAAAAATTATTTTGAAATATTTTTTACTCATTCTAGTTTTAGGTTGTGAGCAGGTGCACACTTAAAAAATCTTTCAATAAAAACACAGAGCTCATTTAAAACATTTCATTTTGATAAAATGAAATCACAACTTTGATTGAAATTTTTAACAATAAAAATTAATTTAAAAACTCAAACTGCATTTGTAGGAAGCGGAAATCAAAATAAAGCCAGCAGTTCGCTCGAAAGAGCTCAAGTTGGATTTTCAGTTTCTGCTCAGTTACAAGTTTGTTGTTATTTATAGATTTATTTATATATATATATATATTATACATTATATGTATGTTATATATATATTTATTTGATTATATTAAAAACAATTGTTATACGATCGTTTCGTATATGTTTAAAATATTTAGCTCCAACTCAGTTTGTCGAGCAATATTGACCAGAACTTTCTATAAAATCTTTAATATATTATATACATATGCATATAATATTAAGTTTACTTTCCTAACAAAATAAGTTGTGTGCTTGTGGTGTGTTATGAGCAGGAATGTTGAAAAAGAAACTAACGACATTCAGCTCAAGAGTTTAACGAAAATCAAGTGAGCTTTGTTAAATTTATTGTATAAATAATAACTAAGTAAAAAAATAATCAAAAATTTGAAATACAGAACGAAGTTGAAAAATTAGTTAACGTTATTAAAGTATTTTAGATTTTAAACAATATTTTTTACCAAAAACTAAAACATAGTGAAACATCTAAAACAGCTTAAACTTAATGTTCAGTTTTCTTCTAATAACAGGTATGATTAATTAATATGACTATAGATATTTATCAACAAAAATACTTTAATTACTAAATTATTATACTTAAGTACAGGGGTTTCGTGTGGTTTTTGTTTAGCTGCCAGCGAAAAGCTCCCAAACTATTTAAACGGAATATGTTCAAGAAAAGTTTAACGACTCAAAATAAAGTTCTAGTGAGTTTAATTTGTTGTACACTTTTACAGTTTAATTAACAAATGATTAATTTTATACTTATTTTCAAAATCAATTTCGTTATATAGGTTTAATTCAACTTCGTTTCTATATACTATTAATACTGTTAGACACTATTTTCTACGAATTTTGAATGTTAGCTAAAATTCTTTAACATTTTACAGATATGTGTCTTCACTCTCCACTTGTAAAAGTTAAAAAACTTAATTTTAATTATTTTAATTATTTTTTTTTATTACATAACAGCCACTTTTAAGCTGTTTTCTTTTACACTATACTTATAAAGTTTTATTTTTATTACTGTTTAATACACATGGAAAGTTTGTGTGTTGCGTTAAATAAAAATGATTTCAAAATTATACAGTTTAGAACGAATATAAGCAGTTAAAGTATAAAATCTATAATTCCTTACAAACATAACAAATATCAACCTATGTATTATACTGATAAAAGATTTTTTTTTACTGTGCTTCAATAGCTTGAAAAGATTTAAACTTAGTTCACCTGAAAGTGCAAAATAATGACATTGTTAACTTAAATTGCGTTTATGGTATTAATTACAACGTGTTGCTTTAATTTCATCAACTTTCGTTTTACGTTTTAGTAGAAGAATAGAATTTTCTGGACAATTAAAAAAATATAAAATTAAATGTTTAACAACTGAACAAAAATTCAAAATTCGACGCACAGAAAACAAAACTTTATGAAGTAATTGCTACTGAACGATTTGTAAGATATCAAGTGTTTGTAATTAGTTTAGTTTTTACCTTAAGTTTTGAATTAAATAAATTGTAAAATTATTGTATTGTGTTTTTTTTTAAGTTCAAGTTGATACACTACTTTCAAGTTTAGTTACAAGTATAAAACTAAATTTCATTATAGTATTAATGAATTGTTTAAAAAAAAAACTTTCAAATATTTATATATACTAATAACTAATAACTATAATTTTTTGACCACATATCTTTGTTTGGTAAACAAAACAAATAATTTCATTACTTTTTTATGTAATTTAAAGACAATTTTCATCGAGAAATATAAAGGGAAAGTAATACTTTTTAGTGCATTTCTTAAAAAAGTCAGTCAACTGAAGTCCACTCATCCTGAAATCGTCTTCTCGAAAAGCTAACATCTAATGTGTCATGCATCGTTCGGTACAGATAGGAAGGCAATTGTCGACGATTTATTAAATTTAAAAAGTTAATTATCCGCCAAGGTACACTATAACGATCCAATTTAGTGATTAGTTCATCTAACAAACTCGTACTTGATGATCATTTATTGAAATAAAAATAACTTTTTTATTCTTTGTATTTTTCGTACTACCATAAACTTATCGGGTGTGACGTCATAATTGATAAATATGTGTTTTATTAAACTTTCAATACTATAATTAAACTAATACATTTTACTTGAATTGATGTTTTTAGTTACTCAAGTTTGAAAATTATTTTTAAATGCTTTAATTTTTAAAGGTTTTTGAAATTGAAGCAACTGATTTGGTACTAAGATTCTTAAAGTATTTCCTTAAATTATATTTAATATACAAGTGAAATGTTTTGTAAATATGTTTTATTGGTTTTTTTATTCTAATTAAAAAAAACAGTGTTGTCGTAAAAGTGAACGTTTTATGTCAAAAACAATATTTTTGAACAATTTTCATAAAGTACGGTATAATGTTTTGAAAAATTAATATTTATAAACATATCATTACGAAACTAATTAGTTTTTAAGTAAACGTTAAAAAAAATATTACAAAAAATTGGGTTTTAATATAAACAATCACACCTTTTTGCTAAATAATCTTACAATAATATGTCCAAATGATCAAGATACTGCCGGATCATAGTTTGGATAAAATATTCGCATCCAGATCCGGCCGGTTCTAAACAAAATTAAAAGATTTGTTCTGTATCTTGTCAAATTTAATAATTACTGGTCCGGTAAATCAATAGTTTTAAATAATTTAATTTTCACTAAAACAGAGAATAACTCGAAAATAGTTCAAATTTCTAATGTGAAAAACAAATTTGTAGGTTTTTTATGATAAGAATCTTTTGATTGATGTTTGTTAAAGTTATATTAAAGCACATCATAGCCTATGTAGGGCAATAATGTTTTTTATTTTTTGATATTAGAATAAACAACTATATAGTTAGACCTATAACGTTTTTTTGAATAATATTTAATTAAACGTGGTTTGTTTACTTTACCTTTTAAAGGTTAATTTTGATACTAATATATTGGAACTTTCATCTAGAAAAATAACCTGATATACTTTATGATAATAACAATTTATTACTATAGTTTGAACTTAATACCATTACGTTTTTTATATTAACATTCACACTTTAACTAATTGAATTTTATAAACTCAAAAATTTTATTAGCTAAAGATAATTTAATTTAAATGAAGCTAAATTCTTAACATAAATAAATTATTTAAATCAGACAGTAATAGTTTATATAAAACTTCTATAATTATAAAAGCAATGCCAGTTTAAATTAAACTAAGAGACAAAGAAATTTAAGTTAAAAAATTATATATTAACTATTTTCCTTTATTGAGATTTTTTTAAATTAAATTCTATACAATTAATATTTACCGTTAAAATAAATATTTTTAGCCATTTAGTACAGACTTTATCAATACTTTGTTATATTTCTTTAATAATCAACAAGAGATACAACACGTCAAAATAGTTTCTGAAGAGACACATTTGCACGAAAACACTTTCTGCACGAAGGGTCACTTTTGCACGGCGCCTCTTTTGCACGAGTGGTCAGTTTTGCACAAAGACACTTGTGCACAAATTAATTTTTAACTTATTTTTTTGACTAGTCTTTCAAAATATTTTATTTAAAGAAAATGTTAAACTGTGACTACAATGTTTTCACAAGCTATGTTTTAAAGTAAAAGATAAATATTTATGATTAAATCGTTACTTGAATTGATGTTTGTATCAGTTTAAAATATGATTGTGTTTACAAGATAGTATATTTTTAATAGATAACTTAATAATGTGCGTCAAGAAGCTTAATTTCTTATTAAACGAAATATTATATTTTATAATTCACTAAATTTTTAGCTCGTCACTGTTTCTTAGAACAAAATACTTTTAAAAAGATGCTAATCAATAAAAATGTTTTTAGAGTGTGAAACTTTTGTTTTAAAACATTTTCTAATTAGGCTATTTAGTATGTAGTTGTTATATATAATTAAAACTGAAGTTTAAAGATGAATATTCAGCCCTTATACTGTAAGTTCACTCGATTCTTTAAAGGTATTAATTTTCTAAAACTTCCTTTACACTTTTTAACTGTTTTTCTTTTATGTAAACATCTTTGTTCGTAGTGTACTTAGGGATATTTATATTTAAAAATTATATTTTCAAAATAGCTGTTTGTAAATATTCTTTTAAATATTATAGATAGTTTGTCATAGACATTACTCTTTTAACCATTTTAACTTGCTAGTAAATTAGTCTAAGATTTCATTAACGGCTTTTATCTAGTATCGAGTGAACAATTAACATTTTGTTACTACTATTAAAACTTTAACAACCGGTGAATTAACTTTTATAGTCTCGTACTAAATGTTGTAAATATATTTTCATTTTATCGACCAATAAAAAATATAAAAAATGCTTCCATGTGGTTAATCTTCTGCTAGTGTATTATTTTAGGAAAATAAAAAAAATTGTTATCATTTTTTTTTGTTTTTTTAAACTGTTAATGTTATACAGTAAAAACAGTTGTCCTAAAAAGTACCTTCAATCTATAGAGGCATAGTTAAATATATTTGTAGTTAATATAAAAGAACTACTTAGTTTTATTCTTCCAACATTATCAACAACCTCTTAAATATTCGTTTAACAAAAGAATAAAATAAAAAGTATGTTATAGAAAGGATACAAATTGAGCAAGGTCGATATAAAAATTCTTTATAAGTTTTTTTTCTTTTTGGTAGTTGTATCAATTAACTTGATTTCATTTTCATACAAAAAACTAGATAATTTTTTTAAGTATGAGTTTCAAAAGATTTTTTTTTTTGAGTTTATATGTTGTTAGAAAATATAATTTTTTAGTTTAATAAAAGCTATTTTTTTAAATATATAAGCGTTTCAAACAATTAGTTTTTTAATAACTTAGAAGTTTTAAAAGAAAAGTTTTATATTTTACGCAAAAATGTTTAGTTATAATTTTTGACTTTTAGTTTATAAATACAACTTACTTGACATTTTTGTTTATAAAACACTTTCTTCTTCCGTTTTTTGTTAAACCTTAACCTTTCTATATTTTAATATGTAAGTATATTTCAGTCCTTGTACATAGTATACAAACTGTTGTTGTTGGAACAACAACCTGTGGTACAGTCTGCAAAAAGTACTTGATTAAAATGTTGTCTTGATTGTTATATTTTAATCATGAAAAGATAGAATAACTAGTTTTGAAGTAATAACGTGTCTTAAACTTTTAAAATAGTTAAAAGAAAATTTTCATAGCTTAAAAACATATTCTAGTTATTTTTTTTACAACTGAAAAAATATTTTTAGAATTTAATAAACAAATTAAATATTAAGTTTCCCACATCACCATAGAGGTATTTAATAATATGCGTTAGCTTTTTATTTTATAGTGCAGTGCTTCCCCATTAGGCTTATATGCTGCACTTTTATTACTTTTAAACAAATTTAAATTCACAAGAAAATTATTTATACTATCAATATGTATTCTAGAAGAAAAATATTTCGAAAGTTAATTTAATTTACCTCTAAGCAAGTGATTGATTTTACTCTTTGTGTTATATATAAAAACATTACTTTAACTTTAATTAATAAAAAAATAACAAGCTGTTATCAAAAATAAAAACAAGTTTATTTCTTAAAAGTTATTAACCAATACTTATTTTAATCTTCTTTAAAACTTTTCAATTCATGTTTTCCGTTTCATTTTTCACTTTTTCAATAATAACACACACAAGCAAACACTCAAAGTAAACAAAAGAAAATATATAAAAAAACCATTAAGAAAATTTAAAAATACTACATATATAAATAAACTAATAGATTTACAGGTATAATACTTTCTAATTAATGTAAAAACTTAAAATATTATTTAATTCAAATCAAGTGGAAAAAACAATTTTTTTTGAGCAGAAATTGAAATCCAATCTGAGCCCTTTCAAGCATGCTACTAGATTTGTTATGATTTTGAGTCTTTTAAAAGTAAAAAGAGTGTAATACAAGCTTGTTCAACAAAAAGGTAGGTGTCAGATAAGCACAGCGTCACTTTAGCACAGGTCGTCACTTTAGCACGGAGTGACGTTCTCAAATATAAGGCTTATACCATTAAATAAAGTGGTTTTTAATGTTCAAAATGTACAATTAAAAAAATGATGAAACTAGTCTGAAAAGTTAAAAATTGTTTTTTTTAAAGTACAACACTAATAACAACGCATAATATAACATTCAGTAGAAAAAGTAAAGGTTGTTTTCTTATAAAAAACTTGTCAACGTTAAAAATAAATTTTTTATGAGTATTTTCTTTATTGTAAAAAAACAAATTATATTTTAACAGCTTTTAAAACCGTAATGTAAAGTACGATAAATAAACTTAAAAAACAGCTTCATACTAAAATGAGTAGTTCTATAAGTCTTTTGTAAAGAATAAACAATCGTCACTATAAATAATAAACGTATTTTATCGTTTCAATAAGTAACAAGTTTATATTTCAAAAAATTTCATTCAGTAGCAATGATGTTCAACTAGCTTATATAGACAATTTTGTATTTTAATTACAATAAAAAGTTGTTTAACTGAAATAAACTGCTGTATAAAAAAATTTAAATGTAAAAAGATTTAAGAAAACTACCTTCAAGACTTACATATATTTTAGTGAATATAACGGTTTATCACTTAAAAAACAGATAACTTATCGTTAAAAATATAACACTTACAATATACGTTAACTTCTCAACTAAAAATTTAATTTTAAACATATGTCTGCTAATTTTAATTTTTATACATAAAACAAGTCTTTTTCAACAACACATATATATTTCAACAATTTTCTTCAGTGTGATTACAATTGTAACAAGGTAAAACAAATTTTAAACTTATATAGCCTTTTTAATTATATGAGAAATTATCAATCAATTAGCAAAAAAAACCCTAAACTATAACAAAAAAAAAATTAAAAACAACAAGGAAAACGTAATTAACTGTAACAAATTAAAACAAAACAAAATTAGTCTAATTTAAACAAGGATAATGAGTAATCAAATTCTCTTTGTTTGCATAATTCTGGCTTGTTTAAGTGAATATAAATAGCCTCTATTTTAATTAAATCAAAAATGTTCGTGCAACTTCTTAAAACTTTGAACTTTGTCTCACTGTAATTATTACCACATTTAGGATTTTTTACTAAGTGCTCTGAAATTGATGGTCTTTTTGTTGCGTTTAAGGTTGCATTACTCATTTTCTTCGGTTGATTTTTGATATGGTCTTTCACGCACTTAGGTACGTGCTCTTTTATTCTTGTTTCTAAATGCCTAGAAGTTTGTCCTATATAGCTGTTTGCGCAACAGCATTTATACGTGTATACCACGCAACTTTTGTGTTTGTAGGATATTAGATCTTTACCTCTAGGATTTAGGATAGCAGCAGAAGTAAAAATTACTCTTGGTTTAGATGCATGGTAAACTTTTTCTGTCATATTCTTGATATCTCTTTCAACTTGTTTTGATTTTTCACCCACATAGGGCAAAATTAATAGAACAGGACATTTCTCTGGTCCATAAGGTTTTGTGTACTTTAGTCTTTTCAATTCAGTTTTGAATACCTTATCAATCAACGGATTAGGATATCCGTTCTTTATTAGTAATTCTTTTATAACCTTAAGTTCATTCTGAAATACTTCTGGCGAACATATTTTATTTGCTCTATGAAATAGGGTTTTAATCAAACCAATTTTTCTTCTTTTACTGCAATATGATTGAAAGTTAAGGTATTGACCAGTAAATGGTTTTCTGAAAATAGACGTTATGAATTTATTATCCTTTCTTTTGATTAAAACATCTAAAAATGATATTTGATCATTTTCTTCATTTTCTTTTGTAAATTTAATAGCACTATGCAAAGAGTTTAACCTCTCAAACAATAAATTACTAACTTTTACACTATCACTGATAACAAAACAATCATCCACGTATCTCATGTACTTACAATTTGAATCGAATTCTGGTAGAACTTTGTATTCAAGATAGCCCATAAATATGTTTGCCAATGTAGGTCCTAATGGGGAACCCATGGCAATACCATCAATTTGACGGTATAATATATTATTAAAACTGAATTCAACTTCTTCTGTTGCGAGTCTCATTAGTCGAACAAAATTACTTCTTTTCAGAGTCGGATTTTCAAGGTTATATAACATTTCTGCACAAATATCTATCACTTCATTTAAAGGTACACTTGTAAAAAGACTTTTTACATCAAAAGAGCAAAGAAACGTGTCTTTAGCTCCCTGGAGTTTTAAGTCATCTACAAACTTGAAAGAGACTTTTACAATATATCTAGAAAAATACTTCAACACTGGATCCAAAAGACTATTTAAGTATCTTGCCAATTCATGTTGTGGATATCTTATCATAGAAAGTATAGGCCTCAGAGGTATATCCACTTTGTGTAGTTTTGGTAAACCATATAAACGAGGTCTTATGATTATAATTGTAAGTACATGAGATACGTGGATGATTGTTTTGTTATCAGTGATAGTGTAAAAGTTAGTAATTTATTGTTTGAGAGGTTAAACTCTTTGCATAGTGCTATTAAATTTACAAAAGAAAATGAAGAAAATGATCAAATATCATTTTTAGATGTTTTAATCAAAAGAAAGGATAATAAATTCATAACGTCTATTTTCAGAAAACCATTTACTGGTCAATACCTTAACTTTCAATCATATTGCAGTAAAAGAAGAAAAATTGGTTTGATTAAAACCCTATTTCATAGAGCAAATAAAATATGTTCGCCAGAAGTATTTCAGAATGAACTTAAGGTTATAAAAGAATTACTAATAAAGAACGGATATCCTAATCCGTTGATTGATAAGGTATTCAAAACTGAATTGAAAAGACTAAAGTACACAAAACCTTATGGACCAGAGAAATGTCCTGTTCTATTAATTTTGCCCTATGTGGGTGAAAAATCAAAACAAGTTGAAAGAGATATCAAGAATATGACAGAAAAAGTTTACCATGCATCTAAACCAAGAGTAATTTTTACTTCTGCTGCTATCCTAAATCCTAGAGGTAAAGATCTAATATCCTACAAACACAAAAGTTGCGTGGTATACACGTATAAATGCTGTTGCGCAAACAGCTATATAGGACAAACTTCTAGGCATTTAGAAACAAGAATAAAAGAGCACGTACCTAAGTGCGTGAAAGACCATATCAAAAATCAACCGAAGAAAATGAGTAATGCAACCTTAAACGCAACAAAAAGATCATCAATTTCAGAGCACTTAGTAAAAAATCCTAAATGTGGTAATAATTACAGTGAGACAAAGTTCAAAGTTTTAAGAAGTTGCACGAACATTTTTGATTTAATTAAAATAGAAGCTATTTATATTCACTTAAACAAGCCAGAATTATGCAAACAAAGAGAATTTGATTACTCATTATCCTTGTTTAAATTAGACTAATTTTGTTTTGTTTTAATTTGTTACAGTTAATTACGTTTTCCTTGTTGTTTTTAATTTTTTTTTTTTGTTATAGTTTAGGGTTTTTTTTGCTAATTGATTGATAATTTCTCATATAATTAAAAAGGCTATATAAGTTTAAAATTTGTTTTACCTTGTTACAATTGTAATCACACTGAAGAAAATTGTTGAAATATATATGTGTTGTTGAAAAAGACTTGTTTTATGTATAAAAATTTAATTATTAGTAACTTAATTAGTTAAGAAATTTAAAGTGAAATTTTATTTCTTAAGTTACAAAAATTAATAACTTTAACCAAAGTTACTTTTTTTAGTTTAAAACATTGTTATTTTTTAGTTCAGAAATTTCAGTATAACAAAATTGACTTTAAAAATGTTGTCAATAATTTCTAGTAGATTTTTACAAAATTACTGTTTTATAATAAGTTCTGCATTTTCAAATAACTTTAGTAAAAAGCTGTTTTACTTATATACAATATTTAATTCTTGATAATTTTAAATTTAAAAAAGTATTTGACTTTTGTTTTTGAATTCCTTATTATCGTCCATAAAATATTACAGTGTTTAAAAAATCAATATTTATTATTTCAAAATCATCCTTCCTTTGTATTTAAAAGTATGTACTTTTGATAAAAATAAAAATGGCTTTTTTACAATATGTCTTTTTTTAGTCATTTTTAAACTCATTTATATTTAATATAACTCTTAAACCTTAGGCTAAGTTAGCTAAACATTTTTTATATATTTCAGACTGTTTTATAATCTAATTAGAAACGTGAGACTGTTTTTGTTGGATTTGAAATGTTTTTGAACTGATTTTATGTTTAATGTTTTAATTTTTTATTACCTTATGTATATTGTAAAGTGTTTGTCAATATTCAATGTAGGTTTAAGTGTTACTGAAAAAATAGTCTTGCTAATAGTCTAATTTAAATATGACCAAGGTTTTAAAGCTAAAGTTTAAAGATTTTCAAGTAAATAAGTTTTAAATTATATAGCTATAGTCCTACACCTAGTTATTTTTTTTTTAATATAAAAAGTTCTGCATTTTTAAACAACCCGAGTAAAAAGCTGTTTTACTTGTGTAGTGTATTTAACTCATTAGTTATTAATTTGAAGTCAAAAAATATTTTATTTTATTTTTAAAGTTCTTGGTATCATGCATATAAAACTACAACATTTAAAAAAAAATCTTTTTTTAAATGATCCTCCTAATATTTATACCAATTTGAACTTGTGATAAAACAAAATGTTTCTTTTTGAGTTTTTCTTATTTTAAACTTGTAGTTGTAACACTTTAAGATTACTTAAGTTAATTGCTCAAGTTAGTTTACACAATTTCCAAAACTCAGGCTAAATTAGCTAAAAGTTATTTTTACAACTCAGACTATTTAAGATATTATTTAGAAACTTCAGACTGATCTTTTTTTTTTTTTGGATTTGAAATATTTTTGAACTCATTTAATGCTTAAAGTTTTATTTTTTTGTAATACCTAATGTACTAATGTAAACATTTTATTTAATGTTTATTGTAGGTATTAATATTACTGAAAAATGCAGTCTTGCTACTAGCCTTATTTAAATATAGCCGGGGTTTTCAAATAAAAGTTAATAGACTTTTAAGAAGTGAAGTTTTAAATCATGCAGTTTTAGTCCTATACCTAGTTATTTTTAAAAATATAAAAAAATCTGAATTTTTAAATAACTTAAGTATAAAGCTGTTTTACATATGTAGTGTATTAAATTTATTAATTAACTATTTTACATAAAAAAAAAGTTACTTTTATTTCTAAAATCCACCCTCCTTTTTATATATGAATAAGTACTTTTTATAAAAAACAAAAAGGCGTTTTTACAATATGTCTTTTTTTAGTCATATTTAGACTTAATTATAGTTAAAACACATTCAAGTCACTGACGTTAACTCAGGCTATTTTATAAAACTTTTAAACCTTAGACTAAATTAGCTAGACATAGTTTTAGTTCAGACTGTTTTAAAAGGTTTTAGGAAATTTCTGGCTATTTTTATGGAATTAAATTGAGTTTGAACTGATTTAATGCTTGATATTTTAGTTTTTTCTTAATATACTATGTACTAATGTATAGTTTTTACAATATTCAAAGTAGGTTTTAATATTACTGAAAAAAAAATTTCCTGCCACTAGCCTTGTTTAAACATAACAAAAGTTTTCAAACTAAAGTTTATATATTTTATTTCTAATTAAGTTTTTAACCATACAATTATAATCCTGCACCTAATTATTTTTAAAATAAAAAGTACTGAAATTTTAAATAATTTGAGTGTAAAGCAGCTTTACTCAAATGTTATATTTATTTATTCAATATAAATTTTATAATAAAACTTTTTTTTGATCCTTGGTTTCGTCCATAAGAGGTACAATGTTCAAAAAATCAACTTTTGTTATTTTAAATTTATCCCTCTTTACGAATATGTACTTTTTATAAAAAACAAAATGCTTTTTTTACCATATGTTATTTTTTAGTCATATTTAGACTTAATTGTAGTTGAAAAACATTTAAGTCACTTGTGTTAACTCAGGTTGTTTTATACAATTCTTAAACCTTGGGCTAAATTAGCTAAAAATTATATTTTTTTATAAATAGAAACTATTCTAAAACTATTTGGAAAGTTCAGGCTGTTTTTTTATGGATTTAGAATGATTTTGAACTGATTCAATGCTAAACATTTAATATTTCTTAAATGTCTAATGTACTAATAAGTTTTTGTCACTATGGATTTTGATATTACTGAAAAATATAGTTTTGCTACTACCTCTATTTTAATATAAACAAAAGTTAAAAACCAAAATTTGTAGTTTTATCTAAACATTAAGTTTTAAATCAGTTAGTTGATGAGTTTAGTTTAAGTTGATGTTCTATAAACTTAACAGGTAAGAATTCTATATAAAAAAAACGATAGAATGGATAAATGTCTTAACAAAAATATATTTGAATCTAATAATTCACACAACAGTTATTATAAGTTTAAATTATACTTTTAATTTAAGTTATAATCTATAGCTTGAGGCTATAAATTTAAACTAACAAGATAAAAAGGGGTTTAATGTTTTTTAAAAGAATTTTGAAAGTCTTAAAATGCATTAAGCTTTTAGTAACCATTAAAAAAAATTTTAAGTCTTAATTGAGTAAATGTTTCCATGTCTTAATATACTTATATAAAAATAGTTAGTATGAAGGTGAATATTTTAGTTTTATTTGTTAGATGTGTCTTAAAAACTTTATGTTTTTTATCATTATAATTTCTTTTTTTTTTATTAGTATTGTTTAAATTTTATAAATCAGTAGTTTTCAGCTTTTGAAGATATTTTATATGCTAATAAAACATTTCTCCACCATTATAGATTTATTGCGTAGCATACAACTAAAACAAGTATATTAAAATTTAAATATATTGTTATCCACTGCAAAATGAATAGTTCAACTTAAGTCCATTGAAAGCTCTACAAAAAAATAATTCGTTTATACTCACTCAAAGTAATGATTTATTTACTTATGATCAAATTTTATTGCGCAGTAATTTCTTTTTCTATTCTCTCCGGTAGCATCTCAAGAAGCCGAAACAGTACTAATACAACTAATCCTATTTTCTACGCAATGAAATGAATAGAAGCAGAGTATTGTTTATTAGTGAACACATTGATAATTATCTAAGTTATACGTTTATGGTTGAATTTCAAAATTGTTCACTAAAATCAAAATAAAACTTAACTTCTATTGAAATATCTGTTTAACAAGTAAATGCATTAGCTTTAAAATTTAATACAAAGTGTGATCTTGATATTTAAATCTAACACTATTAAACTATAAAAAAGTTTGTTTTTAAAAAAATTCACTAAATCCTAGGTAATTGTAATACTTCTAATCATTAGTAGACTGTTCAATTTATCAATTTCTGTTCCTCTTATGGTAGTACAAATGTAAAACATTATTTATAAACGCTAAAATTTATAGAAATATAACATGTTATCACTTTAGACAATAGTTTAACACTTCTAGCAATGAAACTTATAGCTTTAATCGGATTTCTACTTACTTTTTGCATTTTGGTGAGTTTAAATATTTTATGATATCGTAAATAACTGTATAATAACTTATTGATGTTGTTACCATTGACTTTTAAAAACATGTCAAAAATTAAGTCTTAAATTTTTAAATAGTTTAATAATTAATTATTTATCATTTTATAAGTATGAAAAATATAGAAACTAAACTAAACTTATTTTTACAGCAATCAAAAAGTGCACCAATAGGAGAAAAGGAAATTTCAGAAGTCTATGTTTGTGATTCTCACGGTTCTTTTATCAGCCATGACTTGAAAAATGCCCTGATATTGACACAAGACTATATAAATGAACAGTATAACGCTATAATGATTGTAAGCTAGATATATATATTCAGTATAAATGGAAATATCAATTATAATAAGATTTTATTTTATTTAGGTGTTTAACAGTTTCAGATATCTGAAGCTAAATGCAATTCTAACATAGTTTTTATGTTCTGATTTTTATTACTTTATTTAACATTTTGTTTACAATTTTTTTTCTTGTGAACTAACGTTGTTTTGTTCTTAAACTGAGTATTCCAACTTTTAAGCTTTATCTAGAGATCAATGTACTATCGATTTCAGGAGGACCGGTTCCATCTTTGCGTAAGAACAAATGACTCGCCGCCATTCCCGCGTGTTCACGTATTTGAGTTTAAAGCCGATGACGTCAGCAACGACGTTTGCGTTTACAAAGGAACCGACGTCCACAAACCTTCATACAAAGCCGAAATCAATCTGTGCTCGCAGGTAGTTAGACTGACTTTATTGTACTAAACCAGTTGTTAAACAATTTGTTACTTAAAAACATGTGAACTTTAATTTAATCTGTTTGTTAACTATTTTAAGTGTAGTTTTAACAATGTTAAATAAAATACTTAATTTGATTCAGATAAAAAACTTAAAAATTGAAGTCTTTTTTTTTAATAAATAGATTAAGATTAGATCACGTTTTTTCGGTTAAACTATTCAACTGTAAAATCTTTAACCTCAACTTTTTATTTGTTTGAAAATAACGAGTAAAAATGATCAAAATAATATTTCAGAAATTGTATATGAACAATGGAGATATATACAAATTACCAACGAAAAATTTTAAAAGGACTAAAAGATGGACTGATGATGAGTTATATGTTGACAAAATTGGTCAGTTGCTAAGAAAAATGTTTCAATACCTTATACTTTAATTATTTTTTGCGTATACTTTTTCTAAAATAACGAAATTTGTAAATCCCTACAACTATTCAACAACATTTTAAAAACTTATTTTGTTCTTCCCGACTAAGCAAAAGTTAATACGAAATTGTACTTTTAGTTAGACCCTGACCTTTGAAGACTTAATTACCAATTTAACTATTTACCACTTATTACTTATGATCCCTTGGTAGCCAAAGTCGCAATGGAAAAGGACTATACAACATAAATTATAGTACAGTACTTATAAGAAACTGTATGTAGCTTCAATTCTGCTGTAAAAAGTATGTAATAAATACTTTCCTTTTTAACAATTGTTATGTTCACAGCAAGCAACCACTGGATAAGCAGCTCGCGATTGAACGCTGCAGTCGATTATTTCAAAAACAACCCGAATCTGCCCACAAAGACGTTGAAAGTAACCTACATAGTCGACCACAAAACTCAACAGTATTTCAACAAGACGCAAGATATGGAATTGTGGCTGTATGCTGTGCATGGACAGGTTGTAGTAAAATTAGTGTAAATAAATTAATTTAATATAAACAATTAATTATAAACTTAATATACAAGTTGAACCAGCCCTCAGTTAAAACATTTGCAAATTACACAGGTGAATCACTACTACGATTTACTGGAGCGTCCCTTTAAAATTGTAATAGCAGACATAAACTATCTAAGTGAAAAAGAGGTTAGCTAACAACTTGTGTAAAAAATAAAACTGTTTTTTGTTATCACGACTTGGTGATTTTTATCTATTTACTATATATACATTTTCATTGATTGACTTTTTCGTAACTTCTTAATGAAATTTACTATAATTCGTTAATATAAAAACAAAATTCGCAGTCAGCTAAAATGTCTCTGCCGCCGCCGGACATAATGGTAGAACAATTGAATTGGAAATTCGACAACAAAACCTCAACTGACAGGCAGATGACAATGCTCAAGATGCGCTACCAGTACTCAGTGCTCCTTCCATATTTTCTAGACATAGGTTTGTCTCACATAGCTGAAAATTACGAAGGCGTGAAAATTTACATAAGCAACGACATTCCGCTTCCTTGGGGTATCTGATGTTTTTATTTATTACGACATTTTAATTTAAAGGAGTCTTTTTTTTTACTAAGACAAAACAGTGAACAACTAACTTGACCAAGTTTTAACAGTTTTGACTTAAATCAGAATATGTTAACTTTATACATTTCTATTCAATATATAAAAGCCGGGTTGGTGTAAAAGACACGCTTTAATTGATTTAGTTAATATTTCATAACACACATAGGAATGGCGAATATGCACACGATAGGCATGAATTATTCAACCGCAATAGTTGGAAGCGGCGACAACCTGCTTTCTTATTCTTCTCTTGCCAGGACAATCGCTCATGAGCTGGGCCACGCGTTAGTCAAGCTGATATACTGTTATTTTTAAAATAACAATTTTCCGTAAAACATACATTCAGTTTTGAAAACTGCTGATAATGTAGCAAAAAAAATGCTCGTTTTACAGTTTTTGTACTGTGAAAAAATGTTTAATGTTTAAATGAGATGTGATTGCAAAACGAGCATTTGTATTTAAGGTAAGGTCAATTTAGTTTAAGAATATATTAAACATCTTATCATAAAAACTAAAAGCACAGAGAAAATTAAAAAAAAAATCTGAGCATTTTTTCAATATTAGAATTAACATTTAAGTAAAACGAACCTGTCTCTTAAATAATTAATCCCTTCTCTTAATGGGCGCATTTTTATTAAAGTGCTTTCAGAAACTGGAAAAAAAAGCATTTGGCAGGGGATATAAATTTCAACAAGTAAAATAAAAGTAACAGAGTTTCACACAAGTTCAGTTACGTCATAACTTGAATTACCACAGGTTCGGATTACATCATACGTTCAACAAGAGATGCGGAATACCTACGCAGTCAGACCCGAACACTGACTACATCATGGATTATGGGTACATCGTAGGAGATTACAAAAGAATCGGCTGGTCAAATTGTAGCAAACTCATGTTTGACTACTACCTCAAGTTAGATTTAGTTTTCAATTTGATTGTTGTGTTTTACTTTATCAGTTCTCTGTTTGTTGTTCTTGTTTAAACACGACCAGTTTAAAACAACTTTCTAATATAACTTTTCTCTTCCGTACTTCACAAAAGTTTTTATAGCAATTACTAAATTTGTTTTAAATGCACATATTCTTAATTAATAACAATACTAAAAACAAAGTATTATTCGAACTTCACTTACTGTACCAAAGTTTTAAACATCATTACTATCTAACAATACTTATTAAACTGTAAATTCTATTTTTCTGTAAAACATGTCTTAAATACTAAATGTATTTTAAAGATCATGTAAGATATATCTACCTCACGTATAAAAATATGTCGTATATAATACAATTAAATTTTTGTTTATATTTTATCGAAAAATTTCAATGAGAATTTTCGTGCTTAGTATTGTAGCGCTGAAAGACTAAATTTATAAAAGATACTTTGCAGCAGTTTAATAATGACATGATTTTTTAACAATTAAAAGTTGTAATGAGCAAATTATTTCTTGAAACTAAATTAATAAAGCCACGTATCAAATTAGAATCTTTCATACTTAAAAAAAATATGTTTATTTATTCATTCGACAGAGCTGCCATGGATCGTAATGATCTTGCGAGTGATTATGACGGATTGCCGCCTCCCACGGAGTATCCTGGAACATATTACAGTTTTGACGATCAGTGCAAACTCGTAAATCCAGAATTTGAGGCGTATAAAAAAGTAAGAAAAGTAGCGCATAGATTTGTAGTACACTAAAAAGTCTTACTGTAACTTAAAAACTAAAATCCTTAATCCAACAATTTTTATCATTGTTATAGAATTTTAAACTCAACTTAATTCACTTTAACCCAGTAAACATATTCTAATGCTTGTGTACTCACAACCCTAAAATTCGTGTTTATTTTTAACAGTATAGCACATGTGAGCACGTTGTATGTGGGCCCCCGTCCAGATACGCCGAGTTCGTTTGGAACTCAATTTATTCACCGGATAAAAACGACTGGGTTTACGTGTTTGACGTGTTGCAGGGAACCAAATGTAAGCTATGCACGGAACCCTGCACTAAAACAGGGGTAAGTTACTTATTGTACTTATGTAAAATATATTTAGTTTTTTCAATAGTTTATACTTAACTTTTTAAATGTGGTTTGATATTATAAAAAAAAAACTTTTAATAGGAAATAATTTTGTTCTGGTTTAAAATACAACTAGTTTGTAATGAACTTTGTTCTGTAAAACATATTCCTAATAAACAAGTACTGTAAAAAAAAGTACTAAAAATTAGCAGATGGCTTGATTAAATTAAACTTATTTTGTTTTGCATTACAATAATTCAAATACTGGTTAGCTTGCTAAACAAAAAAAGTACAACTGTTTTTTAATTGTGCTTAGAAAAAGAAAAACATAATATGTATCGTTTAGACAAGTAAATTTTGTTATTTCCTGGACAAGACGTTATTAGGTATCCAGGTGGTTTGCGACTTTATAACCGAAAGGTTTTTTCGTGCACCAGGTCCTAGGACAAAATGTTTTAAGCGATTTTCTTTTTGACGTTCAATAAACAATATCATTTGTATAAAACAGGTTTGTCTTAATAACAATTGTTTCATATCATACGCAAAAGAGAAACAAGAATTTGTAGACGTAAGTAGTTTAGTATTTTATTTAACAGCTAAGATTTATTTAAAATATATTGTAAGTTTTGTTACCTTTTTACTAGTTTTTTGAAGTCTCTGAAAACGTTGAAAATAAATATTTAAATCTATTTTTTTGGAGTTTTTTAAGTTGCTAAAGTTTATTGGTAAAATTAGAGCAAATATGTAAATAAAAAATAGTAATTTAAAATATTTAAATAATCCTCTAGAAGTTGAGATCTTTTTATTATTTTTCGAAAAATCTAAACCAATAATAATAATTTAAAGATAAAAAGTATATGATAGATTGAAAAATTTTAATCATCATCTAGTAAAGAGTATGTTTATCAAAAAAATCTTATGACAATTAAGAGAAGCATTTTAGTTTTTCAATTACGTTTAAAGTATAGATAAATAAAATTAATTAATAGCAACAAACTATACATATCAAAAGCTATTTATACTACATAAGTGAAGTAAGATCTAGTAATTAATTTTTAAATTCAACCTTTTTTAAAAACATATTGCTTTAAACTTAACACGAATATTAAAGTACTATAATCAAAAGTTCTGTACAATATTAATAAATAATCTTTTTTTCAGAGAATACAAAGATTATATGAAAAAATCAACGAGTCAAAACAAACAGAACAATAAAGTCGTAATTAGTATTTTGATAAATTAAAATATTTAGTACATTTTTCTGATAAGTTTTATTTCTAAGAATATTTATCGTTGAATAAAAATAAATAGATAGTATTATTAAAACCCAGCCTTTATTATTTTTTGTAAGCAAATAAAAAATAAAAATTAAATATTAAACAGTTGTGCAAGTATAACTTATCCAAAAAATAATTTACGAATTATAAACACTTTAATTAAAAATATATGTCTATAAAGGCTACCATAAAAAGATTATATTAAGTTGATGTTAGCACATTATAGTATATTTTTTTCTTAACTAAAAATAATCGTTTATACTTTAACACTTCTATTTTTGAAAAGTTTGTAGTTTAACATTTTTATTATTTGTTATTTAATTATTTGACCATTAAACTATTAAAAAAATCCTTAACTTATATTATTGTGTTTAAAAAAATTGTTAATTAGTAATAATTGATTTGCTCAAAACAAAAGTCAGATATTCTTGCTTTAGTTGTAGTTAATTTTGATTTGTAGTTTTAATAGAGCTTTATAAAAAACCATAAACTTAAAAGAATTTTTCAGCCATATAGGTATAAGTCAAAATAGTACACTATTCTAAGTTCGACCCTGCAACTTTATTTGCACATTTATTCAAACACTTTACTTTTTTTTTTAGCAACTTTTAATTAAACTAACTTATAAAAATAATTAGGTATATAGCAATTGCTAAAATTTAAAGCACGCAAAAGTTAAATAGCAAACTCCGAAACCCTTTTCGTCATAACTAATATCATTAGTTTTATTTCTAATATAATTTATTATTTTAATTCCCAAAAGTCTAACAATATTCTTTAACTAATCGAAGACATTACTAAACTGAAATATTAAAATTATTTTAATTTTGGCTGTAATAACAAATTAGAAATGTAAAACTTTTTAAAGGTACTTAAGCAATATAAATGCTAAACCATTAAATATTGTTTGAATTGCATTTAAATCCATACCAATTACTTATTATAGTTTTTAATAAGACGCTTTTATACACAATATTTTTCTTATGAAAAATGTCTTTTTTTGTTAATTCATTTTAGTTTATATATTATAAACATACTTTTTTTAATTGAAAATAATACAGTAGCCTGCCGCTTAAGTACGCAATTTTTTGATACGCACCCTGCTTTATTTACGCACTTTTTCAGAAAATAAAAAAAAATTGTCCAAATTTTCTAAAAAAATTTCATTCAAAAATTTTTAGAATATCTGCAAAAAAAAGGCTTATTTAAATGTGACATGATATAAACCATATAAACATGATTATTTATATTTTATGATTTTAAAATAATAAAAGTTGATTTTTTAAGCTCTTAGTTCTATATGGACGATAACAAGGATTTTAAAAACAAAGCTAAATATTTATCTAAAATAAAATTATTAGCATTTAAATATAGTATATAAATAATACCACTTTTTACTAAAGTTGTTTGAAAATGAAGTACTTTTTAAATCACACTAAGTTTGTAAAAACATATTAAAAATTACTGACAGCATTTGTAGTGTCAATTTTGTTATTTATATTGAAGTTTCTGACAAAAAATTACAATGTTTCAAATTAAAAAAGTAATTTTAGTTAAGGTGATTAGATATTGTAACTTACAAAATAGATTTAAGCAACGTAAGCATTGCAGATTTGTAGTATATAAGTTATTAATGACTAATTTGGGGTGCTATAAGTTTTTTGTAGTTTACAAAATTAAGTAGGCTTTAAAATCAAAGAAATGAATAACAACTTAAAACTAATTTTAACACATTTTAATACGTTTAGTAAATAAATTTTGGACATAGTATCTCACAAATGCATGAAATTTTTTTTATTTAAAATTTAGCTAGAATATGTTTTTAAATATATAAACAGTTGTAGCTCAAAATTTTTATAAATTTTGATTATCGAAGACTTTTGAGGTTTATTTTTTTGAAAAGTATATTTCGGCGAAGCTAGTTTTGTTGAAGTTTTAGATTGACAATTTAAGCTTTTTTTTTGTGTTATTGACCTTTTTATATAACATTCTGTCAAACAAATTTTAGTTTATTTGTTTTGTTTGTTCTAAACTTTAAAGTGCCAACCTTTAAAATTTTATAACAGCTAAATATAATTTTAAAAAATTATTAAACCTAAAACTGTTCACATTTTGTAAATTTTAAGCTTCATTCGGCCATCATTTGAGTTTAATGTCGACATTAACAAAAGTTCTAGATCTTTTATTCAATCTTCGAATACCAGGTATAAAAAATCAAGTCAACTTTTTGGAACTTTATTCTTTGTAGACAGAGTTAAAGCTGGCTCTAGGTAAGTAATACTCATTATTTCTGCATGTTTATTATACAACAAATAATTATAATAAATGCCACAATAGGTTAATTGTCTCTTCTCCAAAGGCTGGAATAAACAATAAATGTTTGTTGAAATGAATAAAGTTGTTTAAAAGTGTAGAAAATAATATTTTTTATTTTTAATCTGTTACTTTTTTAATTTTGTTATCTACGACTACATTTAAATATAACTCTAAAACCTACACAAAAAAACTTATCTTACACTATAGTTTATTAAAACATAAAAAACATTCAAAATATTTTATCCTAGGACTTCGTGAACGAAGAACTTTACGTTTATCGAGTCGCACACCACAGATACCTTTTAATGTCTTGACCAGGACAATTACAATAAAATAAATCATTTTTTTAGTTAGATTAAAAACATTCTATAACTAACATATTTGCAACAGGACCCTAAAGAAAACTTTGAACACTAATTTATTAGATACTCTATAAAGATCTTAAAAAACAGCTGTTCTCGTAAGGAAAACTTTACTTTAATGAAACTATATCATAGCAGGGTTTGTTATTTATCTTTGCAGAACATTATAACAATGTGATTATGAAGTTAGCACCACAGTTTACTCTTAATTTCATTTAAACCGTACTTCTAACTTTATATTCGATATTTTTTGTTTAGTAAATTTTTTTATCACTACTTCTTATAGCCGCAAGCTAGATTCTACCTAAGGGCCATAATACGCTCGTTGCTCTAAAAATAAACGTCTACCATATTACGTGATTCGTAGTTTAATTAACAAAAAGAACAAGTTAAATCATCCATTTAAGAAGATTAGAGCCATGCAAAAAAAATGTTTTTTTTTTAATGCATCATTTATATTTAGATGCTATGAAAGGTTTTAAGTCATTTCTAATTAGTGGTCATGTAGTTAAAATATTTAAGCAATTGAAGTATTATAATGTAAGTCATACTTTAGATAAAATTTAAAATCGTTTGATGCTAAATTGTAACATAAAATGTTTTAACAGTATAACTAGACAGAAAACTTTAGTAAATCGTTAGAAAGTAAATATATCTTGAAGTTTTTTTTCTAACTTTTTATTTAAAACATATTATGTAACAATTTATTGTATAACGCTTTTAATTTTTATCTGAATATAATATATATTATAATAACGTAATTAGTAAAATATTTTAACTGCATTATTTGACTTAATTAGAAATGAATATAAAAGCTTTAATAGGAACTTTTAATTTGATAGTAATACATCTTATTACTGTACAGTGTGCTATACGTATATAGTACCTCTATTACCTATATTAAAATTTTAACAAATTAAGAAAAAGTTTAACTTATTAACTACTTTTTCTAACATTTATAGGTTATAAACATAAAAGTTATAATGGAGTAAATACTGTTTTATAAATGCTAATGGAATAACTAATACTTCTTTCTTATACTTTGTTATATGACTATTAAATGAGAACTTCAGTTTCTTAGTTAACCAGTGTTTATAGGTATAAAAAATATTAGATAGTGAAATTAATATCAGCTTAAATCCCCGAGATATTCGCTTCAGTACTATTTAAATATAAGACAATTTATTTCAGCATTGATTTTATTGAAGTGTTGCGAAACTATAAGTACATCAAATTGCACATTAAAATTAACACAAAAATAAAAATAACTGTCTAAACACTTTATACTAAGCAATTGTTGCAAAAAATGTGTGTTCTATGCTGGATACACTACTGCAAATTGTTTTCTGGAAACTATTTTCTATCTTTGCACTTTATTAATTGTGTAACCAATTTGAGTCGGTTCTGCATCCTGCAAATATTAAATTTAGTTTATTAAGTTTCAATCAATAAATTTCCTACTATTTTAATTTTTTAAAATATTTCGAAGTAAAATTTATATATATAAAAAATAAACATTATTTTAATAACAGTTATCTATACTACTCATGATTGGACTCTTTTTTCAACCATAACAATTCAGAATAAAAATCATTAATCTTAAGCAGAACAGCTGTAAGTAAAAAACTAAGTGCAATGACAGCCAAGTACTTTTGAGACCTTATTACCTAAATTATAAATAAACGAGTACTACTTTTTCAAATAATTTAATCGGTTTCATGCGGAAAATTCCCCAATAGCACAATTCGTTCTTATAGTTTAAGGACAGCTGTTAGTAAATGTTAATGGAAAACTCACGCTGTACAAGCCAACACCGTTCATGTAATCCTCGCAGCAGTCAGGGTGGAAATTTATGTCATCATGTCGAACACAGTTCACGTATTCCCATTCATCATCGTCATCGTTATATTCGCACTTAAATTGACCCCTGCACATCCCGCAATTCTGTACAATGTTTTATTGAGTTTGTTTGACGTTTCTGCTCTACTTTAAATATTGCAAAAAGCTACTATGTTTTGTAATGTAAATGTTGCTGCTATAAAGTGTAAGCGAAGTTTTTACATGGTTAAACTGTATTTTAATCAGTATACGTTAGCTTATAGATTTTTGTTTTAGAGGTACAATAACTTTTTAACTATTATTCAAGTAATAAACTTACATCACCCTTATATTTGATCGGAACAGTTGCTACTTTTTCAACTTTTTTTTCTTCCTCTAACTCGTTATTTTCATTTGTCTTATCTTGAACGTCGGTTTGTTTTTTAGATGATCCTTGTTTGAACCAGTTCTAAAAGATTTTTTCCTTGTTGGTTTAAATACTAGACAGCTTTTTAAACGTTCTGTTTTTAACTCTTTAAATAAAACTCTAATTTTTAAACATTGTAGTTTTAAGTTAGTTTTACAATTTAACATCCTTCGCTGATAAGCGTTTTATGATTTCGAAAACTTTTGATAGCATGAAATAAGTAAGGTTTACTTTTTTTTAAGCAGTTAAAAAATTGAATTCAAGAAAAAGCTCATAGTATAAATAAACATTTTATTTAGAATTCAAATATTTAACGTACAAGTACTCTGATAGCAGATTCTGATAAAAGTTTAGTTTGCACAAACCATATTTTCAAATTAAAAAACTTAAATTTATTAAAAATTCAAAACTTCTACCAAACAGTCAAGCTTATACTGATATTAGCAAAACTAACCGCTAAAGTCGGGTACATTTTCCTGCTTCCATAAGTTCTCTTCGTACGTTTCCAGTTTGCTGTGAAATGAGCATCGAGATGATCGGCCAGCTGCTGAGATTCATCGAATGTCATTCCGCACGAACTGCAGCGTTCTTTTCCGGCATCCAAAGAGCCAATAACGTTGTCACGACGTCTGTGAAAAATTATGTTACTTTCTTAATATAAACTAAAAACAAAAATTGGCTCAAAGTGTAAAATATTTGTTTCAAAATACACCATTTTACTACCTAATAAACTACTTAAAATTCTAAAAAACTTTTTTTTTTTTTGCAAAGCTTTTTAAAATCAAATATAAATTTATAAATACTGCGGGATTTAGGTAATGAAATTCAATGTTCTTCGTTACTTTATAGTTACAAATTATGACAATTTATTTCATAAAGTTTAATATAAGTGAAAAAAAAATATTATAAACGTTTTTACTTACTTCTTTAGATCTATTTTGAATGTAAATTTTTTAGTTTGAGGTCGAAATTGAGTTGATGTAACTTTCTTTTGATCCACATTTGAGTATTTCGTAGGTTGAGTCTAATGACAAGTTTTAATTTAAGAAAACAACAACTAACTAAAATTAGAAATACTTGAAATTATTCAAACTTCTGTTCGAAATCTACAGTATACGTTATTAAATTTAAAGCAAATGTTTTAAAGTTGCACCTTTTTATAACTTAACAAACTTATGTTCTTTTTTCATTTAAATTAATAAACTAAAGTATACAAAAAAACTAAATACTAAACTAACATAGACACTCTTATTTGTGTTTTTTAAATTTTGTTCTAGAATCTCGAAGATTTCGTTATCAACTCCTACTTTTCTCAAAACATCAAAAGTTTTTTTCTTAAAACTACAGAGAAATTTGTCGGAAGTTGATGAAACAGGATTTGGCACTGTTGGCGCTAAAAATTTAATTTTAATTTATGAATATAACTAAATACTTTTGATTAATTTAATATAAGTAAATTAAAACTGTTTATATAACTATTGAAACCTAACTAAATTCAGTTTTAAATCTATAGTTTATAAATGAGTTAAACCCTTGTTATTGATAGAACATACCTTCATCAATGGACCGTATTCGAGAAATTTTTGATTTCGGCTTCCAACTTGCAGATTGAGGAGTAGGAAACACAGGCGGCTTTGAAGACATTACAGGTTGTGCGTTGTCTCTAATATCAAATACTGGTGGTCCTCCAACAAGTGGTGTTGAGTTTGAATACTGTTGAGGCTGCCTGTTTTTATCGGGAACTACAGATTGCACATTTGAAGTAGAAAACTGAACTGTGTTTTGTCGATATTGATATGGCTGCTGCATATATCCATTCCTCTGATAATAGCTTTCAGGTGTACAAAGACCAGTTGTTTGTTGTGGTCGTGAGTATGGTTGATGCTGAAAGTTATTGAAGTTGATGTAGCACTGGGAAAAATCTTTTTGACCATACTCAACAATAGATCGCTGATGCTGATTGTTGTTGGGAACCTAAAATTATTGTTTTATTATTTTTGTCTGTGAAATATAATTTTTAGATAGCATATTAATAGTACATTTATAGTTACATCTTTAATTTTTGTTCTTCATACAATAAATTTTACGCTATTTTCCAATAATAACACTTAGTGTTTTACTTTATTACAATATTTCTAAATGTCTTTAAAAACATTATCGAGTCTTAAATTTGTTATGTTTTCAAAGAAACAAAGAGCTAACACAAATAACTAAAGGTTTGTTTTTCAATATTTAAATCTAAAACACAATTTTTTACTCACCATTTTATTATTTCTTTGAGGATAGTATATCTGTTGACGGCCTTCCCAGTTACCACTTCTACTATTGTCAGAACTTCTGTTTTCAGGAAAACATCTTTCTCCCGTATAGGAGTCAAGTATATGACTATAAGAATTTTCAGCACCATAGTTGGATCCTTGGGTGTTTACTCTGTCGCTAAAATAAATATTCAGGTTTACACAAAATACAGTTATCTAATTTTCTTTATTGTAAGTAACAAGGTTTAAAGTATTTTAAAATTAATTTTAAGTTGTATAATTTCATAGGTATGTTTTATTTACGAATAGCTTTAAATTTTTTAGATGATATGTATGTGTCATCATTCTAAATATTATCTTAAAATAATTACGTAAGAAATTTAAAAGTTATCAAATATGTTTTTTTTTCAATTTTTTTATTATACAATATTTTAGACTAGCTAAAAACAACAATAAGTAAGTTTGGTAAACTGAAACTACATATATATAAAATTAGTTGCGTATAACTAACTCTCTAGTAAACGATTGCTCGTTTGTGCGATGACGCTTGGCTTGACTATGATATGCATTCGTCTGCTGTCTGTATCTTTTATTATTGCGATTCATTTCGAAGTTAGACATTTTTATGCTTTTATTTTACAAATAGCAAATTAAAACTATAACCTGAAACATCATTATTCCTTTAAAAAGATGTTTTTTAGTATTTATCTTAATTTTAATCTTTATAGAAACAAAAAAGAAAGTTAGCTATTTATACGTGACATCTTTAAACCATTAAAAGTTCTTTAAACTAGAGTCTTTCTATATCATTGTCTAAGTAGAAAAAGGGTTCAAAGTTAAATTAGTGCATTAATATACTTAAATAAAGCATAATTACTTATTCTATGTAAATGAAAAAACTTAAGTCTACTTTATATTAATATGTTTTTCTTTTATTTAACTACCATTTTAAACAACTTACGTTCATTATAATTGTACTAATTAATAAATTAACTTTTAGATAAAAAACTTTACAGAAGTTTCTAACTTGATTTAGTTTAAAAAAAATTAAAATAGTCACAAAGCTAACACAAACTGTAACACTTTCTTAAATACTAATTTAAAATAACACTAGATACACTGTTAGAGGTGCAGTATATTTTATTGAACGACAAAAAAACGTTTAAAACATTTGGTCATAGGACCTGGTGCACGAAAAGTCCCTTTCGGTTTTAGAGTCGCACACCACGGATACTTTTTTTTCAAGAAAACTTTGTGTTTAAACAGCTTATAGACTTGCAAATACTTTTAAGACCCATTTACGTTGAAAAAAAAATTTATATGCTTATGAAAATTAATAAGTATAATAAAGTTAGATATATTTTCTTAAGTTTTACTAAATTAATGTCGTGGTCAAATTAATAAAATGACATAATCCGTTTTTAGTAAAAAATGAATCGCAATTTCGATAAAATTGAATATGTGTTGACCTTGCAATATTCAGGGTTGCCACTTGTTTTTTCAAATTTTTTCCAGGTTTTCTAAATTTCTTCCAGGTTTTTAAAAGTACACATTTTTGGGTCTATTTTTAGTTAAAAATTAAGTTTAAGGTAAGAGACTGTGTTAAATAGTATAAAATTATTGAAAGATACTGTAAAGCTACTTTAAATATGTTTTTTAGTAATTTTTTTTGTTTGATGATGAAATTTTTTTTTTTATATGTTAGATATTTTGAGTCAAATCGAAATTTTACTACTGAAATTTTGAAAATTATTGAAATTCCAGGGTTTTACAGTTTTTTTTTTCAAAATTTCCTAAATTCATGATTTTTTTGACTAAATTGTCAAATTCCAGGTTTTTCCAGGATTCAAGGTAAAGTGGAAACCCTGAATATTAAACTAAATTTTCAATTCCTATTTAGTTTTTGCTTTGCTCCAGAAAAACATTTATTTTATACAACAAAATAAGTGTATTTAAAGTTTAGTAATTACATTGAACATTTTATAGATATAAATTTTAAAATAAAAATGTACTTACTTGTACATAACAAATGCATAATAATCATTTATTTAAACTGAATAGCATTTAAAAATGGTGATTATAAGCAAATTAGTTAATAATATTTCAAATCATGAATGAAACTTAAGCACACAATTTGTTTTTTAGATCACAATTAAGTTTATAATTTATTTTAGTTGGCTAAAATACATGCCCAGCTTAATGTGAAACTTTCTAATTGTAATCTTTCTATGTAATAAAATTAACACTCATTATTTAAAACTTTAGTAAATAAACGACACCAAACAGATATAAAAAACGGTTTAATAAATTATCTAAGCTTCATTTCTTTTTTCAGGGGATGTACAGGAAAAAACCAGTCAAAAAACGCCCCTGATCTATTGTAAAAAAGAACAGCAGAACACTACTATAAAAACACTGTTTTAAAAACATATGTTTTTTTTATTAACTTAGAATAAATAAAATTTAATAACAATTTAGATTTAAAATAAAAATACTTTTAACCTTAAATAATGTGAACAATAAAATATTAAAAAAATTCTAAATAATGAGTATTGTTAAATAAAAACTCTTAATACTTAAAAAATAAACATAAATAAATAAATAACATGCAGTTCTAAAAAAATATCTAATCATAATTTTTACCTATATCTCAACACAAGCTCTAGGTCTTATCGACAACTCTGTCTCATAGTTATGATAAAATTGCCTGAGATACTTGCATTTATATTGACTGATTTTGTGACATTCAGTATTCAAACAATTATCGAGAGTACATCAAACATGAATTCCACTAAATCCTTTTCTACTGAATTTTTGTCCTAATTTCTGGTTTCTTTTTTCAAAAGTTCTCAAATTTAAGGTTTTTTAGCCTAAGTTGCCAAATTTAAGGTTTTTCTAGGATTCCAGGGTTTTTTGCAACCCTGTATAAAGGTTATATTAAAATAATATTAAGTTTGTAGCTTGACGGTGTACAGTCCAAATGATGATTTTTAAACTTTTTGATTAAATATTTATAAATTAAACAATACATGAGTAAAAACTTAAATAATAATATTTAACTACCATCAAATTATAATCATATGAGTTTTCTGATGGTATAGGGGCTTAGTCTTGGTTTTTGTCATCTCTAAGTTGAACATAACAAGATCCAATCCCAGTGGTAGATACATACATACATAAAATAACCTTAAGGTAAATAAAATTTCAAAGATAATATTGAACTTTCACTAAATTAATGTCGTGGTTTAAAGTTGTTAAAATGACACAGTCAGTTTTTAGTGAGCATAAAAATCGAAAATTAAAAAATGTTTTTTTATGTGTTCACCTTGCAATATTCAACTAAATTTCATGTGATATGTAGCTTAAAATAAATGGTTTGCTCCACAAAAATATATTTTATACAATAAAATAAGTGTATATAAACTTTAGTAAATACGTTGAACATTTTTGAAGTAAAAATGTACTTCCTAGTTCATAAGTAATGCATAATAATAATTTATTAACATTGAATATCATTTTATAATTGAAGTTATAAGCAATTAAGTAAATAATTTTCTAAGTCACCATGAAACTTAAGTAGACTTTTTCTTTGTTACATCTTAATAAAAAAAATTCAGCTGGCTTCAATAGATGCCCAGCTAAATGTAAAACTTTGTAACTGTAATATTTTATGTAATTAATTAAAAACTCATTATTTAAAAATTTATTTAATAAGCGAAATGAATTATACATAAACAACATTTTAAATGAATAATCTAGTCTGCTTTTTTTCAAGGGGTGAACATGAAACAGGAAAAGAGTCAAAACACGCCCTTGATCATTTATAAAATCAAACCACAGAACAGTATCATATTAACACTGTTTTAAAGATATAAGTTACTTTTATATTAACTTAAAATCACTAAAACAACTTAAGTTTAAATGAAATATAATTTATAATCTTAAATAATGTGTAGTATAAAATGTTTTAAAGAACTCTAAAACAGTATTATTGAATAAAAACTCTTAATACTAAAATAACAAACATACATAAATAAATAACATGCAGTTCTAAAAAATGGCTAACAATAACTTTTGGCAATATCTCAATACAAACTCTAGGTCTTATCAACAACTCTATCTTATAATTATGATAAATTCCCTAAGATAATAGCATCAAATCCATAGTATTAAAATAAATTAAACTTAAATGGAAAAAAATATTTATCACACTATCAATCCACAGTATTTCGGTTTTAGCTGATTGACGAGTTTCAATATGAACGAAACACGAGTTTTAATCTACCGAAGGCTAGTGGTCTGATGATCGAGTTAGTGTGATCAAACCTTCTATTCTCAGTATTGGTGTCTGTCAGTTCTCCTAAGTATGTTTTCTTTTTACAATCAATAACTTTCTTGGAGTTTAATCCACATTTCATGTTATCTATCAAAATTTAAACAAATTTGAACAGATTATTTCACTTTATTTAGTTAAAAGTATTACTAATAAGTCTTAACACGGTGTTGAAATATAATTATGTGCAAATTATAGTCGGTAAAAAGTTTAAAGCATTAGTAAAAATGAGAAGGATATAAAATTAACTTTAAAAAATTTTAGAAACGTAATTAAAAACATATTTTTCTAAAGCTTATATTGAACTAACTAATTGAAAGTTTTTTCAATTGTAAACACTCTTTGGTTTTTATATTTAACACTATATGTTTTAAAAATATAATGCGAAATAAAAAGTGTAATTTACAATCATATTAATATTACTATTTTTACCTACTAATACTATCCATACTTACACTAATCTTTCTTTAAAATATGTATGTTATTAGTGTAAGTATATTAAGTTTTAGATTATCAGTTTAAAGCTCTTTACTTTAATTTATATTTTTATTTTATCCTCAATTTAGTTTTAAATCTCAAGCTGTTATTCTTAGCTTTCTTAGCTACAACTGATTAAAAAAAAACCTACTTTTAATATATATAGTTTGAAAAACAAAATGTTGTGGATTAAAATGTTTAATTAGTTGCTGTTATACAATATCAGGGTTGCCACTGGTTTTAACTTAAGTTTTTGAAATACATGTTTTCGAGTCTATCTTTAGTCTAAAATTGTTTCAAGTTTGAAAACTTTGATAAAAAGTATAACAAAATTGAAAAAATTCTGTTAAGCTACTTTAATTATATTTTAAAAAATTAATTTTTTTGAGTATGACAAATTTAATTCTTTTATATGATAGGTTTTTTGTCGCAAATCAAAATTTTACTACTTAGTTTGTAGATGTTGTTTAAAATTTCAAGTTTTTCCAGGTTTTTAATTATTTTTGTTCAAAATTGCAGGTTTTTAGTTTAAATTTTCAAATTTCATGTTTTTCTAGGATTCCAGGATTTGTGGCAACCCTGCAATATTTAACATCATTTAAAAATACTTAGCAAACTTACAGAGAATTTTTTATAAGTTTTATCAAAACTTCCATTTTTTTAAGCAAAAAAATCCAGTCTAATTTTTTTTGTCTGGCAAGAGCATTAATATATATAAACTACAACCTTTAAATTAGGGTTGTCTAAGGTTTTAAAAAATTTCTTCCAGGTTAAGAAAAAAAAGTTTTTTGATCATTTTATATCATAACGTTAAACTTAATTGAAAAAAAATTGTTTTGAATAGTATAAGAAAGTTGTAGAGATATTTTCAAGTTACTTTGAATATATTTTCTATTTTAAAAATTATTTAAGCAAATTTTTTGAATGATCTTATTAAATATAAAACTTTATTTTATTAAATTGAAATATTGTTATTTTACATGTAAAAATAGCTTAAAATTTTAAAACTATCTTTTTTTTTTTTCAAAATTTGTAAAACTCCAGATTCTGTTAAATTCAAGGTTTTTTCAGCAATTAAGGTTTTTGGAAACTTTTTTTTAAATGAAATAATTACAAAAGTTGAGAAATAAGGTAGTTTTACATTTAAAGATTAATATATTATTTTTTTTTAACTTGTTAAGGGTTGCCAATTCTCAAGTATTATGACCAACAATAGAGTAAAAATAGTTTGAATTTCACTAACCAAGGCTGAGTAGGGCCTAAATTTTATAAAAATGTTTAGCAGAGTTGTTTCTCTTTGATAAAAAAAAAAAGTGATTCTTTTTCATCTTTTTTTTATCTCTTTTAAAAAGTTTTTAAATGTTTTTAAAATTAATAAAATCAAACAGTTGAACATACACTTAAACTAAGATGAATGTTTATTTTAGGTTTAGAACTAAAATTACTATGTTATTTTTAAGAATAGTAAAGAACTAGCCACAAGGCTAAGAAGAATTTAAAAAAGCATTCCAAAAACAATAAAAATCATGTTCTTGAACAAAATTGGTTATATAAAATTATAAAATATTAAAACTGGCTAACTTAATTTCATACTAGGTCTAGAAAAAAATCTGCCCTAAGATTTTTATAAAATCTTTAAACTGTCTTGAGATAATTTTAGAAAATCAAAACTGCCCTAAGTTTTTAAAAAAGTCTAAATATCCTGAGTTACCCAGAGATTTTCTAGAATTTAAACATACTTAGAAATTTTCTTGATCTCCCTGTGTGTGAACTCCGGGTCAAAAACAACTAATTAGTGTCTCTTTTGAATTCATTCTTTGTAGACAACGAAGATATTTGTTTAATTAAACTATTTTTGATAATTACCAAAACCTTGCAAACATGTTGTTAATTTTCAAAGATATAAAAATTAAGGCTTTTTTTTTTACAATTAGATATAATGCTAAAGATTTTTAACTGAAAAGTTAGTTAATTTTTACTGTTTTTTCAACTGAAATTAGTTTCAAAAATACAAAGGTACAAAGTTGGACAGATCAACAGGTTCTTAATAAATAGATCATTTTAAAAAGCAAAATTAACCTAATTATAAAAAAAATATGTATTTTTAAAATCTTTAAGCAATCGTTCTGACACTTACAATTTAAGATTAACTTAAAAATACACAATCCATTTGTAGACATTTTTTGTTTTATGTGAAAACTTTTTCTTACAAAAAAATTATCAAACTATTTTTTTAATTTTGGCAATAAAATGCATATTTTTTAATACTTCAAGCTGTTACATCAGGATTTTTTTGTCTTTATCAAAAAAAGTCCTAAATAAATTAAATGCTAAGGAAGTTGTTAAAGATAGATTTTAAAAAATGACAATGAAAATGTTTAATTTTATAAATTTAAATTGTAATTTTTACCAAACTGACTGTAAAAAAATTTAAAAAATAATTAGAAGTTTAATGTTTTTTACAACTTTTATAGTATAAATATAGTTTGATCTTGCAAGTAAGGGTCAATAATAATTTTTGTAAAAATTTTAGACCTTGTATGGTCTAAATTCTTAATTAAACATATTACTGAGGTTCCAACTTGTGTATTTTAAATTCTCTACAGAACAACAAACATCTTTGATGCGAAAAATATAGTGTTAATTACCAACAACTAGCTTGAGTTCATCAAGTTAGCTCGAGCAACCTGAGTTAGTGATTTAATTTTAAAAAAATTGCAATGAGCAAATACTGTAAAAAATACAGTTAATCAAGCTCAAGTTATCCAATAAGAATAAAAAATGACTAAAGGGTATAGCATGTCCAACATTTTTTTTTATTTTCTCATAATTAAAAACATCACTTTAAGTAAATTACTTCTTCATTCAGAAGAAAATTACTACGTATTTTTAAGAATTCATTTCTTTTGATATTACAAACATTTTGTACAAAGTTTTCAAACATTTTAAAACATCATGAGTTATCCTGAGTATGTGGTAGCCCTATATATTTTTACCAGAAATTAATGATATCATTTCAGCTGCTAATATTTAATAGGCAACAACAATATTACAGTAATATTTGAACTTTTTAAATTAAATTATCTTTGTGTCTAATGGAGTTTAATAGTAATGGTTTTTTAAACTCTTAATTTAAAATTAAGCTAACAATGTATGGGAATCTGATTTTATACAAGAAATAAGATGTCACTAGTTGAAATGACATGAAGTAAAAATTTAATAATTATTAACTAAAACAGTTCAAAAGTGTCATAATGAATATATAGCTAACAAAAGCAAGCAGGAGTATGCTTGATATAATCACATTTTGAATATTTACTTTAGAAGATAAGGCAATTTATCTTTACAAAATGCTATTCTTGAAATATTATAATTTTATGTTATACTATTAATCTTAAGTAAATCTAAAATTAACTATTAACTTAAGATAAAACTAACAATTTTCCTCATTTCATCCTTATTTAAGCAACACCTGTAGGGGAATTCAATATACACTATGCAGTTTATTTTTAAAAATAGCTTTGTACTAAAACGGCTTTAAATAAAAACTAAAGTTTCAGATAATTTAAGAGTTAGAAGGGATAAATATTAAATATTAGTCTTTATTTTAAATAACAAATACTACTGTAATATACCTTTGTACTAAGAGACTATTTTACTGTTTTTTCAAGAACTTTAGAGTCTAAAAAGCTTCTAAAGTTTAGACTCCTGCGGATTATTAAAATTTTTTAAAAATTTAAAAACGATAAAAAATTCAAGATAAATTTTTAAAGAAGTAGCATAAAACTAGAAGGGCTAGTAAACTTAAAATTCAGTCAGACTCAAAGCTAAAAAAAAAGATGAATCAGCAAACAAAAAAAAATTATCTCATTTTTAGTTTGATATATTTATTCTGTATTTTTAAATCAATTTTTAATATGATTTGTCAAAATTGATTAAATAAAATGGCATAAGGGTATAAATAAAAAATTTATGATAAAAAGCTTTAAAAAAGTTTGCTGACTTAGCTATTTTTTCGTCTTAGAATACTTTTTAACTAAGTTTAATTTCACTAAAAATACTTTTATAGTTAAATTTTTAATATATCAAATTAATTTGTTATTTTTTACCTTAATACTAGAAAAAGTACCAGCTAACTATTTGATTCGAATGTTTGGTAAAACAAAGTTTAAACTAATCGAATACAAAACTACAAATTTTCTAAAAACGATTTAAACGTTTATTTCAAATATATTCTTTTCAACTGTTTTTGAAAGTTGTATAATAATTTTTTTTTTTGATTAAATAAACGCATTAAAAGTTTATCATTTATGGAAATCTTGCCAGTTTGTAACGAAAAAATCGCCACAAAAGTAGAAGAGCATGACGATTGGTTTTAAAAAAAATAATAATAATTATAGTTATAGTTTATTGAGCAACAAGAAAACACGTTTAATTTTTTTGGTGTTGGGACCTGGTGCACGACAAAACCTTTCGGTTTTAACACCACGGAATTGGTACCTTCTATCATATTTTCGCATGGAACATAAAAATTTTTAACTCCCCAGTCCATTTAGCATAATAAAGCTCAATTTTTTTGTAAAGGAAGAAAAAACGCTTGGTTAAGTTGTGAAAAGAGAACGATTTAAAGTAAAATATTGATTTTATGAGTTGTATTGCTCTTTATGTTTTGATTATTTACACATAAACTTTGAAATGCTAGCATTAGCTTTTACTTTTAAATTTTTAGCTATAAATGATTTTATTTAAAAAAAATTTGCTTTATTTCCTGAAAATTCTTAATTACAAACGTTGATACTTATAATAAAAAGAATAATTTGCAATTTTTGTAATTTAGAATTCAAATATAGCCAACCCTTGAAAAACGTCCACAAAAAAAGTGATTTTAACTATAATTAAAGAACTTAGAGGACAGTTTACGATTTTTTTTTAATTTCCTAAGGTATTTATAACAACAGAAGTTTGTCTAAATTTTTTTTTGCTTAATTTAGGCTGTGATGGATATTTTAAAACTAACACTAATTTAATTTTGCTTGGTTTTTATTTAATATTTCTATTAAACGTATATTGTTTATTAAGCTACCTTATGTGATTCAAGGATTGGAAATAGTGAAATTCTCAGAATATAAAAGGTTAATACAATAAGCAAAGTTTTTAGAACTTCTGGACTCAAATTTTTACATAATAGATAGTAAAATATGTATAACTACCTAAATTATAAGAATGTTTGTATTACTAAGTAGTGCTAAGTATTCGTTTTGTTATAATCAATAAGCTAAATTTATCAGTAATCTTCAGCATAATGAACTGTATTATGACAATTTTGACTGTATTAAATCATGTATAAGAAATTATGCCAGTATTTATTTCGGCCATCATCAACAAAGTTGAGATATTATATGCCATCGATAATAAACAATGAACTTTACCGCAAGATCAACAACAACAGCATCCGAGACAATCCTACGATTGGTTTCGTCCTTATTAGGACTCATCAGGCAGGAATAGTCGCAAGAAATCGCTATTGTGATCTTAAACAAGCGGGCTTAAGTACAAAGTACTGAAGCGACCGTTTGTGGGTAAACTTGAAAAATTTTTAACACATTATTTTTTCAACTTTATTAATAATTTTAATTAGTAAAACTTTGGTAAGTAAGTAATTTTCTGTATAGTGTAGTACTAATTCTTTTAATTGCTAGGTTTAATTTATATGTTTATTATTATAGATTTGATTAGATTTATTAATAACTTCGTTATCATTTCGCTCTAGTTTAAATGAAAGAATTAGAAGTTTTTTTATGCATCAACTTAAATGTAAATTCCTGCAAGTTAATATAAATGTTAATTTTTAAACATAAAATTGTCACTTATTTATCAATTAACAAGGTTTTCTCAAAAATAAAAAAAATTAATAAGATTCAAAACACATTGACAAAAATCACTCGCTTGTCTTGTCAGACTAATAACTGTGAAATGAAATAATAAATAATTTTAAACATTTGGCCGATTTAGACAACTTCAGTTTAAATGAGGGATATTCACTAAAAAGCAGTTAAAAGTGAGTTTTAGATAATCTTTATAATCTTTATCTTTATTTTAAAACTATTTTAATGAGCACAATTGAAACTCTTATTTTAACTAAGCTAGTATCTTTATTTATACTTTCATCCTATTATTTTTTAAATTCTTTAAAAAACTATCTTTTGCAATATAAGTGCAAGATATAAACTAAAATTGTGTGCTTAGTAAATCGCCTAAAAGCTTAACTCAGGTTGAAGTGGTATGTTTAAGAAATGAAGTTAACAAGCTTGTTTGTAGTTTTTTTTACTAAAATATCAAGTTTTAGTTTTTGTCAAAAACTTTAGAAAAAATTTGACAACTTAAAAGTCAATAGTTTTATAGTTTTGTTGTAATTTAAAAGTTATAAAATGTAAACCCTTTAATATCTAGTGTATAATTCAAGAACCATTGTGGAAAATATTCTTTATATTTTTCTTCTGATAAACTAAATGAATAATATTAGATTATGATATACTAACAGTCAAATTACGTGGATAAGATATAAAAGTAGTAGAAAGGTTTGGATAACTTGTAAAACCATGAAAAAAATTATATGAAAACGTAAAATTAAAAGGCTTAGATTAGAAACTCGTTAAAAAAAATTAACCAAGTTTTTAGCTTTTTTATTTTGGTATGTTTTTACAAAACAAAACAGAGTTTTACTACAGTTGTAGGTTTGGGAAATTAAATAAAAGCCAATTTACCTTTTAAAGAAAAGAAATAACATTTAAGGGAAAACACTAGGTTAAATTTCTTAAAGATGCTAAGTGTAGAAATTAATGTTATGAGAAAAGAAAGGTGTTTTCTAATAAATATCAAATGATTTTAAAACAATTTTCAAACAATTTTAAACTCAATTTTTCATCAGAAAAACTTTGTTTTGTAAATATATAAAATGTTTTTGTCTTTTTTAAATGGCTTTTTGAAATGAAAAAATATATCTAAAATAAAAAAACAAGCATGAGATTATTAAACTTTTCAAATCTATTTTAAATTCTTTAGCTCTTCAAAATTATTTAGTGTTAAAAAAGTGCAAGTTGTTTGTTTTCCTTTGTAATAGTTTACAATTTACTGTTTAAAGTATTTTTTCAATTTAAATTTAGTTTGTAGCAACTGATTGTGGGCTCACTTGTATGGGGGTAGCTTCAAATTTCCACTATTGTTTTAGATTTTCTTAAAAATCAAGTAACTAATTTTCATATTTGCTGATTCAGCTGAATATTTTTTAAGTTTTATTTAATTTTTTATTTTTATTTATACACTTAACCCTAACCCACCTTACCCAAATATAAAAAAGAAAAAAAAAACTTATTATTAAAATAAAATTAAAAACAAGAAAAAATGCTGACTCTGCAAATATCCAAGTTAGTTGCATGATTTTCAAGAAATTCAAAAACAGTAGTGGAAATTTGAAGCTACCCCTTGTATGGAAGTGATTACACATTTGGTGTGTTTTGTTGAAGCTTCTTTAAATACTTAGACTCTTCAAATATTTATTATAACTGAGGATCTCATTAATATTGTTAGTTAAGTGAAGCAATGTTTATGAATAAATTTGTGAAATAATAAATTGTCAGGATTGCAAAAGTCCTGGAATTAATGAAACTTTATAAAAATACCTTGGATTTTGAACAAAATCACTAAAAAACCAGCAAATTTAAATTATTATTACTTTGAAAGCTGCAAAATTTTTATTTGATACGAAAATCTTTTTAAGGATCAAAAAAGTCTTGGATCATTATTATTTTTCTGTTATAAAAGAAATTTAAAATAGCTTTGCAGTATCTTTTCAATGTTGCTATAATATTGAAGTCAGTTTTTTGAACTAAAGTTAAATTTTACACTATAAATTTACAAAAAAAAACTTTATTTTTTGATAACATGGAAGAAATTTAAAAAACCTGGATGATTTTTGCTTTGGATAAAAGTTGAGAACTTATATTGTTAGTCTTAAAATAAAGTAAAACTGTTTTAGAATACTTTGAAAAAAACCTTTACAACCTTGTAAATTATACTATTACCTTTTACTATATAATTTTTTACATTTTTAATTAAATTTATTGTTGATGTCATTAAACTTCTTTGTTTTGTAATTTTTTGCTCTAAATATTTTCAAGTTGTTTAGAACATGTTTCCTTTTCATAAAAATCTTAAAATTTTCTGTAAAATAATTTTTAAGGGCATTGGGGGGGGTCCACCTTGATTTTTACAAGTTGATCTTATTTTATAGAGTTTTATCTGAGCTATCAGACATTTTTAACAGCTTGAAAAATTCTAAGTAGTTTTTGAGATATGAGCATCAAAGTCGGTGACCTCAATAGGTTTCTAATGGAAGGCGCGTAAACTAAAAATGCAAATAAAGACCCTTTCACTAAAAATTTATCTCCTCCTTCATTTTTTAAGCAATCTTTTTCAAATTTTTACAAAAAACGTATTATTAAAGTTTAAAAAGATTGTATGCAGAAATTTTTTTAATTTTGAAAAATAATTTGTTTATTAATAAAAATACATCTTTTTTTTTTGTTTTTTTATCTAAAATTTTTATTTTTATATATTTTTAATATTTCAACGTTCAAAGTCTATAAAAGAACTATAAAAGGAACATTTTCTAAAAGTTTTAGATCTCTAGCTAAAAAATGAAGGAGAAGATAGATTTTTAACAATTTTTTTAAAATTTCCCAATAAATAGACCCCAAAAAACTTGTGGTCCATATGTTTTTACAGGAAATTTTTTATAAAAATTACAATATCACAAAAGTTTAATAAGAATTTTAATTTTATAAAACTGGCTTGTAGTTTGTACTTAAAGCTTTAATATAAGAGCCAATGTTGTTTTAAAAAAAAAAAATGTCACACCCCCCTATGCCCTTCATTAAGCTTTTAATAAAATTTTTTAAGTAGTTTACTTAATTATAAATAGTCAGTTTATGGTTAATAAACATAAAAATAAACTGTCAGGTTGATTAAAAGCTGTAATAATAAGTTAATACTTAAGATTACTTAAACTTACTTGTATTCAAGTTTTAGTAACACAAACAGTAATTTAAGGGTCATTTATATGTTTTTTATAGGTGAATTATGTAGAAAAATAGTAAATCAAATAAGTTTATTAGCGATATTTAATCATGGTTCTTTAGCTATGCATCCACTATATATATAATAGAGAGTATGTTTAAAATAAAACTAAAAAACTGTTATAAAATTGAAACTTTTACAAAACTGACTGTATCTAAAAAGTTAATTGAAATTTTAAAATTTCATGAGACTCATGATGAGTTGTATCTTTTAGAATATACTTTAAGCTAAAGCAAAAAAGGGATAGTCTTTGGAAAAAAAGGTGGACCTACTTACCTTGAAATGTTGTATAAATAACAAAATAGTATTCTTATGATATAAGCTTTGATTATTTTACTTGTTGCCCTTTAGATATTTTGAATTGACCCTCTGTTTATTTGACTATTTTATATTTTAATGACAAATAATATTTCTTATATTAATTTTGTACCAGTGTAAATAAGTTATATTCTCATTCATTTCTTATCTACTGTTTTTTTTTATAAAATTAGTCTTTTAAGTTAATGTTATGTAGTCTTTTTTAGTATATTTGTTTAATTTATGGCCTTTAAAAAAAAAAATAATAATAATAATTTATCTAAACGTAAGTAGTTAATAAAATAAAAAATAAAGTTTGTATATTTCATTAAAAACATCAGTTATTATTTTTTCTTTTAGTTGTGAAAATATTTGTCACTTAAAGATCTATTTTAAGCCCTGATAAAATAAATTGTTTTTATAATCAAAAGGTTCCTGTAAAAACATTTTTATAAATTGTTAAGGTTGTTTACAAAGTTTACAAAACCAAAGGATTTTTTTTTTCCATAAGAGCACTGGGTCTTTCAAAAATTGCTTAACATAAAAAATTGTTTATGATAAAGTATGGGTTTAGTTTAAATAGAAACATACATGTCTTACAAATTTTGATTAAATTTTTAGATTATTAGGTTCTTTTTAAATTTTTTCTAATAGCTTGTGTAGGAACAATTAAAAGAGATATTTAAAATTTATGATAATATCTTATTATGTTCTAATTAGCACTTAAGTTATTTAAATTAAACCAGTATTTAAAAAAAAAATTGATATATAACATAGGTATTTTATAAAACTTTAAAAACAAGAATTTTGAAAACCATAACTTATACACAAAAAAGTCTTTCATTACTTTTATAATAAATTTTTAAGATTAAAAAATCTGCAGCTTAAAATAATAAAATTAATCTTAACATTTAAGTTTTTTATGAGAGCTTTCAAGAAGTGTAGTACAAACTATTAAGTAAGTTTATTACTAACTACAATAAGTGATCATTATTTATTAAGTTAAATCTTTTGATAAAGTTGTTGGCTTAAGTCTCATTTTTATTCAAAATTAAGACTGCATATTTTCTTATTTATTACTATTTTTCTAAAATTCATAACTTTTGTTTTATGGTCTTTTTAAGTTATTTAAATGTATATAGTCTCTTATAACAGTTGTAATATTATCAACAAATTACAAAAAAAGTTTTAAATATTTATAACAGTAACTTAAAAAAAAATAACCCAATAATCATTGTCTTTAGTATGATAAATTTTCATTTGTTAGTTTTTTGTGAAAAATTGTAGGAGTTGTTAGTTTGATAAAGAATAAACAACGTAAGTTTAATAGTTATTTTTACATGAAAGTAAGTTGAATTTTTCTAATAATTTCTGTTTTTTTTGTTTTAATTGTATAGAGAATTTGGTATTTTTTATAACTTAATTAAACAAAAAGTAAAAGCCATATTGAAGAAAATTTTGGAAGTTTTACAAGGTTGAATATTGAACTTGTATAAAATATTTTGCAAACTGTACTATTTTATTAGTTATTAATCTATAAGCTTTTTTCTACAGTAGTGCTACTATTAATTATAGTTATTTGTTTTAGAGGTTTTTGTTAAGTTAAGTAAATAATTTGCAAGTGTTGAATCCACCTATAAGCATTAGTTCTGTAAGCCTAGCTTACAAAATTATCAAAGTTTCAAGGGTATAAACAATTTGTGTTATTAATTTGCCTATATACAAAACTCAGGGTGATGCAGTTAATTTAAAGAGACTAAGAATAGTTCTTTCTAAGTTTACAGTCATCTTCTTTACAAAATACTGTTATACAATATTTATATTCAAAACTGTTTAGATTTTTTTATTGTTCAAAAGTAAATGCAAGTAATATAAGTTTTAGCAATTTTTATTTTATTGTATCAATACTTGAAAATTTGTTTTGCAGACTTAAAAACTTTACCAGATATATAATAAATACACATGTTTTTGTAATGGAAGCGGAAGAAGAAGTAGCAAAAAATCCTTGGGAAAATTTTTCACAATGGCTTCACTGTGTTTGTGTTGTTACATTTGACCTGGAACTTGGACAAGCATTAGAAGTTTGTTTATTGTTTAGTGTTTTTTTTGTCATTTAATTTAAATTAAATCTCAAGATAATGTTTTTTACATAATTTTAAAATTTATTTTTTTATTTTAGCTGTGCAGAGAAATATAGTACTATAGTAAAAATTATTTATTTTAAAAATGTTTAGTCTCTTAAAACAATGTCTAATAAGTTCAAACTAACTTTAAATAGGATGTTCTAACATTCTAAAATATTTTTTTTTGGTACTTAGCTGAAGTTTTATGATAAATGAAACTGATTACTATTTCAAATCTAAATAAATTTTTGCTTATAAATATTTTAATTTTATTTACTTCATATATTATATGTATTACAATATGTTAACACTATATATAGGCTAACTTTATACTTTTAAAACAAATTTAGTACATTTTTTGATGATTTTAGCATTAAAAAAATAGATTCCAATAAAATTAAATTAAACTAATATACTTTGTGGTAACTTATTTAAATTATACTTTTATGTTAAAATTGGTTGTTTTTTCTTAATTAAAGAGTTGTTTATCCAAAGAAATATTGCCCCACTTTAATTTTAATTTTATTTCAACCAAGTCCATGCTTTTATTTTAATTATAATATAATTTTCCAGTACATATATCCGAAAGAAGTGGAATTGAGTTCTGAGGAAAGATCAAACATATGCTACCTGGCGTTTCCAGATTCAAACAGCGGTTGCATGGGAGACACAGAGTATTGCTTCCGCGTCAGAAAATCCCAAATAACTGAGATAGATCCCCTGCAGGAGAAGAATTGTCCTGTAACTCTACTGGTTGGAATTTGTTAAAACTCATTGAAAAAATATTATGTAATAACAACTATGTAACTGTTGATTATATCAAGATGGTTTTAAACTGTTTGCACTGTTAAATATGTTCAATATTACTAAATAACCATATACAGTTACTGTTTGAAGTCAGCTTTATAAATCATTCTTACAAAAATTTACCTTATAAATAAGTTAGTAAATCATTATGGTGAAAAATTGAAGACCATAAAAAAGCTATACAATGTTTTTTGCAATAATTTGTTTATTTAATTTTTTCTACAAGTAAATTAACTTCATTATTATTCCAAAAAGTAAAGTACCTGATTAATAATATTTTAAACTAAAAAAATTAAAGTTTTCTATAATAAACCATTGCAGATACTCATAAATCAATTAGTATTCAAAGGAATAAGACTGATAAGATTAAAATCTAATGTTTTTACTGTAGAAAGACAGTTTACATTGTATTAACCTTATGAACATTAGCCAGTTTAATACAAAATCCATAACAATTAGTTTTTGACATTTAAAAATGTAATAGTTTTGTAAATAAACTTAGAGCATTTCTAACACAAAAAGATTAAAATCCAAATATCGTTACCAAGTAGAAAGACATCACACACATTTAATGTTGTTTTTGCCATAATCATATATTGCATAGTTGTGAAAGCTTTTAAGTATTTTTTTCAAGTAAATACTTTAAAAGTATACTTTTACTGAACAGAAAGACAGCACACACTTGTACGGGTACGTGTTCTTCAGGCAGGTGCGGGACAAGACACTGAGGAGGGGATATTTTCAGAAGTCGGTTGTACTACTTTCTCCACTGCCGTACCTGAACTTCTTCAGGCAAATAGCCGATATCATCGCACCCGAGTACTTTGATAACGGCCAGCCCTGTCTTGAAGCTGGTTAGTTGTTATTTAATAGTACTTAAGCAATATGGTTTTTAATTGAATTATCTTTTATTAAATTTTGCAAGTAGTGCTTTTCATTTTATTAGCATTAGCATTTACATTAACATGGTTTTAATTTTAAATAAGGCTTTTTATAATGAATATTACATAAAGCTATTATTTTTACAACCAAAGTTATAACTATTATAAAACAATTGTCAAAATTGGTAATTCCTTTACATTTTCTGCTATAGTTCCACTAAAACATAACATGACTGAAAACTTTAACTAAACTAGTTTTGTTTAAAATAATAAAGTTTTTAGAATCCATTCAATAATATAAAAAAATCTTATAAATAAAGTATATATATTTTTCTTTTATTATTTATTATTTTAACCAAACATGACTGAAAACTGTTTCAAATGATGTTATTTTTATTATCTGTTCGATGACGTATAACAGTTTAAAATAATATAAATCTTTATTATTTTATACTTAATTCTATGTTTTAACACAAATGTACCTTCAGCATGCCACGACATAGACAGATGGCCCCACCCGATACCTGGCATTGTCATGGAGATCCCGTTAATGGGGATGCTACTGAAAGTCAGGATTCCAACTAAACAGGACAAACCTGACACAACCGTCGTAGTTGATAAGCATCAGGTTCGTTGAAAAAATTAATTTTTTTTAGAAAGTATTAACATTTGCCCTATTTACACTTAGTTGGTTCGAGCTTTTCTGCTACAAACTAAAATGTTAATTAGTCATTTTGTTGCTGTTAGTTTAGTTATTTTGTTTTATGTTTTTAATATACTTCTTTGAAAAACCCTTTTCCTACAAACTTAAAATTTGTTCAACTAAATTTAAACAAAGTTTAAACAAAATTAAATGTTGTAAAGTCATGATCATTTGAAAATAAAAAAATATGAAATGATTAATAATCTCAATTTCTTCTAATTCAACTCAATATAATTATACATAATTAATTTTTTTTAAATAAATACTTAATGTTTTTAGTTGTACTTAGATTTTTTTGATTTCTCTTAAACCTAATATTTGAATATTTATTGTTTAAAACGATGTCATCATATATTTATGTGTTTATTTAATTATGAGTGGCTAAAAATACAATTAGCCATTCTATAAATAAACTAACAGTTATTTTAAAAAGCAATTTTAAGTTTTATAGTTTATTAATTTTATACTTAAGCTATTTTTTATAAAGCTTTTATCACAATCACTATTTATTACTAAACTTTTAGTTATGAGTAGTGTTTAATATTTTGCTCTTCTACACAACAAAATTATTACTTGTTTATGAATAATTAAAAGAAAGTTTTAACGTCACAAAATTTTTATGTTTGGTTGTTATAAACATTACTTTCATGTTTTAACCTATGTCATTTTTTATCTAGATAGTTTTTTAAATTGTCTTTACTTAAATATACTATTGTTTTAAGTTTTTTAAGTAATTTTGTAAAGTATACTAAATTTAGAAATAAAAAGTACTATTTTGTACTATTAATATAGTAATGGATTTTACATTTTTATTTTTGGTTAACTTTTTTGTAGGTTGTTTTTCCATTTTGTAACCTTTTGCTCTAACAGTAACCTGTATTGTAAAATAAACTTCTAAGTATTTACGTTTGAAAAATTATTTTAATGTGCTTTGCTCTGTTCAGTAATAAACAATCTCATCTAAACTTGATTAAACCAATAATTATATGCAAACCAAATAAATCACCTTTTTATCTACTTGTGGTGCTTGCATAAATATCTGCTTCACCATTAAACTTGAGTGTTTGTTTAGTGTCTTTTAATTAGGTATTTGCAACTGTATATGCAGCAACTATGCTATGTTTATAAAAAACTCGCACATTTTTTATCAAGCCATAGCTTTCTATTAAAAATATTTTTTATGTTTTTTTCGTTAGAAAAAATTCAATTGAAAATATTAATTAACATTTTCATCTTATTATGGTTTAAGTATTTACGTTGTATTTTATACTTTTTTACATTTGGTGAGACAAAATCAAAGAAATTAGTGGTTTTTAAAACTTCCACCACCAATGTTCTTGTTTATATTTGGCTTAATATGAAAATATTTATTTACATATTTTATTTTATTAACGAGCTTATATCCGTTCTACCTTACAATTAAATTTATAAAACTTTTTATGTAAACAAACTAATTTAAAATAATATTATGCTGCTGTGAAGTTTCTTTTTTAATTTTATGCTTAGCTTGTATAAACTACAAAAATCAATGTGCATATTTTTTTATTGATTTAATGAATTGTTTAAAAGGTTTCTGTTATTACAAGCGTAAATGTAATAAAAGCTTTCTCAAACGTACTATGAAATATATTTTGTGCTAAAAAAAAAAATTATTTAACTACATTGTTTTTTGCATGAGTTTTAGTAAAAGCTTTTAAAATCAGACGTTTAAACCTTTTAGTTTGAAAATTAAACAACTGTTGGCTAGTAAACACATATGTAAGCCTATAGAATTATATATTTGTAATGTTAAGACCTGCTAAATGGAATTCTTTGTTTCAACAACCTCAGAAGTATTACGTAAATTCTGTTGAATTAACCGACCACATATTTTCCACTTTTCTTATTTTCTTCTAATTTAAATGGTTTACCATGATGGACAATACATGTATATTTTATAAGTGTTATTCGTGATGAAGTTAATTTTTCTGTTTCGTAATGTAATTTGTAGCCACATACATAACCTTTTTATTTTCTTGATAAAGTTGACCGTTTTTTTTTAATTTATATTTTTTTTATAGTTTAAAGCTTTAACATTTGTTAATTCAGGTTATAAGTTTACTATCAGGTAAATTATAACTGGTTGTTCAGTAAATGAAGAAAACTTGCAACTAAAACATATAACTTTAAATATTTTTATAAGTTGTTTTTAATAGTGATATTTGAAAACAAAATTAAAAACTTAGTTTAACTTTTGTCTAAACTAAAAATATTTATTTTTTTGTTTTTAAATTATTTATAAGTCTAGTTGGCTAATGAATATTTTTATGAACTTTTTATTACATAAATAAAAATGCAAACGATTCTAATGATAATGCTAACTTTTAAAGTCTAAATTTTATAATTATTCTCCTGAAAAAAAGTGTATTAAATTATCAATTTGAGTAATTAAACTCATAGATTAATAAAATAAATTATTTTTTGATAATAGTACTAAATAGTTTTTAACTTCAAAAATAAAACTCAGTAAAAACAAAAAAATAATTCTTACACATTCAAACATGTTTTCTTTTTTTCAAATATCTTTATGTTTTTTACATATGAAAGTTTATTTAATAATATAAGGAAAAAAGTTATCAACTTTCAATTAAAGTAACCGTTTATGTAATCCGTTTTTTAATTATAAATCCCTACTAAGATACAATTAAAAAACAAAAAAAAAACTCGCTTCAGAGCTTTAACTTTTCTTTGGAAAACATTATAAACATATAATTTTTTTAGACAGAAATATTCACTTGTCTGTTCTAAACATTTTAAATTTTGCAAAAAAAAATTAGAATCTTCAAGCTTGTTGTAGCTGATAAATTGAATGTTTTGTTCACCAAACATAATCTTACTAATCACTTAATCTTACACTAAACTGTATTTATTATCATTTAATTACCAATATAACCTTCAAAATATACAGACGCAAATATTATTTAATGTTGTTATCATTGATCAGTGAACGAAATATGATATTTAATATCATTAAAACTTCTTTTTCAGATATTGGACATAAGTGACCAGTAAACATACAATAAATTACACAAGTTACAAAAAAAAATTGTTATTTGTTAGCATTGCACTCTACTGAAGAGAATTGCTCGAAATATACTTAGTGTTTTTGAAATTGTGTGTCTTTTGTATATTATTAAAACTATTATTACTAATAATACTCACTTAACAAATATTATCAAATAACTAAAACTGTTTATTCATCACCAACAGTCGCACTCACCATCAATGCTGTTGTCGTCGATCAGCGAGGTCGACATGCTGCAGGGGCTGAACCACGTGTTGCAGCACGTGCACCTGCTGTGGGAACTCGTCCTCATTGGCGCCCCCCTCGTCGTCATGGCCCCCTCACCCACTTGTTGCTCGGCAACCGTGCTCTCCCTTGTATCATCCATAAAACCGTTGAGGTTGGGAATGTTTTTAAATTTTATATATAAATTGTTTTTATTATATTATATAATTGATTTATCTATAAAATCATTAAGTTTGGGATAGTTATTTATTTTTATAGCTTTAGAAGCTATTTTATTTAGTTCAAATACCTCAAAAAAGTTAACTATTTGTATAATTTAAATGTTGCTATCTAAAATAAATTAAACTAATATAAGCGAAATGTTATTAGATATTTTGTGTTATATTATCTTATGAACCATACAATCTGCTTTTATTGAAACAGTTTTGCATAAAATTAAATGGAATAGATTTTAATTTAATATATCAAAATTTCAGGTATAGTTGTGACTACCGGCCATACTTCACAATTCATGACAGCGAATTTAAAGAATACACAAGCAGAAATCAGGAACCGTTTGTTTTTTATTATCATTTCATTTTGTTTTTATTTTATTAACATTTTGAGAATTTAAGATAATTTTTTATAAATGAGACTTACAAAGTTGATTTTTTTATTGTCTGAATCACTTATATTTTAATTTTATAATAACTTTATACAATGTAATTGTTATTTTTTTTATAAAGTTAGTCCAAAGTTTAACCTACAATTACCAAATGTGCAAAAAATACAAAAGAGAAATCATTTCAAAATTGTTTAATAAAACACCCAACAAACAGACCATCGGTGATGCTGGGAGTAACCAACCCGTTCTTCGCCAAAATGCTGCAGCACTGGCCCAACATAGTGAGAGTGGGCGATATATCGGAGCAACCGGTCATTCCAAACCACAACATACTGGCAGTTGACGCGGGCAGGTACAAGAAGACATCCAAGTTGAGCGCGATCGACCCCAAACCGGGCGTTTACTCCAAGTACAAGCCCTACTTGAAGCGGGACAGGAGTTTCCTGAAAGCACTTGCTAAGGTTTGTATTTTTAAAAGTTAAAAAAAAAATTGAAATAAGTTTAGTCATTATTTATACTTACATATCGAACGTTAGGAAAAAATGAATAATATTTTCTACTTTGTTTTTAATGTATAAATCATTAAATACCAACTTAACAAGATAACTAGATATTAATCATATTTACATAACTTTAGTATATTACGAGTTAAAACATCAATATAGTTTTATCAGGGCCCTTGCTAAAGTTGGCTTGTTTAGGCTTTAGTTTCAGAATTAAATTTAAATAGTATTAAACTGTATGTATAAAGTATATCAGAAATAACGTTAGAAAGACATGTAATCCTAAAGATATAAGCAACAATTTTGTACACAATTTTTTTTTGACTGACGAAGTTTCGCTGATTATAGATTTCTGACAGTTCTACGGAGTTTGTAAACAAGAATAAAGCACGTATAAATTTTCGTAAAGTATTTTTAAAATAGCGCGGAAAATCTCTTTAATTTAATGACATTTATTTGTGTATACGCATATTTAGTACTTTTAACATACAACTTTTAAATAAAGAGTTTATAAATTTGTATACATATTGAAAATTATTCTGTAAATATAACTAAAGTTTTGTCATAAAATAGTCATTCCACAGTAAATAGTGTGCAAAAAAAATCACGAACACTTTAAACTAGTCTTAACATAGTGTACATAAGAACAAAGAATTAGTTTATTATGGCATAACTTTGGAGAAATGTAAAACTGTTTTGTGAAAAACTTTACTGTTTTACATGTAAATAAATCATAAATATTTGTAAACTAGTAAAAAAAACATGAGTAGAATATAGAAGTATAGTAAGAATTTTTTTTCATATTACACTAAAGTAATTTTATTACTTATGTATTATGTTTCGTTTTGTATATAATTGTTGGAAAATTACTCTTTCTTTGTTTATTTAAAGTATTATTTACGTTAGACAATTTGCATTTAGTATTCAAATTATTTTCCGTTTCAGCTTTATCGATTTTAAATTAGTTTATAAAAAACCTATTGTGCGTTTTAGCTAAAAATACAAAAGTTTTCGATATTTTTTTCTTATGGTATATCAAAAAAGGGGAATTTTTTAAACAAAAACCCGTTATAAAAGTATTATTAAACTTAATTTATAAAATATTATACTGTGCATATCTAAAAGTTTATGTTCTTATGTAAGTATTTTTACTTTTTCCTTATTTTCTAATACTACATATTCTTATAATTGTAAAAATCATTTTTTATCGGCTCCACTTAAAATACATATAGTTTTACATCTATATAAGTTTAACAATAAGTAGTTAAGATATAGTTTCATTCTATTTCAGATTTTTGGTTTAATAGTAATTAAAACTGTGTTGTAAGATTTTTTGTAAAAGCTAACTTTGTAATAATTTACAATAAAATAAGAACTAGTTATATTATTGATTTATTTTTAATGAATCAAATTATACTGATATGCCATACTATTATTCCAACATGACTGATAATGTATAAAATTATGTAATTTTTAACACAGATACCATATTTATTTTTGATTAAGAATCTTTACTAATTATACAAAGTTAATTATAACAATAGGTTACAGGAAGTTAAATATTTCAGTAACTTGTAACAATCACGAAAATATAAATTTATATTACCAAACAGGAGATGACGGATCCGTCTTCGCCTCGTTCAAGGCAATCATCGATGATCAGGAGATACTTCATGGAGATGACCCAATCCTTCATCATTCCGCTGGAGAGGTACGCCGCCAGTCTCATGCCCCTCCAGAAAAATATTCATCCGCTGAGGGTTATTGGTTGATAATTAGTTAATAAGTGTTTACTTATTATATAGATATGTTTGGTTGTTGTTTTCTTTGAAATAATTTTTTTGTTTTAGTTAGTGATTAGTAGTTAAAACTAGTTATTTGTTGAAACATATTTGAATAACAAATACAAGCTTTGCATATAGTTTCTTATGAAATATTTCACGCTTAGCGATGATCACGGAAAAGACAAAACTTGTTTATTTTATGACAAAGTTTATTTATTTAATTTTTTATAAGACTCCTAAATTCTGGTGAAAAATATTTAAACAATACCTACTAAAAAAGTTTATAGTTGACAATGTATAAAAGCTGCTTATAAAGTAGTAAACTAACCATGTATTGTTGTATTCTAAGCTAAAATTTATAATCAAAACAAATGAGTAAAAGTTTTCAATTAAAACTTTATGACTTAGCAGCACTATAAACTGTGATGAGGTTTTATAATTCAACATTATATGAATATTAAAATGTTAAGGGTGTTAAAATCTTGTATAAACATATATTTTATGAATACTGCCTTCAGGTTTGAACAATATGTTCATTGATTAATGATCATCTCAGGATTAAAAACGTTGCAAAATCACAGACTTAGTTTAAATTGTAAATCGAAATATTTCATAGGATAAACATACAATTTTTAACAAATTTCAGGCACCACCGCCCCTCAAACTGTTCTCAATCGAGAACTTCGTCGCCACGCTGAAGGGTTTCGGCCCCAAGCTGACGTCAGGCATCCGTGGCAACTGGGAGGGGCTGTACAGGAGGTTCGTGCATGGCAACAACTTCCACGGGTGGTTGTCAAGCAGGATGGGCGAGATGGAAGACAAGGTCAGGTCCATCCACGTCACCAAGTTCGCCGATCTGGTTTGTTTGAGTTTGAATTAAATAAAAATATGGTTGTAAATATTTACTGGTAAATGTATAAAGCAGTTTAAAAATTCATCTCATGCCTAAAATTTTCATAAAACAGTCAATGAAGGATTTACTATGAAATTTGTCGAATCCCCTTTAGCCAAGTTTATTTGTTTTTTTTTTTTTATAATCTGGAATATGATATGTTTAGTAAGTGTTTGTTATATCTATTGGTAAAAGATGTATTTTCAAAAGTAACCGTTGCTTTAACTATTCATGTTTTTAAATTCAAAGCTTATTTTATACTTTATAACAAACAGGATTTCGCTGAATGGATTCCCGGCAAATCGGAGATCGAAATAGTAGACATGGTTTTGAGAATCCAGCAGAAAATAAACAACATAACATCCCACAAGACAACAGTGAACAGCCCGCAGGTCATACTCAAAAAGCTGGAAAAACAATTAGATGTTCTCAAGCAAGTGCTGCCTCCAGACTTGAACAACATTTTCATTGATAAATGACCATCACGTGAATGAAAAAGGTTGAAGTTTGCTGTAAGTTCGAGAAATATTGAATTGATTCATTTGGAAACAGTTCAAACAAAAGAAACATCAAACTGAAAATGTTAGCAATCATTAGAACAATTGTGTATTATACAACTAGGTAAAAGTACTAATAAACTTTAAAAAATTAATGACTCGTTTGAAAACAAACATGCGTTTAAATGAGATAAAAGTTTCTCGCAGAAAAGAATAACTTTCAAAAAGTTATAAACTGTTTTAATGAAAGGTTTCAATATTAAATGCTTTTTCAAAATTGTTTTATTTCTTAACTGTTTGTTGAGGAATCAAAAATATCTTAAGTATTGATTGTTAAATGTTTATAAAAACCACATTAAAATAATTTAAAGTAAAAAACAAAAGTTATAGTAAAACAATTTTGTCCGATACAAAAATGATAAATATGAGCTTAATTTTAAATTAAATCATGAAAACAGCAGAATGAATTAATAATTAAAAAAAAATCACTTTTTATACTTTTTAAAGGATTCAAATTTAGTTATTCAAGTTCAAGAAATTTCATCAAAATCTCTACCTGCCGTTTCGATATGTGCTTAAAATTTCTGTGAATATTTCATATTTTAAATGTTTTTTTAATTGCACACATTCTGATGTACTCTTTTAAGTTACACTGATTTTAAAAAGTCAGATTTAGTTGTTTTTAAATTCAAGTTTTTTTATGGTTTTGGTGCTTATTATTATACACTTGCGGAAATTGTGCAATATTTTTAAAAAGTTTTTATAACGTTTAAATCTTTATTGCATCAGTCGGATAGTTAGCTTACTTTTTTATCATTATAACTGCTAAATTCAACATAAGACTTTATTTGTTTCTTTTTGCATGACCTTAAATGTTTTAAAAGTACAAAATTTTTAAAAAGAACATGTAGAAAATGTGACAGTATTTAATCTTATATAAATACGTAGACTTAGTTTAATTCTATGTAAATATATTTGATGTTTAAATTTTAACTCTAAGCATAAATGTTTTGTTGCTAAAAGTTTAAAATTTAAATTTAGTTTTGTTTATAGTTGTAGAAATAATAATTGTTGTTTTTAGAATTTAGTTTTTGAATGATTTAAAATATTTTTCTTTAATTAAATGTTGTCATTTAATGAAAAAATTCTTTTGTTTACGTTTTAAAAGAATAAAACTTGTCTATTTCTCAGATGTAAAAAAAATATACTTAAAACTTTTGATAATGATTGATGTTATCTTGTTTGAATATTTTTTTGAAAAAAAAAACTAGGTAAAGCAATTTGTTGTTAAATAACTTACAAAAAAATTAAAACATCGAATGTAAATTAATCGCAAGAAATAAATATTTTGTGAATTAGTATTTGAAGTATTTAGATTTATAAACATAGCTTAAAGAGCTATCACATGTCTTGGTAACAGTATACCTAACGATTTAATATAAATATTTCATTAGTTCAAAATGTTTTTATGTTTGATAAGAAAAAAGTGGTTTGTATGAATTAGTAAACTATATATGTGTAACGTAATAGCATTGCTTTATTATAATTTAGTTCCTACCAAGTAGAAAAATATTTCTTATACAGTATATGTTTCTGTAAGTATGTTTTTGCTTTTTTGGTTTTATGTACATAGTTTAATTAATAATTATAATAATCCATGCAACTAGAACATTATATGTATTATCATATCTAAAATTATATTACATAAAAAAGTAGTAATTATGTTTTAAATGTATTGTGGAATCATAAAGTAAAATAAACCTACTCTTTTTTCTTTCATTCGTACTTGAATATAAGGTTATAATAAAAATGTAAATACAATAATGTATTTTGACCAGCCGAGACTTGTTACACAGTAGTCGTTTAATAAAATAGAAGAGTTTCTTAAGCCAGATCGTCCTTGAGTTTTTTGAAATCACAGATGAAATAAATAAATCTAAAGTTTTGTTTATTTTCGTTGTTGCCATTGAATGTTATTTTTCTATTGTAAAGCTCTTTCTGGAATGTTTGTAAAGTAATAAATTCATACGGTTTTTTATTTAACTTAAAGGCATTAGGTACTTTCTCAATCATTTTAACATATTTCATTTAACTGTAAAACTAAACAATTTTTCTTACAGTTTTGAATCACAGTAAGATTAAGTAAATTAAAAAAAAAAGTTAGTAGAAATTAGGTTACTTCTTACAGAAAGTCAGAATACCAAACTGAAAATATCAGGTTTTGTTTCAAGTTTTATACTCATAAGTTTGGTATGAAACAGTCACAAAAAGTTTTAATTAAGTTTACAAAAAATGTAGGAGAATATATTGATAAGCTAGTTTCATCAAAATAAAAATTTCTTATTGTGAGGCTTCAAAATATTTAAGTTCTCTAAGTAGTGCTTCAAATCTTACTATTATTTATTGAAGACTTTTATGAAAATTATTGTAAAAGAAAGTTAAAGTCACCTTTTTTTCAAGTATGGTTAATCATGTTAAGTAACCATTCTTCAAAGACTTACACTGCAAATAAACTGTAAAAGACTTAAAATTCTGTAATACTACAGATGTTTACAAACTTTAAAATATTTTTTTTTCTAAGTACAAGACATTTACAATATAGCCAAGGATTTTATATAAAATAAATTATGAAAACAAACTTTAGTTTATATACTACAAACTCGGTTTTATGAAAATACTTTAACAAGTATCTTCACATTTTTATTGTAAAGTTTTAAATTTTTTTCATGATTATTATTAGTTTTTGTGTACAAAAAATATTAAACCAAACAACTTTTGTTAGTAGTCAACCTTTATTGGCAGTTAAAATGTAATTACACACATGAGTACGCTTAAATAAAACAATGTCAACTAAGAGCAAACCAGCACACAATAAAACATCGAAACCGTCGTAGCGAAACGACCTGCTCAACTGGAAGTGCCCGAAGCCCGTCTTTCTGCGAGCTCCCTAGCTTGGACAGCCAAGCGATCGGCGGCCTCAATGCCCTCATTACCAGCGTGGACGTGACGTAGAACCGGAGCGACGTCATCACCTGTCATGACTCCGTAAATCTCACGTAACACGTCCCCATTCTCCATCGGCATTCCCCTGCTGTCTAAGAACTGATGATAAAAATGAAGCTTCACGTCCCTCAACAAACCGATGCAGTGTTTCGAACGCGTGTGGATCTCCAACACCCCGTAGTCGCGCTTCCGTGCAACCAGCACCGCCTGCAATATAGCAACAAGCTCCGCTCTCTGATTGGTCGGAATCACGCCGTCATGAGGCTCCACAACCTTGCTGACGTTGTCCTCCGAGTCGTGCCCGAACCACACGCCCGCACCGGCGAAAGTGCCCCTTTCAGAAGCTGAACAGGCCCCATGAGTGTACACGACAGTGGCAGCGTCTGCGATCAGTCTCCCCTCTTGCGCAGTGATGCCGTTCTCAGAAAAAAACTCGGCGTTGGAACGCACGAAAAACGACCTGGCGATCCCTCCGTGCTCGCGCAGCACCTCATCTCTCTCAGACCTGGTGTCCACAACTCGGCACACCGGCCCGTTTATTCCATAAAACATTTTCATAACTTTGATTAATAACCTGTAAAACATAAATATAACGTTTAAACTCCTAACGTAACTATTAAAGGTTTTAATCTAAAAAAGAAAGCACCGACCCCGGAAACATCCGAGGTCATCAAATCACTATATAATCGGACTGGGCCACTGGTTTTTTTTCAAATTACGACATAAAGAAACACAAAACGACCATAACAAAATGAAGCCATCAATGGGCGCCTAAGAAGAGATCACGTCCAACTTGCTATGACAATACAGACAACCACGACTGAAGGCGAGATGCCTAGCCAAACAGACCGAACAGAAAACACAACCGCACACAGTGGTCGCAGTCGAATTACCCAATTGTAATCGCCTCTGACAATCCTTGCAAGCCATATCCGAATGTCACGACTCTGCTAAGCCACATGCCGACGACACGAAGCTTACTGCCCTCATCTGACTTGTCGAGTAGATTCTTGGCATTTTATTGCCTTTGCCTCCTAGAAATTTAAATGGATTGTGGTACGTCCTCATCATAAGCTTAAACGAAGTATGTTATGTCAAGACGCAGCCAGATTCTTTGGAGAATTATAAACAACAAATTTAACGCCACAAGTACTAAAACTGTCCTCAAAAAATAAATCTTACTTCAATGACAGGGTACCATATGGCCTAAATATGGGAAAAAAGTTTGCAGTTTCCTAGAGTCCTTTGTTTCAAACTACTGTTATATGTAGCCCATTCAGTATGCGAAGTATTATATAAAGGGCTGATGCACCCTAACTTATCTTACTTTGAGGTTTGTTTTGACCTTTATCTAAATTATTGTAAATTGAATTTAGTGCCTTTTTTAAGGTGGCCTTCATTTCTAAAATCCTAGCTAGTTTTGTAAGTACCTCTATCTCCAATCTTCCCCCTCTTGTGTACCCCTCTAGCGATCTAAAGACTGATTCTGTCTATTAGCCTGCATATTTTTATGTATAGTGTGCTGACTGCAGTTATTCATATAGGAATGTTGATTATAATGACCCCTTAAAGCTTTAGAGTTGAAAGTATATAGTTGAGAGTTTTATTTCATTCTGACTAAAATGTACCCCCAAGGTTTTCTTTTAGTTTTAATCCGTTTCACCCTGTGGTTATTATAGAAATTATCTGGGATTATCTCACTTTGAGTATTTTGTAGACCATTGTCATAACTTTGATTTTATTGTCAATAATGGAGACCCACTTTTTTTTACCAGTGGTATGTATCTTATTTTATAAGACTCTGACTAACTTAACTGTTTAGAAGATTGGTAATATTCACCATATAGACGCCATATAAAGTGTGGACTGTGGTACACTTAACGTATTGGTACTACTCATCATAACTAATCCTACTTTATTTATATCTTATAAACGCTAGATTCTATGTGGGACAAATTTATATAAATTAGACAAGACAGTTTCAGCCATGTGTCTAACATATAAAGAACTACAAAACAGTACAAGCTTTATATATCAAAAATACAAATTACTTTTAAAAATTTTGTAAATCACTTGGAAAAAGTGCAACTTATCAATAATAATAATACAAGTTTTAGTGGATTAAATTATAAAACACTTAATGAACTGGTAACTTCTTAAATCTATTTCAAAAAGCTTAATACAATTAACTAAAGATTAATTAAAAACTTTTATTGAGCAATAAACTATATAAGGCTTAATAAACTATTAAACATGTAAATCAAACTCAAACAGTCTAGCAATTAAACAGCAGTTTAAATATTAACTTTATATCTAAGCAACACTTACAAAAATATATTAAAATCTTCAAATAAGATTCTAACTGTAGCTACTCATTTCAGCTATATCAAGACACTATATCATGTAGGGTTCAAATGTAGTGTACAACCAAACTAATAATCATAATAAAATTTTTACTTAACTTACATAAATGCTGAAATTAAGTTATATTTAGGGCTACCTAATATTAAAACTAGGCATGACAATGAATGAACATATTTTATATAAAAGAACAATTGCAAACACTAAAAAAAATATAAAAAACATCATACTTTAGAAAATACTTTAAACTTTTATATGGTCATAACTTTTATACGAGTATTAATCTCAAAGGAATTTAATTTAAGAACGTATAAAATAAAATAAGGTTTAACTAATTATAATGAAATAAAACAAACTTATTAAAAGCAACATTACTAAAAAATGATTTATATAACACAATCAAACAATATAAATGTCTATTTTTGAATAATATGTTTACTGCAGCAGGCTGTAGCTAGAATTCCCCGCCACTCTTGTGGCTGGTTTATATAGCAATGTTCTTAACTTTACTCAACATTACAACAGTAATTTATTATCTACTCCTTATTTTCTTCTTATTTTAACTTGCATCGGCGTAACACTTGACCTTGCAAGATTTCTCTTAAACGCTTGGATGAACAACGACTTTAGCTCAAAACTTTCCAGATAATTTAAACAATACCTTGGAAGATAAACACTGTCCTACCTTATTTTAGTTTAATGTATTTCATAAACAGGAAAATAAGTGTCATATTAAGTTTAAATTGGTCTCAAAACTACTATTAACGTTTTCATAAAAAAAATAAGGTGAAGTAGAAAATAACATAACTAAATCAACCTTTAACAAATGGTTTTCTTGTTCTAATAAGTTAAAAAGTAATCAATTTTTAACAATCGAAAAAAAAAAAAGATTTACCTAGCTTCAACAATTTACTTTAAATTCTAAAAAATATTAAACATGTGCCCTAACCTACTATATAGATTGCAGAAATTGAAACTTTTACATAATTAAAGCACAAAAAAAATAACTCATATTTCATGCCTATGCAAACCCATATAATACAAATTTCTAAAAATTTCAGCATGTTACTGATCTTTGATGTCTTAGTAAATAATAAACATTGTCATTATATATTATGCTATTAAAATTTAAGAGCTTTACACAATCTTAATATGACTCACATTGACTTAAAATTGGTCACCATCTTTTGTGACTTATTTGAACTTATACTTTGTCAGTTCTACTTTGACTTTGTGGACTAAATTTTGTCAGTTCTACTTTGACTTTTTGGAATTATTTTTGTCAGTTTAATTTTCACCTTGTGGACTTTAAACTAGTCAGTTCTACTTTAACTTTTTGGACTAAATTTCGTCTGAACTTCTTTGACTTTTTACTAAATTTTGTCAGATCTATAGTGATTTTGTGGACTAAAGCTGGGACAAAACCCTTTAAAACTTATTTCAGGGTTGCTACTGACTTTTGGCAAAATTTCTCCAGGTTTTCAAAATATATTCCAGGTTTTTTAAAGTACTTGTTTTTTGGTCTGTTTTTAATTTAAACTTAAGTTTAAGGTAAAAAACTGGGGTAAATAGTGTAAAAACATTGAATAGATACTGTAAACCTACTTCAAATGTGATTTTTAATAAAAAAACTTTTGATGATGACAAAAAAAAATTTATCTTTATGGTATATTTTTGTGTCAAATCAAAACTTCTCTACTTAACTTGTAAATTTTGTTTAAAGTTACAAGTTTTCAAAATAATTTTGTTCAGAATTCCAGGTTTTTTTCAAAGTTTCTCAATTTCCAGATTTTTCCAGTTTTTTTTTTTGCCTAAATTGTAAAATTCCAGGTTTTTCCAGGTAAAGTGGCAACCCTTTTATTTGAATTTAACTTTGTCAACTTACTTTCTGTGACTTTATGACTTATATTGTATTCTTGTACCTTTTTAGTTTACTTTGACTAAAATATTTTCACCTGTTTTTTGTGACTTAAAAACTTAAATTGTGCCAATACTTTTTGTGGCTTACTTTGACTTAAGCATTGTCACCAATTTCTGTGACTTATTAGGGCTTAACTCTCAATAATTAGCAAAAAAAAAAAAGAATTTAATTATATTAAGACCAGGGTTGTTTCTCTTTGAAACAAAAAACATTTTTTTATCATGTCAAACATTTAAAGTAGATATTGTCAAATAATATACAGAGTTGTAGTCCTTTTGGTTAAAACTGATTTGATAGATCAAGACTGTATTGAATGACTTTAAACTTACCTGTAGTCATCTAGGTTAAAAAAAAAGTTTTTAATTTTTCAAAGGCAAGAAAAAAAAGATCTTTAGCAAAAGATACCAAAAATTACAAAAAAAAACTTATTGGAACTAACTTAACTACATCTCATTCAAAATGTAGAAAAAAATGCCTGAAATCTTAAAACTATACTGAGATAAAAAAAAATTATCTTGGGTCAGCCTGAGTTTAAAAAACAAATTAAAAATTTTCCGAGTTACCTTATGTCATAGTGAGATTTTCAAAATTTCAGTAATTTTTCAAAATTTTCAAAAAGGGTTGTTCAGACTCAAGCTTAGATGAAAAAATCTAACCTAAAATGGGTATTTAAAAAAAAAACTTACTAGTCTGAGATTTGATAAAGTATCATAAAACTTTTGTACTATCTATATTTTTGAATGTACAAAATAAAAATACTGAAAAATATATCAATTAACAGTATTTTCTTTCAAAATATTCAAAAAAAAATAAAACAACTGAAGAACTGTACAATATTTTGATTCATTTAAAAATAAAACAATTTTTAAATAAGCACAACTAAAACAGTAAAAACTAGCTTAATATTTCTCATATATAATAGATTTTTACTTGGTAATTTGAAATTATAAAAATACTAAACAAACTTTTTTAGTCTATTTTAAAAATGTTTGTTAAGCATAAAGTAAGATTTAAATTTCAAAAACAAGTACTATAACTCTTCTAATAAAATAAAAATTGCTGCTTAATATATTTCATAAATAGAACAAGCATAAGCAGTGTTGTTACTCTTTGAGTTAAAAAACTATCCTGACCCTTAAACTTTGAAATACTTATACAATAGGGGTGGGCAACGTAAATATTTAAAGGGCCGGATCCAAAAAAAATTAGACCTATGCGGGCCGGAGCATTTCGAGTTAGTGATCTACCGGATTCAGCTGGATCCTTTTAAAGATCCGGATCCTAATTTCAAAATATTAACCTGATCCGACTAAATACTAATTTTAGACAAAGATCCGGATCCGAATGGAAGCTAATTTGAAAAAGATTTAGATCCTGATGGATGCTTATTGATCGGGTATTTTAGAATTTTGAATCAATTTATTAATTACCAAGGTTTTTCAGTATGTAAGTTATATTGTTTTTTATTTAGTATTCATAACTCTATATGTTTTATAACTCTGGACCAAATTAATACTAGGTTGTCGTATAAAAACAATAATTTTCTTAATAATTGTTACTCGCGCATTATATTTAAAGCTAAAACATCAAATAATTGTTAACTATTTAAAATTATTTAACTTTGGCAATCCTTGGCTGGAGTTTTCATTAATAATATTATTTATAAGTTAATTAACATTACAATATTAAACTACTACCTTTTAATTTAAAAAAATAATAAAGATTTATTACATATTTTTGCACGTGTAAAGAAAACAAAACATTAAATAATTCTGATATAATAAATAATTTACCATAAAAGCGAAAAAAAAAAAATAAAACATCTCGATGAAACACTTAAGGTTAATCATATATTACAGTTGTTTAAATCTATTTGCATGACGGTTTTGGAAAATCTGCAAGTTCACTGGAATATTGATTAGGTTTGAAATTAGCTTATCCTTGTTGATGTTTATAGTCGGAAATGTTTGTTTTCAAATGTATAAAGTCTCGAACAAAACAACTAGTTTCATGGTCATATTTTGAATTAATACATAAAATTTATCTAAAAATCTACTAAAGTCAACGAAAATTATATGTAAGATTTAAATTTTCATATCAACATAAATAAAAAATAGTTAAACCTAGATAAGAAATTAATTTGGCTAAATATTTTAATATTTTTATTTTCAAAATATCAACTTATGATCAACTTATGAAACTTAACTAAGTTATGTACTTTAAATACCATATTATCAAACAATTCATTTAAAATACTTTTATAAAAGTACAAACAAAAAATAACGAAATACTAAAATAAAACAGAGATTAGTTTATTTTTAAACATGATAACCATATTAATTTAATAAATTCTTAGATTAAAATCAATTTCACTAATAAAAATATTACTGAACGAAAAAATGACATACAAACTGTCATATTTTATTTTAAATATAAAGATTAAAGAGTTTAGCATGAATAATTACACTAAAAATAAGTCAATAAGACATTTGCGGATCATCAAAGTTTTTAACAAATTGTTTGAAATCTGCAAGTATATTTGAAGTAGATATTCTCAGTAATGACAGCAGATTGGTATCAGTAAGGTTTGAACGCAGCTTACTTTTCTTTATATACATGGTTGAGAATTTTTGTTCGCAAATATATGTAGACCCAAAAGGAACAAGTAACTTTATTGCCATGATTTCTAATTTAACAAACTTTGACTTGTTAATTAGGGCATAAAATCTGTCAAATTTTTAAATTTAGAACTTTTCTTTTAGTGTACTGTCACATTAAAGTTTAACAGTTCTAACTGTATATTACTAAGTGCATTTTCGGTGTCAAACGTCAACTATGATGATAAAATATCAAATTCTTCTATTAGTTGTTTAAAGTCTGCAAAACGACGATCAAACTGATTATCAAGTGAAACTATTGTCATCAATTGGTTACTACTAAACTTAACCATATAATTAATCAAAAAGAAATTAATACAAAAATCAATAGCAGAAAAGAGTGCAAATTGTAGTCTTAACTTGAAAGACTTTACTAAAATTTAATGTTGAGCAGTTTGAATTAAAATAATTGTCAATGTTTAAAAAGTATATTTTCTACTTTTCTAAACAAGTATAAAAACAACTATCTACACATCTGGGAAAGAGAGCAATTTTTAACACGTCCATTTTTTATGAAAGTCATTATGGTAGGTAAGATCATCAAAATTAATTCAGCAAACAACTGTTTTTGGATAATTTGAGAAAGGATTACTTCAGCTGATTCAAAACAGAAAAAGATACTTTAACAAAAGAGTTTTTTTATCACCACAAAAATAAAAACCCAATTTTACAAACTTTTTCAGGGTCAAAGTCTTACATTTTAGTTTTATGAAAATAATTCTAAAAAGGTTTTGTACAAGTTTTGTAGTATTTACATTGGCTGGCCGGATTTCATACCAATTTTAAAAAATGCTTAGCGGGCCGGATCATCTACTCGGGGGCCGGATCAAATATGTCCGCGGGCCGGATTCCATTTAAATTTGAAAAAGGTTTGGGGGCCGGTCATTTTCACTCTGCGGGCCGGATCCGGCCCGCGGGCCGTACGTTGCCCACCCCTATTATACAACATCATATATAAATATTCAATATAAATAAAGTTTAAAAAAAAAATCAGGTTATTCATCAAAGTTGGAATCTAAAAACAAAAACAGATAGTTGAAAATACAACAAAGAAATTTCATTTAATGAAAAAAAAAACATTGGAATAAGATTCAAAAAATAATTATCCTGGGAATTTAAAAAGATTTATACGATCCTGAGTTGTACTAAGTGCGAGACTCTGCATGAATTACAAAAAACTAGCCTTGGTCATCTTGAGTTTAATAAAGAAAAGAGAAAGCCAAAGCTCAAAAGTAGTAGTACAGTTAAAGAAATATTTTGATAAAAATAAATTAAAGACTAAATAAATAATTTATATTTCAAAAAAAAATTACCCATAAATGTATTCAGAGATTTTACAAAGTAATAAAACTAGACTACTTTTTGCAAGAAAAAAAACATGCTTAATGAGACTGTATTTTTCAGAAAAAAATTATTTAGGCTGAGTGTGTTGCAACCCTGAATCATACTATAACCTAGAACTAGTTATTAAAAGGGTTGCAACTTTTTTTAGCAAAAATCTTTGTTGATTGTTAAAAAAATCTATCCTGAGTCACATCAAACTAGTCAAGTCATCCTGATTTATGAAAAAAAAATCAGAATTAATAATTCAAAAATGAACAGTTATCTTTTGTTGTTAAAACAACAGATCAAAATAGCTAGTAAATAAAATAATTAAGAGAATATGTTTTCCAACTTTTGAAATCATTAAATTTAAGTAACAAGTAGTTTAATAAAAAGCATACCTAGCTAGCCTGAGATTTACAAAAAAAAAACCAGAAATATATTAGCCAGCCTGAGATTTTCAAAAAACCTTTGTAAAATTCAAACTACCCTCAGTGTGTGGCAACTAAATGTTAATTGAAGCCTATAATTTCTTTAAATTTTTTACGTACTATTCAATTATGGATTAAGGTATAATATTTACTTTATCTGAGTTATTTAATACTTAAAATTGTTACTTGAAATTTATTCATTACTACTGATATGCATCTATTTTAAGAGAATTATTAACGTACTTAATCTATTTGTCCTTGGCATGACGTTAAACTGTTCTGGTGTATGACTCGATAACCGAAAGGCTTTTTGTACACCAGGTCCTTGGACCAAACCTTTTGAGCGTTTTTTTTTTGTCGTTTAATAAAAAATATTCTTTTATTAATTAAAGTATTTTTTTCAAACACAAATTCTTTAATTTTCCTATATATATATATATAAATTAGCTTTAAATTTTCATTATTACTGAATTAATAATATAGTTATCATGTGAATATCTATATAGGAGTTATTGTTTAGTTTAAAAGATAGGTAATATTAATAATTTAAAAGGGGAACTTTCTTCACTAAGCAAAATATTGTAATTTACTAATACTAAAAGTAAAATACTAACCTTTTTAATATAATCATGATCGTAGCTGGATGACAGCTTCCTCCACATTAGTCAACTGAATTCACAAGAGCTTCGAACATTCTTTCTATTCTTTCAGATGCAAACTGTTTTCTCAATGTTTACATAAAGAATGATATGTGATTTTTAATACCAAAATAGATCATGAAAATACAATGGCCAATAATTTAAAAGCTAAATTAAACATCAGGGCTAGATTTAACTAAAATATTTAACTATGTCTCTTAAACTAAATAAATACAATAATAAGACAAAAAAGATTTTTGTGTAATCTCAAAATTTCGTGTACCCCTAAATGACTTTCGTGCACCCTAAAAGTTTCGTGAACTCCAAAAAAAAATTCGTGTACACCGTGCCGAGTGCCGACTTCCGACCACTAATCTAAAGTAAGAAAATAAAACAGTACTATTTTGTTTATGCAAATGCTACTTACTAAGTTATAACAAAATCAAAACGTCATTGAAAAAGAAGTAAATTTATAAGGAAACTAGATTTGCAAGCTTTTAAAACAAATTCATTTTCAAGTAAAAACAACGACTTTAACTATTCTTTACAAGAGTTAATGACTTTAAAGTATTCAAAACAATAATAATTTTTTTAATAAATTTTTAAGGTCGTAATTTATATAAATTTTGTATTTTCTTTAACATAAAATCAAGTATAAAGCTAAAAAGATATAAATTTAAAAAGGGAAGAGTTTGTCTTTAATTCACTACACTTAACATATTGTATAAATTGATTTGTTTTTAAATTTGTCGTATATAAAAATAGTTATATAAAACTTCAAGTTAATTGATTTTGCAAAGAAAAGTTAAAACAACAAAAAAAGTATACATTTTTGCCTTTAAGCTTTAACTTTATTATCAGTTTACTATTTTATTATACTTGAAAAGGTCGCTTTAAAGTAACTGACTTTGAAGTAAAATCAAGCAGAAAAATCAAACATTTTTATTGCTTAATATACAAATTAGATTGCCGTTTTATTTAATTTTTGAATTAAGTTCAAGAATTTTCGTCGGTAAGTTTAATGCCTGTATTTCAAGTTTATATTAAAAATAAATAAATAAATACAAAACGTAAAAAAAGCTTTTACTATAACTGTTAGCTTTTAGTTTAGGAACATTTTTTTTACTTCAAGTACTTTATAAGTTGTGTAAATTGAATGCGATCATTTTCTACTAAATTTAAAATTATCATTTTTTTGATGTTTAGCAAATAAAACATGCAAATTGTGTTTAGAAAATATTATTTTACAGCTTAGAACAATAAGTTATTTTGTTATGAAAGTTATAAATTAGAATTATGTAATTAAATAGAAAATGTCAATTTATTTAAGTACAAACGTAAACGAGTCTTAAAACACTTTTGACGTTAAGCTAAAACAAAAATGTGCGTAAAAACAGTGTATTCTGTAAATAATTATCAGACTTGCTGTTTTGTTTGATATAAAAAACAATAAAACAGGTGATATGATTTTTACAAGGTATTTTAGTTCAATTTTTCTAAAAATACTTTTTAGCTTCCCTAAAAGCACCCTTAAATTTGTGTAAGAAAAGAAACTCAATTTTTTTTTAAATTTTGGCTTCTAGTAACTTTATAGCTTATTCAAAATGATGGTAATATGAGTCATATATTTATTTTAAGTGTTTTTGTGTAGTTTATTTATGTAACTAATTTGAGTTAAAATTAAACAACACTTTTGGGTATTTTTTAAAACCCGAAAAAATAAATAAAAAACGCCTCACTTAAATTAGCTGATTCTTAAATACTCGGTACAGTAAAAATCAGCTTTTAAAACAAAATATTATTTTTTTATTAACTTTTTATAGTTTTTTTAGATTTTCTAGTCACCAAAATAGTTAATGGCCGCTTGGCAGTCAACAGTTTTTTATTAATTGGCAGTTATAAAACTTGATAGGAAAGTGGTATATAATAGTAAATTTTTTCAAAGATTAAATAACTGTAACAATTTTAAAAATATTATTTAAATATAATTATATTAACTTTCACTTGGTCTGAAACAAGTTAAATGTGACAGATCAAAAAAAAAACTAGCATGAACCATTTCAAATTTTTTTTAACATAGCTTTATATACCATTTAGCTTGAATTAATGTTTTAAGGTTAAAAAACAGTAGATACTTAAAAAATTAAAAAAAAAATTGACAGTTTAACAATATAAAAACATAATAAAAGTGAATTAAAATTATATCATTATTATTCAATGAAATCCAAAACATTTCAAATTTTCATTATTAATTTTTTTTTAACATAGCTTTATATACCATTTAGCTTGAATTAATGTTTTAAGGTTAAAAAACAGTAGATACTTAAAAAGTTAAAAAAAAATAAATTGACAGTTTAACAATATAAAAACATAGTAAAAGTAAATTAAAATTATCTCATTATTATTTAATGAAATCCAAAACCAAACTGATAAAAAAATCAAAGAAATAAATATTAACTCGGTAATTGTTGTCTATAACAAAAAAATGCTTAAGTAAAAAAACGTTTATGATATAGTTAGCTGCTATTCAGAATGCTACATAACTTTAAGAACGTTAGAAAATTACTATTTTATACATAGTTAATAATTTAGACTAGCCTTTGTTATTTTCTACTAAGTATAAATAAATAAAACAACTTATTACTTTTTAGTATGTAATTTATTCTAAAAGCAAACGACATCACAACAAAACAATAATCTGACACAATATTGCATCCGCAAACTACTTTAAAACTTATGAAAGACGTTAACTTGCTTGTAAAACACGCTAGACTGGTAAAAACAAAAGTGTTCTCATAAAATACTGGGTATCTTCACATGGGAGAAACATCTTTTTTCAAAATCAACCTTATTTTCAACCCATTCACGTTTTTCAACATCATACCAAAATACTGATTCACAGTTCTCGTTGAAAAATATCCAGAAAAACCGGTTTCCAATAGGAATAAAGTTTTTTACATTCAAAAATTCCGAGTTTTGTCCTCTTAGGGACACAAACTTTTTTGAAAAGCTGTCGTAAACTTCACAGTTGTCAACTCCGTGGCCAACAACATAAAGTTTGCTCTTGACATTAACCATACCGTGCCTGCATTTAGCTTTACACATGCTTGGCATCAACGACCATTCGTTTCCTATGACGTCATAAGACTGGACAGTGTTTAGATAATTGTAGTTATTTTCCCCTCCGGAAACCACAACCTTTCCTTCGAACACGCAGGACGCTGCATCGCAAGCACGTTGATACATACTTGCGCGTCCTGACAAGAAATTTTTTGTTGTGTCATACTGAAAGCAAATGGGTACCGCTTGATGTTGATAATATCCACCCGACAAAAATATTTTCTCCATGAACGCAGTCACGCAATAAAGATCAAAACCATCAATTAACGGAGTCATTCTAGTCCAGGTTTTAGTTTCAAAAGAATACATTTCAACCGAGTTGGCACTTTCTATCACAGAACTACTGCCAAAACCGATTGAATTATCTAAAACTCTGACATACTCACCGCCCAGAACGTACAATTTGTTTTGTATGCAAACCAATTTAGAATTTTTTCGCTCTTGCAACAACGGAGGTAGCTTTTTCAAGGGCGTGAAACTCCTGGCATCAACTTGCACGACATCACCAACAGCCAACAATGGCGAGTCAAGTCTCCTCGACATCGTCCGTCTTTCGATTCCTCCGCACAACAAAATGTCGAACTTTTCAAAGCTGCAGTATCTGTGCTTAAAGTAAGACACAAACTTCGTTTTCATCAAACTTTCTTTGACTTCGGAGGCTTTTTTTACTCGTTCAACAAAATCTTCATTGAAATAAGAAGACAAAACTTTAAAAACGTGATTCAGCTCATGGCGTGAGAGCAGTGGAAAGCGACATTTCAGAAGTATTTCGCACGCGTGTTTCATGCGCTCACCCCTGTTTTCCTCCAACCAATGAAGCGCAACACTGAACACTTCGAGCTCGGAAGTTATATACAATTCAGAACTCACGAGTATTTTCGCCAACAACAGATAATCCAGACTTGAAAAATCTAAATTTGCTTGAAGAATTGTGAAGCAACTGTCAATGTATCTCAATGATCTCCTAGTAAGAATTGATAGGTTGAAAGCCGAGACAAGCCTGTAGACTAACAGGACGTTTTTCAACTTTATTTTCTCTTCAAAGGTTCGGAGAATGCTAGTTTCGAACTTTTCCCGGCTCTTTTCCTGTAACAGTCCGGTCTTCTTAAGAGCCGAAATTATTTCAACGCCTTCTAGATTGCGACCTAAATGTGTATTTATGATCAGTTGTTGATTTTTTAATGTGAACTTGAATGGTAGTAATATCAACAATTAGCAAAACTTGTAGATTTAAAAACCAAAAATGTATACTATTGTATTTTACATTTAACATATTTTTTTCTTTCACTTTACTGAATGAGACTTACAACAAGAAGCACCAATATAATTCTTATATGATTTTGTTATAAAAAAGCATTCAAGTATATATTTTTAAATTAGTGATGACGTTTATTGTTACCGTCAGTGGAGTGGCGGGGTATTATGTAAAGGGGTGCGCAAATTTTACAAATATTTAAAAGACCCGTCAGTATAATATTTAAAAAGTAGTAATTTTATTTAAAAAAAACGTATACAAATAGTTTATAAATAATACTTTATTTAAAAGTTAACAATTTTCAGTATTATAGTATTGTAATAAGCTTTTTATTTAATTTTTTAAGTTGAGCCTATGCTCCAACACCCCTTACTAGTCATTATAAATGTTTAATAATTTTGAAAAATATTAACGAACAGTTTTTTGTTATGTATTAATAACAAATTATCAATAATAGATAAATGCAACCAAACCATACTTTATAATAAGCATATAATTAGGTAATTATAGTTGTAAAAAGCTAAACATTCTCTAAAACATATGAAGTTAAATATAAATAAGTTGTTTACGGTGCAGTACACATTTTATAATGATATCATACAATTAAATTATTATTATTTCATCAGGGTTCGTGCGCGAAATTTTTTTCATTTAGCCTGACTGAGACCAATTTAGCCTGACATTTTTTAAAGTAAGGAAAATCCCTTTAAAAGTCAATTTAGGTATTGGGGGGTCTTGATTAGTACTATTATAGTTACTGACTTCAACTAGCTTTATCTCAAAAATATTTTGAGATTTAAAAATCTGAAAAAAGCGACTCATGGCTTAGTTACAACTCAATAAAATAAGACTAAATTGTGAAAAACGTGATTTACCCCCCTATACCCTTTTAACATAACAAATTCAGTGATAAGTTTTAAAATAATTGTTATATGTAATATATTACTAGCGTAAAAATTTTATATTACTAAATACAATTGTTTAATTTAGTTAAGCACTAAGTAAACACATTATAACTAGAAGATTTATAATAAAACGACGTGCATTGTTGTGTTTTATTTAAAATGAAACGTTTACATTAGTATTAAAATAAGTAAAAAATGTTTAAAGTATTTTGACTAATACTTAAAATTGATACATAATTATGAATCCTAAACTATAAATAAATACAGTGATTAGTGATGTCATATCAGATTTAAAAAGCTTACACTTAAATAAAAATAACTTTTAATATTTTGTTCTTGTAAATAAAAATGAGTTGTACCTAAAATTTGTACTCCCACAAAACTTAGTACTTATATCTTAAAGCTAAGTTTTAGTGTTGTAAATATCTCTAATAACTTTAAACAAACAGTAAAATATATGAATTAACTACTAAGAGATTTAATCTAAAAACTATTTGGTATAAAGCCTTTAAACTAGAAATTTAAACAGTTCAACCAACTAAGCTCTGAGAAACATAGCTGATGTAGACAAATTCAAACAAACAGCTAAGTAGTTAAACTAAACTGTTATGTTTAAACCAGGGGCGTAGCGTGGAGATGGACGCTGGCGCATGCATGCCACCCAAAAAAAAAAGAAGTAAAAAAAATGCAATATCATTATCCTTTATTGTTTATTTCTTCTGCTTAATTTGGCTTTTTTAACTATTTTTTCTAGTATTCGAAAAGTAAAACGAAATTTATAATACAAATTAGTGGCAAGTTAGGGAAATTACCCTGTATACTGATTCAATGCGTAATTGCAAATGCGCACCGATGTTGATGAAAAACTCCATAAGGAAAAATTTTATAACTTAATTAACTTCATAAGAATTTAAACTCAAACAGTACGCAACTAGTTAGTGCACCGCAGTAGTATAACCTTATGACAGATTTTTTTAAAAGAAAAATGCAAAAATTTTGTTAACAAACCATAAAGCTAAACCTGTTTTATAATGATAATGATTTAAGAATAAAAAAATTGTAGTAAAAATAGCAATAAACAACTGCTAATAAAATAAAAATAAATTGATAACAAGAATAAAAAATATTAACAACATAATTTAGAAAAAAAATAACAAAAAGCTGAAAAAAATATATTAAAACAAATAATAAACAAACAGTTCATACTGTGATTACAGTTATAATTTCACTATAAAAAAAGTATTGTTTAAATTTTCTAAACTTAAATATTTTGTTAAAAGTAGTTTCTTTTTTTCATTAAGATAACAAACAAATCAAACTTTGTTATTATATCAGCCATAAGTTTAAAAATTAAACAATTCTTGTAGCAAGTAATTTTAAATATTCTTTAGTCACATCATGAATAGATTTATAGCAATTTGTAAAACAGAATTTTTACAATCAATTTTTAGTCTAAAAGACATAATTGATTAATTTTAAATTTAAATTTATTTAGTTTTAAATCAAATTTAAAATGGTATTTAAAAAAAAATTCTTTCTACCAACTGTTTGTAGTATTTAAAAATGCTATTCCCTAAAGATCTTAGAAAAACTGATTTTAAGATAAAGAAAAGTTATATTTCCTGGAATTTTTAAAAGCATTGAAAAAGTTGACCATAAAAATTTATCTTTTAAACATTTAGTTTTGTATCAGAAACATTTAGTAAAATCTTTTCATACACTCAGGATAACTCAGGATTTTAAGAAGTTTTAGAAAACTTTAGTATGACTCAGTAAAAATCAGGACAACTCAGAATGTTTTAAGTCCTTTTAAGCTCAGGCTGACTAAGAATAGATTTGTTTTTTTAACTCAGGGTAGATTTAGTGGTTTTAAAAGCTTTGTTGTAAAGCTTAGTTTCTATTAGTTTAAAAACAATAAAAAAGTTCTTTAAAAGAATTTTAAATGCTTATGATGACATATGACATTTTAAAACTAACTCAGGACTATTTTGACTCAAAGAGTGGCAAGGCAATCCTGATATCTTAAAAATTAATTGTTTTTTTTTTTGTAAAAAATGTTTTATAACAATAAAGAAAAGGTAAACATTTGTTTTATTAATTTCTAGATTATTATTTTTAAAAATTTGCAAAGTAATATTGTATGGAATGTTGCAAGTCTAAAAATATGTCAGATAGGTAAATTATCTGAAGTTCAAAAGCTTGAATTGAAAAATAGCAGATTAGCACCAAATATTGATATTACTCAAGACTGCAGTTCAAGTGGTATGAATTTTTTATTTTTTATTTTGTTTATATTTCAGATTTTATAAATTTGTTAAAATTTATTTTTACAGTTTTATATTGTAATATAGGTAAAAATGTAAAAGTTAAAAAAAAAACTAGCTCTTTAGATTTCTTCTACAAAAAAATTAGAAATTTTAAACTTTCAATTTTAATATAGAAGATTTAACATTTTTATATAAAAGATAAAAATAGTATGCTAAAAGCTGCAACAAACTAAAAGTGTGAGTTATTTTAAGTTTAATACAATTTTTTGTTGTTGATATAAAATAGATATTGTACATTATTTAGAAATTGCACAGAGAAAAATGTTTTGAGGTATTAATTGTTATACTTAGTTGACTATTTATTTGTAGTTTAAGGCCATAGGGGGGTGGAAGAGGGTTGGCCATGTTTTTTAGAAGTTAATTTTATTTTAAAGATTTTTTTAAGCTTTAAGATGCTTTTTGTTGTTTTAAAAAATTCGAATTATTTTTGAGATATTACCAGTCAAAGTCGGGCCGCATAATAGGTTTCCTATGGGGAGGGAAGACTAAAACAGCGAAAGAAGGCTAGTTTTTTTAAAATCTATCTCCTCCTACATTTTTCAAACAATCTTCTTCAAACTATAACAAATTTATCTTTATAAAGTAACAAAAAACATTACTTGTGAATTTAAAACTTTTTAGTAAAATTCTTTTTATAATTTTTCTATAAAATTTTTATTTATTATAATTATTTAAATTCATAAGTAACGTTTTTTTATGTAATTCAAGGATCATTTTCTAAAATTTGAAGAAGATTGCTTGAAAAATGAAGTAGGAGCTAGTTTTTTAGTAATTTTTTAATTTACGAGAAAACTGACCCCGAAAAATTTGCGGCCCAAAAGTTTTAATTTAGGAGATTTTTGAGAAAAAAATTTGCGCACCCCCTGACCAAAATACTACGCTACGCCACTGGTTTAAACTGTATTTTTTTATGAATTTACATAATTATGACGTATATAATCTACTCAAAACAAAATAATGAAGATTCTTAATTTTTTTTAGAGATTCAACAAAAGGTTTTAAGCATTTATTTTTACAAAAACTGACTGATTTTGTCTTTACTCACTAAATATTTTTTTAGAAATAAATTCACATCTCAATTTGATCTTAAAAATATTTTTCAATTTTTTCTATCAAAAACTTTCAAGCATTTAAACTGAGAAAAACTGAGATTCTCAAATTTTCAAATAAAAAAACTGATTTAGCCTGACGTTTTTTAACTTTTTTCAAAAAAAAAACTGATTTAGCCTGACGCGCACGAACCCTGTTTCATTGGTAAAAGCATATTAAGTATTTTTTTTTGTAGTTAAGGATATCATAGGTCTAATCAAAGGTTAATAAAGTGTAACACTGTTCTACAATTAAGTTTGTGATTCAATAATTTTGTAATTTTCTCTTGAGGTAAAAGTTAGAACTTTGATTTTATTTGACTATAAAAATAAAATATAAGTATACACGCCTATTTATGCATATTGAAACATTTAATAAGAAATGTACAATTTATTTTTGTAAAAAGCCAACTTTTTAAATTTAATTCCATAATTGAAGAAATTACTTAAAAAAGCTTCAAACTACATTAAAAAAAAGAAAGCAAACAATGATTTCAAGCTTTTGTCGTTTTATTTAAATATTATTAGTTAAAAACACTTTTCTCAAATAGAAAATTATTTTATTACTGTTTAGAAGTTCTACCTTTACATATTGCATAACTAAAAAAAGATTAATTTAGTGATTTTTGATAATAAATCTAACTTTAGTTTAAAAGAAAATTGATTAGTTCAGTCAGTAACCTGCATAGCTGTTCATTTCATTTTGAAATTGAGAATCATATTTTTTCTTCGACAAATTTATAAACTCAGTACTTCTGGAACATCCATTTAAACCTTGAATTATTTTTTCTAACCTTCTTGTCTTTACACCAAGCTCATTTTGATGACTTCCAGCTGAAGCACCGTGTTTGCGCTTCAATGAATTTTTACTCATATGAAAAGTTTTAAGTAAGCTAAACTTTTATTAATGATATTTTTTTATATTGCTATTTAGTATTTTCCAATGTAATCGTAGTGGTAAGTTGTTAATTTTTATACATTGTGTTTATCAAACAAAAAAAATGTTTTAAAGTTTTTATTTTGCTATGTTTAATTCACAGTTTTTATTTTATTTTGTAAAGTTTATAAGTTATTTCATAATATATGTATAAAATATTTTAGTACCTTAATTTTTTTTATCATGTAAGGGAATACTAACAAAAATCCTTTAAAGTTTTTATTTAAACTACTTGTAAAACAAAACTCACATATAACAAATGTTAACAATATGTAAATAAAGCTCCTGGTTATAATAAAGTTAAGTAAAATTATTAATTGTTCTAGTTTTTAACACAACTAATGCTTGTTTAAATAGTTAGAAGAACAAACAGATGTAAGTGATAATAGATTAAGTTTTATACTATACTTTGAGTAAATTATGAACCACCTAGCTTATAAAATTTACATTGATTTTGACAAACTTGAAGAATAAAAGTAAAAATAATAAACACATATTTTATAACTCACAAGCTAGTAAGTTTGACTTAAATTACTACTTATTTTTCTTCCACTTATGGTTTCTTGTTTAAGTGCTAGATCTTAATAAATCTTGCTTTTCATGGTTTTAATACTTTTCAATATAAATAATACTGTGTTCACTGTAGGGATATCTCTATGTTTTTTATGTGGGAAAGAACAGGTGGTAAAAGAGTATTTAGTTACTTTCTAATAAAAACTTTTTTACTCAAAGTAATATTGTTATTTTATTAAACTATTTTAACAATAAAACCATAATTTAGTAAAAATAAAAACAATTTTGAGGTGTTTACCACACTTTTTTACTTATAATTTATTATTGCATAAGGTAGAAAAAAACATAAAAGAATATTAATTTTTTTTATTGTTTATTCTATTTTTTTATTTTTACAGCCCATTCAAAAATGTCATTGAAACATTACCAATTAGTAGATATTTTTCTACTTGTTTAAAAAGTAAAAAACCTTGTTTTTTTAAATTGAAATAGTTTTAATAAATCAAATTATTTTATGTTTAAGCTTAAGAGTATATTTAATATATAAATAAATAACAGCTAAAATGTCGCAATAAAATTTAATAATTTTAGCTGTTGTAGTATTAGAATATAATGAAATGAGAAGATATATTTTAGCTTTATTTAGATACTTACAGAAAATTATTTTGTTGTCAAAGATTTGACATAGCAAAATTTATTACAAACTTCTGTACGATTTAAAGACTATATTATTTAAGAAATTAAACAAAATTAAATATTGAAAGCATTATCATGCACAAAAATATGCGGAAACCTGTTTTAACATAACCAACTTTTTTTTTTGATTATAGAATAAGTAAAAGTTAACTGGAAATAAGTTAATATTCTTCATGTAACCAAGTTCATCTTATTTAAAAAACATTAGATTAAACACAAAATAAAAAGTAATTTAAATTTAAAGTAGTATTAATATACTAGAGTTTCAATTTATTTATTTAAAAAGCTGTCCTTAGTGATAAATAAATGCCTTGAGTTATGTTAAACTGTCTTGAGTCGTCCTAAGTTTTTTCAAATCTTTAAAACAAAATAAAAAAACTTTACCAATAAAGAAATTTAACAAGTTCGTTTATAAAATAAAAAATATATCAAACTAAATATCATTCTAAGTCGAGAAAAAAAACTGATTTGAGATTCTCAGAAGTCTTAAAACTATCCTTTGTTAAAAAATAGCTACTTAATCAATCCAGAGCTTGGAAAAAAAATTAAAATGCACTACATTATCCTGATTTAAAAAAAAAAATTAAAGTAAAGAAGTTATCACGAGTATCCTGAATATCCTAAGAGTGTGGCATGGCAACCCTGTTATAAACTAGGACTTTGTAGGCATTGGTTACTGCTTATAGTTATAAAAACTAATGCTGATACAATAATTGCCGGAACTTGCTATAAAAAAATCAAGTTTCTTTGATTATAGAATGAACAAAAGTTTCCTGAACATAAGTTAATATTTTGCATTTAGGTTAGTACATCTGATTTTCAATAATATAAAGTTGGAATAAAAACAAAAAATTGTTTATATTTATATGACTGAAATTACGTTAGGGTTGTAACTATTTTTATTTAAAAAAAACTGTCCAAAGTGACCTTAAACTTTCCTGAAATATCAATAGTTTTTTGATATCCATTTGAAAATTTTCAATAATTTTTAAAGTTAATATAAAACACGTTCTTCAACAAAATTAATTGAAAAATGAAATTAAATTAAGCTAAATCATCTTAATCTCATTTAAAGTTGAGAAAAAAGGTTACCTGAGATTTTAAGAAACCTTAATCTATCTTGAGTCAAAAAGTAAAAAACAGCTTTGCTGAGTCATCCTAAATTTAAAAAGCAAACTGAAAATAGTCTGAGTTGTTCTAAGTGTCATATTTATGTGTATTTATGTTATATACTAAGAATTGTTAGACATTTCCTTATTATCATAATCATAAAAACTAATATTATACAGTAATGACATATTCTGATAAGTTTTTTATTACTAATCTGTATGCAAGCTTTTCTTATTAATAAAAAAACTTTAACTATCATCAAACCAATAGAAAAGCTAAGATATAAATAAGTAATAATAGTTAAACACCTCTTAATTTTACGAGTGTAAAGTTAGCTTGAATAAATTTTTTTTAAATGTCCAAACTTTGGATATAATTATTTTCCTTATTTTAATAGCTAATTAAAAACTTTTTTTTATTCAAGAGAACCATCCTTTGTCTAGAAACTAAAAAAATATCCTTCGGATTGGGGTTTTGTTATTTGAGTGGGGCCCCTTAGAAAAAATCGGGTTTTTTTATTGTTTTTTTAATTATTGAGTTTGAGTGAAAACAAAAAAAAAACATTTTTAAACCGTTTTAGTTATGTGTGTATAAACGGCTACATTTTTTTTTACTAATTGTCAATATTTTGTAAATTTTGGCCTTAACTGTGTTTTTTTATAATTTTATGAATTATGAACTCAAACTCATAAAACAAGAAAATTCATAAAAAAAAACCAATTAAGGCCAAATTTGACAAAATATTGACAATTAGTAAAAAAAAAAAAAAGCCGTTTATACACACATTATTAAGAAGGTTAAAAAAAAAATAACTTATTATTAATTTTATTTTTTCACTCCAATGCGAAAAAAAAAAAAAAAAAACTCAATTTTTTCTAAGGGGCCCCACTCAAAAAACAAAACCCCAATCCAAAAGATATTTTTTTAGATTTTAGAAAAAGGATTGTTCTCTAGAACAAAAAAAAAGTTTTAATAAGCTATTAAAAGGAAACTAATTAGATCCAAAGTTTGGACATAAAAAAAAATATTCAAGCTAACTTCACACTCGTCTTAATTTTACATGCTATAATTTATTTCCAAAAAAGGTATTTTTATACTATATTATAAAAAACTAAAGCATTTATTAATTTAAATACTGACTTAAAGTCATTTAAATTAATACGTAAGCAAACCTTAGTTTTTAATTTTAATTTTCATTCTGTTAATTACTCATTTTTTAAATCTAAAATAAATATTACCATACTTTACCTTACCAAATCAAACAAACCTGGCTGAGTTGTATTCCTCAAATTTAAATCATTTATTTTATTTAAACAGTAGTCTTTTAAAATTAATACTTAATTTTTTCAAAACAACAACTTTCTCAAACAAATACATCAGTTGGTTTTTAGATCAAACATTTTATTAAGAAATCTTAACTTTAGACAAAGCATTAAAAAGTCATACTAAATACTTTATAACTAATGAAAAACATAGTAATACAAAATTGTAGATTTGTTTTCTTGTATTTAACATAAAAATAATGCTAAAGTAAACTCATTTCTACAGATGTTAGTATGTTTTAAAAGATATAGTTCAATAGAAAAAATTTCTTTAAAGACATAATTCTAAAATTCTCAATTATATTTTTAGTAAAAATATAACAAAGTGGATAAGGTGTTTCTCAGAACATTTTTAAAATTTTGTTTAATTGAAAATAGAAAGTACATCACAGACTCATTTGTATGTGAAAAAGTGTTTAGTAATTTTTAATAAGTAAGTGTTTACTGCTTTGTGAGTTACTCAGAATTGTTAAAGGTTGGTGTGAAATTTTTTCAAGGTTTTCTGAATTACTTCAATGTGTAAAAAATATAAGTATTTTGATTTATTTTCAGTATAATATGAAGTTTAAAGTAAAAAGATGTCTTAATTAGTATAATAACATTGATTGAATATTGTAAAGCTGCTTAAAATTTGTTTTTTAATTTTCTAGTTTCTATGTTAACAAAATATTCTTGTGACAGATTCTTTACTTCAAATCAAATTGATTACTTTACATGTACAAACTATTTTAAAATCCAGATTTTTTAGTGACTTTTGCTCAAAACTTTAGGTTTTTCAAAATTTCTAAAATTCCAGGTATCCAATATTTTTGGCAACCCTATTTACTTTCACTTACACACTTTTTATTAGAAAAAACTTCCATTTCAAAGGCAGCTTAAAAACCTGCAAATAATATGTATATACCATAATAAGATTTTTTTTATATAAAAATTTAGAATTTTTTTAATATATTTCTCTAAACCACATTACGAAAACTAATAATCTAACATAAAAAAATTAATAACTAAAATTAAAAATAGTATGAAAAAAAGTCTAGTTTAGATATTGGTAAAATTACTAGCAGGATTTTTAAGCTACCCGATTTCAATTTGCAGCTTACATATTCAAATTTAGCATTCTAGTAAAATATAGCAGGTCAAAAATTACTCTAGAACTGTAGCAGGGTTGCAAAGTTTTTTTTAAGGAATTTCTTCCAGATCAGGGTTTCTCCTTTACATAGAAACCTAAAAAACCTGGATTTTAAGAAAATAAAAAAAAAACTGGAAAAGCCTGGAATTTTAACAATTTGACTTGTTCAGTAGTTAAATTTTGATTTAAGTAAAAAAATATTTAGTATAAATAAAAAAATTTTGTCATTATCAATTTTTTTTTATTAAATCACATATTTAAACTACCTTATAGTTTCTATTCGCTATTTTAAACCACTTAACACAGTTTCTTACCTTAAATTTAACTTTAAACTAAAAATAGAACCTTTTAAAAGCCTGGAAGAAATTTGGAAAACCTGGAAAAAATTTTGAAAAACAAGTTACTCAGGGTTTTAAAGGTTTTTGAGAAATTTCTTTTAGGTTTTCTGGATTACTTTAAGGTTTTTAAAATTACAAGTTTTGTGGTCTATCTTTAGTATAAAATTAAGTTTACAGTAAAAAAACTGTCTAAACTAGTATAACAACATTGAATAAATATTGTAAAGCTACTTAAAATGTGTTTTTTAATAATTTTATTTTCTATGATAACAAGATATTCTTATGACAGATCCTTTAAGTCAAATCAAATTTCATTACAAAGCATACACAAACTGTTTAAAACTTCAATTTTTTCCATGTTTATTAGTGTCTTTTGCTGAAAATTTTAGGCTTTTTTTCTGTTTTTAAAATTACAGGATTCTAGAATTTTTGGCAACCCTAATTTCTTAACTTAAAAACTTTTTTGTTAGAAAAAATTTCCATTTCAAAGGCAGCTTCAAAATCCTACAAATAATTTGTATATATCAAAAAAAGAATTATTTTATATATACTTTTAAATATTGTAATTATTTACCTCTGAACCACATTACGTCAGCAAATATTTATACATCAAAACAAATTAATAACTTAACTTGAAAATAGTATGAAAAAATAAGTAGTTTTTGGTAAATGTATTTTATTAGGAGGAATTTTAAGCTACCCGACCTCAATTTGCTGCTTACATGTGCAAAATGAGCATACTAGTGAAATATAGCAGGTCAAAAATAACTCTTGACCTAGAGTAGGATTGCAAAGTTTTTTTGATGAATTTCTTCTAAAATTTTTAAAAGTACAAGTTTTTGGGTCTATTTTTAGTTTTATACTTAGTTTTAAATTAAAAACTCTAGAAAGTAATATAACAACATGGAAAATATACTGTAAAACTACTTTTAATAAGTTTTGTAGTAAAATTTTTTTTGATGATGACACATTTTTTATATATAAATGTTAGATTCGTCGTTTCAAGTTTATTACTTTACATGTAAAATTTGTTTCAAATTCAAGGCTTTTTAGTTTTTTTTTAAATTCCAAATTTTTTTCAGTAGTTTTTTTCAAAATTCCAGGTTTTTTTTTCAAAGTTTATTAAACTCAAGGATTTCCAGGATATTTAGCCTTAATTGTCAAACACCAGGTTAATCCAGGATTCCAGGTTTTTTAGCAAACCTGCCTAGAGTAAATATTGAAAGAACTATTGGAGTAATTTAAAGTGATTTTAGCTAATAAAATAGTATAAAACAACTTAAGCTTTTAATACCAAATAACTTTTCAGAATATTTAATTTGACCAAAAATCTAGAGTTGTAATAATTGGATTGTAAAATATAAAATACATATAATATTTAATACAAAGAATATTCTACAAGCTTTGAAAAACATATATTTAATAAAGAACAATGTAAAAATATAAGAAAAATGTTATTGATAAACTTTGTTCTAACATTTAGAAATTAAAAAACATCTGACTAGAAAATATTTCTAGAATTTAAAAATCTAGTAACAAAAATTAATAAAACATTTAGTAAGTAATAAAACTCTTTTCACTTAACTATAAATGCAAGATATTGAATTAAGTTTAAATAACAATTAAATTAAATATTTTACAACTGTAGTTAATTGAATATGTTTTATAAACTAACAGTTTTTAGCAAAGCTGTCAATTTTCAATTTCATATTCACTAAGTTTTATTTAGAACTTAAAAACCTATCAAATGGTTTAATTCAGGGAGACGAGTCTTTTTTTTGCACATAGACACTTTTGCACAAAGGGTCATGTTTTCACAAAATTTACTTTCGAACGAAGGTTCATTTTTGCACGGTGGGTTAATTATGTAACAGTAATAATTTAGAACGATTGAAAATGAAAAATTATCGATCAAGATTAAGGGTTTGGTGTAATAATGTTTAAAAAAATCAATAAAAGTATTAATATGTAATATAAAAACTGAGCAAGGGTAAGGTTTAGGGTTATAGTAATAGCAAAAAATAATAGTAAGAAAAACAAAAAACGTTACCGACAATTGGAAGAGTTAGGGGTATAATTGGCATTTGGAAAAAAGATAAAAAGATTAAAAATTTACCGAAAAAAGGTAAGGATTATGGGTTAAAGTGTTAGTAAAAAATTAATGAAAAGATAAAAATAAAAGTAATAAAAGTTTAAACCTGTGCAAAAGTGACCCCTAGTGCAATAGAGACGCTGTGCAAAAGTGTGTTCGTGCAAAATCTCCTTTCGTGTAAATGTAACTTTTCTTTCAAAAATACCCCTTCTTGCAATTTTGACACTTAATTCCGATGTTTTTAACCTTTTATTTAGGCTGTTTAAAAACCTGTTACGTGTAAAACGTGTTGGTTATAAAAGAAACATAACAAAGTATTGATAAAATTAGTTAAAAATTGCTATTGATAATTAATGTTAATTGCAAATAAATATATATTGTTTGTTGAACGATAAACAAAAAAGCTCTCAAAATGTTTGGTCTAAGGACCTGGTGTGCATAGGAACCTTTCGGTTATCGAGTCGTACACCACAAATAAATATTCATTGCACAACATTTAATTCAAGGTAATGTTGAATTGAAGGTGATTAAAAAGTATTTCTTCTCATTTCTTATTTATATAGTTCATTTAAAACTGACATCGCTTTTTTAACTTATGAAAGTTATTATAAATTACTAAGGTACAATTTATGAATTTTTATTTATGCTAAGAGTTTAGCTTCAGTTACGTTAAAATATCTTTCGTTGATGAAACTATTGAGTTTTAACTGGTAATTTAATTAATATAAGTATAGGTATAATTCAAATACTAATTTCAAACGTAATGGTTTTAGATTTAAAGTTAAATTCTAAACTAATTTTATCATAATGTATTATAGCTTATTTCATCTAAATGCATTTGAAGTTGTTAACATTTTAAAAATGATAAAGCAAAAGAAAATACATTTAATTAAATAGCAAACTGAAGAAAACGCTATTATACAAATACAATAATGTTTACTATAAAACAAAAGTATGAGAAAAAATTACAAAAATGTTTTAAATGTTTACTATTATTTTTAATCCTATCAAAGCCGATAATTTTTAATTTAATCACATGTAAATGACAATTATTTCTAACCTGATCATTTCTTTCTGATCATTTCTAACCCAATCATTCCTAATGGGACCGATCATTTCTAACCCGTTAACTTTTAACACGATCACTTCTAACCCGATCACTTCTAACCCGATCATTTCTAACCCGATCGTTTCTAACCTGATCATTTCTAGCCCGATCAAATCTAACCCGATCGTTTATAACTGGATCACTTCTAAGCCTATCATTTCTAACCCGATCACTTCTAACTCGATAACTTCGAACGCGATAATTTTTAACAAGATCATTTCTAACCTGCTATCATTTCTAACTCGATTTGACTCAATTATTTTTAACACGATCATTTCTAACCCACTATTATTTCTAACTCGATTTAACCCACTCATTTCTTACACAATCATTTCTAACCCGATCATTTCTAACCCAATCACTTCTAACCCGATCACTTATAACCCAATCGTTTCTAACCCATTCTCCTTAATTTTTTTTATTATTTTTTTTGAGTCTGGTTTTTATGCAAAAATAAACTAGTCTTAATAAAATTATTAAATTATTTTTTTATGTTATTAGTTTCTTTTATTCGTTATGATATTAATGTGTTAAATAAAAAACTTATATAATATGAATTTTAATTTTGATATTAACTTAAGATAAGTTTTATTTTTTTGATTAACTCATTTTTTAATATTTCATCCTAAACGTAATTTCAATTTTTTTTTATTATTTCATATTTTTTGTTCTTTCAATTTACTTTAACAGACATCTTTCGTTAATCATATACAACTTACTAAATCGTTTACTTTACAATATTTTATTTAATTCCTTGTAGGATTTTGAAGTGAGCAGTTATAAGTATATTTAAGTTAGAACTTATAATAATTCACCTAACTATAACAGTTTTAAAATAAGCAAATTTTAAAAAGTAAACCCTTACAACTGTAATATTTAGATACAAAAACCTTTATGTTACGGTCTAAAAACTACATTGTAAGTCTGTTGTAAATGTTGTGTTATTGCTGACTAATGTATTAATTTTTTAAAGTAGTTTAGTTTTTAGTAAAGTTTTAAGTTAGTTTTATTTTAATAACTTTTACAAATTGTTATACAACTTGCATAGGCCTATTAAGATATTAGAATTCAAACAAACATTACGAAAGTTAGATAATTTTGTTATATTAAAGGAAAAACCACGATTTTTAGGCCATATTTTTAATTATTTTAAGACATTAAAACAGTTTTGTCATATAACAAACCGCAAATGTATGTTACGTCGATTGATTGTCTTGACTTTGCATCATAATTAAATTCCTTCTTAGTCCTAGAGCAAAAAAATAAGTCACTAAAAATTAAACGGACATGTTTATTTGTATAACGAGTCCGAGGTTAATCAAATCTCGCCAAGGTAATCTTTTTTAAAACTTTCAATTACATCTATATGATATACAAAATGTTCAAATAACAACTTAAATTAGTACTTTAGTTGACAAAAAATTCTTTAAAATTTACTTTATAATGAATAATTAAAATAACGTAAGTTAAAACGAAATAGATATTGAAAAAGCATTTTGAATTAAAGTAACAAATTAATTATAGTTAAATTAAGTATAACTAGTAGCGGAAGTTTATAAAAACTCCATCAAGTTCTTCTTTTCCTTAAATCAACTATTTTTCAGACGATTATTACACGCAACGTATTTACTTTTTATTCATAACAGTAAACCCAACTTGAAGTCTATTAACCCTATTCTCGGTGTTTTTTTGCACCTTTAAGTTTCTATAATTATCATGAATTTTTTGTTCATTTGAGATTTATACCTATATTAAAATTTCACAATACAAACCAATTTTGTTATTATATTATAAGTTTTGAAGTTATATAAATTAATCAAACTATATACATTATATTTCTTATTTAATTATCGCTAAACAATCTTAAGTTTTTGTGTTTTTGAAAACCTGTGAAAAAATAACTTTTAAAAGATATCAAAGAATTTTTTAAAGTTTCTACTACTAATCGTGAGAAACTGTTTCTGCAATTTTAAATTCTGAATTTTTTTAAATTTTCATGAAAAATGTAAATTTGTTTTGCTCTATATACATCATATTTTGAAAAAAGATAAATTTTGACACTTAATTTTTCAGCTAAGTTTAGTGTGTAATGTATCTTATTTAATCTTTAAATATAATTTACCATTGGCTAAAAGAAAAAATCAAATTTAAGTTCTAGTAAATGACAGGTTGTAAATATTAAAAAAACGTCTACCTCTACTTTTGACTTATAAAACAGTATACACTATTGTTTTAAAACTTGAAATTTAATAATGATAATTTCAAATGAAACCACCATACTAATTAAAATTACTAAATGTTATTAACTGTAACATTTCAAGTTTCATATATACTGATATTAGTTTTCTCAAAAAGTTGTATTTTATATAAATCTACCCTAAATTTGAATGCAACTTGCCAATTTGGTATTCATGCTTATAAAAATACATATTAACCATATAGAATCTCTTCAAAAAAAAAATACGGAGTAGTCTTTAACGGCTGCAATTCTCATTGTATTTCTTACATCGACGACTATCAAAACTTAATATTTAGTCTTTAGTATTCAACAGACTTATACTTTTCCTAATGCCTTTTGAAAGTAAATAATTACAATTAATTTATAATATAATTTTGAACCATACTAAAATAACTAATTACCACAAAATTAAGTCGAAAAATCTGTGCAGTCATAATTATCTTTCAGTTTAAATGGGGAATTAGCATTCAAATAAAACTAACTTATGCAAAAAAAAAATTGATCAACTTTGGTTTCAGTTTACTTGACTAAGATAAGGTACTTTAAACTAGAAACTATTATTAATTTGACAAGTTTTTAAACTTATAAACCATTGAATTAATATGTAGAGTTTGGTTCATATTAAAGTTTGATTTTATTAGCAGCGTCTTCCTCTGTAAATAATAAACCGTTTTAAAATATTTTCCATAAAAATTTATTTGACCGACATTATTAATGTGCTTCGGATTTTAAATTTAAAATTTAGTGGTTAGTTAATGCACTTAAACTTTTGATTTTTTTTACAATTGGCTGTGCCTTAATTCTAATAATATTAATTTTGATAGTATCGATTATGCTTTGGCAAAGCGACAAAAACAGTTGTTAAAAAAGCAATGAATTACCAAGCGGTTGCCTAAATGTACAGAATCTAACTCTAAAAGTCAGGATGTGTTTATCCGGTTGATGTTTGAACAAAAATAAATTTTATTCATGAACTTTTTTGTTTTAGTTGAATTCTGACACTCTTGTATGTTGTAAATGAATTTTACAAAAGTTATCATGAACCTTAGTATTATGAAGAAGTGTGTGGTTCAAACTATTTTGCCGATCACTGCACTAAAATCATTGAATTAATTTACTAAAACTTCTCAATATGTGTTGCTGAATTTTTAAGAGAAGGTTTTTTGTTGAAAACAAATCGGAAGTTAATTCTAAGTTGAAAGATTGTGCAGCTGTATTTAGTTTTATTAAAACTCACTGATCGATGAAAGAATTGATATTAAACTTGCTTATTAGGGAGTTAAAACCAAATTTGTTAGAAACCTTAAGCATCAAATCTTAAATAATACCATGTCAATTAGTATTATACTAAAGTGTTGATTTCTTCTCGTGTTAATCTATAAATATTGGATAAAACTGTAGTTTTTGATTCAAGGTATATAAATTTTTGTCTGTTGTCAAGTGTCATTCAGTTTAAGTGGCCCAGATTTCGATGCCTTGGTCTAGCGTAGGATAACAAACTCTAGTTAGCAATAAATATCAAAAATTAAATTTTAACAAAAGCTATCTGAACCTTAAGTTTTATTTTAATCATAACAAACTAAATTCTATTAAAAAATAACTTTGTTAAGATTAATTTGTTTTTAACACAAACCCTTATTTAAAAACAATAATAAACAAATATATTAATACCGATCGGGTTAATAATTGTCATGTTAGATCGGGTTAGAAATGATCTTATTAGAAATGATCTTATTAGAACTGATAGGGTAAGAAATGATCGGGTTAGAAGTGATCGGGTTAGAAGTGATTGGGTTAGAAGTGATTGGGTTAGAAGTGATCGGATTTGAAATGATCGGGTTAGAAATGATCGGGTTAGAAATGAAAGAAAACCATTCATAATCCGCTCACTATTTTTATTTTGATATTTTAAGTGGTTTACTATCATTTTTAACTCGCTATCATTTCAAACCGATCATTTATAACCCGATCACTTCTAACCCGATCCTTTCTAACCCGATAATTTCTAGCCCGATCACTTCTAACCCGATCACTTCTAACCCAATAACTTATAAGCCGATCATTTCTAACTCGATCAATTCAAATCCGATCACTTCTAAATCGATCACTTCTAATCCGATCATTTCTTACCCTATCAGTTCTAACCCGATCATTTCTAATCCGATCGTTTTTAACCCAATCTAACCCGACAATTATTAACCCGATCAGTATTAATATATTTGTTTATTATTGTTTTTAAATAAGGGTTTGTTTATAAAAATAAATTAATCTCAACAAAGTTGTTTTGTTTAAAATTAAACTTAATTTTATTATACCTTTAGTTAAAATTTAATTTTTGATATTTATTGCTAATTAAAGTTTGTTATCCTACGCTAGACCAAGGCATCGAAATCTGGGCCACTTAAGCTGAATGACACTTAACAAACAGACAAAAATTTATATACCTTAAAATCAAAAACTACAGTTTTATCCAACATTTATAGATTAACAGGAGAAGAAATCAACACTTTAGTATAATACTAATAGACATGGTATTATTTAAGATATGAAGGAAAAAGTTTTAAACAAGTTTGGTTTTAACTCCCTAATATGCAAGTTTAATATCAATTCTTTCATCGATCAGTGAGTTTCAATAAAAATAAACACAGCTGCACAATCTTTAAACTTAGAATTAACTTCCGATTTGTTTTCAACAAAAAACCTTCTCTTAAAAATTCAGCAACACATATTGAGAAGAATTAGTAAATTGTTTCAATGATTTTAGTGCAGTAATAGGCAAATAAGTCTGAATCACGCACTTCTTCATAATACTAAGGTTCATGGTTACTTTTGTAGAATTCATTTAGAACATACAAGAGTGTCAGAATTCAACTAAAACAAAAAAGTTCATAAAATTTATTCTTGTTCAAACATCAACCGGATAAACACATCCTTACTTTTAGAGTTAGGTTCTGTACATTTGTGCAACCGTTTGGTATTTCATTGTTTTTTTATCAACTATTTTTGTCGCTTTGCCAAAGCATAATAGATACAATTGAAATTAACATTGTTAGAATTAAGGTACAGACATTTGTAAAAAAAAATCAAAAAATTAAGTGCATTGACTTACCACTAGATTTAAAATTTAAAGTCATACATTAATAAAATAAACACAATAAAAAAACAGGTCAAATAAATTTTTATGGAAGTTATGGAAAAACGGTTTTTTATTTACAGAGGAAAGGCGTTTACAAGAGGAAATCAAACTATAGAATGAACCAAATTCTACATATTAAACAAATGGTTTATAAGTTAAAAAACTTGTCAAATTACTTTCTAGTTTCTAGTGTGAAGTATTTTATCTTAATCAAGTTCAAATTGTTCAATTTTTTTTTCAAAAATTAGTTTTATTTGTATGCTACTTCCACATTTAAACTAAAAGATAACTATGACTGCACGAATTTTTCGATTTATTTTTGTGGTAATTAATTATTTTAATAACAAAATTGTATTATAGATTAATTGTAGTTACTTAGTTTCAAAAGCATTAAGAAAAGTATAAGTCTTTTGAATTCTAAAGAATAAATATTAAGTTTTGATAGTCGTCAATGTAAGAAATATAATGAGTATTGCAGCCGTTAAAGACTACTTTGTACTTTTTCTTTTAAGAGATTCTATATGGTTAATATATATTTTATGGAGACCAGATTGGCAAGTTGCATTCAAATTTAGGGCAAATTTTTATAAAATAAAACTTTTCAATAATATTAATATCAGTATATATGAAACTTGAAATAATACAGTTAACAACATTTAGTAGTTGTAATAAGCATGGTGGTTTCATTTAAAATTATCATTATAAAATTCTAAGTTCTTGTATACTGTTTAATAAGATTAAATAAGATATATTATATAATAAACTAAATTATAAAAGTTAATTGTCGAAAACTTATTATTTTGCTTGTTTTTTCTTTTAAAATATGATGTATATAGAGGAAATCAAATTTACATTTATCATGAAAATTTAAAAGTTTTTAAAATTTAGATTTGCAGAAACAGTTTTTCAAGACTAATAGTAGAAACTTCTTAAAAAAAATTCAAAGCTATTGTTTCACAAGTTTCCAGAAACACAAAAACTTAATATCATTAGCGAAAACTAAATATGAAATATAAGTATATATAGTTTGATTAATTTATAAAACTTAAAAACTTATAATAAAATAATAAAACTTGTGTATATTGTGAAATTCTAATATAGGTATAAATTTCCTTATGAAAAAAAAGCTTATGACATTTATAGAAACTTAGAGGTGCAAAACGCCGATAATAAAGTCAAAAGACTTCAAGCTGGCTTTACTGTAATGAAAAGAAAGTAAAAACGTTAGGTGTAATAATCGTCTGAAAAATAGTTGATTAAAGGAAACAAAGAACTTGATGGAGTTTTTATAAACTTCCGCTACTAGTTATACTTAATTTAACTATAACTAATTTGTTACTCTAATTCAAAATGATTTTTCAGTATTTATTTCGTTTTTACTTACGTTATTTCAACTATTCATAATAAAGTAAATTAAAAAAAATTTTTGTCAACTAAAGTATTAATTTAAATCGTAATTGAAACATTTTGTATATTATATAGATGTAAGTGAAGGTTTTAAAAAAGATTACCTGGGCGAGATTTGATTAACCTCGGACTTGTTATACAAATAAACATGTCTTTTTAATTATTAGTGACTTTTTTTTTGCTCTAGGATTAAGTAGAAATTTGTTAATGATGTGAAATCAAGACGATCAATCGACGTAACATACATTTGCGATTTGTTATATGACAAAACTGTTTTAATATCTAGTTTCCACCTAAAAATCATGTTTTGTCACTTAATATAACAAAAGTATTTAATTTCTCGTTGTGTTTGTATGAATTCTAATATCTTAGTAGGCCTATGCAAGTTGTATAACAACTTGTAAAAGTTATTAAAATGAAATTTAAATTAACCTACTATAAAACGTTAGTACATATTAGTCAGCAATAATACAGCATTTACAACAGTCCTACGATGTAATTTTTAGACCGTAATATAAAAGTTTTTGTATCTAAATATTACAATTGTAAAGGTTTACTTTTTAAAATTTGCTTATGTTAAAATTATTACAGTCAGGTGAATTATTATAAGATCTAAATTTTATATAGTTTTAACTGCTTACTTTAAAATCCTACAAAGTATAGTTCAAAATATTGTGAAGTAAACGATTTAGTGAATTGTATATGATTAACGAAAAACATCTGTAAAAATAGATTGAAAGAACAAAGAAATATGAAATATTGAAGTTATGTGTAGGATGAAATATCAAAAAATAAAGTAAAAAAAATAAATAAAACTTATATTGAGTTAATAATAGAATTAGAATTTATACTAACAATGTTTTTTTTACATAACACAATAATATCATAATATTTTAAAGAAACTTTAAAATTTTTTTAATTTTATTAAGACTAGTTTGTATTTGCATGAAATACAGATTAACTAATAAAAATAAAATAAACAAGTAGAATGGGTTAGAAATGATCGGGTTAGAAGTGATCATGTTAGAAATGATTGGGTTAGAAGCGATTGGGTTAGAAATGATCGGCTCCCATTTAAAGTACAACCAAACTAATTAAAAATTGTTCTTATACTATTTTTTTTTGTTCCAAACAAAACTTAATGCTTAAACAGTTTTGCTTAAATTATACATTTAGTATAAATTTTACTTAAACTATTATAATTTCAACTTTTATATCCCTTTTATATTTTATATTTCAACTGTTTTATTCTTCAATTTAATCTGCTCAAAATGAACTTTTATTATTTTTATAATTTAATATTTTCAAACTATCTTATAAACTTTTTAAATTCTGCTTTCTAAGACTTTTTAAAGTAAGCTGTTATAAATACATTTATGTTAGATATTCTTCTCATTTACGTGGCTAGAATAATTTTTAGGCAAGTAAATTAAAAAAGTTAAACCTATAAAAATTTAATTCTTAGATACAAAAAACTTTGAACTATAGTCTGTAAGCTATTCTGTAAGTCTAGTCGCAAGACTCTAGAGCAAATATTTTTTATAGCTTTTATGTTATACCAGCTAACCGTGTAGCTTTTTTTTTACCATTAAGTTTCTACTTATTTCTAGGACAAAAAAGTACCAGACACTTAATAAGACTTGTCTATCAATGCAACAATGAACAAACTCGGTCTCGGTGATCATCTTAAAAAATTTCATTTAAATTTATATGATATCCCATATGTTACTTAATGTCACTTGATTCACGTTTTAAGTTTTAACTATACTTAAATTAGTAGTTAGGTCTATAAATTTTTTGTATATTTACTTAATTAAAAACAATTAATCGAACAAAAGATCAAACAAAGTAACAACAGTAAAAAAAGTTAAAGAAAAAAAATGAAATTGCTTATTGCTAAAATACGTATACTAATGAGCAATAGTTCGTAAAAACTCCACACTTCTTTCGTAACTTTTTTGACAATAACTCAAGGCAATGTACTTATAACATTTTTTAATAGAAAAACCATCTTGAGATCTGTTGACTTATTAATGGTTTTTATCTATTCTGTTTTAAACACTTTAACACAAGTAAAAAAAAAAAACAGACATACTTCATAAATATAGATCGTCTTTGTTTATGTAACGAGATGGATTCTGATTTTATTGTTTTGTACTTTTCTTTTAATTGGAGATTAATCAGCCAAAAATATGCACTTAACTCCAGACAACGTTAAGAATTGGCTCATTAGCATTCAGCTTGCGCTTTGGTGCAGCTCTATTCTGTTAATCGTTACTTTTTCATTGATTTTTTTAGCTTTATTATTGCAGCTGTTGTATAATGTTAGTTCATTTCTGTAAATTATTTTCATTGTTTAACCGCGCAAACATCGTGTATGAGTTTATGTTTAGTCATTGAGAACAAAACATTTCAACCTATAAAGTAAGCTCTATAAAATTTATTAAAAGACCTAGTCTTTCGTGGATCGAGTAACAAAGTACTAGTAGGTGATAGCTTCAAATTAAGATAGAATGTTATCGTCAATTAAGCCCGTATTATATAATGTAGTAAGGTATATTGGTGACTTGGAAGAATATTAAATTTTCTAGGAGAGCAAGAGTCTTTACAGTTTTTTTTTTACCAATATTTAAAGCTACTTATATTAAAGCTTTGTTTTCTATTTCTTTAATAACAAGGAACTCATATAAATCTCTTACTTTTTAAGTAATTTTATTTTCAAACATAATAAGCAGATTAAGGTAAAAGAGTACAAGCTTTTTTATTGAAAAACAGATAGGTGTTAATTTTTTTTTGCATTCTTTCTGCAAAAAGCTTTATTATCAAAAATTAGTGTTCCAGTTTGCATCTTAAAGTTTTCTGTAAAACTATCTTAAGATGATATAGTTCATTTTAGGTGAATTTTTACGACCATAAATTATATTGTTTATTTTAGTACAAATTAAAGTTCAATAATTTTTTTTCTAAGTAAAATAGTTTTTTTTTGCTCTGTAATGAACTTGTTACAGTAACCTCTCGCTTATTTACGCACATTGTGTCCACAGAAAAAATGCGGAAAGATACGAGAGGTACCAAATTTACTTACTATATTGGCTGTTTTTTGATATTGCTTCTAGTTAAAAAAGCAGACTGGGGACTTTCCCACTTTTAACAATTTGTGTACTTTATTTATAGATATGAAAACAAAAGATAAATCTATACATCTATTAAAAAAAAGTTTATTTACAATAGTAATACTTATAGAAACATTTTACTAATTTTAATAACAAGTAGATTTTATCTTTGTTATAGTTTTCTTATTATGTATCGCTGTAATGGATTTCTTCTTTTAAACAAAAAAATATAAGATATAAGAAAAATGCTTAATAAAAACTGTATATGTTACTACAATTTTTTTAAATTTGACCTTTGCCCACATAAGGATAAACTTAAATATAATCTCTAATTGTTAAGAACATTTCTGATAAACTGAGGTAAAACTAAATGTTCATCAATTAGTCAAGGAACATAAGTTTACAAAGTCTAAAGATATAGAGAGGTGTGTTAGCATTTAAAAACATACTTTAAATACAATAAACCTAATTTGTGTATTTATAAAAAAATATATAATTTTTGAATTTTTAGAATTCTAAAATGCGTAACTAAATGAGAGTGCGTAACTTCACGAGTGCGTAAAGATGCGAGAGGTAACTGTAATTTTATTTTTTGCATTTAGTTGACTGTCAAGTATATACATACTTTGTGTCTTTAACAAGACGAGTTTTTATTACATCAAAGTGTAAGTATTTTCTATACCATGTGTTTGTTTATCAATTACAAATTGCAAGTGTAGTCTAAATTTTATTACATTTTTTACAACATCAAATGACTTGTGGTTGCTGAACAAAATAAAACTTGAGATATGTTCTAAAATAAACAAAACGTCTTTAGTTTTTTTCCTAATTTAATTTAAGTAAGAATTTTGTGTGTACAAAAAAAAAGCAAGTTTTTGCAGTCTATAAATATTCAAATAAAATTAAAATTCCTAAATGTTTTTTTGGTAATTACACTGCAGTTTATGACGCAATATACCGTTGCTTGCCTGTAACAATTTTTTTCTTTGAGTTCGAATAGCAATCTTATGTATCCTTTAAAAAGTAGAAAAACATTTTTTGAATCAAATAGTTCTTTAAAGTATACAAGTATTTTTGCCGATAAAGATTTAAACTTAAACAACTTCTTTTTAAATTTTTTAAAACTTGTTGATAATCATTTCTATTTTTGTTATGCACCATTAAACTTAAATGATTTTAGATTTATAAAAAAAAATTGATGCTGTTACATTTATGATTTTTTTCTTTTTTTTTTTTTTGTAAGCAAAGCTCGCAAGTTAAGTGTTGAGACTAGTAGGCTTAGCGAGCTAATAAAACTAGTTAATGGCCAACTCAAAACAGATCGGCAAAAGATCAACGCAAAGTGCACCAGTTACCAGTCCTTAAAAGAATAAGCCTCATCGCTACCAACAACTTATTATTTTTTACAAAGAACAAGCGTGCCTCTGAGAGAGGGATGTGTTGAGCTCGAAAGGGGCGGTAGTGTAGGGCTTAGAACGAGCAAAAAACAGCAGCCTCAAAAAAATGAGAAGCTCAACTCAATAGCGGCCGTAAAAGAGGTTTGGGAGCGAACGACAGTAGCATATTTGAAGTAAGGGATTTTGAGTTTGAAAATGACCGTTAGATAGTTCTAGGAGTAACGAGTTTTAGGTTTTAATTGGTATAGCTACACTAAACCTGTTTTTTAGTGTTACAATCCTTGTTTTAAGTTTTTTTAATTCTTGTTTCAGAATTTAATTGGAAACAATGGTCGCCCAACCAGCAATTTAAGCTGCAACTTGAGAGCTAAATTTTAAACATTACTTCCTAAATGTTTCAGCCTTGTTGTAAGGTTTTTACTACATTAAAAATGTTTTTTTTTTGAAAAATTAAGTTTATCATAAGTTATAATATTAAAAGGATCTTAATAAAAATATTTTAGAATTAATATTTAAGCTGTTTTATATATTTAGGCTATGAAATGTAGTTTATAGAGAAAAAAAAAACTTTTTTTTAAAGTAAGGAAAAGTATTTTTTTATTCATTATGTAGAACTAAGTTTCTAAAAGACTTGAGGGTCTGTTTTAAGCTGGAAAGTTGCGAAAACATTTTTTATAGTTTAGTTACTTATTTATAGACTTATTTTAAAAATTTTGAATTGTTTTTTTAATGCTATACTTTAACAAGCTAACTAAAACCACAAAAACTTTCGATTTTTTAAACTTAAATATAAATAGTATTATATTGATTAATATGACTTTGAAACTGATGGAACTGATAAAGTATTAAAGTAATTTTAATGTGAAACCTATCGGAATATTGTATAGGTTTTAATAAAAAAATAATAGAAAAATTTTAACATAACACGAAGTTTTAGGTGCAAATGAACACCGTTAAAAAGTCAGAAGACTTCAAGCTGGCTTTTCTGGAAAAAAAAAGTAACTATAGAATATTGCCTTGAGTTATCGTCAAAAAATTGTTGATGAATGGAAAGAAAGAACTGTGATGGTGTTTATACGAGCTATTGTTCTTAATTATACTTAATTTAACAACTGGTGACTTTATTGTTTTTTTTTTTGAAATATTTCTCTTTTTCTTATATTTTGTTGTTGTTTTTGTTGTTTAATCTCCTTTCAAAAAGTAAATTAAAAAAAAAACATTAATATTTATCAACAAATATCAAGTTTAGTTTGAGACAAAATAAACTAAACTTTACTATAATACCATTTTTTAAGACTAGTTTGTTTTTCTATAAGTGCTAATTTAAATGAAAAAAAGAAATTTTTTACTGACCGGATAAAAGTGATCTGGTTAAAAAAATTTCATGTTAGCTATAATTGGCTCTCGTTTTTCACTTAAAAACTTAATCTATTTAATTTTTTTTTCTTTAGAGAAATTAAACTATTAAAAAACTAAAAAATAAAATTTAAACTTGAAAATAACAAGAAAACTAAAACAAGCAGGAAAAAAATGTGATAGTAAAAACTTTAGTAAAAGCCTTAAGTGTAAGCTTACTAAATAAAAACTTTAGTTCTTTGTAAAAAACAATAAAAGTGCTATTTTTAAAACATTATAAAGGTGATGGAATTTTAAATAAAAAAAAACAATAATAAGTTTTAATAAGTCTCTTTTTCATTTTTGTAAGCTGAGTGTCATTTTTTGTGATAAATTAAAAAATATAAAACTGTGACATCATTACAGCTTAAAGGAACTAAAAAATATTTTTTTTTAAACTAAGGTAAATAAATCATTACTCCTAAGAAATTTTATATAAAACATCTATGCTTTAACTCAAAAACTTAATGTTTTATAAGTACCTTAAGGATAAAAAGAGTACTAAAATGGCTTTTGTTGTATTTGACTATTTATTGAAATAAGTTGTAAACGAACTTTATAAAATAACTGATAGGAAGTAATACATGTATAGTTTTTGAATTAATTTAACATTCTAATAAAGTTTTGGAATAAAAAACAACTAAATACTTTGTTTTACTTAGATGTATTGTTTTTCTTTATAAAATTAGAACACTTTACCAATTTTTAAATTTTGACGATTTTAACAATTTAAATAAAAGTACAAAAGTGAGTTCTGCCTACATAGTGCTATGCACATTATTATAAGCTAATAATTCAAATAAGCAGTATAACAAAGTAGTTTTATTGCTGTTTATAGTATGCTTTTTTTAATCAACAGATTTACATGTTTTTTTGCTAGTCATAATTGTTTAATATGAGTTTTTCATATATTGTAAGACTTTGTTGTAGTATTTAATTATTAAACGCTAATCTTTAAATGTTTTTAAATACAATATTTTATTACAGTTATTTATCTTTGTACCAATTAACAACTCGCTAAAGTAAGCAGTTTAAAAATAAACTTTGTTTTGATTTGTTATGCAATAACTTTTTAAATATGTAAATGTAGGTAAAATTAATAAAAAATAAAAGTTTGTTGTTTGTGGTAACGTTTTTTATTTTAATTCATTAGTTATATATACAAACATGTTATGTAATCTTAAGCAAGTTGTTAGATTTATAATATTTTATTATACCCATCTTCTCCTTTTATTTCATAAATTATATAAACTGAAACGAGTTCAGATACTCCTGTCAGATATTTTTACTATAAAACTAACATTATAGATATAGACTGTAGCGTTTACCAGTAACTTACTTTTTTACAATTTAAGTAAAAATTTGAGTCTAAAATCTTTCATGTGTTTTGTGTAAGATTATTAAGTGATAGATTGAAATGTTTTATAAAAGATGATTAGTTAAATTATATTTTGAAATTGGTGGTAGAACTTAAGTCAAAAACAAGCTAAATATAAAGTTCAATACGTAACTTGCAACTTGAGTTCGCACTTCGAACCAACGCAAAAGTTCGTAATCAATATAACCAGGTTTATCCAACTTCATTAATCTTAGTGGTAACATGTAAATTACATTGTAAGTAACGTCAGTTTTTAGTTTAGACTCTTTTTTAACAACACGTTATCATAGGTTTAAAAGATTAACTTAACAAGCTTTTGAAGAATTTTAAGTAAACACATTACATAGCTTTTATGAGTAATAAAGTTAGCTTTCACTTTTCACGAATTAAAACTTACATCAAGTGATTGTATATTTTTGTTATTCAAAAATATTTTTTTTTAGTTAGTTGAACATAAGCTTAAAATCAGGTATATTCTGAAACTTTTTGGTAAACATAAAGAAAAAAACACGTATTTAAACAATATTTAAATTACTTTGATTTTCTATTAAGTTCAACAATATATACTATATATTCTAATACTTGGAGCATCAACAGTGAACATGTAGTTTTTTTTTGATTATTGTTCTTTTATAACATTAAGTTGTAAAAAGAGTTATAACGTTAAATCTTACTCGAACATGTTTGTTTTTTGTTTTTCTATAAAAATGAGCTTGACAGAAACAGAGATGGTCTTCTAAAGTTATTGTTTAAAGTTGAATTAGATATTTTGTTGTTTTATTCATGTCCACTTGAAACCAAATTAGAGGCAGACTTTAGTAATTGATTACAGTAAGAAGCACAACACGCTGAAGCTTATGACCCAAGATGTATACCTGAATACTGCTTATCAATTAATTGCTTGCCGATGTCTCTCACAAATAAAGTTGCTCCAAAGAAGGGGGAGTTTTATGTTGATTTGAAGCAATTTAAAAACAGAAGTGTAATAGCGACATCATTAAAGTCAAAAGACTTGTAAAAATCAGTTCATAAAGTAATGAGCAGAAATATCGAAATTTTTCCAACTAATAAAAAAAAGACATAAATCTTGCAATCCAGTCGTAAAAAAGCCAACTACGATCATGCTAAACTTTTTTTCGTACACCCATTATATTTTGTGCTTTAAACACTTGATAAAATTTGATGTTACTGACAAATATACCGAACTTAGGCACAAGCTACCGTTGGAACTAACATGTCCTTACAACTATGAAAACAGAAAAAAAACTGAAATAGTTTCTCTCAATCACAAGTTTAAGCTGCTGCCGAACAGTTACACGTTTATTATTAAGTTTCCTGTGTTGAACAATGGTAAAGAAAAATAATTAAAATCGTTTTGATTAAAATTAGATCTACAACGCAGTTTATTTTTAAGGAAGAAAATAAATAACCAAATCAAGTTTATTAGATCAGCTTATGAAATAATTTTTTTTATTTTTTGTATTTCAACTTGTTTATAAAATGAACTTTTAGTACTTTCGAGGGCTACATCACTGTATGATTGATGCAAAAAAAAAATAAACTTTAATGTTTCTTACCACGACTGAAAATAAATACAAATATTCTATTACAACTTGATTTTTAAAGCACACATGCTAATTCAAATAGTGTGAAAAAAAGTTTTAGCATAATTTTTATACAGTTATGCAGTTTATTATAGTCCTTTTTATAAATAAATTTTGTTTTTACTCTAGTTTTATCACACATCTAACAGAAAATGCACACATAAGTGTAGATTAGATATTTCCAAAGTCAGCAGTATTGTTACGGTTATCAGGAAGCACCAACTATTATAGGGTCTAAATAAAGTAATTAAATACCTCTTATTGAAAATAAACTTTAACTATCACTTTATTGTCTATAACACCAGACTTTAATACTGCTTTTTAAATATTTTAACTGTTTGGAATCTCACAAAAGTTAAGTATTATAAAACTTTGTTTAAAAAAAAAACCTATATGAAAACTAATATTGTACACTGCATATTAAAAAATGAAACAGTAATATAATTAATATAAAATATTTTTCGGTTTAATTAAAAAAAAAACAATTAAAAAAGTAATTAAAATGATTTTTTTAACCATAAATTGTTTTGTATTTTACATATTTTACATTTTTATTTTAGTTATTTTTTATTTACGATATCTTAAAAAAAAGTCTTAATATTTGTTAATTTGTTTTCCCAGAACTACTTTAGCAACTGATTATCTCTTATGTTTACTATCAGAATTGAACATTGTAATAAAAAGATTAATCTGTGAAAATTAAACCAAATACCTCTGTATATAGCTACACAAGTTAAAACTTCCTATTGTTTGATTCAAAGCAAATAACAATACTAAAACAACTATATAAAAAATTATTAATTTGATTTAAAGAAACTGCTTTTAGATTTTTTTTAATAAAAGTCTTGAAAAATTAATAAGTTAACTCTTTTTTTTTGTAAAACCAGATTTTACTGCAGTGTTTATATTCGCGTAAATCAATTTGTTATATAAAGATAAATTATTGGGTTATACAGTAACTTTAACAATTTTTAATATACATAAACCTACATTCTAAAAGTTACAAGTGTAATTTAAATTTTAACCAATGTAGTATAGTTAAAAAGTATCATAAACGTCTTTTTTGATACTTAACTTAGAAAAAAGAGTTTATTAGAACATCAAATTTTTTTACAGCTTCCTTACTTGTAAGCCTCAACAGCTTAATTAGCATACATAATTGATAAAAATGCTTAAAACTTAATTGGGTAATAAATCATAACGTTACTTAATTAAAACCTAAAATAATATAAAGTCTTAATTAGTTCTTCCGCAAATTAAACAGTTTTATACTAACTGGTTTGTATAAATACAGCACTCTAAACTAATAAATAAAGTCAGTTTGTAGATATTTTCTGCTACACGTTGTGTATTAAAATCCATGGTTTACTTTGTTACGAAGTAGGGATTGCATTTAAACAAAAGTAATAACTACTAATTTTTATGTCTTCGCTTTAAGTTTAGTGGAAAAAATTGTTATAACTAACACTTGTAATGTTTTTCATTTAGCTTTATTTTTTTAAGTATACTTTAGTTTTGATTTTGATTTAAAGTTGTTTTTATTATCCGATTATATATTAAAGCTAAAAAACTTGTTTTACTACAAACTATCTTGAAAATAATTTAATTTGATTTTAATTTTGTTGTTTTGATATTCAGAATAGGGTTTGATGCTAAATGAAATACAATAATATTTAGATAACAGATAAAATGGAGAGAGTATAATACTAATAACAATTTATACAAAGTTGTATTTCTAAATAAGTAGGAAGCTAAAAAATCTTACAAATATAGCTAAAAAGTTAGTTTAGTTTAACAGATTAAGTAAATTTTAAAGTCACCGAAATTATTAACAACTAAATGCTAACCTATACAAAAAATCAAATGTTTACCATATAGTTTTTGCACGTAACATTTGTTTTTTGTAAAAGTATAAATAACACTTTGTCCAAGTTTAGATTTAAGAACTTTCACAAATTTACAAGCAAATTTAGCTTAAGTCTTTGTCATTTTAGTAATTGACAGTTTTAAAAGTTTTGTTTAAAAGTGTTGTAAATTTGCACACTAGATTTATTAATCTTTTAATTACAAAATTGAGCTATTTTGTTTCTATTTTAAAGCTCCTTTTAATCTATAACTAAAAAAATTTCTGTTTATTTAAAATGTTTGTTTTTAGAAACCAAGTAAAAACTTTTAATTTTTAAAACATCTAAATTAGACTTTAAACAATGATTACATCTAAAATTTTTCGAATTGTGATAATTTTACTCTTCATTCAATTATCATTTGAGTTTAATGTCGACATTAACAAAAGTTCTACTTCTTTTGTTCAACAGTCAAGTACCAAATTTAAAAGACCGGGTCAATTTTTTGGCAGTTCATTCTTTCTAGAAAGAATCAAAGCTGGCTCGAGGTTAGTAAAACTTAAACATTTCTGAGGTTAATTGTATAACGTTTTTATGAATTTTTGGCATAATATGCTAATAAAGTATAAAAACAGGATTACTGTCACTTCTCCAAAAGCTGGGATAAACAATAAAAGTTTGTTGATATTGATAAGTTTTTGGATAGTAAATAATAGTATTAAGTTAATTAAATGTGTTACTTGTTTCCAATTCTAGATTTACGAACATACTCTAAAATGAGTTTTAACTTGAATATCCATATATATATATATATATATATATATATATATAAGTATAATAAAATATTCTTTCTTATGTCGAACAGTAAGTTCTTCTTTTAAATTACTATAAAAATTTAGAACTTTCTAAAAGTATACAAAAGTGCACCGTACCAAACAATTCGTTGAAAAAAATTAAATGCTCTAACTTACCTGCAAACTCTACAACTATCTATGAGAGTGTTAAAAGACTATCAGATGGAAAAATATTGGTATGAGTATTCTTATTTATCAATTTCAAAATTATAATCTATATATTTTTTTTTTATTAGCTAAAAAACTGTTTTAATCATTTTTAAGTACAAAAGAAGCTAGTATCATACATTTCTAACAAAAAGATCATAAATTTTTTAATTTGTCTTAATTAGTTTACATAATTTACTCTTTTTATCAGAGTTGTTCACCTTCTTTTATAAAGGATTGTTCTAAAACAAGTGGTGACTACTTTACTCCTGGTTTATGCGTGAAGTTAAAAAATAAACAGCAACAAACACTTTTCAGCTCTGGTATGTGTATAGTTAATAACAAGTAAAACCAGTAAAGTTTTTATAATTTGTTCTATCACTTCGAGTTATCGATAATAATCGTTATATTAGATATGAAATATTTCAGAAAACGCTGTACTTTATAATTACATACAAATATAAATAACTTTCACTCTTTATGAATAGTTAAAAATACGTTTAACTTTACAAATATACTTCTTAAACACTTAACAAAACTCTATAACCTTAGCGAAATTAAAAACATGAAAGTAATTTGTTTAAAACCTAAAATATATTTTTATAGCTTTTACAATTAAGTTAAAAAACTTTGAATAGTATTTTAAATTCAGTTAGTAACTTAGTATCGAGTAAATTAGTTTATTTTCAAAAAGAGTTTCACGCTCAATTTTGTAAATGATAGTTTGAACTAAAAAAGAATAATCTTATAGTCGAAACTTTATAACTTAAAATCTAGTTTAAAGATTTTTTTTTCAAATAGTTAAACTAGTGAACTTTATAATTTTTGTATAAAAAATAAATAAATTATGGGTAATAATATTAAACACAATTTATTTTTAATTTTAGTCACAGAAACTTAGAAAACTTATGCGTTCTTATTTAATATTATAGACTTAAGTTTAAAACTAAATTACATACCGAAGTTTTAAGACAAAAAAGTATAAATTTATAGATTCTGCTTTACTGTAATGTTATTAGTTGTACTAAATTTACTTAAAGATATATGGTTATTACTTCGAGTTTTGGATAAAGATCATTATCTTACATATAAAAATGTCAAAGAAAACGTTTGAATTTTTTTGTTTCATATACAAATAAAAACTCTGCTCATTTTCTATGATTTAAAAATATTTAACTTTACAAATATACAATACTATAACCCTAGCGACAATAAAATGAGTAATTTTTCTTAAAAGTAATTTATCTAACTAATAAAATTTAGCTAAAAACTATTTGTATTTCACGCAATAACTTTAATGTATGAATTTATTTTTAAGAAGTTTTGTATAAAGCTAATTAGCTTGATTAAAAATAGATTATAGTATTTAATTTTGTTGATGATAATTTAAATTTAAGAAAAAAAAGAATGATCTGATAGTTCAACATTTATAAACTGTTAAGGTTTAAACCATAGTTATAAAACATTTTTTCGCAGCATGTCCAAATAAAGAAACAAAAGTTGACCTTATTTTTCTGCTGGATGGCTCGGGCTCGGTTGGAGACGAAAACTTCAAAAAAATATTAGAATGGGTGAACAGAATGGTAAAGGTTTTTACAGAAAAAAACTTTAATTTACATGTCGGTGTCATAGTGTACAGGTATTTTTCCTTCTATTAAAACTTCTAAAACTAATTTACATACCAGTTATAACTAAATTTTTAAAGTGGTTTTGCAAAAAAAAAATGTAAAAAACGTCAAAGTAATTTAATATAGATTTTTTTGTGAATATGATAGTGAATGTTTAACTTATTATTTTATTTAAGAAAAAAAAAACGATTATGATATAGCTTAATCATAAAAATGTTAAAAACAAGTCCTTGTGTATCTTTATTAAAGCTCCAAACAATTTAAATTGTATAAATTTCTAAGATGTTTTCATTATATCCAATTTTAACATATAGTTTTTTGATAGTAGTTAAAACAAGTTTTACTTTTTCTGTGTTTAAAATTTATTGCAAGTTTACTTTAAAATCACTATTAGGAACAATGCAACTACCAAATTAAAATATATTTTGTAAGTGAAAATCCTTTTAAAACAAATAAAATAGATAACCAACACAGATATAAGTTTTGTTTCTAGTAATTACCATGCAAAAGTAGAAGTAAGTCTGGAAAAGTTAACGTCGTACAAAAATTTTGAGGTAAGTTCAGATTTAATAAATCTTATGATTTATGAAATGTCTATTTAAAAAAAATTTAAACGGTATGTAACTACTTCTAAACATGTTAGGAAATAATAAAACAAAAAAACAGTAAGCTTTCACCTAAGTAAGCACTTTGAATACAGCGCATATAAGCGTACCAAACCGGCAGTGCCTATCTATATGAAATTATGTTCTTTTATTACCTACATTAAGCATATCATATAAAACATGTTGAAAGCCACTAAAATTGACTATAAGAGACAATCTATCAAACAAAATCTTTCTTGAAAACTTATTTAAAATACTTACGTATTTTTTTATCTATGTAACTTTTGTTTTTTTGCATAACTTTTGTATTAATATTTAAAAACTGCAATTAATTTTGAGCCTAGATCTGATGATTAAAAACAATATTATTGTCTTTATGAAGCATATTTTCTCTTTTTTCTAAAATCATATTTTTGCTATGATTTACTTAAATTCCCTTTAAGTAGGCTCTGTAAAACGTAATTTAGTTTATATAATCCCAATATATTCTAAATATTTGTTTATGTTTGTATATTTATGTTCATATTCAAACAAAAATTATTTTTAAACATCTTGTATTTACACATAAGTAATTAATAAATTTTACTAAACAAAGATTTATAAATTCAATTATAATTTATTTTATTAAGTTGTTTTTATTTAAAGTACCTAATAAGGGTTATAAAATGTTACTCTAGCTACTTATTTTTTCGCATTTTTGCATTTTATCTAGTTGTCTTGGTAAAATGCATAACATAAATGAATAAAATGGTGCTCATGGCTTCCATAGTCATTACTGGCAATAATGAATTTAACTGAGAATACTTAACAATTTTATAAACTTAAAAATCCCTTTTTTATACGCTTTTAAAATGTATGTTTTAATCGTAGGGTATGTAAGTATCATTTGCACTGTTTAACATTTTTGTATGACTATTCAACTCTTTTTTATTTCAGTGTTTTAATCATGGAGTTAGCAAAACTAAATTGCACTGTTCGTCATTTAATAAATAAACTGTTATATGTTTGTTTTAGTTATTAGGTTTTATGAATAAACTTGTTTACTGATTCCTTAAGCTTTATTTTTTATCAACTTAATATAGTATACGTTATTTCAAAATGTAGTACTTTTATGTTATTGTTTTTAAGTCTTATTGCCTACCTAAAAGAAAGTTATACTGGCAGTACGTACCTAGGAAATGCATACCTAGGTGGCAGTTTACTGCAAAGAACAATTGTTATTGAAATCTAAGTATCTCTTTTTATTAATGGTTTTGTATTTATTTAGAAAACAATAGGAAACTATAATAAAACAATTTTACCTGGGTTCAGTACTCCTACATGTAAAGCATTAGAAAAAAGTTTACACGTTTTCAAATCTTCACAAAGATTTTCAGACAATAGTACTTCTAAGGTTCTGATTACATTGACTGATGGAAAGTGAGTTTCGTTTGTTTTAAAAACTTTTAAGTATTAAAAAAAAGATTTGAATTAAAAATCTCTTTAAAATCTAAACTGTTTCATTTAAAAGAGTTTAAGAATTCTTGTCATGGTATTTTAGATTTAACTTACAAACTTTTAGTTCACTATATTTAGACCTTTGGTATATGATAACAAATTAAATTAGGTCACACTGTTAATATTAATTGTTTACTATTTGTTTTATTTACTTTTTATTGAATGTTTTCAAACTAAAGCTGTACTAAAATATAAGTTTTGTTTTAACAGATCTTCTGACTGTGGTTTAAGAAATGGCCAAAAGTATAAACTTAAGAATTATCAAAAATCACTGAACCGTAGCGAAGTTCACATGTATTCCGTTGGAGTCGGTTTAAATACTGAAGAGAGTGAACTACGGGTAATTTTGCGTAAAAATCACCCTAAAGTACATTTAAACTAAATTTAGTGTAAATGAGATATTATATTTCACTATTTATTGTCTACTTTAGTTTTACCTTCAGATAGTTTAGTTGCAGAAAGTAGGAGTTATCTACTATACAGTAGAAAGCGACTTATAATTATTTTTTGTATTAAAAACACCAATAATCTTTTTTTAAATTTTATTAAAATAGAAAATTATAACATTTTTTGTTAGTTTTAGTTCTAGTTTCATCTAGTTTTTGGGACAATAACTTAAACACTTATTACATAGTTTCTACATTACTTCATCATAATATTTGCAAAATTTATTAAGCAAAAACTTTGGCTATTAAACACTATACTATACCATTAGAAACAGTGTAAATTTAAGAATTTTTTCCTCATTTTAATCAGTTCGCTTATTTGTTTACACGCACACGTTGGTCATTTCCGGGTTCGATAAATAAGTACATTTATAATTTTGTGATGGTTGTTATTTGTATATTTCCGTATTTTACAAATGATGATATTTGTTTTTATTAAAGAGGAGATTGTTTTGGCTAATAATAGCTTAACATTTCAATTAGTGAATTATAATTAAAACTATGAATCTAGAGTATACTGTTTCAAAAGAGTACCACAAATATATATTAAATTATCTTTTAATTTACTTATAACACTTTAAAAATTGGTAGATTTTAGCATCAAATGTTGATGAAAGAAAGTACGAAGTAGATGATTTTGAAAGTTTGAACAACATTGCAACGGCTCTATCAACATCTGTTTTTGAAATAAGTCTCGAAGGTAGGAGTCTTTAAGAATTACACATTTTCCTAATATGGTTTTTTAAAATATTTAACCTTTATTAATGTATTTTGCTGATTTGCAATTTAAATACAAAAGTTTATCCGCACAGAGGTATTTAAAGTATTTATCTAGTTGTTGTTTTTTGTTTTAATGTAACATAGGTACTTAATAGCTTCAATAGAAATATATGTGTAAGATTAACTAACGATTGTATACAATCATGAAAAGGCTTATAACTTTTTTTATTTTAAAAAGTAGTAATTTTTTAGTTGATCTACCGTACTTGAAACATAACATAAAGGAATTTAGTTTAGTTGACTAAACCATTATTATTACAGTTAAACCTTTAGACTACAATAGAAAATAACTGTTTTTTAATATTTTTTATTACTGAAACTTAAAATTTTCTGCTTATTTAAAACAACAACTACTTCTAATTAGTTATTTTTAGTTTTTGTTGCTAATACACTTCTGTTTATATTACTTTTACTTGAATCTTTGCTGATTAATTTTATCATCTACACTGGAACATTTTGTAATCCTTTCGTTGTTTTTAATCATTATTTTTTTTTTAATTCGACGTTTAATAAAAATCAAAAAATCAATAAAAAAGCCGATATATTAAAGGCGAGAGTAAAAAGATAGTTTATATTCACAATTAATATTCATATTTAGTTAACTTGTACTATATATCTAATTTTCTTAAGTAGGAAGTCAAAATCAAAACAAATCTAGTAGCATGCTTGAAAGGGCTCAGATTGGATTTTCAGTTTCTGCTCAAAAAAAAGTTGTTTTTTTATATGTAATTTTCATATCATTAAATAGAGATAACTGTGAATGCAATTTTGTAAATTTTTTTTATCTATTATTAAATTTTGATTTAGTATAAGTTTCTAGTCTACTATGTTAAGTGTGTTGTTTGTGTGTTTGTTATTCTTAAAGAAGCAAAAAAAGAAGCCATCAAAGAATAAATTGAAAAGTTTTTCAAGAAGTTTAAAGTGAGTTTTGTTTAATAAACTCTTACCGTTAAATTTATTTATATCTTAAACTGAATAACTTTTAACTAACAATTACTCGCTTTTAAACTTCGAAACAAATTATAGATATTAAACTTGAATTTACTTCAATAATTTTGTTCATTTAAATTAAAATTAGTTTTTACTTATAAATCTGAGAATAAAAGTAGATGATTGAATTTAAAAATAATAAAAGTGCAGCATATAGGCCTAATGGGGAAGCACTGCACTATAAAATAAAAAGCTAACGCATCTTATTAAGTACCTCAAAGGTGATGTGGAAAACTTGATATTAATTGATTTATAATATGTTGATGTTATTTAAAAAGTTTTTGAAAACTTGATGATAAACAATAAATTTTTGTATAAATTATTTTTGAAAACTCCTACCATCTTTGTGTTTAGCTTAAGAAAAAATTAACATGTTTTTCATCTAAATACTAGATAAATTTAACAAGTTTTAATTACGTTTTTAGTTAAAAAATTATAAATTTGCATCTTACATTCTTAACTTTGCAACAAACACAATATTTTAAGAGTTGCAAGTAGTAGTTTGCAGACTAAAGTAGTGCACGGCTTCCAGCAACAATAGAATGTATTCTGAGTACAACAATTAAATTATACTTGTATATTAAACGATAGAAAAAATAGAATTAACGTAAATTCAGAAGTAAAATTAAATGTTTTAATAATATTTAATTATTTGTAAAATATTTTTGTAAACATTTATAATTTCCGTTTTAATCTTCTGATATAAAATGTTATTATATTACTTATTGACAGGACAAGCTTATGGTAAAATCAATAAAATTAGATAAAAAATTACATTGAGTGAACGATACAACTTAAGTTAAAAATATTCGTCTGCTCTGAAAAACAGCTATAAACTATATTTTTATGTTACACGTTCTAACATTTAGTTAGATTTACTGAATATTTTTATTAGGTTTTGCATTGAAACTCTACGATTTTTGTAACCTAAAATCATATTTTAAGTTGTTAGAAACATTATTACAAGCAAACAAAGTAAAATCAAAATCTGTTATAGCAACTTAACTTTTGAATGTCAAACATATGTATATATATATAAATAGTTAAAAAAATTGAAACAATTTATCACCTTAACAAAAAAAATTTAAGTAAATCGATTTTTGGAAAAACATTATTCTTGTAAATTAATAAAAAAACAATTCAAAAAATTAAAATTCAAGTCTGAACGTACATGCTAATCAAAAAATACTATATTTTTTAAGTTATTTTAATATAAACTTTTAACAAATGAAGTTGACGACCGTTTAATTTCAATTGTTTGTGAACTGTACTAAAACATAAAAAAAAGCAAAACACTAAGTAAAAGTCATAAGTTGTGTTCTAAAAACCAACCTTTTTTAATTTTTGATATTTCTAAGACTTAAAATGTTGACAAATAAAGTTTTGAAAACATAGTTGATAAAAAAAAGGTAAATACAAATTTTTGTTAACAAAATAAATGTTTACTAAAAGTTTGAATATCTAGTACCTTTGTACAAAGATATAAGATAACGAAATATTAAAAATAAAGGATACTTGTGGTTTGACAAAAAAGTCAATAATTTAATTTTTTTAAGTTCAAAGAATTTTCTAAAACAACAAAATAAATAAACTTAAATAAACAGATTATGAATAGTAAAGTAGATTGAAGTTAATGGTTATTTATTTATTTTTTTTCATTACGTAGAACAACAACTCTAGTGTTCCAACTCACACGACGCCCTTGGTAGATAAGTAGATAACGTGTTGACTTTTGATAGAGAACATCGCTTGTAGTATGCTGGGTCCTTGAGAAATCCTTCACATCTATACTTGAAAGGGCTTTCATAAAAAAACGCTTTTTATAACTCGTATAAAACTTTTAAAATACAAACAACATTTCAGCTTTTAGTAGTTTTAGTGATTATTTAGTAGGCTGTATTGATAGTTTATATGTTACTCTGAGAAAAGTAAGAGATTATATTAAGTCTAATATTGATAAAGAAAATGTCAGTTGTAATTGGCGTTACACCAGAACTCAATTCCGATGCAGATTGTAAACACGGTTTCGGTCATGAGTGCAAAGTAGTTGAGTACAGTAAGAAGCCTAATAAACTGAAGCTTTACGACCCAAGATTCATTCCTGACTACTGCTTATAAAGTAAAAGCTTGCCAAGATCGCCCACAGAAAAAGGTAATCCGAAAAAGGGGGAGTTGTTTGTGATATGAACAAGGTTGAAAACAGAAATTTGATAGTAACTTTACTACAGTCTGAAGATATGTACAAGTCAGTTCATAAAACAATGAGCAGACTTATCATTGTTTGACAAAACAAACATAAACAAAAGTATTACATCTTGCAGTCTAGTTGTAAAAAAGCCAACTACGATCATGCTAAACTTTTTTTCGTACACGCATGATATACTATGCTTTAAATATTCGGTAAAAATTGCTGGTACAAACAATTATATCGTTCCTGTACACAAAAACACAAAATGCCGTTGGGAGTAACATACCCTTACAATCAGGTTACCAGAAAAAGAACTTGAATAGTTTCTCTCAATCATAAGTTTAAACTTTAACCAAACAGTTATTCGCTTTACTTTAATTTTTCTGTGTTAAATAATGAAAAGAAAAAGAAAAAAAGGTAACTTTTAAATTACAATTAGATCTACAATAAAGTGTGTATTTCAAGAACAAAGTATGTAATAAGTTATACTTTTTTATATACATGTCATTTAAAATAAATGTTTTAACCATAGTTAAAACCAAATGCTTAAAGTTTTAAAATATTTTTCTACCTAACATTTTGTATAGTTTAATATTTTATGATAATCATCCTTTTAAGTAACTTTTATAACAATAAGTATTAAAATTTAAACTATTAAAGCCTATCAGTTCACATAGTTTAGAATTAGCACACTTAAGTGAACATCAGATTTTTTGTATTTAGGCAGTATCGCCCTATTAAAAGCGACTCTCGCTATAAAAAGCAAAGTGAATTAATAAAACTAAACGGGTAATTAAATATTAAGGATGGCGATTATTTAGTGAGTGATTGTAAAAGTGAATTCGGGCAAACCTGGTGTACAAACTATAGTTTTTACTAGTTGATATATAATAAAAAGCTATAACTTTACTTTATTAAGTTAGTATAATAGTATTTTATTAAATTGGTTTTAAAGTTAACTTGATAGAAATCTACTCAATTTAGTTTTTGTTAAAATTCAGCTACAATTTTTTTAGTTGTTTTGTTTTACCTTTTATCAAACACTTCGTTTTCCTTTAACCAAATTGGTTATTTTAATGATGTTTATGTTTATGTCTTAACTACGTGGTCTCCAGTAACTTACTGACTGCTATACTTACGAGTAGTAAATAATATGCTAACAGAATTAGTTACAAAACTGTTTCCTAAGTTATGAATAAAACACACTTTGAACAAATGCAATTTACTTTATTTTTAATAAAAATTCTTAGTTTTGAAGAAAGAAACTATTAAATCACGACACAAATAAAATGTATAAAAAGTATCAACAATCGTAAAGTTATATAAATACTAACATCAACTCCGCGGTGTAGACGTTTTCTTGTACTCAAAACTTGAAGTAAAACGTTGACTTTAATCGTACTTAGTCGTAACGCAGAATAACTTTGCAACTAACTTTAACGCGTATTTGAAAGACAAAACGCCGATATATACTCGTCGGAATGAAATTAACTCCTTGAAATAATAAAAATGTTTGTTTTTAATACTGGAAGCACGTCACGAAATCTGCGTAAAACAGTTTACAACATCCGCTTTAAAATACGAAAATGAGATGTTAATATCACTACATTCCAATTGAGGTTTAGCTTGGTCTATATTTCTAGATAAGCCATAATATTTTGTTGTCAATCTAGATAGATAAACTTTATACTATTAACAATGTTTTGTTTGTATAAACATGTATTTTACATGTTTTTTTTAACGAACTGTTTGAAATTAAAAATACAACGTTTTAAATAATTTTGAGAAAAAAAAGTTCTAAACAATTATATAAAAATGATATGAGAGTAAAAATTAATATGTGTTTTAGTAGAAGTTAGAATACTCTAAGTGTACAAATTATAAGTAGTTGAAAAATACTACTGCTTATAGCAAAATAAACATAAAATTTTTCCTAAGTGTATATAAAAATAAAGAATGTCGTAACATTAATTAAAAAAACTTATAACTGAACACAAAAAATTAAAAATTATTTTTTTTTGTTTTTAAAACTTCAAATAAACACAGCTCAAATATCAACATACTAATTCTAATTTGTTCAAGTAGATATTTATTTCCTCACCTTAAGCCAAATAGTTTGCGCAATCCTGTATATTTTTATAGTTCAAAATGTTAAGCGATATCGTACTTTTAATTTATTTTTGTTATTTTTGAAACGTCTGAAACTTGTATAAATTATACTAAACCTTTTTTTATATTTAAAAATTATCACTGTTTAAAACTCTTTACATTTTTGTTTTTACGTTTTGTATTTTTTTCTAAATATATAAAACCACTAGGTATCTTACTTTTTTCACAACTTATAAATTTTTATTGAAAAGTAAACAAAATTTTGATTTGTAATTTTTTTATCAAATAATGATGATTTTTCTTATTTCTCAGCGATACTTTTACAATCAATACGAAATATTCTAACTTTGAAATTAAGATGCTAGAAGTTTTTAAGGTTGGAAACATAGCATAACAACTTTGTGAGAAATCCTAGAAGGTTTACAAAGTTTGTTGTGGAAGTAACTTGATTAAATAACTACAGTAAGATTATCGATAAAGCATTCACTTAAAATCCAGAAAAAAATGTGTACCTTACAAGGATGAAGCGGTTATTGGCTTTACTTGGTTTCTTTTTTAAGTAACTAGTAATTAAGAAGAAATTAATAAATTCTTAATGATTTGAATAAAGTCCTTCAAAAAGTTTTACAAATTTATTGAAAAAATTATTATGTAAGAAGCTGCTGATTTATTAAATCCTTTAAACTATTTTTATTAAAAATTGCACATAGAGACTATCCCGTAACTTTTGTTAAACAAGAATATATTTGTTCCGAAACTAAAATAAACTCAATTTATTTTATTTTTAAACAAGTTTAAATTTGCAAATAATAAGTAAAATGATACAAAAACTCGACTAAACAACTTTTAAAAACTGCTTTACATAATTAAAATATATAAACTAACTTTATTTTTTATTCTGCTACAAGTTTAAAGAAAGCTTTTCATTTAAAATCAGCCAACCAAAAAGTTTTAAAAGAATGTTTTATAGTTTTATGATAATATAATATTTTTTAAATTCAAAGGGTTTCGTTTTAAACTTTGGATACTTTTGACCGAATTAAATTTGTTTATTATTTATACAACGTTAGAAAAACCGTAGTTTTACAACTTGTTTTTTCTAATTGAGTAGTAAAATAGTTGTTTACAGCTGTGTTTAGTTTGTGTTCGAAAACATAACTTGTTAATAATTTAAATTTTGTTTTTAGCTTAATTATTTAGACTGTAGCTGTTTGACAAAATAGTTTATTTTTAATCATTGAATATGTCTTTCTTTTAATAATTTAACAGTTAGTTACTGTTTTTGATTAGTACTTAGATTTTATTCTTTTATGTTTATAACATTTTGTTAACCACGTTAGCTTCACAATATAAAGCAAAATTTTTGCATTGACAATAATAACAACACTGCATATAAGGTTATATTTAAATTACTATGCTAAAAAAGATCTTAATTACTTAATAAAATATAGCATTCAATTTTACTTTTACTTAAGTAGTTTAAAGTACGAGTTAAACTGAATGCAATATTTCATTAAATAATCAAGATCTTTATTTTTAGCATAGTTATGAAAATATAAGCTTAAATGCAATGTTGTTTTTTTAACAATGCAAAAGCTTTGCTTTACATTGTGAAGCTAAGGTGAATAACAAAATATTTTAAACATAATAAAATAAAACCTAAGTACTAATCAAAAATAGTAATTTTTATGAACATGAAAAGTTTTAGACAGTTATGAAGTAGACAGTTACGTAACTTTCTAAATTCTCAAAGTATTATCAAAAACTACAACACAATATACATTAAGTTGAACAAAAAATAAACCGACTGAATTGAATCTAGACACGCTCCTAACTTATGATAAATTGCTGTTGAGATTAGATAAAATATTTGAGTATTAAATTTTGTTGTGTAGTTTTATACAAAGTAAAATTTTAAAATATACGCTCTTTTAAACAATTTTCTTTTGAAAAAATAAATTTTCAAAGATAAGTTTTATATTTTTTCACGAAAATTAACAGAAGTTAAACTCACATATATATACTTTTTTGTATTTTTATTTGTAAAAATGGCTTACTTTATAAAATTTAATATATAACTTATTACGTTTCTAATCTACATTTATGTTAGACCTTAATCTTCCTATCGTATGATAAAAAAGTATATTTTTATCGTTGAATCAAGTATATAATCTATCTTTGTAAGGATCTGTGTATTATCTCAGTCTGTAAGAAGTAGGTAATAATAGCCTTGATGTTTTAATTATGAATTTAACCTGGTATAAAATTATATAAACTTCTAGGGTTGTTTTTCGGCTAAAAAACAGTTAAAACTAATACATTAGTGAATCAATTCTTTCAAGAGTTTATTTCACAGACTAAGTTTCGGTCAAAGACTTCGTCAGTGCTAAAAAAATCTTATTCAAATTGATTCTATTTGAATAAGATTTATTTAAGCACATTATTATTACTATTGTTGTAAATAAAGTCTTGAAAGAATAAATTCATTATTTCTCATCTAGTAGTTGAGATCTCTTTGTTTGTTTTCTATAAATCAAAACATATAACTAATACATTAGTAAAAATTATTTAATACTATCAATTTAATATAAACCAATTAATATTAAGTTTTCCACATCACCATAGAGGTACTTAATAAGATGCGTTAGCTTTTTTTATTTTATAGTGCAGTGCTTCCCCATTAGGCCTATATGCTGCACTTTTATTACTTATGAGAAATTTGTTTATTTTTTCTCTGATTTAAATGTTAAAATGTATTTAAAGCTTATTAAAAGATACAAACTATTGAAATTAATTATTATTTTAGTATTTATTCTCAGGAAGTTTTGTGGCAAATTACCTTTTTAAAAATAATTTACGAGTTGTTATTTAAACGTTTAATAATTTAAAAACAAAAATGTAATGCTCGAGAACTAATAAACTAAAACTCACCTTAACTTTGCAGTTGATTTTTTTCAGTCTCCTTTTTCACTTCTTCAAAAACAACTCACACAAACACAAGTACACATTAAACAGTGTATATTGAAGAACTCATACTAAGTAGTTTTATAACTTACAGTAAAAACTATCTTCAATTAAAAAGTTAAAAGAAACTTGTGCTGATACAGTTCTATCCTACTTAGTAGTAGTAGTTTATATTATTAAGATTAAATCAAGTTTTAAAAATAACTTTTTATGAGCAGAAACTGAGAATCCAATTTGAGCTCTTTTAAGCATGCTACTTGATATATTCTGATTTTGACTTCCTAAGTAAAAAAATTATAATACAAGTCGGTTAAATAAACTATCATAATCTTATTAAAGATAATAATTCTTAAGTAATAAACTGTACAATGTACATGTTGTGGAAAATTATGAAAACAGCCAGCAAGTTTATAAGCGTTTATTAAAATAATAAAAACTCTAGTACAGGAACCTCTCGCATCTTTACGCCTTCGTGACGTTACGCACTCTCGTTTAGTTACGCATTTTAGAATTCTAAAAAAACTATAAAAAAAAACTTTAATTCTTTTTAATATTGCAAATGTTAGGTTTATTGTATGTTTTTAATTTAAAATATGTTTTCAAATACTAACTCATCTCTCTATATCTTTGGACTTTGTAAATTTATATTCCTTGACTAACTTGATGAATATTAAGTTATACCTCAGCATATCAGAAAATTTTGTTAACAATAACAGATTAAATTTAAGTTTGTCCTTATGTGGGCAAAGGTCAAATCAAAAAAAGTTGTAGTAACATAAACAGTTTTTATTAAAGATTTCTTTTTCAAAAGAAGAAATCCATTACAGCACCAAATGCATACTTTTATAAAAGACTATAAAAACAAATTTTAATATAGACATCACACCATTTCTTAATTGTAAATAAATGCTTAATTATAAGTTGAATTTGCTAAGTACAACATAATATAAATGTTAAGTATCAAATAAGTCACATATGAATAGAGATAAAGATAAAATTTATATGTTATAAAAATTAGTAAAATTTTTCTACAAGTATTAACATTTTATATAAATTTAAATGCTTTTTTTAATAGATGTATAGTTTTATCTTTTGTTTTTATATTTATAAATAAAGTAAACAAATTTTTAAAAGTAGGAAAGTCCTTTGTCTGATTTTAACTAGAAGATCAAAAAAGCAGTCGTTATAGTGAGTATATTTAATACCTCTCGTATCTTTACGTTCTCTCGTATCTTAACGCATTTTTTTTCTCTGGACACAACATGCGTAAATAAGCGAGAGATTACTGTATTAACAAAGAAAACTTAAAATTCATTAGAAAAAGTGGAGATCGTTTTTTTGTAATAAACTTATAAAATAAGTATTTCAAACAAAAATTTATGATTATTTTTTTCTGTTATAACTAAAATTTATCTCTGTTATTAATTTGGTTTAATCAAATTTAATACTTCTTTATTATAATAACAACAAATTAAACAGTATTCTTTCTTTATTGCACTGACATATGTATCTGTGTGTTAACTCGTTTAATACACATAAACATACATCAGTGCAGAAGAGAAAGAATACTGTTTAATTTGTTGTTATCAATATACATTTCAGTGAATTTTTTGCTTGGATCTTTATTAACAAGCGCTTAAATTTATATCTACATTTTTGAATAGTTAATTTCATATTATTAATAAAACAGATCAACAAAATAAAATACATGGAAATAACTGTGTAAATTTATAACCGTTTTGTATGAGTATAAGTAATTTTCAGCTAAACTTATATCTTTTGTTTAACTAGTTGTTTATAAATAAACTTTTGCATTTTATCTTCAATAAAACAAAAGAAAATACTTTTCTAAAAAATTAATAAAGTGTGTTTTAAAGCAAATGAATAGTTGTAGTGAAAAATCATACCTTCAAGACTTAATTCAAAGATAGAAGTGGTAAGAGACTCTGCAATTTTGTTCAAACTATCAAAATTATCTACTCTATAGCTTCTTTCCTTAACGTAGGACGCTAAAATCTACCAATATTGTACGTATTAATACTATGTTTTGATATACCTTTGTCGTAGTTTAGTTTTAAAAAACGATTTACTCTAAGAAAAAGTTTGTAAGTAATAAACAGTATATTGATTCTTTAATTGCTTAACAAAAAAATTATTGGCTATAACAAATACACACATTCTCATTTAAGTAACACGGAAATATAAAAGTAACTAAACAAAAACATATATGTATTTAAACGTTAAAACCGGAAACGGATAACGCATTAAACGTTCACATGTAACCAAAACAAATTACAAACATACAAAATGCTTATATTTAAGTTGTTTGTATTTGCACTGTCAACTCTTTTTTACCCAAGTCTTGGCTTAATAAATATTGAAAACATTATACAGACAAACAATTAAAACAATTGTTTAAAAATTATTGTCAAAAAAAGTCTAAATATATTAACTCAGTTTTATTTCAAATTACGTCATATACAATTCAAAGAAACTAAAAATATTTAAATTACCGTTAGTTCTTTCTGACTAGCTTCACCAGCATAAGCGCTGCCAACCCCAACAGAATACATGTGAACTTCGCTACGGTTCAGTGACTTCTGGTTTCTTCTAAGTTCACCCTTATAACAATCAGTTGATCTGTAAAATTAATCTTATTTTGATTTTTGTAAAGCTCTTAGTTTAAAAGAGTAAACCATTATGTGATATGGGTGGTTACACGTCTTAATTAGTATTATAGTCTAGTTTAATTCTAATCGGTAACTAATTAAAAATCTGGTTTAAAACTAAACATTTTGCTTTTTTTTAATTTAACTTTAGAATATGACAACAAAATCTACTAATCATGTAAAAAAAAGTTTGAAACAAAAGATTAAAGTTTTAGATAGATAAAGATATATGAACAAAAATTAGTATACAAGAATAGAAAGCAAATAAACTAACTGTGCATCAGTTAATGTAATTAGAAGTTTAGTAGTACTTTTCTCTTTAAATCGTTTTCAAGATTTGAAAACACCTAAGCTGTCTTTTAAACCTTTACAGGCGGGAGTGTTGTGTTTAGGATAATTGATGTTTTTACAGTTTCCTAAAGTATATAAAACATGAATAAAAATTGATACATCAGTTGGTGATCTACCAGATCCGGCCGGACCAAGTTTTGTTCGACAGGGCCAGATCAACATTTAAAAAAAAATTCTGAACCATTACTATTTTTTTAGATAAAATCGATCACTAATTTTAGAAAATTAATTAAAAGAGTACACAAAGTATCCTGGAATTTTAAATTAAAAATATTAAAAATTTTTGGCAAGAAACTTTTAGCGAATATTACTGCAAATTAAAACAAATATTAGATAATTCCTGGAAAATTAAAATTAATTGGATAGTTTAGATATTTCCGTATCTTGGTTTAAAAATTAGATCCAGATCCTGAAATCAAAACCAAAACAGGATCTTACTGAACAAAAATTTCATAAAAACATCAGGATATTTATTTTTTGGATCCGATATACCACTAAATTTAGTAATAATTTTTGTCTACATTATTTTAAACGCTTTTTCCTAGTATTAAAGTATTTAAGTACGATCTAAAAGTATCAATATTTAAAAACGGTTAAAATAAAAGTATTCCGATTGTGAGTTTTATTAGTTGTGTAATTTAATGTAACGAAAGATGTTAACATGATTTAAAATACCAATTTATTACTAATAACAAAAGTTTTTTCCATAAAACAATTTTATATGAGCAGTGCTTTTAAAAACTAACTAAATCTAATTGATTATTAAGTGTAATTTACCTCAAAACTTTTGTACGTTGTTAATTTGTCTAGCTTTACTTCTTCGTATGTTCGGAAATTACTGGAAAAAATTCTTAAGTTTATACTTGGAAGTTATTGACTAACAATATATTATTTTGCATTTACTTTAGTTTGAAAAGCGTAATTAAAATATACCTGCAACAAAGCTTAAACACGCAAAAACTAATACAATTTCAACACTATTTTAAGAATTGTACTGAAAGATTGTTTAGGGAAATGTGATTTTTAAAATGTATAAATGTGTTTAAAGTTAAAAAAAAACAGTTAAGACTAATTGTAATCATATGTATGGTGAAGGCATAATATACATTAATATTTTTAATTAATAAGTACTTAAATTTTAATAAAAATATCTTTATTTAAAAATAAACTATTTTTTCTTTAATTACTTTAAAGACAAGTTTAAAGTTGTTATTATAACTGATATGAAAACCTAATTCTAAAGGTTTGAATTAATAAAGTATACCTAAAGACTAGGACACCGACAAACAAGTTAAAGCTTTTTTCTGTGAAAACCTCCACCATTCTATTAACCCATTTTAATATTTTATCAAAGTTTTTGTTTCCAACCGAACTCGAACCATCGAGCAAGAAAATAAGGTCAATTTTCATTTCTTTCCTCGGACAAACTTGTATAAAATTATTGTATAGATGTTTTAAAGAAATACTCAAAATTTTGATTATGAGATAGTTAAAAAAACTTAGTTTTATTACTGTTTAAAGATTAGTCAGAACAAATCAATTCGAATTATAAACTATTAATTTAGAGTAAATTTAAAATAATAAAACTTAATAAAAAGTATTAACATTAGTTGTTTAATTAAATTAAACAACATAGTCTTCAGCTAAGTTTTACTTTTTGAACAAAGCATTTTTATATTTTATCTACACCAATCTTATAATTTTTGTTAAGTTAAACTTGTTTAAAAATACATTTAAGTTATAGACTAATATTAAAAAGTCAAACTGTTAAACGATCGACTTGAAGTTATGACTGTTTCATTTTAAAAGTAGCAACATTGTTAACATTAAAACAAAACTAAAAACTTTTTCAAAGTTTTTCTAGTTTAAAAACTCTTGTAAAAGTTAATAAACAAGAAATCACTAGTTTTGTAAATCACTTTATTTAAAAAATATTAAACTATTTTTTTCAAATATTTAATCAAATGCTTTTTAAATTGACTTTTTTTAATGCTAACAAAATGTTACAAAGTTAATTAATTTTACTGAAATTAAGAGATAAACATACTACTGCTAAAAAGTGTTCGTTTTTTTTTGTCTTTTATATTCACGCACTTTCCAGGAGTAAAGTAATCACCACTTGTTTTAGAACAATCCTTTATAAAAGAAGGTTAACAACTCTGATAAAAAGTTTATTATGTTAAGTAGTTGAGTTAGATTTCTTAAATTTAGATAGTTGTTCTAATACTATAGTAAGTTTTTATTAAAAAAATTTACTAAAAATTATTGTTATTTTATTTAAACTTATGAGAAATTAAATCTATTATAGTTTTTTTTCATAAACAACTTTCCCCTACCAATATACTTCCATCGTGTAGCCCAGAGATGCCATAATTCGAGTACTATAAGCTCGTCATGCTTAAAGAAAGCAAAAATTGCTAGAGTAAATTGAGTAAGGAGAAAGTAGTCAAATAGAGCTTAAATAAAATACTAGAATAGAAGTTATATCTACATTTAAATTACTGATTTTAGGAAACAAAAAAAAATTATAAAACAGTTTTGACGTGTTAAGCAGTGATTTAATAAAAAGAAAGCTAAAATTGTTTAATTCTTTCCATTACATGATATATTTAACTTTAAAATAAAGTGAAATATAAAAAACTTATTGCAAATAAAGTGATTAATTTTTATTATTTTAATAAACGATTTGTTAAACATGTTTATTAACAATTTAAAAAATATGTTTATTTTAGAGTAGTTTTTTTTTTTGAACACAACACAAATAGACACGTAGAAATTTCTACTTAAAGGAAACAGTTTTACGAGGTTTTATAGCATAATTTTAATATCAAAAATATCAAATTAAGCTCAAAAGTCTTAGCAAAATAATTAAAACTTATTACTTAGCTTAATTAAAAACTACAAATTTAAGATGCAGATGAAATCATTTAGAATTATTCTAGTTAATTAAGTGAAATTTGATATGAAATATTTTGGATGTAAAAAATGGCAATAATTTAAAAAAATTGTTTTAAGCCTAAATAATTTTTGTTCAAGTATTACAAATATGTCAAATAGTTTGAAACAATGTTATAAAAAGAAAGAAGCTTAGTAAACACAGAGATAAAGAATGTTATAGATGTTTGTATTAACAGAAAAAAAATAAACAGTTCAACATTTGAAAAATTCAGTTTTTAAAAAAACTTATACAGACTATTATTTAGATAGCCAAAAAAAAACCTAATAAAAGCAGAATTTTAATTTTTTGCCAAGTTTTGTAATGTGTTTTGTTTATCATATAAATGAAAAACATGTACATTACAGCTTTTAAAATTTTATGCTTTTTTTCATACTTCTAAATAAAATTTGAACTATAGAACAACTTTTTTAAGGTACAAAATTTAAAAAGCTTCATTAAACAAACAAGTTTTAAAAATCAAAAATTGTTAAACTGTAATTTTATTATCAAACTTAATCAAAGTAAGTAAAAAAGAATTTAAAGTTGTTATTGGTGAAAAAATTTGTTGTGTATAAACTACTGAAGTGCAAAATTAAAATACAGCTTGATTTTCAAATGAAAAAAAAATTAAACATAAAACAAGATACTTATGAAAAAAACAGTTTATATATAATTCTCTCAGTTTGAAAACAACTGTTTCGTTCTATTAAAAACAATGGCGACGCGTGTCTTTTTGTATGGGATTGGCATGGTAAAGTAAAAAATATCCTAGTTTAAAACATTAAGATGAAACTCATAATAGTTTTATAAAGAAAAATCCAGTAAAGAAATAAACAATTTTTAGCTTTTAAACAAAAATGTCTTGAACATACTAAATTGAATACATTTTACATGAAACATAAACAAAAAAATACATTGAAAAAGTTTTTCATGACTTTATATACAATTTTTAAATAATAAACTAAATTTATTTAAAAGTATTCCAATACACATAAGATTAATAAATGTATTCAAATGAAGCAAATTTGTTATCAGCTACTAAACATTGTTATGATCATACAGCTTGTAAAATTAAAACATATCATAAATTAAGAAAAAATTGTAGGAATAAACATAACTTAAACTCAAGATCAAAATAAGTATGATTGTACAAATATTAAGACTAAAATACTTTTTTACAAACAAACTAAAATGAGTACATGTTTTTAAAACCCAAAAAATTTTCAATTTACTACACAACATTTTTGTTCATATAGTAATTCTTTTTAAATTCTTTTTTTTTAGTATTTTTTCTGTGGTAGAAAAAATAAAATTACATGTTGTAAACAATTTACTATCATCCAGCTTTAGAAAAAAAAATAAAAACTAAGCTTTTATTTTAAAAGAATTTTTTAACTATAAATTAGTTGGAAATTTTTTTGTTCTACATAATTATGAAAATCAATCAAAGTTGAGCATTTAGAAGTCAATGAACTTTAAAATAAACAAAATTTAAGCAGCTGTAGTTTGGCAAAATTAAAAAGAAAAATAAACATCAATAATAACTTTTTGTAGATATCAAAGTTGACTTAAAATGTAAAGATACTTTTAAAGCAATTAAAAAAAAACTGCTTTAAACAGTAACTTTTATTATAAGACACTAAATTAGTTTTCAGAAGTAACAAACAACATCCAAAATTAATAAAAATAACACAAGAAGGAATTTTTGATTGAGACTTTCACCCCCTCAACATAAAAATCTTTAAAAGTTAATAATACAGTAGAACTTTTTTATATGTTTGATCTTTTTAAAAACATGACCATAAAAAAAACACCAAAAATCTACTTCTTTGTTCAAAAATAAAATAAATTTAATAAAGACGACCTAATAAAACAAAAAATAAAGTTCTTACTAATACATTTAAACTTAAAAACAAAAATAGTTATATATTTTTTAAATTCTTTGATAAAATATAACTCTTAAAACCAGAAAAGAACAACATTTTCTTAACATTTTAAGCACTATAAAATATCTTTATAAATTATTTTATTTAAATGAATAAGTTGTTACGAAAACAATTATTTAATAAAAATATTAATATGTGCTAAACTATATAAGTACAAAAATGATTTTATAATTACTCTTTTTCTAAAAAGTTATCTGAAAAAACATTAAGAAAAAATGACTTTAGTACTTCAAATATACTCTGGCTTAGAAGAATGTTTTTTTACAATTAACATTATAATTAAAATTACATTAATTTTAGAAAATATAATAACTTGGGTAAAACAGTTATTTTTATAAGCAACAAGACATGCGTAAAACCTTGAAATTTTTCATCTAGATAAAACTTTTAGCTTAAACATATAAAAAAATTTTTTAAATTAAGAAATTGCAAACCTCTTGCTTTACACCTTTGTTGTAAAATCTAGAGTGATTCAAATTTTTTTGAACTTGAACTTTTCAACAGTTGTGTAAGTAAAATTTTTCTGAAAACTTGAATGTGATTACTTGAAAAATGAAGATAGTAAGTTTTTTTCAGTTGGTCATTTTTTATTTCCTCTCTCTTAAAAAAATTATTGTATTCTCCATCTTTCACCATCTATCTGTCAAAATTTAGTTTATAGAACAGTTAAAAAACAACTTATTGTTTATTTAAAAGTCTACAAAGTAAGGTTAAACTTAATAAGTTTATTTTATTGATTTCTTTATATAAATTTCTACTTCAATTTCTACCCATTCATTGAGTAGAACAAAAGTTCTTAGTTTTTTTTTTCAGTATTATCAATCTCCACTAATTTTTACTAATTTTTTTAAGTAATCAATTCAAATTTAAAATTTATATATAAAACTTAAAATTTTTGATCAATATTGATTTAGTGGTTATACTAAAAAATCAAACCATTTTAAGCTATAGTTCAATTCTTTGAAACTTTTAAAACTTTATTTTAGTGTTCTTAGTAAAAAATCTGGAACAAAATTAAGTAAACATTATTTTCACTTTAAAAAAATAGTTACAATCAGTGTTATCAGTACATTTCTGAAAACTTGGAGAAAAAAAACAATTTTTTTAGTTTTAAGAAAAACATCGTTTTAATTTTTAGAAAAATATTTATTGTTTTAAATTTTAATAGGTTCATTTTTCATTGAGTTTTTCGTTTTAGAGTTTAGATTTTGACTGTAAAGTTTTTTTTTAATTTGTAGCTCATTATAATTTTGATTAAGTTGGGTATGCAACTCGCTGACTGAGAGGTATTTTTGTGTATCCAAGTCCTTGAACCAAAAAACTTTTGAACAATTTTTTGTTTTTGTTTAATAAACCATTATATTAGCTAAATCAAATATATTAAAAGTTTTACAATGCTGAAAAGTATTATTATTTTATTAGATATCAATTACTAACTTTCTGTAAGGTGGTAATACTTGTAACTGAATTCGAGAATCAACATCCCATATTTGTATTGTGTGAAAAAAAAACTCATAGAAGGGTTGTCAATTTTTTTTTGAGATATTTCTTCTAGGTTTTCTGAATTTCTTAAAGTTTTTTAAAAGTACACATTTTTGGGTCTATTTTTACTGTACAGCTAAGATTATAATTGAAAACTATGCTGCATTGTATAACAACATTGAAAAAATACTGTAAAGCTACTTTTAGTCTACTTTATAATAAAAAACTTTTTGATGATGACAAAATATTTTTATCAATATGGTAGATTTTTCGTGTCAAATTAAGGGCATAGGGGGTCAGACATTTACTTTTACTAAAAATAACACTAGATTTTATATGAAAGCTATAAGTACAAACTACAAGCCAGTTTTTATAGAACTGTAAAATCTTAATTTATTATTGAGCTATTGTAGTTTTTATAAGTATTTTGCATTACAAACGTATAGACCGCATATTTTTTGGGGTCAATTTTCTCCAAAGTTTAAAAAATAATTAAAAATCTCCCTTCTCCTTCATTATTTGAGCTAGAGACCTCAAACATTCCTTTTATAGTTTGAAAGAATTTGAATTTTTTGAATTATAAAAATATAAAAAATCAAAAATTTTAGATAAAAAACAAAAAAAATAAATGTTTTTTTATTATTTATTTTTCAATTTAAAAAATATCTGCATTCAATCTTTTCAAAATTTATCAATATACTTTCTGAGTGAATTTGAAGAAGATTGCAAAAATGAAGGAGGATATAGATTTCTAGTGAAATGGTCTTTTTCCACTTTTACTTCATATACTACATTATTTGTATTACAGTTTTAGGTATTTAGTTAAACTGTATTAAGCAAAGTTATTAATAACCATGGAATTTGCAATAATGATTTATTATTTTTTCATGATAGTGCATACACCCAGCTGTAAAACTTAAAATTTTAATTTAAAAAATATAACACTATATTTTTATTTACAAAATACTTCTTAAAAATACAAAAAGCACATTACAAATGTTCTGTTAAATAAAAATAACTTTTAAACTAACCAGAAAAAGTTAAAACTTACCATAGTACTCTATTTTTTGTCATTTTTTCCAGGTGTTCCTTTTTCCTGCAGCTTTTAAGCTATTGTACAAAAAGAGGCAGTGACTTTGTTTTATATTTAATGCTATTAAACATATAAAGATATAAATCTAGAAATATAAAGGTGCACAAATATTACTAACTAGGTAGCTAGTTTGTTAATGGGAAGTAGTAGATTATAAATTAAAAAAAAGTGAAAAAATATTTGAAAACAATTTATACTATTTTTTAAGAAGGGAAAGTTGAGATAAAAATTAAGGTCTAGAAGCAAGATGATTATTTCAGAAAAAATAAGACTGTAACTTAGAAAGCAAAAGTCAAAACTTTTGTTGTTTTAGGTTTGTTTTAGGCAAATGTCAGCAAAATAGTATCTGTCAAATAAATAGTTAGAAGTTATTAAAGTGTTTTATTCACTTGTATTTCAAAACTTACTTTGAATTTTTTAAACAGTAAAGAGTAGCTTATTTTTGAGTGTAAAAAATTTACTAACTTTTGAAAAAAATGAATACTCAATAACACTTAAAGAATTCAAAGTAAATTTATAACTAATGTTTATTTATTTAAGCTAAAATAAAGAAGAAAATAAAGTCAGATTTACTAAAAAAAAGGTTTGTAGGAAATCTTTTGTCATTGAAATAATACTATTTCATTAATAGTATTGAAATCTTTGTAGAAAAGTAAAAAAAAATACTATTGACCTTTTCTAAATTTTCGTCTTTTTTTTTTGTTTTTTTTTTACCCTAATGTATTTTATTTGAGTAGTTTTAGAATTTCACTTTTAAGAAAATATTAAACTTTATAACTAAGGTTGCTTAACATTTGGGGAGATAATTTTAAGAAAACATTTAAAATTATGAGAATATTTAAAGAAATAAAAGTTTGTTTCATGTACTTGTATATGCATATATATTATATATCAAAATTTAATTAAATATTTAGTGGTTTATGAAAACTTACTAATACTTTTTATTTAGGTTTTATATAAGATCTTATGTTGAGGTGACAAAAAAAAAGGGTTCAATACTCTTTTGTAACAAAAAATAATATTAACTCTTAAAAGAAAACTCAAATTATATATTATAAAATGTTTTTGATTGAACACTTGAGTTGTACTTAAGCATAACTTTGAGGTTTAGTTCAGTAAAAAGTTTTTGATACAAACTTACAATGAAGAAGTTTTTTATCTCCAATTTTAAACATTTTAATCACTTTTAGTTTAGATCAAATAAATGTAATAAAATGTATTTCTTTTCTTTTTTATTAAGAAAATTTTCCTTTCATTATAGCAAAAGTTAAATTATAAATACTACAAAACATTTTAAAAATAAAAATGTTATAACCAACAAGTAAAAAGTATTCATATGGTTTTTTTAATTAATTTACTCATTTTTTTAAAGCTTTTTATTGATAAGTCAATTGATAATTCACTGAGAATGTTTAAGAATGATTGCTTATAAACTTTGTGAGGATCTCTCTGACTTTGTTCCCTTAAATGATAAAAACTAATTTATGCACAAATTAACTGTAAAAACTAACTTGTAGCCAAACTAAAAACCTTAAAATCAAACAAATTTTTTTAATATCTTACCCCTCTTTGGCTTAACTATTGTGTAAAATAGTTTCATATTACCTTAATTGTTTTTTATGAAACTTGTTAAAAATTTAACTATATCTTTATAATGTTTAATCTGCTTTTTAGTTTTGATTAATTTTCTTAAATATAAAATATAAGTTTAATAAAAGTAAGTATTTTAAAATAAAACATCATTACCGTGTTCTTACTTCAATAAATGTTTTTTCATTGGACAAAATTAGATGGCATAAATCTAAACACTGCTACAACACAAACAATTATTTGTAAAATCATTTAAAATTTTTGGGATATGTTGTTATACTTACAATCAAGATTTCATTTGTTTTTATTTCTTTTAATAATGTATAGAAATTTTACAACTTTTAAAACTTTAACTTAAAAATAGTACACCTATTTGTGTTTACAAAGTATAGGTCATTACTAAAAGCACTTTTATACATACATTTCTTTAAAATAAAAAGTTTATATTTTCAGACATGTTGATAAATGAAGAGTTATGAAGCCATAGTTTTTTTTGTTCAACTAATGTATTAAAAATATTATGACTACCTGAACTTTACCTTAAGAAAAACCTATACTTGTCCGGATTTATTTCTAAAACAAAACTATGTAAAAAAAAACCTTAACAAAATAGTTGAACTATACTTGTAATAAAACAGTGAAAAAAAAAATTTTAATGATAATTTTCTTCTTTTTTATATAATTATTGCTAACTTATTTAATAAGATTCACTGCTTATGTGCTCCTGGAGTAAATGTGGTGAAGTTGAAAATCCTAAACTTAAATTTTAACATTAATAATGGTATTTCTTAAAATATTTTTTTTTTACTTTTATAAGTTTTTGGCAACATAATTTTGAAAAAAAAATATTTTAATACAAACCTATCTTATCTGATTCTAAGTTGTTTATTGTATAACATTTTTTATACAAGTCTATTGAAATTTGTGATGTTTCTGATAATTAAGCAGTTATATTAGTTAAAATGAAATTTTGTTATTAAAATAATAAAAACTATTTAAGAAACTCTTACATACAACTTAAGTCAATTAAAAATAATTCTAAGGTAACTTAAGAAAAAAAAAATTCATATACAAAAGTTTAAAACATACATTTAATTTTTATAATCAAATTGAAAAAAAAAACAAGGTTTATTCTTAACTCATGTTTTAGTAAAATTTTACTGTTAAAACAAGATACATCAATATAAGCTTTAAAAATCTAATTATTGATGAATAACTTACATGTTTTTTTTTACTTCAGCTGAACTCTTTTTCAATACAAAGTGTGTTTTTATAGGATTCTGTATATAAAAGTGTACAGTATTTAAATATTTGAAGTCATGTGCATTTTGAAGACAGATTTTTAATTCCTTTGGTAAATCCCCTTTTTCATTGATCTTAGTTTTGGCCTTGAATCTAAAGTCGGATCCCATCTATTGTAGCTGTAGCGGCTATTACAGTGTAGCCTATTAGTATTTTTGTAGTTAGAATTAGACTTTAAGTTTATATTAAAGCATTGATCTTTTTTCAACGATTTTTCAATGAGGTCGCATACTTGTATACGTTTTGAAAGTTCTAAAAGTTATTTTTTAGTAGGTTTTAGTTAGATTGTACTGTTTAATATTAGAATGATTATAATTTTTATATAAAAACTTCGTTAAACTCAGCTAACGACTTTTCTTTAATTTATTTGTCATGTTTAATTAAAAACAAGTAGCATTTAACATAAAAAAAGCTTAAAACTTTATGAGTTCTTTCAAACAATTTAATAACTTCAACAAACTTCTGTTATTTATTCCGTTATTTGGAGAAGTGAAAATAAATCTGTTTTTATGTTTTTATTAAAATAAGTTTCCTATAATAAACCTTATATAAATTGAGTATTTCATACCTTAAACCAGTTTTCACATTTTCTGCAAAAAATGAATTTCCAAAAAACTGATTTCTTTTTTTGAACTTGCTATTTGAAGGTTGAATAAAAGATAAAGATATTTTATCAATATCGACATTGAACTCAAATGATGACTGAATGAAGGCTAAAATTGACACAATTTGAAAAATTTTACTTTAAATCATTGTTTAAACCAAGCTGTTTGAAAATATTTATAAATATTTAAAATTTGAAATTTAAAAGAGCTGAACTTAAAGTTTTAGAACGAGCAGAATAAATTAAGTAAAGTTTGTTAGTTGGAAATGTAATTGAAAGGTCTTTCTTAATCAATAAGAAAAATAAGCTTAAGCTTTTAACCTAAAACGTCAACGAGTTTTGTCTCGTAAGAAAACAATACTTAGAGAAAATATTTTATTCTTTCGATAAGCAAAACATATTCAAAGTCGTAAGTTACAACTGCTTATATATTTAAACACGTTTTCTAGATTAATTTCAATAAAAACGTTGTTATGCTTTTGTGAGATACTACTTTCAAAACTTTATACTAAACTTTTTAGAGTGTGTTAAAATTAGTTCAAAGTTGTTGATAATTTTGTTGATTTCAAAGCCTATTTAACCTAATAAAGTAAACTACAATAAGTAAACTACAATAAGCTAATAGCACCTCTATTTGTAAAATTGGTCATTCATAGCTTATAAAAAACAAAACTTACAAACAATCTAAGTTAAAAAATCTGTATATGCAAGTGAAACTTTTTTTTAATTCTTTGAACGTTCATGTTTTACTGCACCTATCAAAATATGATTGAAATTAATACAAAAATTGATTGTATAGCAACAAAAAAAATCTTCTCAAGTATGTAGAAGTACAACTAAATGTGTTTTCAAATAACTCTATTTTATATAGCACATTAGTTGTTCACAGTGCATTAAACCTTTTCTTTAAACGTAAAATATATTTATTATACTTTAATGTTTTATTGTTGATTTGTTATAAAACTTCTAGTATAAAACATCTTGAAAATTTAATATGTAATCTGTTTTGTCTTATACCTTATTTGCCAAACTAAACTGCATTCTCTTATGCTAAGAATCAAACTGCATCAAACATTTTTACGAGTTTAGTTTAAAAACTCTTCTTCACCATACTAAATAATAAAACATAAATCTCAGTTATATATAGTTTTAAGTAACTTTTTCACCATAACAACATCAGCAGTATTGTTAATATCTAGTTTATTTTAAAATAAATCTTCAAACTGATTTTATTTATATGTTTAGACGACTACTATTATACAAGCTTTTAAATATGTATTAAATTGTTTAATTTGCGGAAGAAATTATTGAACCTTAATACTACTTATATTTTAATTAAGCAACGTTATGTTTTATAACCCAAATAAGTTTTAATTTATTTTTATAAATTTTGTATACTTACTAAATGTATAATGCTCACAAGTAAGGAAACTGTAAAACAGTTAGATGTTTTAATATACTCTTTTAAATTAAGTTTCAAAAACCTTTAAAATTCTATTTTAATGTACTTCAATAGTTTAAGTTTAAAGTAAACTTGTAACAACTTGTTTTAAAACTAAGCTTAGTATATGTACAAAACTTGTGAAGACTTAGAAATATTTTTTTAAAGATGGAAACTCAAAAAAAAAAAACATTAAGTCGTTATTATAGCCCTTAACTTTATGTTCTTCACGTTAACTTTTTTGATCAAATTTATTTATTTTATACAAAAAAAAATTACATAGTTTTTAAATCCGTACAAAGTTCTTAAAAAAAATACTAAGGCTAATTTTAATTTTCGCAAAAACACATTTAAATTTACAAAATAATATCTAAGATACACTTACAAGTATAAATAAAAAATAACTTTAAAAGTTTAAGTTTGACACAAATACACTTTATTTAGTTAGTTTTAATAACGTTGTAAGAGAAAAAAAAAAGTAAAACTTAAAAAAATACATTTTTAAAATCTAAAATGTTCTACAATATAACTAAGTCAAGTACTACTTCCTTGTAAAATAAACTTTAAAATGTTTAATTTTATCGAGAAACGCAGTCATTTTGGTTGTAAAGTTATTTTTAGGTTTGTTATTAAAAACGGTAACTATCAGTTACGGATATGCATAATATATAAGTTTTGCCCAATGTTGTGTATAGCTTTTATACGATTAAAGCTATAAACTGTTATAGCTTTGCTTACCACCAACGACTTAACTATATTTTTCTAAAATTAAATATACACGTAAATGTTTATGAAAATCAAACCTAAACTAAATTTATAATTTAAATTTGTTAGTGCTATTTGTATAGACATTTATTTAAATTTAAAATAAAATCTTTTTTAAATTTTCTTAATATCAAGATTAAAGCAAACTAAAAAATGGATTAATGTTACTTATACCAATACAACTAGAACTTAGTTTTCTAAAAGGTTTATTTAATTTATGTACTTAAGTGTGTTATAATGAAGGATAGAAAAAGAAGCCAAATAAATGAATTAAAAGTTTTTTTCAAAAAGATTAAGGTGAGTGTTTGTTGATAAATTTTTAACCATTAAAGTTAATTAATTACAAAATATGTAACTTGTGGATAACAACGTGTTATCTAGTTTAAATATAAGTTCTACTTGCCATAAAACATACTACCAAAGTAAAAATTAAATAATATAAATAAGTTACTTTTGATTATTTTTTTGAATACTTTTTGTAACCTTTAATTTAAATATGTACATATATTAGTTCACTTGAATTGATAAAAGTGCAGCATATAGGCCTAATGGGGAAGCACTGCACTATAAAATAAAAAGCTAACGCATCTTATTAAGTACCTCTATGGTGATGTGGAAAACTTAATGTTTAATTAGTTTATTACTGTTGTTATTAAAAAAAAATTTAGTAACAGAACACTAGATTAAACTAAATTTCAAAGTTATGAATACTTTTTTTAAACTAATTTGAATTTTTATATATTTAAAAAATTACTATACTAGTACCTCATATTTTAATTTTTTAAATTTAGACAAAATTTTAGGTAAGTACGTCTTGCAGGCAACAATAACCAACTGGTGCCAGCAACAATGGTCTGCATACTGTGTAAAAGGATTAAAGTATACTTATATACCAGATGAAAGAAAGGGTTTATAACACAAACGGATTACAAACTAAATGTTCTTTAAAAAACATGTGTAAAGTAAATTGTATCTATAAACTACAAGATAAAAAACTTACTTATAAAGGTCTATATTTAGCGTAGGTTAACAAGCTTTTCTCTTTTGTTTAAACTTTTAATTTATTAAAAAACTAATTGTTTAAAGTGTAAACAAATGTAAAGATCTATTTATATAATTTTCAAAACCATAAAAAGTGAATAACAAAGACCTAATATGAAAATGTATTTATAAAACATCATAATCTTAAGAACAGTACGAACACAAATGTTTACGTTAAAAATAGTCAGCTAAAAGTGTATTGGAATTTTTAGAAAAATTGATAATTTCGAAGCATCAAACTGATTAAAACGTCGGGCTAAATATTTTTCATTAAAAGTTAGTTTTAATTTTTTATACATAATGTATATTTATATATATATGACTAAATAGCTTTAATGAAGTATCGTTTAAAATTAAATAAAAACATAAAAATTCTGAAAATATTTTGTTTGATGATTAGCATTGTTTAAAAAAAAATAGTTTGCTCTTAGAAACAGTTATGAGCTAAATTAGAACATTTAACAGTATAACATTTAGTTTCAATAAACTTTAAGTTTCTTGACGCTCACTATTTAGTTATTATATTAAAAGTATAAAAGTTGTTAAAGTTATAAAAGTTGTTAATAAAATTTAAAACAAACTGGTGAAAAACATCAATAAAAATGCTATTCAATACATCGATGTAATCATAAATGTTTATATTTTGTTTTGCAACATAGCTTGTGAAAATAGAGTAGTCTCAGTTTAACTTTTTTAATCTTAAGTTAATTACGTTGTCTCTTATCTAATAAACTTCAAAGTCTGTTTCAAATATTTTTTATTAAAACATATTTAATGTAAGAAAATATCTGCTTATCAATATATTTCAATATTTAAAATAAAATTTAAAATAAAGTTTAAAAAGATTGGTATTAAGTGTTTATTTTATAGAACAAGAGGAAAGAAACGAAAGCAGGTAAAAATAATAAACCATATTTATAATAAAACACTTTTTTTTTGCTTTAGTTTTTATAAAAGTTTATTATATTAATTTAGTTATAATAGGTACACAGAAAAAACAAGAACTAATAAATTACAAAATTATATAGAGCGTTCACGAGAAGCTTAAGCAAATAATGGAACATAAAACAAAAGAATTAAAGATAGTTGTATTGAACAAACTTTACTGGTTTTTTTATTCAAATATCTTGCTTAAACTTTTTTTTTGTGTTCGAAAAACTTGCAGGTTGTAAATAATAAATGCAACACGTCTGAAAACAAAATATTAAAATACAAACTTATTCAAGTTTTTATTTTATCAAAACGTTAATGTTCTACGTGTGAAATTAAACAATCAGGTCTTCAGATTGTACAAGATTCTTAATCTCTTTAGTTACGTCTTCCAAAACTTGTTATCGTCTGGTAAAAAAAGTAAGTTGTATAATTGTTTATCTACGAAAATGTTGCATAGCACGAAAGAATCCGCTTAAAATTTTATAAATTGAAGCAAATCTAGCTGATAACTTTAAAAAAGTTGCTATCTTAGCACTTAAATCTGATCTTAATACTAAATTGCAAACAAAATAGTTAATCATAAAAAGCAACAGTTTTACAACTATAAAACATCAGTTAGAATGTTTCAAACATTTTTATTTACGAGAAGAATGTTGAACATTAATTAAAGGTTTTGAACATTGATTCAAATATTCTAAACTAAAATTTTATACAAAGTCGTAAGTAAGATATATAAAAACTACTAATAAAAATTAGTTTTAAACATTAAGCAAATATTTGTCAATTTTTATAACAAAACTTACTTTTTCGTTGTGTGTTGTGTCCTTTTTCACACTAATTTCAACAGCAAAGTACTTTTGTGTATAAGTATTAAAGGATTAAACCTTTCATCAGACATGGTCTTTCAGGACGATTACCATTCATCAATTTTAAAGTCTTATTTAAAAAAAACATAACATTAATTTAAATACTTTTCTTGTATTTTTTAGAGAACCTATACTAGTTTTCTTTGAAAATAATAGTTCATTAGACTTTTAAAAGTTAATATTAAACAATTTTTCTGATAAAAAATTATTAAAAGTATATTTCAATGTTTCTACATATGTTTTTTGTCATAACTTTTTATTAAAATTATAGTAAAAAGATAAACATACAAATTGAATGCGTTTAATTGTGTATATTTATTATATGTTCGTTTGTTTTATTAAGTATAGTATTAGTTTTAAAGCATGTATACTTTAGGATCCTTGTTTAATGTTATAAACTAACTCAATTTTTGATTTGATTCCTGTGGTTGTTTATAGTATAATATATATGAAAATAAAAAAACAAGAAATTAAGATACCAAAACTTATACTTGCAGTAATCAGTAGAAAATCTTAATTTTCGTCTATGTTTTATTTAAAACAGTTATTCTAAGCATAAGTCATTGCAGTCAGACAACATAACATACTTGTATACTGATATGTAGTTTTAAAATTTTGGTAGGTTTAAATGGATATATGCTAAATAAACCTGTTATTTACACATATAGTTTAAATACTTATAAAGATTAAATACTGTAAATCTTTAAACTTCTATTAGATATAGAGAAAAACAACAAAAAAAAACTTTCTTACCCTTTGCATCAAACTGGCTCGGTAAAACATAAAACTTCTTTTACTTTCTTCGATGAAATATTTATTCTTACTTTCAGTTAAAAAGTTTTAGAATACCTGTTTACTTGGTTTTATAAACTAGTAAAATTCGTTAACACACAAGTAAAGACCTAGAAGTTAAAAGAAAAACTAAAGTTAAACTGTTTTGTTTTCTTATTTTTTAGTTTAACAAGTATTCTAAAAAGTAACTATACAAATATTAAATCGTAACTAATTTAGCATAAAGTTTATTAGTTAGTTTACAACAAACAAAACTCACTACAGATTTTGAAAAACTTTACCTGTAAAATATTGCGATGGTTGGCTTCTTTTCACTGCTTCATAAATTAACACAAATACGCACAAACACACACAATAAAATATTATTAGAATTATTTGTATCTAATAGAATACTTAAAACCATAAAAGTGATTTCATTAAGTATCAAACTTGTAATTGAGAGAAAACTGAAAACCCAATCTGAGCGTTTTCAAGTGAACTGCTGGCTTTGTTTTGGTTTTCAGTTCCTAATTATTTAAAAAAATCTAAAAACTGATTTTATGCAACAACAGAAAGTTTTAGTAACTTTAACTATATTTAGATTTTTTATATATTCTTTAAAAGTTTTAAAAACGCTTTATTATAAACTAAACAATAAATGTTGTCGAAAAAAACACTTTTATCAAAAAAACTTACACAATTTAAAAGCATAAATAGTCTAAAAAATAAATTATTTTATAATTAAAAAAATTCAAAATAAATAATAAATAACCTAAAGCAGTGGTTCCCAACCTTTTTGATGCCCCGCACCCCTAAAGTCTCTTAATTTGATCTCGCACCCCTAACACTATAACTATTTATTAATAATTTGATTGTAAAATCATTTATTTAATTAACTAATAATTTGTATTTTAATTTTTATGATAGTGTACTATATTAACAAATACAAAACACTTGGAAATTTGAAAACATAACAAACTATATTTGAACAAGTTTCATCTAGTTTTTATAAGGTGGAACATCAGAACTCACTCTTCCCTCTGCAACGATAAACGTTTTCTGAAGGTAAAGCAAGTGAGTTTGTTTTAATGTTCTTGCAACTTAGATCGCTTCAAATTTGAGTTCGAAAATACAATGTTACATAACATGCATTGCGGTTTTTGCAGGCCATCAACTGTTTTAGTGCAAGTAAAACCAAACTGAACATAACTATCATTCCACTTCATTATCTTTGACATGATTGAGTACTAGTTAAATAAACTGTATTCTAAGAAAATAAAAAAGTCAATTACTAAGACATCTTTTTTTCATAAAGTTTGTACAAAAGAACGCTTCAGCCTATGACTTCGTCATTTAGTTTTTTAAGATTTGAAAAAATATTAGAAGTGAGGAAAAAGCACTAGAAAACTAATAAATATTAAGCTTAAACTTAAAACTAAACTTTTTATACATTTTCTTATGAATATATGTACTTTCAATAAATAAAAATCAGCTATTCTAAGTTAAGCTTATGTAATGTTTTATTTTCAAAACTATTAGCAGCTAGGAGGTTTCAAAATAATAAAGGTTTGAGTTAAGATTATAAAAAGTTGAAAGATATTTAGTCTTAAATTGTCAAAAGATACATATGAAAGCAAATATAAAAAAATTGTATGCTTACAATATAAATAGAAAAAAGTAGATTGAAAAAGATAAACGGTTTAAGTTCAATAAAAGAATGAATAGAAATAAAGTTGATGCATTGAATACTTTTGCTGATCTATAAAAATTGGTTTCACTAAAGCAAAAAACAAGTTTTCTTAAATGGTATAACATGCAGTAATTGCTTTGAACTTTGCTATTTACGGATGTTAAATCTTTAAGCACCTTTTTCTGCACAACTAAGCTTAATTAAAGATTACATTATAAATGTAATATACTTAACAGAACCTGTTCTTAACAGCTGATAAAAAACCTGCTGAAGATACTAATTTTTATTTAAGTATTTCAAATAAAATAGATGCTAGATCATAAACTGTTTTAAACAATTAATGGCCAGTTAAGAAAATAAAATACTTAAAGAATAGATGATTAAAATTCACAGGTGTAAAACTCTAAGAAAGCTTTACTGAAATGTTAATTCTAAACTAACAGCTATTAAATGAAATTAGTAAAACGAATTTACTTTTAGAAAAGCGCTCTTGATCTATGAGGTATTAATAAAATTAATTTATTCAGAAAATTAGCGCCAACTTCTTCTTATAACAAAATATACTTTTTAACTTTATATACTTTATCAGAGAGTGAAAATCTCCTTATTTATCATACAAAAATGAAAAACCATCTCGCACCCCCTGGAATGCTGCCTCGCACCCCCAAGCACCCCTGGTTGGGAACCCTTGACCTAAAGCATAAATAGTCTTAAAAATATTTTTTTTAAGACTATTTATGCTTTAGGTTATTTGTTAACTTTTAAACTATTTCAAAACTACTGTTTTTATTATATACAATGTAACAATTTTTTTTCCTTGATATATTCAGATTTAATAAAGTAATCATAATTACAATAAGTCTATGAAAAACTTATTCATTCTTTATTTTAACTTTTTTTTTTTACTTCTTTCGTTATAATTTACCAAATAGTATGTGTTTTAATTCTACCTTATAGACTTAGTTCATAAACAGAGCTGGTAACTGAATCCGCAATTTTATGCAAACTGTCGAAATCATCTATTAAATAACTTCTTTCATCTACGTTTGACGCTCAAGTCTGTGTATAATTTTTATTTTATTAAAACTGTTGTTATATTTAGCTTATACTTTGCAGATATACTTCTATGTAAAACTTAAAGTTTCTTTACAAAATATTATGTTTTTTTCCATTTTACGAAAGCAACTTTTATTATTTTGTTGTATAATTACAGGATGTAACAAAGATGCTTTTTTTAAGTTTTAAGAGCAAATATTAATATTAAAACAAAACATTTACAACAGCTTGACTTAAAAACAAACTTGCTTGACTTAAAAACAAACGGTACACATCTCGAGCAGCGATATACACCTAAACTATATATCGCTGATTTAACTCTTTTAAAAGTTAAGTTGCTTTTCGAAATTTGTTTTAAAAATAGTATAAGTTATAACTCAAACTCACATTTAATTCTTCCGCATCGATTTGTGAACCAACTCCAACAGAATACATGTGAACTTCGCTACAGTTCAATGATTTCTGATTTAATTCAAGTTCACCAGCATCACAATCTTTAGACCTAAAAATTTTGTGAAGTATTGAAGAATGTTTTCACTTTCTCTAAAACAAGGTTTCCCAAACTTTTTTGCTAATGGCCCCCTTCAACATATAGATTACTCATAAACTACGATAAAATACACATAAGACCTTTTTTTTATGCTCTTCATCTGAAACTCAAGAATATCTAGTGTAAGTTTCTAAACTTCCATAAAAAACACGTAAGACCTTTTTTTTTTTTTTTGCTCTTCATATCTGAAACCCAAGAATATCTAGTGTAAGTTTCAAGTTATGGCCTCATGGCCCCCCTCTCCCCCTTTGCTGCTCATGGCCCCCTGAGTATCTGTCATGGCCCCCTAGGGGGCCACTTGGCCCACTTTGGAAACCCTGCTCTAAAACTTTTAAACTAAAAGACTTAAAAAAATGTATTAATCAGGACAAGAAAAAATAGCTAGTTCAGTATCTATTCTCTCTACTTTGGTAGTAGCTATTAAATTCTATTTGTATGAAGTAGTTGATTAGAAAAATAAAATAACTTTAAAATTTTCTTATAGAATTTAATCTATTTAGTACTAAATGGAAAGTAAATAAAAACTTATATCTAATATATTTTTGAAAAACCTTTCTTGACCTACTAAATAAACCAAACTAAACTAACTGTCCATCAGTTAGTGTTATAAGCACTTTAGTCGTATCCTTGTGTTTGAATCTTGGAGAAGGTTTGAAAACATCTGAACTTTTCTCGAGAGCTTCGCAGGTCGGTGTACCACCGAAGGGAAACACAATTCTACTTACAGCTTCCTACATTCGTATATTCAATGTTTACACACATATATATATATATGATTTATTGCAAAAAAGTAAAGATCAAAACAAACCGTATATATGATTTATATAGCTCAAAGCTATAACCTTTAGCTGTTTAGATTTCGAAATGAATAAAATTAGTACACAAACTACATAAAAAACTAAGACATCAAAATATTATGTACTGCTTCTTTTGAAATTTAGATTTTGCAAAAAAATATTAAAAAACTTTAAATAAGCTCAGTGAAAATTGACTCAGTTAATTAATAATATATATTGTGTAAAAACTATATTTGGGACTTAAAAAACAAAAATGAGGATTTTAGTACTATCTGGGAAATGTTAGCACAAATAATAAACAAAATCCTTTTAAAACATGGCTGTACTCTCTGCAACATGGAAAAATATGATGTCTAAAAGTTAAACTCAAATTTAGCTTAAAATAAACGGAACGAACTTTTTAGTAATTGTAAGCATTTCTTTAATTTTTATTACAAATAACTTCGAATGTTTATGCAAATTTAGTCTTTATTATACTTTAAAATGTTTTTTTTTAGTGACGTAAGGATCCTTATAGTTATTTTGTTTAATTTCATGTACGTCTTAACCTATTTTTTTAGATACTATTGTAATGAACTATCTGAAAAGCTGTTCTGGTTAATAGAACAGTGAAACATTTGTATTATTAAAATTAGTGTTTTAACAATTCATATACAAAAAAATAAATTTATTTGTTGTATATACATACATATAAACATATCTTAAACCTATATTTATTTAACTGAACCTATTAACATTGAACCAATTCTGCATAATGTTTTATTTTTTGTAACTTGCCTGTTTCTGTTCTGTTCATTTGAAAGTTTATTTCTAGTTCAAAAAGCTGTTGATTGTACTAAGCAGCTACATAATTTTTAATTTTTGTTTACAAATTTTTCATAAAAAGATAAAATATCTATATTGCTCAAGAAAATTAAAGTATAAGTTACTTATTTTAGAGTTATCAAAAAACGTTAAAACTTTAAAAAAGTAATTTAAGTAGGGTTAAGTCTTTAAGTACATAATCTTTGAAACATAATTTTTGAAACTAATATTATTTATTAAGTTTTCAACTGACTTCAAATTTCTTATACGATGTTAATTTCTTTAAATTTATCTCAACAGTTGCTCCTTCTCTAAATATTTTTATTAGAACTGTTAATATCCAAACTAACTTTCCATAACTACGTACATTATATCAATCATGCTCATAACTTGCTTTAATGTAGAATATTTTAAATATGCATATAAAAAGTAATAAAAAGTCATTATTTAAACATTGTTAGCAAAACGTACCTAAAAGTTATTTTTAAGTGTTGTCAATTAAAAAAAACACAAACTTACCCAAAAACTATAACCCCAACATACAAGCTTATATGCTTTTTTGTAAAAATTTTAACAAGTTTGTTGACCCACTTCAAAATTTTTGCGAAGTTATATTCACGAGTTGCATAATAATAATCTATTGAAAAAGATCTGTCTAACAAAAAAAGAAGATCAACCGATGATTGTTTGTTTGGAAATTCTGAAAAAATAGATAGGTGTTTATTTTAATGTACACTTATAATAAAAACTTAAAGCTTATGTTAACAATTTTAAACTAGTTGATTTTTTTGATTTAAAGTAATACTAATTTTGTGTCTATTAAACATAAAAGAAGCACAAATGTTTTAAAACAAGAGTCTTAGTATATATTTAATAGCATTCCATACTTAGCTATTTGTATATAAAACGGTTTGTAAATATTTCTTAGTTTCTCACAAAACTATAACAAACTTTATAACATTTTTTTAAATAAAATAATGCTTACAAAAACTTTTTTTTAATTTATATAACTATTAGATTAACCAAACAGTTTAAGATTATTAATAGACCATTTCGTTGAAGAAACAGTAAAATAATTTTATTGGAAGTTTTTAGAGTTTTTTAAAACTTCAAAATCATAACATGAATTTTGCTAGCTAACTTGGGTTCATCAGCAGTTTTGAACTTTTGCCATTTATTTTCACACATTTTCCAGGGTTAAAATAATTTCCATTTGTCTTAGAGCAATCTAAAATGTATGAGGGAGAACAACTCTAAAAGAATTGTAAAGTTAAAAAAAAAAAAAATAATGAAAACATTAACCATATTTTTCACTACTTTTTGTTAGGTACATTTTTGTCTATATCAAAGTTCCAAGGTCATTACTTTCTTAGGATTTTTTTTTGTTTTAAATTTGATAATGTAAACTAAGTTTATAATACCAGTATTTCTATGTACTAGTAATTAATTATGTTATAATGAATGGTTTAACAATCAATACCGGGCTCTATAGTTTTTTTATTTATTTTACATACTAAAATCTATTGTGAGCGCTAGAAACATTAAGTAAAAAACGTATCTAGCTATGCATTCTATAAAAGTTCTTTAAAATTGTTTAGATTTACTACCTCCTTTTAAATATTGTTTACAATTACTTGCTGTAACTGTTTAAAAAAAGTGCTCAACTTTTATAATAAAAAAATAAAGTATTGATATATATTTAATGAATGTAAGGACTAAAGCTTATTCAAAAAATTAGTCTATCCTTTTAAATAAGTTATAATATTTCTTTTTAACTATTTACCTGTAAAATTAGTTGTCGTTTCTCGAAGTGAATCTAATCAAACGAGCTGGTACTCAGTTTCGAGGTAGGAACTTTTTGTTTACAGCTGAAATTCCTTAATTTACTTGTATACACGAGGTTACACTTTATTAATGTTTAAGAGCTTCCAAACTTCATTGCATTTTTAAAACAAGCTTATATTAGTTACACAACAGTTTATTTAGCTTGAATACTAATAACTTTAAACTTTCAGTTTCAAGCATGTAGAAATATTTATAAAAACAACTGTTTTTATGCAGAAATAATTTTTTTTTAAGCTTAGAAACTGCTTAGTATATTTTAGATTTTGGAGAAAAAATATTTTTTTATATCTTTATTATTAAAAATAAGCACTAATACATTACAAATGGTTTAAGTTTGCTACAACAAATTTTTACGTTAACTTTATTTAATTCATACGAATTTACAACTTTCTCTTAGTCAAGTGTATTAACAAAGGTAGAACTAAAAAACTTACACCACCTCTTTTTGAACTTCATATTAATCCCAGCGGTGACTTCTTTTTTCACTTTATCAACACACAACACAAACACTCATTAGTAAGTAAAATATAGAATAATTTCAACTCTTATTTTAAAACTAAAAAACAAACTTGTTGGTGAGACGATACAGAAAATCCAATCTGAGCGTTTTCGAGGAAACTGCTTGCTTTGTTTTTATAACCGCTTCCTAAAAAAAAATCTTAGATTAGAAAATAACACTTTAAAACATTTTATTTGTTGTTTTACGAAATAGTAATAATGATAAAAGTTTTAAAATTTCGAAGCAAACATCTGTCAAGTTTTTTCTAATTAAGTCACAAGAAGAAAGATATTTAAAATTTTGAGCGTTTTGGTTAAAAATATATTTAAACTTTTCAAATAAATAATTAAAAAAATCAAAACCGTACGATATTTTTTAAAATACTTATATAGACTATTGCTAATTAAAAAGGTCACTCTAACATAGTTTTTTATTATTTTTAAGTTTTACTCTAGCGCATTAACACTAAGTGAGCTTGTAGTAAACAAATAGCAAAAGTTAAACTTGCTAGAAATTATAACTACATAGAAGGTTTTGAAACATGTAATACATTTTTATAAATTTTTATTTAAATAATGCTATAAAATTGTGTAAATGATCTTAACAGAACTTTTAAAAATGTATAACGGTACCAACAAGTTCTTATACAAAAAACAACTAAAACTCATTTGATTTATACACGACTTTTTGTGATAAAACCTTTTTTTGCGATACTAAATTATAATTTATTATTTGAACTATCTTGTGGTTTTGATTTTGATAATGAGCATAAATTTTAAGTACATGCGCATGCTTGTTTAACAAAATTAAACTAAATATTTACATCAGTAAAAATATCTTATTTAATAGTTATAAAGCACTTTTAATAAACAAAGAAAGTTTTGTTTTTTAATCTCTTACCTTCAAGACTAATTTTCGTAACAGAAGTTGTGAGATTGCCTACAATTTTGTCCAGATCTATAAAACTGTTCACTGAGAATTGTCTTTCCTTAACGTTTGAAGCTAAAATCTGTACAGTTAAATGTTTTGTTTTGGTTTTCGTAAATTTCTGCTTAATCTTTATATAATTTTATCACGATCTTTAATACACAAAAATTTTAATGTATTAGTTTTAGCTTTTTAAAGATTCAAATAATTTTTTCATTTATTTAAAAACTATTAACTAAAAAGCTTTTATACAAAAGCAAGACTGATAAGCGTATTTTAAAAACGATAATTTTTTTTTTAAGGTTAAAAATTGGTATAATCAAAACAAAAAAGACTAAAACAGCAGCTTTCATTTCAATGACACAATAACAGTTTTCATCAAACTTTAAAATAATACAATTGGTGTTACATAATTTAATAGTTGTTCTCTGAGAAATCACAATATTTTTTTTAAAGAAATATCATTATATTTGTTTGACGTAAAAAATTTAAAGTACTTTTAGTTCTTCCTCTTTAGTGTGTGAGCCTACTCCTACAGAGTACATGTGAACGTCGGATTGGTTTAATTTTTTCTGTAAGGCATAAAGCTTGTTTTCATCTGTTCTTATATCTTTACAGTCATCAGAGCTAATATATTATAACTATAAATTATATCTTTTAAAACTGTTAACTTTTTTTCAAATACCACTTTAGAATAAGGTAAATATTAAATATCGTCGATTTATAAAAAAGCTTCTCTTTTTACTTCCGAACATTTTAAAATTTATGCTCTTTTTTTGTTTGACTAACAATAAAAGTAAAAAAAGTTTCAAAAAATATAACACTCTTAATGTAACAGTTCCTAAAACTTTTTTATAAAAGTTTATTGACTATTAAGTTAAACGAAACCAGTTTTAGTTATTTTAACTTACTCTCCGTCCGTTAGAGTAATCAGTACTTTTGTCGTGTCTTTGTCGTTAAATCTTGAAGAATTCTTAAAACCACCTAAACTTGCTTTCAATGCTTGACAAGTAGGAGTCTTTCCGCGGGGATGTTTTATATTGTTCACTTTCATCTAGTTTATTTTTTTATATTTTTTTCAAAATTTTAAGGTGTTTAAACTTTTAATTTAAGTATTACAATCCATCATTTATACAAACAATTTTTTTTACGATTCTATAAAGTATCTAGTAACATAAAGATTTTTTAATACTATTTTTTAATTAACATCATTTTCATTCGGCTTATTCTTTTACCTCAAATTTTCCGAAGTCCAATAGCTCTTTTAGATAAACTTCGGTTACAACTCGACTAGATCCACTGAAAAAATATTGAAAACTTTTTATAAACAACTAAGCAGTTTTACAAAAAATACTGAGTTTAATTTTTTCTCCTACAGCAACGAATTTAAGTTAACTTATCAGTTATCAACACTATATTTGTTGAAAAGCAAAAAACATACCTGAAAACCACTACACCGACGTACAAATCAAATTTTTCTTCTACAAATATTTTCACCAAGCTGTTGACCCAGTTCAATATTTTAGAGAAATTGTCTATTTCAATGTGGTTTCCCGAACTATCCGTGTAACGTGGGTTTATTGATCCAGATCCGTCTAACAGAAACAGAAGATCAACTTTTGATTTGCTGCTTGGACACTCTGTTAAAAATTTATTTTCAAAGATTATTTTTAATCAAAGTTAGACCGTTTAAAGTATAGTGTTTACATAAACTGTTTGTAATTTACTGTAGTAAACTTATACTTTTTTGTTTTTAATTCTACATTAAACTGCATATTAAACAAAAATATCAGTTTCAACCGATTTTGAATACAATTTTATATACTTAATACAACTAATAAACTTCAGAACCGTTTAGTTTAGCTAAGTGTTAAAACACATTAAAGTTGAAAAAATTGAAAATTTGAAAAAAATTTTAAACGTAAAAAACAGTATGTTGTGTTGAAAAATATTTTGTTTTATAATGTATTGAAACTGTAATTTTAAACAAAGCTTTAAAAAACATAAATATCTAAATTTATAATTTTTAACCAATAATTTTTGCTAATTTATTTTTGTCAGAATAACTTTAAAATATTTTTTTTTACTTTATTATGTTTCGGGATAGGTAATTAAACTAACTAGGATCTACAAGTACATGTGGTTTATCATCAAGTATTTTGTCACATTTTCCTGGATTAAATTTTTCATCTCCACACTCAATATCGTGTGAGGGTGAACAACCCTAATATAAAAAATAAGTTTAGACTTTGATATACATAGCTTTATGTAGAAAATAACTTTAAATATGATCTAATAGTTTTTTCTTTTGTAAATTTAATATAAAAATCATCAAATCTTTACAATATAAAAATTCTTGCAACTGCTCTCAAAGATGTAAGAGGACGAACAACTTATATAGAAAATTAAGTATAAACTTAACGTAGTGATGCATAAAGCACGTGTTCATTTTGTTTATTTTTATTTTTCTAATTGACATAATTTTCTGCAAAACTTTAAAGTTCTACAGCTCATAAAAAAAATTATTGAATAAAATATAAAATTGTTTTTACCAAAATATTTCCATCTGCTAGCATATCAACACTCTCATAGTTTGTATTAGAATCAATCGGAAGAGTGAAACAAGGAACTATTTTTGATGAGTTTTCTGATAAACTGCACTCTTCCATACTTCTATATGACCTTCCATTTTTTGTTGCTTCTGCAAAGTTCTTTTTTTTTTTTAACTAAAACTGACGATCTATCCTCGAAACAAGCGTAAAACAACGATTTACTAATAAACGTACTTTATTCAAATCTTTAAATTTAGTTAATATGATATTAGTTGCATAGAACTATAATGTATAAAAGCAGCTTTAAATAAACTAGTTCTTCGAACAAACATAAACTCCTATATTTATTTAATAAGAGCTAGTATTTTAATGAAAAAAATGTTTACCATCGTTAGTTTTGTACTTTGGGGAGGCCACTGTCAATCTGCAAAATTTATTTTTGTTAGAAGAACAAACAGTTAAAGAGTTTGCCTGTAGCTGCAAATAGTTAGAACATTTTTAAGTTGAGTTACAAAAAACTTAGGAAATGCAGTTGTTACTTATTTAGTTTATTTGTAAAAGCAGTATCTATCACTATCAAAACTGATTAGAGTTTCTAATAAAATTAGTTGTAAGAAGGTCTTATATGCAAGTATGTTTTATTTCCATAAAAAAAAAAATTCTTTTAAGACGTATGTTTTATTATTAACCTTCAATAATTAAAGTTTACTACTACTTTAACGTAGCAAAAGTTATAAGTTAGTTTCAGTTTTATCACAAAAGTTTTCTAAACTGTTTAAACACAATAATGCTTACTCAAATACATCTTCATAAGTTTCATCTATCAAAAATGAGTTCGCAAAGAACTGAGCTGAGCTGTTTAATTTCTTGTTTGAAGGCTCAAAATAAATACTTGAATTTCGGTTAATGTCGACATTAAACCCGAATGATAAATGTATGCATGCTAGTATGGTTACAACTTGAAACACTTTGAATTTAGCCATTACAAAAAATCAGCCTGTTTTTATGAACAACTATTATGTTGAAACCAATAAAATTTAGTTATATAAAATCAAAATTGTTTAATACTATAACAATATAAATTTCAAAAAACTTTTAATGCACCGTTTTTCGAAATAAACTTAATTATAACGTCTACTCTGCCTTTTTAAAATTAAACTAATAATATCAAAATTTAAAATCTGAAACATTAAATATAAACATTTTTGTACATATGAAAAAAAACTAAATTGTATACACAGAATTTTTAATGAAAACAACCAAAAAATTATGAAAGAGATTAAGTGAATAGTAGGAAAGTATAAAAAGAATATTTTTACGATCTAAAAAGCTCTAAAATATAGATTAGTACCATTTCCTTGTATTAAACCTTTGAAATGTTTTATTCTAATTGAGAAATGCTTTTACTTTTGTACTAACATCGTTTTAGTTTGTTGTTTGAAAGCGTAGCTTCAAATTACGGAAATAACTACTTAGCTTAGTGTCTAACTTTTAAGAGCTTAAAACTGTAAACTTTTCAAGATACGATTAGTATTTGAAAAACTACTGTGTATTTTTTTCTAAAAAGCATCAAAATACACGCATGTGTTTTTTTAAATCGAACTACGAAATTGTATTTATAGTTTAGTGACATTGTAACTTAATTAATTATTTAATTCTTTTTACGGCAAAACTTTTCTTGATTTTTGTTAACTTTGAAGTTTAACTAACCTACTAAGTAAACTAATGTAAAAATTATGTTGTACAACACTTGTATTTTTCGTACATACAACTGTTAGAGTGGGTAAGTTTTATGTTAAACATGGTTTTTAAAAAATTAAGAAAATTAAGATTTTTCAACGCATCAGAGACTTTAGGCCTTTATATTTTTGAAACACTTAAACTTTTAAATAACTCATGCTAATATATTAAATATAAACTTATATGTTAAATTAAATTCGAAGTGAATTTAAGCTATCGCTAAACGGAAATATTAAAGCCAACAACAATCTTACACACACACCTGACGCATTACTACTATCTTTTTACGAACAATTGTAATTGTGAGTTAATTTTGCATAAATGAACAGAATCTGTTTATTTAAATTAATAAAGGGTACATTTTTGTAAACGTTCATAAATAGAAAACTTTTACTAATCAATCTAATACGTATAAAATAATATAAAACTGGTTTAAAAAATTGTGTAGCTTCATCTAGCTAGTTCAGTATTAATTAAACTTTTCAGTAACAAAAACTTTTGACTAATGTGATAACATCAAGTTACTAAACAACTTATTTTTTAAATTAAGAACTATCATTGCTTTAAATTAAAAACTCTTAGCTCATTTTTTTCTTTCAAACACACATCTAAGCTTGAGTTGAATTATACCAAGTATTAAATTGAGTTGTATTTAACAATTGCATGTAGCAACAACTATTTTTAAAGTCTTTTTTTGTTGTATTATATATTTACTTATACTACAAACTGATTTTAATAATAATTTTATTTTTATAGTATAAAATGTCTTATGACTTAAGTATACTAGAACAAAGTGCTAAAAACTGATTTTAACAAATCTTAATTTGTGGAATAAACATTTGTATCAACAAGTTACAAAGTTTAAATTATCTCTTGTTTAATTTGTATTTTTCATCTTAATTAAACAATATATAATAAAACAAAGCAATTAGTCTGGTATTTCAAATTTAAGACTTTAATTAGAGTATAGATTAATTATACATATTAAGTTATGATTAAGTTATCTGAATAAGTAAAAAATAAGTTTCATATAGTTTGAAATTAAGTGTTTAATCTTTATAATAAAGCTAATGTTAAAACTAAAATTTAGTTATTAGTATTCAAAAAAAAAAAAAAAAAAACAGTAAGTCATAAAATCTACCAGGTGCATTCATTTTTTGAAACAAAATAGGAAGCAACTTAATGACATATTTACGTAATTAAATGTTAATAAGTATTAAAGATTAATAGTAAGGACTAGCTAAGCAAAACAATTTTTTTTTAATGATAAATGAATGAATTAAAATGCATAATACTTAAAGCTTCGTTAATATAAAACCGTTCTCAACAAAACGTAAACAAAAAGACTTGTTTTAGTTCATGCGGTAACTGTCATTATTTTTTGTTAAATAAGTTATTATCTTAAACATAAAACTACATATTAGAATAAACTTATTGTCTTATTTTTTCGTGTTGTGTCCTAAAAACTGTGTTTTATTTTGAAAATATAAAATGCTAGTAAGCGTTTGTTCAATGAATTCCGCAAACTAAAATAGCATATATATGCGTGAGAAAGCAATATAGTGGCTACGAAATTTTATTTCTTCAAATATTTTCTCTTTTCGTAAATTCGACCACCTTATAAACACTAATCGTAAGCGTACAAGTGCTATTCATTGATAAAACAAATTCAAGTGTAAACATTTTTCTTTATTGATAATAAATAACCTACAACTAAACTAAATTGTTTAATTTAATGCGTAGAATAAAAAAAGTTCTAGTGGTTAGTTAATTTAAATGTAAATTTTTTAAATTAATTTTTTAATGTAATAACCACAGTGAGTTTTAAGTAATTACAGTAACCTCTCGCTTATTTACGCACATTGTGTCCACAGAAAAAGTGCGTAAAGATATGAGAGATCGTAAAGAAATGAGAGGTACCAATTATACTCACTATAATGGCTGTTTTTTAATAATGCTTCTAGTTAAAAATAGACTGTGCACTTTCCCTTTTTTAACTATTTGTTTACTTTATTTATAAATATTAAAACAACAGATAAAACTATACATATATTAAAAAAAAGGATTTGAATTTCTATAAAATAATAATACGAGTAGAAATAATTTTACTGTTTTAATATTAAGTATTCTATATGTGAAATTTATATTCTATTCTACTTAGCAAATTCAATTTATAATTAAGCATTTCTTTACAACTATAAAATGGTGTTTATTAATATATAGGGCAAAACTGATTTATTATTTCTTTGTGTTTTAAACTCTCATTATTTCATTATACTTTCATTATTAAACACAGTCATGTTTATTTCAGAATTTTGATTTAATCTCTTATTGTTAACAAAATTTCTGATATACTGAGGTATAACTAAATGTTTATCAATTAGTCAAGGAACATAAATTAACAAAGTCTAAAGATATAGAGAGGTGTGTTAGCATTCAAAAACATATTTTAATTTAAAAATATACATTAAACCTAATTTGTGCAATATTGAAAAAAAATTACATTTTTATTTTCTGAATTTTATAGAATTCTGAAATGCGTAACTAAACGAGAGTGCGTAACGTCACGAGTGCGTAAAGATCCGAGAGGTTACTGTAATTTATTTTTAGTACTAATTTTTGTTTTAGTTTTACGTTTTTGATGTTCTGTTTCGTTAATTACATTGAAACTAAATTTATATACACGTGTAAAAAACTTAAAAAAAAAGGATATGTTTATTCATTAGTATTTAACTTGTTTCTCTGATAATAAAGTTTTTAGAAAACTCATTGATTTAACAAGAAAACGTTTAACTCTGAATTTAATACACAAAAACAATTAATTACTAAAACATTTATATTTTAACATTTCTAACTTTATTTTGTAGAAGTAAAAAATTATCAGAGTATTTTTCAAGGCCTGCTGTATATAAAAAAGTTGTAAGAAATCTTTTATTAATGATTAAAACTATAGCGTAAAAAATTCTTGTACCAAAACTTAAATATAGCTTCAGTTTTTTGTTTGGCATAAAGTGTATAAAATTTTAGGCTTTTTTTTCAAATAAAACATTACAAATATTTAACTGATATACACTAAAATTAAAAAAAAAACAATGTTTTAGTTAAAACAAAGTATTTAGCTATCTAAATAACATTAAATAAAATTTTACAGTAAATTATGCACAAACAAGTTCTATTTTTAAATAGTTCAAATATCAGTATAACACTAACATGCAATGTTAATGCTAATAAAGAATATGCAGTGTATAATGTAATATAGGAGAATAAAATATTTTAACTCTGTGATTTTCAAATTAATATTTGTTAATAAATTAATTTAATTAAGCTAAATTGTTAGGCGAATTTAATTTCAGGACTGACTTAAACTTGGTATAGTATACCTTTTAAATATATTTTTACTTTTAAAACAAATAGTTTTTGATTTATACGATAAGTACGCATAACTACTAAAAGAAAATTAGACTTTTTTATGTTTAAAATTTTCGCTGTAAGCTAAAACTTTTAAATGCATTTAAAGCTCAGTAAACATTTACATTAATAAAACAACCAAGTTTAGTTTACTAATTAACAACGTAAAATGTTTTTAAGCACTTTTTTAAGTTGTAGCGTTACAAAAAGTTTATAAGTGTAACCAAGTTTTAGAATATAAAATTTTAAAAGAAGTAAATGTTTTTAACGTCTGTATAATACTTAAAAGGGATTTTTTTTTTAATATAAATTATTTTATGTTTAATTTACAGAAACAAACTAAAAAAAGATTTTTGACCAATTTACAATTTAGTTTATTTTCAAGATATTTTCAACATATATTCAATTTCACGATGTAATTAGCATAACAAGTTAGTTAGTTGAAGTTTTTATCAGTAAACTTTTAAAAATTAAAAACAAGCAAAACTTCATTTGAGTTTTTAAAGCAGTCATACCCTATACACCCAACAAATTAAATTGTTATATTCTCCAAGAAAAACGACAATAAACTTCTTTTCAAAAGTTCCACATGCGAGTTTAGTTTCCTTATTGACCCGCATTATATTCAAATGCTTGTTTTTACAGACTGTCAAACAATTACTAGCTAGAATGCTTGTTTTTACAGACTGTCAAACAATTAGTAGCTAGAATGCTTGTTCTAAACTACAACTTCAGTATTTGTTTTCAAGTATTTTGTTTAGAAGTAGTTTTTTATGTTTTAAAAAGTTTAGTCTGTTATATATTTTTTATGTTACCATTGGGTTAATTTAAAAAACATGTTTACAAAATAAGTTACACATTTTTTTTATAACAAACAAAAGTTTTTATTTTTGATAACTTACTTTTAGTTACTACTTCATAAAATCCTTCTACTAAATAACTTTATAATCTCAAAACAGTTTGGCTTTTTTTAACAATGGTTAAGTTTGAATTTTTTTACGTTTTATCAATACTAGCATGTATTGAGTTGTCGCTTGGATTTAACGTCGACAACCACAAAAGTTTAAATAAATTCATTGTACCTTCAAGAAATGATTTAAACAGATCAGCTCAATTCTTTTCAAACTCATTTTTTGTACAAGAAGTTGAGCCTAACATTTTCAGGTAGTAAAGTTTTTATATTTTTATATATTATTACTTTTAAAAAAATTAAAGTTTTGATTTATACTGTTGACAAAAACTTTAGAAATTAAACACAACTATTACATATAACTATTACAATGGAAAAATTTTCAAATATATTAAAATTGAATGCGAACTGTTCAAAAAACTTATTCTAAACACTTAATACTTACTTGAAGCTTTTAAAAGCGTACAAACGATTAAGTTTTTTTTGCTTAAAAAATAAGGTAAGTTTTTTAAAAAACTAATAAATTTTTCAGGTACATTGTAGCTTCTCCAAAATCTGAACGTAGCAACACAAGTTTGTTAAATTTAAAAAAAATATTTCATTGGCTCATAACTTAATAAACAACAACAAAATTTAAAAGTTTGAATTGTAGTGTTTAGTAAATTCAAACATGCGTACCTTTAAAGTTTAAAAAAAAATAGTATAAATTATTGGATGAGCAGTTTATATTTAAAAGTAGCTTAATGATATTTTTATTATTTTTAGAATCTTTAAAGAATAAAACACTACCTAGTAGCATAGAAGAATGCAACTTTAGTTACAATTTAAAGAAAACCCAATGCTCTAATTTGCTCGAAGATACCGATTCAATATGTGAAAGCGTTAATTTGCTACACGACGGAAATATATTGGTAATAATAAAAATATTTAAATACAATTTCTTTTTGATTTGAGAAAATTACTAAAGTTGTAAAATTTGTGACTGCTTCAAAATATTTTTGACAATATAGTTGAAAAAATAACGTAAAAAGATTTATTGTACAGTATAAAAGTAATAACAGTTTACACTGCAATATTACTTTAAATTTTTACATAACGTATAAATTTTCTGTGTTTACAGAGTTGTTCACCATCGTACAAAATTAAGTCTCCAACTAAAAATTGTCCAGGTTATTTTTATCTTGGAAAGTGTTCAAAAATAAATGGACACACGCCAACTTTGCTTGTTAATCCAAGTTAGTTTTATTAGTTTTTGTTAACAAACATTTGTTAAATAGAGTAGAAACGTATTTTTTGTTTAAATATGATACTGGTTAACATGAACCATAAAATACAAAATATTAAAGAGAGTGTGTGAAGCATTTTTTTTTATAACTAAACAACATGTTTTAACAACTTATTTTGTAATCATTTCAAGTAGGACTGGGCTCTCCAAGCAGAAATCCCGAGATTAAAATGTATTCTTTCGCTTGAAGATAATTTGTGCAAAGCAATTGACATTGAGCTTGTTGTAAACAAACATATGAAATGATTTACTGACGAGTTTATTTTTTATTACTAATTAAATGATTATTTCTTTGTAGTTCGGCTTATAATTTTTTTTCTAATATTAAAAGTGATGTAATTTAAAATTATGCGGACCAAAAAATAATTTTTGGTAAATTTGGCTCATCGACTGAACAACTTGCGCACCTTTAGTTTAGAATTTTATTTTTTACTAGAAAAAACACAAACTAATTTGACCCATGGCCAGTTGTACGAAAAAACCTTTGGGTTATCGAGTATCGGTAAAACTTGTTTAGAATGTTACATTGGTCAAAGTCACAAAATTGAGTTACTTTAAGCTTTTATTCAAACACAAATGTCTTAACAAACTCATTTAAAAAGACAGGTGCCAGAGCAAGTTTGATATTCTTTTCCTATTGGACGGTTCTGGTTCGGTTGGAAGAAGTAACTTCAGAACAACTTTGAACTGGGTGAACGAAGTGGTAAAAATATTCACGGAAAAACATTTCAATCTACACGTTGGTGTGGTGGTTTTCTGGTAATCGAGATTTCAAAATAATATTAATAATCTTCTAAATAAAAAATAGTTTGAAAGTATTACCATTGTAATAAAACCAGAAACTATTAAAGTTTTAAAATCAATACGTTTTAAGGCAATAGTTGCTTTTGTTTTATTGTTGTTTTTAGCTGTGTATTAACATGCAATAAATATTTCAGGTAGTAGTGCTGATGTCGAGGTAGATCTTGATAAACTAACGGACTACAAAAAATTTGAGGTAAATTAATTAATTTTTAAATTGTTTTTTCCTACACGTTGTATATTACAAATATTAGAATTTATGAATCCGATTAATTTCGTAAAACTTTGACAAAACAGATAAAATGCATAAATATTTTAGCATCAGTATTTTCGTTTTACTCTTTAAACAAAGGCAAACATTTAAAACAATTTAACATTATCAGAAAACCGTGCGAGAAATCAATCACCCTGGATATTTCACTCCTACCTGCCATGCGGTACGCAAAAGTCTGGATCTGTTCAAGAACTCTTCAAGGTTCGAAGACAAACAAACAACCAAAGTCCTCATCACACTCACTGATGGAGAGTGAGTAAACTTTGCAAAATTAGTATTAATCAAGTAAAAGTGATTCAAGCAAAGCTATGCTTCGTAGTAATAACAGAATTTAGGTAATTAATAGCTTTTAGTTTTTATTACTTGTTTAGTAAGTTTAAACGGCTCAGCCGACTGTTCAGTCGAACGTTAAAATAATTTATCAAAAGTTTAAATTATTTGTAGCTTGCACTTATTCTATGTTTAGCCACACAGAGTTTAGTTGCATGAAAGCAAAAATTTTTAAATTTTCATTAAAATATTGTTTAGATCTTCTGATTGTGATGTTGGTGAACTTAAGTCAGTTCAGGAATCGCTGGAGCGTGTCGAAGTTGTCATGTATTCTGTAGGTGTTGGTAGGCTTAATTCAAAAAGAAAGCAAGAACTAGAGGTTACTTTATTCTAATGCTTAAATAATTTTATAAAAATTTTCCACTTTTTATGGAAAACCTTTATATACAACATTATTTTCAACATTTTAAGCTTGTTCTCAAATTTATTTCTGTGTTTTTTGAATATAAAACGTATGTATAACTTATTGCTAAAGGAACTTATACTATCAAGCAATAAGTTCTCTTAAATGGTTTCAGGTTTAAGTTATGTACTATTAACTCTAGTTCTAAAGTTAAAAATAAAGTTTACATGTTGTATAGTTTCCAGTAAGTTAAAAATAATTAGCACCAGCTAGCAGTAGATTTTTTTCAATCAAATCAGAGAAACCCTGTATGTATACTATAAGTAGTTGGAAGGTTCATTATAAACATACGCCTCACAGATTTTATCTTCATACGACGATAACAAAAATTTTGCCGTTGACAATTTCGGAGAACTGAAAGGAGTCGTTAAGAGCCTTGTAACCTCCGTCTCGCGAATCAGTCTCGAAGGTAAAAGTTTTGAATTGGTGTTTAGTACACTTTTTTTTTTAAGTTCAATTTGTTTTATATATTTTGAATAAGCAAAAAAAGAGTACAAAAGAACTACTTTTAGAGTGCAAACGTGTTATTTAAGAATTAGTACAATTTTGAAACACTAATATAACCATTTGTGTATGCAGTAGATGACTTTTTTTTTCTTTGAACTTAAATTTATTAGTGTAATGATAAAACTTTGTCGATAGACTGCAATGCGTATAAAATTTAAACCGATAAAAACAAGTTTACATACATTCAAATAGCGTTTTTTGCTCTTTGACTATTTTACAATATATATTTCTATAAAAAGCAGTCTATCTTATAAATATTTATACAACATTTATTTAAAAAACATAAAAAATTTCCTTCACGATTATCTTTAACTGTTACAGGTTTAGCAAAAAAGTACAAAGATTATATTGATAGTATATGAAACTACACTATCTGTTGTTGTTATTAAGCAATTATTATTATCAAAGTAAAAAGTAAAGGACATACTAACCTAAGCTTAATTTAAGTTTACGTTTTAATTTAAATGTTACGTTTTAAGCAATAACTAAATATTTTTGTTTCTAACAAGATTTTCCAAATAGCATGTTTTATAATTTTTTTCAAAATGTAGGAACATATACTTTTTACAGGAATGTTTTACTTCAAGTTGTCTTTATTCTATAACGTTGAATTAAACTCAAGTAATCATATAAAAAAGTTAGATCTACAAAAACATTACTAACTTTGCACTCAATGCTATCTATGATTCTATACATAAAACCAATTTTTTTAAAGTTATTTTGTATTTTAAAGTTAAGAAAGAAGCATAAAGTATTGTTATTAAGGTGTCGGAAGTCATAACACAGCAAGCAGTTTTCTTCAAAACGCTCAAGTTGGATTTTCAGTGTCTGCTCAACAACAAGTTTAATTTTCATTAATTATTTAGTATTGTGCATCTACTATTTACACTATTATTAGTTTCAAACACTATTAGCTTTTCTTTAAATGCATAACAGGTATAAAACACTTTCCCAAGTTTTTCTGTGATAGTTTAAGACGTATTTCACTACTTTTCGTCAGAACCTAAAAGTAGAACAAAATATAAAATGATGAATGGTTCTTTTACTAAAAACACAAAAAGTTAAAACTAACAAAGTAATTAGCGCAATAAATAATCAGTTTTTAGTAAAAATTAATTAAACTCAAATACTACTAACGGAAATGAAATGGATAATTTATTTAAATAAAGACACTTTGTAATCGAATTTCTTTTGTTTGCACAACTCTAATTTCTCTAAATTCTGATTTCTTTTGTTTCGGCTCGTAGTATTTGAGGTTAATTAATTATTAGTTTAAACTGATTATTTATTGCGCTAATTACTTTGTTAGTTTTAAATTTTTGTATTTTTAGTAATAAAAGCTTTTGATATTTTTTTATTTTGTTCTACTGTGAAATACGTATTTAACTATCACAGAAAAACTTGGGAGAGTGTTTTATATTTGTTATGCATTTAATAATTGTGCATCTTATAAAAGCGTAAAAACAAATTTGGTATAAATTTTCAACTTTTTAAAGCTTTAAAGACAAAAAGTACTAACTTAAGTACTAACTTAAGTACTTATTTTTATTTCTGTTATGCGTTATAATTATCAATTTAAGTATTTCAACTGTGTGTGCTTGAGTTGTGTGTGTTGATTGACTGAAGCTGTGAAGAATAAACTCGTCAGTATTAGCTGGAAAAAGTTTCAATTTAAAGAAGGACTCAAGTGAGTTTTGTTTTAAGTTCACTAAATAATGGTTTTAATTGTGATATCATGCTAAAACAGCAAACAAATATATTCATTAAACACCGAGTAAGAGCTAGTTGCAGCATATTAAAATCCTTGTTATTAGGTTTTGTTAACAGTAAATAAATTCTAAAAGAAAAAACCTTTGACTTTATTAAGTTTGTAGATTTTCAAAGCTGTTTCCTAGTAAAAATTTAAATAACTTTACAAACTATAACAAATAAAACTTCAGAATAAACATTTTCATTTTATATTAAAATTAAAAATTGTACAGTTTATGTTCTATACTTACAAATGCCATATCTTATAAAAGCGTAAAAACAAATTTGGTATAAATTTTCAACTTTTAAAGCTTTAAAACCTAGTATAAAACAAGTTTAGGAACTGGAAGCTAAATTCCAGAAATTTTGTTGAAACAACGCAGTTCATAAAAGCTTGAAAACAATCACACAGCAACAAATGAAAATAAATGGTTAGAAGTTCTTTTTTAAGCTGTTTGAAATACTTAATCAAACGCTAAGATATTAAAAAACGCAAAGAAAGCATTACATTGTTATAAATAATAACTTGTTAGATAACATATAACATTTTTCATGTTAAATTATACTTTATCTATATTTAACTTTTTAATACTAAAACAGAAAAACTTAAAATTTAATACGACTATATTTACATTTATAATTTTATGCATTAGGTATTTCATATTAAAAAGTATCTCTTAAAGTATATTGTTTCATAAAATAGTATTTTTTTTATTTATGACTAATACTAGTAGTAATTTATGTATACCAAAAACCTCTGTAAAAATATCTTAATTTTTTTTTTACTTAGATAACTTTTGCTGTACACTCGTTATATCTTGTTCTATTGTACTTAATACTTACTTTTACGCAACTATAAAAAGTTAAAAAACAAATTACATAGTTGTTTGTGCTAAAACAACTAGTGTTTTCAGTACTTTTTCAAGTCCTTTAGTTTTGCTACATTATAAATACGAATAAAGCAAAGTTAGTTATTACGAAATAAGTTTTTATATTCAAATAAAGCTTTTGATTTCTTTTATTTATTTAAGTAATATTGACAGCAAAGCAGCAACTTTTAAAATAAAACCTTCCAGGGAAAACAAACAGCGAAAAATTACAGACTAAAGTATTATTTACCAGGTCCTTAGACCAAAATTTTTGAGGGCTCTTCTTCTATCGTTAAATAAACAACAGTATCAACTAGTTTTTACAGTATTACAAAACTATTATTTTTCATATTGTTCAAAAAGAATAAGAAAAAAATAACCAAGTTGATGCATGTAATTGTATTACTTCCATAAAAACTATCAAACAAATTGAAAAGTTAATGTAAAACAAACAAGTTGTATTTCTTTTTGAAAAATTTAAATTTCTACAATTAATATATTTGTGATTGTAAAAAAATTCTAATATGTAGCTTTTCTTCTAGTTATTAAAGTGGAGTTTTAGACTAATACCCAATTTTTTTAAGGTTAGAGTAAAAGAATAAACTTTCACGAATTTCAGACTGATAGAAAAAATTGCAACGAATTAAAACTTCTATATGACCTTCCATTTTTCGTAGCTTTTGTTAAATTTATGATTTTGTTTTAACTAAAACTGACAATCCATCCTCGAAACAAGCGTAAAACAACGATTTACTAATAAACATACTTTTTTTAAATCTTTAAATTTAGTTAATATAGTATTAGTTGCATAGAACTATAATGTATAAAAGCAGCTTTAAACAAACTGGTTCTTTGAACAAACAAAAACTTCTATGTTTATTTAATAAAAGCTAGTGTTTTAATGAAAAAAAATGTTTACCATCGTTAGTTTTGTACTTTGGGGAAGCGGCTGTCAATCTGCAAAATTTATTTTTATTAGAAGAACAAACAGTTAAAAAGTTTGCATGTAGCTGCAAATAGTTGGAACATTTCAAGTTGAGTTACAAAAAACTTAGGAAATGCAGTTGTTACTTGTTTAGTTTATTTGTAAAAGACCTGATTAGTTCAACTTTGTTATCCTTGTAAGTATTTGAACTGGGTTTATTAATAACGCTTATAAGCCCGTTTATCTTGTAAGGGGAATCTGTTTGGTTTATTTTATCAAACAGACTTGTAATATCTACAACACCGTTTTGCCTTATTGTATCAGTATCACCAAGCTCATTCTGATTTTCAAGGTAGTTTTCATCAATTAGCATTTCATAATCTTCAGATTGTTCAAGCTTATCAGTTTTTAAGTATCACTTTCACTTAATAATTCATATTTGTTAATTCATAATTAGCTTAAAGTAAACATTCTGGACTTATATAAAAGACAAATTATAAACTTACATAGAATAAACTGAGTTTACCTAGAAAATTCAAAAAAATTTAGAGTTTAATTACAAATCGCAGTTATATAAACAAAAGTAGTAACCATTAAAAATTTAATGTAATAAGTAGCTACGAACTACAAAATTATAAGCCTAGTTTTAATATCTTAGTACATTTTTTTAATCATTGTTTACTAATGTTTTAAGCTGAAACTTACTTATTTATTGCCGATAACTAATAAATATTAACTTAAAAAAACGTATGAATAACAAACACTAATGTTTAGGTTTTAAACTTGAGTAGTATAAAAGTAAAGCTTTTGTAATTCAAATTTTTCTTAAACAGGTCTTGTCTTTTGTTTAATACTAGTCTTTTTAAAAATAGATTTAATGTTATACAACAAAATAAAATATTATATTATTAACAAAGCGCTCTTAGCTTACAAACTATTATATATTTACTTACTCAATAACTATGAAAATGCAGTTGCTAAAAAATAAAGCTCTGAAAAAAAAACTGTTAGGTTTAATGATAATTTATTGCTTATAATTTTGTGCTTTGCACTTTTTGACTTTAAGTTATTTAAGCCTTGAAAGGTTAGCGAGAAATTAATATCCCATTTTTGTGTTTATTGTAAAACTGTTCTCTGGTACTAGTTTTTAGCGAATTTTCAAATGTTTATTAACACATTTCTATGAATAAGATTTATTTAAGCACTGAAGAGGTCTTTGACCGAAACTAAGTTTGTAAAATAAATTTTTGAATGAATAAATATGTTTATTAACACTTCTAAAATGGTTGTTTCATTATTTGTAGTGAAAAAAAAGCAATTGTTGTCTCTTATTGTTTTTACCTTGGCACAGAGGCAGGTTCAATTAAAACCAAGTAAGTTTTGATTTTTAAACCATGACATCAATTTATTCTGTAAAATTGAATAAATTTCTCTACAAATTTATTTAAAAAATTTGTTATTCTATGTTATTTTTAGGTTAAAAAATTTTTAGAACTATATCCACTGTCCTCCTGATCTTCAATGATGAAAGTCATCCTAAACAAAAAGACACCCAGAGCTCCACAGGAATAACTCCCTTTTCAAACTTTCAAGGTATGTAAATTTGCTTTTGTATTTACAAGTTTTTGTTCCAAATTTAACATCATAATAAATTAATCTAAATTTTGTTATAGTTACTATTATGTTGTATACAATCATAGTTACCTAAATCACTAAAGGTACAAAATATAATTAAAACAGGGTGCTATAAAAATCTGGAGTCCTTGAAAAACCTGGAATTTGACTTTTTAGACAAATTTTACAAAAACCCCTGCATAACCTGTAGTTAGTGAAATTTGAAAAAAATTGTAGTTTTGAACAAATACCTCTAAAAACCTTGAATTTAGAACTACTTTTACATGTAAAGTAGTAAAATTTTGTTGAGATATAAAAATTCTCTAAAAAATATTCTTTATCAATAAAAACAAACAATTATAACCATAGTATTATTTAATGATATTATAGTATTTTAGACATTTGTTTTTAATATAGTTTTTATTATATAGTAAAAATAAACAATTAAATTATATCTAAAAATCTGGAAGAAATTTACAATAAACCAGTGGCCACACTGTTTTATTAAGTTAGTCAAATAGTATACTGAACTTTTTTTAAAAATAATGCACAGTTTAAAATATGAATAAAATTTGAATATTAATTGAGCCTGCTTCAAAAATATCTATTCCAGTGTCCCATTATATGTGCAACTTTAATACTTTTATAGTTGTCAAAGTTCTGTCAATTTAAGTTTTAAACTTAGCATTAATTTAATTAACTAACAAACATGTAAATTTATTAACACTTAAACAGATTTCTACAAAAGTTTCAGTTTGTTATTTTTTTTCTTGAAGTTCATTTAAAAAAATTTTTGAACTAAAATAAAGATTTTTCAATGGCTTCTCAACCTTAGTAAAGTTTCATTATGCATGTCAGTACTACTTCCACTTTTGCCTTTAATTTTTCTCATTTTATATAAAAATTTTCATAGTTTTACCTTTTTTTATCTCTGTCAGGACTACAATCTTGATTTTTTACTACTTTTCATACAACTGCCCATTAATGTTTTACTTAAGATTGATTTCTTTTAAGGGAAAAATTTATATTTAGGTTAGTCAAAGTTTTAGTTTAGGAGTGACACATCAAATACTCTTTTGAACTTTTTGTTAAAATGTCTTATGCAGAATTGCCACCCAGCTAAGTAAACTTTAGCTTGTACATTTTTTTTTTCAAAACTTAGATAGTTTGTACACTCTTCTTAAATATCAGGAATTTAAACATATTCTTTCTTAAACAAATCTTTTATTAAGTCCTATTTATATTATTTTAGTATTTGAGCTTGATTATTATTACTGTTATAATAAATTTTTTTATAAAGTTTTATCCCTACTCAGACTGTCTTTTCAAGCTTTTTTTGCTCTAAAAGGTGACAACCATGTTAATGTTATGTTCAAATGATATTATAGATTAAACAACATTAAAAAAACTTAATTTTAAATAATTTGAATTCACATAATGGGAGCTTGATAGTGGTGAAACTTTTAAACATTAATTTATAAACAAACCTACAATTTTATACTAAATATGATTGTGAAGCAAGGTTTATAATGAAACAAAAATTATTTTACATGATTACACTTCTTTTTAAAGGAAAGTTCTAGTTGCAAAACAGGTCCTTATTTTTGAAGAGGTTACTGCACTTGGAGACATTTGTTTCAAATAGACCCTTATATTTAAATTTTAAGTTGATCCATTAAGTTTTTATGATGTATAACAGGGTTTCCCAAAAAGGGCCAAGTGGCCCCCTAGGGGGCCATGACAGATACTCAGAGGGCCATGAGCAGCAAAGGGGGAAGAGGGGGGCCATGAGCAGTAAAGGAGCCACAGGGGGGCCATGAGCAGTAAAGGAGCCACAGGGGGGCCATGGCCATGAGGCTATAACTTAAAACTTACACTAGATATTCTGGAGTTGCAGTTGAAGAGCAAATAAAAAAAAAGCTCATATGTGTATTTTTTCGTAGTTTTTGAGTAATCTATATGTTGAAGGGGGCCATTTTTCAAACTCTTTAAAGGGGGCCATTAGTAAAAAAGTTTGGGAAACCCTGATGTATAACAATAACATCAAAGCTTTAGAAAATTTATATTGATTTAAAAGTGAAAATGTGAAGATTTTAAACTAAACATAAAAACTCATAACCTTATCTAGGTAGCTTTAAAAAGTCAGAACTTTACTTTCATTATCTTACAAAAAAGAATTGTAGCCATCTATAATTTGACATCTGATACATTTTAAAGTTTATTAAAAAAAATTAAATTGTGCAACTATGCTCTTTGTTTTGTTTTATTAAATTGCAACTTGTTATTAGTAAAAAAGAGAAGGAGCAATAATGACACTTTGATACTAGTTTATCATTTTATGTAACACATTACTTAATATGCTATTTTTTTTTATTAGTATATTTAAAAACTGTGTACTTCTATTGTGCTTGCAGTCTAAGTAGTGGTCTTTATGCTTTCAGAAGCTGTGCAAACTAAATAAATAAAACTAAAGTTGTGGACAATTCACTATAAAGACAGTGTTTTGTCATCTTTTGAATGTCTAAAAATAAGAACTTTTAAAATTTATGTTATAACTGGACTTTTCCAATATTCACAAAAGAAAACAGCTTTAATTACAAACACATTTTTCATCTGACTTGATTAGTTGTTTACAGTAAAATAATTTTTATGAACCCTACTGAGCACACTATGGAGACTGGAAGTCTCAAGGTTTAAGTTTAGCAAGTTTGTGTGTCCAAGTAAGTTTTTTTTTTAGTTTTAAACTCGCACAAACTTTAACAATCAGTTAACTTTTTAAAACAGTTAGATTATTAACCAGTTATTTCAATTTTTATAAAACTTTAATCAAATATGTATGAATTATAATATATTTATTTTACAGTCAAGTAAACATGTTGTGGAAGGAAATAAGTTTAAGTGACACGGAGCTTTGATGACACACGTAAGCCGAAGTGACCTCTATCAGCGCTACAAACTATCAACTGGCGGAGTTAAGAAAGGTAGTTAGAATTATTGATTAACATACTTTACTTATTAGAGAGTCAATATTTAATAAGTTTCAGCCTTGAATAAAATTTTAATAATTTTACTAATAAAAGAAAGTATAGAAATAACTTAAAAATTTATTAGTAATCAATTTAAAATATTTTTTATTTTTAGTATACTTTTACATAGCAATACTTCTTTTTTTACCAAATTAATGTAAAGGAAAAAGGTTATGTTAAATGAATAAGTATTACTATGTATAGATAATAACATATTCTTTTTATTAATAGTTTACAATACTAACTTGTACAAACTGTTATAGTTGTTTTTTTTTAATGTTTAAATATTTTTGTTCAGTTTACTTTAAATACTTTTTTTTAATTGCGTAAGTATACTATAACATGTTCTGAAATTTTAGTTTTTAAATACATAACTTGCTTTATTCCTTTTACATAAGTACATTATTTAAGTTCAGATGATTATATTTTACTTCTAATGTTTTCATAGCCTTATTTATTATTATTATTGACTCTAAAAGTTTCATATGTATATACTTTATTGTAATATCCTTTTACCATCTTAAGTTGTTTTCTATTAACTTATGCTTAAAAAGTATTGTCTATTTAATTTTAACAAAATTCTTATGTAAACAGTACTTATTTCACATTTTTATTTAAACTCATAATGAAGTAAACATTATCAATCTTTAATGCATGTTAATACTATCTTTTATAGCTAAGTTAAACACAACAGTAGTTGATAAGTGTGTTTAGAAAAGTTTTCTACTTCAATAAAAATGCAATGTATTTGTCAATATTTTTTATTTAAATTTAGTAATAGTTTACTAAGTTTTGTTAGAATATTAATGCTAAATATTAAATGCATATGCATACATTTTAAATGATTTTAAATAAAATAATTATGTTTACACTCGTTTATAGCTTTCTCTACTAAAAAAGTTCTACCGGTTTATTTATTATTTAATTAATGATGTAAGTCTTTTTCAAGTAGTTGTGTGAAAATTGTAGCAGCTTTTATAGTGCAGGGTTCGTGCGCGTCAGGCTAAGTCAGGCTAAATCAGGCTAAATCAGTTTTTTTGAAAAAAGTTGAAAAACGTCAGGCTAAATCAGTTTTTGTGTTTAAAAACTTGAGAATTCAGTTTTTGTCAGTTCAAATGCATGAAATTTTTTAAATTAAGATCAAATTGAGATGTGAATTTATTTCTAAATAAAGATTTAGTTATTAAAAACAAAATCAGTCAGTATTTGTAAAAATAAGTGCTTAAAACCTTTTGTTGAATCTCTAAAATTATTTTAAGAATCGTCATTATTTTGTTTTTAGTAGATTATATACGTCATAATTATAAAAATTCATAAAAAAGTACAGTTTAAACATTACAGTTTAGTTCAACAACTTGACTGTTTGTTTGAATTTGTTTTTCAGAGCTTAGTTGGTTAAACTGTTTTAATTTCTAATATAAAGGCTTTATACCAAATACTTTTTAGATTAATACTTTTAGATTAATACTCATATATTTTTTTTTCTGTTTATTCAAAGTTATTAGAGATATTCACAAGACTAAAAAAATAACTTATGTAATATCATGATTATTTTAATTAGTTATTTTAAAAATTAAGATGCTTTAATGATAACATAAAGTTTTTGAGAGATGTGTTTAATTACATTTCGTTTTTCTTTTACAGACTTATTCGCATTTCTGTTTTAATAAAAGCTTCTGGTCCAGTCATGTAACTTATAATTGACGAATTCAAGTACTAATTGACACGAACCCTGTATATGGGTGATAAGTGGTGGATGTAACTAAGCCCCAAAATTTGTTAAGGTATGAATTAATTGAAGCAGAAATTATAATGACTAGTTAAAAATATTCAAGTTGCTGGGTAAGGGATTGATAAATGTTGAAAAATAATTCATTTAAATTTTTATTTTCTTTAAAAGTAGTTTTGTGAATACTTTTATTGCGTTAATTTACTAATTAAGACCCCCTGATACCCAAAATACCTTCTGAATGTGATTTTTTCTACTTTTAAAAAATGTCAGGCTAAATAGGTCTCTGTCAGGCTAAATGAAAAGGAATTTCGCGCACGAACCCTGATAGTGGTTTAACGTAGTATTTTTTGTAATGTTAACTTAACATTTTATTCAAACAGCATGCTTTCAGATAGTGTTTTATTGTTTATTTAATTTCTAGTAGGTTGTTAATTTTTTCAAAGACAATGCTTTGTTTTTAAGTTAAACATCTATTTAAACATTGATAAAAGGACTACATCTTTTAATCGAGCTAAATCACTGGTGTATTTGTTTCCACGTCAGTATAATGTTTTTTCATTAACAATTTTCGATTAACATAAATGTATATGAAATATAAGTCAAAATAATTTATATCCCTAACACCTAAAATATTGTTATTTTTAGTCTACCGAATTAATAAACTTATAATCGTCTCTGAGTGTTGCTAAAGTATTTAATTTAATATGTATCTTATCGTTTTCAGTGTAAAACTAATGTTTATAGAGTATTTTAAATACCTAATTAGTAGTAAAACCTTATTATTTTTGGCTTTTTTTATGTGAATTATTAGTATTAAATTTAAGGTCTCCAAAATATTTTTGTTTTAGTTTACTCCTTTGACATTATTGAAGTTTTTAAAAAATTACTATTGTAAAAATTAATTTAAGCTAGTCTGTTACTTTTTGTGTATCTCTAATAACAGTTGTGCCTGTATTATTTATTAATAGCACGGAATTGCATTTAATTTATACTAAACCGAAAAATATGCTTAAAAACTAAATAATATTTAATTAGTCTTTTTTCATCCAAATAGAGTTTTAAACAAACAAAAAAACATAATAGTCTATATGGTATTAAGTAGTATAACTATAAATAAATTTTAAAGGAAGCAACTTGGATCTGAAGAACAGTTGGTGCAACTGGACGGGCAACAATCGGAAACCAATCTCATTTTTTATATAAATATTTTTGTTTTATCGCAAATTAAACTATCAGTCTGTTATAATTTAATGTTTGTTATATATTTTTTAGGTTTAACAGTTAATAATTCTGGGTTTGAGAATAAGTTTATTTAATTAATTTAAAGTAGTCGTTTAAAGCAAAATTATTGTTACTTTTAATTTTAGTAAAGTTGCCACAAGTACAATGTTGTTCATTTTAAGAAGACATGTCTTCATTTCTATCCGTAGCAGTTTTTATTGAGCCCATAAGATAGGAAACGATAAGTTAGGAAATATTTTGTGGTTCATATTTGCAAATGTATAAGTACTATGTAAGTTGTATTAAAAATAAGGTATTTATGAGGGCATCTTTATCAAGAGAAATATCTTAAGACACACACAATAGAATATTGGATAAGATACTTAAGTATATATATTTTTTAAAGCGATCATCATTATTTAAAAGCAACTTTTTCATAATGTCCAGTATTCTTGTAAAGATAAAATGAAATCGAGTTTTTGAGAAAAAACTATTTTTACCCGAATCAGTCCTCGAATAAGTGATTTATCAGAGTATAGCTGCAATTTTCTTGAAATCTTATATAATGACACTTATACTAACACAGCTTGCATAATTTTTATTACCGTTTAATAAATATATTACACAAATATGTTGATTTGTTTACGCAACTTGAAGGAAACTTGCCATATATATATCAAAATTTTTATACATGCTTGGAAGTTAGTTCGTATGTACAGTCAGTTTGTTGAACGTCGATAGAAACACTCAATAAAAGTTTGATCTAAGGACCTGGTGTACGAAAAACCTTTCGGTTATCAACTAATACGCCACAGTTACATAAATTTTTTGTCCAGGACTGTTCTTCGCAGTGTATTGACTTCGGAATGAGCATTAAACAGATGTTTTTCTTAAAATAAACGTATTTCTAAATCAACCTTTCTTAATAGTTTTAGTATTTGATTTTGTTTCTTGTTGAAAGTTTTCACTTGCGTATTAAATAAAGCTCAAGTTTTGTAAAAGATAACGCTTCTGATATTTTTATTTAGGTCTTTCTTCAGTTCATATACAAAAACTAACTGCATTAAATGATCAACTATGCAAGATAGCAACTACATCTTTAACCGTTTAAATGTTAGTTTTGATTAAACGAGTATAAAATTAAATGTCACTAAATCAATTTGCTCCTATTTTGTAATATGTTTCTCTTTATGAAGTACCTTAATATCATGAAAAAATTCGACAAGTAATCGTTGTTTGAGTAGTATAAGATATATAAGAGTAGTTCTGTCATAGGTGTTGTGCTGTAACTACCAAAGCTTTATTATTAACGACTCATTTGTTTAAATTATAAATTTGCTTTATTTTAGTCGCATGACGCTTTGTTTAAATAAAATATTGTGTTTAACTTTGATCGAAAAAACGGTCTTTCAAAGTTTACAGTTTTTAATCTTCGCCCATTTGTTGATTTTTATATTTTTCATAAGTTATCTTTACGTTCATTAGATTATGTTGAATAACATAACTTTAAAATACTCCAGATAGAATGTTGAAAAGCGTTCATAACGCTATTGCAAAATATCTAAATGAGTATACCTCTTATTTTCAATATAATTTGTACTCATCTCTTTTATTAGACTTTTTTTCTGTTTTCAATAGCTTTTCTCGTAAAATCAACTTGCGTCGTCCGTAATTGTCAAAAATCTGCGAATTGTTTTACGAGAAATACCTGTATTTGTCAAGTACTTTACTTAAATCAAAATAATTAACTACCAAGACATGCTTTTATAAAACCATATTCTATAAGTAAACTTAGCTGAAAGTGAAGTCTTTAATGATCATATAATGGAAACAGACACTTAGTCTCGCAAAAGTCGACGTTACATTTTTGAGCGTCTAGCTAAGTATAGAGAAAAATATGTTGATTACAAGAGTTTGACAACGTGTGAAAACGTTAGACCACTACGTCTAGTAACTTTTTTTTAACCTTCCCTTTTCAATTTTTTATTTGTTCGTTGAACCGCAAAAAAATCATTAAAAAGTTTCTTCTAAAGACCTGGTATTCGAAAGAACTTTTCGGCTTTCGAGTCGTACACCACATGGTTTTACAATGGTTAACGAGCCGATAAGTTTTAAGTTTAAAACTTTATAATTAAACAAATAAAACGAGCGATAAAAGAAAACTAAACGAAACTAGATTGTATTCAGAAATCAGTTGTGGGAGTAGCCTATGTTTCGCAAGCTTTTTGTTTAGTTATTTAAAGTTTTTACTAAGTACTTGCGCATGTATAAAAAAATGTGAGGTATCTTTATTTTTCATTAATTGAGAACTTGTCTATGATAGTTGACTCAAACGAAATCAGTATAGTTACATATAGCTGTCTATACTTAAATATGCCTTATGTTAACTGAACTAAATTACATTATTGAATCACATAAATTGATTTTATACATAAGCTACTTGTTTCTCAACTACACTAAATGTTTTATCGGTTTTTGTCGTTTTATTTAACAAACTAAACCCTATTCTTTTATTTTTAAGAACAAATCAAATGAATTACAAACGTTTAACAAAATTAATCAAAATGCCTGCTACCTAAAAGTTTATTTGTTGTATAGAAAACTATATAGAAAACTGCACACAAGTACTAAAAAGAGTATCAATGTTGAATTAAACAGTTTGCTTTATTAAGTGTCAGATACAAAAAAAAATTCTAATTATAAAACAACACTTTTAATTTTCTTTTTGACATAGTTGTTCGTAGGCACAGATACGAGTTTAGTTTGTTTTTGTTTTATACAATTGGATTTATTATCTTATCAGGTTAAGTAATATATGTACACGTGCTTAAGTATTTTTTTTTTGGCATGCCTACTTTTATAGTTCTCGTTTGTAAGTAAATTCCCATTAGTTTAAAACTTTACTAAAAAATAAAGCATGTCTTAGAAACGTGAAAATGTTGAAAATTTCAATGCGTAATTTTGTTAAGAACATTAAAACTTATTTTCAATTTGAAATATAAAAGTTTTAACCTGAAATATAAAGTTTAATTTGTAATATTTTTATCTTACATATTTCAAATAACAAACAAGCCTTTTTACTATCATTGTTTTGATTATATCTTTATAAATTAAATCTTAATTTATTATAAGTATCAAAAGTTAAAAATATTTTCTACATTTCTCTAATAAGGCTATTGATAGTTGTAATTTTAAAAACTCTAACAGTTTTTATCAAAATTATATATAAAAAATAACTGTGCTAACCTTTCGGCAGCAACGTTCAAAATTTAAGACATCAGTGAAATTGATAAAATAATCATTACTAGGGAAAAAACTCTGACTCTCTTGAGGCAGCCTAAAAAATTTTTGGGTAAAAAAAAAGGCATCCGACTTTCGTCGAACACCTTTGAAAAATATATAGTACTAGGCAAAAAACTCTGACTCTCTTGAGGTAGCCAAAAAAAAGATTTGGGTAAAAAAAAAGGCGTTCGACTTTTGTCGAACACCTTTGCAAAAAAATATAGAAAGAAAAGTTGGGAAAATTTTGAGCAAAAAAGCCGTCCGAATTTGCCCGCGGGCGAATTCGGACGGCTTTTTTGCTCAAAATTTTCCCAACTTTTCTTTCTATATTCTCTCCACCCTTCTCACAACCCAAAAATTCATTTTCAACAACTTTTCGAAAAAACACACCTCCCGCTGTTTTACAAATGTTTTCTCGAAGCTCCTGCTTCCCTTCCAAAACATTTCGCTTCAACTGACCTCTGACTTTGAAAGCGACCATGAGATTATGCCGCTTTTTTACATGTTACATTTTGAGTGCTGCACCTTCGCATGTTCTAGTACCTCGCCTACTCTGCTTCAGTCGCCCCGTCCGAAGCTTCACTTCTAGAAATGCATTCCTTAATCAATTCATCTTTGAACTTAAACGTACTTTCAGCGGGGCTGAATCATGTCAGAGCTCGTTCATATACTGCTACGCCTTGCGAGAGTGCCGCTTTTATGCTCAACGGCTTGCTTAGGACGGTACGTGCCTTGCTCTCGCTTTACGTTCCCTTCGTGCTTATTCAATGAGGTCTGCTATACGACCTTTGATCGCCTAGCTGCGGTCTTTCGACTCTAGCTCGAGTCGACGGCCAAGTCGACTCAGGCTATAATCTGTATGCCTGCAAACACACTAACACACAACCCGCCTTCACGACGTCTACCCGCTTAGACGTCTAGGCATTTATTCATTGTAGCTTTACATTGTAAAATCCCTAAGCTGACTAGGTCGTCAGCTCGCTTTCTGGCACACTACAAGTGCCTCTCTTAATAGTGTAACACTATGTATACGCGTATCATGCTCAAATGTTGCTGTTGAAAATATTGTATTTTGGCTACCTCAAGAGAGTCAAACTAACCTTTTTTCATCACATGCACTTGTTTCTCTTTTATCAATCTTGTATATTGTATATAAAGATTACCAGCTACACTACATACATAGAGCAGGTACGCACTCTCGTAAAGAACGCACTAAGACTCAACAACAGATACCATCTTCAACAGACAACTTGCACGAAAAGGCAAAAGAACGCGGCAAATCCAAACCGTGGCAATTCATTATTTACTTACTTTAAACTAAAATATTAAAAAAAGTAGTTATGTCGAAGTAGACTTAGATATAAATAAATACATACTAAAACCTGTTGTGAGCGCTAAAAAAATGAAGTACAACATATATCTAGCTATGCATTCCAAAAGAGTTCTTTAAAATTGTTTAGATTTACTACCTCCTTTTAAATATTGTTTTGAAGTACTTGATGTAAGTGCTAAAAAAAGTGTTCAACTTTTGTAATAAAAAACAAAAGTATTTATACATATTCGATGAATACTTAATGAATGTAAGGACTAAAATTTATTCAAAAAAATAGTTTATCACTTTTAAAAAAGTTATAATATTTCTTTGTATCTATTTACCTGTAAAATTAGTTGTCGTTTCTCAAAGTGAATCTAATCAAATGAGCTGGTACTCAGTTTCTAGGTAGTAACGTTTTGCTTACAGCTGAAATTCCTTAAAATAATTGTTTACACGAGGTTACAATTTATAGATATTTTAAAGCTTTTAAACTTCGTTGCAATTTTAAAACAAGCTTAATATTAGTTACACAACAGTTTATTAAGTTTATGCAAGTAAATACTACTTCATTAAATACGAATTTTTAAATATCTTTAGTTTTAGTTTATTGACATAAATTTTATACAAATATGCACGTTAGCAGTAAGTAAGAGATGTTTACTTTATTAATATACTGACAATATGGAAATTTTTAAATATTTTAAAATACTTTAACAGTGCTTTTTTTAAATTTATTTATTGATAAATTACCTGGTTTTATAAAAATAGTAAAGATAACTTTCGAAAAAAAAGTTATGAAAAACATACACCAAAATGAATTAATTTTACTCATTGAATTGGAAGTTTTTTTACTAATTGAATTACTTATTTTACTTAAAACTGATATTGCACAAATCAAAAAAGTTTTTGTTCTATCTCTTATGACTAAATTACGTTTTTTTTTTTTAAATTGTTTATTTCTAGAATTTCAACTATTTCAACAAAAGTTATTACCAACGGTTTACTATCATTTATAACCCGCTTATTTCTAAGATAAACTTTTTTTTATAAACACTTTTAAATCAAATGAACAAATGATGCTTTCAATAATTCTTTATGTATATAAAGCATTCAAAAAAATAATACGGTAGTACTTGAGATTTTGTATATCTACCTGCTGTAAAAACTATAGTTAATCATACTGAGTAGTTATTAGCCTTGACGAATTAAGCGCAAAAGTTATAATTTTTAGAGCAGCTAGACCAGAGGTTGGAAAATTTTGAAAATATACACTAGATATTTTAAAGTTTCAAGTGAAAAAAAAAATATATATCTCAGGTTAAACATATTGGAAATTAAAAACGTTTATTATTAATTTTGGGTCTGTATAAAGAGCTAAATTTTAAACTGCAATTGGGACCCGCTTGTGATTTTGTTTTCAAAGTTTGGCCTGCGACAACCAAATGCCTGTTGAACTCTGGACTCGACTTGAAAAAAAAATATTTATAAAATTCTTTTTAGAATCAGAGTTGCCCGAAAAACCTTAACTAAAAGGCAACTATGCTATACAGTATGAGCTCTACAAAGTAAAAGATAATTGTTATTTTCTGCTTTAAACAACAAAAAAGAGTAAGAATTTTCTCTACAAGTAAAAAAAAATTATACAGTTTTAAAAATTTTCTTAAATGTTAAGTAAGTATTTTTATAACAACAGCTTGTTCCCGAAGTGTTCTGTTGGCGGGCTTTGTTCATTGTCCACTACAACTTTAAAAAGACTTGATAATTTTTTTTGAAATTGGTAAGTATACAAGGTAACTTTAAAAAATACTAAATAATCTTGATCTTTTCTCAGCTTTTATAAGCGTATCTAATAACAAAAAGCAGCTTAATCAGACCTTAATTTGATACCAGCTAGATGTCACAAAAAGTTATACTAGTTTAAGTTTATTAAAAAATAATTTTAAAGCGACATCAATATTAAAAAAACAAGACTATTTACTGATTTAGCTTTAAGTTTAATATGAGAAGACTCCGGTAAAGTTGTAAATAAAGTATGCATTATGCATATGAAGAGTATATCTCAAAAAAATTATTTCAATGTAATTTTTTGTATTAAGTCAACAAATGTATCTAAATACAAAAGCTTCAAAAGAAATAGAAGATTAAAACCGTAAAAAAATAGTTATGAATGTACAACAAAAAAAATTTGCAGAGTTTAAAATGCATACCTACTTATTTTTCTGTTTGTGTTAATTCAAATTTAGTTAAGAGATTGAAAAAAGTGTTTATATGTTCATAGACTTTTAGTTCTTTCAAAGACTTCAAGTCATGTGATTTGACAATGGAACGAAAAATTCACTGAATTAGAATTAGCAATTTGACAATGTTAAACTTAGTTAAATGATATTTCTTTCAAATTAAAAAAGTATATATTAGGTAATAGTTTATATATTGTTATATACAATGTTATGGTACATTTTTATAAAAATATACTATTATAAATAAACGTGAAAAATATGTTAGGGGGTAAAAAATATATAACATATCCAAATGGTTTTTGACTTAAAATACCACCTATAAAAAAGTTATGAGACTTTAACGTATAAACTTGCTTAAATTTTTTTTTAATGTACTGTTTCGTAATTTTCTTCTGTATCAGCTTGTAGATACTCAAATATTTAGCATTTATAAATATTTATTTTGATTTTAACTTTAAAGTTTTTTTGAATAAGCTATGAAAATCATCTGAAATTATCTCTTAACAACAAACTTCGAACTAGAACCGTTTACGTGAGCCCTTTTATTTCAATACTACTTAAATAAGTATTCATTACCAACAAGTCGCGTTACAACATGTGTTTTTACTTAAAAGGGCTTAGAGTTTACTATTCTTAAAGATTTAAAAGTACAAAATGCATGAACAGAGTTTTTTTTTTGCAAAGCTTATGATTAATTTATTTTTATACTAAATAGATATTGTTTTAAAATGGTAAAAAAAAACAACTTTCCGAGTTGGTATCAACTTTTTTTTCACGGCTAGTTTTATAAATGTAGTTTTATTGAAATTTAAGTTCAGCGAAAAAATAACCTCGAGTAAGTTCGCTTAATTTTATTTGTAAATGTAACTTCCAAATTTAGTTTTAAGCTCACAAGACACTGTGTTTTATGATCCGTAGTTCGTTTACGGGGTCAATGTAGGATGCTGGTCTGAACAAGTAAAGTTGCTTACTAAAACATAGAACTGCCGGGTTGAAAGGGAGTCAGGCGAAACTGTAAGTTTTGAAAATTTAAATTCAAACCAGCTGTATGTTGCACATGTTAGGTTTTCTTGATTGTATTTACAGCTATACTGCCCTCAATATACCCTTTAATTGATCTAAAGCAGCTCAGACTTAAAAAAATATATAGTACTAACAAATGATATAGCAGTTTAAAAATGCTTTCTGTTAAGTTACAACAGAAAATATACCATCTCAGATTAAATGATAAAAAATAACCATATTTAAGCTACTTCAGAATTTTTGTGTAACTGTTGCAGGCTTCAATAATGATGTTTTTATACCAAATTAATAGACTGATCAAACTTGCTAGCAGTGCATTTATATAAGATAAGTTGTTTTTTATCTATTTTCGAGTCGATGATGCCAATCCTGAACGGAGTAAATACCAAGACTTCTTAGACGGATCTAAGCCAACAAATAAGAGTAATAGAAAATATTTTTTTATTACGCAATGGTGAAGAATTTAAAGAAATCTTTCAGGAAAAACACCTACCTTGAGACTATTTTACGCCGGGGACAGCGATCATTTCCAACCCGCGATCAAATCCCACCCGGTCAGACCCGAGTACCGACCAAGAGGTAACGGTAAAAAATAAATTAATAGTAAACAAAATTAAAACAAAAATATTAAAAATAAAGGTATAAATAAAGAAAGAAAAAGTGGGAATCGTGCACGGGTGGGTTTTGATCGCGGGTGGGAAATTTCAGTACACCGTATCATATGCAACTCAAAGATCAATGAAGTTGTTGCGGGAATTCCAAATTAGACATTTGTACTTGAAAAAAATGAGATAATTTTAAGGAATTAGCATTGGTGGTTTCTTTTAACTTTGTTCTATTGCAGGAAGTTGAAACGAAGCGCAAATAAAAAGATTACTGCACGCTATAATAAAGTTTACCTGAGACTAATTTAAAGCCCACGTAATTTAGGTTTTTGGTTTCAAACTATTTTTTTTCAAACATGAGCAAGTAGGTATGATCAACTTTAACTGGACTATTTCGTAAAATAATCTATACTGTATAATTGTATATATATACTACATTATTTTATTTATTTTTAAACGATTTTCTCAATTAAAACACCACACGAGGTAGTAGCTAAAGCAAATAAGAAATTTAATATAAATATTTTCATACAGAAAATCTTGAAGAGTAGCTGTGTGAAAAATCTTTATGTAGCTAAAAGGAAGCAGCAATAATTTGAACTTTTAGGTCATAGACTATAAATATTTTTTAATTTTTTGTTAGATATATACTATATTAGGACTTTAATATAAATTACTTGCTTAAATAAATTATAAATATATTTAGGACAAACAAAATTCAAATATGTTTCTATTAGTTAAATATAAGGCATAAGTATGAATTTTGTAGCATTTATATTTTAAAACAACTAAGCATCTAATTTATTTATGTAAAATGCTTTGAGGATTTTACGTTATACCCAACACAGCATTCTAACTTTTTTTAACTTCCTCAAAACTGTTAATATTTATAAGTGATTTTTCTATTAAAGAAATAATCAAATAATAATAACCAAACTATTATAAATAATTAGTCACTGTTAAAATATCTAAATACTTACAAAAAATTAAAATCAAAGATCTATCCAAACGTACACTTTAATAAGTTATTTTATGGAGATTTTAGAAGTTATTTCTCTTTTTTTAAGTAGACATTAGTGTTGGCATTTAAAAATTCACTTTTTCTTAAGATTTTCGAGTTAATTGTTGGTTGCTTAGCTACAAATTAAAATTTGAAAGATTTATTAATTTACGTTAACTTATTTTGCAGGCTGTAATAGCTTGAGTAAAAGTCCTAAAAAAAAACTTAAGCGAATAAAGAGTCCTCAGAAAATGATAACTTTTTATATAATTATAGAAGATTGTACGACTTCGTTTATTTAATAAAATATCCATTAAATGAACTTAGCTAGACATAATAAGTGAAACAAGAAAACGATATAAAGAAACATCAATCTCAATGTGTTTTATAAAAATATTAAACTTAATACCCATCTGCAAAAAATATTTTAAAATCTTAAAAAGTGTAGATATTCTACTGAAGCATAACTTTACAGTTTTATGAAACTTCAACACACTTAACAATTTAAAAGTCAGATTTTAAATCTTTTTTTCAAAAACTTCACAATAAAACTTAATTATTACCTATTTGGTCATTATTAGTTAAAATATAAGTAAAACATAAAGCCAGTAAAAGTATCCAAAAGAGCATTAAAACTTTTCAAAACTTAATATCCATGTGTTTATAAATAAAATCAAAAAGTGACTTTAAAAACACAATTAACTATTTATCAGCAACATCAACTTTATAAAAAACTCACTATTGAGTTTTTTTATAACCAGCCCCCTCACACACACCAACAAAACTAATTTTCTCCCAACAAGTCCACAATGGCCTGCTTCTTCCTGCCGTCGAACATCAAGGTGTTTCTGTGGGGAATTCCCTTCTTCGAGAGACACTTGATCACCTCCTGTTAGATTTATGAATCAAATGTAACGCTCAAATCTGTGCAGGACGCAGTTTTTTTTTGTGATTTTTCTACGGCATCAAGCAAATAAAACGTACAAATGATTATTAATACAAGTATTAATATTATAATATAGTATATAATCAACATATTATTAACAAGTTTTAAACGTTTTCAGGTTCAAAACCCTAACAAACTTTCAGAACTGAAAAAAAAAAGATTACCTGGCTGATCACCCCGCCCGTCACCGCGCACGTCGGGCACAGCTCGCCGACGCAGAAAGACTTGAAAGCCTCGTCGACGAAGTCGGGTTTCATCTTGTAGCGATCCAAGACTTGCACTCTGATCTTCTCGAGTTCCTCGTAGTCTTCATCGGTGTGCATTGGGAACCTGTGGTTAGTAAACCCTTATTTGATTTTTTTAAGATTGTCTAGTTTAGTTATTCTACTGCAAAATATTATTTAAAGAAAAAAGTATGCGATACAATGAACTGCTACAACTATTGATTGTTTACAGGAAATTCTATAAAGTTTGGTTGTTTAGTTAATGTTTTATTTAAAGTTTTATCTTGTTACATTTTAATTAATAATACCTTGAGCGATTCTCATGGAACTTATCAACCATCTGCATGACAAAGAAGGCTTGCGAGGTGTATCTCTTCAAATCACGTGGTTTTCTGTCAGTCCATTTCTCCTGCATGGCCTGATCAAACGAGCAGAACCTTAAAGAACAAATCATTGTTGAATTTCTTTTATTTTTTTAAAATTACTGATAGATAATTATACACGAAATTATAATCTAATTAATTTTACATCCTCCCTGACTCAAGTAAACCACAAATAGTATCACCTCGCAAACTTCTGCTCTTCTCCGTCAACCTTGGCTTTTTTCATCGGAGGTTCCTCAACTATGCTCAGTTCGTTCTTTGCCTTCAATTTCGCGTTCACCTGAAAAAAACAATTATGTTAAATAAAAATAAATTGATAATTATGACCATAACTACTTAGCTACCTATAAAAAGATACTGAAAATAATAAATCTTCAAATTATTTTAGAAATTGACTATATCTTTCTTTTAATATTCAAAATACTTTCAATCAACTGACCTGCTCAACCTCCTTGGCGTCGTCTTCTTTCGATACCTGATCTTCAACGTACTCGTGATCCATCCAGTCGAAGAAGGTGAAAGAGTAGAATCCGTACACTGATCCGCACACAAACTTCACTTTTCTCTTTCTGCACTCTTGGTCCAGCATGTTTCTCACCTTATTTAAAATATTAAACTTTTATATTTAAACAGCAGTAACTACTTTAAATATATCAAAACCAATTATCTTGATAGATTGCCACAATGTTGCTTTCATTTGAAAAACTTGTTCCGTTAAATAAGTCTACAACAAAATCTACAAACTATAATGTAGTTATAACGAGGTTGCAACTCTATATCAACTTTTTTTAATTTTATCACTTAAAAACAATTTCAAAATATTCCTCACCTTGCAGGTCGACCCAGTCAAGCAGACGACGTCAAACTCTGAGATCAGGTCGAAATCATCCGACTCCTCGTAAGATGCCAGGCTGTAGTTCACGCTCTTCACTTTCACGTTCGGGTTCAGGTTCTGCGCTTTTTCCACCGACGCCTCCGCCATGTTCCTGCCGACGTCCTCGCGCTTGAGGAAGAACTGCGACGTGAAGTCGACCTCCTCGACGCTCCTGTCGTCCATCAGCGTGATCGAGTCGATGCCGCTGAGCACCAGGTTCTTTGCGATTTCGGCGCCCAGCCCCCCCATGCCGACGAGCAGCACCTTCGACTTCCTGAGCCTCTTCTGCGCGTCGATGCCCCACAAGCGGATCTGACGGTCGTACTGCTCGAACTCCTGCTTGGTTATTTCCGACATTCTGCTGATATTTATTCTATTTATTTACTATATATTACTGTTGATTATAAGTGCTGTTTTAGTGTGAAGCATGCAACTTGTCATTTAGCTAGTGAGAACTATTATGTTTAGCATGTTTGCTGTTTGATAATATATTATTACTTCGAATTGGATACCAATGCCATGTATAAGTTTATTCCACTTCAAAAGTTAAACGTTTTTGAAATGTTATTTTAAGAAAACCAAGCATATTGTTATGTGTAAAGTTCACTTACTGTAATGGAACTACTTGTTAAGTAATTTTCAAAAGTTATTTTTTTTTTAAACTCGTTGTTAGTTTACAGCTACTATTTATATAGTGTACTGTGATGATGACTATAAAAAAGCATAGCAAAAGTAGTTTATGTACAGGGTTGTCCAATGTTAAAAAAAAAATTCCAAGTTTTCTGAATTTCTTTCAGGTTTTATGAAACTATAAGTTTGTTTGTCTATTTGTATAAAAAAAATAAATTTAAGGTAGAAAATTGTCTTAATTGAAACAAAAAAATTGAAAAATATACTGTAACTCTATTTTAAATGTTTTTTTTTTTTTTTAAATTACAAAAAAGTTTGATAGAGTTTTGAAATATAATCTATATTTAATAAATTCATACGTAAAATTGTTTAAAACTCCAAGTTTTTTGGTAACACTATATGTAATAAAAATTAATTATTAGTTTCTTCAGTGGTACACTGTACACAACTTACAATACTTGACAACTCTGAACTAACAGGTGCGCAATGTATTTTTACTATGAGTACTATACAACAAAAAGTAAATTTTATAAATGCTTCATAAATAATTATACATTATTACACGTGTTACTTTATTTTTATTATTGTGTATTCAGAATATAAGTAAACAACATTTTAAGTTTAAATAATTAGCTAAATATGAAATAAACTTCATAATATATCAGAGCTAATTAACAAAAATAAATAATTGGTCTCAATCTAAGAGCTAGATATATTTTGGGTTAAACAAGTTTCTAAAAATAACGTGAACCCCATATGACATTAATTTTATAATTACATTTATTTTATCAATTAATCATTAAGTTATAAGTAACAGTCTAGAAAACATCATCCTTCTTTAGATAGATCTATCAGAACACTAGAGATATATTTACTTATTTAAAATATATTTAAACTCTGTCAGTACAGCAAACAGCTTCCATTGCTATAGCGAATATATACTATAATTAATTTTTGATAATATTTCATTTATAATTTGAATCATTTAAAATAAACAAGTGACATCAAAAAAAAAACAACAAAGTAGTGGATTACTTCGAGGAACACTAATACAGTAGTTACTCAAGCTATAAGAAAGATTTTGAAAAATGAAAGTTACAACAAATCTAAAAATATAACAATTTTAGAAATTTCGATAGCTATATTTTAAGCTGCAGTTAGAATCTTAGTAAAATAACTTTGGTATTTTAACTATACTAAATTTTCTTAATAAGCATTCCTTAAATGCTGTTATGTATTTAAAAACAGTTACTTACTAATTGAATTTTAATCAAAACACCATTGCTTATGAAATATAAAATAGGTGGTGAATTGGTAAAAGTATGTAGGAGTTATACTGCAATGTAAAAAAACAGACTTTATTTACTTGGTGGAAAACTGGTGAACGATATAAAGTTAAGGTCATAGGGGGGTAAACACCCTTTTTTGGTTTTTGATCTTATTTTATATAATTTTTACTAAGCTACAATATGCTTTTTACAGATTTTAAAAATTCAAAATAACTTTTGAGATATAGCCGGTCAAAGTCGGAGGCAACAATAGGATCTTTATGGGAGGCGCAAACTAAAACAGCAAATAACTAGAAATCACTAAAAATCTATCTCCTCCTACGTTTTTTGAGATAACTACCTCAAATTTTCAGGAAATGTTCCTTGATATATTTAGAAAATTCTGTCGGAACAGAATTTAAAAAAATTGAATAACAAAAATTTTATTACAAAAATAATAAAAAAAAACTGTTTTTTTTTGTTCATTTTTTATTTAAATTTTTATTTTTAAATTTTTTTAAAATTCCTTCCGACAGAATTTTCTAAATATATCAAGGAATATTTCCTAAAAATTTGAGGTAGTTATCTAAAAAAACGTAGGAGAAGATAGATTTTTAGTGAAATAGTCTATTTTTGTCATTTTAGTTTGCGCCTCCCATAAGGAACCATTAAGGAACTTTGACCGGCTGTATCTCAAAAATTATTTTGATTTTATAAAATCTGTAAAAAGCGTCTTGTAGCTTAGTAAAAGTTATATAAAATAAGATCAAAAACCAAAAAAGGGTGTTTACCCCCCCCCCCTATGCCCTTAATTGTGATACTTATTTGTATTAATTATACTACTTTTTACGATTAAAACAAATTATGTTTATAAACCAAAGTATTTGATTGCTAAACAAATTTAAGGAAATAAAAGAAGACTTGATTAAATTTATGTTATTTCTTTTAAAAATGGCATAAACAATTATGAACAATTGTTGGTACAAATCTGGTTTTAGATACAAATAAAAATGTTCAAGGTAAATAACTAATTTAGCCAGAGTGACTATATATTAGACGTCTTTTACGTTATTTTAACAGAATAAAACTCAATAAAATTAAGTGAAATATAAAAAATAAGAAAATCTATATAGACTTACACAACAAATTTTAAAAAGTATAGAGTAAATAATAAAAGTAGTAAAGTAGTTTAAGTGTGTTTGTTTACTTTTTTGGCCTAATTGATACTGAAAAAATTACAGGCTAATCAATGATATACAACAAATTATGGTAAAATAGGGAGCGAGTCACTTTTGCATGAGGGGAAACTTTTGCACAGCGTCACTTTAGCACAAGAATTCACTTTGACATGGCGTCATTTTTGCACTAAGGGTCATTTTTGCTCAAAAGTTAAAAAAATGTATAAAATAAATAGAAAAAATTATAAAAAGAATAATTAATTAATAAAAAAAAAGTTACCGATCGAGGTAAGGGTTAGAGGTAACAGTGATAGAAAAAAAAGTGTGTACCTAATGAAAATTGTGAATCAAAAAATTACTAGAAAAAAAATAAAAACTATGGAAAAAAAACATTACCAACGGATGTAAGGGTAAGGGGTGTTAGTGAAGGCAAAAAGAAAATAAAATACAAAAAAAACTATTTTTGAACCTGTGCCAAAGTGATGATTTTTCAAAAGTGTCTCCTTGTGTCAAAGTGACGCGTGTGCAAAAGAGACGCCGCGCAAAAGTGATGCCATGCAAAAGTGTCCCCTCGTGTCAAAGTGACGCTTGTGTAAAAGTAACACCCACCGGTAAAACATGTGAGTAAATCAAAAAGTAGCTAAAAGTGTCTTTATAGAGCAAAAATAAGATTTCAAAAGACATGCAACACCCTCTTTGAAGCAAAAATGCAAGCCTGAGAAACCAAAACTTGACTTGGTGTGTGAGAAATTTATGAAAAAATATAAAGAGTTTATAAAAACAAAAAACTTACTAATTATCAAACTTGAATGCCTAAAAAATTACAATAGTAACATTATTAAATTATACATTATTAAAAAAATCTCATTTCTCAAGAAAAAAGTATTTTGAAGTAATAAAAACTAGCCTAAAAATTCTGAAAAAAAAGTAGCCTAAGTTTTGCAAAAAACTACAACAAGTCTGTGCCAGTTTAAGTTTCTCAAACAACTTTTAAAAGTTTAAAACTAGCCTGATTTAATTAAATTACAAACAATCTTAAATTGAAATTGGAATGTGAGTGAGATAACATATTTCTTTCACACTTGTTGTTAATCTATTAAGGGCATGGCATAGTGACAAAGAGATAAACCACTTTATTTTTAAGTTATTTTTTACATAAAAAACTAAGCTTCCAGCTGTTTTACACTTAAAAAATCAAAAGTAAACTTTGAGATATAAGCGATCAAAGTTAGAGAGTTCAATAGGTATTACATGGGTTAGTTAAGTAAATATCAAAAATAGACTATTTTAGTAAAAACTTACTTTTCCTTCGGTTTTAGAGTAACTTTAAAAAAAAAACTTCAGCCTAGTATTTCAAAGAACTCAAAAAAAATTGTAAAAACATTTTCAATTCTTTTATTTTTTTACCAGTTTTCTAAATTTAGGTTATTAATCCAACTTATTTTTATTTTTAATCCTCTTTTTACAAGTTCTTTGTAATGTTGAAAAGAATATTAGTTAAGACAAAGTTTTATCAAAATATTTAAAAAAATTAAAATTAACCTTTTGGTTTTACTTCCTTCTTCAATGTGTGATAATTTAAATATGATAACTTATATCTGAAAAATTGTAAGTACTGTTATAAAAAAGTATAATTTACTACATTTATAACAAACTTCTTAATTTAAAAAATCTCAAACATGATCATAAAAAATTGCCTACAAACTTAAACATTTAGTACCATTAGTGCAATTGGTAAAACAAGGCAACCTTAATCATTAATGAAAAAAAAAAAAAAAAAACTAATTGTTGCATTTTGTTAAACTTATATGAAATATTAAGAATGCAAAGATTAAAAAATATTAAATTGATATTAAACACAAAATGATCTGTAGCAGATTTAAATAACTCTTTTTTAACAAACTTTGGTATTTTCATAAGCAAATTAGCAATATAAAACAAGAGTTTATTTTGTATAAGCAAATTAGATTCAAGAAAAATGTTAAGCAAAAAAAAATAAAAAAATTTCTGTAAAAAGCATAATTTCATATACGAAATAGAATGTTCTATAAGACATGATGAAACATTTTGGACGCTAAGCAACTGTATAATCAAAAAATACTGTCTATACAATTACTTTCTTACACATTGTCTATAAATTAACTAAAATTTTGGCAGACAAAATTCTAGATTTATTTTCTAAAAAAAAATTGTCTAAAACTTAGGCAGAACAACTTTAGGCAGCTCAAACTTTGGCATGGGTTTCTTTTTTGCAATGAAGTGCGGCAGGGCTCTTTTAACTTCAAACCTGTCAACCTCCTCTCTGGACACAAACTCAACAGCCTCCATTGGATAGAAAAGGTCTTGGGTGGGCCCAATGACAAAACTGTTGGCATCAAAATCGCCAGGAAATGTGTCAGGTTTTGGCAAAAGCCAGTTGAACCCAATAAATTTTTTCAAGTGTTTGTCAATGAGCAGATGGGTGCACTGAGCATAATACTTGGCAATGTTGTCATCATCATCAACATCACAAACGCTGACAACGTCCCCTATTTGATACACTTGACTTTTGTACACAAGAGCCTCAACACACATGTCACAAGGCTTGCCAGGTTCCACTTTTGGGTCGTCTTGCTTTGACATCTTTCTCCTGTTCTTATTCTGCGGCTTTCTCTTCCGCGGCTTGTACCTGGTTGGGTCAAGTTTTTGGTAGTGGCAGTTGTCACACAAGAACTTTCCGCAACGGACAGGGTGGTAGTTGGCTGCTGTTGTGGTGTTGCAGTTCCTGCATGATTTTGGTGTGGACATAATTAACTAAAATCTAAATGGAAAGTTTTTTAATTTTATCAGGTTTGGTATGTAGATGTTTTATTTTGATATAAATGAGTAGATTAGGCATAAAGGTGAGTTGTATAACTAAAATAAAAAATGTTTAATCAAAAATTCACTAAAAAAAATTTTACACTAGGTCATTCAAGCAAGAAATTTTTGAATTAAATTGGTAATTCACTTTAATGGAATAAATTTTATACTCGTTACATTTGTTAAAAACTAAATATGTGGTTTTAAACAAAAGCTTTAAACAACTATGTTTTTTTTAATTGTATTATTTAAAAAAAAATAATTAATGTTCATTGCACTAAAACATAATGAGTAAATTCATTTTTTTTTTTAACTTTAAAAAATTTAGCTCTAAAATTATTATGCCCAGGTTAACAACTTTTTGATGCAAAGATGCAAGCCTAAGTGAACAAAAACTAGCCACAGTTACAACAACATGCTAGTATCTGGTCAAAGTCTGTTATAAAACGAAAAATAAAATAATATCAGTCAAAATAAAAAAAGAACTACTATTTTGAGTAAAGGGAGACTGTAAAACACTTCTTTTGAAATTTAGTTTTATGTTTTACATAACTAATTAAGCTACCTGTTTCTTGTTACTGCTTGTAAAAATTCGAAATTTATTTCAATATATACGTAATTAAAGTTAGAGCGTTCAATAGGTTCTTTATGGGAGGGGCAAACTAAAAGGGCTGAAATAGACTATTTCATTGAAAATCTTTCTCCTCCTTTAGTTTTTGAGCTATTGTTTTTAAAAAAATCCAGAGTAATCTTTTTAAAATTTTTAACACTATGTATAAAACAGATGTAGAAAAGTTGGAACAAGTGCTAGACTCTTTTGTAGGAAAAATTTTGCTACAGGGTATTCATGTAAGAAAATTTTTTAATACATCAAAAATTACCATTTATTTAAAGATATATTATAAAATAAGTGCAACATGCATTTGTCACTAGTTTACCATGTGTTTATTTTGATTTTATTAGAACTTAACTATTGTTATTTAATTGTTATTTATAGTATTCTTTAAAAACAACTTATGTATATTACAATTATAAAACTTAAATTCAATACTTAATTTTGTACTATTATAAAACTATTATATACCAAAGTATTCATTTGTATTAACTTATTTTTAAGTTAAATATTATAAATAAGTTGAAAAACTTTTGGTATTGTGTTTTGACATCTTTTTGCTATTATACTTTATTAATGAGGAAAGATTTACACTATAATTTTAACATGAAGAACATTTTGAACCAAAGTTTTGTGTGGAGAAATGTTTGCACTCACTTATATGTATCTACAAAACTATTTTATTTAATTAAGTTTACTTAACATATTTCTTTAAAAATGTTTTTGGAAATTTTTTTCCAGATTTTCAAAATTTCCTTCAGGTTTTTAAAGGTACACATTTTTGGGTCTATTTTTAGGTTAAAGTTAAGTATATGATAAGAAACATTTTTTAAGCATAAAAACAGTGAAAAGAAACTTTAAAGCTACTTTAAATGTGGTTTTTTATGATGTATAAAAAATTATCTATATGATAAATTCTTGAGTCAAATCAAAATTTTCTACTTATTATGTTAAAATTCTTAAAATTACAGTTTTTTAGCCTAAATTGTCAAATTCCAAGTTTTCCATTTTTTTGGCAACCCTGCATAACTTAAAGCAACTTAAATGCACACAAAAAGTATTTGTAATTTTTTAAGCAGTTTAAATATCAAAAATTATTAAACATTTTTATTTTTACTTTTAATAACAACAACATTTTGAATAAAAAGCTTAAAAATATCAACAAGTTAGATATACTTTTGTTACATAAACTTTAAAAACATTTTATCTCCAAAATATTCAAAGTCAAAAATATTCTAAGAAAATAAGGATATTGTAGCCAACCAATAATGCTTTTTTTATTTTAAACTATATAAAAATTGAGAAAACTAACAGGATTGCCATTCTTTGAGGCCTGAAAGATTATAAGCTTGATTTTATTAATTTTATTTAACTTAATTGTAAAGAATAACTAATATGAGCCAACAACTAAAAAATACTGTTTGTCAAGCTTAATACTTGGAAATACCACAACAATAAAAAAATAACATAAAAAAACACAATTAAGAAAAAAACTTTTAGTCAAAAACATTAGCTTGAGTTCTACTAAAAAAACTCAAACCAGCCTGAGTCAAAAATTTTTCAAAAATATAACTAGCCATGAATTGTCCTAATTTAGCCTGATTTTTTTTTCTAATTTTAAAGCAGCTTGTTTGTGAAGAAACCTAACACTAAGTATAATAAATACTATGTATCAAATATTTATAAGCATAAAATTTGAAGTAAACTATTTTGGAAGGGCTGAGGGTCAATAGAACTATTTTAGTCTTAATTTTTACAAAAACAACTTATCTATCAGTTACCTTTTATCTTTTGCTTATACTTAATTAATGCCCAAATTAAAGAATCACTTGGTTTTTAAGAATCAGATTTTAATAATTTGTAGAGTTTTATCTTAGGAAACAGACATTTTTTCATCTCTTAAAAAACTGACTGTACAAATTTATTTTGTGATATAAAAGACCAAAAATAGTAAGATGAATAGTATTCTTATGGCAAAGTAAAAAGACAAAAATTACTTACAAACTAAATATATTTTCTCCTTTTTTTACTTTTAAAAATTTTACAGTTATGCTGTTACAAAAAATCATTCAACTGAAGAAACTTAAAAATTCTAAAAAAAATGTTTTTATTTTTTTTTTGTTGCCTTGTTTTATTATTTTAATCATTTAAAACTATTTAAGAAATGTTTTGTGAAACTCTTTTAAGATTAAGGTCTTTTAATAAGAAATTAAAAAGTTAAAAGGTTTGATATTTTTAAAGCTTCCAAAATAAATAAAAACAAAAAAAAACAGTTTATTTGAACTTTTTACAAAACATACTATAATATATAGGTGAACTTTACTTAAGAATTTCATATTCTAAGAAAAGTGTTTACAGTTCCTAGATTAAACTAGCTTAAAACAGCAAATATCACTTGTGTGCAAAAATAACTTTGACACCTTGCAAAGTAAACTCAAACAAACATAAGAAAATAAAATCTAAACTGCTGTAATTTATAATTGCATTTATTGCTTTCTCTTTTTAACTCCTCACCCAGGTATAGTGGACCTAAATCATATTGAAATGGAAGAAAGGAATGATATTTAGTATATAATCAATGTTTTAAATCATTTCAAACAATAGACTTTAAGGCCATAGGGGGGATCCAACACATTTTTTTACAAAAATAGCTTTGCCTTTTTTTATGAAAACTTTAAGTACAAACTACAATCCAGTTTTTATAGAATTCAATAATATAAATAAACTTTTGAGATATTTTAATTTTTGTAAAATGTTTTTCATACGAACGAATAACCCGCAGTTTTTTTGGGGTCTATTTTCTCGGAAATTTTAAAAATCACTAAAGACCTATCTCCTTCATTTTTCAATTCAATTCTATCTCATTTAATTTCAAGCAATCTTCATCAAATTTTCAGGAAATATTTTTTGCATTGTAAGAAAACAACACTATTTATGAACTTTAATAAATTTAAAAAAATAAAAAATCTATCACAACAATTAAAAAAAAAGTCATTTTTGTTTTAAAAAAATGTATTTTTACTCAAATATGTTTAAGTATAAGTAGTTAGTTTATTTTTTTAATTTTTTGCAATAGAATTTCATAAATATTGCAAGGAACATTTCCTGAAAATTTGAGGTAGTTATCTCAAAAAAGGTAGGACGAGTAAGATTTTTAGTTATTTGCTGTTTTAGTTTGTGCCTCCCATAAGGAACCTATTGTTGCCTCCGACTTTGACTGGCTATATCTCAAAACTATTTGAATTTTTTAAATCTATATAAGCATCTTGTAGCTTCGTGAAAACTATATAAAATAAGATTAAATTGTAAAACAAAGTGTTTTAATTACCCTATGCCCTTAAAATTTTTGTGTAATCAACAATTATTTAAGAATACATATATATCTTTATTTTATGTGAAAACTATGATGACTTTTGAAATTTCCATAAGTACAACAGAATAAAATTCAACTTATTTTTCATTTTATCTACGAACTAAAATTTTTTTGATGAAACTATGATGAAAATTATTTTAAAATGCTGTGAAATTACTTATTTTAAACTATATATAAACATTTTTATCAAATTTGAGTTTGTATTTCTAAGACATTAAAATTTGAACTAAGCAAGAACTCGTTAAGTTTCCTGGTGTCAACTGATATAAATTTTGTTGTAGACATATTTTCTAAATTGGGTTTAATGATTTAAATGCATGGTTAAAAATGCACTAGAATCATGGCTTTCTAGCCACTAACTTAAATCAAGTAACTAAAGATTTTTTAGTTGCAGGTCTACTGTAGGATAGGTTTAAGGCTCCTTTTCTTACAAGTTGGTTTGAACTTAAACATCTGATTTTAGCTAACAGTAACTTTTCAACTTTTTTAAAGGATCAAATTAGCTTATGAGATATAAAGGTACAAAGTCATGGAATTATTATTCCTTTTGGAAGGGCAAAATTAAAATAGCAAGAAATTTTATTTTTTCATTAATTTTTTTCTACAGTTTTCCAGCAATTTTTCAAAATTTTCTCAGTATATTAACAATTTTTTTTGGATTATTTTACTTTTAGTTTTGAAATTTTTTTATTTCAATATTTTTGCCTAAAAATTCAAAAAATATTTCCAAAATATTTAAGTTTATTAGCTTACAAAATAAAGTATATATATTTAAAAAGAATTTTTTTAATTTTTTATAAGTAATTGATTAGATGTTAGTATTAGACACTTTTTACAAAGATATTTCTTTATAGTTATTAAATATTTGTTTTGTATAAAAACTAAATTACAGTTTATACTTAAGATTCTTATAACAGCTTAATTGTTGTTATACAGCTATTTTTGCAAAGTTTGCAGAAGTTGATCAATTATTAATGCAAATTAGTCCACTTGTAAGTATTTTGTACAAACCTTTTTTTAACTTTGTTTTTTATTCATTTAGTAAGAGAAAGAAAGAAAGAAAGGAAAATGCAAACGCTCATAACCAATGGATTGGTGTGGTGAAAGACATTTTGGTCATTGAGCGTCACACCATTTACTTGTAACTAATACTTAAGAGCTAACTTAAAAACAATAATGAAAAAATAAAAATTTAAAATTTAAAAAGTAATTTTATATACATTAAGAATTTTCTTTTTTCTTCTTCTTAGTTTTAAGTTTTAAAAAGGTAAGCACCCTTTTTTAACCCATTACTACCAATATTAACCATGGAAACCATAGTCTACCATGGGCTCCACACCGTCTCCTTCCCAAGATTTTGATTTTTATGATTATTTACATTCACATTTTTCTTATTGCCTTCTCTACAAGAGCAACTACAAAAAATGCAACAAATATCTCAAAATTAAATAAAAGGGGAGAATTAGTAATGTCAGTATATATAAAATATTTAGTATAATCATAAAACTGTAAGAGCGTAATGTTGTTTTAAATTGTGCCTATAAATTTTAAGTGGGTTAGTTTTTTAAAACCAAATTACAACCTAATTAATTTAAAACAACTGTTTTCTACTTCATCCAAAACTTGTGTAAAAAATCTGTGCACAAGGAAATATAATAAAAGCATACTTTTAAACTTTAAGTTAGCACACTTTTCTTAAAGGTTTTAATTTTGGTTTACATAAAATCATGCAATATAGATCTGCTTTTTTTATAAGTTGTGGACTGTAATACATTTTGTTTTTTTTATGTCATATGCATTTTTGTATCAACCAGTAAAGCTTGATATAATATTAGATTTCAAAATAACTTGATCAGGGTTGCCCCAGATCGAGCTGAAAAAAAATCTGACCTTTACAAACCAAAATATTAACAAAAAACAATTCAAAAATATACAACAACAAAATACTTGAAAGATTTTATTTTATTCAAAAAATTTAATTTAACCCTGAAAAAATATGAATTTCAAAACATTTTTTAAGAAATTAAAATTAGCAAAATAAGTTTTAAGTAATGATAAACTTTTATACTAAAAACATATTTCAATCAATTTTCTCCACTTTTCCTGACTTTTTTTTTCTGACTCCTCCTGATTTTCTTGGCTTTCCTGACTTTGTGGCAACCCTGCTTGAATTATTCTGATTAGCTAGTGTGGGGCAACTTTGAAAACATTAAAATATACAGTAAAAATATTTAAATAACAAAATTAAAGATATATGTTATATTTCAACAATGTCAGATAGTTTAATAAATAAATAAGGTTTTATCTAAATATACTATGATTTGTTTCTATTGTTTCATATGATACTCCTTAAAAACTTTAGTTTTTTACAATAATAAAACCCTTGGAATTAATAAGAGTAAGAAACTTACAGCTAAAAATTGAAACTTTGGCTAAACTTGATTAAATATAAAACAATTTGTCTTTAAACTAACTACATGATTTGATGAATAAAACTGAATTTAATAAAGCATATACACAGCAAAGTATGAGTATTACTAAACAAACAAGATTATCACACATAAATGTTATAAAACTTTCTTTTTAGTACAAAAAGCTTTATTTTTTGGATAAATTTTATAAGCATTCGCTTAACTTTAAAATTTATAAGTTGTTTAAAATTTATAAGATAAAAATCTATTATAATAACTTTTTAACTACAAGGCGTAGATCTGAAGTGCTTCTGCATGTATGTTTGTTTGTGTTGAAATTTGAAACTATATGGGCATCAGACTGTGATGTGTGGGTGATTGTTATAAACTATTTAATAAGTTTTGTTTATTGTTTATTTATTTTATTTGTTATCATTTTATTATTGTGTTAGATTTAAGATTGTTCATTTTATTTATTTAATTTTTTCATTTAATAGAAATTAGAGGTGAAAGTAAAAATTTAAAACAAATTTGTTAGTTTTATTTTTTTGATTTTTTTTTTTGAGTTTTATATCTATTTAATACTAACAAGTTTGTAAAATACTTATTAATTTATTGATTTCAGTGTTGATACATATATATGTATATATTATTTTTTTTTTAAATACAAACAGTATCTCTTTTTTCCTACTTACAGTATTTCTTTATTCTAGTTTGTTTTTTATTGAAATTAAAACTTTAAATTAGACATTAATTTATTTGAATCTGCAACAGCTGATTGTGAGTTCACAGTAGTGGCACATGATTGGATTTGATGTGTTTGTTGAAGCATCAGCAGATACTTGCTTGGGGATTTGAGCTTCATTGTTTTCCCACACTTAGTGGTTTTTGGTATTGAGATTTTATCCTTGTGAATGTTTGCCAAATGGAGAGTCACCAGGTTTTTTTTTAAATAAAGGGTTAGGATTAGTTTTTAATTTGGTTAGTTTTTTTTTCTAGTTTATGGACAGATTTGTTTTTTTTTTATTAAAAGGTAATTTTTTTCTTAGTAAATTTAAAGATAGGGCAGGTGGATTAACACCTGATGAGCTCAAACTCACTCGCTTGACCTTCAAAAAACGTTTATTGTTGCAGAGGGGAGAGTGAGTTCTTCTGTTGCTTTTCTACCTTAAAAAAAGTACTGGTAATTTATTTTAATACTAAAAAGTACTTTTTTAGTGAATAACATTTGAAAAAAAAACGGATATCCAAGATACAAACTAACGAAAATATCAAGTGTTAATTCAGTAACGTTTTATTAATGATTTGTTTCATTTCTAAATCATAAAACCAATCAGATTTTGAGTAAATTTCAGATATATATTTAATGTACAGTTTATATAAATTTATTTTAAACTAGTCTTCAGTTTTAGATTCATAGCATCTTCGAGTTCAACTGCATATTCAAAACAGTACTTACATTAGCAGAGGTTGAAAAGCTACACACAAATCTTATAACCATAAAGTAAAGTTCGATCAGTAACTCAACTTAAGTAAAAAACTTAAGAACAAGAACTTAAATCTTTTATTGGTTGTAAATATACTTAAAAAAATATTTTTCAAACTTATAGTGTTTTGATTATTCTTCTTTTTAGAATTTCAGTAAAAATACATAAAATTTATTGCTTATTGAACAATAAAAAAGGACTTTAAAGACCTGGTAATGGTATACAAAGGAACTTTTCGGTTATCGAGTCGTACACCACATTACTATTAGTCGTACAATTAGTTAAAGAGGAATTCTGAATAAATTTAAAGACACTAAATTTTTTTAATCTCGTTAAAATTCCAAGTTAAAAACTTAATTTAAAAAAATAACTTTTAATTTTTTATTACTTACTTTATAATTGACTTTTGTTATGACAATAAACCTTTTACTTGATGTCATTATTTTTATTTGAGCCCTATTAAAATCAATTTTATTCTTGTCTTACTTCTTACTCAATTAAAGCATTTCCACAAAATAACTTAAGTCAAGCTACAATAATATCTTTTAAATAAAATAAACATGTATTGATAGTGTAGTAATAAAAAAGTGTAATAGTTTCTTTACAAGATATGTTTTATGACTATTTATTATAACTGAAAATAAACATTAGTTGACCTTTTTGTGGCTTTTTAGTTCTCGCAACATGTTAAAAGCAAAAATTAAAATAAACATTTTTCGATTCTTAAATGTTTAACAGAAATATCCTTATCAGTCAGTGAAATTCGATTTTCTTAAAAAAACTTTTTATTTACTAAGCAGAAAGACCATATTTATAGACAAAAATTAAATTAAGTTTAAAACGAAAATAGCCTGTGTCTCAAAATATTAAGTTAATATAAAAAGTAAAGGCATGAACTGAAGAGTATTAAAAAAAAGTTATAAAACGTGTGTAATTTTAAGATTTGTTCCTAGGAGTCTAGGACTATAAAATGCAAAAATGTCCCGTTTTTTCTATGGACTCTAGAACTATCAAACAAACCCAAACTCAAAAGAGAATATATTTTAGTTCTATTGTTTAACTATTAAATTGTGTAAAAAGTATATTTTAAAACCATAGAACAAGAAGTTATTGTATTTCGAAAATTATGAGTCATGAAAAATGACTTTAATTTCACTTTATTTTAGATTAGTTGTCGTGCTTTTACATACGTTAAGTTTTTTTTGCTTCGTTTAATTTATTAAAAGTAAACTTTAAAGGAAGGATTGTTTTGACTGGTTTCCTGTGCGACCCCATAGAAAAAGCTAGAATAAACGTAATAAAGTCGATTGAATATGTTTTTTTTTAATATCTTACTACAAGTTAACATCTTTAGGTCGAATGTTTGTATAAATAAAGTTAAGCTCATATTTTTTTAAGAACTCTTAAAAAATGGTGTAGCTTTATAAGTCTTTTTAGTAAAAAAAGTGGATAAAGTATAAACTATGTAAAAATTATAAAACTACCAAAATTGCACATACTGTTAAAGAAACCTTTCATTTAAAATCAGACATTATAAGTGTTTAAAATCTAATTTGATAAAGTCAGATACTGCTTTTATTTTAAAAACCGTAGCTTTAAATTCTTTTTAATTAAGTTGTAAAACAATTTTAATGTCTGCTATTATTATTTTTTTTTTACATAGTTTGATTTTTATTCAGTTTTTGTTTTTAGCTAAACTATTTTAACTGGAACGTTTTGATCAAGTAGTTTAAGCACAAACCATTAGATATCTTATTATATTTTTTAAACAAGTTGATTGCTAATTTTGAGTAAAACTTTGTTTTTATTTTCTGACGTATAAAAATTTCGTTTATCATGTTAACTTCACAATGTAAAGAACATTTTCCAATTTTCGACAAAAATAGGACATGAGTTAAAGTTATGTTACTAAAAATTAGAACTAGATTACTTATTAAGTTTTTGAATTCTGTTTTATGATGTCTTTAAATTTAAAAAAACTTAAAACATGAGATATTTTGACAGTTATGTTATTATTTATTAAACGACAAAAAAACGCTCAATAAATTTGGTTCAAGGACCTGGTGTAAAAAAAAACTTTCGGTTATCGAGTCGCAAACTAAAACAGTTTAAAATCATGTTCAGGACATTTATGGAATTATGTAGTAACATTTATGGATTTTTCTAAAGTGTAATATTAACAACTACTATACAAAATTCTGAATTATTGAAAATAAAGATGTGCAACCCAACTGCTAAAAAGTATAACATAAAGTTAAGGTTTAGACTGAACGTACAAGAGATTGGTCAAGTCAAACAAGTAAATAAAATGAAAATAAAAATAAATTCAACAAAAATATTTGAATATAGTATTTAACTTTTTAGTTTAACAATATTAAAACAAATAAATATAAGTTACTAAATAAACTAGTGTTAAAATTTTACTTTTATTAAAGTACATAAGTACAACTTGTTAACAAAATCTAATAAAGGAATAATATAGATAAATAAGATAAATTTAAAGAAAAGTAGTAACAAATAATGTTTAAAAAAGTACTATCAAAATTAAAAAAACAGTTAAATAAAATGTGTAGTACAATTAATCTGCATTTTAAAACTGAATAGTTCTTTAAAATTTCATATAATACTTACTGAATAAAATCTATTCCATAAATAAGAAATAAAAAATTTACTAAAAACCTTCTTGCTTAGAATTAAAAAAATCAGTTTGCGTAAATGTTAAAAGTTTAAGAAAGCACAAAACTTTTGAAGTTTTAAAACATACTTTAAAAAAAAGCGCTCAAAAAGTTTGGTCTAAGGACCAGGTGTACAAAGGAACCTTTCGGTTATCGAGTCGTACACGACAGTGCACCACAGAGTTTTAATGTATTTTCACAGAAATACCAAAACAGAAGTACCGTAACACCTAAATTTATTTCTAAACAAAAAGAAAAAACAATGTTGAACCTAGATGTTAAGCTTAAAGAAAAAATTAAAATTGTAAAATAAGTTTTAGAAGCACTAAAGCAGCTGGTAAACCGAATTCGTTAAACTAGGATCCGGACTGATTTAATTTTTTTTTCCGCAATATCTACTGTAAATTTCAAAAACACTCCAAAGTACGCATAAACTTTTATATTCACATTTTTTATCATAAATTCCAGATTTTCCAGAGCAATTTTTAAAATTTCCCAAAATCTACGGTAATTTTTAAGCTATCATTCAAAACTCCTAAGACCTTTTTTCAGGCATTCCGTGAAGACCGTTGCTCAAGAATTTTTAAAGCAATTGAACAGTATGTAATTGGCAGGAGCTGAAAAAAGTAACATAAAATCAGTTATCTACCGAATCCATAAAATTAAGATATTATTTGATATGGATATATTTTTACTCACGTTTCGGTCGGGTTCGGATAATATTTCCAAATAATGATCGGAATACTGGATCCAGTAAGTCACTATTATAGATTTTTTTTTTCAGTAAAAACTCAAGCTGCTTGTTTTATATCACGCAGTTTTTAAAAAATTCGAAACACACACTGTGATAGCTAATTTTAAAAAAACAAATCAATAATGTACATGTTTTATTTTGAAAGTTTTACAAGTTAAAGGTATTAAAACTTTGTTTTAAATCTTTTGTTGAATGTTCATTGTAATATAACTAAATTGATTTTCTTAACTTAATAAAAATAAATGGTTTGAAACAGTGGCGTAGCGTGGTATTTTGGTCAGGGAGTGCGCAAATTTTTTCAAAAAATCCCCTAAACTAAAACTTCTGTAATAAGCTATAAAAAGATCTTTTTATAACTATTATAATTGAAATAAGTTCATTAAGTAAAATAAGTTGGAAGTAACTGTTTTAAAAAATACATATATACTACAAAATTAAACATATAAAAAATGTAAAAATTTCATTAGAATTACTTATACATGCACAAATGTAAACTTACTAAATGAAAATTATTTTTACTATTTACAGTAAACTTTATATCTTTAAAAATGAATATATTCAATAAAACGAAATTATCTGTTTTATTCACGAAAAAAATATCAATCTCTTTAATATACAATACAACAGTGATAACAACACCTCATTGTTTATAATTTAAATAAAGTTACACAGAAGTTATATAGACCAACTTTACAACTATTATTACAACTTATTACAACTTTGTAAAATAGTTAAAAGTATACTTATAAAAATTAGTTCATCTGATTTTATTTGTTTAAAATAAAAATCATAAACAAGGTTTATTTCTCATAGGCCGACACGCTTTTTCTTGTATGTTTACAAAAATAAAGATCAGAAAACTAGCAGTAGTCTTAACATTTATTGTAGCATAGAAATAAAACTTGTAAAATTGTTTAATTTTCCTTTAAGCGTGACGTATTTTTGTAAACTTTTTGTAGAAAAATCTGTCTTAAGGTTATACTACTGCGGTGCACTAATTAGTTGCGTACTTTTTGAGTTTGAATTCTTATGAAGTTAAAAAAATTTTCCCTATGGAGTTTTTCATCAACATCAGTGCGCACTTTCGCTTGCGCACCGAATCAGTATATTGGGTAATTTCCCTAACTTGTCACTAATTGTTATTCAAAATCTCGTTTAACTTTTCGAATACTAGATAAACATAATTGAAAAAAGGCAAATAAAGCAGAAAAAATAAACAAAAAAGGATAAAAATATCACGTTCTATTTTTAAATTCTTTTCTTTTTTGGGTGGCACGCATGTGCCAGTGTCCCTCCTCACGCTACACCCCTGGTTGAAACAATATATACAATACGTTTTACAAAACAATCACAGTCAAATATTTTTAACTATATTTTAAGTACAGTCATCTCGGCAAAACGGGCAAAGAAATTTCGATCTCGAACCGTCTTTCGAAACTTCGAACCACCTGACGGCGCAGTTTCTGCAGCAAAAATGACGGCACGGCAGGCGACACACTTGCTGACCTGTTTGATAGTCGTTCAAGCAAATTCCACACGACGTTTCTCCTTCAAAACTTTCAGTTTGAAAAGCAAAAGACATCTCATCGATTCTCCGGGTTGAAACTACGCAGTTTAAGAAGTTTTCAGATCTCTGCTTGATGTAAGATTCCAGCTCGAAATAGTTTGAGCATTGAGTTTTTAATTTGTTCTTGTTTATCAGAAAATTGTTACCGAAAAACTGTTCGATATCTTCGTTTGTTATAGTTTGCTTGTTTAAAAGTGTCTTTATTCTGTGTATAACTACATGTTTTTTCAAAGAAAAGTCATAATATTTAAAGAAAATGGTGTCAGGTTTTTCTTCTAGGAACTCATTGATTTTTTCAAAGTGTTTTATTAAATTGCCAAACTTCAAGAACTCCTCAGCAGTTTGACCGTAATTAAAAACAACAATGTCCTGGAACGTGCGATCTTGTGAAACTTTGATGAGCTTTGTGAGTTTGAAAAACTGTTTGTGGTTGCTTATGAAATTGAAAAGCTCCAGCTTCGTAACTTCATACTTTCGTTTGTTCCTTCCTTCTAATTTGCTGTTTATCAAAGTGCTGTAACTTATGTATTGCAGTATATCGACGTAATTGCTAATTACTCCAAGAAGTATTGAATCATTATCTTGTAGAGCTGTTATTTTACTCGATGCAGACATTTTTCGGTTTTTAATATGTGTATACCACAACCATTACTTTGATCAACTAAAAAATAAGTAATAACACAAATATTGCTAAAATCAGTGAAAAGAATTTTTAGTTGAGCCTAAAACTAACATATGTACACTTTTGCGTTAAGTAAGTTTTGAAATTATTATTGAAAACAGAAACTATATTGTTAAACGTTATATAATAATCGGGTAAGTAATACAAACGTATAATAAATATGCCTTTAGTGTTGTTTATTAAGTTGTAAAAATATTTGGTTAAGTTGTTCAACTATGTGAACTTCATCCAACATTAAGTATAATAAAAAGAAAAATATTTCATTTTGGATAAAAAGTTTGTACAATAGTCAGGTTAAATTGTTACTAAATTAAAAATATTAAGCTTAAAGAGCATTTACTAAATACGCATATAATCTGCTGTAAAAGTTTAGCTTGTTTAAAGTACTAAGGAAAGAATAATGAAGTAATATTTTTAATGCTTACAAAAGAAATATGCTTGTTTGATTAAGTTTATCCTCAGTTTTGTTTCTACCCTCAAAGTTAAAATTTAGTCTTATTTAATTATTAAAAAAGAACTCACTTTAAACAACGTAAACAATCACTATTTACAGTTTTATGTTTATGAAACAATATAAAAACAAAAAAAAAATTGTTGGAAAATAACTTGGTTTTATTCTAGTAGTCAGACTTTGTGTTTATATCACGGGAATGTTTGGACTGGTTTCGTGTACGACTCCTTAAAAAACTGGAATAAAACTATTAAAAAAAGACTAAATATGGTTTTTGTTTAAAATAATTACTAAGTATTTATACCTATTCAAAATCTAAATTTAACCGTTTGTTAACAAAAGATCTTAGCGAAACAAAGTAACTGGAGTATATAATAATAACAAATTATAAAGAATCATTTCTTTATTACACTAGCACATGTTTTTTTGTAGAAATAAAATGTATACTATAAATTGTTTTATAACTATTAATGGGTCGTAGTTAATACAGAAAACATTAACTTACAAATAGCAAATCAAATGGGTTTAAAAAAACTACTTTTGAATAATTTTTCAACTTCAAGGATTTCATTTTTAACTTGAAAACTTTTGATGAAGTGTCTTTATTTTTACGCCATTAGGAAAACCGTAGTTTTTTAATTATTTTTTTCATAAAGCTGTAAAATATTGTTTACGTCGGCTTCCTACTTGTTTTCAAAAGTATAATTTGTTTTGATTTAAAACTAGTTTTTAGCTAATTTATTTTAAGAGGAACTTTTTTTTTAATTGTAAAGACAGACTAATTACTAATTTTGAATTGTACTCGTTTTTAGTTTCTTGTGTGTAAAAACTTTTGTTTTACGTATTAGCTTGACAATGTAAAAAACATTTACACATTTCTTATAAAAATAGGACTTATGTTTATGCTAAAATTTTTTTACTAAAAACCAAAGAACTCATTAAGATTTTGTATTCTGATTTACTGCAACTTTCAAGTTGTTTAAATATTCTTATGTGGCTAAATAATTTTGGAAAGTTATGTGGTAGACAGTTTTGATAATTTATAAAATGTATTAATAAAAGCTACTTCAGAAAACACTCTTTTATTCAACAAACTGTAAAACATCAATTAAATAGTCTAGACACGCCCATGTATTATATATAAAGACAAACCCTAAAAAAAATTAGAGTCATAATTTATAATATAGAAAAAATTATGAATAATAAAGACAAAACAATAAAAAAAATTAGCTGTCCTAAATTTTAACAAAAATTGTAATAAAACATTTCTGAAGTCTTGAATGCATTAAATTACAAAATATATGTATCGGTTAAACTCAAACTAAATGTATTTGAATTAATTTTATATTTGATGTTTAATGTTTAAATTAGTCACATGTGTTACTATTAAATAGCAATTACAAAACAAATTAATTTTAGTAGTATACGTAACACGTGCTTTTTATATGCTTAATGTATATAAATAGCGTGGTAAACTGTCATACAAAATAAGTGTTTTCTTTGTTAATTATTATTTTACTAATAGCAAGTCGAAAGTTTATTATGTTTTATTTGAAACTATTTTATAAAATTTTATTGTTGAAATGAAAAATATTTCTTGAAAAGTAAGTAACAATATAGAGCTGTTTTTAAAATGTTAACAATTGTTTTAAAAACTCTACCTTTTACTGTTTTATTGCGTAGGCGATATAAATGCAAATAGCGTGAAATAATAAACAAGTACCAAAAAACTAGTTTAAAATTATATTCTAACTTTGTCTTTCAAGTTATTTTGTTACCTTGTGTTAGTTGAAGTTGTAAACTGATTGAAAAAATGTAAACAAAAGTCGTTAATAGAAAATACATAAACGGTAAATTTGAAAATATCTTACTTTATTAATTTTGTATGACAATCTACCACGCTATTTATATACATTAGGCGTATAAAAATCACGTGTTGAAATTATGTTTATGTGAATATATTAGTAAAAAAAGTTTAAAAAAATATTTATGAATATGTTAAAAAATATTTTTGAATGATTATAAGTTTGAAATTTTTGTTTAATATATTTATTTGTTTGAATATATGGTAAAATATAATAAAACCCGTCACCCCGATGAATTGCAATACCTAGGTCGGTTATGTTTGCGATGATGGGTATTTCTCCAGTACAAAACAGTCAGCGAAATGCAGGACTTGCAGTAAAGTTGACATTTCAAGCATCAATTGTTACTAAGATACTTTTTTAATTAGAAAATGTTTGGCAGAATTTGATATAATACTATTTATATACTTCTAAACTATACTGCTTTCTTAAGTATTAGTTCTCTATTTTATTCGGTTTTTTTTTAAACTCAGAGCAGCAGCGTTTCAACGGTAGCTTTTGTAAAAGCATATTTTGAAAGAAATCACATCCGTCACCCCGATCACTAACAATACCTAGGTAGAATATGTGATTATTTGTATTTCTCCAGTACACATCAGTCGGCGAAATGCAAAAGTTCCGGTTTAGTTAACGAGAATAGCATTGAATGTTACGAAAGTGCTTTTTTGACTGAAAATCAAAGTATTTAACTACACCGTATTTCCTCATTACAATAATATTTCACTACAATTTGTCTAATTTAAGCATTTTACACAGAGAATGCAAGAGAATTTCAACTGTAGATATTGCAACAGCGTATTTTGATGTAAAAACATCCGTCACCTCGATCACATACAATACCTAGGTGGATTTCGTTTGCAACGATGGGTGTTCCCTCATTAAAATCAGTCAGCGAAGTGTAGGACTTCCGGTAACGTTGACGTGTTAAGCATCAAGTGTTACAAAGGTACTTTTTGATCGAAAAATTGTTTTGTTAAATTTGAATTAAAAACTATTTTTATATCTCTACATATTGTTCTATAAAAGTTTTATTTTACTACTGGTTGTCCAACTAAGTCGTTTTGACACTGAGTGCATTAGCATTTCAACTGCGGCTAAAGTAACAGTGCAGTTGACGGAATAACACCCGTTACCCCGGTCACTCAGAACAGCAGGTTGATTATGTTTTTGATGATGGACATCCCACAGCACGAACCAGTCGGCGAGGACTTTCGGTGAAGTTGCCGAGTCAAGCATCAAGTGTTACTAAAATTTCTTCTGGAATGGAAACTATTTTGTAGAATTTCATCCAAAAAATTTTATTAAGTTAAGCCGTATCACCTCACTGCAATATTATTTTACTAATGGTCGTCTAAATTAGTCGTTTTTCACTTTTTTGAGACTTCCACACTTCGCCGTTGACGTTTCAAGCACCAAAAGTTACGATGCACTTTTTTGATCGAGAATTATTTTGCACAGTTTTATATAAAGATCTTATTATAACTAAACCATACTGCGTTATTAAAATATTAATTTACTTATGGTTGTATAACTATGTGATTTTAGACACTGAGTGCAGAAGAGTACCAACTGTAGCTTTTGCAACAACGTGTTTAGATATAATAACACACGTCGCCCCGATGACTTACCACACCTAGCTAGGTTGATTATGTTTTCGATAATGGGTACTCCCCCAGTACTAATCAGTCGGCAAAATGCGGGACTTCCGTCGACGTTGTCGTGTCAAACATCAATTGTTACGAAGATACTTTTTTGATTAGAAGTATTTTATAGAATTTGGTTTAACAGTATTTATGTAAGTAAACTATACTGCCGTATATATATAGTATTTTAGTACTGGTTGTCTAATTTACTAAATTTTCGAACTTAGTACAGCAGCATTTAATCTGCATCTTTCACATTAGTATGTTTTGAAAATATAACACCCGTCACCCCGAACACATACTATACCTAGGTAGATTATGTTTGTAGTGATGGGTATTTCCGCAGTAAGAATAACTTGGCAAAGTCGGGGCTTGTAGTGACGTTCATCTGTAAGCATCAAACCTTACGATTATGTTTCAATGATTATATTACGTCAAAATATATTCCATAAAGTTTTTAAAGTAGTATTTTTTGAAGTGTTGTTGTAGTTTAAAGAAGTCTTATATTAGTCTTTTAAATGGTTATTTATTAGTGTGTATGTTAGAGTATATAATGTATTAACAACTTTAGTTCGTAAAATTACTAATGTGTGGCTTTTTGCGCTGTTTACACTAAAACAATGTTAATCAATTTTTAGCCTAAAGGTTTCATAGCAAGTCATGTGAAATGTTGTGTACTATGTGAATGCAATTAAATATGACGACAAAAATAGAAGCGCTTGTCTGCAAGACAAAATGACCTTTGTAAATTAAAAAACTATTTATCATATGCCATTGTAAGATATTTTTGCTGTCTGATTTCAAGTGTGACTTATTGCTATGCTGATGTACTCAAAAAGAAAACCTTTTTTTTTAAATGTATTTGACATTTTTGTTAATAAACGAGATTTAATTGAAAAATTTATCTTAGTGACATGTTTATAATACTTTAACGTTTTTTTAATTATTAAATTCTATGCATTGTAAATTCTAATTTATTATTTAAGCTTTTGCTGAAAAAATTCTAGTAAAAAAAGGTTTAAGCGAAAAGGTAATATTATGTTAAAAATAAAATAATCATGAAATTTATGACTTCAAAAATTTGGCAATAACTAGAAGTTTGATCAAGTTTATTTTAATTCTAGTTAAAAGTTTAAATATATTATGAAAATATTATGCTTTAGAATTTTACTAAATGTTAAAAAAAAAATTAATAAAATAAAGCTTAGACGCAAACTAAATCCTTACGTAATGTTTTCTTTTATAGGTTTATAGTACACTTCAATAGAACTTTCTTGTTGGTTTTGATTGCTAATTACGAAAAAAAAAACGTGAATGACGTAACTTATGTGTCTAAAACAAATTTGTTGAATGCGGCTCTCAAAGCAAAAACCTACGGGCCTCGAGGTAGTTTTTAGTTAAAAACATTATTTAAAAAAATCGGTAAGAACTTACAAACAGGTTTTATATTCAAATACACTTCTAATTCTTTATTGTTGTTTGTTTTATTCAGTTTTTGGTTGAAAAGTGTTTTTAGAGTGATTACCAGTGGCGTCGTGGCGTCGTTTTGCTTGGGGTGCGGAGAATTGAAAAAAATCTCAAATTTTTAACTAACAAGAACGTTTTATTTTACAACTACATCAAATATTAAGTGTTACAAAACATTTCTTTGGTAACAAAAAAAAGTAACTATAACACATATATTAAATGCAAAAGATTTACAGTTTCTTGATAACTATATCTTGTTTTTTCTCAAGTCAAAACTGTTCTAGTCCTGCGCGAGTTGCCCCTGCTCTAGTTCAACTTGTCACTTCCTGTTTTATTGTTTTCTCGTAAATTTCAACAACATAAAATTATGATTTTTATGTTCACATGGTGGTGAAATTCATGCAGCTCCAGCATTAATTTGTATAAAAAAATTTTGTGTTGATAATTTGTATATGTTGAAAATGCAGCTGACACAGATTTAGCTTTCAGCTCCAATATTACGAAAACTTCAATGATAAAAATAAAATAAAAAATAAACTGGCAGGAAAACTAACGACGGTCATGTATACGTTTGGCTGTCTGTTTTGTACAACTTCATGACTTTCTTTTTTATCAACTATCATAAAATAAGTTGGTATCATTTTAATACTAAATTCCTTAGGTTTAAAATAAAGTTATTTCAGTTAAGGGGTGGTGCAGCTGAAGCAGGGCCCAACTTAAAGCAAGGATTTTAAAAGATTAAACTCTAAAACTGAGAAACTTTGTACACATTTTTCTCTAGGTAGTGCAAAAGCTCCAGCTTTTCACTCCATGCGACGCCCCTGGTGATTATAAAATTAAATGGAATAGCTTTGGCCCAAGGAATATTTTTCTTTTGCAGCGCACAAGGAAATTTTACTACGAAACGTGTCCTCAACTTATAATGGGCTTCGGTCCCAAAGTTTACAACATTATATTTAGTGCCAAACTTTAATTGGTTAGGTAAAACATCAGGGTTCTTTTAATCAAATTTTAAACGTTTTTTTTTACTTAAAATGATTTAAATAAATTTATTAAATAATTATGTGACAAGACAATCTAAAGTTTGCTTTAATCATGCGATGAAAGAAGTTTTTTAAATAGTTTTAAATTTATTTTTTAAATCCCTGTACAATCAAGTTGCTGCGGAGTGCGTTTACTTTTGTAATTATTCTAATCTGAGCCTTTCTATACTTGCGTGTAAAATGAACTTACAATGCACAGTTCTTTTTTTGGAAATTTATATTGCGGTGATGCTTGATTTGCTCATTTAAAACAGTTTCGTAACTTCTAGAATAATTATACCCCTCTGCAAACTCGGTTTTAACCTGAATTATGTATTTTTTTTAAGATCTTGCTTCAAATGAAAAATATAATTTAAAAAAATCATTTTTTCGTTAATATAAAATAACTATTCTTTGAAAAATTATCAACAAATGTACAAGAGTTATATTTAAAAATTAATACAAAGTTTTATAAGCTTTTGTATAATTAGCGATCATATAAATAATTGACTGTTATTTATTTCTTTTTTCAGTTTTCTTAAGTAAAACAGAAAATACACCTACGATCGTAAAATTTTATCAGTTTTTAAATTTGTTTATTTCCTTATTGATAGTATGACGTATAAATTAAATTTAATTATTATTTTATTCCAAAAATTATTCTAAATTTTTTAAAGCATGTTCTTACATAATTGTGAAAGTTTTGTTATGTGTTAAGATTAAGTTTACAATAAACGAAAGTGTAAATATGTAAACTGCATGTAAAGTATTTTTTTTATATTCTTTGTAGGTATGGTAATTAAATCATTTTACTTTGTTTAGTAACTTAAGTTTGTATTAAGTCATTGTACTAATTATATTATACCTATTGTTGCTTTAGAAAGTAATAATTAAATATATTTCCTTCTACAATGAGAATTAATACTATTTGATTTTTCTATTTTTTTTACGCAAACAGTGAGCCGTTAAAATTATAGGAAAGCAATTAATAAGAATTAAATATTAGAAAATAAGAGATTAGTTAAAACACCAATTTATATTTTGTTCAGAACTTTAGTGTAAACACTGATAAGCTCATTGAGCAAAACACTGTTATCGTAATAAAATTTAGAAACAATAAAATATTATTGAAATGAACATATCTTGAGAATAAATAAGTTATTTGTTAAAAGTGTATACATAAAAACCGTTTTCGTGTTAAGATTTTTCTCAAATTAAAAAGTTTATCTTTTGCACCAGTTTTTTTTTTTTGTGATTGTTTTACACCACAGGTTTTAAAAATTCTTACTTTTATTTTTTTTAACTTTTATCATCAAAGTACAAGTTATGCTCAAAATGTAAAATATTTACACAACATGACTTGACTACTTTTTACAAGGTGTGCGAAGTGTCAACTTTTAATTTGTCTGGACATGAAATAATTTAAAATCCTCTAAAGTATTTGCCTGAGGGTAAAAACGTCATGTTTTTTACAAGTAGCTTACACAAAACATACTTAAGTCTAGTCGCTTGCATCTTGTATTTAACACAAAAAAGCACCAGACTAGACGACCATCAACAACAGTTTATTTGACATTCCGCGATATCGTCTAGAATGGTTGCGTAAAAATCGTAATGCTAGTTTAACACAAACAAAATTGTTAAAATTTTACTGATAACAACTTTTTATTAAAACTTAACTTTTAAGTAGAGTAGTTGTTTTCATTTACGCGTTTCAGATTTTATTGATTATGGTATCAAGATGCTGAAAGCACTGGTTATAAACATAAATGATAAATAACTTTAGTATTGTTAAAAAAAATATGTTTATAAAACCAAAAGTAAATATAAATTACATTTAAGTACATGTATTTTGTACTTTAACTATCATTGTATGAATATATTTTAAATTCAAAGCGTACAATTTTTTTTTATTAAAGTATTTACCTCCGTAAAATTGTACATAGCTTCGAATCGATAGTTAATAAATTTTTTAAACTGTTTGGCTCTTTTAAGTTAGTTCAGAACGCCGAAAAAAAAACTGTTTTCATTGGTTCACACGCAACACTCCTTCATAAAAATAAGCCAATGAGGTTAAGAAATGCTTGAATTACTGCACGAGTAAAGCACATGAAGACATTACGTTGGATTGGATGTGTTGTATTTTGCACCGATAATTTATAAAACCTATCACTTCAAAGAAAACAGTCTATAGAGCAAAAGTCTTTAGAACTTAAGCCTGGACTTTTCTATGTCGTTAACATACCTGATTACAATACTTAATACAATTATTAAATAGTTGTTATTTAAATATTTTAAGTTTATTTTGTTTAAAGTAACAAAGTATTGACTATGTAAAAGTATCGTTATTCGAAAAGTTCAAAGTACAAAATCAAAATATACTTAAAGAATTCTGAAGCCCCAATGAAAATTAAAGTTACGTTAATGTGTGACCAGTTGAAATAATAATTAACTAAAAATTTAGAGCTGTTTTTTCTTTATTAATCATAAATTTACATACATATATTATTTCTTTAAAAACATACCAGTACATGTAGAAGGTTTTTATTGTTTTGGTGATGTCAATTTTACACAGCAGTTAATTATCGTTTATTTATATAAATTCATGTAAAGAAGCAAACAAATCAAGTGAAATATTTCGTTTAAAAAACAATTACTTCATTCATTTCTCTTCCTCAAATTACTTGATTGGTTGACTGAATCGCTTATACGTATCAGTTCAACTGTAAAGTATTCAGATCGGCAAAGCAGATAAGTAAAAGGTGTAAGGGATATTTTGATCCGGCTAATATTTAAATGAAAGGTGATGTGGCGGCAGTGTATCCGGTATGTGAATATTTTTTATCTCTGATACTGCTAAGATAAGTTCTATTTTTTAAATTTAACAAGTTTTTTTAACAAAAATCATATTCGTTATAAGCATATTAAAAAACATTTAGAAAACAACCGACTCTGTTTTTTACAAAACTAAAATTATAATATATTTAAATAAAAAATATTTAAAAAAAAGATTAAACTAAAAAAACATTCATTTAGTTTTAACAATTAAAATGATTGGTTGCTCAAATTGAAGCAAAAATAGTAAACAAATTTTTAACGATTTAAAAATTAAAAAGTTACCTTAAAAAACTTGATACCTTTGTGTTTGTATCTGTTTTTTATTTAAATATAAAAATGTTTTAATTCTTTTTTTTGTTTGAAGTGTTGCAAATGTGCGGTTGACTGGTTTCATGAAAAATTCTTGGTATGCGTGTTGATACTGTTGATAGATGAAACACTTACAGAGAAGATGAGAGTAGCTAGGAAAAAAGTAGCACCTCTCAACTCATTCCGGCTACTCACTTTAAAATAGATTTCAAAAGTTTTAGCAAGAAAAGGACGCTTCCAGAACAAACAGGTAGTTTAAATGTAAATTTTTGTTTCAGTTTCATTAGTCTGTTATATTAAAACACCAAAAGGTTGCCTTAAAATCTAAACTTTTAAGTTTTAAAGAAATAATATTTTTTAAAGTTAGTATTTATTAATTTGCAAAACATTTTATAATGTCTTTCAAGATTTATACACAATAGCTCTTTTATAGTTTAAAAGAGCTTTAACTATTTTATTGATGACCACTTAAATATTGTTTTAAATTTTATTTTAAGATTCTACATACTTAATTATTTCTTTTAAGAACCTTTACTTGCTATTTCAGTACCAGTTACAAAGTATTTTGTAGTTAAAAATGAAACAAAAATATGTTACTGTTTAACTGTTTTAAAATTCACTGCTTTGTATTAAATAACTTGTTTTACTCCAAAATATAACTTTGAAAAAATCTACCATAAAAGTATGATATACAAATAACTTTTAAAGATGCTGTTGTGTAGACAACACCAAGTCTAAATGCTATTTGATGTATGAAATTTTAGTTAGACTTGAATTGTTTTACATAGTTTGTAATTAATATGTTTAAATTAGTTAACAAATTGTTTTTGTTTTAATTATGTTTTTAAAGATGTTGGAAATAGTAAGGATTAATAACTAAATAAGTAAAGTCTACCAACAAGGCTGTTTTTATTATTAACTAACGTGAAAGAAGCTTAAGTACTTTATAAAAATAGATTTCAACAGAGATTGCTTTAGACTAGGCTGTATATTTGTAGCAAAACAATTAATTTATGCAAAAAAAAAGCTTGTTGTAAAATATATTTTATTTTGGTAGTTTTAAGGTATATTTTTTACTATTTAAAGAGTGCTCAAATGGGATTTAAACCTATTAAAATATTTATAATGATTGTTTGTGGTATACAAAATTAAGAGCTAACCCTTACTTCACAAGAAAATGTTTTTTTGAAACTAAGATTAAATCTGTTTTAATATATACAAGGGTATTCCATAAATGTGAAATAAGCAGCAAAAGGGCCAAAAGACGTGAGACAACGTCTTGAAACGTACAATATACACGGAGTTGTTTATGTAGATTAAAAAAACGGCCTTATTGGTATTTAGTCGTAGTATTTGAGAAATATCGCAGGAGGGGACCATAGAAGTGTTATATCTTTAAAAGGGAATTTTAAAAAAAAACATTGGTAAACCTTGATGTATACTTTTATAAAAATACAAATTGGTAGCTTTGATGGAGTAGACAACTTTTGATAATTCAGTTTCCTTTAATTCTAAATAACTTTTGATTTGTATATCATACTTTTATTTTTTTGTTACAATGTTTCCATTGTTTTTAACTATGTTTTTATAGTTTCAGAGTTATTTTACGGTATACGGCAAATATAATTTTTTAAAATCATTAAAAGACGACTGTTTACGACAAGTATAAATGAACTATTTTGATAAATATTTTATTTATTTTTTACCTACATATTAAGTCGTACTTTATTTTAAATTTTTATTTGTATTTTAAAAATCAAGTTATTTTTAGAGATATGGCCCCTTAAAATAACTTTTAGATTTTTAATAGGTAGTGGCCTCTCTTTTGTAAGAATTATTAGTTTTTTTGAAAATAAAAATATCGTATAGTTATTTTAACTGAACAAGTAAAAGCATGGGTCGGCAGCCATTTATAAGTTTCAGGATAATTTTCATAATTTAACTACCCTCGGGCTGTAATGTATAAAGCTTAGTCTTTCGCAAGCAGAAATTGCTTTAGAATGTTTGTTATATATATTTAAAGCTTACAAAATAATCCAAGTTTTTTATAAAGTAGGCAACAATAGAGTACTACAAAAGAATAAAACTACTTTTTTAGTTTAGTTTAAAGCGCTAACGACAAAAACTTATCTTTAATGTTTTATACGACATATACATATAAGATTAAAACACATTGTACTAAGCAGCTTTTTACACTGCGGGTCGCATGTTGTCGACCCTTCGGCTAAAGGAAATCTTAGTTTTGATTAAAATTTTGAGCTTAAATTCTTTATACAGTGGTAAAAACGATTATGTAATAATAATAGTTCTTAAATGACTTCAGTACACTGAAATAAGTGAATGATTTTTTTATTCCACTTTAATTTTAAATTATTAAGTTTGAAGTTTAAAAATAAGTTTGTTGTTAATATTTGTTGTTGTTAACAGTTAACAAGTCAGAATTTAGTTACTTAACTGAAATGACTAGTTGTACGTAAATAATTGTAATTAAAACAATTCGAACACAGCTCATACAACGAGCTCTCGTACAAAATGTAACTTATAAGAACACTTTAAAGTAGTCATCAAATTTTTTTAGAGTTTGTATGACTTAAACGTTTATAAAAATAATTTTAAAGTTTATATTAAAAACTTTAACAATATTAAGTTATTACAAAATATTAACTTAGGCAAAATATGTTTGTTTCTGCCATCAGTAAAATAGTTTTATATACTAAAAAAATTTCCGATTTATTAAAAATTATGATTGAAGACTAATTTGTCAAAAACCTGAACATTTTTTAAATTAGCATAATGTTTGTTTTAATAACCATTTAGTAGTTATTAGTTTACTGATTATAAAAATTATATATGGATAAAAGCTCACATTACAAAAAAAAGCAGATGTAGTACAACGCTCTATTAAGTAAAACAACAATTTAATTCGTTTATGTTCAAAAATAAACTATAAACAGATTTTTGTACTTGAAAAATTGTTTTTAATAGTTTTATGTTTCTTAAGTATTTCATTGGTTTTATTTTGTAATAATTATATTTATGTTTAAGCTTAATTTTTGTTGTTTACAATTTCAAATGTATGAAATAATGAAAAATTACGAGCATAAAGTTAATTTTATAGACAAATTTATAAATTTTTCAAAAAACATAAAACTTTAATGTCAATTATTTTCCTTATCTTAAAAGCTATCTAAAAAAAAATTTTTTTATCTTAGAGAACGCACCTTTGTCTTTAATTTAAGAAATAAAATTGGTTTGGGGTTTGAATTATTTCATGGGGTCCCTCCAAAAATAAAGGTTTTTTTTTTGTTTTTTCTAATAAAATTGCTTTATAACCAAAAATAATTTTTTTTTAAAATTTTTTTTTTGATTTACCTTATTTTGCATGTTATTTAAACTCTTAAATAGTTATTTTATAAATAATATTAATATTTTTTACGATTTGGCCCCAAAACAAAATGATATATATTACACTATCATTTGCCTTGGCCATTTCCTAGATAAAAAATTGATAAAAGGAAAAAAAATCAATTAATAAGAATGTGAATTACAACAAATGTAATTAAATTATTATAGTTTAATTAAATTTGTTGTAATTTACATTCTTATTAATTGTTTTTTTCCTTTTATCAATTTTTTATCTAGGAAATGGCCAAGGCAAATGATAGTGTAATATACATCATTTTGTTTTGGGGCCAAATCGTAAAAGATATTAACATTATTTATAAAATAACTATTTAAGAGTTTAAATAACATGCAAACTAAGGGAAATCAAAAAAAAAATTAAAATAAAAAATTATATTTGGTTATAAAGCAGTTTTATTAGAAAAAACAAAAAAAAAACCTTTATTTTTGGCGGGACCCCATGAAATAATTCAAACCCCAAACCAATTTTTTTTTTCTTAAATTAAAGACAAAGGTGCGTTCTCTAAGATGAAAAAAAATTTTTTAGATAGCTTTTAAGATAAGGAAAATAATTGACATTAAAATTTTATGTTTTTTTAAAAATTTATAAATTTGCCTATAAAATTAACTTTATGCTCGTTGAAAAATTTTATGAGCCACTGCAGTAATATTTCTTTTGTATAAAACTAAAAAGCAAAATTTTTATCATTGGTAAGCCAAGTGAGAAAGTTTTAAGTTTTATTGGAATCACTGCATTACACTACTCAATGTTGCACAAACAATATTGTAAATTTTATTAATTTTGTACAACCACCGTTTTTACTTTTAATGTTTACTAATAATTTAACTGAAGAAATAAGCAGTTAGGTCAATTTAAAGACATTAACTCCTAAATAGCTTTTTAAATTGAATTAAATAGACTGCAGGATCACTAACATTATTTTTGTATTATATATATTAGAAATGAATATATTATTTGCTGTATACGTACAACTTTTTAAATTTTTACTAAAAATATTTATAATATAACATTAACTAAAGTTGATGATAATAGTTATAATAAAGCCAGTATAAGACTAAATAGTACTAGATATATTTATTTTTTTAATATTTTTAAAACATACCAGCAATTAGTAAAGTTATGTAGCAGTTAATACATTCTGTTTAAATTTTAGTTTTAAAATGTATTTTCCATTAAATAAATTCATTGGTTTCGTTCTGCATTTATACTTGAAATATTCAAATAATAATGGTTTGAACTTTTTTAATTTTCTTTTTTGAAACAAAGTTGTCCAAAAACCTGAAATCCTGAAAGTTGATAAAGCAAGTAAAAACATTTAATTTTGAGAAAAAAACCACCAAAAACCCGGAAAAACCTGAAATATTAAAATATTAATACTTGTAAACTAATAAAATTTTGATAGGTTACCAAGAGTATATCATAAATATATAAATAAATTGAATTTATTTATTTAATTTTTATTAAAAACACATTTAAAGTAGCTCTACAGTATCTTTTTAATTTTGTTCTACTATTGAATGCAATTTTTTATATATTAAGTTTAATTTTATACTCAAAAGACACAAAAATGTTTTAAAAAACCAGGAATAAACTTATTAAAAAACTTTTGGTAACCTTGTTGAAAATAATAACTGCTTCAACAGAAAATCAAATATAAAGTAAGTTATATAGCATATAAAAAACAAAAACTTGATATTTTTTAAAACTACTAATCAAAAACCAACTAAAAAGAGCTAATACACATGTTTTGATATAATTTATAAATTTTTTTTTTTTATTTAATATTAAACTATACTATTTCAAAACTTATGTGTTTTTAAGCAAAACTGTTAAAATGAAAAGGCTCATACAATGAAAGTTAATTAAAAACTCTACAAGAATTGATTTTTAGAGATAAATAAAGTACCTAATTTCATTAAAAGGGCTCATCCATTATAGCATACAAGTTTAAATAATAACTAAAATTTGGATTGAAATAAAAATTTATATCCCAAAATTGATAAGTATAAGCAATTTTTTTTTCAAGTTCAAAATAATTAATGATGTATTACTTATAAGTTTCTGAAAATAAAACATTTTCAGGTATAACAATTATTAAGGTAATACTGTTTTTTAAATTCTTTATTAACTTACAACAGTATTAAGTAGTTTAGTACAAACACTTACATTTGTTTTAATTGTTTTATTTAATTTTTATTAAAAGCTTTGAAACAACATTTAGCCTTTCTAGTCATTTAGAAAATCAAACATTTTTTTCTTGATTTTTGTTTGATTTTCAGGGAACACTGGACTAAGGTGTAATACTTAGAGCAAGTGACTAAGCAAAACTAGTTAAGCTAATAAGATACAAAATTGAGTGAAAAACCAAATATTCAAATTTCAAAAATTGTTGATGAATTATAACGGTCAAGCTCAAGACTATTTTAAATATAGTAAAGTTATTTGCTTAAATATAATAAGTTAATATTTAATATACAAATTAACTTAATCGTTATTATATTATTAACTTTACCACTTATATAACTTGGTTTAAACATTTTAAAAAATGTCTACTTTTATTTTAGTCACTTATTTAGGAATTTTTAAAACAATCACTAATTATAATTAATAACACTTTGTTATAACTACCAGAAAATTTTGTATAAATTTATAATGTCTCTAGGATACAGAGAGAATTTTTTTTTTAAATCACTTTTGTCTATCTGTTTATTTTTAAATTTAATTAAGTAAAGTTAATACAGTTACATTTTAAAGAATTATTAATTTAAATGTAAAACTTTTATTTTTCATCAAAAAAATTTTTCACACTTTAAATTGTTATTTTTGTTAATTTATGTCAAACCATCTAATATAATCTATTCTAAGTAAATATTTGTTCATTCAGTTTCTAGTTAAATATTTTAAAACTCAGTTATTTCTATTTTGATTGTAATAATAATAAAAAATTACAAATTAAAATGAAGTTAAAATACTGTTAAAAAACATTTGACTTGATAAAAACTGAAGTTTGGAACCCCTGTTGTATAAAAATATTAAACATTTTATCATTTAAGTAGATTAGACTTTTTTTTAAAGAGTTTTTTTACTAAAAATTAAATTAAGCTAAAAACTGTAGACCATGTTAACAACTGACCCTATTGATGTACAAAAAATACTTTGTTCTCATTTTTTTAACCTGAATTTATGTTTATAATTTACAACAATGTATTTGGTTTTTGTTCATAACTTGGTTTTCACTTGATTTTGAAGTGAAATGGTATTTATAATTACATTTAACATAAAGTTTTGATGGTTAATAAAAATAAAACATACAACATTATATTATTGAATTAAAATTAATATTTCAGTACTTGAATAAACTATGTTAGACTAAACTAATTTTTAAATTTCAAATGATAACATAAGCATGTAATTCATATATAATTATGCATATAATCGAAACGTTTATGTTAAAAGGTTTTATATTAAAAAATATATAAATTTACATGTATAGATAATAAAAAACGAGTATTTAACAAAATAGATTTGACTAAAAACCTTTGATAAGGACTAATTAAGTAATGGTATGAAATGTTAATAACTTGTAAAAAAGTATAAACTTATTATAAGTTTTATTTGATGTATAAATTTGACATATAGCAAGATATCTTGATATAACAAAACATATACTTTAAAAAAAAGTGTCTACTTATCATATAAAAACAAGTATTTTAATTCAATAAAAGTTAAAAGTACGCCCGATGATTGTTACTTTATTTAAGTGATTATGTCTAAGTAGTGTTTATATAACTATAGTAAGATTTTTAATAGGTGTTTGATAAAAAATACTTTATTAGTATAATACAGAATTCTCATAAAATAAATCTTATTGTTAGCTAGATTGAAGAAATTTACTTGTTTCTCATAGTTTCAACAATCTAATTTCCTAGTTTTAAAGAGTCTTTTTTAGGATTTTGAGTTCAAAATGGTCTGTTAGTAGTTTAATTTTTACTTTTACAGTTTATTTCTATGCAGAAAGCCCAAAATAGCTGATTGAGAATGCAAACTGTTGCAAAAAAACTTGTCTCTAGCTAAAGTTTTTACAGTTAAAGGCAGGTGATGATTGTGTATTAAATAAGAAGATTCTTGTTTACAATACTCCTATCAACAAACACCACTCTTGTCATCCACAAGTGACTAAATTAGACCAGTAACATTTCACAACATGTTGTTGTGTTTTTAAAAAAATGATACATAGTTATTGACCCATCGGTCACATTGTCAGAAATTTAACGTGTTAAAAATTAAGTTTCATACACAACAAAATTTCATTCTCCACATTGAAAATTGGTTTAAACGTAGCACCAAAGCTGACCATTATCAAACTAATTATTTGTAAGCTGCCAGAATCACAATGTGTACTGTGGCAAACCGTTCATCTAGGCTCCAACTGCATGTTTTGTATGAAAGTTTTACATCTTCCACACAAGTTGAACTAATCAGTTAAGGAGTTCTCTAAATTTTTGATTATCTATTTCTGATACTCCATCAGACTTAAATTTCGATCTGAATCTGGTTCTAAAAAGAAGTTGACCATTACATCTTCAAATTCTCAAAGGATAATAAAATAAAAATTAAATTATACTTTATAAAAGGAAGCTACAACTACAGTTTTTAAAAAATAGACTTAGAAAGTTTAAAATGAGTTAAATTTTTGGTTTAATTTATACTATAGTTTTATAAATTAAACAGACAGGAAGACATAGTTTTAACATGTTGAATAGATCTATAATTTATAAACAATGTTTTGTAGTAGTTACACAAATAGCCGTCTAGACGAGTACCATCTGTAACATAAAATAAATTTTGCTGATTTTTTTTTTCAAATTTAATATTTTGGTTACTTAAGTTACAAGCCTTAGTACAACAGTTTTTTATTGATTTTCATTTTTATTTAAAAATATGTCAGAAATAGACGGAAAGCTATTGACATGACTTTCATGAAACTCTTGAAAAAAATAGATTTATAAGACTAAGGTTTATGATCAAGTGAAGTGTGGATGAAAGTTTAGTGTTGAAACTTGCTCACAAAAAAAGTAATATTGTTGATAATTTAGTTCTTGGTATGGAGTACAATGTTTATAACCACAAATTAATTAATTAGCAAACATAATAGATGGGTAAACTTTACATCTTATAGTTTTGGTGCATCAAAACCTAAGAACTTAACTAAATAAAAATTGATAACATAATGTCAAACTTTGTTGTATAACGGTAAAAAACATAGTTTTAGGAAAGTGTTTGATGCTTTAAGTATGGGAAAAATTTTTTACCTGCCAAATTTATGCTTATAAAACTTATTCTAAGTAAATATATAACCTGTGCCTCTATTTGCTATTTACAGTAGGGCAAAAATGTTACTTGTAAAAATTTAAAAGTGATTAAATCTGAAACTATTAGATTAGACTTTTTTAAATAAGATAAAAGACTAAATTGATACACAAAACTCAATAATAAAGTTAACTGTAAAAGCGTCTTAAGTATTCTATAACCTGATTTTTTTTCTAAATTTATTTTTGAAATATTTTTTTAACTGTGGGTAGTGCTGAAATTGTTTTTTTTCTCTAACTTTAGTATCAAGTGAAAAAAAAAAATTATAATGTTTCTTTAGTACATTAAAAAAACTAAAGTAAGTTATTCTACAATTCTTAGTACAAACTTATTAAAACAAATAAGAACTTTATCAAGTTTAAGTTTATGTAAGGTTTAATTGAAATTCAATCATTAAAAAATCTATTGAAGTATTTTTTTCATTATTTTTAAACTTTAACATAAACTCAATCTTGATATTGAAATTTAATTTGTTTAGTTGTTAAGTAAAAGTTAAGAGTAAAACTACGTTATTGTTTAATTGTTTAAATGCTATTTTCCATCATTGTTACATTTCTTTTTAGATTTATTTAAGCACTGACGAGATCTTTGAAAGAAATTTTGTTTGTAAAATAATTTCTTGAAATTATAAATTTATTTTTAAACTAATATTCTTATCAAATTAATTTCTATGATATACAGGATAACCAAGTATTGTTTTTTTTTTCTAGCATAGTAAACTATATATAATTTATAGAAAACGAGTAAAATTTCAAAAACTATGTAGACTAGTTAAATACAGAATATTTTTTTAAATTTATATTTTATAATTGTATTTGTTAAAAAAAAATAAAAATGTGCAAGTCAAATATTCTATTTACCATCAGGTTATTGTGTACAAAAAAAACATATATTTTTGATAAGTAAAATAAGAAACCGATACGTAATTTTTTTTGTTAAGCTTAGGGTTTGTGTAAGTTAATTATTTAATTTTACCTGTGCACTTTTAGTGTTATTTACACTTAAAAGGTTTCGAAAAAAAGTATTCAAAACATAATTTCAAAGTATTTAGTGTACTAAGACTTATAAAAGCAACAAGATGAATTGAATATTATTTTTTTTATGAACAGTTGACAATGTACCAATTTAAGAATATAGATGACTACGGGCCAATTCTCGAAGAAGTTCAACAAATGTCTCCTAAAAATTTACGTGAGCACACAAGGTATTGCGATTATTACAAATTTTCATGAGTAATTTTTTTGAATTTATTGTAATAAAAAATACATTTAAGATGTTTGTTTTCTTTAAATTAATGCTAGTTTTTACCTGACATTTTAACTAAAATTAATAAAATTTTTCATTAATAACAGGCTGGAATGGCAGAATTTAGGTTTTCTAAATATTCACAAATTTAGAGAGGAACAAAGAGAAAGGTTTGCTCACTGCTTATATATAACTAGAAAAAGTTATTGTCGTATATAATTAACCAAATTCATTCTTTTTTACCACATGAATGTTTACTATGCTTAAGGTTTATACTGTTTTAAATTCAAATAGCTTTGATCTTATTCTGTTAAATTTTTTTAAATACATAGTTAAAGCTCAAAATGTCTGTAAAAATGATTTCATTGACTTTAATTTTTATGAATGAACTTAAATTGTTTTTTATAATATTTTTTAAATAACGGTTAATGAACTAAAAAACATAAGTTAAATAAGCAATTTTTTTTTTCTATGCCATCATAACATTTTTTAACAGCTTTATTAAAACTTTAAAAATCTTTTCATACTTTTTTTATATTGGAAATTGTAATTTATTTTTAAGCTAAGTGTATTTGATAATATTTTGTAACTTAATATGGTATCTAAAAATTTATCATAAAAAAAAAAATTTAATTCTATGGTATAAACATGTAAAAAAATTTGTATAATCTGATACCTTTATTCAATAGTGTTATTTTATGTTTTTATAACTCTTGTTTACACAAAATTAATCACCAATAAATTTCTTATGTAGAATTCTCAAAAACTTGATAGTCATCTTATCATGATTGTAACTTTTGATTATATCTTTATTTAAGAATTTATTTTATATCTTAGTTTTTATTTTTTAATAACTCATGTTTAAACAAAAAAAATAGTATTAAAATAAACTCTTATAGGTTTCTATTAAATTTGTAAGTCATCTTATCATGATTGATACTTTAAATTTAAAATTTAATCTTGTATACTCAAAATATCAGCTTTTTATTTATTTGCAAAACCATATTCTCTAAATGAAAACTTTATATAAATAACAATATAAAATTACTTCAGAGGTCAGTAAGTTATTCACCTGGCTACTTTTCCAAGGCATAAGTATATTAAAAAACAAAAATATCTGTATTTTATTTCATTAAAAAAAAATCTTTTAGTGTCATTCAAAGTGTAAATTTATCAAAATATTTCAGTTGTTTTCTTTACTTTTTGAAGGTTAATAAATTTTAGTTTAATAACATTTTTATAAAAGTGTTTATTAAAACCTGTTAAGTATGAAGTTTTAAAACACTTGAAGAATTTTTATATCAACTTTGAAAAGTGCATAAAAATGTTTGTAAATGTATGAATAGATTATAATAATTAAGAAAAATGTGTTCTCATATTATATACTTAACTAGCTATCAAAGATCTTTAATATCTAGGTTAAAGCTTAGTAAGTATAAATTTAAGTTTTTCGCTTGATACAACATATTTGTGAATTTTTAAAAAGGTGTAAATTGCTGCCAACATCTATTAAAGTGTGATACAAAATTTTAACTCTTCTTTGAAGCAAATTAATGTCTTGTTCACAATAAATTTTTAATAAGTTAGAGTTAGTCTATGGTTGTAAAACAAATACTAATTACTATTTTATAAAATGTGTTTATCTTTATTTTTCTTAATTTCAAACTTAGAAAAGTCAGTATAATAGTTTGTTGATATTTTAAGCTAACATATCTAATAAACATGCTAGTTTTTAGTTTTGTAAGATGTGTATAAATAACAAAACTGTATTAAAAGTTTAAAGTATTTTAAAAAATTTAAAGTTTTCATTATGATCCTATACATAACAAACTAAGTACTGAAAACATATTAAATTTTAACCATATTGTTGTTACTCAAAAGCAGGCATGCCATTTGTCAATCCAACATTCTTACAATTACTTTTAAAAATAATTCAGATTTAAAACTCCAATAAAAACTTTTTTTTAATAATTCAGTGTATAGTTAGCATAACATATTATCATTCTAGCACACATTTATCACTTTAAAAACTTTTTCAAACAACACATTCAATTTTCATTTTAACTTGCAGTATTTAACATATAAAGTGTATTTGTTTTAAAACTAAAGAAGTTTTAAATTTTAGTTTTGTAAATAATATTGATTACTAGGCTAATATATAAAGGTATTCAATTTTCATAAATGTAATTTGGTCATCATGTTTTGTAAAAAAATAAAGTAAACACTGATCACATAGCAAAAAAGATAATACATTTAGTTTTGTACAAAATTATTACATTTTTAGTGCTCAGAGCAAATTTTTATTTTACAGCTTCGGATCAAATTATTAAAGCTAATGTATGTTTATATGTTTTAAATACTTTTGTTTATATCTACTCAGAGAGAAGTTACTACAGAAATAATAAACTTTAATAAAACTAATTCAGTTATTGAATAATAACTTAGCTAGAATAGACATTTTTTGAATTTTTTTAAAAACTCAAAATTATAAAACTTAATATTTTGTATATTTTTAAAGCTAACAAAAAAAAAATATTTTAAAAATTATTTAAAAGAACGTTTCTTTGCATACCACTAACAATAATTTTGATTGTTTTTTGATGCAGATCCCCTTTAAAAACTTTAACTTTTTTCCATTAAATTCTTTTTTTTTTTCAAATCTACTTATGTGTGTATCTGTTTTAATATATTACATTGTTTTTTATAAGAATTTTTATTTTTTTAAATATGCGCTATTCAAGTTTTTAAAAGTACTTTTTTTTTTTTTTGTGTGGCATATCCTAGTAGTTTATTATCTTATTACTTTTATATTTAGTTTTAGTTTTTTATTTTTTTTTACTGAAAAAGTATTTGTTTTTTTTTTAAATTACCTTATTTTTATTGTTGTTTTCTAATAATATTTAATTTTTAAGATGTGCTACATATAAAAAGCAGTAATTATTATTTAGTTGAATTTTCAATTAGAAAAATTATAAACAAAGAAACAATAGAACTCATTAGAACACATACAAACTCAAGAAGATTGAAAATAAAAACTTGTAGTGATCAGAAAAAAAAACATGCAAAAAAATCAATAATTTTAAAACGGTGGTGCATCAATAGTCAAACCCCAAATTGATGAAAATTATTATGTAAGACAAAATAGGCAAAGGAAAGTTCTTTTGAATAAAATAAAAATTTTCAAGTTAGCTTTAAAACAAAAGAAATAGTAAGTTTTGGGTTTAAAAAACAATTCCAATAATAGCTATCCAGTTAAGTTAAAGCTCGTTTTAAATAAAACATATACAAATTAAAAAATATTTTGTCACGAAACAGAACCAGGTTTAACCAAGCAAGAAAGAAGATTCAAGCTGTTTTAGAGAACATCAGAAACTGTGAGAACAAGACTGTCAGTGAAGGGTGAGTATTTTAACAACTAAAAACAAATAGATCTGCTAATCATAGTGGTATTTAATTAATACACATCAGTATTATAACAAACATTAACTGACTTTTTAATTTAAATATGCATATGATTGTAGAATGGTGTTTGCACATTTTTCAACTGTACTGACGTTATTTTTGTTTCACGACAGAGTCTCCCACGTTGACAAGAAGATGGAAAACTCGAAAATCGAGGAGAACAGCAACAAGAATCTACAGAAGGCTAAGCAGAAACCTTTCAGGAGGACTCAGCAACTTCCTCCTCCGAAAAAATATACTAACCAATAAATAAAGATAATGTTTTAGGCAATGTTTCAAATAGCAAAAATATGTTTTTACTTCTACAAGTCTTTTAAGTTACTTAAAGTATAAAAGAAGTTCTTAGCAAATATTAATCTAAATGTTTTTGTTTCCTGTACTTCAAGATGTTTAAAAATAATATAAGCCTTCTTAATTTATTGAATTTAAACTTTGTTTGGTTAATATAATTTATTTCAGTATTTTCGTCAAATATATAAAGCTTTATGAATTATATTATGAGATAATTTTGATATTTTACAAAATGAAAATATCAAAAACTTCGTTTTTTTATGTTTTGAGATAAGTTTAACTGTTTAAAGATTTTTAGTTTTAAGTTTACCAAAGAGTTTCTTTTTTACCTAAAAATTTAAACATATCATGATGCAAAAAATTAAATTATTCGGTTTATAAAATGTATACTTAAAAACTGATTATTGCAAAAGCTTTAAAAAACAAACAATTCAAAATAAATAAGAATAATTTAGTGAATTTTTGCTTTTTAAATGATAAAATTAACTTTTGTTTTTTGTCAAGTTGCCTAAACATACAATTTTTAAATCGGTGTTTTATTAAAGGTTGTTCATTATAGTTTACATATTAAAGACTTAAACTACTCAGATTAAACAACCGTTAGTTTTAAATGTTTTTAAGTTTTAATTTAAAAGATTCACAAAGAATTTATCATATATTTATTTGCCTTGATACGTGTATTTGCTTCATTGATATACATGTAATTGCGTATATACGTTTGTTTGATGACTAAATATACTTGTACTTCTGAAATTGTTTGGTTTCTTTTTATTTATATAGATTAAGTACTTTTTGAACATTAAAACTGTAGTAAGGTTTTTAAATTATATATTATTCCAATTAAACGTGATGATTTTATTAATTTTCCAAGACAAAAAAAATTGTTTATATAGAAATTTAAATTCTACACTAGCAGTATTGTAAAAATCTTCATACTGTACTTAAACATTAAAATGTTTTCTTTTTAAACTACAGATAATTAAAATATCAGTTTAACAACAAGTAATGAATTTTTAAATTTGATAAAATTTGTTTACTTATTTTCTTTAAGCTTAAAATCGTGCAGAAAAGTTAGCAGAATCTGTTGATTTAAAATCTAAAAAAAAGTCTAAGTTAAAATGTTTTAATATTGACTCTAGCTAAATAAAGTAATTTTTTAAAGTATTGAAAATTTATAATAGTACTTTAATTAAACAATGAGTATAATTATCACATAGCTACTGTTGTATAGATAATATTGTTAGGTTTTCAAATAAAAACAAATTGTACAGTATTCTTCCTTTATTGTACCAACATATGCTTCTGTGTGTTAACGAATAAACACACTTCAACTGGGTTCTGTAAAAATTAATTACTGTAAAGAAAGAATAGAAGCATAAAATAAAGTGGGTGTATACATGTTTTTTATTAAGATAAAATAATTTCTACAGATAATATTAATAATAGGTAAAATACTTAATATTAAATCCGACTGTTATAAAACATTTGATATTTGTAATTATTAAGTCTAAAACAAGTAAAGTAAACTAAAATACACAACAAAACAACAAATCATAATATAAACAAAGCACTCACGTTAATGGAAAAGATAACTGATTTAAATTTACAGTTGTTAATCAATGAACGAAATACATTCATTACATCTAATAATTACGTCACAATTAACAAACATTAATGAAGAATAACTGGTTGTTTTCGGTTAATATCAAATATATTAGCAATGTCTCTTTTTTGAACTGTATTTAGAAATAAAGAAAGTAATCTACTTATGCATAAAAATAACTTTTCTTTTGATTTAGTTATAAATTTAAACCATTCCTTTGACGAAAAGAAACTTATCAACATAGATTGGTTTGATAGAAACATTTATAAGTTTCTAACTTTTGTTAAGATTTAACGAAAGCCATAGGTAAAGCGCCACAACACTTTATGGTTACAATATTTTTAAACAAGTGTGCCGGTCACGATAGTTGTAAAGAAACATGTTACCTGTTTGATATTAACCGAAAACAACCAGTTCTTCTTCATTAATGTAATTTCAATTATCTGTTTTGTGAAATGTAGAAGTGCTCAATTCAAAAAACAAGTTATTAAATGCATAATGAACCCATCATATTCAGAAAATAAGCAAGCAAAAGCTAATATAAGTTAAAAAGTATTGCCCTAACACCGTGTACATCAGGGTTTCCCAAACTTTTCTGCAAATGGCCCCCTTCAACAAGATTACTCATAAACTACGAAAAAAAACACCAAAAACCTTTTTTTTTGCTCTTCATCTGCTACTCAAGAATATCTAGTGTAAGTTTTAAATTATGATCTCATGCCCCCCTCCCCCTTCTACCCCTTTGCTGCTCGTGGCCCCCTGAGTATCTGTCATGGCCCACTTTATGAAACCCTGATGTACATTATCACCTATTATTATGGCCTCGACCTACCATGTTTTAAAGATTCATCAAACGTATCACAAAGTTTGGTTGGATATCAGCAAACGTCAGTTAGGCCTTTTACTTTACAAAGCAAAGCAAGCAAAATCCCGAAAGCTTGACAGAGGGTTAATAAATGACTTGTCAGATTATCGTCGCAATAAAGCTGTTCCCGCCAGAGCTTACATAAATTGTGAGAACAAGCAAGTAAAGTAGTGATGAAAACAATAAGAGTAAATAATAACTTCGGTTGATTTTTTCTTTAGTAAATTTAGATTTTTCTTGATTTTTCTGTAATTGTTGAATTTCTGTCTGTTTTTGTTCCTGCTGATATTGGATAAATACTTGAAGCTGAATTAAAATAACCTTATTGAAACAAATTTAGTTGTGATTATTTGAACTATCTCTAAACATTTAGCTATATAAGTCACACATAAAAAACCTAAACCCTACTGTTGAGCTAGCTACTTAGTTAGTAGACAACACTTTCTCGTGAATTTACTGAAAACTACAAAAAAAAGTAATTATTGAGTTTCCCTACCTTCACTTCCTTTATTTTTAAAATAGCTATCATGTAAAATTGGTTTCAATTTTTACAAAAGTGCTTCGAGGAGATAAAACTTGTGAAGCACAAGCTAAAAACCTTTCATCGTTTGGGATTGCAGAAAGAAAAAATAGACATATTACAAGGCATATTAAAAGACACAAGTGCAAAATAGAGACTGCTAAAATTAAGAACTTCAAACTATAGAACATGGAAAACAATAAAATGTCTACATAAATCTGGACTGAACTGTTAAAGAGATTAAAACTTTCGAAGAATTAAGTCAAAACGAAGCATGCGGAGAATAAAACTAAGAGTAAGCTTATAAAAGCACTCTTAAAATAATGATTCAAAGATTTTACTTATAGTTTTTTATTCTCTCCAAAACTCCTGAGTATTGCAGCGATAGGTTGACTTTTTTAATTTTCAATTCCTGGAATTCTAGAACTCTCCAACGAATAGAAAAAAACTATAAGTCTAATCTACACTTAATTACCTTAAGAGTGCTCTTTTTAAGTTTACTCTTTGTAAACAAAAAAGGTATCTTATACGAAAACCAATTAAAACAAAACATTAATGAGTTAATTTTGGAAAATATTTTCTGTGTAGTCTTTTACACTGTTTTCATTAAAACAATGTTAATTCATTTTTAGCCTAAAGCTGCCTTTGCATAACAAAATAAGTAAAAGTTTATTGATTTTTTGTGTGAAAACAATAACTATTTCGAACAAAACAAAAGCTTTCTTCTGCGAGACAAAACAAAATGTTTTCGCTAAAAATAAATTTTGTCAATTGAATATGATTCATTATATGTAATTGTAAAATGTTTTGTTGTCGGATTTTAAGTGTGATTTATTACTATTCTCTTGTATTAAAAATGAAAATTTATCTTGTTTTAAAACTTTTTTTGGCACTTTTCTTAAATGATAAAATTTCACTTATAGTCTTAGTTTGGTGACATATTTTTAACACTTATACGTTAATTTTATGTTTTTAGTCGTATGGTAAAATCTAATACATTAAAAAAATCTAATACTATATTGATAGGTCTTAATTAAAAAATATAGCTCAATTTACTGTAAAATAAACAGGTTATTTAAAATTTAATTTTTTATTAATAGTTGAAAAGGTATAAGTGATCCCATCGAAACCTAGTGATGAATAGAATAATTAGTTTGCACTTTATCGCTTTCTTTGTTAGTTTTAATTGTTTATTACGAGAAACGAAAGGAGAATGACTTAAATTATGTGTCTCAAAAAAGAACCGGTAAACTCGGGCCCAAGATTTAGATGCGGATTGCAAAGCAAAAATCAGCGGTCCTCAAATTCGTTTTTAAATAAAAACTTTTTTTTAAAAGAATGTAAAAAGGGTTTGTTGATAATAACTTACAGATATGCTTTATATTTAAATAAATCTATATATATTTTTTATTGCACTTTATCAATTTTTCGGATTAAAATAGTGTTTTTTTACTGATTATTAAATTGTTTTGGATCACTTCGGCTCGCGAAAAACGTTTCTTCATGGTGCGGACCGCGAGCTAACTTAACCAAGAAATTTTCCCGCCACTTATAATAAGCGTTTGAATTTATTTAGAGCCCAACCCCTCTACAAATTATGTATCTAATTAAATTAAATTTGTTTTTGTATATTTCTAATTAAACTATCATATTATATACAATGACTCAAAATGTTTATTTAGCGACTGTACTGAACATATCTTAAACAAAAACATAATTTCTTCAAATATATTAAAAAATACAAGAATTGTGTTAACTTTTTTTTTATTAAGTTTTTTTTTTGTTGAAGTAAATTGTTTTCTTTTGTTGTCGTAAGGCACCACCAGTTTAAAGAAACTTGACTTTTAGTGTATTAATCACCAAAGTATAAGTTATGCTTGAAATGTCAAATGTTTATAAAACATGACCACATTTTATAGCTGTTTAAAACATCGACTTGCAAACCATTTTGACATGAAATATGTTTTAATCCTCTGAAATATTTGCCTGAAGGTAAAAACATTTTTCACAGGTAGCTTACACAAAACATACTTAAGTCTAGTCGCCTGCATATTGTGATTTACACAATGTAAGCACCAATCTGCACGACCACCATCAACAGTTCACTTGACATTACGCGATGTCGATTCAAATGAAGGTGTAAATATTTCATTATTGTGTTCAATACTAACAAGTTTCTCAAAACGTTTACTTGTCTTTTAAATCTCGAATAAAAAGTAATTGATTTTGTTAATGAGTTTTAGATTTTATAAATCTAAATATTATGATGCTAAACCACTGGTAATGAATAAGTGACTAACTTGAAAAGATTGTTAATATTGTTCTTCTTTACAGCCTTTAAGGAAAGAAAAGGTTAATTAAATAATTTAAAACAGACTCCATAGAGAATCTTCTTAAACTCAAAATATATAGCATCATGTTTTAAAGCGTTAAGCTACTTGAAATATTAAAATTCAGAATAATAAAGGTTTTATAAAAGAATCGGACTGTTATAAGTTAGTACAGAACGCTTATAGATACGAAAATCTGTTAAAACGGTTTTCATTGGTTCAAATAATACACTTTTTTGTCAGCCAATAAAAATTTAGAAGTCCCCGAACTACGGCACGAGTAAAGCACATGCTAACATTGTATATACTGTATTTTTAAATAGAACTTGTTGTTATTCAGTAGTACAGGAGTTTGACTTTTGTTCATAAATTTACTTTATCTAAATTAAATAGTACTGCCGGTGTATAAATTTTATACATCATAAGTTTCTCGAATTACAAACTAGATAAACTTTAATAAACTAAATTATATTGCCATTGAGTACCTTTTTTTGTTCTCAAGTTAAAATAAAAAGACCTAATTAAAAACGTCTTTTAACTTCAGTATTTTACATTTATTTAATATCTAAATTTATGTTATAAATTTACATTCCTACATGTTGTATAGATAAACTTATTATAATTATATAATACATTTTACTAATTACTATTATTGAGTATATGCATAAATTTATAAAATGTTCAAAATAAATTAGTACTAAAAGCTGTATTAAAAAAAAACTTTTTAAAGACTTTTCATCGTCCAAAGCACTTTTAAGAGTAAATGAAATAAAGTAATTTTCTCCTCTTACTTCTATCGTTTACAAAACTAAATCGCTCTTCTTCAAATTACTTGATTGATCGACAGAATCGCTTATACGTATCAGTTCATGTAATAAAAAAGTAAAGTGATAAGTAAAGTGTTCAGATCGGCAAAGCAGATAAGTAAAAGGTGTAAGGGACATTTTGACTCGGTTAATATTCACATGAAAGGTGATGTGGCGACAGTGTATCTGGTATGTGAAAATATTTTATCTCTAAAATTTTACATTTGGATTTTTTTTTCATGAAAGACTTGTTCATTATAAAGAAAAATAATAACATATTTCAAAAAATGAACATTGTCTTTCAAATTTTTTATCAAATAGTAAAATTTTTAGTAAATCTTAGTTTATTGACATATTCTAAGTTTCTTTTTAAGAAATTTCATTTCTTAAAAATATATAAACAAAAAAGGTATCTGTGTTGTTTTTTTCAAATTAAATAATATTAGTAAATTAGTTTTTTGCAACTGTATGTCACCACCACTTTTAAGAACTTTTACTTTTAGTGTTTGTATGTTAATCATGAAAGTATAAGCTGTGCTCGATATGTGCAACGTTTAGACAGCAACAGAATACTTTTTTTAAGCTGTGTGAAACATCAACGTTAAAGTTTTTCTGACATTAAATATGCTAAAATCCTCTAAAGAATTCGCCTGAAGGTTAAAACATTTTACAGAAGGCTTAAACAAAACATACTTAAGTCTAGTCGCATGCATTTTGTGTTTAACAAAAAAGATAACCAGACTGTACGACCATCAACAACAGTTAATGTGACATTACGCGATGTCGATTCGAATGAAGGTGTAGAAATACTTCATAATTGTTTATGACACAAACAAGTTTCTAAAAATATTTAAGTTATTTTTGTAATCTCGAAAAAAAGTACTTGGTTGTTTTATACAAGTTTTTAATGTCAATAAACAAAGTGCTATGATGCTGAAACACTGGTAAGACGTTAAAATATTGTTAATATTGATTTTCTTTACAGCTTCGAAGGGAAATAAAAGGTTAATGTAAACTATGTAATTATATACTAGTTATTTAAAAAGACACTATATAGAATCTTTTTTTAATCTTGAAACATGCAACAATATGTTAAGCTTTTTAAAAAATTTAAATTAGATTAATGCTAGTTAAGTTTATATAATAATTTGACTGTTATAAATTAGTACAGAACGCTGCTAAATACGAAAACCGGTTAAAACGGTTTTCATTGTTTCAAACAAAATACTGTTTTGTCAGCCAATAAAATTTTAGAAATTCAGGAACTACGGCACGAGTAAAGCACATGCTAACATTGTATATACTGTATTGTTTTCTTTAAAATTGTTGTTTTTTAGTGATAAAGGAATTTAACAGTTAATTGATTAAGGTTTATAAATTTAATTGACTTGAAGTAACACATTATTGACGGTGTATAAATTTAAAACGTAAAATAATTCTCAAACTACAAGCTAAAAAAATTTCACAAACTAAGTTAGAAAACGGTTAAGAACCATTTTTTGTTCTGAGGTAAAAAATAAAAAGATTTAATTATAAATTAGTTTAAATTTTAGTGATTTACACGTGATAAATTTACATTCCTTTACATTGTGTAAATAAACTTATCATAATTGTATAACACATTTTACCAATTATGTATATGCTTAAGTGTATAACATATTAAATAAATTAGTGCTTAAAGTTGTGAGAAGATAAAATAATTAGTGAGAATTTTTCATCGTTAAAGCACTTTTAACCGTGAGTAAATGAAAATAATTTTCTCCTCTTACTTCTATCGTTTACAAAACAAAATATCTCCTCCTCAAATTACTTGATTGATCTACAGAATCGCTTATACGTATCAGTTCAATTGTAAAGTATTCAGATCGGCAAAGCAGATAAGTAAAAGGTGTAAGGTATATTTTGACTCGGCTAATATTTACATGAAAGGTAATGTGACGGCAGTGTATCTGGTATGTGAAAGTATTTTATCTCTAAAATAATATGTCTCGCTGAAATTTGATATTTGAGATTTGAATGCATCTATTTTTTTTTCTAACGTAAGACTTGTTCGTTATATGGGAGTAAATGTATGTTTCAGAAAAAGTAAATCCTATTTTGACAAAGTTATAAAAACTATTATTTCTTTTGATTTAAGCTTACTTTTAAAATTTTGACCGTGAAATAGAATAATATTCAAAAACAAATAAAGCAAAAAGCTGACTATTTTCATTCGTTTTAGGTGTTTCAATTTAAAACAATAATGTTAAACTTTAAACAAGTTTAATATATATTTTTTAATTTAGAAAACTAAAATACCGTTTTTTAAAATTCGACACTATTTTGTTTACATCCACTTTTAAGCTCTAAAGAAATAAGTGTCAATTTTTTTTTTGTTTTTAGTGTTTCAAATAGGCAAGTAATTAGTTTTTTGAAAAATTCTTGGTATGCGTGTTGAACTGTTGATAGATGAAACACTTATAAAGAGAAGATAAGAGTAGCTCGGAAAAAAAGTAGCATGTCTCAACTCATACTTGCTACAGATTTAAAAATAGATTAAAAAAAAACATTAAGTAATGGTCACTTCTAGAAGATACAAGTAGTTTAATGTAAAATTTGTGTGATAATTTGAATGTTAGTTTAGTTTTGATAGTTAGTAATGTTGTATATAAGTATCTTATTAGGATTCTGTATTAATAAACTAAAAAAAGCACTTTTCAGTTGCTTTAATGCTTATATAGTTTTTCTGACTATGTACTATGATGTTTTTTGTTTTTTTTACAAATAAAATACAAAATATGGCTTTTATTATACTAAAAAAGTTTAAAGTTCTTAAGCTTCATTATTTTATATGGAAAATATTTATCAATATACTCTGTACTTATAAAAATTTAATTTTATCAAGTTTTCAAAAGAAAATAAAACTCTTTAAATTAAATTAAACTGTTTGTTTTTTGATAAGTTTAATACTATTTCAAAACTGATGTTACAAACTGTTAAAACTGATGTTATATACTTTTTGTTTCCAAGGCTAAAACTTGTTTTTTTAAGTATTAGTTCTAAAAGTTTATTTTTAAGAAAATGAGAATATATATGTTGTTGTATGCATTTCTTAAAGAATTTATTTTGCTTTATTTAATCTTTTACTTATACTTAAAAGAGCAAAAAGAAATAAACCATAAAAGATAAGTCTTTAGAGACAAATAATTTATAGATGCTGTTCAGTGAACAACAAAGTTAAATAGTTTAAATATAAGTAGTATTTTAGTACAATTAATAAGTAATTTTTTCAATAATAATAAATATGTATAGTTTAAGATATGCTTGTAGTTTTATTAAAAAGTTATGTTTAGTAGTTCTCGACAAACAAAACTATGGCTAAAAAGTTGATTATTTATATAATAAAACACAGTTGTTTACATAATTTACAAAATATAGATACATATATTTTCAAACTAAAAATACTGATTTACTATTGTTTTTATCAACCAAATTATATAGTTTGTAATGAGTTTTTGGTTGTTAAATATTTTTAATAAACCAAACTATATGCTAAGTTAAACAGTTATGACTACAGACTTTTAACTTGGGTAGCACAGATAGTATATATGATTATTTAAGGTACCTATTGTAGTATTCTATTGTTTATGGATAATTTTACATGGTATTGTGTAGTTTTAGTCTACGTTATTGATGTTGTAAAGTAACACTAATGCAATCTACTGTTTTTTTTTGGGATTCTTAAAGATTGCATGTAAAAAGCAAAATTTTGAGCCAAAATTTGCCAAAAGTTTGTTTCCAAGAAATTACTTTGTAATTAAAAATTATGTAATTGTCACATTTTTAATGAGCTAAGTAGTTAGCTTGTATGGGTTATACAAATGGTTTTTAAATAACGTTTTGTAACTTAACATTTAATAAATTTCATTGGTTGTTGATTTTTAAATAATTTAAAAACTAAAACAAATTTTTATTACTATCATCTTGTTTGTTATATAGAACTTTTGACTGACTTTTATATCTTAATTTTAATAATAATCCTTGTATGAAACTTACTAAAATAAATATTTTTATCAATCATGAATTATAAATAATATAATATATATTTTTGTGATTTTTTTACTTAAATTAAAATACTTATGACTTAAAATCTTGTAGGTTTATTTTTCACTTTCTTTCTTAGTTTTTGTCGAATTTTTGAATCTTATGCAACCGTTTGGATTTGACATACTTAGTTAAAGTGAGACTTATCAAAATTTCATATTTTAAATAATGTTGTACAGTGAAGTTAAGTAATATAGTTATTTTAAAATGACTATAGTGAAAATAAGTTATTAAATTTTATTTTGTTACACTATTATTACTGTAAAAGATTAGTTTAAAATCAATGAATCGAATTTTTGTTAGTTTAGTTGTAGTTAAATTTAAATGAATTATTATGTATTGGTTGAATTACTATGCTTTTAATTACAATGAAAATATACACAGTCAATTTGAATTAGAAAAAACAGTACCATATTGTACTGAAAATATTTTAATATCAATTTTAGTAAGTACTTCTTTGTAATTTTGCCAGACTTATAGGTTTAAGTGCTAATTTTTAACGCCTGCTTTATAATTATTAAAAAAAATATTAGCTGTAAACATTTTTGAGTTTCACCAATAGTAAAATAGCTACAATAATAATTATATACAATTAACCTTAACATGAGCTTTTCGCTTCTAGTAAAAAAATCTGATTTAGATCCTGGACAAGACTTTAAAAGGTAACCGAAAAGTTTTTTCGTTTTAACGTTCGCTTTTTTTTGCGATCAATAAAGATTAATTAGTAATAGAACCGTAAAACGCATTAAGTTTAGTATACAATATATTTAATAACCCTTTAATCCTTTGGAGTTAACAATATTGATAACCGTGTAGGTTGCACCTTTTTAACTTCTATAAAACTTAAAGCACTATTTAGAAAATTTATTAAGAGAAGTTAAAAATATTATAATTTTCTATGTTTAAAATGGAATTCGGGTTTTAAGTTATGTTGTGCAAAATTTTTTGATGTCTGATATTTTAAACAACTGTTTTTATATATTTTTTTAAATTAACTTTAGCAACTTTTTTGTTTTATAAAGTATTTACTTTTTAAATTTACAACAGGTGAAAACATGTTAAACATCTGAAACACATTTAAATCATTAAAGTGATTTTAAAATCAAAATAGAAGCTTTTTGTTTGTAAAATTGTTAAAGTTTATATCTGTAGTTATGTAACATAAAATATTTTTAAAATTGTGAGGGAATCACTTGCATAAATTGCTGAAGGATTGCTTTTGTTTGTACTAATGTTGCCAAATGTTTTTATCAAATTTATCAGAAAAACCGTTTTTCTATTTATAGTGCTTCCTTATAGTACAATTGAAGTAATAAACCTTAGTTTTACGTCTAAATGTTAAATTTCTGGTTATTTAAAAACTAATGTAATGAGACTTGAGTATAAACCAGTAAGTGTTTTATAATATTAATAGTAAATGTGCATTAAATTAATGCTTATTCTATGAAAACAATAAAAAAATTAATAACCATGTCAATTATAGGGTTACAAAAATAATCTGTAAACCTGGAATAAAAAGTGGAATTTGATTTTATAGTCAAAAAAACCTGGAAATATTTGGAATTTGAGAAATTTAGAAAAAACCTAAAAAAAACCTTTAATTTTGAAATTAAATTACTAAAAACCTGAAAAACCCTAATACTTAATCATTTTTTGTTAAATAGTAAAGTTTTGATTTGAAACAAAAAATTTATTATATATATGAAAAAGTTTTGTCATCATCATTTTTTTTTAATAAAAAACTATTCAAAGTAAGTTGATAGTATCTTTCAGTATTGTTATACTATTTAACACAGTTTTTTACCTTAAACTTTTTTTTTCAACAAAATTTAGATCCTGAAACATATACTCTCAAAAACCTTGAAGAAATTTAGAGAATCTCGAAAAAGTTTGCAAATGAGTGTGACAACCTTGTTTAAACTTACTACAAACAGTGACTATTGTACCCTGTTTTATAACAAACGTCTTCTTGGCTTTTATTGGATATTTAGAGGAGTTATTGTTTTTTACTTTAACTTGTATATATGTTTTTCTTTCTATAAACGTGTTTTTTACCTATTAAACTCTTTGTACTTAATTTACAATCACTAATATTAATTATTTAAATGGGTTCTTAGTTTTCAGCCAAGCAATTTTAAACTTGTTTATTTCTAAGTATGTTTTACTCCTATATATATTTAAATAGAAGTCAAAATCCATTTATTTAGTTTCTAGATAAACAATATCCTACCAGATTAATTCACTTTTAATTAAATAAAACAATTAAATTACACACTTAAATTAAGATAAGATGAAAGCACTTTTAAACCTGCTGACACCTGCCATAGACCTGTTGCTTACACTATCATTAAGTAGACATGATTTTGTTTAATCAGCCTTTTTTTATTTTTATTTTAATGTAAGACTAAAAAATTGTTTGGTTTCTAAATAACCTGACATTACAAAACAAATATTTTTTTCCATTTTGCAAGCTTTTTTATAAATGAAAACAACTTATTGTTTTTAGGTTTTTAACTTATTTTTGGTTTTATTTCAAATTAATTTAACTAACTATTAAATATTTTAAATTGTAAGACGTACAATATTTCCTTAAATTTAAACCATGGGTTTGCAGATATATGGTGGTCCCTGCCAAAATTTTGAAATAAAAAAATTATAACAGCAATTGATTTTGTAATTTTTACTCCTCATAAAAGACCTAAAACATCTAGTGTAGGTTTACTTGCTGTAAACCAGGGTTTACCAAAGTAGGCGCACCCTTGGGGGCGATTTTAGTAAGTTGGGGGTAAATAAATAGTGAAGAGGCGAAAAGGGGGAGGTTTTTAAATTTTGGGCAATTTTAAAACTTTGAAACTTAACACTAGTTATTCTTGAGTTGCAGATGAAGAGCAAAAAAAGGTCTGAAGTGTTTTTAATGGTAGTCTTGTTGGAGGAGGCAATAATTTCTTTAAAGGGGGCAATTTGAAAAACGTGTTCTGGAAACCCTGCTGTAAAATTTACTTAAAACCTTATTTGCTCTTCAATTTATACTTCAAAATTATATAATTGTATGATGTCAGGCACCCAGTCAAAATAAAATCATGCTCGCTATGCGAACTTTTACCCGGATTTAAATCTAAGCATAAAAATATAGTTTTTGTCTCCACCTTAAGTATATCGTTTTAAGACTTTATTAAAACAAGCAAAGTTTATTTTGGTACTTTATCATGTTAAGTTACATGTCATTTTTAAGTAGAATAATATTCATAATTCGAGTATACATCTTAAAGTGTACATTTAGTTAAGTAAAGTACCAAATTAAGTCAACCTTAAGTAAATTAAAATTATGTGTCTAATACAAACTGTATTATTAATTTTCTTAAATAAAGGTTGCTTTAGTCAATAGTGACAAATATTATGCTTTTTTTTCAAATACATGTTTAAACTTTTATTTGAAAATAATGGTATATTAATAATTCCCACCTACGACCATTTAATTTTTTTTATTTAGTCATTGTTTATATTTTTTGTTTATGATTTATTTGATTTTTGTTAATCATATATTATCACTAATACCCCTAGCCATTACCCTTGGTCGGTAACTTTTTTTCAGATTTGATTGGGTGGGAATTTTGGGCGGGTTGGCACTGAGCAGTTCCCAAAAACAATACATACTCAGACATTTTTATATCTTAACAGTTACTATTATGATAGTTTCTACTTTTTATATACTAAATTACTATCTTTAAACTAAAAAAAGACAAAAGCCAGCCTTTTAAATACATTTTTTAAGTCACAATGTCTTTTTCTTATAAATTTTTTTATTACAAGTTTAGTATTTTAAACTTTGTATTAATAAAAAGACTGTAAAAAGTCTACAAAAAGATTTTTGTGGGCTTTTTTTAAGCCATCTATAAACTTGTCATATAAGAAAAATTTGAAATTTTATTGAGACAGTGGATCTTTTTAGCTTGTATTTACCAATCTCCATTTTAATAAACTTAATCTGTGGCAATCTGTGGAAGAATAGTCAGTTATTCATTGAGGACCTTTTATAATAATAAAGGTGATTCTTGAGTTAATTATGTTAATTAATATAATAATATATGTTAATTATGAGTTAATTTGAGCTTCCTTACTTACAATCATTCTTTTGCCAAACAGGATTAGACTTATAAATAAGAACCTTCCCTTTTTATGTTGTGATTTAAAAAAAAAGGTTAATGAAGCCCAGTGATTTCTATTGAAGACATGAAGTTTTATAAATTTCAATTGTTGGTATTTTTTACATTGAAAAATAACTAAACCAAGTTGTAAAGCTGATACAGTCAACTTAATGAAATTTTCCGTACTGTTTATTCTTAAAGTCTCATATTCTCCAAAAATATCACAAGTTTAGTTTTCTTAGAGCTTGTAGTCAGGTATGTTGCTGGATTTTACAACACCTCTATTTATCATAAAAGGATACTTTTTCAAGTACTTTTATAGTTACCTAGCTAGTTAAAGTTGAAATAGTTTTTTTTTCGATTTGACTATTGTACTGTTTAAAAAATAATTGTAAACTTAAGTAATTAAAGTTATCTGTTTTGTCAAACTAAACAAATGACCTTATAAATTAAAAAAAAAAACTAGTTTGTTACAACTTATCAGTTTTCTTAAAGAGACTGAGCTTGTTTTAATGTGGTTCCAACCCAAGTTTAGAACAATTTAATTTTAGTGATACCCATTTTCATTTCAAGATCAGGTAAGACCTGGGCGACTCTTTTTAACAAATGTTGCTTTGTTAGAATACACTTTTACGACCAAGGTCTGTGGTCAGAAACAAAGTAGATAAAATTCTATGGAAGATTTTCATTTATAAACAAGGTTACACTGAAAAAAGTCAGTTTATGCTATAGAAGTAAAAAGTATAACATTACTTGTAAACTTGTATAAGGAAAGACTAATAAATATTTTTATTATAAGTCAAAGCTCAAGATATCAGTTAAGATATATGCAGTAAATAATTTATGAATAGCATGTTTTAAGCAAACCAGTCATTAGTTAAAGTATGAAAAATGATTTGTACTTGCAAAGTTGATGCCTTACAAAACTACGCTAAACAAGTATATTAATTTTACCTATTTTGATATTAAGTTTAACAAAATAAACTGTATTTTCTATACATTTTTAACAGATATAACATATTAGTTTAAATTTATACTTACAGAGTCAAATTTAAATTTTAGAAGAAGTTTTCCCTAAAAACTTATAAAAGTAGAGCTGAACAAAAATATTTTTTAATGTTTTCCATTATTTAAGGTAGTGTCTTTAAAAAAACAATTCTTCGATGGTGTAGTAAATACCGTTGCTACAACTTTGCTTTATAGTATTTTTTAGATAGTATTGTATGCTAGTTTAAATTCAAAGAATTAGTTATCGTTATAAACTTAAGCTTTTTAAAAATATGGACAATTGAAAGTCGACGTTGAAAAGGTTGAAAATAAAAGCAATTTTGTACTCACTGTTCAAATTAATTGCGCCAATGGCATATTCTGGTTACTTTATCAATATTTATAGAACATTTTTTTACTTTTTTAATTAAAAAGTGTAACTTATTCTAGTGTGAAACACTTTAATTTTTTTTGTTGTATATTTACAGTGTTAAAATCAATGATCTTAATGTTTCTGTATAAATAAATAATACATACAAAGTGGTATTTCAGTCATTGTTATTTATAAGTTGACAAAAGTTTTTAGTTAATAATTTTTACTGTGTTTAGTAGTATTTAAAAATGAACAGTATCTTCTTCTAGGAAAAATTTTCCAAATTTATTATTAATTTCTTGGTCATCTTTTCCTGATGTTAACTTTTTGTAAAGTTCAATCTGATTCACGCAACAACTACTTGCTTTTAACCTTCTTACAGATTTGTTTATTAACAAACTGTAACCATATTTTCTTTATTGTGAGTTTTGTATATGAAAATAAGTTGTAAATAAAACTGAGGGATTGTAGTTAACTTACCTGGTTTATGTTTTATGAAATTACGTTTTTTTCATCAAGTTATATGACTTTGTTTTGTTAGTCTTACAAATTTTTTCAACTATTTAGTTATAAACATTAAAAGTATATTTACACTTTATAAGTTGCATAAAGTATATGGTTGTATTTATCAAATATTTTGAGAACTTATTTTTAAATATATAAAAGTTTTATTACAGTCCTTTTTGTACAATTGTTTAAGTTTTAAAAAGGTTTTTATTATTTTAGTTAAATATTTAAGTTAAAAAATTTAAAAACTTTTAATTTTTTTTTGTATAACTTAGTAATGAAAATTAGATAAGCATTTGTATTAAATTTTTAAAAGATATTTAAATAAAAGCAAAAGCATGTAACATCAAGCATAAAATGTAGTAAAAATTACTTTTAATTATTTTTTGTCAAAAACTTTTAGTGATCTCTTTTTACAGTGAAGTTTTATTGTTATTTTTTCTTTAGATTAAATACCTTTTAAAAAATATTTGAATTAATCATAAAATAATACAGCTTTCTACGACATAAAAATTATTTAAACAAGTTAAATTTCTAGAAATATAACAAAATAACAGTTGACATCACTTTAAACTATTTAATTTTTAATCACAGGTAAAAATAAAATTAGGTAACTTAGTGTATAATTGTACAAAGTTTCAGGTCATACATTTTAATTGATGGAAATTTTTTTTTTTTTTTTTTAGTTTGTAATACACATGTTAATAAAAAATTTATAGCACTTAAAATCGCAGTTTTTAAAGAGGTGTAAAATTTCCTGTTGCATAAATATTATTCTAAAAAACTTTTAAAATATGTTATTTCTTTTATTTTTAGTCTTGTTACTAAAAATTAAATAGTTTTGTACTGTGTACAGTATATTTTTGAATTTGACATACAGTTTTCAGATTAACCAGCATTTACTGTTAAAAAAAGTTCTATATATATTTTTTTTTAATAAAAAAACTTTTTAATTCACTATATTCAATAAAATACAAAGTGTTAACAGTTTTTAAAGTTTATTAATCAAACTAGGCTAACATCTTATTAGTATTACCGGCTCTATAATTAAGGTTTCAATTTTTTGTCAGGGTAAAATAACAGAGTTAGCGACTAAAAAGTGTATCAAAAAAATTTCAACAAAAAAAAAATCAAGTAGAGTTTTTAAACTTAATTCACTTTTACTCAAAAAATAGTGAGATTAATTTTACTGATTTATTTAAAATGTGTTTGAATAGTTTTTTGTTAAAAAAACAGAAACAGGACTGTTCAAACCAGAAAGAACGCCCATGCCTTACAAACAAGTAGAAGGACCTTTGTCCACAGTTACAACACCCAGCCTGTCAAGCCTGATAGTGAAAAGTGAGTTTTAAGAAATACTACATTTACTGTGCAGTGCACTCGACTAATTTCTTTAAATACTCCTATAACAATTGTCTTATATTTTTAACCTTTGTATACAGTTGTAAAATAGTGTTTTCACATGATTGTTACTTTTATGACAGAGTATCCAACATCACAAGTGGTATGGCAAAGTTGAATACCCAAGAAAACAGCAGCAAGAATCTACAGAAGGCTCAGCAGAAACCTTTCAGGAGGACCCAGCAACTTCCTCCTCCAAAGAAATATTTAAAGAATTAGAATGTTTTGAATGTACCTAAGTGTTTAAAGTTATTTCTTTTATGCAAAAGCAAATACGTATAAGTTTATTATTTATTTTTGAATGATGATATGGCAATTAGTTAATTGAATTTATTAACTAAATTTTTTTTTTTTTCCTAGCACCTAAAGTTGTTATTAAAATTATACAAACTTTCTCTTAACAACAGTAAATGATAAACTTTATTAGGCAATTTTGTTTTATTTTCCTGTTGTTTCAAAGTCTCATAAAAATTGCTTTACTATATTAACACCAAAGTTGTAAAATTTTAAAGGTTTAAATTTTAGTTACTGCTTTTGATATAGTATAATTGATTTAGGACTTTCAGTTTTAATTTAACCTTAAGATTATACTTTTCAATGAATGGCTAAATTGTTTTATAATCAGAAAACTTGAATCAATAGTCTTAAGAAACATTTACATCCAAGTTTTTTATTCAAATGCTTACTTTCAAAAAAGTTTATATTTTAATTCTTATGTCTATCAAATCAAGCATTAAATTATTTTAAGATGGTTTTAAAAATTTTTAAATGATCAACCTTAGGGAACTGAATTATTTGACATTTTGCTGAATTAGATAAGTTTTGATATTTTACTTTAAAGTTTTATAGAGTTTTTGTTTGGTAAATTTATTGAATTTTCTGTTAACTTATTTATTTGCTGCATTGCTTTGCATGACATACGTTTATAAGCTTAATACACTCGTACTACTGGATAATAAGTTGTTTTTATACTTAATTATTATATTTTGATTTTTTTAAACCATCGAAGGTCAGCAAGTGTAAAAGGTTTCTATAAATCTTATTTAATTTTTTTATTAGATACTGTTTGTAAAACTGTTTACTTTAAAGTGTTTCATAAAAATGAAAGTAATTTGCAAAAAAATAACTATATTCAAAAATATAAATATTAAAATATTCAAAAAATAAAAAATTATAAGTTATAGGTACTTGCGAATTTGTAAATATATTTACATTACTCTAAGTTAGATAAAAAAGAGAAATGTTTACTTGTATTTTGTCACAATTGTATTTATAATAGTATGTTAGTTGGTAATTTTAATTTTTAAGCAAACGTTCTTAAAATTATTGTTTAATAATGTCATATGACTTTGAAATTTGAACATTAGTTTAGTTTTTTTACCATGTACTCTCATCATGAAGTCAGCCTGATAAAGGTTTGGTGCTAAATATTTTGTAATATAACTTACTTCGAATCTACAACTTTTAGTGTACGTTGCAGATAAAATTTGTGTTCCGAAAGTTGTTTACATTCTATTTTATTTTAACACTTTTTATGAAAAATAATTTAAAAGTTTTCACAAGTATTTTGTAAAAACTTGCGGCTATAAATTTTGTTACAAAGTTATTCTAGGAATGAAGTTTAATTACCAGTCAGTTACTTCCAAATTCAATAATAAATAGCTTAATTGTTTTGAATAACGAATTGTTCAATGGTTGAGGGGTCCACTTGACAGGCAAAGTTTAACTTCCAGTTATGCTTTTGAGAATGACAGTTTGTGTTGTGATAACTTAAAGTTTGATGATAATTAGGTTATTAATTAAACTTTTGCTGAATTACACTTTAAATATCTATGAAATCTGTGCAGCTCAAATATCATTTAAGTAAAATTTATCAGTAAAATGTAAATAAAAATCAAGCTCATTCTATCTCAGGGGTCGGCGGACATCCGGTACTTGCCGGCCAAACTTCGAATTTTAAACATCTTCGCAGGCAACAATTTTAGTTTTAATCAGACATTTAATATATGATTGAAATTACCCAGGTTTTTATAATAGTTGTCAAATGACAATAGTTTTGATTATACGTTTTCTATTATAATTCATCATTAAAATTTATTAATTTTTTATCTGAAAAATTTTGATAAGCAATGATACATAGGTTATTAAAAAAAGAGTTTATACACTTTAGTTATGTTTTTATTTTATTATGTTACTAGTACGACTTAAAATAAATATAAGTTATAAAACCTTTAGTTTAGCACAAAAAAGATCTGCTTCATAAAAGGTAAAAAGAAGTTTTTGTTTCTTGTAAATCAAACATTTTCAATAAACGTGTGCGAAAATACTAAACTCAACTAATTAAACGAGCAATATCTTTTATCTGAACAACTAATGTTCAAAAATATGGAATTTTTATTGAACAGCATGAATAAAATACATAACTACTTTTATCCTTTTTCCTCCCAATATAAGTGAGCTCCCAGTATCCTGATTCGGTATCAAAAATATGTTTTTCTCTTCCGCTGCGATATATTATCACTTCGCTGCCAACTAAAACCGCGTTGAAATGTGATTTGCTTCCAAGCTGGCGACTGCGAAAGCGTGAAACTGTGTTCTGAACATCGAACACCTCACAGTTGATCTTGTTGCCACCCCCGAACACGAAAATCTTCTCTTTGACGGCAACCACCTTGTGGTGAGACCTGACGTGAACCACGTCGGCCGTGAAACTCCACTCGCCGACGTCCGAGTCGAAAGCTTCCGCTGTCTGAAGACGGTAGCTGGTCGAAAGGTCCCTGCCTCCGAACATGTGGATTTTGTCTTTGAACTTTGTGCAAGCTGCGAACCGTCTGTCTTGGTTCATAGACGTCAGGTCCTCCCACTTGTAAGTGGCCGGATCAACAGAGCAACGACCTATTTCAATTCTGTCGAACATTGCTACCAAAACGTAGATTTTGTTCAGGAAAGAGCAACGCTGTACACGTGCCGGTAACTTGGCAAGCAGTAAACAACTTCCCAGCTTTCAGAGTTGATAGGTGTACATTTGAGCACCGCGTTTTCAACTTGGTTGCAATTGTGGCCACCCAGCACGTAAAAAGCTCCGTTTACGTTGACAACCGTCGACTGCTGCTGTTCTAATTCGAGGGATGGAAGTTCCGTGTAGAGTTTGAAACTATCTTTGTCAATTAAAAAAACCCTTGAGGTCACATTGCTGTTGTAAACCCCTCCGATGGATAGAAAGGAGAAAGCATTTTGGTTTTTAAAACGATATCCGTTATAAGGATACAAATGCGCAGTGTTCATCCTTTTCTCATTTATTATATTATCAATAGTTTCATTAAAACTACTAAAATAAAGCTCACTCTGTTTTAGTTTTTTCAACTCTACAACAGGCAACAAATGAAGACGAGCTTTTGATAAAAGTTTCATCGCAAAAGTACTTCTTTCCTCAATTTAGTGCTTGACCAAGGCATCAATCGCACTCACAACACTCAGTTCACAAGTTGTTTCCAGTTTTGAGCTTTTAATTACGCTCTTTACGTGTATCAGTATTGGAAATCTAAATAACTATTAGTACGTATCACGTACTCAAAGCAACGTTCAATATACCTTTTAGCTGCTTTTTTAAGTTTTTCAACATTAAAAATTTTGGAAGTGTAGTTAAAATAGCATAAACTTTTTATAGAATTTTTTTCATATAATTACGGCAATATTTTTCAACTTTTTTAATTGACAACTTCATAGATAGTTTTAAAACTTGAACAATGTTCGAAACATCCAATTGGATACGTCCTGTAAAAACTATATACTTGTTTGCAAAAAAAACATCAAACCTTTAAAATTAGAACTTTTAAATAAGTTAGAAAACTGTAAATATTTTTTACACTACTTATAACGTATTTGTCGTACTGGTTTCGTTTTGAATATAATATTTTCTTGAAATAAACAAGTTGTATTAATGATGTTGCTCATAGTTCATTAAATTATACTTAAACTTTATTGCCTAATTGTAGTTTGTTGATAAGTTTTTAATGTTGTTAGTGTAAAGGTAAACTGTAACACACTTAAGTATCACAAATATAAACTACTATTTTTTCTACTTAATCTAAGTTTATTTTTTACATATTTTTATTAAGTTTGTTTTGATTAAATCTGCTTAATTTAAATAAATATTAGTTATACAGATATTTAACTTTGTCTCATTACCTAAAGCAGCTAACGTTTTACAAGAGATAAAAAAACTAATAATTAATAATAATCAAAGAGTATTTTAGATCTTCAAGTGTATATTATAGCTTGATTAACCGACAATTTAAGCAATTTTGTATAGTTCTCTGCAAAATTTAATATTGTTTTTAACTTATAGAAAGTATAAAATAAGTTTATTCAAGAAATAAAAGTATTTAAATTAAAAAAGACAATTTAGACTTTTTGTTATGTAACTTTCAAAAAAAAAGTAACATACTGTGTTTTTAAGCTATTTAGTATTATTAATGCACTAAGTATTCAAAACCTATAAAGAAATGAATACACATTTGTATGAGGAAAAGTTTTAATTAGGTTTTTAATACACTTACAAATAAGTGAGGTATTAAAAATATTTTTATTGTTTAATTTTTATTTTAGAAACTTTTTAAGTTACTTTTCTTCTCTTTTCAAGTAAAAAAATGAATACAAAGTTACATACTAGGATAGCAAATAAAAAAATTAGCTTAAGATATAGGGATGCATTCGCTATAAATTTGTAACGTAAACAGAACTTCTGTTATGTATTTTTTAAATGTAAAAATATGGAAGTCAGTAAATATTTTTGAGTATAGCTTTACCATGTGATGGAATTTCAGTGTTTAACCTTCAGGGTTTATGTTTTCGATTCAAAGCTGCAACGAACATTTCGGTTGCACTAAGGTAAGGATTCTATAATTGCGTTTTTATCTCAAATATTTCAGTTTGATAGTTTGACCAATCATATAAGAGTTCCAATAAATGCGCTGTTTTCAACGCTTTTAATTATTTACTTAGTAGCAGGGGCGTCGCGTGAGGTGGAACGCTGGAGCTTTTGCTCATCATAGAAAAGATGTATAAAAAGAAATAGAACGAATTTTTTTAGATTTAGAGTTTATACTTTTAATACGCTGTTTTAAATGGGTCCTGTATTAGCAGTACCATCCCAAAATGAATTTTAAATAAACTTATTTTGAAGTTAAAAAATTGGGCTTTGAAATTGTATAACATCAACTATGCTAGCTTTAACAATAAGAAAGTTATCTAGTCACGATACTAAAAATACAGCCATATGTATACATGACTGTATTTTATTTGATTTTACTGCTTTTTTATTCAACTTAATGTTTTATGCTCCAAATTATTGTAATATTGGAGCTGCAAGCTCAATCATGTCAGCTTCATCTTTAACAGACACAAATTAAAAAAAAAATTTTTTGGTTAGCTAAATACTGGAGCAGCATGAATTTCAGTACCGTTTGTATTAAAAAAAGCATGATATGGCGTTGCTAAAAATTCACTAGAAAGCGAGAACAATAAGTAAGGTAGTAACAAGTTAAACTCGAACAGGGGCAACTGGAGCAGGGGAAACTCGAGCAGAGGCAACTCGAGCAGGTACAAATCAAACATGGGCAATTCAACCAGTACCAGAATAGTTTTCATTTCTTAAAAAAAATTATAACTAAGAATAAATTGCATTTTCTTTATAGTTGCATTGATTTTCTTAGCAAACAAATATTTTGTTGCATTCACAACTTGATGTAGATTTAATATAAAAAATATTAAATTAGTGAAAAAAACGTTTTAAGTTTCAGAATTTTTTTTTAATTCTCTTCATCACCTGACTAAGAAAAAAAAAACACGAGAGGCCGTTATTAATTAGAACATTTTAATTTAATTTAGTTTGATAAGGCAATTTTTAAGTTTTACAGCTCATCATGTTTTTAAAAATCCTAAATTAAAGTATAATTTAGTACTTCTTTCAAATTAGAAATCTCCTAGAGAATGTCACAAAACGCTTTCTTAATTATAAAAGTCAAAATAACATTAGGAATGAACAAAGTTCAAATAAAAAAGTTAGTAAATGTTAAACAAAATTTATATGAAATTTTCAAATCCGTTCAGGACACAGCCAATTTTTTATTTGTGATTTTTTTCCTTGCATCAATAGTTACAAAAATTCAAACGATGGTTTAAAAATTCTACAAGTTTATTGCACACTTCAGTTGATAACGCTTTCAGACAACAGTCCGTCCTCAGTGAACTTTTATTTACTTAATTGCATGAATGTGTTTTAGCTCTTTTAGTTTAGCATAAGTTCATTGAGGACGAACTGTTGTCTGAAAGCGTTATTAACTAAAGTATGCAATAAACTTGTAGAATTTTTAAACCATTGCTTGAATTTTTAATAGTATTACTTGCAAATACGACAATTAATGCACTATTTGTGAAAATTTGCTAACTTCTTTACATTATGAGCTTAAAGTGTATTGCATACATGATGTTAACGCATAATGATTTAGCTTAAATAACTAGTCGTTTTGTTATTTTGAGTTGAGATTTATTGGGTCAGTAACAGAGCAACTAAAAAATAGAAAGTTTCGGTTTTTTATAATTTTTGTAACTTATCACAAAAAAAAGCATACATTTTTTATACTATTATTAATTTTTTTTTTTTTGAATGAGTCAATTTAACTGGTCAGTGTTATTATTTTTCATATAAACTTAGTATTCTTTAAACTGTTGAATGTTTATAGTTTTATCAGTTTTAAACTTTATTAAAGGTTTTTTGCTTGGTAAAAAGTATTTTGTTTCAAAAAAAAACCTAAATTTGCTCAAAAATAAATACTATTGTGTTTATTACTTTAAAACATAAATATGCTGATTTAAATCATTAAAGAAAGCATGATTTTATCAAACAAAAATAAAATGTACTATTTAGTAACCACTTAAAAGACATTAGAGACACTGTGCAAACGTGTTTCTGTGCAATAAACTTCATACAAAACCTACGCCGTGCAAAATATCTTCGTGCAAAAGTGTACCTTTGTGCATTTCAGACGGAAACGGGTCAGAAAAGCACGGGTGACACTTTACTACAGATTGACACTTTAGCACAGAGTGACACTTTAGCACGGAGTGACAATTTAGCACGGAGTGAAATTTTAGCACAGAGTTTATATTGCAAGTATTTTTTTATGCTTAGATAATATTAGAAACTGTTATATTTAAAAAAAAACTAAATTTGCTCAAAAATAAATACTATTGTGTTTATTACTTTAAAACATAAATATGCTAATTTCTATCATTAAAATAAGCATGATTTTATCAAACAAAAATTAAATGTACTATTTAGTAACCACTTAAAAGACATTAGAGACACTGTGCAAACGTGTTTCTGTGCAATAAACTTCATACAAAACCTACGCCGTGCAAAATATCTTCGTGCAAAAGTGTACCTTCGTGCATTTCAGACGGAAACGGGTCAGAAAAGCACGGGTGACACTTTACTACAGATTGACACTTTAGCACAGAGTGACACTTTAGCACGGAGTGACAATTTAGCACGGAGTGAAATTTTAGCACAGAGTTTATATTGCAAGTATTTTTTTATGCTTAGATAAAATTAGATACTGTTATATTTAAAAATTTAAAAACGAACTATGTACCATGTAAACTAAAAGCTAACAAGTTTCAAATAAGTTACAAGTTTAAGCTTTAGTTAAAATTAAAACAAATGTAAATTTAAAAACTTTATATACTTATTTTTCTACTTAGTTTTAAATGAAAGTATTTTGATACTTTTATCTATTTTTCGAAATAAACTATTTTAATAAAGCTTGCAATAAATACAAGCTCTAAGATTATTAAAAAAATATATAAGGCATAAATTAATTATAATAAGGCTAAATTTTAAGCGTAACTTTCAAATAAAAGGTGAAATAGTTAAAATGAAAAACTTACTTATTTTATTTTATCATAGTAAAAACTTTGTTAATAAGTTTTTTATAACGATATTTTTTAAACTTATAACTAATTTTCACATTTGTTTGTTTGTTAAGTTAACAATTTTCAAATAATGAAACACTATTTTAATGAACACTTTAAAAGATTTAAAGCTATTACGTGCAAAAATGTCGTTCCGTGCTAAAATGTCAGTCCGTGCCAAAGTGTCAGTCTGTGCTAAAGTGTCACTTCGTGCTAAAGTGTCACTCTGTGCTAAAATGTAACTTCGTGCTAAAGTGACGACCTATGCTTAAGTGACGCTGTGCTTTTCTGACACCTACCCTTTCAGACACCCAGCGAATTTTAAAATAACTTAGTTTATGTGATATTAAACCTAGTTTTAAAATAGTTTAAGAATTTAATTTTAGGGTTAAAACCAAATTTGTTTAAAATGAATAAAAAAAGAAAGTAAACTGGTAATAATCATACTTTTTAGTTTTTTAATTATATTCTTATCTTTTGCTTCATTTAAACACACAGCTTTTAAAAATTTTGTAGCTGAAAACTCTAATGGTTGTTTTGTGTTTTCTGTTGATATTTTTTTAAGACTTTCTCTGACGCTCTGTACTGATGGCAGTTTTATTTTTTTCTCACTAATACAAGTCATTTTCTCCTGAAGATACTTTTAATTTATGTAACTAGCACTATGAGCAATAGAAGCACATTATCATAAAATTAACTAAAGAGTGAGTAGTTATAAACATTTTTGTTCAAAATAACAATTATCATAATCAGTTAAAGCTAAGCTAAATTGCACATTTTAGCATCTATAAGTGATGATTGTACTGATAACAAAAATTGTTTTTTAATCAATAATTTAAGGTAAAAGTTTAAAAGATGTCTATAATAACACTCAAAAAGTACTTCTTTGAAAGTTAAAACTTTAAAGCCTTGGTTTAGTCTATAAGTAGACTATACAAATTAGAAACTTCTGTAAAAGCTACTCGGGATCAATGAAGGATGACCTTCCGGCTAACGGGTCAAATATTCACAAAGAAAATTTTGCACGAGGGTCACTTTTGCTTGAAGAAACGTATGCACAAAAAGTCATTTTTCTGCGAGAGTAAAATAAAAAATAGATAAAATATAATACATGATAATAAAAACAAACAATTTGCAGATTGAATATTACATTACATATTTACTAGAAAAAAGACTTGTAATAACCATACTTTTCACTTATTCAATAATATTCAGAGCTTTTGATTCACTTCCATAAACAGCTTTAAATAATTTTGTTCCTGAAAACCATAAAGGATTTTTTGTTTTTGTCACTAATTTTTTTACGAAACTGTTTCTTACGCTCTGTTTTAATGAAAGCTTTCTTTTTTATGTTAGTTAAAGAAGTCATTTCCTTTTGAATTTACTTATAATTCATGAAACTTGTACTAAAAAAAACATAAAATGTAAATCATATTTTTATACACATTTACTAGAAACTCTATTTTTAAAGTAACCTATTAACGTACAATTAATTTAATTTAGTTTTGTTTTTATTGTGTGTACTTTCAATATATTTAGAGAGTAAGAAGTCAAATACATTTACTTCCATCTTAAAGTTGATTTGTTTATTTATTTAAAACAATGTTTAAATCGGGTATTAGTTAATGTTAATGATATCCTCATTTATAATAAACCTTGTAGAGACATTTAGGCTTAACTTAAGTTTACAAGCTCTATTTTTTGAAACATATATAAAAAAATAAAAAAGTAAAAAAAAAAGCTATGACTACTATGAATAAAACGATTAAATTTTTTTTGAATTTTTGTTTTAAAGTTTTTTAATCGACAATACCGAAGAAACATTGTATTATAATAAAATCTACTTCATGTAGATGTAAACTTCTTCATTTAAACTGCTTTTAGATCTTAATACAAAATAGAACTGAAGACAAACCATACTGATTAATAAGAAGCTGTTTTAATAAAATTATTTTGCTAATTACCTGCATATTTAATAATATATTCTTTAAACAAAATATCAAAACTTTTGCTTCATTACAAACTTTACAGTTTAAATGGTATAACTAGTCAAAATATTATATAATTAAAATTAAAAGTTCCTTGATTCTCTATATAACGTACACTAAACCCATTGTGGTGTCTAGTGTAACGTATACTAAAATTACGAGTTAGAAAGATGGGATAAGTATAGATATAGAAAAGAATATATAGTCAACTGCGTCCTTGAAACTATCCATTTACTAATAAAGAGCTAAAGTAATATACTTTAGTTACACAAAGTAAAAAAGTAGAGACTACAGTATGCTAAACTTTAACTAAAAACTATAAGAAAACGATTGAACACAAATGAACATTAAGAACAATAACAAGTATTTTAGAGCTTAAGTCATAGAAGCATCCTAAATCTAATAAGTTTATAATACAACATCGCCTTCACCAATTACTGCTGAATGCCGAATACTACTTTCAAAACGTTCCCTTTTTTTTATAAGACACAATTCTTTTTTCTAATGTAAAGCTAATTCATTATTTAACAATAACTTGTATATGTTTATGAAAATTTTAAAAACGCATATACAAACGTAGACGAAACACATTATTATTCTACCATCTAAAATAAAAGGCGATTTTTGATTACATGTTTACGGAATTAAATTGTGTTTTTATTTTTAATTTCAAATTAAAGAATTAGCATCGCTTATTTGCTTCATCTTTAGTATTAACTAACTTTGTAGACTAGTTATCTTTTTGTTGTCTTTCTTTAAAATGTAGATGTAAATGTTAACAAAGCTTTTTGCTTATTTTTACCATAACTCAAGCTTTGTTTTTTACTTACACTTCTAGTTTTTACGTAATCTAAGCTGCTTTACTTTTAGGTATGAAAAAATATTTAAATCTTAATTTTTTTATAAAATAATTAAACCAAAAAAGAATTCTATACATATCAAACTACAGATGTTTTAGATTTTTTGCATATATTTTCAAACTCCAACAATTTTAACAAAAACAACTATCTTGACCACAAAAAGTTATTAAATTTTATGTTACAAGCTATTATAAAAAAAAAAAAATTGTAAAAATAAATTAATTTCCATAATTGTAAAAATAAACTGTTATGTTTACTCGAGCGTGAAATAATTAACTTAAAATAAACAAAAGTTTATACGCTTAATCGGGGTCAGCAAACTGCGGCCCGCGAGCACATTATTCTTTTGAATGGAATGCGACCCGCAAAAGAAAACTTTGCGGCCCGCGAGCATGTAAATGTGGCCCGCTGAGCAAAAATATATTTTGAGATAATTTTGTCAGATAAATTTTGTTTTAAGTTCCTGTATAACATTTTAAAACAATTAAAAGACTTTACTGATTTAGCTTAAAAATTTGAAAAAGACATTTTAGCATTCTACCAGGTTTTTTTTCAGTTTAATAATAACTTTCTTCTTGCAACAGCAAATTATTTTCTGAAAAAAGAGTGTAAAAAGTGCTTTGAATTAGTAAAATAGTTATATAATACCTATTTAGTATAAACTTAAATTATCAAGACTAGTTTTGATGATAATACAATTCACTTTATCATGTTGTAATACAATGTGGGTCTAAAGAGAACTTTAATTAAAAAATCAATTTTAGTGAAGTAGAGGTACCTATGATATTAATCGAAAGTTGTAAGATCTACACCCGGTTGCTAAGACACATGCAAAAAAATTATCAATGTTACGAACTATTTAAAAGGTATAGAAGAAGTACTATAAATATTTTGTTGTTTAGTTATATTTTTGCTACTTCTTTTTCATCTTTAACACAGAGTTTCGTTTTTTTTCAAAGCAAACGTCTTGATTACACAAGCACTTCATCCCCTGAAAGTAATTCTGCCCGTAATTAATAAAAATCTCCTTGCCCTCCCCAATACCCTCATCAGCCACAATCAGCACCCTGGCTATGTTGTCTTCGACGAAGTCAACCTTCCTGCAGTTTTCCGCGCAGCTGTGGTTTATGAACCTGGTGTGGTTTCCCATCGGCCCTCCGTCCACCGTCATGTTGGACATGGTGGTGAAAAAGTAGTTGGAAATTTTCAGGTCTTTGTACTGTTGCGACCTGTACTCAAGCTCGTCGTGGGATATCAGCTCACCTGTGTACTCGCCTATCACGCTGCCTGTAAACATTCGAAGTTAGTTATAGTGCTAGATTGTTTTAGTATCAAGCTTTTATTTATATACAGTCTAATGTATTCTATTACACACCAGATCGTTTGGTCATATATATGAGCATCGATTAATTTTTTCTAGTAAAAAAAAAAAGTGCTGTTGTAAAAAGGATCTACTTGAAAAGTTTAAACAGTCAAAAAAAAGTTTTGATGCACAACTTATTTTTTTATCACAAGATATTTGACCCATACTACTTTTTATGCTTATGAAAATTACTTTATGTTAATTTAAGTAGCTACAGCGTTCTTTTAATCATTAGAAAAGAATATATTTAGTTTTACATTCGATGATTTATATGATAAATTGTAACACCTTGGCTAAATAAAATAAACTTTTCAATATTGCAAACATTAGGGGGTTTTTTGTATTGCCGCCAAACAAACAAAAGTTATAGAGTGAGAATCTTGCTGAGTAGTGTGGTTTTTCCTGTTGGAGTTTTTTAGATTGGATTTTTTTGATAGAATGTTACATAGATGTGGACTATAAAACGTAGTGAGTATATTTAATATTGTTTTGGTATTGTTTTTGCAGTAAATTTCGTGTTATAATAAATTCTTTGATTTGTTTATACATTGTGGTTGCTACATTCACATTACTAGTTAAAAGTTTTTTGCTATAGATTTAATAAGATTTGTAAACAGTTTGCTTCTCTTAAAAGTTATCTCAGTCAATATTAATTCTAAGTTTCTTAAAATAATAGAATTCTTTGAGTAAAATGTTCTAATAACCAACCGTTAGTTAATTTATATTTGGTTGTTGCTTTAATTAAATAAGTGTTAGTTTTTGCTACCATTATTCATAAGTGTAAATCATTGTGATTTTAGTAAATAATTTGCAAGCAGTCTCTCTCACTTGTTAACATTTTTTTGTCAAACTAAGTTATATCATTTTGTACTGGTGGTTCAATAGTGTAGCTTTAGCACCCCTATACCCTGTTTAAATAATATCATTAGTGTAATTCAATAGTGTGGCTTTAGCACCCCTATTCCCTAAATAATTTCCATCATGGCCAGCAATAGTAATGAGAGTGAGCTTAACTTTACAAGACGAGTTAGTAACCGACTGCAAGACCAAGGCGTCGAGCCCCGGCCTATTGACCCGCAATGCTCTGCACTCCGTGACAGGTCTTGTCCCACTGGACAAGTATCGTCCTTGAGTGTACGATAAAATAATTATCTTGATTCTCGTTTTTGATCAAGTAAAAGTTGCCTAAAAGTTTTCTTCTCAAAGCATAAACAATTATGTGGTTCAAAAATAAAAAACTTTAAGTTTAAGTAAATAAAAAATACTTAACTACAACTAACTTAGTTATAATAGAAGCAACATTCTACTAAACATGATTCACTAGAATCTGAAACCAAAGCATAAACTAAAGACAATAACAAAGGTAAACATTTAAAAACCATGAATTTTGATTTTAAGAAGTTGAGATATTTAAAGTAAGAAACTAAACAAGCCTTTTGGTATATAGTGTTTTGCAAACAAATCAAAACCAAGCTTGTTTAAACGTTTAAGATAAAAACTTTCATCTGGACTTTTTAAATTGCAATTTTCAAAGTTAAGACTTTTATCTAACTTTGTATCCTTTCTCTTATTTATTTCAGTATAATAAAAAAACATATTTAGTTTTACATTCGATAATTTATATAATAAATAACTATCTTGATTAAGTAAAAGTTGCCTAAAAGTTTTATTCTCAAAGCATAAACAATTATGTGGTTTAAAAATAAGAAATTTTAAGTTTAAATAAATAAAAAATACTTAAACTACAACTAATTTAGTTATAATAGAAGCAACATTCTACTAAACATGATTCACTAGAATCTGAAACCAAAGCATAAACTAAAAACAATAACAAAGGTAAACATTTAAAAACCATGAATTTTGATTTTAAGAAGTTGAGATATTTAAAGTAAGAAACTAAACAAACCTTTTGGTATATAGTGTTTTGCAAACAAACCAAAACCAAGCTTGTTTAAACGTTTAAGATAAAAACTTTCATCTGGACTTTTTAAATTGCAATTTTCAAAATTAAGACTTTTATCTAACTCTGTATCCTTTCTCATATTTATTTCAGTTTCTTTTTTTATCACGAGTTGGTTAGTCCACACAAACTGACTATCTTTGTTAAACAAGAAAAGATCACCAAAAACATTTCTGTCCTCTTCGTTTTTAAACCCTACACCAACAAAATTTTTGTTAACTTTTGTACTAATTGGAGACATAATTGGGTTTGGAAAATTGTCACCAGTATCTACAACTGATAATGGCGCCAAATGTTTCAAGTCAAACTTTTCTTCTGAATTTAACACCGGAACATGTTCAACTTTTTTATCAAAGGAAAGAACATTATCACTTTCTTCATTAAAAACTAACTCATAGCATTTCGACGGTTGTTTTATCACTCTCTCGCTAAAACAAGGTTCATTATTTTTATAGTCAAAATGAAACAGTGGAAGTGTTTGTTTCAAACTTTCTATTTGTGAACCCGTGTCTGGGTAAGTTTCAGTCGCATAATCTGGAACTTTATACGTATAATCATCTATGATTTTGTTGTTAAGTATGTGGTTTGTTGCATCTTGAAGTGGAGGTAAATATTCATAATATGTTTTAAACTGATCATTTTGATTATTTTCTCCTACAAGTTCTAATTTATTTTCTTGTTCATGAAAATTTTCGTCTTTTACCGATGCTTCGCTATCATTATCTCCTTCATCAATTACCAACGCATCACTATCAGAATCATCGTATTGATAATTATCAAGTTTTATTTTTTTATTTGGATACATAATTCATGTGATTATTATTTTAAACGACTTCTATGGTTTTAAGTTGAATTTCGAAGTGGCTTTTACTTGTAATAAAAAATCAAAAAAGTTTCTTAAATTAAAATAGCTAGAGTTGTTACGTCATTCTCAATTTTTTTTTGTTTAATTTTCAGTTACCTTTGTTTATAAGTCAGGAGTCGGCAGCATTTTCCAAGTAAAAGGCCAGTTTAGAAAAAAATATTGCTCGCGGGTTTTCCGCTGGCCAAAATTGTTCAAAATGAATATATTAACTAATGAAACAATAACTGTTATAATATTTATTATTTTTTGGGTTAATTTTTAAGATTACTGTTTTGAATTAAGTTCAGGTTACTTGCAAACTTTTTGTTTTTATGTTTTTTTTTTTTTTTTTGGATTTCAATGTAAAAAATTTAGTTACAGATGTACATACTTGAATATAAGATTAAATATTTAAATAGTAAGCTGAGATAACTGTTTCAAGCAAACTTATGTTAAAATGCCTTTTTTTCTAAAATAATCAAAAAAAAAATATGTGTGCAAATATTTTTTGCTTTTTATCATTACAATTTTAGACTTAGATAAATATTAAAAATATAAAAAATAATATTCTTAAATAGAAGGAAGTTTGTTTTAGTTATTACTATTTTTCATTATTATTGTGTTTTTTCTTATTAAGGGCATAAATGTTCTAGTAATTATCTTAATATTTAAATTTTTTAAAGTTAAGTTCACTGGTAGAATTCACTGCTTTAAAACTGTAAAAAAAATATACAATAGTTTGTTTATCTATTCAAATGTAACATTATTTTTACTCTTCAAGTAAACTTTAAAAAAAAGAAAATTACACTTTTAGCACAAAAAACTGATGAAACTTTACGTAAAAATATTTCAGCGTACTACATTTATAACTTTTTTAAAGAAGTAGTAACCTATATATCAAGTATTCACATGTTGGCGATTAGTATAGCTTATCTCCTCTCATAATTTAAATGAAAGTTATAGATGTTTTTATTTAGTTCTTATGTTATTAGACAAGTTTTTAAGTACATTTTTAATCATAAAATTTAGTGAATTTTTATTTAGTTTTTCTATTTTTTCATTTGGTTTTATTCATTTTTTTATTACTAAAATTATAAATATTTAGACGAAAATAAAAATTATATCTAATAGCTCGTAAGAAATTTTATAAGCATGTGAGTATTTGTTTGTGGTGTACTACTCGATAATTGAAAGGTTCCTTTGTACACCAGGTCCTTAGACTAAACTTTTTGAGTTTTTTTTTTATCGTTAAATAAACAATAACTATATTTTAAACTATGAAGAGTTTAAATATACAGTTATAGTTCTATATCAACTCCTGATTATTAAATTACGAGCCAATATGTAACTTACTACCACTTAAAACTTATTTTAATGTTTAAAATATTTATAAATTTAGCTCAAAGTTAGATCGCAGGCAGCAAATTTTATCACAATAAACACTTTATCTACTTTCTATCAGTATTAAAGCTTTTAACATTCTATTATTATTTGAGGATTATTTGTTTAATCTTTCATTACAGATCTTTAAACTATTTAAACATGTTGTCTAAATTTGTTCTCTATGGTGATTACCTATCTTTTTTTAAAGACAGTATTTGTATTTTGTGTTTATTATTTTGTACTATCTGTTAAAGTTTCTACTCGTTACTTATTATAATTATTCATCGAAAAAAGTTGAGGATAGTAAAAAATGTTTTTTTGAACCGTTTTAAATTGTAATTTTAGTTTCTTGTAATAAGTTATATATTGTGGTTTTTTTGAATATATAGTTTGCAGACTATTCGCCAGTAAAACTTATAAGTTATGACGTAAAAGGTGTTGTGGGGAGTGCTTGAGTGCTAAATTGTATATAGAAAGTAATAAAATTAGCATAAATACTAGATATAGCAGAAAAAATTAAACTTTTTCTAAAAAACGACAAATAACTTGCACTATATATACTATATATCAGTATTTTGGTCAGGGTTGCGCAATTTTTTCTTAAAAAATCCCCTAAATTAAAACTTTTGTAATTAGCTATAAAAAGATATTTTTATAAGTAATATAATTGAAACAAATTCATTAAGTAAAATAATTTCGAAGTAACTGTTTTAAAAATAATTATATACTACAAAATTAAACAATTTAAAAAAAGTATAAATTTTATTAGAATTACTTATACTTGCAGAAATGTAAACTTACTAAATAAAACTTGTTTTTATTACTTACAGTAAACTTTATACCTTTAAAATGAATATATTCAACAAAACAAAAGTATCTGTTTTATTTCCGAAAAAAAAATCAATATCTTTAACATACAATAAAACAGTAATAACAACACCTCATTGCACATAGTTTAGATAAAGTTACACAGAAGTTAAAGTAGACCAGCTTTATAACTGTTTTTACAATTTATAACAACTTTGTAAAATATTTAAAAGTATACTTTTTAAATTAAATTCATCTGATTGTTTTTGTTTAAAATAAAAATCACAAACAAGGTTTATTTCTCATCTTTTTTTGGGTGGCACGCATGCGCCAGTGTCCCTCCCCACGCTACGCCCCTGCTATATATATAAAATAAGAAAAGGGAAGTTATGACCGTTAGAAAGTTTAATTCTTAATTGTTGGATTGTGTTTCACCTTTTAAAAATGAATGCTTTAAAGTTTTAACCATATTGTGTATACCTTTTAAAAGTAATTAAGACCGGACAATAAAAATTTAAGTTATAGTAGTTCTAATTGTTTTTCATTTGTTCAAGTTCACTTTTTTTTTCACTTTCTCGCTTATTTTGAACAAAAATTATATATTTTTATGATTATTTGTTGTTTATTTTCTCAGATGCATTATCTGTTTATACTGCTACGTTTTTATTGCTAAGTAGAGATTTTGACAGTTGTTTATTTAATACTAAACAAGAATAACCTTTAATATAAATTTTCATTTCAAGTGACCACGTGGTCTAATGGGTTAGGAATCTGATATCTGATCGGGAGATTAAATATTCGAATCCCGGCGTGGTCAGTATTTTCATTCTTAAATACAGCTATTTGATACATGTTTATTAAACACTGCACAAAAATAAACTAATTGTAAGTCTAAATTTCAAGTGACCGCGTGGTCTAATGGAGGGCGTCTTTTAGCGGAATAGTAGATTCCGGGTTAAAGTTCTGGCGTGGTTTGTATTTTAATTCTTAATTACAGCTTTTTGATACTAAACATTAATAACACTAAAAAACTATTTCAACCGTGGCCTAATTGTTAGGGAAGCTGACTTCTAATCAATATGTTCCAGGTTCGTGTTCCGCCGTGGCGAAGCTTCGTATAATTAATGACAATACTTTTCTATCAACTTTTTGCTTATAATTTCCTTATGTAATTTAAAACCAAAATCCTAGAAATCAGTTATCTATACTTGATATATCATACAAGTGACCGATTTTTTTTTTAATTTTATCTGCAAAAAACCAAGGAATTTCAAACTTCAATATCTCAAAAGTTACTTACGCTAAGACCATGATATTTATTGGAAAAATATCGTTTCGACAAGCACATTCAGAATAAGAAGCGCCTGGGAACCTAATATAAAAATGCTTGGAATTATGTCGAAAAAAGTGTTGTAGGGATGATAAGTTTATTTCAAATTCTGGTAAATGATGACCAAGTCTAATTAATTCGAAAATAGATAAACAAAGAAGGAATTGATTTTGTTAAAAATTGTTTCAAAAACTAATTGAGATACTCTTAACTGAAAAGTCTTATATATTTCAGTAAAGTTTAATTATAATAAATATACTTTATTACTTTAAAAATTTTTAAAGAACATTTGTGAACTATATAAATAATAAGTTTGATATAAAAGACATAATAAGGCAGCAAAGTCTCTACCATCTAATATAATTTCTTAATGAAGCTCTCTTATTAAAAATATTATCCTTAAATAACTGTTCGAAATACTCTGCTGGACAAATAAAATAGCTTAAACTACACATGCTTAACTTTTGGCATGTTAATAGAAAGAAAGTTAAATAAAAGGTTTCCTTTTTTTAAGATAAGCTTTAGGTATATACATTTCAAAATAATTGCTAAATTCTATTTAATTACTTCTTTTCGGTACTAATTTTATATAAAAGTTGTAGATAGAAATTCATTTTGTAATTTATTTTTAGTTAACTTAAAGTTTTTCGATCTACGCTTGTCAAAAGTTCATGTAGACAACTAAACATATTTGTGTTAAACAGTAAACTTAATGAAATTGTATGACTTTACGTCATAATGCGTAAATAAAATTATATGTACAATGCAATACTATTCTAAATTAATTTTAAAACTATTAATGAAAAACTTTAAAACACAAGACTAAATTATCAGATACTAAACAAATTATAAAGTAAAAACTATTTATAAAAAAAATTATTTTATAATATTACGTTGATACAAGCTTTAAAAAGGTTTTATATGGCTTTATACATAAAAATATTGCTTAACAAAATTTAAAGTAAAAAGGTAGAGTACTAGAAATTGAAGGCATTAAAACCAATTTTGATAAGAGAAATCAAACTTATTTAAACTTTCTTAAAAATTAAATAAAATAGTAAAACGTGACTTGGTAACAAAAATTACAATAATACAAAAAATTAGAATTATAAACTTGGCTTAACAGTATTTATAAATAAAGATTATAAAACACTTAAAAGATAGTTATTACGTCTTTACATACATTGGAAAACATACTATCGTTATAGTTTTTTGAGCATTCTTAGTTATTTAACAAATGTTCACCTATTGCCGATTGACTTTTTATTGGCTTGTTTGTCCCATAGGTCATCCAGTTTCTTAAGGCGTTAGTAACATGCTTGTCTTTTCTTATGTGGAATCGTTGCGAAGTTCTCCCAATATACACACTATCATAATGGCATTTGTACTTATAAAAAATGTTGCATTTTTCTGGATCAGGAGAGAGATCTTTAACAATGCCTTTTAGTGGAATGAGTAATTCTTAAATCTACTGCCCATAAAGTGTTTTTTACGGTTTCTCTAATTTGTCTTTCCAAAAGCTTAGCTTCCTTTCCTAAATATGGAAGTCTTAAATATACTGAACATTTATTTGGGCCTTGTTTTGTAGGGCTGAAAGGTTTTGCTGTAGTCCTATTAATTGTTTTTTCGATAACTTCTAAACGGTAACCTAAGAAGCCAAAAATACTTTTTTTGTTAATAATTTCTTTATTTAGTTTCACCTCGGAACATATTTTATGTACTCGAAAAATCAAGCATTATATTAAATTGTTTTTTTGTGAGGTAGGACAAAAAGACTGCCAAGGAGTATATTGGCCTACAAAAGTTGATTTTCTTTAAATGGATGTGTTTAAGGAGGTTGTTGTTCGTTGAAGTAAGACATCAAGGAAAGGAAAAGAGCCTTCAGCTTCATTTTAATGAATATAATAAAAATATTTTTTGTTAAGCTAACTATAAATACGACTACAAGCTAGTACTCCGTCACAATTATTCCTTACCTTTTGTCTAATGTTTTTTGACGGTATTCCAGGAAAAATACTTATTTAATTTTTGTACCAAAAAGCAAGAAATAAGTCTGCTGACTTTGTCATTGGTGTCAATCTGTTATCTTTTCAATGCTTAATCAGAAGTATAAAAAACAGGATTACCAATTGAGTACACAGAATGGAATCTTTTAGGCCATTTTCCAACCTGATCGTAAGTTCTATGCTCATTGTTCCTAGATCTTTTATTCACATTTCCGAACTTAATTGAAAAAAATGCTCGCCTAACGTTTGAGTCTAGGCATACTTGAACTATCCTTAAAAGGCTTTAATATAAATAGTAAACTCAAACTATCTTATCAGAGACAAATAAATTTAATGTAGATGTTTACTAAAACTAGCTATATTTGCTGTTGTTGCAAATAACAATTAAGTTAGTATTAAATTAAGGGACAAAAACTTTAATTGTAAATGTTAACTTGAAATTACCATACTTGCCATTCTTTGCCAAAAAAATTGAATTAAGGTTAAGCAATGAGAAATATAATATCTAGCGTAAACTGGTAGTAAAAAATTAATTCGTAACCAAACAGTAATACATAACTACAAAATAAAAAGTAAGCAAAAAAATTTTGTACTTAAACTGCAAAAACATAATAAAAAGGATTAATTAATAAAAATAAAATTTATATTAAAATGTATAAAATTTTCTTGTTTTTTTGTATTTATTCTAGTACTTTTTGAGCTTAATTAAACATCTACGTTTTAGGTTTTTGTTCTCGAAAAGATGATTTAAATTTAATTCTTATAATTAAGGGCTTTTAGAAAATGGCTTAATAGGACTATTAAAAAACCTATTGATTAGGCTTCGATATATAAAATATATATATATAATGTAAAATAAACTTGTAGCATCAAGTGACTAATGACTTTCATTAAGAGAGTCAAACAACTTCTAGCTAGCTTTTCTGCAAAAATAGTTAAAAATATTAGTATTGCCTTAAATAACCGTTAAAAATAATTTATAGAAGGGATAATGAACTGCTGTGGAGCTTTTACGAGTAATTGTTCTTAATTTTAATCAACTTAACAGTAAGCATTTTTTTTTATAAGTTCTATTTTTAACGTTGCTAATTCCTGTGTCCTTTCTTGGTTTAAATGTTTTTGTAATAAAGTTCATGTAAAAAAAAATGTTAATCAATATTGATTCTACTCTCTATTTAATTTTCATATATTAACAAATTTTTAACATTATTTTATTTTTATAATAAGTTCAAAAAAAGCTAATAATAAACAAATATTTCTTTCCGGGTTAGATAAGATCGGTTTAGTTCAGATCAGGTTAGAAATAATCAGGTTAGAATTGATTGAGCTAGATATGATCGGGTTAGAAACGATCGGGTTAGAAACGATCGGGTTAGAAATGATCGGCTGAGATCTGTTTTACTCGAGATTTTAAGTTTGTATCTTAAAATTTTACTAAAATTTAAGAACTAGACTACTTATTAAGGTGTTGCATGGTGTTTTACTAGAGTTTTCAAATGTTTTAAAGTTTAAAAAATTTTATGCACCTAAAAATTTTTAGACATTTATGTAGTTTTTTAAAGCTATCTATTCAAAGCTACTAAAGAAAAAACAAATTAAACCCCACAAAAAAAATCCAGACACGCCCCTGGTTTGTAAGTATAAATTAGACCTACAACAGTATTTTTTTATATGTATTAACTTTTTAATTGTAGCTCGTCAAACATTTTTTTAAGAATATAAGTTGTCAGAAATTGAACTGTGCGAATTTGAATAGTCGTACGCCCAGAAATAAGTACTACAATGAAGTTAAAACTTAATAAATGCATAAAAGCTAGCCTTTAACAAACCTGACATAAACTTACTCTACTTAAAAACATTTTTATAACCGTTATTACTTGCCTTCATAGATACCTGAATGGGAATTTGCAAATGCAAGAAAGAATTTGTTGAAAGCAAAAAGAAAGTATAAAGAACATAAAAATGCTTTAGTGAAATGTAAAAAGAATGCTAGTAAATAATAACTATCATTATACTTTTGATAATACGTTTTTAAGTTTCTATAACATACGTTAACTTGAAATAAATTAGCTTATCACATGAATTTAAAATGCATTAGATTATTTTTTTATTTGTTTTTGACATAAAATTTTTTTGCATTATTTATTTATTTAAAGTAGTTTTAATTTACTTAGGGTTTAGAGTTTAAAAAACCAATAAGCGTATTTTGAGTACATTTTTCGATTTCTTAAACATTTACTTAAATTTCTAAATTTTTTGTTTACATGAAATATTAACAAATCTACTAATTTCGTTAAGTGTTTTATTTGCCCAAAGCTTGATAGTAACCGCCTTGTAACAAAAAAAAACTTATTATAATATTTTATTACTTTGAACAGCCTGACAAAGTCAATATACTTCACCGTGACTAGTTATTTTTAGACATTAATTCTTTTAAAAAGCTTGTTTTTTTTTCTTTTTAATATATTCTAACTGTTTATAGAATAAATGAAATTTAGTTTACTAGTTATAAGAAAGGTAAACATTATAAATGAAAGAATACATACTTTTTCATATCAACTTTGTAAGTATATTTGGGAGCCGATCATTTCTAACCCGCTATCATTTCTAACCCGTTCACTTCTAACCCGATCTTTTCTAACCCGATCATTTCTAACCCGATCACTTCTAACCCGATCACTTCTAACTCGATCACTTCTAACCCGATCATTTCTAACCCGATGATTTCTAACCCGATCACTTCTAACCTGATCACTTTTAACCTGATCATTTCTAACCCATTTTACTTGTTTACTTAATTTCTTAATTTTAATCTAGTTTTTATTCAAAAACTAACTAGTCTTAAAAAAATTAAAAAAGTATATTTATTTAGTTTCTTTAAAACATCATGATTTTAATATGTTACGTAAAAAACATTGTTAGTATAAACTTTAAATTTAGTATTTAACTTAACATAAACTCAACTTATTTTTATCAACGTATTTTTTGATATTTCATTCTACACATAATTTCAACTTTTTTCTATTATTTCATTTTTTTTTCTTTCAGTCTGCTTTAAGATACATTTTCGTTAATATTAATAATAATATACAAATCACTAAATCGTTTACTTTACAATATTTTGAACTATTCATTGTAGGATTTTAAAGTAAGCAGTTATAACTATATTTAAGTTGGATCTTATAATAATTCACGTGACTTTAATAATTTTAACATAAGCAAATTTTAAAAAGTAAACCTTTACAATTGTACTATTCAGATACAAAAACCGTTATATTACGGTCTAAAAACTACAATGTAAGTCTGTTGTAAATTTTGTATTATTGCTGACTAATGTATTAACGCTATATAGTAGGTTATTTTTAAATTTCAATTTGATAACTTTTACAAATTGTTATACAGTTTGCATAAACCTATTAAGTTAATTGAATTGAAACAAACACTACTAGAAATTAGTTACTTTTGTTCTATTAAGTGAAAAAGTCTGATTTTTAGGTATAACCTAGATATTAAAACAGTTATGTCGTATAACAAGCCGCAATAGTATATTACGTCGATTGATCATCTTGATTTCACATAATTAATAAATTCCTACTTAGTCCTTAGCAAAAAAAGTCACTAACAATTAAACAGATATGTTTATTTGTATAACAAGAGAGAAGTTAATCAAATCTCGCCCAGGTAATCTTCTTTAAAACCTTCACTTAAATCTATATAATATACAAAATGTTTTAATTACGACTTAAATTAGTACTTTAGTTGAGACTTTTTTTTACTTTATGATGAACAGTTAAAATAACGCAAGTAAAAACGAAAGAAGTACTGAAAAAAAAACTTTAAAATATAATAATAAATTAATTATAGTTCAATTAAGTATAACTAGGAGCATAAGTTTATAAAAACTCCTTCAAGTTCTTTGTTTTCTTTAATCAACTATTTTTTCAGACGATTATTACACGCAACATATTTACTTTTTATTCATTGCAGTAAAGCCAGCTTGAAGTCTATTGACTTTATTCTCGGTGTTTTTTTGCACCTCTATATTTCTAAAAACGATTTTTGCACCTCTAATTTTCTAAAAACCTATATTAGAGTTTCAAAATACAAACAAGTTTTATTACTTCATTGTAAGTTTTAAAAATATATAAATTAATCAAGTAATTTATACTTATATTTAATATTTAATTACCGCTAAATAACCTTAAGTTCTTGTGTTTTGGAAACCTGTGAAACAATAACTTTTAAAAGATATCAAGAAATTTTTTAAAGAAATTTTTATTATTAATCGTGAAAAGCTGTTTTTCAATTTTAAATTTTGAGAACTTGTAAATTTTCATGATAAATGTAAATTTATTTTGCTCTATATATATCATATTTTGAAAAAAAAAAAAAAGCAAAATAATAAGTTTTCGACACTTAACTTTTATAGTTAAGTTTATTATGTTATATCTTATATTTTAATTAATCTTTAAATATAATTTACCATTGGCTAAAAGAACAAAAAATAAATTTAAGTTCTAGTAAATGACGGGTTATAAATATTTAAAAACGTCTACCTCTACTTTTGACTTATAAAACAGTATACACTTTCGTTTTAAGAACTTAGAATAATTTAACAATGATAATTTTAAATGAAATTACCATACTAATTACGATTACTAAATTTTAGTAACTGTATTATTTCGAGTTTCATATATACTGATGTTAATATTCTCAAAATATTGTATTTTATATAAATTCGTCTTAAGTTTGAAAGCAACTTGGAATTGCTAATTTGGTCTCCATACTTAAGAAATGTATATTAATCATATAGAATCTCTTCAAAGAAAAAGTACGGACTAGTCTTTAACGGCTGCAAAACTCATTATATTTCTTACATTGACGACTATCAAAACTTAATACTTAATCTTTAGTATACAGAAGACTTATAATTTTCCTAGTGCTATTTAAAACTAATTAACTACAGTTAATTAATAATCCATTTTGAACTTTATTTAAATAATTAATAACACGAAAATAAATCATTATAAACCATTGATATAATATGTAGAATTTGGGTAAGTCTATAGTTAGATTTTATTAGCAGCGCCTTTCCTCTGTAAAAAATATAAGGTTTATCAACATTTTTGATAGATATTTATTTAACCTTTATTCCTAATGTGCTTTGGACTTTAAATTTAGTGGATAGTCAATGCACTTAAATTATTTTCTACAATTGTCTGTACCTTAATTACAATAATATTTATTTTAATTGTATCAATTTTGCTTTGGCAAAGCGACAAAAATAATTAATAAAAAAACAATAAAATACCAAACGATTGCACAAATGTACAAAACCTAACTCTAAAATACAGGATGAGTATATATTATATATATGTGCAATTTTGTTACCTCGTGCAATGTTGTGCCCTCGTGAAAATTTGGCTTTGTGCAATTTTGTGCACTCGTGCAACTTTGTTCTCTTACAATTTAGTAACATCGTGCAAATTGGTCCTCAAGCATTTCAGACGCCTTCACATGTAAAGGAATACCTAAACTGTAATTAAATGACATTTTAGTTAATTAATGTGCATTATTTTTGTACAAAAATGAAAACATTTGCACTTAGTTAATTTACTAAATAGGTATTATATAACTAACTTACTAAATCCAAGCACTCTTTACAGCTTTTTTTTCAGATAATTACTTACTGTTGTTAGAAAAAAGTTATTATGAAATTGAGAAAATAAAACCCTGTAAGAATGCTAATCTGTCTTTTTCGCATTTTAAATCTAAATCTTTTTATTATTTTAAAATTTTATACAGGGACTTAAAACGAAATTAATTAAATTAAACCAAATTACCGAAAAAAAATTAGCTTGAAATAAATTTTTGCTCAACGGGCCACATTTACATGCTCGAGGGCCACAAAATTTTCTTTCGCTGGCCCCATTCCATTCAAAAAAATATCGTGCTCGCGGGCCACATATTTACCCTTCGCGGGCCGCAGTTTGCCGACCCCTGATCTAGATTATAAAAAAAAATCTAAGCACTTTGAAAAGTTAACATGAAGAACTTAACAAACAAATTGGAATCGGCAGAAAGTTAATAAAAAATATTATTAAAGATATTCTATTTTAACTAGATTAATATACCAAAATACTATGAGATAAAAGTATTTTAGATACATTTAAATGCTTCCCTCCTTTATATAATTAAAAACAGCTTTGAACTCTGAATATGGAGGCAATGATGCAGTACTACATCGATCTTATTTGTTTATTAAAGCTCAATCCAAAAAAAAAAGATTAAACAAAGTAGTTGAAAGTAACATTAAATGGGAAATGTCGGAAAATTTGTGCAGGTTATAGAAACAACTAGTAATTGAGTAGTACTTATGTATATGTACTTAAATACATTATTCACAGTAATTTTGTTAATTTTTTTATTGTTTATACATTACAGAGATTTTTTATTAGATTTTGGTTATAATACGGTTAAAGTGTAAAAGTGCAAGTTAACAAATAAAGATTTAATTTTAACCAGGGTTGTCAGTTTACCTGGAAACCCTGAAAAACCTGGAGTTTGACAATTTAGGCAAAAAAAACTTGTAAAAGTATAGTTTTAAGAATTTTAAAGAAAAACTTGGAATTTTAACTATTTTTACATGTTCAGTATTAAAATGTTGGTTTTTATAAAAAAAATTATAATATAAATAAAAACAATTGTCATCATCAATAATATTTATTATTAAAAAACATATTTAAAGTATGTTTTAAAGTATCTTTTCAGTGTTTTCATTCTCTTTAACACATTTTCTTACCTTAACTTAAACTTAACTAAAAACTAAAAACAGACCCAAAAATGTGTACTTTTAAAAACCTAGTAGAAATTTGAAAAACCTGGAAAGATTTTTAAAAAACCGAGTGGCAACCCTGTATAAAGTAAATACTCTAATTTTACTATATAATTATATCTAATCAATCTTACCCAAAAATTGTTTTTGCACTCAATGGTTAAATGCATGAAATTCTAATTTAAAATATGTTAACAATCACAACAACCACTAATTTTGTGATTGTTAAAACCAGGTTTGCCAAAAAATTTGGAAACCTGCAAAAACTGGAACTTGAAAATTTAGGCTAAAAAACCTCGAATTTGAGAAATAAAAAAAAAACTGGAATTTTAAACAAAGTAGAAAAATTTTGATTTGACACAAAAAATCTACCATATAGATAAGAAAAAATGTTTCTTTATCAAACATTTTTTATTCAAGAATACATTTGTGGCAGCTTTACGGTATCTTTTCAATAAACCCAAAAAAGTTATAAAAACCTGGAAGAAACTTTTTTAACCTGGAGAAAATTGCTAAAAACATTTGGCAACCCTGTAAAACAGTTGGTAGATTTATAAAAATACAATTTATAAATGTTTTTTATGCTGCTGTTAACTTTGAATTCTGAATAATTCAAGTTACATTCATTTTATTTATAAAAACTGATTATATTGGTGCATGACTATTTAAATTCGGTCAATTTAAATTTCGACAACTCAAGTTCTTAAAAAAGTTAAAAGTGCCACAATTAAAAAAGTAGTGTATATTTGTCAAATATAAAAATAAATATATAGGTCACATTAATATCTACAAGCCATGTGTTTTCTTTTTGCAAAGCATTTAATATTTGTTGAGATAAAGCTTTAATAAAATTAAAAACATAGTTATTTTTACTAAATTTAAAATATCTTGCAAAATTTTCAAGCTTTTGTAAAAAAAAAAGTGGCTTGTAGATACTAATACGATCTACATTTGTGTTTTTTTTATTTATTTATATTACTTATTGAGATATTTTTAAGAATTTGAATTGTCTAAGCTTGAGTTGTCCAAACTTGAATTGTCATGTAACCATTATAAGAAAAAGTAAGACAATATAGTTAAAGTACCAGTGTCAAGAAAACCAATAAAATATCTTTTACAGGTCGAACAGTTGTAATTTATTCATGTATTTAAATAACTATATAAGTAAATTTATTAATGTTTATAGATTTTATAAGTCTAAATAATACAACAGACTTTTTCATCATCTTTTGTTTATAGCTTAGTTTAGTTGACCACATTAGAAAAAACTACTTTAAGTCATATTTTTATTTTTAAGTTCCTTATAAATGAGATTAATTTGTTTTAAATACAATAAACCAAAACATTTTTAACTCTTTTTATTTTACAAAAAAAGGTATTAAGTAATTAATCTATGTTAATTTTACGCTTAATATGTCATTATTTCCTCATTTCTAATTCAATAATGTTTTAAAAATATCATGTTACAAATTACTTATAACTACACTGTATATAAAACCTTAAGATTTTTAAACTAATAATTTTCTAGTATTAAAGATATGTTTGCAATTAGAACCACATAATTTACAAAAATTTCAACTGTTTTAAAATAATTTAACTGAGAAAAATTTACTGTTAGGGGCAGAGAGACGTAGCTTGGTAGGTTTCTGCAAATCTACAGAAACGTATACTTATGTGCGAAAAAACTTGCTTTTATTTCAGCTTGAAAAGACTCTGCTGTCTTAGCTTTTAGTATTCATTTATGCTTAATTTTGCACTCCTGAGAGATAATTTTGACATATATGTACTCTTTAGCATTTTTAGTAAAAAAATAGAAGAAATAAAATACAAATACATTGAAACATTTAGCGCGTTAAAGCTTTATTTTGTCAATAGGTGCAATGCAAAATTGATTCTAAAGGAAGCTGTAGCTTCAAAAATCAAAATCATACAATTTTATGTTACAAAAATTTTCATAACTTGTTGTTACTATTGACTACGTTAAATGTTTGATTTTCATAAGTGTAAGTGTTTTTGAGTTAAATGGTGATTTTTGATACTTATTTTTAATGAAGGGTAGGACTTTTTAACTTTTTATGGGTAGTTTTTAGTATTGAGTACTTTTAATTGCCTCAATTTTGCAAAAGAAAGTACCCAATATTTTGATGATGTCATTAACTTTACTTTGGGTAGTTATTAAGGTTAAATTTTGTAAAAAAAATAAATTTGCTGTCTAGGCCTATGATAAATTCACTTTGTTTATTTTTCTAAATGTAAAAATAATTGTATCTGAAATAAAACAATACTAAACATTTCACTGTGTTAACAAAATTGAGAAAATATAATTTCCAACCTTGATATTTTTTGTGTAAGTTACAATTTTAAATTCAACTACAAATTAAGCTATTGACTGTGAAAATTTTTCTTTTATATGACTTTAAGTTACATATTTTATAATAATTTCATTATTTTACATGTAGAAGTAGTTTAAAAATTACAGAATTTTTGATGATTTTTTTTTTAAACACTAGATTTTTTCAAATTTTTTTGTTTCAAAAGTTCAAGGTTTTTCCAATTTTTGTTTAAACTGTCAAGTTCCTGGATTCCAGGTGTTTTAGCAACCCTGCTTAAATTTTAAGGAAGTATTCCTTTTAAAATTTAAAAATAGTAAAGGTGACAATTAAAACCTAGTGTACTCTCCTATTTTAATTTTTTATATCAAAAATTTGTTTTGGTATAAAAAATCTGTATAAAGATACTTGTAGTTTCGATTAAATTTCATAAAGTGACATCAGCTTGTAATAAAAGTGATCTACACCCTCCCTGTACCCAAGGTGGCTCCTAAAGTTTTTTTGAAACTTCTTTCAATTTTTCAAAATTTAATATATATTTTTTTTAAATTCAGGTCTTATTTACTTTTCTAGACAAAATAAGTGATCAGATTTTCAAGTCATTCTAGGGTTTTATATAACATTCCAAGATTCCCATAAGCATTTAAATTTGATGGCCACCCTGTTAACTTTATTTCAAACTATAAAAAGGTAGCTTTTATTGAAGTACATAACTCATGTATAATTAGTTCAAAATTTTTTATGAACTTAAATCATCAATAAACTATAAAAGAAAAATTTTAAAAATTATTTTTTTAAATTTGTGTTTGAATTTAAAATTGTAACTTTATGTTAACAAAAAATAATTCTATAATTTTGTTAACATAGGGAAGTATTTAGTATTATTCTATTGTTTTATTTCAGATATGATTATTTTCATATTAAAAAAAAAAAAAAATTGAGTTTGTCATAGGCTTTGACAGCAATTTTTTTTTTTACAAGTTTATGCTTCAAAACTACCCAAAGTAAAGTTAATGATGTCATCAAAATATTTAGTACATTTTTTTTGCAAATTTGCTGCAATTGAAAGTACCCAATATTTAAAACTACCTATAAAAATTCCTACCATTTAATGAATGTTTTCTTGGTTTACACAAGTGGCAAGACATAAAGAGTCATAGGGGGTGTGGAGCAAATTAAATTGCCTTGTATACAGTTATCACTCGTACCTCAACATTCCATTTTTGATGTATTAACATAACTGCATTTTATCAAATTAAATTCAATAACATTAGAGGTAGTTCAAATTGCTGTGTTCCCGCTAGGACGTTATCACGAGTTATTTCAGATGTTTTAATTGTTGCAGATTCGTAACTTTTTTGAGCTAGCTACGTCCCTGGTTAGGGGTAAGAAACACTTTTAAGAGTCAATTCAAAGAAAGTCACTGAAAACAAATAAATTATTTATAGTGACACTAGGCATTATTCAATTCCTTAATTCATCATTTTTAAGCCATCTAACACAAATGTTATTGAGTATCGTCATCAAAAATAACATATAACAAAAAGTATATCTAAAACTTAGCAGTTTTCAATTTAAAATTTTTGATCTGAAATGTTTTAATAAAGTGTATGTCAATCCTAGTGTAAAATATTTTTACAATCACAACAGCTTTTTTATGACTTTTCGAAAATTGCAACAGTTGTGGATTGCCAACTAGATAAACAACTTGCAGGGTTGCCAAAAAACCTGGAATCCTGGAAAAACCTGGAATTTGAGAAATTCTTAGAAACCTTAATCAAAAATAACTGAAAAACCTGGTGTTTTAGAAATTTATAAAAACTTGGAACTTTAAACAAAAATCGTAATAAACTTGGAAAAACCTGGAAAATCTAAACCATTATTACTTTGTTAAGTAGTAAAGTTTCGCTTTAACAATAAGTTCTAATATATTAATATTTTTTTCGTCATCAAATATTTTTAAATAAAAAAACACATTTAAAGAATCTTTAAAGTATCTTTTTAATTTTGTTATACTGTTTCACATTTACCATACACCTAAATTTTAAACTAAAATTAGACTCAAAAGCGTGTAATTTTTAAAACCTCAAAAAAATGTTCCCAAAACATTTGGCAACCCTGAATATGGATATATAACAGTTATTTAAACTATATATGTATATTTATATGAGTATTATTTTTTTTTTTTTTTATTTAGATGAATTTTGTTTTAACATTAGATTATTTTATCAACTTTCAGTTATGGTAAAATTAAAGTGAACACTTTTATTTAAAAGCATTTTTTAGTTTTTTTAAACTTTTTACTTATAACTTTGCTTAACTTTTTTAAACAATATTATCAAAAAGCTTATTTGTTTGTATTTTATATTGAAACATTAAAGGTAAAAAAGTATACGTTAAACTTTGTAATTATTAAGTCACTATTTCCTTATTCCTGGCCAATATTCTATAACCACCTTTTCCGTTTGTTTTAAAGCTACAATTTAAAAAAATACTTATAACATAACCTACATATTAAATCTTTGGGTTTATGTACTAATTTCTTTGAACTCTAAAGAAAAGACTGTACTCATTACAATCCTATATTTTAAATATCCTAGTGATCACAACTAATAGATTCACCAAAACTCCAATTTTTCAAAACTCTTTGAAGCAAGTTTAATTTACTGGTATGTATAGGGTAATATTTACAGAAAAAGTTATAGCAAGTAATGAAAATAATATGAAATTATTAAAAACTAAATTTAATTTAATTAAAATAAATAATGATAGTTTAAAAACCATTTCCTTAATAAATTATGACGTTAAAAGTCAGAGATGTCTGTGTTAGGTGTATTACGATCTTTAACTCTTAATAACACTGCATATTTCCTAAAAAAAACATGAATTTTAGGTAAAAATAGCAGAAAGATATAAAAAACTTTTATTATTAAATATTCTAAGAATTTTTTTTTACTTTATTAAGTAAAAAAAAAACCAATTAATATAAAATACTTCAAAGTATTTTATGTATTACAATTTTAAAGGTTGCTACAGGTGTTAATTTTGATATAAGTTTTAGGATTTTCAAGTTAGTTTTAAACTTCAAAACTGCAAATTTTGTTACATTTAAGCTTAGGTAACCTTCAATATAATTAAGTAGAGTTAAATTAAACACGATTTTTAAGGAAGAATGTTAACATAAAAAAATTAAACAAAACTTCAGTTTAATTTTTAGTCACTAAAATGGCTGTAGCCTGCATGATCCCCTTTACAGGCAAGTTTGTTAATGTAAGTAGTATATACTAGAAATGTATTTTGTATTTGTGTAAATTTTTAAAATGCAAGTATCATTTTACTAATTGAAAAAGGTTTCATATGATATAAAACAAATCTTACCAAAGTGAAGTAACTTAATAAAGGAGCTGTACAATATACTAGTCAAACTTCATTGATCAAAGTAATTTTCTATCAATGGTAAATAATCTTTTTTGGAGACATAAAGAGCTAAAAAAATTTATTTCAAGAACTTCGTGTACAAAAAAAAATCCTTGGGTTATCCAGTCATACACCACGATTACATTCAAATGTGTAGTCCATAACTGTTAAGTTAAAACTGTTATGTTTATATGATGAATCAATTGTTAGAAACTTTAAAAAATTTGAATATAAATGCAGTTTTAAAATGTTTGAAGAAAAATTAGAGATATCCTCAAGAAAAAAAGGCGTTTATGAAGTTTAAAAACACATTGATTGAAAGGTTTTTTACTATAGCTTTATTAGATTACCCTTTAAATTATAGCCTAGATGTGTTATATTAGTATTTTAGAATAACATATGTTAAACAACATCTAGTATATTGTAATTTATTCAGTCTTACTAGAAAAATAAATTATTGAATTTACCTGTTCAAAATACTCGTTTATACTGTGCTCTTAATTATGACTCTTTTAGTTTAGGGAATTATATGAAAAATATAAAATATTTTAAAGAAAAAAAAAACTTTTTCTTGCACTTCGGGTTTTAATTCTATGAATATTTTAAGAAGTTATTAAACACTTACAAAAATGCTGACTAAATAAGCTTTCCAAGCTAGAATTGTTTTCTAAATATGCTAGTAACTTAAACAAATTTTGGATATTATTGACTAAATAGAAACCAAAGGTGGACACAATTAAATATTATTTTAATATGGAACTTTTGCAGGTAAGTTTATTAAAAATAAACAAAATGTATTTAAATGGTACAAAATTAAATCAATTGATAAAAAGCTTTTCTGGTCCTCAGAACTCTTTGCACAATCTTTATGAAGAAAGAGACAAGGTTTGTAAAGAAATCGAAAGTTTAGAAAAAGAATTTAAGGAAACAGAAGAACTTTTGTTAAAAGAAGTGAAAGAAATTTTTCAGTACAACACTTCAAACTTCAAAAATCCCTCTCCAAATTTTAAGTACAAACTTGAACTAATGAAAAAAGATGATCCAGACTATGTGACTTTGAAAAAATCGTTAGATATAGATTCTCAGTTAGCCAGCTCTTCAGAAACTCAATCTAATAAAGGATTGAGCACACTAAAACAAAAGAAACTTACGTACGACATTTACAGAGTGAAAGCAACTGATGAAAATATTGAGGAATCGAAAAGCTCAGAATCTTCTAGTTTACTCTTACTTCATGGAACTAAGGGGCCAAATGTTGAAGGTATACTAAAAGAAGGGTTCAGACCATCGAAAGCTGGTAGTTTTGGCCCTGGAGTTTATACAACTAACAGTTTTAATTATGCTTTTAATTATGGTAGTTGTTTTGTGAATGAGAAAGGTATTCCGAAGAACCTGAGTTACATGTTTGTCAATAAAATAAAATGTACCAAGAGTAAAACAAAATCTTCGAAATTTAATAAAGTAGAGCGGGTAGGTGCCAAGAAAAAAAGTAAAATTGTATATGCACTTCCAAAATCTTCTTCACCTTTTTATAGAAATGGAAAGAAAGTGCTATTGCCTAGTTTTTTTAGTACAAGACCTGCACATTCGGAAAAAGTTTTAAACGAATATGCTAATAAAGAACCTACCCTAAAGGTTTTTGATGCTCATTCACATTATTACCCAACAAGTTTCAAGGATTCTCCTCAAGATACTTTTGACAGTCAGACTAACAAAATTCTCAATGGCACATTTCAGTATGATTTAACTAGACAGAAAATAGCTGTAGCACATCATAATTTAGTTACTCCTGCATATTTAATAGAAGTTAAAGTTAAAGAAGAAGTGCAAGAAGTTGTTAAACTTGTACTGTACGATATATTACAAATGTATAGGCTTAGCAAACAAATTAAAAACAAAATAAAACCTCTAAGTCTGTCTAGCAATTCGATATATCAAAGTAGTTTAACAACTAAAAACGGCTATACTTCTAAACAGTTTTACTTAGAATTGGAAGCGGAAATAGCTGCAAACCAAAGACCACAAGTTGAACTAATTAAATCTCAATTCGATCATAAAATTAATACAATTTCTAAACAGTTGTCATTTAGTTTAGATAGCCTTTTGCAAATTAGTAATAATAATTCACTGATGTATAGGACTGAAGTGTTGAAGTCTAAAGATAAAGATTACCAGTTTATATTGCGTTCATTTAATGATAAAACGTCTAAAAGAGACCCAAGAGTTTTCTATATCTTTAGAGTTAATCCCGTTGGTCAAAACAAGGTTAAAAAAGTTCAAAATACTTCCCTCTACCTTCACGGAATTAAGTCTGACAAAATTATAAACACACTTGAGTCTGGTTATCCAAATGGTTGGAATTCTTATAAAGAACAGTGCAAAAAAGAGTGCACCGGTCAAAAAGACATCTTACGCACTAACAATTGCTCTTGTAAGGCATCTAATGATTTAACAACAGAGCTTTCAAAAGGTAATAGCTACTGTAATGTTGATGGTAAAGGTAAGAAATTGTCATTTGTTTTTGTTGTGGGCAAGGGAAAAGCGAACTTGTTCCGTGATAGAAGTGTTAAAAGAATACGTTTGTCGGGAGGAGGATATCATGAAAAACCTGTCAATTATGAGAAAAAAACACTGAAATCAGACAGTAGAGGTTGTTCTATTACTTCCGGTTCTTTTAGTAATCCTGAAAATACGATTGAAACACCTTCAGTAGGAATGGTACCTGCATATTTAATTGTATTTAATATATAGTATATATAAGTAGTTAAAACAATTCTTATTCATACAAGACCAAAATCAGATGTTAAATTTTAAAAGGTTATTATTAATTAATAACTAAAAAAGCTCGTTCTTAGTACACTACAGAGGTATTATTTTTTTTATAAGTTGATAAACTAATATCATTCTAAACTTGTAACCTGGTAAAATTAAAAGACTATCTAAGTTTTTTTTTGTTTAGAAATGATGGAAAATGATAAAGTTTTTTTCTTATAATTTGTTCTGTTTAAGTCGTTTGGTCTAACAATTGTTCCTTATCGAAAATTGTTGTTTTTAAATATCTTTAATTGTGCTAATAGTACTTTTTGTAATAAAACTTCTATAATTTTATACACATATATCAAAATATATTTATTTAAACTAACTATTTCTACAGTATGATATCTTGTAGTCAACACTTATTGGTTTTTACAATCTTAACTTTGTAATAACTTAGTTTTTTAACATAAGTTTTCCTACAGAAACATCTTAAAGTTTTATTTTGTTCTGTTTTTAATAAATTTTTTCCAAGTTTGATTTGTTTATTATTAGTTTTTATCAAGCCTAAAAATTAAAGAAAACATAAACGTAACTTTTACAATACATATAAATAAATAACCAAATGACTGAATATTATTTTTAATTTTTCTTATATTTATATTTTCCATTTATTAACCTTGAATCTTATTAGACGAAATAATTTACCTTGTTCATGTTAATAAAATTCTATAAAAAAATAGTCTATATATAATTGAAATGTAAGCACAGTTAAATACTCTACTACAGAGGTCAGCAAACTGCGGCCCGCGAAGGGTAAATCTGCGACCCGTGAGCACGTTTATTTTTTGAATTGAATGCGGCCCGCGAAAGAAAGTTATGTGGACCGCGAGCATGCAAATGTTGCCCGCTGAGAACAAATATATTTTTAGTCAATTTTTTTAGGTAGATTGATTTAATATGATTAATTTCGTTTTAAGTCCCTGTATAACATTTGGGAAAAGCTAAAAGACTTTACTGATTTGGCTTAAAAATGTGAAAAAGACAGATTACCATTCGACTAGTTCTTTTTTCACAGTTTCATAATAACTTTCTTTTTACAATAGCAAGTTATTATTTAAAACTAAGTGTTAAGAGTGCTTGGGTTTAGTAAGTTATACATATATAATACTTATTTATAATAAAGTAAATGCAAATGTTTTCAATTATGTACAAGAGTAATGCACAGTAATTAACTAAAATCTCATTTTGTTACAAATTAAGTATTTAGTATAATAAGTAATTTATACCTATGGTTCTCTCATAGATGCTTTATAACTATATGTTATATTTAAATGTACACAAACACATTAAAAATAACATAATAATGAAAGCTTAGGTTTTTTATCTTTTGTTTTCGACACACTTTAATTTTTTAGAAGTTTTTTGTGAACTTAAAATGAATTCCGATGCATATAAATGTACTTAGATGCTCATTTTTAAACCACTTTTTTATTTAACACTTAGTTATAATAAGCTAAGTTTAAAACATTTTTTAATATTATTATTTCTTATATACTATGATGTATTTATAATTATTAAAGTGATATCTGATTAAGTATAGACGCACTTATTATAATATACATGACACAAATTAAAATAGTTTTTGTTAGGTATAAATATTTATTTTCAAACATTATTATTTGAAAATTTTGTTTCTTTTGCCATTTTTTTCGCGTTCTATAATGAAATACAGTACTAAATAATTTACAAAAAAAAAACAATTTCAATCAAGCTATCGCACGTATTAAACTTTGGCTGTAAATGTGCGCTACACTTTAACAAAAACTTATTTTTGTGGAAGTTTTATAGGATCTGAATTTATTTTCTAATAATTGATTGTCAAAAAGTCGTTTTGAGAATTCGTCTGATAAGTTTTTAATTGCATCTAAAAAGTCAAAATCAACTTTTAGCTTGATGTTTTCAAAGTTTTTGGAATTTTGTATTGTTTTTTTTTATCTCAAACCCAATTAATCATAACTTTTTTTCAAAAGTCAAAATATTGTATCATATCATATAGCATAACTTTTTTTTTCCATTTAATACCAAGTTAGGTTTTTAAGTTGTGATGTAAGACATACCAGAAATGCTGAAAGTAGTATCAAGATTTTATCTTAATAATCAGTAATATGCATATTTTTAGTTTTAAAAAACAAATCCAATTTCGTTTTCTACTAATAGACTCGTTATAACATTAAACAATAACTTAGCCAAAGATCAAGCCAAAAGTAAACTAAGTTAACGTATTGACTTTTCGTTTATCTACTTTTTGTCAAAACTGTCGGTGATAAAGTTTGTTTGGCAAAGTTGTGTACACTTCTTAAATTGTTAACTTCATAGTTTTTTATTTAAGCTTGCTGTCTTCACACATAGTGCTTCCTGGTTTATTACTAAATGAAGTTAATTGATAAACAACATAAGTCCGAGATCTGATTTAAAACAAAATCATATTACCATCATGTATCTAGCAACAATTGCAGTAACAACATTGTTTACAAAAACTTAAAATAAACACCCATTATACTGGTGCATTGTACCTTTGCTATTATAATTTCTTTATCTGTTGTTGTGCTTTGCATTGGAATTAAACCTAAAAATTCTTCTTAAATTTTAAAGTTAGTAAAAACAGCTAATTGTAAAATTCTCAGATGAGCAGTATCTGTTTTATCAGTGTTCTCATCTTAAGAGATTGATTAACATACTTATTTGATTTTTGCGGCTTTAATACCTTCAGACATATTCTAAACACGAATTTTTGTTGTCATTGAAGAAATAAACAAAAATATTTTACTACCGCCAATATATTTTCTATAAAAAAAATTTCAATTTTCATCTGAAACGGTATCTCTATTTTAGTAATTACTTTTGCTACTTTTTAACTTGCCTTTGCAATTTTTTTCTGGTTGTTTTGTGGTTACAAGAAGATAATCATGTACTTTGTTGAAACTGACTTAGGCAATTAGTTTTGTTTTTCCGTTTCACGCAATAACTCCTAACTATCGTTTTTTTTTAATTCTTATCGCTCATTTTATATTTTACATTTACTCTTTTTAAATAGTGCTCTTCTCTATAGTGCTCAACAAAAAAATTATTTTTGTTTTCTTTATTAATGGCTCAATGAATTTTTATACTTCAGTTAAAATATTCAAGAAACTTAATTGTCCAGCCAAGCTGACTTATAATAAATGTTTCTAAAGGTATTAGTTAAGAGTTGATTAACTTTTTTGTTTCTTTATTTAGTGAACTTTATTCTAAACAGGATTGCCAAACAATCAGACTAGTTTAAAAATTTGAAAAACTCAGACTAGGTTAAACCTGTTAAAGACATTTTTTAAAACTCAGATGTGTGTAAAACTTTTATTTCAAATACTTTTAATAAATCTTTGAATTCTCATAAAAGTTTTTATGACTGTTGTGTAGTTTATTAATCATAATTTTTTAGGTCTACTTACATATTATGTACTTTTTTATAATGATGATATTTTAGTTAGGTATTTAAGTTTGGTTAACAGCAAGCTTTCATCTTTTAATAAACTTAGACTGGTTTAATATAAGTCAGTGGTTTTTTTCTTTTTAGTGGCAACCATGTAAACGATCAATTAATTATTATTAAGTAATTTATTAAAGTATTTGAATACTGTTATATGTTAAATTTTTTTTTAGTTTTTTACCATGCAAGTAGGTATAAATTCTATTGAGTTAACTAATTACTGAGTTTTTAAAGAGTGAAATTTATTTAAAACGTAAAAACTATTTTCAAAAGTATATATTTTTTTAAATATGAAATAGCGGTTGATTATATAAAAAATGTTAAAAGTGCCCCAAAAATGTTTTGCAAGCTCGGTTTTCATACAGAACTAAATTGTAATAAAGTAGTAAAAGTTTTAAGTTAAACTTATTTAGTGTTTAAGACAGTACGTAGTTTGTTAAGACTTATGTATATTATTCAATAAAAATTTATTCCGATAAACATGTATAACTGAAATAGGCGTTTTATGTGTAGCTAAAAGTCACTTAAAATAACAAACTAAATAAAAGTAAAACTTTAGTGTGATTAAAACTAAAACCAAAAGATAATTTAAAGGACACTAAAAGTTAAACTGCGGCCCGCGAACACTTTAAAAACTTTAACTTTGGCCCGCGAGCACTAACTACCTGCCGACCCCTGGCTTAAGTGTTCAATTTTCATAATAGCTATTGTCATTTTAACAAATCAGGCACTTACCTCACTTGACTTAAGTACAGCTCGAATTTTAAAAACCAGATATTTAGTTTATAAATAAATTGAAAAGTTTTTATTATTCATTTTACTCAAAATAAACTAAGAAAAAGTACTTACAATGTTGGTTTACTTGAAACCCCAAATTTTAGACTGTATCAAAGACTAGGCTTTAAAAATTCTAGATAAAAATATAATAAAACTAAGAAAATAGATCTTTGGAAATTTTATTGTTTATGCCTTGCTTTAGTAAATAGTTTAAGTGTACAAGAAAATTTAAAACCTACTTCAGAATAACAATGATGACCACCTAATATATAACATAAACAAAACTTGGTTGTATCAAATCAGATTCTTACAACTTTATAAGTCTGAAACATTTATTTAGATACAATAAGTATGCTAAACTCACTTCAATAATAGTAATAAAAATATTTTTTTATTTGCAATAACTAAATTAGCAATAGATGCAAATATTTTTTTAACCTTTAATAAATTAACATAAAAAATAAAAATATCTAATAAAACCCTACAGACATTTTTTTAATTTGTGTCTAGCAACAAGCTATAAATAATAAAAAAATAATAATAAAAAATTTCAAACAAGTTTATCACAATTTTTCAGTATTATAAAAATCAATACATTAGTTTTAATGTAAAAGATATCTAGAATCTTCTAAAAGTTTCCATGACCTTGCTACTGAAGCCAACACGAAACTGGTTGAACCAAAATGGACTTTTGTAGAAATGTGTTGTTTTTTTGGTAGAAAATTAAAACACAAATGTTATTTCTTAGAATACTGAATACGCAAAACTTTCAAAAGTTGTACAATAAGATTGCAGTAGGAAATCACTCGCTGAAATAGCTTAACTTTTTCAATTTTAAAAGACTTTATCTGTCTCAACTAAACATTCATTATTCAACTAATCTTATAAAAAGTCTTACAGCTGTGTTTTGCAAATTGCAAATACAAGTAATTTTTATACAAACTACAGTATAGACTTTATTGCAAAATAAAGTAAATATATTATTAGGAACTTCGCTAAGACTAGTCCCTGAAATGTAAGTTTTTGGGTTTTTGATTACATTGATCCAATCGAGGTTGTAGTAAAGTACTATTATAAAACAATATTGATCAAAGAATTTATTATAAGTTTAAACATAAAAACTCTGGTTTCTATTTTAAAAAGTATCATATAATAAAACAAGTTTCTGTACCTTAAACATTTTTTGTTTGAATAGTTTTTCTAATTATTTTAAATAGTTGAGCTCCACATCAATAAAATCAATTGTTACAAGTTTAGAATTTATCGAGGCGATGGCTTAGCAGTCGTAGAAAGTAAGTCATTATTAGTTATTAAAATAGACCGAGAAAGGTGTTGAACAGATTTGAGTTAAAATAGTTATAGATTTCAAGGTTGAAATAACTGAATTTTTGATTGTAGAGCTAGACTTTTGCAATGACACTTATACAGAAAACCAAACTTTCAAGCAACATATTTCAATATTCAATCAAACACCATCAATATGTGTCGAATGAGTACCTAAATACACCAACAGAAGGTTTCAGCATCACCGTTGTATCCAAGATACCTCAAATTAACAATCATTTAAAAACTGGTTTAGCGATATATACACGTCGGTAGATGAAGCATGGTTTGTTTGTGGTAAATTTTGTAAACGTCATAAGGAGACAAGTTTAATAGTTGCTTAATTTATGATAAAATTAAGCACACTGTAAATTCACTTTTATAGAAGAAAAATATATCATTTTAACTAAAAAGATTTAAACACTTTCAAAACTATTCATTTTCTGATTTGAATCGAGCGGTTTATTTTTTATAATTTTTGATAAATAGATTTTTTTTCTAATAGAATAAAAAGCTTTGTACTCAATATTTTAGTTTACCTGAGTCTTAAAAACTATTTTTTTATAAATAAATCGTTAACAAACTTTGTGTTGGCGCTTTATAACATAAACTAAAAATATAATTTATACACAACTGCTACATGATCAGTTTGTCAAATAAAGTTTAACTTTTATATATTAATAACACATTTAGAACTTTTATAGAAGATTTTGTATTTACAAACCTGGGTATCGAATTATTATGATACATTTTATATCAATTTGTTTTACAACTAGTTTTTAAGTAAATATTTGACTTTCTCAGAACTCTTAAGTTTTTTTAGGCGAATTCATAAGCTAATCAAAAAAGTCAGTTATGAGTTTATTTTAGTTAAACCAAAAACTTTCAACGATTTAAGTTTATTAGCAATAGTAATACTAATGTAATTAAAGTGTATAATTGATTACTATCTTTGTGTTGTCAATACAATATTGTCGATTTTAAAATATAAGTTAAAAGCGTATATGACCCTTATACTGAAATATAATGTGTAAGACATTTAATAAAGTTTTATAATTACACTTTTAAAACACAATATTCTCATTATGTGCTGTTAAATAAAAAGTATCTTAACAATTTAAATACGTTTAAACTTTTTTGTTTAAATTTTTGTCACGTCATAACAAAGCTAAAATTTGAAAGAATCAATTCTAATATATAATAAAATAATTTATAATCAAGATATTAAATTTTAACTTAAGCAGACTTTTTTCCAAACAAACTTAATGGTAGTTAGTAAAAAATAACTAAAATTAGGAAGAAAATAAAACATACTAATATGTAAAAAAAATAATAACTTATATGTAGTAGGTTAATTATAATTTTTTAACTTATTAAAAACGTCTAGAATTAAAGTTTTTTTCTGGAAACAAAACATATCATTTTTACAGGACGTATTGAATAGAACAATTCAAACATCACTCAAGTGTTAATATTATCTAAGAAGTTGTCAGTTTAAGAATTTAAAAAAAATTCACTGTGATTATTTAATAAAGAAAATAAGTTTCAGAAGTGTATATTCTGTTTTACTACATTTCTAAAATCTTTATTGTTCTAAAACAAGCAGCTAAACGGTACATAAAACGTTGGCTTGTGTATGTGATTCGTACTAATAGTTATTTAGATTTACAATATGCACATGTAAGAAGACTACTTTAAAGCTCAAAACTCAATATAAATTAGGAACTGAGCGTTGTGAATGCGATTGATAGTTGGGTAAAGCACAAAGTTGACTTATATATTCATAATGATTTTTTGATCATAATCTTTTGAGTTTTTGGAACAATCACAGTAGTCACGATATTTAAGTGTATGAAGAAGCAGCTGTTTAAGTATAAAGTCTTTTAGTATCATTTTTATTTTTTAAGAAACAATTTGCAATATTTTATTTTTTGAAATCTTTTTGTAGAGCTTTCAAACATTCTTAATGTTTTTCAAACCAAATTTTACACAGCTTGAAATTAAATTTAGTTATTGATGAACGAGCTTTTTACACTTCGAGCATTTTTTATTATTTGAAATTTTATGCATTAGTACGTGAAGCTGATTTTTTATCGGCACACAGACAAAAACTTATCATTTTATGTCGTGTTGCTATAATAGTAATGATATCTTATATGTTTCTTTTACTATTTTAATAATTCGTTAAAACTGTTTAACATCACTTACAACTTCTTACTAGAATATACTGTTTGAAAAATATTCTGTAAGCATAAATAAACAATCGATTTATTTAAACATACATGTAGCATAAAAACAAAACATAAATGCATCATATTAAACTAAGCAAAGTTTAACAAACATGTCGTTTCTTAAAACATTAGCAGCGAAAATATTTTGAAACTATCTATTATTTTAAGTTTAAGATTATTTGTTAACATGATCGTCTTTTTATTAACTGGCAATACGATTTTTATTCAGTCAAACACCAGTCAAAAACAAAAATAAAATAACTTTATTGTTTTATACCAGAAAATAGCTCTGCTTAATATGAATACTTATCACTCCATGTTATCTACCAGTCTTATTTTATAAGCTATTATTTAACAAGTAAAAAAGCTTCAATGAATAAAAACAACACTGTATCAACATTTAAAATAGGATTTAACATTTTTATATTAAGTTTTTTTTCGTGATTTTACTTATTATAATTAATACTGTTTTTTTATGCTTCCATTAATAGTTTTTTTTTTTACCAAACTCGCATAATTTTTCTTAAAAGCTTTTTATACTACATATTATTGTATTTTTAAACTTAACCATAAAAACCTAATAAGTAAAAGATCTAATGAAATAATGTTCTAAAATTTGTACTTATATTATTTATCATCAAAAACCATCAATTACTCAGTTATCATAAATTTATAAAAATAATAAAGACTAGTATCTTTAATTGTTTACTAAAGACAAACTACATGGATATAATTAAAATTCAAACAATGTTATGTTGTTTGAAGGTTTATATTTTTCTACACTTAAAAAATTAATAAAAAACTTAGTATAATCATTATTTTATGTGATGTATTCAATTAAAGGTTGTCCTTATAAGCAGTAAAAAGTTAACTTTATAATCTTAAGTTTTCAAGATGTGGAAAACTATACAATTTGTTATTATTAAAAGTTAAAAGTTGTGGAAAGTTCAAAGATCATTAATTACCAGAACTTTATAACAAAAACTCATTCCTTCTATTTTATTTCGACGATGCAAAGAAACTTCACATAACAAACGACGTACTGTTAAAAAGCAACCTAAAAAAAGTCAATGTCTAAAACATCAAAACACATATGACGACAAAAAACGATGTTTTTTGATACTAAGATGTTCTTCTATTTCAGATATCTTTCTTATAAGCGAGGCATTAAAGCGCAAGAAAACTCGTACCTGTTTCTCGTCACCTCGCACTTTTCTTCGCAACGCCACTCTTCAGTTTCTGCGTCGTACGCCATGTAAAAGTGTTCCCCGCTCCTGAACACAACGACCTTGCCGCCCAACGTCGCAACGCTTACGGGGGTGTGAAAATGTATTTCGCAAGAATCGGGGGGCGGCCTCAGTGCAAAAAACGTTTTGCAAGTTGAATCGTAAACCTCGCACGTAGGCACGAACAAACCGCCGATTATAAATAACTTGTTCTTCATGCCGACCATTTTATGATAAGTTCTTTCTTCCAGCATATTGGGCATACGTGACCAGGAGTCATCCACAATGTCGTAAGCCTCAACAGTATTCGAATGTTGATGCAAATTCACTTTACCACCGGAAACGACAATTCTTTCTTCGAATACACAACCGGCTAAAAGCCATCTACCCACGATCATTCCAGTAAGTTGCTTCCACTCCCGCTTTCTTGTGTCAAACTTCATGCAGGAGTCTATATAATTATCGTTTTTAAGTCCTCCCATCACGTAAATGCTTCCGACGAAAGAGCACGCGCAAAATCCTTCCCGGTCATCGACCATTTCAGTCACGGTTTCCCACCGATCACCGGCAGCTGCGTACTTTTCGACAGACAATATGGGGTCAGCGTGGTTGTTGCGCCCACCGAGCACGTAAACTTCGTTTTCAACACGCACTACTTGATTTCTAATTCTACCTGCGCTCGGCCTTGGCAGGGCGTCTATTCTTTCCATGTTGTTAAAGTCGACAATGTGTGCTTGGTTGAAATATTGGTTATCGCTGTTTCTTCCTCCGAACACCAGTACCTTGTAGTTACTCTGGCTGCAATATCTGTACGCACCTACAGCCTCGCCAGAGTCAATCTTATTTTTAGTTTGCAAAACTCGTTCTATAGCAACAGTTAATTCCTCGTTGGTCGGACATTTTGTATCTAATATGTGTTTCAAGGAAGAATGTGGTATCAACGAGAGACGTGTTCTTTTCAAAACGTCCGCAGCATATTTACCGCGTTCTTTTACATCATGATTCAACCACCTGACTGCTGCAGCGCACACTTGCGTCTCTGAATCTACAGACAGCTCCGAGCTGCATAATATTTTCACCACCAACTTGAGGTCTAATTCTAAGAAGTTAAGAGAATCAGCAAACGACGGAAAATAACGGTGTATGAGCAACGTTGATTGTTTGCACAGCCAAAAGCAACTAAAAAGTTTTGATGAAGTAAAAACTACTGCAACATTTTTAAGATTTACGTTTTCCTTAGTGTTTCGGTTTGTTTCATTTGCTTTTTCTGTTGTAACTAAAAGTATTTTGTTTTCTTTTAAATGCTTAACAAGATTGTCATCTTTAGACTTTGCGTTTTCTGTAAACAATATTACTTTAAAAATTGAATCTTAACAAGCTTTAGTCTTAATTACTAGTTTTATATATCTGCATATGCTTATCAAAATTTTATTAATAACTTTTTTACTTCATTAAAGTTTTGTGTTTTTCTTGTAAAACTTTCAATGAAAAGTATTTTAGTACATACTATGTTTTGTTTATAAAAACTTGTGTAAAAGTTTTTGCATTTGTAAGTTTTGCATTGTGTTTTTTAAATAACTACAATAAATTAAAGTTTTAGAAATCCATAATTTTTAAAATAAACTATCACTTTTTAACGTTAAACTATACTGTAAATTTTATTATTTATTATAGTATTTTACAATTAGTTAAACTTTTATTTACTAAAATCTGAAGAAAAATCTGAAAACTAAACATAAAACAATACTCACCTTTTGCAACAACCTTATTGCTTTTGACTATGTTTTCTTTGCATAGACTGACATAGTTACCATTTTTACTTGATAAGTTGCTATGTAGTGGATTTTCTACACCATTAATTTTCTCCATGTTTTTTAAATAGTCGAATAAATTTTATCTGAAAAAGCTTAAATGCGTTTGAGAGTGTTTTTATAACTTTTTGTAACATAATCTGAATCAAGTTATTTAGTTTTATTTAGTTAGTTATTAAAACTGAAATAAAATAGAAAAAGCACACAATGTTTTTAAATTATATATAAAGTTGTTTAGTTTTTGTAGAGAACATAACTGGATGTATCAAACTAATTTTTTTTCTGTTTTATCAGTTTTAGTCAGGTAGTATATTTCAGTATTAATGTTAAATATATTAAGATATGTGTACATTTTTCCGAAAATTTTTTTCTAAATTTTAATCAAAATCTACATAAGTTTCTACAACATAAATATAGTTAATTTAATGGTGTTCCACTTATATAAAACTTAAATGTTTAAGTTTATTAAACTAGAATTTATTCATTCAAATCATTATAAAAAGTTTAAATAAAAACTTTAAACTTGTTAGAAATACTTAATGTTTTTATTATCAAAAATTATGTTGGTACTAGTTAACACTAAGAATAAATAAATTTGTATTACAAAGTTTAACTTTTGGTGTTTGACTCGATAACCGAAAGGCTTTTTTGTACACCAGGTTCCTATACAAAACTTTTTGAGACCTTTTAATCGTTCAATAAACAATAATACTATTAAACACATAATCCAAGTTTTGGTATTAATAAAATACAAATTAAAGTCATAGCCAATAAAAATAAAATAAATTATTGAAAAACAAAACTGCAAATTGCAAACTGTAGAAAATTTGTTTTATAAAGTCTTAATAAAACAGTTTAAATAAGATAAAATCATGAAAATTTGAACAAAAAAAAAAACTGAATAATATAAATAAAAAATAAAATACTAAAGTTTAAATAAATAAAAATATACTACAAATATATAACGTTTAAAAGAAATAACACACAAGACTTTTTATAAATACACTTAGACTTCGAACTTTTATAACATTTTAAATAAAACTATAACAGTGACCACCTTTAATACAAGTTATAAATGTTTGTAATTACTTATAAACAAGCAACTTAAAAAACTAAGCTCAAAAAAAAGTTTTTAGTTTATTTTAACAAACCTTAATCACGTAATCTAATTTTTTTAAATGTTCATCACTAATCAAGATGTGTTGAACAGAAATTTTTACATTTATTAAAATTGTTTAATTGATTGTTTATTCACAAATTACCACTACAAGGGTAAATAATAAGAGCTTTACATTTTTATTTTTATATATTTAATGTTTAAATATTATTAAAAATAATAAATTTGAACAAAGAAAAGTAGTATTTTAAGCTTTGACAGATACAATATTATATGTTAATGTAAGATTCTGAAAATTTTATAAAATTGTAATATTCTTATTTTGTCATTTTACCAATTTTCTTAGCTTTATTGAGTACTACTATCTAATATTTACACTAATACAAACTTTAATATCAACTATTAGGCAAAAATAAACTAAAAACATTGATCATCTTTATCTTTTTGTATAAAAACTTATAAAACTCTGATTTTAACAATAAAAGTTTACGTTTCAATTTTACTAAGCTAAAAGTAACTATTTGGAGATTATATCCCTTTTTCTGTTATATAATACTAATTGTAACAAGGAGGCTGAAGGTTTTTTGAAGAAAAAGGTTTCTAAATATGATTTTGGCTTTTATAAGTACAAGCTTTTTTATGGTTTAAAACTAAATTTGGATAAAAACTAGATTAGATAGGACAAAATAACTGTGACCTTTTTTTAAATGTGTTCTGAGTTGAAAACAGTTTAAAATTGTTGCTGAAAAAACTATTGTATTTAATATTTTTTTTGTACAGAGTCTGAAGTTCCTTATTTTTTATGTAAAAGTTGTTCGAAGTTTCAGGTTTCAGGGTTGCCAAGATTTTGACCAATTTAGCTTGACTTTAAGTACGCGTTTTAAGTACGCATTCCCAAGCATATTTTGATAAAAGTGTACTTTGAGTATATGTACATAATTTTATAAGTTTGCATTTTAGTACGCGCTTCTTATCCAATACATGTTTTTAAACTAAAAATTAATGAAACAAAAACTTTATCATTGTAGCAAAAACTTTCTGTCAGGTTTCTTTTTATTTGAACTAGTGATTCTTAGCTACAAACTTCTATTGAGGTAAACCATACACACAAACTTGTTACACAAAAAACTCAACTAAAAACTTATCTAATAACTTACTTGAACAAAAAACAATTTGGCTCTTTAATTTTGCAAAATAGACATTTGTGTATATACCAAAGTTTCACTAAATATAGAAGTTTAATTGCCACAGATCACCAATACTAAACATTTATCTACAACAACTACTTGTTCAAATAGGGTATTAGTTTGACATGTGTCTAGAAAAAATTTCAATTTTAAGTCTCGCTTTTTAAAAGATTTTTTTGTTTAATTTTACCATTTGAAAAATTTAAAATATGATGCTTTTGTCAGTAAGTTTCTAGGAAATTTTTGCAACTTTAGTCTGACTTTAATGGACTTTCTTTCACCATTTTAAGGCTTTGAAAATTAAAAAATTTGTAAGTTAGAGCTAAAAAACTCTCAAATTTTGCCATTTTGACCTAAGAAATTGAATTTTTGCCATTTAAAACTAAAAAACAGATTTTTAGCCTTTTTGACCCCAAACAAATGTCGTAGCCTGACTTTTTACAATTTAAAATAAAATGACTCAGCCTGATTTAGCCTCACTTAGCCTTACCCGTGGCTACCTGAGGTTTCTTAGTAATTTTTATTTAAAATGGTGTTATCAACTAGTATATCAATTAAATAGAGACTAAAACTAAAATCATTTAAAGATTAAAACATCTTAAATTTTAAAAATCAAATGGCTTTTTATGATATCTAGTTCAAACAGATTTGATTTCCAGTAACATAGTTTGCACAACATTTGAAAAAGTTGAAGACAACTGGCCATAGCTGAGCTGAAAAATTAATAAGTTAAAAATTTAAATAAAAAATTTATTATGAACCAATATTTTAAAATATCATTTTAAAATATTTAAAATAAAATCAAATATTAAAAAAAAAAACTGAAGTCCTAAGAATAGTCTGATATGTTTCAAGTTATCAAACTAACCTTGTCAGCTGTTCTAAAAAAAGTAGACTGGGTTGGCTTGAGTTTTTATCAAATCTTAACTCTAAACAATATCTTATATTTTGGAATAAAAAATGAAGTTCTAAATAAAAAAATAAGATTTTTAATTTAATGAGGTAGTAAATGTCTGTAGATAAAATTAATAATAAATAGAATTAATAGTTTATAAAACAAGTAGTTTCAATTTTTTTGTTTAAAAGTGTTAAATATAGGAGGCTTCGCGTTTAGCCACCAAATTCTTCGCTCTACTGAGCACAAAAAAAGCTTTTTTCAGGAGAGTGTTCAACGTTCTTAAAAAGCTAACTTTTATCTAATATGAAAGTTCATTATCGTAAGTAGTTAAATAACGATGAAACCAGTACGAGTTGAATAAATTAAATTCAAATATAAGTTTCAAACGGGCATATTTCAAAGCTTTTTTCACTGTATTCTTAAACTATACTTTATCTAACTTTCACTATTTATACAAATTAGATATATTTTTTATTAGGTTAATTTAAATAGATTTGTGCAAACTGTATATTTTATTCGCGACCGGTTTCGGTTGCAAGAGATTGCGACCTTTTCAAGAAAAAATAAAATATGAAACTGCGTATAATAATGTTAGTTAATTATACTGTTGTTTAAAAACTTATTCATGCGTGAAGAATATAAACAAAAACAAAAATGTTGCATATTCGAAAATTCAAGCATATCAGAGTATATTTAGGTAAAACTGGTACTAGTTTAAAAAAAAATGGATTGAAATAATATTAATATAATGAGTCAAATAAAAAAACTGAATCCAGAGCTTTTTTCCGAAAAAAAAAACAAAATATTTATACTTTGAAATTTATCTAAATGAAGTTAAGAATTGTCTAAAATTGTGGTTTTAAGCCAAGAGTCAACAAAACATTAATAAAACTCAAAGTTGCTGAAAATTTCAAAATCTAATTTGTGATAAGTTAATCATAACAGTCAAAATTTAAACAAATTTAAGAACTATCTAAATAAAAAATTCTAAAAAATTATCGTAGTTGAATTAAGAACTGTTTAAAAAAACTTTTTTTCAATTTAAGCCAAACGTCAACAAAAATTCAGTGAAAAAATCAAGAATAATAACCTATTTTTTACTTTAATTATGATTTGGTTTAAGTTTTGTCTGCTTCCAGTTTATTAATAAAAATATTTTTCTGTGTCTGCATGAGTTCATTGATTCCGTTCTTTTGTTGATGCTATTTGTACCGGATTCAAGTATTAGTAAATCTTCTTTTAAGCACAACCTGCATGTCATAATTCCTGGTTTTGGTTTTATTTTCCTTTGTAATATTTTCCAATTTATTTTGTATTTCTTATTTTCATTTTTTAATTTATGGGTTAATTTTGATAGTTCGGTTGCTTGTTTATACTGGAGGTAGTTTTTGTCATTTGGATTGCTTTTTATTGTTGTGTGTAGATATGCGTTTTTTTAGTTGATGAGCACTTAGTCCAATGTATATTTTTGTTAAATTATCTGTTTCTATTGTTGCCTGGTAGTATTAGGTTAATTTAAGAAAACAAAAATTGTTTTATTACAAAATTACATGTAAAATTCAACGTTATCTATTCAAAAGTTAATTTATATATAAATAAAATATTAACATAAAATAAATGTGGTAAAAGAAAACTTATAATAATAATTAAAGTTTTAAACAAGCAACTATTACAATTTTTGTACGTTTAACGTAAAACAAAATTACACGATTTAAAATATATTCTGATAAAAGCATAATTTAAAATAATATATTTAAAAACAAACCTACACAAATGGATGTTTTCAGCATAAATCAATTTAATAAATGTATCTATTACAAATACAAACTAATAAAAAGTAGCACTTTCTTACTTAGTATGATAATAAATTGTATATAAATTTAGACTTCAGGATATAAGTTTGATTAAAACTGGTAAACGAATATACTTATTCTCTTAAAACTAAATGGAACTGTTAAAACTTAATAAAACAAACTAACAGATGAAAAGGTTGAATTTGATCAGTTTTAACTAAAAGATGAAATTAATTTATATTAAAAAAAAAAAAAATTAAACGTAATAACTAGAACTCATTTTTTGTATTTACAAGTATTAGTTTTAAAAGTTTCAATTAAATGTTTTCAATACTTATTCTTTCAGTTAAAATAAACACGAAAAACCGTTTAAACGTCCTTAGTAGAACTTTGTACATAATTAACATTAGTAATTGTTCGAGACATGGCTTTATAGTCAATTTAAATAGATAATATGAGAATAAATGTACTTTTAAGGCTTAATAGACACGAAAACAAAGTTATAGCATTCAAAATATTGTTTTTGTACATAAATTAGACAGACAGTTTTTATGGTAAGTTAACAATTTTAATAAAAAAAAAGATATCTTTTAGTAACAAAAAACATAAAAACGCTTATAAAACCTCTTATGTAGAGGTTTTTAGCACAAAAATTACATAAAGTAATAACAATGTAGATGAAGCAGGTATAGTATATAAACTTACAATAAATAAACTTTTTAACAGAAACAAAAACACAATTTAAGTTATTTTAAACAAAGTTTTATGAAAAAAAAAATCAATTCTGTATTTAAAAAAATAATTAAACTTTCATAAAAATTTCTATATACAATCCTTATTGACAACATATATAACAATTCAGATAGTTTCACAATCCGTTCGGCAGTTAAACTTCGTAACAGTTTGTATAGGTAATATATTTTCCTATGACAATAAACAATTTAAAATGGTTTGGTAAGCAGTTAAAAAAAGATAATCTATTAAAGTACAAACTTTTTGTTTAAAAAAAAACTTTTAAAACAATAAGTAGAGGTTTTTATCACATAAATTAGAAAAATAGTTAAAAAATGTAAGTTGAGCATTTTTAATAAAAAAATTTACAATAAATGAACTATTAGGTTTAAACAACCACAAAAGTATATTTAATACAACTTTAAAGTAGTTGTAAACAATTTATTTAAAAAAAAATAAGTTTGTACTGTATCTTATGTTTGTTTGATGAATTCCTTTTTTTTTTTTTTTTTAATATTAGCAAAATAGATATATAGTTAATTGTTTTATAATGTATTTCTTAAACTTACATTTAAGAATATAACTGCAGTACAGACTATTTTTTTAGACTGAATATTATTTTTAATTTTTCTTATATTTAGATTTTCAATTTATTAACCTTTAATTTTATTAGATAAAATAATTTACCTTGTTCATGTTAATAAAATTCTATAAAAAAATAGTCTTTATATAATTGAAATGTAAGCACAGTTAAATACTCTACTACAGAGGTCGGCAAACTGCGGCCCGCGAAGGGTAAATCTGCGACCCGCGAGCACGTTTATTTTTTGAATTGAATCCGGCCCGCGAAAAAAATTTATGTGGCCCGCGAGCATGCAAATGTTGCCCGCTGAGAAAAAATATTTTTTAGTCAATTTTTTTACGTAGATTGATTTAATATGATTAATTTCGTTTTAAGTCCCTGTATAACATTTGGGAAAAGCTAAAAGACTTTACTGATTTGGCTTAAAAGTGTGAAAAAGACAGATTACCATTCGACTAGTTCTGTTTTCACAGTTTCATAATAACTTTCTTTTTACAACAGCAAGTTATTATTTGAAACAAAGTGTTAAGATTGCTTGGATTTAGTAAGTTATATTTATGTAATACTTATTTATAATAAAGTAAATGCAAATGTTTTCAATTATGTACAAGAGTAATGCACAGTAATTAACTAAAGTTTCATTTTGTTACAAATTAAGTACTTAGTTTAATATGTAATTTATACCTATGGTTCTCTCATAGATTCTTTATAACTATATGTTAAATTTAAATGTACAAAAACACATTAAAAATTACATAATAATGAAAGCTTAGGTTTATTATTTTTTGTGTTCGACACACTTTAATTTTTTAGAAGTTTTTTGTGAACTTAAAATTAATTCCTATGCATATAAATGTACTTAGATGCTCATTTTTAAACAACTTTTTTATTTAACACTTAGTTAGAATAAGCTAAGTTTAAAATATTTTTTATTATTCTGTTTTCTTATATACTATGATGTATTTATATTTATTAAAGTTATATCTGAGTAAGTATAGACGCACTTATTATAATATACATGACACAAATTAAAATAGTTTTTGTTAGGTATAATTTTTTTTTTCGAACAATATTATTTAAAAATATTTGTTTCTTTTGCCATTTTTTTCGCGTTCTATAATGAAATACAGTACTCAATAATTTACAAAAAAAAACAATTTCAATCAAGCTATTGCACGTATTAAACTTTGGCTGTAAATGTGCGCTACACTTTAACAAAAACTTATTTTTGTGGAAGTTTTATAGGGTCTGAATTTATTTTCTAATAATTGATTGTCAAAAAGTCGTTTTGAGAATTCGTCTGATAAGTTTTAAATTGCATCTAAAAAGTCAAAATCTACTTTTACCTTTATGTTTTCAAAGTTTTTGGAATTTTGTATTGTTTTTTTTTATCTCAAACCCAATTAATCTTAACTTTGTTTCAAAAGTCAAAATATTGTACTATATCATATAACATAACTTTTTTTTTCCATTTAATACCAAGTTAGGTTTTTAAGTTGTGATGTAAGACATACAAGAAATGCTGAAAATAGTATCAAGTTTTTATCTTAATAATCAGTAATATGCATATTTTTAGTTTTAAGAAAAAATCCAAATTCATTTTCTAACTAATAGACTCGTTATAACATTAAACAAAAACTTAACCAAAGATCAAGCCCAAAGTAAACAAAGTTAACGTATTGACTTTTCGTTTATCTACTTTTTGTCAAAACTGTCGGTGATAAAGTTTGTTTGGCAAAGTTGTGTTCACTACTTAAATTGTTAACTTCATTTTTTTTTATTAAAGCTTATTGTCTTCACACATAGTGCTTCCTGGTTTATTACTAAATGAAGTTAATTGATAAACAACATAAGTCCAAGATCTGTTTTAAAACAAAATCATATTACCATCATGTATCTAGCAATAATTGCAGTAACAACATTGTTTACAAAAACTTAAAATCAACACCCATTATACTGGTGCATTGCACATTTGCTATTAAAATGTCTTTATCTATTGTTGTGCTTTGCATTGTAATTAAACCTAGAAATTCTTCTCAAATTCTAAAGTTAGTAAAAACAGCTAAATGTAAAATTCTAAGATAAGCAGTATATGTTGTATCAGTGCTCTCATCTTAAGAGATTAGCTAACATCCTTATTTGATTTTTACAGATTTATAACCTTCAGACATATTCTAAACACGATTTTTTGTTGTCATTGAAGAAATAAACAAAAATATTTTACTACCGCCAATACATTTTCTATAAAAAATTTTTCAATTCTCATCTGAAACGGTATCTCAATTTTAGTAATTATTTTTGCTACTTTCTAACTTGCTTTTGCAATTTTTTTTGATTGTTTTGTGGTTACAGGAAGATAATCATGTACTTTGTTGAAACTGACTTAGGCAATTAATTTTATTTTTCCGTTTCACGCAATAACTCCTAACTACCGTTTTTTTAATTGTTATCACTCGTTTTATATTTTACATTTACTCTTTTTCTATAGTGCTCTTCGCTATAGTGCTCAACAAAAAATTTATTTTTGTTTTCTTCATTATTGGCTTAATGAATTTTTATACTTCAGTTAAAATATTCAAGAAACTTAATTGTCCAGACAAGCTGACTTATAATAAATATTTTTAAATGTAAGTTAAGAGTTGGTTAACTTTTTTAACTCTTTGTTTAGTGAACTTTATTTTAAACAGGATTGCCAAACAATCAGACTAGTTTGAAAATTTGAAAAACTCAGACTAGGCTAAACCTGTATAAGACATTTTTTAAAACTCAGATGTGTGTAAAACTTTTATTTCAAAGACTTTTAATAAATCTTCGAATTCTCATAAAAGTTTTTATGACTGTTGTGTAGTTATTAATCATAATTTTTTAGGCCTACTTACATACTATGTACTTTTTTATAATGATGATATTTTAGTTAGGTATTTAAGTTTGATTAAGAGCAAGCTTTTAGCTTTTTCATCTTTTAATAAACTTAGACTGGTTTAATATAAGTCAGTGGTTTTTTCATTTTAGTGGCAACCATGTAAACGATCAATTTATTATTATTAAGTAATTTATTAAAGTATTTGTATATTAATTATGTTTAATTTTTTTTTAGTTTTTTACCATGCAAGTAGGTATAAATTCTATTAAGTTAACTAATTACTGAGTTTTTAAAAACTTAAATTTATTTAAAACGTAAAATCTATTTTCAAAAGTTTATAGTTTTTTAAATATGAAAAAGCGTTTAATTATATAAAAAATGTTAAAAGTGCCCCAAAAATTTTTTACAGGCACGGTTTTCATACAGAACTAAATTGTAATAAAATAGTAAAAGTTTCAAGTTAAACTTATTTAGTGTTTAAGACAGTACGTAGTTTGTTAAGACTAAAGTATATTATTCAAAAAAAAAATATTCCGATAAATATGTATAACTGAAATAGGCGTTTTATGTGTAGCTAAAAGTCATTTAAAATAACAAACTGAATAAAAGTAAAACTTTAGTGTGATTATAACTAAAACCAGAAGATAATTTAAAGGACACTAAAAGTTAAACTGCGGCCCGCGAATACTTTAAAAACTTGAAGTTTGACCCGCGAGCACTAACTACCTGCCGACCCCTGGCTTAAGTGTTCAATTTTCATAATAACTATTGTCATTTTAACAAATCAGGCTTTTACCTCACTTGACTTTTGTACAGCTCGGATTTTAAAAACCAGATATTTAGTTTATAAATAAATTGAAAAGTTTTTATTATTCATTTTACTTAAAATAAACTAAAAAAGTACTTACAATGTTGGTTTACTTCAAACCCCAAATTTTAGACTGTATTAAAGACTAGGTTTTAAAAATTCTAGATGAAAAAATAATAACACTAATAAAAATAGATCTTTAGAAATTTTATTGCTTATGCCTTGGTTTAGTAAATAGTTTAAGTGTACAAGAATGATGACCACCTAATATATAACATAAACAAAACTTGAATGTATCAAATCAGATTCTTACAACTTTATAAGTCTGAAACATTTATTTAGATGCAATAAGTATGCTAAACTCACTTCAATATTAGTAATAAAAATATTTTTTTTATTTGCAATAACTAGATAAATAATAGATGCAAATATTATTTCAACCTTTAATAAATTAACATAAAAAATAAAAATATCTAATAAAACCGTACAGACACTTTTTTAATTTGTGTCTAGCAACAAGCTTTAAAAAACAAAAAAGTGTATTTAAAGAAAAACTAATTTACTTAAACAATTTTATCACAGTTTTTTAGTATCAAATAAACTAATACATTAGTATCAATGTAAAAAATATTTAAAATATTCTAAAAGTTTTCAAAACCTTGCTACTGAAGCCAACACGAAACTGGTTGAACCAAAATGGACTTTTGCAGAAATGTGTTGTTTTTTTGGCAGAAAATTAAAACACAAAGGTTATTTCTTAGAACACTGAATACGCAAAACTTTCAAAAGTTGTACAATAAGATTGCAGTAGGAAATCACTCGCTTAAATAGCTTAATTTTTTCAATTTTAAAATATTTTATTTGTCTGAACTAAACATTCAGTATTCAACTAATCTTATGAGAAGTCTTACAGCTGTGTTTTGCAAATTGCGAATACAAGTAATTTTTATACAAACTACAGTATAAACTTTATTGCAAAATAAAGTAAATACATTATTAGGAACTTTGCTAAGACTAGTCCGTAAAATGTAAGTTTTTGGGTTTTTGATTACACTAGTCCAATCGAAGTTGTAGCAAGTACTTTTATAAAACAATATTGATCAAAGAATTTATTATAAATTTAAACATCAAAAATTTGGTTTCTATTTTAAAAAGTATCATACAATGAAACAAATTTCTGTACCTTAAACATTTTTTGTTTGAAACCAATAGTTTGTCTAATTTTTTTTTTAATTTGAGCTCTACCTATCTAAAATCAATTGTTACAAGTTTAGAATTTATAGAGGCGATGGCTTAGCAGTTGTAGAAAGTAAGTCATTTTTAGTTATTAAAATAGACCGAGAAAGATGATGAACAGATTTGAGTTAAAAATAGTTATAGATTCCAAGGTTAAAAAACTGAATTTTTGATTGTTGAGCTAGACTTTTGCAATGACACTTATACAGAAAACCAAACTTTCAACCAACGTATTTCAATGTTCAATCAAACACCATCGATATGTGTCGATAAGTACCTGAAGCCACCAACAAAAGGTTGTAACATCACCGTTGTATCCAGGATACATCAGATTAACAATTAATTAAAAACTTGGATGTAACTATATACACGTCGGTAGATGAAGCATGGTTTGTTTTTGGTAAATTTTGTAAACGTCATAAGGAGACAAGTTTAATTGTTGCTTAATTTATGATAAGATTAATCACAATGTAAATTCACTTTTATAGAGGAATTATAAATCGTTAAAATTAAAAATATTTAAGCAATTTCAAAACTGTTCATTTTTTCGATTTGAATCGAGCAGTTTATTTTTTATAATTAAAAAAAAACAGATATTTTTTCTAATAGAATAAATAAAGCTTTGCACTGTATCTTTAATTTTTCATAAGTTACAAAAACTATTTGTTATAAACAAATCGTTAACAAACTTTGTGTTGGCGTTTTTTAACATAAACTAAAAACATAATTTATACACAACTGCTACATGATCAGTTTGTCAAATAAAATCAATTTTTATATATTACTAACACATTTAGAACTTTTATAGAAGATTTTGTGTTTACAAACCTAGTTATCGAATAAGTATAGTATACATTTTATATCAAATTATTTTACTACTAGCTTTTAAGTAAATATTTGCCTTGCTCAGAAGTCTTAATTTCTTTTCAGGCGAATTTATAAGCTAAATAAAATAGTCAATTATGATTTTATTTTAGTTCATCAAACACCTTTCAACGATTTAAGTTTATCATCAATAGTATTACTAATGTAATTAAAGTGTATAATTGATTATTATTTTTGTGTTGTCAATACAATATTGTCGATTTTAAAACATAAGTTAAAAACTATATGACCCTTACACTGAATTATAATGTATAAAACATTTAATAAAGTTTTATAACTTATACTTTTAAAACACAATTTTCTTGTTATGTGCTGTGAAATAAAAATATCTTAAACATTTTAAATAAGTTTAAGTTTTGTTTGTTTAAATTTTTATCACGTCATAATCAAGTTTAAACATACAAATAGCAATTTTGATAAAGTTTAAAGTAATTTCTAACTAAAATTAAATTTTTTACTTAAGTAGATTTTTTCAGAACAAACTTATCGGTAGTTTGTAAAAAAAACACTAAGCGTATATAGAAAATAAAAAACTTTTATGTTAAAAAATAATAACTTATATGTTGTGATACTGAAGTTTAGTAGATATTTATTTTACATTAACACCATTGTAAAAGTTTTTTTTTAATGTATCGTCAAAATATAAAGTTTAGGTAAAAAGTAATTAATTCCTAAAAACCCTTTAGTTACGAGGAAATATTGCAGTAAAAATAAAACCAGTATGACAAATAAATTATGAATAGTGAAGTGGTTATTTATATTTTTTTAACTTACTCAAAATTTATAATATTAAAATTTTTATGTATTTTTTACAAATAAAACATATCGTTTTTAAAGGACGTATCGAACTCGATGATTTGAACACTATTCAAGTATAAATATTATCTAAGAAGTTGTCAAATAAAAATCTGAAAAAATTTTCTTTGATTACTTCATAAAGAAAATAAATTTCAAAAGTGTTTGTTTGTTTTACTACATTTCTCAAACTTTTAATGTTCAAAAACAATCAGTTTAAAGGTACATTGAACGTTTCTTTTAATATTTGATGCGTACTAATAGTAGACTACTTTAGAGCATCTTTAGGTAGAAACTCAATATAAATTATGAACTGAGCGTTGTGAATGCGATTGACACTTGGGTAAAGCACAAAGTTGACTAATATATTCATAATGATTTTTTGTCATAATCTTTTGAGTTTTTGGAACAATCACAGTAGTCACGATATTTAAGTGTATAAAGTAGCAGCTACTTAAGTATAAAGTCATTTAATATCATTTTTAATTTAAAGAAACAATTTCAATTTTTTTACTTTTTGAAATCTTTTTGTAGAGCTTTCAAACATTCTTAATGTTTTTAGAACCAAATTTTACACAGCTTGAAATTAAATTTAGTTATTGATATACGAGCTTTTCACACTTCGAGCATTTTTTATTATTTGATATTTCATGTATTAGTACGTGAAACTGATTTTTTATCGGCACACACATAAAAAATTATCATTTTATGTCGTGTTACTATTCCAGTAATAATATTTTATATGTTTCTTTTACTATTTTAATTACTCGTTAAAACTGCTTCATATCAATTACAACTTCTGACAAGAACATACTGTTTGTAAAATATTCTCTAAACAAAAATAAACAATCGACTTATTAAAACATATATGTAGTAAAAAAAACAAAAATGAATCTTTAAAAACTAAGCAAAATTTAACAAACATGACGTTTCTTAAAACATTAGCAGCAAAAATAGTTTGTATTTATATATTATTTTAAGTTTAAGGTTATTTGTTAACATGATCGTTTTATTAACTGGCAATACCCCAAATGTTATAAAAATATTAGTTTTAGGAATTATTCATAAATGAAATGACTTTATTGTTTAATATCAGAATAGAACTCTAAATGAAATAAATAAATATAGACTGCTTCATATGAATACTTATCACTCCATGTTATCTATCAGTCTTATTTTATAAGCTAATATTTAACAAGTAAAAAAAATTCAATGATAAAAACAACATTGTATCAACATGTAAAATAGGATTTAACATTTTATATAAAGTATTTTTGTGATTTTACTTATTATAATTAATACTGTTTTTTTATACTTCCATTATTATTTATTTATTGACCAAATTCGCATATTTTTGCTTGAAACTTTTTATACTACATACTATTGTATTTTTTAATTTAACCATAAAACCCTAATAGGTAAAAGGTCTAATGAAATAATGTTGTAAAGTTTGTACTTATACTATTTATTATCAAAAACCATTAAAATACTCAGTTATCATAAATTTATAAATTTAAAAGGTATTAGTTTAAAAAGTTTTAAGATTAAAATAATAACTACTAGTATCTTTAATTGTTTAACAAAAAAAAAAGACAAGCTACATGGATATAATTAAAATTTAAACAATGTTATGTTGTTTGAAGGTTTATATTTTTCTACACTTAAAAATTTAATAAAAAACTTGGTATAATCATTGTTTTATATGCTGAATTCAATTAAAGGTTGTCCTTATAAGCAGTAAAAAGTTAACTAAATAATCTTAAGTTTTTTTTAAGCTGTGGAAAACTAAACAATTTGTTATTATTAAAAGTTAAAAGTTGTTGAAATTTTCGAAGACATTAAGTACCAGAACTTTATAACATAAACTCATTTATTCTATTTTATTTTGACGACGCAAAGACACTTCACATAAAAAACGACGTACTGTTTAAAAGAAACCTAAAAAAAAGTCAATGTCTAAAACATCAAAACACACATGACATTAAAAAACGATGTTTTGTGATACTAAGGTGTTCTTCTATTTCAGATATCTTTTCTTATAAGCGAGGCATTAGAGCGCAAGAAAACTCGTACCTGTTTCTCGTCACCTCACACTTTTCTTCGCAACGCCACTCTTCAGTTTCCGCGTCGTACGTCATGTAAAAGTGTTCCCCGCTCCTGAACACCACGACCTTGCCGCCCAACGTCGCAACGCTCACGGGGGTGTGAAAATGTATTTCGCAAGAATCGGAGGGCGGCTTCAGTGCAACAAACGTTTTGCAAGTTGAATCGTAAACCTCGCACGTAGGCACGAACAAACCGCCAATTATAAATAGTTTGTTCTTCATACCGACCATTTTATGATAAGTTCTTTCTTCCAGCATACTGGGCATACGTGACCAGGAGTCATCCACAATGTCGTAAGCCTCAACAGTATTCGAATGTTGATGCAAATTCACTTTACCACCGGAAACGACAATTCTTTCTTCGAATACACAACCGGCTAAAAGCCATCTACCCACGATCATTCCAGTAAGTTGCTTCCACTCCCGCTTTCTTGTGTCAAACTTCATGCAGGAGTCTATATAATTATCGTTTTTAAGTCCTCCCATCACGTAAATGCTTCCGACGAAAGAGCACGCGCAAAATCCTTCCCGGTCATCGACCATTTCAGTCACGGTTTCCCACCGATCACCGGCAGCTGCGTACTTTTCGACAGACAATATGGGGTCAGCGTGGTTGTTGCGCCCACCGAGCACGTAAACTTCGTTTTCAACACGCACTACTTGATTTCTAATTCTACCTGCGCTCGGCCTTGGCAGGGCGTCTATTCTTTCCATGTTGTTAAAGTCGACAATGTGTGCTTGGTTGAAATATTGGTTATCGCTGTTTCTTCCTCCGAACACCAGTACCTTGTAGTTACTCTGGCTGCAATATCTGTACGCACCTACAGCCTCGCCAGAGTCAATCTTATTTTTAGTTTGCAAAACTCGTTCTATAGCAACAGTTAATTCCTCGTTGGTCGGACATTTTGTATCTAATATGTGTTTCAAGGAAGAATGTGGTATCAACGAGAGACGTGTTCTTTTCAAAACGTCCGCAGCATATTTACCGCGTTCTTTTACATCATGATTCAACCACCTGACTGCTGCAGCGCACACTTGCGTCTCTGAATCTACAGACAGCTCCGAGCTGCATAATATTTTCACCACCAACTTGAGGTCTAATTCTAAGAAGTTAAGAGAATCAGCAAACGACGGAAAATAACGGTGTATGAGCAACGTTGATTGTTTGCACAGCCAAAAGCAACTAAAAAGTTTTGATGAAGTAAAAACTACTGCAACATTTTTAAGATTTACCTTTTCCTTAGTGTTTCGGTTTGTTTCATTTGCTTTTTCTGTTGTAACTAAAAGTATTTTGTTTTCTTTTAAATGTTTAACAAGATTGTCATCTTTAGACTTTGCGTTTTCTGAAAACAATATTACTTTAAAAATTGAATCTTAACAAGCTTTAGTCTTAATTACTAGTTTTATATATCTGCATATGCTTATCAAAATTTTATTAATAACTTTTTTACTTCATTAAAGTTTTGTGTTTTTCTTGTAAAACTTTCAATGAAAAGTATTTTAGTACATACTATGTTTTGTTTATAAAAACTTATTTTAAAACTTTTGCATTTGTAAGTTTTGCATTGTGTTTTTTAAATAACTACAATAAATTAAAGTTTTAGAAATCCATAATTTTTAAAATAAACTATTACTTTTTAACGTTAAACTATACTGTAACTTTTATTATTTATTATAGTATTTTACAAGTAGTTAAACTTTTATTTACTAAAATCTGAAGAAAAATCTGAAAACTAAACATAAAACAATGCTCACCTTTTTCAACAACCTTAATGCTTTTGACAATGTTTTCTTTGCATAGACTGACATAGTTACCATTTTTACTTGATAAGTTGCTATGTAGTGAATTTTCTACTCCATTAGTTTTCTCCATGTTTTTTAAACTTACTCGAATAAATTTTATCTGAAAAAGCTTAAATGCGTTTGAGAGTGTTTTTATAACTTTTTGTAACATAATCTGAATCAAGTTATTTAGTTTTATTTAGTTAGTTATTAAAACTGAAATAAAATAGAAAAAGCAAACAATTTTTTTAAATTATATATAAAGTTGTTTAGTTTTTGTAGAGAACATAACTGGATGTATCAAACTATTTTTTTTTGTTTTATCAGTTTTAGTCAGATAGTATTTTTCAGTATTGATATTAAATATATTAAGATATGTGTACATTTTTCCGAAAATTTTTTCCTAAATTTTTTAATTAAAATCTACATAAGTTTCTACAACATAAATATAGTTAATTTAATGGTGTTTCACTTATATAAAACTTAAATGTTTAAGTTTATCAAACTAGAATTTATTCATTCAAATCATTATAAAAAGTTTAAATAAAAACTTTAAACTTGTTAGAAGTACTTAATGTTTTTATTATCAAAAATTATGTTGGTACTAGTTAACACTAAGAATAAATAAATTTGTATTACAAAGTTTAACTTTTGGTGTTTGACTCGATAACCGAAAGGCTTTTTGTACACCAGGTTCCTATACAAAACTTTTCGAGACCTTTTTAATCGTTCAATAAACAATAATAATATTAAACACATAATCAAAGTTTTGGTATTAATAAAATACAAATTAAAGTCATAGCCAATAAAAATAAAACAAATTATTGAAAAACAAAACTGCAAATTGCAAACTGTAGAAAGTTTGTTTTATAAAATCTTAATAAAACAGTTTGAATAAGATAAAAAAATGAAAATTTGTACAAGAAAAAAAAAATGAATAATTTAAATAAAAAATAAAAATACTAAAATTTAAATAAATAAAAATATACTACAAATATATAACGTTTAAAAGAAATAACACACAAGACTTTTTATAAATACACTTAGACTTCGAACTTTTATAACATTTTAAATAAAACTATAACAGTGACCACCTTTAATACAAGTTATAAATGTTTGTAATTACTTATAAACTAGCAACTTAAAAAACTAAGCTCAAAAAAAAGTTTTTAGTTTATTTTAACAAACCTTAATCACGTAATCTAATTTTTTTAAATGTTCATCACTAATCAAGATGCGTTGAACAGAAATCTTTACATTTATTAAAATTGTTTAATTGATTGTTTATTCACAAATTACCACTACAAGGGTAAATAATAAGAGCTTTACATTTTTGTTTTTATATAGTTAAAGTTTAAATATTATTGAAAATAATAAAGTTGAACAAAGAAAAGTAGTATTTTAAGCTTTGACAAATACAATATTATATGTTAATGTAAGATTCTGAAAATTTTATAAAATTGTAATATGCTTATTTTGTCATTTTACCAATTTTCTTAGCTTTATTGAGTACTACTATCTAATATTTACACTAATACAAACTTTAATATCAACTATTAGGCAAAAATAAACTAAAAACATTGATCATCTTTATCTTTTTGTATAGAAACTTATAAAACTCTGATTTTAACAATAAAAATCACGTTTCAATTTTACTAAATTAAAAGTAACTATTTGTAGATTATATGCATTTTTCTGTTATATAATATTAATTGTAACAAGGTGGCCGAAAGTTTTTTGAAAACAAAAAAGGGTTTCTTAATATGATTTGGGCTTTTTTTTTTAAAAACTAAATTTAGATAAAAACTGGATTAGATAGGACAAAAATACTTCAACGTTACTTTAAATGTGTTCTAAATGGAAAAAAGTTTAAAATTGTTGCTGTAAAAACTATTGTATTAAATAGTTTCTTCATACTGATTCTGAACTTCTTTATTTTTTATGTAAAAGTTGTTCGAAGTTTCAGGTTTCAGGGTTGCCAAGATTTTGACCAATTTAGCTTGACTTTAAGTACGCGTTTTAAGTACGCATTCCAAAGCATATTTTGATAAAAGTGTACTTTGAGTATATGTACATAATTTTATAAGTTTACATTTTAGTACGCGCTTCTTATCCAATTCATGTTTTTAAACTAAAAATTAATGAAACAAAAACTTTATCATTGTAGCAAAAACTTTCTGTCAGGTTTCTTTTTATTTGAACTAGTGATTTTTAGCTACAAACTTCTATTGAGGTAAACCATACACACAAACTTGTTCCATAAAATACTAAACTAAAAACTTGTTTATTAACTTACTTGAACAAAAAACAGTTTGGTTCTTAAATTTTGCAAAATAGACATTTGTGTATATACAAATATAAAAGTTTAATTGCCACAGATCACCAATACTAAATGTTTACATACAACAACTATTTGTTGAAATAGGGTATTAGTTTGACATATTTCTAGTAAAAATTTCCATTTTTAGTCTGGCTTTATAAAGGATTTTTTTAATTAATTTTACCATTTGAAAAATTTAAAATTTAGTGCTTTTGTCAGTAAGTTTCTAGGAAAATTTTGCATTTTAGTCTGACTTTAATAGACTTTTTTTTTACCATTTTAAGGCTTTAAAAATTAAGTAATTTTGTAAATTTAAACTAAAAAACTCTGAAATTTTGCCATTTTGACCTAAGAAATTGACTTTTTGCCATTTAAACCTAAAAAAACTGATTTTTAGCCTTTTTGACCCCAAAAAAATGTCATAGCCTGACTTTTTTACAATTTTTCTAAAAAAATTGGCTTAGCCTGATTTAGTCTGACTTAGCCTGACCCATGGCTACCTGAGGTTTCATAGTAATTTTTATTTAAAATTGTAGTTTTTTGAAAAATGCTGTTATCAACTAGTATATCAATTAAATAGAGACTAAAACTAAAATCATTTAAAGATTAAAACATACAAAATTTAAAAAATCAAGTGACTTTTGATAATATCTAGTTTAAACAGAAATTTTTCCAGTAATATAGTTTGCACAACTTTTGAAAAAGTTAAAGACAACTGGCCATAACTGAGCTGGAAAATTAACAAGTTAAAAATTCAAATAAAAAACTTATTAAGTGCTAATATTTTAAAATAACATTGTTAAATATTTAAAAACACGAAACTTAAATCAAATTTTTAATAAAAAAACTTAAGTCCTAAAAAATAGTTTGGTATGTTTCAAATTATCAAACTAACCTCTTCAGCTAGACTTAACAAAAGTAGACTTGGTTGGCTTGAGTTTTTATCAAATCTTAACTGAAACACAATATCTTATATTTTGAAATAAAAATTAAGTTCTAAAAAAAAAAATTAGTTTTATGAGAAAGTAAATGTCTGTAGATAAAGTTTATTATAAACAGAATTAATAGTTTAATGAAACAAGTAGTTTCAATTATTTTCTTTAACAGTGTTAAAGATATTCCATTAGTTTACTGTAAACTATTTGAACTTCACAAACTTTACTTATAGAACTTTAAGTTTTTATTGTAAGTTAAACTTTAAAACTTCAGTTAAATTTTGTAAGTACATAGTAACTAAATTTTTAGTTTGTCTTCATATAAATTCAAAAAAGTTCAATCTCACACTGACTTTATATTTAAACCTTTACAAATTAAAAATTATAACTAATTATAAAACTATGTTTAATAATGTATTATAAACAAAGCCGTATTAAAGTAAGATTTTATTTACAATTTTATATTAAGTTGAAGTTGTTTTATACCTTCTAGTTGCTTATTACCCCTTTTTAATTTCATTTTAATGTTAGAGTTATAACAGAAAGTTGAGCATTTACAACAGATTCATTATATGGAAACGGGTCTAAATTGCACGAAGACAAAAAAGCACGAGTTAACTAAATTGCACGAGGGGACTAAATTGCACGAGTGCACAAAATTGCACAAAACCAAATTTGCACGAAGCCAAAATTGCACGAGGGCACAAAGTTGCACGAGGGAACAAAAGTGCAGGAATATGACTTTGCACCAGGGATCAATTTTGCACAAGTTACATTTTTGCACGGAGTAAATAAATAAAGAAAAAAAGAAAAAAGGAAAATAAACAGAAATAAAAAACTAAAAACTTATTTAAATTAAAAAATAATAATAAAGTTACTGACCGAGGGTAAGGGTTAGGGTAGGGGTAACAGTGATAGTAAAAAAATAAAAATAAACAAAACTTAAAAAAATAAATAAAATAAAAACAATAAAATTAAAATAAGAATAAAATAAAATAACAATAAAATAAAATAAAAATAAAATAAAAATAAAATAAAAATAAAATAAAAATAAAATAAAAATAAAATAAAAATAAAATAAAAATAAAATAAAAATAAAATGAAAATAAAATAAAATAAAAATGAAAAAAAAATAAAATAAAAACAAAATAAAAATAAAATAAAAATAAAAATAAAAATAAAATAAAAATAAAATAAAAATAAAATAAAAATAAAATAAAAATAAAATAAAAATAAAATAAAAATAAAATAAAAATAAAATAAAAATAAAATAAAAATAAAATAAAAATAAAATAAAAATAAAATAAAAATAAAATAAAAATAAAATAAAAATAAAATAAAAATAAAATAAAAATAAAATAAAAATAAATCAAAAATAAAATAAAAATAAAATAAAAATAAAATAAAAATAAAATAAAAATAAAATAAAAATAAAATAAAAATAAAATAAAAATAAAATAAAATAAAAATAAAATAGAAATAAAATAAAAATAAAATAAAAATAAAATAAAAATAAAATAAAAATAAAATAAAAATAAAATAAAAATAAAATAAAAATAAAATAAAAATAAAATAAAAATAAAATAAAAACAAAATAAAAATAAAATATAATAAAAATAAAATAAAATAAAATAAAAATAAAATAAAAATAAAATAAAAATAAAATAAAAATAAAATAAAAATAAAATAAAAATAAAATAAAAATAAAATAAAATAAAAATAAAATAGAAATAAAATAAAAATAAAATAAAAATAAAATAAAAATAAAATAAAAATAAAATAAAAATAAAATAAAAATAAAATAAAAATAAAATAAAAATAAAATAAAAACAAAATAAAAATAAAATATAATAAAAATAAAATAAAATAAAATAAAAATAAAATAAAAATAAAATAAAAATAAAATAAAAATAAAATAAAAATAAAATAAAAATAAAATAAAAATAAAATAAAAATAAAATAAAAATAAAATAAAAATAAAATAAAAATAAAATAAAAATAAAATAAAAATAAAATAAAAATAAAATAAAAATAAAATAAAAATAAAATAAAAATAAAATAAAAATAAAATAAAAATAAAATAAAAATAAAATAAAAATAAAATAAAAATAAAATAAAAATATAATAAAAATAAAATAAAAATAAAATAAAAATAAAATAAAAATAAAATAAAAATAAAATAAAACTAAAATAAAAATAAAATAAAAATAAAATAAAAATAAAATAAAAATAAAATAAAAATAAAATAAAAATAAAATAAAAATAAAATAAAAATAAAATAAAAATAAAATAAAAATAAAATAAAAATAAAATAAAAATAAAATAAAAATAAAATAAAAATAAAATAAAAATAAAATAAAAATAAAATAAAAATAAAATAAAAATAAAATAAAAATAAAATAAAAATAAAATAAAAATAAAATAAAAATAAAATAAAAATAAAATAAAAATAAAATAAAAATAAAATAAAAATAAAATAAAAATAAAATAAATATAAAATAAAAAATAAAAATAAAATAAAATAAAAATAAATTAAAAATAAAATAAAAATAAAATAAAAATAAAATAAAAATAAAATAAAAATAAAATAAAAATAAAATAAAAATAAAAATAAAATAAAAATAAAAATAAAATAAAAATAAAATAAAAATAAAATAAAAATAAAAATAAAATAAAAATAAAATAAAAATAAAATAAAAATTTTACTGATAAAACTTCAAATCTTTAGCAGAAGTGTCTCTAACTCTCTACACAATAAAAGATGCCTTTGTGAAAAAGAATAACACAAATAACAAGTTGGAAGAGGCTATCACAAATAAAATATAAAAAATAGATTAGTAGGTAGAAAGAAAAAGTCTGTAAACATATTCATGTTAGAGCTTTCGACTTTATAAAAAGGGCAAGGTGTTCGCAATTATTTTGTTTTAGATCGCAAGTCCTCTAACTCTATTCAACACTAGCACAAAGAAAACCATCAAATATAAAAAATAATATTTAAAAAAAGTTTCATAAAACTCGCAAAAACTCAACCAAGTTTAATTTGGAATTTTTATTTTTTATAGTGCTCTTTTTTATTAGCAACTGTAAAAGCTAGTCCTCTGAACGCGTAAAAGATCACCTTTAAACTGTAAGTATGATGCAGAACTTTTCGTAAATCATATACCTTTGTTAGATAAAATACCATAATAATGTTTAAAACTCATTTATACCCTTAACTTATAAAAAAAAAATTTCATCCAATTAAAATACTGTCTGCTTCAAATCTAAGGTGTTTTTGATTCGCTAATATAATACCTATTTCTGTTTCAAGTTATAGTTAGTAAAAATCTTTTTTGCTTTTGTTTTATATTTTGTACAGTTGGGTAAAGTGGGATAGGGATAAGTATGAAGATTAAAATTTCTGGGAAAAATCCTCAAAAATAGGGGTTTAAATGTTACAATAAGCATATTGATTACTATTTTGCCTCATTTGCATAATGTTATAAATAAAATAAATCTTAAACCTCACAACTGCAGCTGACCCATAAAAGCATATACAACCATTGTCAAAACGTCAACGTTATTTAAAACATATTAAACCTTGTTTCAGTTATTGCGTCAAACACATACAAACTTTTACATAAACAAAATGTCAAAATTTCTACAATTTTATCCATTTTAGCTAAACTATCTAGTTTTTTACTTAAAACCCGCAAAAAACAAGTTATCTCTGTACTTGTGTTAGTATCACCCTGTTATATAAACTTGTTGTGAAAAAAAGATAGTTTAAGATGATTTAAAAACTATAAATTAACGAAGGCCTGTGTGTTGCCTTGAGTACATGACGTTGTTATAAAGTTTGTAAGTTTTTAACTTCAATGTTTTAGCGTTATAGTCTTGACTAACTATAATTTTAGAAACAGCCAGAAGTTTAACTTATATTAGTTCTGCTGTAAAAATACATTTTTAACAGAAAATTTTCTAAATTAAATTAAAAACGAGTTCTCAAATAATCTACTGCACTATAGCGGGTTGACTTAATGATAAAATCTACACACAAGTACTCGAGCCTAAGATTTTAAATAAAAATATGACTTATCAGAACCCTTTATATATGAATTTTGAACGAACATGCTACAAACTAATTTACTTATTTCCTCATTTAATTTTTTACCAAGTTTTTGAAAAATATTCATTATTTGATTATAACTATCAAAAAAGTTTGCAACAATTTTTATTTGTCCTTTAATTATTTTGACTTATTTAAACTTAATACCAAGTCTAACACTTTGAAAAAACTTTTAGTCTCGTTTACTACTACCATAATCTTAACCTAGATCTATCTCAAAGTAAGCCAATCGCCCCTTCTTGCGCATTTGCATATCAGGAGGCAAAAACTAATAAATAGCTTATTAATTAACTTTTTAAACTTTTTGAAAAAGTATGGAGTTGGTAGGGAGTTTAGTAGTCAATCGAGCATACCAATGATTGATTATACCTTTATTGCCTAAATTGGTATGATCAACCCTTTTGTTAAACTTGAGCTTTGTCTCACGATATACAAGACTCCAGGCTTATGCTCTGCAGACTTTCGCCGATGTTTTTGTTGATTGTATTTAATACGAGTGTACCAGATGTCTTGCCTAGTGGACAATGTATTGAAAATTGCACGGCAAAAGACAATTCTGACGTGACTGATCATAACCAGCAAATGGTTGTTTCATACTTGCACGTATAAATCGTTTGTAGATTGACGACTGCAAGTTCCTCGGTTGAGGCTGACAGATGAGTCCTAATTAGGACGAAAGCGGTCACAGTCTACCAAAGGCTTGCGGTCTGATGATCAAATTGGTATGATCAACACTTTGTTAAACTTGAGCTTTGTCTCATAGCATACGAGGCTTCTGCTCTGCAGACGTTCGCTGATGTTTTTGTTGGGACAATAAACAATAAAAATTTAATTTCAATATTTACTCTTGTATTTATAATTACAATTTTTGATTTAAAAATAAAAACTTCTATTAAAACATGTTAAGCAAAACTTTAGAATACATCTAGGTAAAATATAAAAAACATTTTTTTTAATAAAAAACTATATTTTTTTATTATTTTTCTTAATTTTTTTGTTTTTAATTCTTTAAAAATTAAAAGCTTGATTTCTGCAAAAATCCTTCGTTTCTTTAGCGTCAACCAGCATAACTTTTGCTGTAAACGAATTTTGAAAAGTTAGTTAAAGCTTTAAATAGCTAAAACTTTATTTTTTTATTTTCTTATAAAAACAAAAACAAATCAATAAAATTACTAAGTCGAGTTGCTTGCCCATTGTGTATAAGACATTTTAAAAGTTCAGCGTAGTTTTAGCCCAATTTGAACCACTTACTTCTCAAAAAGAACAATGATAAATTTTTACTACATTGCTATTGTTTAAACACTTTACAAAAATTTATTACTAAAATAACCTATATTAAACTTAACTTAGAATAAAACAAAAAAATATTTTTTCAATTTAATCACAAACAGAATTAAGTTTGAAAAACATAAGCATGCACTATATACAAGTATTTATTGTGCTAAATTAATTCAGTACATAACTTTTACTTAAACAACCAATGTCTAAATCTAGAATTATATAAAAGAAAAGTAGTAAAATCTTATTGGTCATGTTTTCTTTTTTATAAAAATGTTATTTAAAAATAAGCCTGACTATATTATTGGATCATTAAAAAGTAATAAAAGGAAAAATTTAGTGTTAGATTGCATATATTAGTTGTCACACCTGACAATAAAGAATCAAATTTGTTAAAAAACTAAAAGTTATAAAAAAACTTTAAGAGTTAGTAAAATAATCCAAAATAAATATCCTTTCTTAATTCCAAATTTTTAAATTTTTAAAACTATGAAAAGTAGTTAAAAACATTTACCACTCAAAAACACCCTTAAAAAATTAAGAATGAATAAAATTAGCAACAATTAAAATATTATTCATAACAGCAACACGTAAAGCTCATTAATACTGTTGACGTCATGGGATGAGAGGCTATTGTGACGTCATCACTCTACCGTCTGGTGCAAGCGTCTGGAGCACAAGTGGATGATCAGATTGGACGGCTTTTTGAACTCTTTCCTGCCGCAAGTGACGCAAACGAACTTTGTGGGGTAAGGATTGGGGTCAGGGTAATTCATTAAGTGTTTGATCATCGCCTTAATTGAAAAAAAAAGTAGTAAAAATAAAATTCTTCCGTCGATAACCAAGCTTCATTTTTAGAAACGAAGCGCTCTTAGGAGGAATAAAAACACACTGTGCTTAAACGAGTACAGTTGTTAAAAATAAAAGTAAAACCGCATTATACTAGCTGGCTATAACATTTACAACACAATACAACAAAAAATTGAAAGCAAAAAACAATAATTACCCTGTAATTGCAGACGCGGTCGCAGAGTTTGCACTTGAGAAGGTTGCTAGTTTCTGAAAGTTATTTTTAATCAGAAAGTTATACCTTAATCACAGACTTTAGTTTTTTTAAACAAAACTTTTAGTAAAAGAAGTTTTTTATTTAAATTTTAAAAACTTAAATAGCCTTTGAAAAAGTTCTAAAGATGTAATTTATCAGTTGGTTAAGGTAGTCTAAAAAAGAATTTAAATAAGTTCATTGTTTTAACTATATTTAAGTTTGCTATAATTTTTAAGTATTTGCATACTTCTTAAAAACAATCTTTTAACTGATTAAAAAAGTAGGTTTTTTTATAAAGTAAGTTGTTTTAAAATTAAAAATAATGCTTAACTTTAACTACGGGGATCGGCAAACTTATATAAATAAAATTTCAAACTTGAATTAGTAAAGTTTTAAAGTGATAAACAAACTGCGGCCCATTAAGACTAAAAGTGCGCTCCGCAAGCTTGTTTTTAGTATAACTGAGATCCAGCCTGTGAAATTTAAAACTTCAGCTCGGGAACATGTAAATGTTGGAATCTTAAACTAGATATTCTATGATCAATCTAATTGAGGAGCAAAATAATAAAGGTCGACGGTTTTCTTAACAGGATAGTAAATTAAAAGGTGACGTTGTAACTAAGACTAAAACAGCGGTCCAAAAAAAAATATTTTGAAGTTTAGCATACGACTACCTGCCCACCCCTGTACTATCCATACAAAATATATACACGTGTGTGCTATGTACTATTTAGTGTTAAAATATTGAAAATTTTCAAATTTATTAGACCTTAAACAAGCAAAAACTAACGTGTTACTGTATACAAGTGAGCGAAAATAAGTTCTTTTATTTTTTCTACGTTGTCACAACCTTTAGGAACTTTAACTTGAACAATTGTCTGAATTGCACCATTATTATTTTCGAACCTTATTCTCTGTTTATCAACGTCAAATTCAAACTTTCCTTGATGGAAGACTTCTACGATGCTGAAATTACCAAAAGACACTCTACTTACAGTTTTTTGAAGTGTATAAGCTCTGTTTCTCATATTCATGTGAGTTTTAGAGACCAAATGTTTAAACAGAGAGGTTTCTTTGTAAAATATTAATTTGCATTTTACGCAGTTCATCGAATTTGGAAAGTAGTGCAAGTGTTTTTGTTTAATGTGGTCAATAATTCCTTTGCAGTTGGCGAATCCTTTTACCATGCAAATCTTACAATTGTAAGTATCTGTATTAAAAAAGTTTTTATTAATATGTTGTTAAATAAAAGCATAAATGTCGTAGTTAATATATGATAAGAAAAACAAATTAACTAGTATAAAAGTGTAAATTAAAATTGAATCGATTTTTACATATATGATTATCATAGTGATTACAAGTAATTATTGCAATAAAAGCAAATAACCTACCACTCATACAATCTCTTTTGTACAGATGACCATAAACTTTCTCATACAAAAAAGATAAATCTCCCTGCGTTTGATAGCTTTCATTTACAGGAATTTCCACCTGAACTATTGTCTTTGCTATACCGTTTTCGTTTACGACCTTGACGTTGTTCGTATCCTTTTTTAACTCAAAAAACCCTCCGAAATGCACAACTTGAACGACGTCATAGTTTTTTACAGACCTATCAATTTTGTTAGTTTCAGTCAAGTTGATAGAACACGGATTTGCCTCAGCGACTTCTGTTACATCCGTTTCGGGTCTTTTTGCTTGTGCCTTAATATTAAAACTCGTGTGTTTTGACGAAGAAAGTTTTCTCAAGGCGTTATTTCGTTTTTTATTTTCTAGTTTATTGATATTTGTAAATTTTTTATTGTAATGTTGCCAATTGGAGTTAAATGATGATTTATTAAACTTTTGTGGGGTAGTTATATTGTTTGTCGGTATATCGATATGAGAAGTCAAGTCGACGTTTTTTGCAATTTCTGATTTTTTATTATACCCTATAAGCTCATCTAACTTGTATGGTAAGTTTGCTTGATTTGTTTCACCAATATCGTACACGTCTGAATTATCAACGGCATCGTTTTGTGCTACTACAACACTATCAAACAGCTCATTTTGTTTTTCAAGACACTTTTTATCGATCGGCGCTTTATAACCTTCAGGCCTAATTTGTCCAAATGAGTCACTTTGGTAAGTAATTTTATCACTCAGCGGTCCGCAGTTTGCACATAGGTCTCTATAACTTGGGTAAAAAATATTAGGGCTGTGGTCATTGAGAAAGTTTAGATAGTTAAATCCACTTAATGAGTTTGAATTTAAGTGTGGAAGTTCTTTATCATAACGATGAGCTTCGATGATGTTTTTCACACCAAAGCGCTGGCTTTCGCCTTCTGAAAATAAAAACTTAATAACTTAAATTAAACTGTGATAAGTTTAAATATTTGAAATAATTAAACAAAAAAACATAAGTACTAAATATTTTATAAAAATAATAGCAAATGATTTAAAACGTCAACCAACAATTTAAAAGCATTAAAATATTGAAGATTAAATGTTTTTTTTTAAATTTGTTTGCTAGTTTAAAAGTATCAAATATTAAGATCTAGCACTTCTTAAGGTTTTTTAAATAAAAATAACAAAAAAAGTTAAGTACAGTTCATGTCAACAAAGATCAGTTTTACAGTTACAATTTTAAACAAACTTTTAAAGTTTAGAATTTCATTTCCAATTTCAATTCTTTTTTGGGTTGATAGTTCTATATTGTTACTCAAACAAATGTAGAAAGGAACGATAGGATAACTTTTTATGATTTCATATGCTGCCTAAAAAGATTGTGAAAAGTTTTGAACTCTTTAAAACACAAGATTTAATAATAGATTTTAGAGAAATACATGTATATAACTTCAGTAGTATATGTACTTTTAAACATAAACAACTAAATTAATTTAAACTTATTTAAACCTAGTAATAAAAATAGACACAATCGATACTTTTGGTAGTTTTTAATAAACGAAATATATTAGATATTATATTTTTCTTTAAATTATATTTATGTTGTATAACACCTCGAATTTGAAATCATTGGACGTTTAAAAAAAGGTTTTTGTAAGTTTTACACTGATAAATAAATCGTAAGCTATTTCAATTTCTCTACAAAAATTAAATTATTGAATAATAGTTAACGCGAATTTATGAAATAAGTTTGCCTGTTATAGTGCAGGGGTCGGTAAGTTTGCGGCTCTCGAGTTAAAATATGCGGCTTTTGAGATACTTTTCTTTTAAAAGTAAATGAGAAAAGTTTTTAAAATTAATATTAAATTCAGGAACTTAATTGAACATTACACTTTAATAATGCTCTACTATTGCTTGTTATATAATATTAAAATTTAAAAAAGTGTTTTTTTATTGATTAGTGCAAAATTATGTTCTATAGTTACCAGAATACTAGCGATAACATGTTAAAGCATTAAATTGTTTCTAAAGTTAAAACCAGCCATCAAGGTCATTTCAATATTAAATCAATATGAAATTGTTTTTTAATATTTAAGAACTTATTTCATTTGAACATAAACTAAAGAGCTCTAAAAACAGTTGGAATACTAAAGTAAATTTTTTTAACAAAATTATAAAAGCTATCCTGTTTAAGTTACTTGATTTTTTCAAACAATTAAGTTTTTACCTCAATAACGTGAACACCACAACTGGATCCGTCTTTCTGTTTGTTATGTTTGATAAGACCAGGTTTCCAGTTGTTCAACCATTTTTTACTTCTTGAGCTTGTCATAGTCAAACTAAGAACTTTGCTGTTGTGAAAAATATTTAATTGATAAAAACTTATAATGTTTCTTACTGTAAAAATAACTTGATAAGACGACTAATTCTAGAGATCTTTTTAACATCTACAGCGCATTGTAGAGTCACAGTAACTGTTTTAGTGCGCAAATATATTATTGACTTGCAGTAGTTGGGTATATGAATGGGAAAGGGTCAAAAGTGCACGAAGACAAAGTTGCACAAGGTTACTATATTGCAAAAATTCAAAATTGCACGATGGCACAAAATTGCACGAAGGTACTTTTGAACGAAGACAAATTTGCACGAGGGGACAAAGTAGCACGACGACAATTTTGCACCAAGGGTCAACTATTCACGAGTTATTATTTTGCACGGAGGGTCAACATTTGCACGGAGGGTCAAAAAAATATATATATATTAAAAAATATATATAAGATATATTAAAATAAGAAGAAAAAATAAGCTCCCGACCGAGGGTTAGGGGTTAGGACTAACAGTGACAAAAAAGTATTTTAAAAAATAAAAAGATATAAAAATAAAAAATAAAATAAGTTACCAACCAAGGGTAAGGGTTAGGGGTAACAGTGATAGAAAAAAACATGTAAAAAAAAATTAAAATCAATAAAAAAAAAATTAAGAATACAACTGGTGCAAAAGTTTCTCCGTGCAAAAATGTCTCCTCGTGTAAAAGTGTCATCGTGCAATTTTATCTTTGTGCAGTGTTGTCCCCTTGTGTAAAATTGGCTTCGTGCAAAAGTATCTTTGTGCAATTTTGTGCCCTCGTGCAAATTTGGGGACGCACACAACGGCGCAGAGACGAGTGGAGACGGCAAAGCGAATAAAGCACATTTAGGAAAGGTATTTTGTCATTAAAAAAGGATAGGAAAACTACATCGTCGAGTCTATTTCTTATCAATGTTAACATATGTTCAACAACATGTTGAATACTTAGTTAACGTGCCTACGAAGCTCTTTAAGCAGTTGTTGGTAACATTCTTTTGCACTTTGTTTTCTTTCACTTAATTTACAATATGCTTTTTTTTGTTTTGTACATAAATCACGTTTTTTAAAAACCAGTTTGATAATATTAACTTAGTAGTAAAAACTAGTATATAATATCTATCTGGCTTTCAATCTGAACGTCTGTAATACTTAAAATAACCGTTAGTATTTAAGAGAAGCATTAACCATATCAAAACCCAAAACCCTAAAAACATATCATTGTTGACGGTTACAGCTCTACAGAGGATATTTTTTAAAAAAAGTTAAAAGTTTTCTGTAAACATTTTTTATGTTTAATGAGTAGCGAAACGTTGTTAGTCAAAATATTTTTGCGTAGATTATATGTATTAAGTATATTATATGTTTTAACTTAGTTTTTATTTAGCTCTCACTACTCTATTTAGTCTAAAACTTACTTAAAATCAAACAGTGTGCTTTCTGATACCTTCTGAGCTTCCTTTTCTTCTTCACACCCAAGCTGAGGGTCAAAAACATAAAAGTTTTTGTTGTGAAAATACTGTTTAAAAATTTTGAAAGTTAAGATTAAGCAGTGTAAACGGTAAACAGAAACATTTGAATAAAAAAACTAGCCAAAAGTCTCCAATGGTTGTTTCGTACTCTGTAAAAGGAAATAAAAGAGTTGAACTCATCTAATTTCAGCTGAAATAAAAGATTTTTTTTCATATACAATATTTTAAATTAGCCTATAAGTTTTATACCTCTTCATGTTTTTCTTTTCTGAATAAACTTTCCTCGAATATTGTGTCTACCACCCAATTGTCAATAAATTGAATTGAATTTATTTTGTTACTAGCAACCAAGTAAGAATTTATTGAAAACTTTATAATCTGTTTAAAATAATAATTGAAGTATCGTTTAAAATGTTTACTGTTGTTAAATTAAATTTAAATTCAACTAGGTTACATAAATCACAAATTAGATGACATTGATCTAATAGCAATCATACTGTTTTTTAACTTTTGCTGTATGGTAGATTATTTAATAGAGTGTTTTATATAACAGTTTCTTTTCAATAAATACTTTTGTATTGTTAAATTTTCTAAATTATTGAACTATCACAATATCATTGAAATCAAAGATTCCCAAATTTATTTCATAACTTTTTTGCTTTGCTGAAATCAAATAGAATAATCTAACCCCGTTATTAAGTCCTTTCCTAGTTAATTACCCATTTTAATGTAGGCTCACTTATTAGTTAATCTCCCCTAATAGATATCGTCCACCTTTAGAATCCCTGGTTATTCAATATAGTTATACTGTCTTCCGCTCCTTTGTTGCTTTCTTTTGTATTTAGTGTACACTAGGCACGTAGCTTTGTACGTTTATGCAAATCTGCAGACACGTATGGATTATACAAAAAAAAATGTGCTTTTGTTTCAATTCTTTAGCTTAAAATTTAAAATTTTCCTAATTTGCTTGTTTATTGTAGACATTTATACCTTTTTTTTTTCTCCTCATAATTAATTATGACATATGAAAGACTCTTTAGCACTATAAGTGTTTAAAAAAATTGAACGAATTAACGTGTTTAAATTATAGACATTTAAGTCAGATGCAGATTTTTTTATCAACGAGCAGTGAAGTGTAAAAAAAAACTTTTTTAAGTCTGTAGATTTTTTTGATGCGAATGAAAAAAACTACAAAGTGAGATGAGTTGTCCTACTATTGAAGTATGACTTAGAAATGAATGTTATAATACTTAGAAATTGACATCATATTTTGTGTCATATAAAAATATACAAAGAATATTTTATTGATATAAACTTTGTAACAACTCAGTAAATCTGTCAACTTAAAGAAACGATGATTTAACAGAAATAGACTCACAATATATTGATTTGTAAAGAAAATGAAAATAAAGTAGAATAAAACGAAAGTATCAATTTTTGATTAATGTCAAATAAACTATCTGAGTTGAATGTTGCATAATCAAAACTCAGTAGTTGACACATAAACAAAACTAAAGGAAAACATTCTACATAATAATGGTTTAATTTTTGAAGTCTTAACAGGTAAAACTTTATGTATATAACAGAAAAAATACACAATAAGAAAAAACGCTTGCAACATGAAAGAAAACATGTAAAACTCAATAATTTGAAAGTTGTTTTGAAAAAAATAAATGAATTCTAGTTTTTTATGTAGTATTTAAAAATAATATTTCTTATTTGAAAGTTGTCTCAAAATTTTTATACTTGTTTAGTTCAGAGTTTCCCAAATTGAGCCATATGTTTCTACTGGTTAATATTTAAGAAGTTTAGGAGCTGCAAACTGGCCAAAAGGGGTCATGACCAGTAAAGTACTGTATCTGTAGGTGGACCATAATAACTGTATATCTATTTATTAAATAATAATTAGTTTTCAAAATATTTTCTTTACAACTTTTTTTTCTTGGTATTTTAGAATTTTCACAAAGTTTCTTATGAAAAATTTTCGCTTTATATTGTAAATACACGTATTACTGTGTATTTAAAAAAATTGAATAACAGTTTTTTTTTAATATTGACAACATATTTTTTGTATTAATAGTTTTCTAATGTTAGTTTTTTTAATTGTAATAAACTATTTTTTGAAAAAAATAATTGTTTTTTTTTACAGCTGAAATTTTTTATTTACTAATAATTTTTGATAAAGTATAATAATTGCATTTCTAAAAAACAGCGTTTTAATCAAAGTTTTAAGATTTTTTTTTTGAGAAATTAAACAAAACTATTAAATGTCTCAAAATTCATTTATCTATAACTTTTTTATTTTTTCAAAAAAAAAAGGTTTAGCATAATTATCTGATAAAAGAAACAATTGTAGCAAATAACTTCAGAATAGTGTTGAATTTACTATTAAAATAAATTTTTAAATAAAATTGTAATTTTCTCGTTCTAATTTTGAAAGAAAGTTATTATGAGTTTTCGCAAACAAAGATTGAGGAATCATAGAGGGTATGTGTGGCATCATAAAGTATTTAAACAAAAAAAAGATTTCGCAAGCTTTGAATTATCCACATTTGAAGGCTTTTTCTTTTATTTCATGACTTTAGAATGCTACAACGGATGGTTGCTCGTACAATGTACTGGTCCAAGACGTTGGGACCTATGCTTCCTCGCTGATACCGGATGTAGAGTGCGCGAGATATAGATAGTTAAGAAGTTAAAATTAAAAGTATCCATATAAAAGCAGAAGTTAAAAAAGAAACAAACAAAACACTTGAATAAAAAGTTTCTGGTAAGATTTAGTAAAGGTTGTTGCTACCATCTGCATGCGCTCTATAGGAGTCAATATTTAAACTAAGTTGTATTTATATTTAAAATAATTTAGATATAAAATTTAAAAATTACGAGGAAAAGTATAAAATTAAAAATAAATATTTTAGATAAGGCAAACCAAATATTTGAAAAAAAAAATGCCGGCGGTTCAGCTAGCTTTCTTAGATACCAGCTTGCTTTCTAACCCAAAGAATCGTTGAGACGCTTTATGCTTGGCGTGAAGTCGAAATCATATGCTTTGCATCTCGGGCAGACGCTTATATACAGTAGAAAACTTGGTCAAATACCTGATTTAGAACCTGGCACTAAGCAAAAATGCTACAACTAGCGGTTATTTATTTTTTCTATTGCAAATGTAAATCGAAGATTTGAGTAGATTTTAATGCGATGATCAGCGATCATTGTTGTAACTTAATTAAAAAAAGTTATTTAAATAATTTTTTTTAATCTTTTAAAAAGTTCTTAATCAACAAATAACTTTTTAGATGAAGTCAAGTAAAAATTTGATACTTGACTATCGAAGCAAAATGATAAATTTTTCATGTCAATTTCCAACAGACCAAAATAAGTTTTATTGCTTTCAAATCAATGAATATAACAAGTTAAGTACCAATATTTATATCTTCAAAGTATTTTTATAAGTACTACTTATTTCTGCAAATATCATTGAAATTTTTCGTCATGTTTTATGAATGTATTATTTTAACATGAGTTTATTTCTATTTAGAGTTAAGAACTTATTGTTACATATTACATAAACAGTTAAAACAAAATAGATATTTCTAGCTTGCCAACCAAAAAATTTGTCTTTACACTAAATCTAATCATACTTTTTGCATCATACTTTTGTTGAGTCTTGTTTCAGTTTGTTTTTATATTAAGGTTTTAATTAAATTTTGTAAAATATTGATAAATATACTGTTGTTTAACTAACAGAGTTGGTAACCCAATACCCAAGACTTCTGAAATCTGCGACATCTACAATGCATGCAACATTTTGTACCATCATCGTTTTAACTTCTTTGTTTCTATTCCTTTTTTCCATTACTTGCAAAACTGGTTCCTTTAATTTGTAAAAAACTATAAGCAATGTTTTAAAATTTTTCCTTAACCATAGTTGTGACTTGTTAGTTCAAAAAAACTATCCTTAGTGAACAAAAACTGTCTTAAGTGACCTAAAACTACCCTGAGTAATCTTGAGTTTTTTAAATCCTTAAAAATGTTTTTTTCTAGCAAAAGTACATTGTTATTTCTGAAAGGAGTCAAAAGCCAGCCGCAAGGTTAAAAAAAAATATATTAGCATTCCAAAAGCAAAAAAATTGGTTAGATAAAGTAATAAAATTTTTAAAATTGATCAATTTAATAACATTCAAGACTTAAATAAAAAAGTTCCTGAGGTTTTTAAAAAACCTTAAAATAACTCATAGTTTAAAAAAATACCCTGAGTCAGTCTGAGTTTATGATAAAACAACTGATATCCTGAGTGCATAGTGGTCAGATTTTAAACAGCTTGAAGAGAAGTTAAATTAAACTAACACAATAGCATAGCAACGTTAGCATTCTTGCAACACTGCCCGAGTGCTACTAATTAATCTAAAAACTTTCAAAAGTTTCCATATATCCTGATCAAGGGAAAACCTTGTTAAGACAAAAAAAATATTAAAAGTATAGTTAAGTTGTTAGTAAAACTGTATACAACTTATAAGCCTGATTTCACATGGGTGCACGACTATTCAAATTCTGACAATTAAAAGTCATAATTTTTTTTTCGATGTAAGTTATCTTAATTATGTCTCAAAATTGGTATTAAAAAGTTTTCAAATTTACTTGCATATTCTAAGTAAGTAGAACTACATGACAACTTTTTTTAGTATTTAAAATATTTTTTGAGATATGGCTAAAATAAGTTTCAAAAATAACTAATGGAGAAGAAACTTTAGTAAATATTAACTTCATTTTTATATAAACACTTTTAAATTTATTTTTACCTCTTAAAATTACTATTTAGATCTACATGAGCATTTTCTATTTTAAAGTGTGTATATATAAGTTCTTAAAATCTTAAAAATTTATTATTATTTTATTTTATTGTCATTTTACAAAATTTACCTAATAACTTAACACCTTAATTTATACCTTAAATTATGTCACCTTAACTTCCAAAACTTAAACTTCAACAATTCTCTCCTAACTTGCTTTTTTAGAAAGTACTAAAATACAAAACTATTTTACTATCATTAACTTCTTAACTAGAATTTTACATGATCTTTTTTTACTTACAAAAAAAAACGTTTAGATATGACTAAAATAAATTAATTTTTGATACTTATTAATTTTATGTTTTAAGGAACTTTTTGTTTAGTTTAATTTTTACCATCATTAAATTATTTTTTAGACGTAAATAAGCACTTTTTGAAGTATGTTATTTTCATCATCTGACCCTTTAACAGAAACTGAAGACTTTAATTACTAGACTACATTGAATAAATTAAAATCATAATCTGCAAAAAATAATTTTGTTTCAAAAAATTAATTTAACCTGATTTTTGTAGTTTATTTCTTTGCATCTTGCAATAAACTTTTCGACTTCTTCCTCTTCTTCTTCCTAAAAAACAAATTAAAATAGTTTTTAAGTAATTTTAGCCAGAGTTGCTAAAGGTTTTATGCTTTTTTTTTTTCCAATGTTTTTTAAGTTGTTTCATGTTCTTGAAAGTACAAGTTTTTCGTACATTTTTAGTTAAATTAAGTTAAAGGTAAAAAAAAACTGTCGTAGTAAGTATCAAAATTTTAAAAAGACTCTGTAATGCTACTTTAAATTTGTTTAATAATAAATATAAATCTGATATAAGAAAATATTGCATATGGTAGACTTTTGTAACTAATCATAACTTCATCATTCTACATGCAAAAATTATACAACATTATATTTTTTTCTTAAGATGTCAATCTCCAGGTGTTTTCAAGTTTTTTAGGATTCAAAGCGTTTTGAAAACCCTGTAGTTAGTAAAAGACTAAAAGATAACCTCGACAAGCTTCTGTATTTTGTTTCGCTTCATTAATTCTTCAGAAGGTTCATAGTCCTAAAACGATTTTGATGTTTATATAATATATATATAATAAGGGTATTATTCAAACTTGAACACCTTCTACAGAGCCCACTTGAAGCGCTTTAAATAATTTATTAGAAATGTACTATTTTAAAAATACTGGTACATATGTTTCATAAAGCTTTAATATTTCATAAAGCATTAATCATCAGCCAGTTAAATTTAAAATAAAAAGCACTGTACTAAACATGTATGCAAAAGTTATGCAAATAACTATGTTCATGTATATATACACAAATATAAACTAAAAAAAAATTAATAATTAAAACTAACATCTGCATCTATAATTTCACTCTGTTCAAAAGTAGACATGTATGAACGTTTGTTGCCGGAAAATTGATTTGACTTAGCTTTTTCATCTTGAAAAGTCGGATGACAAATTAATGGATCTTAAAATTTTTATCTAATTTGAAAAAACTTAAAAGGTAAAATCAAACGTAAATTTTACTGCTGATGGTACTAAATTAAATATTTTAGACCAAATAATATTTTTAATGTATCATTTAATTCTCTTACTTGTAAAGTTTAAATTAATCTAATCTAGACTTTAAGTTTTACTAAAAACAACTGAAATTTGTACACTGAAACAGTTTTATTTAAGTAACTCATTGTGAAGTATATTTTTAATTTTTTGATTTGAATAAACTATTATGGTACTTAAATACAACTCTTTAGTACTTAAACAGTACACTGTAAGGCTAAAAGTTAAAACAAGTGTAAGAATTAAGTCATTATTCTACTTTGTAAAATTTACATACGGTTTTCTGTTAAAAACACTTGTGCAGACTATAAAATACAGTTCTTAAATTCTTAAAGTTTGAAAACCAACAAAATTGTTTAATGAACCAATAGTATTACTAAAAGAAAACTTTATTAAGTGATAAAAGCAGTTTGAAAAATAATATGATAAACTGTTAAAAATAAATTGAGTTATTTTTTGAACATTTTTCAAATTTCATGAACAATTCCAATTACTAATTCTAATAACCAGTCTAAAAATTATAAGTTTTCTTAAAATAATAAAACCAAAACTAAAACCATTGTCATTGAAATTTGTCCAGAAATCAACTATGGTTCTTGTGTTTTCTTCTTTGGCTAAAAATATTAGGTTTTAGAAAAACCAAATTGTTTTTTTATAAGAATAGCTGTAACTTTTAGGTAGATACATTAACTTTTAAAGTTTTTTATGTGAAAACTTGAGTTTTTTTTCTAAAAACTTAAAACTGTGAACAAAACTAAGAAAAATTCTAATAATGTTACAAATGTTTTTTTATAGGTAAGTAATGTTTTAACTTAGATTACCATTTCTTTTCTTGATAAGATTCAAAGGCTTTTTGTCCTCAATAGAACTTATGTTCAGCAAAATTAACTTATTATTAATTTCTTCAATTTTTTGTTGCTGTTCCAAAAGTTCACTTTCAGTTTTTGCAATCAAGTCATCAATGTTACCTTTAACTATTATTTTTTCTTTATATTTAGATTTGTGTTGTGAATCCATTTTCTGTTATTAGTTTTGCGTTCAGAAACTCTGTTTGAAAAAAAACATTTGTTATAGTATTGAATAGCTTTTAAGATGTTAACATAAAAATAGTTATAGTATAAAGCACTAACACATAAGAATTTAAACTTCCAAAATAAGTCAATGTATACCAGAAAATATTTACATAAAAAGTATTGGTTCAATTTGTTCTTCTGATATGTGTGGGTTTTTGTAGGGAGGTACTACAAACAAAGTAATGACGTACTAGAGTTAGTTTCTCAGTTGATCTCTTTATGTCTGATGTGTTACAAATTTTATTTTTAACTTGTCAAGAAGGAAGTACAAAGGTCATAGACTAATTGTAGATTTAACATTTCTCAAGTTAAACATAATGTGTAATTTCACTTTCACTTCAAAAAGTTAAAACTTAGTTAACCAAAACAGAACAAAAACCAAAGTCAAAGTCTGGTTTACAAAGCAAACAATTTCTTGGTTGCCTGTTATTGGAAAAAAAACTACAAGCTTAAAATTTTAATGGAAAACTCAAATAATCAAATAAATTTATAAGATTATGTTTTCCTATGAAAAATTTACTGTAAATAAAAATCAAACCAACAATCAACTTAATGAATTTAGTTGGGTGGCAATTCTTGTTGGCTTGTTGACGATTTATTTTACTTAAAAATTTTAACTACCTTTGCTTGCAAAATTGACATAAAAACTTTCCTAAAATTGGTGACTTAAACAAAAAAACTGTATTCTGAATCATGTGCGACAAAATTAACTAAATATTGAAAGTTTTAAGGGCACGTTTACCTACTTGTAGTGTTGTAGTGTGTTATAGTGCATTATAATAACTACTTGACCATCAGTAAGAAGTAAGTTAGTTGTATTCAGATTGTTAGTATTAGTTGTTTAACAAGTAAGAGTAATGATTTATTTTTTATGTAGTTTCAATAAAACGTTTCTAAACTTATAACTACAGGTGTTCTAAACCATCTTTGAATATTCATTGGTTTGTATATAGTAAATAAGTTGAAAATTAAAATATGCTTCAACGCTAGTTCAGAAAATTAAAAACAGAAGATAATTTACAATTGTTTTTAATTTAAAAGTTAAAGCTTAAAATTTAGCAATGCTTATCATTTTGAACATAAGCTTCTACTTATGCTAATTCTAATATATAATTTGTTTACATTGCATTTGGTTACATTACGTTTGTATTGTTACAATATACCAAGAAAATCTCTTATAGAATGAGTAGTTTTCACATAAAATTAAAACTTTTATTTTAAATCTCTCGTTAGTAATCTGTTTTTTAAGGAAAGTTTTATATTAATATCTAAAAAGAAGATTTTATGTGAAAATTACAAGGTCAAATAAAAATGATGAAACTTGTTGTGAAACATTTTTAAATCTTATCTAGCAAACGTATCTGCATAAGTGCTCCAGCCACGTTTTGCATCGGGCTTCTAGTAATATTTATATACTTTGATAATAATTTCCAAGTTGTAGTCAAGAAAAAAAAATAAACTACAGACTTACTAGTGACATATTTTATAGATTTAACTTAGTTTCAAATGCTAACTACTTAATACAACTTTTTTATTTTGTTTAATTTAACAAAACCTTAATGTAAAAGTTTTAGACCATATAGTTTAAACTTTTAGTTTAGTAACATAACTTGTTTTAGTTATATCACTTATTGAAACATATTAGCTCATTAATGTTTCAAGCAACTTCACAATAGCTTTGCTCAAACTGCTTATGGGTTCTTACTTTCGACAATTGTTATAACCATATATGTAATTTTATATTATAAACGCATAAGATGTTTATGCTTCAACAACTTTTTATATACTCATTATTTTTTCTTTTATTATCATAACTCTATATTTCATCAGGGTAACGGTTTCTTTTTTTCTTTCTCTCACTCTCTCTATAACTTATATTTTTAACAGTTCTGTAACTTTCAAAAATTGGTATTTTCTCCCCAAATTGTTTATTAAACTTATTCATAACTAAAATTCATAAGTTTTTTTTTTTCAAAAGTTTTTTTTTTTATAATTTCATGTTTGTGCCGCTGGATTGACTAAAATGTAAATTAAACAAAAACATTTTTGATAAAAACAAACCAGTAACAAATACAACAAGAAACTAAACCAGAGTTTCCCAATTTTTTTTTTCAAAAAGGAATTTTTGTTATTTATTTAGAAATAACATAAAACGCATATTTCAAGCTGTTTATAAAACTATGTTGCGAGAACTTCAAATCATTTACTAATTTATTTATTTAAGATTGAAATAAGTATATATTTATACTTTAAAATATTTAACAAAAATTTATCTATTACTCAGTGAATTTTTTTTGACCAAGCAGGAAGACCATGATTAAAAAAAAAGTGAAAAAGCCAAAAATGGCCATACTTCAAAAAACATTAAGTTTATATGAGTACAAAAACACAAAGGAATATTAAAAAAATAATCATAGAATATATGTTACTTTTGAGATATGTTCCGAATACTAAAAACGCGAAAATGTCCCTCTTTTTCTATAAGCTCTAGCATCAACCCAATAAACCCAAACTCAAAAAGAAGCAAATTTTATTATTACTCTATTACTTAGCAATTAAACTCTGTAAAAATTTTATTTTAAAACGAAAGAACATAGAAATTATCATGTCTTGAAATTATTTGTCAAGAAAATGACCAAAAAAATGGTTTATCGTTATTTAACAACCCTCTTACTTTAATGTATTTACAACGGAACAGAAGTAACTTCCCAACTTTAAACAAAAATTTCAGCATAATTTATTTGCTCCTGATAAAAGATGTCTTCGACAAAAAAAAAATGTTTATGTACTATTGACTCAAAGTCTCAACTTGCTGTTTATATATTAAATTAAACGTTTTTTTTTGTTTTATATACACTTTTGGTCGACGTAAAGGCTTATATTTGTAATAAAAATTACATAGACAAAAAATTTAAAACAGACTTCTTAGTTAAATTGAGTTGATATAAGGTATTAATGAGAAAATTTAACTTGTTTAAAAGTATTGTATTTTAAAAGTTAAAAAGATTGTTTAAAAAAAGTTTAAAGATAAAATAGTCAGCACTCAGTTGAAAATAGTGAAAGTCTTTAATTGTAATGATGGTGATAAAAAAAGAAAGAATAAAGAGTTTTAGATAAATTGATGAAAAATGAAAAATTTTCAGGCACGCTGTGTTTTTTATAAAAAGTTGCATACTATTTAGTTGATAGATTATTACTAATGTGTGTATGATATGAACTAAAAAACATAGTTGGTTACTAAATGACACAATATTGAAACTAAACTAACTAAATTCTATTCAAAATTTTGAAATAACCTGTCCTAAATATTTAAAAATCCTGAAAACATCCTATATACACAAATAAAACAAAAACTAAAAAACAGTCAACCCCTTGATGGAATTTCAAAAAATAGAAAAATCCTAAAGATCAGTTTTAAGAACTGCAGCTAAAAACCAAACCATTAATCCGTTAAAAACTTTGGTTGCAGTTATTGTTTGCTTGTTAGTTATTTATTTTATTTATATGCTAATAACCTTTTTGAGAATTTGAGATTTGATCGTCCTAAGATTGGTGAACAAAAAAGCAGTTGTTTTCTGAATGGTGTACAACAAGAGATTTTTTAATTAAACGAATAACATTTAAGTTTTATATTAAAATTTTAAGGTAAAATTTTTATTGTGTATTCACTTGCTTGATACTTATAAAGGCTTAAGTGTTTAGTATTTTAAAATTACTTTAATTATATAAATTCAGAGATTAAAAGATTAAATTTTAATTTTACATATTTGATAAACTGCATATAATCTGTCAGTTAAAAAACTAGACTATATATAATTGTTGAGACTTATTGTATACCATTTATCAAACATGAGTAACTGTTTAGGAGCTCAAGCCCGCCTACCGTTTCAGACTTCTAGTACTATATAATATATATATATCTTGATAGTTTCTTTTAAATTGTAAACTAAAACAAAATCAAAACTTTGGACTTACTAATGACATATTTTAAATGCAGCTCAGTTTTAGATGTTAACTGATTAAAAAAAATTGTATGTCAACAAAGTTCTAGAAAAAGTATTAAAACTTTACTCTTTTAAAGTGACATACAGAGTTAAAATTCTCTAACAAAAGTTAAAACTTTAAAGACAATTCAAGTTTTTAAACAACTTTGTATTAGCTTAGATAAAAATATTTTTAGATTTTATATCTAACAGTTTTGGTAAATAATAAATAAATGTAATTTTATACTATAAACATTTTTCGCATAACTTTTTCACGCATCATCAATTTTTCTCAGTTTTTTTTTCTTATTGGTTATCACAACTGTATATTTCATCATGATTATAACTTTCTTTTTTCTCTCTCTCTAAGTTTAATTAATCATTTAACTAATTTTTAGCTCTTTCAAAGCTTTCTAAGTTAATCATTTTCTGTTTGTACTAATTTAATAAGACAATTTATCACTTAAGATTAAAAAAAGATTTTATTATTTTGTAAGTTAGTGCCGCTTTGTTAGTAGACTGAACAAAGTGGTCTGAACAGTTTCAAAACATAGATACTTAAATATTAGACATTGTTTTTTTTAACTTAGTTAAACTAAAATAAAAGTTACAAGTTTAAGTTCTTTTAAAGCAGCTTTTTTTCTCAAATTGAGTTACACTTACAAAACAAGTCTCTACTTTTATAGATGTAGTTTTTTGAATATAGTGTGAAATAATCGGATATTTTTATTTACAAATATACAAGTATATATAATTACAGCTAATAGAAAGTTCTTGAACGATTAAAAGGGTTTGTTTAGCAGAAAATTTAAAGTGAAAAAGATAAATTAAAAACAATTATAAGGAAAGTTAACTCTATTGAAGCATATAGTTTGTGATAATGAAAAAATGTAAAAAGAGCTTAAATAACTAGTGATGCATGAAAATATTGAGTGCTCATTTTATAAGCTTACATGTAGTTTAATAACTACAGCTATTGTTTTTGATAAGCTCATTTAAGTTTACTACATATTTTTTTGTTTTAGAACTAAGCTGTTTGACAACAGGATGAAACTGAACAGTTTCAAAAGGTAGATAATGATTAAATGTAAGACATTGTTTTTTCAGAAGGTTGAGCTCTTTTAAAGCAACTTTTTTTTTTAGATTGAGTTACACTTACAAAACAATTCTTTATTTTTATAGATATAGTTTTTTGAGTATAGTGTAAAATCTATGATCAGAGTCTGTATAATAATAGAAGCTAGGGTTAATGGACTTTTGTAGTCGCTATCCCTAGTTTACTATTTGTGTAGTTTGAAATAAGAACTTAATTTTTTATTTCTGTTTAAGTGAATAGGGGATTTTGTTTAAATTAAAGTTTTGAATATTTGCAAAGTTTATGTTGCACAAAATAAGGAAAGCCATCCATTTTTCAATCACAAAGGTTAAGATTCCTAAAGGTTTGTAAAAACTGAACTAAGTTGTTCATTTTATTTTGAAAGTTTTCAAAAACTAAAGCCAACTTTGGCTAGTTTAAACACTATGAATAAGAACTCAAGCTAGCTTGGGTTCTTTCTATTTTGTTTTAAACGCAGGCTGGTATGATTACTTCTTAAATTTTAGTTAAGTTTTTTGACTTTATTTTTTTACTTCTTAACTTTTTTCTAGAAAGAGTAAAAAGTTCTTCTAGTATTTCTACGCCAATTAATTAATAATTTTTTACCAGAAAAATTATAAATATTTTTTTTTATTTACTTTTACTTTTTTATTTATTTTTTTTATTCTCAAAAACTCAGACTGCTTAGGTTAGTTTTTGATCACTTATGTTTAGTTTTAAAATAAACTTTTAATTTTACTATGGTGGGATGTCTTTTAGATGTTTTAAATTAAAAAAAAAATTAGTTTAAAATGTTTTATTGAATAGTTATAATAAGGTTTGTAAGTGGAATAGTTTTGTAACTTATGGATGTGGGTAACTAAATTATAAACTTTTAAGGTTACTTTAATGTTTACAATATATTACACCCAGCACAAATATCCATAGTTGAATTTAAAATTAACTTATACTAAACGCTGATAAGAAATAATACTTACACCTACTCTATATAAAACTAAGCATGACTTGAATGAACATGTTTTATATTAATAAACAATCGCAAACACTAACAAATATATAAAGAATATTATACTTCAGGGAATACTTCAAACGTGGTCAAAGCTTTTACACAATATTTAATCTAAAAGGAATATATTTTAAGAATGTATAAAACAAAACAAGATTTAACTACTTAAAATTAAAAAAAATACTTATAAAGTATAAAATGACCAAGCAAATACTATATACAACACAGTAATACAATACTAATGTCTATTTTAGAATAAAATGTATACCGCAGCAGGCTGTGGCTAGAATGCCCCCATAACTCTCTGTGGCTGGTTTGTAAATAATGTCCTTGAATTTATTTAACATCACATCAGGAATTTCTTGTCTGATTTTTTTTCTCCTTTTCCTAACTGTATCAACATTGCATCATTATTTTCATCCGTTTCTTTCTGGGAATTCCCCTTAAACACAAAACGGTTCCAAATGCAATTTGATGTAGCGTTACAACAAAGTTGTTTTTAACTAAGCAATTTAAATTTTGCTACATATTGCTAAAAACATTTTGCAACATACTGCTGTATTAAGTTGGTTGTTTTGTCTAAATGTTAATAAGAGAAAAACTTTATTACATATATTTTTTTTTCTTGCAGTGTTTTTAATAACATAGGACTTTAAATATTGTGTTTTTTTTCTAAGTATTTTTTTTGGTTAGTCTATTAACATTCTGATTACTTACCATAATACTAATTTAGTATGCATTGGCAGCAACTAGTTGAGATTTCTTTTTTTTTGGTAGTGATAACATGATTAGATCTTATTTTTTTATTTACAGCATTGGTAAACCCCTGCTTGAGATTTGGCTTCAATACCTTCCCCGACAACTCGTAGTTACTATTCAAATTTTAAGATTTTCTAAACCTCTAAACAATGTACCATACCCACAGCATAACCAAGGGTCTATTGTTAAGAAGTGTAGATTTTGGTAGCAAGCAAAATTATTGTAAGACACTGACTTGACGATAAAGGTTTTTATTGTTTCTAAAAACAGGATTTAAAACTAATACTTTTGCAATAGACAGGGTTGACATCTTACCTGGAAATTTAGAAAAACCTGGAATTTGATAATTGTGGCAAAAAAAACTTATAACGTGTTTATTTTTAAGAAAAATCACTTAAAACCTGGAAAAACCTGGAATTTTAACAATGTTTACATGTTAAATAAAAAAAATTTGATTTGACCGAAAAAGTCTACCACATAGATAAAAATTTTTGTCATCAACAACAATTTTTATATAAAAAACATTTGAAGTAGCTTTTCAATATCTTTTGAATGTTTTTACACTATTCAGTTGTTTAACTTAAACTTAAATTTAAACTAAAAGTAGACCCAAAAACATATACTTAAAAAAACCTGGACGAAATTTTTAAACCCTGGAGAAAATTTTCAAAACGTCAGTGGCAACCCTGAATAGAATTTATTTTCACAATGCTAAGCCCCAGAAACAACGACCTATCAGTAAAAATATACCGAAAAAAAAAAGTATATTATAAACACACTGTTTAAACGTATAAGAATAATCCTAAAATTATTCAGAATGACTTATATCAAGCCTATTATTTTAAACTAGTGTTTAAACTAGTTGAAACAAATTTTAATAAAAAGCAATATCACTGATAGCTTTCACAAACTTCAAAAAACTTATTGATCACAACATGCAAAAATAAACTTTCTAAACTTATTGTTTTTACCTTTTTACAAAAGTGTCTTAAAAAGTTATTAAAACTAATTTTTATTCAAGTTTTATACTTATGATAATTTAAGCTTTATCAAAACTAAATACCAAACAACTTGATTAATTTTTGAGTTTTTCTTAACAACCTAAGTCAAAATTAATTTTGTTATCTTTTTGGTATAACATTATATTTAATTAAATTAAGTTATACGTGTGATGTTAATTAAGTTAAGTTGTAAATAAGTGGTTTACGACTCGATAACCGAAAGGTTCCTTTGTACACCAGGTTCTTAGACCGAATTTTTTGAGCGCTTTTTTTAATTGTTCAATAAACAATAATAATGTACAACAATTTTTCTACAAATTACTTCCGTTTATCAAAATGAGGTATATGAGTTTTCAGATTACAGTTTTAGTATAACAATAGATTTATTAACACTTTAGTTGGAATCAAACTATTTTTGTTTTGTTTTTGGTTATGGTATGATTATATTTTTAATTAAATTACTTTAAAATCTTATTAAGTTAGAGTAATTATAATATAATAAAAGTAAAATGTGAATAAACTTGTTATAGTAATATAATTACCACAAACCCAGGGTACTCAGGAAATGTCAAGCTAGTTTGGGCTGTTTGGAAAATCAAGCTGACTCAGACTGTTGTGATCTTTTCTTAAAACTCTTGCTAGTTTTTCTGACTTTAGACCGTTTTATCTTAGAAGCTATGTATTTTAAAATCTATGAAGTTTTTCAAGTCGTTTTGTTATTATTTTGAAAATTTATTTGAGCTTCAATATTTTTTGTTTTAATTTCTAGTTTTTATTTCAATTACTTTTACATTCAGGCTAGCTTGAAATAAACAAGGTTGGCTTTTCAGGTTAAAAGACCTTAAATGTTAATTTTTAAATTTTAAAAAAAGGTTTAGATTTATTTTTTAAGTTTTTAAAATTTTATTACAGTTCTTAATAACCAAGAAAAACGTTCAACTCTAGTAAGTTGTATGTAAAATACTATTTCTGACTTCTTTAAATATTATAAATTTAAAACAGAAACTTACTTAAGTAATACTGTCAATAAAAATGGAATCTCATAAAAAGTCTAAGTATAAAGAAAATAATATATTTGATGATAGTATTGACGACTTAATTGAGAAAAAAGAATTTGAACTTTTATCACATCAACGAAAAATTGAAGAAATTGATAAAAAGTTATTTTTGTTGAATAACGTTATTACTGAAGACAACGAGTCTGAAAATTTTATCAAGAAAGTAGATGGTAGTTGAATTGAATTATTACCATTAAGTACAAGTTACATCAATTTTTACAGAAAAAATATAAAACAACTTTATTTTCTAGTTTTAAGTCTAATTTTAAACTTAAAGTTTTGCCAATAAAGGATTTCAAACAGTTTAAATGAATATTATAATAGTTAAAACATCTATCTGTGAGGTTTTTTTGTTTTTATTCATAATAGCTTTAAAAAATTAAAAAATTCAGCCGAAGAAGAAAATACTAAAAATGAAACTGGACTCGGTCAAAACTTTTATAGCAAAGGTTGTTATTTTCTATACTTTTTTAATTTACTAGTTTAATTAGTTGATTATAATTTTAGTAAAATATAAAACTATCATAAAAAATAGCTTAAACTCATGTCTAATTTTTCTTTTAGTTGCTTAAAAATATTTTTTACGTTTTTGGTAGTTAAATTCCATTTAAACAATTAAAAAACTTTTTAGTTTTAAGGAATTTGATAAATTGTATTTCACAGTTTCCGAAGTTTTTTTTATATTACAAGTACAAAAACTAAAAAGTTAATTTTTGAAACATTATTAATGTTTTTTACAAAAATTTATAAGCTTTTTATGGCTATAAAAACACTATAAAAACAGTCAAGTGTTTGTGTAGAACTATTTAAAAATAGTCTTATCAGTTGCGTAAATGTAAATTTTAGATAATAATAAATAATGGTCAACATAATTATTTATAACTTTAGAAAACAGTATATATTTTATTATTGCTGTAGGAACAGAAATGAAAATTTTAATACCTAAGTTTAGTTTTGGAATCATTTTTTTTGTCATCCAAATATTTTTAAAAACAAATTTAATGAATTTTCAGGTAATTATAGTTCTTACAAGCCGAATTTCGACGAAACTAAAAGAACAAATGCAAATGTAAGTTATTGCTAATAATTTTGTTTTAGTGCTTAGTTGTTTTATTTATGAACAACCATTAAGGGTTCACAACTCTTTTAAATAAGTTGTGTTTACGGTGTGCACGAAAGTCTTCTAAAACACACACTAGACATTCTGGAGTAAATGATGTAGAGCAAAATAAATTTTTTGTACATTGTTTGGGAACTTTAAGCTTAAAAGGGAGGATTTTTTTTAAATTCTAGTTTAGTGTGCTCAGATTTCAATTACTGTTAAGACCACTGTTCTATAGAAAATTGATAAAAATAATTAAAATAAAAAAGCTTATAAGTTAAACGAAATTATTTAATTATTACATCCGTAAAGCATTATAAAAATTTTGTTAAACAACTTTGTTTTTAAAGGTATTTCAAAACAACAAAATAGAGGAGTTCATTTCAAGATGCAAGCTAGAAAATTACGAAAACAAGGTTAAAATTAAGACTTAATTGTAAAAATTAAGTAAAAGAACGATCAAAAATAAACTATGATGGTGTTAAAGTATTTTTGATAAAAAAATATTAAAATTACATCTGAACTTACAATAAAAAGATACCTTGTTTTTATTTTTATATTAGTTTTTAGTAGTTGTATTTCAATAATTAACTTTAATTAGATATTATGTAATCCATTGGTAATGCATCCCTAATATTAAGTTTTGAATATCAAAATGAATCTGTTCAGCCAATCATAATCAGCATATTGCTCTTTGGCAAATCACTTATTATTATGCACAAAACCCGGATTGAGGATGTAAAAAGAAAAACACATTTTTATTTTTGGCTTGCAGCCACTTCTGTGTTGTTGGTTCACAGTTTTATATTTGGATTTGAGTGTTGGTATCAGTCCACTTACAGCTTATTTAATTTGGATTTGTTACTTGTTTGGACACAAAGTCTATATTTGATTTTGAATAGTTGAATTTCAACTCAGCAGTTAGTTTCAAGTTCAAAATAAAATTACATTTTTACAAGTACAACTGCCTATTTGTATAATTTTTTTAGGGGCTTATACTATTACATTGCAAGGTTTTTTTTTGGTATTTGACTTGTTTGCTAATTTATACAATCTTGTTAGGACTGAAACTTAAACTATTTTTTATAACTGACTAAATTGCCAATTTTGTAGATTTGTATTAGTTTATTGAGTTTAAGCTTAATAAACTCATTATCTCACATTGACTCTGAATTTATTAAATTAAATTATCTTTTATATATCTTTTATAATTATCAATTATACCTAATATGGACCCTAGCTATAAATCCCCATTTAGTCAAGATATAGCAAAGCTACCCTCTAGGTTTAGCATGGCCACTAATATGTCCCCCACCCAGGGGCACTCCCCCCGTAAGTCACAATTACAACAATTCAAATTTCTTTTTAATTGAAGGAACAAGTTTTGCGAGTAATGGAAAAAAACAATAGAAATGAAGAAGTCAAACAGATAATAGTTCAAGGAATTCCATGTTTTGTAGATGTTACTGATTTCAGAAGTCTTGGTTATTGGGTTACTAACTCTGTAAGTAGTTTGATTTACCAACATAGAATATCTTAATCGTATGTGAACAATTTATTTTATATAAACAGATAATAAAATTCTCTATTAATTCCTACCTGATAGATAGTAACAAAAAGAGTTCAATTCAATTTATTGATGACTCGGTAATAAATTTAATGTTCAAGGAAAACTCGTTTATGAAAGAAAAGTTTGAAGAGGTATCAATTTTTTTCTTAATTAAATAACAAGTACTTTAAATAAAGTATAACTATTTTTTAGCTTCAGTTGGATGAATTCAATTCTTTCATATCATTTTGTTTGGTACGAGAAAACCATTGGAGGCTTTTAGTAAGTTCATTAATTTATTTTTAACTTTAACATTTGTGCTAATTTACATAAACTCTATATTCTTCAACAGTATTTTCACAACAAAAACTTTTATGTTTTTGACTCTCAACTTGAATGTGAAAAGGAAAAATACTTATCAGAGTATGCAGTGTCTACATTTAAGTAAGTTCTTTAGTCTAAATATTTTTATTGCAATTAATGGAAAAATTTAAAGTTTGAAAATGGAACTAGGAGCCTGTTTACAAATCAAACTATAAAAGTAATAAAGTATATTACAGTAAATTGAGTAGTTATGAAAAACTTGAAAAAAAAGTTATGAAAATTATCCATAAGATAAACATTTTTTACATCTAAAATGATAAGTAATTAAGGTATTTTTACAACAGTCAAGTTCTTAGTACATCTGTGACAAGCCAAAAAAGTAAAAATTGGTTAGACAACTGGAAACCTGGTGTTATCAAACATAATAAACAAGAAGATGAATCAAGTTGTGGCATCCACGTCATTGAGGTAAATTTGATCTGTATAAGAAATTTTTTTTCAATACTTGATATGAAAAAATAAACTAAAGAATGTTCAAAACTATTTAAATAAAATTGACTTTTTAATATTTACAGTCATTTTTCGACAGCGATTCTTAAGTATGTTATTGTAAGTTATAAAAATTAAATTAAGTTTATAAATGATTTAAAAACCAAAATTATTTTTTAAAATAAAACTCAAGTTAATGCTGTTTATGATTTTTAACTTCAAATGTATTAGATGTAACTCATGATATGCTTTAATGGACTTTAAAGTTACTGTATTTAAATTAAATGATTAAGTTTTTAAAGTATTTTTACTGGTTCTACAAAGTGCAATTTTACTTTGTTTTTAAATCTATAACTATATTTAAGTAAATAAGAAAACATACAGTAGAAATAACTAAATATATAACTAGCGTATAATTATAAACTGTATTTATCTTCAACATAAAGTTTAAAAGGGTTTCTACTCTGACGCTGCATACTTCAAAGTTTTTAATAAAAAAAGTATTTTTTTAAATACTGTTATTTGAGAAGGGTATGAATGATAAATATTATATTATACTTTTTTATGATACAAACGTTTATGCACTGTTTTGTTTAATCACAAGGTTTTGGTAGGCGTGAGCTGACCTTGTCAAATAACAACGTAATGTTAATAACATTTAACCAACGGTAAAATGAATTTGAACTCATTGATGCGTAAAAAAATAAACAAAAAATTGATATTAAGTATTCAAATTTAATTAAAAATGCATAGTAGGGTAAAATTAAAATTGGTACTAACTGATGAAAATGAAAAAAAAAATTAAACTATATAAAATATGAACTGAAACACAACAAAGTCTTAACAAAGAAGTTCTTTAATTTCTAACAGATAATTCAAATGTTATTGTTATTTAAATTTCTAGGTTTTTGATTTATTACAATAAAATAATAAAAATGTATTTCTGTTTCTGCATGAACTCATTACTTCTGATATTTTATTTATGTTTTTTTTTTGCTTGAAGAACCAGTAGTGCTTCCTTCAAGCACAATCTGCACGCTTCTGTTCTGGGTCTTGATTTATACTCTCTTTCTAGTATTTTCCAAGTTAATTCGTAATTTCTATTTTCTTTTTTCATTTTATGTATTTTTACAGTTCATTTGCCTGTTTGTATTGTAAATAATTGCGATCTTCTGGTTTACTGTTCATTGCTTTTTTAAAAGTAATATTATACTTTTTTTAAACTAAAAAATTAACTACTTAAAAAGTCAAGCATGTATATAATTATTTTGTTTTAATGTAGTATTGAGATTAAACAAATTATTTCAAATAAGTTCACTTAAGTATTTTTTTAATCATATGCACAATGCACATATTTATCTCAGATCTATGATTTTTTGTTGTACTTGAAAGATTTCTAAATTTTATATATTTCTATTTAGGCTGCATATGAAATCATAAAAAGTTATCCTAATGTCCCTTCCTACATTTGTTTAAGCAACAATATAGAATCATCAACCAAGAAAAGAATTCAAATTGGAAATGAAATTCTAAACTTCGATGGTTTGTTAAAGATTAAAATAAATTTAGTTTTCATTATGCAATTGAAAATAGATTATACTTACATTAGAAAAACTTTTAAATAGCTTTAAGTAGTTTTGATTCTGAAAGTTTTGTTAATTTTAACGAAAGTACAAAACGAAAAAAAATATAGCTTTTAAAAAAGAATAGTTTGATTTGTTTTTGTACGTTTTATATTTTCTTAGATTCTAGAAAACTATTATAAATGTGTACTAAAATAATTTTCTGCTTAATAGCTTAATATAGATTAGAAACTTTTAATTTTAATTTTCATATAAGCAAGTTTTTTATTAAGTTTTATCTTATGTATAAGACAAGTCATTTAACAGTTTTTATAATTAAGTTACTTATTCTGCTTAGTTTCTTCAAGTTTCTAAAACTTTTTTTTCATGCAAAAGTGTTTTCAGAGAACAAACCCCTATGCTTTGATAAAGAAAATAACATCGCTGAAACTGATCATTGTAATGACGAACCTTTATACTCGAACTCATTTGATCGAAATACTTTAGAAGATCGGCTTTATAAGTACAGAAATGACAATTATAACCGCTTTTATAAAGACGTGTGTAAAGATAACAGCTATGGCCAACTAAAAGACAAAACTACTTTCAAAGATGACAAGCATCATCCACTTGAGGCTGAAAAGTCGTGTGTAAAAAAGTACAGAATTAAGAAGAATAAGCCTTTTGATAATGACGTAACACAACCTAATGTTGTGGATAGTACTTCAAATTATATTAGTTTAAATAAACAAAACAAAACAATCTTCCCGTATACTTCAGATGAGCTTATTACTGATGAAGATGATACCAAACTTTTGGAAAAACTTAGTTTGTTTGATCTAAAAGATACTCTTACAAAAAATTTGGAAGCTTCAAAAAAGCCTAAAAAAGTATCATTTTGTGATGAAAATTTAACTAAGATGGTTGACAAGTCTAAAAAGAGCTATGAAGTTATTGAAGTTGTGTATTTTGGAAAGTTTGATTTTGATACAAAGTTAAACACAGTAAAACATTTCAATGAATATGGAACAGCAAAAACAATAATTCAAGTTAAGATTCCTTTAAACGAAATGTTCCAAACTGATAAAAACTTTACTGTTTTCTATGAAAGAATTTACAATCATCTGTATGAAAGAGATCGTTTAAGCCGTTAGTTACTAGTTATTGCTACTTTAATTAAAGTTGTTAAAAAGCACCTAAAACTAGTTATGAATTAAGAGTTATTTTTTTCATACTTAACATGAAAAAAAAAAGATTGTAATATTTTTTCTTTTTATAAATTCATAAAATTCAATCTAACTCACAAACGTAACACAGATTTTTTTTCATTTTAGTACGCTTTTTTTAACCAAAGATACTATGTTCAATTTTTCTTTCTATAATCTTTTTTTTAATTGAAAGTAACAATACAAAAAAAGTATTTTAATTAACTCATCATATGTCTAAATTATAGAAGAAAAATTTAAGATTTCGTTTAAAATTACTAATGAAAACACAGTATAAAGGCTCCCAAAAAACCTGGAATTTGAGAAATTTTGAATAAAAAACTTAAAATGTTGAACAAAAATCACTAAAAATCCTGGATTTTAAAACTTTTACAAGTAAAATAGTAGAGTTTTAATTTGACACGATAAGTCTACAATATAGATATAAAAAAATTGTCATGATCTAAAATAATTTTATTAAAAAACACATTTATTCAAAGTATCTTTTTAATGTTGTTATACTACTTCGCACAGTTTTTAACCTAATACCTGGCTTTAAACTAAAAATATACCAAAATACGTGTATTTTTAAAAACTTGGAAGAAATTCAGAAAACCTGGAAAAATTTCTTAAACGAATTTGGCAACCCTGACAGTATAATTTTTTCATAATTGTTTAACAAAAAAATAATGATCAGTGCAACAAAATTGATAAACCTCTTAATTTAAAAATAAAGTACATGACTTTTTTTAATTTTTAGTTACATCTAGACAACTAACAGTATTATCGACGTTTATTAAAAAATATTTACTCTTAAATTTATTTTAAGTTTTACTTTAAATTCACAAAAGTTAATTTTAAAATCATCAACAAAAGCTTGAATAGTTAACTTCTTACATCTTATAGATTCATTAGCAAACAAAAGCCACTTTAGCTTTTGTTTTACAGATATTATCTGTCATAAGTACACGTTACTGGTTTTAACAAATTTATACGAAGTATTCTATCATGATTTCTTTATTACTTACTTTTTTTTTATATATACACAGTTAGGACTGTTTTTATAAATTAAATGATTATTTTTATGGCTATATTAATCAATAGAAAATGACGTAAACTATTGTACACCATTAATCAACAATTAACTCAGTTAAAAAATTTAAACAAAAATATTAACCAATATGATTTTTAATTTTTAAGTTTTGAAAAACTAAACAAAAAGTAATTATTTTGTAAAAGTTTTCCAGGCTTTATTATAATGTTTAAAAAAATAAAACAAAAACATTTCTTGTACAACAACCTAAAAAAAAAATTTCAAACACAGGTACTTACGATTGTAAGATTTGCATGAGCAGAGGTTATTCAAACTACAATGACATTATGGGTCACCTCCACTACAAGCATTTGAAGTACGTACCAAGTTCGTTGAACTGCGTGAAATGCAGCGTAAGTTTTAAAACAGGAGCTGATTTGTTCGATCATTTGTGCTCTGCGGCTCATAAATCTGTTAATTGTGTAATATTTGAAAACAACCACAAACCGTATGATAGTTCAAATCTCCGCAAAGAGAGTGGTACAAAATCACAAGAAAAACCTGCATTTGTACCAAAAATTTCGCACTCTAGTAGAATGAACACCAAAAGGCCAATAGACTTGGTTTACACTGGCTACTTCTTCGATGTTATGAAAGAGTTGCCTGCACTAACGGACATGAGAATTGAGGAAAACAAAAAAGGTGAAAATCAGTTAATAGTAAGGGTTTGGATCACAGCCAAGGATTTGTACTCAAATGTGTTTTATTCAAAAATATTTGCTCATTTGTTGTACAAGAAAATCAAAAAGGGTACGATTTTGTTTTAACTATCACATAGACTATAATAACTTTTTCTTTTGACTTAAACGTACTTAACTTTATGAGTATATTTAAGTGTGTGTGAAGATTTGACTTAGTATAATAGTTTTTATAGAGTGTATTATATACATAGCTTTTAAACATTATTAACGACAAAAGTAGTAATTTTCTACTAATCTTATTTACTTTAATATTTTATCATATTTTTAGGATCAACTGTATATTACTGTGGCATAAGCAAAAAATGCGGTTACAAGCAGAAAGATGACATACCTCATTACATTGAGCACTTTAGATCTAAACATCCAAAGTTTTTGCCAACGTTTTTAGTGTGCAACAACTGTCATTTGGGTTTCAAGCATCATTTACATCTAATAGATCATTTGAGGTACTCCAAAACTTGTAATGATGATAAGTTCTATTATGAAAAACAACTACAAAACAATTTGGGTTTGTCTAAAAAAATCAGTCGTTAAACTTGTGTAGTTTAATACTTTTTAATTTATGTACTTAAATAAGTATTGTTAGATTTTAAAATCTCTGTTGTTTATTCATTAGAATTAATTTCAAAATTTTCATATTCAAAAATTTTTTTTAGAACTTATTACTAAAATAAAATTTTAAAATAAATTGATCAGCAAATAAAATAACAAAATACCGATGAAAATTATTTTAATTTGATTGATTGTGGTTTTGAATTTTTATTTGAAAGTAAATTGGAGCTTTTGAGTTTTTTACGTTTTTAGGTGAACGTCATGACGGTTCGGGAAGTTCTGATGAGAGAAGCTGTCCAACCTCTCAGAAACAGACGAACAACTCTGAGTATAAGGATGCAAGAGAGCCAAATAGAGAGTCTACTAGTAATGTTTACTTTGATAGTAGCAGCGATAAAGACATTTATAACAAAAATAAGCAGATGAAAATGAAAGCAGATAGTACATTAAAACGTATTGATGACTGTGTTGAACAACAATCAAATTCAGTTGATCATGAATTGTTTAGTGACTTTTCAAAATTGAACTGCTATTGCAAAACCGATAAACAAAAAAACTTTACGGTTGAGCCTGATTCAGCGCCAAAAAGTAGAAAGTCTACTTCTGAAACTAAAAAGAGAAATCACAACGTTGTAGACGTTGTCCATCATGGAAAGTTTTGTTTAGACGTTGGTGGAAACAGCACAACGTTTGAAAATAACGACGGTTCGGTTCAAACGGTTGTTAGAGTTGAAATCCCTAAAAATTGTCAAAGTTCAGAAGAAGTAGAAAAAATGATATTCGCTCATCTGTACTCAGTAATCAGTTAGTTTTTGCTTGTTCGGTTGCATTTGATATATCAAAAAAAAATTATATTTAACGCAAGCGAGTTCATATTTATTTCAAGATCTGTCACAACTTGCATTCTAAGTTAAAAAAAAATTGAATGTTTTTTTTAAAGTTTTTAAGAAATTTGAAAGTACTGAAACACTATTAGAAGGTCTTTAAATATATTTTAGCTATAAATTTATTTTACCACTTTGCTTTTTTAGATTAGTAATTTTATTAAAAGTAAACTTTTATAAATTTTAAGTTAATTATTCTTTGCAAGTTTTTAAATATAATATTTCTAAAAATTTTAATTTTGAAAACTTCGTTAAATAAGTTCAATCCAAAACTTTAATAAAAATTTTCAGACGGTCAGTACGAGTGCAAACTGTGCCGTGATGTTTTCAGCAGCTACATGGGAATGTTCACCCACATGGACGAAGAGCACCCTGACAAGTACCCCGTATTTTTCGTATGCGACCGAAAGAAGTTTTTCTTGCCGTATACTTTGATCCAACACTTGTGTCATCACTAGAACGTTTAGGAGGCGATGACGTCATTATTAATTTTTTGATGAACTTTCTTTTATTTCTATCTCCAACTAAAAATTTAGATCTTAAAAATGAAATTTCTTTTATAAAGTTATAACTGACAAGTTTCAAATATTTCTGATAATACAAAAATTGTTTTAGATATAAATAAGTTTGTTCAAACAAAAATGAAATATTATAACAAATGTTTACCCAATAGATTCTTTAGACGGGCATGTTTATTTTATTCTTGAAAGTGTTGTTCATTTAAAAGAACTGTTTTTGTTTAGGTAATAAATTTAGAAAAAAGTATTAATATTTGTTTAATACATTGTTTTAATAAATAAAGCTTCTCTAATTTTTAAGGAAAAAGTAGTACATTGATAAATATTGATGATTATTTTACCAATGCACACGCACAGCGAACCGAAACCACGCTAAACATGGATTAATATTTTTATTAACAAGTAGAATACATCTACTTGTAGATATTAAAAAAGTATATTTTTATTTTTTTTTACATTATCATTTAATCTAAATTCTTCTCTTTTGAACATTACTAACTACATTTTTGAGTTAAACCTAGCTGTTGGCAACACGTACGGCCTGCGGCCGGATCCGGCACGAGGACTGAAAATAACCTGACAGTTTTTTTAGTTCAAAGAGTCCAGCCCGCCAATATCAGTACTGCAAAAAAATTTCCAGTAAATTTGATATTATTTATGCAATAGTCCAGCCCAGGGTTGCCAAAAATAAATGATTCCAAATAAATAATAAAATAATTGTGTGTTTCAGCTTAAATATCAAGCTCGATAAATTATTAATAACAATTGTTTTATTATAAAATTATTATTAACTCGACCTATGTTACAATATGTATAGAATTCTGAATACTTAATAAACACTTAAAATGTTCTTGGGCACTTGAGATCTTTTGTGATTTATAGTGATAAAATACTAGGATCCATAAAACGAATATCTGGCCAGATCCATGCCTTGTTTTTTAATTAGGCCCAGCCGGACTTAGATATAATTTTAAAGATAGTATCAGGGCGCGTCCAAATAATATTTATAAATTAAGATCTGGTCAGATCCGGATTTAAAAAGGCATTATCCGGTTGTATTCGGATACTGAATCCGGTAGATCACTGATTTGAAATTTGCCGGCCTGCAAAGTACTAAACTCAGGGTTGCCACTTTACCTGAAAACCTGGATAAAAAATGATGCATTTAATTAGTTTAATTATTATTTTATATCTAATAATCTAAATTCTAAATTATAATTATATATCTATATAACATATTATCATATATTATAGAACATAATACGCTTCAAAAAAGTATCAGATATAATACTTGTAACAAACTTATTTTTCACAAATTTTTATCTGTAGAACCATTACCTATATCAAGTTATTGTTATCTTTTCTTAGTGTTTTTATAACTAAAAATATTTGTTAAACTTTGTCAAGTTAGTAGTTTTTGACAAAGCGAATAGTTAAACAATTTCGTTAATTTGTTTGATGCACGATAACAGATCTAAAATCAATGGAAGAAAAAAGGGATTTTAATGTAGTAAAATTACAATAAATTACAAACTTACTATAATAAATAATAAAAGGCCCACTATTAACCAAAAGGTGCATAGATAGTAAAAAAATGATAATAATGTATTGGAAGCACAGCGATACATTAAACAAAACAAACAAATAGTAAATAAAATACAAATAAATAAAAACAAACTGATAAAATTCATTGCGCTTCTCATTTCATTTTTTCGTTTTCTTAAAGTTCTTTTTTTCCTTTCATTCAGACTTTTGTTAACAGTAGATCTTTATTTGGCACGGTCATTTGTAAACAACTCCCATTCACCAGTTCTTATATTCCAGCTTTTTAGGTCACGCTTGCATACGTCCTTAAAACGTAATGTTGGACGACCTCTGTAGCGTGTGCAATTGACAAACTTTGGGATTCGCTCAGCACTCATCCTCAGAACATTTCCGAGTCAGCGAAATCTGCTCACAGTACCACAAGTACGTCTCAACAATATACATGTTTCGCTACCGTATACCAGAGTACTGCATACACAGGAACAATAAACGTTAGACTTTGTGAGAATGCTTAACTTTGTTATCCAATACTCTTGCAGTCAAACAAGCGAAAGTGCCTGAGGCCTTACCTATGCGACTAGTTATTTCTGTGTCCAACTATGAGTTTGATCAACGGGTGGGAGTCTGAAGCTAAGGTATCCAAAGTTTTTCACATTTGCGATATCCTTGCCATTGATCTAGGTTGGTAGTAAAATATATGTCCCTTGACTTATAGTTTAAGTCTTTTTAAGACTTAACGTAAGGACAACAACCGAACATCCTGATGAACCATACCGTAGCTTCTGCAGGTATTTCGCAGAATGAGCAACGAATGCAATATCATCTGCAAAGAGAAGATCACTTACTGCGTCAATCTTTTAATTTCGCTTTGTTCTAGAATTACAAGATTGAAAAGTCGTTCATCATGGCTCAGGATATACTCTTTCAGCCAGCTTCTGAAGTCGAGGAAAATTTACCTTTGTGAGAGCTTTATCAGCAATTGCAAGAAGAGAAATTCCCCTGTAATTATTGCAGTCCGATCTGATACCTTTGTTTTTATTTAAGTTTATCATCTTAGAATCACGCGTAACTTGTGGCACCATACCTTCCCTCCAAGACTTTTCTAAAAAGTCATTAAGATGAGGTAGTAAGCATGACTTACATACTAGCGGAGCATTTGTGCTGGTATGCCGTCACTACCTAGTGCTTTCCAAGGAGCCATCATATCAATGGCTTAACTGAGTTCTTCAGTAGTTAGATCACAATCCAGGCCCTCCATCATTGGTTGACTATCCATGATGTTTAGTGCATCATCAGTAATAATTCTTTGTTTAGAAAACAGAACGGAAAAGTGTTGAACCAATCTACCCAACTGTTCAGTCCTACTGCAAAAGATTTTTCCGCTAATTGCAAAGGTGATATTAACTTATTGGTTCGTCCAACTGTTTTTACTATTCATTCAAAGACTGATTTGGTATCTCTTCTGTTAGCAATAGCTTGAATACGACCACCAGCTTTTAAATTACGAGCACTCGCTATAGCTGAATAATTAGAACTATGTGTTTGATTTTTTTTAATTAGTTTCTAAAAAGCCTAGCGCTTTTGAAACTTCAAATTAGTTTTAAAATCCGTTTTTAAAAAAAGTTATACCAGTTGGCGCTATACGAGTAGAAATATTTTTGAAGGTCAGTTATTTAGGTTTTTATAAAAAGAAAATAAATCATCAAAAAAATGTATAAAAATATAGTTTTTTATAAAAGGAACTACTTTATTTTTAAGTTTTGTGTAATAAGTTTTGATTGAAGTTTTCTTTAAAAAAATAGAAATTGTACTTTAAAGAAATCGTTTATTAAAAAACCTATTTTTTATTGTTTAATGCTGTTAATACAGTAGAAATTAACTAGTTAACATATTATCCTCAATCGATGTGTACGTAACCTAATCTATAAGATTTTATGCATCTTAAAGCATTATACTACTGCTAAACTTAAACTTTCCGATGCTAATAAAATCAAGTATCTCAAATAAGCTTTATTTAGTTTAATAAACGAGAAAAAAACAAAGTCAAAGTAAGTCAAAAAATTTCATCATTAAAAATCTTTGTTTTTAGTCTTCCAGTTGCTTTCCATTCACTAAAAACTCGCATCAAACTTCACATTAAACATCTTCAGATTATCCGTGACGCATCGAGCTGAAATGTCTGATGAGGCTGGTGTGACTATTGAACTCCATACCATCACAATTGACGCAAATGAAAGATTTTGGGCAGAAATTTCCGTGTTTCTTGGTAATGTGAGTTATAACCGCCATTAAACTGGTGAAGTTTCTTCGGTGGCATGTGCTACACTTGTAATCGCCTGTTGAACCTACGCATATAGTATACTTCAAAATTGGTCATTAAAACATTAACTAAACATATTGGTTTATAGTAGAGACTTAAATTCAGATACATACTAAAAAGTTGAGTACTTTTTCAAACGTTAAAAAAAATTGTAATCTAAATTAGTGTATTGAAAAGTAGTTCACTATTCTTCAGTGAGCTTATTGTTATAATTTCAATTGAACTTTGCATTTAAAATCAGTTTACGCAATTTTCTTATAATTTTATCTAATTTATTTATTTTGAATCGAAACTTTTTGCTTAAAAAAGCTAATATAACAATCAAGAACCAAAAACTAACTATCTACTGAGTATATATGTGCAAACAGCATTCCCTCTATAGAATCTGTAGACTTTAAAGTTTTAGGGATCTTAACTCGAACAATTGTGTTGTTGCAATCGAATCTTATACTGTCCTTATCAACGATAAAACCATATTTTACAGGATGAACAACATCTACAACATTAAAGTTTTTGAAATCCGCTTGTAAAATAATACTTTTTGATAGAATAAATTTATCTAGTGGTCCTTTTATGTTTGGTGTCAACACTTTGCTATGAACTTTTTTGTTTTTGTTTACATTCTGCGCTTCGTCTTCAATCGCGAGACCTTTTGTTGATTTTGATACCTTAAACTTTTTCTCATCATTTTTTAAACTGTTTAAGTCTTCAACACTTTCTGACGCGTCATTTTCTCCGAAATTCAAAAGTTCATCTGGGAGATCAAAAACAACAGTTGGCGATATCCGATAAGTTGATGTTGAATTTACCTTTTCTGGTATGAGAGGCTTTAGCAAATTATTTAGCTTTTCTTCTTTTTTATGACGATATTTTGACGGTTTTGGTTGAACTGAAGGTAATTCTTCATTAAACCAATCGTTTTGGTATTTTCCATCACTTTCTTTCTTTTTGTTATCGTCTTCTGGTGAAACTGATTGCAATTCTCGCAAGCTCTTTTGGTTGTAGCTAGTTTTGCTGTTGCTGTTATTTCTGTTGTGGTGTTCTTTCGTTTTATAAGTCAGTTGCTTTTCGTTGCAAGAACCATCGTTTATTGTTTTCTTCGGTTGGAAATATTTATGCAAGTTATTTGCAATCTTTTTATTTGAGACCATCAGACTACCAACTTCAGAGACCGAAGGAAGTTGCTGAATAAACGGATCTTTTTTTTCAACCGATACTTTATCTGAAAAATGAAGAGTTTCATAAGTTCTATTTAAGTAACAGTTTAGAATGTGTTGACTAACTTTATTATTGCGAATTTGAACGTTTTTATAAATCAGTAAACACTTTTAATAAACAGTAAATTTTCGAAGTGTCTTTAGCTTTTTTATAAACGATTAATACTTTTTTTTTTTTTATAGATAAATTACCCGTTATTGTACAACACAAAAAAAAGTTGTCTTTGATATAATTTATTTAGTCTTTTTCAGTTAAACTTCAATAAATTTTTTTTAAGCTTTTATAATAGACTTAAGGTTTCCAAAATTTACATTAATATTTTTAATAAACAAATTCATTTACAAAACGTGCATTTAAGCTGTATGAAAGTTTATAACTAAAAATATTCGAAGTTTAACCATACTTTGCCTGAACTTTTTAGCGTGACAGAATTTAGACTCCTTCAGATGGCGCTTTATTTGAAAGGACTTTTTAAAAGACTTGTTGCAATTGTTGCACTCTAATGAATCAGGCACGTACATCGGATGCTTTGCCACGATGTGTTTGCCGTAAACATTTTTGTTTATGTGTCCTTGATAACTGCACGTTGGACTGATGGCGCAGTAATGAGCAGTTGATCCTTAAAAAGGCATTAAATAATTAAGAAAATTATCCTTTGCAACATGTACAAGAAATAATTTGTTGATCTTCGTTATAAACCTTTAAGAATATTTCATAAGTAACTTAAAAACTAGTGCTAACAAGTATTTTGGAAACAAAGTGTTTTTAAGTAAAATAAATTCATAGTTGTTAGAATAAAACCATGCATGTTTGGGTTGAAAAAAATGTACGTTTTATAACATTTTAAAAGGTACTTTCAAAAACATACCGTTTGTAACAACTTCATCGAACAAATGAGAGTATATTTTCCCGTAGAAATCATCTGTTAGTATATCCCTGGTTGTAACCCAAACCCTTACTTTCAGTTGTTTACCGCACTTATTTTCTTCATACCTTGCGTCTATTTTTCTAGTTGATCTTTTCAAAACGTCTTCAATGTTCTTAGTATAAACCAAGTCTATTGACCATTCGGTGTCCATTCCGTTTAAACTTAAAATGCTGTAATCTACAATACGTTTTCTAACCGACCTTTTGCTATTTTTTTTCAGTCTTTTTTCAGCTGCGTTACCAGCACACGTTGTTTTGTGAGGCGCAGCGTACAAATGGTTGAACAGATCGGTCGTGTTGTAAAACTTTCTGCAGCACTTTGCGCACTTAAAATAAATAGGAAGGTATTTTATGTGTTTCCTTTCCAAATGCACCTTCATGACTCTGTAGTCGAAAGTTCCACTCTTCATGCAAAGTTTGCATTTGTAAACAGCTGTTAGAAAAATACTTTAATTAATTTTTGTTGAGTAAAAATTGTTTTAAGTCGGAATTATTGTAAATAACTTTATTCCTTTTAAATTTAAACAACTGCTTTTTTAGTAACCAACAGTGTTTTGCTACCTATAAAATATGAAATTTTAAAATTTAGTAAATGTTTAATGTAAGTTGTGAAATAGCAGGCACTACGTATTTTATTTCATATATAATGTTTAAAGTTGTTAAGCGAAATTTCCTCAAATCTTTAAAACAAATATTTGTGGTTTATAATAAATAAAAGTGTATCTAAATGTGTCGTAAACATACAGTTTAAATTTAAAAGCTTTTTTTTTTTTTTAACTTATTTTTAAAATCTAAATTATATACCTTTTACATCTATAAAGAACGTTAGTAAACACGGGTAACTAAAGCAGCAAGAAAAATTAACTAACGGTTGTAATAATCTCTTTCATAAAGATGATTGTAAAGTCTTTCATTCAAAACTGTTAAGTCTTCTTTTGCTTGGTAAATTTCGTGTACAGGGATTTTAACTTGAATAGTTGTCTTTACTATTCCGTCTTCAAATATTTTATTCACACTGTTTAAATCAGTTGTAAAATCATAATCATTTCCAAAGTGCACTACTTCAATGAGCTCATATTTTTCTGCAGAACTCTCTACTTTACTTGGCGCATTGAATTTGACTGATATTAGATTTGTTTCAGATTCGCATCTTTTCTTGTGTCGGTTGCTATCATCACCCTTGTTTTTTACCAAACAAACTTTTATCAATGGACTTTTCCACTTTACAGTTTGTACTTTACTAAGATTAGCACAATTCTGGTTACAATGCTGATAATTAAATGAAGACACATCAGTTTTTTTGTGGATACTTATGTTGCATGTAGCACGTGCGTCAACGAGGGAAGGCGAATCAAAATTTTCCCAAGTCTTCGAATCGGATTTATTGACGACACTTATGAGCTCTTCTAACGTGTACGGAAAGTTTGATTGATCTATTATGGACTTCTCATCACACAAATTTGTAATATCTATGGCTTTATTTTTTGCTGCTACGTTATTAACATTCAGCTCATTCTGGTTTTCCAGACGATATATACCAATCGGCATTTCATAATCTTCAGACCTGATTAGTTCAAGTTTGTTATCCTTGTAATTATTTGAACTGGGTTTATTAACAACGCTTATAAGCTCGTTTATCTTGTAGGGGGAATCTGCTTGGTTTATTTCATCAAACAGACTTGTAATATCTACAACACCGTGTTGCCTTATTGTATCATTATTACCAAGCTCATTCTGGTTTTCAAGGTAGTTTTCATCAATCAGCATTTCATAATCTTCAGATTGTTCAAACTCGTCAGCTTTATAAGTATCACTGTCACTTAATGGTTCATATTTGTTGAAGTATAAGGCATCACTGTGTTTTTTGTTGTCTCTATACAAGTCTTTATAGTTTTGTTTATTGAGCAAGTTTTCTAAATTGAATTCATCGAGAGAGTCTGAATTCAAGTATGACATTTCGTCGTTGTACTGATCAACTTCGTTGTTATTTCTTTCCATGTCAAGCCAACGAGTTTTGTTCTCTACAAACAATAGTACTCTTTAGTAACAACTGTTCAATTTTAAATTTTTGCAGTAACAACAGAAGTCTACTAACTTGTTAAACTTTCTGTAACTTGTTACAAAAGTTATTTAGCAGATAAAATTAAACTAATAGAAAAATTGCACTATATAGTAAATGACAAAATAATAACATAAATAAACATTCTTGTCATATTGAAAGTTTTAATTTACTTTAAATTTAATATTAATTTTTATGAGTACAATATACGTTTACTTGTTTTGTGATAAAGCAATGATTTATCAAAATTCTAAATTTATTCTTTTTTTTTTTTTATGATTTTCTTACAGTACTACTTTAAAGTTATAAATTTGTAAGGAAAAATAAAATTTCAAGAGTTTAAACTACTTAAAGCTTATGAGTGATTTATTTGTTGTTAAAATTAATTTAATCAGTTATTATTAGTAAAACTAAAATAATTATAAAAACAAACCATCAAATTCTAGAATTTCATTTCCAATTAGAATTCTTTTTTGGGTTGATAATTCTCTATCATTGCTCAAAAAGATGTAAGAAGGGACATTAGGATAACTTTTTATTATTTCATATGCTGCCTAAAGATAATATTAATTGTTAAAAAGTAATTAATTGATAACTACTAAGTTTCAAAACCATGGTGTACCAATTAAGTTTGTACCTGTGACCTATTTAATATGATTATCTTTTAAAGTGTATATCTGTTTCATTATTTTTAACACTTTATAACAACTAAGTTAACAAGTTTTATCAAAATTTTTAACAACAGAAATTTTATAGTAGTTTATAAAAAACTTTATGAAAATTTAAAAAACTAATACATGTGTTTGGTTTTTTAAAACCTATAACATTTCTAAAACTTTGACTACTTTTTATGGTAAAAACGAAAATTTAAAGATTGTTGAAGAGTTCATATACTCAAAGAGTTAAAAATTATACTATGGCAAGTTTTGTATTGAAAGTTGAAAGATTTCCTCAAAATTTAGAATATCTTTTTAGGTACATATCAAAAAATTATGTTTAAATAAAAATATATTTACGTTTGGTAAATAACGTGGACACTTCTTAGCTATTTTTCTATATTATCTACAAGTTAGGATCTGATCCTGACTTTTTTTTCAAACTGAGATGAAGGAAGTTTCAGATTCGGATCAAAAAAATTTTTTTTTTAATATATCATTAGCTCTTAACAAACATTGAAATTGTTTTTTTTTTCCTTTCTTACAGAACTTGACAGGCATTTAATCGTCGTGGACTAAGTTGAAAATTAACGTTAAATCGTGGGTTAAATTTCAGTTTCAGAATCCTTGAATATTTAGTATGAGTTCAAAATTTCCTGACAAAACATTCATTCTGTGAGCAAAATTTACACACTCGCGGCTGGCAGTTTTCCGACCTATATAGCATGCAGAAAAAGTTGATAAACATACCTACTTTATATATCAATAACAATTTGCATAAGTCAAAATACTGTGGTATAAAAGGTATTAGGAGGCCATAAGCTGAAAAGGCATAAAAGGAGGGCCATGAGGCGATAGTTTGAAACTTATACACTAGATATTCTGAAGCTGATGGTGAAGAGCAAAAAAATTTTATGTGAATTTGAGGATAATTTTGACAGTTGTACTAGAAGAGAGCTCCCAAAATGGACCAATTTAGAAATTCAGGAGGCATAATTTGAAACTTATACTTGATATTCTTGGGTTGATGATGAGGGGGAAAAAATAAGATCTTAGGTGTATTTAGTTTTTTGAAAGAAAGTGCCATAGCATTTTTTATTTTATCAAAGGGGGCATTGTGAAAAAAAGTTTGGGAAACCCTGACTTGTCGTGGTTGTTTAAGTTTAAATATAGACGTTTAGTTTGTATTAAAGAAAAGTTTTTAATTAATTAAGTACGTATTTATAGATTAGTATCAGACTGGATACGGTATATCACTACTTTTAACACTTAATCTGTTTTGAGTTAAGTAACTACAATTTTAATAGGTATTAGGTTTCTTCCGAGTTACAAATATTACAGTTAAGTACTTTGAAAAACTTTGTTTTAGGTTTTACATTTAAACTTTTTTTTTTTGTTAATCTGTATAGTTGTATTTCAAATGTTTATTTCATTTATACGTTTCTTTTGTTGAAAGTTATAACAGTGCTTTAATTTTGATACGTTGTAACTACAATATTTGTTTACATACATATAAAATTCACCTCAATCACGTGGACACCACAGCTTGATCCATCTAGTTGCATGTTATGTTTAATTACACCGGATTCCCAGTTACTTAACCATTTCTTGCTTCTTTTATTCGTCAAAAACATACTTAGTACTTTGCTGTTATGAAAATTAATGTCTATAGCAAGCATAGTTTTTAGTTTTTTTTTAATTTTTGTTTAACGGTTTTTATCTAAAATATTTAAAACACTAACGCTTAATTGTACAAAGATTTGTATACTTACTTAAACTTAGATTTTGTAACTTCTGATATTTCTTTTTCTTCTTCATAATCAAGTTTAGAATCGAAAAGATAAAAATTTTTGTTGTGAAAATACTGTTGAAACTCAATTTAAGTTTAGAATGAAAATTGCAAGTTTAGAAAATTAAATAATTAACTCACTAAAAGCCTCCAATGGTTATTTCGTACTCTATAAAACGTAATAAAAGAATTGAATTCATCCAATCTTAGCTGAAAAACAATCAAGTTTTCTTTTGATATACTTTTAAATTATTTACCAAACATTTAAGATTACGTACATCTTTATGTGTTGTAAAATTGTTTTCCATCAACATCCTGTCTACTACGTAGTTGTCAATGAATTGAATTGAGTGTACCCTGTTACTGGCGATCAAATACGAATTAATTGAAAACTTTATGACCTGTTTTGAATAAAATCTTAAAATATTACTTGAAATAACTTATATTGGTAGAAACAAGTTCACTAACAAAGTTTGTGACCCAATATCCGAGACTTCTGAAATCTCCAACATCTACGATGCATGGAACACCTTGTACAGTGATCTGTTTAACTGTTCTGCCTTCATTCTTTTCTTCCATTACAGACAAGACTGCTTCCTTTAATAAGATGGGTCATTTTAAAATATTTTTTAGCAAAAAGAATTGTTATAAAAAAGTGTTTGACTTGTGCGACAATGATTTCTAAAAAAAATCCTGCTCTCATTCATTGATTAAAAAATACAAATGTTTTCTTTTTTTTAACAGTTATTATTTAAACACAGCTGTACAGCTCTACTGTTATCAAACAATTGGTTTTGTTCTAACAATAGTTAATATATGTAACCTGATTTTCGTAATGTTCTATTTTGCATCTTGAAATAAACTCGTCTATTTTTTTCTGTTGGACTTTCTAAACAATTAAAATAGTTTTAAAACAATCAGTAGTATGTTTTAGTTGTATTGGAAAAATCTTTACTAATTTACCTTGTTTAGCTCTTCAATTCTATTTCTTTTTATCAATTCTTCAGATGGTTTATAAGCCTAAAACAATTCTTCTATAGAAATAATCAGATCATTTGAAAATATACAATAAAATAACTTACATCTACATCAATGACTTCGTTTTCATTAAAAGTTGACTTGTATGAACGTTTTTTACCAGGGATTTGGTTAACTTTTACATCTTGGAAACTTGGTTGGCAAGTAAATGGATCTTAAAGTTAACATTGGATACGAATCAAAAAACAACAAAAAATGTGTAGTGATAAAGACACTAATGACCGTAGTTTGGCCAGAATTCACAAGCTGATTAGGTCCGATAAACTATATGTTAAATATTTAAAGTTTTCAAGTCATTTTATTCTATATAAATCAGTACAGTAATCTTTGTTTTTAGTTTTAACTTTGTTTTTAGACTGTTTTTTTTTTGGCTGTGTTCAAGGTATATGATTTTACAAAATTAGTTTTAACTAAATACTGTACTGTTTTTTGTAAAGTTTATAAGTTAAAAGAGTTACTTTTCCAACAAGTTAAATTTTTTTTTATTAAAATATTTACGCATTCCCAAGTGTTTTATAAAACCTTCTCAAAGTTTAAGAAACATATTTAAGCTCTAGCATTTAGAAAATTTTATTGTTGCTTGAACTATACTGGACTTGCAGTACTGCATTAACAAGTTTGAAAAATTTAAAGAGTTATCAGTTTTGTAAAGAGTATAAAATAATGGTCAAAAAGGCATAATACTTTAACAGCAATATTTTTTTATGATAAGAAAAATTGGTTTATCATTTAAAGATATCATTTTAAACTTTTAGTAATAAGTATTTTATATATGTAGTCCAAGATAAACAACATTTTAAATAAATACCTTTAGAATTGGAATTTTGGTTGAACCCAGTAACGTTCCTACCACTTTCTTGCTTGGCTAAAAACAATAGTTAAGCTAAGCTATGCAGTTAAAAAAAAGTTTTAATTTTTTAGCTAGTTATGTATTTAAATTATGTAATATTTTCTGTGCAATTTCTAAACTTAAACTTAAAAAGTATTTCAGATCGAAGCGTAAAAATGTCATAAAAAACAGAACCAAATATTTTTTGTAAAGCTTATGCTACTAAATTTTTCCAGGTGTCAAAAACTTACACTTAACTTACCATCTCTTTTGTTGATAAAATTCCAAGAGTCTTTGTCTTCAGTTATATTTATATTTAGCAAAGATAATTTATTTTCAATTTCCTCAATTTTTTGTTGATGCGCTAAAAGTTCACGTTTATTTTTTGCAATCAAACTATCAATGTTAAAAGTGTTTAACATATTTTCTTTATGTTTGAAGTTTTTTGCGATGTCATATTTTAATGACAGTTTCGTAGTCATAAGCTTTTGTTTTAAAACTAATACAGCTTTAATAATTAAAGTTTATGGTTAATAAAACTAAATATAAAATAAATTAGAGTTTAAAGCAATTATTTTATAGAAAATACGCTAATGTACTGAGTAGTTTCAACGTTTAAATTTAACAAAACTTTTTTGACACAACTTACAAACAATAAAAACTGAACAAAGTATAAAATAATAACTTATGTTAAGTCTTTTACCACCTATTTCTGTTTTCATACATGTTAGTAATCAAATATAACCATGATAATTTTTCAAAGTTGTATTACATTGTAACATAAAACAATTAACAAAGATTTACTAACATATAAAGACTAGCAAAAGCACGTTATTTTGTTGTAAATCAGCTTTAGATACAAACGTTTTATCATTTAAAACGTTTAAAAAACTACTTAAAGACAATGTAAAGTTAGTCACTGTCAATAAAAACACTGATGAAAATGTTATACTGTTTATGACTTAAAGTAACAAATTTAAGTTAAACTATGTATATAAGCATTTAGATAAGAACTGTTAAGCTTTTTTGTTAAATTTAAATCAACCAATTTCATAATAACAAGAATAAAATTATGTCTTGTTTCTTATCTTTAAAACAGTGGTTATTACTAGTTCACATGCTTCTTTCAATACAAACAAGCATGCTTTATACTTTTATATGTAGCATTGAGTAATAATTTAAAACGGTATTGTTTCAAGATAACAAAAAGCTTTATTACTAATTTGATTGTTTTTACGTGGATAACTTTTACAGTAGGGAGCAAATTAAGTAACAATAAACAACTGTTAATTATACCTTTTAAATAAGCACATCGTTACATGCACAAAGCAACGTTCACAACAACTTACACATTTTTATTTTGAAATATAACTTTTAAATACAATTTTTCATACCTTAAACAATATTTTTGATCAAAAAAATTTTTATCCAAATTTCTTCAAGTTATTTTAATGACAAAGTCTTAAAGGTTTTGACTTTTTTAGTAATTCTTCAACTTTTAATAAACTTCGGCTGGTTCGATGTAACTCAGGCTTACTTGTTTTTCTAAAAGTAACAACCCTGTTTAAAATATAAAGTAGTTTATTAAAGTAGTACTTGTTTTATAAAATCAACTTATATCTTTTATAATACAAATTATAATAGATTAACTGATTAAAACTACTTAAACTTTAATAGTGTCAATTTATCTAATATGAAAAATTTTTTTTTAATGATCTAATAATATAACTTAGTATAATATTTTGATAAATTAGGTTGGATACATAAAATGTACAAAGCTAAACAGAAACTCTTTATAAATCTTTAAGTTTTTTACAGATATTGTTATTGATAAGTGGGGAGTCGCTTGCAAAAGACCACGTCAAACGGTGATTTACAACATTCGAAAGACTAAATTAAAAGAAAAAGCAACACATTAAGAAACTAAATTGGTAGAAAAATTTAAAATCAAAAAATTAATATTTCTGTATTTTGTTTTGTCGCATCACTGTGTTTTTAATTGTTCTTTTATTGTTGAGTGTCTTGTACATGTTTTTTAACAAAAGGTGTAGGCTACCTCGGCTGATAACTAGCTTGCTATTTTTTATAGAGTAAAGTGGTAGTTAAATAAAATAAAATATTTTATAAAATATTCTAAAATAAAGATAGAGAAGTAATAAGGACATAAGTATTTTAGACTATAAAAGTGATGTGTACTTTAAGACTCTTCCTTTTTTTTGTTTGTCTTCTTTACAAATACATCTCCTACTAAGTAGACGGTTTACTATCATTTCTAACTCGCTATCATTTCTAACCCGATCATTTTTAACCCGATCACTTCTAACCCGATCACTTCTAACCCGATCACTTCTAACCTGATCACTTCTAACCCGATCATTTCTAACCCGATCATTTATAACCCGATCACTTCTAACCCAATCACTTCTAACCCAATCATTTCTAACTCGATTACTTCTAACCCGATCACTTCTAACCCGATCATTTCTAACCCGATCATTTCTAACCCGATCACTTCTAACCCGATCACTTCTAACCCGATCACTTCTAACCCGATCACTTTTAACCCGATCATTTCTAACCAGTTCATTTCTAACCCGACTTAACCCAATCATTTCTAACCCGATCATTTCTAACCCGATCATATCTAACCCGATCATTTCTAACCTAATCACATCTAACCCGACAACTATTAACCCGATCTGTATCAATATGTTTGTTTATTATTGTTTTAAAATAAGGGTTTGTTTTAAAAACAAAATAATCTCAACAAAATTGTTTTTTAATGAAATTTAGTTAGTTTTGTCTAAAATAAAACTTTATGTTCAGATAGCTTTTGTTAAAATTTAATTTTTGATATTTATTGCTGTTGGAAGTTTTTTATTCTACACTTGACCTAGGCATCAAAAGCTAAGCCACTTAAACTGAATGACACTTAACAAAGAGGCGAAAATTTATATACCTTAAAATGAAAAACTATAGTTTTATCTAGTTTTATCTAATATTTATAGATCAACAGCAGAAAAATTTTACACTTTAGTATAATACTAATTGACTTGAAGGACAAGGTTTTTAATACATTTGGTTTTAATTCCATAACAAGAAAGTTTAACATCAATTCTTTCATCGATCAGTGAGCTCCAATAAAACCAAACACAGTAGCACAATCTTTCAATTTAGAATTAAATTCCGATTTTTTTTCATCAAAAAAAAACGTTCTCTTAAAAATTCAGCAATACATATTGAGACGATTTAGTAAAATAATGATAGAAGTGCAGCAATTAGCAAAATAGTCTGAAATACGCACTTCTTCATTAAAAGAAGTTACATAGATACTTTTAAAAAATTCTTTTAGAACATACTAGAATGTCAGAATTTAAATAAACTACAAAAGTTCATGAATAAAATTTATTCTTGTTCAAACATCAACTGGATATACACATTCTGACTTTTAGAGTTAGGTTCTGTACATTTGTGCAACCGTTTGGTATTTCATTGTTTTTTTATCCACTATTTTTGTCGCTTTGCCAAAGCATAATCGATTCAATAAAAATAGACATTATCGAATTTAATGTACAGAAAATTGTAAAAAAAAATAAAAAATTTAAATAAGCACATTAGAAATACAGGCTAAATAAATTTTTATCGAAAATATTGAAATTATTTACCTTTAATTATTTACAGAGGAAAAGCGCTGCTAATAAAATCAAACTATAGAATGAACCAAATTCTACATACTATATCAATGATTTATAATGGTTTATTTTTGTTAGGTTTATAAATCAATGGTATATTTTCGTTGTAATTAATTATTTTAATAAAGTTTAAAAATGAATTATTAATTAACTGTAGTTAATTAGTTTTAAAAAGGAATTAGGAAAATTATAAGCCTTCTGTATTCTAAAGATTAAATATTAAGTTTTGATAGTCGTCAATGTAAGAAATATAAAGAGTATTGCAGCGGTTAAAGACCATTCTCTACTTTTTTTTTGAAGATAATTTATATGGTTAGTATACATTTTTTAAGTATGGAGACCAGATTGGCAAGTTGCATTCAAATTTAGGGCGAATTTATATGAAATACAACTTTTTAAGAATATTAATATCAGTATCTATTAAACTTGAATAATACACTTAATAAAATTTAGTAATCGTATATTGTGTGGTGGTTTCATTTAAAATTATCATTATAAACTTCTAAGTTCTTAAAACGAAAACGTATACTGTTTAATAAGTCAAAAGTAGAGGTAGACGTTTTTCAACATTTAGAACCAGTCATTTACTAGAACTTAAATTTGACTTTCTTTCTTTTAGCCAATAATAAGTTATATTTAAAGATTAAATAAGACTCATATATGATAAACTTAACTATAAAAGTTAATATCCGAAAACTTATTATTTTGCTTTATTTTTCTTTCAAAATATGATGTATATAGAGTAAAACAAATTTACATTTATCATGAAAATTTAAAAGTTTTTAAAATTCAAAATTGCAAAATCAGTTTCTCTCGATTAATAATAGAAACTTCTTTAAAAAAATTCTTGATAATGATAAATAATAATAATAAACAACTTTTAAAAGTTATTGTTTCACAGGTTTCCAAAAACACAAAAACTTAAGATTATTTAGCGATAATTAAATATGAAACATAAGCATAAGTTACTTGATTAATTTATATATTTTTAAAACTTATAATAAAAAAATAAAATTGCTTTGTGTTGTGAAACTGGTTCTAATTTCTAATGAAGAAAAAACTCATGACATTTATAAAAATTTAGAGGTGCAAAAAAACACCGAAAATAAAGTCAATAGACTTCAAGCTGGCTTTACTGTAATGAATAAAAAGCAAATATGTTGCGTGTAATAATTGTCTGAATAAATAGTTGATTAAAGGAAACAAAAAACTTGATGTAGTTTTTATAAACTTCTGCTCCTAGTTATACTTAATTTAACTAAAATTAATTTAATACTTTATTTCAGAATGTTGTTTCAGTACCTATTTCGTTTTTACTTATGTATTTCAACTGATCATAACAAAGTAAATTTTATAGAAATTTTTGTCAACTCAAGTACTAATTTAAGTCGTAATTAAAAAACTTTGTTTATTATATATATTTAAGTGAAGGATTTAAAGAAGATTACCTGGGCGATATTCGATCAACCTCGGACTTATTATACAAATAAACATGTCTGTTTAATTGTTAGTGACTTTTTTGCTCTAGGAATAAGTAGGAATTTATTAATGATGTGAAATAAAGAAAATCAATCGACATAAAATACTTTTGCGGTATGTTATATTTCATAACTGGTTATACCTAAAAATCAGGCTTTTTTACTTAATAAAACAAAAGTATTTAATTTCTCCTAAACTATTACTCCTAGTATTTGTTTGAATTACATTATCTTAATAGGCCTATGAAAGTTGTATAACAGTTTGTAAAAGCTATTAAAATCAAATTAAACCTACTATAAAACGTTAACAGACTTACAATGTAGTTTTTAGACTGCAATGAAAAGGTTTTTGTATCTGAATATTACAATTGTAAAGGTTTACTTTTTTAAATTTTCTTATGTTAAAATTATTTTAGTCACGTGAATAAATTATAAGATCAATTTAAATATAGTTATAAGTGGTTACCTTAAATTCCTACAAACAATAGTTCAAAATATTGTAAAGTAAACGATTTAGTGTATTGTTTATTATTAACGTCTTTTAAAGTAGATTGAAAGAATAAAAAAAAATATGAAGTATTGAAAAAAATCTATATTATGTGTATAATGAAATATCTCAAAATAAGGTGATAAAAATAAATTAAACCTATGTTAAGCTAATAATAAAATTAAAGTTTATACTAACAATGTTTTTTACGTAACAAAATAAATAATAATGTTTTTAAGAAACTAAAAATAGATACTTTAATAATTTTATTAGGACTAGTTTGTTTTTGAATGAAATCTAGATTAAAAAACAAAAATAAAATAAACAAGTAAAATGGGTTAAAAATGATCAAGTTAGAAGTGATCGGGTTAGAAATGATCAGGTTAGAAATGATCGGGTTAGAAATGATCTTGTTTGAAATGATCGGGTTAGAAGTGATCGGGTTAGAAATGATCGGGTTAGATATGATCGGGTTAGAAGTGATCGGGTTAGAAATGATTGGGTTAGAAATAATCAGGTTAGAAATGATCGGGTTAGAAGTGATTGGGTTAGAAGTAATCGAGTTAGAAATGATTGGGTTAGAAGTGATCGGGTTAGAAGTGATCGGGTAGAAGTGATCAGGTTAGAAGTGATCAGGTTAGAAATGATCGGGTTAGAAGTGATCGGGTTAGAAGTGATCGGGTTAGAAGTGATCGGGTTAGACGTGATTGGGTTAGAAGTGATCGGGTTAGAAGTGAACGGGTTAGAAATGATAGCGGGTTAGAAATGATCGGCTCCCCTAAGTAGACACATCTTCTGTATGTTAAAACTTCATTTTTTGAACTAAACACATCTATAACGGAGTAAGTTCTAAAGTAGGGGTGGGCAACGTAAATAGTTGACGGGCCAGATCCAAAAAAAATTGTTCCTCAGCGGGCCGGAGCATTTCGAGTTAGTGATCTACCGGATCAGCTGGATCCTTTGCTAGATCCGGATCCTAATTTGAAAATATAATCCTTATCCGGCTAAATACTAATTTTAGACTAAGATCCGGATCCGAATGGAAGCTAATTTGAAAAAGACTTGGATCCGGCTGGATGCTAATTGATCGGGTATTTCAGAATTTTGAACCTATATATTATTAACCAAGGTTCTCAAATATAAAATGTAGTAGTATTAGTTTTTATTAAGTATTCATAACTCTATATTTATTATAACTCTGGACCAAATTAATACCACTTAGTCTTATAAATTCAATAATTTACTTACTAAAAGTTACTCGCGCCTAATATTTCAAGCTAAAACATTGAAAAATTGTAAACTATTCGAAATTATCTAATTTTTGCAATCTTTGGCTGGAATTTTCACTAATAATATTATTCAGAAGTTAAATAACATTACAATATTAAACTACTGCCTTTTTATTTAATCAAACTAATAAATATTCATTACTTATTTTTGCACGCATAAAAGAAACAAAAAAACAAATAATTCTGACATAATATACAGTTTTACCATAAAAAGCGAAAAAATAAAACTAAAAGATCTCAATGAAACACTTAAGGTTGATCATATATTACAGTAGTTTAAATCTAGTTGCATGACGGTTTGGGAAAATCTGCATTGCACTGAAATACCGATTAGGTTTGAAATTAGCTTATCTTTGTTAATGTTTATGGTCGGAAATGTTTGTTTTCAAATGAATGAAGTCTCGAACAAAACAATGGTCATATTTTTAAGTTGACAAACATTGGCTCGGTCAATAATAATACTTAAAATTTATCTAAAAATCTAGTAAAAGCAACGAAAACTATATAATTGATTTAAATTTTCATATAAACATATTTAAAAAACAGTTAAACCTAGATAAAAGTTTACTTAGGCTTAAAATGTTAATACTTTTACTTTCAAAATATCAAACAGAAATTATCAACTTATGAAACTTAACTAAGCTCTGTAGTTTAAAATAATATTATCAAACAATTCATTTAAAATACTTTTATAAAAGTACTAACATAAATAAAGAAATACTGTAATAAAGAAGAGGTTAGTTTATATTTAAACATGATAACCATATTAATTTATAAGTTTTTTGATTAAGATCAATTTCACTGATGAAAATATTACTAAGCAAAAAACTAACGTATAAAACTGTCTATATTATATGTTAAGTGTAAAGTTTAAAGAATTCAGCAACAATAATTACACTAAAAAGAAGTCAATGAAACATTTGTGAATCATCAAAAATTTTTACAAATTGTTTAAAATCTGGAAGTATATTCTAAGTAGATATTCTCAGTAATGACATACATGGTTGAGAATGTTTTTTTGTAAATATATGTAGACCCAAACAGAACAAGTAACTTCATTACCATCTTTTTTAAATTAACAAACTTTGACTTGTTAAGTAGGACATAAAATTTGTCAAGTTTTTAAGTTTTGAACTTTTCTTTTAGTGTACTGTCACATTGAAGTTTAACAGTTCTAACTTTATATTACTAGGTGCATTTTCGGTGTCAAACGTCAAATTCTTCTATTACTTGTTATAAGTCTGCAAAACGACGAGCAAACTCAATATCAAGTGAAACTATTGTCACCAATTGGTCATCACTAAACTTAACCATATAATTAATCAAAAAGTCATTAATAAAAAAATGTTAAAAGAAAAGAGTGCAAATTGTAGCCGTAACTTGAAATATTTTACTAAAATTTAATGTTAAGCAGTATGACTAAAAATAACTATCAATGTTTTTTTTTTTTTTACTTTTCTAAACAAGTATAAAAACAACTCACTGCACATCTGGGAAAAACAGCAATTTTTAAAACGTCCATTTTTATGAAATTCATTATGGTAGGTAAGATCATCATAGTTAGTTTAGCAAACAATTGTTTTTGGATAATTTGAAAAAGAATTACTTTAGTTGACTCAAAACAGAAAAAGATATTTTAACTAAATAGTGTTTTTATCACCACAAAAATTAAAAGCTAATTTTACAAACGTTTTCAAAGTCAAAGTCTTACATTTTTGTTTTTTGAAAATAGTTCTAAAAAGGTTTTGTACAAATTTTGTAATATTTACATCGGCTGGCCGGAATTAGTATAAATTTTAAAATGCTTAGCGGGCCGGATAATCTACTTGCGGGCCGGATCATTTTTATTCCGCGGGCCGGATTCCATTTAAACTTAAAAAAGGTTTGGGGCCGGTCATTTTCACTCCGTGGGCCGGATCAGGCCCGCGGGCCATACGTTGCCCACCCCTAGTCTAAACCAATATTATATACCACAATGCAGTTTAATGTTTAGTCCAGGACATATAAAATTAGAGCTATTAAAACTTCGAATACTAGTATAATAAAATCATTATGCCTGTTTTTTTTACTCACATAAAGTCGATAATGAAAACTTCATTATAATTCAAGAAAAATAGTTTAAAATGTGTAAATGTAAAAGGATGTTATCACAATTTAAACTTTAGTGCATCTTAATCAAAGGATGCTTTTAAAAGACGTAATTCTTACGTTTTTATCAAAACTAAATAAACTTTAAATGTTTAGATTAAAAGTAAGTCAAAAAACTGTTTTAAATTTTATTGTAGAGAGTAAACCTGTAATTTTTTTTTGCTAAAAATAGCTTTAAAACAAAACAATTGACGCTTTATTGTGTATTCTTATATTTTAAGTAAATAAAATTTTATATAACTTTTTAACAGTAGTACTATGTTTTTATAGATTTTATAGTTAACGAAACCAAAGTAACAGTTAAAGTAATCTTAACAACATTTAAAATTGTATTATAATAGCAGACAGTTTTATGAATAGAAAAACAAATTTATTTTGTGCGCAGCTTAAAATGTGTTATTGTTAAGATAAAATGTTTTTTTTTCGTTTAACTAGTTATTCTTAAATATTTTATTGCGAATCGTTTATAAAAAATTATGAAACATCTCTAACTTATTTAGCTATTTATTTTTAAGACTTTTTTTTTCCAAAACTTTTTTGTGTGCTAGTTTCAATGAAGAAACAAAAAAAATACGTTTTTAAGTGTTACTTATGAAAAATTCTAGTGAATAAAATGCAAGTACGTTTATCGTTGTAGAGCAGGGTCTCCAAACGTTTTTCAAAAGGCGCCTTTTAAAGAATTAAAAAAAAAAGAACCCTCTAAATAAATTATTCAAAAACTTCTATTAAAAACACCTAAGACTTTTTTTTGCTCTTTATCATCAACTCCACAATACCTAGTGTAAGTTTCAAGTTATGATCTAATGGTCCCCTGTGGCCCTGTTACTGTGCATGGCCCACTTATGGAAACCCTGTTGTTGAGGGAAGAGTAAGACTGATGTTTTTGTATCATAAAAAAAGGTGCTAAGTGCAAAATATCTTATTAATTTATAAAATCTTTAGTAAAAGTTTATTTTTTTGTCTAGTTTTCTTGATAATACTTTTCTGTATTCTAAAGTTGTCAAGTTCGGTAACTAGTTTTTAATCCAAGACTAATTAAAATGAAAAGTATGAAATTATACCCAACAGCTTTGCTATTATAAATTTAGATCAAACTTATTTGGCCAGAATTTCCAAGCGCTTTTGTTGATTAATTTGCAGCAGTTTCTAGAAATTCAAATAAAGGCTTTGTGAAGAAATGAACTAAATAGAAAGAATTCAGTAATTTGATTCCTACATTAACATTAACTAATTGTTTTTATGCATATATTACTACAAAATTACATCTCAGTATTTTTCAAAATTTGCAATTTCTAATGATAATACCATTAAATAAAATATAAAACCATAGTAAGTCATTAATCTCTACAACTAATTTTGTTGATATAAATATACCACTGATTTTTAATATTGAAATGTTCAACTTAAAGTTTTCATCACAGGACCGTTATAAGGAGCTCTACGTTATTATGGCACAAAGAATATTTTGAGATCTTGTGCTAGTAATTGTTTATAACTTTTTCCTATAAAAAAAAAACTATAGTCAAGCTCAAGACTACTACCACTCTAGAACAATATTTGGTAATTTTCTAGGATGATGTTGCACCAATATCAAAGTGTAAAATTGAAATTTCAAAAAAATATATTTTCACTTTGATATTGGTCCGACATCATACTAAGAAATCACCTAATATTAAAAAAAAAAAAACTTGATGAGATATTATAAATTCAAAATAAATGTAAAACAATACTACATATAGTTGTGTAGTAAATTAACTTTTTATTCCAATTAGGTAAATATTAAATAATAAGTCACTGCCTTAATATTACAAATTAATTTAAATAAGTTGTTTCACTAATTGTCTTTGACTAATTGTTAATATGTTCTCTTACACACTTTTGAATATGCTCTTTAATTCTGATTTCAAGGTGCCTAGAGATTTGACCAATACAACTGTTAGAGGAATCAAACCACACAACTTTGGTGTATGTTAAATACAACTTTGTCTTTTATCTTCAGGACTCAAAACAGACTTGATGTAAAAATTAGCATTTTAAATTATTAACAAGGAATTGGTTGAAATTGATTTATAAACTTTTTATTAATTAAAAACAAAATTTTTGCTTAACAAATAAAACTTCAAAAAATAGCAAATATAGTGTAAAGATTAAGGGCATAGGGGGGGGGGGCATTATGATTTTTACAAGTTGATCTTATTTTATAGAGTTTTATCTAAGCTACCAAACATTTTTAACAGCTTGAAAAAATTCATATTATTTTTTGAAATATGAGCAATCAAAGTTGGTGACAGCAATAGGTTCCTAATGGAAGGCGCAAACTAAAAATGCGAAAAAAGACCATTTCACTAAAAATCTATCTCCTCCTTCATTTTTTAAGCAATCTTCTTCAAATTTTCACAGAAAGTGTATTACAAAATTTAAAAAAGATTGAATGCAGGAATTTTTTAATTTTGAAAAATAAAATTTTTATTAAAAAAAACAACCTATTTTTTTTTATCTAAAATTTTTATTTTTTTATATTTTCAAAATTCCAACATTCAAAGTCTTCTAAATTACAAAAGGAACGTTTCTCAAAAGTTTGAGGTCTCTAGCTCAAAAAATGAAGGAGGAGATTGATTTTTAGTGATTTTTTAAATTTCAGAGAAAATTGACGTTGAAAAATTTGTGGTCCATACGTTTGTATAGGAAACTTATTATAAAAATTACAATATCTCAATAAGATTTTTAATTATATAAAAACTGGCTTGTACCTTGTACTTAGTTTCATACAAGATACAATGTTATTTTTAGTAAAAAAAAAATGTTGGACCCCTCCCCCCTATGCCCTTAATGGTTTTCTTATTGAGCAGAGTGTAGTATAAAATACTTGGGTGTGGTTTTGTATGATAAGCTGAGTTGGAAGAAACATTTGAGTGCTCTGAAATCAAAATTGTCTAGTCTAGGAGTTCTTATATTTTGTAAATATTGTGATATTCAGGGTTGCCACTTTACCTGAGAACCTGGAATTTGACAATTTAGACAAAAAAACATGGAAATTGAAAAACTTTGAAAAAAAAAACCTGGAAAAACCTAGAATTTGAACAAAAATAACTAAAAAACCTGGAATTTTAAAAACTTTCTCACGTTCAGTAGTAAAATTTCAATTTGACTTATAAAATCTATCATATTAATAAAAAAGTTTTGTCAACATCAATATTTTTTTTACTAAAAAACATATTTAAAGTACTGCTATCTTTTTGGGCTAAGTTTTTCTAGGCTAAGTTTTCAAAAAAAAAGGTTACTATAGGTCAATATTTTGACGTACTGCAGGCTAACTTTTTTTTAGCCTAATTATTGTCCTTATGGGAGACGCAAACTAAAACGGCAAACAACTAGAAATCACTACAAATCTACCTTCTCCAATGTTTTTTGAGATAACTACCTCAAATTTTCAGGAAATGTTCCTAAATATATTTAGAAAATTCATTCGGAACTGAATTATAAAAATAAAAAAAAAAAATTTTATAACAAAAAAAAAAAACAATTCAATAAAAAACACATTCCAAGTTTAAAATTTATTTGCATGACGGCGTTTTGACTTTCCATTAGTCGTTATCAACAAAAAACTGCAAAAATAACTAAAATAAGTGATAAACAACTAAGTATACAAACATTTTTTAAGTGATTCATTATATAAAAGTTAATAAATTAAGGTTATAAACTAGAATAAAATAACATTTTACATGAATACTAACAAATTGTTAAACTATTATATATCAAACTAATCAAAAATAAGTATGGGTAATACCCGGTTTAATTAATTGTTCATTTAAAATTGGATTATATCGTTTAATTAGTAGAGCTTCACTTATCAGTGTCTCAAATTTATTTCTACATTCTTTTAAATTCCAAAATTATTAACAGTTATCTTTTCATTTTTACAAACATTGCAATTGCTAATATGGTCCGATACAGATGTTTTGCTTTTTAAATGTTCTTTAATTCTTTCTACTAATGGTCGTGAAGTGAATCCAATATACTGGATACTCTTATCATAAGAGCATTTATACTCATAGATCACGTTTGATTTTAATTCATGGGTGTCTTATCTATATTACTGAAGTAATTGCTTACTTTTGTTGTGGTAAAAAGTCTTTGATGTAATTGTTTAGAAGCTTTTCTAGTTTCTTTTTATACTCGATACTAGGTTTTCCAATATAAGGTACCTTGACAATATTTTTGAAGTTTTTTTTGTCTATTTTTATATAAAATTTTTGTTTCTTAATTAAAAAAAAATTCTTTCTGAATGAGTTTTCAAAATATATCAAGGAATATTTCCTGAAAATTTGAGGTTGATAACTCAAAAAATGTAGGAGATAGATTTTTAGTGATTTCTAGTTATTTGCCGTTTTAGTTTGCGCCTCCCACAAGGACACTATTGTTGCCTCTGATTTTGACTGGCTATATCTAAATAAATATTTTAATTTTTTTAAATCTGTATAAAGCACCTTGTAGCTTATAAAAAACTATATAAATTAAGATCAAAAACCAAAAAAGGGTGTTAAACCCCCTATGCCCATAAAATCTGGTTATTTTTGATCAAATGCAAGTATTTAACTGAAATTTTGAGATATAGTTATTTTTGTAAAAAAATTCCTTTTTTAAACATATAGACCATAATTTATTCATGGTACTTAATCCTAAATTGAAAAAAAAAGATCTCCATTTAACCTATTGATCTTGATTATTTAGGAAATATTTCTTCCAATTTAAGAAAAACATCTATTATAACAATCTGAAAAATTTAAGAAGTAAAATTTTTGTTAAGAAAAAAAATTCACCTAAAACTTAGAGGATTTTTGCAATAGATTATTAAGGCCATAGGGGGGGTCAAACACTTTTTTTTTTACAAAAAGTAACCTTGGCTTTTATATAAAACCTGTAAGAACAAACTACAGGCCAGTTTTTATAGAATTCAAAAATATCTTTCAACTTTTTAGATAATTTATTTTTTGTAAAAAAATTCCAATACAAACATAAGGACCGCAAATTTTTCAAGGTTAATTTTCTTGGAAATTAAAAATTACTAAAAATCTGTCTCCTCCTTCATTTTTCAAGCAGTCTTCTTCAAATTTTCAGGAAAAGTTTCTTATACTAAAAGAAAAAAACGTTACTCATGATTTTAATAGTTTATGAAAATTAAAATATTATAAAAAAAATTAAAAGAATTCTTATTTTTTCCAAAATAAAAATATATTTTTAATTAAAATTTTAAAAGTCCAAAACAACTATTTTTTGTTAATGTATAAAAATTAGACTGAAAATTGCAAGAAGATTGCTTAAAAAATTTAGGAGGAAATTTTTTTTAAATAAAATAGTATTTTTTTGCTGTTTTAGTTTTCCCTTCCCATAGGTAACCTATTATGTGGCCCAACTTTGACTGGTCATATCTCAAAAACTAATTAAAGTTTTTTAAAATGATAAAAAGCATCTTGAAGCTTGTAAAAAACTATAAAATAAAATCAATGGCTTACCCCAAGTCCTTAAGTTCATTATTAAGTTGAAGGTTATACTTTAAAACTTTGAGCACAGTTGCTTAAAAACTGTACAATAAAATATATTTCTAATGAAATAATCATTTTTTGATTTTTTCTTTTGACCCTTCCATTAGGATTCTATTAAACTGACTTAGTCCCATAAACACTTAAAAACTAGTTTTCATTAAAAAAATCTAAATTCTACTGTTGTGTTAGCTAAGTTAAAAATCTTAAGAATAAATCAGCATGTAAAAAACCGCCTTTCCCCTCACTATAGCCTTAAAAGATATCTTATATTAAATACAACAATAATTATTGCCTTTGTTTTAATTTAACTTTTTATCTGATGTTATCACTTCAACTTAAATTTTTTTTTTCAGTAAAAAACCTTGTAATATAATCAAAGTTCAGTATACCAATTAACACAAAGCTTTCTAAATTTTAATATTAGAAATTCTTAGTTGTATTAAAATATTTAAAGAAATAACTTTTAATATAATATAAAGTATCTCTGTAAAACCCCTTAATAATTTTAATTTAATAAGCTTAATGTTTTATATTTCTCCATTCCAAATATTTAATATTAAAGTTAGTAGAAATTTAAAAATCAGATAGTAGTACTAGATAAAGCTAAGGCGATTTGTTAAATGACAAAACAACAATATTACTAACTTCAAAAATTTCAGAATCTTACATATATAGTTTTTGACGTCAATTAAACCTATTTGATTGAAATATGAAGCTGGCAAGATTCTTGATGAAATTGAACCACGAGACAGTCACCATTGAGCTCAAGAATGGCACCACCATCAATGGTTTGTCATTAATAAACAATAAATTAGAGAGGAAATTTAATTGGTTTTTTTGAACAATTTAATTAAAAAATTTTAACATCAGCAACTTAAAATAATACTAAAGATGTAGTTAAAATGATTTAATTTTCACCAATGGACTCAAGAATGGCACCACCATAAATCATAGGCTATAAATTAAAATAGGTTCATAACAGTATTAAAGAAGTTATAACTGGTAAATTATTTTACTGATAAAGACTAGCTTTTTAATACTTTCATATAGTGTTATTAAAATTATTATGATAGTATAGTGTTATTAAAATTATTATGATAGAAAATAAACAAACATTTATACATGATTCTAGATCAGAGTTAATTCAACTGGGCCAAGTAGCCCCCTTGGCAGCCATTACAGAGATTTAGGGGGCCATGAGCAGTAAAGGGGAGACATGAGCAGAAAAGGGGCTATAGAGAGACTATGAGCAGTAAAGGGGCTATAGGGAGACTATGAGCAGTAAAGGGCTATATGGAGACTGAGCAGTAGAGTGCTATATGGAGACTATGAGCAGTAGAGGGCTATATGGAGACTATGAGCAGTAGAGGGCTATAGGGAGCCAATGTGCAGTAAAGGGTCTGTATGGAGCCAATGAGCAGTAAAGGGTCTGTATGGAGCCAATGAGCAGTAAAGGGTCCATAGGAAGCCAATGAGCAGTAAAGGGTCCATAGGAAGCCAATGAGCAGTAAAGGGTCCATAGGGAGCCAATGAGCAGTAAAGGGTCCATAGGGAACCAATGAGCAGTAAAGAGTCCATAGGGAGCCAATGAGCAGTAAAGAGTCCATAGATGACTAAAGGACACCTTTTCAAACTTACACTTGATATTCTGGTATTGATTATGAAAAGCAAAAAAAAAAATTGGCAGTTTTAATGGTTGTTTTTTGAGAAATTTTGTTGAAAGGGCCATAACTTTTTTATTTTATTGAAGGGGGCTTTTTGAAAAAAGTTTTGGAAACCATGTTCTAGATTAGGGTTTCCCAAAGTGGGCCATGACAGATACTCAAGGGGCCACAAGCAGCAAAGGGGGAAGAGGGGGGCCATGAGCAGTAAAGGAGCCACAGAAGGGCCATGAGGCCATAACTTGAAACTTACACTAGGTATTCTTGAGTTTCAGATGAAGAGCAATAAAAACAAAATAAAAAAGGTCTTATGTGTATTTTATCGTAGTTTATGAGTAATCTTCTTGAAGGGGGCCATTGCTTTTTTAAACTTCTTTAAAGGGGGCCATTTGCAAAAAAGTTTGGGAAACCTATCTAGATATTATAAATTTAGTTAAGAACAGGGTTGCAACACACTCAATGAACTCAAATAATTCAGGGAAACTCTAGGCAGTTTTGATTTTTCTAAACATTTCAGGTAAATTTTAATATTTTTTTTTAAATATCAGGGAAATTTTTTTCAAGATCTAGAATGAGATTTAGTTGATCCAGTAATATTTTGTTCAAAACAGTTAATTTAATTTTTTTAAGTGCTTTTTTAGAAATTTCTTAGCCTTGCAACTAGTTATTCAATATTTTTAGAATTAACATTGTAATTTTTTATAAAATAATAAATTTTTTAAGTATTTGATAATAACCCAGGGAAACCCAGGGAAACTTAGGGAAGTTTAAGGTTACTCAAGGGAAGATTTTTTTGACTCAAAGAGTGGCAACCCTGTAAGAAAATAAGAACATTTGAAAATTTCTGTTCTTGAAAGTTGAACATTTACTTGTAAAAAATGATTTTATTATGAATTTTAAGCAAATTGATACATATGTTTTGATTCATTTTTTAATGTCATGTGAATTATCATATATTTTTTAGTTCATTTTTAAATGTCATGTGAATTATCATATAATTTTTAATATGTTTTTTTATGAAATTGATTTAAAGCTAAAAAAATTATCTTTAAAATTAGTTCATTACTTGAGATCTATAATCAATTTCCGCGAAATTTTTAAGTAAAGTTTAAATATCTTAAAAAAATCAATTAGCAATATATTTTTAAATAAAAAATGTTTTACTTATAAAATATTATTTTGTTCTCAAACTTAAAAAAAAAGTTATTTTTTAGAATATTAAACCAACAAATTTAAAAAACTTTTTAGAAAAAAATATACTTATAAAAAACATTTTAATATTCTCTTTTTAGTTGACACATATTACAAGGTCGAATTAATGAGCTTCTGTATCTTTTCTGTAAACTTGTGAAAAGTATGTACTTTGATAACTATTTGAGAAAAGATCAATCAATAAAAAATAGTGTATTTCTCAAAAACCCAAAAAGTTTTTAATTAATTTTGTTATTGCTTAAAACAAAATTCAAAATATTTAATAAAGTTAAAGTATCATCAAAGCTTTAAATAAATTATTTTGAACAAACATTCAATAATTAATTAAGAAGGATTTATTTGAAATTTTAATTGTAAAATTATTAGGGTTACCAAACAATCTAGAATTTGACATTAAAAGCAAAAAAGAATTGTAAAAACCTAGAATTTTATAAATTTGCAAAAAAAGAAAACATAATTTATTCCAAAATCACTTAACCTATTAAAACTTGAAATTTCCTTTTATTTCCTATGAAAGTGATAAAATCTAAACCTGGAAGAAAAATACCAAAAACTCAAGGCAACCCTAAAGTATTAAAAGCTAAGCGATTAGTTTTTAACTTGATTAAAAGTTAATTTACTTGTTACCAAATTTAGATACCTCACTTCTTCTTTAATTATTAAACTATATCAGCTACATATCATAAATCATCTTTGGACTTCACTATATAATTTAACTATAAATTACAATAACATAAAGTAAAAGTAATCCACATTAAGTTTTATTGGTACACTCACAGTAGGTCCAAAATTATTAAAAAAAGTTACTAAAGACAAACTCCAATTTTAAATTTTTAACTTGAATATATATGAAACTATTTGTAGAACTCAAACATTTTTGAACAGCTTTTTTCCGGTGCATTAATTATTTAAAAAATAGAACAGAATACATTCCATTTTCTTAAAATTTATTTTAGTATTTTCGTAGTAAGGCTGATGTATTCAATCTTAAAGGCCCAGTTTATGTAAGCAGAAAAAGTTTGTATACCAAACTAACCTTTTTTAATCCAATTAAGCAATTTTAAAGTAATTAGTTTCTTGTTAAATTTTTATTTAAAGTATAGTTTTAATTTTTATTGCTTGTTTATTTTAGACTGTTTTAATTCTAACGAGTTTTTTTAGTATACCAAATGTATATAGCATAAGCACTTAGTTAATTTTAACATTTGATTAAGTTAATTTTAACATTTGATAATTACGTCATTTTATATTTCAAAAGTTTAAACTTCAGTATGATTTTATTTCAATTTGTGTTCATTCCAATTTAGTAAGAAACCATTTCTGATGAGCCTTACTACGAAAGTACTAAAATAAATTTAAAGAAAGTAAAATGTATTCTCTTGTATTTTTTCAAACAATTTTCTGAAACTTTTTGTAACTTGTTTTGTTTTGATAAATTTTTTCTTAATGTAATCAGGCAAGTTTTTTTGGAATTTTTTATAAATTTACATAAAAAAAACTCTAAAAATTACCCATTAAGTTTTTTCAATTAATAAATCAATTTTTAGTAATTAATTCTAGCCTTATTAAAAAAATCAGATTTTAAGCATCTAAAACAAAGAAAAAAAAAAGTTTCTGAATAGATAAATATCAAATTGAATTCAAGAACAAAATCAGTCAGATAAAGTGGTGTTAAAAGATGAAGTAGTCACGAACGTGTGTTATAAGTAAGAAAATAAGTTTATAATAAACTAGTTTTTGCTGTTAAGTTTGCTTCCTTTGTTTGTAAAGATCCTTTTTATTTCCCCAGCTTAGATCCACAAAATCTTTAAAATTATAAATCAATTAAATGCCACTGGTAGCCTGTTAAATATGTTTTTAGACCAAATAGTAAACAGTTTTTTATGCCCTATCCAGGATTAGGATTGTTAAAATACCTGGAATCCTGGAAAAGCCTGGAATTTGAGAAGTTTTGAAAAATACCTGGAATTTCTCACAAAAATCTCCAAATCCTGAAATTTTATACTACTTTTACATGTTAAGTAATGAAATGTTGATTAGGTTCAAAAAAAATTATCTTTACAATAAAAATCGTTTGATCATTTAATTTTTTTTCTTAAAAAGCACATTTAAAGTAGCTTTACAGTATCTTTTTGATGTTCTTATACTATTTAAGACAGTTTAATCAATACTTATAGTTTAATTTTATACTAAAAATGGTCTAAAAAAGCTAGTTTTTTAAAAACCTGGAAGAAAGTCAGATAAGCTTCAAGAAACTTAAAAAAAAACCATGCAACTCTACATATTGATTAAATAGTAATAAGAAAAATTGTTTGTGTTATAAACAGTGTGCATAATTTGAAAGAAAATGATTTTTTTATACTTGTCATAAATGTATAATTTCCTACAAACTAAACTTGAATGCTGCATAGCTGGTATTGACATATTCAAATAAATGTAAGTGAGTTTTTAAATGTTAATTGTACTTCTTTTAATATAAATATTTTTACTAAACAGGCAGCATTGCTGGTGTTGACATGACGATGAACACTCACTTGAAGAACGTCAAGATGACTATGAAGGGAAGGGCTCCAATCACCGTGGACAGTCTTTCTGTCAGGGGCAACAATATCAGGTACTTGATTAGATTTGTACTTATCTAGCAAAAACATTTTTATGCATAATCAATAAGGTCTCATTACAAATGACAGTGTCTCTGTCAGAAGCAACAATATCAGGTTCTTATATTGTTTTTGTTTGGATTTGAAGCAAATTAATGAATTTTTAAGTAAGGTTTATTTTAATTACGTGTATTTATTTTTACTGAACTTATGTTTATTTTTCTAGAATCATTGTTGCTCTAACAATTAATCTCCTAAATAGAACACCTCATAACATGTTTCAAACGTTTCAAACCAAGTCGTTTTTTAATTAAATTTTGTTCAATAACTGGCAAATTTTGTATATTATATGTGATGTCTCAAAAAAAAAAGCTACTTGTAATTTGTGATACCTCTATTATATTAAGTAAAACAATATATTAAAGACTAACGTTAATAAACTGTTAATAATATGAACAAATATAATGAAGACTCGTTCAAATTTAAGCAATTTAAATGTTTTAAAATCTATTAGCAACATGTAAAAATATCGTTTGAGGTGTGGACCAACTTGAAATATCTTATAAAAGTGTGCTTAACTATTTTACAGCAATCTCGATTTTGTTTTTTTTCGAAGTTTTTACATAGCTGTAAGATTTTTTTAAAAACGTAGTAACACTCTAGTTGTTAAAAATCATCCGCTTACCATATGGCGTTGCACACGGTGTCATGATTCATAGTTGAAAATGAGTTGTCGTACGTTGTTCAAATAAGGAAACTTTTGTGTTCATTACTACTTAAAAAAAAAATTTTTTCCATAGTTTTTCAAAAATTATAAACCTAATGATATTCTAATATTTTGAAAACATGTTCAGCATTTTTCTAAACCTTATTTTACTATTTAACACAAGTTAAATCTAACAACCTTTTTTGTTCAAAACTAAAACTTGAATTTTCTAATCTTTCTAGCATTTGTTTAATTTTTTTAACTTTAAATGTGATGCATTTATTAGTTGAATGAGTAGTTTGTTTTTCATAAGTATATATTATGAACAACTTATAATGTGGTAGTTATGTAGGTACTTATATTTATAGTTTTATATATGGTCATACAAAACAAGTTTTACACGCTTAGATTTTAGTCGTTGTTTCATTTTTATCTAAATGTGGCAGTGTCAATTGAAGTGCTCATCATATTGGTCATGCAGTTAAAATAAATTCAATCTACTCTTAGTAATTTTTAATGAATAAATGAACACTCAAATTTTTTCTTTCCAATATATTTCATCAAATTCTCTTCAGGGAAATTACAATTGAAACAATACAATAAAACACAACAAGTATATATACAAAAGTTTTACAAATTAATTAGCTAATCGATTAAGTAAACGTTAATGTGATCAACAAAAACTTTATAAGAATTTGACTACGCCTTAGGCTTATTTAGTTAAGGCCATTTTGTGTTGTTTGTTAAAGTTTTTGTTGATTACACTAACGTTTACTTAATCGATTAGTTAATTAATTTGTAAAACTTTTGTATAAATACTTGTTGTGTTTTATTGTATTGTTTCAATTGTAGTTTCCCTGAAGGAAATATATTGGAAAGAAAAAAATTGAGTGTTCATTTATTCATTTAAAGTTATAAAATAAAGTCTGATTTTTAAATTACTAAAAATGTTAGTAAATTAGATTAGTAAGTAAAACATTTTAACAATTTTGCAAGTAGTTTTTCATTTAAATTTTTTACTGTATTGCTTGGTGATAACTTCTTTTTTTTTGTTTTCTTCTAAAATAAGAGCAATTTTTTTAGTAAATCATAATATTTACTGACTTTTTAAATTTATGGTCCTTATAAACATAAAAACTTATATAGTGGTGATGGAAGTACGTGACTAGTATTTAAGTATTTTTATATTAAATTTAAGATAAGTATTTGCTAGCCGATTTACAAGCCAATAGTATCAAAAACTTAATTGCAATTCAGTATATAGATTAAACCAATTATTTGCTAATGTTTCATTCTTCATTTTAAAGTATGCTGAAGTTCGATTATTTCCTACAACCTAATTACAGCCTCTAATATAATACTCTTGCATGAATTTATTATGAAACTTAATTTCTTTTTAATAGTTGTTTTAACATTAATGTTGTTTTTTTTTGAAAACAGCAATACCTTGTCTGGGTTTTTATTTCAACTAGTGGATGAAATAATCAAGTTTTCTTAAATTAACTATTCTTTCTTTTACTTCTTTAACTTTTTGACCATAAAAGTATTGTCCTGCTCTATCCTTGTAAATACATACATTTTTCAAATCCATAATTGTCTACAGTTACGAAAATGTTAAATTAGACTTAAATTTTAAACTGGTACAATGTTACTTTTTAATTATAAAAGAATAGAATGTTTAATAGAATATGTTCTAATTTTTTTATTAGCTTGTACAATAATTCTTCTCATCTAACTACACATTCTCTTAAATATAACATAACAAACAATAAAAAACAACAAAGTTAGAAATAAAATACTATCTGATGCCTATATATAAAAAAAAAAGGAAAAAAAAAGAATCTTAATTTTTAGATAAATTTTGTTACGTCGACAAAAAGCGTAAGGTTAAATAACTTTTAATCACTATATAGCTATCAAATTTCAATTATACAACGTAGTTTATTGCAAGTTGCCACTACATAGATCCGTACAACTAAATAGCTTGCAGCTTTTATATGTAAAAAAAAACTGTTTAATACCCAACTATTTAACTCCCAATGCGAAAGCTTACTTTATTTGTCAGTCAAACTAAATACATCTTCAACAGGACACCTGCATAAACAAATACCGCAGAGAACTTTGGATTTAGATAATAATTGAAACCCATTTATTATATATCTAGTACCAACTTATAGACTTATTCACAAGCTTATCTAACAAACATACGGTTTTGCTAACGACTGAGTCAAACAAACGTAAACATATAATATAACATGCAAGCAAGTCAAAATCAAACATTCCAGGTACTACATCTTGCCCGACCACTTGGCGTTGGACAACTTGTTGGTCGATGACGGACCCAGGAAAGCTGGTAGGGGAGGAAGAGGCGGAAGCCGTGGCGGCGGCGGCAGAGGGGGAAGGGGAAGAGCTGGCAGGGGCGGCCGAGGAAGGGGTAGGGGCGGACCGAGGGGACCCCCCAGGAGGTACTAGTTTCTATGGCGACCTTCATGAACGTTGTTATCGTGTTCTTCGTTCTCATTAGTTGATTAAATTGTGAATTAATTATGCTTGGGTTTTTTTTAGTTTATAGCTGTAAACATATATTAAGTAAATATCAACTTAAAGTTATTGTTTTGATACATATATCAATTACAAGTTTTAATTGTTCGCAAACGTTAAAAACTTGTAATCAAATGCAAATCTAGCATAGAATATTTCAGGTAAAAAATTTCACATAAAAATTAATTTTTGTTACAAGTTATAATTAGTCCTTTTTAGTTGTTAAAGCTTAATAATTAAGCTAAATATTCTTGATAAGTTGAGGTATAACTAAAATAGTTATGATATTAGACATGTAATCCGAATTCAATGTAGTTGACAAGGTTACCACAAAGTCTTGAATTTGATAATTTAAGCTAAAAAAATCTGACCCTGGAAGTTAAAGTTTAGAAAAAATGCTTAAAATTTTAAACAATTTTTACATGTTAAGTAGTAACATTTTGTTTTGAACAATTCTATTATATAGATAAATTATTTTTGTTAGCATAATTTTTTTTTTATAAATAAAAACATTTGAAGTACTTGACAGTATCTTTTTAATGTCGCTATACTAACAAATATAGTTTTAACCTTGCACTTAACTTAAAACTAAAAATAGACCCAAAAACGTGTATTTTCTAAAACCTGCAAGAAATTCAGAAAACCTGGAAAGAAATTTCTCAAATACCAGTGGCAACCCTGACTGATTTAAGTTTGAAGATGAAGTATAGAAAGATGGTCTTAAAAAACTTCAGTTTGATAGTAATCTAAAACAGTGAAAATAAGTATGTGCTTAACCATGGTTGGTTTCAATTTAAAGTGTACAAAAATTTAAGTTAATAACTAAAACTATTTATCTAAGTCTTCTTTTTTATTGGTTTATTTTATTTTCACACATGGTTGTCGCCAACTTCTGCTAATCGTAATTAAGAAAGGCATTTCATTATTAAAATTTATATGATATCCAATTTTTTGAAAACTTTAATCTTTATACTAAAACTTTATACTAAAGTCCCATTAAGCTTGACTGCAGTTGTAAGGTTTAGAATTTTTTTTCATTCATAAAATTGTACAAATAAGGTAGATTTATAATACAACTGCTTATTAATGACATTTGAACTCGACCTTTCATACCACCTTACCCGAGGTTAAAGAAAATAAATTTTTATTACTAAGTAAAATATTAGCCCATTAGAATCGCCTTAGACTTGTAGCAGACCGGTCCCCATCCATTTATGTTTTTAAAGGAAAGCCTACTTTTTTAAACTGGTTATATGAAAGTGACCAATGATTATACAAACTGGCTAGTAGTTCGGGATCCACATTTTTTACTATTTGTTTACAAATCAGTTTCAGAATGTTATAAAACATATAGTCATTAGATTGTACACCTAACTTATTAGTTCAAAATAGTTGTTAAAATGGCAGTTAAGAGTAAAATTCTTAAGAATCTTAAAGTTAAGTATTTACTAGATACAAAAGTCATACCTCGTATGAAGGTGGTTATCCATATTACCAAAAGTAAAAACAAATATTTAAAACATTGGGCTAAAAACTGCAGGCAAATTACAACACTTATAAAATAAATTTATATGGTTATATATTGCAAGGTATAATATTTTTAATAACCAAAAAGGTACATTTAGTCTAGCTGGTTTTGTGTAAATTTTTAAAGCTGCTTCATTGAAGCTTTATAAAGATAAAGCGATTAATGAGATATAATTAAAGCTTTTGGCTGACAAGGCATACACTAGCAAGTTAAAATGCTTTAAATTAAAGGTTTAAAACTCCTTATATTTATATTCAAACCACATTGAAAGGTAGTTAAAAGTTTATAATTTTACTATTTTTGGTTATAACTCAACCAATGAAAACATTGAGAACATGTGCTAATAGGTTTAGTCAGTATTATTTGCAGAAGATGTCTTAGACATTTTTGTCTTTTATATTTTTTAAAAACAGATATTTAAAGTCTATGTAGGGAAGAAAACAGTTGTAAAGATAATATACAGTTTAATACTTATAGTAATAATCGATTTAAACTTTAGTTGGTCGAAGTATTATAAAACTTATGATTGAAGATATGGTTTGAGATATACATAGAGAACTAAATATCATTATGACAGTCTTTTTGTTAATTCTTCACTTATTTTTTTAAGTAATATTAGATTGGTTTTTATGTTAAAACACAACAAACTGAACTAAAAAAATAAAGTCCATTAATTTTAAAATAAATGCAAACAGTAAATACCATTTAAGTAACTAACAGAATGTTAAATGATGATAACTAGTTAAAAATAGTTGAGGTGTTATTGATAAAGCTAAATAAAACTCTATTCTTTTGCAAATACTACAAAATAATTTAACAAATTGCTTAAATTAACACGATCTTCAAGACAATTGTTTTGATATTATTATTGCTTACTTATTAGGGTAACAAGCCATCGATTTTATTACCTGTAGACTTGAAATAACAAAGCAACTTTGAAAGGCTTTAGATTGACTAAAAAAGCTTTTACTTACAGGAGAAATTTTATATATAATATATTTATAGGGATGATATATACATGAGTAATATACTTATTTACACAACTTTAAAAAAAAAATGGTTATCAGTAAAGAAAAAGTTATTTAATATTCAAATTAAGCAATAACAGAACACTAGTTATTAGCCTAACTTCAAGTTTCTAATACAAAGTAATTTTTTGATGTTAAAAAAAATTATTTTAGGCCTAAATATACCTCGCGGGCCGCTATTTTAGCTTTACAGGTCACACTTGGCGCGCGGGCCGCAGTTAGTCGATCCCTGATCTAAGGTTTGCCATTATTGGTTATGCGAATTTTAGTTCAGATGGCGATGACGTTTTTATATTATGAATTATTGAACGAAAAATAAAGACGCTTAAAATCCTGGTGAACGAAGAAACTTTTGGTTATCGAGTTGCACAACATGGATACCTTTTTACGTCTGGTCCAGGACCGTGATGTATGGAGTAAGTATACTATCTTTTAGTTATGTTGTTTTTACATTTTTTTTTAATATATATTCACACAAAAACATTAAGCGATGATAGTTAACCGATTTTTGTTTTAATCTTTTTTGATAAATAAGTTAATTATTTGGAGTTTATATTCTAAAAGAGTAATTAAAATACCATGTTTTCTCATAAAAACATCATGGTTTTACATTTTGTTTGCTTTTGGTACTACGGTCTTTTTTAAAGTTCAAGTTTTATGATACAAAGTTTATTGTTAACTATCTCTAAATAGTTTAAGTAAATGTGGTTTGTGTTATAGCTGCACTGTCAAAAAAATCTACAAGTCAATAAACTGTGAGCAGTAAGATTTTTTCTATTTGATTTATTTATTTTGATTCTATTTGATTATGATATTGTAATATATATTTATTTAACACCGATGTTTTATGTCCAATAAATATTTGTTCTCATATTATCTGTTAAAATTACTTAATGCGCTAATTGCAGGTATGACAAAAAACTTGGAACCCTGGAAAAAACTTTTAAGTTTAACGATTTAGGCAAAAAAAAAAACCTGGAATAAGAGAAGTTTTGAAAAAACCTGTAATTTTGAACAAAAACCTCTAAAAAACCTGTATTTCTAAACTGTTTTTCAACGTAAAGTTACAAAATTTCGATTATATACAAAACAACTATCATAAAGATAAACAATTTATTGTGTTTCATTTTTATCAAAAAACACATGTAAAGTAATTTTACAAATACTTTTTAATGTCGTTATACTATTCAAGATAGTTCTTAAACTTAAGTTTATTTTATAATTAAAACAGACCAAACAAATTTACACTTAGATAATTTAAACATTCATTTATACATTCACTAAAATAAACTTACAAAAAAAAAAATTTGGCAACCCTGTACCTGTAGAGCTTTATGATTTTGTATTTTTCACTAAAATGTTCTTGAATTAGTTATTGCATAACTTATTATAATTGCATATAAACTAAGATTTGCTTAGCTCCAGAGTTGGCAGACATTTAAATGTCTCCGCCAAAATATTCTCAAGGCGCAGTTGTAGTTTCAGTTTTTAGTTTTTCATAACTGAATGCAAATTCCTTCAAGTTCTGTCTAATCCTTTACTTTTTTACTTATAGTTTTAAATGCCAGAACATCTATTGTAAGTTTCCAATTATTTTTGGCAGGCCAACATTTGCATGCTCGCAGTTTTATCTTTGTCAGTCGCAGTTTGCCGAACCCAGGTTTAATTTATTAGTATAATTGAAATGTTAAATTTAATTATGCATTTTTTGATTTTTCTTAAGTTTTTACAGCATAGGTCTAATTAGTTGTGCAAAATATGATAGAATTCTACTTGAATATAAACTCTGCTTAAAGATTTGTTAATTTTTGAAAACATGACATTGTTTTTTAATTTAGAAAAGTAATACCCTTGTCTGTTATATTTAGTTTAAAAACTAAAAAAGTTATTAAAAAATAGCGTGTGACTAGATGATGATTACAATGTAAAAAGTACTCCTAAACGTTTTTTAGGTGAACATTGCATCAACTAAACCCTAAGGTTGACACTTGAACAAAAACATTCATTTTATGTTATGCATTTACTATTATATTATACAATTTTATAACATATTTTTACACCAAATACGTCCCTTAAAATATGATTATTTCGAAAAAAGTATTTTTTACCTGTTGTGCAAAGCTAATCTATAAAGCTGAACGGTTTCAAAACTGTTAATATAGCAATATTGAAAAAAACTTCATTTAAAGAATACTATTGTAACTGTAGATTACTTCTAGTTTAAAATAAATAACATCCAAAAAATTTCTCATAGGTAACAAAAATTGAAAACCTTATTTACCAGAAAAACTCATACATATTTTCATGGTGTAAGACTCCATAACCGAAAGTTCCTTTGTACTCCAGATCTTTAGACCAAAATTTTTGAGCGCTTTTTTATCGTTTAGCGCTTTATATATATATTTTGTATATTGTTCAACTAAACTTGAAAATTTTATTCATCTGTCTTAGACTTAAATAGATATTTTAGCATGCGTATACTTAAAAATTTAAATTTGAAAAAATAAGTTACTGTCACTTTTTAACGTGAAGTAAGTTTAACGTAAAACGCGATGATGAACCAAAACGATAAACTGATAACCAATTTTTGATTAGGTTTAATAAAATCTATTATAAGAGCTGTCATAAAGAATTAACTCTAACTTTAATACTGATTTAACTTGACCGATAAAAAGTCCTTTTAATAAAAAAGTTTCATACTAACGTACTGTTTAGAAATTGAATACTAGTTTATTCAAATTCATACGCATAGTTTTGAGCACAAGTAAAATTAAAGAAGTAATGAGGTTAATAACAGCTCGACAAATAAATACTATCAAATTCAATCTGACTACCAGATATGAGTTTAGTTTTGAAAAAGAATCATTAAAAGCAAAGTTTTTTTTAAACTAAGTTGTTGTAAATTTTATGTGTTTTCACAGTAAAAAAAAATGTTTTTTAGCTTTTAAAAAACCATGATTTACAAAAGTCTCTTAGAGCAATTATGCTTCGAATTTAATTTTCTTATTAGTATCACTACAGCAAAGTTGACAGATACCAGTAAAAAAAAAAGAGTATTTTTTTTAGTATAAAAACATTGTTTGTATAAACTTGAAACAATGATACATATATTTTTTGAAAGATTACTCCAAATTTAAAAAGTTAAAATTTGGATAAATATTTGGTAAAAAAATTTAATACTTTTGAAGTCATAATTAAACCAAAAAGCTTAAATTATATTTTAATAATAGTTATACTTTTTCGCAGTAGATTTAGTATTTAATTTGATTTTGATTTATCAATATTTAAACTAAGATAGTTAAAAACTGACTTTTAACGCATAAAAATAATATAGTAAGTAATAAAATTATAATTAGAAATCGTTTTTAAGATAACGTTTAAAAAATACTTTTTCATTATAGTAAAAAGATAAACATTTTTTGGCTTCTGTAATATTGCGCGAAGATTTTAAACTAAATTTAGTTTTAATCAAAATGTGTTCTTTATTTAATTTAATTTGTTTTCTAAAGGAATAAATTCTTCACATTTAGAATTATATAAAAGTTTAGAACCACCTATTTTATTTATCAACTTAGTTTAGATATTACAAAGTTTCGCTTGGAGTAATTCATTACTGCTATATACTGAACATATAGAAGTTTTGTAATAATAAATACATATTATAGTTTATAAAACTGTAAATACTTTGTTTTAATTATATTTTTTTCAATAGTTAAATTTGTTTTAGTCTTATTAAATTTATTGTTATTATTTAATATTTTTATAAACTACAACTAAACTATACCAACTACTGTTGAAACGCTATATTAAATCAAAGCATTAACAAAACATACAAATTAAGGTATATAACTAAAATAATATTTCAATACAAACAAAAAATTTTCACTTTTACTTTTTTATCCTAATAAGTAAAGAAAAAGTTTTAATTATTTGCAGTTGTATTTAGGAATCTCACATATTCCATGAATGTTTTTACCATCATTAAAAGCACCAGAGTTCAAACTACAAATCAAATCATTAAGCCCATTGTAGGTAGTCCAAATCATAACACAATCTTCGGCACCATTGGAGTCATCTGGGTTGCTTCCGTACCAGTCGTAAAGTGAATTGTGATCGACCTCAAATTTTGTTCCGTTCAACATTCTGAAAGATCCTTCGCGACCCAAGTCGTCTGCACCGACCCAAAAGTTCTTACCGGTTTCTCTCTTGATAAGATCCTTTATTTCACTGTTAATTTTAATAAAACTAATAAACAAACTACAAAACTACAAGTTTTATTTTTTAATGTAGTTAAATCAGCTAGTAGTTTTAATTAAATTTATTGTTTTAAAGTAAGGAAGACATCAACTAAAATAATTAAATTGTAAAAAAGACCTTTTAAATTTATACTAAACATCTTGAAACTTTAATGTCACTTTTTCGCGAAGGGTCACACTCGCATGAAGCAGTTTTGCACAGCGCATTTTTTGCATAAGTGGCTATTTAAATACGGCGTCACTTTGAACGTGTACATCCTGACACTGACCCTAACCCTGAACCTAAGTACATCTTTAACCCTTTTCCTAACTCTGACCAAAAACTCTAACAGCGACTTTAACCCTAACCATAACCCTTACCTCGTGCAGAAGTGTAACCGTGCAAAATTGTCTTCGTGTAAAACAGATCCATCCCCAACTTTAAAGTTTTTCTTAAAAAAACATTAACCTTAACAATAACAAACTTGTGATAGTGTTTTCCCTCTTCACCAAAGCTATGGTACAGTAAATCTCCTCCCATGTCGAGACACTGTTCACGACATTCCCAGTAACTACCTCTGTTCGTTGTTATCTTGAACTCGTACTCAACTATGGAAAAAATATTTCTTGAATAAAAACAATAACTTTACACAATAAATAGTAATATCTACTTTCTATCAACAACTTTACAGTAGTTTTAGTTTAGAAAAAGCTAATATTATTTTGATTAAATAAGTTTACATCATTTTCTGTAATAGTTTATATAAATAACATACACAAGCTGTTTTGATTAAAAATAAGTCGTAAGTTGTACAACTACCAGCTAAACATACTAGTAAAGAGAAAAAAGTCCAACAAACTTATTTTCATTTAAAACAATAAATCTTAGTTTTACTAACCGAACTTATTAATAAAAGTATCTTTCATGTTCTGTAGTTCCTCACATGTGAATGCTAATTCAACTCTACTTTGGTTGTTGGCTGAAACGCTCGCAAAAATTGTGCATATTAGTAATATTGTACAAAAAATCTTCATGTTTTCTACACTATAGCTGTCTGAAAGTATTGATGACAAAATAACTTACGAAATAGTATTTTGTTTTAAAAATAAAATTTTTGAAAAAATGGGTACTTTTTAAAATTAATTTTAAATTTATATAACTTTGTAAAATTATTTTTATTACAACCGTGTTTTAATACAAAACTTATGCATTTTTCTATAAAATTACAGCATGTTAATTTATTTTTATAATTTTTTTGCGTTAACTAAAACACTCTACACTTATTTTCAGCTTGAAATATTACAGCTAAAATATTTTTACATATGAACTTAAGTTTATTTTATAAATACGCATTGTGTTTTTAGTTTTCGAGTTTTATACATTTAGTTAAGCAAACATACACTTTGTTTCTAGTCTGAGAGTTTCTACACGCTGTATTTTATGTTTACTAAAAATACAAAATTTTACCTTACTTACGAAACTTCAAAGGTGTTTAAATTAAGGTCAAGTTTAAAAAGTAAACTCAAAATTATTTTCAACATAGCCTTGCAAATAAGTTTTTTTGCATAAAACTTTATTTTGAAGACTTGTGTTTGTTAAATCGATAACTTTGTTTGTTTAATCGATATTTTGTTTGTCATGTTTAAAATTAACCTAATATAAGTACTGTAATTCTTTTGAAGTTTTGTATAAACCTTGTTTTATACTACTTCGTGTATAAATTTGTTTGTTTTTTTCTAATTTAAGGAAATTGCTCAATAAAAGTTTATAAAACTGTTTGAAAATAAATTTTCTTCGTAGTAAGTTTCTACAAATAGAATAGGAAATTACCAGAAAAAATTATATCAGTAAATATAAGTATTCATTAATGACAAAAAGACTTTGTTATTAAAACATTAATATAACAAAAAATCTTATTATTTAGTTATTTAATTGTATTGTATAAAATACAATCTGTGGTAAGTATAAATCATTTGTTGTACAAAAAATAGTTAACACACATTTAATAATAAATTATATAAAACTCAAGTGTTCGTTTTGCTTAAGATATGTGAATTTTATGAGCTTTAAACACGATTTAAAAACAATAAAAACAAAAATGAAAATAAGCACAAAATTTATTTTTATAGCAGAGTTTTATTTTATTTTGTTAATTACAAAAGAAAAGTTATACATTTGAAAAAAAATATAATTTTATGAATAAACAACGTTTAATTTATTATTTTAGTTGTTTATTAATTTCAAAATATAACCTAGTTTCATTTATTTTTAAGTGTAAAACACTTACTAAGTAACAGAGAATTTTCTACGTTTAACATTTTAACCTTAAACTTGTTTTATAGTAAACAAACAATTATTAAAACTGACGTTTGAAGGTTGCTAACTTGAAAATAAATTACGTAATACGTTTAGAAAAAAGTATGTACAAATTATTATTTTTAAATAACTTGTCGGTACAGTTTTTTTTGTTTATTGAACGACAAAAGCGCTGAAAACAATTAGTCAAAGGACCTAATACACAAAAATTGTATTTTTTTTGTAAAAGTTGTATTTTGAATTTCTAAATGAATAAATCATTTTAGACGTTTGTAACACGACCAAGGTATAAATACTAAACAAAGCTAGTTTTTTCTATTTACTGTAAAAATATTATTTTGAACAAATTAAATTTTGTTTTACAATTAAACGTAATTACAAAAGTTAAAAGCAATTTCAAAAATAAACTAGACCAATACTTTAGTTGTGAAATTGTGATTCTCCAAAACTTGTTTTCTAAAACTAGTACTTAAAACTTGTATTTAAAAAACCGAAGTATTACAAACAAAAATATGTATGTATCAAAAAATATTTCGTCTTTAGATATTTAAATGTAGTACTTAATGAAGGTCTTAAAATTAAGCTAAAACCTTTAAATAAAACAAAAGTTGAATAATTTATTATTTAGAGTTTTATACAAACTGTAAAACAAAAAAAAAATCAGCGCGTATAGTGTTAATTACATTCTTATTTTTTATACAATTTATATTTAAGGATAAACAGTTCAAAGGTATGTAAGTTTTTAATGTACATTGATAAAAACTATCAATTTATTTATTTAGAATCTATACTTATACTTTTAAGTATAAATTTCAGTTAACTTTTGACTTCGTTTTACATTATTTCTTTTACTATTTCTAAGATTAAGACCACAAATATGTTTTAGTTTTTATTAAAAATCTTTAACTGTAGTTAAGTTAAGCAAAAACGTAAACTTTCCTTCAATACAAAAATTTATTAGTATTAAAAAGTATAAAAGATTTTGTAATTTAAAAGCGTAAGAGTTCATGAAATAATTCAAAAAATAAAAAAACAGTTTCGAAAACAATAAAATTTAGACTGTAAACAACGGAAGAATAGTCATTTAGCTATTCTTTCTATTCTAATGAAGTTCAAATGACGAAAGAAGCAATTTAATATGTAGTTCATCGAATATAGAATTTTCAATAATTTGAGACAAATCCTATCTAATATTACCATTGTGTAATGCGATAAAATTATATGAGTAATATACAAAAAGACAAACTTAATTTCTTCTGGATTTACAAAAAAATCATTAGCTTCAAGTAATTTTTGGTACAACAAATAATACGTTAAATAAAACGTAACAAACAAAATGGTAAAAAACATATTGACATTTTTATATTTGGATCTTGTAAAAATAACTTTAAGAACAACTATTACAAACATTGTTCTATAAACATCAAAAGAGTAATAATTATTGTTTAAAGTATTTTGTTCATTACCCATAATTTCAAAGATGATAAAGTTTGCTACTGCAGTGTTTATTGAAATTGATTGAAAAATAGCTATTACTTTTGACCATTCTTTGCTTGAATCTGTTTCAATAAGACTTAATTTTAATTACTTTGGTGATTATAAAAATTTCGGAATTTTTTCAAAATTTTAGTTTAAAAAACTTTTATACCCTTAACACTTTTTTTTTTAAATCTTTAAAAAAAACTTAAATGTAAACTCAAAAAAAAAAAGAAAAAAAATAGTTTTTGTAATAAACACTTTATAAGATGAATTAGTTTAAAACAACCTTCAATCAACAAATCCATCATAGCAGTTGTAAGTGACAAGGCAAAATATACAACAGTGATAACTGTGCACCAAACCCCGAAACATTTCGAGCTAAAAACTTGATCTGATTGGTTAATATCATTTAACACGTGATTCACGCAAACCAGCAATGCTTGAAACAGCGTGAACTGAAAAATTACTTTAAAAATTTTGTACATCTGTTAAATGTTTTACATTTGTTGTATTTATTAATCAATTGCGATATATAAGTTGAACCAACCTTTGTACAAAAACAAAACTACTTAAGAGATTTTTTAACATGTCTAGTCTAACAATCCATAAAACTATTTTTTTAAACAAGAACAAAAAGTCGAAAGCTAGTTAAAAAAAGTTTACAAAATTTATTATGATTTTTAGCTCACTATTTAGCAAAAGCAAACTTAAAATAAATAGACTTCTATAAAAGAAAACGCCAAAAGTTCTTTATTTTGAGACAATTAATTTTGACTTGTTATATTTTCTATAAATTTCAAAAACATAGTTTGGTACTTATCTTTGTAGTAATGTTTTTTAAGCAATTAACATTTTAAGAATTTATTATATATTAATATTTTTAGCACATGATATTTTCATTGTGATATAAAATGCACGTGTTTTATTATCATTTGCAGCAAAGTATTTTTATTTACAATGTGTTTTATACTTTTAAAGTTCAAATTAAAAATTCAGTTTTTATATACAACTAAATCGATTTACTCAAAATGAAGTTTTCATAAAAACTTTTAAGTAGTTCAATTAAATTAAAAAAATAAAAAATAACGATGATGAAGCGTTATCAAATCAAAAGGTGTAAAAATAAATTTTATCTAATGTACAAAGTTATAAATAAAGTTTAATAATTTATTGTGATACTAGTTAGTTTATTTCAGTTAGTCCAGATAAAAAGCAACTTTTACAGCCAAAATTTACTTTACTTTCAGATTATTCAAATTAGCACTAAATCTACGAACATATAACAATAAGTTCACGACTATAACTAACTTTTTAAATGACACTAAATAAATACAACTTACAAGGTGTAACGTTAAAAGGCGTTAAATCCTGGAGATCCTGATAAGCTAAGCTTATCAGAATATATACCACAGATGTTTTATAGACTCCGTAGATCTGTTCTTAAGTTTATTTGAGAGCAGTGAAACGCCGTTAGTCGGAATAAAGTTTTGACACAAAAACATCTGTGGTAAACACAAGGGTTGATCATGCCAATTCGATCATCAGACCACAAGTTTCGGTAAACTTGTGGTCTGATGATCGAATTGGCATGATCAACCCTTTTGTTAAATTTGAGCTTGTCTCACGGCAAACGAAAGTCCGGACTTGTTCTGCAGACTTTCGCCGATTTTGTTGACTGTGGTAAACACAACTCACTTTAAAGTAAACTGTAAACTTTGCATCAGTGTTTAAAACTTTGTAAGGGAATACTTTAAATAAATAAAAAACATATACACAAGACATGATAAATAATAGAAACTTATAAGTATCACATTTAAAAAAGAAAAGTTACATCATTTTACTAACATTATGCTATTGCCTATAGTATATAAATACTGTATTAACATTTTTTGAAGGTTAGCAGATTTCTTTTTTGTGTATATACTTAAAACTGAAATCAAGTGAATTTTTAATTTTTAATTGAACGTTTTTAAAACTAACTAGTTTTAACGTAACTTTGTATAAAGTTCAGAACAACGGAAATAATGTTTATGTGTTCTTTGATTTTAGTAGGATTTTAGAAATAGCTGTTTGGCAGTTTATAATAAATATACTCGCCTTTTTAAGAACTACATTTTAGGAAATAAAACTACGCTAAAACGTTTTTTAATGCTACAAAAACTTTTAAAACACATCTAATTCTTACTTGACGAAATATTGCTTTACGTCTGACAATTAGTAATACGAAATTGTAGAGCATTTCAAAATAAACTGCGATTGAAATTGTTTATAAATTAAATGAAGATATTATTGGTATACCAAAATATTTTTTACAAACATTTTAATAAATAGTGTAAAATTTTATGAAATGCGCGATATTTATTGTAAAACTAAAATATCAAATTTACACATAACAATAAGTATTAATTGATTTGACTGTAATATAACCTTATTATTGATATTTAGATGTATTATTAATACAACATTTAAACAACATGTTACTGATAAATATAAAATTTTATAAATTATCAAAACCTACTAGTATCCTCGTAATATAGTTTTAGAGTTTTTATAACATAAAACCGCTGATCTTTATAAAATTAACTCGTGTTAAGCCAAAGAAATACAAACTAAACTGTTTAAGCAATAAGTTAAATTGTAAAAGACAATCAAAAATTACAATTAAAATGCAGAGACGAAAAAAAAGCATTTCTTTTAAAACTGATCTAAGTGCAAATATGAATGTTTAATTAAAAAAAATCATTTTAAACACTATTTTCTGCTTAGATGGAAAACTTCAATATCAAAAGAAATTGACTCTAAGAAAATTCAATCTAGTTTCTTCGACGAAAACTTCATTTATGTTTTTAATTTTTATTATGAAAGTATTGTATTTATTTTTGTAAACCGTATTTGTGCCTTTTTCTACTTCAAAAATAGTTTTTTAAAGTATTATAAAATAGCCAGTTATAAAGTAATCTTTAGATATGCTTTATGGTATAGTTTAAAACAGTTTTAGTTTGTAGTCTTCAATTATTTATTTTATTTTATTTTTGAAGTTTTTTATTTTCAAGGATAATAAAAATCCTTTCTACAACAAAGTGAAAACAGTGTAACGAAAACAAATAATTACTAAAAATTTATATTTTTGGTGCTTTAAGTTAAGAAATAAATAAAGTTTGTACCAAAATAAAAGTAAAAATACTATGTTTTTTTTGTGTTTTTTGAAAATATACTATCTAATGGTTGTTTGCTTTCAAATTTTCATAGCGCTTTGAACGTTTGTGCTTGCTAAAAGTTATTGTTATATTTCGACCAAAAAGCAAAATATTTCGAAACGGGTGATTTCCGTAAAATCAAAACAACTTCTAGCTAGTGAACCATAATTTGAAATACTATTTTTAAAACTATGTAAATCTATGATTAATATAAGTGCTTTGATTATGTGTAAGTATAATATGTTTTTGATGATATAATGTTTTTGTTCTAATTCTATTTGTTTTATTAGTAATGTTATAGCTACTATGTTTCAAAGTATAATATTAACTTTTTGAGTAGAAGTGACACTTTTTTCTAACAGTATTCTAATCTTAACAATTAATGAATATAAAAGTTAGTTTTGATATTAAAAAACAAACGATGACAATGACAGTGGACTGAACACAAACTTTCTAAAGGGTCTAACAATTGAATGGTAAGCTTAATTTTTTTGCTTTTTATTCACTTAAACAACTGCAGTAGTTTTTCTTTCTAATTTTTATGCATACAATTTTTGATAAGCTACAACACTAAAACAAGTTTGTTATATATTTACATAATGTGTTGCATGTAATGTTTATTGAACGATAACAAGACGCTCAAAGTATTTGGTCCTAAGACCTGGTGCACGACGAACCTTTCGGGTATCGAGTTGCACACCACTTCGATACCTTTTAACGTCTTGTCCAGGACAGTAGATATGTTTTTGTTTATAAGTTTTTACTATGTTTTGTGTGAATAGTTGCACTTAGTCAAAAGTTCAAAATGTGAAATATTCATATTGTAAACAGATTTTTTAATATATTTAAAAGTGGTAGTTTATTAATTTGTTTCAAAATTACTAATCTGATTAACAGAAATTGATCATTTACTTAGTGTTAATTCTAATAACTTTCTGTAAACAATAAGATAATTAACTTTCAGTTAGAAAACTAAAACTAGTTTTACTAAACTGTTCAAAACTTAAATTAAATAATTATTTGTCTAGAAGTTTTATATTTCTATCAAATAAGATTGATATTTTCAATATGAAAAAACTAGTTGAGAAGTATACAATAAGCGTTATTTTTTTATAGAGTACAATGCGTTCCTTTAAACTTGTTTGATATACTTTAAACTATTGATACAGTTGTTGTAATAAAACTTTAAACGCTTGCATAATATATTTAAACTTATTTGAAAAACTTAAAACTTATTAAAATACATATTTTAAACAAAGATCACGGCGACCTAACATGTAAAATTCAAGTATTTAACTTAATTCTGAGTTGTTTAAAGACGCTTTAAGTATAATTATTCTAGTTTACATCTATATAATTTTCTTATGTTCAAATTTTTTTAAAATATTGGAATAGTGTCATGCAATAAAACATTCCAAACAATATATATTATATACTTTTAGAATATCTTAAATTATATAAACATAGTTAGATTGAAATTTTAAGATGATAATTTTAAATCTTTGTTCAAATCAACTTTGTGTCTTTATAAAGTCATATGTTATTAAAACAATGCACTGCACTGAGAACAAATAAAATTATTCTTTATAAATTATTGTTTTGCAAAAAAGGCATTTAAACAAAGGTATCATGCAGTTATTTTTTTGTTGGAAATTTTCAAAACATTTTATAAAGAAAAAATGTTTTTGTTTGACTGTAAGGTTTAAAAGTAAGAAAAAGAAAATAAATTGTTATAAACAGATGTTTTAGACAAATTTAGAGCATATATAAATGTTTCTAGCAATGCAAATACTAGATTTAAAAGTTTTTTGCAATACCTTCAAAATGAATAAAGTTTATGTTTAAATAGAACTTTGTTTTTATATTTTAAGTTTAAAAACGGTATTAGCTAAATAAATCATGGCTAAAATACTAAAGACATTCAATATAAATTTTTTAAAAAACAAAGGTTTTTGTTAGTTTAAAAATATATAATTTTGGTTGTTTAAGTTATATTAAAATTTAATTTTTAGTTATTATTTAACATTAGGTACGATAGTTTATATTCATAGTGTTTTTGTAAGTATTTCCATAAAATACTTTTGATAAAAATATAACTTTTAAATTTTAGTTGAAAAACAATTTATGTTTTTAATTTTGTACTTATGTCATGATAGCTTAGTCTTTTAATACAAAACTAAAATTTTAAGACTGACAACGGTTTAAAAAATATATTTTTTAAACTTCAAAGTTTGTGTTATTGAAAAAGTAGTGAGCATGCTACAAACTTATGTAGTAAAGTTATTAAAACACACTTATACTTAAAAAGTATTCAAAACAGTTTCATAGAGAGTAAATTTTAGTTTTAGTCAAAATTGATTAATACTTATGAAAAGACTTGATGCGTTCCATTGTAGCTGACAATTATAAACTCAAGTAATAGTTCAAAAATGAGTTGCATAAGTTGCAAATTATTTACAATGCTGTTAGGCGCTGTTGCTATGCACAATCAACTTGTGTGGCTACAAAAGTAGATTCTAGACAAAAATTAAAAGCAATTTTGTGGCGCCTGTTTATAAAATGTGTAATTAAATATGTAATTATTGTTAATTTAACAGTTTGCTAAACTGTAATTTTACATTTAAAACTGTTAATTACTGATAATAGTAAATAATTATATAGGTTTTAATTTCTTTAAGGTTATTCAGCAACCTAGAACATTTATTTGTCAGTAGGACACGTTAACATTAGCATAAAATACTATGTTTTATGATTTAGTAAATATTTTGTAACTTCTTATTGTACAGAAGTTTTGTCTTCATAGAGTGTTTTAAAACATAGGATGTTTATAGAAAGCTTAATTTTTTTTAGTTTACATAAATACAATTACAACATTTTTCAGTGTTTACTATCAACAAAAAATTGAGTGTAGGTTAACAAAAGCTAAAAAATAAAAGATTTTGTACTAAAGGGAATTCTATTAAATTAACCTTTATATATTTTTTTAACTTGTACTTGTTTTAAATTTTGCAATACTATTAAAAGCTTTTTCAAAAGCTGTATAAGTTATTTTTGTTAGAAAATATTTTGTAGACGGTTTTATAAATTCAAGCTATTTTCTCCTAAATTTCATCTTAAATTATACTTTAGCCGATAGTGTTTACATTGTAGTTTTTCAAAGTCAAATAATGAGAAAATTTTTCTGTTTCAAACCTTTTCACAAGTGTAAGTTTGCGTTTATGCTATATTTATGTATTTTTTACCTTTACATGTTAAGGCTTATTTATATTATTTTATATTAATACTTAGAAAATAATTTCTTATAGACCTTAAAGCAGGTTAAATAATATTCATTAAATTGTTTATTTTTAACTGGTTATAATAACAAAAACTCTCAAAGTATATTGCATAAGTGTTAAATAACTTCAAAGGTTCTTTTAAAGTTAAATAGTTTTTTATCTAAAAAGTTTTTATTTTTTATTCAGCTTTAAATTATTATAGCAAAAAAAGTACAGAATAACATTGACTGAGCTTTACATATATGTAGTTACTATGCAAAATAGTTAAAAATAAAAACTTATGTTGTTGTATATTAAGTTAATATTTTGAATTTTATTTTGTGCTTTAAAAAAACGGACTTTAAAAACATTCTTTTAAATTAAAGTTAAAGTTTAGTGCATAAAAATATAAATTAACTTAATTTAAACTTCTTAGGTATATACATTTTTTCTCGGTAATATACTAAAATAAATTGGGTTTGTGATGTCACAAATGTATTATGTGACGTCATAATTCAAAAGCAACGCTTTTGCTGTATAATTAGATGCACATCTTGAGTACATTATTTTAGGTTTTGCGTAATATCTAGTTGACATAAAGTTATTAAATGTAAAACTAAAAATAATTATTCTTGTAAATTTTTCTAAGTTTTTATACAACTTTCGTCATACTGTTTTTTATTTTTTTGTATAACTTTTGCATCTATGTTTAGCAAAGTGCATTTTATTTTAAATTTAGCTGGCTGATAATTAAGGCGTCTAGTCTTATGAAACACGTGTACGAGTATTTTTAAAATCTAATTTTTAAATTAGCTTCAATCTCAAAGAAAAAAGATGCAAAGGAAGTATTAGTCTCAGATGAAAATGATGCTGAATGTAGTACAAACGTCATTAGTCAAGAATACCTACAAGAAGAAAGTAAGTCATAAATTATATTTAATATTTATAACTTATTCAAAAACTTTAACTCGTTTAGGTGATAAAAAAGATGTACCAAAAGTGTTTTTGAATGTAACAGAAGAGCTGCAAAAACGACCAAAAAGTAAATGCTTTTACTGTTACCTAGCTAGTTTGTTACGAATAAAAAAAAACTTATTGTTAAAGCTTAGATGCTACAAATATGAAGTCAAATGTTTAATAATAAAAATACTTTTTTTTATTAACTTGCTGGTTATTATCTAGTATTTTTTTTTTAGAAAGGAAAGGTTTTTAGCTCTAAAGTTTCTTTTAAGAAATAGTTTTATTTTATGAACTTAAATTTCAAAATCTGTAACATTTCACGATGAGGATTATTCACTATTAAAGAGCAACTTATAACATTATAAAATGTACTTTAATAAGTTACAGATCATCAAACTTAAAATAGAATTTTTGTAGCAAAAATAATTAAACATAACTGAGATGTTGTTTCTATTATCCTTAGTACTTTAATAAATGATTTGTAGCTTTTAACTAGAGTAAGTAATATATTTTTTTCTAATCATAAAAACAGTGAATTCTACTTTATTTTAATTAAAAAAACAGTTGATGATGAACTGTCAGGAAACAACAAATTGACTGAAAGTTCAGCGCAAATAAAATTACCAGTCGAGCGAGAACGCTTGCTAGCTCAAACAACAACAACCAATAAAGAATCAGAATCATTTGCCGTTGAAGAATCTTGTGCACTCATGGCTTCTAAAAAGGAGGTAGTTGATAAAGCATGATAAAAGTATTTGAATTAAACAGCAATTTATACAAAAGTATAAATATTTATTAATTACAGAGGTTTTAAGTCTACTAACAAAATCTCTAAAGTTATTTAATTAATAAGTTTATTTAAGTACTAATTGAAAAAATATATAAGAATTAGAAAGAAATATTTTTGCACAGACTCCAAAGAAAAGGAATCTTTCGGCAATTGAAAGAAAACAGAACCGCATAAGAAGATCACAAAGAAGACTTGATATAAATTCTCTTCAAGTCTTTTTTAAGGTATGTAACAAAAATGTGTAAATATATAAGTAAAATTTTTTAGTAGAGTTTTTTTATCTTGAACAAGATGAAACTTTGCACAAGTTAATTACACTTAACAAAATAAATTTTTTACAGTACAAACTTTGAAATAATACAATTATACAATTTTTTACAAAAGTTTTGTAAAGTGTGCAACTCGCCTTGAGACTAATTTCAAAGTGTTAACATTTAATAATTGCAAATAGCTTTTTACTTGTATATATATATATATATATATATATATATATATGTAAATATAAAAAATAAGGTTTATATTTAAACTTGAACACCTTCTACTGAGCCTACTTGAAGGGCTTTTAAATAATTTATTAGAAAAATAAGATTTTAAAAATACTGGTAAACGTGTTTCATAAGGCTAGACGCCTTAATCATCAGCCAGCTAAATTTAAAATAAAAAGCACTTTGCTAAACATAGATGGTAAATCGGTTTTTGTACTGAAATTTTGTAATGCACAATATAACGTCATAATGTTTTTTTTTTTGTATAATTTTTGCATCTATGTTTAACAAAGTGCATTTTTTTAAAAATTTAGCTGGCTGATGATTAAGGCGTCTAGTCTTATAAAACACGTGTACCAGTATTTTTAAAATCTAATTTTTCTAATGTGTATATATATATATTGTGATTTTTACAAGTATATAAAATTTGATATACTTCTTATTAAGCTATAAATGATCTTACTTAAAATGTAATTTACTTTTATAATCTGAAGTCAACAAAGATTAAAACTCCTAAAACTTATAAATTTTTATTGTTATCTGTTTATTTAGTTTAATTTTTTAACTAATACCTAAGTCAGTAATAAAAAATAATTAGCCAGATATCAGCCGTAATAAGCTATGCGTTTTGTGTTTGAAATAAAAAAAACACAAACACAGTGATACAACAAAACACTATTTTGTAATAAACATAATTTGAAATTTAATTTATAATATACAATACTTAATCGTTTAAACATCCAAATAAGGTATTCGTTAAACCAGTTCTTCCAAATATGATTATCTGTGTACACAGTACTTTGTGTGCAATACTATTTAATTTGCACAAACAAATAACTTTTAAAAAGTAAAATGCTTTACAAAATACTATTATATTTAAAATATTTGATATATTTTAATGTTTCTTAGCAAATTCGAATGCGAAATTTAACGATAAAAGAAGTACAATATAAAACTTGTGCAAATTAAACAAAACCCTTAAAACTAAAAGGTTGAAATTTTAATTTATTACTGTGAAGTGTGTACAGCCTTTGTACACATGCGAAAGCACTAATACTAATTGATTTTTTTTTATTACCTTAACAAGTTACTGAATTCAAGAAACAGAAATGATCTTATGCAAATAAATGCAAAGGTTTTTTGACTTTCCCAGTTACCTAGTGTAGACAGAAAAACAAAAAAACTTAAAAGAAGTACTGCAAGAATGAAAATATATCATTTTACAAGTTTAAGCTGTAATGGTTTTAGTTGTAATAAAATGTTATTCAGGGTTTTGAAATAAAATTACCTAAAATACACATTTTTGAGAAATAAACTTAAATTATACTTTTCTTTAGTGAGCTACATCTACATGCACGCAGGCCACATACTATTAAAATAAAAAACATACCAGGGGCCTCTACAGTTATACTTATCGAGCCAAAGTTTGCCGACAAAAACAATTAAGCTCTGTTATATTGTATCTTTTTTTGACTTATTATTAGATATTATGTTCATAATTGTGCATAGGAAATGTTGTTTCGTTAAAGTCTTGCTTTTAAATAGTCTTTGTTTTAATTACTTTAGAATTACGTTCATAGAAGATTTTTTAAATCATGCTGTCCGCAAACAGAAAAAATAAAAAGACTAAAAATGTTGCTAACTCTACTTTAACTATAGTGCTAAATGTACTTGCTTATTAGGATACTGTTCTAAGTTTAATATTAATTTTTTTTTATTTTTTATTTTTGTGATAAACAATCTATAGTAAACCTAAAAAAACTTTACTTAAATAAAGTTTGCTTAAAAACTATAAACATACTATAAAAGTTTGTAAAGGTTTAATACATTACAATGAAAATGTAAAAAGAATAAAACCCAAAATTTTTATGTAGATCTTAAAGAAAAGGAACATTTCAGCAATCGAAAGAAAACAGAACCGTATAAGAAGATCTCAAAGAAGACTAGATATAAAGTCCCTTCAAGAGTTCTTTAAGGTTAGCATACTAATTGTTTATAATTACTAAACTTATTTTTTCATACTTTTGTTTTACTACCCTTTTTTACTGATAAATTCGAAAAATAAGCTAAAACTGTTTTTTCACAGATGCAATCTAAATCTGTAGAAGAGACGAAAAGTAGCAACCATGAAGCCGAAAAAATTTTCTATGAAACCAAAGATGCAGTCACGAACGAAGCAATGAACAAAGATGAGGCTGAAGATCGTTATAAAGAACGTGCCAAAGAAGATTCACCAAGTAGTAGAACTTCAACGATTTCAGCTGTTGGCAGAGGAAAAAGAAGTTTAGAGGAGCAATTGGGAAATTTGGCACGGCTGAGTGCAGAGCTAGCAAACTTGAACCAAGTCGTAGAAGAACTGAGAAACCTAACTGCTGCAGCTGAAGAGAAGACAAGAAAACAATTGGAGGTTAGTCGTTTAAAACTACGTACAATGCAGTATCTTACATAAAAACTTGACTTGTATTAACTAAATTAAATATTGTATAGTAGTTAAAAAAAACTTTACTTTTCTTTCAGACTGTGCGGGAAAATCAAGTAGGAGAGGATAGTGCAAATTGTAGTTGCAGTAACAAGAAAATGAGGCCTGAAATCGACAACTTTGAAGTCCAGTTTACGGTCGGATTGAAACTTTTAAACTCTTTCAAACTAACAGTAACTAAGTAATAAGTAAATAAAATCGATTTTTTTTAAAGATTTCTTTACAAGGTTTAAAACCTAATCAAACATTTAAAATTTACTGATGTATATTTAGTTTAACTAGAATTTATTTAAAAATTGTTTAAGATTTTAACAATCGATATTACTGATTAATGTTTCATGTCTTGTTTTTAATTGATAACTTTTTGTGTATGTTTTCAAAAGTATATTACGCTTTTAAGGTTTTACCAAAACTTTCGACACAATTCATTTTAAAATATTTTAAGTTTTGCAAAACACATATCTTTGATTCATTAAATACATATTTTTAAAAATTTTAACTTGATATTAAATTACCAATATCTAAGCAACTAATACTAAAAAAAGTAATTAAAAGTATAAATGTGTCTTGTAAAAGTTTTATAAAAGGTTAATTGTATTAAACTACATTTGGGGAAAACATTAGTTTTATGATACCAAAGTACATTATATTTTTCTTTAAATTATACTTTTACCACATTTAATTAACTTAGATGTAAGTCCTTGTTTATCAATATCGATAAAATTGTAAAATATTTCAATTAATTTAATGTATACATGTTGTTAAAGCTAGCTAAGTTTTTCTCTGTGTTTAATAAAACTAAGTTATAAAAAATGAAATTTTAACAATATTTATTTTATAATTGTATAAGTACATATAAACAAGTTATTTTATCAGCTCATACGTTATAAATTGAAACGAACTGTATTACTCTGTCAAAATCAAAATTTTTTAATAAATATTTTTTCCTGTTTATATAGCTGTATTAAAAGTTGTTGTAAAACAAAAATGGCTGAAAAAGTACAAATTTTCTTTCCTTTTTATTTTCAAATTCTTTTAAATATAAACAAATTTTGTAGTTTGACAATACTACAGTTTTAACAACTTTAAAACTTCAATAATGCTCTCTAAAGCAAAGTAAAGTTTTAAACTAATTGTATTTAGATCTAAAGAAGGAAATTTTTACTTTTCGGTAATAAAATTTGTTTAAGTTATTTCAAATTCAATATTGTGATAGATTTATATTTTGCTACATGTTATAGTTATTTTTCAATGCGAAACTTTTTTAAAGATAATATCAACCATTATTTTTGTTCCAATTTGCACTCAAAAATATATATTTTTTGTTAAGTGCTTAATAAATTTCACAGTGTTTGCATATGTTCTTCTTTTTATTTTTGGTACTTTTGAGTTTTTCTGTTCACGATAATAAATTAACTTTGCCAAAAAAAGTCCAATAAATAAACAAACTAGTATAATATATGTAAGATACTAGAATAACACATTAAATATATTTTGGTAAATTAATTTATCTTTATTTGTATTTATTAAGTTTAATTAGATTTTTTATTTTCCAATTGCATACCTACTACTTATTTACGAAAAGTTTTGCGTGTACATACAAAATAAATACTTTTTTTTTCTGCAAGTAAACTTAAGTTTAACAGACACAAACCGATAATATTTAGTGAAATTAAAGCAAAAGAATTATAAGTTTTACCGCCATAAAATCACGTAACAAACCTTGAGCTTCGTTATAATTTTATTACGTATATTTCTATAAATTATTACTTGAAAATAGTATGTACTAACTATTTTAACTGTTTATGATGGTAAGTACATAAATGTAATTCTTTAAGATTGTTTTTCAAAATTTATTTACTTAAATGTACTAGATTATCATATTAAACCTTAATTTTATATTCTACAGCAAGGTGTAAATTTATTTCAGTTTTAAGTTAAAAGTTTTCGTTCAACTTTATGATAAAAAACTACGGCTGGTTAATATAAAGTAAAAATTTAAAAAAAAAAACAAATTAATATGATTTGAACATGTGAATATACATTTGAACTTTTTTTAGAAAGTATATTGTATGATCACAAAAAATTAAATGCTACGAACAACAGGTATTTTTTTACTTAAACGTATACATAACTAGGCGCGTAGCTTGGTACGTTTCTGCAAATCGGCAGAAACTTATACTTTTGTGCGAAAAAAATTTACTTTTGTTTCAATTTTTTAGCTTTAGAAAACCCTGCTTACTTTTAGCTTTTAGTATTTATTTTAGTTTAGTTTTGCACTCCTATGAGATAATTTTGACACAAATGTGCTCTTTGAGTTTAAATTTGAGTGGCGTGTAAATTGAACGATTTAGATACATATTAATTATATACATATAGCTCATTACAAGATTTATTTGTAAATAAGCAATGCATTACAAATTGATTCTATTAGATGCTGTAGCTTTTTCTTCAAAAGTAAAAATCAGACAATTTTCTGTTACAAAAGTTTGCATAATTTAATGTTGTTTCTATTGACTACGTTCAATTTTGAAAATTTCAACAAAAACTTCGAAAGTTGTACAGTTAAGAATATAACCGTTTTTGAGTTACATTGTGATCTTCTTATACTTATTTTCAATAAATTTTAATTAGTGTATTTAAGTGGCTACACATAAAGAATCATAGGGGGTGTGGAGCAACATAAATTCCCTTGTATACAGTTATCACTCATACTTCAACATTCCATTAATTTTTTAAGTTTTATCATAACTGCATACTTTCATGTTAAGTTCAACAACCTTTAGAGTAGTTTAAATTGCTGTGATTCCGCTAGGGACGTTATCACTCGTTATTTCAGATATTTTTTTTGCAGACTCGTAACTCTTTTGATCTAGCTACGTCCCTGGTACATACAGTAATTTTGTAGCCAATTAAAACTACTGCAATAACATGAAAATTAAAAAAAAGTTTCATTACATGTAACAACAAACCCTCTTAGTTTCTTTAGTTTATAAGTCTTTTTTTTAAACTTCACATGATCAAACGTTCTTAAAATCATTTTAATTTTAAAAACGTAAAAAAGATATACTACATTATAGTTCTGTTTGTAATATAATTGTTACGTGTTGGGTAAAAGATAAATGCATTGTAGCCATAAAAACTTACATATGATTTATGTTTAAAGTTTATATAGTATAAGTAGTTTGTAAAAAAGCTTCTAAGTACTTAACATCGGCAAACATAGAATAAGAAAATAAACTAAAACAAAACTGCTCTGTATGAAGTTATAGCGACGTATCAATGTATACTTTCATTAGTATTATTTTTATCATTAAAAAAAAAGTATACAGAAAATTGTTTTTTTTTTTAATAATACATAACAAAATACTGTAATAATAACAATGCTTAATTGTTTACTAGTAAGCTTAAAGTAATTTAAGTAAACAAACTACTTTAATATATTGCTCATAAACTTTTTACATCAAGCGAATAGTTCTAAACTTATTAATCATTTTTTTATAGTTTTAACTTTGTTTGGTGTTTGATTATGTTTATTTTTTGTTGAATATAAATATATTTTATTTCTTTTTGTTTTTTCACTGTGTCTCATGTTTGAGTGGCTCAGGTTTTGACACCTAAGTCCAACATTGCACAATAAACAATAATAATAAAACTAATTTATATAATATAATGAGACTCTAAAATGTTTTTATAAAAATTATACCTACAAAATTTTTTATTTGTTATTTTCTAATAGTAGTAGCTATTTTAAAGGGTTAAGGTTCTTTAGTTTTTAAAAACTTTTTTGGTCACAATACACTTTTTATTTTCTTCAATCGTGCATAGTTAATTCATCTTTTATTATGTTTCAAAAAAAAAACAAATCATTTTAATAAAACAGTTGATATAAAAAATGTTTATCCTATTTTAACACCTGACTATATAGCCACTAAAAAGTTTTTTTACTAGCTTTTTTTTGTGTTTTTAAGCTCTTTTAAGTTTGAAATTAAAGTATGTATATATAAACAAGATTTTTAGAAGAAATCTAATAACTGACACTGATATAAAAACAGCATAAGAAACATAAAATGCAATTAAAACTTTACAAACAAATAGTAAAACGGGTTTTTCGTGTTTTACATTTTCTGTTACACAAAAAAAAAATGCAATAATGATTCAAAACTTAACTGTTTGAAAAAAGTAAAATGTTGTACAAAATATGAATAACATGTTTATGAATCTTAAACATTTGTCGACTAGTTTTTGTTTTTAACCAAATAATTTGTTTTAAGTAGGTACATGTTTTTGCTAAAGTTTCATAGCTTAATATTAGTTTAGTATAAACAAAACAGTTTTTTTTTCAAAACAGTTTGATAATGTTTTTCAACTTATCTTTTAGCTAGGTTAATATTTAAAAATGATTTGCTATTTCTTAAACTTTTCTAGGTCAACCAAGTTATTTAGTAAGTCTTAGTAAATAAAAAGTTATAAACAAACTAATTTAGTAAATTTAGTTAAATTAATTAAAGTTGTTTTAATATAAAAAATAAAAAAAGTGTTTTGTTAAACGTTTTGCAACTATTGTATTTGAAATGTAAAAAATCTTATATTTATTTTAAAGTTTTATAAAATAACTAGTTATTAAGATTAAAATGTAAAATACTTATTCAGTATATTTTAAACCAACACTAAATCTTTTGAACCACTCTCTTAAGTCGTATATTTGTTGGTAAAATCGCTAATAAACAAAAAAGAAAACTATAGTTAATTAAAGAAAATAATTAAATAAACTTGTTATTCCGTTTAAAACACTTCTATATAAATTGCTTTAAGAGTCTACTAAAAATTTTGATATTATAAACCACAAAAAAAATGTTTTATTCATTTTAATTTTGTGATAGATTGTTTATTGAACGATAAAAAAGCGCTCGAAAAGTTTGGTCTAAGGACCTGGTGTACAAAGGAGCTTATAATTGTATAAATAAATAGTAAAGTATCCCTTAAATAATATAATTGTTTATTGTTTAAATTTTTTCGAAAATTTGGTTTCTATGTTTTTAAAAAGAGACGTTTTAATTTTAAACAAATTAGTAAAAATTAAGAAAGTAATTTAAGTTTTGATCTTAAACTAATTTTTTAGGCTTTTCTTCAAATGTTTACAGCTTGAGCAAAACTACTTTTTCTAATGAAGAAACTTTGCTTAAGATTACAAAACTGCTCTCAGAGATCAAAATCAAAACTTCTATAGTAGTCAGTTATGTTTACAGTATATTAGTTAAACTTAAAAATAAGTAGTATTTTTTTATTTTGACAGCTACGGCTCATGTTTTCTTTGAAATTGCGTAACTTTACATGTTACTTTTTAAACACTAGCCAAATTTAACGTAAATTAAAAAAAATATTGTTTTATACTTTAGGAAATGCGACTTAATTACTTAAACTAGTACAGCTATGTTTACTAAATAAAAAGTTTTTAACATTTTAAGTTCCTAAAACTTAAATTAACCTTTGCTAGATAAAAAAAAGTATTTATAATAAACAAACTTATTTAAAATTGGCTTAAACTATTTATTTCAACTATTTATAAGACAAAAGATATTAAGCAATTTTCTTATTGTTAAAAACACCGCAAAAAATCAACACCACAAGCATCAGAAAAACGCTAAATACAAAATTTAAGACGTTTGTGTGCAAACTGTAAATTGAAAAAAGCATTTAAAAAGCAAACACGTTTTAAAATATAAAATATCAACAAGTTGAATAATCAGTTCATTGGATAAACTGTTGATGTTTTGGTATGATTCAAAAAAGAAAAAATCAAAATATGTTAAAAATGTTGTTGTAACCATGGAACTAAATTGATTTAAAACATTTTTGAAAATTTTGGTTTACATTAAAGTCAAAGCTAAACAGCCATTATGAACATTTCATTGATAAAATAAGTCAAGTAGTAAACTTTAAAAAAAATATATTATAAGTTTAAAGAAAACATTTAAAAAGTAGTTGAGAAAAACTGAAACGAAACTAAATGAGACATATAGGAGTGTTTAAAATATTATTATTAAATTTCATAAACCAATATCGAACTAAGAATTATTAACTTAGTAACTTAAAAAATGAGAAATGTTTTAGGTTTTTTAAGAAAAATTAGAATATTTATTGTGTTAGCAGTTATAAAAATGAAATCTGATAGATGTTTAAAAAAAGGTTAAACTTTAGTTTCGAACAAAACAAGTGTTTTTAAAGTTTAAAGAAAGTACATGTTATATATCTAAAAAGTTAATAAAACAACTAAAGTCGCTAAACGTAACCGTATAAACTCACGTTATACTTGACAACTAGTTTTTTGAAAGCTTTTAATTTAAATCAACCATTTGTATACAACATTATCAACTTTAGCATTTTAAAAAACATTATTAAATTTCACAACAAAAAAAAAAGTCAAAGCTAATAAAAGATTTAAATAAATCTTATGCTAAAACTAATACTCAAGAAATATTCAAAATACAACAAAAATAAACAAAGTTTAAGCATTTAAAAATATTTTTGATAAATCTTATGTTTAAACTAGTAACTGAAACATATTTTTAATTACATAAAAAAAGTTTTACGCGACAAAATTTTACCCCTCAACTCCATGAACTACGTTAGTTCCATTCGGGTCCAAAACAACACTTGATGCACTTGCATGACTTCACATTCTTAACTGTCCATCCCTTTGTTTGACTCCATACCACTTTCTTAGCTCTTCTGCCTGTTGATTCTTCTAATTGTGGGTAAAGTGGCTGAATCCCGGGCAAAGAAGTTGGTCTTTCCTTTGAAAAAAAATAAGTATAAGTTTCACGTTCATCTATTTTTGAACAGTTTAGGATATAGTGCAAACAATAAAAATTATTATGACGTCACAAAATTATACATTGTTAACAAAACCTCTTAAGAATATTTTTATCAATTAAGTTTTAATTTCTTTAAAACAAAAATACTTAATCATAACTGATGCTTCTATTAAAAAAAAGGACAATCAGTACCTTTTACAACTCTATCTATTTATCAAAAAAATAAAAAAGTGTTATGTAGTATTACCTTATAAAAATATTAAAAACAAGGTATATCGCTTCTTATACCTTGTATACAGAAAACAAAATTATAAAACTAATTAAAATACAACTAACCAGCTTAGCAACATATGTTCGGTTTGCTTCTAACCATTTTTCAACCATGAACATCTTCAAATGATAGTTCTTTGAAATTTTTTATTATTAATAAAGTTACTGCAATACAATCGGTAAAAGGCTTAACTACATCACTTTGCATGTTTTACCTTAGAAAGATAGCTAAAAAAAATTGTGAAAATATTTAAGTTTAATAAAGTAAAAATCTGGAATGAAAGCTTTTTAAGGAAGAATATTTTAACATTTTAATATTTTAACTTTTAACTAAAAGTTGTGTTTATAAAAATAAGAAAAAAGTAAGTCTAGTATGTATACAAAACAGTTCTACACAAAAATAAGTACAAGCAATGTCGTGTAGTATTTAGTCAAATAAACACCGATATGTGAAGTACAATGACGACGTTTACTACTAAAAAATATTTTACACAGCAAACAATAGTATTTCAAATAAAACCAACCGATTCGTCATCAACTGCAAAAAAAGCTTTCAGAAATTCAAAATCATTCGAACTCTGCAATTCTTTATTGTTCTGTGAAAAGTTCACTGATATTACATTAAAAAAACTTCAAATTAATTGTCAAAGAAATTGAGATGCTTATGAAATTGTTATTAATTTTACGGGTCATTATTTATTTGAACTATATTTTTCTCTCAAATTTTACTTGTAACACATTCAAAGGAACTTTTAGGTAAATAGTTATAGACAAAGTTGAAAATATTTAAACATTAAGGCAATTTTATAACATTTGTATTTTAATTAAATGCTATTAATAAAAATTACTATGTATCAAAAAACTAAAAAGCTTTTATTTTACACTTTTTATAGTGCTTAAAGTACTTACAAATTCTTCCTCAGAAAGGAAGTTGAACAAAGTTTGTGTTTAAAGCTTGCTGAGTTTGTATTATGTATATGAGGAGTAATTTAAAACTCGTATAAGAATTATCATGAATAAAAAATAAAAATTTTGTTGGTTTTTCGAAGTATACATATTTAAATATACAGCAGTTAAAATGAAGACAAAAAAATCATAAAGAATAGTTGATACACCTAAAGAACGATTTGAGAAACTTAAATATTATATTACCGTTACTGTATATAAGTTAATGAAGCTTAGTTTTGACATCATGTTTACTTAGTTCTTTAAAAAAGGTAGCATTTTTTTTTAAAACTTACAGCTTCCTTAAACGCTCTTGACACCCCCAAACTCTCATCTGAAAAAACTGAATATTCCGATTTACTATCTTCTTGCTTCTTATCAAAGAGGAAATAGCAGTCTGTTCGATTTTTTTTGGTAATAATGATTTGAATATTTTGTAAAAGTTACACTTAAAAAGTTTAATACTTCATTTTACTAATAACATTGTCAAGTTTTTTAATGTAACATCTGTCAAGATGTCATACTCAACTTAAACAACCTCGATAACCGAATGGTTTTTCGTGCACCAGGTCTTCGGATCTAATATTTTTATAGTTTTTTTATTGTTCAATAAAATATAGTTTTTTTAAACACTTTTTATAAGTGCTCTTAAAATATAAGTTTAAGTTTATTATCTGCGTGTTTATAGCTTTATTAAAAAAGAAGTTTTGTTGCTCTAACTTTAGAAATTTTTACATAAAGAGTTGAACAATTTAATAATTTTTTTTATAGCTTTACAAACATTTAACCTTCGTCAGATAACGTCAACATAATATTGTTGCTTGGTGTGAAAGTTTCATCCTCATCAGATTCTTCATGAGATGATCCTTTTGCGAACATCAACTCTAGACGACATTCCAACAGTTCCAAACACTCTTCCGTTGTTTCGGTACGTTCTATTATTGTCATTTTATATTTAATTATTTTTGCAAAGTGCATGTATTGTATATATTTATAAACAAACTTTTGACAGACACGTGTGAAGATTCTGTAAATTCTTCAGTGTTGACGATGGTGGAAATGTCATCATAGTATTCTGATGTATACCCTGTAGCTCCAGACTCGTAGCACGTTATTGACCGGTACATCTCATAGTCGGGACACCATATCTTGTTGAAGTATTCTTCATCTTCGTCTGTTGTTCATGTGTTTATTTGTTATTGTAAAGTAATCTAAATGTTTATATATTCAAAGTTTATCAACAATCTAAGTACCAGTTGAATCATAAGAAGATGCATACGAATTCCCGGTCACTCCATACACAAAAACTCCTCTTGGTCGGTAAAATTCAAACTCTAATTGGTCAAGAATTTCCTCATCTGTTTTATTTTTGTTTTAATTTAATGTAAAGAACTTTATTAAACATAAATGTATAAGTTTTTTAATGTTATAATTACTTTCGCTGGTTTAAGCCAGCGGTCGGTGAAGTACAACCTAAGTGTCACGTAACTAAATAAAATGCACTAGCTTATTTGAAAGAGTAAAACAACTATGGCCTACAGATACAGGTATATAGAAAAACTTTGGCTATACTTTTTACGAAATTTATTGGTTTCTGAAAAGATTATTAATTTCTATAATAATTTTTGTTCATTTAAGTGACTGAGTAAAAACTTAAACTTCTTTAATTAAACAAATTTTGTTCTCAAATAAGTTTTCAATAAATGACTTGTTAAAATCTTAATTGTTTTAAATATAAATTGTAAATTTTAGCTTGACAATTGATACTATATACTTAATTATTTAAAATATTTACAATAGTTTCTTAGTCAAACAATTGTTTATTTTTATTCAAGTTATTTTAAGTAAAAATAATATACTAACAAACTCAACTATTTAGACTTAAAAAAACTATAAAAGTTTGTACAACCGTTATATAAAAATAGTTTTATTTTTTGAAGTTTTTCTTTTAATATACAAATATGTTTACATACTTAAAAAACAATTCTTAAACCAAACAATCGTTTTTTTAATGTGTTTTATAGAAATTATAAGCTTTAAATAATAAAATATTAGCTAAATACTTTAAATCAAAAGTTTGAAATTTTACTTAAAAACCACGCAAAAGTTGTTACTGAGATAAAAACAGTTATACTGTTCATTAATCAACCTTACGTTATGAAAAAGTAGTCTACTAAACTTATGGTGATTGATATGATAATAAAAATATTACTTACAAAATTTAATTGTTTTTGTCAAAACTTATTTTAAAAGATAAACATTTTATTATTTAGCGTACCAGAAAACCGCTAAAATATGTACAGATAATATTTTAAGGAACCAAATCTGGTTTGTTTAAAATTATTATTAATTTAAAATACACTAAATATTTAAAACTTATGGAAGATTTTTTAGATAGTAATTTAAACTATATATGTACTAAGCGAGACGTGTTGCTTATAATGACATATTTACAAAGCTAAATTGTAACTTGCGATAACAAATCGTTCTCATTAATAATATCTTATCAAACTGCACAAGTGGCATTAAATGACAGTAAAATATTTAAACAGTAAAATGACAGTAAAATATTAAAGCGCCATAAGTCTTATTAGCAATTAATGATGATTAGTTTGTTTATAAAGAACGTATTAACAAAATTAATCTTTTATTTCAAATTTTTGAAAATGGATAATTAATATATCATTCTAATAAGTTTTATTAATAAGTTAAACAAAAGGCAAATAATATTCATACTAGAATTTTAACTGCTTTAATGAGTTTTACATTGTAGTAGTTAGTGCATATTTCAATCACTAAATATTGTAAAACAGTTTTTATCAAACTTTGAATAACAGCTAACTTAAAACATTTAAAACTGAACAGTCGTGTAAAAGTTGTTTGAAATTTGGACTGAAATAGTTTGACAAGTAGAAAAAAATAATCAATGAAATCTAATATTACTTTAAAACCGTTTACCTAGAAATTACCTACTATTTTACACAAGCAATCTTGCAATACAACTATAACTAAAAAGTAATTACATTGAATTTTACAATGTAACGTCACAAAAAATGTTAAATAATATAGTGACGTTAATACATTCATTACAACAATGTCTTATAAAAAGTATTATAATTTTTATTTTTTGATTACAAAACATAATGATTTTGACTCTAAATGTGATGGAAAGACAAGGAAAATATTACAATATCTAAAACTTTTGTAATTAGAGATCTAACACAAGCAGTACAAACCTGTAATAAGAAACTTGTAGTTAAGCACAATCAGTTTGTAAACTTATCAGCATTAGTTTTGTTTTTTAAAAAGTATACATAAAAATAAATTTAGCAAAATGCCTACTACTGGTATTAAAAATAATTGTACTATTTATATTTCAAAAAAGACATTTAAGTACGTATTATAAAAGTTTTATTATAATATAAGTAATATTAAACTTTCAAAAAAAACTTAGTTTGTTTTTAATAGCAAAAAAAAGTTTAAGTTCAGTTTAAACTTTATATATCACTTTTTAACCGTTTATTAGGCCGCAAACCTTGACAACAGTTTGATAGAAAGTATTAGTAATAAAAAATTAAACAACAATTGTTATAAAAAGGTTTTTTTTTGAATATAAACAGTTACAATTTTACCGCTAAAATTACTGAAAAAACATTTTCTTTACTTGATAAAGCTTTTTATAACTTTTATTCAATTTCCTCACTGACTTAATCATAAAATAAAGTTTTTAAGGTCTTACAATTAAAACTAGGTAATTTTTTCTAATTAAGTATAAATAAAAAAAAAAAGTTTGTTTTTGTTGTTTAGATAAAATTAAATCCGTTATATTTAAAAAATGTCTAAATGTGTAAGAAGCTAATGAAAATTTTAAACAAATTCTTAAAATAATATTATTTTTCTCCCAGTTTTAAACCCCAGTTAACCTTACACTTATTACAGAATCCTACTAAAGAACCATGAAAACATTAAAAACAAAATATATTTTAAATACTTAATCAAAATATAAAATTTATTAACCTTCAATGTCAGGAATGCCATAAAAAGTAGAAGATTCACTTGTATCAGAACACTTATATGCATCTTCCAATTCACTAAATTTACCATCTTCCCACTTTTGTATATCTTGCTTGATCTTCAGATATCTTTCTTCAGTTTTATTAAATAAACATTGGATTTTAGTTTGATTGGACCTTAATTGGTCGAGACAACGTTTTGCTGCAGCTCCATCGTACTCTGTTAATTAGTTAAATTTCATTTAGAATGATATATGATGAAGCATATGAAATGTGTTAACTAAACTTGTTAGTCTAAATATTGTCTACAAAATGTTTTTGTAGAACTGTTTGTATGTTTTAACATTTCTTTCTTATTTTATTCAACACTAAAGGGTTTAAAATAAAATTACTTATACGATTTTGTCCTTCACATGTAACAATAACAACATTGTAAAGTCAGACTAAGTGACATACCTAAACAAATATAACTTATTGTATGTAAACATGCTTAAGTTTTATAACTACTTAATGTAACTCATAAGACGACAATTAAAACTTTAAGATGAACTTAAATACCGAGATTTTTTGCTTATGTACATATTATTTTTTTTATTACAATTACTTGAAGTAAAAATTATTTATTATTGTACACAAAAACAATGACGTTGAATTTAAACTAGAAACATTTAAAAACATTAAGTTATTTATTTATACGTTAGAATCAATAAATATGTGATCATTCCACAAAAAAAAAACAATAGTAAAGATTGACCATTTAAAGACTACTTTGTTTACATTGTAATAAAAGCTGACTGGTTGTCAACTAGAAAAATTATTACAAAACTACATAAGTGATGTAAGCCGTTGTGAAAATCTTCATACCGCGCACGACAATGTTGTCATGAAAAAGATCCACTTCACAAAAATATTATTATTTTTTTTGTAAACGGATAGTTTTATTTATCAGTATTAGTTTTGTTTTTGAAAAGTGTACATAAAAAAAAAGTAATATGCCTACTACTGGTATTAAAAATAATTGTACTATTTACATTTCAAAAAGACATTTAAATACGTTTTATAAAATTTTTATTACTAAAGTAAGTATTACAAACTTTCAAAAAAAACTTAGTTTGTTTTAAATAGCAAATTTTATATAAAAATATGTTTTAGTTCAATCTAAATTTATATATCAGTTTTTAACCGTTTATAAGGCCGCAAACCTTGACAACAGTTTGATAAAAAGTAATCAAAAAAACAAAAACAACAATTATTATAAAAAGTTTTTTTTTGAAAATAAACAGTTACAATTTTACCGCTATAATTACTGAAAAAACTTTTTGTTTACTTGATAAAACTTTTTATAACTTTTATTCAATTTCATCATAAAATAAAGCGCTTTAAGGTTTAACAATTAAAACTAGGTAATTCTTTTTAATTTAGTACAAATTAAAAACAATTTTTTTTGATTATGTTATTGTATATACAAAATTGTATCAGCTTTATTTAAAAATGTCTAAATATGTAAGAAGTCGAAGAACATTTAAAAAAATATTTAAGAATTATATTATTTTTTATACAGAAACCTACTAAAGAACCATGAAAACATTAAAAACAAAATATATTTCAAGTACTTAATTAAAATATAAAATTTTTTAACCTTTAATGTCAGGAATGCCATAAAAAGTAGAAGATTCACTTGTATCAGAACACTTTGACGCATCTTCCAATTCACTAAATTGACCATATTCCAACTTCTGTATTTCTTGCTTTATCTTTATATATCTTTCTTTATTTTTTTTAACTAAACATTGGATTTCAATTTGATTGGACCTTAATTGCTCAAGAACATGTTCAGCTTCATCGAATTCTGTTGATTTGTTTTTGAAAATTTTATATAGAATGTTATATGATGAACTATACCAAATGTTTTTATGAAACTTGATTAGATAAAACTCACAATTATACGCTCATTTTAAATATTGTTTACAAAATGTTTTTTTAGAACTGTTTATATGTTATAACATTTCTTTCTTGTTTCATTAAACACTAAAAGGTGTAAAAATAAAAGTCGTTATATATTTTAATTCCCACATGTAAGAATAATGCCATTTAAAATGTAAAGTTAGAACAAATGACATTCCTAATTAAATTTTGTTTATTATATGTAAAAATTTTAAAGTTTTGTAAGTACATTACTCATAAGACGGTAATTTAAACTAAGGTTCAATATTTGTTGCTTAAGTACACATAAAGTTTTTTGTTACAATTACTTGATATTTAAAATTAATATCACCATCACAAAAAAAAATTGACGTTTAATTTAAACTAGAAACCGTAAAAAAACATTAAAATATTTACTTAAACGTTAGAATAAGTTATATGTGATCATTCCATAAAAAAAAAACAATAATAAATATTGACCAATCAACGACTAACTTGTTTTCATTCTAATTTAAGCTAACTGACTGTTATCTAGCAAAATATACTACAATACCACTTAAGTGATGTGAGCCGTCGTGAAAATTTTTTAACCACGCACAACAATGTTACGCCATAAAAAAATTGGTCAATTTCGCAAAAATATTTTTAGTTTGTTTGTAAACGGATACTGACAGGATTCAATAATAGTTTTTTAAGTTATTATAAAAATAATTGTATCCTGTTTAACTTATAAAAAACAGTTGAAATACGAACAGCTAACACTTTTTTAAACCTAAAACATTTTTTCTATAAAGTAGTAGATAGTGTGTTGTTTTATCATTAAATAGGGTAAAATAATTGAGCTACATATAATTTCTTAAAAAACAGACTTTTAAAAAAACATCTTATTTTTCTGCGGAAATAGTTTGTGAAATAAAAATACTCGCTATTGATATTTTACAAAAAAAAAACTACACAAAAGAGACATGCTACACACAATTGTTTAAAATCAAAAAAATCTTAAAATCTTTAATTTTGAATAATTTTGCACTTATGTTGAACAAACATTGTGACGTCACAAGTTTTATCAAATGTTTTATTACGTCACGATAACGCTATCTTACATATTAATTAGCGACAAAGTAGAAAAAGTTAAACCTTTTGTTATATATACTAAAAACAAATTTTATATTATCATAAGTAACATTGATGGCAAAATACTAAAGTATATGTTGTGAAAATATAGCAAATTCTTTTTAAACAAAATTTTTGTTGAAATTTTATGGTTAGTAGAAGAATAAGAAAAAACCGTCAAAAGTTTTTATAATATACATTTTTCTAATTTTGTTAACTTTTAAAACTAGTATACACTTTAGGTAGAAATTTAAGATTTTCGTGACATAATTATTTCTTATCTTTTAATATTAAACAATTACTTATTAAAAGCATAACAAAAGCTATTAAAATCTATTAGTCATTAAACCAAATATCTATACAATCTATTTTTATATGTAAAAAAATAACTTCATCAACAGTTTGTGCAAGTTTTAAGCTATCAAATTTAAACAATTTTATAAACTTTAGTCTCTAATTGAACATATATTTTAATTTAAAACATTAAGTTATTGGAAGTAGACTAATAGGGTTTTGCAAAAATTAAGAAAAATAATGTACTGACAGACATATCAATTTATAGTTTTTTGAATTCAAAGAAAGATGTTTGAACCATCTAAAATAAAACAAAAACTTTATTTTCAGTAAAAGTAATATTGACATTAAGCTATTACATTAATAAAAACAGAATTATTTACAAAAGCTATAGTAAATATTTTCTAAGATAATACATCAATTGATTTTAAAATACTTAGAGCTTATAACAAAATATATTATTGAATATAAGCTCACCAAAGTTTTTTAATTTAAAAATAAGTTCCTTGCTAAAAAAGTACAGTCAACACTATGCAAAGCTTCTATATAAAGAGTATTTTTGTTTAGTCCGTTCATAAAAAAAAAACGTTTACTGCTTTATAAAGCAAACAAAAAAAAATAGAATAATATATATATTTTTATTTTATACATCAAGGTTTCAATTGTGTTAAGTATAAAAATACAATAATATAAAGTTTTATAAGAAAATTTTTCAGAAATATAAGTTTAAAAAAAAAAAATTGTTTTGTTATTTATTGTTTAGTGCAAATATAAAACTAGTTTAGCAAAATTCACCTGTTTTTGAATTCATATTGTCTGCTTCCCTTACAAACTTATACATACTTACTACTAACTTAATATGAAATTTCAAGCATATAATAGAATTATGAGTAGTTTTACTACTATCAGTCTAACGTTTTTACAAAGTATATTAATTTAAAGTTGATGTTTTAATTGCACTTTTTTTCTTTTCATACTTATAGTCTTTTTTTCTAGTCTACAAAAAGCATAAAAAAGTATTTTTTTGTTCGTGAAATCTGTTGAAAACAAGATTTTCATATTTTCAAACGTACGAACAAAAAGCATGCACAATACAATGAAATTTTTTATAAGTATATAGAACAGTTTTTCATAGTTTTCTCGTTTATTAAATGTTTTCACAACCCATGACATTAAAGTTCAAAATAGGATTGTCATTACTTAATAAGGCAATACAAACTGATTATACATTAAAAAATTATGTAGTGTATAAAAGATTTAAATATTGTTTAAATTACTTTAATAATTTATGCGTTTATTAAAATTTGTACAAATGTAATGTAAAAATAAAATTACAAGTGTGTTACCTCTGTTTAAAATTGAATATTTTCTTCATTAGCTGATATAAAGTATTATCTGTTAAATGATACTTTAATATTATAATTTTTTAAACCTTACAAAAGTGCTAAATTTATTAATTTGAGTAATTAGAAATCAATTAAATGTATAATTGTGATAATTAGTTAACTAAATTAAAAAATTTAAGAGCTACAGATATATTTAAAAAACCTATTTACATTAAAAGATTACTAAACATTATGAAAAAACTATAACTTAGCATCAAAAATATTTTCTTCACATTTCAATAGTTTTATATAGAATTTCTTAAGCAAACATAACTGAAAGTATTATCACATAACTACATTCAGTAATTTAGTTTGCTAACTAACAAAAACACAAATCCTCAGTTAGAAAATACCGTATATAATATAATATATGTTAAACTTTGAAAGTTAACTAGAGTAATTATTTAAGTCATAAAATAAAATATGCATGTTAAAATCTGTACTTACCAGTTGCTTATTGCACGGACAAAGTGAATTGTTTCAACTGGAAGCTTGTGAAGTTATCACGTGACTTTGAGTTGCTTCATTGAAAGTAGAAATTTACAATAACCTGAATAAAGTTATACTATTTTATCAGTCTCCTGTGAGGGTCGCTTTTCATATTTTAAAGTTAATAATATCATAATATTTACAAAGTATGTAACTACTTTGTAATAATTATTAGCTGTATATGCCATTGGATTATATTGCTTAACTTCGTAAAGTTTGTTTCAAAAATTTTATTTAAAGCTTTATTTAAGATTAACATTTGTTAATGCACTTAAAAACTGTAAAGTGTAGGAAAATAAGCAAAAGTAACCAACATAACAAGTTTACATAGTATTTTTTTACTTTACATTTATATTTATATAAAACATTAGCTTTAAGTAAAAAAGTTATGTATAATGAACTTAAAAAAACGACTATCAACAACAATATTCGAGACAAACTACGACCAGTTTAACCACATACGGTCGCTTCAGTACTTTTAACTTTAGCCCGCTTGGTTAGATCTCAACAGTGGTTTATCACCACTATGATGTTATATGAATCCTATTAAGTACAAAACTGGTCGAAAGTTGTTTCGGATACGGTTGTAGATGGTCGTGTGGTAAAGTTCATTATTTGTTTTGGATGGCAGAACACATCTTAACTTTGTTGATGACAACTTCAAGTTCAATGTTGCAAAATTGAAACACAGAGGTCAACAAATAGATAAAACCGATTTGAAAAAATAAAAAAGTTATGTTGTTTGAAAATAAAGTATAAAAAAAGTTTCTTTTTTCGGATATATGTGATGTTCTTATACATTTTAATTCTAAAATAAAAAAATATTTCTAATTCAAAATCCAAATTAGGTAGTTATGAAAGACTGTATCAAGGTATTTAGAAACATTTAAGCTCATAAATGCTTTTACAACAGATAAGTTTTGTCAATTGATATAAAAACATGTTCATAAATTATAGTTTAGCAATATTAAGTTCAAGTACAAAAATGCTACACTTGTAAATGAAATAAAAAATCATTGGAAGTGCACCTGGTGAGTAAATCAAAAAGTAAAAACTAATTTAAAGTTTATACTTTGCAACAAAAAACTTTATCTACTTAACTGTTCTTCATTAAATATATATCTAAAGCAAAAATACAACAAGAACACATAACTTATATACATTCAAGAATAAAACTTGAAATTTGAAATCAACTATGCATGAAAAGTTTCAGTCGCTTTGTTTTGATTTTTTATAAAAGTCCCGGTATCGTACTTATTGGCCTCTGTTCGGATTTTATCAGTTCCTAGAAAACTAAATCCATAAAAGTTTGATCTCTAGAAGTTTTAAACACAAAGACGTATGATGTTTTTAGATAATATGTTGCTGTTAGAACTTAAAAATTTAATAAGTTTGCTTTGATTGTTTCCATATTTTAAATATAAGTACTTTTTTTCGACAAAACAGTATCTCTAACGATAATAATTCTTTGTAGCAATCCTTTAATTTTACTTTAAGTTAGATATTTTAGTATAACTTGAATAAACTCTGCTTACAAATAGAAAAAGTAATTATGTTATAAAATAAATTTTTATACCACTTTTTCAATTACTAATTGTATTATCATATAAGTTAGTTTTAAAAGAGCCTCGATATTTTTACTAAATGCATATCTTAAAAATTAGATAATCATGATGATAATTTGATAAAAATCCTGATCAAACAATAAAAAAGTTTACTTTAGGTATTCTTATTAATAGAAAAAGAAGTGAAAAAAACTTTAAGTAAATAAAACGTTTTAATTTATAAAAAGTTATATATTTTTATACATATACTTAACATTAAAAACAGTTGATTAAAAAGTATTTCATAGTGTATTTACTTTTTAACAAGTTAACAAGAAAAGAAGCGTAGTAAATTCTTTAAAAATATATATCTACTAATGCTCGATAGTTTTGCAGATCAATTAAGTGTAATGAAAAAAAATCATATGCTACTATATAAAAACAAAAGAATTAAACACAACAAAGTCATAAAAAAATTTAAAGTTTGCTTCCGTTTAACACTCTTCAAAGCGTTATTGTTATGAGTATATTACGTGATAATTTATATAAACCAATCAGCAGTGGCGTATTTTAAACGCGTATTTTTTTGTAAGGGGTTGCAAACAAGTTAACAATTAAAAAAATATTTTTACTCATAATTTTTCTTCTGAGCTGTGATCTTTTTAACTTCTTTGCTTTTTTTTGGCAAACTGCGCTTGTTACTTTGCTTGCTGGGTACGCGCACTCGCGTGATCTGCTCGTTTTTCGCTTAAGTTCTTCGATTTGCTTCTTTTAGATAGTTTTTACCTTGAGTACATTTTTAGTGTATGGTGTTCATAAATTAATTTAACATGGAGCTTAAGTTCAAGCAGCTCCAACATTAAGCTATTCAAAAACTCTGTATCGGAAAATTGTAAATGTTGAAATACAGATGACACAGATTGAGTTTTCAGCTCCAATATTACAAAGAATCAAAAAACACGTTTATCAGGAAGATTAAAAAAAAACATTTACAGTTTGGTTGCATTTTTATTTCAATTTCATGAATATATAACTTTCTTATTGTTTAAGATAACAAAATAAATATTATACCATTTTTAAGCTTAATTCTATATTGATAAAACAAATATTTTAAATCAGTCTAGGGTGGTACAGCTGAAACAGGGTCCCATTCAAAGCAGCGTTTTTTGAAAGCTTGTATTCTAAAACCGAATCGTTTCCTTTTATTTTCTTTAATTTATAATGAGCATTACCTTTAAAGTTCCACCCTTCTGCCGATCAGGAAAAGTTGTTTGTTTAAAACATTTCAGAGCATTTATTGAAGTATTTCAGAGCTACATCGTTTTCATTTGGTTGCTTGAGTGTTTGCTATCAGGGACCTCGCGCTGGGTGGAGCGTTGGACCAAATGCTTAACAATTTTTTTTTTTAGTCTTTTAGAAATTTCAAAATAGATATTTTTTTAAGAAAGCTTTGATAAAAAAGTTTTTTAAAAATATTAGCACAGTTTTATTGCTTTAATATTTTTAAAACATGTTAACTTACTAAGGTTTTCAATATCTTATATATTTTTCACCCTTAAAACAAATACCATACATAGTTACTGTTTGCTATGTTGTATATTTAACTTAAATTCAAAAGATTTGCTGTAAATCAATTTTTCAACTATTAAAAAAGGTTGAAATTTAAGTTTTTATTATTAAAAAGTTATTTTATTCATGTTAAAATAATGTTCATAACATAATTAACAAGAGTATTGAAAGTAACTAGTTTTTTGAAAAAGAAAACGAAATGCTTTTTAAATAACCTTACAAAAAGGAATTTCCTAATGTGTTATAAAGTATTTTACCACCGAGTATAGAGTAGTATAAAGTAATAAATCCGATTTACCGAAAGTTTGAGGCCACAAGGTTCATTTCAGCTAAAATGTGTTGTGCAGGCTTTTATATGTAAAGGGATAGTTTTTCTAGAAAATATCGCTTCCGGGTCGCACTGTATAACAAAGTGGTTTTTGTAGGCTGAAGTTATTTAAAATTGTTGTCGTAACAAACAAAAAATTGTAATAAACAATAATGAGATTAAACAAGAAAGAAAAAAGAAAGAGTAAATACTAATGATTTAATAATTTGCAATTTAAAATTTTTGTTTTCTTCTTTAAATTACATATTTATTGTTCGCTTTGTGGGCTGCATTTAGGTTAGTCGACCCCCGAGCTAAAAACATGATATTTCAAGTGTAATAAAGTTTTTCTGGTAACCTAACAACTAGTTTGACATTTAATAGCTTTTAGTTACTAGTGTTTTATTTTTTGTTATAATTTTCAAATTTTGAATACTAGAACTTTTTTATTAAATGCGGCTGCGATTTTTTTTAAATAAGTGTCATCAACTCAAAATTTCTACGACAAAAAATGAACCGCGGCTTATAAAAGGCTGCCGACCCCTGGTCTAGAATATAACTAGTTTTTGTTGTTAACAACTACGATTTTTCTTCACTGTTTTATAATACCTATTGGTAAATAAATGTTTTTAGTCATATTAGTTGTTTAAAATATGGCAAGTATGCAAACAAAACGTATTAAAACTTTTAAACTTACTTTATTGACATTTGACTGAAAATTTATCAAAAAAAATTGTTGGTTTTGCTTTAAACTACTTAAGAACGTGGTCTGTTTTACGGCTTACTACAACTAGTTGTAAATCTAAATATCATTAACTATTTTTAGAAGTTGATGTATGTACCGTAAACTGTTAGATACTCTAGAAGAGTATGTTAGTTCTATGTATTACAAGTAAACAATACAAATTAAAAACTAAATCAGTTTAACTTTTAAAACAGTAATTTAATGTTTTTAAACAAAATTGAATACTTGAAACATTTTTACAACTTATAAAAGTTTTTTTGGCTCAGTACAAGCTTTTAGCATACTTTAACAAAATTTGACAGTTCACAAAAGTTATTTAAAAAAAATGTGTATTTGAAACCTCGTTGATAACTTGTCTTTTCATTTCAATTCAAGCATTCAAGCATCAATTAAAAGTGTCGAATCGTTCCGGTAAACTAAAATTCAATTAACATAAGCTTCTTACGCGTGTTGATTTGTTGATTGCTAATTCAAAAAAAAATGTAGTACTTGGTGATTGACTTTTTTTACTTATCCTTAAATGAAAATTTTAAATAGATATAGTAGTTGTTCAGAATCTTAGTTTTTACTCAAAATGAAACTTCAGGAAAATTCAAAAAATATGTTTTTTTTGTTAATTTGAAAAACTTGTAATCAACTTATCTTGTTTGACTTAAAAAAATACTCATAACTTTTTAAAAGTTAATGTTAAAAAAGTTTATGTTTAATATATTTACACTTGTTTTTTTTTGGTATATTAACATAATGCGATTATATTTATATTTAAAAATGTTAAAATGAAAAAGCTTACTTTATTTGTGAACAGAGATATCTAGGAGAATAATATTTTTACACAAAATTAAAATAAAGTTCTAAAAACAGCATCTAAATTAAATTATAATATTAATGAGATTAATGCGGTCTACTAGTAGTTATACTAGTGTTATTAATCAATTAGTTACTGTTTATAAACGGTCATTAAAAGTTTATAAGGTTATTCTGACTGTTCTATCATACCACAATATATATTTTTGATGTACACACTGCGTCAGTATATAAACATTAAAATAAGCCATGTTAATTGAGTTTATATAAGGTAATCAAAACTATGTAAATATCGACTTTAAGTTACATTCTTTTCTTTGATGTTATATATATTTCTTTTAATGTTTCCGAGTTCTCTCGATCTAACAAATATAAAACATAAAAAACAAAAGATCAAACGAAAGAATACTTTTATATCATAACATACTTGTAAAATAATCGGAAAAAATTATACTATAACTTTTTATTTTTATTGTAACCATAAAAGTTAGTCAGACGTTTAAAATTTTAAGAAGTATCATAATATATAATAGTTGAAAAAATAAAAACCACAAATAAGCACTTATTTGTAAATAAACGTCTAAAAAGCTGTGAAATTAAGTGCAATAATTAGATAACTGATTTTAAAACCGCACATCAACCATTGTTAACAGCAAAACGTTACTTGTAAGTTTTTACAATTTTATTGAATTTATGCCATAAAAAAAGTTTAATTTAATTTTTGAGCACGTTTAGTAGTTAATTATTACTTTCTTAGGTACTTTTAGTATTGAAATAATAATATTTAAGTTAAACTTCTAAATGAATTAATTATCTATTTTAAAACAAAATCATTATTAATTTTTAAAGCTTTGCTTAGTTGTTTTCATTAGGTAATGTAATTTAGGTAACTAATAAAACAACTTTAATTAATTTAATGATGTCATTATTGTATTTTTAAACCAGTGGTTTAACAAAAAGTAATCATTGTTACAGAACTATTATGTAAGAAATTCAAATAAGTTGTTTAGGAAAAATAAAGTTTTGTATGGGAAACTAGAACAAGAAAAAAAAGAAGAGCAAAAGAAAAAATATTTTTTTAAAATGTCTTATTTCGATGGTGTCATTTTATATGTGTTGATGTATAAGAAAGTTGCTTTCATTTTCAATTTTTTTTGTTAAAGTAGAGTTTACTGGTAGGTGATAGTTGTTCAATTTATTAATTGTTAAAACTTTAGTATAAGTAAACAATTAGTGAAATTGTTTTTTACTTTTTAATAACTTTTGTCAAGTAATTTTTTTACGAGTTAGACTACTGAAGTTATTGAAATGATCTTTTTAAAAAACGTTTTTACAAAATGAGGTTTTTAAATTAAGTAATTTTTGTTTTGATGTTGTTTATTTTTGAATTTAAGTTTAAAAATCAAAAGCAGATACAAGCATGTCCAATAAACATTGTAGTTGTTTTGTTGTAGTTATTTTAAAAAGTTTGTCTTGAATAGTTTAAACTTTATTTATTTTTAACTAATTTAAAGTTTTGATAATACTTAAAACACTTTTTGTTTTAATTGTAAACCCTTTAAAGTTTCTAGATTTGATATTACAGTTTAACGAAGCTTTCCTAACAGTTAAAGTTAGTACAAATATTTAAGAAGTTGAAACGTATATTAAGTAGTTATTTGAGTGTTAATATTCTTGTGGTACTTTTGAAGTAAATGTCTTTAGATAAACGAAAAAAAATAGATTTTTTATATCAAAAAATTTTTTTTAATGTTATCATTATATGGTAAACCGTAAGATTATAAAACATTTTTTCTAAATTTTTGATATTTACAGAAATAAACAATGATAAAGTTTAAACTTGGATGCGTTATACTAATTGTACTATTTCTGCGAGCTGAAGGTATAAGCATTAACTCATGCGTTCCTAACAAACAGAACGATTCAGATTGCAATACAATTGTATTCGTACCAAGAGGAGGTCGTAAAGGACTACGTGTTGGTCCTGAATTCATTTTGGAAGGTATTTTATTCGTAATTACAGTTTATACTAAAGATACCAAGCTAAAAATTTTTATGTCTTATGTTTAATATTATATAGTAACTTTTAATTCAAAAGTATTTCTTCAAAATTTATTAACAGGAAGGTAAATTAAATACTTAATAAAACTTGTAGAAAATGTTATTTAGAATATAGTTTGTAGTTATTTTTATACAAAGTTTTTATACAAAAAAAAGTTTCTTAGAAAGCACTAAACTTTAATACAAAAACATTAGTCTTACTTACTTATAGACCAACCACAATTTTACCTATATTTTAAATTAATAGTTAAAGTTTTTTATATGAATACTGTAGTTAGACATAAAAAGGATATTACGTTAAGGAATTTGTTAAAAATTTAGAAGACATTGTTGGAATAAGCTTGGATGGAAGTTATGAAAAACTATCGTTAGTAAATAGAGGAGGAACAGTTTATTTGCATCTTAATGAAGACATTTGCAAGTTTTTAACACTTTGAAAATATATAACATATGTATTTTGAAATTAAATAATTAAATATTCATAAATTATGCATTTTATTGTTAAAAGCATGTCTGTTTCTCAGTTAAAACTTACACACACTATTTATTAAAAACTTGTAATGTTTATAGACAACGAATCTCGAATAAATGATGTACTAATGTACCTCAATGCCATCAACATTAGTGGAGTTAAAGTGACAATGAAATTAGATCTTATCAATTATCACTATAAGCCACCTCAGTTTTTTAAACAAGTAAAAATTATATTTGATTTGAAGTATAATTTTTTTTTGACGTAGTTTTAACTAAGCCGTATACATTATAAAAAAGCTACTTGCTAATTTTTTTTGTAAAATCTACAAATAACTAACAGACCTGAAGAAAAATATTAACAGCAAAATCAGTGTTTTAAAAGTTTTTTTTATGGTCTTAAGTACCTATTTGATGTTAAAAGTATTTTAAGAAATGAACATACTTTTTAATATAATTTATTACTTTACTAGAATTTTTATTAGATCTTATCAATATTGTATTTAAAACGTTCTAGTGATATAGTTTTTAATATCTTGAAATTTGTTCTAATTTTATTATTACTTACTTTTACATATAAATATATATATATTACCCGTTGGGTAGAAAATGTTTTACGTTTTAGTTTTAATACAATTAATTTTATGAAATTTTATAAAAATGGTTCAAAAATAGGCTCTAGCAATAATGCGTAAACAGCTTTAATTTATAAAACAACAGAAGTACGAAGTTGACTGGGAAACTTTAGAAAATAATGAGTTCTTTGTACACGCCGGCAATCCAAATAACGATCTGTTTACTGAAATTTCATATAGAGCATCAAACAAAAGTCTTGAAGAACACAACTTCTTGATTACAGGACCAAAAGGTCAAATTTCAACCAGAAAGTTTAAGTCTTTTCCTCCAAACCAAGTAAAAATAGAGTATGTGCTCATTTAATTAGTTAAGTGTAACTTTTTAATCTTTTTTTAACTCAAGTTTCATATTTAGATACAAAGTTGAAGCATTTTATTCAGAAGTTATATCAGAATATTCTACAAAAACAGTTGTTGTTGAAGTTTACTCTAAAATTGATCCGGTTTTTGAGTTTCAGCCTTTAAATAACAAACCAGCGGATTCACAAAATCTCAGCTGTTAGAATTTATTTGTTAATAGCAGTTGAGATAATAACTCATTAAGTTTTAAAACAATTTAAGTATATAGTATTTTAATTAGTTAATGTTTTATTAAAAAAAAAATTCCTTTCTAAAAATAGTTTAAAAACTAACATTAAGTTTTTTTGTAGACCTAGTTGAAGAAGGAACTGGAAAGGAAATAGGAACTTTCAATTCTATAAATTTTGACAAATATGATTTGAATCTCGATAATTTTAATATTTCTGTATATCAAATTTCACCGAATGAAGAAAGAAACTTTTATCTAAAAGGAAACAAACTTTACGGAAATTTAGATGCAGAAAAAGAAACAGAATATGAAATTGTGTTTACAGCTACGTATAGGTAATTAATTCATAAAACTAGCTTCCGTTTTCTAATATAATCAATTATTTAATTTTTATCGAAGTTCTAAGTCTAATAATCTAAAAATAATAAGCTTTCATGTTTTTGTTCTACTTTAATTAGCAAAATTTGATATTAGTACACCAAAGTAAAAACCATGTTGCTAAAAAGAGAGTTTGACGTTTGGAAAAGATTTTCTTATTGAAAACAGCATTTTATCAGAAAGTTTTCTGTTTAACAGGAACACAAGTAGATCTATGAAACTGAGTTTTACTGTTCTTGACGTGAACGAGCACAAGCCAGTATTTAGTAATGAAACTGATAAGGAAATTTATATAAAAGAAAATTTATCTGTTGGTGACGTAGTTGTAAAATTGAAAGCAACTGATGCAGACAAAAACTCGACTGTTAGTTTGAGTTAATAAATATTTTGATAAATAAATCAATAAATAAATAAAAATAAACAAAAATTTGTTTTAAATTATATAGTATTTGATTAAAATAATTTTTTTTAAAGTTGTCATTTTACAACAATAAGTTTGTATTTGACTTATTAACTTGATAAAACTTCTTACAGCTGAAATACGAAATTCAAGGTGAAAATAATATTCCGTTTGAAATAGAAGGAAATTTATTAAAAGTTAAAAGCCCCCTCGATTATGAACTACAAAATGAATACAAGGTAAATTATAAGTTATTTTAAATTTTCAACTAAGATTTTAAATAATTTAATATACTTTGTTCATAGGTAACTATCAAAGTAACTGACGGATACTACATTGCCAAAACTAATTATAACATCAAATTGCAAAATGTCAACGACAATATTCCGGAGATATTCTATCCGAAACAAAATCAAACTATAAATGTTGTAGACGGAAATGAAAACAAAATAAATATACAAGTAAATTTGATAAAATTAATATACTAAGTTTTAAATATAAACTTAATTTTTAGCACATGTTACAAAAATAATAGGTATAGACCAAAGCTTATACATATATTTATATAAACAAAATAAAAGCTCGTAGTTGTTATAAGAAAATTCATTAGTAGTATCTCTGAGAAGTTGGGCAAATAATTGCAATTATTACAACTTATATGCTAACTTGAATTTTCGATTTCTTTCATTTTATGTAGTACATACTTTTTATATTATATGTCGACAAGTTTATCATATTAAGCAGTTTACTTTAATTCATTTAATTAATCCGTTGTTTATTTTCTTTATAATTATACTTATAATCTCTAATACTATACTATTAAGTTGAAGAATGTTAATAAAAACAAAACTTATTATGGAACAAATATTGCTGTAATATCTTAGATAAATTGTAGTTATTAAACAGATAAAAAATAGTTTATAGACATTTTTAATGTTATAAATTAATAAAATAACAATATAGTCTTAATTTCGTTAAAAAATAAAATTTCTATAAATGACCTCTTAAAGTATTTTTTTAAAAATTTTCATGTCAATGAATTTATTAATTTTTAAGTTAGTTATCGATTTCATAAAATCTTAAAAACCTACAACTATACTTGTATATTTGCACTTTAATGATCACTATTAAAAAAACTACTTTAAGGTTGCCGATAACGATAAAATGAAATTAACCTACAAAATGTTGTCTTGCTCACCAAGACTTGATTGTCATTCAATTGTTAGTCTCAATGAAACTACTGGAAAAATAAAACTGAGAAAATTAAATGAAAATGAGTTGGATTATAAATTTTCACTAACTGTACAAGTAAGTCTTAACGTTTTATGAGTTGTAAACTTAAGTTATTTTCAATGTAGTATTATAAATAATAGTAAATGCATTTTAAATGTTGTATACATAATACAGGTCTTTGACGGAAAACACAGTTCTGAGAAAGTTGATTTCAAGATAATTTATACAAAATCAAAACCATTTCCAATCATTGCCACCGCGGTGGGAATTTCAGCTTTTGTACTTATTTTGATTGCAGCTTTCGCAATTTATCATTGTGTAAGTTGTAATACTAAACATTCATTTCGCAACATAAAAAAATATTTTTTTTTAGCTACTAAAACTAGTAAAAACAGTAAGAATATAAATTTAATCGCTTTATTATAGTCTTAATAGTTTTAAAAAGCTAAGAAGTTTGATTAAAGTTGTTTGTTATCAATAAGTTTTTGTTTAATATTTTCTTTACCTAACCGCAACTTTATTGATGTAAAAGAGTTGTTTGAAAAGTTTAATAAAGTTTTATACTTTGGAAAAATACCAAAAATATGCTTTATCGAAAATAAATGCGTTGCTATATATTAGTTTCTATTTTTTGTATAGTTTTAAAAATGATCAAGTACAACTACATTTAAAAATGTTGAAAAGTAAAATATTTTTATTAAATTTTTGCAAGTTATTAATTAACTTATAAACAAAATTTTAGATAAAGATAAAAGAAATTAAGAGTAATGGTCAAAACAGGTTTGATGTTTGATATAATATGTGTAAATAATGTAAACTAAATTATATTACATCAAAATCTCTTGCCTAGTAATAATTAAACACTTGGAGACCTAAAAAAGTAAAGAGAAAAGAAAGCTTTAATTTAGAAGTTTAAATACATCGATTTAAAACATTTACAACATAATTAAAAAATGGTTTTGAAAGTTTATATTTAGTAAAAAAACATTGAATTTGTCTTAAGTTAATTTTTTTTTGCTAATTATCCAATTAAAAAAATAAGCAATAGCTTAATTCAACAGGACTTAATCTTATAAATTGTACTAGTAGGCTAAATAAATTGCTTTCTAAACTACTAAAAACACTTTTTATAAAAAGCTTAACTTGTTTTTTTTAACTAAACTTCATAATTTACAGCATTGAAAAGGTTGTAGAATCAACTTCATTGAACGAGGATAATAGCAAAAACGAACTTTTAAATCAACATGAAATGTCAATGGTCAAAGAATCCAGTAAGTATTAAAGTTTACTTAGCAGGTTTTGTTTTTTTCTAAGTTAAAAAAATGTAGTTTGTTTTCCATTTTTTAATGTATTATTTAGCGTTGTTTAATCTCAATAACTAACATATATACTCATAAGTTTAAAAGTGAACTTTAGGAGTTAATTTAAAATTAATTTTCTAAAGGTATTTGTTATTTACAGTATGTACAACATAAAGTATAGACCGCATAAAAGTTTAATTTTACAATACAATAGCTATAATTCAAAAATTTATCTGTAGATCATAACGCAAACAACAGCAATATTGAAGTAAGATCTCAAATTCCAAGTGATTTGGATCAATCGTATTATGACATGTTGTATCAACAGCAATACTACAATCCTTCACCTACACCTCACTCTTCGCCAACATCCCAGTTTGAACAACATTATCCAATGAGAAGCCAGTATTTCCGCCAATACGGTAGCCAAGTTGGACACCCGTCAAACTACAGACCTTCGTACTATAGAATGACTCCTGGCGTCGTGGAGGAGCCTTACACGTCTGATTATGTAAGTGAACACCTTAGTTTCGTTGTCTATTATTAAAATTGATTCATAAAACCAATCTAAATTCGCAAAACTGTTAGTTTTAAGTTTTTAGTCTATCTCCGTCTTTTTAAAAATTTTCCCTTTCATACAACATCAACTATTAATAAATAATTATACACTAAATTAATAACTTTCAAGTATATTAATTTAAAAAAACATAAGTTATTGTGAACTTTTACTGTACTGTTTTACTACTACTTTTATTTTAAATCAACGTTTTTTTTTACATATGTATTAGTTGTTAAACAATTAATCAAAATACCAATGAAAAAATATAGTTTTAATGTAATTTTCTTTAGAACTTTTCTCCTCAACCTAAAAATATCGAAAGGAGAAAATTTAGCAAGAAAAAAGTGTCATTCAAAAGTTTCAACGTCGAAAGCGGAACTTTATTATGACGTTAAACTGTTTGTTTTACATACTAAACATTTAGTCTTTATTGTATTTTTCACATGTTTGTTTTGTGTTGCATTTAAAGTAGTTTAAGCACATTTAAATTTGACCTTAACTGACATTTAAGTTTTGATAATATAGTTTATGGTGTTCAATATTAGTTTGCGGTTTATTATAAAAGACACTTGTTTTTTTCGAAAAAATTTTTTTTTAGGTTTTTCCAACAAAAAATTATGTTTTAAAATGTTTATCCATGACGATGTTTGTTACAGGAAATATTGCTTATATATTTTATTTTTTCATTAAATACGTGCCAAAGACAATTAGTTGAACTGTGGCAATGTAAAAATTCGAGTTGTTTTTTATAGTTTTTTATAGTTTTGTAATGAAATAGAAGTAAAAATATAGTTACTAGTCATGAACGAGGTAACGTGTTTATAAAACTTTGAATAAAGTTTTTTAACGATAGTAATCATATATAAAACTTTTTTATAAAAGTTTACCACGCAAACTGAATTATGATTTTGTTTAAAAAAAAACAAAATTGAATATAAATTTTTTTTTTTCCGAATCGATATAAAATTGTTAATTTATTGCTCGAGCATTTATATTTCTAAACCATTTATTTTATAGTTAGTTACCAATTGCATAAATCTGAGTTCACGGTGATATTTTTACGTAGATAAGTAATTAATATTGTTAAAGTTTAACAGTATTAAAACTAATTCAGAATTCTTAGATGCTTTTTTTCTAGTTGAGAAAAAATTCTTAACAAAAATACTTCAAGTCCTCAGTTTTAAATAAATGTTATACCTAAGTTCTAAACTAAGTTCTCTTAGATATAAGTCAAAAATATTAATTTATAATAATATTAAATTGCTATATGATTTTTTAGCGTTTTTAAAAAGTTTTTAAGATAATTTTTTTTTAAAGTATATAGTTTGGTCGTAGTAAAATTATTATAAATATAAAACACATTTAAATTTGAGCGCTAGTTAAATTAACTTAAAGCTTGTCTAAAGTTTAAATTACCAAACTAATACACAAAAGTAACTTTTCATGTTAACGTTTTAATAGTGTTTACAACACAAAGTTAAACTAAAATCTTAAAAGTTGATTTGCTGTTCAATTAACGTAATTAAGTATTATGTTTGGTCGAAATCCAAAAAGTGACTAACTATCAGCTAATAACGCGTAAATTTTTTATTTTGCACAACCTTTAAATTTGACTTTTATGAGTACATATCAATATAAACAGTTTCATTAAAAAAGATATATTTGATAAACTTAAATATTTCTAATGGCTAATTCAGTCTGCTTTCCTATTATTACTTATTTAGAAGCAAATACTTTAAGTTTTTTGAATATATACCATTTTGTAGGTACTATTACAATGAAATATCTATTATCAATCCTTTGAATAAACATTTTAAAATTGTTTAATATAAAAATTTCCTACATTAAACAGAAAATAGAAAGTTCAAATATAATTTAATAATTATGATGCTATGGTGCTGTACATCTATGTTTTAAGCTCAATAAACTTTCGAAAAATAGTTTTAGTAACAAGAAATAAAACTTGCGTGCTTATAAGTATAACAATTTAAACCTCTAAACATTTTTCTCTATGCAATTTCTAGATAATGTTCAATATCTGTTTTATATCAATAAAAAAGAATTGTATTAAAATCAAAATAACTCATACTTTTACTATGTTGCAGCTTTTAATATACTATCTTTTTCTTTTTAATAGAAATGTTAAATCATCAGTGTTAAAGTTGAAAGTTTAAAATTTTTACGTAGAAGAAACCTAAAATGTTGTTTTTTTTTTTTGTTTTCACTTATACTTTTTTAGCTATATTACAATATTAAACTGAAAAAATAAATCTTAACAAATGCAAAAAATCTGAAATATTAACAAAATAAAAAATAAAAAATTCATACCACTTGAACTGCAGTCTTGAGTAAAAGCAATATCTGGTGTTGGTCTGCTATTTTTCAATTTAAGCTTTTCAACTTCAGATAATTTTACTTTCTGATATTTTTTAGATTTGCAACCTTCCATACAATATTATTTTGCATATTTTTATTAGTAATAATCTACAAACTAGTCAAAACAAATTTTTTACTTTTTGTTTTGAATATTATAAAACACATTTTACAAAAAAAAAACAAAAAAAAACAATTAACTTTGAAGATATCAGGATTGCCTTGCCACTCTTTGAGTCAAAATAACTGTCCTGAGCAAGTTTTAAAAAGTCATTTGTCATCATAAGCATTTTAAATTCCTTTACAGATTTTTATACTAATAGAAACTAGGTTCTTTAAAAAAAATCGTTAGACAACAACATAAATTGCAGCTAAATTAACTAGACGTCGTATATACTCTAAAAATAAATTAATGAAAGCTTTTAAAATAACTAAAACTACCCTTAGTTAAAAAAAAAAAAATCTATGCGTAGTCAGTCTGAGCTTAAAAAAATTTAAAATATTCTGAGTTATCCCGATCTCTACTGAGTCATACTAAAGTTTTCAAAAACTTTAGAAAATCCTAAGTTGTCCTAAGTGTGTGGAAAGATTTTACTAACTGTTTCTGATACAACAATTGTACAAGATGATTTTTTAAAGGTCAACTTTTTCAATGTTTCTAAAAATCCACGAGAATATAAATTTTCCCTTATCTTAAAATCATTTTTTCTAAGATCTTTAGGGAATAGTATTTTACAAACCAACTGTTACAAACAGTTGGTAGAAGAGATTTGTTTTAAATACCTTTTAAAATCTAATTTAAAACTAAATAAGTTTAAATTTTAAATCAATCAATTATGTTTTTTAGATTAAAAATTGATTGTAAAACATCTGTTTTTACAAATTGCTTTAAATTTATTCATGATGTGACTGAAGAAGTTTTAAAATAACTTGCTACAAAAATTGATAAATTTTAAAACTTATGGCTGATAGAATAACAAACTTTGATTTGTTTGTTATCTTAATAAAAAAAGAAACTACTTTTACTAAAAATTTTAATTTTACTGAAATTTAAACAATCATGTTTGTATAGTAATATTAAAACTGTAATCACAGTATGAACTGTTTTTTTATTATTTGTTTTATTTTATTTATTTTTATTTTTTATTTTTGCTTTTTCTTGTTCCTTTAAAAAAAATCATGTTGTTAATATTTTTGCTCTTATTATGTATTTATCTTTATTTTATTAGAAGTTATTTATTGATATTTTACTACAATTTGTTTATTCTTGAGTCATTATCTATATAAAACAGGTTTAGCTTTATGGTTTGTTAACAAAATATTAGCCTTTGTCCTTGTAAAAAAATCTGTCATAACTGTTAAACTACTGCAGTGCACTAAATAGTTGCGTTCTTTTGGAGTCTGAATTCTTATGTAGTTTATGAAGTTATAAAATTTTTCCTTATGGAGTTTTCCATTAACATCGGTGCAAAATTGTGCTTACGCACCGAAACAGTATATTGCGTAATCTCCCTAACTTGTCACTGAATGGTACTTGAAATTTCGTTTAACTTTTCGAATACTAGATAAACATAGTTGCAAAAAGGCAAATAAAGCAGAGAAAATAAACAATAAAGGATAAAGATTTGTTTTTATTTTACTTTTTATATTTTTTTGGGTGGCACACATGCACCAGTGTCCCTCCCCTCGCTACGCCCCTGGTGACAACTAGTGTTTTATTCTACAATTCATTTTTTATTATTATTATAATTTTAAAGAGCATATTATACAGTTGTTGTGTGATCAAGTAAAAGGTAAGTTAACATTTAAAAAAATCATTTAGAAGTTTTCATCAAAATGAATTTATTAAGATTTAATTTCAGACTGTATGTATAACTATTTAAACTAATCAGCAATATTAAACGTTTATTTTTAAGTAAAATTAATTTTCATACATTAAAATCAAACGAGACTTATAGATCATATATTAACTTTTTATTACGATAAATAAAAATAACATCACAAAAAAAAAACTCAAATTTTAATATTAAATGATTCTACAGTAATTAATAAACTTTAAAAAAACCTGTGATCTATATCTTATAGAATGAAATATTGTGCAACTTCCTAAAAAGACACATAATTTATTAATAATCACTATTTTCTTCTTGAATATATTTTTATTGTCAAACAAGTATATTTTATAAATAAATAGACATAAATAGAGAAACAGCAGTTAAATTTTATAACAAAGAACAGAACGTATATAGGTAACAATTTATAATTAGTCAAAACATTTTGCACATTTTGGTAAACGCTGTACGGACTACGGATCGGTATAAAAAACTACTATTATATAAAATCTAATAGATATATAAAGATCTTTAGTTTAACACCTACTTACCTTTATTACATATTATAAAATAACTTCTCGTTTGTGTGCATCCAATTCGTTTCACTTTATTTACCAATTAAATTACGTTTAATAATAAATTAAACTTTTTATTATCTAGTAAAAATAAATTTCAAATAAAAATCAATATCTTATGCCAAATTCATATTATACAACTTTAGCAATTAAAGTAAAATAATTTTGAATACTTAAAATCAGCTAAAAGTATGAGATTATTGCTATACAATAACTATAAATTTAAATGCTAGAAAGTAAACTTTTTATAAAACATTTTTTTTTGATAAAAATGTAAGTCTTGTGATAAAAATTACTTCACAGGCTGTACTTTCTTAAGAATTGAGTTTTAACTCTACAGATAAAAAAAAGAGTACTATTATGTCTTTTTACTATATTAAAAAAGTACAAAAATTTAGAATGCTAAAAAAAATAATATTGTTACTGTAAAATCTTCTTTGTAGGGGTAATTAAGTTTAGTTGAATACATTGTTATAGCTTTGTTTAATTTCTGTAGATTGAGTTAGTGTAGTATGTGTAAAAAATGTATTTTAATATTTTCAATCACAGTAATATGTAGTTGTAGACTGAGAGTTTGTTTATTGAAAGTAAACAGGAAAATGCTATAAGTGTAATTTAATTAAAGAAAAGGTATTAAAGCTTAAAATAAGAGTTGATTAATTTGATGTAGATTAAACAGTCAGAAAACTATAAGTTACAATGACTATCAATCTGTAAAAGTATTAATTGACTTATCTCTTTATTGAAGAATACATAGTTTTGTTGCTAATTATGTCTTTTGCATATTTGTTGTACCAGTTTTGCTAGTTTTCACATTATTCTTTATTTTCGAACACAATTGTCTTTAGTGATTGTGCATAGAAATTAAAAGCTCTTACCTATTAGTGAATATCTTTCGGTCATTCAGCTATACATCATTTTTTGCAAACATTGTTTTGAGCTTATTTTCTAACAAAAATTAATTTTCGATTAGTTGTATACATTTTTGTTAAAAATTTTACATAAACAGAATTTAAACAAAAAAAAAAATTGTAAGTGAAATTATAGACTTGGAACGAAAATCAAAGTTTTGTTATACCAGCGGGTGTTAAGTCGTAATGGAGGAGTGTAGAACAACAAAAATACTTCTTATACTTCACTTATTTATTTTAAGTTCAAATCCGTTTTATAATAACTACATATTCTTATACATTGTAAGTAGGTATTTTTTAAGTATCTGCAGCGTAAAAACATTTACCGAAAAACGCTTTTATTTCTTTTTTTTTAGTTTATGACGACCCTGCTTTTTAAGCTTTTAGTACTCATTTATACTTTGTTTAGAGTTCCTAAAAAACAACTTTTACATATAAATACTCTTTAGCTTACAAAAGTCTTAAAAGTTAAATTAATTAAATACATCTAAAATACATACATTTAATCTTTACAAGTCTTGTTTATCAAAAAGCTAAGAAAGTTAAAAAAATGTCTGCAAAAATATATAGTTTTCAAGTCAAACAAACTCTGTGTTTATGCAACAAATAGTTTTTCAAAGTAGATGAGGCCAAAAGTAAAACTAACAAAAAGCATTAACTTTTGTTTCAAGTCAAACAAACTCTTTGAGTAAAATGTGCAAGAATAAATCCCAATGGATGGTACATATAAAAAAAAGAAAAACATTCAAAACTGTAATGATTTTGTATCTTAAAGTTTTATCAAGAAATTTTGAATATATAAACTTTAATTTTGAATATAGAATATCAGAAAAATACACAACAAGAAAATAGCTTTCAGCATGAAAAACAAAAAAAAAATTAAGTAACTTTAACACTGTTTTGAAAACAGATGAACAAAACACATTTTTTTTCTTTATACAGAATTTAAAAACTTTATTCTTTAATCTAAATTTGTTTCAAAAATATTTGCCAAGACATAGTTTTATGCACAGTTATTAGCTTTGTTGAAGTATTATCGTGTATTTTAACATATCTTATTTATCTCTATTTTTTTCTCTTTGTATTAACAAAGTTTAAGATGGTTTAAAAATTTGTTAAATTTTGTATTAGAGTTCTTTGTATTCTTCAGTTAAATTTTGATAATTAGTTTTACAATTAGTTGTAAACTTGGTACACTATGTGTACTACACATTTTTTCACAAATATTATTGTCATTCAGATTTTAAAAAAGGTGTAAAAAAAAGTAAGTAAAAAGTTGAGTTTTCAAAAGGTGTAAAATGTAGATGGTGTAAAATATTCTTTGAAGTTAAAATGTTTCTCACCAATCCAAGACACTAAACTGATATGACACTTTTGATAAAACTATCTTTTAAGGATCTCTAAGGTGGCCCTGCCCTAATTTTCCAGAACTATCTGTTTTTACAGATTTAGCTGTTTACTTTACTTTTTTTCCAAAATAATTTTAGATAATCAATTTCAAAAGAAAGATCCATGAAATTGGTGTTACCAGATAACTGTGTAAATGATAAAGTTTATTATAAAATATTTGTAGTATTATGTATTTTATTTCAACATTTTTCTTATACAGGCATTGCTAATTAAAATATGAAGATTTCTTAATTTTTTTTCTAATATTTCAAAGGATATGTATTATATCTATCTCATATTAGACTCAGAATGGTTTATAAAACTTGTTTAATATTTACTGTATATTTATTAGTAATTTGCATATTTTTCTATGCTCAGATTTATTAAGTAATTTTTATTTAAAAAACTATTTAAATTTGTTATTTGAATCAAAATTTCTTTAAATTTGTGATGTATTGTAAAACAAATTAGTTGTCAGTTTGGCATCAAGATATATCAGTATAACTGTTTCCAGTTTGTGTTAAAGATTGTAGATATAATTAAAAAAGAATTTCAGTTGAAACTTAAAATTAGAAAGCTTTTTCAAACAAAAAACAATTATATACTTTTGTTATTAAGTGATAAAAAGTTTAGTAAAGAAATATTTTTTGTTTACTTTTTTTGATATTTTATAATTTTTACATATAAGTTTTGTAAAAAAACTTTTTCTTTGTTTTAAATATATGAATAATAATTTTTTTTGATTTATAGTACATATAATATATTAAATTATTCAAACTTAATTTGTATGTTTGGTAATTTTTATGCTATATTTATTTTTAAATTAACTTTTAAATTACTATAAGACTTGTAATAAATGGGTTTAGGTAAAAACAGTTGATACTTTTTTAAAGCTAAAGTTTTTTATATTACCAAAGCTAAAAATAACGTTTAAAAAGACATGTACTTTTCATATTTTTCAAATTATTTTTGATAACAGTAAAATAATCGACATCTAGTTTTGATGAAATGTTAAGATTTTTAATGTTACAAACAAAGCAGTACTTTAAATGTGTTGAACTATATTAAGGCATAATAATTTATAAAATCCGAAATGTTAAGCATTTTTATTTAATAAAAGCAACAACTTTAGCAAATAAATAACGAATTGTAGTAAATTTTTATCAAGTTATAAAGTTTAAGCCTAGCTTATTAGTTTTAAGAACAGTTTTTTGATTTTTTTCTACTTATTTTGAATTAAAGTTTTTATGGTTTTACACAAGTGGCAAAATTTGAGGAAACGTAGGGGATGTGGAGCAACATAAACTGACTTCCATGCAGTAAATAACCATTCCATTTATTTTTAAGCTGTACATAACTGTATGATTTCATATAAAATACAATAACATTAGAGCTAGTTATAATTTGCTCGGTTACAGCGTTTACGTCATCATGCGTTGTCCTTAATATTTTGTTTTTGCAAATTCGTAAATTTTTTGAGCTAGCTGCGTCTCGGTTATGAACTATAATTTTGGGTTCAATTTTTTTCATTGTGCTTTATTAAACTAAACTCCTTTTAAAAGCAGTTTGAATAACTTACATCTAAATAAAATCGAATGTAAAAGCAGACTTGAAGTATTTTCTAACAGTTTTATTTTTGTTAACCTAATTTTTGTAGAACAAATACTACGTCTTTTGCAGAAATTAATTTAAAATATGACACCTGCTTCAATTAAAGTTCTACTAGTTTTTCTTGTGTTATCCATGTTGTTGATTAACAAAGGTATGTTTTGTACAAATGATTACTATTACTTTGATTAACCAAAAAGTTTGTTTAGAAAAAATAAAAACTAGATAAAGTTCTATTTTGAAAATTTACAAATATGCAGCTATATAAAGGTTTTATACAGTATTTTAAGATAATAGTTTACTAAAAAAAGCTTAAAAAAGGAACTGTATAAACCAGTTCAAAAATTATTCATAACAGTTTGTTATAACAAATAAAAAATGGAAACAAACTTTAAGTTCTAAATCTTAATTAAAAGATCATCTTTTTTTAAAATTGATGTTACATGAGGAAAAAAAACGAACCTGCTGTTTTATTTAACACAGATCTTACTGCATCTACCAAATGGAAGTAGTAATCTTTTTATTATCGAGTGTTAAACATTTTCTAAAATGTATTTTAGTATTCTATTTAAATCAAAGCTCTATTCACATCTAAGCTAACATTTTTTTAATATTTTGTTTTTGTTTAAAAGTAGCATTAGTTAAAATACATATGCTCTCTTTAGAACGAACTTTTAATAGTTTTGTTTACTAATTAGTAAGACACTCAATCAATGTTTAAAATATCAAATTAAAATATAATACAAAATAAAGAAAAGAGAATTAATTGATAATAATTAAATCATTTTCAAATTGGTTATAACTAACAACCCAATTTTAAATAGTCATAATCAATGGCAGTTTTACTTTTCAAATTTATAGCTGTTTAAATCATTGAAATATGACAAAATTTCACTGTATTTTTTTTGAAACTAAGAAACATTCTTGAATGGAGCTGTGTAAAAAGTTAAATACTTTAAGAAAATAACAAAAGTTAAAATAGGTCAGAGTGTGCGTTTAGTAAACATAATATAATTACTTTGTATTGTTCGTCAAAAAAAGATACAAATATGTTAGAAAAGCTGACTATTTGGAATTAGAAAACTTGCTTAAATAAATAAGTATTGATCGATAAACTTATAAAGTTAATTTATATATTTTAACTGAAATACTACTAAATGCTTTATATTTACCATGCTATGTAAGTTTGAATTAATAAAAACTACATAAAACAAATAATGATTAGATTTAAATTGTTATCAAGATTAAGTAAAATACAAAATAAAACAACTACTTACACCAAGTTTAGAAAATTAAATTACACACAAAACTAAAGTTGTAACTAAGTATAAAAGCTTTTTGGTAACAATTACGTCACTATCTAAGTTTAAAAACGTATGCAAATATAAGGTAAAGCAAATCAGTCGGTAAATTTTACATAACTATTGTTAATAGATTTATTTCATATGGCCAATAATACATTAAGAATTTAGGTTTAATATAGATGGAAGGTAGCAAAGTAATTATGAGCTAAATTCAAACTAACAGTATAAAAAATATCCATTTAATTTAACGCGTAGAAAGTAAAAAAAATCACGGCTTATCTTTGATCTAAATACAAGCTTTCACCTACACTTAAAGATTATTGTAGTTATTATAGTTTGTTGATCGACAAAAAAAAAAGCGGTAAAAATATTTGTTCGTAACACCTGGTGCATGAAGAACTTTTTGGTTATCGACTCGCACAGCTGGATACCTTCTAACATTTTGTCCTTTAAAGTAAAGTTTCCACTAAAAAGCGACGTAGAGGAATCAGATTTAAGACCGTAAGATAAAAGTATAAACATGTCTTATGTGTTAACTTAGATTGTTATATAGTTATATATTAAAAAAAAACGTATGTGAAGAAAAACCGTCGGTTAGGTTAACAAATAAACATCAAGTCTTATATTTAGCATATCGACTACCTAGTGTCATTCGTTCGATGTTGCACAGCTGACAGATCTTGTTCGTGCCATTGATGATACTGTTGGTGTTGTACCATTTCTAGTTTGGTACCATACCTGATATAATACAGCTAAACAAAACATGAAACTCTAGTAGTTTTCTTTTTATCTTTATAATTTAAAGTAAACTAATGACCAAACTCCAATACGTATTCGAATTACAGAAAGCTGTGATTTATTTACTTTCTACACTTAGAAAAATAAGGGATGTTTTTTTACCAAGGATGTTATTATCTTGTTACTTTAGATCTATGAAAATCAAAGATCCTTTAAAGTACTATTGTGCATTTAATATCATTCTATTGGCTCTTTTTAGTTAAATATTAAATGATTTCCTAAACTTTTTATATAGTTTGCATTTGTTTTAAAACATAGTATAGTTACGTAATTGTTATCAAAAAACTTAAATAGTTAATTACAGCTTTAGTTTTATTTTTAGTTTACCTTACTGGACTTGATCTCAATATTTTTTTACTCAACTTTAATATAGTAGTAATTTAGTTTTAATCATCATAACACTTTATAGCTTTATAGTACTCCTAGCTTACATAGCTTTGAACATCTTAAAAAGTAATGAAATGATAAATATTTAGCATTTTGTATTGTTTTAATATTAATTAATTCGTTAACTTTAAAAACTTTTTGTTTAGTACTGAATTTAACTGAGTTTTTTTCTAAATTTTTAGCAGTCAGATTATATAAAATATATTGTATCAAATGTTAATTATTAATCTATAGTATTTATGCTTATATTTAGAAAAAAAAACACATAACCACCTGTTTTAGCCTTTATCCTTTCTTATAGTGCTTATGTTTTTACAGAACTGCGTTGAAATGTCTAATATTTTATTAGCATTCTTTTAAGAATTTTATTAAGTATATCATAGTTTAATTCAAAAATAAGAAATATGTTTAGAATCTGAAAAAATGGAAATTTTGAAGTTTGTATTGGTGTGCTTATAAATATTTCTTCAATGTAAAATAAAATTAAATTTTAAAACTCATTCATTACTAATGCTCTACCATAAGGTAAACACTAAGGGAGGTTCCTTTTTATGTATGAATTTTAGTAGTTTTTAGGAAAAAGTGCAATTTAAACCAAAATAAATGTTCCAAGTTTTTGAGTTTCCCGAAAGTCGGATTATTTTTTAATGGCAGGTTTACAATATTTTATTATTTATAAAAACTATATTTTAGAATCACAAAGCAAAACGATAGAATATCAATAATCACTGTAGTTATTTTTCTTAGATGTTCTAATAATAGGGTTTTATATAAAAAGTTTTTCAGTTAAGTTTCGCACATAGAATTAACAAAAACTGCCATATTAGAATACGATACAAAACTAGTTTTAAAAGAAATAAACTATGATAACAAAAAAAAATTAAAAAATCTAGTCAATAGTGTTACCTTAGTTCATAGTTAGAATGCTATTTTATATAATTATTTGACAAATGCAGCTTACAGTACGACACAGTGTTTTATCTGATACTGATAAATAAAATTTTCAGGAAAGTGCAAAATCCACGTGGAATCGGACATAATGTGTGACGATGAGGAAAATGTGAATATCAGATGTTTTGGTTTTTGCAAGGTCGACACGATTGACGGTGAACGTGCAAACAGGTGTTATGAAGTTGAAAGAATAAGCAATCGTGAGTTTTTAACTAATTGAATAAAAACTTTACCGCGTTTACTTTTTACTTTAGTATTTTTTATTTTCGATCATTATTTTTAAAAGTTTAAACTACTCAGTTAAATTATTGAATATAACTTTAAAGTGCAGTCCATTTAAAACAAAAATATCAAACAGACCGAAACAAATATTTTTTGTTCGTTTGTTCTAAAAATTGTTTTATTAAACAGCATGTTCTTTTTTCTTGGTTTTTCATGACTTCTAATTGACCAACAAAGATTAAAGTTTGTAGTGCCGGTTCATTCAGTGTTCTGCTACCCGGTAGCTTAAACAATGGATAACAACACCTAAGATTTCTCCGTAGTTTCTTTAGTATTGAATGAAAAAAAAAGTAAAAGCGTCGAACATCACAACAATGTAAATTACTGTCAGCCAGCGCGGCTCGGTCATATTTAAATGAAAGTTTAAGAGAGCTAATTCCAAAGTTTCCAAAAAAGTTTCAGTTAAAGATTTTTTGGTTGGCAAGAGCAACGGTCATGCTCAAACTATGTCTAAGGATGTCTGCAAGCACGACTTAAAGAGCTTGATTATCATTATTGATAAGTTGAAGTTTCTTGAAAATGACCACGACTAATGGTGATTTACTGAATACTTTTACTGATGTATATTCAGTACATATTTTTTTTATGCGAAACACACATATTAATCTCGACTAACACTTAACGTTAAAGTAGCTAGTAAGTAGAACATAGTGTTTTTCTTTTACTTCGCTAATCTATTAAAACAAAGTGTAGTTTGTAAAAAGTTTATCCTTTTATATATTATGTGTCTTTAAAGTGTTGTAACTTACATATCTCTTAATATATTCAGAAGAATGTCGTGAACAACACGGTGTTGATTGTCAAGAAAGTGAACACTGTGTGGCGACTGTTATTGATAATGCTGATGATGCAATTGAATGTGTAAAGCCTTATGACATGGCACTTGTAGGTGAGTTTAAAATTGTTTTTATGTACGCAAAATTTTATGTAAGCAATTTTAGTTGTTTTTTGAAGGAACTTTAATTCATTTGTGTTTCTATTTAAGTATTAAAGTTTGGGTAGGTGTAGAAAACCTTATAAGTCCAATTGACTTAAAATTTTTTATATTAGTTTATCATAACCTTTATGGGTAATGCTTTTTAAATAAATTTAAACAAATATTTGGTTTATTGTCGTTTTAGCAATTTTCATTTATTAAACAATATTAACATTTTTTAGAAATATTAACAGGAAATTGAAAAGAAATAACAAAAGTAGTTTAAGTTTACTAAAATGTTAAAGCACTTTTCAAAAGTTGGCATAAACTTATATGAATTTAAACATCGTTTTTGTTAATGATTACGTAACTATTTATTTATAATAATTGTAAAAGTTGTATTAATTATAATGTTCAGAAGTGATTTATTTTTAACAACCCGTAAAAATATTAAAACTACATACTGTTTTACGCCACAACAACAATTTTTTTTTAATTTATAGTTTACTAAAAATTAACTGTTGTTGTGTTTGCTTTACATATTTTTCATATTTAATTTTTTTTTTCATTGACTTTTAACAATGGTTTTACCTCTGTTTTACCTTCACATAAGTTTGTATTATATTTGGATAAAATGTTTAGAATAAAGTTAGCCGTTGGATAAATACAAAAAAAAACTGAAAAAAAAGTTTTGTATGTTATGATAACCAAATTACTTTTGTGAGCTTTAAGATTATGATAGGTAATTTCTCGTTTTTTTTAGCATTACATTTTTTAGCTAAACTGAAATATTTAACATATTCAAAAAAAAACATAACTATTTTTATTTCACACTTTGTAGCTGAAAATCAAGCTAAAGTGATTGAATCATGTCAAGAGTGTCTTTTAAACAATCAACGTTGTCAAAGAGTGAGCTACGATTTAAAAAGTTTGCTTAAATTTGACAGCTTCATATGTAAAGATATGCCAGAAGTAAACACTTTGAAGCCTGAAACAGAAGGCAAAAAAATTTTCAATGAAGAGAACGTGTTTAATTTTGAACGTTAGTGTATTATTTTCAACATTTAGAAGACTTTTACTGGTCTTTTACTTTTATTTGCTCAATAAACACTGTTCTTACTATTACTACTTACTATCTTACTAATTTTTCAAGTATATTAAATGAAATAGTTTTATAAATGTTTCGCAATAGCTTAAAAGGTTAAGCTTTCTATTTGTTTTACTATATAAAAAACTAAATTATAATTTACACCATTAAGAGGTTATTTATTACAAAGTGAATGTTAAGAAACTGTTGATAAATAGTTTTTATTGTGCTAAAATTTTTAGTTTAAATGGTTATATTTTCTTACTTTAAATCTATTTAAAAACTATATTTATTTTTATCAAATAGATACTTCAAATGAAACCAGCAAAAGCTACATACGTTAGTTTTAAATCCTTTCATTAATATTGTATTGTTTAAATCTGATTAATCAAAAACCGATAATTGTAGCTTTCAATGATGTCTATTAATGTAATGTTTTTATTAAGAATAATTATTCTGATAAGAACCTAGTTTTTGACATTTAGATATTTTTTACTGAACAACTACAGAAAAAATCTTAAATATTATATGTGATGAATAAATACATATACATATATATATAAAATTTAGATTGTGGTATATTAGTATAGTTACGACACAATTTACTCTAAATTTTAGCTCTGACGCAACGAAAAATGTACCCGATGTTTTTAACGATTGCAATCCTGGGTGGTTTCTTTTTCATCTTGTTTGTGTTTCTAGCGTTTTTGCGCTATGGATCAGATTTTCCGTGATTTTTGTTTCCGGCCACCAACAAGAAAAAAGTATAAATCAATTTTCTGACTAGTTTTTATATCTTCGATTATAGTTAACTTTGAAACCAGAGTATCACTCTTTTTGTTTTCTAATTGACAATTTTTAATAAAGAAACAAAAAAAATTGTTTGTAAGTTATCTTGTCGTTGTATAAAATTGTTAGAAATGTTTTGACCTTTAATTTTACATCTTGGACTATATTTAATTTTTTAAGTGTAGAGCATCTATTTTATTGCTTCCAGAGTTGTAATTTAAAATAAATTGATTAAAACAATTGTTTTATAATTTATTTTGTCGTTTATAATTTTTTTTTGCATTTAAAATGTTTTACTTTACACTTTACTTAAGAATTCTTTTTAATGATAAGCGATACTGCCTTTTTATGACAACTAGAGTTGGTGATTTGACAAAACTTGATAAATTTGGTAAAATTGACAAAAAGAAACTAGAAAATCGTATGTTGGTTTTGTTTGCAATTTATTTAATTAAAAACTATTTGCTTTAAATTAAAATACTAACATATTCAAAAATAGAATAACTAAACATAAAATTATGTTTGAAGATATATGAAAAAAAAACAGATTTTAATTTAAGAGTCATGTTTAACTTTTCAAATTAGTTATCATATATTTTAATTTTAAATGTGAAGGTATGTTACTCTATAGCTTATACTATATGTTTTGATTTTTAGAAAACAAATAAAGAGATCTCAATTAATAGAGGAGATATAATGAATTTATTTGTTTTAGACTTTGTTTTACAAGCTAAGTTTCGGTTGACGAGGTTTTTGACCGAAACTTAGTTTGTAAAATAAAGTCTTGGAAGAATAGGTTCACTATAGTTTTTTTTTTAGCATAAATTAAACATAACATAACAGCATAAGTTTTACATTAAAATGTAGTTGATTTTCTCAAGGTAGATTCTTAGCTTACTCTAAAAATTGGTAACAATAAAACTTTAATTATAGTTTGATAAAAAAAACAGGATATTTTGGATAAAAAGTCGTAATAAAACTATATATAAATTTAGTTTTAAAAATAGTTTTATTTGTATAATAAAATTTCAATCACTTAAGGAAAAGTTAAATTACGCATTTTTCTAAAGAAATCCTTTTTTAGGAGAATAGAGTACAGTTAAGCAACGTACAAGGAAAAAAACATTAATCTCCGGCCCGCAAGGTTTATTTTACTTTTGAGTCGGCTTGTTCAAAACAAGCTAAACTAAATTTTTGTACAACAATTTAAAAAGTGCTTGATTTCATGTTCCGTAAATACTAGTGCTTTGTGATTTGTAACTTGATTACAGGTTTGATTTAAATATGTTGTTCTTTAAAATTGTGATTTTTAAAATAACACGACTGTTGTAGTTTTTTTTCAAGGAAATTCGTCCGTAAAAGAATTTCACAGGCAAATCTTGTAAAGAGAAGTCTACCATCCCTAGAAATAATGTAGAGATTACATATTTATTCATAGTAAAATAATGCTAACGTTTTATACCTTTGGGCAATAATACCTTTAAAAGAAGTATTGAAAAATTTCAAATAACCAACATTACAATAATTAACCTTTTATATGTAATATGGAAATTTGTAATTTAAGTTGATAAATCCACATTACGAATGAACATTTTATTTTTTTGACGATTATTTACTGTTGGCAAAATTAATGTACAGTCAGCCACTAGCTAGCTATTTTTAGCATTTATTTCTCTGTAGCATCTCAAAACTATTCTGATTTGAATATTATTTTGACTATGTATCATATTTATAAACAAAAAATTATTAAAAAGGGAAATATCAGAACAAGTCAAATAAACTTTAATACTGTTTAAATACTGTTTTTCAAAAAATTACTATAAATTCCTAATATATACTTAAACTGTTATTAAATACACTCATTTCAAATGTAAAAAATTAGTTTTTTAATGTAAGTTATTTCAAAATTTGTTTAAACTTACAAAACTAAAGAGTCATTAAAATCTTGATAACATTTTAAGGTGTAATTAAAACCATTAACTTTAAATTTATTTAAAAAATGCAAAACTTGAAAATTAGGAATTAAAAATCGTTTAACATTTAGTTTTGAAACATCAAGGTAATAATAAATATTAAAGCTTAAAATCCGGTTTCAATTTGATAATGTAAGTTTACTCGTACATGTTTATAAACAAAAAATTATTAAAAAGGGAAATATCAGAACAAGTCAAATAAACTTTAATACTGTTTAATTACTGTTTTTCAAAAAATTACTATAAATTCCTAATATATACTTAAACTGTTATTAAATACACTCATTTTAAATGTAATAAATTAGTTTTTTAATGTAAGTTATTTAAAAATTTGGTTAAACTTACAAAACAAAAGAATCATTAAAATCTTGATAACATTTTAAGGTATAATTAAAACCATTAACTTTAAATTTATTTAAAAAATGCAAAACTTGAAAATTAGGACTTAAAAGTCGTTTAACATTTAATTTTGAAACATCAAGGTAATAATAAATATTAAAGCTTAAAATCCGGTTTCAATTTGACAATGTAAGTTTATTTGTTCATATTTATAAACAAAAAATTATTAAAAAGGGAAATATCAGAACAAGTCAAATAAACTTAAATACTATTTAAATACTGTTTTTCAAAAAATTACTATAAATTCCTAATATATACTTAAACTGTTATTAAATCATTTTAAATGTAATAAATTAGTTTTTTAATGTAAGTTATTTCAAAACTTGTTTGAACTTACAAAATAAAAGAGTCATTAAAATCTGGATAACATTTTAAGGTATAATTGAAACCATTAACTTTAATTTTTTTTTAAAAATGCAAAACTTGAAAGTTAGGACTTAAAAATCGTTTAACATTTATTTTTGAAACATCAAGGTAATAATAAAGATTAAAGCTTAAAATCCGGTTTCAATTTGATAACGTAAGTTTACTTGTTCATATTTTGAACAAAAATTTATTAAAAAGGGAAATATCAGAACAAGTCAAATAAACTTTAATACTGTTTAAATACTGTTTTTCAAAAAATTACTATAAAATCCTAATATATACTTAAACTGTTATTAAATACACTCATTTTAAATGTAATAAATAAGTTTTTTAATCTAAGTAGCAATTTTATACTTAAGTACAATAAAATATAAAACAAATTTATAAACATTAAAGTAATTTTAAGTATAATTACATAAATAAATGTACAGTTAAGTTCCTAACATTTGTAACAAAAATTTACAAAAGAGCATTTCATAAAAGCAACTAAAAAAGCTCACAGTTAGTTGTTAAATCTTCCTAAAAACTTTTTTAACTTTTTTTCTTTGCTCAGCCGGATCTTGAACACAAACTCTATCGCAACATTGTGGGCAGCAACAAGAAGGAAGTTTTGCCTTGAGCCGGTCCCTGTACAGACACGAGTTTGAATGCAAAAAGTAAACTAACACTTTTTTAGTTTGTTGTTTACTACTAAAGTAAAGATAATTTTTACTAAAATTTAGATTATAATAAATAGTACTATTTTAAAAGAAATAAATTTTAACTAAGGCATCGTAAAATAACTTAACGCAATAATGAAGCAAGCCAATTAAAAAGTAAAAGAAATAATTTAAAATAAATTTAGAAACCTGAAATGTTTATAGTTTACTTATTTGTATAATACTAATTTATTTGACTTATAATGTCTTACCTGCAACAACAGATTGTCGATATTAGTATTACAATGAGTAATAAAGCTCCAAATATAGCCATGTAAACAATACTCTGCTTAGTATTTCCATCCCCATCAGGTGGTAGAACTATTGGATTTGTATCTAAAAAACATTTATAAAACTAAATGAATTTGGTAACAGTAAATAAATCTAAGACACCTTTAAGTTGTTTTATAAATACGTGTTTTGTCAAAACATAAATAAACTTAAAAATCAAAATAATAAAATTGAAAAGTTATATTTGATCAAAGGTAATGAATAAAAGTGTTTTCTATACACATTGTATTAGTTTCAACTAGGTAAAAACTTTAACAGTAGTTAATTTAACTATGCATTAAATCTAATGATGTTTTAATTACCAAAATTGTAAGTAACTGGAATTTTCAATTAAACTAACTTTTTAAGGTTTAAAACTACAAAACATTTTGAACGAATTATTTTAGTTAATTTACATTAGCAAAATGTCACAGTTTTAAACTCAAACTCAAAACTGTCTTTGATCCAAAACTTAATTAAATTTGATAGTTACTAAAAGTTCACTAACTATTTTTAACGGGAGGTAATTCTGTTGTTTCAATTGTTTTGTAGTCAAAAGAGCGGCAAGTATGAAAATTTTCCACATATACGTCATAGTTTTCGGAAATCTTTATTTTGGAATTACTACATAGAAAGTTTGGAGCACATTTGCCGCATAATCCTAGTTAAAACATGATTTTGTTTTTAAACCGTTAATAAATTTTTAGTTGTATTTTTTAACGCGTTTTAAAGTAAGGTTAATAATGTAAAAAAAAGTATTAAAAGATCAAAATTAGATGATTAGTTTGATTTATTTAATTAATTAATCCACATAAGTAAACAATTTTTTTATAATGCATGTAAAAATTTTAAAATATAATCAGCTTATTTATTTATCATAAAACATGTTTTATGAACCAGAAAAAGTTTATTTTTATAGCGACAATAGCTCGCTACTTATAAAAGTTTTTAAATTACTTATTTTATTTAACGCAACTACGTTACTTATAATTATATTTAGGCTTTAAAAAAAGTTAATAAAATTGTAATTTATTCTATTGAATTTTCAATAGTTGCTAACAAAATCATTATTTCGAAAAATCAAAAACTAGTTTGTTGATAAGTTTTGAAATACCATAGGTTCTGGCATACTATTTTCTATAAAGAACAAAAAATGATTAATTTAGGCAAACATACCTAGTACCTCTTTTTTTTCCAGTTGGAAAATTAATTTTCCAAATACATAAACTCCTTTGCGATCTTTAGTAGGAATGAAAAAACATTCATATCCGGACAGGCTTTTGGTTTCCTTCTTTTTGCACAACTCTGGTTTAAAAAAAAACTAAGTTAAACAAAAGTTACTCTACTAGCTTCCATTAGAATATATAAGCTACGTAATTTAAGTTAAAATTTTTTAACAACGAACAGTTAATTTGTTGTTAATTATTTTGTTCTTTAAAGTTAGAAAAAAAACCTTTTTATTGCATTTGATTTTATTTACAAATTAAGAGTTTAAGAGCGGTATTTTGTAAAGTATTTGTCGAGTAGAACTTTTTAATTTTTAAGTAAAACTGTAAAATTATAATTTAAATTACTTCTTCTAGCTTTCTTGATTACAAGGCACTCAGAGGTTTCATATTGACCTTGGTGGCGCCTGTACTGGTTAGATTTGGTTATTACGCAGGCTGTCCTATCTAAAAAAAGTATATATGAATATCTTTAAAACATACATACAGGCAAATTATAAAGGTTCAAATAAAAAAGTTGCATTGTTAGTTTTAATATTTAATACTCTGGTGTTATATTAAGGTGAACCGACTTGTCTTAAAGATGGTTTTCAATTTGAATTCCCTCTCGCTTTTAATAGTTCCGCCCTTCATACTCTTTAGATTGTTTGCTGCTCCATCTTAAACAATAGTTCAACTTATAACAGCAATATCATAAAGTAGAACCTTGATTAGATTTATAATAAAATTAACACATATTTGATGTTTTGTACTTTGAACCGTTTCCATAAGATAATTTATAAAACTTAGTTCACTAAATCAAAAGATAAACTAATCAGTTTAACAAGAGTAAACTTAAATAAAGTAGGGTAAAAAAAATCACTTTTTTGCTAAAAGAAGTAATTAACTTTAAGCTTCTAGCAGAACAAATTAAATGTTAATATAAGAATTCTACGCAGAATAACGCTTAAATCAAAATTATATTAAATAATTTCCACAGAAATATTTGCTTTTTGATCATTTGTGTATTAAGTTAGTGCAAAACAATAAATATGTTTAAAAATTAACAGAAACATACACTATAACAAACTTATGTTTACATAATTTTTTCAGATTAATTAAAGTCTAGAACTTTAAACATAGATGTAATATTTTCAAAAAAAAAATTAAAAGCAACTGATTCTATACTAATTCAAGCCCAACTAAATTAAAAGTTAATGTTTAAGAAGTTTTGTTTTTTTAGAGATTTTTGGTTTAATTTTTTTTTAAATTTTTTATTACTGATTATGTATTGACTAAAAGCTAAAAATCTACTTTTTTATATTAAGTAAATTTTAAAGTAGTAAATATTAGTTTTATTAATACGTACTACAACTTTAAAAACTTTAGATTTATCAAGTAAATCTAGTTCTATCTTTTAATTTGTATATTTAAAAATACATTGCCATTTTGTCATTAAACTTGTTTGTATAGATACTTTCTACTTATTAAATCTTTATACTTCATGGATAAACTGTATTAAAGTTTCATATTATCGCATACTATTACAATTGTTTTTTCCAATAAACAATATGGGTTAAAGAAGTAAAAATCAGTAATACATCTAAAATACAAACAAATTACCTTTGTTTATCAATAACACTGTGAAAATAACCATCAAGCTTTTCAAACCAGGCTCCATAGCAAAAACTATGTTTGCTTTATGCAAATACACTTTTTTTTTCAAAACAAGGTTAAGTAAAGTAATATTTTTAAAGTTTCTATTTCTGAAAAACTATGAACAATTTTATATTTATGAGTTTATAACTTTATGATATGTATAAAGAAATTAGATCGTAAATAACTATTAGATAATGTAATATATTAAATTTGTATAATTAAACTGTTTAGTTGTTAAAATTTTAATTGTAAAATAATAGCAAATGTTTAATTGTACTTTGAATTAAAAGATTTAAGTTTTTTGTTTTTTTAATAAAAACAAGTAAAACATCAAAGGTAAAGTAGTGTTTATCATATGACATAGTCATAATTAAATTGACTACATTTTAAAAACCAGCTGTAATAAAGTAGAAGTATTTTTATAGTCTCATGACTAATACAGACATTATTTAAATATGGTAAATTTAAGCATGATATTGTCAAATGATAAACACTTAACTACTATATCTTTTGATGTTTACTTGTTTTTATTGAAAACAGAAACTGAACACATAGCTTGCACTAATGTTTATAAGTTCAGCTCAAATGGTTTTTTAATGACTGAAACATAAACTTACGTAAAAAAGTAATAAATACAACGTTAAGTACGCATAGTTAGTCCTTAAAACGGTATTAAACTTTTAATTATGCAAAATCATTTTCGTGAATCATATTGTAGCGTATTTTATGCAAATTAAAGTTGTTTATTTAAAAGTTTTTAATGTTAAAAGATAAAGTTGATACACTACACTGTATTTGTTATATATATTTGTAAGTTACGTAAGTTTAACAAAAGTTAAAGCATTGTAAACAAAATGCCTATCTTAATGTACATAACTTAAAACTTTTTTAACTTTAATAAACATATGATATCAAAAAATAAACAACACATAAAAACAAGCATATAAAAAAATAATGAATACTAATTATTAAAAACTAAGACACAAACAATACAATTAATTAATTTGTACATATACTTATTACACTTTAAGGAAGTTAAATGCTCTAAAATGCATATAAATAATAATATAAAACTAAAAGAGAAAAAATATACTTCAGTTTTATAAGCTGTCCAGAAAAAAAATAATTAGAATACTGTCAAAATAAATTGATACTTAAATTTAAAATACTTTGATTAAAAAACTATAACATCTTAAAGTCAAACGTATGAGCTCAAAAAAACTGTGAATACTTAAAGAAGAGCTACTTTAAAACACAATTAAACTTTTAACTTAACTGAAAAACATTAAGTAAAACTTTAACAAGCAGCTAAAAAAAAAAGACACTCTCAAAAAAAAAAAAAACATAAAGCTAAACTTTAAAAAAAATACAAAACAAAGATTATAAAACTAAACATTCACTCATTTAAAGCATGCTGCAGTTAAGTAAAATTTAAAAGTTTAGAGTGTTTGTGTGAATTAAAAGTTTAAATCAAAAAATATATTAAAAATCAATAAGTTATAAAGCAAAATACACAATAATTGTTAAAGACTTCTTTACTTAAAAACTTTCGAAATCTTAATACTCTTTGCAACTTATAAAATCTGCTATAATTAATTTTTAATTTTTACAACAGTTGAATTAGTTAGTTATAAAATTTTATTTTATTATTTGTTTCAACAAATTTGCTGACTTAAAAAAATATATATTTAATTAATTCAATTCGGTTTCATTTGTAATTAAATCAAAATTTATTTATATTTTATTTTTAAGTATTTTAACTAGTTAAACTTACTGTTTTTGCAAAATTTCATTAAAACACTTTATACATAAGCAAATGAATTAATAATAATGTTTTAAACTTTGCTAATTAAAAAAAAATTACTAGTTAAACCTTTATTTTTATTTTATAAACATACTAAAGGTCGACTTACCTTAACAATAATTGGTCTCTTATAAACTTTTTATGCATTTAATTTATATAACTTAATATTACTTAAGTATAACTTAAGTTTGTAATGTGATTATTAATAACCAAAAACAAAATCAGTTAGGAATCGTTTTACTAATTTTGTTTCAAAAAATTACACTTTATTATGAATAGAAATGTTTATGACTCTTTTTATTTAATAAAAAAAAAATAAAAAGTACTTCTTAATTCAATAACTGTAAATTTTAATGTAGTTTAAAAACTATACACATTTAGGCGTTGAGTTAGTACTTGAACAAATTATTTATAAATAAAAACAAAGTAGTCTAAAAAGAAAACGATATTAAAACGTTTGAAATTAAAATAACAAGATTTGTTTGTTTTACCATTTTGTTCACGTCATTGTAACAAAAAAAAAAAAGCAATTTTATCAAGAAGTAAGTAGACTGATAAAATTTTTCAATAAAAATTGAGTTTGCTATTCGGTAGAATTAAAAGGTCTTTTTTCCATTTCAATTAAACGTATAACATTTACTGAGCTATGCTAAATGTATGTAGAAGTTTTCTTTTAGCTTATAAATAGTTTCTTTTACCAGGTGGTTGCAGGTGATCTAGTGATGTCAAACCTGGGTTTGCAAGCCACGTGCGGATAAATGAAGAGTAAAGCGTATCGGCAAAAAATTACTGTAAGTAGTCATTTCAAGTTAAAACAAACATACATTTATGACAACCCTACTTCTTAGCATTAAATTAGTTATGATTTTAAAACGGTTTATAAGCTTATTAGTTAATGTTAGATTCAAAGTAAAAAATTATAAATGTAAAATTCATTCTAAAACTATTGCGAAGTTCAAAATTATATTTTTGCATTAAAAACTAGAGTTAAGGCATAGTTTTTCATGAAGTCTTTATAAATGTATTATATCTAATTTTTCGATAATTATCAAGTAGTATATTTGGAAAATTAGTTCCAATTAAAAACATGCCTTAAAAATCATTCTACAACTGTTTAATTTATTAATTTACCTAAATGAATTTTATTAAATACAAAATTTTAAAATAAATTTTGAATTCAGGAATTGCTTAAAAAAAATTTAAAATAAGTTTTTATTTATAACGATAAAAACTTATAAAAATAAAATTTTAAACATACATAACTTAAAAAAAATAACTAAGATAAAAATTATGTCTGTAAAAAACACACTGATTGATTTGTTTTGTAATATAGTCATAATTTGTAATATTGTGTAAAATGATTAAAGAATATTTATTACGTGTATATTATAGTTTTAAATAATCTACGATTCAAAACAAAAACGATTTTTTATAGCTTGCTTAAAAACGTAAACTTAATAAAATACTATTTGTTAATTATAAACATAAGTACGTAGTTGTTGTTGGAATGATATGGTATATTTGTTAATCTAACGTCTTAATGAAAAAAATAACTAGTTACATCTACTCTGAAGTAGATTTTTACTTAGTTTAGTAAGATTACAATCTATAAAGTTGTATTTTATTAAAAAAAACATTTGCGAGTATTTTAAGCTATTTTGGTTCTTTTAACTAAATGTAGATTTCAAAAATAACGATTTAATTATGCATTTAGTAATTTATTTTAATAATTATTTTACATGTTTTTTGTTACATTTGTTTCATAAAAAACAAAAAAAAATTTACAATCCACTTCGTTCCTTACTAAGTCTTTTAACAAAACACAATTTAAGTTATAGCTTGAATCAGCATGAATCGATCTTGATTTGTCAAAACTTAATTGTAAGCCGATTAGTTATCTAGTAAACTCTACATTTAGACCTGACAATAAAAAAATTTCGATAAAATTTTTCACATTTTACTAAAATAAAAAAAAATTGTTTCCGAAGAAAATAAAAAAACATTAGCATATAAAATTAATTAAATACCTTGGTATGCATGTTTTGTAACTAAGATCTATTTAACTAACAGATAAAAAAATTCTCATACCATGTCATACCCGTGATGATATTTTTGTTACTAATATAGACAACATTTACAGTAAAATTTTAAATGTTTAAAAATAAAGCTAGCTAAAGATATAGTATGAAAATTTTTGGTAAAATTTATGGTTTTATTTAAATTTACTTTTTTAATATTGTATTTTTTATTTGTTTGATATAAAACTTAATCTTTTTAGATTATAATTTTTAATTAGTAAACTGGTATAAGATTTTTTTTGTTAGATATTAACATTTATAAGTTTTAAATTACTTTATTAGCCGATTTAAAATTGTTAAATCTGATAAGCTTATCATAAAGCATAGTTAATTCTTTATAAAACAAAGTTTTGTTGTACAAATGTTTTTACTTTTGTTATGTTTTTATAAGTTTTACATTAATATGTATGTTTTCTACTTTAGAATTAGGTAATTTAAAATTTTAAGTATGTTTTTTTCTGTAAATAAAGGCTAAAAAAGCTACAATAAGTTGAATTACTTTTACTTAAAACCTTGATGTTGTTTATTGAATGACAATTTGACCTAAGGTACGAAAAACTGTTCGGTTATTGATATCTTACATACACCGCTTGAATACAGTTCAATGTTTGAAAGATCATACTTTAAAAGCATCGACAGCTTTAAAGAAAATCAAAAACACATGCGTTTGAATTAAACTTCAGCTTTAGTTTCAAAAAAGCATTAAGTGCTACCGATTTATTTTCAGACATTTAACAAAGAAGTTTAAAAAACACTGTCTTGTCTTTAAGAAAAGTAGTGTCTGAGTTACAAAGAGTGATTTACTACTATAAGAAGGTTTTTGAACGCATATATATATACCATTTGCAACTTAACATCAATAGATTATTCATTTTGTTTTATAAAAACAAATAAAAAATTGTTTGTATGACAAATATAGCGTTTCATCATCAGATGAATTTTTAATAAAATATCCAAGCTAAATGTAAAACATTCAAACGCTTTTGCTAGTTTAGACATCAAAAGCCTATATACTCACGTTCCGCTAGAAGAAGTAATTGAAGACATATTAACAACAACTTATGACACAAATATCAAATCAATTTTCAAAGAAACTAAAACTACTAAAAATATATTAGTACAAATTTAACAGTTGTGCTCCCAAAGTATTTTCCTTTATAGTGAGAAAGTCTACAAACAAATAGACGGTGTTGCAATGGGCAGCCCATTGGCCCCAATCCTAGCCAATTGGTTTGAAACATCAAAAGAAAATTACCAATTAGAAACAAATTCAAAAACAAAACCTCTATTTTACACAAGGTATGTAGATGATATATTCGTAGTCACACAAAACAAAACTGAACTAACAAACTTCTATCATGAAATGTAAACCCTACACTCAAACTTAAAATTCACTTTAGAAAGATCCGTTGACGGAAAACTACCGTTTATAGACACTGAAGTAAAACAAATATCAAACCAACTACACACAAATGTGTACAGAAAACCAACAGACACAGGTCTAATAATGCAATATACTAGTATTTGTCCTAAGTCTTGGAAACTCGGTTTAATAAACTTTTATGTAAACAAAGCGCTTAATATATGCTCAAATTGTACTACTTTTAAAAATGAACTTACGAAAATTAAAAACTTATTACTTAAGAATCAGTATCCAAAAAACCTTATAGAGTCCAAAATCAACAAATTTCTTGAAACTCACAAAATCGACAATTAAACATTAAAATAAAATGAAAATATTAACACAAAAAATGAAAAGAAAACAGAAATCGAAAACTACTCTTATTTCACAACAGTTTATGTAGGTAGTTGTTCAATAAGATTCCAAAAACGAATAGCATCCATATTTCAAAAGCCCAAAATTAATATTAAACCGGCCTACACCAGCAAAAAAGTTTCTGACTACTTCAGCAACTAAAGTAAATGCTCGGAAGTATTTGACGCAAATGTTATTTATAAATACACCTGCCCTGCAGATCAGAGCATCTTCAACATTGGAGAAACATCACGGGAAATATTCCGACGAATTACAGACCACTGCGGAACAGATAAAAACAGCGCAATATTTGAACATCTTTTTAATTGCACACCCTGTCAAAACTCTGACATAGTTCAAAACTTTAAAGTTTTGAAACGATGTAAGCAAAGCGAACTCTACAGCCTGGAATCAATATTGATTGAGGAAGAGCGATCTTATTTAAATAAGCAAATAACATTAAATGGAAAAACAAAATTATTAACAATCTATTAATAAACATATTTTTATTTTTAGTTGCTAAATTTCTAAATTTTGTATTTATTTGAATTTATTCATACGTCATAATTTAAAGTTATTTTTTAAAGCTGTTCACTTACCAAAAAATGTTTTAAATTTCATTTAAAATTTATCACTTGACTATGAAACTCGTATAGTTTTGAAAAGCTTTGTGTAATAAAATATAAAACAAAATGAATAATCTATTGATATTAAGATGCAAATGGTATACAAAGAGTGATTTAATTTACAAAAACCGCCATCTAGGGCCATACCTGGAACATGATCACATTTACATTAGTTAGCAGTTTCTTACAACTGTAAACATTTAGCTTACCTGTTTAAAACTAGTTTAATTGAAATCGATTGTAAAGAATTTTTAGTTTCAAAAACCTAGTCTAGAGCAAGGGTCGACAGATATTTAGTGGTCGCGAGCCAAATCAAAAAAAAAAAAAAAACACTTGTGGACCATTGTTGTAGTTATTTTTTACTATTCACAACAAAATCGAAATGTGTAGTGTAAGTTTAGAATTTTCCTTGAATAATAATATAATTTTCCTTAACATTTCAAATTAATTATTCTTTTAAATTCAAACTTTTTAACATCTCTTAAACGTATCACAAACTTTAAATAGCGGTTGTCTACATGTTCGTAAATCGCAATTTTACCCTTTCACGGCCACATGTGACTCTCGGGCAGCAGTTTACCGAACCCTGGTCTAGAGAATAAAGTGAAAGTTTTACTCATGCTAATAAAATCTTTAATTAATATTTTAGAAATTATCAATTTCTTGGTTATATAGTTTATTGAAAACTGACAATGTATTTTAACAATTTCTGGACTTTAAAGTAGTGACACATCAAATTCGAACTTTGATTTATTTTCATTTAGATTAGGGGTGGGCAACGTACGGCCCGCGGGCCGGATCCGGCCCGCGGAGTGAAAATGACCGGCCCCCAAACCTGTTTCAAACTTAAATGGAATCCGGCCCGCGGACAAAATTGATCCGGCCCGCGAGTAGATGATCCGGCCCGCTAAGCATTTTCAAAATTTTTCTGAAATCCGGCTAGCCAATGTAAATATTACAAAATTACTACAAGACCTTTTTAGAATTATTTTCATAAAACAAAAACGTAAGACTTTGATCCTGAACATATTTGTAAAATTGGATTTTTATTTTTGTGGTGATAAAAACACTCTTTTGTTAAAGTATCTTTTTCTGTTTCGAATAGAATGAGTTGAAGTAATACTTTTACAAATTATCTAAAAACAGTTGTTTTCTGAACTAATTTTGATGATCTTACCTACCATAATGACTTTCATAAAAAATGTACGTGTTAAAAATTGATGTCTTTTCCAGATGTGTAGATAGTTGTTTTTATACTTCTTTAAAAAAGTAAAGATAAGTCTTTTTAAACATTTACATTTATTTTAAGTCAAACTGCTCAACATTAAATTTTAGTAAAATATTTCAAGTTAAGACTACAACTTGCACTCTTTTCTGCTATCGATTTTTTTATTAATGTCTTTTAGATTAATTATATTGTTAAGTTCAGTAGTGTAATTGATAAAAATAGTTTCACTTGATAATGAGTTTTGTCGTTGTTTTGCAGACTATAAACAATTAATAGAAAATTTTGATATTTTGTCATCATAGTTGACGTTTGACACCAAAAATGCACTTAGTAATATACAGTTAGAACTGTTAAACTTTAATGTGACAGTACACTAAAAGAAAAGTTCTAAATTTTAAAATTTGACAGATTTTATACCCTACTTAACAAGCGAAAGTTGTTAATTCAAAAAAGATGCCAATGTAGTTACTTGTTCTGTTTGGGTCTACTTATAGTTGCGAAAAAACATTCTCAACCATGTATATAAAGAAAAGCAAACTGCGTTTAAATCTTACTGATACCAATCTGTAGTCATTACCGAGAATATCTACTTCGAATATACTTCCAGATTTTAAACAACTTGTTTAAAACTTTGAAGATCCACAAATGTCTTGTTGACTTCTTTTTAGTGTAATTATTCTTGCTAAACTTTTTAATCTTTACATTTAAAATATAATATGACAGTTTTATATGTTATTTTTTCGTTTAGTAATATTTTCATTAGTGAAAATGATCTTAATCTAAAAGTCTAGCAAATTAATATGGTTATCATGTTTAAATATAAAATAATCTCTGTTTTATTTTAGAATTTCGTTATTTTTTGTTATTACTTTTATAAAAATATTTTAGATGAATTGTTTGATAATGTAGTATTGAAAGTACATAACTTAGTTAAGTTTCACAAATTGATCATTACTGTTTGATATTTTGAAAGTAAAAGTATTAAAATTTTTAGCCAAATTAAATTTTTATCTAGTTTAACTGTTTTTTAAGTATGTTGATATAAAAATTTTAATCAAACATATAATTTTTGTTGATTTGTAGATAGATTTTATGTATTATTGAACGAGCGAAAGTTTGTCAACTTCAAAATATGACCATGAAACTAGTTTTTTTGTTCGAGACTTCATTCATTTGATAACAAACATTTCCGACCATAAACATCAACAAGGATTAGCTAATTTCAGACCTAATTGGTATTCCAGTGCACTTGCAGATTTTCCCAAACCGTAATGCAAATAAATTTAAACAACTGTAATATATGATTGACCTTAAGTGTTTCATCGAGATGTTTTAATTTTGTTTTCTTTTTTTATGGTAAAACTGTTTATTATATCAGAATTATCTGTTGTTTTGTTGCTTTTATACCTGCAAAAATATGTAAAGAATCTTAGTTAGTTTGTTTAAATTAAAAGGTAGTAGTTTAATATTGGAAAGTTAGTTAATTTCTGAATTAAATTATTAATGAAAACTCCAGCCAAGGATTAAGAAAGTTAAATAATTTCGAATAGTTAACAACTTTTTAATGTTTTAGCTTGAAATATTAGGCTCGAGTAACTTTTAGTAAGTAAATTATGGTTTTTATAAGACTAAATAGTATTAATTCGGTCCAGAGTTATGAATACTTAATAAAAATTAACATAAAATTTCATACTTAAGAACCTTGGTAATTAATAAATTGTATCAAAATTTTGATTAACCGGTCAATTAGCATCCAGCCGGATCCAAATATTTTTCAAATCAGCTTCCATTCGGATTCAGATCTTTGTCTTTAATTAGTATTTAGCCGGATCAGGATAATATTTTGAAATTAGGATCCGGATCTAAAAAAGGATCCAGCTAAATCCAGTAAATCACTAACTCGAGATGCTCCGGCCCGCATAGGACTAATTTTTTTTGGATCCGGCCCTTTATATATTTACGTTGCCCACCCCTAATTTAGATATAAAAAATCTAAAACACTACATATGCTAAAATTGGTTTGTAATGTTCGGAAAGAAAATTACTATGACTTAGTCAATCAAAAAAGATACATCAATGTTTGGTATGCCAATAAAAAGCCTTGGTTTTATCACTAACTTTGTTTAACTTATAGCACCGAAATAATATAAACAAAAATTTGTAAATTTATGACATACTTCAACTGTAATTTTTAAAAGTATGTACTGATACTGTGAATTTTTTTATACTCGATAACTTACTTGTGCCTTTTTATGGAATGTTTTGTTAAGTAGTATGGTGTTTTAAAACTTTAAAACGTGTTTTCAGTATAAAAGTTAATATTAATAGAAAAATTCGGTTTACAAATTAAGATTTTTTTGGAAATAACAATATCTAAAAACGGTAACTATTTATTTTTATAACTGTTTAATGAATTTAAACTTTTAATTTAAAAATAAAGTTATAATACCAAAACAATTTTAATAAAAGACTGAAAAAAATAGTATTTTATTATCTCAACAATATTTATTAATTAATTGACAGATTTTATACAAAATATATAATCAAACTTACTTTAAATAAATGTTAAAAGTTTAAAGACTTGTAAGTAATAAGTATTGAATGTTTTGTTATTAAAATACTGATTAAATGTGAAAAGGAATATAAAACAATAAAAAAACATAATAGCGCAGAAAAGCTTATTTTTTTAGTTGTTCTAGTGTTTTTAAAAATAAAACAAAATAATAAAATTTAATAAATTTAGTAAATATCAAAACACGTTTTAAGTTTAAATGCACAAAAATTACACAACATTTTTGTTGTCAAAACTTTGATATTATAACAATCTGTAATAAGCTTAAACAACTAAAAAGCTTAATAAGCTTTAAAAAATGATCAAAAATATGTGAATGTAAGTGTAATTAACAAACTATCAATTTTATTATATGAACTTTAAAAATTTTCGATACCAGAAGTTTCAAAACAAACAAAAAAAAATTAAAACTAAAGTAACTGATTTTATAGTAAATTTATAAGGTTTTTTTTTAATCTGAATTAAACTAATAAGTCACAATCAAATTTAGGTTAATTTAGATAAGAAAAGTAGCATTAACACCATTGGTTTAAACAAAACTTTAGTTTGTTTACCACCATTTATTAAAAAATAAAATTTAAGAGGCTGAACAGTTGAAAATGGTGCTTAACGAAATTAGAACACAATGAAAAACTAACGTTAAGGTTTTCTTTTTAATTTCGGTATTTTCAAAGCTAGACATAGTTGTTTCAAGAACAAGTTACTTATAAAACAAAATTTACTTACAAGTAACATGTAAATTAGAACAGAATTTGTAAACGTTTTTACGTTTTTATTTATTTTTTTTAAGGAGACCTATTTAACTTACAACTGTAGTAACTAATAAGATGATTCGGAAAAATTTTACAAAAGCTTTTGAAAATTACTCTACTACCATCCGACGTCATCAAAAAACGGTGGAGTCATCAAAAAGTTGTAACGTCATCGTCGCTGTTGACGCAACAAAAAAGTCTTCCTCCTTGATTACTCGGTTGTCCTTATTTAAAAAAAATATTTTTTGGATTGATTAAATACTGCTAAAAAAAAAAGTTTTTTATTTAACGAAATTTTAAAAAATATATTAAAAAACTCTTTAGCGATTTAGTCACATGCTTTTACAAATTAGTTTCGGTTTTTCAAGATTCAAGTTAAACAGATTTATTTATTTTATTTGAGTTGTACTTTATACATTTTAACTCCTAAACTTAAAAAAATAAAGTTATTATTTGCTTTTAATAAACTACCAGTAAAGAGTATTTCTTAAAAAGTTGAAATATTTAGTTTACCGTTATTAGATCAAGTATTTTATTGTTAACAGTTTTTTAATTGTTAAAATACAAACCAGATTGTATTTCTGCTTTAAACTTGTTTCTTGCTATTTTTACAACTTCAGTGGGGGTTTTCTTAAAAGCCTTTTCACTGTAAACTCCTAACTTGACATCCCCACAATTATCATCTTTTTTGTTATCAGCTGGCTTTTCAGCAGCTTCTTTACTAATATTTAATTTATCACCAGATATTACGACTTCCTTACTACTCAAAGGTACATCAGGTCTTTTCTATTAATAAAAAAAAATATTTTAAAAACAGTTAACACTTTAAAAATCACTAATCTTTATTGAAACCTCTGTTAACAAACTTCATAAAATTAATTAAAATACACCAGATTTTATCTACAAAGTTGTTTTTTTTACTATTTTGTAATCAGTTTAGTAAGTAACGTCACAGATCCGCAGTTTCAAACAAATAAAATTTTTTTTGGTCTGTCAGCTGCAATTATAAATTGCTTCTGATTGGCTAAAAACATTTTTTTGGTTTATTTCAAATAAATTTTTTTTTGTTATATTTGGTTACTTAGTAAGGTGAGTTAGAGGTAAGGGTTTAAACTTAGGGTAAAATGGGTCAACGATATAGCCTCTAATAGTATTGAAGCACTGCCGTGTTATTACCTTATTTTATTTTCATAACAACAGGAATAAGAAAAAATCAGCAACTAAAACTTCAAAAATCTTATTACTGAAGCCGACTCAGATTTGGTTGTTCATTAAATTCAATGCGGTAAAACTATTTAAATTTATTAACTAACATAGACACATCTTTTGTGGCAATTAAATTTCAAGTATATGCTTTTGTTCAGATCTTTTATGGATATTTCGTTCTGTTAATATTAAGCAAAGTTGAACAATAATCTAAAGATTACTAAATTATTTTAACTAAAATTCGAAAACCTACTGAATTTTGAAATTAATTAAAACATTTAATCTGAATGTTATGATCTAAAACTATTTTATCTAAATATAACTTGAAGATAGTAAATATGATTTTTAAGTTAAATATTCAAGTAACACTGCAGTCAAACCAAATAAAACTTATTAACTATTTTAAACAAAAAAAAACAAAAGGAAACAATATAATTTAAGTTGAAACTGAGCAAAAAAACTTATTTTTCAATACGAATATGCATTGTTTATAAGGAATATCGTTTGTTATAATTACTCAACAACTAATTTATTCAACTTACTATGGAATTCACTCTTTTTAGTATTACGCTTGTGAGCGTTTTGATGCCAACATCACATTTGTCATTTGAAACTTTATCAGCATTAGGTGCCATTTCAATGAGCTTTTTAGCAGTTTCTTCAGTTTCTTGCTCGCTAAACAGAACTCCTTGTACTTTCAGGTTCTTGTACACTTCTTCGAATATCTCCTCCCCTCTCAGCCAATACTTTGCTATTCTGTTGTAGTTTTCGTCTTTTTGCAAATGAGTGTTTGTTCGGCTCTAATTAAATTTAAACAGTTGGGAGTAATCTTTAAAACTTAAATTTTAACAAACTGTTAAATCCAAATAAAAGAGTTTCAGATAAAACTTTATTCCTAAATTTTAATTAACATTTTGAAATAAGTTTTTTCAAAAAGTTAAATTAAATTTTTCTGTATGCAAATTATTGAAAATAATTTCCCACATAAGGTAGAAAAGTTGAATCTATAATTAAATTGATAATAATATTACATTTATTAGAAACTAACTTTTATTACTGACAATTCTTTCAAAGAATTGTTCTAAGATTTGAATAAATTATGGCTAACAAAAATAAAAGACATCTGTGCTAAAAGCTTAATTTTTTTTTTTTTTAAATTAAAAAAGTATACTTATAATAGCTGGTATATAAAATCTTACTCTAATAAATTGGCATTTGTATTTAATTCTAAATAAGCTTCTTTCGAAATTTTCAACCAACTCTTTTATTTCATCACTTGTTACCGAATCCTACAGAAAAAAGGAGATCAATACTTATATCAATAAAATAGTATAAAATTAAAATAATCTGGTTTCATAAATGCCTTAATACTTTAGTTAGCTTATAAAATGTTTGAAATCATTAGCTTTAAATTAACTTGATGTCATCAAAGTGATAGAAACAACTATTTTTGAGACTAAAATAATAACAATAGTTAAAACAGTTTTAAACAGAAATATATAAAAATTAAAGTTTTTATAACGTATGATTTGAGAGTTTAAGCAATCTTTTTTATATACCTTATGCAATCGGGGAAAGTTTAGCATAACAAAACTTGTTTTTTTTTAACTACTTACTTTACCAAATAAAAACATCCGTTAAGAATGCTTAAAAAAAAGGTAACTGTTTAAGTAATAGAAGTTAATGAATAAAATAAACTAGTAGATGTCAAATACTGTTAAAGAGTTATTAAAAAAAGGGGATAGGAAAAAATAAAAGTATACTGGCAATTGTATAATACAAAAAAGTGATTTAATAGGTAATTATATTTAGTATGAGCTATTGTTTGTAGGTAAGCACCATATCACAATTTAAGTATGTTTTTGATGAGTGTATGATAAAAGTTGTTTTTTATTCACACGCAAGTAAAAAAAGTGATCTTTTTTCCAAGAAATAATATCTAAAGACTACATATAAGTAAATTGACAAACAAACAAATAATACAAAAAACTGTAAATTTATAAGTTGATATATTGCATCTTTGTGTAAAAAAACTTACAATTTGTTTGTTGCCAACTTCACATAAGTTTTCTTTCACAGTTGAGTCAGTAACAAATGTGACTTCTCTTATTTGCTTATCTAGGAGACTTTCTTCAGAAACTTTATTATCATTTTTGTTCAAGAGCTTTGGAGTAGGTTTTTCTGAAACGTCATTTTTTGAAATCAAAATTTCAATAACAAGCAACTAAACAAAAAAAAAGTTTTAAAAGTGTTTATCGAAATAACAAAGACTTATTCGTCAAGAACGTATTTTAAACATATTTTAGTTATATTAATTAAAAATATTCTGATTAAGGTTTTCAATTTTACTCAAAATAATTCATACAAGTACCATTAGTTTTTAGATGAACAGGAGTGTTTTCAGGTGTCAACGTTATACAGCTAGATGAGTCTGATTCTCCTGATAAGCTGTCAGGCATTTCAGATTTCAAAAAAATCAAACTTTTAGGTCTTTCCGGTTTTTCTGGTAAATATTCATGAAATTCAGAATAACTCGTGACAGCGTTTTTTACCGAACCTGTTTGTTAATTGATAACAGTAAAATTAATTACAGTAACCAGTACCATGCTTGTTAAAAAAATAATATTTTTAAATACCGAATATAGAAATATGTTACAGTATACAAAAAAGTTTACTAACGCTTAAAATTTAACATACTAAATTAAATGTGTTCTTTTACTCACTTGATCTCAGACTCCTAAAATCGATTTGTTCCATAAACCTAACAGATTTTTTGGGTGACTTTAACTAATCAACACATCTCAAAGCTGTCGAGTTCAAATCAGGTTCTTCAGATGTTAATCTTTTGTTACCAGAAGACTCTTTGAACTGTCCTGAACAACTATCATATTTATCTGTACGTTTCTCAGTTTGTTCCGATAACTTCTGAAAATGTGTTGACGAACTGATAACTTGTTCAGATGTATTATTTGAATTTTCGGATAAAGTTTCAAGATTTTCTGATGACTTTTCACGATATTCAAACGAGTTGTCGGGTAGTTCAGATTGATTGTAGCTTGATGGGCTGTCAAGTTTTTCAGACACATTGTCAGATTTTTTGGTTAATGTACTACTGTAACTGTATGTTTGTTTAGATTCTGATATGTTTTCACATCCCAGATTTGCCAACAAGTCGTCAATTTTTTGGTATTCTCCAGCAGTATCACTATCTTCTTTCAAAATACCTTATTTTAGCAATTTTTACGGTTTAAATAACGTTTTGCAATGTTTTTTGTACACCGCTTAAAACTAACATCATGTTATAAAATTTGAAATATTAAATTTTACTTAGTTTTGAATAGTATGTCCTCATTTTTGAAAGCTCTATAAAATGTTTGACTAAGAAAATAAAACCTATATCAATTGAAAAAATACTACTTAACGTTTGTAGTTTTTTATAAGATTTGCTTATTTTTGTATACATTGCAATAATTTAATTTTGTAAAACTGCATAATAAATTAACTTATATTTTAGTAGAAACTAAATTGCTGTAATAATCATTTAAACGGCATTTAACTTTTGTTCGAATGGAAAATTAATCTTTATTTATTATTTGTACTCTTATTTAAAAAAGCATCAAACACACCTGGTGGTCTGTAGGACATTCTAACAATTATTTTTCAAAGGTTAAATACTGAAAAAAAACTTCTTTAATCATAAATTTAATTATATTCTACTTAATTAAAAAGTAGTATAGATGAAAGTAAATTAAATTAATATCTAAAAATTGTAACAACTAATAAAAAACGTTTTTTGAAATATTTAAGTTTTAAAATTTCACAAACGTTTTTTAGAAATAATCAAAAGCTGTTTAGGTATCTAGCTAATTAAGTATTGTTTTATATACATTGTAAAGAAACTAGCTTTTATGTATTTCTGCATTTGAACTTTTTTTACACGTTTTGCTTAAGTCTACAAGTCTAATAAACTACTAAAATAATGCATATTTTTAATACAACTGATAAGTATAACTCATAAAATTAAAAAATAAGGAAGTATTACTCGATATATTAACTGTTATGCAAAGCGCATAATTATGTATGTGTAATTAAGTAGTGAAATGCGCTTTTGAAGTTTTCTGATAAACAAAACTTTTACATAAAAAACTAACTTTAATTAACAATATTAAGTTTAAAAACTATTGTTAACTGTTTTGAAATAGTTTTAAAGTATTTCAACTAAAAATTTTCAAACATGAGCAACATGCTGCCAACATATTTCAAAAAGTGTTTAACCTTACATTTTCTATTATCAAAATGCTTATTTTTTTTAGTTGCTCAGTTATTATTTTACATAGTTAAAATTTGTGTATATTAAAGTATAAGACTTTCAATGATTGCTTTAAAAAATTTATCAACAATCCGTGGTTTTTTTTGTTTAAACTCAAAAGACAATGAAATAAAGTTTAAAGTGTTGACAGGTTTTTAATTTGGTTATAACAGTTGCTTTTTTTTTTTAAATTAAATAAAACTGTGTATTATTAAATTAATAAATGTCTTATATTATTCTTTAATATTTTATTTTTTGAAATTGTGAAATATATTTTTTGAGTTGGTATATATAATAAGTATTAAAATTTAAAATCAGACAATTCAGTAAAGAATATAGTTATATAGACAAAATTCCAAGTTTATTGCTTGCTAGTAGAGATCATAGCGAAATAAGTTTACTAGAATATATAATAACATTTCTCATAGTACTTTTTTTTTATTAAACTAACATATGTTTTTGTGTGTTAGCAAGTTAACACACTTCAAAAAGCTCTGACAAAAACAAGTACTGTAAGAAAAGATTAGAAGCTAAAGTAGGTGTTTATGTGTGTTTACTAATGATCAGTTTTTTTTACTATAGATTGAAAGTATAAAATAGTTTCAATATATGAAAATGTCGGATATAACATCAAGCTTTGCATCTGTAATCAAATTTTAAAATACAGTAAATATCATTATTTTTGTAAACACATCTATGCACCTACTTTAGCTTCTATCTTTTCATACAGTATTTTTTTTAAGAGTCCTGTTAGAAGTGTGTTAACTTGTTAATACATAGAAACATATATTAGTTTAATAAAAAAAGAGTACTCTGAAAATTTGTTGATAAGATAAATTAGAATTGATACACTATTTACTTAACTAACTAATTTATTAGCTTTTATAAACGTTAAAAGTCAGTCTAGACTAGGTTATCTTAATTATGTTAATTCGTCGACTTTATGATTTTATAGATTAACAAGATTAAAATCTTAAACTAAATAGCACAAATACTTATTATGAAGTTTTTTTGAAAATGATCATCTTTCTAAGTAAATATTTGTTTTAATATTTGTAATACTCATATAGCCCTTTCAGTGTTTTTGATTCTTAATACTCAAAATGTAAATTAGCTATTAAACGAGTATTAAAAATAATTTTTGTGATTCAACACTCTTTAAAAAAAATAGTATTATGTTTATAATATGAATTGTTTACATGTTTAAACAATCAATAGCATAGTCAGAGTTTGTTTTCATCACTACTAAACTACTATAATGCAGAGTTATTAACATAAAAAAAAAGAAAATAACTAGACTAAAGAATTTCAGTCAAAATCATTAAGAGTTGTTAAGTATTTAATTGTAAAGCTTTTATCTGAGAAAAGCATAGAAACGTCACTTGTGGTTAAAAGAATAATTAGTTTATTTTTTTAAATTTTTTTGTGATAAAAAACTAGTAAACCAAACTATATATTATATTGATAAAATACAAGAAACAAAATTGTTGTGTTTTAGTTGGTTATTTATATTTTTTAGTACTTAAAATTAATAAAAAGATAAACACAGGTTATGGGTTTCAACATTGTATAACAGTATTGAAATTACTGGGAAATATTCTTTAATTTCTAATTAAAACGTAGTCGGTTTGTAATTGATGTGAACTAAAAAAAAAGTCATCAATCATATGCTAAGTGGTAACTATGTCAAAAATTAAAAAAGTCATAAAATTTTACTTGTTTTCTTTGGTACTTGACTAATAAGTTTTATCACAAATTAAAATAAAATATAATAAATAGTACTAATAATATTTAAGTTTTACTTAACACTTACAGCTAAAATATAAGCAAAACATATTTACAGCCTTGAGTAAAAGTTAACGTAAATACAGTTGATGTCAGAAAGTTAAACGTATTTTTTTGTGTTAATTGTTTTCTACCCAATATGTTAAAAAAAAACAATGAAAATTAATGTGATTAAAAAACTGGAATATCTGTGTGCGTTCTAATTAAGTTTAAAAGCAAAATTAGAAAAAATTGATTTAATATTGTTTAAGAGAGCTAAGTTTTTTTTGCGGAAGTTATTGAGTGGTAAAATAAATTAAGTAATATATTGAGCATCTAATAATTTGCATCAAATACAAGTCTTAATTATTAATTTTTTTATAAGTTACTTCTTTTTCAAACTTTGCATTTATTATTTTAAAATAATTTATAGAAATTCAAAATAATAAACATTTGACTAGAAATAAAAACCGTTTTAAGAACTTTGTTTATAAAAAAATACTTAACACTTAAACATTTATAAAACGTTACTAAGTGCACTGTTAAGTAATAGTTTTATTGGTAAAGTTGAAAAACATTTAAAGCCTATGCTTGTAAATTTAATCGTCCAGTTTTTTTATTTCCAACTAATAAATAGATTAATCTTTATTATAACAATATAATTCAAACTGTTATTAAAAGTTTGTTTCTGTATAAAAAACTAATTATGATGATATGCAGAACTAATTGATCAAAATTATTATAATGTATTAATCACTTAAAAATTATTAAGTGACTAAGAATATTCCATAATATTTAGTAAAAAAATAGCTTTTAGTTTTATATTTTTTAAAGTTTTTTAGCTTACATTATATATTTAAACATAATTTTTGCTAGAGCTCCGAAAAAGAAATCTCAAATTGAAAAATAATGTTTTAAGTTTCAAAATGTCAAAGGAAAAACATTGGCAGTAAACAATAGAAATAAATTAAAATTTTCATTAAAATGTTTACTTTGTTGTAAAAACGTATAAATTTCTAATTATTTATATTCTTAAATCCATAAAAATGTTTTAAGTTAATTAAATAAATACATTTTATCAAAAAAAACAAAAAAAACAAATATATTGCAATTAAATAATTTTTTTTGTATCAAAATTTTGTTTCTTTCATTAATGTTTATTTTTGGAAGATATAAGTTTTATATTAGATAGTAGTTTAGTATAGGTGTTTAACTTAAATTCTAAAGCGTGAACTTTTTTCTAACGAAAGTAAGAACATTTCATTTTTTATAGTTTTTTAAAAGCTAGTATAGATGGGATTAAATATAATCAAAAAATAGGATTATTTCTGAGTTTAAACAAGTTCAAAATAATTAATAGCATTTTAATATTTTACTAAAAAAAAAAAAAACTTATCGGGATTATAGCATTTGTCATTTAAAACAAAATATTTTGAAGAAATTTATTAAACGTTTTAAAACTTCTAATTTTGTATATCTTTTAAACAAAAAGATCATTTCGTCATTTAGGGTGGTTTTAAACTAAAATAACCTATATGAGTAGTAACATTTGTTTAAATAACAACTTAAAAAATATTTTATTTTAATTTTAACAAATTTATAAGCTTTTAAATTCTTTTATTCGTATAGTATAGAATACTACACAACACAAATTTTTAAAACTTTGTTTTAAACAGAAAGTTAAAAACACTGAAGGTTTAAAAAAGTATAAGTAATACAAAAAAAAACGCATAATTAAACTTTTAACTAACTAGTTTATTTTTGATTACCTTCCCAAGATATTTTTCTTAACAAAAAACTAAAAAAAAAAAGGCTCAACAGTGAATGAGCTTTAATAGGTTTTTATACGCTTTAAATATTTAATAACTTTTTGCAAATAAAAATAAAAAAGTTCTACTTTTACTTTATTTTATTAGTTCACGACCTTAAGCAGCACAATTAAAACAATAATTTGGTTTTGGTACTGGTTTTAATTAAAAAGTTTAAACATAACTGACTCATTTTGAAAAAAGTTTATTTATTAATTTCGTATAGCTCTCTTCAGAATAACATTGCTAAAAACTATGAATATTGTAGAGTAATTTTAGTTATATGTAATGAATTTGAAAAGTTTAACAAAAAAATAGTTACGTCATAAAGTATAAAAGTCTGTTTAGAAAAGGTTTGAAAAATAGAATAGAAGTATTCTAATATTTTTAGTAGTATTATTTTTGTTGTCGTTATTGTCGTATTTTTTAATGTGCTTTTTATTTAATTTAGTTTAACGTAAAAATTTCTACTATTTTAAATGTTTTTGTTTTAGCAATTTTGTCTTATAAATTACTTCAAGTTAGTTCAGTACAGCTCTATTCTATTTTTCAAACTTTTTCTAAACAGACTTTTATACTTTATGACGTAACTATTTTTTTGTTAGACTTTTCAAATTCATTATATATAACTAAAATTACTCTACAATATTCATAGTTTTTAGCAATGTTATTCTGAAGAGAGCTAAACGAAATTAATAAATAAACTTTTTTCAAAAATGAGTCAGTTATGTTTAAACTTTTTAATTAAAACAATAATATTCATAATTTTTGTTAACCTGTTGAACAAAAGCTCTTAGTGCTCATTTAAGTTATTAATTTTTGTTAAAAAAATCATGAAAAATGAATTATAATAGTACAAAAAAAAGTTTGACACTAATTTGGTACATAGTTTTTACTTTAAAAACATATAAAAAAATCTTGTAAAAACGTCGTTAATCAAATTCAAAGTCTACTAATTTTAATCAGTTCAGCGGAAAACAAAATTATAAACTTTTAAAAATAATGACTAAAATATTTATTTGAAGTTAATTTTCTGAGCCCAAAAAAATATGTATGCTATTAAGAAAACATATTGAATTGTAAAATGCAAACTGTTCCCTAATAAAATAAGGCAAATACTCAAAAAAACAGACACTAAACACACACGACACGATGAAAACGCCCGTGTGATAGGAAACACAATGTTTAGTAAACCTCATCTGCAGTGTTACTTAATCACCGTTACGTCATAGTAAGGTTTCATTTTCACCGTCGGAGTTTTTAATCGTCACATTCAGCTTTTTCACGCTCGGCTGATTTTTTCTTGTTTCTAATTGATTAGGTGCAGGTGGCCAATTCTAAAAAAAAAGATTTTGTTTGATAGTATAAAATCAACTCACTGGTTGTTTTTATTTACGAGAAGAAACAAAATGTATCTTCCAGATTTTTATATATTTTGGCTGATAAAAAACAAACATGAATATTTTTGTTGGTAACAAAAAAAAACAACTTTAAAGACTTTTGAAAAAAAAAAGTTTTTGATGGATTAGTTGAAATTATTTACAAAAGTTTAAGCTCATTCTTTTTTATAAGTTACGCTTAATAAACGCTATAAACTTTCTAAACTAGTTATATTATAACTGTGCGTTTTTGTTCGATTTTAGATAGTCGGGGGAAAATAACTAACAATGGTGCGAAAAAGGCTACAATGTTAAAACTTTGAGCAATCATAGAATATTAACTTTTTGCTTGAACTTGCTTTGATAACTTACTAAATTTTGCTAAATATTTGATACTTGACATTAAGCTAGTAGTAAAACTAAAAAATTGCTTAATTGATATTTAGAATACAAACTAAGTGTTCAAAATACAGACTTGTTTAAATTGTTCCAAATCAAAATGTATTGCCCTTTGAAGCAATTTATGCTGTTAATGGGCATTAACTAGTACGGCAGCAAAATAATTAACAAGTATTAAAGTATTAAAGTCGAAACAACAAATAAAAAGTCGAAAGGTTTTTTTTTGAGTTTCGCCAAGGGGGTGATAACGAAAATTAGTTTGTCAAACTTAGATTTTAAATAAAATTTTTCAAAATGCCATTTGTTATAAGCCTTACACAAAAAACTTACACCGTCATTTAAGATAAAATAATTTTTTTATGAATAAAGAGTTTTCAAACAGTAATTGTTTTTTGAACTAAACATTTTTAAGCTTAAGATTAAAAAAAAAAATTTAAGGAGATTTTAAATAACAAAAGTAAGTAATTTGACTCACTGAATTAGACATGTTAGGTACTTCAACTAGACTTGGAGTCATTCTAGAATAATGAGGTATGTAATTTGAAGGATGTCCAATATTGCTACCATATTGGTGAATATACTGGTTTCTTGTTGGATAACATTGTTCAAATTGAGTTGGTGGTAAAGTATAAAGTGAAGGATTGTAATATTCTTGCTGATATAACATGTCATAATACGATTGATCCATATCGTTTGGTATTTGAGGTCTTACTCCAATATAGCTGTTTTTTGCGTTGTGTTCATATTGCAATTCATCTGTAATAAGAGGTTAATAGAGTTAAGAATCTTTTAAAAAAATAATAAACTTTTGATTTTAAAGTCTATGATTTCGTGAACTAATTTTTCTGAAAAGCTTAAAAAATTATGTACGTTTAAAACGTTACTTTACTTTATAGCGTATAATTTACAAGAGTATTAAAAGTACAGAAAAATATTGAATAAAATTAATAATAACACATATAATTTTATTTTATTTTTCAAAAGGACATTGAAAATCGATTTGAAGATTTTTAACCTGTAGTGTTTGAGAACAACTTTTTTTGACTAGCAACTTCTGAGATAAATCAAAATGCGTATGTTTTTGTTTACAACAAACCTCATGATATTTTGTAATGTACTTACTTGATTCATTAACCATTGACATTGTTTCATGCTGATTTGTAGTTTCGGTTTTGCTGTCATCACCATTTAAGGAAATTGATTCTTCACGTTTTTCAATACTGGAAAAGTTATTTGTTAAAAAGTACATATTTTGTAGGTGTGCTGAGAACTGAAACATGGTTTTTACTTTTTAAATTTTTAAATATAAAACTATTATTACTAAAAAAATATTATTAAATGTGTCTTAAAACATTAAAATGTATATTATTTAAATTATATGAACTGTTTCTGCTTTTAAAAATTTTAGTCAGTTAGTTTTAACAAAATTAGGAAGGTTTACTCTATGCATTCTAAATAAATATGAAAATTTAAGTAAAGATAACAATACTATATTTACTTTAACCAGTCACTCAGATATTTTTAGAAACTTCTCGATATTTATCTACTTGTTTTTACTTTCGTAAATAGCTTAGCAACAATGTTGATATGAAAAAACAGTAAAGATTGTTTGTAAATTTATGTTTGCAATTAAAATATCAAAATTTCAAACCTCATATCATTGCTGCTTCTGACTTGATTTTTCTTTGCCTTAAGTTTGAAAAAAATTAACAACAAAAAAATACAGCTTAAGTTTAATTTTTAATTTTATGATTTTCAATGTTTACTAAGTTAATAGCATTAAATAAAGTAGTTCAGCAATAAAATCAAGATAGCTGCTAACTTGTACATCTAAATTTATAAATCAAAAAAGCTTTTAGTTTTTTTACCAGGTCTAAGTATTGACAAAAAACTAAACCTTTGTCTGAAACTTAACTTAAACTTATTCTATTAAAGTGTTTATAACTTAGAGGACATACATATATCGAGTAAAGATTTTAGTAATGTTTTAACATACACATGGCACACTCTAATGTAATAAAGTAATGAAAAAGGAAAGTTGGCTATACAAATCACTTGAAAACTAAACCAAGATTAATAAACAAATTAAACAGTAAAAATAAATTATCTATTTATATTTTTAAAAGCGTATTTAAACAAAATACGTTCTTGCAAGTATTAAACACATTTTCAAGTATTTTCATTTGTAAAACTTGTTTTAGTTATTCCAAGTTTAAAAATAATACTCAGTAAAACTTACACAATAGTAAATTGCAAAAGCTACTATCAAAATTAACACTAAAGATGAAATTCCGACTGCAATAGCAATAATTTGAAATGGTTTCGATTTGGTATAAATTATTCTGAAGTCAACTTTTTTAGAACTGTGTTTTCCATCGGAAACCTGAATTGAATATAGAATTATACAAAAAGTTTTTTTTATCTAAGATTTTCTATAAAATGTTTAAAAGTTTATGATTTACACAGATTAAACATACCTGCACAGTTAGGTTAAATTTGTAGCCAGTGTCATCTATACCTAACTTTTTCAGCTTGATTTCACCAGTAGTTTCGTTGAAATTAAGGATTGTATGACATTCATTTTTAGGCTCGCATGACATTAATATGTATTTTAAATTCAGTTGGTCTTCATCAGCCGCCTTTGAAAAAAAAAAATTAAACTCTATGTAAGTTTTTTATTTTTTAAGTAGCATCTGGCTGTTTTATTAATTAATCTTTCGTTGTTAGTCATTTCGTATAATATTTGAAAAAAAATATAGGCTAAATCAAGATTACAATTAAAGATTTCTAACAGCAGTTGTTGAAAGTTATTTAAATTTATAAGGTATACATTGGTTTTACTAAGTTTATAAATTAAAAACAGTACAAGTACAACTAAACTTACATGTGTTTTTATGTTTTTTCCATCTTCATCTACCACATATATACTCTGATTTTGTTTCGGATAAAATATGTTAGGTATATTGTCGTTGACATTTTGTAATTTTATGATGTAGTCGTTTGAGACTTTGTATTTTCCATCACTTACTGTAATAGCTACCTGTTGATAAAATATACTAAAAATATCCTAATTTAACCAAAATCTCGAATAAAGTTGTACTAAACCTTGTACTGTTTTTGTTTTTCGTAGTCCAGAGGTCTTCTTAACTTCAATAAATTTCCTTCTATTGCAAACGGTAGGTTGTTTTCGTAATCAAATGTATACTTTAGCTACAAACAATTTAATTAAAGTTAAAACAGAAATAAAAAATCAAAAATAAATAGCGCTTTCTAAAATCGTTCAAAATTATAATATTTTTAAACTTATAAAATTTCACTTCTTAAAAATATTAAATTTACATATTTCTTCGAATAAAAACTAACAGTCGAGTTTTTATCTGCATCAGATGCTTTCAATTTTACAACTACGTCACCAACAGATAAATTTTCTTTTATATAAATTTCCTTATCAGTTTCGTTACTAAAAACTGGTTTATGCTCGTTCACATCAAGAACAGAAAAATACAGTTTCATCAATCTGGTTGTTATCCTGTTATTGTTTTATTAACATTTGTCAAACAAAAACAAACAAACTTATGTAAGTTGAAAAAAATTATATTCGGCCTAGCATGTATATAAAGAATTTTTAAATATAAAACGAAAATAAACATCGTTTTTAGTTTAAATATTTAAACATGAAGAAATTTTAGTTAGACTTGTCAAGCTACTCACTTAGTTATGTAATTCTATAAGTGATTAAGTACTTTGTTGCTAAACGCAAGTAAATAAAACAATCGAAAAACTTGAACTTATATCGACTACCTGTACGAAGCTTTAAACTCGACTTCATACTCAGATGTTTTTTCTGCATCCAAATTTCCGTAAAGCGTGTTTCCGTTCAAGTAAAAATGGTTGCTAGTTTTTGGTGAAACTTGTTTTACAGAAACGCTGAAGTCATCAAGATGTAGATTATACTTGTCAAAATTTACAAAATTGAAATTTCCAAGTTTATTTTGGTTTTCTTTTACTTCGTCTGCAATTGAAATTTCAAAATATGATACAGTAGATTAGTATTAATTATTCTAAAGTATCTTTTATTTTGTAAATAATAACTAGTAAAATCTTTAAGTTTTATTTAAAGAATATTTAGTGTGATTATTAACAAGTTTTCTGATTTAGAGTTATAATCATTTAAAAAAGTAGTGATTTGTTGTTTCAACGCTTTTACAGAGAATCAAACTTCAAACTATTAAGAACGGAAATTACTCACAACTAAGATGATTTGAATCAACTTCTTTCGTGTTTGAAGAATTGAACTCAAAGATTGGGTCGATTCTGAAATAAATCTTAACAGCCACTTTTTTTCCAGAGTCAACTGACACTGCCTTCCGGTAAAATGCTTCAACCTCATATCTAAAACAAGAAAAAAATCATAGAAATTTACGAAAAATACTTTCTTGCATTTTTTTTATTTAAGTATACAGTTTATTAACTCTTGTTGTTTACAACTGAACTGAAAGTATAACAACGTTAGTACCTACTTCTTTGGTTAATACGTCATAATGATTTTTTATTAGTTTTTATAACGGAATTTTTGAGTAACTACCGTAAAAAGTGTTTTATTTAAAACTTTATGCGTAAGTAACTTGAAAACAAAAACTAACTCTATAAACACTTGGTCATGTGGGGGGTATTCGTAGTTTACCGTTGCTATTCTACCGTCTGCGTGAGTCTCCAAATACGGGTAATCTTTGAGACTCTTGTCTGTTGCTCTGTACTTTATTCCGCTGAAAAGGTTTCTGTTTGGATTGGTAGCTTGAACGTAGAACCCGTTTGATTCTATTGTTTCCCAGTCAACTTCGTATTTCTAATTTTGGTTAAAGTATTAACATTCAAGAGTTAAAACTTGTTTGCAAAACTCATAAACTAGCTAAAATTCATAATAATTATTTTTTGTTTAAATAACAATTACTACAGTAGGCTTGTATGACAATTTTAACTCGGACAATTCAAAATGCAAAAGTTTAAATTTCTAAAATAATGTTTAAAGGGCCAAAATTTAAAAAGTAATAAATATTATTTAAAAAGTTACTATAACTATTACCTACAAACCCTTTTTTCTTTTGCAAACAAAAAATACATTTGTGAAATCTTTTATCTTTAAAAAAAGTTTGAAACAAAGTTTGTCTATTCTAAACTCTTACCGTTTTATTAAACTGAGGTGGATCATACGATCTGCTTTCTAATCTTAGCTTCATTGTCAGTTGAATCTTACCGGAATCAGTTGCTTTGAGATATACTATTTCATTATCAGCTGGAAATCCCTCTTCTAAAAGTTTAAAACAATTTTGTAACATTTTAACAAGTTCACTACTGTTTTCATAGCTCTATAGTCTACTAAATATATAAATTTACAAAGTTTTTGTATAACTACCAATTGTTTCAAATTAGTATTGTACATACCTTTGTTTTCTTTGAGCTGCAATCTGTATTTTCTTTCGCCTTTTTGTACTAATGAAAGCTTTTTGTTACTTCCTTTCAGGCTGACTTCACCATCTGTTCCTACAAATATGTTTAAATGCTTACGAATTAATATTTTTAATAAGTTTAATAAACTATTTGATGTGGTTAATACTAGATTTAGGACGGAATTCGATGGAGTAATAATATGTTATTTACATGTATATCAAAAGCGTTAAAAATTAATAAAAAAACAGTTTTTGATTATTGTCTAAATATTCCCAGTTTTGTTTGTATGTATTAAATAAAAGATTTAAAAAGTCTTTATTTTGTGAACAACTAAAACTTAATATAAATTGTGCTTTACTTTGAAAAAGTACTGAAATTTGTTTAAACAAAGTTTAAAAAATATAAAACTACTATCATTTGCAAATACACACTTTTATAAGTACAGTTTATCAGTAACCTTCTACGACAAACTCAGGCCCAACTGGTAATCCTTTCAGACCTCCATTTGGTATGTAAACTTTTGTAGAGCAGTCTGAATCATTTTGTTTCGTATGATCACATAAGTTAATCTTTATTCCATCAGAATGTACAAGCCAAATTGTTACTATTGACCAGAGTAGTTTGAGCTTTGTCATTTTTTACACTGTTAAAAGTATATATGAGCTACTTTAATTTGAATTTAGTTTAAACAACCCAAATAACGTAAAACAACTGTTCATACTAGAAAAAAAAAAAAAGTTAATTATTAAGCATAAAACTGATTTAATATTTGTAACAAAAAAAAAAAAAATTACTTAAAAGACGTGAAAAACCAATTTATAAAACCTATTATCATCAAAAAAGAACTGGTTTATTAATTCTACAACATAAAGTGTTCGGTTTTTAAACCTTCTGAACGTTTTAGCTAGAAAAAAAATAGTTAAACCATAAGTACTGTTAAATGACAAAAGTTTCAGAAAGTAAAGTACAACGTATGATAGACAACAATTTTAAAAACTATTTAATGCTCAATGTTTAGCAACATTTCTATCGAACATTTAAACAAACACTTAAGTAACTTAAAATTGTTTTTAGCGTTTAATGTATTTTCAGTTATAGTTATGTAAGTCATTGTACTGTACATTAAAAAGAATAAAAATATATATCGTAAAAAAATATAAATTTCTAGAAAAAAAAACAGGAGGATAAAAAAATAGTTAGTTTGTAAATAAAACATATATTTCAATAGAGGTAAAACAGATATGTGAACAGACATGAAAAATTATTCTTAACATATTTTCTTTTTTTACTTATTAGGTAAGAACAAGTAGTTTAGGTTGTTTTGTAATAAAAAGTTAAAAGCTGTATGGACAAAATAAAATAAAATTTTATAATATATATAATATAAATATAATTTTATATGTTTAGAAACTAACTTTTAAATAAAATACGGATAACTTATAGTTTTGAGGTAAAATAATATATTTATATTGAGATAAAATTTGTTAATTTGTACTGTTTAGCTGAATATAAAAGATGACATCTCTTACTTACTAATGGTTTATAAAAGTTCATTAAGTATGTCTCTTACTTACTAACAGTCGTTTAAATGTTTTATGAAAATGCTTTATCCAAAATAAAACTAAAGTAATTCATTCCACATAAAAAATAAAAAAAACTACAAGTACCGTTTAAATTATTAGTTTCAATTTTAGAACTTTTTATAAACAACATCATAAATCTGTTAAACAACTAAATCTAAAATACATTGTGTACTCAAGAAAATGCAATTGTTAGACTTTAACAGATTTTAAAAGTGTCGATATTTTTTTTTTAAGTGCTACTAAAGATGCGTAAGAGGATTATGTGCTAATTAAAGTTAAATCTACCGGAACGAATCTTTTAACACCGTCGAGTTCAGATCTTTCGTTTTGCTTCAACGAAAAGGAAAGAATAACTTATCGAATTACTAATTAGGTTGAAAGCAAATAAGTATCGGTATTGAAAGTTGAAAAATGTTTAAACTAGTTTATTGAAGCTTTGCAATGTAGACTGTAAATATTTTTAAGTCATTGCATTAATGCTAAAAAAAAGTTGTTAACTTTTTTTTACACCTGTAATTATTTAACTTTTTTAGAGCTGTTCTGAGTAGACAATTATAAAAAAACATTTTTAGTAGGTTATATAGTATATTTCAGACAACTAAAAATAATTACTGCAATAGTTGCTTAACTATCTGGGTAAGTAAGATTTGTATAAAATCTCCTAAAAAAAAAACTCAAACCTAGCTTTTAAAAACGAAGTGTGATTTCATAAAACTTAACATATAATCGGTTTTAGAATAGAAAATCTTCACGAACTATTGTCTACAATTACAAGCTTTTGAAAACACAACTTAACATTTAATTTTCACAGTTAAAATATATCATACTTGTTGAAAAGATAAAAATCTAGATATTTTTTTGAACTTGTAAAGGTGAAATGCTTAAGGTTTTATATAAACTTTGGTTATTATAATTCTGAAAAAATATATTATTTAAGTATTTCTAAAGAATCAAAAATAAAGTTTGTTAAAATCTACTTATATAAACTAAGTACTCTCTATATATCTTCATATACAAAACTAATGACTGCTATGTGAATAAAAAAACTTAAGTTTTTTAGAAAAAAAATGAAAATTTTAAAATTAGTTATAGCTTTGCCCCATCTTTATCACGAGATAACTGAAAAAACGAAAATAAAACTTAAAAAAAATCCTTTTACTTTTCTTTTACTTTCTTTTTTCTTCTCTTTTGCTAAATGTTACGTTAATGTAATCAAAAAGTTTTTTTAAACTATATTTTAACTAATTCAAAAATTCTTTTAAAAACAGTTTTAGTTTTGTAAGCAATTTATAATTATATTTCAAATTTCTTTTAGCTGTACAACTATTGAACGAGATTAACTGTTCTAATAAACTAAAATATATTTCTGTATATACAAATTAAAAAACATAGTTCAATATAATTTTTAGGCAGATGTTTTTGTTTAATTGTTTTGTTTTTTACTAGTTTAATGTTTATAACTACAATTATACGCAATAAATTTTACACGTTTGTTTAAATACGTAAAAGTTAATAAAAGTTCAACTAAGTGTAGCTTATAAAGTAAAAGTTTAACTTAAAGGTGTTTTTATTCTTTAATATTCTACATTTAAAGTTCATCAATAATACTTTTAAGACAAATATTTAATTATTAAATTAAAGTTCATCGAGTTCATAGTATCTGTTAACATAATAATAACTTGTTTACTTTTAATTGACAACTATGAATATTGAATAAACACACTATTTTACTATGTTCAGTTTAGTTTGTTTTAATTCAAAACATAAACATCTAAATTTGTTGTTTGTTTTTGTTTAGAATATTTATCGCGTATCAAATAAAATATTCTACTCAGAAATAGTTTATAACTGAAAAGCGTTGTTAACAAAATATTTTCTGATTAAAATTTTAATGCTAGCACATCTTTCTCTAACTAATTAAGTTGATAGTTCTAATTGATGGTTTTAAAAAGTTTGAAAAATCAAAAAGTCAAAAGTTTCAAATAAATGAGAAAAATAAAGTCTTTAAAGCTGTAGAAAAGTAAATATAAAAAGGTTATTGCGTTAAAAATAAGTAAATATGTATAAGCGAACCTGGCACAATTTCATATAATTAAACAATATAACTTTTAAAATTAAAAGCATACTAAAAAACACTTCGCCAAAAAAACTGTAACATTTTTAAAAACTGAATGAATTACTAATAAACATCCTATCTGACTTATAAAAACCCGTAACTTTGTGTAAAAATACAGTTACAAATGACAAAAATATGCATAATCATAAGTTAAAAACTAAGTCACTTTTAACTTAAACAAGAGATGACTTTTTATAAATAAACTAAGTTTTGCTTTAAATGAAAAAAATAAATTATTTTAAATGTTATTGTAATAATCACGGTGTTTTATTTCTAGTTGAAATGTAAGATATTTCTTAAAATAAAAAACGGTACTTCTATTTTGAACTTAACTATCAATAAAAATATCGATTATCGAATACTTAAGAAATAACTATGGCTCGTAGTAAACACATAATATACAATTTTTTCATTCTAATTTCCTGTATTAACGTTTATAATTAAAATATTTATTATAGTTTGTTATCATACTTTCACTGTAGTTTTGTTAAATTCTGTAAAGTTATTTATAAACAGAGAAAACTGTCTTATTTGTGTATATAAAATTTCTATAACATAGTTCAATTTAATAATGTCATACGATTTAAATTTTAAGCTTAGACTTAAAGCTTAATTCTAAGAATAAAAACATTAAAAACTAGACCGTTTTTTAATCAGTAAACTTTTAGAAACTTAATTTTATACGGAGTTCCTTTTAAAATTTAATTTGTTTCTTAAAAAACTAAACTTATAAAACATTAATTTAGTACAAAAAAGAAAAATTAACAGAACATATGTCAAGATATTTACTTGAAAACAAATTAAATCACAAACTGCAGAACTTTTACTCAATTCTCTAATCAATTAAAATGTATATTTTAAAAATAAAAGATAGTAACTAATACTCAAAAAACAAAAAAAAAACAGCTGTAATTGAATTATTATTTTACTAAAACTATACTCGATTCATATAACGAGCTGACATTAATTGAGCTTTAATCTACAGTGACGATAGTTTAAATTTTTTTATATTAAGCATTTGCTTGACTTTATTAAAATAAAAACTAGTCAATTTAGCTGATATTGATAAGCTAGACATCTATAAAGCTTTCTAAGAAGTTGTTCAAACAATAAACCTGATTGAAGGTTGTAATAATTATGTATAGTTTACTAAATATAAATTTACTTTGTTTGATTACGTAATTACAATAACATAAACACCTATTGAAGCAATAAAAAATCTTGCTATTAAAATATGTTTTAGTCATAAAACTGTACACTTTATTAAGAAAAACAGAAGTCTTTTGTTATTAAAAGACCTTTAAAACAAAAAAACAGTTTACTATAAAAAATTTTACTACCTGTTGGTAAAAGCTAAAATGAGTAATTAGGGTACTAAGTGTTTCAGAAATTAATTTTAAATTAGTTAAAAAATTAACCAAAACAATTTTAAACATATTTTTTTAGGTATAACACTTTTTCTCTTCAGTATAATTTTAATTTATATTAAGTTGTATCTTTTACAACATTTATAAAGTTTGAGTATAAGAATGAAAAATGGTTAAATTTTTAAAAAAGTTCTATAAAACTTATTACAATACAAATATACAGTTTGAAAAGAGATTTCATTTGTTAGTTTTCCCTATAACTATATGTAAACATCAACTTTTAAAAAACTAATCTGGTCATACATAGCTAAAAATTTGGTCATGTTTTATGGAAAAGTTGTAACTAAACTTGACATTATGACGTAATATAAAAAGGTAGCACTAGAAACAACACAAAAATAGGTTTTGATCAAAACGGTTACATAAAATAAAGGCTTTAAAGTTGCATGAAAATATTAAAAAAGCTTTAAAGGTAACTAAAATAAATATCTCTTCAAATATTATTTTATAATGCCTGATTAATGCGTAGGTTTAATTTTATTTAGTGACAAGTAAATATAATATTACTAATACATTTAAACTAAAATTTTCTAAAGCAAAAATATGCGTAAAATATTTTATTTGTAATGTTTTCGAATCAAAAACTTTAAAGGTAATTTAAAACGATAAAAAAGTTTATTAAACACCAAAGCTGATTTAATAGATTATAAATGTAGTGAAAAAAACTACTTTACTTATAAAAAATAAAAACTAATAATAAAATAAGTTTGTTTTTATCATAGTTTAGACATATAAACGCTGCCTATCAAATACAAGTCTTAAAATAAAATAAAAAATTTCAATAATAATCTAAAATGCTATTTCTAAATAACATTTTTTTTAGCTTACATCTAATTGTTCTGTATTAATATCAATGTTCTTTCTTGAAAAAATACTATTTATTACAAAGTTTACATACAAATAAATATTCAAAACTAAATTACCTTCGCGAGTTACATTAAACTGAATTGATAACAAACAGATAATGGGTTAAGGTAAAAAATAAACAAAGTGGTGTACTGTACACTCAATATTTTAAAAGATTTTCGTACACTAGGTACTAAAAATAACTATTTTAAGCACTTTTGTTACAGATATGTAAGTTTTAATTGTACTCAAACTGAACGCTTCAATTTAAGCAAAATTTACTTTTTACGCAAATTGGAAATAACCTTGTAATTTACAATTTTTTAGCTTGGTTGAAGATGTCCTCTTCAATTGTGAGGTGGTTAATAAAATAATAAAAATTAACGAATATTTTTATTTTTGAAAAGCTATATTTTATTTTGTTTATATTTTATCTATATAATCTATAATCTTCAATTATACTTTATACATAAACAACTTTTGTTATTTTATTATTAAAAAATAATCATTATTTAGTGAAACAAAAACATTTTTAATACATACTTTATTACTTTTTTGCTTTTATAAAACGTTTACGAAGCTTTTAACTTTTAAAACATTTTAAGTTTTTTAAAATTAATCTAGTTTTTTATATTTATTTGATACTAATTATATTAAGGTTAATACTTTGACGTTAATTATAAATCTCAATGTTGTCTTCGTAATGTTTTCAGACCTCTTTTTTTAGGTATCATAGCAGCTTAAACTTTCAAAAAAAGTTGTCGTTTAGTTTTGTATGTCACTTACTCGAGTCAAAAAAAAAAGTTACAAAATGTCATTGATTAAAGCCTTGTAAATCAGAGACTAAACGAAAGTATATTTTTATATTTTCTGAACCAAATTTTGATGCTTCAATTTAGAATTTAATCAATCAAAATGTACCACATATATTATGTAAACATTAATTAAAGATCAACAAAATTTTAAATATTAAAAGTTAGAAATAAATATGCTTGTCTACTATTACTAACAAATTGCAGTCAATTTTATACAAAGAAACTATCCTTGAAATAATTCAAGGTTTATATACGATTATGATCATTTACATTAATACCTATTACAAATAGTGTATTCATAAAATAAAATAAAAAAGTTTTAAATTCTGCTAAAGTGAAATAACTGTTAAATTAATTTTCGAATTAATTATTTTTAATTTTCTTATTTATTGAAATTGTTCATCTAGCAAATTAATTTATCATAATTATAATCTACGTCTAACATAGTTTAAAATATCATATAGTTTTTAGCAAAAACTCTACTTAAAATTAAAAAAAAAAGTTTAAGTAACAAATTACAAATAACAAAACAAACTTTAAAATACTTTAACAAACGTGATTTTTTTTTATTAATATATAAGCATCTAAACTAAAATAACATTCAATTAAGTAAGTTTAAATTTAAAGCTAGACTAATATAGTTAGATAAAAGAAAATTAAAACAATAACAAAAAATCTATTAAACAACAACATGTAAAAGCTGTTGTTTAAGTTAGTTATTAAAAAACTTTGACTAATTCTTTAATTTAAGACAGTTGTTACAACTAAGTTTAACTTATACATTTTTATAAATGTTGATTTTAGATTTTCTAGCAGCGTACTAGAAATACTCCGATAGAAGCAGCCATTGGCATCAATTAAGAGCATCTGGGCTTTTGTTAGATTTTATTTGTTTTAGCCAATTATTTACAGATTGAGTATTCACTATTCGTATTAATATATATATAAATTAGTAATTACAATTATCTACAAAAAATCTTTTATAAAGTCTTATAAATTATATCAGATAATGCTTGAAGTTTGGTTGAACATTGAATTTTTTAAAGATAAAAAAATTGAAAACTGATTGACATTTTTGTGCTTAAAACAAAATAACAATTTCTATTGTTTTTGTTCTTATCAAAAGCAGAATGCTGGCAAAATTTTAAACAGTAAATTTATTCAACTACTATCTTGAAGCAATCAAAGTAAAATAGCTAAAATATTTATGATTGTTTTGTGTTTATGATAATGTAACAAAAACTGTTGTACTTTGTTATATCAAGTAGCTCACAAAATCTAGTATATTAACAACTAAAAAACACAATTGATTTTCATTATTAACAATTTTCAAAGAATTTTTCTAAATGTAAAATAACATCTTTTGAATTTTTATTTTGAAAGTACACCCTGAAAAACTGCAACTTTAAATGTTTAAATGTTTTAAAAATAAAAGATAAAACAAATGTAATTTTTTTTTTCCTTTTCAGTATTTGTTTTTTTTGTTGTAGTTAACAAGTTTAAAGTTTTAAAAATTATATTTTTTAGCTCGTAAAACATTTTATAAGTATGTTGTGTGCGACTCGGTAATCCAAAAGTTCATACGTACATAAGATGCTTAGACCAAACTTTTGGAAGGCTTTTTCATTGTTTATTAAGCAATACAACTAAGCTAAATTTTGGTCATTCAGACATCGTTTTTATAACTAATAAGTGTTATAAACACTCTTAAATTAGTATAGACCAAAACTTGAAGCTTATTTTTCAAAGAATATTACAATTTGTTTATTCACTTTTTGAGTTGACAGCGTGTTAACTTTTTGCAGGTTGTAACTTGTTTTTTAATTTACTTAAAAGAACTTAATAATATAGTTATCAATAATTTTTTGATTTAAGTACTTTTCTGCACTATATACAACTTTAAAAGGAAAACATTTTGTTTTTGTTAAGTAATTTTAGAATTTTTTTTAAACACAAACATACTAATCAGAAATAAAATTTGACAAAATAATAAGCCTAATAAATCATAGTACTTTATAAGAGTTAAGATTTAATATTGCTAAATAAAAAGCTTTTTAATAAATAGAATGTTATGTTTTATATTGAATTTTTTATGTCAAAAAGTAAAATATTTTTAGTTTTAAATAAATTTGTAAGAAATACAACAAATTGAAAAAGAAATTTTATTTTAAAATTTAAAACACTAAGCAAAAAAGGGTAACGCAAAATAAACTAAGTGTACTCAAGATTTTAAAACTACTTTTGAATTATCTGTTTTATTAAACAAACTTTGTTACTTTGAAGATTTAACACGGTAAGATTTGTTATGCAATTAAGTTAAACAAAGTTATAAGTACTAAGTAAATTAGCCTAAACAAATTAACAAACAAATCTAAACACTTTACCATTCGGACTAGTATTTCTGTAACAAAAAGTAAGAAACAAATAATTACTATAAAGTACATTATTAAAAAATAATTATTTTGAGGAGTTTGATGTTAAACAGAAAAAAATGAAACATTCTGTCGTCAAATTTTCTTGTGGTTTCTGTTTTGTATCTATCTTGTTTTTTCATCTTTTTAAAAAGCCGAATTTTAAGCTTAAGGTCTTCGTCATATCTCACCATAAAACTTTTATAAACTTTACTTAAAATAAACTTTATTATATTTTAATGAGTTATAATTAAGAAATAAATAACGCCTTTAATATGTTTCAAAATAATGCATATAAATCAAGTTGAGTTTTTACTTTTTAATTTTTTCTATTTTATTTAAGCAGATTTAAAAATGTGATACAAAAGAAGTACTTAAAAAATGCTACTTTTCATAAGATAATAAATACCTTTTAGTTTATTTAAATTTGTAACTGTATTGAAACTGAAATATAAATTTCTAAAATTAATTTTTGTTTTATATGCTTTGAATGGACATCAAAATACTTAATTGAACTTTTAAATCACTATAAAATAAATTGAACACTTTAAAAAATAAACTTACATTAACTTTGCTTCTTTATAAACTTTGTTTAGGTAAACTCAGTAATTTACAACCAAAAGGCAAATTTCCTCACAAAACTTAGAATAAATGTTTTGTGAAAGTCTTAAAAGTATTAACAACTACATTTGAATAAGTACTAAACTAAGATTTTAAAATTCTTGTCAGAAAACTTATAAAAGTGTTTAGATTACTAAAAAAAGTTTTAGTTAATTTTCTAACTATTGTTAAAATAAAAAATAGTTTAAAAATTTTATTAACAAACATAATTTAAACATTTAAACTACACACTTTGTTAGCGATGATGAAAGTAAACTAACTAGTTTGTGTTATATTTACGTAAATATATTTATAAACTACCATTAATCGACAAATTTATCATAAGTTTCTGCAAAATAGATAAATTACTATTTTTGAAACTTAAATACCAACTTTTTTTTAATGTTGCACAATAATCTAGTAAAATGTGTTATTATTTTTTTTGTTATTGCTTATTATATATTTTGCTATTATAGGTCCTGTTTTTGCTTAAAGGAGCAACATTTTGTTTCAAAAAAAAAAAAAATTATACTAATGTTAGTAATATAAAGAACTTCTCTTGAATTTATTCTGTTATTAAAACTTTAAATTCAAATAATCTAAATTTTAGTTTAATATTTTATCTAGTTATATATTGTTTATTTAACGATAAAAAAAGCGCTCAAAAAGTTTGATCTAAGGACCTGATAAACAAAAGAACCTTTTTGTTATCGACTCGTATACCACTTCGTATAAATTATCAATTGTTTAGTAAGAAAATTAAACTTGAAAAAAAGTTAACAGTTTATTTTTTGTTTTTAAAACTTTAAAGCTTTTTAAAAGTTGTATTAAAGATATCTATAAAGTTTATATAGTCTTAAATCAATGTTCTATCTAGTTATAAATCATCAATTGTTTGTTAAGAAAATATAACTAGCAAAAAACGAAAAAAAATGATTAGTAAATTTTTTGTTTTAAAGGTTATTAAACATTTTAGTATTTGTGTTAAAGCTATCTGTTAAATGTAGGGTTTATTAGAGATTTAATTATATGAGTAAAGTTTGAAAAGTATTAATAGAATTTTTAAGTATAGAAGAAAATTAAAAAACTGCAAATCTGAAAAAATATCATAAACTTTTTTTGCATTTACAGATAAGAATTATCAAACTAATATTTTAGAAGCGCTAAGTTTTGATATCATTTGATAAATGATGAAATACGGACAACTAAATATTAAACAATTTTGTTATTTTTTATCTTTATCTAAAGATTTTATAACGATTTCAGTATAACGCACATGTTTTACTTTTTTAATCTTAAAAAAAAGTATTGATAAAAATTCAATCTATAAGTAGCTTTTTTAGTTTTAATAAAAAAATGTGATGTTTATGTACGCAAATTAATACGACTAATAAATTACTGAAAAAATCATGTTCAAAGTCATTATTAACTAATTATACTTTTACAATTCTTTTTATAATAAAAACACTAGCACTTTTTTAAAAGTTTTAATGTGTTAAAATAAATTAATTTACTATCGTTTTTCCAATATAACTAGAAAAACTAGTTTAGCTTTAAAAGTAAACTTTTTTTTTGTATTTTGTAACTTTATTGTAGCTGAGTGGTTTAAAATTTTATATTTATTAAAACGTTTAAAACTAAATTGTGTAAACAAAAACTCTTATATAAACAAACCTTACTAGTATGAATTATTATCAATTGTTTTGTTTGTTTGTTTCATTATATTGTGGTTTATGCTTAACTAAAATTGAAATTTATTGCAATTTACTTTATTTTAGTTGCTAACAAATATAATTGATAAGCTTTAGCCGAAATACATGAATAAATGCTGTATAAATGTTGTTTGTGTAAAGTTATAGTAGAAACTTTGTCTAAATAAGTTATTTTACCTCGACAAATTTACAATTGTTTGTTGTTTCAGTCAAATAAACTTGAAAAAAGAAGGACAGAAACTCTAAACTTTTCATGAATTTTTTCAATTGTATCTAGTAATCATTATTTAAACTAAACTATTATAGAACTTATGTATAGGGTTTATAGATAGCTTTTTTAAATTTATTGTGATTGAGTTATAAAAAAGTAAGTAATTTATGTGGTATAAATTGTCTTTGAGTTCTTCTAAAATCTGTTTCGTCTTGATTTTGTATTATATTTTTCTAGTTGAAAACCTAACTAAATACTGTTTTTTTTCGAAATTTTTAAACTATATTACGGAAATGACGACGTAGATAAAATGTTAAGTGTACACAGAAACAATACAGAAGTGTTTGAAAACATACTGATTTGTTATACTAGCAGTTAATAAGAAGTTATACATTTAAACTAAAAAATATATCAATCAGTTTTAGTCGTTGCTCTTATCTATAAAGAATGTAGTTATTTAGACTAAACTTTAAGATAAAATTTTCTTTAATCGATAAAAAAAATCGAAACAATATTTAACGAGTACAATGAGCTTTTTAAAAAATTAGAAAAAACATTTCTTTTGATTTTAAACTATACAACAGAAACAAAAACTTAACAATTATATCAGTGTTCGTTGATCAAATAAAAAGTCATATTTTAAGGATAGAAAACGCATATTATTTATTAGTCGTATAAAGTTGGTATATTATGAAACCAGTAAAATATGATAGCTAATAGTATATTGTCTAACTGTTAATTTATTTTCTTTAATGTCAAAACGACCAACTTTGAATTGGCAAGAAACAAAAAGAAAAGCTATTTGTGTGCTAAAGTCTAAACACGTTTTATAAATGTTCTCATTTGAATTGCCTGCTGATCATTAGTTGTTAGTTTTAAAGTTTTGTATTAAGTTTTTAGAAATTCTAGTTGTTTATAATAATATAAGTAACTTAGTTTAAATTAAAAAATTATTTCATAAACATTAGTGTTTGAAAAGTTAACAAATACATTTGGCAAGCAAAGCTGTTAGAACTATCACATGTAAGCTTAAAAACCTTCTATTTAAAAATAACATCTCAAAGTTTTAGTGTAAACTTGTTTTTGAATTTATATGTAGCGTTCATGTGTTTAAACCAAACTTAAGAATAATTTTAATTATAAATCTATATAAGTTGAGTAGTTATTTATCACTTCATTCTTAGTCTACTAAAGCACCTTTGGTTTTTAATAACTTTTCTATCTTTAAATTACCTTTAAAGTGTTTGATTCGAAAAAAATCACAAAAAGTTAATTTTTGCAGTTTTTGCTTTATAAAGTTATATTTTGAATTTTATTCATTATACTCTATTTATTTGTAAACTATTTTATTTGTTGTATTTTTAACTATTTTTATAAGCTATTTTAAAAATATTTTCATGTACTTTTAAAGTCTACCCTTTATGTGGTTTTTTTTTGATTCAAAGCTATTTTTGTGTTGTTTTCAATGCTACTTTTTTACAGTTCTTTAAAACTTCAAGTTAGATTACAAGTTTTTTATAAAACCTGACTAAATTAATATATTTTTCTGCGAATTTGAATAATTTTTTTAAAATGCACTTAAAATTAAGACTACTTTACCTTTAATAAAGCATAATAATTTGTTCAAGACTTTAAGAGGTGCTGTAGGTATGTACTATGTAGTATAATGTTTTTGTTAGTTATAATAAATAATGATTACTATCCTTTGAAAAAGAACAACCAACTACTATTTTAGGAAATTACGTTATCGGCTCAAATAAACAAAACTGATCAATACAACTTCTTGTTCAAACCTGTCGTTTAAAGTGACATTCAAAGCGAAAATAGAAAACATTCGACACCTCATTTTAGCTGCTAAAATCACATCTTCAGCATGATAAGTACACTTGAAGTGAATTGAATCTCACTTGAAATGAAACATTTCATAAAAAACTAAAATTATACGTGAACATTCTTTTAGACGTTCGAAAATAAGCTAAGTTTTTTTTTTTTAATTGGAACTTGATATATTTTGTTAATAAGGACTATCGATTTTTTTATACGTAGATAACTTATAAATTATAAAAATTAGCAAAATTTTAGTTCTTTAAAACTAAGTAGAACAAATTTCAGAAAGTTTTTAAATATATTAAGCAAACAAAGTCTTTTTGATAAAACTCAAGCTTATTTAGACCATTAAGACTTTACAAAGTGAGACCACCTATTTAACAAGCATTGTTTTTGTACTCCTGTTAAAAATATGATGCATCATTACAATTACGAAGCTTTTTAAAATCCGTAAACGTTTTAGGTCGCTTGTTGATCAAACGATTTACAGTAATTTGTGATAATGTGTCTTTATCTTGTGTAATAATTAAATAAAAAACATAACTAAAATTATTTATATTTAACTCTAAATTGTACATTATTATAAATATTAGAGTTGTAGATAAAATTTTTTATTACATTTGCTATGCATAAAGTTGTAGTTTAAAAGTTGATGTTTTCTAAAAACATCAGATTAATCGTTTATTCAAAACATTCTTTAAAAGTGAAGTTAAAAGTATTAACTTTGTGTTATTAACTAAAACAAGTAACAGATAATCAAAGCATCAATTAAAGCGTATAATTAGAATGTATGGTGTAACTTATGCATAAATAAGAAACAAAACTAGTTGATTAAAATTTCAAAATAAAATTTGAAACCAAAAGTAGAAAATTTTTTGTAATTGTGATATTTTGTATTAATCTACTTTATTATTTGACAATGAAAGTTTCAAAGTATTTTAATAAATGAACATTTAAATAACTGTCTTAGTTAAAACAATATGTTATTTTTTATTAATACACGTTTAAATTACTTAAAATTATTAGTAAAAAAAATATTAACATTAAAAAAATTATTACGAAAGGGTTTCGTCTGTTCAAATAATAGAACTTTTTTGTCTGTTTACATAAAAATTTAAAGAAAAAAGTTCGATATTTGAGAGAATAAATTTTAACAGAACAGTAATTCTACTTTTACAGTCAAATTAGCCAATAGCTGTATAAAGCTGTTGGAGTACTTTAGAGTATTTTATTGTTTTTACAAAAGTTAATTGTGTAAGTATCATTAGTATCTTGTATTTTTTGTAAATTGAGAAACAAGAATTTTTATTTAAAAATTTTATTTTAAGATCGTTAACACTATTTAGCGATAGACTAAAGCGTAGAATATGTAATAAACCTATGTTAAAATTAAAATACAACATAATTATTAAAAAAAAACACAATAATTTTTTGATCATTGTCAAGTTTTTTTTATAAAACAATTTTTCTGAAAAGTTTAGAAACTAGCTATTCCAATTTATGGATAGCTTTTTATTATTTTAAAACAGTCTTATATTGTTACAAAAAATATAAAATATATTTAAATCAAAACAAATTCAAACTACAAATACTTTTAAGCGAGTATAAATATAAAATGGAGAATAAATTTGCAAATAGTGGAAGTTTGCAAGAAAAGTATGAAACACTTTATGGAATCGACAAACAAAGAAGTAGAACCTTAGAACAAGGTTAATTTTTAAATATTTATAAAAAACATAGACTTTGTTTTTTTGTTTAAAAAATTTGAAATTATACTCAACTAATTTGTTTTTCTAAAAAACTAAGTTGTTTAAAATACAACGTTTTTGACCAAATCAAAATAATTCTTCATTTTGCATTGCTATCAATAAATTTTAACGTTGTCATAAAAGTAGATAGTTTTTAATCATTAGATAAGCAACTACGTAAGTACTGACATTTAGTGTCAGTTTAATAAGGTAATTAAACATAAAAATTAAGGGATTTGGGTAATTTATGTTTAGTGTCTCTTATAAATTGAATTTATATAAGCTAAAATAAATTATAAGACTATCATATAACAACAAACATTGAAAATTTTTAGATAGTGAAAGAAATTTACTTCAAAATCAATTTCAACCAAAACCTTTTTTATCGAATCCTAAAACGAATGTTCAAAGCAAGTAAGTAATAAAAATAGTGTTCTTCAAATAAGTATTCTGTTACATCTGATCTAACTAAAAATACAAAATAATTGACATTTTCATAATACTTGTAAACTAATCGAATGTAGCAATTTTTATGAAATAAATTATCAAAAATGCACAAACAAAATATTTAAACAAGTTTATTTAAATTTATGGTGTACAAATACTTCTTTTGATTTAAAAACATAAACGATTATAAAAACAAAAAATATTGTTTAAATTAAGTTTCTTCTCCTTTACTGAACTTTATTCATAATTTTTACGCAGTAACTAAAACTAAAAAAACTTTAAACTTAATTTATGAAAAATCGTACCAAACCATTAAAGTATACAGTTCTTCATAAAAATATACGTTTTCTTCTCTTTTTTGAAAACATTTAAAAACTTATGTATTAAAATAAAACCTATAAATTATTAATATTTCAGCATGAATATATCAAATACATATTAAAATCTTTTTTGTAACAACATGAAATTGTGCTTCGATCACCAAAAATCTAAAAAAGTTTCAAAATTGTAACAGTTAACTCATTTATTTCAAAACAAATTAGTTTAAGTATAGTTTTTGTCCTTTGTTGTTATTAAATTTATAACTAAATTCAAACAAGTTTTATGGTTTTTTAATGAACACAAGTAGAAAATAAACAGCAAAATAAGCTTTTAAATTGATATTGATTTATTTTATAAATTATTTTATAACTATATAAAATTGTGTGCTTTTTACTTTATAGATCACAAAAATGTATCAATTTGATAATAATGATATTGATTAAATCAAATTTTGAAGTTTTATTAGTAAAACATTATTTCAATCGTTTGAATTAAATCAAACGCGATCATCAGTTGAATAAAATCTGTAAAAGTTTTATGTTAATATGCAAAAAGACATTAGGCTAGACTTCAAATGCATTTATGTGTAAAAATCAAACAAAATAAAACTTGTAGTTTAAAACTATCAATTTAAGAAAATTATAATATTATCAGGTTAGTTCATGCTAAAATTAAAAAAATGTAAGCTACTTAATCTTATCATAATTTTTAAAGTTAAAACAAACAAACATACATACAATTGGCAGGCTTGTAAAGTTTGTAAACAAATAAAAAACTCTTGCAACTAACACATTATAATGAATTACTGCATTTACTGTTTAAAAAAATTCAACTATCGTATGGTGACGTAATTTTAATTAGGTTTAAAAAATCCAATAATTATAAAAATTTGAAACTTTGAGATTGGTTGTTTTGATCGGTTTTAATATTTGCTTGTACTAGTCAAATTTAGGAATGTACTTATCAAATTTTGTAAAGTTTCATAATAATGCTTTTTAAAATGAACATATGAACACATTAAATCGTTCCTTTTATTTAATGAAGTTCCCCCGTCAGCGGTACACTATTTCAAATGAATTAAGTTATATAAAATTAATTAGATTCAAAATGTAGTTTGTTTTAAATACTTTAATGCTTTAATTTAAAAAAAAATCTCAAAGTAAACTAGTACGAATGTTATCATATAATGGTTATTAACAACATTTAAAAAAATATTTTAACTAACATAAAATTTACAAATTAAGGTTTAAATGCGAGCACTGTAATTCGACATTCACCGATTCGTCATCTCTTCAGAAACACATCCGGGAGCGTCACATCGGAGCGAGATCTCACGCGTGTCCGGAGTGTGGAAAGACATTTGCAACTTCGAGCGGTTTGAAACAACATCAGCACATCCACAGCAGCGTGAAACCGTTCACCTGTGAAGTTTGTCACAAATCATATACACAGGTATGACGTAATGATATGTTGTTAGATATTAATAAAAAAAATATCTTAAACTTCTTAAATAAGTAGTTAGTGAATGTACCTACAATGTAGTGTGTATATGCTATTGAACAACCCTGTAGATAAATACTATCGAGTGATAAAATTCGAGTTAAACTATAACCATTCAACAATTAACTATAAATCAAGCTATGTAAAAAAAAACCATCTAGAAACTTTAAAGTCTGGAAATTATTTTAATATTTTAATAAGTTTAAGTTCTAAAATATAATAAAATATTTTTTTTTTCAAACTATTTGTTTTTACACACAATATAAATTTTATTAATTATTTTAAAGTTTTTACTTTTTACTTTATTATCGTTTTGTTAAATCTCATACATTAAAAAATTTAAAATAAAATGTTTTAATTAAATCAAGTAGCTGAAAAGCTGTCTTAAGGTAAATTGAGCTAAAATAAAAATAATAAGGCCTAAATGCAAAGCAAGCAAAAAAAGCGTTTACCTTTTGATTTATAGCCTAGCTTTGTATTCTCTTTAGAGTAAACGGCATAAAGTAGTTACAAGTGAAAAGGCTACCGATTTTTTTAAAGTCATCAAAAAATTTGCTTTGATAGCATTTAAGTAAATTATTAACGGTATTCACACAATACTTGTAAAAATAAAAATTAAGATCAAGTTTTATTAAAGATTACTTGAATAATCAAAAAAATTATAACTATATACTTGAAACTAAAAAACTTTTTATAGTTAAACTAAAAAAATCGCAAGAACAAAAACAAATTCAAAATTTTATGCAAACAATGTTGGGTAAAAATAAATAACAAATGTTATATAAAAGCCATCATACACAATGTTGCTAGCTTATATTTTTATTAGTAAAAAAAAGTATTTTTTCAAACAGTTTAGCAATTTATGTCGTCACAAACGAATGCATGTAAAATGCAGAACTCAAACAAAATGTGTTGATTGCAATCAAATGTTTTCAAATTCAAGCTCATTGGCAAAACATCGTAGATTTTGTGAAAAAACAAACAAGAATAAAATTGTTGCATCGTTACAAAACAGTAAGTTTATTTTAATTTTAAAAAGTCTTCTTTGAAAAATTAGTTTTAACTAATTAGTTTGAAGCTATTTTGATACTATAAACTTAAATAACATATTGTCGAAACGTATGTCATCATTAGAAATATTAAATGATTTAAATTGCTAACTTTAAAATTGCAAAAAAAAATTGTTCTTTTATTTATGCAGCTAAAATTTTTATTTTACTAAACACCGGCAGTTACTTCAATGACAACATTTAAAACTACTTATCAATAACTGAATTAAGTTTGTTTGATCAAATAACGCCCTAAACAAGGACTTTAAAATGATAAATCTCAATGATAAGTGATAAAATACAGACTCCTACAAACACAGATCAAACATTATTGTTTGCTATCTTTCAGTTTAAAACACTGCAAATTTCCTCTGAATGTTTTGTATACTACTAATAGATGACTAAAAATTAGACTAATAAACAAAAATCTATGTAAATATTTTTTCTTTTAAAAATGATTGGATTTTTTTAGTTAATTTGTAATCTAGTTTTACAGGTTTAAAGTACATACAGTTAATTTATAATTTCATCTTTCTATCAAATTTTTGCTTAATTATTTAATTATACTTAAAAAAAAAATTTAACTAACATACTCATTTCTTTAAAAAATACACACTAGGTAAACTAATAGTATATAGTATATACATTTACAGCTGTTTAAAAAGAAGAATTTACTTTAAAGAAATTATATTAGTGATTACAAACGTATATAGTACTTATTTTCAGATTTCTTCAAACAAAATGCATCATCTTGTTTTCCACTTCTTGCGTCACATTTACCTTCCTTTGTTCAACATGAAAGTAATCACAACTTTTTTCAACTCCCTTTTCAAACAAACTTTTCTCCATTCGACTCAACATCAATTGAAACTCAGCATACAAGTGCTAATAATTTACAACAAAGTAAGAAAACAATGGCTCATGCTCAAGTTCAATGTAATAATCCTTCTGATTCGAATTTTTTTCTTCACGATAAACATATAGGATTTCCTGATTTAGCTTCAAGTTTTTCTTACATTTTACATGCAAGTTCAAAGAGGTTTAAACCTTCGACATGTAGTTTTGTACTCAATCGAGAAAAAGTTGAAAAGTCTGTCCAAACTAATTTATACAGACTAATAGAAACTGATAAACAAAATGCAATGCAATACAATATAACTCAAGTGAAAAATTCTGAACAGTTAACAAAACAAAATGTTCAAAATAAAACTGTTAGGCATTCTCCTAAAAGCAGTTACCAAAAAATAAATTTTAAACACAGTTTCTACAATATAAAAAAGTTAAATAGTTTTAATCAATGGGCAAGTTTGTTTCGTCAAAATAGAGCTAATTTCACAGCAAATTACAAATTTTATCCCTTCTACCAGTCTTACCTAAACAACAGCTTTTCAAATCAAGCTGCACTCTCTTCATACAAGTATCAGCTATTTTTAGCTCAATATATGGCCGCTATAAACCCAAATATTTATAATCAAATGCTCAAAAACATTCAAACGAACATGGACATTGTAAAAGGACAAAACAGTTTTCAGTCTGAAGCTTACAATAAAACTTTTTATGAAAATAAACTCAAATTGCTAAAAAATCTTGAGAATACAACTAAATTAGGAATGCTCCATAATAAGAGCATATCAAAAAACAAACTTAACAACATGGACATAAAACAAACCGATCAACCTTTAATTTCTCCATCACTTTCTGATCCTGCTTCTTACAGCTCAAATGCTAGTAATTCAGAATCTTCTGTTGTCAATGAATCTGAACATATTCTTTCGGACAATCAAATGCAGCTAAAAGCAAAACAGCACAAGTTATTTGATAAAAGAGTTACATCACATCCTTATGGAAGCGTAGGTAAACTTCTAAATGACGGAAACTGCAAGAGATTTACAAGCAATCAGCAAGATAATAGTAAAGAGAAGTACAAATGCAAGTTTTGTGGGAAGGTTTTTCCCCGAAGTGCAAACTTGACAAGGCATATGAGGACTCACACAGGGGAACAACCTTACAAATGTAAATTGTGCAATCGAAGTTTCTCAATTTCCTCTAATTTGCAACGTCACATCAGAAATATTCACAAAAAAGTAAGCGACTTAAAAAATTAAATGCATTGTGCTGAATTTGATCATTTACAGAACAACCATTAATGTATTTTACTCCATTAAATACTTTCAAAAAACTTTAGATTTAAATTTCTAACTGTATATCCAATCATATACAAAAATAGCCAATTAAAAGCAAATCTATGATAAAAACGATTAAATAAATTATGTTTATAATACTGCTAGTATATTAACCATAAAATAACATACAACCTAAATTTAACTGTAATAATTTACAGGAAAGACCTTTTACATGTGACATATGTGGTAGGTCGTTTGGACAAGCGACAAATTTGGAACGACATTTGAAGAAACATGAGTGTCACCAACATCAAGAAATTTGTCATTACTAACTGAATTAGTCTAGCTATAAAATTTCGGACTTTCAAAATAATTAGAAACAAAGTTAAACTAACTTAATTAACAAATAAAAACTTAATTTTAATAATAGTTTAATTTTAAAATGTATAAGTAAATTTTGTACATTCGTAATATATTTTTTATTTAATTCAATTTTTTTTTTTTCTTCAGAATGTTAACGTATATATTACTTATCGTGCTTTTACAATATTTTTAGCGTATAATCAAAGTATTTTTTGCATTATAGCTTTGTTTTTATTTATCCAATTTATATTTTTCGATAGTTTTAATTTAGATATTTCTAGTAGTTTATTTGTAAACAATGCATTTTATTTAACCAAACGTAATAAAGCCTTTGCAATATTTATTTTTTGATTTGTTTTAATCTCACTAAAATAAAATTAAAAATTAATGTAGTTTTTATTTATATTTAAGTTTACAACATACAAAGAAGAGAAAAAAACTTGTTAGCAATGTTTAATGTAAAAACTTTAAGAACACAAAAAAAAATATTGGCAAAAAAATCCGTTAGAATAGTTTATAGGCTGTTTTTTTTTTGCAAATCAATTAAATCTTTTTTGTTAGAAAAACAATTTAAAATTAAAAAAGCTTTAAAAGTTTTTCAAAAGCACATAATTCTAAATTTATTGAGAGTTTAAATATAACTAAAACTATGCTTTATAAAAAACAAAGGTCTTATCTTGACAATACTTCTAAAGAATATAAATGTTTGTTTTTAGGTGTAATTTATCATTATTTAATTGATCGCCCCACTTAAAGCAAACACTAATATACTGACTTTGTTTAAAATAAAGGTTTTGTTAAATAAAATAAATTCAAGATTTACTAACTTTCGGTTGTCTTGAAAATTAATACTTTCTTTTTACTTATACTCTAGGTTAAAAGCTTATAAGAAAGCGTAATATCGTTTGAGTATTGCACTAACATATTTTAAAGTTTTCCATTATGGTTTAAATATATAATCTTTTTTAAAAACTTTAAATACTAAAGTCGTAATTAATTTATTTTGGTTAAATTGTTTTTAAATCTTCGCTCATTAATTCAATACTGTTTAACACTGTTGTATTGCGAACTCTTCATTTAAAACTTAAACTTAACTTTTGTATCATTAAATGAATACTATTGTTAACATTCGGAAGTACTTGAGTACGGGGCGGGCATCTTAATTATTTGTAATTTATTGTTGTGTTTGCTAAAATTAGCCTGATAGTAGGTACTGGTCTATCCTATCTGAACTCTAGATATAAGGAATGAACTGAATTCTTTTAATTGTTTTCAAGTTAAAATGCTTATACTTTTTAGAATTATCAAACTTTGTTATAATTTTCGTTGTCTTTGCTTTGACTAGTTTTAAATAAAACAATAACTAGTTTACTACCAATTTTTGTGTTGATTACTATTGTTCTTAACAATTAAAAACATTTTAAAACAATGTTTTACATAAGAACTAGTTTAAATACTCTTTATACTAGTTTTACCTTTAAAGTGGTTTGACCTTATTTGTTTAGACTATTTCGTAAATACGAGATTTAAATACTTAAAAGAAGAAATTAATTGTAAAAATTTTTAAGATTTTTATCTACTAAGTTAAGTTTTTGGAGCTGTTTTTTTTATTATTTTCTGGTTACTTATCGAATTTCAGGTTAGCTTATAACTGACCTTGGTTCTATCTTTACAAAGGACATAATATCTGATTGATCATTTATTTACAAGAAGTCTCGTATTAGTTCAAGGATAGTTTTTTGTTTACAAATCTTTGTACAAAAGTGACTGCTTTTTGTTAGTAAAAGTAGACAAGCATCACAACTTCTAATCTTTTTTATTTAAAAAATGATTAATATTTAACTAATATTTGTAATAATGACCATGGTGTAATGTTTTTGTTAAAATATTCTTTAATTTTAAACTTGCAACTTTAAACTTTTTTTATGTATTTGTAATTTAAATTTGTTCAAATTTTCTATTTTGCTTCACTTTATATTAAATATATTTTTAAAGGTATAGCTTAGACTGCTATAGGATATTAACTCCATTTAAGCATTAAAAAAATTAAATTAGTATAGGTATACGGTAATAAAAAAGTATATCCATATTTTTGTTTATTCAACAAATTAAGATTTTTTTAATATCGATTAAATTTATTTTTAAATGAAACAGCCTTTTCATGTATTTAGATATAAAAGTAAATAGTGTTATTTCGTGAGAAAAAATAAATTAATTCACACTAGTTGTTTTTATTCACAATGTTATAAGTGAAGAGGGCATCTTTAACCAAGCTTAAAAAGCAAGAATATTTATAAAGCGAATTTCAATTTTTGTAAAATCTGCAATTTGCTTCAAATGACGCTTTCAATTGGCCCAAAAAGACAAAATGAATTGTCGATTACAGTAAAATTATAAATGAAATTATTATGCTTCAAAACTATTAGAAACAAAGATAAAAATTATGTTATGGCTAGTTTTATTTTTAAGTGTTTATTACTCGTTTTTTGTTTTAATTTTCTCACTTGTTAATAATTTAATAGTTATGTTTTAAAATATTTTTTTTTGAAATTGATATGTACTTTTTAACTGGCAAAGTCAACATAGTTTGAATAACCATCCTGCGAATAAAAGCTTCAATAAAAACATGATAACAGGTTCAATGGTGTATTCTTATAACTAATAGCATACAAGCGTTTAACTTTTTATTACCTTACACTAAAAAATTGCTAAAACATTAATATACTTAATATCAATAAAAATACAACAAACAAAAAATAAATACCTAATTAAGAAATATTAATACGTAATCGGACTATGTTTATGCTTTGAAATTAGTTTGTTAAATCAATTTTGAAAAAGTTTAGGAGTTGTGTTAAGTTAGTATTACAAAACATTTTTTTATTTATTTAATAACTGTATTAATATACTAAACTTGATCAAATTTTTATAAAAAGCTTAATTGCAGGAATAAAAATATTTAAATGCTGTAAATATAAGTAATTTTAAATTATTTCTAAATAAGACATTTTTTTCCGAAAAAAAAGCTCTTTTTTTAGACGATAAAAGCTACTTTTGTAATACTATACTTAATAAGATATCTTTTTCGGTCATGATATTTTAAAAAATGATCAAAAAAAATCATCAGCAAAAGTCTGCAAAGCAAATACCTGGACTTTTATGCCGTGAACAGGCTCAAGTTTAACAAAAGGATTTACCATACTTGTACGATCATTAGACCATCATCAGTCAACCGAAGCTTGTAGTCTGATATTCGAATTCTTATGATCAACATTTAAAAAAATAATTAATTGAGGTTGTCGTTGTTACATTCACAAGTTACTGGTTTAAATAGACAGCTTACTATCGGGTACTACGCAACTTACATGTAACTCTGCTTGATTTTTAAAGTAAACGAATATCTCTAAGATAAAGTTTAGATTTATGATGAAAAGAATAATATATAAGTTAATATTATTATTTTTGTTTTGATTTTAAATTTAGTTCTATTAAAAATTAGTTTTAATTTTCTGTACAATAGAAACAATGTATGAAAAAAAGGTACAAAATCAAGTTTTTTACTTAAAAACATAATTCAGTAGTACATAATTTAAGATATTTAAGTTTATAACTCAGTCCAATTTTTAATACTGTTTTAAGGCATTAAGCTCGCTTAGACATTTATCTATATTTGAAAAAAGGTATATTTGAGTGTTGTAAAAAAGTATTATTTTTTTATCTTTTCCTTTCAAACTTGAAAGTAATATGTTTAATAAATTACTATAAAAGTAATTTATGATGTTAAAAGTTTCTGTACTTATATAATTATTTAAGTAGAGATAAAAATGTTAATACGTTCGTCAATCGGATTCACCTAACTTTAAATACTAAAGATAAAGGAAATTTAACCTCAAATTTGACCTTTTAATTGTAGTGATACGTTAAAGTACATTTTTATTACTTTGACGTTTAATTTGGATCTTCCCTAATTCATAATTGTTTTTAATTCGGCTTTGTATTGTTTTTTTTGCGTAATACGTTAAATACGTATATGTATTTTTTGTATAAAACAATGTTTCGAACTTACCTTTTGAATACAATATGAAATGAACTTTTAAAAGTTTTATTCAAAATTTTTACTCTATTGTAAATTAAAACAACAACTATTATTTAAAAATTTTTCTTAACAAGTTAACAAATGTTTTTAAATTGTTTAAATATTTATAGTTTAATTATGATTACAGTAATTTTACATTTATAACTAAAAGTGTCTAAAAAGTCAAAATTTACAGTTTAAAGAAAATTTTAAAGTTTTAAGCTTTTCCTAGAATAATATAATTCATCATAATAAAAAGCACTTGTAAAGTCTAAACACGGAAACGCTATCTTTAAACACCTGAACTTATAATAACAACTGACACTGTGATGTCATAGAAAGATATCACCCCTTTTTTGTTAACATCTGCCTATAATTTTTCAACTTACATATTACAAGCGCTCAATCATAAGATGATATTAATGTTGTTTTTTCTCACCAGTACTTCAAGTACTTACACGTAAAAAAACCTAAAACTTTGAGTTTTTTATTTGTTAAAAAGCCTTTTTTTAAGAACTAATATTTTTTTAGTTTGGTTATAAATTTGTTAAATGAAAATTAGTCATTAACTTTTTGTTGACTGTTTTTATTAATATTTTGCATCCTACAAGCCTAAATGTTAAACTTATAAGTTTACAAACTTTCCAATACAATAAAAATACGATGGGTTAGATCTGAACAATAGAAGGTTTTCTCATTCTAAAGTAAAATGACAGTATTAAACGAGCACACACAATTTCTTTACCTTTATGTTTGCTAAGAACTAACAGAAAAGGATGATGTTTTTCACCAGTAGTAATGTTTGAATAGATTAAAACAGTTTTCATCAAAAGGTAAGCCCATTTACCTTGACAATACAACTTCGAAAGCACAAAAAACATTATTTGATTATTGGGTGTAATCATTTTTAAGTTTAATTGATTATGTTTTAGCTTTTGTTCTGAGTATAATATGAATTAATAGTAGAGCTTTTAAAGACACGAATAACAGTTTTTTTGTATAATCTTACTTATAAAACTCAAAAATATAGTTCTGTATCTATATCTGCATAAGTTTATATATTTTCTACATTGTTATATAGATTTTGTGAAAACAATTTGTTTAGTACTTAACTTATTTGTCATAACGAAGTTTCGCTCGGTAATATGTTAAAATAGTGTAAAATAAAAAAACAAAGTATTAAAATATGACAAACTAATTGTAGTTAGTGTGCATTAAATACAAAAAAAATCGGAATAACATATTTTTAGAAAACTATGAGACTTTTATTTGTAGGAGTTAACAAACTAATTTTACAAAGTATAAAAACAAGTCGTTTAACAGTACATACTGTAAAGATTTTATTAGTAAATGAGTGTAAAATAACTATAATAATGAAAACGTTAAGTATTAAAACAACAATATAGTGTTTTAAGAGTAACAACATATCAAAAAAAAAATTGCTTTTCAGAACTCTTGCTAATGTATTAGTAAGTTATATAATTTGTTAATAAAATAGCATTAAGTTCACTCGTTCAAACAACTACTTAAATACTTTATGCAGTCACTGTAATGTATTTTTGACTTAATTAGTTGGTATAATCTAAATCTGTTATGTTTTTCAAAAGACTATTGTTAGAGTTACAAAAATTTCTTATATTTACTAGGTAGTTTTTTGATTTAATCAGTTTATATTTATTTCTTAGGTTTAAAATATTAACAACTTAAAAAATTATAACAAACTTTATACTACACATACAAAATAACATTGAAGCTTAACCATGTAAGTATTACGCACTTGATAAGAAAAAATTCTTGTTATTCGTAAAACTAAAAAAATAAGCTTCCTTGTTGTTTTATTCGGAAATATTGAGAGAAGGAAAAAAAAATCTGTGATTCTGCAGTTTTCGGTTATTCCTAATATTTTTCTGTGCAATTAGAAATCAAACGTTATTCTTTATAAATATAGGGATTTACTTTGTAATATTAAAACGAAATCAGATATTTCAAAACATAAAGTAAAGAGGTCTTAATAACTTGAAACCTTTTTCCGATTTTGGCACAAACATGTAGTTTAAAAAAAAAACGCAAACAAATGTAATTTCTAATTATTAAAATAAAATGATAATATAGAGTTTTTTAAAACTATAATTTGGTTTTTATAACTTCCAGCTATTAATATACTTGAAGAAAAAATTAAACTTTTTGCTCAAAAATTGAAAAACAAACAGATGAGTAAAATGAAAGTAAAACTGATATAGACTTTCATTTAAAAGAGTCTTAATTAAATATTGATATTTTTATACAGCATCTATAAAAGCGATTTATCATGTCATTTTGAAACTTGTTCAAAGAAAATGAATTTACATCAAACATCTATACAATGGCGCTTTATATTCATTGTATTGTTAACATTGTGTTAGTAGATTTTTAAGTTAAAGTTATGGGTTTTTGAAAAAGGCAATTTTGTTCAAAATTTATTATTACTTATTATGACCACTAAAACGAGCTTAAAAAGGTACTTAAAGTTTAAGTAAAACGTCATTTAAAAATTAGAATCGTAATTAAAATAAAACTTTCAAAGTTTTACAGTTTCTAAATGTATCTAACTTAAACATAAAAAAAGTAGAACTGAAAGCTATTAGGCTATCCAAAATATAAATAAACACTAGATCTAATAGATCCAACGATCAAAGTTTTAGTATTTTTGTTTGGAACAAGTTGATAGGTATTTTTAAACTGTGTTTGCACTTAAATTTGGATTCTAATTACTTTGTCACTTATATAATTAAAAACTGTCTAAAAACTTAAGATATACAGTTTTTATTAAACATTAAAGCTTTAAACTTTAAAGCTTGGCTCGGAGTAAAATATATATATCATAATAAAAAGCACTTTTAAAGTCAATACACGCAAACTTTATCTTTAAACACCTGAACTTATAATAACAACTGACACTGTGATGTCATAGAAATCATCCCTACTTTTGTTAACATCTGCCACAAGATTTTTAACTTACAATAACGAGTACTCAAACATTAGATGATTTTATTGTTGTTTTTTCTCACCATTTTTTCGAGTACTGATATAAGAATTGAACTTACTAGTCGAACTGTTATTATTACTATATTTGAATTGTTTTTGAAGACGTTTTTAAAAGTTTAAACTTTAAAATATCTTATAGAAGCTTAAAGTAAATCCAGTTTTAGTTTAAACTGAAAATAATAAAGTGAAAGATAATAATAAATTATATTGATTTTGTTTCTTGCAATTAAAAAAAAAAAAAATAGATGTAATTACTTAATTACTAGAAACTTAAAAAAAAAGAGTCAAAGTACTTTTTACAGAAGTGTAACAAATTTGTTCAGATAATTAAAACAAATTATGTTAAAACTTACAAACAAACGGAATAAATAAAAACCACGAACGTGAGAAAAGTAACCTTTTGTTGTCTTTATCTGTTAAGACATCGCTATATAACCAGCATTAGTAGAAAAGGCGAAGTTTATCTTTGTTAAAATCACAGTCTTTTTGTTTAAATTGCAGCTATTGACAGCAATTGACTCTAAGGTACTACAGAGTTTACGTGTTTAAATATAAATAGACGTATATTCGCTTTATTTCTAATGTAAAACTTAATTACTTACTTTTTTGACTTTTATACTAGTTTTGAGAGGTACTTGTATATTTTTGTAACTTAGTTATTTTATTTATTTTTGTAAATTATTACACCGCATAACAATTTTTTTTACTCTTTTAAAAATAATCAAACTTGGCGTAAATTCAACCTTTTACGTTGAAAAGCAAGTAGTTTTGACGCGACAAAATACATTTTTATTACTTTGATGTTGAAAATAATCTTCGCTCATAGTAGTTGTTGAAAATCCGGTTATTTATTATTTATTTGCTTATAAATTAAAAAAGGATTGTTGATATTTTGCTTGATACGGTACACCAAAATTAGTTAATTTAACAAATTCATTTTTAATAGCTAAATACGTCACTCTTACTTAAATCATGCATTTTATAGCAAACAGATAAATTTATCGTATAATAATGTGATTCTTTTTAATAACTTTAAATAACAAAAATGCTTGAATTTTTTTTTTTGAATATACAACTTTGCTAAAAGTATTATTTCTGTATTTTCAAGTTTTTCTTTATTAATATGACACCATTGAACCTATTATCATGTTGGTTTTGCTATTTGAAGCTATTTACTAACAAAGATGGAAACTCATGCTATGTTGATTTTGATAGTTCAAAAGTACATGTCCTTTCAATTGACCAAAGTGAAAATCATACAAGTTATAGAAAAAAAGAAATGAAATCAAACTGAAAGTACTAAATTAACTAGTAGTAACTCATTTTTATATAAATTTAAGTATAAAGAACACTAAGTTAGGTTGAGAACACCAAATTTAGTAATTTTTGTGGCTTTTGTTTTAAATTCAACCGCAGTGTTTATTTAATATATTTTAAACGATAATAATGCGAGTTCAAGTTTTCGATTCACGCCAATTGAACGCGAATATTCAAACAAATTGTAGTTTTTATGCAAATTAAAATTCGCCTCGTAAATACTCGTGCTTCTTTAAACTTGGTTAAAGATAACTTATTAAACTGTGGGATGGTTAATTAAGTAATTTTGATCTTGTTTTTCAGAGTTATCTTGTTTTTATTTAGACTTTCAAGCTAACGATATTTCTTTGTTTACAATAGATAAGTATTAACACCTTAAATATTTGAAAACAATATTTATATTGTTGTTTTTATCAAATAAAAATATTTCAAACATTTTTTTTAAATCAATTAACCTGACTATTGTAACAGAACACTATAAGTAGTTGTTTTTAAATACTACTAATATACTATATTAACAACTGTCTTAGTAATACTTTTGTTTATTATATTAAGCAATTTGTAGTATAGAGAATAAATACTTAAGAAACTATATTATAACTTATTAACTTGTCTTATTTTTAGTTTTATATTTTTCAGTGTAAAAATATTGTGTACGAATGGCTAACCGCTAGATTTATTGTACACCAGGTCCTTAGAAAAAACATTTTAAGCGCTTTCATTTTATTGATCAATAAACAGAATAATGATTTATGTCTTTACATTGAAAATACACCTGTTAAAATGAATACAAGTATTACAGTTGTTGAGTGTAAAGACCACCATAAAGTTAGCATCATAAGAATAATAACAGTTATTGTGTCGAGTTATCATTTAAACCGACAACATACCATCACTTAGTTGTAAATCTTGTTTAAAATTTTGTTTTTTAGATAAACAAATATAATTTAGGTGTTATTTCTTTTTTGAATTTAGGCTGGAGTCTAAAAGTCAAATCTAAAAGCTATATTTTTTTTTATTACCATAACTTAACAAACACAGTTTCGTACACAAACAAAAAAAAATTACTCAAAATTTTCTTACACGAACAACTAAGTAACTAATAATATGTACAGTTTTTTAATATTAATACTTTTATTAATAGGAACATACAATTTAACACATTTTACACTTTTTTATGGAACATGAAAAAATTAATTTATTAGTGTAAAATAAATTAGCTTGATTTATTAAAGCTGTAAACAAATTAATAAGTTACGAACATATTGAGTTTCATTTTAATAATTTTAGTACAACCTTAAATTTGAAACAAACTTTATAATTTTTTTATTTAGTTTACTTCGTAAGTTGATTTTTGTTAAGTTTTTGATGTTACACAGAATAAAAATGACATAATCCGTCTTTAACTTGAGGTTTCTGTTTTGTATCTATCTTGATTTTTTTCATTTTTGAAAAAGCCGACTAACAAGCTTAAGGTCTTCGTCATAAATCACTATACTCTTTAGCTAGCTTAACTTCATAGTACTTTTACAAAATTTAAGTTTGAATAAATCCCTTATTATCGTGTTAATATATAAAGGGTTGATTAAAAAATATTCTGATACCCTTTAGTTTAATCTTAACTAAAATACAAATGTTTTAAGGTCCAAAGCAGTTCTTAAAGTTTTTAATTGACACAATACTTTATAACAATAGCTAAAGATAATATAACAACACGAAGAATTGATCTTAGTTGTAATCAAAACTTCGTTTCTTTTTTTATTAACATCATCTTGTTTGAGCGTGTAAAAGTTATTTTGACCAAGTAAAAGGAAACAAAGTAATATTAAATTTAAAATTAACGTCTTTAATAGAACAAAAATATTCAAAGTTTAGTGAAAAAATGTACTGGTATATAATAAGTCATCACGATTTCTAAGCATATTTTGTCTTTTTTTTTTTGTAATACAGAAAGCAAGCTGTATAGCAAACTTTAAATAAAAATTACGTAGCCAAATTACGTAGCCATTCAGACAAACTTATTTTGTACCTTGAACATATAAAAAAAAGCTTTACAATATAAGCTAATAGTTATTTAGTTTTCAATAAAAAGTATAAATAAGCTGCTTTTAACTAACAATTCAGTGTCAAAACTTTTGTGCAATGAAAACAACTGCTTTGTTCTAACAGTTAATTAAAAAGCTTATTCATATATTTTTATTGCAAATTTTTGACATTTATATCGTATAATAATCAATTTGTATTTTTACCTTAAGTTAGTGAAAAATTAGTTTTTTCAAAGTCTTTATACTAAAAATTATCAAGCAAAGCGACAAAAAAAAACACAAAATCATCAAAAATATTTTTTTTATTTTAACGTTTAACAAACTTAGCTCAACTTGAAATAATTAATAATTCTATAAGAAATCTAAAAATCAAACAATTCTTTATTTAAACTAAATTTTAAAGTAAAAAATGTATCTTCTAAAATTGGATAAAAAGTATTTTAAACAAAAAATTGAATTCTAGTACTTTAAAACTAAAATTTAAATTTATACTATTAGTTCATTATAAAACGTAATTACTTTTTAATGTCTGATATCCAAATATTAAATCAAAATATAAAAAATATACTCTTATCCTAAGCATTTACAAAATTAATAAATAGGAAAAAAAGTAAAATACATGCTATTCCTTAATAAAGAGATATAAAAACATAAATAAATTTATCTAATCATGGCTAATTCTTACCGTGCTTTAAAAATTGACAACACAGAGACTTCTTCATACAAAAAAACTTAGTAACAAGTTTTAAACATTAAATTATGTTAAAGTAACAAAATAAACTGTAGATTTTTAATTTTAAAGTTAATTACTAAATTTATAGAATGGTTGTTAATGCAACTTACAAATGTTAGATATTCTTAAACTTTTTTATTTAATTTTTTTTTAATAGCTTTTTAACATAAAAACATTAGTTCTTATACATAGTAGTTTACTTCTGTTATTAGGTAACAAAAAATTAGTCAATAACTGACCTTTTATGTTTGAAAAAGAGCTTTTATTAACTTTAAGCAGTAAAATTACACTTTTTTTTTAGAATAAATAAAAATAAACTATGATCTGTTGAATGATTTTATATTAAACTAATAATTATTAGGTGTAATGTTTTTGTGCTAGCACCAATTTAATACATGTAAACTTTTAATACTTAGTTTTGAAATTAAAAAAAAACAGAATTTATCAATTTAAGCTTTCAATGATAGTTTAAGTATGTTATACCAAAAAACTCAAGTAAGTAATAAAATGTATTTTTTAATTTTCTTTTAGAATTGTAAGTGTTATAAACATAGCTCCAATAACTTGTTTCAACTTGGAGTCAAACGTGTCTTATAATTAAGTAGTAATTTAATTGTTTTGAAAAAAGCATAATTTTGATTAACCATACAATGATTATCTTTTAGTTACAAGTAAAAACTACAATACGACTTAAGTATAGTGATGTAGCAGTATCATACACTTGACAACAATAAAAGTTTTCATCAAGTTAATTTAGTAACTTATTGTTGTTTCAGTCGGAAATACTTAAGAAAAAGGTGTGAATTACTAGATTTCGTAAATTTTTTAACTCAAACTGAACTTTTTCAATATTATACAAACATAATTGTTTTCAACAATTTTTTTTATGCACTTAGAAAACAATGTTGAGTATTCAAACGAACGAAATTACTTTTTAAGATTTAGTATTCAAAACAGCTTAATAACAATATTAAACTAAATTAAATCTAATTGATTTATTTACTGGTTGAAATTAATACTTGTTGAGCGAAAAGACAACTCATAAGTTAGCAGCAAGCAAACATTTAAGACTATTCGTAAATTGAAATCACAATTTGCTTCGTCATTTTTCAGTTTAAATTGGTAACTTAAATTTTAAGATTAGTTTTTATTCTTAAACTAAGTTAGTTACTCACTCCGTTAGTTTAAAGTAAAACTTTCAGAGTATAGACCAAAAAATGTAGAAACAAAAGTTTATAAAATGCAACAAAATACGTAAGATTCTATTATTAATAAGAAAACACGTTTGTTTAGAACAAATAAAGTTAAGTTTGACATGATTCAGAACTCTAATTTGTTTTTAATAAGTTTTTATTGTATGTAATTTTGAGTAAAGAACTTAATTTCTAAAACTTCTATCAAAATGGTTTTATAGTTATTTTATTTTTTATATTTTTAAGTACCATTCTCATGTACTTTAGAACTAATTTCGTGACTCTAACTAATTAACTTGAAAAAAATGCAAACTTGCATTCAAAAGTAATTAAAACTAGTTAATTTTGAATAACTGTCATTTATTTTTTCAGTAAGTTATAAGTTTTTTCAGTGATAAAATTAAGACAAACAAAACAATCTTAGCTGTTTTAGTGAGGACTTGTAAATGTAACAAATAAAATAAAAAGACGTGAATAAAAAATGTTAGTTACTGTGTTATATCTTTACTACCTTTTAATTGTTAGCATAGAGAATTTTAATCTGAAGTTTTTATTTACTGTAATACTGTTAGCCTGTACCATATATGCAGCAAAAACATCAAGTTTAAAGTTAAACAGCATTCCGCTTTAACAATTCTACTTATTTAGTTGGATTTATTAAAAAAAAAAGCTTTAATTAGATAACCTGCAATCATTGTTTTGTAATCTTTAGCTTTGTTTCTAAAAAAGACTTTTAGTTATCAGTGTACTTAAAAAAAATATTTCAAACTTAATTTAATAACCATTAGAGTGCATAGTACGACCATCTACAATCACTTATCAGCAGAACATAGTCACAATGAACTGCTGGTAAAGCTTATAATATAAAAACATTTTTGTTTTTAAACCATTTATTTGAAACCCGACGTAAAAACTTGATGTCATGAAGGCAAACTAGTCACAACACATAAAACACTTCTTTTACCACTACTAAAATCACATCTTCAGTAGGACAAGTGTTCTTGAAATGGATTTAAAGTTTCACATAAAAGGTGAGAAATCATCACAGAACAGAAATGTGTATACTCAGACAAGCCTACCTAGTTTTTAGTAAAACAAATTTAAAACATTTGCACACGAAAGTTATGTTACGTCCTTAAGCCTAGACACTATTTAATATAAGAGTCATTTTGCTTTTTGTATATTTAGATAATTAGGCTTTACTATGCTACCGAGTGTTATAAGTTCAAAGAAAGCTGAAATCTTTAGAAAAAATCTTTTTTGTTGCTACTCACACTTATTGAGTTCGTGTAAACTTTATTAAATTAAACCAACTATTTGACAAACATTATTTTGTATTTCCTGCTGATATACATCAAAATATATATCAAAACTTATGTAAAGTATTTACCATAGTTTACATTTTAAATATTAAACACTGAATTTTAAACTAAAAAAGAACATTTGAATTATTACTGAATTATGATTAAAGTTAGAACTTTAGTTTAGTTCAAAATTTTTGTTTTCAAACTTTGTGTATTAAAAACTTTACATGTTTAATTTAAAAACGATGTATTTAATTTTATTTGGAACAATAACTGTATATTTGTTAGTAACACTTAGAACAATAAGTACAATAAATTGTGTAAATACTGTAAGAAGTCGACGCTTTAAACAAATCAAAAGTCATAACTAAAATAATTTTAACAAAAGTTATTTTAATCAATTGGTATATATGTGTTTGGAAAGTTGTTAAAGATTAATTAATAAACAAAATATAAGCATATAAAAAGAAGAAAAATTTTAATATTAAAGTAGTAATATTTATTTTGATAGCAAATAATACATTTTTAATATGGATACTTAATATTGCTACCTATTTGGTGACATTTACTTTCTGTATTAACTATTTACTTTCTTTAATGCTTTATCTAAAAGACTGAACAGCAAATATCATTAATATAATTGTATCAAAATTTATAATAAAGTAGCTTGCAAAATAAAACAGTCAAATGATTTATTCAAATATGATAGTTTTAAGACAAAAAAAAAAGTTCTTTTTTTTATACGTCGTCATCTCGAAATAAAAAAGAAAAAGGCTACAACTGAGAGAACACATTTTTAAATACGATTTACTTAATCTTAACAGTTAAATGGGTTTAAAGCTGATGTAAAACTGTTTTAGATTAAAAAAAAACTTGTAAAATTGTTTTTCTGTTTTAGTGTATAACTGAATTTTTTTTAGTTAGTTAGTGCTTTTTTTAAAGAAAAGAAAAAACCTATCATATATAACTTTCAACGTTTTTTAAGTCGTACAGAGTGTATTTAATATATAAATGTTTAGTTAGTTCATTTAAAAGTTTCAATTTAAAAACTTCTTGATATTTAAGAGTTAAAGACTTCTGCTTTTTTTAAGAGTATAATAGTTAGTGAGCTTACGTTTTTTTTTCTAATTAACATTCATTTAAGAACAATAATGTGTATCTAACTTTTACTTATTACTTAAGTAGAAACAACTTCAACATAATAAAACAAGTAAAAGTTCAAAAAAGACAAAGAATTGCAACAATAATATAACTTTTAAGTGAAACCAAAAAATAGCATTATACAATGATGTAACTAATAGTATACTTGTCTATAACTATTTCCAATAATGGTTTTAGTTGAAAATGTATACTTTTAAATTTTAAATCTTCTAGGTTTCATATGCTATAAAAGAATATTAAAACTTAAACTACTGAATCATCTGTAAAACGAGACCAAACGTGTGAAATGGAAACAAAGTATGCTGAAGTTGCTCCTTGGCAGAACATGCAAAAATATAAAACACTTTATAGAAATAATAAACAAGCACTTGAAATTAAAAAACAAGGTAGTTAAGTTTATTAATTCAGGTATTTAAAAATATTATCTGTTAGAAGAAAGAAAAAAACTACAATTTTCCACAAATTTTAGATAGTTAAAAATAATTTGTAAGAAAGAAAGTTAGATAGTATGAATTACAATTTATTGTTAAATCACCAATTTTACTTTGATTGCGCAATTGATCTTTTGATAGGTTATTTACGTTGTCATAATAACTGGTAAATTTAATCACTAGATACTAACCTACGTAAGTAATGACATCAAGTATCAATTTAATAAGGTAATCAAACCGAAAAACTTTAATAAACAAGTAGTTTACGTTTTGTTTAAGATGTCTTGGTTGTTTATTTTGCAATAACCTAAAGGTAAAAGAGAAAGATTTTTAAAAGTCGACAGCAGTTTTCTTAAATTTGCTTGTTATTGGTTTCGAAAAAACTAAGGTTTACTATTTACCAACAACAAATATTTCAGATAAAGAAGCTATTTCACTTCAATATGCATTTGAACCGAAAACTATTGTACCTAATTTCCAATTAAATACTTTAAACAAGTAAGCATGCTTAATAGTTTTTAATTTGTTAACAATATAATAATTTGCTTGACAAACTTATATCGAGAAATATGATAAATATATGATACTGATTTTCTTTTACTAATCGAATTCAGCCATTTTAAAAGTACATGTAATCGTTTAGTAGTTTACAATTCTTAATTTTCACACTACTAAAACTTTTTCGCATAAGTAGTCTTTTGCTAAACTAATAGTGGAAAAGCTGATTTGTTTTACAACAAAAGATTTTACTGACATCAAATAGAAAATTTTATAACATAACTTATTAATTTTAGCTAAGTATACTACAATCAATTTTTTTACTAATTACAAAGATTAAACATTTTGTTACGAAACAGCGTTTTTATAATTTTTACAATTTTATACGTTTTAATTGAAAAATATTTTATTTTATTCAAGTTGAAATAAATGTTTATTGAAGCTTAATATAAATACTTTGAACTAAACATTAATATCTATAGACCTTAAAATCAAACAATATTCTAAAAATATAAAGGTTATATAAATTAACTTTATAACTCAGGTTTAAATGCGAGCACTGTAATTCGACATTCACCGATTCGTCATCTCTTCAGAAACACATCCGGGAGCGTCACATTGGAGCGAGATCTCACGCGTGTCCGGAGTGTGGAAAGACATTTGCAACTTCGAGCGGTTTAAAACAACATCAGCACATTCACAGTAGCTTGAAACCGTTCACCTGTGAAGTTTGTCACAAATCGTATACACAGGTATGACGTCATCAAAAATTGCTACAAGAAAAAAAAAACTAACATAAAACTCTGGAAAATTTTATAAACTGATACATTTTAACCGTAAACTTTATTGGTTTAGAACATAGGATTTATAACCATATAGTACGTATCTAAAGCTTGGTCATAAATTTTGTACTACCATTTTTACTCATTTTATTATAAATAAAAACACAGAATTGAAAACTTTTGAGTGGCTAAAGAATTGTATCAATTTTAAATTTCAGGAAACAAAAAACGACTAAGAATTGTTTATTGTTTTAGTTGATTTGATAAAGCTATTTCGATAAACTAAAAAAAAAACAGTATAACAGTTTTGACATTTCATTTATATTTTAAAACGATTTAAGAATATTACTTTCTTTTGTTTAGTTTCAGTATAAGAAACTTTAGCTTAAAGTTGATTTTTAAACTTAATACTTAAATGAGACTTTAAATGCACAGTAATCAAAAAAAAATGCTTACCTTCAAATTTTAGCATAGCTTTGTATTTCTGTAAAGAAAACGATACTAAGTAAATATCAAGTGAAAGGGCTACCAAAATTTATTTGAAGTTATCAAATAAATTTGCTTTGATAGCATTTTTGTTAAGCAATATCCGTACTAACATAACACTAAAGGAAAAACATAAAAACACTTTAAGAATCAAAACAGCTATTTTTTCACAATTTTAAATTATAAGATATTTAGCAAACAAAAACTTTAAATGATTATGTTTAAAGTTACTAGGCATTTTAATTTTAAACATTTAGAATAGCTGTTCATTGTAACGAATAGTAACATAAGTTTAGCCTAATGACGAGAGAGTATCACAGAAATGACAAATGTATACAAAAATAGCATACAAGTATGCTAGTTTAAAGTATTTTATAATAAAAAAATTTTGTTTTCAAACAGTTTAGCAATTTATGTCGTCACAAACGAATGCATGTAAAATGCAGAACTCAAACAAAATGTGTTAATTGCAATCAAACATTTTCAAATTCAAGTTCATTGGCAAAACATCGCAGATTTTGTGAAAAAACAAATATAATTAAATTTGGACAATCGCTACAAAACAGTTAGTTTAATTGTATTTTATACATTTATTTTCAAACAACTAAATTCAATTAAAAAGCTTAAAACTATTACAAATAAAAAGTTAATTTGTACACTATTTGTAATAGAATATGTTATTAAAAACAAAATTGTAAAACTCTCTAATTCAAAGGAGCAAAGCAGTTTTATATCTTTAAAATATACATCAATATATACTTTAATAAATACTGGCAGTCAGCGCCGATGATAAAACTTGGAATAGTTTTATCAGTTACTGATTTGTACTTGTTTCATCAAAGGACTCCCCAAATAAAAAAAAATTAAAACGCTAATTCTCAGTGAAAAGTGATAAAATGCAGACTCCCACCTAAATAGATTTAACAATTTTGTTTGTTATCTTTTACTTCAAAAATCGCTATTTTCCCTTTGTATTACGCTTAAATTACTATTTTTCTACTGACTAAATACTTGTAAACTAATTAAAAAACATGTTATACGGTTTATAAGTTAACTTAATTTATCTTAAAGTCTTTGTTTTGTTAAAATTTACAGTACATTACAAAAAATCATGGTATCAAAAAACTTTAATATCAACTTAAAAAAATAGCTATATAAAATCAAAATTTATATATGTCACTTTGTTTTTTAATTTTATGTTGAAAACATATGATAATTAAAATACATTTTTTCTCAAAATAAAAGACAAGTTTTTTATTTTTTAGATTTCTTCAAACAAAATGCTTCGGCACATTTTCCACTTCTGGCGTCACATTTACCTTCCTTTGTTCAACATGAAAACAATCACAACTTTTTTCAACTCCCTTTTCAAACCAACTTTTCTCCATTCGATTCAACATCAATTGAAACTCAACAGACGAGTGATAATAAATTACATAAAAGTAAGAAAACAATGGCTCATGCTCAAGTTCAATGTAATAATCCTTCTGATTCGTCTTGTTATACTAAAGAAATACATTTTGGTTTTCCAGATACATCTTCGAGTTTTCCTTACGTTTTAAATGCAAGTTCAAAAAGTTTTGAACCGTCAATAACAAGAGTTGCTCAAAAAATATACCAATTAAATAAGTCTGTTCAAACTGACTTATATACGATTGAAACAACTGATAATCATTGTTCAACGCATTATAACAAACACCAACCAAAAAACTATGAAAAACTACCAAAAAATTATACTGAAAACAAATGGTTTAACTTAAATTCTCTTGAAAATGGTTCTAAAAATAATTATCAAAATTTAAACTTACAAAAAAACTACAATACTTCGAACAAATCATCTAGCTTAAACCCATGGGCAAATTTATTGTATCAGAATCCAGCTTCTTACATCCAAAATTATAAAAACTATCCTTTTTTTCAGTTTTATCACAATAAAAGTTTACAAAATTCATTTGCTTTGTACAAATATCAGTTGTTTTTGGCTCAATATTTGGCTACTATGTATCCTCATATAAACAGTCAAATGTTTAAAGATATTCGAACTAACGTGGACATTGTTAAAGGACAAAATAGTTCTCAATTCAACAACAAATGTTTATATGAGAACAAACCTAAAGGAACTAAAAATAACGATAAAATAGTTAATTCAGGATTGTTCCAAAACAAAAACATTTTTAGATACAAACTTTACAGTTCAACAGACAGTCTAAAAAAATCAAATGAACAACAATCATTTTTACTTTCTCCATCGATTTCTGATCCTGCTTCTTACAGCTCATCAAGTACCTTGAACCAGTTATCTGAAAATTTAGTTTCCTCAGATGCAAGTGATCAAGAGCCAAACTTTTCAGACAGTCAAATTCAGCTTAAAACAAAGAAACAAAACAAGATTAAAAACCGAGCTACTTCACATCCTTACGCAAATTTTGAGCATTATTTTCTAAAAAACGTCGATAAAAACCATATATTAAAGCAGCAAGAAAACAGAAAAGAGAAGTACAAGTGTAAGTTTTGTGGGAAGGTGTTTCCCCGAAGTGCAAACTTGACAAGACATATGAGGACTCACACGGGGGAACAACCTTACAAATGTAAATTGTGCAATCGGAGTTTCTCAATTTCCTCTAATTTACAACGTCACATCAGGAATATTCACAAAAAAGTAAGTGTATAAACTTTGTATAAATTGTTGAAAAAAAAGTTAACATTAAGGCTAGACTTATATATTTGTAGAACTAGAAGTTCTATGCTTTTACCTAACTCATGTAATACTGCTTAAAAGGTCCTATCTATCAGCAGATATTTAAATGTAAGCTATTTAGTTCCTCGTGAAAGTTTTTCTAATAAATTCTTCGTTTTCCCTCTAAAGACTTAGTATAAAAGAGATAAACAGTATTAAAGTATTAAAAATTTACTTAAATATATAATTGTAATTAGCAAAAAATTACAAAAATTTTCAGGAAAGGCCTTTTATGTGTGATATATGCGGTAGGTCATTTGGACAAGCGACAAATTTAGAACGACATTTGAAGAAACATGAGTGTCATCAACATCAAGAATTTTGTCATCACTAAACTTATGTGTTTTACTTGAGTCTAACAATATGTTTTAAATATATCAGTTTCACGTCATAAATTTTATTAAATACAATGTTATAAATGCTTACTATTAAGTTTATTTCTTAGATTAAATATTTTTATCTTTAAAATATTTCATATATTTGACTTTAAATTTAATCACAGTAAGTATGAAGTCTTTAAGCAATTAGTTTATAATAGTTATCCTACAGAATAATTAAACTGCAACTTTACTTGTATATGTAGGACTACGTTTGTTATTTAAAAACAATTTTTTTTTGTGTGTTATTTACAGTACAGCATTTATTTAAAAACAACGAAAGTAAATTTTGTTAGTACTATAAGATATAAATAATGGAAGATGTTGGAAACATACTTAAAAGTTTTTTTTACTATATATTATACTGAATACTTACGTACATATTTTGCGTTACATTGGAATATTTTTCATACATGTATCATAACTTTATTGCACTTTAGTTTTATTTTTATTTTCTGCAATATAACTTTCTTAATATCAACTTTTCTCAATATCACTTTAGCTTGTTTTAAGAGTTTTCTTTTATAATATATTTTTATTATTATTTACCTTAATTGTTTTTTATAATCGTAAATCACTTTTAGTTCTATCTTACAATAAATAAACAAAAACATTTTAAATATAGTACGATTTTTATATTCTGTTTTAAAAGTAGAGCTAATTATTAACTATAAAAACGGTAATATTTTTTTGAATATGAGTTTCTTTATCATACAATACAATATTTTTATAAGTTCTTTCTAAAAAGCTTTAAGTATATAAGATTAATCTAATTTAAACATAAATTATGGTTGATTTTCAAATATGTTACTTTAAGAAAATAAGTAAAATATTTGTCAGCCAATTTTGACAAAAAAAAATCGATTTTTTTTCAATTTATACAGTTTAAAAAAAGAAAATATTATTAACGGAATCGTTATGTAATTTAAGCTTTGTGACAAAACTTAAAAATATTTCCAAACATGAATGTTTGTAAAACAAACAAGCAAAAATTTTTAGCACATTCTTTAAGTAAGATAAAGTCAGTTCAACCATTTTGAACTCAAAAACCAAGTAAGATAAAAGTAGTAATATTGTTACCTTATTTAGCTTTAATAAAGCAAATAGTTCATTTTTATTGAAAGTTTAATGAAACATAAAACTTTTATTTTACAAAATCGGTCTTATCTTAACAATACTTCTAAATAAAACAAATATTTGTTTTTTAGGTGTAATCTTTCAATTCATTTTTGATGAATACTGAGAGAACTTAAGTTCAATAGATTTCTTTTACGTAAAAGACTTTCATTTAATGAATAATGTTAGAGTTTATATAAGTTTATATAGTTTTTTTAGATTTTTTTGTTTTATTGGCAAGTACTCTACATGATATTCTGATATCAAATATACTTTTTGAACAACGTAATCAAAAATTTCTGTTGAGAACTTAAACATTAAAGTCTGAAAAATCTGAGTACAACTACTGCAAAGTATTTTTTACAGTCATTGCATTACACACATTCTGTTATAAACTCTTAACAAAAATTTTCAAGTTTAACCTCTGTATAATTTAAATGAATAGTATTGTTAACATTCGGAAGTACTTGAGTACGGGGCGGGCATCTTAACTATTTGCAATTTATTTTTGTACTTGTTGTAATTAGCCTGATAGTCGGCACTAGTTTATCCTATCTCGACTTAAAGATGCAACAAACTAGCTTCTTATTATCATATTCATGTTGAGAGATTATATTCATTCGATTTTCTTACTTGTTATACTTTTCGACGTATACTTTTTTACTTGTTTTTATAGTTCATAAATATTGTTAAACCAATCATTATGGTTGAATTACTTAAGTTATTATCATTAAAAAACACTTAAAAAAAGGATTAAAAAAAGTTTAAATATTCTTTAAAGATCTAAAAATTAATTAAAATACATAAATGAATAATACCTTAAAAGTGATTTGACACCTCTCACTTGAAATCTTTTATAATTACGAGTTTTTATTTCCTAAAAAAAGAAAAAAATGGTGAACAATTTAAAAAAAACTTATCAGAAATTTTCAATTTAATATTTTAATATAATATTATAAAAGTATTTCGTTAAGTTTATGGAGTTAACCTTTTTAATTTTTAGCTACTTATCAGGTTTTTACTTAGCTTATGATCGACCTTGGAAAACAAACAGTTCTATCTTTACAATGGGTATAGCATCTGATTGATCATTTATTTAAAAGAAGCCTTGTATTGGCTCAAGGATAGTTTTTTGTTTACAATTCTTTGTACAAAAGTGACTGCTGTTTGTTAGTAAAAGTAGACAAGCATCACGACTTCTAACCTTTTATGTTTTAAAACTGATTGATCTTTAACTAATATTTGTAATAATGACCATGGTAAAAAGTACTTTGTTTTTTTAGTTTTCGTTTCCAAATAAATCACTTAAGTTTAAATGTTTGCAACAGTTTTGTCTTATATTAGGCAAAAACTTAAGAAAATTTTTTTTTTTGAAATTTTTACTTGAAGATTATAGATATTTTTATAAAATAAACAGTTATATACAATGTTTATTGAAACACTCTGTTGAAGCACACAGAAAAAAAACAAAAAGAGTTATTTCGTTAGAAACTTTTGTTTAAATAAATGTTTTGTTTTTTAAACGACCTCTAAAGGGATGTGGGTACATTTAACCAAGCTTAAAAAAGCAAGAATATTTTCAAGGCTAATTTCTGTTTGCGTAAAACCTACAATTTGCTTTAATTGACGCGTTAAATTGGCATAATGTAAAAACTAAACTTCTGCCATTTGTTTCAACGTTAATAATTTATTTCTCTTAGAAAATGCAAACAAAAAAAGTAGTAGTTTTAAGTGAGACAGATTTTCAAAGTTTACTCTAAAGCTGTGTTTTTAAGTTTATGTAGTTGTAAACACTCAAAAACGTTCCTTAAATAGTTAATTTATTAAATTAATCGGTAAATAAAATATCATTATGTACAATTGTCAAAGTCAATGTCAAAGTCAACAAACTATAAGAGGCCATTTTTTGATTGTAGATCGCCTTATTTATTAGTGATAATTCGATAATGGTATTATTTTGAAAAAGAAACACTTGAAAATATAAAGTATCCTTAAATATTTTAGCATAAAAACTTTTAATACTTAGTTTATACTTAATTTTAAACTCTACAAATAGGATATTGAACTTGTATTGTCATAGCTAAGTTTTAATGTATTTTAAGTTAGTATTGGTTCAAATTGTTAGTATTATAAACAGGTATTTAATTAAGTATTATATCAACTCACTCTATCGAAAAATAAAAAGTTCAATTCTAAAAACATGAATAAACTAATTATAAAGAAGCTAATATATGAAAACATAAACGTATGAACAAAGCTATTTTGTTGTATTTTACTTGTTAGGATATCTCTTTTAGAAACAATATGAAATAAGTAAAGAAAGCTTAACCTTGCTAAAATCACAATTTTTTCTGCTTCAATTGACACCTTACTATCAGATGTTACACTATTTTTATGTTTTGAAATGTGAATTTATAACAAGTATATGTGCGTTTTGGTTTGATCTAAAAGGAATTTTTAACTAAAATTCTATAAAAAGTTAAAAAATAACCTTTAGAATTATAACTTTACGATGATGATCAAATAGATAAAAAATAGGAAATTTTGTGATTTAAGCTTTGTTACTATTTGAAATGATAATCTCATAGAAAAATTATGTGCAGTAGATGCTAAAAATTTTAACAACTATAATTTAGTAAAAAAAGTTTTATTTGTGTTAGTTACAGTCTCATTTAAATACTTAACTTGTTTTTCAAACAAAACATAATCGAGTATTGCACAAAAATTAAGTTTTTTTATTTGTAAACTTTAAAGTACTTTGCAAAAGTAATTGTAAATTTATTCGACAAAATAACAAAAATGTATTTTAAAATTAAATCAAATTTAACTTACGTAAAATACAACTTTAAAATTGATATATTTTTATACAAAGAAAAGATACTAATTTCTTTAATGTATAGAAAGTTTCTTAATAGTGTTCAAATAATATTTAAGGTCTATAAGTACTAATATAAATATATAAATACATAAAAAAAAAAGTTCAAAGCAAAACAAATCATACTTTTAAAATTTTATCTAGTTAATATTTTCATTTACTAATATCAAAACAGAAAAGTGTCTATCAACTCAAGACTTTTTTTCAATTGATTAATAACATAAGTTTCAACATTTGCTATAAGTAAATTTAATTTGTTATAACAATAAAAAGCACTTGTAAAGTCAAAATACGGAAACATCATCTTGAAACACCTGAACTTATAATAACAACTGAAACTGTGATGTCATAGAAAGATATCACCCTTTTTTGTTATCATCTGCCGCAAGATTTTAACTTACATATTACAAGCGCTCAGTCATAAGATGATTTAACTGTTATTTTATCTCACCACTATTATAGGTAGTTATAAAGAAACAAATAAGTAAAACTCTATAAGTTTTTCTTTTTGAATAACGCCTTATATCTATTTTTAATAAAACGATTTAAAAGTTTTTTTTTAAATACTTTTTTTTTTGTTTATTAGTTTGTATATTAAAATTGTTAAATAAATCTATATGATTTTTTCAGCTAAATGATTTAAATAAAAGTTTATAACATAAAAGTAAGAAATGAAAGAAATTTCAAAAGTTTAAAAAAAACTTTCCTTTAAAATAAAACTAATTTTTAAATAAATTAACAATAGAAGTTTTTCTCATTTCTAAGTATAATGACACAATTAAACGAACATTAAACAATTCTTTACTATGATGTTTGCTAAGAAATATTTAAAAAGATGATGCTTTTCACTAGTAGTGATGTTTAAATAGAAAATTTTAAAGTTTAACAAAGGACAATTCCATTACGTTGACAAAGCAACTTAGGAAGCACAAAACCATTATTTGATTATTGGGTGTAATCATCTTTGATTTCATTGATAATATGTTTACTTATATTTTAATAGACCTTTTGAAAAAACACTAATGTTTGTAATGAAGTTTTATGTGAACACAAAACGGTTTAGTAAGAATTTGAAACTCTAGTTAGTAAACTGAATTCTAATTCTTTACCTAAACAAATTAACTTAATAAGTTACAAAGTGTTATATGATTTGCTTTGTTGTTTTCTGTGTACATTGTGTCTTTTATTGATAGGTACAAACCTTTACTGTTTTTTTTTAAATTATGTAATTTTATCAAAATTGAAAGTGTCTATGTCTAAGGAGTAAAAGAAAACTATTTTAGTACCTAGGAAAAATATACTAGATCAAAATAAATCACAAAATCAATAAAACTTAAAATTTGTGAAAATACTTAAAGTTCATTACTATTTTAAACTAATAAAATAAAACATTTGTGAAGCATTAGTAAGCTATTTAAAGAAATGCAAAAACTAATCTTAGAAATATTAATTCTATAAGACTTGTTAAAAATTTGAACATAAATATTCATAAACAAGTCGAGTTAAATTGTTTATATAAACTAATTGCCTTTAATTGTATTTGTAATTTAAAATAAAAACATCTTAAATTAGGTCAAATGCTCAAGTTTTATTAAGTTTTTTTATGTTATTTGTAAACTAATTTAAAAAAGAGTTATACTATTTTGTATAATATTAAACTTAAACTTTGTTGGTTCTTACAATTTTTCAACTAAAACTTTTGTTAATTTAAGCTAAATTTGAGGCCTAAAAAGTTAAAATCTGTCGAACATTGTATAGATTATCTTTTATTAACGCATTTAAAAAGACAGTAAAACTCACGCATACATAAAGTAGACGTATAACACTCTCATCAAACAAAATTGAGATGCTTCTCGCCATCAATAATAAATAATGAAGTTTACCACACGACCAACAACAACAGTATCCGAGACAACCTACAACCGGTTGTTGTTCATGGTCGTGTGGAAAAGTTCATAATTCATTTTTTTATAAAATATGCGTTTTTTTAGTAGTTGACGTAGATTTAGCTATAGTTTTAAACATATAAAAAAAACTTAAAAAGGAAAATAGAACATTGTAACTCTTCGAGAAAATATTTCAGAAGTTTTTGATCACATCAACACTAACGTATTGAAATTATGCATCTGAATATTTAAACGATCATAGTAATATATAACTGTATAAAGTGTTTATATATACAGCAAAAACTTATCTACTTACCTAGTTAACCACTTTAAAAAAATTTGACACAGAAATATTTTATAACGCTTTTAAAAATAAAATTTTTGTATTTTTCTCCTAACCTCCTAAATATTATAATCAACTGTGAAAATCTGAAGATAATTTATTTTTACTGCTTTAGGAGAACTAGTTTAGAAGTTTTATAGACACAATAAAAAACTATTACTAAAATAATCTGTATAATTCAAAATTAAATTTACTAATAACAGTTTTAATGTAACAAAAAACAGTAAAAATAGTGTTAAGTTGCGTATAATACCTTATTTATGTTTTTTTTTTAATTATTTACAGTATAAAAAACAAAATAACTATAATTTTTATAAAAATAACAACTAGAAAACTGATTTAAATGTCTGATAACTGAACGAATTTAAACTTTTAATGGAAATTTAAAAGGTAAACAGATGAGTAAAATGAAAGTAAAAATGAAATTGACTTTCATTCTAAAGAATCTTAATCAAACATTGATCCTTTCATAAAGGATTTATAAAAACGATTCATCATGTCATTTACAAAAAGTTCAAAAAAACAACGAAGCTTTATATTTACTTGATGTATTGTTAGCTTGGTATTGTATATAGAATAAATGATGATTTTTTTAAACGAAAGTAAGTTTATTTTATAAGTATAGAGAGGTTAATAATCTATACAACTAAAAATTGCTGAAACAAGCTTGTAAATATTCATTTAATCGAAAAATTATTATAAGTTTGAAAACTTGAAATTTTTTCGATAGATATAACATTTTACATCCAATAAATACTTGATCGAAATAATTAACAAAATCATATTTTATATGTCTTCAGTGTTTTTATTAAAATACATATAACTAGCATGCAAGATAGTAATTATAAAATAGTAATAAACTTTTTGTAAATATAGGCTTGAACCTAAAAACCTAAATAATATTATACATTTTTAAATTAATAACATAACGATTTTATTCATACTTAAAAGACAACGTATTAGTTTGACTAACTATAAAAAAACAAGGAAGACTGTTTCGTTTGTATATTTTGTAGGACTGATTGACTCATAAACAACTTCACAATTGAAAAGAACGTTTTTTACTAATCTTAACAAAGCAAGTTTGTTTACAAGGCGAATTTCAATTTGCCTCAAAACTACAATTTGTTTAAATTGACGCGTTCAATTGGCGTAAAGTGGAAACTTGAAATTTTGTTAACATTTTAATATAAACAATGTTTTTTGCTTAGAAACCATAGACCAAAATAATTGAAACTTAATTTAAATGTATTAACTTTATGGTTAGTTTAATTTATATTTTTTTGATAAATCTGTTTAATTTTAGTAATCTACTCATTTGTACTCCAAAACGTTCGTATTAAAATTATATAGTTTTGAAAAAATGGTTAACAAAGCTTATATGTCCTTTTGAACCGTTAAATCAACATAGAATTAATAGCGTTCTTTGTTATAAGCTTCATTTAGCAGTAACAACATGATATTAGGTTTAATGATGTCATCTTAAAACAGATTAATTTATAAAATTTAAGTATCTTCAAACTTTTTATTTAAAAATATTGAATACTTAAAACACTTGGTTTTTAATTTTTTAAATAGTTTGTTAGTGTAATTTTGTTTTAGCTAGTAGTTGTATTAGATTGTTTAGTAATAATTTATACTAAAAATATTATAATACATATTTTAGTTAAGAAACTTATTAACTAACCTTATTGAAATACTTGTCTATAAATTTCTTTCAAAAGTATAGTTTAAATTTAAAAACCTTATTTAGAATATATTTCGAAAAGGCTATCCAAACAAAAAAAAAACAAGAAAGCTAATATGTGAAAAATACGAACGTGAGAAAAAAGCTATTTTGTTGTATTTTAACCTGTTAAGATATCACTTTAAAAACGAGTATGAGTACAAAAGAACGGAGTTTATTTTTCTTAAAATCACAACATTTTCTGTTTAAATTGACAGCTTAGTATCAGGTGCTACAATAATTTTATGTTTTTAGATTATTTACATAAATGTGTTTTGGCTTAATTTCAAAAACAATTGTAATCTAAAACTGTATAAAAATCTTTATAAGAAATTATTAAAAGTTATAAATTCATAAAAAAATGGTTTAAACTCTATTGTACTTGAATAGTTCTTTTATAGATAAGTTATGTGCAGTAGAAAGAACAAATTTCAACATGCATAGTTTTAGTATAATACCTTTTAATTCTCTAAGTTCTAATTTCCTTAAAAAATACTTACCTTCTTTTCCAAAGAAAACATGTTCGAATATTGTAAAATATAGGTTTTGTAATGTTTAAACCTAAAAATATTTTACATGTACAGGTGTATACTAAAATTGTAAATTAAAACTATCTTCTGCGTAAAATCGAGTTAAACTTACGTAAAAAAACGAGGTTTAACCTCTAACTTACCCTTTAACTGTTAGTTACGCTCATAAGAAAGTAGTTTTGACGCGACAAAGTACAGTTTTATTACTTTGACGTAAACATGGATCTTCCCTAATAAGAATTGGTAATTGTCGGGTAATTTATTGATTTGATAAATTAAAATGTTATTTAACATTAAAGTACAATAATATATTATGTACAACGTTGTTCAATAATTTTATCGTGTTTTTTAGAAAAGATACCAACCTGGTTGATTTTCTTAAAGTACTAAACCACATAAATATATACAATATACAAATTCTGTAGCTATTATTTTAAACAGTTTTTAAATTTATGCAAGTTTTACGTGTCTAATAGTTTAAAACAATTAATCTAGTGATGTAACGATGCTTAAACTTTTTGTATAGTTTTATATGCGTTTTAACATTACTTTTACCATATTGTACAATCAATAACTGGCTGAGGATCTGTTCTGTTTATCAGAATAAATTTCAATAGTTCCAGGGAAAATAAGTGTAATATTTTGATAAAATACACAACACATATATGTACAAAAAAAATAAAAACTAATTTCAAAATATACTCTAACTTAAATTCTTTTAAAGTCATAGACTAGTATACAAAATTTTTTAAACGGCTAAAGATTAATTACTTAATGATGGCTGGTAGCTTAGTTAAATTGTCATAATAAAAAGCACTTGTAATGTCAAAGTATGGTAACTCAGTTTTTATCACAGTAATTTATAATAACAACATACACTGTGATGTCATAGAAAGATATCACCCTTTATTTTTGGTAACCTGCAACAAGATTTCAGCTTACGTATTACGAGCGCGCAATCGTAAGATGATTTTTTTGTTGTTTTTTCTCACCATCATTTGAAGTAATTGAAAGAAAAAATACAATTAGTAAAACTTTTAGTTTATCTTTTTTTTAAACGGTTTAAAAATGTAATAAAAATATATAAGTTTGTAAAAGCTTTAAATAAAACACCCATATAAAATAAAACTAGTATTTAAAAAAGATAAGAATGGACGTTATCATTTTGAATTACAATGACAGTATTAAATGACCATTTAACAATCTTTTTTACATAATGTTTGTTAAATACTAAGAAAAAGGATGATATTTCTGCTAGTAGTGATGATTGAAAAGAATAAATGAATTTAACAAAAGGATATAACCATTACTTTGACAAAACAATTTAGAAAGCACAAAAAACATTATTTGATTATTGGTCGTAATCACCTAATTGTTTGATTGATAATTTGTTGACTTTTACGTTCAATATATATTTTGAAAAAACTACTTATGTTAGTTATAAAGTTTTATAAGAATACAAAACGATGTAGTAAGAATTTTAAACTTCGGTAAGTAAGCTGCTATCAATTTTATTACTTACACAAATAAACCTTATAATTTTAAATTATATAAAGTTTGACTCTATATACAATTACTTTATTAAAACTTACAAACTTTAAACAAACAAATAAAATCATAAATAACTGTGTTCCATAAAAAGGTCAAGCTAAGTTGTTTAAACAATCTAATTTCCTTCAAACTGTATTTTTAGATATATACAATTATTCATTAAAACTACTACTACTTTAGTTTAAAGCTCAAGCTGTTTAAATTATTTGCAAAATGTTTTGAAACCAAACTAATAAACATTACAGTAACCTCTCGCATCTTTACGCACTCGTGACGTTGTACACTCTCGTTTAGTTACGCATTTTAGAACTTTAGAAAATTCAAAAAGTTATTTTTTTAACTTTTTTAATATTGCGAAAATAAGATTTATTCTATTTTTTTTATATTAAATGCTAACTCACCTCTCTATATCTTTAGACTTTGTTAACTTATGTTCTTTGAATAATTGATAAAAATTTAGTTATATCTCAGTATATCAGAAGTTTTGTTAACAACACAAGATAAATTAAAATTCTGAAAGAAATATAACTGGGTTAAATAATGAAAGTATAATAAAATAATGAGAGTTTAAAACACGAATAAGTAATACAGCATTCTTGCCCTATATATGAATAAACATCTAAAAAAGAAATCAAATGAAACTTCCTAGCAAAAAGCTTAATTATGCTTAAAATACAAATATTACAAATTCAATTTGCTAAGTAGGTTAAAATATAAATGTAAAGTATTTTAAGTCACCTATAAATAAAGATAAAGATAAAATCTACTTATTATTAAACTTAGTAAAAACTTTCTACAAGTATTATTATTTTACATAAATTAAAAAACTTTTTGTTTAATATATGTATAGTTTTATCTTTTGTTTTCATGTTTATAAATAAAATAAACAAACTGTTATAAGTCTGCTTTAAACTAGAAGCAATATCAAAAAACAGCCATTATAGTAAGTATATTTGGTACCTCTCGTATCTTTACGATCTCTCATATCTTTACGCACTTTTTCTGTTGACACAATGTGCGTAAATAAGCGAGAGGTTACTGTATTAGAATTTTACAACAAATTTGAGTCAAAAAGTTATGCTTTTTTAAGTTTATTGATAATAACTTTAATAAATGTTATTTAACTTTTCAAATTAAAATTAAACATCTAAATACATAATAATCTGCTTAAAACCAGTTATCCGTTAATTACGCATAAAAATGACAATACAACTCAAGCATATTTGAAGTAGATGTATCACAATCTTGACAACAAAAAAAATCTTGTTTGATATTAACTTATACTTGTAATTTCAGTCGGAAACACTTGAGAAAGGGGGAATGACAAGTTTAATTGTTGAGCAGTTTCAAATTTTCTCTTGGATTTTTTTTTATTATATCAGAATTATCTATCAGTTTGTTATCTAAAGTCTTAGCTGTTTAGTTACTTCTTGTTGTTTTTGTTTAATTGACAGTATTTTTTCTACCTTAAGTATTTTAAAGTGTCAACACTGTGATTGATTTTATTTAAAAAGTCAACTTATAAGATTGGACATTTTCTTTAAACAACCTTATGTTTCTAATGACAAATCAGTTGAAATTTTACTTAAGTAAAAGTTTTGTCAAGTTACAATGAAAAAAACAACAAAACTTACGGAAATCTGGATACTTATTTCTTTTCAATCATTTACTTTCACGGGAAATTAACAAAAAATATAAAAAGTTCTAGGAATAGGTAAATTATTACTATATATAAAAAGTGTCAAAGTAATAATATAAAGGAAATTGATCTTACTAACTAGCATACAAGACAACAATTTAAAACATTATCGGTGCTCAATTCATAATTAAAACTAAATTCTTTTTTCATTTAGGTATTAAGAAATAAAAAGTTTATAAACATTTTACAAACTAAATTAGTAGTTTTAACTAGAATTAAACTTTTGCTGTTTGAAAACTTGTTTATTTGCTTAAACTATGTCTTAAAAAGCTATAATGTTTGTTTTTGTCTACTTAAACTTCTAAAATATAGTTTTGTTTACATATTAAACTATTTATTAGATAAATTATAAATTATATTTTAAAATGCAAACATTTTTGTTTTGATCATGAGCGACATTGTACTATTTCTAATAACTAAAGAAATAAAATAAACGCTGTTTTGTTATTCGGCAGGAAACTGTCACTTAATTGATTTTATAGTTTTTATCTGGAAGTATTCAGATGTTCAAGCAAAACTTTATTCAATCGTTTGATTGGAGAAATAAAAACTAACAAAGCATATTTTAGCCAACAATGAAATTTTTTGTACATTGTTTAAAAAATTTTATCAATGTAAAATAAAACAGAGGTGGTTAACTATCTCAATTAGTAATTTAAAAACAAATTGAACAAAGTTGAAATATTTTTAAAGTTTACATGATAAACTAAACGAAAACATTTAGTTACACAAAATACAAAATTACTTTATATGTATTTGAAAATATTTACTAGGTAAATATAAAATAGACACAAAGTAATTAAACGAAAAGATTATTATGACTTTTTCACGATGGTTTTGTTGAGTGAGAACATAGCTTTTTATTGTTTAAGGTAAAATATCTTCTATACTTTCACTACTTATTTATGTAGTTTCATCTTTTTATATTTAAAACTTAACATTGAACTGGTTGTTAATCAGTATTTTTATTCACACAGCTCTTTAATATAAACATATAAATAAAGTTGTTTAAAGTTACGTTAAGTATATTTTGATCATTTAACGTGTTTTTTAAATACTTGTATATTAGGTTATGACGTTAAGCTTATTTAAACCTTACCATTGAATTGGTAGTAAAGTTTTTCACTAACAGCTTATTTTTCAATAAATTCATATAAATAAAAATCTACAAAGTTCCATAGTTTGTTCATATATAAAATTTTTTTCAAATATGCTTGTATATTAGCTTATGACATAGATTTAAAACTACATAAGCTATAACTTTAAACACATTTTAGTGTAAATTTATAAACGAAAAAATATATTATAACGTTTCGAGCAAAATAAACTTTTTAGAATTTTAGAATAGTTTTAGCGTATTGAAATCATCTATCTGAACATCTGAAGATATATTTTCTACTTCTTAGATAGTGCTGTGGTGCAAAAACTTATCTACTTTGTTTATAATTTACTTAATTTTATCACGCTATGTTTTGAACAATTTTTTTGTATAAAATTTTATATTTTTCCCTAAATCTACTTATTATTATATTAAATCATAAGAAATTATTAAATTATAAGTTTAACTTATTTTCACTGTTTTTAAAGGAATTGTTTGTAGAAACTAATTTAAGTAGTTAGTAATAACCAGTAAAGTATTTTTATATCTTAGAATGAAATTTACTAAAACTAAATTATTTTTTATAGAGTTAATAAATAAATAAAAAATATTTAGTTACGTTTATTATCATATTCATTTTTAATAACACAAAATACAAAAAATGTTATGTAAGTTAATTTTAAGTTGAATTTTATAACTTTACAAGTTTCAAGTTTAATTTTTTTAAACCGATTTAAATTTCAAAAAGCAGAATGAACTGAGCTTTTAATGCAAATATTAAATAGTAAACAGATGAGTAAAATAAACGTAAAACTCAAATTGAATTTCATTTTAAAGAATCATTATCAAACATTGATATTTTAATAAAAATATCATTAAAAACGATTTATCATTTCATTGTAAAACTAGTTCAACGAAATTTATTTAGATCAAACATCTAAACAATAGCGCATTATATTCGATGTACTGTTAACTTTGTGTCTGAAGAATTTTTTGTTAAGTGCTGGATTTTTCGTAAAAAAGTATTTTTCTTTTATAAATTTTAAGCAGTTAATACTTAACACAGATAACAATTTGCTAAACAAGCTTATAATTATTTTGTCTGTAATGATTATAAGTTAGAAAAATTAAAGTTTTTTAAGAGTCTAAGAAATATATATCAAACAAGCACTATTTTGATTTTATTTAGCAAAAACATTTTAAATGTGTCTACAGTGTTTTTATCAAGAAATTATACAATAAGCATGTAAGATCATAAAATTCACACTATTTAGTTTGAAAGTTTTATAAAAGTAAAGTTTTATAAACAAAAGTAAAACTTTAGGGTAAAATTAACGGGCACAGGACTAAAAATTCTAATGTATAGTTATTTGATAAGTATATTATTATTTTTTTAAATCTATTACTAAAAGTCTCAAAGAGGTTCTAAAAATATGGTTTTATTGATGTATACTAGATTTATGTATCTACAAACGGTTTTAAAATCGGATAAACTTTTTATTTTTATACACAAAGCAAACAGTTGTATCAAATTAAAATAATTCTGTTACAACTTATATGACTAAACCTATCTTTTATTTTTACAGATTTTTTCAAAGCTTTAATATTTTTCTGAAATATATATATACATAAAAGATGCTGAAAAAAAAAAATTGCTAACAGTTTTTTATAAATGTAATTTTTTATGTTCAAATAGTTTGAATAAAATTGTAATTAAAAACAAATAAGCCAAAGTCACCAAAAACTGTTTATTTGTTGCTTTTAAAAAACTTAACCTACCCTTTATGAACCAGCATAACTTTTTATTTTTATTTGTTTTGATAGTAAATTATTGGTTTTATTGTTACGTTTTTAGTGGAACCAATAAATTCAAACATTTTTAACTTTTTATGTTATAAAAATATGCTAGCTTAAATAAATTAAAACATATTGACTTGAAAAAAAAATAAAAAATTAAAGCTTACTTTTAAAATATTAGTATTATTTTAAAATATAGTAAAACTTTAGCATATATAAAGGAGATATATCACACACTTAACAACAAAAACTCTTTGTTGTCTCACTCGGAAATACTAGAGAAAAGGGGGAATGAATGTTTATAACTAAGTACCAATGTTGAAATCATCTGAAATTTAGTAAGCAAAGTATATACTTAATATATAAAATATAAAACTTTATGTTGTTTTAACTGCTGTGAATTAAATATTTACTTTTTTTATTTTCAAACAGCAAGATAAAAAAAATGTGTTCAAGTTGTATGAATGTATTTATATAAATTATAGCTTAGACTGAAATATAGTTCATTTCTTTAAGTTTATTATAAAAAGCTTAAACGATAAAATTAAACATAAAATAAAATATGGTACAGTAAGTATTGAAATTAATATACTAAATAAAGTATGTTTTGAGTTAAAAAAAATACAAACAAAAGGTATCATTAATGTTTTTATCTTTAATAAGTGTCAATATTAAAACTAAACTTGAAGTGTTTTTTAATTTATTAACAAAAGCGTTTTAAAAGCTATTAATAAAGCAAATCCTTTTTTTTTTTTCTCAACACTACTTAATGTTGTTATCTTTTTATTTCAAATGTTTCTAAGACTAAATTGTTTATGTTTTTATACTTTATTAAATCTATGTAGCTTTATTATTCATACTAAAATTATACTTTATTTTTTTGAAAATAAAACTTTTGTTAAAATTTTACAAAATAAAAGCCTCGTAAAATAATTAAAAAACCTTTAAAATGCGATAAATTTCCTACGCTTCGACTTTTTTATAATTGTAAAGTGAAAAGACCACCCTTGAGCACAATCAACAATGAAGCGTATTTGTCACTAAAATCACAACTTGATTTATCGTTTTATCTGTTTGAATGACAGTCTATTATCAGTTAGTAGTCGTAAGTTTTTGTGGCTTGTTTCGTAAAATGTTCATAGCACTTAATAATAAAACAACCTCTTATATATTAAAAAAGTTTTGTTTAAGCGCATAACTAAACTATGTTTTAAAGAACAGTTAAAATGAAAATATCTCAAATAACGTAACGCACAAAACTAGGCACGCAAAATAAAAGTAAAAAACAATTTCTAGATAACAGTTTTTTCACATAAGTTAAGATACATGTTATTTTTAATAAATATTCAAACACTGAAAATATTAGCGTTTAACATATTTAGTTTCAGTCGTTTATAAAATTTTTATTAGTATAGATTAAGGTTACCTCTTTAAATATTTACTATCGACATTAGTGTATCTCTTATTTAAAAAAAATATTAAGAGTATCTTAAATTTAAGCAGAACTCTAGTGTATATAAAAGTTATTTTACTGTAATAACTTGATAAGTTTGTTAAAAAAAAAGTTTTGTAAACTTTAAAATAAAATAGCACCAATTTTTAGAATAAAAAGCTAAAAATTGTTACAGTAAACCAAGTATGAGTATATGTCAACAAGTGAATAAGGTTCTGTTTTGTATCTGTATTGCATTTATCATTTGTCAAAATGCCGACTTAAAAGCTTAAAGGTAAGTTTTAAGAAATTACTACCTTAAAATTTTCGTAAGAGTTTGTATGCAACTACTCGTGCAAAAAATTTAAAACTTATTATTTCAAAAAAAAAAAATTCTAATATAGTGTACTAAACCGAGTTATTTTTTAAATGCTAAGATATGTAAAATTTTTGCTTAAAAGCTTTTAAGTTTGAAACCTAAACTTAAATTTCAATTCTAAACTTTTATTTAGAAAAGAAGAATTAATTATAAGTTTTGTACACAAAAAATATTAGTTTAACTTAGAAAAATTTTGTCGATACATGTTATGTTTAATGTCATACAAGCGAAACAAACGCAAAATAAAATCACGTTTTTTTGTTGCTAAAATCACATCTTCAGAAGGATAAGTGTTCTTCAAATAAAATGAAAATTTCACTAAAAAGCAAATGTTATCACAAATGATAAAAGACATTGCGTTTTCTTAAGTTAATGAAATTGGTTAAAAAGATTTTAATTACTTTAAAAGTTATTTTTGAATATAATAATATTGTACCTTTTAACGAAACGTAATTGAAAAAACTAAAAGCACGTTTTCATGTTTTAGATATAGTTAAAGATATATTTTAGCAAACAAACTCTTTTTGTTGGAACTCACGCTTATACTGTTAAGTCTTTACAAAATAAGACCACCCATTTAACAAACATTTTTGTTGTACTACTGTTGAAATAAACGATAAATCTTTACTAAAAAGTCTTTCTGAGCTACTTATGTGCATTTTTTGTCACCTATTATGTAAAAATAATAGTAATTGGTAATTTTAAATACACTTGAATTTACAAAGAATAGTTTTTTGAGTTAACTCTGAACTTTTCAAGAAACTTTTTCTGTAAACCGTATACTGTACTAATAATATTATTTTAATCATTACTACTATTAGACCCTAATATGATAAATAACTTGAATTTTATGTACTTTGAGTGTTATTTGAGTAATTTTCTCTTTTTTAATGAAATTATTCTCCTTTATATCTATATTTTACAAAACTCAATTATCATATTTAATGTAAAACTTCAATTAGTTTAAACTATTTAATTAAGAAATAAAACAAAAAAGTTTTTAAGAAATTTGTGTAAGTAAGTTTAAAATTTTAAGCTATAATATTGTTGATAAAATCAAAAATTATTTTGTCTTCCCATTATACATACATCTGTAAAAACTTGCTGTTAATTTATAAATTAATAAAATCGTAATATAGATATTCTTATTCTAACAACAGTAACTTATTTTGTTTTATTGTGTAGATATGTTTTGCTTTTTAAAAACTTTTATTTAAATAACTTTAAAAATTTTACAACGTTTCAGTTATTATTACTAATTTATTATTTTTATATGAATAACTAGAACTGTGTAACAGCTTAAAAAAGGTACCTTAAATAATATCTAAACATTTTTTAAATAAACTTTTTTTCTTTTTTAGTTTCTACACATTTCAAAAAAAGTAAAAATTTACAAAAGAAAAAAGGCCGAGATTTGAGAGAATACTTTTTAAAATACGGTTTTTTATTTTTATAGTCAGATGCGGTATTAGCTGCTATAAAGCGGTTTAATATTTTAAATACTAAACTTAGTTAAAAACAGTTTTTATTTTATTTTTCTGATTTTATTATCCTAACAACTTTTTTTTTTGTTATCTAGTACTCAAAAAGAAGTATTGTGTTTCAGTTAGCATTATATATTAAAATATTAACAATTTTGTTAAGTAGTCAAATACGTAACATTGAATTTACAAAATTTAATGGTTGAATTATTAAAAAAAATTACCGACATGTAACGATCACTTTTAACAAACTTTGACTTTACTAAATTATGGTTGTTTGGTTAAAAAATATTTATATTTTTTTAATTATTTAATTTGCTCGTATGCTTATAGCTATTACTGCAATACTAATTAGTCATTACAGACTTAGCTACCTAGTTTATTATTTTTTGAAATGTTAATGAACAAAGAATTTTATCACGAGTAAAATATTAGTTATAATCAACAAATTTCTGTTATGAAAAATAAAAACTATAATATAAAAACTTTCGTTAAAACACACTGAAAAGTAGAGTAAAATAAACTTTATTCTAAACTGTGTTTTTTATAATCAAGTTAGTTGAAAAATTAATTAACAAAATTTATACTTATAAGTTTTTTAATTAAGTATACGGAAGTTCTTATGAATAATATTTAACGTAAACAACAAATATATAAAATTATATATAAAAAAAAAATTAAGTTTTAATTTAAAATTATTATGATTACAAAACACAACCAGCTAAAGAATAGTTTATTTATCTAATTTTTTGAAAAATTTGAGTATTAAATTAATAAACTGTTGCTTTTGAGGAGCAATTTAGATTAAAATACAGATTTTTCGACTGGTGTAGTCTACTAATGACAATTTATATTAGGCAATTGGTTTTCAATTGGCTTTTTATTTTATGATAATATTAGGTAGTTTTCAAACTACAAGATGCAAATCTACGTAAGTAATGACATTAAGTGTCAGTTTAATAAGGTAATCAAACAAAATAGAAAGTTGTAAGTAATTTTAAAAACGTTTTATCATGATTTTTTAGTTATTGTTTTGCTTTTAGGTTTTTGTAAACCACTAAAAATATTAAGTTTACAATTGTTTTCTACATGATAACATTTTTTACTTCAACAATCATTTCAACCAAAAGATGATGTTTCTAATCCCCAATCGAATATCAACAAGTTAGTTTGATCTTAATAATACTCAACTTAAGTTTAGTATTTAATAATACTACGTTCTCACTGATCGAATGCAGCCATTTTAAAATGTGTGTTTATTTAAGTTTTAAGCTAAAACTTGAAAAAAAATTTTGACAAGCAAGTATGTTTGCACAATACATTCACATAATTAGTAGTACACTATTTAGATATTTGTATAAAATAACTTAAACCTTTTTTCGATTACTTTTATTCAGTTAATCAAAAACTGTTTTTAAGAACTAAAATAGATAAGTTGTTTCTTATTAAAAAACACAATGTCTATAAGTATTTAGAATAAATTTACATCTTGTTACATAAAAAATGTCTAAAAAACACAAGTTAACGTAAGCTTTTAAAAATAATTATTTCGTTTAAAATTATAGAATCATAAAAAAATTTTGATACATAGAAAGTTAACAATAGTAATGAATGATGAAAAACAACAGTTATTTTGTTTTTTTTTAATTAGAAAATTAAGCTTTAAAACTTTATGCAAATTAAATTCTATAACTCAGGTTTAAATGCGAGCATTGTGATTCGACATTCACCGATTCGTCATCTCTTCAGAAACACATCCGGGAGCGCCACATCGGAGCGAGATCTCACGCGTGTCCGGAGTGTGGAAAGACATTTGCAACTTCGAGCGGTTTGAAACAACATCAGCACATTCACAGCAGCGTGAAACCGTTAACCTGTGAAGTTTGTCACAAATCATATACACAGGTATGACGTCATAATAATTGTATTAAGAAATAATAGAAAACTTATATAACTATCTTGAAATTTTTATAAACCAACACATTATAACCTTAAAGTTTATTGCTTCAGATCATCAAAAAAAAAAGAATAACGTTTGTTAAGATTACAAGCATATTATAAAAAATTACTTTGATTTTTTCATTGTATATTTATTTAAATATTCGCAGAAAAAACGCTTGTAAACCATATAGTACGTATCTAAAGCTTAGTATTATATTGTGTACAGTTATTTTTATCGTTGTTTAGAATAAAAACACATATTAAGAAACTTTTCAGTAGCTAAAAATTATTATAATTTAAATTTTCTAACAAAAAAATAATTACTTCGATTTATATTTATTGACTAGATAAAGTTGTTTGGATTAAATAAAATTAAACTTTTCTATAATTTAAATCGACTAAGAAATATAAATTTCTTTTATCTTTAAATTGATTTTTTAACTTAAAATTGAATTAATACCTTAAATGCGAAGTAATCAAAAAAACTGCTTACCTTTTAGTTTTAGCCGAGCTTTGTATTCTCTATATAGAAAACGATATAAAGTAAATATCAAGTGAAACGGCTACCAAACTTTTTTTTAGTCATCAAAATTTGATTACTTATATGCTTATGATTTGATAGCATTAAATTAATTTAAGTAAAGTATTAGCAATATTCACACAAAACTAAAAATAAAGAAAACTGCTATTTTTTTAAAAGTATGTTTAAAGCTATATTGGATTTTATTTCTAAAAATTTAGAATAATATTTTTTTTGTAAATTTTAGTAACATAATTTCAATCTACTAACGAGAGTGTATTAACTGAACAAATAGTATATATAAAAGTAGCATGCAAGTATGCTGGTTGAAAGTTTTTTATAATAAACTTTATTTTCTATACAGTTTAGCAATTTATGTCGTCACAAACGAATGCATGTAAAATGCAGAAATCAAACAAAATGTGTTGATTGCAATCAAATATTTTCAAATTCGAGTTCATTGGCAAAACATCGCAGATTTTGTGAAAAAACCAATGAAAATAAGCTTGGACAATCACTACAAAACAGTTAACTTAATTGCATTATATACGTTTAGTTTTAATTAATTATATTCAATTAAAGAGCTTGAAGGAATTTCAAAATAAAAGTTACTTTGATAAAGCAACCTTTTCATAACATAGGTTATGAAAAATCCAAAAATTTGTAAAAGCTTACAGTTCAAAGAAGAAAAATATTTTTTATCTTTAAGATATGCACCAAAAACTGTTTTACTAAATACCGGCAGTCAGTGCCGATGATAAGATTTAAAAATTTTTATCAGTAACAAAAATTATATTTGTTTCATCAAAGCACTCCCCAAATAAGGAAATTAAAAACGTTAATTCTCAGTGATAAGTGATAAAATGCAGACTCCCACAGAAATAGATCAAACATTATTGTTTGTTATCTTTTACTTTGAACATCGCTATTTTCTTTCGCATTACGCTTAAACTATATTCTTCTTTTCATTAAACTCAAGTTTTGTAAACTAAATACAAAATTTACTATACGCCATGGTTTAAAAGTTTACTGAATTTACCTTGAAATTTGTTTTTGTTAATTTTACAGTGCATTAAACCAAATCATAGAATAAAATATTTCAACACAGAATAAAAAGGTATTTTTTTATACAACTCTATTTATTAATTCAATTGTCGGAATGAATGTTGCTATATTTAAATACCACTTCTTGAAATCAGTTTCTTTTAGTTTCTTTAAATTTTCAGAATATTTCGAACTTTCAAAAATTGAATTTAAATTATATAAATTTTTGTTCAACTAAATATTTTTATTTTATGTTTACTTAGTACATCTACGTCATAACTAGTTAAAAAAAATTATATTTGTATTCAAAACTGTTTAACATTTCATTTAACTTTAAAAAAAAGAATCAGAGATAAGATTAAAAAAGTATAACAAAACATTGAAAAGAGTAAAATATTCTTGTTAAGTTGCAAGTGGTCTTTATATATACAACTGTTTTATGAGTTAAATAAAATTTATAGAAAAACACGTATAAAATAACGATATTTGTACAATCGAACAAATGTATATCGTTGACTAAAAAAGTGTTTTTATCATATTAGTCATTAAGTAAGCTTATTATATTAAAAACATATGATTATTACACTGTACCTTTTTTCTATAAATAAAAGACAAATTTTGTATTTTCTAGATTTCTTCAAACAACATACATCAACATATTTTCCACTTCTGGCGTCACATTTACCTTCCTTTGTTCAACATGAAAATAATCACAACTGTTTTCAACTCCCTTTTCAAAGAAACTTTTCTTCATTTGATTCAAAATCAATTGAAACTCAACATACAAGTGCTAATAAATTACAACAAAGTAAGAAAACAATGGCTCATGCTCAAGTTCAATGTAATAATCCTTCTAGTTTGAATGTTTCTACTAAAGAAATGAACGTTGGTTTTCCAGATTTTTTTTCGAGTTTTCCTTACATTTTCAATGCAACATCAAAGAGTTTTGAACCGTCATTAACAATAATTGTTCAAAAACTAAACCAACTAGATAAATCTGTTCAAACTGACTGTTATGCGATTAAAACAACTAACAATCATAATATAACGTATTTTACCAAGAAAATGTTAAAATCTAATGAAAATATATCAAATAATCATATTGAGAACAAATGTTCTAGCTTAAATTCTCTTAAGTGTGGTTTTAAAAGCAATTATAAAAACTTAAACATACAAAATAACTATAATACTTCAAATAAATTTTCTAGCTTAAACCAATTTGCAAATTTATTTTATCAGAATTCATCTTCTTTCAACCAATCTTTTAAAAAAGATACCTTTTATCAGTTTTACCAAAATAAAAGTCTTATTAATTCATTGGCTCTAAAAAAATATCAGTTGTTTCTAGCTCAATATATGGCTACTATATATCGTCATATGTACAGTCAAATGCTTAATAATATTCAAACTAACATGGACAAAGTAAAAGGACAAAGTAGTTTTCAATTTCAATTTAAAAGTGAAAAATTTTATCAAGATAGCCTCAAAAAGTCTGAGAAAATTAGTAACCTACGATTGTTCGAAAACGTTAATTTGTCTAAACACAAGTTTAGCGGTTCAACAGAAAATCTAATGAAATCAATCGAACAACAAAGCTTTTTAACTTCCCCATCACTTTTTGATACTGCTACATACTGCTCAAATGCAAGTACCTTGAACAAGTCATCTGAAATTTTAGTATCCTCAGATGCAAGTGATTCAGAGCCAAACTTTTCAGACAGTCAAATGCAACTTAAAACAAAGGAACAGAATAAGATTGAAAACGGTGTTAGATCACATCCTTACGCAAATTTTGAGCACTATTTTCAAAAAAACACCGATAAAAACATATCGTAAAGCAGCAAGACAATAGCAAAAAGAAGTACAAATGCCAGTTTTGTGGAAAGGTTTTTCCCCGAAGTGCAAACTTGACAAGACATATGAGGACTCACACAGGGGAACAACCTTACAAGTGTAAATTGTGCAATCGAATTTTTTCAATTTCTTCTAACTTGCAACGCCATATCAGAAATATTTACAAAAAAGTAAGTGTATAAACTAAGTAAAACTTTTATTAAAAAAGCTAACATTAAGTCTAAACTTATAAATTTATATAGTAACTAGTTTTATTTATTACGTATTTCATGCAAAGCTGTTTAAAACGACTATTTTATCAACTGATATAATACTGCAAGCTTTTTAATTCCTCGTGAAAAACTATTTTTAAAAAGTACTCTATTTTTTTTATACAAAAAACTAAAGAAAAATTAAATCTGTATTAAATTTTCCAAAATCTGTTTAAATATTAAACCATAGCAAATATACATGTAAATAAATATAAAATTTTCAGGAAAGGCCTTTTACGTGTTATACATGCGGTAGGTCATTTGGACAAGCGACAAATTTAGAACGACATTTGAAGAAGCATGAATTTCACCAAAACCAAGTTTAAGTATAACAAAATTTTCTAAACAATAAATAGCCTTACATAGGACTTTTTTATACATAAATGAAAAATATTAGCATCGTTTTTGTAGGTTTTCTTATGTTTAGGATTTTCAACTCCAATCCATTTTATTGTATGTAAACTTTTAATTATTTACCATAGGTTTTTTTGCTCAGTTTTAATATGTATACTTTTAAAACATTTTATACTTTTAATTTTAAGTTAAAACACAATAAATATTAAAACATTAAGAATTTAATTTATCAGAGTTATACAACAACATATATAACCTACACTTTAATTATAATAGTATGACTACATTAATTTTTTACGAACGAAATACTTTGCACGTTATTTATAGTACAAAATTTTACAAAATAAACAAAATTTAGTAATATTATGAACTTTTAATAACAAAATATGTTAAAAATAGACTTAAAAGTAGTTTTTAACTATATATTATATCAAAAACTTACGTAAACATTTATCGGAAAGTTGCAATATTTTTTCATACATTTGTCATAGTTTTGTTGCAGTTTTTTATTTTTATTGCGATATATTTTCTGTATTGTTTATATTTTATGGTGTTAAAAGGGTTTTCAAAACAAATTTTTTTTTTTAATACTTAACTAAATTGTTTAATTGCAACTGTATATCACTTGTATTTTAATCTCATTTAAAATAAACAACAACACCTACATACTTAATTTTTTAATTTTTTCATTAGCAGTGTGTGATTCCTTTTTAACAAAAGTGTTGAAGTTGTTTCTAGCAAGCTTTAGGTATTTAGAGTTAATTTTATTCAAACATTCATAATGACTGCTTTTAAATATATTCAACTGATATTGTGATATAACAAGCTAATATTTTATTTCAGCTTACTTTCAAAAAACATAACTTTTTAGTGTTGCTTTAAACTTATACAACTAACAAAAATAAAACTATTATTTACGATAGTGGTATGTAATATAAATTTTGTAACATAAATAAAAAATATCCTTAAATAGTGGAGGTAGTTGTAAACTATTCAAGAATCACATTTTAGCATGCTTTCAAAGTAAAATAACATTACTTAGACCATTTTGATGTAAAAATCTAAATTAGATTCAAATAAAAAACCTTTATTCAACTTTCATAAAGCAAAATTGAAAATTTAAACGAAACTTTAAATTATGTTTTCTAAAAGGTTTGGTCTTATCTTCGTAGAACTTTTAAAACGTATTAATGCTTGTTCTTTAGGTTTAAGCTTTTAATTCTTAAGTTATCGCCTTGTTTAAAGTATGTTTAATGAGTTTACCAAAAGATTTGGTTTATTTAAAATACTTTCAATTTATTAATAAAATTACGGTTAATTTAAAACTTTCTCTCCCTTTTATACACTACTTTTTCTTATTGACAACTATTAATCCAATAAAATTTAAATCGAATATACTTTTTCTAAAACCAATTTTTTTTTTTTTAACTTATACTTTAAACTTTCTTAAAACAAACTAAGTATAACTATTGTAAGATTGTTTTTACCGTCGACAAAAACATATAAAGCATGCACTTTTTAAAACATTTATATCACAAACTATGCAAAAAGAAGTTAAACTTAATTTTTGTAACAATAAATGAATAGTAATGTTTAACATTCGGAAGTACTTGAGTACTGGGCGGGCATCTTAATTATTCGTAATTTATTGTTGTGTTTCTTGTAATTAGCCTGATAGTTGGCACCAGGGGCGTCGCGTGGGGTGTTGCACTGCCGCAACTGCACCACCTTGAAATTTTCTAAGAAAAAAAATAAGTATCTATAACGTTTTCGTTATTTTTTTGAACGAAATCTCTTTTAAAACTTCAATTTTGAAAACGACCATTTTGCCCACTTCACTGACGCAAACTCTTAGCTGACTGCCGCAAATGAACTCAAAAAAGCAAAATTTCTTCAAGAATTACCGCAAAATCAATATCTTGCGGTAAGTAAGCTAAGTTGAAAATTCCCTAAAACAGGACTTGCTTAAGTATCATCTACAAGCTATTGTAAACATAAAATAAAAACAAAGCAAGCTACTGCAAAGGATTAAACTTGAGTTTATGTACCCACATGATTTTTTAAATTTAACAGATCACTTCTATTAAAAGATTTGTCATAAATTGCATATTTTGAAAAAAAAGATAAAAACCCTAAATCACCAAAGTCTTAGAAATTTGATTTTTTATTTTAATCTGCATACATAAACTTAACTATAACTGATTATTGTTATCATAAAGTTAATAAAATAAATAATAAAATTCAAGTTCTGAAAAAAAGAATTAAGAAGTTTATTATAAACTTCTAGTTCACTCTTACAGAAAAATATTTTAGATTTATATTAAATAAAAAATAGTACTATTGAAACAATCACATATTTAAATTAAGTAAATAGCCTTAATTTAGAAACTTTGATTACTTAGAGTAGTTTAACATTTTAGGAAAATTTAGTCTACCTCTACTTTATATAACTTTTGGTTTAATTTTTTCATAAACAAAGCAAAAATTTTAGATAAAATTGTTGAAACATGGTTGCCTTGCCTCATAATCAGGATAACTTAGAAATGTTAAAAACTCAAGATGACCTAAGATAAATTAAAACAGACCAAATTAGAAAAATATTCAGGCTGACTAAAGCAGTTTTAATTTTTACTCTGAAAATAACAAGGTTATTTAAAATTAAAAAATAAGTGTTTTACCCCTATGGCCACATGAAAACTAACTAACCAAACTTTTACTTCTATAATGGTTACATATTTATAAATTATCTTTAAAATTCTTGAAAAGTTCAACAGCCTCACAACTAAACTTAAAAAAGTTGAGCTCCTGAGAAAAATACTGTCATCAAAATGAAAAACAAATAAATATTAAATAAAGAAAAGATACCCTTAAAAAACTATTGAATTTTCAACCTCCAACAAAAAACATTAAAATTAGAAAAAAAGTTAATAAAAATGTTAATGTTTGTAAAAAAAAATGTGCAAATTAGTGAGGAGTAAGGGGGGAGGGTGTATAGGCACTTTTTTACATGTTGTTCTTGTTTTAACTTTTTCAGAAAGCTAATAGTTACTCTTTAATAAACTTGAAATTTCCAATTAAACTTTTAGTTACAACCAGTCAAAGCCAGAGAGTACAATGGTTTATTATACAAGGAGCAAACCAAAACAGCAAAAAATACAATTTTACTGAAAACCTATATTCTCCATCATTTTTAAAACAATATTTAATTAAACTTTTTCATCCTAATTTTTTTAAAACTTTATACTTTTGTTGAAGAGAAGTTTAATTTTTAAGTATCAATATATATGTTTATATATACAAAAAAAAAACTTTTGTTATAACTTTTTTTTTCTTGGTGTTTTAAATATCTAATTTAGCAATTTTTTTTGTTTTATAAAAGAAACATCTAAAGATTTTGAGGCCAACTTACAAAAAAAAAGATATGATTTTAGTGAATTGATTTATTTGTTTTTTAAGTTTATAATATAAAAATAAGGATTCATTTGTACCTCTGACTGTGAATTACAATATCTCAAAAATTTTAAGAATTTTTTATATTGATAAAAGATGACTTGTAGTTAAATTAAAACTGTATAAAGTAATTTCAGTAAAATAATTCTAAAGTAGATGTTAAGGGCATAAAGGGGGGGGGGGGGGTAAAACATTTTTTTAAACACTGTTTTAGTTTGTGCCTCCCATTATGAACCTTTTGTTGCCTTTGACTTTGACCGGCTATATCTTAAAACATATACTGAATTTTTAAAATCTGTAAAAAGCATCTTGTAGCTTAGTAAAAACTACATAAAATAAGATCAAATTGTTTCATCCCCCCTATGCCCTTAAAAGCAAAGCTTATCTTCAGGTGTAGCAAAAGTTCAGAGAAAATTTAACTTTTGTTCTCAATTTCTTGTTATGATATTTCCTTCAAAAACATTATGGAAATAAATTAATGTAGCTTATCATTGCTAAAACCACATTATTTCGAATCGAATTGACAGCTTAGTATCAGGTGCTACATAAAACTATATTCCTTAAATAAAGATAAAATTGCATATTCCTTGATTCCATAACTAAAAATTAAATAAATGCAATAACTTTTTTTTATAGTATATATGTTAAAATATGTACCAATACTAACACTAATAAATTTTTTTATCAAGATGTATTCTATTAAGATAATGTTTTAATCAAGTAGTAAGTATTAAATTAGAAAAAAAAAATTGTAACAAGTATATTTTATACTCTGAAAAATTATTAATAATCTAAAACATACAATTCAATCATACTTTTGCGTATAACATTTAGAACTATTTATAAAATATTGTTAATGTATATATATCATAGTAAATAAATTAAGGTAGTCAATTTTCAATGAGCAAACTCAAAAAGTTTATAAATATTTTGCAACAAAATGTCACATTCAATACAAACTGTACAATTGTTTTAAAACATAACAGAGTCGACTTATTTGGGTTGCCAAAACAAGAGAAGAAAATTTATATCGTCTTACTGACATAAGATAAGTTTTTCAAAAAACTTAACAAACTCCATTTTTGTAGTAACTTGCTTTAGGTTTTGTAATTCAAATAATTGTTTCAAAAAAAGTTTGATTTCTGCACTTATGTGCGTTTAGCTAAAAACGTCATCATGTTTTTCTTTTAAGTATATTTTCAATTAATGTTATGTACATTGTGTATTAACTTTATTTTGAACTTAAACAGCTGAAGATTATACTAAGAAAATATATAAAACAATTGAACTAATTATTTTATATATCATAATTAGTAATAAATTTTGTATACTATATGTAGCATATGTATAAAAGGTTTTTTTTTTAACTTGTATTTTAGTCATAAACCTTTTTAAAAACTTAAAAAATATCAGTTTTAAGGTCAAACCAGTAAATACCAGAACTATTTAATGAAACAAAACATTTTAAGTATAAGCAACATTTTCTTAACTAAGTATTCTAAAGGTTTTAATATATAAAGATACTTATAAACAATCTCGACACTAAAAGTATGTTTAGTTTTTGGGCGAAAAAAAAAACTTTACAAATTAAAAGGAAGCTATTTGTAAACTTGACACGATAAAAAAAGGTTTGTTTGCAAAAAAAATTTTATTTAATAAGTAATTTTGATTAAATTCTTTGTTTTAGCTTTTGTTGAATAATTGAGTATAACATTATTGTTTTCTTAAAAACATATTTATAAGCGCGAGAAATTAATATAGAAATTTAGTAATACAGCTTTTTTCAACAGCTTATCACAATTTTCAATAAGTAAAATATGTATTTTGTTTAAACTAATAATATTTAAAAAATAAAGTACGTGTTAAATAGCTAGTTTATATTTGTCAATAACTTTTTTCTTTTAAAAGCTTCATTGTTTTTTTTTTTTAATGAAAATAACCAAATTCATTTAATAATTATGCATCTTGAAAACAACTGAAATATTAGTCTATGCAATATGTTTACACTTAGAACAGGTTTAAGTGTAAATGAGAAAAACAGTTTTATCTAAAGTAAAAACCTTTAGTTTAGACCAGGGGTCGGCAAACTGCGGCCCGCGGGCCAATTGCGGCCCGCGAAGGGTAAATCTGCGGCCCGCGAGCACATTATTTTTTTGAATGTAATGCGGCCCGCGAAAAAAAATTTTGTGGCCCGCGAGCATGTAAATGTGGCCCGCTGAGCAAAAATATATTTCAAGATAAATTTTTTTTAGTAATTCGATTTAATTTGATTAGTTTGGTTTTAAATCTTTGTATAACATTTTAAAATAATTAGAAGAAATTACTGCTTTAGTTTAAAAATGTTAATAAGACAGATTATCATTCTGACAGGATATTTTTCTCAGTTTCATGTTAACTTCTTTTTTACAACAGCAAGTAATTATCTAAAAAAAAGAGTGTAAATAGTGCTTGGATTTAATAAGTTTGTTATAAGACACCTATTTAATAAATAAGTAAATGCAAATGTTTTCCATTTGTGCAAAAGTATTGCACAGTAATTAACTAAAGTATCATTTCTTTATAGCTTAGATATTTTTTTCCAATAATTTTTATACCTAAGTTTCTTTTATAGATTTTTTATTTGTAAATGTTATATTTTGGTGTAAAATTATTTAAAATAACATAGTAATAAGAAATAAGGTTTTTGACACATTTTAAATTTTTAGAAGTTTTCTTTGCACTTTAAATTAATTTCTACGCATACCAACTTAAAAAGATGCTCATATTTTAAACCACTTTTTATTTAATACTTTAGTTAGTTTAAGTTTAGTTTATGCATAACTTTCTAACATTGTTGTTTCTACATGTAATACCTAAATTTGTACAGACACATTTAAAAAAATATATATGACATAAAGTAATACAGTTTTTTTTAGGTATACATTTTTATTTTTCAAACATTGTTTTTGTCAAACTAAGTTAATTTTAATGCCTTGCATACCAATACACACAATTACTGTTTTTTTGAGTTACCTATTTAATATAAACTAGATTTAAGGATGGTAAATTTATTAAGTTTGCACATTGTTCAAAACAGTTCAAATTCAAGCAAATAAACAACTAAACATTACCACACACTCAGACTATCACTATTTGAAGACTTCAAATCTCAGGCCAACTAAGTCATTTTTAAGTTTTTGGCTAGAATTGATTTTTGTTTACAAAAATAAAAGGAATGTTTTTGTTGACTCAGATTGGCTTTTTCGCTTGAATGAGTGGCAAATTAAACTTATAATGTATGTTTTGCTCAATCCACAGTGTTAGTTTGAGTTATAATATATCTTAAGTTTTAAGTCTTGCAGCTGATATAATTCAAAACATTATTTATAATATTGTGTACATTTAAGTGTGAACAATCAGTGAAGCCAAAAAACTTGAATCCCGTAAAAGCTTTGAATTTGAAAATTCATGCTTAAAAAATCTGGAAAAAAAACTTGTATTTGAGAATTTTTGATAAACCTGAATTTCAAACAATTTTTACATGTAAAGTAATGAAGTTTCCAAAATATTTTTTATGAAGTCAAAATTTACCAAATAAATATTTTTCTATTAAAAAATATATTAAAGTAGCTTAACGGTATTTTTTAATATTGATATACTTTTTAAGACATTTTTTAACTTTAATCAAACTTTATACTAAAAATAAAAGAAGGAATGTACTTCCAAAAACTTTGTATTGGTGCATTGCACCTTTACTTGTAAAATTTCACCGGTTGTTGTGCTTCGCGTTGGAACTAAACCAAGAAATTCTACTAAAATGTCTAAGTTAAAAAAAATCTATAATAAAAGTTCTCAGATGAGCAAAGGTTTTTCTATCAGTGCTCTCATGTTAACAGATTGATTAAAGTCTTAATTTGATTTATTCGACTTTGTAACCTTAATGCATTTCCTAAACACGACTTCTTGTTGTCATTGAAGAAAAAAGTTTTTCATTACCGCCAAAATAAATTCTTTAAAAAAGTTTTCAATTATAAACGGTATCTCATTTTAAGTAATAAATTTTGCTACTTTATAACTTGCCTTAATAGTTTTTTCTGATCATTCTGTAGTTACTGAAGATAATCATGTGCTTGTTGGAACTGACTTTGGTGATTTGTTTTTTTATCGTTTCTCGCAATAACTCCTAACTAACGGCTTTTTATTCTTGTAGCTCGTCCTATATTTTACTAGCACTATTTTTAAATGCAATACTTTCATTGCAGGTAAAGAATTGCTAGAATGCTTAATAAAAAATAAGTTTTTCTACTTCACTAATGACCCAATAAAGTTTTATACTTTTGTTAAATTTCTTTAAGAAACTTAATTGTCCAATCCAGCTGACTTATATTTTTTTGGCATGTTATTTACTTACTGTTAATAACCTTCGTAATTTCTTTATGTTGTGAACTTTATTTTAACTGGGTTGCTACACAAACAGGCTATTCTAAAAGCTTGAAAACTCAGGTGTGTGTGAAACTTTTATTTCAAACACTTTAAAGAAATGTTCCAATTCTCAGAATAGTTTTTATGACTGTAGTGTAGTATACTAATTGTAGTTTTTCTTGTTTTCTTACTATTTGTGTACTTTTTGATAATGATGATATTTTAAATAGGTATTTAAGCTTGATTAACAGCTATTTATTAGCTCTTTCAACTTTTAATAAACTTAGGCTGGTTTGATACAACTCAGACATTTTTGCTTTTTAAATGGCAACCATGTAAAAGACTAATTACTAATAAAATATTTTATTAAAGTATTCCAGAACTTGTTTTAGCTTTCTGGAATACAAAAAGGTATTAGTTTTATTAAGTTAACTAATTACTAAATTTTTTAATGAGTGTAAATTATTTACCACGCAAAAACTTTTTTTAAAGTAAATATTCTTAGAACTATGAAAAAAGGTAACTAATATAACAAATGTACAAAAGTAACCCATAAATTATCTTTCAAGTTAGGTTTTTATAGAAAGTTAGGTTGTAGATAAAATTAAATAAATATTAAGTTTAACTTATTAAGTGCTTATGAAAGTACATAGTTTATTAACACTTATGTATATTAGTCAACGTAAATTCTATTCTAAAAAATATTAATTTAAATAGGCATTCTATGTATAGCTGAAAGTCTTTTAAAATAATAAGGTGAATAAAAGTAAAACTTTTCTCTAGTGTGACTAAAACTAAAACCAAAATATTTTTCAAAATTCACTAAAACTAAAACTGCGGCCCGCGAAGACTTTGGAGACTTTAAATTTGGCCCGCGACCACCAACTGCCTGCTGACCCATGGTTTAGACTAACGTGTGTTTTAAATAAAAGTTGTTTCAACTTGTCACGTACACAAACATTTTATAATTATAAAAGACTTAATTTAAAGATCATACAACGAACTAAAATAAAGTAGATTTAGTAAACTTAGATATTATACGATTGGAGGTAATACCTAGTGCTTCAAAATTAACGATTAACAAATTAAAACTTTAATAACTTTTTATAGGAAAATATGCTACTGAAAATGCTAAACAACTAAAACAGTTGTTCTAAAAAAAAATAATACTTGTGTTAATTAAGTTATATTTATATACTGTATACTTTTCATAAACGGTCAAACAATGATTATTATTTTTGAGAAATATATAAACTTTAATCGTTAACTCATATACTTTGAATTCATATTCTTTTATTTCTTTATTTTAAACGAATTTGTAACAACTTAAAAATAAAATAAATACGGTACTTTCGAGTTTAAAACCGTTTTTTTAAATATAAAAGTGATAGTTATCATACATTTTTATACAAAGCATCGTTTATCATTTCTTATTAAATTAAAACATCAAGAGCAACAATATTTTAAAGAAATATTTTTCATATTAAAATATAATAAACTAAAAAATTGAACGTACAGGTATTTCTATTATAACAAAATCATTGTTCGCTATAACTTTTAAAATATCATGTTTTTAGCATTAATGATGTTTAAGAAAGTTTTTGTTTAATTAAAAAATATACCACTTGGTATGACACCTCAGATTACAAATCACAAAACAAAAACGTTGTTTGATTATTTGGTGTAATCATCTTATTATTTAAGTAGATAAATCGAATTAATAAAAATTAAACTTTTAAAAGACATCGGCGAAAGTCTGCAGGCAGGAGCCTGGACTTTTGTATGCATTGAGACACGCTCAAGTTTGATAAAACGGTTGACCATATTAATTCGATAACCAGACTTGCCTTCAGTAGACTTAGACCAGTTTCGTCCTGATTAGAACTCATTAATAAACAATGAACTTTACGGCAAGATAAACAACAACAGCATCCGAGACAATCCTACGACCGGTTTCGTCCTTATTAGGATGCTGTTGTTGTTAATCTTGCGGTAAAGTTCATTGTTTATTAGCAATGGCACATAACATCTTAACTTTGTTGATGATGGCCGAAATAAATACTAGCTAGAACTCATTAGTAAGTCACAACCAAAAAACTTGCAGTCGTCAATCTACAAACGGTTTATAAATGCAAGCATGAAGCAATCTTTTGCTGGCAGTGATCAGTGACATCAACAAGGTCTTTTGTCGTGAAACGTTCATGACATTGTCCACTAGGCAAGACATCTGGTACGGTTGTATTAGATACACTCAGCAAAAGCTTCGTCAAATGCTTTGCAGACATTAAATAAAACACTTATCAATTTAATCTTTTTCAGTTTTACTTATCTACCGAAGCAATATATTATTTCATTTAAAAAAGAGCCAAATTGCTACAACCTTTAAACTAATTAGTCTAATACGTGAAGCTTATTAATAATAGGTTTAAAAATAGTAGATGAAACTTTAGTTATAAATTTAAAACTATAATGTTTATTTTTAATAAACATACTATTTAAAATAACTTTTAGACAGAAACTTATGAATACTTAAAAAAAAAATCCTTTAAGGTTTAATTTTAGTAGTTTATACATGTATATATAGTGTTCACTGTTTTATACAACTGGTAATTTATCAAAAGTCTATGAATAAACTAAGCTGATTAAAAAGTAATTTCAAGATACAATACTGATTAGACATCATGGTAAATTATAATAATAGAATTACTTATAAAGACTTTGTAAATGTACAAATACTTTATAGTTTTAAATATTTTGAATACAAAATTGTACTTCAAACAAAATTATGTTCTAGTAATTATAACTAAAACTTAAAAAACATCAATTTTAATGAACTCTAAACTTCAACTTTTAGCTGAATAGAGTTTTTTTTCAAAGTATTTAGAAGCATACAGTAACCTCTCGGATCTTTACGCACTCGTGACGTTACGCATTCTCGTTTAGTTACGCATTTCAGAATTCTATAAAATTCAGAAAATAAAAATTTTATTATTTTTTAATATTGCACAAATTAGGTTTAATGTATATTTTTAAATTGAACTATGTTTTTGAATGCTAACACACCTCTCTATATCTTTAGACTTTGTAAATTTATGTTCCTTGACTAATTGATAAATATTTAGTTATATCTCAGTATATCAGAAATTTTGTTAACAATAAGAGATTAAATCGAAATTTTGAAATAAACACGACTGTGTTTAATAATGTAAGTATAATGAAATAATGAGAGTTTAAAAAACAAAGAAATAATATATCAGTCTTGCCCTATATATTAATATACACTATTTTATAGTTGTAAAGAAATGCTTAATTATAAATTAATTTGCTAAGTAGAATAGAATATAAATGTCACATATAGAATACTTAATATTAATTATTTATAGTAAAATTATTTCTACTCGTATTATTATTTTATAGAAATTCAAATCCTTTTTTTAATATATGTATAGTTTTATCTGTTACTTTAATATTTATAAATAAAGTAAACAAATAGTTAAAAAAGGGAAAGTGCACAGTCTGCTTTTAACTAGAAGCATTATAAAAAAACAGCCATTATAGTGAGTATATTTGGTACCTCTCGTTTCTTTACAGTCTCTCATATCTTTACGCACTTTTTCTGTAGACACAATGTGCGTAAATAAGCGAGTGGTTACTGTACTTAATTTATTATGATACAAAATATAAAGTTAACCTGTAAAAGCTAGTGTATACAATTAGGAACAAATGTATGTATTTTAGAGAAATAAGTTACAAAAACTAAACATTTTTTACTCATATAGTTACAGCTTAGCAAAACTTTATATATTTTAACTAAAATGTAAATAAAATGCATGGTAATGTCAATTTTAAATTTAAGTAACATACCTTAGCAGTTTGTGCCAATATAAATCCTCAATGGTGTGAATTCATATTTAATGTATTTTTAATTTCAACTATAATTAGCTGATTTTTATGTTTTATTGTTTTTAGATTAATAGTTAACTTTAATTAACAAACAATTTTTACGTCATGCATGATATAACGTTTGGAGATACTGACGTTTCTTGCACAAAAGAAAAAGTACAAGAAAATAAATCTCACCACAATGGTGTGACAGAAGCAGAAGGAAGAAGTGAATCTCAGAAGGAGGTAGGAGCAACGTATAATGGAACTAGTGCTTCTTCCGTGCAAGAAAAAATACAAGGAGGTGAAACCCAACAGAAGGATGAGGCAGAAGCAACTGAAAGTGAGGCACAAATAAGAGAAGGAGCTACGTTCAATGAAACATGCAAGAAGGCAGATTCTTCTGCGCAAGTAGAAGAAAATAGAATCAAAGAAGTCGAGTCCGGAAACGTGGTAAAGACACAAGGGGATATTTTTGTGGGTAGAATCAAACGAACCACTGAAAATCACGTTATCAGAGAGTACTTTGAAAAGTTTGGTGTGATCGATTATTTTGCTCGTCCTATCGATAATCTAAGTCTCAATAAGAAAAAAAATCGTTCAAAGTTTTGCTTCATTGGCTTTGAAAATACCGATGTGATAAATCAATTGAAAAATACGTCACTCATAATTGACGGTGCTATGGTAAAGATTGAAAGACATGAAAGGGATCGAAAACGAACTAACTCATGGATGTCAAATGAAAAGATTCCAAAATCAATGACCTTTAAAAAAAAAAGCATTGATTCTAATTTACTACCTCAAAGATTAAGATCTAGTCCTGATGAAAGGCCTCAAAGATTGAACTATTATCCTGATACACGACCGCAAAGATTAAGTTCTAGTCCTGATGTACGATCTAGAAGATTAAATCTTAGTCCTGATACACGACCGCAAAGATTAAGTTCTAGTCCTGATGTACGGCGTCAAAGATTAAATTGTTATCCTGATGCACGACCTCAAAGAAAAAGGTTCTATTCCCACCAAAATAATTGGAGCCACGGTGGGATGAAAAGACACTCTAGTGGATATGTACTTGAAAGAAATATTAACTTTAGTAAAAGAAAATGTGCTCAAAACAAGTATTCTCAGGGTAGAGATTGGTAAGCCTGCAAAAGGAAAAGTACCGAAAGCAGTTAAAAGTCGTATTAAATAACTGCAGTCTTATTTCGTTGTTAGTTCAATAAACTTTAGAGCTTATGTCATATTCTTATTTTTAAATTGTAAATTTTTTTATTTAATATATTAATTATTCTAACATAAACTTAGTTTTTTACGTTGTTAACAATTACATTATTATTTTATTAATACTAAAATAACAAAGTATTGATTAGAGAAAATATTCAACTATAATTTATTGTATGAAAAATATTTTTGCAAATGTGTATTTTAATTTTTTTCCTATTGATACGAAATAAAATCTTTAGGAACAACATATTGTTCTTTTCAACATTTTGATTATACTACGTCTAAAAATAAGAACCGTCATCAAATATACTTTATGTCTGTTTTGTATCCATTTTGAATTTTTAACGTTGGAAATGTCGATTTATAAGCGGTATCCGTCATAGGTCAATACATTAATTTACTAATAGCTTAACATGTATATTATATCTACAAACAAAAATTTTATTGCGGTTCTAATCTACTGCAGACATAAAATGAAGTTTTTCTTATGCCTTTTAGTTTGAATTCAATTAAATTGCAAATTTTCAAATGTGGTTTAGACGATTAAAATTTTTAAGAACATTTTAAAGTACAAATACACGAAGATTATATTTTAGTTACATTATGGTATTTTTTATCCTTTTATTAAAACAATCTTGTCAAGGTTATTTTTATCAATTATAAATTAAACGAATAACAAACATTAAGTAAATGAAACACATTTATAAAAGATTACAGTGTAGTTAAAATGTCCTCATAGATTACTAGCATATTAAAAATAATATTGTTTTAGGTATAAATATTTTAATTGCAGAAAACTGTTTGTTCAAAAAAAGTTATTGACACACAATACTAAGTCATTCAAAAAAATTTTTTTGTACCTTAAACTAATAAATACTTATAATAAAAATTTAAAGCTAGTTATAAGTTTGTGTTTTGATTTCAATAAAGTTATTAATAACTTACTGTAAACCTAAAGTTTGTATCAAAACTTTTATGCTTTAAAAAACAATTTATTTGTTTTACACAAGTAGTTAAAAAGCATACTTGTACATCTTTACTGCGCTTTTTTGAAATCAAAATTGCTACACAATCAAATTTACCTTTAAAATGTGCAACCTTTACTTTTTATAACTTTAATTAAAAGATACAAAGCTAAGCGAATATACTTTGCGTTTACTAAATGTTTAAAAAAATTAAACTGCATTGTTTATTTTTAGATTTTTTCAAAACATCTTTTCTCAAAAAGACTTATAATTATCATTGTTCTAGATAAAACAAAAACAACTACAAGCTTAATTTTTTAAACACTAGAGCGCAGTACAGGATCATCAACAACGATCTTCGCTACATGCTGCAACCTTAATTCAGTCATCTGCGACCTTGTCGTCATCAGGACTTTTCAGTCTAATCACGTTGAACTTCTGTTCAAGTAAAACGAAGTTAAACAAAAATCGTTTTGTCGTTTAGACCATCTTTTAAAATCTTATGTATTCTGAAAATACAAATCGATGTCATAAAGGCGAAGCAATCACAAAACATAAAACATTTCTATTACTGCTACTAAAATTAAATCTTAAGTAGAATAAGTGTTGTTGAAATGAATTTAAAGTCGCACATAAAAGGTGAGAAATAATCACAGAACACAAGTGTGTACACTCAGACTAGTCTACCTAGTTTTTTAAAAACTAGAATTTAGTCGTAGTTTTTCATGAAGTCCTTATAAATGTACTACATCTAAGTTTTAAATAATTATCAAGTAGTATGTTTAGAAAATTAGTTCTAATTAAAAACATACCCTAAAAATAATTCTACAACTCATTAGTTTACCTAAATGAATTTTATTGAATACAAGATTTTAGAATACACTTTTGAATTCAAAAATTGCTTAAAAAAATGTAAAATTTTAAAACAGGTTTTTAGTTATAACGATAGAAATTAATGAAAATATAACTTTAAACAAATATAACTTAAAAAATAATAAAGACAAAAATTATGTCTGTAGAAAACACACTGCACTAGCCTTATTGATTTGTATTGTAATATAGTCGTAATTTATAATATTATGTAAAATGATCTGAGAATATTTATTATGTGTATATTATATTTTTGAATAATCTACGATTCAAATTAAATTTACGAATTATTTTAGTTTGCTTAAAAACGTAAGCTTAATAAAATACTATTTATTAATTATAAACATAAGTATGTAGTTGTTGTTCGAATGATATGGTATACATGTTATTCTAACGTCTTAATGGAAAAAATCATTAGTTTGATTTACTCTGAAGTAGATTTTTACTTATTTTAGTAAAATTATAATCTATTAAATTCTTATATTGAATAAAAATTGCGAATTATCTAGCTGTTTTGGTTCTTTTATTATTAATTAACGCACTCAGCTAAATATGCTTATTAAAATAATATCACATATCTAATTAGTTACTTTTATTTGTGATAATTATATGTAGATTTCCAAAATAACTTATTTACTATGCATTTAATTGTTAATTTTAATATTTGTTTTACATGTTTTAGGCTATATTTTTTTTTATAAAAGACAAAAATATGTTTACAATTGATTTTGTTACTGTTTAAGTCCTTTAACAAGACATATTTATTTTATAGCTTGAATCGGCATAAATCGTTATTGATTTGTCAAAACTAAATTGTAAAATGATTAGTTATTTAATAAACTCAACATTTAGAACACAGCATAAATCTTTTTGTGGTAACATTGTTAACACTTTACTAAAATAAAACAAAAATCTATCTGTTTCCGAAGAAAAAATAAGTACATTAACAAGTAAAACTAATTACTTACCTCGGATTGCATGTTTTGAAATTAAGATCCAATTTGCTAACAGCTAAATTTTTTTTTCTCATACCATGTCATACCAAAGATGATACTTTTTTTAATAATATAAACTCTACTAAAATGGATTTAATTTTACAGGTACCGTGAAAACCCGATCACAGTAGTTCATAAGCAATTTGCAATTTTATGTTACACTTACGAATTTTCAAAGTTATTTTGTAATAAAAATATATATTAAATAAATATTAGGAAGATTAGATTTTTGTAAGACGGCTAGGTTTTCCTTTAATATTTAATTAAAGGAGACTGAGAGGAGCAGTGTTGCAGTTCATTACTCACATTTTTTAAATTTGATAATGATAACAAATACTTTCTTAAAATAAAAACGTAACATACTAACTACATATTATTTTTTTGGTTATACTACAATTGTTTTATAAGTTTTCTAATGTTTGTCAAAATTATTTAGATAATATTAAAGAGTTTATTAGCATATAAGTATAATAGTTAAAGTACTAAATGAAAGCCCCTCTATGTGTAACTAAAATTGACTAAAACTAAAACCGAGTGAAATTAAAAACTGCGACCCCCGAAAATTTTCAGACAACAAGTTTGGCCCACGACGGCTCCTGGCAAAGTATCTAAAGATCTTTTTTTTTTTTTTGTAAGTGTTGAACTCTTAAAACCGATAAACTTATTATAAAGCATTGTGAATTCAATATAGAACAAAGTTTGGTCATACGTATAGTTTTTACTTTTGTTTTAATTTTATAAGGCTTACGTTTATATACTTGTTTTTACTTTGAAATTTGATAGTTTAAAATTTTAATAATTATTTTGTTAAATAAAAGCTTATAAAAGCTAAAATATACCAAAATACTTTTACTTAAAATCTTAAAAATGTTTATTGAAGACAATTTTACTTAATGTATGAAAAAACTATTGGCGTTCGAGTTGTACACCATTTTGGTACAGTTTAACGTCTAAAAGATTTTACTGTATGTCGCTTAAAAGATTCAACTGTTTTTAAATAACGTAAAAACACATGCGTTAAAATTCAACTTAAACTTTTGTTTTTCAAAAGCATTAAGTGCTAGCAGTTTTATTTTTCCATAAATTTAATAAGGAAGTTTAAAAAATCTATTTTGTCTTTAAGATATAAACACTCGAGTGTTAACAATAAATTTGTCAACAATAGTAGTGCCTGAATTACGATGAGTAGTTTAATTTATAAGTATCACCATATATAGGGGTATAAGTAGAACATCTTCACATTTACATTAATAGGCAGATTCTTACAATTGTAAATATTTGGCTAATTTGTTTAAAACTTGTGCAGTTAAAATCGATTGCTAAGTACTTTTAGTTTCAAAAACTTAGTGTAGAGCAGGGGTCGACAGATATTTAGTGGTCGCGGTCCAAAAAAAATATATATCAACACTCATGAACCGTTGTTCTAGCTTTTTTTTTTACTTTCCACAACAGACTCGAAATATGTATTGTAAGTTTCTTTAAATATTTCCAATTAATTATTGTTTTAAATTCAAACTTGAGACATCTATTGAACGTATCACAAACTTTAAATATTGCAATATTAAGTTACGCTGATAAAAACTTTAATTAATGTTTTAACAAACATCAAGTTCTCGGTTATACTTTTCACTAAAACTTGACAGTCTATTTTAACAATCTATGGACATTTAAGTAAAGATATTTTAACTCTGTTGGTTACATATTTTAAATCTATTGGTTTTTTTCGTACGGAAGGAAAGTTACAATGAATTAATCAATCAATATGCTTTTATTGATACAGCAATGATTTGGTATGCCAATAAAGAGCAAATAGAAAAAGTATATTGATTTTTTTTCATAAAAGTTTTTTGACTTATAGCACCGAAAAAATATAAACAAATATTTGTAAATCTATGATATGCTTCAAGTATAATTTTCAAAAGCACTGATACTGTAAATTAGTTTACATTGATAACTTACTTGTGTCATGATAACTTTTTATGAAACGTTTTGTTAAAAATTTAGTATGGTTGTTGCTTTATATGAAACTTTTTTCCAACATAAAGTTTGATATTTAGAGGGTACTCGATTTACAAGTTAAATTAAGTTATTTTTATAATAACATAAAATAATGGTAGCTACTTGTTTTTATAACTATTTAATTGAATTAAATTTCTATTAAACTATTAAATTAACTATAACTATTATATATATATATTTCAACATATAACTACTATATAACTATTAAATTTAATATTAAATTAAAAAAACCAAAACAAATGTAATAAAAGACTGAGAATATATGTTAAAATAAATTAAATAAATGTTAAGAATTTAAAGACTTGTAAGTAAGAAGTATTGAATGTTTTGTGATTAAAATACTGATTATACGTAAAAAATAATATAAATTTTTAAAATTTAAAAGTACATATTTTTTATTTTTTCTAATGTCTTTTAAAATTAAAACAAAACAAAAACATCTATAATGTTAAGAAACAATAAAAAGCTTTAAGTTCGAAAATACTTAAACTATAATATTTTTGTTGTCAAAATTTTAATATTATAAACATTTTAAACAAGCATAAACAACTTTTAAAGCTTAATTATCTTTAAGAAATTATAAAAATATGTAAGTATAATTAAAAAACTATTAAATTTATTATATGAACTTAATATTTTTAATACCAGCAGTTTCAAAACAAAAAAAAAACTTTTAAAACTAAAGTACAGTCTTGAGGTAAGTTAAAATAAATATTTGAATTAAACTAATGAGTTAGAAAAAAAACTAAGGTCATTTAGATAAGAAAATTAGCAACAACACCATTAGTAAAGACACCATTTAATAAACAAATAAACATTAACAGGCTAAACAGTTGAAAATGGTAGTTAAAATATTTGAAACACAACGAATAACTAATATAAGGTTTTCTTTTTAAATAAAGGTGTTTAGGTGTTTGCAAAGCTAGATATAGTTGTTTTCAGAAAAATTTACTTATAAAACGATATTGCATTTGCGTGTAACATATAAAATATAACATATTTTTAAACATTTTTATTGATATTTATTTTAAAAACCCATTTTAGTTACAGCTGTAGTGATTTAGAAAAATTACTCAGAAAATTTTTATAAAGGTTTTGGAAAATAACTCTCTTGCCCTGCTACTCTATACTGAATCATCTAGAAAGTTGTGAAGTAATATAGAAATTGTGACGTCATTAAAAAGTTGTAACGTCATCGTCACTGTTGATGCAACAAAGAAGTTTTCCAACTTGATTATTCGGTTGTCCTTATTTAAAAAAAGTATTTTAGATTAACCACTTATTGCTTTACATATAAAAAAAGATTTATCATTTTAAGACCAAATATCCTATTGTAAACTAACGAATTCTTAAGCGTTTAGACACGTACTTTTACAGATTAGTGTCAGTTTGTCAAAGTTTAAGTGAAATAAGTTTGATTTTTTTTATTTCTGTTGTACTTTAAATTTTTTAACTTATAAAGTTAATAAAAAGTTAAACTGTTATTTACTTTTATAAACTACCAGTAAAAATCATTTCTTAAACAAATACAATTATTTAGTTTACCGCTATTAGTTTAATATTTTATTGTTAAACATTTTCTTTCAATATTTAAAGTACAAACCAGATTGCATTTCTGCTTTAAACTTTTTTCTTGCTATTTTTACAACTTCACTGGGGGTTTTCTTAAAAGCTTTTTCACTGTAAACTCCTAACTTGACATCCCCAAAATTATCATAATTTTTGTTATCAGCTGACTTTTCAGCAGCTCCTTCACTAGTATTGAATTGATCAACAAATGTTCTGACTTTTTTATTACTCGAAGGTACATCAGATCTTTTCTATTAATAAAATTTTTCATTTTAAACACAGTTCAAATTTTAAAAAACCACTTGTTTTTAATATTTTAAATAAACCATATTTTATCAACAAAGTTCTATATATTATATTGTAAGTAGTATAGTAAGTTACGTCACATATTAGCATTGTGAATAAAAATAACTATAATTTTGGTCTGTCAGCTGCAATTATAAAATGCTTCTGATTGGCCAAAAGTTTTATTTCGTTTTATTTCAGTAAAAAAAAGAACTGTTTAGTTTCATTGGTTACTTGGTAAGACGTAAGACTTTGGGCAAATTGGGTCAACGATAGGGGCTCTAATGACATTGAAGTACTGCCTTTTTGTTGTCTTATCTTGTTTGCATAACGCTGGGAATAAAAATCTGAGAAACTAAAACTTCAAAAATCTTATTACTGCAGCCGACTCAGATTTGGTTGTTCATTAAATTTGATGCGGAAAAACTATTTAAATTTATTAACTAACATAGACACATCTTTTGTGGCAATTAAATTTCAAGTATATGCTTTCGTTCAGATCTTTTATGGATATTTCGTTCTGTGAATATTAAAGGAAGTTGAAGAATAGTTTAAAGTAAAACTATTTTAACTAAAACTTAAAAACCTACTGAACTTTGAAATTAATCATTAAAAAAGAGTTAAGTTCGTATGTTTTGAATTAAAGTTAATATATTTAAATCTAACTTGAAATCAGTACATACTATTTTTTAGTTTTATATCTAAGTAACACTGCAGTAAAACTTACTAATGATCTTTTAACAATTTTAATCAAAAAACAAAACTAACCAATGTAATTTAAGTTGACATTTAGGAACAAACACTAATTTTGCACTACTAATATACATTATTTATAACGTATATCGTTTGTTGTAATTACTCAACAACTATATATTTAACTTACTATTGAGTTCACTCTTTTCAGCATCACGTTAGTGAGCGTGTTGATGCCAACATCACATTTGTCATTTGGAATTTTATCAGCATTAGGTGCCATCTCAATGAGCTTTTTAGCAGCTTCTTCAGTTTCTTGCTCGCTAAACAGAACTCCTTGTACTTTCAGGTTCTTGAACACTTCCTCGAATATCTCCTCCCCTCTCAGCCAATACTTCGCTATTCTATTGTAGTTTTCGTCTTTTTGCAAATGAGTGTTTGTTCGGCTCTAATTAAATTTAAACAGTTGGGAGTAATCTTTAGAACTTAAATTTAAACAAGCTGGTTAAAGCCAATTAAAAGAGTTTCAGATTAATATTTGTTCTTAAATTTTGATTAATATTATGAAACAACTTTTTTCAAAAAGTTAAATTAAATTTTCCTCTATGTAATTCATTGATAATAATTTTCCACATAAAGTAGCAAATTTTGAAGCTATAATTACATTGACAATTAACAATGTTACATTTAGTTTAGAAAACTAACTCATGTTACTGACAATTCTTTTCATGAGTTGTTCTAAGATTTGACTAAATTAAAATAAACAAAAATAAAAGACATGTGTGCTAAAAGCTTCTAAAAGTTTCTTTTTAGTTGAAAAAGTATAATTATAATAGCTGATACATAAAATCTTACTCTAATAAACTGGCATTTGTATTTAACTCTAAATAAGCTTCTTTCAATATTTTCAACCAGTTCTTTTATTTCATCACTTGTTACCGAGTCCTACAGAAAAAAAGGGATCAACACTTATATTAATACAAAAATATAAAATTAAAATAATCGGGTCTCAAAAATACCTTGATACTTTAGTTAGCTTATAAAAATTGTGAAATCATTAGCTTTAAATTGACTTGATGTTATTAAAGTGATACAAACAACTATTTTGAGACTAAAATACCAACAATAGTTAAAGCAGTTTTAAAAAAAAATATATAAATATATAAGTTTTTACAATTTATGATTTGAGAGTTTAAGCAATATTCTTATATACCTTAATTAATCTGCGATAGTTTAGCATAACAAACTTGTTTTTTTTTTTAAACTATTTAGTTTACCACATAAAAACTTGCGTTAAAAATACTTTCAAAAAAAGGTAACTTTTTAAGTAAATGAAATTAATGAAGAAAAACAATCTAGTAGATGTCAAACACTGTTAAAAAGTTATCAAAAATAAGTTACATGAAAATATAAAGGTGTATTGGCGATTAAAAAATTAAATAAGTGATTTTTTTAGGTAACTTTATTTGTTATAAGCTATTGTTAGTATGTAAGCACAATGTCACAATTTAAGTATATGTTTTGATGAGTATGAGTATATATAGAGTAAAAAAATTGTTTTTTATTCACACATAAGCAAAAAAAATGATTATTTTTTCAAAAAAATAATATTTAAAGACTACAAACTGAGTAACTTTGATTAATGTATGACAAACAAACAAGTAGTACTAAAACTTTGCATTTGAAAGTTGATATACTGAATCTTTGTGTAAAACAACTTACAATTTGTTCATCGCCAACTTCACATAAGTTTTCTTTCGCAGTTGAGTCAGTGACAAATGTAACTTTTCTTATTTGCTTATCTAGGAGACTTTCTTCAAAAAAATTATCATTATTGTTCAAGAGCGTTGGAGTAAGTTTTTCTGAAACGTTATTTTTTGAAAAACAAAATTTCAATAACAATCAACTAAACAAAAAAAAAAGGTTTTAAAAGTGTTTATCAATTGACAAAACATATTTGTCAATAACGTATTTTAACATATATTAGTTTAACAAAAAACTACTAAGATTAATGTTTTTAATTTTACTCATAATAATTTATACAAGTACCATTAGTTTTCAGACGAACAGGAGTGTTTTCAGGTGTCAACGTTATACAGCTAGATGAGTCTGATTCTTCTGATAAGCTGTCAGGCATATCTGGTTTCACAAAAATCAAACTTTTAGGTCTTTTTGGTTTTTCTGGTAAATATTCATGAAGTTCAGAATAACTCGTGACAGCGTTTTTTACCGAACCTGTTTGTTAATTGATTACAGTAAAATTGATTACAGTAACCAGTACCATGCTTGTTAAGAAAAATAATATCTTTATATTCCAGTTAAAATAGTTAGTAATTAACTAAAAAAGTGTAAAGTAGCCTTAAAAACCGAATATAGAAATATGTTACAGTATACAAAAAAGTTTACTAACGCTTAAAATTTAACATATTAAATTAAATGTGTTTTTTTACTTACTTGATCTCAGACTCCTAAAATCAATCTGTTCCATAAACCTAACAGATTTTTTGTGTGTCTTTAACAAATCAACACGTCTCAAAGCTGTCGAGTTCAAATCAGGTTCTTCAGATGTTAATCTTTTGTTACCAGAAGACTCTTTGAACTGTCCTGAACAACTATCATATTTATCTGTACGTTTCTCAGTTTGTTCCGATAACTTCTGAAAATGTGTTGACGAACTGATAACTTGTTCAGATGTATTATTTGAATTTTCGGATAAAGTTTCAAGATTTTCTGATGACTTTTCACGATATTCAAACGAGTTGTCGGGTAGTTCAGATTGATTGTAGCTTGATGGGCTGTCAAGTTTTTCAGACACATTGTCAGATTTTTTGGTTAATGTACTACTGTAACTGTATGTTTGTTTAGATTCTGATAAGTTTTCACATCCCAGATTTGCCAACAAGTCGCCAATTTTTTGATATTCTTCAGCAGTATCAATATCTTTTCTCGAAAGACCTAGTTTAAGTTTTATTTTTACAGTTAAAAATGTTTTGCAATGTTTTTTGTACACGGCTTAAAACTAACAAATTAGACAAAAATTCAAAAATAAAGTTTTAATATTATAATTGCTATATCCTCATTTTTTAAAGTTTTATAAAATGTTTGATAAACAAAAAAACTATGTTAATTGAAAAAAAAATATTGATTAACTTTTATGTTTTTTTTCAGATTTGCTTTTTTTTTGTACATTTTTAAATTATGAAATGTTGTAAAACTACATTATAATTTGACTTATATATTTATAAAAAAGAAAATTTTTGCTGTACTAATCACCTAAACAATATTTAATTTTTGTTTAAATTTAATAAAAATTTTCTTATTTTTTATTTGTATTCTTATTTAAAAATGTATTAAACACACTTGATGGTCTGTAAGACATTCCGTATGATATTTATTTTTCAAAGGTTAAATGCTGAAAAAAAAATTCTTATTTAATTATAAATCTGTTTATAACATAACTAATTAAAAACAAGTATAACTGAAAATAAAAACAAAACAATAACTGTTAATTGTAGCAAATAATATTGTTTTTATTTCAAATTTTAATTTATTATTTTTTAAATTTCTACTTGCAACCATCAAAAGCTATGTATAAAAACAGGTATTCAGCTCATGTAAATAGTTTTAAATATACATTGCAATAAAATAAGCTGTTATATATTTCCGTATGAAACGATATTTTTTTATACGTTTACCTAAGTCTAAGCTTTTAGCAACATGCTACTACTACAATAACACAACTTTTTCATACAAATGGTATGTAAAAATTTTAAAACTAAAATACAAGGAAGTATTACTCGAAATATTAACTGCTTTGCAAAGCGCATAATTATGTATGTGCAATAAAGTAATAAAACGCGTTTTTAAATTAATGTGAAAGCCAAATATGTTTAAACGAAACTAAATTTAATTAACAAAATTGAGTAAAAAAATTATTGTTAACTGTTTTATAACAGTTTTTAAGTATTAATGATTGTAAAATTTTTATCTGAGAAAAACATAGAAACGTGACTTGTGTCCAAAAGAATAATGATTTTATTTTTTTTTAAATTTTATTGTGGAAAAAATTAGTAAACCAAAATATATGTTATGTTGATAAAATATATTTTACAAACTTAATGTCCTTTAGTTGGTTATTTAAAATTTTAAGTGCTTACAATGAATAAAAAGATAAATACAGGTTATGGGTTTCAGCGTTTTATAACAGTATTTAAATAACAAGGAAATATTCTTTTATTTCTAATTAAAACGTAAAGTCGGTTTGTAGTTGACGTGAACTAAAAAAAAAAAGTCGTCAATCATATGTTAAGAGGTATATATATCAAAAATTAAAAAAATCATAGAATTTTACTTGTTTTCGTTGGTACTTGACTAATAAATTTTTTCACAAATTAAAACAGAGTATAATAATTGTACTAGATATATTTAAAAATTTACAAAACACCTACAGCTAAAATGTAAGCAAAATATATTTACACCTGAGTAAAAGTAAACGTAAATACAGTTGATGTCAGAACTTTAAACGTTTTTTTTTTGTGTTAATTGTTTTCTATCCAAAATGTTTAAAAAAAAAAAATAATAATGTGAACTAAAAATTTGTTTATCTGTTTGCGATCTAAGTAAGTATTAAAAGCAAAATTAGATAAATCTGATTTAATATTGTTTAAGAGAGCTAAGTTTTTTTTGCGGAAGTTATTGAGTGGTAAAATAAATTAAGTAAAAATATTGAGCATCTAACAATTTGCATCAACTACAAGTCTTAATTATTAAATTTTTTATAACTTATTTCTTTTTCAATTTATGCATTTATTAATTTAAATACTTTTCTGTATATTAAAATTCCTCAACAGATAAGTATAATAAATATAACTAATATAGGACAAGTTTTAAAAGAAATAAAAATTAGCTTTTAGTTTTATATTTTTAAAAGTTTTTTAGCTCACATATATATCCAAACGTAATTTTTGCTTAACCTACAAAAATGTTCTCCAATTAAAATAAAGATTTTTAAAATTTCAAAATGTCAAAGGTAAATATTGGCAGTTTAACAATAGAAAAGTATTTAAACTTTTATTTTAATGTTTACTTTGTTGTAAAAAAGTAGAAGTTTTTAATTATATATATTTTTAAATCCGTAGAGATGTTTTTAGTTGACTTGTAAATAAATAGACTTATTTATACTTTGTTTACAATGTAGAGGTTACGTATTAAATATTTATAATTTTAATCAAAATATAAAAAACATGTATATTGCGATCAAATTATTTTTTTGTAACAATTTTTTTTCTTTTAAAAAAGTTTAATTTTGGAAGATGTAAGTTATCTACTAAATAGTAGTTTATATAGGTGTTTAAATTAATTTCTTTTCTTGAAAAAAAAAATAATTATGAAATGTTTTTTACGTATGTCGAAACTTAATAACGTTGTCAACAATATTAAGGTAAGTTCAAAACGTGAACTTTTTTGTTACGAAAATATAAACCTTTATTTTTTATAGTTTTTTGAAAGCTAGTATAGATTAGATTAAATATAATCAAAAACTAGTATTATTTTGAAGTTTAAACAAGTTCAAAATAATTAAATGCATTTTTATATTTTACTAAATAAAAACAACTTATCCGGATTATAGCATTTGTCTTTTAAAACAAAATGTTTTGAAAAAGTTTATCAAACGTTTCAAAACTTTAAACTTTGTATGTATTTTAAACAAAAAGATCATTTTTTCATTTAGGGTAGTTTTAAACTAAAATAACCTATATGAGTAGTAAAATGTGTTTAATTAATAACTTAAGCAAAATTTTATTTTAATGCTAAAAAATTAATAAGCTTTTAAATTCTTTTATTCATATAGTATAGAATACTACACAACACAAATTTTCAGAATTTTGTTTTAGACATAATGTTATAAAAACTGAAGGTTTAAAAAAGTATAAGTAATACGATAAATACGCTTAATTAAACTTTAAACTAATTAATTAAATTTGATTACCTTTCTAAGATATTTCTCTTCACAAAAAACATAAAAACGGCTCAACAGTGAATGAGTTTTTTTATTTAATTTTTTGTAGGTTTTTATACGCTTTAAATTGTAAATACGCTTGCAAAAGAAATTTAAAAAGTGTTCTATTTTTACTTTATTTTATTAATTCACGACCTTAAGCAGCACAATTAAAACAATAGTATTCATAATTTTTTTTTGCCATTTGAAGTAAAGCTCTTAGTGCTCATTTAAGTTATTACTTTTTTGTTAAAAAGACATGAAAAATAAATTATAATAGTACAAAAAAAGTTCGACACTAATTTGGTACATAGTTTTTACTTTAAAAGTATATAAAAAATCTTGTAAAAACTTCATTAATCAAATTCAAAGTCTAATAATTTAAATCAGTTCAGCGGAAAACAAAATAATAAACATCTAAAAATATTGACTAAAATATTTACTTGAAATCAATTTTCTGAACACAAAAAATATATGTATGCTATTAAGAAAAATCTTGAATTTGTAAGATGTTAACTGTTTCCTAATATAACAAGGCAAATACCCAAATAAACAGACACAAAACACACACGATGAAAACGCCCGTGTGATAGGAAACACAATGTTTAGTAAACCTAGTCAGCAGGGAAATTTGATCACTGTTACGTCATAGTAAGGTTTCGTTTTCACCGTCGTAGTTTTTAAACGTCTCGTTCACCTTTTTCATGCTCGGCTGATTTTTTCTTGTTTCTAATTGATTAGGTGCAGGTGGCCAATTCTAAAAAAAAAAGATTTTGTTTGATAGTATAACTCAGTGGTTGTTTTTATTTTTAGGAAGAAACAAAACGTTTCTTCCAGATTTTTATATACTTAGGCTGATAAAAAATAAAAATGAATGATTTTATCGGTATAAAAAAAAAGATACAACTACAAAGACTTTTGAAAAAAAAAAAAGTTTTTGATGGATTAGTTAAAATTATTTACAAAAGTTTAAGCTCATTCTTTTTTATAAGTTATGCTTAATGAATGCTCTATATTGTCTAAAATAGCTATTTTAGATAGTCGGGGGAAAATAACTAACATTGGTGCGAAAGAGGCTACAATGTTAAAACTGTGAGCAATCATAGAACCTTAACTTTTTGCTTGTTTGCTTACTAAGTTTTGCTAAATATTCGATGACATTAAGCTAGTAGTATGACAAAAAAAAATTGCTTAAGTGATATTTAGAATACAAACTGAGTGTTCAAAATACAAATAGTTTAAACTGTTCAAAATCAAAAAAGATTGCCTTTTGAAGCAGTTTAGGCTATTAATGGGAAATAACTAGTACGGCGCCAAAAAAGTTAACAAGTATTAAAGTAGGTAAGTCGAAATAACTAACAAAAAGTAGCGAGTTTTTTTTTTTGAGTTTCCGCCAAGGGGGCGATAATGAAAATTAGTATGTTAAACTTAGATTTTAACTAAAGTTTTTCAAAATGCCATTTGTTATAAGCCTTACACAAAAAAGTTACACCGTGTTTTAGATTAAATATTTTTTTTATTAATAAAGAGTTTTCAAAAAGTAATTGTTTTTGAACAAAAATTTTCTAAGCTTAAGCTTTATGAAAAAAATATAAATAGATTTTAAATAACAAAGGTAAGTAATTTGACTCACTAAATTAGACATGTTAGGTACTTCAACTAGACTTGGAGTCATTCTAGAATACGGATGTACGTAATTTGAAGGATGTCCAACATTGCTACCGTATTGGTGAATATACTGGTTTCTAGTTGGATAACATTGTTCAAATTGAGTTGATGGTAAAGTATAAGGTGAAGGATTGTAATATTCTTGCTGATATAACATGTCATAATACGATTGATCCATCTCGTTTGGTTTTTGAGGTCTTACTCCAATATAGCTGTTTTTTGCATTGTGTTCATATTGCAATTCATCTGTAATAAGAGGTTAACAGAGTGAAAACTAATTTAAAAACATAATATACTTTTGATTTTAAAGTCTATGATTTCGTGAACTATTTTTTCTGAAAAGCTTAAAAACATTATGTACGATTAAAACGTTACTTTAATTTATAGCATATAATTTACAAGAGTAATAGAAATACTGAAAAAAGTTGAATGAAGTTAAAAATAATACACTTTATTTTATTTTTAAAAAGGACATTCAAAAACGATTTGAAGATTTCTAACCTATAGTGTATGAGAACAACTTTTTTTGACTAGTAACTTTTTTAGATAAAACAAAATGTGTATGTTTTTGTTTACAACAAATCATATGATATTTTATAATGTACTTACTTGATTCATTAACCATTGACATTGTTTCATGCTGATTTGTAGTTTCGGTTTTGCTGTCATCACCATTTAAGGAAGTTGATTCTTCACGTTTTTCAATACTGGAAAAATTATTTGTTAAAAAGTACATATTTTGTAGATGTGCTGAGAACTGAAACATGGTTTAAATTTTATATTTTTTAATATAATACTATTATTACTAAAAAAAATTACTATTAAATGTGTTATAAAACATTAAAATGTATGTGATTTAAATATATGAACTGTTTCTGCTTTTAAATTTTTAGTCAATTAGTTCGAATAAAATTTGCAAGGTGTACTCTATGCATTCTAAACAAAATTGAAAATTTAGGTAAATATAACAATATTATATTTACTTTAAACAATCACTCAGATATTTTTAGAAACTTCTCGATATTTATCTATTAGTTTTTACTTTCGTAAATAGCTTAGCAACAATGTTGATATGAAAAACAGTAAAGATTATTTGTGATTTTATGTTCGCAATTAAAGTATCAAAATTTCAAACCTAATTTCATTGCTGCTTCTGACTTGATTTTTCTTTACCTTAAGTTTGAAAATAAATTAACAACAAAAAAATACAGCTTAAGTTTAACTTAAAATTTTATGATTTTCAATGTTTACTAAGTTAGTAGCATTTAAATAAAGTAGTTCAGCAATAAAACCAAAATAGCTACTGATTTGTACATCTAAATTTATAATCTAAAAAAGCTTTTAATTTTTTTTACCAGGTCTTAGTATTGACAAAAAACTAAACCTTTGTCTAAAACTTAACTTAAACTTGTTCTATTAAACCGTTTATAACTTAGAGGACATACATATATCCAGTAAAGATTTTAGTAATATTTTAACATACATATGGTACACTCTAAAGTAATAAAGTAATGAAAAAGGAAAGTTGGCTATACAAATCAGTTGAAAACTAAACAAAGAGTAACAAACAAATTAAACAGTAAAAATAAATTATCTACATACATTTATAAAAGCGTATTTAAACAAAATACGTTCTTGCAAGTATTAAACACATTTTCAAGTATTTTATTCTGTAAAACTTATTTTAGTTATTCCAAGTTTAAAAATAATACTCAGTAAAACTTACACAATAGTAAATTGCAAAAGCTACTATCAAAATTAATACTAAAGATGAAATTCCGACTGCAATAGCAATAATTGGAAATGGTTTCGACTTGGTATAAATTATTCTGAAGTCAACTTTTTTAGAACTGTGTTTTCCATCGGAAACCTAAATTAAATATAAAATTATACAAAAAATTATTTTTATCTAAGATTTTCTATAAAATTTTTAAAAGTTTATGATTTACACAGATTAAACATACCTGCACAGTTAGGTTAAATTTGTAGCCAGTGTCATCTATACCTAACCTTTTCAGCTTGATTTCACCAGTAGTTTCGTTGAAATTAAGGATTGTATGACATTCATTTTTAGGCTCGCATGACATTAATATGTATTTTAAATTCAGTTGGTCTTCATCAGCCGCCTTTGAAAAAAAAATTTAAACTCTATGTAAGTTTTTTATTTTATAAGTAGCATCTGGCTGTTTTATTAATTAATCTTACGTTGTTAGTCATTTCGTATAATATTTGAAAAAAATATAGGCTAAATCAAGATTACAATTAAAGATGTTCTAACAGCAGTTGTTGAAAGTTATTTAAATTTATAAGGTAGACATTGGTTTTACTAAGTTTATAATTTAAAAACAGTACAAGTACAACTAAACTTACATGTGTTTTTATGTTTTTTCCATCTTCATCTACCACATATATACTCTGATTTTGTTTCGGATAAAATATGATAGGTATATTGTCGTTGACATTTTGTAATTTTATGATGTAGTCGTTTGAGACTTTGTATTTTCCATCACTTACTGTAATAGCTACCTGTTGATAAGATATATTAAAAATATCCTAATTTAACCAAAATATCGAATAAAGTTGTACTAAACCTTGTACTGTTTTTGTTTTTCGTAGTCCAGAGGTCTTCTTAACTTCAATAAATTTCCTTCTATTGCAAACGGTAGGTTGTTTTCGTAATCAAATGTATACTTTAGCTACAAACAATTTTATTAAAGTTAAAACAATAAGAAAAAAATCAAAAATAAATAGCGCTTTTTAAAAACGTTCAAAATTATAGTATTTTTAAACTTATAAAATTTCACTTCTTAAAAGTATTAAATTTACATATTTTTTCGGATCAAAACTAACAGTCGAGTTTTTGTCTGCATCAGTTGCTTTCAATTTTACAACTACGTCACCAACAGATAAATTTTCTTTTATATAAATTTCCTTATCAGTTTCGTTACTAAAAACTGGTTTATGCTCGTTCACATCAAAAACAGAAAAATACAATTTTATCGATCTGGTTGTTATCCTGTTATTGTTTTATTAACATTTGTCAAACAAAAACAAACAAACTTATGTAAGTTGAAAAAAATTGTATTCGGCCTAGCATGTATATTAAGAATTTTTAAATATAAAACGAAAATAAACATCTTTTTTAGTTTAAATATTTAAACATGAAGAAATTTTAGTTAGACTTGTCATGCTACTCACTTAGTTATGTAATTTTATAAGTGATTAAGTACTTTGTTGCTAAACGCAAGTAAATAAAACAATCGAAAAACTTGAACTTTATATCGACTACCTGTACGAAGCTGTAAACTCGACTTCATACTCAGATGTTTTTTCTGCATCCAAATTCCCGTAAAGCGTGTTTCCGTTCAAATAAAAATCGTTGCTAGTTTTTGGTGAAACTTGTTTTACAGAAACGTTGAAGTCATCAAGATCTAGATTATACTTGTCAAAATTTACAAAATTGAACTTTCCAAGTTTATTTTGGTTTTCTTTTACTTCGTCTGCAATTGAAATTTCAAAATATGATACAGTAGATTAGTATTAATTTTTCTAAAGTATCTTTTATTTTGTAAATAAAAACTAATAAAATCTTTAAGTTTTATTAAAAGAGTATTTAGTGTGTTTTTTAACAAGGTTACTGATTTAGAGTTATACACATTTAAAAAAGTAGTTATTTGTTGTTTCAACGCTTTTACTAAGAATCAAACTTCAAACTATCAAGAACGGAAATTACTCACAACTAAGATGTTTTGAATCAACTTGTTTCGTGTTTAAAGGTTGGAACTCAAAGATTGGGTCAATTTTGAAATAAATTTTAACAACTACTTTTTTTTCAGAGTCAACTGAAACTGCCTTCCGGTAAAACGCTTCAACCTCATATCTAAAACAAAAAAAAATCATAGAAATTTACGAAAAATACTTTCTTGCATTTTTTTTTATTTCAGTGTGCAGTTTGTTTACTCTTATTTTTTACAACTGAACTGAAAGTATAAAAACGTTAGTACATACTTCTTTGGTTAAAACGTCATAATGAACTTTAACAATTTTTTATAACGGTATTTTTGAATAATTATTATATAAGTTATTTTATTTAAAATTTTATGCGTAAGTAATTTAAAAACAAAAACTAACTCTATAAACACTTGGTCATGTGGGGGGTATTCGTAGTTTACCGTTGCTATTCTACCGTCTGCGTGAGTTTCCAAATACGGGTAATCTTTGAGACTCTTGTCTGTTGCTCTGTACTTAATTCCGCTGAAAAGGTTTCTGTTTGGATTGGTAGCTTGAACGTAGAACCCCTTTGATTCTATTGTTTCCAAGTCAACTTCGTATTTCTGTTGTTGTATAACATAATAAATTATGCACTTTAAATAGATTATCTCGAAAATTCCTAAATAAGCTTAAAAACTACTGTATTTACAACTTATTTTAATTATCTCTCACAAAACAATTTCCAAAAAGAAAATAATTGTTTTAAAGGTAAAAATTAGACACACATACGTTTTTTCAAATGTTTATTAAGTTTTAAGTTGTGTTCATTTAAATTTAAAAATAATAGTTTTAATTGCCGAATTCGAATATTCGTGCACCCCAAGACTAGTTTTAATAAAATATTTTTACTGTTATAGAATTTCTGACTGAGTAGGGCTGCACGTTTGTAAAAAATATTGTAACCAACTTTACTTTTTGATAAAATAATGATTAAATACACTTTTTTCGACGAAAGCTTATAAATTGATTAGCTGTTTAACTTATATTAGATATAAGATGTCAATTAGCTTAAACTGATGATTTTTTAAATTTTAAAAGATAGTTTTGTTTTGATTAAATTAAATTGATAACTTTAAAATTTACTGAAAAAATAGGCTAGAAAAACTTTAAAAATAAAAAAAGTAAACTTTTTATCATTTTTGAAATGTTTAGAACTAAATTTATTTGTTCTAAATTCTTACCGTTTTATTAAATTTAGGTGGATCATATGACCTGCTTTCTAATTTTAACTTCATTGTCATTTGATTCTCACTAGAATCAGCTGCTTGAAGATACATTGTTTCATTATCAGACGGAAGTTCCTCTTCTAAAATGTATGAAAACAATATGTTTTAATTTAACTTATTCACTACTATTTTATAATTTTCGAGTCGACAACTTATTGAAATTTACAAAACTTTGGTGAAATCTTCAGTCATTAATTAAAATAAAAATTATATTTACCTTTGTCTTCATTGAGCTGCAATCTGTAATTTCCTTCGCCTTTTTTTACTAATGAAAGCTTTTTGTAATTTCCTTTAAGGCTAACTTCAACATCCGTTCCTATAAACATGTATTAATGATAATGAATTAAATTTTTAGTAAATTAAGTAGACTAGTTGATGTAGTTAATACTATATTTCCGATGGTGTGTGGTGCAGTAATAGTATGCTATCAAGATGTATTGTAGAAGTTTTGATTAAAAAAAATGTAATTTATTGATTGTTGTCTGAATATTCTCAGTTTTGTTTGTTTATATATAATACATTTAAAAAGAAATAAATTTAATTTAAACTATGCTCAACTTTGAAAAAAGTACTGAAATTTATCAAAACAAAGTTCAAAGTGTAAAACTACTATAATATGTAAATAATCAATCTTATAAATACAGTTTATTAGTAACCTTCTACGACAAACTCAGGCCCAACTGGTAACCCTTTCAGACCTCCATTCGGTATGTAAACTTTTGTAGAGCAGTCTGAATCATTTTGTTTCGTATGATCACATGAGTTAATCTTTATTCCATCAGCTTGTACAAGCCAAATTGTTATTATTGACCAGAGTAGTTCGAGCTTTGTCATTTTTTACACTGTTTAAAGTATAATATTAGCAATTTAATTTGAACCTAGTTTAAACAAATCAAATAAAATAACTATTTACACTAGAAAAAACCGTAGAAAGTTAAATTATTAAACATAAAACTTATTTTAATATCTGTAATAAGTAAAATAAAAATAATCGCTTTTTGACATCATGAAAACAGTTTATAAAACCAAGTTTTATCATCAAAAAAGAACTTGTTAATTCTACAACATAAAGTGTTCGGTTTTTAAGCCTTCTGAACGTTTTAGATAGAAAAAATAATTAAACCACAATTATTGTTTAAATGAAAAAAAGTTTAAGAAATTAAAGTACAATGTATTATAAATAACAATGCTTAAAACTAAATAATGTTCAATGTTTAGCAACAGTTGTATAAAACATTTAATTAACATAAGTAATTTAACCATTTTTAATTTTTAATCTATTTTCAGTTATATATATGTAAGTCATTATACTGCACATGAAAAAAAATGTATCGTATAAACTATAAGCTTCTCAAAAAAACAGAATGATAAAAAAGAGTTCTGCTTGTAAATAAAACAGATGTTTCAATAGAGAGGTAAAACAGATACGTGAACAGACATGAAAAATTATTCTCAACGTATTTTATTTTTGTATTACTTAGTAAGTAACAACAGTTTAGGTTGTTTTTGTAATAAAATGTTAAAAATTACATGTACAGAGTAAATGAAAAGTTTTTTGTAAAGAAGTTTAGAAAATTTTTTTTTAAACAAAATACGGATGACTTAAAATTTTTAAGTAAAATAATAAATTCATATTGAAGGTAACATTTGTTTACTTGTATTATTTAACTCAATGTAAAAAAAAAAGATATCTCTTATTTACTGATGGTTTGTAAAAGTTTGTCACAAATTAAAAATAATAGTTTAAACAGGAACAAATAACAATCAACTCATACGTTATTTAGACCTTGTAAGTTTTCTACTTTATCACATACTAGAGTTTTTTTTATCTTTAAAACACCCTTTAATTTAATAAATTAATCGTCAAAGAAGCAACCTAAGGTTACAAAAAAATTATTTAAATGTTAAAAAATATGCTTTTTTCATAATAAAACTATAATAGTAATTCAACATATGTATGAATGCCATTTAAAATGTTTTTCTTCAATTTAAAACTTTTATAAACAGCATTAAAATCTGTTATATAATTAACTGTAAAATACAATCTGTACTCAAGATCATGCAATTTTAAGACTTTAACAGATTTTAAAAGTGTCGATATTTTTTTTTTAAGTGCTACTAAAGATGTGTAATAGGCTTATGTGCTAATTGAAGTTAAATCTACCGGAACGAATCTTTTAACGCCGTCGAGTTCAGAAATTTCGTTTTGCTTCAACGAAAAGGAAAAAAATAACTTATCGAGTTACTAATTAGGTTGAAAGCAAATAAGAATTGGTATTGAAAATCGAAAACTGTTTAAGCTAACTTATTGAAGCATTTCAATGTGGACTGTAGATATTTTTTAAGTCGTTTTATTATTGCTAAAATAAAATTTGTTAATTTTCTACTATACCTGTAATTATTTAACCATTTTAAAGCTGTTCTGAGTAGATAATTATAAAAAAATATCTTAAGTAGATTACATTGTATATTTCAGGTAATTAAAAATAACTACTGTAATAGTTGCTTAATTGTCTTAGTAAGTAAACTTTATATAAAGTCTCCTTAAAAAAATTCATGCCTAGCTTTTAAAACCGAAGTGTTGTTTTATAAAACTAAACTTTACTAATTGCATAGAATCGTTTTTAGAATAGAAAATCTTCAAGAACTTTTGTCTACAATTACAAGCTTTTGAAAACATTTTTTAACATTTTATTTTCATAGTTAAGAACATCATAATTTTTGAAAAGATAAAAACCTATATAACTTTTGGTTCTCGTAAACGTGAAATGCTAAATATTTTATGTAAAGTTTAGTTATTATGTTACTAAAAAAATATCTTATTTAAGTATGTCTAAAGAATCAAAAAAATAAAACAGTTTGTTTTTAACTTCTTATATAAACTAAGTACTCTCTATATATCTTTAAATACAAAACTAATGATTGCTTTGTGAATAAAAAAACTTAAATTTTATAGTAAAAAATGAAAGTTTTAAAATTAGTTATAGCTTTGCCCCATCTTTATTACGAGATAACTGACAAAACCAAAATAAAACTTTAAAAAAAAAACTTTTTACTTTTCTCTTCTTTTACTTTCTTTTTTTCTTATCTTTTGTTAAATGTTACGCTAATGTATCTAAAAAGTCTTTATAAACTATATTTTAACTAATTTAAAAATTCTATTCTTTTAAAAACAATTTTAGTTTTGAAAGCAATATATAATTATATTTCAAGTTTATTTTAGCTGTACAACTACTGAACGGGAATAACTGTTCTAACAAACTAAAATATATTTCTATATATACAAGTTAAGAAACATAGTTTAATACATATTTAAGCAGATGCTTTTGTTTAATTATTTTGTTTTTACTAGTTTAATGTTTATAACTACTATTATACGCAATAAATTTTACAGGTATGTTTAAATACGTAAAATTTAATAAAAGTTCAACTAAGTGTAGCTTATAAAGCAAAATTTTAAATTAAAGGTGTTTTTATTCTTTGGTTAACTCCATTTAAAGTTCATCAATAAAACTTTTAAAATAAATATTTAATTATTAAATTAAAGTTCATTGGGTTCATAGTAGCTGTTAACATGATAATAACTTGTTTACTTTTAATTGATAACTATGACTATTGAATAAACACAATATTTTGCCATGTTCAGTTTAGTATGTTTTACTTCAAAACATAGACAGTTAAATTTGTTATTTAATTTTGTTTAGAATATTTATCGCGTGTTAGATAAAATATACTACTCAGAAATAGTTTATAATTGAAAAGCGTCATTAGCAAAAAAAATTCTGATTAAAACTAAAAAATTTAAATCTAGCACAACTATCTTTTCTAACTAATTAAGTTTATAATTCTAATTGATGGTTTTAAGAAGTATGAAAAATCAAAAAGTCAAATGTTTCAAATAAATGAGAAAAAATAGAATCTTTAAACTTTAAAGCTATAGAATAGTAACTATAAAAAGGTTATTGCGTTAAAATAAGTAAATATTTATAAGCGAAGCTGGCACAATATAACTTTCAAAAATAAAAGTATACAAAAAACCACTTTGCCAAATAAAATGTGACATATTTTAAAACTGAATGACTTACTAATAAACAACCTTTTTGACTAATAAAAACCGGTAACTTTGTGTAAATATAGAGTTAAAAATGACAAAACTATGCATAATCATAAGTTAAAAACTAAGTCAGTTTTAACTTAACCAAAAGATAATTGTTTCTAAATAAACTAAGTTTTACTTCAAATGAAAAAAACTAAATTTTTTTAAATGGTAATATTATGATTATAGTGTTTTCATTTCTACTTGAATTGTAAGATATTTCTTAAAAAAAATACTTGTATTTTGAACTTAACTATCAATAAAAATATCGATCTTCGAATACCGAAGAAATAACAATGGCTCGTACTAAACACATAATATAAAACTTTTTGATTTTAATTTCCTGTATTAACGTTTATAGTTAAAATATTTATCCAAGTTTGTGATCATACTTACACAGTAGTTTTGTTAAATTCTGTTAAATTAGAAAACTGTCTTATTCGTGATTATAAAATTTTTATAACACAATGCAATTTAGTAATGTCATACGATTCAAATTTTAAGCTTTGACTTAAAGCTTAATTCTAAGAAAAAAATCACATTAATAACTAGACCGTTATGTAGTCAGTAAAATTTTAGAAACTTAAATTTGTACGGAGTTCCTTTTAAAATTTAACTCGTTTAAAAAAAACTAAACTTATAAAACAATAGTTTAATACACAAAAGAAAAATTAACAGCACATATGTCAAGATATTTATTTAAAGAACAAACTCAACCACAAACTGCAGAAGTTTTACTCAATTCTCTAATCAATTAAAATGCATACTTTAAGAATTAAAAGTAGTAACTAATACTAAGCACTTGCTTGACTTTATTTAAAAAAAAAATAATTTAACTGATATTGATAAGCTAGACATCTATAAAGCTTTTGAAGAAGTTGTACAAACAATAAACCTGATGGAAGGTTGTACTAATTATGTTTAGTGTACTAAATATAAATTTACTTTGTTTGATTACGTAATTACAATAACATATAAACCTTTTATAGCAATAAAAAATATTGCTTTTAAAATATGTTTTAGTCATAAAACTGTACACTTTATTAAGAAAATAAGAAGTCTTTTGTTACTAAAAGACCTTTAAAACAAAAAAACAGTTTACTATAAATAATTTTACTACCTATTGGTAAAAGCTAAAACGAGTAGTTCATAAAATTTACTTAGAGTACTAAGTGTTTCATAAATTACTTTTAAAGTATTTAAGAAATTAACCAAAACAATTGTAAACTTATTTTTTTTTAGTAATACAAGTTTTCTCTTCAGTATGTTTTCAATTTATATTAAGTTTTATCTTTTACAACATTTATAAAGTTAAATTGTATAAGAATAAATAAAAGGATAAATTTAAAAAAAAATTCTATAAAATTTATTACAATACAAATATAAATTTGAAGAGATTTCACTTATTTGTTTACCCTTTTAACTATTTGTAAACATCTACTTTTTAGAAAAAAACTAATCTGGTCATACATAGCTAAAAATTTGGTTACGTTTTATGAAAAAGTTGTAATTAAACTTCACATTATTACGTATTATAAAAAAGTAGCATTAAAAACAAAACAAAAACAGTTTTTGATCAAAACAATTACATGAAATGTAAGCTTTAAAGTTGCATAAAAATATTTAAAAAAAACTTTAAATTTAACTAAAATAAATAGCTCTTCAAATATTATTTTATAATGTCTGATTAATGCGTAGGTTTAATTTTATAAAGTGACAAATAAATATAATATTCCTAATACATTTAAACAAAAGTTTTATAAAGCAAAAATATGCGTAAAATAATTTATTGTTTTTTTTTCGAATTAAACACTTTAGAGGTAAGTCAAAATGATCAAAAATTATTAAACACTAAAGCTTAATTAATAGATTATAAATGTAGTGAAAAAACTACTCTACTTGTATAAAAACTAATAATAAAATAAATTTGTTTTTTAGTATAATATAAACATATGAACGCTGCCTATCAAATACAAGTCTTAAAATAAACAAAAAAATCACAAAAATAATCTAAAGTGCTATTTTTAAATAGCAGATTTTTTTACTTACATCTAATTGTTCTATGTACATAAATACACATTGCTTTATATTGAAATCAATGTCTTTCTCAAAAAAAAAATACTAGTAATCACAAAGTTTACATACAAATAAGTATTCATAGCTGAACTACCTATGCGAGTTACATTAACCTGTATTGATAACAAACGGATGATGAGTTAAGGTAAAAATAAACATTGCGGTGTACTGTACGCTCAATATTTCTATTTTTACATATTTCTATATATTCCAATTAAGACTTTTGTACACTAGGTCTTAAGAATAATTATTTTCAGCGCCTTTATAACAAATACATAAATTTTAATTTTACTCAAATTGAACGCGTCAACTAAAGCAAAATATACTTTTTACGCAAATTAAAATTAACCTTGTAAATATACTTGCTTTTTTAAGATTGGTTAAAGATGCCCTCTTCAATTGTGAGTTGGTTAATAAAAACAATAAAAGTTAATAAACATTTTTTTACTAGAATAGCTATATTTTATTCTACTTTATATTTTAATTTAAAAAATCTTAAATTTTACTATATACATAAACGATTTTTGTTGTTTTATTGTTGAAAAGTAAAGATAAATAAGTAAAAAACATACTTTTTTGATACATATTTATTCCTCTTTTGCATTTAGATAACTTTTATGAAGTTTTTTAACTTTTAAAGACATTCTAAGTTTTTAAAAATTAATCTAGTTTTCTAGATCTATTTAATACTAATTATAAAAAATTAATACCTTGACGTTAGTTATAAATCTCAACATTGTCTTCGTTATATTTTTAGACCTCTTACTTATAGATACCATAGCAGCTTAAATTTTCAAAAAAATTATCGTTTAATTTCGATTCGTCACTTACTCTAGTCAGGAAAACTGTTACAAAGTGTCATTGATTAAAGTCGAAAAATCAGAGGCTAAACGAAAGTATGTTTTTATTTTTCTGAACCAAAAATGTAAGGTTTTTGTACATTTCAATGCTTTAAGTTAGAATTTAAACAAACAAAATGTACCATTTTTATCATTGTAAACATTGGTTAAAGACCGATACATATTTAAATAAAAAAAAAAGAATTAGTGATGTTTGTATTATTACTAACAAACGGCAGTCAATATTGTACAAAAAAACTATCATTGAACTAGTTCAAGGCTTTATATACGATTATGATCATTTATTTTGATACCCATTACAAAGAGTCAATAAATAATTTATAAAATTTATCAAAACCGCTGTGAAAAATACTAAAATTTTTAAATCTAACATGCTATAATTAAACTAGTTGTGTAATGCTTAATGTGAGATATTTTAAAATAATTTTTCATATTCATAAAACTTAAAAAAATAAAGTTTTTTAATTCTGCTAAAGTGAAATATCTCTTAAATTACTTTATAAATTAATTATAAAACTATTTTCTTATTTATTGAAATTATTCATTCAGCCAAATACTTTATTATAACTATAAGCTACGTCAAACATAGTTCGATAAAACGTATAATTCTTAGCAAAAATCCTACTTAAGGTTAAAAAAAAAATATTAAGTAATAAATTACATACAAAGAAACAAATTTTAAAATATTTTAACGATTGTGAACTTTTTTATTAATATATAAACATCTAAACTAAAATAGAATTAAACTAAATTAAGTTGAATTTAAAGCTAGACTAATATAGCAAAAATAAACAAGTTAAAACAATAACAAAAAAATCTATTAAACAACAACATTTAAAAGCTGTTGTTTATGAAAATTGTTTAATAAAATTGTCGAAAATTTTTAATTAAAGGTAGGTTTTACAATTTAGTAAAAGTTAAATATTTATATAAAAGCTAGTTTTATTTTTTCCAGCAGCGTACTAGAAATACTCCGATAGAAGCCATTGGCATCAATTAATAGAATCTGGGCTTTTGTTAGATTTTATTTGTTTTAGCCAATTATTTACAGATTGAGTATTCACTATTCATATTAATATATATAAATTTATAGTTACAATTATCTAAATTAACTTTTTATACAGTCTTATAAATTGTATCAGATAGTGCTTGAAGTTTGGTAGAATACTGAATTTCTTAAAGATATAACAAATATTGAAAACTGATTTACACTTTTGTGCTTAAAACAAAACAACAACTTCTATTGTTTTTATTCTTATCAAAAGCAGAATGCTAGCATAATTTTAAACAGTAAATTTATTCAACTACTATCTTGAAGCAGTCAAAGTAAATTAGCTTAAATATTTATGATTGTTTTGTGTTTATGATAATATAACAAAAACTGTTGTTTTTTTATTAAATCAAGTAGCTAACATAATCTAGTATATTAACAACTAAAAAACACAATTGATTTTCATTATTAACTATTTTCAAAGAAATTTTTTAAATGTAAAAATAAAACTTCTTGCGTTTTTATTTTGAAAGTACCCCCTTAAAAATTATAACTTTAAATGTTTAAATATTTGAAAATAAAAATATAAAATACATGTAATTTTTTCTTCCTTTTCAGTATTTGTTTTGTTTGTTGAAGTTAAAAAATTTAAAGTTTTAAAATAAAAAATTAATTTAAAATATATTTTTTTAGCTCGTAGAACATTTTATAAGCATGTTGTGTGCGACTCGGTAACCCAAAAGTTCATACGTACATTAAATGCTTAGACCAAACTTTTGGAAGGCTTTTACATCGTTTATTAAACAATACAATTAAGCTAAATTTTGGTCATTCAGACATTGTTTTTATAACTGTTAAGTGTTATAAACACTCTTAAATTAGTATAGACCGAAACTTGAAGCTTATTTTTCAAAGAATATTACAATTTGTTTATTCGGATTTTGAGTTGACAGCGTGTTAAATTTTTGCAAATTGTAATTTTTTTTTTCCATTTACTTAAAAGTACTTTAAAAAATTATCAATAATTTTTTGTTTTAAGTACTTTTGAGCACTATATACATACTTAAAAGCAGAAAAATTGTTTTTGTTAAATATTTTCAGAAACTTTTTTTACACACAAACATACTAATCAGAAATAAAATTTGCAAAATAATAATCTATTTACTTTATAAGAGTTAAGATTTAGAATTGCTAAATGAAAAGGTTTTCGAAAAATAAATTGTTTTGTTTTATATTGAATTTTTTGTGTCAAAAAGTTTTGTAGAATATTTTTAGTTTTAAATAAATTTGTAAGAAAGACAAAAAATTGAAAAAGAAATTTTATTTTAAAATACAAAAAACATTAAGCGAAAAAGAGAAACGCAAGATAAAGTAAGTATACTCAAGGTTTTTAAACTAATTTTGAATTATTTGTTTTATTTAACAAATTTTGCTACTTTGAAGATTTAATACGGTAAGATTTGTAACGCAATTAACTTAAACTAAGTTATAAGTACTAAGTAAATTAGCCTAAACAAATTTAAAAAAAAAGTCTAAATTCTTTAGCATTCAGACTAGTATTTTTTTATTAACAAAAAATAAGAAACAAATAGTTACTATAAAGTACATTATTAAAAAATAATTATTTTGAGGATTTTGATGTTAAACAGAATAAAAATGACACAATCCGTCGTCAAATTCACTTGTGGTTTCTGTTTTGTATCTATCTTGTTTTTTCATCTTTGAAAAGCCGAATTTTGAGTTTAAGGTCTTCGTCATATCTCACTTTATAACTTTTATAAGCTTTATTTAAAATAACCTTTGTTGTTTTTTTATGAATTAAAAATAAAAAATAAACAACGCCTTTAATATATTTCAAAATTATGCATATAATTCAAATTGAGTCTTCACTTTTTATTTTTTTTTTTTTTTTTAGCAGGTTAAAAGTCGTAATATAAAAGAAATACTTAAAAAATTGCTACCTTTCATAAGATAATAAGTACCTTTTTATTTAAACTCGTTATTAAATTAAATCTAAAATATAGATTATTTAAATTAGTTTTTATTATATATGCTTTGAATGGACATTAAAAAACTTGATTCAACTTTTAAATCGTTACAAAATAAATTAAACACTATAAAAAATAAACTTACATTAAATTTACCTCTTTACAAACTTTGTTTTAACTTTGCTTAGTTAAACTCAGTAATTTAAAACTAAAGGCTAGTTTTCTCACAAAACTAAGAATGAATGTTTTGTCAAAGTCTCAAAAGTATTAACAACTACATGTGAATAAGGTAGTTAACTAAGCTTAAAAAATAATTCTTGTCAGAAAACATATAAAAGTGTTCAGATTACTAAAAAAAAGTTTTAATTAATCTTCTAAATATTGTTTTAATTAAAAAAAAGTTTGATATCTTTATCAACAAACACAACTCAGACATTTAAACAACGCACTTTAATAGCGATGATGAAAATAAACTAACCAGTTTGTGTTATAACTATGTAAATATATCTATACTATTATTAATCGACAAATTTATCACAAGTTTGTGCAAAATAGATTCATTTATTCTAGTTGTTATTGCTTATTATACATTTTTGCTAGTAAAGTTGCTGTTTTTGCTTAAAGGTGCAACATTTTGTTTCAAAAAAAAAACTAACTTCTACATAATGTTAGTAATATAAAGAACTTCTCTAGAATTTATTCTGTTATTAAAACTCCAAAGTCAAATAATCCAAATTTTAATTTAATGTTTTATCTAGTTATATATTAATTACTAAACGATAAAAAAGCGCTTAAAAAATTTGATCTAAAGACCTGATAAACAAAAGAACCTTTTTGTTATCGAGTCGTATACCACTTCGTATAAATTATAAATTGATTAGTAAGAAAATTAAACTTTAAAAAAAAGTAAAAGTTTATATTTTGTTTTTAAAACTTTAAAACTTTTTAGTAGTTGTATTAAAGATATCTATTAAATTTATATAGTCTTAAATCAATGTTCTATCTAGTTATAAATCATTAATTGTTTGTTAAGAAAATATAACTTGCAATAAACAAAAAAAAAGTTAATAGTAAATTTTTTGTGAAAAAAGTTATTAATCATTTTAGTATTTGTATTATAGATATCTGTGAAATGTATGGTTTATTAGAGATTTAATCATATGAGTAAAGTTTAAACTTAAAAAAAAACAGTAAGAAAAGTATTAATAGAATTTTTAACTATAGAAGAAAATAAAAAATTGAAAATCTGGAAAAATATCCTAAACTTTTTTTTGCATTTACAGATAAGAATTATCAAACAAATATTTTAGAATCGCTAAGTTTTGATATCATTTGATAAATGATGAAATAAAGACTACTAAATATCAACTATTTTGTTATTTTTTATCTTTATCTAAAGACTTTATAAGATTTTCGTATAATTTTAAGTATTGATAAAAACTCAATCTAAAAGTAGCTTTTTTAGTTTTAATTAAAACTGTAAAGCTTATGTATGCATTTTAATACGACTAAACTAATTAAAGCGTTTAAACCTAAATTGTGTAAACAAAAACTCTTATATAAATAAACCTTACTTGTATATATTATTATAAACTTTTTTGTTTGTTTATTTCATTAAATTGTGTTTCATGTTTGATTAAAATTGTAATTTATTGCAATTTTCTTTATTTTAGTTGCTAACAAATATAATTGATAAGCTTTGGCCGAAATATGTGAATAAATGATGTATAAATGTTATGTGTGTAAAGTTTTTAATAGATTACTTTGTCTACAAAAGTTATTTTACCTTGACAAATTTACATTTGCTTGTTGTTTCAGTCAGAAAAATTTGAAAAATGAGGGACAGAAACACTAAATTTTTCATAATTTTTTTCAATTTTATTTAATACTCATTAGTTAAACCAAACTATTATAGAACTTATATATAAGGTTTATTAATAGTTGTGTTGAAATTTATTGTGATTGAGTTATAAACAAGTAAGTAATTTATGTAGTATAAAGTGTCATTGATTTTCTTTAGAACCTGTTTCGTCTTGATTTTGTATTAAATGTTTCTAGTTGAAAACCTAACTGAATACTGTTCTTTTCGAAATTAAATTTATAAGCTATATTACGGAAACGACGACGTAGATAAAATGTAAAGTGTACAAAGAAACAATACAGAAGTGTTTAAAAACATACTGTTTTGTTATACTAGCAGTTAATAAGAAGTTATACATTTAAATTAAAAAATATATCAATCAGTTTTAGTCGTTGCTCTTATCTATAAAGAATGTAGTTATTTAGACTAAACTTTAAGATAAAATTTTCTTCGGTTGATAAAAAAGTCCAAACAATATTTAACGAGTACAATGAGCTTTTTAAAAATTTTGAATGAAAATTCTTTTGATTTCAAAATATTTTACAGAAACAAAAAACTTGAGAATTTTATCAGTGTTCGTTACTCAAATAAAAAACCATACTTTCAGGATAGAAAACGCATAGTACTTATTAGTCGTATAAAGTTGGTATATTATGAAACCAGTAAAGTATGATAGCTAGTAGTATCTTGTCTATTTGTTAATTTCTTCTCTTTAATATCAAAAAGACTAACTTTGAATTGGAAAAAAGCAAAAAAAAAATACTAAGCTATGTGTGTGCTTAAGTCTAAACACGTTTTATAAATGTTGTTATTTGAATTGCCTGCTGATTATTAGTTGTCAGTTTTAAAGTTTTGTTATAAGTTTTTAGAAACTCTAGTTGTTTAAACTAACATAAGTAACTTAGTTTAAATCAAAAAATATTTTCATAAATACTAGTGCTTGAAGGTTAACAAAAAATTTTGGCAAGCAAAGCTGATAGAACTACTAGTTGTAAGTTTAAAAACCTGCTATTTAAAAATAGCATCTTAAAGTTTTAGTGTAAACCTGTTTTTAATGTTATATTTAGCGTTCATGTGTTTAACCAAACTTAAAAATAATTTTAATTATAAATCTATATAAGTTGAGTAGTTATTTATCACTTTATTCTTAGTCTACTAAAGCACCTTTGGTTTTTAATAAACTTTTCTATCTTTAAATTACCTTTAAAGTGTTTGATTCGAAAAAAATCACAAAAAGTAAATTTTTGCAGTTTTTGCTTTATAAAGTTATATTTTGAATTTTATTCATTATACTCTATTTATTTGTGAACTATTTTATTTGTTGTATTTTTAACTATTTTATAAGCTATTTTAAAAATATTTTCATGTACTTTTGAAGCCTACCCTTTATGTGGTTTTTTTTGGATTAAAAGCTATTTTTTGTGTTGTTTTCAATGCTACGTTTTTATAATACTTTAAAACGTCAAGTTTAATTACAAGTTTTTTATAAAACCTAACGAAATTAATATATTTTTCTGCGACCTTGAATTTTTTTTTAATGCACTTAAAATTCAGACTACTTAACTTTTGATAGAGCTAGCTAATTTTTTCAAAATTTTGGGAAGTGCTGTAAGTATGTAGTATAATGTTTTTGTTAGTTTTAAACATTATTTTTTACTATCCTTTGAAAAAGAACAACCAACTACTTTTTTAGGAAATTACGTTATCGGCTCAAATAAACAAAACTGATCAATACAACTTCTTGTTCAAACCTGTCGTTTAAAGTGACATTCAAAGCCAAAAAAGAAAACATTCGACACCTCATTTTAGCTGCTAAAATCACATCTTCAACATGATAAGTACACTTGAAGTGAATTGAATCTCATTTGAAAGGAAACATTTCATAAAAAACTAAAAATACACAAGTACAGTCTTTTAGACTTTGGAAAATAAGCTAAGTTTTTTTAAATAGGAACTTGATACATTTAATTAAGTAAAGACTATAAATTTTTTCCTACACTTTAAAATCAATTCATGAAAATTAGCAAACTTTTAGTTATTTAAAATTTAGTAGAACAAGTTTTAGAAAATTTTAAGTATAATAAGCAAACAAAGTCTTTTTGTTAACACTCAAGCTTATTTAGACCATTAAGACTTTACAACGTGAGACCACCTATTTAACAAATACTGTTTTTGTACTCCTGTTAAATTATGATGCGTCATTACAACTAGAAAGCTTTTTAAAATCCGTAAACTTTTCAGATCACTTGTTGATCAGACGATTGACAGTAATTTGTGATAATGCGTTTTTATCTTGTGTAATAATTAAAAAACAAAAACTAAAATTGTTTTTATTTAACTCTAAATTGTACACTATTTTATTTGTTACAGTTATATATAAAACTTTTTTTATATTTGTTATAAATAAAGTTGTAGTTTAAAAGTTGATGTTTTCTTAAAACACTAGTTTAATCGTTTATTCAAAATATTATATAAAAGTGAAGTTAAAAGTATTAACTTTGTGTTATTAACTAAAACAAGTAATAGATAATCAAAGCATGAATTAAAGCGTATAATTAGAATATACGCTGTAACTTATGCATAAATAAGAAACACGAATAGTTGTTTAAAGTTTCAAAATAAAAGTTAAAACCAAATGTAGAAAATACGTTGTAATTGTGATATTTTGTATTAATATATTTTATCATTTGACTACAAAAGTTTCAAAGTATTTTAATAGATGAACATTTAAAAATTTTACCTAATATAATAAAATATGTAATTTTTTCTTAATACATATTTAAATTACAAAAAGGTAAAAGTAAGAAAGTTTTTAACATTTAAAAATTTAATACGAAAAGGTTTCGTCTATTCAAAAAATTGAACTTTTTTGTCTGTTTACATAAAAACTTAAAGAAAAAAGTTCGATATTTGAGAGAATACATTTTAATAGAACAGTAATTCTACTTTTACAGTCAAATTAGCCAATAGCTGTATAAAGCTGTTTGAGTACTTTAGAGCATTGTATTTCTTTATAAAAGTTTGTTCTGTAAGTATAAGCAACGTTTTGTATTTTTGTTAATTGTGATACATGAAATTTTATCAATTTTTTTTTTAAGTTTGTTAAGATTATTTAGCGATAAACTAAAGAGTAAAAAATGTAATAAACCTATGTTAAAATTAGAATACAACATCATTATTAATAAAAAACACAATATTTGTTCCGATCATTATCAAATTTTTTTATGATTTTTTTTTAAAGTTTAGAAACTAGTTATTTTAATTTATGGATAGCTTTTTATTACTTTAAAGTAGTGTTATATTGTATCTATAGTATATAAAATATTTAAATCAAAACAAATTTAAACTACAAATACTTTTAAGTTAGTATAAATATAAAATGGAGAATAAATATGCAAATTGTGGAAACTTGCAACAAAAGTATGAAACATTTTATGGAATTAAGAAACAAGGAAGGAACATTTTAAAACAAGGTTAATTTTTTAAATATTGATAAAAAACACATATTTTTGTTTAAAAACTTAGAAATTATACTCAAGTAGATTGTTTTTATTAGAAAATAATTTGTTTAAAATACAACTTTTTTGACCAAATCAAAGTAAGTCTTCATTTTGCATTGCTATCAATAATTTTTCAATGTTGTCATAAAAGTAGGTAGTTTTTAATCATTAGAAAAGCAACTACGTAAGTTCTGACATTAAATGTCATTTTAATAAGGTAATTAAACATAAAAATTAAAGGATTTGGGTAATTTATTTATATTTTTTCTTATAAATTGAATTTATTTAAGCTAGAATTAATTATGAGACAACAATGTAGTTATATAACAACAAACATTAAACACTTTTAGATAGTGAAAGACTTTTACTTCAAAATCCATTTCAGACAAAACCTTTTGTATCAAATCCTAAAACGATTGTTCAAAGCAAGTTAGTAGTAAAGATAATTTTATTTAAATAAATATTCTGTTACATCTGATCTAACTAAAAATATAAAATATTTGACATTTTCATACTATTTGTAAACTAATTGAACACAGCCATTTTTATGAAATAAATTGTTAAAAACGACAAACAAAATATTTAAAAAAGTTTATTTAAATTTGTGGTGTACGAATATTTCTTTTGATTTAAAAACATAAACGATTATAAAAAAAAATGTTTAAATTAAGTTTCTTCTCCTTTTCTGAACTTGATTCAATATTTCTACGGCAGTAACTAAAACTAAAAACATCTTTAAACTTAATTTATGAAAAATTGAACCAAACCATTCAAATATAGAGTTCTTAAAAAAAATATGCGTTTTTTATTTTTTGAAAACATTTAAAAATTTATGTATTAAAGTAAAACCTATGAATTATTAATATTTCAGCTCGATTATATCAAAAACATATTGAAATCTTTTTTTGTAACATCATGAAGTTGTGCTTTGATCACCGAAAATCTGAAAAAGTTTAAAACATGTAACAATTAACTCATTTATTTCAAAATAATTTAGATCAAGTATAGTTTTTGTCTTTTGTTGTTATTACATTTAAACAAGTTTTATGGTATTTTAATGAACACAAGTAAAAAATAAACAGCGAAAATCTTTAAAATTTATATTAAACTATTTAATTTTTTTTAATAAATTTATATTAGTGTGCTTTTTACTTTATAGATCACAATAAAAGTTTTCAAGTTAATAATAATATATTGAAGTAAATCAAACGAGATCATCAACTGAATAAAATCTGTAAAAAACATATGTAAATATGCAAAAAGACATTAGGCTAGACTTGAAATGCATTTATGTGTAAAAAACAAACAAAAAATAACCTTAAGTTTAAAATTATCAATTTAGAAAGTTATAATATTACCAGGTTAGTTCATGCTAAGGTTAGAAAAATGTAAGCTACTTCATGTTATCATAACTTTTAAAGCTTAAATAAACAAACATACATACAATTAGCAGGCTTGTAAAGTTTGGAAACAACAAAAAAAATTCTTGCATTTAACACATTATAATGAATAACTTCTTTTACTGTTTAAAAAAAACTCAACTATCGTATTGTGACGTAGTTTTAATTGAGCTTAAAAAATCTAATAGCGTTATAAATTAGAAACTTTAAGATTGGTTATTTTGGTCGGTTCTAATATTTGCTCATAGAAGTCAAAGATAGCAATGTATTTATCAAATTTTGTTAAGATTATAATTAAAGCTTTTTAAAATGAACATATGAACATATTAACTCGTTCTTTTTATTTAATAAAGATCCCTTGTCAGCGGAAACTATATCAAGTGAATTAATTAGATTGAAAATATAGTCTGTTTTAATTACTTAAATGCTTTCAAGTAAAAAAATTCTAAAAAGAGTAAATTAGTACGAATGTTATCATATAACGGTTAGTAACAACATTTTAAAATAAATCTTTTAACCAAAATAAAAATTACAAATTAAGGTTTAAATGTGAGCATTGTGATTCAACATTCACCGATACGTCATCACTTCAGAAACACATCCGGGAGCGTCACATCGGAGCGAGATCTCACGCGTGTCCGGAGTGTGGAAAGACATTTGCAACTTCGAGCGGTTTGAAACAACATCAGCACATCCACAGCAGCGTGAAACCGTTCACCTGTGAAGTTTGTCACAAATCATATACACAGGTATGACGTCATGATATGTTGTTAGATATTAATATTTTTTTAAATATTTTAAACTTCAAATAAGTAGTTAGTTAATTTACCTACAATGTAGCTTGTATAAACCATTGAACAACCCTGTAGAAAAATATTATCGAGTTAAAAACTTTGAATTAAACTAATAACCATTCAACAATTAACTAAAAATCAAGTTATGTCAAACAACCCATCTAGAAACTTTAAAAGTCTAGAAATTATTTTATTATTAAAAAAAAATATAGTTCTAAGGTATAATAAAATACAACTTTTTTCAAACTTTTTGTTTTTACACACATTATAAAATTTATTAATTAGTTTAAAGTTTTTACTTGTTACTTTATAATCGTTTTGTTAAATCTCATACATAAAAAAATTAAATTAAAATGTTGTAATTAAATTAAGTAGCTGAAAAGCTGTCTTAAGGTAAATTCAACTAAAGTGAAAAAAATAAGGCTTAAATGCAAAGCAAGCAAAAAAAGCGTTTACCTTTTGATTTATAACCTAGCTTTGTATTCTCTTTAGAGTAAACGGCATAAAGTAAATATCAAGTGAAAAGGCTACCAATTTTTTAAAGTCATCAAAAAAATTTGCTTTGATAGCATTTAAGTAAATTATTAACGGTATTCACACAAAACTTGTGAAAATAAAAATTAAGATTAAGTTTTATTAAAAATTACTTGAATATCCAAAAAATTTATAATTATATACTAAAAAACTTTTTATTATTAATCTAAAAAATCGCAAGAAATAACAAAAACTAATTTAAAACTTTAAACAAACAAAGTTGTGTAAATTAAATAACAAATATTATATAAAAGCCATCATACACAATGTTGCTGGTTTATAAGATTTTCTACTCGTAAAACAATAAAAATCAAACAGTTTAGTAACTTATGTCGTCACAAACGAATGCATGTAAAATGCAGAACTCAAACAAAATGTGTTGATTGCAATCAAATGTTTTCAAATTCAAGTTCATTGGCAAAACATCGCAGATTTTGTGAAAAAACCAACAAGAATAAAATTGTTGCATCGTTACAAAACAGTAAGTTTATTTAAATTTAAAAAAATCTTCTTTGAAAAAATAGTTTTAACTAATTAGTTTGAAGCTAGTTTGATACTATAAACTTAAATATTATTTTGTCGACACATCATTAGAAATATAAAATAATATAAATGTTTACTTTAAATTTACAAAATAATTTTTTTTCTTTTTATTATGCAGCTAAAATTTTTATTTTACCGAATACTGGCAGTTTCTTCAATGATAAAATTCAAAACTACTTATCAGTAACTGAATTAAGTTTGTTTGATCAAAAAACGCCCTAAACAAGGATTTTAAAATGCTAATTCTCAATGATAAGTGATAAAATACAGACTCCTACAAACACAGATCAAACATTATTGTTTGCAATCTTTTAGTTTCAAACATTGCAAATTTCCTCTTTATGTTATGTATTCTACTTATAAACGATAAAACATTTGACGAATAAACAAAAAATTTATGTAAATAGATTGTCTACTAAGTTGATTGGATTTTTTTAGTTAATTTGTAATTTAGTTTTACAGATTTAGAGTACATCCAGTTAATTTATAATTTCTTCTTTCTATAAAAGTTTCGCTTAATTATTTAAATGTACTTAAAAAAAATTTAACTAACATACTTAATTCTTTAAAGATACACACTAGGTATACTAATAATATATACTATATATATTTACAGCTGTTAAAAAAAAGAATTTACTTTAAAGAATTTATATTTATAATTACAATCGTATATAGTATTTATTTTCAGATTTCTTCAAACAAAGTGCATCATCTTGTTTTCCACTTCTGGCGTCACATTTACCTTCCTTTGTTCAATATGAAAGTAATCACAACTTTTTTCAACTCCCTTTTCAAACAAACTTTTCTCCATTTGACTCAACATCAATTGAAACTCAACATACAAGTGCTAAGAAATTAAAAAAAAGTAAGAAAACAATGGCTCATGCTCAAGTTCAATGTAATAATCCTTCTGATTCGTCTTTTTCTTTTCACGATAAACATATAGGGTTTCCTGATTTAGCTTCAAGTTTTCCTTACATTTTACATGCAAGTTCAAAGAGGTTTGAACCTTCGACATTTAGTTTTGTACTCAATCCAGAAAAAGTAGACAAGTCTGTTCAAACTAATTTATACAGACCAGTAGAAACTGATAAGCAAAACGCAATGCAATACAATATAACCAGTGTGAAAAACTTTGAACAGTTAACAAAACAAAATATTCAAAATAAAACTGTTAGGCATTCTCCTAAAAGTTGTAACAAAAAATCAAATTTTAAACACAGTTTCTACAATAAAAACAATTCAAATAGTTTTAACCAATTAACAAATTTGTTGCATCTAAATAGATCTAGTTTCACACAAAATTACAAATATAATCACTTCTACCAGTCTTACCTAAACAACAGCTTTTCAAATCAAGCTGCACTCTCTTCATACAAATATCAAGCATTTTTAGCTCAATATATGGCTACTATGTACCCAAATATCTATAATCAATTGCTCAAAAATATTCAAACTAACATGGACACTGTAAAAGGACGAAAAACTTTTCGGTCTGAAGTTTACAATAAAACTTTTTATGAAAATAAACTCAATTTGCTAAAAAATTTTGAGAATACAACTAAATTAGGAATGCTCCACAATGACAGCTTATCAAAAAACAAACTTAACAATTTGAACATAAAACAAACCGATCAACTTTTAATTTCTCCATTACTTTCTGTTCCTGCTTCTTGTACTAGCTCAAATGCTAATAATTCAGAATCTTCTGTTGTCAATGAATCTGAACATATTCTTTCGGACAATCAAATGCAGCTAAAAGAAAAACAGCACAAGTTATTTGATAAAAGAATTACATCACATCCTTATGGAAGCGTAGGTAAATTTCTAAATGACGGAAACTACAAGAGATCTACCTGCAATCAGCAAGATAATAATAAAGAAAAGTACAAATGCAAGTTTTGTGGAAAGGTTTTTCCCCGAAGTGCAAACTTGACAAGGAATATGAGGACTCACACGGGGGAACAACCTTACAAATGTAAATTGTGCCATCGAAGCTTCTCAATTTCCTCTAATTTGCAACGTCATATCAGGAACATTCACAAAAAAGTAAGTGACTTAAAAAATTAAATGCACTGTGCTGAACTTAAATATTAACATAACTACAGTTTATGTATTCCACTTCAGTTAATTCCTTAAAATACATTCAAAAATATGTAAATTTAAATTACAAGCTGTTTATCTATTTATATTAAAAAAATACCAAATTAAAAGCAAACCTAGGATAAAAACGAACTACAAAAAATCAATAATGTTTAAAATTTTGAATACTGCTAGTATACTAACCATAAAACAACATACAACCTAAATTTAATTATAATAATTTGCAGGAAAGACCTTTTACTTGTGATATATGTGGTAGGTCATTTGGCCAAGCGACAAATTTGGAACGACATTTGAAGAAGCATGAGTGTCACCAACATCAAGAAAATTTTCATTATTAACTGTATTAGCTTACTTAAATGATTTTAGACTTTCAAAATTTTTAAAAACAAAGTTAAACTAACTTAAAAAATAAATAAAAACTTAATTTTAATTCTCGTATAATTTCTATATGTATGTATTTCAGTAAATTTTGTACATGCGTTATGTATTTTTTATTTGATTCAACACTATTTTCTTTAGAATTTTAACGTTTATATTATTCATCGTGCTTTTACAATGTTTATAGCGTATAATCAAAGTATATCTTGCAATATAATTTGTTTTTATTTATCTAATTCTAATTTTTTGATACTTTTATTTTAGAAACTTCTAGTAGTTTACGTGTAACTAATGTTTTTTATTTAACCATACGTAACAAAACCTTTGAAATATTTATTTTTGATTTGCTTTAATCTCACTAAAACAAAACAACATTTATTTAATGTAGTTTTTATTTATCTTCAAGCTTACAACATAAAGGAAAAAAAAAATAGTAATGTTTAACGTAAAAACTTTAAGAACATAAAAAATTTTAATCGGCAAAAAAATCCGTTAAAATAGTTTATAGGCTGTTTTTTTTTTGTAGATCAATGAAAGCTTTTTATTTATTGAGCTTTAAATTTATTGAGAGTTTAAATCTAACTAAAATTAAATAAGAAAATTTAATGTAGTTTTTATTTATTTTTAAGTTTACAACATACAAGGAAAAAATGTTAGTAATTTTTAACGTAAAAACTTTAAGAACATGAAAAAATTTTAATCAAAAAAAAATCCGTTAAAATAGTTTATAGGCTGTTTTTGTAAATAAATGAAAGCTCTTTTGTTAGAAAAACCAGTTATAATTAAAAAACGTTTAATAGTTTTTCAAAAGCATAAAATTCTAAATTTATTAAGAGTTTAAATCTAACTAAAATCATGCTTTATACAAAGCTAAGGTCTTATCTTGTCAATACTTCTAAAGAATATAAATGTTTGTTATTAGGTGTAATGTTTCATTATTTAATTGATGGCCCACTTGGAGCAAACACTAATATACTGACTTTAATAATATATTTTTTTTTAAGTTAAATATATTCAAGGTTTACTAATTTTCGGTTGTTTTGATAAATATTACTTTCTTATTTACTTATACTCTAGATCAGGGGTCGGCAGGCAGTTGGTGCTCGCGGGCCAAATTTCAAGTTTTTAAAATCTTCGCGGGCCACAGTTTTAGTTTTAGTGATATTTGAGTAATATTTTGGCTTTAGTTTTGGTCACACCAGAGATAATTTTACTTTTATTCACTTTACTACTTTAAATGACTTTTAGCTACACATAGAATTCCTATTTAATATATATAATTCTCTATTTGAATAGAATTTAATTAGTTTAATACACTTAAGTGTTAGTAAAATATGTACTTTCTTAAACACTTAATAAGTTATTATCATTATTTTACTTACAACCTAACTCTCTATAAAAACCAAGGTTGAAAAACATTTATGGGTCACATTTATACACTTTTTATATTATGAACCACCTTTTCATATTTAAAAAAATGTTAACTTCTGAAAATAGGTTTTGAGTCTTAAATAGTTTGCATTCTTTTGAAAATTCAGTAATCAGTTAATTAGTTAAAACTGATATCTTTTTATACTGTAAAGAGGCTAAATCAAATTTTTAACATAATTAATGCTAAAATAGTTTAATAAAATACTTTATTAGTGAATAATTAGTCTTTTACACGGTTGCAACTTTAAAAGCAAAAATGTCTGAATTATGTTAAAAGTGTATTAAAAGTTAAAATAGCTAAAAACTTTCTGTTAATCAAGCTTAAATACATAACTTAAATATCATTATTATAAAAAAGCACAATATGTAAGTAATCAAAAAAAAAACAAGTAGTAAACTATACTACAGTCATAAAAAGTATTCTGAGAATTCGAAAATTAATTCAAATTGATTTGAAATAAAAGTTTCAGATACACCTGAGTTTTATAAAAATTTCTTAAACTGCTTTAACCTAGTATAATTATTAAAATTTTAAACTAGCCTGTTTGTTTGGCAACCCTGTTTAAAATAAAGTTCACAAAATGAAGAAGTACCGCAGTTTATTAGTTTATTAACAGTGAAATAATTATATAAATAAAAATATTATTATAATTCAGCTTGAATGGACAATTAATTAACAAATGTATAAAATTTCTTAAGCTTTTAATAAATAAGAAAACCCTATTTTTTACTGAGCATTATATTAATTTTTTATCTGCAATATGAAAATTGCATCTAAAAAGAGCAAATGTGAATTTTAAGACGAGCTATAAGAACTATAATACATTAGTTTTGAGTTATTGCAAGAAACAATAACAAAAATGTCGCTTAAGTCAGTTTCACCAACGCACATGATTATTTTCAGTAACTACAGACTGATCAGAAAAAAAAACTGTTAAGGCAAGTGATAAAGTACCAAAAGTAATTACTAAAAAAAGATACCGTTTAGAGTTGAAAACTTATTTAAACAATTTGTGTTGGCGTTAGTAAGATATTTTTGTTTATTTCTTTAATATCAACAAGAATTCGAGTTTAGGAAATGTCTAAAGATTATAAAGCCGCATAAACCAAATTAGAACTTAAATCATTTTTTATTACAGGTGGTTCTACTAATTTTGACATTTTAGAAGAATTTCTATGTTTAGTTTCAAAACAAAGCACAAAAACAGGTAAAGACATTTTAAAAGCAAAGGTGCAATGCACCAATATAAAGTTTTTAAAAATACAAATTTTTGCTTCTATTCTTAGTATAAAATTAAGTTAAACGTATGAAAAAACTGTCTTAATTAATATAGAAAAATTTTAAAGCTACTGTTAAGCTAATTTAAATGTGTTTTTTAATAACAAACTTAAAATGATAGGTTTTTTGTGTCAAATCGAAATTTCATTACTTTACATGTAAAGATTGTTTAAAATTCCAGATTTTTTCGATAATTCTCAAATTCAAGGCTTTTTTTAGATTTTTTAAGTATAAATTGTCAAAATCGAAGCTTTTCCGGGATTTTTTGGCAACACTAATTGTTCACACTTATATGTATACAATTAATATTAATAATAATTTAGATTATATCAGCTGCAAGACTTTAAATTTAAAATATATTTAATTCAAACCAACACTGTGCATTGAACAAAACATACATCATATATTTAATTTACCACTCTTTAAAGCAAACAAGTCAGTCCGAGTGACCAAAACTAGCGTGATGTTTTAGCATACAAAAAGCAATTCAAACCAAAAACTGAAAAAAGAATAAGTTTGCCTGATATTTGAAGTCTTCAAATAGTCATAGTCTGAGTGTGTGGCAATTTTTATTTGTTTCGGTCGAATTTTAACTATTATGATTAAAAATTGTACAAACTTAATAAATTACCATTTCTAAATCAAGTTTGTATTAAATTGGTTGTTCAAAAAAAAACAACTTTTTATATTAGTATGCAACGTATAAAAATTAACTTATATGGCCAAAAAACATTGTTTCAAGTATCAAAAAGTATACCTAACAAAACTTTTTAAAATTTATATCATATATATTGTTTTAAATGTGTCTGTACACACTTATATATTACATGTAGAAACAATAATGCTAAAAATTATGCATAAACTAAATTTTACCTCGTTAAGTATTTAATAAAAAGTGGTTTAAAATATGAGCATCTTTGTTCATTGGTGTGCATAGGAACTAATTTAAAATGCAAAGAAGACTTATAAAAAATCAAAGGGTTTCAAAACCAAAATAGAATTAACCTTGTTTCTTATAACTGTATTATTTAAATCTTTTTGTGGACACTAAAATATAACATTTAGTAATAAAACATCTTAAATAGAAACTTGGGTATAAAAAGCGTGTAATAAAAACAAAAATGTAAAGAAATGACGTCTTAGTTAATTACTGTGCATTACTTTTGTACAAAACGGAAAACACTTGCATTTAGTTTATTTACTAAGTAGGTATTATATAACTAACTTACTAATTCAAAGCACTGTTTCCACTCTTTTTTTAGAAAATAATTTGCCGTTGTTAGAAGAAAGTTCTTATGATATTGAGAAAAAAAACGAGGTTAAATGCTAGCCTGTCGTTTTTACATTTTTAATCTAAATCAATAAAATATTTTAATTATTTTAAAATGTTATACAGGGGTTTAAAACTAAATTAATCAAACAATTTTAACATTAAATTTATTTTTCCTCTGCGGGCCACATTTACATGCTCGCGGGCCGCATAAATTTCTTTCGCGGGCCGCATTCCATTCAAAAAAATAACGTCCTCGCGGGCCGCAGATTTACCCTTCGCGGGCCGCATTTGGCCCGCTGGCCGCAGTTTGCCGACCCCTGCTCTAGATTAAAAGCTTTTAAGAAGCTTTTTGTAATATCCTTTTAGTATAATCAATAACATATTTCAAAGTATTCCTTTATGGTCAGAATATAGAATATTTTTTTTTAAACTTTAAATACTAAAATCGTAATTAGTTCATTCTCGTTAAATTATTTTAAAAAACTTTCACTCACGAACTCAATACAGTTTAAACACTGTTGTATTACAAAGTCTTCATTTAAAACTTATAGTTAACTTTTGTATAATTAAATGAATAGTGTTGTTAACATTCGGAAGTACTTGAGTAAGGGGCGGGCATCTTAATTATTTGTAATTTATTGTTGTGTTTCTTGTAATTAGCCTGATAGTAGGCACTGGTTAGTCTATCTTGACGTTAAATATGAGGAATAAATTGAATACTTTTATTTGTTTTCAAATTTAAATGCTTTTTATTTTTTAGAATTTTTTAATTTTGTTATAGTTTTCATTGTTTTTACTTTGACTAGTTTCAAACAAAACAATAATTAATTTATTGCCAATTTTGGTTTTAATTATTATTGTGCTTAATCATTTTAAAACAGGGTATTACATAAAAAACTAGTTTAAATATTCTTTATACTAGTTTGACCTTATTTTTTACACTAGTTTTAAAATATAAGCTCTAACTACTTTTAGAAGAAATTATTGGTGAAACATTTTAAGACGTTTATTTATGTTTTACAAATCTATTTTTTACTAAGTTAAGTTTTTTATTCTTTTTTCTGTATACTTTTCGAATTTCAAATTAGCTCATAATTGACCTTGGATAACAAACAGTTCTATCTTTACAAAGGACATAATATCTGATTGATCATTTATTTAAAAGAAGTTTTGTATTAGTTCAAGGATAGTTTTTTGTTTACAATTTTTTGTACGAAAATAACTGCCGTTTGTTAGTAAAAGTAGACAAGCATCACGATTTCTAATCTTTTATATTTAAAAATTGATTGATCTTTAACTAATATTTGTAATAATGACCATGGTAAAATAATTTTGTTAAAATATATTTTTAGTTTTAACTTGCAACTTTAAACTTTTTTTCTATTTATGTTTTTAATTTATTTTAATATTTCACTTTGCATCAATTTATATTGAAAAAAAAAAAAAAAATTATCTCGTTTACATTCGTCCTAAGTTAGAATACAACACACCAATTTGGTCTTCATACCTGAAGAAAGATATTAACCATCTTGTATCCATTCAAAGAAAATATACAAGAATAGTCTTCAACCGTTGCAACATCTCATACACATCTTATTTTGATAGACTCTCAAAACTTGGTATTAAGTCTTTAGAGTACAGAAGGATTGAGTTTGACTTAATTACTTTTTTCAAACTGATTAATAGTGAAACTACAATTAATTTACAGTCTATTTTTGAACCTCATAAATGTACTTATTTACTGAGAGGTAACAACAGAAAATTTACATGCAGACATAATTTCAATAATAATGTTTGGCATAATTCTTTTTTTTATCGTTCAGTTGAATTATGGAACAAGCTTCCAAACAAATTAGTTTCTTGTAAAAAAGTTGAGCATTTTCGGTTAAGGTTAAAAAAGTTTGATTTAAATAAATATTTTGTTAGCAAAATTCATAATTAATTTTTTTTGTTGTTATTTCTTCATTAACCACTTTAACTTATAGCTTTATTTTATTAGAGGCGCCTTTCCTCTGTGTATAACAAAACCTGTTCCTTAATACATAGTTTATTGGCCTGTTAAAGTGTTAGGGGCCTTGGGTTATTAAGTTTTGTTTATAGTCAGTGTTCTCAACATTTATCAGCTACTACGAAAGTCCAACAAACGCTGAGTTATCTGAGTATTAAAGATTTGAAAGTAAACATGAAGCAGGCTCTCCTAACAAAAGTGAAAAACGTTGTTCATATAAAAGCGGTTCTAGTTATACGAATAAAATTAAAACAAGTTGTATGGATAAAAGTTAAGCCAGTTACTCAAATTAAGGCTGAACCAGTTGTTCAAATAATGTGAAGCCAGTCGTTCGAATGAAAGTGAAACCAGTTTTGGAGTGAAACCATTTGTTCGAGTGAAGTTGAAGTAGGATATTGTTGTTCTCTTTTCGGAAGCACCGGAATTATAAATTTTGTGTTATAATTTTTGTGTTTTTATGTTAATTTTTAAACTTTAATTAGTCAAACTCAGTTTTTTTTTTTTCATTTTTAATGTACAATTTTGGTTTATTTTTGTCTTTTTGTTGTATGTCTTTCTGTATAAGTGGCCTAGGTTTTGATGCCTGTGTTCTTCGTATGACAATAAACTTACAATAATAACATTTTTAAGGTTTAGCTTAGACTGCTATAAGATATTATTTCTATGTAAACATTAAAACAGTTTTAAATATAGGTATTTGGTAATAAAAAAGTATTATCATCTTTCTGTTCATTCAAAAAAATAAGACTTTTTTAAATATCGATTAAATGCATTGTTTAATGAAACAGCCTGTTCATCCTTTTATATACATAAGTAAATAGTCAATTTGTGAGATAATCTAATTAGTTAACAATAGTTGTGTTTTTAACCACTTCACACGTGAAGAGGGTATATATAACTAACCTTAATAAAGCAAGAATATTTACAAGGCGAATTTCAATTTCCGTAAAAAATTACAGTTTTCTTGAAATGATGGGTTCAATCGGCGTAAAACGACAAAGTGAATTGTTGTTTTTAGTATAATCATAAAGAAATTATTATGCTTAAAAACTTAAAAAAAAACAGATATTACTTAAAAGTTATATTATGACTAGTTTGATTATTAACGTACTTTACTTATTTTCTTAATATTTCCACTTGTTAGTACTTAAACGCTATGTTTTGGAATATATGTTTGAAATCTATATGTACTTTTGAACTGTCAAAGTGAACATAGTCTGAATAAGCATTTGTGAATAAAAGCTTCAATACAACATAAGTACAGGTTCAATGGTGTCATCTTGAAAGAAACACTTATAAATATAAAACCTTTTATTTATTTAGCACGCTACACTAAAATTGTTAGTATCTTATAACACAAAAAAGTTAAAACAAACAAAAATATTTATTTTATTGAAAAAAAAACATTAATACGTAATCGGACTTTATTGTAAGCTTTGAAATTAGTTTGTTACAACAATTTAAAAATAGTTAAGGAGTTGTGTTAAACTAAGTTACTATTACAAAAATGTTATATTTAATAACTGTATTAGTTTACTATACTTAACCTTATTTTCATAAAAGGTTTATTTCAATTAAATAAACTATTAAAAATACTGTTAAAAGCAATTTTGTTTTTAAAACAAACTGGTTTTAAAAGGCGATAAAAGCTACTTTTGTAGTACTTTACTTAATAGGATATCTGTTTTTATCATAATATTTAAAAAACAATTGAGCTTATCTATGTAAATACATTCGTCAATCGGATATACCTAACTTTAAATACTAAAGATAAAAAAAATGTTTAACCTCAAACTTAACCTTTTAATTGTAGTAATACGTTTAAAGTGAAGTGTCATTGACGCGACAAAGTACATTTTTATTACTTTGACGTCAAATTTGGATCTTAAGTTCTGTTTTAAATTGTTTTTCTTGCGTAATACGTAAAATACGTAATTTTCTTTCTTTTATGTTTAAAAGTATTTATATTAAAAACATTTTAGAATATAATATGAAAACACAATTTAAAAGTTTTATTCTATATTTTTCTCTATTGTAAAATAAATCAACAATCATTATTTTAAGTTTTATAATTTTTCTTAACAAGTTAATAAATGTTTTTAAATTGTGTGAATATTTATAGTTTGATTACAATTAAATTAAATTGACATTTATCATTAAAAGTGTCTAAAAAGTCAAAATATACAGTTTTTACAAAGTGTTAAAGTTTTAAGCTGTGCCTACAGTAAATAAATTCATCATAATAAAAATCACTTGTGAAGTAAAAAGAAGGAAAAGTTATCTTTAAACACCTGAACTTATAACAACAACTGACAATGTGATTTCATAAAAAGATATCAACCCTTTTTATGTTAACATATGTCTTAAGTTTTTCATCCTTCATATTACAAGCGCTCAATCATAATTGTTGTTTTTATTATCACCAGTATTTCAAGTGCATTCACTTAAATTAACTTAAAATTATGAGTTTTTTTTTTGTAAAAAAAGGTTTTAGTTATTTTTAGAAAATGTTTTAGAGTTTTTTCACGATATGATATTTTTTTAGTTTAGTTATAAATTTGTTTAATGAAATTCAGTACTAACTTTTTGTTGACTGTTTTTATTAAAATTTTTCGTTCAAGCCTAAATATTAAACTAATACTTAAAAGTTTACAAACTCACCATACCATAAAAAGACTATTATTTAGATCTTAACAATAGAAGGTTTTCTCATTCTGTAGTAAAATGACAGTATTAAACGATCACACACAATTTCTTTACCTTTGTGTTTGCTAAGAACTAACAGAAAAAGATGATGTTTTTTACCAGTAGTAATGTTTAAATAGATTAGAATTTTTTTCTTAAAAAGGCAAACCCATTAAGTTGGCGACAAAGTTTCAAAAGCACAAAAAACATTATTTGATTATTGGGTGTAATCATTGTAAAGTTTAATTGATAATGTCTTAGCTTTTGTTCTGAATATAATATAAATTAACAGTAGAGCTTTTAAAGACACGAATAGCATTTTCTTTTGTATAATCTTACTTAAAAAACCCAAAAATTTACTTCTGTGTATATATCTCCATAAGTTTATATATTTTCCTCAATGACATATAGATTTTGTCAAAACAATTTGTTCAGTACTTAACTTATTTGTCATAACGAAGTTTTGCTTGATAATATATAAAAAAAAGTTTTATAAAAATAAAAATCAAAGTATTAAAAATATGACAAAAAAATTGTAATTAGCGTACATTAAATACAAACAAATTTAGGAATAACATATTTTTAGAAAACTATGAGACTTTTATTTGTTGGACTTAACAAACTAATTTTACAAAGTATAACAACAAGTCGTTCAACAGTACATATTATAAAAATTTTATTAGTAAATGAGTGTAAAATACTTATAATAATAAAAAAGTTAAGCATATAAGCAACAATATAGTGTTTTAAGAGTAAATATATTTCAAAAAAAAATTGTTTTTCAGAATGCATGCTAATGTATTAGTAAATTTTATAATTTGTTAATAAAATAGCATTAGTTCCACTCGTTCAAACAACAAAATAAATATTTATTGCAGTCACTGTAATGTGTTTTTGACTTAACTAGTTGATATAATCTAAATCTGTTTGGTTATTTAAATGACTGTTGTTAGAGTTACAAAATTTTTTATGTATACGAGGTAGTCTTTTAGTTTAATTAGTTTAGATTTATTTTTTAGGTTTGATATAAATAGATTTATGCAAATTTTATATTTTATTCGCGACCGGTTTCGGTGGCAAGAGATTGCGACCTTTTCAAGCAAAAATAAAATATGAAACTGCATGTAACAATGTTAGTTAATTATACTGTTGTTTAAAAACTTATTCATGCGTGAAGAATATAAACAAAAACAAAAATGTTGCATATTCGAAAATTCAAGCATATCAGAGTATATTTAGGTAAAATTGGTACTAGTTGTTAAAAAAAAGATTGAATTAATATTAATATAATGAGTCAAATAAAAAAACTGAATCCAGAGCTTTTCTTAAAAAAAAAATAATAATAATAAGATATTTATACCTTTTCTTAAAAAAAATAATAATAAAATGTTTATACCTTGAAATTTATCTAAATGAAATTAAATATTGTCTAGAATTGTGGTTTTAAGCCAAGAGTCAACAAAACATTAATAAAACTCAAAGTCGCTGAAGGTTTCAAAATCTAATTTGTGCTAAGTTAACATAACAGTCAAAATTTAAACGGATTTGATAACTATCTAAAAAAAAAAAAATTCTAAAAATTTATCTAAGTTGAATTAAGAACTGTTTAAAAAAAACTTTTTTTTCCAATTTAAGTCAAATGTCAACAAAAACTCAATGAAAAAATCAAGAAAAATGACCTATTTTTTACTATAATTATGATTTGGTTTAAGTTTTGTCTGCTTTCCAGTTTATTAGTAAAAATCTGTTTCTGTGTCTGCATGAGTTCATTAATTCCGTTCTTTTGTTGATGCAATTTTTACCGGATTCAAGGATTAGTAAAGCTTCTTTTAAGCACAACCTGCATGTCATAATTCCTGGTTTTGTTTTTTTCTCCCTTTGTAATATTTTCCAATTTATTTTGTATTTCTTATTTTCATTTTTTAATTTATGGGTTAATTTTGAGAGTTCAGTTGCTTGTTTATACTGGAGGTAGTTTTTGTCATTTGGATTGCTTTTTATTGTTGTGTTGTGTGTAGATATGCGTTTTTTTAGTTGATTACCACTTAGTCCAATGTATATTTTTGTTGAATTATCTGTTTCTATTGTTGCCTGGTAGATTACATTTTCTGCCCTACATTCTCCTCCTTCAAGGGGGCAAGTTTCTTTCTTTCTGCAGTTGCATGATTCATCTTTGTTTACATTATTGTTGTTTATTACTTTTTTGTTGTGGTTTTTTATTATTGTTTCAATGTTTGACATGCAGCTGTAGCTTAATTTTATATTGTTTTTGTTTAAATATTTTTTTAACTTACTATTTTCTCCAAAGTGCTTGTTAACTATTTTTAGAAACTTTTTACCTATGTTTGTTTTTACTGATTTGCAATATGGGGGATTGAACCATATAATTTTTCTTTTCCTGTTTCTTTTTTTATCTTTAAATTCTTCTGTATAGTTGATTTCATAATTGTATCCGTTTACCTTTAAAGCATCATTATAGTCTTTTTTTATGTTGTTGAATAGGTTTTTGTTAGTTGAATTATTAGAAAGTCTGGTCTCTACCATTTTTGGGATTTGTTTAAGTATGGTTGGTGGATGGTTTGATTTTGAATTTATGTAACTTATTTTGTTGTTGTCTTTTCTATATGGGTAGAATGTATGGTTCAGTAGGTTGAAATTTAGGTCTAAGTAGTCAATCTTCCAAGAGGGGTTTTCTATAATTATATTTATGCCTATGCTTTTAGTGAATTTGTGTAATTTTAAATTAATTTTTTCTATTTCTACATTGCTCAATTTTTTTTCTACAGCTATAAGTCCATCATCTCTATATAATCCAATTATTAAGTTTGGTAAAATGTCTTTTAATCCCTGCAAAATGTATAGCCCAATTAATTCACAAATTTCTGCCCCATGCTTTCCACCCATTGTGATGTCAAAAAGTTTGTTTTCATCTTTGTTATTTTTTCTTTTTATCCATGTTTCTTCTTGGTTATATAAGACAGATTTTGTTGCATTAAAGATTATCTTTTTTTCTTGTGTTGTAATTTGTGTGGTTTTGTTAGCAAAATTTAGAGCATCTTTTAATAATTTTTCTGTTATTGATGGGTAAAAATTTTCTATATCAAATTTCATTAATTTGTATTTGTGCATTTCTAGGTTTTTGTACCATTTGATTACTTCTTGTGTACTTTTCCATTGGTTGTATTGGTTTGTTTTTCTTAAGTTGTTGTTGATTTTGTCTATGATAATTTTACTTATTTGTCCTATGTCAGAATAACATGGATTTATTAGTCTGGTTTTTGGGTTATTGTTAAAGTCTACTTTGTGGTCTTTCAAAGTTATGTAGCATTGTTTGTTTGGTAAGTGGTTAATTATTTTCTTTTCAAGTTTAAGATTACTTACAATTTCTTTTGCTTCTTTGTTTATGTTATTTACTATATTTTTGTCACTTTTTTTGTATTCTTTTCTGATGGATTTTAATAATAGACTGTTATATTCATTTTTAGGTATTTTGTAAAAATTTGTGGTTTTATCTGCAGATACTATTATATTTTTGGTTTTATTTATCATTTTTAAATCATTTGTTAGTTTGTTTTGGAAAGTGTCATTAATTTTTCTAAATTTTACTTGTTTAACTAAATTAAACATTTCATTTTCAAATTCTTTAAGTTCGTCTGTTAATTTTGGCATGAATTTGGATTTAAAACCATATGTTTCTTTCTTTTCAAATATGTTTGTATTATATTCTTCATCAGTACAAAAGTAAATTTTAATTCTTATCCTTCTACAAAAATTTCTAATTTTGTCCAGGAGTTTAAGTTTATATTCAGTTTTATTGCTTATGGGTATATTTTTTGTGGAATAGTCAAATTTTAATTTTTCATACACTGCCATTGTTCTTTTAGTCAATTGAAGGTGGCTCAACCTTTATTGGGAGCCTTGTTGTATAGTTATTTGCCTTAACTAAAAAAGAATGCTCAATTTACTGGGATGTAAAGAGCTTATATAAATAGATTTATGCAAATTTTATATTTTATTCGCGACCGGTTTCGGTGGCAAGAGATTGCGACCTTTTCAAGCAAAAATAAAATATGAAACTGCATGTAACAATGTTAGTTAATTATACTGTTGTTTAAAAACTTATTCATGCGTGAAGAATATAAACAAAAACAAAAATGTTGCATATTCGAAAATTCAAGCATATCAGAGTATATTTAGGTAAAATTGGTACTAGTTGTTAAAAAAAAGATTGAATTAATATTAATATAATGAGTCAAATAAAAAAACTGAATCCAGAGCTTTTCTTAAAAAAAAATAATAATAATAAGATATTTATACCTTTTCTTAAAAAAAAATAATAATAAAATGTTTATACCTTGAAATTTATCTAAATGAAATTAAATATTGTCTAGAATTGTGGTTTTAAGCCAAGAGTCAACAAAACATTAATAAAACTCAAAGTCGCTGAAGGTTTCAAAATCTAATTTGTGCTAAGTTAACATAACAGTCAAAATTTAAACGGATTTGATAACTATCTAAAAAAAAAAAATTCTAAAAATTTATCTAAGTTGAATTAAGAACTGTTTAAAAAAAACTTTTTTTTTTTCCAATTTAAGTCAAATGTCAACAAAAACTCAATGAAAAAATCAAGAAAAATGACCTATTTTTTACTATAATTATGATTTGGTTTAAGTTTTGTCTGCTTTCCAGTTTATTAGTAAAAATCTGTTTCTGTGTCTGCATGAGTTCATTAATTCCGTTCTTTTGTTGATGCAATTTTTACCGGATTCAAGGATTAGTAAAGCTTCTTTTAAGCACAACCTGCATGTCATAATTCCTGGTTTTGTTTTTTTCTCCCTTTGTAATATTTTCCAATTTATTTTGTATTTCTTATTTTCATTTTTTAATTTATGGGTTAATTTTGAGAGTTCAGTTGCTTGTTTATACTGGAGGTAGTTTTTGTCATTTGGATTGCTTTTTATTGTTGTGTTGTGTGTAGATATGCGTTTTTTTAGTTGATTACCACTTAGTCCAATGTATATTTTTGTTGAATTATCTGTTTCTATTGTTGCCTGGTAGATTACATTTTCTGCCCTACATTCTCCTCCTTCAAGGGGGCAAGTTTCTTTCTTTCTGCAGTTGCATGATTCATCTTTGTTTACATTATTGTTGTTTATTACTTTTTTGTTGTGGTTTTAGGTTTGATATATTAACAATTAAAAACATTACAATAATCTTCATACTACACATACAAAATAGCATTAAAGCTTAACCATGTAAGTATTACGCACTTAATAAGAAAAAAATCTTGTTATTCGTAAAACTAAAAAATAAGCTTCCTTGTTGTTTAATTCGAAATCACATTAGAATAGGAAAAATAAAATATGTGATTCTGTAGTTTTCGGTTATTTCTAAAATTTTCTATGCAATCAGAAATCAAACGTTTTTCTCTATAAATCTAGGGATCTACTTTGTAAAATTAATAAGAAAATTTAGATATTTTTAAACATAAAGTGAACGGCTCTTAATAAATTACAACCTTTTTTCGGTTTTGGCACAAAAATGTAATTTAAAAAACAAACACAAACAAAAGTAATTTATATTTATTCAAATAAAAATATAAAATAGAGTATTTTAAAACTATAATTGGGTTTTTATAACTTCCAGCAATTGATATATTTAAAGAAAAAATTAAACTTTTTGCACAAATATTAAAAAATTAACAGATGAGTAAAATGAAAGTAAAACTGATAGTAACTTTCGTTTAAAAGAGTCTTAAACAAATATTGATATTTTTATACAGCATCTACAAAAGCGATTTATCATTTCATTTTGAAACTAGATCAAAGAATTTAATTCACACCAAATATCTATACAATAGCGCTTTATATTCACTGTATTGTTAACATTGTGTTAGCAGATTTTTAAGTATCGTTATGGGTTTTTGAAAATAGCAATTTCGTTTAAAATTTACTAGTACGTATTATGACCATTAAAACGAGCTTAAAAAGGTACTTGAAGTTCAAGTAAAATGTCTTTTAAAAATTAGAATCGTAATCAAAATAAAACACTCAAAGTTTTAACAGTTTCTAAATTTATCAAACTTATACATTACAAAAATAAGTAGAAACGAAAACTATTAGACTATTAAAAATAGAAATAAACACTAGATCTAATAGGCAAAAAATAGATTCATCATAATAAAAAGCACTTATAAAGTCAAAATACGGAAACGCTATCTTAAAACACCTGAACTTATAATAACAACTGACAATGTGATGTCATAGAAAGATATCACCCCTTTTTTTGTTAAGATCTGCCACAAGATTTTCAACTTACTTATAACGAGTGCTCAATCATTAGGTGATTTTATTGTTGTTTTTTCTCACCATTTTTTCGAGTATTCATGAGAGAATCGAACTTACTAGTCAAACTATTTTTAATACAACATTGAATTGTTTTTGAAAGCATTTTTAAAAAGTTTAAATTTTGAACTATTTTTATAGAACTTTAAAGTGAATTCAGTTTTAGTTTAAACTGAAATTAATAAAGTTAAAGATAATCATAAATTATGTTGATTTTGTTTCTTATAATTAAAAATAAAATTAATGATATAATTACTTACTTATTAGAGACTTAAAAAAAAAAGAATTAAAATATTTTTGTAAAGGTGTATTTAATTTGTTAAGATAAGTAAATCAAATTATGTTAAAACTAACAAACAAACGGAATGAGTATAAATCACGAACGTGAGAAAAGTAACCTTTTGTTGTCTTTTACCTGTTAAGATGTCACTTTAAAACCACCATGAGTAAAAAAGGCGACGTATATCCTTGTAAAAATCACAAATCCTTTTCTTTAAATAACACCTATTGACAGCAATTGACTATCAGGTGCTACAAAGTTTGTATGCTTAAATATAAATAGACGTATATTCGCTTTAATTCAAAAGTGAAACTTATGTAGTTAACTTTTTTTCAATTTTTACCAATTTTGAGAAGTATTTGTATATTTTTGTAGCTTAGTCATTTTGTTTATTTTTGTACATTTTTATATTTCATAATAAAAAGTTTTTTACTCTATTAAAAAAAACATCAAACTTGGCCTAAATTTAACCGTTCAAAGTCAAGTGGTATTGAAGCGACAAAATACACTTTTATTACTTTGACGTTGAAATTGATCTTCCCTAATAGTAGTTGTTGAAAACCGGTTATTTATTATTTTTTGACTATAAATTAAAAAAAGGATTGTCGATATTTTGCTTGATACGGTTGACCAAAATTATTAACTTAAAAATTTATTTATAATAGCTAAATACGTCACTCTTAGTTAAATTATGCATTTAAACCAAAAAGATAAAAATATCATGAAATAATGTGATTCTTTTTAATAACTTTAGATAACAAACTTGCTTGGATTTATTTATTTTGAACATACAACTTTCGTTTAAATAACTTAATTTGCGCGTTTGTTTGACCTAAATAAGTAATTTCCACCTTTAGAATTTGTTAAAATTCTAAAAGAGTTTTAATTTTATTTGAAAATGCATATGAACTGTGGTTTCTAGATCTAATATAATTTAAAAAAATGTCTAGATTTAATTTAACCCTTTTTTTGCTTTATTGGTTTCAAATATTTTTTCCAACAATTTTGCTACTTTTTATTTAATATAAACACGATGTTTTTTTTTTCAAATTAAGTTATATGTTCCTATTGAGAAAAATTATTAAAGTAAAACAAAACTTTTTAATTCTTTTAAGTGCACATAAACTAATACTTAACTGTATAAAATGAAAATTAGTATAGTAAATAATTGTTCATTTAAATAACAATGTTACTATTTAAACGAATTATATTTACAATTGTTTAAAAAAGAAATGTAATCAAACATTAGTATTGTAATACAAAGCATTTAAGAATGAAGTTTTTTGTTTGAAGTCAGTTCAAAGGAAAAGTGCTTTTAAATATTGAAAGAGAAATATTCTGTCGAAAACTTTTATATGCTTACTTATTGTCATGCTTTATATAAGATATCGATTGTATTTACTGGTAAGTTTAATAATACTGTTTGAAATTTGTTAGAACTAATTAAAAAAATCTTATAAGCTTTCTCGGTTAATATTTTCTATCCCTGTGAATAATTCGAATCTAAGCCTCAACTAGGTAGCTATAACAAGTTAAGTTCAAAAACAGGCATTTATAAAAACTGGTTTTTAACATTTATTAGTCTCACTAAATGATTATATAATAAAAAAGTATAATTTATACTCTGTAAACAAGATTGTCATAATGTGAAGTTTAATAATTTTCTTTTTGTTTGCTAAGAGTTAAAAGTTTAACTGTTTAAGTGTTTGTTTATTAAGATGACTTTATTGAACCTATTATCATGTTGGTATTGCTAAATGAAGCTATTTACTAACAAAGATGGCCTCTCATGCTGTGTTGATTTTGACAGTTCAAAAGTACATGTCCTTTCAATTGACCAAAGTAAAAATCAAACAAGTTATAAAAAATAGAAATTGAAATCAAACTAAAAGTACTAAATTAACTAGTAGTAACGCGTTTGTTTTTTAAATTTAGGTATAAATAAAACTAAGTTAGGTTGAGATCACCAAATTTAATTATTTTTGTGGCTTTTGTTTTAATTTCAAGCGCAATGTTTATTTAATATATTTTAAATGATACAATGAGAGTTTAAGTTTTCGCTTTACGCCAATTGAACGCGAATATTCAAACAAATTGTAGTTTTTATGCAAATTGAAATTCGCCTCGTAAATACTCGTGCTTCTTTAAACTTGGTTAAAAATACCCTATTAAACTGTGGGATGGTTAATTAATTAATTATTATCTTTGTTTTTTAAGATTGATCTTGTTTTTATTTAGACTTTATTAGCTAACGATATTTCTTTGTTTACAATAAATAAGTAATAATACATAAGATATTTAAAAACCATATTTATATTATTGATTTTAACACTATAAAAGTATTTAAACAAATTTATAAAATCAATTAACCTGACTATTGTAACACAACACTGTAAGTAGTTGTTTTTAAATACTACAAATATACTATATTAACAACTATCTTAGTATTACTTTTGTTTATTATATTAAGCAATTAGTAGTATAGAGAAAAAAACACTAAACACACTATATTATATTTTATTCGTATACAAACAAAAAATTTTACTCAAAATTTTCTTACACGAAGAACTTAGTAACTAAAATATGTACAATTTTTTAATATTAATTATTTATTTAATAAAAATATACAATTTAATACGTTTTAAACTTTGAGATTTTTTATGCAACATGAAAAAACTAATTTATCAGTGTAAAATAAATTAGCTTAATTTTTGAAATTATAAACAAGTTAATAAGTTACGAAAATATTTAGCTTACTTTTAATAATTTTTGTAGAAATTAAATTTGAAATAAACATTATAATTTTTTTTTTATAGTTTACTTCGTAAGTTAATTTTTGTTAAGTTTTTGATGTTACATAGAATAAAAATGACATATTCCGTCGTCAAATTAACTTGAGGTTTCTGTTTTGTATCTATTTTGATTTTTTTCATTTTTGAAAAAGCCGACTAACAAGCTTAAGGTCTTCGTTATATATCACTATACTCTTTAGCTAGCTTAACGTCATAGTACTTTTACAAAATTTAAGTTTGCATAAATTTTTATTATCGTGTTAATATATTAAAGGGTTGGTTAAAAAAACATTCTCATACCCTTTAGTTTAATCTTAACAAAAATACAGATGATTTAAGGTTTTACAACAGTTCTTAAAGTTTTTAATTCACAAAATACTTTATAATAATAGCTAAAGATAATATAACAACACGAAGAATTTATTTAATTGTAATCAAAACTTCGTTTCTTTTTTTATAAAAAATCATCTTGTTTGAGCGTTTAAAAGCTATCTTGACCAAATAAAAGGAAAGGCAGTAATATTAAATTTAAAATTAACGTCTTTAGTATAACAAATATATTAAAAGTTTAGTGAAAATAGATACTGGTATAAAATTTTTCATCAGGATTTCTAAGCATATGTTGTCTTTTTTGTTTTTAAAAATACAGAAAGCAAGCTTTATAGCAACTTATTAATAAAAATTACTTAATCTTTCAGACAAAATTGTTTTGTATTTTGAACATATAAAAAAACTTTACAATATAATCTAGTATTTAGTTAGTTTTCAATAAAAAGTATTGATAAGCTGCTTTAACTAACAAGTCAGTGTCAAAGCTTTTGTGCAATAAAAACAACTGCTTTGTTCTAACAGTTAATTAAAAAGCTTATTCGTATATTTTTACTGCAAATTTTAGAAATTTATATTGCTAGATAATCTATTTGTGCTTCTACCTTAGGTTAGTGAAAATTTAGTTTTTTAAAGCCTTTATATTAAATATTATCAAGTAAAGCGACAAAAAAAAAGGCAAAATCATCAAAAATATCACTTAAATTTGTAGAATGGTTGTTAATGCAACATACAAATATGCAGCATACAAATGTAAGATATTCTTTAACTTTTTAATTTGAATTATTTTTAATAACTTGTTAACATAAAAAAATTAGTTCTTATACATAGTAGTTTACTTTTGTTGTTATGTAACAAAAAATTAATTAGTAACTGACCTTTTATGTTTTAAAAAGAGCTTTTATTAACTTTTGGCAGTAAGATAACACTTTTTAATTTTATAGAAAAATAACAATAAATTATGATTTGTTTAATGATTTTATATTAAACTAAGAATTATTGGATATAATGTTCTTGTGCTAACATCAATTTAATACATGTAAACTTTTAATGTTAAGTTTTGAAATTAAAAAAAAAACAGAATTTATCAATTCAAGCTTTCAATGATAGTTTAAGTTTGTTATACCAAAAAACTCAAGTAAGTTAAAATAGTGATTTTTAATTTTTTTCAGAGTTGTAAGTGTAATAAACATAGCTCCAATATCTTGTTTTAACTTAGATTCAAACGTGTCTTATAATTAATAGTAGTAATTTAATTGCATAAGTTCAATTAACCACAAAAATAATTATCTTTTAGTTGTAAGTAAAAATTACAACACAACTTATTGTAAACTAGCAGTATAATACACTTGACAACATTATAAGTTTTTATCATTTTGATTTAATAACTCATTGTTGTTTCAGTCGGAAACACTTAAGAAAAAGATGTCGAATTACTAAATTATTTAAACTGTTTTACTCAAACTGAAAACAATATTTTTTTTTAATATTACACAAGCATAATTGTTTTTAATACTTTTTTTTGTACACGTAGAAAACTATTTTTAGAATTCAAACGAACAAAATTACTTTTTAAGATGTAGTTACCAAAACACCTTAATAACAATATTAAGCTTAATTAAAATCATTGATCTATTCACTGGTAGAAATTAATACATGTTAAGCGAAAAGACCACTCATAAGTTAGCAGCAAGCAAAAAATTAAGACTATTCGTCAATTAAAATCACAATTTGCTTTGTCATTTTTCAGTTTAAATTGATAGCTAAAGTTTTGAGATTAGTTTTTATTCTTTAACTATAGTAGTCACTAACTCAATTATTTTAAAGTAAATCTTTAAGAGTATAGACTATAAAAATGTAGAAACAAAAATTTATAAAATGCAACAAAAAACGTAAGATTATATATATGATAAGAATACACGTTTGTTTAGAACCAATCAAATTAAGTTTAACAAGATTCAGAATTCTTAATTTGTTAAACTTCTATCAAAAAGGTTTTTTTAATTACTTTATTTTTAAAGTATAAGTACTATTTTCATGTACTTTAAAACTAATTTTGTGACTCTAACTAATTAACTTCTAAAAAGAAAATGCAAATTTTCATTTGAAAGTAATTAAAACTAATTAATTTTAAATAACTGTCATTTATTTTTTCAGTAAGTTTTAAGTTTTTTCAGTGACAAAATTTAAACAAATAAAACAATCTAAGCTGTATTAGTGAGGACTTGTAAATATAAAAAATAAAATAAAAAATGTATAAAAATGTTAGTTACTTTGTTATATCTTTACTACCTTTTCATTGTTAGCATAGAAAACTTTAATCTGAAGTTTTTTGTTTACTGTAATACTGTTAACCTGTACCTGTATATGCAGCAAAAACATCAAGTTTAAAGTTAAACAGCATTCCGCTTTAATAATTCTACTTATTTCGTTGGATTTCATTTTTAAAATAAATGCTTAATTTAGATAATCTGCAATAATTGTTTTGTAATCTGTAACTTTATTTCTTAGTTATCAGTGTGCTTGAAAAAATACTCCAAACTTAATTCAATAACCACTAGAGTGCATAGCACGACCATCTACAATAACTTATCAACAAAACATAGTCACAAAGAAATGCTGGTAAAGCTTATACTATAAAAAGTTTTTGTTGTTAAACCATTTATTTGAGATCTGACGTAAAAACTTGATGTCATGAAGGCAAACTAGTCAAAACACATAAAACACGTCTTTTTTTTCTGCTACTAAAATCACATCTTCAGTAGGATAAGTGTTCTTGAGATGAATTTAAAGTCGCAAATCAAAGGTGAGAAATAATCACAAAACACAAATGTGTATACTCAGACAAGTCTACCTAGTTTTTAGTGCATTCATAGACAAATTTTCACACGAAAGTTATGTTACTTCCTAAAACCTATACACTACCTTAGTATAAGTGTTATTTTGGTTTCGTATATTTAAATAATTAGACTTTAATATATACTACCGAGTGTTAGAAGTTTAAAGAAAGCTAAAATCTTTAGAAAAAAATACTTTTCTTGTTGCTACTCACACTTATTGAGTTCGTGTAAACTTTATAAAATGAAACCACCCATTTGACAAACATTGTTTAGTATTTTCTGCTGATATAAATGATAACTATTTTCTGAGCTACTTATGACCTTTTTAAGTCAAAACTTATGTAAAGTATTTACCATAATTTACATTTTAAATTTTAAACACTAAATATTAAATCAAAAAAGAAAGATCAAATGCAGTATTACTGAATTATGATTAAATTTAAAATTTTAGTTTAGTTAGAAATATTTGTTTTTTAAACTTTGTGTATAAAAAATTTTACATGTTTAATTTATTAGGAACAGCAATTGTATATTTGTTAGTAATACTTAGACTAAAAAGCCCAATAAATTGTGTAAATACTGTAAAAAGTCGACGCTTCAAACAAATTAAAAGTCATAACTGAAAATATTTTAATAAAAGTTATTTTAATCAATTGGTATATATGTGTTTTAAAAATTGTTAGAGATTAAGTAATAAACAAAATTTAAGCAAAAAAAAAAAAATAAAAATCTTAACATTAAAATAGTAGTATTTATTTTGATGGCAAATAATACATTTTTAATACGGGTAATAAATATAGCTGTCTATTTGGTAACATTTATTTTGCTGAATTAACTATTTAGTTTCTACAATCTTTAACTAAAAGACTAAACAGTAAATATTATTAATATAAAAGAATCAAAATGTAAAATAAAGTAGCTTGCAAAATAAAAAAGCAAATGTTATATTCAAATATGATAGTTTTAAGACAAAAAAAAGTTCTTTTTTCCTTTTCTTATCTCGAAAAAAAAAAGAAAAAGGCTACAACTGAGAGAACACATTTTTAAACGCGATTTAGTTAATCTTAACAGTTAAATAGGTTTAAAGCTGATGTAAGACTGTTTTAGGTTTAAAAAAAGATTGTTTAGTGTATAACTAAAATTTTTATTAGTTAGTTAGTGTATTTTTTCGACGTATAAAAAACCTATCATATATATACTTTTCAACGTTTTTTAAGTCGTACAGACTGTATTTAATATATTAATGTTTAATTAGTTCATTTAAAATTTCTGTTTATTAACTTCCTGATATTTAAGAATTAAAAACTTCTGCTTTTTATTAAGAGTATAATAGTTAGTAAGCTTATGTTTTTTTTTCTAAATTACATTCATTTCAGAACAGTCATGTGTATTTAATTTTTACTTGTTACTTAAGTAGAAACTACTTCAAATTAATAAAACAAATAAAAGTTTAAAGGAAGACAAAGAATTGTATTATAATATAACTTTTAAATGAAACTATTTATATAAATTATATTTAGCTTATCATTATTTACAATAATATTTTTAATTGAAAATGTATACTGTTAACTTTTAAATCGTCTAGGTTTCTGAGTTATAAATAATATATTAAATCTTAAACTACTGAATCATCTGTAAAAAAAATACAAAAAGTGTAAAATGGAAGCAAAATATACAAAAGTTGCTCATTGGCAGAATATGCAAAAATATCAAATACCTTATGGAACTAATAAACAAGAATTTGAGATTATGAAACAAGGTAGTTAAATTCATTAATTCAGGTATTTAAAAATATTAACTAATAGAAGGAAGACAAAAATTATGATTTTCCACAAATGTTAGATAGTTTAAAATAATTTGTAAGAAAGAAAATTAGAAAGTATGAATTGCAAGTTTTTTAACTAATTTTGTATTGTTAAATTAACAATAGCACTTTGATTGCGCAATTTATCTTTTGATAGGTTATTTACGTTCTCATAACAACTGGTAAATTTAATCACTAGATACTAACCTACGTAAGTAATGACATTAAGTCTCAGTTTAATAAGGTAATCAAACCAAAAGCTTTAATAAATAAGTAGGTAAGATTACGTTATGTTTAAGATGTCTTAGTTGTTTATTTCGCAATAATTTAAAGGTAAAAAAGAAAGGTTCTTGAAAATTGACAGCAGTTTTCTTAAATTTGCTTGTTATTGGTTTTGAAAAAAACTGAAGTTTACTATTTACCAACAATAAATGTTTTAGATAAAGAAACTATTTCACTTCAATATACACTTCAACCGAAAACTGTTGTACCTAATTTCCAATTAAATACTTTAAACAAGTAAGTATTCTTAATAGTTTTAAATAAGTTAACAATATAATACTTTGCTTTACAAACTAATATCGAATAATATAATAAATGTATGATATTGATATGCGTTTACTAATCGAATTCAGCCATTTTAAAAGTACATGTAATCGTATAGTAGCTCATAATTCTTAATGTTTACACTACTAAAACTATTTCGCATAAGTAGTGTCTTGTTAAAAACATTGTGAAAGAGTTGTTTTATTTCACAACAACAAATTTTATTGACATCAAATAGATAGTTCTTAAATATAATATGTTTATTTTATCTAAGTATACTACAATCATTTTTTTACTAATAACTAAGATTAAACCTTTTATTACGAAACAGCACTTTTAAAATTTTTACAAATTTATTCCTTATAACGAAAAAATATTTTGTTTAACACAAATTGAAATAAATGTTTATTGGAGCTTTAGATAAATACTTTAAACTAAACATTATAATCTATGGACCTTTTAATCAAAAAATATTCTAAAACTATAAAGGTTGTTTAAGCTTTAAAAAATGTGATAAACTACTAACAAATATACAAAATAAAGTTTTGTAAGTTTATTTTTTCATGCGACATATAGACATTGATTTAAATATAAGAAATGTTAAAAAACTCAAACTGACAATAAATTTTTAATTGCTACTATTAAGGTTATAAAACACCTACAAAATAAAAGTTACATATTTCAGGTTTAAATGCGAGCATTGTAATTCGACATTCACTGATTCGTCATCTCTACAGAAACACATCCGGGAGCGTCACATCGGAGCGAGATCTCACGCGTGTCCGGAGTGTGGAAAGACATTTGCAACTTCGAGCGGTTTGAAACAACATCAGCACATTCACAGCAGCGTGAAACCGTTCACCTGTGAAGTTTGTCACAAATCGTATACACAGGTATGACGTCATAAAAAATTGCAAGAAAAAAAAAATTCTAACATTAAACTCTGGAAAATTTTATAAACCGATACATTTTAACCGTAAACTTTATAGGTTTAGAACAAAAAAATTTTTGTTAAGTTTACACACATTTAAAAAAAATGAATTTTATTTTTATCATAGTATACTCTTACTTATATTTGAAAATATATAAAAAATAGGATTTATAACCATATAAAACGTATCTAAAGCTTGATCATAAATTTTGTAAAGCTATTTTTATTTGTGCTATTATAAGTAAAAACACAGAATTAAAATCTTTTGAGTCGCTGAAAGTTTTTATTAATTTTAAGTTTCAGAAAATAAAAAATGACTAAGATTTTTTTATTGTTTTAATTTTAATTATAAAGTTATTTCGATTAGCTAAAAAAAAAACTAAAGTTTTGATATCTTTTTACATTCTAAAAATATTTGAAAATATTATATTCATTTGTTTAGTTTCAGTATAGAAAACTTTACCTTAAAGTTGATTTTTTAACTTAATACTGAAATGAGACTTTAAATGCAAAGTAATCAAGAAAAACTGCTTACCTTCAAGTTTCAGCAAAGCTTTGTATTTTCTGTAAAGAAAACGATACAAAGTAAATATCAAGTGAAAGGGCTACCAAAATTTATTTGAAGTCATCAAATAATTTTGCTTTGATAGCATTTTTGTTAAACAGTTGCAGTATTCACATAACACTTTAGAAAAAACATAAAAACATTTTAACAACCAAAACAGCTACTTTTTCAAAATTTTAAATTATAAGTTTTAAAAAATATTAAGTTATTAAAAACTATATAACATTATGTATAAAGCTACAAGGCATTTTAATTTTAAACATTTAGAATATCTTTTTTTTTTTGTAACATATAGTGACATAACATTAGTCTACTGACGAGAGAGTATTAAGATAATGACAAATATATATAAAAATAGCATACAAGTGTGCTCGTTTAAAGTATTTTATAATAATAAAATTTGTTTTTTAAACAGTTTAGCAATTTATGTCGTCACAAACGAATGCATGTAAAATGCAGAACTCAAACAAAATGCTTTGATTGCAATCAAATGTTTTCAAATTCAAGTTCATTAGCAAAACATCGTAGATTTTGTGAAAAAACTAATATTAATAAATTTGGACAATCGCTACAAAACAGTTAGTTTTATTGCGCTTTATACATTTAGTTTTAAATAAATAAATTCAACTATAGAACTTTAAACTGTTAGAAATAAAAAGTTACTTTGTCAACTATTTGTAATATTATAGGTTATTTAATACTAAATTGTAAAAGCTTATACTTCAAAGTAGCAAAACAGTTTTTATCTTTAAATTATACATCAATATTTATTTTTTACTAAATACCGGCAGTCAGCGCCGATGATAAAATCTAAATAGTTTTATCTGTAACTGATTTGTAATTGTTTCACCAAAGCACTCCCTTAATAAGGAAATTTAAAACGCTTATTCTCAGAGATAAGTGATAAAAAACAGACTCCCACCTAAATAGATCTAATAATTTTGTTTGTTATATTTTACTTCAAAAATCGCTATTTTCCCTTTGTATTACGCTTAAATTACTATTTTTGTACTGACTAAATACTTTTAAACTAATTAAAAAACATATTATACGGTTTATTAGTTAACTTAGTTTATCTTGAATTTTTTTTAAATTTTACAGTATATTACAAAAAATCATGGTATCAAAAAATTTTAACGTAAACTTAAAAGATACGTAAAATCTAAATTTATTTATGTAACTTTGTATATTAATTTTATTTTAGGAATAAATTTAGTTCTATTTAAATACCAACAACAAAAGTAAACTTTTTTTTATTTTCTAGATTTCTTCAAACAAAAAGCATCAGCATGTTTTCCACTTCTGACGTCACATTTACCTTCCTTTGTTCAACATGAAAATCACAACTTTTTCCAACTCCCTTTTCAAACAACTTTTCTCCATTCGATTCAACATCAATTGAAACTCAAGAGAAAAGCGGTAATAAATTACAAGAAATTAAGAAAACAATGGCTCATGCTCAAGTTCAATGTAATAATCCTTCTGACTCAATTTTTTATACTAAAGAAATGCTTGTAGGTTTTCCTTCATCAGCTTCGAACTTTCCTTACTTTTTACATGCAAGTTCAAAGAGTTTTCAACCGTCAACAACAAGAGTTGTTCAAAAAATATACAAACTAGATAAGTCTTTTCAAACTGACTTATATACGAGTAAAACAGCTGATAGTCATTATTCAACGCATTTTAACAAGAACCAACCAAAAAACTATGAAAATCTACCAAAAAATTATGCTGAAAACAAATGTTTCAACCTAAATCCTATTATTTACCAAAATCTAAACTTACAAAAAAATTATAATATTTCGAATAAATCATCTAGCTTAAACCCATGGGCAAAATTATTGTACCAACACCCAGCTTCTCTCAAACAAAATTATATAAACTATTATCTTTTCCAGTCTTTTCAAAATAAAAAGTTTTCAAATCAAAACTCATTGGCTTTATACAAATATCAGTTGTTTCTAGCTCAATATATGGCTACTATGTATCCTCATATGTACAGTCAAATGCCTAATGATATTCAAACTAACATGGACATTGTGAAAGGACAAATAGTTCTCAATCTCAATTTAACAACAAAAGCTTAAACGAAGATAAATTTGAAGGATTTAAAAAAATTAATAAAACAAATGATTCAGGGCTGTTACAATATAAAAGTCTGTCTGGGTACAAACTTAATAATTCAACAGTCAGTCTTATAAAATCAAATGAACAACAATTATTTCTAAATTCCCCATCAGTTTCTAATCCAGTTTCTTACAGCTCAAATTCAAGTACCTTGAACCAGTCATCTGAAAATTTAGTTTCATCAGATGATTCAGAGCTAAATTTTTTGGACAGTCAAACGCAACTACAAACAAAGAAAAAGAATAAGCTTGAAAATCGAGTTATTTCTCATCCTTATGCAAATTTTGAGAATTATTTTCCAAAAAACACCATCAAGAAACATTTATTTAAGCAGCAAGATAAAAGAAAAGAGAGGTACAAATGCAAGTTTTGTGGAAAGGTTTTTCCCCGAAGTGCAAACTTGACAAGACATATGAGGACTCACACGGGGGAACAACCTTACAAGTGTAAATTGTGCAATCGAAGTTTCTCAATTTCCTCTAATTTGCAACGTCATATCAGAAATATTCACAAAAAAGTAAAAGTATAAACTAAGTAAAACTTTTATTAAAAGAAGATAACATTAAGTCTAAACTTATACATTTATATAGTAACTAGTTATATTTATTACGTATGTCATGCAAAGCTGTTTAAAACGACTATTTTATCAACTGATATAATACTGCAAGCTTTTTAATTCCTTGTTAAAAACAATTTTTTAAAAACTACTCTATTTTTCTTATACAGAAAACTAAAGAAAAATTAAATCTGTATTAAATTTTCCAAAATCTGTTCAAATATTAAACCATAGCAAATATACATGTAAATAAATAAAAAAAATCAGGAAAGGCCTTTTACTTGTGATATATGCGGTAGGTTATTTGAACAAGCGACAAATTTAGAACGACATTTGAAGAAACATGAATGTCACCAAAACCAAGGAACTTGTCACTACTAACTTTATGTGTTATTAAAAGTTTTAAAGTATAACAAAATTTTCTAAACAATAAATAGCCTTACATAGGACGTTTTTATACATAAATGAAAAATATTAACATCGTTTTTGTAGGTTTTCTTATGTTTAGGATTTTCAACTTCAATCCGTTTTATTGTTTGTAAACTTTTAATTATCTACCATAGTTTTTTTTGCTCAGTTTTAATATGTATACTTTTAAAACATTTTATACTTTTAAGTTTAAGTTAAAACACAATAAATATTAAAACATTAAGAATTTAATTTATAAGAGTTATACAACAACATATATAAACTACACTTTAATTCTAATAGTATGACTACATTAATTTTTTATGAACGAAATACTTTTCACGTTATTTATAGTACAAAGTTTTACAAAATAAACAAAATTTAGTAATATTATGAGCTTTAAATAACAAAATACGTTGAAAATAGACTTAAAAGTAGTTTTTAACTATATATTATACTAAAAACTAACGTAAACATTTATCGGAAAGTTGCAATATTTTTTCATACATTTGTCATAGTTTTGTTGCAGTTTTTTATTTCTATTGCAATAAATTTTCTTTATTGTTTATATTTTATGGTGTTAAAGGGGTTTTCAAAATGAAAATGTTTTTTTTTAATATTTAACTAAATTGTTTAATTGCAACTGTATATCACTTGTATTTTAATCTCATTTAAAATAAACAACAACTTTTACATACTTAATTTTTGTATTTTTTCATTAGCAAGTACGATTCTTTTTTAATAAAAGTGTTGAAGTTGTTTCTAGCAAGCTTTAGGTATTTAAAGTTAATTTTATTCAAACATTCATAATGAATGCTTTTAAATATATTCAACTAATATTTTATATCAGCCCACTTTCAAAAAACATAACTTTTTAGTGTTGTTTTAAACTTATACAACTAACAAAATTAAAACTATTATTTACGGTAGTGGTAAGTAATATAAATTTTGTAACAGAAATAAAAAGAATTCTTAAATAGTGGAGGTAGTTGTAAACTATACAAGAATCACATTTTAGCATGCTCTCAAAGTAAAACAACATTACTTAGACCATTTTGATATAAAGATCTGAAATAGATTTAAATAAAAAACTTTTATTTAACTTTAATAAAGCAAAATGAAAGTTTAAGCAAAACTTTAAATTATGTTTTCTAAAAGGTTTGGTCTTATCTTCGTAGAACTTCTAAAACGTATTAATGCTTGTTCTTTAGGTTTAAGCTTTCAATTCTTAAGTTATCGCCTTGCTCAAAGTTTGTTTAATGAATTTACTTAAAAATTTGGTTTATTTATAATACTTTCAATTTATTAATAAAATTACGGTTAATTTAAAACTTTCTCTCCCTTTTATACACTACTTTTTCTTATTGACAACTATTAATCCAATAAAATCTAAATCGAATATACTTTTTTTAAAACGATTTATTTTTTTTTAATTATACTTTAAACTTTCTTAAAACAAACTAAGTATAACTATTGTAAGATTGTTTTTACCGTCGACAAAAACATATAAAGCATGCACTTTTTAAAACATTTATATCACAAACTATGCAAAAAATAAGTTAAACTCAATTTTTGTGAAAATAAATAAATAGTAATGTTTAACATTCGGAAGTACTTGAGTAATGGGCGGGCATCTTAATCATTGTAATTTATTGTTGTGTTTCTTGTAATTAGCCTGATAGTTGGCACTAGTCTATCCTATCTTGACCTTAAAGATACAATAAACTGGTTTCTAGAAATTTGTATTCTTCTTTAAGAGCTTAAATTCTTTCGATGTATTTTTTTTTTAGTTTTCACTGTCTTTACTTTTCCTATTTAAAAATCAATAACTAACTTCTTATCGATGTTTTGTTGGACTTTTATCATTATTATCAATCGGAAACGACTAAAAGAAGAGCTTAGATATAGTTATATTTAACTGTTTTGACACTGCTGTTTAAAATACTTCAAAATTAAGAGCATTGTATACTTGAAATAAGAAAATAATGTTGAAAAGTTAAAAAAATTTTTGAAGGTTTTTTGAATTTTTTTTTATAAAAAATCCAAATAATAAACTTAAAGCTTATTAAGTTTAACTTCTTATATTCTAGTTACTTATTAGGTTATAAGTTAGCTTACGTTTGACCTCGAAAAACAAACAGTTCTATGTTTACAATGAATATAATATCTTATTGATCATTTATTTAAAAGAAGCCTTTTATTAGTTCAAGGATAGTTGTTTGTTCACAATTCTTTGTAAAAAAGTGACTGCCGTTTGTTAGTAAAAGTAGACAAGCATCACGACTTCTAATCTTTTATATTTAAAGATTGATTGATCTTTAACTAATATTTCTTATAATGACCATGTTATAATTTGTTTGATAAATTTTGTTATTTAAGCTTAAAAGTTGCCTTTAAACATAAAAGTAAAGTTAAACGCATATATTCTAATAAAAACTTGATATTTGAAATTTAGTTTTATTATAAATAAACTGTTTTTAATTAAAACTAATGAACAATAGGATATTAGTACAGTCACTATAATAATTCTATAGTAAGTTTTATCTACAAAGTCTACTTTATTTACTTTTGTTTTAATCTTTTTACTATTAATGTTTTAAAATTTTATGCTTTTAAAAATATGTCTTTAAATTTATATGTACTTTTTGACTTTCAAAGTCAACAAAATATGTTCATTTTTGTGAAGCATCGTTTACCAATGACAACATGATAGAAGGTTAATAGGTTTGTTGTTAAAAAGTAACTTTTTTTAACCTTGCTAGAAACAATTGTTAATACGTAATACGTACTTAATCATAAACTTCCAAATTAGTTTACAACACTGATTTTAAATTTGCTAAGAAGTTGTGTTTTGATTAATTAGTGTTTTAAAATATATGCGTAAATCAAATATAAGTAACTTTAAATAACTTAGAAAAACAAAGTTTAACCTCTAATTAAACTTTTAATTGATGCTATTACTTTAAATAGTAAGTAGTTTTGACGCGACAAAATACATTTTTATTACTTTACGTTAAATGGATCTTCCCTAATAATGATTGTTAAAATCCGGTGATATATTGTTTTTTTGCGTAAAATGTAAAATACGTAAGTCTTTTCCTTTTATAGATAAATAAACATTTTGAACTTAAATTTAAAATAATGTATAATGTCTATAAATCTATATTCATTTCAAATATTACAAAAGTCACACTGAAAAAGCTTCATCCAATATGTTTTAGTAATGTATATCGACACATTATTTATTTTTACTTATAGTAAATTTATATTTTTAACAAGATAACATGTATTTTTAAGATGTATTTGTATTTATATTCGGGTTCTAGTTACTTTAAAGTCACTTATATAATTTAGAAGTGTCTAAAAACCTAAGATATACAGTTTTTACAAAATATTAAAAAATTGTACTTTAAAGCTTTGGCCAGACTAAAAAAAAGACTCATCATAATAAAAAGCACTTATTAAGTCAAAATAAAGAATCGTTATTTTTAAACACCTGAACTTATAATAACAACTGACACTGTGATGTCATAGAAAGATATCACCCTTTTTTTTGTTTTTACCTGTCGAAAGATTTTGCGTATTACAAGCGCTAAATCATAAGATGATATTGTTTTTGTTTTTTTCTCACCTGTATTTTAATTAGTTTTCATGAAAAAAGGTAAAACTATTGTTTTTTTTTTTAACAAATAAATAAGCTAAATTTGAGATATTTTTTTATGAACATATACATGGATAATATTTGATAAATTTTATTTACCTTTAACGTGTCAAAAGTTGTATATTTTATAAAAGTAAGTATTTAAATTTAACTTCAATTATTTATTTATTCATAAATGAGCGAATGCGAGAAAAAAAAAAAGAATAGAAATTTTCTCTTTCTATAGTATTATACGAGCATACAAAACTTCTTTATTATTATTTTTGCCAGGTAAAAATAGAAAAAGATGATGTTTTCACCAGTAGTAATATTTGAATAGATTAGAACATTTTTCATCAAAAGGTAGCCCATTACGTTGACAATACAACTTATAAAGTACAAAAAACATTATTTGATTATTGGGTGTAATCATCTTACGATGTAACTGACAGAGACGTTTTAGCTTTCTTTGTGAATATGATGCATACTAAAACTTAAACTTTATAAACCTTTTTGTGAAAATGCTTTTCTATACAAATCTGAAAAACTAAAAGTCTATAAACATCACAAGTAAACATTTTTGTCATTGTTTTATAGACTTAAAACAGTAACCTTATTTTAAGTTTTTTTTAAATTTTAAAAGTCTTTCTTTATTAAAGCAGTTTTACACCTAATAAAAACGTTTGAGTAATCGCAGACAAGAAAAGATTAATTTTTAGATAGCGTAGATTAAATCTGGAACAATTTAATAAACCAGTTTTTAGGATTACAAAATAGATTCTCCAAACAAACATGCTTTATAATTCATATATAAGAATTGTAATATTGTAAAAGTATATGAATAATAAAACATACTAAGAATATATGTTTCTAAAAGCAATTGCTACTTACGCGTGCACAAAGACATAAGTTACTTATATATAAGTTTATTAATATGAAAAAGTTCAAAATTCAGTGATTGAAACTATTACTTAAAAACTTTGTTTTTCTTTTAAGTATGTTTTTAACTAAATAAATGAAGTTGTTTAGAACTAAAAAACTGTTTTTAGACTTTTAGATACGTTATATAAATAAAAGTTTAAAAATACAGTTACTTTTGAAATTCTAATTAATTTAGATTAATTTTTAAGAGTTTAAATTATCACAGTTTAAAACAGTTTATATTCAAATTAAAAACCTACCGACTATCCTAAAGTTAAAAGTACAAATTTATTATATAACTCAAGCGTGTATAAAGTACATGTGTTACACACTTGACAACAATTTTTTTTTGTATCGTTTTTATTTAACATTTTCTTGTAGTCACTTTAATCGTAAACAATTGAGAAAGATGGATGAAAATATTTAATTATCATTCAGTTTTTAATCGTGTGTAACAGTAATTTATACTACCAGAATTGCTTACACTTTGGTGAATGCTAAAATCAATTGTAACAATTTTACTTTTGTTAAGCTTGTTCAGGAAAATATATATTTTTTCTTTTTTAAGCAATGTAATAAATATAACATCAACCGAGTAAAATATCATTAGAAGTATTAAAATCGAAAAAAGTTATAAAGCATAGAAAATTTTAGAGACATAAAGTTTTATACATTTTGGATTAAACTTGAAAACAAAAGTTCAAGTTGTTACTTCACGTATATTGAACGCATTAGTTCAAGCAAGTAATAGTTTTTACGCAAATCTAAATTTTTCCAATAAATTTTCTTCTTTTTTAAACTTGGTTGAAGATGTTCTCTTAACTTGTGAGGTGGTTAATATACGCAGTCAGTCTGAGTTAATACACTTTTTTCACAAAACTAACTTGTTTGGTTCTTTATTTTGAGTTTTAAAATTACTATTGACGTTGTAATTTTCAGTTAAATGCGTTATAAATTTGCTTTCGGTTGTTATAGCTAATACAATAATAAGCTTTTCAAATACAAACTTTTTACAACTAATTTTGTCTCAAAATTACAAATGCTATATATACTAGTTTGTTACTGGAATGAAGGTTGTTAGTAAAATTTAAGTTTCAAAAGATTTAAATGTTCCATAGAGTTACTTTGCACTATTTTATTACTTAAAGTTAGTTGTCTTAGTTGTTAGTCTAATAAACTATTTTAAAGTAAGTGGAAGTAAGCAAAATTTATCAAGTATAATAGTAAAGTTGAATCAAATATTAAAAACATATTATTTTAATACATTAAACAAGCATATATACTAGTTTATATTACAAAAATAGTCACTTAATTTTAAGAGTATTATACTTATTTTATCTATGCATGCTTGAAAAACATTATCGAAATATTTTTGTATTGTTTTTGTTTTATCATCGAAAATGTTGGTATGTATTTGTTATAATGAATAATCAAAGTATTCCTTATTATTAAATTATAAAATCTTTAGATTTGTAAAGTATCTAAGAAAAGTTTTTTTGTTTAAGATAAAACACAAAGTATTGTTTGAACTTTGCTTTTAAATAATGTCTTAAAACCATAAAAAATTATTTGCCTACTTGATTAATCACTAAAAAAAGTGCAAACATGAAATACCTTGTCGAAATTACTTATGTAAACTTTTGTCCTTATGAACCTAAATTGATAATTAACTATTAATTATTCAAGTCTGGCTTTATTTTATTTAAATTTGTGAACAAAAAATGTGGTATTAAAGTTTATAGACCTAGCAATTTACTGATTTTATTAGAAAATTAAATTTAGTTTATATTTTAGTTTTTAAGGTATTTAGAATGCTAATCTGAGAAACATGAATTGTAAGCATATCTTTTTTGCCACTATATACGATATTTTTAATTTGTCAAAAGCCCGTAGTACGTAATGAAATTAGATATGTAAATACTGCTTTTTTGTGCATTGAGTAGCTTGTATTTTTAAAATATGCAGTAGATGTCAAAATTAAAAAATTAAAACATGTTAAATTGATTTTTGAACGTGAATAACAAAGTTTTAAACAATTTGTTAAGCGTTTAATGATATATAAAAATTAAACTTTTAACACGAATATTGAAAAACATGACAGATGAGTAAAATGAAAGAAAAACTGATATTGACTTTCTTTTCAAAGAATGAAAATCAAATATTTATTATTCTTAAAAGTATCTACAGAAACAATTCATCATGTCTTTTTATAACTGGTTCAAAGAAACTTATACACAACAAACAACTTAACAATAGTGCATTGTATTCAAGAAATTGTTAGCTAGGTATTTTAAATTAGAGTTTAAAGATAAAATGATATCTGTTGTAAAAAATAAATCATGTTGAATAGTTTCTAAGTTTGGTAAATTAAAAATAAAAATTAAAGAATAAAACATACCATGCTTATAAAACGAGCTAGTAAACTATTTAGTTGTTTAATATTTATAACTGTTACGATTAAAACGTTTTTCGATTCAAATAGTTCGTGAGTTTTTTCAGAGCATATAACAGAAATGTAAACATATAATTAATTATTACATTCATTAAAAAGGTAAATGAAGACAAAAAAATCAAATGAATCAGTAGTGAGTATTTCCTGAAATACACAGAAAGTTGTTTAAAAATATTCTGTTGCAATGTAAAAAAATACGTAAAACAAAACTGCTTTGTTTCAAATATATATATATTATAACGTTTGTTATATATGTTCTTATCTCTAAGGAATTCAGAAATGTACGCCAAATACCAAGTATTGTTTTTTTTCCGATTTATATAAACTATTTTTAAATGATTTTACAGAAACAATGAAGATTATTTTATGTAAAATATTTCAAAAGCAGATACGTCTCTATTATAAAACTTTTGTTTTATATATTTTATTCTGTTTATATTAAGAACTTTGATTCAGTTGTATAAATGACATTTTTCAACTCAAATAAAACAGGTTAAAAAAAAACTTATATAGCGTGAGAAATGAAAATAACTTACTTACTGGTTGTTTTATCACGTGTTAAATGAAAAGACCTACCTTAAGTTAGAACTAGCAAAATAGGAAGCTTATTTGCCAGCTAAAATAACAACTTGTTGTGTCATTTTATTTATTTATTTAAATCAGCAGTTTATTATCACTCACGTATCGTAAAAGTTTTTTTTTGTTAAGTAATATATGTTGTTAATCTTAGTTTATCTTAAAAACATTGTATTTTATTGACAAAGTTTACTTAAACATTATAACTAACCAGTTTTTAAAGTTATAAGAAGGTAAATTGAAACTAAAATCTATACAATTTGCAGGCAAAAACTCTTGATGCAGTACTTTGAAAAATTTAGTATTACTTCTGATATTACCTAGTATCGTTGCCATAATATGGCATAAAATAAAACTATTCCAGGTAACAGCTTAAGTTAGCTTAAGTTAAAAGACCACCCTTAAGTTAGCACGATAAAAATACGAAGCTTTTATTTGTCATTCAAATGACATCTTGTTTTGTCATTTTATCTGTTTGAATTGACAATTTGTTATTACTTGTTATTTATAAAAATTTGTCAAGTGGTAATTTTTGTTAATGGTTGTTTACTGACTAACACTTAATTAACAAAAATTTGCTTTAACATTATAACTTACCAGTTTTATAAAGTTGTACAGAGTTACAATACATTGTATTTATAAAATTTGTAGGCTAAAGATTTAAGCATAAAACTTTTTTTTACCAAAATAAAAATTAACTAAAAAATGTCGTGTTTAACAACTAGGTCTTTTTGTAAATGCTATAGTTTTTAAGGAAGTCACATTATACTTAACCTGGCTACCTTTATTTTTTTTTCAAAAAATAGCACGACGAGTTATTGTTATTACAGTAAAAAGTAATAGCCAAGTTTAAACAAATTTTATCATCGCAAAACTTTTGTTAAAACCTACCGTAGAAATTTTGACGCCATACAAGCAAAAAAAAACACCAAATATAAAACATGTCTTTTCGTTGCTAAAATCACATCTTCAGTAGGATAAGAGTTGTTGAGTTGAAATGAAATATTTCTTAAATTATCATAGCATCAAAAATAGAATTAACGGGACCAGTCTACTGGTTGTGTTTAAAACCACAAAAATGCTATAAAAATACGTTGTTGACTTATAATTATTTTTACATTTTAAGTATGTTAGGCCATTAAACAGTATTAAACTAAATCTTTATAAAAAAAACTTTTAGTAAATAAAACTTTATTTTTTAAATACAGATATTATGTTGAAAACTTAAACTTAAGTTAATTTTTTCTTAATTTTTAAAGTTTAAAAATTTATAAGTTAATTGAAAATAATATAAACGGCTTATAGTTGTTTTCAGTTGATTTTTAGATTTTAATTGTAAACAAAAATCCGCAATTTTTATAAAATCAAACTTTGTTCTAAGTAATATTTATTTTTCAAACAGTAAATAAACTACACAATTTGCTCATTTAATTTAAATGTTTTAACGTTACATATTTTTTACAACAAAAACAATACTATTCAAAAACTTTATCAATTTCTATTGTTTTAAAGTTTAAAGTAATTCATTCAACCGTATTATGCTATTTAAAAAAATGTTGTCTATTTTTTAATTTTTAAATAAGTATACAAAAAGCATATGAATTCTAGATATTTTAAGTTTTTTATAAATAAATAGATTACTTAATTCAAAAAATAAATAACGGTAAACAATTTTGTTTAGAAATGAAATAAATTTGTTCAAAATAAGACTTCTATTTATAAAATTTACAAACAAACATAATTTAAAAAAATTCACGAACGTGAGAAAGTTTAACTTTTGTTCTCATTTACTTGTTAGGATATCTCCTTCAAAAACCATTATGGCAATAAATTAATGTAGCTTATCGTTGCTAAAATCAAATTATTTCGAATTGAATTGACAGCTTAGTATCAGGTGCTGCATAAAACTGTATCCCTTAAATAAAGATAAAAGTGTATCTTCCTTAATTTCATAACTAAAAATTAAATTAATGAAATAATATTTATTTATACTATATATGTTAAAATATATACCGATTCTATTACTATTAAATTTGTTTATTAAGCTGTATTCTATTAAGATAATGTTTTAATCAAGTATTAAGTATTGAATAAGTAAAAAAAAACTGAAATAAGTATATTTTAAACTCCAAAAATATTAATAATCTAAAACATACAATTCAATCATACTTTTGCTTATAACATATAGAACAATTTATAAAATAATATTAATGTATATATATAATAATAATTAAGGTAGTCAGTTTTCAATGAGCAAATTCAAAAAGATTTTAAATATTTTGCTACAAAATGTCAAATTCAATACAAACTGTACAATTGTTTTAAAACGTAACAGAATCAACTTATTGGGGTTGCCCAAACAAGAGAAGAAAATTTATATCGTCTTACTGACATAAAATAAGCTTCTCAAAAAACTTAACAAACTTCATTTTGTAGTAACTTGCTTTAGGTTTTGTAATTCAAATGTTTGTTTTGAAAAAAATTAGATTTCTGCACTTATATGCGTTAAGCACAAAACGTCATAATGTTTTCTTTTGTGTATATTTTCAATTAACGTTATGTACATTGTGTATTTAATTTATTTTGAAGTTAAGCAGCTGAGGATAATACCAACAAAATATATAAAACAGTTGTAATAATTATTTTATATATGATATTTACTGATAAATTTGTATACTATATGTAGCGTATCTATAAAAGGCTTTTTCTTTAACTTGTAATTTAGTCATATATCTTTTTGAAATTTTAAAAATATCAGTTTTAAGGTCAAACCAGTCTATACCAAAACTATTTTTTTAAGCGTAAGTAGTTTAAACAAGCAAAATTTTATAAAGTAAGTATTCTAAAGTTTTTATTTAAGTAAGATGACTATCAATAATCTCGACACTAAAGGCATGTTTAATTTTTGGGCGGAAAAAAAATTACAATTTAAAGGTAGCCATTTGTAAACTTGACACGATAACAAAAGGATCGTTTGCAAAAACACTTTTGTTTAATAAGTACATTTTTGTTTTGTCTTCTGTTAATTAATTAAGTATGTTATTGTATATTTCTTATCAACATATTTTTAAGCCGTAGGGATTAATATAGAAATTAAGTAAATCAGCTTTTTTTAACAGCTTGTTACAATTTTCAATAAGTAAACTATGTATTTTGGTCAAACTAACACTATTTAAAACATAAAAAACTTGTTAATAGGCTAGTTTATATTTTTCATTAACTTTTTTTCTTTTAAAATCTTGATAGTTTATGTTTTTAAATGAGTATAACTAAATAACTTGAATATCTATGCGATTTGGTATACTCAGATATTATACGATTAGAGATAATATCTAGTGCTTCTAAATTAACGATTAACAAACTAAATTTTAACAACTTTGTATAGGAAAACATGCTACTAAAAATCCTAAACAACTAAAACAGTTGTTCTAGTTTGAGAATCAATTAATAATTGTGTTAATTAAGTTATATTTATATACTGTTTACTTTTAATAAACGGCCAAACAATGACTATTATTTATGAGAATATATAAACTTTAATCGTTAACTTATGTACTTGGAATTCATACTCTTTTTTTTCTTTATTTTAAACGAATTTGTAACAATTTACAATTATAATTATTACTTTATATAACTTTATTTATAATATTTATAAAACTAATATATACTTTCGAGTATAAAACCGTAATTTTTTTTAATATAAAAGTGATAATTTTTTGTAATAACCATCGTTTATCATTTTTATTAAATTAAAATATCAAAAGCAACAATATTTCATAGAAATCCTTTTTATATTGAAAAATACTCTTTTATATTATCAATAAAAAATAAACTATAAATAAAAGTATAATAAACTATAAAATTAAACATACAGGTATTCCTATAAGTACAATATCAATGTTCGCTATAACTTTTAAAATATCATAATTTAGCATTAATGATGTTTAAGAAAGTTTATGTTTAATTAAAAAATATACCCATTAGTTTGACTATTCAGATTACAAATCACATAAAAAAAACATTGTTTGATTATTGGGTGTAATCATCTTACTAATTAAGTAGATAAATCGAATTAATAACAATTAAACTTTTAACAAAAACATCGGCAGAAGCCTGGAATTTAGTATGCTTTGAGACCCACTCAAGTTTAATAAAACGGTTGACCATATAATTTCATTAATCAGACTTGCCTTCGGTAGACTGAGACAAGTGTCGTCCTGATTAGAACTCATTAATAAGTCACAACCGAAAAACTTGCAGTCGTCAATCTACAAACGGTTTATACATGCAAGCATGAAGCAATCGTTTGTGGCATTGATCAGAGACATCAACAATGTCTTTTGTCGTGAAACGTTCATGACATTGTCCACTAGGCAAGACATCTGGTACGGTTGTACTACATACACTCAGCAAAAACTTCTTTAAATGCTTTGCAGTCATTAAATAAAACACTTATCAATTTAATCTTTTTCAGTTTTACTTATCTACTGAAGCAATATATTGTTCAATTTTAAAAGAGCCAAATTGCTACAACCTTTAAACTTATTAGTCTAATACGTAAAGCTTATTAATGATAGGTTTAAATATAGTAGATGAAACTTTAGTTATAAATTTAAAGCTATAATGTTTTAGCTTTAATAAACATACTATTTAAAACAGGTTTTAGACAGAAACTTCTGAATACTTTAAATTAAAAAAAGTCCTTTAAGGTTTAGTTTTAGAAGTTTATATAGACATTGTGAACTGTTTTTAAACAACTGGTAATTTATTAAAAGTCTGTTAATAAGCTAAGCTGATGAAAAGTAATTTCAAGATACAATACTGATTTGACATCATGGTAAATTGTAATAATATACTTACTAATGACTTTGTAAATGTACAAATACTTTACAGTTTTAAATATTTTGAATACAAAATTGTACTTCAAACAAAATTATGTTTCAGTTATTATAACTAAAATTTAAAAAACATCAACTTTGATGAACTCTAAACTTCAACTTAAAGCTAAATAGATTTTTTTTTCAAAATATTTAGAAGCATACTTAATTTAGTATGAAACAAAATATAAAGTTTACCTGTTAAAGCTTGTGTAAACAATTAGGAACAAATCATATGTATTTAAGAGAAAAAAGTTACAAAAACTAAACATTTTTTATTCATATGAATACAGAATCAAAACTTTATACATTTTAACTAAAATGTAAATGAAACGTATGCTAATGTTAATTTTAATTTTAAGTAACGTGCCTTAACAGTTTGTGCCCATATAAATCCTCTATGGTTTGAATTAATATTCAATATATTCTTAATTTCAATTATGATTAGCTGATTTTTATGTTTTATTCTTTTTAGATTATTAGTTAACTTAAATTAACAAAAATTTTTAAACATCATGCATGATATAACGTTTGGAGCAACTAACGTTTCTTGCAGAAATGAAAAAGTACAAGAAAATCAATCTCACCACAATGGTTTTACAGAAGCAGAAGGAAGAAGTGAAGCTCAGAAGGAGGTAGGAGCAACGTACAATGAAACTAGTGCTTCTTCCGTGCAAGAAAAATCACAAGGAGGTGAAACTCAACAGGATGATGATGAGGCAGAAGCAACTGAAAGTGAGGCGCAGATAAGAGAAGGAGCTACGTTCAATGAAACCTGCAAGAAAGCAGATTCTTCTGCGCAAGTAGAAGAAGATAGAAACAAAGAATTCGAGTCCGGAAACGTGGTGAAGACACAAGGGGATATTTTTGTGGGTAGAATCAAACGAACCACTGAAAATCACCTTATCAGAGAGTACTTTGAAAAGTTTGGTGTGATCGATTATTTTGCTCGTCCTATCGATAATCTTAGTCTCAATAAGAAAAAAAATCGTTCAAAGTTTTGCTTCATTGGCTTTGAAAATACCGATGTGATAAATCAATTGAAAAATACGTCACACATAATTGACGGTGCTATGGTAAAGATTGAAAGACATGAAAGGGATCGAAAACGAACTAACTCATGGATGTCAAATGAAAAGATTCCAAAATCAATGACTTTTAAAAAAGAAAGCATTGATCCTAATTTACTACCTCAAAGATTAAGATCTAGTCCTGATGAAAGGCCACAAAGATTGAACTATTATCCTGATACACGACCGCAAAGATTAAGTTCTAGTCCTGATGCACGACCTCAAAGAAAAAGGTTCTATTCCCACCAAAATAATTGGAGCCACGATGGGATGAAAAGAGACTCTCGTGGATATGTCCTTGAAAAAAATATTTACTTAAGCAAAAGAAAATGTGCTGAAAATAAGTATTCTCAGGGTAGAGATTGGTAAGCCTGCAAGAGGAAAAGTATCGAAAGCAGGTAAAAGTCGTATTAAATAATTGCAGTCTTATTTCGTTGTTAGTTCAATAAACTTTAGAGCTTATGTCATCTTCTTATTTTTAAATTGTAAATTTTTTTATTTAATATATTAATTATTCTAACATTAACTTGGTTTTTTACGTTGTTAACAATTACATTATTATTAAATTGATACTAAAATAACAAAGTATTGATTAGAGAAAATATTCAACTATAATTTATTGTATAAAAAATATTTTCGAAAGTGTATCTTAAAATTTTTTTCCTATTGATACGAAATAAAATCTTTAGGAACAACATATTGTTCTTTTCAACATTTTGATTAAACTACGTCTAAATATAAGAAGAACCGTCATCAAATATACTTTATGTCTGTTTTGTATCCATTTTGAATTTTAACGTTGGAAATGTCGATTTATAAGCGGTATCCGTCACAGGACACTATATTAATTTACTGTTAGCTTAACATGTATAATGTATCTACAAAAAAAAAATTTATTGCGGTTCTAATCTATTGCAGACATAAAATAAGTTTTTCTTATGCCTTTTAGTTTTAATTCAAATAAATTGGAAATTTTGAAATGTGGTTTAGACGATTGAAATTTTTAAGAAGATTTTAAAGTATAAATACACCAAGATTATATTTTAGTTACTTTATGGTGTTTTTTATCCTTTTATTAAAACAATCTTGTCGAGGTTATTTCTATCAATAATAAGTTAAACGATTAACAAACATTAAGTAAATAAAACACATTTATAAAAGATTACAGTGTAGTTAAAAAGTCCTCATAGATTAGCAGCATATTAAAAACAATATTGTTATAGGTATAGATATTTTAATTGCAGAAAACTGTTTGTTCAAACAAAAATTATTGAAACACAATACTAAGTCATTCAAAAAACATTTTTGTACCTTAAACTAATAAATACTTACAATAAAAATTTAGAGCTAGTTATAAGTTTGTGTTTTGATTTCAATAAAGTTATTAATAACTTACTGTAAACCAGAAAGTTTGTATCAAAACTTTTATGCTTTAAAAACAATTTATTTGTTTTACACAAGTAGTTAAAAAGCATACTTATACATCTTTACTGCGCTATTTTGAAATCAAAATTGCTACACAATCAAATTTACCTTTAAAGTGTGCAAACTTTATTTTTTACAACTTTCATTAAAATATACAAAGCTAAACTAATATACTTTGCGTTTACTAAATGTTTAAAAAAATTAAACTGCATTGTTTATTTTAAAAATTTTTTAAAAACATCTTTTCTCAAAAAGACTTATAAATACCATTATTCTAGATAAAACAAAAATAACTACAAGTTTAAGTTTTTAAACACTAGAGCGCAGCACAGGATCATCAACAAAGACTCTCGCGACATGCTGCAACCTGAATTTAGTCACCTGCGACCTGTCGTCATCAAGACTTTTCAGTCAAATCACTTTGAACCGCTGTTTAAGTAAAACGAAGTCAAACAAAAATCATTTTGTCGTTTAAACCATCTTTCAAAATCTGATGTATTCTGAAAATACAATTCGATGTCATAAAGGCAAAGCTATCACAAAACATAAAACACTTCTATTACTGCTACTAAAATTAAATCTTAGGTAGAATAAGTGTTCTTGAAATGAATTTGAAGTCGCACCTAAAAGGTGAGAAATAATCACAAAACACAAATGTGTATACTCATACTAGTCTGCCTAGTTTTTTAAAAACTAGAATTTAGTCGTAGTTTTTCATGAAGTCCTTATAAATTTATTACATCTAAGTTTTAAATAATTATAAAGTAGTATATTTAGAAATTTAGTTCTAATTAAAAACATGCCCTAAAAATCATTCTACAACTCTTTAATTTATTAATTTACCTAAATGAACTTTATTAAATACAAGATTTTAGAATAAACTTTTGAATTCAAGAATTGCTTAAAAAAAATAGAATTATAAAATAGGATTTTTAGTTATAACGATTGAAAGTTATAAAATTAATACTTTAAACAAACATAACTTAAAAAAATAATTAAGATAAAATTTATGTTTTTAGAAAACACACTGCATTAGCCACATTGATTTGTATTGTATCATAGTCATAATTTGTAATATTATGTAAAATAATCTAAGAATATTTATTATGTGTATATTATACTTTTAGATAATCTACGATTCAAATTAAATTTACGAACTTATTTAGTTTGCTTAAAAACGTAAGCTTAATAAAATACTATTTATTAGTTAGAAACATAAGTTTGTAGTTGTTGATGGAATGATATGGTATATTTGTTAACCTAAAGTCTTAACGAAAAAATCATTAGTTACATTTACTGTGAATTAGATATTTAGTTAGTTTAGTAAGATTATAATCTATAAAATTTTTATATTGAAAAAATATTGCGAGCTATTTCAGCTAATTTGGTTCTTTTATTATTAATTAACGCAATCAGCTAAATATGCTTATTTAAATAATATCATATATCTAATAAATTACTTTTATTTGTAATAACTAAATGTAGATTTCCAAAATAATTTATTAACTGTGCATTTAGTTATTAATTTTGATATTTGTTTTACATATTTTTTTGCTATATTGTTTTCATAAAAGACAAAAATATATTTACAATTTATTTTGTTCTTAACTTAGTCCTTTAACAAGACATATTTACTTTATAGCTTGAATCAACATAAATCGATCTTGATTTATCAAAACTAAATTATAAAAAGATTAGTTATTTAATAAACTCAACATTTAGAACACAGCATAAATCTTTTTCTGGTATTTTTTTTCACACTTTAATAAAATAAAATAAAAATCTACTTGTTTCCGAAGAAAAATATGTATATTAACAAGTAAAACTAATTAGTTACCTCGGTTTGCATGTTTTGAAATAAAAATCCAATTTGCTGACATCAAAAAAAAATATTTTTCATACCATGTCATACCAAAGATGATACTTTTTTTAATAATATAACTTCTACTAAAATGGTTTCAATTTTACAGGTACCGTTAAAACCCGATCACAGTAGTTCATAAGCAATTTGTAATTTTATGTTTCGTTTATGAATTTTTAAAGTTATTTTGTAATATATGAAAAAATAAAATATTTTACTTAAATAAACATTAGTAAGATCAAATTTTTGCAAGACGGCTAGGTTTAAAGTTAATGTTTCATTATAGGAGACTGAGAGCAGCAGTGTTGCAGTTCATTACTCTCATTTTTTTAATTTGATAACGATGACAAATACTTTCTTAATATAAAAACATATTGATAACAAACTTTTCCAAATATAAAGCTAAAGGTGATAAAGCTATTTTTATTTTATTTTACTACTTAGTTAAGTTTTTTATCGTAATATTCGAATTAACAAATGACTTGAACGTCGCTAAAATAACAATTTTTAAGTCTTCATATGACAGCTTACAATCAGCTTTTAAATTTTCTTTTTGAGTATACATACTTAAACTAGATTTAAAAAGAAAACGTTTATTCAAACTCTAAAAAAGTATTCTCCTAAAAATTTTGATAATGATGACAAATATTTTCTTAAAATAAAAATGTAACGTACTAACTACATATTGTTTTTTTTAGTTATACTACAATTGTATTATAAGTTATCTTATGTTTATTAAAAGTGTTTAGATAATGTTAAGGAGTTTATTTGCATATAAGTATAATAGTTAATGGACATAATGAAAGCCCCTCTATGTATAACTAAAATTGACTAAAACTAAAACCGAGTAAAATTAAAAACTGCGACCCGCGAAAATTTTCGGACAACAAATTTGGCCCACGACGACCTCTGACTTAGTATCTAAAGATTGTTTTATTTATTTTTAAAAAGTGTTGCTCTATTAAAACCGATAAACTTATTATAAAGCATTGGGAATTCAATATAGAACAAAGTTTTGTCATACATATAGTTTTTACGTTTGTTATATATTTATAAGGTTTACGTTTATTTACTTGTTTTCATTTTGAAATTTGATAGTTTAAAATTTTAATATTTTTTTTTTGTTAAATGAAAGCTTATAAAAGCTAAAATATGCCAAAAAACTTGTAATTAAAATCTTAAAATTGTTTATTGAACGACAATTTGACCTAAAGTACGAAAAATTTTTTGCTTTTCGAGTTGTACACCATTTGAATACAGTTTAACGTCTAAAAGACTTTACTATAAGCCGCTTGAAAGATTTAACTGTTTTAAAAAAACGTAAAAACACATGCGTTAAAATTAAACTTAAGCTTTTGTTTTAAAAAAGCATTCAGTGCTAAAAATTTTATTATTTCATAAATTTATTAAGGAAGTTTTAAAATATGTTTTGTCTTTAAGATATAAAAACTCGATCATTAACAATAAATTTGTCAACAAAAGTAGTGCCTGAATTACGAAGAGTAGTTTAATTCACAATGATCACCATATATGGGCATACGTAGAACATCTTCACATTTACATTAATAGGCAGATTCTTACAATTGTAAATATTTGGATAATATGTTTAAAATATGTGCAGTTATAATCGATTGTTAAGTACTTTTAATTTTAACAACTTAGTCTAGAGCAGGGGTCGACAGATATTTAGTGGTCGCGGTCCAAAAAAAAATATATAAACACTCATGAACCGTTGTTGTAGTTTTTTTTCAGACTCAAAATATGTATTGTAAGTTTAGAACTTTCCTTAAATATTTCCAATAAATTATTGCTTTAAATTTCAACTTTAGAACATCTATTGAACGTATCACAAACTTTAAATATTGCAATTTTTAAGTAACACTAATAAAAACTTTAATTAATGTTTTAACAAATATCAAGTTCTCGGTTATACAGATTATTAAAATTTGGCAATGTGTTTTAACTATTTATAGACATTTAAGTAGTGAAATCTTAATTTTGTTGGTTACATATTTTAACCTATTGGTTTTTTATATACGGAATGAAAGTTACAATAGATTAATCAATCAACATGCTTTTATTGATACAATAATGATTTTGTATGCCAATAAAGAGCAAATAGAAAAAGTAGATTAACTTTTTTTCATAATAGTTTTTTAACTTATAGCACCGCAAATATATAAACAAATATTTGTAAATCTATAATATGCTTCAACTTTAATTTTCAAAAGCACTGATACTGTAAATTAGTTTACTCTCGATAACTTACTTGTGTCTTTTTATGAAACGTTTTGTTAAAATTTTAGTATGGTTGTTGCTTTATATTAAACTTTTTTTTCAAAATAAAATTTGACATTTAGAGGGTACTCGGTTTACAAGTTAAAATATTTTTTTGTTATAATAATATCTAAAAATGGTAACTATTTATTTTAATAACTTTTTTATTTAACTAAATCTTTATGTTAACCTTAAAATTAAAAAAACCAAAACAAATGAAATAAAGAATGAGAATTTTTTTTTATTAAATTAATAATATTGATTAAAATACTATTGATTTATACAAAACACATGATCGAATTTATTTTATATAAATGTTAAAAATTTGAAGACTTGTAAGTAAGAAGTATTGAATGTTGTGTGATTAAAACACTGGTTATATATAAATAATAATATAAAAATCAAAAAGTTAAAAGTATAGAAAGCACATTTTTAGTTGTTCTATAAGTTTTTGAATTTAAAAAAAAAAAAAACATCTATAATGTGTAGAAAAAATAGAAATTTTAAAATTCGAAAGTACTTATATTACAAAATTTTTGTTGTCAAAACTTTAATATTATAAACATTTAAAATAAGCATAAACAACTTTTAAAGATGAAATATCTTTAAGAAGTTATTATAAATATGTAAGTATAATTAACAAACTATTAAATACATTATAAGAACTTAATATATAATACCAGCAGTTTCAAAACAAACAAAAAAACTTTTAAAACTAAAGTTATTGTCGTTGTAGTAGAGTCTTAAGGTTAATTAGAATAAATATTTAAGTTTAACTAATGGGTCAGAAAAACTATAAAGGTCATTTAAATAAGAAAATCAGCAACAGCACCATTAGTAAAGTTAAAACTTTAGTTTGTTTATCACCACTTAATAAACAAATAAAAATTTAGAGGCTAAACATTTGAAAATGGTAGTTAAAAGATTTGAAACGCAACAAAAAACTAACTTTAAGGTTTTCTTTTTTAATTACACGGTGTTTGCAAAGCTAGATATAGTTGTTTTAAGAACAAGTTACTTATAAAACGATATTGCATTTGCGTGTAACTTATAGATTAGAACATATTATATAAATATTTTTATTAATATTTATTTATAAACCCATTTTAATAACAGCTGTAGTAACTAATAAAATGACTCAGAAAATTGTTACAAAGGTTTTGGAAAATAACTCTCTTGTTTTGCTACTCTATACTATACCATCTAGAAAGTTGTCACGTAATATAGAAATTATGACGTCGTCAAAAAGTTGTAACGTCATCTACACTGTTGACGCAACAAAGAAGTTTTCCAACTTGATTATTCGGTTGTCCTTATTTAAAAAAAAGTCTTTTAGATTAACTAATTATTGCTTTACATATAAAAAAGATTTATTATTTTAAAGACAAATATCCTATTGTAAACTAACAAATTCTTAAGCGTTTAGTCACGTACTTTTACATATTAGTGTCAGTTTGTCAAAGTTTAAGTGAAATAAATTTGATTTTTTATTTCTGTTGTACTTCAAATTTTTTAACTCATAAACATAATTAAAAGTTAAACTGTTATTTACTTTTATAAACTACCAGTAAAAAGTATATCTTAAACAAATAAAATTATTTAGTTTACCGTTATTAGTTTAATATTTTATTGTTGAACATTTTCTTTCAATATTTAAAGTACAAACCAGATTGCATTTCTGCTTTAAACTTTTTTCTTGCTTCTTTTACAATTTCAGTGGGGCTTTTTTAAAAGCTTCTTTACTGTAAGCTCTTATTTTAATATCCCCACATATCTCATCTTCTTTACTATCAGCTAATTTTTCAGCAGCTTCTTTACTAATATTGAATTGATTACCAGATATTTCGACTTTCTTACTACTCGAAGGTACATCAGATCTTTTCTATTAAGAAAAAACATTTCATTTAAAACACAGTTCAAGTTTCAAAAAACCGCTGTTTTCAATCTTTTAAATAAACCATATTTTACCAACAATTTTCTTTTTTTATTATATTGTAAGTAGTATAGTTAGTAAAGTCACATATTAGCATTGTGAAACAAATAACTATAATTTTGGTCTGTCAGCTGCAATTATAAAATGCTTCTGATTGGCCAAAAGTTTTATTTCGGTTTATTTCAGTAAAAAAAAAGAACTGTTTAGTTTCATTGGTTACTTGGTAAGGTGGATTAGAGGTTATGGTTTAGACCAAATTGGGTCAACGATATGGGCTCTAATGACATTGAAGTACTGCCTTGTTGTTGTCTTATCTTGTTTGCATAACACTGGGAAAAAAAATCTGAGAAACTAAAACTTCAAAAATTTTATTACTGCAGCCGACTCAGATTTGGTTGTTCATTAAATTTGATGCGGAAAAACTATTTAAATTTATTAAGTATCATAGACACATCTTTTGTGGCAATTAAATTTCAAGTATATGCTTTCGTTCAGATCTTTTATGGATATTTCGTTCTGTGAATATTAAACGAAGTTGAAGTATAGTTTAAAGTAAAACTAATTTTACTAAAATTTAAAAACCTACTGAATTTTGAAATAAATCATTAAAAAAAGAGTTAAGTTCGTATGTTTTGAATTAAAGTTAATATATTTAAATCTAACTTGAAATTAGTACATACTATTTTTTAGTTTTATATCTAAGTAACACTGCAGTAAAACTTACTAATGAGCTTTTAACAATTTTAATCAAAAAACAAAACAAACCAATGTAATTTAAGTTGACACTTAGGAACAAACACTAATTTTGCAATACGAATATACATTATATATAAGGTATATCGTTTGTTATAATTACTCAACAACTATATATTCAACTTACTATTGAGTTCACTCTTTTCAGCATCACGTTAGTGAGCGTGTTGATGCCAACATCACATTTGTCGTTTGGAATTTTTTCACCATTAGGTGCCATCTCAATGAGCTTTTTAGCAGCTTTTTCAGTTTCTTGCTCGCTAAACAGAACTCCTTGTACTTTCAGGTTCTTGTACACTTCCTCGAATATCTCCTCCCCTCTCAGCCAATACTTTGCTATTCTATGGTAGTTTTCGTCTTTTGGTAGATGAGTGTCTGTTCGGCTCTAAGTAAATTTAAACAGTTGGGAGTAATCTTTAAAACATAAATTTAAACAAGCTGGTTAAAGCCAATTAAAAGAGTTTCAGATTAATATTTGTTCTTAAATTTTGATTAATATTATGAAACAACTTTTTTCAAAAAGTTAAATTAAATTTTCCTGTATGTAAATCATTGATAATAATTTTCCACATAAAGTAGCAAATTTTGAAGCTATAATTACATTGACAATTAACAATGTTACATTTAGTTTAGAAAACTAACTCTTATTACTGACAATTCTTTCATGAGTTGTTCTAAGATTTGACTAAAATAAAACAAACAAAAATTAAAGACATGTGTGCTAAAAGCTTCTAAAAGTTTCTTTTTAGTTAAAAAAGTATACTTATAATAGCTGATACATAAAATCTTACTCTAATAAACTGGCATTTGTATTTAATTCTAAATAAGCTTCTTTCGAAATTTTCAAACAGTTCTGTTATTTCATCACTTGTTACCGAGTCCTACAGAAAAAAAGGGATCAATACTTATATCAATAAAAAAATATAAAATTAAAATCATCTGGTCTCAAAAATGCCTTGATACTTTAGTTAGCTTATAAAAATTGTGAAATCATTAGCTTTAAATTGGCTTGATGTTATTAAAGTGATACAAACGACTATTTTGAGACTAAAATACTAACAATAGTTAAAGCAGTTTTAAACAAAAATATATAAAAGTTTAAGTTTTTACAATTTATGATTTGAGAGTTTAAGCAATATTCTTATATACCTTATTAAATCTGCGAAAGTTTAGCATAACAAAACTTGTTTTTTTTAACTATTTACTCTACCAAGTATATAATACAAATAACAATAGCGATTATATAATACAAATAAGGGATTTGTTAGGTAACTTTGTTTGTTATAAGCTATTGTTAGTAGGTAAGCACAATGTCACAATTTAAGTATGTTTTGATGAGTATATGATAAAAATTGTTTTTTATTCACACACAAGTAAAAAAAATGATTATTCTTCAAAAAAATAATATTCAAAGACTACAAACTGAGTAACATTGATTAATGTATGACAAACAAACAAGTAGTACTAAAACTTTAAATTTGAAAGTTGATATACTGAATCTTTATGTAAAACAACTTACAATCTGTTCATCACCAACTTCACATAAGTTTTCTTTCGCAGTTGAGTCAGTGACAAATGTAACTTTTCTTATTTGCTTATCTAGGAGACTTTCTTCAAAAATTTTACTATCACTTTTGTTCAAGAGCTTTGGAGTAAGTTTTTCTGAAACGTTATTTTTTGAAAAACAAAATTTCAATAACAAGCAACTAAACAAAAAAAAAATGTTTTAAAAGTGTTTATCAAAATGACAAAAACATATTTGTCAATAACGTATTTTAACATATATTAGTTTAACAAAAAACTATTAAGATTAATGTTTTTAATTTTACTCAAAATAATTTATACAAGTACCATTAGTTTTCGGACGAACAGGAGTGTTTTCAGGTGTCAACGTTATACAGCTAGATGACTCTGATTCTTCTGATAAGCTGTCAGGCATATGTGGTTTCACAAAAATCAAACTTTTAGGTCTTTTTGGTTTTTCTGGTAAATATTCATGAAGTTCAGAATAACTAGTGACAGCGTTTTTTACCGAACCTGTTTGTTAATTGATTACAGTAACCAGTACCATGCTTGTTAAAAAAATAATATTGTTATATTCCAGTTAAAATAGTTAGTAATTAACTAAAAAAGTGTAAAGTAGCCTTAAAAACCGAATATAGAAATATGTTACAGTATACAAAAAAGTTTACTAACGCTTAAAATTTAACATATTAAATTAAATATGTTTTTTTACTTACTTGATCTCAGACTCCTAAAATCGATTTGTTCCATAAACCTAACAGATTTTTTGTGTGTCTTTAACAAATTAACACGTCTCAAAGCTGTCGAGTTCAAATCAGGTTCTTCAGATGTTAATCTTTTGTTACCAGAAGACTTGTTGATCTTCTCTGAACAACTGTCAGATTTATCTGTACGTTTCTCAGTTTGTTCCGATAACTTCTGAAAATGTGTTGACGAACTGATAACTTGTTCAGATGTATTATTTGAATTTTCAGATAAAGTTTCAAGATTTTCTGATGACTTTTCACGATATTCAAACGAGTTGTCGGGTAGTTCAGATTAATTGTAGCTTGATGGGCTGTCAAGTTTTTCAGACACATTGTCAGATTTTTTAGTTAATGTACTACTGTAACTGTATGTTTGTTTAGATTCTGATAAGTTTTCACATCCCAGATTTGCCAACAAGTCGTCAATTTTTTGATATTCTTCAGCAGTATCAATATCTTTTCTCGAAAGACCTAGTTTAAGTTTTATTTTTACAGTAAAAAAATGTTTTGCAATGTTTTTTGTACACGGCTTAAAACTAACAAACTAGACAAAAATTCAAAAATAAAGTTTCAATATTATAATTGCTATATCCTCATTTTTAAAAGTTTTATAAAATGTTTGATAAACAAAAAAACTATGTTAATTGAAAAAAAAAATATTGATTAACTTTTAAAGTTTTTTACCAGATTTGCTTTTTTTTTGTACATTTTTAAATTATGAAATGTTGTAAACCTACATTATAATTTGACTTATATATTTATAAAGTAGAAAATTTTTGCTGTACTAATCACCTAAACAACATTTAATTTTTGTTTAAATTTGATAAAAATTTTCTCATTTTTTATTTGTATTCTTATTTAAAAAATGTATTAAACACACTTGATGGTCTGTAAGACATTCCGTATAATATTTATTTTTCAAAGGTTAAATGCTGAAAAAAAGTTCTTATTTAATTATAAATCTGTTTATAACATAACTAATTAAAAACAAGTATAACTGAAAATAAAAACAAAATAATAACTGTTAATTGTAGCAACTAATAAAAACTTTTTTTTTAATTTTTAATTATATATCTTACAAATTTCTACTTGCAACCATTAAAAGCTATGTATAAAAACAGGTATTCAGCTCATGTAAATAGTTTTCAATATACATTGCAATAAAATAAGCTGCTATATATTTCCGTATGAAACGATATTTTTTTATACCTTTGCCTAAGTCTAAGCTTTTTGCAACAAGCTACTACTACAATAACACAAGTTTTCAATACAAATGGTATGTAATATTTTAAAATTAAAAAAAAAAGGAAGTAAAACTGGAAATATTAACTGCTTTGCAAAGCGCATACTTATGTATGTGCAATAAAGTAATAAAACGCGTTTTTAAATTAATGTTATAGCCAAATATGTTTAAACGAAACTAAATTTAATTAACAAAATTAAGTAAAAAAAGTTATTGTTAACTATTTTGTAACAGTTGTTAAGTATTATCAATTGTAAAATTTTTATCTGAGAAACATAGAAACGTGACTTGTGTTCAAAAGAATGATGATTTTATTTTTTTTAATTTTCTCCCGAAAAAAAATTAGTAAACCAAATTATATGTTATTTTGATAAAATATATGTTACAAACTTAATGTGTTTTAATTGGTTATTTATGATTTTAAGTACCTACAATGAATAAAACGATAAACACAGGTTATGGGTTTCAACATTATATAACAGTATTTAAATTACTGGGAAATATTCTTTTATTTCTAATTAAAACGTAGTCGGTTTGTAATTGATGTGAACTAAAAACAAAGTCGTCAATCATATGCTAAATGGTAACTGTGTCAAAAATTAATATAGTCATAAAATTTTACTTGTTTTCTTTGCTACTTGACTAATAATTTTTTTCAGAAAATAATATTAAGTATAAAAACTAATACAAGAAACGTTTAAAAATTTACTAAACACTTACAGCTAAAATATAAGAAAAACATATTTACACCTTGAGTGAAAGTAAACGTATATAAAGTTGATGTCAGAACTTTAAACGTAATTTTTTTTTGCTTTAGTTGTTTTCTATCCAATATGTTAAAAAAAAACAGAAAAAATTGTTATGATCAAAAAATTTGAATATCTGTGTGCGTACTAATTAAATATCAAAAGCAAACTTAGATAAAATTTATTTAATATTGTTTAAGAGAGCTAAGTTTTTTTTGCGGAAGTTATTGAGTGGTAAAATAAATTTATTAAAAATATTAAGCATATAAAAATTTCCATTCAAATACAAACTTTAATTTATAAATCTTTTTATAACTGTTTTCTTTAATTAAGTTAATGCATTTATAATTTTAAAAACTTGCCGGTATATGAAAAATCTTCAACAGATATGCATAACTAATATAAGATAAGTTTTAATAGATATGAAAACTGTTTTACCAACTAAATTGACAAAAAAAAAGAGTTAACGCTTAAATATTTGTAAAACTATCTAAGTGCACTGTAAATTAATAGTTTTTATTGGTAAAGTTGATAAAACTTTTACTTCTTATGCGTGTAAATTTAATCTGCCAGCAATTTTTTTATATCCAACGAATACATAAACTAACCTTTATTTTAACAGTGTATTGCAAACTGTCTTAAAAGTCTCTTTTTATATAAAAATACTAATTATGATGATATCCATAACAAATTGAGTAAATCTGTTATAATGTGTTAATTACTTAAAAATGATTTAAGTGACTAAGAACATTCAATTTTGTAATCAAATAAATAAGCTTTTAGTTTTATACTTTTAAAAGTTTTTTAGCTCACATATATATTCAAACATAATTTTTGCAAAACCTCTAAAAAAGTTCTCAAATTAAAAAATAATGTTTTAAAATTCAAAATGTCAAAGGAAAAATATTAGCAGTAAACAATACAAAAATATTTAAATTTTTATTTGAATGTTTACTTTGTTGTAAAAAAGTATTAGCTCTTAATTACATATTGTTTTAAATTCGTAGATTGTTTTTAGTTGACTTGTAAATAATTAGATTTATTGTTTACAATATAGAGGTTACATGTTAAATATTAGTAATTTTGATCAAAATATAAAAAACATAAATATTGCAATCAAATTATTTTTTTGTACAAAGTTTTGTTTCTTTTATTAAAGTTTAATTTTGGAAGATATATGTTTTCTACTAGATAGTAGTTTAGTATAGGTGTTCAACTTAATTTATTTTCAAAAATAAAAAATATAACAATGAAATGTTTTTTTTTGTATGTCAAAACTTAATAACGTTGTCAACAATATTAAGGTAAGTTCAAAGCGTGAACTTTTTTCTTACGAAAATAAGAACATAATATTTTTAATAGTTTTTTGAAACTAGCTAGTATAGATAGTATATAGCTAGTAAAGTTGGGATTAAATATAATCAAAAAATAGTATTATTTTTAAGTTTAAACACGTTCAAAATAATTAAATGCATTTTAATATGTTACAAAATAAAAACAACTTATCAGAATAAAATCATATACCATTTAATACAAAATGTTTTAAAGAAATTTATCAAACGTTTTAAAACTTTTAACTTTGTATATCTTTTAAACAAAAAGATCATTTTGTCATTTATGGTAGTTTTAAACTAAAATAACCTATATGAGTAGTAAAATATGTTTAAATAATAACTTGAAAAATATTTTATTTTAATCTTAACAAATTAATAAGCTTTTAAATTCTTTATTCGTATAGTATAGAATACTACACAACACAAATTTTCAAAATTTTGTTTTAAACAGAAAGTTAAAAACACTGAAGGTTTAAAAAAGTATAAGTAATACGATAAAAAACGCTTAATTAAACTTTAAACTAACTAGTTAAATTTTGATTACCTTCTAAAGATATTTCGCTTACCAAAAAAATAAAAAAAAGGCTCAACAGTGAATGAGTTTTAATGGGTCTTTATACGCTTAAAATATATAATAACGTTTTGCAAATAAAAATAAAAAAGTTCTACTTTTACTTTATTTTATTAGTTCACGACCTTAAGCAGCACAATCAAAACAATAACATTCATAAGTTTTTTAACCTGTTGAACTAAAGCTTTTAGTGCTCATTTAAGTTATTAATTTTTGGTTAAAAAATCATGAAAAATGAATTATAATAGTACAAAAAAAAGTTTGACACTAATTTAGTACATAGTTTTTACTTTAAAAGCATATAAAAAATCTTGTAAAAACGTCGTTAATCAAATTCAAAGTCTACTAATTTAAATCAGTTCAGCGGAAAACAAAATAATAAACTTTTAAAAATATTGACTAAAATATTTATTTGAAATTAATTTTCTGAACACAAAAAAAAATATGTATGCTATTAAGAAAACATCTTGAATTGTAAAATTCATTCTGTTTCCTAATAAAATAAGGCAAATACTAAAAAAAAAAACAGACACAAAACACACACGATGAAAACGCCCGTGTGATAGGAAACAAAATGTTTAGTAAACCTCATCTGCAGTGTAACTTAATCAATGTTACGTCATAGTAAGGTTTCGTTTTCACCGTCGGAATTTTTAAACGTCTCATTCAGCTTTTTCACGCTCGGCTGATTTTTTCTTGTTTCTAATCGATTAGGTGCAGGTGGCCAATTCTAAAGAGAATGATTTTGTTTGATAGTAAAACTTAGTGGTTGTTTTTTTTTTTTGAGAAGAAACAAAATGTATCTTCCAGATTTTTACATACTTTGGCTGATAAAAAACAAACATGAATTATTTTGTTGGTAACAAAAAAAAAGATACAACTGCAAAGACTTTTGAAATTTTTTTAAAAAGTTTTTGATGGATTAGTTAAAATTATTTACAAAAGTTTAAGCTCATTCTTTTTTATAATTTTTGCTTAATAAATGCTGTATATTGTCTAAACTAGTTATTTTATAACTGTATGTTTTTGTTTGATTTTATATAGTCGGGGGAAAATAACTAACAATGGTGCAAAAGAGGCTACAATGTTACAACTTTGAGCCATCAGAGAATCTTAACTTTTTGCTTACTTACTAAATTTTGCTAAATATTCGATACTTGACATTTTGCTAGTAGCAGGGGCGTCGCGTGGGGTGTTGCACTGCCGCAATTGGACCACATTAAAAGTTTGTAAGAAAAAATTAAGTATTTATAACGTATTCGTTATTTTTTACAACAAAATCTCTTATTAAACTCCAATTTAGAAAACGACCATTTTGCTCTTTTCACTGCCGCAAATTCTTAGCTGACTGCCGCAAATGAACTAAAAAAAACCAAAATTTCTTCAAAAATTACCGCAAAATCAAAATCTTGCGGTAAGTAAGCGAAGTTAAAAATTCCCTGAAACAGTAGAAGTTTAAGTATCATTCCACAAGTTATTGTAAACAAAAAACGAAAACAAATCTAAGCAGAGCACAGGCGATTCAAGCAGAGGCAACTTGAGCAAAAGCATTTCAAGCATAGGCAACTCGAGAAGAAGCAACTCAAGCAGAAGCAAATCGAGCAAAAGCATCTCAAGCAGAGGCAACTAGAGGAGAAGCAACTCGAGAAGAAGCAACTAGAGAAGAAGCAACTCGAGAATAAGCAACTCGAAATAGGCAACTCGAGCAGAAGCAACTCTAGCAGAGGCAACTCGAGCAGAGACAACTCAAGTAGGGGCAAATCGATCACCTTCAACTCGAATTTTTTTTTCTGCACCACCTAAGAAAAGTACCACGCGACGCCACTGGTTAGTAGTATAACTAAAAAAATTGCTTAAGTGATACTTAGAATACAAACTAAGTGTTCGAAATACAAATTTGTTTAAATTGTTCCAAATCTAAAAAATGTTGCCCTTTGAAGCAGTTTAGGCTATTAATGGGCAATAACTAGTACGGCGGCAAAAAAGTAAACAAGTATTAAATAAGTAAAGGCGAAACAACTAATAAAAAGTGGCGAGTTTTTTTTTTGAGTTTCCGCTAAGGGGGCAATAATGAAAATTAGTTTCTTAAACTTAGATTTTAAGTGAAGTTTTTTAAAATGCAATTTGTTATAAGCCTTACACAAAAAAGTTACACCGTCAGTTAAGATAAAATAGTTTTTTTATTAATAAAGAGTTTTTAAACAGTAATTGTTTTTTGAACTAAACATTTTTAAGCTTAAGCTTTATAAAAAAAATCATAAGGAGATTTTAAATAACAAAGGTAAGTAATTTGACTCACTAAATTAGACATGTTAGGTACTTCAACTAGACTTGGAGTCATTCTAGAATACGGAGGTATGTAATTTGAAGGATGTCCAACATTGCTACCGTAATGGTGAATATACTGGTTTCTAGTGGGATAACACTGTTGAAATTGAGTTGATGGTAAAGTATAAGGTGAAGGATTGTAATATTCTTGCTGATATAACATGTCATAATACGATTGATCCATCTCGTTTGGTGTTTGAGGTCTTACTCCAATAAAGCTGTTTTTTGCGTTGTGTTCATATTGCAGTTCATCTGTAATAAGAGGTTAACAGAGTGTAAACTTTTTTAAAAACAGTACAAACTTTTGGTTTTAAATTTTATGATTTTGTGAATTAATTTTTTGAAAAGCTTAAAAACATTATGTACGATTAAAACGTTACTTTACTATATAGCTAATAATTTACAAAACTTAAAAAAATACAGAAAAAATTTGAATGAAGTTGAAAATAATACATTTTTTAAAGGACATTGAAAAACGATTTGAAGATTTCTCACCTATAGTGTTTGAGAACAACTGTTTTTGACTAGTAACTTCTTAGATAAAACAAAATGTGTATGTTTTTGTCTTACAACAAATCATATGATATTTTATAATGTACTTACTTATTTCGTTAACCGTAGACATCATTTCATGTTGATTAGTAGTTTCAGTTTTGCTGTCATCTTCGTTTAAATAAGTTGATTCTGCACTTTTTTCAATACTGGAAAGATTATTGGTTAAAAAGTACAAATTTTGTAGTGGTGCTAAAGAACTGAAACATAGTTATTGTTTACATATGTTTTTGAATTTTTATAAAGTTAAGACTTACATTGAAAAGAAATATATTCAAATAAAATAAAAAAACAAAAAATTTCAAACAAGGACAATACTTATTAGTTAATTCTATCAAAGTTTACAAGGTTTGGGCAATGCCTTTAAAAAAGCAATATTATATCTAATAGAATTAATCAGTTAGATGTTTGTATAAGCTTCTTAAATTTGCATTTATCTCTTAGTTTATAATATCGTAAATAGCTTAGTAACATTAAAGTAAAAAAAGCAGTTTAGACTATTTGAAATATTAAGTTTGCAATATTAAGTTTGCAATCAAAGTATCAACATTTTAGACCTGTTTTTATCGCTGCTTCTGACCTCGTTTTTCTTTACCTAAAGTTAAAATACATTAATTTATACAAATATACTAAGTTAAACGTTTTTAATTTAAGTAATACAACAATAAAATCAGTATAGTTTGTAAAGTGTACATTAAACTATAATTTAAAATAACCAAGTCAGTAGATATTTAACATATCTTAATGTTGACAAAAAATCAAAACTTAAGTCTAAAACTAAGAATTTGTTTTATAAAAATATCAGGTGTTTAAAAACTGACACAGTTTTAGTTAGTAATTTAGTGCTTCAGCTTTTATATAGTGCACTCTCATATATCTAAATAACGAAAAAGTAAGTTTTTCATGCAATTTCTTTAATTCAAAACATAATTAAATTCTTGAGGAGTAAGCAAGATATATGATTCCGTAATAAAATATTAACTTTACTTTATCAAAAAAGCGTATTTTGGTTAAACACTTTATTACATTATTTTTTTTAATAGTTTTTACTGTTGAACTTATTTTAGTTATTTTAAATTTTTTTACAGTCCTCAGTTAAACTTACACATAAATAGATTGCAAAAGCTATTATCGAAATTAATATAAAAGTCGAAATTCCCACAGCAGTGGCTACAATTGGGAACGGTTTTGAGTTTGTATAGATTAATTTGAAAAAAATTTTCTCAGAAATGTGTTTTCCATCGGAGACCTAAATCAAATATAAAATTTATATAGAAGTACTTGAGAAAAGCTTTAAAAATATTGGTAAATCTCAACGTTACTACACTTTAAACATACCTGCACAGTTAGATTAAACATGTAGTCAGTGTCATCTATACCTAACTTTTTCATCTTGATTTCACCACTAGTTTCGTTGAAATTAAGGATTGTATGACATTCATTTTTAGGCTCGCATGACAACAACATGTACTTTAATTTCAGTTTGTCTTTATCAGCCGCCTTTAAAAAAAGGAAACTTTTACTAAACGTAAGGCTTTTTTATCGACTTTTTAAGTAATATTTGGCTGTTTCATAAATTAATTGGTCTGAGTATTTAAACTAAGCTTACGACTAAAGATGTTCTAACAGCAGTTGTTGAAAGTTATGCAAATTTATGAGGTGGTCAGGGGTTTTATAAACTACAAGTTTTAAAAACAGTACAAGTACAATTATACTTACTTGTATTTTAATTTTGTTTCCTTCTCCATCTAACACACGTATACTCTGATTTTGTTTCGGATAAAATATGTTTGGAGTATTATCGTTGACATTTTGTAATTTTATGATGTAGTCGTTTGTGACTTTGTATTTTCCGTCAGTTACTGTAACAGCTACCTGTAGATATAACATACTAAAAACATATTAATTTACAAAATTATCGAATAAAGTTGTACTAAACAATAACCTTGTACTCTTTTTGTTTTTCGTAGTCCAGAGGTCTTTTTAACTTTAATAAATTTCCTTTAATTGAAAACGGTAGGTTGTTTTCGTAATCAAATGTATACGTTAGCTACAAACAATTTGGTTAAAGTTCAAACAATAATAAAAAAAATAATATTTCTTTATAAAAACGTTCAAATCTATAAACTTTTTAAATTTATAAAAATTTCACTTCTAAAACATATTAAATTTATATATTTGTTCGAATCAAAACTAACAGTCGAGTTTTTATCTGCATCAGTTGCTTTCAATTTTACAATTACGTCACCAACAGATAAATTTTCTTTTACATAAATTTCCTTATCTGTATCGTTAATAAATACTGGTTTATGCTCGTTCACATCAAAAACAGAAAAGTATAATTTCATCGATCTGGTTGTTATCCTGTTTATTGTTTGAAAAAAAATTTTCAAAATTAATTATGTAAGTTGTAAAAAAAATTATATTCGGCTTAGCATGTATATTAAGACTTTTTAAATATAAAACGAAAATAAACTTCTTTTTTAGTTTCAAATATTTAAATATGAAGAAATTTTAATTAGACTTTATAAGCAACTTACTTAGTTAAGTAATATCAAATGTAAAACAGTATTTTGTTGCTAAACGCAAGTAAATAGAACGTTTCAAAAACTTAAACTTTATATTGACTACCTGTACGAAGCTGTAAATTCGACTTCATACTGAGATATTTTTTCTGCATCCAAATTTCAGTAAAGCGTGTTTTCGTTCAAATAAAAATCGTTGCTAGTTTTTGGTGAAACTTGTTTTACAGAAACGTTGAAGTTTTTCAGATCCAGATCATACATGTCAAAGTTGACAAAATTGAATGTTCCAAGTTTATTTTGATCTTCTTTTACTTCGTCTAAAATTCAAATTTTTAATATAATACAGTAGATTAGTATTAATTATTCTAAAATATTTTTTGTTGTAAAAATACTAGTAAAATCTTTAAGTTTTATTAAAAGAACATTTAGTGTGTTTTTTAACAAGTTTACTGATTTAGAGTTATAATCATTAAAAAAGTAGTTATTTGTTGTTTCAACGCTTTTACAGAGAATCAAACTTCAAACTATTAAGAACGGAAATTACTCACAACTAAGATGTTTTGAATAAACTTGTTTCGTGTTTGAAGGTTGGAACTCAAAGATTGGGTCAATATTGAAATAAACTTTAACAACTACTTTTTTTCCAGAGTCAACTGAAACTGCCTTCCGGTAAAACGCTTCAACCTCATATCTAAAACAAAAAAAATCATAGAAATTTACGAAAAATACTTTCTTGCATTTTTTTTATTTCAGTGTGCAGTTCGTTTACTCTTATTTTTTACAACTGAACTGAAAGTATAATAACGTTAGTACATACTTCTTTGGTTAAAACGTCATAATGAACTTTAATTATTTTTTATAACGGTATTTTTGAATAATTATTATATAAGTTGTTTTATTTAAAGTTTTATGCGTAAGTAACTTGAAAATAAAAACTAACTCTATAAACACTTGGTCATGTGGGGGGTATTCGTAGTTTACCGTTGCTATTCTACCGTCTGCGTGAGTTTCCAAATACGGGTAATCTTTGAGACTCTTGTCTGATGCTCTGTATTTTATTCCGCTGAAAAGGTTTCTGTTTGGATTGGTAGCTTGAATGTAGAACCCCTTTGATTCTATTGTTTTCCAGTCAACTTCGTATTTCTGTTGTTGTATAACATAATAAATTATGCACTTTAAATAGATTATCTCGAAAATTCCTAAATAAGCTTAAAAACTACTGTATTTACAACTTATTTTAATTATCTCTCACAAAACAATTTCCAAAAAGAAAATAATTGTTTTAAAGGTAAAAATTAGACACACATACGTTTTTTCAAATGTTTATTAAGTTTTAAGTTGTGTTCATTTAAATTTAAAAAGAATAGTTTTAATTGCCGAATTCGAATATTCGTGCACCCCAAGACTAGTTTTAATAAAATATTATTACTGTTATAGAATTTCTGACTGAGTAGGGCTGCACGTTTGTAAAAAATATTGTAACCAACTTTACTTTTTGATAAAATAATGATTAAATACACTTTTTCTGACGAAAGCTTATAAATTGATTAGCTGTTTAACTTATATTAGATATAAGATGTCAATTAGCTTAAACCGATGATTTTTTAAATTTTAAAAGATAGTTTTGTTTTGATTAAATTAAATTGATAACTTTAAAATTTACTGAAAAAATAGGCTAGAAAAACTTTAAAAATAAAAAAAGTAAACTTTTTATCATTTTTGTAATGTTTAGAACTAAATTTATTTGTTCTAAATTCTTACCGTTTTATTAAATTTAGGTGGATCATATGACCTGCTTTCTAATCTTAACTTCATTGTCATTTGATTCTCACTAGAATCAGCTGCTTGAAGATACATTGTTTCATTATCAGACGGAAGTTCCTCTTCTAAAATGTATGAAAACAATATGTTTTAATTTAACTTATTCACTACTATTTTATAATTTTCGAGTCGACAACTTATTGAAATTTACAAAACTTTGGTGAAATCTTCAGTCATTAATTAAAATAAAAATTATATTTACCTTTGTCTTCATTGAGCTGCAATCTGTAATTTCCTTCGCCTTTTTTTACTAATGAAAGCTTTTTGTAATTTCCTTTAAGGCTAACTTCAACATCCGTTCCTATAAACATGTATTAATGATAATGAATTAAATTTTTAGTAAATTAAGTAGACTAGTTGATGTAGTTAATACTATATTTCCGATGGTGTGTGGTGCAGTAATAGTATGCTATCAAGATGTATTGTAGAAGTTTTGATTAAAAAAAATGTAATTTATTGATTGTTGTCTGAATATTCTCAGTTTTGTTTGTTTATATATAATACATTTAAAAAGAAATAAATTTAATTTAAACTATGCTCAACTTTGAAAAAAGTACTGAAATTTATCAAAACAAAGTTCAAAGTGTAAAACTACTATAATATGTAAATAATCAATCTTATAAATACAGTTTATTAGTAACCTTCTACGACAAACTCAGGCCCAACTGGTAACCCTTTCAGACCTCCATTTGGTATGTAAACTTTTGTAGAGCAGTCTGAATCATTTTGTGTAGTATGATCACATAAGTTAATCTTTATTCCATCACAATGTACAAGCCAAATTGTTATTATTGACCAGAATAGTTTGAGCTTTGTCATTTTTTACACTCTTAAAAGTATATATGAGCTATTTAACATGAGTTTAGTTTAAACAAATCAAATAACGTAGAATAACTATTTACACTAGAAAAAAAATAATTATTAAACATAAAACTAATTTTAATATCTGTAGCAAGTAAAATAAAAATAATCGCTTTTAAGACATGAAAAACAGTTTATAAAATCAAGTATTATCATCAAAAATAAACTTTATATTAATTCTACAACAAGACGTGCTTGGGTTTTAAACCTTCTGAACGTTTTAGCTAGAAAAAATAATTAAACTTTAAGTATTATTAAATGACAAAAAGTTTAATAAATTTTAGTACAATGTATTATGAATAACAATGCTTAAAACTAAACAATGCCTAATGTTTAGCAACAGTTGTATAAAACATTTAATTAACATAAGTAATTTAACCATTTTTAATTTTTAATCTATTTTCAGTTATATCTATGTAAGTCATTATACTGTACATGAAAATTTTTTTATCGTATAAACTATAAGCTTCTCGAAAAAAACAGAAGGATAAAAAAGAGTTCTGCTTGTAAATAAAACAGATGGTTCAATATAGAGAGGTAAAACAGATATGTGAACAGACATAAAAAATTATTCTTAACTTATTTTATTTTTTATTACTTAGTAAGTAATAACAAACAGTTTTGGTTGTTTTTGTAATAAAATGTTAAAAATTATATGTACAGAGTAAATAAAAAGTTTTTTAGTAACGAAGTTTAGAAAATTTGTTTTTAAACAAAATACGGATGACTTAAAACTTTAAAGTAAAATAATAAAATTATGTTGAAGGTAAAATTAGTTTACTTGTATTATTTAATTCAGTTTAAAAATAAAGATATCTCTTATTTACTTATAATTTGTAAAAGTTTGTCTTAATTTGAGAATAATAGTTTAAACATGAACAAATAATCGATAAATATTCAACTCATATGTAATTTAGACTTTGTAAGTTTACTAGTCTATCACATACTAAAGTTTTTTTTTTAATCTTTAAAACACCCTTTACTTTAATAAATTAATTGTCAAAGAAGCAACTTAAGGTTATAAAACAATTATCTAAATGTTAAAAAATATGCTTTTTTCATAATAAAACTAAAATAGTAATTCAACATAAAAAAAAAATATATGAATGCCATTTAAAATGTTTGTCTTCAATTTAAAACTTTTATAAAAAGCTTTAAAATTTGTTAAATAATTAATTCTTAAATACAATCTGTACTCAAGAAAAATGCAGTTTTTAAGTTTTTAACAGATCTTAAAAGTGTTGATATTTTTTTAAAGTGCTACTAAAGATGTGTAATAGGCTTATGTGCTAATTGAAGTTAAATCTACCGGAACGAATCTTTTAACGCCGTCGAGTTCAGACATTCGTTATGCTTCAACGAAAAGGAAAGAATAACTTATCGAATTACTAATTAGTTTTAAAGCAAATGAGAATCGATATTGAAAATTGAAAACTGTTTGAGTTAATTTATTGAAGCTTTGTAATGTAGACTGTAAATATAAGTTTATATTAGTTATATTAGTCATTGCATTGATGCTAAAATAATAATTGTTAATTTTTTATTATACCTGCAATTATTCAACCCTTTAAAGCTGTTCTGAGTAGACAATTATTAAAAAAAAATTTAAGTAGGTTACATAGTATATTTTAGATAATTAAATATGATAGCTTCGATAGTTGTTTAGCTATTTTGGTAAGTAAAGTATATATAAAATCTACTAAAAACGTATCAAACGTAGGTTTAAAAACAAATTGTGATTTGAAAAAAATATATTCTAAAAACTGGTTAAAGTTGTCTTTAGAAAAGAAAGTTTTCACGAACTACTGTTTACAATTACAAGCTTTTTAAAACATTTTTAACATTTTGTTTTCATTGTTAAAAAATATTATACTTTTTGAAAAAAAAAAAAAAAATTGTTTTCGTAAACATGAACTGCTTAAGGTTTAATGTAAACTTTAGTTATTATATTACTAGAAAAATATATTATTTAAGTATGTTTAAAAAATCAAAAAATACAGTCTGTTAAAATCTACTTTTATAAACTAAATACTCACTATATATCTTTAAATATAGAACTAATGACTGCTATGTGAATAACAAAACTTAAATTTTATAGAAAAACATTTAAAATTTAAAAATCCTTTATAGCTTTGCCCCATCTTTATCAAGAGATAACTGACAAAACCAAAACAAAAGTTAGAAAAATTTTCTTTCACTTTTCTTTTACTTTTCTTTTCTCTTCTTTTCTTTTTTTTCTTGTCTTTTGCTAAATGTTACGCTACTGCAATCAAAAAGTCTTTATTAACTACATTCTAATTAGTTTGAAAACTCTTTTAAAAACAGTTCTAGTTTAGGAAGCAATTTAATGATAGTTTACAAGTTTTTTTTTTTGTTTCAATAATCTCAAGTATAACTATTAAACAGAATTAATTGTTTTAATGATCTATAAAAAAATATGTATTTATAATATAAAAAACAACTAGTTTTCAAATCGTTTACTTAGTTTTGATGCTTTATGCATCTCCTCAGAACGATAATAAAGAACAAAGTAAGATTTTTAAAGAATAAAACAAAAAAACACATCTTAAAAAATATGTATACATAAGCTAAAAAACATGGTTTAAAACAAATTTGAAGTTGGTGTTTTTATTTAATTATTTTGTTTTTAACTAATTTAATGTTCTTAACTACTTTTATATGTAATAAATATTTTATACGTTTGTTTCAATAAAAGTTAATAAAAGTTCAACTAAGTGTAGCTTATAAAGCAAATGTTTAAATTAAAGGTTTTTTTTTTTTCTTTTATATTCTACATTTAAAGTTCATCAATAATACTTTTAAGTTACTAAATTAAAGTTCATTGAGTTCATAGTAGCTGTTAACATGATAATAACTTGTTTACTTTTAATTGATAACTATGACTATTGAATAAACACACTATTTTGCTATGTTCAGTTTAGTTTGTTTTACTTCAAAACGTAAACAGTTAAATTTGTTGTTTGTTTTTGTTTAGAATATTTATCGCGTGTTAAATAAAATATCTTATTCAGAAATAATTTATAACTGAAAAGCGTTATTAGCGAAACAATTTCTGATTAAAATTAAAATATTGAAACATAGCACATTTATCTCCCTCTGATTAATTAAGTATATAATATTAGTTCTTCGGTTTGATAATTATACTATAAAACAAGTTAAATGTTTAAACTAGATTAATAATTAAAATCATTAAGTTTTAAAGCTAAAGAATGGAAATTTATAAAGGTTATTGCGTTAAATATAAGTAAATGACTATGAGCGAGCCTGTTATAAATTTAGCTAATTAAACAATTTAACCTTTATAAAAATAAAAGTATAGAAAAATCACTTGACCAAATAAACTACAACATGTTTTAAAACTGCCTGACTCACTAGTAATTAACCTTTTTGGCTAATAAAAACCCGTAACTTTGTGTGAATATATAGTTTAAAAGTATAAAAGTTTTACATAATTGTAAGTTGAAAACTAAACTACTTTTAACTTAATCAAGAGATTTTTTTATAAATAAATCAACTTTTACTTCGAATGAAAATATTTATATTCTTTTAAATGCTATTGTAATGAGCAAAGTGTTTAATTATCAGTTCAAACGTAAAATACTGAAAAAAATAACGAAAACGAAGCATATATTTTGAAATCAATTGTCTATAAAAAAATTGATACTTAAATACCAAAAAACTATGGCTCATAGTAAAAAAATAATACATAAACTCTTTTCTGTTTTTAATTTTCTGTATAAATTTTTATACATAAAATATTTATTCTAGTTTGTTATTCTATTTACACGTTAGTTTTGTTTAACTTTTTAAGTTGTTTTTTAAAATAGAAAATTATTTTATTTGCGTTTATGCTACTTTTTAACACAGTGCAACTTAATAATATCATACGATTAAATTGTTTAGCTTTAAGTTTAATTACAGAAAAAAAACTTTGTTTGTAAATAGACCGTTATGAAGTTAGTTTATATGTATTCAGAAAACTTACAGAAATTAGAGCTTGTAAGAAATTGTCATTGAAATTTAAAGCGTTTTCAAAAAAAATTAATTTATAAACAAAAAATTTAATACAAAAAAGGCAAAGTAACAAAACATATGTTATAAGACATTTATAGGAAGAACAACTTTAATCACAAACTGCAAAACTGTTACTCGGTTCTCTAATCAATTAAAATGCACTTTCTAAGAAGTTAAAAACAGTAACTCATACTCAAAAAAAGCTGTAATTGATTAATTAATATACTAAAATTATACTCGACTCATATAGTAATGTTATTTTATTTTACATTTAATATATGGTAACAATCGTTTAAAAAAATTTAAATAGAGTGCTTGCTTAACTTTATTTAAACAAAACTAACAAACTTAGCTGATATTGATAAACTTGACCATTATACAGCTTTTTATTAAGTCATACAAACAATAAACCTGAAGGAAGATTGTAATAATTATGTACAGTTTACTAATTATAAATTTACTTTGTTTCATTACATAGTTACAATAACATGAACACCTTTTAAAACAATAAAAAATCTTATTTTTAAAATATTTTTTAGTCATATAAATGTATTTTTAAGTACAAAAAAAGTATTTTGTTATTTAAAGACACTTAGGACAAAGAAACAGTTTATTATAAATAACTTTACTACCTATTGGCAAAAGCTAAAATGTGTAATTTATAAAATTTAATTAAGGTACTTACCTTTTCATATATTAATTTTAAAGTAGTTAAAAACTTTACCGCAACAGTTGTAAACTTGTTGTTTATTTTTTTTGAGATATAACACGTTTTCTCTTCAGTATGTTTTAAATTTCTATTAAGCTTTTTCTTTTACAACATTTATAAAGTTTGAATTTTATAATAATAAACAAAAGGTTAAATTTTAAAAGAAACTCTATGAAACTTTTCACAATACACATATACAGTTTTAAAAGAGATTTAATTTATTAGTTTACCTTATTAACTATATGTAAACATCTACTTTTTAGCAAAAAAAATAATCTGGTCATAAAGCAAAAAATTTGGTTATGTTTTATGAAAAAGTTGTAACTAAACTTGACATTATCACGTATTATAAAAAAGTAGCATTAAAAACAACACAAAAAGTAGCTTTTGATCAAAACAATTACATGAAACGTAGGCTATAAAGCTACATGAAAGTATTTTAAAAACAAATTGAAAAGAATAGCTTTTAAAGTTAACTTAACTAAATACTTCTTTTTCAGATATTGGAACATAAGTGACCAGTATAACACAATAAGTTATACAACACACACACTTTCAAAAACATTAAATATATTTCGATCAATTCTCTTCAGTATAGTACAATGATAACAACTAATAAGATTTTACACACTTATATAATAACCAAGTAATCAAGTAATCATAAAGTAATCAAGAGATTAATAAAAGAAAAAAGCAATTAGTAAAAGTTAAAACCAAATAAGTCCATTTTCATTACAATTGTTCTACAGTAAAACTCAAAAAAATAAAATGGAAACAATTCTTATAAAATGTTACGAAAATAAAGAAACAGTATAGTCAAAGTTTTTTTGCTTACATAAAACGGGTTTCCAAAACAAAATACAAATGGCTTCTAATTTAACAAAATCAAAAACATTACTACAAATTTTGATAATTTTTAATATGTCTATATTATAATTGTTTGCACAAGTTGGATTATTAACTAAATGTTCTGAAATAGATGAACGTTTAGATGCGTTTAAAACCTTAACCGGTATATCATCTTTCTTATCTGACAGGCAAAAATTCTCTACACATTTTGGTATGTGTTCTTCTATTCTCCTCCTGAGATGTCTAGTTGTTAATCCAATATAATTTGCTGTACAACAGCAACTGTGCTGGTAGATTACCATACTTTTATTTAATTTTGATACTGAATCCTTACCACCTGGTGTTATTAGTGGTTTGGAGGTAAAAACAAATCTAGGGTTTTGCTGCACAATACGTATTTCTTACTAATTTTCTAACTTTCTTTTCTAACATCTCTGAGCTTTTATTAATAAATGGAATTTTTAAAGTAACTACACATTTTTCCGGCCCTAAAGTCTTTATTCTATCCAAATTTTTCACATGTAAATGTATTGTTTTGTTAACTTACTATTGTGGGTAACCGTTTTTGCTTAATGGTGTTTTGATTTGTTTGACCTAGTAGCAACTCTGGGGAACAAATTTTGTGTGCCCGATGACACAAAGTTCTTATTAAACTTACTTTTATTTTAAAACTGCAGTTTGATTGAAAATTTAAATAACATCCTGTAAAAGTTTTCTTTCTGTACACCGAAGTTAAAAATCTATTTTTATTTTGTTTAATTTGTACGTCTAAAAATGCAAGTTCACCATTGCTTTCTTTTTCTATTGTGAAGTTTATAGAATCATGGGCATTATTCAAAATATTAAAGAGTTTATCCATAGTTTTCTCGCTTCTAAGTAAAACAAAACAATCATCCACATACTTAAGATATAATAAATCATTTTTGAACGCAGGAACAACTTTTAATTCAATATAACCCATAAATATATTTGCTAATGTTGGTCCCAAGGGGGATCCCATAGCTATTCCGTCTTGTTGTGAATAAATTAAGGAAATAAAACTAAACTTGACACCAGAAGTTGCAAGTTTCAAATTTTTTTAAAGTTTGTTCTGCTAATTGTAGGTTTACATAACTTAAAAAATGTATTAACACAAATTTCAATAACTTCTTCCAACGGTACGTTAGTAAAAAGATTTTTAACATCAAAAGACGCAATAAACGTATTACTAGCTTCCATTTCTTTAATTTTGTCTACAAACGTAAATGAATCCTTTAAACAATATGACGAAAAGTGTTTTAAAACTGGTTCAAGACACGAGTTTAAAATCTTTGCCAACTTATGATGTGCTGAATTTACCATAGATAAAATGGGCATCAAAGCAATGTTTTCTTTATGAATTTTTGGTAAGCCATACAAACGTGGGGTAACTGATCCAACCTGTTTAATTGAATTAAATAATGATTCACTAATTTCATTCTTGAATAATAGCTGTTTCAGAAACTTAATAATTTTACTTTCCACCTTATCAATATTATCTAGTTCTTTTGCTTCTCCTAAAAGTTTAAATTTGTTGAATCACCAATAATATCATTAATTTTTTCCAAATAATCAGATCTGTTCAATATTACACAACCATTAGCCTTTATTAACCTCTTGATTACTTTATGATTACTTAATTACTTGGTTATTATATAAGTGTGAAAAATCTTATTATTTGTTATCATTGTACTCTACTGAAGAGAATTGATCGAAATATATTTAGTGTTTTTGAAAGTGTGTGTGTTGTTTAACTTATTGTAAATACTTCTTCAAAAATTAATATACAATGCCTGATCAATGCGAAGTTTAATTAAACTTTATTAAGTGACAAATAAACATAATATCATTAATATCACTTACTTTATAATTTTATAAATTGAAGAAAAATATGCGTAAATTCTATTTTATTGCTTTGCTTTCGAGTCAGATATTTTAGAGGTAATTTAAAAAGATAAATAAGTTTATTAAACACCAAAGCTGCTTTAATAGATTATAAATAAAGTTAAAAAAAACTACTCTACTTATATAAAATATTTATTTTCTTATATACTTTAACACATGAACGCTAGCTATAAAATACAAGTTTCAATATAAAAGCACGTTAAAACTAAAAATTTAAGATGCTATTTTATAATAGCAGTTTTTTTTAGCTCAAATCTAATTGTTCTAAGTACATATAAACATAATGTTCTATACTGATATCAATGTTCTTTTTTGAAAAGAATATTATTAATAACAAAGTTTACATACAAATAAGTATTCAAAACTGAACTACCTATGAGAGTTACGTTGACCCGAATTGTTAACAAACAGATAATGGACTAATGTAAAAAATAAACAAAGCGGTGTACTGTACACACAATATTTAAAAAGATTTTCGTACACTAGGTCCTAAGAATAATTATTTTTAGCGCTTTTGTTACAACATTAAGTTTTAATTGTACTCAAATTAAATGCGTCAAATCAAGCAAATTGTAGTTTTTACACAAGTTGAAACTCGTTTATAAATATTTTTGTTTTCTAAGAATGGTTAAAATGACCTCTTCAACTGTGAGGTGGTTAATAAAAACAAAAAAATATTTTTCTCTAGAGTAGTTATATTTTATTCTACTTTATATTTTGATTTTAAAAATCTTAAATTTGACTATATACATAAACAATTTTTGTTATTTTATTATCTAAAAGTAAACATAAATAAGTTTTAAATACATTTTATTACTGTTTAGCTTTTAGATAACGTTTATGAAGTTTTTTAACTTTTAAAGACATTTTAAGTTTTTAAAAATCAATCTAGTTTTCTAGATTTATTTGATAATAATTATTAAAAAATTAATACTTTGACCTTAATTATAAATCTCAACATTGTCTTCGATATGTTTTTCAGACCTCTTATTTATAGGTATCATAGCAGTTTAAACTTTCAAAAAAATTGTCGTTTAATTTCGTATGTCACTTACTCTAGTCAGGAAAACTGTTACAAAGTGTTTTTGATTAAAGTCGAAAAATCAGAGACTGAACGAAAGTATATTTTTATTTTTCTGAACCAAAACTTTAAGGTTTTTGCACATTTCGACGCTTTAAGTTAGGATTTAAAAAAACAAATGTACCATTTTTAATATTGTAAACATTGGTTAAAGACCAATACATATTGAATAAAATGGTGTTCAAGTTTGAATAATAAACTTATTTTATGTATATATATATTAGTATTTACAAATATTTAAAATAAAATAAATTCTTTTATAAATCATATCAATTAATGCTTGAAGTTTCGTAAAATATTGAATTTCTTAAAGATAAAACAAATATTGAAAACTGATTGACATATTGTGCTTGAAACAAAATAACAATTTCTTTTGTTTTTATTCTTATCAAAAGCAGAAAGCTGGCAAAATTTTAAACAGTAAATCTATTTAATTACTATCTTGAAGCAATCAAAGTAAATTAGCTAAAATATTTATGATTGTTTTGTGTTTTTCATAGTATAACAAAAACTGTTGTTTTTTATTATATCAATTAGCTCACAAAATTTAGTACATTAACAACTAAAAAACACAATTAATTTTCATTATTAACTATTTTCAAAGAACTTTTTTAAGTTTAAAAGCAACATCTTTTGCGTTTTTATTTTGAAAACTGAAAAATTACAACTTTGAAGTTTTAAAATTTATATTTATCAGCTCGTAAAACATTTTATAAGCATGTGGTGTACGACTCGGTAACCAAAAGATTTGCTTGTACACCAAATGCTTAGAACAAACTTTTTGAACGCTTTTTTATCGTTCATTAAGCAACATAATTCAGCTAACTTTGGTCATTTAGACATTTTATAAATGTTAAGTGTAAAAAACACTGTTAAGTTAGTATAAAGCGAAACTTGAAGCTTATTCTACAAACAATATTACAACATGTTTATTTGTTTTATGAGTTGACAGCGTGTTATCTTTTTGCAGGCTGTAAGTTTTGTTAACTTGTTTTGTAATCTTTTCTACTAACTTAAAAAAACTTTAAAAAAAAGTTTATCAATAATTTTTTGTTTTAAATACTTTTCAGCACTATATACAAATTGATAAGCAGATTATCTTGTTTTTATTAAATGCTTTTATAAACTTATTTTACACACAAACATACTAACCAGAAACAAAACCTTGACAAAATAATAAGTCTAATAAGTCATAGTACTTTTAAGAGTTAAAATTTAGCATTGCTTAATATAAAGATTTAAAAAACAATAATTTTTTGTTCGTTTAGAATTTTGTATGTCAAAAAATTTAGAAGTATATTTTTAGTTTCGAATAAAGTTGTAATAAATGCAACAAATTGAAAAGAAGATGTATTTTAAAATGTAGAACATTAAGCTAAAATGATAAACTAAGTATACTAAAGATTTTAAGATTACTTTTAAATTATATGTTTTATTAAATTTTTTTGTATCTTTGAAGAATTTAATGGTAAGCTATGTTACGCAGCCTAAGTTAAACAAAGTTATAACTTATAAGTACTAAGTTAATTAGCCAAAGAAAAATAAACAAAAAAATCTAGATACTTTACCATTTAGACTAGTACTTCTGTAACCAAAAATAAGAAACAAATAAGTACTGTAAAGTACATGATTTGCAAACAATTATTTTGAGGATTTTGATAATAAACAGAAAAAAAAATGACACAATCCGTCATCAAATTTACTTGTGGTTTCTGTTTTGTATCTATTTAGTTTTTTTTTCATCTTTAGAAAAGCCGACTTTTAAGCTTAAGGTCTTCGTCATATCTCACCATATAACTTTTATAAGCTTTACTTAAAGTAACCTTTATTATATTTTTTATGAATTATAAAGTAAAAATATATAACGCCTTTAATATGTTTCAAAATGCTGCATATATATCAAGTTTAGTCTTTACTTTTTAATTGTTTTTATTTTTATTTAAGCAGATTTAAAAATGTGATATAAAAGAAGTACTTAAAAAAGTGCTACTTGTCATAAGATAATAAATACCTTTTAATTTAAATTTGTAACTGTTTTGAAACTGAAATATAAATTTCTAAAATTAATTTTTGTTTTATATGCTTTGAATGGACATCAAAATACTTAATTCAACTTTTAAATCACTATAAAATAAATTGAACACTTTAAAAAATAAACTTACATTAACTTTGCTTCTTTATAAACTTTGTTTAGTTAAACTCAGTAATTTACAACCAAAAGGCAAACTTCCTCACAAAACTTAGAATAAATGTTTTGTGAAAGTCTTAAAAGTATTAACAACTACATTTGAATAAGGTACTAAACTAAGATTTTAAAATTCTTGTCAGAAAACTTATAAAAGTGTTTAGATTACTAAAAAAAGTTTTAATTAATTTTCTAACTATTGTTAAAATAAAAAATAGTTTAAAATTTTTATTAACCAACACAATTCAGACATTTAAACTACACATTTTGTTAGCGATGATGAAAGTAAACTAACTAGTTTGTGTTATAATTACGTAAATATATTTATAAACTACCATTAATCGACAAATTTATCATAAGTTTCTGCAAAATAAATAAATTATTATTTTTGAAACTTAAATACCATTTTTTTTTTAATGTTGCACAATAATCTAGTAAAATGTGTTATTATTTTTGCTGTTATTGCTTATTATATATTTTGCTATTATAGTTGCTGTTTTTTTCTTAAAGGAGCAACATTTTGTTTCAAAAAAAAAAAACAATTTCTATACTAATGTTAGTAATATAAAGAACTTCTCTTGAATTTATTCTGTTATTAAAACTTTAAATTCAAATAATCTAAATTTCTATTTAATATTTTATCTAGTTATATATTGTTTATTTAACGATAAAAAAAGCGCTCAAAAAGTTTGATCTAAGGACCTGATAAACAAAAGAACCTTTTTGTTATCGACTCGTATACCACTTCGTATAAATTATCAATTGTTTAGTAAGAAAATTAAACTTGAAAAAAAAAGTTAACAGTTTGTTTTTTGTTTTTAAAACTTTAAAGCTTTTTAGAAGTTATATCAAAGATATCTATAAAGTTTATATAGTCTTAAATCAATGTTCTATCTAGTTATAAATCATCAATTGTTTGTTAAGAAAATATAACTAGCAAAAAACAAAAAAAAATGATTAGTAAATTTTTTGTTTTAAAGGTTATTAAACATTTTAGTATTTGTATCAAAGCTATCTGTTAAATGTAGGGTTTATTAGAGATTTAATTATATGAGTAAAGTTTGAAAAGTATTAATATAATTTTTAAGTATAGAAGAAAATTAAAAAACTGCAAATCTGGAAAAATATCCTAAACTTTTTTTGCATTTACAGATAAGAATTATCTAACAAATATTTTAGAAGCGCTAAGTTTTGATATCATTTGATAAATGATGAAAAACGGACAATTAAATATTTAACATTTTTGTTATTTTTTATCTTTATCTAAAGATTTTATAACGATTTCAGTATAACGCACATGTTTTAATTTTTAAATCTTAAAAACAAAATATTGATAAAAATTCAATCTATAAGTAGATTTTTTAGTTTTAATAAAAAAATGTGATATTTATGTACGCAAATTAATACGACTAATACATTACTAAAAACAAATAATGTTCAAAGTAATTTTTAACTAATTATACTTTTACAATTCTTTTTATAATAAAAACACTAGCACTTTTTTAAAAATTTTATTTGTTAAAATAAATTAATTTACTATCGTTTTTCCAATATAACTAGAAAAACTAGTTTAGCTTTAATAGTAAACTTTTTTTTGTATTTTGTAACTTTATTGTAGCTGAGTTGTTTAACATTTTATATTTATTAAAACGTATAAAACTAAATTGTGTAAACAAAAACTCTTATATAAACAAACCTTACTAGTATGAATTATTATGAATTGTTTTGTTTGTTTGTTTCATTATATTGTGGTTTATGCTTAACTAAAATTGTAATTTATTGCAATTTACTTTATTTTAGTTGCTAACAAATATAATTGATAAGCTTTAGCCGAAATACGTGAATAAATGCTGTATAAATGTTGTTTGTGTAAAGTTATAATAGAAACTTTGTCTAAATAAGTTATTTTACCGTGACAAATTTACATTTGATTGTTGTTTCAGTCAAATAAACGATTTTTTTCAATTGTATCTAGTAATCATTATTTAAACTAAACTATTATAGAACTTATGTATAGGGTTTATAGATAGTTTTTTTTGAATTTATTGTGATTGAGTTATAAAAAAGTAAGTAATTTATGTGGTATAAATTGTCTTTGAGTTCTTCTAAAATCTGTTTCGTCTTGATTTTGTATTATATTTTTCTAGTTCAAAACCTAACGAAATACTTTTCTTTTTGAAATTTGAAAACTATATTACGGAAACGACGACGTAGATAAAATGTTAAATGTACACAGAAACAATACAGAAGTGTTTGAAAACATACTGATTTGTTATACTAGCAGTTAATAAGAAGTTATACATTTAAACTAAAAAATATATCAATCAGTTTTAGTCGTTGCTCTTATCTATAAAGAATGTAGTTATTTAGACTAAACTTTAAGATAAAATTTTCTTTAATTGATAAAAAAAATCGAAACAATATTTAACGAGTACAATGAGCTTTTTAAAAATTTAGAAAAAACATTTCTTTTGATTTCAAACTATACAACAGAAACAAAAACTTAACAATTATATCAGTGTTCGTTGCTCAAATAAAAAGTCATATTTTAAGGATAGAAAACGCATATTATTTATTAGTCGTATAAAGTTGGTATATTATGAAACCAGTATACTATGGTAGCTAGTAGTATCTTGTCTATCTATTTAATTTATTTTCTTTAATGTCAAAACGACCAACTTTGAATTGGCAAGAAACAAAAAGTTAAGCTATTCGTGTGCTAAAGTCTAAACACTTTTTATAAATGTTGTCATTTGAATTGCCTGCTGATCATTAGTTGTTAGTTTTAAAGTTTTGTATTAAGTTTTTAGAAATTCTAGTTGTTTATAATAATATAAGTAACTTAGTTTTAATTAAAAAATTATTTCATAAACATTAGTGTTTGAAAAGTTAACAAAAAATTTTGGCAAGCAAAGCTGATAGAACTACTAGATGTAAGTTTAAAAACCTGCTATTTAAAAATGGCATCTTAAAGTTTTAGTGTAAATTTGTTTATAAACTTCATAGTCAGCGTTCATGTGTTTAAACTAAACTAAAAAACAAACTTAATTATAAATCTATATAAGTAGAGTAGTTATTTTTCACTTCATTCTTAGTCTACTTAAGCATTTTTGGTGTTTAACAAACTTTTATTTCTTTTAATTACCTTTAAAGTGTTTGATTCGAAAAAAAATCACAGAAAAGTGAATTTTGGCAGATTTTACTTTATAATGTTATAATTTAAATTATATTAATTATGTTGTATTTATTGGTGAATTATATTATTTATTAGATTTAAAGCTATTTTAAAAATTTTTCATGTGACTTTATAGCCTACCTTTTATGTGGTTGTATTTAATAAAAGCTATTTTTCATAACGTTTCCAATACTACTTTTTTATAGTACTTCAAAACGTCAAGTTTAATCATAAGTTTTTAATAAACTAACTAAATTAGTATATTTTTCTGCGATCTTGATTTTTTTTAAATGCACTTAAAATTCAGACTACTTAACTTTTGATAGAGCTAGCTAATTTTTTCAAAATTTTGGGAAGTTCTGTAAATATGTAGTATAATGTTTTTGTTAGTTTTAAACATTATTTTTTACTATCCTTTGAAAAAGAACAACCAACTACTTGTTTAGGAAACTACGTTATTGGCACAAATAAACAAAACTGATCAATACAACTTCTTGTTCAAACCTGTCGTTTAATGTGACATTCAAAGCGAAAATAGAAAACATTCGACACCTCATTTTAGCTGCTAAAATCACATCTTCAACATGATAAGTACACTTGAAGTGAATTGAATCTCACTTGAAAGGAAACATTTCATAAAAACTAAAATTATATGTGAACAGTCATTTAGACTTTAGAAAATAAGTTAAGTTTTTTTTTTAATAGGAACTTGATACATTTTGTTAAGTAAGGATTATAGATTTTTTTATACGTAGAATGACTTATAATTTATAAAAATTAGCAAAATTTTAGTTCTTTAAAACTATACTTTAAAACTTTAGAAAGTGAGACCACCTATTAAACAAACATTGTTTTTGTACTCCTGTTAAAAATATGATGCATCATTACAATTAAGAAGCTTTTTAAAATCCGTAAACGTTTTAGGTCGCTTGTTGATCAAACGATTTAAAGTAATTTGTGATAATGTGTTTTTATCTTGTGTAATAATTAAATAAAAAACATAACTAAAGTTATTTATATTTAACTCTAAATTGTACATTATTAGATAAAAACCAATTAGTTGTAGATAATTTTTTTTATTACATTTGCTATGCATAAAGTTGTAGCTTAAAAGTTGATGTTTTCTAAAAACTTTAGATTAATCGTTTATTCAAAATTACATTTAAAAGTGAAGTTAAAAGTATTAAATTTGTGTTATTAACTAAAACAAGTAACATATAATCAAAGCATCAATTAAAGCGTATAGTTAGAATGTATGCTGTAACTTATGCATAAATAAGAAACGAAACTAGTTGTTTAAAGTTTCAAAATAAAATTTGAAACCAAAAGTAGAAAATTTTATGTAATTGTGATGTTTTGTATTAATCTACTTTATTATTTGACTATGAAAGTTTCAACGTATTTTAATAAATGAACATTTAAATAACTGTCTTAATTAAAACAATATGTTATTTTTTTATTAATACACGTTTAAATTACTTAAAATTATTAGTAAAAAAAAAATAACATTAAAAAATTTATTACGAAAGGGTTTCGTCTGTTCAAATAATAGAACTTTTTTGTCTGTTTACATAAAAACTTAAAGAAAAAAGTTCGATATTTGAGAGAATACATTTTAACAGAACAGTAATTCTACTTTTACAGTCAAATTAGCCAATAGTTGTATAAAGCTGTTGGAGTACTTTAGAGTATTTTATTGTTTTTACAAAAGTTTATTGTGTAAGTATCATTAGTATCTTGTATTTTTTGTAAATTGAGAAACGAGAATTTTTATTTAAATTTTTTTTTTTAAGATCGTTAAAAATATTTAGCGATAAACTAAAGCATAGAATATGTAATAAACCTATGTTAAAATTAAAATACAACATAATTATTAAAAAAACACAATAATTTTCCGATCATTATCAAGTTTTTTTTATAAAAAAAATTTTCTGAAAAGTTTAGAAACTAGCTATTCCAATTCATGGATAGCTTTTTATTACTTTAAAACAGTCTTATATTGTTACAAAAAATATAAAATATATTTAAATCAAAACAAATTCAAACTACAAATACTTTTAAGCGAGTATAAATATAAAATGGAGAATAAATTTGCAAATAGTGGAAGTTTGCAAGAAAAGTATGAAACACTTTATGGAATCGACCAACAAAGAAGTAGAACCTTAGAACAAGGTTAACTTTGAAATATTTATAAAAAACACAGACTTTGTTTTTTTGTTAAAAACTTTAAAATTACACTCAACTAATTTGTTTTTCTAAAAAACTAAGTTGTTTAAAATACAACGTTTTTGACCAAATCAAAGTGGTTCTTCATTTTGCATTGCTATCAATACATTTTAACGTTGTCACAAAAGTAGGTAGTTTTTAATCATTAGATAAGCAACTACGTAAGTACTGACATTAAGTGTCAGTTTAATAAGGTAATTAACATAAAAATTAAAGCATTTGGGTAATTTTTGTTTAGTTCTCTTGTAAATTAAATTTATATAAGCTAAAATAAATTGTAAGACTATCATATAACAACAAACATTGAAAATTTTTAGATAGTGAAAGAAATTTACTTCAAAATCAATTTCAACCAAAACCTTTTTTATCGAGTCGTAAAACGAATGTTCAAAGCAAGTAAGTAATAAAAATAGTGTTCTTCAAATAAGTATTCTGATACTTCTGATCTAACTAAAAATACAAAATGATTGACATTTTCATAATACTTGTAAACTAATCGAATGTAGCAATTTTTATGAAATAAACTATCAAAAATGCACAAACAAAATATTTAAACAAAGTTTTTTAAATTTATGGTGTACAAATACTTCTTTTGATTTAAAAACATAAACGATTATAAAAACAAAAAATATTGTTTAAATTAAGTTTCTTCTCCTTTACTGAACTTTATTCATAATTTTTACGCAGTAACTAAAACTAAAAAAACTTTAAACTTAATTTATGAAAAATCGTACCAAACCATTAAAATATACAGTTCTTCATAAAAATATACGTTTTCTTCTCTTTTTTGAAAACATTTAAAAACTTATGTATTAAAATAAAACCTAAAAATTACTAATATTTCAGCATAAATATATCAAATACATTTTGAAATCTTTTTTGTAACAACATGAAATTGTGCTTCGATCACCAAAAATCTAAAAAAGTTTCAAAGTTGTAACAATTAACTCATTTGTTTTAAACAAATTAGTTTAAGTATAGTTTTTGTCCTTTGTTGTTATTAAATTTATAACTAAATTTAAACAAGTTTTATGGTTTTTTATGAACAGAAGTAAAAAAAAAAAGCAAAAAAGCTTTTAAATTGATATTAATTTATTTAATAAATTATTTTATAACTATATAAAATTGTGTGCTTTTTACTTTATAGATCACAAAAATGTTTTCAATTTTATAATAATGATATTGATTAAACTAAATTTTGAAGTTTTATTAGTAAAACATTATTTCAATCGTTTGAATTAAATCAAACGCGATCATCAGTTGAATAAAGTCTGTAAAAATTTTATGTTATTATGCAAAAAGACATTAGGCTAGACTTCAAATGCATTTATGTGTAAAAAACAAACAAAATAAAACTTATAGTTTAAAACTATCAATTTATGAAAATTATAATATTATCAGGTTACTTCATGCTAAAATTAAAAAAATGTAAGCTACTTAATCTTATCATAATTTTTAAAGTTAAAACAAACAAAAATACATACAATTGGCAGGCTTGTAAAGTTTGTAAACAAATAAAAAACTCTTGCAACTAACACATTATAATAGATTACTGCTTTTACTGTTTAAAAAAACTCAACTATCGTATCGTGACGTAGTTTTAATTAGGCTTAAAAAATCCAATAATTATAAAAATTTGAAACTTTGAGATTGGTTATTTTGGTCAGTTTTAATATTTGCTTGTACGAGTCAAAATTAGGAATGTACTTATCAAATTTTGTAAAGTTTCATAATAATGCTTTTTAAAATGAACATATGAACATATTAAATCGTTCCTTTTATTTAATTAAGTTCCCCCGTCAGAGGGACACTATTGTAAATGAATTAAGTTATATAAAATTAATTAGATTCAAAATGTAGTTTATTTTAAATACTTTAATGCTTAAATTAAAAAAAAATCTCAAGGTAAACTAGTACGAATGTTTTCATATAATGGTTATTAAAAACATAAAAAAAAAATATATTAACTAACATAAAATTTACAAATTAAGGTTTAAATGCGAGCACTGTAATTCGACATTCACCGATTCGTCATCTCTTCAGAAACACATCCGGGAGCGTCACATCGGAGCGAGATCTCACGCGTGTCCGGAGTGTGGAAAGACATTTGCAACTTCGAGCGGTTTGAAACAACATCAGCACATTCACAGCAGCGTGAAACCGTTCACCTGTGAAGTTTGTCACAAATCATATACACAGGTATGACGTAATGATTGTTGTTAGATATTAATAAAAAAAATATCTTAAACTTCAAATAAGTAGTTAGTGAATGTACCTACAATGTAGTGTGTATATGCTATTGAACAACCCTGTAGATAAATACTATCGAGTGGTAAACTTCGAGTTAAACTATAACCATTCAACAATTAAATATAAATCAAGCTATGTAAAAAAACCCATTTAGAAACTTTAAAAGTCTGGAAATTATTTTAATATTTTAAAAAGTTTAAGTTCTAAAGTATAATAAAATACATTTTTTTTCAAACTATTTGTTTTTACACACATTATAAATTTTATTAATTATTTTAAAGTTTTGACTTTTTATTTTATTATCGTTTTGTTAAATCTCATACATTAAAAAAAATTAAAATAAAATGTTTTAATTAAATCAAGTAGCTGAAAAGCTGTCTTAAGGTAAATTGAGCTAAAATAAAAATAATAAGGCCTAAATGCAAAGCAAGCAAAAAAAACGTTTACCTTTTGATTTATAGCCTAGCTTTGTATTCTCTTTAGAGTAAACGGCATAAAGTAGTTACAAGTGAAAAGGCTACCGATTTTTTTGAAGTCATCAAAAAATTTGCTTTGATAGCATTTAAGTAAATTATTAACGGTATTCACACAAAACTTCTAAAAATAAAAATTAAGATCAAGTTTTATTAAAAATTACTTGAATAATCAAAAAAAATATAACTATATACTTGAAACTAAAAAACTTTTTATAGTTAAACTAAAAAAATCGCAAGAAATAACAAAAACAAATTCAAAATTTTATGCAAACAATGTTGTGTAAAAATAAATAACAAATGTTATATAAAAGCCATCATACACAATGTTGCTAGCTTATATTTTCATTAGTAAAAAAAAGTATTTTTTCAAACAGTTTAGCAATTTATGTCGTCACAAACGAATGCATGTAAAATGCAGAACTCAAACAAAATGTGTTGATTGCAATCAAATGTTTTCAAATTCAAGCTCATTGGCAAAACATCGTAGATTTTGTGAAAAAACCAACAAGAATAAAATTGTTGCATCGTTACAAAACAGTAAGTTTATTTTAATTTTAAAAAGTCTTCTTTAAAAAATTAGTTTTAACTAATTAGTTTGAAGCTATTTTGGTACTATAAACTTAAATATTATATTGTCGAAACGTATGTCATCATTAGAAATATTAAATGATTTAAATTGCTAACTTTAAAATTGCAAAATAAAATTCGTTCTTTTATTTATGCAGCTAAAATTTTTATTTTACTAAACACCGGCAGTTACTTCAATGACAAAATTTAAAACTACTTATCAATAACTGAATTGAGTTTGTTTGATCAAAAAACGCCCAAAAAAATGCTTTAAAATGATAAATCTCAATGATAAGTGATAAAATACAGACTCCTACAAACACAGATCAAACATTATTGTTTGCTATTTTTCAGTTTAAAACATTGCAAATTTCCTCTGAATGTTTTTTATACTACTTATAGATGACTAAAAATTAGACTAATAAACAAAAAATTAATGTAAATATGTTTTCTTTTAAAATTGATTAGATTTTTTTAGTTAATTTGTAATTTAGTTTTACAAATTTAGAGTACATACAGTTAATTTATAATTTCGTCTTTCTATCAAATTTTTGCTTAATTATTTAATTATACTTTAAAAAAAATTTAACTAACATACTCAATTCTTCAAAAAATACACACTAGGTAAACTAATAATATATAGTATAGATATTTACAGCTATTAAAAAAAGGAATTTACTTTAAAGAAATTATATTAGTTTTTAAAATCGTATATAATACTTATTTTCAGATTTCTTCAAACAAAATGCATCTCCATGTTTTCCACTTCTGGCGTCACATTTACCTTCCTTTGTTAAACATGAAAATAATCACAACTTTTTTCAACTCCCTTTTCAAACAAACTTTTCTCCATTCGACTCAACATCAATTGAAACTCAACATACAAGTGCTAAGAAATTACAACAAAGTAAGAAAACAATGGCTCATGCTCAAGTTCAATGTAATAATCCTTCTGATTCGACTTTTTCTCTTCACGATAAACATATAGGATTTCCTGATTTAGCTTCAAGTTTTCCTTACATTTTAAATGCAAGTTCAAATAGGTTTAAACCTTCGACATGTAGTTTTGTACTCAATCAAGAAAAAGTTGAAAAGTCCGTCCAAACTAATTTATACAGACTAATAGAAACTGATAAGCAAAACGCAATGCAATTCAATATAACTCAAGTGAAAAATTCTGAACAGTTAACAAAACAAAATGTTCAAAATAAAACTGTTAGGCATTATCCTAAAAGTAGTTACCAAAAAATGAATTTTAAACACAGTTTCTACAATATAAAAAAGTTAAATAGTTTTAATCAATGGGCAAGTTTGTTGCGTCAAAATAGAGCTGATGTCACACCAAATTACAAATATTATCCCTTCTACCAGTCTTACCTAAACAACAGCTTTTCAAATCAAGCTGCATACAAGTATCAGCTATTTTTAGCTCAATATATGGCCACTATAAACCCAAATATTTATAATCAAATGCTCAAAAACATTCAAACGAACATGGACATTGTAAAAGGACAAAACAGTTTTCAGTCTGAAGCTTACAATAAAACTTTTTATGAAAATAAACTCAAATTGCTAAAAAATCTTGAGAATACAACTAAATTAGGAATGCTCCATAATGGGAGCTTATCAAGAAACAAACTTAACAACTTGGACATAAAACAAACCGATCAACCTTTAATTTCTCCATCACTTTCTGATCCTGCTTCTTACAGCTCAAATGCTAGTAATTCAGAATCTTCTGTTGTCAATGAATCTGAACATATTCTTTCGGACAATCAAATGCAGCTAAAAGCAAAACAGCACAAGTTATTTGATAAAAGAGTTACATCACATTCTTATGGAAGCGTAGGTAAACTTCTAAATGACGGAAACTGCAAGAGATTTACAAGCAATCAGCAAGATAATAGTAAAGAGAAGTACAAATGCAAGTTTTGTGGGAAGGTTTTTCCCCGAAGTGCAAACTTGACAAGGCATATGAGGACTCACACAGGGGAACAACCTTACAAATGTAAATTGTGCAATCGAAGTTTCTCAATTTCCTCTAATTTGCAACGTCACATCAGAAATATTCACAAAAAAGTAAGCGACTTAAAAAATTAAATGCATTGTGCTGAATTTAATCATTTACAGAACAACCATTAGTGTATTTTACTCCATTAAATACTTTCAAAAAACTTTAGATTTAAATTTCTAACTGTATATCTAATCATATACAAAAAATAGCAAATTAAAAGCAAATCTATGATAAAAACGAGTAAATAAATTAAGATTATAATATTGCTAGTATATTAACCATAAAACAACATACAACCTAAATTTAATTGTAATAATTTACAGGAAAGACCTTTTACATGTGACATATGTGGTAGGTCGTTTGGACAAGCGACAAATTTGGAACGACATTTGAAGAAACATGAGTGTCACCAACATCAACAAAGTTTTCATCAATAACTGTATTAGTCTAGTTAAATAACTTCAGACTTTATAAATTTTCAAAAACAAAGTTAAACTAACTTAAATAATAAATAAAAACTTAACTATAATAATGGTGTAGTTTTTGTATGTATTTCAGTAAGTTTTGTACATGCGTTATGTAATTTTTATTTTATTCAACATTTTTTTTCTTTAGAATTTTATAGATAGTTTTATTTTATAAACTTCTAGTAGTTTATGTGAATTTAATGTTTTTTGTTTAACCATACGTAACAAAACCTTTGAAATATTTAATTTTTGATTTGCTTTAATCTCACTAAAGTAAAAATAAATATTTAATGTAGTTTTATTTATCTTTAAATCACAACATACAAGGAAAAAAAAAGTTAGTATTGTTTAACTTAGAAACTTTAAGTACATAAAAAAAGTTTTATCGGCAAAAAAACCCGTTAAAATAGTTTATAGGCTGTTTTTTTTGTAAATCAATTAAAGCTTTTTTGTTAGAAAAACCAGTTAAAATTAAAAAACGTTTAATAGTTTTCCAAAAGCATAAAATTGTAAATTTATTGAGAGTTTAAATCTAACTAAAATTATGCTTTTTACAAAGCTAAGGTCTTATCTTGAAAATACTTCTAAAAAATATAAATGTTTGTTTTTAGGTATAATTATTCATTTAATCAATTTATTAATTTATTCAATTTATCGCCCCACTGAGAGCAAACACTAACACACTGACTTTGATAAAATAATTTTTGTTTAGTAAGATATACTCAAGATTTACTAAATTTCGGTTGTCTTGAAAAATAATACTTTCTTATTTACTTATACTCTAGGTTAAAAGATTATAAAAAAGCGTAATATCATTTAAGTAGTGTCGATAACATATTTTAAAGGTTTCCTTTATGGTAAAAATATAAAATCTTTAAAAAAAATTTAAATACTAAAGTCGTAGCTAGTTCATTGTCGTTAAATTATTTTTAAACCTTTGCTCATTAATTCAATACTGTTTAACACTGTTGCATTGCAAACTCTTCATTTAAAACTTAAACTTGACTTTTTTATCATTAAATGAATAGTATTGTTAACATTCGGAAGTACTTGAGTACAGGGCATGCATCTTAACTATTTGTAATTTATTGTTATGGTTGTAGTAATTAGCCGGATATTAGGCAATGGTCAGTCTATCTTAACTTAAATATAAGGACTGAACTGAACTCTTTTAATTGTTTTCAAATTAAAATGCTTATACTTTTTAGAATTATAAAACTTTGTTATAATTTTCGTTTTCTTTGCTCTGACTAGTATTAAATAAAACAATAACTAAATTACTACCATTTTTTGTGTTGATTATTATTGTTCTTAATAATTAAAAACAGATTAAAATAATGTGTTACATAAAAAACTAGTTAAAATATTCTTTAAAATAGTTTAACCTTAAAACTAGTTTGACGTTATTTATTTAGCCTATTTCATACATACGAGATTTAACTACTTAAAAGGATAAGTTAATGGTAAAAAGTTAGATATTTATCTACTAAGTTTTTGGAGCTAATTTCTTATAATTTTGTGGCCACTTATCGAATTTCAGGTGACCTTGGTTCTATCTTTACAAAGGATATAATATCTGATTGATCATTTATTTAAAAGAAGCCTTGTATTAGTTCAAGGATAGTTTTTTGTTTACAATTCTTTGTACAAAAGTGACTGCCGTTTGTTAGTAAAAGTAGACAAGCATCACGATTTCTAATCTTTTATATTGAGAAATTGATTGATCTTTAACTAATATTTGTAATAATGACCATGGTAAAATATTTTTGTTAAAATATTTTTTTTAATTTTAAAACTTCAATTTTAAGCTTTTATTTTGTGTTTATGTTTTAAATTTATTCTATTTTTCTCTTTTGCTTCACTTTATATGGAATATATTTTAAAAGGCTTAGCTTAGACTGTTATAAGATATTAACTGTATCTAAACATTAAAAAAAAAAATAGTATAGGTATACGGTAATAAAAAAGTATATCCATATTTTTGTTCATTCAAAAAATTAAGTTTTTTTTAATATCGATTAAATTTATTTTTAAATGAAACAGCCTGTTCATGTATTTAGATATATAAGTAAATAGTGTTATTTCGTGAGAAAAGTTAAATTAATTCACAATAGTTGTTTTTATTCACAACCTTACAAGTAAATAGGGCATCTTTAACCAAGCTTAAAAAGCAAGAATATTTATAAAGCGGATTTCAATTCGTGTAAAATATGCAATTTGCTTGAAATGACGCTTTCAATTTTCCTAAACAACAAAATGAATTCTTGATTATAGTAAAATTATAAATGAAAATATTATGCTTCAAAACTATTAGAAACAAAGATAAAAGTTATGTTATGGCTAGTTTTATTTTTTAAGTGTTTATCACTCGTTTTTTGTTTTACTTTCCTCACTTGTTAATAATTTAATAGTCATGTTTTAAAATATTTTTTTTTGGAATTGATATGTACTTTTTAACTGGCAAAGTCAACATAGTTTGAATAACCATCTTGCGAATAAAAGCTTCAATAAAAACATAATAACAGGTTCAATGGTGTATTCTTATAACTAATAGCATACAAGCGTTTAACTTTATATTACCTTACGCTAAAAAATTGCTAAAAGATTAGTATACTTAATATCAATAAAAATACAACAAACAAAAAATAAATACCTAATTAAGAAATATTAATACGTAATCGGACTATGTTTATGCTTTGAAATTAGTTTGTTAAATCAGTTTTGAAAAAGTTTAGGAGTTGTACTAAGTTAGTATTACAAAACATTTTTTATTTATTTAATAACTGTATTAATATACTAAACTTGATCAAATTTTTATAAAAAGCTTAATTGCAGCAATAAAAATATTTAAATGCTGTACATATAAGTAATATTAAATTATTTCTAAATAAGACACTTTTTTTCCGAAAAAAAGCTCTTTTTTTAGACGATAAAAGCTACTTTTGTAATACTATACTTAATAAGATATCTTTTTCGGTCATAATATTTTAAAAAATGATCAAAAAAAAACATCAGCAAAAGTCTGCAAAGCAAAAACCTGGACTTTTATGCCGTGAACAGGCTCAAGTTTAACAAAAGGATTTACCATACTTGTACGATCAATAGACCATCATCAGTCAACCGAAGCTTGTAGTCCTATATTCGAATTGTTATGATCAACATTTATAAAAAATAATTAATTGAGGTTGTCGTTGTTACATTCACAAGTTTCTGGTTTAAATAGACAGCTTACTATCGGGTACTACGCAACTTACATGTAACTCTGCTTGATTTTTAAAGTAAAAGAATGTCTCTAAGATAAAGTTTAGATTTATGATGAAAAGAATAATATATAAGTTAATATTATTTTTTTTTTTTTTTAAATTTAGTTCTATTAAAAATTAATTTTAATTTTCTGTACAATAGAAACAATGTATGAAAAAAAGGTACAAAATCAAGTTTTTTACTTAAAAACATAATTCAGTAGTACATAATTTAAGATATTTAAGTTTATAACTCAGTCCAATTTTTAATACTGTTTTAAGGCATTAAGCTCGCTTAGACATTTTAAGAATATTTGAAAAAAAGGTATATTTGAGTGTTGTAAAAAAATTATATTTTTTTATCTTTTCCTTTCAAACTTAAAAGTAATATGTTTAATAAATTACTATAAAAGTAATTTATGATGTTAAAAGTTTCTGTACTTATATAATTATTTAAGTAGAGATAAAAATGTTAATACGTTCGTCAATCGGATTCACCTAACTTTAAATACTAAAGATAAAGGAAATTTAACCTCAAATTTGACCTTTTAATTATAGTGATACGTTAAAGTCAAGTAGTGTTGACGCGACAAAGTACATTTTTATTACTTTGACGTTTAATTTGGATCTTTCCTAATTCATAATTGTTTTTAATTCGGCTTTGTATTGTTTTTTTTTTTGCGTAATACGTAAAATACGTAATTGTATTTTTTGTATAAAACAATGTTTTGAACTTACCTTTTGAATACAATATGAAATGAACTTTTAAAAGTTTTATTCAAAATTTTTCTCTATTGTATATTAAAACAACAACTATTATTTAAAAAATTTTCTTAACAAGTTAACAAATGTTTTTAAATTGTTTAAATATTTAAAGTTTGATTATGACTACATTAATTTTACATTTATAATTAAAAGTGTCTAAAAAGTCAAGATTTACAGTTTAAAGAAAATTTTAAAGTTTTAAGCTTTTCCTAGAGTAATATAATTCATCATAATAAAAAGCACTTGTAAAGTCAAAACACGGAAACGCTATCTTTAAACACCTGAACTTATAATAACAACTGACACTGTGATGTCATAGAAAGATATCACCCCTTTTTGTTAACATCTGCCTATAATTTTTCAACTTACATATTTCAAGTGCTCAATCATAAGATGATATTAATGTTGTTTTTTCTCACCAGTACTTCAAGTACTTACACGTAAAAAAACCTAAAACTTTGAGTTTTTTATTTGTTAAAAAGCCTTTTTTTTTAAGAACTAATATTTTTTTTAGTTTGGTTATAAATTTGTTAAATGAAAATTAGTCATTAACTTTTTGTTGACTGTTTTTTATTAATATTTTGCATCCTACAAGCCTAAATGTTAAACTTATAAGTTTACAACTTTCCAATACAATAGAAATACGATGGGTTAGATCTTAACAATAGAAGGTTTTCTCATTCTAAAGTAAAATGACAGTATTAAACGAGCACACACAATTTCTTTACCTTTATGTTTGCTAAGAACTAACAGAAAAGGATGATGTTTTTCACCAGTAGTAATGTTTGAATAGATTAAAACAGTTTTCATCAAAAGGTAAGCCCATTTACCTTGACAATACAACTTCGAAAGAACAAAAAATATTATTTGATTATCGGGTGTAATCATTTTAAAGTTTATTTGATTATATTTTAGCTTTTGTTCTAAATATAATATGAATTAATAGTAGAGCTTTTAAAGACACGAATAACATTTTTTTTGTATAATCTTACTTATAAAACTCAAAAATATACTTCTTTATCTATATCTGCATAAGTTTATATATTTTCTACTTTGATATATAGATTTTGTGAAAACAATTTGTTTAGTACTTAACTTATTTGTCACAACGAAGTTTTGCTTGGTAGTATAATAAAAAATCAAAGTATTAAAAATATGAAAAACTATTTGTAGTTAGCGTACATTAAATACAAACAAGTTTTGGAAGAAAATAATTTTAGAAAACTATAAAACTTTCATTTGTAGGACTTAACAAACTAATTTTACAAAGTAAAACATTAAGTCGTTCAACAGTACATACTATAGTACATATTATTAGTAAATGAGTTTAAAATGACTATAATAATGAAAAAGTAATGCATTAAAACAACAATGCAATATATTGTTTTAAGAGTAAAAATATATCAAAAAGAAATTACTTTTCAGAAGTCATGCTAGTGTATTAGTAATTTTTATAAGTTTATTAATACAGTATCATTAGGTCCACTCGTTCAATTAACAACATAAATATTATTTTTGTAGTCACTATAATGTATTTTTGACTTAATTAATTGATATAATCTAAATCTGTTATGTTATTTAAAACAACTATTGTTAGAGTTACAAAAATTTCTTATATTTACTAGGTAGTTTTTTAGTTTAATTATTTTAGATTTTTTTCTTAGGTTTAGAATATTATAACAATCTTCATACTACACATACAAAATAACATTGAATCTCAACCATGTAAGTATTACGCACTTGATAAGAAAAAATTCTTGTTATTCGTACAACTAAAAAAATAAGCTTCCTTGTTGTTTTATTCGGAATCACTTGAGACAAGGAAAAAAAAATCTGTGATTCTGCAGTTTTTGGTTATTCCTAATATTTTTTCTGTGCAATTAGAAATCAAACGTTATTCTTTATAAATATAGGGATTTACTTTGTAAAATTAAAACGAAATCAGATATTTCAAAACATAAAGTAAAGAGGTCTTAATAACTTGAAACCTTATTCCGATCTTGTCACAAACATGTAGTTTAAAAAAAAAACGCAAACAAATGTAAATTCTAATTATTAAAATAAAATTATAAAATAGAGTTTTTTAATACTATAATTTGGTTTTTATAACTTCCAGCTATTAATATACTTGAAGAAAAAATTAAACTTTTTGCTCAAATATTGTAAAATAAACAGATGAGTAAAATGAAAGTAAAACTGATATAGACTTTCGTTTAAAAGAGTCTTAATTAAATATTGGTATTTTTATACAGCATCTATAAAAGCGATTTATCATGTCATTTTGAAATTTGTTCAAAGAAAATGAATTTACATCAAACATCTATACAATAGCGCTTTATATTCATTGTATTGTTAACATTGTGTTAGTAGATTTTTAAGTTAAAGTTATGGGTTTTTGAAAAAAGCAATTTTGTTCAAAATTTATTATTACTTATTATGACCATTAAAACGAGCTTAAAATGGTACTTAAAGTTCAAGTAAAACGTCATTTGAAAATTAGAATCGTAATTAAAACAAAACTTTCAAAGTTTTACAGTTTCTAAATGTATCTAACTTTAACATAAAAAAAAAGTAGAACTGAAAGCTATAAGACTATTCAAAATAGAAATAAACACTAGATCTAATAGATCCAACGATCAAAGTTTTAGTACTTTTGTTTAGTAACAAGTTGATAAGTATTTTAAAACTGTGTTTGCACTTAAATTTGGATTCTAATTACTGTGTCTCTTATATAATTAAAAGCTGTCTAAAAACTTAAGATATACAGTCTTTATTAAATATTAAAGCTTTAAACTTTAAAGCTTTGCTCAGAGTAAAACGGATGCATCATAATAAAAATTGCTTGTAAAGTGAAAACACGGAAACGTTATCTTTAAACACCTGAACTTATAATAACAACTGACACTGTGATGTCATAGAAAGATATCACCCCTTTTTTGTTATCATCTGCCACAAGATTTCAACTTACTTATAACGAGTGCTCAATCATTAGATGATTTTATTGTTGTTTTTTCTCACCATTTTTTCGAGTACTCATATAAGAATTGAACTTACTAGTCGAACTCTTATTAATACTATATTTGAATTGTTTTTGAAGACGTTTTTAAAAGTTTAAACTTAAAAATATTTTATAGAAGTTTAAAGTAAATCCAGTTTTAGTTTAAACTGAAAATAATAAAGTGAAAGATAATAATAAATCATATTGATTTTGTTTCTTGCAATTCAAAATAAAAAGAAAATAGATGTAATTACTTAATTACTAGAAACTTGAAAAAATAGTTAAAGTATTTTTTACAGAAGTGTAACAAATTTGTTCAGATAGTTAAAACAAATTATGTTAAAACTTACAAACAAACGGAATATTTACTTGTTAGACATCGCTATTTAAGCAGCGTTAGTAGAAAAGGCGAAGTTTATCCTTTTTAAACCACATCTTTTCTTGTTTAAGTTGCAGCTATTGACAGCGACCAGGTACTTGAAAGTTTGCGTATTTGAATATAAATAGATGTATATTCGCTTTATTTCTAATGTGAAACTTAATTAGATAACTTGTTTAAACTTTTTTACCAGTTTTGAGAGGTACTTGAAAATTTTTGTAAATTAGTTATTTTATTTTTTTTGTACATTATTACACCGCATAATAAAACTTTTTTACTCTATTAAAAATAATCAAACTTGGCCTAAATTCAACCTTTTACGTTCAAAAGCAAGTAGTTTTGACGCGACATAATAAATTTTTATTACTGAGACGTTGAAAATAATCTTCCCTTATAGTAGTTGTTGAAAATCCGGTTATTTATTATTTATTTGCTTATAAACCAAAAAAGGATTGTTGATATTTTGCTTGATACGGTAGACCAAAATTAGTTAATTTCACAAATTCATTTTTAATAGCTAAATACGTCACTCTTACTTAAGTCATGCATTTTAAAGCAAAAAAATAAATTTATCGTATAATAATGTGTGCTTTTTAATAACTTTAGATAACAAACTTGCTTGGGTTTATTTTTTTTGAATATACAACTTTGCTAAAAGGTAAAAATTTTGTAATTTCAAGTGTTTCTTTATTAGATGACACCATTGAACCTACTATCATGTTGGTATTGCTAAATGAAGCTATTTAGTAACAAGGATGGCAACTCATGCTATGTTGATTTTGATAGTTCAAAAGTACATGTCCTTTCAATTGACCAAGTAAAATCAAACAAGTTATAGAAAAAAAGAATTGAAATCAAACTAAATTTACTAGTAATAACTCATTTTTATATAAGTTTAAGTATACAGAAAACTAAGTTAGACTGAGATCACCAAATTTAGTTATTTTTGTGGCTCTTGTTTCAATTTAAAGTGCAGTGTTTATTTAATATATTTTAAATGATAATAATGAAAATTCAAGTTTTGATTTACGCCAATTGAACGCGTCAATTCAAACAAATTGTAGTTTTTGATGCAAGTTAAAATTCGCCTCGTAAATACTCGTGCTTCTTTAAACTTGGTTAAAGATAACCTATTAAACTGTGGGATGGTTAATTAATTAATTATTATCTTTGCTTTTTTAAGATTTATCTTGTTTTTAATTAGACTTTCTAAGCAAACGATATTTCTTTGTCTACGATAGATAAGTATTAATACCTTAGATATTAAAAAATCATATTTTTATTAATGTTTTTATCAAGTAAAAATATTTGAAACAATTTTTTAAAATCAATTAACTTGACTATTGTAACAGAACACTATAAGTAGGTGGTTTTAAATACTAAAAATATACTATATAAACAACTATCTTAGTAAAACTTTTGTTAATTATATTAAGTAGTTAGTAATATAAAGAAAAAGTACTTAAGAAACTCTATTATAACTTATTAACTTGTTTTAACTTCAGTTTTATATTTTTAAGTTTAAAAGTATCGTGTACGAATGGCTAATCGCTAGATTTATTTGTACACCAGGTCCTTAGACCAAACTTTTTAAGCGCTTTTCTTTTATTGATCAATAAACAATATAATGATTTATGTCTTTACACTGAAAATACACCTGTTAAAATGAAAACAAGTAGTACAGTTGTTGAGTGTAAAGACCACCCTTAAGTTAACAACATAAGAATAATAATAGTTAATGTGTCGAATTATCTTTTAAACCGACAACATACCATCACTCAGCTGTAAATGTTGTTAAATGTTTTGTTTTTTCTATGAAAAAAAATAATTCGAAGTTATTTTTTTTGTGGATTTTGGCTGGAACCTGATAGTCAAATCTAAAAAAAATATTTTTTTTTTATTACCATAGCTTAACAAAAACGGTTTAGTATAGAAAAAAAAAATTACTCAAAATTTTCTTACACGAAGAACTAAGTAACTAAAAATATGTACAGTTTTTTAATATTATCAATTTAATTAAAAACAACATACAGTCTAACACGTTTTAAACTTTAAGATTTTTTATGCCACATGAAAAAACTAATTTATTAGTGTAAAATAAATTAGCTTGATTTATTAAAATTACAAGCAAGTTAATAAGTTATGAACATATTGAGTTTACTTTTAATAATTTTAGTACAAATTAAATTTAAAACGAACTTCATAATTTTTTTTTGTTTTTAAAAGTTTACTTCGTTAGTTGATTTTTGTTATTTTTGTTTTTGATTTTACACAGAATAAAAATGACTTAATCCGTCGTCAAATTAACTTGAGGTTTCTGTTTTGTATCTATCTTGACATTTTTTTATTTTCGAAAAAGCCGACTAGCAAGCTTAAGGTCTTCGTTATATATCTATATACTCTTTTAACAGTTAACTTCATAATACTTTTACAAAATTTAAGTTTGCATAAATCCCTTATTATAGTGTTAACATATTTAAGGGTTAACTAAAAAAAAAATTGATACCCATTAAGTTTAATCTTAACAAAATTACAAATGTATTAAGGTTTGAAACAGTTCTTAAAGTTTTTAATAGACAAAACATTTTATAATAATAGCTAAGGATAATATAACTTCACGAAGAATTAATTTATTTGTAATCAAAACTTCGTTTCTCTTTTTATTAACATCATCTTGTTTGAGCGTTTAAAAGCTATTTTGACCAAATAAAAGGAAATAAAGTATTATTAAATTTAAAATTAACGTCTTTAGTAGAAAAAAATTATTTTAAGTTTATAGAAAAAATATACTGGTATATAATAAGTCATCACGATTTCTAAGCATATTTTGTCTTTTTTTTTATCTTTTTAATACAGAAAGAAAGCTGTATAGAAAACTTATTAATAAAAATTACTTAGTCATTTAGACAAAACTCTTCTGTACCTTCAACATATAAAAAATAGCTTTACAATATAAGCTAATAGTTAGTTAGTTTTTAATAAAAAGTATTAATAAGCTGATTTTAACTAACAAGTCAGTGCCAAAGCTTTTGTGCAATAAAAACAACTGCTTTGTTGTAACAGTTAATTAAAAGCTTATTCGTATATTTTGCTTTTGACATTTATATCGCCAGATAATTAATTTGTGCTTCTACTTAAGGTTAGTGAAAAGTTAGTTTTTCAAAGTCTTTATATTAAAAATTATCAAGCAAAGCGGCAAAAAAAACAAAGTCATCAAAAATATTTCTTTTCTTTAATGTTTAACGAACTTACCTAAACCTAAAATATTTAAAAACCCTATAAGAAATCTAAAAATCGAACATTTTTTGTTTAAACTAAGTTTTCAAGTAAAAATTGTATCTTTTAAAATTGGATAAAAAATATTTTAAATAAATGAACTTTAGTAACAAATTGAATTTAAACAATTGAATTTTAGTACTTTAAAACTAAAACTTAAATTTATACTTTTAGTTCATTATAAAACGTAATTACTTTTTAATGTGTAATATCCAATTCTTAAATCAAATATAAAAAAAATATATTTTTACTCTAAGCATTTTGAAAAATTAATAGTTAGCAAAATAAAGTAAAATACATCCTACTCCTTAATAAGAGATATAAAAACATAAATAAAATTTATCTAATCATGGCTAATTCTTATTGTGCTTCAAAAATTGACAACACAGAGATTTCTTCATAAAAAAAACTTAGTATCAAGTTTTAACCACTAAAATCTGTTAAAGTATTAAAATAAACTGTAGATTTTTAATTTTGAAGTTAGTTACTAAATTTATAGGATGGCTGTTAATGCAACATACAAATGTCAGATATTCTTTAAATTTAAATTCAAATTTTTGTTTAATAACTGGTTAACACAAAAAAATTAGTTCTTATACATAGTAGTTTACTTTTGTTGTTATGTAACAAAAAATTAGTTAGTAACTGACCTTTTATGTTTCATAAAGAGCTTTTATTAACTTTTGGCAGTAAGATAACACTTTTTTTTATAGGAAAAATAACAATAAATTATGTTTTTGTGCTAGCACCAATTTAATAAATGTAAACTTTTGATGTTGAGTTATGAAATTAAAATTAAGATTTTATCAATTTAAGCTTTCTATGATAGTTTAAGTATGTTATACTAAAAAACTCAAGTGAATAATAACATCTAGTTTATGATTTTTTTTCAGAATTGTAAGTGTTATAAACATAGCTCCAATAACTATGACTCAAACGTGTTTTATAATAGAGTAGCAATTTAATTGTATTGAAAAAACATAAGTTTGATTAACCAAAACAATGATTATATTTTAGTCGCAAGTAGAAATTATAACACGACTTAGTGTGAAGTAGCAGTATCATACGCTTCACAACAATAAAAGTTTTATCATGTTGATTTAATAACTTATTTTTGTTTCAGTCGGAAACACTAAAGAAAAGGTGTCGAATTACTAAATTTCTTAAACTGTTTTACTCAAACTAAACTTTTTTAATATTATACAAACATAATTGTTTTCAATATTTTTTTTTGTCACTTAGAAAACTATGTTGAGAATTCAAACGTACAAAATCTAATTTAAATAAATTCATATTGATTTTTTCACTGGTTGAAATTAATACTTGTTGAGCGAAAAGACCACTTATAAGTTAGCAGCAAGCAAAAAATTAAGACTATTCGTCAATTAAAATCACAATTTGCTTCGTAATTTTTCAGTTTAAATTGATAGCTAAAGTTTTAAGATCTGTTTTTATTCTTAAACTAGAAAAGTTACTCACTTCATTAGTTTAAAGTAAAACATCCAGAGTATAAACTAAAAAAATGTAGATACGAAAATTTATAAAATGCAACAAAATACGTAAGATTCTATATTTAATAAGAAAACACTTTTGTTTAGAACCAATTAAGTTAAGTTTGACATGATTCAGAATTCTAATTTGTTTTTAATAAGTTTTTATTGTTTGTTATTTCGAATAAAGAACTTAATTTATAAATTTCTATCAAAAAGGTTTTTTTAAATATATTTTTGTAATTTTAAGTACTATTCCCATGTACTTTAAAAATAATTTCGTGACTCTAATTAATTAATTTCGAAATAAAAATGCAAATTTGCATTTATATGTAATTAAAACTATTTAATTTTAAACAACTGTCACTTATTTTATAAGTGAGTTTTAAGTTTTTTCTGTGACAAAATTAAAACAAACAAAACAATCTAAGCTGTTTTAGTGATGACTTGTAAATGTAACAAATAAAATAAAACGTGTATAAAAGTACTAGTTATTGTGTTATATTTTTACTACCTTTTCATTGTTAACATAGAGAATTTTAATCTGAAGTTTTTTGTTTACTGTAATACTGTTAACCTGTACCCGTATATGCAGCAAAAACATCAAGTTTAAAGTTAAACAGTATTCCGCTTTAACAATTCAACTTATTTAGTTGAATTCAACTATTAAAATAAATGCTTAAATTAGATAATCTGCAATCATTGTTTTGTAATCTTTAACTTTATTTCTTAAATAGACTTTTAGTTATCAGTGTTCTTGAAAAAATATTCCAAAATAAGTTTAATAACCACTAGAGTGCATAGAACGTCCATCTACAATCACTTATCAACAAAACATAGCCACAATGAACTGCTGGTAAAGCTTATACTATAAAAAAATTGTTTCTAAACCATTTGTTTGAAACTTGACTTGAAAACTTGATGTCATGAAGGCAAACTAGTCACAGCATATAAAACACGTCTTTTACTACTACTAAAATCACATCTTCAATAGGATAAGTGTTCTGAGATGAATTTAAAGTCGCAAATCAAAGGTGTGAAATCATCACAGAACACAAATTTGTATACTAAGACCAGTCTACCTAGTTTTTTTATACAAACAGTGAAAAACTTTCACACGAAAGTTATGTTACGTCCTAAAACCTAAACAATATTTAGTATAAGTGTTATTTTAATTTTCGTATATTTAGATAATTAGACTTTAATGTATACTACTGAGTGTTAGAAGTTTAAAGAAAGATAAATTCTTTAGAAAAAAAAAACTTTTTTTGTTGCTACTCACACTTATTGAGTTCGTGTAAACTTTATAAAATGAAACCACCCATTTGACAAATATTGTTTTGTATTTCCTGCTGATATAAATGATAACTATTTATGAGCTACTTATGACCTTTTTAAGTCAAAACTTATGTAAGGTATTTACCAGAGTTTACATTTTTAATTTTAAACACTAAATTTTAAATCGAAAAAGAACTTTTGCTATATTACTGAATTATGATCAAAGTTAAAATTTTAGTTTAGTTCAAAATATTTGTTTTTAAACTTTGTGTATAAAAAAATTTACATGTTTAATTTATTTGGAACAACAATTGTATATTTGTTAGTAACACTTAGATTAATAAGCCCAATAAATTGTGTGAATACTGTAAAAAGTCGACGATTTAAACAAATTAAAAGTCATAACTGAAAATATTTTAATAAAGGTTATTTTAATCAATTGCTAAACATGTGTTTTAAAAATTGTTAAAGATTAAGTAATATAAAAAATCTAAGCATATAAAAAAAGAAAAATCATTTCATTAATAGAGTAATATTTATTTTAATAGGAAATAATACATTTTTAATACGGATACTTAATATAGCTATATATTTGGTGACATTTACTTTGCTATATTAAATATTTACTTTCTTTAATGCTTTATCTAAAAGTCTAAACAGTAAATATAACTAATATAACTGTTTCAAAATTTATAATAAAGTAGCTTGCAAAATAAAACAGTCAAATGATTTATTCAAATATGATAGTTTTAAGACAAAAAAAAAGTTCTTTTTTCTTACGTCGTCATCTCGAAATAAAAGAAAAAGGCTGCAACTGAGAGAACACATTTTTAAACACGATTTACTTAATCTTAACAGTTAAATGGGTTTAAAGCTGATTTAACACTGTTTTAGATTAAAAAAAAAAGCTTGTGAAGTAGTTTTTCTGTTTTAGTGTATAAATTGAATTTTTATTAGTTAATTAGTGCTTTTTTTGAAGAAATATAAAAAAAATATTATATATATACTTTTCAACGTTTTTTGAGTCATACAGAGTGTATTTATTATATAAATGTTTAGTTAGTTCATTTAAAAGTTTCAATTTAAGAACTTCTTGATATTTAAGAGTTAAAGACTTCTGCTTTTTATTAAGAGTATAAAAATTAGTGAGCTTACGTATTTTTTTCTAATTAACATTCATTTAAGAGCAATAATGTGTATCTAATTTTTACTTGTTACTTAAGTAGAAACAACTTCAACATAATAAAACAAATAAAAGTTAAAAAAAAGACAAAGAATTGCAACAATATATATCTTTTAAGTGAAGCTAAATATTAGCATTCTACAATGTTGTAACTAATAAAATACTTGGCTTATCATTATTATCAATTATGTTTTTAGTTTAAAATGTATACTGTTAACTTTTAAATCGTCTAGGTTTCATATGTTATAAATAAAATATTAAGTCTTAAACTACTGAATCATCTGTAAAAAGTAACCAAGAGTTTAAAATGGAAACAAAATATGCAGAAGTTTCTCCTTGGCAGAACATGCTAATATGTCAAACACTTTATAGAAATAACAAACAAGCACTTGAAATTAAAAAACAAGGTAGTTAAATTCATTAATTAAAAATATTAACTAACACAAGGAAGACAAAAATTACGATTTTGCACAAATGTCAGATAGTTAAAAATAATTTGTAAGGAAGAAAGTTAGATACTATGAATTACAACTATTCTAACTAATTTTGTATTGTTAAATCACCAATTTCACTTTGATTGCGCAATTGATCTTTTGATAGGTTATTTACGTTGTCATAACAACTGATAAATTTAATCTCTAGAGTCTAGATACTAACGTACGTAAGTAATGACATCAAGTATCAGTTTAATAAGGTAATCAAACCAAAAAATTTTAATAAATAAGTAGTTAAGATTACGTTTTGTTTAAGATAACTTGGTTGTTTATTTTGCAATAACCTACAGGTAAAAAAGAAAGATTTTTAAAAATCGACAGCAGTTTTCTTTAATTTGCTTGTTATTGGTTTAGTAAAAAAACTAAAGTTTACTATTTACTAACATCAAATATATCAGATAAAGAAGCTATTTCACTTCAACAAACATTTCAACCGAAAACTGTTGTACAAAATTTCCAACTAAATACTTTAAACAAGTAAGTATATTAAATAGTTTTTAGTAAGTTAACAATATAATACTTTGCTTTACAAACTTTTTTCGAAAAATATGACAAATATATTGTACTAATATGTGTATATTAATCGAGTTCAGCCATTTTAAAACTATTGTAATCGTATAGTAGTTTATAATTCTTATTGTTTACACTACTAAAACTATTTCGCATAAGTAGTTTTTTGTTAAACTCATAGTGAAAGAGCTGTTTTATTTTACAACAATAAATTTTACTGACATCAAATAAAAATTTTTAAAACATAACTTATTAATTTTAATTAAGTATACTACAATCAATTTTTTACTAATTAAAAAGATTAAACATTTTGTTACGAAACAGCACTTTTATAATTTTTACAATTTTATACGTTTAGATTGAAAAAAAAATTATTTAATTCAAGTTGAAATAAATGTTTATTTAAGCTTAATATAAATACTTTGAACTAAACATTATAATCTATAGACCTTAAAATCAAAAAATATTCTAAAACTATAAAGGTTATATAAATTAACTTTATAACTCAGGTTTAAATGTGAGCATTGTAATTCGACATTCACCGATTCGTCATCTCTTCAGAAACACATCAGGGAGCGTCACATCGGAGCGAGATCTCACGCGTGTCCGGAGTGTGGAAAGACATTTGCAACTTCGAGCGGTTTGAAACAACATCAGCACATCCACAGTAGCGTGAAACCGTTCACCTGTGAAGTCTGCCACAAATCATATACACAGGTATGACGTCATAATAAATTGTTAGAAAAAAAATATATGAAACTAATGTAAAACTTGGAAAATTTTATAAACTGATACATTTTAACCGTAAACTTTATTGGTTTAGAACATAGGATTTATAACTATATAGTACGTATCTAAAGCTTGGTCATAAATTTTGTACTACCATTTTTATTCATTTTATTATAAATAAAAACACAGAATTGAAAACTTTTGAGTAGCTAAAGAGTTGTATCAATTTTAAATTTCAGAAAACAAAAAACGACTAAGAGTTTTTATTGTTTTAGTTGATTTGATAAAGCTATTTCGATAAACTAAAAAAAAACAGTATAACAGTTTTGACACTTCATTTACATTTTAAAACGATTTAAGAATATTACTTTCTTTTGTTTAGTTTCAGTATAAGAAACTTTAGCTTAAAGTTGATTTTTAAACTTAATACTTAAATGAGACTTTAAATGCGAAGTAATCAAAAAAAAAAACTGCTTACCTTCAAGTTTTAGCCTAGCTTTGTATTTTCTGCAAAGAAAACGATACAAAGTAAATATCAAGCGAAAGGGCTACCAAAATTTATTTGAAGTCATCAAATAATTTTGCTATGATAGCAATTTTGTTAATCAATATCCGTACTAACATAACACTAAAGGAAAAACATAAAAACACTTTAAGAATAAAAACAGCTATTTTTTCACAATTTTAAATTACAATAATTTAAAACAAAAACTTTAAATGATTATGTAAAAAATTACAAGGCATTTTAATTTTAAACATTTAGAATAGCTGTTCATTGTAACAAATAGTAACATTAGTTTAGCCTAATGACGAGAGAGTATCACAGAAATGACAAATGTATATAAAAATAGCATACAAGTAGTTTAAAGTATTCTATAATAATAACATTTTATTTTCAAAACAGTTCAGCAATTTATGTCGTCACAAACGAATGCATGTAAAGTGCAGAACCCAAACAAAATGTGTTGATTGCAATCAAATATTTTCAAATTCAAGTTCATTGGCAAAACATCGCAGATTTTGTGAAAAAACAAATACAATTAAATTTGGACAATCGCTACAAAACAGTTAGTTTAATTGTATTTTATACATTTATTTTCAAACAACTAAATTCAACTAAAAAGCTTAAAACTATTACAAATAAAAAGTTAATTTGTCAACTATTTGTGTTAGAATATGTTATTAAAAACTAAATTGTAAAATTCTCTAATTCAAAGGAGCAAAAAAGTTTTTATCTTTAAAATATACATCAATATATACTTTAATAAATACCGGCAGTCAGCGCCGATGATAAAACTTGAAATAATTTTATCAGTAACTGATTTGTACTTGTTTCATCAAAGGACTCCCCAAATAAGAAAATTTAAAACGCTAATTCTCAGTGAAAAGTGATAAAATACAGACTCCCACCTAAATAGATTTAACAATTTTGTTTGTTATCTTTTACTTCAAAAATCGCTATTTTCCCTTTGTATTACGCTTAAATTACTATTTTTCTATTGACTAATTACTTGTAAACTAATTAAAAAACATATTATACGGTTTATTAGTTAACTTAGTTTATCTTAAAGTTTTAGTTTTGTTAAAATTTACAGTACATTACAAAACATCATGGTTTCAAAAAACTTTAATATCAACTTAAAAAAATAGCTATATAAAATCAAAATTTATATATGTGACTTTGTTGATTAATTTTATGTTGAAAACATATGATAATTAAAATGCATTTTTTCTCAAATAAAAGACAAGTTTTTTATTTTCTAGATTTCTTCAAACAAAATGCTTCGGCACATTTTCCACTTCTGGCGTCACATTTACCTTCCTTTGTTCAGCATGAAAACAATCACAACTTTTTTCAACTCCCTTTTCAAACAAACTTTTCTCCATTTGAATCAACATCAATTGAAACTCAACAGACAAGTGGTAATAAATTACAAAAAAGTAAGAAAACAATGGCTCATGCTCAAGTTCAATGTAATAATCCTTCTGACTCGTCTTGTTATACTAAAGAAATACATTTTGGTTTTCCAGATACATCTTCGAGTTTTCCTTACGTTTTAAATGCAAGTTCAAAGAGTTTTGAACCGTCAATAACAAGAGCTGCTCAAAAAATATACCAAATAAATAAGTCTGTTCAAACTGACTTATATACGATTGAAACAACTGGTAATATTTGTTCAACGCATTATAACAAAAACCAACCAAAAAACTATGAAAATCTACCAAAAAATTATACTGAAAACAAATGGTTTAACTTAAATTCTCTTGAAAATGGTTCTAAAAATAATTATCAAAATTTAAACTTACAAAAAAACTACAATACTTCGAACAAATCATCTAGCTTAAACCCATGGGCAAATTTATTGTATCAGAATCCAGCTTCTTACATGCAAAATTATAAAAACTATCCTTTTTTCAGTTTTATCACAATAAAAGTTTACAAAATTCATTTGCTTTGTACAAATATCAGTTGTTTTTGGCTCAATATTTGGCTACTATGTATCCTCATATAAACAGTCAAATGTTTAAAGATATTCGAACTAACGTGGACATTGTTAAAGGACAAAATAGTTCTCAATTCAACAACAAATGTTTATATGAGAACAAACCTAAAGGAACTAAAAATAACGATAAAATAGTTAATTCAGGATTGTTCCAAAACAAAAACTTTTTTAGATACAAACTTAACAATTCAACAGACAGTCTAAAAAAATCAAATGAACAACAATCATTTTTACTTTCTTCATCGTTTTCTGATCCTGCTTCTTACAGCTCATCAAGTACCTTAAACCAGTTATCTGAAAATTTAGTTTCCTCAGATGCAAGTGATCAAGAGCCAAACTTTTCAGACAGTCAAATTCAGCTTAAAACAAAGAAACAAAACAAGATTAAAAACCGAGTTACTTCACATCCTTACGCAAATTTTGAGCATTATTTTCTAAAAAACGTCAATAAAAACCATATACTAAAGCAGCAAGAAAACAGAAAAGAGAAGTACAAGTGTAAGTTTTGTGGGAAGGTTTTTCCCCGAAGTGCAAACTTGACAAGACATATGAGGACTCACACGGGGGAACAACCTTACAAATGTAAATTGTGCAATCGGAGTTTCTCAATTTCCTCTAATTTACAACGTCACATCAGGAATATTCACAAAAAAGTAAGTGTATAAACTTTGTATAAATTGTTGAAAAAAAAGTTAACATTAAGGCTAGACTTATATATTTGTAGAACTAGAAGTTCTATGCTTTTACCTAACTCATGTAATACTGCTTAAAAGGTCCTGTCTATCAGCCGATATATAACTGTAAGCTATTTAGTTCCTTGTGAAAATGTTTCTAATAAATTCTTCGTTTTCCCTCTAAAGACTTAGTATAAAAAAGATAAACAGTATTAAAGTATTTAAAATTTACTGAAATATATAATTGTAACTAACAAAAAATTACAAAAATTTGTAGGAAAGGCCTTTTACGTGTGACATATGCGGTAGGTCATTTGGACAAGCGACAAATTTAGAACGTCATTTGAAGAAACATGAGTGTCATAAACCTCAAGAATTTTGTCATCACTAAACTCATGTGTTTTACTTGAGTCTAACAATATGTTTTAAATATGTTAGTTTTACGTCATAAATTTCATTATATACAAAGTTATAAATGCTTACTATTAAGTTTATTTCTTAGATTAAATATTTTTATCTTTAAAATATTTTATATATTGGACTTTAAATTTAATCACATTAAGTATGAAGTCTTTAAGCAATTAGTTTATAATAGTTATCCTACAGCATAATTAAACTGCAACTTTACTTGTATATGTAGGACTATGTTTGTTATTTTCAAACAATTTTTTTTGCGTGTTATTTACAGTACAACATTTATTTACGAACAACGAAAGTAAATTTTGTTAGTACGATAAGATATAAATAATGGAAGACGTTGGAAACATACTTAAAAGTTTTTTTTTACTATATATTATACTGAATACTTACGTACATATTTTGCGTTACATTGGAATTTTTTTTCATACATGTGTCATAACTTTATTGCACTTTAGTTTTATTTTTATTTTCTGCAATATAACTTTCTTAATATCAACTTTTCTCAATATCACTTTAGCTTGTTTTAAGAGTTTTCTTTTATAATATATTTTTATTATTATTTATCTTAATTGTTTTTTATAACCGTACATCACTTTTAATTCTATCTTACAAAAAATAAACAAAAACATTTTAAATATAGTACGATTTTTTATATTCTGTTTTAGATTTAGAGCTAATTGTAAACTATAAAATCGGTAATATTTTTTTTCAATATGAGTTTCTTTATCATACAATAGAATATTTTTATAAGTTCTTTCTAAAAAGCTATAAGTATATAAGATTAATCTAATTTAAACATAAACTATGATTGATTTTCAAATATGTTACGTTACTTTAAGAAAATAAGTAAAATATTTGTCAGCCAATTTTGACAAAAAAAAATCGATTTTTTTTTTCAATTTATACAGTTTAAAAAAAGAAAATATTATTAACGGAATCGTTATGTAATTTAAGCTTTGTGACAAAACTTAAAAATGTTTCCAAACATGAATGTTTGTAAAACAAACAAGCAAAAATGTTTAGCACATTCTTTAAGTAAGATAAAGTTAGTTTAACCATTTTGAACTCAAAAACCAAGTAAGATAAAAGTAGTAATATTGTTACCTTATTTAGCTTTAATAAAGCAAATAGTTCATTTTTACTGAAAGTTTAATGAAACATAAAACTTTTTTTTTACAAAATCGGTCTTATCTTGACAATACTTCTAAATAAAATAAATATTTTTTTTTTAGGTGTAATCTTTCAATTCATTTATTTTTGATGAATACTGAGAGAACTTAAGTTCAATACATTTCTTTTACGTATAAGACTTTCACTTAATGAATAATGTTAGAGTTTATATAAGTTTATATAGTTTTTTTAATTTTTTTTGTTTTATTGGCAAGTATTCTACATGATATTCTCAAATCAAATATACTTTTTGAACAACGTAATCAAAAATTTCTGTTGAGAACTTAAACATTAAAGTCTGAAAAATATGAGTACAACTACTGCAAAATATTTTTTACAGTCATTGCATTACACACATTCTGTTATAAACTCTTAACAAAAAATTTCAAGTTTAACCTCTGTATAATTTAAATGAATAGTATTGTTAACATTCGGAAGTACTCGAGTACGGGGCGGGCATCTTAATTATTTGCAATTTATTGTTGTGTTTGTTTTAATTAGTCTAATAGTCGACACTAGTTTATCCTATCTCGACTTAAAGATGCAACAAACTAGCTTTTTTTTATCATATTCATGTTGAGAGATTATATTCATTTGATTTTCTTACTTTTTATACTTTTCGACGTATACTTTTTTACATGTTTTTATAGTTCATAAATATTGTTAAACCAATCATTATGGTTGAATTACTTAAGTTATTATCATTAAAAAACACTTAAAAATAGGATTGAAAAAAAAAGTTTAAATATTCTTTAAAGATCTAAAAATTGATTTAAATACATAGATGAATAATGCCTTAAAAGTGATTTGACACCTCTCACTTGAAATCTTTAATAATTACGAGTTTTTATTCCTAAAAAAAGAAAAAAATGGTGAACAATTTAAAAAAAACTTATAAGAAATTTTCAATTTAATATTTTACTAAAATATTATAAAAGTATTTCGTTAAGTTTATAGAGTTAACCTTTTTAATTTTTAGCTACTTATCAGGTTTTTACTTAGCTTATGATCGACCTTGAAAAGCAAACAGTTCTATCTTTACAAAGGATATAACAACCGATTGATCATTTATTTAAAAGAAGTCCTGTATTAGTTCAAGGATAGTTTTTTGTTTACAATTTTTTGTAAAAAGTGACTGCCGTTTGTTAGTAAAAGTAGACAAGCATCACGACTTCTAATCTTTTATATTGAAAAACTGATTGATCTCTAAATAATATTTGTAATAATGACCATGGTAAAATGTGTTTTGTTTCTTGAGTATTTGTTTCCGAATAAACCACGTAAGTTTAAATATTTGCAAAAGTTTTATTTTATATTAGGCTAAACCTTAAGAAAATATTTATTAGATTTTTTTGCTTAGTCGTCTTTAGTTAAAATCATTTAAATCTGTATATCTCTAAAAAAATTAAATTTAATAGTAGGTAGAAAATAGGCTCTAATATATATTATAGATACTCTTTCCTTATTTTTATAAAATAAACAGCTATATACAATTTTTATTGAAACACTCTGTTGAAACAGACAGAAAAAAATAAATAAAAAATTATTCCGTTAAAAACATGTTAAAAAAAGATTAATGATTTTATAAACGACCTCAAAAATGAAGAGGGGATCTTTAACCAAGCTTAAAAAAGCATAAATATTCACAAGGCGAGTTTCTATTTGTTTAAAAACTAAAATTTGCTATAATTGACGCGTTAAATTGGAGTAATGTGAAAACTAAACTTATGTCATTTGTTTTAACTTAAACAGCTTATTCCTCTTACAAAAAATAGTAGTTTTAAAGTGAGTCAGATTTTTAAAGTTTACTCTAAAGCTGTTTTTTTTTTTTCTAATTTATGTAGTTGTTAATACTCAAATACGTTCTGTTTTTAGTTAATTTATTAATTTAAACAGTAAACAAAACATCAATATGCACTTTTTAACTGTCATTGTCAACAAGCTATAAGAGGCTATTTTTTGATTGTAGATAGCCTTTTTTATTTGCGAGAACGTGGTTATAACAACATAATAATAGGTTTTATAGTATCATTTTGAAAAAGAAACACTTGAAAATACATAGTATTATTAAATATATTTATTATTAAACTTTTCATACGTAATTCATACTTAGTTTTAAACTTTATAAGTTTTATATTGAATTTTGGAGCTTGTGAGAACGGGTTTAAATTGCACAAATACAAAATTGCACGAGGTTACTAAACTGCACGAAACCAAATTTACTTGAGGGAACAAAATTGCACGAGGGAACAAAATTGCACCAAGACGATTTTGCACCAAGGGTCAAGTTTGCACGAGTTACATTTTTGCACGAGAGTAAAAAAAAACACTGAAAAAAAAAAGAAAAAAGAAACAGGAAAAAAAACTAAACAAATTTAATAAAAATAAAAAGTTACTGACAGAGGGTAAGGGTTAGGGATAACAGTGATAATAAAAAAAGACGTTTATAGAAAATATTTGAAGAAAAAAAACTACTAAAAATAAAAATAAAATCTACCAACCAAGGGTGAGGGTCAAGGTTACAGTGATATAAAAAAAAAATAAAATAAAATTCTTATATAAAAAAAAAATTAACCCGTGCAAGTTGTCTGTTCGTGCGAAAGTAACCCTTTGCGCAAAAGTATCTTCGTGCAATTTTTTGCCCTCATGCAAATTAGTCTTCGTGCAAAAGTGTATTCGTGCAATTTAGTGCACTTGTGCAATTTTGTTCCCTCGTGCAGTTTTGTACGCTCGTGCAAATTAGACAGCTACACTGAACTTGTATTGTGTTAGCTGAGTCTAAATGTATTTTAAGTTAGTATTGGTTTAAAATGTTTATATCATAATCAGGTTTTTTATTAAGTATTATATCAACTCACTTTATCAAAAAAGAAACTGTTACGGCCTAAAAATATATATATATTATCAATTCTAAAAACATGAATAAATTATTTATAAAAACGCTATTATATGATAACATAAACGTGAGAAAAAAGCTATTTTGTTGTGTTTTACTTGTTAGAATATCTCTTTTAAAAACAATATGAAATAAGTAAAGAAAGCTTATCCTGCTAAAATCACAACTTTTTATGCTTCAATTGACACATTACTATCAGATGTTACACTGTTTTTTTGTTTTAGAATTATAAATATATTACAAATATAAGTATGTTTTAGCTTGATCTAAAAGCAATTTTTAACTAAAAGTCTATTAAAAGTTTAAAAATAAGTTCTAGAATTATAATTTTACGATGATGCTTAAAAAAATAAAAAGTAGGAAGTGCTGTGATTTAAACTTTGTTACTATTTAAAATAATAATTCATGGGAAAATTATGTACACTAAATGCTAAACAATTTAACAACTATAATTTTAGTACAAAAAGTTTTACTTGTGTTAGTTACAGTCTCATTTAAAAGACTTATCTTGTTTTCCAAACAAAACATAATTGAGTATTGCACAAAAATTAAGTTTTTTATTAGTAAACGTTATAGCACTTTGCAAAAGTTATAGTAAATTTATTCAACAAAATACTAAAAATATAATTCTAAATTAAATCGAATTGAACTTACATAATATACTAAAGAAAGATAAAGTTTAATTTATTAATTTAAAAAACGTAAAACATTCAATTTACAATAAAATACAACTTTAAAACTGGTATATTTATAAAAAAAAATACAATTTTTTTTACTGTTCAGAAAAATTTCTTAATAGTATATAAACTGAAGGTCTTTAAGTACTAATATAAATACATATACATAAAACAAAATAAGTTCGAAGCAAAACAATTCATACTTTTAAAGTTTAATTTTATCTAGTTTGTTTTAATTTATTAATATGAAAACAAAAAAGTGTCTATAAACTAAAGGTAACTTTTTTACAATTGATTAAATACACAAGCTTTAATATTTGCTATAAAAAAGTTTAATTTGTTATAACAATAAAAAGCACTTTTAAAGTCAAAGTAAATAAACTTTATCTTTAAACATCTAGATTTATAATAACAACTGACACTGTGATGTCATAGAAAGATTTCACCCTTGATTTGTCAACATCTGCAACAAGATTTCAACTTACATATTAAAAGAGCTCAATCATAAGATGATTTTATTGTTGTTTTTCTAACCACTATTATAGGTATTAAAAGAAAAACAAATAAGTAAAACTATAAGTTTATCTTTTTTTAGTAAAACGGTTTAAAATTTTTTAATTTAAATTTTTATTTGCATATTAGTTTGTATATAAAAGTTCTTAAATAAATCTACATATTTTTTAGATCATGTTTATTAAAACTTTATAACATAAAAGAAAAAAATGAAAGAAATTTTAAAAGCTTAAAAAATTTCCCTTTAAAATAAAACTAATTTTTGAAAAAATTAACAATAGAAGTTTTTCTCATTTCGAAGTATAATGACAAATTTAAACGAACATTAAACAATTCTTTACAACAATGTTTGCTAAGTATTAGGACAAAAAGATCATTTTTTACCAGTAGTGGTGTTTAAATAGAAAAAATAGAACTTACCAAATGGATAAATCCATTAGCTTGACAATGTAACTTAGAAAACACAAAACCATTATTTGATTATTGGGTGTAATCATCTTTAGATTTTATTGGTAATATGTTTACTTATATTTTCAATAGATCTTTTGAAAAGACCACTTATGTTTGTTATGATGTTTTGTGCGAATATAAAACGATTTAGTAAGAATTTGAAACTCGAGTTAGTAAACTGTATTTAAATTCATTACCTAAACAAATTAACTTAATAATGTATATAGTGTTATGTAGTTTGCTTTGTTGTTTTCTGTGTACATTCAAAACGTCATTTATTGATAGTTACAAAATTTCACAGTTTATAATTAACTTATGTAATTTTATCAAAATTGAAGAATCTATGTCTAAGAAGTAATAAAAAACTTGAAAAACTTATAGTTGAATATTTGTTTTTAAGCTATAACAATGTTTAAATAAACATATATGAACACAAATAAGATTTATGGCTGCTTGAATAAGTATTTTATTTAAATTTGTAAATTAAATATAGTAAAACAACGGTAAATAAATTTAGTAAAAGTTTGGATACTGAAATACTTTATTTTACTTCGGCTGCGAAATTATAAAACAAAATTTTAAAATACGAAAGTTTACTAAATATTATGATTTAATATATGTTATAGAAATCGAATAACTAACATATCTTTACACGAAAATATTTTGTTATTTAAATATGTTACTTACTAAGCTACAAACGCAAAAAGCAATAAAAACTAAGCTAGATTATAGAATATTAAAACAAAATAAATTTGTAAAAGTTTAAATAAACATAGTTACAATCAATTGTAAAACACTATTAAAAAAATATTGAATTATAAAATTATAAGCTTAACAATTCTTTAACACAAAACAATTAAACTACTTCAGTACAAAGATAAAAATACTAAATCAAAATAAGTCACAAAAGCAATAAGACTTAAAAAAATCTTTGAAAATACTTAGAATTCATTACTATTTAGACTAATAAAATAAAACATTTTTTACGTTTTAGTAAGCTATTTAAAGAAATGCAAAAACTAATCTTGATAATGTTAATTTTATAAGACTTATTAGAAATTTGAACATAAATATTCATAAACAAGTCGAGTTAAGTTGTTTATATAAACTAATTGCCTTTAATTGTATTTGTTATTAAAAATAACAAATGTTTAACTTAAGTCAAATACTCAAGTTGTATTAAATTGTTTGCATGTTATTTGTAAACAAATTTTAAAAATGGTTTTACTATTTAAGTAAAATACTTAACTTGAACTTTGTTGGTTCTTAAAATTTTTCAACTTAAACTTTTGTTAATTTCATTTAACTATTTAAGCTAAATTTGAGGCTTAAAAAGTTAAAAGTTTGTCGAAAACTATATAGATTATTTTTAAGTAACGCTTTTAAAAAGACAATAAAACTCAAGCATAGTAGATGTATCACACCCTCATCATACAAAGTTAAGATGCTTCGCGCCATCAATAATAAATAATGAATTTTACTACACGACCAACAACAACAGTATCCGGGACAACCTACAACCGGTCGTTGTTAATGGTCGTGTGGAAAAGTTCATAATTTATTTTTTTATAAAATATGCTGTCATATTATCTTATGAAGTATATTTAACAATAGTTTTAAATATATTTTTATAAACACTGAAAAAGGAGTATAGAACATTGTAACTCTTCAAGAAATTTTTTTAGAAGGTTTTGATCACATCAACACTAATGTATTGAAATAGTCCATCTGAATATTTAAACGGTCATAGTATTAGATAACTTTACATAATGTTTATATATACAGCGAAAACTTATATACTTACCTTGTTAACCACTTTAAAAAAATTGACACCGAAATATTTTGTATCGCTTTGAAATATAAAGTTTTTTCTATTTTTCTCTTAATCTTCTAAACATAATAATCAACTGTGAAAAACTGAAGATAATTTATTTTTACTGCTTTAGGAGAACTAGTTTAGAAGTTTTATAGTGACAATGAAAAACTATTACTAAAATAATTGTATAATTCAAAATAAATTTACTAATAACACTTTTAATGTAACAAAAAACAGTAAAAATAATGTTAAGTTGCGTATAAGAACTTATTTATGTTTCTTAAATATGCAAAGTATAGAAAACAAAATAACTATAACTTTTATAAAAAAATTAAAAAAATATATATAAAACTAATTTTAATTTCCGATAACCGAACTTATTTGAACTTTTAATGTAAATTTTAAAGGTAAACAGATGAGTAAAATGAAAGTAAAAATGATATTGACTTTCATTCTAAAGAATCTTAATCAAACATTGATCCTTTCATAAAGAATTTATAAAAGCGATTCATCATGTCATTAAAAAAAAGTTCAAAGAAACAACGAAGCTTTATGTTTACTTGATGTATTGTTAGCTTGGTTAAAGTGTATAGAATAAATGATGATTTTTTTAAACTAAAGTAAGTTTATTTTATAAGTATAAAGAAGTTATTAATCTATACAACTAAAAATTGCTTAAACAAGCTTATATATAGTCATTTAATCTAAAATTTATAATAAGTTTAAAAACTTAAAATTTCTTCAATAGATATAACATTTTACATCCAATAAATACTAGATCGAAATAATTAACAAAAGCAATTTTTATATGTTTCCAGTGTTTTTATTAAAATATGTATAAGAAGCATGCAAGATAGTAATTATAAAAGAGTAATAAACTTTTTTATAAATATAGGCTTCAACCTAAAAACCTAAATATTATTATATATTTAAAAAAAAAATAACAGAACGATTTTATTCATACTCAAAAGACAACGTATTATTTTGACTATCTAAAAAAAGCAAGGATGACTGTTTCGTTAGAATATTTTGTCGGACTGATTGACTTATAAACTATTTCACAATTGAATAGAATATTTTTAAATAATCTTAAAAAAACAAGAATTTTTACAAGGCGAATTTCAATTTGCCTTAAAACTACAATTTGTTTGAATTGACGCGTTCAATTGGCGTAAAGTGGAAACTTGAAATTTTGTTATCAGTTTAATAAAAACAAAGTTTTTTGCTTAGAAACCATAGACCAAAATAATTACAACTTAATTAAAATTTAATAACTTTATGGTTAGTTTAATTTATATTTTTTTTGCTAAAATCTGTTAATTTTAGTAATCTACTTATTTGTACTCCCAAACGTTCGTATTGAAATTATGTCGTTTTGAAAAAATGGTTAACAAAGCCGATATGTACTTTTGAACTGTCAAAATCAACTTAAAATGAGTAACTTTCTGTGTTATTAAACAGTTTCATTTAACAATAACAACATGATATTAGGTTTAATGGTGTCATATTAATGGAGATAAATTTATAAAATGTATGTATCTTAAAAATCTTTACCAAAAAAATAAAATAATTTAAATTATTAATACTATAAAAAAAATTTTAGTCAAGTAACATATTAATTCATCATATTAAAATACTTGTCTTTCATATCATTTTAAAAGTATAGGTTAAATTAAAAAGCCTTATTGAGTAAATTTTTGAAAAGCTATTCAAACAAAAAATCTAGGAACCGAATATGTAAGCAAAATACGAACGTGAGAAAATAGCTATTTTGTTGTATTTTAACGTGTTAAAATATCACTTTTAGAACGAGTATGAGTACAAAAGAACGGAGCTTACTTTTCTTAAAATCACAAATTTTTCTGCTTAAATTGACATTTTAGTATCAGGTGCTACAAGAGTTTTATGTGTTTAGATTATCTAAATAACTATGTTTTAGCTTAATTTCAAAAGCAATCGTAAGCTTAAATTACTTGCTTACTACATTAAAACTTTTTATAACAATAATGGGCATAAAATCACAAAATTCTTAATTGAAACAAAAGCTGTTTTATTATTTTTAGAGGAACTTTTAAACAACGGTTTTTGCTCTTACACATAAAAGAACCAAACTGTTCATTTATGCACGAGAGTAAAAAAAAAAAGAAAGACCATCAATGGTAAGGTTTAGGGGTAACAGTGTATATATACTCATAATTAATACTGATAATACTGATAAAATGGTTAGAAGAAAATACCCATCCAACTATGTTGTTTGAATTTTTTTTTCAATGTGTGTAGAAAGCAATATAAGCTTTATTTTGACATATATATTAAATATATTTATATATATTTGTTTACATATGTATTTAAATATATTTTTTTGAAGTTTTTGATGTTATACAGTTGAAATAAAACAAGTTCCATCATCAAATGAACTTGAGGTTTCTGTTTTGTATCTATATTGCTTCTTTCATCTTTTAAAAAGCCGACCACTTAGCTTAAGGTCTTCGTCATATCTCACTATATTACTTTTGCTGACTAAATTTACATATTATGTTTACAACCTACTGAGTTTTCACAAAAACGTTATTACCGTATTAATCTAATGCAGAAAAAAAATGTTTCTAAAACCTATTGGTTTAATTTAACTAAATAAATGGTTTTTTAATGTTTTTAAAGTGATTCTTAATTTTTTATTTAACATCAGTTGTTCTTATAAAACTTAAAAAGAGTATATTTAAAAAAGTACATTTTTTACTAAAACTATCTTGTTTTTTCCAGTCAAACCTAAAAATTAAATATTAAATACGAAACATTAAGTTTATACACAAAGCATTTACTTTTAAGGTTACATCTTTAATAGCATATTTGTTTTGTACCTGACGATCTGCGTTTTGCAGTAAAACTTAGTCGTATCGACTTAACTCAACTGAGCATTAATATCGTTTTATTAATAGCGTGAAATTCAGTTACAGTGATTTGAGAATATTTGTTGGTAGAAAATAAGCCATCCTAGTTTACAAGCATATTTGCTTAGTTTAACTAAATTTTCAAAAATAAAGTTTTAATACAATAAAGTTGTACAACAACCTTATTAGTATACTATATTAAGCCAATAAGATAACTTTACCTTGTACCTTGAACTAACAATATAATAAAAAATAAAAATAACGTGGTCAAAACTATTAACAAGTTTGTGTCAAAGTTTTTGTGCAGCAGAAAATAACTGCTTTGTTTTAACAGTTATTTAAAAGGCTTAATCGTATATTTTTACTCGACAGTTTTGAAAAATATAATGTTAGATAATCAAATTTATGTTTTATCTTTGAAAAGGGCAACTTTTTTAAAATTTTACGCTATAAATTATTAAGCCATGCGACAAAAGTAAGACAAAGTCATCGAAAATATTTTTTCTGTTGCATTTAATAAACTTAGTTCAACTTCAACTTAACACAAACTGTTTAGGAGATAAAAGTGCCGAGCAGTTATCTATTTGAACTTAGCTTTTAAATTAATAATAAATTAGTAATAAAAATGTTATTTAAAAGTAATTAAAACTAAAATTTCAATTTTATATCTTTAAACCTAAATTTACACTACAAACTAAATTTACAAACAACGCAATACTTTTTACAATGTTTAAAATCTAAGTGATGTAAATGTATTAAAATAAACTTGAAATTAAACTGTAAAAATTTTAAGTTGTTAAAGTAAGCTATATACTGTTTCTTAGTATAAAAATTAAAATATCAAAATATAACTAATCCATAACGTGCTTCGATATTTGATAAAGCTCAGACTTTTTCTAAAAAATATTGTCTAATATTTTGACCACTAAAATCTATTGATATTCTAAAATTTGAGCTGTATGTTTTAGTTTTAGCTAAGAAGAATTTAAAAAATTGTTCTTTTAGGAACAAATAATTGTTTTAAAAAGTTTTACGTTTGTTAAACTTAAAAGAAAATTATAACTTTGTTTACACTTATGCTTGAACTATTATTTTTAAGTAGTTTACTTTTACTGTTATGTCAAGAAATTAGTTTTTAAAGGACTAATTCTGTTTAAATAAGAGTGTTCAATAACTTTTGACAATAGGGTAAAACTTTTTGTATATATAGAATAAGCAACAAAAAATTATGAATTCTTGAATGACTTTAATTTGAACTAACAATTATTAGTGATAATATTTTTTAATTAGTAGCAATTTAAGTCTATATTTAATTATTTTTTCTTTAGGTTCAAAAATAAAAACAATTTATTAACTTAAGTTTAAGCATGTTATACCAAAAAATTCAAGTAATTAATAAAATAATATCTTCGTTTTATTTTTGAGAATGGTAGGTTTTATAAACATAGCCGCAATAACTGTTTTATTCTGTAGTCAAAAACTTTTTATATTTGAGTAGTAATTTAATTGTTTTGAAAAAACATAAATTCGATACAACAATGATTATCTTTTTGTATATTTACTTTTTGTCTTTTTACAATTCGACTTTAGTTTACAAGTTGTAGCAGTATCATACACTTGACAATAGTGAAAGTTCTATCATGTTGATTTAATAACTTCTTGTTGTTTCAGTCGGAAACACTTAAGAAAAAGGTGTTGAGCTATTTAATAACTTTAACATTTTAGTTGAACTGAAAGTTTTTTATATTAAACATACCATTCTTTTTTCAATAGCTCTTTTTTCGTAGAATTAGAACACAGTATTGAAAATTTAAATAAACAAAATTAATTTTAAGGGTTAATTAAATAAAACCAGCTTAATAAAAGTAAACTCAATTATAATCATACTAGTTACTAACTAGTTGATTTAAATACTTGTAGAATTAAAAGATAACCAATAAGTTTGCGGAAAGCAATAATGAATATTGTCAATAAAAATAAAAATATGTTTCGTCATCTTATCTATTCGAATTAATTTCTAACTTTTGGAGGATAGTTTTATTTTTAATATCTCAGTAGTTACTTATTTCATAAACTTTAAAGTAAAGCTAAAAGGTTATAAAGTTTAAAAGTTAAGAAAAAAAAAGTTTATAAAACACAACGAAATACGATAGATTTTGAAACTAAATAAGAGGATACGTTTGTTTAGAACCAACCAAATTATGAGTGATAGCTGTGATTGACATGAGTCAGTATACTAATTTGTTTTAAATAAGTTTGTTGAAAAAAACTTTACTCGTAAAACGTCAATCAAAACGGTTTTTAGAATTATTTTTCATTATTTTTTAATGTTTAAGTAATGTTCTCATGTACTTCAGAACTAATTTCATGACTCTAACCAATTAACTTTAAATGTAGAATAAAAATTTTTTATTCAATCAAAAAAAAAAAATCAATTTCATCTTGTAAGTTTTAAATTTTTTTCATGACTAACTAATAATAAACAAAAAATTGAGCTGTTTTAGTAAGGACTAGTAAATGTAACAAAGAAATAAAAGGAAGTATAAAAATATTTGTTACTTTGTTATATCTTTATTACCTTTTTGTTATTAGCATGGAGAATTCTAAGGTAAATTTTATTTTTTATTGTACTGTTATCCTGAATATGCAGCAAAAACATCAAATTTAAAGTTAAATAGCATTAGCTGTGGTTATTAATTTTTATAGATTTATTATTTTTTAACTTTTATTGTAAAACAAATGCTTAAATTAGATAATGTGCGATTGTTATTTGGTAATTTTTATTTTTTCTTAAATATACTTTTAGCTATCAATGTATTTTTTTAATAATTTTTGCATTTCAAGCTTATTTTAATAACCACTAGAGTGCATCGAACGACCATCTACAATCACTTATCAACAGGACATATTCACAATGAACTGCTGGTAAAACTTATACTATAAAAAAAAGTTTTTTTTTAATCCATTTATTTGAAATCTGGCGCAAAAACTTGATGTCATTAAAGCAAACTAGTCACAACACATTAAATACGTCTTTTTTATTACTAAAATCACATCTTCAGTAGGACAAGTGTTCTTGAAATGAGTTTAAAGTCGCACATAAAAGGAAACATATCATCACAAATGACAAACGAGAACAGTCTACCTAGTTTTTAGTACAAACATTGAAAAACTCTCACACGAAAGTTATGTTACGTCCTAAAACCTAAACACTTTTAGTATAAGTTTTTGTTTGTTTTTTGTAGATTTAGATAGTTAAACTTTATTACATACTACCGAATGTTAAGTATTACAAAAGCTGGACTTTTTCGGTAAACAAACACCCTTTCTAGTTAATCACGCTTATAATACATTCTATTTAGACTTTATAAAGAAACTACCCGTTTAACAAACATTGTATTTGTATTTCCTGAACATATTAGTGATAAATATTTTCTGAGCTACTTATGAAATTTTCAAGTGACATCTTATGTAAATCAAATGTTTAATAACAGTTTTAGACTTCAAGCTCTAAACTTTTTACCAGCCAGAATTTTTGAAGCTTCACTCAAACATAATAATTGTTAACATTTTACTTTAGTTAAAAAATATATGTTTATCAACTTTTTGTGTTATAAAATATACTGATTTTTTCAACAAAATGATAATTTTTATTTAAATGTAAGTGCATATTCGTAAGCTTACACTTAGAATTTAAGTCTACGAAATTTTGTAAATACTGTAAGTGTCGAAGTTTTAAATACGTTTAAAGTCATTAATACAATGAAATAAATTAAAAGTAAAAACTAAGGAAAAAAAAAAGTACTTTAAAAAATGTGTTCAAAAAAAACACTGTTGAGAGTTTAATAATAAAGAAAATCTAAGCTTATAAAACAAGAAACATCTTAGCGTTAGAATAATCATATTTATTTACTTTACTATATTTTTGATATGGGTATTTAAAATAGCTATCTATTTGGTAACATTTATTTTGTTATAATAACTGTTTAAGTGTTTATTTTTAGTGAACAGTTTAGTGTTTTGACTAAAAGACTATACAGTTTAAATCTTGGTAATATTATGAAATAAAATTATATATTCAAGAAGCTTGAAAAAGGAAAAAAACTTAAATATTTTATTCCAAAGTGATATTTTTAAGACAAAAAAAAGGACTTTTTTTCCTGCCTCAAGATCTCGAAAAAAAAGAAAGAAAAAGGCTCTAATTTGAGAGAATACTTTTTTAAGTACGATTTACACTTTTTTAATCGTCAAATGAGTTTAAAGCTGAAGTGAAACTCATTTAGTATTTAAAAGTAAGCTTGTAAATTTATATTTTTGGTTTTAGTGTTCTTATAATGTTAAATTATTTTGCGTTGTTTTTATAAGTTTATTAGTGCTCTTTTTGTAGAACTTTTAATAAAACCTATTGTATATTTCTTGCGAAGTTTTTTGATTGGTAAATATTGAATAAAAACTTTTTATTAGCTTATTTATATATTTTCACTTAAGTACTTATAATTATTATAATTAAATACTATAACAATTTATTATTTAACAACTAAAGAACTATTAAGAGTTAAAGAGTTAGTGAGCTTACGTTTTGTTTTTTTAAATGAAATTTATTTTATAACATTAATGTATATTTTTTACTGGTTACTTTAATAGATTGAATTTTAAACACACTAAAACAAACAAAAGTGTAAAAGAAGACAAAGAATTGCAACAACAATATAACTATTAAGTGAAACTAAATAATAGAATTAAATAATAACTTAATTATTTTTGTACTTATAACTTATCATAATTTTCAAATAAATAATAATGTTTTACTTAAAAATGTTAAATAGTGTTTTGTACAATTTTAAATTTTCAAGGTTCGGTATCTTATAAATACAAATGATAAATTTTTAACTACTGACTCATCTGTAGAAATTAATCAAAAAATTGTAAAATGGAAACAAAATATGCAAAAATTACTCCTTGGCAGAATATTGAAGAATATCAAATACCTAACGGAATTAGTAAACAAGAAGTTGAGATTAAGAAACAAGGTGTTTAAAAATTAAAACCAATACAAGATACATTTACGATTGTTTTGTTTTTCTATTTAAAATTACATAGATAGAAGTAATTGAATTGAAACAAAGTTAGATTGGTTGAAATACAACTTCTTTAACTTGTTTCTTACCACTTTACCTATAACAATTTCGATTGCGCAATTTATTTTTTGATAGGTTATTTACGTTGTCATAACAACTGGTAAATTTAATCACTAGATACAAACCTACGTAAGTAATGACATTAAGTATCAGTTTAATAAGGTAATCAAACCGAAAAACGTTAATAAAAAAGTAGTTAAGACTACATTTCGTTTTAGATGTCTTGTTTGTTATTTTGTTATAAGCTGAAAATAAAAAGAAAGTTTTTAATTAAATCGGCAGCAGTTTTCTTAAATTTGCTTATTCTTAGTGTCGTAAAAGCTTACGGGAACTATTTACTAACATCAAATATATCAGATAAAGAAGCTGTTTCACTTCAACAAACACTTAAATCGAAAATTGTTGTGCCAAATTTCCAGTTGAACACTAAAATCAAGTAAGTATGAATAATTAGTTTTAAAAAAATAAATAATATAAAACACTGCTTTACAAACTTATGTCGAGAAAAAAGATTAGTATATAATATTTGTATATGTTTAATGATCGATTTCAGCCATTTTAAAATTACAAGTAGCTGTTTATAAGTTTCAATACTTAATGTTTACACTACTAAAACTGTTATGCATAAGTAAATTTTTTTGTTAAACTTCTAGAGAAAATAACTATTTTTTATACAATAAAAAACTTTATTAATATCAAATAGATAGTATTAAATTGTAATTTATTAGTTCTTCCATAGCATACTGTATGCGAACTTTTTTATTATCAACAACATAAATTAATTTTTAAATACGAAATAAGCACTTTGGGAATTTTCACTAATTTGATGCTTTTAATATAAAATACTTTCCTTAACCGAATTAAAAAAAAAGTTTCTTGAAGCTTTAGATAAATACTTCAAACTATGCTTTATAATCTATGGACCTTAAAAAATCGTGCTAAAGTTATAAAGGTTGTTTTAGTGGTAAACTACTAACGATTACACAAAGTGCAGTTTTGTAAAATGTTTTTTAACAAAACTAATTTTTTTTTTCTGATGCTTCATATAAAGATAATAAACTGTACTAGTATTGTTTAAAAACACAAAAATTTACCTAAAACTTCTTTGATACAACTTACTTTTAATCGCCAACATCGATCATACAAAACACCTACATAACATTCAGGTTCAAATGTGAGCATTGTGATTCGACATTCACCGATTCGTCATCTCTTCAGAAACACATCCGGGAGCGTCACATCGGAGCGAGATCTCACGCGTGTCCGGAGTGTGGAAAGACATTTGCAACTTCGAGCGGTTTGAAACAACATCAGCACATTCACAGCAGCGTGAAACCGTTCACCTGTGAAGTTTGTCACAAATCATATACACAGGTATGACGTCATAATAAATTGTTAGAAGAAAAAATATTAAACTAATATAAAACTCTTGAAAATTTAATAAATATATACATTTTAATCTTAAACTTTTTTTGTTCATTTCATTGAAAAAAAAAACCTGTGTTAAGTTTACGAACATATTTTATAAAAATACTTTTATTTTTATAATTGTATATTATGTTTTATGATAGTAGAATATAAATAAGGCTTTTAAACTATAAAGTACGTATCTAAAGCTTTTTCGTAATTTGTGTATAATTGTTTTTATCCGCTTAAAAAATAAAAACACAGAACTAAAAGCTTTCCAGTAGCTAAAAAGTTATTATAATTTAAATTTTGTGACAAAAAAAATTACTAAGATTTTTTTTATTGATTAGATAAAGCTATTTGGATATAAGAAAACAAAGTTTTATAAAAGTATTGACTCCTTTTTTTTATTTTAAATCAATTGAAAAATATTACTCTCTTTTGTTTAGTTTTAGTATAAAAAATAATACCTTAAAGTTTATTTTTTAACTTAAAATTGAATTAAGACTTTAAATGCGAAATAATCAAAAAAACTGCTTACCTTTTAATTTTAGCTAAGCTTTGTATTCTCTGTATAGAAAACGACACTAAGTAAATATCAAGTGAAAGGGCTACCAAACATTTTTGTAGTCATCAAATAAATTTGCTTTCATAGCATTTAAGTAAAGTAAAAGCAGTATTCACACAAAATTACAAAAAATTTAAAACTGCTATTTTTTCATAATTATCAACTGTTATTTTTTAAACACTAAATAAACAAAAACTTTAAAACAATATGTTTAAAGCTATATGGAAATCTATTTTTAAGCATTTAGAGTTATAATTTTCTGTAATATGTAGAAACATTTTTTTAATCTACTAATGAGAGTTTATTAAGCGAACAACAAATGTAAATGAAAATAGCATACATATAATGTATAATTAAGTTTGCTGGTTTATATTAGTTTATATTTATAATTTTTTTTTGAACAGTTTAGCAATTTATGTCGTCACAAACGAATGCATGTAAAATGCAGAACTCAAACAAAATGTGTTGATTGCAATCAAATGTTTTCAAATTCGAGTTCATTGGCAAAACATCGCAGATTTTGTGAAAAAACCAATAAAAATAAATTTGGACAATCGCTACAACACAGTTAGTTTAATTTCGTTGTTTACGTTTAGTTTTAAATAATTAAATTCAACCAAAAAGTCTATAGGTATCTGAAAATAAAAGTTACTATGTTAAAATAACCTTATAATAACATAGGTTATTAAAAAAATAAAACTTGTCAAAGCTTTCAGTTAAAAGAAGCAAAAATTTTTTTATCTCAAGTTATGCAGCAAAAACTACTTTACTAAATACCGGCAGTCAGTGCCGATGATAAGATTTGAATTTTTTATCAGTAACATAAATTATATTTGTTTCATCAAAGCACTCCCCAAATCAAGAAACTAAAAACGTTAATTCTCAGTGATACGTGATAAAATACAGACTCCCACAAAAATAGATCAAACATTATTGTTTGTTATCTTTTACTTTGAACATCGCTATCTCCCTTTGTTTTGCGCTTAAATAATTTTTTCTGCTGATTAAATCGAGTTTTGTAAAATAAGTACACAACTTATTATACGGTTATTAGTTAACTTAATTTATTTTAAAACTTTTTTGTTAATCTTTATTGCACATTGAACCAAATCATAATATAAAAAATTTTAACACGAAAAACAGGTATTAAATCAAAGTTTATATAAAAAACTATATTTATTAGTTCTATTGTCGGAAGGAATTTTGCTATATTAAAATAACACTATCAATTTAACAAGAATATTCAAAAAAATATTAACTTAAAGCCTTTCGAGTTTTTTGTCGTATTCTTTTTCAAAAGTTAAATGAAGTATTTTTAGTTTTTGTTTTACTAGCATGTTTTTTTTTAATTTTGTACAAATACGTCAAAATAAGAATTAATTTTTAAGAGTTAATAATAAAGCTTATTATTTTGATAATAAATGATTATTACAATATATCTTATATATATAAATAAAAGACAATTTTTGCATTTTCTAGATTTCTTCAAACAAAAATCATCAGCATGTTTTCCACTTCTGGCGTCACATTTACCTTCTTTTGTTCAACATGAAAACAGTCACAACTTTTTTCAACTCCCTTTTCAAACAAACTTTTCTCCATTCGATTCAACATCAATTGAAACTCAACATACAAGTGCTAATAAATTAGAACAAAGAAAGAAAACAATGGCTCATGCTCAAGTTCAATGTAATAATCCCTCTGATTCAGCTTTTTACTCTAAAAATATGCATGTAGGTTTTCCAGATACATTTTCGAGTTTTCCTTACGTTTTAAATGCAAGTTCAAAGACTTTTGAACCGTCAATAACAATAGTTGTACAAAAAATGTACCAACTAGATAAGTCTGTTCAAACTGAATTATATACGATTAAAACAACTGATAATCGAAATCCATCGTATTGTAACAAGAAACAACCAAACACTTATGAAAATTTATCTGAAAATTATATTGAAAACAAATTTCTCACCTTAAACCCTCTTAAGTGTGGTGTTAAAAACGATCATCAAAATTTAAACTTACAAAAAAAATATACTACTTTGAATAAATCATCTAATTTAAACCAATGGGCAAATTTATTGTATCAGAATCAAGCTGCTTTCAACCAAAATTGTAAAAATTATCCTTTTTTTCAGTTTTATCAAAATAAAAATTTTTCAAATCAAAACTCATTAGCTTTATACAAATATCAGTTGTATCTAGCTCAATATATGGCTACTATGTATCCTCATATGTACAGTCAAATGCTTACTAATATTCAATTTAACATGATAGGAAAAAAAAGTTCTCAATATCAACTTAACAACCAAAGCTTGTTCGAAAATAAACTCAAAGGGTTTGATAAAATAAATGATTCAGGATTGTTCCTAAACGAAAGTTTGTCTGGATACAAACTTAACAATTCAACAGACAATCTATCAAAAGCAACTGATCACACGAAATTTTTAGTTTCTTCATCGATTTCTGATCCTGCTTCTCACAGCTCAAATGCAAGTACTTTGAACAAGTCATCTGAAAACTTAGTGTCCTCAGACGCTAATGATTCAGAACCAAATTTTTTAGACAGTAAAAAGCAAATACAAACAAAGGAATATGACAAGCTTGAAAATCGAGTCAAATCTCATCCTTACGCAAATTTTAAGCATTATTTTCCAAAAATTATCAATAAGAAACACTTAGTAAATCAGCAAGAAAAAAACAAAGATAAGTACAAATGCAAGTTTTGTGGAAAATTTTTTCCCCGAAGTGCAAACTTGACAAGACATATGAGGACTCACACGGGGGAACAACCTTACAAATGTAATTTGTGCAATCGAAGTTTCTCAATTTCCTCTAATTTGCAACGCCATATCAGAAATATTCACAAAAAAGTAAGTGTATAAATCAAGTGTATATTGTTTTAAAACAAGATAACATTAAGGCCAAACTTATATATAACCAAGAGTTCTATGTATTAACCTAACTCATGCATCACTGCTTAAAAGGCCCTTTTTATCAACTGATATCAAACTATAAGTGTTTTAATTCCTCGTGAACATTTATAAAAATTACTTCATTTTTCATACAAAAATTACTAAAGAAAATTTAAATTTAAAAAAAAATTTCTAAATATTAAATATATTAAATACAAGTACAAATTATTTTACTTAAATTAATTTTAGGAAAGACCTTTTCCTTGTGACATATGTGGTAGGTCATTTGGACAAGCGACAAATTTGGAACGACATTTGAAGAAGCATGAGTGTCACAAGCAACAAGAATTTTTTCATTACTAACTTTATGTGTTATAAATAATTCTAAAGTATAACAAATGCTTCAAGTCATTAGCTTTACGACAAATATTTCTATTGTTTTATGAAAAATATCAACAAGATATTACAGTTTATTTATTTTTAGAATTTTCAACGTCAATGCTTTTTATTTATGTAAACTTATACTTTTTACTTTTAAGCTTATTTGCTCAGTTTTGATATGAACATTATTAAAATATTTTTTAAAATAGAATTAAAATTAAAATAGAATGAGCATTACGCCATTTAGCAACTAATTTATAAAAATTGTACTACAGCATATTTAAATTGCAATTTTAATTTTTAAAGTATGACTACGTTCGTTATCTAAAAACGACAATTTTTTTGCAAACTATTTACAACGCTTGTTTAAGAAACAAAGTTTTGTTAACACTATAAGACATAAATAACAAAAGATGTTGGATTAATACTCAAAAGTAGTTTCTAACTATTTATGATCAAATAATTACGTACATATTTATTGCAACATTGCAATATTTTTTTATACATGTGTCATAGTTTTGCTGCATTTTAATTTATTTTATTTTTCTGCAATATAAATTTTATAATATTTTTACTTTAGTTTGTTTTATATTATAATAAGAGTTTTATTATTTCGCTTAATTGTTTTATTGCAACTGTATTTCACTACTCTTATATCACAAAAAATTAACCAAAATATTTTAAATATATACAATTTTCATATTCTTTTTTTAAAACGGGTTTTATATAAGTTTAAAAAATGTTAAAATGTTTTTCAAGACATTTCTTTTTATTCTTGCAACGCAACTGTTGTAATTTTTTTATTTTAGTTGTTTCTAACAAGCTTTAAGTATGAATGATGAATTTTATCTAAATGCACATTATGACCGTTTTTAAAATATATCTATATGTTGCTTTGATTAAAAAAATTCTTCTTTAGCCTGTTAAAAACTTTTATTTTTGAATACACTGTTTAGAATTTTTTAAGTTTATACAGTTTATACATACAGTTTTTAACGATATTTTTATGTAATATAATTTTTCCAAGAAAACTTAACAATATTTCTAATACAACAGTTTTCGTTTACGTAAAAGACTTTAACTTAATTAATACCAATAGGGTATTTATAACTTCATGTTTTTTTTACTTTACTTTTTGTTCTTATTAACAACTGCTTTTCATGATAACCATATATAAAATATTTTTTTTAATTTAAACATTTCTGTTGAGAATTAAAACTTTAAACTTGTCAAAAAAATCAAGCAAAATAATTGTAAGAGCTTTTTTACTGTCCACAAAAATATTTCAAGCATGCACTATTTGAAACATTCTTATCACAATTTTGCTATCAAAAACTTAAAATTTAGCCTCTGTATAATTTAAATGAATAGTATTGTTAACATTCGGAAGTACTTGAGTACGGGGCGGGCATCTTAATTATTTGTAATTTATTTTAGTGTTTGTTGTAATTAGCCTGATAGTCGGCACTTGGCAAAACATCCAGTTTTAATAAACTAGATTCTTTAATTTGTACACTAGTTTAAAAGTTTATAGTTTTTTGATTTAATCAGTTTTGTCATTATTTTAACTTTCTATACTCCAAAATATTTTAAATAAAACACCAACTTATTTATTAATAATGTTTATTGTTTATGTTTAAAAATACCTTTTGCTTTAAAAAAAATTGTTACAAAAACCACCTTTACATAGATTTGATGTTACTCATTTAACATATTTAGAAATTACATCTTTCAGTAATATTTAAAATTTTAAAGGAAGGAAATAATGTTGAAAACTTTTAAGAAACTTGTCAACATTTTCAAATCAACTTTTTACTAAAATATAAAAAAAATCCAAAGTTTATGAAGTTAAACTTTCTTATTTTTTAGCTACTCATTAGATTTTAAGTTAGCCTACGTTTGACCTTGTAAAACAAACAGTTATATCTTTACAATTAATATAATATATGATTGATCATTAATTTAAAAGAAGTCTCGTATTAGTTCAAGGATAGTTTTTTATTTACAATTCTTTGTACGAAAGTGACTGCCGTTTATTAGTAAAAGTAGACAAGCATCACGACTTCTAATCTTTTATATTTAGAAAATGATTGATCTTTAACTAATATTTGTGGTAATGACCATTTTACAATTTTTTGTTAAATTTTGCTTTTTAAACTTAAAAATTGCCTCTACACATAAAAGTAAAGTTTAAGCGCATATATTCTAAAAGAAAAACTCTTTTCAAAACTTATTTATAATTTTAAAAAAATTGTATTATGGTATAAATGTTTATTTACTAAACTTTAGTTTAGATTACTTTAGATTACATTAAGTGAAAACAATTTATTGTTTTGCTGCATTTTAATTTATTTTATTTTTCTGCAATATAAATTTTATAATATTTTTACTTTAGTTTGTTTTATATTATAATAAGAGTTTTATTATTTCGCTTAATTGTTTTATTGCAACTGTATTTCACTACTCTTATATCACAAAAAATTAACCAAAATATTTTAAATATATACAATTTTCATATTCTTTTTTTAAAACGGGTTTTATATAAGTTTAAAAAATGTTAAAATGTTTTTCAAGACATTTCTTTTTATTCTTGCAACGCAACTGTTGTAATTTTTTTATTTTAGTTGTTTCTAACAAGCTTTAAGTATGAATGATGAATTTTATCTAAATGCACATTATGACCGTTTTTAAAATATATCTATATGTTGCTTTGATTAAAAAAATTCTTCTTTAGCCTGTTAAAAACTTTTATTTTTGAATACACTGTTTAGAATTTTTTAAGTTTATACAGTTTATACATACAGTTTTTAACGATATTTTTATGTAATATAATTTTTCCAAGAAAACTTAACAATATTTCTAATACAACAGTTTTCGTTTACGTAAAAGACTTTAACTTAATTAATACCAATAGGGTATTTATAACTTCATGTTTTTTTTACTTTACTTTTTGTTCTTATTAACAACTGCTTTTCATGATAACCATATATAAAATATTTTTTTTAATTTAAACATTTCTGTTGAGAATTAAAACTTTAAACTTGTCAAAAAAATCAAGCAAAATAATTGTAAGAGCTTTTTTACTGTCCACAAAAATATTTCAAGCATGCACTATTTGAAACATTCTTATCACAATTTTGCTATCAAAAACTTAAAATTTAGCCTCTGTATAATTTAAATGAATAGTATTGTTAACATTCGGAAGTACTTGAGTACGGGGCGGGCATCTTAATTATTTGTAATTTATTTTAGTGTTTGTTGTAATTAGCCTGATAGTCGGCACTTGGCAAAACATCCAGTTTTAATAAACTAGATTCTTTAATTTGTACACTAGTTTAAAAGTTTATAGTTTTTTGATTTAATCAGTTTTGTCATTATTTTAACTTTCTATACTCCAAAATATTTTAAATAAAACACCAACTTATTTATTAATAATGTTTATTGTTTATGTTTAAAAATACCTTTTGCTTTAAAAAAAATTGTTACAAAAACCACCTTTACATAGATTTGATGTTACTCATTTAACATATTTAGAAATTACATCTTTCAGTAATATTTAAAATTTTAAAGGAAGGAAATAATGTTGAAAACTTTTAAGAAACTTGTCAACATTTTCAAATCAACTTTTTACTAAAATATAAAAAAAATCCAAAGTTTATGAAGTTAAACTTTCTTATTTTTTAGCTACTCATTAGATTTTAAGTTAGCCTACGTTTGACCTTGTAAAACAAACAGTTATATCTTTACAATTAATATAATATATGATTGATCATTAATTTAAAAGAAGTCTCGTATTAGTTCAAGGATAGTTTTTTATTTACAATTCTTTGTACGAAAGTGACTGCCGTTTATTAGTAAAAGTAGACAAGCATCACGACTTCTAATCTTTTATATTTAGAAAATGATTGATCTTTAACTAATATTTGTGGTAATGACCATTTTACAATTTTTTGTTAAATTTTGCTTTTTAAACTTAAAAATTGCCTCTACACATAAAAGTAAAGTTTAAGCGCATATATTCTAAAAGAAAAACTCTTTTCAAAACTTATTTATAATTTTAAAAAAATTGTATTATGGTATAAATGTTTATTTACTAAACTTTAGTTTAGATTACTTTAGATTACATTAAGTGAAAACAATTTAAAAGTTTCTTGATATTAAAAAAAGGCAAAAACTAAACTAAATCCTAATTTTTGTTCATTCATTTTTATTTTTAAACGACCAAATACAATGTTTACTGAAACAGGTTGTTGACACATATAGATTTAAAACTAAATAGCAATACTTTTTGGGAAATTAGCTAACTCACACTGATTGTTTTTATTAACCACTTTCCAAGTGAATAGGGCATCTTTAACCATGCTTAAGAAACAAGAATATTTAGAAGGCGAATTTCTATTTAAGTAAAACTTACAATTTGCTTAAACTGACGTGTTAAATAAGCGTAAAACGGTAAAGTGAGTATTTAATTTACATTTAATATAAATAAATAGTTTTACTTAAAATTCATCGAGCAATAATAACACTACAGTTGTTAAATAATTTTATGGTACGTTTTATCTATAAAGTCTACTTTATTTATTTTGTTTCAATCTTTTTCCTATTATTTTTTTAAAATTCTATGCTTTTAAAAATATGTCTATGAATTTATTTCTACTTATGAACTGTCAAAGTCAACTAAATATGGTCATATTTGTAAAGCATCGTTTAGCAATGACAACATGATAGAAGGTTAATAGGTTTGATCTTGAAAAAGTAAGATTTTTTTTACTTTATTAGAAACAATTGTTAAAACTTAATACGTACTAAATCATAAAGTTTCAAATTAGTTTATTACATTAATATTTAAGTAGCTAAGAAGTTGTGTTTTAGCTAGTTAGTGTTTAAAAACATACTTTTGTTTAAGAACTATGTAAAGTTATAGTTTTAAAAGTTGTTTTATTAAACAAATAATTGCAGTAAAAAAACTACTAAGCATGCTTAAAAACAGTACTTCGATTTGTAATACGTTAACAAAACTTTGTAAAAAACTGTTTTAAACAACAAACGAACGTAATAAAATCTTGTTTTTATTTTTAACTTGTTAGGATATCTCCTTAAAAACCAGTATGAGATTTATGAACGAATCTTATCGTTGCTAAAATCATATTAGTTCCGTTTAAATTGACATGTTGTTATTGGGTGCTAAAAAAATATGTGTTAGAAATAACGATGTATCTTGGCTGGATTTCGAAAGTAAAAGTTTAATAAAAATATAAAAATAATTTTTTTAAACTAATTTTCTGATTTATGACTTTTCGATAACCAGAAGCTAAAAAGAATGTGAAGACTATAGTATACGATCTTTTAGTATAATATTTACTTTAAATTTTATATAACAACTTAATATTTTTTTTTGCAAAAATGAAACAAGTTAATAGAAAAAATACAAAGCTATGTAACATATTTAGTTTATAACAGAAAACTCAGACTAGTTTAAAATACCAATTTGATATGCACTAAGTTCCTTCAGATATTTTAACTATGTTTATACAAAATTACAGTCAAAAACGGTACAGCATTTTTCTATATTAGTCTGCAGACTTAAAAGTAAAATCTAGTTAAAATTCTGAAAGTAAATTTTAACATTTAAAGTTTTTGGATTAGTTTCATTACACAATTACAATTAAAAATGTTAATACATGCGTAAATTAAATTTAAACAATTTTAAATAATTAAGAAAAACAAAGTTTAACCTCTAATTAAACTTTAAATTGATACTATTACTTATAAAAGTAAGTAGTTTTGACGCAACAAAATACATTTTTATTACTTTGACGTTAAACGGTTCTTCCCTAATAATGATTGTTATAATCGGGTTATATATTGTTTTTCTGCGTAAAACGTCAAATACGTAAATCTTTTTCTTTTACAGATAAATATTTTTTTGAATTTGAGTTCCAAATAACGTTAAATGACCTTAGTTCAGCTTTATTTTTTCGAATAAATACAAAAGTCACACTATAAAAGTTTTATCCAATACTTTTAAGTATTGTAAATCAAATCATTATTTATTATTATTTTTAATAAAAGTTTACTTTTAACAAGTTAACATTTATTTTCAAGTTGTGTTTGCATACTTATTCGGATTCTGATAACTTTAAAGTCATTTTTTTATAGAGTCTAAAAATCTACAATATACAGTTTTTACAAGAGATTAAAGAATTAATCTTTGAAGCTTTGATCAAAGTATAAAAAATAATTTTTAGTAAAAAGCATTTGTAATATCAAAATAAGGAAACATTATCTTTAAACACCTGACCATATAATAACAACTAACTATGTGATGTCAAAGAAATATATCAACTCTTTTTTGTTAATAACTGCCTCAAGATTTCCAACTTGAACATTAAAAGCTCTCAATCATAAGATTACCTTAGTATTGTTATTTCTCACCTTTAATTCAAGTACTTCCAAGAAAAATAAAACAAAATTATCAGTTAAAAAAAAGCTTTTAATTAAAAAAACGGTTTCAAAAGTATTTATTTAGAATTTTTGTTTTTGTGTATTAGTTTGTAGTAAACAGTTTTTTAAAAGTTTTTATTAATTTTTTTAGTTTTTTATTTATTTATTCATTTTATAAAAGTAAGTAAAACTAACTTTAAAATTTTAGCAATTTCTTCTACTAAAATGAAATCAATAGAAAAAAGAAGCGTTTTTCATTTTAAAGTATAATGACACTGTTAAACGAACATTAAACGATTCTTTACTATAATGTTTGCCTAGAATTATTAAAAAAGATGATGTTTTTAACCAGTAGTGATGTATTTAAAGTTTAACAAAGGACAATTTCATTACGTTGACAAATCAACTTAGGAAGCAAATAAGACATTATTTGATTATTGGGTGTAATCATCACACGATTCAATTGACTTTTACTTACAATAGATTTTTAGAAAAAGACTACTTATATTTGTTATAAGTTTTATAAGAATAGAAGATGATTTAGTAAGGTTTTCAAAATTAAATTAGTAAACTATTTTCATTTAGCTACTTACACATATGAATTTAATAATTTCTAAAATCTTATTTAAATGTAATAAACTTAAGAACGTCATTTATTCAAAACTATTTGTAAAGTGTAAAAAAAATTAACATGCATAGTGTAAGTTAAAAAGTAACGTTAAAACATTTATATCTTGCTCAAAAAAAGAATATAATATTCATAATAAAAAACACTTGTAAAGTCAATACACGGAGACTTTAACTTTAAACACCTGAACTTATAATAACAACTGACACTGTGATGTCATAGAAAGATATCACCTTTTTTTGTTATCATCTGCAACAATACTTTTAATTTACATAATTAAAGCGCTTTATCATAAGATGACTTTATTACCACTTTTTCAAGTAGTTTTAAGTAAAAAAGATAAAACTATTGTTTTTGTTGACAGAGAGTTTTAGCTGTTTTTTGAAACGAAAAAAAAAAAGGTTAAACTCGAAGTGTTGTTTTTATGAATATATAGAGTTGATATTTATTTAATTTAATTGATCTTGAAAGTGTTAAAAAAAGTATATTTTATAAAAGTAAGTAATTAAATTTAACTTTAAAAATTTTTGTTTACAAAATAGAGCGAACATGAGAAAAAACTTAACAATAATTTTTTCTCATTTTAAAGTATAATGACAATATAATACAAGTAAACATAACTTCTTTATCATTATGTTTGCTAAGTACTAACAGATAAAGATGATGTTTTTCACCAGTAGTAATGTTTGAATAGATTAATACAGTTTTCATCAAAAGGTAAACCAATTACGTTGACGATACAACTTAAATGCACAAAAAACATTGTTTGATTATTGGGTGTAATCATCTTATGATGTAACTGACAAAGACGTTTTAGCTTTTATTGTGAATATAATATATACTTACACTAAAACCTTTTAAAGTACAACAAATGTTCTTTTTATAAAACTTTCGTGAAAAAGCTTTACTATAAAGTTTTAGTATATTATATTATTAATTATCGAAGTTAAGTCTTATAATCAAAATATTTTATTCACTGTATTATAAACTTTATAAAGCAACCTCTTTTAAAGTCCTTAAATTGTAATTTAATAAAGCAGTTTTACAGATAACAAAAATGTATAAGTAATCAAAGACATATGTAAATTTATTGATAAATAGCGTAGACTAAACACATAAAATTGTGTAGTATTTATTTTATTGAAAAATTTACAATTTGTTAATCCAGTTTTAAGGATTATGATTACTAGTTAGTCAATCAAAAAGTAAATGTTTTATAAATATGCTATCATAACTATAATAAATTAAACTATACGAAGAACAACAAAGTTGTATAAAAGTATGTGTTTAAAAATTTATTTTTATTAACGTGTGGTTTATAATGTTAGTAACTTATACAAGTTTGTTAATATGAGAAAAGTTTAGATTCAGTAATTAAAACTGCGACATATAAACTTCGTTAGTCACTTAAGTGTGTTTTAACTTAATAAATTTAATGGTTTTAAAAATACAAAATACGTTTTGAGATTTTTAGATACGTTATATATAAAATTTAATAGGTACAGTTACTATAAGAAGTTTTAATAAATTTTCGTATTTTTTTTTAAATAAAAGTTATCACAGTTTAAAATCAGTTTAAAAACAGTAAAGACTATTTTAAACTTATGCGTACAAAACGACTATCAAACTTAAACACATATAAAATAGATGTGTAACACACTTGGCAAATTATTTTTTGTGTATCTTGTTAAACTAGAATTTTCTTGTGGTCGCTTTAGTCGGAAACACTTGAGAAAGGGGGATGGAAATATTTTATTATTATGCAATTTAAACTGTGAATAACAGTTATTCATACTGTCAGAATTGCTAATAGTTTGGTAATTGCTGAAAACTGAACCTAATGTTTTTACTTTTGTTAAACTTCTCCGGGTAAAATACATTTGTTTATTTTTTAAGCAATGTAATAAATATAGTATCAACCAAGTAGAAGTTCATTTAAAGTTCTTGTTAGCAATTTTAATGTTGAAAAATGTATAAAGTTTAGAAAAATTTATAGACATAAAACATCATACATTTTGTAATTAACAAATTATGCTTGATTTTATAAAACATACATTTTAAAATCTTTAAAAAAGGTCGAAATGAAAAAAATACTTTATGTAGTTTTAAGTAATTTTGTATGGGATTTTGAAAGTATTAAGAACTTTATTTATTAATTAAAATTATAAAACACATTTAATCGTACTAAACTGATGTTTAAAACTTTGAAAGTTGAAGCATTTTCTGTGTTAAGGTTTTTGTCAGGCTAAGTTGTTCTAAAATTTACATTGATTCTTATACAAAATAAATTAGAGTTTTTAGCGCGTTTTGTTTTATTGTATAAATATTATTTAAATGAGAACAAATAAAAAGTTAAGTAATAGACATAAAACCTATCGTGTTTGGCGGTTTTAAAACTTTAAAATCTAAACTTAAGCAAAGTTTGTTTAAACAACAAACTTTTTTTTTTTATTTCGATAAGTTTTATTATAGAACATATTTACCTTTATCAATCGTAACAGTAATATACTACTTGTGTTTTACAGGCATAAATACTATTTTGTTATACATCACTAAAACTTTAGACTATTTTAAATAGCTCTTATCTCTAATAAAATAAATAAAGACTTAAATTGGCAGTTATACGAGTTTATTGATAGAGGTGTTTAAATAAATCTTTGTAAACAACTAAATACTTATTAGTTCATTAATTTTTTATATTGTAGTTTGTTTTAAAACAAACAATTCAAAGTTCTCGGTTTAATATCTTTAAGGATATTTTTATCTATTATATAACAAAACATTATTTTGTTAATAATAAACTGTGAAAATAATTCAAAGATTATTTTTTATGTAACATTATCAAAATAAAAATCAGTTGTCAATTATTTTGAATTATTCTTCAGCTACAATAAAAAGATTACAGAGTTATAAAATATTTAGTTACATAATTCAGTTTTCAAAGTCTATTTGGTATAAAAAATATTAAAACTTGTTAAACCTTGATCATTTTAATACTAATTATTAAGTGATGAAATAACCCTAAGAAGTACAGCTAGCAAACAGCAAGGCTTGTTTTTCTAAAAGCACAACTCGTCTTTTATTTCATGTTTTTTCTCTTAAAATCTTAATACCATAGAACTGGTCGTAAATCTTGTTCGTATTTATTTAGTTATCTAAGGTTTACTTTTTAATGGATTCCCATAAAATGTTGTTTTATTACACAAATAACCTATCTTTCTTACAAATAAAAATTACATTTGTACCAGTTTTTGGTTCAAACGCAAAACATTTGTACATGGCGTAGATTAGAGGCATTGAAAAATATATAAATAGATTTTTGCACTATAATAAAGTTCTGTAAAAAAGTTATTTTTAATGTTTACTGTAGAATAAAAAAAATAATAACAAAATGACGTTAACAGGTAAGCAAGTGGTGTGCGATTCGACATTAAAAATATTTTGTCGTATGCATGCAGGTCCTAGGGCAAAATATTCTTTGTAGGTTAATCAACAATATAAATAACATACTATAATTTTTCAAGAAAAATATAAACCTTTGAAGCTTTTGATTACTAAACAATTATGTACAAAAAACTTAGAATTTATAAAATTTTTAAAACATGTACAAAACAGAGTTACTTTATAAGACGTACTATTAACACTTTAAATTTTTTTTTTAATAAACCTGAACTTTATCACTCGAATTACAATCAACAACAAATGTTCAACTCTAACTTTATACCAATCGATCGCGTCAATTCAAGCAAACTGTGTTTTTTACGCAAATTTAAATTTGCTTCTTTTAAATACTTGATTTTTTAAGCTAGTTTAAAGATGCTCTTTTCTTTTGCGAGGTGGTTAATAAAAACAGTTGGTGTGAACAAATAAATCTTTTTCACGGAACTAACTTGTTTGATTCTTTGTTATGATTATTGTTAAAGTACCAATTTTCAGTTGAATGCGTGGCAAATTCACATTCGGTTGAAAAAGTTAATACAATAATAAGTTACTTAAATACAACTTTTCTAAAACTAATTTTTACTCGGAATTACAAACACTATTTTGAACAAAGGTTGCGAGCAGGGACGTAGATTATTACGTTTCTGCAAATCTACAGAAACGTGTACGTATGTGCGAAAAAACTTGCTTTTGTTTCAGCTTGAAAAGACTCTGCTCTTTTAGCTTTTAGTTATCATTTATATTTAGTTATGAACTCCTGAGAGACAATTTTGGCATTTATGTACTCTTTAGAATTTTTAGTGTAGTAAAAATTAAACGAATTAAATACGTCCAAATTGTAACATTTAGCGCGTTAAAGCTTTAAATTGACAAAAAGCTGCATTGCAAAATTGATTCTAGTGGAAGCTGTAGCTTCAAAATCAAAATTATGCAATTTCATTTAACTTAAATACGCATAACTTGTTGTTACTATTGACTACGTTAAACGATTAATTGTTTGATTTTGAAAAAAATATAAATGTTTTTGAGTTAAACTGTGACTTTTTGATACTTATTTTTAATGAATGTTTTCTGAGTTTACACAAGTTGCATGACATAAAGATTCATAGGGGTGTGGAGCAAAATAAATTGCCTTGTATACAGTTATCACTCGTACTTCAACATTCCATTTTTAATGTATTAACATAACTGCATATTTTCAGATTAAATTCAATAACATTAGAGGTAGTTTAAATTTCTGTGTTCCCGCTAAGACGTTATCACGCGTTATTTCAGATGTTTTAAATTTTGCAGATTCATAAATTTTTTGAGCCATCTACGTCCCTGGTTGCTAGTAAAAGTTAAGTTTCAAAATATTTAATTTTTTTATATGGTTGCTTTGCAATATTTTCTTACTTAAAGTTAGTAGTGTTACTTGTTAGTTTAATAAACTTTTTTTTTAAATAAGTGGAAGTAAGCAAAATTTATCAAGTGTAAACTTAAATCTAACATTAAAAACAGTTTATTTTATTACATTGAATAAACGCACATACTATTTCTAAATTACAAACATAGTCACTTAGTTAAAAACTATTATGTTTATTTTATCTATGCAGACCTAAAAAAAATCAAAAAAATTGTTTTCGTTTAATCATCTAAAATTTTGATGTATTTTTTTATGATAAAGAATAAAGATATTTCTATATAATTAAGTCATAAAAGTTTTAGTTAGTAGGTATTTAAGAAAATTATTTTGTTAAAGATAAATACAAAGTATTGTTTAAACTTTTGGCTTTTAGATAATAATGTCTTGAAACCATAAAAACTTATTTGCTTACTTGATCAATCACTAAAAAAAGTGCGACTATGAAATACTTTGTTGAAATTACTTTTGTAAACATTTGTCCTAAATTAACCTAACATTGATAATCAACTTTTATTTATGCAAGTTTGGCTTTATGTTGTTTGTGGTTTGAAGCTTTTAATTAAAACTGTGGCATTAACCTAGCAGTTTACTGATTTAAGTTGAAAATTAAATTTAGTTTATATTTCGGATTCGAAGGTGGTATTTAGAAAACTAGTCTGGAAAAATGAATTGTAAGCATACAGTTTCTGTCACTTTATACAATGTTTGTAATTTGCCAGAAGCCCGTAATACGTAATAAAATTAGATATGTAAAAAATATTTTTGATGCATTAAATAGTTTTTTTTTATGTTCGCAGTATATCTCAAAATATGAACATTAAAATACGCTAAATTTATTTTTAAACAACAATAAAAAAAAATTACACAACTTGATAAGCGTTGAAAGATAAAAAATTAAACTTTTAACGCAAATATTTAAAATTATGATAGATGATTAAAATGATATAAAAACTGTGTTGACTTTCTTTTATAAGAATAAAAGTCTAATATTGATGTTTCTTAAATGAATCTACCGAAACAATTTATCAAGTCTTTCTATATCTTGTTTAAAAAAATTTTATATACATCAAACACCTTAACAATAGTGCATTATATTTAAGATATTGTTAACTAGTTGTTATGAAAATTTAAAGTTTAAATATAAAATGACATTCGTTGTAAATTTTTCAATAAACTATATGTCGAAAAGTTACAAACTTCTGTATAACTAAATCTAATTTGAAAAATAAAATGGACCATTCGTATAAAACGAGCTAATAAACTATTTAGTTGTTTAATGTTTATAGCTGTTTCGATTAAAACCTTTTCCGATTCAAATAATTCTTAAGTATTTTCAGAATATATAACATAAATGTAAACATATAATTTAATATTACATTCATGAAAAAGATAAATGAAAACAAAATTTCAAAAAAAAAATGAGTAATGAGTATTTCATGAAGTACACAGAAAGTTGTTTAAAAATATTCTGTAGCAATGTAAAAAAATACGTAAAAAAAAACTGCTTTGTTTAAAATATATATGCCAAACGTATTAAAATTACAAATGCCTAACGCAATAATAACTAAGTTGTATTATAAGTATATTAAAACAAAATATTTTTTTTTGAATTTAAAGAACATATTTACAATCAAAATATAATATATTAAATAAAAACAATATATTGTAAGCACAACAACTGTTATACGCAAAAAAAAATCTATTTCTGTGAAAAGGTAAAATATACTTGATCAATATAAATCATAAAACTAATAAAACTTAAAATTTGTGAAAGTACTTAAAGTTTATTACTTTTTTAAACGAGTAAAACAGAACATTTTTGACGTAACAGCAAGTTATTATATAAAATTCAGAATTTATTCTTTAAATCTTAATTTTAAAAAGACTTATCAAAAATTTGAACATTAATATAGATAAACAGGTCGAGTTAAATTAATTGTATTTTGTCCTCTTCTTTAAGTAATAATAATTAGTTTTTAACGGCCGTTACAAAACCTAAGTTTATTTTATTTATCATAACTTAAAAAATTCAAATTAGCGTTCAAAACCTAGATTTTGAACGCTAACTTAAAAAAAAAAAATTTTGTTATATTAAAATATATTAGTCTTAAAAAAACGTAGCCTGCAGAACAAATGAGTCAGTCAAAATATAGACCTATAGTAACCTTTTTTAGAAATTTAGCCTAGAATAACTTAGCCCAAAATAAAAGAAATATTAATTCTTGATATGAAAATAAATATCAATAACAATAACAACATAATTTAATCAACTACTAAAACAACTATTCTAAATGATAACAAATAACAAATAGATACAAAAAATTAAAACTTAACTATTAATGAGAATATTGTATACTATCAAAATCCACCCGATACTTTTTTATGCTATCTTTATTTATTTAATTATTTATTTAATTTATGTATAATCGCATTGTTTATATATATTTTCTATTTGATTTTCACTATCACTATTTCCCCTAACCTTTTCTCTCGATCGGTAAGCGGTTCTCGAATTTGACGGAGTGGATTTTGATCGGGAAGATTTTGAACGTGTCCTATAAAAATACTAATAAAAGTCACTTTTAGATTACATAAACAACTATAAATTACTAGATATTTATCAAAAATAAATTAATAGTACAAGGTTGCAAGTAACAAAATAATCAAATGTAAAGAGAAAACAATAACAATTAGCAGTTGCTTTTTACCAACAGAGTACTTAACAGATCAGCCTAAATTTAATTGAAGACATATTCAGGTCTTCAAAAACCCTAAACATTAGTTTATTATGACGTACAAATTTTGAAGCGTGCCTAGAGTTCTTAAACTATTTTGTCCTTTTATTAATTTGTCTTTTTATACAACGATACACTACTAATATGTGTTTTAATAAGGTTGTAGTAGTTTTGCTTAGTTAGTAAGTTTATCTTTTAACTTTAAACTAATGAGTCTTTAATCTTTAGACTTTTTCATGAGTGTTTGTTTTTAGCATTATGTTCAAACAAAAAAAACTTCTTAAATTCAAATACTATTTCTTTAACTAGTATAAATCAGCAGGGTTGCCAAAAAAATTGTAACCCTGAAAATCTTCGAAAAATATTTTAAAAAAACGTTAAGTTTATGTAAAAAATAACTAAAATACCTGGAGAAATCTAGTATTTTCAATAACTTTTTAATTTCAAGTAACAAAATTCTGACTATATACGAAATATTTATAAAATCAGATAGAAAAATCCTTATATTATAAAACTATTTTTTCATTAAAAGTCAATTTAATGCAGTTTTAAAGTATATTTTAAATGATTTTATACTGATTAAGAAAATTTATAAATTTACGTTTGATACTAAAAAAGACCCAAAAACCCTTATCTAAAGTCCTAAAAGAAAGTCATAAAATCTAAAAAACTAAAGAAAAACAATTAGTAAACCTGAAATAAGTTTTATAGAAAATTCAATGGAATTAAGACAATAGAGTAACGTTATAGTTTTAGTGTTATGATCTTTAATGACAATCTAATTTTTTGTAACATGATTGATGTTTTTATTTGAAATAATTTAATTTAAGGTTTGCTGATCACTTAAATCTTTTTTAGAATAGTTATTAGGTAAACTGTTTAAAAGTTTACCTATCAGAAAGTTAACACCTTAAACAACTTAAACATATATTTTAATAAATCTTCTTAGCAATTAATTAGGGTCATACTAGATTATCTTAAAATAGAAAAATATAAAACTATTCCATTAATTTATATAAATTGTTTGAAAACACTATAGAATATAATATTTAACTCAGTTATAACTATCATTAGTTTAAAATTACCCAGCCTAGTTGTTTTTCAATAGTTTTTTTCATATGGTTTTTATTAAATGTCATTGTTACGTTTTTAGTAACTTCAAGTAGTAAATTTCTTAAAATAAAAATGATGTTATTGTTGAGATAAAACAATTAGATATTGAAGTTCTTAAAAACTCTGACTGAATCAGACTAACTTAATATAGTTTCTACTAATTTTTGGCCAATCAGGCTGGCTTTGTTGCCTTAAAAACTGTTTATCAAATGTTTTTAGATATTACAGATATGTTTTTTTTTTAATATTAAAGTAAAATCATTACACAAAAAATAAAGTACTTTTTTTTTTATTCACTCTATGGTGGTTTTTTTTAACATTTTTATCTTTATCAATCTATTTAGAACCTACTGGACATAAGTTTAATTTTTAGTTTCAATGAAAAATTTTGTTTTTAGAAAAATTAAACGAGTTTGACGTCACCTGAAAGTTTGAAAATAAATCTTAAATTACAAATTAGTTAAATTATTACTTTTAAATTTTATGAGTAACTTCAATATCTTAATAATAAGTTTACTTATCAAGTTAAAACTTTTTTGAATCAAATGCAATCAATTAGATTTAATGTTTAAATTTAATTTAAAATCATTTTAAAAGAGTAGTAAATTACTCATTTAACTTTAAAGTATTAAAAAATAATTTGTAATTTAAAGCTTTCATATTAAACTTTTTGTTATATTGCCCTTTGATATAAAACTTTACTTCTTTAATTGTTGTATAAATTTGCATGAAAACCAGTTTTATTAGTCGTTGTTTCAGAAAGACAAAATGGGTGATTCATTTTAGAGCAATAATCATTAATATATCAACATTCTATAATACAAATTAAATTAATTCTTAATAGCGCAACATTTATCCAAATAGCTGGTGACTACTGATATACAACCAAAAATAAAAAAAAACAAACTAATGTAGATGCTTAGTACATCTAGTTTAGTTATTACATATTTTCTATCAAAATATCATATAGTTACAAAAATGTTTATCAAATGTTTTTATATATTACTGATATGATTTTTTTAAGATCTTAAAATAAAATCTTTGCACGAACTAAAGTACTATTTACTTAGTACTTAGTATACCTATATTGGTTATAATATATATTTCTTATAAAGTTTCAATTGTTTTAAAAAACATTGTTTTAATTTTATGTTTCTAAACATTACTTCATATAGGTTACTGGTTGTACGGAGTATTAAACAAATAATGGCGCCAACCGATGATAATCAAAGCAAACTAGAGTATGAGATGAAAGAAACGGTTCTGTGTAAGTGGGGCGAAGAACTCTACACGGCCACCATCATAAAGATTGATTTTACGGAACGGTATCCTTACAAGCTTCACTTCTACGGCTGGTCAGATAATTGGGACAGATGGGCAGACTACGACGATCTCCTAAAGATGACTAAAGAGAACATCAAACTGCAGAAGAAAGCGCAAAAAGAGAAGGCTGAAGCTAACAAGACTAAAAAGTCGAAGAAGAAAAATAAGTCTTTGGCAGAACCAAGCCTTCCGAAAGATGCGTCAAATAATCTAAAAGAGGTAGAGGCTAAAGAACCAGTTGTGGCTTCCATGGCGGTGACGAGTGTAGCTGTTGGCGGGGCAGCGCAGAGACAGACTAAAAAGAAGGACAACCTGAACATAAATATCGAAGTGCCGCCTTGTTTCCATGAAGTCATGCGTAAAGATCATGGTTTTGTACAAGGTAACAACTTATACAAGCTACCTGTAAAGTTTCCCATCTCCAGGATTTTGAAGGATTTTGTTCGTACTGGAAAGGACCGCGCTCAAAAAAGCTGCTTCAATGAGTATAGCAGAACGATCAAAATATACTTTGATTATGCGCTTCAATATAGGTTGCTTTACCTACAGGAAAGTCAGTAGTATGTAGACACTTTCGCTGAACAGTCCAATCCCGCTGTGTCTTACTCATACGGAGTTGAGCATCTGTTGAGATTCTTCCATCATTTTGCTGATCTTCTGTCTTACTCTCAGACCTTGGAGCATGATCACATAAATGAAACTGAAGAAACTACTTGCAAGTTTTTTAATTATTTTAATTCTAACATTCAAACCTACGTGAACTGCTAGATCTAAACTTTAGTGTTGTTGTCTCAGCTTAGATTGGCTTAACGTGTTTTAAACAATTATTGTGTGAATTTAATTTTAATATTTAAGGTTTTAAAGCATGCTCAAGTTTTTTCCATCTTAGTATAATATGCACTTAAGTAAAATTTTGAAGCAAGGTTGTCTAGTCGACCGTAAAAACTTTATAGTTTCTATAATGATTTTTATTAATTATTTTATATTTAATGATCCAAGAACTGATCGTTTTTATATTTTTATATAAGCTTTAGTTCTTTATAAGTAAATTATTTATAAAGTTTTATTTGTGGTGTGCTTTCATTTCAGTTGTTAAACTTTACTTTAATAAAATGTCACTGTATTTGGTGAATACTTTGTAAGCACATACTACTTAATTGGTAAAAAGTAAACATTTTGATTGAGGTCAATGCTTTTTGTAATAAACTTGGAAATTACATTTAAAAAATTGTAGCCAAAGACAAAACTATTAATACAATTGGTTTTCAATGAGAGCTAGCTCATCGTGAGTTAATAGAAATCCCTGTTTTTGCAGAAGCTTTTTTAAACTTAAGGTTTTTTTTCTAATAGTTAAAAAATGCTAGCAACAAAGTATTCTTACAGAATAAAATATTCTGTATATATATTGAACCTGTAACATATACTGTAGTTTAATTATTTATTTAACTTTTATAGTCTAGTGCTACTGTGTTCAGAATAAAAATTTCCATATTTTACTGTGCAAATATTTAAACAAACTAATGACTTTTTAGAAAATTCATAAATTGTATTTAAAAAAATAGGTAAATTATAATTATGTTTTAAACTGAAATTTACAAATAGGGTTCCTAATAGAAGTTTAACAAACAACAGTGTTTAAAAAGTTAAAGTAATCATTTGATTAAGTTTTATTCGGTTTAAAGCTTTTATGGCATTTATATTAAAATTCATGATTATCATATAACTTTTTAGTACTACATATCTTGTACAGAAATCTAAGACAAAATTCATTCAAAAACATCTTTATTAAAGCAACAAACAAGTAAAATCGATTTCGGCTAACGCTTTTCAATTACTTTAGTTAGCAACTAATTTTAAGATTAAATTTTGAGTATATAAATAGTTAGAGGTTACATCAGAAAAATCAATTAACACTAATTAGCATAATTGAGCAAAATTAATTAGACATTCACTATTCATAAATGCATATATAAAAACAGTTTATCAGTAATTTAACTAAGATAAACAACATTAAAAATAAAATAAAATAAAAATAAGCGACAAAATTCAAATAAAATCTATAACAACTTATAAAGATTAGATTTATAAACGTATTGTTGCTTACACAATTTAGGTTTACATGTTTTTATAAATAGAGATTCTAAAACACTAAGGTGATAATCGTTACGAGCTTTACTTAAAATTGAAAAGTTACTATCACTATAGTTCTTTGCGCAATCTGAATTGTTTAATAAGTGTTCAGCTATCGCTGATGATCTATTAGATGGTTTTTTTAAACCAGTGTCCATCCATCTTCTGAGGGAATTAAAAACGTGTTGGTCCCTTCTAATATGGAATCTTTGAGACGTTCTGCCAATGTACTCACTGTCACAGTGGCACTTGTACATATAAATAATTTTGCTTTTTTCCTGATCGGCAGTACGGTCTTTGCAAATTCCATTTAAGGGCTTTCTTGTAGCATGACTGATTCTTAGTTGTACAGAGTTAAAAGTGGAGTTTACAGTGTATTTTACAGTCTTTTATAGAGCAGTTGCTACTTTACCGAGATATGGCAATCTCAAATATACAGGGCATTTTCTAGGACCAAATTTAACCGGTTTTTCAAATTTTGAGATTGTATTGTTAATTGTCTTTCTGACTATATGCGATGGATAACCAAGAGCTTCAAAAATATTTTTTATTTTATCTAATTCCTCTTCAAACAACTTTTTCGAGCAAATCTTGTGTGCTCTGAATACCAAACAAGAGATTAAACCGAGTTTTTGAGATAAAGATTATCATGTTCATTCATGATTATCTTCATGATTATCAATTCATCCAGAAATTATAAAGTTAGAAGTATTACTTTTCAATAAAGTTTTTTAACGTTATTATTTATTAAATGCAGAATTTGTTCTTAGTTTTTCTAAATTACAAAAAAAAAATAGAACACCACTGATTTAAGATTAAGTTCATATGTATCGTATATCTTAAAATACTTTAAAAGCATCAGTTCGTATCATTGTATTTTTCATTTAAGACTACATCAGAAAAAGTTTGCTTTTAAAAATATACTTTTAAGATAAATAAGGATCGACAATTAGGACTGTAAAATAATGATGTTTTATGTGCTATTTTACTTAAATAAAATATTTTTTGAGTTAAGAAAAAATAGACATAAAGTGTTATTAATGTTTGTTTATTTGATAATTTTAATTTTAAACTACTTTTCAACTAATTTTATTTATTAATAAAAATGTTTAAAGAGTTATTTACAAAGCAATAAACTTATTTTATTCACCACAAAATAATGTTATCATTGTATTTTTTAAATATTATAAGAACTAAACTGATTTTGTTAATTTAGTTTATTAAATTTTTATAGTTTTTCCATTCATAATCATCTTTAAGTTATGTTACAAATTTAAAGACATAAAGCTTTTATTAAAGATCTACTAAACAAAACGTCGTAAAATAATTAAAAACCTGTAAAATGCAATAAACTTTTTACGCTACGACTATTTATACTTGTTGAGTGAAAAGACCACCCTTAAGTTATCAGCAACCAGAATGTAAAGCTTATTTGTCAACTAAAGTAACAATTTGATTTTCGATTTTATCTGTTTGAGTTGACAGTAAATCATATATTAAAATTCTGAAAATTCTGGAAATTCAACATTGTTTTCTTGCGTTAAATGTATAACATCATCATTCTAAATGTTTAATCTTACGATTAACTACTACTTAAAAAATGATATATTTTTCTACAAAGAAAAAATAACAGTTTTTTAATATTTTTAAATTTCTTAATTGTTTATAAAAAATGTTCAAGGAGTAAAAAAAAATGAATATATAAATACATAAATAACAAGTTAATAGCAAAATAAATAATAATTTCAAAACTTTATTTAACTTATTTATTTAAATTTTTTAATATCAAAACAACAAAGTGTCTATAAACTCAAGATTAATTTCTACAAATGATTAAATATCTAAGGTCTAATATTTGCTAGAAGTAAAGTTAATTAACCATAAAAATTAAAAACACTTGTGAACTTAAAAAAAAGAAAACTTTATCTTTAAACACCCGAACTTATAACAACACTGACATTGTTATGTCATAGAAATATATCAACCCTTTTCTTTTGTTAACATTAGTCAAATTATTTTTAAATTACATTTTACAAGCGTTCAATCATAAGATGATATAATTGTTTTTTTTTTCCTCACCGATAATATAGGTAGTTAAAAAAAAAAACTCTTAACTTATTTTTTTGTGAATGAGGGCCTTATCCTTTTTTAATTTTACGGTTAAAAAAAAATTTGATAAAAATGCTGTATTTGTTTACTTGAGAGTTCTTAAATAAGTTTTTATTATGTATTTTAACGTAAATGTTTTTGATAAAAGTTTTCATATTATAAATGTAAGATATTTATGAAGGAAACTTTAAAAGCTTCAAAAAACTTTACTTTAAATAAAACTAATTTTCAAAAATTTGAACAATAGAAGTTTTTCTCATTTCGAAGAAGTACAATGACAGTATTAGATGAACTATCAACATTTTTTTACCATATTGTTTGCTAAGCACTAAGAAAAAGGATGATACTTTTACCAGTAGTACAGTTTAAATAAAAAAAATTAAACTTAACAAAAGGATATGTACATTAGCTTGGTAATGAATTGTAGAAAAATAAAGAAACATTATTTGATTATTTGGTGTAATAGTCTCATGATTTAATAGATAGCTTACTGACTTATAATTTAAATAGATCTTATGAAAAGACTACTTACGTTTGATATAAAGTTTTGTAACAGTACAACATGATCTAGTAAGGTTTTAAAACTTCATTTAGTAAACTGTTTACAATTTATTTACCAAACAAAACAAATTAAGGAATTTTTAAAATAAATTGTAATTTAATATAAGAAGTTTTTTTAATTTATACTGTACACTTCATTTATAAAGACTTATGCAGTTTTTTCCAAGTTAAAATAAATCTATGTCCAAATAGTGTAAGAAAACTTAAAAAAATTATGACAAATTAATTCTTTTTAAATCTAACAATGTAAAATATATATATACATATATATATGTGTAAATAAATAAGGTTTAAAGTTAGTTATCAATAACATTTGAAAGTTTGATAGTTTAAAAGAGTAAAAAACGGTAATTGAATTATTTAAAAATTAAAAACTTTATTTAGGTCCGTCTGTGAAACTATGACACAAATTGAAATAAAAAGCAAAATAATTAAATATTATAAATCAAAGTTTATTGTTAAATTGAATTTTTACACAAAATTTTTTTCTTGTTTGAATATATTTCATACTAAAATTACAAATGCCAAATGCAAAAAACAATTAAGTTGGAATATAATTATACTAAAACAAAAGAAATCAAGAAAAATTGTACTAAATTAGTTAATATCAAAGGCTTAATACTATTGAAAAGTAAAAAAGTAATAGACTAGAAATTTTTAAAAGTACTACAAGTTTATTACTATTTTAAACGAATAAAATAAAATATTTTTGACGTAATAGCAAGTTATTCAAGAAAATGCAAAATCTAATCCTAATCTTAAAAAGACGTATTGAAAATTTGAACATATGTATTCATAAAAAGGTCAAGTTAAATTGTTTGAACATACTGATTGCCTTTAATTGTATTTGTTTTTGTAGCTAAAAATAATAAGTTCTTATTTAGGCTAAATGCTCTAATTGTTTTAAATTGTTTCAAAGTTTATTTGAAACTTATTTCAAAATGGTATTAATATTTTAAAAAGTATTAACCTTAAATTTTTTTATTTCTTAGAATTTTTCAATTTAAACTTTCGTAAACTTCGTTTAACTTTTTAAGTTTAATCAGTTAAAAAGTTGTCAAATACTATATGAATTATATTTTAATTACACATACAAAGTGGCAATAAAACTCAAGCGTATATGAAGTATATGTATCACCCACTTGGCAAGAGAAGGATATGTTGTAAGTCTTTAAACTGACAAATTACTTTTCGTTGTTTCAGTCGGAAACTCTTGAGAAATAATGGATGGAGTAATTTACTTATTGAGCAGTTTTAAAACTACCTTAGCTTTATTTCATTTAATCACAAAATCTTCCATTTTAGTTATTATAACTTTTTTTTTTATTTACCTAAATTCTCTTAAATTGTATATTTTGTGTTTAATTTTGTAAAAAGACGAAATTAAAATATCAGACTACTTTTATTAAGCAATTTTATGATAATAGCAACATGTGAAACAAAATTTTACCAGAATAAACGTTTTGCTAAAATAGAATTAATAAAACATCAAAATTTATGAACAATTAAGAACTTATGTTTTTAAATCATTTAGTACATTTAGTTTGAGTTAAATTAGTAAAAAACATAAAAATTTGTAGGAATAGGTATTTTGTTACTATGTTTTTAAAAAGTTAAAAGAAAAATAAACTAATTTATATTACTGAATTGTCATATAAGATAATATCTTTAAAAAGCATTTTTTTTTCAGAAACTTAATTTAAAATAGTCATTTCTTGTTTTTGAATTTTACAAACTTAAAATTAATAACTTTTTTAAAAACCAATTAAATATTTTTATCTCAAATTAACTTTTGTTGTTTGACTTTGTGTTTTTTGCTAAACAATACAAAAGAGAGCTACAAGCTTATTATTGTTTTTGAAAACTCTACTATAAAGTTTTGTTGACAAAGTAGACTATTAATATAAACTTATTATCAATAAAAAAAGGTTTATCAATAGGAATAGCAACAATGTACTATTTGTGATAACTATACATAAATACTGTTTTGTTATTCGGCACGAAACTGTCAGTTAAAAATTTCTAAAATATTTATCTAAAAATATTCAGATAATTCGGCAAAGGTTTTAATCAATTATCTGATTTGAGAAATATAAACTAACAAAACACATTTTTAGTCAACAATGAAAAATATTGTATATTGTTAAAAATTTTTTTTCAAGACCAAAAGAACAACAGTTAAAACTCAAGTAGAAATTTAAAAAATCAACATAACAAGTAAAAAAATAGTTTTAAAATTTACGTGATAAACCTAACAAAAAATTTGTTACAATAAAAATATACTTTATATGCAGCCAATAAGTATTTACTAATTCAATGTAAAACATATACAAAGTATTTACACAAAAAGGTTATCATAACTAATTAACGATGGTATAGTTTAGTACAAAAATCGCTTTTGAATGTTTAGCTAAACTTAGGCGTAACACATTTGCTTACTAAAATCAGATATTATTATCTTTTTGTATTAAAAACTTAACATTGAATTGTTTGTAGATCTTGTATCTGTGTTCACATAGTTAATTCTTTAATATACTCATATAACTAAAGTTACATTTAATATAGTTTGTTAATACAAACTGTTTTTTTAAATATATAGTTATATTAGCTTATGACGTAGATTTAGACTACATAAGCTTTAGCTCTAAAGTTGTTGACGAAACTACACATTATAACTTTTCGAGCAAAACAAACTTTTTAAAAGTTTTTAAATATTTTGAATGTATTGAAATTATCCATCTGAATATTTGGATCAATAGCTTTTTAGATAGTGTTCAAGTTGAAAAACTTATCTGCTAAGTTTGTTATTCACTTAACAAAAATTTACACCGTAAGATAATATATTTGTATAAAATTTTAGGTTTTGCCCCAAATCTACAAAGTTTTATAATACATCGTAGAAAATTGCTGAGAACTTAATTTCTTTTTATTGTTTTAAGAGGGTTTGTTTAGTAATTAAAGAAAACTAAGTTTTATAAGGAATAAAAAGTAAAATAATTGTTTTTATCTTAAATAAACTTTACTAAAAATCAAATAAGTTTTGTAAAAAACGGTAGTTTTTTGTATAACTAAGAATTATAAAAGTTTCATTTAATTGCTTCTATCTTTAACTTTTAATGATACAAAAAACAATCAAATAACAATTTGAGTAACTCAAATTTGATTTTGTAAATAAACAAGTTTAAATATTAGATAACCGATTTAAGTTTCATAAAACAGAACTAACTGAACTTCTAATGCAAATATTAAAAGTAAACAGATGAATAAAATGAAAGTAAAACTGAAATTGACTTTCATTTTAAAGAATCTTTATCTAGTATTGATATTTTCATAAAAGCATCATAAAACGATTTATCATTTCATTGTAGAACTAGTTCAAAGAAATTTATGTAGATCAAACACTTAAACAATAGTACATTGTATTCGATGTATTGTTAACTATGCACCTGTAGAGTTTTAAATAAAAGGCTAGATTTTTCGAATAAAAGTATGTTTCTATAAAAGTTCAGAAGTTGTTAATTAAGATAAATAACAATTAGCTAAACAAGCTTATAAATTATCTTGTCTTTGATGATTGTAAATTAGAAAAATAACGCTTTTTAAGAGTCGTAGCAATACTTATCAAACAAATACTAGTTCGATTTTTTAAGTAAAACATTTTATATGTGTCTTAAGTGTTTTTATTAACAAATTGTCAGATAAATGTCATAAAAACTACATAATTTATCTTAATAATTTTATAAAAACAAAAGTTAAAATTGTGGAATAAATTAAGTGACACAGTCTAAGAACTCTAATGGAAAGTTAAATTGTAAGTATATTATTGAAATATAAAATTTATTACTAAAAGTTTCAAAGACGTTCTAAATATATTGTTATACTGATATATACTAGATTTATTGTATATACAAATGCTTTTAATAACCAGATAAAACATTTTTTTTCTAGATAAAACAATTAGTTTCTGAATTGAAAATGTAGGTTACAACTTTCTGTGATTAAAACTATATTTTTCTTACAGATTATTTAAAAGCGTAATTGTACATTTTACTACAAAATATATATATACACAATAGATACTGAAGAAAAAAAAAGCTCTAAATTTTGATTATTGGAAATTCTTATGTATATAGACTTTTTTTAGAAACTGTAAATATATCAATAAACCCAGAGTCACAAAAGACTATTTATTTGTTGCGTTTGATATACTTAAAAAATGCTTTTTGAAACAGCAAAAGATGAAAAAAAAAGTTATAAGTAAACTATTGCTTTTGATAATTCATTTTACAATAAGTCAGTATTTCGAATTTTTTTAAACTTCTTATGTTGTTAAAATATGCTAGTTTAAAAAATTCAATATACATTTATTCAAAATAAATTTAACTTTACAAAGGATTCAAAAAGTATTATGGTCTGATAAAGTAAAAATTTAGTATATACAAAGTAGATGTATCACATACTTAACAACAAGAAACAATGATATCTATAAAGTAAATATAAAGTTGTTTCAGTCGGAAATATTAATTAATTATTAAAATATTTAAGCAAAATTTCAAAAGTTTTATAATCCAACAATTAATATGTTTAAAAGAGAAATACAATTAGTAAAACAATTAACTAGTTTCATTTATCACAAAATAATGTTATCATCGTAATATTTCAATTTTCTTTAATAATATAACTAATGTTTTTTTTGTTTTTCTGTTTACATTGAATTTATTTACAAATTTAAGAAAGTAAAGATCTACTAGACTAAAATCTCGTAAAATAACTTAAAATACCTGTAAAGCGCGATAAATTTTTTACGCTTCGACTGCTTAATACTTATTGAGTGAAAAGCCTACCCCTAAGTTAGCAGCAAGCGAAACACGAAGCTTATTCGTTATTTGCTACTCAAAATCACAACTTGATTTATCATTTTATCCGTTTGATTTGACAGCTTATTATCAGTTAATAGTCGAAAGTTTTTGTGATTCATTTTGTAAAACTTCTTCATTGCAGATAAGAATAATATAATCTTTTACATACGTATACAAGGTTTTTTTTAAGCGTACAGTTTTTAGAATAGTTAGAAAAAAAAATGTAACGTACAAAGTTAGGCAACATAACTGAGAAAAGAAGTTTCTAGATAACATTTTTTTCACAAAATTCAATATACTTTATAAATTTTGTCAATATTTAAACACTAAAAATAATAGTATTATGCAAGTTTAGTTTTAGTCGTTTGTAACATTATTACTGGTAAAGTTTTAGTTAACGTAATTGTATATTTAAAATCGAGATTAGTGTATCTGTTTTTGTAAATGATATAAATTTCTTAAACTTAAGTAGAAATCTAGTGTGTATAAAAACTTTTACTGAAGTAATTTACCTTCTATGAGTTCTGTGAGTTTCTATAAATACAATTTGTTATGTAAACCTCGAAAAGCACTATTATCCTAATAAACTAGTATCGATTTTTAAAACAAAAGGCTAAAAGTATTACAGTTAACTAAGTATTAGTATATGCCGACAAGTAAATAAAGTTCTGTTTTGTATCTTTTTTTCTTTTTCCATTTGCCAAAATGCCTAATTTTTAACTTACACTTATTTTCAAGAATTACTACCTAAAAATTTTCGCAAGCATTTGTATGCAATCACTTGTGCAAAAAATCTATAATTAATGTTTGAAAAAAGTTTATTCTAAGAAAGCGTAATAAAAGGAGTTTTGTTTTAAATGTTAAGTTATTTAATATTTTTTCTTACAAGCTTTTTAATTTGGAACCTAAACTTAAGTTTGAATTCTAATCCTTTACTTAAGAAGAAAAGAGAAATCTTTTTTTTTTTTTTTAACATAAGAATGTTAGTTTAATCTAAACAAACTTCGTCATTTGCAAACTACTTGTCGATACCTGCCGAAAAAATGTTTAATGTCATACAAGCGAAATAAAAAATCACAAAAAAACAAAAAATCAAAAACGAAAAATAATCACAAAGTAAAAAACACGTCGTTTCATTGCTAAAATCACATCTTCAAAGGATAAGTGTTCTTCAAATGAAATTAAATTCTCATTTAAAAGGCAACCTGTGATCACAAATAACAAATGAGACTAGTTTACTGAGTTTTCTTATGTAAAAAAATTGTTTAAAAAGATATTGTTGACTTTATAAGTTGATTTTACTTGTAAAATACAATAAGCCTTTTAACGAAACAAATCTACAAAAACTACAAGCACGTTTTTATATTTTAGCTAAAATTAATGATAAAACTTAATAAACTACTGAAATGTCAGAACAAGCTTAAAATTCTGAACGTTTTTGGCAATAAAGTTGTTCTCTTTGTCGCAACTCAAGCTTATTAAGTCTTTAAAAAGTAGGACCATCTATTTGACTAGCATTAGTTTTTAATTCCTGTTAAAATAATCGATAAATTTTTATTAAAAAGTGTTTCTGAGCTACTTATGTGCATTTGTTATTACTTCTAATGTAAGCACTTTAGCATTTGGTGATATCTTTAAATTAGAGTTTACTTATAATAATTATTAAGTATACTACTAATAATATAACCGAATAATTAATAAGTATTGTTTTCATCCAAATTCAACATTTTAGTCGTTACTAAATTAATCTAGATAACTTTGTCCTATCGTTTTTATAAAAGCAAAATGTTTGTTATCTTTATTCTGATCAAAGTTTAAAAAAATTCGTTTATTAATATCAATGTCCTTATAGTTACGTCATGTAAAGTAACTTGCTAATTTTTAAATATGATTGTGATATAAATACATTAACTTAAAAACCTCATCAGAAATAAAAATACCTATAAGTTTTAAAAAGTAGTTTTAAACATAAGTTAACTGTAGTAAATAAATTAAATTTTATTTTTGCTTTATTCTTCTTCAATTCCAATTTTTTTGTTCATATTTATTCCTAATAGAAAGTTTTATTATTTAATTATCTGTAAGTATTCTATGAATAATCTCTTATAATAAGAGGAGTGAATTCATATCGTCTTGTCGAAATATGAAAAAGCTCTTCTTAAGATATAATAAATTTTGAAGTATTTTATAGTCATTTAACTGTTTTCTTTGTAAATTTTAGTTGTTTGATTAGTTAGATGAATAATCGATTTTTGCACTGAATTTTTGTAATGCAAAATATTACGTCATACTGGTTTTTGTGTTTTTGCAAACCTTTTGCATCTATGTTTAGTAAATTGCTTTTTATTTTAAACTAAACTGGCTGATGATTAAAGCTTTGTGAAACATATGTACTAGTATTTTTAAATTTGTTTTTTCCCAATAAATTATATATATATATATATTTATATAATTAAGTTATTTAACTTAATAAATTAAATTTTCACACTGAGCCCACCTTGAGGGCTTTATTAATAAAAAAGTTTTGAATACCATGTAAAAATTTTTATTACGACAATATTTCCAAATAACAAAGAAATATTTGTTTTTTATTTGAAAAGTTTGTTATTTTTCATCGATCACTTAGTTTAAGCATCTTTTATTTAGTATTTTTATCTCAAAAGGTTTCTACCAATAAATAATAATTTATGTTATACATGGCTTTTTTTATTAACTTTTTTTTGAAATAAACATATAATTTTATTGATATTTATAGAATTCTGTTGAACAATCAATATAAAACTTTATTTTTTATGAAATCGTAAAAAAACTTATGTCACTGTAGACCAAGAAACATTTTCATCGTGCATTTATTAAGACTTAAATTATTAAAAAACATTACAAGAATTTCTACAGCAATTACTAGTTTAACCTTTGTATCATTATATGAATAGTATTGTTAACATTCGCAAGTACTTGAGTACGGGGCAGGCATCTTAATTATTTGTAATTTATCATTATGTTTCTTGTAATTAGACTGATAGTCAAGGAAATTACTGGTCATCCTGACCTTAAGATTACAGTAGACTGATTTTTCCTAATAAACTAATGTTAACAACTCAAAATTTGAAATTTTTTTTTATTGATAAATTATAAACCACATTTTTTATCATTTAAATTCAAAGTAGTCTTTAAAAAATTCTTAATTGTTTAATAACCTAAAAAGTATAATTAATAGAAATAAAGCATGATTTTCCAGAGCTTAACGTATTTCCTTGCAATTTTTTTCCAGTTTAGAACTAAAACAAAGAATTTTAACATAAAGTTTGTCAGCTAAAAATTTTTACTAGAAAAGACGTCTGTAAATAAAAAAGTATACTAGTAACCTAATAAATGCATAGCTTTGTAATATGATTCGAACATAATACTGTTTAATTAGAAACAGATATTTATGAAAACGATTGTAAAATATAGTCATTAAAATAGTTTAAAACAACCTTAATTAAAAGTAGTTTATTTTAAATTGGTTAGGTGATTAACAAAAAAAAAAGAGTTATTAAAAAGGCATATACAACTTTTTTAAACATTAGGAAATGCAGCGTTTTAAAGTTTTATATCCTTTCACTAAGTAAAAAATCAAATGTTTGTTAAACTTGATAACAAACTTCTCCATATTTACGAACGACATTATTTCTGATTGATCATGTTATTAAATGAACTCCTGTATTAGTTCAACGACAGTTTTTTGTTTACAATTGTTTGTACAGAACTGACTGCCGTTTAATAGTAAAAGTAGACAAGCATGACAACTTTTAATCTTTTATATTTAGATATTGATTGATATTTAACTAATATTTGTTTTAATGACTTTATTATTTTTGTCTGTTCGTACTCTAGCTTAATAAATACATAAAGGTATAAAACTTTGATTTATTTAGAAAGACTACCTGAACTGCATTAATAAAATGCTCTTAAAAACAAATTATGTTTACATAATGATAAAAAAACATCTTTAATTACTTTCGCTATTTGTTTTTAAACATATTTTATAGTCTAGTCTATACTATATACATAAATTTAGACAGTTTATAAAAAATAAAAAAGTTTATGTATTTATTTTGATACTAATCTTCTTTGAAGCTTAATTAGATGTGTATGCGTTAGGTTTCTATAAAACAGTTATTAATTATCAAAGTACTTACTGTTTAAAACTGCAAAAAAAAAATTAAACATGTATGATATCCAAATTGAAAAAACCGTTTTCATAAATTAAATTGTAAAAAATCGACGCGCTTATTGAAAAATGAACTTAATTTTATTAGCACGTTTAGTGTCGAAAAATAGTGTTAAAATTTTTATAATTTGTAGACGTATGCACATTATGTGATTACGCTATTAATTAAAATATAAATAATCTTTGAAAATAAGCAAGTTTGGAATGACTTACATTGTTATTTATACTTTGTTTTTATAGTTTAATATTCACGTACTTGCTTAAACAGAATGACATAAAATTCTACAGGCGATTTATTATAATAAAAAGCACTTGTAAAGTCAATACACGCAAACGTTATCTTTAAACACCTGAACTTATAATAACAACTGACAGTGTGATGTCATAGAAAGATATCAACCTCTTTTTTGTTAACATCTACCTAGAAATATTCAACTTACATATTACAAGCGCTTAATCATAAAAAGATTTTATTGTTGTTTTGTTTTCACCATTACTTGAAGTACTAACAAGAAAAGTTAATTTAAAATAATAGTAAAAGAAAACTTTAAGTTGAAAAATAAAAACGGTTTTAAAATTGCCTAACTATACAATACTTTTTCTTAAAGTGTTATTTTTGTTTATTAGTTTGTATCAAATAGTTTTCAAACAAATTTTAATATTTTTTTTATTTCTGTGTTCTTATAAAATTTATACATTTTATAAAAGTAGGTAAATCAAACAAAAAAAATTAAAAGCTTAAAAATTTCTCATATTAAAATGACTTCATAATAAGATGAAGTTTCTTCTGATTTTTAAGTATAATGACATTTTTAAACAAACATTGAAAAATTATTTACGATAACGTTTGCTCAGTACTAAATAAAAACACAATGTTTTTACCAGTAGTGATATTTAAATAAAAACTTTTAATCGAACAAAGTACAATTCTGTTACGTTTACAAAGCAACTAAGGAAGCAAATAAACTTTATTTGGTTATAAGGTGCAATCATCACATGATTTAATTGATTATATGTTAACTTTTTTTTACAATAGATCTTTAAAAAATGACTACTTATGTTTTTTTTTAGGTTTTGTTTGAACAGAAAATGATTTATTAAGGTTTTAAAACTTAAGTAAGTTAACTAGTTTCATTTAAATTACTTACACATATGAACTTGGTGAAATTCTAAAATATTATGTAATTTATGAAAGTTGATTTTTTCTGTAAACTAAATATGTTTAAATTAACTAACTTGCAATGTGTATAGTTTACTCAAGTATTTTATTAAAATTGAAGAAATCTATGTCCTTTAGGGGTTACAAGAAAATTTGAACAATTTATGTCCAAATATTTGTTTTAAAACTATAGCTTTATTGAAATAAAACTTATAAACACTAAACAATGTACATAAAAATGTTTAAAGTTGCAGTAATTTATAAAAATGTTAGTTAAAAAGAGTAATCGCGGCAATTAGATAATTAAAAGTTCAGATACTAAAGTTTTTTTTTTAATTTAATTATTAATTTATAAAACAAATTTTCTAAAATGAGAAACTTAATAAATACTATAATTCTAAGTTTGTTTTAAAATTTGATAATTTATTCATAAGTAACATACCTTTAATTGTAAACTTTTTCTTATTTACGTATGGTACGTAATGAAACTATCAATTCCATAAGAGAATAGTAATAAACTTTGATATTTAGTATATTAAAGCAAAATGAAAAAATTAAAGAAATTCAGTTACATCGAAGAGTAAAACACTTTTTAAATATTCAAATAATAAATACGATTTTTTTTAAATCTTTAAATTTAAGAAAATAAGCTTTTTTAGTAAAAAGATAAAAGATAAAAGTTTACAAAATTAAAAATGAATGTAAATATTTAAAAAAATATAAGTTTTTGAAAGTAGCTTAACTCTTTACTTTTTTTAGAGAGTAAAGTAAACATTTTTCGACGTAATAGCAAGTTATTTAAGATAAAGCAAAAAATAATAATAAAAAGACAGAATAAAAATTAAACATTAGTATTCATAACAAAAAAGATTCCTAAAAAGGTCAATGTAAGTTATTTAAATAAACTGATTGCCTTAAATATGCATTTGTAATAATTAATAATAAATCTTTATAGTACTTAATTTAGGTTGAATGCACAAGTTGTATTAAATTTTTTGCAAGTTACTTTGAAACTAACTAGGAAACGGTATTAAAGTTTTAGAATTTTAATGAACTTAAAAGTTGATATTTCTTAATACTTTGTAACTAATACTTCGATTAACTTTGTTAAACTTTTCAAAGTGAAACATTTGAATATTTAATAATCTGCTTAAACACAATAAAGACTAACTTTCAATTACACAAAAAACGACAATAAAACTCAAGCATGTATAGAATAGATGTATTACATTCTTGACAACTTCTACTTTTGTTATTTCAGTTGGAAACACTTGAGAAAGGGGAATGGACAAGTTTGATTATTAAACAGTTTTAAATTCTTCTGAGCATATATTTACACAATCAGAATTTCTATCAGTTTAGTTACTTTAGCTTCTTATTTGTTTGTTCAACTAATATACTTTTATAATTGTAATTGTTTAAAGTACTTTTTCTGTTAACTTTTTTCCTAAATTACAAATAACACAATGACAATATTTTTTATCAATCATTTATGTTTGTGTTGAATTGAAAAAAATTGTCAGAATAGGTATTTTGTAACTATGTTTTAAGGATATTCAAAGATTAATTAAAAATGAATATTTGTTAATGAGTTGTCATATAAAATAATAACTTTAAATGTTATTTGTGTAGTTTGTTGAAACTCAATTTAAAACTTTTTTTTCTTGCTTTCGAATTTTACAAACTTAAAAAATTATACTTTTATTACGAACTAAATTAGTATTTGTTACTCGAATAAAATTTGTGTGATTTCAATTTGCGTTTATTCAGCAAAACAATACTAAATTAGCTATAAACTTGTTATTGTTTTTGAAAACTTCAAAACATAGCTTTGATGTAAAAGTAAACTAGTAATTTGATATTTTAACAATTTTACCAAATTGCGAACATTTTTTTTCGTTCAACAGTAATAGTAACAATGAACTTTTTGTGATAACTACACATAAACACTGTTTTGTTATTCGGCACGAAACTGTCAGTTAAAAATTTATATTTTTTTTATATTAGCAAAACTTTAATCAATCATCTGATTGAAGAAATAAAAACTTACAAGTATAATTTTTGTTAAATAATGAAATGTTTTGTACATTATTAAACAAATTTTGTCAACACGAAATAAAACAACAGTTACATTTCGAAAGTAATTTTTAAACAGACCTACCAAAATAAAAAATGTTTTTTTTTAGATTTACGTGGTACACAAAACAAAATACTTTTGTTTTACTTATAATACAGACATACTTTGTATGAAATCAAAAAATGTTTACTGGTTTAATGCAAAATAGACACAAAGTGTTCAAACAACTAGATTATCAGAACCATTTCACGATGGTTTTGTTGAGTAAATCATCGCTCTTGAATGTTTAGTTTAAAATATTTTACTTAAACCACTTGTTTTTTATCTTCATCTTATTGTATTTTAAATTTAATATCCAACTGGTTGTAAATATTTGTTAAGTTATTCATCGACAGCTTATTCTTTAATAGATTCATAGAAAAAGAGTTAGATAAAGTTAAATTAAGCATAGATTGTTCATACAATGTAGTTTTTTTTTTAATTTAGCTTTTATGTTAGCTTATGACGTAGATTTAGGCTAATAATCCTATAATTTTAAACACATCGAATCTTAATTTATAAACGAAAATAGATAAAATAACTTTTCAAGCAAAAAAATCTTTTTAGAATTTATAGAATATTAAAACATTTTTAACGCCCCGAAATCAACAAAACTAATATTTAAACATATAGCTTCTTAGATAATATCGTAATGCAAAAACTTATCTACTTAGTTAGTTAATCATTAAAAAATAGTTAACCAAGTTATATTAAAAAAAAAATATTTTAATATAATTTTAAATTTTGCCCTAAATCAGGGGTCGATTGCCTTACACATTTATTTTTTTTACTTTCTACTAAAAGTTGTGCACAGACTGCTTAACTCTGAAAAAACTTTGCTGGCAGCATTTTTGTTTTTAATTAGTCATAATCAATATAAATATACTTTTCAAAAGCAAAAATGTGATAAAATAATCATTATAGAGCATTAGTAAAAACTAAACTAACAGCTTATTGTAAACTTTTCACACTAAAACTTTTTATGTTATAATATGTTTTTCAGCTGAAAAGTACCTAGCAGGCCGCAGGTTTTGGCTTCAAGGGCTGCATTTGGCATACGTTCCGCAGTTTTACGACCCCTGCCCTAAATATACTTAATATTAAATAAAATCTAAAAGACTCCTAAATCCTAATTTTACTTGGTTTATTTTTTTTAAGATATGTTTTTTTTTATCTTGTTATGAATTTGACTAATAAAACGCTTTTTTTTTTAATTAGTAGTTTTGTGTATAACTAAGAAATGTAAAAATATAATTTATTTGCGTTTAATGCTTATTCATTTTAAACTATACAAATTACAGATAAATAACTATTATAATATTTTATAATTAAATAAGTTTAATAGTTATACAACCGATTTAAATTTCAAAAAACAGAAATGAATTGAACTTTTAATTCAAACACTTATAAAAATAAACTGATATAAAAATAAAAGTAAAACTAATATTGACTTTCATTTTGAAGAATTTTCTATTAAATATAGATATTTTAAAAAAGCATCTGTAAAAACGGTTTATCATTTCATTGTGAAACAATTTCAAAGAAAACTTTGTAGATCAAACATCTCAACAATAGTGCATTATATTTGATGTATTGTTTACTCTGTTTCTTAGAGTTTTATGTAAAATGCTTGATATTTCGAATATAAGTACGTTTCTTTTATGCATGTTAAGAAGTTATTAATTAACAAAGATAACATTTTAGTAAACAAACTTATAAGTTATTTTGTGTGCAATTATTATAAGTAAGTAAAAGCAAAGGTATTAAATTAAAATTAAAGAAAAATATATCAAACAAATACTAGTTCGGATTTTTTCAACAAAAACATTTTAAATTTGTCTTCAGTGTTTTTAGTACAAGGTGCATATAAAGCATTCAAGATCATAAAATCAGTAATAGTTTTTTAGTGCGTTTTCCACAATTAAAGTAAAAACTAAAAGAACAACTAACTAGCAAAGTATAAGAATTCTAATAGAGAGTTATATTTTAAATGTTCTATTATTTTATGAGTTTTATTACTAAAAATCTCAAAAACGTTCTAAAAAATATGCGTTTAATAGTATAACTAGATTTATTACATAAAATTGTAGTGGCGAAAATCAAATAAAAAGCTCGATTTTTTTACACTGAACGGTGAGCAAATAGTGTGCAATTGTGATTAAAGCCTTATTATAAGTTTTAAAGTTAATTTAAAAGCTTAAGCGTACATTTTTATGATGTAGACTCAATGAAAAAAAAAAAGTTGCTCTAAGTTTTTAGAAACTTTATTTTTATTTCAAACAGCTTGCATACAAATTGTAAACACAAATGACTAAAATAAATAAGCCGAAGTCATCAAAACTTATAAATTTATTATGTTAATAAACTTAAATAACTCTTTATGAACCGCATAAGTTTCATTTATTTATTTTTATAGCTAAATATTGATTTTTATAATTCAGTTTTTAGTGAAATCAGTGTATCGAAGTGTTTTAACGTTTTGTGTTATTAAATGTGCTAGCTTAAACAAACTACTATAAATTGACTTAAAATTAATTTAACACTTTAGAATATACTTAAAGTACTATTACCAGGATTTTTCGAAGTTTAGGGTATATAAAGTAGATGTATCACAAACTTAACAACAAAAACACTATCTTGATAAAGTTAAATTATTTTATTGTTTCAGTCTGAATTAGTTGAGATAAATAGGGTATGAACGCTTTTAACAAAGTGTCGATTTAAAAGTCATCTAAAATTTTTATGGTAAAATCTATATTTTTTTATACAAAATGTTATATTTTATGTTAAAATAACTTTTTGAATTTAAGTATATTTATAAGATATACAATTTTTAAATAGCAAGAAAAAAAATATTTATTTAAGTTGTATGGATTTATATTAAAAAATAACTAAGTCTGAAAACATATTCTTAATTATATTTTGAAGTTAGCGTGAAATATAAAATAAAAAAGATAGAATATTTAAGTGAAAATACACTTGGCGTTAATTACAAACAAAAAATATTTGATGTGCAAGTTTGCTAAAATAAAATATGTTTTGGTTTGAAAATTAAACACAAGATAATAACTTTTTATCTTTGATAAGTTTAAAAACTAAAATAAACTTCAAATAAACTTTAAAGTTATATAAAAAGTGTTTGAATTTATTAATAAAACTATCAACTTATTTTATTTAACACGAAACAATGTTACCATTGTTTTATTTCAAGACTCCAAAGACTTAACTATTTTTGGTAGCATAGTTTATTATTTTTTTTATTTTTTAGTTCTTTTATTCATAGTAGTGTTATGATACGAATTTTATAAAATAAAGCTTTTAATAAAAATTTACTAAACAAAAACCTCGTAACATAATTAAAAAACAATAAAACGCGAAAAATCTCTTGCTTTTCAACTGATTTATACTTGTTGAGTGAAAAGACCACCCTTAAGTTAGCAGCAAGCGAATAATGAAGCTCATTCGTCAACTAAACCCACAATTTGTTTTGTTATTTTATCTATTCGAATTGACAGTTTATTATCAGTTGTTAGTCGTGAGTTTTTGTAGTTCACTTTTAAAATTTTTTTTATATCAATTAAGAATAAAAGACCTCTTATGTATTTATAAAAGTTTTGTGTAAGCGTATCACTTAATTATCTTTTAATGAACAGTTTAAAAAATATGCACTTAATAACGTAACGCACAAAGTTAGGTATGCAAAAATATCGAAAAAAAAAACAGGTACGCAGAAAAATTAAAAACTGTTCCTAGATAAAAGTTTGTTAGCATAAGCCAATATACTTTCTGATTTTGGTTATTATTTAGATTTTAAAATTTTTAACCTTATCAAGTTTAGTTTCAGTCGTTTGTAACATTTATATTAGTAAACTTTAAGGTTACGTATTTAAATACTTAAAATCGAGATTATTGTAATGTTGTTGTAAGAATGTTGAAACTTTATTAAGTTTAAAAAGAACTCTAGTATATAAAAAAAATTTCCACTGAAGTAATTTTCCTTCTTAGAGCTAGTTTAAATAAAAAAGGAACATATACTTTATTATGAAAACCTTTAAACGTACTATTTTTCAAAAACTTAGCATCAATTTTTAAAACAAATATCTAAAAACTATTACACTAAACCAAGTATGAGTATATGTCAACAAGTAAATAAGGTTCTGTTTTGTACATGTGTTGATTTTATCATTTGTCAAAATGCCGACGTTAAAGCTTATACTTCATTTTTAAAAAGAATACCTTTAAACTTTTTGAAAGCATTTGTGTACAACTACTTGTGCGGAAAGTATATAAATAAAGTTTGAAAAAAAAATAATTCTAAGAAAGTGTAATAAACCGAGTTTTGTTTTAAATGCTAAGTTCTTAATTTTTGTTGCTCACAGGATTTTAAATTTGAAATTTAAATTTGAGTTTAAATTCTAAACCTTTGATTAAGATAAGAAGAACTAGTCATTATATATCTACTTAAAAAATAGTAATTTAACTTAAACAAATTTTTGTCATTGTGAACTTTTTGTCGATACCTGCTGAAAAAATGTTTAATGTCATACAAGCGAAAATAGCAAAAATAAAAATCACGTCTTTTTCGTTGCTAAAATCACATCTTCAGTCGGATAAGTGTTTTAAAATGAAATGAAAATCTCACTTGAAAAGAAACATGTTGTCACAAATGACAAACGAAACCAGAATAGTGAGTTTTCTTAAGTAAATAAAACTTCAAAAAATTATATAGTTCAATTTGAAATTATTTTTACTTTTAAAGTATACTACGCCTTTTAACGAAACGAAACTAAAAAAATTACAGCCATTTAAACATATTTGAGATATAGTTAATAATACATTTTTTTAAACTACTGAATGACTGAGGTAGCACAAAAGTCTGAACTTATTTAGCAAACAAATACTTTTTGTTGCTACTTACGCTTATTTAGAATATTAAATCTTTAAAAAGTTAGACCGCCCATTTAACAAACATTGGTTTTTTCCTGTTAAATTAAATGTTGGATATTTATCAAAAAGTTTTTTTAAGCTAATTTTGTACATTCGAAATCACTTCTAATGTAATCACTTTAATACTTGGTAATAATAGAAATCTAAATTTATAAAATAGAATTTTTTGAGCCACATATGAACTTTTTAAGTCAATTTTTAGATAATCTGTTAACTGTTATGTTTAGTACTATTATAAAACATTAGTATTGGACCCTAACATGATTAAAACCTTAAGTTTTTTGTAGGTAGAACTTGATGTTTATTTTTTTATTTTTTAAAGGAAACCTAAACTTTTATAATTTGTTCTTTACAGAGCTCAAAAATCGTGGTTAAAGTAAAACTGGTATTTGTTTTAATTATTTAAATTTGAGTTTAAAGAAAATGATTTAGGATAAAGCTATTTAAGTAGTGTAAAGTTCTTAGTTAAATATTTTTAATAAATTCAAAAGTTTATATTGTCTTCAGTTTAAACAAATTTATTTTAAAATTATTTTGGTAATATAAAAATTAATATAATCATAACTTAAAATTTTAATTAAACGATAGTAACTTATTCTATTTTATTGTGTATATATGTTTTGCTTTTTAACACCTTTTGTTTTAGTAAGTTTTCTAATTTTACAAGCTATAATTTTGTTTTCATTTTTTTTATTTTGAGCTTTTATTATATTTAAATAAATGTTTAGAACTGTGTAACAGGTTATGAAAAAAGTACCTAATATTATATTTGAAAAATTTTAGAACTAAACCTCTTTTTTTTGTTTGTATACATTTCGAAAAAAGGTAAAAAAGGACAAGAGAAAAAAGGTCGAGCTTTGAGAGAAAAATTTTTATAACACGGTTTTTCTATATTTACAGTCAAACGCGGTATTACCTGCTTTAAAGCTGTTTTACCTTTGATGAATAAAACTTAATTAATTATAATTTTGTTTCAGTATTCTATTTCAATTATCCGAATCATTTCATTCTTTTTTTATTTAACACTCAAAAAGAAATATTATGTTTTAGCTAGAATTATTTGTTAAAGTTTCAACAAGTTTATTAAATAGTCAATAACTTAACATGTACATTTAGTTGTCAATTACTTAATGGTTGAGTATATAAAATTATCAACTAGTATGTAACGATTGCTAACAACATATTTCAATTTTATTAAATTATGTTTGTTCGGTTAAAAGAAGTTTTATTTTGTTTAAACATTTGATTTGTTCGTATGCTTATAGCTGTTACTGCTATATTACATAGTCATTTTAGACTTACCAAGCTAGCTTAATTTTTTTTGAAATTAAAAAGAAAAAGAATTTCATCACAAGCGACATATTAATAATAATCTACTCATTTCATTGTTATGAATAATAAAAACTAAGTTCAGTATAATGAAATATGAAGTAAAAAAAAATATTCTCGAACTGTGTTTTTTATAATCACATTACATTTTCTAGGTTTACGAGTTGATAAAAAACTACAAACTTTTCAACAAAACTAAAACTTGCAAAAAAATTTTAGGGAAAAAAACGGTAAAATGGAAGCTTAGTGTACTAAAATTCATAACAACAACAATATATAATTGCAACGATAATTTAAAATTCTTTATAAAACAAATAAAAATAAAATGAAGTTGTAATACAAGACAATTATGATTACAAAGTACAACCAGCTAAAACATTCTTTATTTGTTTTGGCTTTTGAAGAATTTTGAGTTTAAAACCAACATTTTGTTGTTTTTAAGAAGCAATCTTGAATAAAATGTAAATTTTCGACTGATTTAGTATGCTAGTTACAGTTTATATTACGCAATTGGTATTTAATAGGCTATCTATTTTGTCATAATATTAGGTAGTTTTTTATCTACAAGATGCAAACCTACGTAAGTAATGTCATTAAGTGTCTGTTTATTAAGGCAATCAAACAGAACTAAAATAGTTAAAAATAGTTCTGCAACAATTTTATAAAAACATCTGCCAGTGTTTTTATCAAGCATAAACATTTTTTTTTAGTAATTTTGAACACGTTTTATGAAATTTTTCTTAGTAACTGTTAAAAATTCCTACCTTTTGTTTTGTAAACCACTAAATTTAGTAAAGTTTACAATTGTTTATTAGAAAGAAAATGTTTTTACTTCAACAACCATTCCAATTAAAAAATGCTGTATCAAATCCTCAATCGAATATCAACAAGTTAGTTTGATCTTAATAATAGTCATTTTAAGTTTAGTATTGGATAATACTATATTCTCACTCATCGATAGCAGCCATTTTAAAACGTGTGTTTACTTAACAACTTAGCTATAAGTTAAAAGCTCAATTTAAACAAGCAAGCATGTGAAACAATACATACACGTAAATTAAATTACACTTTTAAGATATTTGTATAAAGAAATATATTTATGTAAAGTTTTAATTTCTTGTATTTAATTAATTTGAAAATTCTAAGTACTGAAAGTTTAAAAATCACAATTTTGTGTGTTGTAAAAAACACATTTTTTACACATATTTAGAATAAATTTACATCTTGTAACATAACAAACTTCAAAAACGACAAATTAACATGAGCCTTAGTCCAAAAATGTTTTCTTTTAAATTTAGAAAACAATAAACTAGTTATGATATAGAGAAATATAATAATAATAATGAATAATGTTTAACAACAGTTATATTTTTTTTAAAAGTTATAGCTTTAAAACTTTATGTAAACCAAATTTTATAACTCAGGTTCAAATGCGAGCACTGTAATTCGTTATTCACCGATTCGTCATCTCTTCAGAAACACATCCGGGAGCGTCACATCGGAGCGAGATCTCACGCGTGTCCGGAGTGTGGAAAGACATTTGCAACTTCGAGCGGTTTAAAACAACATCAGCACATTCACAGCAGCGTGAAACCGTTCACCTGTGAAGTTTGTCACAAATCATATACACAGGTTTGACGTCATAGATGATACTTATAAAGTATCGTGGAATTCTCTTGTAAATTGAAAATTTCAATGCGTAAACTCCTTTAAACCTAATATGTTTTTGGTCATATTATTGAAAAGAAAATGTGTGCTTTTTTAAGAAAAAAAATATTGAAAAAACTACCATTACTATAGTATGAATGATTTTTTACTATTACAATACATAAGAAAATGTTAAAGAACTATTAAATAATATTCAAGCATAAGCGGATATTTTTCGTGCATTTAGCTAATACTAAACAAAAGTTTTCAAATAAAAAAAGATATTGTTTAATCTGCTAAGTAGTTACATATACATCTTCAAAAGTTAATCGACATCTTAATACATTAAAATAAGAAACTTATATTTTGAATTTACTAGTGTTTACTTTACCATATTTTTTGATAATTGTTAATATTTTGAAGCGGTCTTTAAAGATTACTTAAAATTACTTTACTTCAGTACTAAAGTATTTGTTTTAAAGCTAGTTAAAGTTCGTCTTGATATGTTGAATTTTACTTAATTTAAAATAAAATAATACTAAAAATGCAAAGTAATTGAAAAAAAGTTTTACCTTTCAGTATTAGCCTAGCTTTGTACTCTCAGTAGAGAAAACAAAACAAAGTAAAAATCAATAGAAAGGGCCACTAAATTTTTTAAAGTCATCAAATAAATTTGCTTTTAAAGCATCTAAGTAAAGTATTAAATTATTCACATAAATCATTAAAATAATGCAAAAAGCTACTAACTTTTTTTGAAGTCATCAAATAAATATGCTTTGACAGCATTTAAGTAAAGTATTAGCAGTACTCACACAAAACTTAAAAAAGACTAATAAACCAAAAACGAACTTCATAATTTTAAATAAAAAATCTAGAAAACATTCTGTCGGTGTACCTTTAAAATATGTATTTGTAGTAAGTAGCTAATTAAGTTTAATGTACAGACTAAATTGTATAAGAGTAAAACAAATGTGTACAAAATATTTGTAAGAATATTAACTTAAAGTATTTTTGTTTTAAAAGATTTTATTTTCCAAACAGTTCAGCAACTTATGTCGTCACAAACGAATGCATGTAAAATGCAGAAATAAAACAAAATGTGTTGACTGCAATCAAATGTTTTCAAATTCAAGCTCATTGGCAAAACATCGCAGATTTTGTGAAAAAACCAACAAGAATAAAATAGTTGAATCGTTACAAAACAGTAAGTTTATTTGTAATTGTTGCATAGATTTAATTTAACGTTTTGAACTCGAAAACTTCTAGTTACTTATTGTAAAAATTCTACTTAAAGCAACAAAATGCTTTTTATCTCTAAAAAATGCAATTCAGCTTTTTTATTTCTACTAAATACCGGCAGTCACCGCTGATAATAAAATTTGAAATTATTTATCAGTAACTGATTTGTGTGTATTTCATCAAAGCATTCCCCAAATAAAAAAAGATAAAACGCTAATTCTCAGTGATAAGTGATAAAATACAGACTCCCACATGAAGAGATCAACAAATTTTGGTTTTTATCTTTTACTTTGAAAATCGAAACTTTCCCTTAATATTTTTAGGTTAAAAAAAATATAAACTATTTTTATCCGTTTAGTTTAGGAAAAACTAATATATCTGCTATAATAGTTAAAACTTTTTATTAGCTTTTTTTTCAAGCTTACTAACAAAACTTCCTAACATATTTCTAGATTTTCAGAATAATATCTTTTACTATAAATGTTATCTTTTTTGTTGTTTAATTTTTGTATTGAGCATAATTACAGTTTCAAAAATTTTCATAGTTATAGCAACAAAACACACTTAGTTCTAAAAATAAACTTATTCAAAGCAATATTTTTATAAAAAAATATTCTTCAATAAAAATATTTTATAGAAATTAATTGAATATTAAATGAACAAATTTAAAAAGTATGCATCAACAAGCTACTGAATGTTTTATCATTAATTTACCAAAATAGTTTTAATATTTTGTTTATAGATTTGTAATCGGATTTTCACTGTTTTAGATTTCTTCAAACAAAAGGAATCAGCATATTTTCCACTTTTGGCGTCACATTTATCGTCCTTTGTTCAACATGAAAACAGTTACAACTTTTTTCAACTCCCTTTTCAAACCAACTTTTCTACATTCGATTCAACATCAATTGAAACTCAACAGACAAGTGCTAAAATATTACAACAAAGTAAGAAAACATTTGCTCATGCTCAAGTTCAATGTAATAATCCTTCTGATTCGAATTTTTCTCCTGAAAAAAAGCATATAGGGTTTTCTGGTGTATCTTCGACTTTTCCTTATGTTTTGCATGCAAATTTAAAGATGTTTAAACCGTCTACAATTAATTTTGTACTAAATCAAGATAAAATAGACAAGTCCGTTCAAACTAATTTATATAAACTCATAGAAACTGTTGAGCAAAAAGAAAAACAATACAATAAAACCCAAGTGAAAAACTTTGAACAGTTCATAAAACAAAATATCCAAAATAAAAGTTTCAGCCCAAAAACTGTTCTGCATTCTCCTGAAAATAACTATCAAAACATAAACTTTAAACATAGTTCCAACACTAAAAACAACTCAACTCGTTTTGATCAATCGGAAAATATTTTCCATCAAAACAGATCTAAATTCATACAAAGTTACAATTCCTATCCTTTTTACCAGTATTACCGAAATAGCAGCTTTTTGAATCAAAATGCACTTTCCTCATACATATATCAGTTGTTTTTAGCTCAATATATCGCTAATACAAACCCAGATACTTACTATCAGATACTTAAAAACTTTCAAAACAACATGGACTTTATAAAAGGACAAAAACGTTCTCTACCTCAAACAAACATCAAAAGTCTTTATGAAAATAAACTTAAATTGCTCAATAACCTTCAAAACACAAGTAAACCAGGAATGTTCATTGATGCAAATTTATCCAGATTCAATCATAAAAATTTAAGAAGAGACTATCTAACAAATCCTACTAAAAATCCAAACTTTTTAACCATTCCGTCTCTTTCTAATCCTGCTTCGTACAATACAAATTCGAGTAGTATGAAACAGTTTTCTGACAACTCAGAGTCTTCTGAAGTTTATGAGCCCGAGCAAAGTATGCAAAACAATCAAATGCAGCTGAAAGCAAAAAAGGACAAGATGTTTGACAATAGAATTACATCACATCCTTATGAGAATGAAAGTCATTTTCTAAATTACAAAAACCAAAAAATATCTACTGGCAATCAGCATGATAATAAAGAGAAGTACAAATGCAAGTTTTGTGGAAAGGTTTTTCCCCGAAGTGCAAACTTGACAAGACATATGAGGACTCACACAGGGGAACAACCTTACAAATGTAAATTGTGCAATCGAAGTTTCTCAATTTCCTCTAATTTGCAACGTCATATCAGGAATATTCACAAAAAAGTAAGTTTGTAAAAAAGATTGCTTTGAAACAAATAACTTTTATTTTTTGCTTTCAAACTGATTGTCTACTAAATTATCTTGTTGCACTTAAAGTATGGAATTACAAACAGATATCAGAAGCACGGCAATACTTTCTTAATATGTAAAAATTTAAAAATGATAAGTTCTACTTTTTGTTTCTGTATAAAACTTGATATCATTAAAAATGTTTTTTTTAAACAAAGTTTTAAATTAATCAAATACAAAAAGTTTAAAAATTTAAAAAAGACGTAAATAGTTTTTTTTTAATTTTTATTAAAACCATTATAATTTAAGGAAAGACCTTTTACATGTGATATATGCGGTAAATCGTTTGGACAAGCGACAAATTTGGAACGACATTTGAAGAAGCATGAATGTCACCAACATCAACAACTTTGTCATTATTAAGTTAACTTAAATGAACTTATTGTATACAAAACTTTCCAAAACAATTTTAATTTGTAAATTTATTATTTTTAATTGACTATCTTAACAAGTTTATCATTTTAATCTTGAAAGTTTTACTAAGAAAACAGACACTTATGTTTAACTTTGTAAGGATGATTTAAAAATTTTGTGCAAATTTTATACACAATATAAATTTCAGTGCTATTTTTATATTTTTCATTATCTAATTCAGTGGTTTTAGTTCACTAGTATGTTATCTATCATTCAAAACATAGACAATGAAAACTGTTATATTTTTTTAGATTTACGAAACTATATTATCTTTATTCTGAATTTTAAGATGAAAAAAATCTTATAGAACTATTGTAAATTTTTTTTTTCTAGTTAGTAAATTTGTGTAATTTTAACAAACTATTGCAACATGTTTTAAACGAATAAAATAGTTTTATTGCACTTTTTCGGTAGTTTGTTTGTAATATTAATTTTGAAAGTTTTGTTTAGCTTTTTTTTATATGTCGTACGTATTTTAAAAGTTTTACGTTTTTAACTTTGTTAATTCAATTTTTTTACATTATACTATGCTTTTATATTATACTCACAATAAACAAACTACATTACTAATTCGACTAATTTCTTTTAAACTGTTAAACTTTTTAGATTTAATCCAAGCTTTTTTTTTCCGTTCATTTAGTTTATCAAAAAAATCGGCTTTAACAAATTACACATATCTATCTCATTCAAAGATTTATTTAAAACTTTTTAACAAAAAACTTAAAACTTAACTTTTGTATCTTAAATGAATAATATTGTTAACATTCGGAAGTACTTGAGTACGGGGCGGGCATCTTAATTATTTGTAATTTATTATTGTGTTTGTTGTAATTAGCCTGATAGTAGGCACTAGTCTATCCTATCTTGACCTTTAATTTGCAATACACGTTTTTTAAACTATTTTCAATATTAAAGCTTCGAAGTTTTAAAAACAAGTTTTTTTCTTTTGTCTCCTCTTCAATGAGTTTTATGCAATCTTAAAACAACTTTGAAAAATGCTGGGTGTTTATTTTCGTTTAACTAAAATAGCTATTAAATATAATAAGTTTAAAAAGATAAATCAATATTTAATAAGAAATGAAATGTCTTACATTTATAAATTTAGTTAGATTTGACTCAGCTTTTAGCTTAACTCTAAAATTTTATCAGTACATGCTTTACTTTAAAACTATGAAATAAGTCCAATCAGCATTGAGTTATTAAGAAGTTCAAATCAACAGTTTAATGAAAAGTTTAATTAGCTTAGAATTAATTTGAACTTTTTTTTTTTGTAAATCTTTAGCTACTTATCTTATACAAAAAAATTCTTATTTAACCTTCGAAATAAACTGTTCAATCTTCACAAAGGACATTATCTGATTAATGATTTTATTAAAAAAGTCTCGTATTAGTTCAAGGATAGGTTTTTGTTTACATTTCTTTGTACAAAAGTGACTGCCGTTTGTTAGTAAAAGTAGACAAGCATCACGACTTTTAATCTTTTGTATTTAAAATTGATTGATTTTCAGCTAATATTTGTAATAATGACTTCCGTATTTTTGTTTTTTAAAATTTTACATTATGTGTTTATAATGTGACAATACTTAAAATAAACATACCATACTTAATACAAATTAAAATGGCTAAAAAATTATTAAAATATTCAATATGCTACATAAGTTTTTTGTGGTCATCTTAACCTTATAAAAAATTAATTTTAAAGTAATATGATAACAAGAACAATTACACTTAAACAAAATTAGAATACTTATCGAACAGACATTTTTGCAAAACTGATTTTGTAAGGATAAACCTTATAAAATCGTCCTAACATTAGTGTTATGGTTAAGCGTTTAATCAAAAAACTTTAATACTTTTCGATACATTTATATAGAGTACTGATAGTAAAATGTTGTTTTGTAACTTAAAGTTTAAAAATTAAAAAACTGTAGTTTAGTTTGTTAAATTAAAAAAAAAAAAGTTTTAAATCAATTTAAGGTCGTCTTAATTTTAATTTTTTTTTAATAATGTTAGAAATACTAATAATCTTACATTGCCAGATTAATTTTTTTAAATGTAACAAATTCACCCTGTATTTTTTAACCACAATAAAAAGGTTTTAGATGTAATAAAGTGTAGAACTAATCAGCTTATTCCTACTAGTAAAGATTAAACTTGTTAGAAGTAGTTAAGTTTATTCGTAATTTGTTTATCCAAATTAAACAAATTATTTTATTAACCACTTCACAAGCGAAGACCTTTAACCAAGCTTAAAAGGCAAAGATATTTACAAGGCGAGTTTTAATTTGCGTAAAAACTACAATTTGCTTGAATTGACGCATTCAATTGGCGTAAAGTAAACTTTTTTGTTTTCAAACTCAACTGAAGTGAATAAATACGAAGTTGGAAATTGAAACAACAAATTATAAAAAAAAGTTGTTTCATTAACTTAACTTTACCCGTTTTCTAGAAACCTTAAATTTTTGATAGCTTCTGAAGACTACTTTTAGATTTTTGGATCATTTTCATTCATTAAATTTCAAAAGTTTTTTTTTTCAAAAATTTAACTTAGTTTTTTTTTCAACAATAAAAGGACATGTACTTTTGAACTATCAAAATCAACATAATATGAGAGGCCATCTTTGTTAGTAAAAAGCTTCATTTAGCAATACCAACATGATAATAGGTTCAATAGTGTCATCTTAATAAAGAAACACTCGAAAAGACAAAACTGTTTACCTTTTAGCAAACAAAAAGAACAAACTTTATTTCAGTTTAACGTTGTGAAATTATTGTCAGATGAGTAAAAACTATTTTTTATAAGATATTTTAAGAATAAGAAACATCATTGTAAAAACGTGTTGTTAAACTTAACTTGCAGTAGTTATTTAGTTAAAGTTTATTAAGGATATTATTAATTCAAATAGTTAGAAACCACATGTCGAGTTAGTTTCTAGTGTTTTTTTTCAATTTTTGCTGAATTATTTTATGTATAGTGATTTAATATTCTACAAAAATAAAATAGTACCCTTATCTTTTATTAAGTCTAACAATTAGTTAGTAAATAAAAACTTGTCTATAGAAACATTTCTCTTTCATAATTTAAAAGCACTCTTACTTTGAAATGACTTCAAACAAAATATTTCATTGTTAAATCGCTTTATATTATAATATTAATATTTGATTACGTTGATTTTTATTACAATAGTAAAATTATTTTCGATTTTAGTGCATCATTGTCATTGGAATGAACAAATATTTACCATTTCAAGCTTCAGCTTATACAGTTTAGCCTTTGTTTGTGTAAATTTAAAAAACTCGATTTTACTTGTTTTTTAGATTTTAGAGAATATTAATGATACTACCAGTTGTATCTTTATGCTATAAACTTATAAATTAGTATACACCATAAAAATTAACAAAGTATTTTAAGATATTAGTTTAAAAATTCACAGCAGATTAAAAACAAAACGATTATGAATATTTTTCAATAAATGAATTTATTTAATGAACTAATAAAAACATAAATTTTTGTCACGCAACTTTAATCGAAATTAAAACTAACAAAAACTATTTGAATATTTTTTAACGTTTTAAATTCTAGTTTAGTTTAAGAAATGTGCAAGTTAAGTAATACATTTTATTTTCAAACTGTAAAATAATTAAAACCAAACATTCTCGTAATATCAAATTATTAACAACAGTCATATTTTTTGGTCGAAAATTTTGAATTTTTACTTCAATGTTCATCAATAAGTAATCGTGACGTATTTGTCTATCAAAAATTGAATAAGAAAAGTTTGTTTTTGCAGCTTTTTTAAGTAAGGAGCTGGATTTGGTACAACTTTTTTTTACATATAAAAATCGTTCGCAGGCCGTCGTAATTAATTTTAAACTAAAAAAATAAAAACAAAATTGAAAAGAAAGTTATTACGTTAGAAAATTGGCACCATTTCATTTATTTAAATTTAGAAAATGTTTGTAATTATTCACTGAAGAGTATTAATTTAAATGAACGTTTAATTGTTTCAAACAAAGTATTTTTTTAATAACAAGTACTCGCGGGCAAAATTTCCAAACTTAGCCTGTATTGCACGCAGCAGTTTGTCATTTTTTGCTTTGTTAAAATAAATTAATACGAATTTACGTTGTATGATTCAACGTTTCAAATAAGAGTTTTTTGGTGAGTAATAATGTTGTATTACGACAGTAAACTTTGCTATTTTCCAAGTATAAAAATCTAGTACATTCGTTATTGCTTTGAAAAAAGGAAGTTTTTTATACATAAAATCAAATCCCTATGATAGTTATGCAACTAATTTTAAAATGTATCATTTTAAAAATGTTTTTTTCTATATATGGTTTTTATACTCAAATGCAAGCAAGTAAAATCTTTAAAGTTATTAATTAGAAAAGTCTATTTTAGCGTGAAAATATTTTAATGTATATATGTATATATATACATTATGTACTATATAAATCTTTTTATTTATAAAATAATTCTATTTTAAAGATATGTATTTCATAATTCAAAGTTTGTTTTAAGTTATTACAGTAAAATATTAGTATTGACTATTCATAACAATTTACTTAATATAACTAAAATTTTATCTCAACAGAACTCAATTTGAAAAAAAAACTTATTAGAAATAGTACATATTAATAGCTAAAACAATTTTTTGTATCAAATAAACGTATATAAAACTCGTTAAAATTAAAAAGCCTAACGCTTATAAAAAAAGAGAATTAAGTTAACTAATTATTTTTTGCGTTTGAGTGAAAAAATCGTCAAAAAAGTAGTTATTTATCAAAATAAATCGATTAATAATTAGATTAATATTATGGAGGATCCACTTTAACGTCAAAGTAACAAAAATGTATTTTATCGCTTCAGTAATACTGGCTTTTGCACGTAGTATTATCAATTGTAAGGTTACAACATGGCCAACAAATTTGATTTTTTATTTAAGCATTGAAAATAAAAGTCTTAAAAGTTCTGTGAAGTAAACTAACTTGAGTTTAAAACTTAAGATATTACAAACGAAAAACGCTAAATATTTACGTTAAAATAAAAACCGTCCTTATAATATTTAAATATTGAAGTAAAACAAACATGCATCTGCATTTACAACTCAAAGATACAATTTGTGTAGCACCAGACACTAAGCTGTCAATTCAAGCAAGAATAAGTTGTGATTTTAGCAACGATAAGCTAAATTCATTTATTCTCATCCTGGCTTTTGAAGGAGATATTTTAACACGTAAAAAACAACAAACTTTAACTTTTCTCACGTTCGTGGATTTAATTTTGTTAGATTTATTAGTATGTGTTTTAGATAACATTTTTCTAGAATTTTTTTTTCGTTTTTGAAAACCTTAAACGCAAAAACTTTTCTTAATTAAAAATATTTTTTTTACACATTTTTAAAGTATTTTAACTTCTTAATATATAAAAAAAGTAATACATTTTGTTTTAAACCAAAGTTAGTGTTTTTATTTTCTCATCGAAATAAATTTTAATTTAAATGTAAAAAGTTTAGCAAATATAAAAATGGTTTCATAAGATGCATTTTGATAATAGAAGTAGACTCATTCTATAAGTACTTGATAAAATGGTGAGAAAAAACAACAATAAATTCATCTTATGATTGAGCGCTTGTGATATGTAAGCTAAAAATCTTGTTGCAGGTGTTAACAAAAATAAAGGGTGATATCTTTCTATGACATCACAGTGTGAGTTGTTATTATAAGTTCAGGTGTTCAAAGATAGCGTTTCCGTGTTTTGACTTTACAAGTGATTTTATTATGATTAATCACATATTTGTTTTTTTCTAGTTTTAAAGTTTACTAGTAACATAATTGTAGAAAAATTGTCGTATTTAAATGACAATACTAATATATGATTAACGTGAACGCAAAGTAATAATTATATCTTTTTTAAACTATATAAATTTTTCATTGATATACTCGGTTTTTTTGGTACATATTGTTTGGTAATCATACAAATTATATTTTTAATGTAACATAATCAAAAAAGATACAAAAACGTTATAAAAACAAATTGAAAACATGTTTTTTTTCGGTAAGTTTACTGATTAAGTATTTTTACAACTTGGCATAGTTTGAATGCTCTTTTACAAAGTAAAAAAAAATGGATTTCAGCATACAAAATAAGTATTGAAGTCATTATTACGAATATTAGTTAAAAAACAATAATTTAAGTCCCGATGCTTGTCTACATTTACTAACAAACGGCAGTCATTTGTTTAAAAAGAACCGTAAAGAAAAAACTATCCTTGAACTATCAAAAGGCTTCTTCAAAAAATATTTATACGAAAAATTTTGTTATCAAAGTTAACAAAAGTTTTATTTTAATTTTAGTGAAGAGATACATAGATTTAAATCGCTATACTTGTTAATGTTAAAAAAAATTATTGGTTGTGTTTTTACCACATCAAACAGAAAAAGAAAATAAGTCAGTTTTTGAATAAACACTAATAAATTTAATTGATCGTTTAAACATAGTTTTGCAGAGATTTTATGTGTTTTTTGCCTAGCTAACAGCGGCCTGCAAAATCTTTTTATAGTAAATATTTTTGATTACTACCGACAACATATCTTTTAACGAAATTAAAAAGCTCACTAAATTACGTTTATATCGTTAAACATACTTATTTTTATGGCAAGTTCGTAATTGTTTAAAGAAAATAGCTTCAAATACTATATTAGCCTTATTTGATTAGTTTAATTAAAAAGAAAATGAAAAAACCAAACATTCTTAAAAAATGCTACACTTAAAGTAATTTTTGAAAATGTTGGTTTATTTAGTTAGAAATAGGAGGACCAGTACCTACTATCTGGCTAATTACAAGAAACACAACAATAAATTACAAATAATTAAGATGTCCGCCCCGTACTCAAGTACTTCCGAATGTTAACAATACTATTCATTTAATGATACAGAGGTTAAATTTTTAGTTTCTTGTTAGCAATATTGTGATAAGAATGGTGACAGGGTATACTTAAACTTGATTTAATGGTTACTAAAACTGACTCAAAGAAAAAACGATGAGATTACGCTTAAAGATAAATCTATATTTATAAATTCAAGTGTATTTTTATGGTCAATATTGTGGGATATCCAGTGCCTATTATAAGGCTAATTACAAAAAACACAACAATAAATTACAAATAATTAAGATGCCCGCCCCGTTCTCAAGTACTTCCGAATGTTAACAATACTATTCATTTAAGATACAAAAGTTAAGTTTTAAGTTTCAATTGAAATTAACTTGTACAACTTTGTTTAAAGCGTTTTGTATTAATTGATACAAGCATATAAGAATTTTTAATTACATAAAAATAAGTTTTGAGTATTTTACATCTTCAGTTTAATATTTAAATTATTAGCGAAAACTAGTCACGTTATGCGTGAAATTAAAACATTTTAAGATTTGTTTTCAAATACGTAAATATGAAAACATTATTGTAACTAAACAAGCAAAACTAAGTATGAATCAGAAACATTTTAAATGACAAAATTTACATTGAATACGAATTCATTTTATAAAAATAAGTTCTATACAAAGAAATAGGTCAAAATTGCACGAGGGGACAAAATTGCACGAAGACAATTTTGCATCAAAGGTAAATTTTGCACGAGTTACAATTTTGCACGGAGGGTCATTCTTGCATAATATCAAAAAAGAATATTAAAATAAAAACAGAAAAGAAAAGTTACCGACCGAGAGTAAGGGTTAGGGGTAACAGTTATAGTAAAATGAAATAAATAAAAAAACTAAATTAATAGAAAGATGAAATTAAAACTAAGAAAAAATTAAAACTAACAAAAAATTCAACATGTGCAAATAATGTCTCCGTGCAAAATTGTCTGCTCGTGTAAAAGTCTCCCTTTGTGCAAAATTGAACCTAAGTGCAAAAGTTTCTTCATGCAATTTTGTCTTCGTGTAATTTAGTCCTCTCGTGCAGACTGGACACCTATAAAAACTATAGTGCATTATATTCGATGCATTGTTTACTCTGTGTCTATAAAGTTTTATGTAAAATTATGGATTTTTCGAATGAAAGTATGTTTATTTTATAAATGTTAAGAAGTTGATAGTTAACACAGTCAACAATCGGTGAAACAAGCTTAATACTTACAGCTTAAAAGTTTGATTTTTTTACACTAAGTAATCAGTTACACTTAAATAAAGAATTTACGTTACAATTATTCTTATTAAAGCTTCGTTTTAGTTTTTAAAACTTATTTAAAAGCTTAATTGTACTTTTAGCTACATCATTTTTGTACACAAAAGTTACTGAAGAAAAAATACTATGGTTTTATAAATGTAGATTTTTATGTTCAAAAAGTTTACGTACAAACTGTAAACAAAAATTACTGAAATAAATAGGCAAAAGTCAACAAAATTACTTATTTGTTTTGATAAATAAAAGTAAACAACCCTTTATGAACCAGCATGAGTTTTTTACTTATATTTATTTCTAGTAATTTAATGGTTTTAATAATTAAGTTTTTAGTGAAATCGATATGACAAAATGTTTTTAACTTGTTATGCTATCAAAACATGCTAGCTTTAACAAGCTAATATATACTTCACTATGATAAAATCAGTTTTATTGTCTAAAATATGTTTTTTTTATTCTTTAAAATAGTTAAAACTTAGTATACATAAAGTAGATGTATAACATACTTAACAACAACAAACTCTGATATCTTGATAAAGTAAAAACATTTCGTTGTTTCAGTCGGAAATACTGGAGAAAAAGCTGGATGGACATTTCAAACTAAGTGTCGATTTAAAGACCATATGAAAATTTAAATGAATACAATACATGGTTTATTATAATGAGTGTTATACCTTTTGTTATAAAATTTCTGTGAATTTTTGTTTATATCTTTTTTAATTGTCGAAAATCAGGAAAAAAATATTGCATTCAAATTGTATGGATGCATACAAAAAAAATAATTAAGGTATGAAGTTTTATTCAGTTATTTTATTTTATTATAAAGTCAGCGTAAAATATAAAATCAAACCGAGAATAAAACGTTTTACAGTGAATTTTTGAGTGAATATACACTTGACTTTGTTTGAAAACTAAAAACGTTTGTTGTGCAAGTTTACTTAAACAAAATTTATATTGGTATGAAAAATAAACAATTTTTTATATTTTTTATCTTTATCAAAATTAATTATCTAAACAAAATACTAAGAACTGTTTTAATTCATTAATAAAAACGTTTAACAGGTTATAAACACAACAATTAAGTGTTTTTATTTAACACAAAATAATGTTATTGTTGAAATATTTTAAATATTTTAATGACTAAACTTTTTTGTTAATAAAATTTATTGAATTTTTATATATTTTTTCTTATATTTAAGTTATTTATAAGTTTAAGATAGTAAAGATATACTAAACAAAAACCTCGAAAATAATTAAAAAACTGTAAAACGCGATAAATTTCTCACGCTTCGACTGTTTTATACTTGTTGAGTGAAAAGACCACCCTTAAGTTATCAGCAAGCAAAAATAAAGCGTATTTGTCACTAAAATCACAACTTGATTTACCATTTTTCTGTTTGAATTGACAGCTTATTATCAGTTAATAATTGAAAGTTTTTGTAGTTCATTTTTAATTTTTTTTATAGCAGTTAAGAACAAAATAACCTTTTATATGCGTATAAAAGTTTTTTTTTAGCGTTCAAATAAACTACATTTTTAAGAAGAGATTAGAAAAAAATACAAATAATGTAACGCACAAAATTAGGAATATTTAAAAAAAAAATAAACAATTTCTAGATAAAAGTTTTTTCACATAAGTTAATATTCTTATTAATTTTAGTCGATATTTAGACATTAAAGTTATTAGCGTTACACAAGTTTAGTTTCATACAATTGTTACATTTCTATCATTAAATTTTAGGTTACATACTAAATATTTATAATCGAGATTAGTGTATCTGTTACTGTAAAAACTATTTAGAATTTCTTAAATTCATACAGAACTCTGGTGTATATAAAAATAAATTTTTCTGTTATGAGTTTGTATAAAAAAATAAGAAACAAATATTATGTTTTGTAAACTTTAAAACATGCTATTTTCCTAATAAAATACCATTAGTTTTCGAAATAAAAAGCTAAAATTTATTACAGTAAACCAAGTATGAGTATATGTCAACAAGTAAATAAGGTTTTATTTTTTACATGTGTTGCTTTTATCATTTGTCAAAATGCCAACGTTAAAGCTTATGAATTATTTTTTAGAATTACTACCTTAAAATTTTTGCTAGCATTTATAGTGATTACTTGTGTAGAAAATATTTAAATTCCCAGAAAAAATATGTTGTAAAAAAGTGTGACAAACTGAGTTTTGTTTTAAATGTTAAGTAATTTGAATTTTCTGCTCACAAGCTTTTGAAATTAAACTCTAAACTTAAGTTTGAGTTCTAAACTTTTACTTAAAAAGAGAACAGCTAGTCTTTAGTTTTCTACATAAAACATGTTACTTTAACTTGAACAAACTTTTTCGTTACAAACTACTTGCCGGAAAAATGTTCAATGCCATACAAGCGAAACAAACACAAAATAAAAATCACGTCTTTTTCGTTGCTAAAATCACATCTTCAGTTGGATAAGTGTTTTGAAATGAAATGAAAATCTCACTTGAAAAGAAACATACAATGACAAATAAGACCAGTAAACTGAAATTTCTTAAGTAAAAAAAAATGATTGATAAGAAGTGTTGAATAAGTTAATTTTACTACCAAATTATAAAATGCTTTTCAACGAAACTACAAAAACTACAATCATGTTTATACATCTTACATAAAGTTAATAAAATATTTTTATAAACTACCGAATGTTAGAAATAGCACAAAAGTCTGAACTTGTTTAGCAAAGAATTAATTCTTTTTGTTAAAACTCACGCTTATTTAGACTAATAAGTCTTTACAAAGTGAAACCACCCATTTGACAAACATTGCTTTTGTATTCCTGTTAAAATAAATGATGAATCTTTACAATTAGGAAGCTTTTTGTTATTCATGAACTTTTCAAGTCGCTTCTTATGCAAAGAATTTACTATAACTTTTATAGTGTGTTTGTGTTTTGTTGTTTTCACTTTTTCTGAAGAAGAGAACAATAAACTATTGTAATACATTAAATTGATAATAAAACATAAAGTTGTATAACTTTTTGTTATTAGAAAAATAATACTTTAAGCTCGATATAAATCACGATCTTTATAACTCAGGTTCAGATGCGAGCATTGTAATTCGACATTCACCGATTCGTCATCTCTTCAGAAACACATCCGGGAGCGTCACATCGGAGCGAGATCTCACGCATGTCCGGAGTGTGGAAAGACATTTGCAACTTCGAGCGGTTTGAAACAACACCAGCACATTCACAGCAGCGTGAAACCGTTCACCTGCCAAGTTTGTCACAAATCATATACACAAGTATGACGTAATAACTACTTTTAAGGATAATAATATACTAAAGCTTTGTAATGAAAAATAATTGCATGCTTTAATTATGTATAGTCTAAAACTTTATTGATAAACTTTTTATTGTAAACATTCTATGTAAAAATTTTATTAAGTTTACTAAGTTGTAATGTAGATATCAATACCTTTTTATAAATTTTTTCTACTTTTTTAAATAAAGATTAAATAATTTAAAACTTTAAAACGCTTATCTAAAGTATAAGCATACATTTTGAGTGCAGTTAAACTACTTATATAAGTGTACTATAGACTAAAAGTGCTGCGTAGTAAAAAATAGTATATACCTTTTATTTTGCCGAGCGCTATATCCTCTATAAAGAAAACGAATTAAAGTACATATCAAGTGAAAGGGCTACCATTTTTTGAAGTCAACAAAAAATTAGCTTTAATAGCATTTTAATATAGCATTAGTAGTACGTAAATATAATTTTGAAAAACTTAATAGTATTAACAGAAAAACAAATTTCATAGAAAAAATTACTAAAACAAATAAAAACTTAACAGAATTTTTTTTCAAAGTAAAAAACTTTTATAAATAACTAGTTAAAACATCATTTTCTTATGTTTAGTAAACTTAGGTTAATATATAAACTAAAGTGATTAAACAAACTATATTGTAAACATTGAAATATGTCTACATAAATACGCAAATTTAGAATACTTTATATAAATGTAAAAGTATTGTTTATTTCTAAACAGTTCAGCAATTTATGTCGTCACAAACGAATGCATGTAAAATGCAGAACTCAAACAAAATGTGTTGATTGCAACCAAATATTTTCAAATTCAAGTTCATTGGCAAAATATCTCAGATTTTGTGAAAAAATAATCAAGATTAAAGTTGTACAATCCTACAAACTGGTTAGTTGAAAGACTATTTAAAAATTTGTCTAAAAATACGTAGTTCCAACCAAAACATTTTAAATTATTTTGACTCTGAAAATTTGAATAAATAGTTTTTTGAAACATATGTCTTCATCACAATAAAAAAATGATTCAAGCGTGTATTTTAAAGTAGCAAATACGCTTATAGTAGCTGAACAATTTAGTTAACATTTTTATATAACTAAATACCGGCAGTCAGTTCCGAAGATAAAATTTAAAACTGTTTATCAGTAACAGATTTGTATTTGTTTCATCAAAGCACTCCCTAAATAAGAATATAAAAACGTTAATTCTCAGATAAGTGATAAAATACAGACTCCCACAGTATTAGATCAAACACTATTATTCGTTATCTTTTGTATTTAACATCGTTTTTTTTTCCTTTCTATTTAGTTGAAAATATTTACTAAATTTATATGCTTAAATTTTAAACTTAAAATTAATTTTATTAACTGAATCTTTCTTGTAAAATAAATTATACATATTTTTTTTGCAACTAGATTAAAATTTTTAATTTACAATGTTACAACACAATTTATATTTAATACATTACTAATAATTTTCTATCTGATTATCACATTTATTTATAAAAAAAACTTAACTCAACACACTTAATGGTCAAATAAAGTAACTTATCTCAAACATGATATCAATTTAAAATTGTTTTAGGAATAAAATATACTTCACAAAACTATTTATAAATAAAAAACAAAAACAGCTTGAATTACTAAATGTAGCTTTTTTCAGATATCTTCAAACAAAATTCATCAGCATATTTTCCACTTCTGGCGTCACATTTACCTTCCTTTGTTCAACATGGAAACAATCACAACATTTTTCAACTCCCTTTTCAAACAAACTTTTTTCCATTTGATTCAGCATCAATTGAAACTCAACAGACGAGTGCTAATAAACTACAACAAAGTAAGAAAACAATTGTTCATGCTCAAGTTCAATGTAGTAATCCTTCTAGTTTGACTGTTTCTGCTAAAGAAATACATGTTGATATTTCTGCATTAGCTTCAAGTTTTCCTTACATTTGAGTGCAAGTTCAAAAAGGTTCATACCTTTAACTTTGTAGTTTATAATTAAATCAGATAAAATAGACAAGTTTGTTCAAACTGACTTAGATAGCTATAAAGAATTTGACAAACATTGTGCAACGCTAATTAATCTATTTTTAAAAACCTATGATAATTTCTCAAAACTAAATATTCAAAAAAAAATTTTGAGCTCAAAAACTGTTAACCATTCTCCTAATGGCAATAATAAAACAATATATTATAATAACAGTATCAACACTATAAACAATAACTACTAGTTTTAATAAAATGCAAATTTGGTTGCCTCAAAACAGAGCTAGTTTTAAAACAAGTTCTAAATCCTGTACCTAAACAACAGCTTTTTCAAAATTATCAAAATGCATTATATCTATACAAATATCAGTTGTTTTTAGCCCAGTAACTGTGAATCCGGATGCTTATATTCAAATGCTTAAAAATATACGAGATAACGCGAATATTGTAAAACAATTTCCAAGTTCTCAGTTTAAAGTCAAAAGTAAATGTTTTTATGAAAATAAGCTTTTAAAAGTTTCTAAGCTATATCTTGACAACAATGAGAAAATGAATTTACTTAGGGTTTATTTGTTAACCAATCTAAGTTCAATCATAACAATATTAAAATCTTTAATAACAACAGTAAAGCCGCGAGTAAGTTTTACAATAAACCATTGCAAAGAAATTAAACATAGAAAACCTAATAAAGCGAATTGATAACCAAAGTAATTTAACTTCTCCATCGCTTTCTGATCCTGCTTCGTTCAGCCCTAATGCAAGTAGTTTAAAGCACTGTTCTGAATCTTCAGACGCAAATGATTTAGACTCAAGTTTTTTGCAAAATCAAATGCAATTCAAAGAAAAGAAACAAAAAAGCTTGAAAATCGTTTTTTTTTTCTTATCCTTATGCAAATATTAATCATTTAACTTTCGATGACACATACAAAAAAACATTTAGTAAGAAAGCAAGAAACAAACAAATAAAAGTACAAATGCAAGTATTGTGGGAAGATTTTTTCAACGAAGTGCAAACTTAACAAGACATATGAGGACTCACACAGGGGAACAACCTTACAAATGTAAATTGTGCAATCGAAGTTTCTCAATTTCCTTTAATTTGCAACGCCATATCAGAAACATTTATAAAAAAATTAGTAATTTTGAAAATAGATGTATATTATTTTTTAAAGGGAAAAAGCTTTATTAAATGTTTTAAATTGATTTTTCATTTGTTGTTTCCGTACTTTAAACAGACATCAAAAGTGTTTTAACGTTTATAATTTATCTATAAATTAAAAGTTAAATAATACTACTTAATTAATTTATGTTTTCATAAAATACTATTTAATTATTTTAAGAGAGTCATTAAAAACTAATTTCAAAGTTTAATCACAACAAATTACTTTAAAAAAATTAGTTAAAGTCGAGAACAATTATACTTTGAATTAAAGCCATATGCTTTGCAGGAAAGACATTTTACATGTGATATATGCGATAAGTCATTTGAAGAAGCACGAATGTAATCAGCATTAACAACTTCGTCTTGATCATCTTAATATTTAGCTGTAATAAAAGTTTTGATAACATCTACCCATTTTAAGTTATGTTAAGGAATATGAAGAAAAATTCTTACTTTTTTAAGTTTTTTGTTTTGTTTTCAAAAAACCGTATGTATTTCTTAAAATTAGAATGCTCTATAAAAAAATTTATTAAGTATACTTGTTGTAACGTTCAGTAAAATATTTGTCATTGTCAACATAGACAATAATAACTGTGATGTGTTTTTAATAAATTACTCGCCATAAATAAGTAATTATTTAAAATAAATTTGTTAATTTAATTCTATCAAACTATTGCAATATCTTCAAATAAATATACAATAATTTTATTGCACCTTATTGTTTTTTTTGTTTGCAATATATTTAGGTGTCCTACGTATTTAAAAACTTTAACTGTTTTTAATTTTGACTTTTCACATTTTTGTAATTGTATTGTACTATGCTTTTGTTTTATACTCACAACAAAAAAGTAACGTTAATCGTTAACTAAGTAGCATTTACTGTCACTTAATTAAACTTAAAAAAATTAGCGTTCTGTATAAACTATAAATTAAAAAAGAGATCTTCAAATAAAAATGGCATTACTTATGTTGCCTTGTGATAATTTTAGCATCTTAAATATACAAAGATAAATAAATTAGCAAGCTTTTTTTAATGCTTTTTTCATAAATTTTGTATCTTACTTAAACACAATTTTTAACTTTCTAGACTAATTCAAAACTATTGATTTCTACTCGTTTAGTTTATCAAAAAAATAATCTTCTTAAACGAACTACACATATTTATTTTACAAACTTTTCAACAAAAAACTTAAAATTTTACTTTTGTATCTTAAATGAATAGTGTTGTTAACATTCGGAAGTACTTGAGAATCGGGCATCTTAACTATTTGTAATTTATTCTTGTGTTTGTGGTAATTAGCCTTATAATAGGCACTGGATATCCCACAATATTGACCATAAAAATACACTTGAATTTATAAATATAGATTTATCTTTAAGCGTAATCTCATCGTTTTTTCTTTGAATCAGTTTTAGTAACCATTAAATCAAGTTAGGTGTATTTGATAAAAATTTATTATAAAACACACCAAACTAAACAGTCTACGTTTAAACTGATTTAAAAAAGTTCGACAAAAAGCTATTTGCAATATTTAAAAACCTTAAGCTGAAATTATTGTAAATACCTAAAATATATTTGATAAAACTTTAAAACTATTTCATATAGTACCTAAAACTTCCAAAAATCTTATATTTTTCTTTTAGATTTATAAAGAATAATATTTTCAGCATTTTAGCTAATAATCCAACTTGGTTAAGCTTAGAAGTATATTTTATTTTACAAAGGATAAATATCTAATTGTTCAAATTATTAAATGAAGTCCTTGTATTAGTTTGAGGATAGTTTTTTGTTTAGAGTTATTTATACAAAAGTGACTGCCGTTTGTTAATATAAATAGACAAGCATCACGACTTCTAATCTTTTATATTTAAAACTTGATTAGTCTTCATTTAATGTTTGTTATACTAAAATTGTATATTTTATTTTTAATTTTCTTTATTTTACCTTTAAGTTTGCATTTAAAATATTTTAAAGTTAAATTTTAATGAAAACATAAAAATATATTCTTTTTAAACTTTATTTGCTTTTATTTTTACATTTTAATGTTATATATCTATTTGTTATTTAATCTAGATAGATTATAGAAAATAAGATTTAGTCTAAGCTTGATTTGATTTTTTTCGTTCTAATAAAACGAACATCTACATATTTTTAAATATAACAGATGGTTTGTAAAACTTTAACAAATAATAAATACTCTTTTTTCGTGAGAAAAATTAACTAATTAACACTGATTGTTTTTATTAATTCACAAGTTATAAAAAGTTTTTTAACCAAGCTCAAAAAAGCAAAAATATTTACAAGAACTTAAGTTTGCGTAAAACCTACAATTTTTTTGAATGACTTATTCAAAAGGTGTAGAATTAAAACTGAAATTTTTTGATGTTCGCTTAAATGAAAACAAAGTTTTGTATGCAAAAAAGTCACAAAATCAAAAATATTCTAAAATAAAAAAACTTACATTATAAAGCTTAGTAATAAAATTTACTAATTACTTAATAACTTTGTATAAATTTATGAATATAAAGTATTGTTTGGGTTGATCACATATGGTTCAAGTAAGTTTTATAAAAGATACTTATGATATACTTTAATTTCAAATAAAATAAATTTTACTTTTGTTGAGTTCATCAAACTGAAAACAAAGCTAAGTATGTTCAATTTAATTACATTCTATTTATCTATGAATATAGTAACTGTAAAGTTGTTCATAGTTTTAATCTTTCATTATAAAATCTATAATATAATTCAAACTTTTCACATCATTTTATACACTTACTATTAAAACAAATAAAAAAAAATAATGTAAGCGTATTTTGCATTTAAACTCATTTGTCATTTACCAAGTACAAATCTAAGAGTTATTTTAACGATTGAGTTACCAGTCAACTTAAAAACTAGAAAATATAAAACCTACAGGTGATTCATGATAATAAAAAGAACTTGTTTAGTCAGAAGAAGTAAACGTTATCTTTAAACACCTGAACTTATAATAACAACTCACACTGTGATGTCATAAAAAGATATCACCCCTTTTTTTGTTAACATTTGCCGCAAGTTTTTCAGTTTACATATTACAAGCGCTTAATCATAAAATGATATTAATGTTTTTTATTTATAACCCAAACTTGAAGTACTTATAGGAAGAGTTTACTTGTTTTTTTACGAAATGTATGTTAAATTTTTTAGAGTTTTTACAGTTCCCGAGCTTTAATACTATTTTATAATAAAAAATAAAAACAACTTTCGTTATTAACAAAATATACTTTTATTTTATCTATTTATAATTCAATTTTTAACTTTTTTTATTGAAAATTTTAACGCTCAAATTTAAATTTATATAAAATGTTTAAAAAAAACAATTTGTCAAACAAATGTTTTTATTTTTGAGGATTAAGGTTAAATCTTACTTTAAAAACTACGTATCTTAAATTTTAAACTAAAATTATTCACAATTTTATTTTTATGAAAATAGGTTTGTTTCATCTATTCTTTGTGGTTAAAAAATTAACTGTTATTTGCTTATAACTATATATTAAAATATTTTTTTTAATGTTTTATTATTAATAAACACCTTTAGTTATTTTCTAACCAACAAAAAAAATATTATCAATTCAAAAACTAAATTTATATTTATGAAGTTGTGTTAAATTTCGTTACTTTTTTAGAATCGAATTTTATGCAAAATATCTTTTTTCTAAGTAGTTTAAAATTATAAAAGTAATGAAAAATAAACTTTACTTCATTAGAACTTTTCGTGAACGTAACAAAATTGCCCACAAAAAATATTGTTTAGAAAACTCACTAAGAAACTGTACAAATATAAATCACGAACGTGAGAAATGTTAAGTTTTTGCTGTCATTTACCTGTTAGGATATCTCCTTCAAAAACCAGCATAAAAATAAATGAATGAAGCTTATCGTTGCTAAAATCACAACTTTTTCTGTTTGAATTGACAGCTTAGTATCAGGTACTACACAAATTTTGTGTCTTTGAGTTTTAAGTATAAATTTATTTTGGTTTCATTTTAGTATTCAAATAAAACTAGTACAGTTTTAAAAAGCGTTTTTCGTTTGCAATAACTCAAGTTAATTTAAACAACATTATTTTCAATGCTTAATAAATCTAACTTCGTTAGCCTTAATTTAACCTTTTAATTGTTAGTACTGCTTTTAAAAGCAAGTAGTATTGACGCGATACTATCATTACTTGACGTTAAATTGGATCTTCCCCAATAACAATCTAATTATTTATCTGTTTAAAGCGTAAATTAAACTACATATTCGTCATTTCTCTTTTACTTATTTTAGTAGGGTATGAACGAGTAACTTATTTATTTTTTACTTTATGTATGTGGACAACTGAATATAGGTTATCCTTGTTAAAATGTTATTTTATTGCTTTAATTGACAGCTTAGTGTCAGAAGCTACTAAACTTTATGTCTATTAGTTGAAATACAAACATATGTTGGTTTATTTCAATACTCAAATAAAACTAGTGCAGTTTTAAAAAGCGTGTTCAGATTGTTATAACTCAAGTTAGTTTACTTCAAAAAACTTTGAACAATTATAGTGCTTTTTAAAAATCAAAATTTGTTGGCCTTGATTTAACCTTTTAATTAAAAGTATTACGTTAAAACTCAAGTAGTTTTGACGCAACAAAATACATTTTTGTTACTTTGACGTTAATCTTAATTATTTATTTGTTCAATGCGTAAGTTTTAAACTAACTTTTCGTCGTTTTTTTATTTTACTTTGTTAAGTAGAGTGTAAACGTGTAATTTAATTTTTTTTGCACATTTTTAAACATTTACGTAAACTTTTAAGCATGTTTCTTTTTATTAAATAGAGTTTTTATAGTCTTATTATGCTTAATTTTTATGCCCAAATAAAAAGATATAATTTTTTAAACCTTGGTTTTACTATTTAAATGAAAGTATTACTTTCAGAAGTAAGTAGTATTGACGCGACAAAATACAATTTCTATTACTCAGACGCTGAAATGGGTCTTCTCTAATAATACTTGATAATAATTTATTGGTTTAATTCGTAAAAATTAAACTACCTCTTTGTAGTGTTTGCGCTTGATACATTAAAGTTTAAACGCATAATTAAATCAATTTGATTACTATCTTTTATTTGTAAGCTTTTTGTTTTACTTCTAATAAGTTTTTTAATATACGTTAATATATTATAAAAAAACTGTGAAAGGGATTTTCGTGCACCTGATCCTGGGACTAACTATTTTAGCGTGTTTTTTCTGGATAAATAAACTATGAAAATATCAAATTAAATTCTTTTGAATAGGTAAAACTAGTTTTTTATCTAAAAAATTTGAAAAAACTTTGAGTAATCTAATACATATATTATAAAAATAGTTATTTTATCAGTTGAAAAATTCACATAGTATATAACATATATATATATACTTATATATCAATATGATTTATATCTAATTTATTTCTTATGTTTTTTACTTTCTGTTCAACAAAAAAAAACTTCTAACGTCAATGTAATCGATAATAAAATAATTTATTAAGCACTTTTAGTTTAAGTTATCAAAATTCTCTAAAATAAATGCTATAAATGTTTTATATAAAAACGATAACCATCAATATTCTCTGTACGATAAAAAAAGTTTAATTTTTGGGCGTAGAAAACTTAGAGTTTCAAAAAAAAATTATTATTAAACTTGACACGAAAAAAATTGGTTCGTTTGCTAAAACAATTTTATTTTGTAAGTTATTTGATATAGATTTTTGTTTTTGCTTCTCTTAATCAATTGAATATGAATCTTTTCATCAATATTCTTAAGAAGCTCATCAGCAGTATAAGAAAAATTATGTAAATTTTTCTTATAAACTTCAGACTTTTTGTAGTATTTAATTTTATTTTTAAAACATTGATATATCAGAAATATTTTTGTTTGCTGGTCATTTTGAGGTTAATGATTAAGGATTTAATATAAGTTTAACTTTGAAATTTACAATAAAAACCTTTTCAAAATTTAAAAATTGACAGCATATTTTTTTAACTTTTAGGTTTTAAAGAGGATAACTTCGTCAAATGCTTTATTTTAAACGTTCATTAACCTTGAATTTTCACAGCTGTTGTTTTAATTTTACTTTAAGTTTTAGTAATTTTTATAAAAATTATAACAAAAATATTATTATTTATATTTTTAAATGAATAATAAAAATTATCTCTTGCAATTTATGCAATTAAAATACAACTTAAAGATTATTATATGCAAGTAAGTATATATATAACTGCTCAGAAAAACTGTTTAACAAAAACTTTTATATCTAATGTAAAAGCATTTAGTTTAGACTAAAGTCTACTTTGAACAATATTTTACGTGCAGTGTTGGTTAAAACGTTTCGTAAACTACTAATTTTTAAATTATCAAAGTGATTGTTTTAAACTAAGTAAAAGCGAACAAAGCAAAAAAGGCTCAGTAAACTTAAGATATACTAACTATTTGAAACAATTTTTGGTGCTTTAAAATTTACGAATAAAAAATTAAACAACGTTTACAGTTTTTATACGTATAAACAAACATATAAAAACAGTTTAGTGCTACATATATATATTTTGTACTATAATCTTTTAAATACAAAATGACAAGACATTATACAATTATTACAATGCTCAAGACGTTTGTTCAATTTGAAATTTGTTTTTTTTTGTGTTTAAAGTCATATTTAAATTATATTATTAGAGTTTCGTTTTAAGACTATAAACGATACGTAGTTTTATTATTAAATTAAGTTGTATGGGCGCGTAAATGTATTAACTTAAAATCTTTACTTTTTATTAAGAACCAATATGGTGTGTTAGATGTGGTTTTCATATTCCTGTAAACTGTTGGTAGTTAGCTAAGTAGTAACTTAAAAATATCATTTGGATGCATTCGAGTATAAAAACCAATTTTTAACTCAAGTAAATACATTTACGCGCCCAAACAACTCAATTTAATAATAAAAACTAAGCATTGTTTATAGTTTTAAAACGACATTTTATTATTAAAAGAAACTAAAGTTTATAGTTTTTTTATAAGTATAGCTATCAGTAAAAAATACCATAAAGGTATTGCTATGAGCACAATTTCATTGTTGCTTTTAAATTTTAATCTTTCTAGAAGTAGTGATATTTAAAAAAGTATTTGTTCAACAAAAACATACTTATTAGTTTAACGCCTTAGTTCACTAATCACAAAAAAAAAACAATATTAGTAGATTATTAGTAGATTGATATTATTAGATTGATGTTGTTAGATGATTATTAGTAGTGATGTTTAAGAACGTTTTTATTCATCAAATAATATACTCATTATAAACATATATACTTAGTATGACGCCTGAGCTTAAAAATTACAAAAAAGCATTATTTGCCTATAGGGTGTAATCATCTCATTATTCAAGAGACAATACAGTAGGTTTTGTTATCGATTGAATTTATTACAGTTAAGAATTTGAAAAGAGCCTTAATATTTTATAGTTTAAAACATTTTACTTGGTAAACTTTTTGTTTAGCTTTTTAAACTTTAAAAGAAGTCGATAGAATTTTTGAACGATTAGTTTAAATAGGATTTATAGTATAATTAGTTGCATTTCTATCATAGAGATTTGGTTTGATAACTATCATAGGTAAAAAAATTTTCTTTATTCAAAGCAAAAACGAATTTAGTTGAAAGTTTATACTCAGAAAATAGTATAGTTTACTGTCGTAATACAACATTATTACCTAGAAAAAAAAAGTAAAACGTTGAGTCAATGTAACTTCGTATAACTTTATTTTAACAAAACAAAAAACTACAAACTGCTGCATGCAATACATGCTAAGTTTGGAAATTTTGTCCGCGAGTACTTGTTACTATAAAATACTTTGTTTGAAACAATTAAACGTTCTTTTAAATTGATGTTGTTCAGTGATTAACTGGAAACATTTTATAAATCTAACTATTTGTGAAAATGGTACTAATTTATTTTTTATCTAATAACATTACGCTTTCAATTTTTTAATTTAATTTTTTAGTTAAATATAAATTACAACGACCTGCGAACGATTTTTCCATGTAAAAAATATTTTTGTACCAAATCTAGCTCGTTACTTTAAAAAGCTACAAAACTAAACTTTTCTTATTCATTTTTTGATAGAAAAATACGTCACTAATACTTATTGATGAACAAGAAAATTCAAAGTTTTCAAGCAAAAGATATGACTGTTCTTAATAATTCTATACTACGAGAAAGAATGATCTTAATTATTTTAAAGATACCAGTTCTAAAATAAGATCTATTACTTAACTTGCACATTTGTTAAACTAAACTAGAATATAACATTTACAAATATTCAAATAGTTTTTGTTAGTTTTAATTTTCAATTAAAGTTGCGTGACAAAAACTTATTTTTTTATTAGTTGATTTAATAAAATCATTTAGTAAAAAAATGTTCATAATAGTTTTGTTTTTAATCTGCTGTAGCAGTTTTAATTAATGTTTTCAAATACTTTTTTTATTTTTTATGGTAAAAACATAAAAATATATAACTGGTAATATCATTAATATTCTCTCAAATGTAATTAAAACCGAGTTTTATTCAATTTAAATAAACAGAGGCTAAAATGTATAAACTGAAACTTATAATGGTAAATATTTGTTCATTTCAATGACAATGTTGTACTAAAATCAAAACTGCTTGTACTATTGTATTAAAACGAACTTAATCAAACATTAATATTAAAGTATAAAGCATTTAACAATGAAATATTTTGTTTGAAGTAATTTCAAAGTTGAAGTGCTTTTAAATTATGAAAGAGAAATGTTTCTATAGACAAGTTTTTATTTACTAACGCATTGTTAAGCTTAATAAAAGATAAGGGTACTATTTTATTTTCGTAGCATACTAAATCACTATGCATTAAATGTCTTAGCAAAAGTTAAAAAAAAACTAGAAACAAATTCAACATGTTGTTTCTAACTATTTGAATTAATAATTTCCTTACTAAGCTTTAACTAGATAGCTACTGCAAGTTAAGTTTAACAACACGTTTTTACAATAATGTTTCTTATTATAAAAATATCTCATAAAAATAGTACATAAAAGTTTTTACTCATTTGACAATAATTTCACAACGTTAAACTGAAATAAAGTTTGTTCTTTTTCTTTCCTAGAGGGTAAAAAGTTTGTCTTTTCAAAAGTTTTTTTTATTAAGATGACACCATTGAACCTATTATCATGTTGGTATTGCTAAATGAAGCTATTAACTAACAAAGATGGCAACTCATACTATGTTGATTTTGATAGTTCAAAAGTACATGTCCTTTTATTGTAGAAAAACAAAACTAAGTTAAATTTTTGAAAAAAAGACTTTTGAAATTTAATGAATGAAAATGATCCAAAAATTTAAAAGTAACTTTCAGAAGCTATCAAAAATTTAAGGTTTCTAGGAAACGAGTAAAGTTTAGTTAATCAAAAACTTTTTTTTGTAATTTGTTGTTTGAATTGCCAAATTCGTATTTATTCACTTCAGTTGAGTTTGAAAACAAAAAAGTTCGGTTTTAACTTTACACCAATTGAATGCGTCAATTCAAGCAAACTGTAGTTTTTACGCAAATTAAAACTTGCCTTGTAAATATCTTTGCTTTTTAAGCTTTGTTAAAGGTCTTCACTTGTGAAGTGGTTAATAAAACAATGAGTTTACTTGGTAAAAAAAATTCACTTTTAAATTCACTACTTCTAACAAGTTTAATCTTTACTAGTAGGAATAAGCTGATTAGTTCTAAAAATTATTATATCTAAACCTTTTTTACTGTGGTTAAAAAAATACGCGGTGAATTTGATACATTAAAAAAAAATATTTCTAGCAATGTCAGATTACTAGTATTTCTAACATTATTTAGAAAATAAAATTAAACTTTAGACGACCTTTTAAAATTGATTTAAAACTAATGTTTTTTAAAATTTAACAAACTAAACTACTGTTTTCTAAGTGTTTAACTTTAAGTTACAAAACAACATTTTACTAACAGTACGCTATATAAATGTATCGAAAAGTAATAAAACTTTGATTTTAGTTTTTTATTTTTTTTTAAACGCTTAAGCATACCACTAATAATAGGACGGTTTTACAAGGTTTATCCTTACAAAATCAGTTTTGCCAAAATGTCTGTTCGATAAGTATTTTAATATTGTTTAAGTGTAATTGCTCTTGTACTCATATTACTTTATAATCATTTTTTCATAAGGTTAAGATAACCATGACATAGATATATAACATATTGTATATTTTAATAATTTTTGGACCATTTTAATTTGTATTAAGTAAAGTATGTTTTTTAGAGTTGTCACATTATGTATACATAACGTGAAATTTAAACAAACGAAAATACGGGAGTCATTATCACAAATATTAGTTAAAGATCAATCAATTTTTAAATATAAAAGATTAGAAGTCGTGATGCTTGTCTACTTTTACTAACAAACGGCAGTCACTTTTGTACGAAGAATTGTAAACAAAAAACTATCCTTGAACTAATACGAGACTTCTTTTATTAAAATCATCAATCAGATAATATCCTTTGTGAATATTGAATATTTTATTTTAAAGTTTGATTAAGAATTTTTTATATAAGATAAGTAGCTTAATATTTACAGAAAAAGTTCTAATTAATTCTACCTAGTATTTTCATTAAAATGTTGATCTGAACTTATTTTAAACTTAATGCTTTTTATGTATTATTTCATAGTTTTATACATTAGGTATGTACTAATAAAAGTTTAAAATTAAGCTAAAAGCTGAGTCAAATCTAACTAAATTTAGAAGTATAAGACATTTCATTTCTTATTAAATATTGACTTACGTTTTTAAATTTATTTTATTTGATAGCTATTTTTATTAGAAGAAAATAAACACCCAACATTTGTCAAAATTATAAAAAAATTACATAAAACTAATTGAAGCAGAAACTAAATAAAATAATTGTTTTTAAAATTATTAAGCCTTATTAACAAAAAAAGTTAAACAAATAGTTTGTTGAAACTTTAAGGTCAAGATAGGATAGACCAATGCCTACTATCAGGCTAATTACAACAAACATAACAATAAATTACAAATAATTAAGATGCTCGCCCCTAACTCAAGTACTTCCGAATGTTAACAATACTATTCATTTAAGATACAAAGCTTAATTTTATAGACTTCTGTTGAAAAGTTATAAATAAATCCTTGAATGAAATAGTTGTGTAGAACTCGTTTAATCATATTTTTTTGATGAACTAAATGAGCATAAAAAAATGGTTTAAATTTAAGATGTTAAATAATTAGTTTTAGTTTTGAGAAATTAATTGACGATTAATTTAACTTTTTTATTGTGAGTATAAAATAAAAGTATAGTACAATACAGTTGCAAAAAAATGTGTAAACAAAGTTAGAAACTTTAGAAGTTTTAAATACGTAGGAAATATACAAAAAACTAAACAAAACTTTCGTAAATAATATTACAAACAAACTACTAAAAAGTGCAATAAAACTGTTATATTTTAAAGCTATTGCAAAAATTTTTCAAAAATAAACGAATAAGTTAATAATAACAATTACAGTTAAAAAAAGGATTTTGAACAAATCTATAAGCTTTTTTATCATTTTAAATATTTTTTTTTGATTACAGCATGTTCTATTCTACATAAATATATAAAAATACCATACAGAGAATTAAATTTAGTTAATGAAAAAAACTATCACGGTTTCAATTAGCTATGTTAACAATGATAAATAATTGAATAGTTAATTACAATCGTTGTAATAAAAAAATGGAAAAATTAAAAACAATTACTAAAATTTTAAAGGTGTATGAAAATTACACAAAATTTAAACACGTAATAAATTGTCTTTTTATCTCTGTTAGAAAATTTAAAACAAAAGTTGTTTTGAAAGTTAAATTTTCAACAAAGCTTTTAATTACCCTTCGATATTAAAGTGATAAATTTTTTAACAGAGTCAGTGAAAAATTATTAATTTATAAATTAAATAATTTTAAAAGTTTTTGAATACAATAAGTCGAACTAAGTTAACTTAGTAACGACAAAACTCTTGATGTTGATGACTATATATTATACTTCAGTATTCTGTATAATATAAAGTCATGTTTTTAAGTATGTTTCTAACGTCTTTTATTATTTCTATTTCATAATATTAACAAAATTTCGTTTCTTTCTTATATAAATGTTGTACTGTAAAAAACACGCAAAAAATATCGTTTGTAAAAAACAAACGTAGTCAAACTTTTACAATTAAAGTTGCAATTAAAAAATGTTGTATGGTAACGATTATAAATTAATTGCTTATTGGCTTTATACTTATTGTGTTTAAATTTAAAGTCCATGGTATGAAATATTTTAAAGATAAAATATTTAATCTGAGCAAGTAAACTTCATAGTAAGCATTTATAACTTTGTATATAAAAAAATACTGACGTAACGCTTATATATTTAAAACATATTGTTATACTTAAGTAAAATGCATAAAGTTAGTAATGACAATTTTCTTGATGTTGGTGACATTCATGCTTCTTCAAATGTCGATCCAAATTTGTCGCTTGTCCAAATGACCTACTACATATATTACATGTAAAAGGTCTTTCCTGAAATTTTTATTGTTTAATATAAATCATAACTATTTAGGTCCTTTTAAGTTTTTAAGCTTTTTTTATTGGATAAATTTCAAACTTTAATTCAAATAGATAATTTTATTTGATCTTAAGTTTTATAAAAAAAAAAAATCACTTTTAAATGTTTACATAACAGTAAAACATTACGGTACTTCTGGTATCTACTCGTAATTCCATACTTTAAGTACAACTAGATAATTTAGTAGATTATCAGTTTTAAATCGAAATGATAAAAGTTGTTAGTTTTAAAACAATCTTTTTTACAAACTTACTCTTTTGTGAATATTCCTGATATGACGTTGCAAATTAGAGGAAATTGAGAAACTTCGATTGCACAATTTACACTTGTAAGGTTGTTCCCCTGTGTGAGTCCTCATATGTCTTGTCAAGTTTGCACTTCGGGGAAAAACCTTCCCACAAAACTTGCATTTGTACTTATCTTTATTATCATGCTGATTGCCAGGAGATATTTTTTGGTTTTTGTAATTTAGAAAATGACTTTCATTCTCATAAGGATGTGATGTAATTCTATTGTCAAACATCTTGTCCTTTTTTGCTTTCAGCTGCATTTGATTGTTTTGCATACTTTGCTCGGGCTCATAAATTTCAGAAGACTCTGAGTTGTCAGACAACTGTTTCATACTACTTGAATTTGTATTGTACGAAGCAGGATTAGAAAGAGACGGAATGGTTAAAAAGTTTGGATTTTTAGTAGGATTTGTTAGATAGTCTCTTCTTAAATTTTTATAATTGAATCTAGATAAATTTGCATCAATGAACATTCCTGGTTTACTTGTGTTTTGAAGGTTATTGAGCAATTTAAGTTTATTTTCATAAAGACTTTTGATGTTTGTTTGAGGTAGAGAACGTGTTTGTCCTTTTATAAAGTCCATGTTGTTTTGAAAGTTTTTAAGTATCTGATAGTAAGTATCTGGGTTTGTATTAGCGATATATTGAGCTAAAAACAACTGATATATGTATGAGGAAAGTGCATTTTGATTCAAAAAGCTGCTATTTCGGTAATACTGGTAAAAAGGATAGGAATTGTAACTTTGTATGAATTTAGATCTGTTTTGATGGAAAATATTTTCCGATTGATCAAAACGAGTTGAGTTGTTTATAGTGTTGAAACTATGTTTAAAGTTTATGTTTTGATAGTTATTTTCAGGAGAATGCAGAACAGTTTTCGGGCTGAAACTTTTATTTTGGATATTTTGTTTTGTAAACTGTTCAACGTTTTTCACTTGGGTTTTATTGTATTGTTTTCCTTTTTGCTCAACGGTTTCTATCAGTTTATATAAACTAGTTTGAACGGACTTGTCTATTTTATCTTGATTTAATACAAAATTAATTGTAGACGGTTTAAACCTCTTTGAACTTGCATGCAAAACATAAGGAAAAGTCGAAGATACACCAGGAAACCCTACATGTTTATCCTTAAGAGAAAAAGACGAATCAGAAGGACTATTACATTGAACTTGAGCATGAGCTATTGCTTTCCTTCTATAGCGTAATTTATTAGCACTTGTCTGCTGAGTTTCAATTGATGTTGAGTCGAATGGAGAAAAGTTTGTTTGAAAAGGGAGTTGAAAAAAATTGTGATTATTTTCATGTTGAACAAAGGAAGGTAAATGTGACGCCAGAAGTGGAAAATATGCTGATGTATGTTGTTTGAAGAAATCTAATGCAGTGAAAATTTGATTACAAATCTATAAACAAAATATTAAAACTATTTTGGTAAAATAATGATAAAACACTCAGTAGCTTCTTGATGCATACTTTTAAAATTTGTTATCAATATAAACTTGATACAACTAATTTCTATAAAATATTTTAATTAAAATATATTTTTATAAAATGTTGCTTTAAATTAGTTTATTTTTAGAACTAAGTGTGTTTTGTTGCGAAAACTTTTGAAACTATAATTATGCTCGATACAAAAATTAAACAACAGAAAAGATAACATTTATAGTAAAAGATATTATTCTGAAAATCTAGAAATATGTTAGGAAGTTTTGTTACTAAACTTAAAAAAAAGCTAATAAAAATGCTTTAACTATTATATCAGATATATTTTTTTTTTCTTAAACTAAACGGATAAAAATAGTTTATATTTTTTTTAACCTTAAATTATTAAAGGAAAGTTTCGATTTTCAAAGTAAAAGATAAAAACCAAAAGTTTTTGATCTTTTTATGTGGGAGTCTGTATTTTATCACTTATCACTGAGAATTAGCGTTTTATATTTTTATATTTGGGGAATGCTTTGATGAAATACACACAAATCAGTTACTGATAAATAATTTCAAATTTTATTATCAGCGGTGACTGCCGGTATTTAGTAGAAATAAAAAAGCTGAATTGTATTTTTAGAGATAAAAAGCATTCTGTAGCTTTAAGTAGAATTTTTACAATAAGTTATTAGAATTTTTCGAGTCAAAGCGTTAAATTAAATCTATGCAACAATTACAAATAAACTTACTGTTTTGTAACGATGCAACAATTATATTCTTGTTTTTTTTTTCACAAAATCTGCGATGTTTTGCCAATGAACTTGAATTTGAAAACATTTGATTGCAGTCAACACATTTTGTTTTATTTCTGCATTTTACATGCATTCGTTTGTGACGACATAAGTTGCTGAACTGTTTGGAAAATAAAATCTTTTAAAACAAAAATACTTTAAGTTAATATTCTTACAAATATTTTGTACACATTTGTTTTACTCTTATACAATTTAGTCTGTACATTAAACTTAATTAGCTACTTATTACAAATACATATTTTAAAGGTACACCGACAGAATGTTTTCTAGTTTTTTTATTTAAAATTATGAAGTTCGTTTTTGGTTTATTAGTCTTTTTTAAGTTTTGTGTGAGTACTGCTAATACTTTACTTAAATGCTGTCACAGCATATTTATTTGATGACTTCAAAAAAAGTTAGTAGCTTTTTGCATTATTTTAATGTTTTATGTGAATAATTTAACACTTTACTTAGATGCTTTAAAAGCAAATTTATTTGATGACTTTAAAAAATTTAGCAGCCCTTTCTATTGATTTTTACTTTGTTTTGTTTTCTCTACAGAGAGTACAAAGCTAGGCTAATACCGAAAGGTAAAACTTTTTTTCAATTACTTTGCATTTTTAGTATTATTTTATTTTAAATTAAGTAAAATTCAACATATCAAGACGAACTTTAATTAGCTTTAAAACAAATACTTTAGTACTGAAGTAAAGTAATTTTAAGTAATCTTTAAAGACCGCTTCAAACTATTAACATTTGTCAAAAAATACTAGTAAATTTAAAAAAATAAGTTTCTTATTTTAATGTATTAAGATGTCGATTATCTTTTGAAGATGTATTTGTAACTACTTAGCAGTTTTAGAGATAGCTTTTTATTTTTTGATAATTTTTGTTTGGTAAATGGACAAAAAATATCTGATTTTGATTAAAAATTATTTAATAGTTTTAAAATATTTTCTTCTGTATTGTAATAGTAAAAATCATTCGTACTATAATAATTGTAGTTTTTTCAATATATTTTTTCTTAAAAAAGCACAAAGTTTCTTTTTAACGATATGACCAAAAACTTTTTAGGTTAAAAGGAGTTTACGCAAAGAAATTTTAAAATTACCAGAGAATTCCACGATATTTTATGTTATAGTATCATTTATGACGTCATACCTGTGTATATGATTTGTGACAAACTTCACAGGTGAACGGTTTCACGCTGCTGTGAATGTGCTGATGTTGTTTCAAACCGCTCGAAGTTGCAAATGTCTTTCCACACTCCGGACACGCGTGAGATCTCGCTCCGATGTGACGCTCCCGGATGTGTTTCTGAAGAGATGACGAATCGGTGAATGTCGAATCACAATGCTCGCATTTGAACCTGAAATATAAAATTTGGTTTACATGAATTTTAAAGCTTAATTTTCTAACAAAAAAAATAACAGTTGTTTAACATTATTCTGTATTTTTATTAACTTTCTCTGTATCATAACTAGTTTTTTTTTACCAATTTTAAAAGAAGTCAATGTTTATACTAAAGCTCATGTTAATTTCTTATTTTTGAAGTTTGTTATGTTACAAGATGTAAATTTATTTTAAATATGTGTAAAAAATATGTTTTTTACAACAAACAAAATTGTGATTTTTAAACTTTCAGTACTTGGAATTTTCAAATTTATTAAATACATGAAACCAAAACTTTACACAAATATATTTCTTTATACAATAATCCTAAAAGTGTAATTAAATTTACGTGTATGTATTGTTTTCACATACTTGTTTGTTTAAACTGAGCTTTTAACTTATAGCTAAACTGTTAAATAAACACACGTTTTAAAATGGCTGCTATCGATTAGTGAGAATATAGTATTATCCAAAACTAGAATTAAAATGATTATTATTAAGATCAAACTTACTTGTTGATATTCGATTGAGGATTTTGCACTGCATTTTTTAATTGAAATGGTTGTTGAAGTAAAAACATTTCATTTTCTAAGAAAGATTTGTAAACTTTACTAAATTTAGTGGTTTACAAAACAAAAAGTAGGATTTTTTAACAATAACTAAGAAAAATTTCATAAAACGTGTTCAAAATTACTTAAAAAAAATGTTTATGCTTGTTAAAAACACTGTCAGATGTTTTTACAAAATTTTTGCAGAACTATTTTTAACTATTTTAGTTCTATTTGTTTGCCTTTATAAACTGACACTTAACTTCATTACTCACTTAGGTTTACATCTTGTAATTTAAAAACTACCTAATATCATGACAAAATAAAAAGCCTATTGAAAACCAACTGCGTAATATAAACTGTAACTAGTATAATAAATCAGTCAAAAAATTTGCACTCAAATCAAAATTGCTTATCAAAAACAACAAATTGTTGAATTTAAACTCAAAATTCTCCGAAAAATTAAATAAATAAAGTATATTTTAGCTGGTTGTACTTTGTAATCATAACTATCTTGTAACAAAACTTCGCTTTATTTTTGTTTGTTTTAAAAAAAAAAAAATTATTGTTGCAATAAAGTGTTGTTGTTGTTATGAATTTTATTACACTAAGCTTTCATTTTACCGTTTTTGTCACTAAAAGTTTTTTGTCAGTTTTAATTTTGTTTAAAAGTTCGTAGTTTTTTATCAACTCGTAACCTAGAAATTGTAATGTGATTATAAAAAACACGGTTTAGAAATAAGTTTTTTTTTTCTACATATATAAACATATCGACCTTAGTTTGTATTATTATTAACAATAAAATGAGTAGACTATTATTAGTATGTCGGTTGTGATGTAATACTTTTTCTTTTTAATTTGAAAAAAATTAAGCTAGGTAGGTAAGTCTAAAATAAGTAAGTAATATAGCAGTAACAGCTCTAGCATACGAATAAATCAAATTTTTAAACAAAATAAAACTTGTTTTAATCAAACAAACATAATTTAATAAAATTGAAATATGTTGTTAGCAATCGTTACATATTAGTTGATACTTATAAATACTCAACCATTAAGTCAATGACAACTAAATGTACATATAAACTATTAAGTAATTGACTAATTAACAAACTTGTTGTAACTTTAACAAATAATTCTAACTGAAACACGATATTTCTTTTTGAGTGTTAAATAACAAAAATGAAATGATTAGGAAAATTGAAATAGAATACTGAAACTAAAATCCTTCATTAATTAAGTTTAATTTATCAAAGCTTAAACAGCTTTATGGCAGGTAACACCGCATTTGACTGTAAGTACAGAAAAACCGTGCTATAATAAGTTTTCTCTCAAAGCTCGACCTTTTTTCTCTTGTCTTTTTTTACCTTTTTTCGAAATGTATACAAATAAAAAAAAGAGGTTTAGTTCTAAAATTTTTAAAATATAATATTAGACACTTTTTTCATAACCTGTTACACAGTTCTAAACATTTATTTAAATATAATAAAAGCTCAAGATAATAAAAAAGGAAAAAAAAACTTAGAGCTTAAAAAATTAAAAAACTTACTAAAACAAAAATTGTTAAAAAGCAAAACATATATACACAATAAAACAAAACAAGTTACTATGTTTTAATTAAACTTTTAAATTATGATTATATTATTTTTTAAACTACCAGAAAAATTTTTAAAGAAATTTGTTTAAACTGAAGACAATATAAACTTCTGAATTTATTAAAAATATATAATTAAAAATTTTACACTACTTAAATAGCTTTATCCTAAACCATTTTCTTTAAATTCACATTACAATAATTTAAAAAAGTACCAGTTTTGCGTTAATCACGATTTTTGAGCTCTGTAAAGTACAAAACATAAAGATTTAGGTTTTTTAGAAAAAAATAAACATTAAGTTCTAGCTACATAAAATTTGAGGTTTTATTCATATTAGGGTCCAATACTTATGTTTTTATAATATTACTAAACACAACAGTTTACATATGATCTAAAAAGTGACTTCAAAAGTTCATATGTGGCTAAAAAAAACCTTTTTTGTAAATCTATAGTTGTATTATTACCAAATGATAAAGTGGTTACATTAGAAGTGATATCGAATGTACAAAATTAGCTTAGAAACACTTTTTAGTAAATATCCATCATTTAGTTTAACAGGAAAAAAACTAATGTTTGTCAAATGGGCGGTCTCTCTTTTTAAAGTTTTAATAGTCTAAATAAGCGTAAGTAGCAACAATAAGAATTTATTTGCTAAATAAGTTCAGACTTTCGTGCTACTTCTGTCATTCAGTAGTTTAAAAAAATGCACTACTAACTTATATTTAAATAATAAATATAACATATTTAAACAACTGTATTTTTTTAGATTCGTTTCGTTAAAGGCGTAGTATACTTTAAAGGTGAAAAAATGTTTAAAGTCAACAATATATTTTTTAAATGTTTTATTTACTTAAGAAAACTCAGTATACTGGTCTCGTTTGTCATTTCTGATAACATGTTGCTTTTCAAGTGAGATTTTCATTTCATTTCAAGAACACTTATCCGACTGAAGATGTGATTTTAGCAACGAAAAAAACGTGATTTTTATTTTGCGTTTGTTTTGCTTGTATGACATTGAACATTTCGTCGGCAGGTATCGAAAAGTAGTTTGCAATAAAAATATCTGTTTAAATTAAACTCTTTTTTTTTATGTAGAAAAGTAATGACTAGTTTTTCTTTTCTTAAATAAAGGTTTATAATTCAAACTTAAGCTTAGGCTTTAAATGTAAAATCTTGTGAGCAACAAAAATAAAAAAAATAGCGTTTAAAACAAAACTCGGTTTATCACACTTTCTTAAAATTAAATTTTAAAAAACTTAATTTATAAATTTCTGCTCAAATAATTGCAAACAAATGCTTGCGAAAAGTTTTAAGGTAGTAATTCTTGAAGTTAATTATAAGCTTCAAAGTCGACAAGTGAAAAAGCAATGCAGATACAAAACAGAAGCTTATTTACTTGTTGACGTATACTCATACTTGTTTTACTGGAATAATTTTTAGCTTTTTATTTTAGAAACTGATGCTAAGTTTTAAGAAAGTAGTACGTTTCAAGGTTTACATAATAAAATATGTGTTCCTTTTTTATTTAAACTAGCTCTAAGAAGGGAAATTTCTATAGTAGGAATTTTCTTTATACACCAGAGCGTTACGTTATTTAATGCATATTTTTTAAACTGTTCATTAAAAGGTAATTAAATGATACGCTTACTCTAAACTTTTATACATATATAAAAGATTTTTTATTCTTTACTGATATAAAAAAGTTTTACAAAATGAACTACAAAAACTCACGACTAACAACTGATAATAAACTGTAAATTCGAATAGATAAAATGACAAAACAAATTGTGGGTTTAGTTGACGAATAAGCTTTATTAATCGCTTGCTGCTAACTTAAGGGTGGTCTTTTCACTCAACAACTATAAATCAGTTGAAATGTAAGAAATTTTTTGCGTTTTATGGTTTTTTAATTGTTTTACGAGGTTTTGTTTATTAAATCTTTATTAAAAGCTTTATTTTCTATAATTTGTATCATAACTCTATTAAGAATAAAAAACTATAAAAAATCAATAAACTATGATACCGAAAACGATTAAGTCTTTAAAATATTTAAAATAAAACAATGATAACATTGTTTCGTGCTTCGTTTTAAAATTAACTAAACAACATTTGAAAAGTTGTTAATAAAATAAGTGAATTGTTTTATTTATAACTTTTCAAACGTTGTTTAGTTAATTTTAAAAGTTGTTTGAAGTTTAGTTTAAATATTTAAACTCTTTACAGATAAAACATTATTATTTTTTGTTTAATATTCAAACTAAAACACAGTTTATTTAAGCAAACTCGCATATCAAATTTTATCAGTTTCTAAACAACACCAAGTGTATTTTCACTTCAATATTCTATTTGTGTTTTATTTTATACTTCACGCTTACTTCAAAATAAAATTAAGCAACTGAATTTTATTTTTAGACTTGGTTATTTTTTTGATATACATCTAAACAATTTGAATACATAACTTTTTTTTCTTGCTTTTTGATAATTAAAAAATAAATAAACTTTTATTCATAAAGTTATTTTAACATAAAGTATAAATTCTTATATAAAAAAATTACATTTTACTATAAAAATTTAGATGATTTTTATATCGACACTTAGTTAGAAGCATTCATACCAGATTTATCTCAACTAATTCAAAATGAAACAACAAACATGTTTTACTTTATCTAGATAGAGTTTTTGTTGTTAAGTTTGTGATACATCTACTTTATATACGCTAAAGTTAGAAAAATTATGATAATAGTACTTTAAGTATATTCTAAAATGTTAAATTACATCTAAGTTAATTTATATTAGTTTGTTTAAGCTAGCACATTTAATAAAATAAACAGTTAAAAAATTTCGATACACTAATTTTTTTTTAAACTGAATTATCAAAATCAACAGTTTGCTACAAAAACAAATAAATGAATCTTACGCGGTTCATGAAGGGTTATTTAAGTTTATTAACATAATAAATTTCTAAGTTTTGACGACTTTGGCCTATTTATTTTAGTTATAATTTGTATGCAAACTGTTTGAAATAAAAATAAAGTTTATAAAAGCTTAGAGCAATTTTTTTTCTTTATCATCTTTTAAGTCTACAACATACTGTAGTAAAATGTACATTTAAGCTTTGAACACAGCTTTAAAACCTAAAGTTTAAAACCTTTATTTTAAATATTAAATTGGTTGATTTCGGACGTTAAAAATATTCTAAGATTCTATAAATTCTAAAAAGATTTTTTTGCTTAAAAAGTTATATTATCCATTTTTGTTTGTAAATTAACATTAGATGTGTATAAATTATAGGATTATTAGCCTAAATCTACGTCATAAGCTAACATAAAAGCATAATTAAAAAAAACTACATTGTATGAACAATCTATGCTTAATTTAACTTTATCTAACTATATTTGTATGAATTTATTAAAGAATAAGCTGTAGATGAAAAACTTAACAAATAAAATACTTACAACCATTTGGATGTGAAGTTAAAAGTACAATAAGATGAACATAAAAAAATAAGTGGTTTAAGTAAAATATTTTAAACTAAACATTTAAGAGCGATGATTTACTCAACAAAACCATCGTGAACAGGTTTTGATAATCTTTTTGTTTGAATACTTGGTGTCTATTTTGCATTAAACCAGTAAATATTTTTTGATTTCATATAAAGTATGTCTGTATTATAAGTAAAACAACAATATTTTTTTTTGTATACCACGAAAATCTAAAAAAACAGTTTTTATTTCGTGTTCACAATATTTGTTTAACAATGTACAAAGCATTTCATTATTTAACAAAAATTATTCTTGCTAGTTTTTATTACTTCAATCAAATGATTGATTAAAGTTTTGCTAATATATCTGAAACTTTTTGATAAAAACTTAAGAAACTTTTAACTGACAGTTTCGTGCCGTATAACAAAACAGCGTTTATTTGTTGTTATCACAAATAGTACATTGCTTCTACTACTCTTGATCATAACAAAAATGTTCGCAATTTAGTATAATTGTTAAGATATCAAATTGCTAGTTTACTTTTACAACAAAGCTATGTTTACAAAAATTTAAAAACATTAACAAGTTTATAGCTATTTTAGTACTGTTTTAGTTAATAAACGTAAATTCAAAAAAAAAAATTAATTTGAGTTATAAATACTAATTTGGTTTGTAAAAAGAGCATAATATTTTGTATTTGTAAAATTCGAAAGCAGGAAAAAATAGTTTCAAATTAAGTTTCCGACACGAATAAAGTTTAAAGTTGTTATCTTATATGACAACACAGTAACAAACATTTTTTTTAAATTATTCTTTGAATATCTTTTGAACATAGTTACAAAATACCTATTCTACAATTTTTTTCAATTCAACACAAACATAAATGATTGATAAAAAATATTGTTATTGTTATAAATTTGTTATTGTGCTATTTGTAATTTAATTTTTTAATTTATTTATTTACAAGGCAACAATGTTTCTCCCCTAAGGGATCTTCAGGCCTTATTCAAATAGAATGTAATTATTTTGAAATTATTATTTGTAATTTAGGAAAAAAATTGTCAGAACAAGTAATTAAAACAATTATAATTAAAAATGTATATTAATTGAACAAACAAATAAGAAGCTAAAGTAACTAAACTGATAAAAAATCTGATTGTGTGAATATATGCTTAGAAAAATTTGAAACTATTCAATGACCAGATTTGTTCATCCCCTTTCTCAAGTGTTTCCAACTGAAATAACAAAAGTAGAAATCGTCAAGATTGTGATACATCTTCTATACATGCTTGAGTTTTATTGTTGTTTTTTGTGTAATTGAAAGTTAGTCTTTATTGTGTTTAAGCAGATTATTAAATACTCAAACCTCGTGTTTCAATTTGAAAAATTTAACAAAATTAATCGAAGTTTTAGTTACAAAGTCTTAGAAAATATTAACCTTTAAATTCTTTATTATTCTAAAACTCGAATAATCGTTTTCTAGTTAGTTTCAAAGTAACTTGCAAAAAATTTAATACAAACGGAGCATTCAACTTAAATTAAGTACTATAGAGATTAATTATTTGTTACTACAAATACATGTTAAAGCCAATCAGTTTATTTAAACAACTTAAATTGACCTTTTTAATATTACTTTTTTAATGAATATTAATGTTTAAAGTTTTATCATGTCTTTTTATTAATTAATTTATTTATTTTATCTTAAATAACTTGCTATTACGTCGAAAACATTTTACTTTATTTTATAAAAGAAGTAAAGAATTAATCTACTTTAACTGACTTTTATTATTATTTATGTTCAGTTTTATTTTTAGTAGACTTTTATATTTTATCTATGTATTAAAAAAGCTTATTTTTCTAATTAAGACTTAAAGAACTTTTCTTACTTATAATTTAAATATTTAAAAAGTGTTTTACGGTTCATTGTAACTGAAAATTTCAAACTTTTACGTTTTGCTTTAATGTAAAAAATATCAAAGTTTATTATTTTTTTTATGGAATTTTCAGTTTCATTACGTACAATATTCAAACAAGAAAAGTTTACGAGTAAAGGTTTGTTAGTGTTAAATAAGTTATTGAATTTTATAACAAACTTATAATTATAATATTAAGTAGATTTCCTGTTTAAAAAAAGTTGTTTTATAAATTAATATCTAAATCAAAATAAAAAAAAACTGTAGTATCTAAACTTTTAATTATGTAGTTGCCCAATTTACTCTTTTTAACTAACAATCTTTTTATAAATTTCTGCGACTTCAAACCTTTTTATGTACATTAAACATTATACGTTTGATTTTTTTAATAAAGCTATAGTTTTAAAACAAATATTTAGACATAACTTACTCAAACTTTCTTGTACCCCTAAAGGGCATAGATTTCTTTGATATTAATAAAATACTTGAGTAAACTATACCCATTGCAATTTAGTAAATTTAAACATTTTTAGTTGACATAATAAATTAACCTCATTAATTACATAACATTATGGAAATTTATTAAATTCATATGTATAAGATAAGTAGTTTAAATGAAACTAGTTTACTAACTTATATTTCAAAATCTTAATAAATCATTTTCTGTTCACATAATTATTTATAACAAACATAAGTAGTCTTTTTCTAAAGATCTATTGTAAAATAAAGTCAACATATTATCAATTAAATCATGTAATGATTACACCCAATAATCAAATAATGCTTTATTTGCTTCCTAAGTTGCTTTGTCAACGTAATGGAATTGTCCTTTGTTAAACTTTAAAACTTTCTTTTTAAACATCACTACTGGTGAAAAGCATCATCTTTTTTAGTTAGCACTAAGCAAACATTAAAATAAAGAATTGTTTATTGTTCGTTTAAAACTGCCATTATACTTTAAAAGGATAAAAAAAACTTCTTCTTTTTGTTAATTAAATTTTAGTAGGATTAATTATCAAGATTTTAAAGTTTTTTGTTTGTTTTACTTACTTATATAAAATGTACAAATTTAATGAGAAAACAAAACTAAAGAAAATAATTAAAATCAGTTTAAGTACACTATAATATAAAATAACACACAAAAACAACACTTAAAAAAAAACATATAATACTGTTTTTTTTTAATTTTTTGCTTTCATTAACTAGTAACTTCATTTTATTTTTCTTGCAAGTACTTGAAATAATGGTGAAAAACAACAATACTAAATCTTATGATTAAGAGCCTGTAATATTTAAGTTGGAAATCTTGAGGCAGATATTAACATAAAAAGAATGATATTTTTCTATGACATCACATTGTCAGTTGTTATTACAAGTTACGGTGTTTAAAAATAATATTTTCGTATTTTGATTTTACAAGTGTTTTTTATTATGATTATGTACTTTTTTTCTAAGCAGGGTTTAGACCTTTTAAGGATGCTTTTTTAATGATAGTGTGCATGTTTAACTTTTGTACACTTTCAAATAGTTTTGAATAAATGACATTGAATTAATTATATCTGTAATATATAAAGAAACACAGTTTTATTACTTATTAACTTGATAAGTAAGTTTTTACAAATACTTAATTGATAACTACGTGATGATAAACAACACTTCTAACTATTGAAAAAAACTCTAACTAGTAAAAATAGTATTATCAAAAAACAAATTAAGCTAGTATGTTAACATCATAAAACTATTTGGTTTAAGTTATAAGGTTTATTATAAATACTATAAGAAAATAAATTCGTTTACGTTTATTTTTACGTTTTACACTTAAAAGCAAAAGTTTACCGCAGTATCAACAAGTATTATTAGGGAAGATCCATTTTAACGTCAAAGTAATAAAATTGTGTTTTGTCGCGTCAATACCACTTGACTTTGGTAGTAATATTAACAATTGAAAAGTTAAATAAGAGGTCAAACTTTATTTGCTATTAATGTTTGAATTTTGTAAAAGTTGGTTTACTTTTAAGTTAATACGTTTTAGCTCTGTTTAAATATTTATGTTAGTACAAAAAAATATAAATAAAAAATTTTTATTTTGAATAAATATACATTTAAAAACGTACTTAAACTCCTAGAAATTGCTTTTAAAATACTTTCATTTTTATTAATCATAAACATTAAACGATAAAAATTTACTGGAATTATATATATTTATAAAAGCTAGTTTTATAATTAAATTTTTTTCAATAATTATTTTAACATAAATTAAAAACTACAACTTTTTATTTAAAAACAAAGTTGTACTCTTATCTCCGTAAATTAATAACTCCAAATAGTTATGGGAAAGTTTAAAGAGTTTTATTAAACTTATACTATTAAATTAAACCAAGATATTTTTTATTCTTATTTCAAACACTTAAGTTGTATAGCAGCTAATAGTAAGCTGTCTATTCAAACGAGAAAAAATAAAGATTTTAGTGAGGATAAGCTTCAGATATTTTAGCTTCAGATAACACTGGTTTTAAAAAGAATATCTTTAAAGGTAAAATACAATAAAAATAGCTTGTCTCACATTCGTTAATTACTAAGACAATTTTTTTTTAAAACTTGAGAGTTTAAATTTAGTAGATTTAAAGTTTATTTAACACTGACAGCATGATTACTTTATTTAAATTCAGTTGTATATCAAATAGATAAGTTTGTAATTAAAGTAGTTTAAGAAAGTTGTTATATAACTTAAAAAAATAACATTAATAATTTAACTAATAGTTGCTAAAAAAACAGTACCACTTATCGATAATAACAGTAAAGCAATGAACCAAATATAAAACTAAACAACACGTAGAAAATATCGAAAAGGATTAAAACTCTAATTTTTTTTATTATTACTTTGTTAAAATCACGAACTTTAACCTATTATCATGTTGTTATTGCTAATCGAAGGTATTTACTGACAGAGATATGCACTCATACTATGTTGATTTTGACAGTTCAAAAGTACATGTTGTTTTTGTGGACTAAGTTTTATAAATAGACTTCGAAACGAACTTTTATTGTCATAATGATTATAACAACTAAGGTAAAAAAACCTAGAGCATAAACTTTATGAGTTTAATTTTTTTTAAATCTATAGAATTAATTTCCATAGTCTACTTCTAAGTTAATATGTTATTAGACTGCAGTTTTTTAGCAAAATAAAACATTGCTTATACTAAACTGAAAACAAATAAGTTTAATTTTCACTTAACGTCAATTGATCATGACAATCCAAGCAGATTGTAGTATTAACGCATATTGAAATTCGCCTTGTAAATTTTCTTGCTTTTTTCAGTTTGGTTAAAGATGCCCTCTTCACTTATGAGGTGGTTAATAAAAGCAGTCAGTGTGAATTAGTAGAATTTCTCACGAAATAATGTTATTTATTGATTACAATAATAAAGCAATAAACCGAATATAAAGTAAAAAAATAAATAACACGTAGAAAAGTATCAAAAGGGGTAGACACTATAATTTTTCCTATATTTATTTGTTAAAATCACAAACTTTAAGCTAGTTTCATGTTGTTATTGCTAAATAGAGGAACTTATTACCAAAGATAGACTCTCATACTATGTTGATTTTGACAGTTCAAAAGTGTATTTTGTTTTTTTAGAAACAGCCTGTTCAAAACGAACTCTTATTGTCATGATGATTATAAAAACTAAATTAAAATCCTTGAGTAAATACTTTATGAGTTAAACTTTCTTTAAATCTACAGTAATAATTTCCATAGTCTATTTCTAAGTTAATATTTTATTAGTTTGCAGTTTTTTGGCAAAAATACATTGCTTATATTGAACTGAACAAATAAGTTAAATCTGCACTTTACGCCAATTGAACGTGTTAACTCACAGAAGTTGTAGTTTTTACGCAAAGTTAAAATTCACCTTGTAAGTTTTCTTGCTTTTTTAAGCTTAATCAAAGATGCCCTCTTAACTTGTTGGGTGGTTAATAAATAATCAGTGTAAATTAGTAAAAATTCTAACGAAATAATACTACTTGCTTTTATTTCTTGATGTATGAACAAAATGTTTTAGTAAACAATTTGTGTAATAGTTATTAATAGAGTAAAAAACAAAAATGAGAAATAAGTGTCGATTTTTCCTTATACATTACATCAAAAAAATTCTTTATGTTTAGAGATAATATTTTGTGAATTTTAGTCGGAAAACAGATTTATAATATACATTCAAAAATATGTTTATTCATAAAATTTTAAAAAAGGTATTGATAAAAAAATATTTATTGAACTTATCTTTTCCGTGTAATTGTAAGTTTTAAGTGTAAAATTGGAAGTTAATAAACAAAGCTTTACCATAGTCATTATTACAAATGTTGATATTAGTTAAAGATCAATCAATTTTAAATATAAAAGAATATAATTCTTGATGCTTGTCTACTTTAACTAGCAAACGGCAGTAACTTTTGTTCAAAGAATTGTAAACAAAAAACTATCCTTGAACTAATACAAGACTTCTTTTAAATAAATGATCAATCAAAAATAACATCCATTCAATTGTAAAGATAGAACCGTTTGTTTTCCAAGGTCAATCATAAGTTAACTTCAAATTTTATAAAAAGCTAGAAAAATAGAAAAGTTTAACTTCATGAACATAAGGAAACATTAATTTAATATTCTAGTAAAAAATGGATATAGAAAATTAAAAAAAAGTTTATTTAAGTTTTTAACGATTTTTTTAATAAGTACTTGAAGTTAGTAATTAACTTCAAAGTATTCTAAACGAGTAGTGTCAAACCAGTTTAAAAGTAAATATTTTAAACAAGTATTTTTTATATTAAACATCCTCGTTTAGGTGTTTTTAAACAATAAAAACCAAAATAATCCAACCAAAATGGTCAGTAATAAAATATTCATCATTTATTTAAGTCTAGTCAAAGAGTATACTTTGAAAACTATAAGAACCAAGGAAATCGAAAGTTTATAAGCTCCCAACATTTATTTTATTAAAAGAAGCCAGTCTACTGTAGCTTTAAGGTCAATAAAGGATATACCAGTGCCTACTATCAGGCTAATTACAACAAAAATATCAATAAATTACAAATAATAAATATGCACGCCACGTACTCAAGTACTTCCAAATGTTAACAGTACTATAAGTTTAATGATACAAAGATAAATTTTAAGATTTTTGTTAAAAAACTTAAGGTTAAGTTTTTTAACTGTGAATGTTTTAAATATTTTTGTCATTAGTAAAAAAAACTTGTAGTAGTTATACATAGTTCTTTTTATAAGTTTAAAGTTTTAATTATCAACAAAGTTTTCAAATACGTTGTTCAAAAAACTTTATTCTGTACAAAGTTTCCATGTAAAGTAATTTTGAATAAAAAAAACGTATAGATAATATAGAAAATTTATATAACGTTTATTGTTATCTATTAAGTGAAAGTTTTTCAAGTAAAAGAAATCTCCTTTATTAAATATAACTCAGTAGACATGCTTTTAGTAAGGAGATCAAAAACGAATTGAAAGATTACACCTTATAAACAGACATTTACATTCTTTAAAAGTATTGTTAAGATAATACCGAGTTTTGCAGAAAATACCATTTTATGTTTTGTTCAACTTACAGTAAAATTAAACTGTTTGCTTTATTAAAGGTAAAAAAGGTTTTTTTTCATATAATTCTAACTTATTTTTTAAGTTCAAAATGGCTTAACTAATGTTGTTTTATTTTGAGAACATGCTAAACGTTAATATTTGTTTAGTATCAATTATGATAATTGTTATTTCTTGTTACAAAGTTTATATTGCTTTAGACTATCGCGAGTTTTTGTTTTTTGATAACAGTATAAATTAAAAAAAAAATCAAAACAACAAAATAAAAAATTATTGTATTTTGTCAAAATTGGCTAAAAAAATGTTATTTAATTTATCAAATAAATACATGAACATATTTAAAAAACTTTCATAATGTTTGTTTGAATAAAGTTAATTTTAAATACTAAAAGCTTGTTAGAAAGAAATTATATGAAATTATTAAAACAGTTATATTGTAAGATAAAAAGTTTAATGCTTTAATAAACTGTTATAGTTTATAAGTTAACTCTAGTTTTATAAAAGTTCATAAAAATCGTAGTGTATTTAAAATGTTTTAAATTATTTTTTGTGAGATTTAAATATAAGTTAAATACAGTTGTGATAAAACAATTAAGCTAAATAACAAAAATTCTTATTACAATGTCAAAATATTAAAACAAGCTAAAGGAAAAACAGTACAAAAACTGTATTGCAAGAAAATAAAAATCAAAATTCAAACCAAACTATGACACATGTATAAATAGTTATTGCAATAATACGATTAGTATGTACTTAAGTATTCAATTAATTACTTAATAAAAATATATTTTAAGTATGTTTCAAACGTTTTTATTTATTTACATCTTATAATGTTAAAAAAACTTTACTGTAAATAACTTGCAAACAAAGGTCGTTTGTAAATAACGAGCGAAGTCATACTTTTACAATAAAAATTGCAACTACAATATGTTGTAGTAAAATTTTTATATATTAAATTTTAAATGGCTTATTGCCTTTTGTATTTAAATTTAAAGTATAGTGTATAAGATATAACAAGATATAACAAAATACATATTAAAATTGAGCAAATAAGCTTGATAATAATAAAGTATAAGTTTATATATAATAAAATCATTGACATTGAAAGTTTAAAAAAAAAAGTTAAAAAACACACATAAACTAGTTGATACTTTTCATTAAACGACAAAATTAAAAATATCTGACCCATAGCTAATATTTTTGAAACATATTTGTATACTTCAGAAATATTTATAGCATATAAAGTTAGTAATGACAGAATTTTTGATTCTGGTAACATTCGTGCTTCTTCAAATGTCGTTCTAAATTTGCCGCTTGTCCAAATGACCTACCGCATATATCACATGTAAAAGGTCTTTCCTGAAAAGTATTGTAACTTTTTATAGTGTAGTAAGTATAATTATTTATGTTTTAAATTTGTATGGTTTACTATTTAAACAGGTTAAAAAATAATTAAAACTGTTTTTTGGTTTTCTAAAGTATTTTTTATAAGAAAAATAAAGTATTTTTTCAACGAGTCTTAACAAGTAATTAATAGCTTATAGTTTAGACTAGTTTATAGAAAGGGCCTTTTCAGAGAAATTAGGTTATTGGTTCTGAGACATATAAGTTTAGCCTTTATAATACCTTGTTTTGTTACAATATTTACTTGTTTTATACACTAACCTTTTTGTGAATATTTCTGATATGGCGTTGCAAATTAGAGGAAATTGAGAAACTACGATTGCACAATTTACATTTGTAAGGTTGTTCCCCCGTGTGAGTCCTCAAATGTCTTGTCAAGTTTGCACTTCGGGGAAAAAACTTTCCACAAAACTTGCATTTATACTTTTCTTTGCTGCTTTGCTGCGTTACTAAACGGTTCTTATTGGTGTTATTTGGAAAGTAATGCTTAAAATTTGCATAAGGATGAGAAATAACTCGGTTTTTAACCTTATTGTGTTTCTTTGTTTTAAATTGCTTTTGACTGTCCAAAAAATTTGGTTCTGAATCATTAGCGTCTGAGGACACTAAATTTTCAGATGACTGGTTCAGGGCACTTGCATTTGAGCTGTAAGAACCTGGGTCAGAAATCGGTGGAGAAAATAAAAATCTTTGTTGCTCAGTTGATTTTATTAAACTGTCTGTTGTATTGTTAAGTTTGTATCCAGATGAACTTGCATTTTCAAGCAATTTTGAATTATTCATTTTATCAAATCTTTTAAACCCTTTAAGTTGGTTTTCACTCAAGCTTTTGTTGTTAAATTGAGATTGAAAACTATTTTGTCCTTTCACTGTGTCCATGTTAGTTTGAATATTTTTAAGTATTTGACTGTACATATGAGGATACAAAGTAGCCATGTATTGAGCTAGAAGCAACTGGTATTTGTATAAAGACATTGAGTGTTGTAGACTTTTATTTTGATAAGACAGAAAAAAAGGATAGTTTTTATTATATTGGTTGAAAGAAGCTGGATTCTGATACAACGAATTTGCACAAGGGTTTAAGCTAGATGAGTTATTCGAAGTATTATAATTGTTTTTCAAGTTTAAATTTTGATAATTGTTTTTAAAACCACACTTAAGGGTATTTAAGCTAAAAAATTTGCTTCGAATATGGTTTTTTGGTAGATTTTCATAAATTTCTGGTTGGTTCTTCTTAAAATGCGATGAATTATGATTACCAGTTGTTTTAACAGTATAAAAGTCAGTTTGAACAGACTTATCTAGTTGGTATATATTTTGAACAACTATTGTTAGAGACTGTTCAAAACTTTTTGAATTTGCTTTTAAAATATAGGGATAACTAGAGGATGTATTTGGAAAACCAATATGCAGTTCTTTAACAGAAAAAGCTGAATCAGAAGAATTGTTACATTGTACTTGAGCATGAGCCATTGTTTTCTTACTTTTTTGTAACTTATTAGCACTTGTCTGTTGAGTTTCAATTGATGCTGAATCAAATGGAGAAACATTTGTTTGAAAAGGGAGTTGAAAAAAGTTGTGATTATTTTCATGTTGAACGAAGGAAGGTAAATGTGACGCCAGAAGTGGAAAATATGCTGATGTATTTTGTTTGAAGAAATCTAGAAAATAACAAACATGTACTTTTAGAAAAAAAATACATTGTAATTATCATATGTTTTAATATAATAAGCTTTATTATCGACTTAAAAGATAAGAATACTTTTTTAGTAAACAATATATATTTGTTCGATTAAACAAGTATCGTTGATTTATGCGTGATGTTACCATGAGTTTAATTTGACTTATAAAACAGTTGTATATATTTAAAAAAACTTGCAACTTGAAACTTTTTTTTTTCTTCAACATTTTGTTAAGTTTAAAGCTTTTTTAATCTTATCTCTAATTCTTTTAAAAACATAAATGAAATGTTAATTAGTTTCGAATATTGATATAAAATTTTAAAACTAATTATGATGTCGTTTTACTAAGCTATAAAAAATATGATATTTAACCGAAAATTAATAACGCTTCTTTTCACTTTAAAAATGAGTTAGAGATAAAATTAAAATAGCTTAAAGTTTACAAGTTTTAGAAAATCAAAAGTATATTGTTGTTCATTTGCAAATCGTACTTTGATATAAAAAAATTCTTTCGACCATAGAATTAATAATAAGAGTTGTATATATAAATGTAATTTTATTTTCTGTTGAAATTTTTTTATACTATGACTTGATTTAATGTACTGTAAAAGTTAACGAAAGAAAATTTTCAAGATAAATTTAGTTAATTAATGAATCATGTAATAAGTTTTGTAATATTTTCACAAAACTCGAATTTAATTAGCAGAAAAACATAGTTTAAGCGTAATACAAAAGAAAAATAGCGATGTTCAAACAAAAAGATAGCAAACAATATTGTTTTATCTGTTTCTGTAGAAGCCTTTATTTTATCACTTATCACTGTGAATTAGCATTTTTAGTTTCTTGATTTGGGGAGTGCTTTGATGAAACAAAAATAATTTATGTTACTGATAAAAACTTAAATCTTATCATCGGCACTGACTGCCGGTATTTAGTAGAGCAGTTTTTGCTGCATAACTTAAAGATAAAAACTGTTTTGCTACTTTGAAGTATAAGCTTTACGATTTAGTTTTTAACAACCTATTATATTACAAATAGTAGACAAATAATTGACAAAGTAACTTTTTATTCGTAATACTTTTAAGCTCTATAGTTAAATTTAGTTGTTTGAAACTAAATGTATAAAACTTAATTAAACTAACTGTTTTGTAGCAATTGTCCAAACTTATTTTTATTAGTTTTTTCACAAAATCTGCGATGTTTCGCCAATGAACTTGAGTTTGAAAATATTTGATTGCAATCAACACATTTTGTTTGAGTTCTGCATTTTACATGCATTCGTTTGTGACGACATAGATTGCTAAACTGTTTAGAAAAGAAAATTTCATTATTATAAAATACTATAAACTAGCATACTTGTATGCTATTTTTATGTACATTTGTTGTTATTTTAAAACTCTTTCGTTAGTAGACTAAAGTTATGTTACTATTCGTTACAAAAAACTGCTTTACTAAAAGTTTAAAAATAAAATGCTTAGTAGCTTTAAACATAATATTATAAAGTTATTGTTTACTTAATATTTTTAAAAACTTATAATTTAAAATTTTGAAAAAATAGCTGTTTTGATTTTTAAAGTTTTTTTTTTCATGCTTTTTATTATTGTTATGTGAATACTGTTATTGCTTAACAAAAATGCTATCAAAGCAAAATTATTTGATGACTTCAAACAAATTTTGGTAGCCCTTTCACTTGATATTTACTTTGTATCGTTTTCTTTACAGAGAATACAAAGCTATGCTAAAACTTGAAGGTAAGCAGTTTTTTTTTGATTACTTTGCATTTAATGTCTCATTTAAGTATTAAGTTAAAAAATCAACTTTAAGATAAAATTTTCTATACTGAAACTAAACAAATGAAATTAATATTTCCAAATCTTTTTAGAATATAAAAAAATATCAAAACTTTAGTAATTTTTATTGTTAATTGAAACAACTTTATCAAATCAATTTAAACAATTAAAAATTTTTAGTCATTTTTTATTTTCTGAAACTTAAAATTGATATAAATTTTTAGCGACTCAAAAGTTTTTAATTCTGTGTTTTTACTTGTAAGAGCAAAAATAAAAACAGCTTTACAAAATTTATGATCAAGCTTTAGATACGTATTACATGGTTATAAATCCTATGTTTTATGTATTCCAAATATAAGTAACAGTATACCATGATAAAATTAAAAGTTATTTTTTTTAAATGTTTGTAAACTTAACACATATTTTTTTGTTCTAAAGCAATAAAGTTTATGTTTAAAATGTATAAGTTTATAAAATTTTCCAGAGTTTAATGTTAGATTTTTTTTTCTTGTAGCAATTTCTTATGACGACATACCTGTGTATATGACTTGTGACAAACTTCACAGGTGAACGGTTTCACGCTGCTGTGCATGTGCTGATATTGTTTCAAACCGCTCGAAGTTGCAAATGTCTTTCCACACTCCGGACACGCGTGAGATCTCGCTCCGATGTGACGCTCCCGGATGTGTTTCTGAAGAGATGACGAATCGGTGAATGTCGAATCACAATGCTCGCATTTAAACCTAAAATATAAAACCTTAGTTTTGTAGGTGTTTTATAAGCTTCATAGTACAATACAAAAAATAATTGTCAGTTAGACTTTTTTTATTTGAGTTTTTCAACATTACTTATAATGTTATAACTGTGATTCAATATTTATATGACCATCAAAACAAAACAACTTACAAATTGCATTTTGTATATTTGTTAGTAATTCATCACATGTTTTAAAACTTTAAAAAACATTTATAGTTTTAGATTTTTTTTTGATTTCAAGGTCTATAGATTATAATGTTTAGGTTAAAGTGTTAATCTAAAGCTCTAATAAACATTTATTTCAATTTTTATTAATTAAACTTTTTTTAGTTAAAAGGAATAAATTTGTAAAAGTTATAAAAGTACTGTTTCGTAATAAAATGTTTAATTATTGTTAATAGTAAAAAAAATGACTGTAGCGTACTTAGATAAAATTAATAAATTATATTATGAAATCTTCTATTTGATGTTAAAAAAATTTGTTGTTGTAAAATAAAACAGCTCTTTCACTATGAGTTTAACAAAAATTTACTTATGCGAAATAGTTTTAGTAGTGTAAACATTAAGAATTATAAACTACTATATGATTACATGTACTTTTAAAATGGCTGAATTCGATAAGTAAACACATATCAGTAGCATATACTTATCATATTTCTCCATATAAGTTTGTAAAACAAAGTATAATATTGTTTCCTTATTCAAAACTATTAGCATACTTACTCGTTTAAAGTATTTAGATGGAAATTGGGTACAGCAGTTTTTGGTTGAAATGTATATTGAAGTGAAATAGTTTCTTTTTCTAAAATATTTGTTGTTGGTAAATAGTAAACTTTAGTTTTTCAAAACCAATAACAAGCAAATTTATAAAAACTGCTGTCGATTTTCAAAAAGCTTTAGATTGTTTTTAATCTTTAGATCACTTTTTTACCTTTAGATTATTGCAAAATAAGCAACTAAGACATCTTGAACATAACGTAATTTTAACTACTTATTTATTAAAGTTTTTTGGTTTGATTACCTTATTAAACTGACACTTAATGTCATTACTTACGTAGGTTAGTATCTAGTGATCAAATATACCAGTTGTTATGACAACGTAAATAACCTATCAAAAGATCAATTGCGCAATCAAAGTGTTATTGGTAATTTATCAACAAAAAATTAGTCAAAATATTTGTCACTCATAGTATCTAACTTTTTTTCTTACAAATTATTTTAAACTATCTAACATTTGTAGAAAATCGTAATCTTTGTCTTCCTTGTATTAGTTAATGTTTTTAAATACTTGAATTAATGAACTTAACTACCTTGTTTTTGAATTTTAACTTCTTGTTTATTAGTTCCATAAGGTATTTGATATTTTTGCATATTTTGCCAAGGAGCAACTTCTGCATATTTTGCTTCCATTCCACACTTTTGGTTTTGTTTTAAAGATGATTCAGTCGTTTAAGATTTAATACATTATTTATAACATATGAAATCTAGACTATTTAAAAGTTAACAGTAAACATTTTCAACTAAAAATATTATTGGAAATAATGATAAGCTAAGTATATTATTAGTTAAAACATTGTATCCACATACATATAGTTTCATTTAAATTTATATCATAATGCAATCCTTTGTCTTTCTTTAAACTTTTATTCGTTTTATTATGTTGAAGTTGTTTCTACTTAGGTTACAAATAAAAACTAAATAAACTATACTGTTCTGAAGTGAATGTCATTTAGAAAAAAAAACGTAAGTTTTCTAACTATTATACTCTTAATAAAAATCTGAAGTCTTAAATTCTTAAATATCAGGAAGTTCTTAAATTGAAACTTTTAAATGAACTAATTAATAATTTATATGTTAAATACACTCTGTACGACTTAAAAAACGTTGAAAGTTATATATGATAGGTGTTTTTTTTTCAATTTCTGTAAAAAAAATACTATTAACTAATAAAAATTAAAGTTATACACTAAAACAGAAAAACAATTTTACAAGCTTTCCTAAATCTAAAACAGTCTTACATCAGCTTTAAACCCATTTAACTGTTAAGATTAAGTAAATCGTGTTTAAAAATGTGTTCTCTCAGTTGTAGCCTTTTTTTTTTCGAGATGGCGACGTTCGAAAAAAGAACTTTTTTTTGTCTTAAAACTATCATATTTGAATAAAACATTTGACTTATTTTTTCAAGCTACTTAATTATACATTTTGATTTAATTATATTAATAAATTTTACTGTTTAGTCTTTTAGTTAAAACTTTAAAGAAGCTAAATAAATTATACAGCAAAATAAATGTTAATTAAATAATAGCTTTACTTAGAACCTGTATTAAAAATGTATTATTTGCTATTAAATAAATATAACTGTTTTAATGTTAAGATTTTTTTTTGATATGCTTAGATTTTGTTTATTACTTAATGTTTAACAATTTTAAAAACACATATATACTAACTGATCAAATTAACTTTTATTGAAATATTTTCAGTTATTACTTTTAATTTGGTTAAAGCGCCGACTTTTTACAGTATTTACACAATTTATTGGAATTATTAATCTAAGTTTTACTTACAAATATACAGTTACTATTCCAAATAAAATTAAATGCAATGTTATTGAATTAAACATATAAAACTTTTAATACAAAAAGTTTAAAAACAAATATTTCGAACTAAACTAAAATTTTAACTTAATTCATAGTTCAGTAATACTTCATAAGTTCTTTTTTGATTTAAAACTCAGTGTTTAAAATTTAATACAATTCAAAAATTACTTTTTATTACTTACTTGAGTTTTTTGGTATAACATACTTAAATTATCATTGAAAGCTTAAATTGATAAATTCTCTTTTGTTTTAATTTCAAAACTTAACATTGAAAGTTTACATGTATGCTCAAACAAGATGATGTTAATAAAAAGAGAAACGAAGTTTTGATTACAACTAAAATCAATTCTTCGTCTTGTTATATTATCTTTAGCTATTATCATAAAACATTTTGTCAATTAAAAACTTTAAGAACTGTTTTAAACTTTAAAACATTTGCATTTTCGTTAAGATTAAACTAAAAGGTATCAGAATGTTTTTTTAACCAAACCTTTAATATTATAACACGATAATAAGGATTTATGCAAACTTAAATTTTGTAATAGTACTATGAAGTTAGTTAAGCTGCTAGCAAAAGCGTATAGCGATATATAACGAAAAACCTTAAGCTTGTTAGTCGGCCTTTTCAAAGATGAAACAAAAAAGATAGATGCAAAACAGAAACCTCAAGTTAATTTGACGATATATTATGTCATTTTTATTCTGTGTAACATCAAAAACTTAACAAAAATAAAAAAATCAACTTACGAAGCAAACTATAAAAAATATTGTAAAGTTTGTTTCAAATTTAACTTTGTACTAAAATTATTAATCGTAAACTCAATATGTTCTTAACTTATTAACTTGTTTATAACTTTAATAGATCAAGCTAATTTATTTTACAATAATAAATGAGTTTTTTCAAGTTGCATAAAAAATCTCAAAGTTTAAACTTATAGTGTTCTGTTACAATAGTCAGGTTAATTGATTTTAAAAATTTGATTAAAATATTTTAATTTGATAAAAACAATAGTATAAATATGGTTTAAAATATCTAAGGTAATACTTATCTGTTGTAAACAAAGAAATATTGTTAGCTTAGAAAGTCTAGATTAAAACAAGATAAATCTGAAAAACGAATACAAAAATTACTTAATTAATCATTCGATAGTTTAATAGGTTATCTTTAACCAAATTTAAAGAAGCACGAGTATTTACGAGGTGAATTTTAGTTTGCATAAAAACTACAATTTGTTTGAGTTGATGCGTTCAATTGGCATAAATCGAAAACTTGAACTCTCATTATCATCATTTAAAATATATTAAATAAACACTGCGCTTAAAATTAAAACAAAAGCCACAAAAATAACTAAATTTGGTAAACTCAACCTAACTTAGTTTTATTTATACTTAAATTCATATGATAATGAGTTACTACTAGTTAGTTTAGTACTTTTGGTTTGATTCCAGTTCTTTTTTTTCTATACTTGTTTGATTTTCAATTTGGTCAATTTAAAGGACATGTACTTTTGAATTGTTAAAATCAACATACTAGAGAGGCCATCTTTGTTAGTAAATAGCTTCATTTAGCAATACCAACATGATAATAGGTTCAATGGTGTCATCTTATAAAGAGACATTTGAAAATACAAAATTTTTACCTTTTAGTAAAATTTTATGTTCAAAAAAAATTAACCCAAGCAAGTTTGTTATTTAAAGTTATTAAAAAGAATCACATTATTATACGATGACTTTTTCTTTTTGCTATAAATACATTATTAAAGTAAGAGTGACATATTTAGCTATTAAAAATGAATTTGTTAAATTATCTAATTTTGGTCTACCGTATCAAGTAATATATCAACAATCCTTTTTTAATTTATACGCAAATAAATAATAAATAACCGGGTTTTCAACAACTACTATAAGGGAATATTATTTTTAACGTCAAAGTAATAAAAATGTATTTTGTCGCTTCAAAATTACTTGCTTTTGAACGTAAAAGGTTGAATTTAGGAAAAGTTTTATTATTTTTAATAGAGTAAAAAAAGAATCATTATGCGGTGTACAAAAAAAATAACTAAGTTACAAAAATGTACAAGTACCTCTCAAAACTGGTAAAAAAGTAAAAAAAAAAGTTAACTAATTAAGTTCACGTTAGAAATAAAGCAAATATACGTCTATTTATATTCAAATACGTAAACTTTCTAGTACCTTATAGACAAATGCTGTCGATAGGTGCAATTTGAACAGGAAAAATTGTGTTTCTAAAAAGGACAAACTTCGTCTTTTCTACTAACGCTGGTTATATAGCGATGTCTCAACAAGTTAAGACAACAAAAGGTTACTTTTCTCACGTTCGTGGCTTTTAATTATTCCGTTTGTTTGTATGTTTTAACATAATTTGCTTTAATTATCTGAACAAACTTGTTACACTTCTGTATAAAGTACTTTCACTCTTAATTAAGTTTCTAGTAAGTAAGTAATTATATCTATTTAATTTTTTTTTAATTATAAGTAACAAAATCAACATAACTTATTAATATCTTTTACTTTATTATTTTCAGTTTAAATTAAAACTGGATTTACTTTAAACTTCTATAAAATATTTTAAAGTTTAAACTTTTAAAAACGTTTTCAAAAACAGTTCAAATATTATTTTAAAAACAGTTTGACTAGTAAGTTCAATTCTCTTATGTGTACTCGAAAAAATGGTGAGAAAAAACAACAATAAAATCATCTAATGATTGAGCACTCGTTATAAGTAAGTTGAAATCTTGTGGCAGATGATAACAAAAAAGGGGATGATATCTTTCTATGACATCACAGTGTCAGTTGTTATTATAAATTCAGGTGTTTAAAGATAACGTTTCCGTGTTTTCACTTTACAAGTGCTTTTTATTATGATGCATCTGTTTTATTCTGAGCAAAGCTTTAAAGTTTAAAGCTTTAATATTTTGTAAAAACTGTATATCTTCAGTTTTTAGACAGATTTTAATTATATAAGTGACAAAGTAATTAGAATCAAAATTTAAGTGCAAACACAGTTTGAAAATACTTATTAACTTTTTACTAAACAAAAATACTAAAACTTTGACCGTTAGATTTATTAAATCTAGTGTTTATTTCTACTTTGAATAGCTCTCATTTATACTTATTTGTTTTATGTTTAAGTTAGATACGTTCAGAAACTGTTAAAACTTTGAGTTTTTTTTTTTAATTACGATTCTAATTTTCAAAAGACATTTTACTTGAACTTCAAGTACCTTTTTAAGCTCGTTTTAATGGTTATAATAAGTACTAGTAAATTTTAAACGAAGTTGATTTTTTCAAAAGCCCATAACTTTAACTTAAAAATCTACTAACACAATGTTAAAAATACAGTGAATATGAAGTGCTATTGTATAGATATTTGGTGTAAATTCATTTTCTTACAACAAATTTCTAAATGAAATGATAAATCGCTTTTATAGATGCTGTATGAAAATATAAATATTTAATTAAGACTCTTTTAAACAAAAGTCAATATTAGTTATACTTTCTTTTAATTCATCTGTTTATTTTTTAACATTTGCGCAAAAAGTTTAATTTGTTCTTCAAGTATATCAATTGCTGGAAGTAATAAAAATTAAATTATAGTTTTAAAATTCTCTATTTTATCATTTTATTTGAATAATTAGAAATTAATTTTGTAAGCGTTTTTTTTTTCTTTTAAAACTACATTTTTGTGTCAAAATCGGTAAAAGGTTTCAAGTTATTAAGGCCTCTTTATTTTATATTTTGAAATATCTGATTTCGTCTTAATTTTACAGAGTAAATCCCTAGATTTATAGAGAATAACGTTTGATTTCTAATTGCAAAGAAAAATTTTAGGATAACCGAAAACTGCAGAATCACATATTTTATTTTTCCTTTCTAATGTGATTTCGAAAAAAACAAAATAGAAGCTTATTTTTTTTAGTTTTACGACTAGCAAGAACTTTTTCTTAATAAGTGCGTAATACTTACATGGTTAAGCTTCAATGTTATTTTGTATGTGTAGTATGATGATTATTGTAATGTTGTAAATTGTTAATATATTGAAATAAATCTAAACTAATTAAACTAAAAAACTACCTAGCATATATAAAAAAATTGTAACTCTAAAAACAGTCTTTTAAATAACCTAACAGATTTAAATTATATAAAATAATTAAATCAAAAATACATTACAGTGACTGCAAAAAATATTTATTTTGTTGTTTGAACGAGTGAACTTAATGCTATTTTATTAACAAATTATATAATTTAATATTAGCTACATTAGCATGCATCTGAAAAGCAATTTTTTTTTTGAAATATATTTACTCTTAAACACTATATTGTTGTTTCAATGCTTAACGTATTCATTATTATAGTTATTTTACACTTATTTACTAATAAAATCTTTATAGTATGTACGTTGAACGACTTGTTGTTATACTTTGTAAAATTAGTTTGTTAAGTCCTAAAAATGAAAGTTTAATAGTCTTCTGAAAATATTTTCTTACAAAACTTGTTTGTATTTAATGCACGCTAACTACAATTGGTTTGTAATATTTTTAATACTTTGATTTTTTATTTTACAAACACTTATTTTATTATTTTACCAAGCAAAACTTCGTTATGACAAATAAGTTAAATACTTAAAAAAACTAGTTCTAAACAAAATCTATATATCAGTAGAGAAAATATGTAAATATAGGCAGATATGTATACAAGAGTATATTTTTGAGTTTTTATAGATTTTAAAAAACATAAGATTATACAAAAAAACGTTATTCGTGTCTTTAAAAGCTCTACTGTTAATTCATATTATATTCAGAACAAAAGCTAAAATATGATCAATTAAACTTAAAAATGATTACACCCAATAATCAAATAATGTTTTTGTGCTTTTAAAATTATGTCGTCAATGTAATGGGTTTACCTTTTGATAAAAAAAGTTCTAATCTATTCAAACATTACTACTGGTGAAAAATATCATCTTTTTCTGTTAGTTCGTAGCAAACACAAAGGTAAAGAAATTGTGTGTGCCGTTAAATATTGTCATTTTAGGATAGAATGAGAAAACCTTCTATTGTTAAAATCTAACCCATCGTATTTTATTGTATTGGAGAGTTTGTTAACTTATAAGTTTATGTTTAACATTTATGCTTCTACGATGGAAAGACACCATTTTATTATAGAATAAGAAAACTTTCTTTTGTTAAGATTTAACTCATCGTATTTTTTATGTATTGGAGCGTTTGTTAACTTAGAAGTTTAGCATCTAGACTTGTACAATGCAAAATTTACTAAAAACAGTCAACGAAAAGTTAATGACTAATTTTCATTTAACAAATTTATAACAAAACTAAAAAAATATTAATTCTAAAAAAAAAGCTTTTTTTACAAATAAAAAACTCAAAGTTTTAGGTTATTTTACGTGTAAGTACTTAAAACACTGGTGAGAAAAAACAACATTAATACTATCTTATGATTGAGAGCTTGTAATATGTAAGTTTAAAGTATTGTGGCAGATGTTAACAAAAAAGGGGTGATATCTTTTTATGACATCACATTGTCAGTTGTTATTATAAGTTCAGGTGTTTAAAGATAAAGTTTCTGTGTTTTGACTTCAAAAGTGCTTTTTATTATGATGAATTAATTTTACTCCAGAAAAAGCTTAAAACTTTAAAATTTTCTTTAAACTGTAAGTCTTGACTTTTTAGACACTTTTAATTATATGTGTAAATTTAATGTAATCATCATCAAACTATAAGTATTTACACAATTTTAAAACATTTTTTAATCTCTTAAGAAGGTACTTTAAATAGTAATTGTTTTTTTTAATTTACAAAAGAGCAAAATATTGAATAAAACTTTTAAAATGTGTTTTCATATTATATTCAAAAATAGTTTCTTTATAAATACAATAACACTATTTATAAGGTAAATTGAAAATATACTTTTATACTTAAAAGAAAGACAACAACGTATTCTACGTATTACGCAAAATAAAACATTATATAACCAACTATAAACAATTATGTATTAGGGAAGATCCAAACTTTACGTCAAAGTTATAAAAATGTACTTTGTCGCGTCAATACTACTTGACTTTTAAAGTATTAGTACAATTAAAAGGTTAAGTTTGAGGTTAAGTTTCCTCTATCTTTAGTATTTAAAGTTAGGTAAATCCGATTGACAAATGTATCAACAATTTTATCTCTATTTATATAAATTAGTACAAAAGTTTTTAACATCCTTAATTACTTTTATAGTAATGATTATAATTATAATAGTCTGAAAATAAGAGAAAAAAATAATATTTTTGTACAACACTTGAATATACCTTTTTCCAAGTTTAGTTAAAATATTTATGCAAATTTAATGCCTTAAAACAGTATTAAAAAGTTGACTGAGTTTTAAACTTAAATAAGTAAAATTATGTACTACTTAATTAAGTTTTTAGGTAAAAAACTTGATTTTGTGCCGTTTTTTATACATTATTTCTATTGTACAGATTTTTTTTTTTAGTAGAACTAAATTTTATAATCAAAAAAAAATATTTAAACTTTAACTTATATATTTTTCTTTCCATCATAAATCTAAACTTTATCTTAGAGATATTCGTTTACTTTAAAAATCAAGCAGAGTTACGTGTAAGTTGCGTAGTACCCGATAGTAAGCTGTCTATTTAAACCAGAAACTTGTGAATGTAACAACGACAGGCTCAATTAATTATTTAAAAAAATGTTGATTAAACAATTCGATCATCAGACTACAAGCTTCGGTTGACTAATGATCCAATTGGTATGGTAAATCCTTTTTTTAAACTTAAGCTTGTCTCACGGCATACGAAAGTCCAGGCTTCTGTTCTGCAGACTTTTGTCGATGTTTTTGTTGATTACTTATTAAAATATTATGAAAGAAACAAATATCATATCAAGTAAAGTATTACAAAAGTTGCTTTTATCGTCATAAAAAAGAGCTTTTTATCAAAAAAAAATCTTAAGTAGAATTGATTTAGAATTTATATTTAAGAGCATTTAAATAGTTTTTTTGCTGCAATTAAGCTTTTTATAAAAATTTGATGAAGTATATTAAATTAACACAGTTATTAAATAAAGATTTATTGTAATATTAAAATAACTTAACACAACTCCTTAACTTTTTCAAAGTTGATGTAACAAACTATTTTCAAAGCCTAAACAACGTCCGATTATGTACTAATATCTATTAATTAGGTAAATGTTTTTGTTTGTTGTGTTTTTATTTGTTTTAAGTATATTAATTTTTTAGCAATTTGTTAGTGTACGGTAATAAAAATTCAAACGCTTCTATGCTATTAGTTGTAAGACTACACCGTTGAACCTGTAATCATGTTGTTATTAAAGGTTTAATTCACAAGATGCTTATTCATAATATGTTAACTTTGCCAGTTCAAAAGTACATATCAATTTCAAATTTTAAAGTATATTTAATATATACAAAAAAAAATATTTTAAAACATAGCTATTTAATTATCAACAAGTGATAAAATTTAACAAAATACAAGTAAAGTACACTTTAAAAATAAAACTAGCCATAACATAACTTTTATCTTTGTTTTTAATAGTTTTCTAGCATAATATTTTCATTTATAATTTTGTTTGATCAACAACTCATTCTGTCGTTTAAGGCCAATTGAACGCGTCATTTCAAGCAAACTGCAGTTTTACGCAAATTGACTTTCACTTTATAAATATTCTAGCTTTTTAATCCTGGTTAAAGATGCTCTCTTCACTTCTTAGGCGGTGAATAAAAACAACTAGTGTGAATTAATTTATTTTTTCTCACGAAATAACACTATTTACTTATATTACTAAATACATGAATATGCTGTTTCATTTAAAATTTAATCGATGATTTAAAATAATTCAATCGATATTAAAAAAATCTTAATTTTTTTAATGAACAAAAATATGGAATACTTTTTTCGTACCGTATACCTATACTATTTTTTTTTAATGTTTAGATAGAGTTAATATCCTATAACAGTCTAAGCTAAACCTTTAAAAATGTATTCAATATAAAGTAAAGCGAAATAGAAAACTAGAAGAAATTTAAAACATAAACACAAAATAAAAGCTTAAAGTTGCAAGTTTAAGATTTAAAAATTGTTTTAACAAAAATATTTTACCATGGTCATTATTACAAATATTAGTTAAAGATCAATCATTTTTAAGTATAAAAGATTAGAAATCGTGATGCTTGTCTACTTTTACTAACAAACGGCAGTCATATTTGTACAAAGAATTGTAAACAAAAAACTATCCTTGAACTAATACAAGGCTCCTTTTAAATAAATGATCAATCAGATATTATGTCCTTTGTAAAGATAGAACTAAGGTCAGTTATAAGCTAACCTGAAATTCGATAAGTGGCCACAAAGTTATAAGGAATTAGCTCCAAAAACTTAACTTGGTAGATAAATATCTTAAAATTTTCTACCACTAGTTTCTTCTTTTAAGTAGTTAAATCTCGTACTTACGAAATAATCTTAACAAATAAGGTCAAACTAAATTAAAGGTCAAACTAGTATAAAGAGTATTTTAACTAGTTTTTTATGTAACACATTATTTTAAAATATTTTAATTGTTAAGAACAATAGTAATCAACACAATAATTGGTAGTAAACTAGTTATTGTTTTATTTAAAAGTTTACAACTAGTCAAAGCAAAGACAACGAAAACTATAACAAAGTTTGATAATTCTAAAAAGTATAAGCATTTTAACTTAAAAACAATTAAAAGAATTCAGTTTATTTCTTATATTTAGAGTTCAAGATAGGATAGACCAGTACCTATTATAATGCTAATTATAACAAACACAACAATAACTTACAACTAATTAAGATGCCCGCCCCGTACTCAAGTACTTCCGAATGTTAACAATACTATTCATTTAATGATACAAAAGTTAAGTTTAAGTTTTAAATTATGAGTTCGCAATACAACAGTGTTAAACAGTATTGAATTAATGAGCGAAGGTTTAAAAATAATTTAACCACAATGAATTAGTTACGACGTTAGTATTCAAAGTTTTAAAAAAAGATTATAGATTTAAACCGTAAAGGAAAACTTTAAAATATGTTAGTGCAGTACTAAAACGATATTACGCTTTCTTATAAGCTTTTAACGTAGAGTATAAGTAAAGAAGAAAGTATTAATTTTCAAGACAACCGAAAGTTAGTAAATCTTGAATATATTTTACTCAACAAAACCTTTATTTTAATCAAAGTCAGTATATTAGTGTTTGCTTTAAGTGGGGCGATCAATTAAATAATGAAAAATTACACCTAAAAACAAACATTTATATTCTTTAGAAGTATTGTCAAGATAAGACCTTAGCTTTGCATAAAGCATAATTTTAGTTATATTTAAACTCTCGATAAGTTAGGAATTTTGTGCTTTTGAAAAACTATTAAAGGTTTTTTAATTTTTAATGGTTTTTTTAACAAATAAGCTTTAATTGGTTTGTAATTAAACAGCCTATAAACTATTTTAACGGATTGTTTTACCGATAAAACTTTTTTTATGTTCTTAAAGTTTTTACATTTAACATTATTAACATGTTTTTTTTTATTCTTTGTATGTTGTAAACTTAATATAAATAAAAACTACATTGAATTTAATTTTTGTTTTAGTGAGATTAAAGCAAATCAAAAAATAAATTTTGCAAAGGCTTTATTACGTTTGGTTAAATAAAAAACATTAGTTACAAATAAACTAATAAAAATATCTAAAATAAAACTATTAAAAAATGTCAATTGGATAAATAAAAACAAAGCTATAATGCGAAAAATACTTTGATTATACGCTAAAAATATTGTAAAAGCACGATAAGTAATATATACGTTAACATTCTGAGGAAAAAAATGTTGAATTAAATAAAAAATACATTACAAACATACAAAATTTACTTGAATACATATAGAATTTATACAATTACTAAAACAAGGTTTTTGTTTAATATTAATGTTGGTTTAACTTTGTTTTTAAAAATTTTGAAAGTCTGAAGCTTTATAGCTAGACTAATTCAGTTAGTAATGACAATTTTCTTGATGTCGTTGACATTCATGCTTCTTCAAGTGTCGTTCCAAATTTGTCGCTTGTCCAAATAACCTACCACATCTATTACATGTAAAAGGTCTTTCCTGTTAATTATTAAATTTAATTTAGGTTGTATTTTGTTTTATGGTTAGTATACTAATAGTATAATAAACATAATTTATTTGCATGTTAATACCATTAATTTGTTTTTAATTTGTTATTTTTTGTATATGAAAAGATAAACAATTTGCAATTTAAATCTAAAGTTTTTTAAAAGTATTTAAAGGAGTAAAATACAGTAATGATTGTTCTGTAAATGGTCAAATTCAGCAAAATGCATTAAATATACAAACTTACTTTTTTGTGAATATTCCTAATATGACGTTGCAAATTAGAGGAAATTGAGAAACTTCGATTGAACAATTTACATTTGTAAGGTTGCTCCCCCGTGTGAGTCCTCATATGCCTTGTCAAATTTGCACTTCGGGGAAAAACCTTTCCACAAAACTTGCATTTGTACTTCTCTTTACTATTATCTTGCTGATTGCTTGTAGATCTCTTGTAGTTTCCGTCATTTAGAAAATTTCCTACGCTTCCATAAGGATGTGATGTAACTTTTTTATTAAATAACTTGTGCTGTTTTGCTTTTAGCTGCATTTGATTGTCCGAAAGAACATGTTCAGATTCATTGACAACTGAACATTCTGAATTAGTAGCAATTGAACTGTAAGAAGCAGGATCAGAAAAAGATGGAGAAATTAATAGTTGATCAGTTTTTTTCTATGTTCAAGTTGTTAAGTTTGTTTCTTGATAAGCTCTCATCATGGAGCATTTCTAATTTAGTTGTATTCTCAAGATTTTTTAGCAATTTAAGCTTATTTCCATAACAAGTTTTATTGTAAACTTCAGACTGAAAAGTGTTTTGTCCTTTTACAATGTCCATGTTAGTTTGAATGTTTTTGAGCATTTGATTATAAATATTTGGGTACATAGTAGCCATATATTGAGCTAAAAACAACTGATATTTGTATGCAGCTTGATTTGAAAAACTGTTGTTTAGGTAAGACTGGTAGAAGGGATAATATCTGTAATGTGGTGTGAAATCAGCTCTATTTTGACGCAACATACTTGCCCATTGATTAAAACTATTTAACTTGCTTATATTGTAGAAACTGTGTTTAGAATTTATTTTTTGATAACTACTTTTAGGAGAATGCCTAACAGTTTTATTTTGAATATTTTGTTTTGTTAACTTTTCAAAGTTTTTCACACTGGTTATATTGTATTGCATTGCGTTTTGCTTATCAGTCTCTATTAGTCTGTAAAAACTAGTTTGAACAGACTTATCTACTTTTTCATGATTGAGTAAAAAAATTAATGTCGAAGGTTTAAACCTCTTTGAACTTGCATGTAAAATGTAAGGAAAACTTAAAGCTAAATCAGGAAATCCTATATGTTTATCCTTAAGAGAAAAGCTCGAATCATAAGGATTATTACATTGAACTTGAGCATGAGCCATTGTTTTCTTACTTTGTTGTAATTTATTATCACTCGTCTGTTGAGTTTCAATTGATGTTGAGTCGAATGGAGAAAAATTTGTTTGAAAAGGGAGTTGTAAAAAGTTGCGATTGTTTTCAAGTTGAACAAAGGAAGGTAAATGTGACGCCAGAAGTGGAAAATATGCTGATGCATTTTGTTTGAAGAATCCTGAAAATAAGTTCTATAGAAAATTGTTATCATTGGTATAAATTTTTTAAAGTATTTTTTTAAACAGCTGTAAATATATATACTATATATTATTAGTATACCTAGAGTGTATTTTTTAAAGAATTGAGTATTTTAGTTAAACAGTTTTTTTTTTAAGTTTAATTTAATAATTAAGCAAAAATTAGATAGAAAGATGAAATTATAAATTAACTGTATGTACTCTAAATCTGTAAAACTAAATTACGAATTAACTAATAAAATCCAAATCTACTTTTGGTAGAAAACCTATTTAGGTAGATTTTTTGCTTATTAGTCTAATTTTCAGTCGTTTATAAGTATTATACAAAACATTCAGAGGTAGTTTGCAATGTTTAAAATTAAAAGACAGCAAACAATAATGTTTGATCTGTGTTTGTAGGAGTCTGTGTTTTATTACTTATCATTGAGAATTATCATTTTAAACTCCTTGTTTAGGGCGTTATTTGATCAAACAAAGTTAATTCAGTCACTGATAAGTATTTTTGAATTTTATCATTGAAGTAACTGCCGGTATTTAGTAAAATAAAAATTTTAGCTGCATAATTAAAAGAACAAGTTGTATTTTGCAATTTTAAAGTAAACATTTAACTCATTTTATATTTCTAATGATAACATATGTTTCGACAATATAATATTTAAGTTTGTAGCATCAAAATAGCTTCAAACTAATTAGTTAAAACTACTTTTTCAAAAAAGACTTTTTAATATTAAAATAAACTTAATGTTTTGTAACGATGCAACAATTTTATTCTTGTTAGTTTTTTCACAAAATCTGCGATGTTTTGCCAATGAACTTGAATTTGAAAATATTTGATTGCAATCAACACATTTTGTTCGAGTTCTACATTTTACATGCATTCGTTTGTGACGACATAAATTGCTAAACTGTTTAAATTTTTTTTTAAGAATAGAAAATTTTATATACCAGCAACATTTTGTATGATAGCTTTTATATAACATTCGTTATTTATTATTACACAACATTTTTTGTATAATATTTTGAATTTGTTTTTTTATTTTTTGCGATGTTTTTAGTTTAACTGTAAAATGTTTTTTAGTTTTTAGTATATAGTCATAAATTTTTTGACCATTCAAGTAATTTTTAATAAAACTTTATCTTAATTTTTATAATAAAAGTTTGGTGTGAATACCGTTAATAATTTACTTAAATGCTATCAAAGCAAATTTTTTTGATGACTTTAAAAAATCGGTAGCCTTTTCACTTGATATTTACTTTATGCGGTTTACTCTAAAGAGAATACAAAGCTAGGTTATTAATCAAAAGGTAAACGTTTTTTATTTGCTTGCTTTGCGTTTAGGTCTTATTATTTTTACTTTAGTTCAATTTACCTTAAAACAGCTTATCAGCTACTTGATTTATTTAAAACAATTTATTTTATTTATTTTTAATGTATGAGATATAACAAAACTATTATAGAGTAAAAAGTAAAAAGTTTAAAATAATTAATAAATTTTATAATGTGTGTAAAAACAAATAGTTTGAAAAAAAGTATTTTTTATTCCTTAAACTTAAACTTTTTTAAATATTAAAATAGTTCTAGACTTTTAAAGTTTCTAGATGGGGTTTTTAATATAGCTTGGTTTTTAGTTTAATTCAAAGTTTTTAATTCGATAATATTTATTACATAGTTGTTCAATGGTATATACAAACTACATTGCAGGTACATTCAAAACTACTTATTTGAAATTTGAGAGATTTTTTATTAAATCTAACAGCATATTATGACGTCATACCTGTGTATATGATTTGTGACAAACTTCACAGGTGAACGGTTTCACGCTGCTGTGAATGTGCTGATGTTGTTTCAAACCGCTCGAAGTTGCAAATGTCTTTCCACACTCCGGACACGCGTGAGATCTCGCTCCGATGTGACGCTCCCGGATGTGTTTCTGAAGAGATGACGAATCAGTGAATGTCGAATTACAATGCTCGCATTTGAACCTTAATTTGTAAATTTTATGTTAGTTAAAACATTTATTTTGAAATGTTTTTACTAACCATTGTATGATAACATTCGTACTAGTTTACTCTGAGATTTTTTTTAATTAAAGCATTAAAGTATTTAAAACAAACTATATTTTAAATCTATTTAATTTCATATAACTTAATTCTTTTGAAATAGTTTACCGCTGACGGGGGAACTTCATTAAATATAAGGAACAATTTAATATGTTCATATGTTAATTTTAAAAAGCTTTATTTTAAAACTTTACAAAATTTGATAAGTACTTTCCTAAATTTAACTCGTACAAGCAAATATTAAAACCGACCAAAATAACCAATCTCAAAGTTTCAAATTTTTATAATTATTGGATTTTTTAAGCCTAATTAAAACTACGTCACGATACGATAGTTGAGTTTTTTTAAACAGTAAAAGCAGTAATTAATTATAATGTGTTAGTTGCAAGAGTTTTTTTTTTTTGTTTACAAACTTTACAAGCCTGCTGATTGTATGTTTGTTTGTTAGAGCTTTAAAAGTTATGATAACATTAAGTAGTTTACAATGTTTTAACATAAACATTAACTAACTTAGTAATATTATATTTTTCTTAAATTAATAGTTTTAAACTATAAGTTTTATTTTGTTTGTTTTTTACACATAAATGTATTTAAAGTCTAGTCTAATATCTTTTTGCATACTAACATAAAATTTATACAGATGTTATTCAACTGATGATCGGGTTTTATTTGATTCAAACGAGTGAAATACTGTTTTATTATCAAAATATAAAAATTTCGATTTAATCATTATCATTATCCTCATTATCAAATAATTTTATTGTGATCTATTAAGTAAAAAGCACACAATTAAATATAGTTACAAAATAGTATATAAAATAATATCAGTTTAAAAGTTTTTTTGCTGTTTATTTCTTACTTGTGTTCATTAAAAAACCATAAAACTTGTTTAAATTTAGTTATAAATTTAATAACAACAAACGACAAAGACTATACTCGAACTAAATTGTTTTGAAATAAATTAGTTAATTGTTACAAGTTTTAATTTTTTTAGATTTTCGACGATCGTAGCACAATTTTATGTTGTTACAAAGAAAAAGATTTGAATATGTTTCTTAATATACTCGAGCTGAAATATTAATAATTTATAGGTTTAATTTTAACTCATAAACTTTTAAATGTTTTTGAAAAAGAGTAGAAAACGTATATTTTTATTAAGAATTCTATATTTGAATGGTTTGGTACAGTTTTTCATAAACTAAGTTTTAAGATTTTTTTTTAGTTTTAGTTACTGCCGTAAAAAATATTGAATAAAGTTTAGAAAAGGAGAATAAACTTAATTTAAACATTTTTTTTTGTAATCTTTTATGTTTTTTAATTAAAAGAAGTATTTGTACACCACAAATTTAAATAATTTTTTTTAAAGATTTTGTTTGTGCATTTTTGATAATTTATTTCATAAAAATGGCTGCATTCAATTAGTTTATAAGTAGTATGAAAATGTCAATCATTTTCTATTTTTAGTTATATTAGATGTAATAGAACATTATCTTTATTACGTACTTGCTTTGAACATTCGTTTTAGGATTCGATACAAAAGATTTTGGTTGAAATGGATTTTGAAGTAAAATTCTTTCACAATCTAAAAATGTTTAATTTTTGTTGTTATATAACTATATTGTTGTCTTATAATTAATTTTAGCTTAAATAAGTTCAATTTATAAGAAAAACTAAACATAAATTACCCAAATCCTTAAATTTTTATGTTTAACTACGTTATTAAACTGACACTTAATGTCAGTACTTACGTAATTGCTTATCTAATGATTAAAAACTACCTACTTTTATGACAACGTTTAAAAATTTTTGATAGCAATGCAAAATTAATACTTACTTTGATATGGTCAAAAACGTTGTATTTTAAACAATTTAGTTTTTTATAAACACAAATTAGTTGAGTTCAATTTCAAGTAAGATTTTAAGATGTTCGAGCTTAAATATTAATAATTACTAGCTTTTATTCTACTACCAAAAAATTTCAAAACTTTCGAAAAAGAATTGAAAACATTATTTTTATTCTGTATTTTTTTTTTATATTTAAAAATCAACCTTGTTCTACGATTTTACTTCTTTGTTTGTCAATTCCATAAAGTGTTTCATACTTTTGTTGATAATTCCCACGACTTGCAAATTCATTCTCCATTTTATATTTATACTCACTTAAAAGTATTTCTAGTTTGAATTTGTTTTAATTTGAATATTTTTATAATTTTGTAACAATATAAGACTATTCTAAAGTAATAAAAAGCTATCCATGAATTAAAATAACTAGTTTCTAAACTTTCTGAAAAATTGTTTCATGAAAAATACTTGATAATGATTGGGACAAATATTGTGAACTTTTTTTAGAAGCATGTTGTATTCTAATTTTAACATAGCTTTATTTTATTTTTTATCCTTTAGGTTAGTTTATTGCTAAATAATCTTAACAAAATTAAAAAAAATTTGATAAAGTTTCATGTTCCTCAATTAACAAAATTACAAAATATTGATGATACCTACAGAATAAACTTTTATAAAAATGATACAATGTTCTAAAATACTCAAACAGCTTTATACAGCTATTAGCTAATTTGACTGTTAGAAGTAAAATTACTGTTCTATTAAAATGTATTCTCTCAAATATCGAACTTTTTTCTTTAAGTTTTAATGTAAACAGACAAAAAGTTCTATACGTTTAATAGACGAAGCCCTTTTGTACTAAATTTTTAAATGTTAAAAACTTTCTTACTATTAATTTTTAGTAATTCAAACATGGAATAAAAAAAAATTACTTATTTGTTAAGTTAAGGTTAAGTTATTTAAATGTTTGTCTATTAAAATACTTTGAAACTTTTGTAGTCAAATAATAAAATATATTTATACAAAATATCACATTTACAAAATATTTTCTACTTTTAGTTTTAAATTATTTTTTTGAAACTTTAAAAAACTATTCTCGTTTCTTATTTATGCATAAGTTACAGCGTACATTCTAATTATACGCTTTAATTAATGCTTTGATTATCCGTTACTTGTTTTAGTTAATAACAAAAAGTTAATAATTTTAACTTAACTTTTATAGAATATTTTAAATAAACGATTAAACTAATGTTTTAAGAAAACATCAACTTTTAAACTACAGTTTTATCCATAACAAATGTAAATAATAGTTTTATATACAACTCTAATAAATAAAATTATTTAAAATTTAGAGTTTAATATAAATAGTTTAAGTTTTGTATTTTATTAATAATTACACAATATAAAGACACATTATCACAAAATTCTGTCAATCAACAATTGACTTGAAAAATTTACGGATTTTTCAAAGCTTAGTAGTTGTAATGATGCATCATATTTTTAACAGGAGTACAAAACCGATGTTTGTTAAACAGGTGGTCTCACTTCGTAAAGTCTTAATGGTCTAAATAAGCTTGAGTGTTAACAAAAAGACTTTGTTTGCTTAATATATTTAAAATTTTTTGTAATTCGTTCTACTAAGTTTTAAATAACTAGAAATTTGCTATTTTTTATAAATTATGGATCAATTTACGTATGAAAAAATCTATAATCTTTTCTTAATAAAATATATCAAGTTTCTTAAAAAAAAAGAAAACTTAACTTGTTTCTAAAGTCTAAAAGACTGTTCACGTATAATTTTAGTTTTTTATGAAATGTTTCCTTTCAAATGAGATTCAATTCACTTCAAGTGTACTTATCATGTTGAAGATGTGATTTTAGCAGCTAAAATGAGGTGTCGAATGTTTTCTATTTTGGCTTCGAATGTCACTTAAAACGACAGGTTTGAACAAGAAGTTGTATTGATCAGTTATGTTTTTTTGAGACGGTAACGTAATTTCCTAAAAAATAGTAGTTGAATATTCTTTTTCAAAGAATAATAAAAATGATTTTTTAAACTCACAAAAATATTATACTAAGTACTTACAGCACCACCTAAAATTATGAATAAATTAGCTTGCTCTATTAAAGGTAAAGTAGTCCTAATTTTAAGTGCATTTTTTAAAAATTCAAGGTCGCAGGAAAATATATTAATTTAGTTAGGTTTCATGAAAAGCTCGTAATTAAACTAGACGTTTTGAAGTATTATAAAAAGTAGCATTGGAAACAACACAAAACATAGCTTTTAATCAAAACAACAACATAAAGGGTAGACTTTAAAAGTACATGAACATATTTTTAAAATAGCTTATATAAATAGTTAAAAATACAAAAAAGAAAATTAATCTTAAATAAATAGAAAACAAGTAATATCTTTTAAATGATATCTTTATAAAGCAAAAACTGCCAAAATTCACTTTTCTGTGATTTTTCTTCGAATCAAACACTTTAAAGGTAATTTAAAGATAGATAAATTGTACCAAACACAAAAGATGCTTTAATAGATTAAGAATAAAGTAAAAATAACTACTTTTCTTATATAGATTTATATTTATTTTTTTTTAGTTTAGTTTAAACACATGAACGCTACCTATGAAACTAAAAACAAGTTTACACTAAAACCTTAGATGCTATTTTTGAATAGCAGATTTTTAAATATACATCTAAAAGTTCTAACAGCTTTACTTGCTAAATTTTTTGTTTACTTTTCAAACACTAATATTAATAAAATAATTTGTTAATTTAAACTAAGCTACTCATATTAGTTTAAACAACTAGAATTTCTAAAAACTTAATACGGAACTTTAAAACTAACAACTAATAATTAACAGACAATTCAAGTGACAACATTTATAATACGTTTTTAGACTTTAGCACAAAGATAGCTATTTTTTTTTCCTTTTTGCCAATTCAAAGTTGGTCTTTTTGACATCTAACAGATGAAGTTAACAAATAGACAAGATACTACTAACTATCATATTTTATTGGTTTCATAATTTACCAACTTTATACGAATAATAAGTACTATGCGTTTTCTATCCTTAATATATGGCTTTTTATTTGACCAAAGAACACTGATATAATTTTTAATTTTTTGTTTCTGTTATATAGTTTGAAATGAAAGGAAATGTTTTTTTCAAAATTTTTAAAAAGCTTATTGTACTCGTTAAATATTGTTTGGAATTTTTTTATCAACCAAAGAAAATGTTATCTTAAAGTTTAGTCTAAATAACTACATTCTTTATAGATAAGAACACAACTAAAACTGATTGATACATTTTTTAGTTTAAATGTATAACTTCTTATTAACTGCTAGTATAACAAAACAGTATGTTTTTAAACACTTCTGTATTGTTTCTTTGTACATTTTACATTTTATCTACGTCGTCGTTTCCGTAATATAGTTTATAAATTTCGAAAAAAACAGTATTTAGTTAGGTTTTCAACTAGAAAAATATAATACAGAATCATAACGAAACAGATTTTAGAAGAACTTAATGACAATTTATACCACATAAATTACTTACTTTTTTATAACTCAATCACAATATATTCTAACAAAACTATTTATAAACCCTATATATAAGTTCTATAACAGTTTAGTTCAAATAATGGTTACTAGATACAATTGAAAAAAATTATGAAAAGTTTAGTGTTTCTGTCCCTCTTTTTTCAAGTTTTTCTGACTAAAAAAACAATCAAATGTAAATTTGTCAAGGTAAATTGTCAAGGTAAATTAACTTATTTGGACAAAGTTTTTTATAAAAAAAACTTTACACACAAAACATTTATAGATAATTTATTCACATATTTCGGCTAAAGCTTATCTATTATATCTGTTAGCAACTAAAATTAAGTAAATTGCAGTAAGTTACAATTTAATTAAGCATAAAACACAATTAAATGAAATAAACAAAACGAAAAACTTATAATAGTTTATACAGGTATGGTTTAATTATATAAGAATTTTTGTTCACACAATTTAGGTTTAGACGTCTTAGTAAACATAAATTTTAAAATAGTTCAGCTACAATAAATTTACAAAAATACAAAAAAAAGTTGACTTTTAAAGTTAAACTAGTTTTTCTAGTTATATAGTAAATTGATTTATTTTAACAAATTAAAACTTGTCAAAAAGTGCTTATATTTTTGTTATTAACAGAATTTTAAAAGTATAATTAATTAATAATGACTTTGAACATGATTTTTTTCAGTGATGTATTAGTCGTATTAATTTGCATACATAAACTTCACATTTTTTATTAAAACTAAAAAAGCTACTTATAGAGTAAACTTTTATCAATATTTTTTTTTAAGATTAAAAAAGTAAAAAACATTTGCGTTATACTAAAAAAGGTTATAAAACCTTTAATTATAGATAAAAGATAACAAAAATGTTTCATACTTAGTTGTCTGTATTTTATCATTTATCAAATGACATCAAAACTTAGCGCTTTTAAGATATCTGTTTGAAGGTTCTTATCTATAAAAGTAAAAATTTTTAGGATACTTTTCTAGTTTTGCAAATTTTTTATTCTACTTTACTTAAAAATTCTATTAGTAGTTTTCTTGCCATTTTTACCAATTTTAACCTATACTCATATAATTAAATCTTTAGTAAACCATACATTTAATAGAGAGCTTTAATACAAATACTAAAAAATTTAAAAACTTTAAAAACAAAATAAATACTGTTAATAAGTTTTCTTTTTCTTTTTATGCAAAACTTATTTTCTTACTAAACAATTGAAAGTTTATACGTGTGATATACGACTCGTAACTGAAAGGTTCCTTTGTACCACGGGTCCTTAGACCAAACTTTTTGAGCGCTTTTTTATCCTTCAATAAACAATATGTAACTAGATAAAGCATTAAATTGAGATTTTGATGAAATTTATTTGACTTTGAAGTTTTAATAAAAGAATAAATTGAATAGAAGGTCTTTATATTACTAACATTAGTATAAAAATTTGTTTTTTATTTTGAAACAAAATGTTGCAGCTTTAAGCAATAACAGCAACTTTAACAGCAAAAATATAAAATAAGAAATAACTACAAAAATAATAACAAATTTTACTTGATTATTGTGCAAAATATAACAAAACAATTTAGTATTTAAGTTTTAAAAAAATAGTTTATTTAATTTGCACAAACTTATGATAAATTTTTTGGTTAATGGTAGTTTACAAATTTATTTACATAAATATAACACAAACTGGTTACTTTATTTTCATCGTCGCTACTAAAGTGTGTTGTTTTATATGTCTGAATTATGTTTGTTAATAAAGATTTTAACCTGTTTTTTTTATTTTAACAACAGTTATGAAATTAATTAAAAATTTTTTAGTATTTTAAACATTTTTATATGTCTTCTGATAAGAATTTTTTAAGCCTACTTAACTACTTTATTCACTTGTAGTTTTTAATACTTTTGAGACTTTGACAAAACATTCATTCTTAGTTTTGTGAGAAAACTTGCCTTTTGATTGTAAATTACTGAGTTTAGCTAAACAAAGTTTATAGAGAAGCAAAGTTAATGTTTATTTTTTAAAGTGTTTAATTTATATTATAGTGATTTAAAATTAGAATCAATATTTTGATGTCAGTTCAAAGCATTTAAAATAAAAATTAATTTTATAAATTTATATCACAGATTCAATACAGTTACAAATTTAAATTAAAAGGTATTTATTATTTTATAAAAAGTAGCACTTTTTTAAGTATTTCTTTTATGTTACTACTTTTAACCTGCTTCAAAAATAGAAAAAATTAAAAATTAACTTGATTTATATGCATTATTTTGAAACATATTATATAACATATTGTATAACATATTTATATATCAAATATATATAATAAAAGTTACTTTAAGTAAAGCTTATAAAAGTTATACAGTGAGATATGACGAAGACCTTAAGCTTAAAATTCGGCTTTTTCAACGATGAAAAAAACAAGATAGATACAAAACAGAAATCACAAGAAAATTTGACGACGGATTGTGTCATTTTTATTCTGTTTAACATCAAAATCCTCGAAATAAACATTTTTAAATTATTTACTTTATAGTACTTATTTGTTTTTTACTTTTTATTACAGAAATACTAGTATGAATGCTAAAGAAATTAGACTTTTTTGTTAATTTGTTTAGGCTAATTTATTTAGTACTTATAACTTTGTTTAACTTAATTGCATTACAAAGCTTACCGTGTTAAATCTTTAAAGAAACAAAAAAAATTTAATAAAACAAATAATTCAAAAGTAGTTTTGAAACCTTGAGTTTACTTAGTTTATCTTGCGTTTCTCTTTTTCGCTTAATGTTTTATATTTTAAAATAAAATTTCTTATTCAACTTGTTGTTTTTCTTACAAATTTATTTAAAACTAAAAATATTCTACAAAATTTTTTGACATAAAAAATCCAATATAAAACAAAACATTCTATTTTTTAAAAACCTTTTCATTTAGCAATTCTAAATCTTAACTTTTATAAAGTACTATGATTTATTAGGCTTATTATTTTGTCAAATTTTATTTCTGATTAGTATGTTTGTGTGTAAAATAAGTTTCTAAAAGCATTTAATAAAAGAAAAATATTTTGCTTTTAAATTTCTATATAGTGCAAAAAAGTACTTAAAACAAAAATTTATTGATAATTTTATTTTCAAGCTCTTTTAAGTAAATAAAAAAGAAAAGTTACAACCTGCAAAAAGGTAATACGCTGTCAACTCAAAAAACGAATAAACAAATTATGATATTCTTTGAAAAATAAGCTTCAAGTTTCGCTGTATACAAATTTAAGAGTGTTTATAACACTTAACAGTTATAAAAACAACGTCGGAATGATTAAAATTTAGCTTAATTGTATTGTTTAATAAACGATGAAAAAGCCTTCCAAAAGTTTGGTCTTAGCATCTTATGTACGTATGAACTTTTGGATTACCGAGTCGCACACAACATACTTATAAAATGTTTTACGAGCTAATAAATATAATTTTTAAAACTTTAAATTTTTAAACTACACCAAACAAAACAAATACTGAAAAGGAAGAAAAAAATTACATTTATTTATCTTTTATTTTTAAAACATTTAAACATTTAAAGTTGTAATTTTTCAGAGTGTACTTATAAAATAAAAATTCAAAAGATGTTATTTTACATTAAAAAAAATTATTAATAAATAGTTAATAATTAAAACTTATTGTGTTTTTTTAGTTTAAAATGTACTTAATTTTGTGAGCTACTTGAAAAAATAAAAAACAACAGTTTTTGTTACATTATCATAAACACAAAACAATCATAAATATTTTAGCTAAATTACTTCGATTGCTTCAAGATAGTAGTTGAATAAGTTAACTGTTTAAAATTTTTCCAGCATTCTGCTTTTGATAAAAATAAAAACAATAGAAATTGTTATTTTGTTTTAAGCACAAAAGTGTCAATCATTTTTCAATTTTATTTTTATTTTAAGAAATTCAGTATTCTACCAAACTTCAAGCTTATCTGATATAATTTATAAGACTGTATAAAACATTTTTTTTAGATAATTGTAATTACTAATTAATATATATTAATATGAATAGTGAATACTCAATCTGTAAACAATTGGCTAAAACAAATATAAAATCTAACAAAAACCCAGATGCTATTAATTGATGCCAATGGCTTCTATCGGAGTATTTCTAGTAAGCTGCTTGAAAAAGTAAAACTGAAATTTATATAAATATATAATTTAAACTAAATTGTAACAACAATCTTAAATTAAAACTTTTAGACAATTTTTTTAAACAATTTTGTTAAACAACAGCTTTTACATGTTGTTCTTTAAAATATTTTTTTTTTTGTTTTTGTTTTAAGTTTTATTTTTCTAGCTATATTAGTCTAGCTTTAAATTTAATTTGATTTAGTTGACTGCTAATTTAGTTTAGATGTTTATATATTAATAAAAAGTTCACAATTGTTAAAATATTTTAAAGTTTGTTTCTTTTTTTTTGTAAATTTTTACTTAATCTTTTTTTTAACCTTAAGTAGGATTTTTTCTAAGAACTATACGTTTTATCGAACTATGTTAGACGTAGCATATAGTTATATTAAAGTAGTTGGCTGAAAGAATAGTTTCAATAAATAAGAAAATAGTTTTATAATAATTTTATAGAGTAATTTAAGAGTTATTACACTTTAGCATAACTATAAGACTTTGTTTGTATTCAATTTATGAATATGAAAAATTATTTGAATATATCTTACAATAAGTATTACACAATTGATTTAAATATAGCATGGTAGATTTTAAAATTTAGTTTTTTTTACAACAGTTTTTGAAAAGTTTTAGAAATTGTTTATTCACTCTTTGAAATGGGTATTAAAATAAATGATCATAATCGTATATAATACCTTGAATTATTTCAGTGATAGTCTTTTTTTATAACATTGACTGCTGTTTGTTAGTAATAATACAAGCATCATTATTTATAATTTTTTTTAAATATGTATTGGTCTTTTAACTAATGTTTACAATAATAAAAATGGTACATTTTGTTTGTTTAAATTCTTACTTAACCATTGAAATGTGAAAAATCTTAAAGTTTTGGTTGAGGAAAATAATAGTATACATTCGTTTAGTCTCTGATTTACAAAGCTTTAATCAATGACACTTTTTAACAATTTTTTTGACTAGAGTAAGTGACATACAAAATTAAACAACAATTTTTTTGAAAGTTTAAGCTGCTATGATACCTATAAATAACAGGTCAAAAAACATATCGAAGACAATGTTGAAATTTAAAACTAACCTCAAAGTATTAATCATTTTATAATTAGTATCAAATAAATATAGAAAAATCAGGTTGATTTTGAAAAACTTAAAATGTCTTTAAAAGTTAAAAAACTTCATAAACGTTTTCTAAAAGCAAAATAGTAATAAAATATATATTACAAATGTATGTTTTTTACTTATTTACGTTTAGTTTTAATGATAAGATAACAAAAATTGTTTATGTGTATAGTAAAATTGAAGATTCTTTATATCAAAATTTAAAATAGAATAAAATATAGCTGTTTAAAAAATTAAAAAATGAACATTTATTGTTTTTATTACCCACCTCACAATTAAAGAGGGCATTTTAACCAAGCTTAAAAAATACGAATATTTACAAGAAGAACTTTAATTTGCGTAAAAAACACATTTTTCTTGAGCTCACGCGTTTAGTTTGAGTAGAATTAAAACTTAAATATTTTTCACAAGAGTGTCAGAATAATTGTTCTTAAGAGCTAGTGTACGAAAGTCTTTTTAAATATTGAGCGTACAGTACACCGCAATGTTAATTTTTACATTAACCCATTATCCGTTTGTTATCAATTCAGGTTAATGTATCTCTCATAGGTAATTCAGTGATGAATACTTATTTGTATGTAAACTTTGTTATTAATAGTATTTTTTCGAGAAAAAAAATTTATGTCAAAAAGAACAATATGTATTTAAAAAGTATCGAAATGAACAAAGTATACATATTTGTATGGGATTTCTATAAACATTAAAAACTAAATTTATTTTATGTAAAGTGTTTGATCTTTGTAAGCTAACACGAAAAAAAATGTATCTCAAAGAATTTTAAAAATCGAGAGTTTAAATTCGCGTTTTTTTATTACGCTTAAACATTTTACTACATTGTGTAAAACTTCCACGACTTGGTTTATTACGTATGTATAAAAACAGCTAGTTACCGGATAATTACGAACAACCTAATAAGGGAAATCTTTTTTACATTCAAAATGACAAAATTTAATTTTGTCGCGTCAACACTACTTAATGGATGGATGTCAAATTTACACGAGCGTAGAAAACTGCACAAAAGACAAAATTGCACGAAGACACTTTAGCACGAGCAAACAATTTTTTACGGAGACATTTTTGCATGGGTAAAATTCTATTTTTAGTTTTATTTTATAGTTTTTTTATTAATTTTAATTTTTTCTAAATTATCACTGTTACCCCTAACCTTCACCCTCGATCTGTAACTTTTTGTTTTATTTATTTATTTTCTAGTTTCTTTTTTGTTTTTTAACTCAAAAAACTCTTTTAACCAAAAGTGTAAAAAGTGTATTAGTAACTTTTAATTTTGTATTTAATCGAAGATACATTTTTATGATTACTTCAAACAAATAAACTTGTTAGCACCTGTTACTAAGCTATCAATTCAAACCAGAAGTAATTGTGATTTTAGCTACGATAAACTCCATTTATTTAAACTCATACTGGTATATAAAGGAGATATCCTAACAAGTAAAAGGCAACAAAAATTAACCTTTTCTCACGTTCGTGATATTTTAAACATCTTGGTAAAGTTTACTCTATTTTCTTATAGATAAGTTTGTTATGTTTTTGAAGAAAAAAAACTGTTTTTGTTTAGAGATTATAAAATATTCTTTCTTTAAGTAGTATAAATTTATTTCTGAAATAATAAAAAAATTCATATTATATTTCAAAGATATTCTTCTAAAAAGTTTTTAACATTCAATTCTAAAGTAGTAACACAAGTACACAAAATTTCATAAGTGTAAATTATTATCTTTTTTAGCAGTAAAGTAGTTTTTATAACTAAAGGTCTTTAAAAATACCAAAAGACAGCTAAGGAAATAAATGATATGTAGTTATAAGCAAGTAATATATATAACTCAGACAAAAAATTAACAAGTTATTATTTTAAACTAAATGAAGAAAGTTTAATTTAAAAAAATAATGAATTAAACGCACCTTATTTAAATCGATATTAAATGGTTAAAAGTGTTTTAATTTTAAAATATATAAATGTGTCTTAAACTTACTTTAAAACTATAATTGCTTTTAATTGATTTCTCATTTAAAAGTCTTAAGTTAAGAAATTATGAATACTCTAAAAAATATGATACACTTTTTATAACATACACATTTACAAATAATTAAAATCTTCTTTTAAGTACTTGAAAAGATGACGAGAAAAAATAACGATAAAATCATCTTATGATTGAGCACTTGTAATATGTATGTTGAAAATCTTGCGGCAAATGTTAACAAAAAAGGGGGTGATATCTTTCTATGACATCACAGCGTGAGTTGTTATTATAAGTTCAGGTGTTTAAAGATAGCGTTTCCGTATTTTGACTTTACAAGTGCTTTTTATTATGATATATCTATTTTACTCCGAGCAAAGTTTAAGATTTTAACCTTTTATAGAAATTGTGTATCTATAAAAGTTAAATTTTTAGACACTTTTTATTTTAATGAAACACCTTAAAGTAATCAGAATGGAAGTTCACACAAACTTTGAAAATATTTGTTTATGAGTTAGAAAACTTTTTTTACATTTTAATTAATAATATTCGTAGTGATTAACAATACTGAAAAATATTGGATAAAACTCTTTTTAGTACGACTTTTAAATTTGATTTTGAATTGAATCAAAACATCTGAAAACATTTTATAAAACATATACTTCAAAAAATTAAACATTAAAGATTTACAACCAGCTGAGAATAAAACCTTATCGCCTTAAATGATAACTTGACACAACAAGTTGTGACTTTAGTTGACAAATAATAATCATTATCTATTTGCTGCTAATTTAAGGGTGGTCTTCACACTTAACAACTATAGAAGCAACTTTATTACTTGTTGTAATTTTAAGAGATGTATTCTCAATGTAAAGACACAAAACATTCTACTGTTTATTTAACAATAAAAGAAAATCGCTCAAAAATTTTAGTCTAAATACCTGGTGTATGAATAAATCTATCAGTTAGAGAGTGATACATAACATTTTTACACTTAAAAAAAGTAAATTAAAAAACTTAATTTAATTTCTTAAGTATTTTTTCTCTATTTTTAAATACGTTGATAATTTTTAATGGTGCATGTTTGTAGCAACAAAAAAGAATTAGTTATAGTGTTCTGTTACAATATTCAAATTAATTATTTTTTTAAATTTGTTTAACATATTTTCATTTGATAAAAATAGTAATATAAGTTATTATTGATTTCAAGTATTTAAGGTGGTAATACTTATTTATTATAAACAATATCGAAACTTTAGAGAGTTAAAAAAAATCTTTTAAACAAAGAAAAAAAACTGCTTTATTAATCACCACACGAGCGAAACACGAGTGAAGAGGGCATCTTTAACCAAGCTTTAAAAAGCAAGAATATCTACAAAGTGAATTTCAATTTGCGTAAATACTAAAATTTTCTTAAACTGACCCGTTCAACTGGCGTTAATTGAAACTTAAACTTTTATCATTATCATTTAAGATATAAGAATTAAACACTGCGCTTGCAATTCAAATAAAAATCCAATAAAATAATTAAGCCTGGTAATCTAAACATAACTTAGTTTTCTTTATACCTAAATTTATAAAAAGTACGTTACTGAAAATTAAATTGATATTTTGAATTTAATTTAATTTTTTTTTACTTGTTTGATTTTCGATTATTCATCAAAAAGGACACTTTTGAACTGTCAAAATCAACATAGTATGAGAGGTCATCTTTGTTAGTAAATAGCTTCATTTAGCAATACCGACATGATAATAGGTTCAATGGTGTCATCTTAATAAAGAAAAACTTGAAAAGACAATTTTTTACCTTTTAGGAAAAAAATATAAATTTTTCTTAGTTTAACTTTATGACAATCTAGTTTATAGAGTACAAAGATAATTTTTTGTTATATACTTTTTTTATGAGACTAATAAACAGAAAGAAAAAATTATCCTAAATATGTTTTGTTAAACATATCTAGTTGAAGCTTAGGTTTGAATAATTTAAAGGAATAGAAATAATTAATCAAAACAGTTTATGAGTTTTCATTCAGTCAGTTCTAAGAAATTTAATACATTATGGTTAAATATACTTTTAAATTCAACTGATATCTTTTGTTAAGCATAACAATAAGTTAGCAAATAAAAATTTGTCTTTAGAAACCTTTCTCTTTCAAAATTTAAAAGCATTTTCACTTTGAACTGACTTCAAATAAAATATTTCATTGTTAAATGCTTTGTATTACAATAATTATGTTTGATTATGTTTATATCTTATACAATGGTAAAAATATTTTCATTTTACTGAACAAATTTTTACTATTATAAGATTTAGTTTACACAGTTTAGCCTTTTTTTTTGTAGATTTTACGAGAAAACTCGGTTTTAGTTACATTTTACTATGTGAGATTATTAATGGTTGTTCCCAATTATATGTTATAAAGTCTTATCATAATACATTTTAGTAACTTGTTAGTTTAACTAACGCAGTTTAGTAAAACTATTCTTTTGTAACTGGTATCTTTAAAACAATTAAAATCTAAAAAATTTGATGGATAAAAAATAATTTAGAACAAATATGTTTTATGCATGATAATTTTGACTTTTTGCTCTGATGTTCATCAAATAAAGTAAAAGTGATGCTTTTATCTATCATAAATTAAACAAAAAAGTTTAACTACTCTTATTTAAATTTTGTTCAACATAACTAATAAGTAAGTAGACTCTTTTTTAAAATAACAAGCCAGATTAAGTACAATCGAATTTATATGGAAAAATCTACGCGGGTTATCGTAATTTATAATTAAAAGAAAATAGTTTTTTAAAACGAAATGTTATTATATAAGAACTAACTTAGCATAAATTCTTTACTTAAGTGTTGATAATGTCTGTAATTAACGAGGAGCAATAATTTACAAAAAATGAACTTTTCTTTTTTTTAAACATAAATTTTTTTAGTTTATATAAAGTTTTTTGCGGGCAAACGCGTTCTGTCTAGATTATAAAATACGAAAATAATTCAATTTTTTTTTTATTTAGCCTAACAAAACGTTAGCAAATAAAAAGTTTTCTATAAAAACATTACTCTTCAATATTTAAAATTATTTTCACTCTGAACTGACTTAAAACTTTTTTTTTAAATACTTAATACTACAGTATTAATGCTTGAATACGTATCTTTTTAATACAATAGAACAAGTATTTTCGTTTTAAGTACATCATTGTCACTGAAATAAACAAATATATACCATATTAGTATTCAGGTTAAACAGTTAAGCCTTTATTTATAGCAGTTAAAAAAATCTCGCTTTTAGTTGTATTTTACTTTTAGAGATTAAAGCTATTTCTAGTTGTATCATAAAAAAATAAAACTTAAGACAATAAAAATTAACAAAGTACTTAGAAACATGAGTTAAAACTACAAAAGCATAAAAAAATGTTATGAATCTAATTCAAGTTATAATTTTTTTTAAATCAATAGCAAAAAATGAATATTTTTATGCAACTTTATCGAAAAGTTAATCTAACTAAAATTATATGACTATTTGAAAACGTTTAAAAACCTAGCTTAGTTAAACAAACATGCAAGTTAAGCAAAACATTTGTCGTAAACTGGTATCTTTGAAATAATTAAAACCAAACACTCTCGTTTATGTATAAAGTTATTTAGAACATTTAACTTTTTTGCATGAAAACTTTTAATTTTTGTTGTGATGTTAATCAATTAAAGTGATCGTGACGTACTTGTCAAAGGTTGAAGTTTAATTATAGCAACCTTTTTAAGTAACGAGCTAGATTTGGTACAGAAAGTTTTTTTATATGAAAAAATCGTTCGCGGGCCGTCGTAATGTAAAACTAAAAAAAGAAAGAAAAGCTTTATTCAACTTTTCTAATTCTAGTCTTTGAAGGAGCAATTTAAAAAGGTTAATGATAATAAAAGACAACTTTTCTCTCGTTCGTAATTTTTTTTAGTCTTACTGAAGTTTCTAAACTATATTTTCTTGTACACAAATTTATCACGTTTTTAAGGAAAAAATAAAATGTTTTTTAAAAGAGATTATAAACTATTTTTTCTATAACTAGTATAACTATATTTCATAAAAAAATATAATATTTCACATGTTACTTCAAAAATATTCTTCAAAATAGTTTTGAAATTGTATCTAAAGAGTAACACAATTACACAAAATTTCACAAGTGTATATTATTATTTTAAATAAGTACTAAAATAGTTTTTATAACTAAAGGTCTTTAAAAATACTAAAAAACAGTAAAGTGAAATATATAATATGTTGTTAAAAGCAAATTGAAAATACAAATTATACACAAAAGTAACAAGTTGTTGTTTTATTCACAAAGAAAATTTAAAACAAAAAATATGTTCACAAAAATTAACAAAATTTTTCAAACACTTTAAGTTCATAATCTAAGGAACATTGTTTTTCAAAAGTATTAAGAAAAGTTTTAAAAATAAATTAAAACGTAGAACGTTTAATTTCAAAAAAAAAAGAAACTATAAGCACCTTGTTCAAATCGATATTAAATAGTTAAAAGTGCTTCGATTACTTAATGTACAAAGGTGTATTAAACTTACTTTAAAATTAAACTTGCTTTTATTTGAAATTATTAAAAGTTTTCAAATTTAAAAAAATATGAAAACTCTAAAAGTAATAAAATAGGTTTCATAAAATACACATTGACAAATAAGTAAACTCACCATATAAGTACTTCAAATGATGGTGAGAAAAAACAACAATAAAATCATCTTATGATTGAGCGCTTGTAATATGTAAGCTGAAAATCTTGTTGCAGGTGTTAACAAAAATAAAGGATGATATCTCTCTATGACATCACAGTGTGAGTTGTTATTATAAGTTCAGGTGTTTAAAGATAAAGTTTCCTTCCTTTGACTTTACAAGTGCTTTTTATTATGATTAATCATTTTGAGGTTTTTTCAATTTTAATAAAAAAACTATAAAAAGCTACATTTTTTACAAATGTTAAGATTCAAGAAGGTTCGTTTAAAGTACAAAAAGGTTGGCTTATCAAAATGACTTAAATCGTATATGATTAAAGTAAACACAAAGCGATATTTTCATATCTTTTAACTATATAAAGTTATAAGCTAGTATATTAAAATTATTTAAATTTTGTTATTATTATTTAAAATTATACGAACTATATTTGTACTAAATAAAAACATAAAGTATAAAAGTTTTCAAAAGTACTTTAAAACCAAAATGAAAACATAATTTGATTTTTTTAATAAATAGCAAAACTTTTAAGTTTAGGTGATTTCGATAAAGTTATTATACTATAAATGCTTTAAAAAAATAAGATTGCTTGAAGAAACAAAAACACTTTTGTCATTATTACAAATACTATACAAAGATCAATCAACTTTAAACAAAATAGATAAGAAAGTGTGATGCTTGTCTACTTTTACTAAAAAACGGCAGTCATTTTTGTAAAAAGAATTGTAAACAAAAAGCTATCCTTGAACTAATACAAGGCTTCTTTTAAATAAATGATCAATCAAGTCTTATATAGTTTGTAAAGATTGAGCATTTTAATACAATTTTCAATCGATGATTTTCTTTTTAGTCTACAGTAGCTAAAAGAAAAATTAAAAAAATCAAGGTTAACTTTAAGCTAACATTTTAAAACGTTGTCGTTAAACTGTTTATTTGGAAAGCTCAAAAAAAAATTTAAATTCCTAATTTTTTCATAAGATTTTGTTTAAAACTACGAACGAGCATTCGTCAAATTTTAATTTTAAACTAATCACAGCTATATTAACTGAAATCAAAATCAAAATACATAACTGTCAAAAGACTTAGAAGATAAAAAACCAAAAGTCATTAAAATAATGCAGTTCATTGTAAATATAATTAAAAAATTGGATAGACCAATGCCTACTTTTAGGATATTTACAAGAAACACAATAATAAATTACAAACAATTAAGATGCCTGCCCCGTACTCAAGTACTTCCGAATGTTAACAATACTATTTATTTGATGATACAAAGGTTAAGTTTAAGTCTTAACTTATAAAGTTTTTGATACATTTTATTAAGAAGTATTGTATAATTGAGTGCATATTTTTTTTAGCTTTGAAATAAAAATTAATTAAGTGTTACTATATTAAAAAAAAATTAAAATAAAGTTTAAAGTTTTAATTAACAAAAAAAAATCAAATTTATACACTATACTAAAGGGGGTAGCTGTCAAACTTGCATAAGCGTACAAAACTGCACGAGGGGACAAAATTACACGAGGGCACAAAGTTGCATGAAAATACTTTTGCACGAGGGGATTTTTTTGCACGGAGATATTTTTGTACAGGTTGAACTTTTTATTGATTTTAGTTTTCTTTTTACTATCACTGTTACCCCTAACCCTTACCCTCAGTCGGTAGCGTTTTTTTTTCTTTTTGTTTTTTTATTAGTTATTTGAGGTTATTTTAATTTTTCTTAAATATATTTTTTCTGTTTTTTTAACTCTCGTGCAAAAATGACCCTCCGTATAAAATTGTTACTCGTGCAAAATTGTCTTCGTGCAATCTTGTGCCTTCGTGCAATTTTGTCTTCGTGCAATTTGTTAACCTCGTGCAATTTTATCTTCGTGCAATTTTGACCCGTTTCAACTAAAAGGATACTAATTTTTCTGATAAAGTGTGACTAGATAAGAAAATATTATTGTTGAAACACAATAGAAAGTCTGTAAATATAGCACTCGATAATAAGCTGCCAACTCAAACAGAAAAATTTATGATTTTAGCGAGGACAAGCTTTGTTCACTTATTTGCAAACGAAGAGATATTCTAAAAGAAAAAATACAACAAAATAGCTTTTTTTTTCACGCTTTTATTCTTTTAGGATATTAGTATGTTAGAGTTTTATTTTGTTGTTAAATATTTATAGGACTGAAATTACATTTTTGGTAGACATTGTTAGAAAACTAGTTTAATATTTTAAATGATTAAGTTTCTTACGTAATCAACTTGGTTAAAAAAAACACTTTAAACTAATACTAACCAAACATACATTTATACGTAGCTATAACAATGTGAGTGCAATAAGCATTAATCAAGTTTAAAACTAAGTACTTGTTGGAAAATAAATATCTTTGCTAAATTGTTTTTAATATTTTTTCAGTGTTTTTTACAAAGATGACACTATTAAACTAATTATCATGTTTTGTAAAACAAAGCTATTTGCTAACAAAGATGTTCTGTCATCAGTTGTTGATTTTGACAGTTCAAAATTTTATATCGATTTTTTTAATCTTATTTTTTGTAGTATATTAACTTTAAAAAACGTTTATTATTAGTAAGAATAGTAATACGAGTATATACACTAAAACTTAAACAGATTTAGAGAACAACTCATAAATTAAACTAACCATAAAACAAAAATGATTTTTTTTTATGGTTTTTAATAGAAATAGAATGTTTATAATGAACTGTTGTTAAGTTTCAAGTCTTCACTTTACGCAAATTGAACGCGTCATTTTCAGCAGTTCGTGTTTTTTACGCAAATTAAAATTCTTCTTTTTTTGTGTTTTTTAAGCTTGGTTAAAGATGCTCTCAACAATTGTTAGCTAGTTTATAACAACATACATTTTCATTTGTTTTAACAAAAACAGGTCTTAATAAACTCTTTAACATTTCTGTTTTTAAGATAGTGTTCAAAAAATGCTGTATGCAATTAAAATTTTTAATTAAAAATAGGGTTTGTTTAATTTAGATAGAAACTTAGTTTTTACCACAGATTTGGTATTATATACTTTATAAATATTTACACGTTAAGATATTAACTCAAGGCGACAAAGCAAAAATTCAAAATATTATTTTAATAAGTGTTAGCCGAAGTATAGATTAAATGTTTAAGAAAAAAGACACGTAAATATTGTTTTACTATGCAAGAGAAAAAAAAGTTGTAAACATTTACACCTAAGTGATTTATTTGAAACAAAAATCAAAGAAACAAAACACATTTTACCACGGTCATTATTACAAATATTAGTTAAAGATCAATCAATTTCTCAATATAAAAGATTAGAAGTCGTGATGCTTGTCTACTTTTACTAACAAACGGCAGTCACTTTTCTACAAAGAATTGTAAACAAAAAACTATCCTTGAACTAATATAAGACTTCTTTTAAATAAATGATCAATCAAGTCTTATATTCATTGTAAAGATAGAACTGTTTGTTTTCCAAGGTCAAACGTAAGCTAACTTAAACATGATAAGTAGCTAAAAAAAGAAAGTTTAACTCCATAAACTTAAGGATTATTTTCTTAGTAAAAAATGTATTTGAAAAACTTGACAAGTTTCTTAAAAGTTTTCCCCATTATTTTCTCCTTTGAAAATTTTAAAAACTACTGAAAGTTCGTAATTTCGAAATATTTCAAATGATTAATTTCAAATCTGTTTAAATGTAGTTTTTTCTAACAAGTTTTTTTGTATATTAAACATAAACAACAAACATTGTTAATAAATTTATTGTTGTTTTATCTTAAATTTTCTTAGGTATAGACAGTCAAAATAATGAAAAAACTGATAAAATCGAAGAACTATAAACTCTTAAACTAGTAAATAATTTAAAGAATCTAATTAATTAAAACTGAATGTTTAGCCAAGTTTTAGCCAACAAACAGTGCATGCTTGAAATATGTTTGTCGACAGTAAAAAGCTCTTACATTTATTTTGCTTGATGTTTTTGACAAGTTTAAAGTTTTAATTCTCAACAGATATGCTTAAACTAAAAAAATTGTTTGATCTATGGTTATCATGAAAAGTACTTGTCAATAAGAACAAAAAGTAAAGTATAAAAAACATGAAGTTATATAAACTCTATTATTATTCATTAAGTTAAAGTCTTTTATGTAAACGAAAACTATTGTATTAAAGTTCAATAATAATGTAAAAATATTGTATTTTAGTAAAGAAGTCAAAAAGGAATTTAGAGATCACACCTAAAAAACGAATATTAATATACTTTAGAAAAACTGTCGAGATACGACCGAGCTTTGTACAAAACATATTTTAAAGTTTTGTTAAACTTCCAGTAAAATTAAACTGTTTACTATGTTAAAACTAAACAAGGTATATTATTTATTTTACATAAATCTAACTCGGTTCTGAGTTTAAATTGGCTAAACTACCGTTTTTTACTTGAAGTTTATGCGGAAAAATTTGCTTATTTAACTTAAAGTTATTTACAATTATTAATATTTTTAAGTTTTTTTGAAGAAGTTTTATTACATAATAATATCGTTAGAAACTTTTTAAATTGTATTTTTAAACTGTATAAACTTTAAAAACTCAAAACAGTGTTTTCAATAAAAAAAAAATTAAACAGGCTGAAGAAGAAGTTATTGTTTTATCAAAGCAACATATAGATATATTTTAAAAACGGTCATAATGTGTATAAAATAACATTTATCATTAATACTTAAAGCTTGTTATTAACAACTAAAATAAAAATACTACAACAGTTGCATTGCAAGAAAAAAGAAATGTCTTGAAAAACATTTTAACAATGATTCAACTTATATAAAAGCCGTTTAAAAAAAATAACATGAAAAATGTGTATATTTAAAATATTTTTATTATTTTTTTGTGACAAAGGAGTAATCAAAAACAGTTGCATTATAATAATTAACCGAAATAATAAAACTCTTATTATAGTTGAAAACTTTTAAAATAAACTAAATTAAGATTCTATAAATGTTATATTGCAGAAAAATTAAATAAATTTAAGTGCAACAAAACTATGAGACATGTATGAAAAAATATTGCAATGTTGCGATAAATATGTACGTAATTATTTGATCCAATATATAGTTAAAAAACTACTTATAAGTATATTTCCAACGTCTTTTGTTATTTATTTTTTTATAGTGTTAACAAAACAAGTTTCTTAAACATTTGTTTCTTAAACAAGCGTGTAAATAATTTCAAAAACATGTCGTTTTTAGATAACGAAAGTAGTCATACTTTTACAATTAAAATTGCAATTTAAAAATGTTGTAGTACAACTTTTATATTTTAATTTTTGAATTGCTTAATGCTTATTGTAATTTAATTTAATATCTAGTGTATAAAACATTTTAACAATATACTGAGCAAATAAGCTTGATAGTAAACAAATATAGGTTTATATATGATAAAAAGCTTTGACGTTGGAAATTCTAAAAATAAATAAACTGTAATATTTTGTTGATATTTTTTTATAAAACAATAGAAATATTTGTCGTAAAGCTAATGACTTGAAGAATTTGTTATACTTTAGAATTATTTATAACACATTAAGTTAGTAATGACAAAATTCTTGTTGCTTGTGACACTCATGCTTCTTCAAATGTCGTTCCAAATTTGTCGCTTGTCCAAATGACCTACCACATATGTCACAAGTAAAAGGTCTTTCCTAAAATTAGTTTAAATAAATAGTTTGTATTTGTATTTAATATATTTAATATTTAGAAAATTTATTTTTATTTTGATTTTCTTTAGTAATTTTTGTATGAAAAATAAAGTAATTTTTATAAATGTTCACGAGGAATTAAAACACTTATAGTTTGATATCAGTTTATAAAAAGGGCCTTTTAAGCAGTGATGCATGAGTTAGGTTAAAAAATCAAACTTTTGGTTCTATATAAGTTTAGCCTTAATGTTATCTTGTTTTAATACAATATACACTTGATTTATACACTTACTTTTTTGTGAATATTTCTGATATGGCGTTGCAAATTAGAGGAAATTGAGAAACTTCGATTGCACAAATTACATTTGTAAGGTTGTTCCCCCGTGTGAGTCCTCATATGTCTTGTCAAGTTTGCACATCGGGGAAAAACCTTTCCACAAAACTTGCATTTGTACTTATCTTTTTTTGTTTCTTGCTGCTTTACTAAATGTTTCTTATTGATAATTTTTGGAAAATAATGCTTAAAATTTGCGTAAGGATGAGATTTGACTCGATTTTCAAGCTTGTCATATTCCTTTGTTTGTATTTGCTTTTGACTGTCTAAAAAGTTTGGTTCTGAATCATTAGCGTCTGAGGACACTAAGTTTTTAGATGACTTGATCAAAGTACTTGCATTTGAGCTGTGAGAAGCAGGATCAGAAATCGATGAAGAAACTAAAAATTTCGTGTGATCAGTTGCTTTTGATAGATTGTCTGTTGAATTGTTAAGTTTGTATCCAGACAAACTTTCGTTTAGGAACAATCCTGAATCATTTATTTTATCAAACCCTTTGAGTTTTTTTTCGAACAAGCTTTGGTTGTTAAGTTGATATTGAGAACTTTTTTTTCCTATCATGTTAAATTGAATATTAGTAAGCATTTGACTGTACATATGAGGATACATAGTAGCCATATATTGAGCTAGATACAACTGATATTTGTATAAAGCCAATGAGTTTTGATTTGAAAACTTTTTATTTTGATAAAACTGAAAAAAAGGATAATTTTTACAATTTTGGTTGAAAGCAGCCTGATTCTGATACAATAAATTTGCCCATTGGTTTAAATTAGATGATTTATTCAAAGTAGTATATTTTTTTTGTAAGTTTAAATTTTGATGATTGTTTTTAACACCACACTTAAGAGGGTTTAAGGTGAGAAATTTGTTTTCAATATAATTTTCAAGTAGATTTTCATAAGTGTTTGGTTGTTTCTTGTTACAATACGATGGATTTCGATTATCAGTTGTTTTAATCGTATATAAGTCAGTTTGAACAGACTTATCTAGTTGGTACATTTTTTGAACAACTATTGTTATTGACGGTTCAAAAGTCTTTGAACTTGCATTTAAAACGTAAGGAAAACTCGAAAATGTATCTGGAAAACCTACATGCATATTTTTAGAGTAAAAAGCTGAATCAGAGGGATTATTACATTGAACTTGACCATGAGCCATTGTTTTCTTTCTTTGTTCTAATTTATTAGCACTTGTATGTTGAGTTTCAATTGATGTTGAATCGAATGGAGAAAAGTTTGTTTGAAAAGGGAGTTGAAAAAAGTTGTGACTGTTTTCATGTTGAACAAAGGAAGGCAAATGTGACGCCAGAAGTGGAAAACATGCTGATGATTTTTGTTTGAAGAAATCTTGAAAATGCAAAAATTGTCTTTTATTTATATATATAAGATATATTGTAATAATCATTTATTATCAAAATAATAAGCTTTATTATTAACTCATAAAAAATAGTTCTTATTTTGAGGTTTTTGTACAAAATTAAAAAAATAAAACATGCTAGTAAAACAAAAACTAAAAATACTTCATTTAATTTTTGAAAAAGAATACGACAAAAAACTCGAAATGCTTTAAGTTAAAATTTTTTTGAATATTCTTGTTAAATTGGTAGTGTTATTTTAATATAACAAAGTTCCTTCCGACAATAGAACTAATAAATATACTCTTTTATATAAACTTTGATTTAATATCTGTTTTTCGTGTTAAAATGTTTTATATTATGGTTTGGTTCAATGTGCAATAAAGATTAATAAAAAAGTTTTAAGATAAGTTAAGTTAACTAATAACCGTATAATAAGTTGTGTAATTATTTTACAAAACTCGATTTAATCAGCAGAAAAAATTATTTAAGCTTAAAACAAAAGGAGATAGCGATGTTCAAAGTAAAAGATAACAAACAATAATGCTTGATTTATTTTTTGTGGGAGTCTGTATTTTATCACTTATCACTGAGAGTTAACGTTTTTAGTTTCTTGATTTGGGAAGTTCTTTGATGAAACAAATATAATTTATGTTATTGATAAAAAATTTAAATCTTATCATCGGCACTGACTGCCGGTATTTAGTAAAGCAGTTTTTGCTGCATAACTTGAGATAAAATATTTTTTGCTACTTTTAACTGAAAGCTTTGACAAGTTTTATTTTTTTAATAACCTATGTTATTATAAGGTTATTTTAACATAGTAACTTTTATTTTGATACCTATAGGCTTTTTGGTTGAATTTAATTATTTAAAACTAAACGTAAACAACAAAATTAAACTAACTGTTTCGTAGCGATTGTTCAAATTTATTTTTATTGGTTTTTTCACAAAACCTGCGATGTTTTGCCAATGAACTTGAATTTGAAAATGTTTGATTGCAATCAACACATTTTGTTTGAGTTCTGCATTTTACATGCATTCGTTTGTGACGACATAAATTGCTAAACTGCTCAAAAAACAAATTTTTATTAATATAAGATAATATAAACTAGCAAATTTTATTAAACATTATATATACGCTATTTTTATTTACATTTTTTGCTCGCTAAATAAACTTTCGTTAGTAGATTAGAAAAATGTTACAATATATTACAGAAAGTTATAACTCTAAATGCTTAAAAATCAACTTCCATATAGCTTTAAACATACTGTTTTAAAGTTTTTGTATATTTCGTATTTAAAAAAAAATAATTCATAATTATGAAAAAATAGCAGTTTTAATTTTTTTTTTAGTTTTGTGTGAATACTGCTAATACTTTACTTAAATGCTGTCAAAGCAAATTTATTTGATGACTACAAAAAAGTTTAGTAGCCCTTTCACTTGATATTTACTTTGTGTCGTTTTCTATACAGAGAATACAAAGCTTAGCTAAAACTAAAAAGTAAGCAGTTTTTTTTTTATTATTTCGCATTTAAAGTCTTAATTCAATTTTAATTTTAAGTTAAAAAATAAATTTTAAGATATAATTTTTTTATACTAAAGATAAACAATGAATGTAATATTTTTTTTTTATCCAAATAAATTTATCTAATCAATAAAAAAATCTAAGTAACTTTTTTCGTCTCAAAATTTAATTTATAATAACATTTGAGCTACTAAAAAGTTTTTAATTCTGTGTTTTTATTTCTAACGCGGATAAAAATAATTGTGCACAAATTACGAGAAAGCTTTAGATACGTATTTTATAGTTTAAAAGCCTTATTTATTTTCTGCTAAAATAAAAAATAATATACAGTGATAAAAAAAAAAAAAATTTCGTATAATATGTTTGTAAAATAAATAAAGGTTTTTTTTTTTCAATGATATGAACAAAAAAAGTTTGAGGCTAATATGTGTTTGTCTATAGATTTTTTCATAGTTTTATATTAATTTCATATTTTTTTCTTCAAATTATTTATTATTACGTCATACCTGTGTGTACGATTTGTGACAAACTTCACAGGTGAACGGTTTCACGCTGCTGTGAATGTGCTGATGTTGTTTCAAACCGCTTGAAGTTGCAAATGTCTTTCCACACTCCGGACACGCGTGAGATCTCGCTCCGATGTGACGCTCCCGGATGTGTTTCTGAAGAGATGACGAATCGCTGAATGTCGAATTACAATGCTCGCATCTGAACCTGAATGATATGTAGGTTTTTTTCATGATCGATGTTGGCGATTAAAAGTAAGTTGTATCAAAGAGGTTTTTGGTAAATTTTTGTGTTTTCAAACATTACTAGAACAGTGTGTTAATTTTTATATGAAGCATCAGAAAAAAAAACAGATTCAAAACTTGCACTTTGTGTATTTATGGTAATTTACCACTAATACAACCTTTATAACTTTAGAACGATTTTTCAACGTCTATAGATTATAAATTATAGTGTAAAGTGTTTATCTAAAGCTTCAACAAATATTTATTTTAAGTTGGATTAAAAGAATATTTTGTGATAAATAGATTAAAGATTATATAAGTTTGTGAAAATTCACAAAGTGCTTGCTTCCTAATAAAACGTTATTGTATGTAATTGGTAAATTTTGTGTTACAGTATTTTTTGATATTGTTAATATTTTACATTCTTATACTAACTATTTATATTAGTAAAATTTGTTTTTGCATAACGTTTTTTTTTGTTTTTGTATTAAGTATTGAAACTTATAAACAACTACATGTAATTTTAAAATGGCTGAATTCGATAAGTAAAAACATATAAATATCATATACTTATCATTTTTCTCGAGATAAGTTTGTAAATCAAAGTATTATATTGTTATTTTTTCTAAAACTAAAAAATTGTACTTACTTTTTAAAAGTGTTCAACTGGAATTTTGGTCCAACAATTTTTGGTTGAAATGTATGTTGAACTGAAATAGCTTCTTTATCTAAAAAGTTTTTTTGTGGGTAAATAATAACCTGTAAGCTTTTACAAAACTAATAATAAGCAAGCTTAAACAAACTGCTGCCAAGTTTTTAATATCTTTGTTTTTTACTTTCAGATTTTACAACAACCGAGACTTCTTAAACAAAAAGTAGTCTAAACTACTTATTTATTAAAGTTTTTTGATTTAATAGGCTTATTAAACTGACAATTAATTTCATTACTTACGTAGGTTTGTATCTAGTGATTAAATTTACCAGTTTTTATGACAACGTAGAAGACCTATCAAAAAGTCAATTGCGCAATCGAAATTGTTACTAGTAAATGGTAAGAAACGATTAGTTATAAAAGTTGTATTTCAGTCAATCTAACTTTGTTTTTTTTCAATTATTTCTATCTATCTAATACTAAATAGGAAATCAAAACAATCGTATATGTATCTTGTGTTGGTTATTATTTTTAGTTACCTTTTTTCTTAATTTCAACTTCATGATTATTAGTTTCATAAGGTGTTTGATATTTTTGCATATTTTGCCAAGGAGCTACATCTGCATATTTTGTTTCCATTTTACAGTGTTTTGATTAACTTTTACAGATGAATCAGTAGTTTAAAATCTACCATTTTTATTTATAACTAACCAAACCTTGACAATTCAAAATTGTACAAAACACTATTTATTATTTTTAGGTAAAAACCTTATTATTTATTTGAAAGTCATGATAAGTTAAGCATAAAAATAATTAAATTATTATATAATTCTATTATTTCGTTTCACTTAATAGTTATATTGTTGTTGCAACTCTTTGTCTTCTTTTAAACTTTTGTTTGTTTTAGTAAGTTTAAAGTTCCATCTGTTAAAGTAATCAGTAAAAAATACACATTAATGTTATAAAATAAATTTCATTTAAAAAAACAAAAATGTAAGCTCACTAACTTTTAAACTCGTAATAGTTCCTTAATTGTTTAAAAGTTAATTGTTCAAGTCTTTAGTTGTTGAAAATTTATAAGTACTTAAATTTAAATATTTAGATAAGCTTATAAAAAGTTTTTATTTAAAATTTACTACTAAAAAAACTTAGCAAGTTATATACAATAGGTTTTCTTAAAAATTCTATAAAAAGAGCACAAATAAACTTATAAAAACAACACAAAATAATTTAACATTATAAGAACACTAAAACAAAAATATAAATATACAAACTTTCTTTTAAATACTGAAAGAGTTTTACATCAGGTTTAAACTCATTTGACGGTTTAAAAAGTGTAAATCGTACTTAAAAATGTATTCTCTCAAATTAAAGCCTTTTTCTTTCTTTTTGAGATGTTGAGGCAGGAAAAAAAAAACCCTTTTTTTTTATCTTAAAAATATCACTTTGGAATAAAATATTTAAGTTTTTTTCTTTTTCAAGCCTCTTGAATATATAATTTAATTTCATAATATTACCAAGATTTAAACTGTATAGTATTTTAATCAAAACACTAAACTTTTCACTAAAAAAAAACACTTAAACAGTTATTATAACTAAATAAATGTTACCAAATAGATAGCTATTTTAAATACCCATATTAAAAATATAGTAAAGTAAATAGATATGATTATTCCAACGCTAAGATGTTTCTTGTTTTATAACCTTAGATTTTCTTTATTATTAAACTGTCAACAGTGTTTTTTTAAACACATTTTTTAAAGTACTTTTTTTTTTCCTTAGTTTTGACTTTTAATTTATTTCATTGTATTAATGACTTTAAACGTAATTAAAACTTCGACATTTACAGTATTTACAAAATTTCGTAGACTTAAATTCTAAGTGTAAGCTTACGAATATGCACTTACATTTAAATAAAAATTATCATTTTATTGAAAAAATCAACATATTTTATAACACAAAAAGTTGATAAATATATACTTTTTAACTAAAGTAAAAGGTTAACAGTTATTATGTTTGAGTGAAGCTTCAAAAATTCTGACTTGTAAAAAGTTTAGAGCTTGAAGTTTAAAACTGTTATTAAACACTTAATTATATAAGATGTGACTTGAAAATTTCATAAATAGCTTAAAAAATATTTTTCACTTAGATGTTCAGGAAATACAAATACAATGTTTGTTAAACGGGTGGTTTCTTTATAAAGTTTACATGTAATGCAAAATAAGCGTGATTAGCTACAAAGGGTGTTTGTTACCGAAAAAATTTAGCTTTTGTAGTACTTATAACATTCGGTAGTTTATGAAAAAGTCTAACTAACTAAATATAAAAAAAAACAAACAAAAACTTCTATTAAGTAATGTTTAGGTTTAGGACACAACATAACTTTCGTGTGAAAATTTTTCAATGTTTGTACTAAAAACTAGGTAGACTGGTCTTAGTATACACATTTGTGTTCTGTGATGATTTCTTACCTTTAAATTCATTTCAAGAACACTTATCCCACTGAAGATGTGATTTTTGTAGCAGAAAAAAAAGACGTGTTTCATATTTTGTGACTAGTTTGCCTTCATGACATCAAGTTTTTACGTCAGATTTCAAATAAATTGTTCAACAACAATTTTTTCTTATAGTATAAGCTTTACCAGCAGTTCATTGTGGCTATGTCCTGCTAATGGTGATTGTAAATGGTTGTTCTATGCACTCTAGTGGTTATTAAATTAAGCTTTGAAATGTTTTTACAAGCACATTGACAGCTAAAAGTATACTTAAGAAAAAAAATTACCAAACAACAATCGCACATTATCTAATTTAATCATCTGTTTTACAATAAAAGTTAAAAAACAATGAATCAATATAAAATAATAATCAAAGTTAATGCTATTTGACTATAAACTTGATGTTTTTTCTGCATATTCAAGATAACAGTATTATAATAGAAAATGAACTTTACATTAGAACTCTCCATGCTAATAATAAAAAGGTAATAAAGATATAACACAGTAACTATTTTTTTTTTACTTCTATTCATGTTATTTGTTACATTTACTAGTCCTTAATAAAACAGCTCAGTTTTTTGTTTGTCTTTAGTTAGTCACGAAAAAATCTTAAAACTAACTTAAAACTAACAAAATGAGTTCGATTTAATATTATTATCTTTTAATTAAATAAAAAGTTTGTATTCTATTTTCAAAGTTAATTAGTTAGAGTCATGAAATTAGTTCTGAAGTAGATGAGAACATAACGTAAACATTAAAAAATAATGAAAATAATACTAAAAACCGTTTTTATTGACGTTTCACGAGTAAAGCTTTTTCAACAAAGTTATTTAAAACAAATTAGAATACTGACTCATGTCAATCACAGCTATCTAACTTGATTTGGTTGGTTCTAAACAAACGTGTCTTCTTATTTACTTTCAAAATTTTATGTATTGCGTTGTTTTTTCTAAACTTTTTTTTTCTAAACTTTTAAATTCTGTAACCTTATAGTTTTACTTTAAAGTTTATGGAATGAGTAATTACTGTAATATTAAAACTATCCTCTAACATTTAGCTATTAATTCGAATAGATCAGATGATAAAACAAATTATGATTTTAGTTGACAAATAAGTTTCATTATTCGCTTGCCGCTAACTTAAGGGTGGTTTTTTCACTCAACAAGTATTTAAATCAACTAGTTAGTAAACAGTATGGTTTTAATTGAGTTTACTTTTATTAAGCTCGTTTTGTTTAATAAACTTTTTAAAATACTACTGTTTATCTAAATTTTCAATATTGTTTTCTAAGTGCAGAAAAAAAGATTTTGAAAAAAAGTATGTTATCTATAATATAAAAAACCAATTAAGGTTAAAAAAGTTATTAAATAGTTCAACTCTTTTTTCTTAAGTGTATCCGACTGAAAAAACGAGAAATTATTAATCAAGATGATTTAAACTTTTACTATTGTCAAGTGCATGATACATCTACAATTTGTACACTAAAGTCGTATTGTAATTTTTACTTGCAACAAAAAGATAACCATTGTTGTGTCGAATTTATGTTATTTTCAAAACAACTAAATTACTATTTAATTATAAAACATTTTTGACTACAGAATAAAACATTTGTTGCGGCTATGTTTATTAAACCTACCATTCTCAAAAATAAAACAAAGATATTATTCTATTAATTACTTGAATATTTTGGTATAACATGCTTAAATTTAAGTTAATAAATTGTTATTAATTTTAAAACTTAAGAAAAAAATATTTAAATATAGTACTTAAAATGCTACTATCACAAAAAAAATTATCACTAATAATTGTTAGTTCAAAATAAAATCATTCAAAAATTCGTAACTTTATGTTTCTTGTTTTATATATACAAAAAATGTTACCTTATTGCAAAAAGTTATTGAACGCTTTTTTTAAATAGAATTAGTGCTTTAAAAACTAATTTCTTGACATAACATAAACTACTTAAAAATAACATTTCAAACATAAGTGTTAATGAAATTATTAATTATTTTTTTTTACTTTAACAAATTTAATATTTTTTTAAAACATTTATTTGTTTCTAAAGCAACAATTATTTAGATTCTTCATAGCTAAAATTAAAAGCTGCAGCTCATAGTACATCAATAGGTTTTAGTGTTGAAAAATGTTAGACAATATTTTTTAGAAAACGTCAGTGCTTCATCAAATATCGAAGCACGTTATATATTAGTTATATTTTGATTTTTTTTTGTCTTCATACTAAGAAGTAGGATGTAGCTTACTTTAAATATGCGATCTTCAACAACTTAAAATATTTACAGTTTAATTACAGTTATTTTAATATATTTACATTACGCAGATTTTAAACAATAAAAACAGTGTTGCGTTATTTGTGCATTTAGTTTATATTGTAAATTTAGGTTTCAAGGTATAAAACTTAAATTTTAGTTTTAATTACTTTTAAATTACACTTTTAACAATATTATTAATTTAAAAGCTAAGTCCAAATAGATAACTGCTCGACACTTTTGTCTCTTAAACAGTTTGTGTTAAGTTGAAGTTGAACTAAGTTTATTAAATGCAACAAAAAAAATATTTTCGATGACTTTGTCTTATTTTTGTCGCGTAACTAAATAATTTATAGTGTTAAGTTTTAAAAAAAGTTTTTGCCCTTTTCAAAGGTAAAACATAAATTTGATTATCTAGCATTACTTTTTTAAAACTTTCGAGTAAAAATATACGATTAAGCCTTTTCAAGAACTTAAAAAAAAAGCAGTTATTTTCTATTGCACAAAAATTTTGACACAAACTTGTTAATAGTTTTGACCACGTTGTTTTTATTTTTTATTATATTGCTTGTTCAGGGTACAAGGTAAAGTGATCTATTTGGCTTATTATAGTATGCTAATAAGGTTGTTGTACAACTTTATTGATATTAAAACTTGATTTTAGAAAACTTAGTTAAACTAACCAAACACGCTTGTAAACTAGGATGGCTTATTTTCTACCAACAAATATTCTCAAATTACTCTAACTGAATTTCACGCTATTAATAAAACGATATTAATGCTCAGTTGAGTTAAGTCGATACGACTAAGTTTTACTGCTAAAAGCAGATCGTCAGGTACAAAACAAAGATGCTATTAAATATGTAATCTTAAAAGTAAATACTTTGTGTATAAATTTAATGTTTCGTGTTTAAAATTTAACTTTTCAGGTTTGACTGGATAAAACAAGATAGTTTTAGTACAAAATGTACTTTTGTTAATGTACTCTTTTCAAGTTTTATAAGAACAACTGATGCTAAATAAAAAATAAGAATCACTTTAAAAACATTAAAAACAGATAATTTAGTTTAAGTTAAACCAATAGGTTTTAGAAACATTTTTTTCTGCATTAGATTAATTTGGTAATAATTTTTTATGAAAACTCAGTAGATTGTAAACATAATATATAAATTTAGAGGCAAAAGTAATATAGTGATATATGACGAAGACCTTAAGCTAAGTAGTCGGCTTTTTCAAAGATGAAAGAAGCAATATAGATACAAAACAGAAACCTCAAGTTGATTTGATGATGGATCTTGTTATTTTTCAACTGTATAACATCAAAAAATTCAAAAAAGTATATTTAAACAAACATGTAAATAAATAAATATGTATATATATTTTTAATATATATCAAAATAAAGCTTATAATGCTTTCTACACACTTTGAAAAAAGCAAGAATTTAAAGGAGACAAATTTCTATTTCCGTAAAAACACAGTTTGCTTAAATTGACGCGATCGATTGGTATAAAGTTAGAGTTGAACATTTGTTATTAATTGTAATTCAAGTGATAAAGTTTAGGTTTAAAAGGTTAATGTTAACTGTACGTCTTATAAAGTAACTTTATTTTGTTCATGTTTTGATAATTTTATAAACTTTAAGTTTATTGTACGTAATTGTTTAGTAATCAAAAACTTAAAAAATTTATACTTTTATTGAAGATTGTAATCTTATTTATACTGTTGATTAACCTACTAAGAATATTTGGCCCTAGAACCTGCATACGACAAAACATTTTGATTGTCGAATCGCACACAATTTTTTTACCTTTTAACGTCATTTCGTTATCATTTTCTTAAATTTACAGTAAATATTTAAAATAACTATTTTACAGAACTTTATTATAGTGCAAAAATCTATTTATATATTTTTCAATGCCTCTAATCTACGTCATGTACAAATGTTTTGCGTTTGAACCAAAAACTGTTTAAAAAACTGATACAAATGTAATTTTTATTTGTAAGAAAGATAGGTTATTTGTGTATTAATACAAAGTTTTATGGGAATCCATTAAAAAGTAAACATTAAATAACTAAATAAACACAAACTAGATTTACGACGAGTACTATGGTTTTAAGACTTTAAGAGAAAAAACATAAAATAAAACAAGAGTTGTGATGTTAGAAAACAAACAAGCCTTGCTGTTTGCTAGCTGTACATCTTAGGGTTATTTCATCATAATTATTGTTGTTAAAGTGATCAACGTTTAACAAGTTTTAATATTTTTTATATCAAATAGACTTTAAAAACTAATTTTTGTAACTAAATATTTTATAACTGTGTAACTTTTTATTGTAGCTGAAGAATAATTCAAAATAATTGACAATTGATTTTTATTTTAATAATGTTACATAAAAAATTAATCTATTATTTATTTTCACAGTTTATTATTAACAAAATAATGTTATATTATACAATAATAATAGATAAAAATATCCTTCAAGATATTTAAATCGAGAACTTTGAATTGCTTGTTTTAAAACAAACTACAATGTAAAAAATGTATGAACTAATAAGTATTTAATTGTTTAAAAAATATTATTTAAAAACCTCTATCAATAAATTCGTGTATCTGCCAATTTTAGTCCTTATTTATTTTATTAGAGATAAGAGCTATTTAAAATAGTTTAAAGTTTTTGTAATGTATAACGAAATAATATTTATGTCTATAAAACACAAGTAGTATACTACTGTTACGATTGATAAAGGTAAATATGTTCTATAATAAAACTTATCGAAATAAAAAAAAAGTTTGTTGTTTAAACAAACATTGCTTAAACTTAGATTTTAAACTTTTAAAACCGACAAACACGATAGGTTTTATGTCTATTACTTTTTATTTGTTCTCATTTAACTAATATTTATACAATAAAACAAAACGCGCTAAAAACTCTAATTTATTTTGTATAAGAATCAATGTAAATTTTAGAACAACTTAGCCTGACAAAAACCTTAACACAGAAAATGCTTCAACTTTTAAAGTTTTAAACATCAGTTTAGTACGATTAAATGTGTTTTATTATTTTAATTAATAAATAAAGTTCTTAATACTTTCAAAATCCTATATTGAATTACTTTAAACTACAAAAAGTTGTTTTAATTTTAACTTTCAAAAAGATTTGAAAATGTTTGTTTTATAAGAACAAGCATAATTTGTTATTTACAAAATGTACAATGTTTTACGTTTATAAACTTTTCTAAACGTTATAAACTTTTCAACATTAAAATTGCTAACAACTTTAAATGAACTTTTACTTGGTTGATACTATATTTATTACATTGCTTAAGAAATAAACAAGCGTATTTTACCCAGAGAAGTTTAACAAAAGTAAAAATATTAGGATCAGTTTTTAGCAATTACCAAACTATTAGCAATTCTGATAGTATGAATAACTGTTATTCACAGTTTAAATTGCATAATAATAACATATTTCCATCCCCCTTTCTAAAGTGTTTCCGACTAAAGCGACCACAAGAAAGTTCTAGTTCAACGAGATAAACAAAAAAGTATTTGTCAAGTGTGTGACATATCTATATCATATGTGTTTAAGTTTGATAGTCGTTTTGTACGCATAAGTTTAAGATAGTCTTTACTGTTTTAAAACTGTTTTTAAACCGTGATAACTTTCATTTCATAAAATTTTACGGAAATTTATTAAAATTTCTTAAAGTAACTGTACCTATAAAACTTTGTAAATATAATGTATCTAAAAATCTAAAAATGTATTTTGTAAATTTAAAACAATTTAACTTATTAAGTTAAAACACACTTAAGTGACTAACGAAGTTTATATGTCATAGTTTTAATTACTTAATCTAAAATTTTGTTAGATTAACAAACTTGTGTAAGTTACTAACATTATAAACCACAGTAAAGATTATTTTTAGACACATACATTTATACAACTTTATTGTTCTTCGTATAGTTTAATTTATAATAGTTATGATAGCATATTTAAAAAGTATGTTCTTTTTGATGGACTAACTAGTGAACATAATCCTTAAAACTTAATTATTAAACTGTAAATGTTTTCAATAAAATAAATACTAGGAAATTTTATGTATTTAGTCTACGCCATTTATAAATAAATTTACATATGTCTTTGATTACTTATACATTTTTGTTATCTGTAAAACCGCTTTATTAAATTACAACACAAGGAATTTGTATTTAAAAAAAACTTTTAAAAATGTTATTTTATAAAGTTTATAATACAATGAAGAAAATATTTTGTTATAATGTTAAAATAGTTAACTTTTAAAATTAAAAAATACAATATACTAAAACTCTATAGTAAAGCATTTTCACAAAAATTTTATAAAAAGAACATTTGTTGTACTTAGAAAGGTTTTAGTGTTAGTATATATTATGTTCACAACGAAAGCTAAAACGTCTCTGTCAGTTACATCATAAGATGATTACACCCAATAATCAAATAATGTTTTTTGTGCTTTTTAAGTTGTATTGTCAAGGTAATGGAATTACCTTTTGATGAAAACTGTTTTAATCTCTTCAAATGTTACTACTCATCTTTTTCTATTACAACTTAGCAAACATAACCATAAAGAAGTTTTGTATGCTCGTATAATATTGTTATTATACTTTAAAAAGAGAAAATTTCTATTGTTAAGCTTTCTCTTATGTTCGCTCTATTTTGAAATTATAAATTATTAAAGTTAAATTTAAGTACTTACAATTTTAAAGTATGTAGATTGTAGATTAAACACTTTAAAGGTCGATAAAGTTAACCATGCATATATTCACAAAAACAACACCTCAAATTATATAATTTTAATTTTTACGAAAAAAAAAACTAAAACTCTCTGAAAAAAAACATAGTTTTACCTTTTTTACTGAAAACTACTTCAAAAAGTGGTGAGAAAAAACAGCTATAAAATTATCTTTTGATAAAGTGCTTGAAATGTGTAGGTTGATAATCTTATGGCAGATGTTAATAAAAAAAGGGGTGATATTTTACTATGACATCACAGTTTCAGTTGTTATTATAAGTTCAGGTGTTTAAAGATAATGTTTCTGTGTTTTGACTTTACAAGTTCCTTTTATTATGAATAATATATTCTTTTTCTGAGCAATGTATAAATGTTTAAACTCTACTTTTTTATTGATACTATGCATGTTAAATTTTGTTAAATTTCATTAAATGACGTTCTTAAATTTCAAAACATTTTATAAATTATTAACTTCATATTGGTAAGTAGTTAAATGAAAATATTTTACTAACTAAATTTTAAAAACTTTACTAAATCATCTTCTATTCCTATGAAACTTATAACAAACATAAGTAGTCTTTTTTTAAAGATCTATTGTAAGTAAAAGTCAACATATTATCAATTGAATCATGTGATGATAACACCCAATAATCAAATAAAGTTTATTTGCTTCCTAAGTTGCTTTGTCAACGTAATGGAACTGTCCTTTGTTAAACTTTAAATACATCACTACTGGTGAAAAACATCATCTTTTTAAATAATTCTTAGCAAACGTTGTAGTAAAGATTTGTTTAATGTTCGTTTAACACAGTCATTATACTTCAAAAGGAAAAACGCTTCTTTTTTCTATAAATTTCATTTTAGTAGGAAAAATTGCTAAGCTTTTAAAGTTTGTTTTACTTACTTTTATAAAATGAATAAATTAAATGAAAAAAAAAACTAAAAAAATGAATAAAACCTTTTCAAAAACTATTTACTACAAACTTATACACAAAACAACATTTCAGAATATATACTTTTTAAACCGTTTTTTAATTCAAAGATTTTTTAATTAATAGTTTTATTTCAATTTTCTTGCAAGTACTTGAAGTAATGGTTAGAAATAATAATACTAAAGTAATCTTATGATTAAGAGCTAGTAGTATTTAAGTTGGAAATCTTGAGGCAGATATTAACAAAAAAGGGTAATTTCTTTCTATGACAACACAGTTTTAGTTGTTATCATAAGTTCATGTGTTTAAAGATAATGTTTCCTTATTTTGACTTTACAAGTGCTTTTTACTAAAAAGTATTTTTATACTCTGATAAAAGCTTTAGAATTTAATTCTTTAATCTTTTGTAAAAACTGTATATTTCAGATTTATAGATAAATTTAAAATATATTAGGGACTTTAAAGCAATTATAAAGCAATTAGAATCCGAAAATAAATGCAAACACAACTGAAAAATATATGTTAACTTTTTAAAAGTGCAGTTTCATTAAAAATAATAAAGAGAATGCTGTGATTTATAATACTATACAAATATTTGATAAATGTTTTATAATGTGACTTCTGTAATAACTAAAAAAATTGATTTAAGGATATAAAAAATTGCTTGGTAGTAAAGTTCAAAGTTTTTATTTATCTATATAGAAAAAGATTTACGTATTTTACGTTTTACGCAAAAAAACAATATATCACCGGATTTTAACAATCATTATTAGGAAAAATCCGTTTAACGTCAAAGTAATAAAAATGTATTTTGTCGCGTCAAAACTACTTACTTTTATAAGTAATAGTATCAATTAAAAGTTTAAATAGCGGTTAAACTTTGTTTTTCTAAATTATTCAAAGTTACATAAATTTAATTTACGCATGTATTAACATTTTTAAATGTATTTATGTAGTGAAATTAATACACAAACTTTAAATGTTAAAAAATTTTTCAAAGTTTTAATTAGACTTTACTTTTAAGTCTGTAGATTAAAAAACAATTGTACCGTTTTTGAGTGTAATTTTGTATAAACATAATTAAATTATCTGAAGGAACTTAGTGTATATTAAATTGGTATTTAAAACTAGTCTGAGTTTTCTGTTATAAACTAAATGTATTACACAACTTTGTTTTTTTTTGTATTAGCTTGTTTCTTTTTTGTAAAAAAATTAACGAAGTTGTTATATAAAAATTAAAATAAATATTATACTAAAAGATCGTATAATTAAGTTTTCACAATCCTTTTTAGCTTCTGGTTATCGTAAAGTCATAAATCTAAAATTTAGTTTTAGAAAAATTCTTTTATAATTTCATTAACGCTTTACTTTCGAAATCCAGCCAAGATATATCTTTAATTCTTACACATATTTCTTTAGCACCCAATAACAACCTGTCAATTTAAACGGAATTAATGTGATTTTAGCAACGATAAGCTTCATTCATAAATTTAATACTGGTTTTTTAAGGAGATATCCTAACAAGTAAAAAATAAAAACAAGATTTTATTACGTTTGTTTGTTGTTTAAAACACTTTTTTACAAATGTTTATTAACGTATTACAAATCGAAATATTGTTTTTAAGCATCTTTAGTAGTTTTTTTTTACTGCAATAATTCTTTTTTTTATTTTAACTAATATTTATTTAGTTTTTAAAGAAAAATATCTTTTTTAAAACTAACTTGCTTAAACACAACTTCTTAGCTATTTAAATAGTTATGTAGTAAACTAATTTGAAACTTTATGATTTCGTTAGTAGGTATATTACGTATTAACAATTGTTTCTAATAATGTAAAAAAATCTTACTTTTTCAAGATCAAAACTATTAACTTTTTATCATGTTGTTATTACTAAATAATGCTTAACAAATATGACCATATTTTGTTGACTTTGACAGTTCATAAGTAGAAATAAATTCATAGACATATTTTTAAAAGCATAGAATTTTAAAATATTAAAAAGAAAAAGATTAAAACAAAATAATCAAAGTGTACTTTATTGATGAAACTTAACATAGAATTATTTAATAACTGTAGTAATATATTGTTGTTCAATGAATATTAAGTAAACTATATGTGTTTATTTATAATAAATCTAAATTAAATACTCACTTTAACGTTTTACGCTAATTCAACACGTCAGTTTAAGCAGATTGTAAGTTTTACTTAAAATGGAAGTTCGCTTTCTAAATATTCTTGTTTTTTAAGCATGGTTAAAGATGCTCTATTCACTTGGAAGTGGTTAATAAAAACAATCAGTGTGAATTAATTAATTTCCCAAGAAGTATCGCTATTTAGTTTTATATCTATATGTGTCAACAACCTGTTTCAGTAAACATTGTATTTGGTCGTTTAAAAATAAAAGTGAATGAACAAAAATTAGGATTAAGTTTAGTTATTGCCTTTTTTTAATATCAAGAAACTTTTAAACTGTTTTCACTTAATGTAATCTAAAGTAATCTAAACTAAAGTTTAGTAAAAAACATATCTACCATAATACAATTTTCTAAAAGTTTTAGTTTTGGAAAGAGTTTTTTTTTAGAATATATGCGCTTAAACTTTACTTTTATGTGTAAAGGCATTTTTTAAGTTTAATAAGCAAAATTTAACAAAATAATTGTAAAATGATCATTACTACAAATATTAGACCAATCATTTTCTAAAAATAAAAGAATAGAAGTCATGATGCTTGTCTACTTTTACTAACAAACGGCAGTCACTTTCGTACAAAGAATTGTTAATAAAAAACTATCCTTGAACTAATACAAGGCTTCTTTTAAATAAATGATCAATCAGATATTATATTCATTGTAAAGATAGAACTGTTTGTTTTACAAGGTCAAACTTAAGCTAACTTAAAACCTGATAAGTAGCTAAAATTTTGAAAGTTTAACTTTATAAACTGAAGATTTTTTTTATTTTTTAGTAAAAAAATAATTTGAAAGTCTTGACAAGTTTCTTAAAAGCTTTCAACATTATTTCCTTCTTTTAAAATTTTAAATATTACTGAAAGTTCGTAATTTCTAAATATTCTAAATGAGTAATATCAAATCTGTGTAAAGGTAGGTTTTTAACAATTTTTTTTTATATTAAGCATTAGGTGTTTTTAAACATAAACAATAAATATTGGTAATAAATAATTCTTTGTTTTATTTAAAGTTTTTTTAAGTATAGACAGTTAAAATAATAAAAAAACTGATTAAATCGAAAGACTATAAACTCTTAAACTAGTATACAATTCAAACAATCTATTTTTTTTTAATGGATGTTTAGCCAAGTGCCGACTATCAGGCTAATTACAACAAACACAACAATAAATTACAAATAATTAAGATGCCTGCCCCGTACTCAAGTACTTCCGAATGTTAACAATACTATTCTTTTAAATAATACGGAGGTAAAATTTTAAGTTTTTGTTAGCATTATTGTGATAAGAATGTTTCAAACAGTGCTTGCTTGAAATATTTTTGTTGACAGTTAAAATGATGTTATAATTATTTTACTTGATTTTTTTCACAAGTTTAAAGTTTTAATTCTCAACAGAAATGTTTAAATTAAAAAAAATATTTGGTATATGGTTATCATGAAAAGTACTTGTCAATAAGAACAAAAAGTAAAGTATAAAAAACATGAAGTTATATACCCTATTGGTATTTATTAAGTTAAAGTTTTTACGTAAACGAAAACTGTTGTATTAAAAGCAACTCAGTAGACATGCTTTTAGTAAAGAGGTCAAAAAGGAATTTAAAGATTACAGATAAGACTAAGCTTTGTATAAAACATATTTTAAAGTTTTGTTTAACTTTCATTAAAACTAAACTGTTTACTATGTTAAAGCTTAAAAAGTATATTCTTAATTTTACATAAATTTAACTTGGTCTAAGGTTAAATTGGCTAAACTACCGTTTTTACTTTAAGTTTAAGCAAATGTTATTTAATGTTAAATGTTATTCAAAATTAGGAATATTGTTAAGCTTTTTTGGAAAAGTTATATTACATAACAATATCGTTAAAAACTGTATAAACTGTATGTTTAAACTGTATAAACTTAAAAAACTCAAAACAGTGTTTTCATTTTAAAAAATTTAACAGAATGAAGAAGAAATTATTTTTTAATAAAAGCAACATATAGATTTATTTTAAAAACAGTCATAATGTGAATTTAGATAAAATTCATCATTCATACTTAAAGCTTGTTAGTAACAACTTAAATAAAAAATATATTGTAATATTACAACAGTTGGGTTGCAAGAATAAAAAGAAATGTCTTGAAAAAAATTTCAACGTTTTTTTAGCTTATATAAAACCCGTTTTAAAAAAAGAATATGTAAATTGTTTATATTTAAAATATTTTAGTTATTTTTTTGTGATATACGAGTAGTGAAATAAAACAATTAACCGGAATAATAAAATTCATATTGTAATTAAAAACTCTTAAAACAAACTAAAGTAAAAATACTATAGGAGGTAAATTGCAGAAAACTAAATAAAATTAAAGTGCAACAAAACTATGACAAATGTTCATAAAATATTGCGATTTTGCAATAAATATGTATGTAAGTATTTGATCTAAAATATAGTTAAAAACTACTTTTGAGTATATTTCCAACGTCTTTTGTTATTTATGTATTTTAGTGTTAACAAAATTGTGTTTCTTAAACAAGCGTTGTAAATAAATTCCAAAAACAAGTCGTTTTTAGATAACGAACGTAGTCATACTTTTACAATTAAAATTGCTATTTAAATATGATGTAGTAAAATTTTCATAAATTAGTTGCTAAATGGCATAATGCTTATTGTATTTTTAACTTAAATTCTAATTTATAAATATTTTGATAATGTCCATATCAAAACTGAGCAAATAAGCTTGAAAGTAAAAAAGTATAAGTTTAGATATAATAAAAAGCATTGACGTTGAAAATTCTAAAAACAAATAAACTATAATGATTTGTTGATACTTTTTAATTAACAATTTAAATATTTGTCGTAAAGCTAATGACTTGAAGCATTTGATATACTTCAGAATTATTTATAACACATAAAGTTAGTAATGACAAAATTCTTGCTGCTGGTGACATTCATGCTTCTTCAAATGTCGTTCCAAATTTGTCGCTTGTCCAAATGACCTACCGCATATGTCACAAGTAAAAGGTCTTTCCTAAAATATATTTTGAAGTAAAATTATTTGTGCTTATATTTGATATATTTCATGTTTAAGCAGATTTCAGAAAATTTATTACTATTTTGTTTTTCTATAGTAATTTTTATATGAAAAATGAAGTAATTTTTAATAAATATTCACGAGGAATTAAAAAACTTATAGTTTTCTATTAGTTGATAAAAAGGGCCTTTTAAGCAGTGATGCATGAGTTAAATTAAAACTTAGAACTCTTGGTTCTATATAAGTTTAGCCTTAATGTTATCTTGTTTTAATACAATAAACACTTGATTTATACACTTACTTTTTTGTGGATATTTCTGATATGACGTTGCAAATTAGAGGAAATTGAGAAACTTCGATTGCACAATTTACACTTGTAAGGTTGTTCCCCCGTGTGAGTCCTCATATGTCTTGTCAAGTTTGCACTTCGGGGAAAAACCTTTCCACAAAACTTGCATTTGTACTTATCTCTGTTTGTTTCTTGCTGATTTACTAAATGTTTCTTATTGATAGTTTTGGGAAAATAATGCTTAAAATTTGCGTGAGGATGATATTTGACTCGATTTTCAAGCATGTCATATTTCTTTGTTTGTAGTTGCTTTTGACTGTCTAAAATGTTTGGATCTGAATCATTAGTGTCTGAGGACACTAATATTTCAGATGACTTGTTCAAAGTACTTGCATTTAAGCTGTGAGAAGCAGGATCAGAAATCGATGAAGAAACTAAAAACTTCATGTGATCAGTTGCTTTTGATAGATTGTCTGTTGAATTGTTAAGTTTGTATCCAGACAAACTTTCGTTTAGGAACAATCCTGAATCATTTATTTTATCAAACCTTTTAAGTTTGTTTTCACACAAGCTTTTGTTGTTAAATTGAGATTGAGAACTATTTTGTCCTTTCACGATGTCCATGTTAGTTTGAATATTATTAAGCATTTGACTGTACATATGAGGATACATAGTAGCCATATGTTGAGCTAGAAACAAGTGATATTTGTATAAAGCCAATGAATTTTGATTTGAAAACTTTTTATTTTGACAAAACTGAATAAAAGGATATTTTTTACAATTTTGGTTGAAAGCAGTTTGATTCTGATATAATAAATTTGCCCATGGGTTTAAATTAAACGATTTATTCGAAGTATTATAATTTTTTTGTAAGTTTAAATTTTGATAATATTTTTTAAAACCACACTTAAGAGGATTTAAGGTGGGAAATTTGTTTTCAATATAATTTTCAGATAGACTTTCATTAGAGTTTGGTTGTTTCTTTTAACAATACGTTGGAACATGATTATCAGTTGTTTTAATCGTATATAAGTCAGTTTGAACAGACTTATCTAGTTGGTACATTTTTCGAACAACTATTGTTATTGACGGTTCAAAAGTCTTTGAACTTGCATTTAAAACGTAAGGAAAACTCGAAAATGTATCTGGAAAACCTACATGCATATTTTTAGAGTAAAAAGCTGAATCAGAGGGACTATTACATTGAACTTGACCATGAGCCATTGTTTTCTTTCTTTTTTCTAATTTATTAGCACTTGTATTTTGAGTTTTAATTGATGTTGAATCAAATGGAGAAAAGTTTGTTTGAAAAGGGAGTTGAAAAAAGTTGTGACTGTTTTCATGTTGAACAAAAGAAGGTAAATGTGACGCCAGAAGTGGAAAACATGCTGATGATTTTTGTTTGAAGAAATCTAGAAAATGCAAAAATTGTCTTTTATATATATAAGATATATTGTATAAATTATTTATTATCGAATGATAAGCTTTATTATTAACTCATAAAAAATAGTTCTTATTTTGACGTATTTGTACAAAATTAAAAAAAAACATGCTAGTAAAACATAAACTTTAAATACTTCATTTAACTTTTGAAAAAGAATACGACAAAAAACTCGAAAGGCTTTAAGTTAAATTTTTTTTGAATATACTTGTTAAATTGGTAGTGTTATTTTATAACAAAATTCCTTCCGACAACAGAACTAATAAATATAGGTTTTTATATAAACTTTGATTTAATATCTGTTTTTCGTGTTAAAATTTTTTATATTATGGTTTGGTTCAATGTGCAATAAAGATTAACAAAAAAGTTTTAAGATAAATTAAGTTAACTAATAACCGTATAATAAGTTGTTTAATTATTTTACAAAACTCGATTTAATCAGCAGAAAAAAAAATATTTAAGCGTAAAACAAAGGGAGATAGCGATGTTCAAAGTAAAAGATAACAAACAATAATGTTTGATCTATTTTTGTGGAAGTCTGTATTTTATCACTTATCACTGAGAATTAACATTTTATTATTCCTTATTTGGGGAGTACTTTGATGAAACAAATATAATTATGTTACTGATAAAAAAATCAAATCTTATCATCGGCACTGACTACCGGTATTTAGTTTTTGCTGCATAACTTAATGATAAAATTTTCTCTGCTTTTTTGAACTATAAGCTTTTACAATTTTATATTTTTTAATATCCTATTTTCTTATAAGGTTGCTTTATCTTTTAACTTTTGAAATACCTGTAGGCTTTTTAGTTGATTTTAATTATTTAAAACTAAACGTAAACAACGAAATTAAACTAACTGTGTTGTAGCGATTGTCCAAACTTATTTTTATTGGTTTTATCACAAAATCTGCGATGTTTAGCCAATGAACTTGAATTTGAAAATATTTGATTGCAATCAACACATTTTGTTTGAGTTCTGCATTTTACATGCATTCGTTTGTGACGACATAAATTGCTAAACTGTTCAAAAAAAAATATATAAATATAAACTAATATGAACCAGCAAACTTAATTATACATTATATGTATGCTATTTTTATTTACATTTGTTGTTCGCTTAATAAACTCTCATTAGTAGATTAAAAAAATGTAACTACATATTACAGAAAATTATAACTCTAAATGCTTAAAAATAGATTTCCATATAGCTTTAAACATATTGTTTTAAAGTTTTTGTTTATTTAGTATTTAAAAAATAACAGTTGATAATTATAAATACATAGCAGTTTTAATTTTTTTTGTAGTTTTGTGTGAATACTGCTAATACTTTACTTAAATGCTATGAAGGCAAATTTATTTGATGACTACAAAAATGTTTGGTAGCCCTTTCACTTGATATTTACTTAGTGTCGTTTTCTATACAGAGAATACAAAGCTTAGCTAAAATTAAAAGGTAAGCAGTTTTTTTGATTATTTCGCATTTAAAGTCTTAATTCAATTTTAAGTTAAAAAATAAACTTTAAGATATTATTTTTTATACTAAAACTAAACAAAAGAGAGTAATATTTTTGAATTGATTTAAAATAAAAAAAGTAGTCAATACTTTTATAAAACTTTGTTTTCTTTTATCCAAATAACTTTATCTAATCAATTAAAAAAATCTTAGTAATTTTTTTGTCTTAAAATTTAAATTATAATAACTTTTTAGCTACTGAAAAGTTTTTAATTCTGTGTTTTTATTTTTTAAGCGGATAAAAATAACTGTACACAAATTACGATAAAGCTTTAGATACGTACTTTATAGTTTAAAAGCCTTATTTATATTCTACAATCATAAAACATAATATACAATTATAAAAATAAAAGTATTTTTATAAAAAATGTTCGTAAACTTAACAAAGGTTTTTTTTTTTTCAATGAAATGAACAAAAAAAGTTTAAGATTAAAATGTGTTTATTTATAAAATTTTCCAGAGTTTTATATTAGTTTTTTTTCTCGTAACAGTTAACTATGACGTCATACCTGTGTATACGATTTGTGACAAACTTCACAGGTGAAGGGTTTCACGCTGCTGTGAATGTGCTGATGTTGCTTCAAACCGCTCGAAGTTGCAAATGTCTTTCCACACTCCGGACACGCGTGAGATCTTGCTCCGATGTGACGCTCCCGGATGTGTTTCTGAAGAGATGACGAATCGGTGAATGTCGAATCACAATGCTCACATTTCAACCTGAATGTTATGTAGGTGTTTTGTATGATCGATGTTAACGATCAAAAATTAATTGAGGTTTTTGGTATAGCTTTGTGTTTTTAAACATCACTAGTACAGTTTATTATTTTTTATATGAAGCATCAGAAAAAAAAAACATTTTACAAAACTGCACTTTGTGTATTCGTATGTATTTTACCACTAAAACAACCTATATAAACTTAGAACGATTTTTTAAGGTCCATAGATTATAAAGTATAGTTTGAAGTATTTATCTAAAGCTTCAACAAATATTTATTTCAAAATGGGTTAAGAAAAATATTTTTTATTAAAAGTAATCAATTTGTGAAAGTTCTCAAATAGCTTATTTCGTATTAAAACATTATTCTATTTTGTTAATAACAAAAAAGTTCGCATACATTATACTTAGGAAAAAGTAATAAATTACAACTTTATACTATCTATCTGATATTAATAAAGTTTGTTATTGTACAAAAAAACAGATATTTTTTCTATAAGTTTAACAAAAAAATTACTTATGCATAATAGTTTTAGTAGTGTAAACATTAAGTATTGAAACTTATAAACAAGTACATGTACTTTTAAAATGGCTGAAATCGATTAGTAAACATATACAAATATTATATACTAACCATTTTTCTCGACATAAGTTTGTAAAGCAGTGTATTATATTATTAACTTCTTTTAAACTAATTATTCATACTTACTTGTTTTAGTGTTCAACTGAAAATTTGGCACAACAATTTTTGGTTTAAATGTTTGTTGAAGTAAAACAGCTTCTTTATCTGATATATTTGATGTTAGTAAATAGTAATCCGTAAGCTTTTACGAAACTAAGAATAAGCAAATTTAAAGAAACTACTGCCGATTTTATTAAATATTTTCTTTTTACTTTCAGATTATAGCAAAATAACAAACAAGACATCTTAAACAAAACGTAGTCTTAACTACTTATTTATGAAAGTTTTTCAGTCTGATTACCTTATTAAACTGACACTTAATTTCATTACTTACGTAGGTTAGTATCTATTCATTAAATTTATCAGTTGTTATGACAACATAGAAAACCTATCAAAAATCAATTGCGGAATCGAAATTGTTACTGGTCAAATGATAAGAAACAAGTTTAAGAAGTTGTACTTCAGTCAAACTAACTTCGTTTTTTTTTTTAATTATTCCTATCTATCTAACACTATATAGAAAAACAAAACAATTGTATATGTATCTTGTATTGATTTATATTTTTAATTACCTTGTTTGATTATCTCAACTTGTTGTTTATTAATTTCATAAGGTATTTGTTATTTTTGAACATTTTTCCAAGGAGCAACTTCGGCATATTTTGTTTCCATTTTACAGCTTTTTGATTCCTTTTTACACATGAATCAGAGTTTCAAATCTACTATCTCTATTTATAACAAACCAAACCTTGACAATTTAAAATTGTACAAAACACTATTTATTATTTTTAGGTAAAAACCTTATTATTTATTTAAAAATTATGATAAGTTAAGCATATAAATAAATAAATTATTATATAATTCTATTATTTTGTTTCACTTAATAGTTATATTGTTGTTGCAACTCTTTGTCTTCTTTTAAACTTTTGTTTGTTTTATTATGTTTAAAGTTCCATCTATTAAAGTAACCAGTAAAAAATACACATTAATGTTATAAAATAAATTTCATTTAAAAAAACAAAAACGTAAGCTCACTAACTTTTTAACTCTTAATAGTTCTTTAGTTGTTAAATAACTAATTGTTAAATTCTTTAATTATAATAATTGTAAGTACTTAAATTCAAATATTCAAATAAGCTAATAAAAAGTTTTTAATCAATATTTACCACTCAAAAGACTTGGCAAGTTATATACAATAGGTTATATTAAAAATTCTACAAAAAGAGCACAAATAAACTTATAAAAACAACATAAAATAATGTAACATTATAAAAACACTAAAACCAAAAGTATAAGTTAACAAACTTTCTTCTTAAATCTAAAACAGTTTTACATCAGCTTTAAACTCATTTGACGGTTAAAAATATGTAAATCGTACTTAAAAACGTATTCTCTCAAATTAGAGCCTTTTTCTTTCTTTTTTTTTCGAGGTCTTTAGGCAGGAAAAAAAGTCCTTTTTTTTGTCTTTAACATATCACTTTTGAATAAAACATTATAATTTTTTTTTTCAAGCTACCTTATTATACAATTTAATTCCATAATATTACCAAAATTTACACTGTAAGTAATGACTTTTAAATTATTTAAATTTACGGTATTTACAGAAATTCACAGTATTACAGAATTTCGTAGACTTAAATTCTAAGTGTTGCTTACGAATATGCATTTACATTTTTAATAAAAATTATCATTTTTCTGAACAAAATAAACAAATTTTATAACACAAAAAGTTGATAAATGTATATTTTCTAACTAGAGTAAAAGGTTAACAAAAATTATATTTGAGTGAAACTTCAAAAATTTTGGCTTGTAAAAAGTTTAAAGCTTAGTATCTAAAACTGTTATTAAACACTTGATTTACATAAGATGTGACTTAAAATTTCATAAGTAGCTCAGAAAATATTCATCATTTATATGTTCAGATACAATGTTTGTTAAACGGGTGGTTTCTTTATAAAGTCTATATGGAATACATTATAAGCGTGATTAGCTACAAAGGGTGTTTGTTTACCGAAAGATTTCAGCTTTTGTAGTACTTATAACATTCGGTAGTTTATAAAAAATTCTAATTACCTAAATCTACAAAAAGCAAACAAAAATTCATATTAAGTAATGTTTAGGTTTAGGACGTAACATAACTTTCGTGTGAAAGTTTTCAATGTTTGTACTAAAAGACTAGGTAGACTTGTCTGAGTATACACATTTGTGTTCTGTGATGATTTCACACCTTTTATGTGCGATTTTAAATTCATTTCAAGAACACTTATCCCACTGAAGATGTGATTTTTGTACCAGAAAAAAAAAGACGTGTTTCAAATTTTGTGACTAGTTTGCCTTCATGACATCAAATTTTTACGTCATATTTCAAATAAATGGTTTAACAACAATTTTAATTTCTAGTATAAGCTTTACCAGCAGTTCATTGTGGATATGTCCTGCTGATAAGTGATTGTAGATGGTCGTACTATGCACTCTAGTGGTTATTAAATTAAGCTTGAAATATTTTTTCAAGCACATTGATAGCTAAAATTATTTTTAAGAAAATAATAAAAATCACCAAACAACATTCGCACATTATCTAATTTAAGCATTTATTTTACAAAACAAATTATAAATAATAAGTCAATATAAAAACAATAATCAATGATAATGTTATTTAAATTTTAACCTGATGTTTTTGCTGCATATTCAGGATAACAGTATTACAATAGAAAATAAACATTAAATTAAAATTCTCCTTGCTAATAATAAAAAAATCAAATTAATAATAATAAAACAGAATCTTATTTACTTGTTGACATATAATCATACTTGGTTTACTGTAATAATTTTCAGTTTTTTATTTTAAAAGTCAATGCGATTTTATTAGGAAAATAGCATGTTTCAAAGTGTACATAATAAAATATATGTTCCTTTTTCTTTATACAAACTCATAGATGGTAAATTACTACAGCAAGAGTTTTTTATATAAGCACAAGATTTCCGCTTTAACTTAAAAAAAATTAAATATTTTTACAGTAACAGACACACTAATCTCGATTTTAAGTATTTTAATACGTAAGCTTAAATTATACTAATAGAAATGTTACAAAGGACTTAACTATACTTGTGTAACGCTTAATATTTTACTGTCGAAATATTGACTGAAATTAATAAGTATATTGGCCAATGTGAAAAAAACTTTTATCAAGAAACTTTTTTTTTCAATTATTTTGCCTAACTTTGTGCGTTACAGCAACTATATTTTTCAAACTTTTTTTATTAAATATAGTTTAACTGTACGCTAGAAAAAAATTTTATACATATACAAAAGGTTATTTTATTCTTAACTGTTATGAAAAAAAAATTCAAAATTAACCACAAAACTTACTACTATAAACTGATAATAAGCTATCAAAACAAACAGATAACTTGATAAATCAAGTTGTGATTCTAATATGACAAATAGCGAATAAGCTTCGTATTTCACTCGCAGCTAAATTGAGGGTTGTCTTTTCACTCAACAAGCATTAATGTACTTAAAGCGTAAGAAATTCATCGCGTTTTACAGGTTTTTTAATTTTTTTTACGAGGTTTTTGTTTAGTAGATCTTTACCTTCTTAAATATATAAGTTATTTTAATATAAATAAAAAACTATTTAATTCTTATAACTATATTAACAAAAATGTTTAATTTTTTTAACTTGAAATACTACAGTAATAGTATTATTTTGTGTTTAAAAGAATAATTTGGTTATTTTATAATAACCTATTAAAAGTTTTTATAAATAAATTTTCAAAAATTTTGAAAGTTTGCAAATCAAATTTTATTAGTTTTTAAACAACATCAAGTGTATTTTCACTTAAATATTCGCTGTGCCATATTTTACTTTCTGTTTAATTTTATCTTTAACGCTTACTTTTTAATAAAATAAATAAACTGAATGGTATTTCCAGCCTTAGGTTTTTATCTTATATATGCAACTATTATTTTATACATACGATTTAAATGCAAAACATTTTTTTGCTGCTTTTTGACAATTGAAAAAGATATAAACTAAAATTCACAGAAATTATTTTAACGAAAAAGTATAACACTTTTTATAAAAAAACAAGTATTGTATCTATAAAAATTTCAAATGATCTTTAAACTGACACTTACTTAGAGACGTCCATCCCCCTTTTTCTCAAGTATTTGCAATCGAAACAACAATTCTTTTTTATAAAGATATTTCTTGAGTTTCTTGTTGGTAAGTAAGTTATACCTCTACTTCATATATGCTAAAGTTTTACTTTGTCAGACAATAGTACTTATGAATCCTTCACAAATTTACACTTATTTTAATCAAATGTAAATTAACTTATTTAAGCTAGCATATTTTTATAACATAAAGAGTTAAAAACATGTCAATATATTGACACATTAAAAACTGAACTATCAAAACCAATAGTTTACTATATAACTAAATACAAAGTAAAACTTATGCTCGTACAAAGGCGGTTATTTAAGTTTATTTAACAAAAAAAAAAAAGGAGTTTTTACAATATGTATGCAAACTATTTGAACATAAAAACTTACAGTAATACTTATTCTTTAGCATCTTTTGTGTATAAATTTATTATAGCAAACTGTACAACTAAGCTTTTAAATAATTTTCTTTTAAATAAAAAATAGTTTTAATCACTAAGAGTAGTAACGTAACTTTTTAATTTAGTATAACTGATTGCTTTGTGTAATAAAATAAAACTATTTACCTAATTTTCTTAGCTATTTAGATATATAACAAATCTAGTTTATACCAGTAAAACCATATTTCTTAGAACGTCTTTGGGACTTTTTGTAATAAAACTTATAAAATAAAAAATCGTTTACAAAATAACTTTCTGTTAAATTTTTTAGGCTGTGCTGGTTAATACTTGTTGTAATGATATTTTTTTTTCAATTAAATTTTATAAATAAACAGTTTTAAATTTATGAATTTACATGCTTACTATATAACATATTAATAAAAATATTTCAAACTTATATACAATATAAATGTTTCTGTTAAAATAATTAAAACTAGTATTTATTTAATATATTTATCATAATTTCTTAATAGGCTTTAAATTTTTTGACTTATAATCATTTTAAATGAAATAAAAATTTGTAAGCTTTTTTCATTAATTGTTTACTGTATTAACTATTAACTTTTTTTCATTTATAAAAGAAACATACTTTCATTCAAAAAATCCAGCATTTTACATTAAGCCCTACAAACACCAACCTAACAATACATCGAAAATAATGAACTATTGTTTAAATGTTTGATCTACATAATTTTCTTTGAACTAGTTTCACAATGAAATCATAAATCATTTACATAAATGCTTTTATCAAAATAGCATTATTTGATATAAAATCTTTAAAAAGAAAGTCAATATCAGTTTTGCTTTCAATTTACTCATCTGTTTACTTTTTTAAATTTTGCTTTAAAAGTTCAGCTCATTCTGTTTTATGAAATTAAAATCAGTTCTAAAATTATTAAACTTATAAAGTTATGAAATTTAACTTGAAATTATTTCAAATAATATTTTTAGTACTTTGTGTTATTGAAACGATGAATCCATTAACGCAACTAATATTTTGTTTTTAATTTTCTAAATATACAGAAAATTTAAAATTTGTGTTAGTAATCTTCATTTTGAGATATAAAAATACTTTACTGATTAATCCTAACTATCTAACATAGTTTCTACTAACAATTTCTTTTTAAAACAATAAAAACAAATTAAATTAATTTTTCAACAATTTTCTACGAATTAATATAATATTAAGTAGATTTAGGGCAAAATCTAAAATCTAATACAAACAAAAAGTTCAACACATTACGTGTTTAAATTTTTTTTAATTGATCAAAAATCAAAGTAGATAAATTTTTGCATGACGGCGCTAATTAAAAATCGAAAGTATATGTTTAAATATTCAGATGAATGATTTCAATACGTTGAAAATATTCTAAAAATCTAAAAACGCAAAAAAGTTTATTTTAGTCAAAAATTTATGTTATCTGTATTCGTTTATAAATTCACATTAAAATGTGTTTAAAACTATAGCTTTTGTCGTTTTAAACCTACATCAAAATAAAATACGTTATATAAACTTACTAAACTTAATGTAACTAAAAAGAACTTTATTCATATGTATCTATTAATGAATAAGCTGTCTGTGAAAAACTTAACGAATGCAATATTTTCAACCAGTTCAATGTTGAATTTTGTATAAAATAATGTGATTTATGTATACAAAATATTTTACGCCAAACATTTAAAAGCGGTGATATTATACATCGTGAAAAAGTCATACTAGTCTTTTTTTTTTAAATTACTTTGTATCTCTTTTATATTAACCCAGTAAATATTATCTAACTTTATATAAAGTAACTTTGTATTTGTGTAACTAAACACTTTCGTTTAGTTCATCACGTGAACTTAAAAAATTCTTTTAATTTCGTTCATATTGTTTTTAAACTATTTATTGAGATAATTAACAACCTCTGTTTTATTTTACATTGATAACATTTATTAAACAGTGTACAAAAACTTTCATTGTCGACCAAAATATGCTTTGTAAGTTTATATTTCTCAAAGCAGATAATCAGTTAAAATTTGCTGGAATATTTTAAATTTATAGATAAAAACTATAAAAAAAATTTACTGACTGTTTCGTGCCAAATAACAACACAGTATTTATTTTATATTTTTAGTTATTACAATAAGTACAATTTTGCTCATGATCAAAACAAAAATGTTAGCATTTTACAGTATAAATTATAATTTATCCATTTTAAACATTATAATTTTTTAAACAAAACTATATTTTTAAGTGTTAAAATAGACAAAAACAAAAATAATATTTATAATCTTTTTATATATAGTTTCAGCAAATAAACACACAGCCAAAAACAAAAATTTAATTCTAGCTAAAACTACTAATTTGATTTGATTTTTTTTTAACACTATTTTCAAAATTTCTGCATAAGTAACTACATGAAATTCTTGCAAAATTATTTGAAGTAATAATTTTTTAAATTAATTATAAGCTTTAAATTCAGCACTTTGATAAATAATAAAGACAACAAAAATACAGAACAGAACCTTATTTATTTGTTGACATATATTCATACTTGTTTTTTTTTGTTTTGAAGATCGAGCACACAAAATTTATCATCCGGTAAAGTAAAATACACAACTAAAAAAAAGAGTTACAAAACCAAAAAGAAATATGCTAGCTAAACTTTTATTTTGAAATCAAGCTATTATATATATGCTTATGATAAATAGACATAAATTTGTATAGCACATGATATAGAGATGTCAATTCAAACAGAAATAGATTGTGATTTTAGCAACGATAAGCTCCATTTATTTGTCCCCATACTAGTTTTATAAGGCGATATCTTAACAGGTAAATGAAAATAAAAGTTAATTTTTTTCACACTCGTGAATTTTTTAACGATTTTTTTTAAGTTTTTAGAAAATAAGTAACTTTTTTTATTGTTACAAACGCATTAAAAAATCATGACTTTACATACTTTTTATATAAAAGTGTTTTTTGTATACATTTTATTTTACATAATTAAAATGAATATAGTATTTTAAAAAGCAGTAATACGATTAATTAATTTGTCTTTAAATTGTGAAACAACTTTAAGTGATTAAATTTTATTATAATGCTATAACTGTTTTTAAAAACATGTGTAACATTTTTACATTTAAATCAGAAATGTAAATTGTACACTTTCTTTACTGCTAGAAAAAAAATTATTACCAAAAGTGAATTTTAGATACTCAAAAAATAAAGGAATTTTGTTTACAACTATATCTTAAAAATACTTAAATAATAAACAAACCTTATTTTTTTAGACTTTAAAACATTTTTCTTTTCGTTTTTTAGTATTAGTATCTTCTGTTAAAAACTAAATTTTAATTTAACAAAAACATCTTTTTAAATATTTAGTTTAACACTCTTTATTGGTATTTAATATTAATACTTTACATATAAAAATGAGTATAAGTCAACAGCGTATTTTATTAAGAATTTTATTGGTTTAAACATACCCAGTAGACTGGTCTCGTTTGTTATTTCTGATGATATGTTTATTTTTAAGTAAAATTTTATTTTCAATTCAAGAACACTTATTTTACTAAAGATGTGATATTAGCAACGAAAAGACTTGTTTTATGTGCTGTGTTTATTTTGTTTGTAAGAAGTAGAAACTTCTACGGCAGGTTTTAACAAAAAATTTGGAATGACAAAATTTACTAAAGTTTCGCTTTTATTGTAAAAATAATTTATATTTGTGCTTTTTATGAAAAAAAAAAGTTAGTAGACTGTAAATGTAGCAAGATTAAGTACAATGCGACTTTCTTTAAACCAATAACATTTAAAAAAAGACCGAGTTATTAAATACTACATTTTAAATAAAACTTGATTTTGTTGAAGTAATTGTTAATAAATTTAAAAACAACTAGTATTATCGTTTTGATATTTAAAAGTAATTCTATGTTTAAAAGTCGGCATTCTGACACATGAAAAATACACTACAGATACAAAACAGAAGTCTGTGTACTTATTGCGGATATTATTATTTTTTCATTAAAATAACGTTTTTTAAATAAGAATTGTATACAAAACATTTAATTTGTTTTTAATTATTTACGATGTTTTAGTAACAGAAATTTGCTAACTTTACTGTTTATAAGTAAAATGTTTGTTTTATAAAAATTTTATTATAAGCTCATAAATGATAAAACTATAAAATTTACTTTTTAATTTTATATTTAAAATTCTGCTTCAGTTTTAAAATTTCAAATAATTTTCTATCTAACAAATACATTAAAATACGAACTTTACAACCTTAATTATAGTCGTTTAGCTGAATAGTTTTTGAAAATAAAATTTACAAATGAACAAAACTAAACTGTTGAAACGTTAAAGTTTATGATAAAGGCTTAACTTAATAAAAAATATATCATGATTTATGTAAAAAAGCTGTTATCTTGAATAGCTTTATATTATACTAAAATACGGCAACAATACTAAGTAAAATAATATGTACTATTCTTATTTCTAAAGCTACTACATAAAAAATTTTGCCTACAAGCTGTATAGATTCTAATTTTTATTAACCTTACTTTAATTTTAAAAACTGGTTAGTTTTAATGTTTAAATAATTTTTTTAAATGGAATAGTTAGTAGTTTTTTAAGATAACCTACTATTAACAAAATATACGACTTAACAAAAATTTTACGATAATTTGGTGATAATAAACTATCAATTGAAAAGATAATATGATAAACCAAATTGTTGTTTTAAATGACTAATAAGTTTCGTATTTTTATGGTGCTAATGCTAACTAAAGGGTGGTCTTTTCATTAAACAAGCGATAAAAACAACCAGTGAGTAAGTTATTTACATTTCTCACGGTTTATGAGTTTCATTTTAACCATTTTTTCTTTAGTTAAACTATGTCATTTATACAACTGAATGAAAGTTCTTAATGTGAACAGAATGAACTATATAAAAGAAAAGTTTTCTTATGAAAACGTATCTGCTTTTGAAACATTTTACAGAAAATAATCTTTATTGTTTCTGTAAAATCATTTAAAAATATTTTTATAAATCGGAGATAAAACAATACTTGATGTAAAGCGAACATTTCTACATTCTTTAGAGATAAGAACATTTATAAACAACGTTTGAAATATATATTTCAACAAAGCAGTTTTGTTTTACGTGTTTTTTTTACATTACTACAGAATATTTTCAAACAACTTTCTGTGTATTTCAGAAAATACTCGCTACTCGTTTATTTAAATTTTTATCTTCATTTACCTTTTTAATAAATGTAGTATTACATTAAACGTTTACATTTCTATTACATACTATAAAAGAACTAGTTGAATCGGAAAACGTTTTAATCGAAACAGTTGTAAACATTAAACAACTAAATAATTAATTGGTCATTTTATAGGAACGGTCTGTTTTATTTTATAATTTAGATTTAGTTTTACTAAAGTTTGAAACTTTTCAACACATATTTTATTAAACGATTTAAAACAAATAACATTTTATCTTTAAACTCTAAATTTTCAAAATACCTAGCTAACAATGTCTTAAATATAATGCACTACTTTTTAGGAGTTTGATGTGTATAAATTTCTTTGAAACAGGTATAAAATGGTATGATAAGTTGTTTCGGTAAATGCATTTAAGAAACATCAGTATTTGATTAGGATTCATATAAAAGAAAGTCAATATTAGTTTTTATTTTATTTAACTCATCTGTTATAATTTTAATTATTTTCTTAAAAGCTTATTTTTTTATTATTAAACGCTTATGAAGTTGTATAATTTTTATTATTGTCGTTCTAAAAAAAAATTAATATATTTTAATTTTTATATTTTGATATGGTAACTTGACAATTCAAATTCGGACAACTCAAATTCCGACAATTTAATTCTTAAAAATATATTTAAAAGACTATATATTAAAAAGTAAAATAAATTTGAGAAAAATAAAAAACATGTATGTAGATCTTATTAAAATCAACAAGGCACTTTTTCGTTTTTGATAAATTTCAAACATCTTTTAAGATATTTCAAATATACTAAAATAAATACGTATTCTACTTTATTTAAGCCATATCTCAAAAAATGTTTTATATTTTGCAAAAAGAAAAAAATGGCATGTAGATGTTAAAAGAACCTGCAAATGTATTTTTTATGTTTGACAAATAAACGTTACTTTTTTTTTTGTCCGTTCCAACTTTTTTTTAAGAATTTGAATTGTCGGAATTTGAGTTGTCCGAATTTAAACAGTCGTGCACCTTTTTGATATATACTACATACATAAAAAAAAAGCTATTTCGTGAATTAATTATTTTTTTACATAACTAATTATATTACGTATTACGGGATTTTAGTAAATTACAGACAGGTATATAGTGGCAAAAACTATATGCTTACAATACATATTTCTCAGATTAGCTTTATAAATACCTTAGAATCCGAAATATAAATAAAATTCAATTTTCTACTTAACTCAGTAAATTGCTAGGTTAATGCCACAGATTTAAATAAAAGCTTCACGACCACAAATAACATAAAGCAAAACTTGCATAAATAACAGTTGATTATCAATATTAGGTTAGTATAGGATAATTTTTTAAAAAAGTAATTTCGACAAAGTATTTCATGGTCGCACTTTTTTTAGTGATTGATCAAGTAATCAGATAAGTTTTTATGGTTTCAAGACATTATCTAAAAGCCAAAAGTTAAAGTAATACATTGTATTTTATCTTTAACAAAACATTTTTCTTAAATACCTACAAAACTTAAACTTTTATGATTTAATTATATAGAAATATCTTTATCATTTATCATAAAAAAATGCATTAAAATTTTAGACGACTAAACGAAAACAACTATTTTGAAGATTTTTTTTAAGTCTGCATAGGTAAAATAAGTATAATACTTTTTAACTTAAGTGACTATTTTTGTAATTTAGAAATAGTATGTTCGTTTATTCAATGTAATAAAATAAACTGTTTTTAATGTTTGATTTAAGTTTGCTGTTATACTTGATAAACTGTGCTTACTTACACTTATTTTAAAACATATTTCAAATATTGCAAAGTAACTATACAAAAAATTATAATATTTTGATACTTAACTTTTACTACCAACCTTTGTTCCAATAACAAAATAGTACAAATAGTGTTTGTAATTCGGAGTAAAATTTAATTTTAGAAAAATTATATTTAAGTAACTTGTTATTGTATTAGCTCTAACAACTGAATGTGCATTTGCCACGCATTCAACTGAAAATTGATACTCTAATAATAATTATAATAAAGAATTAAACAGTTTTATTTTGTAAAAAAAAGAATTATTTGTTCACACCAACTGTTTTTATTAACCACCTCGCAAGTGAAGAGAGCATCTTTAAACAAGCTAAAAAAATCAAGAATTTAAAGTAAGCAAATTTAAATTTGCGTAAAAAACACAGTTTGCTTGAATTGACGCGATCGATTGGTATTAAGTTAGAGTTGAACATTTTTTATTAATTGTAATTCAAGTGGTAAAGTTCAGGTTTATTTTATAAAAATGTTAAAAATGTTAACTGTACATCTTAAAAAGTAACTTTATTTTGTACATGTTTTAATAGTTTTATAAATGTTAAGTTTGTTGTAGGTAATTGTTTAGTAATCAAAAGCTTAATGTTTTATTGTATATTAATAATAGATAAAAAATCTTTTTCAAGATATTTTAGTTGAAAACTTTAATTTGTTTGGTTTAAAACAAATTACAATATAAAAAATTTAAAAATTTAAAAGTTTTCAATTGTTTACAAAAAATTATTTAAAAACCTCTATTAATAAATTCCTATAACTACCAATTTTAGTCCTTATTTATTTTATTAGAGATAAAAGCTATTTAAAATAGTTTAAAGATTTTGTCATGTATAACAAAATAGTTTTTATGTCTGTAAAATACAAGTAGTATACTACCGTTACGATTGATAAAAGTAAATATGTTCTATGATAAAGTTGATCGAAATTGAACAAAAAGTTTGTTGTTTAAACAAAATTTGCTTAAACTTAGATTTTAAAGTTTTAAAACCGTCAAACCAGTAGGTATTATGTCTATTACTTAACTTTTTATTTATTCTTATTTAACTAATATTTATATAATAAAAAAAACGCGCAAAAAACTCTAATTTACTTTTTATAAGAATCAATTTAAATTTTAGAACAATTTAGCCTGACAAAAACCTTAACAAAGAAAATGCTACAACTTTCAAAGTATTAAACAGCAGTTTAGTACAATTGAATGTATTTTATTAATATAATTAATAAATTAAGTTCTTAATACTTTCAAAATCCAATTTTAAATTACTTTAAACTACAAAAAGTATTTATTAATTTTAACCTTTAATTATTTATACATAATTTTTTATTTTCAAAATGTATAATGTTTACGTCTATAAATTTTTATAAACTTTATAAATTTTTCAACATTAAAATTGCTAACAAGAACTTTCAATGAACTTCTACTTGGTTGATACTATATTTATTACATTGCTTAAAAAATATACAAATGTATTTTACTCGGAGAAGTTTAACAAAAGTAAAAACATTACGATCAGTTTTTAGCAATTACTAAACTATTAGCAATTCTGATAGTATGAATAACTGTTATTCACAGTTTAAATTGCATAATAATAAAATATTTCCATCCCCCTTTCTCAAGTGTTTCCGACTAAAGCGACCACAAGAAAATTCTAGTTTAACGAGATACACAAAAAAGTATTTGTCAAGTGTGTTACACATCTATTTTATATGTGTTTAAGTTTGGTAGTCGTTTTGTACGCATAAGTTTAAGATAGTCTTTACTGTTTTCAAACTGATTTTAAACTGTGATAACTTTTATTTCAAAAAAAATACGAAAATTTATCAAAATTTCTTAAAGTAACTTTACCTATAAGATTTTATATATATAATATATCTAAAAATCTAAAATGTATTTTGTAACTTTAAAATAATTTAATTTATTAAGTTAAAACACACTTAAAAGACTAACTAAGTTTATACGTCACAGTTTTAACTACTAAATCTAAAATTTTCTCAAAATAACAAACTTGTATAAGTTACTAACATTATAAACCACACGTTAGTAAAGATTATTTTTAGACATGTAACGATACGTTATTTAATAACAATTTTCCAATTTTAATTGGAAACACTTTGTTGTTGGGAAAGCTAAAAACAACAACAAATGAGATGTTGACAAGTTATAGTACAAGAAATTTGAAATTGTTGCTATAACAACAGTCATCAGTCAAGGAAAGGACTATTGTAAGCTTGGGGCATTGTTAGAGAGAGTAGTCTGAGTTCTGAGGAAAGAATTGGAGTGAAGTTTATTGTCTTCCAGTAGAATCACCTTTTCCTGTGTGCTAGTGACTAATTTTATTGACTTTTTTTATAAGCAAGATACTTAAATTGTTTTTAGACAAATTTAAGTATTTTCTTGAATTTTGTTAACATTGTATAAAATTTTATAACAGTTTATAAATTTTTATTGATTTTTTCATACCTGAGTATTTTATTGTAATTTTTGTCTAATTTTAACTACTTTATTCATTTTAAGTTTTTTATATTTTGTTACAAATTGGTTTACTATTAAGTTTTTAGTATATAAATTTATCCCAACTGCTTTGTACTTTATATTTTTAAATAATTTTTATTAAAGTAAATTTAAAATATGTCACGGGTCAGTCCAAATCCAGAGTGTCTTCCAGACACTAGGATTCAAACTCGGGCTAAGAGTGCTCGCATTCAGAGCCAAAGATCTCTTAGCCATGAGTCAACCATTGACCCCCCTACCCTCCTAAACAAACCCTTGGAAGTTGGCATGCCAACCTCCTCTGGTTTCAGACACATATATTTATACAACTATGTTGTTCTTCGTATAGTTTATTTTGTTATAGTTATGATCGCATATTTATAAAGCATGTTCTTTTGATGGACTAACTAGTAATCATAATCCGTAAAACTAAATTATTTAATTGTACATTTTTTCAAAAAAATAAATACTAAGAAATTTTATGTATTTAGTGTACGCTATTTACAAATAAATTTACAAATGTCTTTGGTTACTTATACATTTTTGTTATCTGTAAAACCGCTTTAATAAATTACAACACAAAGACTTCGTATTTAAAAAAGCAAACTTTAAAAAAGGTTCATTTATAAAGTTTATAATACAATGAATAAGGTATTATATTATAATGTTAAAAAATTTTACTTCCACAATTAAAAATTTAATATACTTAAACTTTGTAGTGAAGCATTTTCACGAAAATTTTATAAAAAGAACATTGGTTGTACTTTAAAAGGTTTTAGTGTAAGTATATATTATAATCACAATGAAAGCTAAAACGTCTCTGTCAGTTACATCATAAGATGATTGCACCCAATAATCAAATAATGTTTTTTGTACTTTTTAAGTTGTATTGTCAACGAAATGGGTTTACCTTTTGATTAAAACAGTTTTAATCTGTTTAAATATTACTACTGGTGAAAACGTTATCTTTTTTTGTTATTACTTAGCAAAAATTATGATAACGAAGTTATATATGCTCGTATAATATTGTCTGTATACTTTAAAATGAGAAAATTTTCTATTGTTAAGTTTTTTCTCATGTTCGCTCTATTTTGAAAACAAAAATTGTTAAAGTTAAATTTAAATACTTACCTTTATAAAATATACAACTTTTAACACTTTAAAGATCAATTAAATTATATAAATATTAATTATGTGTGTATTCATTAAAACAATACCTCCAGTTTAATCTTATTTTTTCGTTTTGAAAAAACAGCTAAAGCTCTCTGTCAAAAAAAAAATACAATCGTTTTACCTTTTTTACTTAAAACTACTTGAAAAACATGGTGAGAAAAAACAACAATAAATCAGCTTATGTTTGAGCGCTTGTAATATGTAAGTTAAAAGTATTGTGGCAGATGTTAGAAAATATAGGGGTGATATCTTTCTATGACATCACACTGTCAGTTGTTGTTATAAGTTCAGGGGTTTAAGGATAATGTTTCCTTATTTTGAATTTACAAGTTCTTTTTATTATGAATGATATATTCTTTTTCTGAGCAAGATATAAATGTTTTAACGTTACTTTTTAATTGATACTATGCATGTTTAACTTTTGTTTACTTACAAATAGTTTTTAATAAATGACGTTCTTAAGTTACATAACATTTTAGAAATTACTAAATTCATATGTGTTAGTACTTAAATAACAGTATTTTTCTAACTTAATTTTAAAAATCTTACTAAGTCATCTTCTATTCTTATAAAACTTATAAGAAACATAAGTAGTCTTTTTCTAAAGATCTATTGTAAGTAAAAGTCAACATATTATCAATTGAATCATGTGATGATTACACCCAATAATCAAATAATGTCTTATTTGCTTCCTAAGTTGCTTTGTCAACGTAATGACATTGTCCTTTGTTGAACTTTAAACACATCACTACTGGTGAAAAACATCATATTTTTAAATAATTCTTGGCAAACATTATAGTATAGAATTGTTTAATGTTCGATTAACACTGTCGTTATACTTCAAATTGAAAAACGCTTCTTTTTTTTTATTAATTTAATTTCAGTAGGAGAGATTGCTGAGCTTTTAAACTTTGTTTTACTTACTTTTATAACATAAATAAATTTAATGAAAAAAAAAAAACAAAAAAAATAATTAAAAACATTTTAAAAATGTTATACTACAAACTAATACACAAAAACAACATTTCTAAATAAATATTTTTAAAACCGTTTTTTAAACTAAAGCTTTCTTTAACAAATAGTTTTATTTTATTTTTCTTGCAAGTACTTGAAGTAATGGTGAGAAATAACAATACTAAGGTAATCTTATGATTAAGAGCTTGTAATGTTTACGTTGGAAATCTTTAGGCAGATATTAACAAAATAAGGAGTAGTATCTTTCTATACTATTACAGTGTCAGTTGTTATTGTAAGTTCAGGTGTTTAAAGATAATTTTTCACTATTTTGAAATTCAGATGTTTTTTTACTAAAAAGTATTTTTTATACTCTGATCAAAGCTTTAAAGCTTAATTCTTTAATCTTTTGTAAAAACTGTATATCTTAAGTTTTTAGATACTTGAAAAAAATATGTAGCTTTAAAGTACTTGTAATCCGAATAAGTATGTAAACACAACTTAAAAATATATGTTAACTTGTTAAAAGTACAATTTCATAAAAAATAATAATAAATAATGAATTGATTTACAATACTTAAAAGTATTGGATGAAACTTTTATAGTGTGACTTTTGTAGTTATTCAAACAAAAGTTTAACTAAGGACATTTAACGTTATTTGGAATTTAAATTCAAAAAATTTATTTATCTGTAAAAGAAAAAGGTTTACGTATTTTCCGTTTAACGCAAAAAAAACTATATATCACCGGATTATAACAATCATATTAGGGAAGATCCGTTTAACGTCAAAGTAATAAAAATGTATTTTGTCGCGTCAAAACTACTTACTTTTATAAGTAGTAGTATCAATTAAAAGTTTAAATAGAGGTTAAAATTTGTTTGTCTATAGTAAATAAAGTTAGTTAAATCTGATTTACGCATGTATTGACGTTTTTATCTAAATTTTATTAAGTACATAAATACGAAAGCTTTTAACATTAAAATAGATATTCGAAGTTTTAATTATGAATGGTACTTCTAAGTCTGCAGATAAAAATAAAGTTTTGTACAGTTTTGATTATAATTTTGATATAAACATAGTTAAGTTATTTTAAAGAACTTAATACATATCAAATTAGTAATTTAAAATGGCCTCAGACTTCTGTTATAAACTAAATATATTACACAGAAATGTGATTTTTTTATAAACTTGTTTCTATTTTACAAAAATGTAACAAAGTTTTTACATGAAGATATAAATAAATACTATGTTAAAAAATTACATATTCAAGTATTTACAATCCTTTAGCTTCTAGTTATCATAAAGTCACAAAATTAAAATTCAACTCTAAAAAGTTTTTTTTTAAGATTCAGTAAAGTTTTAATTTTGAAATCCAGCCAAGATACATCTTTAGTTCAAACACATAAATATTTTTAGCACCTGATAATAAGTTATCAATTCAAACAGAAATATTGTGATTTTAGCAACGATAAGCTACGTTCATAAATTTCATACTAGTTTTTCAAAGAGATATCATATTCTTAAAAGCATAGAATTTTCAAATGTTAATAGGAAAAAAATTGCAACAAAATAAATAAAGTAGACTTTATAGATAAAACTTACCATAGAATATTTTAATAACTGAAGCAGTATATTATTGTTCAAAGGTTTTTAAGTAAAACTATTTATATATGATAAATCTAAGTTAAAAACTCAGTTTATCGTTACGCTAATTGAACACGTCAGTTAAAGCAAATTGTAATTTGTAATTAAATGGAAATTCGCCTTTTAAATATTCTTGTTTTTTAAGCATGGTTAAAGATGCCCTTGTTAAGTCGTTAATAAAAACAATCAGTGTGAATTAATTAATTTCGCAAGAAAATAGCTATTTAATTTTATAACAAACTTGTTTCAGTAAACATTGTATTTAAACGTTTAAAAAATAAAAATGTATGAACAAAAGTTAGGATTAAGTATAAATTATTTGATATAAAAAACTTTTAAAATGTTTTTAATTAATGTATTCTAAAATAATCTAAACTAAAGTTTAGTTAAAAACATATATACCATAATACAATGTTCTTAAAGTTTAAGAAAGAGTTTTTTTTAGAAAATATAAGCTTAAACTTTTTTTTATGTGTGAAGACAATTTTTAAGTTTAAAAAGCAAAACTTAACAAACAAATTAAAAAATGGTCATTATTATAAATATTAGTTAAAGATCAATCAATTTTTAAATTCAAAAGATTAGAAGTCGTGATGCTTGTCTACTTTTACTAACAAGCAGCAGTCACTTTTGTACAAAAATTGTAAACAAAAAACTATCCTTGAACTATACAAGACTTCTTTTAAATGAATAATCAATCAGATATTATAGTTTTTATAAAGATATAACTGTTTGTTTTCCAAGGTCAACTATGAGCTAACTTAAAATCTGGTAAGCAGATAGAAAAATAGGAAAGTTTAACTTTATAAGCTTTAAGATTTTTTTAAACATTTTATTAAAAAAGCATTCAAAAAACCTTCAAAAATTTATATTTTGTTAAGTTATTATTTACTTATTTTAAGTATTCAGTGCTTTTAATTTCGTAGTATTCTAAAAGAGTAGTTTCAAACTAGTTAGATGGTTACTATATCTAATATTGTTTATATATTTATAATATCTAATATCTATATAATATCTAATATTGTTTTTTTCTGTAAAACATACTTTTTTTAGTCGTTTTCGATCAATACTAACAAAACAATAAGATTCCAACCAAACATCGGTAACAAGTTATTTAAACCAACATGCATTTTTTTAGAATAAAAAGCTGAATCAGAAGAATTGTTGCATTGAACTTGAGCATGAGCCATTTTTATCTTACTTTGTTGTAATTTATTCGCACTTGTCTGTGATGTTGAATTGAATGGAGAAAAAATTGTTTGAAAAGGGAGTTGAAAAAATTTGTGATTATTTTCATGTTTAACAAAGGAAGGTAAATGTGACGCCAGAAGTGGAAAATGTGCTGATGTTTTTTGTTTGAAAAAATCTAGAAAATACAAAATTTGTCTTTTATTTAGAGATAAAAAAAAAGTGTAATTATTATAAGTTATCAATATAACAAGCTTTATTATTACCTCATAAAATAAGGTTTTTTACTATAAACATATATACTTGTTCGATCGAACAAGTAGCGTTGATTTATACGTGATTGTTAAACAACTTTTATTTAATTCATATCACAGTTGTATGTTTATAAATACCACTTGCAACTTAACAAGAACATTTTTTTAGTTTTCGAAATTTTGTTAAACTTAATTTTTTTAATCTTTTACTTTGATTCTTTTTTTAAATTTAAATGAAACATTAAACAGTTTTGAATATTTATGTAAAAACTTTAACAGACTTATGACATACTTTTACCAAACTATAAAAATTATGCTATTAAAATAAAAACTAATAACGTTTCGTTTATCTTTTGAAAAAGAATTAGAGAAAAAATTCGTAAAGCATTAAGTTTTAAAATTTTTTGAAAATTTAAAATATGTTCTAGTTAAGTTGCAAGTTGTATTTAAATATAGTAAAATTCCTTTTGACAATAGAATTAATAAATAGAGTTAAATATATATTTTTTTTTTATTCTGTATAAAATTATATTATACAATGTTTTGGTTAAATGTACTATTAAACTAACAAAAAAAATCAAGATAAATTCGGTTAAATAATAAACTGTGGCGTATAGTAAGTTTTGTAATTAGTTTACAAAACCCGAGCTTAATCAACAGAAGAATATAGTTAAAGTGTAATACGAAAGAAAATTGCGATGTTCAAATGAAAAGATAACAAACAATAATGTTTGATCTATTTCTATAAGAGTCTATATTTTGTCACATACCACTGTGATTTATCGTTTTTAGTTTCCTTATTTGGGGAGTGCTTTGATTAAACAAATATAATTTATGTTACTGATCAAAAATTCAAATCTTATATTATTAGCACTGACTGTCGGTATTTAGTAAAGCAGTTTTTGCTGTATAACTTAAAGATAATAATTTTTTTTACTACTTTCAAATGTAAGCTTTACAAATTTTGTTTTTTAATAACCTATGTTATTACAAGGTTGCTTCAACAAAGTATCTTTTATTTTGAAATACCTTTAAGCTCTTAATTTGAATTTAGTTATTTAAGACCAAACGTATAAATAAATTAAACCAACTGTTTTGTGGCGATTGTCCAAGTTTATTTTTATTGGTTTTTTCACAAAATCTGCGATGTTTTGCCGATGAACTTGATTTTGAAAATGTTTGATTACAGGCAACACATTTTGCTTGAGTTCTGCATTTTACATGCATTCGTTTGTGACGACATAAATTGCTAAACTGTTGAAAAAACAAACTTTCGTTATTATTAAAAAGTACTTTAAACTAAAAAATATTATTGTCAATGTTTAAAAATAAAATTCTGTATAGCTTTAAACATACTGTTTTAAAGTTTTTGCTTATTTAATATTAAAAAATATATGTGTATAGTTTTGAAAAAATAGCATTTTTTTTTTGTTTTCTTTTTAGTTTTGTGTGAATACTGCTAGTATTTTACTTAAATGCTATCAAAGTAATTTCATTGATGACTACAAAAATGTTTGGTAGATCTTTCACTTGATAATTACTTTGTTTGGTTTTCTATACAGAGAATACAAAGCTCGGCTAAAACTAAAAGCTAAGCAGTTTTTTTTTTTTTTTGATTACTTCGCATTTGAAGTAATAATTCAATTTTAAGTTAGAAATTCGACTTTAACACAAAATTTTTTATACTAAAACTAAATAAATGAAGGTAATATTTTAAGTCGATTTAAAATACAGAAAAGTATTTAAACCTCTTAAAACAGTTTTTGACATTCAATGACTTAAACTAATGACTTAAAACATTTAAACCTCTTAAAACATATCAGTTTGTCCAAATAAATTTATCTAATCATTAATAAATAAAATCGATTTATTTTGTCAGAAAACTTAAATTAAAAACATTTTTAACTACTGAAAAGTTTCTTATTCTGTGTTTTTATTATTAACGCGGATAAAACTAACTGTACACAATATATGACTAAGCTAAAAATACGTATCTTATGTTTTACGAGCCTTTTTTCTGCGATTATAAAAAAATATACACAATAATTAAAATAAGTCTAAAAAATAGCATTCCATGACTGTTACATATCTTTTTTAATTAATTTAAGCACTGACGGTGTTTTTGACCGAAGCTTAGCTTGTTAAATAAATTCTAGATAGAATAAATTCATTATTTCTCCTCCAGTAGTGAGATATCTTTATTTGTTTTCTTATTACCAAAACATATAATAAAAATATAAAAGTAGTTTTTTATAGTATGTTTGTAAACTTAACAAATATTCTTTTTTATCAATTTTTTGAACCAATAAACTTCAAGGTTAAAATGTGTTGGTTTATAAAATTTTCCAGAGCTTTATGTTAGATTTATTATTTTTCTTCTAACTATTTATTACGACGTCATACCTGTGTATATGATTTGTGACAAACTTCACAGGTGAACGGTTTCACGCTGCTGTGAATGTGCTGATGTTGTTTCAAACCGCTCGAAGTTGCAAATGTCTTTCCACACTCCGGACACGTGTGAGATCTCGCTCCGATGTGACGCTCCCGGATGTGTTTCTGAAGAGATGACGAATCAGTGAATGTCGAATCACAATGCTCGCATCTAAACCTTAATTCGTAAATTTTATGTTGGTTAAAATACTTTTTTTAAATTTTTGTTACTAACCATTATGTGATAACATTCGTACTAGTTTACTCTTTTTATTTTTTTTTTTTAACTGAAACCATTTAAGTATTAAGACAAACTATTTTTTGAAATTAATTAATTTTATATAACTTAATTCACTTGAAATAGTTTTCCGCTGACGGGGAACTGTAGTAAATAAAAGGAACGACTTAATATGTTTATATGTTCATTTTAAAACAACTAATTTTAAACTTTAAACTTAACAAACTTTGATAAATACATTGCTAATTTTGACTTGTATGAGCAAATATTAGAACCGACCAAAATAACCAATCTCAAAGTTTCTAATTTATAACACTATTAGATTTTTTAAGCCTAATTAAAATAACGTCACAATACGATAGTTGAATTTATTTAAACATTATATTATTATAATTTTATAGTTACAAGAGTTTTTTTTGTTGTTCACAAAGTTTACAAGCCTGCTAATTGAATGTATGTTTGTTAATGTTTTAAAACTTATGATATTATTAAGGAGCTTAATTTTTTGTAACTTTAGCATGAACTAACCTGGTAATATTATTAGTTTCTTAAATTGATAGTTTTAAACTATAAGTTTTATTTTTACATATAAATGCATTTCAAGTCTAACCTAATGTCTTTTTGTATAATAAGATAATTTTTTTTTAGGTTTTATTCAACTGATGATCTTGTTTGATTTAATTTAAACGAACGAAATACTGTTTTATTAATAAAATATGAAAATTTTACTTAATCATTATCCTTATTATCAAATTGAAAACTTTTTTGTGATCTATAAAGTAAAAAGCACGTAATTTTATATAGTTACTAAAAAAGTTATAAAACGATTTAATATCATCTTAAAAGTTTTTTTGTTGTTTATTTTTAACTTTTGTTGATTAAAAATCCTTAAAACTTGTTTAAATTCAGTTATAAATTTAATAACAACAAAGGACAAAAACTATACTTGAACTTTATTGTTTTGAAATAAATGAGTAAATCGTTACAAGTTTTAAACTTTTTTACATTTTCGGTGATCGAAGCACCATTTCATGTTGTTACAAAAAAAATTCAATATGTTTTTGATATACTCGAGCTGAAATATTAATAATTTATAAGTTTTATTTTAATACATAAATTTTTAAGTGTTTTCAAAAAAGAGTAACGTATATTTTTATTAAGAACTGTATATTTGAATGGTTTGGTACAATTTTTCATAAATTAAGTTTAAAAAGTTTTTTAGTTTTAGTTACTGTCGTAAAAAAATATTGAATAAAGTTCAGAAAAAGAGAAGAAACTTAATTAAATTTTTTTTTTTTATAATAATCGATTTTATATTTAAATCAAAAGAAGTATTCGTACACCACAAAGTTAAATAAACTTTTATAAATATTTCGCTTGTGAATTTTTGATAATTTATTTCATAAAAATGGCTGCATTCGATTAGTTTACAATTAGTATTAAAATGTCAATCATTTTGAGATCAGATGTAGCATAATATTTATTTAAATTAGTTATGTACCGGACCCACAATTTCGGGTCCGGCCGGACCCGGCTCCGGACTTTTTATTTCAAATTAGAATCCGACCGAAACCGGATCCGGACTTTTTTTTAAACTAATATCCGACCGGAACCGGATCCAGACCTTTATTTCAAACTATAATCCGGCCGGAAACGGATCCGGACTTTTTTTTCAAATTAGAATCCGGCCGAATCCGGATATCAGACAAAAATGGCAATACCCGGCCGGACCCGGATAGTGAGTCCGGTACAGCACTATTATAAACTAGCCTGAGTAAGAATGAGTTTTTTTAAAACTGAAAAAAAAAGAACTTTAATCTAATAATAAGTAGAACAGCTAGCCACAAGGTTTACAAATTTAGGTTTTATTTACAATTAAAAATCTGAAATCAAGTTTTTGAACAAAATACACTAGAAAATTACGAAATATTGAAAACTGGATCAGCTCAAACTCATTTAATATCTAAAAGAAAACTAGCCTGAGTTTTTATAATAAACTAAACTAGCCTGAGGCAGTCCAAGATTTTCTAAAATTCCCAAAAATTTTCAAATTAGCAGGGTTGCCACTGTTTAAGTCAATAAAACTAGCTAGGGTGAGTATAAACAAGTCTGAGTCAGAATGAGGTTTAAAAAAACTGAAATAATTACTTTAACCTAATAATCAGTAGAACAGCTATTAAAGGTTGACAACTTGGTAGTAAAGTTGTGGACTGATTGTGGTACACTTAACTTATTAGTACTACCCATCATAATTAAATCCTACCTTATCTAATTAATATCTAACAAATACTAAAATCTAACTAAGACTACTGTCTATAATCAGACACGACAGTTTTGAGTGATGAATCTTTTATATAAAACACAACAAGAAATACTAGCATATACAAAATTATTAATTACTTTGGTAACACTTTAAAAACTGGAAGCTATTTAAATCTATATCAAAAGACTTGAAACAATAAACTAATATTAAATAAAACTTTTAGTAAACAAGAAACTGTAAAATTTTTAAAAACTATTAAACTATAAACCTGGCTTAAATATTTAAACAATTAAACACCAGTTGAAATATTCACTTTTAAAACAAAACACTACTTACAATAAGCATTCACAAAAAAGTTCAAGATATTTTGTTGCTTCAAGCTGCTTACCAAACTAACTAACTGCTTACATATAAGTGCCTGTCATGTTTTGATGTTTTGTTGCATCAGTATTTAGTTTGAAACATTTCGTCATATGATTCTCATTGGCTCGTACATTCAACCGTATTAACTCTAAATATTCTCTGAGCTCAACTTTAAACAATAAATAATGCAAGTATTCATTCCAAAGTTTTCAATTTTACAACATATGTAAAGAGTTGCACTTCTGAAATGTTTATTTCATAGTTAAATTGTAAACAAATGTAATTAAGTCACGTGTAAAAAATGAGCCAATCACGGTAGGTGTTTAATTTTAACTGACATAAATGACTTTTATTAATTTACACAGGGTTTGTTTTTGAAAAATACTTTTCACTATGCTCTTTTTTACTAACTAGATCCGGATCCGGACTATTTTTTCAAACTAGAATCCGGCTGGAACCGGATCCGGACTTTTTTTTTAATTAGAATCTGGCCGGAACCGGATCCGGACTTTTTTTTCAAATTAGAATCCGGCCGGATCCGGATATCAGACAAAAATGGCAATATCCGGCCGGACCCGGACCCGGATAGTGAGTCCGGTATATCACTAATTTAAATAAAATTTTCTTTGTTACTAACTTGCTTTGAACATTCGTTTTAGGATTTGATACAACAGGTTTTGATTGAAATTGATTTTGAAGTAAATGTCTTTCACTATCTAAAAATGTTTAATGTTTGTTGTTATATAACTATATTGTTGTCTCATAATTAATTTTAGCTTATATAAATTCAATTCATAAGAGACACTAAACAAAAATTACCTAAATCCTTTAATTTTTATGTTAATTACCTTATTAAACTGACACTTAATGTCAGTACTTACGTAGTTGCTTATCTAATGATTAAAAACTACCTACTTTTATGACAACGTTGAAATGTATTGATAGCAATGCAAAATGAAGAATTACTTTGATTTGGTCAAAAACGTTGTATTTTGAAAAATTTAGTATTTTATAAACACAAATTAGTTGAGTTCAATTTCAAGTAAGATTTTAAGATGTTCGAGCTTAAATATTAATAATTACTAGCTATTATTCTATTACCAAAACATTTAAACATTTTCAAAAAAGAATTAAAAACGTTATTTTTATTCGGTATTTTTTCAAATATTTTTAAATAAACCTTGTTCTAAGATTTTACTTCTTATTTTGTCAATTCCATAAAGAATTTCATACTTTTGTTGCAAATTTCCACAATTTGCAAATTCATTCTCCATTTTATATTTATACTCACTTAAAAGTATTTGTAGTTTGAATTTGTTTTGATTTGACATTTTTATACTTTTTGTAGCAATATAAGACTATTCTAAAGTAATAAAAAGCTATCCATAAATTAAAGTAACTGGTTTCTAAACTTTTCAGAAAAATTGTTTTATAAAAAAAACTTGATAATGATCGAAACAAATATTGTGTATTTATTTTTATAGTCATGTTGTATTCTAATTTTAAAATAGGTTTATCACATTTTCTACCCTTTAGTTGATCACTAAATAATCTTAACAAATTTAAAAGTATTTTTATAATAAAGTTTCATGTTTCTCAATTATAGAAAATACAAAATATTGCTGATACCTACAGAAAAAACTTTTATAAAAACAATACAGTACTCAAACAGCTTTATACAGCTATTGGCTAAATTGACTGTTAGAAGTAAAATTACTGTTCTATTAAAATGTATTCTCTCAAATATCGAAATTTTTTCTTAAAGTTTTAATGTAAAAAGACAAAGAAGTTCTATATTTTGAACAGACGAAACCCTTTTGTACTAAATTTTTAAATAATAAAAATTTTCTTACTATCAATTTTTAGTAATTTAAACATGGAATAAGAAAAAATAACATATTTGTTAAGTTAAAGTAAAATTATTAAAATTTTCATCTATTAAAATACTTTCAAACTTTCTTAGTCAAATAACAAAATATATTAATACAAAATATCACAATTACAAAAGGTTTTTTACTTTTAGTTTTAACTTTTAATTTGAAACTTTAGACAACTATTCTCGTTTCTTAATTATGCATAATTTACAACGTACACTCTAATTATACCCTTTTATTAATGCTTTGATTATGTGTTACTTGTTTTAGTTAATAACACAAAGTTAATACTTTTAACTTCACTTTTATAGAATATTTTGAATATACGATTAAACTAATGTTTTAAGAAAACATCAACTTTTAAACTACAACTTTATCCATAACAAATGTAAAAAAAAGTTTTGTATACAACTCTAATAAATAAAAAAATGTGCAATTTAGAGTTAAATATAAATAGTTTTAGTTAAGTTTTTTATTTAGTTGTTACACAAGATAAAGACACATTATCACAAATTTCTGTCAATCAACAAGCAACCTAAAAAATTTTCGGATTTTAAAAAGCTTCGTAGTTGTAATGATGCATCATATTTTAACAGGAGTACAAAAAAAATGTTAGTTAAATAGATGGTCTCAATTTGTAAAGTCTTAATGGTCTAAATAAGCTTAATTTTAACAAAAAGACTTTGTTTGCTTAATATATTTAAAAACTTTCTGAAATTTGTTTTACTTAGTTTTAAAGACATAAAAAATTGCTAATTTTTTGAAATTATAAGTTATTCTACGTAGAAAAAAAAACTATAGTATTTACTTAATAAAATATATCAAGTTCCTATTTAAAAAAAAACTTAGCTTATTTTCCAAAGCCTAAAAGACTGTCCACTTATAATTTTAGTTTTTTATGAAATGTTTCCTTTCAAGTGAGATTCAATTCACTTCAAGTGTACTTATCATGTTAAAGATGTGATTTTAGCAGCTAAAATGAGGTGTCGAATGTTTTCTATTTTCGCTTTGAATGTGACTTCAAACGACAGGTTTGAACAAGAAGTTGTATTGATCAGTTTTGTTTTTTGAGCCGATAACGTAGTTTCCTAAGCAAAAATAATTGGTTGTTCTTTTTCAAAGGATAGTAAAAATTTATTTTTAAAACCAACAAAAACATTATACTACAAACCTACAGCACCTCCTAAAAATATGAATAAATTAGCTTGCTTTATTAAAGGTAAAGTAGTCTTAATTTTAAGTGCATTTTAAAAAATACTCAAAGTCGCAGAAAAAATAATAATTTAGTTAGGTTTTATAAAAAAAAATATAATTAAACTAGAAATTTTGAAGTATTATAAAAACGTAGCATTGGAAACAACACATAAAATAACTTTTAATCAAAACAACCACATAAAGGGTAGGCTTTAAAGATACATGAAAATATTTTTAAAACAACTTATAAAAATAGTTATAAACGTAATAAATAATATAAATCTCAAAAAAATAGAATATAATTATTATCATTTTAATTATAATTTTATAATGCAAAAATTCACTTTTTTTGTGGTGTTTTTTAAATCAAACACTTTAAAGGTAACTTAAAGATGAAAAAGTTTATTAAAAACCAAAGATGCTTTAGTAGACTAAGAATAAAATGAAAAAAAACTACTCTACTTATATAAATTTATAGTTAAATTTATTTTTTAAATTCGTTTAAACACATGTACGCTACCTATAAAAATTAAAAACAAGTTTACACGAAAACTTTTAGATCTTATTTTTAAATAGCAGGTTTTTAAGCTTACATCTAACAGTTCTAACAGCTTCCCGAATGTTTTTGTTTACTTTTCAAACACTAGTATTTATGAAACTATTTTTTTGATTTAAACTAAGTTGCTTATATTAGTATAAACAACTAGAACATCTAAAAACTTCATACAAAACTTTAAAACCAACAACTAATGATCAGCAAGCAATTCAAATGACAACATTTATAAAACGTGTTTAGACTTTAGCAAATAAATGGCTTAGTTTTTGCTTTTTGCCTATTCAAAATTTGTTTTTCGACATTTAACAGAACAAATTAACAAATAGACAAGATACTACTAGCTATCATATTTTACTGGTTTTATAATATACCAACTTTATACGACTATTAGGTACTATGCGTTTTCTATCTTTAAAATATGGCTTTTTATTTGAGCAACGAACACTGATAAAATTCTTAAGTTTTTTGTTTCAGTTGTATAGTTTGATATCAACAGAAATGCTTTTTCAAAATTTTTAAAAAGCTCATTGTACTCGTTTAATCTTGTTTGGACTTTTTTATCAATTAAAGAAAGTGTTATCTATAAGTTTAGTCTAAATAACTAAATTCTTTATAGATAGCAACGACTAAAACTGATTGATATATTTTTTAATTTAAATGTATAACTTCTTATTAACTGCTAGTATAACAAATTGTATGGTTTTAAACACTTCTGTATTGTTTCTGTGTACACTTTACATTTTATCTACGTCGTCGTTTCCGCAATAGAGTTTATAAATTTTGAAAAAAAAAAAAAATTAATTAGGTTATCAACTAGAAAAATATATTACAAAATCAAGACGAAACGGATTTTAGAAGAACTAAATGACAATTTATACCACATAATTACTTCTCTTATATAACTCAATCACAATAAATTTCAACAAAACTATCGATAAACCCTATACATAAGTTCTCTAATAGTTTAGTTCAAATAATGATTACTAGATACAATTGAAAAAAATCATGAAAAGTTTAGTGTTCCTGTCCCTCTTTTATCAAGTTTTTCTGACTAAAACAACAAGCAAATATAAATTTGTCAAGGTGAAATAACTTATTTTGACAAAGTTTTCTATTAAAAACTTTACACACACAACATTTATACATCATTTATTCACATATTTCGGCTAAAGCTTATCAATTATATTTGTTAGCAACTAAAATAAAGTAAATTGCAATAAGTTACAATTTTAACTAAGCATAAAACAAAATTTAATGAAATAAACAAACAAACAAATTTATCATAATTTATACAAGTAAGGTTTATTTATATAAGAGTTTTTGTTTACACAATTTAGGTTTAAACGTTTTAGTAAAAATAAATTTTAAAACAATTGAGCTAAATAAATTTACAAAAAAAAAAAAATAAGTTTACCTTAAAAGCTAAACTAGTTTTTCTAGTTATATTGGAAAAAAGATAGTAAATTATTTTTTTTTAACAAATTAAAACTTTTAAAAAAGTCCTTATGTTTTCATTATTAACAGAACTGTAAAAGTATAATTAGTTAACAATGACTTTGAACATGATTTTTTTCAGTAATTTATTAATCGTTAAAATTTGAATACGTAAGCTCCACAATTAAAAATATACTTATAGATAGAGTTTTTATCAATGTTTTTTTTAAGATTAAAAAAGTAAATCATGTGCGTTATACTAAAAACTTTATAAAATCTTTAGATAAAAAAAAGAGGTAATAAAAATAATTTATATTAAGCTGTCTGTGTTTTTTTATTAATAAAATTACATCAAGACTTAGCGCTTTTAAGATATCTGTTTGAAAATTCTTATCTGTAAAAGCAAAAATTGTTAGGATATTTTTCTAGTTTTGCTAATTTTTTATTCTTCTTTACTTAAATAATCTATTAACATTTTTCTAGGCATTCTTATTAACTTTAAATTTTACTTACATAATTAAATTTAAATAAACCATACATTTAATAGATAGCTTTAATACAATTACAAAACAGATAAAATACTTTAATTACAAAAAATATAACTAAAACTGTTAGTATATTTTTTTTTTGCTAGTTTTATTTTCTTATTACACAATTGATAACTTATAACTAGATAGAACATTAATTTAAGATTGAGATTAAATTTACTTGACTTTGAAGTTTTAATTAAAGAAAAAATCAAGAGAAGGTCTTTATATTACTATCACTAGTAAAGAAATTTGTTTTTATATTTTGAAATAAAATGTTGCACCTTTAAACTTTAACAAATTTTATCTGATTATTGTGCACTATTTACAATAAATAACTTAACAATTGTATATTTAAGTTTAAAACAAAGTAATATAACCTTTTTTCCACAAACTTGTGATAAACTTGTCAATTAATAATAAAACATATAAATGTTTTTACATTAATACAACACAAACTGGTTAGTTTATTTTCAACATCGCTATTAAAGTGTGTTGTTCAAATGATTAAATTGTATTTGATAATAAAGGTTAAATTTTTTTTTTCTAATTTTAAGAATAGTTAGAAAATTAGTTATTATCTACTATTAGAATACTAAAAGTTATTCTTAGTAATCTAAACACTTTTATATGTTTTCCGACAAGAACTTTAAGCTTAGTTAACTACCTTATTCAAATGTAGTGGTTCATATTGTTGAGACTTTGACAAAACATTTACTCTAAATTTTGTGAGAAAATTTGTCTTTTGGTTGTAAATCACTGAATTTTACTACGAAAGCTAAAACAAAGTTTGTTATACAGCGATATTAATTTGAGTTTATTTTTTAAAGTATTTAATTTATTTTATAAAGTCGAATCAAGTCTTTTAATTTCAGTTAAAAGCATGTAAAATGTAAACTAATTTAAAAATTTGTTATTCAGATTAAATACAGTTACAAATTTAAACAAAAAGGTGTTTATTATCGTTAGAAAAGTAATACTTTTTAAGTATTTCTTTTATATTACAACTTTGAATCTACTTTTAAAAAGTATATATATAAAGTAAAGATTTAAGTTGATTTATATACATTTGTTTGAAGCATATTAAAGGCGTTATTTATTTTTGGTTTATAATTCATAAAAATATAATAAAGGTGATTTAAGTAAAGCTTATAAAAGTTATATGGTGAGATATGAGATAGACCTTAAGCTTGTTATTCGGCTTTTTCAAAGATGACAAAAACAAGATAGATACAAAACAGAAACCTCAAGTGAGTTTGTTGACGGATTTTGTTATTTTTATTCTGTTTAATATCAAAATCCTCAAAATAATTATTCGCAAATCATGTACTTTATAGTACTTATTTGTTTCACTTAATTGCGTAACAAAGCTTACCGTGTTAAATCTTCAAAGTAACAAAATTTGTTGAATAAAAAAATAATTCAAAAGTAATTTTTAAAATCTTAAGTATACTTAGTTTATCTTGCGTTACTCATTTTCGCATAAAGTGTTATATTTAAAATAAAACTTCTTTTTCAGTTTGTTATATTTCTTACAATTTTATTTAAAACTAAAAACGTTCTACAAAATCTTTTGATATACAAAATTCAGAACAAACAAAAATCCTTTTTCTAAATCTTTTTATTAACAGTGCTATATCTTAACTTTCAAAAAGTACTATGATTTATTAGATTTATTATTTTGTCAAGGTTTTATTTCTGGTTAGTATGTTTGTGTGTACAATAAGTTTTTAAAAGTATTTGATAAAAACAAGATATTCTGTTTTTAAGTTTGTATATAATGCTGAAAAGTTTTAAAACAAAAAATTGTTGGTAATTTTTTTAAAATTCTTTTAAGTAAAAAGAAAAAAAAAGTTACAACCTGTAAAAAGTTAACACGCTGTCAACTCAAAAAACAAAATGAACAAGTTGTAATTTTCTTAAAAAAATAAGCTTCAAGTTTCGTTTTATACTAACTTATGAGTGTTTATTACGCTTAACAGTTATAAAAAAAATGTCTGAATGACCAAAAGTTAGCTTAAATGTACTGTTAAAAAAGCGATGAAATAACGTTTAAAATTTTAGGTCTAAGCATTTGGTGTACAAACGAACCTTTCGGTTACCGAGTCGTACACCACATGCTTATAAAAGATTTTACAAGCTAACAAATATCAATTTTAAAATTTTAAAGTTTTTAAATACAATAAAGAAATTGAATAATGAAAAGGAAGGAAAAAAAATTGTTCATTTAATCTTTTATTTCTAAAATATTTAAACATTTAAAGTTGTAAATTTTCAGTTTCCAAAATAAAAACGCAAAAGATGTTGATTTTACATTTAAAATAATTTTTTGAAAACAGTTAATAATGAAAACCAATTGTGTTTTTTAGTTGTTATTATACTAGATTTTGTAAGCTACTAGAAATAACAAAAAACAAAAGTTTTTGTTATATTATCATAAACACAAAACAATCATAAATATTTTAGCTAATTTACTTTGATTGCTTCAAGATAGTAATTGAATAAATTTACTCTTTAAAACTTTGCATTTGTTTTTGATAAGAATAAAACAATAGAAATTGTTATTTTGTTTTAAGCACAGACATGTCTATCAGTTTTCAAATTGTTTTTTATCTTTAAGAAATTCAATATTCTACCAAACTTCAACCATTATCTAATATAAATTATAAGACTTAAAAAGTTTTTTTTTAGATAAATGTAGTTACTAATTTATATATATTAGTATTAATAGTGAATACTCAATCTGTAAATAATTGGCTAAATCATATAAAATCTAACAAAAGACAGATTCTATTAATTGATGACAATGGCTACTATCGGAGTGTTTCTAGTACGCTGCTAGAAAAACTAAAGTTAGCACTTATATAAATATATAACTTTAACTAAATTGTAACAACTATCTTAAATAAAAAATTTTAAATAAATTTTTTTAATAATTTTCTGAAACAATAGCTTTTATATGTTGCTGTTTAGTAGATTTTTTGTTATTGTTTTAAGTTTTTTTTTCTAGCTATATTAGTCTATCTTTAAATTTAACTTTATTTAAATAAATGTTATTTTAGTTTAGATGCTTATATACTAATAAAAAATCACATTTGTTAAAGTATTTTGAAGTTTGTTTTTTTATTTGCGATTTATTACTTAAACTTTTTTTTTTTAGTTTTAAGTAGAATTTTTCTTAAGAATTATATGTTTTATCAAACTATGTTAGACGTAGCTTATAGTTATAATAAAGTCATTTGCTGGATAAATAATTTCAATAAATAAGAAAAATATTTTTTAGTTAGTTCATAAATTAATTTAAGAGATGTTTCTTTCATGTGAATTAAAAACTTTATTTTTTTTAATATTGTGAATATAACAAGTTATTTAAATGTATCTTAAATTAAGTATTGCACAATTAATTGAAATATAGCATATTAGATTCAAACATTTTAGTATTTTTTACAACAGTTTTGATAAATTTTAGAAATAATTTATTTACTCTTTGTAATATGTATTAATATAAATGATCATAATCGTATATAAAGTTTTGATTTAGTTCAAGGATAGTTTATCTGTATAAAATTGACTACCGTTTGTTAGTAATAGTTGACAAGCATCACTTTTTCTAACTTTTAATATTTAAAATTTTGTTGATCTTTAACTAATGTTTACATAATAAAAATGATAAACTTTGATTGTTTAAATTCAAAATCAAAGCATTGAAATGTGCAAAAACCTTAAAGTTTTGGTTTAGAAAAAATAAAAATATATATTTGTGTAGTCTCTGATTTACAAGGCTTTAATTAATGACACTTTGTAACAGTTTTTCTGACTAGAGTAAGTGACATACAAAATTAAACGACAATTTTTTTGAAAGTTTAAGCTGCTATTAGACCTATAAATAAAGGTCAAAAAACATATCGAAGACAATGTTGAGATTTATAATTAACGTCAAAGTATAAATCTTTTTATAATTAGTATCAAATAAATATAAAAAAATTAGGTTGATTTTGAAAAATTTTAAATCTTTTTAAAAGTTAAGAAACATCATAAACGTTTTCTAAAAGCAAAATAGTAATAAAATATGTATTACAAATGTATGTCTTTTACTTACTTACGTTTACTTTTTAATAATAAGATAACAAAAATGTTTATGTATATAAGAAAATTAAAGATTCTTTAATTCAAAATATAAAATAGAATAAAATATAGCTGTTTAAAAAATAAAAAATGAATTTTTATTGTTTTTATTAACCACCTCACAATTGAAGAGGGCATCTTTAACCAAGCTTTATAAACAAGAATATTTACAAGGAGAACTTCAATGTGTGTCAAAAATACATTTTCCTTGAGCTGACGCGTTTAGATTCAGTAGAATTAAAACTTAAATATTTGTAACAAAAGCGTCAAAATAATTGTTCTTAGGACCTAGTGTACAAAAGTCTTTTTAAATATTGAGCGTACAGTACACCGCAATATTTCTTTTACCTTAACCCATTATTCGTTTGTTATCAATTCAGGTTAATGTAACTCGCATAGGTTGTACAGTTTTGAATACTTATTTGTATGTAAACTTTGTTATTAATAGTATTTTTTTCGAGAAAGAACATTTATGTCAAAAAAGAACAGTATGTATTTAAAATGTATCGAAATTAGTAAAGTGTTTGATCTTTGTAAGCTAACACAAAAAAAAAGTATCTCAAAGAAAGTTGAACGTAGAGAGTTTAATTACGCGTTTTTTATTACGCTTAAAAATTTTACTAAATTGTGTAAAACTTCCACGACTTGGTTTATTACGTATGTATAAAAACAGCTAATACCGGATTATTACGAACAACCTAATAATTGAAAATCTATTTTACCCTCAATATGATAAATCTTAATTATGTCGCGTCAACACTACTTGATGGGTAGCTGTCAAATTTACACGAGCGTACAAAATTGCACGAAGATTTTTTAGCACAAAGACACTTTTGCACGAAGACACTTTAGCACGAGCAAACAATTTTTCACGGAGACATTTTTGCACGGGTAGAGTTCTGTTTTTAGTTTTATTTTATAGTTTTTTTATTAATTTTATTTTTTCTTTACTATCACTGGTACCCCTAACCTTTACCCTCGGTCTGTAACTTTTTGTTTTATTTATTTATTTAATTTTTAGTTTCTTTTTGTTTTTTAACTCAAAAAACTCTTTTAACTAAAAATGTAAAAATTATATTAGTAACTTTTAGTTTTGTATTCAATCCAAGATACATTTTTATGATTACTTCAAACAAATAAACTTATTAGCACCTGTTACTAAGTTTTCAATTCAAACCAGAAATAATTGTGACTTTACCTACGATAAGCTTCATTTATTTATACTCATACTGGTATTTAAAGGAGACATCCTAACAAGTAAATGACAACAAAAACTAAGTTTTCTCACGTTCATGATATTTTTAAACATCTTGGTGAAGTTTATAAACTATATCTTCTTGTAGACAAATTTGTTATGTCTTTGAAGAAAAAGAAACTGTTTTTGAAAAGAGATTATAAAATAATCTTTTTTAAGTACTATAGCTTTATTTCTGAAAAAAAAAATTCATATATTATTTTTAAAGTATTCTTTTAAAATGTTTTTAACATTCGTTTCTAAAGTAATAACACAAGTAGACAAAATTTCACAATAGTAAATTGTTATCTTTTTAAGCAGTAAAGTAGTTTTTATAACTAAAGGTCTTTAAAGATACCAAAAGACAGCAAAGGAAAAAGATGATATGTAGTTATAAGCAAGTTATATATATAACTCAGACATAAAATTGACAAGTTATTATTTTCAACTAAAAGAAAAGTTAAAACAAAAACTATGTTCAATAGTATTCACAAAGCTTTTTAAACATAATATAAACTAAGGAACATTGTTTTTAGAAAATGTGATGAAAAGTTTTAAGTTTAAATATTAATGTAGAACGTTAAATTAAAACACTTTTTAAAGTTGTGCACACGTTATCTAAATCTATATTAGATGCTTAATTGTGTTTTAATTTCAAAATATATAAATGTGTCTTAAACTTATTTTAAAACTAAACTTCCTTTTAATTGATTTCTCATTTAAAATTCTAAAGTTAAGAAATTATGAAGACTCTAAAAATATGATACACCTTTTTTAACATACACATTTACAAATAATTAAAATTTTCTTTTAAGTACTTGTTAAGATGACAAGAAAAAACAACTATAAAATCATCTTATGATTAAGCGCTTGTAATATGTAAGTTGAAAATCTTGCGGCAAATGTTAACAAAAAAGGGGGTGATATCTTTCTATGACATCACATTGTCAGTTGTTATTATACGTTCAAGTGTTTAAAGATAACGTATTTTTACTTTACAAGTGCTTTCTATAATGATATATCTGTTTTACTCCGAGCAAAGTTTAAGATTTTAAGCTTTTATAGAAACTGTTTATCTATAAAAGTGGAATTTTTAGACACTTTTTATTTTAATGAAACACCTTAAAGTAATCAGAATGGAAGTTCACACACAAAATATTTGTTTATAAGTTAAAAAACTTTTTTTTACATTTCAATTAATAATACTTTAGTGATTAACAATACTGAAAAATATTGGATTAAACTCTTTTTAGTACGACTTTTAAATTTGATTTTGAATTGAATCAAAACATCTGAAAACATTTTATAAAACGTTTACTTCAAAAAATTAAATATTGAAGATTTACAACCAGCTGAATAATAAAACGCTTTGCATTTAATTATAACTTGACACAACAAGTTGTGACTTTAGTTGACAAATAATAATCAATTTTCATTTGCTGCTAACTTAAGGGTGGTCTTCACACGAAACTGATGTATTCTCAATGTAAAGACACAATACACTCTATTGTTTATTGCACAATAAAAGAAAAGCGCTGAAAAAGTTTGGTCTAAATACCTGGTGTATGAATAAATCTATCAGTTAGAGAGTGATACATAACATTTTTAACTTAAAAAAAATAAATTAAAAAACTTAATTTAATTTCTTAAGTATTTTTTCTCTATTTTTAAATATGTTGATAATTTTTAATGGTGCATGTTTGTAGCAACAAAAAAGAATTACTTATAGTGTTCTGTTACAATATTCAAATTAATTATTTTTTAAATTTGTTTAACATATTTTCATTTGATAAAAATAATAATATAAGTCATTATTGATTTCAAGTATTTAAGGTGTTAATACTTATTTATTATAAACAATATCGAAACTTTAGAGAGTTTAAAAAAATCTTTTAAACAAAGAAAAAAACTGCTTTATTAATCACCACACGAGTGAAGAGGGCAACTTTAACCAAGCTTTAAAAAGCAAGAATATTTACAAAGTGAATTTCAATTTGCGTAAATACTAAATTTTCTTAAACTGACCCGTTCAACTGGCGTAAATTGAAACTTAAACTTTTATCATTATCATTTAAGATATAAGAATTAAACACTGCGCTTGCAATTAAAGAAAAGACCATTAAAACAATTAAGCTTGGTAATCTAAACATAACTTAGTTTTCTTTATACCTAAATTTATAAAAAGTACGTTACTGAAAATTAAATTATTATTTTGAATTTAATTTTTTTTTTTTTTTTACTTGTTTGATTTTCGATTAGTCATCAAAAAGGACATGTACTTTTGAACTGTCAAAATCAACAAAGTATGAGAGGCCATCTTTGTTAGTAAATAGCTTCATTTAGCAATACCAACATGATAATAGGTTCAATAAAGTCATCTTAATAAAGAAACACGTGAAAAGATAAAATTTTTGCACTTTATGAAAGAAACATAAACTTTTCTTAGTTTAACTTTATGACAATCTTGTTTATATAGTACAAAATAAGTTTTTTGTTATAATATTTTCTAATGAGACTAATAAATAGTAAGAAACAATTATCCTAAGTGTGTTTTGTTAAACTTATCTAGTTAAAGCTTAGGTTTGAATAATTCAAAGGGATAGAAATAATTTATCAAGACAGTTTATGAGTTTTTATTCAGTTAGTTCTAATAAATTTAATACATATGGTTAAATATACTATTAAATTCAACCGATAACTTTTGTTAAGCATAACAATAAGTTAGCAAATAAAAATTTGTCTTTAGAAACGTTTCTCTTTCAAAATTTAAAAGCATTTTCACTTTGAACTCACTTCAAATAAAATATTTCATTGTTAAATATTTGATATTACAATAATTGTGTTTGATTACGTTTATATCTTATACAATGGTAGAAGTATTTTCATTTTACTGAACAAATGTTTACTATGATAAGTTTCAGTTTATTCAGTTTAGCCTGAAAAAACTCGGTTTTAGTTGTCTTTTACTATGTGAGATTATTAATGATTGTTCCCAATTGTATAATATAAAGCCTTATCATAAAACATTTTAATTACTTGTTAGTTTATTTAACGCGCAAGTTATATAAAACTATTCCTTTGTAACTGGTATCTTTAAAGCAATTAAAATCTAGAAAATTTGATTGATAAAAAATAGTTTGAACAAGTATGTTTTTGCATTATAGTTTTGACTTTTTTCTTTGATGTTCATCAAATAAAGTAAAAGTGATGTTTTTATCTATCATATATTGAACAAAAAAGTTTAATTACGTTTATTTAGATATTATTAAACAAAACTAGTAAGTAAGTAGAATCCTTTTTAAAAAAAACAAGCCTGATAAGGTACAACGGATTTTATATGGAAAAATCTTACGCGGGTTATCGTAATTTATAATTTAAAAAAAATAGTTTTTTTAAACGAAATGTTATTACATACATAAGAACTAACTTAACATAAATTCTTGAGTTAAGTGTTGATAAACTTTGTAATTAATGAGGAGCATTAATATATAAAGAATGAACATTTTTAAAAAACAACAAACAATTTAGTTTACATAAAATATTTTTGAGGGCAAAAGCGTTCTGTCTAGATGATATGCTACGAAATCATTCAAAACTTTTTATAAGTTTAACATAACGTTAGGAAATAAAAAGTTCTCTATAAAAACATTACTTTTAAATATTTTAAATCGTTTTCACTATGAACTGACTTTAAAAAAATTTTTTAATACGTTTTACTACAGTATTAATGCTTGAATACAATGCTTTTTGTTACAATAGAACAAGTATTTTCGTTCTAAGTAAATCATTGTCACTGAAATAAACAAATATTTACATTATTAGTATTCAGGTTATACAGTTAACCCTTTGTTTATAGCAGTTAAAATAATCTCGCTTTTAGTAGCATTTACTTTTAGAGATTAAAGCTATTTCTAGTTGTATCAAAAAAAGCTCAAACTTAAGACATTAAAAATTAACAAAGTATTTAGAAACATGAGTTAAAACTACTACAGCAGAATAAAAACAAAACTGTTATGAATTTATTTCAAGTTATAGTTTTATTGAATAAATATTAAAAAATGAATATTTTCATGCAACTTTATCGAAAAGTTGATCTAACTAATATTATATGACTATTTGAAAACGTTTAAAAATCTAGTTTAGTTGAACAAACATGCAAGTTCAGCAAAACATTTGTCGTAAGCTGGGACATTGAAATAATTAAAACCAAACATTCTCGTTTGTGTATAAGTTATTTAGAACAGTTAATTTTTTTGCATGAAAACTTTTATTTAGTTGTTAATAAATTAAAGTAATCGTGACGTACTTGTCAAAAATTTAATTTTAATTATAGCAACCTTTTTAAGTAACGAGCAAAATTTGGTACAAAAAGTTTTTTTTACATAAAAAAATCGTTCGCGGGCCGTCGTAATGAAAAACTAAAAAAAGAAAGAAAAGCTTTATTCAACTATTCTAATTCTAGTTTTTGAAGGAGCGATTTAAAAAGGTAAATGATAATAAAAGATAAATTTTCTCTCGTTCGTGGTTTTTTTTCTTCCTGCTGTTTCTAAACTATATTTTCTTGTACACAAATTTGTCACGTTTTTAAGGAAAAAATAAAATGTTTTTTAAAAGAGATTATAAACTATTTTTTCTATAACTAGTATAACTATATTTCATGAAAAAATATAATATTTCACATAATACTTCAAAAATATTCTTCAAAATAGTTTTGAAATTGGATCTAAAGAGTAACACAATTACACAAAATTTCACAAGTGTATATTATTATTTTAAATAAGTACTAAAATAGTTTTTATAACTAAAGGTCTTTAAAAATACTTAAAGACAGTAAAGTGAAATATATAATTTGTTGTTAAAAGCAAATTAAAAATATAAATTATACACAAAAGTAACAAGTTGTTGTTTTATTCACAAAGAAAAGTTAAAACAAAAAATATGTTCACAAAAATTAACAAAGTTTTTCAAACACTTTAAGTTCATAATCTAAGGAACATTGTTTTTTAAAAGTATTAAGAAAAGTTTAGAAAAAAATTAAAACGTAGAACGTTTAATTTCAAAAATATGAAACTAAACGCACCTTGTTCAAATCGATATTAAATGGTTAAAAGTGGTTCGATTACTTAATGTACAAAGGTGTATTAAACTTACTTTAAAATTAAACTTGCTTTTATTTGAAATGATTTAAAGTTTTCAAATTTAAAAAAATATGAAAACTCTAAAAGTAATAAAACAGGTTTCATAAAATACACATTGACAAATAAGTAAACTCATCCTATAAGTACATCAAATGATGTTGAGAAAAAACAACAATAAAATCATCTTATGATTGAGCGCTTGTAATATGAAAGCTAAAAATCTTGTTGCAGGTGTTAACAAAATAAAGGGTGATATCTTTATATGACATCACAGTGTGAGTTGTTGTTATAAGTTCAGGTGTTCAAAGATAGCGTTTCCGTGTTTTGACTTTACAAGTGCTATTTATTATGATAAATCAACTTGAGGTTTTTTCAATTTTTTTTTTAAACTATAAAAAGCTACATTTTTAACAAAGTTTAAGCTCATAAAAAGGTTCGCTTATCAAAATGACTGAATCATGTATGATTAACGTAATCTCAAAGCGACATTTTCATATTCATTAACTATATAAAGTTATTAACTAGTATGTTGTAAGTATTTAACATAACCTTTACGAACTTTATTTGTACTAAGTAAAAACATAAAGTATGAGAGTTTTCAAAAGTACTTTGTAACCATAATGAAAACATAATATGGTTTTTTTTTTAATAATTAGCAAAACTTTTAAGTTCAGGTGCTTTCGATTAAGTTACTATACTATAAATGCTTTAAAAAAATAAGATTGGTTGAAGAAACAAAAACTTTTTTGTCATTATTACAAATATTATACAAATATCAATCAAATTTAAACAAAATAGGTAAGAAATTGTGATGCTTGTCTATTTTTACTAAAAAACGGCAGTCATTTTTGTAAAAAGAATTGTAAACAAAAAACTATCCTTGAACTAATACAAGGCTTCCTGTTATTTAATGACTAATCAAGTCTTATATAGTTTGTAAAGATTGAGCATTTTAATACAATTTTTAATCGATTATTTTCTTTTTAGTCTACAGTAGCTAAAAGAAAAATTAAAAAAATCAAGGTTAACTTTAAGCTAACATTTTAAAACGTTGTCGTTAAACTGTTTATTTGGAAAGCTCAAAAAAAAAATTAAATTCCTAATTTTTTCATAAGATTTTGTTTAAAACTACGAACGAGCATTCGTCAAATTTTAATTTTAAACTAATCACAGCTAAATTAACTGAAATCTAAATCAAAATACATAACTGTCAAAGGACTTAGAAGAGAAAAAACCAAAAGTTATTAAAATAATGCAGTTCATTGTAAATATAATTAAAAAATTGCATAGACCAATGCCTACTTTTAGGATATTTACAAGAAACACAACAATAAATTACAAATAATTAAGATGCCTGCCCCGTACTCAAGTACTTCCGAATGTTAACAATACTATTCATTTGATGATACAAAGGTTAAGTTTAAGTCTTCACTTATAAAGTTTTTGATACATTTTATTAAGAAGTATTGTATAATTGAGTGCATACTTTTTTTAGCTTGGAAATAAAATTTAATTAAGTATTACTATATTAAAAAAAAATTAAAATTAAGTTTAAAGTTTAAAGTTTTAATTAACAAAAAAAAATTCAAATTTATACACTATACTAAAGGGGGTAGCTGTCAAACTTGCATAAGCGTACAAAACTGCACGAGGGGACAAAATTACACGAGGGCACAAAGTTGCACGAAAATAATTTTGCACAAGGGGATTTTTTTGTACGGAGATATTTTTGTACAGGTTGAACTTTTCATTGATTTTAGTTTTATTTTTACTATCACTGTTACCCCTAACCCTTACCCTCAGTCGGTAGTGTTTTTTTTTTTCTTTTTGTTTTTTTATTAATTTTTTGATTTTTTTTCATTTTTCTTATATATTTTTTGTTCTGTTTTTTTTACTCTCGTGCAAAATAACCCTCCGTATAAAATTGTTACTCGTGCAAAATTGTCTTCGTGCAATCTTGTGCCTTCGTGCAGTTTTGTCTTCGTGCAATTTGTTAACCTCGTGCAATTTTATCTTCGTGCAATTTTGACCCGTTTCAACTAAAAGGATACTAATTTTTCTGATAAAGTGTGACTAGATAAGAAAATATTATTGTTCAAACACAATAGAAAGTCTGTAAATATAGCACTCGATAATAAGCTGCCAACTCAAACAGAAAAATTTATGATTTTAGCGAGGACAAGCTTTGTTCACTTATTTGCATACGAGTTCTTAAAAGAGATATTCTAAGAGAAAAAATACAACAAAATAGTTTTTTTTTTCACGCTTTTATTCTTTTAGGATATTAGTATGTTAGAGTTTTTTGTTGTTTAATATTTATAGGACTGAAATTACATTTTTGGTAGACATTGTTAGAAAACTAGTTTAAAATTTTAAATGATTAAGTTTCTTACGTAATCAACTTGGTTAAAAAAAACACTTTAAACAAATACTAACCAAACATACATTTATACGTAGCTATAACAATGTGAGTGCAATAAGCATTAATCAAGTTTAAAACTAAGTACTTGTTGGAAAATAAATATCTTAGCTAAATTGTTTTTAATATTTTTTCAGTGTTTTTTACAAAGATGACACTATTAAACTAATTATCATGTTTTACTTTGTAAAACAAAGCTATTTGCTAACAAAGATGGTCTGTCATCAGTTGTTGATTTTGACAGTTCAAAATTTTATATCGATTTTTTTAATCTTATTTTTTATAGTATATTAACTTTAAAAAACGTTTATTATTAGTAAGAATAGTAATACGAGTATATACACTAAAACTTAAACAGACTTAGAGAACAACTCATAAATTAAACTAACCATAAAACAAAAATGATTTTTTTTATGGTCTTTAATAGAAATAGAATGTTTATAATGAACTGTTGTTAAGTTTCAAGTCTTCACTTTACGCAAATTGAACGCGTCATTTTCAGCAGTTCGTGTTTTTTACGCAAATTAAAATTCTTCTTTTTTTGTGTTGTTTAAGCTTGGTTAAAGATGCCCTCTACAATTGTTAGCTCGTTTATAACAACATACATTTTCATTTGTTTTAACAAACACAGGTCTTAACAAACTCTTTAACATTTCTGTTTTTAAGATAGTGTTCAAAAAATACTGTATGCAATTAAAAATTTTAATTAAAAATAGGGTTCGTTTAATTTAGATAGAATATTAGTTTTTACCACAGATTTGCTATTATATACTTTATAAATATTTACACGTTAAGATATTAACTCAAGGCGACAAAGCTAAAATTCAAAATATTATTTTAATAAGTGTTAGCCGAAGTATAGATTAAAATGTTTAAGAAAAAAGACACGTAAATATTGTTTTACTATGCAAGAGAAAAAAAAGTTGTAAACATTTACACCTAAGTGATTTATTTGAAAACAAAAATCTAAGAAACAAAACACATTTTACCACGGTCATTATTACAAATATTAGTTAAAGATCAATCAATTTCTCAATATAAAAGATTAGAAGTCTTGATGCTTGTCTACTTTTACTAACAAACGGCAGTCACTTTTGTACAAAGAATTGTAAACAAAAAACAATCCTTGAATTAATATAAGACTTCTTTTAAATAAATGATCAATTAAGTCTTATATTCATTGTAAAGATAGAACTGTTTGTTTTCCGAGGTCAAACGTAAGCTAACTTAAACATCATAAGTAGCTAAAAAAAGAAAGTTTAACTCCATAGACTTAAGGATTATTTCTTTAGTAAAAAATGTATTTGAAAAACTTGACAAGTTTCTTAAAAGTTTTCCCCATTATTTCTCCTTTAAAAATTCTAAAAACTACTGAAAGTTCGTAATTTCGAAAAATTTCAAATGAGCAACTTCAAATCTGTTTAAATGTAGTTTTTTCTAACAAGTTTTTTGTATATTAAACATAAGATGATTTTAAACGTAAACAACAAACATTGTTAATAAATTAATTGTTGTTTTATCTAAAATTTTCTTAGGTATAGACAGTCAAAATAATGAAAAAACTGATAAAATCGAAGGACTATAAACTCTAAAACTAGTAAATAATTTAAAGAATCTAATTAATTAAAACTGGATGTTTAGCCAAGTGCCGACTATCAGGCTAATTACAAGAAACACAACAATAAATTACAAATAATTAAGATGCCCGCCCCGTACTTAAGTACTTCCGAATGTTAACAATACTATTCTTTTAAATTATACAGAGATAAAAGTTTAAGTTCTTGTTAGCAATATTGTGATAAGAATGTTTCAAATAGTGCAGGCTTTAAATATGTTTGTTGACAGTAAAAAGCTCTTACATTTATTTTGCTTGATTTTTTTGACAAGTTTAAAGTTTTAATTCTCAACAGATATGTTTAAACTAAAAAAAATGTTTGATCTATGGTTATCATGAAAAGTACTTGTCAATAAGATCTAAAAGTAAAGTATAAAAAACTTGAAGTTATATAAACTCTATTATTATTCATTAAGTTAAAGTCTTTTATGTAAACGAAAACTATTGTACTAAAGTTCAATAATAATGTAAAAATATTGTATTTTAGTAAAGAAGTCAAAAAGGAATTTAGAGATCACACCTAAAAAACGAATATTAATATACTTTAGAAAAACTGTCGAGATACGACCAAGCTTTGTACAAAACATATTTTAAAGTTTTGTTAAACTTCCAGTAAAATTAAACTGTTTACTATGTTAAAGCTAAACAAGGTATATTCTTTATTTTACATAAATCTAACTCGGTTCTGAGTTTAAATTGGCTAAACTACCGTTTTTTACTTGAAGTTTATGCGGAAAAATTTGCTTATTTAACTTAAAGTTATTTACAATTATTAATATTTTTAAGTTTTTTTGAAGAAGTTTTATTACATAATAATATCGTTAGAAACTGTTTAAACTGTATGTTTAAACTGTATAAACTTTAAAAACCCAAAACAGTGTTTTCAAAAAAAATAAAAAATTAAACAGGCTAAAGAGTTTAACAAGCGTTGTAAATAATTTCAAAAACATGTCGTTTCTAGATAACGAAAGTAGTCATACTTTTACAATTAAAATTGCAATTTAAAAATGTTGTAGTACAACTTTTATATTTTAATTTTTGAATTGCTTAATGCTTATTGTAATTTAATTTAATATCTAGTGTATAAACATTTTAACAATGTACTGAGCAAATAAGCTTGATAGTAAACAAATATAGGTTTACATTTGATAAAAAGCATTGACGTTGGAAATTCTAAAAATAAATAAACTGTAATATCTTGTTGATATTTTTCATAAAACAATAGAAATATTTGTCGTAAAGCTAATGACTTGAAGAATTTGCTATACTTTAGAATTATTTATAACACATAAAATTAGTAATGACAAAATTCTTGTTGCTTGTGACACTCATGCTTCTTCAAATGTCGTTCCAAATTTGTCGCTTGTCCAAATGACCTACCACATATGTCACAAGTAAAAGGTCTTTCCTAAAATTAATTTAAGTAAAATAATTTGTACTTGTATTTAATATATTTAATATTTAGAAAATTTATTTTTATTTTGATTTTCTTTAGTAATTTTTGTATGAAAAATGAAGTAATTTTTATAAATGTTCACGAGGAATTAAAACACTTATAGTTTGATATCAGTTGATAAAAAGGGCCTTTTAAGCAGTAATGCATGAGTTAGGTTAAAAGATCAAACTTTTGGTTCTATATAAGTTTGGCCTTAATGTTATCTTGTTTTAATACAATATACACTTGATTTATAAAATATTTTTGTGAATATTTCTGATATGGCGTTGCAAATTAGAGGAAATTGAGAAACTTCGATTGCACAAATTACATTTGTAAGGTTGTTCCCCCGTGTGAGTCCTCATATGTCTTGTCAAGTTTGCACTTCGGGGAAAAACCTTTCCACAAAACTTGCATTTGTACTTCTCTTTGTTTGTTTCTTGCTGCTTTACTAAATGTTTCTTATTGATAATTTTTGGAAAATAATGCTTAAAATTTGCGTAAGGATGACATTTGACTCGATTTTCAAGGTTGTCGTATTTCTTTGATTGTATTTGCTTTTGACTGTCTGAAAAGTTTGGATCTGAACCATTAATGTCTAAGATAACTAAATTTTTAGATGACTGGTTCAAAGTACTAGCATTTGAGCTGTAAGAAGCAGGATCAGAAATCGATGGAGAAACTAAAAATTTCGTGTGATCAGTTGCTTTTGATAGATTGTCCGTTGAATTGTTAAGTTTATATCCAGACAAACTTTCGTTTAGGAACAATCCTGAATTATTTATTTCATCAAAGCCTTTAAATTTATTTTCAGACAAGCTTTGATTATTAAGTTGAGACTGAGAACTATTTTTTCCTATCATGTTAAATTGAAAATTATTAAGCATTTGACTGTACATATGAGAATACATAGTAGCCAAATATTGAGCGAAAAACAACCGATATTTGTATAAAGACAATGAGTTTTGATTTGAATACTTTTTATTTTGATAAAACTGAAAAAAAGGATAATTTTTACAACTTTGGTTGAAAGCAGCTTGATTCTGATATAATAATTTTGCCCATGGGTTTAAATTAGATGATTTATTCGAAGTATTATAATTTTTTTGTAAGCTTAAATTTTGATAATTGTTTTCAAAATCACACTTAAGAGGATTTAAGGTGAGAAATTTGTTTTCAATATAATTTTCAGATAGATTTTCAGAACTGTTTTGTTGTTTCTTGTTACAATACGATGGATTACGATTGTCAATTGTTTTAATCGTATATAAGTCAGTTTGAACAGATTTATCTAGTTGGTACATTTTTTGAACAACTGTTATTATTGATGGTTCAAAACTCCTTGAACTCGCATGTATAACGTAAGGAAAACTCGAAGATAATCCTGGAAAACCAACATGCATTTTTTTATAGTTAAAAGCTGAATCAAATGTATTATTACATTGAACTTGAGCATGAGCCATTGTTTTCTTACTTTGTTGTAATTTATTTGCACTTGTCTGTTGAGTTTCAATTGATGTTGAATCGAATGGAGAAAAATTTGTTTGAATAGGGAGTTGTAAAAAGTTGTGATTATTTTCATGCTGAACAAAGGAAGGTAAATGTGACGCCAGATGTGGAAAATATGCTGATGATTTTTGTTTGAAGAAATCTAGAAAATGCAAAAATTGTCTTTTATTTATATATATAAGATATATTGTAATAATCATTTATTATCAAAATAATAAGCTTTATTATTAACTCATAACAAATAATTCTTATTTTGACGTATTTGTACAAAATTAAAAAAAAACATGCTAGTAAAACAAAAACTAAAAATACTTCATTTAACTTTTGAAAAAGAATACGACAAAAAACTCGAAAGGCTTTAAGTTGAAATTTTTTTGAATATTCTTGTTAAATTGGTAGTGTTATTTTAATATAACAAAATTCCTTCCGACAATAGAACTAATAAATATAGTTTTTTATGTAAACTTTGATTTAATATCTGTTTTTCGTGTTAAAATTTTTTATATTATGGTTTGGTTCAATGTGCAATAAAGATTAACAAAAAAGTTTTAAGATAAATTAAGTTAACTAATAACCGTATAATAAGTTGTGTAATTATTTTACAAAACTCGATTTTATCAGCAGAAAAAATTATTTAAGCGTAAAACAAAGGGAAATAGCGATGTTCAAAGTAAAAGATAACAAACAATAGTGTTTGATCTATTTCTGTTGGAGTCTGTATTTTATCACTTATCACTGATAATTAAAATTTTTAGTTTCCTTATTTGGGGAGTGCTTTGATGAAACAAATACAATTTATGTTACTGATAAAAAAATTTAAATCTTATCATCGGCACTGACTGCCGGTATTTAGTAAAGCAGTTTTTGCTGCATAACTTGAGATAAAATATTTTTTGCTACTTTTAACTGAAAGCTTTGACAAGTTTTATTTTTTTAATAACCTATGTTATTATAAGGTTATTTTAACATAGTAACTTTTATTTTGAAATACCTAGAGGCTTTTTAGTTGATTTTAACTATTTAAAACTAAACGTAAACAACGAAATTAAACTAACTATTTTGTAGCGATTGTCCAAACTTGTTTTTATTGGTTTTTTCACAAAACCTGCGATGTTTTGCCAATGAACTTGAATTTGAATATATTTGATTGCAATCAACACATTTTGTTTGAGTTCTGCATTTTACATGCATTCGTTTGTGACGACATAAATTGCTAAACTGCTCAAAAAACAAATATTTATTAATATAAGATAATATAAACTAGCAAATTTTATTATACATTATATATACGCTATTTTAATTTACATTTTTTGTTCGCTAAATAAACTTTCGTTAGTAGATTAAAAAAATGTTACTATATATTACAGAGAATTATAACTCTAAATGCTTAAAAATCAATTTCCATATAGCTTTAAACATACTGTTTTAAAGTTTTTGTTTATTTCGTATTTAAAAAAAAATAATTCATAATTATGAAAAAATAACAGTTTTAATTTTTTTTTTTTATAGTTTTGTGTGAATACTGCTAATACTTTACTTAAATGCTATCAAAGCAAATTTATTTGATGACAACAAAAAAGTTTAGTAGCCCTTTTACTTGATATTTACTTTGTGTCGTTTTTTATACAGAGAATACAAAGCTTAGCTAAAACTAAAAAGTAAGCAGTTTTTATTTTGATTATTTCGCATTTAAAGTCTTAATTCAATTTTAACTTTAAGTTAAAAAATAAATTTTAAGATATAATTTTTTATACTAAAGCTAAACAAATGAATGTAATATTTTAATTTTTTTTTTGTCCAAATAAATTTATCTAATCAATAAAAAAAATCTAAGTAACTTTTTTCGTCTCAAAATTTTAATTATAATAACATTTAAGCTACTAAAAAAGTTTTAATTTTGTGGTTTTATTTCTAACGTGGATAAAAATAATTGTGCACAAATTACGAGAAAGCTTTAGATACGTATTTTATAGTTTAAAAGCCTTATTTATTTTCTGCTAAAATAAAAAATAATATAAAGTGATAAAAAAAAAAGTAATTTCCTATAATATGTTTGTAAAATAAATAAAGGTTTTTTTTTCAATGATATGAACAAAAAAAGTTTAAGGCTAAAATGTGTTTGTCTATAGATTTTTTCATAATTTTTTGTTAATATCATATTTTTTTCTTCAAACAATTTATTATGACGTCATACCTGTGTATATGATTTGTGACAAACTTCACAGGTGAACGGTTTCACGCTGCTGTGAATGTGCTGATGTTGTTTCAAACCGCTCGAAGTTGCAAATGTCTTTCCACACTCCGGACACGCGTGAGATCTTGCTCCGATGTGACGCTCCCGGATGTGTTTCTGAAGAGATGACGAATCGGTGAATGTCGAATCACAATGCTCACATTTCAACCTGAATGTTATGTAGGTGTTTTGTATGATCGATGTTAACGATCAAAAATTAATTGAGGTTTTTGGTATAGCTTTGTGTTTTTAAACATCACTAGTACAGTTTATTATTTTTTATATGAAGCATCAGAAAAAAAAAAACATTTTACAAAACTCCTATTGTGGATTAGTAAACGATTTACCACTAAAACAACCTTTATAACTTTAGAACGATTTTTCAAGGTCCATAGATTATAAAGTATAGTTTGAAGTATTTATCTAAAACTTCAACAAACATTTATTTCAAGTTGAGTTAAGAAAACATTTTCTAATTAAAAGTTATAAATTTGTAAAAATTCACAAAGTGCTTGTTTCGTAATATAACATTAATCTTTGTTGTTGGTAACAAAAAAGCTTGAATACAGTATGCTCTCAAAGAACTAATAAATTACAACTTTATACACACTATTTGATATTAATAAAGTTGGTTATTGAACAAAAAAACAGTTATTTTCTCTATGAGTTTAACAAAAAAATTACTTATGCATAATAGTTCTAGTGGTAAAAACACTAAGTATTGAAATTTATAAACAACTACATGTACTTTAAAATGGCTGAATTCGATTAGTAAACGCATATCAATATCATATATTTATCATATTACTGATATAAGTTTGTAAAACAAAGTATTATACTGTTATTAACATACTTACTTGTATAAAGTATTTGGTTGAAAATTTGGTACAGCAGTTTTCGGTTGAAATGTATATTGAAGTGAAATAGCTTCTTCATCTGAAGTATTTAATGTTAGTAAATAGTAACTTGTAAGCTTTTACGAAACTAAGAATTAGCAAGTTTAAAGAAACTACTGCAAATTTTATTAAATATTTTCTTTTTACTTTCAGATTATAGCAAAATAACAAACAAGACATCTTAAACGAAACGTAGTTTTAATTACTTATTTATGAAAGTTTTTTGGTTTGATTACCTTATTAAACTGATACTTAATTTCATTACTTACGTAGGTTAGTATCTATTCATTAAATTTACCAGTTGTAATGACAATGTAAGAACCTATCAAAAATCAATTGCGCAATCGAAGTTTTTATAGGTAAAATGGTAAGAAAAAAGTTAAATAATTGTATTTCAGTCATTCTAACTTTGTTTTTTTTTTCAATTATTCCTATTTATCTAACACTAAATAGAAAAACAAAACAGTCGTATATGTATCTTGTATTGGTTTACAATTACCTTTTTTTAAAATTTTAACTTCTTGTTTATTAGTTTCATAAGGTATTTGATATTCTTCAATATTCTGCCAAGGAGCGACTTTTGCACATTTTGTTTCCATTTACAGTGTTTTGATTAATTTTTACAGATGAATCAGTAGTTTGAAATCTACTATCTTTATTTATAACAAACCAAACCTTGAAAATTTAAAATTGTACAAAACACTATTTATTATTTTTAAGTAAAAACCTTATTATTTATTTGAAATTCTTGATAAGTTATAAGTACAAAAATAATTAAGTTATTATTTAATTCTATTATTTAGTTTCACTTAATAGTTATATTGTTGTTGCAATTCTTTGTCTTCTTTTAAACTTTTGTTTGTTTTAGTATGTTTAAAATTCCATCTAATAAAGTAACCATTAAAGAATATACATTAATGTTATAAAATAAATTTCATTCAAAAAAACAAAAACGTAAGCTCACTAACTTTTTAATTGTTAGTAGTTCTTTAATTTGTGAATAATTAATTGTTCAAATCTTTAATTGTTAATTAATTATAAGTACTTAAATTCAAATATTTAGATAAGCTAATAAAAATTTTTTATTCAATATTTACCAATCAAAAAACTTCGCAAGTTATATACAATAGGTTTTATTAAAAATTCTACAAAAAGAGCACTAATAAACTCATAAAAACAACATAAAATAATGTAACATTATAAGAACACTAAAACCAAAAATATAAAATTTACAAGCTTACTTTTTAATACTAAATGAGTTTTACTTCAGCTTTAAACTCATTTGACGGTTAAAAAAGTGTAAATCGTACTTAAAAAAGTATTCTCTCAAATTAGAGCCTTTTTCTTTCTTTTTTTTCGAGATCTTGAGGCAGGAAAAAAAAACCTTTTTTTTTTATCTTAAAAATATCACTTTGGAATAAAATATTTAAGTTTTTTTTCCTTTATTAAGCCTCTAGAATATATAATTTTATTTTATAATATTACCAAGATTTAAACTGTATAGTATCTTAATCAAAACACTAAACTTTTCACTAAAATAAAACACTTAAACAGTTATTATAACAAAATAAATGTTACCAAATAGATAGCTATTTTAAATACCCATATTAAAAATATAGTAAAGTAAATAAATATGATTATTCCAACGCTAAGATGTTTCTTGTTTTATAACCTTAGATTTTCTTTATTATCAAACTGTTAACAGTGTTTTTTTAAACACATTTTTTAAATTACTTTTTTTTCCTTAGTTTTGACTTTTAATTTATTTCATTGTATTAATGACTTTAAACTTATTTAAAACTTCGACATTTACAGTATTTACAAAATTTCGTAGACTTAAATTCTAAGTGTAAGCTTACGAATATGCACTTACATTTAAATAAAAATTATCATTTTATTGAAAAAATCAATAAATTTTATAACACAAAAAGTTTATAAATATATATTTTTTAACTAAAGTAAAAGGTTAACAATTATTATGTTTGAGTGAAGCTTCAAAAATTCTGGCTTGTAAAAAGTTTAGAGCTTGAAGTTTAAAACTGTTGTTAAACACTTGATTTACATAAGATAAGACTTGAAAGTTTCATAAATAGCTTAGAAAATATTTATCATATAGATCTTCAGGAAATACAAATACAATGTTTGTTAAACGGGTGGTTTCTTTATAAAGTCTATATGGAATACATTATAAGCGTGATTAGCTACAAAGGGTGTTTGTTTACCGAAAAAGTTCAGCTTTTGTAATACTTATAACATTCGGTAGTTTATAAAAAAGTCTAACTACCTAAATCTACAAAAAGCTAACAAAAACTTCTATTAAGTAATGTTTAGGTTTAGGACATAACTTTCGTGTGAAAGTTTTTCAATGTTTGTATTAAAAAACTAGGTAGACTTGTCTAAGTATACACATTTGTGTTCTGTGATGATTTCACACTTTTTATGTGCGACTTTAAATTCATTTCAAGAACACTTATCCCACTGAAGATGTGATTTTTGTAGCAGAAAAAAAAGACGTGTTTCATGTGTTGTAACTAGTTTGCCTTCATGACATCAAACTTTTACGTCAGATTTCAAATAAATGGTTTGACAACATTTTTTTTATAGTATAAGCTTTACCAGCAGTTCATTGTGGCTAAGTCCTGTTGAAAAGTGAATGTAGATGGTCGTTGTATGCACTCTAGTGGTTATCTAATTAAGCTTTGAAATGTTTTTACAAGCACATTGATAGCTAAAAGTATATTTAAGAAAAATTAATTACCAAACAACAATCGCACATTATCTAATTTAATCATCTGTTTTACAATAAAAGTTAAAAAACAATGAATCAATATAAAATAATAATCAAAGTTAATGCTATTTGACTTTAAACTTGATGTTTTTTCTGCATATTCAGGATAGCAGTATTATAATAGAAAATAAACTTTACATTAGAACTCTCCATGCTAATAATAAAAAGGTAATAAAGATATAACACAGTAACTAATTTTTTTTTTACTTCTATTCATGCTATTTGTTACATTTACTAGTCCTTAATAAAACAGCTCAATTTTTTTTTTGTCTTTAGTTAGTCACGAAAAAATACTAAAACTAACTTAAAACTTACAAAATGAGTTCGATTTAATATTATTATCTTTTAATTAAATAAAAAGTTTGTATTCTATTTTCAAAGTTGATTAGTTAGAGTCATGAAATTAGTTCTGAAGTAGATGAGAACATAACGTAAACATTAAAAAATAATGAAAGTAGTACTAAAAACCGTTTTGATTGACGTTTTACGAGTAAAGCTTTTTCAACAAAGTTATTTAAAACAAATTAGAATACTGACTCATGTCAATCACAGCTATCTAACTTAATTTGGTTGGTTTTAAACAAACGTGTCTTCTTATTTACTTTCAAAATATTATGTATTGCGTTGTTTTTTCTAAACTTTTTTTTTCTAAACTTTTAAATTCTGTAACCTTATAGTTTTACTTTAAAGTTTATTGAATGAGTAATTACTGTAATATTAAAAAACTATCCTCTAACATTTAGCTATTAATTCGAATAGATCAGATGATAAAACAAATTATGATTTTAGTTGACAAATAAGTTTCATTATTCGCTTGCTGCTAACTTAAGGGTGGTCTTTTCACTCAACAAGTATTTAATTCAACAACTTAGTAAACAATATGGTTTTAATTGAGTTTACTTTTATTAAGCTCGTTTTTTTTTAATAAACTTTTTAAAATACTACTGTTTATCTAAATTTTCAATAGTGTTTTCTAAGTGCACAAAAAAAGCTATTGAAAAAAAAGTATGTTATGTATAATATAAAAAACCTATTAAGGTTAAAATAGTTATTAAATAGTTCAACACCTTTTTCTTTAGTGTTTCAGACTGTAAAAAGAAGAAGTTATTAATCAAGATTATATAAACTTTTACTATTGTCAAGTGCATGATACAACTACAATTTGTACACTTAAGTCGTATTGTAATTTTTACTTGCAACAAAAAGATAACCATTGTTGTGTCGAATTTGTGTTTTTTTTTCAAAACAACTAAATACTACTCAATTATAAAACATTTTTGACTACAGAACAAAACAGTTGTTGCGACTATGTTTATTAAACCTACCATTCTCAAAAATGAAACAAAAATATTATTCTATTAATTACTTGAATATTTTGGTATAACATGCTTAAACTTAAGTTACGAATTGTTTTTAGTTTTAAAACTTAGAAAAAAATATTTAAATATAGTATTTAACATGCTACTATCACAAAAAAATATTATCACTAATAATTGTTAGCTCAAAATAAAATCATTCAAGAATTCGTAACTTTTTGTTTCTTATTTTATATATACAAAAAATGTTACCTTATTGCAAAAAATTATTGAACGCTCTTTTTTAAACAGAATTAGTCCTTAAAAACTAATTTCTTGACATAACAGCAAAAGTAAACTACTTAAAAATAATAGTTCAAACATAAGTGTTAATAAAATTATTAATTATTTTTTTTTAAGTTTAACAAATTGACTATTTTTAAAACATTTATTTGTTCCTAAAGCAACAATTATTTAGATTCTTCATAGCTAAAACTAAAACCTACAGCTCATATTTTAGTACATCAATAGGTTTTAGTGCTCAAAAATGTTAGACAATATTTTTTAGAAAACGTCAGTGCTTTATCAAATATCGAAGCACGTTATAGATTAGTTACATTTTGATTTTATTCATACTAAAAAATAGGATGCAGCTTACTTTATTTATGCGATTTTCAACAACTTAAAATGTTTACAGTTTAACTACAGTTATTTTAATATGTTTACATTAATTAGATTTTAAACAATGGAAACAGTGTTGCGTTGTTTGTACATTTAGTTCATAGTGTATGTTCAGGTTTCAAGGTATAAAATTGAAATTTTAGTACTAATTAATTTTAAATAACATTTTTATTAATATTGGTAATTTGAAAGCTAAGTTCAATTAGATAACTGCTCGACAATTTTGTCTCTTAAACAGTTTGCGTTAAGTTTAAGTTGAACTAAGTTTATTAAATGCAACAGAAAACATATTTTCGATGACTCTGTCTTATTTTTGTCGCAGAGCTTAATAGTTTATAGTGTAAAGTTTTTAAAAGAAGTGTTTGCCCTTTTCAAAGGTAAAACCTAAATTTGGTTATCTAGCATTGTTTTTTTATAAAATAATTGAGTAAAAATATACGATTAAGCCTTTTAAAAAACTATTAGATCAAAGCAGTTATTGTCTATTGCACATAAATCTTGACACAAACGTGTCAATAGTTTTTATTATGTTGTTTTTTTTTATTACATTGTTTGTTCAAGGTACAAGTGAAGTTATCTGATAGGCTTAATATAGTATACTAATAAGGTTGTTGTACAACTTTATTGATATTAAAACTTTATTTTTGAAAACTTAGTTAAACTAAACAAATACGCTTGTAAACTAGGATGGCTCATTATCTACCAACAAATATTCTCGTATCACTCTAACTGAATTTTACGCTATTAATATAACGACATTGATGCTCAGTTGAGTTAAGTCGATACGACTAAGTTTTACTGGTAAAAACAGATCGTCAGGTACAAAACAAAGATGCTATTAAAGATGTAACCTTAAAAGTAAATGCTTTGTGTATAAATTTAATGTTTCGTGTTTAAAATTTAATTTTTTAGGTATGACTGGATAAAACAAGATAGTTTTAGTACAAAATGTACTTTTTTAAATATACTCTTTTCAAGTTTTGTAAGAACAACTTATGCTAAATAAAAAATTAAGAATCACTTCAAAAACAATAAAAAACCGTTAATTTAGTTAAAACTAAACCAATAAGTTTTAGAAACTTTTTTTTCTGCATTAGATTAATACGGTAATAACGTTTTTATGAAAACACAGTAGATTGTAAACATAATATATAAATTTAGTCAGCAAAAATAATACAGTGATATATGACGAAAACCTTAAGCTAAGTAGTCGGCTTTTTCAAAGATGAAAGAAGCAATATAGGTACAAAACAGAAACCTCAAGTTGATTTGATGATAGATCTTGTTATTTCTTAACTGTATAACATCAAAAACTTTAAAAAATATATTTAAGTATATATGTAAATAAAAAAGTATGCATATATATGTATTTAATATATATCAAACTAAAGCTTATATTGCTTTCTACACACATTGAAAAAAAAATTCAAACAACATAGTTTGATGGGTATTTTCTTCTGACCATTTTATTAGTATTATCAGTATTATAAATGAGCATATATACATTGTTACCCCTAAATCTTACCATTGATGGGTTTTCTTTTTACTCTCGTGCATAAATGAACAATTTGGTTCTTTTATGTGTAAAAGAAAAAACGTGTTAAAGTTTCTCTAAAAATTATAAGACAGCTTTTGTTTAAATAAAGAATTTTATGATTTTAAGCTCATTATTGTTGTAAAAAGTTTCAATGTAGTAAGCATTACCAAAATTGCTTATTCAAATAAGTATTTAGTATATTATTTATTATTACTTTATAATTACTGCATTTGTACTAAGGGCCTAAAAATTGATAAATTATCCTTAATATTTATACCTAGCATTAATTATTAACTATATATCAGTTTGTTGAACGATAAAAAATCCGCTTAAAATATTCGGTCATAGGACCTGGTGTGCTAATAACTTTTCAGTCATCGATTCACGGCTGCAGTTTAATGTCTTCTCCGGAACAAAACTAGTAAATATTAACAAGATAAGAAAAATTACTTTTGTGTTGTTGACTATATTACAACTCTTCGTAGTATCTTAATAAAATTTTATTTTTTTAACTTGATTGTAAAAGAAACCCTTAATTAGCTCCATATTTTTTTATATAAAAGTGGTGATATAAGTATATAATTACGACAGTACATAAATATTGACCTAAAAATTTCAGCTTAAAATTATATTGAAAGGTTATTAAAATTCACCTACATTCATTACTTGTAGAAAGTAAAATTAATAAGAAGCAATTTTTTATTTATTTTAAGTAAATAAAAAACTAAATATTGGTTGAAAACAAGTAGATTCCTGCACATTGTTTAGCGTTATGTTTTCCTGTTCAAAACTTGACTATGTATATGGTGTCTAAGTTTTTGTTTTTATAAATAACTAAAATTTAGCATGTCTTTTCAGCTAACCGACAAAAAATTAATATAATAACATTGTAATATTTTTACTAAATTGGTTTTTACTCAAAAATAATCTAACCGCTCCTTAAATGAACTATTATGAATATGTAAAATAAAGTAATCAAAAAGTCTTGTATACTAGTTAAACTTTTAAGCAAAACTGTTTATCATTGTGTACATATATGAAAATAAGAAAGTGATTAAATGCTAAAAGTATTTTTGTATTTTTTTTTTGTAACACATATAAGTTTTTCAGAGTAATACTAATATAAAAATTTAGTAAGCTATAAAAAATTGTTAAAAACAAACTTTGTAAATATTTTTAAGAGTTGTAGAGTAAAACTTTTAAATAGGGGTGTTAAATATTCTTAAATGTCAGGCCAAATGTGAAAAAAAATGTCCTTGGCAGTCAGTAGTGTCTTAGTTACTTTTAAATCACAAAAATTAATCAGCTGTATAATTCATTTTGAAAAATACTAGCTCTATGTGACCTTTTATAATACATCTAGAGTAGAAATTAAAATGGGATGAAGGTAGTCTTCCTCTTTTGATTTTACAGACCGGACAGGATTGAATTTTAGATAAACATAAATAAAAGAACCATTAAAATAATCAGTCACAGTCTTATACAAGCACTTTGAAGAGATCTTTCGTTTATTAAAAAACAAACATTTTCAATTCTGTAGAAAACAAAAAACTATACTAGCAACTAGAGAAAATTAAATACCGTAAATTAAATATTTTTAGTATAATTTAAAATAAAACTAAAAACTACCATATCATTAAAATACTGAATTTCATACTTTTACTTTAAAATTAATGGAACACTTATATTTGAGATAAGTCAGTAAAGTTTGATATAATTTTTCAATTTGAGAAACTGAGAAAACGACACTTTAGAAAATTATTTTTGTTTACTGTAACTAAGAAAAACTATTTCTATAAACAACTAACAATTAAAAAAATCTCTTGTGTTGTATTTGATAAAAAACTTTTGATGACATTCTCAATTTTTTATTAAAACTATTCCTTAAAAACACTGTTTAAATTATTTTTTGCCTTAGTTTTTTTAATCCACCATTGCTCTGTGTAGTCTAAATTAGTTCTTATAGGGCTTTCTAAAAACTGGACTGTGTAGGCATTTTCTATCTTTTCTGGTTTAATGTTTTTTTGAAATTTATTATAATGTATACTTAGAGTAAATTGGTCTTTTTTTTCATGGTTTAGTTCAGTTTTATTGTCAGTACTTTTATTATAGTTTCCAAAATTTCCACACAAAGCACACTTTTCACATTCAGCTGTTTTTTTGTTTTCTGTTTTTGTAAAATTATTTTTGTTTATTAGTATATTTCTCAGTGTTTTTGGTCTCTTATAAGTTAATCTTAATAATTCTGTAGTATAACGTTGTTCATTTTTGCTAAAGTTTATAAATTGTTTAAAGCTGGTTGCCCAAGTCACTTTTTCACTTTGTTCTGATTTTTTATGTTATTTGTATTAGGATCTTTATTACATACTTTATCTAATTCATTAAAGGTATTATTCATTAATTTTTTACTAAAACTTGATCTACTGCATTTAATTTTTAAATTAATTAGTGCCTTTTCATAATCTTCTGTTTTTTAATTTAATTTTTTAAGTTTACTAGCTTCTGATAAAATTATTCCTCTAAAAACATGTGTTTGATGGTAAGAATTGCCATTTAAAAATTTTACTGACTTTGCTGTGGGTTTGGTGTGGTTTACTGTTTTAAATCCGTTTATTTCAGAGCTATTTATAATATGTAAAATATCTAAAAATTCCAGTTGTTTTTCTTCTTCTGTACTTGAGATTTTTTTAAATTGTAAATTTAGATCATGAGATTGAAATTTTTTTGTGAGTTAATCTTGAATAAAAATAGATTTATCTGCTGGGCACAAAAAAATAATGTCGTCTATATATCTTTTATAAATAAAACATAATTTTAAAAAGTTTAATTTTTTAGTTACAAAATGGAGGGCAATATTTGCCAGTGAGACGCTGAAATATTCTTCTTTAGGTATCCCTTGGTTATTTGTGTATGACTATTTTTAAAACTAACATAATTGTTTTCTAAGCAGAACATTATTGTTTTTACTATTTGTTTATTTTGTTTTCAGTTATAATGAGTACAAACTTTCAGGCAATCTTCAAGGGAGCTTTTTATCAGAATTCTTTTGAGGGATGGGTATAGGTTTTTAACATCTGCTGTGATTATATTAATTTCTTCTGTAATTTCATTTTTTTCTAACTAAATAATTCTTCTAGGTATTGGTCACTATCTTTGCAAAATTCATTAATTTCAGTTTTACAGTAGTTTATTGCAATATTTTAATAAGGTTTTGGAGCATGGTGGTAATTCTAGATAAAAAACTGTTGCCTATAGCCCCAATCATTCTTGTAGGTATTTCTCTTATATTTTTTGTTTTCACTTGTTATGGATTTAATTTATGAGTTTTGAATGTTGGATATATATGTCCTGGGTTATTGTTTTCGAAATATTTAGCTTTTCGACCTGTAATTTTCGACAGTAATCCACTTTTGTTAACTTTTTTTTTTCTTATTGTGAAGAATAATGTGTTTTCATCTATTACAATAATTTTGTTTAAATTTTCTACTTTAAGTTCTGCTTTTACTTTGGTTTGATTTATAAAATTTGTTAAAGATGTATTTGTCCTGATTTCTTCAAATTTTTTAAGTTCTTCAGAAACTATGTGTGGGTAGTCTTAAAAATTTAGTATTAAAATTTTTCCATCTTTGTCTAAGTTAATTATAACTTTTTTATTCTGGTTTACTAGTTTTTTTGATTCTCTTAATGCTATTTTCATTTCATTATTCAAGTTATTTTTCAATTTAAAATTTTGTTTTACTTTTTCTTTTAAGCCTTCCATTTTTCTGTGTATTGAATTTTTTTTTAATTGTTTGTTGTTTATAGAAATAGTTTTTCTTAGTTACAGTAAACAAAAATAATTTTCTAAAGTGTCGTTTTCTCAGTTTCTCAAATTGAAAAAATTATATCAAACTTTACTGACTAATTTCAAATATAAGTGTTCCATTAATTTTAAAGTAAAAGTATGAAATTCAGTATTTTAATGATATGGTAGTTTTTAGTTTTATTTTAAATTTTACTAAAAATATTTAATTTACGGTAATTAATTTTCTCTAGTTGCTAGTATATTTTTTTGTTTTCTACAGAATTGAAAATGTTTGTTTTTTAATAAACGGAAGATCTCTTCAAAGTGCTTGTATAAGACTGTGACTGATTATTTTAATGGTTCTTCCATTTTTATTTATGTACATCTGGAGTAGGGGTGGGCAACGTTTTTCAATCAACGGGCCGGATCCTGAAAAATTTAGTCTTTTGCGGGGCAGAGCTTTTCGAATTAGTGATTTACCGGATCCAGTATCCGGATCAAGCCGAATAATGACTTTTTAGATCCGAATCCGACTGGAAACTAATTTTAAGTCGAGATACAGATCCGGTCGGGTTCTATTGTAAATAAAAATTTCGGATCCGGCTGGAATATAAATTTATGGATACAGATGATCCCTTTTTTAATCATTCAAATTCAAAAAACTTTCTCAAGTCTGACAACTTAAGATGTAGATTGAGACATGTCAGATGTTTAAATAATGTCTATAAAATGAATTGACATTATAAATGAAGGTACGTATGTAAAATATCGTACTTAAAAAAAATATTTTGCTTGGGGTAATTTTCAAAAAAGCAATCCAACTAAGTTAGAACAACACGAAATATTAGGACAAAATGGTGTATTTATTAGTAGACAGTTTATAAAGTAATTTTTTAGCATGTTGTTGAAGTCAAACTCTTACAGTTTTGTTTCGTAAAAATATGATACAAAGTTTTGTAAAAATTTTGTAATATTGACCCTTTGCAGACATATAAAATTGCTCGCGAGCCGGTCATTTTCATTTGCGAGCCGGATCCCATTAAAGTTTAAAAAACAGTCGGGGGTCGGTCATTTTTACTCTGCAGGCCGGATCCGGCCCGCCGTCCGTACGTTGCCCACCCTTAATCTAGAGTAAGTTTCGAGTATACTGTATATTGTGTTACGAGAAGTTTTTTTTTTTTTTGCTTTTCATTTTTAATTGAGAAACATCTAATCCTAATTTATATTTCTTTTACTTTTCAATAGTTTAAAAACTACTTTTTTATGAATTTTATAATATTTTTTCTACGCTTTTAAGATAAAAAACTCAAGATAGGTGTAAATTTAAAATAAAAATACTTTTTAGTAATACCTTTATTTAGAAACCTAAGAAAGTATATTGTAAAAACTCATTTTCTTGTATCTGACAGCAAAGTTATTAAAGAGTTTTAAAATTATTTACAACAATTTAAAATCAGTAATTTAACTAAATGTTACAATATTTCATTAAACTAAAGCTAAAAAAGTATTCACTATTGAAACCACCTTTTAAAACTTGTACCAAAACTTTTGTTTTAGGTGCTTAACTAATCAACTTTGGCTTTTGTCAATTAGTAATTTGATTTAAAATACTATATTGTTAAAAATAGATACTTAATTTCAAGCTAGTTTATCAAAATAAAATATTTAGTTTACAATTTTCATTAAAAAATAGATTTCCTAGTAGATAGTATAAATAAATTTTAATTCAATTTATATATACTGTATACAACTAGATAGAAAAATATGATTAACTGTAAACTTAGTTAACATTAAGTTATATAAATGTTAATATTTATTTATTTAATCTATAACTTGTTTTGTAAGTGTACTAAAACCATACTGTTTGATATTCATGGAACCTACATCCTGGTATTTCTAACTGAAACTAGAGTAAGTCAGTATACATGCACTAAAACTTTTTAATTTTGTTTTAAATATTCACAAATCAGATTTTTTTTAAATAGTTGAAATTAGTCAACCAGAACACAAGTATCTCAGACAAAGTTATCAGTGATACATAGTTGTTTAATATACTTGGAGACTGAAATTTAGAATTTTACTTGTGCAAATTTATAAGTATATTTTTTATGGTTGAAGTATAAAAAACACTATCTCAACAATATTTAATTGTTTGAGTTCTTTAAACATTTTATAGTTTATATTAATTTAAGTTTTAAAGTACTTTTCGATCAAAGTTAAACTGTTGCTAAGTTTAATCTAGTTCAAGTTGTTTATAAAAGTAACTTATATTTTTGAAACAGTTTTTTGTGATTTTTTTATGTAATACAGGGTTGCAAAAATACCAAAATCTGGAAAAACATAGAATTTGACAATTTAGCCTTAAATCTAGAAAAACATGGAATTTGAGAAATTTTGAAAAAGAAAACCTGGAAAAATTTAGAACTTTGAAGAAAAGTCTTGAAAAATCTGGAATTTTAAACAGTTTTTACATGTTAAGTAGTAATATTTAGATTTGACACAAAAAAGAATCATATAGATTAAAAATTTTTGTCATCTTCAATTTCGTTATTAAAAAACACAATTAAAGTAGCCTTACAGTTGCTTTATATATTTTTATACTGTTTAACACAGTTTTTTTTACCTTAGGCGTAACTTTAAACTAACAGTAGACCTTAAAATGTGTATTTTTAAAAACCTGGAGGAAATTTGACAAAAGGATTTAGCAACCCTGCAACCCTGATAATAGATATATCGCTGAAACTGTCTGATTTTTATCAAGTAGATTAAGATGGCATATAGTAAGTATAAGATAGAAATTAAATAGTTCAAGATTTAATTATGATGAGTAGTACCAATTAAGTCTACCACAACTCATACCTTATAGTCTTCGGGGTTCTTAATAGTAGTTTGAGACTTGTATTAGATATTGTGAAAGATTCTTAGGAAACTTTTTGGAAGTGCACATACCTTTTTTTTGCGATTTGGGGTGCAAAAATTTTGTTAAGCTTGACGACCACTGATCTTAGTCATTAGAAAAATTATTGAAAATTAAATAAAATTTCACATAGGTAGACTGTAAAACTAATAGTTATACAAGTTAATTAAATTTCAGTCTTTATGTCTTAATATGAAAATGAATACTTTAAAACACAAAAGAGCCTCACCACACAGTCTACCTAAAACCTGTAAAAATGAGAAAAGAAAACCAGATTTTGCTAAATTTTGCAAAGAAAGTGTCATGGCGCGGGAGTATGTTGGCAAAACTGTGGAAGGTAGCTGTTGCTGATTTTCTTATTTTTAAAGTTTTGTATATAAAGAAAAAGTTTAAAATTAAATTGTTAATGTAAAAAATAAAATCTAAATGTTAAGTTTACCATAACATTTTAAGAATCTTCACAGTTTCTTAAACCTGAGAATACAAACTTTAATAAAAAAAAAGACTTATTTAATCATACATTTTAACAACTTTTGTTTTTATAAAAGTTTAAAATGTCAACTTTTGCTTAATTAGATAAATAAAAGTATACTTTACTATTTGTTTTTAAGTTTTAAAATCTATAATGTATTTTTAAATTACTTACATTGTTTGAAGTTAAAAAACTTTTTTTTTTAGTCCAAAAGTAAACCATGTGACAAAATAATGTGAGATTTATTCGTTTAGTTTTTATTTTACTTTTTTCTTAATAAAACTTAATTTTTTCAAACAAATAAAAGTAAGCAACTATAAAAGTCTCTTTAATTAACAAAAAATCATTTCAAATAAAATAAATTTTACAAAGTAGTACCAACAAAATCTACAAATAAAATATTAAACTTGAAAGAAAATGAAGAAAGAGTCGTTTTTTTAAGTTTATAAAATGTTAGACCTTTTTTAAAAATAAACATACAAATTTATTTTTTACACTAGTTTTTTTTTGTAATACTAACTTTTAACTAGTAAACTTATTTTCATTAAACGACTAATATTCTATTAAGAAACAATTTAGAACATCGTTTTGGTTCTAAACTATTTGAACGGATTATGTTTCATTTTCATAAATAAAATATTAATCTACGATAAACTAGATAGCTCCTATTAACCTTTATGGTTTAATAAAAATACTAACAATAAGTTTTATTAGGTTTCAAAGCTGTGAGTTTCCAAAAGAGTTTAGTTGCAGAAGATGACAATCTATTGATATCAATTAAGAACAACAAGGTTATATTAGATAAAGATGAAGAATATAGAATAGGCAGATTAATGGAAACCAAAATTGATTTCAATAATAGCTTAGTTCTTTATAAGTTATCAAATATTTTCAAGCTGTCAGACTCAATTAAAGCTTGTATGTGCTTTATTGAGCGCTGTTTTCCACTAGCTGCTGATTCTCCTAACTTTTTACAGTTAGACTTTTTCTTTATAATAAGAATACTTACAAGCAGTGGACTAAACATTGACTCGGAACTGCAGATATTCGATGCAGCAGATAGGTGGCTGTGTCATGACATAACCGAACGTAGGAAATACGCATTAGACCTTTTGTCTAAGGTACGATTTTCACTCCTATCAGTTCCTGCATTAAATATGATATTAAACAAAAAATCATCCTTTAGCGCTATAAGTGAATGTACTAGCAATATAAAATCCGTTTTGTTTAATAAAGTGAGTTTAAACGCAACAAAGGACGATCAAACCAGCAGATTTTGCAACCAAACTCGTTTTGATAAAGTAGTTTGTAGGGGTAGAGATATTATATATTCTGGTGGGCTAGCAATTTTTACTGATGTTAAATCTTTCAAGATTTGTGAAGTTAACAGTTTGCCACAAATAAGAAGAGGCTGTAAGTGTTTAGGAGCAGTTTGTATTAAAGGAGAAGTTTATGTATTTGGGGGCCTTGATGAGGATAACCATACCATAGTGTCCGTTGAAAAATTCTCGTCTTCCACTAACACTTGGGAACATGTAACTAGAATGCACGATGAACGTAGAAACTTTTCATGCTGTGCTTTCATTGATAGCATTTTTATCGCTGGCGGACTTGTCGAAGGGTCTTTAACAGCAACTTGTCTTGATTTTAACACACAAACTATAAAATGGAAGGAAACTTCAAGAATAGGCGTAAAGAGAAGAAGGTCGGCTTGCTCGGTATTTGAAGGAAGAATCATAGTGTCTGGTGGACATGGTTATGGCGGAGGATATGGTCGTGACAGTGGATTGAGAACTGTTGAAGCGTACGACCATGTAGCTGATGTCTGGTCGAAAATGCCCGATATGTATCAATGGCGATTCGATCACAAATCAGTTGCTGTGAGGAACAAATTGTTTATATTTGGTGGATTCGGTAGTAAGGACACCTGTGAGGTGTTCGATTCGTCTGCTGGCCAGTTCGCAATGATAAACAAACCTCCACCGCATAGCTTATCTCACCCAGTTGAAGTGATTGCTGTAGGAAGCAAGATTTTTGTGTTTCTTAACTTCGGTGTTGTGTTAGTTTACAACTTTGACAACGATACATGGTCGAGCTCGAGAGAATATTGTGAAGCAACAAGTTGTGTGGATATGTTTTCTTGCGTTAAAATTCCTTTAAAAACATGTAGAAATAATGAATTTTCGCGAACCAGGTCCATAGAGAAAACTTTTGAGCACATATTTTGATTTAAAGTAGCAGGAAAAAAAAACTAGTATTGATTTGTCTTATAAAGTATATCGATAATGTACGATTCTTTATTTTTTAATTTTCCAAAAAGTATTTTAAAAGCTAAAATTTGATATAAAAAATATAAAATATATATAATTAAACGTGAATATAATTTTTCTGTGAAAATTTATTTTGGTTTTTGTAAGAACTGTTAAAAAAAAATTCTAAAAACTTTATAAAACTAAAGGTATCAACATTGTTCTTTAATATGATTAGTTTTGACGAAAAATATGAAAAAGCCTGTTATTTTAGAAAAAAACATTAATGTGTCTAAGTTTTTTTCTGTTGTAAATGCCTTTGTTTTATAAATGTTCATTTTGAGCGTGTTTTACTAAAAGAAATCGTTTCATTAAAAACTTTTAGTAATAATTGTTAATACACTTTTTTTATATTAGCCAACTGCAAACTTTTTTTTATGATTTTTGTAGGTATGATTTTAAGTATTTTCTATAAACCGTAAACGAAAATAGACTATGTCAACAGAAATCAAACAAATCATACATTTTCTTAATACTTAAGGAGATGATTTTTAAAAATAGTTTAAAGTAGTTTTAAACAATAAAGTAATACGTAAGACTCCAGAAACAAAAATTACCTTAAGCCCACATCGTATATTTTAGTTTAAACGGAACTTTTGCTAAACAAATAAAAAATTGATCTTCCTTTATAAAACCCAGCACTACTGTTTATTAACTTTTTAAATCTTTTCTTTTTTTAAGTTTCAAGTTATAATATATTAATTTATCAACATAATCGGTCAGCTACGACATTTTTTGATAAGTCCCACCCTAAAACGATGGACCGCCAACTAGAAAAGTTGCCAACCCAAAGTCTACTAAGATTGCGTTAAATAGAAATTAAAAATAGTTCTGATCAAATGCTTCGTATGATGTTGCTTTGTTTTTACTTTTAATGATGAGTTTTAAAGTACTAAAAAAGATAAACCTAGTTTAAAAAAAATATTTTAAAGTGTTAACCTCAAATGGAAATTATTGCATTAAATACGGAGTTAGGTTATTTAACGAATAATATAAACAACATTATTATATGTTAAAAAAAAAGAATTTATTATAAAAATTATAAAAAAAACTAGTCTAATTTTTTAACCAAGTATTATTCCAACATTAAAAGTCAATAATCGTAATTTTATCAACTCTGTCTTTAACTACAGTTTAACAAGATTTCCCCGTGTTTTTTAAAATGTTGCATTACAATAAAAATTTATAATAACAACAAAATATTTAAAGTAGACATTATGTGTGTTCGTATTTGTCAAATAAACGCATATTTATAAAACTAGCTTTTATTAACAGTGATTAAAACTTTTGGTTTACGGTGTCAACTAATTCGAATTCTTTCTCTATTTTTAAGTCAGCTCTAACCCGTTTTTTTCCTAGAGCTCGCGAACGGCAGTTTCTTTACTGTTTTTGACAACTTATATAAACTTTATCTAACCCATGGATAGATTGAACTTTTAAAAGGAAATTGATGAGATGCAAACATAAACAACATACAATTTCGTTTATGAAAAAATTAAAAATATATTTTGATTGATAGCGCTTACCAGGGATTTTTAAATTATTTACGTAAATATTTGTTTTTTAACAGTTCTTTGATGTTTATTAAAAAAAAAAGTGTGTCTATTATTTATTGTATTATTCAACATAAACTATCTTAAAAAAATTAAGAGTGTCATAAAATGAGAGTCAGATGTTTTAAAACTTTAGTTACTTAGTTTATCAAGTTATCAATTTTTTTACTTTAGTTTTACATTGCAATAGAAAACTATTGTTTACAGGTCACAGTTTGTTTATTACAAGCTACACTATTTTTAGTCTTGTTTAGAATTATTTCTGAAAAGGGGGTTTTTTATTATGAGTTTCCTTGTAGCAGTTAACTAATGATGAACTTGGTCAATATCTGCAATGGAAAGAAAAAGAAAGACAATGTGAAACTGAAAAAGAATAATGATCATAAATTCATTACTTATTTTAGAAATTTACAATTTTTTAACCTCAAATTTATTGCAACAGTAAAAATAATTAAATTTATAAGTGTTGACCATGTGTTTATTAATGTTCAACTTATAGAGAACATTTTTCAGGGTTGTTCTTGTATAAAGAGGCCAACAAGAAAAATGTGAATGTACATGATCATAAAAATCGAAATCTTTGGGAGGACACGGTGTGGTGCCCATAGTAGACTATGATTTTTATTTCTTAATATTGGCAGTAATGGGTTTAAAAAAGAGTGCATACCATTTTTTTCCTTTAAGAATTTATTTTTCTAATTAGTTTTAGTTGAAAGAAAAATAAAAAAATTAGCTTAAAATTAAATTTTATTAAAGTTTTAAATAAAACTTATCAAATTTATTTACACATATATGGTGTGAGGCTCAATGACCATAAAGTCTTTCTCCACACCAATCCATTGACCATAGTTGTGAGCATTCACTTTTTTTTTCTTTCTTTACTGAATGTTAATATTTCTTAAAACTTACTATTTTAATTAAAAAAAGACTGACATATTGTGGTTTAGATTGTTTAACTTATTTATACCTGTAAAAGTTTTTGTTCACTTTGAAATTTTAAAGAACACAGTCTCAAACTATTCTTTTTTAAACATAGTCATCTGATTGGAGTAAAATTTAACTTTTATTTGAAAAATGTTAATAGTAATATAAAAAAATATTTCAAAAAACTAGTTTAAGCGTAAGGTTTAGCCTTTTATAAGTAAAGAGCTATTTGAAAAAAGTTTTAATTTCTACCTATCGCAATTATAATTCCTTTCTGGAATTTTAATTAAAAATATTTGCTCATAGTCAGTACTATGAAAAAAGTCTTCCACTGACCATGTTTATATTTAAAGTATGATTGGAAATCAATAAAAAAATCTTCTTAACAGCAAAAATGTAATGAAATATGCAAGAGTAAAACACAAGTAAATACTAAATAAAACCTAATTTGAAGTTTTAGCACTAAAACTTATTTTAATAGTTTTCAAAAAAAATTCTTTAGATAAAAAGTACCTTGCAAGCTACAAATTTTTTTTTACTTGTCCCTACTTTAAGAAAGTGTTAAAAAACATACTTTTGTTTGTTTTAATTTGTTATTGTGATGTCATAATTATTGACAGGGTTTCCTAAAAACCTGGTATCTTTTAAAAACTTGGAATTTTAAAATTTAGGTCAAAAGTTCTTGAATTTGTACATAGCCAATACATGTGCAAATAAAATTTACCAATTCTGTTATTTTAATTTAATAACATCTTAAAACTAAGTATCATCTAAGATAACCAGGAAATTTATTATCATTATTCTTTATCAGTTTCACATTATATTTCTTTCTTTTCATTGCAAAAATAAATATTGCTAAGCTCATTATTAGTTAACTGCTACAAGGAAGCTCATAATAAATAACTCTTTTACAGACATCATTCTAAATAAGGCTTTTGATTTGACACAAATAGTATATCATATAAATATAATGAATAAGTTGTTATTTACGTTTATTTTTACAAAAAAGCACATTCAAAGTAGCTTTACAGCATTTTCAATGTTTTAATACTTTGTGCAACCATTTTTAACTTTTAGTCTAATTTTGTACTAAAAAAGACCCAAAAACATATTTTTTTTAATTGAAAGCCAACTTGAAAGTTTTTATATATTTTTAACAGCATAAAAATGAAGCTCAACTTATTTAATTCCTTAGGACTTGGTGCACAAAAAATCTTTCGGCTATCAAGTTGCACACACTAAGAATACCTTTTAATGTCTTGCCCAGGATGAGGGTCATAAAAAATAGGTAAACAACAATCACCAGAAAAAAAGTATTATATGTAAAATGTGGGGATTTGTACAATTTTATTTTTCTTGAAAATTTTGATTTGTCTTCATAATCACTAAATAGATTGACACCTGACATTTAGCAATAACACACTTTTTTACTTAAGATTTTTATTTATTTATTACAAAACATTATTTTAATTTGCTTGGCAATATGGCCTTGCAGATTCAGATTGATAAACCTTTTACTAAAAAGACTTTATAATACTGCCTAAAAAAACAAATGATCTAGTGTACGAGTTGACAGATTAAAAAAACAGTTTTGATATGCGTTTAACAACCTCTACACTTAACTTTTGCCGTTATTTTAATTTAGGATTATTTTAGTTTTCAAAGTAAAAACTATTATATTAATTTAAATAGGCTTGTAAAGAAAGTAAAATTAATGAAACCATTTTTTATGGCCTGCAAGCTACAATTTGCTATTTGATCCTGAAAAGTAAAATAAGTTATAACACAAAAGTAGTTTGTGTTAAGTTAACCAAAAAAATTATTTTTTAGTTAAGCAAGGTAGCAGTTTTTACTGCACCAACTTTTCTATTGTCTTGATGACCAATAGGTCTTTTTATACACCAAGTCAATTTTTATGAGCATAAGTTTAATGTTCATGAATACATTTTTTTATTTATTACCAACCAGATGTTGGGTGAATTAAAACTTTAAAGTTGATATATATATATAACAGGAGTGCACCTATATTCAAGCTTGGACAATTCAAATTCAAAATTTTTAGGAGTCATAACTTAAAAAGTGTCGTTTGAAAAAAAATGTATGTAGTTCTTATTAATATCTACAAGCCATTTTTCCTTTATTGCAAAATAGATAAATGAAAATTTAAGATGTGTTATAATAAATTTCAAAGTATATTAACTTTAGTAGTTATTAAATATCTCAAGGAATATTCATAAGTTTCCAAAAAAGAAAAATTGGCTGGTAGATATGTATAGACATGCCCTAAAAATGATTTTTTTAATATATATAACTTTTTAAGAAGTGGTCTCTTAATTTTTTGTAATAATTAGAATTTTCATGTATTTATTAAATAAAAGTTTAATATTTTCTAGAGCCCTTTATAATTTAAAAGCATTAAAATATAATTAAACCAAATGGACATTCAACTGAGGGAGGCCATTGAGACTTCAGACAGCGCAAAACAGCACAAATGTCATTTGGAAGAAAAGCAAAACGCACTGAAGACTGCAATTGAACAAGTTGTTCAGAGTGCTGCAGAATCCAGGGAGAATATTGTGAACTATTTTGAAGATCTGAAAAATGAACTTACTGATGTTAGTGGCAAACCGAATAGTTTTTACCATTGTTTAGTGTGTTATTCAAAGTAATTTATGATAATATTGCACTTATGGTATGTATTGTTATTTAACTCTGTTGTTTTTTTTTTTGGAACAGGGTTTACCGAAATTGGGCCATTTGCTGCAAAGGCAGGCCATGAGTAATATAGGGGACCATAAGGCCATAGTTTTTTTAAACTTACACTAGATTTTATAGATTTGGTTATGAAAAGCAAGAAAAAAGTCTGAAGCGTTTTTAAGGGTAATTTTGAAACTTAAACTAGGTATTAGAGGAAACTTTTAGAAATTTAAGGGGCCATAAACTGTAAAAATCCGAGGCCATAAATTAAAACTTACACTAAATATTTTGGAGTTAGTGGTGAAGAAAAAGCAAAAAAAAAAAAGGAGGTCTTAAAAGAAGTTTTAAGAAATCTTGTTGGAGGGGCCATAGTTTTTGTAATTTCTTCCAAGTAAGCCATATGAATAAAAATTTAAGAAAGCTTGATATAGAAGTTCTCTTTTATTACATTTTACATTACTTATCATAAGAAGTTTATTGATTAGTTGCTAAAAGTCTCAAAAAGTTAAGGATTTCAGTTTTGTTAAGACCACAATATGGTATAAGGTTTTTATTAGCTCAGTATTCTGATGCAGATTTTAAATTAACTAAAAAAGTGTTGCAAGTTGTTTTAAATTGAATTTTTTTTTACATAGTATGGTACAAATTGGTGAAAAAAATTATTTTATAAGAAATATAGGATAAAAATTAGTGTTTTTAAGTAGGTTTTGAATAAAAAGTGAAAATCTAAAAGGTTAAAAAAAATGTTTCATAGATTTATATTTTACTTAATAGTCAAGCAATTTTTTTAAACTTTAAAAATATATCTATTTAAAAACGTGAACAGTATTTAGTTTTAATTTATTTTATGTTTAATAAAACTACTTTTTATATTTAATTTTACAATATTTATTTCTTATAACTTTTTCAAATATATTTATATTTAAGTCATGCAAGGAAATCAATTTTAAGTTAATATAACTAAATTTTAATGAAGATTAATATAAAATTCTTTTGATATAATCTTATATAAGAAGCTTTTTTACAAAAACTATTATTAGAACAAGTTTAATTTACTTTTAAAACTAGATCATAGCTTTTTTATAAGTACAAATATTGTTATTGCTTATCTTGACAACTTGAAACATTTTCAACTCTGTTTAATAAAAAAAATAATTGGTATAATTATATATAGTACGTTTTTGTACTAGATTTTTAATATTTAAAAATGCTTAAATTTTTACTTTTTTATATTAATTTCAAGTGTTAAAATAGTTAATAATGACCAATTTCAGTAAAAAATCCGCTCCCTTATTTGTTTTCAAAGTGCTTTCTATAATTTGTTTGCAAATTTTTTTTTTTTTTGAAATTTGATAACAGATATAAGTTTTATACTTTATTTCTTAAGCATTCTTAATTAATGTTACTTGATATATTTAAAAAATTCTGTCAGAACAGAATTTAAAAAAATTAAAAAATAAAAATTTTATAACAAAAAAACAAAAAAAAAATGTTTTTTGTTTATTTTTTATATGATTTTTTTTTTTCAATTTTAAAAAATTCTTTTGACAGAATTTTCTAAATATATCAAGTAACATGTCCTGAAAACTTGAGGTTTTATCTCAAAAAACGTAGAAGAAGATAGATTTTTAGTGAAATAGTCTATTTTTGCCGTTTTAGTTTGCGCCTATTTTATTTAGTTAGGAACCTATTGTTGCCTCTGACTTTGACCGGCTATATCTCAAAAATTGTTTTGAATTTTTTAAATCTGTAAAAAGCATTTTGTAGCTTAGTAAAAACTATATAAAATAAGATCAAAAACTAAAAGGGTGTTTGCCCCCCCTATTCCCTTAATTAGTCTTTTTTAATGATTTATCTCAATATTTATATTTTGCTTATATGCACTTTCTGTATGTTTTTTACTGTTTAAAAAACTTACAATTGCAAATAACCTATTTATATGAGCTATGGTTTTTAATACTTCTATTATTTTATACCCAATAAAAGTGTGGTAGTAAATTCAACATAGAAATGTCAAAAGTTTTAGTGATTTAAATTTTTAAAGATTGTTGCTAATGTATTTTTGATCAAATTAGTTAATTTAAACATTAAAAACTTATAGTAATTAACAATCAAATGTTGGTTAGTTTAATTGTAGGTATATAATATTTTTTAAAATATTCAATTGGGATTTAAAATAAACTTAAACAACATAAAGTTGAGAAAAAAACTATCAATGATGCCAATATTTCTGATTACAATCTATAACTCTTTTACACAAGTTTTGGCTAGTTAATTTCCTTATCAATAAAAAGACTCAAAGACTTCAATACTCACCTTGTATACAAAACACATAGATAAAAGTAAAGCTAAATGCGCAATCAACACTACACAAGTAATCAAAACAAAATTGTGTGATAAAGTTACAAAATAATTAGCGTTATTTCTTTTAATGTATCAGTATTTAAAGGTTTTTAAAGTTCTTACACTTGACAAATTTTTTAAGTTTGATTTGTTTTAGACTTTAAAAACTGTTGAAAATAAACCAAAGCACCTTTAAATGCATAAAACCATTTATACTTTATAACAGGCGTGTGAAAGAAAACAGGAAAGCATGCTGGAACAACTCTCACGCTACGAGCAACGCGCTCTACTGCCGCTGCAAGACTGCCAACAAATCATCAAGGAAGGTTTGATCGAAACAACAGTGGTGGTCGACGCCGGCGAGAAACTGCTCTCGCAAGATCAAGACAGCGAGATTGAGACCAAAGACTTGGAGAAGTTCATTGAAATGGCGAATCGGGTCGAACTTGACATTGTGCCCGAGGTGCCGATGGCTAACGAGGTGGACTACTTCACTGCTGTGCTCGAGGAAGATTTGCCTGGAGATATTTTATATTCCATTGAAAATTCAGGTTTCGTTTTTCTTTATGTTGAAGCTAGCTGTGAACTAGGGGATTTATTGTTTCTGTTATAAAATAAACAACAAATAAAAAACGCTTAAGTTTTTCGCACGTTTGTTCCATTTATTTAAATGGTCATTTACACTTTTATAAATTTTTACTTTCAAATTTGTAATTCATTTTATTTTTTGCCTGCTAACGTTAAAAACTAAATTTTACAAAAGTCTGCCTAATGTAACATGCTTATAAAAAATTACAAACGTTCAGGTCACATATGCAAACGTCCGCCAGTCAAGTTCACCACCCTCACGCAGTACCCCGGTGGCTTGTACATTTCCTGGGAGCTGCAGGAAGACTTCCAACCACCGGAGGGCGCCACCACGCAGTACAGGCTCCAAAGCTGCGTGGGCAAGGTCCACAAGCACACGAAAAACCCCAACTTCAGGGACGAGTACGAGGGGGGAGGGCGGCAGTGCGTGGTGAGGAACCTGACCGCCAAAAGCCTGTACACGTTCAGAATTTGCTGCTGCAGTATTGACGACGGGGACTCACCTAAACGATGGTCGCCGTGGAGCATTTACCATGAAAAAATGGTCCAGATACCACCTCATAAATGGATGATGTCTGATGACGCCAAGGACAGTTACGAGCTTGAAGAAAAAGGCCAAACCGCTCTGAAGACTATAAAGAATGAGGCAGTGATATACACCGGGCCTTCAGAGCACTTTGTTAATTTTCCCGCGCAATTCCGCGTGGATTCGGCGGGAAAGAGGGTGGGAACTGCAGACTGCATTGCAGCAACTTTCAGGCGGGAAAGTGGTGGTGGTCTGCATTTAAAAGATTCAACTTTTGCGTTTCACGCAGACGGAACTGTGTGGATTAACGGTAAGGCGAGCACAACAAGATTTCCTAATTTCTACAGGTTAGTTTGTTGTGACTAGGTAATTTCTGTTTTATTTTTAAATATTTTTTGTATTAAAATTGTTTTAAAGCATCTAAAGTTTAATGGCTTAGATTACTTTGTAAATTGAAAAACCCGTTTGATATTTCAGAACTAATATTTAGTGGTTTTTAATGTTTATTTAAGTTTAAAGTTTTTTTGAAGTAATAAGAATATAATAGAGCTTTCAAAATTAAGTTGTGGTGTTATACGAACAAAATAAAATGCTCAGAAAACTAGTTAAATTTTATACTGGTTGACGGGTACATTTCTAAATGTAATCAAAAGTATTAGATACTTTTTGGTTATGTAATTTAGAGATATAAAACAAACAATAAACTGATGAGATAAGAATAAAAAAATATAAATAAATACTTTTTTAGTGTTTTTACTTATTTTTATCATTTAAAAAAGTTGTTTATACTAAAATTTTCATCAAATTATTAATAACTTTTTGGAGGTATGGTACTTAGTTTCTTGTTAATGCTTACATCAGGGTTTCCAAAAAACCTTGAAACTTGGAAAAACCTCGAATCTGACAATTTAGGCTAAAAAACCTGTAATTTGATAAATTTTGAATAAAAACCTGGAAAAACCTAAAATATTTTAAGAATTTCGACATGTTAAGTAAAGTGTCGATTTGACTCAAAAATCTGTAATATTGATAAGAACTTTTGTCATCATTAAAAATATTTTTTATTAAAAAACATTTAAAGTAGCTTTAGAGTATCTTTTCAATACTTTGTATACTATGTAACACAGTTTCTTATCTTTAAACTAAAAATATACCTAAAAATGTGTACTTTTCAAACCTGGAGGAAATTTTGAAAACCTGGAGAAAATTTGCCAAAAATGTTTGGCAACCCTGTTACATTTTTTTTTTCTGTTATTTTTTCTGTTATTCTTTTCAACGTGTGTTTTAAGTATTGATTTAAATATTTCACTGTCTTAAATGTAACTTTGCCTTATTACGTTTACATTGTAATTTCCTGTTATGCCTTGATGAAATATATTGAAATTGATTAAGTGAGCTATTGCATGGTTATAAATATTAATTGGTTTGAAACATTTGATGTGAACATTTGATGATGGAAAATAATGATTGTTATTTTGTATTTGTTAAACGTTGAAATATTATAATTTATCAAACTAAATTTAATGAGAATAGTTTTTGAGCACTTACTTGAAACATTTTACTTTTACTTTAAAACATTAAACAAACACTTAAAACGAATCATTTTGAAACATTTGTATGATGATTTCATCAGTAAAAAAACACACTTTAGTATTCTTTTATAATTATTAAAGTTGTCAAAGAACTATGTTTCCTAATAAAAGCATAAGAATAGTTTAAAACTTGCTGACACATTCTCAACTAATGATACAAAAAGTACAAAACTACATGTTTTTTTTTCAACAAATTTATTTTAGCGTTAATATAACTTACTTCTAAAGTTTTCCACTCTTCTTACAGTTTTGCATCTATTTTAATACTAGTATACGATTTTTTTTAATTTTAAGGATAAAAAAATTCAGTTACAAAATAAAAACATAACACTCTTAGTTGAAAGAAGCTTTGAAAGTTGACCAATTAAGGAATATGAAAAAATTGTTCTTAATATTGTAACATTGCAACTATTATATTCCCACAGAGGCATGGTAGTAATGCAAATGAAGCTACTGTCATATTATTATTCAAAAATATACTGAGTTGTTTTTTCCCGATAAATTTTCATTGTAAAATAATACACAAAGAAAATAGTTATAGTAATTATATTAACACAGAGGTATGGTGGCAACATTCGTGATAATATGGGACCGTGGAGTTTCCAGGAAGGTTACCATGGAAACGAGGCTGGGTGTCAAGCTGTCGGTTGGCAACAGTGAAGCGTTGTTCCACTGGCAACCTTTCAAGCACGACACCAAGTGTTCGAAGGAATTGAGCTTCGCCATGCACTTCAAACTACCCGGATGGAAAGTTACTGTTTATTAAAAATAATTAGCTTTTTTCTTTTAGTTTAATATTCAAAATTAAAAAAAAAATTGAGACTTTTCTTTACGGGTAAGTAAATTACTTTGTTTAAGTTATAACAACCTTTTATTAAAGCTTTAAAAATAATTATTGCACTCTTTTTATTTGTGGTGAAAAGTAGTGTTTTCCAAAGTATGCACAGTAAGATAAGTACTTCTTGTAAAGTGTGCATTTAGAAACACTGCTATATAGTGCTGACAAAAATCTCGTCCATTCTACTCTTCATCTTATTTAGAAATTTCAAATAACTTTTTGAGACCAATAGTTTTTTAGATACCTAAAGTTTTATTTTACAGCTTTCAAAATCATGTAAGAGAACTTATAATTAATAAGCTTATATAACAAAAGTTTTAATGCATATTTCTCAATAGTTATTTTTTCATGTAGGTGATATTGAGTCAAATCAAAATTTTATGTATTATATTTTAACTTATCATTCCATATACAGCTTATTTAAAATGTACTAGCAAATCATTTAAATCAAACTATTTGATATTATTGTGTCTGAGTTTATGACTTGTGTCTTTCTTTGACTTTTATTTATTTTACGTTTTGTTTTTGTCTTTTTATGTCTTCGTTTTCAAATGTTCAATTCCACATTATGCAGAACTATTCAATTAGTACACATTAGGTTTATATAAAAATCATCTCAGTATTTCCTTGCCAAGCAAGATTATTAGCATTTAAAAGCATTTTTTCCCTTTTTTTTTTAAATAAAGTTTGTCTTATAACTTTAAACATATAAGCATTTCAATATCATCATATTAAATTATGTTCAAGCATTAATAGCTTTTCAAATTAACATTTTTTTATGTTTTGTTAAGGTCTGTTATTGAAAAGATATATTTTTGCCAAGGTTATTTTATAGTTTATTGTAACTACAATGTTAAAACTAAGATCTTTTTTTGTACTGAAATGAAAATAGTTATACTAAGCTAAATACTTAGTTTTAGTGAACTAACCTTAAAATTTTAGCAAATAGTTTGTACACAATAAGAAAATTTGTTTGAGATAAAATATTTTACTTGATCTAATTCTATATACGTTTTATAAACATTAATTATTAATTGTAAGCATTTATTACTTAATATATTTAAGTTGTAAATAAATACAAATTGAGAATTGAAAAAACTAATGAATATAAAACATTTAATTTCAACCATGATATAATTTGACTTTTAATCTATGTAAAATCCAAAACAAAAGTTTCATTGTTAAAAAATTAATGTAATATTTAGCAGCATTATAAACATTTTTTTTTCAGAATTATGTCTCTAAATAGCTATTAATTATATTCACAAGTCTGGAAATTTGAACAAAACAGGCACTGTTCTTACTTTTGTTTTATAGTTTACTTTTTTTTTCGGATCAGTAATTAACAAATACTTTTTTTTTTCTATAGCTCTATCATTTAGATTTAAATTAAGACCATTATTTAGTGAACAGTTAACACAGTTACTTATATGAAATGTTGTTTAATTAAAACTCTTCTAACCTAAAACGGAAAAATATGTCTGCTAAATTTTAAGCAATGCTTTGAAATATAATTTTCACAACCTTTTTAATACTTGTTAAATAATTTATATACGTTTCAAGCGAGAGATTTAATAGTTAGTCAGAGTGTATTCTGTCAATCCTTTACTAATATAATGCCAGAAGTGATTGAGTTTTTTTTAAATTTTATTGAGTTAAACAGTTTATATTTTAGTTTTACTTTTAAATCTTCAATTTGTTAAGTTCAAAACTTTCAACTAAAAAATGTCATTGTCTAATACTTCACATTATAGTACAATGAGAAAGCAAGGTTGTTTTTAATGCAGCATTCCGGACGGCATTAAATTTTAGCTTACAAGTATGGTAACAACCACTAAGTTTAAGAAAATATATGTAGATAACAGGGTTGCCACTCGGTCAGGAAAAAATTTTAAAAAATGACAAAATCCAGGAAAAAATGGGGGGTTTTGAAAAAAATTCAGGAAATTTGATAAAATTTTTAAAAAAGTCAGATTTTGTCAGTTTAAATTTACAAAATTCCTTGTTTTCCAAAGCCTTCAAATTGTAAAAATTAGTTAAAAGTCCTTTAAAGTCAGAAAAACATTGAAAAATTTTTCTAGAAATTTACAAAATTATTTAAGTTCCAATGCCTTCATCTGGTATAAATTAATAAAATATCCTTTACAAAACTGCAAAAATTTTATATTAACATATTGAACAAAAGACCTACTTGTACTTTACTTGAACAAGCAGATTTTGTAAGCTTTTTAGTATTGATGATCTGTAGTAAAGACACTTCCATAGTAAAACTGTGATACATACAAAAAGTTTATCTAGAATAATTTTAGAGTACCAAAAGAAATGAAGCCAACAAGTTGTGGCTTGATTTAGAGAAAAGATTCTCTTCAAAAAGTATAGGGGCAGCAGATGAGAGCGATTTAAATAAAGTGAGGCAAATGATTTTAACTGCCAAGAAAATGAAGCGAAATGAAGTTCAGCTGAAGGAAACCATATCTTCATTAGATGAAGAGGTTGAAGTGCTAATAAAAAACGGAGAAAATAAATTTTAGTACATACATTCGAAAAGACAGTATTTGATTAAGTTTTTTGTTTGTTATTGTTTTAAGGTTTGAGTTGTGAAAGTTCCTTATATGTCGTTTGTTTATCTAGATACATTTATGCTAGGAAATACTAAAAAATTGTGTTCTTTATTGTTTTAAGGTTTCAATTGTAAAAATTTGTATTTGTTTTAAGATTTTAGCTGTGAAAGTTCGTTATTAATTCAAAGTTTTAATTGTAAAAGTTCCTTATATGTCGTTTGTTTATCTAGATACAGTTATGCTAAGCAATACTAAAAAAATTGTGCGTTTTTTCAGACAAGCTGTGTTTATAAGGTAGTACTACAAGTATTTTGCTGATAGAGCTGTTTATTACAAACATTAATCATACACAGATGGTTTAAGTGATGTACTGGAAGTTTGATGATAAAATTCAGCAAAAAACTGTTGTTTTTAACCTGTATAAAAATTAGATTGAAAGCTTTATATAGTTTCAAGTGTTAGATTATGTATTTTAGAATAAGTTTAATTTAAGAGTTTGATTTAGAAAAGTCAGGAAAATTTAGGTAAAAAGTCAGGAAAAAGTCAGTCAATTTTCTCAGCTTGATCAGTGGCAACCATGAGATAATTGACTGGTAAAGAGTTTGTCATATAGACAGGGCCAAATGTTTTAAAGCTTTAGTAAAGTAAGTGATTAATTAAACAAGTCTAAAAATCCTGTTTTGAACCTTTTTTAGTAAAACTGTGATATCTACGTTGCTACAAAATCCATTAGAATATTTTATGAAATGTAAATTTATTACATTAAGTTTGAAAGTGGTAAAAGTAATAAAAATAACTTACAGTTATGACGAGATGAAAAAAGAGACTTCAGAAAAGTAGGTTAAAAAAAGGTTGATAATAGTTTCTTAAAAACACAGATTTTTTGGAAAACAGTTAACTAATTTGTTTTTTTACAAATATAAAACAGCTTAATCAACTTGAATAATTTTAAATTTGAAAACTTTATTTACTACAAAATTCAATTAAAATAATAAGGTTTCAGTTTACTATACTTACTCGATTATATTCAAATATACAGTTCCAAATATCTACAAAAGTATTTTAAAGACAAATTTAAGTATACTAAACATTAAACTGTATTACCAAAAAACTTAACACAGCCTAAAATCACTTTTTTTAAAATTATTAATTTTTACAAAAAAAAAAGTTTCTCAAACACTATTTAAATTTGAAACTTTGTAAAGAAATATTCCTAACTTTTAAGTGTCTGGACCATTGTTGTTATAACAAAAAAAAGTTTATTCACTTTAGTACTCAATTTACCAACTCTGATCTGGACATATTCTGTGAAAAGTCTTAAAAACTTTGAGTAATGTAGCTTTACTAAGAATAAGCTGTTGTTAAAATATTTATTGTTTTGTAGTTTAATAAAAAGTTTTTTTCAGAAAATTTTGTTATTTTTTGTAGAATATGACATTTTTTCTTTACCTAAACGATTACACTTTGTAAAGTACTGCTATTGTATCTTATTTACTATTTATATGTAAAACGTAAAAAAAAAAGTTAGACTTTTATTGCTTAAAATTTTACAATGATAAAAATGTACAAGCTAAGTACTATCTAAAAATTAAGTACAGCAACATATTGAAATCAAGAGGTAGAGTTACAGCTAAACGATAGATATAAATTAAAACTTAAGTTATGAAAAAGTTATTCTTACATAACAAAACAAGTATCCCAAAAATGTAATAAATCTAACTTTTATATTTATTGTTTGGTGAACTTGGTTGCATCTCATTGTTCTGACCGTTCTTCATTGTGATGTTTTGCAACTTGGACCCACTGTGGGTGATAAACAGTGCGGCCTTCGTTTTTCGGGTCAGTAAAATCAAAGTAAATATTTCGTCGATCGTGAGTAGAAACCCCTGGTATAAGTGTTATACACAATATTTTGCCCTCATCACACATTTTTTCGATTTCTATCTGGTCTATGAGGTAAATAAAATTTACACCTTCCTCTAAAAAACTCTCTAAAATGCTGGAATCATGTGTAAAATCACCAAAAGGATCATTACTGACATCATCTTCACAAAAAAATGAAATCTTGCCTAGGGAAAAGGTAAGCTTTCCGGGAATCGGGTTTCTTCTTTCTAAAACATAATCAGGAACTTCATCATTTTCAGGTCCTCTACCCAGATATTTTACAAAATAGGGAAATATTCCACCTTTTTTAAATTTTCTTAAATCATTCGCGCGACACGATTTCATTGTTGTGGTTAAACTTTTGTAAAAATTTTTATCTCTTTGCATAAAAATAAATATTAGGGTATTTGAAATCAAAATTATTAAAATACTGTTATGCGATGTAATTAGTGACCTATATAGATTTGTAAAAACAAAAAATTCTTCATCTATTAAAGTTGAATAAACTTATATTTAGTTTGTGATAAAAATATTTATTGAACGCAAATATTAAAAGATTTTCTAACTTAAAATAATATAAAACTATGCTTTTCGAATTTCGTTTTGCAAAAACAGTTAGCTAGTAAGCAAAGTCTGTTAACTAATATGAATGTGTTTTGAATATTTAACAGAATTATCAGCTTAAGCTAAATATAGTTACTATTTGATATTATTCATACAAACGTTTAATCATAATTATATTTATTAAAAGTATAAATGTCTGGCCAAAAAGTAGTCTTTAGCCTGAAGAAACCTAGGTGAACACAAGTAAAATTGATCTTACATTTAAATAAGCTTTTAACTTAATTTTCGGTGCACAATAACTAATTATACTTAACAGATGATCAATAATAGTGATCATTAATAGTTTTTAGCTTCTAAATAGTTTTTTATGTATTGATATACTTTTTAAACTTATCGACCTACAAAAATTTTTTCATCCAATATGGCCAACAAAAAACTTTTTAAGACAATTCTGGCCGACCAACTAGAAACGTTTTTTACTCCTAATGTATATAAATAAAAATTACTAACGTGCTACATAAAGTTTTAGATTAGATTGATTATTTGATACCAAGTTTTAATTTTTTTTTTATTTATTAACTACATTCAGGATTATGATTTTTTTCAATGCAAGTACGTACTGGTTTAACTACTGTAAGCTTTTATTTTCTACTGATTTTGTTAGAGTTTACTTACTTTAAAATAATAGAAAGACTATGCAAAATGCAGTTTGAGGTTTTTTTTTTTGATTTACTACTATAATTTATTTGCGTTAATTTGTAAAACATTTGCTGTTAAAGTTTTTACTGCAAAATTATTCTTATACATTTTTATATAGTAGTTTTGTTATTATGTTTAGGAAACTAAAAAAAACAAAGTATATATATTTACTAATGTTTTACTTGATATAAAACTTTAGACTACTTTATTTATAAAAAGAAATGATCAACATAGCTAATTCTGTTTTTCCCAAACAACATATTTAGAATACAAAAAAAAACACAAATATTTATAAATTATAAAAAAAAATAAGTAAGATTTTGAATTTACACAACATTTTTATATTTTCAATTTTAACAAAGCAACTCTTTTAAGCTCTTAAAATACATCGAAAAGTATTTTAACTTTATATAAATACTAGTAAAAACATATAAGATTGAACAATTCGGTTATATTTTAACACTTCATTATACAAACTAAAACAGAAGTGTTAAACCTATAAATAAGACTAATGTGTGGTCATTGTTTAGTAAACTCAAGAAACTTAAGGTATAAGAAAATTTAATAAAAAATATACTGGAATATTTTACACGGTATTCTACTTTTATTTTATGATTTTTAATTGTTTTAATCAGCAATTGTTCTAAAACTTAGTAAGTAATCCAAGTAAAAAGTGTTAAATAATTTGTATTAACTCTAAAAGATAAGACAACTTTTTTTTTTTTTTTTGTGAGTTCTAGCATAAAGTTTCTATCAAAGTGTAAATCATATTGTTATATGTCAAATTTAGGGGTGGGCAACGTTTTTCAATCAACGGGCCGGATCCGGAAATATTTAGTCTTTTGCGGGCCGGAGTATTTTGAATTAGTTATTTACCGGATCCAGTGTCCGGATCCAGTCGAACAATGACTTTTCAGATCCGAATCCGACTGGATATTAATTTTAAGTCGAGATCCGGATCCAGTCGGATTCTAATTAAAATATAAGCTTAGGATCCGGCCGGAATCTAGTTATATTGATACAGTGGATCACTTTTTTGAATCCTCAAAATTCACAAATCTTTCTCAAGTCTGACAACTTAAGATATTTATTGAGACATGTCAGATTTTAAAACAATGTCTATGAAAATAATTGACATTGTAGTTGACAAAGGTACATATGTTAAACATCATACTTAAAAAACACTATGCTTGGGGTAATTTGACAAAACGATATTGCAACTAAGTTAGAACAACACAAAGTATTAGGACAAAATGGTATATTTATTTGAACACATTAATTTACAAAGGCATTTTTTAGAATGTTTTTAAAGTCAAATTCTTACAGTTTTGATTTGTAAAAATATGAAGCAAAGTTTTTAAAAACTTTGTAATATTGACCCTTCACGGGTCTGTCACTTTGCTTGCGGGTCGGTCATTTTCATTTGCGGGCCGGATCCCATTAAAGTTTGAAAAACGGTTGGGGCCGGTCGTTTTCACTCTGCGGGCCGGATCCGGTACGTTGCCCACCCCTAGTCTAGTTCATTAACAATAATAACTGAAACATGATATACTTAACGTTCCGTTTGATAACTGTTGTTGTTTAATTTTAAAAAGTAAATAAAAGTTCCATAAATGCTTTAATAAAACAGTTCTGATGATCGTTATATCAATAAAAAAATACAAGTACTTTAATTTTTAATTTAAACAAAATAAATTATTCGTAAATTCTGTTTTATAAAGTCAGGTACAATAGTAGAAAAAAAATAATAGTTTCAGTAATACTTGGTGTAATTTTCCTTGTTTTGAATATTAAGTAGTGATTATGCCTTATCATATTTAGTTGTTTATTTAGGTAAGTCTAACATTTTTAACACATTAACTTTGTTTTTATTTGAATCAGCTAGTTTGAGTTACAAAAGCAAAGTTTTCTTCAACTTATCATTTTTCAAGTTTACTTTACTATAAGTACTAATGTTATAAAAAGCTTAAAATGTTAACAAAAATTAGTTGTTGACTATAAAAATCAATATACAATCGAAATTTTTCAATAAAAAATTGGAAGGAATAAAAACACTTCGGGTTTAATCAACAGGAATGAACTAAATAATTCGAATTTTTTTTTATAAATTACAAAAACTAAGATAAAATATTTTTATTATTTTCGATTTTATAATTCATATTGAAAATATGTTTCTGTTATTTAGAATACAGTTCTGGTAGTAAAAAAAGATTGTTTTAAATGTTTTTTTTTTGTTTTTGAAAAAAAAAAACTAAAAAGAATAATTATATTTTGCTATCCAAGTTTTGAATACAAAACTTAACGAAAGTACTTTAAATTAAATCCAATAATCAATTGAAATACACGAGTAGGAAATTAAAACTAGGATGGTCTAATTGATACACACAAAAAAATACTTATCTTGAAATTTTATTAAAAAACTCGGTAGTCTTACCAACAGCTCTTTGTATGATATCACCCTTATTGAGTTTCCTTGCGACTTCTATCCACTGCGGGAAATAAACAGTGCAATTTTCGTTTTTCGGATCACTTACATCAAAGTAAATCCTTCGTTTATCGTTAGTAGAAATACAGGGGTGGAGTACTAAAAAATAAATTTTGTTGTCGTCAGATAACTTTTCACGTTCTATCAAGTACATGGGGTAATTGAAGTTTACATTGTTATCAGAAAAAAGTCCTATGAAACTAGGTTTATGTGTAAACTCCTCCAACGGGTCATTTATAACATCACGTTCGCTGTAAAACGAAACTCTTTGCATTGAAAAGGTAAGCTTTCCTGGGATTGTGTTTCGCCTTTCCAGGACATGGTCAGGAATATCGCCACTATCAGGACCTCTACCTAGGTACTGGACACAGATAGGAAATTCCCCACCATTTTTGAACTTTCTTAAATCATCAGCCCTACACGAAGCCATAGTTCTACAATTTTATTTACTTATATTCCTAAATAAATAGAAAGTTTTCCAAAATTTAAACAAATACGAGCTATTAACAAAAAAAGTTGTAAATAGTCAATGGAGGAGTAGACTACTTTTAAAGTCTAATTTACAATAACTTTTCTTTACTTTTTTTGGTTTTTTGAATTAACTGAAGTCTTTAGTGTTATAAAATCAAAAAATTATTATTTTATGTAACATTAAAACTCGCTGGTATATTGCATTAAATTCTAATTAAAATTTGTACATACAATGTCTTAAATTCTAACTTCTTCCTTTAATATTACAGCTGAAAGTTTTCTATTTGTATGTAATTGGTTTTCTTAAAGGTAAAACACATTTTTAAAGTCAGTAAAAACCAAATAAAATATGAAACCAATCTAGTTTTTAGGTATTAAGTTTGTATAATATATCAAAACTTGACTTCTATTTATTTTAGTTATAGAGTGATTTCATATATTTTATGTACTAATACTAATATAATTTTTGTTCATATTTAAAGAAAACTTTATAGGTTTTTAAAGGCTTCTTATATAGAGAAAAAAAAACTTACAAAACAGTTTTTTATTGCTTTAAGAATATATTTTCTTGAAAAAAAGAGAGCTCTGGCCTTTTATAACATTTGTTAAGTTGTGTAAAACGTTTAATCAAAAATCTTTTTTTTTTATCTTTAATAGAGTATACATAATCTAAGGCTCTAGAAAAACTAAAAAACGTTTTTTAGCTTATAAAAAAAAGACAAAAATGTTTGAAACTGAAAATAACTAAACATAAAAACTAGAATTAGTAACATATTAACACTCCAGTGTATAAAATTTAGCCTAAGTGTTAGAAACAAATAAGAAAATAATACTGTGTCAAAATTGTTAGTACATAAGTTATCATAAATTAGTGTATCATATTTAAACAAATCTTAGACGCTATCGGTTTTTTAAGCTTTAATTTACATTTTAAGAATTAATTACTTTACATAATAGCTTTTACTCGTATTTATTTATCAACTTTTAAATAAAACTATCAAAAAACTTTTAAGTACAAATATTTAGTTATTAAAAATAAAGCTATTAAGCTTATGAAGTTGCCTCACTTAAAACATGCTTTTTTTCATCTAATATGGCTTATTTAACACACAAAAAAAAAGCTTTACAAAATAGGTTTAAGAATTTACTGTAATTTGTTTTAACAACAATCTTAGTATGTTAGACATATTTACAAAAAATTCTTATAAATAGTTTTCTTATTTTGTATCGAATTCTTTCTAAATCGACTGTTTAGTAGTTTTAAGAGCGTTTTTAATGTATTAATCATTAGATTAACTATTATCTTGTTTTATTCAAGTCAACAGACTTCTAGTAAAAAATTCTAAACAGTCAATAATATACAAGAAAAACCTAGGTTTGCTTTCAATATAACTATAAGTTTTTGTTTATGATTCCACATATAGGTAAACTTAGCATTTTACACTTTAACTATTGATCAATTAAAAAAATGTATAGAAGCAGAAAAGTTTTAAGTAATTTTTTTGCATCGGATTTATCTGTTAGATTAAAGTGCAAACTTAAACATATAAGTTTTTTTTAATTATTTTCATAAAAACTTGTATTATTAATTTAATTAATTTGATGTACCGTTCAAATTTCAACAAATTAAAGTGCAGACTTTGTATCAGGTTTCCCTCCCAAACTGGACCAGATGACTCCCTTGAAGACTTTTCCAGAAATTTAGGAAGCCATAATCAGCAAAAGGGCCATAAGCAGCAAAGGAGCCACAGGGGTCATAATTTGAAAATTTACACCAGATATTCTTGAGGTGCAGATGAAGAGCAAAAAAATCTTGGGTGTTTTTAATGGCAGTTTTTGGGTAATCTTGTTGGAGGAGGCCATGGACTTTTTAATTTATTTAGACTTTGAAAAAAGTTTTGAAAACTCTGCTTTAAAGTTAGTTGGTTATTTTAACATTAAACATATATGAAAAGACAACAGTTGTTTTAAAATGAATTAGTTGAGATTAAAACCATCAAAAAATTAAAAACACCTTTTATTTTCTCTTTAAACTTTCAAAGCTACTATAATGATCCCAAAACATACTTTCATTATAAATGAACTTTAAACCTCTGCATCTTAATTTAAAAATGAATTACTAAACTAATAACTGTAGTCTACACTAAATCTTTATTAGCTAGTTTAAATTCTTTTTCTAACAAATAAACGTTCTCTATCACACAATATAAAGAGAATTTTGTTCAGCAGTTTTAGTTTTTATTTTACATCAATAATTATACTACGTAAAAACATACGCAAATATAAGTAAATAAAACCATTGCACATGAATGTTAAAACAACATTAAAACACAGTATTTTTTTGTGTTTTTGGTCTAAAAACTACATTTATTCGGTTTTTTTTTAATTAAACAAAATATGCCACATTCATTTAAAATGAAAAAAAAAACATTTTATTATTGCACACAGATGTTTTAAAATAGTTGTTAAACAAATAAAAACTTTATGTAAAGCTTTATAGAAACCAAGCAAAATTGATTTTGTAGAAATGAATAATTTCACTCTTGCTATAGAAAGTCTGAATTAAAAATGTAAAATCAACTATAAAATATAAACGATCAAAAATAGTTCAAGTGAGACAGTTAAAACTTGTGAAAAACAAATAAATGTTAAGATATTACAAAACAACTATTCTAAAATCACAAAAAAAAAGTTATTAATTTTTAATTTAAGCTTTTAAAAGTGTGTTATTTTATAAAACATTGTGAAATTAAACTTTAAAATACTTAAAACTCCCCATAAAAATATGAAATAAAACTTCAATAAAATAAATAGCTTTAAAATAGTAAAATTCTCAGTTAAGAATTTTTAAATACAAATATAGATAATAAACACTTTAATCCCCTTATAAAAACACAACATAAAATTATAAATTAAGTAAAAATTTGTAAAGTAAAGTTTCAATTTAAATAAAAGCTTCCATAAAATAATTAAAAAAGATTAGTACAGAATTTTTTCCAAACACTTAAAACCTCCAATTATAGGGTAAAGTAGTTTTTTTTTGATGCAAATTTAATTTTAAAACTCTCCTATTAAAACCAAGCCCTGATACAGTCCAACAACACCACTCTCTCCTCATATGTGTCTCCTCAAACAAATTCGAAATCAAACGTGAAATCTAAGCTGATTGCTTTCATCAGTGAGCAATATGACCGACTTCTGGTTCACCCACACCAATTTCGCCTGTCCATAAGAACTCTTCGATGATTTGCTGCCAATTGGACTGTTTAACTGCTGCTGCACCTTTTGAATGCAATTTTTGTTACAAATATAATTTGAAAAACTAAACACCTTTTTTTTTAATTTACATGGTGCATAAAAAAAATATTTAGTTATTTGTTAATAAATATTTTAATTATCAGTACCATTGTAAGCCTAAACTAAGCCTTTTTTACTAGTCCTGGTTAATTTAGATAAGATTATATGTATTTTATTGAAATGATTAGAAAAGCTATAAACAAACGCCACTTATATTATGAATAGAACAAAGTCCAACAAACCGGATAACTTTTAACGAGTTTGATCTGGGAGTGCAGCATTCCGAACAGTGACGTTGAAGTCTGCCACATCTCAACTCTTTCATCTTGCCGACAGTAGACTGCCAGGTGTTTCCCCTCCGGTGAGAAACACAGCGCCGTTATCTTACCTGTCGATCCACGGTCTATTGTCTGAATAGTAAATGGTTAACTAGATGACTATTGTAAAAACATCAAAAAAATGATTATGTTCAAATATAAGTCAGTCACTGGCTAAAAACTTACAGATTAAAAAATCTGAAATTTAAGTAAAAAAAAAACACTAGGAATCAATTTGAAAATGCTTCCAAGTACTAAGGTCTTAAAAAAGTATTCAATAGTGTGTAAATTCAGTCAGTTAATTCATTTTGCTATTTAGCAAAAATGTGTGTACAACTAATTAGATGGTAGGAAGATGTAGTTGTGTGATAATATGTTACTGAAAACAAATATCATCAGTCTTAAATAAATTATGTTAAACAGTTTACATAAAAAATTTCGAAAACATTTAGATTTTTATATTTACCACACACAGTAAAATTTAAAGACCGAAAAGCAACAATACTTTTAATTTTAATTCCCAATAAGTTTTTGTACGCTTGTTATAGTTAATTTTAAAAATAAATAAAAATTGCAAAATAATCAGAATCTGGTTTGTTATTTTGTAATTATTATGGTACTAAAAACTATTTAAGGAGCAAAATATTTTTTATAAATGTTAAATTATATGCAAACAGTATTTAAGTAACTTAAAAAAACTTGGTAAGTACATTTTATTTCAGTAGATTTTTTTTCAACATCTATTTTTAAGTTAATATTTTAAAATTTATTGGAAGCTAGGTGCATAGAAAGTAGCTTATACTTATAATCATTGTTTCAATCACATGCATTTTGTTATATAAAAATTAAAATTTAAAGTAGTTATTATCAACATTGATTGTATAACTAAACAACTTAATTTAAAAAAAAACTTCGTTACAAATTACCCGCTGTTTGGTAATTGCGAAATACTGGAGAAGCTCCTATATTAAATAAACGCTGATTATATATAATTTTATAAAAAATGATAGCAATTAAAAAAGGTATTAATGTACAAATTTTTTGAGACAGACAACCTAGTAAAACAATTAAAAGCTAGTAACTGAAATGGTATCAGAACTTCAACAATATTTTTTTATTGATTACCAAATAAACAAACCTGGTGCTTCTGATTATTGAGGTGGTGCAGAACTATGCACCCCTGATTATTGCAACTCGCCACCCTTCGGCTCCTACTGCAGTACGACACGTTTTCCAACCTGTTGAGCGGGTTGCCATGCTTGTTGCTACGCAGCAGGTTGTCATGGCAACAGAACAAACAAACGTCCACAACCTCAACCACCACCTTCTGCAAGTCGGACATCATTTTGTCCGCTAGGTGGTCCACTAGGCGGAGTATTTCGTCTGAATAAAGAATTAAATACTATCAATTATACTGTCGTTATGAAATGAACTAAAAATGTAAGTGACTTTAATTTTTTGTATAATTTTTTTTAATTTAAATATTTTAGAGCTGCCTCAAATTATATTTTATTACATATCTTCTGTAACTAGTTAATCATACAAAATATACAAACTATTGTATGTACTACTTTTATGTTTGGCATGTAATACTTTAGAAAAACTTTAGAATTTATTTTATTAAAAAAACATAAAAAATTCTAGTTAGATCCTACATAAGGGTTTCAAAAAAAATATCAGCTACTTTGAAAACTATTGTAATATTTGTGTTTTATTTCAAAAATAAATGTTTCTAAAGACAAGTTAAAAACAAACTTCTAGATCTGGCGAGTACGGAGTTGTTGAGCAGTGCAACGTGATGGGGGTTCTGTGCAGCAGCATTATGCCTGGCAACCTCCCTAGCAACAGTTGTTATGAATGTGAGGGGGCGGGCCGTTGCTATCAGTGACAACGCGTGACGCGCTGATCTGTTTGAATGAAGCTGTTATTAAGTAATATGTAAACAAATGTCATACATATCAACCCACAATTCTATTTTTCACACTTTTAGCTTTTATGATAATAGCTTTTCTTAGTGATAAAACAACTTAATCAACCAAAACAATCACTAAATACAGTAACCAAGCGAGCTTAAGATTATTGGTTGAAATCATGTTTTTCTAACCTTCATTTAATCTTAGGTTTTTAAAATAATTCTTTATTAATTTTAAAATTTACAGGCTTGAAGGTACAAACTACATTCAGGTTGTACGGAAAAATTTAGAACAAACTTACCTAAAAAAATTGTATAAAGATAGATATTTACTAACTAATACGCAAACCTGCACGAATCAGCGGAAGGGGTGAGGGGTAGATGGGAGTGACCCTGAACTTTCTCACCATGGCAACAGAGGTCAAGCAGCCCTAGCAACACTGATGATACTTCAATGTACGGTTGCCAAGTGGTGAATCCCCTCCCTATTATGTCGATTGCAGCCCTCCTGATTGGCGCGTGGAGTGGTAACCTGAAGTTGGGGAATTTCTTACGAATAAGTTTATTTTAAAGAATTTACGTTGTATTTTTTTTTTATGAAACTTAAATTCAGTTTGTAATAATTTAGTTTATTTAAAAAAAGGGTACTGTATAAATTAGTTGTTATAATTTCCAGTGAACTTGCTTCGCTTATAGCCTGATAGCAAACAATTAACTTTAAATTTCGAATAGTCAATTTTATTTCATTTATTAATAGGTAGAAAGGTTATTAAAAAAATTTATAACTCTTTTCTATAAATTTATTATTTGATAATTTTGGAAAATAAAGTTTACATCGACTTTTTATCAACGATTTACTTGCAATCTTTTTTATTTAACAGTATTAAAGAATAATCAAAGTGAATGATGTATATATGTTTATTTATTGGTTGTAACTTAAATGATATTTATCTAAAAAAGTTGATTTAATTTATACTATTTCATGTATAAATAGTTTTAAATATAATATTTTAATTGTTTTTGTATATTAAATACTTTTCTTTCATGATACTATATTATAATTAACTGTAAAAATTAGTTACAATATTATATATAAACATATTATCACACATGTTATTATTTTGATTTTAAATAAAGTTTTAATAAATTAAATCTGAAACTTGATTTAAAATAAAAAAACAGTAGTAATATGATATACAATTATGATTAAAAAAAAAGTGTTTTGAAACCAAACGCAATTAGCACTTTTAGCGTATTTTTAAAATCAGTAGTAACAAGCTCAAACAATGTATTTTAATTTAGCAGAGGAGATAAAACGTTAAACTACGTAAGTGCAGAAAAATACATTGATTGCAAATAATTTTTAATAAAGGTTACAAACAAAAACACAATATGTAATAAACAAAATTGTACTAAATATTTTTATTATTAGTTTAATGTAAAAAAATAGGTATGTAACACACAGAAGTAGGTTATTATGAAATAATATTAAAAATTCAAGTTATTTTAAAAATTAAAAGGTTGTAAAATAATTTTGAAACAATACTTAAGCTGCAACAAAAGCAACTTGAACCACAGAACTAATGTGCTTTAAATTTTATAGATGTTGAAACTTTTCAAGCGACCGTTTTTTTGCTGAAAATTTTTGATACTTTATTAAGTCTTATTAAATATTTAGACTAAATAACAATCATAAATAAAAAAAAAAACTTTATTTTAAAGTTTCAAACTAACACACAAACACTGCAATTACCAAAAACAAATAAGCCTTATTCATTTGAAAACAGAAATTGAAAAACCCGATTGCCTCAACTGCAACTAACCAATTTTCAGTCTGTACTTTAATTTTTCTACTGTAGAATAAAGTTATTGAAAAAAAAACTAGCTTTGTGAGCATTCTCAACAATTTAAACACAAGCATCTGATGACAAAAACATATTTTTTTATTCAGTTTACAAAAAGGTGTGAAATGAACATTGAAAATTCAATAAAAAAGAGTAAGCTATTCTTTAACTAGTATATATTGTAACTTGCAATCATATTGGCATCGTAAAACAATTCTTAAGTTTATATAAAACACAAATGTATGTAATAGAAAAGCTCAGCTGAGAAAATTAAAAATTTCCAATTTTAAGTGGAATTTAAGAAATTTTTTTTTGAATTTAAAGATTGATCCCTTTTTAATTCTAAGACTTGCATAGAACATTATTTTAAATTTTTTTAAATTTTAATAAGGAACTAATTTATAATAAGGAATAATTAATAAGGAATAAGTCAACTTTCTTTTTCAGCTAAATTAAAATTTTATTGAAAAACTGTTTTGACAAAATAATGTGATATTTTGCAAACAGACACAATTTATAAACCGAAGATCAATATATTTTTAGAACAAGCGCAAAAAAAATCTGGTCGTAGTTTTATACACATTATTAGTAATTAACATCCTTTTAGGACTTGTATCTTTTGCCTTTTGTCATAATTTGTAATACTAATGACATATGGAAACTTAAAAAAAAAAAGTTTTTCAACAAATTTTTGGTTAAAATTAAATTTAATTTCAAACAAACAATAGAACTTTTAATTTTTTTACAAAACATTAGCTATAATTTATAGTTATTTGATTAAGTAAGTTTAACAACTATTCAACTAAACATTAAATTCAAAATCATTCAATGATTTAAAGTTATATCTGAAGGCTTTTTTTATATGTTTAGTTTATTTAATAACAATGAACGATCTGAAAATATAATAATTATATTTTAAAAATACAATACATTGAGCTACCAAATCTACAATGTCTACAGTTGTTTTGACTTTTGAACAATTTGAACATTTTTGAAGTACCTAACTGCACCGAAAATACAAAATGCTTAAAACCAAACCAGTCAATTTCAAACCTGTTAGAATGGGGTTGTAGCAGCAAGTATACTAGTGACCTGCTGATATGCCTGGCAAGATTATCAAGTTTCAGATCATCTAACTCAAGTTCAACTGGAAACTGTGAGCCAACTACTCCTAATATCACTATCGCCGTAGCGTGCTTTCTTCGCATCTGTGAACATTTATTTTAATTTGTAAAATATTTCACTTATTTAGTTAATTTGAAATGAATAAAAACTTGCTTTTATAATGCAAAATAAAAACTTAAATTATAAAAACATATCATACAGTTAGCATTTGGCATATAATTATTAAAAATTTCAACTATAAGAATAATTAACTTTATTATTGATACTATTTACATTCACTAACTTAAAAAATAATAACATGTAAGAGCTTGCAAAGGTTTAATTTTTGTATGACTTATTTAAAAAAATATAATTGTATTAAATATTTTTCTACATTATATAAAACAACAACTACAAACCTCGTACGAGTGAGTTTCGGCTGTTTTTCCTTTCTCAGGTGCTTCCCCTCCGTTGCAACTCTTATCGGTCAGCAACTCCCCCTCCACGTGACTGTGTTGTGACGTCACACCCGCGTGCTGCGTGTTGCCGAAAAAGAAGTATGACGTCATATTGCCTTCGTCGTTTGACGAAGACGTCGGTGACGTCATGTAGGAAGGGAGGTAGTCGCTCCACCTGGTAGGATGAAAGTTGTTATGACGTCATAAACAAACGTATGAGCTACTATACTAATTAAATAATGTTAAGTGGGATTTTAGTCCAATCTATGAGAGAATGTTTTCATAAAACTTCTGATCTTTTGAATTTTCCCGCGTGAATATCACTCTTGAGATTTTATTGTCAAAACTTACAACAAAATTGAACTCACAATTTGATTAGTAAAACTGTTATGTTTAATTTTTACTTAAGAAAAGTTACTATTTTATAATCTTTTGTTATTAGAAAGTTGCTAATAGTTTTGTTTACTTACGTGTGTCACTTATTTTTTTGTTTTGTTTAGCAAAAGTTGTACCATATTATAGTCTTATAGATTAAGAGAACAAATTTGATTTTTTTGTTATTAAGTAAATACTTAACTTGCAATAGTTAAAAAATCGTATAAGTTACTTTACAGGCTAATCTACTATAAAATTCTATTAAATATAAAAACAAACCGTTTCAAGAGAGATACATAAACATACTTTTGAATAAGTTGTTTTCTGCCGCTTTTACCAATGTGTCTCAACTGAGCAAGCATCAACGCCTGAGATGCCTCGCGTATTTCCAAGCACCTGAAAATATATGGAGTTATGAAGAATACTTTGGTAGAAGTAAAAATATTAAGCTTTTTTTAATCTACGACAGTATATAGTCCTTTGTATACATATAAGCTAGTAAATTATAAACAAATACTATTTTAGTAGTAATTATAAGTTTTGTGTTAATCACACAATGCGTCACGTTACAACGTGTAACACATTATTCAAATTAAATTGAACTTATATCACCTGTCCTGCCACTTTTGAGCGAGCAGTTGCAGGTTAGGGGGTTTACAGACTTGCGAATTTTGGTGGATGTATTCGGGCAATATCACGCAGTGCAAAGTTGTTAACAACGACCAACTCTGCTTCATCTGTAGTTATTATATAATATTAATTGTTATATTTGTTGTACCAATTATGAGTACAGTAAACTTAAATAAAAAAATTACTATCTACATTACTTATATTTTAATCACTTATAATACAGTTTTTTTTTACATTTATTATAATTCATTTATAGATTGGTTTATTTTTTTATAAACCAACTTTATGTTTGTTTTAGTATAACGTATACTGTTATTCATGCAAAATATTTCAAGTTAGTATTATTTCATTGACAGCACCAGTAGTTCTGAAAGTTTACAAAGTTGTGCACAGAAAATTACTAAAATAAAGTCTGTGTGCACTTGATAATTTAGTATGTTCTTTCAAAACACTAAAATTATTTTACTATAGATTATCAACTTTGTTTTTAAATTATAATCTAACAACTAGTCACAGAAAATTTCATTAAAAACATTTCTGAAAAATTAAAAGACACTAATTTGGCAAATAAAACTATCACTGATTTGTAGTTCTGTCCACAAGTGCACATTTTAAAAAACACCGAATTAATAATTCACAGGTAATTTTAACTGATTTAATTGGATAGATTAAAAAACTCTAAACAATTTGAATTTAATAGAAAAAACATGATTACTTTTTACAACATATATCTAATAATTTTTTAATTAGTGATTACATAAATTTTTAATATAAATACTACACTGATTTGGTCATAAAGGTACTGAATTTGTTAACTTTTTAAAGTTTTCTTCATTCTTTAATATTAGTTTTCTAGATCAAATTTTCTACATTTAACATCATCGCAAACTTACAATCTTAACACTATTAGTTACTTAGTAAAATAAACTATAAACAAGTCTAAAAAATACAACATAAAATGAAGAAAAAGCTTCTTGACAACAGTGTAGCTTAAAAAAGTGAAAAGCAACTAGAACACATAAGCAAACACATCCTAACACTTCAAAAGTTTGTTGTTTTATTGAAAAATTAGTAGTTTAAAGTTGGAGCTGTAAAATGTCGTCTTATCATCATATAAATGTCTTAAAAAGTGACTACAGGGTTGCCAATCGTTTTTTCAAAAAATTTTCTATGTTTTCCAAATTTCTACAGGTTTTTAAAAGTACAAATTTTTAGTCTATTTATAGTTTAGATTTAAGTTAAAAGTAAGAAACTGTGTTAAATAGTATAAAACACCGAATAGAATACTGAAAAGATACTGTTAAGCTACTTTAAATATGTTTTTAATAACAAAAATTTTGATGATGACAAAAAATGTTTATTTACATGGTAGACATTTTGAGTCAAATCGAATTTTTACTACTAAACATGTGAAAATTGTTAAAATTCCAGGTTTTTTTCAAAATTTCTCAAACTCCAGGTTTTTTTTAACCTAATTTGTCAAATTCCAGGTTTTTCCAGGTGAAATGACAACCCTGTGATTACTACAGTTAAAGTATGCTAATAATTTTACTAAAAACAATAATTTAACTGGTAAGATTATTTGAATGACAAATTATACTAAGATAGCAATTAAGATAATAAAATTGTTATTAATAGAAATGCTTATTAATGATAAAGTATACATTGCACGTGTATCAAAATAACATGTTTCTATTACCTTAAATACTTTAAGGATAAAAAAAACAAAAATTTTTACACCATAGAATAATACTTTTTTTAAACTAAGTACACGTTTGAAACATTACAACATATCTAGAGTATTAATAAGATATACAAAACAGTTAGTAAAACTTGGTATACAAATCTTTTATATACAAAAAAGTTTCAGAAATATCAAGTTTAACTACCAATATTAATTTAAAAAATCAAATCAAGTAGTTAATATTACTAAAAATTTATAAAACATAATATGTTAGTGAACCAAAAAGTTTGTTTACGTTAAAAAATGTAATAATTATTAATTTTACAAGTGCACACTACTAAAATCTAACAAAAATATTATTATTAGTAATAGATGATCATAGTTACTAAACCTTGTGTTCAATGGCTTCAATAATATAAAAACAACACTTTTTGTTACTTTCTATTAGCAAACGAGTTACTCAAAGTTAATAGCTTGCTTATTTTATTAAGTTTATGCAATTAAAAACAAAGCTAAATTGCAAATTCATTCGCAAAATTACTTTTAGTGAGCGAATTTCCGTAAACCGATCGTCCCCATAAACTGTCTAAAATTTTATTTTATTAATTTAGTTTAGTACTTTGCAGTGCAAGTTTTCATTATTCGATGTGACCGTATTGCAAGCATCATCAGCTAATAGGTAAATTGTTTTTATTTTTACAAAATACACATTAACTTAATTACTGAAAAAGTGAAGTTTTTTATTTCTAAGCACATCGGCTCAACTTGAAAAAAATACTAAATACTAATTTATTTATATATAAAACAAAAAATGATAAAACATTAATAAGCTTAATTTAAGCTTACTAATAAGTAATGTTTTTTGTATTAATTATTAAGTCGATTTTACACCCACTGCTTTTTGTTTACTAAAAGTTTATGTGTTTTAATTTTTTTAATTTAAACTATAAGTTAAAAAAATATTTTAGTTTCATACTTACAACTTTGAAAAGCTAAATTGAATAAACTAAAAAGCTGGAATAATATGCTACTTAAATCACCAAACTGATTAAAACCTTTATAAAAAACATTTGAAAAATGTCATCACCTGCCCCTGGTGCACGGTATCGGCCGATTCGACGTCGTCAGTTGAAGTGTCACCGTTGGTGGTGACGTTTCTCCGGAAGCAGTGGGTGGGCAGCTCCATCATGGTGTTGGCCACCGAAATGACCGACAGCAGGTTCTGCGTGGTCAGCGATCTTGACACGCTCCACGGGTTGATGTCGGTTTGGTACGTTGTGTTCTGCGTTATAAGATATTGATTTAGTGTGGAAAAAAAATTGCTTAGTTATGAGGAAAAACTGTGCTTGAGTTTTAAATCTAATAATATATTTTGTATTTGTGCGAAAACTTTTAAAAATTAGAGAATCTTAAAAAAAAATTTTTGAAGTTTAAAAAAAAAGATATTTTAATCAGTGATTAAAAAACATTGCACACTCATATTAGAGTTTTTTGTAATAACAGACCAAAAAATACAACTAGCTTTTTGATATGTATTTTTATAAGCTTTTTCACGGTGGTTGTGAGTAACAAATAAACTAAAAAACAAAACTTCAACTAACACCAGTAGAATTGACGTGCGGCAACGACAAGCTCATAAAGTGCTTCCTCGACAGCACTCCGAAACAAAGCGGGTTCTTTGGGCTCAAAATATCCAACTTTTCCTTGACGTTGCTGTCAATGTTCTTGTCGAGTCCCCACGCGTACAAACATGACAGCAGCGTCTGCGAGATGTCCCACACCGTGTCCACTTCCAAATGGGACTTTCTGGACTTTTTCGCTTTTGCAACTTGCTTGGGCAGGGCTTGTTTCTGCTGGAGCTGATCCGAAGAGTCGGAGTCGAGGATTTGGTTTTTGACCTGCTGGATGAGGTTGTTAACGAGTCCCTTCCCTGTGTAAGAAGCATCGTAGTAATGTTTGACTGCGTATATATTTTTCAGTTCTAAATGAATGTACTTAATTGAAATTTAACTTGAACTGAATATTGAGGAATTCAAAATATTAATTATGTTATTTATTGCGTTTAAAAATACTAAAAAACTGCCTGCTATTTAACATTCACTTTAAATTAAACAGTTTGTACTCAATATTAAGTTTGGTAAAATTAAAAATTTAGTGAACAGTATTACTGTCAGTAAATACCATTTTAAAACAAAAAAGTAATATTTTATTAGTATTCATCATAGTATTGTAATTAAGAGTATAGTTTGTATTCATTGTAATAACATTTAAAAAAACAGTTTACATTTAAAACTTTTATGACCATTTAAGAAAACAATCCTATTAAAAACAACCACTTTGGGTTTAAAGTTTCAACTTTAACCATTTATATAAAAAAAATCTTACACAAAGAAAGCTTAAAAGGTTATAGAAAAAGATTCAAAAAGCTTAAAAAGTAGGTTAACGTCTGATAAATTAATAAACAAATGACACGCAGTAACAACTTTACATAACTATACAACCACACAAATCTAACCTTTAGCAGCGAGGTTGGGCTTATTCTTGTTCCTGTTGTGCAGCAGGTCTGGTGTTTTTACACTACTTGACACGCTGTCGAGCAGCAATGACGATATGATGTCCTTGGTGTTGAAGAAGATGATGTGGGAGTCGAAATCTTCCCTGGCGTTCGTTCTGAACGCCGTCACGCTCAGCGGGGAGTACGTCCTTTCGTTGTCCTGTGAATTTTTTTATTGTGTTTATATACTAATTACTTATTTCGAAAAACTTAATAACTATGTAATTTAATATTCTTTTATTATTAATCTTGTTAAAACTGTTTAAAAATGAATTCAAAACTTTTAATTTGTAAAAGGTTTTTATTGATGCTTGACATAAAAAAACTACTAGTTTTAAATAAAAATGTAAATACTTAACATATAAAACTTAATTTCCTTAAAAAAAATAAAAGTTACTTTGGTATAAAAAACTTAAATTTTAAAAATTTATTTTACTGTATTTATAAATAAATAAATATTACATTTTTAGATTTAATTATAATGGTACAAATACATTACAATAAAGCTGCAAAATGTTTTGAGAATTTTAACTTAATACACATCTTATCTTTCAACTCAACTCATTTTAACTTTGTATATGCTAATTAAAGTGTTTCGTTGCTACTATGATGTCCAAGTAAGCAAAAAGTTTATACAAAACTTTAAAAACAACAATTGATCCCGTACACAAAAATCATAGAAAAAAATACCAATATCATACCAACAATTTTTTTATAAAAAATTATTGTACAATCATAAAGTTGTAAAAGAATAAAGTATGGAAATAAGATTTACACCTTTCGTGTTGTTATATATATAGTGCAACAAATATTAAATTTACAACTTACAGACGGATTAGCAGTTTTATTTTGCAACAAAGGCTTTCCATCAACAACGGACTTGAGCGCGAGAGCTCCCTTCTTTTTCAGCTTGTACACAATGTTGCTGTTGTTTGCTGGCGAACAGTTTGTGTACGAGCTTTCCTCACTGCAAGCTGATAGAATCATTGCTGCGGTGTTCCCTTCCTCGTACCTATGTTTTTTTTAATCTTATTACTTTGTAGAAACGTCTAAAATTTACAATTAGTGTTCTACAGACTTTTATATTTATTTCTCACACATTAACGTACAAGTTTTTTACTAAAAATTGTGTAAAATAAATTTTATAGGACTTAAAAAAAGAGTAACCAGTACTGTTTACTACTGGTTGAAGTGAAAATGTTGAAACCAATTACTGCATCTTTTAAAAACTATTTAATTAAAAAGTATTTGGAAAAAAAATTATTTAATTAGAAAAAATTCACATGATAAACAATACTTGCAATAGCACAGAAATTATTTTATGAAAAATTCATAAATTATTTTATAACTCTGAATAAGAATAAAAATAATAATAAGCAATATCAACTCATACATAACATTAAAAACAATAAACAGACAGAAATGTTGTAGACAAGTAAATTTTTATACTTATTAAAAAACCTAATATTAACACACATATACCTGTCAAGATGACCAGTATGAAGTAATTATAGAAATTGATAGAAAAAATAATAATACTCTTAAAAAATTCTGAAATACAATAATAAAAAACTAATAAAAACTGATACATACCTGTCAAGATGACCAGTTTCCATCTGCCACACATAAACACATGAGCTCTGACAACCCACCACCAGAAAGTCATCCAGCGGTCTCCACTTCACTTCAGTGATGGGACTGCTGTGGCACGAAGCCAGGAACATGCACTTTCTGTCCCTCAGATTTATCAACGCCACGGAGTTGTCTGTTCCAACAGAACAAACAGAAGTCAGCACTCTCCTTGAGCAGTTGTCGGGAGGTATGATGAGTTGCGTCACCCTTCCGGCGTGTGGGTGGAACGAGTAGAGCTTGGCCCCAGTGAAAATGTCCCACATCAGGATTGAAAAGTCGTCACTGCCTGACACCAGATGTTCCTTTTTGTACCTGCTGGGAGCGTTCTGGTGAGGGTAAACAATGGAAGTGACTCTTTTCTTGTGCCCCCTCAAAGTTTTGTGCGGGGGCCAGCCCTTTCTCTGAATCACCTTGTCATTTAACAAGTGGGCTTTGAACGTTTTAAGGGCTGGAGTCACCACAATGGTGCCGTTTTCTTTCCCGCAGCAGAGAAAGCACAGAGTTGATATGTACAAGGTGGCAGTGATCCCCTCGAGATTTTCAGACTTGGAGCTGAGCTGGTCGATGATTCCGTTCGGCTTGTACTGCAGGTTGTCCCACAAGTTTTTGAAGCTGGACTTCATTTTCACTTTCAGTTGAGTGTCAAAAATAAAATATTCTGTATTGAAAACAGAAACGGCTCCGCTTGAATCTCCTATTATTATCTCATTTGAGAGAGGTTTAAAAATCACTGCAGGGGGCAATATGCACTGGTCTTCACTTAAAAACAAGCTTGTTGATTGTGGTTGCAACGCCAACTGGGAGTCTGTGTTCAACTTTGCTCTGTAAAACTGTTTTTCTTGCAGGTTATTGAATGGTAAAGAGTATTTGACAAAACTGCCGCACCTGGTCCACAGAACTACAATGTTTTCATACAAAAACTCCCCTCCAGCCCATTGAAAGTTTGATTTTGGGGAACATTGACAAAGTACTGAGTAGTCTGTTGAATCGCAAACATACCATGAGTTGGAAGTCACTATCAGCAAAAGCTGTTTGTCTGAAGTGCATGAGGTCACGTAGACAGAGTTTGAAAAACCAAAGTGCTTTGATTCCTCCTCGTATATCAATGTGTGTTTTGCTTTAAACTGGTAGTTCCAAACTTTCAAAATCCCACCGTGAGTCAATCCCACCACTGTCAAGTTCTCTTTTTCCTCAGTGTTCAGCACACAAGCTGATGAAATCCAGTCTGGGAATATCTTTATTGCCAGCGTCAATGTGACCTGTAGCGTTTTTGAGTTGAGTATCAGTATTTCTTCGAAGCTGCCGTAGCACAGCACTGAAGGCTGAAGCTTTCCATTTATGCAAGGGTTGCAGCTGGAAATTGCAGTGGGCTTGCCGGGGAGTTTGGAGAACTCTATGCACTTGCAGTCCACGCTATCCCACAGGCATATTTCCCCGCTCTCTGAAGTGCTGATGAAATTCTCACAAGCTGAAGGTGATTCAACAGCTGCCAGGCCATTCACGCAGTCAGAGTGGCCAAACAGCAGCCTCTGTGGGTAAAAGATGCCGTCTGTTTGCTTCCACAGGCAGATGTGGCCGTCCCTGCAGCCTGTTATTATTGAGTGTGGGGTGTGCAAGATGCTGCATATTTTGTGGGTTGGAGGTTTGTTGCCCCAAAACACCAAGGGCACCAATGTGTTTGAAGCCATGATGAGTTTTAAATAATGTGTTTTATGTCCCTGTAGTATTATATTTATAAAATTTACAAATTATAAAAAAATTTAAAACAATATGTTAGTTCACTTTGAAGAAGAAAGGCAGTACTTTGATTTTTTTAAAGTAAAACATAATTTTATTATACAATATATTTAAAGTCATAGAATTTGTTTGTTAAAATTTTATATAAATGTAAAAATTGGTACATGGTGTGGAAAAAGTATTAGTTTTTATAAGGCTATCATTTTATTCAAAATAAAAGTTTTTCACCAGCATATAAAATTTTTAAGAATTTTTTTTAGCAAAAAAACACTTTATAACTATGGAAATGAAACATTAATTTAGGTGATTAAACCTGAACAGCTTTATAAACATTTAAGACGTTATTTAATTGTTTTCAATAAAAACTAACAGAACAATTTAATTAATTAATGAAATTTTAACAAAGTTCAAATAATTTTTATTATTTATAATTTAACCAGATTGTATTTATAATTAAAGTCATAGTGGAAGTTCAACATTTTATTTTACAAAAATTAATTAAGCTTCTGTTTAAAAACTTAAGTATAAAAGATAAGATACTTTTAATAGTATAACAGGCATTTAATTAACTTGTGAGATATAAGAGTTTTGTACAAAATTTCTGATTCAAACATGTGTGATATTTTTTTATTCTTAAATTTTTCAGAAATTTGAAAAATTCACTAAAAACTTATTTCCCTTCTATTTCAAAGCAATCTATTTCATTTTCTAAAAGCATTTTCAAAAAACATATTTTTGAAAAAAATACTGGAAAATTTGAATATACGTTTTCAACAAATTGTTCATAATTTATTCAAAATTAAACTAAGAATTGAAATATTTACATCAATTGCTCAAAAATTGTAGGATGTAATATCTATTCTTTAAATATATTTTGAATTTCTGTTTGCACATTTCTTTAGGAACCTTTAAAACTCTTCAACTTTGATAGCTTATACTTTAATAATTGATTTGAATTTTTTTATTGAAAAACAATATGGTAACTTAGTGATAAAGCAGGGTTTTCTAAAGTATGCCAAGTGGCCACCTTGGGGGCCATGTGGTCATCATTTGAAATATACACTAGACATTCTGAAGTTGATGATGAAAAAAAAAAGTCTTGATGGTTTTTATGGTAGTTTTGAAACTTTATCAGAGTATATCAAATACATAATTCATGAGGTTGAAATTTAAATGATGTTACATAAAGATAATCAATAGTACTTATAAAAAGTAAATAATCTGCTATGTTTACTTGCATTTCATATTTTGAAGATTGAATATGTAGTCTTACTAAATAAAATGACCATACTTGGATTTGTGCAATCAAGCATAATATTGAATAACTCTTTTAAGTCAAATCTATTATTGGTTTCTTGATAAGACCAAGAGACAGAGAATTAGAACTTTATTATTGAAAAAACTGCATGAAAATATGTAAGTGTATTTTTATGGTTTAAGTATAAGAAGTATTATTTATTGTTTTTATATTTATTGTTTTAGGCCTTTTTTAATATTCTATAGTTCAAGTTATTTAAAGTTTTTAAGTATTTTTCACCTCAACTTAAATTATTGTTAAGTTTTGTCCATCTCAAGTCCTTTGTAAAAGTGTCTTATATTTTTAAATGAGTGTTGTTGTAATAGTGTTTTGTGGTACTTTTTTATAATAGATTCATTGTTCAAAATGTCTTGTCTGATTTCTATAAAGTAGCATCAAGATAGTAATTAAAAAAGGTAGGACTTATTTATGATGAGTAGTACCATTAGTGTGCTAACATCCATACCTTTCAACAAATTTTCATAACTATATGTGCTTAGCAATCTATAAAACTTGTAACTTTGCCAAAATTTAAATTATAATTCAGAAGTACTGTCTTCCCAAATAAAGTCTATTTAACTCTGAGGATAGATTTTTGGTACATTTCTTATAAGGACAACTTAAACTTTTATATACATTTTTTGGATGACAGTTAAAGTGCATTTTAAAAGAACCTCATATTTGGCAAAGTTACCACACAAATACTTATAAAAACTTGTAGATATACTATTATAGACCTATTTCAATCTATTCTTAGTAATTGTTATAAGTTGATTTAATTTTACTTTTCAAACTGTTAATTTGTACAATTATTTTTTTACTAGATTTTGGTCTTGGTTTTAGAATGTATAAACTTATAATAGTATACATATAGATTTTATAATTTAAATTTTCTTAACTGTATGTACACTAATTTTTTTTTTTTTTGTTTTACAACAAGAACTGTTTGTTAAAAAGAAGTTTTTACACCCTGTAAGTTCTTTTGTTTTCTTAAAGTTATTTTAATAAGTTGATATCACCATATTACTTTTTTTTTTTGCTTTCAAACAGTTTTAATAAATTTATTTAAACATGAAATTTTGTACTTTTTAGAAGTAGCAAATGAGAACACTAACCAGTGTGTATTTTTATGTTTGTTGAAGATTCTTGTAATATTATTTTTTTTAAGCTGATGTTTATTTTACATATTTATTTTCTGTTTATGCTGTTTATTTCTATATTAAGGCCATAGGGGGGGGTCCGACTTTTTTTTTTACAAAAAAGAACTTTGGATTTTATATGAAAGCTTTAAATACAAACTACAAGCCTGTTTTTATAGAATTCAAAAATATAATTTAACTTTTGAGATATTTTATTTTTTGTAAAAAGTTTCCGATACAAACGTATGGACCGCAAATTTTTTGGGGTCAATTTTCTCGGAAATTTAAAAATTCACTAAAAACCTATCTCCTCCTTCATTTTTTGACCTAGAGACTTCAAATTTTCAGGAAATGTTCCTTTTAATATTTTGAAGAATCGTACTGTTGGAATTTTTGAAATTTTGAAAAATAAAAATTTTATCCACAAAAAACTAAAAAAAAGGGTAGTTTTTTGACAATAATTTTTTTTTTACTCAAAATTAATAAAATTCTTACAATAGATCTCTTTAAAGTTTAATGATACACATTCTGTGAAAATTTGAGAAAGATTACTCAAAAAATGAAGGAGGAGATAGATTTTTAGTGAAATAGTCTTTTTTTGCATTTTTAGTTTTCGCCTTCCATAAGGAACGTATTGAACGCCCTTTCTTTGATCGCTTATATCTCAAAAGTTACTTTGAGTTTTTTTAAGCGGTTAAAAGTGTCTGATAGCTCAAATTAAATTCTACAAAATAAGATCAAGTTGTAAAAAACAAAGTGGACCCCCCCCTATGGCCTTAACAAAACTTATATCCAGAGTAGCCACTAGTTTTGGGCAAGTATTTTTCCAAATTTTAAAAATTTCTTTTTGGTTTTTGAAAGTACCTCTTGTTATATTTATTTTGATAGTAAAATAATTTTAATTAAAAAAGGTGCTTTATGATAAATTTGAAATTCATAAACAATACATTATTACTATGATATGTTTTGGTTTTAAGACGAGGTCTTTGACAGAAACATAGTTTGTAAAATAAATTCTTGAAAGAATAAATTCAATACCTTTTTATTATTATTTAATCTTTCTTTCAATCTAATGTTCAATTGTTTTGAATCAATTTCCTAAAGATATTCATATGATTGTCCAAAAGTCTTTATGTTAATGTATAACACAAATAGCCACACAATCTAGTTCTAATTAATTGTTAGTTTTTATTTCTTAAGGGCATAGGGGGAGGGGTTACAACACTTTTTTTCACTACTTGATCTTATTTTATATAGTTTTTACTAAGCTACAAGAAGCATTTTACATATTTGAAAAATCAAAATATTTTTTGAGATATAGCCGGTTAAAGTTGGAGGCAACAATAGGTTCCTTATGGGAGGCGGAAACTAAAACAGCAAAAACAGACTATTTCACTAAAAATATTCTTATTGTATGTTTTTTGAGATAACTATTCTTAACTTTCAGGAAATGTTGCAATATTTAGAAAATTCTGTCACAAGTAATTTAAAAAACTTTAAAGCTTTATTAAAAACTAAACAAAAATATAGTTTTTGTTTTTTAATTTTAATATTTGATTTTTTTTTTAATTATATTTTGACAAAATTTTCTAAATATTGCAAGGAACATTTCCTAAAAACTGAGGTAGTTATCTCAAAAATACCCTCAGTCAGTAATATATTTTTTTCTGTTAATTTTTTGTTTGTATTATTTTTCTGTATTTTTTACTCTTGTGCAAAAATGTAACTTGTACAAAATTGACCCTTGGTGCAAAATTGTCTTTTTGCAATTTTGTTCCCTCGTGCAGTTTAGTAACCTTGTGCAATTTAGACTCGTTCCATAATTGTTTATATACATTTTTTGGATGACAGTTAGAGTGCATTATAATAAGGTTCTAATTGGCAAAGTTCCCACACAAGTACTTAAAAAAAATTGTAGATATACTATTGAAGACCTATTTCAATCCATTTTTAGTAATTGTTATAAGTTGATTTAATTTCACTTTTCAATCTATTAATTTGTACAATAAATTTTTTTAGCTGGTGGTCATAATTTTACAATGTATAAACTTATAATAGTATACATAAATATTTTATAAATCACGTTTTCTTCACTGTAGGTACACTAATTTTGAAGTAAATAGATTGTTTTTTAACAATGATTGATATTTGTTAAAAAGTTTATACATCTTGTAAGTTTTAATGTTTTCTTAATGTATTTTTAATAAGTTTGTACCACCATTATACTTTTTACCAAACTTTTTTTTTGCTTTAAAACGGTTTTAATTAATTTTTTAATTATTGAATTTTGTACTTCTTAGGAGCAGCAAATGAGAACACTAAACGGTGTGTATTTTTATCTTTGTTGAGGATTCTAGTGAATCTTAATTTTAATAACCTTATAATAGCTGTTTATTTCTATAACAACAAAACTTATATACAGGGTGGCCACAAGTTTTTGGAAAAAATTTTTCCAAGGTTTTTAAATTTCTTCAAGGTTTTTAAAATACATCTTGTGAGACGATTTTTGGTAGTAAACAAACTTTAAATTAGAAAAGGTGCTTTGTAACAGTTTTGAAATACTTTAACTATACATTATTACTATTATTTTGAATCAATTTCTTCAAATATCTTCACAATGATTGTTCAAAAGACTTTATGTTAATGTATAATACAAATAGCCATACAACCTTGTTTAAAGTAGTGTTATTTTTTATTTTTTTAATTTCTATTATAAATTATCAACTTATTTAATAAATTAATATTCTAAAATTTGCAACTATTAATATAACCTTAAATAAAAACAAAAAGAACTAAAAAAAAGTTTTAAACTATGAATAATTGAAATTTAGTATAATTTATAAATTGTAATGTGTTTTTATCACTTTGCACTAGTCTTTAACAACATTTTTTTAGTCCTATTAAAGTTTTATCATTGAAAAACTCCACTTATCCTACAAATTATTCATAATTAAGTTAAAATTTCTATGGCTGCTCTGAAAACCTTAAACAAAATAAATTGCATCATACATTTTCATTTGGCTCTGCTCTTATCTTGCTCTTGCTTTTAATTTTCTCTTTTTCTTAGTTATCTCATTTAAAACCAGGTTACTTAAACAGCCCAAGTGGCCCCATTTGGGGCTATCATGGAAAATTAGGCCAAGGGACCAAAAGCAGCAAAGGGGTAACAACAGGGCCATATGGCCATAATTTGAAACTTACACTAGGTATTATGGAGTTTATAGTGAAGTGCATAAAAAAAGGTTTTAGGAGTGTTTAAGGGAAGTTTATAGAGAAATCATATCATAGGGTTTTTTTTTCTTTCAAGGAAGCCTTAAGAAAATAGTTAGGGAAACCCTGATCTAAACTTTATTAAGTTCAGGGTTGCCACTCTTTGAGCCAAAAAATCTTCCCTGAGTGACCAAAAATTTCCCTGAGTAACCTTAAATTTCCCTGAGTTTCCCTGAGTATTTTTGAAATCTTATTTTGATTAAATATTTAATTAATAATAAATCAATTACTAATTTGGAACTTGTAGTACATTTTTCAAGTTTAAAAATGATAATATTTACATTGTTTAAATTGTTCTTGTACAAAGTTCCAGGTTTTTTTTTTGCCTTAATTGTAAAATTCCATGTTTTCCTAGGTTTTTAAGTTTTGTGGACACCCTTTATACAGCAGCTGTAAGTGTATTTGTAAATAATATTTTCAAATAAATTATTACAGTCATTCAAGTTAAAGCCAAAGATGATATTTTTAAACAATTGAGTATAAATATATATAAAATGAAAAATATCTTAAGCTACCTATAAGTCCTACCTATTTATTATGCCATTGAAATAAATACTAAAACGGAGGTTATTGATAAACACAATCTTAAAGTTCACACATTTATTTGTTAAGATAAATATGTTTTTTTTATCTGTTTGATTTAACTTAATATTTTTGTCATTCTACGCTTTGTATGGTAGATTATGCTAGAGTAAAATATTGTTCAGGGTTGCTACGGTTTTTTAAATTTCTTACAAGTATCTAAACTAAATCTATTAGTTTTAAAGTTTTGCAGCAAATGTTAAAAAATAATAAAGATGTTTACACATGCTATTAATGTACTGTTAGGTTCATGTAACAAAACAAACTTATAGTTTTTATTTTCCTAACCTGATAGTATTATTAGGCCTTATATTTTGAATCTAATATCCTATCGAAAATAACATAAAAAATCAGTTTTAAAAGTAGCGTGTTACTATAAAGTAAATAAATATATCTAAAATAAACTTAGGTTTCAAACATTTATATTTTTTGTAGACTTTTTTGCGTAAAAACATGAAAAAAAATGAATAAGAAATTTTCAATTTGAAATTTAAATTTTTTATTTTAATATTAGTAGATTGTCAGATATTTGTTATAATTTAAATATTGTTTTGTGACTATCAAGTATTAAAGACAAAACTTTTTTAAAGGTAACCTTCAAATTGTATGTACTTATTTGTTTGTATTTCGTTTAATTCTGACAAGTTTGAAATTTAAAAACTTTTATTATTTAGCTTCATTTTATTGTAAACAATGTTTAGTTATTTTGTTAATTAAGAACTGATTTTTTTTCAACTGACAAAATTATATATACTATTTTTGTGACTTCAAACACCTTTGTCCTGGCCAAGACTTTTAAAGGTATTTATTTATGATGTCCTGTGCAGATAAAAATGCGAAAAGTTCTTCGTGCACCAGGTTTAGGACTAAATATATTTAATCCTATTTTATTGTTTTTCAATAAAGTAAGAGTTCACTTACTACCCTGATAAAAATCCTGAAATGCTCATTATCAGAAGTTTTTTTTTTAGGTCTATTTTAATCTTCATTAGTTGGTAAAAGCGCACAAACATTTAAATTTTCTAAGGCTCTAAATAAATTGATTTAATATAGAAATTTTTTTTAAACTAAAAGGTTCAAATAAGCCAAATAAAACTTTAAATCAAGTCTAAATAAAGATTTTTTTTTTGCTTGACATCTGTTTCAAGTAAATATAATTTTTGGTCATTTTTCTTAATTTTAATTCACAACAATTTCTTAATTTAATTAATTTTTTTAAATCTATTAGCTTAATAGTACACCTGGATAAAAATATTTTTTTTTTAATTTAGGTTTATTTGGTCAATGCTAAAACCAAATAAAAATTTCGGATCATTATGGCTTTTTTTTAGCCCTTGCTGCATGTCTCAAAATAATAGATATTTTCTGTTAATTAACAACAACAGTCAGTATACTTTTTTTTATATTAATTTATTATTTTTTAACCTTTGCTGCAAAACTTTAAAACTAATATATTTAGTTTAGATACTTGTAAGAAATTTAAAAAAGCCAATAGAAACCCTTAACAATATTTTACTTTATAATGTACTCTAGCATAATCTACCATACAAAACGTAGATAGACAGAAATATTAAGTAACTTCAAACAGATAAAAAAAAACCTTATATATATATAAGTTTTTAATCATTTAGTAAAATAACAATTAAGCTTTTCACTTTACTTTTATCTATTTTGAAAAGTTTAGTATGAAATGGAATACAGCTTTCGTATGCATTGTTTAAGTGTTTATTATTTAAATGTTGAGTGTCATAAAATCAGTCAACCAGAACGCAAGAATCTCAGACAATATTTTCATTATTATGGAATAGAGTTGCTGATAGGACCTAGAGCTTGTATTAAGATATTGCTAAAAGTTAATATGAGACTTTTTTTAGAAATGCATGTTGTTTATTTTTAGATATTTATTTTTAAAGTATCATTAGTTTTTTTTAAACAATACTTAAATGTCCTAGAGTTCTTTGACCACTTTATAGTCCACATTATTTAAAGTTTTGACGTATTTGTAATTTAAACTTGATATGTTATCAAGTTTTATTTATTCTTGGTATGTAAAAGTAACTTACACATTTGAAACAGTTTTGTTATATTAGTGTTGTGAGGTTTCTTTTGTAAAAGATACATTACTCAATTTTGTTGTCTTATTTATATAAAGTAGATTTATATATCATCTAGTATTTACAGAGTAGCCAAAAAATCTAAATCCTGGAAAAATTGAAATTTGAGATATTTGGAAAAAGCTTGAACTTTGAACAAAATCAATAAAAGACCTAAAATTTTAAACAAAAACCACTAAAAAAACCTAGAAATCGAAAAAGAAAATTTACATGTTAAGTGAAAAAATTTAAATTTGACACTAAAAATCTACCATACAGATTAAAAACAAAACTTTTTTAAATTTTGTTGTACTTAATAATCAAAAGTAGCTTTACAGTATCTTTTCAATATTGTTTTACTGCTAAGCACAGATTTTAACCATAACTTAGCTTTAAACTAAAATTAGACAAAAAAAGTAAATTATTAAAAACCTGAAACTTAGCATAACTCAGGCTAGTTTGAAATTAAAATAAAAACAGAATAATATAAGCTAGTTTGTAAAAATCTAAATCTGAATCAGGCTTGTTTGATATTTTTGCAAAACTTAGAAAAGTATTGATGTCATTCTAAATCTAATGCTAGTTTTTATAACTTTATAAAAACATTAAGTGTTTTTTTACATTAAGTTGTAGTTCTGTTTATTATCTTTATACCAAATCTTTAACATAAGTTTTATTTTTAGTTTTTTGTTCATATTATTTCTTTTTTAAACTAAGATCGACTCAAGCTAGCTTGTTGTAACTAAGATAGCTTTTGGTAAATTAGAACTTCTTTTTTACCCATAATTAAAAGTACCAAACTAAGTTTCATGTCTATGAAAGAACTTAAAAAACTTGATCAATAAATTTCAAAACCTTTTTAAACTACTTTTTTATCTTATTAATTAGGAAGTACAGTTTTTAATTGTTACATATTAAGTATAAAGATAAAGATAACAATAAGTATATATTTTCAAGAACTGTTTCCCTAAAATTATTCTGTTTTTTATATTATTTCCACTCAGTTGTTTTTAAATTACATAAACAAATATTAAGTTTTATATAATTTGTAAGCTAAAGTTTTACTTTTTAATTTTGAGAAATGTATCAATATATTGTAAAAACGTCAATGAAGTTTTTAAAACAAATAAACTAAGTCAAAAACTGTTCTGTTACAAATGTTTATCTGGAGGATTATTTAAAAAACTTAAATGAATGGTTAATTATTAGGTCTAAATTCTAGTGAGTACTTTTTATTTTTTAAACTGCATTTAACACTAATATTTTTCAATAAGTATATCTGTAAATTATTTTGTGCTATGGAATTAATTAAATAAACTGTTTAGAATATGAAAGATATACTTAGTAAAGATATAGATTGGATGACAGCTAATTAAATTATTACGGAGAATTCTTTTTTTACTAAAAACTTATTTTTATCAAAATAGAACGACTTCACTCGAAATTATCAAAACGTTCTAATATTTTTAAACTTAACAAAATCCTAGTTGCTTTTTAATAACATATTATTTTAAGGTTAGTTAATGTTTATTGTATATATAACTGTTTACTTATTTAAAAACGTTGACAGGATTTAGTTAAAATGGAGTTTAAATGCAGCATATGTCTAGATAAGCTGTTTTCAGCAAACACTGATGTTTCTGTCCCCCAATGTGGTCACATGTATCACAAAGAATGTTTAGAAAATTATATGAAGATTATGAAAAAGTGTCCGAGTTGTAGGACTGTAATTACCAGCATTGTTAAGACAGTATACCCTGACGTTTATAGTGAACTTAGTTATAGTAGTTGTTCAAATGAGGCGAAAGAATTTCTTGAAGAGATTGGTGACTACCAAAAGGAAAAAAGAATAATTATGATTGATTTGATTAAAAAGCTTGACCAAGAAAACACAAGTATGAAAGAAGCTAACAAAACTTATCAAAAAAACCTTAAAACTAGTAAAGTGTTTCTTAAATGTTTCGAGAAAGAACACAGAGACTTGCAAGAAAAGAGTAAAGAATTGACTGTTGTAAACATTGCTTTGTTAGCAGATGTAAGAAAACTATGTAAAGATAAAGAAAGTGTTAAAGTTTGTGAAAATATAAGTGTTAATAGTGAAGAAAAATCTGAAAACAATTTTTATGACAAAAATTGTTCAAGCACAACAATTTCAAATAGTGACGGTTTGTTTAGTTTATATATGTTTATTTGAACTACCATTTTTTTCTATTTTAAATAATTTTACCTTAACTTTTATACTTCAAATGTGGTAAATGATTATTTTTTGCTTATTTAATTATAAACTATGTTTTTAATTTAGTTATTTAACAAACTACTAATTTACTTTTCTATTAATATATATATTTAACAAAAGTTAAAACATTTTAAGACTTAAACAACGACAATGAGTATGAAACGGATTACGAAGTCAACAAATTAAAAAGTTTTGATCGGAAACTGAATATAAATTCGATTGAGAAATATTCAATTGACAGTTTATCAAAACTAGACAAAAATAAGCTTGCAGACATAGATGATCAGGACAACAAAATGTTTAACTCATTATTAAAAAAAATAAGTAAGTTTCAAAAAGAAACGAACATATTAAGAGAACAAAACAAAAACTTACAAAATGAAGTTCAACGATTACAAGTTTTACTACAAAACGCTCAAAAAGAAGTAGAATATTCAAAAGAGAACTACAAAACATTGCAAAGTATTAATAAAAGTCTCACAGATAAATTAAAAAACAGCATTAAAACTTTCAAACTTGATGAAGCAGATCATTCCGAAGAAAAAGAAAAACGTGTAAATTTATTAGAAGAATCACTTTTACTTTACAGTACACATAAAATTAATGGTTTGTTTAATTTAATAAGATACAACTAATATTTAGTTAAATTGAACAAAAAAATGTTTATTTAATAACCAAGTATTTCTTCAACATATAAAAAAAAGAAATGAAAATCTGTACGAATCCTGATTTAAAAAATAAAATTGATGTCTCAAACTACACCTAGATTTTTGTTATTAATGTCTTAGATGGATAGCAATTTTTTTCAATCGACAATAACCATTTAAAACATGATTTTAATAATACAAGTAAGGTATATATATATCTGTATAAAGATATAAGAATACTTATCTTTGTATTATTGCTTTACTTTTTTTTGTCAAGCAACGATAAAACGCAAGCAGTTAGTTTTTAAAAAATAAAAAATAAATGTTTTTGATGTATTTAAAGTCTGATTTGTGTACTTTTTACTTTAACTTTTTTCTTATCTGTGTATTTACAGTGAACGCTTTGCTATAAATTTTTTAAAGCTGTTACATCAGGTAATGTTATATTTTTAATTGAAAAGACAACTTCTCGTAATAATTAGTTAGATCCGAACATTTTAATTTAACTTTACCAAAAGTAATGATCAACCGGATTCACAAATTGAATATCTTGCTGGAACCGTATCCGTTTTGTAAATAGAAATGCGGCCGTATCAATCTACTATTTCAAATACTTCGGATCCAGCTAGATCTGGATTACGATAGTAAATTCGGTAGACCACTACCTATTTGTTTACTTTTTCACTTATAACATGTTTAAACTAGCTTTTAACAAACAGAAAAATGTTCAAAGAATGATAATGATGGAGTTGGTATAATCATCAGTGGTGGCTTTAAAATAGCAAAGCGTCCAAGAAATAGCAAAGCTGTTTACAAACTTAACTCGAAGACAAACAGATGGGAACTCATTACAGAGTTGAGTTCAAAAAGAGCTGGTCACCAATCTTTTATCATTGGAGGCAATGTTTGCTTCGCTGGAGGTCGTTATAATCGTTTATTTTTAGAAACTATTGAAGTGATACCATTTAGTAATAATTGGAAAGGTAAACCTTTATCAATACCCCCAATGCATAACAAAAGAAGCCTCTTCGGAATGTGTTCATTTGCTGGATGTTTATTTGTGGCAGGTGGAGATGGTGAGTATAATCATCGATTTGCATCGTGTGAAGTTTACAGTACAGAGACTAATGAATGGACTGAAGTTGCAAGTATGAATACGAAAAGAAATGAATTTACTTTAGAATATTTTCAAGATAAAGTCTGGGCAGTCGGTGGTATTTCAAATGGAAAAGTTTTAGATACAATAGAAACTTACGATATAGGAAAGAATAGATGGACAACCATTGATAAGAAACTTCTTCAACGTCGATTTGGCCACAGTTTTGCAGTTCATAAAAAACACTTTTATGTGATAGGTGGTTTTACTATAACAGGTGCAATTTCCTCAATCGAAGTTTATTCGAGCGAAACAAACCAATTTACTTTTGTAACTTCAATGAACCAGGCCCGTGGAGACTTTGGGTGCAGTATTCTAAATAACAAAATTTATGTCATAGGAGGATGTTTATATAAAGATGAATATACTGACTCTGTTGAAGTATATGATACTGAGAATGATGTTTGGTCAGAAGGCCCGAGTTTACCTCTTTCATTAGCTTTTTTTGGATGTACAAGTAGTTAATAGTCTTAAGTGTTTATAACAGGTTTACGTAATTATTGGACAAGACAAATATAATTTTAACAAATACAACTCATTAGATTTTGGTATATGTAAGTATATAGTAAAATAAGTATGCAAAATGTAGTTTTCAATTAATTTTGAGATTTAGTTCCAATTTTAACATAGGTTTACTTAACAAAAATTATTTGTTTTGAAACTTATGCAGTGTTGTTGTTATAAAGACATAAGTAACTTAAGTTAAAATCTTTAAATATTGTTTTGAGTGACAATACAATTAACTGATATTTTACTAAAAAATAATTACTTTCTTTCTAACTTAACCTGTAACTAGAGTTAACTTTTGAATAAACTTTGTATACTGAGAAAATGTTAATGAACATAACTAAAAAAATATTAGATTTTATTTATTTATGTTTTCCAAATATTTAGTTTTACTTTTATTGTTTAGTGGTAAAGTTTTATTTTTTCGTCATTGAAATAAATACCAGTATAAAAAATGTATTTCGTATTTTTTTTACAAAATAAAATCAAAATTATTACAAAGTAGCTTGAGTATTCGAATTAAACTACTTAAGTTGAACTGGGTTATCCTAATAGACACAAGTTTTTAAGTAGTATTTCTAACCATGTTTTTTATTTAGAATGTTTCTCACTTTTACAATTAATCAAAGAACAATCATAAACCAAATTTAACTTTTACACAAAATTTGCTTACTAGATTAATACAAATATTTTTATAATTAATGCTTAACTGTAACTTTAGATAAAAAATCAAATTTATTTTTGCCATTTATTTTTTTTATAACATACTAGGCTAGGAATAATCATTCAAGCTATAAATCTAACAGTTATTTTGTTAACAATTGTTTTAAGATTGTACCAGTCTGTTATAAGCAGACGTTATGGTCCATTAAGCTCCGCACAGAAAAATAAAAATAAAAATAAACGTTATGAATTTTAAAAATTGAAAAATTAGTTTTTTTTTTGTCATTTAAATATTTTTTTATCACAATTCGGAAATGCTTTGAGCTTAAAAACAAAAGGTTGTTAGAAATAAAATACTAAACTGTTATATAAAGCTTTCATTTACTTTTCAGTATAATGCTTTAAATGTTTCTGTATAAACTTAAATATAACATGTATTGATATAACATCTATTAAATAAACTTAGGTTTAAATTACTTGTAAAAAGTTACCTAAGTTGTTAGTATATAATATAAATTTAATATTTTCACAGAACTCAGTTGAAGTGTGTTGATTCGTTGACACACAGAAACATATGTTTATAGAATAAATGAAGATTACTGTATAATTTGTTTTTTTTAATATTCCAGTGAAGTTACTTCACTAGAATCTTTTGTTAGCAAACAATTAAACCTATATTTTGAACAGTTAGTATATAATATAACCTTTTAGTCCTAAACCGTGCATTAATTTTGTACGCAATGGAAAAAATTCATTAAGTTAGTTTATATCATAAGTTTCAAATTGACGAACCGAAGTACTTTTATACTTTGACTTAATTCCGGTTTGTAATGTAAAACGAAAAAAAACTAATAAAACCATTGCTAGATACCAATTCGTCATTTTAGGTTTTCTTAGCCTAAGAAGCAAACTATTTTATGGTTTTTATATGATGTTCAGGGACTTGAGCGTTAAGTAATTTACAGCAATTACATAGAAAAACTTTTCATTTAAAAATACAGTTTTGTTCAGCGGGTCAAATTTACATACTCGACTCTTGAGTGCTGCTAATTTTTCTTTTACAAATAAATAGAACATACTCGCAAGGCGTATTTGGCCGACCCCTGGTTTTAGGTTTTGTTACATTATTTTAAACTTTTCATTTATAATTTAAAATAGAAGGAAATTGGTTGTTGTTAATATCATTATTGTTAAAGTTATTATTGTTTTTTTTTTTCGTATTGAAAGCATAAATTTTACAGTACTTATCTTTATATTTTCATTTATAAAAGTTAAATGTAAAACTTCTTTAAAATTACTTCTTAAAATTAAAAAATAATGTTTACAATAGTTTATTTACCTATTTAAATGTAAAATTCTTTCTACTGTTCAAGTTATATTTTTAGAAAAAATAGAAATTAACTTTTTAGTACAAAATACTTATAATTTTTTTTTTGTAAATGAATTTCAGTGTACTACATTTTACTTTCTCTAAAGAAGTTGTAACCTATAATTCAAGTATTGATACGTTTGTTCTTAGTGTTGTTTTTATTCTTTTAAAAGTTTATTTAAAGTTATATACATATTTTTTAGTTATGAAGTTACTAAACAAGATCCATAGTACATTATTATAAACCAAATTCAACTTTTCGTTCAGTTTTATTTTCTTTAATTTTTCATTTATTTTAACAGATTATTTAATTACTAAAGATTTAAATACTTAAATGATAAAAAACTATGTGTATTACCTCGTAAGAAACTTTATAAGCATGTGGTGTACGACTCGATAACAGAAAGGTTTCTTTATACACCAGGTCTTTAGACCAAACTTTTTGAGCGATTTTTTATAGTTCAATAAACAATACTATTTAATTAAGTTTTGTTAGTTCTGAAACAATAAGTGCATGTTTTAAATGAGAAATAATGTGAATAGCTTTCCGAAATTCCCCAACCCAATAGTTAAACTTTTTTAAGATTAAAATAGTAAACATATAAAGTTTAGCATTAAGTCCATAGTAGGCACGTATCTTGATACGTTTCTGCAAATCTACAGAAACGTAAACATTTGTGCGAAAAAACTCGCTTTTCGTTCGACTATTCAGCTTTTAAGACCTTGTTTCTTTTAAGTATTAATTTATACTTAGTTCTGCACTCCTGAGAAATAGTTTTATTTTTACAAATTCTCTAGCACTTTTAGTGTCGTAAAAAACAATATGAATACATGTAATTGTATACAAATAGTTTGGTGTAAAAATTTATTATCAAGTAGCAAACTATTTAAAACAAATCCATTTCGAGGCTGTAGATTTGGTTTAAATGATGTGAGAGAATAAAAAAAAGTAAGTGTGAGAGAGGATCTTGTACTATTGAAATGTTTGTGGTGAGTCAAATAGAATTTTACATTTTTTTGTTTTACAAAAGAGCAAATACAGGTAAAAGATATATGAAAAGATAAATTTTAGAATAGATGAATCTCAAAGTAAGGTAACATGAAGAATTAACTTTTGTTTTAAATCAAATTTACCCTCTGAGTTAAATGTTTTAAGATTAAATCCCTGTGGTTGACAAATATATAAAAATGAAAAAAATTTGAAATATTGATAATAATCTCATTTCCTGAAGTTTTATCAAGAAAATTAGAATCTATTAAATCAGAAAAAATAACGCAATAAGACAAATAGCTTGCAACAGACATGGTATAATCAAGATGGCAGTTAAATACAGCTGTTTTAATTGTAAACACGCGCTTTAAAGCTCTATAGTAAATTGAGAGAAATTTGGAGAAATAAAAGAAACTAAAGTGAAAAGTGAGTGGTACGCTGGAGCGCGCTCGAGTTAATCTCTTCATTTAAGAACTTTACAAATAGACGCAAAGTTTTAGCGCAAAAGTGAGAGAGCTAGAAGAAAAAAGAAATTTATAAGCCAAAATCGTACGCTTGAGTAATTCACTTAATTTTAAAACTTTAATAATGCATGTTAATTTTTTAAGTTTTAACTAACTTTCACGTCTTGTCTTATATTTCTTAAAGTCAAAATTTTTTTTTGTTCCTGCAAAAATTTTATTAAAGTGAAAAACTACATAAGTGTTTAATTTACAATTTACTTACTTATTTTAACAATTTTTTTTCTTATGAAAATTTTTATCAAAAATTTATTTGTTTATATACCTTAAATTTTTATTAAATGAAAAAAAATAAGGTCAGTTTAACTGGTTTGTTAAAGATTTAAGCTTAATTTACTTTTTTAAACTAAATTAAAAATATTTTCTGCTATAAGTTTTATAACAATCTAATTATACTAAAGCTTTTGCAGTAAGAATATTCGCAGCTAAAAATGTTAACTTAGTGAAAAGATATTTTATTAGATAATAATGACTATGATATAAAGCAAATACTGAAATTGTACATTTAAAGGAATTCATGTTAAACTACTTTAATTTGTTTCATAAAATAAAACTTTATTTAAGAGAAAAAAAATCTAAAAGGTTACTAGTATTACTTATTTCATTTATCTTTAAGTTTTAAACCATTTTCAATGTTTAATTTGTAAGTATAGTTAACTAAAAAGTAATTTATTTTTGTAAGTTGCTTATGTACTTCTAGGTTTATTCATTTAATTCAAGTTTCAAAGTTTGTGAAAAAATAAAAACTAGGATATATTGTAATTAAAAAAATTATACAAACCTTCGACACTACAAAATATTATACTAATACAAGCTATATACTCTACATACTTTTTTGATATATATATAAAGAGCTTGGATTAATTTTATATGTTTATTAATAAAAGAACAAGTGCATAACATAAGGGCAGTTTACAGCACTATGACTTAAACTAATTTGTATTGCAATAACTAGCAGTTATGGCAATTAAAAAAAATCTATATTGGTAAATAAAGAAAATTGTTTAAAAAAAAAGCTGAATTGAAGTAAAAATGTTTTGTTTAAAAACCTAAAATTTTAAATAAAAATTTTAAAAAATACAAAAGTTAATACGGAAATTTAAAATAACAATTTTAAGTATTAAAAAATACTTAAAAAAAACTAAGAAAATGAGAAATTTTAAAGTTTGTTAGGCAAAAGAAATTTAGCATAATACTCATATGATAAAAAATTAGCGCGATTAACGGTTGGATTATTATTGAACTTATTATTGTTACTACAAAAAATGTAAAAAAGTACAAATAGTCTAAGAAATTTTAGCAATTAATGTACAAAACTTTGTAAATAAACAAATTTGAAATTTTTGAATAAAATACAGTCACAACAAATTTAAACAGTAGAATGCTTTAACAGTCACTCAAGTAAAAGTGTTTTTAAAATAGTGAATTGACTTTAAATGAAAAGCATTTTTTTTTTTGAAAAAAATTAACTGCTTTTTAACACGCAAAAATTTTGTTGAAATTTTATATTACATTGTTTGCTGCAAACATTGTCAAATTTGAAGGTTTAAATTTGCTGTACTCTTCGTTTGTCAAGATTTCATTGACATCTTGGCTTCTTGGTTTGTACAAACTAGACTTACCAACTTCTTCTATTAATGTATCTGAAAGTGGAAATTTGTCACAGCATAACTCCATTCTTTTGCAGGTTGATCTGAGAAAAATAGATTTTATTATAATTTTGGGTAATAATTGGCTTAAGAATGTAAAAAGTAATTGTAGGAATTTTTTATTACTAATGTTTGAATTGAACCTTTGAATGAAAAAGAGTAATTTATAAACCATACATTGAGTTATAATTTTGTACTTTACCTATATTATATTTATGATAAAAATATTCAACAAACAGATTAACACTATACTTTACTTTATCTAAAAAGACAACAACCTATATAATATTTAAATAATAAGCAAACGCCAAGCTTTTTAACCTTGTACAAATAGTTTTAATTAGAATGAAAAATTTAAAAAACTACCTAAACTAAAATTTGTTAAAAAAGTTCTAGTAACTTTTACTAGTGATATATATTATTGAATTTTACTGATAATATACCGATAAATTTAGCAAAAAAATGTTTCAATTCTTATTATGCATTTATTCTTCCCTTATATTTAAAATAAAAGAAAAAAAATTATATAAAACAAATCGTTGTAATACAAAATATTAATTTAATTGGATTACATTAAAAAAAACAAGTTATTAATAGGGCCTTTATGTCTCCTATAATAAAATATGTTTTTTAAAAGTAAAAATCAAAATGATAAGGTTTGTTGAATAATAACAAAACAAAATTCAAAAATTTCTTGTTTCAAGGATCCGGGTACACAAAAAGACCTCTCGGTCATCGAGCTGCATACCCAACTTTAACTAAAATTAAATAATCTAAATAATGATTAAAAACTTTACAGTTTAAATTACACATTAAAATTTCATTTCTATGAAATAAATAGTTTAAAATAAAAAGACATAAATCCAAATACATTAAATTTTTACTTACCTAATAATCATTAAGGAGTTTTACAAAATATGGCCCATATTAGATTGTCTATTGTTTTTCGAGATATTCATCAAGGAAAAGTCTCGCTCGATTTGCGCGTTACTAAAAGGTATCGTTTGTAGTTTCATCATTAACTCCTTAAGTTCTTGGTATTCAACGCGAACACTGCTCCAAAAGTTAACGTTTGTTGATTTATCTGTTAAGAATAAACTGATAACTTTTTATGTACATAATCAATTGTAAGTGTACTCTTACAATAATAAATCATGTTTTTATTTTATCAGAACTTAGTTTTCAGTAGATTTACAATGTTTACTAAATTACAAAACTTGTTTAACATTAACACTGAAAATTTTAATTTATATTTAAGTAGTATTGTTACTATTGTTATTTTCCTTTAGCTAACCGATACTTGTTTGATGACGTCCATGCAAACTTTTGTATTGAAGTGAGATAGTATCTCTGTGGTTTCCTTCAAACAATTTTTTAATTTTTGGATGTTCTAAAAACTTCTCAATATCCGGCATCCGTCTATTTAAGGCCTTTAAAAAATTATAAGTTTTAATGACATTTAAATAAGTTATTTTATTTTTTGAAGATATATTTAATACCAACTAACATCGTTTACAACTTCATACTGAGCCATAAATTCAAGATTTTGCAGCATTCTTTTTTCCAATTCAATTATAAACACTACAACAAAACTTTGAAAAATATTTTTTACCTGTATTAAAACAATTAATTATAAAAATGTTGGAATTATAGGAAAATTAGTTACAGATTAGAACCGTAGCGTGTCATTAACAGAAATTTTTTCACGTGTAATACACAACATTAAGTAAATTACTTAAGTAAAGTATGAGAATTTACTGAAAAAAAAAAAAACGATTATGTAAAAAATAAACACAGTTATTATAATAACTTGTATTTTGACTTAAAATTTTTTCAAGTAAAGTAAAAACAATTTCAGAAATTATTCTCATTAAACAAATCCTATTTAAAAAAAATCAATTAAGTTTAGTTGTTAATAAACCCAATTGACTAAACAACGTGAATTTTAATTAGTTTAACCTCTGCCTTCTTACTAATGGATAAATTTGCATAAACTTCGTTTACTTCTACATGAAAGATAGGTTCTTCCAAAAGGTTAGCTACAAAAAAAATGTAAATTTTAGTAACTACAACTTAGTTTATATAGTAAAATAATAATTTAACAATTAATTTAATAAAAAAATAAAATATTGATAATAATTACTTATATCGTTTACTCTGTATAAAATCCAATCTAAATTTGAATCTACTAAATCTTTAACAAAATGTTAGTAATGTTTTGTTATAAGAACGTTATTGTACGTTTGTTTGCGTTACTAATTAAAAAATAATGTTTATTTACGCCAAAATGTTGTAGATATAAAATCAAACGAAACTTTATTATTAATAGCCTAAAATTAAAAATTATTCTTAGTTGCCTTGTGATCTAAATTAAGCTTACTTGAATTTGGTTGGTAAATGAGGTCTTTTAGATGCTGTATAAGTTTTGTTATTGCTAATCCAAACTTAAAAGGTTCTACTTTACTTTTTTGTAGAAGAATATTAACAGAATTTACCTGATGAATAAAAATAATTAATTATTACACTGTAAAAATTTAGTCTTGCTTTACATTTAATACTTACAGCTAAACTTGGCATGACTACAAAATAAGTAATTAAAAATAAACATTTAAAATCAAATTAGAATGATTGAAATTAGTTATGTTATAGTGCTTAGGGTGTTAATTCATTATTAAGCAGATAATAGGTCTTAGAAACTAACTTTCTCTAAAATTTTGCCCATAAATTTAAAAAGAAAATTTAATCTATTGCTATTTAGCATTTTTCGAATACTTTCAGCATGTAAATCGTTTCTTCTTCTTTCTGGCTAATATACAAACAAATGTTATAGGTAAGAATAAAAATTTCGATAACAAACATCATTATAGTTAATAAACACTAATACTTATAAAACAAGGCTCATTAACAAAGAAAGTTTTGTTTAAAAAGATATATATTCTTATTAAATCTATGTTAATTAATTTGTGCTTTTAAACATTTATTATATATCTTCTGATTATATATTTGATTTAATAAAATGTTACCTTAGTAAACATATGATTACTAAGTTTCAGGGCAGATTGAATTTTAAATTTGTAGATATTTGTAAAAATATAATTGTAAAAATGCTAAATAATTTAAAACAGGATTGTTTTAAGTTTTATACTAATAATTTTTCTAATTATTAAAGCGTCTTGAAGTTTATAGTAATAGTTTAATACCTACTTCATTAAAAAAAGCTTATAAAAATTTGCTTATAATAAAATTGTTATTTATATCACAACTTTTATCAAAAATTTATATATAAATTTAATCAATGCAGTGAAATAATTCTTTTTTGAAATAAAAAAACTAAGTAGATCTGTCTAGTAATTAAATCAGTCAAAGCTAATCTTCTTAGCATTTATAAAATAGTAAATAAAAATTTTCTTTTTGTATTTGAAAGCAATATACTAAAAAATTTTATAAAGAATTCTTGATATTACCACAAACCATTTGTCAGAAAAATGTTTTTAATATTCAAATAAATGTATTTTATGACAAAAATTAAAATTTTTTTTTTGTTTAACAAACAAAAATCATGATAATTTGTAAGGTGTAAAACCAAAAAATTGTTGTAAATAAATAATTTGCCCATGTCACCGCCTTATGGCCTCTATGAACCATTTTACTTAAATAATAAAATTAGAAATTCAATTTTTGTCTATGAAGCGAACTTTGTTTTATACTAACAAATTTTGGTTTTAATTTTATAATAAAATTAACAGTTTAATTTGTGTGTTGTTATTATAAAATGTATTTTAAGTATATTTATTTAAATAAAGTAGTCAAAGGTTAGTACTAAAGTAAAAAAAATGTCATGCTAAAGTATTGTTAATTATTAAATTATTAAAACAAAATGTTAATTTTTAGGTAAAAAGTGAATTGGAATTTTTGACTTTAGATGATAAAATTTTTTGTGCATTATTGAAATAAAATTACAAAAAATACTTTAAAAACTATTTAAAAATTATTTTTTTTTCAAAAATTACAATGGAAAAATTAATTTAATTCTATAAAAACATGAGAACTTTCCTTTATAATATTTAATAAAAAAGCTCAGTATTAAAAAAAAATTGTTGTTGAATTCAAAATTGAAATACTCAAATGTGTATTCTTAAATACTACAAATTGTTAGAGATAAAAAAACCTTTTAACTCATAAACAGATTCCCAAGATTTCTGGTACCTCATCTTTTTAGGTGGTGGAAAATCTAAAGTTGGTAAATCTTCTTGGTCTGGAATTTCATCTAAAATAATTTCAACGGTTGTTACCTACGAAAATGTAACTGCTAAAGTAATGTGTTTAGTGTGTAACTTAATAACTATTTGTAAATCCAAGAAAAAAAAAACCATTAGAGACTTACCTTAACTACTACAGAATAGCATGGTTGCCACAAGTCAAGCTGAGAAATTTTTCCTGACTTTTCCTGACTTTTTCCTGACATTTTACTAAAGTTTTCCTGACTTTTTTCAAGATTTTTCTGACTTTTTACTATAATTTTACTAAAAAAGGCATTGAAAATTAAGTAATTTTGTAAACTTTAAGGAAAATTTTGCAATTTTAGTCTGACTTTAAAGAATTTTTAATTAATTTTTCACTAATCGAAGGCTTTGAAATAAAAGGAAATAAATAAATTTGAACTGACAATATCTGAGGTTTTTATAAATTTTTTTTCCTGACTTTTTCCTGAATTTTTTCAAAAACCCCCCACTTTGACCTGAATTTTCCTGACTTTTGTCATTTTTCTTAGTTTTTCCTGATTTCCTGAATTTTCCTGACTATGTGGCAACCCTGAGAATAGCCACCTGATTTTTATTTAAATTTTTTACATGATTTCAAAAAATCTTCAAAAATACACATTTTAGAGTCTAGCTTTAGTTTAAAGTTAAATTATTGTAATAAACTGTTTGGAATAGTACAAGGTTGCCACTCATGTTTATAAATTTTTCCTGGTTTTTCAAATCTCTACAAGGCTTTTAAAATTACATGTATTTTGGTTTATTTTCAGTTTAAAGTTATGTCTAATATAAAAAACTGTGTTAAATAATAAAAAAACATGGTATATGTACTATAAAGTTAATTAAAATGTGTATTATAACTAAAAAATTTTAATTGAAATCTTATTTATATGATAGTTTTTTTGTGTCAAGTTAAAATTGTACTACTTAACATGCTGAAATTGTTAAAAACTGAATGTTTTTCTAAGTCTTTGGTAAAAAATTTCTCAAATTCCAGGTTTTTTTTGCCTTAGTTGTTAAGTATCAGGTTTCCAGGTAAAAACAGATTTCCAGGTAAAGTGGCAACCCTGATAGCATAAGCCATTGAAAAATACTTAAGTTTATTGAAATGCGTTTTATGAAAAAAAATTTTTTTTGCTGATAAAAAAAAACTTATTTATATGATAGATTTTTGAATCAAGTTAAATTTTATTACCGAACTATGTAAACTTGTTAAGAATTTCAGGTTTTTTAGGTTTATTGTTAAAAAATTTAGGTTTTTTTTAAATTATATCTAATTTCAGCTTTGCTAAGGTTTTAATTGCCTTAATTGTCAAAGTACAGAATTTTTAATTTCTAGGTAAAATAGCAACCCTATAGTTATTATCCACTCTTCAAACAATTTCCTGACTTTTTATTACAATTTTCCTGACTTTTCTAAATCAAATTACCAATTAAAACAAATAATATAATACATATTCAAACACTTGGAATTAATAAAGCCTTCAATTTTATATTTCAGTTTATCAATATTTATAAAATTAGTAGTAAATATTTTACCCTTATTTATGTAAAAAATATTAAAAAACAACTATTCTACAATAAACTATAAATAATTAAACTTAACCATGAAGTTCACCTCTTTTATAATTTATTTTAAAAATTTAAACAATTTTGAAAAAATTATAATGAGGTAAATTATAAACATAAACTTATTACTTAAAACACTAAACCTAGTGTTTAATTAGAATGAAATTATTTATTTACTTAAACAAAAAACAATTCAATTCTAACATATGCTAGATAAACAAACTTATGTGTATTATCATTGTTTTACTAAAAAATGCTACAGATTATCAAACTGCTTACAAAAACTGTTTGTTCTAGTAGGATAGTTTAAAAAAATTTTAATAGAAACATTTTGCAGTTTTATAAAGGATATTCATTTAATTTTACCAGATGAAGGCATTAAGTAATTTTGTAAAATTCTTGGAAATAATTTTAATCACACTTTGAAGAATTTAAATTAATTTTTTACCATTCAAAGACTTGTTTTTGAATATAAGGAATTCAGTGAATTTAAACTGACAAAATCTGGTATTTTTTAATATTTAGTCAAACTTCCTGACTGTTTAAAAAAAAAACCTTACTATTCTTGTTATTTATCTTTTTTTTCTGCTTTTCCTGATTTTTTTGACTTTTCCTGACCTTGTTTCAACTCTGCTTAATTTACAAAACTAGTTTTAAAAACCTTGAGTTGTACACTAAAACTTTCAAGTATAATATTTTTTTTAGATAAACTACCTAATTATAATAAAAAAAGACTCAATAAATTTGTCACATTAAAAATTTTAAATAGATTTAATCTAAGCAAATAGTAGTTTCAAGTTTGTAAACAAAAATAATAAATTATATTCAAATTACTTTTAAGTGAAATCTATGTCTTAATAAAATAATTTATAATGAATCTTAAAAAATTATAATAATCAAACTTTATTTTTAAGTTTAAAAATTCAAATAATTTGATAAAAGTAGGATATAAGAAAAAATAATTTGTCTATTGCATCTAATTTTTGGAAAAAAAAATCAAATAATAAATTAATTTAACATCGATTAGTTCTAAAGCTACAATGTTTTTAGTTTATTAACCATTTAAATAAGTGGAAGATACTTTTCTTTAATTTTTCTAACCAAACATTACCTACTACTACAAGGTTAAAAGGTAGTTATGATTAAATTAACAATTAAGTGAATAAAATTAACCTTATGAAAATAAAAAACATAAACTTACATTTAAGGCATTCATACTTATAAAAACAATATGCTTTTAAATATGTTGGTGTAATTGAATATATGAAACTTTTATGTTCTCAACTTGTAAAATACAGCTTTTGCTTTCATAAGAAATTTTAATTCTATTGCCATGCTTTTTATTTTTTTTTCTACTGCGGGGATTTTGTGCTCTGCGATTTAACATCTCTGGCTTGCAACAAGAAGAAAAATTGAAAAATTCGATAATATAAACATTTTTCTAAGAATAATATTATCTTTCTTGCTGAGGGGCTACTTGGCCTGTAGTACCCTGTTTGTGCGATGAAGAGTAATTCGGGTCAATAGGACGTTTGGGTACGCCCACTTTTTCTAACCTCTTGCTCTTATGAGCCTTGATTTCTGTGGTCTCGCTAAAAGCGGCTTGCATGTTCTCTTTGGAGAACATGCCGTCATTATTACTAACCTTCGGCTTACTGCGATTACTTGTGCTCATAGTGCTACTTCTGAGTGAGTTACTAATCTATCTATTGTATTTTATTAACTAGCCAGAGGGACGTGTCTAACTATGGCTACAACAAGTTTAGTAAGTTACGTTAGTTTATGATTACGTTAAGTATGTTAAGAGATAATGAAGCTGCTAGCGATCTCTATTTAGTCTAAACAACTATACTTAAGTTATTAAATTTTATGTGAAACTAAGTGTACAACTGAGTTTAATAAAATGTTAGCAATCTTTAAAGCAACTTATTTTATTCAAAATTATGTAAACAAATACAATAATTCACACTAAACAATTTCAAATGTACAATTTATATTAGAGAAACAGAAATAACATGCAAAAGAATAAACAATACTCACGATTACAAACGATGTGTTAAGAAAAGCTGCTGCAACTGACTGAACGTCATGCTAAAGCAGTTCGAGAAGTAAACAAAGCGATAAAAAAGTCCCTAATTTGAGAAACCTCTCTAGCGCCTTTTTTTGTTTAAACGAAATGTCGTTACAATATAAACAAATTATTTTTTATTTTATTTTTTAATTAAAACTTGTTTTAAAGGTTTTATAAATGCTTAGTAAGTTAAATATTTTATTTTTCAAGATTAATATAAACAAATTATAGTTGTTTTATTGTATTTTAGAACTTAATTTTTTAATTAAAACTGGTTTTAAAGATTTTATAAATGCTTACCTTAGTTAAAGTTTTTATTGTATTTTTTAGCAAAGTAAAGATTTAAATTGTACATAGCAGTCACACACTCAAAGTATTCTGGATAACTTTAGAATAATTAGAGTTTTATTTTTGAACTCAGGCTGACTCAGTATAGTTTTTTTTATCTATGAAAAACTAAAGACATTTTAGCTTTGTTAATAATGTCATAACAGATGTTTTCCTATATTTGAATGATATTTTGCTAGCTAGTTTTAATAAAAAAAATTTTAACCAATTTTGTAAAAAAAACATTGATAAATTTGGAAAGTTAGTCTTATTTCGAAAAATAAGAAGAAAATTTCAAAAATAAAATCCTGGAATTGGGGTTGGTCTTAGGGTAGAGCTATTGTTAATACTTATTTTACTTGTATTGTTATATTATTTGTTTACAATGAGTTTGTTGTCTATGCATATTGTTTTATTATATGAAGATTTTTTCAGAGTTTTTGCTTTTATTCCCAACTTTCAAAGGTTTTTCATGATCTCTGTTTTTTTATCTTTATTATATTAACAATTTTTAACTATTTTACAAAATTACAAAAAATTAAGTTAGTACATTTTTATTTTCTAGTTAGCTATACATTTTGAAATGATGTTTGGTTAGAAGGTCCGAGTTTACCTCTTCCATTAGCTTATTTTGCATGTACAAGTAGTGAATAGTCGTTTAATGTTTATAACAGGTGTATTCGTTTATTAGACAAGACAAACATAATTTTAGCAAGTACAATTTATTAGATTTAAATATATGTAAAATTGATATGCGAACTACATTTTTCTATAAATTTGTGACTTGATTTCAATTTTAACATAGGTTTACTTAACAAAAATGATTTGTTTTGAAATTTTTGCAGTATTGTTGTTATAAAGACGTAAGTTTTAAGTTAAACATTGTTCTAAGTGATATAGTATTTATTAATTTCTATCGTTCTAAATTAAGTTATAACTAGAAATAACTTTTGAAAAAAATTGATATACAAAGAAACTAAAAATGAACGTAAAAATAAAAATCATTTCTTATTCATGTTTTTTCAAAATTTTTGTTTCACTTTTATTGTTAGTGGTGTAATTTCTATTCTTTTCGTCATTGAAATAAATACTTGCTAAAAAACGGTATTCTATGCTATTTTTAACCAAAATTAAATTATAACAAAAAAGCTTGAATATTTTACTACTTAAGTTGAAGTAATGGTGTATCCTAATATAAACATTTAAAGTAATTTTTTTATTTTCTTTTTTTTTTCAACTTATCAACGAATGAGCATAAATTAAATTTAACTTTTAGACAAAGTTTGTACACTTGATTTATACAACATATTTTGATAACTAAAGCTTAAATGTAACTTGAAACAAAAGTTAAGGCTCTAGTGAAAAAAATGGTAAACCTCAGATTAATATCAATGCTTCAAACGTAAGTGTAGAAAGAAAAGAATTTGTCAGTGTAATTGAAGTTACTGAAAATGTAAGATCTAAAGTAAAGAAGACTTTTTTTGTGGAAAGCTTATCAGAAGGTAGTTCAGTAGAGTGCAAGTTTAAAGACATTAGTAAACCTCAGAAATTACTGAAAATGTAAGATCTAAAGCAGGGATCGCGGGGCAGTTGGTGCTCTCGGGCCAAATTACAAGTTTCCAAAATCTTCGCGAGCCGCAGTTTTAGTTTTATCGACACTCGAATAATCTTTTTGTTTTAGGTTTAGCACACTAGAGAAAGATTTTTTTATAATTATTTTATTACTTTAATATACTTATAGTTACACGTAGATAACCTATTTAAATTATAAGTGTTGATTGGAATGAAATTTACATTGACTAATATACTGGGAGCGGGTCAGAATGACACAGCGACAAAATGACACGGTCGTCAAATAGACACGGTGCGTCACTTTGGTACAGCGACAAAATGACACGGTGCGTCAGTTTGGCACGGAGGGTCACTTTGGCACGGCGACAAAATTACACGGTGCGTCACTTTGGCACAGCGACAAAATGACACAGTGCGTCACTCTGGCACGGTGTGTCACTTTGTCACAGAGGGTCACTTTGACACGGCGACAAAATGACACGGTGCGTTACTTTGGCACAGCAACAAAATGACATGGTGGGTCATTCTGGCACGGTGCGTCACTTTGGCACAGAGGGTCACTTTGACACAGCAACAAAACGACACGGTGCGTCACTTTGGCACGAAGGGTCACTTTGGCACAGCGACAAAACGACACGGTGCGTCACTTTGGCACAGAGGGTCACTTTGACACAGCGACAAAACGACACGGTGTGTCACTTTGGCACAGCGACAAAATTACACGGTGCGTCACTTTGGTACGGAGGGTCACTTTGACACAGCGACAAAACGACACGGTGCGTCACTTTGGCACGGAGTGTCACTTTGGCACAGCGACAAAACGACACGGAGCGTCACTTTGGCACGGAGGGTCACTTTAGCACAGCGACAAAATGACACGGTGGTTAATAAGGGAGGGAACGATTTGTTGTGAAACTTCAATCTTCATTGGTATGGACAACGATCTTGTTTTTCTATTAAACTTTTCCGTTTCCTGTCTTTTAACCGGTTTTGTAGAATCAGAAACAATCACATTGATTAACTTTAAAAACAAAGACCGCAGGAATTTTTGATTGTGACTTCATAAAATAAAGTGAAACACGTAATGTTTATACCTTCTATTGTCCATCGTTGTACTTATAAACAACATACTCATTTTTAAGCAGTAGCAAGGTGTAAGGTGTGCTTAAAAGCTGTGCTTAATAAACAACAAATAATTATTTGTATCAAACAAAGTTCACAAAGATGCAAAAGCAGCAACTTTTTTAACAAAATACGACTGCCAAAGTTAAAGGGAATTTATTTTTGATTTCTTTCGAATGGAAAAACTTTAACACCGTTTTGTACTAGAACTTGATACGAGTAATAAAAATTAAAAAAATGACTTGCCATTTTACGACTAAAAACATAAAAACTCATATAAACATATTTTTTAAACTTCACCAACATTCTGTTTAAAAAAATACAATCTATATTTTAGATCAATCATTCAGCACATCAAAACAATAAAGTAGTAGGTGTAAACACAGAGGAAAATTCGTTTTATAAACTAAAACTCAGACGTTATCGAAAACAACTTTTCTGCTGTTGTAATTCTAAATTCTAATTCGGTTCTTATTTTTCGATTTTATGCTTAAAAAAATTGATACTTGCGCTCTTTTGACGACTTACAGGTTGCAATTTTGAACTAAAAAACTGCGTTCCCTGACGATTTACGCTAGTAGCAACATCTTCAAAAAATCATTGTGCACTTGACTTAAAAGATCGAAATTTTGCGCCTCTATGCGACTTTTATTAGTTGCAACATATATCGTGCACTTAGAAGTAGAAGTATAATGCTCTTTCGCAAATAAAATCGTGCACCTAAGCACTAAAACTGCATAGATAAAAGTATAAGCACAAATAACCGCAAATAAATTAGTTTTTTTAGCAAAAAAATCCCTACATCAAGCATATCTTTAAATAAAACTCAATAAACCACTATTACACACTTGTAATAGACTATTGTAGATTTGCTTTAACAAAGTACAATTTTCTTACTATTATACTACTAAAACTAATAGTATAAATGCTATTGAATTCCTTAAATGCAAAAAAATACTATAATATCTATCATACTCTAAGTTTAATTCTTTATATTTTAGGCTACAAAGTTTTGTAAAAATTAAAAAGACTTGTAGTATCAACTTTATTAGAATTAACTAAATTGACGATAAACTTAAGATTTAATACACAATTTTTAAGAACAACTAATTTTGATTTATTAGGACTCAAGTTGTATAACCTCTAGTGCTTAATTTTCTTAAAAGTGATAAATTTATAAATGCGCATGAATGGTTGCATCAGACTCTTAATTTTCTCTCAACTGTTCATAATACTATTTTTAACTTTTTCATAAGTTTAGGCTCTAGGACCGTTTATTTAAATTATTTGCTTTTAGACAAGTTTATTATACATTTTCAATACAGAGTTTTAAGTAAACATCCAAGCTTATTAACTTTTGTTGAATTTTTTTTGTATGTTTTTGGAAATTTAGGACTTAACATTAAAAAAAAATATTTTTAACTGCACGTAATAGATTGTTAAAACATGTGATTTACGACTCGATAACTGAAATGTTCTTTGGTATAACTTTTTGAGCGATAACCTTTTGTCGTTTAAAAAACAGTAATAATAAAACTTTTATGTTTTAACAAACTACTAGGTTAAAATATTAAACATATTTAATATAACTGGCTAGATACTACAAAAGCAGCTAAACTCTGTATTTTCAAAAACTAGAGTTAAAACACGCATGACTTGTTCTTACAACGAAATAACTCTGTATTAAATTAAATCTTAGTTATTTTTTATAATAATTCCTGATAATAACTAATTAAACGTTTAACAAAAAGTACTAAACTTTATTCATTACATAAATATGAAAAGTTGTGAAACGTATAAAGTAAAACATAAGAATGTTCTTGTTTTATTACTTGGACTTAAATTTTAAAGCATTGTATCATATATAGTTTCAAATGTTTCAACCTACTATAGCTTGGAAAAAATATAATAAATCTTTTGTTTAACTTATTACTATCAAAGTTTTACAATTAAAAGTTTTATTACTGAAAAAGTTCAGTTTTGCTTATAAGTTTGTTTATCCATGCTATAGTGACGCACCGTGTCATTTTGTCGCTGTGTCAAGGTGACATATCGTGTCATTTTGTCGCTGTGCCAAAGTGACGCACCGTGTCATTTTGCCGCTGTGCCAAAGTGACCCTCCGTGCCCAAGTGACGCACCGTGTCATTTTGTCGCTGTGCCAAAGTGACCCTCTGTGTCAAAGTGACGCACCGTGTCATTTTGTCGCTGTGCCAAAGTGACCCTCCGTGCCAAAGTGACTCACCGTGTCGTTTTGTCGCTGTGCCAAATTGACCCTCCGTGCCAAAGTGACGCACCGTGTAATTTTGTCGCTGTGCCAAAGTGACCCTCCGTGCCAAAGTGACACACCGTGTCGTTTTGTCGCTGTGTCAAAGTGACCCTCTGTGCCAAAGTGACGCACCGTGTCATTTTGTTGCTGTGCCAAAGTGACGCACCCTGTTATTTTGTCGCCGTGCCAGAGTGACCCACCATGTCATTTTGTTGCTGTGCCCAAGTGACGCACCGTGTCATTTTGTCGCCGTGCCAAAGTGACCCTCCGTGTCAAGGTGACGCACCGTGCCAAAGTGACGCACCGTGTCAATTTGTCGCTGTGTCATTCTGACACGCACCCAATATACTTAAGTCTTCATATCGTTAGTACTTTCTTAAACACTAAGGTTAATCTTAATAGGTTAAACTTAATGTTTTTTTACTTAAAACCTAGTTATCTATAAAAACCAAGCTTGAAAAACATCTATTGGTCACTTTTATACATTTTTATATTATGAACCACCTTTTCATTCTTTTATAGTATTAACTTTTGAAAACTTTTTTTTGCATCTTAAGTAGTTTGCACTATTTAGGAAATTCAGTTATTAGTTGAATAAAAAAAAATAATATCTAATTGTATTGTAGATAAGCTAAATCAAATTTTCTAACACAATTAATGCTGGAATATTTTAAAGAATACCTTATTAGTAATTAATTAGTTTTTTACATGGTTGCCACTTTAAAAGCAAAAATGTCTGAGTTATATCAAATCAGTCTCATTTTATTAAAATCCTGAAATGCTAAAAACTTTCTCTTTATCAAGCTTAAATACCTAACTAAAGTATTATCATTATAAAAAAGTAAAATATGTCAGTAGACAAAAAAACTTCTTACTAAATAGAAAAACTTATTTTCTATTGAGCAATGTAGCAGTTTTTTATCTGCAACGAAAACATTGCAATTAAAACAGTAGATGTGAAATATAAGACGAGCTATAGGAATTAAAAAACTTTAAGTTTGGAGTTATTGCGAGAAACGAAAAAAAATCGCTCAAGTCAGTTTCAACATAATTGTCTTCAGTAACGACAGACTGATAAGAAAAAACTGTTAAGGCAAGTTATAAAGTTGCAAAAGTAATTACAAAAACAAATACCGTTTAGAGTTGAAAACTTATTTTAAGAATTTGTGTTGGCGGTGTAAAACATTTTTGTTTATTTCTTGACAACAATGACAACAAGAGTCGTTTTTAAGAATTTTCTAAAGATTATAAAGCCGCATAAATAAAATTAGGACTTTAATCAATCACTTAAGTTTAAGACGAGAGCACTGATACATCAGATATTACTCATCTGAGAATTTTTATTAGAGATATTTTTACTAATTTTGACATTTAAGAAGAATTTATAGGTTTAGTTCCAATACAAAGCACAACAATAGGTAAAATCATTTTAAAAGCAAAAGTCCAATGCACTAATAAGCAGTATTTGATTGTACAATTTTTTGTTTCTATTTTTAATATAAAATTAAGTTTAAGGTAAAAAAAGACTGTTTCAAATAATAAAGTAAAATTGAAAAAGATACTGTTAAGCTACTTTGAATGTGCTTTTTAATAAAAAATATTTACATGGTATATTTTTTGTATCAAATCAAATTTCGTTACTTTACATGTAAAAGTTGTTGAAAATTCCAGGTTTTCCAATAGTTCTCAAGTTAAAGGCTTTTACAGATTTTTTAAGCATAAATTGTCAAATTCCAAGCTTTTTTGGTACAAAGTTTTTTGGCAACACTTTTTGTACACACTTATATGTATAGAATTGATATAAATAATATTTCAAATTATATCAGCTGCAAGACTTTAATTTTCAAACATATTATAACTTAAACCAACAATGTGAATTGAACAAAACATAGCTAATAATTTTAATTTGCCACTCTTTAAAGCAAAAAAGTTGTAATTAATAGAAAATTTTTAGCATTTTAAACTTTAAATAAAATGAGACTGGTTTGATAAAACTCAAACACTTTTGCTTTTAAAGTGGCAACCATTTAAAAGACTAATTAATTAAAAATAAGGTATTCTTTAAAAAATTTTCAGCATTAATTGTGTTAAAATTTGATTTAGCTTGTCTACAATACAAACAGGTAACATTTTTTTTATTTAACTAATAACTGAATTTCCTAAATAGTGCAAACTACTTAAGACGCAAAAAAATATTTTCAAAAGTTAATATTATAAAAGTATGAAAAGGTGGTTAATAATATAAAAATGTATAAAAGTGACGAATAGATGTTTTTCAAGCTTAGTTTTTTTAGATAATTAGGTTTTAAGTAAAAATAAAATATTAAGTTTAACCTAATAAGTGTTTAAGAAAGTAAAAACTTTATTGAGACTTAAAAAGAAGTCTTTGAAGATTTGTGGAAAAAAATCTGCAATCTCACTATGAATTTTAAAAAAAAGATAAAAAAAAACTAGATAGAAGTAAGTTTAATAAGGGGTCGTTTAATCGACTAACAAAAAAATCTGAATTCATACACCTCGGTCGTGGACAAGACGCTGAAAGGTATATCTGGTGTGCTGTGCGGATCAAAAAGCGAAAAATTTTTTTGTGCAACAGGTCCTAGGACTATATACTTTTAATTTTATAGTCGTTCAATAAACTAGAATTTCACTTAATACCCTAAGAAAAATTCTGAAATGCTCATTATTAACAAAATAATTGGAAATTTCTTTGGACAATATATGGCATTACTCACTTAAGAAAAAATGAAGAATCGCATATTAATCCAGTAAGAAAAGAAGAAGACATTGTAAGTATAAAAATTTAATTCAATAACTTTTAAAGTAAAATAATTTATGAAACTCAAACAATTTATTATCTCTGTTAATTATAGTTTTCTAAAAGAAATCCCATTTAGCTTAATTAACAATTCTTATTAAAAAAACCTTTTTTGTTCTATATATAATCTTTTCAAAAAAGATATTTTTCCGTTTAGAAGTATTAATAACACTAAACTTCTCTTAACAAATAATAACAACCTAAATAGAAAATTTAACTTAAATGCTGAATCAAATGTTTTTAGTACTCAATACATTTCTGCTGAAGACCTTGAATTACAGAAAAAAAATTAAATGATAAAGATTAAGTTTTTTGCATGTCAACATATGAAGTCTTAGTAAAAATAAATCTCTCTCTGAGTAGCTAATAACCTCATGCAAAATTTTTCAGATTTCATAGGTATCTGTGAAACAAAACTTAATATAAACAGCAACATATATTTGATACAACTGGAAAATTACAATCTACATTATGTCTACTTTAGACCAGATCTGGCGGTGTGCTTGTTTATGTTAAAAAATCAATTTTATATACAATAAGACAAGACCTTAAATTTACTTGCTGAGAATATAAATCATTATGGCTAGAAATATGTGTAGAATTAAATAGTAATAGCAGTAAAAACATCTTAGAAGAGCTAATTTATAGACATCCTGGAAAACCTTTTAAGAGATTTAGCAAAAAAAATCAGATTTTTTTTTATAGAAAACATAAATAGTTATAAGGATATATGTATTTTTGGAGACATAAATATAAATCCTTTAAATGACAAAGTTAACTAAGTAAAAATTTATTTAAACCAAATCCAAGAGTTTGGCTTATTAAATCTTGTTACAGCACCTACTAGGATAAACAGCATGGGACCTACATTGATTGATCATTTTTATTGTTTATGTCATGAAAACGTTACTACTTCTTATATATTAATATCAGATATATCAGACCACTTTCCACTATATATAAAACTGATAAATTGCAATTTAATTCAAATGACTCAAAGAATAAGAATAAATATATTAAAGACTTTACAAGAATTAACAGTAATAAACTTTTAACTGACACTACCCAATTTCTCAACAAACATGAAACAGATAAAACAGTTTATTTAAAATTTCATAGATATCAAATTTAATTACTTAATAGGCAAAACAAAAGAGATTACTGATCAAAGTATTCCAACTAAATAAATTTCCAAAGCTACGTTAAAACTAAAAATGGATAGGAAGTTTAGGTGATATTTAACATTGCGATATTTGGATATACAAAGAAATGTTATATAACTTTGCGGAATTAAAAGGTAATTTCTAGTTCATTTGGAATCCTTAAACTTCATAGGATTCCTCTTCAGAGGTTTAATAAGCGTGATCTATTTTTATTTTTCAATTTTAATTTATTTTTTTTTACTTAATTATAATTTAAATCTACATACCTGAACGTACTTTTTTTAGTTCGACATCTCTTTAAAATATGAAGATATTTTATTCATTTTTCTTAACATAAAAACTTTAAAACTCAAAAACTTCTTAATCTATTTATTTTAAATTATAAGCTTAATAATACAGATATTGAAAAATTTTTTTTTTTGAATTTTGGCTTATTTTGTCAGTGCTAAAGCCAAATAAAGAGAGAAAAATGTTGACTTTTTTTAGTCCTTGCAGCATAACTCAAAAGAAGATAATATATTTTCTTTTAATTAACAACAATAACTTTCAGTAAACTTGTTTTTTAAATTTAATTGCAATTTTTTAACATTTGACATTTGCTGCAAATCCCGAAAATTATTAAATTTAGTTTAGAGACCTGGAAAAAAATGTACAAGAAACCAGTAGCAACCTTAAATTATATTTTATAGCATAACCTACCATACAAAGCGTAGAATGTTAAAAATATTAAGTAAACTTAAACAGATAAAAAATAACTTACATATATAAGTTTTAAATCTTTAGTAAAAATAACAATAAAGATTTTCACTTTACTTTTATCTATTCTGAAAAGTTTAGTATGAAATGGAATACAGCTTTCATATGCATTGTTTAAGTGTTTATTGTTTAAACGTTGAGTGTCACAAAATCAGTCTGTGGGCTATCGATGTTGGTGGCCCAACATCTCAAGCCTCAATTGGGTAGGGTTGACTTTCTGTGGGCAGATTGTCAACCTGACCTTTTTGTTCATACTTTTCCTGCAAACGGGGTGACTTTTTAACAGGCTTATTTTTAGGACCCGCTGCAGGCAATTTATCCTTAATATTATCTAAGTTGGATATAGTACTATAACTAATTTATAAGTGCTAATTTGTAAATTATCAGTAGGCAATATATATAAGACACTTAATGCTACTCTTGGCTACTTTATATAAATCAGACAGACAGTTTTAAGTGATGAATCTTTTATATAAAATACAAAAAGAAATACTAGCATATACAAAACTATAAATTACTATTACAAACTTTTTAGAAACTACAAGCTATTTAAACCTATTTCAATAGACTTAAACAATAAACTAAAAATTAAATAAAACTTTTAGTAAACAAGAAACTGTAAAATATAAGCCTGGATTAAATAATCAAACAATTAACCATCAGTTGAAATATTGACTTTCAAAACAAAACAATAATTAAAATAAACCATCACAAAACAGTTCAAGATATGTTGTTGCTTCCAGATGCACAACAAAACAAACTGACTAACTGCTTACATATGAACTGTCTTTCATGTTCTGATATTTTGTTGCATTAGTATTTAGTTTAAAACATTTCGTCATATGATTCTCATTGGATCGTTCATTCAAGCGTATCTAACTAAAAATATTCTCTGAGCTCAACTTTTAACAACGAATAATGCAAGTATTCATTACAAGTCAACCAGAACACAAGAATCTCAGACAAAATTTTCATTATTATGAAATAGAGTTGTTGATAGGACCTAGAGCTTGTATTAAGATAATGCTAAAATTTATTATGAGAATTTTTTTAGAAATGCATGTTTTTTATATTTAGATGTTTATTTTTTAAGTATCATTAGATTTTCTTCAACAATACTTAATTGTCCTAGAGTTCTTTGATTTTTTATAGCTCACATAATTTAAAGTTTTGAGGTATTTGTAATTTACACTTGATATGTTATCAAGATTTGTTTATTCCAGATATATAAAAGTAACTTAACGAGCATAAAGTTAATTTTATAGGAAAATATATTAATTTATCAAAAAACATAAAACTTTAATGTCAATTATTTTCCTTATCTTAAAAGCTATCTAAAAAGTTTTTTTTTTATTCTAGAGAACGCACCTTTGTCTTTAATTAAAAAAAAAAATTTTTGGTTTGGGGCTGGAATTATTTCATGGGGTCCCTCCAAAAATAAAGGTTTGTTTTTGTTTTTTTTTCATCAAATGGTATTTAAACCAAAAATAAATATTTTTTTTTTTAATTTTATTTTCTTTTTCCCTTAGTTTGCATGTTATTCAAACTCTTAAATAGTTATTTTATAAATAATGTTAATATTTTTTACGATTTGGCCCCAAATCAAAATGATGTATACTACACTATCATTTGCCTTGGCCATTTCCTAGATAAAAAATTGATAAAAGGAAAAAAATAATTAATAAGAATGTGAATTACAACAAATCTAATAAAATTTTTTTTTTTTTGATTAACTTTGATGTAATTCACATTCTTATTAACTTTTTTTTTTCCTTTATCAATTTTTTATCTAGGAAATGGCCAAGGCAAATGATAGTGTAATATACTACATTTTGATATGGGGCCAAATTGTAAAAAATATTAACATTATTTAAAAAATAAACATTTACGAGTTTAAATAACATGCAAACTAAAGGAAAAAGAAAATAAAATTTACAAAAAAAAATATTTATTTTTGGTTTAAATACCATTTGATGAAAAAAAACAAAAACAAACCTTTATTTTTGGAGGGACCCCATGAAATAATTCCAGCCCCAAACCAAAAATTTTTTTTTTTAATTAAAGACAAAGGTGCGTTCTCTAGAATAAAAAAAAAACTTTTTAGATAGCTTTTAAGATAAGGAAAATAATTGACATTAAAGTTTTATGTTTTTTGATAAATTAATAAATTTTCCTATAAAATTAACTTTATGCTTGTAGTAACTTATACATTTGAAAAAGTGTTGTTATAATATTGTTCTGAGGTTTCTTTTATAATAGATACATTACTCAATTTTGTGACCTTATTTATATAAAGTATATTTATATACCATCTAGTATTTACAGAATTGCCAAAAATCTGGAATCATGGAAAATCTGAAATTTGAGATATTTGAAAAAACTGGAAATTTGAAAAAATTCAATAAAAGACCTAAAGTTTTAAACAAAAACCACTAAAAAAACCTTGAAATTTAAAAAAATTTCACATATTAAAATAAAAGATTTAAATTAAAAAATCTACCATACAGATTAAAAACAAAACTTTATTAATTTTGTTGTAATAAATAAACAAAAGTCGCTGTACAATATGTTTTCAATGTGGTTTTACTGCTAAGCACAGTTTTTAACTAAAACTTAGCCTAATACTAAATTAGTTCAAAAAAAGTAAATTATTTAAAATCTGAAATTTAAGATAAGTCAGGCTAGTTTGAAATTAAGATAAAAACAGAGCATAACTTAAGCTAGTTTGTAAATCTAAAGCTAGATCAGGCTTATTTGATATTTTTGCAAAACTTCGAATAGTATTGATGTCATTCTTAGTCTAAAGCTAGTTTTTATGATTTTATAATAGCATTAAGTGTTATTTTACATTGAGTGGTAGTTCTGTTTATTAGTTTTATACCAAATCTTTAAATTAATTTTATTTTAATTTTCATATTATTTCTTTTTTAAACTCAGATCGACTCAGGCTAGCTTGTTGTAACTAAGGATAACTTTTGATTAATTAGAACTGCTTTTTTACCTAAAAAACAAAAGAACCAAACTAAGTTTCATGTCTATAAAAGAACTTAAACAACTTGATTAATAAATTTCAAAACCTTTTTAAACTACTTTTTTATCTTATTAATTAGGAAGTACAGTTTTTAATTGTTACACATCAAGTATAAGTATAAAGTTAACAATAAGTATATATTTTCACGAACTTTTTCCAAAAATATTTTGTATTTTGTATTATTTCCACTCAGTTGTTTTTAAATTACATAAACAAATATTAAGTTTTATCTAATTTGTAAGCTAGTGTTTTACTTTTTCAGTTTAAAAAATGTATCAATGCATTGTAAAAACGTCAAGGAAATTTTTAAAACAAACAAACTTAATTTAAAATGTTTTTATTAAAAATGTTTATCTTATAAATTATTTAAAAAAAATTAAATAAAATGATAAATTTTTAGGTCTAAATTCTAGGAAGTACTTGTTATTTTTTAAAATGTATTTGAAAATAAATTTGTACAATAAGTATATCTATAAGTTATTCTGTATATAAAAATAAACTCTTAAGATGAGATTGAATGACAGCTAAGTAAATGATTACGGAGAATTCTTTTTTTACTACAAAGTATGCAAGATTTTTATTTTAATAAAGCAACTTCAGCAAAAAATATAAAAACATTCTAATATTTTTAAACTTAATTATTATTAATTAATATAAAACTAATTCCTAGTTGCTTTTTAATAACATATTAATTTAAGATAAGTTGATGTTTATTAGAAATATAAATGTTTACTTATATGAAAACGTTGTTGACAGGTTTTAGTTAAAATGGAGTTTAAATGCAGTATATGTCTAGACAAGCTGTTTTCAGCAAACACTGATGTTTCTGTCCCCCAATGTGGCCACATGTATCACAAAAACTGTTTAGAAAGCTATATGAAGATTAAGAAAAAGTGTCCGAGTTGTAGGTCTGGTATCACAAGCATTGTGAAAACAGTGTACCCTGACGTTTATAGTGAACTTAGTTATAGTAGTTGTTCAAATGAGGCGAAAGAATTTCTTGAAGAGATGGGTGACTACCAAAAGGGAAAAAGAATAATTATGATTGATTTGATTAAAAAGCTTGACCAAGAAAACACAAGTATAAAAGAAGCTAAGAAAAGTTATCAAGAAAACATTAAAACTGGTAAAGTGTTTCTTAAATGTTTCGAGAAAGAACACAGAGACTTGCAAGAAAAGAGTAAAGAATTGACTGTTGTAAACATTGCTTTGTTAGCAGATGTAAGAAAACTATGTAAAGATAAAGAAAGTGTTAAAGTTTGTGAAAATATAAGTGTTAATAGTGAAGAAAAATGGTGCCGTTTTCTTTCCCGCAGCAGAGAAAGCACAGAGTTGATATGTACAAGGTGGCAGTGATCCCCTCGAGATTTTCAGACTTGGAGCTGAGCTGGTCGATGATTCCGTTCGGCTTGTACTGCAGGTTGTCCCACAAGTTTTTGAAGCTGGACTTCATTTTCACTTTCAGTTGAGTGTCAAAAATAAAATATTCTGTATTGAAAACAGAAACGGCTCCGCTTGAATCTCCTATTATTATCTCATTTGAGAGAGGTTTAAAAATCACTGCAGGGGGCAATATGCACTGGTCTTCACTTAAAAACAAGCTTGTTGATTGTGGTTGCAACGCCAACTGGGAGTCTGTGTTCAACTTTGCTCTGTAAAACTGTTTTTCTTGCAGGTTATTGAATGGTAAAGAGTATTTGACAAAACTGCCGCACCTGGTCCACAGAACTACAATGTTTTCATACAAAAACTCCCCTCCAGCCCATTGAAAGTTTGATTTTGGGGAACATTGACAAAGTACTGAGTAGTCTGTTGAATCGCAAACATACCATGAGTTGGAAGTCACTATCAGCAAAAGCTGTTTGTCTGAAGTGCATGAGGTCACGTAGACAGAGTTTGAAAAACCAAAGTGCTTTGATTCCTCCTCGTATATCAATGTGTGTTTTGCTTTAAACTGGTAGTTCCAAACTTTCAAAATCCCACCGTGAGTCAATCCCACCACTGTCAAGTTCTCTTTTTCCTCAGTGTTCAGCACACAAGCTGATGAAATCCAGTCTGGGAATATCTTTATTGCCAGCGTCAATGTGACCTGTAGCGTTTTTGAGTTGAGTATCAGTATTTCTTCGAAGCTGCCGTAGCACAGCACTGAAGGCTGAAGCTTTCCATTTATGCAAGGGTTGCAGCTGGAAATTGCAGTGGGCTTGCCGGGGAGTTTGGAGAACTCTATGCACTTGCAGTCCACGCTATCCCACAGGCATATTTCCCCGCTCTCTGAAGTGCTGATGAAATTCTCACAAGCTGAAGGTGATTCAACAGCTGCCAGGCCATTCACGCAGTCAGAGTGGCCAAACAGCAGCCTCTGTGGGTAAAAGATGCCGTCTGTTTGCTTCCACAGGCAGATGTGGCCGTCCCTGCAGCCTGTTATTATTGAGTGTGGGGTGTGCAAGATGCTGCATATTTTGTGGGTTGGAGGTTTGTTGCCCCAAAACACCAAGGGCACCAATGTGTTTGAAGCCATGATGAGTTTTAAATAATGTGTTTTATGTCCCTGTAGTATTATATTTATAAAATTTACAAATTATAAAAAAATTTAAAACAATATGTTAGTTCACTTTGAAGAAGAAAGGCAGTACTTTGATTTTTTTAAAGTAAAACATAATTTTATTATACAATATATTTAAAGTCATAGAATTTGTTTGTTAAAATTTTATATAAATGTAAAAATTGGTACATGGTGTGGAAAAAGTATTAGTTTTTATAAGGCTATCATTTTATTCAAAATAAAAGTTTTTCACCAGCATATAAAATTTTTAAGAATTTTTTTTAGCAAAAAAACACTTTATAACTATGGAAATGAAACATTAATTTAGGTGATTAAACCTGAACAGCTTTATAAACATTTAAGACGTTATTTAATTGTTTTCAATAAAAACTAACAGAACAATTTAATTAATTAATGAAATTTTAACAAAGTTCAAATAATTTTTATTATTTATAATTTAACCAGATTGTATTTATAATTAAAGTCATAGTGGAAGTTCAACATTTTATTTTACAAAAATTAATTAAGCTTCTGTTTGAAAACTTAAGTATAAAAGATAAGATACTTTTAATAGTATAACAGGCATTTAATTAACTTGTGAGATATAAGAGTTTTGTACAAAATTTCTGATTCAAACATGTGTGATATTTTTTTATTCTTAAATTTTTCAGAAATTTGAAAAATTCACTAAAAACTTATTTCCCTTCTATTTCAAAGCAATCTATTTCATTTTCTAAAAGCATTTTCAAAAAACATATTTTTGAAAAAAATACTGGAAAATTTGAATATACGTTTTCAACAAATTGTTCATAATTTATTCAAAATTAAACTAAGAATTGAAATATTTACATCAATTGCTCAAAAATTGTAGGATGTAATATCTATTCTTTAAATATATTTTGAATTTCTGTTTGCACATTTCTTTAGGAACCTTTAAAACTCTTCAACTTTGATAGCTTATACTTTAATAATTGATTTGAATTTTTTTATTGAAAAACAATATGGTAACTTAGTGATAAAGCAGGGTTTTCTAAAGTATGCCAAGTGGCCACCTTGGGGGCCATGTGGTCATCATTTGAAATATACACTAGACATTCTGAAGTTGATGATGAAAAAAAAAAGTCTTGATGGTTTTTATGGTAGTTTTGAAACTTTATCAGAGTATATCAAATACATAATTCATGAGGTTGAAATTTAAATGATGTTACATAAAGATAATCAATAGTACTTATAAAAAGTAAATAATCTGCTATGTTTACTTGCATTTCATATTTTGAAGATTGAATATGTAGTCTTACTAAATAAAATGACCATACTTGGATTTGTGCAATCAAGCATAATATTGAATAACTCTTTTAAGTCAAATCTATTATTGGTTTCTTGATAAGACCAAGAGACAGAGAATTAGAACTTTATTATTGAAAAAACTGCATGAAAATATGTAAGTGTATTTTTATGGTTTAAGTATAAGAAGTATTATTTATTGTTTTTATATTTATTGTTTTAGGCCTTTTTTAATATTCTATAGTTCAAGTTATTTAAAGTTTTTAAGTATTTTTCACCTCAACTTAAATTATTGTTAAGTTTTGTCCATCTCAAGTCCTTTGTAAAAGTGTCTTATATTTTTAAATGAGTGTTGTTGTAATAGTGTTTTGTGGTACTTTTTTATAATAGATTCATTGTTCAAAATGTCTTGTCTGATTTCTATAAAGTAGCATCAAGATAGTAATTAAAAAAGGTAGGACTTATTTATGATGAGTAGTACCATTAGTGTGCTAACATCCATACCTTTCAACAAATTTTCATAACTATATGTGCTTAGCAATCTATAAAACTTGTAACTTTGCCAAAATTTAAATTATAATTCAGAAGTACTGTCTTCCCAAATAAAGTCTATTTAACTCTGAGGATAGATTTTTGGTACATTTCTTATAAGGACAACTTAAACTTTTATATACATTTTTTGGATGACAGTTAAAGTGCATTTTAAAAGAACCTCATATTTGGCAAAGTTACCACACAAATACTTATAAAAACTTGTAGATATACTATTATAGACCTATTTCAATCTATTCTTAGTAATTGTTATAAGTTGATTTAATTTTACTTTTCAAACTGTTAATTTGTACAATTATTTTTTTACTAGATTTTGGTCTTGGTTTTAGAATGTATAAACTTATAATAGTATACATATAGATTTTATAATTTAAATTTTCTTAACTGTATGTACACTAATTTTTTTTTTTTTTGTTTTACAACAAGAACTGTTTGTTAAAAAGAAGTTTTTACACCCTGTAAGTTCTTTTGTTTTCTTAAAGTTATTTTAATAAGTTGATATCACCATATTACTTTTTTTTTTTGCTTTCAAACAGTTTTAATAAATTTATTTAAACATGAAATTTTGTACTTTTTAGAAGTAGCAAATGAGAACACTAACCAGTGTGTATTTTTATGTTTGTTGAAGATTCTTGTAATATTATTTTTTTTAAGCTGATGTTTATTTTACATATTTATTTTCTGTTTATGCTGTTTATTTCTATATTAACAAAACTTATATCCAGAGTAGCCACTAGTTTTGGGCAAGTATTTTTCCAAATTTTAAAAATTTCTTTTTGGTTTTTGAAAGTACCTCTTGTTATATTTATTTTGATAGTAAAATAATTTTAATTAAAAAAGGTGCTTTATGATAAATTTGAAATTCATAAACAATACATTATTACTATGATATGTTTTGGTTTTAAGACGAGGTCTTTGACAGAAACATAGTTTGTAAAATAAATTCTTGAAAGAATAAATTCAATACCTTTTTATTATTATTTAATCTTTCTTTCAATCTAATGTTCAATTGTTTTGAATCAATTTCCTAAAGATATTCATATGATTGTCCAAAAGTCTTTATGTTAATGTATAACACAAATAGCCACACAATCTAGTTCTAATTAATTGTTAGTTTTTATTTCTTAAGGGCATAGGGGGAGGGGTTACAACACTTTTTTTCACTACTTGATCTTATTTTATATAGTTTTTACTAAGCTACAAGAAGCATTTTACATATTTGAAAAATCAAAATATTTTTTGAGATATAGCCGGTTAAAGTTGGAGGCAACAATAGGTTCCTTATGGGAGGCGGAAACTAAAACAGCAAAAACAGACTATTTCACTAAAAATATTCTTATTGTATGTTTTTTGAGATAACTATTCTTAACTTTCAGGAAATGTTGCAATATTTAGAAAATTCTGTCACAAGTAATTTAAAAAACTTTAAAGCTTTATTAAAAACTAAACAAAAATATAGTTTTTGTTTTTTAATTTTAATATTTGATTTTTTTTTTAATTATATTTTGACAAAATTTTCTAAATATTGCAAGGAACATTTCCTAAAAACTGAGGTAGTTATCTCAAAAATACCCTCAGTCAGTAATATATTTTTTTCTGTTAATTTTTTGTTTGTATTATTTTTCTGTATTTTTTACTCTTGTGCAAAAATGTAACTTGTACAAAATTGACCCTTGGTGCAAAATTGTCTTTTTGCAATTTTGTTCCCTCGTGCAGTTTAGTAACCTTGTGCAATTTAGACTCGTTCCATAATTGTTTATATACATTTTTTGGATGACAGTTAGAGTGCATTATAATAAGGTTCTAATTGGCAAAGTTCCCACACAAGTACTTAAAAAAAATTGTAGATATACTATTGAAGACCTATTTCAATCCATTTTTAGTAATTGTTATAAGTTGATTTAATTTCACTTTTCAATCTATTAATTTGTACAATAAATTTTTTTAGCTGGTGGTCATAATTTTACAATGTATAAACTTATAATAGTATACATAAATATTTTATAAATCACGTTTTCTTCACTGTAGGTACACTAATTTTGAAGTAAATAGATTGTTTTTTAACAATGATTGATATTTGTTAAAAAGTTTATACATCTTGTAAGTTTTAATGTTTTCTTAATGTATTTTTAATAAGTTTGTACCACCATTATACTTTTTACCAAACTTTTTTTTTGCTTTAAAACGGTTTTAATTAATTTTTTAATTATTGAATTTTGTACTTCTTAGGAGCAGCAAATGAGAACACTAAACGGTGTGTATTTTTATCTTTGTTGAGGATTCTAGTGAATCTTAATTTTAATAACCTTATAATAGCTGTTTATTTCTATAACAACAAAACTTATATACAGGGTGGCCACAAGTTTTTGGAAAAAATTTTTCCAAGGTTTTTAAATTTCTTCAAGGTTTTTAAAATACATCTTGTGAGACGATTTTTGGTAGTAAACAAACTTTAAATTAGAAAAGGTGCTTTGTAACAGTTTTGAAATACTTTAACTATACATTATTACTATTATTTTGAATCAATTTCTTCAAATATCTTCACAATGATTGTTCAAAAGACTTTATGTTAATGTATAATACAAATAGCCATACAACCTTGTTTAAAGTAGTGTTATTTTTTATTTTTTTAATTTCTATTATAAATTATCAACTTATTTAATAAATTAATATTCTAAAATTTGCAACTATTAATATAACCTTAAATAAAAACAAAAAGAACTAAAAAAAAGTTTTAAACTATGAATAATTGAAATTTAGTATAATTTATAAATTGTAATGTGTTTTTATCACTTTGCACTAGTCTTTAACAACATTTTTTTAGTCCTATTAAAGTTTTATCATTGAAAAACTCCACTTATCCTACAAATTATTCATAATTAAGTTAAAATTTCTATGGCTGCTCTGAAAACCTTAAACAAAATAAATTGCATCATACATTTTCATTTGGCTCTGCTCTTATCTTGCTCTTGCTTTTAATTTTCTCTTTTTCTTAGTTATCTCATTTAAAACCAGGTTACTTAAACAGCCCAAGTGGCCCCATTTGGGGCTATCATGGAAAATTAGGCCAAGGGACCAAAAGCAGCAAAGGGGTAACAACAGGGCCATATGGCCATAATTTGAAACTTACACTAGGTATTATGGAGTTTATAGTGAAGTGCATAAAAAAAGGTTTTAGGAGTGTTTAAGGGAAGTTTATAGAGAAATCATATCATAGGGTTTTTTTTTCTTTCAAGGAAGCCTTAAGAAAATAGTTAGGGAAACCCTGATCTAAACTTTATTAAGTTCAGGGTTGCCACTCTTTGAGCCAAAAAATCTTCCCTGAGTGACCAAAAATTTCCCTGAGTAACCTTAAATTTCCCTGAGTTTCCCTGAGTATTTTTGAAATCTTATTTTGATTAAATATTTAATTAATAATAAATCAATTACTAATTTGGAACTTGTAGTACATTTTTCAAGTTTAAAAATGATAATATTTACATTGTTTAAATTGTTCTTGTACAAAGTTCCAGGTTTTTTTTTTGCCTTAATTGTAAAATTCCATGTTTTCCTAGGTTTTTAAGTTTTGTGGACACCCTTTATACAGCAGCTGTAAGTGTATTTGTAAATAATATTTTCAAATAAATTATTACAGTCATTCAAGTTAAAGCCAAAGATGATATTTTTAAACAATTGAGTATAAATATATATAAAATGAAAAATATCTTAAGCTACCTATAAGTCCTACCTATTTATTATGCCATTGAAATAAATACTAAAACGGAGGTTATTGATAAACACAATCTTAAAGTTCACACATTTATTTGTTAAGATAAATATGTTTTTTTTATCTGTTTGATTTAACTTAATATTTTTGTCATTCTACGCTTTGTATGGTAGATTATGCTAGAGTAAAATATTGTTCAGGGTTGCTACGGTTTTTTAAATTTCTTACAAGTATCTAAACTAAATCTATTAGTTTTAAAGTTTTGCAGCAAATGTTAAAAAATAATAAAGATGTTTACACATGCTATTAATGTACTGTTAGGTTCATGTAACAAAACAAACTTATAGTTTTTATTTCCCTAACCTGATAGTATTATTAGGCCTTATATTTTGAATCTAATATCCTATCGAAAATAACATAAAAAATCAGTTTTAAAAGTAGCGTGTTACTATAAAGTAAATAAATATATCTAAAATAAACTTAGGTTTCAAACATTTATATTTTTTGTAGACTTTTTTGCGTAAAAACATGAAAAAAAATGAATAAGAAATTTTCAATTTGAAATTTAAATTTTTTATTTTAATATTAGTAGATTGTCAGATATTTGTTATAATTTAAATATTGTTTTGTGACTATCAAGTATTAAAGACAAAACTTTTTTAAAGGTAACCTTCAAATTGTATGTACTTATTTGTTTGTATTTCGTTTAATTCTGACAAGTTTGAAATTTAAAAACTTTTATTATTTAGCTTCATTTTATTGTAAACAATGTTTAGTTATTTTGTTAATTAAGAACTGATTTTTTTTCAACTGACAAAATTATATATACTATTTTTGTGACTTCAAACACCTTTGTCCTGGCCAAGACTTTTAAAGGTATTTATTTATGATGTCCTGTGCAGATAAAAATGCGAAAAGTTCTTCGTGCACCAGGTTTAGGACTAAATATATTTAATCCTATTTTATTGTTTTTCAATAAAGTAAGAGTTCACTTACTACCCTGATAAAAATCCTGAAATGCTCATTATCAGAAGTTTTTTTTTTAGGTCTATTTTAATCTTCATTAGTTGGTAAAAGCGCACAAACATTTAAATTTTCTAAGGCTCTAAATAAATTGATTTAATATAGAAATTTTTTTTAAACTAAAAGGTTCAAATAAGCCAAATAAAACTTTAAATCAAGTCTAAATAAAGATTTTTTTTTTGCTTGACATCTGTTTCAAGTAAATATAATTTTTGGTCATTTTTCTTAATTTTAATTCACAACAATTTCTTAATTTAATTAATTTTTTTAAATCTATTAGCTTAATAGTACACCTGGATAAAAATATTTTTTTTTTAATTTAGGTTTATTTGGTCAATGCTAAAACCAAATAAAAATTTCGGATCATTATGGCTTTTTTTTAGCCCTTGCTGCATGTCTCAAAATAATAGATATTTTCTGTTAATTAACAACAACAGTCAGTATACTTTTTTTTATATTAATTTATTATTTTTTAACCTTTGCTGCAAAACTTTAAAACTAATATATTTAGTTTAGATACTTGTAAGAAATTTAAAAAAGCCAATAGAAACCCTTAACAATATTTTACTTTATAATGTACTCTAGCATAATCTACCATACAAAACGTAGATAGACAGAAATATTAAGTAACTTCAAACAGATAAAAAAAAACCTTATATATATATAAGTTTTTAATCATTTAGTAAAATAACAATTAAGCTTTTCACTTTACTTTTATCTATTTTGAAAAGTTTAGTATGAAATGGAATACAGCTTTCGTATGCATTGTTTAAGTGTTTATTATTTAAATGTTGAGTGTCATAAAATCAGTCAACCAGAACGCAAGAATCTCAGACAATATTTTCATTATTATGGAATAGAGTTGCTGATAGGACCTAGAGCTTGTATTAAGATATTGCTAAAAGTTAATATGAGACTTTTTTTAGAAATGCATGTTGTTTATTTTTAGATATTTATTTTTAAAGTATCATTAGTTTTTTTTAAACAATACTTAAATGTCCTAGAGTTCTTTGACCACTTTATAGTCCACATTATTTAAAGTTTTGACGTATTTGTAATTTAAACTTGATATGTTATCAAGTTTTATTTATTCTTGGTATGTAAAAGTAACTTACACATTTGAAACAGTTTTGTTATATTAGTGTTGTGAGGTTTCTTTTGTAAAAGATACATTACTCAATTTTGTTGTCTTATTTATATAAAGTAGATTTATATATCATCTAGTATTTACAGAGTAGCCAAAAAATCTAAATCCTGGAAAAATTGAAATTTGAGATATTTGGAAAAAGCTTGAACTTTGAACAAAATCAATAAAAGACCTAAAATTTTAAACAAAAACCACTAAAAAAACCTAGAAATCGAAAAAGAAAATTTACATGTTAAGTGAAAAAATTTAAATTTGACACTAAAAATCTACCATACAGATTAAAAACAAAACTTTTTTAAATTTTGTTGTACTTAATAATCAAAAGTAGCTTTACAGTATCTTTTCAATATTGTTTTACTGCTAAGCACAGATTTTAACCATAACTTAGCTTTAAACTAAAATTAGACAAAAAAAGTAAATTATTAAAAACCTGAAACTTAGCATAACTCAGGCTAGTTTGAAATTAAAATAAAAACAGAATAATATAAGCTAGTTTGTAAAAATCTAAATCTGAATCAGGCTTGTTTGATATTTTTGCAAAACTTAGAAAAGTATTGATGTCATTCTAAATCTAATGCTAGTTTTTATAACTTTATAAAAACATTAAGTGTTTTTTTACATTAAGTTGTAGTTCTGTTTATTATCTTTATACCAAATCTTTAACATAAGTTTTATTTTTAGTTTTTTGTTCATATTATTTCTTTTTTAAACTAAGATCGACTCAAGCTAGCTTGTTGTAACTAAGATAGCTTTTGGTAAATTAGAACTTCTTTTTTACCCATAATTAAAAGTACCAAACTAAGTTTCATGTCTATGAAAGAACTTAAAAAACTTGATCAATAAATTTCAAAACCTTTTTAAACTACTTTTTTATCTTATTAATTAGGAAGTACAGTTTTTAATTGTTACATATTAAGTATAAAGATAAAGATAACAATAAGTATATATTTTCAAGAACTGTTTCCCTAAAATTATTCTGTTTTTTATATTATTTCCACTCAGTTGTTTTTAAATTACATAAACAAATATTAAGTTTTATATAATTTGTAAGCTAAAGTTTTACTTTTTAATTTTGAGAAATGTATCAATATATTGTAAAAACGTCAATGAAGTTTTTAAAACAAATAAACTAAGTCAAAAACTGTTCTGTTACAAATGTTTATCTGGAGGATTATTTAAAAAACTTAAATGAATGGTTAATTATTAGGTCTAAATTCTAGTGAGTACTTTTTATTTTTTAAACTGCATTTAACACTAATATTTTTCAATAAGTATATCTGTAAATTATTTTGTGCTATGGAATTAATTAAATAAACTGTTTAGAATATGAAAGATATACTTAGTAAAGATATAGATTGGATGACAGCTAATTAAATTATTACGGAGAATTCTTTTTTTACTAAAAACTTATTTTTATCAAAATAGAACGACTTCACTCGAAATTATCAAAACGTTCTAATATTTTTAAACTTAACAAAATCCTAGTTGCTTTTTAATAACATATTATTTTAAGGTTAGTTAATGTTTATTGTATATATAACTGTTTACTTATTTAAAAACGTTGACAGGATTTAGTTAAAATGGAGTTTAAATGCAGCATATGTCTAGATAAGCTGTTTTCAGCAAACACTGATGTTTCTGTCCCCCAATGTGGTCACATGTATCACAAAGAATGTTTAGAAAATTATATGAAGATTATGAAAAAGTGTCCGAGTTGTAGGACTGTAATTACCAGCATTGTTAAGACAGTATACCCTGACGTTTATAGTGAACTTAGTTATAGTAGTTGTTCAAATGAGGCGAAAGAATTTCTTGAAGAGATTGGTGACTACCAAAAGGAAAAAAGAATAATTATGATTGATTTGATTAAAAAGCTTGACCAAGAAAACACAAGTATGAAAGAAGCTAACAAAACTTATCAAAAAAACCTTAAAACTAGTAAAGTGTTTCTTAAATGTTTCGAGAAAGAACACAGAGACTTGCAAGAAAAGAGTAAAGAATTGACTGTTGTAAACATTGCTTTGTTAGCAGATGTAAGAAAACTATGTAAAGATAAAGAAAGTGTTAAAGTTTGTGAAAATATAAGTGTTAATAGAGAAGAAAAATCTGAAAACAATTTTTATGACAAAAATTGTTCAAGCACAACAATTTCAAATAGTGACGGTTTGTTTAGTTTATATATGTTTATTTGAACTACCATATTTTTTCTATTTTAAATAATTTTACCTTAACTTTTATACATCAAATGTGGTTAATGATTATTTTTTGCTTATTTAATTATAAACTATGTTTTTAATTTAGTTATTTAACAAACTACTAATTTACTTTTCTATTAATATATATATTTAACAAAAATTAAAACATTTTAAGACTTAAACAACGACAATGAGTATGAAACGGATTACGAAGTCAACAAATTAAATAGTTTTGATCGTAAAATGAATATAAATTCGACTGAGAAATATTCAATTGACAGTTTATCAAAACTAGACAAAAGTAAGCTTGCAGACATAGATGATCTGGACAACAAAATGTTTAACTCATTATTAAAAAAAATAAGTAAGTTTCAAAAAGAATCGAACATATTAAGAGAACAAAACAAAAACTTACAAAATGAAGTTCAACGATTACAAGTTTTACTACAAAACGCTCAAAAAGAAGTTGAATATTCAAAAGAGAACTACAAAACATTGATGAGTATTAATAAAAGTCTCACAGATGAATTAAAAAACAGCTTTAAAACTTTCAAACTTGATGAAGCAGATCATTCCGAAGATAAAGAAAAACATATAAATTTAATAGAAGAATCACTTTTACTTTATAGTACACATAGAAATAATGGTTTGTTTAGTTTAATAATATACAACTAATGTTTAGTTAAATTGAACAAAAAAAATGTTTATTTAATAACCAAGCAAATCTAGTTTATTTAATAACCAAGTTTATTTAACATATAAAAAAAAAGAAATAAAAATCTGTACGAATCCTAATTTAAAAAATAAAATTGATGTCTTAAACTACACCTAGATTTTGTTATTAATGTCTTAAATTGATAGCAAATTTTTTCAATCGACAATAACCATTTTAAACATGATTTTAATAATACAAGTAAGGTAGATATATATCTGTATAAAAATATTAGAATACTTAACTTTGGATTATTGCTTTACTTTTTTTTTGTCAAGCAACGAAAAAACGCAAGGAGTTAGTTTTTAAAATATATAAAATAAATATTTTTGATGTAGTTTAACTGTGATTTGTGTACTTTTTACTCTAACTTTTGTCTTATCTGTGTATTTACAGGGAACGCTTTGTTATAAATTTATTAAAGCTGTTACATTAGGTAATGTTATAATTTTAATTGAAAAGACAACTTCTCGTAATAAGTAGTTAGATCCGAACATTTTAATTTAATTTTACCAAAAGTAATGATCAACCGGATTTACAAATTGAATATCTTGCTGGAACCGTATCCGTTTTAAAATTAAAATGCGGCCGTATCAAGTTATTATTTCATATACTTCTGATCCAGCCAGATCTAGATTCCGATAGTGGATTTGGTAGATCACTACCTATTTGTTTACTTTTACATTTATAACATGTTTTAAATAGCCTTTAATAAACAGAAACATGTTCAAAGAATGATAGTGATGCACATGGTATAATCATCAGTGGTGGAATAAAACTATCACAAAGCGAAACCAGGCGTCCAAGAAATAGCAAAGCTGTTTATAAACTTAACTCGAAGACAAGCAGATGGGATTTCATTACAGAGCTGAGCTCCAAAAGAGCTGGTCACCAATCTTTTATCTTTGAAGGCAATGTTTGCTTAACTGGCGGTCGTAATTATCGTTTGTCGTTAGAAAATACTGAAGTGATCAAATTTAATGAAAATTTGAAAAGTAATGTTTTACCAATGCCCCCAATGCATAACAAAAGAAGCCTCTTCGGAATGTGTTCATTTGCTGGATGTGTATTTGTGGCTGGTGGAAAAAGTGAACATGACCTTTCGTTTGCATCATGTGAAGTTTACAATACACAGTTTTGTGAATGAACTGAAGTTTCAATCATGAATACGAAAAGAAGTTCATTCACTTTAGCATATTTTCAAGATAAAGTGTGGGCAGTCGGTGGTATTTCAAATGGAAAAGTTATAGATACAATAGAAACTTACGATATAGGAAAGAATAGATGGACAACCATTGATAAGAAACTTCTTCAAAATCGATTTGGCCACAGTTTTGCAGTTCATAAAAAACACTTTTATGTGATAGGTGGTTTTACTACAACAGGTGCAATTTCCTCAATCGAAGTTTATTCGAGCGAAACAAACCAATTTACTTTTGTAACTTCAATGAACCAGGCTCGTGCATACTTTGGATGCAGCATTTTAAATAACAAAATTTATGTCATAGGAGGATATTTGAGATTAGATGAGTGTACTGACTCTGTTGAAGTGTATGATACTGAGAATGATGTTTGGTCAGAAGGTCCGAGTTTACCTCTTTCATTATCGTTTTGTGGATGTACAAGTACTGAATAGTCTTAAGTGTTTATAACAGGTGTATGTTTTTATTGGGCAAGACAAATATAATTTTTAACAAATACAACTTATTATATTTAGGTATATGTAAGTCTATAGTATAATAAGTATGCAAAATATAGTTTTCTATTAATATTGATATTTAGTTCCAATTTTAACATAGGTTTACTTAATAAAGATGATTAGTTTTAAAGTTTATGCAGTGTTGTTGTTATAAAGACATAAGTAACTTAAGTTAAGAAATTTTAAATATTGTTCTGAGTGACATGCAATTGACTGATATTTTATAAAAAAGTAATTATTTTTTTCTAAATGACTACCTATAACTAGAGATAACTTCTGAATAAACTTTGTATACTGAGAAAATTTTAATAAACATATCTAAAAAAATTTTAGATTTTTTTTTTATGCTTTTAAAATATTTAGATTAACTTTTACTGTTTAGTGGTGAAGTTTTTTCTTCGTCATTGAAATAAATACCACCATAAAAAGGTATTTTGTGTTTTTTTTACAAAATAAGATCAAAATTATTACAAAGTAGCTTGAGTATTCAAATTAAACTACTTAAGTTGAACTTATGGGTTATCCTAAAAGATACAAGTTTTTTAGTAATTTTTCTAACTATATTTTTTATTTAAAATGTTTCTCACATATAAAACTAATTAAAGAACAATCATAAACTAAATTTAATTTTTACACAAAGTTTGCATACTAGATTAATACAAATATTTTTATAATTAAAGCTTAATTGTAACTTTAGATAAAAGTTAAAACTATTTCGATTTATTCTTTATAACATCCTAGGCTAGGAATAATCATTCGACCTATAAAATCTAACAGTTATGTTGTATATATAAGATTGTAACAGTCTGTTATAAGCAGACGTTATGGTCCATTAAGCTCTGCACAGAAAAAAAAAATTGAAAAAACGGTATGAAAATTACAAAGTGAAAAATATATTTTTTTGTCATCTTATTATTTCCGTATCATAATTCGGAAATGCTTTGAGCTTAAAAACAAAACTTTGTTAGAAATAAAATACTAAAGTGTTATAAAAAGCTTTCATTTACTATTTAGTAAAATGCTTTAAATGTTTCTGTGTAAACTTAAATATAACATGTATTGATATAAGATCTATTAACAAAACTTAGGTATAAATTACTTGTGAAAAGTTACCAAAATTGTTAGTATATAATATAACCTTTTAATCATCAACCGTGCATTAATTTTGTACGCAATGTAAAAAATGCATTAAGTTAGTTTATTTGATAACTTTTAAATTAATAATTTACTGAGTTGAAGTACTATTAAACTTTGACTTAATTCCGGTTAGTATTGTAAAAAGAAAAAAAACTGATAAAACACTGCTAGATACCAATTTGTCATTTTCTGTTTTCTTAGCCTGAAAAGTAAACTATTTTATGGTTTTCATATGATGTCCAGGGACTTGACCATTGAACAATTTACAGCATTTACAGTTTTACACAGAAAAATATAACATTTGAAAACACAGTTTTGTTCAGCGGGTAAAATTTACATAATCGCGGGCTGCATGTTTTTCTTTTACAAATAAATAGAACATACTTGCAAAGCGCATTTAGCCGACCCCTGGTTTTAGGTTTTTTTAGTTTAAATTATTTTAAACTTCATTTATATTTAAAAATAAAATCCTCAGATGTTCATTTATAAAAGTTAAGTTCAGTTATTGTAAAAATTACTTCTATAAAATTGAAAAAAAGTTTACAATAGGTTATTCAACTATTTAAATTTAAAATTGTTCTACTGTTCAAGTTAAATTATTAAAAAAGTAGAAATTAACTTTTTAGCACAAAATACTTATAAAATCTTTTTTTGTAAATATATTTCACCGTTTTACATTTTACTTTCTTTAAATAATTGTAACCTATAATTCAAGTATTCATATCGTACGTTTGTTCTTAGTGTTGTATTTCTTCTTTTAAAGTTATATTAAAGTTAAACATAATTTTTAGTTCTTCTGTTACTAGACAAGATCCATAGTACGTTATTAAAAATAAAATGCAGTTAATTTTCGTTTAGTTTTATTTTCTTTAAATTTTCTTTTCGTTTAACTGATTATTTTATTACTAAAGATTTAAATATTTAGATGATAAAAAACTATGTGTAATAGCTCGTAAAAAACTTTATAAGCATGTGGTGTACAACTTGATAACAAAAAAGTTTCTTTATACACCAGGTCCTTAGACCAAACTTTTTGAGCGCTTTTTTTATCTTTCAATAAACAATACTATTTAATTAAATGTTGTTAGTTTTGAAACAATTAGTGCATGTTTTAAATGAGAAATAATGTGAGTAGCATTCCAAAATTCCCCAAATAGTTAAACTTTTTCAAGATTAAAATAGTAAACATTTGAAAGTTAGCATTAAGTCCATAGTATTTACTACACAAACAAGATAGATGGATAACAGCTTAGTTGTTATTGATTTATAAAACAAACCCCAGTCAAAACATTTTATTTGGTAATTTCATACTTAGTTTAAGCCTTAAAAATTTACAAATGTTTTGTTTTCATTTTGATAAAATTCTTTTAAACTCTAAATTTTATCAAGTTTTATACAGGATGGCCACTAAACCTGGAATTTGACAGTTTAGGCTAAAAAAACTTGTAATGTCAAGGAATATAAAAAAGTTCCTGTAAAACCTAGAATTTTGAACAAAGATAAGCAAAAAACTTTGAATTTTAAACAAACTTTTTATTTTAAGTTTAAGTTCAGATAAAGCTAGTGATGTAGATACTGTTTCTTTTAAAATCTAAAAGAAAATAAACTATCATATAGCTCCAGTTACTAGTGAACTTACTAATCAAGCATTTCAGGAAGGTAATTACCCAAATTGTTTAAAATTAGCCAAAGTTATACTTATTTTTAAATCAGGTTCAAAAACACTTCAAGGAAACTATGGACCAATTTCACTTTTATCAAATATAAACAAAATTATAGAAAAATCTATATATAGTTGTTATACAAGTTTTTTACCAAGTTCAATATCTTGAATTATTCTCAGTTTGGATTTAGGGAGGGATACTCTACTACCTTAGCTCTTTCAGAGTTTGTGGAAAGTACATTGTCCTCCTTTGATAAGGGAAATGCAGTTTGTGCTGTTTCATTAGATCTGAGCAATGCCTTTGACTGTGTGGATATAAAGATTTTGTTAGACAAATTAGAATACATTGGAGTAAATGGAAGAATGAATAAGTTAATAAAATCATATATAACTGAAAGAAAGCAATATGTTAATTTTGGAGGGCATGAATCAGATTAGGAGGGTGTAGAAGTAGGAACTCACAGGTTTCTGTATTGGGACCACTATTGTTTTTGGTATATTTATATGATCTTCAAAACAACACCAGTCTAAATGTATTAAATTTTGCAGACGGTACATTATTATATACAACATTTAAAAAAGAAAATTACAAAACAGACACTGTGTACCTTATTCAGAACTAGACAATATATCAAAGTGGTAAAAGGATAATAGGCTTAAACTAAAAACTCATAAAACAAGGTACATGCTCTTTCATTCTGGTAAAACAGAAGTATGGAAAAACACAAATTTACATATAAAAATAAGTTATTCATCTATATCAAAGGTAGAAAATTATAAGTATCTCGGTTTTACAATTAATAGTAACTTCTATTGGTCTGAACATATTGAAGCAGTAAAAATTAAGTTGTTGAAAACAACAGGTACATTTTATACAAAACAAAGTACTTTTTAATTCAAAATTTCTTTGTACTATATCTTTAACTCACTTCTGATGAGTCATATAAGACATGGTTTGTTGTGTTGGGGTAGGGGGAGTAAAACTAAAATTACTGAGATTGATAAACTTATTAATAGAGCATTAAGGTGCATTCATTTTAAAGGTTGTAATGAAAGTGTTAAACGTATAAAAATTGAAAAGAAAATATTATATGTTAAAAATATGTTTAAGTATGAGTTAGAAATTTTTGTGCACAAATTTAAAAGAGACATTTTGCCAGTTAATAAAGCCTTACTTTACAAACATTAATAAAATGCATAATCATTTAACAAGTTTTCAGAAACAAACTATATTTTTCCCATAGTAAATAAATACTCTTTATGGTTTTAAAACATTATCCTACCTTGGTTGTAAACTATGGGAAGAATTGCCTAGAAACTTAATAGGTCAGAGCTATCTTGGAACATTTCAATATGGAATGAGAGAAAATTTACTTAAAAGACAATCAGAAAAATATCAAGCTTAATCTTTACATACCATTAGTTAAACTTATATCTTTGTATTGGTGTTTGTACTTTTTTTGGGCTGATTGTTGTTGGTCTTACAAACTGGGCGTAAGTAAAGCTGGATTGGTATAGGTTGGTTTTATTATTTTTGTTTGTTGTATATATTTTTCAATTTGTTTCTTGTATTTAAAATTTGATAGTTTTGTTTTGTCCTCATTGGCAGTGTGATTAAACAAGTAGATGTATTATTTTTGTTTTTAAATTCTATTTTGTAGTTTTTTGTTTATTAGATGTTAAGTGTTTATCTGTTTTAAAAGATAAAGATTCTTAATTTAGGGGTATGAACTTGATATTTTTTAGAAATTCTGCTTATTTAATTATTTGTTAAAGTTTTGTTTTAGATTTACAAACAGTTTATTTAACTTGATTAAATAATTTTTATTATTACTTTATTTTTTTCAGAATATTTGTCAAGTTTTATTATTTTTTTTCTAAGTTAAGCTGTTTAAATTTAGGAGTGATTTTATTTTAAGTAGTTTAAACAAATTCAATCAATTATTGGTGCTAGATTTTATTTATGAAAACTGAATTGGTTACAAATCTATAAAGCAGTTGAACATTTTTTTTCTTATTTTTGCTCTAATTTTTATTAACCTACAAACACATATACTAGAAATTTAAAGACACTATTTTAAATTACCTGGTGCTCTTACAGTTTTATGACTATACTAAATACTTTATGTATACTGACATTACTAAATCTCCCCTCTTATTTAAATTTGAGATATTTGTTGCATTTTTTGTGGTTGCTCTTATAGAGAGATAACTTGGAAACAACAAGAAAAATGTGAAAGTACATGATCATAAAAATAGAAATCTAGAGGAGGAGACGGTGTGGAACACATGGTAGACTATGGTTTCCATGGTCAATATTGGCAGTAATGGGTTAAAAAAGGGTGCTTACCATTTTTAAACTTAAAAAAAAATATTTATAATTACTTTTTAATAATTTTGTTTTTTTTTATTATTGTTTTAAAGTTAGCTCAAAGTATTACTTATAAGTAAATGGTGTGCAGCTCAATGACCAAAATGTCTTTCTCCACACGAATCAATTGTCCTTAGTTGTGAGCGTTCACATTTTTCTTTCTTGTTATGTAGTAAAATTTTGATTTGACACAAATATAATAATATATTGAAAATATATTGTATAGATAATTTTTTTGGTGTCATCATCAGTTTTTTTTGTTATTAAAAATCACATATAAAGTAGCTTTACAGTATCTTTTCAATGTTATTATTCTATTTAACACAGTTTTTAACCTTAAAATTTCTTTAAAATAAAAACAGACCTAAAAATGCGTACTTTAAAACACATGGAAGAAATTCAGAAAACCTGAAAGAAATTGCTTGAAAACCAGTGGCCAACCTGTTTATAAGACTTAAGAATATACACAAAGTTTTCCAAACTTTCTAATCAACCCAGTGGTTAAAACTATTATTATATTAGGAAATATAACAAATAAAATGATATAACCAATGAACACTGTAAGTAAAAAAATAAAGCCATAGTATTATTAAAATCGGGTTGGCCTAGTGATCTTTATGACAGATTGAATACTTTCTGAGTTGAGCTTTGCAAAACTGAGACCTACATGTTTACACAAAGACAATAAATATATTTTCACTTGACAAAATATTCTAAGCTTTAATTAAAAATACAAGGTGAAAATATAATTTGAAATAAAATTTGAGTAAAGCTTTTTGCTCTGGTAGTGTCTAAATATTTTATGATACTGAACAATATTAGCTTTTATTTGAAGTTACAACTAAAAGTTGAAAAAAGAAAATAAATATACATATTTTACAGATATGTTGTAGTTCAAGGGTCAGCTAACAGCTGACCAGATGCCAAATTTGGCCAAAAAAGTAAAAATACTTGGACTGCAAGGTACTTTTCAGATAAAAATGTTTTTTTTAAACATTTAATTAAAAATTTTGTGGTTAAGAATTACAATTAGGCTCTTACATTAGTTGTTAATCTTCACAAATGCTATTTTATTCTTATTTTATCACATTTTTGTTTTAAAACAATGTTTTTGAATTAACTATTACAGTAATTTTAAAACAACTGCTGCCTGCAGAAAATTATTTTCTTTACTTTTCCCTTTACAGATCACAATAAAAAATTTCAACTTTATGATAAAGAAAATTATCAATTCAAATTTTTAATTTTACTACCAAAACAATGTTTCACCCGTTTGAACAAAATCAAACAAGATCATCAGTTTAATAAAATCTTACTCAAAAAGAATATATTATTTTCTATAGAGTGTGGCTTTCCACTTAAAAAGGCTGAAGACTCTTGTTGATAGCTGAGTTGCCTGTTAAGTTATATATTGGTATAAAAAAAGTTAAAATTGCAAGAAGATATGTGACGTCAAAAAAAAAACTGTTTAAGTTGCAGAGTCTGCTTTAACATAACACACTTTTCATTCCTTAGTATGTATTTATTACTTATTATATAATTTATGAGCATTATTTACAGGAACTGCTGGTTTTTGTAATTTTTATTTCATTTAAAATTAAAAAGTGGAATGTCAAAACTAAGATTTATTTTTCAGCTTTTTACAAATGTTGGTTTTAAGTACTCTATACAAAGCTTAGTAGAGATATAACATTATTTATGTATGTTATAACATACACAACTTTACACGCGTTTAAAACTTGACGCCTTATGTAGTATGTATGAAAACTTGGTACATGTAGCATCAGTTTAAACATGAAAAGTATTGACTGTTTTATTCAATTTCACATTGCGTGTTTAATCCATCAATTTTCAATATCATTTATTTAATTTGTGTTCTTTTTTACCATTTTACAAACTGTAATCACAATGAAAATTTTTCTGGCGTTATTGTTACATATGATTTTTTAAACTATTATACAGCTAAAACAATCAAAACAAAAGTTATAAACAGAGATGCTTATAAACATATAAACAAATGATAAAATCAGCATTCTAAACTCAAGGTAGCCATTTTACCTGGAAACTGAAAAGATTAGGCAAAAAAACTTAAAAAATTTAGAGATTTAAACAATAAATCAATAAAAACCTTTATAATCAATTAAAATCATAATTTAAAAAAAATTCATTTTAATTGTTTTTACTGTCAGTTTCTGAAAAAATTTAAAATAAAAGGTCTGAATAATAAACAAACTTATTTGTTTATACTTTGAATATTTTTAACTGTCACAACAAAACTCACCTTATAATTTCTTACTTAATCGTTACTTAGTTAAATCTGTTGAAACTTAATCCATAAAGGTTCATTTACAAGTTGTACTTCATCAATTTTAGTTGGTACCTAAAATTATTATTAAATTTAAATCATTGACATGTGTTTAGTTTTATTAAGTGTTTTCTGTACAAACTACTTGAAGGAGAATTTTATTATTTAATGTATTTATATTAAATTAAGCATTTTAGTTTATGTACTTTTTTCTGTGCTTATATTATTCTTGAGTTTTTTATATTAAAAAAAGGAGATATATTTTTAAAACATAAATTTTTAATTATAGCTTATATAATTTTTTATCTTGCAGACTTGTAAGTAATGAAAGCATGTATTGCAAAGGGAAAAATGCCATACTTTTTGATATTGAATCTACTGTTAAACATAGTCTGTTTAGAAGGGTTTAGAATTTTTAGTGACTTCCAAATAAAACCCCAGACATTTGAAGTTAACAAGCTTACTAATGAAATTCTTCTGGGTGCTTCAAGTACCTTGCATCAGCTGAGTGTAAACAGTTCTGTTATTAGATCTTACAACTACTTATCTGAAAAATGCATTGCAACTGGCTTTAATACAACAACTGACAGAACCTCTCAACATGCAGTAAATCTTATTGTTCTTGATTATACAAACAATAAAATTTTGTCATGCACACAAGCCAATTGCTACAGTCATGACTTGGAGAACATTTGCATCAACGTAAACAAGCTGCCAAACAAAAACCTTACTGCTGATGTGGGGTTTCACATCCCCAGCCAAAACAAATTTGGTCTGGCCAGGTCACCAAAGCCTGGAGTTTCTTCAATTGAGTTTCTAGAATGGACTGACAACTTCAGCAAGCTAGACCTGGCCTATGCTAACCTTTCACGCACCATCAAAGGGTCCTTCAGCCACATGTTTGTGGATGAAAAGTACATGCCTTCCAAAAAGTTTCCTGTTCCAGTGTACTACGACTTTGGTTTTAACAGCGGAGGGTACTCTTATTTCCTTAGTACCAGTTTGAAGTCACCAAAAAAGAAAAAGCAGAAGTACGGGGTCAACATAGCAAGGGTTTGTGACAAAGATCAAATTATGACATCGTATGTTGAGACTGAGTTGAAGTGTGCATTTGATGGCAAAACATCTAAAAATGACAATTTTGTTGTGCTTGACGCTCAGCTGGTGAATTCAACTAATGGTATTTTGTATGAAAGACCAGACAACAGGTATGAATTGTACGTTGTAGTCTTGTTTGGTAAATCAAAGAAGTTACCGTCATCTTCAACTTTTGCTGGGGCCAACAGATCTTTGTGTGCATTTAGACTGTCTGAAATCGATGAAAATTTAAACAGAGCTGTTAAACTATGTAATGGCATCGCATACAACCCTAAGAAAGTGAAAAACAAAATGTGGATTTTCAAATCTGCTCTTGGTGATTACTGTATAAATCCAGAAACAAAGTTTATATATACACTGTGTCCAAAGATAGGAAGCACTAATGATATACAGGTGATTTACAGTTCTGAAGCAGTGGAAACTGATTATTTGTGGGAAAACTCAGGCTATATGAATGACAACCAAACAAGCTTTACAAGTTTTACCAACATTCAAAGAAAAAAAGACATTATTCAGGTGTATGGCACTGAAAATGGCAAACTCTACTTGCATTCACACAGGCATCACGATAACATGGGCTATGTGCCAATAGTGAGCCTTAATGACAATAAAACTGTTAAAAAACTTGAGTATGATGCCTCAAATGACTTGCTGATCGCACTAACTGAAAATGATTTGCATGTTGTGAAGTTTGAGGAGTTTTGCATGTCAGCAGACTCTTGTGTAAGTTGTCTTTCAAGGAAAACGCTAGGCTGCGGTTTTTGTTCTGAAACCTCACAATGTGTGTTTAATTCCACTTGTAAAAGTTCCAGCTGGTCAGACTCTGTTTGTGTATCTAAAGTGCAAAGTATTCAAACAACACTCTTTCCAAAGGATGGCACAACAAGTTTTAAACTGTATGGAAGTGACCTTGGTTGCTTGATGCCAAAAGAGTTTGAGAAAAAGATTGAAATAATTGGTACCAACAGCTCGAGTAGAAAAGACAATATTGTTGCAAGTTGTGACTTAAAAGGTGGGTTGAGTCAAGGTAACTTAAACTGTACTAGCGTGCATCAAAATCAGATTTTTACTACCCCTTTATCTATGAATAGCACTCAAGAGTGTGAATTAGGTTACACAGTTAAAACAGTAATAAACACTGAAAATCTAAACATGAGTTTTGTTCAAGTGTCTGTATCTGATTACAGTCCAAAGTATGGTAGTGTAAATGGAGGTGCAATTGTTTCAATACATGGAGAATTTTTAAATGCAGGATTGATTGTTGCTGTCAAAATCTCTGGAACAGAGTGCAAAGTGTTTGAGAGAAAAGAAGACATGATAAGGTGTACAATGCAGCCCCAAGATGAAAGCTCCAATATAAAGGAAAGTTTTGTGGACATTGATGGGTCCAAGACCTTGTTTCAAGCTGGTTTTGATTTCCTACCTGCTCCTGAGTTAATGTTATCTGCAGATGGTTTAAACGGAATGTTCAGGTTATATATGTTCATAATATTCATAAATTTTGTGAAAAGTTTTTATTTTTTATATCACTAATAAACTAATAATATTTTATCAAACCTTACTAGTATGAAAAAGTCTTTTTAGCTTTAGATTTTGATAAATTCAGTTCATATGGCTTAAAGTTATTTTGTGAATTAAATTTTATAATTAAATCTTAGCTGTTTGTTATATTCAGAGTAGGATTTATTCAAAGGGTCAAAAAGTTTTTATACTGTACTGTACACTGTAATTTTATAGTAATTAAAAAATTTTTGTTATTTGATAACTAAAATCAACGAAAAATTTATAACAGTGGTGGCTGTATTCATTATATTAGAGGAAAGAACTTAAATTCTAGCGCCAATCCATTTTACTATATTTACAACAAAACAACTAAAGAAGTACTTGTAAATAATACCATGCTTGAAGTTGTAAATAGTACAGTGGCTGTCCTTAGAACACCATCGTTTAAAAATGCCTTAAAATGTGAGTTTTAAATTGTAATACAATTTTACACAATGCAATGTATTAAAATTAATTTAAACAATTTGATGTTTGTTGGTTTATGTTTAATTGTAAAATAAAATAAAAAAAGCTCCCTTGGTAAGTTTGAATGTATTGTTTGAAGTTCTTATCAATTCCTAAATGACAGTTTAAATTGAAAGCTTATGATAATTTTTTTTAATCAGTTTTCAAAATAAGAATAAGTTATTTACAGTAGCACAGCTTATAAGTCTTTAAAAAATTTTGATTCAGTTTTGATTAGAAATATATAAACAAAATACTTTTGAAAGTTAATAAAAGTTTCATGTATAAATTACTTTATGCTAAATTTACTTAATATATTACAGTGATAAGTTTCAATTTTAAATATCTTTAGTATTTTCTAGTTTTTACTGCTTTAAATGTTGTTCAAAATTATGTTTTAATACTTTTACTACAAATATTTTTTACAGTTTACACTAGGGGTCAGTATTTTTATGAGAATGTAACAATGTTTATAAAAAGATTCTTAATTGGTAATATTATTTTTGCTTAAAATTAAAGCAAAATAGTATATAGTTTAGCTAATTAAACAGTACACAGGGTTCGTGCGCGTCAGGCTAAGTCAGGCTAAATCAGTTTTTTTGAAAAAAGTTGAAAAACGTCAGGCTAAATCAGTTTTTACGTTTAAAAACTTGAGAATCTCAGTTTTTGTCAGTTCAAATGCATGAATTTTTTTTAATTAAGATCAAATTGAGATGTGAATTTATTTCTAAATAAAGATTTAGTTATTAAAGACAAAATCAGTTAGTATTTGTAAAAATAAGTGCTTAAAACCCTTTGTTGAATCTCTAAAATAATTTTAAGAATCTTCATTATTTTATTTTTAGTAGATTATATACGTCATATTTATAAAATTTCATAAAAAAGTACAGTTTAAACATTACAGTTTAGTTCAACAACTTAGCTGTTTGTCTGAATTTGTTTACATGAGCTTTGTTTTTCAGAGCTTAGTTGGTTAAACTGTTTTAATATCTAATATAAAGGCTTTATAACAAATACTTTTTAGATTAATACTCTTAGCAGTTTGTTCATATATTTTATTTTCTGTTTATTCAAAGTTATTAGAAATATTCACAAGACTAAAACTTAGCTTAAAGATATAAGTTTCATAATTAGTAGAATCATATTTTGCAAGTTAATGAGTTGATAGTAATTTTTATTTTACTCTTTTTAAATGTTTCAGTTTATTATAACGCTTAGATATTTTTACTTAGCAAAATGAAGCTTATTTTAAAATTTAGTTTTTTATTTAAAAAGTTCAAAATAAGTGATAAAAGCATGTATTTTAAAAACAGGTATATGATAAACTTATAGTAAATTTAACATTAATATTTTTCAGATTTAGTTAATTTACTATAGTTAGTTAAGTGATAGCATTATGTCAAAAGTTTAATTTGAGACAAACTTATTTCAATGATAGTTGGTTGATAAATCAAGAGTATTCTGAATGGATAAAAAAATGTGATAACAGTAAATTAGCTTTCTACTGCAACTGGTGTTGCAAAAAAATCATGCTCTCTAATATGGGTGAGAAAGCAGTAAGGAACCATATGAAGCGAGATAGCCACAAGAATGCTTTGAAGCGGATAAAGAGCACCAGAAGTATCAATTCTTTTTTTTCTTCAAGCAGCCAACCAAGCTCCAGCAAGACTAGCACTATTAATGTTCCTGCTGATGCTGTTTGTTCTGAAATTACTTGGGCATTGACCGTGGCACAAAAGAATTTTTCAGCAAATTCCTGCGATGACATGAGTGAAACTTTCAAAACGATGTTTCCAGACTGCAAAGTTCATCGCTACTTTACCATGGGAGCTCAAAAGTGCTCTTATGTCATTAATTTTGGACTTGGTCCATTTTTCCACAATGAATTAGTTGAGCGTGTAAAAAAGTCGCCTTTCTATTCAATATCCTTTGATGAAAGTCTCAATGAAGTTGTTAAAAAACAACAAATGGATGTTGTTGTGTCATACTGGGACTCTTCTACGCAGAAATCTTGTGTACAGTACTTGACTTCCAAGTTTCCCAAGTACTGCACTTCAGAAGAATTAAATATCTGTTTAAACGAGGCAATGGAAGATTTTGATCCAGGCAAAATGGTCCAACTTTCCATGGATGGACCAAATGTTAATTGGTCTATTTATGAGACTATTTCTTCTAGTAGAGAAGAAAGAGATTTGCCTGCACTAATAAATATTGGCAGTTGTAGCCTCCATATTTTTCATGGAGCCTTCCAATTTGGATGTACTAAAACAAAATGGCACATAAAAGAACTATTGAAAAATTTGCATTCACTTTTTTTTAATGCCCCATCACGCAGGAGTGATTATATTGCCCAAACTAAAACGACCAAATTCCCATTAAAGTTTTGTCCCCATCGTTGGATTAAAAGCCAGCAAGTAGCTGATCGGGCAATTGATATTTGGCCAAGTATAGTATTCATGATTAAACATTGGAAGACACGAGTCCCAAGTAAAAGGCCGCAAGGCAACAACTTTAAAGTTATTGCAAGTGCAATTGAAGACCCATCAGTAACAGTAAAACTTAAATTTATTAGTTATATTGCCTCTGTGTTGAAGCCTTATTTAAGTAAGTATCAGAGCAGTGATCCGTTGGTGCCAATAATGGCAGATCATGCTCTTGATATAATCAAAACTTTAATGGGTATTGTCTATAAAGCAGGCCATATTACTGGCGTTTTCACCTCGAAACATCTAAAAAAATTCAATTTTAATGAACCCAGTGCCAAGAAGCGTACTATCTTTTTTGGTTGTTCTGGCCAATTTGAATTAGACCAACTAGAAAAAACCAATCAAATTGACGAAAACGCTTATTTAGGTATTAATGAATCGGCAAAAACTTTTGTTATCAACATTATGGAAAAATTGAAGTCAAGATTGCTAGTTGGATCGTCTTTTCTTCATAAAACGACTTGTTTAAACCCATTAATGTTGTCAACTTTGGGGAAAGACACTGTTTTATTGCGCTTTCAACATTTAGTACAACAGTTATCACAGCAGAAAATTATCAATTGTCATGTTGGAGACAAAAGTTTGTTTGAGTTCGAGCAGCTAATAACCAAACAAGCCAATATTTTAATGTTTAATAGTTATGATAGTTCTACAGAGAGGTTAGACAGCTTTTTTTTTAACAAGTTAAATGTACAAGTATACGAGTCGCTTTCTCACGTCATAAAGTGCATTTTAGTTCTCTTTCACGGTCAAAGTCAAGTTGAAAGAGGTTTTAGTGTCAATAGGCTCTCCTGAACGATAACATGCAGGAAAAAACTGTAGTTAATAGACGCTTAGTGAAAGACTTCATGCAAACACAAAAAAACTAAAGCCATATGAAGTAAAAATCACAAAAGAATTAAAGAACTCGGTTTCGTTTGCACGAGAGCGCTATCGTGCTTGGTTGGAGACAAAAAAAAGAGATGACTTAGTTTTAGAAAAGCAAGAGGGAGAAGATCGAGAAGTTAGGAAAAGAGAACTGCAGGACTTACAAAACAAGCGTGAAAAAGCTAAGCGTCAATTAGCAAGTTTAGATAAAGAGATTGGATTGCTTACAAAAATTAAAAAAGTGACAAAATGATTAGAACTTTTTTGAATTTTTGTCTATCCAAAAGTGTTTGTTTAAAGTTTATTTTTCGTTCAAAGACATTTATTTATTATAACAGTTTTAAATATAAAATTATTTTTAATATAAATGTTTTTTATTCATTCGTTTATAAAGATTTTTTTGAATAGTTTATGTGTTAACATAAAAAGCTTAAACTGTTTTTTTAGTTTGAGTAGTTATTTTAAAAATTATGTTGTTAATGAAAAGATAAGTTTTAGAGTCCAGATCATGTGTTTAATACTTATTTTTATGTATTCGTTTAAAAGGATTCTTTGAAATAACGTATGTAATATCATGATTAGTTTAATTAGTTATTTTAAAAATTAAGATGCTTTAATGATAACATAAAGTTTTTGAGAGATGTGTTTAATTACATTTTGTATTTCTTTTACAGACTTATTCACATTTCTGTTTTAATAAAAGCTTCTGGTCCAGTCATGTAACTTATAATTGACGAATTTAAGTACTAATTGACACGAACCCTGTATATGGGTGATAAGTGGTGGATGTAACTAAGCCTTAAAATTTAATAAAGTTTTGAATTCATTGAAGTAGAAATTATAATGACCAGTTAAAAATATTCAAGTTGCTGGGTAAGCGATTGATAGATGTTGAAAAATAAATCATTTAAATTTTTATTTTCTTTAAAAGTAGTTTTGTGAATACTTTTATTGCGTTAATTTGCTATTTAAGACCCCCCGATACCCAAAATGCCTTCTGAAGGTGATTTTTTCTACTTTGAAAAAATGTCAGGCTAAATAGGTCTCTGTCAGGCTAAATGAAAAGGAATTTCGCGCACGAACCCTGAGTACAGGTAGTTAAATTTACTCATAGAATCAAAAAAGAAACATATGTGTATATTATTATTATAAATAAGCTTAAACTTCACCTATTCTATATTAATTAGCTTATAGCTAAATGGCATCTTGAAGGCCATATTTAGCTTGTGAGCTGTCGTTTAATAACCCATGGTTTAAACTCTTTAAATAGTTTAGAAAAAAACAATGTAATAAGATTTGTTTTTAACTAAGGTAAAGTAGAAATATACATATATCATTATGGCATATAATCAAAGAAAAAAGTAAAAATTAAAATCTGTTAAAAATATTTAAATCAAATATTTTTATTTTTTATTAAAGTGGTTAAATGCACAATAAACTTTTACTGTTTGAAAAAGGAATGACTAAAAAAAGTATTATTGCATGCATATTTGTTTTTAAAGCTAAGTATTGTTTAAGTTGTAAAAGATCATGATTATAATAATCAGGTAAAAATACTTTTTTTAGTTTTGATCATTTATGTCCTTTTTTCAACAACAACAAACTTATATTCAAAATATACTTATATTTTGTAATATATGCAGAATTATATTGATACTAATTTGATATTTACAATAATTTTTTTTAGATCCATAATTAAGTTAGAGTATTAGTTAAGAAAAAGTTTGTCAACTTTAAAAAAGACAAAAGAAAACTTTCAATTAGTATTTTAAGCAAAGTTTAATATTTTTTTCTAGCATGGGAAGAAGCTGAGTCCAGAAAAGTTAAAATTTCTTTTCACTTTGATGATTACGAGGAAGACAAAAAGTTTTATATTTTCCCTGACATCAAGTTGGACTATGTGGAAAATAAGTTGGAAAAAAGTGAAAACAAAAAGGAAGAAACAAAAATAAGCTTCAAGTTTAGATGTAAGTTGTTTTGAATGACTTAATATTATATATTTTTAAGCAAAATTTTTAGCTTTTCAATTATTTATAGTTTCTTGGTTTAAAACTTTTCTTAAACACTACATGCAAGAAAACTGAATTCAAAACTACACCAAAATTTTCATTGTGTTTTTTTATTTTAATGTTTTAATATAGTTGTAATGGTTACTTACGTATAAATGGTAAAACGATTTTACTAGATTTCAAATATATTAAAATGAATTGTTTTGTATTTCTAAATTACCTTTCTGTCTTTTTATTTTTGTGAAATGAATTTTATAGAAAATTGTTTTTAATTTGTAAATAAAAATGTCATTAAATTTTAATAATATTTACAAATATTTTAACTAGTGTTAAAAAGCTATATATTAAAATTTACTCAAGCTTTAGAACCTTAAAAAATGTTTTTGTATGTTTTAGATACTAGGTATATAATGATAAATTTATGATTTAATATTTAAATTTTTCTTTATCTTTTAACATTAGTTTATTTTTAACTGTTCTTTTAGGTTAAAGTAAAGTAAGATTACGAACAATAAACAAAAACAGTTTCTGTTTTATATTTGTGCAAATTACACAAACAATAAGAGATTAATTTAAGCCACACACAATAAAGTAGCACTAAAACCACAACAGTTATTGTATATATTTTTAGATGGCAAAGAAGAATTCTTGTGTGTAGACGATTATGAATACTACATAAGCGGTGTAAACTCAAATAAACCTTTTCAATGCACTGAAAACAAAACTTTAGCCCAAACAAAAGCTAAGAAGTACATCTATTGCAAAAGTTATTTTGAATTTGTTGTATTGGTTATATAGTAATATTTTACGTACTTTTAGCCTTAATTTAAATAATATCAATAATTTTTCTTAATAAAATACTACTACATAGTATAAACATATGGCTGTTCTAACTAACTAATTTTTTTTTGATTACATTATAATGAGTTTTTAGTGTATTTTTGTTACAAATGTTTTGAACTGAATTTTTATTTTTATTAAGTTTATGACATTTTAGAACACCAAATTCATTAAAACAGAAAGTTGTTAAAATAAAAATTTCTCTGTAAGTTTATACTCCAAACATATCTAGAGAAATTTATAACTTTAAAGTAGTGATTTAATAATTTATATAGTACACAAAAAGTATGGTAAGAAAGTTTTTTATTACTTTTGAACATTTATTTTGTCCTTGTACAACGATTTATAATATTAAAAGATAGTTTAAAACGACTATACTATGTTTTTAATAAATTCAATTTGTTTTTTACAACAATTTATCAGAAAATATGTTTCTACCATATGTTTAATATCACGCATTTAGATTGATGTTTGACAATTTTATTACTGTGTAAACATTTACAAAGAAGCTATATTTTACTACTGTTCTATCCTACAAATTCAGCTACTTAATATTGATTTTCAGATACATCTACATAATGTTAATTTCTATAAAAACACTTGATATTTTTTTATATACAATCTAGTATATTAAAAGTATTATGTGATTTAAACCCAAGCATAACTATAAAGTAGTTTTATTACTTTTAGTTTTGTCAAATATTGTATTTTTTTAAAGCTATTTAATTAAATATTGTATTCAATGCAATTTTATTTGAAATCAATAACCAATTTCAGAAATAACTTAATTCTTAATTTATAAGAAAAGCATCACCAAGTTTAGATAACATTACAACCATGTTTTAAACTACTGTTTCTTAGAACTTAGTCTTTTTTTTGTTTTTATCTTTTTAATCTTTCAGTACTTTAAATGAGTTTTTGATTATATGACAATAGGTTAAATTTAAATTTTTTTCATTGTGATGTTAATATTGTTAATGTGATGTATATACTTTTTGTTCAAAGTATAAACATCATACTGAAACCGAATAGTTGCACAAACTGATTTTCTATCTAGTTTCTCTCTAATTAAAAGCAAATAGTTAAAATTTTTCACAAAATACCGTTCACTGTTTTTAATCATGCGCTTCAAGTACAAAAACATCAACACAAATTAAAAGTACTTATTTTATTTAATTAGCTTTTCTACTGTGTATCTTGTTTTAGACTTATCATTTTTGTTGTTAACCTGCTTACACAAACAATTTTTTTTTTCAATTTAAACAGATATAATTTGTTAAAAGTGAGAATTTGAATAAAATAAAATGAATAATTTTTTTGCTTTAATTAATTATTCAAAAATAGCAACCAGTCTGCTTGAACCTAAACTAAAGTTTCAGATGTATTTATTAAAATTTTATGTTTATAAAAAATATTAAAATGTTTCAATTAACAAAGTGTGTTTAAATTATGCTATATTTACAGAGCAAAGGTTGGCCAGCAAGAAGGAAGTGATAATAAACCTGGTTGTTAAAGAATCAGAATTGAAAGAAAAGTTAGATGGAAATGTGAATGTAAATATCACAATCAAGTATACATCTGATCATCAACAATATATTGTTATTAGTGATTTGCAGTATGAAACAAATACATCAAAAGCCGCCATAGGCATTATTGTTATTTTGGTTTGTTTGAAATTATTATTGTTTTCAAATATGTATGTTTTCTCAAAAATTTGTTAAATCTTCCATAGACACTGTGAAGTTAAAAATAAGTTTGTTTTATTTTGCTATTATATTTTGTTACTAATTTGCTTTAAGCTTATAAACTAGCTAATTAATTGTTTTTTGTTGAAGTAATTTATTAGTTATGTTATTGTATACTAATGTTCTTTGTAACAGTAGAAATAAATTTATTAAACTATTACATTACTTCTAGATTAAAATAAAAATGTATATTTTTCATTATTTATTTTATACACTTAACTTTATATACCTAGACTTTAAAAACAATGTATAAAATTGTTGAAATAAAAATAGATTTTAATAAAATACAAAGTAAATTATTTTAAAAGTTAATTTCAATGCAGTTTTAAATTTGTCTATGTTATTGAATTTTATAATATACTGTTATATAACTGTCTAGCATATTGTATATACCTAAAATTAAAAAAAGAAAACATTTTCCAAAAAAAGACTTCAAATATTGTCTGAAAAAAATCCAAATTTCATGTTTGCACTATGAAATAATGCACTACAAATTTGTTTAATAAGGTTACTTTTCTTTCATAGTGTAGGTCGTAAAATTTTATTACACCTTGTATTATAAATAAGGATATAAACTGTTTTATCCTTATTTACATTACAAACAGTACTAAATGAAAACTAAAAGTTTAGAATTTTTTTTAAGTATGTCCTGTATTCAACAAATACTTTTTTATAACTTAAACTAAGATTTATTATTAAATTTTTATTATTGATAATTTTTTTTTTGGGTCAATGTAAAATTTAAGTTATGTCAACACTGAACAAACTACTTTTTTGTTCTATAACAAATTAAAACAAAAGTTTTTAAAGATTGAATTGTATTTTAAACTTTGTTTGTACACAGTAATTTTTTTAGATTAAGTGATAGTTGTTGCTATTTATTGATATTGAGTTTTTAAAGAATATAATTAAATCTTCTTTACAAGCTTGTACGTATTTTTTTTAACAATTGTTTTATTAAGGAAAGTTAGCTGTATTCTGTGCATACATATCCTATTTAAGCTTCTTGTAATATAAGTTGACAGCTAAATCTATTTGCACAATACTATTTAGAACTATGTATAAAGGTTAAATTGTGTTTACTTTTTATAAACTACAAAGCAATTTATATTTTAGAATTGTAAAAATTATTAAATAACAACAAACAAAAGAAGTAAATTTGAATTTATATTTTTGTTTTATACTGCCCAGGAATTTTTAAGAGATAAGTTTACTGCTTACTCCAAGGTCATAGTTCATTTACTATGTATACACCACTATGAAGCAGTAATGAAATACTTCGTAAAATGTGCCCATTTTTATTAGTTAGTATGTCGTATTTAATGCAAGTTAATACATATAAAAAATCAAAGATGGTAGATTACAATATTTAGAAATTCCTAAAAATTTTAACCGCTTTTTTAAAAATACCTTTTTTTTTGTTAATGAATTGAATATTTAAGTATATAAATTTAAAAAGTTTAGGTTCGATAGAAGTTTTTATATTAACATAGAAAAAAGTAAACGTTGAAACACTTTAAGATTTTAGGTTATTAAAGAGTATAGTTTTTGTTTACATACACTTTTTTCATATAAAAACTTTTAATTTTCAGATAATCTTAGTGATTCTAGTAGCTGTGGTGTACTTTGTGAGAAGAAGGAAAAACAACAAGAAAAGACAAACAAATTTGACAAATGAAAATGGCGATTTACATGAAATGCAACTCTTAAGTAATCATAATGGCAATATTGAAAACGAGTATTCACATTCTAACAATAGAAACAGGTTTGAAGTATTTTTCTTATACTGATAACTAAACTTTTATGTTTTTTCAAACAGTACTTTAAACGTGTTTTTCACTAAAAATAAAATGCATAAATAAAATAATCAATTTTTTACCTCAAACATTATGATGTTTGTTTTGAAAATAATCAAAACGCACAAGTAATTTATTATGGTGTCATTTTCAGATTTAAATTGTAATTATAAAATTATCGTTCGTATCTTTAAAATGCGGTAAAATTTACAGTATTTTTCTTCTTACAATATGTTTGCGTAATATATATTTTATATGCTATAAATTTCTTTGTTATTTTGCTCACAAAAAACCGTTTTTGAAAAACTATTACAAAGGTTGATTACTAAAATTTTTAGATATTTAAATATTTTTTTCTTTAAACTTAAATATAAGAATTTTAATCGTATAGATATTATATAAACTAGCTAAAAACTGTAGTATTATGGTAATTAAAAAGTTCATTATTACCTATAAAAGAATAAGCTGTCCAAGGTAAAACTTTATATAATTTATCAAAGTTGTCTTATAAAATTTATTTAACGTTTTGTAATGACTATTTTACATAAAAGATCGGCAACGAACGAAATGAATGAAGAAACTATGATGAATTTAATGAAGAGATTGCAATTAAGTGAAGATATTTTGCATGAAATACAACCCGTACTTATATCTGATGATAAGTTGTTCATCGACTACAATAATGTTATTGGTTTGTTTAAAATTGCAAATTTCATAATAAACATCCCAGAAGTTTTAATTTTATACCGCTAAGAAAAAGCTTGCGGACAATAAAATCATAGTTTGTCCGTAAATATTATCAAATATTTTCTATTAATTTTATAACTAGATATGTTTAAATATAGAATATGTACATGTTTACTAAACAATGCTTAACGCAATTGTATTTAGATAGCTTTAAACATTATCATAAGTTTATATAGTGTTTTAACTTATTTTAAATTTCACTTCATACATGTTTTTATAAGAGACAACTTGTGTTAAAAACTATTTTTTTTATGATTTAAGTAAGAGAGTTTTAGATTATCTTCTTCTAAATTTTTAAAACTAACAATAACTTTACAAAATACTGTTAAAAAAATGAAACAAATTAAAGATGTTAGGATTTTTAAATTAAAAATTTGCATCTGTTTTATTCATTTAAATGAACAAACAGGAAAAGGCCACTTTGGGACAGTATACGAGGGGGAATTTACCACGAGTGAAACTAACCCAGTATCTGGGGAGCATGTCAAATTGAAGGTTGCCGTGAAAACTCTGTCCAGGATTGAGAGTGCGGACTCGGTTGAGAAGTTCCTTAATGAAGGTTTTTTCTTAATATGTATCCTTAAACATGCATGTTAAATTTTTAAACCTTTAAATTATCTTACAAACTTATTATAAGTCTTACATCATGGGTTTTCATAAAAACAAATGTTATACACCATTATAGTATCTTTTAAACCTCAAGTATGTAAACGAGGATATAAAATCAGTAGCTTCCTAATTTTTCAAAATCTATGCAGTGCACAGTACAAAAATAGAAAAACATATGTGCAAATTAGATTGTTAAACCACTTCTTTTTACACACAGACGATATCACTATTAGTTATATTTTTATTTTGCAACATATTGCGTATGTTGAGAACTGATAAAACCACATCATGTTAACCAATATAAGATAAAAAACATACATACTTTATCTAGAATTTTTATATATTATATTTTTACTACTTATCAAAATTTATTTACTTTTAAAATTAACCTCTATGCAAAATATTGCCCATAAGTGTACAAAAAAAAAAAAAAAAACAATTTAGAAAATTTTAACATTAAGTTGTCAGTAGAAGCTAATTACTTTAAGGTGACTCTTTGTTTAGTAAATACATAGTTTGTTCTATGAAAAAAAAAAACTAAAATAAAATAATTGTCTAATTTTTTACACAACTTGAAAACAAAACCAATGATGATAACATAAAATATTAATAACTTGTTTTGAATCGTATTAAAGTAGAAAATGAGTTAATACAATAATTATACTAGTTGTGTAATACTAATTTTTCTACAACAAAAAAATATACATATTCACTCAGGAATAATGATGCGAAGTTTCTCACATGAGAATGTGTTGAACCTGATTGGTATTTGTATGGAAATGGAGCAACCGTTAGTCGTGCTTCCTTTCATGAAGCACGGAGATCTTCTCAATTACATCAGAAACCCTGATAATAAGTTTGTTGGAAAGTATTTAGATTGTATTATGCAAATTAATAAAGGGCTAATACGTTGTGTAGAAACGGTAAATCGTCGAAGTGTCTAAAAGCAAAAAATAATCTTAGTAAAAGATGTAATTATTATGTACTTCTTTTGTACCAAAGATAAAACATTGTTTCTGTTGAAATGTTTAAAAATCCATTAAAGTATAATCGTTAACAAATCGAAACTAAAAATATTAAAAGCATATCAGTCCGATTTCAACTTTTTTTCAAAAACAAAAGTCATAAGATATTATTTATGATTATTGAAAAGTCTAAAATGATATATAATCATACAGACCAACACTGAAAGACTTGGTATGGTACGGTTTACAAGCTTGTAAGGGTATGGAATACCTTGCCGGTAAAAGATTCGTGCACAGAGATCTTGCTGCTAGAAACTGCATGCTAGATGATAAAATGTGTCTCAAGGTTGGTTAAGTTATTTTTTTTCAAAGTTTTTATTTAAGCACACAGTGATAATCTTAGACCAATTAACAGTAATTATATATACCAATAAAGTTTGTTATGTTGTTGTTCAATTTACGTAATACCGTCTGTTGTATGAAAGTAAAATGATAAAATAAAAAATATATGTTAACCTTTAATAAACCTTTCTTACTGCAATTAAGTTGTCTATGGTTATAAAACATTAAAGATAGCATCATAAAACATTTGCTTTAATTTTTACAATGAAATACTTGATAAATTAAAATAAATCCCTACCCGTTTTGTTTATTCATGAATAAGATTATTTAAATCATAATTGTTTTAAATATTTTTTTTTATATTACTTAAACACTTAAGTTATTTCTTCTCCCAAATACTATCTTGGTCTACGTGTTTTAAATTATTTAAAAGCAAAAGCTAATACAGCCTGAAAAATTCACAATTTAATTTTGTTTGCTTAGTGAGACAATTTAAAGTGGTTTCCTTTCTCAACTCGTATGAATATTTTATTACTTTCAACTAAAAAACAATAACAAAATAAATTAAGTTTTGTATTTAAATTGCATGTATTATTTACAAACTTGCATCAAAATTTGAAGGTTTTTATTACCGAAGTAAAATGAATTCTGAACAACTTTGTGACTTTATTTTCTTTAGTTTAATACTAAAACGCAGTTTCTACCAAAGTAAATATTAAAAACTGTCACTGAGTTTGAAAAATTGTTTAACGATAAGAGTATGCTAAAATTTTAAAAAAGATTAACAATTTGTTTTAATCTCTAAAAGTATTTATTAACCTTAAAATTAACAAAAGTAGTACATTTTGTCTCAACCCTTTACATATAAAAGAATATATTCCACAACGGTAATATGAACAACATATAAATAAATGAGGGTATAAGCAAATGCTTGTCATCAAAGTTTAGATGAAAGCATTTTTGAAGGCAAAGTTAGATCTTATGTGAGCACAAAACTATACCTAACCCTATGGAAATTTTAAGTTGTAAACCAAAACATAAATAACCAAGTAAAAAATCCCCTCACACAAAATATATTAATGACATAAAACAAATGTAGACTTATAAAAACAAACTTTAAAGAAAATACATGGTACTAAAATGATATCAAAAAATTAAAACGATATTTTTCTACAAGTTCAAAAAGACAGGTTCAGGTTAATTGCAATGTCAGTAACAAAACTGAACTTAAACCAACTAAAAGCTTTTTGCTAACAACCAAATAAAAATCCCCCTAACACCAGGTGGCGGACTTCGGTTTGTCGCGTGACGTGTACGAGAAGGAGTATTACCAAGTTAACGAGGGGGAATCCCGTAAGATGCCGGTCAAGTGGATGGCTTGCGAGTGCTTGAAATACCAGAAGTTCACCACCAAGTCGGACGTGTGGTCGTACGGGGTGTTGTTGTGGGAGCTCACCACCAGGGGCGTGATGCCCTACCCCGACGTTGACCCCTTCGACATGCTGCCGTTGGTTTTTTGTTTCAAATTTTTTTTGATTGTTGAATTCAGTATTGATAAAACACTACGAATTATCTATACAATTATTTCTCTAATAAGATGATGGTATGTATGTAGATGGGTAGTTGTCTAAATTGCGCGAGGGGACAAAATTGCACGAAAACACAAAATTGCATGAAGATACTTTTGCACGATGACAAAATTGCACGTGTGACAATTTTGCACGAAGTGTCAATTTTGCACGGGTTTTGTTTCCTGCCCAGGGAAGGGTCAGAACTGCGCGTAGACATTGTTGCACGAAGGGACAAAATTGCACGAGAAGACTCTTTTGCACGAAGAAAATTTATATAATATTTAAAAAAAAGGGAAAATAAAAAAGTTTAATAACTAATTAACAAAAAAAAAATAAGTAAAAAATTTTGAGTAAAAAATAACAAATCAGATAATAAAAAAAAAAAAAAAAAAATTAAGTAGAAAATAATAAATTAAATTTTAAATAGATTAAAATAAAATTACAAAAAAAGTCAGAATAAAAAATTCAAATAACTAAATAATAAACAAATTTAAAAAAATCAAAAAATAAATAAGAATTATGAAATTAAAAATTAATAATGAATTGATGAAATTATTTATTAACTTAAACTAAGATTTTAAAATATTTTAAATAAGCCTAACTCAACCATGCATGTTTTATTATGGAACTTATTTTAGATTAAAATTATTTATCTAAATATATAAAAGTTGTTAAAAATAATTTAACCAAAAGATAAGGTTATCGTGTACAAAAGGTACGCTCGCACTATTTAAACTAATTTTACTATTTTCTATAGATGTTCTTTTTTTTTTAGTATCATGTGCAAAAATTACACTTAATTGTTACTAGATGTAAAGTTTAGTGTCTTTTTTTCCCAAAGAAAGTTGTTGAACTTTTATAACCTTTAAGTATTTAACGTTTCTTTGTATAGATCTGTAAAATAATTTACCGAAACAAAGTTATAATAGTTTAAAATAAAACAAGAGACCACATTTAAGGTTTTTATTTATAACTAGCATGACACTTCAACTTTACGTTAAAAACCATTATTTTTTTGTTACTAAAACATTGGTATAATGTTATTAAATAGAATAACTTAGTCGACTTTCGTATATCACTCTTTAAATAATTACTTATATATTATTTATATTAAGTTTGATATTATAATTTTGACCACAGAGGGATTATGGTTTACTTAATAATACTATTGTTTATAATCATTTAAGGATTTACTTTATTACTATCTTATACATTTTTGAGGCAACTTACATTAATTAATATATAACAGACAGTTTTAGTAAACCAATTTATTCTAAAAATGAACCACAGTTAAATAAAATAAGCAGCACTAAATTCAAAAAGTACAAACTACTTTTATAAATGGTTGTATTTTATTATAACTAACACAGCTTGATCCCACACCAATTAAAATAAAAACTATACTTTTGGATGTATTGAAAGTATATTTAAAAATTTTAAACATAAAGCAAATGTAAGATAATTTTAAGAAATATTAAAAGTTAAACTTTAAATTACAAAAATTAAAAGAAAACTAAAGTATCTAATTGAAAACTTAAATATAAAACAACAAAAACTACTTTAAGTATAATTTACGGAACTACACAGCCATAACAGAATTTTCTATACAATGCAAAATAAAAATTTCATCAGACGGATTTTCTCCTTTCTAAATTTATTTAATTGTTTCATTATTTTGCATGCTCATTTTTTACTGTGCAAAAGTATCTTCGTGCATTTTTGTCCCCTCGTGCAATTTTAACATCTACCCATATAAAAGTATTATTTATTATTTTTTCAAATCTTGTTTAATTATATATTGAAGTTTAGTATAATTTCTATCTAATTTAAGTTCACATCAATACATGTTTATTCTTTAATAAGGGTTATTTTCATTTAAAACAAAATTCTAGTTTTATTTTTATTAATTTATATTAGTTTTTAAATGCAATAATTTAGTTTAAATTAACAAAAACCTAAATAAATTAAAAAATTTAAACCTAACTAAACTAAAATGAATTTCACTAATACATGCCTATTGGTGTTTTTTTTATAAAATACAAAAGTTTTAATATATTTTTTATTTAGTTATTTTAAGTTAGTACTTTTTGTGCAAAATTGACCCTCCGTGCAAAACTGTCTGTCGTGCAAAAGTTGACCTTCCGTGCAATTTTGTCCCCTCGTACAATTTTGTGCCCGCGTGCAAATTAGTCTTTGTGGAAAATTATCTTCGTGCAATTTTGTACGCTCGTGCAATTTTGTCTTCGCGCAATTTAGACCCGTTCCCATGTAGATACAAGTATATTTATGTGTAAAAAAAGTTTATGCTAGAAGCAACATTTAAAAGTAGTTAAAAAAGTTCACCTTTGTATTTATAAGTAGTGTGGTGTTGGTGTCAGAAATCCACGGAGCGACACTTTTCCAAGAACAAAGTTTAATTGAAAATTTTAATTTTTAAATGAATTAGCAAACTATAGTTTTGTTTATGGGAAAAGAACGTTTGAATTATTTTAAACTATAAAAGTACTAAACGAAAAACATTTTAAACTCGGGCAAAAAAGACGCTCAGTGCAAAACTGACCCGTTTCCATAATGTGAACATACATTTAAGCTATATATAAAACAAGCGTTACCTTAACAATCGTTTTAACAACGACATCAGCACAACACTGACAGTTAGTGTTAATCAGAAAATAAAGTTTTTAATTTTTATCCAGATACCTTCAATCGGGTAGGAGGCTCCGCAGACCTGAATACTGTCCGCCTCAATTATACGAAATAATGATGCAATGCTGGATAATCGAGGAAGAAGAAAGACCTGATTTCAGCGAACTCACATTGAAGATTCAAGCGATATACGACAGCTTTCAAAGTGGTACTATTGGTAAGATTTGTACTTGAAGTTTAAAGTCGCAAAGATTTTAAATTATTTATCTAATTACAGTTTTATTTTACATATTTTATTATTGTTGTAATGTTATGAAGTTGTAATTTGGTCTTCACAATTTTGAAATTAAAATAAGCATGAAACATCGTCTAAACCAGGGTTTCCCAAAGGGGAGCGGGTCAGAATGACACAGCGACAAAATGACACGGTGCGTCACCTTGGCACAGTGCGTCAGTTTGGCACGGATGGTCACTTTGGCACGGCGACAAAATGACACGGTGCGTCACTTCGGCACAGAGGGTCACTTTGGCACAGCGACAAAACGACACGGTGCGTCACTTTGGCACAGCGACAAAATGACACGGTGCGTCACCTTGGCACGGTGCGTCACTTTGGCACAGAGGGTCACTTTGGCACGGCGACAAAATGACACGGTGCGTCACTTTGGCACAGAGGGTCACTTTGGCACGGCGACAAAATGACACGGTGCGTCACTTTGGCACAGAGGGTCACTTTGGCACAGCGACAAAACGACACGGTGCGTCACTTTGGCACGGAGGGTCACTTTGGCACAGCGACAAAACGACACGGTGCGTCACTTTGGCACGGAGGGTCACTTTGGCACAGCGACAAAATGACATGGTGCGTCACTTTGGCACAGAGGGTCACTTTGGCACAGCGACAAAATGACACGGTGCGTCACTTTGGCGCAGCGACAAAATGACACGGTGGGTCACTTTAGCACAGCGACAAAATGACACGGTGGTTAATAAAGGAGGGAACGATTTGTTGTGAAACTTCAATCTTTATTGGTATGGACAACGATCTTAGTTTTCTAGGAAACTTTTCGGTTTCCTGTCTTCTAACCGGTTTTGTAGAATCATCAACAATCACATTGATTAACTTTAAAAACAAAGACCGCAGGAATTTTTTATCGTGACTTCATAAAATAAAGTGAAACACGTAATGTTTATACCTTCTATTCTCATCGTCGTACTTATAAAAAACATGCTCGTTTTTAAGCAATAGCAAGGTGTTAGGTGTGCTTAAAAGCTTTGCTTAATAAACAACAACTAGTTGTTTATACCAAACAACGTTCACAAAGATGCAAAAGCAGCAATTTTTTTAACAAAATACGACTGCCAAAATTAACGAAAATTTATTTTTGATTACTTTCGAATGGAAAATCTTAAACACAGTTTAGTACTAGAACTTGAAACGAGTAAAAAAAATTAGAAAATGACTTGCCATTTTACGACTAAAAAGATAAAAACTCATATAAACATATTTTTTAAACTTCAGCAACATTCTGATTTAAAAAATACAATCTTCATTTTAGATCAATCATTCAGTACATCAAAACAATAAACTAGTAGATGTAAATACAGAGGAAAATTTGTTTTATAAACTAAAACTCAGACGTATCGAAAGCAACTTTTCTGCTGTTGTAATTCTAAATTCTAATGCGGTTCTTATTTTACGTTTTTATGCTCAAAAAAATTAATACTTGCGCTATTTTGGCGACTTAATAGGTTGCAAGATTAAAAATAAAAATTAAATATTATTTCCATAACAGAGTTAAGACAAAACCGAGTTTTTTAAAACTTTGTAATAAAACTCAAGAATATAAAGTAGAAGAAATTTTTTACACGCAAATTAAAATCTGCTTTCACTGTATCATTATGAAATTTATTTACTGATTTTGTATTAAATATAAATGCAATTAATTCCTTATATGCAATAAAATACTATAATATCTGTCATACTCTAAGTTTATTTTTATATATTTTAGACTAAAAAGTTTTGTAAAAATAAAAAAGACTTAAAGTTTTAACTTTAATAGAATGGCTGCAGCTTTAATTAGAAGGCTGCAGCAGCAATGTTGTATGTATAACCTCTTCTAGTGATTTTTTTTTAAAGTGATAAATATATAAATGCGCATGAATGGTTGCATCAGACTCTTAATTTTCTCTCAACTGTTCATAATACTATTTTTAACTTTTTCATAAATTTAGGCTCCAGGTCCGTTTATTTTAATTATTTGTTTTCAGACAAGTTTATTATATATTTTCAATACAGAGTTTTAAGTAAACATCCTAACTTATTAACTTTTGTTAAATATAAATATATATACATATTTAATATAAATGGCTAGTTACTACAAAAGCAGCTTAACTCTGTATTTTTAAAAACTACAGTTAAAACACGCATGACTTATTCTTACTACGGAATAACTCTGTATTAATTTAAATCTTAGTTATTTTTTTAAACAATTCCTGATAATAATTAATTAAACTTAACAACAAAAAATAATAAATTTTATTCATTACATAAATATGAAAAGTCGTGAAACGTAAAAAACAAACTTAAGAAATTTATGTTTTTATACATTGACTTAAATTTTAAAGCAATGTAACATATATAGTTTCAAATGTATCAAGCTACTATAGTTTGGAAAAAGTATAATAAATCTTTCGTTTAACTAATTACTATCAAAATTTTACAATTAAAAGTTATATTACTGAAGAAGTTTAGTTTTGCATATAAGTTTGTTAATCCATGCTATCGTGACGCACCGTGTCATTTAGTCGCTGTGTCAAAGTGACGTATCGTGTCATTTTGACGCTGTGCCAAAGTGACGCACCGTGTCATTTTGTCGCTGTGCCAAAGTGACGCACCGTGTCATTTTGTCGCTGTGCCAAAATGACGCACCGTGCCTAAGTGACGCACCATGTCATTTTGTCGCTATGCCAAAGTGACCCTCCGTGCCAAAGTGACGCACCGTGTCGCTTTGTCGCTGTGCCAAAGTGACCCTCTGTGCCAAAGTGACGCACCATGCCATTTTGTCGCTGTGCCAAAGTGACGCACCATGTCATTTAGTCGCCGTGCCAAAGTGACCCTCCGTGCCAAAGTGACACACCGTGCCAAGGTGACGCACCGTGTCATTTTGTCGCTGTGCCAAAGTGACGCACCGTGCCAGAGTGACGTACCGTGTCATTTTGTCGCTGTGCCAAAGTGACGCACCGTGTCATTTTGTCGCCGTGCCAAAGTGACCCTCCGTGTCGAAGTGACGCACCGTGCCAAAGTGACGCACCGTTTCATTTTGTCGCTGTGTCATTCTGACACCCACCCTTCCCAAAGTGGGCCAAGTGGCCCCCTAGGGGGCCATGACAGATACTCAGGGGGCCATGAGTAGCAAAGGGGGAAGAGGGGGGGCCATGAGCAGTAAAGGAGCCACAGGGGGGCCATGAGGCCATAACTTGAAACTTACACTAGATATTCTTGAGTTGCAGATGAAGAGCAAAAAAAAAAAAAAAAAGGTCTTATGTGCATTTTAGAAACTTACACTAGATATTCTCGAGTTTCAGATGAAGAGCAAAAAAAAAAAAAAAGGTCTTACGTGTACTATATTGTAGTTTATGAGTAATCTATATGTTGAAGGGGGCCATTACTTTTTCAAACTCTTTAAAGGGGGCCATTAGCAAAAAAGTTTGGGAAACCCTGGTCTAAACTATTTTTAAAACTGTTATTAAATGGGTAGACTTAAAAATTTTATCAAACTTTAAATCTTTCATACACTATTTCATCCAGTAGATACTTACTGGCGTTATAACTTTCTTTCTTTAAAAAAAGTATATTTAACAAACCCATTCAGTTAAAGTACTGAGAACTTGTTTTAGGCAAAATAGTCGCACAGTTTTTCAAAAGTCGCTGCTTACTTGAAAAATCTAGAGCTAGCTAAAATACATTGCAGCACCTCTTGAAGGACAGTTACGAATAAAAACGATTGCATGATAACTTGACAAAACCAAGCGAACTCCCTTGAAACAATATTTTGTTCAAAAAACTTTTAAAATATACTTGAAAACAAATATTTGTGCAGAAGACCGAGTGTACCAAAATGTGCCACCGACAAACAGACCAGTGTTTTCAAGAGAAACCAGTTTGAAGCCGCAGACACCATTTTCTCCTGGTTTGTAATAATAGTTTGTAAAGTTGTAAACTTAATACATTTATCTTTATTCGTAACATTTTTTGAGGCTTTAGTTATTACTAATCCAAAATCCACTTAAAATATTTCCATTTAACATTTCAAAATCGTAACGTATTTGTTTATTTATTAAGATTTTGTTTAAGTTTTTCAATGAAACTGTCAGTAAGTTTATATCAATACCGTCATTGTCTAATTACTTTCATATAATTTTTTTTGTTGCTTTAGTAAACTTATGCTACTTACTTTTATATAAATTATTATTATAAAGTGTTGTATTGATGTGGTTTATGTTATCAATTAAGGTCCAATACTGCCCCCAAGAAATTCTGTGTCTTCTAAAAAATCTTCATCTACCCAGAACAGTACAATGTTCAGTTTCAAAGGTACGATCAGTTTTTATTTATTATATTTTTAAATACATAAATTAGAACAACAAAAGAGTAATTAAAATTCAGCGTGTTATATGTTAAATAGAATTAAATACTAAGCCAACTTTTTACAATTAATTATGTTATTTATGGAGAACAATATTTAGAATTTTTCAATAACCTTAAACACAGCTTTATCATTATCACATTTTATAATTTTTTTAAACTGTTCAAAAACTTAAACTCAAATTTGATTTTATCAGGAAACCAATCACAAAGCAGCACACTTCGTCGCGATGACGTAATAGAAAATTCTGACGTCATCAGGAACAATTCTGACGAAACTGACGACGCCGGTTATTTGCTGCCTCAACAACACGATGACGGCATAATCACGACTCCTCCCTCGACTCCAGCTTTCGGAAGTAATTTATAATAAGATAACTATATACATCTAATAATATTTATATCTAAAAAAATAACTGTTCAAAATATAGATTTAATTGTTTGCTAACAAAAGATCCTGGTGAAACGAGTTCACTGGAATATAAATAAAAACAAATTGTACAGTTTTATAACAGTCGGATTTAACTTTAAGTATTTTACCTATTATTAACTATTAACCTGTAAAAACATGTAGAAATTATATTAATTTTAATGAAAACATGTACACACCTACTTTATTCTATGCTTCTATTCTTACATTACAGTAATTATTTTTTACAGAACCCAGTTGAAGTGTGTTGATTCGTTAACACACTGAAACATATGTTGGTACAATAAAGGAAGATTAATGTATAATTTGTTTTTATTTTATTTATCTTAAAAAATACTTATCAAAATTTTCGTCGAAAGACTTTTCAGTATAAATACATATATAAGTATTTAAACTTATATAATATTGTTATCTAGTGTGTGGTTTCTCATTGAAAATTATCCAGATTGTTATAAAGGAGGTTTAGGACTGAGATTAAATATTCAAGTTTAACATCAAAACATTTTTCTGGATAATGACTCTTATTCTTTTAAGCTTTAAGATACGAAGGAAAAATAAAGAAGTATTCAATTTAATAGCCACTAAAAAAAAACTCGGTTTAAGTATAGATATTGGTTTGTTGGAAAAACCGATTTTAAAACAAACTATTCAATTGTTTTATTTATTGTATAACTCAAGCAAACCATAACTTATTATTTCTTCACAATTCCATTCACAGCAATTCCACCACCGAAAGATGCGAATTTCTTCCAACAATCCCTCCTCACCTACGATGACCAATCACCGACTAACATCGACAATATAGACCAATCAGGAGCCAATATGGGCAGGAGGTACACTCTGATGAAGGGTTCCCGTCATGACCTCACTGGCAATGACGTAGCTGTTACTAAGCAACGTGATGACGTAACAGTTGAGGACGAGTACACGCCGATGGTCAACAGAGCTTCTCTTGATGATGTCACTTCACAGGAATCCGGTGGTGACGTCATAGATGATCAAAACAGGTAACTTTTTTATTATTTGGTAGTTGTAATCAATTTTATAATACTTAACATTGATATTTTCAAAATAGCTTTAAAAAAGAAAATCAACTTTACAGAGTGGAAGTATTTGCTCTTTTACGAAAATGATCTATCAAAATTAATTTTAATAGTACTTTTTTAAACAGACCTGACAACGGTGACGTAATAGTAAATCCTCCACCTGGTGACGTAATGCAAAACAAACCTGTCTACGATGACGTAGCTGAAGAGAATGTTTTGGAAGAGTTATAAAAGGCGAAATTATACAGAGGGTTTTATACACATTTGAAAATAAATGCAGTGTACTTAAACTTAATAATCTAAACTTATAACTCCAACCTATAATCAAGTCTAAAAAATAAATTTTCATTACAACTGCATTCAATTAACGTTTGGATATTTAAATCAACGACTAAAAGTTTCCAAGTTTTACTTTTCATTACTTTAAGTTTATGACGGTTGTTGCTAGTATTTTGTTTCCTTTTAAATACGGTGCTTTATTTTTTTAAACTTTTCATGCCTTTTTCTAATTTAACACCATAAATGATTTGTTGTTGTTTATCAGTGAAAATGTATTTATATTTCCGTATACTTTTAAACTTGCTTGCACATAACAAACAATGCATGTTTTAAGAGCTGAGTTTTATTAGTTACTATTTAAATTTATTTTTTCTTCTAAGGTGCTCTACTATTTTTTATCATGCAGTTCTAATCTTTCATATTTTACTTGCTCTTTCTTTATTTAAAATCAAGTGCTTTTTATAACGGTACTCTATTTATTGTTATAATTTTTCAAAATCAAGTGAAATTCAGGCAATACTTTTCTTACAGTCTTTCTCAAAATAAAGTTTTCAAAGTTATTATCTTTCAAAATGTTTTGTTTAGATGTTTGTTAAACTAAATCTTATAAAATGACAATCTTTTACAGAAGTACTTGTTATGGTTCTGAGTTTAACTTTTCAACTTGAAATCATAATTACTTTTATTGTATTCTATTTTTTCTTAAGAGTGTGTTTATTTTGTTAGTTTTCTCAATGGTTGTAAAACGGTTTTCTTTTATTATCATACTCACTAAGCGTATAACATCCTTTTATGAATTTAACTCGTTTTAGGGTGATATTCATGATAATCAACTATTTTTTCTTCTACTTCGCTTAACTGAAAATTTTACTTCCTTTTAAAAACTTAATTTCTTAAATAAACAAATATAAATTTATTGATGTACACAAAAATTTGCTTAAAGATTTGTTCCATATAGCTGTGTATATATATGATAAAGTTCAACTAAGTTTTTAAATGGTTTTGATTAATTTTATTATTTTAATCAATCTTATAAATTTTTGGAGTTTGGTTATACTTCTTCGATTATCAGACCAAATGCTTTCAACAGACTGAGACAGACCAGGTTTTCGTTTTTATTGAAAATTTTCAGTCAGCCACAACCGAAAAACCTTTTAATAGATTGACTGACGAGTTTAAAGATTATTGAAAGTATTTTAAAATTAATATTTTAAGTTTGAAAATTAACACTATAATAATTAACTAGTTAAATTTTATATTGCCTTCGAAAGTTTCTTAATGTTAATAAGTTTTAAAACCAAAGTCAATGTTAGACTTTTTGGAAAGTATTCTCAACCTTATATGGCCTTAAGTTATTTTAAATGATAAATTTAACATTCAAACGAAAAGAATGATTTTTTCTGTTGTTGAAAAATATAAATAGGAAACTTAAAATACTATTCCAATAAGACTGAAAGTTAACTAAAACATAGTTGACGCTTTTTAAAGCAAAAAAATCAATCTAAGTAATTAAAAAAATCTTTGGTTGCATCAAACTAGACTGAGGTAGGTTTAAGTTACGATAAAATTAGAGCACATAATTATTATAAGCAAAACATATAAAAATAGACCAATAAAAATTAGCTAGAAAATTAGGAGGAAAAAACATCCAACTTAGAAATAACTTGGCAAAAAAAAAACCTAGTTAGCCTGATTAAAATTAGCCTGGGTGGGAAAGCTCAGAGAAGCGCGGCGTCACTTAGCACAGAGTGACATTTTAACACATAGTGACATTTTAACACATAGTGACATTTTAGCACGGAGTCACTTTAGCACATGGTGACATTTTAGCACAGCGTGACATTTTAACACGGAGTATCATTTTAGCACAGAGTGACACTTTAGCACGGAGTTACTTTAGCACAAAATGACACTTAAGCACGGAGTGACACTTTAGCACGGAGTCACTTTAGCACAGGGTGACATTTTAACACGGAGTTTCATTTTAGCACAAAATGACACTTAGGCACGGAGTGACACTTTAGCACATGGTCACTTTAGCACAGGGTGACATTTTAACACGGAGTTTCATTTCAGTACAAAAGGACCACGGAGTGACTCATTAGTACAGAGTGACACTTTAGCACAGGGTGACATTTTAGCACAGAGTTACACTTTAGCACGGAGTCACTTTAGCACAGGGTGACATTTTAACACGGAGTTTCATTTTAGTACAAAATGACCACGGAGTGACTCATTAGTACAGAGTGACACTTTAGCACAGGGTGACATTTTAAAACTGAGTATCATTTTAGCAAAAAATGACACTTTAGCACGGAATGAAACTTAAGCATAGTGTGACACTTTAGCACGGAGTAATACTTTAGCACAGATAGATACTTTACCACAGATGTCACTTTAGCATGATTCTTTTATTATGCTTATTTAACATTTGTAGTGTTATGTTTTAATACGAACTATGCGAAATGTAAACTTAAAGTCAACATGCTTTTAATGTGCTACAAGTTTAGCTTCAACTGAAACTTTGTGTTTGAATTGTACTACTAGTTTTTTTTTTAAACAAACCTTAATTTTATACCAATAAGATAGATGTAAACTTACAAATTTATCAACTCTTTATATAATCTAAAATTTTCACAAAGTTATTGTGATACTTTTAATATTATATGTTTTGGTTTTAAGAAAACTTTGTGATACTTTTAATTTTATATTTTCAACATAAAAGTATTTTTGTAAAGTTAATACAAGCTGTAGATTTTTTCAAACTTTTTAAATAAGTGTAAACTAATTTTAATAAACTAAAAAAGTGTAAAATATGTATATTGATAAAAAAAAACTTTTGTTTTTTGAAAGCTCTGATAGCTTCATAGACTACTAAAAACTTACTTAATTCTATTTTAAAATACTTATAGCTTTAAACATTTTAATAGAAAGAGATTTTAAGTTCCTTTCATCTCTACATGCACAGTATCGTTTTTTTTTTTAATATTTATCTATGTGTTATAAACTTTAAATAGAGACTACTACAAGGCTTATAAAAGTTATTTAACCTGTATTTCTATCTGTTTAGCTTTTTAATCTTTTTATTGTTTTTAAACTTTGAAAAACAGCTGAATTTAAAGTCCAACTAGCAAAACCTTTATAAAGAATCTTTTCAAGACGATACTTTTAAAAGTTTTAAAACTAGTTTTTGCATTTATTAGAATCTTTGTAAAGTATACTTCATAATAAATTTATAAGTTTGCTTTATGTTCAGAGACAAAAGTTTCAAAAAATTCATAAAGTTTCAGAAGTTTTAGTTTTTGCAAAAATCAAGCTCTATTCCATACAATATTTCAGTTGCTTAAGACTTTAACATTGCTCATTGAAATGTAACTTTAATTACAAGTAATAAACTCCTTATATTAATATTAAAACTTTTTAGACTTAAGCTATTTTTATTGAAAACAACAAATTTTTTGTAGCCTTAAAAATAAACAAAATCAAATAATCACTTCCTGACTTAGATTACAGAAAGGTGTTTGATATTGAAATAATACAAAGTAGTGAATAGAGAACACCAATCGGCCTGGTAGCTTTTTTTTTTATTCCATATAATAGTGACAGTTAAAATACAGAAAAATAACCTAATCAAAATTTGTTTTCCAGATTTTTTATTTAAGTACTAATATATGCATTGAAATAACATAGTCGTATATAGATTATTATTATATCTAAATATTAGTTATTGCTTTTTTTAATGCTGTGTCATTTATTTTTAGAAGTATACACAGTTCCCGGTAACATAAAATACTAATAAAAAACAAATAATAAAGTTATTTTAAATTCAATCTGTTAAAAACTTTAGCTAAACATTGATCACTTTGTAGCAAAGTCGCATACTTCACTACTTTCTTAATTGTAAAAGAGAAGTGTAAAAATGAATTAATTATATATTGTTTAAGTATAGCTATGTTTAATATACGTAGTTTTTACTGGAATAGTTACTGACAAAGTCGCCTGTTTAGTTTGTATTGAGCCAAGTGCTATGTTGTCAACTTAAATGTTTATGTATTCCGTACAGTGTATTTCATTTGGGTAGTTGTTGTGTAGTAAAATGTAAAACCTTTATTATCAAAAACAGACGCTATTACGCTATTTAGGTTTTTTTTTGTAAGGTAAGTTGTTTATATTAATACAAAGTTAAAATAATGAGTTATCAGGTCATAAATTAATATAGCTTTAAACAGCACAATGAAATAAAATAATAAATAAATGTTATAAAATATTTTTTGTGTAGATTACGCATTAAACATAGAAAACGAATTAAAAACACTGTTATAATTGTTTGTAGTTTTAAACTACTGTGCAAATTCATTAGGTATTCAAATGATTATGCCTTAAATTATTACTTAAACATGTTTAATTCTAATAAACGCGGTCAGGAATAAAATTTACATCATTACAAAGACTTTTATATATTCAACAACGTTGTTAATTCAGATAGAATTAACTAGATTAAAAAAAGTAAGACGAAATTCACTTAATATTTTCTTTTGCATAGATTTAAGTGCAGGAAAGTCCATTTAAAACTGTTTAAAGTTACAGTATAATTTGCTGTTTGAATAAATTTATAAATTTTAATTTGTAATTAAGTTCACCACAAAACAACAAATTAAAAATTGATAATTTTCCTACTAAAGAAATATTTACTTATAACAAACCTATAATATTTTTCGTTCTTCATAGAAAATAGCATATTATGTTCTGAAAGTGTATAAAACTACAATTACAAAGTATATTAGTATCTTCATAAAGTGCAAAAAAAAAGTTATAACAGGGGTAAAAGATAAATATTACCAAATTTATTCTATTAGTAAAATATCAAACAAAAACCTAAAACAAACTGCTTAAATTAGTTTTTGTAGTAAACTAGCAAGTTATAAATTGCTTATATTAACTTTAATTTCTATATCAAATGTTGTTACTTATATTCAATTCTTAAGAAACTGAGACCGTACATAATTATTAAGTCTAATGATAGTTACTTTTTTACATTTTTAATAAAATAAAATTTGTTTACAGTAAGTATTATGCTAAGTCATTTATTTAAATAACTTTCTACAAGCAGAGAAAATTGGTTAAAACAGAATTATACCAAATATCTTATTATACTGCCTTTGTGAAAGTAAAAGTAAAGTTAAATTTAAAAAAATGTTTTACAAATTTTTATGTGTAATTAAAAGGTTTACTTTAAAGTAAGGCGAAATGCGGTCCGCAGATCAATTCTAACTCCTGGAGTGAAAATGATTGGCTTGCGAAAGGTGTTACTGCAGCCCATGAGAATTTATACTTGAACCACTAAATCAAATTTAAGCTTACACTAGATATAGTGAAGAAAAGTCACGAAAATTAGTATTTTGACTTAAATGTAAACCTTTCCGAATTAAATGAAATTGAAATGCTTCGGCTCGCTAAAAATTTAGTTTTTCCATAATTGGCCTTCCATGTAAAAATGTTGGCCACCCCTACTTTAAAAACTTATTCAACTTGAACTTTTAAGTAACTTAAAGAGTTAAAAGAAATAAAATTTCAAAATTTGTAACTTATTCCTTTACAAAAAATCAAAAATAGTTAAGACTCATTAAAGTACTTTTTCTTGACACTAACAAATCTAAGTTGTTGTGTTAATTGGTACTTAAATATTTTAAATGAAAATGACTAGGCAGTTTAATTTTTATTTTGGGTTGATTTAAGTTAGAGTCAAGTAAACAAAATACTATCATTCAGAGATACTGTCTAACATATTTTTTTAGTTAATCGAAGAGAACAAAGTAAAACAATCAAATCGAATCGAAATAAACTTTCTTTGTTTAATACTTATTATTTACTTAAGAATTCAACTGGTTCGGATATTTTTTAAATCAAATCCAGATAAACCTTTGTTATTAGCTTAAGAATTAGATTTTGAACAATATACTTATGTTCGTTTATTATTATTAGCTGCTGTATAACTAATGAAAACGTGGAATTAAACTTTTTAAACTATTGTTAGTTTTTTTAATGGAATTTGTTAAAATGTAGTTTTGTCAAAGTACGGCTTAAGGAATTAGTTGACAAAAAAATCATAATTAGTCGACAATTTTCAAAAAATAAAAATATTAGATTTCTAAAACTGAATTATTTGTGGTTGATGGTTTACTTGTGTCTTTTCAAAAAACTTTTTATTTTAAATATAAAAAGATATTTTATAAATTAAAGAGTAAAATTTTGTTTTAATTTAATTGTTAAATTGCTATTTTCCATGACTGTCACATATCTTTCTGGATTTATTTAAGCACTGACGAGGTCTTTGACCGAAACTTAGTTTGTTGAATAATTTATTGAAATAATAAATTAATAAAAATATATTTCTTAAATACAGACGTTTTTCTTGATTATTTCGTTCTTCAAGTATTTGTATGTATGATTTGTTTACGAATCTTATCAAAAAAAGAAAGGTCTTGTAGTTTACTGGTGTTATTGTGTAAAAAAGAGATTTATTGAACAAAACAAAAAATTGATAAAAAATTTTTTGGTTCAAAGATATGGATACACAAAAACTACCTCTCGGTCATCGAGTTGCTTACCCAATTTTAAACAAAATTATAACGATCAAGAAATTAAAAAAAAACTTTACAGTCAATGTTTAAACTTTTAAACGAAAAACTCTATGCAAAATGAGGTTATTAAACCTTACATCATTTAATATTTTTCTCAACAAAAACCTCCAAAAAAAAAGTTATGATAGTATCTAAAACTGTACACACATAAAATATATATTGAACTATACGTTTTAATCTAAAATGTTTTTAACCTATCAATATTTTTAGTAAATAATTTGACCTTTTATATGACTTTTAAAAACAGAAATTAAGTAAATAAATTTGAAGTTTTTAAAAGTATGTTAAAGATTTTGGATTCTACTATCAACTTATTAAAACAATCTAACAATAAAGTAGAGCTATAACATTAAAAAAAATTAAATTGCAATATTTAAAAAAAAGCTTATTAAAGCTGTATCTAAAAAAATCAAAAGATTTTTTTTCTTAAACTAAATAAAGTATTAAATAAATATATCATTTTTATTAAAACTATCAGTTTTTTTAATATTTGAACAATTATCTAAATATAATAGTTTAATTTAACTAAAATAATAATGTAAACAATCTCAAAAAAAACTTATAACATTTTTTGATAAAAAAAAAATAAACATAATATAAGTCATCCTATTTTATCAGTAATTTCAGCTTATGATTTAAATATTTAGCTTTCTTTTTTCTGGCAAAAATATATATGGAAATTAATAGTTTTGTTTACACAGATAAAATGCAGACTATTAAAAGAAATTGTTTACTAATATACTAACAAACTATAAACAGAAAAAATTCTTGTTTATCTTGTGTTAACTCTAATTATTTTTTTGATCATTTAATAAACAATCCTTTAGTTCAACCTGGAACCTTCCAAGATGGCTTTGGTCTTTTAGATTATTAGGCAGGTCTGTCAAAAGCTTACTACCTTGATAAGCTAGTAGTTTATGACCATCACTGCTTTTAAATCTTGGTAAGACAAAATTTGTTTTTGAGGACCTTTTCAAATGGCTATGTACTTAAGTTATATTTCTAAAGTAGCACTTTAAATTTACTGGTAAAAAGTTATTTACAAATTTGAACATAAAAACTGCCAACTAATATTTGAATAATTTTTAAACATTAAATTTTTTTTTTGTTATTTTCTAATTCCTTACACTCTCGTTGTACTTTTTATAGTGAATGCACATAAATGCTTTATTTACGAGTACATTGATTTCATTAACACTTTTTTTAGTTCTGCCTTAGCATAACATACCATACCTTATATCGCTTATAAAAAGTTAATTGAAATTAAGTACAAAGATAAGTAAGACCTAATTTCTAACTAACGAACATGATCATGTTATACTAAACTGAAGTTTGAAATGAAAAGTATCAACAAGGATAGTCTTAAAAACTGTCTTGTTTAACTTAATGATCAATTGCCTTTTTTTATTTCTAAACTGGTGAAAAATACCTCATTGTATTTAACGCCTTTCAAAAACTGGAGAAAAGAAAAATTAACTCGTGTTTGTTCAGAACTGCCATGTAAATCTTTGAAAATTACGCCTGACTTTCTAAAAGTTTGACCGACTTAGCCTGACTTTTACCTCCCTATTAGGTGTCCATATTTTAATAAGTACGGGTTTCGACGCACATATGAAGAGCTATACATTTTTATTACGCACTTTAACTAAGTACAAATTCTCTTATTTAGAGCGCGTTATAGAACCAAAACTAAACTTCCGGTCAGATTTCTTTTTTGTTTAGACTAAAAATCTTTAGCTACAAACTTTCTATTGAGTTTTTCAAAATATTTAATTCTAATACTTATAATGAAACGTTAAAAATACAAAAATTAGTAACATATTATGATTTTATCTAAATAAATCAGAAAAAGTTCTTAAAGGAGTACACATAAACTTGATACATATAATACTAAACTAAGTGCTTAAATATAAAGAACTTAATAATTTAAATAAACAAAAACATTTTGACACTAAAATTCTGCAAAATTAATTGTTTGTATATATCACAGTTTTACTATGAAAATGTCCTTGCTGCAGATCATAAACTCTTAAAAGCAGGGTTGCCACAGATCAAGCTGAGAAAAATTTCCTGACTTTTTACTAAAATTTTCCTGACTTTTCTAAATCAAACTTTTCTAATTAAAACATATTCTAAAATAAATTTTCTAACACTTTGAACTATATAAAGCTTTCAATCTAATTTTAATCCAGGTTAAAAAGCAGTTTTTTTGATGAGTTAAATCATCAAACTTCCATTACAACACTCAAACCTTCTGTTTGTGATTGGTGTATTTGCTATAAACATCTTTATCGGGAAAATACTTGTACTATTACCTTAAAACACAGCTTGTCTTAAAAAAGACATACGTTTTTTAGCATTTCCTAACATATATGTATCTAAATAAACAAAACGACACATAAGGAACTTTTACAATTAAAACCTTATAACAATAAAGAACTTAATTAAACACTGTTTTTTTTAATATATCTAGTAAAATTCTTGTTACATAAAATACTAAACTGACTGCTTAGTTATAAAGAACTCAACTCGTTACTTAAACAGAAAACGCTTTGATTCTAAAATTATGCTAGTTAAACTTTTTTGTATATGTAACAGTTTCACTATTGAAGTGTTTCAAAAACTGCTTGTTCAAGTAGGGTAGTATTTCAAAATGTTAGTTATAAAATTTTGCAGTTTTATAAAAGATATTCTATAGATTCATACCAGATGAAAAAATTAAATAATTTTGTAGGTTTATATGAAAATTTTGCAATTTTTTCTGACTTAAAGTTAATTTTTTACCATTTAAAGGCTTTGAAAAATAAGAAATTCTGTAAATTCAAACTAACAAAATCTGACTTTTTTTTTTAATTTCCTGACTTTTGTTATTTTTTTTTTAGTTTTCCTGACCTTGTGGCAACCGTGTAAAAGCATACAAAAACTGCTTGTTCAAATAAGACAATTGTTCAACATGTTTTTAGGAAAATTTTAGTCTGAATTTATTAATTTCTATCTTTGAATACTTTGGAAATTAAGGATTATTGTAAATTTAAACTGACATAATCTGAAACATTAACAATCTGACATTTTGTTATTTTGACCCAAAACCCTGATTAAGCATTTCTCTTACCAACAAACAGACTTAGCCTCACCCGTGGCAACCCTGTTATTATTAATCAAAATAAAACAGAACATTTCTTATACTGAGAATATATTTTACTGCACTACTTCTATTTCATCAAAATGTTGTGTTTTTAAATCTTTTAAAATAATCATTTCTTTTAACAGAGCATATCGTGTACAAAATATATTAAACATTGTAAAAAACAATAAAATATATTTACTTTTTCATTTTCCCTTACTTTTTTTTCAATATTGTAAATTTTAAAGTTTTGTAAAATTAAAAACAAAACACTTTTTGGATAGGCTCAGTCTTGACAGTTATTTATTCTTATTATTTTTGGCTTACATTTCAGTAAAACTGATATAATCAAAAAATAATTTAATGCTTAACAAAAAAATAAGTTTAGTTGACAAGTGTTTCTAAAATTAAACTTTTATAAGTTAAACATTAACACATTACTTTACGTTTTACACATTTAAACATACAGTTTCACTGAAAGATATTAAAATATTCTATGTACAAAAACGACAACTAATATAGTACTTTTTATATAAAATAAAATAACGACAAAAACATTGCAAAAAATCTAAACAAGAATTTAACTATATTTTACCAAAAAGTAGTTTAATTAAACTTTTTAAATATAATATATCAGTTAGGGAAGTTTATTCAATATGTAGCTTTTTTATTACATGTGTTCATGAGTAAATTACTATCAATAGAGGATTTTAGAAAAATATAATATACTTTAAACTACATTATCCTTCTTTAATTTAGAAATAATTTATTTATAGCTTTTTAGACAACTAATATTTTACTTTTAGACTGCATTGTAGAAAAAAACGTTAACTCTAAAAATAACTTATGAAAGAATGTATACTAGTTTACATGACATTGTAGACAACAATTAAAACTAAAAAAGTTCCGTTATTAGCAAGCATTATATTTATAAAAAATCGTAAAAAATTTTAGGCTTAAAATGATAAATATAAAATAAATTGAAGATAATTAGACACTTTCGTGTGTAAGTATTACTGAAACATGAGGGTGTCTGTTAAAAATTAAGAAAACTTAAAATAATTTAAGATAGTTTAACACCTGTTATTTACTTAAACAATTAAACTGAAGATAATTTAGCGTGAATAATTTTACTTGAACATGAGTGTGTATGGGTAACTTCCGTATTTTCTTCTGAATATAGACAGCAGAAGACTGAAGAACAAAACAACCATTCCCATTCCGAAGAACGCAGATGCTGTAGATTATAATGATGGTAAGTAATAAACAGTGCGTTTTGAACAGTGAAAATTGATTTATCGCAGTACACTGTATCTAACATATTTGCACAACTATTTCTTTAAGATATCATTATATAACCAAACACATTCTGATGCTGTAATGATATTGGACATTGTTTAAATTGATAGTTATAAATATGTATTATTGAATTGGAATTTTAAGGCCGAGAGTAGAAAGTATCTAATACATTTTTACAGCATTACAATTGAAATATACATTTTTATAATAGTTTAAATGCTGAAAATTATGTTAAATGGTAGCACTCTACAAACTGAAAAAAAAGAGATTTACATTGTCAATGATAAAAAAATGTCCGTAACTTATACAATGGAGATTTGTATGTTTAATATATTAAGAAAACACTAAAAAAAATAAACCTTATTAAACCCACTAAAAAAATTAAACTATATTAAAGCAACAAAAATGTAACTTAAAGATGATAAAAAAGATCATAATCATTGACAATACATGTATATGTTCTATATAAAATCACAACATATATATCAACTTAATCTATAAAAAAAAACATTTTTTAGACAAGCAAGTAAACAACTAACATCTTCTCTTGCTAATTTCTCCACCCTTCTCCTCGAAAGCCTCGTTAATTTTGACGAAACCCAGCACAATCATGCCGTACACTGCGAACACTATGTAGGTCTCACTCACCTAATAATATAATGTTATGGGGATCAATTAATATGTAATATAATAGATAATTAGTTATTGTTCTGTATAGGTTGTAAGTTTCACTCAAACAAAAAATAATAAAGCTTTGTATTTAAACATAAGCTTGCACGGTTTAAAAAATAAACTAGATGTGAAATTTGTTTAAATAGGTCTACATAGGTTCATGTAAGCTAAACCACTTAAAAAGCAGAAGAGTTGTGATATTGGTTTATATAGGTATTGTGTAAGTTACATGAAATTATTTAAGTTCTAACTAAAAGACAGCAACGTTGCGTTAAAAAAAAAACAGTAGTGATTATTTTATGTAGGTTTACTACGTAGATTTCACTAACCAGTTGCATCTGCGTACCACCGTGGATATATGAAACTTGTCCAGTCCTTGGGTTCGAATGGTAGAAGGGTGGTCCTCTGATGTGGTTCCACATCTGACCCGAGGTGAACGCAAGGATAAGAACCTGTGAGTGTACAGTTTGGATTGGATGCAAGTTATGAAACAGATCATGGGCCTTAGATGTCAGCCTTGGGTTTTAGAAGAAAGCAGAGTTTTTTTCAAGATATATGAGAATTTGATCAGGAATTTGTCTGATTAATATTTGGTTACACTTTATGAGAACTATATTATGAATATTATGAGAACCTGTGAGAACAGTTGTACTAATAAGTAAAACTAAATTTTTGAAAAAAATTCCATTTTTTTCTCAAGCAGCATATTTTTTTAACTATGAATCACGCAACTTCCTTAAAACTTTCAAAACTTCAAGTTTTAATCATATCAGTTAATTTTGACTGTACTACTTATATACTTTTTATTAATAGGAAAAACTAAAATAATAACTCAGATAAAAAAAAATTGAATTGAAAGAAGAGTAGCTACAATACAGTGTAATATCTAGATCGTTTTATTAAAGATACTTCATAATTACAAAATAAATCATAGACAACTAACAATGCAGAAATAGGACCACTTCTTTTTATCCCACAGGAAATCAAGAGAATTTCTCTGTACCCAGCAGAAACTGAGGAACATTACGATTATCAAAAGCAGGAAAGCTGTACCCAAGTAGTTAGGTGGTCTGAATACACGAATCTGTGAATAAAATATTGAATAATAAATACAAAATTTAAATAAAATCAACCATCAATTACATACTTTTCTTGCACGTTACTTAGTAATTTGAAATGTATACTTAACTTGTGTTTTGGTAAGTAAAGTTGAACAGACTATTTGTTTCAAGTAACAAAATATATTAATTGAACATAGTGTATTTTATAGTTGTAATTTAATAACAAATTTGAGTTTGATTAGGAAACATCCATGGTTGCCACTGATCAAGCTGAGATAAACTTCCTGACTTTACAACAAAATTTTCTTGACTTTTCTAAATCAAACTCTTAAATTAAACTTATTATAAAATACATAATCTAACACTTGAAACTATATAAAGCTTTCAATCTAATTTTAATACCGTTAAAAAAACAGTTTTTTGCTGAATTCTATCATCAAACTTCCAGCACATAAACTGAACCATCTGTGTATGATTGATGTTTGTAATAAACAGCTCTATCAGCAAAATACTTGTATTATTACTTTATAAACACAGCTTGTCTGAAAAAAAAAACACAATTTTTTAGCATTTCCTAGCATAAATGTATCTAGATAAACAAACGGCATATAAGGAAATTTTACAATTAAAACCTTGAGTTAATAACGAACTTTCACAACTGAAATCTTAAAACAATAGCAAATTTTTACAGTTGAAACCTTTAAACAATAAAGAACACACTTTTTTTTAGAATTTCCTAGCATAAATGTATCTAAATAAACGAAACCACATTATGTATTTACTTAAAACATGCTTTACTTATATAAATTGATCACTTAGTTTAATAAATTACTACATAAATCATTAAATTAAAAATCAATTAAAAAAGAACATACTTAAGTAACTGTAAAAAAAAGACATAAAAAGTAAACTATATATCTGTTCTATAAAATATTTACTCTTATCATTTAGTATAAAATTTGTCACAAGTAAATATACTCTTATTTACTTAAAAAACTTTAGTTACTCTACAAAAAATACAAATTTTAAGTAAACTTAATCTGGCATATACCGCTCTTATAACTTATTTTATAAATTTAAACAAATTTGAAAAAATTGTGGGCTACCGATGTTGGTACACTTAAGTTATTATTACTACCCATCATGATTAAACCCTGCCTTATTTAATACTATCTAATAAATACTAATTTCTAATTGAGACAACTTTATATAATTAAACACGACAGTTTTAAGTGATGAATCTTTTATATAAAACAAAACAAGAAATAATAGCATATACAAAACTATAAATTACTATGACAAACTTTTTAGAAACTACAATCTATTTAAATCTCTTTAAAAGACTTTAAACAATAAACTAAAAATTAAATAAAACTTTTAGTAAAGAAGAAACTGTAAAAGAATAAACTATTAACTATAAACCTGGCTTGAATATTAAAACAATTAAATACCAGTTAAAATATTCACTTTTAACACAAAACAATACTTACAATACACAATCACAAATCGAAACAAGGTAGTTCCAGCTGCACACCAACTAACTAACTGCTACAAATACACTGACTGTCATTTTCTGATATTTAGTTGCATCAGAATTAGTTTGAAACACGTCAGATGATTCTCATTGGCTAGTGCAATGAAGCGTGTCAAACTCAAAATATTCTCTGAGCTCAACTTTGAATAATGAATAATGCACGTATTCATTACACTATCTTCTGTAGTCCTTTTTTGAAGAGGATTATTACTCTACCCTCTGCTTGCCTCCTGCTAGAAGAATTCTAAGGTGATGTTCACCTAAATCTAATTGGTAAACAGCAAAAAAACAAAATAAAAGGAACAGTGTAAAGAACAAATAAATTCAAAATAGTCATGAACTAATTTAAAAATCAAACTTAAGTAGAATATTAATAGGAGAGAGAAAAATTAAGTATTTGGTTTTCACATAATAAAAAAAATTTTTATATAAGAACATAAGTTTTATCAGAATAACTAACTCAGTAAAAAAATCTTAGACAACATGGTAAAAAAAATGGTATCAACATAATAGTATTTGCACAATAAATAAAATGAAATATCAATAAATTTGCGGTTACAATTCCAAATATTATTTTTACTATAAACAGATAAACAACTCTTAATCAAAATATTAAACTCAATAAAAATCTTTGGCAATATAGTATCAATTGGTTTTAGAATCAAAATGTTTTCACAAAAAAAAAAACATTTGTTTAGTCATACAGAATCATCACTCTACTGTCATGCCTAACTAAATCCTAGAATAATGTTATTTCACATTAGCCTTTCAAAAACTTTATTTCTTAATTTGTCAATTTTAAGTTTAATACTTTCAACATTTTCTTCTATTTTGAGACCTTCTTTAATTAATTCATCTTTTTCTGAAATTAATTTCAAAATTTCACTCTGAGGTTCAAACTGTTCTTTTTCATTGCTAATAGGTTGATAGCCTGTAGAGTTAATTTTTAATAAATCATTTAGAGAATCAGTATGTGTACTTTCTTTTGCAAATTGTCTATCATCAGTTGTTTGAACCTGGTGGGTTAATTGGTGGTTGTGTTTTAACATAACAGTTTTGCTCTTCTCTTTGCTGGTGGTTTTTTACTTTACAATAGTCACTGACAAAATAACATTTTTGTTGAGGCTTCTGTTGCCTGTTAAAACTCTGATTATAGCTTGGCCACCTGTCTTGGGCATATTTGTAACTTTTAACTGGTTTGTTATTAGGACCTGTTACGTTCACAGCCTGAGGCATTTTTCTTTCACTCATTACAACATCAAATTCAACAGCCTCACCTTGAGCAAGTGACCTTAAAAACTTATTAGGGTTGTTTTTGGTAATTTCAGTGTGATGAACAAAAACATCACTGTCCTTATTATCACAATGAATGAATCCATAGCCCTTTTTAAGATTAAACCACACAACTCGGCCTGTTACTCCATATGTTATAATTTTTCTTGGAGCTTTAGGTTTTAATTTTTGTGCCTTTCTGGTTGAATGAACTGAAGGAGTTTTTGTGGTTGCAAAATTACAGTGTTTTACTGTTCTATCATTTTCTCCATTTACTTTAGAAATATTACGGTTTGGATGATAATCACTTACATTATGGTTATTGTCTTGGGTTTTGTAGTTATAGTGGACTCTGCCATTATTTGTACATTGGTTATCTTCTAGCCTACAGTAATTTTGATTAGGCTGGTTACTACTGTGGTTATTATGAAACAGATTTTGGTTTTCCTGCCAACCTACATTATTGTGTCTTTTGCTTCTGTTCCTACCATAGTATGGTTTGTGAGGTTCATATGAAACATGTTTGGCTTGCTCTACAACTCTCTGTTCTTCTATCTCACATATTGATTCTGTGTGCCTTAAAAATTCCTCATACCTTAACCCAAAATTTTCCTTAATTTTCTTTTTTAATTTATCAGGAGCATGAACATACATGAAATACTTAATTCTATCTTGCTCATTTGATTTTGCCCACTTTTTTGCTGACAAGTACAATTTTTGGAACTTTACTGGCCCCTCCCATGTTGGATGGGTTCCTAAGATTTTTGGCAATTTACTGCCTTGGCCTTCTAAAAATTTGAAAAGATTAAAGTATGTTCTGTCCTCATCATAAGCTTCAAAAAAATCTTTTATATCAGGACGTGGCCAGATTCTTTGAAGTATTTTAAACTTTTCAGTATCATCAGTAATGCCATAAGTACTACACCTATCCTCAAAAAATCTTAATTCAATTACAGGGTCCCCTATGGCCTCAATCTAGGAAAAAAGTTTGCAATTTTCTACAGTCCTTTGTTTCAAACGGCTGTTATATGTAGCCCCTACAGTGTGGGAAGAATTATATACAGGACTACTACCACTGTAACCTATCTTACTTTGTGATTTATTTTGACCTTTATCTAATCTATTATAAATTGAATTCAATTCCCTTTTTAAGGTGGCTTTCTTTTCTAAAATTCTAGCTTGGGCTACTAGTTTTGTGAGTTTCTCTATCTCCAATTCTTCCACTTCTAGTGAACTTTCATAATCTGAAGACTGCTTCTGTCTAATGGTGTTTACTCTGCTTTCATTGTCAATGCTATAATGCCCACTCTTATTACAGGTTTTATGTATCTTATTTTTCTCAAATTCTGACATAATTAACTGTTGATCAAAAGATTGGTAGTTCTCACTACTTAAAAGGACGCCATTGTGGGCTAGAATCTCCCTATCTGTCTGAATTGTAACTTACAGATGTAGGGTACCTTTAATACTAAACTTAACTTATACTAAATAATGATACTAATAATACTTAGGCTACTCTATATAAAACTAGGCATGACATGAGTTAACATATTTTATATAAAGAACAATTGCAAACACTTACAAATATATAAAGAACATCAAATTTAGAAAACACTTTAAATGTGTTCAAAACCTTTACACAAGATTTAATCTAGCAAGAATATACTTTAAGAATGTATAAAACAAAATACGATTTAACTACTTAGAATGTAAATAAGATATACTTATGAAAATAGTACTAATCAAAAAAACACTTTATATAACACAAGAAAAGAATATAAATGTCTATTCTTCATTATCACGTTTACTGCAGCAGGCTGTGGCTAGAATCTCCCTATCTGTCTGTTGTATCAGCTTATATATAACATTCCCTAACTCAATGTTGCATCAGGGCTTCTGGTCTGCACTTTATTTTCTCCTTTTGTCAACTGTATTAAACTTGCATCAGTATAAAACTTAATCTTGCGAGCTTTCTCTTAACGCTTGGATGAACTTTTAGCTCAAAACTTCCAACCAAATCTAAACAGTAATCAAGTGCAACTTGATATCCTGTTACATTTCCTCTTCTCCACTGTTGAAAGAGAATCGTCACTCTACTTCTCCTCTGCCTTTTTGTTGGAAGATAAAAAACACCCTTTCTTCATAAACAAAAAAAATTTACACATTTAAAAATTTGAATTGGTCTCAAAACTACTCATTTTTTCCATACAAGATTTAAAGCAAATTAGAAAATAAAACAATTAAACAATTTTTAACAAATGGTAATTTAGTTCTTAAACTTTTATACTTTTGATAATCAAAAAAAAAAAGTTAATGTGTTTTACTAGCTTCAACAATTTATTTAACTTCAAAAACAATATTAAACATGAGTCACATTCTACTATAAAGATTGCAGTATTGAAAAACAGGTAAATTACAAAAATACAAAAAACCACTCAAATGTCATGCCTATGCAAACCCCTATAATACAAACTCCAAAAATTTTCAGCATGTTACTGGTCTTTGCTGTCTTAGTTATTAATAAATATTTTCTTATTTTATTGTGCTATTAAGATTTAAGAGCCTTAGATAAATCTAATATCACTCACTTTCAAATAAAATTGGTCACCACTTTTAAGACTTATTTAAACTTATACCTTGTTAGTTTTTTTTTTTTGCCTTTTTGTACTAAAATTTGTCAGATCAACTTTGACTTTTTGGACAATAATTTTGTCAGTTACATTTTGACTTTTTGTACTAAATTTTGTTAGACCTACTTTGACTGTTTGAACTATAATTTTGTCAGTTCAATTTTGACTTTTTGTTCTAAATTCTGTCAGAACTACTTTGACTTTTTGGACAATAATTTTGTCAGTGCAGTTTTGACTTTGTTGACTCAAAATTTATCAGTTCTACTTTGAGTTTTTGGACTAAACTTGGTCAGTTCTACTTTGACTTTTTGGACAATAATTAAGTCAGTTCAATTTTGACTTATTAGTTTTCCTAACCCCCTATTCATTCTGGTTATAGGTACAAACTCAAAGGCTTTTAAATGGGCATATGGTAAATGTAAGTATTGCTTCTTAAAAATTAAATGCACAATTTGTTGTAAAATTTCTCTAAATCTACTACTAAATAAAATGCAGTATATAAAAAAAATAACAAAAATATAGGAATGTGAGATAAAATTGTGATAAATACTGCTTTCAAAATAAAAGGTAATACACTAATAAAACTTATTTGGGTAAAATAGTGTCTTGGTAATATTTAACTGTTATTTAAAAGACTGGTTATTCTTTAAACGAGGACGCCAATTGTAACTTACAGATGTAGGGTACCTTTAATACGAAACTTAACTTATACTAAATAATGATACTAATAATACTTAGGCTACTCTATATAAAACTAGGCATGACATGAGTTAACATATTTTATATAAAGAACAATTGCAAACACTTACAAATATATAAAGAACATCAAATTTAGAAAACACTTTAAATGTGTTCAAAACCTTTACACAAGATTTAATCTAGCAAGAATATACTTTAAGAATGTATAAAACAAAATACGATTTAACTACTTAGAATGTAAATAAGATATACTTATGAAAATAGTACTAATCAAAAAAACACTTTATATAACACAAGAAAAGAATATAAATGTCTATTCTTCATTATCACGTTTACTGCAGCAGGCTGTGGCTAGAATCTCCTTATCTGTCTGATGTATCAGCTTATATATAACATTCCCTAACTCAATGTTGCATCAGGGCTTCTGGTCTGCACTTTATTTTCTCCTTTTGTCAACTGTATTAAACTTGCATCAGTATAAAACTTAATCTTGCGAGCTTTCTCTTAACGCTTGGATGAACTTTTAGCTTAAAACTTCCAACCAAATCTAAACAGTAATCAAGTGCAACTTGATATCCTGTTACAAAATCATAAAGAGGTAAAGTATGCACATTAACTTGTTACATAAAATACTAAACTAACTGCTTAGTTATAAAGAACTCAATTATTTACTTAAACAAAAAACACTTTGATTCTAAAATTATGCTAGATAAACTTTTGTGTATATATCAGTTTCACTATGGAAGTTTCCTTGCTACAGATCATCAATACTAAAAAGCTTATAAAATCTGCTTGTTCAAGTAGGGTACTTGTTAATATGTTAATAGAAAATTTTTTCAATTTAATAAAGGATATTTTACTAATCTATACAAGATGAAGACATTGGCAATAAAATTAAATATTTTTGTAAATTTCTAGGAAAATGTTGGAATTTTTTTCTGACTTTAAAGTACTTTTAATTAATTGTTACCATTTGAAGGCTTTGGAAAACAAGGAATTTTGTAAATTTAAACTGACAAAATCTGACTTTATTTTAAATTTTATAAAATTTCCTGACTTTTCTGATTTCCTGACCTAGTGGCAACCCTGTATAGTACACGGTTTTAGCGCGTATTTAACTGAATATTTAAAAATACCAACTCTTTGATCTCATATCAGTTTTAAAATTTAAAATGACGTTTAGAATTATAGTTTAAAAATTATCATAAAGGAAAAAAACAGGTATGGAGGACAATTAATTTTTTATCAACAAAGTGTAGATGTTGAAAAACCTTTCTAATAAAACTTTTCAATTTAAAGCCATATGTCACTGTTTTCATTAAGTTTTAAATTTTAATAAAAACAACCTTACCAGGCTTTAACTTAATGAAAACATTCAAATAATTCGAAGCCTAATCAGGCAACAAAAACAAAGTTACAAACCTGCACATCAGTTCTTTCCTGCACCCACTTGGCAACTTGTTCGGTTGAAAATCCCTTCCTCTGTATTTCGTACGTGTCAGCCTTCTTTATCTTACCCTTGGCCGGAAAGTGGATGTAAGCCGGTGCCGAGTTCAGACCTAACTGTTTTTTTATGTACTGTACAAAATTGGTGTTGGGTTAATGTGTTATGAAACTAACATTTCATTATAATTTTTTAAAGCTCGTGAATAAATACGTAATTTTTTGTAACAATAAAAGCTTTTCCAAAACATTTTTCATTATTCTCAAAACAAGCTTTTCCAAATTCATTTAAAAGCGGATGTTGTAAATTGTTTTATGCAGATTTCGTGACGTGCTTCCAGTATTGAAAAAACAAACATGTTTTATTGTTAGGAGTTACATTTGTTTCAGAATTTTAAAACGGAATTTTACTTGCATTTACTTTCAGTAGCAGTATCATTGGTGCTTGGTAGAGCTCGAAATGTTGTATTATAGAATGTTTAAGTTTAAGTTTAAAATGCTTCGTTTTCTTTAGTTTAAGATACTTCTTGTTACTTGTGTTCAATTGTAGTTTTAGTGTGTCGTGTGATTATTTTATATTTGTAAATAAACTTTTGTTGACTTTTAAGTATCTTAAATGTATTTATCTTATCTAACCATATCTATCCCCATTTAATTACCCCTAGCAATTTAGATTGGCTACATTCGACATCACGTCGGGTACTATTATCGAGACAAAGTACAAACTTGATGTTGGATTAATGTACAAATTTGGTGTTGGGAAACCACTTATAAATTATGAACGCATTGGGAGGCAAGCTCAAAGAAACGCATGTTTTTCTAAAATCTTGTTGTAAGTAAATTTCAGCTACAAAAGTTTTAAAATAATGGTTGTACATAATAAACCTAAATTAAGTTGACACAAAAAAACATATAAAACAATTGTATTTACGCTAATAAACATCAAATATACGATAACTTTAATTGAATATATATATATATATATTTAGTACTTTTGATATGTTACTGTAGTAAAATATTTAGTTTTACTAAGTAATTGTTTCTAAATAAATAATCTAAAATCTAATTTGGAACACAACTTTTAGTAAAGTAAATTAAACGTGGTTTCAAAAACGTTTTTGTATAATCTCCTGAATTATACTCTTAAATTCACATTATTTTATTCAAAAAAAAATTCATACATATACATTTGATTTAGATTTTTGTGATGATTAATTGCATAAACTAAAATTTAAAAACTGGCCATTATTTTTTTTTCTCTACATTGAATCATAATTGTTTATGCCATTTTTTATAAAAGTCAGAAAATCACTTTGTGCCTGACATATCAAAAATAGTTGATTAAGTTGATACAAAGTGTCAAAACATTAAAAAGTATGCAAAATTGGTTTTGCACAATTTTATAAATATCAAACAAGCGAACCTTCTGAAAAGCTTCCTGGCCATCATCGTAGTCGACGGTGGCGAAGAACAGCTTGTTGGAGTAACTCGAGGAGTACCTGTAACTCCTGGCCAGTATGTTGTACTCCTCGTTTGCTTCGTGGCACACCGTGCACCTTCGTTGCGGGTTGAGCGCAGTGAACTGAACTATCATCGAGTAGTTGCGTGGCTGGCTCCTGTGAAGGAGGATATTTGAAGATGCTTGTGTATCAATAAAATAGCTACCAATTAATTTTACCAGGGGAGTCTTCTGTGGTGAGGTTGGATTTGTTAATTTTACATATTAATAAACGGTTTGTCTTAATTAATTTTGTTTTACATGTAATTGATTGATTAAATAGTTTTAAAAATTCTATCAGTTGTTTTTATTTATTTTATAACAAGTAACTATCTTCGTTAGTTATGTCATCATCAAGTAGTTGCGTGACTGGCTCCTGTGTTGAGGATGTGAAGATACTTAAATGTTAATAAGATAAGTACCAATTTATTTTATTAGGGCGGGTTTGTGTGGTGAGAAGATCACTGAGTATTTTAAACAGTACAGTAAGTTTTCTTATAAATATTTTTTCATTATTGATTTTGTGTAATTGTGCGAAAATTTAGGAAGAGCTGTTAAAATTATTAAAATTGAAATTATTTTATTAATTTTTTGTTTTACGTTTATAGCATAATTTGTATTAAGTTTCTTTTGTTATTTCACAGATTTAAATTTTAATACCAACTTTAAGTTAATTTGATTATAAAATTATGATAGTTATTTTAAATACATGTTTTCAGCTAATGAATGATTGGTTTTAAAAGGTTTTTTTTAATTGCTACAGTAAATAATTTAATAACATTATTCAACATAAAATCTTTTTTGTAACATAAAACTTTTTTGTTATAGTTATTTCATTACAATATATATTTTGCTTCTACTTGAGCAAAAATATTATACAAAATCCAATACACTTTTTATCAAACTATTAACTTCCATAAGGCTTGAAAAGGAACTTAAGTACTGTATAAAAAATGTTCACTATTTATAACAACTAACTATATATTTAGTTTTTGAGACAGTTGCAACTGTAAGATTTAAGAGTTTTTTATATTACCAGACAGTTTTATAGGTCAAAAAATGCAATTAATTTTAGGGCATTATAAACTAAGCTGCAAAGTACAGTAGTACTTACTTATAGGCACTGCGCTTACAAATTAAGTTAGTTTTTAGCTGTTGTAAATTTCATGATAGCATTATGATCACATTTACATTGTCCTGCGTTTAGTCTTAACAAAAAAGGTCAACAAAATACAAGTTTATATAAGCTCTCAAATATATTCTTTAAACAACTTTTTATTTCTAAGAATGTTTAACTTTTCTCTAAAAATTAAAATTTTAATGATATCTGAGCATCAGTAATTTTTAATTTCACTATTTTGGAGAAACATTGTATTTATAATGCAAATAGTAGGAATAATAATCCTAAAAACTTAATAAAAATGCCTTTAAAAACAAGTGACAAACAAATATTGCTACATGACCATTAAAACTACAACATTACAAGCACCTAATTACTTTAAGTGGTCAAACCTCACAATATTACTTAAAAAATAATAATTTATAAACATATGATGGTAAAAAAAAGAAAAGGGAAAGAAGACACAACTAAAATTCATATAAGTTTGAAATAATTGAATTTGAAATTTCAGATTTTGAAGTGACTTGCACTTGGTAAATACGGGTGGGTTTCAAATATGCACAAAGGATCACTTTTGCTCAAAGACACTTTTGCACAGGTATAATTTTTTTTTTAATAATTTAATATTATTAATAAATATTTTTTTTCACTTTTCCTATTATCCCTAACCCTCAGTCAGTAACTTTTTTAAAATTCTTTTTTGCTTTTTTATTAATTTATTTTTTACATATATACTTTTTTTCATTATTAATCTTTATAAGTTTTTTTTTACTACCAATGTTACCCCCTACCCTTGGTAGATAACTTTGGTTTTCTCCTTTTTTGATTTTTAATTTATTTTTTTGTTAATAATTTGTATTAGATATTTTTTATCTTTATTATCACTTTTACTCCTAACCCTTACCCTTAGTAAGTAACTTAGTTTTTTTTTTAGTTTTTGGTATCTTTAAACTTTTATTTTTATTTATTACTTATTTCTAACTTTTAAATAAAAATGACACTTTGTGCAAAAGTGTCTCTTTGTTCATATTTGACCCTTTGTGTATATTTGACTATTGATGCAAAAATGTCTTTGAGTAAACTTGACCCGTTCCAGATAAATAAATAAATTTTATAAACACTTTTGAACAAAAATAACACTTTGCTCTAAAACTATTCAAAAGTAAAATACAAGAACATGTTAGAAAAAATAGCAAAATACAGTAATTTCAGAAATCACAAGAATAATTAGCATGACAAAAGTAATGAATAAATTAAAGTAAAAATATGAAGGCATATTAACAGACAAAGTCTTACACTACACATGTACCCCAACAACTATTTGAAAATAAACAACAAAAATCTAACTTGACATAGGTCATGAACTTTGCAGCTGATAGTTTGATAACATGCTTTCTCTGTGCCCACGCAGACAATTGAGCCACTTTTTCTTCCAATACATCCTAAATAAATACTATATATAGCAATATTTTCAGTTTGCAATAAATATGAACTTAATTATTAGTAAATAACACTAACTATATCTTAAACTTATAAAATAATTGACTTGAAAATAATGACTAACTTCAATTTGAAATCTCCTAAAAATTAAAATATTATACATATAAAAATTGATGATAGGTAAAATAGTTCATAAATTGTAACTGGAAAACAATAATAGAAGCTTTTTTAGAATATAACATTTGTGTATAAAAACAACTTTATGAAAAACTTGAAATAATTTAAGCAACTGATATAGTTATAGTAAGAACAGTTTCAAATAAAACCTAGTACAAACAAAAGTATTCTTTTAATCAAATAAAATACATCATCTTAGTCATAATATAATCTAATAAATAATACTGAGGAATTAAAAATTTCAAATTTTATTAAGAATATTCAAACCTTTTTGAACAATATAAGTAACAAAACCTATTTTTATAACACTTTTCATTAAAAGCAAAATAAAATTTAAAACCTTTAAAATCAACATACTAGTGTGTAAAGTAAGAAAATTTGAAATTAAAACGAAAAGCTTAATGCGCTAAAAAGTTATTGTACTAAATTAAATCAAACCTGTTTAGTCTTGCCATTAACTAGAAGAGCTAAGCACAAAAGTGCTATACAAAACTTCCACATTTTAAACTAATATCTGTAAAAAATAGTAATACATTATGTAAAAAACTTTAACTGTTTTTAGCTTAATCTCTTTTTTTTAACGTCATAGGGGGGTCCAACAATTTTTTTACAAAAATTAACTTAAGCGTTTTTATAAAAGCTTCAAGTACAACCTACAAGCAACTTTTTATAGAATTTAAAATGTCATTTAACTTTTGAGATATTTTATTTTTTGCAAAAAGTTTGACATACCAACGTATGGACTGCAAATTTTTTGGGGTCTATTTTTCACAGAAATTTTAAAAATAACTAAAAATCTATATCCTTCATTTTTCAAGCAATCTTCTTTAAATTTTAAGGAAATTTTAATATAAGGAAATGCCTTATATTAAAATAATAAAAACCTTTACTTATGAATTTTAATAATAAAAAAATAAATACGACCAAAATTTAAAAAAAAATTTTTTTTTTTGAAAAAAAAAAAAAAATTTTAAAGTCCAAAGTAACGTTTTTTGTTATTTAATAAATATTAGACTGTCAAATTTTGAAGAAGATTGCATGAAAAATGTAGGAGGAGATATAATTTAAATAAAATAGTCTTTATTTGTTGTTTTAGTTTTCCCTTCAAATTGGGAACCTATAATGCGGCCCGACTTTGACTGGTCATATCTCAAAAAATAATTTGAGCTTTTTAAAACGATAAAAAGCATCTTGAAGCTTAAAAAAAACTCTATAAAATAAGATCAACTTGTAAAAAACATGGCTTACCCCCCTATTACCTTAAAATTTGTAGAATTTGGCCACATATTTTATCATTAATTGTATTAAGTATTATGGAAAACTTTTTAATTTATTTATAAGTACACAAATTGAAAATTTTTCTGCCACCTTTCAATCTTAATTCAAGTTAAAATAATTTAAAGCAATTTTAAAACCAAAAACTAAATATATATATTTATTATTATCAAATTGGCTATGCAAAAATTATAAAATTTATCAAAAAAAATTATTATTTAAGTCTCATAATATAAATAGAGGTGTGCAAATAAAATATTTAATTTGCACACCTCTATTTAAATAAGCTCTATACATTCCAGTAAATTGAGCAATCTTTTTTAGTTAAGACAAATAACTATATAATACAAAAATTAAAACATCAACTTTTCCTTAATAAATTAATAAGCTTATATAACTAAATCAATGAACAAAATATTCTTGTAATTTATTACAAGATTTAAATTACAAGAGCCAACAATTAATAAATAAAAATATTTGTCCTTTAGGCATCTTCTATGGTGTAAATATATAAAAAAATACCTATATGTTACAAGTATTTGTAACTAGCCCCAAAACCAGAAAACATAATATGTAAAATTTCAAAACATTCCATATACATAGCAACTATGACTTCAAACTAAAAGTAGCATTTTTGTTATTAAAACAAGCCTACTTGAACTGTAGCTATGAAACTTTGTAAACATTTTCAAAACTACTTTAAGACATACATAGTGACATTACAAAATAATTTATACAAGAGTTGCCATCAGTGTGAAAGACTATAAACCAATCTGATTTACAAAAGCTAGAAAATATTAAGGGCATAGGGAGGGGGGAGTAAAACACCCTTTTTTGGTTTTTGATCTTGTTTTATATAGTTTTTACTAAGCTACAAGATGCTTTTTACAGATTTTATAAATTCAAAATAACTTTTGAGATATAGCCGGTCAAAGTCAGAGGCAACAATAGGATCCTTATGGGAGGCGCAAACTAAAACGGCAAATAACTAGAAATCACTAAAAATTTATCTCCTCCTACATTTTTTGAGATAACTACCTCAAATTTTCAGGAAGTGTTCCTTGCAGTATTTAGAAAATTCTGTCAGAAGAGAATTTAAAAAAATTAAAAAGTAAAAATTTTATAACAAATAAACAAAAAAAAAAAACTGTTTTTTTGTTTATTTTTTATATATATATTTTTTTTTTTTTAATTCCTTCCAACAGAATTTTCTAAATATATCAAGGAAGATTTCCTGAAAGTTTGAGGTAGTTATCTCAAAAAACGTAGGAGATGATAGATTTTTAGTGAAATAGTCTATTTTTGCCGTTTTAGTTTGCGCCTCCCATAAGGAACCTATTGTTGGCTCCAAATTCGACCGGCTATATCTCAAAATTAATTTTGAATTTTCAAAATCTGTAAAAAGTATCTTGTAGCAAAGTAAAAACTATATAAAATAAGATCAAAAACCAAAAAAGGGTGTTTACCCCCTTATGTCCTTAATAATAAAATAATGAGCTAAAAACTAAAAAAAAACAGCTAAGGGTATAGGGTGTAATAGGCATATGGTATAAGATCTGTTGTAACAAACTTGAAATAAAAATTTAAGTTTTATGACTAAAACATGCAACTTTTTTTGTCATACTTATTTTTCAAGTAAAAAAAATTGTTATGACAGATATTGTATAATATTACACCCTATGCCCTAATAGTTGTTTATAGTTTTTAGCTCATTATCATTTTTAGCTCATTTATAATTAATTTTCTATATATTAAGTTTTTATTGTATTTTTAGTTTATGGCACCTATAAGAAAACTACTAACTAACCAAATCTCAAAAATGATTTTGAATGTTAAAAATCTGTAATATGCAACATGCAGCTTGGTTAAAACTCTACAAAAAAGATCAAGTTGTAAAAAAGTGATTTACCCCTTCCCCCAATGCCCTGTTTAAGACTCCAGTGAATTTAATGTTAAGCTACAATGGTAATTTTAAAACTAAAATTATAAACATGCTTAAAGAAAATTACTTAATGAATTGATACTATATGAATTGATGCTACATAAGGTTTTGTTAGTAATACAATCTTTTACCATGTTTATATTTAAAACTTGTGAAATTTAAGATGTAGGGGTCAACCTTGTTCTTTACAATTAGATACTATTAAAATTAGTTTTGAGATCTAAGCAATTAAAATCAGTGAGTTCAATAAAATCTTTAATGAAGGGACAAACTAAGAGGGCAAAAAAGACTATCTCATTTAATAACGAATCTTAAAAATATTCTTCTTTGTTTTTCAACCTTTTTGTCATATTATTTCCACTTTTAATATTTAAATAACTAAAAAAAAGATATGTTAAATTAAAAAAATTTAAACAACCTTATTTATCGCAAGTACATGTGTTTATGATTTGTTTAAAATATCAACATTTTTTTCCAACTATTTGTGAAAAGTTTTCTGAATATTTGAGATCTTAAGACCAAAAACATTAAGGTATATAGATTTTTAATGATTGTTTAATTTAAGAAATTTTCTTAACTATCCATAAATACAAACTATCTAAAAAGCTAATTGAAACTTTTATTTTCAACAAAAATCAAAATACTTTATACTTTAAGCTTTAAGGGATTTTTTAGTTATAATATTTTTATTTATTAAAATTTTGTTCAGATAGAATTTTCTAAATATTGCAAAGAAGATTTCCTGAAATTTGGAGGTAGTTATCTCAAAAAGCTTAGAAGATAGGTGTTTAGTGATTTCTAGATATTCGCCATTTTAGTTTGTGACTCCCATAAGGAACTGATTGTTGCCTTCAACTTTGACCGGCTATATCTCAAAAATAATTCTGAATTTTTAAAATCCATAAACAGCATTTTGTAGCTTAGTAAAAACTATATAAAATAAGATCAAATTGTGAAAAAAGTGTTTTACCCCTTATGCCATTAATACAAGGTCCTTTGTTTCTACTACTGTCAATTATAATTATAACTTGAGCACTTATAAAACTATTTATTACTCTTATTAAAGTTTATAATGTTTATTTTTCAAAGTTATTGCTTGAGTCCCCTTGACTATAAAACATTTATTTACTTGTTACAGGGTAGCCTAGGTATTTTACTATTTTTCAAGGTTTTTAGTACTAACTGATTGATCCTAAAGTGAAAAAAAATATTTAGTAGAAAAATAAGGCAAAGATACTGTAATGCTAATTAAAATTTGTTTAATATTAAATACATCTCTGAAAGTTATAAAGCTATTAGTTATATGTATAGTTCTTTATTGCCTTAGTTCAGTTAATTAATTTCCATTAAAGATATTTAAATTTTCAAGTTTTTCCATGCTTTTTGCAGTTGCTAAAAGTATTTGTGAAACTTCTTCCAGGTTTCTGAATTTCTTCTAGGTTTTTGAAACTACCAGTTTTTTGGTTTACTTTTAGTATAAATTAAGATTAGTTAAAGACTGACTACAATTGTGTAAAAACATTGAAAATATACTGTTAAGCTATTTTAAATATGTTTTTAACCAAAAAAATTAATGATTTTAAAAAATATCTTTAAGAAAAATTTTTTGTTTAAAATCAAAATTTCATTACTTTACATGTATAAGTTATTTGAAATTTAGGTTTTTTAACAATTTTTGTTCAAAATTCCAAGTTTTTCCAGTCTTTTCTAAAAAGTTCTCACAGTCTAAGTTTTTCTGGGATTGAAGGTTTTTTAGAAACCCTGTTTTTGTTAAAAATTATATGTTCTTTTTTTCGAAAATTTTCAACTTTTAGGTTTCAATGTAAAATGGCTAATCAGCCTAAATATTTTAAAGTAACTTAGATGCTTTTATTTTACTTATTTTATTATAATTTACTAACCCAGCAGTTTCATTTCTTCAAAGCTGAGTGTATAAAACTGATGCTTTATTGTAGATAATAATTTTTTACTACTAAAACTAGAAAAACTATTTTGCTAAGCATATTTGTAAGTTTGTTTTCTATGTGTTGCAGCTTTGAATCTATCAAAGGTTTATTTTTGCAATTTTCAGTGGAGTCATTGTGATTTATACGCCACTAAGACAGACATTTGATAAAAATATATGAAGCAGGTATATTACAATAACACTTTTTTGTATATTTGTTGACGGATAAGTTTTAATCTAGCAACATTCAACTCAGAGAGTTTGCGAACACTTTATTAGGACCCCTACATCATTAGGATACACTGCCATTACTCATTAAGGTTTTATTATTGTGTGCATTGTACAGCAAACTAAATGCTTTCACAAAAAGATTAGTGTTTTTAGTCAAAATTGTGACTTATCTTTACTTAAAAACACTTATAAAGCAAGTGTGGACTGATGGTGTAGGGACCTATGGACAGCTTTGAAATTACCATGAGTAAAATATAGAACAACTTAGAAATGAAATCACATCAAATACTATCAAATTCATTGAATGAACTTATAAGGCTTTACATGATATCAATTGCATTTATTTAATTTCTTTAAAAGTTTTCATGTGTAACTTTGTAAACAAAAGACAATTTGGTTTATTGTTTAGTATGCATCTACGTCAGACTTACAATAAAAAGGTAAGTCGAAAAACCTAAATTAATAAATTTAGCATATAAAAAGTATATTTAAAATATTGGTTAGCTACAACTGTATATGTAAAAAAAAAATTTTTAATTATTTTCAAAAGTTTCAAAAATCGTTAAAAGTTTTAAAAGCTTAAAAAAACTTAACATATTAATTTATAACTTCTTAAATCTAAACACAAATTCATTTAAAATAAAATAATAAACGATAAACAGCGCATTTGAAAAAAAATATCAACAACTTTGTTTAGAAACTATTAATATATTATTTTCAAAAGTCCAATATCCTCTAACTTTTTTTTTAATGCATCTAATAGTGACTTTAAGCTTATTTTTTTTATTCTTTGAAATAGATATTCTTTTTTCCTTATGGTAAGCAATATACGGATTTATAATAATTTTAAAGTATAAGGTTGTAGCTTTGTTATCTAATTGCAGCTACTTATTGATTTAAATGAATGTTAAAAGTTCTTTTACATAACTGATAAATAATTTAAAAAATATAAATAAAAACTGTAACAAATTTGTTTAACAATTTTTTAGCTTGATGATTTCAACTTTTTTTTTAAGTTTCCAAAATTTTTAAAAATTATTAACTTTTACTTAAAATATTTAACTTACTTATTAAAATATTTGTTCACTTTATTTATATAGTTTTAAAAGGAAAAAATAGGTCAATATATGGTCTGTGTTAAAATAGGTTAAGATTAAAACCGTTTAAGGTTTGCTTTCTCATATAATATAAACAAGTTAAGTTCGTTAAAGTTTGTTTGTTTTTCATAAACAATAGTTTTAAAACTTAGATTTATCTTACAGTATCAAAAGCAATTACAAACAAATAAAATTTTTATGGTTAACAAAAATACCGGCAAAAATAAACTTTAAACAAACAACCAAAGAGTTTATAAAACAATAAGTAACTTTTTTTTTTTAATTTTGCAAGTTTAGTAGCTCTGTGTATTTTAGTTTTAAAAATAAAATATGTCAACATTGTACATAGTTATTATGCTGTAAATTTTGTAAATAAGAACACAAAACAGAAATTAAGATATAATTTTGTAGTATTCATGTAAAGCTTATTATTTTTGTGCTGCAAAAAAAATGACAAGTTTTAGTTAATGACTTTTAAACATTTTTAGTATTTAAAAATTAACTAATTTCAAAAAATGTTAAGTACTTTTCAGGTTTTGTGTTTGTTTTCGACATTTTTTTAACTATGTGCTTAAGCGTTATAAATAAATACACTAGTTTCCAACTAGAAAAGTTGTTCTAGTCTCAAATAACCGGCTAAAAATATTAGCTAGGATTATTTTTAATTTTCTTACACTTGTATTTTCGATAAAATTTATTTTTCAGTATACTAATCACAAATCCTAGCTGTTTTTTTTAATATAAATGCAATTTTTAAGATTTCAAATTGTATTATAATTTTTTTTTAACACTATTATTTGTTAAATTAGCATTTGATAAGTATGTAGTAATTCCCAAACAAAATATATACACAATATAAATGCTGAGCTACTCCTACTGTGAGAAAAAGATTAAGTGATTTTTTTAATCTTTACGAAAAACTCGAAAACAAAGTTTTTTCTTGTTTAAAACTTTTACAGCAGTTAAAACTTTTACTAACTAGTAAAAAAAAAAGTTTTTCTAGCTATACTTTAAGTTGTTTTATACTCAAGCTTATTTTTTGCTTTGCTGGTACACAAAGAACGAATAATGTACTTTTTAAAAACTCACTTGTTAACTTTAAACATTTATACTATAAACATCAAGTTTAAGTCTTACAAGTATATTAGAAATTAATTTGAGTAGATAAACAATAATGGCTACAGATCGGAAAAACTGTTACAACTCTCGTACGAGTTTTAATAACTCAATCGAAAACAATAACAAAAACATGCGGTCTTTTGGAGAAGAAGCTCAGAGAATTATGCGGCCAGTGTATGTGGTGCGTAGAGATAGTGCAAATACTATTGGTCATTGCAATTCACACTCATTGTATGAGTGGAGGAAGATGTTTAGTATTGAAGATGAACATGTAAGAAACAGAGGATGAAAAAGTACATTTTGAAACAAAAGTTATAATATATAAACTGTATTCAAAAAATATGATACACATACCGGTAGATTTTATATGGAAAAAAAAAACATTTTAGTACGTATTTATTTTTTACATTATCAGCTAGAAAAAAGAATTTTGCAGCAGAAACATTTGTTATATAACAATTGAGAGTAAAATCTATCTTTATTGTAATGCTGTAATGATTCTAATACTGTATCTAGTTCTTTAAAGTTCTCTTAAAGTAGTTTTGTTTTAAGATTTTTAGTACTACTTATTAGTATGTTCTAAAGCAAAAAAAAGTTTCGAAACTAGGTTTTCACAACCATGTCAAATTATAATTGTAGTTGTAGTATATCTTTGATAAAGGCTAATAAGCAAAAGTTAATGACTAAGAAATTACAACTATAAACTTGATAGAAGTCAAAAAAATTCATTAGTTTACATGTACCAAATCTAGAATTAACACTTATAAATCGAGCTGTTTTAGATACTTCAAAAAGGTCGAAAGCTGTTCAAGTTTTATTGGTTTGCTTAGTATAAAACTAAAAATAGCTAAAAATAAAAATAATATTCCTAGTTTTTTGCACACAACAAAAAAATAGGTTTTTTTTTCTGTAATAATAAAGTAGGACTCAATTCAATATTTTTTTTAAATTGTGTTTCCTTAAACCTTTTTAAAACTGTTTAATACAGACTAAGTTTATTATAGTCAATTTTTTCATGGTAAAAGCCTAAATTGCAGTGTATCGAAACCCGGGTCTCAGTCTACAAAAACATTCAGGTCTGATGATCAAAGTGGTATGATCAAACTTTTTTGTTAACTTGAGCTTGTCTCATTGCATACGAAAGACCACGTCTAGGCTCTGTTGGACTTTCGCCGATGTTTCATTTGGTTGTATAATATTCAACTTATTTTAAACCAACCAAGCAATACAGTTTGTAGGTGTTAAAAAGTACTGTAATTAAGAACACATATATTAATGGCATTGGTTACATGCGTAAAATAAGTTAAAACTTGTAGTTTGTTTGTAGATATTGACGTTTAGCAACTGTTAAAAATGATATTAAAATCGTTAAAATCTTAAAAAGTTATTTCAAATTGCTCTAAGATTTTTCAATTAAATAACTTTAGAAATTTAGAGTTAAATGATTCGATAAAACATTTTATATATAATCTAAAACAAAAAGTACAAAAAATAAATTACAAAACTGTAAGCATTTTCGGACAAATTTAAACGACATAAATTAAAACAAACGTTTGTGTGTACAACGATAAGTTCCTGTACATAAAACAATTTAACACTAATAAGTAAGATATCAGCTGTTTTATTTAAACTATTGGTTCAAAATTTGCAACATGCGAAACAGTGTATTGCATTTATCGAGGATTTGTAAAATTATTGATCTTAGACTTTAAAGTTATACAAAGAAGTACAAGCCTTGAAGACGCAACTTTAGATTATTACTTTCCCACATTTGCAACAATAAAGAGTTTTTAGTTTCTTTGAACATTTTTAGCTGAAATTTAACAATAAAAACAAACTTAATTTATGCACCTATTGTTGATCAATGTACGTCTAATAGAGAACTTTGTTATGAGTTTTCCTTAATTGTACAAAATACTATTAAAGTGCTTAGACCTACAAAACTCTTAATTAAAATTTATTCTGTAATTGCTAAAGTAATAAGCTTTTTCTTAGTTAAACAGCTATAAAGTTAAATAACAAAAATTAAGATTGTATAAAGTATAGATAAATAAAAAATACATTTAAAACTTCTTCTCTTAATATGTTGAGCAAAAAAAAAACGAGAGTAAAAATAGTTTAAAATGTTAAAAAGTAAGTGATAAAGAAATGTTTGTAGTTTAATTTGAATGTTAAAAGTTGTACGTTAATTTTTATATGAACTAAATAGCATAAAAAAATTGTTTATGTCTAAATGAAAAAACAATATGTAAAAAACATTCTTGTTTTCAAGCCCGTGTTTTAGTATTACTTCTATAAAGAACTACATGCTAGTCTTGTTTTACTTATGTATATTTATACTAACAAAACCATAGTTGATTATCATATCCACAATTTTACTATAAACATAATTAAAACCATAACAGCTTTGTTTATATCATATATGTTTATATTTATTATTACACAATTTTTTATTATTACACAATTTATTCACCAAGAATGTAGTAACGAGATTTACATTATCTGTTTGCTTTTAAAACTCAAACAATTTCCATAAGTTTTTCAAAAGATTTTTATTCTGAAGGTATTACATTATTCTTTATTTAAATAAAGTCTACCATTCAAAAAAAGTCATGAAATATTAAGAGAAAAAGGTTTAGCATAACTACTTTTAAACTAATTTAGCATTAGTAATATTTTAAGCTTAGCTTTTATAATTAACACAATAAAACTGAGCTAAAAATAATTTAAGTTACATTAAACAGCAAACTTTAATTAGTATAATTACAAATAGCTTAATAAGTCGTTGTAAGGAATATCAATAATCGACTGACTTAAAAACGGTAAAAAAAACAATAAAATTCAAACAAAATTAAGCTAATGTCAGCAGTTAATCATACCATTGTTTTGGATTAATTAATAATAGTCTTGTTTTGTATTCGAAAAAGACTTTAATCTACTTTTAAGCTTTCAAGTAAGAATTGATGCTTTGTAGTTACATAAATTTTTATTTTGAGCTATTTAAAAAAAACAACAATAAAACTTTTATACAATGAAACTCATAGTCTGTGCATTTTTAGTTTTGTTCGTTTTTAATTTAGAAGTTAACTCACAGTTTTATCGAGGTAAAGTATTTTGTTTTTATTTTATTTTTTTTTGTTTATCTTATTTAGTTTGCTTAATGAATAATAAAAAATATATTAATAAAGTATTTATTTTTCTAAAACAAAAAAAAAAAAACAAATGTGATAAAAATAGCCAACATTGAATACGTATTTGCTTTTTTTACATTTTAAATGTAAGTTTTACCATAAAAGAGTTTAAAGTTTTATTATACTTAACAGAACATCCTACATTAATTAACCTATCAGCCAAGCAAGAAAACTATAAACTTTATTACTTTAACTTTTAGATGACTGTGAAACGACGAGCAACTTTAATTTGACTCACCTACAAAACAAAAAAACTGGGGTTCATTTTCTTCAAGAAAAAAGTTCATGTGATGTTATCAATAAACGTAAAGATTTTATATGGACAGTTAAATCTAACATTGGTCGGTTCAATCAACAGTTTACCATGGGTTTTAAAAATACCAACAAAATAAAATATTCTGAAGAGCTTTATGTAATAAATATTAAAACAAAAAGGGATAAATGCTTTTCCATGCTTTTTATTGAAAGCAAAGATAAAACAGCCCGCTTCAATGTTACAATAACTGCTTATTACCAAAATGGAAAAATAAGGTCATGCCAATTTAGAAACTTAAGCAATCGGTGTTAGTCTTGCTTTTTTATAATATCAGTTTAAAAAAATTTTAGATAAAGTATTTATTGTGTTTATTAGTTTATCTTTTTTTTACCTCTTAAAGCCTTAAACAAACTTTTTTTTATTCAGATTTTATGAGAATGTTTAAAAGTTTTTTATACAGTACAAAATATGTAAATTAAAAATACCTACATTGATAGATATTTTTTAAGTTTAAATACAATATAAATGTTTTGAATGAACTTTCAATTTTGTTTTTAACTTTGAAAAATGTGACAAAAAAACAATATTATTTTACTAGAAATTAGAGTAAAGTAAGTGTATGTTGTTTGGTACAAAATTTTTATATGAAATCTATATTTCTTAAACTGTTATAAATGTTTTTTTAATATACACTTTTTAGGCTCTTTTTTTTCAACTGTTATTTTTCTATTGTTCTAATATGGATTTTTTTTTAAAGAAGTTTAAAGTACTTATAATGAATTATTATCTAGTAGTTTTCTAACAGTAAACAGCTATAGTAGTCCAGATGCCAATGTAACAAATAAGGAAGACTTTTTAACAGCAAATAACAGTAGTCGTGTAACCAATTTAAGAAGTAATGAAGACTTATTAGCGAAACAGTTGTCCGAAGTTAAAATGATGTGCATTGGTCTGACAATAGCGTTCGGCGTACTCTTTGTTTGCTGTTTGGTGTTTTTAATTTTCTTTTGCTTCCGTTTTGAAAACTTCAAAAGAAAATTTGTTTTGGTGCCTGAAAGAAAAAAGTTACTAAAAATAGGTTTGTGTATGTCTATATCATCAAAATTTTGTTTAATAATTTTAAATTTGTTACTTGTTAAAATGCTAGGAAAATCATTTATTAATTTTTATCACAACTTGATAAAAAACTGTTTAAAATTTGATTATTTAAAGTTTAATTATTTAATTTTCTGTAAAATATGGTTTTGAAATGACACTTAAAAAGCTATATTTAGGATAAAAAGTTAAGCAAAAGATTAAAATTTTTGTAAATTAAATAGTGCAAATCAATTATATATTTAAAAAAAATTGTTTTACTAATCATTCTGAAACTTTCTTCAACATTTTGAAGTCTTACTTGTATTGATAAACAAAAAAAACAAAGACTTTTTATAAAGAGTGTTGTGTCTTTTATTATGAGCTAAAAACTAAAATAAAAATCTATCAAATAGTAGCAAAATGACCAAGGTAGTTCAAAATAAACTAAATTTAAAGCTCTTTGTCTTATTTTAACTATTATCTTATTAGATCCTTATAAAAATGATATACAATCTAAAAGATACGAAAATCAACATATGTACAGCAAGGTACCAGGTAAAACGTTGAATTAGTTTTTTTTTTGACAAAAAAAGTAATTATTATACTTTAAAAAAGCTCTTTAAATTACAAATCAACTGTTCAGTTTACAATAGTTAATATGGTTTGAAAACAATAATAAATACTTGTATTTTTCAAAAAGCATAAAAAATGTATATATTTCTAGAATTTTATACTTTGAACTTTTTATATCATGTAAAAATCATAAATAAAAGGTATAGCATACTAACTATGACTTAAATTTTACGACCTTGTAGAAATTTTTATTATTGAGCTAGTACAGAATGTTGTTTTGAACTTTTCTAATCGTAAAACTTTCAAACATTAACCATTAAGTTTTTGCTGTAAAATAAGTTTTAAATAGGCTCTAAAATCTATTTATTATATAAATTGTTTGATGATCAACGTTCTAACGCATCGTCGTTTAAAACTTTATTTAATGGTCTATTTAAAATTTTAAACTTTATAAGTAATTACTTCCAGTCATGTTTTTCTGTTATAACATTCATGTGCTCAGTGAATAAGTTTTATGATGCTCACTTTCAGTTTAAATGTAATTTAATTTCACATTATTTGTCTTTCAAAGTTAAAAAAAAAATTGCAGTTTAGATTTTAATGATATGTTATTAACTTCTTTTTTTAACTAAGTATAATTGTACATTTTGTATAAAACTAAATTAATTAACAAAATATAATTGTTTTATATTTAAATGACTTTTGTAAGTTTATTATCTTGATAAAAAATTCTACTGTTAAAGTTTCATTTTACTATAAATAATTTGATAGTGAACATTTTTATAGTTAAAAGTGTTGGTTTTTAGTTAAAAATGAAGGAACTAATATCCCAAAAGCTGATACCTACGAAGAAGAAAATGTATACCATATTATTTCAGGTAATTGAAATTTTAGCTAATAAACTAAAGGGATATTAGATTCAAAAATTTTATCATTTTGATAATTAAGTTCGGTTTAAAATAGGCTTGTAACTCAATATACTGCGCTACTTATAAACTTTTTTTTAATACAAATTGAGAAAGCTTAAGAAAAATATTTAAGTGGCAATCCCACATTTTAAGTATAAAACTGTAAGTTTGGTTTGTGAATCAATCTTTAAAGCCTAAATACGTTTTAAAACTATTTAGAAATAACTGATTAAAAAAATTATACGTTAAGTTAATTTAAATTATAATTATTATTGTTGTGTTAAAAAGAAATAAAATAAAAACTACATCACAAACATTTTAGATAAAATAATATTTCTTAAGGTTGACCTTAATGCTTTAAGTATAACTAATTTACTTTACTCAGATCTAAAAACTACTGTAGTAGATGGAAAAGTAGAAGAAGATAATAAAATCTCTAAAACAGAAAGTGATGAATATTTGATAATGAATCCTTTATAATAAAAGACAAACTGATTTGTTGAGTTATTTAACGACTCGGATTCAAACATATATGAAAGTTTTAAGTTTAAAAAATTAATATCGATATTTTGTGAATTTACCTGAAAAACAGAGTTTTTAAATTTTAAAAGTTTTAAAATCAAGTCGAACGACTCCATGACCGAAATGTTCTTTTGGAAAAATACTTTGATCGTTTTTTTTTATTTCGTTTTTGTTCAATAAATTTAATGAACAAAATTCTAAAAAAAAAAAATTTTGAGTTACAATTTGGTTAGAGTATAATTGTTGTAGGCATAAATAATTTTTATTTCTAAATATTTGAAAGTTTTACTTTTTTATATTAGTTTTATTGATATTAAAAATATTAAAGGCTTATTTTATTTATGAAATTAAAAAAAAATACTGTGTGATTAACAGTTGGTTTTTAATAGTCAACTTCCTATTTAAACTTTTAGGTTTTCAATGTAATAGTATATTAATTATTATAAACTGTATTTAAAACATTAACTTTACAAAAAGATAGTTAAATAACACAACTTACATATTGATTAAAAAACAGATACTGAGTTTACATTTTAATAAAAACTTATTTAAGCATCAAGTTTTAACTTTTAAGTCTTAAATTAATTTGATAAGATTTATGATTCGTAGCAACTAAATCGTTTCGACGTCTTCAGTAAAAATAAAATAAAATATTTACTTTACGACGTCATGAACAAAAAAATCATATTAAAACATATCTTTCTAAGGTTAAACCCACACTTAAATGTACTTGTTTGAATTAAATTTGTTCGGTGAAAAATAGCGTTTGCATTTTATCGTTACTAGCTGCCACTAAGTAAATTTGTGTTTAATAACAAAGCTATCATTTTAATAATAATAACAGACAAACAAGTTTAAATTACGCTTAGATAGTTAAAATAAATTCTACTAGTGTTATACAAAGTTTTTGCGGTAAAAACTTACTGTTTTGCTCTATATACAGTAATTAGTAATTACTTAAAACGCTTTCGTTTTACTTAGTTAATCTAATATTTGGTTATAAATGATATTTGTTTTGTCGATTAAAACAATTTTTATAAATACTGCGGCCTACGAAAAACCTTAAAAAAATCTCCCACTACTTATATAAGGCTACCTGCTCCCAATCTAATATTATAAAATTTCTAAAACTTTACGAAAGTTTCAGACAACATAACTATTAAAACAAGTGTTGAAAATAAATAAAACGTTTTTCTTCAAAACAATGATGCTTTTTCTTCATAAGGATTTGATTTCTCTTGATTGCAGTCTAAAACAAGCACGATAGCATTTTATTGAAGATTTGTAAATGTTGAATTAAAAATTTAAACCACTTTGATTTAGATAAAAACAAATAAACCTTGAAAACAACTCTTTAAATTATATATGATTTTTGAAAACTAAGAAAAAGCTAGTTGTTTAGGTTTCGAACTAAGTTTTTAACTAAAATTAAAAAAGTATTTAGTTTATACATAGTGTATATCAAAATATTGTTTAATTTTTTATATTTAAATTTAGTGTTTAGCTGTATGAAATATTAAATTAATTTTCTTTTAAGTTTTAAACTTAAATAATATGTCACGATAAAAACAATGCACTTTAGCCTTTTTAATAAAATGTTGATACCAAAGTATTTTTATTAATATTTATATTTTTTGTTATTCTTAGTTTGTTTTCAAATATTTAGAGTTATAATTTAATAGTTCTTGTAATAAAATCGTATACAACATTGTATCTATAAATATCATCGATAGTTTACAATGGTGTAAAGCAGGGTATCTAAAGTGGGCAGTACCGCCCCCTGGGGGCGATTTTAGTAAGTTGGGGGGTAATAATTTGTAAAGGGGGGCGATTTTAACATTTTCAAACTCGCACTAGATATTCTTGAGTTGCAGATGAAGAACAAAAAAAAAAAGTCTTATTGTCTTGTTGGAGAGGGCAATAGCCTTTTTAATTCCTTAAAAGGGGGCAATTTGAAAAAATGTTTAGGAAACCCTCGTTTAAAGCGTTAAGAAAAAAACAAAAAAATTATTAACTAAATAAAAATCCTAAAGTTACAATCAGGGTTTCAAAATCCCCTGAGTAGAAAGTTATAAAAGTAAAACATATTGAATTCATAAACTGAATTGTTTCAAACTTTTGAAAAATTAGATAGTCTTTTGTGCTTAAGTTATTTATACAAAGTATTGTATGGTAGTTTTGTTTTCGTTATGAACATTTTATAGTTAACGAAGCTAAATTGAACAAAGTGTTTTATGGTTGTAGTAACGTATAAATATAGTATACTTTACAATATTGCAAATAAATTGGCCAAGGAAAGTATAGTATTTACCAACGTATTCTATATAAACTTTATGTTTCAAAAAAACTTTTAACTTTTGAAAAAATTTATAAAATTTAAGTTTTTATTTCTTTTACATAGAATTTTACTTTAATAAGTCATGAAATAAAACTAAAATATTAGTAGGTTTAACATTTTTCTTTACAAAATATCTTAGTTTTTATCAACCTTTTAAGTTGAGCTTTTATTTCTAACATTATGTAACTGTACTAAAACTAAATTAAGTTTCATTAGACATCATATTTTAATTAAGTTTAGTTAAAATCAACAAAAAAGACTGTTGTAAGGAAATCAAATAGTGAATAGTTTAAAAAGAATGATTAAGCAAACAAAAACCAAACAAACTTTTATAGATTAATTTCAGCCACTAATCTAGTCATTGTTTTGAATTTAATTATTAACAATCTTGTTTTGTACTATGAAAAGCTTTTAATCTACTTTCAACGATAATTTTTTTTATTGCTTTTGTATAAAATGATAACAATATAAACTGCTTATTTTGAGAAATTTAAAATAGCAAAAATTAATAGAGAATGAACTTTCTAGTAGGCATATTTTTAGTTATGTTTGTAGAAGTCAATTCAAAATTTCATCGAGGTAAAAATTAATTTTTTAGTAAACTTAATTTTTCTGTTCAGCGGTTTTTATTTTTTAAGTTTACAAAGAATTAGTTGTATATCTACAGTGTTTATTCGTATGTAGTTTAATTCAACTACCACTGGCACTATTTGAAATATTTTTAACTAAAAACTTTCAAACAGTGAACAAAAATACTATTTAGTTGATTAAATATTACGTTGTTTTAACATATTAACTATTAATTTTACCACAAACAAACTTAAGCTTTATACTTTTTTAGAACTTTTATACTAAAAAATTCTAAAATAAAAAAACTTAGAATCATAAAAAGTAAAACGTTTTAGATGATTGCAAAACGACAAGAAATTTTCGATTAACACATCTACAAGATGAAAAAACGGAGACACACTTGATTCAAGAAAAAGTTTTATGTGATGTCTACCAAGAACGTAACGAGTCTGTATGGACAGTTGAATCTAATATTGATCGTTTTAATCAAGAGTTTACTATGGGCTTCAAAAATAACGAAAAAAGAAAGTTTTCTGAAGAGGTGTATGTAGTGAATATTTTTAAAAGGAAAAAGAATAAATGCTATTTGATGCTTTTTATTGAAAGCAAAGATAAAAAAGCTTACTTTAATGTTACGATAACCGCTCGTTACAAAAATGGGGATATAAAATCATGTAAATTTAGAAACTTAGAAGAACAGTGTTAGTCTTGGTTTATATAATATCAGTTAAACAAATAATACAAACTTCATTTTTAAAATAAACTAAACACAAACTAGTTAATATTTAAATAAATTAAAAATAAACTTTATTTATCACTTATAAATTGTAGATATTCTTTTAAAATTGATTTATATAGTTTCTCTTAGAACTTTTTTTTTAGAAAATACAAGTTTCACACTTCGTAAGTTATCAATTTGTTTTTTAGTTTTAACTTGGTAATTATTTCTAAAATAATTTTTTTGAAGTATTTTGTAATAATTTTGTTTTGACTAACAACAATGTTATAAAACAAAATCTTTTTTACTATTAACTATAAATAATGTATACAATCTATTGGACAAAAAAATAGATTTGTATAAATAAAGTTTTAAAATTGATGTTAAAAAGCTTTCTAGTTTTTTAAAAAAATACTTTTACAGTCTTAAGTTTTCTATTTTTATTCCATGTTGTACTAATACCAAGTGCAATGTGTTATCACTGCGTTTTTATCTCAAGTTTGTGTTTTCAGTTGTCAACAACAGTACTACTCCTGTATGCAATATAACAAGCAAAGAAGATTTGTCTACAGTAATTACAAACGTAACAAATTTAACAAGGTACGAAAATGTATTAGCAAAACAGTTGTCTGAAATTAAATTGTTATGTATCAGTTTTGCAATAGCACTTGGTATTTGTTTTCTTTGTTTCTTGGTGTTTTCTGTTGTCTGTTGCTTTCATTTTGAAAAATTTAAAAGAAAAATAGTTGCGGTGTCCGAAAGAAGAAGTCTACATGAAGTAGGTTTGTCTCTGATTGTTTGATAAAAATATTGTAGATTTATTTTTTAATTTGTAAAAATTATGTTGTCATGAAAACATTATGTATTCTTCTTATCACAATTTAACACAATAGTGTTTAACATTTAGTTTATTTTATAGCCAGCTGTATTAGTATATTTATATTTATGCCAGATAAAATTTTGAAGTAGGACTTAAATTTTTTTTTTGTAACTACAGCAGATAGCTTTAAACATGAATAAATAAAACTAGTTATGAGATTAATTTAATTTACAAATAACAATGAAAAAACAATAAGCTAAATAAATAGATTTAACAGCTGATAATGGATAGAAAGTTTTGTTGTATAAGCATAATAAACATCTTATATCAGCTAATCGCATTAACAATATTACAAATTTTAATGTGATTATTTAAATTAGTTTATTTTAGCTTACATTTAAATCAAAAGTGTATTATTTGCTTTTTAGCAAATAATTTTAAATTAAACTGTTTTTTCTCAAAAGTATATTAAATTAAACTAAAGTCCACCATAAGTTTTAAGTTTCTAGTATCTGAGTAAAAATAAAAATTTACAATTCACTCCAAAACTATATTTAAGTTTTGCTTTATATTTGGAAAATAAGCTACAAAAGTATCTTAGCTTTTATTATGAGCCAAAAAAATTTTAAAAATGTCTTTTGAAATTGTAGAAAAATAAGTATGGTAATTAGAAAAAAAAGAGCTTTTTGTTTAACATAATTATACTGTTTTTAGACCCATATAAAAACACTGTACAAACTGAAAGGTATGAAAATCTACATTTAAACAGCAATATGCCGGGTAGGTACGTTTAATAATTTTTAATGCTTAATAACTACACTTTTTTCATTTTTTAATTTAAATTTATTACTTTTTGATAACTGTTAATATTTTATAATTACTTAACTACAGTTTACAGAAGACTTTTTGTTTATCATGTTAGATAACTAGAGTGTATTTTTAAATATACTATGAATTAATCAGTAGTGATTTGTAGAAACAATCTTAATAAACTAGTAAAGAACTTTTTTTAAATTTTTTTATATTGTAAGACTGTTAACTTGTAATCAAAAAGTTTTTGCTGTGAGTTCAAAGTAAAGTAGGCTTCTTATAATGTGTATTTTTTATAAGTTGTTTGTTGATTAATTAATTGTTAATATTTTGATTTTTTACTTTTAAATTTTGTGAAATATTTAATAATACAGTTTTGCTAAATTCATAAAACATTTGATGTTTTGCACATTTTTGTTTAAATTTTTTTTACTAACTGTTGTTATTCAATTAGCTGTGTTGAAACTAATTTATTGCTTATTTATTAAACAAAAAATTAATAAAAGTTTTTTATCTTCAACAATTCGCAGTAAACAAAAAAAAATCTTTTCAAGATTAAAATGCAATTTGTGATTTTGTAATGAAAAATTTATTAGTAAAGTATTTCTACATAAAAGTAAAAACTTTTAGCTGAAGAAACTAATGTTGCAAAAACAGATTCCCACGAAGAAGAAAATCTGTACAGTAGCCTTTCAGGTAAATGAAATTAAATAGTTTATTGAAGTAGAAGAGTATTATGGCTGAATATTACTATTTATGTTTATGAATAAGTTTTGTTCAAATTAAAAATATTTTATTAGTTCTTGGTACTCCTAAACTGTTTGTTTTATTAAAACTGTTTGAAGACCAGCTAAGTAAAAAAATATACTAGTAGCATTACTAAATCATTAAAAATTTTAACTTTAATTTTCCCTTAAGAATGGATTATATGTGTTAATCTTTATGTAATTTAAAATTTACTAACTTAAGTTAAATAAAATAAGTTTATATGATAAAAAGGTATACTATCAAAATCCAACCACGTTTAAAGTCCACCCAATTTTTTAAAATATTTTCTTTACTTATTAGTCTTTGAATATATTTTTTGTATTTTTTATCTATTTTTTATTTATTATTCACTATTACTGTTACCCTTAACCCTTACCCTCGATCGGTAAGCGGTTCTCGAATTTGACCGGGTGGATTTTGATCGGGTGGATTTTAAACGCGGGTGGATTTTGATACCGGGTGGATTTTGAACGTGTTCCGATAGAAAGGTAACTGGTTTTGTAGTTTTTAGCTTTGTATTTAAAACAAACTACATTAATTTTTTTTCAAATATAGTAAAAATTCAAGGCTTCAAACTTACTGCTAAATAATATAATTTGTTTACTTTACACAGATACGAATGTAGCTGTCGCAGATAAAAGTGTAGAAGAAGATGTCAAAAACTCTATAAGAGAGAGTAATGTATATTTACCAATGAGTCCGCTTAATTAAAAGACAACTTGACTTTTTGAACTTCATTAAAAAAAATTTTTTGACTTTTTGCTGAAAAGTAGTCAGTTTTTAAAGCTTGTGTCAACATCTTTGTACGATAATCTATGAGTATAATTTAAAAGTTTTACACGTTTTACAATTATATTGAATACAGTTTTACAAAAAGCTTATTTTAGTTAGATTATGACAAAATATAATAATTTAAACATAGAATACCTTTTTTATTAATAGATGTTATTAGATTGGATATAAATTTTAAAGTTAGTTTAATTGGCTTAAAGGTTTAACATTATGATATATTATGTGAGATTCTAATGGTTATTTAAAACTATTTTTTAGAAAAAAAACGCTTCTATGCTTTATACGCTGTATATTTTAACAAAAAACAAACTTATATGATTTTAAAATTCAATAAAAATTCTATTAAAAATTGTATTAAGGTTTTACTGATTTTTAATTTCGTTTTTTTATTGTTATTATCAAACAGTTCAGGCATTGAAAGTATAAAAAATACAATAAAAGTTATCAAATTAGTAGATAATATTAGCCTAAGACTCAAAAAAAATTACACGTTAGGTGAATATGTGAAAACAGTTTTATAAAATCTTTGGGCTAGTTTAATATTTACAAATTAAGTAAACAATAGAGTTTAACATTAAAAACTTATTCTACTTTTAAACATAAATTTTAAAATAGTTTAACTAAGGGTGTTTTTTATGTACATTTAATTTTTGACCTAGTTAGAATTGATATAACATCTACTAAATTAAAATCTTGGATTAATTTTTATTTATATTTGTTTTCACAGTCTAAATGCTGTTCGCTAGTAATTATAAAATTATTGAATTAAAAATCAAAACCTGAAAATAGTTTATAGTAACAATTGGTGTTAATTAAAAGAAATGTTTTGTCAACAAATGCAGGGTATCAAGCTTAAAAGTGCTTTTTTCTTTGTAAAAATTTGTTTCGATTAATAATTCAAGATTATATTCTTTCATAATATAAAATTATTAACTTATACTTGTTCTAATTTTTAAATACATTGTAAGTAAATACATACTTATTTAAAAAACAAATTAACTTTTTCATTAGTTATATAATTTTAAAAGCTAGCAACATAAAACTAAACAACAAAAAAAAGTTCATTTTAAATTCAAGGCTATATCAACTAAGTAAGAAATTACCTTTCAGTTGAAAAAAAACGTGAAAAAATATCAGCGAAATTAAAATAAAATAAGTTTAAAAACAAATTGTTTAGAAAAAAAGTAACTTTTTAGCTACTTAAATTTTTTTAAATTAAGTTTTAGTTGCAGATTTTAAGCCTCCATCTTGTTTAGATTAACTTAGTATTTTTCATACGTAAAAATTAATATATGTATATATATTTTTGATAGTTGAACATTATGGTAAAACACATTGTAATTCAACTTAGTCCTTTTTTTTGAAAATTTCTTGATTTATAATGTTTTTATTATATTTTTCACTTAACTTTTCGGCTTTAAGTAAAATTTGAATAAACTTTAGAAATTAGATAGGCTCGAGAAAAAACAAACTGTCTGTAAAATATAAAAACTATGAAAAAGAGTTACAATGGTGTCGAAGAAAAAAAAATCTTAGAACATTGAAAAATATAAGCTTTTATTTTCTTTAAATTTTCATAACAGTACTTTATGTTAAGGTTTAAAAAATGAATATATTTGGTAGTAAAATTCTAAATAAAAAAACTGCTATACAGTTTTTAGACAAAAACTTTTTTGTTGGTTTTTAACAAGCACATAAGTTATTTTATTGTACCAAAAGAAATGAAGCACCATTTCTTATAACTATACAAAATCCACATTTTAAAAAGAAATTTAAAAAACAGAAAACTTATGTAAAAAAGTTCTACTTTTACTTTCTTATAACAATATAAAACAACTGAAATAAACAAAGCTACTTTTGTTATACCAATTAATAATAAAAATAAAACCTTTATAAGTTGTATAAATTAAGTCACAAAAACTACATACCTTTTAGAGGAGCACATTTATTTTTACCAAAATGTTCAGTCTTTACTGATTCTTTACACAAATCTGTAATACTCATAACTACTGAAAGCTTCTGTAAGATTCTTAATTTAAGCATTTTTAATCATTATCACTTGTTTAAACTTCTAACAAAATGAATTAAGGGTTTTAAATGACAAAACCATAAATGTAAAACTAAGTTAAACTTAAACGATTGTTTAAAAACAAAACTGTATAATATGAACCATGCTTTACTGAAATATTCATAACAGGTTGGCCACTAGTTTCTGATAAATGTCTTCCAGGTTTTTGAAAGTACACTTTTTTTTTGTCTATGTTTAAGTTTAAAGTAAAGTTTACTGTTAATAACTGAGTAAAATAGTATGAAAACATTGAAAATATAATGTAAAGCTACTTTAAATATGTTTTGAGGTAATTTTTTTTCATATAGCCAAATGTTTTCTTTACATGATAGGTTTTTCGTGTCTAATTAAAATTTTGCTATTTAACATGTAAAAAGTTGTTAAAAAATCCAGATTTCTTAATTATTTTTGTTCAAAATTTCAGCTTTTATCAGGTTTTTTAGTCTAAATTGTTCAACTCCAGGTTTTTCCAGGTTTCCATGTTTTGTGCAAACCCTGTTATAATTAAAATATTACAAAAAAAACCTTTTCGAAAAAGATTTTTTATTAAAAAAAAACTTTTTTTTAGTATTTTTCTGTAAATTTTTTCAAAACAAAAAATACAGATTATCACAATGTGAAATGTTTAAGTAAGATCCAAACAAGTTTTTACCTAACCTAATATTATATTTTTCAAAATTTTATACATTTTTTAGTCGTTGTAGATATAACTAATGTATGTTCATTAACAACTTAAGCAGTATCAAAGTTTTACTTCAAGAAAAAAAAAACAGGTAAAAATTTACAATCTTGTTCTTAAATGCAGGGTTTCCCAACGTGAGCCACATGGACTCTTTTGTAACCAAAAGCTGCAACTAGTTACCATGACCAAAACAGATACATGACTACTAAAGAGCCATATGAGGAAATAAGGCCATAAATTGAAAAGTACACCAGATTTTTTGGAGTTGATGATGAAGAACAAAAAAAAGTCTAAGGCGTATTCAAAATAATATTTTTGAGAAATATTTTTAGAGGGGCTCATATATTTTTAATTTCTTCATAAGTAGTTTTATGAAAAAAAAGTTTTGGAAACCATAGTGTAATTTTATTTGTTACCTCTGCTTAAATGTTTAATAGAGGCATAACGTATTTTATTTTGTTTCAATAGAGTTTACATCAAAAGTCAAAAAATTAAAATTATTAAAAAAATTACATTTTTCAAGATCTTTAAAACATTTATGAAACGTTTTGGTTTTGTAATAAGATTTTTTTTAAATGCAGTATTTTTTGAAAAGACCCCTTATTAGTTTAAATTAAAAACTCAATAGTTCATTTACAACTTTTACTTTCAAATTGTTTAAGTAGAATGTGCTTTTCATTATTTTCAAAACTCAAGAAGTACTGTATATTGTTGAGCTGTATCAAAAAAAAAGTTTTAAAATAGATAAATTTTATTTTTCTATTTTAAATGACTATACAAACCTTTTCTTGTTAAATTATAAAAAAGAGTTTAAATCTGCTAAATTAAGTCTAACAAGTTTTGTACTTGAGAAGACAAATTTAAATTAAGTTTTACAAATTAAAATATGATAACATTTATGTATAGTCCCACACCATATAATAAATTGTATTTAAATTTCATAATAAAACTTTTGACAGTTTGTCAATTCCCTACTTGGCAGTTTATACTAATGAATATATCTTATAGTTTTGTTAAAAAAAGTAAACTTTACATAAAAAAAATTAGATGATGTTATTGTTTCGATAAAATAGTTAATAAACAGTTAACTAACAAACAATAACAAATTAAAATCTTAGGCCTACTATTTTGAAAAGAAAACATAAGAAAAATACTAAAGTTTATTTCAGTCGACTTAATATTTAACGTTCAAACTAGTCAAAAAAAAAATATTTAAAGTACATGTACTTTTTTATGAAAACCTCGTTATGTAGAATTTGCCTAAACACTTATTTGTTCATTAATTGTTTTTGAGTAAAACAAAAACTTGTTTTATTTTCACCACATGAAAGTTGTTATTTTATGACAACAAAAAGGCAAAAATACTAAAATCAAATTTTTGAAACTTTAAACAGGTAAGAGTATAAAAGTAAAATAGTTTTACATAAAATTTAAGTTTGTTTTAGAAAAACTTTTAGACTTTAAACTATTTAATAAATTTGCTTTAAAAGCATAAATTCCTCCAAAAGTTAATTTCTGGCTTGTTATTAAACTTGCGACGATATTATAGAGATATACGTTTTAATTTGAATTAAAAAATAGTTAGTTATTTACGGTTCTTTAACACAGTTTAATGTCAATTTATAATGAATTACCAAAGCGTTAAAGCTTTATTATAAGCTGGTATGTTTAATTAGTAAACTCTTTGTCTTTTTATGATTTTAAAGCAGTTTAATTGAATTTTCAATAGTAAATCAAGTTACGAAACTGTTAGGAAAATTTATAAAGTTTACACTTTAAATCATTTGTTTTATTACTAAACAAACCAAGTCTTCCACAGATTTTTTTCGATGTTTAATTACTGTTTAGTGTTTCACGTAAGAGTTAAAATGCTTAAATGCTAAATTTAGAGTATGTTTTACTTAATATCAGAGCATTTCGCATAAGTCTTTTGTTTACGTGATCAATTTTCACGAGTAAAACTTTTTTTTAAACTTTTTTTTTGTTGATAAAACTTATACTTAGTTAAGGATTGGCTTTTCATAAGTAATTTAGCCAAATTTGATAAACCAAGTTTTTCCTATACCGTCGTGTTTTTGTAAGTTACTGTTTAAAAAAATCAAACATAACGAATATTACTCTATTTAGTTTTTATTGTTGTTGAGTGTTATATTTGTTATAGCAGAACTCGTTTATAATTTTCGAGAAAAAGTTTGCTACAACTTATATATACTTTTTTATTTGTTATTAAAAGTTTTATTTCTATTACACTAATTATTAGTAGTATTCATAAGGACTAGTTCTACGGACCTATATATAATGAAAAAATAAATTGTATCAATTTTGTAACATTTTTACATAAAAATAAAGAACGTACAATTAAAAAAAAAAAAAAATTATATAACAAAAGTATTAACAAATTTTCTTTTTATAAGTGAGCTTGAAATCATTTAAAAGTTCTGCCCTAGTTTAACCCACACACACAATCAAAGTTTATTAGCAAGTTTTTTGTAGAGGTTACTGAGAGCACTCAAACTAACTTAAGCACTGTATGTAAGTATGTGAGTTCACATGGAAAGTTCAAACTTAAAGAAAATAAAAACTTGCAGTTTAACTTGAAGTCATTAAAATTTGAGTTTTTTATGTGTGGCTTTTATCAAAAACAACAAGATTGTAGTATACTTTATTTTTAAATTTAAAATTTCTTTTAAAGTAAAAACTCAGTTATTATGTAAAATTGTTGCTGCTATAAAAGTTCTTTTTCTAAACACATAAGTGGATAATAGTTTAGATTTATTAGCTATAAATAAAAAACGGTTAGATTTGTTTGATTTGAGTTTGTTAAAAGTACTAAAATAGATTGTTTCATAACTTCTTTAGGTTATCATTTCTAATAGTGTAAGGTAGTAAAATGTGTTATCTAACAATTCAAATTGTTTAGTTTAAACTTAAAACAACAACATATTTTTAAAGCACAGATCACAAATTTTTTTAGTGTAAACTATTTTCAACTGAACTAGTAAAAAATAAAATTGTATCATTTCCACATTATCAAAATTTACAACTAAAACTTTACTATTATAGTTGTATTTTATTTGTCTACAAGATAATTTTATGTTTTTAAATATTTAAAATGAAACTATATTTTGATTTTATATTTTTTTATAAGTTTTGTAACGAGGGATTTATTGTAAAAAACATCTTTAGCTTAGACGTTATAATTAAAAATATAGGAAAATCAGATTTTTTAAGTTAAATAAAGAAATAAGTGAACATTTTGTATTTTAAATTAAATTTTTGTTTTATAGTTTCTTGACTGTATAACTTCATAAAAATTTTATCACCATTTCATTTTCTTTCATCACGAAATCAGTTCTTTATATATATTTTACAAATGAAATAATTTTTCGTATAAAAATTCCAGTAGCTTTAATTAAAACTTTTTAAAAAGGATAATACTTGGACAATATTAAAATAATAACTATATACATTACTATATAAACAGCTGTTAGTATGATCATATAATGAGCTCTAAGTAAAACAATATTTTAAACTTTAAAATAGATTTATTTTCCAATAACATAATATTAATTCTATTACATCGTATACAATAAACTTAAACATTCTTTAACGTTATGTTTTATGTAGCTTTTTTACAAATTATTATTAAATGTCGTAAGCAGTGGCGTCGCGTGGTATTTGTTTTAGGTGGTGCAGAATTAAAAAAAAAATTCCTAACTTTAAAACTCTTTTTTTATCTTAAACAAAGACTTTTTTTTCTAGAACAATTACATTAAATTGCTAATGTAACTTGGGAAATTTTGTTTAAAAATAAAACATTTATTTCTTCAAAAAAAGAACTATTTAAGAAAACAATTTAAAAAAAAAAAGTAAAAACTTTGAAAATTAAAGCAAATATAGGAATATTAGAAAAAAAATTAACTAATTTAAAAGACTCAAAAAATTTTAGCTTACTTATGAGTATTGATTTTTAAGAAGGCTTTAAAGTTAAAACTAACAGTAGAAAAAATTTAGACAAAACAAATTGTTATTATAATGAAAATACAGCAACTTTAATAGTTTTTTTTATTTCGCCTCAACTTTATTTAAAAAATATTTGATTAAACATCATACTAAGAATGGTTATTTCATTAATATTTAACTTAACAAAAAATAAATGTCTTATCAGACTTGGCAAGGAAATTAAAAAGTCTACAAACAAAAAAAAATTTCTTCACTACAAAAAAAGAAACACTTTCTTCACAATTTGATCTTATTTTATGTAGTTTTTACAAAGCTACAAGATGCTTTTTACAGATTTTAAAAATTCAATATATTTTTTTAGATATAGCTGGTCAAAGTCAAAGGCAATAAAAGGTTCCTTATGGGAGGCACAAACTAAATCAGCGCTTAAAAAAAGTGTTTTACCCCCCCCACTCTTTTATGCCCTTAACATCTACTTTAGAATTATTTGTTAGAAATTACTTTATAAAGTTTTAATTTTACTACAACTCATCTTTTATAAATATAAAAAATTCATATTAACTTTTGAGATAAGGTAACTCACAGTCAGAGGTACAAAAGAATCCTTATTAATATAATATAATCTCAAACAACAAATAAATCAAATCACTAAAACCATATTTTTTTTTTTTATAAGTTGGCCTCAAAATCTTTAGATGTTTCTTTTATAAAAAAAAACAAATTGCTGAAATAGATATTTGAAACACTAAAAAAAAAAATAACAAATTTTTTTTTTTTTTGTATAAATAAAAATATATATTGATACTTAAAAATTTAAATTTCTTTTTAACAAAAGTAAACAAATTTTATAAAACTTAGGATGAAAAAGTTTGATAAAAATTGCTTTAAGAATGATGGAGAATATAGGTTTTTAGTAAAATTGTATTCTTTTGCTGTTTTGATTTGCTCCTTGTATAATAAATCATTGTACTCTCTGGCTTTGACCGGTTGTAACTAAAAGTTTAATTGGAAATTTCAAGTTTATTAAAGAGTAACTATTAGCTTTTTGAAAACGTTAAAATAACAACAACATGTAAAAAAGTGCCTATAAACCTCCCCCCCCCCCCTTATCCCTCACTATTTTACACTTTTTTTTTTACAAACATTAAGATTTTTATTAACTTTTTTTCTAATTTTAATGTCTTTTTTTGGAGGTTTAAAATTCAAAAGTTTTTAAGGGTATCTTTTCTTTATTTAACATTAATATGTTTTTCATTTTGATGACAGTACTTTTCTCAGGAGCTCAACTTTTAAAGTTTAGTTGGTGAGGCTTTTGAATTTTTAAAGAATTTTAAAGATAATTTTTAAATAAGTAACCCTTATAGCAGTAAAAAAATGGTTAGTCATGTGGCCATAGGGGTAAAACACTAATTTTTTAATTTTAAATAAGCTTGTTATTTTCAGAGTAAAAAACTAAAACTGCTTTAGTCAGCCTTAATATTTTTATAATTTGGTCTGTTTTAATTTATCTTGGGTCATCTTGAGTTTTTAACATTTCTAAGTTATCCTGATTATGAGGCAAGGCAACCATGTTTCAACAATTTTATCTATAAATTTTGCTTTGTTTATGAAAAAATTAAACCAAAAGTCATATAAAGTAGACTAAATTTTCCTAAAATGTTAAACTACTCTAAGTTTCTAAGTTAAGGCTATTTACTTTATTTAAATATGTGACTGTTTCAATAATACTAATTTTCATTTAATATAAATCTAAATTATTTTTCTGTAAGAGTGAACTAGAAGTTTATATTAAATTTCTTATTTTTTTTCAGAACTTAAATTTTACATTTAAAAATAATTTAATTAAATATTTTATTAATTTTATGATAACAATAATCAGTTATAATTAAGTTTATGTATGCAGATTAAAATAAAAAATTGAATTTCTTAGACTTTAGTGATTTAAGGTTCTTATCTTTTTTTTCTTTAAATATTTCATTCATGACAAGTTTTGTTCTTTTATTGTCCAGTTTTAATAGAAGTGATCTGTTAAATTTAAAAAATCATGTGGGTACATAAACTCAAGTTTAATCCTTTGCAGTAGCTTAGCTTATTTTTATTTTATGTTTACAATAGCTTGTAGATGATACTTAAGCATGTCCTGTTTTAGGGAATTTTAAAATTAGTTTACTTACCGCAAGATATTGATTTTGCGGTAATTCTTGAAGAAATTTTGCTTTTTTGAGTTCATTTGCGGCAGTCAGCTAAGAGTTTGCGGCAGTGAAGTGGGCAAAATGGTCGTTTTTAAAATTGAAGTTTTTAAAGAGATTTCGTTCTAAAAAATAACGAAAACGCTACAGATACTTATTTTTTCTTACAAAATTTCAAGGTGGTGCAGTTGCGGCAGTGCAACACCCCACGCGACGCCCCTGGTCGTAAGTATATATTAAAAAGTATCACTATAATAATGTTTGAAAACAGCTTTTAAGTTTAAAGCCATTAGCTAACGGCGTAGAACTAAATATTAGAAAAAAAACAATGAAATGTTTTAATAAAAGTAGTTCAATAAAAGTTATGATTTATAGTTTAACGAGGGCCTTTGCTTTTTAAATAATAACAAAATAATTTATTTGTAACATGGTCTTTTTATTGAAAACAAATAAAATCAAACGAGTGCAAACTTTAATAAGTTTAGCAGAAAATTGCCTTTTTCAGTTATAACTCAGAATTAGTTAAAAGTTAAGAAACGTTTTTAAGACATATTGGGCGGTAATTGAAAGTACTTCAAGTAATTTAAGCGTCAAACTACGTAAACTTAATAAAAATGTTGAAATTTTTGCAGTTGAAACTAGTTGAAGTTTAAACGGTATGTAGTTGTAGGTAGATTTATTTGCTTTAAAATTAAAAACTTAGCATGTAATTTTAAAAGAAAACTATAAAATAATTTTTCTTATAAATATTATAAACATAGACTAAAACTTGAGGTGTTTATCAAGTTTTTGTTTATTTACGTCGTACTGTTTTCAGGCAGATATAAGTTTAGTTAGAATTGTACTTTGAATTTGTTAAAAACTTTAACAATTTATTGCACGGTGTAGTGATTTTTAAATTTCCAAGTTGTTTTTTTAAGATATGTATTAAATAAAAGGTAAATTTTACTTTAAAATTGTTTCTTAAAGATTTTCCAATGTTATAGCATTGAAATACTTTAAAAACTGAAACACATTGAGACAAGATAATTTACTATATATATATGCTTACTTTTTACTAGTTTATAGCACAAAAGTGTTTTATATCATTGAAAAAACAGCTATAATCGGTAAACCATGTAACTACCTTCAGCTTTTACAATTAATAACACAGAAATAAAACAAACTGTACAAATGTTAAGTAGATAAAGTTTAGTGCTAAAATATTTGTTTAAAATAAACTAAAGTACTGTGTTAAAAGATACCAAAAATAAAGTATATAATCAGTTAAGAAAATCAACTACAGTATTTTAACATTGTAAAGTATTGATATGCTTAATTTGTGTTTAGTTAAAAAATTAAGTTTTTATTATTCAAAATCATATATCAATTTGCAAAAATACATTTAACCAGTTTATCGCAGTTTTATTTACTAATTTTAATTAATTTTATATCTTAACTAACTACTAATATTTTCTTAACTCATTCTTAATATTTTGTAGTAATGTTTTGATTTCAGTGTTAATTGTGTTTTTTGCTAAAAAATAAACTTATTTATTAAAACTAATTTACCAAAGAATGTAACAATTGCAAGAGATTGTGAACACACTTTAATTTATCTTTGTTTTGAGTAAAGTACGTTTTTAAGGAGATCTAGAAAAGTACTTAAATTTACAACAATTATACTCTTTTCTCAAATTTTTGTTTTGTGTAACATAAAAATGTGCCAACTTAAATCACTTAAAAGTTAATGCATTTAATTGATTTCAATGTAACAAATAACTATTATTTAAAATAATTTTAGTTTTTAAAATAATCACTAAATTTTCGAAAAAGTAAAATACAATTTTACTTGACATTTTATAAAAATGCGAAAAGTTTTAGCTTACTGTTATGGTATTTTATTAGCTAATATGTAGATATAAAAGTAAAGTTATTTTTGTGAAATTCTTGTACAAGCAGTTTTTTAATAGTGCAGGTAAAAATTGACACTAAAAAACTTCAAAATTTTGTAAAAAAAAAATTGAAGTAAGAAGTAAGAAAAACTGCAACGACTACTAAATATTCGAGCCTTTCTTATGCCTGTTTATTGCTTTTAACTAAATCAAAGTATAGGTTATTGTCAAACTAGTTTGTATAATTTTTTTTTTAATTCTAAAATAAACAAATTACAGTTTAAAAAAAAATTATTAATAATGTACCAAACAACCGTCTTGTTTTTATTCTTCGCTTTTTCGAACGTCAAATGCGACGATTTATACGACGTCTACTACGGGGATACCATATATGAGGCGGATCCCCCGAAACCGACCAACCTGCGAGCTGATGAAGGGGAAGTCCCTGTACCGGACGATGATATCCCGTTACCGATACCGGACATTCCTCTGCCGTTGCCAGGTTACCAGGAGAAGGGAAGTTGCGACATGATACAAACTTGCAAGGGAGAAGAGCAATATGTTGAGGAGTGGCAGGATGGTATGTTATGAAAGTTGATAAAGTTTAAACTATTTAGGCGACCTTTTTTAAATACTAGTAAGTACATTTTGTATAATTCAAGGGATTTTAAGTAAGTTTATTTTATGAATTTGCAAAAACAAAAGGAAAAGATCTGTTATTTAAGTTTTAAATTAAGTTTGAAAATGTAGTTCCTGATCATAAGGTGTTTAAATAGAACTTAAAATGTTAAGAAAACCGTTAGAACAAACTTAACCTTTGTTGATATAAATCAATTAATTTTTAAATTAAAACAATTTTAGTCAAAATTATAAGAAAAAAAATTAGCAAATTGTATATAATTTATTAAAGTAAATACTTGTTTGTTTTGTGTTAAACTATTATAAAATTAATATTAAAATATTCAAAGAGTACATCAAAAACAGTTAAAACAATGTAAGTAAATAACTAAAAAAAGTATAAGTTTAGAACACTTAAACAGTGACTATGTTATATTTTAAAATTATTTTTCGATAAAAACTTTAACAATCCATTATTAAAATAGTTGTTTTTGGTAAAAAAAAATATTGTTTGCAAGTTTTTTGCTCATAACAATTAGTTTTTCTTCTTTTTTGTCGAGTATACTAAAATCGATATGTCAAAGTAATAAGTTTAACACAAAATTGTCTTTTTTAGTAAAGGTAAAGAACTAATTAAAAGTTATAAATTGGTTTTTAAGACTTATTGGGCAGTATTTGAAAGTACTTCAAGTAGTTTATGTGTCAATCTAAGTAAACTTAACAAAAAAAAAAGTTGTATTTTCGACGGAGTGCATTTAAGCTGTATTCTTTAGTTTTTTGTGTTTTGTTTTTGCACATAAAATTACAGTGGTAAGTTATTATTTTTGTTATAGAAGCACATTTGATTTAATAAAAAAATAAAAAATAGATTATAAAAAAATTGCATCTAATATTTAGGTAGTATTGTATTTGTGTTTATGATTTTCTTAGATTATATATGATTGTTAAAAATTTTCATATAATTTTTGTTTTGTCAAAACTTATCAAGTGAATTATTTGCTTAAAACTGTAATTAAATATTTGAGCACTACGCTGAGTTTAGATTTAAAACTTCTTTATTTTTATTTATTTTATAGTTTTCAGTACATATAACATTTATAAATTTAATTTAAACTTTTTTCTAACTTAGTTAACACTGAAAAATTTTTGAAACTAAATCCAATTAAAAAATATAGCATAATATTGTTTTTAGTTTACAGCACGATAGTATATGTTATTGTAGAAAAAACAGTTACAACCTAGGAGAATTGAAAAATAAGAAACTAAAACAGTAACAATAAATGTAACTCAACCAGCTAAAAACTTATTGTATAGGTAGCATTGTAACTAATTATAAGATAATATGCTTTTAAAAGCACCTTTAACTTCTGTTTTGAAAGCAGATAAGATAAAATAGCATTTGCAAAATTTACTTTAGATGTTTAATTTTGCACAATGCCTGCGTAACTGATGTTTTATTTAACACTTATCCTTCACTTTAGAAATTTTAAAATTGTATATCACTTCGCTTAAAATACGTCTAAGCAATTTTTACTAATTGATACAAATTTTATAACACTACGGTGTTTACAAAGCGTTTACCGAAATATTTTATGTACTTTGTACTATTATATTGATATCAGTCTAAGTTATTTTTTTTATAATCAGCTTAAATTTTTTGTTAAAGATAGTATTACACCAAAGCAAAGGTTTTATAACATAATATAGTACATTAATAACAAACTCAGCTAATCAATTTTTATCTTTCTATTTACAAATACAGCTTTTTTTTAACCTATGTACAATCAGTTTGTTTAGGCTAGTTTTTAACAATACATTTGTTCAAACTTTAGAATTAAAAAAAAACAATATCTAAAAGACATGTACAAAACTACCATCAAAGTTTTGCTCTTATATTTTGCCATTTCCAACATCAAATGTGACAATACTCACTACGGGGATGACAGTATTGAGAAAGATCCCCCAAAACCGGCAAAACTGCAAGCTGATGAAGGGGAAATCCCTAAACCGTTGCCAGTTGATGGAATCCCGTTTCCTTGGGATAATTACACGAAACACGGTGGTTGCGACATGGTACCCTTTTGCAAGGGAGAAGAGCAATGGGTTGAAGACTGGCAAAATGGTTGATAATTAGAAATTTAATATTTTGTTTATTAGAGTTTTTCGAGCCTGCATTATTTAGCGGATTTCATAGGAATTAATAAAAACTACATTTGTTTATAAAAATGGAAGATAATAAGAGAACATTGCTTTGCGTTTGCAAATATAATAAGAAAAAAATGTTTAAAAAAAAAGAATAGTGTTTGGCATTGACGTTTAATATGACAGAATAGCTTCAAGTTTTCTTGAAACAAATATTTCAACACAATTAAACAGATCAGACTGTATAATTTATCAAATTCACACAACTTTAGACAAATATTTTATTTAAAAAACAATAGAAACAAAACACTAATTTCAAAACAAGTTTTCGAATAATTTATTATAGGCAGAAAAAAAAAATTAAAAAAAATATTATAAATTGCTAATAACTCTTCAAAAGGCAAAGGTTGTCAGAAGCACGGGAGCTGCAAATACTTGGTGGATTCTGTTGAAATATCGGAGTTTCTGAAGAACAAGATGCCCAGATTGGACGTCAGCTACCCCCACTTCAGCGTCATCAAGTCACGTGCTCTGACGTCGTTCAACAAGCTCGTTGTGCTGGTGTTCGATTTCGGAATGATCGAGAGGATTGAAAGGAACGCGTTTGGTCGCCTCGCAAAACTGAAAGTTTGTTTAACTTTTTTTATTTAAGCTCAAAGGTTTCTATACATTCAGATATCATAAGGTTTTAAATTTAGTTATCAAAGTTTGTTGTGTTGTTTTGTTATGTTTTTAATATTAAGAACCTGATTCAACAAACTTTTAATCAACATCTCATAACTTAGTTTTACTAAATGTAGTTACTTCGAGCCTTAAATATCTTTTTATTGTCCAATACTATTTTTAAACCGCGTAAATTCATAACAACTCAAAATTTCTCACAGGAACTGCACATCACTCAAAACATGGTGAACTACATCGACTCGAAAGCGTTTGACAGACTCGCAAACTTGCAGGTGTTGTCTCTGGCACACAACAACATATCGTCCTTCCAACCGTTAACCTTTCCTCCGCTGGAAAACCTGAAACACTTGCATTTGGAAGCCAACTCGTTGACAGAGCTCACAGACAACGTTTTCCATGGCCTGCAAAACCTCAAAACTCTAAACCTGGCCAACAATTCAATAAGCGAGATCGGCAACGACGCGTTCACCGACCTGAACCAACTGGAAGAGCTCGATTTGCGCGGGAACGAGATGACCTCGCTTTCTCCCGCCGTTTTCGAGCCAATCGCAACGCTGAAAACCCTCGTTCTTACACACAACCCGCTGAAAAGTTTTAAGAAAAGTTTGTTCGTTCCTCTTCAGTTAAATCTCCGAAATCTTCTTCTTGACGACTGCGAGCTTTCAGGGGTGCCTAGAAAGGCCTTCAGCGGCTTCAATCTCACCCGCCTCTCGTTGCTTGACAACCAGTTGGAACGCCTTCCCAACCTCGGCAAAATTCCCTTGAAAGTGTTGGGGTTGAAGGGGAATTCCCTCAAGTGCGACTGCAACGCTACGGAGTTCCTCAATTGGGTGCGGAGGACGAGGACGTTGGAGAACGTTCCGGTCTGTCGGTTTCCGGAAAGGAGAAGAGGGAAAACGATGACGGCCTTCTCAAAAGATCAGCTCTGCTCTGAGGAAGTGACGACGGTAAGGCTGACCACTGAAGCAGAAACTGAAAAGATGACGATTGCTGAAACTACTGCGAAGTTTGAGGCTACCGAGTTAAACACGACGCCCGACTATTACGACGAGGCAACAACGAATGTTGAAGCAACAACAAACGTTGAGTCAACCACAGCAAAGCAAGTAGGTGAATCGAAACAATCCACGACAGCCGAAAACAGAAAGCCGACCGTCAAAGAAAATGAACCAGAAATCAGAGTTAAGACCAACAAGGCGGGCAAATCGGCCAGTTTCAGGAGGAACACCTTCATAGTGGTGCTGACCTTCTCCGGGCTCATCATGTCGGGGTTGATCTTGTTGTTCGTGTGCAGGTGCAGGAAGATGCAAAAGGAGGAAGAAGGGGGCATTGAGATGATGGACCCGCCCAAGAAGAAGAACAAGTATCACACGAGTCCAAGATAAAATATTTAATAAACAACTTCGATATAAACACATCGGACAAAATTTATTCTTTTTCAAATTGTTATTTACTTGTGTGTTTTTCTATTTTTTATGTGTTTATTTTTAGTGTTTAGTTCAAGTAATTTATACGAAATACTTGTTTTACCCTGTAAATTTAATTTGGAGTATTTTCATAACAGGCCTTAAAGTGTTTTCTAGATCTGCTTATTGATTTCTTATTGTTATATTGTTCATGTTTCATCATTAGGAAATTGATATTTTTTTACAAACTTCTGCTTTTTTATTTTATTAATTTTTACTTATGGTTTTTTTTTATTGCAGTAAAAGTAAATATTTTCAAGTATTTTAAGTATTTAAAGTATTTTTAACTACTTTTTTGAAAATTTTGAAACAGTGTATACAGTTTAATACATAAAAATCCCGTAAAAGTTTATTTTACAAATCAGCCTAATCTGTTTTTTGTTTTTAACATCATATAAAAGTTAAATCAAATATCTTTGTGATAATAAATTTTAGTACTGTTTTTAACAAATTAGGTTTTCACTCTATAGATCAAAAAACCATCAAAGTTAAATGAGATTACTCAATTGAACTAACTTGTGCGTTTTTGATCAAATAAGGTCATTTTTTATCAAAAATTTAATAATAAATCAACTGAATTGCTATATACGAGGTACCTTCCAATGAGTAATAACCAACAAGCCAATTAATCTTTTAAAAGGAAATTAGATTTTTATCAAATTTAATGGCATTTTCTTAACTCTTTATTACGTCACGTAAACTTTCGATTAATTCTTTTGTCTGTTTGACAAACAAACTGTATAAATACCAATTTGATATTTGAGTCCGTAAAAGCTAAATTGTTTTATACTGTACTAATACATTGACGTTTTTATCTGGTGACGTCACTCACAATGCAGCCACTCGAGGAAGTCGTTGAATTAAATTTAAGGCGAATTCTGACAAGTGCCAGGTGTGATGGCTAATATGTATGAGCTTTCAATCGAAGCAATTCAAATAAAAATATGAGCAAGAATGCTGCTACCACTTAGTGATAATAGAATGTTAAGTTTTTGAGTCAGTTGGGCGTGTTACTTTTCCTGTTTTAAGAAGATAAGAATATTCAAAGATTTACTAGTAATCGAGATTAATTTAGCTTTAAAAAATGGCAAGCAAATTTTTCCATTTAGACAAGAAAATAATGTAATAAAAAAACTTTAATAAGATTAAGTATTTAAGAAAAAGTAAGACTTACTTTTAATTTTTAAAGTCAACTAAAGTTAAAAACATTTAAACTATTTTAAGACATTAAACTTTATCAGTTTGATACATTTTATACACCTAAAATTTTATATATGATATTATTTAAAAACGCTTATACAAAATCGTTGTGTTAAGCGTTTTTATAAATTTAAAATTTAAACTATTTGAGGCTTTTTTTAAATACCTTATATTAAGTTCATAAGTGTATTGCTATATTTTAAAAGTTACAAAATAATATATTTTGTCATTAAATACAATACTTTTAAAAACAATTACAGTAAAGCACAAGCACAATATTTTGATACAATAAGTTCAAACTAGTAAACTTTTATGTCAACCTTTAAATACCCTTTTTTGAAAAAATGCATTGTCACAACAGCTTCAAATGAAACAAAATTTTAAAAGTTATATAATAAACGTCGTTAAGCTTAACAGGCTTTTTAACTTATTCGAATGCTCAGTTAAGTTATATTTCTTCTAGAAGTTAGTTTTTCACAAAATACCCTTTTACTAATACAAATTCTTGTTACGAGGAATATTTTTTAGGCACTAATTGGAAAATAGTATCATAACTTAATTTGTTATATTGTTTGCTAGTTATGTTTTTTTTTCAAAACTTGTGCTGTACTGTAATTATCAGTAAAGTTAACATATGTAAACAATTTTATTCTAAATTAAAACACTTAACATTTTAAATTGATGGTAAATAATAAAAACGATTAGAAGAAATATTTTCATTTTATTTTAAAGATTAATTTATTATAACTAAAAAAAGTTATGAAAATAGTAAATAACATTAACTTAACAAATTCCTACTAAATTTAAAATACGTACTTTTTTATATAATTAATTTAACTTTAAAAAAATATTATTACCCAATTTATATTTAAGAAATGCTAAATCAGCTTGGTGAAATTTTTTAATTAATATTTTAGATTTTATGTTAAATCAAGAAAAAATTAACTTTAGTTAACAAATTTTTATGAAAAACATCGTGAAACAAGAATTGTAAAATCAAGTTTTATTTTAATATAATGTTTTTATCATTACTTAATCATTACTTTTTGTTTTGAACACTTTTGCATCTTCTTTTCTTAACACCTTCTACGTTTTTATCTGTCACAGATAGTTTTGAATCTGTTCAAATTAACAAGTTTTATTTTTAAATTAGGTTTTAACCATTAAAAGTATCAGATTTTCTTTAATACTTTTAAAAATGTACTAAAGTACTTAAAATAGATTTTTTTGTACAATGTTATGATTAGATACAGTAAGTTAGTTTTAAAACACTATTTATGTTTAGTAGTGCTGTCCCAAAAACATTGAAAATAGTTTTAAATTTAATGCTGTTGTAATAACACTAGACTTACAAAATCATAGTTGATTATTTTACATTTTTAAATAGAGTAACTGACATTTCATTTTTCATTTGTAATTGACTTACAACTGACATTTCATATATTCTGTGGTATATCAAAACTGTGTATAGCAGTAACTTAACTGATTTTCATACTCAAACAGGTCACTTTCTTAATAAATGGGAGAAAACTTGATAAGTAGTGGAAATAAAAGACTATCACCAATATGTTGTCAAAGTTAATGGATCAGGTCGCTTAACTATACGAAATCGCTATATTCTAGGAAAATTTAACCCTCCTGGTCGCAAATCTCTAAGCAGTATTCTTTATCTGAGAAAAGCAAACATATCACTGCAGAAGTTTGTCTTTCCTTGTAATGACAAAAAAAAAATTTCAAAGAAAATTTTGATGTTCTGTCCTTCCAGAAGGTAATAAGTGACAAAGCTGAAGATAACTATAGCAAGTTAACAACGTAAAACCAGCTACCTTCCTTTCACATACATTGTCTGTAAAAAATATTAAAACGAGCATGAATAAGAATATATAAAATGTTTAAAAAAAATTTTTCTAGGTTATTTTGTACTAATTGGTTTTTAATGTTTTATTATAACAAAGCATTGCTTTAACAAATTAACTAGGTAAACAGTTGTTAAACAGTTTGAATAGGTAAACAATAATATTTGACAAAATGTCGACCAAATCACAAAACAAGTTAAATGTTTTTTAACTTGTGTTGCACTCTAATTACTACGTTTACAATAAAACTAAAGATTCATAATTTACTTTTTACCTTATAGTTAAACCTTAAATAATTTCTTAGCATTTTTAAATTTACTTTTCTTTCCATAAGAAGTGTATTTAAGTATTTTAATTGTACCTTAAGTCGAAAATATGTTTAAGTTTTTAGTTTAGAAACTACATTTTAGCCTATTTGTTTAGTCAATTTGTTTCAATAACACAATGCAGCCTCGCTAATCAAGCCCTTACTAATCCGAAACCTCGCTAATTAAGACAGTTTCAATCAAGAAGTAAAATTAATCAACTCAGCTGAAACTAATGTTTTACTTTAAAACTTTAAACTGATATCAACTAAATTGCTTACAGCCTGTTTTGACATCGAAGTTATGTTTAGTTTATTTTTTTGTTCGTTGAAAAATTAAATTTATCATGCATTACATTATATAAAACAGGCATACCACCTAAAGTATGAGTTATGTTTTGTTTTTAGCTAGCCATAAAAACAAAAAAAAACTTTTCACAACATGGCCGGATTAGCGAGGATGCACTCTATCATTACAAATTTTATACAACCAGTTAAAATTTAATATTTGGTGATCTATTCTAGATTTAAACTAGCTTACGTCCTTACTTTATCCTAACAGTCTTTAACTTTTTGGCTTGTAACAAAATATAACTTAAACACCAATGTATAAATACTAAAGTGTTCAACTTTTAAAATAATTAAGTAATAAAATTTCAAGTTATCTTCAATATAAGTTCTTCTGCTTATTGATGTACTTTTGAAAAAATCTTTAAACTAGTATGCCTAAAAACTTTTTTTGTAGAACACTTAAAACAAATATAACCAATAAATAAATAAAATGTCGTTAGAAAACGTTTACTACAAAAAATTAGTACTAACTTAAAGTTTGTGTTCTAAATTATATTTATAAATATTCTATATTCCTAGCTAACTACTTCAAAGCTAAACATGCTAATAGTTAAAATTAAGAAAAATACTGCGGAAATTGATTTTTTATAACTAATTTTTTATAAATTTGACATAGTAAAAAGCTCCTCTGTCTAAGAAAAAACTCTTTTTTAGCTTAAATAGCGGATATATCAGGGTTTCCCAAACTTTTAAAAATTAGCCGTCTTTAAAGAAATAAAAAAAACTATGGCCCCCTTGTACTAAGATTACTTCAAAACTACCATAATAAAAACCCAAGACCTTCTTTTTTCGCTCTTCATCAGCAACTCCAAAATATCTACAGTTAAAAACGACTAGTGTCATTTTTTGCTTTTAATTAGAATTTCAAGAATACCTTGTGTAAGTTTCAAATTATGACCTCGTGGCCCCCTGGTAGCTCCTTTACTGCTCATCGCCCACTTTGGAAAACCCTAGCTATATACACCGTAGTATGTATTTTTGGCTTATCCCAAAATTCAAACACGTAAAAACACTAAACGTTAAAAACACATAAGCCGAAAATCAAATCGTTTTTTTTTCATTTGTATTAAGATGCGACTCACTACAAATACATATATATATACTGTGGTGGTTAGTAAAAAATTTAGCTGGTCCTTTAGTTGTTTCTCAACGACTTAAAAAGCAAATTGTATGTAACTGCTAGCACAACTAGCAGGGTTGAAACAATTCTAGGGTTCGCTGCATAATAAGTATTTCTTACTAATTGTCTAATTTTCTTTTCTAACATCTCTGAGCGTTTATTAATAAATGGAATTTTCAAAGTAACTACACATATGTATAGTACATCTGTCACAGATAGTTTTGGATCTGTGTGAAATAAACAAGTTTTATTTTATAAATCAGGTTTTAATCATTAAAAGTATCAGACTTTCCTTAATACTTTTAAAAATGTACTAAAGTACTTAAAATAGATTTTTTTAAATGTTATGTTTAGATACAGTAAGTTAGTTTTAAAACATTATTTATGTTTAGTAATGATGTCCCAAAAACATAAAAATAGTTTTAAAACTAATGCTGTTGTAATGACACTAGACTAACAAAAGTATAATTGCTTATAATAATTTTTTTAAATAGAGTACACATAACTGAAATTTCATATATTCTGTGCTATATCAAAACTGTGTATAGCAGTAAGTTAATTGATTTTTATACTCAAACAGGTCACTTTATTAATAAATGAAAAAAAAAAAAGATTAGTATAGGAACTAAAAGACTATCACCAGTATGTAGTCAAAGTTGATGGATCAGGTCGCTTAACTATACGAATCCGCAATTTTTTAGAAAATTTAACCCTCCTGGTTGCAAATCTCTAAGCAGTATCCTTTATCTGAGAAAACAAACATATAACTGCAGAAGTTTGTCTTTTCTGGTAATGACAAGAAAAAAGATTTCAAATTTTTTTTGATGTTCTGCCTTTCCAGAAGTTAATAAGTGACAAAGCTGAAGATAACTATAGCAAGTTTAACAACGTAAAACCAGCTACCTTCCTTTCACATACATTGTTTGTTAAAATCATTAAAACGAACATGAAAAAGAATATATACAATGTTTAAAAAAATGTCTTTTTAGCTTAAGTTAAATTTTTTTCAAGTTGTGTTGCACTCTCATTACCACGTTTACAATAAAACTATCGATTCATAATTTACTTTTCACTTTATAGTTAAACCTTAAATTATTTTTTAGCATTTTTAACTTTACTATTTTTACAAAAGAAGTGCATTAAGTATTTTAATTATACGTTAAGTCGAAAATATGTTTAAGTTTTTACTTTAGAAACTACATTTTAGCCTATTTGTTTAGTCAATTTGTTTCAAAGACACAATGCAGCCACGCTAGTCAAGCCCTTACTAATCCGAAACCTCGCTAATTAAGACAGTTTCAATCAAGAAGTAAAATTAATCAACTCAGCTGAAACTAATGTTTTACTTTAAAACTTTAAACTGATATCAACTAAATTGCTTACAGCCTGTTTTGACATCGAATTTATATTTAGTTTATTTTTTGGTTCGTTAAAAAATTAAACTTAGCAGGCACTACATTATATAAAACAGGCATATTAGTTAAAATATGAATTATGTTTTGTTTTTAGCTAGCCATAAAAACAAAAAAAAAAGCCTTTCACAACATGGCCGGATTAGCGAGGATGCACTCTATCATTACAAATTTTATACAACCAGTTAAAAATTAATATGTGGTGATCTATTCTAGTTTTAAGCTACCTTACGTCCTTACTCTGTCTTAACAGTCTTTAACTTTTGGCTTGTAACAAAAATAACTTAAACACCAATATATAATTACTAAAGTGTTCAACTTTTAAAATAATGAAGTAATAAAATTTTATGTTATTTTTAATATAAGCTCTTCTGCTTGCTGATGTACTTTTTAAAAATTCTTTAACCTAATATGCGAAAAAACTTTTTTTTGTAGAATACTTAAAATAAATAAAACCAATAGATAAATAAAATGTCGTTAGAAAACGTTTATTACAAAAAATTAGTACTAACTTAAAGTTTGTCTTCTAAATTATTTTTATAAATATTTTAAATTCCATGCTAACTGCTTCCAAGCTAAACATGCTAACAGTTAAAATTAAGAAAAATACTGCGGAAGTTAATTTTTTATTACTAATTTTATACAAATTTGACCTAGTAAAAAGCTCCTCTGTCTAAGAAAAAAAGTCTTTTTATGTTTAAATAACGGATATATCAGGGTTTCCCAAGCTCTTTTTTAAATTAGCCCTCTTTAAAGAAACTAAAAAAGCTATGGCCCCCTTGCACTAAGGTTACTCAAAAACTACCACAATAAAAACAAAAGACCTTCTTTTTTCGCTCTTCATCAGCAACTACAAAATATCTACCATTAAAAACGACTAGTGCCTTTTTTTGCTCTTCATTAGAATTTCAAGAATATTTTGTGTAAGTTTCAAATTATGAACTCATGGCTCCCTGGTAGCTCCTTTACTGCTCATCGTCCACTTTGGAAACCCAAGCTATATACACCGTAGTATTTATTTTGTAAATTAATTCTGGATTCTCCCGAAATTCAAACACGTAAAAATACTAAACGTGTAAAAACACATAAGCCGAAAATCAAATAATTTTTTTCATTTGTATTAAGGTGCGCCTAACTAAAAAGGTATATACTGTTGTAGTTAGTAAAAATTTTAGCTGGTCCTTTAGTTATTTCTCAACGACTTTAAAAACAAATTGTATCTAATTGCTAGCATACTGGAAGCTTTTTAGCTAAGAGTCTTTAACAGTTTCTAAAAGGGTATAAATTGTAACTAATTATAATTTTTAGCTGAGTAATAAAATGTTGTTATAAAAATTGCTTAAATCTAGCTTAAAACATGTATAACTTTACAGTGGCTTAAAAAAACAGTTTTGGATTTAAGATATCCAAACAGTAAGGTAGTCGTTGTTGTAGATTTTTAAGTAATTACTTAATTATTTAAACTTAAATCGTTGCTACTTAAAATATTTGTAAAAGCTGAGATATACTTATATCATTCAACACATACGCACTGCTGTGTTTAGTTTTGTTTGCAAAAATGAAGGCGTTTTATTTTATTTTATTTTTTGGCGCTTTGATAGTTTGAACGATTTCCAGGTAAGTTTTGACAAGTTTATAATTAAAATTACTTTTAAGTATAAAACTTTAAATAAGTTAATTGCTATTACCATATAAAAACTAATAAAAAAAAATTCGCAAGATTTAAGTTATAAAAGAAACAGTAGCTTTAAAAAGAGATTTAAGGATTATTTGAAAGCAAATATAAAAGAATTGTTTCTTAAAACCACATTAAAAAAGGAATGGACTGTTGTGTAAAAAATTTTTATAAAGACTTTACGATTTAATATATACTCATTTTAATTCTTATTTTCATTGGTAGTTAAACAAATTTTCAAAAAATTTAAAATAAGCAATATAGCAAATTGTTCTAATAGTTTTATAGTTTTAAATAGTTCGTGTGAGTCTTAATTCTGAATTTGGTAAATCGGTAATTAAATAAATTTTAACTACTCTAAATAAATACTTTTTTGTGTTTTTATTCTTTTATCAATTGAACATACTGCCTTTATTTCGTGAAATTTTTTTAGACTTAGTTTTGTTTCATTCTAAATTTTCAATTATTACATAAAACTTAAATAAAAATGTTAATAAAATAACAAATATATATTTCGTAATTTGATTTACTACCAGTAATTTAATGTTCACATAACTTAGTACCACAAGTTCAAAACAGATAATGTCAAATTAAAGTCTTTTCTATAATTTGAAAGCTATTAAAAATTTTATAAACTAATTTTTTTGAGCTAAAAACGTAGGTAATTAGAAAATTCACACATTGAATCATTCAACATTTTAAACATGTAGTTAGATTTTCACGTAAGACTGTCTTTTATCCACACTCGTATTTTCGTTATACTTACTGATCTAAAATATGTAGATTTATTTAGTTTAACACTTTTTCAAGGACTTTGTTTAATATATTTTCTTAAGCCTTGTAAATCAGCATTTAAGCAAGATTAAAAGCTTAATACAATGATAAAACATAAAGATTCTAATAAAACTTAAAAACGAACAAGAGAATTTTAGTACAGTTATAAATTACAACCACAAAATAAAATAAGTTAAACACTGTTATTGAAGTTCTTTAAAACTCTATCTCCTTAAAAAATCATATTTATTAATTTGAAGTAACAGATAATTGTTTTTCTTGGTTAAAGAAAAACTCTTATTGTAGAATAGTTATATATTAATATAAATATTTTGTTGCAAACATTTAAAACTAAAATTAAAGTTTCATTTTTATTTTTATGAAATTTAAGTTTTTATTGGACCACAACTTTAATGTTAAAAAATAGCTAAAAAACTTCAATTAACTTTATAATCAAATTTGTTTAAAAATAAGTTTATAGAAGTTTTAAAATTACAAAAAGGATTTTTTTTAAATTTTATTTAATATCTTAAATTAAAACTTTAGATTTGTATGTTTTAAACCAATCTTTTTGTAAATTGAAACTTTAATTGTAAACTTAATTATTTTTACAAACAATAAAAAGTTATTAAAAACAAAGTTGTATTTATTATTAAACTTAAGTATATTAAAAAATCTTTATTTACACAAAACAAACATAAAAAAAAACATTTAATTGTATAAAGTAGTATATTTTGATTAATATACTGTTAAAAATATTTTTTTTACGCTATTGAAGTAAATGTTTTTAATCTTCTTTTATAAGTTTCAGTTTTAATAAAAAAGTATTTTTGTAACTAATTACTATAACCTTGAAAGTATTTTGATTTGCGAACCTTTTATGTTGTGATTTAAACTCTATCTTAAAAAAAAGTTAATAGTATATATTTTAAGCGGTCATGTAAAAAAAAAAAAAACTCTTTGAAAACATTTTAATTTAACAATAAGCTTTAAAAAAAAGACCGTCTTAGTTTATAGTTAAACGAAACTGAACTAACTTTTATTTTTCAACTTGGTTGTTTTATTTTTTAGCCTTTTGTAATACAAGCAACTAATAGCAGACAGCGATAGTAAACAAGTTCCCAACAAAATCAACGCTACTGTTAAGCTGGTTTTAAGTGCTTGAAATTGTTCTGTAAAGTTGTTTTGTTGTAACTTGTGTATTCAAAAATTGTGCTTAAACTTAAATTGTACTTGTGAGATTTTAAACTTACAAACTTTAGTGTTTCAAAAACTCTTGAACAGTTAGCTTTATTGTATAATACTACCATCTTTAAGAGCATTGGTTAAGTCAAACTCAAAATTTTCCTATCATACTGTAAATAAATTCATTAATTAAGAGTAATTGATTAAATAATATTTCTTAAAAACTCCACTAAATAAACTTAACTCAATGATTTAAATTTTTAACATTAATACATACGACAGTAAGAAAAAATAATTATAAAGACTAAAATATATATTACAAAAATACGAAAAAACTGTTATAGTCTCTCACTAGGCTAACCAAAAATGTTACTAAATAGTTTAACTGAATAGAAAAACAGTTAGACTTACTGTATGTGTTTAGGCTTCTAAAAGTGCAAACTTTGTCGTTTCCATTGTGGAGAGTCACGTTAATATTAGCTTTTTCATCCCCAATGAAAAGTGTAGAATAACATTCTATAGTAGAATAATTGCAATGAAAAAGCGCAAAAAGGTCGTCCGAACCTTGACTGCTGTTCATCATACCGTATTTAAACTTTTTGTTGAAGCGTTCCACGTCAGATTGAACTTCCCAGTACCAAACAGCGTCGCTGCGTTGTTGCCAAGACAAGGTTGCTTGAAACACGTTTGATTTCGTGACGTCATCAGTGAGATGCCTCACTTTGAAGTCGCTATCATTTCCACAGTTTTCTGTGAATTTTGTAAAAAATAAATTTTATGTTGAATTCTTTATTTTTACATCTTATATATGTAACTGTATATATTTTATTTATCTGTTAAACGTATTTTGTTTTTACCACAAAATGAACATTGTAACAAAAAAACAAGTTGTTTGTTAGTTTAATTACTAATTTGAAAGTATGTAACATGAGTACGTGAATGCATGTATAATAAGAAATTATTTTCTTCTACTCTAATAATTATTTTGTAAGTAGTAATAAAAATTGAAACTACAAATAACCAAAGAAAAATTAAATTAAGTTGTTGTGGATAAAATTAATGTATCACAAATACTCCGTTTTTAATGTGTGCTTTTTAAAAACAAAGTAATATTTTCTTGCTTTCATAAAAATATATTTTTTGTTTTAAAACTACTGTTTCACTTATAACTTATAAGCTTGCGAACAAGTTTTTATTGTTTCTTATATGATAAAAGCAGTTGAATTATTTTTCAAAAGATACTCAAGAGCAATTTACAATTAACTAACTTAAAAAAGCTTACCTGGAATTCGTTCTGGACTAACTATCGAAACACAAAATAACAAAACAAAGAGCATGAAACAAAAAACCTTCATTTTTGCAAAAAAAAAAACTAAATAGAGCAGTGTGTATGTGTTGAATGATATAAGTATGTCTCAGCTTTTACAAATTTATTTAAGTAGTAACAATTTAAGTTTATATAATTCAGTAATTACTTTAAAACCTTATAACAACAATTACTTTACTGTTTGAATATCTTTAATCCAAAACCATTGTTTATTAAGCTACTTTATTGTTGTATATGTATTAAGCTAAAATTTAAATAATTTTTCATAACAGTCATTTTACTACTTAGTAATAAAATAAATTTGATAACAACTTATACCCTTTTAGAAACTGTCAAAAACTCTTAGCTCAAAAGATTCCAGTATTATAGCAATTACAATATTAGTTTTAAGTTGCTGAGGAATAGTTGAAGGCACAGTGGGCTGGCAAGTGGCCATTGACTATTTTCGCAACTAAACAGTTAAAGCAAGATTTTTATTTAATTGTTTAGAGCGGGGTTTCGTCTTTTAGAAACTGGGTTTGTTTCTGTTCTGCTTAAAGTATACTAAAAGTTATGTAAGCTTAAATGTAGCCAAAGTTTGCTTTTTTTAAATTTAAAAAAACCTCGAAAAATGCTTAAATTTTTGTCAAAATTAAGGTCTACATCTACTGTTAAAAAACACCTTAAAAGCTTTTATACAAATACTTTTTTTTAAGTTTTTTCGTTTCTTTGGTTTAGTGTTGATTGAAAAAAGTCAAAATTCTTTGAATATTTAAATGTAAAAGTATATTATTTCTCATTTAAAAAATCTTCTATTCTCGCCGAAAATTCATTGATGATTTCTGGCAATTTAGGGTATTCTTCAGGGTTAATTTTCTCAATTTGCCACTTTATAACCAACATAATTTTTTTTCATAATTTATTAAAAATGACAAGGAATCTTTATACAAATTTACAGACAAATCTATCATGTGGAATATAACTATTTTTTTAGGTTTTGACAAGCGATATTTCTGTTAAAAAAATTGATATAATATCCTATCCCTGGTTTTTCACTATGACAAAAAAAAACCATTTTGTATGTTCTAGAAGGTTCTTAATGTGTATAGATTCACTTACTTATGTTTACAGATCATTTAAGCTTTAAGAATGATAAGAACAGTTAGTATTGGTCAAAACATGGTAGCTTAGCATATGTTTTTGTTATTGAAATAGTTTTTTTTTAACTATTTTAGCAAATTAAAGGTTTTCTTGAAAAACCGTATCCCAGAGGCCATGGTGGAACTTCTACAACAGGTAACGTGGTCAAAACTTTGCTAAACACCAATGATAGGAATCTGCTGACGAAGCATATTTCTGATGTTAGTTTAAAAGAAAACATTGAAAAATTGTTTTTTATGTTTCCATTATTTTATGCCTCATAAATTCTAACAGAAAGATTAATGTAGAGAAATACTCAGTTTTATGTCAAAAAACAATGATGCTGGTCATGTCGGTTAAATGGATCCGCTTTACACCAACTGCGCATACTGTTCATGACATAGTGCTGAACTAATTGAGCAAAACAACGGTAGAGGTTTGCTAAATTACACCGAAAGTGGATTGGAAGCTAACAACAAGTTTCTAAGACAGTACAGAATGAACTTTTCAAGGAAAACTTCTCAGTATGAAAATTTAACAGACTGTTTAAATCGATTATGGGACAAGAGTGACTACGATGTTAACAACACTTTAGACAAACTGAAACGCACTTATTGTAAGGAAGTTGTACATACTGCGCGAAGTTGTTTGCAGCTAAATGAAAAAAAATCATCATGTAGTTCAGAATGGGAAACGTTGTTACATATGCTTTGTGCTACTGAATAGAGTGTTTTATTTATTTTAGAAACTTAATTTCAAAGAATTTTTAAGAACTTACTGTTTTAATTATATTTTCTAGTAAATTTAAAGTGCTTTATTTTTAATCACAGGCTAGATTATTTTGTTTTTTGCACTGTTTTGCAACGAATAATTTTTATTGTTCAAAATGTTTACGGTTTTTTTATTTTGATAAACTAGTACAAATGTAACGTAATTAATAATACAAACTTTGATATACAACGATCAGCCTTAAATTTAAAACAAACTGTATTTAGAGTATAGTTTCACCCGGCTTGATACTGAAAATTCATTCATATTTAAACTAAAATGGGAGTAAATGTGACTCTCTTGAGGTAGCCAATTATTGTTTTCTTTTTTTTCAAGTTTCTTTCTTTAAAGTTTCATTAGAAATTAAAATTTTAACTATTTTTTAATAAAAACAAACATTATTCTTATTGTAACACTAAGTGTATTATAGTGCTTTTTATGACAGTTTTATGTCAATGGCCGCTTGATCCCCGTTTTCAGCCCACTGTGGAAGGACCAGCTAAAAATTTTACCAACAATATTAGTCTATACAAATTTGTAGGTAGCCGCATCTTAATACAAACAAAAAATAAAATCTGATTCCCAGCTCACGTGTTTTACACGTTTAGTATTTTGAACGTGCTTGAATTTTTAGAAAAGTCAGAAGTAATTTATAAAATGCACATTACGGCACATATAAATTTTATTTAAGCTAAACACAGCTTTATCTTAGACATTGTAGCTTTTTAATTGTGTCAGATTTTTATGAAATTTGTTATAAAAAACAACTTCCGCAGTATTTTTTTTTAATTTAACTGACATATGCGTCTATGTGACGAACTTGATTCGCTAGGCTATGTTGTGCAATTTTTTTTTGTAGCTACGGTCAGCTAATGACAAAACGTTTTTGAAGTCAAATGCCTATCTAATATAATGCAATACACGCCAAATTTATCTTTTAAACGAACCAAACAATTCTAAAAGAAAAAATAAACTAAACATAACTTCGACAAACTTAAACATCAATTCAACGAAATCAAGTCATGCTGTAAACAATTTAATTTACTTCAATAAAAATTTTAAAGTTAAAAATCGGTTTTAGCTTAATTGATTTAAAAATTCATTAAATTACGAAAAATACGCTCAAATTATTTGGTTTTTGGACCTGGTGCACAAAAAAAAAAATCGGTTATCGAGTCGCACACCACTAATATCTTTTAACGTCTTGTCCATTCTCGTTAAGTCTATTTCTGATTATTACTAATTAAAGCTATATCTCGACTAAACCAGTCTTAATTAATGAGGTTTCGGATTAATAACGGCTAGATTAACGAGGGTGCATTGTGTTATTGAAACAATTTGACTAAACAAACAGGCTTAAGTAAATACTTAAACATATTTCGACTTAACGTAGAACTAAAATACTTAATACACTTTTCGAAATGATAGCAAGTTTAAAAATGCTGAAAGTATTAATTAAAGTTTATAGTTAAACATAAATCAAAAATTAATAGGTTTAATATTATCGTTGGAATTAAAGGCAACACAACTTATTTAACTTGTTCATGATTAAATCAACACTTTTTAAATAGTCTTGTTTACCACTTAAATTTATTTTTCAGAGTTTCTAATATTACTCAAACAAACATATATATATATACATCTATAAATATTACTTTTCAAAGCCATATAACTTACAAAAAAAACACAAACGTTATATTTTAGTTTTTTTTATTTGAAGATGTCAAATTGCAAATTTGATAATTTGAAAATCATACAAAGTATATAATATTTTGTCGAAATAATATATAGCAATTCAAAAATATTAAAGTTCTTCTTTTGCGTCTTTTAAACAAAATAAGGTAAGTCGTCATATACTTGCTAGCCAATTAAAAAGTTCTTCTGCTAGATCAACAACTTGTTTTTTGTCGTATTTTTTCTTCTTTTTCGAGAAATCAACTTTAGTAGATGATGTTTTTTTGACAGGGTGAATATTTTTGACAACTCTGACATCACTTGCAAGTTCTTTGTCCTCCTTATTATAAGTTTTCTTGTTAGAAGTCTTATTAGCAGTTGATAGTATTTTCAAAGAATCTTTCTTATCTGTGGATAAAGTTTTCAGTCTAAGCTTTTGTTCTCGCCTTTTTTTGCATTCGACTTCTAAGCTCTTTGTTCGAATAAGAGCTTTTTTCTAATTTCTGCAGCATACCCATCTACTTGTATTAAGAATTTTCTCTCATTTTCACGGAAAAGACTTAATTGCTTACCAAAACAATTATTAAATCCTACAAAATCGTAAAAAAACCCTTTGAACATTTTCTGTTAACAGATTGTCGAACAAATTTATTGCAGTATCGTATGCGCATTGGATCATATTTTTCTGCGAATAAAGAAAGAGTTTGTCAAACTGCTTGACCAGAATGGCTTCAAAATTTTCTGTTACTTCATCTTCACTTAGCATTTTTGAAATCGACATAAAATATTCAATAACCAATTTTTCGTGAAAGAAGCTTTTTGGCCAGTGCCTGACCATTCTTTTTACAATTAAAGTTTTGTACGACGGAAAAACGTGGATAAACTTTTTGATTGTGCTCAAAACGACTACAAGTTTATCTTTTTCTGCAACACCGTAACGTAATTTTTCACTGTTATTCCATTCAATGTAAGTTCTGCTTTGAAATTTTTTGTAAGTGTTAAGTTAGTAAAGTATCAAGGTTTTAATGAATCTACTTTCTCTGTAGGAGTAGTCTGTGTATTTCAGGATCACGTATATCATCCTCATTAGTACATATTGCTCTTTCTCTATCATGCGGAGTTCCTTCGCATTTTTTAAGTGTATATCACTTCTAAGATTTTAATTTTGAGAAAAGTATCTTTTTCATAGTGTTCAAAATCACATCTTTGCTGACGAAATTGCGAATTATAATGTTTTTCAGTAACATATTACCGATTTCTTGAAACAGTTTGTGGTCAGTACACAAAAAACTAGTTTTTATAAGGATAAAGCCATAATTTTCACAATGTTTTCGTTGTCACTAGCACCAAGGCAGATATAAGCGACAAACTTGCAATATTTTTCGGATGCTTTATTTTCTTCTTTGTCAATTGTTACAGACAAAGTTTTATAGACTTTTCTAAATAACTTACCTTTTTTATAGTTTTTATTCTTGTATGACCGGATTATAGATTTGAACAAGTCCAAATCTGATAAGAATAGTTCGGAGTCTTCAAATCTTTCAGACTTGCTGAAATGCTTCAAGGCGTTTTCTACAGCTGCAGTCTTTACTTGGTGTGAGATATCCATTATCTTTATTATGAGTTATTTAGTTCTGTATAAAATAAAAGCGAATTTTAGTATTAAAACGTACTGAAAACATTTATGAAAAATAGTAGCCAAAACAATAGCGAAATAAATAAATTTTGCTTCTTATACTTTATTTTTTGACTATTTAAAAGCAATAAGTACTAACAAATATGTTTTTATCTCATTTTATCAAAGTTTTATATAAAACACTAGTAACAAAAATTAATATATTTTATTTAAATATGAGTTAATACATGTTTGAGTTTAAATATAAATTAAAACATCATAAAATATTACGTTTAAAATTCTTGTACGGCCAGATTTTATTCCTTTAAAAAAAAAAAGCTCAGTTTATAGCAACCCTAGTTATATTAACCGAAATAAAAATCAAATTGATTATATAAGACTAATCAGTTTAACTCGTTTAAATCAGAGATTTCCGATTTCTAAATCAGAATCAAAAATTTCACCAGAAAATTGTATACCTATCTCACTTCTATCTAATTAAAAAAATATAACAATTTCTTGTTCAGTTTTATTAAGAATTTTTGGATTTAAGAAAATAATTTAAAATGTAGATCAGTGGTTGTGAAGCTGTTGAAAATCTGTGCACACTTAACTGCGCATAATATTTTATGTGCACCTAAGTTACAAACTACTGCGTTTGAAATGGCCGGGACACGAAACTAAGTTCAACTTTATAAAAAGACTGCGCCAATTTCTGCGCTTTGTTGGCTGAACCAAGCTTATTTACAAACTAAAAACTCACACAAACTTAGGCTTTAATAATTGCATTTGGTTATATTTCTAATTGTTTTTTTGTATATATGATCTTAATTTTTCAATAGTGTTTTGTTTCTATGCTCGCCAGGTCGGCGGAGCGAGAATGATAAGTTTGCCAATGTTTACAGAACTAAAGGGGAAACTAGCCAGTTGTTAATGTCTATTTCTGTAAACATAACAAATCTTGTTTAAACATTTTAAGAGGTTTTAAACGTATAGCATTATGAAAGCCTTACTAAATAACTACTCAAACATAGAAAAAAAATTTACAATAAGATATAAGTCAATTGAAAAAATATGTAATTTGTAAACTTAACCAATTTTATAAAGAAACTAACAATATAATTAGTAGTCTAATCACATAAGTAAGTAATTAAGTTTAAAAAAATTTTAAGTACTTGATTTGTGATACTAAAAATTTACGAATTTTATTAATTAAAGTAAAATATAAAATTAACAAAAAGGTAAAAAATTATAAATATTTATCTAATTTTATCTTAGAAGTTTTTTATATAATATATTTTTTTACACATCTTAATTTTAAATCTAATTATTTATGTGTAGTTAAAAATATTTCATTTATACTATGTATATAAAGATTTTACTAAGAAATCAATTTATACTACATAACTTTATTTTGTTAGATTAGTTTTTACTAACTAGATTTGACAAAATTTAATTTAGCTTTTTGTTCAAATGCATAATTTTGTTGAGTATTTTATTTTAAACATAAAACTAGTCAATATTTCACCTTTAGAAAATTTAATACGAATATTTTTTATTCAAAAAATGTATTTTTAAACTTTTAAGGCGCTTAGCAGAGCTGCAATACCATCTGTTATCTTGAAACAGATGGTATATTTAAACAAACTTCTAGTAGACATTTGATAGAAACATAGATACTGCAGCAATAACTTGGTAAAGTAAAAAAAAAACTTTCTATGCATGTTAAACAAGTCTAATACAAAATTTCCTTTTTATGTGACACTGGATCTAATATTTGAATACAGATAAAACTATTTGACATTATTAACTAAGGTGGTCTAAATTAATTAAGCAAGAGGTAAGTATCATAAATAAAATAAAATATACAAAAGTATTAGTTAAATACTTATATTACACTGAAATTAGATAATGCAAACTTTTTTCCACAACTTAGATTATTCACAAGGTGTTCTGCTATCGCAGATTTTTTTATTGCATTTTAGACTGCAGTACTTTTTTCGTTTTTTTTTTGTCTTTAACATACATATAAGTAATAACATATCATGCGGTAAAACCTAGGGTTCTTTTCATGTCAAAACCAATACTTCAACGTTCGGAAAAAGACCTAATGACACCTCAAAAAAAGAGTCTTTTAGTTTACAAGTTTAAATGCTGCTGTGACATCAGCTACATTGGTCAAACGTCTCGACACCTCACAACTAGAATAAAGGAACATGTTCCCAAGTGTATCATTTCGTATATTAAAGACAAAAAAAAAGACGAAAAGAGTATTGCAGTCAAAATTGCAATAAAAAAATCTGCGATAGTAGAACAACTTGTGAATAATCCAAGTTGTGGAAAAAAGTTTGCATTATCTAATTTCAGTGTAATGCGACAATGTTCAAATACATTGGAATTAATTAGATTTGAAGCCATTTTAATACATTTAAACAAACCAAATTTATGCAAAAAGAAAGAATTTGATTACACACCCTAGCCTTACTTAATTAAGACCATTTTGTGTTGATTTTTAAAGTTTTGTTGATTACATTTTCGTTGATAACATTTACATTTACTTAATTGATCAGTTAATTAGTTTGTAAAAGTTTTTGTATATATACTTGTTGTGTTTTATTTTATTGTTTCAATTGTAATTTCCCTGAAGAGTATTTAACGAAATATATTGGAATGAAAGAAATTTGAGAGTTCTTTTATTCATTAAAAATTATAAAATAAAGTCTGATGTTTAAATTACTAAAAATTTAATTTATTAATGTAATCAAATTATTTCTATCTTTTAATTAGTTATTATGGAATACTGCTAATTTGGACAAACAGATACAATAATTAGAATTCGACATATAAAAGTAAAAACTATTAACAACATACTAAAACAAATAGAAAACCATTTTTATGGTGAAACTCTAAAGTTTGAAGTATTTTTTCTCAGCCATTTGAAAAGCTAATAAAATATTTTTTTAGTTAGTTAGTAAAGAATACTTAGTTAGTTTACTCTATGTGCAAAAAAGCTTCTATATGCTAATACATGAAATTATGTCTTTAAAATTTATATGAAGGTAATTTGTTATGCTGTTAGCTAGCTAATGGATGATATTTTTTTTTTTAAGATAAAATATTTTTTAAATTTGAAACGATCTCTGATAGATTTGGCAAAGCACAGAGAAGGATGAAAAATATCAAATTTATGATGATTATGTCTGGAAATGCTTTGAAAATGTATGCTTTAAGTTAAAATTTCCTAACTTAACTAAATCTTGCTCATTTTTAAACACTTCTCAAATGAACTTAAGAAATCGTCAGAAAATTGCTGCTAAAACTATAAAAGACTTTACTATTTCAAAGCCTACACTTTTGAAATTTCTCGGTTGACCAAATAAAATTTTGCAAGTTTATATACCCTTTTCAGTTATAAAACAAAAGGTACTACAAAGGTAGATAAACTGACTAAATTTAGGTTTTTGAGTGAAGCGAGCAATAGGTTACGTAAAAGTTTGTTCGAAAAGATCAGCAAACAAACTGCTACCGATAGTTCGAAGAATCTGTTTACCAGGTACCAGAGTACGGGCGTATTGACGAGTAAGTGAAGTTGTACAACTAAGAGACAAACATGAATCTGTAAACTATAAACTGCATTTTATTGACCCTCTACCTGAATCTCACACGCAGTTTGTTAAATTTTCTGTGATAAGCTTAACACGCGTTGTAAACAAGGAAGGGAATTAGAAAAAATTAGCATAAAAATTTAAATAAGATCTTTAGAGAAAAAATAAAGATGAACATTTTTTTGAAAGCAGTATTTTTTTCAACAATTTTAATATACGGCTGGAATTCTACCATCCAAAGCAAGCATCTCATTTAAGTTAAAAAATGCTTGCGAGCAAAAAATATAGTTTTAATCATTTTTTCAACCTTTACTTTAAGAAATAAAATAAGAAACTGAAATGTAATAAAATATATTTGTGCAATTTATAACACTTCAGAAACTATCATTTAACAAAAATAAATTTAGAGAGTATTTATGTTGTTGTATTTTTTTAATCAATAGTTTTACGATTGGTATTCAAATTTAGTTGTTATTTTGATAAAATTCGAACAAAATGAAATTATAAACAACTGCTATAAAAATGGCTTAAGATTAGCTTTGAATAAAATTTTTAATATAATTCAGGGTTCATTGAGCAAATAAATCATGATTTTTAAACCATCATTTAAAATAAAAACTTCTTCAAGGACTATTTTGCAGTAGCTTTAAAATACAGAGCTTTGATAAGAGTATAGCAGAGGACTTTCAATATAAATTATCATGCTCAAGTAATTGTGTAGCCGTTGTATCTTTATAATATTGCAGCTAATGTGTAAGGTAGAGTGTCCTAACGGGGACTACATCTTAAGTCGAGGGTCAATAACTTGTAAGGGGACGAAAGGGGGAGGGGATTTTTTAAAATACTAAATTTTTAAATACAGTTTTTTTTTAACTTTAAATTACATGTTCGAGTAATTTTTTTAATTTTGTAGGAGTGACATATGGTATGTCTGCCCTAACGTAAGATACTACAAATTATATAAATGTTACTGAAGTAGAATACTGTAAAATAGTTAAATGCTTAAGACAGGGTTTCTTAAAATTGTTTAAACCAAAACATTTCGGAAATTATTGTCTATCAGGAGGCAATAACTAATACATCGGCTTAATAATAAATAGGTAATACAATAGCATATACTAGTAAGTAGGCGATATCTATTAAATAGGCCGACAATATTTAGACCTTCTGCCAAGGGGTCAATTATGGTAAAAAGTTTTGGAAACCATTGGGTACTGTATAAACTAAACTACTTTTGTTTTACATACCGTGGCAAATATTTTCTTAAATTTTCAAACACGGTTAAACTCAAACTTCTCCCGAACCTTAACAAGTATAAAACCACAACCAATTAGTTTTATATTGTAGTACATGTGGGTGCATCGCAACATTTTTAACACACTTTCTGTAAACTTAAATGTAAGTTTTACCATTATACTATTTTGGAGCAAAGTTAACAATTTCTCTCCTTCTTACCTTAGTTAAATTTTAAAAAAATAGTCTTTTTTTAAATCTAAAGTTTATTGCGATTGAACTACAATGAAATTCCTAAAGCTTTGTGATCCTATTGTGTATTACTGCCGCACAGGTCCTTGATAAGGATATTGCTGGTGCTGGTGGTTGGGGTGCCTCTGCTGCCGTCCTCCATGTGGGTACATCTGCTGCATTGGCGGTTGGTTCATCACACGTTGCTGCTGATGGCCATTCATCTGGTAATGCATCGGTCTTACCTAGTATAAAAAGTTTACCTTGTTCACTTCTATTTATGTTGTACTTTTAATTTGCATACCATAGTTTTGTTAAATATACTTGTTATAGCTAAAAATTAAACTTGTCATATTTTACTACTTAAACAAAACTTTAACAATTAATATGTTTTAATCTAATTTATACTAATTTTCTAGAAATGATTGCAATGAAACTACCTGTTGCTGATGACCGTACATCTGGTGATGCGGCGCTGCGTTGTACATCGGAGGCTGCTGCGCGGGTCGGTTGGTCAGCCTCAAGTTCTCCATCTGTTGGATCAACTGGTCCTGATGCTGCAGCATGGCTTGCTGCTGCTGACTATGTGGACGGTTCATCTGAGGCTGTTGATACACACGTTGATCTTGTGGCTGCTGGTAACCCATATTGTAGTAGCCAAACTGATGCTGGTCATGGAACTGGTTTGGCGAGTGGTTCGAATTGTGAGAATGGCCATTTGCAGCTTGCTGTTGTTTGGCTGCCTAGAAGAATGTAGGGTAACTATGTATAACTCAATATATGTATTAATAAGTTTATTATTTAATAGTTAGAATTAAAAAAATATGTTTTACCATAAAGTTATAGCATATATTTTGAGCATATACATACTACATAAGTAGGTTTTTTTTTCATTTATTATTTGTATTAATAATAAAGTGTATACTTACTTTTTTAGCAAGGTTCCTTTCTGCTTTAGTCATTTTCATTGAAACTTCGAGCATACGGTCGGAACATACGACTCCATTCAACGCATTTATAGCGTTGAAAGCAGATTGGGAATGTTTATATGTCACAAAGCCGTAGCCAAGATGTTTCCTTCCTTCGTACATAACCTATAAGTATTACAATATTTTGAAAACTTGTATAAATCTTAACTAAACAGCTTCCTTAGAATTCAAATATGAAAGACGAGAAAACGTTTTACTTTTACCTAAAGAATCTAAACTTCATTAATTAAACTATATTTTATTTAACAAGTAAAAAAAAAAATATGTAGTTTTAAACCTGGCAAGCATTGATATGGCCATAGGGCTGGAAAATTTGCCGAAGCTTCAAACCATCTATGTGATAAGAAATCCCGTTGACGTAGAGAACTCTGTTCTTGCGCTCCAGTGCAAGCTCCGCCGCCCTCTGGTTCTTGTCTCGGGCAAAATCAACGAACAAATTCTGACTTCCCAGTCTCGAGTTGTTCATGGCGCTGATTGCATTTTGAGCGGCTTCAGCGGTACTGTAGCACACGAATCCGAATCCTTTCGACACTCCACTATCGCGCATGACCTGTAGAAATAGTTGATGAGCAATCAGGAATTAATTTTCATGATCAATAAACATTATAACATATTTTTAATTTATTAGATGTTTTATTTTGTTTATAGACCTTTGTTCTAGGTACATATTGACTTAACTTAAGTCATTAGAATTATTATTTTATATATGTTAAAAGTTTTAGAAAATTCAATATTCAGGCTTGAGTGACTAGTTTTATAGTTATCGTTGATAATGTCAAAAAATTGCTGCAGACTAAATAAATATAACAAACCTTGGCTGAGGTGATGTCGCCAAAGCGTTGGAAGGCGTCACTGAGAGTTCGATCATCGATGTTGTCATCCAGATTCTTGACGTAAACGTTTCTGCCTTTACTCAGATCCTGCAGCGCTTTCTTGCGGTTGACGAACTCGTTCTTCAGCGTGTTGCTTCTCTCTGCCTTGTTTTGGGCGCGGTCCACATAAATCGTGTGCTCTGTTGTAGAACGAAAAAACTTTAAAGTTTATGTATTTCAAAAATAGGTGTTTAATCAAGATTTGTTTTTGAAAGCAATTTCCATTGACTAATAATAGTGTTCAATGCATATGTTAAAACATTCTAGATTACCTAACTTGATGTAAATTTGTTATTAACTTAACTTTATATTATCAAATCGTCATTTTTTTAATATTATTTGTTGTTTTATTCTAAAATGTTATTAATATCATACATAACATACTTACCTCCAATTTTGCTGTTGTTTAGCTCCTTTTTTGCTCTTTCAGCAAATTCATGACTCTTCATAGAAACAAAGCCGTAGTTACGTCCCTGGTCGTCTTGCATAACCACAGCGTTCTGAACCTCACCGTGTTTCTGTATTAAGTAGCTTATTGAATTTTCTGAGTAAGTTTTCAAGTGTTCCGTTTATTATTATATAAATGTACACGTTTTTATATAAAATCTTAAACTAAACCTAAGATGTCTTACTCATAGAGTATAGCATTGAGATATTAATTTTGTAGTATGCTTATGTAAATGTTAACTAACATCAAAAAGCTCCCTTAGTTCTTCATCAGTCATACTACCGATGTTTTTCACATAAAGGTTAGTGAAGTTGCTTGCAGCGTCTTCGACTCGTTTGTGAATGGTTCGATGGTATCCTACAAACACCTGAAACAAAATACTATATTTTAATGGTCGTTAAAAATTCCTAATAAACAAGTTAAAATAAAATGTGAAACTAGTATACAGCAAAAAAATATAATAATTAATTATCAATTATTTTTAGTTTAGAATAACATTTTCTTTTAAATGCCTTCTTGAAATGTTTTAAAAATATTTTTATAAAAACCAACAAACCTCTTGCTCATCATTTGCATTCAACTTTTTTCCATTCATTGACTGGATGGCATTGGCAGCAGAAGTTTCACTCTCAAACTGGATGTACCCATACTTAGTGTTGGATAGATCCTTGTTTGGCTTGGGTGAGTCTTCGACCTGGAAAAGAAGAATTTTATTTTAAAGTTTGATCAACATGTGAATAAACTGCTTCTCGAGGAATAAACTTCAAGGGATACATTTAAGCCATAGTTACCCAAATAAATTAACAATACCACTTTTAAGGATTTTTTTTATTGGTGCAGCTTTTCATACAAAAAAAGGTTACCATAAGAGGATGATAGTTGAACTTTCAAACTTAATTACAGTTTTAAATTGACCTTGCAGGAAAGAATAGGTCCAAACTGCAAAAATACATCATTTAATTTCTGTTGATCGTAACTGTTCGGTATATTCTTGAGGAAGACATTGGATTTTTCAGGCAGCTTGTTCTCAAAATCCGGCTTCCACTTCAATACTCTGACCACATTTCCGTGAATTTCCTTGTTATTCAGCTCCCGAATTGCATTCTCAGCTGATTTAATTATAAGTACATAATCAAGAGCGGTGTACGTCATTATTTGTGATTTACTTAATATTTATGTACTACGAGACTTAATTATTGAATCATTAAACATATTGATTAATGAAAAACTAGCCGAGAAAAAATATTGTTTAATAAGATGCTTTTCGTAAAAGATCAATATATTTAATAATACTTTGAACTAATAAAACTTATTTTCAATATAAAAAGTAAGTTATAAACTTAATTATTAACCGCGGTAATATGAATGATTTAAGGTATTTTGAAAACTTCGCAAAGTATAATCAAGAATAATTATTGAATATGGCGACACCGCGTCGTTAAAACAAGCATAAAAATTAAAATATTGTCTAAAACTAAACCCACAAAATTTTCCAAAAATTAGGTTTTTTATCATTAAATTGTTTCATTAATGCCAACAAGTTATTAGTTTTTTTAAGTTAACTAAATACGCTTTAATATTTAGCTGTAAAACAAATAAAAATACATATTCTGGAAAAATAAAAATTTAAGTACGCAAAAAAAAAATGTTTTTGTAAAAATACAAGCCACGGAAAAGCTATTTTTACTGTCGAAATAAAAACATACCTGCAACTTGATCTACCATCTCGACTTGTGCATACTTTTTACGAAGAACGGTATAAAGAATCATCACACTAGAAACTGTTCCGTGCTCACAAAATGTTTCGGTAAGGTGTTTTTCATTCACATTCGGGTGTAGGTCTCCTACATAAACGCACGTTTGTTGATCAATAACTTCTGACATTTTTTTCTGTTTTATCTGAAATTAATGATTACCAATACTTATAAAAAAATATATTTAGTTAGTTTTACTTTATATATTGTATGCGAATAATAAAGGTAAAGTGTTACTGATAACTTGATAAGGTTTTAATAAAAAAATAAACTTTTTTGTTAAACCTTTACATTTATAATAATTTATTAAAAATTGGAAATAACAGATCTACAATAATTTGAATAATCATAAAAACTATACACACTTTTTAAGTTATTAAAGTTTAATAGTGAAATCAAGTTCCAACCGAATACTGTATTATCTTGAAATATGACTATTTTATCAAAAAGTTAAAGGTTATGGATAAAGTTCAAAAGACTAAAACTTAGATTACTTTAAAGTATTAATAATGTTGGGAATATTTTTTTTCAAACTATTAAAAATACAATAAGTTTTTCAACAGTTTAAAAAAAACAAAAACAAAGTTTACAAGTAATTAACAAATTAATAATACATGTTCAAACTTACATCTACTGGAGTGGAATATAAAAACTGAAATTAACTAAATCTGAAAAATTACAAATTATTATTTAATTTAATGGTGTAAAACCTATAACTCTTTAAATTACATTCAAGATCAAATTAATTTTGTGGTAAATTTTTGAACTACATTAAAAAATACCAAAACATTTATTCAAAATATTCTACATACAGATTTAATTAAACTACATTTAATATTTTGATTAACTAGTATACAACTTTGACAAAATAAAATTCTAAACAAATTGGTAGTATAATCGGACTATATTAAAAAAAATCTTTAGTAAAAGCTAATAAAAGTAAAAATTATCTAAACATTAAAAATACAAAGCAAAATACAGGTTATTTTTCTGCAAATCTAAATTCATTACTAGCATATATATATTAAACTATTTATTTCCTATTGTTTACAATTTAGGATATATTCATCAGCTTCTGTAAGCTAAACCAAATTGAAAACTACAAATTAATTCTATTTCTATATACATAAAAAAATTTTTGATTGATTTGTTTTATAACTTATACACATAAAATTTCAACAAGTATAGTTAAAACTGAGATGAAATTAAAATGATTTTTTTCTATCTATTTGCTTAAAAAACTACTTAAAGTACAGATTAAACTTAGATGTAAAAATTTGTTAGCCTTAATAACCTATGAAAATGTTTAACTTGTAAGTTATTTAGTGCACTATAAAAATTGTCATTAAGATTTGAATAAAATTTTTATTTCATATAGTCAGATACCAAACACTTAAAGCTAGTAAAGTTACCTTATTGATTATTAAGACTTAAATAGTATTTTAAAATAAGTTAAACAAAAGAATTCAAATAATACAAGGTAGTAGTAAAAATTTAGTTGTATTGAATAAAATTAATAATTGCATACGAAAACAACAAACAATTAGAAGAGTAAAAACTATATGCATAATTTATACAATATAAAGTTTAAAGACTTAGGTAATATACCTAAAATTAGTCAAATAAAAACATAAAATACTTAAAGAACTAAGTTGTAACATACTATGTTCATTAAAATTAAACATACAAATATTTTTAAACATGTCAATTTTACATTGAACTAAAATTCTTTAACAGCTAAACTACAATGTAACTATCACTTTATTTTAGGTAACTTATTGTAAGAAAATGTTAAATTTTATATTTGGACTGACATGTTAAAAACTTTAGTGTACTTGAATTGCAAGAGTTTAAGGTTTATACAAATGTATTATACTAATATTTGTTTTCTAACATAAAATTAAACTACTGTCCACTTGTTGCTTTTCCAACTGCAAAAAAATAATGATAAGTATCTTTCAAGTCCAAAAATTAAACTGATTTTTAAAGCTAAAACTTTTCTTTTAGGTTTCAAAATGACTTTAAAACATTATTGTCTTTTCTTATAAGGTTTTTTTAATCATTTATTTAAAAATTTTTTACTTTTCTTATTCTCTTAATACATTTAGCTACTTAGAATTAAACTAACAAAATAATTTTTTTTAGAAACTTTTTGTGTTTAATTTGTTTTTTTAAAGGGCTTTTTGTCAAAAGTAGGAATAGAAATACAATCTCAAGTATAAAAAAAATTTAAAACTATCAAAATTTTAATGTATTTTTAAAATATTCTATCCTTGCCTACAATTAGTAAGTAAATGGATTTTAATCTTTTCATATAAAGAATAAAAGGAGTTTTAGAATTTTATAAATTTTAAATTTAAAAAATATATAGATTACTATATTATAATAAAGTTTTAGATTTAAGCTTACTTTGACCGATTAACTAAAAATAAAATGGGTTGAAATTTATTAAAGTATCAAGTTTGTTTATAAAAAAATGTTCCAAACCAAAAGCACTAAAATAACTTCAACCAAAACTGGTATAAGTTAGGTAAAATATAAACTCTGTTGATCAAAGGTTAAAAAAATTAACTACCTAAAATGAAATCATTATATGTATTGTACACCTAATGCTACTATACATAACATAACTAGCTGCTACATTTTAAAATAGCTGCAAACAACAAAGTTAAGTAAGTAAGGATAAATTTAGCTAATGATAGTTAAAATTATATGTATAAAAAAATAAGTTAAAATAAATAAGGTTACTTTACATTAACTTTTATTTTGGAAGAATAACTGTACAATGACCTGACTTAACTTTTTTAGGTTTAATGAACTTTTCACTTTCTAGACCTTTAATTAAAAAGAATATATAATGACTATAAAGCTAGCCATAGTTAAGATTTTAACCTTATATTTATTTCAAAATTTTAAGAAGTTGCAAGACAAAGTAAAGATAATTACTATTCAACATAAATTAACTAAACATTTGTGAAAAAACTAAACAAATAATTGATTAAACTATCTATGCAAAAAGATAGTGGTCAATAGTTTAGACACCTTATAGAATAAATTAAAAACATATACTTAGATTAAATTTATTGTTTATATAATTCTTTGAATATATACTTTTTATCAGTCCTACATACTTTTATCAACATAAACAATTAATATAGATGTAAAATAGATAAGTTTATCAACTTAGTTTAATAAATTAGGAATGGACTCAGTCATTGAATGCTTTAAATTTTAAAAACTACCTAGAGACCAATTTTGTTGAAAGTTAAAAAAAAAAACTTTTAATTTCTTTTTATAAGAATGTTTTAAAAATATTACATATGTTCTTTAATAAGGAACATTTTTGTTTAGTAACAATTTTTTAATAACATAACTTATATTTATGATTAAAAAATTTATTATTTATAAAATCTTTGTAAGTTATAGATTAAACAGGGTTGTCATAAGTTTTTTATAAACTTGTTCTAGGTTTTCTGAATTTCTTCCATGTTTTTTAAAAACAAGTTTTTTAAACTGTTTTTATTATCATACATAACTTAAGTTAAAAAACCTGTTTTTAATAGTATAACAACATTAAAAATTATATTGTAAAGCTACTTTAGATGTGTTTTATGAATGATAAGGTGGTATATAATTTGCCTTTTTTTGATTTATAAAACTTTTGTTTCTTAACATGTAATACATTGCTTAAAATTTCCGGTATTTTATTGATTTTAGTTTGAAATTCCAGTTTTTTACAGGTTTTTTACTAGTTTACTCTAATTCAAGGATTTAGTTTTTTGTAACCTTGACTAAACCTAATGAAAACACAATTTTAAACCTTTTTTTATCTATTTTAAAATTCCAAGAAGTATCATGAAAAAGTAAAGTAAACTAATTAGCATGAGTTAACTAAAAGATTTCTGAAAAAAAATGAAAAAATAAGAATTAGATAAAATTATTTATGCACAAAATTTATAACAGATATACTTTTTTACTTTTAGAACTTACAACAAATATGCAAGTATTCAAAAAAACTCAAGGAGTTTAATTTACACAACTGTTAAATAGTTTATTTTTAAACTCCTAAATTTAAATAAATAATATATTAATTTACCTGACTTGTTATCTTGCGTAAGTAACAATTAGAAAGTGCAATTGTATAAACTGATAAAAACTTATATTTAAGTACAGTAATCTTACGAGCGTGAACTTAACTTGAGAGCATTTTCTAGAAATTTTATAAAAATGTCCAAACTTAAGACCCGATTATGTCCTTATCTAAATAGCAAATCATTTTGTTTTTAAGAACGGTTCTTAGTCATTTGTTTGAAAAAAAATTCATTTAAGCCATACAAGTTTTACCTATATTTTTAGCAACCCTATTTAAGGGATTTCTTGCTCAAGTAGAGTGCTAAGAATTTAGGTAAAACTTGTATGTTTCATATATTTTAAAAGCAACAATAAACTGAGAAAAAAATATCACAACATCATAAAAGATAACTATACAAGTCTGTTAAAAATAAAAATTACTAAATAAAAAAATTATTCAGGCTTATGGTACAAAAAAAATTGAAAAAAAGTTTATAGCATCATTAAAATCATTTAAATAAGTATAATTAAGAAAAACTTGTAAAAATAAAAAACTAGAAAAAAACACAAACTTTTTAAAGGGGCCTTATTCAAAAGTTCAAACCAGATTCAATGATTTTTGTTTCAAAGACAAAGGAATGTTCTTTAGAATAATAAAATTAAGTTTTTAATTAGCTATTAAGATAAGGACATAATTGGATCTTAAGTTTGGACATTTTTATAAAATTCCTAAAAAACGCTCTCAAGCTGAGTTCATGCTCGTAGTAATCTTTATCTTAAAGAAGTTTAATACGCACTTTAAGCCAAAAAGTTAGTTTCAATGTTCCTATTTTATAAAAACTGGTTCTTTTAAGGTACGTTTTTCTGTTAAGCATTGTCGCAGAATGATAATATTTATGTGTCAGCTGAACACTGGACACTTAATAAATGTTTTTTACATTAGAAACATCATGGTTGAGTAATTATGAGGCTATTAGAGGGTTAGATTCTGTCAAATACTTTACTTATTCTTAGAATCTAAAAGGATTCAATATTCCTGTAACTTAAGAAAATTTGTATATAATGCTACTTATATACACAAAAGTGTAACAGTTTTGAATTGTAACTAATATAACTTTATTCTGAGGTAAGCTTTGTAGTTTTAGTTTTTTAGCTTGAAAACGTATGGTACATCTTACTCTTACTAAATAAATAAGTTTTTTTTTATTACAGTGTTGCCACTCGTTTTTTTAAAAATTTTTTCCAGGTTTTTAAAAGTCCACATGTTTGGGTCTATTTTTAGTTTTAAGCTAATTTCTATATAAGAAACTGTAGTTAAATAGTATAAAAACATTGAAAAGATACTGTAAAGTTACTTTAAATGTGTTTTTTAATAAAAAAAATTTTTGATAATGACAAAAAATTTTAATTATATGATAAATCTTTTGTGTCAAATCAAAATTTTACAGCTGAAAATGTTGAAGTTTTTAAAAAATTCCAGGTTTTTCCAGGTTTTTTTTTCAAAATTTCTCAAATTCCAGGTTTTTCCAGGTTATTTTAGCCCTAAATTGTCAAATTCCAGGTTTTTCCAGGTTTCCAGGTAAAGTGGCAACCCTGTTATTATGATTAAGCAGTTTTATCCAGGACAAATAACTTTGTAAACTTTTGTATACGTCAACACTTTTTATAAGGAAAAAATGAAGTATCATTATAAAAATTATTTAATGAATGTTAACTTGAAATGAATTCTATTTTAGATTTAGTTTTACTTACTATTAAACTAAAATTTAGTTTTAAATTTTAAATCAATATTCTATAAAAAGCTAACATTAATAACAAACTAAAGTTATCTTGAACTGCTGGATACGGATTTAAAAAAGTTTAAATAAAAACATAATATAATTTAATACATTTTAATAAAAATATTATTACACTTATAATTATTTTAGTATACGTTAATTCAATAGGTACCTAATATTCTGTTAAATTTCTAAAGTATTACTTGAGCTTAACCCTATTTTACCTAAAAATGGTTACCAAATTGTTAAACAATTTTTTTTAATAATTATAGTTGTAAAGTATACTTAAAGGTCAGTCTAATTTGCATATCTACAGTGTCAGAACTTTTTTTAGTGCTTTTATTTTTCTTAAATATTTTTACCTTTATCATTAACCCACCTTATCAAAACATAAACATTAATTATAAAGTTTAGTTTAAATAGTTAAAATTAAATATAGTATTTAAAACAGATTTTTTATTGTTGACTTTGTAAATATGCAGGTTAGACTTACCTTTAAGTATACTAGCCATTGTAGTAACATAACAACCAAAATTCTACATGAAGATGACTCTATTATGTATAAATGTACTAAACAATTTAGATATAAGCTTGGTGACTTAAGGTGCTACTATAATATTCTGTAAGATGTTTTAAATTTTGAACACATTTTGATTAAAAAATGTTTGAAACTATTAAAACCAGCTAAATAAATAAAAATTGTTTTAATAAAAATTAAGAATGTAACACTTAAAAAGAAAAATTGAAACTGTTTTTACAAGTCAAGCATAAGTACTAGAAAAGATAGGTACTTTAAGAAAGTTTAAGGATAACACAGTAACTTTTTCTTTAGAAGTAAAACATAATCTTAGAAAAAATAAAATTAATTTCAGGTATAAAATTTAGTCTAGAAATTATTAGAACACCAAAAGTAGCTTTACTTTTTTTAAATTGCAATAGAACATATAAATTTTATGGACTAATGGCATTTATTAATTATTAATGGGACCTACCTAATATAAAACATTTTTACACTTTTTTTTGAATTTAAAACGTATGCAGTTTGAGTGTCTTAAAACTCTGTTTGATTTTTAATAAAACAGAACAAAATTACTAAAATTATGTTTATTTTTTACTTATATGCTTATCATTAAAATTATTACTCATCATCTTCGTCTAGGTCACAATATGTAACATAAAAGAACTGATAGTACTTATTTACAACCATATCAGATATTACTCTTTTTTATAACCACACCAAATTTAGTACAGGTTGTTTTAAAATAAAGTTATACTTTATTATAACATATTAAATGCATTTTTATATTTATTTGATTCATCTTATTTTATATAGAGCTGGTACAATATATAGAAAAATCACATAAAAAAATTTAATTCCAATTGAATATTAATATTCAAGACATGTTATAGATTTTACTTGAATAGCAACTTACACAAAATATTGAATAAACTTTTGATTCGTTCGTAATTTTATAACTTTTTCATTTTTACTAAAAATATCTTGCTTAGATGGATTAAAAAAAATCTGTTTTATATATTATGATTTAAAGTAAATTTAAAACAAAAATTAAACTTTCAGAAGTGTCCAAATTGTATAACATACTATAAAACTATTTAATTCTTAAAAACACAGCTTATAATTTTTAATTTAAAAACTAAAACACATTCATTAACATTAAATTTTTATATTAGCTTTTTTATAAAACATAAAACCCACTTACTTGAAATGGTGATCCTTCAAGTTGAAATGATAACTGTTGAATTTATTTTCTGTTTTTGTATATTTATACTAATGTAATCCCTTCTTACGTTGTATTAACTGATTTTAATTAATGTTGTCACAGGCTTAAAAACAGCTAACTAAGCACTTTACTAACAGTTTAAAACGTTTCAGAGATTACACTCACTAAAATAATTTTTTAACAGTTTTTAATTTTTTAAGCTATATCTTATGTATTTTATTTCTTCTAAAATCTAATTATAAACGCTTACAAAGACAAAACATAACCATTTTTGGTTAAAGACGTATAATTTTAATTAAGTTCATTTTTAAAAAAGTAGTTTAATATTCTCAAAAGCTTTTAAGCACTTTTTAACTGTTTAAGAAGTAAGATTTTATACACGTATTAAAATATTTTTTTTCAAGCGTAAAATAGTTTAATAATATTGAGTTACACTAAACTTACTAAAAATGCATCGTGTTCAGTTTAAATGTTAAACTTCCAATGTTTTAAAAGCTATTGACATATGCTTTTTATATAAAAGACATAATTTTAAACCTTTGAGGAACTTGCATCCTAAACTTACTATAAAAACTTTTTTTGTTAAAACTAAAAGTAAAACTGCCTTCATCTAGTTTTTAAATAAGTTAAGTTGTTTATCATATCTTTAGTAAGAATTAGTCATATATACACGTTGTAGCGTTGGCGCGTTTGACTTTTGTGAAAATCAAATAATACAACAAATAAAATAGTAAACATAAAAACAGTTGATATGTTGTTTTTTAGAACTAATTATTAGGCAAATTAAAACTATAATACAATAAACCTAGGTAAAACTAAACAAAAATAAACTCAAACAAGTACTAAAAAACTCTGCTCAGTTTCTTTTTAAGTATGACATACACAAAAATTGGTTAGATCTAATTGAATTAAACCGATACAAAAGTAACAAATTATCTAGGAAAAATTATTTAAACTTAATCGTTGATACTTTTCATATGTAATTTTCTAAAAGAGTTTTATCGTTTTTTTTAATTTGTACAACATGTTAATAGCTTTAAAGGGCATCGTTATTTTTATAATAAACGATATTGATATTTTATTTTTTCTAAACATTTAATTTGAATTATAACTTTGAAATTAATAATTAAATTCAAACTTTATTATCTAAAATACTGTATAGTGCTTAGTTATCTATCGAAAAAAACTAAACTCAAACTAGTATGAAAAACTAAGCAAAATTCATTACAATACTTGGCTGTTTTATGTTATAAATATAATAAGTTTTAATCATTTCAAAAGTGACAGTTACTAAATAGCAAAAAAACTAAACATTAATCGTAAAACTCTAGACTAAATGATTTAAAGTTAAACATTTTCTATCTTGTAAGACTTATAATTGTTAGTATAATGTTAATAAAAACTTTAAACAGTATAAATATATATAAACCAGAGCACAAAACTTATAAGAAAGTTTACCTGACATTACTAACCACAAAATTTACACAAAATTATTCATAAACAGCTCTAAACAAAAGAACACGTTGAAAGACTTTCAAAACTAAGGTTTATCATACCTTAAACATTAAATGAAAACAATTTGATCGATTTAAGTATAAAACACTCTACATCTATGTTATGCAGCTTTAATTTAAATCTTTTTCCACAGTTCGGATTTTAATCTAGTGTTAAAGAAAATATCGTATATATTCATCAAACTACGTTTTTTACTAATATAACGTACATTTTATTCTAAACCTTAATTCCTCCTAACGCTAAGTTATCCAGACTGTTTAAAAACAGTTGTTTTCAACATAGAATAGTTATAACAAACTAAATACACAATTTTAAAATGTGTTAAATAAACTGTATGAGAGTAAGGCTCTTCAACTTATGCAAAATTTGATAGTTAAAGAAAAATAGTTAGTTTAAATTCTGCATCGCTGTTCTTGATGTTTTTTAATTTAAATATTAACAGCTTAAAACTTTATAAGCTTGCAATTATTTTATTATTTCCTTATCTAAATTAATTAGAAACAGTTATGAAAAAAGATTTAATCTATTTTAGTTAACAAACTTATCTATTTTAATTAAAGTTTTACTTTTTAAGTGAACGCTTTTATTCTCAAACAAGCTATAATTGGTTTTAAACTTTTAAACATATTAGGTTTTATAAGAACGCAATTTAAAAATAATTAAGTTTACAAGGTTTATCTATTAATGTATTTTTAAGGTACAACAATAAATAAAACTTTCTCAAAATAAAACATTTAAAATATTAGTACGAAAAATAGTAGGAGTAATTTAATTTAAAATTTGTAATAGTAAAAACGGGTGAGTGTCACTTTTACAAGGGATTCACTTCTGCACGAACGTCACTTTTACACGCTGTCACTTTTGCACAAAAAGACACTTTTGCACGGTCGTCACTTTAGCACGAACGTCACTTTTCCAAAAGGGGACACATTTGCACGAGCGTCACTTTATCACGAGGGTCACTTTTTCACGGCGTCACTTTTGTATGCAGGGTCACTTTTGCACGGCGACTATTTTGCACAAGGCGACACTTTTGCACGCAGTGTCATTTTTACACGCTGTCACTTTTGCACAATAAGGCACTTTTGCACGGTCGTCACTTTTGCACGCAGGGTCTTTTTTGCACGGCGTCAATTTTTCACGGTGACATTTTTATACGTCAAAACTTTTGCACGACGTTACATTTGCATGGCGACATTTTGCAAAGCGTCAGATTCGCTAGATTCGTTATATTTTCACGGATATACTTATGAACTGCGAAAATTTTAAACAACCAGTCAATTTTGAACGGAGCTTTACTTTTGCTAGCTTCTAATTTCTATTTTCTCATAAAAAGTTTAAATAAATTAAATATTTTTATTATCAACTTAATTAATATCCGTTTTAAAACGCAAGTTATTTTGAAAAAAAAAGTGTTATTTTTTTTAATAAATTTTAATGTAAATTTTTCATTCGAAGTCATTCGTAAAACAATATAATAACGTACTAAAATTCATTAATTCATATTTATAATCTTAGTTTAAACAAACTTGATGAACACAGTTTTTTTAAATTTTAATTTAAACATTTTGATTACTTTAGATAGATATTAACTGAGTCTCGTTAATTTTAAAACAGAAATATAAACTAAAATTTTAGGGCTTTAAAGCACGAATCTTAAGACTTATTTTTTACTTATTTCTTTTGGTGTTAAAATTAGCATTATATATTTTTTTAACAAGTATTTTAAATTCATTTAAATTTTTAACAATTTTTAAATTTATTTATAAAGAATAAGCTAAATTATGAAGTTCAAAGGTATTTCAGATTTTACTTGTTGTCTATTTTTTAGTTATATGGATAGTTTTCTTTTATGTAGCATGAGAATAAAAAGAGCAATAAAATAGCGCACTATTCATGATTTAAACTTGGATTATTACATAGACTTATATTCCCTTAAACAATTCAGTGTTCTCCCTAACCGAATGTTCTGTTTTCAATTATTTTTTTGCTAACACTCTTAGTTGATATCGTTTTTAAACAATAAGTCTACAAGTTATCTACACAGAGTAAAAGCTTTTGACTTTGTATCTCCATTTGAAAAAATTAAAACATTATCGCAATACAAAATTTAGAGCAGTCTAGTTAGTTGGTTAAAACAGTTTCTAAATGATATAGTTTCAGAAGTTGATATTAGCAGCAACATTAGCATTTTCGCAGATGACAAAAAAGCGTTTTATCAATCGAACACAACTTTACAATACTCTTTAAATAAAATTTAAGATTGGCTAAAGTAAAGCAAGTTAAACTAAAGCCCCTGTAAATGTCAAGTTCTAAATATTTAAAAAAAACACTTCTATATCTTTTTTTGACTTTTAAATTAAAATATTAACTTTTCTTCAACTGAAGTGATTAAAGATATTTAATTTTTATTGCTTAAAATTTTAAATGGAATCACCACATTAATTACGTTTACCGAATTGCATCAACTACATCTTTTCAAGATTTAAAGAGCTTTAAGTCTGCGAATATAAACATCCTTAATAATATTTTTGCTCATTTAAATTCGTCCTAAGTTAAAATATAACACATTAATTTGGTCTACATAATTAACAAAAGATATTAACCTTATAGAATCTGTTCAAAGAAAATATACCGTATTAGTCTTCAACCGCTGCAATACTTCTGATACGTCTTACTGTGATAAGCTAACTAAACTTAATACATATAAGATTATTAGAATACATGAAACTTGAATTTGGTCTCACTACTTTTCTTTAACTAGTTAACGGTGAAACTACAATTAATATACAGTAAATTTTTGAACCTTATAAAACTAATTTCTTACTTTGAGAAAACAGCAAAAAAGTTACGTACAAACGGTATTTCAATAATAAGACTTAGTATGTTTTTTTTATCGGTCAGTTGAAATATAGAAAAAACTTTCAAATGAATTAACATCTTGTAAAAAATTTGAAAATTTTTGCTTAAAGTTGAAAAAGTGTTATTTGAATTAAATTTTTGTTATTATAACTGATAAATAATTTTCATCAACTGTTGATTTAATTTTGAGTTTAGCTTAGTTTTTAGTTAAATTTTAATAGCAGCACCTTTACTCTAATAATGATGAGTACTTTTTCAATGTGTTTATTGATTATTCATCTGGCCAGTCTATTATTAATGTCTTTGGACCGTTATGTTTTTTTTGTTGTCAGTCAATGCATTTAAATATTTGATGTTGATCGTTCTACATCAAAGCGTAAATAAGTATAATATGTGGTTAAAATTTTGCTTTTTATGTTATTGTTAACCTATAAATTTTCTATTAAGTTATATTTTTATCTTTGTTTTAATAAATAAACTTTTTGTGTTAGTTTTACTTAATCTGTATGTGTCTTTCAGTTTAAGTGGTCTAGGTTTTGATGCCTAGGTCCATCATACAAACAACAAACTTGTAATCTTAAAGTAAAATATATAAACAGGCATAGCTATTAATTAATATTTAAAAATTGAAAATAAACTAGAACAATTTACTTACACCTAGAGTATTTTTTGTCTTAGTTTCTTAGCAAATTAAATTTTTATCCCTTATATGTATCTTTTATAAATGATTTTATTTCATCTTTTCGTTAGTTTGTTTTTAATATAAAATTTTACTGTTTAAGATATTAGATATTTAATTTTTGCCTTTAATATAAGTATGTTATTAAATTAAAGTTTTCAGTTTATTTTTATGCTACAGATTTGGTACTAGCTAAAAAAAAACTTTTAATCGGCCTGCATGCAAAACTGATGTTCCTTGCAAAAAAGTCATCACGCCAAAAGTTTCTGTGCAAAAATGCCACCGTAAAAACGTGACGTTTTGCATGAGTATCGTTGTGTAACAATGCTGCCGTAAAAAATTGAAATCTTGAAAATGTCGCCGTGCAAAGATGACGCTGTGCACAAGTGACGCTGTGCAAAAATGACCCTGTGTGCAATGTGTATGAACGTGCAAAAGTGTCTTCTCGTGCAAAAGAGTCGCCGTGCAAAAGTGTCTTCTCGTGCAAAAATGACCCTGCGTGCAAATTTGACCCCTCATGCTAAAGTGACACTCACGCAAAAGATTCGCCGTGCAAAAGTGTCCCCTCGTGCAAAAGTGACCGTTCTTGCAAATGTGTCTCCTCGTGCAAAAGTGACTCTCGTGTAAAAGCGACCCGTTCCTTTTTCAAATAGGCATTTTAAGTTTTAAGAAATCACGGTTTACTAAGTTTTACGTGTAAATAATTAACAAGCCCTATATAACGCACGTGTTGTCACTATTGCACAACGTTTATTTGTACTATCATTTATAAAAACTTTTTATTATTTCTGGATTAGAACAAAACTAATTTTTAAAATACTATTCCAAAGTAGATATGAACGATTTAAAATAAACAGCATTAAACTAATAATATTAAATTATACAATATCCTTATTTTATTACACTAAAATATGTTTCTGTGTGTTAAACTAGTCAACGAACTTCAACTGAGCTATGAAAATGAAGGAAGTAATTTCCAATTTTCTTCCTTCACTTTTTAAATTAAGTTGTAGTGTGTTGACTCGTTTATTACACATAAACATATTTCAGTTTAATAAAAGAAAGATACTGTATAACTTGTTGTTGTTATATATTCCAGTGAACTTGTTTCGCTAAAATATTTTGTTAACAAACGCTTAAATTTATATTTGAAAAGTTACAAAATTAAAATATGAATTCAAAATGTAAGTAATTTAAATGAAATTCAAACTAAACCTATTTTAAACTTAGTTTCTATTAGTATTAATTAACTGGAAAAAAAATTAAACTAGATTCTATTTAAAAAAATAGTTGTGAAAATTAAAAAAAAAAAAATTTAGTCATTGATGTTTAATGCACAATTTAAGAGCACATTTCTAGACTATATAACGTGTTTTATAGAGTAACCTTTGTAGGTTTTATTTAATTAATCATCATTTATTTTCTATCACGTCAATAAATTAATTTCTAGCTGTTTTATTAGCTGTAAACACAGAAGAAACCAACATGTATGATAACTTTTTAGACTTTTAATATTGATCAAATGTTTACTTGTTAAATTTTTTAATATATTTTCTTCAATATCTACAACATACATCATTTTAGTGGTACTGACGATAATATATACAGAGTTGCATTACTACATAAATTATAACATATTAAAAAAAAAATTAAACACTTTCTACTTTTCACGACTTGATAGAAATTTCAATAAAACACTTGACAATAATTTCGAATGGTATTTATGATCGTGTCAAGACAAATATATTCTTTAACAAAATAGTACGTTATCTCTAAAATTACTGAAAACAGCATTAACTATTTTTGCCAAATGTTTTGAGCAAACTTTCTCTAGGTTTTCAAACTTTCTTCCAGATTTAAAAGTACCAGTTTTTAGGTCTGTTTTAGTTCAACTTTAAATTTACAAGGAAAAACTGTGTTAAATAGTAAAATAAAATTGATAAGATAGATTAAAGCTTCTTTAAATGTGTTGAAAAAAAAACTTTTGATGGTGACAAAAAAGTTTCATCTATACAATTGATTTTTGTGTCAAATCAAAATTTATCTATTTAACATGTAAAAGTTATTAAAAATTCCAGGCTTTTAAGTGAATATTGTTCAAAATTTCTTTTTTTTTTAGTTTCCCTTATTCCAGATTTTTTTAGCCTAAATTGTCAAATTCCAGGTTTTCCTAGGATCTTAGGTTTTTTAGTAACCCTGATTAATAAAAATATTGTAAATTAAAATAAAATGTTTAAAAATGTTGAAGTTTAAATTTATTTTAAATTTCCATAATTAAACAATTTACTTTTATTTGTGAAATATGTAAAAAAGTTTTATAAAGTTATATCATTGTATAAGATAACGAACTATGGCACAATTCTTATATTGTATAAATAGACTAAAGCATTTTAAATAAGTTATAGCTAAAAATAAAACACTGTTAATTTAGCTTTGGCTATTCAAAAAAAAAAAAAAAACTAATAAAACTAATTAAACTGTTTAAACTATTTAAAAAATCATAACTCACTAATTAAGCATATAATATCTCACAAAATATTAGTTAACATAATTTTAATCCAGAATGATTTGGCTTAAAACTAGACTTTAGTACGTTCTAATCTAATTTTAAACTTATTATATTTATGCTCCCGTTTATATGTAGTATTTTTGCTCAACTTTGAGGTATTTCAGGCAATTACAGTACTGTGCTACAATATTTACGAATGGACATATTATAAAAAAATATGTTCAACTTTTTCTAAAGTTATATAGCAGGTATTAGTAAATATATAAATTAAAGTATGAAACTCGATGACCCTCAATATACCTATTTAGCTCTATGTACGTTTAAAAATATATTAGCATCAAGTAACGATATATTGAGAGTGATTATATTTTTGTAGCAATTTTCAATTATTTATTTGATTATAACTTTCATTTTCTTATCGGAAAAGCTGGTGTGTTTTACGTTTAATAACTTAGTTAAACAATTTAAACCTTGAAAAAAAAACCAACAAAATTTATCAAAAAGGAACAAAAAGATTAATTTTCAAAGACAGATGTATAGTCTAAATGTATTTTCAAGTTGTAGATAAGTATTTTTTTAAATTTGAATTTAAACTAATGGATACTTCTCTGCCTTTGCAATGTCTTCTGATAACAAATTGTGCTTCTTAGATACTGCTTTAAGCCCGCAATTACTTATTCGAGTATGTTTATTAGAACCTGACATATTTTATGCTTTATGCGCACGCGTGGTGTGCTATGTAGTTAGGTTCGTTAGATGAGAAGCCGAAAGAGTCATAGGTTTCTTACTAGTAATCAGTGGCATCGCGTGGTATTTTTCTTAGGTGGTGCAGAAAAAAAAATCCGAGTTACCGGTGCTAGAATTGCCAGTGATCGATTTGCCCCTACTTGAGTTGTCCCTGCTCGAGCTGCCTCTGCTCGAGTTGCTTCTGATCGAGTTGCCTCTGCTCGAGTTACTTCTGCTCGAGTTGGTTCTGCTCGAGTTGTTTTTGCTCAAGTTGCTTCTGCTCGAGTTGCTTCTGCTCTAATCACCTGTGCTCGATTTGCAGGTAATCGAGTTGCCTCTGCTCTGCTTAACTTTGTTTTCATTTTTTGTTTGCAATATTTTGGAATGATACTTAAACCTGTATTGTTTTAGGAAATTTTCAATTTAGCTTACTTACCGCAAGATATTGATTTTTCGGTAATTCTTGAAATTTTTTTTCTTTTTTGAGTTTATTTGCGGCAATCAAATAAGAGTTTGCGGCAGTGTGGTGAGCAAAATGATCGTTTCCTATATTGAAGTTTTATAAGAGATTTTGTTCGAAAAAATAACTAAAACGTTATATATACTTAGTTTTTTCTTACAAAATTTTAAGGTGGTGCAATTGTGGCAGTGCAACACCCCACGCGACGTCCCTGCTACTAGTCATAGCTTACTAACAGCTAATATACAGTCTAGTTATTAAACTAGATGGTAACTGTAAAAACTTATTAAATGTTTTTATTAAATACTGTATAGTCCACTTTTGAAACTGAAACTAAGTTGTCTTCTAAGACAGTGCTTCTGAACCTTTTTCTAGTGGCGGAACCCTTTTGCAAAGTTTAACTTTTCCGCGGAACCCCTAATTTTAATTTTACATAAAATTTTTAATATATTATTTCCTGCAAAAAACAAAAGAATTTCAGTGAAAAACGAATTTTTTAGCAAAACTATATCATTGTTAGAAATCATACCTATTGTTATAGTATTAAGTCGAGTCAAACTCAAAGTGCGCCAGAGGCAATAGGTATTAAATGAATCTATAAAAAATAAACGAAAACAAACATGATTAATCGCAACGTCATAAAAATCATTCCTTGCATAATAAAAACAAAATGAGAGCTACAAACAATAACGAAATGAACATGAACCTAATCGAATTCACAGATTACTGTAATAAACGGGTAAGATGCCTAACGAAAAATAAATAAAAAACATTTAGTGCGAAACTTGAACTTCTCTTAGCAACAATCATGTCAATGCGCGGCTGGATTTTGGATAGACTGAGACGGAGACAGGCAGATAAGGTTGGAGTCAGCATACAGTTCCTTTGCTTCGTTTTAATGTTTGTTACATGCGAAAAGCCGGACTCGCAAAGATAAGTGGTGGTGAATAGTAAAATAAAGTTTACTGCACGCTTTGCTAAGACGGGGTACTCTGAAATTGCACATATCAAAAAATCTAAAAGCTCTTTCCCTTTGAAACTCAATTTTAAATTGCTATCTTCAGATAGTTGCAGCAATTCGTTTTCTGTATCTGTAGGAAGATTCACTTCTTCTGAAGCAACATCTTTCTTCTGAAGCAATAATAATGAATACCGATTAAAAGTCCTACCGCTAGATACACACTAAGCAGATCAATGAGTGCTATATGTAATTATATATGTTTTCCATTTTATGTGTTCCATTTTTTTGGAAGTTTTATGATTTTTTTTTCTTTCAAATTACTTTTTTAAATTTCAAAAGGATTCGCGGAACCCCTGAGAGGCGTCGCGGAACCCTAGGGTTCCGCGGAACCCCATTTCAGAAGCACTGCTTTATAGTATAAAGTGTAGATAGATATTCCCTAGTATATTATCGTGATAACTAATTTGTACATAAAACGCAGTGAAGCTTAGAAAAATCTGATAAAAGTTTTTGAGATTTTGTAATCTATTTTTATTATCATGTTCTAATTTTCACTTAACTAAAAACAAACTGTTAAAATCTTAACAATATTATTTAACTGGCTTTAAACTTATAATAAAAACACGTTTTGTGTTGCAAGTTACTTAGCATGCTTTTGTTTGAAAGCTAAAGACAGTAAAATGAAATTGTTATAATTTTAACAAATCTACAATTCAATACTTGCAATGTGTTTACCATATTTTATTGTTCATAGATATTTTGTGTTGGTAAACGTTAGTTTATTTTTATACCTTTTCGATAAGCACAATTTATAATTTTTAGAGGTAGCCTAAGAAAGCAGATAACTGTTTAATTTTCTTAAAGTTTAAACATAAAACTATATGCTAAATCAAAAGTTTATTTATGAAATTAACAAATTATAAACATTTGCTTTCCTAAGTTTCAAGATGTAGTGACAAATTTAATTGTATTTATACTTTCTATGTTTTTAGAATTTTTTTTTTTGATTACAGCAAAACATGGTTTAAAAAAATCTTTAAGCAAACTACCAGTCGTGTTTAATAAATGTTCAAAGTTTAAACAAAAACGTTTTTCAATAAAATTATTTTTAATTTGTACAAAGCTAAATAAAACAATTATAAGCATAATGCATTTTTATATTTATTTTTGTGATGTTTTGAAATTTGTCAAATGTGCTTACGAGTTTAATATGTTTTTTTGTATACTAACATGTTAAAACAGTCTTATTAACTAAAACTGTGTTGTTAAAAAAACTATTTTTTTTAATAAATTAGTTTTGAACCTGATGATTAAATGAATTTTAAAAACTGATGATTTGTTATTGAAAAATATTATATTATAACTAAAAGTATACGTAAACCTTATTATTTTTTGTTAACATAAGATTTCTTTGAGCTCCTTAAGTTGCAGCCGTTTAAAAAAAAAACATTAGGTAGCTGAGTCTTTCAGCATCAATTTATGATGCTCGCCATTGTCATGTAGCTAGAAAAAAACAATTATACAACATCTAAAAGTCTATTTTTACACTTTTATGTTTTAATATTACACGACGTCGTTAATTATTTTTAAGACGCAGCACTTTTTTCAGTTAAATTCATATTATTGCATATATCTCTTGGCTTAGATTGATTTCGATAGTTTCAAAATAACAATGGGATATCTGAGATTCTCAGCAACACTTTAATATGCTTTTTAAATTCGTGGAACCATTTGTAACAATTTTATGAAGTATCTTTAATGTGCAGTTTTTTGTGGAGTATTCACGATTGCATATATCTCTTAATGTAGGTCAACTTCGACAGTTTTAACAATACCATTGAATAGTTTAGAATCTTAACAACTTTTTAAGACGCTTACTATAGTTTTTGTGATGAGATAGAATGTTTATTTAGCATATAAGAATTTATTTTAACATTTTTTTATTTTGTTATCATAAGATTTCCTTAAGGTGCAGAATTTTTTCATTGAATTAATACTGTTGCGTATATCTCCGAAGATAGGTTGATATCGGCCTTTTAAAAATACTATTAGATAGTGAAACTCCTGCAACAATATAAAACACTTGTGATTTCGTGTAACTAGAAACAACAAACGTTTAACTTCTAACTTCTCTAAAAATATTATTGGATAGCTAAGACTTTCAGCGAAGTTTTAAGGTGCTTGCCATTGGCATTTGACCAATAAATATTATATAAAAACTAAAAATTTTACTTAACACTACTATTGTTTTAACATAGGACTTCGTTAATTATCCTTAAGGTGCAGCATTTGTTTTGAATAAATTCTAACGATTTCATATAGGTTTAAGATTAGATCGATATCAGCCATTTTTATGACACTGTCAAAAAGCTAAGATTTAGAGCAACATTTTAAAACATTTTTCATTATAGTCTGAACAGATATAACACTTTCATAATATCTTTAAGTTAGATTTAACACTATTTTTTCAATTAACTTACGATTTCATTAAGTATCCTTGAGGTGCAGGAACTTTTAGTTTAATTTGAATAATTGCATATATCTCTCAATTTAGGTCAATTTTGGTTGTTTTTAAATACCATCAGGTAGCTAAGACTCTTAGCAACTTATAAAGATGCTTTTAGTTCTCGTTTGAGCCGAAAATAAGATTGTATAGCAACTATAAGTTTATATTAGTGATGTACCGAACCTACAATTTCGGGTCCGGCCGGACCCGGATCCGGACTTTTTTTTTAAATTAGAATCCGGCCGGAACCGGATCCGGACTTTTTTTAAAAATTGGAATCCGGCCGGAACCGGATCCAGACTTTTTTTTCAAATTAGAATCCGGCCGGATCTGGATATCAGATTAAAATGGCAATATTCGGCCGGACCCGGACCCGAATAGTGAGTTCGGTACATCACTAGTATAAACTAGCCTGAGTTAGAATTAGGTTTTTAAAAACTGAAAAAAAATAACTTTAATCTAATATCAAGTAGAACAGCTAGCCACAAGGTTTACAAATTTAGGTGTTATTTACAATTAAAAATCTGAAATCAAGTTCTTGAACAAAATACACTAGAAAATTACAAAATATTGAAAACTGGATCAGCTCAAACTCATCAAAATCTAAAAGAAAACTAGCCTGAGTTTTTATAAAAAACTAAACTAGCCTGAGGCAGTTCAAGATTTTCTAAAATTCCTAAAAATTTTCAAACTAGCAGGGTTGCCACTGTTTAAGTCAATAATACTAGCAAGAGTGAGTATAAACAAGCCTGAGTCAGAATGAGGTTTTTAAAAACTGAAAAAATTAATTTAATCTAATAATCAGTAGAACAGCTAGCAAAGGTTGACAATTTGGTAGTAAAGTTGTGGACTGGTTGTGGTACACTTAACTTATTAGTACTACCCATCATAATTAAATGCTACCTTATTTAATTAATATCTAACAAATACTATATTCTAACTGAGACTACTTTCTATAATCAGACACGACAGTTTTGAGTGATGAATCTTTTATATAAAACACAACAATAAATACTAGCATATACAAAATTGTTAACTACTTTGGTAACACTTTAAAAACTGGAACCTATTTAAATCTATATCAATAGAATTAAAACAATAAACTAAAATTCAAATAAAACTTTTAGTAAACAAGAAACTGTAAAATTTTTAATAAACTATTAAACTATAAACCTGGCTTAAATATTAAACAATTAAACACCAGTTGAAATATTCACTTTTAAAACAAAACACTACTTACAATAAGCATTCACAAAAAGTTCAAGATATTTTGTTGCTTCAAGCTGCACACCAAACTAACTAACTGCTTACATATAAACTGCCTGTCATGTTCTGATGTTTTGTTGCATCAGTATTTAGTTTGAAACATTTCGTCATATGATTCTCATTGGCTCGTACATTCAACCGTATTAACTCTAAATATTCTCTAAGCTCAACTTTAAACAAGAAATAATGCAAAAATTCATTCAAAAGCTTTCAATTTTACAACATATGTAAAGAGTTGCATTTCTGAAATATCTATTTCATAGTTTAAATGTAAAAAAAATTAAATTAGTCACGTGTACAAAATAAGCCAATCACGGTAGGTGATTAATTTTAACTGACGAAAATGACTCTTATTAATTTACACAGGGTTTGTTTATGAAAAATAACTTTTCAGTGTGCTCTTTTTTACTAACTAAATCCGGGTCCGGACTTTTTTTTCAACCGGAACCGGATCCGGACTTTTTTTTCAAATTAGAATCCGGCCGGATCCGGATATCAGAAAAAAATGGCAATATCCGGCCGGACCCGGACCCAGATAGTGAGTCCGATACATCACTAGTTTATATTGGCATTAATTTTTTTTGTTATCATACAATTTTCTTAAGTATCCTTAAATTGAAGCCTTTTTTAGTTTCACTTGTACTTTTGCATATATTTCTTAATTTAGGTGATTAGCCTAAGGCATGGTAACATTTAATAGGCACTAATTAAAGCTTTTTTGTTTGTTTAAACGTGTTTTCAGGCTTTTTAGTAAACTGGGATAAACCTAGAGAATAAAAAAAAATAAGTGAAAATTAAGTGGTACGCCTCAGCTTGCTCGAGTTGTTCTCTTTATTTCAAAGCTTTTCAAAGTGACACACGCTTTAAGCGCAAGAGAGAGAGAGAACTAGAAGAAAAAAGAAACTAGTGCAAAATAAATAGTACTCCTTATTTAAAATTTTCATAATAGTATGTAAAACTTTCAAGTTATAACTAACTCTCACTTCTTGTTTTACATTTTCTTAAACTTCATAGTTTGATGTTTGTTTTTGTTGCTGTAACAACTTTATTAAAATATAAAACTACATAAGTGTTTAACTTACAAGGTACTTAACTTCTTCTAAGTAAAGAAGTTGTGCCTTTGCATCATCAATATCAAATTTGAATGACTTTAGCCACTTAGAACTACTGTCTCGATAACTTGTTGATTCCGAGTATGAGTTGTACTTGTTTTTGTGATTTTCTATCTTAAACATCATCTGTCGCAAGGTATGATGGTTAGTATCTTCTGGGCTAGTTTTATATCATGGTGTTACTGTGTTGGAAGAAGTTTTTATTGAAAATATGTACTGTGTATTTCTGCATCAAAACTGTTCTTTACTTATTTGTCTGATTTATTTAGTTTTTCTTCCTTGGCCTATCTTTCGAATTCTTCATTTCGACGGCTCTAGTCTGTCAATACGTCTTCTAAACGTGATGGTTCACTAAAGTAGAGGCTATGTGGTATACTATCATATATGCACCTTTGGCATTTCTTAAATTTAATGCATTGAGTGTTTCTACTTTCGTGGAATTGTAAGGTTGCATGTTCTTGTTATTTTTAGGGTAACAATTAGTAAGAACCCAGGCCTGGTTAAGGGTGCTACTAAAAAAAAAGTAAAGTTTGTTGTTTGTTTAAATTTTTCTATAATTTTTTTTTTTAATAAACCTGAAAACGAATACAAGTTTTAGTTAAGTAATTGTTTAGTAGTTTGAAAAAGCTTACAAAAGTTTTAGTTTAACTTTTGTGTTGATAACATTGTAAATAGATATAGTTTCATCTCATTCTAAAGTTAGAGATATCTTTTTATAGAATAAAAAGTAAAGTTTTTTTGGGATATTAGACTTTAATCAAAATTATTAGTATAGACTTTTATGAAGTAAAGTTTGCAAGGTTTGACATTTACGTTTTTTAGACTTTATACAACTACTAATTATACATTTTAAGTCAACTTTTTCAAGTTTTAAAACTTTTAGGTGATTTTTTACAATGACAATATTAATAAATTTACTAGATTTAAGAATAAATTTTATTATAATGTTTAACATAGTCATAGCTATTTTTTTGTTTTAACTTTTAAAGTCTAAATTCAAAACCTTAATTAACTAATTTTAAAAAGTATGGTCATAGTTTATTGAAATAAACATATACTAACCAAAAGTATAAACTTTTATTTAATTATTTTCTAGAGTTTTAAGCTTTGATAACATGCCTTTGTTACATATATGTTTCTTATATTTTTAGCAAATTTTGTAGTAGTTTAAGATCGAAGAAAAATTCTTTAGTAAATAAGTCTAATATTTCTTATCTTTCAATTAAATTTAAACCAACCCTTAAAAAAAGTAGTTATATATAAAGATTATTAAATAAAGCTTTAATAAAAAGCAACTTAAGGTTTTTTTTTAAACATTATTAATTGGTTTTATACCGAAACTGCTTAATTAAGTCCTAATTGTTTTAAACTGTTAAGCTGCTAATAATCTAATTCTTTTTAATTGTTACTAATTAAAGAGTTATAACAAGCTGTCTTAAAAATCTAACAGTACAAAAAAAAAAGTTTTGTTTAAATAGTAAAAACAATAGTTAAGCAACATTTGTTTTAATTACTGTTTTAGTTTGAATGTTTTAAAGTAGACTAAGTATATAACTTTTAAGAGTTTGAGTTTATTGTTTGAAAGAGTGTTAGTTTTAAACAATTCTAAAATTTAATTCAATTATAGATTTTAAATTTTATTAACAATACAATGTTTCACTCGCTTTAAACTAGCCAAACGAGATCTTCAGTTGAATAAAACCTGTAAGTTAATAAATAAATTTAAAATTTATAATTGATCATTCTCCTTATATTGAAGTTGAGAACTTTGATTTTCATCTTTAAAGTATAAAGTACATAAATTTTACTTAATTTAAAACAAAAAAATACGTTTTAACTATTGTCATAATTTTTTTAATGTTCTAATTTAAATAACAAATTAGATTGAGATATATTATAAGCTTATGTGATTTGTTAAAATTAATTAATTTTAAGTGTCCGAGGTTTTATGAAATATATTTTTGTTTTAATTATTTAAGTTGTTTACTGCTCTTTTCAATTTTTAGTCAGTATTTAACTGTAACTCTACTTAAGTCAACTAAAGTTGTTAAAGTTTACGATTTTTATATTTTATAAACTTAAAGTTGGAAATACTTAGTTTTTTTCCTCAATATTAAAATTTATTTTATATATATTTGGGGTAAGTATAGTAATAACATTCCAAAAAGAGGTAAACTTTAGGTAAAAGATTAAATACATACGGCAAAGTTTAAAATTTTATAAGTATGCTGTTAAAATGTACGGTATAAAGTATAAAACTTGTTTAAAATTGACTCAATAGCAATAACCAGTTAAAATTTTTAACATTTTTGTAATTAAGTTTTAAATACAAATAAATAAATAAAAGTACCATAAACACCTTTTTATTTTTATAAACGCTAGTCAATAGTTCTTAATACTAATTTCTGTTTTTAATTTTAAATTATATTTTAAAATAAAAGAAGTGTTTAAAATTAGTAAAATAGTTTTTGTTTATTAATTATTGACTCATTTTTAAGTTTGTATAAAAGTGTAGAACAAGTTTTTAGCTTTTAATAATATTTCAAAACATTTTTATATAGGAGGTTTTAAAGACAAGTTAATACTTATAGACGATGCTAAACTATTTTCATACTTAGACTTATTATTTCAGTTACTTTATCACTATCTTATATTAGTTTTAATAAACATTCTCAACACTTAAAAATAAGTTTTAACAAAATTAGTTATTTGACAGATTATATGTTTATGAAATTATTTTTATTTAAAATTGCTAAAAACACAGTTTTAAAACTAAGCCGCATAAATTATTAGTTTCTGCATTATAAAGTTGTTGTTTGCTAATAAAGCAACAATTGAGTCACAATTGTTTTAAATTGTTAAACTGCTAATCTACTTAACTGTTTTTAACTTGTTTAAGAACTGTTACAAGTGGTCTACTAAAAAGAAAATCAAAAATAATTACGTGTTGGTTAAAAACATCAGAATCAATTTACTTTAAAACATGTAGACCAAGTAATGTGATAAGAAATTTGGATTTTAGTTAAGTTAACATGAAACTAAATTTAGAAAGTTGGTTTTTTAATTTTTTATTAAAGCTTTGTTTCTAGGCTTAGTTTTAAAACCAATTTGTTCATTAAATGATTAGATTTAACAGTAACAAATTTGTAAAACCTCTATTGAACTAAGTTGTGCAACCTTTGATAAGTGAACAGTCTTGTTTTTATATTTTGTACAAAACTAGACAGTTTTATAATGTACAAAATATTTGTATAACTTTTAACATAAATAGTTTCAGAATTTTTGTTTAAATTAATCAATTTATAAAAAATTGAATAGGAAAAACAGTGACGTATAGTTTTTTTACGTTACAACAATTCATTATAAAATATTTTTTTGCTTGAAATAGTAGTTTAATACAAAACCATAGTTATTAGACTTTTGTTTAGTTAAAAAAAAAGAGATTAGTAGCACCGAAACCCAGTTTAAGCTTTTTGTAGCGATGAGTTAGCTTTATTGTTCAAAATTTGTGTACAAGTCTAAATATTTAAACTTTTTATACTTAAAAAAAACGTTTTTGCTCTGATTTAGTATATCATCAATTTTTTCTAAACATTGACTAGCTTTTATAACAGTTAGCAACCATAATGGTTGTTTTAGTTCCTTAGGACTAAGTAACAAGTCTTATGTTTACACTGTATTATTTTAGCTTAAAAATTAAATAATGCAAGTTTAGCATTTACTTTATTGAAACAATCATTGAACTTTAAAGTTCAATTTTGCGAATTGATCAAACATGTTGGTGTTATAGATTTGTTATTTAGACTATTATTTATAATTTAATGCAGACTTACATGTTTTGTACATTTTTTTAAATTTAGAAATCTATAGAAAAAAGTAAACCCACAAACTATATACTGTTGTACTATTTTTAAATAAATAAAAATTTTATACTTATGGTTTGTAGAAGTTGTTTCGGTTTTAAAAAATTTTAAGATATTAAACAACTAATTACGTTTATATATATACATATATATATATATATAGCATTCTGTCCACTAGAAATAAGTGTTTTTGTGTTGATATGACATGTTAAAACTTGAAAACTTATTGTTACTTGTGTATAGAAAGAAAATCGGACCTAGTTATAATATAATTGTTCAGCATATGTTACATTGCCTTTTATATGTATTTATATTTGATAAAAAAGTCAATAGTTTCAAAAGTATAAATTTTTTGAAAGTTTTTGTAAGGTTCCCACTTATTTGACAAATATTTTGCAACGTAACATTAAATTTACTTTAAGTACAACAATTCCCTTGTGTATTTATAATCTACAATTTTCAAATTAAGTGAAAAAAATAACGTTTAAGATAAATTTTAATGGTGATGTAATTTTAGTAAAGCAAAAAAATTAATCATACTAATCTCATAACTAGTTTTGAGTTTTACACTATATACTATAGACTAGTTCGAAAAATCAATTAAAACCAGTTACATTCAGCATACTAATAATAAACAGTATAATTTTTTAGTATTCCCCTTATTAATAGCTAACATGAAAAGTAAAATGTTTGTATTATTTAGTGAAGTATTTTGTCAGATAAGGGTTAAATCGTATGACACCTAGACAGTGGTTCATTATTGAGTTTAAGAAAACTAACTTTCATCTGATCATATTTTTATTTTGCAACATTAGTTCGTACTCTGCAACAGTGGTGTTCAAGATGTGCACCTGTGTTTACTAGTATGTACAGAATATATTTTAGTTTGTACAGATTACTTAGGAAGTTGAATTTTTTAGTTAATGACGTTTTATCCATCTTTTTCGTTAGGTAACAATTAACAGAATTCCTAACAAATCATTTATTATTTACTTAGTCACTCTTATAATGAGAAAGACTTTTTTTTTTAAATTTTTCTTTTCTCTTAGTTTAGTGTGCACATAAATTTTTATCCGGTAGTTTAGTGAGCACAGCACCTATAATAGGTTGAAGATTATTGCTTTAAAATGCACTGTTCAAAAACATTGTGCATGGGTTCAGTTTAAAGTAAAAAATTTCAAACGACATAAAAAAAAACGTATTTAAAAGCTAAATAAATTAATACTCTTCTTGTTTAACAACGTGTTTTAATAAAATAACATTAACTTATATGGGTAGTTGTTTTAAAGTACAATTTAAATACGTTATAATAATTTTTTTTTTAATTTTTGATATAAATGTTTTCATCATTATTTCACACACTAAATGTTTAATAGAAAAATTGTTTTATAATTTTATCCTAATATTATAAATTAAGTATTTTTTCCGACTATTCAAACCTAAAAATTCAAATAAAATTATATTTTTCTTAAAAACGTTTTATGAAAAACTATGAATTTAGAACAAAAGAAAATTAATGGTAAAGTGTGAACACTGTACAGTTTACTTGTGTTTTTTTAATTTAAACCAGTTATAAAATAGTTTATAATATTTTAGTAAAATGTGTTTTATAAATAATGGTTCAGTAAATCTTTTAGTTTAGGAAACGTTCGGCCTACAAATAAATCTGGTCAACTAAGCATAAGTTTTGGCACGTGACATATTGGTTAGCTTAAAAACATCCTATAAAAAAAACTAAACTGATCTATTTGCAATATAGATTCAAAACAAAACTGTTAATTTAAGCTACTTAGAAAACCTAATCAACTATAGCAATTTCAAAATGATCTTTTTTATAAAAAAAACTTGTAATATTTAAAATTTGGCTCATTAGATTAAGCAGTCAGTAATGACTTGTTATTAGGTATGTCCAACTTGATAAAAACTTTGTTGACAAACCTGATCCATCAAAATAGTAAACAATTTTTGTTCATCCCTTGGCTTAAACTAAGCACAAAAAATACTTACTTTCTACGACAGTTTAACGTAAAAATAATAAAAGGTAAGTATACAGTATATAAGAGAATTCAAATAGTAACTTTTATGCAAATAAATTTCATAAGTATTTACTTTAATAACTTTTACTATCTATTAATAGTTTGGTCTTAAAAAAATTAAAATTTTAAAATTAAATATGCTAATTTACTGTTTGTTTATAACCTATAAAAGCTTTGTTGTAGCTTATTTCTAGAACTAGAAAGTAAATCGAAAGTTACTTTTTTGATATAGATTTAAGCATTATTATAACTTTTGATATTCACAGTCGTTTTTCTTTGTATTTATATAAAAAAGAGTTTATTGTATGCTATAAACTATAAGTATAAGACACTTTCAAATATTTACAACTAGATTTTAAAGTATCTCAAAATACTTAAAACATTATTAAAGTTATAATTTAATTTAATACTTATTCAATAACCCTAGGATGTCCACTTTTTAGTTTTATCTTATAGGTTACCGATTTGGTAGAGAAAAAAACTGCAATTGATTTTAAAAAGAACAGTCATGTTTATGTAGCTAAACTAATTTTATAATTTAAACAAAGGCTGACATAAATAACTAAAAATAATTAGTATCAATAAATTTTATAGATAAAATTTAAAAACAAAGTATAAATAAACAAGCCATTAAGAAATTAAACTAAGTTAGTTTTTTGTAATTTGTTTAATTTTATCTTATAATCTCACAAAAAAAAAGTTAGTTTTAATCGATATCAGTAGACTACTTGTTTTTAAAAACTTTTATGCTGCAAACAGACAGTAAAAATTAGAAATGACTTATTTAAACGAAAATGATGAAGCAATTTCACAAGAAAAAGATGACTCAGAGTTTATGGTTTCTAAAAAAATGTTTTAACTTTAAAATATATATTTAATGCTTAAGTTTTTTATTGGTTATAAAAGTTTTAATCATATTTTTAAAACCCAACATTCTGAATTTGAAAATATATTCTTTTAAACAATAAAAAATAAAATAAGATACTTAATCAATCTAAAACTTTAATATTATAGTAATTTTTTGGAATTATAATTTTTTTTTTGACTAAGTATTTATAGAAACTTAAAAAAACCTTTACTTGTAGTATTACTAACTAAAGAATATAACATTGTGTTTTTTATTTAACACTTTTTCTGAAATACACAAAAAGAGCATGGCTATCTTAGTAACTTTTTTAACAAAACCAAACAGATATCTGAAGAGACAAGTGAAGAAAAGTTCCAGAAAATTCAGAGATCATACCTAGACTATACGCCAGAATTAAAACAAGGTATTGAAAAAATAACAGATCTTGAGGAAATTGAAATATTTATAATTGGATTAGAGGGACAATTAGATGCACTTTTAGGCCAAGTTGAAGAAATGACAGAAAATAGTAAAAATAATTACAAAAACTTGAAAAATAACGAGAGATCTGAAAAGGCTTTAGTGAGGAAAGCGGAAAGTTTGTACAGAAGTTACAGGAAATTCTACGCTGAACTTTCAGAAGAAATTGAAGAAATACAAATACAAACCAAAAAGGTTCACGAAATTTTGATGGCCAATCAGTACAATTAATACAGTATTCAGTGATGTAGGGGTCTAATGACGTTATTTAAAAGTGCAATTTTTGAAAATTGTAATATCGAAACCAATAGATACAAAGACAAAATACACTTACATATAATTGTTTTTAGACATTTATTACTAATATAACTTTTTATAACTTTTATAACTCGTTTTGATGGTTTATATAACATTTTTAACGAATGATTTTTTGTTATGAATAAAATTCTTTGAAAAAATTTAGTCGTATTATGTAAGTAAAATTTCATGAGTTTGTCAAAACTTAGAAAAATTACAATTTTTAAAATATGTATGTCAAAATTTGTGGTCTAAAAATAATTATATTATTACAAAATTGTTAAACATTTTTGTCAAAACATAGTATCGTAACTGGTAGTTTAAAAATTAGAGCTTTAGTACTAACAGTAAATTTAAAAGTATTTTAAAAAATCTCAGTTTTGTTGCTTTACACATTGTTCTTTTAGAAACTTGATTATACAACGGGTCTGATATTTCTGCATTATGTCAATAATTCTTAAGTTACACTACGGGCCGTCAGTTACCTAAACTTAGTCTAAATAATAATTATTTGATATGAAAGAACTAGTTTAGTCTAACAATAAATGCTCTTTGTTTACAATAACAGAAGTTTTAACATTTAAATTTAATAACTAAAATAGCTCTACTTAAGAGGAGGCAACGATTTTGAAACTTTTAGTTATAAATGGGGTAGTTTACACTAGATAATCTGGTGTTTGAAATGAAAAAAAGATATAGGTTTTACGTACATTTCGCAAGAAGTTCGAAGATTAATCTAGATCACGTTTACCCAAAGTGAGCAATGTGGCCCTCTTTTGAGTCATTACAGAAATTTATGGGGGCAAACAAGCAGTAGAGGGGCTAAAAGTTTGGGCAATGAGTAGAAAAGGGCAACATAATTTGAAACCTAGATATTTTGGAGTTGGTAGTGAACAAAAAAGAAAAAGAGACTTTAAAAATTTTAGTGAGTCAAATTTCTATGCAGTTTGTTCTTGATAATATCTACAAACCAGTAGCGTAACGTAGTAATTTTGTGAGGGGAGACGGAATTTTTTTTTAAAATCCCCTAACATAAGACTTTTATAATCAGTTGTAGAAAGGTCTTTTTACAATTAAGATATTAGACCGTTAGATTAAAAAAAATAGGTTACGCAAATAATTTAATTAAAAAAAAAGACGGATTGAAATCAGTCTACATTAAAATTAAATTTTACAATAAAAAACTGAAACTTTTCAATATAAGTTTAAAATTCTCTTAGAAATTTATAGAAAGTTGTAGGTTAGTAGCAACAGGTATGATACGATTATTTCTAGTGTCTAAAAAGTTATTAAAAGTAATTTTTTTTAATCAATCCATACTTGTAGCACTTATGATAGTGTTTTTTTAGTAAACACATTTTTCGAAACTTATGGCAGTTGTACTGTAATCAAAAGTTTTGAACCAAAAATTTACTATGATAACTTTAAGACTAGTTAAATCTTAAAAGTTCGAGACTAAAGTTTTTATTTTGAACCTCTAAAACATCAGTATGTTTCTAACAAGTACAGCTAATCTAGTTAGCTCATTATTCTATGTGTATAACGATGCTTTTTTTGTTGATAGGGTCAAGTCTTTTACTTGCTCTACGAGCCAGTAAGTATAAAATCCGTAATCCAGAAAATTATAAAACTGTTAAAAGTATAAGAAAAAAACATTGTAGTGACACACAAGACGGTATTTACTTTAAAGTAACTTTGTAAAAAAAGATATAGAAGCTGTAAAAAGTAAAAAAATAAATAAACTATTAATTTAGGTTACAAGTTACACATAGATACTTTAGATTTACTAAATTAAACCGTTTTCAAAACAGTATTTTCTATGAAAGTAAACTGTCAATGAAAACGTATTTACAAAATAACTAGTAGAAGAATTGAAACTTTAGTAGGTATTTTGTAACTTCTTCATGTTGCAAACCAATTATTAATATTACAGTTTATTTTAAGAAATTTATACTACTAACTATATTTCTATAACATGACAATTTTTGAAAATAACTGAACGCTTAACATATAAATAGAGGTTTAAAAAACTTTAAAAAGAACTAAAAAATACAACTTTGACATATATTTTATTAAAAAAAAAGTTTTGCTTCATCGTCGTTTCAACACATAATCATAAAAAATACCAAAAATAGATGCAAGTTTATAAACTTAAGGTTTAATAAAATATTTTAAATTGATTTTTTTTTAATTTTATAGTAATGACGTTTTAAAGTTTGGTATAAAAAAAAATAATAACTTTATTTGTTTTAAAATAGTATATGTTAGCTATTTTTAACCTGTAGAAATTAATAAAGAAATTTTGATTTTTTATTTAAGTTTCTTATTAAGATATAGCACATTAATTTTACTATAATAACAAAATAACTTAAAACTGATATTGTTTAAGCGATGTTAAGTAAAAATGTAGTAAATCAATAAAAAAAAGACCTTAAGTTTAATTTAGTGAATTTTATTTCCATTATTAGAAGCTAAAAATTGTTTTATAATACAAGCTCTTAGCGTTTTTTGGCCAGATTTAAATTATACACAACTAGTAAAGCAAACGTTTGTTTGCCTTTTACTAGTCTACGTTAGTGACTTAAAAAAAGAGATATAAAAAAGTAGTCAAAATTACTAAAAATATAAATGTTCTCAGTTTTTTAAATCTAAACCAAATAAAAATTAAAGCGAAACTAATTAAAGATAGTTTACATTAACAATAACAGCTTTTACTTAAAATATTAGTATAGTAAGTCGAAAGATATCTAAGAAATTTTGAGTCAAATACAATATTAAATTTTAAACCAATAACTCTATTTTAGATAATATTAAAAATAACATACTAAAAGTACTAGATTACAAACTAAACATTATTAATGTTTTACTAGCCATTGTTTTAGAAAGCCATAAGTCAAATTTATTAATTTATTAAAGATTCATACAGTTAAAATATTGCTTACATTTCAGATGTTTTACTTTATATAAGACCTAATTATAACACTTATTAAATGTTAATTATTTTATTGTAAACGTGTGTTAAATGAAATTCAAGCCAGTTGAAAAGGTGTAGTTGTTAAATAAGTAGTATTAAAAAAATCATTTATAAGTAATTAAAAATATAAATGTTGTTCAAGAGAATTAATATGTTAAAGAGTAAAATATGTTCAAAAGAATTATTTGATGACGGAATAAAACATATAAAATTAATACTAAATAAAAATGGCTATCCACAAGAACTTGTTAATAAAATTATAAATTTACATCTTAATAGTTTGAATTAAATTAATAGTTTAAAGCCAGCAAGGCCGGAGAAATGATTGATTCCTTTAGTATTGCCTTATGTCAATAAGAACTCAGGAGTTTTAGAAAGAGAGATTTGTTAATTAGTAAGTAGGACTTATCATTCGGCAAAGCCGATTGTTATTTACGTATCCAAACCAATGTACAGACCTGGAGTACAAGATCCGATAGCAAAATTTAAACAAAGTATGGCAGTTTACCAGTTTAACTGCTTCTGTGAAGCTTATTATGTCGGGATGACCTCAAGACAATTTCGCAAAAGAATAAAGAAACATATTCCAAAAAGTATCGTTGAATTTTGTAAGAGTAACAAGAAAAACTAAATCTATTAGAGTAATAAATGCTTCAAAAAGATTTTTATTGCTGAACACTTAGTAAATAACCTTTAAAGTGCTAGTAATTATAATTTAAAAAGATTTAAAATTGTTAAAAATTGTTTTCAAATTTCGGGTTTAATTAAACTTGAAGCTATTTGTATTTTGTTAAGAAAACCTAAGTTGTGTAAACATAAAGATTTCGATTATACTGTTTCGTTGTTTTCTTAAATTGTTTTATAAATTGTAGCTCTGTTTTATTGTTTTTTTAGTTGCATTGTAATTAGAAGTACTTATGTATTGTTGATTCCTTTTTTTTTTATTAACTACGTTGATTGCATTTTCACTATATAAGCTAGATTAGAAGTTTTAATTTTATTGCTTAGTATACAACTGACGAAAAAAGCATGAACTATATTTTCTTCTGAAAAATTGAGTCTTATTTATATTGTTTGAAAGAATTTGTTTTAGTGTCAAAAATGTTTAAAATTCAATATTTGTCAAAAATATCAGCTAACATTTTTATTAATTTAAAAAAGGATTTAGTTAATCTATTTTATAGATGCTATTTTTCTATAAAACTAATTTTGTTCAAGAACATAATTTATATTAATTTTGAAATACTTACTTAAAATATTTTAATCTTGTGACAAGATCTTAACTATTTTAAATATAACTTAGTTTATTATGTTATAAATCTAGAATTAGTATTGTTTATGATTTAAATTTATATTAAATGTTTATTTAAAATCAAAGTTAATATTGAAGTTAACAAACCGGCAATCAAGTTAGTAGTTTTTGTAGTACGATTAAAGTTAGTCAATTAAAATTTAAAAAAAAAATATTAATATATATAAAGATAACTAACATGAAACATATAACTATCTAAAAATTCTATCTTTTAATGTCATTCGTTTCACACGGTTAATCTTCAAAAACAGTATTTTTATTATCATAGTAAATACTAAAAGCAGAAGTATACACATTCAACCTTCCTTTTAAATATTAAGAAGAAAAAAGAACATGAAGTATAAGTAGTTCGCCTCTTGAAAAAGCAAAAAAAATTAAGATTTAGGAAAAACTTTAGACAACAGGGCAGTTTTTGGTAACTAAGTTAATTTTTTTGACTTTAAGAATGGCAGCTCTGTTCAAATAGTAAAAATTATATTTATTAAGTAAATTTTTAGAGTACTTACATTTTTAAAATTCTATAAGCTTAAACTAGTGTAGTTATTCTAAGATTTGGCAGGTGTTTATATTAATTTTTTTTATTTTTCAACTAACATGAGTTCTGTACTGACAGTTATAAACTTAGTTTTTGTAGTTTATTTGTTTTTTAAATATATGTTCTGTACAACAAAAATTGTTCTAATTTTAAATTTCAAGTACTATCCTAATTTGTCATAAGAGTGATGCAATATTTTTTATGCAAATAAAAATCTTCATAACAAACCTAAAGTACTTTTTAAGAAAGAACCTTAGACACAGCAGTTTAATATTGTTTTTATTTTTAAAATATTTTAGGCTTTTATTAGTATTAATATCATGAAAAATGACGTTAAACTGTATCTAAGTGATGTACGAATTAGTAACTATTTGTTCCTTTATACACCATGTCCTAGGACTAATTGTTTGAAACTTTCTTTTTTCGTTCAATGAACAATACTTTCACAACATTTTATTGCGAAATTGCTTTTTACTGTTTAAAATAGTTATTTTATTTTATTAACAGTAAAACTGAAGTATAAAATTGAATGCAGTTTAATTACTGTTCATTTCTTTTTAATTGTTAATAATCTATATTGTTCCAAAATATAATTAAATACTTGTTTCCGTTTTAAATTGATTGTTAAAATAAACAGCTTCTAGTCATGTGCAACTTAGTAGAAACATTCAAGAAAAATTCACAAAAAAGTTTCGAAGAAAACATTTCAAAATCTTCAAATTTCAAACAAGGTAAAAACAAAATAAAAATCTTCGTATTCTTTAAAATATAAGAAGACAAAAAAAATATTTTCGTTATAGTTACTAATGTTAAAATAGTAATTGAATAAATTTACAGAGTAAAAATTCTAAAGAAAAAAAAATTAAAGCGAAATTTAGTTAAAATCTTTTTTGTATAATCTTATTTTAATGTATTTAGCGAAAACATTTCAAAACTTTTAAACAAACTAGATAAAATAATAGTATATTATACATATTTGTCAAAAAATCCTAAATAAATAATTCTAAAGAAATAAAATATTCATAATAACTTTTAATAAACAAAATTAAAAATATATTTTAACTTTTACTATATTAGTTTTTTAAAGTCATCTTTTACACCCGGATTATTTATTTAAAAATTTAAGCCCATTATTAAAATCTCTTACTAATTAAGTATCTATATTAACTTAACTAATCTAATTTCTATATTAAAAAAAATTGTTTTAGACCAACAAGATAGCGTATATCAATTTAAAACTTTAATATTTTGCTTGAAAAGTTAAGATTCTATAAATATCTTAACAAAATACAACTGAGATTATAAATAAATAATATTTATTTATGTGTTTGTATTCTTCAGATAAAATAAGGATTGAAGAAAACGAATTAGCAGTAGCTTTTAAACTAAATAATTGATGTCAAATGAACATGAAAATCAAAATATATCCGATTTCATAAAAACAAGGTTACTAATAATAATGTTCTGACAATTTATAGTTTAGCTAAACTTTATAAACTAGCCACTAAATCAAAGTCATCTTTAATTTACATAGTTTCTGAACTATCCTTGAGACATATAGAACGTTGTCTTCCTATGGTAGTCGAAACTGAAAACTTTTTAAACTTAGACTTTGATCTTATTGGAAAAATACTTGGACGTTCTCAATTGAATATTCACTTAGAAATTGAAGTCTTTGATGCAGTAATTACTTGGTTGAAACACAACAGTGAAGATCGTAGCAAATATGCAAAACAGTTACAAGTAAAAGATTACTTAAACTTTCAATATTTAAGTCACGATAAAATTTATCTTGATTAAAATGCATCTTAACTTAAGCTCACTTAATACCATTAGATATACTTTTATTCAAGCAATGTTTATTTTGAAAATCAACTAGAAGATAATAAAAATATACATACAGATTTTTTTTATTATTTGTGTTGTTCATTGATTTAAAATCTCAACTAGAGTTAAATTTTTACTACTAATCCTTTCTTAATATTTAGACTTAACTTGTTTTGTTTTTAGGTAAAAATTTATTTAATTGTAAGTTTATATATAAAGCATTTGGGCTTGATTTCAAACTTTCATAGCTATTACAAGCACAAAATTGTTTAAACTTTCAATAACTACGTCACGATTAAAATAAGCTACGTTAAAACGCATCTCAACTTTAAGCTGACTTTATTAACTAAATTTATGCTTAAGCAATGTTTACTTTGAAAATTAACTAGAAGAAAAAAGAAAGCAACATACAGCTTTTAATATTATGTTGTTATATTGATTTTAAAATTTAACAAAAATTTTAACTTTACCTTAAAATCAATCTAAATAAAAAAATTTAATCTTCTTAGTTTTCTAACTAAAAATTTTGAGTAAAATTTTGTTTTTATTTAAATTTAATTGTTCAAATGCTATTTTCCATGACTGTTAAATATCTTTTAAGATTTATTTAAGCACTGACGAGGTCTTTGACCGAAACTTAGTTTTTATAATAAATTCTTGAAAGAATAAACTGATTATATTCCCTCCAGTAATCGAGATCTCTCCATTGTTTTTATAAAACCAAAACATAAAATAACTAATACAAGATGAACAATACTCTTCATGACGACTTATACTAATAACATATTTAAAAGAAAATGGGTTTTAAAGTGTGTGATAAGTTCAAATCATACGAGTTGCCGTAAACCAGCTATTATTAGTTTAAATTCAATCCGTTTATAATAAACTAGCTTATAGTTTGTGTGTTAAGCATTTTAACTAGTCAAGCTCCTCTAGGACAATTTTAACCAAATATACAAGCTTTGTAGTAAAAAAGGCAAAAATTTTGGTTTTAAAAACTTTTCGCACTTCAACAAAGTTCAAATTCTAAACAGCTTTGTAATTTAAGTTAAATCTTCATATTGAACTCTGCTAGTCCATTTAATAAAATAAAAAAATAAATATAAACTTTAACTAACATTTAACGTTTAAGTAGTCAGCATAAACACAAAAGTTATTCAAAGTTTACGTATAAAACTTTATGCTTTTATATTAGTGAAAATACTAAAACTAGGTTAAAATTTTTGACCAAAGTTTTACCAATAAGAATTTTTATATTTCTTGACTAGAATTGAGCAACCTACGGCCTACCTAGCAAAAAAATAGTGATTAAGCTTTTTTTTTTTGCTTAAGAGCACCATGTGAGAAACAAATGTAATTAAGCTACTTTATAAAAAATTGTTGAAATATGCGAACTTTATTTTCAGTACACAGTAGTGACTATTAAACACTCATTACATCAAATTTTGATTTTAAATAGCTCTTTAACTTTTATAACATACCTTCTTAAAACTACACTACACGGAATAACATTTCTAAGCAAGTCCGTCCAATAAAAGACTTTATTTAGTAGACCTTTTATGCCGACTAGAAAAGGTTTCCAATCTAGTTTATTATGATGTTTTACTAACTAAAGATAAGAAGTTAAAAACTTAGACCAGCGTTTCCCAAAGAACGCAATGTTGCCATTTTTGGACGGTTTGAGTATACCGGTGTCATTAACTAGAAACTAGTCCAGGGGTCGGCAAACTGCGGCCCGCTGGCCAAATGCGGCCCGCGAAGGGTAAATCTGCGGCCCGCGAGCACGTTATTTTTTAAATGGAATGTGGCCCGCGAAGAAAAATTTTGCGGCCCGCGAGCATGTAAATGTGGCCCGCCGAGCAAAAATATATTTTAAGTTAAATTTGTTTGATTAATTTAGTTTTAAGTCCCTGTATAATATTTTAAAAGAATTAAAACCCTTTACTAATTTGGCTTAGAAATGTGAAAAAGACAGATTAGTATTCCATCAGGTTTTTTTTCTCAATTACATAATTACTTTCTTCTTACAACAGGAAAATATTTTATGAAAAAAGAGTGTAAAAAGTGCTTTGAATCAGTTATTTGATAGTTATTCAATGCCTATTAAGTAAATAAACTAAATGCAAATGTTTTCCGTTTTGTACAAAAGTAATATACAGTAATTAACTAAAATGTCATTTTTTTTACAGTTTTGTTTAATTTTACACGCTTTGTATACCTAAGTTTCTATCACAAATATTTTATTACTAAATTTTATTGCGCACAAAAACATTTAAAATAACATAATGATAAGAAATAAGATTAATTTAATTTTCGTTTTGACACCTTTGATTTCTTAGTAGTTTTTTTTGCGTTATAAATTAGATCCTATTCACACAAATGAACAAAGATGCTCATATTTTAAAACACTTTTTATTCAATACTTAACGAAGTAAAGTTTAGTTTATGCACAATTTTCTAACATTATTGTTTCTACATCTAATATCTAATTGTGTACAGACACATTTAAAACAATACATATGACATAAATTAAAAAAGTTTTTGTTAGGTATACTTTTTGATTTTTAAAACAATGTTTTTTGGCAAAATAAGCTAATTTTTATGCGTTGCATACAGTTGCTGTTTTTTGGGACTTTAAATTTTATACAAACTAGATTGAGAAATGGTAATTTATTAAGTTTATACACTTTCAATCATAATACCTCAATTTCGATCAAAAAAACAAATAAAAGTTGCCACACATTCTGATTATAACTATTTGAAGACTTCAAATCTTAGGCAAATTTAGTAATTTTTCAGTTTTTTGCTAGAATTGCTTTTTGTATGCTAAATTTCAGGCTAGTTTTGATCACTTGGACTGACTTTTTTGCTTTAAAGGGTGGTAGATTATATACATGATGTATGTTTTGTTCAATGCACATTGTTGGTTTGAATTAAAATATATTTTAAATTTTAAGTCTTGCAGCTGATATAACTTGAATTATTATTTATATTAATTGTATACATATAAATGTAGACAATTAGTGTCGTCTAAAAATTCCGGAAAAGCTTGGAATTTGACAATTTACACTTTAAAATTCTGAAAAAGCCTTGAACTTTAGAATCATAGAAAAAATCTGGAATTTTAAAGAATTTTTACATGTAAAGTAATGGAATTTCGATTGGACACAAAAAATCTACCATATAAATATTTTTTATTAAAACGCACATTTAAAGTAGCTTAATAGTTTCTTTTAAATTTTTTCTATATTATTTAAGACAGCTTTTTTTTACCTTTAATTTAATTTTGTACTAAAATTAGAAGCAAAAAGTTGTACTCTAAAGTCTTTATATTGGTGCATTGCATCTTTGCTTTTAAAATTTCTTTACATATTGTTGTTCTTTGTATTGGAACTAAACCTAGAAACACTTCTAAAATGTCAAATTAGTAAAAACACCTGTAATAAAAATTCGAAAATGAGCAATATCTGATGTTTCAGTTCTCTCATCTTAACAGATTGATTTAATTCTTCATTTGGTTTATGCGGCTTAATAATCTTCAGACACATACTAAACACGACTTCTAGTTGATATTTAAGAATTAACAAAAATATTTTATTAATTCCAACACAAACTATCTAAATCAGTTTTCAACTCTAAAAGGAATCTTTTTTTTAGTAATTACTTTTGCTACTTTATAACTTGCCTGAACAGTTTTTTCTGATCAGTCTGTAGTTACTGAAAATAATCATGTGCGTTGTTAAAACTGACTTAAGCATTATTTTTTTGTTTCTTGCAATAACTACAAACTAACGTATTAAAGTTCTTATAGCTCGTTTTATAACTCATATTTACTCTTGTTAAATGCAATGTTTTTTTAGCAGATAAAGGTATTGCTATAATGCACAAAAAAATTTGTTTTTGTAATTCATTAATAGCTTAATAACTTTTTATACGATTGTTAAAAGTGTTTAAAAACTTTATTGTCCATTCAAGCTGAATTGTGTTATTATTTTAAAGTAATAAAATTTATTCACTTTTTTCAAACTTCATTATTTCTTTATTTTCGGAACTTTATTTTGAACAGGGTTGACAAACAGGCTAGTTTGAAAATTTTAAAAACTCAGACTAGGTTAAAGATGTTCAAGAAATTTCTATAAAACTCAGGCGTATTTAAAACTTTTATTTCAAACACTTTAAATAAATCTTCGAATTCTCAGAATAGTTTTTATGACTTTAGTGTAGTTAACTAATTGTAACTATTTTATGTCTATTTACATATTGTGCTTATTTTAATAATGATATTTTAGTTATGTATTTAAGGTTGATTAAACAAAAGTTTTTAGCTATTTTAACTTTCAATAAAATTTTAATATAATTCAGAATTTTTTAATTTAAAGTGGCAACCGTGTACTAATAAAATATTTTATAAAAGTATTCGAACATTAATTATATTAAAAAAGTTGATGTAGCTTATTTTAGGTATTAATTTTATTTCATTAATGAATTACTGAATTTTCAAAAGAGTGCAAACTATTTAAGACGCAAAAACTATTTTCAAAAGTTAATATTTTTTTAAAATATGAAAAAAAGGTTAATAATGTAAAAAAGTTTATAAAAGTGACCCATAAATGTTTTTTAAGCTCGGTTTTTATAGAGAGTTAAGTTGTAAGTAAAATAATATAAATAACTTAATAAGTTTATCTCATTAAATGTCTAAGAAATAACATATTTTATTAAGACTTAAGTATATTAAACAGTGTAAATTCTATTCCAGTAGATATTTATATATTAAATAGGCATTCTATGTGTAGCTAAAAGTCATTAAAAGTAATAAAGTGTTTAAAAAAAAAACTATCTCTGGTGTGACCAAAACTTAAGCCAAAAAATTATTCAAATATCACTAAAACTAAAACTGTGGCCCGTGAGGTTTTTGTAAACTTGTAATTTGGCCCGCAAGCACCAACTGCCTGCCGACCCCTGAACTAGTCGAAGGAAAAGGGTCAATACTGATTTTATTTACTGTTTTAGAAATTTTAAGCTTTCTGTTTTATTAATTTTAGCTTGCTTTTGTTTATTTTTATTTTAACGTAAGGTTTAAAGCAGGGCGATATCAGGAAGTAAAAACGTCATTAGGTGATCAACTGATAAAGATGGCGATATTTTTTTAAGATTGACGTTTTATTTAAAATATCTGCCAAAGAAGCGATTGTTAAAATAAGTTTAGGAAATCTTGTTATATATCATTATATTTAATAGATATATAAGTTTATCGAACAACACTTTAAAACAAGTAGATAACGAATAACACTATCAAAATGTTTGAAACATTGTTTTCTATTTTGAAAACATTAACATACTTGTTGGTTGGTAGAAAACTTGTTATTTTCTAAGTAGATGGGTTGAAAACTTAAAAACTGTAGAAAGTTGTAAACATCTATTCTTATTGTGAATTAAAGTAAAACTTAACTTATTACAACACAAAAATGACATAGGTTGTAATAAATGATTTACTAGATCACAGATTAGGGATCCGGCCGCATCTGGATCTAACTTTTAAGTCAAGATCGGGCTGGTCAGATCTAGTGATTTTAAACTTCTAAATTGTTTTTATTATGCTTTGAATTAGTTTTTTATTTGTTATTACATGGGTCGGCAGTTAATTGGTGGTTGCAGGTTCTGTTTTGAAAAAAAAAAAAAAATTACTCTTGTTTACAAACTCCAGAATAAATATTGAAAGTTTAAAAGCTTTCGTCAATTATAGCAAAGAAGTGTTTTTTTGTACATTTTTTTAATTTATAAAATATCTAGAGTATATTTCAAAAGTTCTTGGTATACATGTAGTTGCATAAATTAAATTTTGTAAAAGTCTTTATACTTCTTTGATTGTATAACTAATATACTTGTATCAGTAAAAAACAAATTTGATATAAGTTTAGTCTAGCTTTTTGTTTCTTAATTTAGCGACTTTTTAAAAAGAACACTTTGCCTTTTTTAATTATCTTGATACGGACCTATTTTTAAATAAAGATCAGCCCTGATCTAGATCTATTTAAAAAATTAAGAAAATGATCTGTTTTCAAGATAAGGATCCAGACGTTTTCGGATCCTGGATTCGGTAAATACTACTTGTCTTTAAATCACTTGCTTTTGTTTTAATACCACTTGCTCACCAACCAAAAATAAGAATATTTAGCATAGATGCCAGGTATAGCAAAATATCAATGTGTAGCAGTTATTAAAAACACATAAAGGTGAAGAAAGCTAAAAATTACGGCTAATACGCTTCCACACTTTAAAATTTAAATGAGCTTTGCTGATAGAAACCATTAAAAAAACTATTACTTTTTTAAAAACATTAAATTCTTAGTCAAACTTTTTAATTTTTAAATAAGTTGTTTTAAAAGAATAGTAGTTTTTTATTTTATAATTTTAATTTAATTATATATATAAAAATGGCTTTCAGATCCTTCAAATCTCCTGAGATATTGTGTTTGATTTGATTAATTTATGTTATTGATATCTTGAATTTCGACTTTTTGTCTTCTACTTCTCTAATTACTTCAAGTTTGCATCTCATTTGTTGAAACACGTTTAATTTTTTTTTAGAACTTTTTTTTTCCCTAAATTACCTAGATACTGTTTAACTATGCTTGAATTTTAGGAACTATAAATTTAAAGAGATTATTTAAAAAAAACTAGCTTTGTTTACGAAAGTAGACAACTATGAATACAGTATTATGTTTATTAATTACACGCTTCGTTTCTGTTTTTAGTCACTTTTTTCGTGAAATGCAGTTACTCGACTCACATTGACACTTGAGTTTACTAAAGTATTGCTTTCCATAGTTTAATAAAATCTGTTCACCCATTGCAATAGCTTTGTTGCTGACGAAAAAGTTCCTCGGAAGTTCGTTGATCACCGCACATTCAACACTGCAGTTGATTTTGTCTCCGCAATTGTGGTTGACGAACCTGGTATGGTTACCAATTGCTGTTGCATCTATCACCATGTTCATACATGTGTTGAAAAAGTAGTTGCTGGCTCCTGTAAGTTTTCTTATGTCATTTTTTTCACAATATTCTTCCATTGATATAAGCTCGCCTGTGTACTCTCCTATTATTGTGTCTGAAAATTAACAGTTAAGTAGGTCAGGTAGTAAAATTAACACTATAAAGCTATTAATCAACGTTTGAACTTTAGATTATAACATATGCTTTATTGGAATAATAACTTAAACAATGAACTTACTTTCTGGTATTGCATGCCTAGCAAACAGTCCACGGCCCATTTTGCCACCGAGGTTGTCCACAAAAAAATGCTTTTCAGGATCGTCAAGACATTTCTGATTAAACCTTTTCAAATCTTCCAATCCAAGAATATCATCGTCCGGAACAGGTATCGTTCTGTCTACCTGAGTGTCTGTTTTAATCACGAGGTTGTTAGTAAAAACGTAGTGCCTTTCCGGGTTCATTCTGTAGTAACTACTAAAAATGTCATCTGGTCCCTCCTGGAATGTCCTTTCAACTTCCAATTCTTTTTCCCATGCAATTTTTTCTAAATCTTTCAAGCTTGATGATCTAAGTTTTCTCTTACACTTTTCCATTGTGGGTGTTCGTAATTTAATGTTGAGCGGGGCGATATTTTTTAACGTGTTTTGTCTTCTAGGTGGAACACGTTTTCTGGTCGTTTTAATTGAAGAGTTAGTATAATATAACAAACAATATTTGTAAAAGCTTAAGTAAAAGACTAAAGTTACTAATGAATTACACACTATAAATATATATATATTATTTTTAGACTAACCTTTCTGCTGGAATTTTCTTTAACTTGCTATTAGCTTTCTTTATCATTGTTTTACTAGTCAAAGTAATATTTGCTTGTGAACTTCTATAATTTTTCTTCTCAAATTTAGTCATTTTTTACTAGTCTTATATGTTTTTAAGTCTGTAAATATATATTTTTTTAGTTAAAAAATAAGCAGAAAAACGACTATCAATTCAACTAACTATACTTTAAACTTATCTCAACACTTGTTATAATTTTCATTATATGTTTGTTTTTAATTATTACTCTAATAGTCATAACTAGATTAGAAAAAAAGTATTCAAACTACATTAACAATTTTTAATTATTTTGGTAAACAAAATATAATATAGAACTTTACTAACTACATGATTATGTGTCTAGAAAAAAAGATTTTATTTATTTAAATTTATACAACATAATACCCGCAAGTTTATTTGTTTTGTTTTTGTTCTGAGATTGTTTATATTTACGTGGCTTTCATATATCTAAAAGTAAACTCTTTAAAAAACATTAAAAAATAAGATAGATACAAAACGATGGCTGACAAATGACATAACTTGCAATGCAAAGTTTCAAATAAAAAATATACTTGATCTTAATTTTCTAATAAACAAGTTTAAAATACCAAAACATTTTATAGTCTTTAGTTTGAGTGAAGGAAAATGAAATAAAAAACTTAACTAAAAGAAAAAAAAAGTTCGAAAATAAATCTAAATACCATAGAAAATTAATTTTAGACATTACTATGTTTGTTACTTAACAGATTATATGATAAAAGTTTTATCTCAAAGTCAAAAACAATCCTTTTAGAGCGAAAGTTTTAAATTAATTTATTTTTATAGCTATGGTCATTTGAGTTTATTTGGTACGATTAATTTTCACTGGTAAAAGCAGATCAACAGGTCCAAATTATTAAATAATGATCAAAAGCGTATATCTATACACTCAGATTTATAATTGGTAGTAATAATCAGCATTTCTAAGTGTTATTAATAATTATTTTATTAATAACACTTTTAATAACCTTTTTCAAAATGCTCATAATGAAACTATTCAGGGTTGCCACTGGTTTCTTCAAATTTTTTTCAGGTTTTCCTATTTTCTTCCAGGTTTTTAAAAGTACACATCATATTTTTGAGTCTATTTTTAGTTTTAAGTTAATTTCTATTTAAGAAACTGTGTTAAATAGTATAAAAACATTGAAAAGATACTGTAAAGTTACTTTAAATGTGGTTTTGATAAAAAATCTTTGATGATAACAAAAAATCTTAATTATATTATAGATTTTTGTGTCAAATCAAAATTTTACAACTAAAAATGTTAAAATTATTTAAAATTCCAGATTTTTCTAGGTTTTTTTGATCAAAATCCAGGTTTTTCCAGGTTTTTAAGCCTAAATTGTCAAATTCCAGGTTTTTTCAGGTAAAGTGGTAATCATGTCTATTGCACTAAATTTTTAAGTAATTGTTACATTCAAACATTATTTATAATATTATTTTTAGTAATTTATCTCAAAACCTAAACAAATAAAACAAACGGAGATGATTATTTTTTAAAAGAGCTAATTCAGAGTATATTTTTATTATACATAACTGTGCCACTAGTTGTTGTAAACTTTTTCTTCATTTTTTTAAAGACTGAATAAATTTAAAAAAAGAAAAATTGAGTACCATAATTTATTTAAATTAGACTTTTATTGATTGATAACTAATGATTTCATTCAGATTATTCCTAGGTTTTACAGGAATTTTGGCCTAAATTATGAAATACTAGGCTTTTCCAGGATTCTAGTTTTTTTTATTTTTAGCCTTCTAATTAGCCACAGTTATCCTAAGTTGTCCTAAGTCATTGTGTTTATATTAACTTTTAACTATCTTAAGTTGCTTAAGTTACTAATATGGCAACTGTGGTAAACTGTTTTAAAACCTACAAACTTTGTTGTTATATTTGTTTTGCATGTAGTATGTGTCTAAAACTTTAAATATTTTATACGTTGTCAAATCAAAAGACAAAATTAAAACCTGGAAACAAATATAAATAAATAAAAATTTGAAATTCAATTTGATTGGTAATGCTGTAGTTATTTATTTGTGTACTATAGGGTATATGTAAAAGCAGCTATATGTAAAAAATAATTGATTTATGATGTTATAACTACTTATTATTTCTAATTTTTTTTGTTATTTTCTTAAACAGGAAGTATTATTCCATAGCGATAAAAAACATTTAATTTAAACTGTGCAAAAACAATGTGTCATATATTTTAAAAGACTAAATTAAACTATGCATAGAATATAATACATTTTAAAGATAATGCATTTGTTTTTTATGCTAGGATGCTAATTCACTAGAGACTTTTTAAGAACTTACCAAAAGTTTAAGCAGCAATTTTATAAACAACTTTTTAAATACAAAATAAATTGTATTAGATATTACAGAATTTGCAATGAGCATTTGTTTAACTTTAAGGACTTTTTCATCATCTTTATTATTACATTAACTTTATTTTTATTTACCCTAATAAATATCTATTCCACAGTTTCTCATCCAAAATTTTAAAAATAATTTGTTTGTACAAAAACATTTGTAATTACTAAAAATACCAACATATCAAATAGAGAAATAAAACAAAATTATAAAAAATGTTGGTATAAGCACTTATAGTGAATAGGTGATGTAAATAAAAACTTTTCTGTCGAAAATAACTGCAACACTCATTTTTTATTTCTATTCTATTTATTTTTATTTTAGATTTAATATTGAAAACCTTGGAAATATCATATAAAATAAAGGTTTAGTATCAGTTTAAGTTATATAAAACAATTTAAAGAACAAACATACTAAACTTATTTTAGTAATTTTAGAGTAATAATATAAGTAACTGACTTGGTAAAAAAATAAAATACTTATTCTTAGACTATATAACTCTTAAAATAAAAATTTTAAAGTAACTAATTGTAATATATATGCAGCTTTGATTTTTTTCTTATTAGATTTAGTATAATATAAATTTAGTAGACTAAAAACTGAAAATAATTAACTGAAGTTCTGCACTTTACAGGCTACATGCTTTATACAAACTAAATTAAGCAAGTGAATGTACAAAACTAAAATGGTTTTTATTATTAACGTATTAAAATAGCCAAATTAATTACTTAATTAAGAAACCGTACTGTTTAAAAATTAAACTACTATAAAAGGTAAGTAGAAACCATAATTAATTAAAAAGTAATATACATAATTTTCTTAATAACATAGTTTAACTGTTCTCTAAGTTTGTTGATTAATATAAACTTAATACCAATTTTTAGGCCTTAAAAACTAACTTTAACTTAAACTGTTAAAGAAAATAAGAATTTTTAATACCAAGTATAAAAATACTTCATAGATAAAAATTGTTTAAAATTTGAATAGTTAAAAATATATCTACACAAAAACCAATATGAAATAGTTAGAGTATTAGTTATAATTACAATATCAATATACCAATTTTTTAGATATTAAGTTGTAAATTTTAAGAGATCTGAAAAAAAAAAGTTATAAATTTTTGTGTTAAAATATCAAAATTTACCTACTGTTTCCACCATATATATACTATATTTTTAGTTAAACATAGAAAATCTATAAAGCAGCTTTTATCAATAGCTGATATTTTTTAAACCTAAAATTTACAAAAAATCTTTAGTTTAGTTAAAAGTTTTAAGATTTTTTATAAAACAAAATTAATTCTATACACTTAATAAAATTACTTCGATGTAACTGCAGCCTTATTTTACTAATCTTTCTGTTCGAAAGAGTTTTAATATTTACCTTATTCTAGTATAATGATTCTGAATATTATCTTAAGTTAATAAATATTGCTATAATATTTTGAAATAAATTAATCATACATAAATAGCTAGGTTTGAAAATTTAATTGAGTATTTTAGTTAAACAAAATATACAACTACATACTGAGACAAGCACTGAACAAATTTATTAACATCTGCACAAGATTAATACTTAAAACCTAATTTTGCGAAATTGATATAATAGATCGATTTCTCTTTACAAAATAAGTTAGTATGAATGAAAAATAAGAGTTATGTTCATTTTTGATAGTTTTAACCCTAAAGCCATAAGTGGTGTGCACATGTTTGTGTTTGAACTTTTTTTATAAATACTCAAAACTTATTTTCTTTAGATTGTTGTTATCAAGTAAGATGTTTATTATTTTTGTGACTTTTTTATTTACTTCCTAGCTTTCATTTTAAAAAGCACATTCACAACACTTTTCAGTATTTAAGAAAGTGTTAAGATTATATGAACAAAAGGCGTATTGCTGATGTTAAAGTGTAATTAATTTTATTCTTTCTAAAAAAAAAGTTTAAATTTAAGCCTTTTTCATTCTTTTGCAAAGTTTAACCTACAAACACAACTCTGTTATATCAAAATATACTTGTGTTTTATGGACGTTAATACTTACATCTTAATTTCACACTATTTAACATACATTTTACTATAAAGATATTTAACTGTAACATAACTTTCGTAAAAACCTTATAGATTGTAAAAGTAATAACAAAACCCAAAAAAGTGTAAAGCACGTATGGTAATAAATACAGAGTAATAAAAACCAATCGACATATATCTACATAAAATACTTTTATTTTAAGTCACACATTTTATTAATTATTATTATAATATAATTTTAGGTCTAAACTTTGTAGGTTTTAAAACAGTTTACCGCAGTTGCCATATTAGTAACTAAAGCAACTTAAGATAGTTAAAAGTTAATATAAACACAATGACTTAGGACAACTTAGGATAACTGTGGCTAATTAAAATGCTCCAAAAAAAAAACTTGAATCCTGGAAAAGCCTAGTATTTCATAATTTAGGCCAAAACTCCTGTAAAACCTAGGAATAATCTGAATGAAATCATTAGTTATCAATCAATAAAAGTCTAATTTAAATAAATTATGGTACTCAATTTTTCTTTTTTTTTTAATTTATTTAGTCTTAGAATAAATGAAGAAAAAGTTTACAACAACTAGTGGCACAGTTATGTATGATAAAAATATAATCTGAAATAGCTCTTTTGAAAAATAATCATATCCATTGTTTTATTTGTTTAGGTTTTGAGATAAATTACTAAAACTAATATTATAAATAATGTTTGAATGTAACAATTACTTAAAAATATAGTGCAAAAGACATGATTGCCACTTTACCTGGAAAAACCTGGAATTTGACAATTTAGGCTAAAAAACCTGGAATTTTGATCAAAAAAACCTAGAAAAATCTGGAATTTTTAATAATTTTAACATTTTCAATTGTGCAATTTTAATTTGACACAAAAATCTATCATATAATTAAGATTTTTTGTTATCATCAAAGACTTTTTATTAAAACCACTTTTAAAGTAACTTTACAGTATCTTTTCAATGTTTTTATACTATTTAACACAGTTTCTTAAATAGAAATTAACTTAAAACTAAAAATAGACTCATATATGTGATGTGTACTTTTAAAAACCTGGAAGAAATTTGGAAAACCTGAAAAAATAATTGAAGAAACCAGTGGCAACCCTGAAAAGATTCATTATGAGCATTTTAAAAAAGGTCAACTAATTCTACATAGTAGAGTACAATACAGCAATTTCTGATTATTTGGTTTGTTTAATACTTTTGGATTGAAACAGTGTTTTAAACAAGTTAGAAAATAAATTCTGTAAATACCTGTTTGCTGTAGGTAAATTAAAATTCATTTTTAAATTTTGGGAAAGGAAAGTGTAATCAATAGGTAAATGTATTAAAGGTGAAAAGGTTAATTTTACGTTAGTTTATTCTAAGCTACACTTTTAAACTAAAAAATCTTAATTTTTAGTTGTATTTTGTAATTATTACCCTAACAAATAGTTTTAACTAGTGATCTACCATATCAAAGATTCGGACTCGGATTCGGGCGAATCCGGTCTTTTTGGACTTGGATTCTGATTCGGCCGAATCCTAAGTTCAAAATAAGACTCGGAGTCGGATTAGTCCGAATCCTAATTTCAAAATAAGATTTGGACTCGGCGGAATCAGAAATTTAGGACTCTGTAGACCACTTATAATGTTTTGAATTTTACTTAATTGTTTGTCAAAAAATAAATGAAATGTAAAACTAAATAATGATTTTACGCTTGGGTGGGTAAAAAAAATGAGCTTTCTCACTTATGAAAGCATAATAAATTTTGATTTAGAGTCTTGCACACAGTATAACAGCTATGACATATTATTTTTGTTAGACTCTCAAATGAAATTATGTAAATAGTTGAGGCGTTTAATCTCTGCTTTTTGGATAATTGCTCTTATTTTTTCATCATACGTTTAGTTTTTTTTATGGTTGCTCGTTGTTATGAACTGCTGTAGTATTTAAACAAAGAATAAAAATGCAACTTAAATATGTAACATTAAAGCAGATGTTTGAATACTTTTATCTATACAATTTTGGTTAATATTTTATTATTTATTTAACTGATAACTTTAACTAATGATATTTATATTATAAGTTCAAAAGTTTTAATATCTAATTATAATACCTAACTATAATAGTTAATATAACTATGTTATAAAAGTTAAAAAATCTCTTAATAATAAAATATTTATTAATTTGCAATGAACTGCTGCAACTACTTTTTTTGTTCATTGTTTAACTCTGATTACTAAGAGAACATTAAGAGCTTGCTGCGGTCATGAGAAATAAGGCTTAAAATCAATGATGCAACATTTCACTAAAAAACATTTGCCTAGTGATTTAAAAAAGTTTTGAAAGCAGCTTATATTTTTTCAGTAAGAAGTTTTACAAAAAATTTGGATGGTTCTTTTGTATAAAAGAAACTTCACTTATATAATACTGCCTAATTTTTATAAAGTAGTCTAAAATATTCTATAGTATTGACAGATAAAATTCACTGATACATTATAAGTTAGTATAAAAGCAGTTTATGTCTAAGTTGAATAATACAAATACCAAACTGCCCGCAGAGGGTCCTAAGCATAAACGTGCTAGGAAGTTACCCAATCTGCAGCAAAAATATGGGTAAAAAAGTCAGGTTAACAATTTTCCTACAGACAGTCAGCCAGACCCAACTGATATGTTGGACGTTTGTCCACCAACATACACTGCTCACAATTTTTTAAGATTTTTCTATTTATTTAATATTCTATTTTTTTGGAGTAAAAGATAGTCATAAAAACAAAATCTTAAAATAATTAAAGTTATATCATTCTCTGTTAAAAAAAAGACTAAATCTATAATCTTCTAAAGTAAAAGTCCTAAAAAAGGTCCTTGTTTTATACTTTAAATTGTAAAAATCCTAAAACTCTGAATTTTACAATTTAGACTAAAACCCTTGGTAAACTTGAATTTTTGAAATAAGAAAAAAACCTGGATTTTTGAACAAAAATCACTAAAAACCTATAATTTTAACAGTTTTAGATGTTTAGTAGTAAAATTTTGATTTGACACAATGAAATTTATCATATAGGTTATAGATATTTTTTTAGCATCATCACATTTTTTATAAAAAAAATACAGTTTTAAACCAGCTTTACAGTATTTGTGGAATGTTTTCATATAACTTAACACAGATTTTAACCTCAAAGTAAACTTTAAATTAAAAATACATCTAAAAATGTGTACTTTCAAAATCGCGATGAACCTTTTGAAAACCTGGAGAAAATTTGCCAAAAAATATAGCAACCTTGTCTTTAGCAATAAGTGGAGAACTTTATTTGTTATATATCTTTCAAGAGAAAAGCTTTTAATAAATGATCTGACTAATTTAATTTTGTTTTTAGTGCAGAAGTATAATTTACAAAACCCATGTAGTTTTAAATAATTTGTTTGTTATCTTTTATTAATTATACCAATCAAGGGTTGGAAAACACTCCATGTACTCAGGGAAACAAGGGTATTCTAAAAGTTTAGAAAATATCTTTGAGGTTCTGATAACTTCAAGGTAGTTTTAGTTTATTAATAAATACATCAGGCTAGTTTTAAGACTTTTAAAATTTTAGGCTAGTATTCATATATACTGAATGACACTTAGGTGAATTAGTTTCAATACTTTGTTTTATAACAAATTTTGTTAAAAACTTGAATTTTATTGATATCGAAAACATGTTATTTTTTTAAGTATTTGAAAAATTTCCAGGTGACTCAGGACAGTTTGAGCTCACTCAGGGCAGATTTTTCGACTTATAAAGTGACAACCCTGAATAATATAAATGCCGTTGGTAGTTTGTATATGAAAAATATAGTTTTTATATATTTTGACAATTTTTTTAAAGCTTATTTTGTTAAATTTTCCATTTTTGAGATTTTGTTAGTAGATTTTATAAATGTTTTATTTATATTTTATGTATTTTACTTAAAGTCTAACAATTATGCCAAGAAAAATAAATAAGTTTAATTGTTAAAATAAGAAAAAAATAAACTATATTGAACCAGATTTTTGCAGATTTTTAGCTCTATATTATTATGCTTGTATTTAATTATTTCTATTTTCTATTTGTTAGATATCGTTTTATTTAACAATTAAAGAAAAAAACCCTGGATAGTAGTAGTTTATTATATTTTTAATACACAAAGTAAAAAAACTTAAAACAAACTTTTAATGTTCTAAAATGCTTTTAAGAAAGTTATTTTAAATTAACTTAACTTTTTAAAAAGGTTTTCATGTACCAGGAGAAAGATGTAAATTTTTACAAAAAAGATTTGCATTAAAAAAATAGTAATTTGTTTAGTATTTTGTATTAAAGTTTGAGTAACTAAGACCGTTTCTAATATTTTTTCAAATTTGACTGAAAATTATTAACTTAAATAAAGAGTTTTAAATGTGTTTTTTATTGAATGTAAATGTTTTTAGTAAAAGTTTACAATTAGTTTCACTTTATCTTTACTGTAACTTGTTTTGAAACTTCATTATATTTAAAGTATTTTAAAAGTATGTTTTTAAGAAAACCAAGAATTAAGTACTGTTAAATTAAAGCTGAAAAGTCATATAAAGTTTCTATAAGTTTTCCTTTGACTACATACAGTTATACTCTTTAGCGTTTTTTTTTCTATGTTATACTCTTCTGATGATAACTAAACAGTTAGTTCATTAACATTTGTTTTGAATGTTTGTACTGTCTGAATATTTTTTAATTTTAAATTTATTAGGATAAAAAAATAATTGAACCCAATGAAGTAGTAATATATAATGTGTGATTTTAATTTTCTAAAAACGAAGTAATTCTACTACAAGTCTTTTAATTTCCGGAATACTCATAAAAATTGATGACTGAAAAGGTTTTATAGTGATAAAAATTAACAGTATTTGGATTTGTAAGTTCAGTTATATGTTACTTTTTAATAATGTTTAATGGTTACATGAAAATTCAAATTCATGAAAATAATATTTAAAGGGCTAAAACTTAAAATAAATATATTTCAAAAAAAAATCAAGTATTATAACATATTGAAATGATTTAAATGAAAGAAATATAAAAATAGATTTGTGGTTCATTTATAGCCTGATTAATAAAACAATGATAAAAAAGAGATAACACACTATAACTTAGAATTTGAGTTTTCATGTACTTGCTTAGTTGAAATTGATTTTAAAACTTTAGTCACAGATAACGTTTAGTATTTTTCAGATAAAAATCTAAATAAAGAAATAATAGAAAATCTAAATATAAAATAGTTACAAACAGGCTAAAAAGGAAAATATGCTAAACTAACTTTTTTAGTCTTACTTTTTATATTCCATATATAAATAATAGTTGATATTACTATTTTCTATGAAGTGTAAGTTTGATATAAAGCAACTAAACTTAGTGAGTTTTATTGGTTTCATATTGAAATTAAAATTTTAAACAAATAAATTAATATTTTCTAAAAATTAATCTTTTACAAACGTGTAACACATTTTTTCAAACTTTATCAGTCTTATTTGTTAGAATGAAAATAAAAGTTTTAAATTTAATTTTATTATTTTTAATAGAAACCAAATCAAAATAACTTCATATCCTAAAACGTTTTTTTCCTAAGATTTGTAAATCTTTGGAACATGGTTTACATGTTTTTGAATATTTAAGTAAATTAGTTACATAAACTTTTTTTTTTTTTAATGAAATATATTTTAATTTTTTTAGTAAATTAGTTATGAGAAATATTTTTTGAAGGTGAATTTTTTTATAAAACTATAACTCGTAGTTAGTTTACTTAGTTACTCTTAGTTTTTGTACTTGAAATAGTTTAAATTTTACTCAAGTTTTCGAAAAAAAAAATTACATTGATAATGACAAAAAAAAACAAGTAAACTTAAAACTCATTAAATTTTGCATATTTACTGAGTAACCAAAAACTTTTACATTGTTATTCTAAGTTTTAGTTTTTAATATTTTTTTGCATAGATTTTAGTTTGTTCTGTGAGGTGAATAAAATATATGGGAATAAATAAAAAAAGGAAAGTCAAAAAAACACTTTTAAACAATTTTCCGACTTAACAAAAGTTTTAGCATATATTTGTATAAATATTTTTTACGTATTTTATACTAGTTATTAAAACAATAAAAAAAATCTCAATTGTTTTTATTGTAAACATGTGTATAAAATATAACAGCTTTTAAATGTTAAAATTAATTTGTACATTTATTTGTTACTTTAGACTTAGCATTAATTTATAGATTGTAATACGTAGTTTATTAGTATTAAGTAGTAATTATTATGAGAAGAAAAAAAAATCTTTATGGAAACTATCAACTCAAGAAACGCTGATTTACTAAGACAAAAAAAAATTTTGCTAGAATAATAGTGCTTGAATCCAAAACTAATTTACTAAAGAGTCAAAAAGAAATATAGTTTTGAGATAAATGTTAAATTTTTTTTAAGAATTTAAAACTAAAATGTTTGTTGTTGTTTATAATAAATTTATAATTTTTTTGACTACTTTATGTTTGTTTAGACTTTATTTTAAAATTATAAAGCTTACTTTATAAAATAATGTCTACCAATAAGTACAAACGTGTATCTTCAGTAGAAAGTCTCAATGATACATCAATTCCTGGTAAAAAGATATGTTGAGACCAAAAACAACTAAGTATTGCTACAAACAGTGAATTTGATTAAAATAAATTTGTCAATATCTTTTAAAAATACTTGCAGAAAACTTTCAAACAAATCAGGTTTGGATTGATTGTGCTTTTTAAAAATTTGTATGGTTTAATATTTTTCTTGAACAGTTTCTATAAATTTTAGTCAAAATTATAAAATTACTATGTTTTTAATTAAGTAAAATAAGATTCTGCTTTTATTTAACTAGCTTATAAGTCTACAATTTAAATCTTTTTTATATATATTTATACTTTTTTTATGACTAAAAAAGTTTATACTTTATGAAAACGACCAAACATAATTATAGGAATTATTTTTTAACGTTTATGTTATCAAACAAATTACAGTTAGCGTTATCTCTAACAATCCTCTATGTGAAGTATATGTGACTAAAAGAAAAAATAACAATTTAAAAATAATTTAATTTTTTGAAATTATTTAAAAATTTAAAGTTTTACCAAGTATAAGGAAAATTTTGTAGTCTATGGTTTTTCTTTGCAGTTTAAAATAGCCATATAAATATATCTTAGTTACAATTTACAGCAAATAAGTTTTGTTTAAGTAAATATTTTACATTTAAATGTTTTGATTATTAAACTAATTATAAAAAATTTTAAATAACATCAATAAACTTTATTTCTAGGAAATTTTGGTCTGTGCATAACCAACATAATACCAATTATGAAAGAAAACAGTCTACTTCTAAATGATGATGAAGAAAAAAAGATAGCTAGTTACATCAAAACAAAACTTAAGGCTAACAATTTAGGCAGTTTTTTAACAGTTTTAACCAGCTAAAGACTTCAAAAAATTTATTATGCAATATAGATTGCTGCTTCACAACAGTTTGTAAAGAAAACAGCTTTTTAGAGCTTAGTTTTGCCAACGTTTTGAAAGTACTAGCTAGTTCTGATCTTAATATCACCTCTGAATTAGAAGTTTATTATGCAGCAAATAACTGGATAAGTCATGACCTTGAAAGAAGAAGCAAGTTTGCAAAAGAATTTCTTTTGAAAATTCGCTTACCCTTGTTATCGGAAAGTGCCTTGAAAAGTTTATTAAGTTACTCTAAGGTATTACGTAAATTGTCCTCTTTTCATAAAAAAAGTTTTAAAATGATAAACAGTACCCTAGACCAGTGGTCGGCACGGTATTTCGAATACGTGAACCCTAAATCTCAAAATTAAAATTCTGTGCACCCCACTTCGCACTCATTAGCGCCGCTGGTGTTCAAGAATGTGTAAAATATTTTAATCGATTTTTTACTAACATTTCGGTAACACCCACTTAATTTTAACCCGCTGAATTTGAAATTACCAGTTACCCTATGTTTTTGCCATTTTAAAAATATTTTAATATCAATTATCTTATATTATTTTTACAATATTTTACTTGTATCACCCAGGTCTAAAATACTAACTAGATTAATTTAATTCATTACCACAACCCCAATTAACAATCAGTAGTCTTGGTACTTTTTTTAAATGATAAATTTAAATATATAGTTAAACTAATTTAATGACCTTTTATTAAGCGATTACTTCTGTGTTTTAAAAAGGTATTGCCACAAACAAATAACGAAAAAAATGAAAAAAAAAAGTAACGAAAAAAAAAGACATGAAAAATTATCACTGCAAAATCCGGTAGTTGATCTGGAACTGGGTGGGTCTTGTTGCTAGAACGGTATTGATCAAGCCTAAAAATATTAGGTTTTAAAGTTAATGCTTAATAATACTTCAGTCTTAATGAGATTTATTGAACAAAGTTGCTGAAAATTTTTTTTTGGTTGAAGGACCTGGATACACAAAAAGACCTCTCGGTCATCGAGTTGCATACCCAACTTTTATCAAAATTATAATGAGCTAAAAAATAAAAAAGAATAAAACTTTACAGTTAAAATTTAAACTCTAAAAAAACTTGATGAAAATCAGACTATTAAAAATTAAAACTATAAATATTTTTTATTAACAATAAACATAAAACAAAAACTGTATAATGGTATCTAACATGTAAACAAATAAAATATATATTGAATTCTATGTCAAAAGGTAAGTTTTAACCTGAAATGTTTTAAAACTTGAAATTTATCATAAATTTAACCTTTTATATGTCTTTTTTACAGAAAAAAACAAAAATTAAATATATTTTCAGTTTTAAAAAGTATGTTTTGGTATTTAGATTCTACTATCAAATTATTTTAACTTATTAAAAGAAGTAATAATAAAATGAGCTATAACATTAAAAAATAAAACTACAATGTTCAAAAGCAAATCAAAGCTTTATCAAATAAAAACAAATGTTTTTTTAACTAAATAAAATTTTAATGATTATAAATTATAACAATTGAGTTAATGTAATTTGATATAAATTAAAATATTAATAATTAGATTTATCTCAAGAGTTATTTTACACTTATAAAAATAGGTAAATATTTTTTGTATAATTTTAAGTTTACATTCAACATTAATAGAAGAGACATTGACTTTTAATTTTTTAGTGTAATATAAGAGACTATAATACCAAAAGACCTATTATTCTAAAACTATCTTACCAAAATGAGCTGCTTGTTGGAACTGCTACAGGGTTTTGGTTCAATTTGTCTGGCAATTTCTTCAAATCGAGGTGTGATGTCTCTTTCCAAAGCTCCACGCATCAACTCATCAACTCTTATTATTCTATTCCTTTTTTTGTTTTTGATATCAAAAAGAGCTGAGAATCCCTTTTCAGCAAGATACGTGGTTGGCATCATAACCAATTTATCAAGTGCTATTGTTGCAAGACAGTTGTATCTAGAATTTTGAAGCACTTCAACCCAATAGTTTGAGTAAGTGTCACTACCTTTGAAGTTTGCTTCTTGAACTTTATCATTACTTATTTCACTTAATAAGTTTTCACTTGGTACAGCTAGATTGTAATATTCATAGTCTTTATAAACAAATGGATTCATAATCCATTCGAATTTTTTACAATCATTTGAAAGACTTTTTGGAAAATAAAAGGAAAATTTTTCTAAAAGAAGGTTTAGATGTTTTGTTACCAATTTTTTTAATTTACTTTCCAGAGTAGGATGTAAAGTTTACCATTCACATGTTTGCAAAAACTTCTTCAGATCAGGTAACATAGAAAAATCTCCAGATTCAACTTTTTTAACCCAGCGTGTTAGCTTTTCTTTCATAGTAGTAGTTTTACCAACGAAAGAAAAAATATCTCCACCTGAACCTTGGAGAGATGTGTTCAGTATGTTCAATTCTAAAAAAATTGAAGATAAATAGTGAACTCCACCAAGCCACTCTAAATCTTTGAAGTTATTTGCTTTTTCACTTTTGTTTTTGATAAGAAAGTCTTCTATTGTTTTTCTTAATACAACAAATCTTTGAAGGACCTTTCCTCGTGACAAAAAACGAACTTCTGAATGAAGGATAAGTGTCTCTTGATCAGCTAAAGACTTCTGGCAGAATTCAGTAAACTCACGACTTACTGTGGGTTTTGTTCTGATTTCATTTATTATCTTAACAACATCAGAAAAACTTTTACTAAAGTATGTTCTTCAGAATCTTTAGATGTCATTTTTTTAGCTACTAGAGCTTCGCGATGTAACATGCAGTGAAGAAACTGACAGTCTGGGTTCTTTTGTTTTATGAATGAAATTAATCCTTTGTGTTTCCCAACCATTGCAGCTGCTCCATCTGTAGTTACAGCAACACAGTGTTTCCATTCAAGTTTTTCCAAATTAAAAAAATTTTCCAACTTTGTAAAAATGCATTTACCAGTTGTTCTTACATCTGCAGGTTCACAAAAAAGCATGTGTTCTGACATTTTATTGGTGCTGGTATCTGGAAATCTGCAGTAGACTAGTAACTGCGCTTCTCCAGACACATCAACACTCTCATCCAGCTGTATAGAAAATTGGTTACACAAACGTAACTTTTCCAAAAGCTGTTCCTTTATATCTTTAGCTACAAGCGTGCATCTTCTAGCAATTGTTCTAGCAGACAAAGGAATGGTATCAATTTTTTTAGCAGCATCTATGCCAAAAAAACGTTCTACTCATTTAAAGAAAAGTGGTTTAAAACCTTCAGCATCAGTAAAAGGTTTTTTATTTTGCAATATGTAATAGGCTGCATCTATTGACGATAATACTGCAGGACTACTTTTAGAATAGCTTTTTAAAGTTTTTTGAAAAACAATGCTAGGTTGTATGAAGTTTTTATTATAGTAGTCTTTGAAAAACTGCTCAGACTTATTCTTATGCTCAGCATGTTTATTTTCCAAGTGATTGCTAAGTTTACTTGGTACCCAGCCTTGGTTGCTGTATGTTGTTGAACAAAACATACACCGGGCAACTTGGTTAGATGCCAAAATTGATTTATTTTTAGGAAGGAAAAATCCATGGACAATGTATTTTTGGTCCCATTTTCTTTTCTTAGGTGTCAATTTTTTAGAAGGAGATTTTGTTGGTGTACTACGACTAGACATTATTACTTAACAAAATTAAACTAATCTGTCAAGATATAACACTTAAGTTTCTTATATACAATAAATAATTTTATAATATTTTCAAAATACTAAAATATAACTATTTCTGAATTTAATTGAACTAATGACTAATTATCTTTTGAGAATAAGCTACTATAAGATAAGTCTTATCTGTAAGTTATCTTTCAAATGTAAATCTCATTTATTGTTGAAAACTTTCTTTTATACAAGTTACATATACCACTCACCTTCTGTTAAATAAATATACAAATAATTTGAAACATTTTTTTGTTTGAGTACTGGTTATTTGTTTTTCTTATGTATAAAATTTAAGCAGAAGAACAAAAACTAACTAGTCTTTTAAAACTAAATATTGTTTCAAATTGTTTGTATATTTACTTATCAGAAGGTGAATGGTATTTTTTTGTCTTGTTTATGGTATAAATCAAAACCTATTAAAATATATAGAACTTAATTATTACAGGGTTGCAACTAGTTGTTTAAATTTTTTTTTCAGGGTTTTACAAATTTCTTCCAGGTTTTCAAAAGCACACATTTTTGAGTCTATTTTTAGTTTGAAATTAGATTTAAGGCAAGAAACTGTGTTAAACAGTATCAATACATTGAAAATATACTGTAAAAATATTTTTGATGGTGCCTAAATTTTATTTATATGATAGATTTTTTTAGTCAAGTCGAAATTTTACTACTGAACATGTGAAAATTGCTTAAATTCCAAGTTTTTTTAGTGATAATTGTTTGAAATTCCAGCTTTAAAGCAAAATTTCTCAAATTCCAGGTTTTGCCAAAATTGTCAAATTCCAGGTTTTTCAAGGTAAAGTGGCAATTCTGTTATTATTAAAACATTAATGATGTATTTCCATGTATTTTCATTTATGTTTAAGATACTGAAGATAAGAAAAAATTTCTTAAACAACCTGGATTTCTTTAAAATCCTTACTATTCTTGTTAAAAGAAATCTCAAAAAATATAAAATAAGTCTCAGTCAAAATTTAAAAATGGTGTAAAGAAAAATATGTTTTTGAGTTATCATGATTTTTTTACTTTTAAATTAGATAACAAAAAGTGATATGACTAACAAAATATCTACAAATAGAAAACATTTTCAATAACTTAAATACTTGACATTTAAAGTAAAACTTGTCATAAAAAGTAGCTTGAAGTTAAGAAAAATTACCAATCTAGCCGGAAATATGCTAGGGCTAGGGAATTAAAATAAACTTGTATCATTCAGCTAGAGCTTTTCAATGAAGTTCAAACTATACCAAATGTGTGACATGACTGTATTTATTCTTCAAACCTATTTCTCCCTAATTTGTTTTATGGCCTATTTAAATAAGTTGCAAGGACATTTAAAATTATATAGAACTATAAATAAAAGAACTATCAGAAAAAACCAATTTGAAACAATATTCAAGTAAATTAAAATTGTAATTTTTTTTCAATTAAATTTTGTTTATATTTTACACATAAAACTTGAAATGTTTGGTTATAATAGATTTTTCTATTAACAATAACTACTTACAAAATACTGTTAATGATGCTTGATACCTAAAAACCTAACATAAAAACAAAATAACTTGCTTCAAACAAATGAGAATAAAACATCTACAGATAAAATAAGGCTAGATATATTAAATCAAGCTAAAGTTACAAAGAAAATAAATACCAGCTCAGTCAGACTATTTTCTTTGTAAAAATTCTAAATAAAGCTAAGTTGATCTCAGTTCTCCTAGAACTTTTAGTCTAACTGTAAAAAAGTAATAAAGACTATGAAACAAACTTAATTTTGACAGATATAATAACTTATACTTAAAACATTGTCATGTTTGTGGTAAAAAAAAACTATTAACAGGGTTGCTATTACTAAGGTTGCCAAATGTTTTCGTCAAATTTTCCCCAGGTTTTCTTAATTACCTCCAGGTTTTCAAAAATACTCATTTTTGAGTATAATTTTATTTTAAAGTTATTAAAAAGTTAATAAAAAAACTGTGTTAAATAGAATAAAGACATAAAAAGCTTATCAATTTTTTTTTGATGATGAAAAAAAAATTTGATGGTGAAAAATTTTTTGATGATAACAAAAGTTTAATCTATATGGTACATTTTTTCTGACAATCAAGATATTTTTGTTAAAATGTAAAAATTGTTTAACATTCCAGGTTTTTTAGTAAGTTTTGTTCAAATTCCAGGTTCTTTTCCAAAATTTCTCAAATTTCAGGTTTTTAGCCTAAATTGTCAAACTCCAGGTTTTTCCAGGATTTTAGGAAACCCTGTAAAAGTTATTATTATCAAGGCCAACAATACTCAGTAGAAAAAAGTAAAATTTCTTTCTTAGTGACCAAGTAAAAGTGTAGTCATTTATCTTTTATTTTAAATTACAAAACAAAAAATTATGTGGTCAACAAAAATAAAAAAATATTTGTAAAAACAAATTTGAAAACTCCATTATGTCATTAAAATGAGTCTTAAAAACTAGCATTAAGTTTGAGAAAAGTTACCATACTAGCAAAAATTTTTAATGAGACTTTAACTGAACTATGGTCAACCAGAGTTTTAATATTTTAAATTTTAAAATTAAGTTTGACACTATTACATTTCAACGACTTTTAGAGTCAGAAAATAAGTCTGAGTGACTAAAGACTAGACTTAGTACACTAGCTAGCCTTAAAGAGTGGTATATAAGCAAAAAATAATTTAAATTACAATGAAAGTTCGACATATATAGATATTGAATTTTGTAATATTAACAATTAATTACAAACTTTAAAAATTTTAAATAAAGCAACAGTTGAAGATTTTTAAAAGATATCAAAAAAACCAGAAATTTCAACAAATTTATAACTAGTCTCAGTCATGTTGAGTTTTGGTAAATATTTTATACTAGCCTCAATTGGTTTAGGTTTTTCATAATTTAAAACTAGACTTAAAAATTCTTAAAGAGCTAAGTATGTGTCAGCCCTGATTTTATTGACCTTTCCTATACTTTAATTTTATTATAAGTAAAACATAATTGAATTTTTTTGGCCTAACAGTTTTTTTTTTTAAACATTAGTTGTTTAAGCTGAATAATATAGTGATTTTTAATGTAGCAAAACGCTTTTAAACATTATTAGTTAATAAAATTGAACATTAATAGAATACTAACCGCTACCTTGTTTTTAGATTCTATGAGATTTGCTTACTCCAATTATTCTTGGGGTGGCTGAGGGTGGAAGAGATTTTACATAATGTAACAGAATAGAACTAGGATCTGCTGAATATTCCACCAATGCGTCGCTGATTTGTTTAAAATTAGTGGCGCTAAAGAGCATAAAAATATATTGAATTGTTCAAAATTATTACGAAACCAGGGACAAAATGATGCGATAACATTAAAAAAGCGTACATATTATTAATAAAAAATCTAAAAAAACTCTAATATTTTAAACTTAACTTAGATGTATTAAGTTAACTCTAAGTAACAAATCTAAGTAATATAACATTAAACAGTTAGTTTTTAATAATTAAATTAGTGTTGTTATAAACCACTAAGTATTATTTAAATTTTTTAATAATTACCTATAAAAAACTAAATTTACGTAAATTTTGAAATAAACAATTAAAAGAAACGTACTTTTGGGTAAAATAATAAAAAATAATCAATATTGATTAAACTGTTATGTTAAAACTCAAAAAAAATAAGAAGAAAACCTATAAACGTTATAACTTAATCAGTTTCAACAAAAACAATGGTATTTAGTACATTTTGTAAATTAAATAAACAATAAAACCTCGTTTAAACGTCATATATAGTAAAAAAATTTATATGTAAATATCAAAATATTATTAATAGATGTTTTGATGAAAAGTTAATAGAAAAACTAGGTATAAATAAAATTAAACGTTTAAAGAGACAAGAACACACTTTATAAACATTTTGAATTCTACTTATAACTCTTTAATACATAAATAACAAAATATTAAATATATGGTCAAAACAGGTTTACCAAAGGAATTAAATCAAGGTTCGTACATTCAAAAACTTTGTTTTAAATTCTCATTGGTTGATAATCCGTTTAGTAATGAATTTTATCAATTGTTTGTACTTTTAAAAAATAAATTTAATTTGTGTTAAAGCTGTTTTCATTGAAAACACTAAGAGAAAACAAGTTTTTAAATAAAAAGTAACACAAAACGCTTAAAAAATATCTTGATTTGAGATTTTTATCACATTTAAACAAAAAAGAGTAGAAAAAAAAATTCGAGCAGGTTTTTAGTATAAACTTACAGTAATTTTTTTTTAAGCGCAAATTAACATAAAAGTATCGTTGAAAAAGTTTTAAAACTATTAAAAAACTAAACTCTAAAAATAATTAAGAATTAGTTTAATAAAGGAGTAAATTTTATGAGATCCATACAAATTAGACATAAAATGAGTGTAAGGGCAAAGGGGTAAGCGTAGGATTCAAAAAAGTTTATTAGTTGTAAGTTAAAATACTAAGCTTATACTTAGGCATAACAGTTTAAGTTAAGTTAACTATTACTATTATTTAGTTTAAGTAAGTCAATTATCTTGTTTGTTATATGCATTACCTTGTTGTGTGTATTACGTATAGTTTTTGATTTGTTGTTTTGTATTTTTTTTTAAATATCAAGTATTATAATTGATTAAATACAATGATTAAATTAATTCAAATATTGATTTAGTTGGCTTGTTATGTTAACAAAATAGGTACATACTTTTATTAAATAAGTATTTATGAATAAATTTCAATGAAAAAACTTTTGAAAAATTGTTAAAAATTTTACATTTATGAACCCAAAATATGCGGTTCATATGCAACTTGGATGAGCGGTCAAGGCGGCATACTTTTACTCAGAAACACCTACGTTAGTGTTCAAAGCCCACCACTGCCATATTTTTATAATTATGTAAGTAATCACATATAATTATAAAAAAATAAATAAAAAGCCTATTATTATTTATCTATTGCAATCAAAGAGTATCTTTAAGAAGTACGCATCCGTGTAAGGTAAGGATAAGTTTAAGGGCATAAGCGAGTTAAAACACTTTTTTCACAATGTGATCTTATTATATATAGTTTTTACTGAGCTAAAAGGTACTATTTACAGATTTAAAAAATTAAAAACAATTTTTGAGATATAGCCGGTCAAAGTCGGAGGAAACAATAGGTTCCTTATTAGAGGCACAACTAAAATAGTAAATAACAAGAAATTCTTAAGAATTTATCTCCTCCTAGGTTTTTTGAGATAACTACCTTAAATTTTTAGGAAATGTTCCTTGCAATGTTTAGAAAAGTCATTTCAAAAAAAAAAATTATTACAAAAAAATTGTTTAATTTTTTATATATAGATTTTTTTATAGTTTTAATAATTTCTTGCACCAGTGTTTTTAAATAATGCAAGGAACATTTCCTAAATATTTGTGGTAGTAATCTCAAAAACTACTAGGAATACTAGAATATATATTTTTAGTGATTTCTAGTTATTAGCTGTTTTAGTTTTGCCTCCCATATGGAACCTATTGTTGCCTTTGACTTTGTCCGGCTTTATCTCAAAATTTATATTGAATTTTTAAAATCTGTAAAAAACAACTTGTAGCTTATTCAAAACTATAGAAAACAATGTAACATTAAAACATAAAAAATATTTTAACTCCCCTATGCCCCTAAGTTTATTCTTACAGGGGGTTTATTTTTATCTTAATGAATAACAGACTTTTAACTAATAATTATTTCTAAAAAAATATTTTAACCCCCCTATGACCCTAAGTTTATTCTTACCTTACACGGATGTATACTTCTTAAAGATACTCTTTGAATGTAATAGATAAATATTTTGAAAAATTTGTGCGTACCTTACACGGATACCCTTTAAATATAAAACATATTTGTTTTAAAAATTTAGTGAGCACCTTACATGGATGTAATCCCCTGCCCTCGACTGTAATTTCCTTTTGCTTATTTAATGGAAGAATCATAGTTAAATAAATATACAAAAACATGGAAGTGATTGGCTTTAACCCCCTATACCCTTAAATAAAGTTCTTGTGGCAAATTAGTTATCTGTTGTTCAAACAATGTTTTAGATCCAAAACAAAGTTATAAAAACAATTAGAGGCCTAAGTTACCCTGTGAACTTTATTTTATATATTTAACCTGAACTTAATTAAAACTAACTATAACTGTAATTAATATTAGATAATACTTCAAGAAATAAAACTTTATCTTAATGAATAGCTGACCTTTAACTTACCAAAAATTAACTCAAATTTTTCAAATCAAAAACTAAGTGTGTTTCACAAAAAGTATTTAAAAAATTTTAATAAACTAACTCTAATATAAAAAAAAAATTACCTTAATGAATAACTGACTTTAACTAACCAAAAATTAACTTAACCTTTTTAATTTAAAAATATATGTACATATTTTAAAAGTATTTACAAACAAAAAACAAAATATTTTTTCTAACAGGTTTACAAGTAAGAAATTTTTTTTAAAAGTATTTTTATATTTTTTTTTATTTTAATTTTAAACTTATATACATATTTACATGAAGAAAGAAAAAACATAAAGTAAAGAAAGTTGTTCTAAAGTGTGTATGCATGGTAATGTATAAAGAAGAAAATAATTAATATGTTTTATTCTAAAAGGTTACTAAACTAAAAATAAGTATACTTTAAGAAAGATATGTGTCTGTGTTGTAAATTTGGAGTGAAAATATTTCAAAATGAGAAAAAAAACTTAAGCTGATCATTATAAATCCCTATTCAAAACTCTAGTACATTTGTTGTTTTCTTGGTTTTTTAACTGGTTTCTAGCTGTAATTGTTTTGTCTGTTGATTGTACATAAGGTCTACCGTTTATGTATACAAGGTTTTTTTTTTCCATGCTGCTTTAAAAGTCTTTGTTTTCCTGCATGTTGAAATTTTGTATGTATTTGTTGTTGGTGGAGTAAAATGATAAAAAAGTGTGTTTAATTGTGGCTAAGTAAGATTAAATTTTGGGGCCCTATTTTTGGGTATCCTAAATTGTCCTTCATTATAAAAGGAATTTTTAATGTCTATAAACTGAATGTCTACAAGCTTCATAATGTTTTCAACCACTTCCAAAAAGTTTTTAAGTGTATGTTCCTGTAATAGTCTTGATTTTGGCGTTTGTACTTTCTGCTGTATTATTTGTGAGTGGTTTTTTTATATGGGAGATTTAGTTTCCATTCTGGAATTAATACAAATTGATGTATTAAATCCAATTGTTTTTTTTTATATATTTTTTAAGCTACCAGTTAGTTTTAACAATTTTTTTTTTGATTAAAATTAACTTTGAAGCTACAACCAATCAAAGTTAGAGAGTTTAATAAGTTTTTGTGTTAAATGCAAACTCAAAAGGCAAGTACAGAAGATTTCACTACAAATCTATCTTATCCTTCTTATTTTGAGCAATTGTTATAAAAATTTCTCAGAGTAACAATAATAAATTTCTAACAACTTGTAGGAAAAGTTTTAAATACTAATTATAATTAAAAAAGTTTGTAATTAGAATTATGTTCTTAGTTTTTTTAACAGGTATATCAGAATTTCTTTCGGGTTGTAGAATGATGATTTATAAAATATTTCAACTTGAAGATGTTTGGCAATCTTACTTAAAATCAAGACACTAATGGCATTTACTAGTGAAACTAATTATGAACATGGTGCAAAGTGTGTTGACACATTTTTTATCATAATTTTTTTAAACTTTTTTTTATAAATATACTTTCTACAAGTTGTTGTGATATTAAACAAAAACATGAAAAATTTTAGTGAATTGCTTTAAAATGGAGGAATAAAATACTTTTAGAAATAATAGATTTTCTATTATTTGAAATTTCCGTGAGCTCATTACTGTGTGGCAACCCTATATATATTTTATTACATAAAAGCCAATATGAATTTGATAATTACCTAGGATGATGTTGCACCAATATCTAACTGAAATTATATTGTATTTGATGTAATCTAACTATAATTTTTGGCTAAAAAGTTATACTTTATAAGTACATAAATTGAGTTATATACTATAAACTAATGAAACTTAAATATTTAACCGCTTTCATTAAACAATATAAAGCAATAAAATGATTTCAATTTTTCATATTGATTATGATATTGTAAAACAAAATTAATTGAATACTTTAGTTTATCATAAATTTTATTCTCACTTTGTATTTAAAGCTTGTTTATATTATAAAGTATATTTCAGGCTAAACAAAGATAGCATAAAACAATGATTATTAGCCTAAAATAATGGTTAGAAAGACATTAAATTCAATATAATTTCAGCTTGACATTGGTGCAAATTCATCCTAGGTAATTACTATGAATTTTTATACAAAATAATGGACCCCACCACTCATAACCTTATATTAGCAGTAAAAATAAATAATCCTAAGTTAAATTATTATTTAATATTTTTTTCTCATCTTACATATGTATTACAGTTAAATTGTATACAAATTTCTGAAACTAGTAAGGTTTAATATTTGTTAACAGAACTTTTAATTTTAAACCAAGTGTTTTGCTAACTTGTAACAACTTGTGGTGCCAAAATATGATAAATAGCATCAAAATTTATGGTTGAATAGTTTTATTTCTATGAAATTAGATCAGCCAATCAGCGACACATGTGTAGAATATTCAGCCCAACTAGTACGAAAATGGTCGTTTTATTAACATGATGTATTAACAAAATGGTCAATTAGATATCAAGGTTTAAAATATCTTAAGTGAAGAAAGTTTAAAGAAAAAAACTTTAATTTAGTTTCTGCGCGAAAAAAAAAATTCATGTACCCTAAAACAAGTTTCATGTACCCCAAAAATCTCATGCACCCTAAAATAAATTTCATGTACACTAGTGTGCACCAGTGTACACCGTGCCGACCACTCTGGCCTAGACAACCAAAAAGTGTTTTATCAAAACAAAAAAAATGCATATCAACATCGTTATTGCAACCACAAAATGTTTGACTTTCTTTTGTGTAGTAAATATAACAGAAATGTACTTCTAATAAACGCAACTAATTTCAACAAAACAAAAGAGAAAAAAAAGAGAATCGATGAGCCTTCTACTGGCGTAGCTATATTTAATAAAAAGCTTTATCGCTTTGAACGTAGAAATCTTGGATTCGCTGTAAACAAGTATTCAATAAGTGATAACAAATGGAAAATCGCATGTGACTACATTGAGTATAACTACTCTTCATTCAGCTTGTGTGTCTTCATTGATAAAATAGTTTTCACCAGAGGATTTAAAGGATGCTCTGAACGGCAAGCCACTTCTGATTGCTCCTTGTTTGATACTAGTGACTACAAATGGAACCAAATTGAAAACATGCAAGTTGAAAGGAAGAAATCAGCATCTGCGGTATTTCAGGGAAATGTAGTTGTTTCTGGAGGAGTCGATGGGAACAACAATGTTTTAGACACTGTCGAGTTTTATGACCATTCTTCTAAGAATTGGTCGTACATGGCAAGCACGATTCGGAGTGTATTTAATCACAGTTTAGTTGCTTTGAAGAACAAGATGATTGTTGTGGGAAACTTACTAATTGTGAAGTCTACGATGCTAGTGTTAAGAAGTTTGTGTCCATCAAAATGATGCCAGAATATTTTACTTTTGATATGCGCAAAACAGGTAGACAATACGCTGTTTCAATGGGAAGCAAGGTATTTATTTTTGGCGAGCATTTAGAAACAGCAGCTGTTTATGATGTTGATAAGGATGAGTGGTCAAAAGAGTCATATAAAGCTATGAAAAACATCCGTTCTTTTGCCTGTATGAAAGTACCTCAAATTTATACCTTAATTTGATCGAAACTACAGACCTAAATGTTTCGTTTAAATTAAGCTTGTTATAAAAAAATACAAGATGAAGCTTCTTGTTTATCTATTTACATTATTAGTAAAACAGTCTTTATTTTTTAGCATGTTTAGTATTTTAATTAACGAAGCCCAGTACTGTTTTATGTACTACTTACCTAAAACTTATATAGTACTTTAGTATTAGCTACATACTGATGTTTTTAATTAGATGAAGCTAAACAAACGTAATAGTAAATTATAGTCTTTTGATTTTACGTTTGAATTAGTTACAATATACGTAAACATCTCTTTATTGAATACTCGATAATTTTGCTTTATATGCTATATTGTACATCAAGCTTAGTACTGTGTAAAAGTTAAAAACGAATTCTGCGTTTATATTAAGTATGTATTAACTGAATAACTACAGAGAAAGATATTATTAATTTTTTTTATTGCTTACCTGAATTTGATAATTCTATATTTTATTATCTTTTTCACAAGAACATAATAAATTACTTTAACTTCATCTTAGATGAGCCAAAAACTTTTTTTTTCTGAATTTAAAGTTATACAAAAGAAGAAAAATTATACAGCTGATATAGTTGATGTATATTTTCATTTTAGTTTTGAAACTATATTAGTAAAACCAGTATTTTAATAGATTCGTTAGTTACCAGTTACTGATTAATGTTTTATTCAATAATTATTAAAGTTTTTGATAATAAATTTTTTTAATTGTAAATTTTTTAAACGTAGTAGTGTTAAAATATTAGAGTTAAAATATGTAAAATGATAACCTTTTTTTTACAATTTATTTATACTGTTAATTGAACGATAAAAACGCTAAAAAGTTTAGTCTCAGGACCTGATGTAGAAAAAAACTTTTCGGTTATCTAGTCGTACAAAACATGCTTAAACAATTTCTTACTAGCTAAAAGAATTAAAACTTTTAGAATAACCTTTTTTACCTTAGGAAATAAAACAATCAAAATAGTTAAAGAGTATAGAGTAGATTAAGCGAAAGTTAAATAAGTTATGTGTCTACTTAAAAAAGTTTGATTCATTTGACACTTTGAACTTGTCTAATAAGATAAAAAATTTAAACACATTCTAAGCCAAAACTTAAAAGAATAAAAAATCAAGGTAGAAAACATTTTTAGAGCTTGTTTATCAACTTGTTTTTAGTTTGTCTACCAACTTTTCTACCACTTTATTAACTTTTACGGCATTTTTTGAAAAATGATAAAACATTTTGACCTTGATATGGCATAAAGTGAACAGAAAATAATAAAAAGGACCTCTGTTAATATTTATACGCAAAATTATGAATTTACTAAACATTATTTAGAATTAAAAATGGAAAATAAAAAAAAATAAAAATACATTATATCGACTTGTGTTTTTTTGTCATCGAGCTTTATAATGTTTAATTATTTTAACTCTTTGAAGATGCAATTGAATATAAAAATTATTCTTTATAGTTTGTAACATTTTAATCTTTAAACCCATGAATAAAAGAATTTGATTTTATTTGTATTTAAATAAAATTGCACGGTGTCTTTTAGTGTTTATTATTATTTCATTTAAGTTTAATTATTTTTGACTTATAATATCTTTCTTAGAAAATCATGCAAAAATAGATTGCTGGTACTGGTACATATAAAAGTTATATTTGAGTTTAGGTATACCAAACAGAAATCTAGAACAGTTTTTCAGAGAATTTGCTACTGAATAAACTTTATCAAACCATACTTTTATAATTCTTTTTTTAAGTTTTTGAACAATTTAAAAAATAAACGTGAGTAATACCGGTAGCTGTCTTAATTGCACTAGCGTACAAAATTGCACCAAGATAATTTTGCACGAAGACTAATTTGCACGAGAGCACAAAATTGCACAAAGATAAAATTGCACGAAGGTTCACTTTTGCAGAAGACATTTTTGCAGGAAGGGTCATTTTTGCACGAGTGACAATTTTGCACGGGTTTTAATTCTTGTGCAGGGACGAGTCAGAATTGCACGAAGACATTTTTGCACGAGAAGACTCTTTTGCATGAAGACAATTTAGCAATATTTTTTTTTTTATTACATGAAAAAAAAGGTTAGAAGTAAAAATAAAATAACTAAAAGTTGTTTATGTAATAAATTAGAAAAAAATTTAAGTAAAAAATAAGGAATCAAGTAATAAATAAAATATAACAAAAAAAAATTCAGAATTAAAAAATGAGAAAACTAAACAATAATTAATTTTTTTTTTAATACGGATTTAAGTAAAAAAATGGTGAATCAAATGTTAAACAATTTAAAAGAAAATATAAATGTCAATATTAAAATAACTAAATAAATAAGTTGTAAAAATAAATTTAAAAAAGATAAAAAAAAATAAAATTTATTCAAATAGATAAATTAAATTATAAATAAATTTAAAAAACTCCAAAATAAAAGTTTATAAAAAAGTCTCGATAAATAAATTTAATGTTTAAATTTTAAATAATTTTAAAAGAAATTTTAGTAATTAAAAAAGTCAAAATGTATAGATTTAAATAGTTAAACAAAAAATAAATCATAAGAAACTTGTATAAATAAATATATAAACTATTTTCTGAAATTATATTCTAGCCTTTATTAAATTATAATTACAAAAAGAGGGGGTCATGAGGAGTAAAGGAGCCACAGGGGGGGGCATGAGTTCATAATTTAAAACTTACACTAGATATTCTTGAGTTGCAGATAAAGAGAAAAAAAAAGGGTCTTTGGTGTTTTTTATCGTAATTTGTTCGTAGTTTATGACTAATCTTGTTGAAAGAGGCCATGGCCTTTTCAATTGCTTTAAAAGGGGCCATTTTCAAAAAAGTTTGGGAAACCCTGGTTTAGATCATTAGAAAATATTGATATATAATTATGTTTATAATTTTGGAACTCTTAGATATTGTAGATATAAAATCATATCACAGAAAATTGGCAGACTTTGCCAAATTTTTAATCAAACGATCTCAAAATTTCCGTATTTTTAAACCTATAGAGCCTAAACTTTAAACTTGTAGTACAAAGAATTCTTTTTTTACTTTAAGACTTTGTTTTTAGAATCTATTAAAAACTTAAAAGCAATTAAAAATCTAAATATAGTAAAGTATGAGTTCAATTTGCCTTATTTCAATTCTTAAAACAATGATGTTTATAACACAAAAAATGCTTTGAGCACAAAAATTTTATAACAGTTATTTTTTTTTTAATTTTTATCTAGGAGTTTAATATCCTTTAAATAGTTTTGTAGTTTGAATTTCAAATAGTTTGCACGGCCTCAACTTTGCACAAGTCGTCAATTTTACACGGAGTCATATTTTACCAGTAGTTACTTTTGACCGAGTGGTCATTTTTGTATGAATTTAAATGAACTAAAATTTTAAAATAAGCCTAACTCAAGCATGCAAGTATTATTGTGGAAATTATTTAGAATGAAATGGAATTAATACTATATTTATCTAAATATAAAAATGTTTCTTACAAATAAGCTAACCAAAAGATAAGGTCATCATGTACGAAATGTCCGTTCGCACTATTTAAACTGTTTTTGATATTCTTAATAGATGTTCTGTTTTTTTATACCAGGTTCAAAAATTACACTTATTTATTACTAGATGTAAAGCGTAATGTCGTTTTTTTACCAAAGGAGATCGTTGAACTTTCATAACCTTTAAGTATTTAACGTTTCTGTGTATAAATCTGTAAAATTATATCCGAAACAAAGTTGTAACAGTTTAAAATAAAACAAAAAAGCAGATTTAAGGATTTTATTAATAACTAGTATGACACTTCAACTTTACTTCAAAAACTATTATTTTTTTGTCACAGATTTAAATTTGAGTTTTTAAATTGAACAACAATAGTTCTAAACTTTTTTGAAAATAAGGAGACAAATATACAACATTAATTAATCAAAATTTTATTTGTAAAACTAAGTTTTACCCTTTAAGAGATCTTTTGTTAATTTTTTAAAATGAAAAACAAAAGTTAAACAAAACATGGAAGATACTATTAAAAAAACAAAACAAGTAAATTAGAAATCATAACTTATGTTAGCTAGAAAGTTTTGAGTCTTAAACATGAAAGTTGTATATACTAGAATTACTAATTAAAATGAAAGCTAAATTGAACACAAAACTACTAGATTAAAAACGCAATCAGCTTAAAGTGAATAAATAAATTAAATAACTTACTTATTACCATACACAAAGGGATTTGAATTAAATTTGAAACTTGATAAATTACTAGCTATCTTAAGTTAACTGAACTGATCTAAAAGTGTAATGAAAGATTCTTTTAATAATATTGCTTCTATCATGATGACGTAACTAATGTACAATTTGAACTAAATTAATGCTATTATTTAGTTTTCACAATTTAAAGTTTTATTGTATTTTTTAAGTCGGGCTAAAAACATTTTGTACTTATAAGTTAAAATGAATTAGGTAAATAAAGTAAACTGATATGCAAAACAAACTAGCAGGCGCTTAAGTCTTAAATGAAGTTTCTTTTTAATGTGGACAATTGTTCCAATTCATCGATAAACATTTTAGAAACAATGAAGTATTCAACAAAATTATTAGCAAAAACAATTGCAAAATTTCATAAAGCTAAATAAATAATATTGAAGTTATAATACAAAAATATAATAAGAAAACCCTAAAGAATATTTCCAAAAAAGAAAAAAAAGTTGTCATCTACCGAATCCAAGATTTGGACTCGTATTCGAATTCGGCCGAATACTAATTTCAAAATGAGACTCGGACTCGAATTGGGCCATATTCGAAATTTCGGATCCGGTAGACCACTTTAAACTTTTTGAATTTAATGCAATTGTTTATCATAAGTTAAATTAAATGTAAAATTAATAAATGATTTCACGCTTGAGTTGATAAAACAGTGCTTTTTCACACTTACAAAAGCCTTCTCACCTTTGATTTAAAGTTTTGCACACAGTGTAAAATCTGGGTAGCTAGCTGTCTAAGTTGCGCGAGCGTACAAAATCGCACAAGGGGACAAAATTACTTTTGCACGAAGACTAATTAGCACAACAGCGCAAAATTGCACGAAGATAAAATTGCACGTAGACAAAATTGCACAAAGGCTCACTATTGCACGAAGACACTTTTGCACGAGGGTATATTTTTGCACGAGCAGACAATTTTGCACCCAGAAAATTTTGCACGAGTGACAATTTTGAACGGAGGGTCAGTTTTGAACGGATTTTGTTGCGCAGGGACGTGTCAGAATTGTGCGTAGACAAATTTGCACGAGAAGACTCTTTTGCACGAAAAAAATTATAGAATATTTAAAAAACAAAGAAATCAGAATTATATATTTTCATAACTAAATGATAGAAAAATAGGAAAAAAAAATGTAGTATTTAAAAAATTAAAAAATTTGAGTGATAAAATTTAATTACTAAATAATAAAATAAAAAAGAAAACCGAAAAAAAATAAGTAAAAAATTTTAAGTAAAAAGTAACTAATCAATTAAAAAAAAAATAACAAAAAATAACAAACCAAATAATAATAAAAAATAATAATAACTAAATTTAAAAAAAGTATGTACGATATTTTTAACTAAAAAAAAATTATTTCCAAGTAAAAAATTAAAACTAAATGTTAAATTGACCAAAATAAACAATCACAAAAATCAAATAAATAAATGATAAATAATTTTAAAACAATTAAAAAATAGATAATATTTATAAAATTTGAATATTGATAAACTAAATTATAAATATATTAAATAAATCTCCAAAACAAAAGTTAATAAAATTAATTAAAAAAAGTTAAAATAAAAGAATTAACTTATTAAATACATTTAAAAGAATTAAGAGTAGTTAAAAAAGTTAAAAAGAACAATTTAAAAAATAAACAAAAATCAATTAAAAATATTTGTATAAATAAAATTGAAAACTAGATTATAAAATTAAATTCTAACCGTTATTGAAAATAATTACCAAAAGGAGTTTTAGTAAATAATTTCTTTTCGGTACTAGCTTTATATAAAAATTTTTCTTTATATAATATATCATCATGTTTTCACATAAGAAGGGACCAACACGTGACCAACGCATTGAGAAACTGGATGATCTATGGGACTAATAAGCCAATAAAAAGTCAATCGGCAATAGGTGAACATCTGTTAAATAATTTAGAATGCGCAAAAAACTATAACGATAATATGTTTTCAATTGTTTGTAGAGGACGTAACATGTATCATTTAAGTGTTTTAGAGTCTATATTTATTAAAACTAATAAGCTAAGTTTATGCAAACAAAAATTTGTTTATAACTCTAATTTGTTTAAATTATTGTAAATTCGCTACTAAGTTTTGTTTTGGTTGTTTAATTTTATTTTAAGAAAGTTTAAATAAGTCGGTTTCCTCTTATTAAAATTGCTATTAATACTTTCAATTTCTAGTACTTAAGCTTTATACTTTAAATTTTGTTAAACAACTTTATATTAGCATCGCCTAGTACATGTAATTTTATTTTCCTATTATGACGCATAATCTTACAACTTTATTAATTTTACTATTTTAGAAAAATCTATTTAGTTATCTACAAAAACTATTGAAAAGGGTAGATTGAAAAATTTTTAGTTAACAAAAATAAAATATACTGCAAAATGAATTGTTGTCTTAAATTTTTATAAAAAGAGTTTTGTTTATATTAATAATTTTTTTTTTGTTTAAATATTAATTAACTAATGGTAGCTGTTGTATTATTTTGTTTGTTTAGTCAAAAGCTTTTATCTCCTATTTCTTCTAAAAACCCAAGAAGAAAATTGCTTTTGACAGTGCTTTTTCGCTAGTCTGGGTTAGATAAAGAGATAAAGAGAAAAAACAGAGCATGAGAAACTTAAGAGCTAATTAGCGTAAAACGCGTGCAAATAGTGATGCAACTAAGATAAAGTTTAGACCAATAGAAAATAATGATATATAAATTATGTTTAAAACTTTTATATAAAACAAAAATAAAACAGTTTTAAGTATGGTTTATAAAAGTACACAGCTAAAACAGAACTTTCTGTACAGTGCACATTAAAAATTTCATTAAACGGATTTTCTTCTTTCTAAATTTCTAAACTTTCTTTCTATTTAATTGTCTCACAATTTCCCATGCTCGTTTTTTTCTGTGCAGAGTATCTTTGTGCAATTTGTCCCCTCTTGAAATTTTGTAGCTCGTGCAATTTTAACACATACCTTTGTAAATATTATATATTTATTTGTATTTCTAATCTTGTTTTATTTCAAAATGAAGTTTAGTATAATTTGAGTTAAATTTAAGTTTACATCAATACATGTTTATTCTTTAATAAGGTATATTTTTAGTAAATAAAGTTCTAACTTTATTTCTATTAAAAAGTTTTCAAATTTATATTAGTTTTTAAACACAATCATTTAGTTGCAATTAGAAGTATATATATAAATTAAAAAAAATAGTTAAGTTAATATAAACCTAATTTTATTAAAATTAATTACACTTACACATGCTTATTACTTTTTAATAAAATATAAATGTCTTAATATATTTTTGATTTAGTTATTTTAAGTTAGTATTTTTTTGTGCAAAATTGACTCTCCGTGCACAACTGTCTGTCGTACGAAATTAACCTTCCGTGCAAAATTGTAACTCGTGCAAAATTAAGCTTCCGTGCAAAATAGTCTTCGTGCAATTTTGTGCCCACGTGCAAACTAGTTTTAGTGCAATAGTATCTTCGTGTATTTTTGTACACTCGTGCAATTTTTTACTCGTGCAATTTAGTCCCCATGTGCAATTTAGCAACCTCGTGCAATTTAGTAACCTCGCGCAATTAAGACCCGTTCCCATAAAAACTATGATAAGCTATTTTTGTTAGACTCTCACTTAAAATTAAGTGCATAGTTCAATCGTTTAATCTCAGCTGTTTAGATAACAGCTCTTACTTATTCACTTTATGTTTAATTTTTTGTGTTAGCTCGTAAACCTATTTCTGTTCAAATAAAAATTTGGGTTTGCTCTTACGAGAATATAATTGATAAGTATACTTGTAGGTAACTTAATTTATTTCATTTTAGTAAGGTTTTCTTTAGGTCACCTCAGTTCAGTGAGATCTTATCTGGATAGCTCAGGCCTTACAAGGACTTATTTTCTAAACATATCTTTTAAGGTGCTCTTGAAAAGTTATGAAATCTATTTTTCGGATGAATTTGTGGAATTTAAGTAGTAAGGTCTACTTTACAAAGACCATGTAATTATTTTAAATACCTTCTGTTTATTAACACGCTTTTCAGCCTCCACTTAGGCGTTGTTGATTATATTTTAGTTGTGTCATAAATGACTTGTGACAAATATTGTAGGACTTACATATTTACCTGTTAAAAAAAAAATCATGTTATTGTTTTTTTTTTAAGGGAGAGCATGTAAATTAAAATGTAGAATCTCAGTTATAATAAAGTTGTTTTTTTTAGATTTTATATAAAAGTCAATTATTTATACAAAGAAAAAAATTCAACTTTTACATAGTTTTTATCAAACGTTCAAGCAGGTGCTTCCATACTTTTAGCTATATACTTTTGTGTTAATATTTTGTATATATATTAAACTAATAATTCAGTTTATGAATTATACGTTATAAATTTAAACATATAATTTTCTTAGCTTTAAAACAGTGTTCTAAAAAAACTGTTAATAACAAAATATTAATTAATTTTTGATAAATTTTTATTTTTTTTTTATTTTAGTGAAACTGTTTTATAAAAACAAAAATTTTAATTAAAAAGAAGTTGTATCATTTTCTTTAGCAATAAGTTGAGATCTTTAGTTGTTATTTATCTTTAAATCTCTATATTTATTTAACTGCGCATTAATTAAATGAAAATTTGAATTGCAAACATCGTGTTTGACATTACCGGGTAATGGAGTGTGAGTTGAGCACACTTGCCTAAACATTTTTTATTAAATTAAGGCTATGCCTAGTAATTGTAATACTAACTTGGATTATTTTCACGTTTTTTGCAAGACAATGTAAGAAACATTAAAAACAACAAACAAAACAAAAAGCCTTACTTCTTGTTCAAGATGTAGATACAAGGTGGAACTCAACATTTATAATACTATAGATATAGAGACTGAACTAGCTAAAATCAGGTGTCCCGTACTATATGGCTAACTACAAAAGTTGTCAAGATTCAAATATTACAGAATTAGAGAATTGAAACTGGTTAATCACAATATTCTACTGCTTGAACCTTTTTTTTTGTAACAAAGAAATGTAGTAAAAACAATCGTAGTAAAATCATAAGTAAAAAAAATTAAAAACAAAGTTTTGAAACTTTATAATTATTTTGTACATTATCTTGTAACTTAAACTAATACTTGAGTACAAAATACTTTAAGTATTGGGTGGTAAGTTTTATAAAACATTTTAATTACTTTTTTAACTTGAATAAGACGCAAAAAAAAGCTTAGCTATCTTGTTTAAAACATAAAAAAATTTAAACGAATTATATATTGAAATCTGAACTTAAAAAACTTCGAATGAATACAATATTTAGGGATTTAAACTTTCTATAAATTTTAGGCTCCAATAAACGGTTGTATTGACTCAAAATATAAATTAATAAGTATGAGTAACTAGGATTTTTCTTTTAAGTTTTCGGTTGTATAATTTTTTTTAACTTAAAATCTTCTATACCGTTATTTTGATAATAATATATTTGTAAAATAAATAAACTAATTAAGTTTATATAATAAAATTAAAATTAGTTTAAAACAGTTGTATTTTTTTATTCAAACGATAACAAGTTTTGTAGTAGTCCGTAGTTTTCAAACTTCCTAAAATTTGTAAAATTGTTTATAAAAGTTACAGATTTTTCAATTTCTGAACCAAACCACCGGCCTAATTAACACAAAACTTACACAGTGACACACTGAATTTAAAAAGATCATAATCAAACAATTCAACTGAAGTAAAAAATTAAATAACGGTTTTTCAAGTAAAATAGTAAAAAAAAATCATAACAATAGTACTTCTTACCAAGATAAAAGTAGTTAGTTATAATGAAAACAGCTAAAATCAAGGCTTAAAAACTAGCCAGGAGTTTCTGTAAAAGATATCAAATTTAACTTTAAAACAGAGCCTTTGTTAGTCTGACAATGTTGTATTTTAACAATATAAGTCGTAAAATTAACCGATTTTTGTCATAAGTAATTTGTTACTATTAATTGCGTGTTAGGGCGATTAATGCACAAAATTGTAAGCTTATGCAAAATTTAAGGTAACTCTAAAAAGTAAAATTGTTTACTAACAAAAAATATTATTACTTTTTTTTAGTTTGGATATTTAAAAAGTTTAATTGTTTAAGTAAAAAATTAACTTAATTCTAAAAGCTAAATTTACAAGGACCACACTTTTTTTGAATGCTTTTTTGTCGTATAATAAACTAAACTTTTATATTCTATATAAAAGTATAAATTTCTCAATTACATACTGAATTTTATTAACCATGTTTACCTTATGGTTTATATATGTTTGAAGAATATTGTTATCTATTGTTATTTCTAACGCAATAAGATAATAACTTAGTTCAATTTTTCATCATAATTTATTGTTACATTTTAACATGCTTAAGTATTTTTAACATCCTTAAATATGTTTTCTTAGTTTTATAAATGCTTATGTGATAAAAACATACATTTGGTATGTTGATATTTAGATCAGGGGTTTCCAAATCGATAAGCATCTCCTTTTTGGTAAAAATTTAGATGGAAAATTAGCCAGCAGTAAAGCGGTTATATCCAATGAAGGGTGGCGATTAGTTTTTAAGCTATGCACAGTGGGTAATAAAGAAATGTATTTTTAAAAACCCTAGTTTAATATAACCAGTATTTATAGACCGTATATACAAACAGAGAACTATTGAACTATGTTTAACGCTCGGTTCGAATTTCTAGTTATAAGTATTCCAGTTACAACCTAGCTCTTATGTTTAGATAAGTAGGTATTTATAACTAAAAAAGTTTTGTAAACTAGCTATAGTATGATATGACAAACATGCTTAACTTAAATGCCTTTTAATTAAGGAGTGCAAAAAGGTTTACAAAATTAAATTTAATTGTAGTAAATTTGAAAGCAAAATCCATAAAATAATCTAGTGCAACGATTAGTTAAACTTGATTATTTACTTCTTTAATTTTAAGGTGCTTTTATAACAGTGTATGTAAGCTTTTTTTCAGTAGTACTTACGGCTATGGATTAAAAAGTCTTTTAATACTTATTTAGCTAAAGCTAATATTAATAAGGACAATTAGCGGATAGATTCACAATAGATCGCTCGTTCCGTGACTAAAAAACTGATAACTAGTCGACTAGAATCAGCTTTGGGCCGAGAACTTAAATTGGCTTTAAAGAAGTGTTTCATGAAATATTATAATAGTTAAAAACAACTTTGGTTTTTAACGACAAAAAATTGATTTCTAAATACATAAGCAAAATTTTAATGAATTATTTGTTTTCAAAATTTAAGAAATAAAATCTTTAATATGACGTAATAAAAGTATTTTAAAAATGGGTATATAAACTCAGTTTAAAATTGAATCTTAATTTTTTTGTTAAAGCAAAAATCCGCTTCAAAAGTAGTTGAAGTTGTCCAAGCAAAAACATGAGAACAAAAGTAACAAAAAAAAAGTTAAATTATTGGTCAAGAAGGCAAATGGGGCGAAAGACTATTGCCCGCGCCAAAAGGCAAACGGGAAGAAAGACCATTGCCCGCGCCATAAGGCAAACGGGAAGAAAGAGCCTAGTCCCCGCCTTAAACCGACCGGCAAGTGAGATCGCCTTAAACCGACCGGCAAGACAGATCGCCTTAAACCGACCGGCAAGACAGATCGCCTTAAACCAACCGGCAGGAGAGATCGCCTTAAACCGACCGGCAAGTGAGATCGCCTTAAACCAACCGGCAGGACAGATCGCCTTATACCAACCGGCAAGACAGATCGCCTTAAACCAACCGGCAGGAGAGATCGCCGTAATGCAACCGGATCGAGTGGTAGCCAGAAGAAATATTCCACAAAACGAACACGTGAGAACATTTGCTCCGATACGAATCTTTATGGATGAAAATAATATCCCTCAATATCTGAAAGTTTTCCGAGAGCCAAATTATAGACTTGCATATAGTCTTCCAGCAGCACCAAGAGACATTTTTGACGATTACTACAGATCTAATCCGCAAAGACATCACGTTTGGTCGGACCACATCGTGGTTAGGAGGGACCTTGAAATCGATATTTCCGCAACCCGAGGAAGTTATGTCAATAGGCAACAGTTGTTAAATTACAGCCATGACTATCTTGCCAGTCCTGAACTCTTTTTTTACTTGAACTATCTCAGTAATCGAATGGGACATGGACTGTTTCCTAATTGTGAAATACAACCAGGTATGTTTGATTGTTTTAGTTCTTGTTGTAATATACAATTCATTTGTACGTTTTGTTTCAGCACTTGCTCTTAACAACTTAACACTTTGTAATATTAACAACTGGTGATTTTCAGGCAGCATAATTGGAGAGTACGCCGGTGAGCTCATCACGATGCAGGAGTATCGTGCAAGGCTGAGAAGAGTGACGAGAAACGGAACCTGCAACTACTTTTTTGAAACCTGTATCACCAACATGGTGATAGACGCGGGCCCGATTGGCAACCACACCAGATTTATCAACCACGATTGCGAAAATTTCAACTGCGCGATAGTGTTCGCACTTCACAATGGCATCCCAAGGAACTATGTTATCAGCATTAGAAGAATTAGAGCAAACGAACAAATCTTAATGAATTACGGAAGAGATTATTTTACTGACACGGAATGTCTATGTGGATCGGATAATTGCGTTACTCGAATTCGGGATATAACAGATGAAGTTGACGAAGAGTAAAAATGTACAATAAAAACAGCACTAGATTTTTGTTTGTGTTTCTTTTTTATTTAGTTATGTTTTGTTAAGTATTCACTCCCCAAGATTCATATAATACTTGGTAATAACACTAGTAAATTTAAAAAAATAAATATAATTATTTCAATTTTTAACTTAAGTTTTTAATAAAAAAAAAGTGTAATTTATTTTTTAGATACGCTAGAAGTAACCCGATCATATCTAACCTAGTCATTTCTAACACGATATAACCCGATCATTTCTAACTCGATCAGTAAAAACTATCTTATTTTAATCAGGATTTAATTTAAAAGCAAACTAATCTTAAAAAAATTATTCTTATTTTAAGACATAGAAATAAATAGTTTATATAGTGTTACTTGAAATTTGTTCTTGGTATAAGTTTTATTTTAACTTATTTTTTTCTTTATATCAACCTGCTTCAATGGAAGTTGTTTTGGTTGAACAAAATTTTCTAAACTGTTTGACGCTTTTTTAAATTGTTTGTTGGATTCTTATAGTAATCTGTTATAGTTATGCTTAAGTTGGATCTTCTTGTCAGTTACATAGTTAGAATTTTTTCAAGGCAAGTAAATTATAATAATTAGACCTGCAAAAATTTAATATTCAGATATCCAACTATTACAGTTTATAAGTTATGCTGAAGTCTAGCGCTGCGGTTGTTTACAAATCTGTTACTTTTTTATAGTCAATTAGCTTTTATTTTCAGCTTAAGAATTTGCACAAGTTGTTCTATAACTTGCACAGGCCTACTTAGATAACCAAACTTATACAGAAGTTAGGCGAACTTGAACATTTTTCTTTTATTTCTAATCTTCGTATACCATAAAAAGTAACTGAAATTTTAAAGAAAGTTTACTAGACGAGATTTGATCTCATTTTTTAAATTTAAATTTCAAAGATTTAAAAAAAGTTTGTTGGTTCCCAGCAAAATTTACTGCTCTAAAGTTGAACTGTCTCTTAAAATAAACTGAAAATGTGCCAATTATGTAGTCAACAATACTACCTAAAACTTAAAACTTTTTGAATATGCCGCTTTTATAACAAGTTTTTACAAAAATGAATGTTAATTACGACTGATACTTAAAAAACTTCAACTTCAGAAAAACAAACTTATTTGAATTAAGTTTTTTGAAACTTTACCAGAACATTGTACTAAAAATATTCTTTTAATTATCGAATGTTGGCTAAAAATTAATTTTAAAGGTAAAATACGTTTATACAATTAATTTTAGAAATAAAAATTCTATAAAACCAACAACTAATAAACTAAATTAAGACATCAGCCTTTGTTTTATCTTTTTATAGTAAGTCTTTAATTACAATTTATTAAAAGCATAGTAAAACAACAAATACATTGTTACATTAGCGGTTATTATACACAATGGAAGTTAAAAGTGAAAACAAATATGTTAAATTACTAACTATTTAATTAAAGTAAACGTTTTCCGTATTCGTAAATTAAATCTTTGTTTTTGTTGCATAAATTATTTTATTATTCTTGAAAGTCACAAGCTAAACTTTAAAAATATGATGATTGACCTAAGAAACTATTTGATATTTTTCTAATTAAGTTAATATTATTCAAGACATTGGTAAACTTCGGCCTATGGTAAAAACGTAGAAAGCAAACTAAAAACTGCTGCAGGTACTTTTAAGCTTAAACTGTACTTGTTTGAAACAACTTAGAAAAAGTTAAAAACCAAAACTTATTGATAGTTATTACTCAACTATTGTTTTTTGTTTAAATACCATTTATTTAGATAGTTATATTTATTATGATTAAAATATTATTGAAATAACTGCAGTCCCGCAGGACTTATTTTTATACTAGGGGTACGCAACGTTTTTCAATATACGGGCCGGATCCGGAAAAATTTAGTATTTTGCGGGCCGGAGCTTTTCGAGTTAGTGATTTACTGGATCCAGCCGAATAACGAGTTTTTAGATTTGAATCCGACTAGATACTTATTTTAAGTCGAGATACGGATCTGGTTGGATTCTAATGTAAATAAAAGTTTCGGATCCGGCCGTAATCTAATTTTATGGATACAGTTGATCACTTTTTTACATCCTTCAAATTGAAAAAACTTTCTCAAGTCTGACAACTTAAGATGTAGATTGAGACATGTCAGATGTTTAAATAATGTCTATAAACAGAATTGACATTGTAATTGACAAAGGTACGTATTTAAAATAAATAAAAAAACACTTTGCTTGGGATATTTTACTAAAAGATATTCTAACTAATTTAGAGAAATATTATGACAAAATAGTGTGTTTATTAGTACACATTATTTTATAAAGTAGTTTTTTAGCATATTTTTTAAGTCAAATTCTTACAGTGATTTGTAAAAATATGATACAAAGTTATATACAAATGTTGTAGTATTGACCCTTTGCAGGCCTGTAAATTTCCTAGCGGGCCAGTAATTTTCATTTGCGGGTCGGATCCGGCCCGAGGGCCGTACGTTACCCACCCCTATTTTATACGCTGCGGCATGCGAGCAACTTTTTAAGGAAACTCGGCTTGTTACTTGTAAAAGACTACTGACACCTGTTTGTATACTAGTTTTTAATTTAAACATATTTTTTTAATTATTCAAATCAATCAAATATTACGACAAATATCTCTACTACAGGGTTTCCAAAACTTTTTTTAAAAAACCCCTTTAAAGAAGTTAAAAAAGCTATGGCCTCATCCAATAAGATTTTTCGAAAAACTACCATTAAAAACAATTAATTTTTTTTTAGCTACTTAACATCAACTTTTTGACTAGTAGTTGTAACTTAGATAAAGTATTTATGTTACTGTTAAATATAAAAAGGTAAAAAAAAGCTTCACTAACAATTCAACAACGACTGAATGTTTCGGGGAGAACCTGTAGATTAAAAGCCACTCAAGGGTTTGATCTGGACAAAGAAATGAGGCAATTTTTTACGAATGTAAGGGGTTGCTGCTAAGTAGAGCGGTAGGTTGCATTTCGACTGAAACTATGCAATATAAGACGTAACAATTGGATAAATAGCGAACTTCGACTGAAACGATGAAAAAGATGACGTAACAATTGGAAAACTTCGTAATTTTAAAATGACACAATACTGGCAACTTTGTTCCTTGCATTACGGGAAGCGCGCTGCATTAAGCAAAACTAAGCTTTTATGCCGAAATTATTCAAGAAAATTAGCTTTCCTTTTGGGGAAAATTTACTTTTGCGCTGAAACTTCATACACTTTAACTGGGTAAGCTGTCAAATTTGCACGAGCGTACAAAATTGCACGAGTGCACAAAATCGCTAAAATAAACTTTTGCACGAAGACACTATGCACGAGGGAATAAAATTGCACGACAATACATTTGCACGGGTTATTTTTTTCTTATTTAATTTATTTTTTTTATTATCACTTTTTACCCTAACGCTTACCCTCGGTCGAAGAATCGAAACGTAGATGCCTAATAAAGTTTTTCATACTGTAATGAAATCAATATTTGATTTTATTATTTTAAATAAATGAGTAAATAAGGAGTTTTTTGTTTCGACGGCGTAAAACATTCATAATTCTTAGAAATGAGTTATTTTAAACCAAAAACAATAATAAGCTTTCTGAAAACAGTTTTCCAAGTTTTTAAAACATTATTGTTAATTCGAAGAAGTTAGTTTCTTTCCAGTGCGTGTATATCGGTGTTTGTGTTTCAAATACGCGTTAGTTAGTTAAGTTTTTGTGCGTTTCGTACGCCGTCTTAAGTCACGATGATGATCAACGCAACATCAAGTTAAGTTCAAGCTAATGAAGTAAAATCTACATCGAAAAAAGTATACGTTTTCTAGTGAAGAATAAGTTACACATTGTCAAGCAACCAGAACACCTAGTCGTGTCTAAGAACATCAATCTAAACGAGTTCCTTGATCGAACAATTCATTTGTCAAGACCATAAGTATCTTTGCATACATTTTTTTAAAATAGACTATTTGTTTATTAACTAATACAGTTCTTTCTTGAGTTTTAAAATACTACTTGACATTAATTCATAGAGTGTTTCAATCATGACTTAGTAACAAGTTACTTTAAGTTTTGTAACTTTAGTATTGTAAGGTACTCTTAAGTAAAGCAGTCAGTTTAGCTTAAGTACTTAGAAACCATGTTTAAGACGATAAACATAACCAGTTTTATAAATATTTCTCTGTGGTTATAATACTTTACTATGTTTTCAATAATATTTAATTCAACCTAAAACGATGTAAAAAATATTTATCATTAAGAAGTACCAATAATTGGGTTATAACTTAGCAATATTAGTTAAAAATAAAAAATAAATACTTGTTTTAAAAAATAATGAAAACTAACAATTATACTCCAACAGCAAAAAATAAATAAAAAAGGATCAAAAAATATATATGTTTGTTAAAGACAAAATCTAGTAATAGACCTGTTTTCAAAGGCAAACTCTTATTGTTTTGTTTTGTCGAAACCATGTTACAGGCTTCATGCAAATTTTGTAATATTATCTTTAGCGGGCCGGATTTCGTATTAATTTTGAAAAACGTTAAGCTGGCCGGTCACTTTCACTCGCGGGCCGTACGTCACTCACAACAACGGTTTGTAGTTGTCAACCACCAATATTTGTTGGAAGATCAAAGAAATCGGCCTGGTGACAGAATACGTTTGATCTTTTTTTGTTACCAAGATGAGCTGTATCTTTGAAACAACTAATAGCAAAAAAAGATCTACCTACAGAAATAGCTAACTATGTTTTTTAATATTTAAAATACTAATTTAAAGTAAAAATACATGTTGTAGAGTTTATTCAACTTCTAAATTGTGTTTTGATATTGTTAAGTCACCAATAAAAAACTAGAATTTCTATACTTAACAATTTAAAAGTTTATCGTATTTTAATCAAAAAATAATTCTTGAACATACTGTAAGTACAAACATGAATTTTCAACATAAACATCTAATTTTACAACATGTAAAACAGCTATAACTGTATATAAAAAACTTGTTTTATTCATTTCACATTTAACAATTTATATTCTTTTTATGCTTTTATTTTATATTGTAAAAACGTGTTACAAATTTATCTAATTTTCTTTCATAATAATTTTTTAAGACATTGTGGTTATTTCAACAAGTTAATGATTTTATTTTGCTGAACTATGATTTTTTAATTCTACTTGAAAATTACTTCTATTATGTCACAAAATTAATTATAAAAGTTATTCCTAGTTGCTTATTTTACACAACTAACTGCACGAAAACTTTTCTCTATTGTTATTTTACTTAATAAGTAATATTATATATATTAAAACCTTAGAAATCAATCATTAAAAAAATAAGTAAAAGGACTTTTTAAATAATAACAAGTATTATGCAGAAATTTGAGGCATGATTGGTTTAATTTTTTTTTTTTAAACAAAAAAGTTAAATCGATTTTAAATAACACTTATCAACTACTTGTTTTTATAATTGTTGTTTGTCACTTATTTTATATATTTATCGTATTTTGTGTTTTTATTTTTATACGTTTGCTTATCTTAGTTAAATTACTAATCAATCTATCTAAAAACATGTAATTATAAACTGTTAATTGGTATTAATTGAACTTTTTCTCATGAAACCTCCAACTGTTTATTTACTCAAAATTTATCTTCAAAATTAGTTGCTAACATTAGATATTGATAATTTTTAGCTGAAATCAATTTTACTTGTTTGTTTAAATAAAAATGTTTTTGAACAAATCATGTTTCAAACTTCTTTTTAGTATATGTATTACAAAAAAGTTATATAGTAGCAAGTATAAATAATTATTTTATGTTTATTTTATAATTTGTACGCTTATTTTTTTTCGGTCTCTAGTGACGTATTTCTCGATAAGCAGTTTTTTGAATTACACTCACAATCAAAATCACGAAAATACCCTTCTCCGTACCAAATGAAGAGTTGCTCACTAGCTCTGATAACTTTTTTGCTGATGATAAAGTTCCTAGGAATTCCATTTATCAGAGCGTACTCTGTCCTGCAGTTCAACTTTTCTTCGCAATCGTGGTTGATGTACCTGGTATGGTTGCCCATTGCGCCCGCGTCAATATCAAAATTCGTGCATGTGCTGAAATAGTAGTTGGTAGCCCCTTTATTCTCACGCCACCTTTTAGTCTTTTCTTCTTTTGAAATAAGCTCGCCTGTATACTCTCCTATTATTGAGTCTGAAAATCAACAAATAATAAGTTTAATATCCAAGCTAGTAGTTTAATTTAAGAATTATTTAGTCAAAATTTTCATTATAACAAAAAAAAGTTGTACATTGAAAAAAAAGTTAAACAATGAAACTAACTTGCTGGTATAGCATGCTTAGCGAACAGTCCACGGCCCATATCACCACTAAGATTGTCCACATAAAAATGTTTTTCAGGATCGTCGAGGCAGTCATGATTGAACTTTTTCAAACTATCCAGTTCAATAAAAGAAGCTACATGTTTCATCTCATCCAAATAAGTACCGCTTCCAATCACGAGGTGGTTCGTCCAAACATGATGCTTCTCTGTATTGAAATGATAGTAAGGATCAAAAACGTCGTCAGGCCCTTCCTTGAATGTCCTTTTAACTTCGAATTTTCCCTCCAAAGCAATTTTTTTCCACTTTTGCCTGCTTGACGATCGTATTTTAATGCTGAGTGGTGCATATTTTTTCAACGTATTCCTGATTGGAACACTTCTTATAACGGTCTTCCTTGCTGTCTGCTTTTTGTAGCTTTTTATTCTTGATTGCTTACTGGAACTTGTTTTTACTGGCATTTTATAGTTGAGAAATTTAGCAAATAAATGACTATAAATATGTTAGATAAGTAATTTAAGAAACTTATACTGTTGTAATATATTTTATATCCGAAGTATGGATCATAAGTTTATCTAAAGCTTGAAAATTTCGAATGATACTTCAACCTTTTTCATATAAACCAGGCAAAACAAATGAGTTATTAGATTAAAATCTAAAACATTATACATAAAGAGTAATATAACAGATTTTATAAATAAAACAAGTTATTATTAAATTGAGTTTAAGAAAATTCTGAATTTTAAAATGTTATTATACCATACCTGATTCCCACATCAACAGTTTTTTTTTAAGTGTTAAATAAACAAATTAAAATAGCAACTATTATCAAATCCCTGTAAAAGATGATTAATAATTAATTAAGAAAATGAAGGTAGAGATGGATACCGAACTCAGATACAAAAACCAAGTCGTAAGAAATGCAAGAAATGATAATAAACTATCAAGCTAGGAAAAGAGAATTGTCAATTAGAATATAAAATGCAATTGAAGCTGACAAAAAATGAATAAGTTAAAGCAGATAATGAAAAATAAACAGCAGGTGTAATCAGTGTTGAAAGAAAAAAGTATACTGTGAATCATTGCTAGTGAAACTGCAAAGCATGAAAAAAATCTGTTATCTAATGTTAACAAAATTGAGAAGTTTCAAAGGAATTTCAATTTTGAAACTCAGGATGTATCAATTGAAAGATAATGAGAAATCTAAAAATACCAACAAAGTATTACTAGAAAATAGTATTACTGTTCAACAAATTTATTTAATATTATTATTAATTTAATAAGGTGTTGGAAGGAACAAAAAAGAAAGTTAATAAAATAATAAACATTTATAAAATTAAATTTATTAAATATAACAACTTTAAACAAAATGACTGTTCACTTGACTTAATATTCATACACTCCCAAAAGATAAATCTAACAAAAAGTATAACTACATAACCTGAAACTTTATCTATACTAAGTTAACTTAACATTAACCTTAACAACTGAAAACAACTATTTTTATGTTCGCATGCGTGTAATTGAACATTTGTGGTTTGTGGTGTGACCTCAAAACTCGAGACAACACTTTTGGGCATAGTATTTTGAGAGAATTTAGGGTTTTATAACCCGCGGCGAGTTCAAAAGACTTTTTTGCTTAAATAATTTTCAAATGTTTAGGCTAACCCAGAACATCGAGACCTTGTGATGAATTTCCCGTGTATATTTTTTTAGGTCTTGTTTTTCTAAAAGCGAAATGGTGCAATTCCGTGGATTTGAACTTACCAGGAACAAAAGAACTAGAAAAAACTTACCAGGAATAAAAGAAGGCAGGAATATAAATCTAAAAATAGTAAAGAAAACATTTAATGCTAAAGTTTAGTATAAATGAGTTTAAAATTAAACTATGTTTCTCAATAACAGAGTTTTTATTTGTTCTCTTTCTAACAATAAAATAAACAAAGAATACTTTTCAAGTGAGTCATATGATTTTTTAAATTGTTATTTTTGAGATACCTTTTAATTTTTGTTATGATCAATATAAAGCTTTTGATAGTAATAGTGGTATTCTAATTACAGAACTTAATTTTGATATTGAGACTGGACAAACTTTTGTTAGTTCACAATACATAACTAGTAACGTTAATCCATTTTAGTTTATAGTTAATAAAACTGAAAAACTAAAAATATTACAGGATAAAACAAATCTTCCTAAACAACAGTATTTAACAGTTACTTGCATATAAAAGATTTTTGAAAAGCTTAGCAGTAACATAATAGAATCGCTGGAAACAACTAGTGTTGATATTAAAGTAGCCTTCAGAACAGATTTAGTTGGAAACTATTTCTCATTGAAAGATCGAATGGATAAATTTTACAGGAGTTGCATCGTTTACAAGTTTCAATGTCCGGGTGAAATGAATACCCAATTCAAGTATAACTCTATAATAAAAAAATTTAAAAAAAGAGTTAAAGGGAAAAAATGTACCAGATAAAATATTTCTAAAGTTTAACTTAAGGTAAGTTCTAAACCTAGGATATCTAAAGCCGTGTTTACATTTACAAAATAAGTAATAAGCTATTCAAAACTATTTGCAAAAACAGTTTTAAAAGTCAAGTAAAGGTAAAAGATAATAAAAACTGAGAAATAAATTAAAAAATCAAAACTAGTCTAAAAAACATACTTTGAAACAAACATTCTAATTAACATAAATCAAAACACTCTTTAAGAAAAATTAAATGTATTTTTTTAAATTTAAAGAGTTATCAATGAAATATGCAAAAAACACAAAAAGAAAACTACTTCCTACTTAAAATTTAAATAAATAAAGTTGTTTTCAAAGCTAATTGATATAGTTTATAAACATAACACAAGATTTGCTTATTAGTAAACAGACATGTCAGTAACATAAATCAATCAAAAATAATGCAGTAATATAAAATACAGCAGAAACAGTTTCATCTGGTATGATGCGATAAATGTTGAAGTATATAACGTTACAAAAATTTAAACTCAAAGAAAGCCAGTAGTGAGGATTAGATATCAGTCAAATTCTTAAAAAAGGCAACATTGTATCTCTAGTAACTAAAAAAAACTAATTAGTCAGGTATCCTGTGAAAGTAAGTACCTAAATAGTTTAAAAGTAGCAAAAGTAATACAAATACTCCAGTCAGGCTCAAAAAAGATAACAGGAAAATATAGTATATAACAACTTCCATTTTATCTAATTTAAACAAATCTACAATAAAAACTTATACAATAGTTCCAAAACAGTTTGTAAATTTTTTTACTAAATACAATGACCAATTTTTTTTTCAGATCAGGCTATTCTACCACCTTAGCTTTGAATGAATTAATTGAAGGAGTTCTATAACAATTTATTATAAGTAAAGCTTAATGATCAGTTTTACTAGATGTAAGTAAACTCTTAAATCTTGATAGTGTTAGTAGAGAAGTTTTGTTTAAAACTTAGATTTCTATAGCAGTGGTCTTAAAGCTAATCAAGTTTTGTGTACACTAACCTGAAAAAAATAATTGGTGTGTCCCAAGATATAATTTTTAAAAGCGCCGGTAGTGGTGGGTCTTCGTAAAACTTTTTAATAACATGTTTCTCTCTAAAGCGATATCTCAAGTTATGTTGTGATACTATTATTTATGTTAATGAGATATGTTTTCATGGAACCCACTAGCAGCGCTAATATATCATAATTAAGTTTATTTCTACATGCAAACCTTTAAATAACTCAAGCTGACTCTTGTTATTTGATCCAAATTTTGATGTGCTTTTCTATTTATTTTGCCTTTCTTTCACAATGAGATTTTAGTTATGTGGTTTTGTCTTACATAAATATCAGTTGAACACATCTTCGCAATCACTACAAATCCCCAGTAGAGTTCTTTTAAAATATTTTATTTAACATTAACTACATAATTAAACTAATTCTATGTCTTTAACTTTTTGTGTATTACCTACTTCAAAAAATGATATTCAAACAGAAAAATAACACATGAAAAAGGAGTTAAAAACAGATAAATTCTAAATTATGTATATGTTGTTGCTCTCCGTACAGTTGCTGTAGACATTGTTTCTTTCATAGACTAAATTTTTGCACTTCAAGAAGTTCAGGGTTGTATATGATTGTCACTTCTTTCTGGTAAAAAAACTAAAACCTGAAAATTGAAAAATGTTTTGTTGTGAAGTTTATTACATATAACTAGTACATACTATACTATAAGTTTTAACTAGGCTTAGCATTTAATATAGAGTTTTTCACTCTTTCAAGTAAAAAAGCAATTCTGATTGACCTACAACCAGTTTGTATTTCTTTAAGCTAGTTTAAAATAAGAAAATGTTTATCTATGTTGGCTAAAAACTCAATATCAAATTAAAAATCATATGTGAATAAAACAGTAATTAACTCAACAAATACTTAATTGAAAAAATAGTTTAACATTCAGAAAAATATCAAACTAGTCTAAATTTAAATTAGCTTTTACTAAATGCTACAAACTGTTACTCTATATGCTACTTATGCAAACTTTGGATGGTATTAGTGAGGATATTTTATACTAATGAACAAATACACAACTTAACAATAGTATAAAGGACATCATGTTTAAAAAATACTTTAAAGGGAGACAAATCCATAACAAAGATTTTAAATCTGAGATAATATATTTTAAGAAATGTAAGCCTAGACCAGGGGTCGGCAGGCAGTTTGTGCTCGCAGGCCAAATTTCGAGTTTCAAAAATTTTAGTGGGCCGCAGTTTTGGTTTTAGTGATATGCAAAAAATATTATGGTTCTAGTTTTATTAACAATTTTAGGTTACTTTTATTCAGTTTGTTGTTTTAAAATGATTTTAGCTACACATAGAATACCTAAAAAACTTATAAACATTTATTGGAATCAAAATTTCATTGACTAATATAGTTTAGTCTTAATAAACCATGTAATATTTAAACAGTTAGTAGGTTTAATTTACTGTTTTGTAGATAATAAATTATAGTACTAAATAACTTTTAAACCTAGCTTACAATACCTACAAACAGAATTCAAAAAGAAGAGAGCGGTTTGTTAAAAAAATAAAATTAAGAAATTATTTATATCTAAGTGTACTTCGACATAACTAGTTTTTTTTAAATTTTAGTTTAAATTAAGTAAATAATGAATTGCCACGGTTTGGATTTGCAGCGTTCTTTTGCCTTTTCATGCAAGCTGTCTGTTGAAAATGGTATCTGTTCTTGAGTCTTAGTACGTACTTTACGAGAGTGCGTACCTGCTCTATGTATGTAGTGTAGCTGGTAAACTTTATATACAATGAGCAAGATTAATACAAGGATAAATAAGTGCATGTGATGAAAAAAAGAATAGTTTGACTCTCTTGAGGTAGCCAAAATACAATATTTTCAACAGCAACATTTGAGCATCATACGCGTATACATAGTGTTACACTATTAAGAGAGGCACTTGTAGTGTGTCAGAAAGCGAGCTGACGACCTAGTCAGCTTAGGGATTTTACAATGTAAAGCTACAACGAATAAATCCCTAGACGTCTAAGCGGGTAGACGTCGTGAAGGCGGGTTGTGTGTTAGTGTGTTTGCAGGCATACAGATTATAGCTTGAGTCGACTTGGCCGTCGACTCGAGCTAGAGTCGAAAGACCGCAGCTAGGCGATCAAAGGTCGTATAGCAGACCTCATTGAATAAGCACGAAGGGAACGTAAAGCGAGAGCAAGGCACGTACCGTCCTAAGCAAGCCGTTAAGCATAAAAGCCGCACTCTCGCAAGGCAGTATATGAACGAGCTCTGACATGATTCAGCCCAGTTGAAAGTACGTTTGAGTGCAAAGATGAATTGATTAAGGAATGCATTTCTAGAAGTGAAGCTTCGGACGGGCGACTGAAGCAGAGTAGGCGAGGTACTAGAAAATGCGAAGGTGTAGCACTCAAAATGTAACATGTAAAAAAGCGGCATAATCTCATGGTCGCTTTCAAAGTCAGAGGTCAGTTGAAGCGAAATGTTTTGGAAGGGAAGCAGGAGCTTCGAGAAAACATTTGTAAAACAGCGGGAGGTCTGTTTTTTCGAAAAGTTGTTGAAAATGAATTTTTGGGTTGTGAGAAGGGTGGAGAGAATAAAGAAAGAAAAGTTGGAAAAATTTTGAGCAAAAAAGCCGTCCGAATTCGCCCGCGGGCGAATTCGGACGGCTTTTTTGCTCAAAATTTTTCCAACTTTTCTTTCTATAATTTTTCAAAGGTGTTCGACAAAAGTCGAACGCCTTTTTTTTACCCAAAATTTTTTTTGGCTACCTCAAGAGAGTCAGAGTTTTTTGCCTAGTACTATATATTTTTCAAAGGTGTTCGACGAAAGTCGGATGCCTTTTTTTTACCCAAAAATTTTTTAGGCTGCCTCAAGAGAGTCAGAGTTTTTTCCCTAGTAATGATTATTTTATCAATTTCACTGATGTCTTAAATTTTGAACGTTGCTGCCGAAAGGTTAGCACCATTATTTTTTATATATAATTTTGATAAAAAATGTTAGAGTTTTTAAAATTACAACTATCAATAGCCTTATTAGAGAAATGTAGAAAATATTTTTTACTTTTGATACTTATAATAAATTAAGATTTAATTTATAAAGATATAATCAAAACAATGATAGTAAAAAGGCTTGTTTGTTATTTGAAATATGTAAGATAAAAATATTACAAATTAAACTTTATATTTCAGGTTAGAACTTTTATATTTCAAATTGAAAATAAGTTTTAATGTTCTTAACAAAATTACGCATTGAAATTTTCAACATTTTCACGTTTCTAAGACATGCTTTATTTTTTAATAAAGTTTTAAACTAATGGGAATTTACTTACAAACGAGAACTATAAAAGTAAGCATGCCAAAAAAAAAAACTTAAGCACGTGTACATATATTACTTAACCTGATAAGATAATAAATCCAATTGTACAAACAAAAACAAACTAAACTCGTATCTGTGCCAACGAACAACTATGTCAAAAAGAAAATTAAAAGTGTTGTTTTATAATTAGAATTTTTTTTTGTATCTGACACTTAATGAAGCAAACTGTTTAATTCAACGTTGATACTCTTTTTAGTACTTGTGTGCAGTTTTCTATATAGTTTTCTATACAATAAACAAATTTTTAGGTAGCAGGCATTTTGATTAATTTTGTTAAACGTTTGTAATTCATTTAATTTGTTCTTAAAAATAAAAGAATATGGTTTAGTTTGTTAAATAAAACGACAAAAACCGATAAAACATTTAGTGTAGTTGAGAAACAAGTAGCTTATGTATAAAAACGATTTATGTGATTCAATCATGTAATTTAGTTTAGTTAACATAAGGCATATTTAAGTATAGACAGCTATATGTAACTATACTGATTTTGTTTGAGTCAACTATCATAGACAAGTTCTCAATTAATGAAAAATAAAGATACTTCACATTTTTTTATACATGCGCAAGTACTTGGTAAAAACTTTAAATAACTAAACAAAAAGCTTGCGAAACATAGGCTACTCCCACAACTGATTTCTGAATACAATCTAGTTTCGTTTAGTTTTCTTTTATCGCTCGTTTTATTTATTTAATTATAAAGTTTTAAGTTTTAAACTTAAAACTTATCGGCTCGTTAACCATTGTAAAACCATGTGGTGTACGACTCGAAAACCGAAAAGTTCTTTCGAATACCAGGTCTTTAGAAGAAACTTTTTAATGCTTTTTTTGCGGTTCAACGAACAATAAAAAATTGAAAAGGGAAGGTTAAAAAAAAGCTACTAGACGAAGTGGTCTAACGTTTTCACGCGTTGTCAAACTCTTGTAATCAACATATTTTTCTCTATACTTAGCTAGACGCTCAAAAATGTAACGGCGACTTTTGCGAGACTAAGTGTCTGTTTCCATTATATGATCATTAAAAACTTCACTTTCAGCTAAGTTTACTTATAGAATATGGTTTTATAAAAGCATGTCTTGGTAGTTAATTATTTTGATTTAAGTAAAGTACTTGACAAATACAGGTATTTCTCATAAAACTATTCGCAGATTTTTGACAATTACGGACGACGCAAGTTGATTTTACGAGAAAAGCTATTGAAAACAGAAAAAAAGTCTAATAAAAGAGATGAGTACAAATTATATTGAAAATAAGAGGTATACTCATTTAGACATTTTGCAATAGCGTTATGAACGCTTTTCAACAATCTATCTGGAGTATTTTAAAGTTATGTAATTTAACATAATCTAATGAACGTAAAGATAACTTATGAAAAATATAAAAATCAACAAACGTGCGAAGATTTAAAACTGTAAACTTTGAAAAACCGTCTTTTTTTACGATCAAAGTTAAACACAATATTTTATTTAAACAAAGCGTCATGCGACTAAAATAAAGCAAATTTATAATTTAAACAAAAGAGTCGTTAATAATATAGCTTTGGTAGTTACAGCACAACACCTATGACAGAACTACTCTTATATATCTTATACTACTTAAACAACGATTACTTGTCGAATTTTTTCATGATATTAAGGTACTTCATAAAGAGAAACATATTACAAAATAGAAGCAAATTGATTTAGTGACATTTAATTTTATACTCGTTTAATCAAAACTAACATTTAAACGGTTAAATATGTAGTTGCTATCTTGCATAGTTGGTCATTTCATGCAGTTAGTTTTTGTATATGAACTGAAGAAAGACCTAAATAAAAATATCAGAAGCGTTATCTTTTACAAAGCTTGAGCTTTATTTAATACGCAAGTGAAAACTTCCAACAAGAAACAAAATCAAATACTAAAACTATTAAGAAAGGTTGATTTAGAAATACATTTATTTTAAGAAAACATCTGTTTAATGCTCATTCCGAAGTCAATACACTGCGAAGAACAGTCCTGGACAAAAAATTTATGTAACTGTGGCGTATTAGTTGATAACCGAAAGGTTTTTCGTACACCAGGTCCTTAGATCAAACTTTTATTGAGTGTTTCTATCGACGTTCAACAAACTGACTGTACATACGAACTAACTTCCAAGCATGTATAAAAATTTTGATATATATATGGCAAGTTTCCTTCAAGTTGCGTAAACAAGTCGAACATTTGTGTAATATATTTATTAAACGGTAATAAAAACTATGCAAGCTGTGTTAGTATAAGTGTCACTATATAATATTTCAAGAAAATTGCAGCTATACTCTGATAAATCACTTATTCGGGTAAAAATAGTTTTTTCTCAAAAACTCGATTTCATTTTATCTTTACAAGAATTCTGGACATTATGAAAAAGTTGCTTTTAAATAATGGTGATGCTTTAAAAAATATATATACTTAAGTATATTATCCAATAATCTATTGTGTGTGTCTTAAGATATTTCTCTTGATAAAGATGCCCTCATAAATATCTTATTTTTAATACAACTTACATAGTACTTATACATTTGCAAATATGAACCACAAAATATGTCCTAACTTATCGTTTCCTATCTTATGGGATCAATAAAAACTGCTACGGATAGAAATGAAGACATGTCTTCTTAAAATGAACAACATTGTACTTGTGGAAACTTTACTAAAATTAATAGTAACAATAATTTTGCTTTAAACGACTACTTTAAATCAATTAAATAAACTAATTATCAAACCCAGAATTATTAACTCTTAAACCTAAAAATTATATAACAAACATTAAATTATAACTGACTGATAGTTTAATTTGCGATAAAACAAAAATATTTATATAAAAATTGAGATTCATTTCCGGTTGTTGCCCGTCCAGTTGCACAAACTGTTCTTCAGATCCAAGTTGCTTCCTTTAAAATTTATTTATAGTTATACTACTTAATACCATATAGACTATTATGTTTTTTTGTTTGTTTAAAACTCTATTTGGTTGAAAAAAGACTAATTAAATATTATTTAGTTTTTAAGCATATTTTTCGGTTTAGTATAAATTAAATGCAATTCCGTGCTATTAATAAATAATACAGGCACAACTGTTATTAGATACACAAAAAGTAGCAGACTAGCTTAAATTAATTTTTACAATAGTAATTTTTTAAAAACTTAAATAATGTCAAAGGAGTAAACTAAAACAAAAATATTTTGGAGACTTAAATTTAATACTAATAAATCACATAAAAAAAGCCAAAAATAATAAGGTTTTACTACTAATTACGTATTTAAAATACTTCATAAACATTAGTTTTACACTGAAAACGATAAGATACATATTAAATTAAATACTTTACCATTACTCAGAGACGATTATAAGTTTATTAATTCGGTAGACTAAAAATAATAATATTTTAGGTGTTAGGGATATAAATTATTTTGACTTATATTTCATATATATTTATGTTAATCGAAAATTGTTAATGAAAAAACATTATACTGACGTGGAAACAAATACACCAGTGATTTAGCTCGATTAAAAGATGTAGTCCTTTTATCAATGTTTAAATAGATGTTTAATTAAAAACAAAGCATTGTCTTTGAAAAAATTTACAACCTACTAGAAATTAAATAAACATTAAAACACTATCTGAAAGCATGCTGTTTAAATAAAATGTTAAGTTAACATTACAAAAAATACTACGTTAAACCACTATCAAAGCTGCTACAATTTTCACACAACTACTTGAAAAAGACTTACATCTTTAACTAAATAATAAATAAACCGGTAGAACTTTTTTAGTAGAGAAAGCTATAAACGAGTGTAAACAAAATTACTTCATTTAAAATCATTTAAAATGTATGTATATGCATTTAGTATTTAACATTAATATTCTAACAAAACTTAGTAAACTATTACTAAATTTAAATAAAAAATATTGACAAATACATTGCATTTTTATTGAAGTAGAAAACTTTTCTAAACACACTTATCAACTACTGTTGTGTTTAACTAAGCTATAAATAGTATTAACATGTATTAAAGTTACTTATTGGTTACTTCATTATAAGTTTAAATAAAAATGTGAAATAAATACTGTTTAAATAAAAATTTTTTGAAAATTAAATAGACAATACTTTTTAAGCATAAGTTAATAGAAAACAACTTAAGATGGTAAAAGGATATTACAATAAAGTATATACATATGAAACTTTTAGAGTCAATAATAATAATAGATAAGGCTATGAAAACATTAGAAGTAAAATATAATCATCTGAACTTAAATAATTACTTATGTAAAAGGAATAAAGCAAGTTATGTATTTAAAAACTAAAATTTCAGAACATGTTATAGTATACTTACGCAATTAAAAAAAGTATTTAAAGTAAACTGAACAAAAATATTTAAACATTAAAAAAAAACAACTATAACAGTTTGTACAAGTTAGTATTGTAAACTATTAATAAAAAGAATATGTTATTATCTATACATAGTAATACTTATTCATTTAACATAACTTTTTTCCTTTACATTAATTTGGTAAAAAAAGAAGTATTGCTATGTAAAAGTATACTAAAAATAAAAAATATTTTAAATTAATTACTAATAAATTTTAAAGTTATTTCTATACTTTCTTTTATTATTAAAATTATTAAAATTTTATTAAAGGCTGAAACTTTTTAAATATTGACTCTCTAATAAGTCAAGTATGTTAATCAATAATTCTAACTACCTTTCTTAACTCCGCCAGTTGATAGTTTGTAGCGCTGATAGAGGTCACTTCGGCTTACGTGTGTCATCAAAGCTCCGTGTCACTCAAACTTATTTCCTTCCACAACATGTTTACTTGACTGTAAAATAAATATATTATAATTCATACACATTTGATTAAAGTTTTATAAAAATTGAAATAACTGGTTAATAATCTAACTGTTTTAAAAAGTTAACTGATTGTTAAAGTTTGTGCGAGTTTAAAACTAAAAAAAACTTACTTGGACACACAAACTTGCTAAACTTAAACCTTGAGACTTCCAGTCTCCACAGTGTGCTCAGTAGGGTTCATAAAAATTATTTTACTGTAAACAACTAATCAAGTCAGATGAAAAATGTGTTTGTAATTAAAGCTGTTTTCTTTTGTGAATATTGGAAAAGTCCAGTTATAACATAAATTTTAAAAGTTCTTATTTTTAGACATTCAAAAGATGACAAAACACTGTCTTTATAGTGAATTGTCCACAACTTTAGTTTTATTTATTTAGTTTGCACAGCTTCTGAAAGCATAAAGACCACTATGACCTGCAAGCACAATAGAAGTAAACAGTTTTTAAATATACTAATAAAAAAAATAGCATATTAAGTAATGTGTTACATAAAATGATAAACTAGTATCAAAGTGTCATTATTGCTCCTTCTCTTTTTTACTAATAACAAGTTGCAATTTAATAAAACAAAACAAAGAGCATAGTTGCACAATTTAATTTTTTTTAATAAACTTTAAAATGTATCAGATGTCAAATTATAGATGGCTACAATTCTTTTTTGTAAGATAATGAAAGTAAAGTTCTGACTTTTTAAAGCTACCTAGATAAGGTTATGAGTTTTTATGTTTAGTTTAAAATCTTCACCAACTCACTTTTAAATCTATATAAATTTTCTAAAGCTTTGATGTTATTGTTATACACCAGGGTTTCCCAAACTTTTTTACTAATGGCCCCCTTCAACATATAGGTTACTCAAAAACTACGAAAAAATACACATATGAGCTTTTTTTTTGCTCTTCAACTGCAACTCCAGAATATCTAGTGTAAGTTTCAAGTTATAGCCTCATGGCCATGGCCCCCCTGTGGCTCCTTTACTGCTCATGGCCCCCCCTCTTCCCCCTTTGCTGCTCATGGCCCCCTAGGGGGCCACTTTGCCAACTTTGGGAAACCCTGTTATACATCATAAAAACTTAATGGATCAACTTAAAATTTAAATATAAGGATCTATTTGAAACAAATGTCTCCAAGTGCAGTAACCTCTTCAAAAATAAGGACCTGTTTTGCAACTAGAACTTTCCTTTAAAAAGAAGTGTAATCATGTAAAATAATTTTTGTTTCATAATAAACCTTGCTTCACAATCATATTTAGTATAAAATTGTAGGTTTGTTTATAAATTAATGTTTAAAAGTTTCACCACTATCAAGCTCCCATTATGTGAATTCAAATTATTTAAAATTAAGTTTTTTTAATGTTGTTTAATCTATAATATCATTTGAACATAACATTAACATGGTTGTCACCTTTTAGAGCAAAAAAAGCTTGAAAAGACAGTCTGAGTAGGGATAAAATTTTATAAAAAAATTAATTATAACAGTAATAATAATCAAGCTCAAATACTAAAATAATATAAATAGGACTTGATAAAAGATTTGTTTAAGAAAGAATATGTTTAAATTCCTTATATTTAAGAAAAGTGTACAAACTATCTAAGTTTTGAAAAAAAAATGTACAAGCTTAAGTTTACTTAGCTGGGTGGCAATTCTGCTTAAGACATTTGAACAAAAAGTTCAAAAGAGTATTTGATGTGTCACTCTTAAACTAAAACTTTGACTAACCTAAATATAAATTTTTCCCTTAAAAGAAATCAATCTTAAGTAAAACATTAATGGGCAGTTGTATGAAAAGTAGTAAAAAATCAAGATTGTAGTCCTGACAGAGATAAAAAAAGGTAAAACTATGAAAATTTTTATATAAAATGAGAAAAATTAAAGGCAAAAGTGGAAGTAGTACTAACATGCATAATGAAACTTTACTAAGGTTGAGAAGCCATTGAAAAATCTTTATTTTAGTTCAAAAATTTTTTTAAATGAACTTCAAGAAAAAAAATAACAAACTGAAACTTTTGTAGAAATCTGTTTAAGTGTTAATAAATTTACATGTTTGTTAGTTAATTAAATTAATGCTAAGTTTAAAACTTAAATTGACAGAACTTTGACAACTATAAAAGTATTAAAGTTGCACATATAATGGGACACTGGAATAGATATTTTTGAAGCAGGCTCAATTAATGTTTAAATTTTATTCATATTTAAAACTGTGCATTATTTTAAAATAAAGTTCAGTATACTATTTGACTAACTTAATTTAACAGTGTGGCCACTGGTTTATTGTAAATTTCTTCCAGATTTTTAGATATAATTTAATTGTTTATTTTTACTATATAATTAAAACTATATTAAAAACAAATGTCTAAAACACTATAGTATCATTAAATAATACTATGGTTATAATTGTTTGTTTTTATTGATAAAGAATTTTATTTTTTAGAGAATTTTTATATCTCAACAAAATTTTACTACTTCACATGTAAAAGTAGTTCTAAATTCCAGGTTTTTTAGAGGTATTTGTTCAAAACTACAATTTTTTTCAAATTTCACTAACTACAGGTTATGCAGGGGTTTTTGTAAAATTTGTCTAAAAAGTCAAATTCCAGGTTTTTCAAGGACTCCAGATTTTTTTAGCACCCTGTTTTAATTATATTTTGTACCTTTAGTGATTTAGGTAACTATGATTGTATACAACATAATAGTAACTGTAACAAAATTTAGAATAATGTCTTTTAGTATGATGTTAAATTTGGTACAAAAACTTGTAAATACAAAAGCAAATTTACATACCTTGAAAGTTTGAAAAGGGAGTTATTCCTGTGGAGCTCTGGGTTTCATTTTGTTTAGGATGACTTTCATCATTGAAGATCAGGAGGACAGTGAATATAGTTCTAAAAATTTATAACCTAAAATTAACATAGAATAACAAAATTTTTAAATAAATTTGTAGAGAAGTTTATTCAATTTTACAGAATAATTTGATGTCATGGTTTAAATGTCACAACTTACTTGGTTTTAATTGAACATGCCTCTGTGCCAAGGTATAAACAATAAGAGACAACAATTGCTTTTTTTTCACTACAAATAATGAAACAACCATTTTAGAAGTGTTAATAAACATTTGAAAATTCGCTAAAAACTAGTACCAGAGAACAGTTTTACAATAAACACAAAAAAGGCATATTAATTTCTCGCTAACCTTTCAAGGCTTAAATAACTTAAAGTCAAAAATTGCAAAGCACAAAGTTATAAGCAATAAATTATCATTAAACCTAATAGTTTTTTTTTCAGAGCTTTATTTTTTAGCAACTGGATTTTCATAGTTATTGAGTAAGTAAATATATAATAGTTTGTAAGCTAAGAGCGCTTTGTTAATGATATAATATTTTATTTTGTTGTATAACATTAAATCTACTTTTAAAAAGACTAGTATTAAACAAAAGACAAGACCTGTTTAGGAAAAATATGAATTACAAAAGCTTTACTTTTATACTACTCAAGTTTAAAACCTAAACATTAATGTTTGTTATTCATACGTTTTTTTAAGTTAATATTTTTTAGTTATCGGCAATAAATAAGTAAGTTTCAGCTTAAAACATTAGTAAACAATGATTAAAAAAATGTACTAAAATATTACAACTAGGCTTATAATTTTGTAGTTCGTAGCTATTTATTATATTATTATTATTAAAGCGTTAAAAAACCTTAAATTATAAGTCAAGGGACAGATATTTTACCACCAACCTAGATCAATGACAAGGATATCGCAAATGTGAAAAACTTTGGATACCTTAGCTTCAGACTCCCACCCGTTGATCAAACTCATAGTTAGACACAGAAATAACTAGTCGCATAGGTAAGGCCTCAGGCACTTTCGCTTGTTTGTCTGCAAGAGTATGGGGTAACCAAAGTTAAGCATTCTTACAAAGTCTAACGTTTATTGTTCCTGTGTATGCAGTACTCTGCTATACGGTAGCGAAATAAGGATATTTACTAGCGTCCTGGAGAAGAAAAAACAATACCTTTCATTAACAATGCCTTTGTCGCATCCTTAGAATTGCATGGAATCAAAAGATCACCAACGAGGAAGTGTTGAGACGTACTTGTGATACTACCATGTGGTTTACCCTCAGTCAGCGCAGGTTTCGCTGGGTCGTTCATGTTCTGAGGATGAGTGCTGAGCGAATCCCAAAGTTTGTCAATTGCACACGCTACAGAGGTCGTCCAACATTACGTTTTAACGACGTATGCAAGCGTGACCTAAAAAGCTGGAATATAAGAACTGGTGAATGGGAATCGTTTGCAAATGACCGTGCCAAATAAAGATCTACTGTTAACAAAAGTCTGAATGAAAGGAAAAAAGAACTTTAAGAAAACGAAAAAATGAAATGAGAAGCGCAATGAATTTTATCAATTTGATTTTATTTATTTGTATTTTTATTTACTATTGACGCTTTTTTTAAATGTTTGTTGGATTCTTATAGTAATCTGTTATAGTTATGCTTAAGTTGGATCTTCTTGTCAGTTACATAGTTAGAATTTTTTCAAGGCAAGTAAATTTTAAAAATTAGACCTGCAAAAATTTAATATTCAGATATCCAACTATTACAGTTTATAAGTTATGCTGAAGTCTAGCGCTGCGGTTGTTTACAAATCTGTTACTTTTTTATAGTCAATTAGCTTTTATTTTCAGCTTAAGAATTTGCACAAGTTGTTCTATAACTTGCACAGGCCTACTTAGATAACCAAACTTATACAGAAGTTAGGCGAACTTGAACATTTTTCTTTTATTTCTAATCTTCGTATACCATAAAAAGTAACTGAAATTTTAAAGAAAGTTTACTAGAAGAGATTTGATCTCATTTTTTTAATTTAAATTTCAAAGGTTTAAAAAAAGTTTGTTGGTTCCCAGCAAAATTTACTGCTCTAAAGTTGAACTGTCTCTCAAAATAAACTGAAAATGTGCCAATTATGTAGTCAACAATACTACCTAAAACTTAAAACTTTTTGAATTATGCCGCTTTTATAACAAGTTTTTACAAAAAATGAATGTTAATTACAACTGATACTTAAAAAACTTCAACTTCAGCAAAACAAACTTATTTGTATTAAGTTTTTTGAAACTTTACCTGAACATTGTACTAAAAATATTCTTTTAATTATCGAACGTTGGCTAAAAATTAATTTTAAAGGTAAAATACGTTTATACAATTAATTTTAGAAATAAAAATTCTATAAAACCAAAAACTAATAAACTTAATTAAGATATCAGCCTTTGTTTTATCTTTTTATAGTGAGTCTTTAATTACAACTTATTAAAAGCATAATAGAACAACAAATACATTGTTACATTAGCGGTTATTATACACAATGGAAGTTAAAAGTGAAAACAGATATGTTAAGTTACTAACTATTTGATTAAAGTAAACGTTTTCCGTATTCGTAAATTAAATCTTTGTTTTTGTTGCATAAATTATTTTATTATTCATGAAAGTCACAAGCTAAACTTTAAAAATATGATGATTGACCTAAGAAACTATTTGATATTTTTCTAATTAAGTTAATATTATTCAAGATATTGGTAAACTTCGGCCTATGGTAAAAACGTAGAAAGCAAACTAAAAACTGCTGCAGGTACTTTTAAGCTTAAACTGTACTTGTTTGAAACAATTTAGAAAAAGTTAAAACCCAAAACTTATTGATAGTTATTACTCAACTATTGTTTTTTGTTTAAATACCATTTATTTAGAATTTAGATAGTTATATTTATTATGATTAAAATATTATTGAAACAACTGCAGTCCCGCAAGACTTATTTTTATACTAGGGGTACGCAACGTTTTTCTATATACGGGCCGGATCCGGAAAAAATTATTCTTTAGCGGGCCGGAGCATTTTGAGTTAGTGATTTACCGGATCCAGCCGAATAATGAGTTTTTAGATTTGAATCCGACTAGATACTTATTTTAAGTCGAGATACGGATCTGGTCGGATTCTTATGTAAATAAAAGTTTCGGATCCGGCCATAATTTAATTTTATGGATACAGTTGATCACTTTTTTACATCCTTCAAATTGAAAAAACTTTCTCAAGTCTGACAACTTAAGATGTAGATTGAGACATGTCAGAATTTTAAATAATGTCTATAAGTAGAATTGACATTGTAATTGACAAAGGTACGTATGTAAAAAAAAAAACACTTTGCTTGGGATATTTCACTAAAAGATATTCTAACTAATTTAGAGCAACACAAAATATTAGGACAAAATAGTGTGTTTATTAGTACACATTATTTTATAAAGTAGTTTTTTATCATATTTTTTTAGTCAAATTCTTACAGTGATTTGTAAAAATATGATACAAAGTTTTATACAAGTTTTGTAATATTGACCCTTTGCAGGCCTGTAAATTTTCTAGCGGGCCAGTAATTTTCATTTGCGGGCCGGATCCGGCCCGAGGGCCGTACGTTAGCCACTTTTTAAGGAAGCTTGGCTTGTTACTTGTAAAAGACTGCTGACACCTGTTTGTATACTAGTTTTTAATTTAAACATAATATTTTAATTATTTAGATCAATCAAATATTACGACAAATATCTCTACTACAGGGTTTTCAAAACTTTTTTTAAAAAACCCCTTTAAAGAAGTTAAAAAAGCTATGGCCTCATCCAACAAGATTTTTCGAAAAACTACCATTAAAAGCAATTAATTTTTTTTAGCTACTTAACATCAACTTTTTGACTAGTAGTTGTAACTTAGATAAAGTATTTATGTTACTGTTAAATATAAAAAGGTAAAAAAAGCTACACTAACAATTCAACAACGACTGAATGTTTCGGGGAGAACCTGTAGATAAAAAGCCACTCAAGGGTTTGATCTGGACAAAGAAATGAGGAAATCTTTTACGAATGTAAGGGGTTGCTGCTAAGTAGAGCGATAGGTTGCATTTCGACTGAAATGATGCAATATAAGACGTAACAATTGGATGAATAGCAAACTTCGACTTAAAAGATGAAAAAGATGACGTAACAATTGAAAATCTTCGTAATTTTAAAATGACACAATACTGGCAACTTTGTTCCTTACATTACGGGAAGCGCGCTGCATTAAGCAAAACTAAGCTTTTATGCCAAAATTATTCAAGAAAATTAGCTTTCCTTTTGGGGAAAATTTACTTTTGCGCTGAAACTTCATACACTTTAACTGGGTAAGCTGTCAAATTTGCACGAGCGTACAAAATTGCACGAGTGCACAAAATCGCTAAAATAAACTTTTGCACGAAGACACTATGCACGAGGGAATAAAATTGCACGACAATACATTTGCACGGGTTATTTTTTTCTTATTTAATTTATTTTTTTTATTATCACTTTTTACCCTAACGCTTACCCTCGGTCGAAGAATCGAAACGTAGATGCCTAATAAAGTTTTTCATACTGTAATGAAATCAATATTTGATTTTATTATTTTAAATAAATAAGTTAAAAAGGAGTTTTTTGTTTCGACGGCGTAAAACATTCATAATTCTTAGAAATAAGTTATTTTAAACCGAAAACAATAATGAGCTTTCTGAAAACAATTTTCCAAGTTTTTAAAACATCATTGTTTACTCGAAGAAGTTAGTTTCTTTCCAGTGCGTGTATATTGGTGTTTGTGTTTCAAATACGCGTTAGTTAGTTAAGTTTTTGTGCGTTTCGTACGCCGTCTTAAGTCACGATGATGATCAACGCAACATCAAGTTAAGTTCAAGCCAATGAAGTAAAATCTACATCGAAAAAAGTATACGTTTTCTAGTGAAGAATAAGTTACACATTGTCAAGCAACCAGAACACCTAGTCGTGTCTAAGAACATGAATCTAAACGAGTTCCTTGATCGAACAATTCATTGTCGAGACCATAAGTATTTTTGCATACATTTTATTATAATAGACCATTTGTTTATTAACTAATACAGTTCTTTCTTGAGTTTTAAAATGCTACTTGACATTAATTCATAGAGCGTTTCAATCATGACTTGGTAACAAGTTACTTTAAGTTTTGTAACTTTAGTATTGTAAGCTGCTTTTAAGTAAAGCAGTCAGTTTAGCTTAAGTACTTAGAAACCATGTTTAAGACGATAAACATAATCAGTTTAATAAATATTGTTCTGTGGTTATAATACTTTACTATGTTTTCAATAATATTTAATTCAATCTAAAACGATGTAAAAAATGTTTATCTTTAAGAAGTAGCAATAATTGGGTTATAACTTAACAATACTAAATACAAAAAAAAAAATTGTTTAAAAAATAATGAAGATTAACAGTTGTACTCCAAAAGCAAAAAATAAAAAAAGGATCAAAAAAAATATATGTTTGTTAAAAATAAAATCTATTAAAAGGTATAGAAAATTTATATGTATAAATTTTTTTTGCCCTTATAACTATATTTTAACCACTAAAAATACACCTAAAATTGAGTTTTTATTCTTAATAGTTTAAGTTTACTAGTTGTATAAAAGGTTTTTTAATTTGGTCATAATAGGACCCGTAATTAACCTGTTTTCAAGGGCAAACTCTTATTGTCTTGTTTTGTCGAAACCATGTTACAAGGTTTTATAAAAATTTCGTAATATTATCTTTGGCGGGCCGGATTTCACAATGTGCTTTTTTCACATTTTATATTGTAAAAACGTGTTGCAAATTTATCTAATTTTTTTTTCGTACTGATTGTTTAAGACGTTGTGGTTAGTTTTAACAAGTTACTGATTTTATTTTGCTGAACTATGATTTTTTTATTCTATTTGAAAATTACTTCTATAATGTCTTAAAATAAATTATAAAAGTTATTGCTAGTTGCTTATTTTACAGAACTAACTGCACGAAAACTTTTCTCTATAGTTATTTTATTTAATAAGTAATATTATATATATTAAAACCTTAGAAACCAATCATAGAAAAAAAATAAAAGGACTTCTTAAATGATAACAAGTGTTATGCAGAAATTTGAGACATGATTAAATCAAAAACATAATTATTTAAACAAAAAAGTAAAATGGATTTTAAATAACACTTATCAACTACTAGTTTTTATGATTGTTGTTTGTCGCTTATTTTATATATTTATCGTATTTTTTGTTTTTATTTTTATACGTTTGCTTATCTTAGTTAAATTACTAATCAATTTATCTATAATTATGTAATTATAAACTGGTAATCTGTCTCTAATTGATTTTGCTTAACTATGCTAATTAGTATTAATTGAATATTTTCTAATTAAACCTCTAAATGTTTATTTACTCAAAATTTATCTTTAAAATTAGTTGCTAACAAAAGAAGTTGATAATTATTAGCTAAAATCGATTTTACTTGTTTGTTTATAAAAATATTTTTTTAAAGGAATCATGTCTCAAATTTCTAATTAACATATGTATTACAAAAAAGTTATATAGTAGCAAGTAAAAATAATTATGTTATGTTTATTTTATAATTTGTACGCTTAATTTTTTTCGGTCTCTAGTGACGTATTTCTCGATAAGCAGTTTTTTGAATTACACGCACAATCAAAATCACGAAAATACCCTTCTCCGTACCAAATGAAGAGTTGCTCACTAGCTCTGATAGCTTTTTTGCTGATGATAAAGTTCCTAGGAATTCCATTGATCAGAGCGTACTCTGTCCTGCAATTTAATTTATCTTCGCAATCGTGGTTAATGAACCTGGTATGGTTGCCCATTGCGCCCGCGTCAATATCAAAATTCGTGCATGTGCTGAAATAGTAGTTGGTAGCCCCTTTATTCTCACGCCACCTTTTAGTCTTTTCTTCTTTTGAAATAAGCTCGCCTGTATACTCTCCTATTATTGAGTCTGAAAATCAACAAATAATAAGTTTAATATCCAAGCTAGTAGTTTAATTTAAGAATTATTTAGTCAAAATTTTCATTATAACAAAAAAAAGTTGTACATTGAAAAAAAAGTTAAACAATGAAACTTACTTGCTGGTATAGCATGCTTAGCGAACAGCCCACGGCCCATTTTACCACTAAGATTGTCCACATAAAAATGTTTTTCAGGATCGTCAAGGCAGTCATGATTGAACTTTTTTAAACTATCCAGTTCAATAAAAGAAGCTACATGTTTTATCTCATCCAAATAAGTATCGCTTCCAATCACGAGGTGGTTCGTCCAAACATGATGCTTCTCTGTATTGAAATGATAGTAAGGATCAAAAACGTCGTCAGGCCCTTCCTTGAATGTCCTTTTAACTTCGAATTTTCCCTCCAAAGCAATTTTCTTCCATTTTTGCTTGCTTGACGATCGTATTTTAATGCTGAGTGGTGCAAATTTTTTCAACGTATTCCTGATTGGAACACTTCTTATAACGGCCTTCCTTGCTGTCTGCTTTTTGTAGCTTTTTATTCCTGATTGCTTATAAAAACTTGTTTTTACTGGCATTTTATAGTTGAGAAATTTAGCATATAAATGACTATAAATATGTTAGATAAGTAATTTAAGAAACTTATACTGTTATAATATATTTTATATCCGCAGTATGTATCATAAGTTTATCTAAAGCTTGAAAATTTCGAATGATACTTCAACCTTTTTCATATAAACCAGGAAAAACAAATGAGTTATTAGATAAAAATCTAAAACATTATACATAAAGAGTAATATACCAGATTTTATAAATAAAACAAGTTATTATTAAATTGAGTTTTAGAAAATTCTGAATTTTAAAATGTTATTATACCATACCTGATTCCCACATCAACAGTTTTTTTTTTTAAGTGTTAAATAAACAAATTAAAATAGCAACTATTATCAAATCCCTGTAAAAGATGATTAATAATTGATTAAGAAAATGAAGGTAGAGATGGATACCGAACTCAGATACAAAAACCAAGTTGTAAGAAATGCAAGAAATGATAATAAACTATCAACCTAGGAAAAGATAATTGTCAATTAGAATATAAAATGCAATTGAAGCTTACAAAAAAAGAATAAGTTACAGCAGATAATGAAAAATAAACAGCAGGTCTTATCAGTAATGAGAGAAAAAAGTATACTGTGAATCATTGCTAGTGAAACTGCAAAGCATGAAAAAAATCTGTTATCTAATGTTAACAAAATTGAGAACTTTCAAAGGAATTTCAATTTTTAAACACAGGGTGTATCAATTGAAAGATAATGAGAAATCTAAAAATACTAACAAAGTATTACTAGAAAATAGTATTACTGTTCAACAAATTTATTTAATATTATTATTAATTTAATAAAGTGTTGGAAGGAACAAAAAAGAAAGTTAATAAAATAATAAACATTTATAAAATTAAACTTGTTAAATATAACAACTTTAAACAAAATGACTGTTCACTTGACTTATTATATATATACACTCCTAAAACATAAATCTAACAACAAATATAACTACATAACCTGAAACTTTATCTATACTAAGTTAACTTAACACTAACCTTAACAACTGAAAACAACTTTTTTTATGTTCGCATGCGTGTAATTGAACATTTGTGGTTTGTGGTGTGACCTCAGAACTCGAGACAACACTGTTGGGCATAGTATTTTGAGAGAATTTAGGGTTTTATAACCCGCGACGAGTTCAAAAGACTTTTTTGCTTAAATAATTTTCAAATGTTTAGGCTAACCCAGAACATCGACACCTTGTGATGAATTTCCCGTATTTTTTTTAAGTCTTGTTTTTCTAAAAGCGAAATGGTGCAATTCCGTGGATTTGAACTTACCAGGAACAAAAGAACTAGAAAAAACTTACCAGGAATAAAAGAAGGCAGGGATATAAATCTAAAAAAAGTAAAGAAAACATTTAATGCTAAAGTTTAATATAAATGAGGTTAAAATTAAACTATGTTTCTCAATAACAGAGTTTTTATTTGTTCTCTTTCTAACAATAAAATAAACAAAGAATACTTTTCAAGTGAGTCATATGATTTTTTAAATTGTTTTTTTCGAAATACTTTTTAATTTTTGTTATGATCAATATAAAGCTTTTGATAGTAATAGTGGTATTCTAATTACAGAACTTAATTTTGATATTGAGACTGGACAAACTTTTGTTAGTTCACAATACATATCTAGTAACGTTAATCCATTTTAGTTTATAGTAAATGAAACTGAAAAACTACAAATATAATAAGATAAAACAAATCTTCCTAAACAACAGTGTTTAACAGTTACTTGCATATAAAAGATTTTAGAAAAGCTTAGCAGTAACATAATAGAATCGCTGGAAACAACTAGTGTTGATATTAAAGTAGCCTTCAGAACAGATTTAGTTGGAAACTATTTCTCATTGAAAGATCGAATGGATAAATTTTACAGGAGTTGCATCGTTTACAAGTTTCAATGTCCGGGTGACCTGGATACCCAATTCAAGTATAACTCTATAATAAAAAAAATAAAAATAAAAGTTAAAGGGAAAAAATGTACCAGATAAAATATTTCTAAAGTTTAACTTAAGGTAAGTTCTAAACCTAGGATATCTAAAGCCGTGTTTACATTTACAAAATAAATAATAAGCTATTCAAAACTATTTGCAAAAACAGTTTTAAAAGTCAAGTAAAGGTAAAACATAATAAAAAACTGAGAAATAAATTAAAATATCAAAATTAGTCTAAAAAACATACTTTGAAACAAACATTCTAATTAACATAAATCAAAACACTCTTAAATAAAAATTAAATGTATTTTTTTAAATTTAAAGAGTTATCAATGAAATATGCAACAAAAACAAAAAGAAAACTACTTCCTACTTAAAATTTAAATAAATAAAGTTGTTTTCAAAGCTAATTGATATAGTTTATAAACATAACACAAGATTTGCTTATTAGTAAACAGACATGTCAGTAACATAAATCAATCAAAAATAATGCAGTAATATAAAATACAGCAGAAACAGTTTCATCTGGTATGATGCGATAAATGTTGAAGTATATAACGTTACAAAAATTTAAACTCAAAGAAAGCCAGTAGTGAGGATTAGATATCAGTCAAATTCTTAAAAAAGGCAACATTGTATCTCTAGTAACTAAAAAAAACTAATTAGTCAGGTATCCTGTGAAACTAAATATCCAAATAGTTTAAAAGTAGCAAAAGTAATACAAATACTCCAGTCAGGCTCAAAAACGTTAACAAGAAAATATAGATTATAGTTCATTTTATCTAATTTAAACAAATCTACAATAAAAACTTATACAATAGTTCCATAACAGTTTGTAAATTTATTTACTAAATACAATAACCAATTTTTTTTTCAGATCAGGCTAGTCTACCACCTTAGCTTTTATTCTTTAGCTTTTGAACTATCTTGCTTATTTACGCACATTGTGTCCACAGAAAAAATGCGTAAAGATATGAGAGATCGTAAAGATACGAGAAGTACCAAATATACTTACTGTATTGGATGTTTTTTGACACTTGTTTACTTTATTTATAAATATGAAAATAAACTATACATATATTAAAAAGAAGGATTTAAATTTATAAAGAATAATAGTATTTGTAGAAAAATTTTACTAATTTTAATAATATGTATATTTTACCTTTATCTTTATTTATATGAGACTTATTTGATACTTAACATTTGTATTCTATTTTACTTAGCGAATTAAATTTATAATTAAGCATTTGTTTTCAATTAAGAAATGGTGTTGGCAAGAGTGTTGTAGTATGTGTTTGTGTTTTAAAGTCTCATTATTTCATTATACTTTCATTATTTAACACAGTCATATTTCTTTCAGAGTTTTTATTTAATCTCTTATTGTTAACAAAATTTCTTATATATTGAGGTATAACTAAATGTTTATTAATTAGTCAAGGAACATAAGTTTACTAAGTCTAAAGATGTAGAGTGGTGAGTTAGCATTTAATAATATATTTTAAATTAAAATTATACAATAAATCTAATTTGTGAAATATTAAAAAATACTAGAATTTTTATTTTTTGAATTTTTTAGAATTTTAAAATGCGTAACTAAACGAGAGTGCGTAACGTCACGAGTGCGTAAAGATCCGAGAGGATATTGTAATTGAAGAAGCTCTATATTAATTTATTATAGGTAAAGCTTAATTTAATGATCAGTTTTACTAGATGTAAGTAAACTTTTAAATCTTGATAGTGTTAGTAGAGAAGTTTTGTTTAAAACTTAGATTTCTATAGCAGTGGTATTCAAGCTAATCAAGTTTTGTGTACACCAACCTGAAAAAAAACATCGGTTTGTCCCAAGATATAATTTTTAAAAGCGCCGCTAGTGGTGGGTCTTCGTAAAATTTTTTAGTAACATGTTTCTCTCTAAAGCGATATCTTAACTTATGTTGTGATACTATTATTTATGTTAATGAGATATGTTTTCATTGAACCCACTAGCGGCGCTAATATATCATAATTAAGTTTATTTCTACATGCAAACCTTTTAATAACTCAAGCTGAATCTTGTTATTTAATCCTAATTTAAATGTACTTTTCTATTTGGTTTGCCTTATTTTTACAATGAGATTTTAGTTATATGGTTTTGTCTTACATAAATATCATTTGAACACATCTTCGCAACCACTACAAATCCCCAGTAGAGTACTTTTAAAATATTTTATTTAACATTAACTACATACTTAAACTAATTCTATGTCTTTAACTTTTTGTGTATTACCTACTTCAAAAAATGATATTCAAACAGAAAAATAACACATGAAAAAGGAGTTAAAAACAGATAAATTCTAAATTATGTATATGTTGTTGCTCTCCGTACAGTTGCTGTAGACATTGTTTCTTTCATAGACTAAATTTTTGCACTTCAAGAAGTTCAGGGTTGTATATGATTGTCACTTCTTTCTGGTAAAAAAACTAAAACCTGAAAATTGAAAAATGTTTTGTTGTGAAGTTTATTACATATAACTAGTACATACTATACTATAAGTTTTAACTAGGCTTAGCATTTAATATAGAGTTTTTCACTCTTTCAAGTAAAAAAGCAATTCTGATTGACCTACAACCAGTTTGTATTTCTTTAAGCTAGTTTAAAATAAGAAAATGTTTATCTATGTTGGCTAAAAACTCAATATCAAATTAAAAATCATATGTGAATAAAACAGTAATTAACTCAACAAATACTTAATTGAAAAAATAGTTTAACATTCAGAAAAATATCAAACTAGTCTAAATTTAAATTAGCTTTTACTAAATGCTACAAACTGTTACTCTATATGCTACTTATGCAAACTTTGGATGGTATTAGTGAGGATATTTTATACTAATGAACAAATACACAACTTAACAATAGTATAAAGGACATCATGTTTAAAAAATACTTTAAAGGGAGACAAATCCATAACAAAGATTTTAAATCTGAGATAATATATTTTAAGAAATGTAAGCCTAGACCAGGGGTCGGCAGGCAGTTTGTGCTCGCAGGCCAAATTTCGAGTTTCAAAAATTTTAGTGGGCCGCAGTTTTGGTTTTAGTGATATGCAAAAAATATTATGGTTCTAGTTTTATTAACAATTTTAGGTTACTTTTATTCAGTTTGTTGTTTTAAAATGATTTTAGCTACACATAGAATACCTAAAAAACTTATAAACATTTATTGGAATCAAAATTTCATTGACTAATATAGTTTAGTCTTAATAAACCATGTAATATTTAAACAGTTAGTAGGTTTAATTTACTGTTTTGTAGATAATAAATTATAGTACTAAATAACTTTTAAACCTAGCTTACAATACCTACAAACAGAATTCAAAAAGAAGAGAGCGGTTTGTTAAAAAAATAAAATTAAGAAATTATTTATATCTAAGTGTACTTCGACATAACTAGTTTTTTTTAAATTTTAGTTTAAATTAAGTAAATAATGAATTGCCACGGTTTGGATTTGCAGCGTTCTTTTGCCTTTTCATGCAAGCTGTCTGTTGAAAATGGTATCTGTTCTTGAGTCTTAGTACGTACTTTACGAGAGTGCGTACCTGCTCTATGTATGTAGTGTAGCTGGTAAACTTTATATACAATGAGCAAGATTAATACAAGGATAAATAAGTGCATGTGATGAAAAAAAGAATAGTTTGACTCTCTTGAGGTAGCCAAAATACAATATTTTCAACAGCAACATTTGAGCATCATACGCGTATACATAGTGTTACACTATTAAGAGAGGCACTTGTAGTGTGTCAGAAAGCGAGCTGACGACCTAGTCAGCTTAGGGATTTTACAATGTAAAGCTACAACGAATAAATCCCTAGACGTCTAAGCGGGTAGACGTCGTGAAGGCGGGTTGTGTGTTAGTGTGTTTGCAGGCATACAGATTATAGCTTGAGTCGACTTGGCCGTCGACTCGAGCTAGAGTCGAAAGACCGCAGCTAGGCGATCAAAGGTCGTATAGCAGACCTCATTGAATAAGCACGAAGGGAACGTAAAGCGAGAGCAAGGCACGTACCGTCCTAAGCAAGCCGTTAAGCATAAAAGCCGCACTCTCGCAAGGCAGTATATGAACGAGCTCTGACATGATTCAGCCCAGTTGAAAGTACGTTTGAGTGCAAAGATGAATTGATTAAGGAATGCATTTCTAGAAGTGAAGCTTCGGACGGGCGACTGAAGCAGAGTAGGCGAGGTACTAGAAAATGCGAAGGTGTAGCACTCAAAATGTAACATGTAAAAAAGCGGCATAATCTCATGGTCGCTTTCAAAGTCAGAGGTCAGTTGAAGCGAAATGTTTTGGAAGGGAAGCAGGAGCTTCGAGAAAACATTTGTAAAACAGCGGGAGGTCTGTTTTTTCGAAAAGTTGTTGAAAATGAATTTTTGGGTTGTGAGAAGGGTGGAGAGAATAAAGAAAGAAAAGTTGGAAAAATTTTGAGCAAAAAAGCCGTCCGAATTCGCCCGCGGGCGAATTCGGACGGCTTTTTTGCTCAAAATTTTTCCAACTTTTCTTTCTATAATTTTTCAAAGGTGTTCGACAAAAGTCGAACGCCTTTTTTTTACCCAAAATTTTTTTTGGCTACCTCAAGAGAGTCAGAGTTTTTTGCCTAGTACTATATATTTTTCAAAGGTGTTCGACGAAAGTCGGATGCCTTTTTTTTACCCAAAAATTTTTTAGGCTGCCTCAAGAGAGTCAGAGTTTTTTCCCTAGTAATGATTATTTTATCAATTTCACTGATGTCTTAAATTTTGAACGTTGCTGCCGAAAGGTTAGCACCATTATTTTTTATATATAATTTTGATAAAAAATGTTAGAGTTTTTAAAATTACAACTATCAATAGCCTTATTAGAGAAATGTAGAAAATATTTTTTACTTTTGATACTTATAATAAATTAAGATTTAATTTATAAAGATATAATCAAAACAATGATAGTAAAAAGGCTTGTTTGTTATTTGAAATATGTAAGATAAAAATATTACAAATTAAACTTTATATTTCAGGTTAGAACTTTTATATTTCAAATTGAAAATAAGTTTTAATGTTCTTAACAAAATTACGCATTGAAATTTTCAACATTTTCACGTTTCTAAGACATGCTTTATTTTTTAATAAAGTTTTAAACTAATGGGAATTTACTTACAAACGAGAACTATAAAAGTAAGCATGCCAAAAAAAAAAACTTAAGCACGTGTACATATATTACTTAACCTGATAAGATAATAAATCCAATTGTACAAACAAAAACAAACTAAACTCGTATCTGTGCCAACGAACAACTATGTCAAAAAGAAAATTAAAAGTGTTGTTTTATAATTAGAATTTTTTTTTGTATCTGACACTTAATGAAGCAAACTGTTTAATTCAACGTTGATACTCTTTTTAGTACTTGTGTGCAGTTTTCTATATAGTTTTCTATACAATAAACAAATTTTTAGGTAGCAGGCATTTTGATTAATTTTGTTAAACGTTTGTAATTCATTTAATTTGTTCTTAAAAATAAAAGAATATGGTTTAGTTTGTTAAATAAAACGACAAAAACCGATAAAACATTTAGTGTAGTTGAGAAACAAGTAGCTTATGTATAAAAACGATTTATGTGATTCAATCATGTAATTTAGTTTAGTTAACATAAGGCATATTTAAGTATAGACAGCTATATGTAACTATACTGATTTTGTTTGAGTCAACTATCATAGACAAGTTCTCAATTAATGAAAAATAAAGATACTTCACATTTTTTTATACATGCGCAAGTACTTGGTAAAAACTTTAAATAACTAAACAAAAAGCTTGCGAAACATAGGCTACTCCCACAACTGATTTCTGAATACAATCTAGTTTCGTTTAGTTTTCTTTTATCGCTCGTTTTATTTATTTAATTATAAAGTTTTAAGTTTTAAACTTAAAACTTATCGGCTCGTTAACCATTGTAAAACCATGTGGTGTACGACTCGAAAACCGAAAAGTTCTTTCGAATACCAGGTCTTTAGAAGAAACTTTTTAATGCTTTTTTTGCGGTTCAACGAACAATAAAAAATTGAAAAGGGAAGGTTAAAAAAAAGCTACTAGACGAAGTGGTCTAACGTTTTCACGCGTTGTCAAACTCTTGTAATCAACATATTTTTCTCTATACTTAGCTAGACGCTCAAAAATGTAACGGCGACTTTTGCGAGACTAAGTGTCTGTTTCCATTATATGATCATTAAAAACTTCACTTTCAGCTAAGTTTACTTATAGAATATGGTTTTATAAAAGCATGTCTTGGTAGTTAATTATTTTGATTTAAGTAAAGTACTTGACAAATACAGGTATTTCTCATAAAACTATTCGCAGATTTTTGACAATTACGGACGACGCAAGTTGATTTTACGAGAAAAGCTATTGAAAACAGAAAAAAAGTCTAATAAAAGAGATGAGTACAAATTATATTGAAAATAAGAGGTATACTCATTTAGACATTTTGCAATAGCGTTATGAACGCTTTTCAACAATCTATCTGGAGTATTTTAAAGTTATGTAATTTAACATAATCTAATGAACGTAAAGATAACTTATGAAAAATATAAAAATCAACAAACGTGCGAAGATTTAAAACTGTAAACTTTGAAAAACCGTCTTTTTTTACGATCAAAGTTAAACACAATATTTTATTTAAACAAAGCGTCATGCGACTAAAATAAAGCAAATTTATAATTTAAACAAAAGAGTCGTTAATAATATAGCTTTGGTAGTTACAGCACAACACCTATGACAGAACTACTCTTATATATCTTATACTACTTAAACAACGATTACTTGTCGAATTTTTTCATGATATTAAGGTACTTCATAAAGAGAAACATATTACAAAATAGAAGCAAATTGATTTAGTGACATTTAATTTTATACTCGTTTAATCAAAACTAACATTTAAACGGTTAAATATGTAGTTGCTATCTTGCATAGTTGGTCATTTCATGCAGTTAGTTTTTGTATATGAACTGAAGAAAGACCTAAATAAAAATATCAGAAGCGTTATCTTTTACAAAGCTTGAGCTTTATTTAATACGCAAGTGAAAACTTCCAACAAGAAACAAAATCAAATACTAAAACTATTAAGAAAGGTTGATTTAGAAATACATTTATTTTAAGAAAACATCTGTTTAATGCTCATTCCGAAGTCAATACACTGCGAAGAACAGTCCTGGACAAAAAATTTATGTAACTGTGGCGTATTAGTTGATAACCGAAAGGTTTTTCGTACACCAGGTCCTTAGATCAAACTTTTATTGAGTGTTTCTATCGACGTTCAACAAACTGACTGTACATACGAACTAACTTCCAAGCATGTATAAAAATTTTGATATATATATGGCAAGTTTCCTTCAAGTTGCGTAAACAAGTCGAACATTTGTGTAATATATTTATTAAACGGTAATAAAAACTATGCAAGCTGTGTTAGTATAAGTGTCACTATATAATATTTCAAGAAAATTGCAGCTATACTCTGATAAATCACTTATTCGGGTAAAAATAGTTTTTTCTCAAAAACTCGATTTCATTTTATCTTTACAAGAATTCTGGACATTATGAAAAAGTTGCTTTTAAATAATGGTGATGCTTTAAAAAATATATATACTTAAGTATATTATCCAATAATCTATTGTGTGTGTCTTAAGATATTTCTCTTGATAAAGATGCCCTCATAAATATCTTATTTTTAATACAACTTACATAGTACTTATACATTTGCAAATATGAACCACAAAATATGTCCTAACTTATCGTTTCCTATCTTATGGGATCAATAAAAACTGCTACGGATAGAAATGAAGACATGTCTTCTTAAAATGAACAACATTGTACTTGTGGAAACTTTACTAAAATTAATAGTAACAATAATTTTGCTTTAAACGACTACTTTAAATCAATTAAATAAACTAATTATCAAACCCAGAATTATTAACTCTTAAACCTAAAAATTATATAACAAACATTAAATTATAACTGACTGATAGTTTAATTTGCGATAAAACAAAAATATTTATATAAAAATTGAGATTCATTTCCGGTTGTTGCCCGTCCAGTTGCACAAACTGTTCTTCAGATCCAAGTTGCTTCCTTTAAAATTTATTTATAGTTATACTACTTAATACCATATAGACTATTATGTTTTTTTGTTTGTTTAAAACTCTATTTGGTTGAAAAAAGACTAATTAAATATTATTTAGTTTTTAAGCATATTTTTCGGTTTAGTATAAATTAAATGCAATTCCGTGCTATTAATAAATAATACAGGCACAACTGTTATTAGATACACAAAAAGTAGCAGACTAGCTTAAATTAATTTTTACAATAGTAATTTTTTAAAAACTTAAATAATGTCAAAGGAGTAAACTAAAACAAAAATATTTTGGAGACTTAAATTTAATACTAATAAATCACATAAAAAAAGCCAAAAATAATAAGGTTTTACTACTAATTACGTATTTAAAATACTTCATAAACATTAGTTTTACACTGAAAACGATAAGATACATATTAAATTAAATACTTTACCATTACTCAGAGACGATTATAAGTTTATTAATTCGGTAGACTAAAAATAATAATATTTTAGGTGTTAGGGATATAAATTATTTTGACTTATATTTCATATATATTTATGTTAATCGAAAATTGTTAATGAAAAAACATTATACTGACGTGGAAACAAATACACCAGTGATTTAGCTCGATTAAAAGATGTAGTCCTTTTATCAATGTTTAAATAGATGTTTAATTAAAAACAAAGCATTGTCTTTGAAAAAATTTACAACCTACTAGAAATTAAATAAACATTAAAACACTATCTGAAAGCATGCTGTTTAAATAAAATGTTAAGTTAACATTACAAAAAATACTACGTTAAACCACTATCAAAGCTGCTACAATTTTCACACAACTACTTGAAAAAGACTTACATCTTTAACTAAATAATAAATAAACCGGTAGAACTTTTTTAGTAGAGAAAGCTATAAACGAGTGTAAACAAAATTACTTCATTTAAAATCATTTAAAATGTATGTATATGCATTTAGTATTTAACATTAATATTCTAACAAAACTTAGTAAACTATTACTAAATTTAAATAAAAAATATTGACAAATACATTGCATTTTTATTGAAGTAGAAAACTTTTCTAAACACACTTATCAACTACTGTTGTGTTTAACTAAGCTATAAATAGTATTAACATGTATTAAAGTTACTTATTGGTTACTTCATTATAAGTTTAAATAAAAATGTGAAATAAATACTGTTTAAATAAAAATTTTTTGAAAATTAAATAGACAATACTTTTTAAGCATAAGTTAATAGAAAACAACTTAAGATGGTAAAAGGATATTACAATAAAGTATATACATATGAAACTTTTAGAGTCAATAATAATAATAGATAAGGCTATGAAAACATTAGAAGTAAAATATAATCATCTGAACTTAAATAATTACTTATGTAAAAGGAATAAAGCAAGTTATGTATTTAAAAACTAAAATTTCAGAACATGTTATAGTATACTTACGCAATTAAAAAAAGTATTTAAAGTAAACTGAACAAAAATATTTAAACATTAAAAAAAAACAACTATAACAGTTTGTACAAGTTAGTATTGTAAACTATTAATAAAAAGAATATGTTATTATCTATACATAGTAATACTTATTCATTTAACATAACTTTTTTCCTTTACATTAATTTGGTAAAAAAAGAAGTATTGCTATGTAAAAGTATACTAAAAATAAAAAATATTTTAAATTAATTACTAATAAATTTTAAAGTTATTTCTATACTTTCTTTTATTATTAAAATTATTAAAATTTTATTAAAGGCTGAAACTTTTTAAATATTGACTCTCTAATAAGTCAAGTATGTTAATCAATAATTCTAACTACCTTTCTTAACTCCGCCAGTTGATAGTTTGTAGCGCTGATAGAGGTCACTTCGGCTTACGTGTGTCATCAAAGCTCCGTGTCACTCAAACTTATTTCCTTCCACAACATGTTTACTTGACTGTAAAATAAATATATTATAATTCATACACATTTGATTAAAGTTTTATAAAAATTGAAATAACTGGTTAATAATCTAACTGTTTTAAAAAGTTAACTGATTGTTAAAGTTTGTGCGAGTTTAAAACTAAAAAAAACTTACTTGGACACACAAACTTGCTAAACTTAAACCTTGAGACTTCCAGTCTCCACAGTGTGCTCAGTAGGGTTCATAAAAATTATTTTACTGTAAACAACTAATCAAGTCAGATGAAAAATGTGTTTGTAATTAAAGCTGTTTTCTTTTGTGAATATTGGAAAAGTCCAGTTATAACATAAATTTTAAAAGTTCTTATTTTTAGACATTCAAAAGATGACAAAACACTGTCTTTATAGTGAATTGTCCACAACTTTAGTTTTATTTATTTAGTTTGCACAGCTTCTGAAAGCATAAAGACCACTATGACCTGCAAGCACAATAGAAGTAAACAGTTTTTAAATATACTAATAAAAAAAATAGCATATTAAGTAATGTGTTACATAAAATGATAAACTAGTATCAAAGTGTCATTATTGCTCCTTCTCTTTTTTACTAATAACAAGTTGCAATTTAATAAAACAAAACAAAGAGCATAGTTGCACAATTTAATTTTTTTTAATAAACTTTAAAATGTATCAGATGTCAAATTATAGATGGCTACAATTCTTTTTTGTAAGATAATGAAAGTAAAGTTCTGACTTTTTAAAGCTACCTAGATAAGGTTATGAGTTTTTATGTTTAGTTTAAAATCTTCACCAACTCACTTTTAAATCTATATAAATTTTCTAAAGCTTTGATGTTATTGTTATACACCAGGGTTTCCCAAACTTTTTTACTAATGGCCCCCTTCAACATATAGGTTACTCAAAAACTACGAAAAAATACACATATGAGCTTTTTTTTTGCTCTTCAACTGCAACTCCAGAATATCTAGTGTAAGTTTCAAGTTATAGCCTCATGGCCATGGCCCCCCTGTGGCTCCTTTACTGCTCATGGCCCCCCCTCTTCCCCCTTTGCTGCTCATGGCCCCCTAGGGGGCCACTTTGCCAACTTTGGGAAACCCTGTTATACATCATAAAAACTTAATGGATCAACTTAAAATTTAAATATAAGGATCTATTTGAAACAAATGTCTCCAAGTGCAGTAACCTCTTCAAAAATAAGGACCTGTTTTGCAACTAGAACTTTCCTTTAAAAAGAAGTGTAATCATGTAAAATAATTTTTGTTTCATAATAAACCTTGCTTCACAATCATATTTAGTATAAAATTGTAGGTTTGTTTATAAATTAATGTTTAAAAGTTTCACCACTATCAAGCTCCCATTATGTGAATTCAAATTATTTAAAATTAAGTTTTTTTAATGTTGTTTAATCTATAATATCATTTGAACATAACATTAACATGGTTGTCACCTTTTAGAGCAAAAAAAGCTTGAAAAGACAGTCTGAGTAGGGATAAAATTTTATAAAAAAATTAATTATAACAGTAATAATAATCAAGCTCAAATACTAAAATAATATAAATAGGACTTGATAAAAGATTTGTTTAAGAAAGAATATGTTTAAATTCCTTATATTTAAGAAAAGTGTACAAACTATCTAAGTTTTGAAAAAAAAATGTACAAGCTTAAGTTTACTTAGCTGGGTGGCAATTCTGCTTAAGACATTTGAACAAAAAGTTCAAAAGAGTATTTGATGTGTCACTCTTAAACTAAAACTTTGACTAACCTAAATATAAATTTTTCCCTTAAAAGAAATCAATCTTAAGTAAAACATTAATGGGCAGTTGTATGAAAAGTAGTAAAAAATCAAGATTGTAGTCCTGACAGAGATAAAAAAAGGTAAAACTATGAAAATTTTTATATAAAATGAGAAAAATTAAAGGCAAAAGTGGAAGTAGTACTAACATGCATAATGAAACTTTACTAAGGTTGAGAAGCCATTGAAAAATCTTTATTTTAGTTCAAAAATTTTTTTAAATGAACTTCAAGAAAAAAAATAACAAACTGAAACTTTTGTAGAAATCTGTTTAAGTGTTAATAAATTTACATGTTTGTTAGTTAATTAAATTAATGCTAAGTTTAAAACTTAAATTGACAGAACTTTGACAACTATAAAAGTATTAAAGTTGCACATATAATGGGACACTGGAATAGATATTTTTGAAGCAGGCTCAATTAATGTTTAAATTTTATTCATATTTAAAACTGTGCATTATTTTAAAATAAAGTTCAGTATACTATTTGACTAACTTAATTTAACAGTGTGGCCACTGGTTTATTGTAAATTTCTTCCAGATTTTTAGATATAATTTAATTGTTTATTTTTACTATATAATTAAAACTATATTAAAAACAAATGTCTAAAACACTATAGTATCATTAAATAATACTATGGTTATAATTGTTTGTTTTTATTGATAAAGAATTTTATTTTTTAGAGAATTTTTATATCTCAACAAAATTTTACTACTTCACATGTAAAAGTAGTTCTAAATTCCAGGTTTTTTAGAGGTATTTGTTCAAAACTACAATTTTTTTCAAATTTCACTAACTACAGGTTATGCAGGGGTTTTTGTAAAATTTGTCTAAAAAGTCAAATTCCAGGTTTTTCAAGGACTCCAGATTTTTTTAGCACCCTGTTTTAATTATATTTTGTACCTTTAGTGATTTAGGTAACTATGATTGTATACAACATAATAGTAACTGTAACAAAATTTAGAATAATGTCTTTTAGTATGATGTTAAATTTGGTACAAAAACTTGTAAATACAAAAGCAAATTTACATACCTTGAAAGTTTGAAAAGGGAGTTATTCCTGTGGAGCTCTGGGTTTCATTTTGTTTAGGATGACTTTCATCATTGAAGATCAGGAGGACAGTGAATATAGTTCTAAAAATTTATAACCTAAAATTAACATAGAATAACAAAATTTTTAAATAAATTTGTAGAGAAGTTTATTCAATTTTACAGAATAATTTGATGTCATGGTTTAAATGTCACAACTTACTTGGTTTTAATTGAACATGCCTCTGTGCCAAGGTATAAACAATAAGAGACAACAATTGCTTTTTTTTCACTACAAATAATGAAACAACCATTTTAGAAGTGTTAATAAACATTTGAAAATTCGCTAAAAACTAGTACCAGAGAACAGTTTTACAATAAACACAAAAAAGGCATATTAATTTCTCGCTAACCTTTCAAGGCTTAAATAACTTAAAGTCAAAAATTGCAAAGCACAAAGTTATAAGCAATAAATTATCATTAAACCTAATAGTTTTTTTTTCAGAGCTTTATTTTTTAGCAACTGGATTTTCATAGTTATTGAGTAAGTAAATATATAATAGTTTGTAAGCTAAGAGCGCTTTGTTAATGATATAATATTTTATTTTGTTGTATAACATTAAATCTACTTTTAAAAAGACTAGTATTAAACAAAAGACAAGACCTGTTTAGGAAAAATATGAATTACAAAAGCTTTACTTTTATACTACTCAAGTTTAAAACCTAAACATTAATGTTTGTTATTCATACGTTTTTTTAAGTTAATATTTTTTAGTTATCGGCAATAAATAAGTAAGTTTCAGCTTAAAACATTAGTAAACAATGATTAAAAAAATGTACTAAAATATTACAACTAGGCTTATAATTTTGTAGTTCGTAGCTATTTATTATATTATTATTATTAAAGCGTTAAAAAACCTTAAATTATAAGTCAAGGGACAGATATTTTACCACCAACCTAGATCAATGACAAGGATATCGCAAATGTGAAAAACTTTGGATACCTTAGCTTCAGACTCCCACCCGTTGATCAAACTCATAGTTAGACACAGAAATAACTAGTCGCATAGGTAAGGCCTCAGGCACTTTCGCTTGTTTGTCTGCAAGAGTATGGGGTAACCAAAGTTAAGCATTCTTACAAAGTCTAACGTTTATTGTTCCTGTGTATGCAGTACTCTGCTATACGGTAGCGAAATAAGGATATTTACTAGCGTCCTGGAGAAGAAAAAACAATACCTTTCATTAACAATGCCTTTGTCGCATCCTTAGAATTGCATGGAATCAAAAGATCACCAACGAGGAAGTGTTGAGACGTACTTGTGATACTACCATGTGGTTTACCCTCAGTCAGCGCAGGTTTCGCTGGGTCGTTCATGTTCTGAGGATGAGTGCTGAGCGAATCCCAAAGTTTGTCAATTGCACACGCTACAGAGGTCGTCCAACATTACGTTTTAACGACGTATGCAAGCGTGACCTAAAAAGCTGGAATATAAGAACTGGTGAATGGGAATCGTTTGCAAATGACCGTGCCAAATAAAGATCTACTGTTAACAAAAGTCTGAATGAAAGGAAAAAAGAACTTTAAGAAAACGAAAAAATGAAATGAGAAGCGCAATGAATTTTATCAATTTGATTTTATTTATTTGTATTTTTATTTACTATTGACGCTTTTTTTAAATGTTTGTTGGATTCTTATAGTAATCTGTTATAGTTATGCTTAAGTTGGATCTTCTTGTCAGTTACATAGTTAGAATTTTTTCAAGGCAAGTAAATTTTAAAAATTAGACCTGCAAAAATTTAATATTCAGATATCCAACTATTACAGTTTATAAGTTATGCTGAAGTCTAGCGCTGCGGTTGTTTACAAATCTGTTACTTTTTTATAGTCAATTAGCTTTTATTTTCAGCTTAAGAATTTGCACAAGTTGTTCTATAACTTGCACAGGCCTACTTAGATAACCAAACTTATACAGAAGTTAGGCGAACTTGAACATTTTTCTTTTATTTCTAATCTTCGTATACCATAAAAAGTAACTGAAATTTTAAAGAAAGTTTACTAGAAGAGATTTGATCTCATTTTTTTAATTTAAATTTCAAAGGTTTAAAAAAAGTTTGTTGGTTCCCAGCAAAATTTACTGCTCTAAAGTTGAACTGTCTCTCAAAATAAACTGAAAATGTGCCAATTATGTAGTCAACAATACTACCTAAAACTTAAAACTTTTTGAATTATGCCGCTTTTATAACAAGTTTTTACAAAAAATGAATGTTAATTACAACTGATACTTAAAAAACTTCAACTTCAGCAAAACAAACTTATTTGTATTAAGTTTTTTGAAACTTTACCTGAACATTGTACTAAAAATATTCTTTTAATTATCGAACGTTGGCTAAAAATTAATTTTAAAGGTAAAATACGTTTATACAATTAATTTTAGAAATAAAAATTCTATAAAACCAAAAACTAATAAACTTAATTAAGATATCAGCCTTTGTTTTATCTTTTTATAGTGAGTCTTTAATTACAACTTATTAAAAGCATAATAGAACAACAAATACATTGTTACATTAGCGGTTATTATACACAATGGAAGTTAAAAGTGAAAACAGATATGTTAAGTTACTAACTATTTGATTAAAGTAAACGTTTTCCGTATTCGTAAATTAAATCTTTGTTTTTGTTGCATAAATTATTTTATTATTCATGAAAGTCACAAGCTAAACTTTAAAAATATGATGATTGACCTAAGAAACTATTTGATATTTTTCTAATTAAGTTAATATTATTCAAGATATTGGTAAACTTCGGCCTATGGTAAAAACGTAGAAAGCAAACTAAAAACTGCTGCAGGTACTTTTAAGCTTAAACTGTACTTGTTTGAAACAATTTAGAAAAAGTTAAAACCCAAAACTTATTGATAGTTATTACTCAACTATTGTTTTTTGTTTAAATACCATTTATTTAGAATTTAGATAGTTATATTTATTATGATTAAAATATTATTGAAACAACTGCAGTCCCGCAAGACTTATTTTTATACTAGGGGTACGCAACGTTTTTCTATATACGGGCCGGATCCGGAAAAAATTATTCTTTAGCGGGCCGGAGCATTTTGAGTTAGTGATTTACCGGATCCAGCCGAATAATGAGTTTTTAGATTTGAATCCGACTAGATACTTATTTTAAGTCGAGATACGGATCTGGTCGGATTCTTATGTAAATAAAAGTTTCGGATCCGGCCATAATTTAATTTTATGGATACAGTTGATCACTTTTTTACATCCTTCAAATTGAAAAAACTTTCTCAAGTCTGACAACTTAAGATGTAGATTGAGACATGTCAGAATTTTAAATAATGTCTATAAGTAGAATTGACATTGTAATTGACAAAGGTACGTATGTAAAAAAAAAAACACTTTGCTTGGGATATTTCACTAAAAGATATTCTAACTAATTTAGAGCAACACAAAATATTAGGACAAAATAGTGTGTTTATTAGTACACATTATTTTATAAAGTAGTTTTTTATCATATTTTTTTAGTCAAATTCTTACAGTGATTTGTAAAAATATGATACAAAGTTTTATACAAGTTTTGTAATATTGACCCTTTGCAGGCCTGTAAATTTTCTAGCGGGCCAGTAATTTTCATTTGCGGGCCGGATCCGGCCCGAGGGCCGTACGTTAGCCACTTTTTAAGGAAGCTTGGCTTGTTACTTGTAAAAGACTGCTGACACCTGTTTGTATACTAGTTTTTAATTTAAACATAATATTTTAATTATTTAGATCAATCAAATATTACGACAAATATCTCTACTACAGGGTTTTCAAAACTTTTTTTAAAAAACCCCTTTAAAGAAGTTAAAAAAGCTATGGCCTCATCCAACAAGATTTTTCGAAAAACTACCATTAAAAGCAATTAATTTTTTTTAGCTACTTAACATCAACTTTTTGACTAGTAGTTGTAACTTAGATAAAGTATTTATGTTACTGTTAAATATAAAAAGGTAAAAAAAGCTACACTAACAATTCAACAACGACTGAATGTTTCGGGGAGAACCTGTAGATAAAAAGCCACTCAAGGGTTTGATCTGGACAAAGAAATGAGGAAATCTTTTACGAATGTAAGGGGTTGCTGCTAAGTAGAGCGATAGGTTGCATTTCGACTGAAATGATGCAATATAAGACGTAACAATTGGATGAATAGCAAACTTCGACTTAAAAGATGAAAAAGATGACGTAACAATTGAAAATCTTCGTAATTTTAAAATGACACAATACTGGCAACTTTGTTCCTTACATTACGGGAAGCGCGCTGCATTAAGCAAAACTAAGCTTTTATGCCAAAATTATTCAAGAAAATTAGCTTTCCTTTTGGGGAAAATTTACTTTTGCGCTGAAACTTCATACACTTTAACTGGGTAAGCTGTCAAATTTGCACGAGCGTACAAAATTGCACGAGTGCACAAAATCGCTAAAATAAACTTTTGCACGAAGACACTATGCACGAGGGAATAAAATTGCACGACAATACATTTGCACGGGTTATTTTTTTCTTATTTAATTTATTTTTTTTATTATCACTTTTTACCCTAACGCTTACCCTCGGTCGAAGAATCGAAACGTAGATGCCTAATAAAGTTTTTCATACTGTAATGAAATCAATATTTGATTTTATTATTTTAAATAAATAAGTTAAAAAGGAGTTTTTTGTTTCGACGGCGTAAAACATTCATAATTCTTAGAAATAAGTTATTTTAAACCGAAAACAATAATGAGCTTTCTGAAAACAATTTTCCAAGTTTTTAAAACATCATTGTTTACTCGAAGAAGTTAGTTTCTTTCCAGTGCGTGTATATTGGTGTTTGTGTTTCAAATACGCGTTAGTTAGTTAAGTTTTTGTGCGTTTCGTACGCCGTCTTAAGTCACGATGATGATCAACGCAACATCAAGTTAAGTTCAAGCCAATGAAGTAAAATCTACATCGAAAAAAGTATACGTTTTCTAGTGAAGAATAAGTTACACATTGTCAAGCAACCAGAACACCTAGTCGTGTCTAAGAACATGAATCTAAACGAGTTCCTTGATCGAACAATTCATTGTCGAGACCATAAGTATTTTTGCATACATTTTATTATAATAGACCATTTGTTTATTAACTAATACAGTTCTTTCTTGAGTTTTAAAATGCTACTTGACATTAATTCATAGAGCGTTTCAATCATGACTTGGTAACAAGTTACTTTAAGTTTTGTAACTTTAGTATTGTAAGCTGCTTTTAAGTAAAGCAGTCAGTTTAGCTTAAGTACTTAGAAACCATGTTTAAGACGATAAACATAATCAGTTTAATAAATATTGTTCTGTGGTTATAATACTTTACTATGTTTTCAATAATATTTAATTCAATCTAAAACGATGTAAAAAATGTTTATCTTTAAGAAGTAGCAATAATTGGGTTATAACTTAACAATACTAAATACAAAAAAAAAAATTGTTTAAAAAATAATGAAGATTAACAGTTGTACTCCAAAAGCAAAAAATAAAAAAAGGATCAAAAAAAATATATGTTTGTTAAAAATAAAATCTATTAAAAGGTATAGAAAATTTATATGTATAAATTTTTTTTGCCCTTATAACTATATTTTAACCACTAAAAATACACCTAAAATTGAGTTTTTATTCTTAATAGTTTAAGTTTACTAGTTGTATAAAAGGTTTTTTAATTTGGTCATAATAGGACCCGTAATTAACCTGTTTTCAAGGGCAAACTCTTATTGTCTTGTTTTGTCGAAACCATGTTACAAGGTTTTATAAAAATTTCGTAATATTATCTTTGGCGGGCCGGATTTCACAATGTGCTTTTTTCACATTTTATATTGTAAAAACGTGTTGCAAATTTATCTAATTTTTTTTTCGTACTGATTGTTTAAGACGTTGTGGTTAGTTTTAACAAGTTACTGATTTTATTTTGCTGAACTATGATTTTTTTATTCTATTTGAAAATTACTTCTATAATGTCTTAAAATAAATTATAAAAGTTATTGCTAGTTGCTTATTTTACAGAACTAACTGCACGAAAACTTTTCTCTATAGTTATTTTATTTAATAAGTAATATTATATATATTAAAACCTTAGAAACCAATCATAGAAAAAAAATAAAAGGACTTCTTAAATGATAACAAGTGTTATGCAGAAATTTGAGACATGATTAAATCAAAAACATAATTATTTAAACAAAAAAGTAAAATGGATTTTAAATAACACTTATCAACTACTAGTTTTTATGATTGTTGTTTGTCGCTTATTTTATATATTTATCGTATTTTTTGTTTTTATTTTTATACGTTTGCTTATCTTAGTTAAATTACTAATCAATTTATCTATAATTATGTAATTATAAACTGGTAATCTGTCTCTAATTGATTTTGCTTAACTATGCTAATTAGTATTAATTGAATATTTTCTAATTAAACCTCTAAATGTTTATTTACTCAAAATTTATCTTTAAAATTAGTTGCTAACAAAAGAAGTTGATAATTATTAGCTAAAATCGATTTTACTTGTTTGTTTATAAAAATATTTTTTTAAAGGAATCATGTCTCAAATTTCTAATTAACATATGTATTACAAAAAAGTTATATAGTAGCAAGTAAAAATAATTATGTTATGTTTATTTTATAATTTGTACGCTTAATTTTTTTCGGTCTCTAGTGACGTATTTCTCGATAAGCAGTTTTTTGAATTACACGCACAATCAAAATCACGAAAATACCCTTCTCCGTACCAAATGAAGAGTTGCTCACTAGCTCTGATAGCTTTTTTGCTGATGATAAAGTTCCTAGGAATTCCATTGATCAGAGCGTACTCTGTCCTGCAATTTAATTTATCTTCGCAATCGTGGTTAATGAACCTGGTATGGTTGCCCATTGCGCCCGCGTCAATATCAAAATTCGTGCATGTGCTGAAATAGTAGTTGGTAGCCCCTTTATTCTCACGCCACCTTTTAGTCTTTTCTTCTTTTGAAATAAGCTCGCCTGTATACTCTCCTATTATTGAGTCTGAAAATCAACAAATAATAAGTTTAATATCCAAGCTAGTAGTTTAATTTAAGAATTATTTAGTCAAAATTTTCATTATAACAAAAAAAAGTTGTACATTGAAAAAAAAGTTAAACAATGAAACTTACTTGCTGGTATAGCATGCTTAGCGAACAGCCCACGGCCCATTTTACCACTAAGATTGTCCACATAAAAATGTTTTTCAGGATCGTCAAGGCAGTCATGATTGAACTTTTTTAAACTATCCAGTTCAATAAAAGAAGCTACATGTTTTATCTCATCCAAATAAGTATCGCTTCCAATCACGAGGTGGTTCGTCCAAACATGATGCTTCTCTGTATTGAAATGATAGTAAGGATCAAAAACGTCGTCAGGCCCTTCCTTGAATGTCCTTTTAACTTCGAATTTTCCCTCCAAAGCAATTTTCTTCCATTTTTGCTTGCTTGACGATCGTATTTTAATGCTGAGTGGTGCAAATTTTTTCAACGTATTCCTGATTGGAACACTTCTTATAACGGCCTTCCTTGCTGTCTGCTTTTTGTAGCTTTTTATTCCTGATTGCTTATAAAAACTTGTTTTTACTGGCATTTTATAGTTGAGAAATTTAGCATATAAATGACTATAAATATGTTAGATAAGTAATTTAAGAAACTTATACTGTTATAATATATTTTATATCCGCAGTATGTATCATAAGTTTATCTAAAGCTTGAAAATTTCGAATGATACTTCAACCTTTTTCATATAAACCAGGAAAAACAAATGAGTTATTAGATAAAAATCTAAAACATTATACATAAAGAGTAATATACCAGATTTTATAAATAAAACAAGTTATTATTAAATTGAGTTTTAGAAAATTCTGAATTTTAAAATGTTATTATACCATACCTGATTCCCACATCAACAGTTTTTTTTTTTAAGTGTTAAATAAACAAATTAAAATAGCAACTATTATCAAATCCCTGTAAAAGATGATTAATAATTGATTAAGAAAATGAAGGTAGAGATGGATACCGAACTCAGATACAAAAACCAAGTTGTAAGAAATGCAAGAAATGATAATAAACTATCAACCTAGGAAAAGATAATTGTCAATTAGAATATAAAATGCAATTGAAGCTTACAAAAAAAGAATAAGTTACAGCAGATAATGAAAAATAAACAGCAGGTCTTATCAGTAATGAGAGAAAAAAGTATACTGTGAATCATTGCTAGTGAAACTGCAAAGCATGAAAAAAATCTGTTATCTAATGTTAACAAAATTGAGAACTTTCAAAGGAATTTCAATTTTTAAACACAGGGTGTATCAATTGAAAGATAATGAGAAATCTAAAAATACTAACAAAGTATTACTAGAAAATAGTATTACTGTTCAACAAATTTATTTAATATTATTATTAATTTAATAAAGTGTTGGAAGGAACAAAAAAGAAAGTTAATAAAATAATAAACATTTATAAAATTAAACTTGTTAAATATAACAACTTTAAACAAAATGACTGTTCACTTGACTTATTATATATATACACTCCTAAAACATAAATCTAACAACAAATATAACTACATAACCTGAAACTTTATCTATACTAAGTTAACTTAACACTAACCTTAACAACTGAAAACAACTTTTTTTATGTTCGCATGCGTGTAATTGAACATTTGTGGTTTGTGGTGTGACCTCAGAACTCGAGACAACACTGTTGGGCATAGTATTTTGAGAGAATTTAGGGTTTTATAACCCGCGACGAGTTCAAAAGACTTTTTTGCTTAAATAATTTTCAAATGTTTAGGCTAACCCAGAACATCGACACCTTGTGATGAATTTCCCGTATTTTTTTTAAGTCTTGTTTTTCTAAAAGCGAAATGGTGCAATTCCGTGGATTTGAACTTACCAGGAACAAAAGAACTAGAAAAAACTTACCAGGAATAAAAGAAGGCAGGGATATAAATCTAAAAAAAGTAAAGAAAACATTTAATGCTAAAGTTTAATATAAATGAGGTTAAAATTAAACTATGTTTCTCAATAACAGAGTTTTTATTTGTTCTCTTTCTAACAATAAAATAAACAAAGAATACTTTTCAAGTGAGTCATATGATTTTTTAAATTGTTTTTTTCGAAATACTTTTTAATTTTTGTTATGATCAATATAAAGCTTTTGATAGTAATAGTGGTATTCTAATTACAGAACTTAATTTTGATATTGAGACTGGACAAACTTTTGTTAGTTCACAATACATATCTAGTAACGTTAATCCATTTTAGTTTATAGTAAATGAAACTGAAAAACTACAAATATAATAAGATAAAACAAATCTTCCTAAACAACAGTGTTTAACAGTTACTTGCATATAAAAGATTTTAGAAAAGCTTAGCAGTAACATAATAGAATCGCTGGAAACAACTAGTGTTGATATTAAAGTAGCCTTCAGAACAGATTTAGTTGGAAACTATTTCTCATTGAAAGATCGAATGGATAAATTTTACAGGAGTTGCATCGTTTACAAGTTTCAATGTCCGGGTGACCTGGATACCCAATTCAAGTATAACTCTATAATAAAAAAAATAAAAATAAAAGTTAAAGGGAAAAAATGTACCAGATAAAATATTTCTAAAGTTTAACTTAAGGTAAGTTCTAAACCTAGGATATCTAAAGCCGTGTTTACATTTACAAAATAAATAATAAGCTATTCAAAACTATTTGCAAAAACAGTTTTAAAAGTCAAGTAAAGGTAAAACATAATAAAAAACTGAGAAATAAATTAAAATATCAAAATTAGTCTAAAAAACATACTTTGAAACAAACATTCTAATTAACATAAATCAAAACACTCTTAAATAAAAATTAAATGTATTTTTTTAAATTTAAAGAGTTATCAATGAAATATGCAACAAAAACAAAAAGAAAACTACTTCCTACTTAAAATTTAAATAAATAAAGTTGTTTTCAAAGCTAATTGATATAGTTTATAAACATAACACAAGATTTGCTTATTAGTAAACAGACATGTCAGTAACATAAATCAATCAAAAATAATGCAGTAATATAAAATACAGCAGAAACAGTTTCATCTGGTATGATGCGATAAATGTTGAAGTATATAACGTTACAAAAATTTAAACTCAAAGAAAGCCAGTAGTGAGGATTAGATATCAGTCAAATTCTTAAAAAAGGCAACATTGTATCTCTAGTAACTAAAAAAAACTAATTAGTCAGGTATCCTGTGAAACTAAATATCCAAATAGTTTAAAAGTAGCAAAAGTAATACAAATACTCCAGTCAGGCTCAAAAACGTTAACAAGAAAATATAGATTATAGTTCATTTTATCTAATTTAAACAAATCTACAATAAAAACTTATACAATAGTTCCATAACAGTTTGTAAATTTATTTACTAAATACAATAACCAATTTTTTTTTCAGATCAGGCTAGTCTACCACCTTAGCTTTTATTCTTTAGCTTTTGAACTATCTTGCTTATTTACGCACATTGTGTCCACAGAAAAAATGCGTAAAGATATGAGAGATCGTAAAGATACGAGAAGTACCAAATATACTTACTGTATTGGATGTTTTTTGACACTTGTTTACTTTATTTATAAATATGAAAATAAACTATACATATATTAAAAAGAAGGATTTAAATTTATAAAGAATAATAGTATTTGTAGAAAAATTTTACTAATTTTAATAATATGTATATTTTACCTTTATCTTTATTTATATGAGACTTATTTGATACTTAACATTTGTATTCTATTTTACTTAGCGAATTAAATTTATAATTAAGCATTTGTTTTCAATTAAGAAATGGTGTTGGCAAGAGTGTTGTAGTATGTGTTTGTGTTTTAAAGTCTCATTATTTCATTATACTTTCATTATTTAACACAGTCATATTTCTTTCAGAGTTTTTATTTAATCTCTTATTGTTAACAAAATTTCTTATATATTGAGGTATAACTAAATGTTTATTAATTAGTCAAGGAACATAAGTTTACTAAGTCTAAAGATGTAGAGTGGTGAGTTAGCATTTAATAATATATTTTAAATTAAAATTATACAATAAATCTAATTTGTGAAATATTAAAAAATACTAGAATTTTTATTTTTTGAATTTTTTAGAATTTTAAAATGCGTAACTAAACGAGAGTGCGTAACGTCACGAGTGCGTAAAGATCCGAGAGGATATTGTAATTGAAGAAGCTCTATATTAATTTATTATAGGTAAAGCTTAATTTAATGATCAGTTTTACTAGATGTAAGTAAACTTTTAAATCTTGATAGTGTTAGTAGAGAAGTTTTGTTTAAAACTTAGATTTCTATAGCAGTGGTATTCAAGCTAATCAAGTTTTGTGTACACCAACCTGAAAAAAAACATCGGTTTGTCCCAAGATATAATTTTTAAAAGCGCCGCTAGTGGTGGGTCTTCGTAAAATTTTTTAGTAACATGTTTCTCTCTAAAGCGATATCTTAACTTATGTTGTGATACTATTATTTATGTTAATGAGATATGTTTTCATTGAACCCACTAGCGGCGCTAATATATCATAATTAAGTTTATTTCTACATGCAAACCTTTTAATAACTCAAGCTGAATCTTGTTATTTAATCCTAATTTAAATGTACTTTTCTATTTGGTTTGCCTTATTTTTACAATGAGATTTTAGTTATATGGTTTTGTCTTACATAAATATCATTTGAACACATCTTCGCAACCACTACAAATCCCCAGTAGAGTACTTTTAAAATATTTTATTTAACATTAACTACATACTTAAACTAATTCTATGTCTTTAACTTTTTGTGTATTACCTACTTCAAAAAATGATATTCAAACAGAAAAATAACACATGAAAAAGGAGTTAAAAACAGATAAATTCTAAATTATGTATATGTTGTTGCTCTCCGTACAGTTGCTGTAGACATTGTTTCTTTCATAGACTAAATTTTTGCACTTCAAGAAGTTCAGGGTTGTATATGATTGTCACTTCTTTCTGGTAAAAAAACTAAAACCTGAAAATTGAAAAATGTTTTGTTGTGAAGTTTATTACATATAACTAGTACATACTATACTATAAGTTTTAACTAGGCTTAGCATTTAATATAGAGTTTTTCACTCTTTCAAGTAAAAAAGCAATTCTGATTGACCTACAACCAGTTTGTATTTCTTTAAGCTAGTTTAAAATAAGAAAATGTTTATCTATGTTGGCTAAAAACTCAATATCAAATTAAAAATCATATGTGAATAAAACAGTAATTAACTCAACAAATACTTAATTGAAAAAATAGTTTAACATTCAGAAAAATATCAAACTAGTCTAAATTTAAATTAGCTTTTACTAAATGCTACAAACTGTTACTCTATATGCTACTTATGCAAACTTTGGATGGTATTAGTGAGGATATTTTATACTAATGAACAAATACACAACTTAACAATAGTATAAAGGACATCATGTTTAAAAAATACTTTAAAGGGAGACAAATCCATAACAAAGATTTTAAATCTGAGATAATATATTTTAAGAAATGTAAGCCTAGACCAGGGGTCGGCAGGCAGTTTGTGCTCGCAGGCCAAATTTCGAGTTTCAAAAATTTTAGTGGGCCGCAGTTTTGGTTTTAGTGATATGCAAAAAATATTATGGTTCTAGTTTTATTAACAATTTTAGGTTACTTTTATTCAGTTTGTTGTTTTAAAATGATTTTAGCTACACATAGAATACCTAAAAAACTTATAAACATTTATTGGAATCAAAATTTCATTGACTAATATAGTTTAGTCTTAATAAACCATGTAATATTTAAACAGTTAGTAGGTTTAATTTACTGTTTTGTAGATAATAAATTATAGTACTAAATAACTTTTAAACCTAGCTTACAATACCTACAAACAGAATTCAAAAAGAAGAGAGCGGTTTGTTAAAAAAATAAAATTAAGAAATTATTTATATCTAAGTGTACTTCGACATAACTAGTTTTTTTTAAATTTTAGTTTAAATTAAGTAAATAATGAATTGCCACGGTTTGGATTTGCAGCGTTCTTTTGCCTTTTCATGCAAGCTGTCTGTTGAAAATGGTATCTGTTCTTGAGTCTTAGTACGTACTTTACGAGAGTGCGTACCTGCTCTATGTATGTAGTGTAGCTGGTAAACTTTATATACAATGAGCAAGATTAATACAAGGATAAATAAGTGCATGTGATGAAAAAAAGAATAGTTTGACTCTCTTGAGGTAGCCAAAATACAATATTTTCAACAGCAACATTTGAGCATCATACGCGTATACATAGTGTTACACTATTAAGAGAGGCACTTGTAGTGTGTCAGAAAGCGAGCTGACGACCTAGTCAGCTTAGGGATTTTACAATGTAAAGCTACAACGAATAAATCCCTAGACGTCTAAGCGGGTAGACGTCGTGAAGGCGGGTTGTGTGTTAGTGTGTTTGCAGGCATACAGATTATAGCTTGAGTCGACTTGGCCGTCGACTCGAGCTAGAGTCGAAAGACCGCAGCTAGGCGATCAAAGGTCGTATAGCAGACCTCATTGAATAAGCACGAAGGGAACGTAAAGCGAGAGCAAGGCACGTACCGTCCTAAGCAAGCCGTTAAGCATAAAAGCCGCACTCTCGCAAGGCAGTATATGAACGAGCTCTGACATGATTCAGCCCAGTTGAAAGTACGTTTGAGTGCAAAGATGAATTGATTAAGGAATGCATTTCTAGAAGTGAAGCTTCGGACGGGCGACTGAAGCAGAGTAGGCGAGGTACTAGAAAATGCGAAGGTGTAGCACTCAAAATGTAACATGTAAAAAAGCGGCATAATCTCATGGTCGCTTTCAAAGTCAGAGGTCAGTTGAAGCGAAATGTTTTGGAAGGGAAGCAGGAGCTTCGAGAAAACATTTGTAAAACAGCGGGAGGTCTGTTTTTTCGAAAAGTTGTTGAAAATGAATTTTTGGGTTGTGAGAAGGGTGGAGAGAATAAAGAAAGAAAAGTTGGAAAAATTTTGAGCAAAAAAGCCGTCCGAATTCGCCCGCGGGCGAATTCGGACGGCTTTTTTGCTCAAAATTTTTCCAACTTTTCTTTCTATAATTTTTCAAAGGTGTTCGACAAAAGTCGAACGCCTTTTTTTTACCCAAAATTTTTTTTGGCTACCTCAAGAGAGTCAGAGTTTTTTGCCTAGTACTATATATTTTTCAAAGGTGTTCGACGAAAGTCGGATGCCTTTTTTTTACCCAAAAATTTTTTAGGCTGCCTCAAGAGAGTCAGAGTTTTTTCCCTAGTAATGATTATTTTATCAATTTCACTGATGTCTTAAATTTTGAACGTTGCTGCCGAAAGGTTAGCACCATTATTTTTTATATATAATTTTGATAAAAAATGTTAGAGTTTTTAAAATTACAACTATCAATAGCCTTATTAGAGAAATGTAGAAAATATTTTTTACTTTTGATACTTATAATAAATTAAGATTTAATTTATAAAGATATAATCAAAACAATGATAGTAAAAAGGCTTGTTTGTTATTTGAAATATGTAAGATAAAAATATTACAAATTAAACTTTATATTTCAGGTTAGAACTTTTATATTTCAAATTGAAAATAAGTTTTAATGTTCTTAACAAAATTACGCATTGAAATTTTCAACATTTTCACGTTTCTAAGACATGCTTTATTTTTTAATAAAGTTTTAAACTAATGGGAATTTACTTACAAACGAGAACTATAAAAGTAAGCATGCCAAAAAAAAAAACTTAAGCACGTGTACATATATTACTTAACCTGATAAGATAATAAATCCAATTGTACAAACAAAAACAAACTAAACTCGTATCTGTGCCAACGAACAACTATGTCAAAAAGAAAATTAAAAGTGTTGTTTTATAATTAGAATTTTTTTTTGTATCTGACACTTAATGAAGCAAACTGTTTAATTCAACGTTGATACTCTTTTTAGTACTTGTGTGCAGTTTTCTATATAGTTTTCTATACAATAAACAAATTTTTAGGTAGCAGGCATTTTGATTAATTTTGTTAAACGTTTGTAATTCATTTAATTTGTTCTTAAAAATAAAAGAATATGGTTTAGTTTGTTAAATAAAACGACAAAAACCGATAAAACATTTAGTGTAGTTGAGAAACAAGTAGCTTATGTATAAAAACGATTTATGTGATTCAATCATGTAATTTAGTTTAGTTAACATAAGGCATATTTAAGTATAGACAGCTATATGTAACTATACTGATTTTGTTTGAGTCAACTATCATAGACAAGTTCTCAATTAATGAAAAATAAAGATACTTCACATTTTTTTATACATGCGCAAGTACTTGGTAAAAACTTTAAATAACTAAACAAAAAGCTTGCGAAACATAGGCTACTCCCACAACTGATTTCTGAATACAATCTAGTTTCGTTTAGTTTTCTTTTATCGCTCGTTTTATTTATTTAATTATAAAGTTTTAAGTTTTAAACTTAAAACTTATCGGCTCGTTAACCATTGTAAAACCATGTGGTGTACGACTCGAAAACCGAAAAGTTCTTTCGAATACCAGGTCTTTAGAAGAAACTTTTTAATGCTTTTTTTGCGGTTCAACGAACAATAAAAAATTGAAAAGGGAAGGTTAAAAAAAAGCTACTAGACGAAGTGGTCTAACGTTTTCACGCGTTGTCAAACTCTTGTAATCAACATATTTTTCTCTATACTTAGCTAGACGCTCAAAAATGTAACGGCGACTTTTGCGAGACTAAGTGTCTGTTTCCATTATATGATCATTAAAAACTTCACTTTCAGCTAAGTTTACTTATAGAATATGGTTTTATAAAAGCATGTCTTGGTAGTTAATTATTTTGATTTAAGTAAAGTACTTGACAAATACAGGTATTTCTCATAAAACTATTCGCAGATTTTTGACAATTACGGACGACGCAAGTTGATTTTACGAGAAAAGCTATTGAAAACAGAAAAAAAGTCTAATAAAAGAGATGAGTACAAATTATATTGAAAATAAGAGGTATACTCATTTAGACATTTTGCAATAGCGTTATGAACGCTTTTCAACAATCTATCTGGAGTATTTTAAAGTTATGTAATTTAACATAATCTAATGAACGTAAAGATAACTTATGAAAAATATAAAAATCAACAAACGTGCGAAGATTTAAAACTGTAAACTTTGAAAAACCGTCTTTTTTTACGATCAAAGTTAAACACAATATTTTATTTAAACAAAGCGTCATGCGACTAAAATAAAGCAAATTTATAATTTAAACAAAAGAGTCGTTAATAATATAGCTTTGGTAGTTACAGCACAACACCTATGACAGAACTACTCTTATATATCTTATACTACTTAAACAACGATTACTTGTCGAATTTTTTCATGATATTAAGGTACTTCATAAAGAGAAACATATTACAAAATAGAAGCAAATTGATTTAGTGACATTTAATTTTATACTCGTTTAATCAAAACTAACATTTAAACGGTTAAATATGTAGTTGCTATCTTGCATAGTTGGTCATTTCATGCAGTTAGTTTTTGTATATGAACTGAAGAAAGACCTAAATAAAAATATCAGAAGCGTTATCTTTTACAAAGCTTGAGCTTTATTTAATACGCAAGTGAAAACTTCCAACAAGAAACAAAATCAAATACTAAAACTATTAAGAAAGGTTGATTTAGAAATACATTTATTTTAAGAAAACATCTGTTTAATGCTCATTCCGAAGTCAATACACTGCGAAGAACAGTCCTGGACAAAAAATTTATGTAACTGTGGCGTATTAGTTGATAACCGAAAGGTTTTTCGTACACCAGGTCCTTAGATCAAACTTTTATTGAGTGTTTCTATCGACGTTCAACAAACTGACTGTACATACGAACTAACTTCCAAGCATGTATAAAAATTTTGATATATATATGGCAAGTTTCCTTCAAGTTGCGTAAACAAGTCGAACATTTGTGTAATATATTTATTAAACGGTAATAAAAACTATGCAAGCTGTGTTAGTATAAGTGTCACTATATAATATTTCAAGAAAATTGCAGCTATACTCTGATAAATCACTTATTCGGGTAAAAATAGTTTTTTCTCAAAAACTCGATTTCATTTTATCTTTACAAGAATTCTGGACATTATGAAAAAGTTGCTTTTAAATAATGGTGATGCTTTAAAAAATATATATACTTAAGTATATTATCCAATAATCTATTGTGTGTGTCTTAAGATATTTCTCTTGATAAAGATGCCCTCATAAATATCTTATTTTTAATACAACTTACATAGTACTTATACATTTGCAAATATGAACCACAAAATATGTCCTAACTTATCGTTTCCTATCTTATGGGATCAATAAAAACTGCTACGGATAGAAATGAAGACATGTCTTCTTAAAATGAACAACATTGTACTTGTGGAAACTTTACTAAAATTAATAGTAACAATAATTTTGCTTTAAACGACTACTTTAAATCAATTAAATAAACTAATTATCAAACCCAGAATTATTAACTCTTAAACCTAAAAATTATATAACAAACATTAAATTATAACTGACTGATAGTTTAATTTGCGATAAAACAAAAATATTTATATAAAAATTGAGATTCATTTCCGGTTGTTGCCCGTCCAGTTGCACAAACTGTTCTTCAGATCCAAGTTGCTTCCTTTAAAATTTATTTATAGTTATACTACTTAATACCATATAGACTATTATGTTTTTTTGTTTGTTTAAAACTCTATTTGGTTGAAAAAAGACTAATTAAATATTATTTAGTTTTTAAGCATATTTTTCGGTTTAGTATAAATTAAATGCAATTCCGTGCTATTAATAAATAATACAGGCACAACTGTTATTAGATACACAAAAAGTAGCAGACTAGCTTAAATTAATTTTTACAATAGTAATTTTTTAAAAACTTAAATAATGTCAAAGGAGTAAACTAAAACAAAAATATTTTGGAGACTTAAATTTAATACTAATAAATCACATAAAAAAAGCCAAAAATAATAAGGTTTTACTACTAATTACGTATTTAAAATACTTCATAAACATTAGTTTTACACTGAAAACGATAAGATACATATTAAATTAAATACTTTACCATTACTCAGAGACGATTATAAGTTTATTAATTCGGTAGACTAAAAATAATAATATTTTAGGTGTTAGGGATATAAATTATTTTGACTTATATTTCATATATATTTATGTTAATCGAAAATTGTTAATGAAAAAACATTATACTGACGTGGAAACAAATACACCAGTGATTTAGCTCGATTAAAAGATGTAGTCCTTTTATCAATGTTTAAATAGATGTTTAATTAAAAACAAAGCATTGTCTTTGAAAAAATTTACAACCTACTAGAAATTAAATAAACATTAAAACACTATCTGAAAGCATGCTGTTTAAATAAAATGTTAAGTTAACATTACAAAAAATACTACGTTAAACCACTATCAAAGCTGCTACAATTTTCACACAACTACTTGAAAAAGACTTACATCTTTAACTAAATAATAAATAAACCGGTAGAACTTTTTTAGTAGAGAAAGCTATAAACGAGTGTAAACAAAATTACTTCATTTAAAATCATTTAAAATGTATGTATATGCATTTAGTATTTAACATTAATATTCTAACAAAACTTAGTAAACTATTACTAAATTTAAATAAAAAATATTGACAAATACATTGCATTTTTATTGAAGTAGAAAACTTTTCTAAACACACTTATCAACTACTGTTGTGTTTAACTAAGCTATAAATAGTATTAACATGTATTAAAGTTACTTATTGGTTACTTCATTATAAGTTTAAATAAAAATGTGAAATAAATACTGTTTAAATAAAAATTTTTTGAAAATTAAATAGACAATACTTTTTAAGCATAAGTTAATAGAAAACAACTTAAGATGGTAAAAGGATATTACAATAAAGTATATACATATGAAACTTTTAGAGTCAATAATAATAATAGATAAGGCTATGAAAACATTAGAAGTAAAATATAATCATCTGAACTTAAATAATTACTTATGTAAAAGGAATAAAGCAAGTTATGTATTTAAAAACTAAAATTTCAGAACATGTTATAGTATACTTACGCAATTAAAAAAAGTATTTAAAGTAAACTGAACAAAAATATTTAAACATTAAAAAAAAACAACTATAACAGTTTGTACAAGTTAGTATTGTAAACTATTAATAAAAAGAATATGTTATTATCTATACATAGTAATACTTATTCATTTAACATAACTTTTTTCCTTTACATTAATTTGGTAAAAAAAGAAGTATTGCTATGTAAAAGTATACTAAAAATAAAAAATATTTTAAATTAATTACTAATAAATTTTAAAGTTATTTCTATACTTTCTTTTATTAGTAAAATTATTAAAATTTTATTAAAGGCTGAAACTTTTTAAATATTGACTCTCTAATAAGTCAAGTATGTTAATCAATAATTCTAACTACCTTTCTTAACTCCGCCAGTTGATAGTTTGTAGCGCTGATAGAGGTCACTTCGGCTTACGTGTGTCATCAAAGCTCCGTGTCACTCAAACTTATTTCCTTCCACAACATGTTTACTTGACTGTAAAATAAATATATTATAATTCATACACATTTGATTAAAGTTTTATAAAAATTGAAATAACTGGTTAATAATCTAACTGTTTTAAAAAGTTAACTGATTGTTAAAGTTTGTGCGAGTTTAAAACTAAAAAAAACTTACTTGGACACACAAACTTGCTAAACTTAAACCTTGAGACTTCCAGTCTCCACAGTGTGCTCAGTAGGGTTCATAAAAATTATTTTACTGTAAACAACTAATCAAGTCAGATGAAAAATGTGTTTGTAATTAAAGCTGTTTTCTTTTGTGAATATTGGAAAAGTCCAGTTATAACATAAATTTTAAAAGTTCTTATTTTTAGACATTCAAAAGATGACAAAACACTGTCTTTATAGTGAATTGTCCACAACTTTAGTTTTATTTATTTAGTTTGCACAGCTTCTGAAAGCATAAAGACCACTATGACCTGCAAGCACAATAGAAGTAAACAGTTTTTAAATATACTAATAAAAAAAATAGCATATTAAGTAATGTGTTACATAAAATGATAAACTAGTATCAAAGTGTCATTATTGCTCCTTCTCTTTTTTACTAATAACAAGTTGCAATTTAATAAAACAAAACAAAGAGCATAGTTGCACAATTTAATTTTTTTTAATAAACTTTAAAATGTATCAGATGTCAAATTATAGATGGCTACAATTCTTTTTTGTAAGATAATGAAAGTAAAGTTCTGACTTTTTAAAGCTACCTAGATAAGGTTATGAGTTTTTATGTTTAGTTTAAAATCTTCACCAACTCACTTTTAAATCTATATAAATTTTCTAAAGCTTTGATGTTATTGTTATACACCAGGGTTTCCCAAACTTTTTTACTAATGGCCCCCTTCAACATATAGGTTACTCAAAAACTACGAAAAAATACACATATGAGCTTTTTTTTTGCTCTTCAACTGCAACTCCAGAATATCTAGTGTAAGTTTCAAGTTATAGCCTCATGGCCATGGCCCCCCTGTGGCTCCTTTACTGCTCATGGCCCCCCCTCTTCCCCCTTTGCTGCTCATGGCCCCCTAGGGGGCCACTTTGCCAACTTTGGGAAACCCTGTTATACATCATAAAAACTTAATGGATCAACTTAAAATTTAAATATAAGGATCTATTTGAAACAAATGTCTCCAAGTGCAGTAACCTCTTCAAAAATAAGGACCTGTTTTGCAACTAGAACTTTCCTTTAAAAAGAAGTGTAATCATGTAAAATAATTTTTGTTTCATAATAAACCTTGCTTCACAATCATATTTAGTATAAAATTGTAGGTTTGTTTATAAATTAATGTTTAAAAGTTTCACCACTATCAAGCTCCCATTATGTGAATTCAAATTATTTAAAATTAAGTTTTTTTAATGTTGTTTAATCTATAATATCATTTGAACATAACATTAACATGGTTGTCACCTTTTAGAGCAAAAAAAGCTTGAAAAGACAGTCTGAGTAGGGATAAAATTTTATAAAAAAATTAATTATAACAGTAATAATAATCAAGCTCAAATACTAAAATAATATAAATAGGACTTGATAAAAGATTTGTTTAAGAAAGAATATGTTTAAATTCCTTATATTTAAGAAAAGTGTACAAACTATCTAAGTTTTGAAAAAAAAATGTACAAGCTTAAGTTTACTTAGCTGGGTGGCAATTCTGCTTAAGACATTTGAACAAAAAGTTCAAAAGAGTATTTGATGTGTCACTCTTAAACTAAAACTTTGACTAACCTAAATATAAATTTTTCCCTTAAAAGAAATCAATCTTAAGTAAAACATTAATGGGCAGTTGTATGAAAAGTAGTAAAAAATCAAGATTGTAGTCCTGACAGAGATAAAAAAAGGTAAAACTATGAAAATTTTTATATAAAATGAGAAAAATTAAAGGCAAAAGTGGAAGTAGTACTAACATGCATAATGAAACTTTACTAAGGTTGAGAAGCCATTGAAAAATCTTTATTTTAGTTCAAAAATTTTTTTAAATGAACTTCAAGAAAAAAAATAACAAACTGAAACTTTTGTAGAAATCTGTTTAAGTGTTAATAAATTTACATGTTTGTTAGTTAATTAAATTAATGCTAAGTTTAAAACTTAAATTGACAGAACTTTGACAACTATAAAAGTATTAAAGTTGCACATATAATGGGACACTGGAATAGATATTTTTGAAGCAGGCTCAATTAATGTTTAAATTTTATTCATATTTAAAACTGTGCATTATTTTAAAATAAAGTTCAGTATACTATTTGACTAACTTAATTTAACAGTGTGGCCACTGGTTTATTGTAAATTTCTTCCAGATTTTTAGATATAATTTAATTGTTTATTTTTACTATATAATTAAAACTATATTAAAAACAAATGTCTAAAACACTATAGTATCATTAAATAATACTATGGTTATAATTGTTTGTTTTTATTGATAAAGAATTTTATTTTTTAGAGAATTTTTATATCTCAACAAAATTTTACTACTTCACATGTAAAAGTAGTTCTAAATTCCAGGTTTTTTAGAGGTATTTGTTCAAAACTACAATTTTTTTCAAATTTCACTAACTACAGGTTATGCAGGGGTTTTTGTAAAATTTGTCTAAAAAGTCAAATTCCAGGTTTTTCAAGGACTCCAGATTTTTTTAGCACCCTGTTTTAATTATATTTTGTACCTTTAGTGATTTAGGTAACTATGATTGTATACAACATAATAGTAACTGTAACAAAATTTAGAATAATGTCTTTTAGTATGATGTTAAATTTGGTACAAAAACTTGTAAATACAAAAGCAAATTTACATACCTTGAAAGTTTGAAAAGGGAGTTATTCCTGTGGAGCTCTGGGTTTCATTTTGTTTAGGATGACTTTCATCATTGAAGATCAGGAGGACAGTGAATATAGTTCTAAAAATTTATAACCTAAAATTAACATAGAATAACAAAATTTTTAAATAAATTTGTAGAGAAGTTTATTCAATTTTACAGAATAATTTGATGTCATGGTTTAAATGTCACAACTTACTTGGTTTTAATTGAACATGCCTCTGTGCCAAGGTATAAACAATAAGAGACAACAATTGCTTTTTTTTCACTACAAATAATGAAACAACCATTTTAGAAGTGTTAATAAACATTTGAAAATTCGCTAAAAACTAGTACCAGAGAACAGTTTTACAATAAACACAAAAAAGGCATATTAATTTCTCGCTAACCTTTCAAGGCTTAAATAACTTAAAGTCAAAAATTGCAAAGCACAAAGTTATAAGCAATAAATTATCATTAAACCTAATAGTTTTTTTTTCAGAGCTTTATTTTTTAGCAACTGGATTTTCATAGTTATTGAGTAAGTAAATATATAATAGTTTGTAAGCTAAGAGCGCTTTGTTAATGATATAATATTTTATTTTGTTGTATAACATTAAATCTACTTTTAAAAAGACTAGTATTAAACAAAAGACAAGACCTGTTTAGGAAAAATATGAATTACAAAAGCTTTACTTTTATACTACTCAAGTTTAAAACCTAAACATTAATGTTTGTTATTCATACGTTTTTTTAAGTTAATATTTTTTAGTTATCGGCAATAAATAAGTAAGTTTCAGCTTAAAACATTAGTAAACAATGATTAAAAAAATGTACTAAAATATTACAACTAGGCTTATAATTTTGTAGTTCGTAGCTATTTATTATATTATTATTATTAAAGCGTTAAAAAACCTTAAATTATAAGTCAAGGGACAGATATTTTACCACCAACCTAGATCAATGACAAGGATATCGCAAATGTGAAACACTTTGGATACCTTAGCTTCAGACTCCCACCCGTTGATCAAACTCATAGTTAGACACAGAAATAACTAGTCGCATAGGTAAGGCCTCAGGCACTTTCGCTTGTTTGTCTGCAAGAGTATGGGGTAACCAAAGTTAAGCATTCTTACAAAGTCTAACGTTTATTGTTCCTGTGTATGCAGTACTCTGCTATACGGTAGCGAAATAAGGATATTTACTAGCGTCCTGGAGAAGAAAAAACAATACCTTTCATTAACAATGCCTTTGTCGCATCCTTAGAATTGCATGGAATCAAAAGATCACCAACGAGGAAGTGTTGAGACGTACTTGTGATACTACCATGTGGTTTACCCTCAGTCAGCGCAGGTTTCGCTGGGTCGTTCATGTTCTGAGGATGAGTGCTGAGCGAATCCCAAAGTTTGTCAATTGCACACGCTACAGAGGTCGTCCAACATTACGTTTTAACGACGTATGCAAGCGTGACCTAAAAAGCTGGAATATAAGAACTGGTGAATGGGAATCGTTTGCAAATGACCGTGCCAAATAAAGATCTACTGTTAACAAAAGTCTGAATGAAAGGAAAAAAGAACTTTAAGAAAACGAAAAAATGAAATGAGAAGCGCAATGAATTTTATCAATTTGATTTTATTTATTTGTATTTTTATTTACTATTGACGCTTTTTTTAAATGTTTGTTGGATTCTTATAGTAATCTGTTATAGTTATGCTTAAGTTGGATCTTCTTGTCAGTTACATAGTTAGAATTTTTTCAAGGCAAGTAAATTTTAAAAATTAGACCTGCAAAAATTTAATATTCAGATATCCAACTATTACAGTTTATAAGTTATGCTGAAGTCTAGCGCTGCGGTTGTTTACAAATCTGTTACTTTTTTATAGTCAATTAGCTTTTATTTTCAGCTTAAGAATTTGCACAAGTTGTTCTATAACTTGCACAGGCCTACTTAGATAACCAAACTTATACAGAAGTTAGGCGAACTTGAACATTTTTCTTTTATTTCTAATCTTCGTATACCATAAAAAGTAACTGAAATTTTAAAGAAAGTTTACTAGAAGAGATTTGATCTCATTTTTTTAATTTAAATTTCAAAGGTTTAAAAAAAGTTTGTTGGTTCCCAGCAAAATTTACTGCTCTAAAGTTGAACTGTCTCTCAAAATAAACTGAAAATGTGCCAATTATGTAGTCAACAATACTACCTAAAACTTAAAACTTTTTGAATTATGCCGCTTTTATAACAAGTTTTTACAAAAAATGAATGTTAATTACAACTGATACTTAAAAAACTTCAACTTCAGCAAAACAAACTTATTTGTATTAAGTTTTTTGAAACTTTACCTGAACATTGTACTAAAAATATTCTTTTAATTATCGAACGTTGGCTAAAAATTAATTTTAAAGGTAAAATACGTTTATACAATTAATTTTAGAAATAAAAATTCTATAAAACCAAAAACTAATAAACTTAATTAAGATATCAGCCTTTGTTTTATCTTTTTATAGTGAGTCTTTAATTACAACTTATTAAAAGCATAATAGAACAACAAATACATTGTTACATTAGCGGTTATTATACACAATGGAAGTTAAAAGTGAAAACAGATATGTTAAGTTACTAACTATTTGATTAAAGTAAACGTTTTCCGTATTCGTAAATTAAATCTTTGTTTTTGTTGCATAAATTATTTTATTATTCATGAAAGTCACAAGCTAAACTTTAAAAATATGATGATTGACCTAAGAAACTATTTGATATTTTTCTAATTAAGTTAATATTATTCAAGATATTGGTAAACTTCGGCCTATGGTAAAAACGTAGAAAGCAAACTAAAAACTGCTGCAGGTACTTTTAAGCTTAAACTGTACTTGTTTGAAACAATTTAGAAAAAGTTAAAACCCAAAACTTATTGATAGTTATTACTCAACTATTGTTTTTTGTTTAAATACCATTTATTTAGAATTTAGATAGTTATATTTATTATGATTAAAATATTATTGAAACAACTGCAGTCCCGCAAGACTTATTTTTATACTAGGGGTACGCAACGTTTTTCTATATACGGGCCGGATCCGGAAAAAATTATTCTTTAGCGGGCCGGAGCATTTTGAGTTAGTGATTTACCGGATCCAGCCGAATAATGAGTTTTTAGATTTGAATCCGACTAGATACTTATTTTAAGTCGAGATACGGATCTGGTCGGATTCTTATGTAAATAAAAGTTTCGGATCCGGCCATAATTTAATTTTATGGATACAGTTGATCACTTTTTTACATCCTTCAAATTGAAAAAACTTTCTCAAGTCTGACAACTTAAGATGTAGATTGAGACATGTCAGAATTTTAAATAATGTCTATAAGTAGAATTGACATTGTAATTGACAAAGGTACGTATGTAAAAAAAAAAACACTTTGCTTGGGATATTTCACTAAAAGATATTCTAACTAATTTAGAGCAACACAAAATATTAGGACAAAATAGTGTGTTTATTAGTACACATTATTTTATAAAGTAGTTTTTTATCATATTTTTTTAGTCAAATTCTTACAGTGATTTGTAAAAATATGATACAAAGTTTTATACAAGTTTTGTAATATTGACCCTTTGCAGGCCTGTAAATTTTCTAGCGGGCCAGTAATTTTCATTTGCGGGCCGGATCCGGCCCGAGGGCCGTACGTTAGCCACTTTTTAAGGAAGCTTGGCTTGTTACTTGTAAAAGACTGCTGACACCTGTTTGTATACTAGTTTTTAATTTAAACATAATATTTTAATTATTTAGATCAATCAAATATTACGACAAATATCTCTACTACAGGGTTTTCAAAACTTTTTTTAAAAAACCCCTTTAAAGAAGTTAAAAAAGCTATGGCCTCATCCAACAAGATTTTTCGAAAAACTACCATTAAAAGCAATTAATTTTTTTTAGCTACTTAACATCAACTTTTTGACTAGTAGTTGTAACTTAGATAAAGTATTTATGTTACTGTTAAATATAAAAAGGTAAAAAAAGCTACACTAACAATTCAACAACGACTGAATGTTTCGGGGAGAACCTGTAGATAAAAAGCCACTCAAGGGTTTGATCTGGACAAAGAAATGAGGAAATCTTTTACGAATGTAAGGGGTTGCTGCTAAGTAGAGCGATAGGTTGCATTTCGACTGAAATGATGCAATATAAGACGTAACAATTGGATGAATAGCAAACTTCGACTTAAAAGATGAAAAAGATGACGTAACAATTGAAAATCTTCGTAATTTTAAAATGACACAATACTGGCAACTTTGTTCCTTACATTACGGGAAGCGCGCTGCATTAAGCAAAACTAAGCTTTTATGCCAAAATTATTCAAGAAAATTAGCTTTCCTTTTGGGGAAAATTTACTTTTGCGCTGAAACTTCATACACTTTAACTGGGTAAGCTGTCAAATTTGCACGAGCGTACAAAATTGCACGAGTGCACAAAATCGCTAAAATAAACTTTTGCACGAAGACACTATGCACGAGGGAATAAAATTGCACGACAATACATTTGCACGGGTTATTTTTTTCTTATTTAATTTATTTTTTTTATTATCACTTTTTACCCTAACGCTTACCCTCGGTCGAAGAATCGAAACGTAGATGCCTAATAAAGTTTTTCATACTGTAATGAAATCAATATTTGATTTTATTATTTTAAATAAATAAGTTAAAAAGGAGTTTTTTGTTTCGACGGCGTAAAACATTCATAATTCTTAGAAATAAGTTATTTTAAACCGAAAACAATAATGAGCTTTCTGAAAACAATTTTCCAAGTTTTTAAAACATCATTGTTTACTCGAAGAAGTTAGTTTCTTTCCAGTGCGTGTATATTGGTGTTTGTGTTTCAAATACGCGTTAGTTAGTTAAGTTTTTGTGCGTTTCGTACGCCGTCTTAAGTCACGATGATGATCAACGCAACATCAAGTTAAGTTCAAGCCAATGAAGTAAAATCTACATCGAAAAAAGTATACGTTTTCTAGTGAAGAATAAGTTACACATTGTCAAGCAACCAGAACACCTAGTCGTGTCTAAGAACATGAATCTAAACGAGTTCCTTGATCGAACAATTCATTGTCGAGACCATAAGTATTTTTGCATACATTTTATTATAATAGACCATTTGTTTATTAACTAATACAGTTCTTTCTTGAGTTTTAAAATGCTACTTGACATTAATTCATAGAGCGTTTCAATCATGACTTGGTAACAAGTTACTTTAAGTTTTGTAACTTTAGTATTGTAAGCTGCTTTTAAGTAAAGCAGTCAGTTTAGCTTAAGTACTTAGAAACCATGTTTAAGACGATAAACATAATCAGTTTAATAAATATTGTTCTGTGGTTATAATACTTTACTATGTTTTCAATAATATTTAATTCAATCTAAAACGATGTAAAAAATGTTTATCTTTAAGAAGTAGCAATAATTGGGTTATAACTTAACAATACTAAATACAAAAAAAAAAATTGTTTAAAAAATAATGAAGATTAACAGTTGTACTCCAAAAGCAAAAAATAAAAAAAGGATCAAAAAAAATATATGTTTGTTAAAAATAAAATCTATTAAAAGGTATAGAAAATTTATATGTATAAATTTTTTTTGCCCTTATAACTATATTTTAACCACTAAAAATACACCTAAAATTGAGTTTTTATTCTTAATAGTTTAAGTTTACTAGTTGTATAAAAGGTTTTTTAATTTGGTCATAATAGGACCCGTAATTAACCTGTTTTCAAGGGCAAACTCTTATTGTCTTGTTTTGTCGAAACCATGTTACAAGGTTTTATAAAAATTTCGTAATATTATCTTTGGCGGGCCGGATTTCACAATGTGCTTTTTTCACATTTTATATTGTAAAAACGTGTTGCAAATTTATCTAATTTTTTTTTCGTACTGATTGTTTAAGACGTTGTGGTTAGTTTTAACAAGTTACTGATTTTATTTTGCTGAACTATGATTTTTTTATTCTATTTGAAAATTACTTCTATAATGTCTTAAAATAAATTATAAAAGTTATTGCTAGTTGCTTATTTTACAGAACTAACTGCACGAAAACTTTTCTCTATAGTTATTTTATTTAATAAGTAATATTATATATATTAAAACCTTAGAAACCAATCATAGAAAAAAAATAAAAGGACTTCTTAAATGATAACAAGTGTTATGCAGAAATTTGAGACATGATTAAATCAAAAACATAATTATTTAAACAAAAAAGTAAAATGGATTTTAAATAACACTTATCAACTACTAGTTTTTATGATTGTTGTTTGTCGCTTATTTTATATATTTATCGTATTTTTTGTTTTTATTTTTATACGTTTGCTTATCTTAGTTAAATTACTAATCAATTTATCTATAATTATGTAATTATAAACTGGTAATCTGTCTCTAATTGATTTTGCTTAACTATGCTAATTAGTATTAATTGAATATTTTCTAATTAAACCTCTAAATGTTTATTTACTCAAAATTTATCTTTAAAATTAGTTGCTAACAAAAGAAGTTGATAATTATTAGCTAAAATCGATTTTACTTGTTTGTTTATAAAAATATTTTTTTAAAGGAATCATGTCTCAAATTTCTAATTAACATATGTATTACAAAAAAGTTATATAGTAGCAAGTAAAAATAATTATGTTATGTTTATTTTATAATTTGTACGCTTAATTTTTTTCGGTCTCTAGTGACGTATTTCTCGATAAGCAGTTTTTTGAATTACACGCACAATCAAAATCACGAAAATACCCTTCTCCGTACCAAATGAAGAGTTGCTCACTAGCTCTGATAGCTTTTTTGCTGATGATAAAGTTCCTAGGAATTCCATTGATCAGAGCGTACTCTGTCCTGCAATTTAATTTATCTTCGCAATCGTGGTTAATGAACCTGGTATGGTTGCCCATTGCGCCCGCGTCAATATCAAAATTCGTGCATGTGCTGAAATAGTAGTTGGTAGCCCCTTTATTCTCACGCCACCTTTTAGTCTTTTCTTCTTTTGAAATAAGCTCGCCTGTATACTCTCCTATTATTGAGTCTGAAAATCAACAAATAATAAGTTTAATATCCAAGCTAGTAGTTTAATTTAAGAATTATTTAGTCAAAATTTTCATTATAACAAAAAAAAGTTGTACATTGAAAAAAAAGTTAAACAATGAAACTTACTTGCTGGTATAGCATGCTTAGCGAACAGCCCACGGCCCATTTTACCACTAAGATTGTCCACATAAAAATGTTTTTCAGGATCGTCAAGGCAGTCATGATTGAACTTTTTTAAACTATCCAGTTCAATAAAAGAAGCTACATGTTTTATCTCATCCAAATAAGTATCGCTTCCAATCACGAGGTGGTTCGTCCAAACATGATGCTTCTCTGTATTGAAATGATAGTAAGGATCAAAAACGTCGTCAGGCCCTTCCTTGAATGTCCTTTTAACTTCGAATTTTCCCTCCAAAGCAATTTTCTTCCATTTTTGCTTGCTTGACGATCGTATTTTAATGCTGAGTGGTGCAAATTTTTTCAACGTATTCCTGATTGGAACACTTCTTATAACGGCCTTCCTTGCTGTCTGCTTTTTGTAGCTTTTTATTCCTGATTGCTTATAAAAACTTGTTTTTACTGGCATTTTATAGTTGAGAAATTTAGCATATAAATGACTATAAATATGTTAGATAAGTAATTTAAGAAACTTATACTGTTATAATATATTTTATATCCGCAGTATGTATCATAAGTTTATCTAAAGCTTGAAAATTTCGAATGATACTTCAACCTTTTTCATATAAACCAGGAAAAACAAATGAGTTATTAGATAAAAATCTAAAACATTATACATAAAGAGTAATATACCAGATTTTATAAATAAAACAAGTTATTATTAAATTGAGTTTTAGAAAATTCTGAATTTTAAAATGTTATTATACCATACCTGATTCCCACATCAACAGTTTTTTTTTTTAAGTGTTAAATAAACAAATTAAAATAGCAACTATTATCAAATCCCTGTAAAAGATGATTAATAATTGATTAAGAAAATGAAGGTAGAGATGGATACCGAACTCAGATACAAAAACCAAGTTGTAAGAAATGCAAGAAATGATAATAAACTATCAACCTAGGAAAAGATAATTGTCAATTAGAATATAAAATGCAATTGAAGCTTACAAAAAAAGAATAAGTTACAGCAGATAATGAAAAATAAACAGCAGGTCTTATCAGTAATGAGAGAAAAAAGTATACTGTGAATCATTGCTAGTGAAACTGCAAAGCATGAAAAAAATCTGTTATCTAATGTTAACAAAATTGAGAACTTTCAAAGGAATTTCAATTTTTAAACACAGGGTGTATCAATTGAAAGATAATGAGAAATCTAAAAATACTAACAAAGTATTACTAGAAAATAGTATTACTGTTCAACAAATTTATTTAATATTATTATTAATTTAATAAAGTGTTGGAAGGAACAAAAAAGAAAGTTAATAAAATAATAAACATTTATAAAATTAAACTTGTTAAATATAACAACTTTAAACAAAATGACTGTTCACTTGACTTATTATATATATACACTCCTAAAACATAAATCTAACAACAAATATAACTACATAACCTGAAACTTTATCTATACTAAGTTAACTTAACACTAACCTTAACAACTGAAAACAACTTTTTTTATGTTCGCATGCGTGTAATTGAACATTTGTGGTTTGTGGTGTGACCTCAGAACTCGAGACAACACTGTTGGGCATAGTATTTTGAGAGAATTTAGGGTTTTATAACCCGCGACGAGTTCAAAAGACTTTTTTGCTTAAATAATTTTCAAATGTTTAGGCTAACCCAGAACATCGACACCTTGTGATGAATTTCCCGTATTTTTTTTAAGTCTTGTTTTTCTAAAAGCGAAATGGTGCAATTCCGTGGATTTGAACTTACCAGGAACAAAAGAACTAGAAAAAACTTACCAGGAATAAAAGAAGGCAGGGATATAAATCTAAAAAAAGTAAAGAAAACATTTAATGCTAAAGTTTAATATAAATGAGGTTAAAATTAAACTATGTTTCTCAATAACAGAGTTTTTATTTGTTCTCTTTCTAACAATAAAATAAACAAAGAATACTTTTCAAGTGAGTCATATGATTTTTTAAATTGTTTTTTTCGAAATACTTTTTAATTTTTGTTATGATCAATATAAAGCTTTTGATAGTAATAGTGGTATTCTAATTACAGAACTTAATTTTGATATTGAGACTGGACAAACTTTTGTTAGTTCACAATACATATCTAGTAACGTTAATCCATTTTAGTTTATAGTAAATGAAACTGAAAAACTACAAATATAATAAGATAAAACAAATCTTCCTAAACAACAGTGTTTAACAGTTACTTGCATATAAAAGATTTTAGAAAAGCTTAGCAGTAACATAATAGAATCGCTGGAAACAACTAGTGTTGATATTAAAGTAGCCTTCAGAACAGATTTAGTTGGAAACTATTTCTCATTGAAAGATCGAATGGATAAATTTTACAGGAGTTGCATCGTTTACAAGTTTCAATGTCCGGGTGACCTGGATACCCAATTCAAGTATAACTCTATAATAAAAAAAATAAAAATAAAAGTTAAAGGGAAAAAATGTACCAGATAAAATATTTCTAAAGTTTAACTTAAGGTAAGTTCTAAACCTAGGATATCTAAAGCCGTGTTTACATTTACAAAATAAATAATAAGCTATTCAAAACTATTTGCAAAAACAGTTTTAAAAGTCAAGTAAAGGTAAAACATAATAAAAAACTGAGAAATAAATTAAAATATCAAAATTAGTCTAAAAAACATACTTTGAAACAAACATTCTAATTAACATAAATCAAAACACTCTTAAATAAAAATTAAATGTATTTTTTTAAATTTAAAGAGTTATCAATGAAATATGCAACAAAAACAAAAAGAAAACTACTTCCTACTTAAAATTTAAATAAATAAAGTTGTTTTCAAAGCTAATTGATATAGTTTATAAACATAACACAAGATTTGCTTATTAGTAAACAGACATGTCAGTAACATAAATCAATCAAAAATAATGCAGTAATATAAAATACAGCAGAAACAGTTTCATCTGGTATGATGCGATAAATGTTGAAGTATATAACGTTACAAAAATTTAAACTCAAAGAAAGCCAGTAGTGAGGATTAGATATCAGTCAAATTCTTAAAAAAGGCAACATTGTATCTCTAGTAACTAAAAAAAACTAATTAGTCAGGTATCCTGTGAAAGTAAGTACCTAAATAGTTTAAAAGTAGCAAAAGTAATACAAATACTCCAGTCAGGCTCAAAAAAGATAACAGGAAAATATAGTATATAACAACTTCCATTTTATCTAATTTAAACAAATCTACAATAAAAACTTATACAATAGTTCCAAAACAGTTTGTAAATTTTTTTACTAAATACAATGACCAATTTTTTTTTCAGATCAGGCTATTCTACCACCTTAGCTTTGAATGAATTAATTGAAGGAGTTCTATAACAATTTATTATAAGTAAAGCTTAATGATCAGTTTTACTAGATGTAAGTAAACTCTTAAATCTTGATAGTGTTAGTAGAGAAGTTTTGTTTAAAACTTAGATTTCTATAGCAGTGGTCTTAAAGCTAATCAAGTTTTGTGTACACTAACCTGAAAAAAATAATTGGTGTGTCCCAAGATATAATTTTTAAAAGCGCCGGTAGTGGTGGGTCTTCGTAAAACTTTTTAATAACATGTTTCTCTCTAAAGCGATATCTCAAGTTATGTTGTGATACTATTATTTATGTTAATGAGATATGTTTTCATGGAACCCACTAGCAGCGCTAATATATCATAATTAAGTTTATTTCTACATGCAAACCTTTAAATAACTCAAGCTGACTCTTGTTATTTGATCCAAATTTTGATGTGCTTTTCTATTTATTTTGCCTTTCTTTCACAATGAGATTTTAGTTATGTGGTTTTGTCTTACATAAATATCAGTTGAACACATCTTCGCAATCACTACAAATCCCCAGTAGAGTTCTTTTAAAATATTTTATTTAACATTAACTACATAATTAAACTAATTCTATGTCTTTAACTTTTTGTGTATTACCTACTTCAAAAAATGATATTCAAACAGAAAAATAACACATGAAAAAGGAGTTAAAAACAGATAAATTCTAAATTATGTATATGTTGTTGCTCTCCGTACAGTTGCTGTAGACATTGTTTCTTTCATAGACTAAATTTTTGCACTTCAAGAAGTTCAGGGTTGTATATGATTGTCACTTCTTTCTGGTAAAAAAACTAAAACCTGAAAATTGAAAAATGTTTTGTTGTGAAGTTTATTACATATAACTAGTACATACTATACTATAAGTTTTAACTAGGCTTAGCATTTAATATAGAGTTTTTCACTCTTTCAAGTAAAAAAGCAATTCTGATTGACCTACAACCAGTTTGTATTTCTTTAAGCTAGTTTAAAATAAGAAAATGTTTATCTATGTTGGCTAAAAACTCAATATCAAATTAAAAATCATATGTGAATAAAACAGTAATTAACTCAACAAATACTTAATTGAAAAAATAGTTTAACATTCAGAAAAATATCAAACTAGTCTAAATTTAAATTAGCTTTTACTAAATGCTACAAACTGTTACTCTATATGCTACTTATGCAAACTTTGGATGGTATTAGTGAGGATATTTTATACTAATGAACAAATACACAACTTAACAATAGTATAAAGGACATCATGTTTAAAAAATACTTTAAAGGGAGACAAATCCATAACAAAGATTTTAAATCTGAGATAATATATTTTAAGAAATGTAAGCCTAGACCAGGGGTCGGCAGGCAGTTTGTGCTCGCAGGCCAAATTTCGAGTTTCAAAAATTTTAGTGGGCCGCAGTTTTGGTTTTAGTGATATGCAAAAAATATTATGGTTCTAGTTTTATTAACAATTTTAGGTTACTTTTATTCAGTTTGTTGTTTTAAAATGATTTTAGCTACACATAGAATACCTAAAAAACTTATAAACATTTATTGGAATCAAAATTTCATTGACTAATATAGTTTAGTCTTAATAAACCATGTAATATTTAAACAGTTAGTAGGTTTAATTTACTGTTTTGTAGATAATAAATTATAGTACTAAATAACTTTTAAACCTAGCTTACAATACCTACAAACAGAATTCAAAAAGAAGAGAGCGGTTTGTTAAAAAAATAAAATTAAGAAATTATTTATATCTAAGTGTACTTCGACATAACTAGTTTTTTTTAAATTTTAGTTTAAATTAAGTAAATAATGAATTGCCACGGTTTGGATTTGCAGCGTTCTTTTGCCTTTTCATGCAAGCTGTCTGTTGAAAATGGTATCTGTTCTTGAGTCTTAGTACGTACTTTACGAGAGTGCGTACCTGCTCTATGTATGTAGTGTAGCTGGTAAACTTTATATACAATGAGCAAGATTAATACAAGGATAAATAAGTGCATGTGATGAAAAAAAGAATAGTTTGACTCTCTTGAGGTAGCCAAAATACAATATTTTCAACAGCAACATTTGAGCATCATACGCGTATACATAGTGTTACACTATTAAGAGAGGCACTTGTAGTGTGTCAGAAAGCGAGCTGACGACCTAGTCAGCTTAGGGATTTTACAATGTAAAGCTACAACGAATAAATCCCTAGACGTCTAAGCGGGTAGACGTCGTGAAGGCGGGTTGTGTGTTAGTGTGTTTGCAGGCATACAGATTATAGCTTGAGTCGACTTGGCCGTCGACTCGAGCTAGAGTCGAAAGACCGCAGCTAGGCGATCAAAGGTCGTATAGCAGACCTCATTGAATAAGCACGAAGGGAACGTAAAGCGAGAGCAAGGCACGTACCGTCCTAAGCAAGCCGTTAAGCATAAAAGCCGCACTCTCGCAAGGCAGTATATGAACGAGCTCTGACATGATTCAGCCCAGTTGAAAGTACGTTTGAGTGCAAAGATGAATTGATTAAGGAATGCATTTCTAGAAGTGAAGCTTCGGACGGGCGACTGAAGCAGAGTAGGCGAGGTACTAGAAAATGCGAAGGTGTAGCACTCAAAATGTAACATGTAAAAAAGCGGCATAATCTCATGGTCGCTTTCAAAGTCAGAGGTCAGTTGAAGCGAAATGTTTTGGAAGGGAAGCAGGAGCTTCGAGAAAACATTTGTAAAACAGCGGGAGGTCTGTTTTTTCGAAAAGTTGTTGAAAATGAATTTTTGGGTTGTGAGAAGGGTGGAGAGAATAAAGAAAGAAAAGTTGGAAAAATTTTGAGCAAAAAAGCCGTCCGAATTCGCCCGCGGGCGAATTCGGACGGCTTTTTTGCTCAAAATTTTTCCAACTTTTCTTTCTATAATTTTTCAAAGGTGTTCGACAAAAGTCGAACGCCTTTTTTTTACCCAAAATTTTTTTTGGCTACCTCAAGAGAGTCAGAGTTTTTTGCCTAGTACTATATATTTTTCAAAGGTGTTCGACGAAAGTCGGATGCCTTTTTTTTACCCAAAAATTTTTTAGGCTGCCTCAAGAGAGTCAGAGTTTTTTCCCTAGTAATGATTATTTTATCAATTTCACTGATGTCTTAAATTTTGAACGTTGCTGCCGAAAGGTTAGCACCATTATTTTTTATATATAATTTTGATAAAAAATGTTAGAGTTTTTAAAATTACAACTATCAATAGCCTTATTAGAGAAATGTAGAAAATATTTTTTACTTTTGATACTTATAATAAATTAAGATTTAATTTATAAAGATATAATCAAAACAATGATAGTAAAAAGGCTTGTTTGTTATTTGAAATATGTAAGATAAAAATATTACAAATTAAACTTTATATTTCAGGTTAGAACTTTTATATTTCAAATTGAAAATAAGTTTTAATGTTCTTAACAAAATTACGCATTGAAATTTTCAACATTTTCACGTTTCTAAGACATGCTTTATTTTTTAATAAAGTTTTAAACTAATGGGAATTTACTTACAAACGAGAACTATAAAAGTAAGCATGCCAAAAAAAAAAACTTAAGCACGTGTACATATATTACTTAACCTGATAAGATAATAAATCCAATTGTACAAACAAAAACAAACTAAACTCGTATCTGTGCCAACGAACAACTATGTCAAAAAGAAAATTAAAAGTGTTGTTTTATAATTAGAATTTTTTTTTGTATCTGACACTTAATGAAGCAAACTGTTTAATTCAACGTTGATACTCTTTTTAGTACTTGTGTGCAGTTTTCTATATAGTTTTCTATACAATAAACAAATTTTTAGGTAGCAGGCATTTTGATTAATTTTGTTAAACGTTTGTAATTCATTTAATTTGTTCTTAAAAATAAAAGAATATGGTTTAGTTTGTTAAATAAAACGACAAAAACCGATAAAACATTTAGTGTAGTTGAGAAACAAGTAGCTTATGTATAAAAACGATTTATGTGATTCAATCATGTAATTTAGTTTAGTTAACATAAGGCATATTTAAGTATAGACAGCTATATGTAACTATACTGATTTTGTTTGAGTCAACTATCATAGACAAGTTCTCAATTAATGAAAAATAAAGATACTTCACATTTTTTTATACATGCGCAAGTACTTGGTAAAAACTTTAAATAACTAAACAAAAAGCTTGCGAAACATAGGCTACTCCCACAACTGATTTCTGAATACAATCTAGTTTCGTTTAGTTTTCTTTTATCGCTCGTTTTATTTATTTAATTATAAAGTTTTAAGTTTTAAACTTAAAACTTATCGGCTCGTTAACCATTGTAAAACCATGTGGTGTACGACTCGAAAACCGAAAAGTTCTTTCGAATACCAGGTCTTTAGAAGAAACTTTTTAATGCTTTTTTTGCGGTTCAACGAACAATAAAAAATTGAAAAGGGAAGGTTAAAAAAAAGCTACTAGACGAAGTGGTCTAACGTTTTCACGCGTTGTCAAACTCTTGTAATCAACATATTTTTCTCTATACTTAGCTAGACGCTCAAAAATGTAACGGCGACTTTTGCGAGACTAAGTGTCTGTTTCCATTATATGATCATTAAAAACTTCACTTTCAGCTAAGTTTACTTATAGAATATGGTTTTATAAAAGCATGTCTTGGTAGTTAATTATTTTGATTTAAGTAAAGTACTTGACAAATACAGGTATTTCTCATAAAACTATTCGCAGATTTTTGACAATTACGGACGACGCAAGTTGATTTTACGAGAAAAGCTATTGAAAACAGAAAAAAAGTCTAATAAAAGAGATGAGTACAAATTATATTGAAAATAAGAGGTATACTCATTTAGACATTTTGCAATAGCGTTATGAACGCTTTTCAACAATCTATCTGGAGTATTTTAAAGTTATGTAATTTAACATAATCTAATGAACGTAAAGATAACTTATGAAAAATATAAAAATCAACAAACGTGCGAAGATTTAAAACTGTAAACTTTGAAAAACCGTCTTTTTTTACGATCAAAGTTAAACACAATATTTTATTTAAACAAAGCGTCATGCGACTAAAATAAAGCAAATTTATAATTTAAACAAAAGAGTCGTTAATAATATAGCTTTGGTAGTTACAGCACAACACCTATGACAGAACTACTCTTATATATCTTATACTACTTAAACAACGATTACTTGTCGAATTTTTTCATGATATTAAGGTACTTCATAAAGAGAAACATATTACAAAATAGAAGCAAATTGATTTAGTGACATTTAATTTTATACTCGTTTAATCAAAACTAACATTTAAACGGTTAAATATGTAGTTGCTATCTTGCATAGTTGGTCATTTCATGCAGTTAGTTTTTGTATATGAACTGAAGAAAGACCTAAATAAAAATATCAGAAGCGTTATCTTTTACAAAGCTTGAGCTTTATTTAATACGCAAGTGAAAACTTCCAACAAGAAACAAAATCAAATACTAAAACTATTAAGAAAGGTTGATTTAGAAATACATTTATTTTAAGAAAACATCTGTTTAATGCTCATTCCGAAGTCAATACACTGCGAAGAACAGTCCTGGACAAAAAATTTATGTAACTGTGGCGTATTAGTTGATAACCGAAAGGTTTTTCGTACACCAGGTCCTTAGATCAAACTTTTATTGAGTGTTTCTATCGACGTTCAACAAACTGACTGTACATACGAACTAACTTCCAAGCATGTATAAAAATTTTGATATATATATGGCAAGTTTCCTTCAAGTTGCGTAAACAAGTCGAACATTTGTGTAATATATTTATTAAACGGTAATAAAAACTATGCAAGCTGTGTTAGTATAAGTGTCACTATATAATATTTCAAGAAAATTGCAGCTATACTCTGATAAATCACTTATTCGGGTAAAAATAGTTTTTTCTCAAAAACTCGATTTCATTTTATCTTTACAAGAATTCTGGACATTATGAAAAAGTTGCTTTTAAATAATGGTGATGCTTTAAAAAATATATATACTTAAGTATATTATCCAATAATCTATTGTGTGTGTCTTAAGATATTTCTCTTGATAAAGATGCCCTCATAAATATCTTATTTTTAATACAACTTACATAGTACTTATACATTTGCAAATATGAACCACAAAATATGTCCTAACTTATCGTTTCCTATCTTATGGGATCAATAAAAACTGCTACGGATAGAAATGAAGACATGTCTTCTTAAAATGAACAACATTGTACTTGTGGAAACTTTACTAAAATTAATAGTAACAATAATTTTGCTTTAAACGACTACTTTAAATCAATTAAATAAACTAATTATCAAACCCAGAATTATTAACTCTTAAACCTAAAAATTATATAACAAACATTAAATTATAACTGACTGATAGTTTAATTTGCGATAAAACAAAAATATTTATATAAAAATTGAGATTCATTTCCGGTTGTTGCCCGTCCAGTTGCACAAACTGTTCTTCAGATCCAAGTTGCTTCCTTTAAAATTTATTTATAGTTATACTACTTAATACCATATAGACTATTATGTTTTTTTGTTTGTTTAAAACTCTATTTGGTTGAAAAAAGACTAATTAAATATTATTTAGTTTTTAAGCATATTTTTCGGTTTAGTATAAATTAAATGCAATTCCGTGCTATTAATAAATAATACAGGCACAACTGTTATTAGATACACAAAAAGTAGCAGACTAGCTTAAATTAATTTTTACAATAGTAATTTTTTAAAAACTTAAATAATGTCAAAGGAGTAAACTAAAACAAAAATATTTTGGAGACTTAAATTTAATACTAATAAATCACATAAAAAAAGCCAAAAATAATAAGGTTTTACTACTAATTACGTATTTAAAATACTTCATAAACATTAGTTTTACACTGAAAACGATAAGATACATATTAAATTAAATACTTTACCATTACTCAGAGACGATTATAAGTTTATTAATTCGGTAGACTAAAAATAATAATATTTTAGGTGTTAGGGATATAAATTATTTTGACTTATATTTCATATATATTTATGTTAATCGAAAATTGTTAATGAAAAAACATTATACTGACGTGGAAACAAATACACCAGTGATTTAGCTCGATTAAAAGATGTAGTCCTTTTATCAATGTTTAAATAGATGTTTAATTAAAAACAAAGCATTGTCTTTGAAAAAATTTACAACCTACTAGAAATTAAATAAACATTAAAACACTATCTGAAAGCATGCTGTTTAAATAAAATGTTAAGTTAACATTACAAAAAATACTACGTTAAACCACTATCAAAGCTGCTACAATTTTCACACAACTACTTGAAAAAGACTTACATCTTTAACTAAATAATAAATAAACCGGTAGAACTTTTTTAGTAGAGAAAGCTATAAACGAGTGTAAACAAAATTACTTCATTTAAAATCATTTAAAATGTATGTATATGCATTTAGTATTTAACATTAATATTCTAACAAAACTTAGTAAACTATTACTAAATTTAAATAAAAAATATTGACAAATACATTGCATTTTTATTGAAGTAGAAAACTTTTCTAAACACACTTATCAACTACTGTTGTGTTTAACTAAGCTATAAATAGTATTAACATGTATTAAAGTTACTTATTGGTTACTTCATTATAAGTTTAAATAAAAATGTGAAATAAATACTGTTTAAATAAAAATTTTTTGAAAATTAAATAGACAATACTTTTTAAGCATAAGTTAATAGAAAACAACTTAAGATGGTAAAAGGATATTACAATAAAGTATATACATATGAAACTTTTAGAGTCAATAATAATAATAGATAAGGCTATGAAAACATTAGAAGTAAAATATAATCATCTGAACTTAAATAATTACTTATGTAAAAGGAATAAAGCAAGTTATGTATTTAAAAACTAAAATTTCAGAACATGTTATAGTATACTTACGCAATTAAAAAAAGTATTTAAAGTAAACTGAACAAAAATATTTAAACATTAAAAAAAAACAACTATAACAGTTTGTACAAGTTAGTATTGTAAACTATTAATAAAAAGAATATGTTATTATCTATACATAGTAATACTTATTCATTTAACATAACTTTTTTCCTTTACATTAATTTGGTAAAAAAAGAAGTATTGCTATGTAAAAGTATACTAAAAATAAAAAATATTTTAAATTAATTACTAATAAATTTTAAAGTTATTTCTATACTTTCTTTTATTAGTAAAATTATTAAAATTTTATTAAAGGCTGAAACTTTTTAAATATTGACTCTCTAATAAGTCAAGTATGTTAATCAATAATTCTAACTACCTTTCTTAACTCCGCCAGTTGATAGTTTGTAGCGCTGATAGAGGTCACTTCGGCTTACGTGTGTCATCAAAGCTCCGTGTCACTCAAACTTATTTCCTTCCACAACATGTTTACTTGACTGTAAAATAAATATATTATAATTCATACACATTTGATTAAAGTTTTATAAAAATTGAAATAACTGGTTAATAATCTAACTGTTTTAAAAAGTTAACTGATTGTTAAAGTTTGTGCGAGTTTAAAACTAAAAAAAACTTACTTGGACACACAAACTTGCTAAACTTAAACCTTGAGACTTCCAGTCTCCACAGTGTGCTCAGTAGGGTTCATAAAAATTATTTTACTGTAAACAACTAATCAAGTCAGATGAAAAATGTGTTTGTAATTAAAGCTGTTTTCTTTTGTGAATATTGGAAAAGTCCAGTTATAACATAAATTTTAAAAGTTCTTATTTTTAGACATTCAAAAGATGACAAAACACTGTCTTTATAGTGAATTGTCCACAACTTTAGTTTTATTTATTTAGTTTGCACAGCTTCTGAAAGCATAAAGACCACTATGACCTGCAAGCACAATAGAAGTAAACAGTTTTTAAATATACTAATAAAAAAAATAGCATATTAAGTAATGTGTTACATAAAATGATAAACTAGTATCAAAGTGTCATTATTGCTCCTTCTCTTTTTTACTAATAACAAGTTGCAATTTAATAAAACAAAACAAAGAGCATAGTTGCACAATTTAATTTTTTTTAATAAACTTTAAAATGTATCAGATGTCAAATTATAGATGGCTACAATTCTTTTTTGTAAGATAATGAAAGTAAAGTTCTGACTTTTTAAAGCTACCTAGATAAGGTTATGAGTTTTTATGTTTAGTTTAAAATCTTCACCAACTCACTTTTAAATCTATATAAATTTTCTAAAGCTTTGATGTTATTGTTATACACCAGGGTTTCCCAAACTTTTTTACTAATGGCCCCCTTCAACATATAGGTTACTCAAAAACTACGAAAAAATACACATATGAGCTTTTTTTTTGCTCTTCAACTGCAACTCCAGAATATCTAGTGTAAGTTTCAAGTTATAGCCTCATGGCCATGGCCCCCCTGTGGCTCCTTTACTGCTCATGGCCCCCCCTCTTCCCCCTTTGCTGCTCATGGCCCCCTAGGGGGCCACTTTGCCAACTTTGGGAAACCCTGTTATACATCATAAAAACTTAATGGATCAACTTAAAATTTAAATATAAGGATCTATTTGAAACAAATGTCTCCAAGTGCAGTAACCTCTTCAAAAATAAGGACCTGTTTTGCAACTAGAACTTTCCTTTAAAAAGAAGTGTAATCATGTAAAATAATTTTTGTTTCATAATAAACCTTGCTTCACAATCATATTTAGTATAAAATTGTAGGTTTGTTTATAAATTAATGTTTAAAAGTTTCACCACTATCAAGCTCCCATTATGTGAATTCAAATTATTTAAAATTAAGTTTTTTTAATGTTGTTTAATCTATAATATCATTTGAACATAACATTAACATGGTTGTCACCTTTTAGAGCAAAAAAAGCTTGAAAAGACAGTCTGAGTAGGGATAAAATTTTATAAAAAAATTAATTATAACAGTAATAATAATCAAGCTCAAATACTAAAATAATATAAATAGGACTTGATAAAAGATTTGTTTAAGAAAGAATATGTTTAAATTCCTTATATTTAAGAAAAGTGTACAAACTATCTAAGTTTTGAAAAAAAAATGTACAAGCTTAAGTTTACTTAGCTGGGTGGCAATTCTGCTTAAGACATTTGAACAAAAAGTTCAAAAGAGTATTTGATGTGTCACTCTTAAACTAAAACTTTGACTAACCTAAATATAAATTTTTCCCTTAAAAGAAATCAATCTTAAGTAAAACATTAATGGGCAGTTGTATGAAAAGTAGTAAAAAATCAAGATTGTAGTCCTGACAGAGATAAAAAAAGGTAAAACTATGAAAATTTTTATATAAAATGAGAAAAATTAAAGGCAAAAGTGGAAGTAGTACTAACATGCATAATGAAACTTTACTAAGGTTGAGAAGCCATTGAAAAATCTTTATTTTAGTTCAAAAATTTTTTTAAATGAACTTCAAGAAAAAAAATAACAAACTGAAACTTTTGTAGAAATCTGTTTAAGTGTTAATAAATTTACATGTTTGTTAGTTAATTAAATTAATGCTAAGTTTAAAACTTAAATTGACAGAACTTTGACAACTATAAAAGTATTAAAGTTGCACATATAATGGGACACTGGAATAGATATTTTTGAAGCAGGCTCAATTAATGTTTAAATTTTATTCATATTTAAAACTGTGCATTATTTTAAAATAAAGTTCAGTATACTATTTGACTAACTTAATTTAACAGTGTGGCCACTGGTTTATTGTAAATTTCTTCCAGATTTTTAGATATAATTTAATTGTTTATTTTTACTATATAATTAAAACTATATTAAAAACAAATGTCTAAAACACTATAGTATCATTAAATAATACTATGGTTATAATTGTTTGTTTTTATTGATAAAGAATTTTATTTTTTAGAGAATTTTTATATCTCAACAAAATTTTACTACTTCACATGTAAAAGTAGTTCTAAATTCCAGGTTTTTTAGAGGTATTTGTTCAAAACTACAATTTTTTTCAAATTTCACTAACTACAGGTTATGCAGGGGTTTTTGTAAAATTTGTCTAAAAAGTCAAATTCCAGGTTTTTCAAGGACTCCAGATTTTTTTAGCACCCTGTTTTAATTATATTTTGTACCTTTAGTGATTTAGGTAACTATGATTGTATACAACATAATAGTAACTGTAACAAAATTTAGAATAATGTCTTTTAGTATGATGTTAAATTTGGTACAAAAACTTGTAAATACAAAAGCAAATTTACATACCTTGAAAGTTTGAAAAGGGAGTTATTCCTGTGGAGCTCTGGGTTTCATTTTGTTTAGGATGACTTTCATCATTGAAGATCAGGAGGACAGTGAATATAGTTCTAAAAATTTATAACCTAAAATTAACATAGAATAACAAAATTTTTAAATAAATTTGTAGAGAAGTTTATTCAATTTTACAGAATAATTTGATGTCATGGTTTAAATGTCACAACTTACTTGGTTTTAATTGAACATGCCTCTGTGCCAAGGTATAAACAATAAGAGACAACAATTGCTTTTTTTTCACTACAAATAATGAAACAACCATTTTAGAAGTGTTAATAAACATTTGAAAATTCGCTAAAAACTAGTACCAGAGAACAGTTTTACAATAAACACAAAAAAGGCATATTAATTTCTCGCTAACCTTTCAAGGCTTAAATAACTTAAAGTCAAAAATTGCAAAGCACAAAGTTATAAGCAATAAATTATCATTAAACCTAATAGTTTTTTTTTCAGAGCTTTATTTTTTAGCAACTGGATTTTCATAGTTATTGAGTAAGTAAATATATAATAGTTTGTAAGCTAAGAGCGCTTTGTTAATGATATAATATTTTATTTTGTTGTATAACATTAAATCTACTTTTAAAAAGACTAGTATTAAACAAAAGACAAGACCTGTTTAGGAAAAATATGAATTACAAAAGCTTTACTTTTATACTACTCAAGTTTAAAACCTAAACATTAATGTTTGTTATTCATACGTTTTTTTAAGTTAATATTTTTTAGTTATCGGCAATAAATAAGTAAGTTTCAGCTTAAAACATTAGTAAACAATGATTAAAAAAATGTACTAAAATATTACAACTAGGCTTATAATTTTGTAGTTCGTAGCTATTTATTATATTATTATTATTAAAGCGTTAAAAAACCTTAAATTATAAGTCAAGGGACAGATATTTTACCACCAACCTAGATCAATGACAAGGATATCGCAAATGTGAAAAACTTTGGATACCTTAGCTTCAGACTCCCACCCGTTGATCAAACTCATAGTTAGACACAGAAATAACTAGTCGCATAGGTAAGGCCTCAGGCACTTTCGCTTGTTTGTCTGCAAGAGTATGGGGTAACCAAAGTTAAGCATTCTTACAAAGTCTAACGTTTATTGTTCCTGTGTATGCAGTACTCTGCTATACGGTAGCGAAATAAGGATATTTACTAGCGTCCTGGAGAAGAAAAAACAATACCTTTCATTAACAATGCCTTTGTCGCATCCTTAGAATTGCATGGAATCAAAAGATCACCAACGAGGAAGTGTTGAGACGTACTTGTGATACTACCATGTGGTTTACCCTCAGTCAGCGCAGGTTTCGCTGGGTCGTTCATGTTCTGAGGATGAGTGCTGAGCGAATCCCAAAGTTTGTCAATTGCACACGCTACAGAGGTCGTCCAACATTACGTTTTAACGACGTATGCAAGCGTGACCTAAAAAGCTGGAATATAAGAACTGGTGAATGGGAATCGTTTGCAAATGACCGTGCCAAATAAAGATCTACTGTTAACAAAAGTCTGAATGAAAGGAAAAAAGAACTTTAAGAAAACGAAAAAATGAAATGAGAAGCGCAATGAATTTTATCAATTTGATTTTATTTATTTGTATTTTTATTTACTATTGACGCTTTTTTTAAATGTTTGTTGGATTCTTATAGTAATCTGTTATAGTTATGCTTAAGTTGGATCTTCTTGTCAGTTACATAGTTAGAATTTTTTCAAGGCAAGTAAATTTTAAAAATTAGACCTGCAAAAATTTAATATTCAGATATCCAACTATTACAGTTTATAAGTTATGCTGAAGTCTAGCGCTGCGGTTGTTTACAAATCTGTTACTTTTTTATAGTCAATTAGCTTTTATTTTCAGCTTAAGAATTTGCACAAGTTGTTCTATAACTTGCACAGGCCTACTTAGATAACCAAACTTATACAGAAGTTAGGCGAACTTGAACATTTTTCTTTTATTTCTAATCTTCGTATACCATAAAAAGTAACTGAAATTTTAAAGAAAGTTTACTAGAAGAGATTTGATCTCATTTTTTTAATTTAAATTTCAAAGGTTTAAAAAAAGTTTGTTGGTTCCCAGCAAAATTTACTGCTCTAAAGTTGAACTGTCTCTCAAAATAAACTGAAAATGTGCCAATTATGTAGTCAACAATACTACCTAAAACTTAAAACTTTTTGAATTATGCCGCTTTTATAACAAGTTTTTACAAAAAATGAATGTTAATTACAACTGATACTTAAAAAACTTCAACTTCAGCAAAACAAACTTATTTGTATTAAGTTTTTTGAAACTTTACCTGAACATTGTACTAAAAATATTCTTTTAATTATCGAACGTTGGCTAAAAATTAATTTTAAAGGTAAAATACGTTTATACAATTAATTTTAGAAATAAAAATTCTATAAAACCAAAAACTAATAAACTTAATTAAGATATCAGCCTTTGTTTTATCTTTTTATAGTGAGTCTTTAATTACAACTTATTAAAAGCATAATAGAACAACAAATACATTGTTACATTAGCGGTTATTATACACAATGGAAGTTAAAAGTGAAAACAGATATGTTAAGTTACTAACTATTTGATTAAAGTAAACGTTTTCCGTATTCGTAAATTAAATCTTTGTTTTTGTTGCATAAATTATTTTATTATTCATGAAAGTCACAAGCTAAACTTTAAAAATATGATGATTGACCTAAGAAACTATTTGATATTTTTCTAATTAAGTTAATATTATTCAAGATATTGGTAAACTTCGGCCTATGGTAAAAACGTAGAAAGCAAACTAAAAACTGCTGCAGGTACTTTTAAGCTTAAACTGTACTTGTTTGAAACAATTTAGAAAAAGTTAAAACCCAAAACTTATTGATAGTTATTACTCAACTATTGTTTTTTGTTTAAATACCATTTATTTAGAATTTAGATAGTTATATTTATTATGATTAAAATATTATTGAAACAACTGCAGTCCCGCAAGACTTATTTTTATACTAGGGGTACGCAACGTTTTTCTATATACGGGCCGGATCCGGAAAAAATTATTCTTTAGCGGGCCGGAGCATTTTGAGTTAGTGATTTACCGGATCCAGCCGAATAATGAGTTTTTAGATTTGAATCCGACTAGATACTTATTTTAAGTCGAGATACGGATCTGGTCGGATTCTTATGTAAATAAAAGTTTCGGATCCGGCCATAATTTAATTTTATGGATACAGTTGATCACTTTTTTACATCCTTCAAATTGAAAAAACTTTCTCAAGTCTGACAACTTAAGATGTAGATTGAGACATGTCAGAATTTTAAATAATGTCTATAAGTAGAATTGACATTGTAATTGACAAAGGTACGTATGTAAAAAAAAAAACACTTTGCTTGGGATATTTCACTAAAAGATATTCTAACTAATTTAGAGCAACACAAAATATTAGGACAAAATAGTGTGTTTATTAGTACACATTATTTTATAAAGTAGTTTTTTATCATATTTTTTTAGTCAAATTCTTACAGTGATTTGTAAAAATATGATACAAAGTTTTATACAAGTTTTGTAATATTGACCCTTTGCAGGCCTGTAAATTTTCTAGCGGGCCAGTAATTTTCATTTGCGGGCCGGATCCGGCCCGAGGGCCGTACGTTAGCCACTTTTTAAGGAAGCTTGGCTTGTTACTTGTAAAAGACTGCTGACACCTGTTTGTATACTAGTTTTTAATTTAAACATAATATTTTAATTATTTAGATCAATCAAATATTACGACAAATATCTCTACTACAGGGTTTTCAAAACTTTTTTTAAAAAACCCCTTTAAAGAAGTTAAAAAAGCTATGGCCTCATCCAACAAGATTTTTCGAAAAACTACCATTAAAAGCAATTAATTTTTTTTAGCTACTTAACATCAACTTTTTGACTAGTAGTTGTAACTTAGATAAAGTATTTATGTTACTGTTAAATATAAAAAGGTAAAAAAAGCTACACTAACAATTCAACAACGACTGAATGTTTCGGGGAGAACCTGTAGATAAAAAGCCACTCAAGGGTTTGATCTGGACAAAGAAATGAGGAAATCTTTTACGAATGTAAGGGGTTGCTGCTAAGTAGAGCGATAGGTTGCATTTCGACTGAAATGATGCAATATAAGACGTAACAATTGGATGAATAGCAAACTTCGACTTAAAAGATGAAAAAGATGACGTAACAATTGAAAATCTTCGTAATTTTAAAATGACACAATACTGGCAACTTTGTTCCTTACATTACGGGAAGCGCGCTGCATTAAGCAAAACTAAGCTTTTATGCCAAAATTATTCAAGAAAATTAGCTTTCCTTTTGGGGAAAATTTACTTTTGCGCTGAAACTTCATACACTTTAACTGGGTAAGCTGTCAAATTTGCACGAGCGTACAAAATTGCACGAGTGCACAAAATCGCTAAAATAAACTTTTGCACGAAGACACTATGCACGAGGGAATAAAATTGCACGACAATACATTTGCACGGGTTATTTTTTTCTTATTTAATTTATTTTTTTTATTATCACTTTTTACCCTAACGCTTACCCTCGGTCGAAGAATCGAAACGTAGATGCCTAATAAAGTTTTTCATACTGTAATGAAATCAATATTTGATTTTATTATTTTAAATAAATAAGTTAAAAAGGAGTTTTTTGTTTCGACGGCGTAAAACATTCATAATTCTTAGAAATAAGTTATTTTAAACCGAAAACAATAATGAGCTTTCTGAAAACAATTTTCCAAGTTTTTAAAACATCATTGTTTACTCGAAGAAGTTAGTTTCTTTCCAGTGCGTGTATATTGGTGTTTGTGTTTCAAATACGCGTTAGTTAGTTAAGTTTTTGTGCGTTTCGTACGCCGTCTTAAGTCACGATGATGATCAACGCAACATCAAGTTAAGTTCAAGCCAATGAAGTAAAATCTACATCGAAAAAAGTATACGTTTTCTAGTGAAGAATAAGTTACACATTGTCAAGCAACCAGAACACCTAGTCGTGTCTAAGAACATGAATCTAAACGAGTTCCTTGATCGAACAATTCATTGTCGAGACCATAAGTATTTTTGCATACATTTTATTATAATAGACCATTTGTTTATTAACTAATACAGTTCTTTCTTGAGTTTTAAAATGCTACTTGACATTAATTCATAGAGCGTTTCAATCATGACTTGGTAACAAGTTACTTTAAGTTTTGTAACTTTAGTATTGTAAGCTGCTTTTAAGTAAAGCAGTCAGTTTAGCTTAAGTACTTAGAAACCATGTTTAAGACGATAAACATAATCAGTTTAATAAATATTGTTCTGTGGTTATAATACTTTACTATGTTTTCAATAATATTTAATTCAATCTAAAACGATGTAAAAAATGTTTATCTTTAAGAAGTAGCAATAATTGGGTTATAACTTAACAATACTAAATACAAAAAAAAAAATTGTTTAAAAAATAATGAAGATTAACAGTTGTACTCCAAAAGCAAAAAATAAAAAAAGGATCAAAAAAAATATATGTTTGTTAAAAATAAAATCTATTAAAAGGTATAGAAAATTTATATGTATAAATTTTTTTTGCCCTTATAACTATATTTTAACCACTAAAAATACACCTAAAATTGAGTTTTTATTCTTAATAGTTTAAGTTTACTAGTTGTATAAAAGGTTTTTTAATTTGGTCATAATAGGACCCGTAATTAACCTGTTTTCAAGGGCAAACTCTTATTGTCTTGTTTTGTCGAAACCATGTTACAAGGTTTTATAAAAATTTCGTAATATTATCTTTGGCGGGCCGGATTTCACAATGTGCTTTTTTCACATTTTATATTGTAAAAACGTGTTGCAAATTTATCTAATTTTTTTTTCGTACTGATTGTTTAAGACGTTGTGGTTAGTTTTAACAAGTTACTGATTTTATTTTGCTGAACTATGATTTTTTTATTCTATTTGAAAATTACTTCTATAATGTCTTAAAATAAATTATAAAAGTTATTGCTAGTTGCTTATTTTACAGAACTAACTGCACGAAAACTTTTCTCTATAGTTATTTTATTTAATAAGTAATATTATATATATTAAAACCTTAGAAACCAATCATAGAAAAAAAATAAAAGGACTTCTTAAATGATAACAAGTGTTATGCAGAAATTTGAGACATGATTAAATCAAAAACATAATTATTTAAACAAAAAAGTAAAATGGATTTTAAATAACACTTATCAACTACTAGTTTTTATGATTGTTGTTTGTCGCTTATTTTATATATTTATCGTATTTTTTGTTTTTATTTTTATACGTTTGCTTATCTTAGTTAAATTACTAATCAATTTATCTATAATTATGTAATTATAAACTGGTAATCTGTCTCTAATTGATTTTGCTTAACTATGCTAATTAGTATTAATTGAATATTTTCTAATTAAACCTCTAAATGTTTATTTACTCAAAATTTATCTTTAAAATTAGTTGCTAACAAAAGAAGTTGATAATTATTAGCTAAAATCGATTTTACTTGTTTGTTTATAAAAATATTTTTTTAAAGGAATCATGTCTCAAATTTCTAATTAACATATGTATTACAAAAAAGTTATATAGTAGCAAGTAAAAATAATTATGTTATGTTTATTTTATAATTTGTACGCTTAATTTTTTTCGGTCTCTAGTGACGTATTTCTCGATAAGCAGTTTTTTGAATTACACGCACAATCAAAATCACGAAAATACCCTTCTCCGTACCAAATGAAGAGTTGCTCACTAGCTCTGATAGCTTTTTTGCTGATGATAAAGTTCCTAGGAATTCCATTGATCAGAGCGTACTCTGTCCTGCAATTTAATTTATCTTCGCAATCGTGGTTAATGAACCTGGTATGGTTGCCCATTGCGCCCGCGTCAATATCAAAATTCGTGCATGTGCTGAAATAGTAGTTGGTAGCCCCTTTATTCTCACGCCACCTTTTAGTCTTTTCTTCTTTTGAAATAAGCTCGCCTGTATACTCTCCTATTATTGAGTCTGAAAATCAACAAATAATAAGTTTAATATCCAAGCTAGTAGTTTAATTTAAGAATTATTTAGTCAAAATTTTCATTATAACAAAAAAAAGTTGTACATTGAAAAAAAAGTTAAACAATGAAACTTACTTGCTGGTATAGCATGCTTAGCGAACAGCCCACGGCCCATTTTACCACTAAGATTGTCCACATAAAAATGTTTTTCAGGATCGTCAAGGCAGTCATGATTGAACTTTTTTAAACTATCCAGTTCAATAAAAGAAGCTACATGTTTTATCTCATCCAAATAAGTATCGCTTCCAATCACGAGGTGGTTCGTCCAAACATGATGCTTCTCTGTATTGAAATGATAGTAAGGATCAAAAACGTCGTCAGGCCCTTCCTTGAATGTCCTTTTAACTTCGAATTTTCCCTCCAAAGCAATTTTCTTCCATTTTTGCTTGCTTGACGATCGTATTTTAATGCTGAGTGGTGCAAATTTTTTCAACGTATTCCTGATTGGAACACTTCTTATAACGGCCTTCCTTGCTGTCTGCTTTTTGTAGCTTTTTATTCCTGATTGCTTATAAAAACTTGTTTTTACTGGCATTTTATAGTTGAGAAATTTAGCATATAAATGACTATAAATATGTTAGATAAGTAATTTAAGAAACTTATACTGTTATAATATATTTTATATCCGCAGTATGTATCATAAGTTTATCTAAAGCTTGAAAATTTCGAATGATACTTCAACCTTTTTCATATAAACCAGGAAAAACAAATGAGTTATTAGATAAAAATCTAAAACATTATACATAAAGAGTAATATACCAGATTTTATAAATAAAACAAGTTATTATTAAATTGAGTTTTAGAAAATTCTGAATTTTAAAATGTTATTATACCATACCTGATTCCCACATCAACAGTTTTTTTTTTTAAGTGTTAAATAAACAAATTAAAATAGCAACTATTATCAAATCCCTGTAAAAGATGATTAATAATTGATTAAGAAAATGAAGGTAGAGATGGATACCGAACTCAGATACAAAAACCAAGTTGTAAGAAATGCAAGAAATGATAATAAACTATCAACCTAGGAAAAGATAATTGTCAATTAGAATATAAAATGCAATTGAAGCTTACAAAAAAAGAATAAGTTACAGCAGATAATGAAAAATAAACAGCAGGTCTTATCAGTAATGAGAGAAAAAAGTATACTGTGAATCATTGCTAGTGAAACTGCAAAGCATGAAAAAAATCTGTTATCTAATGTTAACAAAATTGAGAACTTTCAAAGGAATTTCAATTTTTAAACACAGGGTGTATCAATTGAAAGATAATGAGAAATCTAAAAATACTAACAAAGTATTACTAGAAAATAGTATTACTGTTCAACAAATTTATTTAATATTATTATTAATTTAATAAAGTGTTGGAAGGAACAAAAAAGAAAGTTAATAAAATAATAAACATTTATAAAATTAAACTTGTTAAATATAACAACTTTAAACAAAATGACTGTTCACTTGACTTATTATATATATACACTCCTAAAACATAAATCTAACAACAAATATAACTACATAACCTGAAACTTTATCTATACTAAGTTAACTTAACACTAACCTTAACAACTGAAAACAACTTTTTTTATGTTCGCATGCGTGTAATTGAACATTTGTGGTTTGTGGTGTGACCTCAGAACTCGAGACAACACTGTTGGGCATAGTATTTTGAGAGAATTTAGGGTTTTATAACCCGCGACGAGTTCAAAAGACTTTTTTGCTTAAATAATTTTCAAATGTTTAGGCTAACCCAGAACATCGACACCTTGTGATGAATTTCCCGTATTTTTTTTAAGTCTTGTTTTTCTAAAAGCGAAATGGTGCAATTCCGTGGATTTGAACTTACCAGGAACAAAAGAACTAGAAAAAACTTACCAGGAATAAAAGAAGGCAGGGATATAAATCTAAAAAAAGTAAAGAAAACATTTAATGCTAAAGTTTAATATAAATGAGGTTAAAATTAAACTATGTTTCTCAATAACAGAGTTTTTATTTGTTCTCTTTCTAACAATAAAATAAACAAAGAATACTTTTCAAGTGAGTCATATGATTTTTTAAATTGTTTTTTTCGAAATACTTTTTAATTTTTGTTATGATCAATATAAAGCTTTTGATAGTAATAGTGGTATTCTAATTACAGAACTTAATTTTGATATTGAGACTGGACAAACTTTTGTTAGTTCACAATACATATCTAGTAACGTTAATCCATTTTAGTTTATAGTAAATGAAACTGAAAAACTACAAATATAATAAGATAAAACAAATCTTCCTAAACAACAGTGTTTAACAGTTACTTGCATATAAAAGATTTTAGAAAAGCTTAGCAGTAACATAATAGAATCGCTGGAAACAACTAGTGTTGATATTAAAGTAGCCTTCAGAACAGATTTAGTTGGAAACTATTTCTCATTGAAAGATCGAATGGATAAATTTTACAGGAGTTGCATCGTTTACAAGTTTCAATGTCCGGGTGACCTGGATACCCAATTCAAGTATAACTCTATAATAAAAAAAATAAAAAAAAAAGTTAAAGGGAAAAAATGTACCAGATAAAATATTTCTAAAGTTTAACTTAAGGTAAGTTCTAAACCTAGGATATCTAAAGCCGTGTTTACATTTACAAAATAAATAATAAGCTATTCAAAACTATTTGCAAAAACAGTTTTAAAAGTCAAGTAAAGGTAAAACATAATAAAAAACTGAGAAATAAATTAAAATATCAAAATTAGTCTAAAAAACATACTTTGAAACAAACATTCTAATTAACATAAAGCAAAACACTCTTAAATAAAAATTAAATGTATTTTTTTAAATTTAAAGAGTTATCAATGAAATATGCAACAAAAACAAAAAGAAAACTACTTCCTACTTAAAATTTAAATAAATAAAGTTGTTTTCAAAGCTAATTGATATAGTTTATAAACATAACACAAGATTTGCTTATTAGTAAACAGACATGTCAGTAACATAAATCAATCAAAAATAATGCAGTAATAAAAAATACAGCAGAAACAGTTTCATCTGGTATGATGCGACAAATGTTGAAGTATATAACGTTACAAAAATTTAAACTCAAAGAAAGCCAGTAGTGAGGATTAGATATCAGTCAAATTCTTAAAAAAGGCAACATTGTATCTCTAGTAACTAAAAAAAACTAATTAGTCAGGTATCCTGTGAAACTAAATATCCAAATAGTTTAAAAGTAGCAAAAGTAATACAAATACTCCAGTCAGGCTCAAAAACGTTAACAAGAAAATATAGATTATAGTTCATTTTATCTAATTTAAACAAATCTACAATAAAAACTTATACAATAGTTCCATAACAGTTTGTAAATTTATTTACTAAATACAATAACCAATTTTTTTTTCAGATCAGGCTAGTCTACCACCTTAGCTTTTATTCTTTAGCTTTTGAACTATCTTGCTTATTTACGCACATTGTGTCCACAGAAAAAATGCGTAAAGATATGAGAGATCGTAAAGATACGAGAAGTACCAAATATACTTACTGTATTGGATGTTTTTTGACACTTGTTTACTTTATTTATAAATATGAAAATAAACTATACATATATTAAAAAGAAGGATTTAAATTTATAAAGAATAATAGTATTTGTAGAAAAATTTTACTAATTTTAATAATATGTATATTTTACCTTTATCTTTATTTATATGAGACTTATTTGATACTTAACATTTGTATTCTATTTTACTTAGCGAATTAAATTTATAATTAAGCATTTGTTTTCAATTAAGAAATGGTGTTGGCAAGAGTGTTGTAGTATGTGTTTGTGTTTTAAAGTCTCATTATTTCATTATACTTTCATTATTTAACACAGTCATATTTCTTTCAGAGTTTTTATTTAATCTCTTATTGTTAACAAAATTTCTTATATATTGAGGTATAACTAAATGTTTATTAATTAGTCAAGGAACATAAGTTTACTAAGTCTAAAGATGTAGAGTGGTGAGTTAGCATTTAATAATATATTTTAAATTAAAATTATACAATAAATCTAATTTGTGAAATATTAAAAAATACTAGAATTTTTATTTTTTGAATTTTTTAGAATTTTAAAATGCGTAACTAAACGAGAGTGCGTAACGTCACGAGTGCGTAAAGATCCGAGAGGATATTGTAATTGAAGAAGCTCTATATTAATTTATTATAGGTAAAGCTTAATTTAATGATCAGTTTTACTAGATGTAAGTAAACTTTTAAATCTTGATAGTGTTAGTAGAGAAGTTTTGTTTAAAACTTAGATTTCTATAGCAGTGGTATTCAAGCTAATCAAGTTTTGTGTACACCAACCTGAAAAAAAACATCGGTTTGTCCCAAGATATAATTTTTAAAAGCGCCGCTAGTGGTGGGTCTTCGTAAAATTTTTTAGTAACATGTTTCTCTCTAAAGCGATATCTTAACTTATGTTGTGATACTATTATTTATGTTAATGAGATATGTTTTCATTGAACCCACTAGCGGCGCTAATATATCATAATTAAGTTTATTTCTACATGCAAACCTTTTAATAACTCAAGCTGAATCTTGTTATTTAATCCTAATTTAAATGTACTTTTCTATTTGGTTTGCCTTATTTTTACAATGAGATTTTAGTTATATGGTTTTGTCTTACATAAATATCATTTGAACACATCTTCGCAACCACTACAAATCCCCAGTAGAGTACTTTTAAAATATTTTATTTAACATTAACTACATACTTAAACTAATTCTATGTCTTTAACTTTTTGTGTATTACCTACTTCAAAAAATGATATTCAAACAGAAAAATAACACATGAAAAAGGAGTTAAAAACAGATAAATTCTAAATTATGTATATGTTGTTGCTCTCCGTACAGTTGCTGTAGACATTGTTTCTTTCATAGACTAAATTTTTGCACTTCAAGAAGTTCAGGGTTGTATATGATTGTCACTTCTTTCTGGTAAAAAAACTAAAACCTGAAAATTGAAAAATGTTTTGTTGTGAAGTTTATTACATATAACTAGTACATACTATACTATAAGTTTTAACTAGGCTTAGCATTTAATATAGAGTTTTTCACTCTTTCAAGTAAAAAAGCAATTCTGATTGACCTACAACCAGTTTGTATTTCTTTAAGCTAGTTTAAAATAAGAAAATGTTTATCTATGTTGGCTAAAAACTCAATATCAAATTAAAAATCATATGTGAATAAAACAGTAATTAACTCAACAAATACTTAATTGAAAAAATAGTTTAACATTCAGAAAAATATCAAACTAGTCTAAATTTAAATTAGCTTTTACTAAATGCTACAAACTGTTACTCTATATGCTACTTATGCAAACTTTGGATGGTATTAGTGAGGATATTTTATACTAATGAACAAATACACAACTTAACAATAGTATAAAGGACATCATGTTTAAAAAATACTTTAAAGGGAGACAAATCCATAACAAAGATTTTAAATCTGAGATAATATATTTTAAGAAATGTAAGCCTAGACCAGGGGTCGGCAGGCAGTTTGTGCTCGCAGGCCAAATTTCGAGTTTCAAAAATTTTAGTGGGCCGCAGTTTTGGTTTTAGTGATATGCAAAAAATATTATGGTTCTAGTTTTATTAACAATTTTAGGTTACTTTTATTCAGTTTGTTGTTTTAAAATGATTTTAGCTACACATAGAATACCTAAAAAACTTATAAACATTTATTGGAATCAAAATTTCATTGACTAATATAGTTTAGTCTTAATAAACCATGTAATATTTAAACAGTTAGTAGGTTTAATTTACTGTTTTGTAGATAATAAATTATAGTACTAAATAACTTTTAAACCTAGCTTACAATACCTACAAACAGAATTCAAAAAGAAGAGAGCGGTTTGTTAAAAAAATAAAATTAAGAAATTATTTATATCTAAGTGTACTTCGACATAACTAGTTTTTTTTAAATTTTAGTTTAAATTAAGTAAATAATGAATTGCCACGGTTTGGATTTGCAGCGTTCTTTTGCCTTTTCATGCAAGCTGTCTGTTGAAAATGGTATCTGTTCTTGAGTCTTAGTACGTACTTTACGAGAGTGCGTACCTGCTCTATGTATGTAGTGTAGCTGGTAAACTTTATATACAATGAGCAAGATTAATACAAGGATAAATAAGTGCATGTGATGAAAAAAAGAATAGTTTGACTCTCTTGAGGTAGCCAAAATACAATATTTTCAACAGCAACATTTGAGCATCATACGCGTATACATAGTGTTACACTATTAAGAGAGGCACTTGTAGTGTGTCAGAAAGCGAGCTGACGACCTAGTCAGCTTAGGGATTTTACAATGTAAAGCTACAACGAATAAATCCCTAGACGTCTAAGCGGGTAGACGTCGTGAAGGCGGGTTGTGTGTTAGTGTGTTTGCAGGCATACAGATTATAGCTTGAGTCGACTTGGCCGTCGACTCGAGCTAGAGTCGAAAGACCGCAGCTAGGCGATCAAAGGTCGTATAGCAGACCTCATTGAATAAGCACGAAGGGAACGTAAAGCGAGAGCAAGGCACGTACCGTCCTAAGCAAGCCGTTAAGCATAAAAGCCGCACTCTCGCAAGGCAGTATATGAACGAGCTCTGACATGATTCAGCCCAGTTGAAAGTACGTTTGAGTGCAAAGATGAATTGATTAAGGAATGCATTTCTAGAAGTGAAGCTTCGGACGGGCGACTGAAGCAGAGTAGGCGAGGTACTAGAAAATGCGAAGGTGTAGCACTCAAAATGTAACATGTAAAAAAGCGGCATAATCTCATGGTCGCTTTCAAAGTCAGAGGTCAGTTGAAGCGAAATGTTTTGGAAGGGAAGCAGGAGCTTCGAGAAAACATTTGTAAAACAGCGGGAGGTCTGTTTTTTCGAAAAGTTGTTGAAAATGAATTTTTGGGTTGTGAGAAGGGTGGAGAGAATAAAGAAAGAAAAGTTGGAAAAATTTTGAGCAAAAAAGCCGTCCGAATTCGCCCGCGGGCGAATTCGGACGGCTTTTTTGCTCAAAATTTTTCCAACTTTTCTTTCTATAATTTTTCAAAGGTGTTCGACAAAAGTCGAACGCCTTTTTTTTACCCAAAATTTTTTTTGGCTACCTCAAGAGAGTCAGAGTTTTTTGCCTAGTACTATATATTTTTCAAAGGTGTTCGACGAAAGTCGGATGCCTTTTTTTTACCCAAAAATTTTTTAGGCTGCCTCAAGAGAGTCAGAGTTTTTTCCCTAGTAATGATTATTTTATCAATTTCACTGATGTCTTAAATTTTGAACGTTGCTGCCGAAAGGTTAGCACCATTATTTTTTATATATAATTTTGATAAAAAATGTTAGAGTTTTTAAAATTACAACTATCAATAGCCTTATTAGAGAAATGTAGAAAATATTTTTTACTTTTGATACTTATAATAAATTAAGATTTAATTTATAAAGATATAATCAAAACAATGATAGTAAAAAGGCTTGTTTGTTATTTGAAATATGTAAGATAAAAATATTACAAATTAAACTTTATATTTCAGGTTAGAACTTTTATATTTCAAATTGAAAATAAGTTTTAATGTTCTTAACAAAATTACGCATTGAAATTTTCAACATTTTCACGTTTCTAAGACATGCTTTATTTTTTAATAAAGTTTTAAACTAATGGGAATTTACTTACAAACGAGAACTATAAAAGTAAGCATGCCAAAAAAAAAAACTTAAGCACGTGTACATATATTACTTAACCTGATAAGATAATAAATCCAATTGTACAAACAAAAACAAACTAAACTCGTATCTGTGCCAACGAACAACTATGTCAAAAAGAAAATTAAAAGTGTTGTTTTATAATTAGAATTTTTTTTTGTATCTGACACTTAATGAAGCAAACTGTTTAATTCAACGTTGATACTCTTTTTAGTACTTGTGTGCAGTTTTCTATATAGTTTTCTATACAATAAACAAATTTTTAGGTAGCAGGCATTTTGATTAATTTTGTTAAACGTTTGTAATTCATTTAATTTGTTCTTAAAAATAAAAGAATATGGTTTAGTTTGTTAAATAAAACGACAAAAACCGATAAAACATTTAGTGTAGTTGAGAAACAAGTAGCTTATGTATAAAAACAATTTATGTGATTCAATCATGTAATTTAGTTTAGTTAACATAAGGCATATTTAAGTATAGACAGCTATATGTAACTATACTGATTTTGTTTGAGTCAACTATCATAGACAAGTTCTCAATTAATGAAAAATAAAGATACTTCACATTTTTTTATACATGCGCAAGTACTTGGTAAAAACTTTAAATAACTAAACAAAAAGCTTGCGAAACATAGGCTACTCCCACAACTGATTTCTGAATACAATCTAGTTTCGTTTAGTTTTCTTTTATCGCTCGTTTTATTTATTTAATTATAAAGTTTTAAGTTTTAAACTTAAAACTTATCGGCTCGTTAACCATTGTAAAACCATGTGGTGTACGACTCGAAAACCGAAAAGTTCTTTCGAATACCAGGTCTTTAGAAGAAACTTTTTAATGCTTTTTTTGCGGTTCAACGAACAATAAAAAATTGAAAAGGGAAGGTTAAAAAAAAGCTACTAGACGAAGTGGTCTAACGTTTTCACGCGTTGTCAAACTCTTGTAATCAACATATTTTTCTCTATACTTAGCTAGACGCTCAAAAATGTAACGGCGACTTTTGCGAGACTAAGTGTCTGTTTCCATTATATGATCATTAAAAACTTCACTTTCAGCTAAGTTTACTTATAGAATATGGTTTTATAAAAGCATGTCTTGGTAGTTAATTATTTTGATTTAAGTAAAGTACTTGACAAATACAGGTATTTCTCATAAAACTATTCGCAGATTTTTGACAATTACGGACGACGCAAGTTGATTTTACGAGAAAAGCTATTGAAAACAGAAAAAAAGTCTAATAAAAGAGATGAGTACAAATTATATTGAAAATAAGAGGTATACTCATTTAGACATTTTGCAATAGCGTTATGAACGCTTTTCAACAATCTATCTGGAGTATTTTAAAGTTATGTAATTTAACATAATCTAATGAACGTAAAGATAACTTATGAAAAATATAAAAATCAACAAACGTGCGAAGATTTAAAACTGTAAACTTTGAAAAACCGTCTTTTTTTACGATCAAAGTTAAACACAATATTTTATTTAAACAAAGCGTCATGCGACTAAAATAAAGCAAATTTATAATTTAAACAAAAGAGTCGTTAATAATATAGCTTTGGTAGTTACAGCACAACACCTATGACAGAACTACTCTTATATATCTTATACTACTTAAACAACGATTACTTGTCGAATTTTTTCATGATATTAAGGTACTTCATAAAGAGAAACATATTACAAAATAGAAGCAAATTGATTTAGTGACATTTAATTTTATACTCGTTTAATCAAAACTAACATTTAAACGGTTAAATATGTAGTTGCTATCTTGCATAGTTGGTCATTTCATGCAGTTAGTTTTTGTATATGAACTGAAGAAAGACCTAAATAAAAATATCAGAAGCGTTATCTTTTACAAAGCTTGAGCTTTATTTAATACGCAAGTGAAAACTTCCAACAAGAAACAAAATCAAATACTAAAACTATTAAGAAAGGTTGATTTAGAAATACATTTATTTTAAGAAAACATCTGTTTAATGCTCATTCCGAAGTCAATACACTGCGAAGAACAGTCCTGGACAAAAAATTTATGTAACTGTGGCGTATTAGTTGATAACCGAAAGGTTTTTCGTACACCAGGTCCTTAGATCAAACTTTTATTGAGTGTTTCTATCGACGTTCAACAAACTGACTGTACATACGAACTAACTTCCAAGCATGTATAAAAATTTTGATATATATATGGCAAGTTTCCTTCAAGTTGCGTAAACAAGTCGAACATTTGTGTAATATATTTATTAAACGGTAATAAAAACTATGCAAGCTGTGTTAGTATAAGTGTCACTATATAATATTTCAAGAAAATTGCAGCTATACTCTGATAAATCACTTATTCGGGTAAAAATAGTTTTTTCTCAAAAACTCGATTTCATTTTATCTTTACAAGAATTCTGGACATTATGAAAAAGTTGCTTTTAAATAATGGTGATGCTTTAAAAAATATATATACTTAAGTATATTATCCAATAATCTATTGTGTGTGTCTTAAGATATTTCTCTTGATAAAGATGCCCTCATAAATATCTTATTTTTAATACAACTTACATAGTACTTATACATTTGCAAATATGAACCACAAAATATGTCCTAACTTATCGTTTCCTATCTTATGGGATCAATAAAAACTGCTACGGATAGAAATGAAGACATGTCTTCTTAAAATGAACAACATTGTACTTGTGGAAACTTTACTAAAATTAATAGTAACAATAATTTTGCTTTAAACGACTACTTTAAATCAATTAAATAAACTAATTATCAAACCCAGAATTATTAACTCTTAAACCTAAAAATTATATAACAAACATTAAATTATAACTGACTGATAGTTTAATTTGCGATAAAACAAAAATATTTATATAAAAATTGAGATTCATTTCCGGTTGTTGCCCGTCCAGTTGCACAAACTGTTCTTCAGATCCAAGTTGCTTCCTTTAAAATTTATTTATAGTTATACTACTTAATACCATATAGACTATTATGTTTTTTTGTTTGTTTAAAACTCTATTTGGTTGAAAAAAGACTAATTAAATATTATTTAGTTTTTAAGCATATTTTTCGGTTTAGTATAAATTAAATGCAATTCCGTGCTATTAATAAATAATACAGGCACAACTGTTATTAGATACACAAAAAGTAGCAGACTAGCTTAAATTAATTTTTACAATAGTAATTTTTTAAAAACTTAAATAATGTCAAAGGAGTAAACTAAAACAAAAATATTTTGGAGACTTAAATTTAATACTAATAAATCACATAAAAAAAGCAAAAAATAATAAGGTTTTACTACTAATTACGTATTTAAAATACTTCATAAACATTAGTTTTACACTGAAAACGATAAGATACATATTAAATTAAATACTTTACCATTACTCAGAGACGATTATAAGTTTATTAATTCGGTAGACTAAAAATAATAATATTTTAGGTGTTAGGGATATAAATTATTTTGACTTATATTTCATATATATTTATGTTAATCGAAAATTGTTAATGAAAAAACATTATACTGACGTGGAAACAAATACACCAGTGATTTAGCTCGATTAAAAGATGTAGTCCTTTTATCAATGTTTAAATAGATGTTTAATTAAAAACAAAGCATTGTCTTTGAAAAAATTTACAACCTACTAGAAATTAAATAAACATTAAAACACTATCTGAAAGCATGCTGTTTAAATAAAATGTTAAGTTAACATTACAAAAAATACTACGTTAAACCACTATCAAAGCTGCTACAATTTTCACACAACTACTTGAAAAAGACTTACATCTTTAACTAAATAATAAATAAACCGGTAGAACTTTTTTAGTAGAGAAAGCTATAAACGAGTGTAAACAAAATTACTTCATTTAAAATCATTTAAAATGTATGTATATGCATTTAGTATTTAACATTAATATTCTAACAAAACTTAGTAAACTATTACTAAATTTAAATAAAAAATATTGACAAATACATTGCATTTTTATTGAAGTAGAAAACTTTTCTAAACACACTTATCAACTACTGTTGTGTTTAACTAAGCTATAAATAGTATTAACATGTATTAAAGTTACTTATTGGTTACTTCATTATAAGTTTAAATAAAAATGTGAAATAAATACTGTTTAAATAAAAATTTTTTGAAAATTAAATAGACAATACTTTTTAAGCATAAGTTAATAGAAAACAACTTAAGATGGTAAAAGGATATTACAATAAAGTATATACATATGAAACTTTTAGAGTCAATAATAATAATAGATAAGGCTATGAAAACATTAGAAGTAAAATATAATCATCTGAACTTAAATAATTACTTATGTAAAAGGAATAAAGCAAGTTATGTATTTAAAAACTAAAATTTCAGAACATGTTATAGTATACTTACGCAATTAAAAAAAGTATTTAAAGTAAACTGAACAAAAATATTTAAACATTAAAAAAAAACAACTATAACAGTTTGTACAAGTTAGTATTGTAAACTATTAATAAAAAGAATATGTTATTATCTATACATAGTAATACTTATTCATTTAACATAACTTTTTTCCTTTACATTAATTTGGTAAAAAAAGAAGTATTGCTATGTAAAAGTATACTAAAAATAAAAAATATTTTAAATTAATTACTAATAAATTTTAAAGTTATTTCTATACTTTCTTTTATTAGTAAAATTATTAAAATTTTATTAAAGGCTGAAACTTTTTAAATATTGACTCTCTAATAAGTCAAGTATGTTAATCAATAATTCTAACTACCTTTCTTAACTCCGCCAGTTGATAGTTTGTAGCGCTGATAGAGGTCACTTCGGCTTACGTGTGTCATCAAAGCTCCGTGTCACTCAAACTTATTTCCTTCCACAACATGTTTACTTGACTGTAAAATAAATATATTATAATTCATACACATTTGATTAAAGTTTTATAAAAATTGAAATAACTGGTTAATAATCTAACTGTTTTAAAAAGTTAACTGATTGTTAAAGTTTGTGCGAGTTTAAAACTAAAAAAAACTTACTTGGACACACAAACTTGCTAAACTTAAACCTTGAGACTTCCAGTCTCCACAGTGTGCTCAGTAGGGTTCATAAAAATTATTTTACTGTAAACAACTAATCAAGTCAGATGAAAAATGTGTTTGTAATTAAAGCTGTTTTCTTTTGTGAATATTGGAAAAGTCCAGTTATAACATAAATTTTAAAAGTTCTTATTTTTAGACATTCAAAAGATGACAAAACACTGTCTTTATAGTGAATTGTCCACAACTTTAGTTTTATTTATTTAGTTTGCACAGCTTCTGAAAGCATAAAGACCACTATGACCTGCAAGCACAATAGAAGTAAACAGTTTTTAAATATACTAATAAAAAAAATAGCATATTAAGTAATGTGTTACATAAAATGATAAACTAGTATCAAAGTGTCATTATTGCTCCTTCTCTTTTTTACTAATAACAAGTTGCAATTTAATAAAACAAAACAAAGAGCATAGTTGCACAATTTAATTTTTTTTAATAAACTTTAAAATGTATCAGATGTCAAATTATAGATGGCTACAATTCTTTTTTGTAAGATAATGAAAGTAAAGTTCTGACTTTTTAAAGCTACCTAGATAAGGTTATGAGTTTTTATGTTTAGTTTAAAATCTTCACCAACTCACTTTTAAATCTATATAAATTTTCTAAAGCTTTGATGTTATTGTTATACACCAGGGTTTCCCAAACTTTTTTACTAATGGCCCCCTTCAACATATAGGTTACTCAAAAACTACGAAAAAATACACATATGAGCTTTTTTTTTGCTCTTCAACTGCAACTCCAGAATATCTAGTGTAAGTTTCAAGTTATAGCCTCATGGCCATGGCCCCCCTGTGGCTCCTTTACTGCTCATGGCCCCCCCTCTTCCCCCTTTGCTGCTCATGGCCCCCTAGGGGGCCACTTTGCCAACTTTGGGAAACCCTGTTATACATCATAAAAACTTAATGGATCAACTTAAAATTTAAATATAAGGATCTATTTGAAACAAATGTCTCCAAGTGCAGTAACCTCTTCAAAAATAAGGACCTGTTTTGCAACTAGAACTTTCCTTTAAAAAGAAGTGTAATCATGTAAAATAATTTTTGTTTCATAATAAACCTTGCTTCACAATCATATTTAGTATAAAATTGTAGGTTTGTTTATAAATTAATGTTTAAAAGTTTCACCACTATCAAGCTCCCATTATGTGAATTCAAATTATTTAAAATTAAGTTTTTTTAATGTTGTTTAATCTATAATATCATTTGAACATAACATTAACATGGTTGTCACCTTTTAGAGCAAAAAAAGCTTGAAAAGACAGTCTGAGTAGGGATAAAATTTTATAAAAAAATTAATTATAACAGTAATAATAATCAAGCTCAAATACTAAAATAATATAAATAGGACTTGATAAAAGATTTGTTTAAGAAAGAATATGTTTAAATTCCTTATATTTAAGAAAAGTGTACAAACTATCTAAGTTTTGAAAAAAAAATGTACAAGCTTAAGTTTACTTAGCTGGGTGGCAATTCTGCTTAAGACATTTGAACAAAAAGTTCAAAAGAGTATTTGATGTGTCACTCTTAAACTAAAACTTTGACTAACCTAAATATAAATTTTTCCCTTAAAAGAAATCAATCTTAAGTAAAACATTAATGGGCAGTTGTATGAAAAGTAGTAAAAAATCAAGATTGTAGTCCTGACAGAGATAAAAAAAGGTAAAACTATGAAAATTTTTATATAAAATGAGAAAAATTAAAGGCAAAAGTGGAAGTAGTACTAACATGCATAATGAAACTTTACTAAGGTTGAGAAGCCATTGAAAAATCTTTATTTTAGTTCAAAAATTTTTTTAAATGAACTTCAAGAAAAAAAATAACAAACTGAAACTTTTGTAGAAATCTGTTTAAGTGTTAATAAATTTACATGTTTGTTAGTTAATTAAATTAATGCTAAGTTTAAAACTTAAATTGACAGAACTTTGACAACTATAAAAGTATTAAAGTTGCACATATAATGGGACACTGGAATAGATATTTTTGAAGCAGGCTCAATTAATGTTTAAATTTTATTCATATTTAAAACTGTGCATTATTTTAAAATAAAGTTCAGTATACTATTTGACTAACTTAATTTAACAGTGTGGCCACTGGTTTATTGTAAATTTCTTCCAGATTTTTAGATATAATTTAATTGTTTATTTTTACTATATAATTAAAACTATATTAAAAACAAATGTCTAAAACACTATAGTATCATTAAATAATACTATGGTTATAATTGTTTGTTTTTATTGATAAAGAATTTTATTTTTTAGAGAATTTTTATATCTCAACAAAATTTTACTACTTCACATGTAAAAGTAGTTCTAAATTCCAGGTTTTTTAGAGGTATTTGTTCAAAACTACAATTTTTTTCAAATTTCACTAACTACAGGTTATGCAGGGGTTTTTGTAAAATTTGTCTAAAAAGTCAAATTCCAGGTTTTTCAAGGACTCCAGATTTTTTTAGCACCCTGTTTTAATTATATTTTGTACCTTTAGTGATTTAGGTAACTATGATTGTATACAACATAATAGTAACTGTAACAAAATTTAGAATAATGTCTTTTAGTATGATGTTAAATTTGGTACAAAAACTTGTAAATACAAAAGCAAATTTACATACCTTGAAAGTTTGAAAAGGGAGTTATTCCTGTGGAGCTCTGGGTTTCATTTTGTTTAGGATGACTTTCATCATTGAAGATCAGGAGGACAGTGAATATAGTTCTAAAAATTTATAACCTAAAATTAACATAGAATAACAAAATTTTTAAATAAATTTGTAGAGAAGTTTATTCAATTTTACAGAATAATTTGATGTCATGGTTTAAATGTCACAACTTACTTGGTTTTAATTGAACATGCCTCTGTGCCAAGGTATAAACAATAAGAGACAACAATTGCTTTTTTTTCACTACAAATAATGAAACAACCATTTTAGAAGTGTTAATAAACATTTGAAAATTCGCTAAAAACTAGTACCAGAGAACAGTTTTACAATAAACACAAAAAAGGCATATTAATTTCTCGCTAACCTTTCAAGGCTTAAATAACTTAAAGTCAAAAATTGCAAAGCACAAAGTTATAAGCAATAAATTATCATTAAACCTAATAGTTTTTTTTTCAGAGCTTTATTTTTTAGCAACTGGATTTTCATAGTTATTGAGTAAGTAAATATATAATAGTTTGTAAGCTAAGAGCGCTTTGTTAATGATATAATATTTTATTTTGTTGTATAACATTAAATCTACTTTTAAAAAGACTAGTATTAAACAAAAGACAAGACCTGTTTAGGAAAAATATGAATTACAAAAGCTTTACTTTTATACTACTCAAGTTTAAAACCTAAACATTAATGTTTGTTATTCATACGTTTTTTTAAGTTAATATTTTTTAGTTATCGGCAATAAATAAGTAAGTTTCAGCTTAAAACATTAGTAAACAATGATTAAAAAAATGTACTAAAATATTACAACTAGGCTTATAATTTTGTAGTTCGTAGCTATTTATTATATTATTATTATTAAAGCGTTAAAAAACCTTAAATTATAAGTCAAGGGACAGATATTTTACCACCAACCTAGATCAATGACAAGGATATCGCAAATGTGAAACACTTTGGATACCTTAGCTTCAGACTCCCACCCGTTGATCAAACTCATAGTTAGACACAGAAATAACTAGTCGCATAGGTAAGGCCTCAGGCACTTTCGCTTGTTTGTCTGCAAGAGTATGGGGTAACCAAAGTTAAGCATTCTTACAAAGTCTAACGTTTATTGTTCCTGTGTATGCAGTACTCTGCTATACGGTAGCGAAATAAGGATATTTACTAGCGTCCTGGAGAAGAAAAAACAATACCTTTCATTAACAATGCCTTTGTCGCATCCTTAGAATTGCATGGAATCAAAAGATCACCAACGAGGAAGTGTTGAGACGTACTTGTGATACTACCATGTGGTTTACCCTCAGTCAGCGCAGGTTTCGCTGGGTCGTTCATGTTCTGAGGATGAGTGCTGAGCGAATCCCAAAGTTTGTCAATTGCACACGCTACAGAGGTCGTCCAACATTACGTTTTAACGACGTATGCAAGCGTGACCTAAAAAGCTGGAATATAAGAACTGGTGAATGGGAATCGTTTGCAAATGACCGTGCCAAATAAAGATCTACTGTTAACAAAAGTCTGAATGAAAGGAAAAAAGAACTTTAAGAAAACGAAAAAATGAAATGAGAAGCGCAATGAATTTTATCAATTTGATTTTATTTATTTGTATTTTTATTTACTATTGACGCTTTTTTTAAATGTTTGTTGGATTCTTATAGTAATCTGTTATAGTTATGCTTAAGTTGGATCTTCTTGTCAGTTACATAGTTAGAATTTTTTCAAGGCAAGTAAATTTTAAAAATTAGACCTGCAAAAATTTAATATTCAGATATCCAACTATTACAGTTTATAAGTTATGCTGAAGTCTAGCGCTGCGGTTGTTTACAAATCTGTTACTTTTTTATAGTCAATTAGCTTTTATTTTCAGCTTAAGAATTTGCACAAGTTGTTCTATAACTTGCACAGGCCTACTTAGATAACCAAACTTATACAGAAGTTAGGCGAACTTGAACATTTTTCTTTTATTTCTAATCTTCGTATACCATAAAAAGTAACTGAAATTTTAAAGAAAGTTTACTAGAAGAGATTTGATCTCATTTTTTTAATTTAAATTTCAAAGGTTTAAAAAAAGTTTGTTGGTTCCCAGCAAAATTTACTGCTCTAAAGTTGAACTGTCTCTCAAAATAAACTGAAAATGTGCCAATTATGTAGTCAACAATACTACCTAAAACTTAAAACTTTTTGAATTATGCCGCTTTTATAACAAGTTTTTACAAAAAATGAATGTTAATTACAACTGATACTTAAAAAACTTCAACTTCAGCAAAACAAACTTATTTGTATTAAGTTTTTTGAAACTTTACCTGAACATTGTACTAAAAATATTCTTTTAATTATCGAACGTTGGCTAAAAATTAATTTTAAAGGTAAAATACGTTTATACAATTAATTTTAGAAATAAAAATTCTATAAAACCAAAAACTAATAAACTTAATTAAGATATCAGCCTTTGTTTTATCTTTTTATAGTGAGTCTTTAATTACAACTTATTAAAAGCATAATAGAACAACAAATACATTGTTACATTAGCGGTTATTATACACAATGGAAGTTAAAAGTGAAAACAGATATGTTAAGTTACTAACTATTTGATTAAAGTAAACGTTTTCCGTATTCGTAAATTAAATCTTTGTTTTTGTTGCATAAATTATTTTATTATTCATGAAAGTCACAAGCTAAACTTTAAAAATATGATGATTGACCTAAGAAACTATTTGATATTTTTCTAATTAAGTTAATATTATTCAAGATATTGGTAAACTTCGGCCTATGGTAAAAACGTAGAAAGCAAACTAAAAACTGCTGCAGGTACTTTTAAGCTTAAACTGTACTTGTTTGAAACAATTTAGAAAAAGTTAAAACCCAAAACTTATTGATAGTTATTACTCAACTATTGTTTTTTGTTTAAATACCATTTATTTAGAATTTAGATAGTTATATTTATTATGATTAAAATATTATTGAAACAACTGCAGTCCCGCAAGACTTATTTTTATACTAGGGGTACGCAACGTTTTTCTATATACGGGCCGGATCCGGAAAAAATTATTCTTTAGCGGGCCGGAGCATTTTGAGTTAGTGATTTACCGGATCCAGCCGAATAATGAGTTTTTAGATTTGAATCCGACTAGATACTTATTTTAAGTCGAGATACGGATCTGGTCGGATTCTTATGTAAATAAAAGTTTCGGATCCGGCCATAATTTAATTTTATGGATACAGTTGATCACTTTTTTACATCCTTCAAATTGAAAAAACTTTCTCAAGTCTGACAACTTAAGATGTAGATTGAGACATGTCAGAATTTTAAATAATGTCTATAAGTAGAATTGACATTGTAATTGACAAAGGTACGTATGTAAAAAAAAAAACACTTTGCTTGGGATATTTCACTAAAAGATATTCTAACTAATTTAGAGCAACACAAAATATTAGGACAAAATAGTGTGTTTATTAGTACACATTATTTTATAAAGTAGTTTTTTATCATATTTTTTTAGTCAAATTCTTACAGTGATTTGTAAAAATATGATACAAAGTTTTATACAAGTTTTGTAATATTGACCCTTTGCAGGCCTGTAAATTTTCTAGCGGGCCAGTAATTTTCATTTGCGGGCCGGATCCGGCCCGAGGGCCGTACGTTAGCCACTTTTTAAGGAAGCTTGGCTTGTTACTTGTAAAAGACTGCTGACACCTGTTTGTATACTAGTTTTTAATTTAAACATAATATTTTAATTATTTAGATCAATCAAATATTACGACAAATATCTCTACTACAGGGTTTTCAAAACTTTTTTTAAAAAACCCCTTTAAAGAAGTTAAAAAAGCTATGGCCTCATCCAACAAGATTTTTCGAAAAACTACCATTAAAAGCAATTAATTTTTTTTAGCTACTTAACATCAACTTTTTGACTAGTAGTTGTAACTTAGATAAAGTATTTATGTTACTGTTAAATATAAAAAGGTAAAAAAAGCTACACTAACAATTCAACAACGACTGAATGTTTCGGGGAGAACCTGTAGATAAAAAGCCACTCAAGGGTTTGATCTGGACAAAGAAATGAGGAAATCTTTTACGAATGTAAGGGGTTGCTGCTAAGTAGAGCGATAGGTTGCATTTCGACTGAAATGATGCAATATAAGACGTAACAATTGGATGAATAGCAAACTTCGACTTAAAAGATGAAAAAGATGACGTAACAATTGAAAATCTTCGTAATTTTAAAATGACACAATACTGGCAACTTTGTTCCTTACATTACGGGAAGCGCGCTGCATTAAGCAAAACTAAGCTTTTATGCCAAAATTATTCAAGAAAATTAGCTTTCCTTTTGGGGAAAATTTACTTTTGCGCTGAAACTTCATACACTTTAACTGGGTAAGCTGTCAAATTTGCACGAGCGTACAAAATTGCACGAGTGCACAAAATCGCTAAAATAAACTTTTGCACGAAGACACTATGCACGAGGGAATAAAATTGCACGACAATACATTTGCACGGGTTATTTTTTTCTTATTTAATTTATTTTTTTTATTATCACTTTTTACCCTAACGCTTACCCTCGGTCGAAGAATCGAAACGTAGATGCCTAATAAAGTTTTTCATACTGTAATGAAATCAATATTTGATTTTATTATTTTAAATAAATAAGTTAAAAAGGAGTTTTTTGTTTCGACGGCGTAAAACATTCATAATTCTTAGAAATAAGTTATTTTAAACCGAAAACAATAATGAGCTTTCTGAAAACAATTTTCCAAGTTTTTAAAACATCATTGTTTACTCGAAGAAGTTAGTTTCTTTCCAGTGCGTGTATATTGGTGTTTGTGTTTCAAATACGCGTTAGTTAGTTAAGTTTTTGTGCGTTTCGTACGCCGTCTTAAGTCACGATGATGATCAACGCAACATCAAGTTAAGTTCAAGCCAATGAAGTAAAATCTACATCGAAAAAAGTATACGTTTTCTAGTGAAGAATAAGTTACACATTGTCAAGCAACCAGAACACCTAGTCGTGTCTAAGAACATGAATCTAAACGAGTTCCTTGATCGAACAATTCATTGTCGAGACCATAAGTATTTTTGCATACATTTTATTATAATAGACCATTTGTTTATTAACTAATACAGTTCTTTCTTGAGTTTTAAAATGCTACTTGACATTAATTCATAGAGCGTTTCAATCATGACTTGGTAACAAGTTACTTTAAGTTTTGTAACTTTAGTATTGTAAGCTGCTTTTAAGTAAAGCAGTCAGTTTAGCTTAAGTACTTAGAAACCATGTTTAAGACGATAAACATAATCAGTTTAATAAATATTGTTCTGTGGTTATAATACTTTACTATGTTTTCAATAATATTTAATTCAATCTAAAACGATGTAAAAAATGTTTATCTTTAAGAAGTAGCAATAATTGGGTTATAACTTAACAATACTAAATACAAAAAAAAAAATTGTTTAAAAAATAATGAAGATTAACAGTTGTACTCCAAAAGCAAAAAATAAAAAAAGGATCAAAAAAAATATATGTTTGTTAAAAATAAAATCTATTAAAAGGTATAGAAAATTTATATGTATAAATTTTTTTTGCCCTTATAACTATATTTTAACCACTAAAAATACACCTAAAATTGAGTTTTTATTCTTAATAGTTTAAGTTTACTAGTTGTATAAAAGGTTTTTTAATTTGGTCATAATAGGACCCGTAATTAACCTGTTTTCAAGGGCAAACTCTTATTGTCTTGTTTTGTCGAAACCATGTTACAAGGTTTTATAAAAATTTCGTAATATTATCTTTGGCGGGCCGGATTTCACAATGTGCTTTTTTCACATTTTATATTGTAAAAACGTGTTGCAAATTTATCTAATTTTTTTTTCGTACTGATTGTTTAAGACGTTGTGGTTAGTTTTAACAAGTTACTGATTTTATTTTGCTGAACTATGATTTTTTTATTCTATTTGAAAATTACTTCTATAATGTCTTAAAATAAATTATAAAAGTTATTGCTAGTTGCTTATTTTACAGAACTAACTGCACGAAAACTTTTCTCTATAGTTATTTTATTTAATAAGTAATATTATATATATTAAAACCTTAGAAACCAATCATAGAAAAAAAATAAAAGGACTTCTTAAATGATAACAAGTGTTATGCAGAAATTTGAGACATGATTAAATCAAAAACATAATTATTTAAACAAAAAAGTAAAATGGATTTTAAATAACACTTATCAACTACTAGTTTTTATGATTGTTGTTTGTCGCTTATTTTATATATTTATCGTATTTTTTGTTTTTATTTTTATACGTTTGCTTATCTTAGTTAAATTACTAATCAATTTATCTATAATTATGTAATTATAAACTGGTAATCTGTCTCTAATTGATTTTGCTTAACTATGCTAATTAGTATTAATTGAATATTTTCTAATTAAACCTCTAAATGTTTATTTACTCAAAATTTATCTTTAAAATTAGTTGCTAACAAAAGAAGTTGATAATTATTAGCTAAAATCGATTTTACTTGTTTGTTTATAAAAATATTTTTTTAAAGGAATCATGTCTCAAATTTCTAATTAACATATGTATTACAAAAAAGTTATATAGTAGCAAGTAAAAATAATTATGTTATGTTTATTTTATAATTTGTACGCTTAATTTTTTTCGGTCTCTAGTGACGTATTTCTCGATAAGCAGTTTTTTGAATTACACGCACAATCAAAATCACGAAAATACCCTTCTCCGTACCAAATGAAGAGTTGCTCACTAGCTCTGATAGCTTTTTTGCTGATGATAAAGTTCCTAGGAATTCCATTGATCAGAGCGTACTCTGTCCTGCAATTTAATTTATCTTCGCAATCGTGGTTAATGAACCTGGTATGGTTGCCCATTGCGCCCGCGTCAATATCAAAATTCGTGCATGTGCTGAAATAGTAGTTGGTAGCCCCTTTATTCTCACGCCACCTTTTAGTCTTTTCTTCTTTTGAAATAAGCTCGCCTGTATACTCTCCTATTATTGAGTCTGAAAATCAACAAATAATAAGTTTAATATCCAAGCTAGTAGTTTAATTTAAGAATTATTTAGTCAAAATTTTCATTATAACAAAAAAAAGTTGTACATTGAAAAAAAAGTTAAACAATGAAACTTACTTGCTGGTATAGCATGCTTAGCGAACAGCCCACGGCCCATTTTACCACTAAGATTGTCCACATAAAAATGTTTTTCAGGATCGTCAAGGCAGTCATGATTGAACTTTTTTAAACTATCCAGTTCAATAAAAGAAGCTACATGTTTTATCTCATCCAAATAAGTATCGCTTCCAATCACGAGGTGGTTCGTCCAAACATGATGCTTCTCTGTATTGAAATGATAGTAAGGATCAAAAACGTCGTCAGGCCCTTCCTTGAATGTCCTTTTAACTTCGAATTTTCCCTCCAAAGCAATTTTCTTCCATTTTTGCTTGCTTGACGATCGTATTTTAATGCTGAGTGGTGCAAATTTTTTCAACGTATTCCTGATTGGAACACTTCTTATAACGGCCTTCCTTGCTGTCTGCTTTTTGTAGCTTTTTATTCCTGATTGCTTATAAAAACTTGTTTTTACTGGCATTTTATAGTTGAGAAATTTAGCATATAAATGACTATAAATATGTTAGATAAGTAATTTAAGAAACTTATACTGTTATAATATATTTTATATCCGCAGTATGTATCATAAGTTTATCTAAAGCTTGAAAATTTCGAATGATACTTCAACCTTTTTCATATAAACCAGGAAAAACAAATGAGTTATTAGATAAAAATCTAAAACATTATACATAAAGAGTAATATACCAGATTTTATAAATAAAACAAGTTATTATTAAATTGAGTTTTAGAAAATTCTGAATTTTAAAATGTTATTATACCATACCTGATTCCCACATCAACAGTTTTTTTTTTTAAGTGTTAAATAAACAAATTAAAATAGCAACTATTATCAAATCCCTGTAAAAGATGATTAATAATTGATTAAGAAAATGAAGGTAGAGATGGATACCGAACTCAGATACAAAAACCAAGTTGTAAGAAATGCAAGAAATGATAATAAACTATCAACCTAGGAAAAGATAATTGTCAATTAGAATATAAAATGCAATTGAAGCTTACAAAAAAAGAATAAGTTACAGCAGATAATGAAAAATAAACAGCAGGTCTTATCAGTAATGAGAGAAAAAAGTATACTGTGAATCATTGCTAGTGAAACTGCAAAGCATGAAAAAAATCTGTTATCTAATGTTAACAAAATTGAGAACTTTCAAAGGAATTTCAATTTTTAAACACAGGGTGTATCAATTGAAAGATAATGAGAAATCTAAAAATACTAACAAAGTATTACTAGAAAATAGTATTACTGTTCAACAAATTTATTTAATATTATTATTAATTTAATAAAGTGTTGGAAGGAACAAAAAAGAAAGTTAATAAAATAATAAACATTTATAAAATTAAACTTGTTAAATATAACAACTTTAAACAAAATGACTGTTCACTTGACTTATTATATATATACACTCCTAAAACATAAATCTAACAACAAATATAACTACATAACCTGAAACTTTATCTATACTAAGTTAACTTAACACTAACCTTAACAACTGAAAACAACTTTTTTTATGTTCGCATGCGTGTAATTGAACATTTGTGGTTTGTGGTGTGACCTCAGAACTCGAGACAACACTGTTGGGCATAGTATTTTGAGAGAATTTAGGGTTTTATAACCCGCGACGAGTTCAAAAGACTTTTTTGCTTAAATAATTTTCAAATGTTTAGGCTAACCCAGAACATCGACACCTTGTGATGAATTTCCCGTATTTTTTTTAAGTCTTGTTTTTCTAAAAGCGAAATGGTGCAATTCCGTGGATTTGAACTTACCAGGAACAAAAGAACTAGAAAAAACTTACCAGGAATAAAAGAAGGCAGGGATATAAATCTAAAAAAAGTAAAGAAAACATTTAATGCTAAAGTTTAATATAAATGAGGTTAAAATTAAACTATGTTTCTCAATAACAGAGTTTTTATTTGTTCTCTTTCTAACAATAAAATAAACAAAGAATACTTTTCAAGTGAGTCATATGATTTTTTAAATTGTTTTTTTCGAAATACTTTTTAATTTTTGTTATGATCAATATAAAGCTTTTGATAGTAATAGTGGTATTCTAATTACAGAACTTAATTTTGATATTGAGACTGGACAAACTTTTGTTAGTTCACAATACATATCTAGTAACGTTAATCCATTTTAGTTTATAGTAAATGAAACTGAAAAACTACAAATATAATAAGATAAAACAAATCTTCCTAAACAACAGTGTTTAACAGTTACTTGCATATAAAAGATTTTAGAAAAGCTTAGCAGTAACATAATAGAATCGCTGGAAACAACTAGTGTTGATATTAAAGTAGCCTTCAGAACAGATTTAGTTGGAAACTATTTCTCATTGAAAGATCGAATGGATAAATTTTACAGGAGTTGCATCGTTTACAAGTTTCAATGTCCGGGTGACCTGGATACCCAATTCAAGTATAACTCTATAATAAAAAAAATAAAAAAAAAAGTTAAAGGGAAAAAATGTACCAGATAAAATATTTCTAAAGTTTAACTTAAGGTAAGTTCTAAACCTAGGATATCTAAAGCCGTGTTTACATTTACAAAATAAATAATAAGCTATTCAAAACTATTTGCAAAAACAGTTTTAAAAGTCAAGTAAAGGTAAAACATAATAAAAAACTGAGAAATAAATTAAAATATCAAAATTAGTCTAAAAAACATACTTTGAAACAAACATTCTAATTAACATAAATCAAAACACTCTTAAATAAAAATTAAATGTATTTTTTTAAATTTAAAGAGTTATCAATGAAATATGCAACAAAAACAAAAAGAAAACTACTTCCTACTTAAAATTTAAATAAATAAAGTTGTTTTCAAAGCTAATTGATATAGTTTATAAACATAACACAAGATTTGCTTATTAGTAAACAGACATGTCAGTAACATAAATCAATCAAAAATAATGCAGTAATAAAAAATACAGCAGAAACAGTTTCATCTGGTATGATGCGACAAATGTTGAAGTATATAACGTTACAAAAATTTAAACTCAAAGAAAGCCAGTAGTGAGGATTAGATATCAGTCAAATTCTTAAAAAAGGCAACATTGTATCTCTAGTAACTAAAAAAAACTAATTAGTCAGGTATCCTGTGAAACTAAATATCCAAATAGTTTAAAAGTAGCAAAAGTAATACAAATACTCCAGTCAGGCTCAAAAACGTTAACAAGAAAATATAGATTATAGTTCATTTTATCTAATTTAAACAAATCTACAATAAAAACTTATACAATAGTTCCATAACAGTTTGTAAATTTATTTACTAAATACAATAACCAATTTTTTTTTCAGATCAGGCTAGTCTACCACCTTAGCTTTTATTCTTTAGCTTTTGAACTATCTTGCTTATTTACGCACATTGTGTCCACAGAAAAAATGCGTAAAGATATGAGAGATCGTAAAGATACGAGAAGTACCAAATATACTTACTGTATTGGATGTTTTTTGACACTTGTTTACTTTATTTATAAATATGAAAATAAACTATACATATATTAAAAAGAAGGATTTAAATTTATAAAGAATAATAGTATTTGTAGAAAAATTTTACTAATTTTAATAATATGTATATTTTACCTTTATCTTTATTTATATGAGACTTATTTGATACTTAACATTTGTATTCTATTTTACTTAGCGAATTAAATTTATAATTAAGCATTTGTTTTCAATTAAGAAATGGTGTTGGCAAGAGTGTTGTAGTATGTGTTTGTGTTTTAAAGTCTCATTATTTCATTATACTTTCATTATTTAACACAGTCATATTTCTTTCAGAGTTTTTATTTAATCTCTTATTGTTAACAAAATTTCTTATATATTGAGGTATAACTAAATGTTTATTAATTAGTCAAGGAACATAAGTTTACTAAGTCTAAAGATGTAGAGTGGTGAGTTAGCATTTAATAATATATTTTAAATTAAAATTATACAATAAATCTAATTTGTGAAATATTAAAAAATACTAGAATTTTTATTTTTTGAATTTTTTAGAATTTTAAAATGCGTAACTAAACGAGAGTGCGTAACGTCACGAGTGCGTAAAGATCCGAGAGGATATTGTAATTGAAGAAGCTCTATATTAATTTATTATAGGTAAAGCTTAATTTAATGATCAGTTTTACTAGATGTAAGTAAACTTTTAAATCTTGATAGTGTTAGTAGAGAAGTTTTGTTTAAAACTTAGATTTCTATAGCAGTGGTATTCAAGCTAATCAAGTTTTGTGTACACCAACCTGAAAAAAAACATCGGTTTGTCCCAAGATATAATTTTTAAAAGCGCCGCTAGTGGTGGGTCTTCGTAAAATTTTTTAGTAACATGTTTCTCTCTAAAGCGATATCTTAACTTATGTTGTGATACTATTATTTATGTTAATGAGATATGTTTTCATTGAACCCACTAGCGGCGCTAATATATCATAATTAAGTTTATTTCTACATGCAAACCTTTTAATAACTCAAGCTGAATCTTGTTATTTAATCCTAATTTAAATGTACTTTTCTATTTGGTTTGCCTTATTTTTACAATGAGATTTTAGTTATATGGTTTTGTCTTACATAAATATCATTTGAACACATCTTCGCAACCACTACAAATCCCCAGTAGAGTACTTTTAAAATATTTTATTTAACATTAACTACATACTTAAACTAATTCTATGTCTTTAACTTTTTGTGTATTACCTACTTCAAAAAATGATATTCAAACAGAAAAATAACACATGAAAAAGGAGTTAAAAACAGATAAATTCTAAATTATGTATATGTTGTTGCTCTCCGTACAGTTGCTGTAGACATTGTTTCTTTCATAGACTAAATTTTTGCACTTCAAGAAGTTCAGGGTTGTATATGATTGTCACTTCTTTCTGGTAAAAAAACTAAAACCTGAAAATTGAATAATGTTTTGTTGTGAAGTTTATTACATATAACTAGTACTATACTATAAGTTTTAACTAGGCTTAGCATTTAATATAGAGTTTTTCACTCTTTCAAGTAAAAAAGCAATCCTGATTGACCTACAACCAGTTTGTATTTCTTTAAGCTAGTTTAAAATAAGAAAATATTTATCTATGTTGGCTAAAAACTCAATATCAAATTAAAAATCATATGTGAATAAAACAGTAATTGACTCAACAAATACTTAATTGAAAAAATAGTTTAACATTCAGAAAAATATCAAACTAGTCTAAATTTAAATTAGCTTTTACTAAATGCTACAAACTAAAACTCTATATGCTACTTATACAAACTTTGGACGGTATTAGTGAGTATACTTTATACTAATGAACAAATACACAATTTAACAATAGTATAAAGGACATCATGTTTAAAAAATACTTTAAAGGGAGACAAATCCATAACACAGATTTTAAATCTGAGATAATATATTTTAAGAAATGTAAGCCTAGACCAGGGGTCGGCAGGCAGTTTGTGCTCGCGGGCCAAATTTCAAGTTTCAAAAGTTTTAGCGGGCCGCAGTTTTAGTTTTAGTGATATTCAAAAAATATTATGGTTTTAGTTTTATTAACAATTTAGGTTACTTTTATTCAGTTTGTTGTTTTAAAATGATTTTAGCTACACATAGAATACCTAAAAAACTTATAAACATTTATTGGAATCAAAATTTCATTGACTAATATAGTTTAGTCTTAATAAACCATGTAATATTTAAACAGTTAATAGGTTTAACTTAATATTTTTATTATTTTACTTACAACCTAAATCTATAAAAATCAAACTTGAATTGGGTCATTTTTATAAATTTTTATTCTTACCAATCGCTTTTCATATTAAAAAAAAATATCAATTGAAAATAATTTTTGCGTTTATAATAGTTTGTACTCTTTAAAAAATTTAAAAATTAATTTACTATAGAAAATTAATACTAATTTATTTTGTAAAAGTCTAAAACAATTATTTTAATACAATTAATGTTGGAATATCTTATAAGTAGTTTATTGGTCTTTTACATGGTTGTCACTTTAACAGCAAAAATGTCTGAATTATATCATACCAGTTTTAATAAAAGTTGGAAAAGCTAAAATTTCCTGTTAATAAAGCTTATATACTTGATTAAGACATCATAATTTTTAAAAAGGACAAAATTTTTAAGTAGCCTACTTAAAAAAAAAAAAAATAAACTACACTAAAGTGAGAAAAACTATTCTGAAAATTCGAAGATTTACTCAAAGTACTTGAAATAAAAATTTCACACACATCTGAGATTTTATAAACATATTAAACATGTTTAATGTAGTCTGACTTTTGAAAATTTTAAAATAGCCTGTTTGTTTGGCCACCCTGTTTAAAATAAAGTTCACAAAACCGAGTAAAAACAAAGTTTATTGAGAGTAAATTAGTTATATACAACAAAAAAGTGTTGTTATAAGTCAGATTGAATGGACAGTTAAGTTTCGTAAATATTTATAAAGAAGATACAAAAATTTATCAAGCCATTATTCAAGTAGTGTAACAAACCCAGCCTGGTTAGGGTTGTTACCTTCAAGGGGAAATAGCTTTGCTTCTTATTTTAGCAATACGTTTTGAGCATTTAACTCTAAAACTATATGAATCATTCATAACATCTTTTATTACAAATTACTTGTAGTTATTACTGCCAAATTTATATACCAATTCGAAAAATCTTTGATCAAAAGTTTTATTAAACCAAAAGCAATATATAACATACAGTAACTCAACTTATAACAACTGATGGCACAAATCAAAGCAAACATAAATACTCTTTAACGCCAAATTACAAATCAGTGTTGTTAAAATTAAAATCAAAAATAACAAAGGACAATTTGTTACAGAAGAAAAAAATAATTTTTGTTCAACATTACATAAATTCTTTATCCCCAATAAAAGTATTGTATTTAAAATGGTAAATGTGAAATATAATACGAACTATAAGAATTAAAAAACGTTAGTTAGGAGTCATTGCAATAAACGAAAAAAATTAAAAAAAAACAAACTGCTAAAGCCAGTTTTAACTAAGCATATGATTATCTCCAGTAACTACAGACTGATCAGAAAATTATTTCAAGGCATTTAAAAAAAGCAAAAGTAGTTACTAAAATGGAGATATGCTTTAAAAGAAAACACTATTTCAAAGAAATTGTGTTGCTTGCAGTAAACGATTTTTGTTTATTTTTTCAATGTCAACAAGAAGTGGTGTGGAGGAAATGTCTGAAAATCATAAACCCGCATGAATCAAATTAGACTTTAATTTGTATGTTAAGATGAGAGCACTTATACAACAAATAGTGCTCATCTGAGAACTCTTTTAGGAAGTTTTAAGTAATTTTGACATTTTAAAATAATTTATAGGTTTAGCTTCAATGCAAAGCACAGTAATAGGTAAAGAAATTTTAAAAGCAATGGTGCAATGCATCATTATTATGGGTGTTGATCTTAAGTTTTTGTTACTGCAATTATTGGTAAATACATTATAGTAGTTTAATTTTGTTTTAAAACTAGATCTTGGACTTATCTTTTTTATCAACTAACTTCATTTAGTAATAAATCAAGAAGTATTATGTGCGAAGACAACAACTTTAATATTTATGAAACTAACAGTTAAAATTGTGAACACAGTTTTGACAAATAAATTTTACCACCGACAGTTTTGAAATGTAGTAGAAGAAGCGGAAAATTAATATGTTGTCCTAGTTTACTTTTGGCTTCTTCGTTGCTTAAGTTTTTGCTTGATGTTAAAAATAGTATGCGAATCAAGGAATGAAATAGGGTCTCTGTTGGAATTATAAATATAAATGTTACTGTGTACAAAAAAAAAACTATTGCAGCTCGAGACTTAAACATAAAATATATTATAGTTAAAACCAAAACTGTGAGTATAACAAAACATACACCCTAAGTTTTTTTTGCCACTCTTCAAAGCAAAAAAGCCAGCTTGAGTGACCAAAAACTAGTTTGATAGTTTAGATTTAGAATAAAAAAAGCAATTCAGCTAAAAATTTGAAAAAAATTCCTAAATGGCCTGAGACTTAAAATTTGTTCAAAACTATGTCTGATTTTGTAGCAATGTTAAATTACTTAACTGCTTGAGTTTAAACCATTTTGATTTCCAACTTGTTGACTTAATAAATTTAATATATTTTTAGGATTTTTCTAAAAAATAGCGTTTGTGTATATTAGTATGCAAACAAATAAATAAATATGATTTACCAAAACATATCGTTTAAAAATTTCATAATTTATACCTATCAAAAACTTTTTAAATTAATTTCATACATACTGTTTTAAATTAGTCTATGTACAAATTATATATTAGATCTGGAAGTAATAAAAATAATAAATTATACATAAACTAAAGTTAATCTAACAAAACATTAATTAAAAAGTTGTTAAAAAATGGTTAAAAGCATCCATGTACATTGATGTGCATAGTAATTAATAAAATGCACAGAAAACTACTAAAAACAAAGATGTGTTAAAATCAAATCATAATAAACTTAAGTTTTTTTTTTTTTAGTTGTTTTAAGTGTTTTTTTGTACTTCCAAATACAACTTATAGTTACAATACATCTATATAAAAAACTTAGGTATAACTTACATGTTAAACAAAATACTTAAATTTTAAGGTCAAGGTATTTAAGTTAGTTATTGTGCATTACTTTTGTACACTACGGAAACATTTGTGTTTTGTTTATTTACTAGATAAGTATTATGTAAATTTATATAGCATTTGCAACTTAATATGAATAAGTTATTCATTTTGTTTTTTATATTTTATTACACAAAGTTTTTCAAAATCATACAAGATTTCCTTGTCAAGTGATAAATTTTATATGAAATTTGATAAAATGTTTGTTAAGTGAGTAGCTTAAAAAATAACTTTAAATTATGACGTATGAATAAGTTAAAATAAATACAAAAATTAGAGATTCAGTAATTAAAACTAAAGGTATGTTTATTAATAGATTGTTAATAATTTTGGTTTACCATTTATATATAAATTTGGTATATAAATACGTTCAAAAACCTTCCTATAATAGTATTATATAAATAACTTACTGAATCAAAGAACTTCTCAAACTCTTTTAATAACTTGCTGTTATAATAAAACCAATAGAAAATTATTAGTCGAATGCTACTCTGTCTTTTTTACATTTTTAAGCCAAACATTAAAATGTATTAACTGTTTTAAAATTTTTTGCAGGGAATTAAATCAATATTAATCAAATTAAACTAAATTACCGATAAAAGTTTAACTAAAAATATGTTTTGCTTAGCGGGCCATATTAACATGCTCGCGGGCCGCAGAAATTTCTCTCGCGGGCCGCATTCCATTCAAAAATAAAACGTGCTCGCGGACCGCAGATTTACTCTTCGAGGGCCGCAGTTAGCCCGCGGGCTGCAGTTTGCCGACCCCTGGTCTAGACCCTATAATCAGAATTAAATAAATAAATTTTGAAACTGTAAATAAAAACTAAATAAAAATAAAAAACTAAATAAATAAAATAAAACTGTTTAAAAAGGAAATTAGAATAAAAAAATACAATGTTAACTTATAGATCTATATGTTAGCAGCAGCATGATGGCTAGAACCTCTGTCATTGCCCTAACACAGTATCTATATAGCTAAAAATACCCTACGGAGACTTACATTAGGCTCATTTTCTCTTTTTATTTTCTTTTTATTTTCAAACTCCTCCAATAAGATTTCTCAAAAAAATAATCTTAGAAAAACCTATGATCATTTTTTGTTGCTTTTCATTAGCACCTCCAGATCATCTAATTACAGCCTTAATAATTAAACAATAAAAGTCTAAATAAACTCGTAACATTATTGATAATTCTGTGTAACTATATTAGTTAACTATTTATATGCTAGAAAGCAGTTTGATTGTTTTTTTACATTTGAGTTGAATAACTTCAATCTAACCACACAAAGATAAGTACTAACTTAAGATATAGAACAAAAACTAAAATGCTATTTCTAACAATAGTGAAGTACTAGCCACAAGGCGAAATCTTTTTCTAAAAAATTTTAAATTCAATAAAAGTTTCCTTTTTTAACAAAATCAGTTATATAAAGTAATAGATATCGAAAATGGATCAGCTAAATATCTTGAGTTACCATAGATTACCCTGAATCTCCCTGAGTATTTCTAGAACTTCAAGTATTCAATTTTAAGTATTCAGAACTCTATATTTATGGTAATCCTGATTCTAAATTAATAATAATTAGTTTTGTAAATACAGTGAAAGACACACATAAAAAAGCTATAAATACTATTGTTAATTCAAACTAAGGGTATATCATTAATAGTATCTATCAAATGGTCATATATAATCTTAGTCATATATTAAAAAATCATAAGTTCTCAAAAAAAAAGTCATTATATCATAAAGAGGAGTTTTATCTTACAGACATTAAATGTAAGCTTCAAGTTATGATCTCAACAATACAACTACAACATCACAGTAGATCGCAATGAAACAACTATAACATTACAAAAGACTGCAACACTACAACTATAACATCACAGTAGATTACAACAATACAACTATCACATCACAGTAGACTGCAACACTACAACTATCATATCACAGTAAATTGCAACAATACAACTACCACATCACAGCAGATTGCAAAATTACAACTGTCACATCACAGTAGACTGCAAACAATACAACTATCACATCACAGAAGACTGCAAACAATACAATTATCACATCACAGTAGATCGTAAACAATACAACTATCACATCGCAGTAGATTGCAACACTACAACTATCACATCACAGTAGATTGTAACAATACAACTATCACATCACAGTATATTGCAACACTACAACTATCACATCGCAGTAGACCGCAAACAATACAACTATTACATAACAGTAGATTGCAACAATACAACTATCACATCACAGTAGATTGCAAAATTACAACTATCACATCACAGTAGATTGCAAAATTACAACTGTCACATCACAGTAGATTACAACGATACAACTATCACATCACAGTAGACTGCAACACTACAGCTATCACATCACAGTAGATTGCAAAACTACAACTGTCACATCACAGTAGACTGCAACACTACAACTATCACATCACAGTAGATTGCAACACTACAACTATCACATCGCAGTAGACCGCAAACAATACAACTATTACATAACAGTAGATTGCAACAATACAACTATCACATCACAGTAGACTGCAAAATTACAACTATCACATCACAGTAGATTGCAAAATTACATCTGTCACATCACAGTAGATTACAACGATACAACTATCACATCACAGTAGACTACAAACAATACAACTATCACATCACAGTAGACTGCAACACTACAACTATCACATCACAGTAGACTGCAACACTACAGCTATCACATCACAGTAGACTGCAAAACTACAACTGTCACATCACAGTAGACTGCAACACTACAGCTATCATATCACAGTAGATTGTAACAATACAACTATCACATAACAGGTAATTTGAAATTTAAATAAATTTTTGAAGCACTTTTATTAAAAACGTGGCATCGATTTAAAACTTAACAAGTTTTTTTTACAATCTCAAAAATAAAACTTAAAGTAAGTTAACTTAAGCGCAAAAGAATTGTTAATTTGATAAACTTCATATGAATTTAGACTCAAAAAGAACGCAACTACTTTTGACAGATTTTTCTATTAGGACATATGCTAACATTTTGTAAACAAACCATAAAGCTAAAACTGTTTTACAGTGATATTAATTCATGAATAAACAAAGTGTAATATAATAGCAATAACTACTAATAAAGTAAAAATAAACTTATAATTAAAAATAAGATATATTAATAACATAATTTTGTAAAACTAAATATAAAAAGCAAAAAGTATTAATAAGAAAAATAAGGATATAATAAAACAAATAATAAATAATACTTCATATTCAATGATCAGTGATTCAATTTACTAATTAAATTAAGTCATTATTGTTTTAAAAAAATGTTAACAAAATTAAAAATTGCGGTAATTTAGTTTACATTGTTTGCAAATTTAATATAATTATAAGTTTAATAATCGTTGTATATTAGTATTAAATTGTTTGTATATTAAATTTGAAGAATTAGTTTAATTACAGTATGTTAATTGCAATACGATTTAATTGCATAGGTTATTAAATATCAAATACATACAGTTTAAATTGCATCTTTTTTTAACATATTAATATAGTATATAGTAAACATATATTATATTCACATGTTTATTGTTATTCTAAATTCATGCCTAATAAATTATACCCGTTAGAAAATTTGAGTATAAACTTTAAGAAATTAATATTAATATAAAAATTAAATATAAAACTTGAAACTTTCTTTTGAAAAAATTTTAATATTGAAAAGCGTGATCACTTGAGGCCAAAAGGGGGAAAAGCTAATTTCAGCTAGATATTGGTCCGCAATCATGCAAGGCAATCACCAATATATTTTATGTTCATCATAGCTAAAAAAAAGACTAATCTAGTAAAAATTAGTATTTTTTTCTTTTCAATTAAATGATTAACTATTAAAACAAAACTACTAAAGATTCATGTAGTCCATACTGACCTAAAGTTTAAATAATTGATTCTGTTAGTACAAAAATGAATTTTCAAAACAAAAATTCGCCGTTATAAGAACTAAAATAAATATTTTAGTTAAATTACATCTTAAAGTTTTTGTAAATTTGAGCAGTATCTTAAATTTTTATTTTAATAATGTGTTGAGATTTATTCAACTTCGCCTATTTTCTTTTTATTACTCAATGATTTAAATACTGTGGCTAGCTTAAATAGGATATTGTTTTATTTTTATAGTTTTAGTACTTTAGGTCTACTTGTATAATTCATCCAACTTGTCTTAAAATGACTTTGAAAAATACTTCTAGTTTTTTTTTTTAGAAACTAACTTTATGAATACTTTTGCCTATTACAATAGTTTAACTAACTAATATTATATAAAACTTAAAACCTTGATACTACGAAAATATTCATTTTAAATAAGGACTACATAAAATAACAAACATAACTGAGCATGTGTTTTATTATAAATTTATGCGCTTATTATTATTCCTGTCTCTTTTAACAGTTTTTCGAAAAGCAATTACTAGATTTACAAAGACAGTTCGTATCGCTAAAATAAAAATATTCTTTTCCGTACCATATGAAGAGTTGCTCTCCCGCTTCAATAGGGCGAATGCTGATGACAAAGTTCCTAGGAATGCCGTCAATTAATGCGTATTCGGTTTTGCAGTTCAGTTGATCTCCGCAGTTGTGGTTGATGAATCTGGTATGGTTGCCCATTGCGCCCGCGTCTATCTTCATGTTTTCGCAGCATGTTTCAAAAAAGTAGTTGGTAGCTCCTGATTGTTCCATTTCATCAAAACTTTTATAATACTCTTCTATGGGAATTACTTCACCAGTGTATTCTCCTATTATTGTGTCTGAAAATAACCAATCGTTAAGACGAATATCTAAGTCATTAGTGTACTTTAAAAACTTTTTAGTCAAACCTTACACTATAACAAAACAAAAATTAGACAACAGTTTAAAACATTGAAACAAACTTGCTGCTATTGCATGCCTTGCAAACAGTCCATGACCTATTTCGTCACCAAGATCCATCAAGTAAAAATGACTTTCAGGATCGTCAAGACATTCCTGATTGCACTTCTCCAAATCTTCCAAACTAAGATACTCCTTATCAATCAGTGAATAATCTATCTTAGTATCACTGTTAATCACTAGGTTGCTAGTCCAAATGTGATGCCTATCCGGGCTATATCTGTAGTAAAGATCATAAGTGTCGTCTGGCCTTTCCTGGAATGTCCTTTCAACTTTGAATTTTCCGTCTAACGTAGTTCTCTTCCATTTTCGCTTGCTCGATGATCGTAATTTGATGCTGAGCGGAGCAAATTTTTTCAACGTGTTCCTGGTTGGGATAGTGCTTATAACGGTCTTCCTTGCTGTCTGCTTTTTGGAACTTTTTGCTCCTATTTGCGTTTTGGCATTGATTTGGACTGACATATTTTAGTTTTGAAAAATTACATACAAATTACTGTAAAGATGTTCAGTTGATAATTTGTGAAACTGATATTGTTTTGTTGTAATTTACACTCACAGTACTTAACATAAATTAGTCTAAACCTAATTAATTTTAAACTTTACTTTGCCTATTGGATAAAAATTAGTCAATAGTTTAAACTTTAACAGTTTTGACGTTTAATCATTTTCTTTTAAATCAGAAATAAGTTTATTAATATTTAATATATTTTGGTGATTGAATTGATTAATATATTTTAACCTAATGAAGTTGCCAATTCATTATAAAAAAAAATTTTAACATGAAACGTTAGTAACAAAAATAAGTAGAAAAAACAAAAAGAAAGTTTAGTTCAATAAAATTCTATTAAAATCTTAAAATTTTTCATAAAAATAACATGGTCATTAATTAGCAAATTCAAGAATAAAACTTAATAAAATTTCAATCTAGTATTTCCTTAATAAAAGACTCGGGTAATCTGCTTCAATAAAACCTACTTGTGAATTGCTGTATAATTAAAATTAATAAAAATTGGACTAACATAAATTAAATTTCTACCAGAAACTAATTGTAACTGTGTAATTTTTTTTGCTATTATTGAATAAAATTTAACTTCCTTGTTCAAAAACAATGCCATTACAACAGACTGCGCCAGCAAAATTAAAAATCTTTCATGTTTAAACTTGTAAATCTACTATTTGTTCTTTTAAAACCTAGCCTAAAAAGCTCAATTAAATCTTTTATCGTATGTACAGACTTTCATTCAATAACATTTTAGTAACATAATTAAGATCATTAACTTTTTTTTCATACTTTTTTATAAGAGAGGCATAGTAAACAGGAAACCAGACAAAATCCTTCCCTGCTACATATTAATAAATTACAGAACAACACCAGCTAAATAGTTTATAATTTTGCATATGACACATTATTATATACAACTTTTAGCAAAACTCTATTGATCAAGACAATTTCAACCAGAATTACCAGAAAGCATTTTGTATTTACATCTTCTCGTGATATTATATACAACTTAGACAATATATAACTAAATAAACAGCTACAATTAACGAAATTACATTACTGATAAGTACGATGCCATGCCATTCAACCTTAGCTTGGAACTTAACAAATTTTCAGACGGGCTTTTTGTAAACAGACTTAGATTGAAAATTAAAAAAAAAGATTCATGCCTTTTTATTCAGCAAGAAAGAAGTTTTAAAAAAAGATAAATTTTAACGCAGATCATAATTAAAACAATTATAAAACCTACATAAATTTTTCGTCATGTTAATGGACATTATTCTTAGATTGGCAAAGTATATAGAAAAACTAAAAACTAAAATATCAAAAAAGTTGATGTTCTATGACAAACGACATACCTTTTATATGAAAATTCTATGTATTTAATATTTAAACTTGTTACTGTTCATGAGTCACAATTACTACGCCTTGTTATGTTGAGCACAGCAAATAAAACTAGACCAGACATGTTAAAAAGCTCTGCTTTGTTTACTCGAGCGTGAAATTACTAACTTAAAACAAACCAAAGTTTATACGCTTCATTGCTGAATTACCATAGTAATTGTTAGCATTTTAACAAGTCTGAACTAGACTTAATGAAGTCAATTTACTTGTAAATAAAGCTCTTAAATTTGTTCGGTACAAAAGATATGATAAAAGTGTAAAACACTTTAAATAGCAAAAATAATACTAAATTAAAAAAAATTGCTTAAATATGAGCTAGATTTCGACATGTACAATTATATACTTGATATTTTACTATTTAGTTTTAAGTGTTGTTTTTAATACTTTGATAAAGTATGTAACCATTCGACGAGCTTTTTTTTTAATAAACTTTTTCTACCAAGCAGTAATAGATAGGGACATAAATCTCTAACGTACCAGGATGCAGACTAAATAAACATAGTGGTAGAGTAGGGGTGGACAACGTTTTAGTTGGCACGACAGGCAAAATTAGGAAAATATTCGTCATAGCATGCTGAAGCTTTTCAAATTAATTTGATTCATAGAAACTACTCGTGCACGAAACTTTAAGTGAATGATTATTAAGTATTCAGAACTCTATACTTCTGTTAACTCTGAGTCTAAATTAACGATAATAAGTTTTATTATAATAGTGAAAAACGCACATAAAATAACTATAAACACTATTGTTCAAACTTTGGGATATCACTTATAGTATTTATCAAATGGTTATCTTCAATCTTAGTCATACATTAAAAAATCATAAGTTCTCAAAAAAATGTCACTATATCCTAAAAAGGGGTCTTAACTTACTGACATTAAATGAAAATTAAGGTTGACCAATCTGAGTAAAAGTTTAAATTGTTCCACAACTTATCTACCTGTTCATATATTTACATTTTACGTAATTTGTCGTAGGTAAAAATTATTGCTCAATTTACAGTAAAGTATAAATCTTATTAAAAAAATTATATATAACCACATTTAATACTTTATTTGTTAGAAAGTTCTACTAGGAAAAGTACTGACCTTCTAAAAGTTAATAAAGTAGCAAAATGTACTAAGCAATATTGTTTATGTATTAGAACTTAAAACCTATTCGTGCATGAAAAAATATACAAAACTAGGAAGTTGCATGTTCAAAAATTTCAAAATTATAATGTCAAATTGGGTAATTATGTGGTTGTTTAAAATATAAAAAATTAATTAATTAGTGCAACATGTCAAAATTTAAGTTAAAAACTATACAATAGGTGATAAATATCAAAAATCTATCTAAACAAAAGTATAATACAAAGTTGCCGCTGTTTTTGGGTTATTTTTCCAGGTTTTAAAAGTGTTAACAGTAAAAGATCACTTAAATATACAGAAGCACTACTATATTTGTGTTGCAGACAAATAAAATTTAAACATGCATTTAAAATATTTTTTGCATACAATTTATAATCAATCTAAATCAGGGTTTCCCAAACTGTTTTTCAAAAGGGCCTCTTTAAAGGAATAAATAAAGCTATAACTACCACAGACAAGATTTCACAGAAAACTACCATTAAACATGCTGAATTTTTTTTTTCCTTCATCATCAACTCCAGAATATCTAGTGAACGTTTCAAATTTTGATATTTTGGCTTCTCCTTTTGCATCTTATGGCCACCTAGGTTTCTTAATTTTCCTATAATATATGTACAAGTGGTTCAAAACTATCATTAAATAAGCCGAAGACCTTTTTTTGCTTTTAACCTTGAGCCCTAGAGTATCTAGTGTAAGTTTTAAATTATCGCCTCAGCAATACAACTATTACATCACAGTAGATTGCAATAAAACAACTATCGCATCACAGTAGACCACAAAAATACAATTATCGCATCACAGTAGACCACAAAAATACAACTATCACATCACAGTAGATCGCAACAGTACAACTATCACATCACAGTAGACTACAACAATACAACTATCACATCACAGTATATTGCAACGATACAACTATCACATCACAGTAGATATTTTAGAGATATTTCAGTAGATATAAAATATTTTTTTCACTCGTTGGTTTTTTCAGAAAAAGAGATTTTTTAACATAAGTTTGTTTTAAACAGTTATTTTAGCGTACTGTTTTAATACTTAATTTCTATTAAAGTGTATACATCTATAGTTTTTTTTGTACGTTGGCATGCTAAAAAAATGTTTGTAAGTATTCTGAACTTAAGTCAAAATTATAATCTTAAAAAAAATCCAAAGAATAATCAGATAGAAAATGCTGCAATCTAGACTAAACCACTGTCATTGTAATCAAACAATTCAACTTTTAAATAAAAAAACAAGAAAAAATAAGTTGCTTATTTATTACAAATACCAATAAATATTTTATTTTTCTTACTGAATTTAAACAAGTTATTGGTTTTTCTTTCATTAACTCTACTAATTTTTAGTTCTATTTATACAATTACTTACCTATTATTTTTTAATAACTCACTGAAAACTTTTGTATATATATATATATATATATTATTTATTGAACGATAATAAAACGCTCAAAAACTTTTGTCTAAGGACCAAAGTACAAAGGAACCTTTCGGTTATCGAGTCGTAAACAACAATATAAATATTTATAAGTACTAGGATTATACGAAGTTAAAGAACTAGATCTTAAAAAAAAGAAATACATATAGAAAACGATAATTAAAAAAATAACAAATATATTTTTTTATATAGTGTTTATTTCTAAAGTTATCACCAAAATAACGTTATGTCTATTTTTTTGCTGATTTCCCGAACAGCAATTTTGCGATTAACATAGACAATCGAAAGTTTTTAAATAGATTTCTCCGTACCATATGAAGAGTTGCTCTCCCGCTTCAATAGTGCGAATGCTGATGATAAAGATCTTCGGAACCCCGCCAATGAAAGCGTTTTGAGTTTATCTCCGCAATCGTATTTGATGAATCTGGTATGGCCCATTCCACCCACATTGCCATGTTTACGCAGCAGCTGTGAAACAAGTAGTTAGTGGTATCTGATTTTGTTATTTCATTCCATCTTTCATAACACTCCTACATGGAAATTAGCTCACCAGTGTATTCTCCTGTTATCGTTTTTGAAAATTAACAGTTCAGTAAAATATCCAAGTCAAAAGCCGTAACAAAACTTACACTATAATACAAAAAAAAGACAACAATTTAAAACATTTAAACAAACTTGCTTGTACAACATGCCTGGCAAACAATCCATGACCCATTTCGTAACCAAAATCCTCCAAGTAGAAATGCCTTTCAGGATCGTTAAGACAGTCCTGACTAAACTTCTCCGAATCGTGCAATCTAGAACAACACTTCTGATCAATTAGTGATCTATAGTCTATTTAAGTCTTGCTTCTTTTTACGAGGTTGTTAGTCCAAATTGATGCCTATTCGGATTAAACTTGTAGTAAAGATCAAACACGTCGTTAGGTCCGCCGTTGTTCAAATACGTCCTATCAACTTCGAACTTTCCCTCCCAAGCAATTTTCCACAATTTTTGTTTGCTTGATGACAGTTTTTTGATGATTTTTTCAAGTTGTTTTTGGTTGAATATTTCTTATATTGGTCTTACTTGATGTTTGCTCTTTAGGGCTTTTTTTTACCGTTTGGGTTTTCCAACTTTTTATTCCCGTTTGCTTTTTTGGAATTTTTTCGGCTGGCATATTATAGCTTTAAAAATTAGTAAATTGATAACTATAAATATGTTGAAAGAAAAAATTAATAAACTTTTATTGTTTTAATTTACATGTAATAAATTATAAACCTTATTTTACTTCCATTTTATGTTTTAAAAATATACTTGCAATTCTATTTTTGCTTAAATATCTTAATAACATAGCTTCAACTAATTTTGATTAAGTTTTTATTTCAACAAAGAACAAAAAGTTTAAGCTGAGTTTATATACACTTTAAAGATAAAGAGTTATTTTAAATAGAAAACTTACGTTTCATTATAATTTATTTGCAAAATATTAGCCGTAGTTAAAGTTAAACTAAAATTAAATTAATTGAAACTTAACACAACAAATGAGTTATTTGTTTCAATTCAAAAAAAAACATAGTATTAATCTAAAAAACTAAGAAAGTTCTAATTTAAAACATGCTTTAAATAAATAGAAATTATGAATACATTTCAAAAGTCCATCGCAAGAAAGATATTTAAATATGTATTAACTAAAACGAGATTTAAAAACTACTTTAGCTTTAGTCAAATGTTAATACGAAACATTTGTGATGTCAAAGCAGATTCCCACTTAATGAAAGTGTTATAAAAAATAACTAAAACAGAAACCAATATAAAAAATCTCGAGAATTGTTGAAATCATTCATGTTTAAAATTATGACAGTGATAGTTATAAATCTCAGGTACAAAACCATAATTAAGTAAATGCGAGAAAATAAAATTAAATTGTAATGCTATTGGCATTTTCTCAGTCGAAAGTGGCTTTATTTCTTTCTTTTCTCTCAAATATTTTACTTAACATGCTCGAGCTACGCTCGAATGACTGGTTAGTCGTTTGCTAAAGTCGTTTAAGATTTAGTTGCTTCGAGTTGTGTGGTGCTAACAGCCGCCGTGATGTATTCTTGGTATGTCTTTTTGTAGAGTTATGTATTTCCGACTGCTTTTCAGCTTGACTTTTTAGTCAAATTCGTTTATTTGGTGTTATTTTTTAGAAGTTTGTTGTAATTTTGTCGTACTTTTATTCATTTGTAAATACACTTTTTTTTTTCTGAGATTCTATTTCTTTATACTAGTAGTTTAAGCGTTCTAACAATTAGATTAAGTTTAAGTATAAGTTTAAGTTGCGTTTGAAAAATCGACTTAGCTTAGTTATCTAGCTAAGCCAATTCTAAACATTAGCTTAAGTAACCGTCAGCGATATTGTTATAGCGCTTTAAGTCAATAAATTGCCAGGTCCGCGTGTAAATAAGTAACAACTTTGTGTGACCGGTTCAAAATATCGTGGTGTGTGTTGTACTTGTTTAAACTTTGCTGTAAACTATATCACCTAAGTTGAACATTTCGTTGTTTGAAAGTTATTATAACATGTACTTTGTTTAAGTTAAAGTTAGCTTTTTTTCAACTAGATCGAAAACTAACGTTATCAGCTTCGAGATTTCTAATACAGTTAAAGTTATTAAGTACTTACTTATAGGGTACTTTAACTTGTATAGATTTCGCTAAGAAAACCTCATAACATTTTATAATAAGCCGATTTACAAGTTTTGAATTAAATAGTATTCATACAGCTGCTTGGTTTTTAGTAGCGCAGTAATAAAATTATAACATCCAACTTTCTCTATTCACTCCCCTAACATGTCCTTTACCCCTCGTAACCTTTGTGTTACAGATGGTTATAATCATAACCATTTTAGACCTTTTAGTCATAATGAAAATAGACCTGTAGGTTGTAATTGTATTAGGTCAGATGTTTACAATCTTACTAGGTCAGAGCCCTACAAGGCAAGTAGGTCAGATCGTTATGATATTATTACTGACGGTTATAATGTTTCTTTTAGTCTGAGTCGATTTTTAACCTGCATATACCGAAATTAAAAGAAGTGGACTTTACTCAGGACCATAAAATTTAATTTCAGTTAATCTGTTAATTTTAGTTTTAAAAACGCTATCAATCAAAGGATTAGGATATCCAATCTTTATAAATATAATATTAAGTTCAATCTCAAAAACTTCTGGAGAACATATTTTCTTAGCTCTGTGAAATAAGCTTTTAATAAAACCAATTTTTCCCCTCTTGCTCAATAAGATTGGAAATTTAGATAATGACCCGTGAACGAAGGTTTTCTGAAAACCGACCTCATTCAGAGTTACATTTGTGATTGATACGTACCTTTAAATGAGGTGATTGATTTTTGTGCTGATACGTTCATGTTTCTAGTTTTACATTAAAACCATTATGTTGTAGACGTTGAAAGTTTGTTGTTGTTTTATCTTATTACTTAACTGTATAGTTTTAAAATTATAAAACTAAGATTTTCTTAACAATTTCATAGACCGTGTCTATAGAAATAAAAGTTTACTATAGAACTGAATAAAGTTTACAAAAGTATAAACGCTAAAAATAAAGCTTTGAAATAGTTAAAGGGTGTAATAAATTTCATTGAATAAAACTATGTTAGCCAGTTTAATTATTGAGCTTAAACAGGCTTGCAAAAGCCCACTACAGCTGTGAGCAAAACATACCAATGTTAAGTATGACAAACAATATACATCAATTAAAACTTGTAAAAATATGTAACTTTATTAATTTTTTTATAAATGTTGTGGATTTACTAAATATTTACTTACAATTTTAAAATTATAAGTTTTTCTTTACTTGTCACAGTTTAAGTACGATTGTTTTTAAATACTACCAAAGGTAATCAAACAAAATTACTCTGAGGATAGAGTGCTTAAAAGCTAATACTAATATTATTGAGAGCAATAAACGTATTAATTAGCACTAGTTCTTGTGTTTGGTAACTAAATAAAAAGTACACAGAGGTTTGCAATCAGCTTTGAACCGAAATAAAAGAACTGATCTTAAAGCGCTCTATGTTGAAGTATTCTACTATAATTAAAAAGTTTAATGAAAATTGGTTTTCAACACCAGAAATTTGTTTTATAATAAGCATAGTTTTGTGTGCTTTTTACTTTAAAGACAACAATTAAAGTTCTCAACTTAGTAATAAAGAGAATGATCAATTCAGTTTTTTTTTTAATTTTTTTAACAAAGCAATCTTTTACTCGCTTGAAGCTAAGATCATCAGTTGTATAAAATCTGTGAAATTTTCACACAATTTGTTGGTTTTTTGCACAACATTTAAACAATAAAAACTTTATTATGACGTAGTAAGAAATGGGTATATAAACTCAGTGTAAATTTCAATTTTAATTTTTTGTTGAAACAAAAAGCAGCTTCAAAAGGAATAGGTGCCGTGTTAGTCGTCCAATCGAAAAAATGTCAAACACTAGCAAAAGGCGTAAGAGGAAGAGAATTAAGCAACCGGGAATGAAAACTCCAAGTAGCCTTGCTAGACATCTATCGCAAATGAGTCCTGTGAGTCCTGTCAACAAGCGTGCAAGAAGGAAAACTCCAAGTAGCCATGCTAGACATCTATCGCAAATGAGTCCTGTGAGTCCTGTCAACAAGCGTGCAAGAAGGACGCCCAGAAAAAGTGTTCTCTATGAACCAAGAAGGTACAACACGTTGAAAAGGTTTGCACCGCTCAGCATCACCAACTTGATACCACAAAAATGGAGAATTAAAACATGGCTGAGAGCCGCCTACGAGCCGAATTTTGAAGTTGAGAGGACAAAAGACGGAGTGCCGGATGATATTTTTGACGAGTACTATAGATCCAACCCGCAAAGGCATCACGTTTGGACGGACCACCTCGTGATCAGAGAAGACACTCCGAAGCATTACGCGGAGCGTTGGTATGATGACGTTCATTTTGTTACGTGGGCAGAATTGAAGAGGTGCAACCAGGACTTGATGGACGATCCTGAAAGTCATTTCTACTTGAAAAGTCTGGGTGGAAATATGGGTTACGGACTGTTTGCCAGGCATCCAATACGAGCAAGTGAGTTTGGTTATTCTCTTCGACGTACAACCTTTTTTTTTATTTTAGTTCAAGTTTTGACCGTTAGATTCACAGCGCAACACCCGACTAAACAGTTGTTTATTTTCAGACACGATAATCGGAGAGTACACTGGCGAGCTCATTACGCAGGAAGAATATGAAGAAAGGCGAAACAGATTGAGAGAAAATGGAGGTCGCAACTACTTTTTCAGCACCTACTCGACCATGGTCATAGACGCGAGCGCGATGGGCAATCACACGAGGTACATCAACCACGACTGCGGAGACAAACTGAACTGCAGGACCCAGTACGTGGAGATCGGCTCGAAGCCGAGGAACTTCATCATCAGCAAGCAAGACATTGCACAGGACGAGCAAATCTTCATATGGTACGGAAAGGACTATTTTAGGGACGAGGATTGCCAATGTGGTTCAGTGGAAGAAGAGTGCATAACGAAAAATCGTAAAAGAAACTAAGAGATAAATATGTGAAGGGTACGACTAATAAACAAAAACAACACGGCATTTAAATTTGTATATTTTGTTTAAATAGCTTTTTAAATGCATGTAATTTTCCTTGTTTAAAAATTACTTTAAGAAATATTTTATGAAAAAGAGTTTAGGTTATAGAAATTTTGTAACTAATGTGGAAAAAGTGCTTATATATATATAACACTGGCCTGGTATATAGCTGGCAATAACGCTTTATATTGTATAATAAACACTCCGAAGTTAGTTCCTAACTACGTTCGTTATTTAACCTATGGGTTCACTAGATATTTACTAAACGCTTAATTAACTTATGCTATTGTTTAATTTAAACTGAAATCGAGTCTGTGAATACAAAGGTGTATTTTACAAGTAATAAACGTGAACAAAAAGCAACAATAAAAACAATTTTGTAACATTGTTTTGCCTGACCAACTAACTTCTAGTGCAATTATAAGGCTATATAAGTTTAACATTTTCTTTATTTTGTAACAATTGTAACAGGCTGATGAAAATTTATTGAAATATGTTTGAGTACAGTATAAGATTTAAGTTCTTTGTAATAAAAACTTCCACATAAAAATAACCATAATACTACAAAACTTTAGTAAACAAATCACCACGAACTAAAACACTTCGGCTTAACAGTTTAACTTCAAACATACAACACCGTTACCCAAGTAGCGAGATCATTACAAAATCATGACTGTACATAAGTTAGAACAACAATCAGTAAAACAGCCAAACTAACACGAAACAAAAGATTGGTTAATTAACGTTCTCTCAAAAAAAAATACATTACAACTTCTAATAAGCTAAAGATTAGTAAAACTCTATCTTCAAATGCAAAAAAATAAATTTGGAGAAAAAAGTAAACTACAAGTTTAGTATAAAAGCTGAAATATCCTTAAGAATTTTATAGTTTTGAAGTCATCGTTATGGCTATACTATGAGCATTAAGAGAATGACTATGTGTGGTAAGGTACTCACGTTGGGTAAAGGACATAATAAGGGGACGAGTTAAGAAGCTTTATATTATAATACTGTTACTGATTTACTAAATGACAGAGTAGTTGTATGAATACTATTTTACCGATTTTATCGGTGGCAAGTTTATTTGCTGCTAATTCAAAAGTTTAGTTACAAAATACACACAAAACCCAAGTCTTTTAAAATTAAGAATACTTAATAACTCGTTAAGTGCAAAAACTAATCTATTTATATCTTAACCAATGGACAAATACTAAAAATTAAATTATCTGGTTTAAAAGCTATTGATTCATACCAATATATAGTTGTCATAAACTATGCATAGAAAAACTTTGACTTAGCATTGTCAGAAACACCTTATTTGAAGCCTGTCTTGTCTTGGTAGAACTAAAACAATAAAAAATACACACATGTTGCCAGGCTTGCAAGAAAGTTTCTTTCGGCACCACCATCTTCTGTTTATTCTGATAGGTTATTTTCAGAAGCTAGTAACTTGTACGAACAAAAGTTGAATCGATTGCTTCCAAAAACAACTTGTGAAAAACTTTATTTCTTCATCACAACTTGAATAAAAAACAGGAATATGTTTCTTTGAAACTTAACAGTGTTGATATGAGTAAATGTTATTTACTAATTTACTTCTACATATGTATTAAGTTGCTAAAGAAGTTATTGTTCATCTTACAGTTCGAATTTTTGTAAATAAAATTATAACGTAAACTTTATCATAAAAAAGCTTACTATATTAAGCTTTGTAACATTTGATTTCTTTTGCGTCAGAACAAGCTATAAAGTTCAATTTTAGTCGTAAAAGTAGCTTGTAATTAACGTTTAAACTGAGATTTTGTATAGGTAGAATTTTTTCAACGTTCTCTTTTCTAGTGTTCAAATAAAACATTTAGACAATAACATTGTGTTTCTTCTTTTAACAAAGTATTTGTATTAAAAATATTTACTAATTAATGGTGTTTAATTGTTTATTGAACGATAAACAAAAAAGCTCTCAAAATGTTTGGTCTAAGGACCTGGTGTAGAAAAGAACCTTTCGGTTATCGAGTCGTACACCAAATTTTATAAGTTTATTCTCTATTGAAACTATATTATACTTAAAATATTTAGTATCCAGATCCGACCGGATCTTTAACTAAAAAATAGGTCTGAATTCAGCCGGATCCAACTGAAAAATAAGATTCGGTTGATCACTAGTTATAACTATACAAAAACAATCATTTTTAACAGTTAACTTACATAACAATGATAATCAAATGGATACCTGTTAATGTGTGATCCAGGAAACATAAACCATACATACATTTAACACATAAAAGTAATTTCATTGAAAAATCTATGCATACTAGATTAAAACCCTGTACCTAATTGATTTATGTTTTTTTTAGAAATACTTCAATTTAAAAGATTTAGTGCTTTCCATAGAATAGAATTTATAAGCATTTGGTCAAAAAATTTAAACATACCTTATATAAACAACATAAAGTACTCTAAACATTTTCATCACACAGTTCTGTGCGCATTAAATGATAATTTATGCTAGTGTTAAAAATTTGAATGAAAAAAAATCAATTACTAAAACATTATTTAAACGGTAAGAAAACGTTCACAATTAAAATCAATATAAGTACATAATGTATTTGAGTTGCATGATTATTTGCTTGGAGCTTGTGTATTTCCAAGCAAGCTATTGTTATTTTCTAAATTGTAGGCGTTTTCTGAAAAAATGGCTTATTTCCAATTAAATATCTTTAATATTAAGATTCGGGTCTTAGCAAAAAGGCAGGATAGATCGCTAGTTAAGTCAAGGGTAGAAAACCACAACCTCTTGTTCACAAATATGTCTTTACTTATAACTACGAGCAACGTTGCCCATATGCTCATTGAAAATGAACCGGCGAATAATTACTTTATTAAATACAAAGCTAAAATATTTTGGCGCCAATCACCGCCGGTTACTTCAAAAAAATACCGACTTCTAAGCTTTATTGTTGTTAAATACTTCTTCAGCACGTACGTTTGTACAACTTCTCAACATTTTCAAATATCATTTTCTTGGTTTGTAGAAAAAAAAAAGACTGTTTAATATAATCGATTGTAAATGTAATCAACATTGTAAATAATACAACTGTCCTACACGTTTGTTTTTAAGCACAAACATGCGACTATTAACAACTCCGAAAGTTTTTATTAAAAAAATTGCTTAAATTCATGTTTTACTTGAATACTTCGTTCAAATTGTATTTTTTTTTAAAGTTATAAAAATGACGTAAGTATCATTTATACAAAAAAAAGCTTTTTCAGTCAAAATAAAAACTTTACTGTGATTCATAAGAAAAAATTAATTAACATTAATCGTGTGAGAGATTAAAAATGGAATAAAAAAACTATACATAAAGTTTTTTTTTCAACTTTATAGCACCTCTAGTCACCAACCAAATAAAAAGCTTTACACTAACACAAAAAACATTGAAAATAAATAAGTATAAAATATTAGCAGCTTTTTAACTTTGTATCAAAATTCATAAAATTTTATAACATAATAAAATTAAATATAATCGAAATAGAATATCCAAATCGTTATACAGATACTTCTTGATAAAACACTTTTTCAATGATTTCTTTTAATTATAAAAGACATGTGTTAGTAAAAATACAATAACTTAAAATGTATAAAAAAACAAATACTTAATTAACAAATCTTACTTTACTCTAGATGACATTGTAAAAACATCAAAAAGTTTTAAAAAATTGTACAAATAAAAAATATTTTGAGATAATTCAAATGAGGAATGCTTATTAAGAGGTCTTTATTTTTTGTGACAATAACAAATTAAATTTGTTTATTTTTGTTTCAATTAATAATATTCTTCTTCAAATTCGTCTTCAGCGACACCGTAGTTTTCGAGGCCTGAAAAATATAATAAAAATAATAAAACAAAATAAATTAAAAGTAATAAAACGTTTTGTTTACTGAAATTGATAATTTGCAAGTTAAATCACATATTTACATATTGTTTTCAGTTAGGTAGGAAATATATGTAAACAAATGAGTCACTGAAAAGTTCAAACATTTTTAGAACTAAACCATCAGTAAAACACTTAAAATACATTTTTCAAACTATTAAAAACTAGTTTAATACAAACCGAGGCCGTCTTCCTCTTCTTCCTCATCGGAATCGTCATCCGGGATGTCGTCCATGATTTCCTCTTTCAGGGGGTTTTCCCCAACCAATGACTCATCGTTCTGCTTCACCTCAACGCCGGCACCTTCGCTTTCTTCAATTTTGTCCGCTTTGAGAGGAGAGCTTTATTCGGCGCTTGCGGGAGAAGATGGTCTGGGTTTCTTTTTAAAATATTTTTTTGTTAATATCATTTTTACATACACTTAAAAGCTATTGAAATAGAGTGCTCAGTATAAAGAACTTAATTATTAAATACAATTTATTCAACAATTGCCAATTCAAGCTTACACCGTTTCACCTAGAAGGCTCTTCAGAGCTTTTTTAACTGACAACAAATATCAATTAAAAAAGCTCTGAAGAACCTTCTAGGTGAAACGGTGTAAGCATGAATTGACAATCGTTAAATAAATTGTATCTAATAATATTTTTTTATTAATTTTTAGTTCATACTAATCATTTATACTGTTAGAAACAACCATCAAAACTATCAAAAAATGTTAAGCCTTCTGCTAGCAGAAGAACTTATTCACAGATACTTAGAACTTTACAAGAAATAATTTAATACATAAATAATAAGGCTTAATTTATTCTTTACACTTCAAAAACACGTAACCTTATACGCTGGCTGTACTATAAAACATTTTTATACAAAAACACATTGTCAAAACTTTAAGCGAAGAAGTCTACTGCTTTCATTTTTTCTTACAAGATATAGAAGCATCAATTTATCTAAAATGAACGATTGCTCGAACCTTGGGCGATGGGGAGCCGATTATTTTTCTTGGCACAAAAGTTCTCTTTCTGTTGTAAACAATTTGTTTTTGTGGCGAGGAGACAGTCTGGCCACTAGCGCCTCTCGAGGGCTGTAAACTCGACCCTTCAACTTCAACCACGGGCTTCAAGGGTGACTGCTGAATTTGATTGAAAAATTGTTATTTTATTTACTGCATAACGTATTCACTATTTTCAAACCGTTATTGAACTATTCGTTTATAACTGATTGATTGTGGAACTGTTTTATGTTTTTTTTTCAGCAATTATGTAATTAAAAATACACATAAATGGTGTACACCTTCAACTTGCAATGATTTATATTGAAATTCATGTAATATATAACTTAACTTGTTTTATATCAACTTAACCATCTACAAGGTAACAGATTTTTTTTAATCTACAATTAATACGCAAACTATAAAAAATTCTTACCTCACCACCTTCCGTTGGTAAATCGAGAGGGTGGGTTATCTGAAAAAAATATTTTAAAATGTATTCATTTATAACTTGTCAGGCAGTTTTTATTCTAAATTATTTTGAAACAACTTTTTCTCCGTAGTTTTAAAAGGTATTGTCAAATTAAATGTTTCTATTTGCTTTTGATTTTTCAAATTTATAAAAAAAACTTACATTTATCTGTTTTTAATGAACTGTATATAAAAAAAAATTAATTAGTACCAATAACTTTTACAATGTCACATAAACAAGTGAACTTCAATATCAAAAACAATTTATTTCAAAAAAAAAGTGTTTACAGTTCAAGTTCGCTCAACTAATTTTTAAAATATTTTCTAACATGAATATTACAAACCCTTTTTAACACGTCATAGTCCACATTTTTGCTTCTTGTAGTTTTTTGGTACATGTTCAAACTTTCAGCGGCACTAGTACTGTTTCTGTTAAACGTACTTTATATATATACCAATGGTAACACTTAGTTTTGAAATACTTTTTAGAAAAATTAGGAAAAGTGAGGCATGGAATTTCATTTATTATAATACGCAAACAATAATCACATTTAATTTTATGACTGACTTTACTGAAATAGATATGTGTGTAAAAAAAAATATTTCTAATCATATTCACCAATGGATGCACTTTTTTAAAGATGGCAAAATAAAAAAATAGTGCTTTCGTTTTCACAAGGTGTTTAATATTTTATTTTATTGTTTATATTTACATACGTGTAATCGACGGGTTTCCTTCTTTTCCTCTTTGCTTTTCTCTGCTGTTCCAACTCGTTTTTCTTTTTTCGCATTTCCAGTCTCTTTAAATACTTTACGTTCAAGTTCAAAAAAGCTAAATATTCAAGTACAAATACAAAATTGTTAACATCCGTGCTTGCTTGACATTAGTTGATATTTCATTTCGTTAAAAGTTTATTTTTACATATTCATATACCAGGCTAAATTTTCAACTACCTGTCTATCAACATTTTTACCAAATTTTATCTGACAAACCTCAGTTAAAAAACAACGTTTTCTATGAACTAATTATTTAAACAACTTTACTGCTGTTGATGCATCGTATAATAATATGCCACTTTACTTCTTATCTTAAAAATGACCATCGCCATTTGTGTTTACATTACAAATAAACACAAGTTCTTCTGTAACAATTATTATAACTTCGCTTGAAAATATTTTTTGTATAAAGTTAAGTAGACCTGCAAGTTTTTGAAGATGTAAAATTCATGTTAAACCTGTTAATCCGGGAGATAATATTAAATCAAATTTCAGCAATACCTCGTCGTGGTCGGGGTTCTTCGCTTCCCACGCTTTAGTTCTCTGAACAATCTGGTCGAAGGGAACTATCATCTGAAATAATGTATAAAATAAATTGTATATAATTTAGAACTTATCAATTTCAGTTTTGTCTTTGATTACAATTTTGATCATTTGATTACAACTGCTTTTTTAACAAACTTTAAGATTAAACAAAAATAAGCGCTCGACTGATTTCATTTTTAACACAAATTCTTTTCATTAAAGCTAATTCTGTGCCAACAAAACAATAAATTTTATTTTTTTCACAAGCAAATAAAATTTTTTTAAAACCAAAAAATACATTTTGCCAACAAAACCTGGTTAATTTCATCTTCGTCGATGCCGGTGAGGTCGAGCTCGCCGTCACCCTCTTCTCCCTGCTTGTCAAGTTTCTTCTTGGGGGATTTACCCAGCCCGATCATGTCATCGGACAAACCGCAGTTCATGATCCTGCTCCTCATCGACTCCGCGTCGTCTTCTGCCGCTTCTGATTTTTTTCGAACGGAAAATACTCATAATTCGTTACACAAGATGTTTTCTTTCGTGCGGAAATTATTTTGTTTAAAGTTATGTGATTATGTTTCTCAAATAAAAACGTACGCGGAAGTTAAAGGGTCATTTGTATTTGCAGAGCATAAGTAATATTTTCTGTTTAGACGTGCATTACAAATTTAATTTCAATGCAAATGGTTTTTATTTCTACACCTATATGGGGGATTATCAGTATTATTGTTCATTTAAGATTTTTTATACAAACATTGAAGTGGCCACTTTTTAATTTTCTCAAAACATCATTACATATTTATCAAAGGTTTCAACAACCTTCTAAAACTTCTTATTTCAAGACAATTGTAAATTCAAACCTGGCGACTTGACTTGGGGGTTGCATGCTGAATAAGAACTTCCTAAATTAGTTCCTTTCTTCAAAAATTTATCAGCCAGCGCATTAGGGTCTTCACATTTCAACAATTTCTTAACAAATTCTGAAAAAAAAACAGAAATATATTTAGTTTAGATTCACGTAACCTCCGAAATTAATTCTGGAAAACAAAAGTTATAATTAGTTTTATGCAAATTTTGTAATGAAAAAAACTACTAAATTCAGAGTGCACTGAGATATGTACTTTTTTTTTCTTGAGATAAACCAATTCCAATACTTTTAAAAAACCTTTTGAAGTAAAATAGGTAACTTTTTAGCGTAAGCACGTTAGAGATAACTGAAAAATTTGATTCTAAAATAAATTTTATGCATTTATGTTAATAGAAGTAGCTGGAGTTTTGTAAACATCAATTTGAATGATAAACATTTATGCTTCAAGTACTTGTAATTTTGAGTACACTTGACTAATCAGGGTTGCCAAACACTTTTGAGAGACTTCCTCCAGGTTTTTAAAAGATTTTTAGGTCTATTTTTAGTTTAAAGCTAAGTTTAAAAACTGTGTAAGTAGTATAACATTACTGAATAGATTCTGTATAGCTATTTTAGATGTGTTTTTTATCTATATGGTAGATTTTTCCTGTCAAATTAAAATTTTAGTAATTAACAATTTGTTTAGTAAAATTTGTTTCTAACAGTAAAATTTGTTTAAAATTCCAGGTTTTTTTTTGCCTTAATTGTCAAATTCGAGGTTTTTTGGCAACGCTGACTAATAAACCACAATAAAAAACGAACTAAGATTTAAAATATTATGATTTTTAATAATTCAAGTTTCTACCAATTAATATTTTAATAAACTCAAAACAAATTTACTATAGATTAAATTTACTTTTATTCAGTTTGCTGTTTTAAAATGATTTTAGCTACACATAGAATACCTAAAAAACTTATAAACATTTATTGGAATCAAAATTTCATTGACTAATATAGTTTAGTCTTAATAAACCATGTAATATTTAAACAGTTAATAGGTTTAATTTACTGTTTTGTAGATAATAAATTAAAGTACTAAATAACTTTTAAACCTAGCTTACAATACCTACAAACAGAATTCAAAAAGAAGAGAGCGGTTTGTTAAAAAATAAAATTAAGAAATTATTTATTACTAAGTCTACTTCGACATAACTAGTTTTTTTTAAATTTTAGTTTAAAGTAAGTAAATAATGAATTGCCACGGTTTGGATTTGCAGCGTTCTTTTGCCTTTTCATGCAAGCTGTCTGTTGAAGATGGTATCTGTTGTTGAGTCTTAGTACGTACTTTACGAGAGTGCGTACCTGCTCTATGTATGTAGTGTAGCTGGTAAACTTTAATTTATGAGTAAGATTAATACAAGGATACATAAGTGCATGTGATGAAAAAAGAATAGTTTGACTCTCTTGAGGTAGCCAAAATACAATATTTTCAACAGCAACATTTGAGCAATATACGCGTATACATTGTGTTACACTATTAAGAGAGGCACTTGTAGTGTGCCAGAAAGCGAGCTGACGACCTAGTCAGCTTAGGGATTTTACAATGTAAAGCTACAACGAATAAATCCCTAGACGTCTAAGCGGGTAGACGTCGTGAAGGCGGGTTGTGTGTTAGTGTGTTTGCAGGCATACAGATTATAGCTTGAGTCGACTTGGCCGTCGACTCGAGCTAGAGTCGAAAGACCGCAGCCAGGCGATCAAAGGTCGTATAGCAGACCTCATTGAATAAGCACGAAGGGAACGTAAAGCGAGAGCAATGCAAGTACCGTCCTAAGCAAGCCGTTGAGCATAAAAGCCGCACTCTCGCAAGGCAGTATATGAACGAGCTCTGACATGATTCAGCCCAGTTGAAAGTACGTTTGAGTGCAAAGATGAATTGATTAAGGAATGCATTTCTAGAAGTGAAGCTTCGGACGGGGCGACTGAAGCAGAGTAGGCGAGGTACTAGAACATGCGAAGGTGTAGCACTCAAAATGTAACATGTAAAAAAGCGGCATAATCTCATGGTCGCTTTCAAAGTCAGAGGTCAGTTGAAGCGAAATGTTTTGGAAGGGAAGCAGGAGCTTCGAGAAAACATTTGTAAAACAGCGGGAGGTCTGTTTTTTCGAAAAGTTGTTGAAAATGAATTTTTGGGTTGTGAGAAGGGTGGAGAGAATATAGAAAGAAAAGTTGGGAAAATTTTGAGCAAAAAAGCCGTCCGAATTCGCCCGCGGGCGAATTCGGACGGCTTTTTTGCTCAAAATTTTCCCAACTTTTCTTTCTATATTTTTTTTCAAAGGTGTTCGACAAAAGTCGAACGCCTTTTTTTTTACCCAAAATTTTTTTTTGGCTACCTCAAGAGAGTCAGAGTTTTTTGCCTAGTACTATATATTTTTCAAAGGTGTTCGACGAAAGTCGGATGCCTTTTTTTACCCAAAAATTTTTTAGGCTGCCTCAAGAGAGTCAGAGTTTTTTCACTAGTAATGATTATTTTATCAATTTCACTGATGTCTTAAATTTTGAACGTTGCTGCCGAAAGGTTAGCACCGTTATTTTTTATATATAATTTTGATAAAAACTGTTAGAGTTTTTAAAATTACAACTATCAATAGCCTTATTAGAGAAATGTAGAAAATATTTTTTACTTTTGATACTAATAATAAATTAAGATTTAATTTATAAAGATATAATAAAAACAATGATAGTAAAAAGGCTTGTTTGTTATTTGAAATATGTAAGATAAAAATATTACAAATTAAACTTTATATTTCAGGTTAAAACTTTTATATTTCAAATTGAAAATAAGTTTTAATGTTCTTAACAAAATTACGCATTGAAATTTTCAACATTTTCACGTTTGTAAGACATGCTTTATTTTTTAATAAAGTTTTAAACTAATGGGAATTTACTTACAAACGAGAACTATAAAAGTAGGCATGCCAAAAAAAAAACTTAAGCACGTGTACATATATTACTTAACCTGATAAGATAATAAATCCAACTGTACAAACAAAAACAAACTAAACTCGTATCTGTGCGTACGAACAACTATGTCAAAAAGAAAATTAAAAGTGTTGTTTTATAATTAGAATTTTTTTTTTATCTGACACTTAATAAAGCAAACTGTTTAATTCAACATTGATACTCTTTTTAGTACTTGTGTGCAGTTTTCTATATAGTTTTCTATACAATAAACAAATTTTAAGGTAGCAGGCATTTTGATTAATTTTGCTAAACGTTTGTAATTCATTTGATTTGTTCTTAAAAATAAAAGAATAGGGTTTAGTTTGTTAAATAAAACGACAAAAACCGATAAAACATTTAGTGTAGTTGAGAAACAAGTAGCTTATGTATAAAAACAATTTATGTGATTCAATCATGTAATTTAGTTTAGTTAACATAAGGCATATTTAAGTATAGACAGCTATATGTAACTAAACTCATTTCGTTTGAGGCAACTATCATAGACAAGTTCTCAATTAATGAAAAATAAAGATACTTCACATTTTTTTATACATGCGCAAGTACTTAGTAAAAACTTTAAATAACTAAACAAAAAGCTTGCGAAACATAGGCTACTCCCACAACTGATTTCTGAATACAATCTAGTTTCGTTTAGTTTTCTTTTATCGCTCGTTTTATTTGTTTAATTATAAAGTTTTAAGTATTAAACTTAAAACTTATCGGCTCGTTAACCATTGTAAAACCATGTGGTGTACGACTCGAAAACCGAAAAAATCTTTCGAATACCAGGTCTTTAGAAGAAACTTTTTAATGCTTTTTTTGCGGTTCAACGAACAAATAAAAAATTGAAAAGGGAAGGTTAAAAAAAAGTTACTAGACGTAGTGGTCTAACGTTTTCACGCGTTGTCAAACTCTTGTAATCAACATATTTTTCTCTATACTTAGTTAGACGCTCAAAAATGTAACGTCGACTTTTGCGAGACTAAGTGTCTGTTTCCATTATATAATCATTAAAAACTTCACTTTCAGCTAAGTTTACTTATAGAATATAATTTTATAAAAGCATGTCTTGGTAGTTAATTATTTTGATTTAAGTAAAGTACTTGACAAATACAGGTATTTCTCATAAAACTATTCGCAGATTTTTGACAATTACGGACGACGCAAGTTGATTTTACGAGAAAAGCTATTGAAAACAGAAAAAAAGTCTAATAAAAGAGATGAGTACAAATTATATTGAAAATAAGAGGTAAACTCATTTAGACATTTTGCAATAGCGTTATGAACGCTTTTCAACAATCTATCTGGAGTATTTTAAAGTTATGTAATTCAACATAATCTAATGAACGTAAAGATGACTTATGAAAAATATAAAAATCAACAAATGTGCGAAGATTTAAAACTGTAAACTTTGAAAAACCGTCTTTTTTTTCGATCAAAGTTAAACACAATATTTTATTTAAACAAAGCGTCATGCGACTAAAATAAAGCAAATTTATAATTTAAACAAAAGAGTCGTTAATAATATAGCTTTAGTAGTTACAGCACAACACCTATGACAGAACTACTCTTATATATCTTATACTACTTGAACAACGATTACTTGTCGAATTTTTCATGATATTAAGGTACTTCATAAAGAGAAACATATTACAAAATAGAAGCAAATTGATTTAATGACATTTAATTTTATACTCGTTTAATCAAAACTAACATTTAAACGGTTAAATATGTAGTTGCTATCTTGCATAGTTGGTCATTTAATGCAGTTAGTTTTTGTATATGAACTGAAGAAAGACCTAAATAAAAATATCAGAAGCGTTATATTTTACAAAACTTGAGCTTTATTTAATACGCAAGTGAAAACTTCCAACAAGAAACAAAATCAAATACTAAAACTATTAAGAAAGGTTGATTTAGAAATACATTTATTTTAAGAAAAACATCTATTTAATGCTCATTCCGAAGTCAATACACTGCGAAGAACAGTCCTGGACAAAAAATTTATGTAACTGTGGCGTATTAGTTGATAACCGAAAGGTTTTTCGTACACCAGGTCCTTAGATCAAACTTTTATTGAGTGTTTCTATCGACGTTCAACAAACTGACTGTACATACGAACTAACTTCCAAGCATGTATAAAAATTTTAATATATATATGGCAAGTTTCCTTCAAGTTGCGTAAACAAATCGAACATTTGTGTAATATACTTATTAAACGGTAATAAAAACTATGCAAGCTGTGTTAGTATAAGTGTCACTATATAATATTTCAAGAAAATTGCAGCTATACTCTGATAAATCACTTATCGAGTGAAAATAGTTTTTTTCTCAAAATCTCGATTTCATTTTATCTTTACAAGAATTCTGGACATTATGAAAAAGTTGCTTTTAAATAATGGTGATCGCTTTAAAAAATATATATACTTAAGTATATTATCCAATATTCTATTGTGTGTGTCTTTAGGTATTTCTCTTGATAAAGATGCCCTCATAAATATCTTATTTTTAATACAACTTACATGGTACTTATACATTTGCAAATATGAACCACAAAATATGTCCTAACTTATCGTTTCCTATCTTATGGGCTCAATAAAAACTGCTACGGATAGAAATGAAGACATGTCTTCTTAAAATGAACAACATTGTACTTGTGGCAACTTTACTAAAATTAATAGTAACAATAATTTTGCTTTAAACGACTACTTTAAATTAATTAAATAAACTTATTCTCAAACCCAGAATTATTAACTCTTAAACCTAAAAAATATATTACAAACATTAAATTATAACTGACTGATAGTTTAATTTGCGATAAAACAAAAATATTTATATAAAAAATGAGATTGATTTCCGGGAAGTTGTCCGTCCAGTTGCACCAACTGTTCTTCAGATCCAAGTTGCTTCCTTTAAAATTTATTTATAGTTATACTACTTAATACCATATAGACTATTATGTTTTTGTTTGTTTAAAACTCTATTTGGATGAAAAAAGACTAATTAAATATTATTTAGTTTTTAAGCATATTTTTTGGTTTGGTATAAATTAAATGCAATTCCGTGCTATTAATAAATAATACAGGCACAACTGTTATTAGATACACAAAAAGTAACAGACTAGCTCAAATTAATTTCTACAATAGTAATTTTTTAAAAACTTAAATAATGTCAAAGGAGTAAACTAAAACAAAAATTTTTTGGAGAGACCTTAAATTTAACTATTCTAATAATTCACATAAAAAAAGCCAAAAATAATAAGGTTTTATTACTAATTACGTATTTAAAATACTTTATAAACATTAATTTTACACTGAAAACGATAAGATACATATCAAATTAAATACTTTAGCAACACTCAGAGACGATTATAAGTTTATTAATTCGGTAGACTAAAAATAGTAATATTTTAGGTGTTAGGGATATAAATTATTTTGACTTATATTTCATATATTTATGTTAATCGAAAATTGTTAATGAAAAAACATTATACTGACGTGGAAACAAATACACCAGTGATTTAGCTCGATTAAAAGATGTAGTCCTTTTATCAATGTTTAAATAGATGTTTAACTTAAAAACAAAGCATTGTCTTTGAAAAAATTTACAACCTACTAGAAATTAAATAAACATTAAAACACTATCTGAAAGCATGCTGTTTAAATAAAATGTTAAGTTAACATTACAAAAAATACTACGTTAAACCACTATCAAAGCTGCTACAATTTTCACACAACTACTTGAAAAAGATTTACATCTTTAACTAAATATGAATAAACCGGTAGAACTTTTTTAGTAGAGAAAGCTATAAACGAGTATAAACAAAATTATTTCATTTAAAATCATTTAAAATGTATGTATATGCATTTAGTATTTAACATTAATATTCTAACAAAACTTAGTAAACTATTACTAAATTTAAATAAAAAATATTGACAAATACATTGCATTTTTATTGAAGTAGAAAACTTTTTAAAACACACTTATCAACTACTGTTGTGTTTAACTAAGCTATAAATAGTATTAACATGTATTAAAGTTACTTATTGGTTACTTCATTATAAGTTTAAATAAAAATGTGAAATAAATACTGTTTACATAAGAATTTTTTGAAAATTAAATAGACAATACTTTTTAAGCATAAGTTAATAGAAAACAACTTAAGATGGTAAAAGGATATTACAATAAAGTATATACATATGAAACTTTTAGAGTCAATAATAATAATAATAAATAAGGCTATGAAAACATTAGAAGTAAAATATAATCATCTGAACTTAAATAATGTACTTATGTAAAAGGAATAAAGCAAGTTATGTATTTAAAAACTAAAATTTCAGAACATGTTATAGTATACTTACGCAATTAAAAAAAGTATTTACAGTAAACTGAACAAAAATATTTAAACATTAAAAAAAAACAACTATAACAGTTTGTACAAGTTAGTATTGTAAAAAATTAATAAAAAGAATATGTTATTATCTATACATAGTAATACTTATTCATTTAACATAACCTTTTTCCTTTACATAATTTGGTAAAAAAAGAAGTATTGCTATGTAAAAGTATACTAAAAATAAAAAATATTTTAAATTAATTACTAATAAATTTTAAAGTTATTTCTATACTTTTTTTATTAGTAAAATTATTAAAATTTTATTAAAGGCTGAAACTTTTTAAATATTGACTCTCTAATAAGTCAAGTTATCATTATTGATTAACAAACTACCTTTCTTAACTCCGCCAGTTGATAGTTTGTAGCGCTGATAGAGGTCACTTCGGCTTACGTGTGTCATCAAAGCTCCGTGTCACTCAAACTTATTTCCTTCCACAACATGTTTACTTGACTGTAAAATAAATATATTACAATTCATACACATTTGATTAAAGTTTTATAAAAATTGAAATAACTGGTTAATAATCTAACTGTTTTAAAAAGTTAACTGATTGTTAAAGTTTGTGCGAGTTTAAAACTAAAAAAAAACTTACTTGGACACACAAACTTGCTAAATTTAAACCTTGAGACTTCCAGTCTCCACAGTGTGCTCAGTAGGGTTCATAAAAATTATTTTACTGTAAACAACTAATCAAGTCAGATGAAAAATGTGTTTGTAATTAAAGCTGTTTTCTTTTGTGAATATTGGAAAAGTCCAGTTATAACATAAATTTTAAAAGTTCTTATTTTTAGACATTCAAAAGATGACAAAACACTGTCTTTATAGTGAATTGTCCACAACTTTAGTTTTATTTATTTAGTTTGCACAGCTTCTGAAAGCATAAAGACCACTACGACCTGCAAGCACAATAGAAGTACACAGTTTTTAAATATACAAAAAAAATAGCATATTAAGTAATGTGTTACAAAAAAAGATAAACTAGTATCAAAGTGTCATTATTGCTCCTTCTCTTTTTTACTAATAACAAGTTGCAATTTAATAAAACAAAACAAAGAGCATAGTTGCACAATTTAATTTTTTTAATAAACTTTAAAATGTATCAGATGTCAAATTATAGATGGCTACAATTCTTTTTTGTAAGATAATGAAAGTAAAGTTCTGACTTTTTAAAGCTACCTAGATAAGGTTATGAGTTTTTATGTTTAGTTTAAAATCTTCACCAACTCACTTTTAAATCTATATAAATTTTCTAAAGCTTTGATGTTATTGTTATACATCAGGGTTTCCCAAACTCTTTTACTAATGGCCCCCTTTAAACAGTTTGAAAAAGTAATGGCCCCCTTCAACATATAGGTTACTCAAAAACTAAGAAAAAATACACATATGAGCTTTTTTTTTGCTCTTCAACTGCAACTCCAGAATATCTAGTGTAAGTTTCAAGTTATAGCCTCATGGCTATGGCCCCCCTGTGGCTCCTTTACTGCTCATGGCCCCCCCTCTTCCCCCTTTGCTGCTCATGGCCCCCTGAGTATCTGTCATGGCCCCCTAGGGGGCCACTTGGCCCACTTTGGGAAACCCTGTTATACATCATAAAAACTTAAAGGATCAACATAAAATTTAAATATAAGGGTCTATTTGAAACAAATGTCTCCAAGTGCAGTAACCTCTTCAAAAATAAGGACCTGTTTTGCAACTAGAACTTTCCTTTAAAAAGAAGTGTAATCATGTAAAATAATTTTTGTTTCATAATAAACCTTGCTTCACAATCATATTTAGTATAAAATTGTAGGTTTGTTTATAAATTAATGTTTAAAAGTTTCACCACTATCAAGCTCCCATTATGTGAATTCAAATTATTTAAAATTAAGTTTTTTTAATGTTGTTTAATCTATAATATTATTTGAACATAACATTAACATGGTTGTCACCTTTTAGAGCAAAAAAAAGCTTGAAAAGACAGTCTGAGTAGGGATAAAATTTTATAAAAAAATTAATTATAACAGTAATAATAATCAAGCTCAAATACTAAAATAATATAAATAGGACTTAATAAAAGATTTGTTTAAGAAAGAATATGTTTAAATTCCTGATATTTAAGAAGAGTGTACAAACTATCTAAGTTTTGAAAAAAAAATGTACAAGCTTAAGTTTACTTAGCTGGGTGGCAATTCTGCATAAGACATTTTAACAAAAAGTTCAAAAGAGTATTTGATGTGTCACTCCTAAACTAAAACTTTGACTAACCTAAATATAAATTTTTCCCTTAAAAGAAATCAATCTAAGTAAAACATTAATGGGCAGTTGTATGAAAAGTAGTAAAAAATCAAGATTGTAGTCCTGACAGAGATAAAAAAAAGGTAAAACTATGAAAATTTTTATATAAAATGAGAAAAATTAAAGGCAAAAGTGGAAGTAGTACTGACATGCATAATGAAACTTTACTAAGGTTGAGAAGCCATTGAAAAATCTTTATTTTAGTTCAAAAATTTTTTTAAATGAACTTCAAGAAAAAAAATAACAAACTGAAACTTTTGTAGAAATCTGTTTAAGTGTTAATAAATTTACATGTTTGTTAGTTAATTAAATTAATGCTAAGTTTAAAACTTAAATTGACAGAACTTTGACAACTATAAAAGTATTAAAGTTGCACATATAATGGGACACTGGAATAGATATTTTTGAAGCAGGCTCAATTAATATTTAAATTTTATTCATATTTAAAACTGTGCATTATTTTAAAATAAAGTTCGGTATACTATTTGACTAACTTAATTTAACAGTGTGGCCACTGGTTTATTGTAAATTTCTTCCAGATTTTTAGATATAATTTAATTGTTTATTTTTACTATATAATTAAAACTATATTAAAAACAAATGTCTAAAATACTATAGTATCATTAAATAATACTATGGTTATAATTGTTTGTTTTTATTGATAAAGAATATTTATTTTGTAGAGAATTTTTATATCTCAACAAAATTTTACTACTTTACATGTAAAAGTAGTTCTAAATTCCAGGTTTTTTAGAGATTGAGATCTTAATTGGCTAAGATTTTTTTCTGGCTAAGATTCAAAAAAAGACTGAAAACGTTCTGCTTGAATAACTTCATCGCGGCTAATGTTGGCTAAAGTAAAAACTGGCTAATGTTGGCTAAAGTAAAAGTTATCTAAAGTAAAAACTTGGCTAAGATTTTTTTCTGGCTAAGATTCAAAAATATTAATAAAAAGCTAAAGTAACAATAAAAAGGCTTACAAACTGATGAAAAAATAAAAACAAAAAACATAAATAAAAAAACTCAGTTTTAACTAATTTAAAACTCGAACTAAAAATATTAAATCATAACAATTAAAAAAAAATCTAAACAAAAAAACTTAAGTTTTTAAACCTTACTAAAAAAAAATACTGTTGATGGTTATTATTTATTAAACTAAAAGCTTTGAGAAAAGTCATATCACTATTGACGATTTTAAAAATAGTAATAAAAAAAGTAAAGTATTTTACGAAGTACCTTTTATACATTAAATTTCTATTATTAAAACTTCGCGAGTAATTGTTTTAAGAACCTTGCATATGAGGCAATCGAGTCATACACTATTGATGAATTTAAAAATAGTATTAAAAAAAGTAAAGTATTTTACAAAGTATCTCTTATACATGAAAAATCTAACATTAAAACTTCGCGATATCTGTAAAAGTAAATGTTTTAGAGCATAAAACTGTTATTGCATGTAGAGTTTAAAAAGTAAGAACTTTATACAAATTACTATTTTAAGATAATAAAAAAAAAAAATTTCTAAAATTTAATAGGTTTGTTATATCTAAGTAAAAAAAATAAAAAAAAATTGTTTCCATACGCCATTTATTATAAATTAAGCTACATATACTTTAATCCTTTGTTTGATATAAACGTTTATTACCTAACTTTTATAAGTTAAGGTTTTAAATCTCTTTATATCTTGTATAACTAAACACATAATTTAGTTTCTAAACAACTTAACAACTATTTTAAGTAAACATTAAAACTTTTAAAAAAATATATATAACTGTTACATAAACTTAAATTACATTATCTAATCAGTACAGCCGTTGCGTTGACAACCTTAAATTTAAATTCGACGAATTTAATTAAAATTTAATCGCGGGCATATTTTATTTAAAGTATTTTGAATAATTTATAAAGTTATTTTGGAAAATATGTTATTAAAATTACCTTTGTTACATAAATAATCTGCGTTTAAAACTTAGTGCTGTATTAAAAAGAATTTTTTCAAGAACTAAACACTGTCCTTGCCATTATCATAACTTCCACAGTTATACTTGAAATCTTGTTAAACTATGTAATATCGTTTTTAAATGTTACCTAACTTTACCAAAGAAAAAAAAAGTTTTCATATGTTGTACTTAAATATAGTTATAGTCTTTTTAAAATTACCTTTTTTACGTAAATGATCTGCTATTAAGCTTAGCGCTGTAACAAAAAGCATATATTTAAGAACTTAACACTTTGTTTCTAGGGTTCATAACTTCTATGTTTTTACTTGAAATCTTGTCAAACTTTGTAAAATTGTTTTTAAATGTTAACAAAACGACTAATTTAAACTAAATTTGTGTATATCATGTACTTAAAAAGTTATGGTCTTTTTAAAATTACCTTTTTTACGTGAATGATCTGCTAATAAACTTAGCGCTGTAACAAAAAGCATATATTTAAGAACTTAACACTTTGTTTCTAGGGTTCATAACTTCTATGTTTTTACTTGAAATCTTGTCAAACTTTGTAAAATTGTTTTTAAATGTTAACAAAACGACCCATTTAAACAAAATTTGTATATATCATGTACTTAAAAGGTTATGGTCTTTTTAAAATTACCTTTTTTACGTGAATGATCTGCTAATAAACTTAGCGCTGTAACAAAAAGCATATATTTAAGAACTTAACACTTTGTTTCTAGGGTTCATAACTTCTATGTTTTTACTTGAAATCTTGTCAAACTTTGTAAAATTGTTTTTAAATGTTAACAAAACGACTAATTTAAACTAAATTTGTATATATCATGTACTTGAAAAGTTATGGTCTTTTTAAAATTACCTTTTTTACGTGAATGATCTGCTAATAAACTTAGCGCTGTAACAAAAAGCATATATTTAAGAACTTAACACTTTGTTTCTAGGGTTCATAACTTCTATGTTTTTACTTGAAATCTTGTCAAACTTTGTAAAATCGTTTTTCAATGTTAACAAAACGACCCATTTAAACTAAATTTGTATATATCATGTACTTAAAAAGTTATGGTCTTTTTAAAATTACCTTTTTTACGTGAATGATCTGCTATTAAACTTAGCGCTGTAACAAAAAGCATATATTTAAGAACTTAACACTTTGTTTCTAGGGTTCATAACTTCTATGTTTTTACTTGAAATCTTGTCAAACTTTGTAAAATTGTTTCTAAATGTTAACAAAACGACCCATTTAAACAAAATTTGTATATATCATGTACTTAAAAAGTTATGGTCTTTTTAAAATTACCTTTTTTACGTGAATGATCTGCTATTAAACTTAGCGCTGTAACAAAAAGCATATATTTAAGAACTTAACACTTTGTTTCTAGGGTTCATAACTTCTATGTTTTTACTTGAAATCTTGTCAAACTTTGTAAAATCGTTTTTCAATGTTAACAAAACGACCTATTTTAACAAAATTTGTATATATCATGTACTTAAAAAGTTATGGTCTTTTTAAAATTACCTTTTTTACGTGAATGATCTGCTATTAAACTTAGCGCTGTAACAAAAAGCATATATTTAAGAACTTAACACTTTGTTTCTAGGGTTCATAACTTCTATGTTTTTACTTGAAATCTTGTCAAACTTTGTAAAATCGTTTTTCAATGTTAACAAAACGACCCATTTAAACAAAATTTGTATATATCATGTACTTAAAAAGTTATGGTCTTTTTAAAATTACCTTTTTTACGTGAATGATCTGCTATTAAACTTAGCGCTGTAACAAAAAGCATATATTTAAGAACTTAACACTTTGTTTCTAGGGTTCATAACTTCTATGTTTTTACTTGAAATCTTGTCAAACTTTGTAAAATCGTTTTTCAATGTTAACAAAACGACCCATTTAAACTAAATTTGTATATATCATGTACTTAAAAAGTTATGGTCTTTTTAAAATTACCTTTTTTACGTGAATGATCTGCTATTAAACTTAGCGCTGTAACAAAAAGCATATATTTAAGAACTTAACACTTTTTTTCTAGGGTTCATAACTTCTATGTTTTTACTTGAAATCTTGTCAAACTTTGTAAAATTGTTTCTAAATGTTAACAAAACGACCCATTTAAACAAAATTTGTATATATCATGTACTTAAAAAGTTATGGTCTTTTTAAAATTACTTTTTTTACGTGAATGATCTGCTATTAAACTTAGCGCTGTAACAAAAAGCATATATTTAAGAACTTAACACTTTGTTTCTAGGGTTCATAACTTCTATGTTTTTATACATAAAACAAGTCTTTTTCACAACACAAATATATTTCAACAATTTTCTTCAGTGTGATTACAATTGTAACAAGGTAAAACAAATTTTAAACTTATATAGCCTTTTTAATTATATGAGAAATTATCAATCAATTAGTAAAAAAAACCCTAAACTATAACAAAAAATTAAAAACAACAAGGAAAACATAATTAACTTTTTTTATTTTAAAAAGGCTATATAAGTTTAAAATTTGTTTTACCTTGTTACAATTGTAATCACACTGAAGAAAATTGTTGAAATATATTTGTGTTGTGAAAAAGACTTGTTTTATGTATAAAAATTAAAATTAGCAGACATATGTTTAAAATTCTATGTTTTTACTTGAAATCTTGTCAAACTTTGTAAAATCGTTTTTCAATGTTAACAAAACGACCCATTTAAACTAAATTTGTGTATATCATGTACTTAAAAAGTTATGGTCTTTTTAAAATTACCTTTTTTACGTGAACATTTTACTACCTTAAAAACAAACAGCTAATAGAGGCTGAGCTACAAGAAGGCGAAAAAAACAAATCCAACGAAGCAAAGATGTGCCAAACCTTCAAAGATGTAAGTCGTTATAAACAACATTTTAGAAACTAATATTGAAATAAATTTTTATTTCAGAGAGAGCATTTGTGGAAATGCGAAGGATCGAGAGTCATTGCCAGTACCAATGTTAATTGTGACACAATTCTTAGGCATTACGACTTTTTATCTATAAAGAACCCAAACAAAGTATCACCTATTGTTACAGAATATTTTTTGAAAAACTATAAAAGTCCAGGTTAACTATGATTTCGAAATAACTTAAACAAACTACAAAAATTTTATCTAAAATTAACCTTAAAAAATAATTTTTTAGATACATGTGTGATAGTGGTTCATGAAAAACAAATTGAAAAGAAAACTGTACTTAGTAGTCTAAATGTAAAACAAATAGAACAAATGCTCAAGGCCAAAAAAATAATCATTCTTGTAAGAAGCAGAATACCAAGAATAATTGTAAGTATTTTGACACTTATTCAAAATAAGAAACTTTTGTTTTTCAGCTAATAATTTGTATTTTAAATTAAAAACTTTATTTACGCTAATAGTTTTGCAAAATTTTACAGTATGTCAACAAAAACCTGAAGTCTTTAACCATTCTCAATCCTTTTGCTAACGAAGAACCAAACGAGGAAAAAAGAAAGTATATAGGAGACTTAGTTGGCATCAAAAACATAATCAGAAAAACGTTTCATCAAGAATACTTGCCTAAGGATAGAGTTAATGACTCTGAATTAGCTATATTGAAAGTGAGTCTTCTACATATATTAAACGTGACAAAAAAGTATTATATATATTAAAACGATTTCAATTATTATACTTAGTACGCCCAGCAACTTATGAAAAATGAAGAAACTGGCCAATTTCAAGTTTTCGAAAACTCTAGAGAGTACAGACAAGAAGTCGCCTTTGATATTTTATTATGCGGTGGACCGTCAAACTCTCTAGAGGACAGAAATGTTTGTTTTGATTGTGGAAGAAAAACTGTCGCAGAAAGCAAAAAGTTAAAAAATACAAAAACAGACACTTGGGTAATTTTTGTTAAGCTTTATTATTAAAATATAGAAATTGATAATTTTTTGACAAGTATAAAAGTTGTCTATGAAAAGCATAGAATAATATTTAATTAAAAAATATCAATAACCTTACGATACGTTTACTGCGGTTCAACAAATATCTACTGCTGTTGTTTTCTTGCTAAAAAAGTTAGCTTACACAGAAGTTGTTTTTTAAAGGAGGTCCCTAAGTTTATTCAACTTAACTTGATATTCAAAATGTGTAATTTTATTTTGCTTAAAAACTTGCTAATAATCAACCTTATTGTTTTGATTATTTGTTCAACACTTTAAAACTGCAGTAAACATACCGATAACTTATTTTTTGGTATTATAAGTAAATGTATACAATATACTTTGGTTATTTAATATTGAAATTACATTAAGATCTTCTGCGAAAGAAAAGAATGTAGGCGTTGGTTTCATTTTGAATGCTTAGGTTTAAGAAAGAACCCACCTAAGACTAATAAGTGGATTTGCAATATGTGCAAAACGAGAAGGTAGTACTATTTTTAAAAATTTTTCTGTTTTTTATTTCGTTTAAATAGCATAAATTATAAATTAAAGTTTGTATCAGGTTTATAGTAATCTATGTTTATTTGATTGATGATCAAGAGTTTTTTGCAATTTGTGTTTTTTGTTTTGTGTTTTAAATGAAAAAAAAAATTCTCAAAGAGTGTTCTATAAAAGTATTATTTTATTAATGAAAGACTTTGCAAAGCTAGATAAAAATAAAAATGTTATTCAAAATAATCAAAAAAGTTACATGATATACAAAAAATTAAAGTTCTAAAACTACTATTTATGCAAACAGAGCTAAGTTTTAAACGCAGATCATTCATGTGAAAAAGGTTGTTAATATTTAAAAAGGATTTTACAAAGTTTGACAATATTTCAAGTAAAAACATAGAAGTTATGAACCCTAGAAAAAAAGTGTTAAGTTCTTAAATATATACTTTTTGCTACAGCGCTAAGTTTAATAGCAGATCATTCACGTAAAAAGGTAATATTAAAAAGACCATAACTTTTTAAGTACATGATATATACAAATTTAGTTTAAATGGGTCGTTTTGTTAACATTGAAAAACGATTTTACAAAGTTTGACAAGATTTCAAGTAAAAACATAGAAGTTATGAACCCTAGAAACAAAGTGTTAAGTTCTTAAATATATGCTTTTTGTTACAGCGCTAAGTTTAATAGCAGATCATTCACGTAAAAAAGGTAATTTTAAAAAGACCATAACTTTTTAAGTACATGATATATACAAATTTTGTTAAAATAGGTCGTTTTGTTAACATTGAAAAACGATTTTACAAAGTTTGACAAGATTTCAAGTAAAAACATAGAAGTTATGAACCCTAGAAACAAAGTGTTAAGTTCTTAAATATATGCTTTTTGTTACAGCGCTAAGTTTAATAGCAGATCATTCACGTAAAAAAGGTAATTTTAAAAAGACCATAACTTTTTAAGTACATGATATATACAAATTTTGTTTAAATGGGTCGTTTTGTTAACATTTAGAAACAATTTTACAAAGTTTGACAAGATTTCAAGTAAAAACATAGAAGTTATGAACCCTAGAAACAAAGTGTTAAGTTCTTAAATATATGCTTTTTGTTACAGCGCTAAGTTTAATAGCAGATCATTCACGTAAAAAAGGTAATTTTAAAAAGACCATAACTTTTTAAAGTACATGATATACCTAAATTTAGTTTAAATGGGTCGTTTTGTTAACATTTAAAAACAATTTTACAAAGTTTGACAAGATTTCAAGTGAAAACATAGAAGTTATGAACCCTAGAAACAAAGTGATAAGTTCTTAAATATATGCTTTTTTTTACAGCGCTAAGTTTAATAGCAGATTATTCACGTAAAAAAGGTAATTTTAAAAAGACCATAACTTTTTAAGTACATGATATATACAAATTTAGTTTAAATGGGTCGTTTTGTTAACATTGAAAAACGATTTTACAAAGTTTGACAAGATTTCAAGTAAAAACATAGAAGTTATGAACCCTAGAAACAAAGTGTTAAGTTCTTAAATATATGCTTTTTGTTACAGCGCTAAGTTTATTAGCAGATCATTCACGTAAAAAAGGTAATTTTAAAAAGACCATAACTTTTTAAGTACATAATATATACAAATTTTGTTTAAATGGGTCGTTTTGTTAACATTGAAAAACGATTTTACAAAGTTTGACAAGATTTCAAGTAAAAACATAGAAGTTATGAACCCTAGAAACAAAGTGTTAAGTTCTTAAATATATGCTTTTTGTTACAGCGCTAAGTTTAATAGCAGATCATTCACGTAAAAAAGGTAATTTTAAAAAGACCATAACTTTTTAAGTACATGATATATACAAATTTTGTTTAAATGGGTCGTTTTGTTAACATTTAAAAACAATTTTACAAAGTTTGACAAGATTTCAAGTAAAAACATAGAAGTTATGAACCCTAGAAACAAAGTGTTAAGTTCTTAAATATATGCTTTTTGTTACAGCGCTAAGTTTAATAGCAGATAATTCACGTAAAAAAGGTAATTTTAAAAAGACCATAACTTTTTAAGTACATGATATATACAAATTTTGTTTAAATGGGTCGTTTTGTTAACATTTAAAAACAATTTTACAAAGTTTGACAAGATTTCAAGTAAAAACATAGAAGTTATGAACCCTAGAAACAAAGTGTTAAGTTCTTAAATATATGCTTTTTGTTACAGCGCTAAGTTTAATAGCAGATCATTCACGTAAAAAAGGTAATTTTAAAAAGACCATAACTTTTTAAAGTACATGATATACCTAAATTTAGTTTAAATGGGTCGTTTTGTTAACATTTAAAAACAATTTTACAAAGTTTGACAAGATTTCAAGTAAAAACATAGAAGTTATGAACCCTAGAAACAAAGTGATAAGTTCTTAAATATATGCTTTTTTTTACAGCGCTAAGTTTAATAGCAGATCATTCACGTAAAAAAGGTAATTTTAAAAAGACCATAACTTTTTAAGTACATGATATATACAAATTTAGTTTAAATGGGTCGTTTTGTTAACATTGAAAAACGATTTTACAAAGTTTGACAAGATTTCAAGTAAAAACATAGAAGTTATGAACCCTAGAAACAAAGTGTTAAGTTCTTAAATATATGCTTTTTGTTACAGCGCTAAGTTTATTAGCAGATCATTCACGTAAAAAAGGTAATTTTAAAAAGACCATAACTTTTTAAGTACATAATATATACAAATTTTGTTTAAATGGGTCGTTTTGTTAACATTTAAAAACGATTTTACAAAGTTTGACAAGATTTCAAGTAAAAACATAGAAGTTATGAACCCTAGAAACAAAGTGTTAAGTTCTTAAATATATGCTTTTTGTTACAGCGCTAAGTTTAATAGCAGATCATTCACGTAAAAAAGGTAATTTTAAAAAGACCATAACTTTTTAAGTACATGATATATACAAATTTTGTTAAAATGGGTCGTTTTGTTAACATTTAAAAACAATTTTACAAAGTTTGACAAGATTTCAAGTAAAAACATAGAAGTTATGAACCCTAGAAACAAAGTGTTAAGTTCTTAAATATATGCTTTTTGTTACAGCGCTAAGTTTAATAGCAGATAATTCACGTAAAAAAGGTAATTTTAAAAAGACCATAACTTTTTAAGTACATGATATATACAAATTTTGTTTAAATGGGTCGTTTTGTTAACATTTAAAAACAATTTTACAAAGTTTGACAAGATTTCAAGTAAAAACATAGAAGTTATGAACCCTAGAAACAAAGTGTTAAGTTCTTAAATATATGCTTTTTGTTACAGCGCTAAGTTTAATAGCAGATCATTCACGTAAAAAAGGTAATTTTAAAAAGACCATAACTTTTTAAAGTACATGATATACCTAAATTTAGTTTAAATGGGTCGTTTTGTTAACATTTAAAAACAATTTTACAAAGTTTGACAAGATTTCAAGTAAAAACATAGAAGTTATGAACCCTAGAAACAAAGTGATAAGTTCTTAAATATATGCTTTTTTTTACAGCGCTAAGTTTAATAGCAGATCATTCACTTAAAAAAGGTAATTTTAAAAAGACCATAACTTTTTAAGTACATGATATATACAAATTTAGTTTAAATGGGTCGTTTTGTTAACATTGAAAAACGATTTTACAAAGTTTGACAAGATTTCAAGTAAAAACATAGAAGTTATGAACCCTAGAAACAAAGTGTTAAGTTCTTAAATATATGCTTTTTGTTACAGCGCTAAGTTTATTAGCAGATCATTCACGTAAAAAAGGTAATTTTAAAAAGACCATAACTTTTTAAGTACATAATATATACAAATTTTGTTTAAATGGGTCGTTTTGTTAACATTGAAAAACGATTTTACAAAGTTTGACAAGATTTCAAGTAAAAACATAGAAGTTATGAACCCTAGAAACAAAGTGTTAAGTTCTTAAATATATGCTTTTTGTTACAGCGCTAAGTTTAATAGCAGATCATTCACGTAAAAAAGGTAATTTTAAAAAGACCATAACTTTTTAAGTACATGATATATACAAATTTTGTTAAAATGGGTCGTTTTGTTAACATTTAAAAACAATTTTACAAAGTTTGACAAGATTTCAAGTAAAAACATAGAAGTTATGAACCCTAGAAACAAAGTGTTAAGTTCTTAAATATATGCTTTTTGTTACAGCGCTAAGTTTAATAGCAGATAATTCACGTAAAAAAGGTAATTTTAAAAAGACCATAACTTTTTAAGTACATGATATATACAAATTTTGTTTAAATGGGTCGTTTTGTTAACATTTAAAAACAATTTTACAAAGTTTGACAAGATTTCAAGTAAAAACATAAAAGTTATGAACCCTAGAAACAAAGTGTTAAGTTCTTAAATATATGCTTTTTGTTACAGCGCTAAGTTTAATAGCAGATCATTCACGTAAAAAAGGTAATTTTAAAAAGACCATAACTTTTTAAAGTACATGATATACCTAAATTTAGTTTAAATGGGTCGTTTTGTTAACATTTAAAAACAATTTTACAAAGTTTGACAAGATTTCAAGTAAAAACATAGAAGTTATGAACCCTAGAAACAAAGTGATAAGTTCTTAAATATATGCTTTTTTTTACAGCGCTAAGTTTAATAGCAGATCATTCACGTAAAAAAGGTAATTTTAAAAAGACCATAACTTTTTAAGTACATGATATATACAAATTTAGTTTAAATGGGTCGTTTTGTTAACATTGAAAAACGATTTTACAAAGTTTGACAAGATTTCAAGTAAAAACATAGAAGTTATGAACCCTAGAAACAAAGTGTTAAGTTCTTAAATATATGCTTTTTGTTACAGCGCTAAGTTTATTAGCAGATCATTCACGTAAAAAAGGTAATTTTAAAAAGACCATAACTTTTTAAGTACATAATATATACAAATTTTGTTTAAATGGGTCGTTTTGTTAACATTTAAAAACAATTTTACAAAGTTTGACAAGATTTCAAGTAAAAACATAGAAGTTATGAACCCTAGAAACAAAGTGTTAAGTTTTTAAATATATGCTTTTTGTTACAGCGCTAAGTTTAATAGCAGATCATTCACGTAAAAAAGGTAATTTTAAAAAGACCATAACTTTTTTAGTACATGATATATACAAATTTTGTTTAAATGGGTCGTTTTGTTAACATTGAAAAACGATTTTACAAAGTTTGACAAGATTTCAAGTAAAAACATAGAAGTTATGAACCCTAGAAACAAAGTGTTAAGTTCTTAAATATATGCTTTTTGTTATAGCGCTAAGTTTAATAGCAGATCATTCACGTAAAAAAGGTAATTTTAAAAAGACCATAACTTTTTAAGTACATGATATATACAAATTTTGTTTAAATGGGTCGTTTTGTTAACATTTAAAAACAATTTTACGAAGTTTGACAAGACTTCAAGTAAAAACATAGAAGTTATGAACCCTAGAAACAAAGTGTTAAGTTCTTAAATATATGCTTTTTGTTACAGCGCTAAGTTTAATAGCAGATCATTCACGTAAAAAAGGTAATTTTAAAAAGACCATAACTTTTTAAGTACATGATATATACAAATTTTGATTAAATGGGTCGTTTTGTTAACATTTAAAACGATTTTACAAAGTTTGACAAGATTTCAAGTAAAAACATAGAAGTTATGAACCCTAGAAACAAAGTGTTAAGTTCTTAAATATATGCTTTTTGTTACAGCGCTAAGTTTAATAGCAGATCATTCACGTAAAAAAGGTAATTTTAAAAAGACCATAACTTTTTAAGTACATGATATATACAAATTTTGTTTAAATGGGTCGTTTTGTTAACATTGAAAAACAATTTTACAAAGTTTGACAAGATTTCAAGTAAAAACATAGAAGTTATGAACCCTAGAAACAAAGTGTTAAGTTCTTAAATATATGCTTTTTGTTACAGCGCTAAGTTTATTAGCAGATCATTCACGTAAAAAAGGTAATTTTAAAAAGACCATAACTTTTTAAAGTACATGATATACACAAATTTAGTTTAAATGGGTCGTTTTGTTAACATTGAAAAACGATTTTACAAAGTTTCACAAGATTTCAAGTAAAAAGATAGAAGTTATGAACCCTAGAAACAAAGTGTTAAGTTCTTAAATATATGCTTTTTGTTACAGCGCTAAGTTTAATAGCAGATCATTCACGTAAAAAAGGTAATTTTAAAAAGATCATAACTTTTTAAGTACATGATATATACAAATTTTGTTTAAATGGGTCGTTTTGTTAACATTTAAAAACAATTTTACAAAGTTTGACAAGATTTCAAGTAAAAACATAGAAGTTATGAACCCTAGAAACAAAGTGTTAAGTTTTTAAATATATGCTTTTTGTTACAGCGCTAAGCTTAATAGCAGATCATTCACGTAAAAAGGTAATTTTAAAAAGACCATAACTTTTTAAGTACATGATATATACAAATTTTGTTTAAACAGAATGATTTGTTAACATTTAAAAAGGATTTTACAAAGTTTGACAAGATTTTAAATAAAACTGTTAAAGTAATGATTATGGCAAGGACATAGTCTATTTTTTATTCTCTTAGTACTTTTTTAACTCTATCACTCTTTTAATGTAACGTTTGAAATGGTCTAGAGTTATTCTGTTTCGGTTATGAGACTATTATAAAGTTTTTTTTAACTATATAAATTAATTATAATTTTACTGTTACAGTACTTTAAATGTATATAAATTATATTAGTTTAATTTATTGTTTTAAATTAAAATTCTAATACATATTACTTATTTATTTTACTTATTAAAATTCTTTACCAAATTATATTCTGTTTCACCAACTTAAAATATAATATTTTTTAGGTTGTTGTTCTGCTGATATTTCAAATTCCAAACCATTTTAGGATACAGCGTTAAAGAGCTACTCTCTCTATATTTAACATCATGATTACCTCTTTCACTGAGGTTTACATTGAGTAATAACATCTTTCAAATTAAACTGATTAATTTTATAAATAAAATGTTATTAATGTTTAATTTTTATTGAAAGTTTATACTTTTGCCAACTTTAGCTAATATATAAAAGTGATTTGTTTAAAATTCTAATTTTTTTAATCCAACATATTTGTATAAAGTTTTAAATAAATTTGTGTTTAACTGTGGAGATTTTTATGCAAGAATAGTGTTAAGCTCTAAAACAAATACTCTTACAAATAACGCGCAGTTTAAATAGAAGGATAACGTTTTTATTATTATTCTAATTAATTTAAATTGTTATTAGCTTTTTAAGTATATTATAAAAAAATGTATTGTAGTATGATGATGTATTACTCGATATCTTAAAGATTTTTGATTTTTTTTTGTTTAATAAATATTAACAATCAAGAGTATTTTCTTAATTTTTTTGATTTTGTTTTTTTTTGTTAACTTTTGAACTTGAGTTTATTAATTTTTATTTGTTTTTTTAGTTTATTCTTACTTATTCGAATTCTTACTTTAGCCAAAATTAGCCAGAAAAAAATCTTAGCCAAGTTTTACTTTAGCCAACATTAGCCGCGATGAAGTTATTCAAGCAAAACGTTTTCAGACTTTTTTTAAATCTTAGCCAGAAAAAAATCTTAGCCAATTAAGATCTCAATTTTTTAGAGGTATTTGTTCAAAACTACAATTTTTTTCAAATTTCACTAACTACAGGTTATGCAGGGGTTTTTGTAAAATTTGTCTAAAAAGTCAAATTCCAGGTTTTTCAAGGACTCCAGATTTTTTTAGCACCCTGTTTTAATTAAATTTTGTACCTTTAGTGATTTAGGTAACTATGATTGTATACAACATAATAGTAACTATAACAAAATTTAGAATAATGTCTTTTATTATGATGTTAAATTTGGTACAAAAACTTGTAAATACAAAAGCAAATTTACATACCTTGAAAGTTTGAAAAGGGAGTTATTCCTGTGGAGCTCTGGGTGTCAGTTTGTTTAGGATGACTTTCATCATTGAAGATCAGGAGGACAGTGAACATAGTTCTAAAAATTTTTTAACCTAAAATTAACATAGAATAACAAAATTTTTAAATAAATTTGTAGAGAAATTTATTCAATTTTACAGAATAATTTGATGTCATTGTTTAAATATCACAACTTACTTGGTTTTAATTGAAAAGGCCTCTGTGCCAAGGTATAAACAATAAGAGACAACAATTGCTTTTTTTTCACTACAAATAATAAAACAACCATTTTAGAAGTGTTAATAAACATTTGAAAATTCGCTAAAAACTAGTACCAGAGAACAGTTTTACAATAAACACAAAAAAGGGATATTAATTTCTCGCTAACCTTTCAAGGCTTAAATAACTTAAAGTCAAAAATTGCAAAGCACAAAATTATAAGCAATAAATTATCATTAAATCTAGAAGTTTTTTTTTTCAGAGCTTTATTTTTTAGCAACTGGATTTTCATAGTTATTGAGTAAGTAAATAAATAATAGTTTGTAAGCTAAGAGCGCTTTGTTAATGATATAATATTTTATTTTGTTGTATAACGTTAAATCTACTTTTAAAAAGACTAGTATAAAACAAAAGACAAGACCTGTTTAGGAAAAATATGAATTACAAAAGCTTTACTTTTATACTACTCAAGTTTAAAACCTAAACATTAATGTTTGTTATTCATACGTTTTTTTAAGTTAATATTTTTTAGTTATCGGCAATAAATAAGTAAGTTTCAGCTTAAAATATTAGTAAACAATGATTAAAAAAATGTACTAAGATATTACAACTAGGCTTATAATTTTGTAGTTCGTAGCTTTTTATTATATTAAATTTTTAAGGGTTACTACTTTTGTTTATATAACTGCGATTCGCTTTTCTTTGCAGATTATATTGCACTCGGAGCACACTCTGCGAAATACCTGCAGAAGCTACTGAGTCAGTTTTCATCGGCATGTTCGGTTGTTGTCCTTACGTAAAGTCTTAAAAAAACTTAAATTATAAGTCAAGGGACAGATATTTTACCACCAACCTAGATCAATGACAAGAATATCGCAAATGTGAAAAACTTTGGATACCTTAGCTTCAGACTCCCACCCGTCGATCAAACTCATAGTTAGACACAGAAGTAACTAGTCGCATAGGTAAGGCCTCAGGCACTTTCGCTTGTTTGTCTGCAAGAGTATGGGGTAACCAAAGTTAAGCATTCTTACAAAGTCTAACGTTTATTGTTCCTGTGTATGCAGTACTCTGCTATACGGTAGCGAAATAAGGATATTTACTAGCGTCCTGGAGAAGAAAAAACAATACCTTTCATTAACAATGCCTTTGTCGCATCCTTAGAATTACATGGAATCAAAAGATCACCAACGAGGAAGTGTTGAGACGTACTTGTGATACTACCATGTGGTTTACCCTCAGTCAGCGCAGGTTTCGCTGGGTCGTTCATGTTCTGAGGATGAGTGCTGAGCGAATCCCAAAGTTTGTCAATTGCACACGCTACAGAGGTCGTCCAACATTACGTTTTAACGACGTATGCAAGCTTGACCTAAAAAGCTGGAATATAAGAACTGGTGAATGGGAATCGTTTGCAAATGACCGTGCCAAATAAAGATCTACTGTTAACAAAAGTCTGAATGAAAGGAAAAAAGAACTTTAAGAAAACGAAAAAATGAAATGAGAAGCGCAATGAATTTTATCAATTTGATTTTATTTATTTGTATTTTTATTTACTATTTGTTTGTTTTGTTTAATGTATTGCTGTTCTTCCAATACATTATTATCTTTTTTTTTACTATCTATGCACCTTTTGGTTAATAGTGGGCCTTTTATTATTTATTATAGTAAGTTTGTAATTTATTGTAGTTTTACTACTTTTAAAATTCCTTTTTTCTAGATCTGTTATCGTGCATCAAACAAATTAACGAAATTGTTTAACTATTCGCTTTGTCAAAAACTACTAACTTGACAAAATTTAACAAATATTTTTAGTTATAAAAAAACTAAGAAAAGATAACAATAACTTGATATAGGTAATGGTTCTACAGATAAAAATTTGTGAAAAATAAGTTTGATACAAGTATTATATCTGATACTTTTTTGAAGCGTATTATGTTCTATAATATATTATATAGATATATAATTATAATTTAGAATTTAGATTATTAGATATACAATAATAATTAAACTAATCAAATGCATCATTTTTTATCCAGGTTTTCAGGTAAAGTGGCAACCCTGAGTTTAGTACTTTGCAGGCCGGCAAATTTCAAATCAGTGATCTAATTGATTTTGTTTTTAACGGATTTTGAAGTTGGGAGGACAAAAGACGGAGGGCCGGATGGCATTTACGACGAGTACTACAGATCCAACCCGCAAAGGCATCACGTTTGGACGGACCACCTCGTGATCAGAGAAGACACTCCGAATCATTACGCGGAGCGTTATGACGTTCATTTTGTTACGTGGGCAGAATTGAAGAGGTGCAACCAGGACTTGATGGACGATTCTGAAAGGCATAAGTCCGGGTGGAGATATGGGTTACGGACTGTTTGCCAGGCATCCAATACCAGCAAGTGAGTTTGGTTGTTCTCTTCGACGTACAACCTTTTTTTTTTTATGTTTTAGTTCAAGTTTTGACCGTTAGATTCACAGCGCAACGCTCGACTAAGCAGTTGATTATTTTCAGACACAATAATCGGAGAGTACACTGGCGAGCTCATTACGCACGAAGAATACGAAGAAAGGCGAAAAAAATTGAAAGAAAACGGAGTGCGCAACTACTTTTTCAGCACCTACTCGACCATGGTCATAGACGCGAGCGCGATGGGAAACCACACGAGGTACATCAACCACGACTGCGGAGACAAACTGAACTGCAGGACCCAGTACGTGGAGATTGGCTGGAAGCCGAGGAACTTTATCATCAGCAAGCAAGACATTGCACAGGACGAGCAGATCTTCATATGGTACGGAAAAGATTATTTTAAGGACGAGGATTGCCAATGTGGTTCGGTGGAAGAAGAGTGCATAACGAAAAATCGTAAAAGAAACTAAGAGAGAAATATGTAAAGGGTACGACTAATAAACAAAAACAAAACTGCATTTAAATTTCTATATTTTGTTTAGATAGCTTTTTAAATGCATGTACTTTTCCTTGTTTAAAAATTACTTAAATATTTTATGAAAAAGAGTTTAGGTTATAGAAATTTTGTAACTAATGTGGAAAAAGTGCTTATATATATAACACTGGCCTGGTATATAGCTGGCAATAACGCTTTATATTATAAAATAAACACTCCGAAGTTAGTTCCTAACTACGTTCGTTATTTAACCTATAGGTTCATTAGATATCTACTAAACGCTTAATTAACTTATGCTATTGTTTAAACTGAAATCGAGTCTGTGAATACAAAGGTGTATTTTACAAGTAATAAACGTGAACAAAAAGCAACAACAAAAACAATTTTGTAACATTGTTTTGCCTGATTAACTAACTTCTAATGCAATTATAAGGCTATATAAGTTTAACATTTTCTTTATTATGTAACAACTGTAACAGGGTGATGAAAATTTATTGAAATATGTTTGAGTGCAGTATAAGATTTAATTTCTTTGTAATAAAAACTACCACATAAAAATAACCATAATACCACAAAACTTTAGTAAACAAATCACCACGAACTAAAATACTTCGGCTTAACAGTTTAATTTCAAACATACAACACCGTTACCCAAGTAGCGAGATCATTACAAAATCATGACTGTACATAAGTTAGAACAACAATCAGTAAAACAGCCAAACTAACACGAAACAAAAGATTGGTTAATTAACGTTCTCTCAAAAAAATACATTACAACTTCTAATAAGCTAAAGATTAGTAAAACTCTATCTTCAGATGCAAAAAAAATAAATTTGGAGAAAAAAGTAAACTACAAGTTTAGTATAAAAGCTGAAATATCCTTAAAAACGTTTAGTTTGCACATTTATAGTTTTGAAGTCATCGTTATGGCTATACTATGAGCATTAAGAGAATGACTATGTGTGGTAAGGTACTCACGTTGGGTAAAGGACATGATAAAGGGACGATTTAAGAAGTTTTATATTATAATACTGTTACTGCTTTGCTAAATGACAGAGTAGTTGTATGAATACTATTTTGCCGGTTTTATTGGTGGCAAGTTTATTTGCTGCTAATTCAAAAGTTTAGTTACAAAATACACACAAAACCCAAGTCTTTTAAAATTAAGAATACTAAATAACTCGTTAAGTGCAAAAACTAATCTATTTATATCTTAACCAATGGACAAATACTAAAAATAAAATTATCTGGTTTAAAAGCTATTGATTCATACCAATATATAGTTGTCATAAACTATGCATAGAAAAACTTTGACTTGGCATTGTCAGAAACACCTTATTTGAAGCCTGTCTTGTCTTGTTAGAACTAAAACAATAAAAAACACACACATGTTGCCAGGCTTGCAAGAAAGTTTCTTTCGGCACCACCATCTTCTGTTTATTCTGATAGGTTATTTTCAGAAGCTAGTAACTTGTACGAACAAAAGTTAAATCGATTGCTTCCAAAAAAAACTTGTGAAAAACTTTATTTCTTCATCACAACTTGAAAAAAAAAAACAGGAATATGTTTCTTTGAAACTTAATGGTGTTGATATGAGTAAATGTTATTTACTAATTTACTTCTACATATGTAAATAGTTGCTAAAGAAGTTATTGTTCATCTTATAGTTCGAATTTTTGTAAATAAAAGTATAACGTAAACCTTATCATAAAAAAGCTTACTATATTAAGCTTTGTAACATTTGATTTCTTTTACGTCAGAACAAGCTATAAAGTTCAATTTTAGTCGTATAAGTAGCTTGTAATTAACGTTTAAACTGAGATTTTGTATAGGTAGAATTTTTTCAACGTTCTTTTTTCTAGTGTTCAAATAAAACATTTAGATAATAACATTGTGTTTCTTCTTTTAACAAAGTATTTGTATTAAAAAATATTTACTAATTAATGGTGTTTAATTGTTTATTGAACGATAAACAAAAAAGCTCTCAAAATGTTTGGTCTAAGGACCTGGTGTAGAAAAGAACCTTTCAGTTATCGAGTCGTACACCAAATTTTATAAGTTTATTCTCTATTGAATCTATATTATACTTAAAATATTTAGTATCCAGATCCGACCGGATCTTTAACTAAAAAATAGTTCTGAATTCGGCCGGATCCAATTGAAAAATAAGATTCGGTTGATCACTATTTATAACTATACAAAAACAATCATTTTTAACAGTTAACTTACATAACAATGATAATCAAATGGATACCTGTTAATGTGTGATCCAGGAAACATAAACCATACATACATTAAACACATAAAAAGTTATTTCATTGAAAAATCTATGCATACTAGATTAAAACCCTGTACCTATTTGATTTATGTTTTTTTTAGAAAAACTTCAATTTAAAAGATTTAGTGCTTTCCATAGAATAGAATTTATAAGCATTTGGTCAAAAAATTTAAACATACCTTATATAAACAACAAAAAGTACTCTAAATATTTTCATCACACAGTTCTGGGCGCATTAAATGATAAGTTATGCTAGTGTTAAAATTTGAATGAAAAAAAATCAATTACTAAAACATTATTTAAACGGTAAGAAAACGTTCACAATTAAAATCAATATAAGTACATAATGTATTTGATTTGCTTGGAGCTTGTGTATTTCCAAGCAAGCTATGGTTATTTTCTAAATTGTAGGCGTTTTCTAAAAAAATGGCTTATTTCCAATTAAATATCTTTAATATCGAGATTCGGGTCTTAGCAAAAAGGCAGGATAGATCGCTAGTTAAGTCAAGGGTAGAAAACCACAACCTCTTGTTCACAAATATGTCCTTACTTATAACTACGAGCGCAACGTTGCCCATATGCTCATTGAAAATGAACCGGCGAACAATTACTTTATTAAATACAAAGCTAAAATATTTTGGCGCCAATCTCCGCCGGTTACTTCAAAAAAATACTGACTTCTAAGTTTTATTGTTGTTAAATACTTCTTCAGCACGTACGTTTGTACAACTTCTCAACATTTTCAAATATCATTTTCTTGGTTTGTAGAAAAAAAAAAAGACTGTTTAATATAATCTATTGTAAATGTAATCAACATTGTAAATAATACAACTGTCCTACACGTTTGTTTTTAAGCACAAACATGCGACTATTAACAACTCCGAAAGTTTTTATTAAAAAAATTGCTTAAATTCATGTTTTACTTGAATACTTCGTTCAAATTGTATTTTCTTTAAAAGTTATAAAAATGACGTTAGTATCATTTATACAAAAAAAAAAAGCTTTTTCAGTCAAAATATAAACTTTACTGTGATTCATAAGAAAAAATTAATCAACATTAGTCGTGTGAGAGATTAAAAATGGAATAAAAAAACTATACATAAAGTTTTTTTTTCAACTTTATAGCACCTCTAGTCACCAACCAAATAAAAAGCTTCACACTAACACAAAAAACATTGAAAATAAATAAGTATAAAATATTAGCAGCTTTTTAACTTTGTATCAAAATTCATAAAATTTTATAACATAATTAAATTAAATATAATCAAAATAGAATATCCAAATCGTTATACAGATACTTCTTGATAAAACACTTTTTCAATGATTTCTTTTAATTATAAAAGACATGTGTTAGTAAAAATACAATAACTTAAAATGTATAAAAAAACAAATACTTAATTAACAAATCTTACTTTACTCTAGATGACATTGTAAAAACATCAAAAAGTTTTAAAAAATTGTACAAATAAAAAATATTTTGAGATAATTCAAATGAGGAATGCTTATTAAGAGGTCTTTATTTTTTCTGATAATAACAAATTAAATTTGTTTATTTTTATTTCAATTAATAATATTCTTCTTCAAATTCGTCTTCAGCGACACCGTAGTTTTCGAGGCCTGAAAAATATAATACAAATAATAAAACAAAATAAATTAAAAGTAATAAAACGTTTTGTTTACTGAAATTGATAATTTGCAAGTTAAATCACATATTTACATATTGTTTTCAGACAGGGAGGAAAAATATGTAAACAAATAAGTCACTGAAAAGTTCAAACATTTTTAGAACTAAACCATCAGTAAAACACTTAAAATAAATTTTTCAAACTATTAAAAATTAATACAAACCGAGGCCGTCTTCCTCTTCTTCCTCATCGGAATCGTCATCCGGGATGCCGTCCATGATTTCCTCTTTCAGGGGGTTTTCCCCAACCAAAGACTCATTGTTCTGCTTCACCTCAACGCCGGCATCTTCGCTCTCTTCAATTTTGTCCGCTTTGATAGGAGAGCTTTCTTCGGTGCTTGCGGGAGAAGACGGTCTGGGTTTCTTTTTAAAATATTTTTTTTGTTAATTTCATTTTTACATACACTAAAAAGCTATTGAAAAAGAGTGCTCAATATAAAGAGCTTAATTATTAAATACAATTTATTCAACAACTGCCAATTCAAGCTTACACCGTTTCACCTAGAAGGCTCTTCAGAGCTTTTTTAACTGACAACAAATATCAATTAAAAAGCTGAATTGACAATCGTTGAATATATTATATCTAATAATATTTTTTTATTAATTTTTAGTTCATACTGTTTATTTATACTGTTAGAAACAACCATCAAAAAATGTTAAGCCTTCTGCTAGCAGAAGAACTTATTCACAGATACTTAGAACTTTACAAGAAATAATTGAATACATAAATAAAAAGGCTTAATTTATTCTTTACACTTCAAAAACACGTAACCTTATACGCTGGCTGCACTATAAAACATTTTTATACAAAAACTTTAAGCGAAGAAGTCTACTGTTTTCATTTTTTCTTATAAGATACAGAAGCATCAATTTATCTAAAATGAACGATTGCTCGAACCTTGGGCGATGGGGAGCCGATTATTTTTCTTGGCACAAAAGTTCTCTTTCTGTTGTAAACAATTTGTTTTTGTGGCGAGGAGACAGTCTGGCCACTAGCGCCGCTCGAGGGCTGTAAATTCGACCCTTCAACTTCAACCACGGGCTTCAAGGGTGACTGCTGAATTTGATTGAAAAATTGTTATTTTATCTACTGCATAACGTATTCACTATTTTCAAACCGTTATTGAACTATTCGTTTATAACTGATTGATTGTGGAACTGTTTTATGATTTTTTTTTCAGCAATTATGTTATTAAAAATATACATAAATGGTGCACACCTTTAACTTGTAATGATTTATATTGAAATTCATGTAATATATAACTTAACTTGTTTTATATCAAATTGACCATCTACAAGGTAACAGTTTTTTTTTATCTACAATTAATACGCAAACTATAAAACATTCTTACCTCACCACCTTCTGTTGGTAAATCGAGAGGGTGGGTTATCTGAAAAAAATATTTTAAAATGTATTCATTTATAACTTGTCAGGCAGTTTTTATTCTAAATTATTTTGAAACAACTTTTTCTCCGTAGTTTTAAAAGGTATTGTCAAATTAAATGTTTCTATTTGCTTTTGATTTTTCAACTTTATAAAAAAAAACTTACATTTATCTGTTTTTAATGAACTGTATATAAAAAAAAAATTTAATTAGTACCAATAACTTTTACAATGTCACATAAACAAGTGAACTTCAAATATCAAAAACAATTTATTCCAAGAAAAAAAGTGTTTACAGTTCAAGTTCGCTCAACTAATTTTTAAAATATTTTCTAACATGAATATTACAAACCCTTTTTAACACGTCATAGTCCACATTTTTGCTTCTTGTAGTTTTTTGGTACATGTTCAAACTTTCAGCGGCACTAGTACTGTTTCTGTTAATCGTACTTTATATATATACCAATGGTAACACTTAGTTTTGAAATACTTTTTAGAAAAATTAGGAAAAGTGAGGCATGGAATTTCATTTATTATAATACGCAAACAATAATCACATTTAATTTTGTGAATGACTTTACTGAAATAGATATGTGTGTAAAAAAAAAAAAATTCTAATCATATTCACCAATGGATGCACTTTTTTAAAGATGGCAAAATAAAAAAATAGTGCTTTCGTTTTCACAAGGTGTTTAATATTTTATTTTATTATTTTTATTTACATACGTGTAATCGACGGGTTTCCTTCTTTTCCTCTTTGCTTTTCTCTGCTGTTCCAACTCGTTTTTCTTTTTTCGCATTTCCAGTCTCTTTAAATACTTTACGTTCAAGTTCAAAAAAACTAAATATTCAAGTACAAATACAAAATTGTTAACATCCGTGCTTGCTTGACATTAATTGATATTTCATTTCGTTAAAAGTTTATTTTTACATATTCATACACCAAGCTAAATTTTCAACTACCTGTCTATCAACTTTTTTACCAAATTTTACCTGACAAACCTCAGTTCAAAAACAACGTTTTCTATGAACTAATTATTTAAACAACTTTACTGCTGTTGATGCATCATATAATAATATGCCACTTTACTTCTTATCTTAAAAATGACCATCGCCATTTGTGTTTGCATTACAAATAAACACAAGTTCTTCTGTAACAATTATCATAACTTCGCTTGAAAATATTTTTGTATAAAGTTAAATAGACTTGCAAGTTTTTGAGGATGTAAAATTCATGTTAAACCTGTTAATCCGGGAGATAATATTAAATTAAATTTCAGCAATACCTCGTCGTGATCGGGGTTCTTCGCTTCCCACGCTTTAGTTCTCTGAACAATCTGGTCGAAGGGAACTATCATCTAAAATAATGTATAAAATAAATTGCATATAATGTAGAACTTATCAATTTCAGTTTTGTCTTTGATTACAATTTTGATCATTTGATCATAACTGCTTTTTTAATAAACTTAAAGATTAAACAAAAATAAGCGGTCGACTGATTTCATTTTTAACACAAATTCTTTTCATTAAAGCTAATTCTGTGCCAACAAAACAACAAATTTTAGTTTTTCACAAGCAAACAAATTTTTTTAAAACCAAATATACATTTTGCCAACAAAACCTGGTTAATTTCATCTTCGTCGATGCCGGTGAGATCGAGCTCGCCGTCACCCTCTTCTCCCTGCTTGTCAAGTTTCTTCTTGGGGGATTTACCCAACCCGATCATGTCATCAGACAAACCGCAGTTCATGATCCTGCTCCTCATCGACTCCGCGTCGTCTTCTGCCGCTTCTAATTTTTTCGAACGGAAAATATTCATAATTCGTTACACAAGATGTTTTCTTTCGTGCGGAAATTATTTTGTTTAAAGTTATGTGGTGGTATTTCTCAAATAAAAACCTACATATTTACAGAGCATAAGTAATATTTTCTGTTTAGACGTGTATTACAAATTTAATTTCAACACAAATGGTTTTTATTTCTACACCTACATGGGGGATTATCAGTATTATTGTTCGTTTAAGATTTTTTTATACAAACATTGAAGTGGCCACTTTTTAATTTTCTCAAAACACCATTACATACTTATCAAAGTTTTCAACAACCTTCTAAAACTTCTTATTTCAAGACAATTGTAAATTCAAACCTGGCGACTTGACTTGGGGATTGCATGCTGAATAAGAACTTCCTAAATTAGTTCCTTTCTTCAAAAATTTATCAGCCAGCGCATTGGGGTCCTCACATTTCAACAATTTCTTAACAAATTCTGAAAGAAACAAGAAATATATTTAGTTTAGATTCACGTAACCTCCGAAATTAATTCTGGAAAACAAAAGTTATAATTAGTTTTGTGCAAATTTTGTAATGAAAAAAACTACTATATTCAGAGTGCACTGAGATATGTACTTTTTTTTTCTTGAGGTAAACCAATTCCAATACTTTTAAAAAACCTTTTGAAGTAAAATAGGTAACTTTTTAGCGTAAGCACGTTAGAGATAACTGAAAAATTTAATTCTAAAATAAGTTTTATGCATTTATGTTACTAGAAGTAGCTGGAGTTTTGTAAACATCAATTTGAATGATAAACATTTATGCATCAAGTACTTGTAATTTTAAGTACACTTGACTAATCAGGGTTGCCAAACACTTTTGAGAGACTTCCTCCAGGTTTTTAAAAGATTTTTAGGTCTATTTTTAGTTTAAAGCTAAGTTTAAAAACTGTGTAAGTAGTATAACATTACTGAATAGATTCTGTATAGCTATTTTAGATGTGTTTTTTATCTATATGGTAGATTTTTCCTGTCAAATTAAAATTTTAGTAATTAACAATTTGTTTAGTAAAATTTGTTTCTATTAGTAAAATTTGTTTAAAATTCCAGGTTTTTTTTTTGCCTTAATTGTCAAATTCCAGGTTTTTTGGCAACGCTGACTAATAAACCACAATAAAAAACGAACTAAGATTTAAAATATTATGTTTTTTAATAATTCAAGTTTCTACCAATTAATATTTTAATAAACTCAAAACAAATTTACTATAGATTAAATTTATTATTTCAAAAACAATAATTCAAAATACTAACCTTCGTGTCTTCTTTTCTTACTCTTTTTTTCATGAGCTTTTAAAACATTTTTTTTGTTATTATAAAAAAATTAAATTTCTTTTTTGTTAAACATAAATCTTAAAGACGACATGCTGAACTGTTTGAAATTTACTAAAGTTTTAAAATTACAAGTAAATACCTAAAACATTTATTTCCATTAATATTGAACAAGATTGATAATAACAAAACAACCGACAACAACCAAACAGATATTAAAAACAAACACAAACTTAACAAACAAACTTGTTTTTTTAACATGCAGCTGCTGAATGTCGCGTTGGATCTGCCTCGAGTTTTCTTCGATCTCCTTGAGCTCGTGGTCTTCCAGCTTCTTTTTGTCGGTGAAGGAAGGGGGGTCGTGCGCTTCTTCCAAGTTGATCGACATGAACTCTTTTATCGAGAGCTTCGACGAATCCGTTCTACCGAACTCCTTCATTCTGTTATCATAATACTCATTTATTTGTTGTGCAGTTTACACTTGTTTCTACCACTAGAGGTGTTCAGATGTTTCATACCAAGTAATAAATCGAAATATTATTATTATTATGTTGTTTATTGTGCAATGTTGGACTCAGGCATCAAAACCTGAGCCACTTAAACAGGACACACAAAAAGAGAAAAACTAAATAAACTTATATCCAAAACTTTAAGATAAATTATATATATATATATAAACATAATTTAAATGAAAACACAAAGTTAAACACAATATGATATACAAATGAACTAAATTAAAAGTTCAATTCAAAAAATTCAAACTTATATATTACTTAGTACACACAATAAAGAAGTTTGTCTAAAATCATCGCTTATGAAACAAAATTCATAATTACAAAATAAATAAGTAAACTAATAGTTTGTAGGGGGGAAGCGTAGGGAAACGAATATTTTTTCTTTTGTTTATAGTGGAAAATCAGTGAATTTTACTTGTATTTATTGTATTTAAATCAAATCTTTTTAGCTTTAAACGAAATTGTTCTACCCTCTCACAAGATACTATATCCTGAGGTAGTCTGTTCCACATAGCTTTTGCTCTGTGAAAAAATGCGCCTTGCCACTGACTGTTTTGAAAATCATGTTTACATTTTATTTTCAAATTATTTCCTCTTAGTTGATATTTATTTTGGGAAAAACTAAAAAACTGGGTAAAAAACTTTTATATTTGCCATTGATAATTTTGTAAAGAGTTAATAAATCAAATTCCCATCTTCTTTATTCCAGTGATTTCAAGCCAAATTTAATCATTCTATCATTATATGATGTGTAAGATATGTTGCAACGACTACAAATATGTTGGGTAAAACTCCTTTGCACAGATTCAACTTTGTTAATATCTTTTTTTAAATGGGGTGACCAAATTTGGGTACTAAACTCAAGTTTAGGGCGAACGTATGTTTTAAATAGTTTTGTCAGAATTGAAGCAGAATTAGTTTTAAAACTTTTTAATATTTGATAACATGTAGTTATTGCAATCTTATATAAATAGTTGATATGTTCATTCCATTTTAAATCTTTGGAAATATAAATTCCCAAATCTTTAAAAACTTTAATTTCTGATACCTTGATGTTATTGATTAAGAAGTCAGTTGGAGAAGATTTTTTTTTGTTAATGGTAAGAATTTTACATTTGCAAGGATTTAAGTTTAGTTTTCTTGTTTTTAACCATATGTAAATATTATCTAAAGATAGTTGTAATGAAGTATTTGACAGACTAAAGATTTTGGCATCATCTGCAAATAAGCTTAACTCACTTTTAATATCAATGTTTGAACAAATATCATTAATATAAATTAAAAAGAGAAGGGGACCAACTACACAACCTTTTGGTACTCCACTGTAGATTGTTAAAGAGTCAGAAAGCGTAATATTGATGAGTACTCTTTGTGATCTATTATTTAAAAAGTTATCAAACCAATCAATTAAGCTTTCATGTAGCCCATACTGATTTAAAATTTTTAATAATCTTTTGTGTGATATTGAATCAAAGGCTTTTTGAATATCCGTATAAACTACTTTAGTAAAATCATTTTGAGATAAAGAACTAACCAAGAATATAAGCATGTTAACAGTTGAGTGGTTGATGAACGGTTTGGGACAAAACCAAACTGTTCGTTAGTTAATAGTTTGTTATCAAAGAGATTGTGATTGAGAATTTTTACAGATACAATATGTTCATAAATTTTTGAAAAGCCACTTGTTAGAGATATTGGTCTGTAATTTAACGCATCGTGTATATTACCTTTCTTGTGCACAGGAATAATAAAAGATGTTTTCCATTGTTTAGGAACATCAGATAGTTCTAGAGAGCAATTAAATATTAATGATAGTGGAAAAATTATTGATTGGATAACATGCTTGATATAATAGGGTGGAATGTTTTCTGGCGTTTTTATGATTTTATCTTTTAACTTTTAATGTCTTCATAGATTATGAAAAAATTTTGCATTTTACTACAATTTTTTTGGGGTAACTTAAAAGACTGGTAACTCTCGTCTTTTTTGAAAACTTTTTGAAAATTTATGTTAAAAAGTGTGGCTATTTCAAAATCTGAGGTTACTGTTTTGTTTTTATCATTATCATATAAGAGATGTATGGAATTATTTAACTTAAGTTTAGATTTCATGTAGCTATAAAACTTTTTTAAATTTGGGTTTTTGCAGAATTTGTTTTCATATTCAAAGTTGTATTTTTGAACAGCTAATTGATATTCTTTAGACTTGTTTTTGTATTTTATCAAAAGTGATTAATTTGTCTTACTTTTTTTGTATAGATTCGCTTTTTCTTTTAATAACTTTTTAATATGAGATGGATATTTTTTACTTTTGTTATTTTTAGAATAAATTGGAACAAAACGTTTGATTGAGATTTGGATGAAGCTAATGAATTGATCGTAGAAATGCTGGAGATTTTCTGAATTTTTAAATAAAGAGGTCCAATTACTTTTTGACAGGAAATCATTGATGCTTTCAAAATCTGCTTTTTTATAGTCATATGAGACTTTTTTAGCAATAGGAACTATTTTATTTTCAATTTTAACTTTTAGTGAAAGCAAGTTATGGTCACAAGTGTTTGTTAATGGAAAATTAGTTAAGTGTGATATGATTCTATCTAGACCAAAATGATTGCAAATTATGAGATCGAGAATATTACCATTCTTATGGGTTGGATTTTCAATTACTTGTGTTAAAAAATTGTCTGTAAAAAAATTTAGAAAACACTCATGGGGTTTATTGAAATCTGTGCTAGGAATTCTCCAATCTATATTTGGCATATTAAAATCACCAAGAACATAAAAAGAACACTCTTTTGGAAAAACCATTTTAATCATTTTAATTACATTTTGAACAGTCAGTGCGCATCTCGCAGACAGTGGAGGAAGGTAGATACAACAAAATCTTAATTTTATCTTTTTTTAAAATTACATCTACACATAGGTATTCAAAATTGATGTTGCTAGTAGAGATAGAATCGTTTTTAACTTTAATAACTTTAAGCGAATTTTTGAAAAGGATAGCAACACCTCCACCCCTACTAGACCTATCACTTCGGTAAATGTTATGATTAAAAGGACACACTGTGGCATCGTTGACCTTATTAGTCAACCATGTTTCAGTCAAAAAAATAAATCAATGTTGTTCAAATTTATATAGTTTTCTAAAAATTAAAACTTATTTAAAACAAATCTTATATTAGTGTAACAAACTTTTAAATAGTTGTTGTTACAATTTATATAGGAAAACTTGTTAGTGTTAAAATTAATCCTATCACTTAATAAATTTATACCCGTTGACTCACGATTTTCTTTACTAATTCCAGATGTCCTGGGAGCGATAACGAAAGGGCTGTCTTGTCAGTTCAACTATCTTGTTGTTCCTTATAACATATTTTATGTTCAATTTTTTCTCATCAGCAATGGCTTGCTTAATTTTAACTTCTTTTCTCAATGTTCTGAAAGCTTCAATTTACAAGAAAGTTCTGTCAGGGTTGATGTAGATGTTTGATTCAATTTCACCACTAAACATTTTTAATCCTCTCAGTCTTAACAGTCTGTGTTTGGATGCTAAATTGTAAAACTTGACTATAATTGGCCTGATTTTGTTATCTGCAATTTTACCAACTCGATAAAGTGACTTAAAATCTTCTTTTTAATTTTATTTTCTCCTAATACTTGTTGAATAATTTTTAATTTTTAGATCATTTTTGCAACTTTCTAGTGCATTATGAGTTGGATTTGTACTTTCTGGAATGTTAAATATTATTACATTTAAAGCCTTTTTTTCTTTCAGTTTTTGTTCATTTTCAGCCTCTATTTTTTCTGCTACTAAATTTAATTTGGTACTAATGTTGGTGATAATTTCTGTTGGTTCATTTTTCTGCATAGCATCAGCATATTTGGAGAATTTAGTTTCAAACTTGTTAAATTTAGAAGAAAAATCAGACTTAAATTCTGAGAAACTTTTTTGTAATTCTGTAATTCTATTTTCTATATTGTCTATTCTCTTACTGCTGAATTCATCTTTTTGAATCTGATCACTGTTATTTTCAATGATTTTACTTTTTTCATTATAATCTTCCTTCCATTTAAGCATCTCAGCTTGAAAACAACTAAATTCATTGTCCTTCTTATTTCCAATGGCAATCAGTTTTTCTTTGAGCTGTTTTCCAATTTTGGAGGACTCAACCAATGCTTTGATTTCAGCTTCAACAGACATTTACTTTTTTATATTACAAAACCTTTTTCAATATAAATTGATAAAATTTATTGAAATATATTTGATATCTAATTGTTATTTGGAAGCACAATTAAACTGTCAGTTCAAATAAATTACAAATGAGAACAACTTAATTTACTGCGTGTTTAAAAACACTTAAAAATTGTTCTTATAATTAATCCTTCTTTCATTTTACCAACTAATTAAGTTACAAACTGTACACAACTGGAATACCTTCTTTCCGGGAAAACCCTATTTCAAATTAACCACCATCAATCGACGACACCAATACTATAACAAAAATAGTCGAAGTCAAAATAAACTTAACAAAGCAAACCTCTTTTTAATGGTGTCACTGCCGATCTTAACAACACCAACGATATCGTTCGGTTTTATGTGGAAACCATGGGTTCTGCCGGCTAAAATCAATGCCGCCCCGCAAATACCTGTAAAAATTAATTGATTTTTGTTATATTTATAGTTCTATATATATATTAAAACTCACTTAAAGGTTTTTAACCCAAGTTTTTTTTATAAGTTTATTGATAATGAGAAGGTAAAACTCTTGAAAGCGTTTTAAACTTTTAATTTACAATTTTGTTTGGAAAATCAAATTAGTGCTGCTGTTTTGCATAAATCACATTAAAATATAAATGTTGATAAAATGAAAGCTTTTGTAAATTAAATCATTTAGAACAAATGCAATTTCGCCCGAGAAACTTTTTGAAAAATAACTAGGCAATATACTACAAATCTTTTAATATACTGCTATGTCTCCTCCCGTAATAAACTTGGTACTTAATAAAACTCGAAATATTCAAACCGCTGGGCCTTCTCCCGTACGATATCCAGTCGGTTTTCATTCTTTTGACGATCCGGCACGCGGTCATCACGACTTGGTTCGCGTGCTCCCCAAAGTCCAGCATGTTCGCGTACCTCTCGATAAGAAGCGAGGGTTCTGCGTAAATAAGGCGGGAAGTTAGTCTCTCGTATAAAAAAGGCGGTAAATTGCTCTCTCGTTTCTGAACAGCGCGCGAAACAGCAATAATGTAACGCAGCTGGGGCATTTTTTAACGTCTGTTTTATTGCTAACTACTATCAAGAAAAGTGATATTACAAATGATACGAACCCACCAAAAATTGATTGTTCAAAGATTGATTACAAAAAGCGTATAAAGAAAATTAAATAAACGAAACTCACCTAAAATGGTATGTACGATACTTAGTTTTTTTATAGCCATTTGGTAGAATTTTCCCAAGATGAAAAGGTTCACCTGAATAAATTGATAAAATAAAATTATATATAAAAAAAATGTTTTATATGCTATATAATTTGCCTGCAAATTTACAGCAGTATGCACTAACTTTAAAACAACATATTATATAAGTTAAATATATATATTGTACAGCAATATGTGCCAACTTTAAAACAAAAATTTATATAAATAAAAAATAAATTATCAACTCACTTTATAGTGGTCGCTGAAGTCAATGAGCATGTCTGCAAAAAAAACAATATTAATATACTTATTTTATAACTGATGTTACAAGTTTTAAACAGTAATGTTATATAATAAAAACGTTCTGAGCCTAGTGTCTTCTTCTCAGGTGTGAAAAGAAAACTTATTTTTTGTAATGTCCATTGCCAACACTTATTTCCATAAAAATATTTTAATTTCCAAAAAATTATTTTATACAATATTCCAAACTTTAATTTTGTATTTTTACTGGTCATACGTTTAAATGAACTATACTACAACTTTTCCTAATGAAAGCATTTCAAAAATATTTTTGAATATTCAACAAGTCAATTGAGAAACAATTTAAGAGGTTTGTTATGTATATGGTTTATAAACCTACAAATAAAAGTTAAAATAAAAACAAAATCATTTAACTTTCAGCCACCAAATCATTTTCCGAGATAATTATTTTTGACCTGCCATCTCACACAGACAAAATAAAAAATTTAAACAAAATAATGAGTAACTAATGTGTGGAAGAGTGGTAATATTTACACACTTCATCTTCTACGTTTTTACAAAGTTCTTCACAACACATTATTGACAATTTCTACAAAATTTTAAAGCTAATTGAAAATTAATTGATAAATCGCTGCGTTACGTAAACTTGTGAAAAAGCTAAATGATTAAAACAAACATTGTACTTACATGTTATATTCAATGTTTATATATAATCTTCATATAAACTAAGATGGTCAAGCATTAAACAAACAACAAAGATTGTTTCTATTTTAATCATACTATAAGCAACTTTAAAAAAACATTAAAACTATAATTACAAATAATAGTTCAACTTCCAATGGGACTAATGTACCTTACAAATGATGTAAAGATTATTACTGAGACTCACATAAAAAACTTACCTAAAAACAATGCAACTTTTTAGGAGACCTATACTCCTCGCACGTTTATTAAGCATGGAGTAAAACAAAACACACTTAAATAAAAAATCATAAGACTAAAATTACATATAATTAATCTAACTGGCTATAAGATTACAGATTAGATACATATATATATATATGTAGAAACTAGTTGATTAAGGCCATAGGGGGGTCCTTTTTTACAAAAATTAACTTTGGTTTTATATTAAAGCTTTAAGTACAAACTAAAAGCCAGTTTTTATAAATTCAAAAATATCATTTAACTTTTAAGATATTATATTTTTTGTAAAATATTTCCGATATAAACGTATAGCCGCAATTTTTTTGGGGTCAATTTTCTCGGAAATTTTAAAATTCACTAAAAATTTATCTCCTTCTTCATTTTTCAAGCAACCTATCTCCTTCTTCATTTTTCAAGCAACCTTCTTCAAATTTTCAAAAAATGTTCTTTATATTATAAGAAAAATACTTTACTTATGATTTTTAATAATTTGCAAAATAAAAATTCCCATAGGGAGCCTATTATGCGGCGCGAATTTGACTTATCATATCTCAAAATATAAATAGATTTTTTTAAACAGTAAAAAGCACTTGAAGCTTAGTAAAAACTCTATAAAATAAGATCAACTTGTAAAAAACATGGCTTTAGCCCTATGGCTTTAGCTTAATAAATTAAATTTTTTAGCACAGAGTCCACCTTAAGGGCTTTTTTTATAAAAAGTTTATTACAAGACGTTCAAACTTGCAGAACTCAAGTTTCGTGCCTACGCACTCCTCAACTGCAAAACAAGTTCAAAACAAAACATCCAAATAAAAATCTAAAATTTAAGCATAAATAGAGTATGACGTAATTTTAAAACAATTAAAAATCATGTATATATATTTAAAAAACACTACGTTCTATAAATACAACTGTTTCACTGTTTTGTTAGACAGAACAGCTCTTCAGTTTGTTGATTAAAATAATATCTTAAAACATAAATCAAAATGTACATGAATTTAAGCAAAAAACTTAAAGAATTGTTATGTCACTAAATAAACCATTAAAAAATATAAGACACACTAAGTTTGCATTAGATTCAAAATTATTTAAAATAAAAGCTTGAAAAATGTTTAAAATTATTAAAAAGATCATTTCGTTTATTTATACCTTGATTTTTTTTTAATTTTGAGATCTCGTTTTTTTTCCATACTGCAGAGAGTACAGCCATGCTTTAAATTGAATTTTATTTTGTTCGTGCTAAAATTTCCTAGTTAATGCTAAGAATTTTATTTCTATCCTTCAAATCCCAGATATATTTCGAAAGCGTAGTTTTTAGTCTGTATTTACTGTTGTTAAAAGAACATTCATGCCGTGTGTACCAAATTTTAAAACATACACGTGATGAGCCAACATACTGCTTACTTTTCTCTGATGTCATTACCGTCGCTCTGTAGCAGGGGTCGGCAAAATGCGGTCCTCAAAGTCAAAAGCTCCTTGTCAGCCAATGACGTACATTTCAAAAACAATAAAAACTAAATATTTTGTAATAAAAATTGACATTTAGGCTCTTAATTCAATAAATATACTTTGTTAGTGCTCTAATATTGCTTAATTTATCATATTTTTGATCTTTAATAATATTTTTCTATTGGTTAGTAGAACTTTTTTTTAATAAATACGGCCCTCAAAAGTCTTTTTCTAAATAGTGCGGCCCACGAGCGATTTTTCCTAGGAAAATTAACCCACAGGGTACCTAAGGCAGCCGACTCCTGCTCTATATATAATAATTGTTAATAAATAACATACATAATAATACATAACAAAATAAGTTACAAACTAACGAGGAGACTTGTTTTCCTTGCAGGCAATGTACAAGCACACGGCAATCGTCACATCCTGACTCCTCCCAGTGGTCATGTTGCTGTTTGAGACGAGTCTGAGGATCCTCAAGGCTGCGATCACGTTGTGCTCCGCTATCTTGAGCGACTTGCAAGCTCCCCTGATCTTCGTTTCAGCTGTAGTTGGATTGTTGAATGATTGCATGAGTAAAAATATATCAGCTGGTGCACTAAATCATTCTCTTGTTAAAAAAGGTGCCAAATATCTCTTTACAAACTGTTCTAGTTTTAAATGTATTCTTATCTTAATTTCAGTATTAAATGTTTAACATGAAATTATTAAAACTGATTTTTGATTCAGCTGCTATTGGTTATTAACGTTGAACGCTTGTAAAACATTAAATTTTAAAAATCAGTTAAAAAACATTGTAACTTCGACTGAGTTTAATACCTTGTTCTATCCATACCACCTTAATTATTTACCTTGTTTCAAATTTAATTATTTACCTTGTTTGAACATTTCTTCCTTGTATGTACACCGACCTCCCATCCTCAGATTTGCATCATAAGCCATATTATGTCCTGTTTATTTAAACTATATATCACTCATTTTATTATTTGTTCATTCAAACCGAACTTTAAAACTATTTCCAGTACTTAAAAGCGCGTACTTAACAGGCAGGTTACTGTGTCAATTTAGGAATTTAAAATCAGCATAAAAAACTATATTTTTAAAAGTTTTTTTTTTATTTATAACAACTAAATCAGTCAACGGATGTACTTTTTTATCTAGAAAAATTAGTAAAACAACTGCATATTTAGTGCAGAATGTCTCAAACGCTAAAAGGAAAAATTAAGTGTGACTTAACCGACTCTCAAAAATTCTGGCTCAACAGGCGATTTATTACTGAAGCAATTCAAAAAACGTTAAAATCAAAACACTTGAAACCAAACAAACTGACCGTTTTCAACGACCGTCCCCAACAGCCTGCTGCTTCCGCCTTCGCCCTCCTCGAAGGCCACGGTGTTGACGATCTGCTGGACGCCCAGCACCATCCCGCAGCTGCCGCACACGAGGTCGCCGTCCTCCTTCTCGATGGGCTCGGAATCCACGCACTGGCATTTCGTCATGTTCACGTCTGTGTGGGTGTGTGTTATTGTTAAACGTGCTATTTACAGCACCTAGTTTGCACAGCCTTTTCTTATGAAAACTAATTGATTTTTTAGGAGCAACACAATTAACATTACTCAGTTTCCTCAACCTACTTGACCTGCAGGTTTCAGTTTTAAGTGAGCTTTTTGGGGCAAACTTGCTTTTTTTAACGCAGCCGAGACTGCTGAGCCCTTTTGTTGGGTCCATGCTAGAGTGTAAACAAGAGAGAACAAAAAAACACTGTGAGTTATTTGAAAATTAAGTATTACAACTTTTTTAGTTCTTATAACACAAAAGGAAATTACAACAAAAACAATGTTTAATTAATTGTGTTATAAGTAATGTGTTGCTCAATATTAAGAAAAATCAAGATTTATAAATAGATGCACTGCAAATAAATATAATGCTCTCAAATATAAGTTATGCTAAAAAAGCTAGTAAGTATTAGTATAGTAATTATACTTTTATGCAAACTTTACGAACTAAGTAATATCAATCACATAAAATACTATAGTTATATTTTTTGCTTTACCAAGTAATAACTTACATACAACTTTAAAATAAATACAGCTATTTATATTCGAAAAGGTAAAAAAAGTAAACATTTTAAAGTTGGAAATCTTTATTAAGTGTCTGCATATTATTAGCATATTATTTGGAACTTACTTGTTTTCTTCTGGTATACTTTTGATAAAACTTTATACTATTATAAAGTCTGAAAAAAAAAACTAGTCTATATAACTTTAAACTATAAAAAATCAAGACAATACTATAAACGTTTAAATTAAAGTTATTCATTTAAAGAAAAAAGCGAAAATCTTTTAAAATAACGTATAAAGTTGTATAAACTTAAACAGATATGTAATAATAACATGTCAAAACTTTATTTTAAATAAAAAAATGCATCATTTTTAATAAACTGGTTTGAATATGCTTTTTTAATTGAAATAGTTAGTGTAAAACTTATTTTAATTGTTAATAAAAACTTATCAGTTCTTAATTATTTAAATCAAGTTATTTTATTTCAAAAAGCTAACAAGCTTATTTCATTATTATACTTTATCTAATTTTTTCAGAGTGAGCATTATAATTTCAAAAGTTATCAAACTATCATAAAACTTATTTTAACACTATTTAAACCTCACTAAAAAAATTAATATATATATATATATATATATATGTAATAAATAATTAATAAAACTATAATTTATATCAGAAACTTCATAGTAACATAAAACACATATTTTAAAATATAAAATAAGTCAGCTATATATACTTAAGTTTCCAATACATTAATACAACCCCCGTAGCTCATGGCATGAGAAGTTGCGCTCTAACCATGGGGTGGTGAGATCAAGTCCCAGTGTGGGCATATATGTCACACAATAGGGAAACAAATAATTGAGGGGATGGTAAGAGAAGTTTATGCTAAAAAATTTTGGTATGAATTTTTTTTAGGACAGTTACCTGTTGTGTAATTTTGCATATTGTTTTGGGTTCAACAGTGCAAAATTACCAAACAGGTAACTGTACTTCTAATTGATAATTCAAAGCTTTAACTAATTCATGTTTTCAAAGCATTGTAAAAAAATTTGAAAATTTTATTACTAAATACTTATAAAAAACATAAAAATTTAAAATAATCAACTAAATTTTTTACTAACGATTCTTTAATTTACTGATATTTTGTTTACTATTTTACTACAATAGCTTTATACTGAAGAATTGAAATTTAAAACTAAATATATGTTACAAACTAAATTCATTACTTTCTTTTGTTTAAACTTTAAATTGAACATAAAAATTTAAAATAGTAATCACATTTTTATAATTTTAACGTTTGGCATGACTCCTGATTGAAAAGTAATAATATCAAATAATAATTTTTTTTTAAATTAACAGTTAAAAATATAATACACAAAAAAATCTGAGTTATATAAATGTATCAGTAACTTCGTAGTTAAAAATTGTTGCTGAATAGTCAATTACCTCTTTTAGCCTTGTTATTCATATGATTTATCACGCTGAACTAAGGGGTGATGGGTTCAAACCTTAGTAGAGGCACATTTGTATAAAATGACAAACATTCAGTCAGTCAGTCAGTAGGGCAGATATGATGACTAAAAAACATTAACTTGATTTCCACTGTTTGAGACAAAAAACCAGCCTGATGTTATACATGGCAAATTAAATAGGAAAATTGAAAAAAAGCTAACTTGAGCAAAAAACTTTATAATAATTAAATGTAAATTATAATTGTTCATCAAGCTAAATACCTAAAAATACTGAAATAACAAAAAAAGAGCTTAATAAATATAGTATTTAACAAAATACATAATTTATAAAACTAACCTAAGATTAAGGAAACATATAAAAACTATCCTGAGTGTGTTGCAACCCTGTTATTTATAAAAATTTTGCAAAAAATATATAATTAAAAATATAAAACTTCAGGCATAGAAATTCTCTGTTTAAAAATGTTTATGCTTAATGATTTCAATTCAAATTTATATGTAGTCTCTGTAAATATAAAATACTATTCTTATAGTTAAAATAATCCAAATAAGATTAACTCAGTGTTTCTCAAATAGTACACCAGTACATATAAAATTCTACCCATTTTAAATGAATGTGCATCTAATAACAAGTTATTTTTAGAAACACTTTTTTAACTGACTTATACGAAGCTTTTAGTAAACATTTAAATGACCATAGTGTGTTTAAACATTACAAAAACACTAGCCCCTGGAGGTTCAGTCTTATAAACTAGCATATAAACTACAATTCATATCATAAATAAGAAATCTCACTTAGATTAATTCAATGTTTCCCAATAAGTGTTAGATTTTATACAGTTATACTTGATAACAAATTTGCATAAATAGATAAAGTATAGTTGGTAATATTATCAAACTTTTAAGGTTACTACTCGTATAAGAAAATGGATTAAATGTTATAAAACATATAAGTGGCATAATTAAATCATTTTAAATTGACCATGACTGGGTTTGAACCTATGACATATGAATTACAATTCAGGAACACTTACCCTTGAGCTATGAAGGTATAACAATAAAGCTATAAAACTAGTATATAAATTAAATGTTTTAACAAACATTCCTTACAATATTATAAAATTCTGTCAGAACAAAATAAAAAATATTATTTTATGGCAAAAAAAAGGTTTTATTTATAACTTTTTTAATAGTTAATTTTTTTAAAATTATTTCAGACAAAACTTTCTAAATATTCAAAGGAACGTTTTCTGAAAGTTTATCTAAAAATACGTAGGAGAAGACAGATTTTTAGTGAAATAGTCTTTTTTGCCGTTTTAGTTTGCACCTCCCATAAGGTACCTACTGTAGCCTCTGACCGGCTATATCTCAAAAAAAATTGAACTTTTAAAATCTGTAAAAAGCATCTTGTAGCTTAGTTTAAACTCTATAAAATAAAATTGTGTAAAAAGTAATCTAACCACCCCCCATACCCTTAATAATTAATCTGAATAAGTTTTGAAAATACTGTTCAAAAACTTAAGGAGGAGACAGATTTCTAATGAAAATGCCCATTTTTGTCTTTTTACTTTGCTCTTTCCATAAAGAGCCTATTAATCTCTTTTTTTAATTGCTTATAATTTATAAGTTATTTCGAATTTCAACAAACGGTTGAGTAACTGGTAGCTTAATCAATTATCTGAAATTGTGTTTCACCTCCCCTATGCCATTAATAAAAAACTTTAGTTTCAGCAAACATTTTATCATAGACTTTTTAGAACTTTATCTTCACTATAATTTATATGGCTTATGACCTTTCTTTAATTTTTATGTTTAATTTTTATCAAGATTTTGACAACTTTATTCTACCATTCAATCTCTTACATTTAAGTTTTAACAATAAATACATTATAAAATTCTAAATTGTAGGTATATACAAGGGAACAGGTCTAAACTGCACAAAGATAAAATTGCACGAGGTTACTTAATTGCTCCAGGGAACAAAATTGCAGGAAGATGATTCTGCACCAAGGGTCAATTTTGCACAAGAGTAAAAAAATATAGAAGAAAAATAAAAATAAATAGAAATAAAATTTAAAAATTAATTTGATTAAAAAAAAAGAAAAAAAAGTTACTGACCAAGGGTAAGAGTTAGGGGTAACAGTGATAGTAAAAAAAAAACAAATATCTAAAACAAATAAAAATAAAGCTACCGACCAAGGGTAAGGGTTAAGGGTAACAGTAATAATTAAAAAAAAGACTAAAAAAACAAAAAAAAATAAATTAAAATGTTAAAATAACTTATCAACCAAGGGTAAGGGTTAGAGGTAACAGTGATAGTAAAAAAATAAAACTAAAAAATAAAAAATTAACCGTACAAAATTGTCTCTGTGCAAAATTTTCTGCTCGTGCAAAAGTGGCACTTTGTGCAATTTAGAAAGCTACCTGTATACAAGGTTACCACTGAATTTTGAGAAATTTTTCCAGGTATTTAAAAGTACATGGGTATATTTTTAGTTTTAAAATAACTTTAAGGTTAGAAACTGTGTTAAGTAGTCTAACAACATTGAAAAGATACTATAAAGCTGTTTAAATGTGTCTTTTAATAATAAGTTTTTGATAATGATAAAAATTTTCCATCTATATTCTATATGATAGATTATTTGTATCAATTCAAATTTTTATACTTAAATATGTATTAATTGTTTAAAATTTTAGGTTTTTCTAGGTTTTTTAGTGATTCTAAATCAAAATTCTAGGTTTTTTTAATTTTTTTTTCAAAATTTCTTAAATCCCAGGTTTTTCAGGATTCCAGGTTAAGTGGCCACTCTGTATATATGAAATATTAAAGAAAAATATGTCTATAAATTGTAAATAATAACTACTTTTTAAAAAACAATAATTAAATAAAACAAGTTTTGTGTAAAGTTGTGTCATTTCAAGTTTTAGTTATACTTCTACAATGAAACCTAAAACAGCATAATTTATAACAGGGTTGCTGCTCTTTGAGTCAAAAAAACTGTATTTGAGTGACTTTTAACTGTCTTGAGTCATCCTTTTTAATAAATAAATAAATAAAAATTGAACATCTTACAAAAAATATCTATCTGATACGTGTTTTGTGTAAATTTAAATTTTATCTTTTGATATGTTGAAATTGTTGAATAATCCAGGTATTTACAGTTTTTTGGCCTAAATAATTAAATTTAAGATTTTTCTTGAGTTCCAGGTTTTTGGAAACCCTAAAATGGTATAATTTTTTTAATAAACAATTGCAAATGTTATTAAAATTGGTCAGTTACTATGCAATAAAAAAGTAAAGTTCAGAGAAATCAAGATTTTTATAATGACTTTTCAACAATTATAATAAAAAATCAGTGATTTATTATTGCAAATTTCCAGGAAAAGTAGGAACCCTGTATGAAGATAAGATAACTCTCAATGAAGTACTTTTATTGATTATAAAAATAAAATCAGTATATATGTGCATAAAGATTAAATCAGTTTACTTTTTTTAGGGATACACCAAACATGTTCCGTCTCTTTGAGTCAAAAAACTGTTAAATAATGACAAAACATATCCTGAGTTATTTCAAATCCTTATTATTACTTTTTATATTATTACAACCTAACAAAATATAGAAACTAAATCAACTAATTTTATCTAAAATCAAGAAAAAAAATTGGTTGGAGATTTTCAAAAATCTCATTTCATCATAAGTCCATTCTGAATTTTTAATAAAAAACTGACCTGATTCATCCTGGTTTTAGAAAATTTAAATAAAAATATAAAAATAAAATTTGAGAAATCTACAAATTTTTGAATATTACTTAAGTTCAAAATGTTTCTAGATAAAAATCGGTCTTCAATAACCTTAGGGTAAACTAATACAGTTCTATTCATAAACTAATAGAGTTCTATCACTTTATCATAGGTTTACTGAAGACGAAGTTTTATCAGAAAACGTTTTGAACTTAACTAATATGCAATAAACTTGTAGAATGTTCCAAACTATCTTTTAATTTTTTTATAATAATTGATGCATAAGAAAAATCTCAAACAAAAATTGACTGTATCTTGGACTGATTTAAGAATTTTATATAAATATTGTCTAAAATTTAACTGTCATGAGTTGTATTGGATGTCGGCAACTCTAATTTAAAGCTAAAGTTTTTTTTTAATTTTAAAACCCCCACGGCCTCAACTTTTGGTATGATAGATTTTTTTTAAAATATTGAAAGGGAACCTTACTTAAAACTTAGGTTTTTATCTTGATAAATAAATTAAGAAGATGAATTTTTATTAAAATTTTACATATCTGAGAAAGTTGACAACAAATAAAATTAGGTCCATAAGCTCATATTATAACTTCTTACAAAAATGACTACATCTCAAAAGATAATTGTAGTTTTTATGTTCTAAAAAATTCACTTTTAATTCATACTTATGGCTTTCATTTAAGAGCCAATGTTATTTTTTGTAAAAAAATTTTAGACATCCTTCTGATGCCCCTAACAAAATTAAATAGTAGTTCCTATAAAAACTATTATATATTAAATCATTTAAAACTAAATCAACTCAATATCTTTCATTCTAAACTATAAGTTGACCACTGGGTTTTGTTCTTCAAACGTTCATTTTAATGAGTTTTAAAAGCCCCAATTAGGACTTTTACTACATTACGTCACACATACAAAGTTTCAAAATTATCCTAAGTTATGTGGTCTGTTTGATTAGTAAAATCTTTGAGTTGAATATCGCAAAATCATAACATACAATGGTTAGCACAAATACTAAAAAGCTTCTCAAAAAATCTCTAACGGATCAAAACAGCTGGAGTTTGTTGAACTTTTTCAAAATGCAATGCAGGGTTACCACTAATATTTACTTTTTTTTTCCATGTTTTCCAAATTTCTTCCATGTTTTTCAAATTTCTTTCATGTTTTCCAAATTTCTTCCAGGTTTTTGAAAACACATCTTCTTTAGATATATTTTAGTAGTAAGTTATTATTTAGTTAAAAAACTGCAGTTCAAAAGATATAAATTACTTAAGAGTTACTGTAAGTATTGCAACTTATTTTATTATTTTGGAACCTGTACTAATTTTTTTAAAGATGGTTGTTCAAAAGCTGTTGTTAGTTTATTACAAACAACTATAAGTCTACTTTTTTTTCCTAGTTTAAACATGTTATCTTTTATTGTTGTTTAACTATTTTATTAAATGTTTATTTGATATTTTAAAAGTTGCATAAGAATTAGTAAAAATATTATATTTATTTAAACAAGAAGTCCTAGAATTAAATGCTAGAACTGAAATAATATTTAAGGCCATAAGGGAGTCCAACACTTTTTTTTACAAAAATTAACTTTGGCTTTTATATGAAAGCTTTAAGTACAATTTACAATACAGTTTTAATAGAAATTTAAAAATATCATTTATGATTTAAAATATTATTTTTTTGGATTAAATTTCCGATACAAACGTATTGATGTATGGGTCAATTTTCATGGAAATCTTAACAATCACTAAAAACTTACCTCCTCCTTCATTTTTCAAGCAATCTTCTTCAAACTTTCATAATACTATAAGAAAAAACGTTAGTTATGAATTTTAACAGTTGAAAAAAAAAAATTATAAGAAAAAATTTTAAAAAAGGCTTTTCTTTTCAAAAATTATTTTTTTTTACTTAAAATTTTTGAGAGTCCAAAGTAACATTTATTTCTTATTGTATAAAGATTTGATTGTGAAAGTTTGAAGAAGATTGTTTGAAAAATGTAGGAAGAGATAGATTTTAAATGAAATAGTCTTTTTTTGCTGTTTTAGTTTTTTCTTCCCATAGGGAATCAATTATGCGGCCGAACTTTGACTTTTCATATCTCAAAATATAAATCAAATTTTTTATAACAGTAAAAAGCAACTTGAAGATTAGTGAAAACTATATAAATTAAGATCAACTTGTAAAAAACATGACCTACCCCCCTAACGCCTTAACAAGTGTGCAGAACTAGATTTGTTATAACTTTTTTTTTGATTTTTACTTGCTTCTATTGACACTTTTCTTTCACAACAATTTTTAAAGTAATACTTAAATTTTATCCCTTACTAGATTAGGGCATAGGGGGGGGGGGGTGAACACTCTTTTTTGGTTTTTGATCTTATTTTATATAGTTTTTACTAAGCTAAAAAATGCTTTTTACAGATTTAAAAAATTCAAAATAGTTTTTGAGATATAGCCGGTCAAAGTCGGAGGCAACAGTAGGATCCTTATGGGAGGCGCAAACTAAAAAGGCAAATAACTAGAAATCACTAAAAATCTATCTCCTCCCACGTTTTTTGAGATAACTACTTCAAATTTTCAGGAGATGTTCCTTGCAGTATTTAGAAAATTCTGTCAGAACAGAATTTAAAAACATAAAAAAATAAAAATTTTATTAGAAAAAAAAAAAAAAAACTTGTTTTTGTTTATTTTTTATATAAAATTTTTATATATATTTTTTTTTTAATTCCTTCTGACAGAATTTTCTAAATATATCAAGGAACATTTCCTTAAAGTTTGAGGTAGTTATCTCAAAAAACGTGGGAGGAGATAGATTTTTAGTGATTTCTAGTTATTTGCCTTTTTAGTTTGCGCCTCCCATAAGGATCCTACTGTTGCCTCCGACTTTGACCGGCTATATCTCAAAAATTATTTTGATTTTTTTAAATCTGTAAAAAGCATCTTGTAGCTTAGTAAAAACTATATAAAATAAGATCAAAAGCCAAAAAAGGGTGTTTACCCCCCCTATGCCCTTAAATTCTGTGAAAAGAATAGACTTGTACCTTTAACAAAGTACAACTTGTTCTTTTAACAACTTAAACTAAAAAAGTGAAAGAAATATTGACTAATCCACTCAATGTTCCAACTTATACATTTTAAAATTAAAAGTTTAGACATAACTTCAAAATAAAAACTACTTTATCACAAAAACTTTAAAACTTTGTAAGATTTTTGTTACAAGTACAAAGTAATGTTTTTATTTCTTTCCTGATGACTTTCACTATATTAACAATATCAATAAAAAGTTAATCTTAAAACATTATTTTTCCAGGTAAAATGGCAACCCTGAAAATGTTATAGTAGCCTAAATAAGTGGCAACCCTGACATAAACTATAATATTTAAGGGCATTAAGGGGGATTAACACTTTAATTTTTGAAATTTGATCTTTTTTTATATAGTTTTTTCTAAGCTACAAGATGTTTTTTACAGATTTTAAAAATCTGTAAAATTTGATCAACAATAGGATCCTTATGGGAGGCACAAGAACTAGACATCACTTAAAATTTATCTCAAAAAAGGTAGGAGATAGATTTTTAGTGAAATAGTCTATTTTTGCTGTTTAAGTTTGCACCTCCCATAAGGTTTCTATTGTTGCCTCTGACTTTGACTGGCTATATTTCAAAAATTATTTTGAATTTTTTATACCTGTAAAAAGCATCTTGTAGTTCGGTAAAAATATATAAAACAAAATCAAATTTTGAAAAACGTGAAAAATTAAAAGGCAAATAACTAGAAATCACTAAAAATCTATCTCCTCCTACGTTTTTTGAGACAACTACCTCAAATTTTCAGGAAATGTTCCTTGCAGTATTTAGAAAATTCTGTCGGAAGGAATTTAAAATAATTATCAAAAAAAAATTTTATAATAAAAAAACAAAAAAAAACTGTTTTTTTGGTTTATTTTTTATATAATTTTTTTATTTTTAATTTTTTTAAAAATTCCTTCTGACAGAATTTTCTAAATATATCAAGGAACACTTCCTGAAAATTTGAGTTAGTTATCTCAAAAAACGTAGGAGAAAATAGATTTTTAGTGAAATAGTCTATTTTTGCAGTTTTAGTTTGCGCCTCCCACAAGGAACCTATTGTTGGCTCCAACTTTGACTGGCTATATCTCAAAAATTATTTTGAATTTTTTAAATCTGTAAAAAGCATCTTGTAGCTTAGTAAAAACTATATAAAATAAGATAAAAAACCAAAAAAGTGTGTTTACCCCCCCCCCCTATGCCCTTATTAGTACTACTACAGCTTACATTCAAACTTTGTAAAAAAATAGTTTGATTATTGTTAATCCTAGTATGTAAAGTAAGTCAGTTATAGTATGTTTTTATTATCTTTATAAGAAGTTATATTGAACAATAAAAAATACACTCAAAAAATTGGTAGAAGGACCTAGTGTGCAAAAAAACCTTGTAGTTATCAAGTCGTAAACCAAAACAGCTAAATGTCATGTCCAGAACAGACATAATTTAGACTCACTTAACATACCAGATTTAGAAATGGATAAGACATCAAAAAAAAAAACAAGTTGCACTAACCATTGAATACAAACTATAAGTTTGTAAAATGGTAAAAAACAAACGAGGCTGAAGTTTGATAGACATTTAAATATAAGATTTTTAACACATTCAAATTTTTTACTTATAGTCATTACGGCACTTTAAAACCGCTCATACTTACATTAGAACAATGAAACTCTAGAACCTTGTTCTATGTGCGTAGAACTACGTCATGAAAAAAAAATTAACTTTCTACTATAAAAAATAAAATAGTTATGGTACTCCGAAAAATATCGAATTTATTATTAAAAAATTAGAAGAAGCTTAGTAAACATCGCTTAAAACCGCTCATACTTACATTAGAACAATGAAACTCTAGAACCTTGTTCCATGTGCGTAGAACTACGTCATGAAAAAAAAATTAACTTTCTACTATAAAAAATAAAATAGTTATGGTACGCCGAAAAATATCGAATTTATTAACAAAAAATTAGAAGAAGCTTAGTAAACATCATTTAAAACCGCTCATACTTACATTAGAACAATGAAACTCTAGAACCTTGTTCCATGTGCGTAGAACTACGTCATGAAAATAAAATTAACTTTCTACTAAAAAAAATAAAATAGTTATGGTACTCCGAAAAATATCGAATTTATTATTAAAAAATTAGAAGAAGCTTAGTAAACATCGCTTAAAACCGCTCATACTTACATTAGAACAATGAAACTATAGAACCTTGTTCCATGTGCGTAGAAATACGTCATGAAAAAAAAATTAACTTTCTACTAAAAAAAATAAAATAGTTATGGTACTCCGAAAAATATCGAATTTATTATTAAAAAAAAGAAGAAGCTTAGTAAACATCGTTTAAAACCGCTCATACTTACACTAGAACAATGAAACTCTAGAACCTTGTTCCATGTGCGTAGAACTACGTCATGAAAAAAAATTAACTTTCTACTATAAAAAATAAAATAGTTATGGTACGCCGAAAAATATCGAATTTATTAACAAAAAAATAGAAGAAGCTTAGTAAACATCGTTTAAAACCGCTCATACTTACATTAGAACAATGAAACTCTAGAACCTTGTTCCATGTGCGTAGAACTACGTCATGAAAAAAAAAATTAACTTTCTACTATAAAAAATAAAATAGTTATGGTACTCCGAAAAATATCGAATTTATTAACAAAAAAATAGAAGAAGCTTAGTAAACATCGTTTAAAACCGCTCATACTTACATTAGAACAATGAAACTCTAGAACCTTGTTCCATGTGCGTAGAACTACGTCATGAAAAAAAAATTAACTTTCTACTAAAAAAAATAAAATAGTTATGGTACGCCGAAAAATATCGAATTTATTAACAAAAAAATAGAAGAAGCTTAGTAAACATCGTTTAAAACCGCTCATACTTACATTAGAACAATGAAAATCTAGAACCTTGTTCCATGTGCGTAGAACTACGTCATGAAAAAAAAATTAACTTTCTATCTACTATAAAAAATAAAATAGTTATGGTACTCCGAAAAATATCGAATTTATTATTAAAAAAAAAGAAGAAGCTTAGTAAACATCGTTTAAAACCGCTCATACTTACATTAGAACAATGAAACTCTAGAACCTTGTTCCATGTGCGTAGAACTACGTCATGAAAAAAAAATTAACTTTCTACTATAAAAAATAAAATAGTTATGGTACTCCAAAAAATATCGAATTTATTATTAAAAAAAAAGAAGAAGCTTAGTAAACATCGTTTAAAACAGCTCATACTTACATTAGAACAATGAAACTCTAGAACCTTGTTCCATGTGCGTAGAACTACGTCATGAAAAAAAAATTAACATTCTACTATAAAAAATAAAATAGTTATGGTACGCCGAAAAATATCGAATTTATTAACAAAAAAATAGAAGAAGCTTAGTAAACATCGTTTAAAACCGCTCATACTTACATTAGAACAATGAAACTCTGGAACCTTGTTCCATGTGCGTAGAACTACGTCATGAATAAAAAAAATTAACTTTCCACTATAAAAAATAAAATAGTTATGGTACTCCGAAAAATATCGAATTTATTAACAAAAAAATTGACCAAGCTTAGTAAACACTCTTTAAAACCGCAGCGTTTATACAGCAGCGTCTAAAATTTTGCAACATTACATCAATAATTTCTTGTCTTCACTTTATTTTCTCCTTATGTTAACTTGCATCAGTAAAAAACTTGACCTTGCGAGCTTTCTCGTTAACGCTTGGATGAACATGGATTGTAACTCAAACATTTCGTCAAATCTAACCAGTAGTCAAGTTCAACTTGATACCCTGTTACAGAAAATATAGATTTTCAAACATTGAATTGATAAAGATCTTATGATAACTATTAATTAATTTTAAATTTAATTTTTATTAATTGGTTAATTTTGAAGTACTGTTGCACACTCAGAGTACTCGGAAACTCAAGAATTTTTTATATGTCAGAAAATATTATGAAAAGTAAGGAAGTCTCTGGAAACTTAGTGTATATTGTATATTTTTTTACAAACTCAGGGCAATTATTATATTTTAATACAGTTCCAAGCTATTTTTTGGAATTTTAAAAGATCTAAGTTTAGTTTTTTATAGATTTTGTATTAGCTTTTGGCATAGTTTAATATTAATTTTAGAATCAGTTTAATTTAACAACTTAACAATTGCCGGTGATGAAAAGTTTTTTTATTTCTTCTATCAATATGAAAAATCTCAGGGCATTTTAAGGTCATTCAGGGCAGCTTTAGGTCAATAGGGCATTTATTTGACTTAAAGAGTGGATATTCTGTAATTTCAAAAGTACCAGAATAATGTTTATAAATAAAAAAAATTACTTTTATTAGATTGAATTTGTTTATATTTATTTGAGGACAGAAATTTTTATCTTATCAGGATTGCCACTTTACCTGGAAACCTGGAAAAACCTGGAATAACTCGGAATTCGACAATTTAGGCTAAAATAACCTGGAAAAACATGGAATTTGCGAAATTTTGAAAAAAAAAATGGACAAACCTGGAATTTTGATCAAAATCCTGGAAAAACCTGGAATTTAAATAAATTTTAACATGTTCAGTGGTAAAATTTTGATTTGTTACAAAATATCTATCATATAAATAAGATTTTTTGTCATCATCAGACATTTATCAATACACTTTTAAAATAACTTTACAAAATCTTTTCAATGTTTTTATACTATTTAACACAGTTTTTTTTTCATGACGTAGTTCTACGCACATGGAACAAGGTTCTTGAGTTTTATTGTTCTAATGTAAGTATGAGCGGTTTTAAACGATGTTTACTAAGCTTCTTCTTTTTTTTTAATAATAAATTCGATATTTTTCGGAGTACCATAAATATTTTATTTTTTATAGTAGAAAGTTAATATTTTTTTGATGACATAGTTCTACGCACATGGAACAAGGTTCTAGAGTTTCATTGTTCTAATGTAAGTATGAGCGGTTTTAAACGATGTTTACTAAGCTTCTTCTATTTTTTTGTTAATAAATTCGATATTTTTCGGCGTACCATAACTATTTTATTTTTTATAGTAGAAAGTTAATTTTTTTTCATGACGTAGTTCTACGCACATGGAACAAGATTCTAGAGTTTCATTGTTCTAATGTAAGTATGAGCGGTTTTAAACGATGTTTACTAAGCTTCTTCTATTTTTTTGTTAATAAATTCGATATTTTTCGGAGTACCATAACTATTTTATTTTTTATAGTAGAAAGTTAATTTTTTTTTCATGACGTAGTTCTACGCACATAAAACAAGGTTCCAGAGTTTCATTGTTCTAATGTAAGTATGAGCGGTTTTAAATGATGTTTACTAAGCTTCTTCTATTTTTTTGTTAATAAATTCGATATTTTTCGGCGTACCATAACTATTTTTTTTTTTATAGTAGAAAGTTAATATTTTTTTCATGACGTAGTTCTACGCACATGGAACAAGGTTCTAGAGTTTCATTGTTCTAATGTAAGTATGAGCGGTTTTAAACGATGTTTACTAAGCTTCTTCTTTTTTTTTAATAATAAATTCGATATTTTTCGGAGTACCATAACTATTTTATTTTTTATAGTAGAAAGTTAATTTTTTTTTCATGACGTAGTTCTACGCACATAGAACAAGGTTCCAGAGTTTCATTGTTCTAATGTAAGTATGAGATGAGCGGTTTTAAACGATGTTTACTAAGCTTCTTCTTTTTTTTTGTTAATAAATTCGATATTTTTCGGAGTACCATAACTATTTTATTTTTTATAGTAGAAAGTTATTTTTTTTTCATGACGTAGTTCTACGCACATAGAACAAGGTTCCAGAGTTTCATTGTTCTAATGTAAGTATGAGCGGTTTTAAACGATGTTTACTAAGCTTCTTCTATTTTTTTGTTAATAAATTCGATATTTTTCGGCGTACCATAACTATTTTATTTGTTATAGTAGAAAGTTAATATTTTTTTCATGACGTAGTTCTACGCACATGGAACAAGGTTCTAGAGTTTCATTGTTCTAATGTAAGTATGAGCGGTTTTAAACGATGTTTACTAAGCTTCTTCTATTTTTTTGTTAATAAATTCGATATTTTTCGGCGTACCATAACTATTTTATTTGTTATAGTAGAAAGTTAATTTTTTTTTCATGACGTAGTTCTACGCACATAGAACAAGGTTCTAGAGTTTCATTGTTCTAATGTAAGTATGAGCGGTATTAAAGTGCCGTAATGACTATAAGTAAAAAATTTGAATGTGTTAAAAATCTTATATTTAAATGTCTATCAAACTTCAGCCTCGTAAAAAACAATGTGCCTTACATTCAAACTTTGTAAAAAAATAGTTTGATTATTGTTAATCCTAGTATGTAAAGTAAGTCAGTTATAGTATGTTTTTATTATCTTTATAAGAAGTTATATTGAACAATAAAAAATACACTCAAAAAATTTGGTAGGAGGACCTAGTGTGCAAAAAAACCTTGTAGTTATCAAGTCGTAAACCAAAACAGCTAAATGTCATGTCCAGAACAGACATAATTTAGACTCACTTGACATACCAGATTTAGAATTGGATAAGACATCAAAAAAAAAAACAAGTTGCACTAACCATTGAATACAAACTATAAGTTTGTAAAATGGTAAAAAACAATGTGCCAACGTCTTATAATGGAACAGTTTAGCATTGGCAGGTTGACTTTGTACAAAACTTTGAAAAGTGTAGAAAAGATCAAAAAGTTTAAAGCAGGAAATGAGGAGGGAAACTTTTATTGTTTATTATGCATTGCATAACATACAGCAGTTATGTTGTTTAGTGAAAAAAATAATATTTGGTACTTATCCAGAAAAACACTTATCTGGACATGTTTACAAAAAAATTTAGCCAAGCATGTCCAGATAAGTGAATAAGCACTGCATTTTTTTTTTTGCAAAGTAAAGAACAACATCTTTTGTGGTAAGAATTATATTAGTGATTCCTAGTGTAATATCTATCTTATAATTACTTATGGAGTTCATTATTAGCTAAAACATTTTAGTTTAATTTTTACAGGTATAGAAACAGAGTTGTCAATTGTTTTTTAGAAATTTTCTCAGAAAATGTTTATTGTTGCAAGGGTAGAGTTTGAGACTGATGTTTTTTACCATTGAAAAAAAAAAGCTTTTCCAAATCTCTTCCAGGTTTTTAAAAGTACACAATTTTGGGTCTATTTTAGTTTTTAGTTAAATCTAAAGTAAGAAACTTTGTTAAATAGTATAAAAAAATTGAAAACATAATGTAAAGCTACATTAAATATGTTTTTTAATAAAAAAAAATTTTTGATGATGACAAAAATTTTTAATTAATATGATAGATTTTAAGAGTCAAATGAAAATTTTACTACCGAAATTGTGAAAATTGATTTTCCCACTAAGCTGAAGTTTGAACGATATATAAATATCGGATATATACAATATATAACTGTCTTCTTTATCTTCTTCAACAAACCTTTATTTTATGTTCTTTTGTTTTAATAAATTATTATTATGTTTTTGTAAGTCGTCTTAGATGACCAAGTAATTTGCAAACTAAATAAACCAATATTGACGTCACAATCGACTTATAAAAACGAAAAACCCGTATAAATCGTAAATCTACGTCTTACCTTCTTCGACAAACCTTTATTTTATGTTCTTTTGTTTTAATAAATTATAATTATGTTCTTGTAAGTCGTCTTAGATGACCAAGTAATTTTCAAACTAAATAAACCAATATTGACGTCACAATCGACTTATAAAAACGAAAAACCCGTAAAAATTGTAAATCTACGTCTTACCTTCTTCGACAAACCTTTATCTTATGTTCTTTTGTTTTAATAAATTATAATTATGTACTTGTTAGTCGTCTTAGATGACCAAGTAATTTTGAAACTAAATAAACCAATATTGACGTCATAATCGACTTATAAAAACAAAAAAAACCGTATAAATCGTAAATCTACGTCTTACCTTCTTCGACAAACCTTTATTTTATGTTATTATGCTTTAATTATTGTTAATTAAACGATAAAAAAAGCGCTCAAAAAGTTTAGTCTAATGACCTGGTTACAAAGTTAATTTTCGTTAATTATTCGTACACCACATCCTTATAAAATATCTTACGGGCTATTAGATTTAATTTTTTATCATTTAATTATTTAAATCTATAGAAATAAAATAATCAGTTAAACGAAATTAAAAAAAAAAAAATTAAACGAAAATAAACAGAATTTGTGTGTAAAAATGTACTTAAAAACATGTTTAGTAACATAAGAACTAAAAAATAGATTACACTTTAAAAAAACTTGCAAAGAAAGTAATCAATACATATAGCAAACAATTGAGTACTTGAATGATACGTTACAATACAACAACTTTAAAGAATGTAAAAATATAATACGCTAAAATATCTTAACATTCAGTTTTATAAGTATTTTGTGCTAAAAGTGTTGTTTTTAGTTTTATTTTTTATATCAATTGAACAGCAAAAATAATTTCACAATCTAATAGATAAATTTACCATTGCATAATTTTTTAATAAGTTTAAAAAAGTGAATTCTACCATAACTGAACTTAACTTTTACAAATGAAAATAAAAAGATAAGTAATGTTAAAATTATGCTTCTAATAAGAAAACAAAACAACAATAGTAATATCAATTATCTTCTTTGAAATTATGTTCTGATATGTCATCTTGTAACGGCACTTAAGTTGCAAATTTAATAAACCAAAAGTATGTCATAATTGACTTATAAAATGAAAAAAGGCTTTGCCTTAATGAAAAAAGGAGTTTTAATAATTCTTTGTGTTGATGTGACGGAAAAATCCTAATATTTGCTGAGTCAGCATAAAATAATTATAAAAACTTATGTTTTAATTATTTTTAATATGTCTGGGTAAGGTGGATTAGGGTTAAGAGTAATAAAAACATTAAAATAGTTAGGGTAAGGTGGATTATGGTTAAGGGTATAAATATTAAAGAATTAAAAAAGAATTTTGTAATGCTATTCCAAGTTTCACTTGAAAACCGTTTTGTTTCTAAGAGAAAGTTAAGAGTTATTGCTGTTATTAATTAAGAGCATTTAAATTTCTTGCCCGGGAAAAGTCTGTAGAAACAAAAAGTGAGAAAGATAATAAAGAGAATGAGAACGCGCTTTTCTTTTATGAAGTAAAGAGAATAAAGAAAATGAGAGCGCATCTCTCTTTTATGAAACTGACTGACGAAATTTTTTATGTAATGTTTTTGGTCACAAGCTGATAAGGGATACGAGACTAAGCTGTGTTGACAGAACCGCCAGGAGCTGCAGAGACTATTTAAAAAAAAGACAATTGAATATGTTATTGAGTTGTTTTATAAAGTTTTAGTAAATATTATTATAAATGTATTTGTTATATTTAAAGATTATTATTTAAAGAAAGTTTAGTAATTATCTTACTGTACATTTTAATAGCTCTTTTGATTTATTTTCAACAAGTATTATTGAAAGTATTTTTTACAGTAGTTAGATATAATGCATTTTTCACATAAGTGACATACTTTTATAGTTCTTGTATTTTTCATCACTTGGTTTTGCATTTAATATTAAGTATTTCTTAAAATATTATTGAGTTTTTTATAGTGTTTATTTTACAGTATTTTAGTACACAAATTACATATTTAATATTTCTTGTGATTTTTACAATTGGTTTTGTGTTCATTGAAGTTCGTTTAATAGAGAAACCCACACAATTGTTGTGTCTGGTTAGTTATAGTAGTATTGATATCTAGTTATACTTAGTCTAAGGTAAAGTTATAATTATGTCAAATCCCAACAGTAAAGTAACACTTAGATTAAGCCCCAAGCTAACTTCCACACTCGTGTTCAAATTTAGGTTTTAAAACAGTGAAAAAAGTTAAACATTTCTACATATTTTAACAAAAAACCACCAACTCAACTCAATATGCTTGTTTTAGCAATAACAATTTCAAGGGTTTCATTGTTTTCAGCTTTCTTTGTATATGACTAACAAAAGTTTATTTTCATTTGATTAGACTTAGTTATGTCAGTTTTTAGTTTTATGTATTTTATACAGTCTTGTAGGACTAATAAACGTTTTATTATATACATTAGATTTAGTTATGTAAGTTTTTAGTTTTCTGCATTTTAATAATAGTACTACAAACATGCTATACTAAATAGAAAGCAGCTTTATTTTAAATAATTTTTTGACCATGCATTATACAAAATATGTTAGGAAAAAGTATAAATTATATCATCTAAAAAATAAATTCAGCATTTTTTTATTAGTTTGTGTCAGAAAATAAAACTGTCTACGTTTTTGATTCTTTACAAGAATTACAACAAGAGATAATCAGAGGAAATACATTGATAACAAACCTAAAGAAAGTTGATACTGTTATAGTTTAAAATATTTAGAATAGCATTAGTTTATAAACAATTTGAAACTTTATTTTACAAAAATTGTTATATTTTCAAGTTTCCAGAATTTTTTTATTAGCATTTGTTGTAAAAAAAAACATCCAAAAAAAATTGCAGACAAAGTTTTTCTGTAGTTTATAAAAACATTTAGCGGTAGTTTGTAAGTAATATTAAAACTTAAGTTAAGAATAATTTTATGGCTTCAAGTGGTCAGCATTTTTTTATTAGCACTTATCATTAATAGCCAGCAACTAAAAGGTCAACGCTATAACCAAAACTTTTTTATTGTTTTAATAACCTTTAGCAGTAGTATATAAATAATGTTAAACTTGAAGTTAGGGTTAATATTATAGCTTTAAGTTTTCAGCTTATTCTTATTGGCACTTATTTTAAATAGACAACAACTTAAAGGCGAAAAAGTTTTATTAAATAAAGCACACCAATTTCGAGCTGTTGGTTTTGAGCATAGTTTACAGCAAGACGGAGTTAGCTGTGGAGTACACGTAATAGAGGTATATTTTGGGGAACGGGTCTAAATTGCGCGAAGACAAAAGTGCGCGAGGTTACTAAATTGCACGCGGGGACTAAATTGCACGAGAACAAAATTGTACGAGTGTACAAAATTGCACGAAGATACTTTTGCACGAAGACTAATTTGCACGCGGGCACAAAATTGCACGAGGGGACAAAATTGCACGAAGACTATTTTGCACGGAAGGTCGAATTTGCACGAGTTACAATTTTGCACGGAAGGTCAATTTTGCACGACAGACAGTTTTGCACGGAGGGTCAATTTTGCACAAAAAATATCAACTTAAAATAACTAAATAAAAAATATAATAAAACCTTTATGTTTTATAAAAAAAATAATAAGCATTTGCTAGTGTAGTTCATTCTAATTTAACCAGGTTTAGATTAATTTTATTTAATTTTTTTTCAATATGTAAAACCTTTTTTTTATTTAAACTAAATTAATGTGTTTAAAAACTATTATAAATTAAAATTTTATTTTAATAAAAATAAAACTAGAATTTTATCATACTTAAAATAATCCTTATTTAAAAATAGACATGTATTGATGTAAACATAAATTATATTTTAATTATACTAAATTGAAATATGAAATAAAACAAGATTAAAAAAAAAAATAATAAATAAAATTTTACATGGGTAGGTGTTAAAATTGCGCGAGTGTACAAAATTGCACGAGGGGACAAAATTGCACGAAGATACTTTTGTACAGAAAAAACGAGCATGCGAAATAGTGAAACAATTAAATAAATTTAGAAAAGAGAAAATCCGTCTTTTGAAATTTTTATTATGCATTGTACTAAAAGTTCTGTTACGGCTTTGTAATTCCATAAATTATACTTAAAATTGTACTTTTTTGTTTTATATAAAAGTTTTAACCCTAATTTATATATCATTATTTTATATTTTTCTAAACTTTATCTTAGTTGCATCAGTATTTGCACGCGTTTTAGTCTAATTAGCTCTTAAGTTTCTCCTGCTCTGTATTTTCTCTTTATCTAACCAAGACTTGCGAAAAAGCACTGTCAGAAGCAATTTTATTTTTACATTTTTAAAAGAAAAAGGAAATATAAGCTTTAGACTTAAATGAAACAAACAAAATAATACAACAGCTACAATTAGTTAATTTCTATTTTTAACAAAAAAAAAAGGTTTAAACAAAACTCTTTTTTTGGTAATTGTATTTTAATAACGGTTAGAATCTAATTTTATAATCTAGTTTTTATTCTTATTTATATAAATTTTTTTGATAGATTTTTGTTTATTATTTAAGTTGTTCATTTTGACTTTTATATTTATTATTATTTCATTCAAATTTATTTAGTTATTTATTTCATTTAATTTGACTTTTTATATTAATCTTATAAACTTTTGTTTTGGACTTTTATTTAATGTATTTATTATTTAATTTTTAATTTTTGTAAATCTTAAATATTTTTTGATTTTTTAAAACTTATTTATTATTAAGTTAGTTGATTTTTTATATTCTAACTTTTTTTATTATTTAAAAGAATCTAATTAACATTTAATTTTTTTTTACTGGAAAATATTTTTTTTTACTTAAAAGTACTATATATTTATTCTTTCAAAAATTTATTTTACAAACTAAGTTTCGGTCAAAGACCTCTTCAGTGCTTAAATAAATCTTATTCAAATAGAAACTATTTGAAATAAATTCTATTTGATATAAAAGTACTATATAAATTTTTTTATTCACTTAAATTTTTCACTATTTTATTTTTTATATTTTACTTAATATTTTTTTCTTAGTTTTTCTTTATTTAGTTATTAAATTTTATAATTAAGATTTTTTTTATTTTTTTGAATAATATGTAATTTTGTTTCGTATTTTTTATTATTAAGTTATAAAATTTTTAACTCTGTTTTTTTTTTAATTTTTTTAATTTTTCGTTATTTAGTTATTAAATTTAATAATTCAGATTTTTTTATTTTTTTGAACAATATATAATTTTGTTTTGTATTTTTTATTATTAAGTTATAACTTTTTTAATTCTGATTTTTATTTTTCGTTATTTAGTTATTAAATATTATAATTCAGATTTTTTTTTGAATATTATATAGTTTTGTTTTGTATTTTTTGTTATTAAGTTATAAATTTTTTAATTCTTATTTTTTTATTTTTTGCAAATATCGTGCAATTTTGTCCCCTCGTGCAAAAATGTCTACGCGCAATTTTGACCCGTCCCTGGGAAGGAAACAAAACCCGTGCAAAATTGACCTTCCGTGCTAAGTTGTCACTCGTGCAAAAATGACCCTTCGTGCAAAATTGTCTGCGTGCAAAATTGTCTGCTCGTGCAAAAATATACCCTCGTGCAAAAGTGTCTTCGTGCAAAAGTGAGCCTTCGTGCAATTTTGTCTGCGTGCAATTTTATCTTCGTGCAATTTTGTGCTCTCGTGCAAATTAGTCTTCGTGCAAAAGTATCTTCGTGCAATTTTGTGTTTTCGTGCAATTTTGTCCCCTCGTGCAATTTTGTACGCTCGTGCAATTTAGACACCTACCCATATTTTGGTACTTTTATAAGCTTCTGAAAAACTAACAGTTATTCTCTCTAGATTCTATTTTGGCAGTTAATTATTATATTAGTTATATGATATATTTTATAGTATTTTGAAAGTGCAAATATAACTTTTCAGACAGCAGAACAATTTACATCTTGTTTTCCTCAGTCTGTAACAGACATACATGTCGAAACTAACTGCGAACCACTTAATTCAAAACGCTTAGAAATTGCCACAAGCCTAATAAAGGACGGAGGTAAACTTATAATATTTAAACATCTACTAAGCGAAATAAATAAAAATTTTGATCAGGCATTACATTTTAAAACAATATATAATGATCAAGTTCTACGTATATTCTATTTACAGTCGTGAATCAAGTTAAATGCTACAAATGTAAAAGAGATGAGCCTGCGTTGCGTAAGAAAAAGAAGAACGAAAAGGTAAAGTGGGTTAGTGAACTTTTATTAATTTTGTTTTGCTGTCAGTCCGAACTAATATATAGAATATCAATAGTTGTTTTTTACTAACGTTCTTATTGATTAACTACTCAAACTTTAATTTTTAGTTGGGATGTGAGAATTGTAAAAAGTGGTTCCATTTCAATTGCCTTCCTTACAATGATTCTCCATTCGAGTCTTTGAAGAATTTTAAGTGGTTTTGTGGACATTGCGGTTATTTGAAAAATGGTGATGAAGATTCTTTTCATGAAGATTATAATTTTTAATTTCTTTTAATTTAATTTTTAATTTAACTTAATATAAAATAATTTCAAGTGCATATCTTTTTTGCATTATATTTTCATTATATTTCATTAAGTTTGTCTATAAAATTCAACGTTCTTTTTATCTTAGGTCGTAACATACCGATTAAAATTGTTTAAAACTTGTTATTTTATACACGTTTTTATCGCTATACTATTATAAAGGTTAGATAAATAAAACTGTAAAATTTCATTAAGTTTATGTTAAAAAAGTATAAAAAACGTATCAGAATCTTAAGTGGTTCAATAAAGTACAAAAGTCTAAAACGCCTTTTTAGAAGCTCTCTGATTATTTAAGTACTTTAAGTAAAACCTTTATGGATGAAACATAAAAAAGTCTATCAATTTATGTTGAAATAATATTTAAAAAACGCAGTAGTATCTCAGGGGTTTTTGATAAGGTCTAAAAGTACAGTACAGAAAAACGTGTTTTTATTTGCTCCTACTTATCTAAGTTAATTCTTTTATTTGTATGGTGTTCAATCTTAATTTATTATTAATCGTTAAGTAAGTTTTTTAATCGTTTAACTACAGTTTTGGCAACTTATATTTACGATTTATACGGGTTTTTCGTTTTTATAAGTCGATTATGACGTCAATATTGGTTTATTTAGTTTGAAAACTACTTGGTCATCTGAGACGACTTACCAGAACATAATTATAATTTGTTAAAACAAAAGAACATAAAATAAAGGTTTGTCGAAGAAGGTAAGACGTTGATTTATGATTTATACGGGTTTTTCGTTTTTATAAGTCGATTGTGACGTCAATATTGGTTTATTTAGTTTGAAAATTACTTGGTCATCTAAGACGACTTACAAGAACATAATTATAATTTATTGAAATAAAAGAACATAAAATAAAGGTTTGTCGAAGAAGGTAAGACGTAGATTTACACGGTTTTTTTTGTTTTTATAAGTCGATTTTGACGTCAATATTGGTTTATTTAGTTTGAAAATTACTTGGTTATCTGAGACGACTTACCAGAACATAATTATAATTTGTTAAAACAAAAGAACATAAAATAAAAGTTTGTCGAAGAAGGTAAGACGTAGATTTACGATTTTTACGGGTTTTTCGTTTTTATAAGTCGATTTTGACGTCAATATTGGTTTATTTAGTTTGCAAATTACTTGGTCATCTAAGACGACTTACAAGAACATAATTATAATTTATTGAAATAAAAGAACATAAAATAAAGGTTTGTCGAAGAAGGTAAGACGTAGATTTACACGGTTTTTTTTTGTTTTTATAAGTCGATTTTGACGTCAATATTGGTTTATTTAGTTTGAAAATTACTTGGTTATCTGAGACGACTTACCAGAACATAATTATAATTTGTTAAAACAAAAGAACATAAAATAAAGGTTTGTCGAAGAAGGTAAGACGTAGATTTACGATTTTTACGGGTTTTTCGTTTTTATAAGTCGATTTTGACGTCAATATTGGTTTATTTAGTTTGCAAATTACTTGGTCATCTAAGACGACTTACAAGAACATAATTATAATTTATTGAAATAAAAGAACATAAAATAAAGGTTTGTCGAAGAAGGTAAGACGTAGATTTACACGGTTTTTTTTGTTTTTATAAGTCGATTTTGACGTCAATATTGGTTTATTTAGTTTGAAAATTACTTGGTTATCTGAGACGACTTACCAGAACATAATTATAATTTGTTAAAACAAAAGAACATAAAATAAAGGTTTGTCGAAGAAGGTAAGACGTAGATTTACGATTTTTACGGGTTTTTCGTTTTTATAAGTCGATTGTGACGTCAATATTGGTTTATTTAGTTTGCAAATTACTTGGTCATCTAAGACGACTTACAAGAACATAATTATAATTTATTGAAACAAAGGAACATAAAATAAAGGTTTGTCGAAGAAGGTAAGACGTAGATTTACGATTTATACGGTTTTTTTTTTTTTATAAGTCGATTGTGACGTCAATATTGGTTTATTTAGTTTGCAAATTACTTGGTCATCTAAGACGACTTACAAAAACATAATAATAATTTATTAAAACAAAAGAACATAAAATAAAGGTTTGTTGAAGAAGATAAAGAAGACAGTTATATATTGTATATATCCGATATTTATATATCGTTCAAACTTCAGCTTAGTGATTTTCCCAGGTTTTTTTTTTAAATTTTTTAAATTCCAGGTTTTTCTAGGTTGTTTTTGCCTAAATTTTCAAAATCCAGGTTTTTCGAGGTTTTTCCAGGTTTCCAGGTAAAGTGGCAACCACGTAGAAAGTACATTTAAATTTTTCAAATATATTCAGTTAAATAAAATCAGTATTAGTGTAAACTAGTCACTATATCTACAAAAATTATAAAGAGGATAAAATCACATATTTTTTAAACATGTGTTTGATATCTGAGAGATATTTTTTTGTTTATGTGTAGGCCATAGGTTTTGATATTGCAACATTCAACTCGAGTTTTCAAAGCTGTTATTTGGACCCCTACACCATCTATCAACAATCTTCAGTACATGTGTTGTGAGTAGATAATATTTCAAGGTAATATTATTTACTATACATAATGAAAAAACTTTAAAATTTTAATAATTGTTAAATCTCTGTATTGCTCAGATTACTATTGTAGAGAAATAGTGAGCTGTCAACCTCATAAAACTAACATTGTAGCTTACATAAGTTGTGAATTATGTAGCTTAGTTATTACAGTTGTTTTATTTAGAACTTTTGTTAGTAGAATTGGAAAAAAACAAAAATTTGATGGTTCTTAATGTAAAATGCACAACTCATGTTAATTCTAATAAATAAGTAGGAAAATTGCTAACAGATGAGATTATGGTAGATTTGTTTTATGGTTTATAGTACTTGTCACAGGAGATTTACTTTTGGTAAGGCCATAGAGGGGTAAGTCATGTTTTTTACAGTTGATCTTATTTTAAAGAGTTTATTTTAAGCTTTAAGAATTTTTTATCGTTTTAAAATTTTGAAACTATTTTTTGAAATATGACCAGTCAAAGTCGAGCCGCATAATGGGTTTCCTATGGAAAGGAAAAACTAAACCAGCGAAAAAAACAAGTTTATTTAAAATCTATCTCCTCCTACATTTTTTAAGCAATCTTCAAACTTTTACAGTCTAATCTTTATACAATTACAAAAAAACGCTAATTTTAAATTCAAAAAATTTTAAGTAATTTTTTTTTTTTTTAAAAGGACTTGTTTTTTTAACTTTTTTCATAAAATTTTTATCTTTTTAAATTTCTAAAACTCATATTTAACTTTTTTTTCTTTTAATATAAGGAACATTTCCTGAAAACTTGAAGAAGATTGCTTGAAAAATAAATGAGAACATAGATTTTTAGTCATTTTAGAAATTTCCAAGAAAATTGACCCCAAAAAATTTGCGGGTTATACGTTTGTATCAGAAACTTTTTACAAAAAATAAAATATCTCAAAAGTTAAATGATATTTGTGAACTCTATAAAAACTAGCTTGTATTTTGTACTTAAAGCTTTCATATAAATGCTAAAGTTAATTTTTGGAAAAATAGTTGTTGTAAGTTGTACCCCCCCTCCCCCTGTATTCAAAATTACTAATAGAGTAAAAGTCTCAAGTCTCAAGTTACTTATCGCGTGAATAATGTGTTAAAAATCTAATAAAAATAAAAAATAACTACTTAATTAATTTTAAAAACTAAAAATTTTCATCAACACAAACATTAAAATTTTTTTTTCAATTTTATACTTTTTTCAGTATATTTCAAAGCTTAATTTACATTTATACCCTAACGGCCTAACCTATGGGTGGAAAACGTACGGTCCGAGGGCACGATCTTGCCAAAGTTATGATATGTTGAGCATGCTACGCATTTTCTGATTAAAAATAAAATAAAAACGGATAAAACTAAGCTTTTTTGTATTAAATATTATAAATAGTGCCCTTGATTATTTCATTTAGATAATTGTTAATCTACAATATGTTCATTTCATAGTGATTTTTTTTCTGATTTTAATTAATTTATTGTTGTACGACTTAAAAGTTTTAATACGAAAAAAACTCAGATTAAATTCATTCTTGAACAGTTCAAAAATTTTAATACGAAAGCAACTCACATTAAAATTGTAATTTTTATTTTGTATAAAAACAATAAAAGAAAATAAAAGTGGTGTAAAACACAACTTTCAAATTAAAAGTTTTGAAAATAAAAGTGTTATTTTTAGTAGTTTTATTGTGTTTTTAGTCTAATGCAGGTTTTCTTTGTTGATTAACACGGTAAATTTAAATAATTACGGCTTGCGGGAAGCATAAATTTGGCCTGTTACTTTTAAAAGGCTTTTGTGGCTAGTAAAATTAAATCCAGACGCTAAATAAAGCACATTTCAGTTTTTTAGTATCAAAACTATTTTTTTTAAACATTAATATTGGTTAAAACATTAACTTTACATTATTGATGCCTACGATCAGATTTTTATAGAAAAAAAGTATTTTACTAGTACAGAAAGTAACCCTTGTTACTTAAGTTTAGTTCAGATCAAGCTAAAAACATATTTGTTATTCAGAGAATTATTTTCCTAAATATAAGCTTTAAAACCAACTAAATTTCATGTGTACTATAATCAGTAAAGAATAAGCTTAATATTTTTATAAATATTTTTTTTTTGTAAACAACACGTTTCATTATTTACGTAAAAATTGAGGATGCTTAAAATAGATTTTAAACAACTAATAAAAACTTACAGTTACACAAAGACTGTTGTTGTAGATGGTTTAACAATAAAGGTAAAAATGCACTTGTGTGTCTAACAGTATAATTTAAAATCAAAAAAACCTAAAATATCTAAATTCTTTTTAAATGCATGTTTATTAATTGTCTTCCATGCTAAGTTTAAACGTCTTATTAAATTTCATTTAACTTAATAACTACCGCTATAGGACTTTTGAATACTATTTTACTTAATTTGTATGTTTTAAAGATATACTAATTAAGATATCAAAATTAATAATTTAGTTGAAAGTTAACCGAAGCAAAATACTTGAAGCTTCAGCTACCTCTCCTACTGGCAAAAACGCAAGAGCTGAAACATGTTTTATTAACAACGCAAAAGAGCCATCTTTATATGTTAGCTAACTTCAAAAAACTACAGAACGTTAACTTCATTAAATTAGTTATATTAGTTCCGTCTCCAAAACAACAAACCGTACCTTATATGACTTATGAGAAGTGATATTTAAATTATGTATAAATTTTTGTCGTTTAAAAACTAACTAGTTTTATTAAAAATAGGAATTGCCTTTTTATGAATTATTTTCTACCAGTGCTGCAAAAATTATATATTTGTTATACCATCTGTAAACTAAGTATCTAATAAACGTTTGCCTATTTGTTTAATTAAGTTAAAAAAATCACGCATGAAAAGACAATTTGTAGATTTAGAATTTTGTTTCAATAAGTATGCACTTTATGATTACAATGTGTTCTGACCAGTTTAATTTATTATTTATCTCTGAAATAATTTTTATCTATTTTGATAACAAAAGTTTTTTTAATCTACTAGTCCTGGACAAGACGTTAAAAGGTTTAACTAAATAGGATATATTTTAATACTGTTTTGTTTATGTCTTAACTACGTGGTCTCTAGTAACTTACTAAACTGATTGCTTTACTTACGAGTAGCTACAGTAATAAAGTAACAAAACTTATTCCTAAGTTATGAATAAAACACACTTTGAATAAATGCAATTTACTTTATTTTCAATAATAATTTTCAGTTTTGAAAAAATATATTATTAAACTACGACACAAATTACAGTACACTACCGCTTAAGTACGCAAATTGAACCTGACCAAAAAGTGCGTACTTAGCACGGGTAGTGCGTACTTTTTGACGACATGGTATAATATGGAATTTTTTTGTTTGTTTTCTTTCTTACAACTAGCATCCAAATAATTAAGCCAAATAAACAAGTCTTTTTATTTTAAATAAAATTTAATACATAATTCAAACCTGCAAAATTTTTAAAAAAAATTTAAAATGATTTATTTTTTCTATAAAAAGTTTCTACATAATTATACATACATTTAATATAGAAAGTCAATGTCAGTCAATGATATAAAAAAGAATCTTAAGCAATATTTTCCATATTTTGTTTTGTTAGAAAGTACCAAACTACATTTTGTTTACCAAACATTTTCAAAACATCAAGGTGTGTACATTTAACTTAAATTATGACTTAACTGTTTGTATTTGTAGGTTTTTTAACTTTGTCATCTAGATTTATTTGTTTTATAGCGTTACAGCTCAAATATCATTATTTTTTTCACTTTTCTGCAACCACTACATAAGTATTTAGTTTAAAAACATTTAATAACAGGGCTGTCACAATCTCAGGCCACTTAGACTACTCAGGATTACTCACCCTAGTTTAAAAGTTGTGAAAGTCTCAGGCTAACTCAGCTGGTTGGCCATTCTACCTGGAAACATAAGATAATGGAAAAACTTGATGATTGAAAATTTAGGCAAAAATCTGGAATTTCTTGGAAGTTCTAATATAACATTCTTATTTTGATAAATAAATTGTACAGAAACATAAAAAAATTTAGAATTTTTTTGTCTTTCTGAATAAGTGCGTACTTAAGGCGAGGTGCGTACCAAAAAAAGTGCGTACTTAAGCGGTAGTCTACTGTATATCTATAAAAAGTATTAACAATGGTAAAGTTATATAAGGTACTAACATCAACTCTGTGATGTAGACATTTTTTTGATTCTGGAAACTAGTTAATGAAACATTGAATTTAATCGTAACTTGATGTGCGGAATAACTAATTAACTAACTAACCGCGTATTTGAAAGACAAACGCAAATATATGCGCATTGAATTGAATAATGAATATTAACTCCTTTAAATAAACAATATTGTTTTGAGGACTGGGAAAATTGTTTTAAGAAAGCTTATCTAATGTTTTTAATGTTACAAAATATTCAATATTTATTTACACGCTTTAAAATTATAAAATTAAATGTTAATATCATTACAAAGGTATCCATGGTGTGCGACTCGATAACCGAAAGGTTTTTTGTTTTCCATGTCCAAGGAACTAATATTTTGAGCGTAATTTTTTTTGTTGTTCAATAAACTATAATATTAAATTATTTCAACTATTGAAAAAGTTTACTTCTAAACTTATCTATTGTTATGACAAATGATTATTAAAGCATTTGTAATACTCGTTTTATCAGCATTTACAATATTGAAAAAAATCACAAGCAAATCTGCTTAAACAAGTAAATATGTGTAAACAACGTTTTTAGTGAATAAGATCTTACTTTTTTGTTTTTTTTCAGGGTCGCTCAGACTCCACGAAACCGGTCTAAACAAACCCCTGCGTTAGAGTACAGCTTATCGAAGACAAAATATAAAAAAATCAATTAAATTAGTATTTCTACTTCTTATAAGTAGTTTGAAAAATATTTAAAAATTAATATACGTTATCAAATAAAACTCTTTTGATCAAAAGAAAAGAATGTGAATGAACTAGTATAAAAATTTTGATTTAAAATACAGTAATCTGCCAAATAGGTTCGCACTTTGAACACTGAGCAAAAGTGCGTACCGAACCGGCAGTGCGTATCTAGGAAGTTTTAGTCTTTTATCACCTATGTTAAGCCTATTACAAATATGTTTAAAGCCGCTAAAGTTTAAAAGTAATCACTAAAGCTAATTACCACAAAACGAAATCTTTTATCTTAAAAACAAAACATATTTTCTAAAAATTTGTTTGAAATCTTAAGTATTTATATAGTACATGTACTTATAATTATATTAAGTCCATTAAGTTGGTAAATCTATCTTATATTTTCTTAAACGCTAAAAATTTACATGGTAAATATAATTATTTGCTAGTTTTAAACAAACAAAAATTTATCAAAATTTTAATTATGCTTTTATTAAATTGTGTTTAATTAAACAAGCTAGTAAAGGGTTATAAAACTTTACTTCTGCTTACTTATTATTTAGATTTTTTTTTGTTTATGTTACAATCATGGGGTAAGTAAATGTAAATTGTACTGTTCATTCTCTTTTTTTTATAATTTTCACTAAACCTTTGTGTTTTAATTATTGGATATTTAAGTATTAATTGCACTAATAAATATTTTTGTTTATCTAAAATTTGTAAGACTTTTTAAGTATTTTTTGTCCAATGTTTCACTCATGACGTATGTAAATTTAAATTGCACTGTTCGTTATTTTCGTTAAACAAACTGTAATATGTTGTTTTAAACATTTGATTTAATCTAAAATTTGTGAACTTATAACTTATTAATTCATCTAGTTTTAGTTTATTAAAACTTTATACAGAATATTTTTTTTTGCAATATAATACTTTTGTTAAAGTGTTTTTTTAAAAGTTTTCTATTGAACGTAGCGTTTTTAGGCTAAAAATTGCGTACCATACTGTCAGTTAGTACTTAGTTGGCAGGTTACTGTATACAGAACTTGACTAAAATAAAAAATTAAACGTTCTTATAAAATTTACATGTACAAAAATTTAAGAGATTAGAACTAATGCGTAAACTATTGTTTGACTAAACGGATAACATATAAAAAGGTTGAAAGTGATTTGATTTGGAACTGAATCGAATTCGAACTGATTCGGGTGGGAATTGATATGATAGAAATTGGTTCGGGTGGGAGTTGTGCTCGGGTTGGAACTGAACGGTTCCCAATTAGACGTGGGGTAGGTGTGGGCTTACCAAAACACGCCTCGTTATATCAGGCATCTTAATATGAAAATCGTGATCCTTTGTCACAAACATTTCCTATGCCGTATCGCACAAATTCCGCCTGTTATTTTATGGTCACAAAGCTTCTATTATGGTCGTTCCACCATATGATCCGTTAAGTTTGGGCCATTATGAAAAAAAACAACTTGGATTCATGAAAATTTGTTAAAAGTTGTGTTATAAGAATATTGTGTATAGTGACAAAACTAATTAGTTTTGATTAGTGTAAAAAAAGAGTAACCTTAACAAAATGCATTTCGTAACACTTAGATATTTAATGCAACTTTAAAGTTAGCGTGCCACCTTTGATTGATTTAAACCTATGAGTATTTTTTTGACCTAACTGAAAAGAATTATAGTTATAAAATTCAACTGTCACAAATGTTTTAACGTGTGTAATCAAAAGAACATTTAAAAGTATAACAAACAGTTATGATTTCTAAATAACTTTCGAAAAAACATACTTGTTACAAGCTCATTCGTTTAATAACCGTTAGCTTGGATGCATTAATATGTAAAAAAAATCGTGAAAGGAAAAAGGTTTGTAATATGTAGTGCGTAAGTAAAAAGAGCTTTAAGCGTTGCAAGACATATAATTAGGAATTTCATGCTCTGATGTCGACAGAAAATTTTTTGTTTCTCAAGAACGGTATCCTAATTAAATATGTTTTTTATTTATTTATAAGGGCTGTATCCTAATTAAAAAGTTTAAAGTTACGTAAGTCAAAATAATTTTGAGCGTCGCAAAATTTTTAGTCGGGGATTTCATGTTCTGATGTTGACAGAAAATTTTCTGAACCTTAAGTACTGTATCCTAATGAAGTATGTTTATTTTAATTATAAGGGTGTATCCTGATTAAAAAGTTTCAAAATACGTAAGTAAATGAATGTTGAGCGTCGCAAAATTTATATTCTGATGTCGACACAAAATTCCGAATCTTAAGTACGGTATCCTGATTAAAAATAGGTTTTTATTAATTACAAGGGTTGTATCTTACTTAGATATTAGTATATCGGTTTAACGATCTTTTTATCAATAGAAGTGAAATCGAGCTATAAACTTTCCATTTAGTACACCAAGTTGAAGGTTTTTAACTTTAGTCAAATTTCTTGTAACAATAATAACGTTTTAAACTGTAATGTAAGTTAGTTTGATGTACAACAACGTAATAACACAAATAAAATATTATTTTCTAGATTTTAAAAAGCATATTAATTTTTTAATTAAGACAAAATGTTATTAGTATAATGTAAGAACATGCAATGAAACAACATTATTTTTTATTCAGATTGAGCAATGTATCAGTTTATTCAATAAATTACAATTAATTCAACTACATGAGAACAGTTTTGAACAAAAATAAATACAACATCAAGTATTGAAAAGATATGGTTAATAGGAATTTTAAAATATCAACCGAAATAATCAAAAAAATAAAAGTAAATAAATATTACTTAAAATATTAAAACTAATTTATATAGATTATATAAATTTTTAAGCATTTTTTTCCACCAATTAGTGCTTAGACGCACGAATCGAGGCACACCTGACACCATATTCAACAATATTCGCAAAAACTTTTTCCAATTTTTTTATGATATTCAATGTATATTTATTACCAGGTCCAAATTTCTCGAATGAGGTTTTTAAAAAGTAAAGACATTGGTAAGGTACGCATATTAAGAGGTACGCAACCGTATAAGGTACAAGTTAAAATAGTAAATGAATAAAATCCAATTAATAAAAGCAATAATGTATTACAACTTTGTTAACAATTTACTTGTTTAATTTTTTTAAATCTTATCAATGTAAAATAAAAATAAGATAACTTTTAAACCAATAATAGGAAACAAATTAATTAGAAATAAATAACTTATAAAACAATTAAAATGATGTAAGCCGGACTTAAGCTTGTAAAGTATGATAACAAGCTTTGAAATGTGTGTTCGTGTGAATAGCCTAAATTTCCACAATGTGCTAAAATACTTTAGTAAAAACCATTTGTAGTAGATTAACCTGTTTATTCAAACTAAATAAATACTCTACTCGTTTATTAATATAATTTTAAATCATTTTAAGTACAGTTGTATATTTAATTAGTTATATTCTTTTTCTATACTGTTTTGGTCTAAAGATCGAAATGGTATGATTAAACATTTATGTTAATTTGAGCTTGTCTCTCACCTCACGAAAATCCAGACCTAGGCTTTGTTAAATGTTTTTCGCCGATGTTTTCTTTGATTTACATCGTTAATAGTAAAAAAAAAAAATAAAGCCAAACTGTTATAGAGTTATAATACACATTATTGCTTTTATTAATGATGTTAGACCTAGAAGTAAAAACATATACTAAATTTCATATAAAATTAGAAAAAGTGTAACGCTATTCCAAGTTTCACTTGAAAACCGTTTTGTTTTTAAAAAAAAATTAAGAGTTATTGCACATACTATTCTTGCCCGGGCAAAGTCTGATGAAACAAAAAGTGAGAAAGAGGATAAAGAGAATGAAAGCGAACATAGTAGAATATGGTGTGCCCCAATTCGTGCGTCAACCCAATTAGTAAAGTTAAAAAAATATAAGAATTGAAAATTTAAAAAAGTTTTTACTATAGTGATTTTGATTGATTATTTCGAATTAGATAGATAATAGAAATATACTTTTAAGCGGTGTTTGTTAAACGTAAACTATTTAATGAATGGTACATTAGAGCGGCTTAATAAGACCACAAAGTTGCTTTCTAAATACATAAAGAAAGTATTGACAAATTTAAAGCTTTTTATAAAATATAAGTAGAAATATTAGTATAATAACCTTTAAAACTTTTTCATGAAATGGGATCAAAATCTTAACACAAGTTTAAGTATGATATATGTATTAATTTATTATTTAAATGTAAAAAAAAATAAACAACAAACCTTTACCTAACTATGAACAGCATATATAAAGAATATTTTTCATTTCATTGTCTCGTAATCTAAGGTTATGTGATAAAAAAGGTCGGAGGTTGCATTGTTTCCAAAACTAATTTTAATGTTATGGAGGGCAATTAAAGTGTACTTTTAAAACAATATTATTATTAGGGAACTAAATAAAGTAAACACAGTTAACTATAATAAGTTTTAGACTAGAAATAGGAACTGACCTAAAATCTGTTTTTATTAGAGTATTACAACAGTATAACATTTTCTATACTAAATACATACATTGATTTTTTAAAGTAAGAAAATTGTTTTGTTAATACATAAACAAAATATTAATAATTTTGAAGATTTTTATAAAATATAAGTGAAAAGTCTTTATTATGACGTAGATACAATTTTAAGAAACGGGAATTAATTCTTATCGGAATTCTAAATCTTTATACTTGTTGAAGAAAGCCGCTTTAAAAGTAATTGAAGCTGTCTTAGTTTTCCAAGCGAAATAATGAAACTTAAAGAAAGTCCCAAAAAGAGAACGGGGATAAAATCTTCCAACAAGCAAACAGCGAGGAAGACCGGCAAGCAAACAGCAAAGAAGACCGCTAGAAAAAGAGCTCCACAATGGAAAACTTTGAAAAAACTTGCTCCGCTCAGCGTCGAAATACCATCTTCAAGCAATCAAAGCTTGAAGAAAGTTGCTTGGGAGGAAACATTAGAAGTTAAAAGGGAGTTCAAGGCAGGGCCAGACAGCATTTATGATCCTTACTACAGATCTAATCGGAATAAGCACCACGTTTGGACGAACCACCTCGTTATTGGAAGCGATACTTTCCAAAAGTATTTGGCAGAGAAGAAGCGTGTCGATAGTCCTATTAAAATGAAAGATTTGAAAGAGTTCAATCAAAAATACCTTGGCGATCCTGAAAAGCATTTTTATATTGAGAATCTCAGAGGTGAAATGGGTAGTGGACTGTTTGCCAAGCATGCAATACCAGCAAGTAAGTTTCATTGTTTTAGTTTTTTTTCAATCTACATCTTTTTACGTTACTGTTAAAATTTAGACTGGAAAATTATTTTTGTAAACTATTAGCTTAAATATTGGACAAAACGACTGTTGATTTTCAGACTCAATAATAGGAGAGTACACAGGAGAGCTTATTTCAAAAGAAGAAAATATTAAAAGGTGGAATGAGAATAGGAAAGCCACCAATTACTATTTCGACACATGCACAAACTTTATAATAGACGCGGGTGCAATGGGCAACCATACCAGGTTCATCAACCACGATTGCGAAGATCAACTGAACTGCAGGACAGAGTACACTATGATCGATGGTATTCCGAGAAACTTTATCATCAGCAATCGCGCTATTGAGGCTGACGAGCAAATCTTCATATGGTACGGAGAAGGGTACTTTCGTGATTTTGATTGTGGATGTAAATCAAAGAACTGCTTTTCGGAAAAAAAAGTCAAAAAAATGAGCGCACCAACTATGAAATAAACATAACATGATTATTTATACTTGTTTTTTTTTAAGTAGTTCTTCTATTTATTTTTTTAAAGAATGTTTTTCAGGTTTTATATAATTTTAGTTATTAAAAAAATAGTCATAAGCAAAAGTGTTCGTACAATTAGTTCTACAAAATAAACAATTAACAGTACTTTTTAAAATTTATTATGAGACACAATATAAATAACTTTCTAAGTAAAGTTTAAAAAATATATAATTCAAGAATATAAATTTATTAAATGTTCAAATTAAAGATAATATTATAATTAATCAGTAAGAAACAAAAACATAAGATAAATCTGTAACGAACTATTACAATATAAAAATAAAACATTGAAACCAGAGTTTATTGACACGTCAACTTCTAACGGTTTAATAAAAAGGGGAGGTGGTTTAAGGGTTGATTCTTGGCTAAGAGACCTTTGGCTCTGAATGCGAGCACTCTTTGCTCGAGTTTGAACCATAGTGTCCGGCAGACACTCTGGATTTAAACCAACGACACGAGACATATTATTCTGTTTTAGTTGGAAATTTAGTTAAACCAAAAAAAATTAACAACTATGATTAGGTTTCGTATGGGATACGAGATAGTGGGGATAAATATATACGCTGTTTCTAAAAGATTCAGTGATTTTAAGTTTATTCTAAAACTACAGTTTCGCAGTGGTATTACTATCAGTGCTCATTAATCAAAATAAAACTGCAAAATCACTACATATGGCTATAACAATAACAAACTATACAGTATTCTTATTTTATTACACCGACATATGATTCTGTGTCATCGGATTAACACACTTCAACTGGGCTCTGTAAAAAATAAATATCGTAAGGAAAGAACAGAAGCTAAATTAGGTGTATACATGTGTTAATTAAGATAATTGCTATAGATTCTTAGAGGTTAATGGTTATTAATAGATATAATACAAAATTATCATTTTTATTTTAATGAACACATGTATACACCAACTTTAGCTTCTATTCTTTCCTTACGGTATTTATTTTTTACAGAGCTTAGTTGAAGTGGGTTAATCCGATAACACATAGAAACATATGTCGGTGTGATAGAAGAAGGATACTGTATAACTTGTCATTTTTATATGTTCCAGTGAACTTGTTTCACTCGGATCTTTTGTTAACAAACGCTTAAATTCATATTTTGAATAGTTACATATGGCTATATATATATTGAAAACTACAAAACTAATTGGCTGTGTAAATTGTTTTTAAATTAAGTTAATTAGTTTGCTATTGGTAATTAATAACTTAATATATATAAATAATATATTAATAGGTAAAAGAAATTAGTAGATAATGTAACAAAATTCATGATAAAAACTTTAACGAAAATTACATTTTAAAATAACGAAAAAAAATTTTGGTACAAAAATATAAAAATAAGTACAACAGACATTACAAATTATATAGAGCACTTTTTTTTTTTTTTCAGTTTTTAAGTCGGTATTTTGTATGATGTGTACATGTGTTCATGAGTTCGTTTCTTCTGTTGATACAGTTCCTTTTTTCATCTAGAATTGCTAGGGCTTCTGTAAAACATAGTTTGCAGGTTTTTTGTCTGGTTTTTCGGGTTTGTTTGATTATTCTCCAAAGGATTTCATATTCTTGTTTCTTTTCATAATTTGTGAATATTTTTAGATAGTTCGGTTGAGTTCTTATATTTTAGGTGGTTCTTCTTATCAGGGTCGATCTTAAATGTTGTTTTATTCACTGCGATTCTTTTTATGACTTCGTTTTCTGTTAGTCCTATATATATATAGTTTTTGGTCGTTGTTAGCCTATATTTTTGCCTCATATGTGACTTTTTTTTTTTGTTAATGTTTATGGACATTCGTATTTTTTTGGAACTGTTTTTATCTGTATTGGCTTGGAGGATCTTGGAGTTATGATATTTATGATGTTTTCAATGTTAATCATGCATCTGCTACCACAGACTACTACCAATTTCCAAAAGATGATTACAGCAGATTACTACTAAAGAAAATAGGAGAAGAATACAAAAAATGCGTTAATAGCATAATTGACGAAATTAATACAGAAGCTTTTGTAATTGCTAAAATACTTAGCTAGATGATAGAATAAGCATCGTCCCATTGAAACAATGCAACATCACCTTGAGATACTATAAGAATGACTTCAGCAGCAAAATGCAATCAAGTCTAATAAACCCAACAGGCTCAGAAATTAGAATTATTAGCAAGAGAATAATCGACAATATAAACCAACAAATAAGAAGTATAAAAAAATTTAATTAATGGATAAGCTCTGAGGAGGTCTTAACCTGGTTCAGAAAATAAAAAAAAGGAAAATATAAACTGCTTAAACTTGACAACGTCAATTTTTATCCTAGCATCAGTGAAAATCTATTGAGAAAAGCATTAACCTTTGGAAAAGTATATGAAAAAATAGAAAATCACGACATAAAAATAATAATGAGTGCAACAAAATCTAAACTTTACCACCAAAACCAAGTTTGGATCAAAACAAACAATCACAACAGCAGTAAACTATTTTACATGACCACGGGAGAAAAGCACGGTGCTGAGATTTGCGAGCTTGTAGGCTTATGCATATTGAATGGCATAAAAAGTAAAAGAAATGGAGAAAAGTCGTCATTTATAAAACGATGGGCTTTTAGATAAATATTCAAGTGGATCAGATACCACGAAAATCATGAAGAAAATGCACGAATATGCGAACGAAATAGGGAATAAAACTGAATTGGAAAACCCAGCATACGAAATTATTTACCTTGGATCTCAACCTAAACTTAAGAAATGGAACACTCCACCCATACCGAAAACCAAACAACGAAATCAAATATATTGATGTAAGCTCAAACCACCGTCACACTATCATAAGGAAAATACCGAGTATGATTGAAAAAAAAGTCAAAAAATGTTCAAGTAATAGAGAACTATTCGATTCATCAAAGTAAGTACACAATGAAGCACTAGAAAGAAGCGAGTGCAGCAAATAGATTAAATACGTCGATAAGAATAATATTACATCCGAAAAAGGTAAAAATAGAAAATGAAAAGTATTGCGGTTCAAACCACCATATGACAAGGAAGTAAAAACAAACATAGGCAGAAATTTCATCAACATATGTAACAAGCATTTTGTTGAAAAAAGTAAAATGAAGAAACTCATCAATAAAATATATTATAATTCATCACATATCTATTAAATTCATATAAAATTTTAGCTAATGGTCCATAGCACTTTTTTTATATGTTACCTAATGTTATCAGATTTAAATAGTCTGAGCTTATTCTGTTACTAAAACTTTTTTGTAAAGTTATATTAAGGACAATTAGCGTGAAACTATACATCAATATTTACATTCGGAACTTAATAAACAGTATGCACTATGCAGTGTATTCTTTTTAGCTTTGAATTGATAATAGAAAACTGACTCTTAAATGGCGTTTGTTAAATATAAATAATTTAAAAAATAGTATGTTATATCGGTTTAATAATAACAAAAAGTTACTTTCTAAATACAAAAGAAAATTATTGACAATTTTAAAGCTTTTTATAAAATACAAGTAAAAATATATGTATAATAAAGTCTAATATTTTTTAAGAAATCGGTATATAACTTTAAAGCAATTTTAAGTAGGATATAAGAACACAATTATTATATAAGTGTAGAAAAACTAAACAACAAACCTTTACCTAGCTATGAAATGCATATGTAAGGAGTATTTTTTATTTCGTTTTATTGTAGTCTAAGGTTATAAGATAAAAATAGTCGGAGGTTGTTTTGTTTTTAAAACTAATTTTAATGTTATGGTGAGCAATTAATTTGTTCACATATAACAATTTTATTACGGAACTAAAAAAAGGATTCACTGTGAACTATAATCATTTTTAGACTAGAAATAGGAACTGACCTAGAATTTATTTTTTTTTAAGTATTACAACAGTAAAAAACTTTTTATACTATGTACATTGATTTTTTAAGGTTATGAAGTTGTTTTGTAAATAAATAAACAAATTCTTAGTGATTTTGAAGTCTTTTATATAAAATAAGTAAAAAGTCTTTATTATGACGTACATTCAACTTTATGAAATTGATATCAATTTACTCTTATCGGAATTAAAGTCTTTACTTTTGTTAAAGAATAAAGCCGCTTTAAAAGTAATTGAAGCTGTGTTAGTTTTCCAAGCGAAATAATGAAACTTAAAGAAAGTCCCAAAAAGAAAACGGGGATAAAATTTTCCAACAAGCAAACAGCGAGGAAGAATGCCAAGCAAACAGCGAGGAAGACCGGCAAAAAAGTTTATCCAAAATGGAAAACTTTGAAAAAACTGGCTCCGCTTAGCGTCCAAGTACCATCTCCAAGCAATCAAAGCTTGAAGAAAGTTGCTTGGGAGGAAACATTAGAAGTTAAAAGGACATTCCAAGAAGGGCCAGACAGCATTTATGATCCTTATTACAGAGATAATCCGGATAGGCACCACGTTTGGACGAACCACCTCGTTATTGGAAGCGATACTTTCCAAAAGTATTTGGCAGAGAAGAAACGTGTTGATAGTCCTATTAAAATGAAAGATTTGAAAAGGTTGAAACAACAATGCCTTGACGATCCTGAAAAGCATTTTTATATTGAGGATCTCAGTGATAAAATGGGTAGTGGACTGTTTGCCAAGCATGCAATACCAGCAAGTAAGTTTCATAGTATTAATTTTTTTTCAATTTACAACCTTTTTACTTTACTGTTAAAGTTTTGACTGGAAGATCTTTTTTGTAAACTATTAACGTTTATATTTGACTTAGTAACTGTTGATTTTCAGACTCAATAATAGGAGAGTACACAGGAGAGCTTATTTCAAAAGAAGAAAAGATTAAAAGGTGGCGTGAGAATAAAAAAGCTACCAACTACTATTTCAGCACATGCACAAATTTTGATATTGACGCGGGCGCAATGGGCAACCATACCAGGTTCATCAACCACGATTGCGAAGATAAATTGAACTGCAGGACAGAGTACACTATGATCGATGGAATTCCGAGAAACTTTATCATCAGCAATCGCGCTATTAAAGCTGACGAGCAAATCTTCATATGGTACGGAGAAGAGTACTTTCGTGACTTTGATTGTGCATGTAAATCAAAGAACTGCTTTACGGAAAAAAAGTCAAAAAAATGAGCGCACCAACTATAAAATAAACATAACATGATTATTTATATTTGTTTTTTTTTTAAGTAGTTCTTCTAGTTCTTTTTTTTAAGATTGAATTCGAAAGTTTTATATAATATTACTCATTAGAATATTAATTGTAGACAAAAGTTTTCGTACAATTATTTTTACAAAATAAACAAAAATCAGTAATAATTTTAATTTGATTATAGTCACAATCTAAATTATTTTATCAGTAAAACTAAAAAAAAATATCACTCAACAGAATAAAATTATTAAATGCTTAAATTAAACTAAATGTCTTAAACAATCAGTACGAAACTAAAATACTGGATACATATGCAACACGCTGTTACAATATAAGATTTTAGCATTGAAACCTGAGGTCGTTCGCACGCCAATTTCCAACGGTTTAAGTAAAAGAAGGGGGTTTAAGGGTTGACTCTTGGCTAAGAGAACTTTGGTTGTTAATGCAAGCACTCTTTGCTCGAGTTCGAACCATAGTGTCTGACAGACACTCTCTATTTGGACCAACGACACGAGACATGTTATTCTGTCATAGTCGGAAATTTCGTTAAACAAAAACTAATTGATAACTATGATTAGGTTTCGTATAGAACACAAAATAGTTGGGATAAATGTACACGATGTTTATGAAATAATTTTGCAATAATTATAATGAAACCAGAGGAGGTTGGCATGCCAACTTCCAAGGGTTTGTTTAGGAGGGTAGGAGGGTCAATGGTTGACTCATGGCTAAGAGATCTTTGGCTCTGAATGCGAGCACTCTTAGCCCGAGTTTGAATCCTAGTGTCTGGAAGACACTCTGGATTTGGACTGACCCGTGACATAGTTTAAATTTACTTTAATAAAAATTATTTAATAATATAAAATACAAAGCAGTTGAGATAAATTTATATACTAAAAACTTAATAGTAAACCAATTTGTAACAAAATATAAAAAACTTAAAATGAATAAAGTAGTTAAAATTAGACAAATATTACAATAAAAAACTCAGGTATGAAAAAATCAATAAAATTTTATAAACTGTTATAAAATTTTATACAATGTTAACAAAATTCAAGAAAATACTTAAATTTGTCTAAAAACAATTTAAGTATCTTGCTTATAAAAAAAGTCAATAAAATTAGTCACTAGCACACTGGAAAAGGTGATTCTACTGGAAGACAATAAACTTTACTCCAATTCTTTCCTCAGAACTCAGACTACTCTCTCTAACAATGCTCAAGCTTACAATAGTCCTTGCCTTGACTAAAGACTATTGCTATAGCAACAATTTCAAATTTCTTATACTATCACTTGTCAACATCTCATTTGTTGTTGTTTTTAGCTTTCCCAACAACAAAGTGTTTCCAAGTAAAAAATAGAAAATTGGAATTAAATAACGTATCGTTACAATAATAAATTGTTAAAGTCAATTAACAGGTATTTATATACTAAAAACTCAAAAGTAAACCAATTTTTAACAATATATATAAACTTAAAATAAAAAAGTATATAAATTTATTATTAAATTTAAATACCACAATAAAATACTCAGCTTTAAAAGATGATTAAAATTAAAAAATTAATGTTATCATAAAAAGAGAAAATAAATAAATTTGTCAAATATCTCACTGAAAAACTTTGTCTCAAACAAAATCAATGAAATTTTATAAGTATATTTATGACGAGTAAATTTACACTCTACAGTCCTTTAGCTCAAATGATTAGGCTAGCTGATGACAGGTCGCTATAGCAACTAATTATAAATTTATTCTAGTAAAACTTGTAAACATCTTATTTGTTGTTGGGCAAGCTTGTAAACAAAGCTGTTTCCAATTTAAAAAGTTGAACAACTTATTACTAAGTAAGTTTCCGTTACACTTTCCTTCCTCACTCTTCTTAAAAAACGTGAACCCTTCTCTTGGTGGTGCGTTTCTCAAAAAAGTAAAATAAAACGACGTTTAGCAACATCACACTGCTCTTCCTCATCATTTTCAAGGAAAAAAGAAAACAGCAGAATATATGAGATCTCAGAGATTTTTTTTAAAGATGGAGATTTTTGCTTGAAGCCGTCTGATCTCCTTATAAATGCTGCAGATAAATAAATATTACTTTTCCGTTAAGAATACGCAACTGTTTTTTGAAACTTGTCAATTACGTTTATAAGTTATGCGCTATGTGTCTTTCTATTCCGTTGATACATTGATTATCTGTTACACATTTCTGTTTGCAAAATTCCTCCTGTGTTTAGTTTTGTCAGTAATAAGGCTCAAAAATAAATTTTGTTGGTTATAATTCAATTTATAAGTTACAAAACTAAACTACTTTAAATATTAATTTATAGAAATTAAATAAAATTAAGTAAAATGATAGCCAATCAGAAACGTCTTAGATCTGCAGCTGCTGACAGTGTAAATGCACAAAATGTTGACAGAGAAATAAAAAGTTTAGATAAAATCAAAACATTTAAGCAAGCAAACGCGCAGCCCACCCATGCGGATGAAGCCAGCAAGTGAAGCAACAGTAGCAGGCCAAGTAGCAGCAACACGAAAACTAAAGCATGTCAGCTAGAAGTTGAAGATACAATGTTAGCGACACGAGCTAGCAAGCGCGCTTGTAGTAAGAAGTAGTAGTTGAGAAGCAAGTAAATATGTAGTCTACAATCATTATATGTTAAATCAATGAGTTTTTCTTTAAAATGTTTTATGTGTAATGCACATTTTTTTAGTGTTAAAAAAAGGCTTAAACTAAAAACTAAACATTGTTGGTTTTTGGTGTTATAAGTTGAAATAGTATATTTTCTATAGTTTTAAAATAAATAAACAAGTATATTCAATTAGTGTTTTATTTTACTTGTTTTTTTAGCTCTAACAAAGATGTTTGAAGCTTGTGTTTAGACAAACCGATGTGTAAAATATTTATAAACTCATTTACTTTACTTATATCATTTAGATATATTTACATTTAAAGCAAACCGTTCAAAAACTAAGAGGAATGTAAAATAAAATAACAAAGAAGTCTTTTTAATTATTATTTTCAAATTAGGTGAATACTTTATATAACAAATCAATTCATATAGAGTAGAGTAGAAAATAGATTTCATTTACTTATATCGTATTTTTCTTTAAACTTAACTAGTAAGTTGCGTTTGTACAGATATTATTACAAAAAGTGTATACGTTTTTTAGCCCAGAAACTTGTGAATTACATGTTTTTAAATGAAACAATGTAAACAATAAAAGTGTGTAAGTAAATGTTGTTTTAAACAATTTTAAGTACAATACATTAATATATATTTGTGTATATTCACGTTTAGTGGTTTTAATGTTTTAAATGTTCTATAAAATATAAATTTCATTTAAGTAATAATCAAATTTAAATATATCTAACAAATTTGCACTTGCATCCTTTTAACTTTCTTATAATGCCTAGCGATAGCCTACAACACTTGTCAAAATAAATCTGTTCTAGTATGGTTTTCTTACTCTTTTTCTTAAACGAGAGCCATTTTAAATTAAGTTTAACTAAATTTAGCTGATTTAAAAGTTTTTTTTTTGACCTTAGTTTGTTTTGATTATAATCTTGCTAATTTTAACATAAGTAACTTAAGTATTAACAGCCACACGAACTTTGCTATATGTGGAAATTATATGATGCCTAATTGCCTACTTTTATTATTCTAACTCTACGTTACGCTTTACTGTTTTTAATTGCCAGTTACGGAGATAGAAAATATTTATTCCTATCAAAATTGTGCTTTATAAATTCTGTATTACTTTTAACAGTGCTTATAACAACTTCTAATTTAGTAAATATTTTAATAATATTAATTTTGTAAATATTTTGTTTTATTCAACAAATTATGACGAACATACTCTTTTTTGTCAAAACTTTTAACATTACAAATTTTACCGAAAACTAATAATACTGAATTGAAACCTACTATAGCTATTTAGTTTCTAGTCAAAACAAAAACCTAGCCTAAGTGTTAAATAGATTTGTTAAATACATAGGCAATTAAAAAAATATTTTAAAAAATGCTATTATGTTTTGCTTGTACGTTGAGTAAACTTTATTTATTGTTTACTTGAATCGTCGAAAAGTTTACGCTTGAATGATTTTGTTTAGTTGCTTCAAACTAGGGTATTTTGTGATGAAGAGACCTATCTACTACATTAGCCCTATAGTAAACATAAATCTAAATAATTCCTAAAGTTTAATAAATTGCACATCTCCTATCAGCAGATAACTGTGGATTTACTTTCTTTGACATTTTATAAAGTTGTTACATAGTTTTAAAACGATGTTCATATTAATAAAAAACTTTAATTATTATGAAGATAAGTTGGTCAAAATTTAATTTAAAAATTTTTTAAAGAAAGAAAGAAAAATGTGAACGCTCACAACTAATATCAAGGGATTGGTGTGGAGAAAAACCTTTATGTCATCAAGCTGCAAAACATTTGCTTATAACTTGTACTTAAAGCTAACTTTAAAACAATATTAAAAAATATATAACTAAAAAACAAAAAACTTAATAAGTAGTTATATAAAGATTGATAAAAATAGAATTTAGTTTAAAAATGGTTGGCATCCTTATTTAACACATTACATTACATGGAAACCATAGTCTATCATTGGCTCCACACTGTCTCCTCCTAGACTTTGATTTTCTATGTTCATTTGCATTCACATTTTTCTTGTTGCCCTTTCTACAAAAGCAAGCACAAAGTTTTTAAGACTGTTGTTATTATGTAAATAACTATTATTTAGCAATTAGATTAAGAAATAAAAATGTAACAACGTAGCCAAAAATCTTAGAAACTTGGAAAAACCTGGAATTTGACAAAAGAAACTTGAAATGTTCATACAGAAATCACTTATAAACCTGATTTTTTGAAAATTTTTATAGATGGTAAATAATGAAATTTTATTTAGATACAAAAAATTTCTCATGTTAAAAAATATATCATTATTATTATTTTATCAGAAAACACATTCAAAGCAGCTTCACAATGTATTTTCGATGTTGATATACTTTTTAAGACATTTATCTGCTTTAAATTAGATTTTCCATAAAATGACCCTAAAACTATTCTTATTTTTAAAAAACATGTAAGAAACTAAATGTAAATGTTCACAAATATGGTCCAACGGGTTTGTGCAAAGAAATAATAAATTACTTAATAATTAAGTAATAAATTTTAAGGTAATTAACTACCATAAAGTGTACTGTAAAATTTATTTGAATATTTCTTGTAAAAGAAGTATGTGTGACTCAGTGAGGTCATAATGGAAGTATTAGAAAATAACAGTTGAGCATATTAAGGTTGAAACCCACTAGTTAAGGGCATAAAGAGGTAAAAAACTTTTTTTTTAAATTTAGTTTTTTTGTTACATAGTTAGATAAACAACTTCTTACTTTTTATGGCATGTTAAAATGCAAAATAACTAAAGGTGATAAAAATTAAAGTGTTCAATAGGCTTTTTATGGATGACACAAAATAAAAGGGCAAAAATAGACTATTTCACTAAAAATATATCTCCTCCTTCAGTTTTAAAGCAATTGTTCTAAAACTTTTAAAAAGAGTATTAAATGAATTTTAAATAACTTGTATAAAACAGATTTTTAATTTTGTAAAAAAATTATAAAAATAAAAATAAACAAAGCTAAATGATTTTTTAAAATTTTGGTCATAGATTTTTTTCAAAAATAAACATTTTTTTACAAGTTGTTTGTAAAATAAAAGTACATTTCCTGAAAGTTTGAATTAAGTTACACTAAAAACGAAAGAGGAGATAAATTTTTCAAAATTTGGAGAAAATTGGACTTCAAAGTTTTTGATTCCATACTATTTCATTGGATTTTTTTTTACAAAACTTGTTATATCTTAAAATTTAAAGAATTTTTTATTTTAAACTTTGAAATAAGAGCCAATGTTAATCTTTGTAAAAAAATTGTTTACTCCCCTATGCCCTTAGAACGTTCAAAAAAAAAGCGTTTAGTTCTATAAAATATTATAACACAAAATTATAGTCTCCTAATGTTTTTAGTTACTATGTGGTGTTGGAGGGTTTATAATACCAATATAAAACCAAAAAGAATAGTTTATTAATAGATAGACATTATTCTAATTAGTAAATGGTTAGATACCAACTGGGTAGAAAGTTTGTTTGATAATAATGAAATTTAGTCAAAATTAGAGAATAGCTGATTAGAATTTACTTTAGTTTTTGTAAATACTTTTTTTGTAAACGTGTCAAGTTCAGGCTTTGATCAATGAACTTCTTATAAATTGACAGTTCTGGCATAACACTAGAACCTAATTTTAGCAAATTTACTGTATATATAAAGTTTTAGAACTTGTGTTTATAATTTAAGAAATCACTATTTTATATAATTTAAATTTAAATTCAATTTATAAAAAAAAGGAAAGCATTGTTCTTAATAGAGTGTACTTAAAGTAAAATTAGACTGTTGTTGAGTCATTAATACTGAACATATCAGCTTAAACTTTGGATGCTGTAAAAGTAAGGTTATCAATAGTACAAATGCAAACTTTCATACACAGTGGGCTGGCAGGTGGTCATTGACCATTTATTGACTAAAAAATTAAATCGAGAGATTTATTTGGTTGTTTAAAGCTGGGATTCCCCTTTAAAACACTGGGTTTGTTTCGATTCTGCTTTAAATATATTATGAGTTATAAAAGCTTAACTGTAGCAAATATTGCTGTTTTTAAGTGTGAAAATAATTTAAAAAACCTCAAACTTATGTCAAAATTAAGGTCTATCTACAGCAACTGCTAAAAAATACCTTACAGCTTTTTTACAAAAAAAATTCTTAGGTTTTTTTCTTTCTTTGGTTTATTGTTGATTAAACAAAGTTAGAATTTAAAAAATATTATAATATAAATCTATTAATTTTCATTTAAAACAACTGCTATTCTTTTGAAAATTTCATTAGTATTATATAGGGCATTTTTAAGAGAGAATATCTCAGTTTCTTAGTGCTGAAATATTTTTTTTTTATGTGTCAGCAAATATAACAAGTATACTATTTACAAATTTATTAAAAAGTCTTTTATTAGGCATTAACTACTTTTTAAGTTTATACAAGTAATATTTTGATACCTATTTAATTTTTTATAAAAAAAAGAAAACATCAGTTTTTAAAAACAAAAAAAAGTTTTTTTAATAATTTTAAATAACTTATTGTATTTTAAGATACAAATAAGTCTCACCACATGTATTTTTCTGTAACTTTCTGTTTGCAATTTTTGACAATAACTGTTAAAGAATTTGGAGTAGTTTTTAAAATGTAAAAGGTAAACACTGGATGGATTTTAAACTTACAACGTTTGTTTAATACTTGAAGCAGAAAAAAAAAACAATTTGAAACAATGAAATCGAGTTCTGTCTGAGAATGTTTAGCACTTAGTATAATTTTCTTTTCAGCAAAATTATTTCATTTAAATCAATGGCTACTTGACCCTGTATTCAGCCCACTGTGAACTATATGCGCAGTAGCTTTTAAGATGGTTATATGTTTAGCTAAAAGCACATATTTGTCATATTAACTGTTTGTGTACTGTAATTTTTATTGCTGTAAAATCAAAACTTTTTTGAGTTATGTATATGAGTTTTTATAGTTGTCACTGTGGTAATTTGTTAATTTTTTTAATTCAGAACTCTATTTCCATCAAAAGTACATATAGAATTCTTATTGGAAAGTAGTAAGAGGAAATAAATCACTGTGTTCATTTTAACAAAATTATTTATTTTGTTTTGTTGTAATTACTGAATTGATTGACTTGAAACCAAGATATTGTAACATAATAGTTTCAAATAGTGTGTATGCAAATTTTTATAGCTACAATGTGCAGTAGGGTGCCTATTAAATGCAACCGTTGAGTTTTTAGCTGGAAGTTGTTTTACATGTGGCAACTAATTTAAAAACAAGTTGTGCTAAGTTTAAGACATCATAAATAAAGTTTCATGGGTTTTTTTCGATTTATGGTAGTTTTTATCATTTTTAATTAGTTTTAAGTTTTTTTGAAAAAACTGAGATGTGCCTCAATAAAACTTTCCTCTTAAATTCTGCACAAATTTTTTTTTGTGATGTTTACTTTAATGTGATCTTATAAAAGACATTTAAAATCAATGTTTTATTCAGCTGCAAACACTTTAACTAAAATGTTATAAACATTTTTTTATTACAGTAGTCAAAGTAAGTTGTTTGGTTTACTTAAATAACTTGTGATGCATTACTAATTACCCAGTGATAATTTGCTTGAAATTAAGCACTTTTGGTTTGGAAAAGTTTAAAATAAACTGATGAAATTGATTCTTTAAATTATTTGTGCTCCTATACTAGTGCTGAGAAGAAAAGTTTACTTAAAAAACCTGTGATCATATATTCATAATAAACTTAAACTTATAAATTGTGTAATGATGATAACATTTGCTGTACTGTTGTATTGAACTTTCAATATCTTAGTATTTTATTTTCAAAACAATGTTTCACTCAGTAAAGAGATCATCAGTTAATGTTACTTGTAAACTTAGTTTGAATAAAATAGTTTTATTCTGTTAGTTTTGTCTTTACTCATCTTCTATTGGTATTTGATTTACAAAGGTGTAAAAAAAAGTAAAAGTCTTAGGTAGGTATTTTAAAACATTTTCTTGTATTCTTACTCATGCTAGTTTTTGGCCATTCATGTTGATCTTAAAAGACTCTAATTAGACTTTTTGCTTTAAATGAATTGAATTAAAAGAACTAATTGTGAATATAAAGTATCAGTATTTTGAAGTTAAAGTAGCTGTAAATTAATTTAGTTAGAAGAATTAAAATATATTAAACTAAGATTCAAAAATGCTAATTAAATTAACAAAAATAAACCATTTATTTAATAACCATGACTTATTTTAACAACATTTTTTCTCCATAACTTTGTAGTGGAATTAAAAATATACGAGTGTTCTAATAAGACATGGTGTACTTATTACTTATTGAAAGTCTACAATTTATAGGCTTTTAATTAAAATATATAGAGGTTGTGTAATCCAATTCTAGTGTTATATTTTAAAATAATTACAGTTTGATGAGTACATTATAAGGCTAGTTTTAAATTTTCTTCTTCTAATACCTTTTAAGTTGCATTGTCCCATTGAAATGTCATTTTGCAAGCATTTTCTAAAATTCATTTGTATTTTAACAAAACTACATACAAACTATATTAGAAACATACTTGAAATAGTTTATTAAATATTGCTAAAAGTATTATTTTCTTTCACTTATATTAAAGTTTAAATTTTATTGTATTAAAATATGTATATATATATCTAGAGTTGTAAAACATATTGAATGAAGGTTTACTTTTTACTTCATTGAAATACAAGAAAGAATGAGCAAAGCTCGCTTTATATCAGATACTAAATTATCAAAGAAGATAAACTCAAAACTCAATATATTTCCTGATGTCTATCCGCAGGTTACCATTTATGATGTATTTAACTTATAAAACTTACTTTTTTTGTAAAAAACTTATGGAGTTGTCTTAAGTTTTATAAATGTTTTTTTTTTATTTGTAATTTCATATTTTTTTTGATATTGAATTCTGTTCAATTTATGTTTTTGTTTTAGTTGAAATATCTATTAGGACAAAGCATAATGTATGCTACAAAATACTTAATCATTTTATGTCAAACTTTCAAATTTATTTGCTTTATTAAACATTACGCAGGAGTATAAGCAAAAAGAAGATGAACTAACATCAGTCAATGTCAAACAAGGTTTTTTGAACCAAACTCTCAAAGACATAAAAGATGCTCAAAAGAACAGCCAAAGCTTGCATGATAACAATTACTTGAAAAAACCAACTGTGACGGCTAATAGGGAGAAGGTTTGACATTTTATTTTGATAAATGAGCATTGAAAATAGCTGTAGTACTTTTTAATGTTGATCAATTAAGCTTAACTTTATTCTTTACTTTTTATAAAATTTAATAAAAATATTCAATGGATATGAGTAGTTTTAAGTGCCAATTTTTGTTTGATTTTAAGAGATTTAAACTTTACGTTTAAATACTTTTAAATTAATGTTTTCTAAGAATTTAATTTATTTTACATATCCTTAAATTATAACTGTTATAAACATAGTTTTCGTTAACTAAGTCTTCAAAATATTTATTATTTTATGGTTTTGCTTGTTGCTAAAATTATATGTCCCGTAAAATATCACATTTTCTTTTAAATGTTTTAGTTAAACAACTTTTATTGTCTTAGACTACTTAATTTCTTGAAGTCTTTACAGAACCAACAAAAAAAAAGTAAAAAAAAAAATGTTTGTTTTAAAATAAAGAACAATTACTACTATCTGTATTATATCAATTAAATGAAAATTTTATATGCTTTATGTTATCTTTATTTATTTTGTGAATTGAGATATTATTGTATTAGAACTATATCCTTTAATTCTTGAACTCCTACTATAAACTGAGAAATATATTTCATAAATACTTGAAAATTGTCAAGTGTATTATTTATTGTGAAAATCTTTGAAGTTTATTTTATTAATTATTTTTACTATAATTTAAAATAGGAATTCCACAACTAATTTTTGATAGTTGCCAGTTCTTAAAAGTTAATATATATGACACTTTAGTTTTAGTTTTACAACTTAATCTTCATTTGTAGAGTTTTAATTAAGCTCTAAGTCGTTTTTACAGCTGTTGAACATTCAAACTAATTTTTGAGGTATAGGCGGCTAAAGTCAGAGTAAACAATTAGTTCCTTAAGTGAGAAAAATAAAACAATGAATAAAAAAATCACTAAGAATATATCTTTTGTTACGTTTTTTAATTTAAAATACCTCAAGCTTTCACGACTTCTTCTTTTTAGTTTTACAAACAACTTGTAAAGAACAGATTATTAGCAAAACGTTTAAAAAAATTCTATGATAAAGAATTAAACACTCTTTTTGTTTATTTTCCAAATAAAAATATAAATCAAAAGATCTGTTTCCTAAAAGCTTTACTAATTTTATAAGCATTATATTAGTTTAAAAGTAATATCTCAAGAACTGAAAGAGGAAACATGTTTTTAATTTTTGCCCTTTAGTTTGCACCTCCCAACAGAACATGTAGGAACTCTAGAACTATATAACTTTGATCACTTCTATCTCAAAACTACTATATACTTAAAATCTTAACAAACAGTAATAAGTAACTGGCTGTTAAGTAATTTATGTAAAAAAAAAGACTAAAAAAGTTTACCCTTTTCCTATTCCCTTAAATAAAAAGAGCTAAAATTTAGTTAAAAAAAAACTTATACATATTATATATTGTAATGATATTTATATGTAGCTTATTGCAGTAACATTTTATTGTAAGTTTTATGAAAAAAAAAGAAAAAGTTGTAAAACATCTTATTTTCTAAAGTTTATGTAAATTTTATAGCCATTTTTAACACAAGATAACAGCTAGGTATACTTCAAACAAATAAAATTAAGTATGAGTTTAAATTTGTTTCAAACAAATGTTGTTACTTCTTAGAGTATTGATATAATAATTTTAAATGCATTTAGATATAGTCTGTTTATTTTTATAAATTTTGATTAAAAATGGTAATCAATTAAGTCATAGGGTATACAAAAACCAACAATTTTTGACTGCAAAATTAAAGCTTTGATAATAAATTGTGGGGTAAGCATTTTTTTGATGATAAACAGAACACCGATGCATATTTTACTAAGTTATAACATGATTTCTTTTTGCTTTGGTTAGGCACATAAAACACAAACAACTAAATAAGTTTTATTATACACCAACAAACTTGATTTGTCCTGATAAAACATCATTGATAACCACAATTAAGAAATTTTTTAGTGTATTTTATATTTAACAGATTAAGAAAAGTTTTGAAAAAATACTCAACAACAAAAAGAATAAACTTGGATATGCAACTGGTAATGGTAAAAAGCGCCCGTCTATTAACAAAGAATGTTTTTTCAACTTGAAAAACAGAAGTCAATTCGAAGCAGTATTTGTCGAGCTTGCTGGCAGTAAGCCTCTTCAAGATACTCGAAAAGTTCCAATAATGGTTAAAAAGGATGATATATTCTATGTAAGTTGTCAATGTTTCATAAAGTTTTTATTTTTTATTTATTTATTATTTAGGTTAATACTAAAAATCTAGAAGGTATGTTTTTTAAATTTACACTTTTAATTGAAACTTTTAGACTTTTTCTAAACAATTGTTAATGCTTAATAGTGAGTATGACAAAGGGAGAAAAAAAACTTTTTAAAATTATGGTACCAGAACTGCTAAATTCTTAAAACTTCATAATAAAAAATGTTATGGTTTTAAAGTTATTTTTACAATTTAAAAATGTCTTGTTAAAGAATCTTGTTCTATGAAAATTGTTTATTAAAATAAGCAAAATGATGTAATGTTTGTTATTTAAACTTATATCTTTTCATTTAAGGTTTATTTAACGTTATTATTAAGGGTGTAGAAATGTTTGTGTTCTTCAATCAATGCAACACTTACTTGTAGATTTTTGAACTTTTTTTTGTATCTTTTTGTTTAAATGTTAAAAAGTTTAACTCATACTCTCAAGGTTTTAAAAGCAAGAGAAAATATATTAAAATGTATAGAAGTTAAAATAGCACCCTACATCATCAAGTTTACAATAAAGTAAACTGATAGTTTAAAACTTATGATTTTTCTATACTAAAGTTGATAGTTTAACTTAACAAAACTGTTATATAAACTTTGTCATTTTAATTACAAAAGTAATTGTTTGAATAAAAAATGACCAAAAATTTACCTGTCATAATTATAGATGTCCTGTTATTTTTTCTTTTCTAATTTATGTCATTTAACTGTATTTGTGTAATAAAACCGTCAGTAAATAATCACTTGTATTTATTTAACTTCAACAGGCATTAGCCGAGTATAAAGTGCCACTGGTGAGAGCAACGTGGTTCATCAAAATGCAAGCTGCACACAATTTAGTGCAACAAGAAGTCAGCAAGCCGAAAAAGCGACCAAATTTCGATCCGTACACAGGTGATTTGACGTTAATACTAATTTTTTTTTTTTTTTTAACTCAACTATTGTAAATAAAATTTATAATGAATATCTGTATACTTGATAATAAAAAAAGGTTGTAAAAGTATTGCAAAACTCAATTATTGACAACTCACCTGAAACTAAATAAATATATTTAATTTTATTTAAAAATATGTAAATATTTTATTTATTTAGTCATTGTCAATTCTATTTAAAATAAACAGGGTTGCCAAAAAACCTGAAATCCTAGAAAACCTAAAATTGAGAAATTTTGAAAACCCTATAATTTTGACCAAAATTAATTAAAAAACCTGGAAAAACCAGGAGTTTTAACCAATTTTTAAATGATAAGTAGTAAAATTTTGATTTGACTCAATAAGTCTATCGTATGGATAATTTTTTTTTGTCATCATCAAGTTTTTTTAATTAAAATTACAATTAAATAATTTTTGAGATATCTATTCAATACCATTATACTATTTAGCACAGTTTTTACATTAAGCTTAATTTTAAACTGAAAATAGAACCTAAAACGTTTTAAACCTTGAAAGAAATTTTGAAAACCTGGGGAAAAATTAGCCAAAACATTTGGCAACCCTCAATAAATAAATATATGATAATTTAGTTATCAAAAAATTGTAAACATTGTTTAAAACTTGATCAATGTGAAATAAGTGAAATTAAAACATTCATTTAACTTTAAAACAGAAAATAAATGATTTAACTAACAAAAACAAGGTATTTTAATAGAAGAAAAAAAAGTTCCCAAGAAAACGTTTCACTGACAACAATTTATTCTAACATTTTAACAAGGTATTTTAATAGAAGAAAAAAAATACAAACGTTTCACTGACACAGCACCGTTGCTTTTATCGTCCTCGAAGTCGCAACAGCTTTTATTTTCTCCTTTACCACCGCAGAGTGGACGCAAGCGATCACGAGATTCATGAGGGAGCAGCTGCAGAACCTGAACAAGGGGAACCCCCTGCCGCACCCCAGCGCCCCCAGCGGCTGGAGCCCTCAGAGGAGCTCAGAGGCGCTCCAGCCGAGCGACAGCGTGTGCGCGGTGGCGACGACGTTCCACCAGCAGAAGCAGCTGAGCCGGCAGAGCGTGGAGAGGATCGTCTGCTACGTGAACAAGCTCGCCTGCCACATGTACGTCGAAGTGAGTGGACTGTATTTCGTTGATGTGTTTGATGAATAATTTGAGGATTAAAGTAGCTTGCTGGAAATGAAAGTTTAACATGTGTGTTTGAGGGAAAACTAAATTCAATGTAGTTTTCAAAATGTTTAACTTTTTTAATACTTTTAAAATCAAAACCTTATATGTTTTAAGCACAATTTATTTCAAACATAATTTTAATAATAATTAGTCTATGAATATATTAGTTAGCCTTTTTAGGTTTACTATCTTTTACATTGCTCTATTTACATACAATTTGTAAGAAAAACAATGGTTCAAAAAAAGTTTAAACAGTGTTATAGACCTCCAATTTTGTTCATTCAGTTGTTGCGTATAGAGTTAAAAAAAAGTATGAAAACGTTCAAAAAATCATTCAAACCAGGGCTTGTTGGATCGGCACGAGTTCCTGTCGTGGGTGGTGGAGGAGATGAGCCAGATAAGGCTGTACGACGTGCACGCGCTCTCCAACTTCTCGTCTTTCGTGCTGATGTACAACAACGAGGTCCTTCAGAACCAGCTGCTGGCCAGGAAGTTCATGTTCGCCGCCTGCCACCACCTCAGGTGGATATTCGCGGAAGACAACCCGTCAGTGTTTTGTCGTTTGGTTTTAGTTTTTATTTGTTATTTTTGGATATATGTGTATATGTGGTATAAAACGTTTTTGAGCTATCAGGTTGAGGCTATGAAACTGAAACCGTATTTTAAAACTTGAAGTATAATTAATTCTCAAATTTTTTATTATTGTTAATAAAAGCTCTTATATTGCTGAATGGATTGTTTAGTATTATATAAAGCTACATATTTGCAATGGATTTTCGTTTAGTAGATACCGTTTTAAACTCTACTTGTGTTTTTATACCATTTGTATTGATAATAAGCATTTAAAAAAATATTTTTTGACATATATATTAAATAATTTATTCAAAGTCACTAGAGACTTTAGTTAAACTCAGACCTTCAAACCGTCAGTTAACAAGCTCTATAACTAAGCATATATAATGTTATAAAATATGATTCTGTTATACAAATAAAGGTTTATACCAAAAACGTTTGTTCACAGAAGCAGCACTGGGAGGTCTCAACAGGAAACTTACAAGATCGCTCAGGCCAACGAGCCGGTTACCAAGGAAACGGAGGAGAGGGTTTCCAGGCAGCTGACCGAGAGGTGCCCCGCGCCCCTGCTCAACATCGCCCAGATCCTGTGCACCGTCGTCAAGACGACCGTGCTGTCGTGCCCGGGGGCGGCCGTCTGGTACCAGCCGTTCGAACCGGACAAGCTGCTCGGCTCGCCCCTCGACCTCCTGCCCTGCCCACCCTCCCTCCTCTTCCTCAACCTCAAGGAGTCGCAGCTGAGCAGGAAAGAGGATTATTTAAAAAACAGGGACCTGCACAGGTTTGCGGTTGTAAATTGATGTTGAAACTAGCTTTGAATAATTTTTAACTTTTTCTTGTTTGCAAGCTCGTTCAGTGGTGAAGCTACCAAGTAAATGATAAATTGAATAAAACTATGTTGTTTTGATTAAAAATATTTTCTTTTACGAAAATCCTTTTGTTTAACGAAAGCTACAATGTATAAAACTGTAAAAAGTTGATCAGTCTACTTGAGACAGGGTTGCCAAAAAACTAAAAAACCTGGGATTTTTAACAATTTTAACATGTTCAGTAGTAAAATTCCGATTTGAGGCAAAAAATCATATAAATAATTTTTTTTTCATCATTAAATTTTTTTTTATTATAAAACACAATAAAAGTAGCTTTGTAACGAAATCAACATTTAATTTTATAATTTTAAAGCGTGTGAATAAATATGGAATTTTTGTAACAATAAAATCAATGACAAGCTTTCTCAAAACAATTTACTCAATTTTCCAAAACAACATTGTTTATTCGAAAGAGTTAATTACTTTCCAATGAATACGTAAGAATAAAGTAGTTTTCTTTGCTTTTAATAAAAAATAAAAAAACATTTTGAAAGTAATAAGCATTCGGCAGTAATTTGCGAAGGCGATGTGCTCAAGTATGATGCGTTACAAAAACGTTAAATTTAAGATGCTTTCCATGAAACTTATTAGTATTCTATGATAATTTGTTTAACTGTGGTTTTAGTATAGTGTGATGTAGTTATAATGTATCTTTGTGTTTTTTTAATGCTTGTTAATAGAATATAAGCTTAGTTTCGATTGTTGTATTAATCTTTATACTTTACTATTCCCTTACACCCATAAAACCTTCTGCATTTATTATTTTACATTAGACACCACGCCGTGTTACTGCATGGAGATAGCTTTACAGTATCTTTTAAATGTTTTCCTACTATTTTACACAGTTTCTTACCTTAAACTTAACTTTAAACAATAAAAAACATACCCAAAAACGTGTACTTTTGAAAACGTGGAGAAAATTTGCCAAAAACAACTTGGCAACCCTGTTGAGATGTATAATTCATGAACTTGTCAATGAACTTAGATTTTGTACAACAGGAAGTGTCTGCGGTGTAGGGAGCGGGAAATACAGAAGAGATCGAAAGCCGCAGAGTCCAAGTGGAACGAGTACGAGGACTCGGTAACAGGTTTGTAGCAAAAAAAAAATTTACACCTTGCTACTCAGCATTGGTAGGTTTGAAATAAAGGTCGAACGGGTGATTTTGATTAACTGCTGAAAGCATTTAACTTATTGATTGAACTAGATCAATTGTATTTTAAGTCTTTTCTACCCAAGAAAGCATAAAGTTTTATAGTTAAAAAATTAAATTTATTATTCACACCAAATTAGTTTGTTTAGGAACTCTATCTTGGCTTTATGTGTTGGGAAGCTAAAGTACATCTAGATTTGTTGGGTTTAAATATTTATTGAACAAAACTAATGAAATTTTATCGGTTTTAAAATAATTTTATTTTTTACGATCCAAGTATTTTCTTTTGTATACAAGCAGTGATTAAGTTAATTTAAAAAGTTCTGTTCGGTAAATTAAAAAAAAATAATGGTATCAGTTTTGAATATGTAATCCGTTTTGGTTCATATAAGTTAGAAATGACTATTAGACATTACAGAAAAAAAAATTAGTAAATTAAATTGTTAAAAAGAGCATTTAGATGTCAAAAATAGCAGTAAAACATATTAAAATATTTTTTTTTTACACTAGCTTGAAAGAGAAAAAGCCGACTTTAAATTAAATAGATTTAAAAGAAGTGAAAAAAAAAACTATTTAAAGTTATAAAACGAAGAACGCGTTATTTTTGAACGAATCATGCCAACTTTAACCTAACTGAAAATCTGTCCCAAACAATAAATAAAAATAACCACACTCAAAGTAGATGAACAATTAATTAAAAGGTGTCACAATCAAACGAGTGTTGGGCACGTTGGAAACTTTGGACAAGTCTTACTATTACAAGGGAGAGACCGCCGACTTGCTGTACAAACAAATCTTCCTCAACAACAACTACTACGATGTTAGTTTTTCTCTTCAGATTTAAATTCAATCAATGTTTAAGCCGTGTAAGTTAGTATATTTTTTTCAAAATGCGCTGTTCAAGATCAATCTGCTTTTGTTATTATCTGTTTTTAGAAACAGCATTAACGGCTTGATCAAATTATATCTTCTACAGTTTTTAGTTTTGTAAATTAGTTTACGTGAATATAAGTGGTTTTATATAAAACAAAATTTAAAATTCAATTTAATTTTAGATTGACAAGAAAAGTTGTATGTAAAACCAATGTTTAAACGTATTATATAGGTTTTTTAATAAAATCAACTTTCCAGACATCAGACCAGTGCGACGAAGCCATAATAAGCCTGTTGTGTGAATGGGGAATCACCGAAAAAAGGAGTGGAATCCACAGGACCTTTGTCGTTGTAAACCTCCTACAAACTAGAGAGGTTTGTTTTTGATAAGTTTTGTTCAATAGTTTTTAAAGAACATTTACCCGTATGTTTTCAAAGAACTTAAATTGTTGTTTATATGTTTGAAAAAATAAAACTTTTTAAAATCTGACGAAATCATTGTAGTTATTTGAATTTATGTTTTCAATTCAAATAACTGTGACTCAAAACTAAAATATTTATATAGCCTTTTTACTTCAACGTTAAAAGTCAAAACTGAAATTTGTGAACAATTTTTTTTTTAGAAAAACATCAGAAACTACAAGGAGAATCTTGACAAGAGCAAAGAAAGGAGGAGTAGCCCGCTCTTCCAACAACTGCTCTACAATTTCCTCGACAAAAACGCACCGACATTAAGTTTGAAATAATATGTTTCAGTTATTACTCGTCGATGGCTATTAACAGGGTTGCCACTTTACCTGGAAAAGCCTGGAAATACCTGGAATTTGACAATTTAGGCTAAAATAACCTGAAAAAACGTGGAATTTGAGAAATTAAAAAAAAAACCTGGTAAAACCTGGAATTTCGATCAAAAAACCTGGAATTTTTAATAATTTTAACATTTTAGTAGTAAAATTTTGATTTGATACAAAAAATCTATCATATAATTAAGATTTTTTGTCATCATCAAATTATTTTTTATTAAAAAACACATTTAAAGTAACTTTACAGTATCTTTTCAATATTTTTATACTATTTAAAACAGTTTCTTAAAAAGAAATTAACTTAAAACTAAAAATAGACCCAAAAATGTATACTTTTGAAAACCTGGAAGAAATTTGGAAAACCTGGAAACAATTTTGAAAAAACGAGTGGCAACCCTGTATTAAGCTTATGTGGTGTTTTTTTTTCTTTTCTGAACATCCAAATAAAGCATGCTCAATCACTTATTTAAATTTAAAACAAAATATACACAAAAGCTGAAATTTGAAAAAAGTTACGTTTTACATTCGCAGGCGATCCGAGCGACAAGGAGGAGGTGCAGGCTTTCAACAACCTGGTCTACCTGTACGGCGAGCTGATCAAGCACAACGTGTTCTCCTACGAACACTACATAAACACCCTGGTCACCAAGGGCGAACTGACCCCGGGTAATGATAAAACCAGCGTGTTCACTTTATGTTTTTTTCATTTCGGCTTGTTTGCAGGATGTTGTTGTCTCAGATTTTTATTTGTTTGCAGACAAGATAAAACACAAGGAAAGCTTGCCCACATATGAAATTTTGAGGTGTTCCAACAAAATGTCTTCGAATAACCGCACCTCTCATCAGTACGGAACGTCCGGATCCAGTCTTCTCCGACAAGTAAAATTGACTTACAAACCATACAAATTAAACTTGAAAAATGTTTTTTAATCTGTAAGCTTTAGTTTTAGATAGTTTTTACTTCAATAGTAAAATGTATAATGATTCTTCATGAATATAAAATAGAATTTATCAAAGTTTTAATTAAGTTGTTTTTGATGTTTACAAACTCGTTTAACGTCTGACATTAAGTTGCGTCTTTCTCGTTTTCTAACGTGTTCTCTCATTTTATCAGAGCAAGGAATCGATCCAGAAGAGTGGTCAACTGGATTCAGACATCGACGGGGCAGGGTTGGGAATGGACACTCCAGCTCTTGATATTGACGTGTTTGCCAACGAAACTTGCGGCAGTGCCAGGTATCAGTTTATACTACATTATCAATGAAAACATTGATTAGTTTATGTTGACATTTAGTTAAAGCGTTTATCAGTTAGTAAATAAAAATATTCGAAAAACATTGTCGCTATTTATCAGACTCTTGATGTTTTCGGATAACAAACGAACTGCTTTATGTTTTGAATAATATTTTCAAAATATTTTATAAAACAACACAAAGTAAATACTTTGTGTTCAATTTTCAAGACACTTCACCGACGCGCTGCCTTCAGTGAGCTCCGAATTGAAGCAGGAACCTTCGTCCGTCAACAAGAAGCCTTCGTTAGGCAGCAGTGGCGGGAAAAAAGGGCGGGAAAGCGAGTTGTGGGGGTATGGAGAAACGCGCCACGCACAATACATCATGCACTTTCCCGTCGACACCGACGTTAGTAGTTTGTTGGTTGGAACACAAAAAAAAATTAGTAGATGAGTTGATAGTTTATTGTTTTTAAAATTAAGTTTTATTGTCGGGCGACTTTGAAACTGTTCTGTGCTTGTGTTTGATATTTTGACGAATTCAGTTTTTTTATTGTTCTACGCTTAAATTTTTCTGAGTACTAATTTTACTAAGACTTCTTCAGTTTCTATGTGTTGTTAAAATAACACAGTTCTACAAAGTTTTAACCAAGTTGTTAGGTGCATACTTAGACTTATAAAAATTAAGTAGTTTGAAAATTGTTGTTTTAATATACTAACAAAATTGTTTCGGATCTACTATTACAAAAATTATATTATTTAGCTAGTTATAAATTCAACGTGTGTTAAAAAATTATAAATGTTAACCTAAATTCATAGATTTTTTATAGCAGTCTAATGCTTTTATCAAAAAAAAATTGTTTACATTATTATAAATCTTTATTAAATTGCAACAAAGTGAAACCAATACTTTCTACCGAAATAGAGACATTTTTTAGCTTATTTCTAGCAAAGTTTACTTACCAAATAATTTAACATATGCCTACATACAGGTTCATTTAATTCATTTTATATTTTAAAACGGATCACTTTTTTAACACAAGTTCATATACCAGTTGGATGACGACGAGTTCTGGAACGAAAGGCTGATGATTTTGTACGGGCCCGGAAAAAGAAGGAGTGAAGTTATGCAGAATGTCAAGAGGACTTGCAAGTTCTTCACGAAATTGTTGAAAGGAAAGAGGACTTTCGATAAAAGTTCGACCAGTAAAGGTAATCTACTTTTACATAATATAATCACGTAGTTGTTTTGTTGATTAAATTGAACAAGTCGAAAGTATACATTGTTTTCTTCATCATTGCTAAATCTTGGTAGCCTTTTATATATTGGAAATTAATTTATCCTGTTGTGAAAACCTCCAATTGGTAAAATAGTAAAAAAGGTGATAAAATTTTTTGATCCATTTTCTGTTCTCAAAATAAGAAATAAAATGACGTTTTACAAGAAATTATATGTTTGGTTATAATTTAAGTCGAATAAAGTTGCAAATCAACAGAAGGTATGGATTGGGAAGGCAAGTGGCAACCCAGCAGCACAAACACGAAGAAGAAGTTCATCGGAAAGTTCATGAAAATGTCGTATTTTGACAGGAGAGTTGTCACCATGAGCGCTTCGACTTCGCTGCAAAACATGTTTCACAGTTACATGGTTGGAAGGTGTGTTTGAATATTACAGCTGCCGATTTATAAAACTTGCTTAAGTTGATAGTTTAAAAAAAGTCATGATATTGATTACATTTTAAGTGTGTGTTTTAGTTGTTAGAACAACTACACACATCACCATTATATTTGTTTATGTAATAAAAGATAACGCATTGAAATATCGAATTAAATGCATTTAAAATTTATGAAAAATAATTTTAAACTAACTCTTAATTGAGTTAAACATAATTCAAAAATCATGTAATAGGTTAATAATTTATTAACTTTTAAATATGTTAATAATAAGCATTTTTTTAAACTTAGTCAAAACGACGAACAGAAAAATATTTTGATAAACTGTGTTTAGTTAACTATTTTGTATTATGAAGATTTTTTCATAATTATCATATTGAATCTAAATAATAGCATTAAAATAACTTAATTACCTTCAAATTTACTATATTTAGTTTCAACTCTCAATAAATACTTAAAACGAATTGATATGTGTTAACTTATAGGATGTCTTTAAAAATAACCTGTTAAATACAGTTTTGTAACTCTAACGCTGACAAATAATAGTCTATAGTTTCCCATACTAGAATGCTTCAGTAATAAAACACAAATACTTAACAGCTTATTTTTTTCATATCTGATTTTCTTTCAAGATCGAGCAACCTGCCAGACATGCAGATAGTGACGTTGTTGTTCGGCATGATGGAGGAATCGTTGGACATATGGAACTTGCTTAACACGTGCTCGGTATTGCTGGCAAAACTGGCGACCATAAGGAAGGAAAATGGCGGGAAAAACAAGTGGTACTTCGCGCAAGTCACGCAGAGCGTTGTCGCCTCCCTCAGATACTACCACTCGTCAGTTTTGATTTGATGCAGTTTGATAGTACATACGTTAAAATGTTACATTAAGCTTAAGTTATAAAAGCCTAATGATAGTTATTCTTATTTTTGTTTAATCATTATTCTATTTTATTTATGTTTAAAACCATAAAAAACATTGATATTGATGGACCTCTCGTCAGTTTTGATTTAGTTAATTAGTTTGTTAAAATATATGTTTGAAAAGTTTTATGTGTTTTTTAGCTCAGTTAACAAAAACTTTACGATAATTTGTTTGACTTTTGTTAATTAAACATTTTATTTTAGTCGTAAATAAATCCATGAAAGCAGTAGTTTATGCTTTTTTTTTGTTTTATATTTTTACAAGTTAAAACAGTTACTATACTAGTTTTTTTCAATATTTACAGTTGCTTGATGCTCGATTCAAACTTGGGCAAGAAAGCGTTTCAGAGTGGATATTCTGTGCTAAAGGCTGGAAATTATTTGACCACTGGAAAGTTAACAAGTTCTGCAGAAAAGTATAGTTTTTTATAACTGTACTTAGAAATGTATCTGTTATTTAGTTTTTTTGCTCAAAAGTAAAAGACATTTGAACTTATGATTAGTAATCTAACTTTGTTTAGTTTAGATGTGAAATATTTTAAGATAACTTTCATAATGTTGTTTGTGTTCACAGAAATATACTTTTTCTGTTGTACGAGTTGTACCCAATACCGAAAGTGAAGCAAAATTACCCGGATTTCGAGCCTCAGTTTGAAAGTTTGAAGAAATTCATAACTCATTTCGGAAAGACTAAACCTTCCTCTTCTAATTGCAAGTTTGTTGTTTATGTTAAATATCAGCAACTTGTCTTTTGAATATATTTAAAGTTATTTGATAACTAGTTGTAATTAAATTAAGTTGTGTTTTAATAACTTGGCATATTTTTAAACAATTAAATACAAACTTTAATTAAACATTTATTTAAAACTATTGATTTAAAAGCTTTATGCACAGTGCACACTAAATTGCTTCAAATAGGTATTTATCTTTTACTTTTTTTAGTAAGTTATTAAACCAAATAAAAACTGATAATGTGTTACCGATCTAAATATTATATGTATTCCTTATTTTAATAAATAGTATATTCTCTTTTGTTTGTTGCAATTAATCTGCTGTGAACCTTAAGTGATAAACTGTTTTAATAAAAAAAATAAGTGTTAAATATTTAAATATTGTATATCTTTTTGCTTTGATATTTTTTACGTAAACTTTGAATATCATTTTCAAAACAAAGCAAATTGAAATGTCTAACGTAACAACCTTGTACGCGCGTAGTAGAACGCAAACTCGAAAGAGAAACTCTAAAAGGTACTCCCAGGAGATCTACCAGGAGTTCATCCGGCACCCGGACCGGTACGACCCGCTGGAAGTGGTGGAGCGGCTGGAGGCGATGGCGGGCACCCGGCTGGACCTGAACAAGAACGACAACCGCTACTCGTTCGTCTGCTCCGTCATACTGGCCATCTACGAGGAGAGGCAGGACCTGGACAGGTTGGTTGACTGGAAAAAATTGAAAAAGTTTTTCTGGTTGTTTTTTATGCTTTTTGTTCAACAGAACTGCTTTTAAATATGTGTTTTAGGAAAATAGTTTATTACTTAAAATAATATCGTTTTTTTAATATAAATATACTGAAGTTACTATAACTACTTTTATTAAAATAAATGTTGTACGTTTTCAACTTTTAGCTCCTTTATTAGACAAAAGTGAACAAGTTCAGGGTTTTAATAGAATTTTGTACAGTATTAAAAAAAAAAACTTTAAAGTTGGCTTGATTACAATGTATACAAATTTCTTAGCCAAATGGTATGTCTGTTGAAAGCCATAGTAATTTAGGCTTAACCAAACTCTGTACTGCTGTTTATATTTAAGGTATTCAATAACAGGGTGTTGTCGTTATCCTTGTTGTGTGCTGAAATCAACACGAGGTTCCCGCAGTTCGGAGCCGAGTGGCTCGGCGTCTTCCACACGCTTTGCACGTCGAACAACACGAGCTACAATGACGTCACAGTGGACATGCAAGTTTGTTTGTTAAAAGTAGTAGTTTTAGAGTTTAGCTTGTTTTTTAATTTCAAAACTTGTTCGTTTTGAAAATATTACTTTGCAAAAGAACGGTTGAAAAGTATTAAAGGTGAAAAGTTGAAATATGGATTAACATTGCAAATTTGTAGTTTGAAGTTTCTGTATTTTAAAAACATTCAAAGTTTAATTGTAATATTTTATTGTGTGGTTGAGTTTGTAATTAATTATGTTGTAAGCGCAGCTGTATGTTTTTAACTAAGATCGACTATTACAAATGTTGTTATTGAAAACATTTAATGATATAGAAAACGGTTTATGTTTTATTCTCTAATACTAGATCTTAAAGTAAGGTTTTTGTTTGTATAAAATAAATTTTTTTATTTAAAATCCAGATTTTTTATTCTGACTCCCCTTTAAAAGTTTTAAACAACATAAAAAAAAACCGTAGTAATACAATAAAAGGTACTCTTTTTAACAATTACACTAATGATAACACATGACAATTACAACCTCCTTTTTTATAGAGTAAAAAGACAAACAATAACTTGCCTTATGATTTAGTTTCTACATTGTTTTCAAAGTTATATAAAAAAAAATTCTTTTTTTTATTTGTTTAATACTTTTTTTTTATAGAAATAAGTCTGTATATTGTTTTATGATAAATAATTTAATTTAAACTTCTATACAATTATCTATTAGCTACTTCAAAATACTTTATTTAATATTTGGAGTCATTTGAATGTATTCAAAGCAAACTTTTTTGTCTACTACCAAATGTTAATTTGAATGTACTGTGTTTTTGATTGTGATATGCAAATTACCGTCCAATACTATATCGATCCATTATAAAAAACTATTTTTATATCTTTTTTTACGACATACTTTGTTTGTGCGAAATGTTTTCCTTATTAATTTCTTTATTTGTGCTTGTAACTTCATGTAAGAAAAACTTTTTGATAAACTTAATGTAGTTTTAATTATTCGTATAAGACTAAATTTAAAAATAGTATTTTTTATACAAATGAACAATGTATGTTGCATTAAAAAAAAAACGAAAAAATCAAAATAATGCAAGTTTTTTAGTATTGTTTTTATAAGTTATAAAAACTTTCTATAATCAGCATTCAAATTTTAGGTCATGAATGTTTGAAATCAAAACGTTAACAAAAATAATGTTATATAAATATACTTACTATAGTGTTTTAGAAATCAAACATACTCACAAACATTACTACTTTAAAATAGGAATAGGCAACGTTTTTAGTTGGCGGGCAAGTTGTAGAAAATTTAGTACTTGAAGGACCGGAGCATTTCAATTTCATTTACTTTACAAAAGTTACTCAATTATCCAATTCGATTTGAAAAAAACTACTATGTGACCTTTTTTACTACATTTATTATAAGTTTCAAATCTCCCTTAAATTGTACCTAAGACTATTTTGCTTATCATTTTAGATCAAAGAATATCTAGTGCAAGTCTCAAAACTTGGCTTAGCGGTTTAGTTTACATACTTGCGGGCTGCAGTTTTACCTTTTACGATCCCACTTGACTTTTGAAACCGTCGACGGGCCGTACGTTGGTCCATCCTTGCGCTCAAACTTTATTTTTAGCTATATTCAACTTGATTTGCTGAAACCAATTACTGTTTGTTAACCTTAACATATAAAGTTTTAAAAACCAACTGTTTTCTATCTTCAATGTAATAAACACAAAAATGTTAACTTGCAACTTTGTATTAGAACGAGCATTGCAGGCCCTCCGGAAACTTAACCTTTCCACAGATCGCGGACCCGGGCATCAGGGAGCCCCTCTCGCTGTTCCTCACCGTCCTCATCACGAGGAACTGCTTCTCGATAGACGCGTTCATCGACAACGTGGCCATGGGCTCCATCCTCAACCAGAACAACAAGTCCAACGGCAACCAGTCCCCCGGTTCAGGTTCGGTTGAGTTATAAAAAAATGATTTTAGCTAGCTGCGATTTTTTTGTTTGATTTTTTACCAGCTGCTAAAGGCGAAGTAAATTGTTTTTGCTCAAATATTTTTATTTTCAATAACAGTTGGTTTCGCAAACTTTAATTGTTGAACTCTGTGTTATTAATGTTGTTTTAAACTTATAGGATAGAATTTTTTTTCTGATATCCAATTGTTTTCATATTTCTCAACCTATCAAACTAAATAGCTTATTTCCTATACGTTTTTGCCATAAACGAACATTATAAAAACAAAGCAAAATTGTAGTAAAAAAAAAGCTGAAATCTCGGCTGTTAGTAAACATGGAGATATTAGGTGCGCTGCTGACGTGCCACATGCTGGTCCGGCTGTTCAGAAGCCCCAACGTCGGCCTGCTCACCGAGGCGGAACGGGGCGCGGACGGAGGCGAAGACGACTTCGGTCAGCTGTCGTCGGCGGACAAGCACCTGCTGGGAGCGAAGCACGCGAAACTGCCTCTCGGCGCGATCATAGCCGTGTTGAAGGGAATGGTGAATCTGGGTGAGTTTATGTATATTTAGAAAAAATACTGTACTGTAATCTTACCGTCGAGAGCGCGCATTTGGGCGCAAAGTGCGCACTCAAGATAGACATTATGGCATATTTTTATTTATTTTTGACAAAAACGTTAAAAGTTTTGCTTGGTGTACACAACCAGAACCTTAAAAGTCGTTGTGCAAAATACGATAGGCATGATGTTTTTTACTAGAATTGATTGGTTTAGCCAGTGTTACCATAAAAGTTGTATATTTTTGTGCTACGAAAAAAACCTTAGAAGCATTTTTATAGTTTGACGATTGTATCTAACGGCAGTTATTTAATAAAAACCGTTGTACCACGGTTGATTTGTATAAGTTTGTTTTTTAGAATAAAAAATTTTTTTTAGGTGATGTGGTCAGCACCAAAACGAGCGGCATAAATTACAACCAGTCCAAAAACTACAACAACGACTCCAAACCGATGAACACGGATTTTTGGTACGATTTTTTCGACGACATTTCTGACAATTCACCGGTGAGTTGCTCATATTAAAATTAAACTAACTCGTTTTTGATTTTAAACAAACTCATTACGTTCTAGCTTTTGTTTTGGTTGAAGTCAATAAAGCAGAGTTGTTACGCATATTGAAGTTCTTATTCCTTCAAATATTGTATGAGAAAAATCGTAGCATGCATCCGTCCATGCAATATTTATGTGTGTGATAATACTTTTAGAAACAATTAATTTACTGAACAAAATAATTCGTTGTTTTAAAACGTTCTTTAAATTCACAAGATGTAATTTAAAGGAATCTTCTCTACCTTAAGTTTTGATAAATTTCATTTGATGTTGTTTCTTTTGAAAAAACTGTTAGAAAAAATTAGATTATAATTTTGTTAGTCTGTTCATAAAATTGTTATATGGGCAGCTAGTACATCATGATAACGTGAAAAAATCACTTTTTTTTGAGTTCAGCTATCTTTATTTTGCTTATTATTTTCACATGTAAATTTCATTTTAAGGGGGAAAACGGTAGAAAACAAGTTCCGTCCAGCACGAATTCACCACTAAGTAACATGAAAGTTAACGTGGAAAAAGTGAACGATTTCGCTAAGCAGTGCGTTAAAAAGCTCTGCGCTCAGAGATGGTTGTCAGAACGGTATTTATTTTTTAATATATATATATATATTTATTTATTGTTTTATTTGGATTGAAATATCGGTATGAAGCAATAAAAGTTTAATAAAAAAGTTTAGATTAGTCTTACTTTTTTTGATATAGATATGCCATGACAAGCTTGCAATATTATATATGATAAGAAGTTAAGTTAAGTAACTTTTGGAACGCTAAATATTGTTTTATATATGTTTATTATTATTTTTGATTGTAATATCTGTGTGAAGCAATACTTAGTAGAAAGGTGTGTATTAGTATTTCTTAATTTTTTGAACTAAGTATAAACTAACAAGTTGAAATTAAAATATATGATGAAAAAAAAAAAGGTTTTAAGTTGAGGACATAAAAAGTAAAGAAGAAAATTAATAATTTTTTAGTTATATTTGGAAAAAATGATTCACACACATTATCAATACTATTTTATATGAAATTTTATAAACTGTGTACAAAATTCAATGCAAAAGCACTTTCTTTTATATTAACTCAAGTTTCAATGTGTTAAATAGACTGTTATAAACTTTTCAATTACAAATAACAAACTTCTGCAGCTACCTGAAGAGAAGCGTGAAAGGGAATCCGCTGTCGATACTGCAGGACAACAAGTTGAACGGCGAGCAAAGAAAGCAGTTGCTGCAGCACCTCTGCTACAACGACCAGGAACTCAAGGTTCGTTTTATAAGTTTTGTGTAATTTACGCATTTTTAAAATATTTACAGTTGCTGATAATTTGGACAAACAAAGCCAGTATATTTGCAGTCTGCAAAAAGTTTTTATAAATTCCTTCTAAAGTTCATAACTTGATAACAAAATATTTGGGGTTTAAAGCACTTCCTTTTGAAGTTTATTATTGTTATAAAATATATGGTTCATCAATCGTTTTCTCAGTCATTTGATTTTTAAATTTTATATTTTCGATGTCACTGCAGCCCTCTGTAGTTATTATTTGAAAAAAGTCAACATCGAGTTACTTGAGTTTTTGTAAAGAGATATTGGCATGAAAAAGTATTATACAACATATATTCAACTAATACAACCCAATTGAAAAAAAAAAAACTTTTGTGTTCTGTTTTAGTTAACAAACACTTAATAAGTTTCAGCCAAATAATTGAAGTGAGACGCGAGGTGAAACAAACTAATTTTTTCAAAAAGAAAACAAATAAAAACAAATAGTATTTAATCATTAGTTTTATCACTTGAAAAAAAATTCTCAATTTTCAACCAAACCAATCGCAGGATTTGAAGAGTTACGAGAACAACCAGCTCGCGTACATAGTGAACATACTGAGCAACGTGAACAGGTGGAACATGAGAAAGAGAATACTGGAGTTGACCGTCATGCTCAAGCAGCACGATCAGAAAAACATCGCGGAAATAATCGCCAAGTCTGTTACGTAATATACTGTTTTAATTGTTAAAATTTTCAATTGTTTCTAAAGTATATGTGTTTATTGTATATGTATTTGATTAACTAAATCGTTTCTTAAAGTATATTTTTGCAACTTAAATCTTCAGGTAAATATTATTTGTTTATTTAAGGATGATATTAATTTAAATAATTATACTTTTTAACATGGTTTTACAAATATTTTTTGAAATTGAAGCACAAATAAGTCTTTTTCTTCCTAATTAAGTTCAGTTTAACTTTTAACAAGTTCTTCTTTAAATTAAAAGCTTGCTTACAAAAAAGACGTAAACTTTAAATTTATCAACAGAGCAACGGTCGAAGTGTTCAAGAGGCACCAGCAGCAGGTGGACAGCAACCTGGCGGAAGAAACTCCCCAATTCAGCGCGATTAGCGGCAGCGATCTGGACGACAAGTGCAACCAGTGGCTCATCGCTCCGCTCATATGCAAGCTCGATTCCAATGTTTGTTTGCGTTGTGAATATTTTTCAATAAGGCCAAGTCAGCCGCACACTAAAGCTGAGACTTTGATGCTTTGGAGAGTTGAGTGGCGTCAGCAGTTAAGTTGCAGTTTGTCTTTGTCGAAGGTTTCTTAAAATGGGTGATGCCGCTCCTTTGGGGGAAATTTCAGCAATCAGGGCCGAAGTAAATAAGTATTTAAACAGTAAACGGGCGATATTAAAAAAAAGAAGAGTGATATTTTTTCCTAGTTTTGTTCCAAGGGGCGATTATAAATATGAGTTCATCAAACCCTGATCTACATTTATAAGCGTCTAAATCTAAAAAATATTTTACCAAGTAAATCATACAATCTGTTCTTTACATTTAAGTGAACTTTTATAATTACAATTAAAAAAATCACAAAATCAAAAAACAATCAAAGGTGCAAGGAACGGTGTTGAACGAGGCGAGCCACTTGCTGGAGGCGCCGCAGAGCTGGAACGCGCACAACTCCCACCACATCCACGCCTCCCCCCACCACTCGTCCCAGTCGCAGACGAGGAGCGGGTCGCGCAGCAACACCAGCGCCATGGCAACCAGCTTCGACGACGCCAGCGTGATGGGCGGCGACGGCTTCTCGCTCCTCAACAACCACGCGTTCCTGATACTCATACTAAACTGCTTGAAAGTCGGTTTTGCTTCCAAAAATAATAATTATATACTTGGTTTTACTGAAAAAAAAAAGTTTTTTAAGTTTTGATTAGTTCTAATTCAGTCAGTTACAAATAAAATTTTGAACTAATATTTGTTTGATAAAACTAATATTTGCATTTCCGTTTTAAGTTGCTATTTAACAAATATTTAAGTTAGTAGGTAGTAATTAATAGTGATATTATCATATTGTACTTTTTTAAAACTTATATTATATTTGTAGGGGCAAGAAGACCAACGTGACACTTTGCTGGATTCGCTCAAGTCGCAGATAACGATGCTGATCACCGAGTGGCAGTGTTCGAGGGGCGAAGACGCGCAAATTATGACGTCACAATCACAAAACACCGCGCTTCACGACGGCTTGAAACTGAGATTGAGCTTGGTTTGTTTTACCTTCAAATACCTTTAAAGTTTGACATACTTATACTCTTTGAACGTAACTTAGAAGTCTTTGAAAGTTTTTGGTACTGTTATTAAAAATTTATGCTGTTTTATAAACAGTAAGACTTGTTTTTTACTTAAAATATCTTAAAGTAGGTAGTTATCTATATGCATCAATCTTATGCTGGGTTGCTTTTTAAGTATTTCAATTAGTTATGTTTGAACAGAAAAAAAGTAGTAAAAAGTTAAAAAGTCTTGTTTTTAACATTTTTTGATACAATTATTTTGAACTGAAGACTAGCTATCTTTTAATATCGCGCTTGTATTAATGATTTTTAGATAAATAAAAATTTTCTAAAGTAAAAAATAAAAATAAAACTATATATTTTTATAGGTGGGAGGAATGTTTGATACTGTGGAAAATAATACAACATTTACTAGTGAAATTGTTATTCTGCTCACAAGACTCATCAGCTATGAAATGGTTGATGTTAAGGTTTATGATAAAATTACTGTATTCTACATAAAAATCTATTGATGTATTATTTTTTTATAACTTTGTAAAATATCTAACAAAAATAACTGAAAAATAGATTGCTTGTTTCAAAAAACACATTACTTTTGAAATAATTTGTTAGAATTTTAGTACATATATTCAAAATAAAACTTGTGTTTAAAACAATATTGCTAATAACAAGGCAAACGAAGGGACGTTGTTCAACACGGTGTTCGACATGATATCAATGTTGCTTCACCACACTTTAGGAGGCATTGACTGCAACAAGAGAGACTACACTAACATTGTTAAAAAAATGAAGGTTTGAAAGTTTAATAGAATTTTTATTTGTAAGTGTTGATAACTAATGCATAAATTTTATGATTCTAGAGCAGAATTTTAATTAAACAATAAGAATTTCTTATAACATGAATGAAAACTGTTAAAGCAAAAACGCACTGCTATAAATTTTATTCATATCTAACTGTGCATAACTAGGCATTGAATATTTGCACTTTGTTTAAAGTTGAACAATAAACAACCACAAAAGTTAACTTACAGGACAAGTAAGCCAGTTGAACTAGGAATAGTTATTTACCTTGCCAATAAACTAAACAGCTAGAATAAACTTGAAACATAAAAAACCAACAGAAAGAGATGGGAGAGCGGCAGTCGGACGGGTTGAAGAAGCTGAGGAAGCTGCTTCCGTTCTCCAGGAACGACAACAACTTCGTGCTGTGCTTCGAAACCGCGGGCGGGTCGAGCTCGGGGAACCACGACTCGATAAAAACGCAGAACTTCAGCTGCCCCTCCGACCCGTCGCGCGGCTTGCAGGTTTGATTTGAAAATTCGTGTTCGGGGGGTGGCCACAAAACATACAGGACCCGGGAAAAACCTGAAGTTTTAAACAGTAGTGAAAATTCGATTCGAATTAAAAAAATTTTCATATTAATAAAAACATTTTGCTGTCATCAATTTTTTTTTCAACCACATTTAAGGTAGCCTTACAGTATCTTTTCAATGTTGCTATACGTTCAACACAGTTTTTAAACTTAAAATTGGTTCTAAAATAAAAGTAGACCCAAAAGCGTGTACTTTTAAAAACCTGAATGATTTTCAGAGTAATTAGAAGAAATTTCTTGAAAACAAGCGGCCCCCCTGCATGTTAAATGTTATTATTAAAAAAAAAACTTTAGCTTCTATAACATTTTGACTTTTTCAGCATGATAAGGCTAGATAAAGAAAATCAAGTTGTTTTTAAGAACTCACTATGACTAAATTTTTTAAACTATTATGATTATTTTTTAGACTATCTCTTGTGTTTTGATTTTAAATATTAGTACTATTATATGTGAAAGCTATTTATTTTTTTTCATTGCCAACGAAATTATAGTAAAAATTGAAAAAGCTAGCGATTGCAGTATATCAACTTCATTAAAATAAAACTTCTCAGACTGATGTTTAGAAAGTTAGCTTTTATTTTGTAGATATCTTCAAAAGTGAAAATAAATCCGTGGGACCTGATAGAGGGGATCGAATCTCCGGCGCCAATGTGCCTCAGCTGGTTTGGCGCCAAAAAGATAATGAAGGAAGTCCCCTATTATGAGAAAGAACACGTCAAGTTGATGCAGCAGGAAGAAGAAGAAATTCAGTTTGTGAAAATATTTTGAATTAAAATTGAGAGAGATTTTAATTAGAATTAAAAGTAACTTTATAAAACGAGGCCTAATTTGTTTTTTTACTTTACAAGGTTTACTTTTTGGGTTAATAAATATGATCACATGACTGCATGTAGTGTTTTGTAACCAAGTTTCAATTTTACCCCTGCTTGTTACAAATAGTTTAAGGAAGCAAAGCCTGTCTTTTACGCAATAATGGTTTTGATCAGTTAACAATTCACAGCGAACACGATTAAACGACTGCGTGCAATGTTTTCTTATTTCTTAAATTCTTAAATTATTTTCTGTATTTTTATATATAAACGTCGCACACTCACACAGCGACCTCGCCTACTTCTTGCAACCGCCCAACATCCCGGAGGAGGAGCCGGAAGAGGAGGTGGTGCAGCAGCAGCCTCCCCAGCAGAAGCAGATGTTCTCGCCCTCCGCCAGCCACCTGCACCAGATCAAGCACCCGATGGGCAGGCAGATGGCGCACAACGACGTCATGAGCAGCCAGGTGCAGTCCATTCAGCAGCAGCAGCAGCAGTTGGGGAAGCGGAGGAACACCGCCAAGCAGCCCAAGAGGCCGAAAAAACAGAAGGTGAGTCGGTGTTGTTGAAGTTTGTGTGTAGATTCAAGATACGTACGAGAGAGTTACTAATTGTTTGAATAGTTGTTATATCAAGGCTCAAAAATATCGTGTTTTATTTATCATTATGTATAAAAAAAATAACTCTTTGTTTTGTACTCAAAAATTTAACACGAAGCAACATAATTGTCAGTAAAAAGAAAACGGAGTTAATTTGCGCGATGGACAATTAAAAAAGTTTGAGTAATTACTTTTTTATTCAGTTCGAGCCTCCGAAAAATGTTCTGCCAAATCGAGGGTTGGGCTTGCACAATGCGAACATCATGCAATCTAGAATGGGCCAACCGTACATTACTGATCCGTTCATGAAACCCGGCATGATGGCCGGTAGAACTTACAACATGCCGGCGAGGTACAATTACCCGGGCGCGCAAACCGAAATCAGCAAAAAAAGTTTGCGATTTTTTTTTGTAATTTAACATAATTTAATGTACTTTAGCGTAGTCTCAAAATTTATAAAACCATACTCTGTTTAAAAACGTTCAATCTAGGTCATCTTATTTGTTGTACTAGGTATTTCTAGTTCTTAGGTGCAAAGAAAACTTTTAGCACTTGATATAAGAGGCTAACAATTAATTTTAGTAAATCAAAAGGTTTAGAAAATTTTCCCATAGTTTGTTTTAAAATTTGAATAATGTACTTTGTTTATGGTTTAAAGCCCCAAGTTTGCAGTAAAATACTAACTATATTTCTAAATTTTATTTCTACTTAGCTATGTTTTATTTATTCATTATTTTGCTGTTTGAATGGCTATGCGTGATATTGCTTTTGACCTTACTGCGGAAGGGCACGCACATCTAAGACAACAAAACAGTTAAAAGTACCAAAACCCGCACTTTATAATGTAGTGAGGAAATACGAAGATCTCGGCAATACAACAGATCATCCCAAAAGTTTAAACGCTTTTGAGAAGGGACCCCAAACGCTCCAGTTTAAACTCAACATGTAAAACAGAAAATTGCTCGAACCCATATGAAGTTGCTGAAGACGTGTTACAACTCATCGCCACCACAAAACTTTCCTATCTGTCATGACATGATCAGCAGTTTTAAAAGCTTGAACATATTTACTGCTTTTGTGAAACAGAGCGCTAATTTCGACACACCTATGAAATTTTGCTCGAAAGATTACTAAAAATTAAAATTTGATTTTCTGACACCTCTTGGCGCAGAGACAATTTCCCCGCGGATGGAATCGCTGCTTCCTTCACCCAATTTAGTGTTTTTTCAAAAACTGACAGCTCTTACGACAAAAAGCTGCGGAGTCGTTGGTTGTAGTGGAAGTGGTGAACAATTGGTTGTGGTAAAAACATGGCAGAATTGGTTGCGTGGGACGGTTGAGTGTTTTTTAGAGTACGAGTTGCTGCTCAAGGAGCGTATATTTGAAAAGAATGGTGAAATGTTGGGTGCACGACGATTCAAACTCGACAATTCAAATTCCGACAACTCAAATTCGGACAACTCAAACTACTTGAATTCAAATTCGGATAATTTAAACTACGAAAGTTCAAATTCGGACAATTCAAACTACGACAACCAAACTATTTATTTTTTGATTTCGTGAGGCTTTCAAACAAAACACGAAACATGCAATTTTCGTCTTTTTTAACTGGTTTACAATTAATGTCACTTTATATTTTCTATAAACATTTTCCATACCCTCCATAGTCTAGATATACCATTTAGCCTTAAATTAAGTTGTTAGTAAGAATTAGAATAAGTTGATAATTTAATGAATTTTCAAAATATTTTTAATTGCTGTTTAACTTTTCTAGTTTTTTATTTATATTTTCATAAAAACAAAACTTTGTTAGCTATATATTTATTAAAGTTTATAAATGTTTTAAATTATTAATGTACATAGTTAAAATTTATATTAAGTTGCTAATAAGAATGAAAATAAATTGATAATTTAATGTAGTTTAAATAAAAATTTAATTATCATACAACTTATCTAGTTGTTTGTTTATATAATCACATAACTCTGTTAGATATGTTTTTAGTTAAGATTATAAATGTTATAAATTACTAATATAATTGAAACTATATTGTTAAAAAACTTAAAAGTTGGCGTTTTAATTTTTTTTTATATATTTTAAAAATAAGTAAATAATTGTAATGAGTTTAATAAAAAAATATAAAAACTAATTGTCTAGCGTTTTAGATATTCTGTTTTGCTTTATAAGAATAGTATAATAAGGGCATAGGGGAAAGTCCGACATTTTTTTTTAATCAAAAATGATATTGGATCTTATATGAAGTAAAAACTACGAGCCAGTTTTTATAGAGTAAAATCGTCCTATTGAACTTTTGAGATTTTGTAATTTCTATAAAAAGTTTCCGATACAAACGTATGATCCGCAAAATTTTCGAGGTCTGTTTTCTCGTAAATTTAAAAAGTCACTAAAAATCTATGTTCTCCTTCATTTCTTGAGCTAGAGACCTCAAACTTTCAGGAAACGTTCCTTTTACAGTTTAAAAGACTTTTAAAGTTGCGATTTCAAAAATATAAAATAAAATAAAAAATTTTGACAAAAAAAAAAGTGTTTTTTTTTTATAAAAATTTTGTTTTTCAAGGTTAAAAAGTTCTGCATTCAATCTTTTTAAAATTTAATAATATATTTTCTGTGAAAATTTAAAGAAAACTGCTTAAAAAATTTAGGAGGAGATATAATTTTAGTGAAATGGTCTTTTTTCGCGTTTTTAGTTTGCGCCTTCTATGAGGAACCTTTTGAGGTCACCGACTTTGATCGCTCATATCTCAAAAATTACGTTGGATTTTTCAAGCGGTTAAAATTGTCTGATAGATAAAACTCTATAAAATAAGATCAACTTGTAAAAAACAAGGTGGAACCACCCTATGCCCTCAAGTAGTTAACGTACAAATTTCTTGATTAAATGTTATTTTACTTAGAAATAGGTTGAAGCGCTTATACCTAATAAATAAAGCAGAGTAATAGTATTTAAAAAAATAATGTTTAGTGCATAAAATTTTGTTTTTTACTAAATAGATTTTTTGAATAATATAAATGTTTGTAATTAACACTAGAACTTATTTAACATGACATTTTTTTTAGGTGTTGTCAATGAGAAAATACGACTTTCAATTTTGAACAACAGCAAAAACAAACGACACCAATATACAGCGAGACCGCATGGGGTAAGTTTAAAAATCAACTTAAAAATTTTTTTTAAATGTCAAGCTGTTTTAACCTACCATTAAACGTTTTTGGTAAATTTATCTCCTCTTCCAAAAGTTCACGTCTCATATTTACTTGAATACGATTAATTCAAACCATAACCAAAACTTTTTGTAACAACCTAACACATATTAAACAAACAACTTCTTAATAAACTCACATTATATTTAGTTTTTTTTTAATATTAAGCTGTGTGAACTTGCCAGAAAACGTTATTTTTAATTTCTATCTCCACTTCCCAAAGTTCGCATCTCGTGTTTACTTTTAAAAACGAGGCCAATTCAAACCTTAACCAAAACTTTATTTAAAAACCTATATTAAACAGAAACAAACATCTTCATAATAAACTCATATTTACTTAAAAAACTACGCTTCATTCAAATTCTAACCGAAACTTTGTTTGACAGCCTCTATTAGACAGAAATATTAACCTTTCAAATATTTGAAACTCACTCATTGTGCAGACGGGGGGAATGAGCATGCCGTACAGGGCGCAGCAGGGGAGCTCGGGTCAGATGCACGCCAACATGCAGATGCAGCAGGGTTACTACCAATCGTCGCCACACACCAACCAGCGCATCATGCAGCACAACCCCGCCACTCAGAGAGGTTCGTTCAGTTGTTGATGTAATAGTACTGAAAAACTTGTGTGAGACACTCAATATTTGTTTTTAATTTGGTCTAAATTTTACCAAATATTTTATCTAAATATACAAAAGATAATCGTGTTATCAGTTGGGGCAGTTGATGAGATTGATGAAGCAGCTGTATATGTTGCATAACGTGTCTCAGAATTTACTCTGAATGTCACTGATTTTTTTTATATGTTTTCTCATTAAAACAATGAGTTTACCACCATCCAAGGTAGTTTTAAGTCAGGAGGAGGTATTGTTTAAAATAGTTTTAGTTTTGATATTCTAAACTAAAAAGTTGTTAAAGTTTTGTGTTGATTAAAATATTTATAAGTTTTGTAAACTAAAGTATGTAGACTGATTCTCTAACTGGGAAAAATTGTGTAACATACTCAATATTTATTTTTAATTTAGTCTAAATGTTACCAAATATTTTATATATACATACAGACAATAAATTATGCTATCTGAGTTGGAATCTCCAGCTATGATAAAATGTTTGCTTAGGTTTTTATTTTATTAAAAAAAAGTATCATTATTTAGCTTTTTTTAAATTTTTAGAGTTCAATAAATTATTTACAAGCTCAGAACATGTGAACTATGTACTTTTCTGTAATTTCAACTAAATTCAAAATATTATTGCAGCTTACCCAGCAGTGCAACGAGGTTATCCCCAGCAACCGGCGATGCCGAGTTACCAGGGAATGCAGAAGGGCGCTGGTTACCACGGGCAACGCATCACCCCGCAACCCGGATCGTACCAGCAACCCGGCATCAACCCAATGATGACGTCACCATACATGTCGGCCGGTCACGTGGCAACAGGACCTGGCAGGAGCAATCAGATTAGCAGGTTTTGTTATGAGAGCTTTGTGTTGAAATTTATTTTATTTGTTAGAAATAATTAATTTTTATAAACAGTGTTTTTCTAAAACCTAGAACTAATCTTTTTTGAAGTCAAAAAAAAACAAAACTTTTAGAAACTCTTTTTATTTTTAGGGTCATAAATGCAAATTTATAATTTAATATCAAATGATTAATAAGCAGGATGCAAGTTGGCGGGCAGAGCGGTTACCAGATGATGGGAGCCAATCAGCAGCAAGCTACAGTTCAGAGAACCAATCAGATGGCTTCGAATTCCCGCCAAATGCAGGTCATTCAACCGCAACAAGCCCAACAACCAGGAAGAATCATCAACACTGTTCGTTCGAATTGATTTTTTTATGGTTAAAAAATGAAATATTAAAACTTGTAGATTTTATAAAAATCCTAACTGATGTTCTATTTTTTGAATTATTTATTTTTGTATGACTTTATTAAAACTGTTCGTTTGAATTTGAAGTTATTCAATTTCTCAAACTTGTCTTACCTCATAGCATTAATGAATTTTTTTTTGATAACAATTAAAACCTATTTCGGATATCTGTTCTGTGGCTCATAGTTTATTAAAAGTTTAAACATTTAGTAAATTAAATAATAAAAAGGGCCAGCAGCAAAGTTATCCCGGGCAGCAGAATATAATGATGAGGAACACGAACAACATGCCGCCACCGTTTCAATGAACACGTGAGTTGTTCTGTCAGTGATTCTGTAGTTTCCTTATCAAGCATATCTAACTTTGTGAATATGAAATTAAATTTTAAGACAAGTTATGTTGTTATAATTAGACGTTGGTTTTTTTAGCTTGAAAATTGTTTTTTTAGCCAGTAAATTCTTATAATACAAGTGTACATAAATCATCAAAGTTAAAGTAAATAAGTGTTGAATAAACTTTGTTTATATTTTTAAAGAAGTAACTGTTATGGTGTTTTTAGAACTTGCTTATATGTAACATTTGTTTTTATTAATTTGTTTAAGGTTATTGATGACTATCTACTTTAACTATAAAAATTATTTTGATTGTTAATATATCATTTTCTAAATTCATAAATTTCAATCGCTTACTATTTCTGCTTTTTATTTTTATATGATTTCGTGTATCCTTGTACTTATAAAAAATGTCGTGTGAACACTTTATAAATTAAACTAAAAATGTCACATTAAGTTTTCAATTAGTGTAAATTATTTAAAAACATTGTACATTACTGTAAACTACTTAGAAGTATGTGGTGACAGTGTTTTTAATAATTGTTTTGTCTGAAACAAACTAGTATGTATTTATTTTTATTTTATTCGTCTATCATTTAATAAAAACTCAATAAAATACTTCAGATCTTCAATATTGTTAGGGTTTTGATCAATATAATACTAATTAATTTAAAAACCGTTTTTAATGTTAGGTATATAAAAACTCAAATACTCGATAACAAAGAGTTAATGTAGTTTTCATTCTTTGTAGAGCTTATTCTTGTATTCATAAAAAAAAATATTCAAAAAGTTACATTTTTTATTTGTAACAAGTGTATTTTGGTGGGCTAACTTATGAATATCATAACGCTTACAAATTAAACACTAATCAAAATATATAAACTTGTTTTTTAGTTATTAAGTTTTCCCAAGCCGTTTTAAAAATTGGAAAACCTTTTAAGCATTAAACAAGTTTTCCTTTCGTACGAGTAAAATTTAAATTAAAAGTTATATTTTTTTATGTTTTCAACATAACTAAATAAAAATTATATTGCTAATTATTTGTGGTTTTTTATTCAAATAAATTTAAAATAGTTTATTAATTGCTTATAAAGAACTAGTAAAAATTTATACGCTTGAAGCTACACTCTTTAATTGATTATATTTGTTTTTTATTTAACATTTTTATTGCAGTTATGAATATATCTTATGACATTCAACAAAATCACATTACTTTTGCATGTTGCTATATACTTTCTGTAAAAACAAAAAAACTAATTGTTTAGATTTATTTTGAAACAGTTATTTAGCTGTACAATTTAAATGTTTAACGATATCTATGTCCACGACTTCTTTAATTTATAGTAAAAAAGTTAGTTTTGTTTGAATAAATTATCTAATAGTAACACGAAGGTACAAAAGTCTACTAGAAAACTTGATATTACTCAGCACAAGCATATAAAAAATATTTTTTTATAAAAGTAATGCTTGTACGTTTAATTACTTACTGTTTAAAACATAAATAATCAATAAAGTTCAAAGCTTTTACATGTTTTTTATAAATTTAATAGATTCATAAATCTAATACAATTCCGTTTGTTTTAGCAAAAACGAACCTAAAAAAAACCTGATAAAACATAGAATTCTGTCAGTGGTAACAACCCTTGCTACTGATCATGAGCACCATCAGTAAGTCACTTGTTCCTTTTTCTACCGCCAGCTTTTCAGAAGTTTTGAATAAGCACGCTATGTGTGTTCAGACTGCTTGAAAGGCGTTGGGTGCCAGTAAACATAGTCAAGCATGTAATCCTGAGCTGACTTACACATATAACCGGTTTTGTCAAAAGAATTAAGTATGTCAGTGTTAAGGGCAGAGGATGATAAAAATATGTTGCTTGTAAATTTGACTTTTAGTGGGTCATTGAACAAATCAATAAGCTGCTCAAATTTTTTTAGTTCAGAACCTGGATAAGCAAAAAGACCTCTCGGTCATCGGGTTGCATACCCAACTTGGTCAAAATTATAATAAGCTACGAATGAAAAAAAAAACTTTACGGTCAAAATTTAAATTCTAAAAACGAAAAACTAAATAAAAAATGAAACAATTAAGCTTTACATTACAACATTATATACTTTTCTAAAAAAAAATATTTTTTATGCACATAGATATCTAATATTTTACACATAAAATATATATTAAACTCTACGTCAAAAGAAAATCTGAAATGTGTTTTATTTTCAAATTTATCAACACTTAAGCAAATAATTTAACCTTTTATATTATATGAGTTAAAGAGGAAAAAAAATAAAAAATATTTTTTTTATAAATAAGTTTGAAGTTTTTTTTGTAAGTATGTTTTCGAATTTAGACTTTACTATCAACTTATTAAAAAAAATTGAATTAAAGCTATAAAATTAAAATAAAGTAACAACAAGTTTATAATATAAAGCTGCAACATTCAAAAAAATAGTAAATACAGCTATATTCATAAGGAAAAAAAGCTTAAACTAGATAAAAAGTCTAAAACAAATATATCCTTTTAATTAAAACTGTCAGTTTTTACAAACTTGAACAAAAGTCTAAATATAGGAGTTTAGCTACTTTAAAATAATAATGTAAACAACCACAAAAAACACTTAGAATATTAAATAAGTCTTTTTTGAAAAATTTAAAAACTAAATAAAAAACACTAATAATCATAAAATAAGTCAACCTATTACTAGTTTCAAATTTTATCAGTGATTTCAGCTAATGATTTGAATATTTAACTTTCTTTTTTTTCTGGTAAAAATATAATTAGAGACTAATAATTTTATTTACACAGCTAAAATGTAGACTATGAAATTGTATACTAATACATTAACAAACTACAAACCGGAAAGAAAAAATATTACAACTTTCTACAAACTAGACTGGACCAATGCTATTAAAACCCAGTTAATATACTCAAAAAAATATAAATATCTACTCAGATGAAAAAAGAATACTAATCTACTATTTATAAGTAAATAAGAAAATCATGTTCATCTAATGTTAACTCTATTGAATTAGTTGATCATTTAATAAATAATCCTTTAGATCAACCTGGAACCTTTCAAGATGGCTTTGGTCTTTTAAATTAGCAGTTATGTCTGTCCAAAGTTTACTACCTTGATAAGCAATAACGTATCTAATATTTCTTATAACAAGTTTTTCCAAAAAAGAGGCAAACGTTTTTACTACAATTATGAAATGAAATAATAAATACATGATTTTTGACATCCTGCTTTAATAAAAATAACTTTTTATTAAATTCTTATTTCTACTAGTTTGACGTATGCTAACGAAATTCAACGGCCTACCTAGAGAATTTCTTAAATATAATAATGTTGCAGAAAAGTATTTTAAGCTTTCGCTTAAAAAATGTTTTAAATGTTCTTGAAATTATAGTTTCTTTAAAAATGTTTCCACAACTTATATTAAAAGTTAAGAAAATGTTTAAGTGAGTATTCGGAACAAGTTTAAGTAGACACTTAAAAATGATTTGATTGATAACTAAATTCCTAAATAAAATTATTCAACAGATTGTTTTGTATTTTTTTATTATAGACAAAAAAAAATCTTTTTCATTTCTTTTTAGTTTTCTTTTTCATTTCTTGCTGTTTTCTGTTTTAAAATCAAATGTTAAAAGCAATTAGCTACAACTTTTAAAATGTAAAGTCTAAAAACCTACTTTTTTGTATTGTGAATAAAACTTTAAAGTTTGGTAATTAAAACGTTTTCGACAAAACTAGTTTAAAGTGTTCGTGAGTTCAAATGTAAATTGAAGTTTTTTAGCAAAGTATTAGTTTTAAGACTTATTAATAGCCATTTTTATTGCAATTTATATGAATTTTAAGCGAGTAAAATGTAAATTTATTAGCGTAATAGCAGAGTAAAAGCAATAAAAAAAAAATCTTACGACAAAATTTATAAAATTACCCACTGTATACTATTTTTGACTAAAAGTCTCTTATTTGTAAATAGAACTTTATAACTTTGACATTACTTAATAGTTTTTGAGTCATATATCAAAACTTTATGCTTATTTACCAATTTTATCTCGGTTGTAATCTAATTAAGAGTATTATTGTAATTATAAAACGATTTATTTATACAATTAAAAATTGTTGAGAGTCGAATTTTACTTTTTCTAAAAATCTTACTTCTTTCTTTCATCTTCGGTTTGAGGTCTTACACCATCGGTTTCCTTAAAAGTGTTGAAGTTTTAAAATTAAAAAGTGATATAAAGCATGTAAAGTTTCAGCTGCTTTACGAAAAAGGTTTTGTTTTTGGAGCAGTGTTTATTAAGTCACTAAAAATTGTGCACCAACCTCGCAAATAGCGTCTATTTCTGCTTGGTCGAGCTTTGTTACGTCGATCAGTACAGAATCGTCGAGTGTAACTGTTTAGAGCATATTTGAGTGAGCATTAAAAGTTTTGTTTGCATAAAATTAACGTATTTACTGTTATTTGTAAGTTTGGTTTTATTTTCGTTCTTATGAACTTGGTACACAAGAATAACGGCAGCAATTTTTTGTTTCAACAATCGAACATCTTCAGACTCGTCGTCAATTTGGTCGGGTAGTTCGAAATTGTTTTCCACGTAATGCTGAAGTAAGTGTTCAGCAAACTAAAACAAAACACTTGTTAATATAAAAGTTTGTTTAAGAACAAAAAAAAGCAAAAATGCTCAAAATAAGTTTCCGTCTAAGGACTTCGGTTTGTGAAAAGAACTCTCGGTCATCTTAATAAACAGAAAAGAAGAAAATCATTAAATAAAGTAGTTGTGGAACTAACATTTTAGAGAACAAAGTTATTTGTTAAACAGATCAAAAAACTCGACTACGACTCGATGAGTATGTTTAATTACTACAAATCCTAACAACTCACTTAGCAGATTTATTTCTAAAATAGCTGTTTCAAAATTAAAACTAAGTCATTTATGCTTTTATATAGGTTACAGTTCATAAGACAAACTTATAATGATAGCAACAAAATTCCTTTGTAATACCTTCATGCACAGAACGCCCTCCAAAGACGCTTTCGTTTGCTCGTTTATCTTATCAATCGCATCCCATTTAATTTCACTATATCTTTTGTTTATACTTTGGCATTGTGAGTTTACCGCATCTCTTCTGTTATTGTGGTGCATGTACGGAGACCAACACTTTACTTCGTCAGAACCAGGTGTGTCAATCTAGTTTCAAGTTTAGAATTAAGTAAACTTCTAAAGTTGTGTTAAAAATAAAGTATAGGTGATATTAAAAACTAAGAAAACTGAAACACTGTATTAGTATGTTAACTCTAAAAAAAAGAATTATAACAGCATTTTTAACAGCCTAAGTTTAAAAAAAAACTTAGAAAAAAAAAGTAATTTTTGTAGTTTTATTAATAAAACGAACATTACTTGTTTTAATCTTATACTATTGGAAATTGGAGAAAGTTTATACTTAAGCACTTGAGTAAAAGCAATTGAGTACATTTGTTAAGCTATGTTTAAGATACTTAAATTTCAGTCTAAGTATTTCTTTATATATTTAATTTTAAAATCAAAATAAAAATGCTTGTGGTTTTATAACATTTAACTTTTCTTGAAGTTGTTTACTTACTATTTAGAATTAAATTTTAAAACTTGACAAGTAAAATATTTATAACTTATTGACAAATGTAAAATAAAAACTTGTAAGAAAATATATTATAGAAAGTATTAAACTAGATTCAAATTCTCAAACTAATTGAAAAAGTTATATAGTATGCCTAGTAGACTGAAACTACTTATAAGATCAAACTTCAATAAAGTTTTTGAATAAATAAACCTCAACAGTTCTTATTAAGAGTTTAGAATTTTAATTGAATATATATATATATACTAAACTATCTAGCAGTTTTTTTTTAGAAATTTGTATAAATAGATATTAAAAAACAATATATAAAGTTTTAATCAGTTGACCGTTTTAAATGCTTTAACGTATGTTTAATTTACATGCGCAAAAAATAAGGCTGCGCGACAATTCTAATTCGGACATATTAACTCTGACAATTCAAATTCTTAAAAAACTTTTAAAGGGTCACAAGTTAAAACATGTTATTATTTGAAAAAAATGCGTATTTATGTCTAACTAACACCTAGAAACTTTTTTTCTTGAATATTTTTGAATATTTTTAAAGATACACAAAAAATGTTTTAAACACAACTATTTAAAGATTAGAAATAATATTATGCTAAATGAGATCGTAGCGAAGCAAGTTCACTAGAATAAATGATAAAATAATTTCACAGCACTCTTATTTTATTAAATTAATATATGTTTCTATGTGTTAACAAGTTACAATTTAGGACACATAAACATATGTAAGTTTAATAAAGAAAGAGTACTGTGAAAAATTGTTATTATTTTTATAACTATCTTATTCTTTTTAGTAATTTTAAAAACTCTATTTTATTTTGTTTTCAACAAAAATAATTGTTTGTAGTTATTATTTAAACATTTATACACATACTGATTTTTTTAAAAACATACCCTTTTTCTAATATTTTTTCTTTATTTGAAATTTCTGAATTAAAATTGTCATGTAACCAAAAATTAGTTGTCAAAAATTAATAATCTCTACAAATTGCTAACCATCAAGACATATTCTGAATTCTTAGAGCTTTTAGTGTTGCTTTCGCTTTTCAGATCTATCAACTTGAAAGATATGTTTATGTTGTCATGATTTTCGCTGTTAAGTATACACTTCATCAGGTGTATGTAGAATTCTATCAATTTTTTCGACGGATTGTTGTTCAAGGTTGCGAAATCTTTCTTCATCAGGTATAAGCTCTCATTTTTGTATTTTACTCCCGCTACTAAACATCTATCACCTAAGATTTCTTTGGCAGCCTTTACTTTTTCCTTGACCTATATTTTTTTGATAATTTATCTTAACTAGTATGAGATTTTTATCTAAAAATTTAAAACTAAAAATGATAAGATGCTATCTGTTTTCAATTAAATGTTTGTAAATTGATCAATCACTATGTATATATTTTTTATAATATACAGTTTCAATTAGATAAATACGATTAGGGATATTAGCTATGGATAGTATTTTGAGACTTATTTTTTTTGTTTACAAGTACTTATTTTTAACACAATTTAATAACTTATTTTCGTTTTCTCACTTACTTAGATAAAATATTAATTAAACTTAAAATGAAAAAAAAGCTGTATTGAGCTTTTCTCGGTTTTTAAAAATATATTAAAGTAAAAAACATGCAATTATAACTTTTTGAAACTCACTGTTTTAAACTTTTTTTCTTCATTTATGGTCTTTATATATCTACCTGCAAATTAAAACGATAAAATATAGGATAATAGTTTGCAATAATAGTTTTTTTGACTTTTTGTTTAAACTTAAAAAAAATTAAAACTAAAACGTTCTGAAATTCAAATTTTAATTTCTTGTTATGCTGGAAGAGTCTGATAACCTTTGAAAATATACTTAATTGAATTACAAAAAAGCGCTCAAAACATATAGGTTTAGGACATAGTACACGAAGAAATTTTAGGTTATCGAGCCATACACCACGGATACGTTTTAACGTCTTGTCCAGGACAAATTGTTAAAAAAAAGATTAATACTTACTTAATTTCATCATTTCAAGCTCATTGGCCACACTCGTATCTTTCTTAGTGATTGCGTTTCTATCAGGATTGTTCATAAAACTTTCGTCTAAATAGTAAGAGTAAAATAGTAAGAAACTGTAAACACAGTTTATTATCTGATGCTACGTTACAAAATATTAAAATAGTAATTTCTAAGTTGAACTTATAGGTCAGTGTAGTAATAAAAATAAAATTTATTGATAAGAAATTTTTGTGTTTCAAAATTCTTAATAAAATAAATTTTAAAGCGTATAATTAAAATTAAACTTTAAATTTACTTTTTTTAGTAAAGCTCTGTCTTAAAGCACCCATTATTTTTGTTAAATCAGTTTTTTATGAATTATTTGTACAAGATTTTATCAAAAAAAAAAGAATCGAGTTTAGTAACTTTTTCTACGTATAATCTAACCTTTTGCTTTATACAAAATATTTAAATCATAAGTGTAAATAACTGTATCATTAAATTTGCAAGAAGAAACTTTTGTTCAGCGTCATTTTGCACGAGGTGTCAGTTTTGAAACTTGTGCATGAAAGGTAACTTTTGCACGACGGGTAATTATTTTACAATAAGTCAATTTTTCACAAGAGTAAATAAATAAAAATATAAGTAAAGAATGATATAACGAAAGTTAACGATAGTAAGGGTTAGGGGTAACAGTGAAAAAAAAGTAAGAAAAAAATATATAAAACAAATAAAACACTGATAATATTTACCGACCAAGGGTATGGTAAGATTGATAATTAATAAAAAGATAAAGTTAGAATAGTAATAAGAAAAAATTAAAAAGTTACTGACCAAGGTTAAGGTTCAGAGGTAACAGTGATGGTAAAAATACAAAAAAGTAAAAAAATAATTTTAAAAACAGTAAAATAAGCAAGTAAGAATAACCTGTGCGAAATTGACGCTGTACAAAAGTTTCTTCTTGCATACTTGATAATACATTTTTTTACAGTAATGATTTTAAATAGTAGGTATAAAGCAAAAGTTCTTTAGGTAAGTTTAATTTTTCCGGTACACATGTATAAAAATCTAAATATAAAAAAAATGATTCAAGAAATGAAAAACTTTTTACTTTTATTTGTTACAAGCATAAAAAATAAATAAGCATAAACAGTGTACAGTGTATATTTATTATTAAACTTTCTAAAGTAAAGTTAAAAAATTTTTTTTTTTTGCATATGCTCGTAGATATCTTAATAGATTGATACTCGTATTTATATAAAGTAATCTTCCTCTTAAGAACGCATTTTGAACAGCCAACAGGTAGTATGTAGCTAAAAACTATCATTCTAAATGAAAAACTGCATTTCGAGCACAAACATTTAGTCTTAATAGCGCGAGCTCAATAGAAATAATACTTTAAAATTATTTCAATAACAAATTTTCATCGCAAAAATTATCAAGTTTTAAGATACAGTGTTTTTAGTTCTCGTATAAATTTAACCTGGATAGCTACCATTAAACAGTTTATCTTCACTTATATTCTCTGTTTTGGATGTGTGCAAAAAGGTGGTCTAAGATAAATTTTATTTCTAATACATTGATAAACACAGCACAATGAAACTGTGACTTTTGTAAAACAAGTTATTTTTGTAGCTACTTTTTTTATCGACAAATAAATTTTCAACAAGACAAATACTTAAAGCATCAAATAACTTAATACTCTAGTTAAACCGACTTTTTTCAGTGACTGCGGGTAGTTTCATATCGTCTGCCTGTTTTTTTTTAATGTTGAACTAATTAATTTACAGGATTAAATGTATTAACACAACAGCAAAGCTTTAAAAAAACAATTTAGAGTTATCAAAATATCTTCAAAGCATTTTTAAATTTTATAATTTATATTTATTTTATCCACTTTAAAATAAACTAATATAACTCTGCTCCATTTAAAACAGTTTAAAGAGCTTCAGATAAAAAGTTTTTTTTTTATAATTTATATTTTAAAGTTTATTTAAACTAATATTTAAAGTTCAAGCTAACTAAAACTTCATCTGCTTTACTGTCGTCGAAATCTTTTGGTTTAACTAAGAAAGGAAACGTTTTCTTCAGTTGATTAGGACCTTTTGTAATAAAAATAAAGTTATTGTTTAATACCTATATTTCATGGTTTCATTAAAAAATACCAACTACTTTTTAACCTAAAATTTAGTGTTTTACAAAATTTTTATTTTTACTCATATCATGATTATTGCAAGTCTCGTTTTCATTCAAGATATATATACATAAATGTTGTTATACTTATTATATATAAAACACCATTCTTAATTCGGTGAAAACTGTTTAAACGCATAAAGACATGAGTTAAAAAAAAAAAAGATAAATTTTTGAAAAGAAAACTTTACTGTGTAACTTATTATTAAGGTCAACAAAAAAGTAAACTTATGTATAAAGATAGATAAAACCTTTATTTTTAATTCAATAATATCCTTAATTACACAAGTTAGTAAACCACATGTATTTAAACTTAGAGTGTTATCCTAAAAATTATTAAATAGATAGTTCGGTGACATTAAAGGTAAATATCATAGTTCTTTATTACTGTACCAATTTTTTTTTATGTAGCTCGAAGTCAAAGTTATACTAGCATAAACGTTTTGCATCCTATAAATAAATATGAAAGTAAGTTATATTTTGAGAACTTCATAGATCAGACAGGCTAAAATTTTTAGTTATAAACTTTAAATAAATTAGTTTAAAATTTAAATTCTAAAAATTGATTTTGATAGAATAAAAACTAAATTAAAGTGTTTTTTTATATCATTAAGATGAGTTATATGGTAAATATTTATTTTAAACTTTAATTAAGAAATAAAAACAAAACAAAATTTTTTAAATCTTTAAAAAGTATTTTATTTATTAAGAAGACACAATACAATGTTGATGGTTATGTTTTGATTGTTTCTTTTTTTGCTAATGTTGGTTATAGTTTAACTTACATGTACTATATTTAGCTCACTTTACTTTGATAATAAGTTTTTATAACCTATTTTGCAGAAATTAATACATTTTCAATTTCTTTAAGCTCATGAATTTAAATCAAAAGTATAATTAAAGCAAAAGAAAAACTCTTAGCTAAAGTAGAAAAGGGTTTAAAGCATTTACAAAATCACTTTTTTCTCGGACAAGTAGATTGTAGGAGTTAAGTCTTTTAAATTTTTAAAGGTATTGAATTTTGTTAATTATAAACCGGCAACAAATAATTTCGAAATTCAACCTAAAAATTGGGAAGCTTTGATTCTACAAGCAATATGAGAATGTGTTGCTTTTGGTCCATTCAGGTACACGTGTTCAAAAATATATTTCATAGAATATTCATAATCACCAACAGGCATCAAAAGTTCTTTTAAATAATTTTCATACAACTGACCCAAAAACTGCAATGCGTTATTGTTTTATTAAGTATTCGTTTGTACTAAGCTATTATACAATGTACATCTATTTACTAGAAAGAGAATAATTAGGAGAAAAACTAGAGAACAGGGTTTCCCAAAAACAGGCAATATTTCCCCGATGTGGGTGGTTTTTGACTAACAGGCATTAATTAGAAAGGAGGTAAACATGCAAATATAAAGTTAAGTAAAAAAAGGGTCTAAATCTAACAAAGAGGGCTATACATTTTTTTTTACTTTGTTAAGTAAGCAATTGCAAAAATGAGTTTAGGAAACCCTGGTTTAGAATACTAGGTCTTTATTAAGTTAGCAGTAATAGTTACTGACAATCAGAAAGTTTCTATAACCTCAGTTACTGAGGGTAAACTAAAACAAATATAGTTTCAACTGGTTTAAACACCTGAATGTACGTGAATCTTGCTGGTTCGAACTGTTTCTTGCTGAAAACGAACTCATCAAAAAAAATACGACTAGAGTGACTGACCTGAAAAAATAATAAGTGACATTGAGAAAGAAAAAAAAAAACAGGTACCAGCAAAACCTTCATTTAAATTAGTCATTGTTATATAACTATATAAAAAGCAAACTTACTTTTATACGAAATTCGTGCAACGTTTCATCGTCTTCACCAAGCAAACTAATTTCAAAGTCTTTGTGTTCTGGGTAGCACTTCTTAAGAAATTGATGATAATAACCAACCAAAGCTAGAGTTGGATTTGTATACAAAGAATCAAAATCCTCAGTGCTTAAAATAACTCGAGTTTTATTATCCACGAACAATTGCAACTCCAGCTCGTCTGGGTGGCTAGCTTGAAACTGATAGAAAACAATGTGTTTTTTAAGCTCGCGTAAACTGTTTTCAACAAAGTAATGATATTTTTAACTTACAATTACGTTTTTCTTATGGTCAGCTAGCCATGTGAAAAATTCATCTGTAATAAAAGTGATTTGGTTGTGTTAAAGGAACTAAAACAAAAACCCATGTTTAAAACGGTTTAGTTCGACAAACATGTTCATATCTACCACAGTTAGGCTAGTTTCTTTATGCTAAATACATATCAACAGGTTGTGTAACAAAAAGGTAAAGTAATAGTAAAGTGTTTTCACATTATGCAACTAAAATACATTTTAACCTGGTGTGTTGCCACTAAATACTTCAGTTTCAGGTCTTTTAGTTTCTTTAGCACGTTGTTCTGTTGTGAAAGACTTGTCAATAGGAATGAAAGTTAGGCAAATATTTTGATAACTGATAATTTAAAAACAAAAAATTTCATACAACTGCTTTTCTAGTTGTGTAGCTAATATAAAAAGCGCTTTTTTTAATTGTAAAATAAAATAGGTAAAACCTAAAACATGCATTTTTTGGACGGTAGAGGAAATAGTTTGGCTAAGATAAATTTGAACTTCTATATGTTGTTCTTTGTAGCTAAATAAGTCAAAATTTATATATATATATATTTATTTTTAGTAACAAAACTGACTTTGCTTCTTCATCCTTGACTCTCTTTTTTCTTTAATTTTATCTGTTAAAAGTACTTTTTTAATAGAAAGGGTTTAATTAACAAATATTCTAAACTATAAATATAAACTGTGTAACAACCTATATATTTATAAAAGTCCAAAATTGATACTATGAAAACTTTAATTAGCAGCTATTCCTTTTCAAAACAAATAATTAGTTGTATTTATAAACACATATTTGAAATTTAGTTCACACATCACGCTCTTAAATAAAAAAAATATTCAGAATAGAGAGGTAGTTGCTATTTTTGCGAGACACTCTTTAGTAACATAAGTACATAAACTTTTTGTTTAATGTACTATATATTTAAACGAAGGTCTCAAAAACTCATTTTCACAAACGTAACTTTGACGGAAATTTAAAAATTGTAGCCTCTTTATTAGTAAATTACCATTTATATTTTTTGCTGCCTTATAAACAACGCCCCCTTTTAACAAGAATTTTCCTAAAATGGACAATACTAATTAAAATTATTTTTTTTAAATTGAAGTTTGTAAAAAAAAACTTATGATAACATATTTTTTTAAATATATAATACGTAAGCAAGACGTTCCCAATTTATTTTATCAAACCGACTTTAAAAAAACAACATTAATAATGATATCTATTTTAGGGAAATTTAGTTTAAAAGGGAGCGTTATTTAGTTAGGCGGCGAAAAATACAAACGGTGATTTATTATTTAAGAGACTTTAATAATACATTATATAAATTAAAGATTATATAGTACACAAGCAAAACATTTTAAAATAATTGAACGAAACCTTTTAAGCTATAATTCATAGAAAGCTAGTAAAAAATAATAAATTTTGCTAGAAATTAAATTCAAATTATGAGTTTTAAATATTTCAAAATTATAATTAAAAATAAAAACTGAAGATTACAAAATATCTAAACATTTTTAATAATGTAGTCAGATTAAAAGGTACCTTTTATTGACTGCTTTAATATTTGATAGTCTTCGGTTTCGATTGAAGTACTACTGAGTTGTTTATCTAAAAAGTCATTTATACTTACAATAAAAGTTTTAAATTTTTAAACTAGCCATATGTTTTATCGTTTTATACTAAGCAGCAACAGTATATTTATTTATTTTTTGGTAAAAAAACTAAGAATATTATAAAAACAGAGTTTTTTTTATTGATAATTAAATCTGTTATAATTTCAATGATAGGTATAAAACTATTACTAGGTACGAAATATGTAAAAAAGCAATTTTACACTTTTAAAACTGATCATTTTTTCTCAGTTGTAAACACCTACTTAACGCCTTTGTAAAAATTATACTTTGATAAACAAAATTAATACATATACAGAAAAAATTGCTTAGATAAATTAAAAAAGGAAAATGCATTATATATTTATTAATTATAAAAAAACACTCGAACTTATATGCACTTTGCTTTGAGTCAATCATTCTGCTAAGAGTGTTGATTAAACACAAAAATTAAACTTGATTTTTAAATTTTCACATCTGTTTCTTTACAAAAGATAGACTAATCTGATTTATAATAGTCATATACTGCTTAAGTTTTATCTAAAGTTTAATAAATTTTTGCAAATTTTAGGTAGATTACGGTTACATAAATAAAGTTTTACTTTGATTTTCCTCTGTGTCAGTTTTTGCTTCAAATGTTTCGTTAGGAAGACTACATTTTCCATTACTTTTAGAGTCATTTGTAGTTTCTTAAAAACAATTAATCAAGATAATTTTTTTAAATATTTAATTATTTCTACTACTAATTATGAACAATGTATCTCGTAAAGCATAGTGTCTAAAAGTATTTCTTACTCTTAAGTTTTGTTTTTTTCTTCGACTTAATTGTAGGACTACTGCTTTTTTCTTGAGGTAATTTAGAGAAAACTTTTCTTGTTTCTTGGTCTTGGTTACTTGAATTTTCCTCAGTAGTTTTTATCTTTGAAACTTTCTTAGCTAATTCATTTATAAATGTTGTATTCGGGTTTTATTTAGCAAATTAATAAATGTTTCTAAACAAAACCTGTATATTTGAAACTTTTAAAGCACTTGAATGTGCAAAAATTGTTATAATTACAGTAAATAAACATACATTTTTTCTTTAAAGTCATAAAAAAAAATTATAAACTCGAAACTAAAACTAAACTATAAAACAACATCAAACACCAGACAAATATCATTAACGAAAATTTTTAACTTAGTTTATTTTGACTTTTTGTTTGTTCTTACTTACATAAATCTATTAAATATAAAAATTAAGCTTCAGTTTAAAAATAATTTTTTTCACAAAAATTATCAGTAAACACGTATAAATGCCTTAACTTAAACATACTATAAGGGCATAGGAGATTAGACACTTTTTACGTGATGATGTAATATAATGATTTTCATTTTCGCTAACAGTTCAATAGGATCTTTATGGAGGTCTAAGTTAAAATGGTAAAAAAAATTATATTAAGTTAAAAAATATCGTCTCCTACAATTTTTATGCACTCTGTATTAAATTTTTAAAATGTAATCTTAACTTTTAATAAATAATACTAATGTAGGACTAAAAAAGCACTGGGTGAAACAATTTGCACACTAATTTTCTTTATTGTCCTCCTAGACAAGACTTAAAAGTACACAAGTGGTGTGCGACTCGATAACCGAAAGGTTTTTCGTGCACCAGGTCCCAAGACCAATTATTTAAAGCGCTTTTTTGATGTTATTACAATATTAACCTGTCATTTGTTTTTACAGGGCTTTCTTGGACTGTTTTAAACAAGTTAACACAGTTCAGCAGAGTCCTGTAAAAAAAAAGTAAGTACTGCAAGAAAAAAAAGGAGTAAAATTAGGTGAATACGTGCGTTCACTTTAGAAAAACTAAAATTACTTTAGATTAATCGTCAGTACTAGATACAATAAATACTATGGAACTAAAAAAGTGAATCAAAAGATCAATATGATTTAGTTAATAAGTTTAGATACTAAAGTACTATAAAATGCCATACAATTATCATGAAAAACATGTTATTGTAGTTAAACATGTTTAAAGTTATACAAAATAGGAGTCGAATTAAACAACATATATTGTATTGTATACTATTTTATGTTAGTTTATAATGCTTATAGATTATCTTTAGTGAAGATCTATTTTCATCTACGTTATCTTCTATTCTTTTATTGCAGTAAGTATTATTTTTTTATTTACGACTCTATGGAGCTAAGTTAACTTGTTTATCACAGAAAAAACATACGTCAGTTTAATTAAGAAAAAGTACTGTGCAAATTGTTTTTTTTACATATTCCAGCGAGATTGTTTTGATAGGGCCTTTATTAACAAACGATTAGCTTGCAGTTTTGAATACTATAGTAAAAATATGTTTTTTCTTAATAAAAAAAAAAATATTAAGTCATTTTGTTTTTTTTAAATCGTAACAATAGAATTTTTTTTGTATGATGGAAGAAAAATTTCTAAAAACTTAAGGTCAATAACTTAAAAAAAAATATGGTTGAATTTTAATTTTCTAGTATATTAACCATAAAAAATTTGGTCGATACGTTCATATCTGCAACTTTTTACAAGAACGACTATACATCTAAATTATGTCACATTTCTAAAAACTGACTTATAGTTGAAACTCTATGGTTTAACATAAGAACCAATGTTAGTTTTTGTAAAACAAACCCTCATACCCTTATGCCTTTAAAAATAACTAGTAGTCAATTGATGTTTTCGTTGTTTCTAGTACAGAAACAAATTATTACGATTACTATTACGATTACTTTTTACGAATGTAAAACTTTAACATCGATCGTTTGCGACAAGATTTACAAAAGAGTACGTAAATTACTTAATACAAAAAAAAAAGCTACTAACCATCAAAACTTTTATTACAGATGTTTTGTATCATTGTTTCCATCAGACATCTCTTGCTTGATTTTGTATCTAAATGAAAACAGTAAATAGAAACAAAATATTTGGTTTTTTTCGTTTGGATATATCATAAGTGTTTACAGCCTAATAATAAATACAGGTATTAAAGATGTTGATAAATAGGATACAAATACAACTTTTAAATACTTAAATTTTGAAATAATTTTTAGTCTATTAAAGACGAGAGTAGTTCTAGGAAGTATTTAAATCTTTAATATGCTTACCAACTGGTAGGTTATTTTTGAATAGAGAATTATCTAAATACAATTTTACGACAAATTCTTCAAAGCAGGGTTTCCAAAGTTATGGGCCATGACAGATACTCAGCGGGCCATGAGCAGCAAAGGGGCCAAAGGGGAGCCATGTAGTTAAGGAGGCACAGGGGATCATAAGGTCATAATTTGAAACTTAGATATTCTAAAATTGTTGTTGTAAAGAAAAAAAAAGGTTTTGGGTGCTTTTAATGGTAGTTTTTTAAGTAAGTTTGTTGAAGGATGCAATAGCTTTTTTAATTTCTTTAAAGGGAGCCATTTGGAAAAAAGTTTGGGAAACCCTGCTTTAAAATTTAATATGAATTTAAACGCTTATTCTAGATATGTTGAAACTAAATGGAACTCATCAAATTACTTAATTGCCATGCAAACTAGAATGCTTTTTTAACTTAAATGTGTTTTTAATAAATATACTATTTTATTTAGGTATCTATTAAAATACTAGAAAAAAAACTTTAGGAGAGTAAATACAAATAATTAACTTAATTATATTAATTTGTCACTATAAATAAAGAATCTTAACATTATTTTACACCTACATAGTAGTTAAACAAATACTCCTAAAAATTATAATTTTAGCTCTTTACAGTAAGCGGCGATATATATTTCGAAATGTTTTAAGTTTTAAATATATCAGTGTTATTATGTAGTTAATGTTTTACATTTTTTTGGTAAATTATAGTTTTTAGTGTACTTATTATCTACACATATGTATTTAAATCAATAAGAGCAGTTGATTATAATTAGTTGATTATATTTTGTTTTAAAATTTCTAATAAAACATAAACTATACTAATTAGGAATATTAGTAGATAATTTTTTTGAAGGCCAAAAAAGACTAAATGTAAAGCTTAAAAACTGATTAAAAAAATTCTAAAAACCATAACTAATTGTAATAGCATTACTAAAAAATAAATGTTAAAACGTAAATAACTTTTACCACTTCCGTCTTTTTCATAATACTGGTCTTCAATTTCTATATTATAATCTTCAATATCACTATTATTATCTTTACTATAATTATTCTTATCTTCAATATCACTATTATTATCTTCAATGTCATTATTTTTAACTTCGATATCATTTTTCTTATCTTCAATATCATTATTCTTATCTTCAATATCCATTTTGTTATGTTCAGTATCACTATTATTATCTTCAAAATCATTATTCTTATCTTCAATATCCATTTCGTTATGTTCAGTATCACTATCATTATCTTTAATATCAGCATTCTTATCTTCAATATTTATAATGTTATCTTCAATATCATTATTAGTGTTTTCAATATCACTATTTTTACTTTTAACTTCATTATTTTTGGCTTTAATAGTATCATTATGAACACCAGTATCCTTAATATGACCTTCTGTATTTTGATTTTTGTCTTCTGTTTCTTGATTCTGATCTTCATTCTTTTGGTATTGGTATTTAGTAGCTTGATTCTGTTCTTTACGGCCTTGTTCGATGAGATTTCTTAGCTCATCTTTTACTTGTTTACAAGTATCTTCCGGCAGTCGAAATTCATCATCAAGTTTTAGTTCACCTTTAAGCGCCTTCTCCGTCAGTTTAAGTGCAAGTTCTTTCAGTAGATCTGAAAATTAAATCAAGAAAGTCAGTTTTTATTTTGCATACTTTTTTAAGGCAGCAACAATAAAATATTATCTTTAATAAAACTATTGTAGAAACCTGAGATTACTTTTTTTAATTACCTATAGAATTTTTATTCTATATATGAAAACAATTATATTTCAAACAAAAAAAAACAAAGTTTTTATTTTATACTCATGTTGTTTGGATTAAAAAATAACTTTGTAGATTATTTTCTAAACATAATTGTTTATATATGTAGTAACAAGGATAAGACAAAATGATCACAATAAATAGTTGACATACCTTAGAACGATTTAAAAATTTAAATATTATTTTATTCTTACTATATAATTTTTATAAGAATGAATAATATCGCATTTTACATATACAGTTAAAAACTTTTTTAACCTTTTTTGTTATCATTGTTACTTGATATCAAAAAAGTTATAAACGAAATAAAGAAGTTTAATAAAAATATTAAATATGTAAACATTTTATTTAAGGTTTTGATAACTATGATAAGTAATTTTGTTTTCACAATTAAACATTTTATTTTCTTAAAGCTACTTTTGAATTTACAAAACAAAAACTAAACAAAAAATAAAACACTAAAAATACTTTTTTTTTTTCTAAAAAGATAATTTAATCAACTACTTATATCTACAAAGGTAATAATTAACCTTTGTTTTCATTACTATTTTTCATTTTTACAACTATTTGATCGAGGAATTTGTGAAACTTTTCAATAACTTTTTCGCAAAAACTTTCATCAGAAATATTTTCGTTGTTGTCCAAATTAAAATTATTGTTTTGAGTTTTGCTATAAAATTCCTGAGCAATCGTTTTGGAATTGTCTAGTTAATAAATCGAATAAATATGTTAGTTTTTTAAAGTAGATTCAAACCCCCTCCTATAAAATTTTTTTGTCTAAGGTAAAAAAAAAATAAACTACTAAGTAAAAGTAAAACTTATAACTTTATACCTAAAAGTAAAGCGATAGAAAAATGATTAATTTGTTGATTAATTACTTAACAAGCATAGTTTTACAATTTAATGAACATATTAAATAAAGTTTGAAAACAAGAATAAAGTAGATTATTTAGAGAAAAGTAATTATTGATTGTAACATTAATTTTAGCGTAGGAAAGTATAATTTACAGTTAAAAAAAAAATGTTTTGCTTACCTCTTTTAAATGATTGATCCTTTAATTCTGAAAAACAAAATAAAGCACTAATTTTTTAAAATCCTACTTTAAATAAAAAAAGCTTTGCTTACTTTACTATAATACAAGCGTAAATATAGTTTTAAATAACTTATATATTAGATAGAGCAATATATACTTTAGAAATTTATACTAAGCTTTTGTTTTAAACTCGTTATCATTTCTTAAAGTACTTTAAAAAGCGTCGTCAGCAAGCAAGTAAATAGCAACTAAAATAACAAAAAAAATTATGCAGTAGTTTATAAAATAAAGAGTACATGTTGTATCTGTAAAAAAACTTTATTATGGTTTGTTTACTTTAATAAAATCATAAATAACGGTTAACATACAAAAGGAAGATTTAATAAACTTAAATATTATAATACTATTACAGTAAATAACTCATTTTCATCTTTAAAAAATGGCTAAAGACATAAAAAATCAAAATAGCTTCCGAAATTTATTGGTAAAAATTTTGTCATAGATTTATTTTGGCATGGAAACGTATTAAAAACTTTTAAGGTACAATTTTATCGTTTTTCAACTAAAAAAATATTGATTTGGAAAAGTAGTTCGCTTTGATACTTAATGTAGATTGTTCCGTAAAATGCTAACACAGAACACAAAAATTACATACACCTTTATGATATTTCTAATGACCATTCTTTATTTCAATAACTAACTAGTTTATAAACGTAACATAAAATAACCAACTTAGTTTATGATAAATAGTAGCTTTACCATTGGAAAAGATTCTTTCAAAACTTTTAGTACCAAATTTAATTCTACAAATTTTAATTATAACTAAGTTTTTCAAATGTTTGTACACAGCATTACATTAGTATTTACATGGAATAAAAATTTTGTTCTCGAGAAAAGCAATTGCTATTAAAAAGCAAAACAAAATGTACTTAAGCTTAAACTGTTTTACAGATGAATACGTTTAAATTGAAGTTTATTAAGTAATAAAATTGTCACCTCTTTCTTCTTTGCTACGTCGCTCGAGTTTGCCCAACAAGCTGTAAAAATCTTCAGTTACTTTGCTGCAAAACTCTTCGGCAAGCTTTATGGTTGCCACAGACTTGAGTTCATTGTTTTGATTTTTGCTGTAATATTGCTGAACAACTGCTTTGGCATTATCTGTTTGCATGGTAGCTTGGTAAAATTTACAAATAAACGTATCATTTCAACTGTTTTAACTTAGACTTTAAGTAACATATTTTAAAACACTTAACAACCTAAGCAAGTAGATAATTTTACTATATTTAAATAAACCATTAGTTTTTTCACACAATTTCGGATGTACAACCAACTCTTCATCTTTTCTAATTGTTTTTATTGATTTGTAGAAAACTTTATCTCCTTCTACGTAAGCCACACAATTCGCTTTTCTATGCATTTTTACTCATTGTTTTACTTTAGTAACATTTTTTGCTACACTATGCACTGCATTACTAAACAATTTTATAATAAGTTAGCATTTGTAGTTAGTTTATTTTTGAAAAGTTCAGTCTCGAAAGTGTACTTAGTTTTTATCATCTAAAACTAAAAATAATTTTCAAACTTATTTTTTCGAACTCTGGTAAGCCAGTTGCTAGAATAACAATACCTCCCATTTACTGTTATTGAATCACCGCTTGTGTTTTTGAACTGTTTTATTATAACAAAATAAAATATATATTTCTTAATTTAATAAAGTTAGCTTAAAGTCATTTTTTCAGAGTTAGGTCATAAAACATCTAAACAACTTTAGTAACTGAAAAGCAAACATACTGAAAATAAAAATTGTATGATCCTTAAAGTTTAAAAGTTTTATTTTACATACCAAACTAATTAAAAATATAAAATCCATACAACAAACCAACCTTCCAGTACATGTTGTCTGTTTGTCCGACTTTTCTGCTTTCGCTTCCATTGTACGGGCCAAGCTTGGTGTGCGCGCCAACTTCTTCAAACGCGACCACGCAGTGCTCGTTGTCCGAGTTGCGCATCAGCCTGAACTCTTTCGGGCAAGTGCTGAAAATTTCCATGCCGTTCTTGCTTGTGCCCTGAAATTATATTTTTATTTAATGGCGTTACTAAATCACGTGAGTAAATAAATTCAAATCTTAACCTGAGCAACTACGTTTTCTATTGTTCTTTTTTCTTGCACCCAGTTCTGGCCAGCTATCATAATTTATAAAAAGTTAACGAGTATAGTTATGGTTTGCAATTTTTATATGAAATTATATATTATAGTTTGGTTAGTGAATTATTTATTCAAAACAATATTCGATTAAGAAAAAAATATGTTGCAAAAAAAAGTTTTTATTTTAAGCTTTTCGAGTTTTAGTTCATTAGATGCTTATTTTAGCTATTTAAAAAGATTTTTAATTAACTTGGTAAGTTTCCATACTAATTAAGTTAATGTTATTTAAAAAAACTTAAAGAAACATTTTTTAAACAACTCACAATGATTTTCGATTTTCAATTCTGAGTTCAGATTTAATTTATTCGAAGTATTGTAGTCAACAACTACCGACTCATAACAGTCTCCGTAGCTCCTGAGATTACTGTTATTTACTTTCAGTCGTTTTTCTATGTCGCATAATGAGTTCTTTAATTTATTTTCAAATTTATCCGCTGCTATTCCGCACAAATTACATGTGTTATCTAAGAAATAGATTATAAGCATTTATTTTTTAATGATAAAAATAGACTGTTATTATTTTCGTTAGAATGTTTTTGAAAAAATTATTAAGGTTATTAATAAATTAAAATTATTATTATTTATTATAATTGATTAAGATTATCTTTGAAAAAGCATAGTTTTGGGTATTTGATACTTTAAGATTTCTAGACTATGAATGATAAGCTTTTTATGATTTGAAAAATCATTTTTTTAAGGCCATAGGGGGGGGGGTCCACTTTGTTTTTTACAACTTGATCTTATTTTGTAGAATTTAATCTGAGCTATCAGACACTTTTAACCGCTTAAAAAAACTCAAAGTAACTTTTGAGATATAAGCGATCAAAGAAAGGGCGTTCTATAGGTTCCTTATGGAAGGCGAAAACTAAAAATGCGAAAAAAGACTATTTCACTAAAAATCTATCTCCTCCTTCATTTTTTGAGTAATCTTTCTCAAATTTTTACAGAATGTGTATCATTAAACTTTAAAGAGAAAAATTGTAGGAATTTTTTTAATTTTGAGTAAAAAAAAAATTATTGTCAAAAAACTACCCTTTTTTTTAGTTTTTTGTGGATAAAATTTTTATTTTTCAAAATTTCAAAAATTCCAACATTCAGATTCTTCAAAATATTAAAAGAAACATTTCCTGAAAATTTGAAGTCTCTAGGTCAATAAATGAAGGAGGAGATAGGTTTTTAGTGAATTTTTAAATTTCCGAGAAAATTGACCCCAAAAAATTTGCGGTCCGTACGTTTGTATCGGAAACTTTTTACAAAAAATAAAATATCTCAAAAGTTAAATTATATTTTTGAATTCTATAAAAACAGGCTTGTAGTTTGTATTTTAAGCTTTCATATAAAATCCAAAGTTATTTTTTGTAAAAAAAAAAGTCGGACCCCCCCCTATTTGAAAAATTTATTAGTTTAAGTCATACTTTAGTAATTTACTAAAAATATATAACAGAATACATTTCATTTTCTTTAAATTTATTTAAGTACTTTCAAAGTAGGACTCATCAGAAATAGTTTCCTACATAATTGGAATGAATACAAATTGAAATAGAATTATACTGAAGTTTAAAGTTTTAAGATATAAAATGACGTAATAATCAAATGTTAAAAATTAAATAAGTGCTAATGCTAAACAAATTTGGTATACTAATAAAACTCGGTAGAATTAAAACAATCTAAATAAAGAAGCGATAAAAATTTTAAATTAAAACTATGCTTAAAAATAAATTTAACAAGAAACTAATTACTTTAAAATTACTAATATAAGGATTTAAAAAGTCTAGTTTGGTAAACGAACTTTTTCTGCTTACATAAACTGGGCCTTAAAGATTGAATACATAAGGCTTCCAGAATATGCAATTGAAAAGAGTTCTCCGCTCTCACTAAGACTGAAAAATTGTCCTTTTTATAATTTTTTACACACTCAGGATTGTCCAACAAAGTACTTGAATAAATTTAAAGAAAATGAAATGTATTCTGTTATATATTTTTAGTAAGTTATGCACCGGAAAAAAGCTGTTCAAACTTTAGTAATTGAAGATACTTTATCTAATCTTTTTTTTTACCAATTCTCATTTATTGAAATAAAATATTATAGAGTTAACTACTTATTTATTTTTAAACAATTAGTATATATGCATAAATACAAAGTTAAACTTTTAAGAGTAACTTCAAAAACCTGCAGCTAATTTGCATATTTTTTAAGCTTGCATTTTTCTTTTCCTGTAATTTTTTTGATTTATTTATGTTTGGGTAAGACGGGTTAGGGGTATGGATATATATAAAAAAAGCTTTATAAAAATATATCTATGCAAGCTCAGTAAATATACAAATTATTTGCAAGTTTTTAAACTACCCCTTACGAAAATTTTCATCATAGATATCCATAGTTTTTAAAAAATTGAATGGAGTAAAGATTAGAAAAATAACTAAGTTATAGCTTTTTTGCTTTAAAAAAATAAGTTAAACTTAAAACTAACTTTTAAATATTTATATAAATCATTTTATGGTTAAGTAAAAATCGTAACTCACTGTTGTAACTGCTAGGAAAACAACAATTTTCATTTTGCTGTCCTATAAACAAGTTTTAAAATTTATGCAAGCTTTTAATTACAATGTACACCTTTATTTTTGTGAAAATTAAAAAAAAAGTGCAATTTAGATAGATAAACTTATTGTATAAATTACAAAAAATTTGTATCAAAAAATCAGTAAAATATAAACAGCTAATTTTTCGTATTTAAACAACTTTAATCGATTTTACTAAGTTAAAAACAAACAAATTTGTATTGAACAACTATAGTTTTACAATAAAGGTATTTATTACCTAAAAGAGTAAATTTGTTAAAGCAAATATGTGTATAAATAAAGCGTAATGAACATGTTTTTTATTTAACTAGTTTTTAATAAATGACAAGTATGTTTTACACAAGCTTAAACTCAGCATAAACTAAGCATAAACACACCAACTTTAACTATTTAAACATTGATATATGCAAGGATTATTCCTTGGGCACAAGAGGTCTCGACAATTTTAGTTTTGGAGACAAAGTTAATTTTTTAAATTTATTTATTTACAAAGGCTACAATGTTTCTCCCCTAAGGGATCTTCAGGCCTGTAAAATAAAATAAACATAAACGATGGACAACCTTAAGAAAATACAATAATGCAAAAAATTATAAATGAATTCAAATTAAAATTAAAACTAAAAATGTATAGTGCTATTACTAGAGAATTACTTAACAAAATTAAAAGTTTTATAATAATGAAAAAGACTTTTTTAAACTTTTATATATGCTTTATACTTACAATAGATGATTTGTTTTATATAGGTTTGGATTTAGCTTAAAAACACAAAACAAAATGGCGCTTAACAAATGAGGGTACAAGTAATAACAAAAGTAGAACTAAGTGATAAAAGAATTAATACGCTAAGTTTTAAAATAAAATTTCCTAAAGTGCGGGCAGGTGTAGAAGAGCTCTTGTCTTTTGTTTAGAATTCGTTTCTTATTAGCAAGTGCTATTTCTATTTTTTCCAAATTGCAAGTCTTACAGATTTTACCTATATTCTTCATTTCCCTGATCTTGTGCATTATGCTCCATTTTAAATCGTAGCTGGTGTTATTGTTTTTTAAACTCCAAATGTACTTGGAAAGCTCTGTTCCCTTGTTATTTTCATTCTTAATATCGCTAATGTGCGCATACCATCTCTTTTTGAATTGGTTTCCTGTTGATCCTATGTATTCTTTTGTTTCGATCTGACTGGTTATCGTCGCCTTATAAACAACATTCTCCTGCAAACATTTGCCACTTAAGGGGCAGGAGCCTTTGTCGCGGCAGTTGCACGTTTTTTCCTCTTGGTTGTTCTTATGATTCAGTTTGTTTAGTATCTTCCTATTGTGGGTATTTATTAGTGATTTGACATTATCCATACAACAGTATGATATTTTGCAATTACTTCTGTTGAAGATCTTTTTCATGCTCTCTGTTGTGAAATGTTTGTCAATTAGGTCTAGTACCTCGCAAACAATTGCTATATGCCATATAGAAAAGAAAACTCCTCAATCAGATATATCAGTAGTGACTCCAACCACCCGAAGATAATCAAGAAAAACTTACCCAAAATGATTGAGAAAAGACTAAATAGATTGACCACAGACCTAAGAACCTTTGATAATGCAAAACATAGCTACCAAATTGCACTGCTCCAATCCAACTTCAAACACAAGCTTGAATATGAAAACAAAACCAACCCTGTCGACAAGAAGAAACGTAAACGAACAAGAAAAATTATGTATTTTAATCCCCCATACTGCCAGTCAGTAAAAACCAACATTGGGGGGAGATTTTTAGACCTAATTGACAAACATTTCACAACAGAGAGCATGAAAAAGATCTTCAACAGAAGTAATTGCAAAATATCATACTGTTGTATGGATAATGTCAAATCACTAATAAATACCCACAATAGGAAGATACTACACAAACTGAATCATAAGAACAACCAAGAGGAAAAAACGTGCAACTGCCGCGACAAAGGCTCCTGCCCCTTAAGTGGCAAATGTTTGTAGGAGAATGTTGTTTATAAGGCGACGATAACCAGTCAGATCGAAACAAAAGAATACATAGGATCAACAGGAAACCAATTCAAAAAGAGATGGTATGCGCACATTAGCGATATTAAGAATGAAAATAACAAGGGAACAGAGCTTTCCAAGTACATTTGGAGTTTAAAAAACAATAACACCAGCTACGATTTAAAATGGAGCATAATGCACAAGATCAGGGAAATGAAGAATATAGGTAAAATCTGTAAGACTTGCAATTTGGAAAAAATAGAAATAGCACTTGCTAATAAGAAACGAATTCTAAACAAAAGACAAGAGCTCTTCTACACCTGCCCGCACTTTAGGAAATTTTATTTTAAAACTTAGCGTATTAATTCTTTTATCACTTAGTTCTACTTTTGTTATTACTTGTACCCTCATTTGTTAAGCGCCATTTTGTTTTGTGTTTTTAAGCTAAATCCAAACCTATATAAAACAAATCATCTATTGTAAGTATAAAGCATATTTAAAAGTTTAAAAAAGTCTTTTTAATTATTATAAAACTTTTAATTTTGTTAAGTAATTCTCTAGTAATAGCACTATACATTTTTAATTTTAATTTTAATTTGAATTCATTTATAATTTTTTGCATTATTGTATTTTCTTAAGTTTGTCCATCGTCTTATGTTTATTTTATTTTACAGGCCTGAAGATCCCTTAGGGGAGAAACATTGTAGCCTTTGTAAATAAATAAATTTAAAAAATTAACTATTTAAACATTGTTTAATAACAACAACACTTTTTGCTACTTAATGTTTACAATGAACTTAAGTATAAAAAAGTTAAATCAACTTTTTACCCCTGAACAAGTGCAAATAGAGTTTTATGGTAAAAAATGAAAAGTATTAAAAAATATTTCATATTAATTTTAAATTATTCTTTTGAATAAACATAAATTTGTTATAGCAAACAAAAGTATGCGGTAAAGTATATACAAAATTTATGAATAAATATCAAACTATGGTAAAATTTTTAGTTGTTATTACTAAAAATTTAAATACCTTCTACAAAAAACATACCTATTTTATCATAACGAGATCTTTTTTCTTCAAAATTTCTTGGAGAAAATTGAAAAAGTCTTTTGGTTGTTTGGGACATTGTTTAACTTTAAAACAATGGCTCAGTCATAAATGTTTAAAGTTTATTGAAATTTTCTTTTTTTGCTTATGTTAATGCTTATTAAACTAACTGTAAAAAACAAGTTTTTAATGTAGTCATTTAATTATAACAGTTTGCATGCTTTAAAATAGTAACTTTTTTTTTATACAGCTATCAACTCTTTATAAAACATTTATAATAAGTGAAAAGTTTGCAGTAGAATACAATTCCACATTTTCAAAACTTTGATAGTTAGTTAAAGTAATAGTTTGATACTAAAGTATTGTAATACAACTTTTACTATGAAATAATTAAAATAAGAGTACTAGAATAATGTTATTGTGTATATATAGTTTGACAACTGCTTAAGTTGCTTATTTGTATGAGATACTTGTATTTGACTTAGAGATGTATTAAACTTGTTTGTTTCTGCTGATTCATGTTAATACAGAATAAAACTTAGTCAATTACAATGAGATTTTTACAATTGCTGAGTAGTATTCCTGCTTACAAACAAAATTAAATAAATATTTCGATGTTATAAAGTGTTTGAAAATAGAAGTTTTGAAAACTAAGTAACATATTTTTGTTAGGCTTTATTTTGGTCAATAAGTTTTATTATGTAAATAAAAAAAAAAGATATTCTAAAAAAGGTAATTACGATTTTAATACAGTTTGTTTATTTATTAATTTTACTAATGCATTTTTTTGACTCATTTATTTTTTCATAAACAGTACAAAAGCCAGTATAAAGTATTTTTTAATATATTTTTCTAGACATTGTAATTAATACATTTGTTTTGATACCAAAATAAGTTAATTGAAAATAAAATAAAGTGTTTTTATTTTTAGTTCAGTAGTTAAGCAATCTTATACAACTAATTTTGTCAAACTATAGTAAATGTAGTTGAAGTACAAATTTTTAACTTATCTTTCGTATGTCTTTTATAACATTACTAACCTTGAAATTGTCTTGATTCTAATGTTTAACATTTAAGAGTCTGATTACTGGTAGTTTAAGTAATGGAAAAACTTGTAATAAAACGAATTAAACATACTATCTGATAGTTCAAAAACTTGAAAACTTTCATATTATTATTACGTCATTATACATCGGACACAGTATTTAACAAAATTTTAAGTTCAAACTAAACACAGTTTTTTCTAATTTTATGCATTCATTTATGTAGATTTTGTTTGCTTATCTAAGAACAAAATTGAAAAATAGTTTAACTGATAACTTTAAACTATATTTCGGCAAACTGAAGCTTGCAAAGCAAAAATATGTAGCCGGAAAATTTTTATTAACTAAAATTTCTTTAAATAATAGTTGTCTTTTTTTGTTAAAGTTTTTGATTAAGCTCTTAATCTAGTAACTATTCTTTACGAAGACTCTATTGTTGTGTATTTTATAAAACTTCTCTTGTATTCTAGTGTTTTATTCATTTCTACTACAATTATTTAAAAAACTGCAGAATACTTTAATCTATAAAGTGCATCCCGCGAGTTACTTTTTTAAAGTAAATTGAATAGCGACTTATAAAAAGTTGGCAACCCCTAGTTTAAGCTAAATTTTAGGTGTAATTTTTAAAACTAATATAGTATCAAGATAAAAAGAATATTTACCTGCTTTAACATAACATAACTAACAAACAATAAATTTTACATACAAATTAAATTTACTGTTTACAATGATGAAACACACACTTCTTTTAAAAGTACTTTCGTTTATAAAAATGTTTTAAAATTAAGTATTTTTTTATACAACTTTTTAAGCATTGATAAAATAAAAATAAAATACAATTTCTTGTCCAAACTATTAAAACATATAGATTTTTGACAGAGAGTAACAAAAACAGTTTACTTATGATATGTGTGTATGTTATAAATGTTTTTATTGACCACACCTGTTTTTGTAGATGCAAAAGTTTACCAATAATTTGAAAAACTAGTAATAAATCAAAGGTACTCAAAAAAACTATTTATTCATTAAAAAAAAATAATAAAATATTTTTGTAAAAGTATCAATAGTAGAAAACTATAAATTTAATTAATTTTCTTAACTCAAGTACTGGTAGTACGGAAACTGGTTGATGTTTTTGGGATTGCTCGTAAGTTTACAACAAGTAACAAAGTTCAGAAATTATATAAAAAGATAAACCGCTTTATTAGCTAAAGTATTACAAACTTAGTAACGCTTTTATTTAGATGGTGTTCCCTTTAAACATTTTGAAAAGCTTTTTATAACTGTGTTACAACCCAAATCTATTTTACTCTTTATGAGTTGTTAAAAGCACATTTTGAAATCTTAAGTTGTAATATTTGATAAGGATTATTATCATTTTAGTTCATCGCTTCTTAACGTCGAACACGTTACATTATACATTTTAATATTATTCATAAAAAAAATACTATATGTCTTCGGTTTTAATTTTGATTGTTTTTTTAATATAAATTTAAGTTTATTTCTGCTTTGTTATAGTGCTTTTAATAAAAAACTTGATGTTAATATTTTTTATAGAAATAAATCTCAACATTTGAAAACTTAGAAGTTTTCAAGTTTATTTCTTATTAATATTTTTAATTGTAGTTTAAAATTTAAAAAAGTATATTTTTACAAAAAGGAAGATGTAATAAAAATAACTTTTAGGTTTTTTACTTAGTAATTACTAATAAATTATTATTGTTTATTACTGTTTTACTACTGCTTATTATTTCAGGCTTTTGGGTTAAAATAGTATATTCATATTGATGGCTAAATTTTTTTAAATAGTTGCAGCCCGTAGGAAACTTTTTCTCTACAGTACGGCTCGCAAGCAATTTACATTTAGAAATTTATTTCGTTACTTATAAATTGCTGCCCACCACTGGTATGAGGGAATATAGCACAGCATAGAGAGTAGTAAGCTGACAAACATTCTTAAACAAAAAATAAAACTAAGCATCAACCATAAGAGAGCAATTCTTTTATTATCATTTTATTACTATACATAAAGTTCAAAATGCTCTTTTCTGATTTTAACAATAAGATAATCAAATTACTTAAAGCATAGGAAGTTTAAACAAAACAACTAAACTGTACATATTCTCTTGTTAAATTTAGAAAAAAACTTTTGACGCAACTCTATAAATAGACTCAGCACTTTCTTGAACTGATTTACGTTTACATGTGCATATCATAAATGCTGTATATTTTGGCAAGTTTAAAGGTACTTTCTGAAGCTAAGACCCTCTAAAACATTTTTAAATAAATTTCATCTTCGGGCGACAAGGAATAACACAGTTTTGTTTTTTCGAAATTTTTACTTCTGAAAATTAATTTAATATTTACTTAACAAAGTTTCTATAAATCTCGAAAAAAAAAGAATAGATATATAAAAGAAAAAAAAACTTACCAGTTTTATTAGTAGTACAATTAATACTAATCAGAATTAACTGCTTAAATTAAAATTTAAACCCTAAATATGAGAAGAAAACATCTTTAAATGTAAAATCTTATAGAAAACACACTAACTATTTTTGTCTATTCTAGAATTACATGTTTACTGCAGCAAAATCTGGCAAGAATCTCTCATAACTTTATGTGGCTGGTTTATATGTTCTCAACATTATTCAAGTTTACATCAGCAGTTTTGAATCTTACTTTCTCCTTACCTGAAGTGTACTAAAATTGCATCAGTATTTGCATGCGACTCCTTCTGTGGTTTACCCTTTAAAACACAAAACGGTTTCAAATACAACTTGATGTACCGTTACATTTCCTAGATTAGTTTAAATCAGTAATTATTTTGAAAACATACTAATATTAAACAAATTGTACTTTGATTAAAGAATATTTTACTTTGTTCTCACCAAAACTTAATATTTATTTGCATTAGTTTAAAATAGACTTTTAATAATAATTTTGTGTTAAGTTACTATAATTTCAATTTATTTTTGAGAAGCTTGCATTCTAGAGTGTCTACCATCATATGAAAAATTGACATTTTCCAGTCTTGAAAAGTGTGTTAAACAAGCGCTTAACTAGAGATTTTGAAATTTTCGCGCTAATGGAAATTTTCCTCGAAAGAAAAGCAAATTCTCTCGAATAAATTTGACGTATAAAGCGTTTTCGACTAAAGGAAAACTTTTCTATTCTTTTCAATGTTAGAAAATCAACAATTGTTAATCTCTTCGAGACGTAGTTTTTTCGTGTCTTTCTTATTTGCTACATTATCCGCTTTATTTTTTGAGTTTAAAGCTGTTTCCTTTGTCACGTCGCCTTTTATTGATTGAAGTTAAAATGACTTAGCAGCTTCCTACTAAATTCGGAAGAATTCATCTCAAGTTCTTTGTAAGTGTTTAATGCTCAGTGTGCGCTCATCTACTTCCATTTGTTGTTGTCAAAGTAAGTGTTTTTCTTGTATATTATTAGTCGCTAAAATAATAGTAATTTTTTGTTGTGCATGCTTTTTATCGTTTTTTAGAGTTACTGTTACATATTTTAATTTTTTCCCATAGTTTTAAAACGTCGTAATAAATATTAGTGTGTGTATTATATTTGTTTAAACTTTGTTGTAACATGTAACGTAACCAAAAAATATAAATTTACATTTGTAGTTTTAAATACTAAGAAATATTTTGTTTTTTTAAAGTTTCTGTAACATATACTTGTTTAAGTTAAAATTAGTTTTCTTACTAGATCGAAAACTAAAGTTATTAGTTTTCGAGTTTTCTAATACTATTAAAGTTATTTAACACTTACTATTAGGGTGATTTAACTTATATAGACTTTGCCACGAAGACCTTATAACATTTTTTAATTTAAAATGAAATAAGTACAATAAAAATAGATGAATGGGTCATTGTGTGTTCACACAAAATACCTCAATATAACAGGTGTATAAAAATCGTGATCTTTGTTACAGGAAAGGCTTTGAAAAAGTAATATGACAAGCGTAAATGGTAGTTTTACCATAAAAAATGTAAATGTGGGTTTTACCCTAACATGTTTAAATACATCAGGAATCTTGATGTGAAAATTGTGATCTGTTGTCACGAAATATTTGTTGTGCTGTTTCGCACAATATAGCCTTATGTGACTTATGACACAATATGACGTCAAATTAGAAAAATATATTTAGTAATACTTAGAAGTTTTATATAAATTGGATATAGCTTTAGCCCGTCACTCATAACACAAACTTTTTTTTTTGACTGAATATAAAAGAATCATAGTTATAATTATTGCTTGTACAATTAATTTTAGTTTTGTGTTCAAAAAGATTTGCTTACCAGCATTTCTTAGTTTAATGCGGTTAGCTTGAATGCGTAATAATTAGTGTTTCCTTTTCACACTAAGGGAAAACAGTTTATGTCACTACGTAAGTGAAGGAGTTTTATTTTTTGATTTCATAATAAAATTTTATTAATCTCAAGGACTTTATCCTAATTAAATATGGGGTTTTTTTAAGTACAAGGATTAAAACCTAATTAAAAAGTTTTACTTATTTAATTAAATGAATTTCGAACGTCACAAAAAAAACTTAATTCGGATTTATTGATTTTGATGTTTACAGAACATTCCGAATTTCAAGGACTTTATCCTGATTAAATATGCGGTTTTCTTAATTTCAACGATTGTAACCTAATAAAAAAGTTTTACTTACGTAAAAGAAATGAATCTTGAACGTCACAAAAAAACTTAATTGGGAATTTTTAATTTTGATGTTTACAGAAAATTCCTAATCTCAAGGACTTTAACCTAATTAAATATGTTTTTTTTTTTTTACTTTCAAGGAATGTATCTTAATTTGAGTATCAGTTTAACAGTTCTTTCATTCATTGAAATGAAATCGAGTTATAAACTTTCCATTTAGTATAGCAAGTAGTACTTTAACTTAAGTAAAATTTCTCGTAATTTTGATAACGTTAAAAATTACAAAGTAAGTTAGCTTAATGTGCAATAATAATTTTACTTGATAGACTAAAAGCAATACATTAGTTTTTAATAAAATTTAAAAACAATCAATAAAAAATACTTTTAATTTACGTTGTGAAATACAATAACTTAATGAAAAAATTACAATTCAATTACATATGAATAATTTTATCATTTGAACATAATTAATTATAACTTCATTTACCAATATAAGACATACTTACAGTAAATTTATCATATTGTAACTAACCCAGCCTGGTTAGAGTGGTTACCTTCAGGGTGATAGCTTTGCTTCTTTTTTTAGCAATACGTTTTGAGCGTTTAACTCTGAAACTATCTGAATCACTCATAACAACTTTTATTACAAATTACTAGTAGTTATTACTGCTAAAATTATATACCAAATTCTAAAAATCTGTAATCAAGTGTTCTGTTAAACAAAAAGCAATATATAACATACAGTAACTCAACTTATAACAACTGATAACACAAATCAAAGCAAACATAAATACTCTTTAGCGCTAAACTAAAAAGTAATGTTGTAAAAATTAAAATCAAAAATAACAAAGGACAATTCGTTACATTTTCCCTCCTTAAATCTTTAACTGAAGACCATTGGAGGGGTTTTACTATTTTTTACCGAAAGATGAACTTAAAGTTTAAAAATTGAATATTTTTTACTCAACACATTTTTACATCAAAAAATACAAAACGTTATCACAACAAACATAAAAAAGTCCTTCAAAAAAGAGTTCCTCTTCCTAAGAGTTTGTTAAACTCTTCGTCGTTGAGGATGGAAAGTTGAAGGTGACCTGAAATGATACGAGATTCTTGTTGTCTGCATTTCCAGCCAACTCGAGCACTTATGCGCTCAAGTATTCCAATACTGCAGCCAAGTAGAAATGTGCTCCGGCACCAACACGTTCGCTGTAGTTTCCTTTTCTCAGCAGACGGTGAATACGACTGACCGGAAGCTAAAGTCCAGCGCGTGATGAACGACTTTTTGACTTTAACCTTTGCTCCCTTTCCACGTCCTGACATGATGCTTTGATGAGCATACAACATCCAAAGCAGTGACTATCTTACGATTGGCATGCTCAGTATAAGTGACTGCATGACGAACAACCTTTCCCAAAAATACTTTCAGCACTCTACCAGTTTTTTCGTAAATCAAGCCTGAGATACGCTTGACACCGCATTGACGAGCCAATCGGCAAATGGCGGGCTTGGTGATACCCTGGATGTTATCAGAAATTCTTTACGATGGCGTTTGGCTCTTTTTGGGTCAATTTTTTTATCCATATAATAATTGTTCACATGTACTGAGAACCTTATCCACAGACTCTTTGTTAGCAAAGAGAACGAATCCGAATCCCCGGATTTGTTTGTGTGCTGCCCTTCTTGATGGTACAATCTTGAACTTTTCTGAACTGCTTAAAATAATCTTTCAATCCTTCGGTAACTGTGTCCCAAGAAAGTCCGCCAGCAAACATTTTGTTTTCATTATTCTCAGTGGCATTGATTAGACTACCTTCAACATGAGTTTTGTTTGTGGCGATTTTTTGAGTTGATAATCTATTTTTAAAAGGTTCATGATCAGGGCCTCATTGGTGAGTTTAGCAGAAACCTCTTTGTGTTTCTCGTCTGAAGATGAAAAAACATGTACTTTACTATCCTTTGTATTAGGCACTGTAATTAGTTGTTTATCATTGATAAACTTTTGAGCAATTGAAAGAGATTTTTCTGCATGCCGTCTAGAATTTTCAAAGTCAGAATTCTCTCTATCCAGATTCTCAACAAACGTTTTTTGACTTTGTTTTCCTTCTGTGACCTGTACAATGTTGTCTGACACAATATCTCTAAAATCTATTTTTAACACCTTTACGTTGACTTTGTTTTTGCTGATTTGACCAATGTTATGAAAATTGTCGATTTTGATGCTTAAAACTTGCGCCAAATAAGTTTCTAGAATGCCTACCAACTGAATTTAGCTTGTTGGTTCTGCAAGTCACAGCAGTCTTCGAGAGAACTTTTTTACCCCCATCCTCTCAGTTTCTCATTGGAAGGAGGACGGTTGATCGTTTTTTGTTGATATAGGGCGGATACATTTCCCATGGGAAATATGTCTAGGTTGCCACATCCACGTGCTGAAGGACCATACGTTTTCTGTTTATAGCACAGTAGTCCAAGGTTTCTCTTACAGTTGTAGAAAGAATTTGTCCAACGCCAACACTGTATTTTCATGACTTGTTTTTATTCTTTCACCTATCTCTTCACTCTGGTCAACTTGAGTCATCTGCCTGGTAAGTTCTTGGTTTTTGCACCGCAGCTGTTGTAATTCATCTTCTAATGATCTAGCTGCTTTTTGCCTTCCCAGTTCTTCATTAACCAACTTAAACTCTTTTACTTCATCTTCTAAAGTTTTTGTTGGTTTTATTGATGTAGAAGTTAAGTTTCCTGCCATCGTGGCACTTCTGTCAGTTCTGAAACTCAAAGAGTTTAGTGTTCCTATACCTGTATTATCAGGAGGTCTCATGTCCTTTCTAGAATCCGGGTCACCATTTGTAACAAACCCAGCCTAGTTAGAGTTATTACCTTCAGGTGTAATAGCTTTGCTTCTTTTTTTAGCAATACGTTTTGAGCGTTTAACTTTAAAGCTATCTGAATTACTCGGGAATGGGTCACATTTGCACGAGCGTCACTTTAGCACGAGGAGACTCTTTTGCATGGCGTCACTTTTGCACGGAGGGACACTTTTGCACGGCGACTCTTTTGCACGAGCGTCACTTTTGTACGGAGGGTCACTTTAGCACGAGAGGACACTTTTGCACGGCGACTCTTTTGCACGGAGGGTCACTTTTGCACGGCCACTCTTTTGCAGGGAGGGTCACTTTTGCACGGCGTCACTTTTGCACGACGACATTTTTACACGTCATAACTTTTGCACGACGTTACATTTGCCTGGCGACATTTTTGCAAAGTGTCACTTTCGCACGGCGTTATATTTTCACAAATATACATATGATCTGCGAAAGTTTTAAACAATCAGTCAATTTTGAACGGAACTTCATTTTTGCACGCTTCTAATTTTTTATTTTCTCAAATAAGAATTTAAATAAGTTATTGTTTTTGTCTACTTAAATAGTATTCGCTTTTAAACGCAAATTGTTTTGAATGAATAAAATTTAGTAGTTTTTTAATGAATATTTAACGTAAAGTTCTTATGAATTAATTGTTTATAGAGTTTATTTTACAAACTAAGTTTCGGTCAAAAATTTCATCAGTGCTTAAATTAAGCTCTTAAATAAAAGTTTTTATTTGAAACTTTACGTAGAAAAATATAACAACGTACCACAATTCATTAATTCATATTTATAATCTTAATTTAAATAAACTAGTTGAATACACATCTTCTAGTTTAAAAAAACAACTTGAATATCTTAATTAAAAATAATCTGAATCTCGTTAATTTTCAAACAGAAAGATAAACTTAATTTAGTAAGGCTTTAAAACACGAATCTTGAGTATTATCTTTTACTTATATTCTCTTAATTCTAAAATTAGCATTATATAGTTGTTAAACAAGTATTTAAAATTTATTTTGATTTTAAACAATTGTTAAATTCACGAAAAATTTAGTTAATTTATGAATTGTAAAGGTATTTCGGATTTTACTTGATGTTTATTTTTAGTTTATTTTTTAATTTAGCGTGAGAATAAAAAGAACAATAAGATAGCGTATTTTTCATGATTTAAACTTGGATTATTTCATTACTATAATGTTGCATTATCATGATAAGCCAATGAGAAAGTAAAATTTGGAAGTTTGTACTTATGTTCAAAGAAAATATACCATATTAGTCTTCAACCGCTGCAATGTTTCAATAATGAGACTTGGCAGAATTCTTTTATTTTTATCGGTCAGTTGGTATATGGAAGAAACTTCCAAATGAATTAGTTTCTTGCAAAAATTTTAAAGAATTTCGATTAAAGTTAAAAAAGTTTTATCTTAATTATATTTGTGTTACTAAAATTAAAAAGAATTTTTATCAACCGTTGATTTAAGTTTAAGATTTAGCTTAGTTTGTAGTTCAATTTTATTAGCAGCACCTTTACTCAACTGATAATGAGTCATTTTTCAATGTATTTAGTGAATATTCATCTGGCCAGTCTATTGTTAATGTCCTTAGAGCGTTAGTTTTTAATTTTTTTTTGTTAGTCAATACTTTTAAATATTTAATGTTGATCGTTCTACATCAAAGTGTAAATAAGTATAAGTTTTTGCTTAGAGTTTTGCTTTATATTCTAACCTAAAAATGTTATATGAAACTATGTTTATTCTCTTTGTTTTAATAAATAAACTATTTGTGTTAATTTTATTTTTTATTTATGTGTGTTTCAGTTTAAATGGTCTAAATTTTGATGCCTAGGTCCATCATATGGACAATAAAATTGTAACCGTATAGTGAAATATATAAAAAGGCATAGTTGTTGATTAATATAATATATTTCAAAATAAACTAGAACAATTTACTAACACTTAAAGTATTTTTTTATCCTAGTTTCTAAATATATTAGATTTTTCTGTCCCTGGTATGAATCTTTTGTAAAAAAAATTTATTTTATTTTTTCGTTAGTTTGTTTCTAACATTAAGTTTTACTGTTAAAGATTTTAAATATTTTATTTTTTGCCTTTAATATAAGTACTTTATAAAATTTTAGTATTCAGTATCTTTTTATGTTACAGATTTGGTACTAGCAAACAAAAATTTTTACCATATTCAAAATTGATGTTCCATGCGAAAAAGTTATTGTGCCAAAATGTCGCTGTGCAAACATTTTATCGTAAAAATGTGACGTTGTGCAAAAATATTGTTGTGCAACAATGCTGCCGTAACAAATCGTCATCGTGAAAAAAAATTTTGCCGTGCAAAAGTGTCTCCTCGTGCATAAATGACGCCGTGCAAAAGTGTCCCCTCGTGCAAAAGTGACGCTCGTGCAAAAGAGTCGCCGTGCAAAAGTGACACCCACCCGAATCACTCATAACAATTTTTATTACAAACTACTAATAGTTATTACTGCTAAAATTATATACCAAATTCTAACAATCTGTGATCAGTGTTTTATTAAAACAAAAGCAATATACAACATACATTAACTCAACTTATAGCAACTGATATCACAAGTCAAAGTAAACAGATATACTCTTTAGCGCTAAATTACATACTTGTGTTGAAAAAATTAAAATCAAAAATAATAAAGGACAATTTGTTACAACACCAGTTAAGGTACTTAAATATAATATAAACAACTATTCACTATAACCGTTCGACCTAATAGTAGTATAACGATCTGAAGTAAGGTCAATATAACTTAATGAACTAGTGTCATTATATACATCTGACCTAATGTCATAACGATCTGACTTACTGTTATTAAGGCGACTATAACCACCTGTAATAGTGTTATACCAATGTGACCTACGGCTATAACAGTCTGACCAACTGGCATTGTAACTTACTGACCAACTGGTGCTGTAGCCATCTGACCTAATATTTTTATAAGATGCAGGTCTACTGTACTGTCCTTGGAACGAACTAAAAGGTCTATAATGGTTACGAGGGGTAAAGGACATGTTTGGTGAGCGAATAGGGAAAAGATAAATATTAAAGTATTTTAATGCGCTACTAAAAACTAAGTAATTGTATAAATGCTAGTTAATTTAAAACTTATGCATCGGCTTATAAAAAATGTTATAAGGTCTTCGTGGCAAAATCTACTTAAGTTAAATTACCCTAACAGTACGTATTAAATAACTTTAATAGTATTAGAAAACTCGAAAACTAATAACTTTAGTTTTCGATCTAGTTAGAAAACTAATTTTAACTTAAACAAGTATATGTTACAGAAACTTTAAAAGACAAAATATTAATTTATATTTTATGGTTGCGTTACAACAAAGATTAAACAAATTTAATACAAACTACTATTTATTACGACGTTTTAAAACTATGGGAAAAGATTAAAATATGTAACAGTAACTCTTATAAACGATAAAAAGGACGCATAACAAAAATTACTATTATTTTAGCGACTAAGTAATATACAAGAAAAACACTTTACGGAGCTTTACGGAGAACAACAACAAATGGAAGTAGATGAGCACACACTGAGCATTAAACACTTACAAAGAACTTGAGATGAACTCTTCCAAATTTAGTAGGAAGCTGCAAAGTTATATTAACTTCAATCAATAAGAGGCGACGTAACAAAGGAAACAGCTTTAAACTCAAAAAATGAAGCGGATAATGTAGCAAATAAGAAGGACACGAAAAAACCACGTCTCGAAGAAGTTGACAATTTTTGACTTTCGTTTTCTTTGAAAACGTGTTCATATGTCAAATTGATTCGAGAGAGCTTGCTTTTCTTTTGAGGAAAATTTCTATTTGCGCGGAAATTTTAAAATCTCTAATTTAGCGCTTGTTTAACACACTTTTTAAGACTGGAAAATGTCAATTTTTAATATGATGGTAGACACTCGAAAGAATATTAGCTTCTCAAAAGGACAGATGGAGGGCGATGTCCTTAAAATATCTTCTAAAAAGAGGGAAAATTCGAAAAAAAATCTTGACATAAAATTTTCAACGCACTATAATGTTTTTGTTCTTAAAGTATTTAAAGAAAAAACTACTACCTAATTAAAACAGCTAAAATAAATTACGTTTTTTAAAAGTCGGGTTTATTGGGTTGGTGCAAGAGCCATTAGAAAAAGTGGAACATTTTGGCTTTCTTTCGCTTAATAGATTGAAAACAAACCCATATAACATTTTACTACTTTTTTTCAGTTATTTTCATTGAATTAGCTTTAATATTTTTTCGTTTTATAAAAACTTTTTTGGAATATTGTTAATTTTTGTTTATTTCAGTTTCGGTCTTATTACTTAGTAAAAGACTTAAGAGTATCTAAACTCACTGACAAGTAAAGATAGTTTTGTTGATCATATTAAGAAATAAAATGCTATTTCTTTGATGCTATGCAAACTAAGAAACATAAATGTGTATTTTAGTTTCTGTAGAAAAGTTGAAAACAAATTAAAATAGCTTTTGTTTTCTGAGTTTAACTGAAATGTTTTTATTCGTTAGTGAATGTAGAATAGATTAATTGACCAAGCAAGACCCTAATTAATGAAAAAAGAGAAAATAACAAAAATAGTTTTTATCAAAAAAATTAAGGTGATATAAAAAACAAAGATACTGACTTTGAAAGTTAATTCAAAAAGGTAATAAAAAACAATCTCTCTGAAAACTTATATCTATTTTTCGAGATATAATACGCAGGCTAAAAGTATGCCAAAGTGTGCAGCTTTTTCTATATGCTCTAACACTAATCCAATAAACTTAAACTCAAAAAAAAAGCATAACTTATTTTAGCTGTATCACTTAGCTATTAAATTCTGTAATAAACTTGTTTTAAGAACAAAGAACTAAAAGCGATGGTGTATTGAAATTCTTAATTTAAGAACATGTCGAAATTTCCCTTTGTTTTAAAATGATTGTCGTTTAGTAAATCTCATATAGTCAAAAAAAAAGTTCAATTTAAACACATTAATATTTAGAAAAATTCAAAAAAGTAAAAACAAAATCTTAAACTATAACTAAAAAAAAAAAAGGTATGTTTCAAGTAGAAACATATTAACACTAAGTTTTGTTGGGAGAAAATAAACATGAACTTCAATCTAAGATCACTTTTGTAAAGTTTAGTTAGTTTTTCAAATAAGTACGGATTAAAAAAATCTAAAAAACATAATTTTTTTACTAACCGGGTTATAAATGATCAAGTTAGTAATAATTGGGTTAGAAATGATCAGGTTAGAAGTGATCGGGGTAGAAATGATCGGGTTAGAAGTGATCGGGTAAGAAGTGATCGCGGATCAGAAATTATCGGCTCCAATCCCACAACATTTAAAGGTATGAACTTTTGAACTCAACATACTTTATTGTCTTGTTTTAAATTGCTCGCACATTTGAGACCCACCACTAGTCCCAAAAATTATCTGGATAGATATTATCTGACTAAAATGTTTTCAAAAATTATAAAACGGCTTAGTTACAAAATAAAACATTATTGTTTACACCTGCTTTGTTTTACAAAAAAAAATTATCAAATAAACGTTGAATTCATAACTGCCTACGCTAATTCAGTTCATATAGCTATTTGAATAGAATAAAATTTTGAAAAACAAATGGAGAAATAATTAAAGTATAACTTTTGAAAAACATATAAAACTATAAAACCAAGATTCTGCTTGAGTGTAGCTAAAATTTTTAAACAAAGTGTAACCAGAAAAGTAATAAATTGAAAAAAAAAGAAGCTTTAACTTTTTTCAATATACATATGGTTCATTTACTAATTATTTATGACTACCTAGAATCCTAAACTAACTGTAACAGTATAACACAAATTTTAAATCTAAAAACCTTTAATAAGCATTAAATGCAGATAAGATAAGTTTCGTAGACTAAGACAATATACCAAGCTTTTTCGTTAACAAAACCTAAGAGTTATTTTTAAATCTTCTCTAGAAAGTATTAGTATTTTATAGATCATTAAAAATGAGCTATAAAATTATAAACTTAAAACGTTTACTGTACAAATAGTTCTCAGGCTTGAAAACAGAAAGCAAAGCTTGGAGTTTTTACAAATTCAAAGCGAGCCTGAGGGCGAACAGCCAGATCAAAGTGCTGAGGACCGCCGAGAAAAAATTCACCCCGCTCTCAGTTCTGCGTCGCTTTTTCGGCTCGATCCCGTTACAGTTGCTTTTTCGCTTTTGATAAACGACTTCGCGTTTTATCCACTCCATGTAGTGACTAACTCTTGTGTAAATGTCAAATGAATCGTAAGTCCCTGGGCGTACACCCGTTTGGGATTTAGCGTAGCTGAGCACTCCGTAAATTTGAAATGTGCCCTCATTTTCATTTATTACAACCATGCCTGCCCCTGAGTCACCCGAGCCCGACCCAGATTTTCCGTCTATTGGATCTTCACTGATCCAACCTTGAAAAAATTAAATATTATAGCTCTGTAGTTTAAATACTTGATAGCATTTTTATAAGATATAGCAGTCATTGTATATATATACATTGTGGTTTTATTTTTCATGCTTTTGTTCACCCAAATAAATATTTTTATGAAAAACAGAATGATTTTTTCCTCAAAATTGTAACGTGCCAACGTAAGGCTCCAAGTAATAGTGACATAATGTGCAAAAGTCACCCTTCGTGCATTTTTAACATCTACTCATTTAAATGACTCTATAAAATAAACTCTTATTGTTGAGAGAGTCTTAAAAGGTGTTGTATTTATTTTTATACTAGTTTAATGTCCTGAGTCATCAAATGATTGTGCCGTATTGGTGGCAGTGATCACATGGTTGGGTAGTTGCTGTGACTTTTGTCTTTTGCCGGTCATTCTTGGTATTTTTAGCTTTATTATTTACAACTTTTTTGTGGTGCTTATTATCGAGATTTAAAGCTAGTGTGTGTTCTTAAATTGGTGTACGACCGAAAGTTTTTTTTATTATGTTTAAAAAGTAGCTTTTATATTATTTATATTTTTTGTTAATTATAAAACTAATACTAAAAAGGTAAGTAAAATTACACATGATGTAACACACTTGCTTTTGCCCAGAAAATTTTTATCGTTGCAAAGGGTGGAGTTTGAAACTGATGTTTTATTTCATAAAAAAGTCCTTTCTTACAACTTAAAGGTGCAAAATAATATCTTGGGTAAGACTGTAATAATCAATAAATTTCTAACCTGCGCATATCTGTTTGGTTTCGTTTTGTTCTTTTCGATGTTTCTCCATCTCGCACCTTTCAAAATTCAACACGTAAGACTCCCCGTAATACAAATTTTTGACTGCTGTTCTTTTAGTGCTAGTCTGACCATGGCCGCAAAACTGAAACTTAGTACCTACTTTAATGTCCTCGTAGTCAGATGTACCTCCGATTTGTTTCGGCAAGGTGACGTATGAAATCCCTTCCTGACGCAACGGCATTTTGAGCTTGACGAGCGCTATGTCGTTTTCCAAAGTTTTACGATCCCAATTGGGATGATGGCGCGCCTGCAGTTCTCCGTTGCGCGTGATCAGCTTCTTAAGGTCTTTAGGGTTGATCGCGAGTAGCTTGATGCTTTTATCTTTAAAAGTGAATATGTGAGCGCAGGTCAGCACCCATTTTTCGTTCAGCAGAGAGCCGCCGCCAAACCACCCCGTCTGATTTTGATCGTCTTTCATCGGAACGACTTCGATTTTCACGTGGTAGGCGAATCTTTCTCTTTCTTTTATTGTTTTCACATAGCTGACATGATTATGGACCTGCGCGTTGGCCGTGAAGGCGATCGCGAGTAAAGTGAATGTCTTCCAAAACATCCTTACATAAACAAAAAGTAAAAAGTGAGTTTTTGTCACATTTTTATTGAAGCATTCTGTTCTGTGACGTAGCTGTGAAATTTTTTTTAATTTTTTTACCATGACAACTTGAGATTTTTTGAAAGATTCTGCCTAGTTGAACATTTAAAGTTTTCGTCTGAACCGTGTTTTGTACATCTAGAATTGAAACTAATAATTTTGCATCCGTCTAGTTTTGAAACTGCACTTTAAACTTAAAAGTTTGAATTTTATGTTTAAGTATCACGATTAAGAACTGGTCAAAACTTACAAAAACAAGATTTAATTACAAACATATTTTAAAACTTGTTTTTTTTTGTTGTATTTGGACGCTTAAATTAGTTTACTTAATTAGTAAATACAGTTTTTTATTTTTGAATTACCTTAGTTTTCTAAACTTTAAGCCTGTTTCATACATATTTTTTTTATGGTAAAAAACATCAGTCTCAAACTCTACCCCTTGCAACGATAAACGCTTGATTATTAATTCAAAAAATTGTAATAATCTAAAGTCTTATTTTTATTCAAAAGGTTGGAATAAAAAATCAGTCAACAAAGATGCATAAGTTAGATACTCCTGGTTTAAACCGTGAAACGATTTTTAATTAGAGTTAGTTTAAGTTTAAGATTAGAAGTTAAAAGCTAGGACTTAAAGTTTAAGAAGCACACAAAACTAATTTATTACTATTTAATGTGAAATTAGAACAAATTAAAAGTTTATTATTTAAGTTTTCAGTTAACTGGTCACATATGCGTAACTTTAAGAACTGAAACTTAATATGCATAGCAAAAACAAAAACAAGTCTTTTTAAAGGGCTTTAGTGTTCTTAAAAAGTATTGTTTTTAGTAATTGAAAGTAAGTTTTTAAAACCTTGAAGTTTTCACTGTAACATGATTGATATAACTACTCAAAAACTTTTTATAACTTAGGTGAAGTTGACATGTTTTCTGAATAAAAAGTTCTGAGTAACGAATAACTTAAAACTAAGTTGAACTAAAACTTTTAAATACTTGGTTTTCTAAAACCTTAACACATACATTTGAAAGATTTTCAAAAAATCAAATTTTTACCATCAGCTTAGATTATGGGTGGGCAAGGTTTTTAGTTTAAAAAAATTATTACTTTGCGGGCCGAAGCGTTCCAATTTCATTAAGTTCGCAAAAAACTACTCAATTTATTTTTTAATAGATCTTGAGATACATATATTTTTTGCTTTTAACTTCAAAACCTCGCAATTTAAACTGCAAGTTTCGAATTAATTCCCGTTTTTTCGACCCATGACCTTTGCTTTTGTTTTTCACTTGGTGAGTAGCTCGGTAGCCGAAAGATATTTGTTTACACAATTAACCAAAATCTTTGGGTGTTAAATTTTCATCGCTCTTAATAAACTATTTCATAATATTTAAAATTCACTTAAAGCCTCAGAATATTTAGTGTAAGTTTAAAATCTCTTGTAATTTGTACTAAAATATATTTTTTGGATTTTTATTTCAAAAACATTATGAAAAAATCTAGTAAAGGTTTAAAAACTACTTAATCTGGCCAGATCTACATGCTCGAAGTTTTACTTTTCGCGGGGCGGATTCCACTTCATTTTTGTTAGTAATCTACCGGATACTGATCTCATTTTTTGTTTAAATTCCGGCCGGAACCGGTTCCGGATTAAAAAAAATCAAGCTTTATGTAGTGTTTTAAGAACAAACTTATAAAAAATTATTATTATGATACCGCTAGTTTAGTTTAAGTTGTTTAATCATGTATCGTGTTAATAAAAAAACACAATGTTTTTATAACTATCATTTAAAACTTAAACAAAAAAAATTAAACGCCGTACAAACAAGATAAAAATATTAATAGTCTTGTTTAATTATCAACACATCATTTCAAGCTACACGTGCGATTAAACTTGAGCTTGTACCTCGTATGATGTAAAATAAATGAAAATAAATGTTAGTATGCTTAAAAACTATCGAACATTTTATTTTTGTCATTGGCTTTTTAAACTTTTAAAGAAAAAAGTTTAAATTAAAAGATGAAGATTAACTTGGGTGGGGCATTAGTGCTTACAATATTTGATGGAAAATATATTCTGTCTAAATCTTTTTATTTTTGTTTTTAAATAAACCTTTCTTATAAAACTACAACATGGATTATGACCATTTTGCTCAAAAATCGAGTGCATTTGTTTTACAGTGATTTACATAATAACACTTCTTATCAATGCTAAATTTATATTTGCATGTAAAAAAATTAGATAGCACTATTCAAGTTATTTTTCAATGACATGTAAAAACAAATAGTAACAATAACTCGAACAATTACAAAACTTTAAAAATTTCCAAGCTTAATAATCCCAGTTAACACAAATTTAAAGTTGTTGGGAAATATTTTAAGCTCACTTACTTTTTTTTAGGTAGACTCAGGCTTTTTTTTTTACTTTTTAGTTAAGGTATTTTTTGGAATTAATGTTTTTATTTTAACTTATTGATTTTCTTTTTCTTAAGTCCATTTTTTATTGTTTTGCTGTTTCCAGGTAATTAAGCTTTGTTGGGTGTCTTTCAGTTTTCGACTTATTTTTATAATTTGTTCTAATCGTTTTGTTTAATCAGGCACCCCAAGCATACTAAATGTAACTCAGATTCTCTTATCACTCAGATTGATTTTTTTGTCAATAAATTGCAAACCTGAAAAATTACCAAAAGTATAATTGTATGCTATAAAAGGTTTCACAATATAAACAACTTATTTGTTTTAAAATAGTTATAATATATCTTTTGTTAATTTTGATTAACTAAAACTTTAAGTAATTCTCAAAATAAAGGCTTGTTTTTATGTTAAGCAAAAAAAAAAATATTGTTAACACTTAAAAGTAAATACATCTGTTGAGCAGGGGCGTCGCGTGGGGTGTTGCACTGCCGCAACTGCACCACCTGGAAATTTTGTAAGGAAAAAATTAAGTATCTATAATATTTTCGTTATTTTTTAAAACGAAATCTCTTTTAAAACTCCAATTTAGAAAACGACCATTTTGCCCACTTCACTGCCGCAAACTCTTAGCTGACTGCCGCAAATGAACTCAAAAAAGCAAAATTTCTTCAAGAATTACCTCAAAATCAATATCTTGCGGTAAGTAAGCTAAGTTGAAAATTCCCTAAAACAGGACATGCTTAAGTATCATCTACAAGCTATTGTAAACATAAAATAAAAACAAAGCTAAGCTACTGCAAAGGATTAAACTTGAGTTTATGCATTCACATGATTTTTTAAATTTAAACTTGTCATAAATTAAATATTTTGAAAAAAAAAATAAGAAACTTAAATCACCAAAGTCTAAGAAATTCGATTTTTTATTTTAATCTGCATACATAAACTTAACTATAACTGATTATTGTAATCATAAAGTTAATAAAATATTTAATTAAATCATATTTAAATGTAAAATTTGAGTTCTGAAAAAAAATATTAAGCAGTTTATTTTAAACTTCTAGTTTACTCTTACAGAAAAATAATTTAGATTTATATTAAATAAAAATTATTATTATTGAAACAGTCACATATTTAAATAAAGTAAATAGCCTTAACTTAAAATATTGGTCTGACCCCCCAAGAAAGTTTGATTACTTAGAGTAGTTTAACATTTTAGTCTACTTTATATGACTTTTGGTTTAATTTTTTCATAAACAAAGCAAAAAATTTAGATAAAATTGTTGAAACATGGTTGCCTTGCCTCATAATCAGGATAACTTAGAAATGTCAAAAAAACTCAAGATGACCTAAGATAAATTAAAACTGATCAAATTAGAAAATATTCAGGCTGACTAAAGCAGTTTTAGTTTTTTACTCTGAATTTAACAAGTTTATTTAAAGTTAAAATATAAGTGTTTTACCCCTATGGCCACATGAAAACTAACTAACCAATTTTTTACTTTTATAATAGTTACATATTTATAAATTATCTTTAAATTTCTTGAAAAGTTCGACAGCCTCACCAACTAAACTTTAAAAAGTTGAGCTCTTGAGAAAAATACTGTCATCAAAATGAAAAACAAATTAAATTTAAATACAGAAAACATACCCTTAAAAAAGTATTGAATTTTAAACCTCAAACAAAAAACATTAAGTTTAGAAAAAAAATTAATAAAATCTTAAAGTTTGTTGAAAAAATTGTGCAAAATAGTGAGGGGTAAGGGGGGATGTATAGGCACTTTTTTTCATGTTGTTCTTATTCTAAGTTTTTCAGAAAGCTAATAGTTACTCTTTAATAAACTTGCAACTTCCAATTAAACTTTTAGATACAACCGGTCAGGCCAGTGATTACATTGATTTATTATACAAGGAGCAAACTAAAACAGCAAAAAAATACAATTTTACTGAAAACCTATATTCTCCATCATTTTTAAAGCAATTTTTATCAAACTTTTTCATCCTAATCTTTATAAAATTTTATACTTTTGTTGAAGAGAAGTTTTAAATTTTTAACTATCAGTATATATTTTTATATATACAAAAAAATATTACTTTCGTTATAACTTTTTTTTCTTAGTGTTTTAAATATCTATTTTAGCAAATTGTTTTATTTTATAAAAGAAACATCTAAAGATTTTTAGGCCAACTTATAAAAAAGATATGATTTTAGTGATTTGTAAATTTGTTCTTTGAGTTTATATTATACTAATAGGACTCTTTTGTATCTCTGACTGTGAATTACCATATCTCAAAAATTAATATGATTTTTTATATTGATAAAAAATGCCTTGCAGTTAAATTAAAACTGTATAAAATAAGTTCAGTAAAATAATTCTAAAGTATATGTTAAGGGCATAAAAGGGGGGTAAAACACTTTTTTTTTTAACGCTGTTTTAGTTTGTGCCTCCTGTAAGGAACCTTTTGTTGCCTTCGACTTTGACCGGCTATATCTAAAAAAGTATTTTGAATTTTTAAAATCTGTAAAAAGCATCTTGTAGCTTAGTAAAAACTTCTTTAAATAAGATCAAATTGTGAAGAAAGTGTTTCATCCTCCCTATGCCCTTAAAAGCAAAGCTTATCTTCAGGTGTAGCAAAAGTTTAGTTGTTTTCAAACTTGATAGTAAAAATATATTTAAAAAAAAATCTTCATGTCCTTAAAGTTATTGATAAAATGAAACTCTTTTTTTTTTAAATTATTTTAATCTTTTTTTTTAGCTGTATTTAGGATTGCCACACACTCAGGGTACTCAGTGAAACTTAATGATATTTTAAGTTCTAAAAAATCTCATGGAAACTCAGGGTATTTTGATTTTTTCTCAAAAACACATGGTGACTCATGGCATTTCAAAGTCACTCAGGACAGTTTCTTTTGACTCAAAGAGTGGCAACCTTGCTTTTATTTTAATTATTTTTCAATATTGAAATTATTTATTAGTTTACTCTGTATAGTTAGAACAATTTAAGAATTTCACAGTTTTTGTTGGCAAAATATTTTACTGTTTATAAATCCTGTTTTCTTTTAGAACTTAGAGAAACATTGAAAAAGTGTTATCCTGTAGTTGAATGTAAACAGTTAGAAAGAGAACTGAAAACATTTTATTCACATGCATCAGGATGATTTAGTGAAAATACTGTTATATCTTGAAGAACATAACCTGACTAAAATATTTAACGAAACTACAAAGCTTCTTAGAACTTTGATAACTATTCCCATGACTAGTGTAGACGCTGAAAGAACATTTTCATCTTTGAAAAGGATAAAAACATTTTTGAGAAACACCATGGGTCAGTCAAGATTAAATTCTTTGAGTGTAATTTCGATTGGAAGGAATTAATTAAAAACTGTACTAGTTTCAAAGAAGAGGTGATTGAGAAATTTATCATCCAAAAGGAGAGAAGAATGAATTTTAGTTACAAAGGTGAAAAGTAAGAGTCTAAGTATTTATGTTTGCAAAGTTAGACTTTAGATTTAATTTTTTAGGTAGACATTCAGTAGTAACTATTTTCTGTACTAAGCAAGTTTAGTTTTTCTTTAAGAAGTTGTAATTTGTACATAAATTTTTCTTTGTTTGTAGACTTTTTTATTTACTTGCCAAGCTTCATTATACATTCTTTTTTTTTGTTTAGTTAAAAATAAGTAAAAATATTATTTTTAGTTTGGTATTTAATCCAATATTTTTCAAGTAAAGTTGAAGCTAAAATGAAATATTATTATAGTTGCTGTGTTTTTTATTATAATATAAGTTTCTTATATCTAAATTGTAAGCTACTTTTAGTTTTAACTTTAGATCCTTTGTAAAACTTAATATTATTTAGTTTGCTTGTTTTGCTTTTGAGTTTTTTACTTATTTAAGCTTTTTTTTTATCATAAACGAATTTTAAATTTCTTTACTGAGTAATGTAAGTTGTTCTTTAAAAAAATTTCAATTTCTACACAACATTTTATTTGTTTGTAGACTTTTTAATTTACTTGCCAAGTATAATTAGCATTTATTTTTTAAATATTAGTAAAACATTTATTAATAGTTTGATATTTAATTAATCCAATATTTTTTAACTAAAGTTGAGGCTAAAAAAATATCATTGCAGTTGCTGTATTTTCTTATTATAATTTTAATCTGTTTAATCTAAATTGTAAGTTAGAGACTTCGTAAAATTTGATATTTATGAGCTTGCTTATTTTACTTTTGTGTTTTAACTTAAAAGTCAAGCTGTTTTTTTTTCAAACATAAAAATTTTAATTAGTTATAAGTTGATAATCGTTTATTTTTTTCAATATTCATCAGTAAATAAGCAATTACTTTCTACTGTGTTTTAATAAATTTTATCTAAAATAAACTTGAAGTTTGTACATAACATTTTTTTGTTTGTTTGTAGACTTTTTAATGTTCTTGCCAAGTCTAATAAGACATTTCTTTTTTTTGTTAAGTTAAATATTAGTAAAATTACCATTCTTAGTATGATGTTTAATCAAATATTATTTAAATTAAGTTGAGGCAAAAGAAAAACTATTAAAGTTGCTGTGTTTTTCAATATAATAAAAATTTGTATTGTCCAAATTTTTTTCTACTGTTAGTTTAAATTTCAAAGCCTTCTTAAAAATTAATACTCATAAGTAAGCTAACATTTTTTGAGTCTTGTAAATTACTTAAAATAATTATTTTTCTTATGTTCTTATATTTACTTAAATTTACAAAGTATTTACCTTTTTTTTTAAGTTATTTTCTTACATAATTTTTTTTTTGAAAAAATTAATGTTTTATTTCTAAACAAAATTTCCCAGGTTACATTAGCAATTTAATGTAATTGTTGTAGAAAAAAGTCTTTATTTAAGATAAAAAAGAGTTTTAAAGTAGGAATTTTTTTTTCTAAATTCTGCACCACCTAAAAAAAATACCACGCGACGCCACTGCTGTTGAGTACGAAAATTTTTAAACTGTAATATGTTTATTAAACAATAAGTTTTAAAACCCTTATTTTAGATTAAGTTTTAAAATTATACTTAAAAATATTAATAAAAATAAATAGATATTTTATTGCAAAGTAATTTAAACGAACTAAAGTAGTTGTATTTAAAATGTTATGGTTCACCTCAAAACAAAAGTAGCCAGATAGGAAAATAATTTGACATTAAAATGTTTTTTTTCTCTAACAAAGTTACCAATACGTACCACTAGTAAACAACAAAGCAATGAACAATAAAAACATTTAAAGTTAATAAACACTTTTTTATTTAGTTTAGCTGTCTTATTTTTTATTTTTTAATATATGTAAAAATAATATTTATTTGTATTATTTAATTTATAATAATATTATTATTATTATTGTATATACATTAACAGAAAATTAACTTAATTAATATTTAATAGTAAGCTGAGAAAATGTTTCGAGCAAACTCATGTTGAAAAATCTCTTTTTCTAAGGAAATCAAAAAAAAATCTTTTTTATGCTTGCAAACTTTGTTTGCTTTCATTTATTGTAATTTTAGACTTATACAAGTATTCATGAAAAAAAAAAGTTTTAAAATAGAAATAAATTTGTTGTATATTAAGAGGAGCTTTTTCATATGTCGACAAGACGATATGAAATCACTCCTCTTATTTAAACAACCTTCCTTTTTTAACGCATACATAATGGCTGTTGGTTCTTTTAAGCACAGCCTACAAACAGGGTTGTTACCAAATTTTGAAGTATTTTATAGTCACTTAACTGTTGGTTTTGTAAATTTTAGTTGTTTGATTAGTTAGATGGTAGATCGATTTTTGTACTGAATATTTGTAATGTGCAGTGTTCAACTCTTACGTCATATTGTTTTTGTTTTTTTTTGTAAACTTTTGCATCTTTGTTTATTAAAGTGCTTTTTATTTTAAATTTGAACTGGTTGAAGATTACAGACAATCTTTTTTGTCTTTATGAAACATATGTTCCAGTATTTTTAAAATCGTACATTTCAATAAATTATTTAAAAGCCCTTCAAGTGGGCTCAGTAGAATGTGTTCAAGTTTTAATAATAACCTTATTTTGTATATATGTTTTTAGTTCTCATGTTATTAGACAAGTTTTAAAGTACATTTTTAAACAAAAAATTCAGTTAATTTTCGTTTAGTTTTCTTTTTTTCATTTCGTTTAACTGATTGTTTTATCACGAAAGACTTAAATATTTAGAAGATAAAGAAAATTGTGTGCAATAGCTCGTAAGAAATTTTATAAGCATGTGGTGTACGACTTGATAACCAAAGTTTTCTTTGTACACCAGGTCCTCAGACCAAACTTTTTTAAAGCTTTTTTATTGTTCATCAAATAAAATATATCTAGAATTTTTTTAAATATTAACTTATCGTTTTATATCAATAATACTGTGCTAAGCTTTTCCGATAGAAAGCTTTTTATAAGTACTTATAATTGTTTTTTTATAAAATTACATAAAACATATTTCAAAAGAATTTAAGTTAAGGCTTGCTTTGAAATGTATGTCTAGTTTTTCTAAAGTGCTATAATTAAAAATAAGCAGTAGAAATGTGATCTGATTAGCACTTTTAACATCTTTTAATAAATTTATAAAATAAAAAAAATACTTTACTATAAATAAAAGTAATTTATAACCAAGTATTATATTAAAGTATTAAAAGTTATTATATTTATTATTTTTGGAACATACACAACTGATTTAGTGCATAAGTTGTTTTTAGTCTTTTGTGTATTTGTAAATGTTTTAGTCTCAAACTTTTTTTTGTTAAAAAGTGTTTTACTAGCAGGGAATGAAAAATATATTTAAGTTATATAGAGTATCTACATTCATAGAAACAACAACATGTAGTAAAGAATGAGTTTAAAAAAAATTACTAGTTTTATTATTAAGAAGTTTTTTAATAATGTATTTGTTGCAATAAAACTCTTATTAGTACTTCGTGTTTTAAGTCTACTTGTATATTACAACAATTTTTAATTAAGTAGTGTAATATAGAAATTATAATTGCTAAATACTAATTTATTTCTTTAAATCAGAAGTTTTTGGCAAGTTTTTACTAAAAAAGAATAAATTAAAAGGAAGAATGTTAGTTTATGACAACATTAATGACGTAATTAAACAAAATGAACAAGAACTTAAAGCACAACAAAGAAAAATTGAAGAAATTGAAAAACAAATATTTCTACTGGACATCAGTAATACGAAAAACAAAGAACTTTGGTATCAAATTCCGAAAAGATGTGGTAAGCTAAATATTAACACTTCCTAACTGTATAGATCAGGGGTCGGCAAACTGCGGCCCGCGGGCCAATTGCGGCCCGCGAAGGGTAAATCTGCGGCTCGCGAGCATGTTATTTTTTTGAATGGAATGCGGCCCGCGAAAGAAAATTTTGTGGCCCGCGAGCATGTAAATGTGGCCCGCTGAGCAAAATTATATTTTTAGTTGAATATTTTCGGTAATTCGACTTAATTTGATTAGTTTGATTTTAAGTCTCTCTATAACATTTTAAAATAATTTCAAGTAATTACTGCTTTAGTTTAAAAATTTGAAAAAGACAGATTAACGTTCTAACAGGATATGTTTCCTAGTTTCATAATTACTTCTTTTTTACAACAGTAAGTAATTATCTGAAAAAAGAGTGTCAAGAGTGCTTGGATTTAATAAACTGGTTATATAATACCTATTTATTAAATAAACTAAATGCAAATATTTTCCATTTTGTAGAAAAGTAATGCACAGTAGTTAACTTAAGTGTCATTTCTTTATAGCTTAAACATAATTTTTTAATACTTTTTATACCTCAGTTTCTTTTATAATTTTTTATTTGTAAATGTTATACTTTAGTTTGAATACATTTAAAATAACATAGTAATAAGAATCAAGGTTCATTTGATTTTTGGTTTGACACGAACTAAATTTTTATAAGTTTTCTATGCACACCAACTTAAAAAAATGCTCATATTTTAAACAACTTTTTATTTAATACTTTACTTAGTTTAAGTTTAGTTTATGCATACTTTTCTAACATTGTTATTTATACATGTCATATCTTAATTTGTACAAACACATTTAAAATAATATATATGTCATAAGTTAATATAGTTTTTGTTAGGTATACATTCCATTTATCAAACATTGTTTTTTTCAAGCTAAGTTAATTTTTATGCCTTGCATATCAATACACACAATTGCTGTTTTTTCGAGCTACCTATTTGATATAAACTAGATATAGGGATGGTAAATTTAAAAAGTTTGTACATTGTTAATCAAAGTAGTTCAAATTCAAGCAAATAAACAACTAAACATTGCCACACACTCAGACTATCACTATTTGAAGACTTTAAATCTCAGGCCAACTAAGTCATTTTTTAAGTTTTTGGCTAGAATTGTTTTTTGTATACAAAAATATCAGGATAGTGTTTGTTGACTCAGGCTAGCTTTTTTGCTTGAAAAAGTGGCAAATTAAACTTATGATGTATGTTTTGCTCAATCAACAGTGTTAGTTTAAGTTTTAATATATGTTAAGTTTTAAGTTTTGCAGCTGATATAATTCAAAATATTGTTTATATTATTGTGTATATTGAAGAATGAACAATCAGTGTTGCCAAAAAAGTTGAATCCCGGAAAAGCTTTGAATTTGTGAATTTACGGTTAAAAATTCTAGAAAAAAACTTTAATTTGAGAATTTTTGAAAAAACCTGGAATTTTAAACAACTTTTACATTTAAAGTAATGAAATTTCGATATAACTCAAAAAAATTACCAAATAAATGTTTTTTTATTAAAAAAAAATATTATAGTAGCTTAACAGTATTTTTTAATATTGGTAAATGTTTTAAGACATTTTTTTAAACTTTAGTTAAACTTTATACTAAAAATAAAAGAAGGAATTGTACTTCCAAAAACTCCGTATTGGTACATTGCACTTTTACTTGAAAAATTCCAACGATTGTTGTGCTTCGCATTGGAACTAAACAAAGAAATTCTACTAAATTGTCAAAGTTAGTAAAAACATCTCTAATAAAAATTCTTAGATGAGCAATAGTTTTTCTATCAGTGATCTCATGTTAACAGTTTGATTAAAGTCCTAATTTGATTTATGCGACTTTATAACCTTAATGCATTTCCTAAACACGACTTCATGTTGTCATTGAAGAAATAAACAAAAGTTATTTTAACATCAATTCTATATAAAAATTTTCAATTATAAACGATAACTCGTTTTAGGTAATAAATTTTGCTACTTTATTACTTGCCTTATCAATTTTTTCTGATTATTCTGTAGTTACTGAAGATAATAATGTGCTTTGTCGGAAATGACTTTGGTGATTATTTTATTTTTTCTCGCAATAACTCCTAACTAACGCTTTTTTTATTCTTGTAGCTCGTCTTATATTTTACAATTAATATTTTTAAATGCAATATTCTTATTGCAAATAAAGAATTGCTATCATGCTTAAAAAAAATATCTACTTCGCTAATGACTCAATAAAATTTTATACTTTTGTTAAACTTGTTTAAGAAATTCAATTGTCAATTTCAGCTGACTTATATATTTTTGGCATGTAGTTTATTTACTGTTAATAACCTTTTTTATTTCTTAATGTAGTGAATTTTATACTAACTGAATTGCTACACAAACAGGCTATTTTAAAAGCTTGAAAACTCAGGTGTGTGTGAAGCTTTTATTTCAAACATTTTTAAGAAATCTTCCATGTCTCAGAATAGTTTTTATGACTGTTGTGTAGTTTACTTATTGCATTTTTTTTCTTGTTTTCTTACACTTTGTGTACTTTTTGATAATGATGATATTTTAACTAGGTATTTAAGCTTGATTAACAACTATTTATTAGCTTTTTCAAGTTTTAATAAATTTAAGCTGGTTTGATAAATCTCAGATATTTTTGCTTTTTAGTGGCAACCATGTAAAAGTCTAATTACTAATAAAATATTTTATTAAATTATTTCAGAATTAATTATGTTAAATCATTTATTTTAGCTTTCTGGAATACAAACATGTATTAATTTTGTTATGTTAACTAATTTCTAAATTTCTTAATGAGTGTAAATTATTTAACTCGTAAAAACTTTTTTCGAAGTAAATATTCTTAGAAATATGAAAAATTGTTGATATTTCTATACAAATGTATAGAAGTAATCCATAAATTGTCTTTCAAGTTAGGTTTTTATAGAGAGTTAGGTTGTAGTAAAAATAAAAAAGTATTAAGTTTAACTTATTAAGTGCTTATGGAAGTACATATTTTATTAACAATATTAGTACATATTTATTAAAGTACATTAGTCAATGTAAATCATAATCTAATGAATATTAATTTGAATAGGCATTCTATGTATAGCTAAAAGTCAATTTAAATAATAAGGTTAATAAAGGTAAAACTTTTCTCTAGTGTGACTAAAACTAAAACCATAAGATTATTCAAATGTCACTAAAACTAAAACTGCGGCCCGCGAAGACTTTGGAAACTTGAAATTTGGCCCGCGACCACCAACTGCCTGCCGACCCCTGGTATAGATAGATAGCAGCAGTTGTTTTCTTAAATATCCTAATACTAGTTTTCAATTTAATGAGTAATATCTTTTTAAGTTTTATATTGAAACAATTTTTACATTGAAAAAGCTATAAAAGCACGCCTACATGAAAAGTTACTACCGTTTTTTTGACAATATAAGATAGCTTTAATGATATTTTTGTAGCTAAGCGAGAAAATACTGGAAACAAAAAAGTGTCAAGCAAAATTTTCAGTTCAAAAGGTTGTGTTTAATAAGAGTGTTGTAAATGTTTGTAATCACTTTATTAAGTGTATTAAACTTTTTTGAACATGTTTTCATTCTTCTAATTTTTTTTAATGTTGATTAAATATCATTGTTGTTAAACGAATAGAATAAAAGTTCAAGTTTTTCAATTTTCAAGAAAACTATTTGTTGTCCTCTGTTGATAGTAAAAATGGTCCCTTTTGGGCCAAATCGTCCTTTATTCGAAACCCTGACTAAGTGCTATACATTATTAGAATAATAAACATAAAGGTTATTTTATTTTAAACCTAAAAAACTTAGATCCCTTTCTCAGTCAACTAAATTTTGAAAATGAAAAAATCAAATTAAGCCAATTGTCTGGCACTAAACGTTATTACAACTGGAAAAATGGTGGAAATGAAGTCATAAATGCGGAAGTTAGTTTTTTTACTACATCTAGTTCAATAGCTTTTTTTGTGGTTTAAATGCTAAAACATCTATTTTTTTAATTCAAACTGTTAAAATAAACCTAAAGTATTTTATATAAACTTATAAATTGTTTATAATATATAAAATATTGGTTTTTTTTTTAAGAAATGATCTACTTTAAAAATTTCGAATCACAAAAAACAGTTATTGATTGTGTTAGAGCATTTTATTAAAGTTTATGATAATGTTGTAAAAACTATTTACTGAATTCAAAAATTTATACAGTTGTATATACCAACTAAATATTTTTAAACTGTATTTCAATTATTTTCTATTTAACCTTTTAGACTGCATATGAAGTAAAAAAGAGTTATCCTGAAGTCCCTTCTAACATTTGTTTTTGCAACACTGTACAACCATCAACCCAAAAAAGAGTTCAAATCGGAAATGAAATTTTGAACTGTGATGGTAGGTTTAAAAAAAAAATATTTAATTTATATATTCTAACAAACTTATATTGCATTTTTTGTCTCCTTATACCCTTTTTTAGCTATATAAATTTAGAATTTTTTTTATTTAACTTAAAGCAAATTACAACATCATTTTTAGTTTCTAAAAAAAATAAAATACTTTCTAACAACCCGAAGCTCATAATTCTTAGTGGTTAGACATAACTATAAGTATTTTAAATTATTTTAATGATATTAACGATTGTATGTGCTTATTTATATGGGTTTAAACGTTGTTAGTTAGTAATTAATAAAGATTCACAAACAAACTTGTTTATGTGATATATTATAATGACCTAAAAATTTTAACTTCAATAAAATGGTTAAAACTTTAGACAGGTAGTTTTGTATCGTTCGTATGTACTTTAAAAAAATATTATAACAACTTTAGTCTATGTGACTATCTTCTTTTGTAATTTACTAAACTGATGAACTTCATATATAACTTTGTTTTTCAATAATATAATATATATAATTAATAAATACAGTTTTAACAATTTCTTAGAGGACCAAACTTAAGTAACAATGTGCTTTGAAAACAAAAGAGATGTTATAAATGACCATTCTAAAGATCACCTACCTTACTCAACATATAATTCATCGGTTGACTTTAATTTTGAAAATTTGCTCAATAACAACAACCCTCAACTTTTCAACTCGAACAGTAAAGACTTATTTGAAGAAAATGAAGTACACGGTGATGCTTTAAACATAAACAACTATAAATCTTTTTTTGTTAGAAATGCTTACAAAAGTGACACATTTGACCAACTTAATTCTAAAGATTATGAAATGTCGTTCAACGAAAACTGTCTTGGAAAAAAGAATGTTCTGTTTGGTAATGAACTAATTAACAACACTTTGAATACTTCAAACTTGGATGAACTTAACAAATTAATTGAAATACACCAGCCAAAGTCTCGGTATATATTTAATGAACTGAAAAGTTCATATAGAAAAAACGATTCAACTCAATTAGCAACAAGCTTAAATGTAACTGACAAAACTGTTACGATAAAAGAGGACAAAAAAGTACTTTCAGGCTATGATAATGGTAGTAAGCTGGGTGTAGTAGTAATGCAGCAGTTGAAAAACTGTTCCAGTATCAAACAATTTACACTTAGGTAGAATGAACACTAAATGGTCAATAGACTTAGTTTATACCGAAAACATTGATGGTATTATAGAAGTTTTACCTAAGCAAACCGATATGATACACGATGGAATTATAATTGGTGAGCCTAAACTAATAATAAGAGTTTGGTTTACGACCAACAATATTTATACAAATGATTTTTACAGCAAGATTTACGCTCACTTGGTAGATAAAACTGATACAAATGGTGTGTTTTTTATTACAATCTCTGAAATTTTTTTTTTTAAGCTTAAACACATTTATTTTCAAAAATAGTCAAACTTTTTTTGATTTAATTTCTTCAAGTTGTTTATTTAGTATGTGATAGTAGTACTTAATCACTGTTTGGTAAAATTTCGAATAAACCTAAGGTTTATAGATAGATTACAAGTATTTATTGTTACCATTTTAGATTTTAGTTTTTTGTGCTTTTTTCAGGGTCATCTACTTACAAATGCAGAATCAGTCAAAGATGCAGTTACTTGAAGTTTTATGATAAAAGTTGTTATATCAAGCATATTTCATCGGTACACGCAAAGAACATGCCCAACCTATTAGTATGCAACAATTGTGATTCACGTTTTAATGGGCCTTATAATTTAAAACTTCACCGGAGAGATCCTATAAGTTGTAATACTAAAAAGTTTTTACATAAGACGAATAATCAAAATAACTCAGGTTTGTCTTAAACTTCCAAATGATACTAATAAATCTTTTGTAGTTAAGTAGTTTATGAATATTTACTTAAACTACTGTAACATTAACTTTATTGTAAATATTCATTGTTTTGTATCTATAGTTTATATTTTATTAAAGTAGTTTTCCTCATTTAGGTATACCTTTCCTCATAAATAAACTTTATATTACATCAATCAACGTAAAACAATTTGTAATTTTACATTAAAATAAAAAGCAACTAACAATTTCAAAAAATTAAAAATTAATTCTGAAAAATAGTCATCAGAGTTTGGACTATTATTTAAAAAACAACTTAAAGTCAACAAACTAAATAAATTAAAATTTTAGACAAAAAAGCTGAGAATTTGCAAAAACTATTGAAGTTCAATATGTTAGTTAAACCTGAAAGGAGAAGTAGTCCAACTCTTCAGAAACAGAAAAGTACAATTTACCCAACATCGCCAATTGATTTCTCTGAAATTCCTAAAGAACTCTTATAAACTAACTTTTATTTGTGGTTTTATAAAGGAACTAACAGTTGGTATCTATTAACGACATTTATTGTATTAACTAATGTTTTCAAAAAGGTTAACTGTTAATAAAAAATGCGTCAAGGTTCTTTAAAACTTTTTATACAGTTTAAATTAAACCATAAGGTTATGTTTTTTTTATTTAAACTTTGATCAAATGCATATATGTATTAAACTAGCGAAAGATATCATACTTACCTTCAAATTCAAATAGGTGAGCGAACAGTATTTCTTTTATTTTTACACTGTATACTGTGCTTCGCTATTGTTTTCAAATATCACGCTTTCAATACCAACGTCATAATCAAAATTTACATGATGGACAACGTCTACGATATTAAAGTTTTCCTTTTTGTCTTTAGAAACATTCTTTATCATTTTTAACACTGGATCAGAACCAGTAATTGTAGATCTATTGTTGGTAACACGATTAGTTCCGTACAAGCTTTTAGAGTTTTGTAGTTGAAAAACATCTTTCATTGGTCTTTTTATGTCGATTTTTACCAAGTTGCTTTGCATTGCTTTGTTCTTTATTAAGTTCCGCTGTCTTGAACATCTTCAGCTGTCAACTCTCCAATAGTTTTTATATACATATATATATATATATGTAAAATAAATTTTTAGATGCAGTATAAGCTCGTTTATTTTTCTTAAACATTAAAGAAACAAATGTATATTTTCTAATCGAGGTTTAAAGAACAAACTTTACAAAATAACATAATTTTGACGCAGAAGGAGTTTACAAGTGTAAATTTGCCTCCTGTGCAATTTTCGAAGCTTAAAGTCGACCGTCATTCATGTGAGCCGTAAGCACCACGGGCGTTTCCCGAAATCGTTCGTCTGCGTCAACTGCAACGGAAGGAAGTTTAAGTACTCGACACACCTCATTGAGCATTTGAGCACGAACTTCCCTGTTGCGAAACTTGCGGTGAATCTTTCACTTACCCGAAGCAACTGTAGGACCACGTTGAGATAAAACACCAACTTAAGTTTGAAAAACTGTTTTAAAATTTGTTTGATTAAGTTTCTATTTGAAATAAAAATGAAAAAAACTTTGCTGGAATACTTTATTAAGATTTTAAACACATTTGTAGGATTTAGTGTCAAAAATAGTTTTCGATTATTTTAATGCTTTTAGGTTAAAACATGCTAAGAAATAAATCTAATTTTTAAAATATACAAACAAGTTCTTATAAAATAAGTAATATACAAATTTTTTACTAATTTTTTTAAAAATTTTAAACGGTTTTCAACTTGTTTGTTATAAATTTAGTATAATGATCACAGATAACAATAACTATCTTTATTTTTATACACTTAAGTTGATACTTAAATTCTATAAAATATTTGAAATTAGTTCTAAACTTTTTTTATTAGTAAAAAAAACATAAACTTTTATTGACTAATTTTATTTTTTTTTATTTGTAGATTAAAACAAAACATGTTATACAGTTTTTAATAATAGTCACTTATCGGAAAAAAAAAGTAAAAACTATAACTAATATTTTGAATAGTTTTATTTTGTACTGGTTTTTATTAAAAAGTATAAACACAAATCACTCATTTTTAAAAAGATTGAAAGTTTAATGATTAATTTATTTTAGCACATCGTCAGAATAAGCTTGCTAAAACTGATAACAATATGGTATAAGTTTAGTAATATATAATAATTTTTAAGTATCTAGCAAAAATAGTTACGTTATAAAGAGTTGAATGTAAAAATCTATTTAAAAGTTAAAACAGAATTCGATCCATAATCTCATGCACATAAATTGAAATTATATAGTTTACAAATATAGTTATAGATATTAAAAGTTTACTGACTAATACAAAACTAAACAACAAGCTCACTATTTCTGATATGCTTCAGTAGATTTTAGCGGTAAATTAGATAAAAGGACGAAATCGAGCTAAAAATAGATATATATGCAATAGTATAAATTCAACTAGAAAATAATGCAATTTAAGCATGCTGAAGGAAGTCGTAAACTAAAAAATATAACATTGTTAAAATAAAACTTTATATCTTATACAACTTTTATTTCTGATCACATGACATTAAAAAGTATCTCAAGACGGTGCTTAAAATCGTAGCTTTTTGAAAGTATTTAAAAACGGCTGATATCAATCTTACCTTAAAGATATACGCAAAAATCAGAATCATTTAAAACAAATGCTGCACCTTAAGGATACTTTAGGAAATGGTATGTTTTCAAATTGTAATAGTGTTGAACTATTTTTTTAAATGTTAAATAACTCTATTTTTGTTCAAGCGACAATGGTGAGCATCTTAAAATGTTGATTAGAGTCTAATCTTTCTGAGAGTTTTTAAAAACATCGATCCAACCTCTAAAATAAATGCAAAAGTGTGAATTTATAAAAAAAGCTCTACTTTTATGATACTTTAAGAAATCGTATGTTAACATACAGAAACTTTGTTAAACTGAATTTCTAAAGGTTTTATAATCTTTAATTTCAATCAAGAAATACTGGCAAGCATCTAAAATTTCGCTGAAAGTCTTAACAATATAATAATACTTTTAAAAAAGTTAGAAAATGAACAACTGTTAGTCGTGGTTAAAAACAAAAGTATTTTATAATGTTGCAGAGAATTTTACTATGTGATGGTATTTCTAAAGTGCCGATATTAACCTATCATCGGAGATATATGCAACAGTACGAATTCAAATACAAAATATGCTGGATCTTAAGGTTACTTAACAAATTCGTGTGTTTACAAAAAATAATAATGTAAAATTATACTTTTAGATGTTGTTAATCTTTATCTCTAGTCACATAACAATGACAAGCATCTTAAAATGTTGCTATAAGGCTCAACTATCCGATGGTATTTTTAAAACGACCCAAGTCGTCCTAACCTCACATATACATACAATAGCATAAATCTAAATAAAAATGCTGCACCTTAAGGATACTTAAGGAAATCGTATATTATTTAAAACTGCCGAAATTTACTTAAACGAAGAGATATTAGCGATAGTATAAATAAAAATGAAAAATGATGCACCTTAAGAATACTTAAGAAAATTTAATATTAACAAAATTTAATATTGTTGAGAAACTTTTAGATGCTATATAATCTTTATCTCTAGATACACAACTATAGTAAGCATCTTAAAATGTAGCTTAGAGTCTTGACTATCCGTTGGTAATGTGAAAACGGCCGAAGTTGACTTAAATTAAGAGATATATGCACCAGGGGCGTAGCGTGGGGAGGGACACTGGCGCATGCGTACCACCAAAAAAAAAAAAAGTACAAAAAAAATCCAATTTCTTTATCCTTTATTGTTTATTTTTTCTGCTTAATTTTCCTTTTTTCAACTATGTTTTTCTAGTATTCGAAGAGTTAAACGAAATTTCTAATACCAATTAGTGACAATTTAGGGAAATTACCCAGTATACTGATTCGGTGCGTAATTGCAAATGCGCACCGATGTTGATGAAAAACTCCATAAGGAAAAATTTTATAACTTCATTAACTTCAAAAGAATTTAGACTCAAACAGTCCGCAACTAGTTAGTGCACCGCAGTAGTATAACCTTATGAAAAATTTTTTTGAAAAGGACAAATGCTAACATTTTGTTAACAAACCATAAAGCTAAACCTGTTTTATAGTAATAAGGATTCAAGAATAAACAAATTGTTGTAAAAATAGCAATAAACAACTGCTAATAAAATAAAAATAAATTGATAATATGAATAAAAAATATTGATAACATAATTAAAAAAAATACTGAAAAAAATTAAAAATAAATTAAAATAAGCAATAAACAAACAGTTCATACTGTGATTACAGTTTTAATCTCACTATACAAAAAGTATTGTTTAAATTATCTAAACTTAAAATTTTTATTGAAGGAGTTTCTTTTTTTATTAAGATAACAAACAAATCAAACTTTGTTATTCTATCACCCATAAAGTTTAAAAAATAATTAATTTTCGTAGCAAGTTATTTTAAATTTTCTTTAGTCACATCATGAATAAATTTTTAGCAACTTGTAAAACAGAATTTTTACAATCAATTTATAGTATAAAAGACATAATTGATTAATTTTGAATTTAAATTTGTTTAGTTTTAAATCAGATTTTAAATGGTATTAAAAAAAAAAACTTTTTACCAACTGTTTGTAGTATTTAAAAATGGTATTCCCTAAAGATCTTAGAAAACTGATTTTAAGATAAGTGAAAAGTTATATTTCTTGTGAATTTTAAAAAGCATTGAAAAAGTTGACCTTAAAACATTTATATTTTAAACATTTTGTTTCGTATCAGAAATATTTAGTAAAATCTTTCCACACACTCAGGATAACTTAGGATTTTATGAATTTTTGGAAAACTTTAGAATGACTCAGTAAAAATCAGGATAACTCAGAATGTTTTAAGTATTTTTAAGCTCAGGCTGACTAAGCATAAAATTGTTTTTTTTTTTTTTACTAAGGGTAGATTTAGTGGTTTTAAAAATTTGTTATAAAGCATAGTTTCTATTAGTTTAAAAACAATTAAAAAAATCTCTAAAATAATTTAAAATGCTTATGATGACACATGAAATTTTTAAACTAACTCAGGACAGTTATTTTGACTCAAAGAGTGGCAAGGCAATCCTGATATCTTCAAAGTTAATTGTTTTTTTGTTTTTTTTTTTTTAAACATCTTTTATAATACTACTAACGGTTTTGAAATAATATTTGATTAATTTTTTATTAAAATCAAAATGAAAAAAAAATTGAAGTAATACTTTCTTAAGCTTTTAAACAAATTTAAAGAATTTAGTATCAAAAACAATTTTCGTTTATTTTTAATGCTTTTAGGTTAAAACATGCTAATAAATAAATCTAATTTTAAAAATATACAAACAAGTTCTTTTAAAATAAGTAATATACAAATTGTTTACTAAAGTTTTTCTAAATTTTAAACGGTTTTTAGCTTGTTTGATATAAATTTAGTATAATAATCACAGATAACAATAGTTATCTTTATTTTTATACACTTAAGTTGATACCTAAACTCTATAAAATATTTGAAATTAGTTATAATTTTTATTTTATTAGTTAAGAAAACATAAACTTATTATGATAAATTTTTTCTTTATTTATTTGTAAATTAAAACAAATAAAGTTATATACATTTTTTATAATGTCACTTTTTAGAAAGAAAAAATTAAAACTATTATTAGAATTTTGAATAATTTTATTTTGTACTGGTTTTTATCAAACAGTTTAAACACAAATCACTAATTTTTAAAAAGATTGAAAGTTTAATGATTAATTTATTTTAGCACATCGTCAGAATAAGCTTGCTAAAACTGATAAGAATATGGTATAACTTTAGTAATATATAATAATTTCTAAATATCTAGCAAAAAAAGTAACGCCATAAAGAGTTGAATGTAAAAATCTGTTTAAAAGTTCAAAACAGAATTCGATCCATAATCTCATGCACATAAATTGAAACTATACAATTTAAAAATATAGTTATAGTTATCAAATGTTTACTGATTAATACAAAATTAAGAAACAAGCTCACTTTTTCTGGTATGCTTCAGTAGATTTTAGCAGTAAATTAGTTAAAAGGACGAAGTCGAGCTAAAAATAGATACATTTGCAATAGTATAAATTAAACTAGAAAATGCTGCAACTTAAGCATGCTGAAGGAAGTCGTAAATTAAAATATAACATTGTTAAAGTAAAAATTTATATCTTATACAACTTTTATTTTGATCACATGACATTAAAAAGTATCTCAAGACGGTGCTTAAAACCTTAGTGTTTTTAAAGTGTTTAAAAACGGCTGATATCAATCTTACCTTAAAGATATACGCAATAGTCAGAATCATTTAAAACAAATGCTGCACCTTAAGGATACTTTAGGAAATGATATGTTTTCAAATTATAATAGTGTTTAACTATTTTTCTAAATGTTAAGAGTTTTTAAAGTTTTAAAAACATCGATCCAACCTCTAAGATAAATGCAAAAGTGTGAATTTATAAAAAAAAAGCTTTACCTTTATGATACTTTAAGAAATTGTATGTTAACATATAGAAACTTTGTTAAACTGAATTTCTAAAGGTTTTATAATCTTGAATTCTAATTAAGAATTACTGGCAAGCATCTAAAATTTCGCTGAAAGTCTTAACTATATAATAATACTTATAAAAAAGTTAGAAAATAAACAACTGTTAGTCGTGGATAAAAACAAAAGTATTTTGTAATGTAGCAGAGAATTTTACTATGTGATGGTATTTCTAAAGTGCCGATATTAACCTATCATCGGAGATATATGCAACAGTACGAATTCAAATACAAAATATGCTGGACCTTAAGAACACTTAACAAAGTCGTGTGTTTACAAAAAATAATAATGTAAAATTATACTTTTAGATGTTGTATAATCTTTATCTCTCGTCACATAACAATGACAAGCATCTTAAAATGTTGCTATAAGGCTCAACTATCCGTTGGTATTTTTAAAACGACCCAAGTCGTCCTAACCTCAGATATACATACAATAGTATAAATCTAAATAAAAATGCTTCACCTTAAGGATACTTAAGGAGATCGTATATTATTTAAAACTGCCGAAATTTACTTAAACGAAGAGATATTAGCGATAGTATAAATAAAAATGAAAAATAATGCACCTTAAGAATACTTAAGAAAATTTAATATTAAACAAATATAACATTTTTTAGAAACTTTTAGATGTTATATAATCTTTATCTCTAGTCACACGACTATAGTAAGCATCTTAAAATGTAGCTTAGAGTCTTGACTGTCCGATGGTAATGTGAAAACGACCGAAGTTGACTTAAATTAAGAGGTATATGCACTAATAAATATTCAACAAAAAAGCTGCAGCTAAAGGATACTTAATTGTATTTACGTTTCACGAGTTTGAAAAGAATGTTAAAATGTTCACATATCCAATTGTAATTTTAAAAACGAACGAAAATAACCTAACCTCTGGATATATTTGCAATAATATATACCAGATAATATTATCAAAACAACCGAAATTTACTTTAATTAAGAGATATTAGCGATAGTAATTAGTAAGCTAAAAAAATGCTATACCTTATGGATACATATATTAACAATATATAACAATGTTAAAGAAAATTTTTACATATTATATAATTTATTTTATTATTAAAAACATAAGTCTACTATAGTTTTTACCTATATAAAAAACAATCAATGTTTTTCATAAAATTTTTAACATACTTTCACTGCAACTCATCAGAAACTTACTGCAGACATTTTGTAGAACAATAACTTTTTAAGTAAAAACAATAAACTTTAGAAAACTTCTTAAGTAATTACATTGCTGTAAAAAGCCAATCAACAAAAATCAAATAGTAATTAACGCAAAAAACAATCATTTAAAACTACAAAACAAAATGTTTAACACAAGCAAAGACAATTTTAAGTAAATAAAATAACAAAGGAAAGTTTTAAACAAATTACCAAAAGAAACTTTTAAACGAACAATGAAACCTTAGAGTTAAAATTTTTTTTGTTTAAAATACTGAAATTGCTTCTAGTCTGACCTTGGTTATTTTATTCACTTAAAAGTGTCTTTGTTTGTGTAAAACGTTTTGTTTTGAAGTTTAAAATGTTTGTTTTTTGCGTTAATTGCTATTGCATTTTTGGTAAAAAGCAGAACTAGACAGAGATATCAATCCTTGGTGGAGAGATATGAATAACTTTTGTACATTAATTGATTTTTGTTGATTGGTTTTTTACAGAAATCTAATTACTTAAGTAGTTTTCTTATTTAAAGTTTATTTTTTTACTTAAAAAGCTATTGTTCTATTTCAAATGTCTGCAGTAAGTTTCTGATGAGTTACAGTTAAAGTATATTAAAACGTTTATGAAAAACATTGATAGTTATAGCTATCGTTGAAAGTAGTTATAGCTAATATTATTTAAAAAAAAAGTTAGTAGCTTAACAATTGTTATTACAGGTTACACCAAACCACAAGTACGTTATATTGTTGGAGAGAATTTCACTATCTGATAGTACTTCTTAAACGCCGATAGTAACCTGTTTTTGGAGATATATGCAACAGTATGAATTCAAAAAATAAAGTGCTGAACTTAAGGATACTTAATAAAATCTTGTGTTAATAAAATAAATTAGTGTTAAAATAAACTTTTAAATGTCACATAGTCCTTATTTCTGGTCGAACAAATATGGTAAGCATCTTAAAATCACCTTAAGAGTCTAGTTTGTCTGATGATATTGTTAAAGTTGTCAATGTTGACCTAAATTAAGAGATAGATACAATAGCATAAATTCAACAAAAAAAAATGCTGCATTTTAAGGATACTTCAGGAAATCTTATGTTAATAGAATAGAATGGTGTTAAAAAAGACTTTTAGATGTTATATATCCTTCTTTCATATCACACGATTATCGTAAGCGTCTTAGAATAAGGCTAGATATTTATACAACAGTATCAATTAACTTAAAAAAGTGCTGCACCTTAAGAATACTTAACGAGGTCGTTTGTAAATAAAACATAAGAGTATTCAAGTAAATTTTTAGATGTTGTATAACAGTTATTTCTTAAATGTCCAATTTGTTAAATATTAAATCTCTATATCGCCCAATAAGCAATAAAATAAAAACTTCTATTAATCTATTTAATAATTACAAGTTTTTTTTGAGTTTGTAATTTAATTACGAAATGAAAGAAGATATATTTTTTAATAAAATAAACAAACAATTAGTAACAAACTAACTCATAACATATGAAGTTTGATAAAGATTTTGTAAAACTATTATTCAGAAACTAGAAAAAAAAAGTATTATATCTTGATTGAAATCAAAATATTAGTTTTAATAAACAACTAGAAAAATTCGACCTGCATTAAAAAAAAACCTTAAGCTTTGATGTTTTATTTGCTTAAAAGGTAAAAAAAAGCATAGTAAGATTTCTTGTTAGATACAAGCTTCAAAATAAGTAAAAATATGAAAACTATTAGTTTAATTCAGAACTTAAACTTTGTAGCTAATTGTTCTCATATTTGCTGTTATTTATGAAACTGTGCTGCAAAATGAAAAATAATTGTATACAGTTTTTCTAAGCACAAACTCAACTAACAAAAATTATTAATTTATATTTTGTGAAAATTGGAAAAGAGTCTCATTTTAGATATTCTTAATTTAAAAACCCGCGTGCGTTAAAAGAACTTCATGTTAAACCGATGTATTTGCAATACTCAATATACCAAAGTGTTAAATATTAACCATTTTACAACAATAATTTTACAGATAAAACTTTAAAAACAATACAAAACTACCAAACAAGGCTAAAAGCTGGGTTAGGCTAAAAATATTCTTTTAATTTTACAAACAGTTTCAAACTTTTTATGTGAAAAATCAAAAGATGAGCTTTACATGCCCGATAAGCGCACAAAGAAAACCTCGAAAACGTTGCCCGACGAAAAAAGCGCGAAAACCGGCACGTTTTTACGCGGGAACGGTCAGACTCAGAGTTAGCACTTTTTCTTCTCGTTGGCGCAAGCTACTGACTTCTTGCACAAATGTGTAAATATTTGATCACACTTAAAAGTATGAATTCTTCCCCTTTTCAGAGCGGCGCAATTGAAGTTTTCCTTGCTCCAATCGCTGAAATCAGGCTCATTGTCAGCCCACTTAAACGCCAAATCCGTAGTGTTCAAGTTTGCCGTGGGAGAAGTGTCATCTGTGAAGGTGAAGTAGTTGTCATTTTCCTTACGCTCAGATGCAATGTCCTTCGTGCTAATGCCGATCCAGATTGAACCTTCATCTTTGTATTGTGCGCGATGGCTGAAGATAGCAAAAATGGCTCTTTTTGAATTTTTACTGAAAAATGAAATGATGGTTGACATTTATTTTTTATATTTCTATAGTTTAATGATTTCAATTTTACCTGTAACAAATTACTGGTTTTATTATGTCGGTTTGTATAAGTTTTACATTATAAATTATATTAAATGTTTTATTAAATCCTACAACATTATAATGTTTAAGTATTGTTTACAGTATTAAATATGCACTTTAAAACAGTGCATGAAAGTTAAATTGAACAAAAATCAAATATTTTGGTTCTACTTTTATTTTTATCATTACAGTTATTTACTTTTTGCATATAAGTGATGTATATAAAAATGCATTACATGAAAAACCACTAAAAATTGTGTTTAACTAATCATTGTATTTGAAAATACATTGTTAACTTAAATTTTTATCTTTTTTTTTTCGTTTGTACTTAATTAGTAACTGCACCAGAGGTTTTGTTTTGACTGGTTTCTTGTTTCCTGTGAACCCCATGAAAAAAAAAGAAAAGAAAAAAGAAAAAAAGATTCTCAGATTATCACTAAAAACGTTGTTTATTGACCTTGTTTTGGTTATTTGATAAACTTTGAATAATGAATGTTGAATATATATATAACACTGAAAGATAAAAAGTTTCCTTAACAAAAAATGCTCCTTTTTGCTCAGCTGAAATAGATTTTATTTAAAAATTTCATTTGTGACGTCATAATAGGTAAAAGCTTTAAAATAGCACTTTTTTTTTAGGAAACTTTATACTAAGATGCTTTTAGTTCCAACTATAACTTGTTACTTAGTATAAACAAATTTTGATACAGTATTGTTTTTAAACTAGTAAGTAGAATTTTACTTAAAAAATGTCCAATATAATTACTTAATTTTTTGTTACCAAGTTATTGTGTATAATAATGTTGTGTTAAGCTTTTGTACTTTAAAATTTATATTTTTTGTTTATGTGTCAACCAATTGGGTTCAAACCTTGAAAAGTTCAGTTTAGAGAGTTTTCAGTTAATCTTTAAACTACTACGCTTTGCTGGCAATTTATTATTTTATCAATAATTGGTATTTTGATAGTTTTTATTTAAGTTGTTTTATTTTTTTATATCTGTTGGCCACAAAGTTGGTTCTTAATTTATTGAAATTTTTAAATTAGAGAGATTACAAAATCATTATTAGAATTCCTGCACCATCTGGCAAACATTAAAATATAATTTAGAGATATTCTTATTTTGTTATAAAAGTCTAAACATTTTTCGGTAATTACCTAGGATGATGTTGCACCAATATCAAGCTGAAATTATATTGTGTTTAATATCTTTTTAAACTCTAATTTATATGATTGATCTAAAATTATTCTTCGTTTTAAACAAGGTAAATAAATACATAGTTAGAATTAAATTCATTTGTTATAAACTAAAATACTTAATTGATTTTATTTTACAGTATAGGAATGTATATAAGTTATTGTATCATTTGCTTTATTTTATAATAAACGAAATTAAATTTATAAGTTTTATTGGTTAATTGATAAATAAGTTTTATTTATGTATTTATAAATTGTATTTTATAAGCCTATAATTATGGTAAAAAACAACATTGAATTTGATATAATTTCAGCTTAATATTGGTGCGACACCATCCTAGATAATTACCCATTTTTCTAGTGAAATTGCAGTTTTTATAGACTAAAGTACTATAAAAAATGTTTTTCTTATAAATATAATATTTTCGGCTCTTTTAGTTTTAATTTATCTAAATTTAAAACAGTATAATAAATAAAAAAATATAGTTTTTTACCATTACTACTTATTTGTTTTTTTTTTATTTCTAAGCAGAAAAAATAATTTTAAACACAGAGTTTTTCGGCTAAATATTGCGTACTTATACCTAAGAAATGCGTATAAAAGCGGGAAATTAAGAGAAAAAAATTGTGAACCCCCTTTGAAAAAAGTCTAGACACGCCCCTGAACTGCACTTAGTATAGCTTCTACAATTGAACGTTATATTACAGTTATTTGTAAAATCTTTGCTAATTAGATGGCACAAAAATTATTCGTGATCAATCTATCTTCTTTAAAAAATCTTTAAAACGATTAGAAAAATGTTAATGACTTTGAAAAGTTTTGTCTGAGTTACGCTTAATAGTTTGGAATGTTCTTATAGTAAATATAATTTTGCAAAGCTGAGATGTTTTCAGCATCATTCAATAAGCATATGTTAAAGCCTGCTTGATCAGACCTAAACAGTTTTTTATTGCAACTACGACTGCCCGGATGAGTCATAATTGACGAAATTGACGGTAGGTTGCCTCATGTTATGAAACGTTGTTCGGTGCAGTTTAGTGCTTATTAAATAACGATGAAAACAGTTTTAGCTTTGCTAAAGAAAGTCAAAACTTTGCTACTAGCTATACTAATTATAAAAAAAGTTAAACTTTAGTTGTACATTCAAAAAATATAGTTCAACTAATTTAGAGATATAAATAAATTAAAAAAATATAGCTTCACTTGTAAATTTTTACGACAGTTAAAACTTTAAAAGAAGTTTTTCTTTAAATCAAAAAAAAAGTTTCATTTGTCACATTTTTGTCCTATTTTCAATTATTTGTAGCGTAAGATTGCTCTTTAAACTTAAAAATTTTATACTGTTTTTCTACAAGCCATCATTTTTTTAATACTCTTCTCTTTACACTGTAAAACAATAACCATTTTTATATTATATTGATAAGTTTTGATAGAATTTTTATTTAATGATTACAAAATAAATTGTATTTGATTAATACTGTAGTTTTTTTTTTAAATTCACACTTTTAATCACTAAAAATATTTTATCATAAAGTTTACTTTTGTACTATTATCTATGTTGTTTGTATAAAGTTGATTTTAAGCTTTGCTATTTACTATAATTCGTGATATCGTTTTTTATTTATAAAAACAGTTTTTAAATTTAGAATGATCCCTATACTTATTCTTAAGTTACTCATTTTTGATAATTAAGTTGTTTTAATTATAAAACTTATTATACTTTTAACAGTTATTAGTTTTTGGATTAACTTGTTTTTTAAAAAAACAAACTAGTTTTAGTCTAACGTTCCTATTATTTTTGTAAATTTGCTCTCTTAACAACAAAATATATTTCGTTATGTAGTTATACTGTCATACTATGAGTCATTATTTTTTGTACATTGTTACTATTTAACATAAACAATTACAGTATTGTTCTATATGTCGTAATTTTTGACTTAAAATTTAATTTAAGTAAAAATAAAGCATACTTTTATTGTACAACTCATATATATTTAAAAATATTAACTTTGGTTGTTTAAAATACAGTCTAAAATTTTGTTGTACAATGGAAAGTTTTAAATAGTTTTGTTTTTGTCAATTAAAAATAGACTCTATTGTCTAAAACAGTAATTTTAAAAATTGCTCTTTTATTAACATGTATTTTATTATAAAGTTATACTTTTATACTGTGAGCTATTGTTTGTTGTATGAAGATGCTTATTTAACTTAAAACAAAACACTAGTTATCTGAAGACATTATATTTTGTATAAAGCTTGTATTATAAATTAAAAAACTATACATTTATACAGGTAATTAACTACTTTTTGTACAAAAAATGTTTTAGAAATAAGACTATTATAATTTTATATTACAAGTTAATTCTTTATCAATAAATTTATTCTTAAATTTAAAAAGCATTATTTTGATAGTTACATTTTTTGTATTTATTTGTTTTTATTGTTAAAGAAATTTGTTACTACAGTTTTTTAAAGAGTTGATCGTAAAATCACAACCGATATTTTATTATAAAGTTATACTATTTTACTCTTAGTCATGATTTTTCTTAGCTGTAATATACACTTTACTTATTTTTACTAGTGATAATTTATAACGTAAACTGCATCTATTTTTTATCGTTGTTTAAGTATCTTCATATACTATATCATAAACTACTATAAACTTATTCTTTTGTACTATTAGTAATGATTTTTGTTTTAGGTTACTCTTTCAACTGTGAATTATAAAACTATTATTTTACAATTCGAAGTTATTACAATAAAAAATAACTAATGTTTTTATTAAAAATAATATTTTTTAATAAAGTAGTTGTTCATCAATTAAAAACAAAATATACACTTCTATTACTAGATACTTACTTGTTAATAGACTTGCTATTTCAATTTTTAAACTACTTGTACTTTTAATTTACAACTATAATGCTTTAAGAAAACTTCTTTTCAATGGTACAAAATAAGTTGTTTTGTATAGTAAACTTATCATATGTGCGTTTTAACTTAGTTTTTTAATCATAAGATATATTTTATGATAAATTTATACTTATTTAATATTTGTTATTATTTTTTGTAGAAAGCTAATATGCTAAACTAAAAAACTACGTTTATTTTGTAAGTTTTAAACAATTAATGATAAGTTAAATAGAAAGTTTTTAATACATACTTTACTTTAAATATAAAACTAACTTTATTTTATTTTACATATATAAAATTTTACTTTAAGTTGTTTTTCTGTAAAAAATTGTATTTTTCTACTACAGCCATTAATGTTGATTGAAACTTAATTATTGATGATTAGTCTAACTTATTGAAAAAATTAATAGCATTTTTTATTTCTAAACTTAGCTGTTTAAAACGATTAGAAAAATGTTAATGACTTTGAAAAGTTTTGTCTGAGTTACGCTTAATAGTTTGGAATGTTCTCATAGTAAATATAATTTTGCAAAGCTGAGATGTTTTCAGCATCATTCAATAAGCATATGTTAAAGCCTGCTTGATCAGACCTAAACAGTTTTTTATTGCAACTATGACTGCCCGGATGAGTCATAATTGACGAAATTGACTGTAGGTTGCCTCATATTATGAAACGTTGTTCGGTGCAGTTTAGTGCTTATTAAGTAACGATGAAAACATTTTTAGTTTTGCTAAAGAAAGTCAAAACTTTGCTACTAGCTATACTAATTATAAAAAAAAGTTAAACTTTAATTGTACATTCATAAGATAAAGCTTAACTAATTTAGAGATATAAATAAATTAAAAAAATATAGCTTCACTTGTAATTTTCTACGACAATTAAAACTTTAAAAGAGGTTTTTATTTAAATCAAAAAAAAAGGTTTTATTTATACCATTTTTGTCCTATTTTCAATTAGTTGTTGCGTACTATTGCAGTTTAAACTTTAAAATTTTATTTTTTTTTTTACAAGCCATCACTTTTTTAATACTCTTCTCTTTAAACTGTAAAACAAAAAATTTTTTATATTATATTGATAAGTTTTGATAGAATTTTTATTTAATGATTACAAAATAAATTGTATTTGATTAATACTGTAGTTTTTTTTTTAAATTCACACTTTTAATCACTAAAAATATTTTATCATAAAGTTTACTTTTGTACTATTATCTATGTTGTTTGTATAAAGTTGATTTTAAGCTTTGCTATTTACTATAATTCGTGATATCGTTTTTTATTTAGACTTATTATGTTGACTCAAACAAAATCAGTATAGTTACATATAGCTGTCTATACTTAAATATGCCTTATGTTAACTAAACTAAATTACATTATTGAATCACATAAATTGTTTTTATACATAAGCTACTTGTTTCTCTACTACACTAAATGTTTTATCGGTTTTTGTCGTTTTATTTAACAAACTAAACCCTATTCTTTTATTTTTAAGAACAAATTAAATGAATTACAAACGTTTAACAAAATTAATCAAAATGCCTGCTACCTAAAAATTTCTTTATTGTATAGAAAACTATACAGAAAACTGCACACAAGTACTAAAAAGAGTATCAATGTTGAATTAAACAGTTTGCTTTATTAAGTGTCAGATACAAAAAAAATTCTAATTATAAAACAACACTTTTAATTTTCTATTGACATAATTGTTCGTTGGCACAGATACGAGTTTAGTTTGTTTTTGTTTGTACAATTGGATCTATTATCTTATCAGGTTAAGTAATATATGTACACGTGCTTAAGTTTTTTTTTTTGGCATGCTTACTTTTATAGTTCTCGTTTGTAAGTAAATTCCCATTAGTTTAAAACTTTATTAAAAAATATAGCATGTCTTAGAAACGTGAAAATGTTGAAAATTTCAATGCGTAATTTTGTTAAGAACTTATTTTCAATTTGAAATATAAAAGTTCTAACCTGAAATATAAAGTTTAATTTGTAATATTTTTATCTTACATATTTCAAATAACAAACAAGCCTTTTTACTATCATTGTTTTGATTATATCTTTATAAATTAAATCTTAATTTATTATAAGTATCAAAAGTAAAAATATTTTCTACATTTCTCTAATAAGGCTATTGATAGTTGTAATTTTAAAAACTCTAACAATTTTTATCAAAATTATATATAAAAAATAATGGTGCTAACCTTTCGGCAGCAACGTTCAAAATTTAAGACATCAGTGAAATTGATAAAATAATCATTACTAGGAAAAAAACTCTGACTCTCTTGAGGCAGCCTAAAAAATTTTTGGGTAAAAAAAAGGCATCCGACTTTCGTCGAACACCTTTAAAAAATATATAGTACTAGGCAAAAAACTCTGACTCTCTTGAGGTAGCCAAAAAAAATTTTGGGTAAAAAAAAAGGCGTTCGACTTTTGTCGAACACCTTTGAAAAGAATATAGAGAGAAAAGTTGGGAAAATTTTGAGCAAAAAAGCCGTCCGAATTCGCCCGCGGGCGAATTCGGACGGCTTTTTTGCTCAAAATTTTCCCAACTTTTCTCTCTATATTCTCTCCACCCTTCTCACAACCCAAAAATTCATTTTCAACAACTTTTCGAAAAAACAGACTTCCCGCTGTTTTACAAATTTTTTCTCGAAGCTCCTGCTTCCCTTCCAAAACATTTCGCTTCAACTGACCTCTGACTTTGAAAGCGACCATGAGATTATGCCGCTTTTTTACATGTTACATTTTGAGTGCTACACCTTCGCATGTTCTAGTACCTCGCCAACTCTGCTTCAGTCGCCCCGTCCGAAGCTTCACTTCTAGAAATGCATTCCTTAATCAATTCATCTTTGCACTCAAACGTACTTTCAACTGGGCTGAATCATGTCAGAGCTCGTTCATATACTGCTACGCCTTGCGAGAGTGCGGCTTTTATGCTCAACGGCTTGCTTAGGACGGTACGTGCCTTGCTCTCGCTTTACGTTCCCTTCGTGCTTATTCAATGAGGTCTGCTATACGACCTTTGATCGCCTGGCTGCGGTCTTTCGACTCTAGCTCGAGTCGACGGCCAAGTCGACTCAAGCTATAATCTGTATGCCTGCAAACACACTAACACACAACCCGCCTTCACGACGTCTACCCGCTTAGACGTCTAGGGATTTATTCGTTGTAGCTTTACATTGTAAAATCCCTAAGCTGACTAGGTCGTCAGCTCGCTTTCTGGCACACTACAAGTGCCTCTCTTAATAGTGTAACACAATGTATACGCGTATGATGCTCAAATGTTGCTGTTGAAAATATTGTATTTTGGCTACCTCAAGAGAGTCAAACTATTCTTTTTTCATCACATGCACTTATGTATCCTTGTATTAATCTTACTCATTGTATATAAAGTTTACCAGCTACACTACATACATAGAGCAGGTACGCACTCTCGTAAAGTACGTACTGAGACTCAACAACAGATACCATCTTCAACAGACAGCTTGCATGAAAAGGCAAAAGAACGCTGCAAATCCAAACGCTGCAAATATATATATATATGTTTATAATTTATCTTAAAGTTTTGAATATAAGTTTTTTTTCTCTTTTTGTGTGCCCTGTTTAAGTGGCTCAGGTTTTGATGCCTGAGTCCAAGATTGCACAATAAACAATATAATAATAATAATAATAATATTTCGATTTATTACTTGGTATGAAACATCTGAACACCTATAGTGGTTAGAAACAAGTGTAAACTGCACAACAAACAAATGAGTATTATGATAACAGAATGAAGGAGTTCGGTAGAACGGATTCGTCGAAGCTCTCGATAAAAGAGTTCATGTCGATCAACTTGGAAGAAGCGCATGACCCCCCTTCCTTCACCGACAAAAAGAAGCTGGAAGACCACGAGCTCAAGGAGATCGAAGAAAACTCGAGGCAGATCCAACGCGACATTCAGCAGCTGCATGTTAAAAAAACAAGTTTGTTTGTTAAGTTTTTGTTTGTTTTTAATATCTGTTTGGTTGTTGTCGGTTGTTTTGTTATTATCAATCTTGTTCAATATTAATGGAAATAAATGTTTTAGGTATTTACTTGTAATTTTAAAACTTTAGTAAATTTCAAACAGTTCAGCATGTCGTGTTTAAGATTTATGTTTAACAAAAAAGAAATTTAATTTTTTTATAATAACAAAAAAAATGTTTTAAAAGCTCATGAAAAAAAGAGTAAGAAAAGAAGACACGAAGGTTAGTATTTTGAATTATTGTTTTTGAAATAATAAATTTAATCTATAGTAAATTTGTTTTGAGTTTATTAAAATATTAATTGGTAGAAACTTGAATTATTAAATAACATAATATTTTAAATCTTAGTTCGTTTTTTTTTGTGGTTTATTAGTCAGCGTTGCCAAAAAACCTGGAATTTGACAATTAAGGCAAAAAAAAACCTGGAATTTTAAACAAATTTTACTAATAGAAACAAATTTTACTAAACAAATTGTTAATTACTAAAATTTTAATTTGACAGGAAAAATCTACCATATAGATAAAAAACACATCTAAAATAGCTATACAGAATCTATTCAGTAATGTTATACTACTTACACAGTTTTCAAACTTAGCTTTAAACTAAAAATAGACCTAAAAATCTTTTAAAAACCTGGAGGAAGTCTCTCAAAAGTGTTTGGCAACCCTGATTAGTCAAGTGTACTTAAAATTGCAAGTACTTGAAGCATAAATGTTTATCATTCAAATTGATGTTTACAAAACTCCAGCTACTTCTAGTAACATAAATGCACAAAATTTGTTTTAGAATCAAATTTTTCAGTTATCTCTAACGTGCTTACGCTAAAAAGTTACCTATTTTACTTCAAAAGGTTTTTTAAAAGTATTGGAATTGGTTTATCTCAAGAAAAAAAAAGTACATATCTCAGTGCACTCTGAATTTAGTAGTTTTTTTCATTACAAAATTTGCACAAAACTAATTATAACTTTTGTTTTCCAGAATTAATTTCGGAGGTTATGTGAATCTAAACTAAATATGTTTCTTGTTTCTTTCAGAATTTGTTAAGAAATTGTTGAAATGTGAGGACCCCAATGCGCTGGCTGATAAATTTTTGAAGAAAGGAACTAATTTAGGAAGTTCTTATTCAGCATGCAATCCCCAAGTCAAGTCGCCAGGTTTGAATTTACAATTGTCTTGAAATAAGAAGTTTTAGAAGGTTGTTGAAACCTTTGATAAGCATGTAATGATGTTTTGAGAAAATTAAAAAGTGGCCACTTCAATGTTTGTATAAAAAAATCTTAAATGATGAACAATAATACTGATAGTCCCCCATATAGTTGTAGAAATAAAAACCGTTTGTATTGAAATTAAATTTGTAATACACGTCAAAACAGAAAATATTACTTATGCTCTGTAAATATAAATGACCCTTTAACTTCCGCGTATATTTTTATTTGAGAAACATAATCACATAACTTTAAACAAAATAATTTCCGCACGAAAGAAAACATCTTGTGTAACGAATTATGAATATTTTCCGTTCGAAAAAATAGAAGCGGCAGAAGACGACGCGGAGTCGATGAGGAGCAGGATCATGAACTGCGGTTTGTCCGATGACATGATCGGGTTGGGTAAATCCCCCAAGAAGAAACTCGACAAGCAGGGAGAAGAGGGTGACGGTGAGCTCGACCTCACCGGTATCGATGAAGATGAAATCAACCAGGTTTTGTTGGCAAAATGTATATTTGGTTTTGAAAAATTTTGTTTGCTTGTGAAAAACTAAAATTTATTGTTTTGTTGGCACAGAATTGGCTTTAATGAAAAGAATTTGTGTTAAAAATGAAATCAGTCGAACGCTTATTTTTGTTTAATCTTTAAGTTTATTAAAAAAGCAGTTATGATCAAATGATCAAAATTGTAATCAAAGACAAAACTGAAATTGATAAGTTCTACATTATATGCAATTTATTTTATACATTATTTTAGATGATAGTTCCCTTCGACCAGATTGTTCAGAGAACTAAAGCGTGGGAAGCGAAGAACCCCGATCACGACGAGGTATTGTTGAAATTTAATTTAATATTATCTCCCGGATTAACAGGTTTAACATGAATTTTACATCTTCAAAAGCTTGCAGGTCTACTTAACTTTATACAAAAAATATTTTCAAGCGAAGTTGTAATAATTGTTACAGAAGAGCTTGTGTTTATTTGTAACGTAAACACAAATGGCGATGGTCATTTTTAAGGTAAGAAGTAAAGTGGCATATTATTATATGATGCATCAACAGCAGTAAAGTTGTTTAAATAATTAGTTCATAGAAAACGTTGTTTTTGAACTGAGGTTTGTCAGATAAAATTTGGTAAAAAAGTTGATAGACAGGTAGTTGAAAATTTAGCTTGGTGTATGAATATGTAAAAATAAACTTTTAACGAAATGAAATATCAATTAATGTCAAGCAAGCACGGATGTTAACAATTTTGTATTTGTACTTGAATATTTAGTTTTTTTGAACTTGAACGTAAAGTATTTAAAGAGACTGGAAATGCGAAAAAAGAAAAACGAGTTGGAACAGCAGAGAAAAGCAAAGAGGAAAAGAAGGAAACCCGTCGATTACACGTATGTAAATATAAATAATAAAATAAAATATTAAACACCTTGTGAAAACGAAAGCACTGTTTTTTTATTTTGCCATCTTTAAAAAAGTGCATCCATTGGTGAATATGATTAGAAATATTTTGTTTTTACACACATATCTATTTCAGTAAAGTCAGTCATAAAATTAAATGTGATTATTGTTTGCGTATTATAATAAATGAAATTCCATGCCTCACTTTTCCTAATTTTTCTAAAAAGTATTTCAAAACTAAGTGTTACCATTGGTATATATATAAAGTACGATTAACAGAAACAGTACTAGTGCCGCTGAAAGTTTGAATATGTACCAAAAAACTACAAGAAGCAAAAATGTGGACTATGACGTGTTAAAAAGGGTTTGTAATATTCATGTTTGAAAACATTTTAAAAATTAGTTGAGCGAACTTGAACTTTAAACACTTTTTTATTGGAATAAATTGTTTTTGATATTTGAAGTTCACTTGTTTATGTGACATTGTAAAAGTTATTGGTACTAATTAAATTTTTTTTTTTTATATACAGTTCATTAAAAGCAGATAAATGTAAGTTTTTTTTTATAAATTTGAAAAATCAAAAGCAAATAGAAACATTTAATTTGACAATACCTTTTAAAACTACGGAGAAAAAGTTGTTTCAAAATAATTTAGAATAAAAACTGCCTGACAAGTTATAAATGAATACATTTTAAAATATTTTTTTTCAGATAACCCACCCTCTCGATTTACCCACAGAAGGTGGTGAGGTAAGAATTTTTTATAGTTTGCGTATTAATTGTAGATAAAAAAAAACTGTTACCTTGTAGTTGGTTAAGTTGATATAAAACAAGTTAAGTTATATATTACATGAATTTCAATAAAAATCATTGCAAGTTAAAGGTGTGCACCATTTATGTGTATTTTTAATAACATAATTGCTGAAAAAAAAATCATAAAACAGTTCCACAATCAATCAGTTATAAACGAATAGTTCAATTACGGTTTGAAAATAGTGAATAGGTTATGCAGTAAATAAAATAACAATTTTTCAATCAAATTTAACAGTCACCCTTGAAGCCCGTGGTTGAAGTTGAAGGGTCGAGTTTACAGCCCTCGAGCGGCGCTAGTGGCCAGACTGTCTCCTCGCCGCAAAAACAAATTGTTTACAACAGAAAGAGAACTTTTGTGCCAAGAAAAATAATCGGCTCCCCATCGCCCAAGGTTCGAGCAATCGTTCATTTTAGATAAATTGATGCTTCTATATCTTATAAGAAAAATGGAAAGCAGTAGACTTCTTCGCTTAAAGTTTTGACAATGTGTTTTTGTATAAAAATGTTTTATAGTACAGCCAGCGTATAAGGTTACGTGTTTTTGAAGTGTAAAGAATAAATTAAGCCTTATTATTTATGTATTCAATTATTTCTTGTAAAGTTCTAAGTATCTGTGAATAAGTTCTTCTGCTAGCAGAAGGCTTAACATTTTTAAATAGTTTTGATGGATGTTTCTAACAGTATAAATAAACAGTATGAACTAAAAATATATAAAAAAATATTATTAGATATAATTTATTTAACAATTATCAATTCATGCTTACACCGTTTCACCTAGAAGGTTCTTCAGAGCTTTCAGAGCTTTTTTAATTTTTTTGTTGTCAGTTAAAAAAGCTCTGAAGAGCCTTCTAGGTGAAACGGTGTAAGCTTGAATTGGCAGTTGTTGAATAAATTGTATTTAATAATTAAGCTCTTTATACTGAGCACTCTATTTCAATAGCTTTTAAGTATATGTAAAAATGATATTAACAAAAAAAATATTTTAAAAAGAAACCCAGACCGTCTCCTCCCGCGAGCACCGAAGAAAGCTCTCCTATCAAAGCAGACAAAATTGAAGAAAGCGAAGATGCCGGCGTTGAGGTGAAGCAGAACGACGAGTCTTTGGTTGGGGAAAACCCCCTGAAAGAGGAAATCATTGACGACATCCCGGATGACGATTCCGATGAGGAAGAAGAGGAAGACGGCCTCGGTTTGTATTAAACTAATTTTTAATAGTTTGAAAAATGTATTTTAAGTGTTTTACTGATGATTTAGTTCTAAAAATGTTCGAACTTTTCAGTGACTTATTTGTTTACATATATTTCCTGCCTGTCTGAAAACAATATGTAAATATGTGATTTAACTTGCAAATTATCAGTTTCAGTAAACAAAACGTTTTATTACTTTTAATTTATTTTGTATTATTATTTGTATTATATTTTTCAGGCCTCGAAAACTACGGTGTCGCTGAAGACGAATTTGAAGAAGAATATTATTAATTGAAATAAAAATAAACAAATTTAATTTGTTATTGTCACAAAAAATAAAGACCTCTTAATAAGCATTCCTCATTTGAATTATCTCAAAGTATTTTTTATTTGTACAATTTTTTTAAACTTTTTGATGTTTTTACAATGTCATCTAGAGTAAAGTAAGATTTGTTAATTAAGTATTTGTTTTTTTATACATTTTAAGTTATTGTATTTTTACTAACACATGTCTTTTATAATTAAAAGAAATCATTGAAAAAGTGTTTTATCAAGAAGTATCTGTATAACGATTTGGATATTCTATTTTGATTATATTTAATTTAATTATGTTATAAAATTTTATGAATTTTGATACAAAGTTAAAAAGCTGCTAATATTTTATACTTATTTATTTTCAATGTTTTTTGTGTTAGTGTAAAGCTTTTTATTTGGTTGGTGACTAGAGGTGCTATAAAGTTGAAAAAAAACTTTATGTATAGTTTTTTTATTCCATTTTTAATCTCTCACACGACTAATGTTAATTAATTTTTTCTAATGAATCACAGTAAAGTTTATATTTTTACTGAAAAAGCTTTTTTTTTTGTATAAATGATACTAACGTCATTTTTATAACTTTTAAAGAAAATACAATTTGAACGAAGTATTCAAGTAAAACATGAATTTAAGCAATTTTTTTAATAAAAACTTTCGGAGTTGTTAATAGTCGCTTAATTGTAATAATTGTGCTTAAAAACAAACGTGTAGGCCAGTTGTATTGTTTACAATGTTGATTATATTTACAATCTATTATATTAAACAGCCTTTTTTTTTACTACAAACCAAGAAAATGGTATTTGAAAATGTTGAGAAGTTGTGCAAACGTACGTGCTGAAGAAGTATTTAACAACAAAATAAAACTTAGAAGTCGGTATTTTTTTTAAGTAACCGGCGGAGATTGGCGCCAAAATATTTTAGCTTTGTATTTAATAAAGTAATTGTTCGCCGGTTCATTTTCAATGAGCATATGGGCAACGTTGCTCGTAGTTATAAGTAAGGACATATTTGTGAACAAGAGGTTGTGGTTTTCTACCCTTGACTCAACCAGCGATCTATCCTGCCTTTTTGCTAAGACCCGAATCTCGATATTAAAGATATTTAATTGGAAATAAGCCATTTTTTTAGAAAACGCCGCCTACAATTTAGAAAATAACAATAGCTTGCTTGGAAATACACAAGCTCCAAGCAAATCATCATGCAAATCAAATACATTATGTACTTATATTGATTTTAATTGTGAACGTTTTCTTACCGTTTAAATAATGTTTTAGTAATTGATTTTTTTTCATTCAAATTTTTAACACTAGCATAACTTATTATTTAATGCGCACAGAACTGTGTGATGAAAATATTTAGAGTACTTTATGTTGTTTATATAAGGTATGTTTAAATTTTTTGACCAAATGCTTATAAATTCTATTTTATGGAAAGCACTAAATCTTTTAAATTGAAGATTTTCTAAAAAAAACATAAATCAAATAGGTATAGGGTTTTAATCTAGTATGCATAGATTTTTCAATGAAATTACTTTTATGTGTTTAATGTATGTATGGTTTATGTTTCCTGGATCACACATTAATAGGTATGCATTTGATTATCATTGTTATGGAAGTTAACTGTTAAAAATGATTGTTTTTGTATAGTTATAACTAGTGATCAACCGAATCTTATTTTTCAATTGGATCCAGCCGAATTCAGAACTATTTTTTAGTTAAAGATCCGGTCGGATCTGGATACTAAATATTTTAAGTATAATATAGATTAAATAGAGAATAAACTTATAAAATTTGGTGTACGACTCGATAACTGAAAGGTTCTTTTCTACACCAGGTCCTTAGACCAAACATTTTGAGAGCTTTTTTGTTTATCGTTCAATAAACAATTAAACACCATTAATTAGTAAATATTTTTTAATACAAATACTTTGTTAAAAGAAGAAACACAATGTTATTGTCTAAATGTTTTATTTGAACACTAGAAAAAAGAACGTTGAAAAAATTCTACCTATACAAAATCTCAGTTTAAACGTTAATTACAAGCTACTTTTACGACTAAAATTGAACTTTATAGCTTGTTCTGACGTAAAAGAAATCAAATGTTACAAAGCTTAATATAGTAAGCTTTTTTATGATAAAGTTTACGTTATACTTTTATTTACAAAAAATCGAACTATAAGATGAACAATAACTTCTTTAGCAACTATTTACATATGTAGAAGTAAATTAGTAAATAACATTTACTCATATCAACACTATTAAGTTTCAAAGAAACATATTCCTGTTTTTTTTTGAAGTTGTGATGAAGAAATAAAGTTTTTCACAAGTTGTTTTTGGAAGCAATCGATTCAACTTTTGTTCCTACAAGTTACTAGCTTCTGAAAATAACCTATCAGAATAAACAGAAGATGGTGGTGCCGAAAGAAACTTTCTTGCAAGCCTGGCAACATGTGTGTATTTTTTATTGTTTTAGTTCTAACAAGACAGGCTTCAAATAAGGTGTTTCTGACAATGCCAAGTCAAAGTTTTTCTATGCATAGTTTATGACAACTATATATTGGTATGAATCAATAGCTTTTAAACCAGATAATTTAATTTTTAGTATTTGTCCATTGGTTAAGATATAAATACATTAGTTTTTGCACTTAACGAAGTATTCTTAATTTTAAAAGACTTGGGTTTTGTGTGTATTTTGTAACTAAACTTTTGAATTAGCAGCTAATAAACTTGCCACCGATAAAACCGGCAAAATAGTATTCATGCAACTACTCTGTCATTTAGTAAAGCAGTAACAGTATTACAATATTAAGCTTCTTAAATCGTCCCCTCGTTATGTCCTTTACCCAACGTGAGTACCTTACCACACATAGTCATTCTCTTAATGCTCATAGTATAGCCATAACGATGACTTCAAAACTATAAATGTGCAAACTAAACGTTCTTAAGGACATTTCAGCTTTTATACTAAACTTGTAGTTTACTTTTTTCTCCAAATTTTTTTTTTTTTGCATTTGAAGATAGAGTTTTACTAATCTTTAGGTTATTAGAAGTAGTAATGTATTTTTTTTTGAGAGAACGTTAATGAATCAATCTTTTGTTTCGTGTTAGTTTGGCTGTTTTACTGATTGTTGTTCTAACTTATGTACAGTCATGATTTTGTAATGATCTCGCTACTTGGGTAACGGTGTTGTATGTTTGAAGTTAAACTGTTAAGCCGAAGTATTTTAGTTCGTGGTGATTTGTTTACTAAAGTTTTGTGGTATTATGGTTATTTTTATGTGGTAGTTTTTATTACAAAGAAATTAAGTCTTATACTGCACTCAAACATATTTCAATAAATTTTCATCACCCTGTTACAATTGTTACGAAATAAAGAAAATGTTAAACTTATATAGCCTTATAATTGCATTAGAAGTTAGTTAATCATGCAAAACAATGTTACATAATTGTTTTTATTGTTGCTTTTTGTTCACGTTTATTACTTGTAAAATACACCTTTGTATTCACAGACTCGATTTCAGTTTAAACAATACCATAAGTTAATTAAGCGTTTAGTAAATATCTAATGAACCTATAGGTTAAATAACGAACGTAGTTAGGAACTACCTTTAGAGTGTTTATTATATAATACAAAGCGTTATTGCCTGCTATATACCAGGCCAGTGTTATATATATAAGCACTTTTTCCACATTAGTTACAAAATTTCTATAAGCTAAACTCATAAAACATTTAAGTAAATTTTAAACAAGAAAAAGTACATGCATTTAAAAAGCTATTTAAACAAAATATACAAATTTAAATGCAGTTTTGTTTTTGTTTATTAGTCGTACCCTTTACATATTTCTCTCTTAGTTTCTTTTACGATTTTTCGTTATGCACTCTTCTTCCACCGAGCCACATTGGCAATCCTTGTCCTTAAAATAATCTTTTCCGTACCATATGAAGATCTGCTCGTCCTGTGCAATGTCTTGCTTGCTGATGATAAAGTTCCTCGGCTTCCAGCCAATCTCCACGTACTGGGTCCTGCAGTTCAGTTTGTCTCCGCAGTCGTGGTTGATGTACCTCGTGTGGTTTCCCATCGCGCTCGCGTCTATGACCATGGTCGAGTAGGTGCTGAAAAAAAGTAGTTGCGCACTCCGTTTTCTTTCAATTTTTTTCGCCTTTCTGTTCATGTTCTTTGTGCGTAATGAGCTCGCCAGTGTACTATTGTCCGATTATTGTGTCTGAAAACAATCAACTGTTTAGTCGAGCGTTGCGCTGTGAATCTAACGGTCAAAACTTGAACTAAAACATAAAAAAAAAGTTGTACGTCGAAGAGAACAACCAAACTCACTTGCTGGTATTGGATGCCTGGCAAACAGTCCGTAACCCATATTTCCACCCAGACTTTTCAAGTAGAAATGCCTTTCAGGATCGTCCATCAAGTCCTGGTTGCACTTCTTCAATTCTGCCCACGTAACAAAATGAACGTCATAACGCTCCGCGTAATGATTCGGAGTGTCTTCTCTGATCACGAGGTGGTCCGTCCAAACGTGATGCCTTTGCGGGTTGGATCTGTAGTACTCGTCGTAAATGTCATCTGGCCCTCCGTCTTTTGTCCTCCCAACTTCAAAATCCGGCTCGTAGGCGGCTCTCAGCCATGTTTTAATTCTCGTTTTTTCTGGTAATAAGTTGGTGATGCTGAGCGGTGCAAACCTTTTCAACGTGTTGTACCTTCTTGGTTCATAGAGAACACTTTTTCTGGGCCTCCTTTTTGCCATTTTTTCGATTGGACAACTAACACGGCACCTATTCCTTTGAAGCTGCTTTTTGTTTCAACAAAAAATTAAAATTAAAATTTACACTGAGTTTATATACCCATTTCTTACTACGTCATAATAAGTTTTTATCGTTTAAATGTTGTGCAAAAAAACAACAAATTGTGTGAAAATTTTCACAGGTTTATACAACTGATGATCTTAGCTTCAAGCGAGTAAAAGATTGCTTTGTTAATAAAAAAAAAAAACTGAATTGATCATTCTCTTTATTACTAAGTTGAGAACTTTAATTGTTGTCTTTAAAGTAAAAAGCACACAAAACTATGCTTATTATAAAACTAATTTCTGGTGTTGAAAACCAATTTTTATTAAACTTTTTAATTATAGTAGAATACTTCAACATAGAGCGCTTTAAGATCAGTTCTTTTTCCGGTTCAAAGCTGATTGCAAATCTCTGTGTACTTTTTATTTAGTTACCAAACACAAGAACTAGTGCTAATTAATACGTTAATTGCTCTCAATAATATTAGTATTAGCTTTTAAGCACTCTATCCTCAGAGTAATTTTGTTTGATAACCTTTGGTAGTATTTAAAAACAATCGTACTTAAACTGTGACAAGTAAAGAAAAACTTATAATTTTAAAATTGTAAGTAAATATTTAGTAAATCCACAACATTTATAAATAAATTAATAGTGTTACATATTTTTACAAGTTTTAATTGATGTATATTGTTTGTCATACTTATCATTGGTATGTTTTGCTCACAGCTGTAGTGGGCTTTTGCAAGCCTGTTTAAGCTCAATAATTAAACTTGCTAACATAGTTTTATTCAATGAAATTTATTACACCCTTTAAGTATTTCAAAGCTTTATTTTTAGCGTTTATACTTTTGTAAACTTTATTCAGTTCTATAGTAAACTTTTATTTCTATAAACGCGGTCTATGAAATTGTTAAGAAAATCTTAGTTTTATAATTTTAAAACTATACAGTTAAGTAATAAAATAGAACAACAACAAACTTTCAACGTCTACAACACAATGGTTTTAATGTAAAACTGGAAACATGAGCGTATCAGCACTAAAATCAACCACCTCATTCAGAGGTACGTATCAATCACAAATGTAACTCTCAACGAGGCCGGTGTTCAGAAAACCTTCGTTCGCGGGTCATTATCTAAATTTCCAATCTTATTGAGCAAGAGGGGAAAAATTGGTTTAATTAAAACCTTATTTCACAGAGCTAAGAAAATATGTTCTCCAGAAGTTTTTGAGATTGAACTTAATATTATATTTATAAAGATCGGATATCCTAATCCTTTGATTGATAGCGTTTTTAAAACTAAAATTAACAGATTAACTGAAACTAAATTTTATGGTCCTGAGTAAAGTCCAGTTCTTTCAATTTCGGTAAATGCAGGTTAAAAATCGACTCATACTAAAAGAAACATTATAACCGTCTGTAATAATATCATAACGATCTTACCTACTTGTACTGTAGGGATGCGACCTAGTAAGATTGTAAACATCTGACCTAATACAATTACAACCTACAGGTCTATTTTCATTATGACTAAAAGGTCTAAAATAATTGTGATTATAACCATCTGTAATACAATGGTTACGGGGGTAAAGGACATGTTAGGGGAGCGAATAGAGAAAGTTAAATGTTATTACATTGTTAATGCGCTACTAAAAACTAAGCAGCTGTATGAATACTATTTAATTCAAAACTTGTAAATCGGCTTATAATAAAGTGTTATGAGGCTTTCTTAGCGAAATCTACACAAGTTAAAGTACCCTATAAGTAAGTACTTAATAACTTTAACTGTATTAGAAATCTCGAAACTGATAACGTTAGTTTTCGATCTAGCTAAAAAAAATAATTTTAACTTAAACAAAGTATATGTTATAATAACTTTCAAACAACAAAATGTTTAACTTAGGTGACATAGTTACGTTACAGCAAAATTTAAACAAGTACAACACACACCACGATATTTTGAACCGGTCACACAAAGTTGTTACTTTATTTTATATGCGGACCTGGCAATTAACTGACTTAACGCGCTTATAACAATATCGCTGACGGTTACTTAAGCTAATGTTTAGAATTGGCTTAGCTAAATAGCTTAGCTAAGTCGATTTATCAAACGCAACTTAAACTTATACTTAAAATTAAGCTAACTGTTAGAACGCTTAAAGTACTAGTATAAAGAAATAGAATCTCAGAACTATACAAACGAATAAAAGTACGACAAAATTACAACAAACTGCTAAAAAATAACACCAAATAAACGAATTTGACTAAAAAGTCAAGCTGAAAAGCAGTCGGAAATACATAACTCTACAAAAAGACATATCAAACATACATCACGGCGGCTGTTAGCACAACACAACTCGAAGCAACTAAATCTTACACGACTTTAGCAAACGACTAACCAGCCATTAGAGCGTAGCTCGAGCTCTTTTAAAGTAAAATATTTGAGAGAAAAGAAAAAAAGCCACTTTCGACTGAGGAAATTCCAATAGCATTACAATTTAATTTTATTTTCTTGCACTTACTTAATTATGGTTTTGTACCTGAGATCTATAACTATCACTGTCCTAATTTTAAACATGAACGATTTCAACAATTTTTCGAGATTTTTATATTGGTTTAAATTTTATTTAACTTTTATAACACTTTCTTCAAGTGGGAATCTGCTTCGGCATCATAAAATTTTCGAATTAACAATTGACTAAAGCTCAAGTAGTTTTTAAATCTCGTTTTAATTAATACAAATTTAAATATCTTTCTTGCGATGGACTTTTAAAATGTATTAACAATTTTATTATATTTGAAGCATTTTTTTAATTATAATTTTCTTAGTTATTTAAATTAATACTCTGTTTTTTTTTTAAATTGAAACAAGTAACTTATTTGTTGTGTTTAGTTTGTATAATGACTTTGTATAGTCTAATAGTTTAATTATAGTTTAACTTTAGTTACGGCTAATATTTTGCAAATAAATTATAATGAAACGCACGTTTTCTATTTAAAATAACTCTCTATCTTTAAAGTGTATATAAACTTAGCTTAAACTTTTTATTCTTTGTTGAAAAAAAAACTTAATCGAAATTATTAGAAGCTATGTTAGATATTCAGGGGAAAATAAAATTGCAAGTATATTTTAAAAATTTAAAGTGGAAGTAAAATAAGGTTTATAATTTATTATATGTTAAATTAAAACAATAAAAGTTTACTAAGTTTGTCTTTCAACATATTTATAGTTATTTATATACTAATTTTTAAAGCTATATGCCAGCCGAAAAAATTTCAAAAAAGCAAACGGGAATAAAAAGTTGCAAAACCCAAACGGTAAAAGATAGCCCGAAAGAGCAAACATCAAGTAAGACCAATATAAGAAATATTCCACCCAGAAAGAACTTGAAAAAATTAGCTCCAGGTGGCATCAAAAAACGATCATCAAGCAAACAAAAGTTGTGGAAAATTGCTTGGGAGGGAAAATTCGAAGTCGATAGGACGTATTTGAACAACGACGGGCCTAACGACGTATTTGATCTTTACTACAGATTTAATCCGAATAGGCATCACGTTTGGACTAACAACCTCGTAGAAAGAAGCAAGACTAAAATTGACTATAGATCACTAATTGATCAGAAGTGTTGTTCTAGATTGCACGATTTGGAGAAGTACAGACAGGACTGTCTTGACGATCCTGAAAGGCATTTCTACTTGGAGGATCTCGGTTACGAAATGGGTCATGCACCGTTTGCCAGGCATGTAATACAAGCAAGTTTTTTTAAATGTTTTCAATTGTTGTCTTTTTTTTTGTATTATAGTTTTGTATTTGTTACGGCTATTGACTTGGATCATTTACTGAACTGTTAATTTTCAAAAACGATAATAGGAGAATACACTGGTGAATTAATTTCCATGGAGGAGTGTTATGAAAGATAGAATGAAATGGAACAATCTACAACTAACTATTTGTTTCATACCTGCTGCAAAAACATGGCATTAGACGCGAGTGCAATAGGCCACCATACCAGATTCATCAACCACGATTGCGGAGATAAACTGAACTGCAGTTCTCAAAACGCTTTCATTGGCGGGGTTCCGAAGATCTTTATCATCAGCATTCGCCCTATTGAAGCGGGAGAGCAACTCTTCATTTGGTACGAAGAAGACTATTTAAAAAAATTCGATTGTCTATGTGAATCGCAAAATTGCTGTTCGAGAAATCAGCAAAAATAGACATAACATTATTTGGGTGATAACTTTACAAATAAACACAAAATAAAAAAATATATTTGTTATTTTTTAAACTATCGTTTTCTAAATGTATTTCTTTGTTTAAATATCTAGTTCTTTAACTTCGTAAAGTTCTAGTACTTTAAAATGTTTATATTGTTGTTTACGACTCGATAACCGAAAGGTTCCTTTGTACTTTGGTCCTTAGACAAAACTTTTTGAGCGTTTTTTACCGAAAAAATAATAGTTAAGTAATAGTGTTAGTAAAATAAAAGTTAGTAGAGTTAATGAAAGAAAAACCACTAACTTGTTCAAATTTAGTGAGAAAAATAAAATAGATTTAGTCAAATAAAACGTCTACATGATATTCCGACACTTCGTTAATGAAATAGCAATATATATGATCTTTAATTCTTTGCTTATGAGCAATGTTAGATATGGCTTGTTGTGCTGGTGAAGAGAAAATGAAGAATGTAAAAATGTTATCAATGTTCTTATAAACAGAGCACTTAAATGCAAGCATTATAAGAAGTATGATGATAGTGTAAAAGAATAAACTCAGAAGAAAGAATTAGATGTTGAAAGTCTGTATCTATATAAGTTAGGTCTGTTTATGTTTAAGTTTTACAATAACTTGTTACCAGATAACTTTAAAAATTACTATAAAAGTGTAAAAAGTGTCCATAATTATCATACCAGGTCCTCAAAAACTTTTTTTTTTCTACAAAGATTCAACAGCGAAACAGGTCATGAATCGCTATCCTACCAAGTAAAATAAGTTATGAATTGAGCTACCATTATGCTTTAAATATAAGTCATATTGGAAAGTTTCAGTATGAACTTAAAAATTATCTATTAAAAAGTGATCCACAAGGTCATTAGTGATCATTGCTACTCGTCTGTTTACTTTTTTAAATGAGTTATTAGTATTTGTCATTTAATTAGCAACTTTTTTTTTCTTGTTTTTTCATTCAAAAGTTGAATTGTCTGACTACAATAACAGTAGTTTAGTCTAGATTGCAGCATTTTCTATCTGACTATTTTTTTGATTATTTTTTAAGATTATAATTTTGATTTAAGTTCAGAATACTTACAAAGCATGCCATTCAAAAAAAAACTATATATGTATACACTTTAGTAGAAAATTAAGTATTTAAACAGTACGCTAAAATTACTGTTTCAAACAAGTTTGTGTTAAAAAATCTCTTTTTCTGAAAAAATCAAAGAGAGAAAAAATCTTTTTTATACTAAAGATATTTCTGTTTTACAATTTTAGACTTTAAGAAGTATTCAAAGTATAAAAAAAGGTATATTTAAAATAGAATGAAATTTGTGGGTTTTAATATTATTAAGGTTTTTTTTCGTTCTTATTAGAAACATAAATTTAACAGTATACTTATCTTTTTATCGTAGAACTCACTTTCTTAAAGTTATAAAAAAGTATTGCAATAGTATATCTATCTATTCAAATGTAAAATTGTATTTACTGTTCAAAAAAATTATTAGATAAAAATAACACTTTTAAAACAAAATACTGATGAAAACTAAACGTAAAAGCATTTCAGCGTATTACATTTCTGCTTTCTTTAAATAAGTTTTAACCTTTCATTCAAGTATTCAAATGCTTGCTTTAAGTATTGGTTATCTCGTTCTATAATTTGATTTAGAGTTATATCTACTTTTTAATTCTTATCTTACTTAACAAGTTTTTAAATACATTTTAATACACAAAATTGAGTTAACTTTCGTTTAGTTTTTTTTTCTTTCATTTCGTTTAATAGATTGTTTTATTACTAAAAGTTTATATATTTAAAAGATAAAAAATTAAATCTAATAGCTCGTAAGATATTTTATAAGTATGTAGTGTACAATTTGATGAAACAACTATCACATCACAGTAGATCACAACACTACAACTATCACATCACAGTAGATTGCAACACTACAACTATCACATCACAGTAGATCGCAACGGTACAACTATCACATCACAGTAGATCGGAATGACATCAACTACTGTGATGTGATAGTTGTATCGTTGCAATATACTGTGATGTGTTAGTTGCATTTTTGTGGTCCACTGTGATGTGATAATTGTTTTATTGCGATCTACTGTGATGTAATAGTTGTTTTGCTGAGGCCATAATTTAAAACTTACACTAGATACTCTAGAGTTCATGGTTTTAGAAAAATTAAGGAACTTAGGTGTCCATAAGTTGCAAAAGCCACAAAATCAAAATTTTAAACGTAAACTAGATATTCTAGAGTTGATGATGAAGGACAAAAAGTGTTAGGCATATTTAATGGTAGTTTTCTGTGAAATTTTGTCGGAGGTAGTCACAGCTTTTTCTATTCCTTTAAAGGGGCTTTTTTGAAAAGCAGTTTGGGAAACCATGATTTAGTTTGATTATAAGTATTATGCAAAAAACATTTTAAATAAATGTTTAAATTTTATTTGTGATGAAACACAAATATAGTTGTGCTTCTGTATATTTAAGTAATTCTTAACTCTTAAACACAGTTTTTGATGTAAAATATAACTTATTACTAAAAACAAATAAAAAATTTGTATTTTTTAAAAACCTGAAAAAAAACTTTGCAAACATCTTCGTTTAAATAGAATTTTGATATTTATCACCTATTGTATAGTTTTTAATTTAAATTTTGACATGTTGCACTAATTAATTTATTACTTATTTTTTAAACTAGTTCATAACTATCCATTTTGAGATTATAATTTTGAAATTTTTGAACATGCAACATCCTAGTTTTGTATATTTTCTCATGGACGAATAGGTTTTCAGTTCTCATATATAACAATATTGCTTAGTGCACTTTGCTACTTTATTAACTTTTACAAGTCAGTACTTTTTCTACTAAAACTTCGTAACAAATAAAGTGTTAAATGTGGTTATTTATAATTATTTTAATAAGATTATTACTTTACAGTAAAATGAGCAATAATTTTTACCTAAAACAAATTATTTAAAATTTAAATATATGAACAGGTAGATAAGTTGTAGAACAATTTAAACTTTTACTCAGATTGGTCAACCGTAGTTTTCATTTAATGTCTGTAAGTTAAGACCCCTTTTTATGATATAATGAACTTTTTTTGAGAACTTATGATTTTTTAATGTATGACTAAGGTTAAAGATAACCTATTGATAAATACTAATAGTGATATCCCAAAGTTTGAACAACAGTCTTTATAGTTTTTTTGTTATGTGCGTTTTTCACTATTATAATAGAACTAATTATTATTGATTTAGACTCAGGGTTACCATAAATATAGAATTCTGAACACTTAATAATCATTCACTTAAAGTTTCGTGCTTGAGTAGTTTCTATGAATCAAATTAATTTGAAAAGCTTCAGCATGCTATGACGAATATTTTCCTAATCTTGCCTGTCGTGCCAACTAAAACGTTGCTCGCCCCTACTCTACCACTATGTTTATTTAGTCTGCATCCTGGTATGTTAGAGAATTTAAAAGACAAAATTAAAATGTTTTTCGAATGGTTACATACTTTATCAAAGTCTTAAAAATAACACTTAAAAATAATTAGTAAAATGTCAAGTATATAATTGTACATCTCAAAATCTAGCTCATATTTAAGCAAGTTTTTTAAATTTAGTATTATTTTTGCTATTTAAAGTGTTTTACACTTTTATTATATCTTTTGTACCGAATAAGTTTAAGAGCTATATTTAAAAGTAAACTGACTTCATTGAGTCTAGTTTTATTTGCTGTGCTCAAGATAACAAGGCGTAGTAATTGTGACTCATGAACAGTAACAGGTTTAAATATTAAATACATAGAATTTTCATATTTAAGGCATGTCATCCGTCATAGAACATCGACTTTTTTGATATTTTAGTTTTTAGTTTTTCTATATACTTTGTCAATCTAAAATAATGTCCATTTTTATGACCAAAAGTTTATGAATGTTTTATAATTGTAATAACTATATTCTGCGTTAAAATTTTTGTTTTAATAAAACTTGTTTTTTGCTGAATGAAAAGGCATGAATCTTTTTTTGTCGACTTTCAATCTAAGTTTGTTTACAATAAGCCCGTCTGAAAATTTGTTAAGATCCAAGCTAAGGGTGGATGGTATGGCATCGTACTTATCAGTAATGTAATTTCGTTAATTGTAGCTGTTTATTCAGTTGTATATAGTTTAAGTTATATATAATAATGTGTATATAATATCATGAGAAGATGTAAATACAAAATGCTTTCTGGTAATTCTGGTTGAAATTGTCTTGATTAAGTATGTTTTGCTAAAAGTTGTATATAATAATGTATCATATGCAAAATTATAAACTATTTTGCTGGTGTTGTTCTGTAATTTATCAATATGTAGCAGGGATGGGTTTGACTGGTTTCCTGTTTACTATGCCCCACTTATAACAAAGTATTAAAAAAAAGTAAACGATCTTAATTATTTTACTAAAATGTTGTTTAATGAAAGTCTGTACATATGTTATTAGATTTTATTGAGGATTTTAGGCTAAGTTTTAAAAGAATAAATATTATATTTATAAGTTTAAACATGAAAGATCTTTAATTTTGTTGGCGCAGTCAGTTGTAATGGCATTGTTTTTGAAGAAGGAAGTTAAATTCTACTTAAAAAGTATTCAATATATAGGAAAAAAATTTACACAGTTATAATTAGTTTCTTGTAGAAATTAAATTTATGTTAGTCCAACTTTTATTGATTTTAATTATACAGCAATTCTTTAGTAGGTTTTATTGAAGCAGATTACCCAAATCTTTTACTATGGAAATACTAGACTGAAATTTTCAAGTTATGATTCTTGAATTTGCTAATTAATGACTATATTATTTGCATGTAAAATTTTAAGATTTTAGTAAAATTTTCTTGAACAAATTTTTTTTTTTTCTTTTTTACTTGTTTTTGTTACTAACGTTTCATGTTAATACTTTTTTTATATAATGAATTGGCAACTTCATTAAGTTAAAATGTATTAATCAATTCAATCACCAAAAGATATTAAATAAACTTATTTCTGATTAAAAAGAAAATAATTAAACGTCAAAACTGTTACAGTTTTAACTATTGACTAGTTTTTATAAAATAGGTCTAAGTAAAGTTTGAAATTACTAAGGTTTAGACTAATTTATGTTAAGTACTGTTAATGTAAATTACAATAAAACAGTATCAGTTTCACAAATTATCAAATGAACATCTTTATAGTAATTTGAATGTAATTTTTCAAAACTAAAATATGTCAGTCCAAATAAATGATAAAATGCAAACGGGAGCAAAAAAAGCCGGATCCGGTCTGCGGGCCGTACGTTGCCCACCCCTATCTTATATCAACTTATTTTTTTAAAAAAATCTCCCTAAATCGAATTGCTTTTTCAATAAAACAAAATTTACTAGATAGGTTTTTTTTTTTTAATTTAGCTTTGATGAACTCCTTAACTTATTATTATGTTTAAGCTGTATCTTTTTATCACTTACGTAACTAGAATATAATTTTAACGCAAAAAAAATTAAAAAGTTTAATTGATACTTATGTTATATTCATATACAAAGAACAAATATTTTCATATTAAAGTCTAGATCAGGGTTTTCTAAACTTTTTTTTTCACTTTTATTTCTTTTTTTTAAGGCTCACACCAAAGAAATTAAAAAAAGGTATTGCCTCGTACAGCAAGATTTCTAAAAGAATTACTTTTAACACTGCCTAAGAACTTTTTTTTACTTTTCATCATCAATCCAGAAAATCTATTATAAGTTTCAAATTATGACCTTGTGACTACCGCTTCTACGGCTTGTGGCTCCTAAATTTTTTATTTGTTTTCTATAACTTTTAGTATTAGTTTATTAGTTTATTACTGCCTAAGTTTATATATACTCAAACTCCTTCAATTAAGACTTAAATAAGTACTAAAATTGATGTATTTACATTTTTACAACTAAATTTAAATTATAAAAAAGATTTTTTATGAGAATTTCTAGTGGTTATACTTAAATTAAACATTAGTTTTTTTATAATTTCATTTTTCGTTGTTATTTTGATTGTGCTTACGTTATGTTGACTCTGTTTAATAAAATAAATAAAAAAAATTATCGTCATAAGTCTTAATATAGTCTTAAAAAGTAGGAAACTTTGGCTTTTTAATCTGCGTAGCACATACAATGATATAGGAACGGATCACTTTTGCACGAGGGGACACTTTTGCACGGCGTCATTTTTGTACGATTGGACAGTTATGCACGGCGACTCTTTTCCACGAGCGTCATTTTAGCACTAGCAGACACATTTGCACGGCGTCATTTTTGCACAAGGGGACACATTTACTCAGCAACTATTTTGCACGCAGGGTAATTTTTGCACAAGGGTCCATTTTTGCACACAGAGTCAATTGTGCACGACATCACTTTTGCACAGTGACGTTTTTGCACGATGACAATTTTTCACGGCAGCACTTTTGCAAAACGATACTTTTGTACGATGTCACATTTTTACGGGGACATTTTTTCACAGCAAAATTTTGGCACGATTAATTTCTTTACACGGAACATTACTTTTGCACGAAGGCCGATTAAATGTTTTTCAGCTAGTGCCAAATCTGAAATATAAGAAAAAAATTGAAACTTAAAACTGTATAACAGACTTATATCAAAGACAAAAATTCAAAGATTTAAAATCTTAAACAGTAAAAATTGATGTTAGAAACAAAAAAGAACTAACATATAAAGTTAGAATATTTCTAAAAGATTCATACCAGGGACATAAAATTGAATTTATTTAGAACCTAAGACAAAGAAAATACTAAAATGTAAGTAATTTATTCTAGTTTATTTTGAATTCTTAGTTATTAATTAACAACTATGCCTTTTTTTTCTTTACTATTACAAGTTTATTGTCCATATGATGGACTTAGGCATCAAAACTTATGCCACTTAATCTGAAAACATATAAAAAAAATAAATAACACAAAAAGTCGTGCAAAAATGCTGCCGAGAAAAATTGTTACCGTGCAAAAATGTCGTTGTGCAAAAGTGACGCCGTGCATAAGTGACTCTGTGTGCAAAAATGACCCTGCGTGCAAAAGAGTCGCCGTGCAAAAATTATTTCGTGTGCAAAATGGCGCCGTGCTAAAGTGTCCCCCCGTGCTCAAGTGACCTTCGTGCAAAATTGTCGTTGTGTAAAAGTGTCTCTTTGTGCGAAAGTGTCACCTCTTGCAAAAGTGATACCAACCCATAAAATTATACATTTAATTTTTTAACAATTTTAATTTTAATATTCTTCATTAAAAAAACTTAAATAGTCAGTGTACTTTTTTTATAAACTTAATATTTTTAGGATATTGGTAGTTTTGTTTTATCCATTTTTAGTTTTTAATCTTACTCGGTCAAAAAAAACTTAGGAAAATCTAAATTTTCTGACCATTAAAAAAGTTTTTTGCAAAACTTAAAAAAATTAAAAAAGTTTTTATGATTTTTTTACTGTTATATAAGAATGTTTTTATTTAAAAGTAAATTTAAATGAAAAAGTTTAAGTAGGCAAGAGGACCTAATTGAAGACAAACTTTTAAAATCCCAAAAATTTGATTTGTAAAAAAACAAAGACACTGACTATTAAGGTTTATTCACTGAAGAAAAAAAAAGTTAATAAAAAACTATATTTAATATTAGAAATCTTCTACGCAGACTAGCCGAAGTTTTCCTTTTTTCTATGAGCGCTAGCACCAACCAAAAAGGAACGAAAAACAAAAAAAAAACATTATTATTTATCTGTGTCATTTAGCTATTAAATTCTACACAAAATATACTTAAAGAATGTATAAGTTGTTGTGTATTAAAATTTATAACTTAAGAAAACGGTCTTATATATCCCCTTAATTAATACCTAAAATATCCTTCGATAATAGTTTCAATGATTTTCGTTAAGTTGTTCTTATATAATTGTAACTCAGGAACTGTAAAAAGTTTAAACATTATATACATAAATTTTTCAAATAAAAGGTATGTCGTTCGTCATAGAACCTCAAGTTTTTTGATAATTTAGTTGTTAGTTTTTCTATATACTCTGTAAATCTGATATTAATATCCATTAAAGAGACGAAAATTTTATGTATATTTTAAATTTGTTTTAACTATGTTCTGCGTTAAATGTTAAGTTTTTCTAAAACTTTTTTTTTTGCTGAATGAAAAGGCATGAACATTTTTTGTCGACTTTCAATCTAAGTTTGTTTACAATAAGCCCGTCTAAAAATTTGTTAAGATCCAAGCTAAGGTTGTTTGGCATGGCATCGTACTTATCAGTAATGTAATTTCGCTAATTGTAGCTGTATATTCAGTTATATATAGTTTAAGTTATATATAATAATGTGTATATAATATCATGAGAAGATGTAAATACAAAATGCTTTCTGGTAATTTTGGTTGAAATTTTCTTGATCAAGTGAGTTTTGCTAAAAGCTGTATATAATAATGTATCATATGCAAAATTATAAACTATTTTGCTGGTGTTGTTCTGTAAATCATTAATATGTAGCAGGGATGGGTTTTGACTGGTTTCCTGTTTACTATGCCTCTCTTATAAAAATTTATTAAAAAAAAAATTAATGATCTTTATTTCTTTACTAAAATGTTGTTTAAAGAAAGTCTGTATATACGATAATAAATTTTAGTGAGGTTTTTTAGCTATGTTTTAAAAGAATAAATGTTAGATTTATAAGTTTAAACATGAAAGATCTTTAATTTTGCTGGCGCAGTCAGTTGTAATGGCATTGTTTTTGAACAAGGAAGTTAAATTTTACTTACAAAGTATTCAATATATAGGAAAAAAATTTACACAGTTACAATTAGTTTCTTGTAGAAATTTAATTTATGTTAGTCCAACTTTTAATGATTTTAATTATACAGCAATTCTTAAGTAGGTTTTATTGAAGCAGATTACCCAAGTCTTTTATTATGAAATTTTTATGAAAATACTATATTAAATATTTTTAAGTTCTGATTCTTGTATTTTGCTAATTAATGATCATGTTATTTGTATGTAGACTTTAAGATTTTAATAAAGTTTTATTGAATCAAACTTTTTTGTTTGTTTTTTCTACTTACTTTTGTTATTAACGTTTTATGTTAATATTTTTTTTATAATAACTTCCAAACATCCTTAAGTTAAAATGTATAAAACAATTCAATCATCAAAAGATACTAAATATTAATAAATTTAATTCTGATTTAAAAGAAAACAATTAAATGTCAAAACTGTTACAGTTTAAACTATTGACTAGTTTTTATAAAATAGGTCTAAGTAAAATCTAGAATTATTAAGGTTTAGCTTTAGACTAATTTATGTTAAGTACTGCAAATGTAAATTACAATAAAACAATACCACTTTCACAAATTATCTAAAGAGCATATTTGTATGTTATTTTACAGAAACTAAAATATGTCAGTCCAAATCAATGCCAAAATGCAAATAGGAGCAAAAAGTTCCAAAAAGCAGACAGCAAGGAAGACCGTTATAAGCAGTATCCCAACCAGGAACACGTTGAAAAAATTTGCTCCGCTCAGCATCAAATTACGATCATCGGGCAAGCAAAAATGGAAGCGAACCACGTTAGACGGAAAATTCAAAGTTAAAAGGACATTCCAGGAAAGACCAGACGACACTTATGATCTTTACTACAGATATAGTCCGGATAGGCATCACATTTGGACTAACAACCTAGTGATTGATAGTGATACTAAGATAGATTATTCACTTATTGATAAGAAGTATCTTAGTTTGGAAGATTTGGAGAAGTACAGTCAGGACTGTCTTGACGATCCTGAAAGTCATTTTTACTTGATGGATCTTGGTGACGAAATAGGTCATGGACTGTTTGCAAGGCATGCAATAGCAGCAAGTTTGATTCAATGTTTTAAACTGTTTTCTAATTTTTGTTTTGTTATAGTGTAAGGTTTGACTAAAAAGTTTTTAAAGTACACTAATGACTTAGATATTCGTCTTAACGATTAGTTATTTTCAGACACAATAATAGGAGAATACACTGGTGAGCTAATTTCCATGGAGGAGTGTTATGAAAGATGGAATGAAATGGAACAATCTACCACTAACTACTTGTTTCATACCTGCTGCGAAAACATGATGATAGACGCGGGCGCAATGGGCAACCATACCAGGTTCATCAACCACGACTGCGGAGATCAACTGAACTGCAAAACCGAATACGCATTAATTGACGGCAATCCTAGGAACTTTGTCATCAGCAAGAATTATATAGAAGCTGACAAGCAACTCTTCATATCGTACGGTAAAGAATATTTTGATTCTAGCGATACGAACTGTCTTTGTAAATCTCGTAATTGCTTTTCGAAAAACTGTAAAAAGATACAGAAAAAATTATAAGCGCATAAACGTTTAATAAAACAGATGTTCAGTTATGTTTGTTTTTTTATGTAGTCCTTATTTAAATAGCAATATATATTAAACAATGTTGTTTTTATTGATTTGTTCGTAAGATCAATGATTAAGTTTTCTATAGTACTATTTAATTAAACTACTGTTATAGGAAAATCATTCATAGGGTTAGTTTCTAAAAAAAGCAACTAGAAGTATTTTTCAAAGTCATTTTAAGACAAGTTGGACGAATTATATAAGTAGAAATCATATATTACAACTATAATAATAAAACAATATCCTATTTAAGCTAGCCACAGTATTTTAAACATTGAGTAATAAAAAGAAAATAGGTTTAGTTGAATAAATCTCAACACGTTATTACAATAAAAATTTAAAATACTGCTCAAACTTAAAAAACTATAAAATGTAATTTAACTAAAATATTTAATTTTTAAAATAAATATATTTTTATTCTTATAACGGCGAACGTTTTTTTTGAAAGTTAATTTTTGTACTTACAGAATCGATTGTTTAAACTTTAGGTGAGTATGGATTACATGAAACCTTAGTAGCTATGTTTAATAGTTTAACATTTATTTGAAAAGAAAAAATACTCATTTGTAATACGCTAATAGATATTCAACAATATACAGTTTAGTCCGAAAATTTGTTCACTTTTTTTGTTCTACATCAGGGTTTCCAAAAGTAGGACATGAGCAGTAAAGGAGCCACATGGGGGCCATGAGGTCATAATTTGAAACTTACACTAGATATTCTTGAGTTGCAGATGAAGAGCAAAGAAAGGTTTTTGGTGTATTTTATGGTAGATTAGAAACCTACACTAGCTTTTCTTGAATTGCAGATGATGAGCAAAAAAAAAACGTCTTTTGTTCTTTTTATAGTAGTTTATGAGTAATCTTTTTTAAGGGGGACATGGCTTTTTCAATTTTTTAAAAGATGAGCCATTTGCAAAAAAGTTTGGGAAACCCTGTTCTACATTAATGATACTTGTTAAAGTATTGAAGTTAAAAGGGATATTAGCTTATTTGCATTTAATTCAAACAATTTTAGAGAAGTCAAAAGTTTCTTTACAATTTTCTTTAGATAATTTTAAATAAACGCTGAAAACTAGAAACTTGATTTAATTCATAATAAATGTAAGTTCTAACCCAATCACTTCTAACCTGATCGTATCTAACTCGATCATTTCTAACCCGATTACTTCTGACCCAATCATTTCTCATCCGATTTTTTCTAACCCGATAATTTCAAACCAAATCGTATATAACCTTATTGGGATCCGATAATTTCTAACCTGCTATCATTTCTAACCCGTTTACTTCTAACCCGATCACTTCTAACCCGATCATTTCTAACCCGATCACTTTTAACTCTATCACTTATAACCCGATCATTTCTAACCCGATCACTTCTAACCCGATCACTTCTAACCCGATCAATTCTAACCCGATCAATTCTAACTCGGTCAATTCTAACCCGATTATTTTTAATCCGATCATTTCTAACCTGATCATTTCTAACCCGATCACTTCTAACCCGATCACTTTTAACCTGATCACTTCTAACCTGATCATTTCTAACCCACTTTACTTGTTTTTTTTTAATCTAGATTTCATTCAAAAACAAACTAGTCTTAATAAAATTATTGAAGTATCTTATTATAGTATTTTGAAAACATTATTATTTTAATGTGTTACATAATAAACATTTTTAGTATAAACTTCAACTTTAGTATTAGCTTAACATAGGTTTAATTTACTTTTATCACCTTATTTTCTTATATTTCATTCTACACATAATTTAATTTTTTTTTATTAATTCATATTTTTTCGATCTTTCATTTTACTTTAACAGACGTTTTATGTTAATAATATACAATTCACTAAATTGTTTACTTTACAATATTTTGAACTATTCTTTGTAGGAATTTAAAGTAAGCACTTATTATTACATTTAAGTTGGATCTTATATTATATTCACGTGACTATAATAATTTTATCTTAAGCAAATTTGTAAAATTAAACCTTTACAAGTGTAATATTCAGATACAAGACCTTTATATTACGGTCTAAAACTTCAGTGTAAGTCTGTTGTAAATGTTGTATTGTTGCTGACTAAGGTATTAACGTTTATAGTAGGTTAGTTTTAAGTTTCATTTTAATAACTTTAATAAATTGTTATACAACTTGCATAGGCCTGTTAAGATAATGAAATTAAAACAAACACTAGGAAAAATTAAATACTTTTGTTATATTAAGTAAAAAAGCCTGATTTTTAGGTATAAACTAGATTTTACAACAGTTATGTCATATAACAAACCGCAAAAGTATTTTACGTTGATTGAACGTCTTGTATTCCTAATGTGCTTTGGACTTTAGATTTAGTGGTTAGTCAATGCACTTAAATTTTTCATATTTTTTTAAAAATTGTCTGTACCTTAATTCCAATAATGTTTTTTTAAATTGAATCGATTTGGCTTTGACAAAGCGAAAAAAACAATAGATAAAAAATCAATGAAGTACCAAACGGTTGCACAAATGTACAGAACCTTACTTTAAAAGTCAGGATGTGTATATCCGGTTGATGTTTGAACAAGAATAAATTTTATTCATGAACTTTTGTAGTTTTTTTTGAACTCTGACATTCTAGTATGTTCTAAAAGAATTTTATAAAAGTATCTACGTAACTTCTTTTAATGAAGAAGTGCGTAATATAGACTGTTTTGCTGATTGCTGCACTTAAATCATTAAAATAATTTACTAAATCGTCTCAATATGTGTTGCTGAATTTTCAAAAGAAAGTTTTTTGTTGAAAAGAAATCAGAAGTTAGTTCTAAATTTAAAAATTGTGCAACTGTGTTTGGTTTTATTGGAGCTCACTGATCGATGAAAGAATTGAAGTTAAACTTGTTTATATAGAGTTAAAATCAAATGTTTTAAAAACCTGTTCCTTCAAATCATAAATAAGTCAATTAGTATTATACTAAAGTATAAATATTTTTTGCTGTTAATCTATAAATATTAGATAAAACTATAGTTTTTGATTTTAAGGTATATAAAATTTCGTCTCTTTGTTAAGTGTCATTCAGTTTGAGTGGCTTAGCTTTTGATGCCTAGGTCAAGCATAGAATAAAAAACTTCCAACAGCAATGAATATCAAAAATTAAATTTTAACAAAAGCTATCTGAACATTAAGTTTAAATTTATACAAAAATAACTAAATTTCATTAAAAAACAACTTTGTTGAGATTAATATGTTTTTAAAACAAACCCTAATTTTAAAACTATAATAAACAAACATATTAATACAGATCGGGTCAATAATTGTCGGGTTATATCGGGTTATAAATGATCGGGTTAGATATGATCAGGTTAGAAATGATCGGGTTAGATATGATCGGGTAAGAAATGATCGGGTTAGAAATGATTGGGTTAAGTCGGGTCAGAAATGATCTGGTTTGAAATGATCTTTTTAGAAATGATCGGGTTAGAACTGATCGGGTTAGTAATGATCGGGTTAGAAGTGATCGGGTTAGAAGTGATCGGGTTAGAAATTATTGGGTTAGAAATGATCAGGTTAAAAATGATCGGGTTAGAAATGATCGGGTTAGAAATGATAGCGAGTTAGAAATGATAGTAAACCAACCTTATTATTTCTATTCCGATCGTTTCTAACAAGACTAGTAAAAGTTTGTTGGTTTTTTTTTAATAAGTATTTATTTTTAAAACAAACTTATCTAAGCAAAATTGTTATTGAAATAAAATATAGTTTTATTTGATTTATCGAAGACTTATCATTTATATAGTTTAAATTAAAATAAACTTTTGATATATTTTTAAAAACTTATTATTACTCCAAGTTTCTTCCCTTATATTAGGGGTGGGCAACGTAAATAGTTGACGGGCCGGATCCAGAAAAATATAGTCCTCAGCGGGCTGGATCATTTCAAGTTAGTGATTTTTTGGATTCACCTGGATCCTTTTTTAAATCCGGATCCCATTTTAAACATATTATCCGGATCAAGCTAAATACTAATTTTAGACAAAGATCTGGACCCGAATGGAAGCTAATTTCAAAAAGATTGGATCCGGTTGGATGCTTATTGACCGGGTATTTCAGAATTTTGATTCAATATATTAATTACCAAGGTTCTAAAGTATAAAATTTTGTATTAAATTTAGTTAAGTATTCATAATTCTATATATATTATAAATCTGGACCGAATTAAAACTATTTAGTCCTAAAAAAATGACAATTTGGTTACTAAAAGCTACTCGAGCCTAAATTTCAAGCCAAAACATAAAAAACTGCTACATATTCGAAATAAATTAATTTTGGAAATCCTTATCTGGAGTTTATATTGATAATATTTTTTCAAAAAATAACAAACAATACAATATTAAACTACTATTATTTAATTTAGTTAAGCTAAAGAAGACTCATTACATTTTTTTGCATGTATAAAAGAAACAAAACATAATTCTGATATAATAAACGGTTTTACCATAAAAAGCAAAAAAAATAAATAAAAGATCTCGATGAAACACTTAAGATTGATCATGTATTAGAGTTGCATGACAGTTTTGGAAAATCTGCAAGTGCACTGAAATACCGATTAGGTTTTAAGTTAGCTCATCCTTGTCAATATTTTTGGTTGGAAATGTTTGTTTTCAAATGTATGAAGTATCAAACAACACAAATAGTTCCATGGTCATCTTTAGAAGTTGACAAACTTAGGCTCGATCAATAATACATAAAATCTATCTAAAAATCTTATAAAAGCAACAAAAATTATATGTTTGATTTCAAATCGTCTTATTAAGTTATTTAAAAAAAGGAAAGCCTAGATATCAAATTACTTTGGCTTGAAATTTTAACACTTTTACTTTCAAAATATCAAATAGTTATAATAAAATTACTAAGTTTAACTAAATTCTGTACTTTGAAAGTATTATTATTAAACAGTGCACCTAAAATACTTTAATAAGAGTACTAACATAAAATAACGAAATATTGAAACAAAAAAGAAATTGATATATATTTTTAGCACAACAAACATTTTAGTTTGATAGACTTTTAGAGTAAGAACGATTTCACTAGTGAGTATATTACTAAACGAATAACTAAAACATAAAACTGTCACTTTATACTTTATGTATTAAATTAAAAAAACTTAGCAAGAACAATTACACTAAAAAGAAGTCAATGAGACATTTATGGATCGTAAAAGTTTTTAACAAGTTGTTTAAAATATGGAAGTTTACTTGAAGTAAATATTCTCAGTAATAACTGCAAATTGGTATCAGTAACATTTAATGCAGCTTACTTTTGTTTATATACATGGTTAAGAATGTTTGTTTGCAAAAATATGTAGACCCAAACAGAAAAAAATAACTTCATTATCATCTTTTTTAAATTAACAAACTTTGACTTCTTAAGTAAGTCATAAAATCTGTCAATTTTTCAGTTTTCAACTTTTCTTTTTGTGTACTGCCGCATTGAAGTTCAACAGTTCTAACAATATTACTAAGTACATTTTCGGTGTCAAACGTCGACGGTGATGAAATAATGTCGAATTCTTCACTTAATTGTTAAAAGTCTGCAAAACGACGACTAAACTTAATATCAAGTGAAACTATTGTCATCAATTGGTCATCACTAAACTTAGCCATATATATAATCAAAAAGTCCTTAATGAAAAAACAATAGCAGAAAAAGTGCAAATTGTAGTCTAAACTTAAAACATTTGACAAAAATTTAAATTTGAGCAATTTGACTTAAAAAATTTGTCGATGTTTAAAAAGATATTTTTTTTTACTTTTTTAAACATTTAAAAAACAACTCAATACTTATCTGGAAAAGACAGCAATTTTTGACACGTCTACTATTTATGAAAACATTATGGTAGGTAAGATCATCAAAATTAGTTCAGCAAACAATTGCTTTTAAGTAATTTGAGAAAGGATTACTTCAACTGACTTGAAACAGAACAAGATATTATAACAAAAAAGTGTTTTATCACCACAAAATAATAAGCTGTTTTAACAAACGTTTTCAGGGTCAAAGTTTTACAGTTTGTTTAATGAAATAGTTCAAAAAAGGTTTTGTACAAGTTTTGTAATAATTAAATTAACTGGCCGGATTTTGTATAAATTTTGAAAACGCTTAGCGGGCCGGATCATCCACTTGTGGACGGATCAATGTTGTCCGCGGGCTGGATTCTATTTAAAATTAAAAAAAAAGGTTTGGGAGCCGGTCATTTTCACTCTGCGAGCCGGATCCGGTCTGCGGGCCGTACGTTGCCCACCCCTACCTTATATCAACTTATTTTTCTATAAAAATCTCCCTAAATCGAATTGCTTTTTCAATAAAACAAAATTTACTAGATAGGTTTTTTTTTAAATTTAGCTTTGATGAACTCCTTAACTTATTATTATGTTTAAGCTGTATCTTTTTATCACTTACGTAACTAGAATATAATTTTAACGCAAAAAAAGTTAAACAGTTTAATTGATACTTATGTTATATTCATATACAAAGAACAAATATTTTCATATTAAAGTCTAGATCAGGGTTTTCTAAACTTTTTTTTTCACTTTTATTTCTTTTTTTTAAGGCTCACTTTAAATAAATTAAAAAAAAAGTATTGCCTCGTACAGCAAGATTTCTAAAACTATTACTTTTAACACTGCCTAAGAACTTTTTTTTACTTTTCATCATCAATCCAGAAAATCTATTGTAAGTTTCAAATTATGGCCTTGTGACTACCGCTTCTACGGCTTGTGGCTCCTAAATTTTTTATTTGTTTTCTATAACTTTTAGTATTAGTTTATTAGTTTATTACTGCCTAAGTTTATATATACTCAAACTCCTTCAATTAAGACTTAAATAAGTACTAAAATTGATGTATTTACATTTTTACAACTAAATTTAAATTATAAAAAAGATTTTTTATGAGAATTTCTAGTGGTTATACTTAAATTAAACATTAGTTTTTTTATAATTTCATTTTTCGTTGTTATTTTGATTGTGCTTACGTTATGTTGACTCTGTTTAATAAAATAAATAAAAAAAATTATCGTCATAAGTCTTAATATAGTCTTAAAAAGTAGGAAACTTTGGCTTTTTAATCTGCGTAGCACATACAATGATATAGGAACGGATCACTTTTGCACGAGGGGACACTTTTGCACGGCGTCATTTTTGTACGATTGGACAGTTATGCACGGCGACTCTTTTCCACGAGCGTCATTTTAGCACTAGCAGACACATTTGCACGGCGTCATTTTTGCACAAGGGGACACATTTACTCAGCAACTATTTTGCACGCAGGGTAATTTTTGCACAAGGGTCCATTTTTGCACACAGAGTCAATTGTGCACGACATCACTTTTGCACAGTGACGTTTTTGCACGATGACAATTTTTCACGGCAGCACTTTTGCAAAACGATACTTTTGTACGATGTCACATTTTTACGGGGACATTTTTTCACAGCAAAATTTTGGCACGATTAATTTCTTTACACGGAACATTACTTTTGCACGAAGGCCGATTAAATGTTTTTCAGCTAGTGCCAAATCTGAAATATAAGAAAAAAATTGAAACTTAAAACTGTATAACAGACTTATATCAAAGACAAAAATTCAAAGATTTAAAATCTTAAACAGTAAAAATTGATGTTAGAAACAAAAAAGAACTAACATATAAAGTTAGAATATTTCTAAAAGATTCATACCAGGGACATAAAATTGAATTTATTTAGAACCTAAGACAAAGAAAATACTAAAATGTAAGTAATTTATTCTAGTTTATTTTGAATTCTTAGTTATTAATTAACAACTATGCCTTTTTTTTCTTTACTATTACAAGTTTATTGTCCATATGATGGACTTAGGCATCAAAACTTATGCCACTTAATCTGAAAACATATAAAAAAAATAAATAACACAAAAAGTCGTGCAAAAATGCTGCCGAGAAAAATTGTTACCGTGCAAAAATGTCGTTGTGCAAAAGTGACGCCGTGCATAAGTGACTCTGTGTGCAAAAATGACCCTGCGTGCAAAAGAGTCGCCGTGCAAAAATTATTTCGTGTGCAAAATGGCGCCGTGCTAAAGTGTCCCCCCGTGCTCAAGTGACCTTCGTGCAAAATTGTCGTTGTGTAAAAGTGTCTCTTTGTGCGAAAGTGTCACCTCTTGCAAAAGTGATACCAACCCATAAAATTATACATTTAATTTTTTAACAATTTTAATTTTAATATTCTTCATTAAAAAAACTTAAATAGTCAGTGTACTTTTTTTATAAACTTAATATTTTTAGGATATTGGTAGTTTTGTTTTATCCATTTTTAGTTTTTAATCTTACTCGGTCAAAAAAAACTTAGGAAAATCTAAATTTTCTGACTATTAAAAAAGTTTTTTGCAAAACTTAAAAAAATTAAAAAAGTTTTTATGATTTTTTTACTGTTATTTAAGAATGTTTTTATTTAAAAGTAAATTTAAATGAAAAAGTTTAAGTAGGCAAGAGGACCTAATTGAAGACAAACTTTTAATATCCCAAAAATTTGATTTGTAAAAAAACAAAGACACTGACTATTAAGGTTTATTCACTGAAGAAAAAAAAAAGTTAATAAAAAACTATATTTAATATTAGAAATCTTCTACGCAGACTAGCCGAAGTTTTCCTTTTTTCTATGAGCGCTAGCACCAACCAAAAAAGAACGAAAAACAAAAAAAAAACATTATTATTTATCTGTGTCATTTAGCTATTAAATTCTACACAAAATATACTTAAAGAATGTATAAGTTGTTGTGTATTAAAATTTATAACTTAAGAAAACGGTCTTATATATCCCCTTAATTAATACCTAAAATATCCTTCGATAATAGTTTCAATGATTTTCGTTAAGTTGTTCTTATATAATTGTAACTCAGGAACTGTAAAAAGTTTAAACATTATATACATAAATTTTTCAAATAAAAGGTATGTCGTTCGTCATAGAACCTCAAGTTTTTTGATAATTTAGTTGTTAGTTTTTCTATATACTCTGTAAATCTGATATTAATATCCATTAAAGAGACGAAAATTTTATGTATAATTTAAATTTGTTTTAACTATGTTCTGCGTTAAATGTTAAGTTTTTCTAAAACTTTTTTTTTTGCTGAATGAAAAGGCATGAACATTTTTTGTCGACTTTCAATCTAAGTTTGTTTACAATAAGCCCGTCTAAAAATTTGTTAAGATCCAAGCTAAGGTTGTTTGGCATGGCATCGTACTTATCAGTAATGTAATTTCGCTAATTGTAGCTGTATATTCAGTTATATATAGTTTAAGTTATATATAATAATGTGTATATAATATCATGAGAAGATGTAAATACAAAATGCTTTCTGGTAATTTTGGTTGAAATTTTCTTGATCAAGTGAGTTTTGCTAAAAGCTGTATATAATAATGTATCATATGCAAAATTATAAACTATTTTGCTGGTGTTGTTCTGTAAATCATTAATATGTAGCAGGGATGGGTTTTGACTGGTTTCCTGTTTACTATGCCTCTCTTATAAAAATTTATTAAAAAAAAAATTAATGATCTTTATTTCTTTACTAAAATGTTGTTTAAAGAAAGTCTGTATATACGATAATAAATTTTAGTGAGGTTTTTTAGCTATGTTTTAAAAGAATAAATGTTAGATTTATAAGTTTAAACATGAAAGATCTTTAATTTTGCTGGCGCAGTCAGTTGTAATGGCATTGTTTTTGAACAAGGAAGTTAAATTTTACTTACAAAGTATTCAATATATAGGAAAAAAATTTACACAGTTACAATTAGTTTCTTGTAGAAATTTAATTTATGTTAGTCCAACTTTTAATGATTTTAATTATACAGCAATTCTTAAGTAGGTTTTATTGAAGCAGATTACCCAAGTCTTTTATTATGAAATTTTTATGAAAATACTATATTAAATATTTTTAAGTTCTGATTCTTGTATTTTGCTAATTAATGATCATGTTATTTGTATGTAGACTTTAAGATTTTAATAAAGTTTTATTGAATCAAACTTTTTTGTTTGTTTTTTCTACTTATTTTTGTTATTAACGTTTTATGTTAATATTTTTTTTATAATAACTTCCAAACATCCTTAAGTTAAAATGTATAAAACAATTCAATCATCAAAAGATACTAAATATTAATAAATTTAATTCTGATTTAAAAGAAAACAATTAAATGTCAAAACTGTTACAGTTTAAACTATTGACTAGTTTTTATAAAATAGGTCTAAGTAAAATCTAGAATTATTAAGGTTTAGCTTTAGACTAATTTATGTTAAGTACTGCAAATGTAAATTACAATAAAACAATACCACTTTCACAAATTATCTAAAGAGCATATTTGTATGTTATTTTACAGAAACTAAAATATGTCAGTCCAAATCAATGCCAAAATGCAAATAGGAGCAAAAAGTTCCAAAAAGCAGACAGCAAGGAAGACCGTTATTAGCAGTATCCCAACCAGGAACACGTTGAAAAAATTTGCTCCGCTCAGCATCAAATTACGATCATCGGGCAAGCAAAAATGGAAGCGAACCACGTTAGACGGAAGATTCAAAGTTAAAAGGACATTCCAGGAAAGACCAGACGACACTTATGATCTTTACTACAGATATAGTCCGGATAGGCATCACATTTGGACTAACAACCTAGTGATTAACAGTGATACTAAGATAGATTATTTACTAATTGATCAGAAGTATCTTAGTTTGGAAGATTTGGAGAAGTGCAATCAGGAATGTCTTGACGATCCTGAAAGTCATTTTTACTTGATGGATCTTGGTGACGAAATAGGTCATGGACTGTTTGCAAGGCATGCAATAGCAGCAAGTTTGTTTCAATGTTTTAAACTGTTTTCTAATTTTTGTTTTGTTATAGTGTAAGGTTTGACCAAAAAGTTTTTAAAGTACACTAATGACTTAGATATTCGTCTTAACGATTAGTTATTTTCAGACACAATAATAGGAGAATACACTGGTGAGCTTATTTCCATGGAGGATTGTTATGAAAGATGGAATGAAATGGAACAATCTACCACTAACTATTTGTTTCATACCTGCTGCGAAAACATGGCATCAGACGCGAGTGCAATAGGCCACCATACCAGATTCATCAACCACGATTGCGGAGATAAACTGAACTGCAGTTCTCAAAACGCTTTCATTGGCGGGTTTCCGAAGATCTTTATCATCAGCATTCGCCCTATTGAAGCGGGAGAGCAACTCTTCATTTGGTACGAAGAAGACTATTTAAAAAAATTCGATTGTCTATGTGAATCTCAAATTTGCTGTTCGAGAAATCAGCAAAAATAGACATAACATTATTTGGGTGATAACTTAACCAATAAACACAATATAAAAAATTATATTTGTTATTTTTTAAATATCGTTTTCTATATGTATTTAATTTTTTAAAGATCTAGTTGTTCAACTTCGTATAATTCTAGTACTTAAAAATATTTATATTGTTGTTTACGACTCGATAACCGAAAGGTTTCTTTGTTATTTGGTCCTTAGACAAAACTTTTTGAGTGTTTTTTTCTGAAAGAATAGTAATTAAGTAATTGTATAAGTAGAACTAAAAATTAGTAGAGTTAATAAAAGAAAAACCACTAATTTGTTCAAACTCAGTAAAAAAAATAAAATTTATTTAGTTAGATAAAGCGTCTACACGACATTCCGACACTTCTTTATTGAAAAAGCAAAATATATATGATCTTTAATTCTTTGCTTATGGGCAATGTTAGATATGGCTTGTTGTGCTGGGGAAGAGAAAATAAAAAATGTATAAATGTTATCAATGTTCTTTTAAACAGAGCACTTAGATGCATACAGTATAAAAAGTATGATGATAGTGTAAGAGAATTATAAACTCAGAAAAAAGTATTAGATGTTAAAAGTCTGTATCTATATAAATTAGGTCTGTTATGTTTAAGTTTTACAATAACTTGTTACCAGATAACTTTAAAAATTACTATAAAAGTGTAAAAAATGTCCATAATTATCATACCAGGTCCTCAAAAACAATTTTTTTCTACAAAGATTCAACAGCGAAACAGGTCATAAATCGGTATCCTACCAAGTAAAATAAGTTATGAATTGAGCTACCATTATGCTTTAAATATAAGTCATCTTGGAAAGTTTCAGTATGAACTTAAAAGTGGTCTATTAAAAAGTGATTCACAAGATCATTAGTGATCATTGCTACTCGTCTGTTTCTTTTTTTTTAAATGAGTTATTAGTATTTGTCATTTAATAAGCAACTTTTTTTTTCTTGTTTTTTTATTCAAAAGTTGAATTGTTTGACTACAATAACAGTAGTTTAGTCTAGATTGCAGCATTTTCTATCTGACTATTTTTTTGATTATTTTTTAAGATTATAATTTTGATTTAAGTTCAGAATACTTACAAAGCATGCCAACTTAAAAAAAAAAACTATATATGTATACACTTTAATAGAATATTAAGTAGTTAAACAGTACGCTAAAGTAACTGTTTCAAACAAATTTGTGTTAAAAAATCTCTTTTTCTGAAAAAATCAGAAAGAGAAATTTTTTTTTATATTAAAGATATTTTTGTTTTACAATTTTAGACTTTAAGAAGTGTTGAAAGTTTAAAAAAGGTATATTTAAAATATAATGAAATTTGTGGGTTTTATTATTGTTAAGGTGTTTTTCGTTCTTATTAGAAACATAAATTTAACAGTATACTTATCTTTTTATCGTAGAACTCACTTTCTTAAAGTTATAAAAAAGTTATGCAATAGTATATTTATCTATTCAAAAGTAAAATTGTATTTACTGTTCAAAAAAATTTATTAGATAAAAATAACAGTTTTAAAACAAAATACTGATGAAAACTAAACGTAAAAACATTTCAGCGTATTACATTTCTGCTTTCTTTAAATAAGTTTTAACCTTTCATTCAACTATTCAAATGCTTGCTTTAAGTATTGGTTATCTCGTTTTATAATTTGATTTAGAGTTATATCTACTTTTTAGTTCTTATCTTACTAAAATAGTTTTTAAATACATTTTAATACACAAAATTGAGTTAACTTTCGTTTAGTTTTTTTTTCTTTCATTTCGTTTAACAGATTGTTTTATTACTAAAAGTTTATATATTTAAAAAATAAAAAATTAAATCTAATAGCTCGTAAGAAATTTTATAAGTATGTGGTGTACGATTTGATGAAACAACTATCACATCACAGTAGACCACAACTCTACAACTATCACATCACAGAAGATTGCAACACTACAACTATCACATCACAGTAGATCGCAACGGTACAACTATCACATCACAGTAGATCGGAATGACATCAACTACTGTGATGTGATAGTTGTACTGTTGCAATATACTGTGATGTGATAGTTGTAGTGTTGTGGTCTACTGTGATGTGATGGTTGTACTGTTGCAATCTACTGTGATGTGTTAGTTGCATTTTCGTTGTCCACTGTGATGTGATAATTGTTTTATTACGATCTACTGTGATGTAATAGTTGTTTTGCTGAGGCCATAATTTAAAACTTACACTAGATACTCTAGAGTTCATGGTTTTAGAAAAATTAAGGAACTTAGGTGTCCATAAGTTGCAAAATCCACAAAATCAAAATTTGAAACGTAAACTAAATATTCTAGAGTTGAGGATGAAGGGCAAAAAAGTGTTAGGCATGTTTAATGGTAGTTATCTGTGAAATTTTGTCTGAGGTAGTCACAGCTTTTTCTATTCCTTTAAAGGGGCTTTTTTGAAAAGCAGTTTGGGAAACCATGATTTAGATTGAATATAAGTATTATGCGAAAAACATTTTAAATAAGTGTTTAAATTTTATTTGTGATGAAACACAAATATAGTAGTTCTTCTGTATATTTAAGTAATTCTTAACTCTTAAACACAGTTTTTGATGTAAAATATAACTTATTACTAAAAACAAATAAAAAAATTGTATTTTTTAAAAACCTGAAAAAAAACTTTGCACACATCTTCGTTTAAATAGAATTTTGATGATTATCACCAATTGTATAGTTTTTAATTTAAATTTTGACTTGTTGCACTAATTAATTTATTACTTATTTTTTAAACTAGTTTATAATTATTCATTTTGACATTATAATTTTGAAATTTTTGAACATGCAACATCCTAGTTTTGTATATTTTTTCATGGACGAATAGGTTATAAGTTCTCATATATAAACAATATTGCTTAGTGCACTTTGCTACTTTATTAACTTTTACAAGTCAGTACTTTTTCTACTAAAACTTCGTAACAAATAAAGTGTTAAATGTGGTTATTTATAATTATTTTAATAAGATTATTACTTTACAGTTAAATGAGCAATAACTTTTACCTAAGACAAATTACTTAAAATGTAAATATATGAACAGGTAGATAAATTGTGGAAGAATTTAAACTTTTACTCAGATTGGTCAACCGTAGTTTTCATTTAATGTCTGTAAGTTAAGACCCCTTTTTAGGATATAATGAACTTTTTTTGAGAACTTATGATTTTTTAATGTATGACTAAGGTTAAAGATAACCTTTTGATAAATACTAATAGTGATATCCCAAAGTTTGAACAACAGTCTTTATAGTTTTTTTATGTGCAAAAATGGAAGCGAACCACGTTAGACGGAAAATTCAAAGTTAAAAGGACATTCCAGGAAAGACCAGACGACACTTATGATCTTTACTACAGATATAGTCCGGATAGGCATCACATTTGGACTAACAACCTAGTGATTAACAGTGATACTAAGATAGATTATTTACTAATTGATAAGAAGTATCTTAGTTTGGAAGATTTGGAGAAGTGCAATCAGGAATGTCTTGGCGATCCTGAAAGTCATTTTTACTTGATGGATCTTGGTGACGAAATAGGTCATGGACTGTTTGCAAGGCATGCAATAGCAGCAAGTTAGTTTCAATGTTTTAAACTGTTTTCTAATTTTTGTTTTGTTATAGTGTAAGGTTTGAGTAAAAAGTTTTTAAAGTTTAATGACTTAGATATTCGTCTTAACGATAGGTTATTTTCAGACACGATAATAGGAGAATACACTTGTGAGCTAATTTCCATGGAGGAGTGTTATGAAAGATGGAATGAAATGGAACAATCTACCACTAACTACTTGTTTCATACCTGCTGCGAAAACATGATGATAGACGCGGGCGCAATGGGCAATCATACCAGGTTCATCAACCACGACTGCGGAGATCAACTGAACTGCAAAACCGAATACGCATTAATTGACGGCTTTCCTAGGAACTTTGTCATCAGCAAGAGTTATATTGAAGCTGACAAGCAACTCTTCATATCGTACGGAAAAGAATATTTTGATTCTAGCGATACGAACTGTCTTTGTAAATCTCGTAATTGTTTTTCGAAAAACTGTAAAAAGAGACAGAAAAAATAATAAGCGCATAAACTTATAATAAAACAGATGTTCAGTCATGTTTGTTTTTTTATGCAGTCCTTATTTAAATAACAATATATATTAAGCAATATTATTTTTATTAATTTATTCGTAAGATCAAAGGTTAACTTTTTTATAGTAGTAGTTAATTAAACTACTGTTATAGGCAAAAGTATTCATAGGGTTAGTTTCTAAAAAAAGCAACTAGAAGTATTTTTAAAAGTCATTTTGAGACAAGTTGGATGAATTATATAAGTAAAACTAAGATATTAAAATTACCAAAATAAAACAATATCCTATTTAAGCTAGCCACAGTATTTTAAACATTGAGTAATAAAAAGAAAATAGGTTTAGTTGAACAAACCTCAACACCTTATTAGAATAAAAAATTAAAATACTGCTCAAATTTAAAAAACTTTTAAATGTAATTTAACTTAAACATTATAAATTTTAAAATAAATATATTTTAATTCTTATAACGGCGAACATTTCTTTTGAAAATTCATTTTTGTACTTACAGAATCGATTATTTAAACTTTAGGTCAGTGTGGACTACATGAATCCTTAGTAGTTTTGTTTAATAGTTTATCATTTAATTGAAAAGAATAAATAATCATTTGTAATACGCTACTAGATCTTTTAACAAAATACAGTTCAGTCCGAAAATTTGTTCACTTTTTTTGTTCTACATCAGGGTTTCCAAAAGTGGGCCATGAGCAGTAAAGGAGCCACATGGGGGCCATGAGGTTATAATTTGAAACTTACACTAGATATCCTTGAGTTGCAGATGAAAAGCAAAAAAAGGTCTTTGGTGTATTTTATGGTTGGTTAGAAACCTACACTAGCTTTTCTTGAATTGCAGATGAGGAGCAAAAAAATTTAGTGCTTTTTATCGTATTTTATGAGTAACCTTTTTGAAGGGGGCCATGGCTTTTTCAATTTCTTAAAAGAGGGGCCATTTGCAAAGAAGTTTAGGAAACCCTGTTTTACATTAACGATATTTGTTAAAGTATTGAAGTTAAAAGGGATATTAGCTTATTTGCATATAATTCTAACAATTTTAGAGAAGTCAAAAGTTTCTTTACAATTTTCTCCGGATAATTTTAAATAAAGGCTGAAAACAAGAAACTTGATTTTATTCATAATAAATGTAAGTTCTAACCCAATCATTTCTAACCCAATCACTTCTAACCCGATCGTATCTAACTCGATCATTTCTAACTCGATTACTTCTGACCCAATCATTTCTCATCCGATTATTTCTAACCCGATAATTTCAAACCAAATCGCATCTAACCTTATTGGAAGCCGATAATTTCTAACCCAATATCATTTCTAACACGTTCACTTCTAACCCGATCACTTCTAACCCGATCATTTCTAACCCGATCACTTCTAACCCGATCACTTTTAACCCGATCACTTCTAACCCGATCAATTCTAAACCGATCAATTCTAACCCGATTATTTTTAACCCGATCTTTTCTAACCTGATCATTTCTAACCCGATCACTTCTAACCCGATTACTTCTAACCTGATCACTTCTAACCTGATCACTTCTAACCTGATCATTTCTAACTCACTTTACTTGTTTTTTTTTTATAATCTAGATTTCATTCAAAAACAAACTAGTCTTAATAAAATTATTAAAGTATTTTATTATTAGTATTTTAAAAACATTATGATTTTAATGTGTTACGTAAAAAACATTTTTAGTATAAACTTCAACTTTAGTATTAGCTTAACATAGGTTTAATTTACTTTTATCACCTTATTTTTTTATATTTCATTATACACATAATTTAATTTTTTTTTCTTTATTTCATATTTTTTCGTTCTTTCAATTTACTTTAACAGACGTTTTTCGTTAATAATATACAATTCACTAAATTGTTTACTTTACAATATTTTGAACTATTCTTTGTAGGATTTTAAAGTAAGCACTTATTATTACATTTAAGTTGGATCTTATAATATATTCACGTGACTATAATAATTTTATCAAAAGCAAATTTAAAACATTAAACCTTTACAAGTGTAATATTTAGATACAAGACCTTTATATTACGGTCTAAAAACTACAGTGTAAGTCTGTTGTAAGTGCTGTATTGTTGCTAACTAGTGTATTAACGTTTTATAGTAGGTTAGTTTTAAGTTTCATTTTAATAACTTTAATAAATTGTTATACAATTTGCATAGGCCTATTAAGATAATGGAATTAAAACAAAAACTAGGAAAAATTAAATACTTTTGTTATATTAAGTAAAAAAGCCTGATTTTTAGGTATAAACTAGATATTAAAATAGTTATGTCATATAACAAACCGCAAAAGTATTTTATGTCGATTGAACGTCTTGTTTTCACATCATTAATAAATTCCTACTTAGTCCTAAGGCAAAAAAAAACACTAACAATTAAACAAACATGTTTATTTAAACAGAGTATAGCGAAAGGTGTTTACATGATTTTATGTACCAATTAATTGCTAATAACAAAACTTTTTTCATTTAAACGGTTTATTGAGCAATGCTTTCAAAATTTAACTAATTTCCTTGTCAAAACAAAATAAATACTCACAAAAACTAATTAATCAAACACAATACGAGTAAACTAAAGAAGCAATCAATATAAAACTAATCAAATTAATCATAACAACTAAAATAGATAATTAGAATAAAAATGGACTATTTAAAAATGTTAATTGTAATTCTAGATCCTTTATCAGGACCTAGATGTTGATTAAGTTTAGGTTTAAATTTTTTAATCATAATAGCTTCTACTGCAAGTAAAATATTTCTATTTTTACAAAATTTAATTACCTCAAAACAATTAAAAATATCATTATGATTCTGACAGATTCTACATTGTTCTATATGTGAAAAAACTGCGCTATTTGTAGGTTTTGTATGTTCTTTAATTCTGACGAACAGTTGTCGCTCCGTTTCTCCAATATATTGGGTATCCAGGTCACCTGGACATTAAAACTTATAAACGATGCAATTTCTGTAGAGTTTGTTGATCTTTTCTTTCAGTGAAAAATAGTTTCCAACTTTAGATGTTCTGAAAGCTACTTTGATGTTGATTCCAATTGTTTCCAAATTTTTTGTTATATTTTTGCTGAATTTTTCTGAAACCTTTTTTATATAAGGAACTGTTAAATACTGTTGTTTAGGAATTTGTGGCTTATCTTCTAAATTTTGAAGTTTTTCTATTTTATTGTTTATGAAGTTAATCGGATAACCGTTTCTCAAAAGAAGATTCTTTATTCTATTTGTTTCTAGATTCTGTAGTTCTTCTGACACTAATCTTTTGTTTCTGATGATCAATTGTCTAATCAAGTTTTTCTTCCATGATATCGGGGTACAAGAGTGAAAATTTAATAGAACATCTGTGTTTGATGGTTTCTTGTAAATTGAGGTAGTAAATTTGTTCTCTTCCAGCTTAACACTTATGTCAAGAAAAGGAAGTTTACCTGATGTACATGTTTCCATTGTGAAAACAAGATCTTGATGTAGAGTATTTAATTTTTGATTGAATTCATTTGCCATTTCTTCATTTGAAAAGATAGTAAAAATGTCGTCCACATATCTCGTGTACATTTTAGGTTGAATTTCATTTAGAAGACCTGTTTCTAATTTGCTAACGAACCAATTGGCCAAAAGGGGGGCCAAAGGCGATCCCATAGATAGTCCACCTATTTGTTTAAATACTTGATTATTAAAACAGAAGATGCTCTGTGAGCAAGTTTTCAGTATGTTCTTGAATACTTTTTTCGTTATTTTTGATTTTATGAATACTGAAAGATTTTCTTTTGAGTATACATCGTCTGCTACCATGTTTATCGTTTCCTCTAACGCAGGGGTCGGCAAACTGCGGCCCGCGGGCCAATTGCGGCCCGCAAAGGGTAAATCTGCGGCCCGCGAGCATGATATTTTTTTGAATGGAATGCGGCCCGCGAAAGAAAATTTTGTGGCCCGCGAGCATGTAAATGTGGCCCGCTGAGCAAAATTATATTTCTAGTTAAATTTTTTCGGTTATTCGACTTAATTTGATTAGTTTGATTTTAAGTCTCTCTATAACATTTTAAAATAGTTTCAAGAAATTACTGCTTTAGTTTAAAAATGTAAAAAGACAGATTAGCCTTCTAACAGGATATGTTTCTCAGTTTCATAATTACTTCGTTTTTACAACAGTAAGTAATTATCTGAAAAAAGAGTGTCAAGAGTGCTTGGATTTAATAAGTTGGTTATATAATACCTATTTATTAAATAAACTAAATGCAAATATTTTCCATTTTTTACAAAAATAATGCACAGTAATTAACTAAACTGTCATTTCTTTATAACTTAAATATTCGTTTTCAATATTTTTTATACCTCAGTTTCTTTTGTAATTTTTTTATTTGTAAATGTTATATTTTAGTGTGAAAACATTTAAAAAAACATAGTAATAAGAAATAACGTTCATTTGATTTTTGTTTTGATACGTTTTATTTTTTATAGAGTTTTCTATGCACACCAACTTAAAAAAATGCTCATATTTTAAACCACTTTTTATTTAATACTTTAGTTAGTTTAAGTTTAGTTAATGCATACTTTTCTAACATTGTTATTTATACATGTCATATCTAAATTTGTACAGACACATTTAAAACAATATGTATGACATAAGTTAATATAGTTTTTGTTAGGTATGCATTCCATTTTTCGAACATTGTTTTTTTCAAGCTAAGTTAATTTTTATGCCTTGCATATCAATACACACAATTGCTGTTTTTTGGAGCTACCTATTTAATATAAACTAGATATAGGGATGGTAAATTTATAAAGTTTGTACATTGTTAATCAAAATAGTTGAAATTCAAGCAAATAAACAACAAAACATTGACACACACTCAGACTATCACTATTTGAAGACTTCAAATCTCAGGCCAATTAAGCCATTTTTAAAGTTTTTGGCTAGAATTTCTTTTTGTATACAAAAATATCAGGAATGTTTTTGTTGACTCAGGCTGGCTTTTTTGCTTGAAAGAGTGGAAAATTGAACTTATGATGTATGTTTTACTCAATCCACAGTGTTAGTTTGAGTTTTAATATATGTTAAATTTTAAGTCTTGCAACTGATATAATTCAAGTTTATATTATTGTGTACATTAAAGAATGAACAATCAGTGTTGCCAAAAAAGTTGAATCCCAGAAAAGCTTTGAATTTGTGAATTTACGGTTAAAAATTCTAGAAAAAAAACTTAAATTTGAGATTTTTTGAAAAAACCTGGAATTTCAAACATTTTTTACATTTAAAGTAATAAAATTTCGATTTGACTCAAAAAAAAAAACCAAATAAATGTTTTTTTATTAAAAAATATATTATAGTAGCTTAACAGTATTTTTTAATATTAATAAATGTTTTAAGACATTTTTTTAAACTTTAATTAAACTTTATACTAAAAACAAAAGAAGGAATTGTACTTCTAAAAACTCCGTATTGGTACATTGCACCTTTACTTGAAAAATTTCACCGGTTGTTGTGTTTTGCGTTGGGACTAAACCAAGCAATTCTACTAAAATGTCAAAGTTAGTAAAAAAATCTCTAAAAAAAATTCTATTTTAATAGCTTGAAAACTCAGGTGTGTGTGAAGCTTTTATTTCAAACACTTCAAAGAAGTCTTCCAATTCTCAGAATAGTTTTTATGACTGATGTGTAGTTTACTAATTGCATTTTTTTCTTGTTTTCTTACACTTTGTGTACTTTTTGATAATGATGATATTTTAACTAGTTATTTAAGCTTGACTAACAACTATTTATTAGCTTTTTCAAAATTTAATAAATTTAAGCTGGTTTGATACATGTCAGACATTTTTGCTTTTTAAGTGGCAACCATGTAAAAGTCTAATTACTAATAAAGTATTTTATTAAATTATTTGAGAATTAGTTATGTTAAATCATTTGTTTTAGCTTTCTGGAATACAAACAGGTATTAATCTTATTATGTTAACTAATTACTAAATTTCTTAATGAGTGTAAATTATTTAACTCGCAAAAACTTTTTTCGAAGTAAATATTCTTAGAAGTATGAAAAAATGTTGGTGATATGACAAATGTATAAAAGTAACCCATAAATTGTCTTTAAAGTTAGGTTTTTATAGAGAGCTAGGTTGTAAGTAATATTAAAAAAATATTAAGTTTAACTTATTAAGTGCTTATGAAAGTACATATTTTATTAACATTATTAGTACATTTTATTAAAGTATATTAGTCAATTTAAATCATAATCTAATAAATATTAATTTGAATAGGCATTCTATGTATAGCTAAAAGTCATTTTAAATAACAAGGTGACTAAAAGTAAAACTTTTCTTTAGTGTGACTAAAATTAAAACTATAAGATTATTCAAATGTCACTAAAACTAAAACTGCGGCCCGCAAAGACTTTGAAAACTTAAAATTTGGCCCGCGACCACCAACTGCCTGCCGACCCCTGCTCTAACGGAACACATGTATATAAACTTTTTATGTCAAAGGTTCTACAAACATCACCTTCTTTTGGCTTTATGGTTTTTAAAGAATCCATAAACTCAATATTTGAGTTTATTATCTATTTACTATTCAGTAAAGGTTTAAGTTGTATTTCTAACCATTTGCACAATCTATATTCAGGTGTGTCTATAGCTGATAGGACTGGTCGAAGTGGACAGCCAGTTTTATGATGTTTGGCCATTCCATACATTTTTCCAACATGTTTATTTGTATAACAAGTCCGAGGTTAATCAAATCTCGCCGAGGTAATCTTCTTTAAAACCTTCACTAAAATACATATAATAAAAAAATGTTTTAATTACGACTTAAATTAGTACTAAATTTTAGTACTTTGTTATGAACAGTTGAAATAACGTAAGTAAAAACGAAATAAGTACTAAAAAAATTTTAAATAGAGTAATAAATTAATTATAATTAAATTAAGTATAACTAGGAGCAGAAGTTTATAAAAACTACATCAAGTTTTTTTTTTCTTTTAATCAACTGTTTATTCAGACAATTATTACACGCAACATATTTACTTTTTATTTATTACAGTAAAGCCAGCTTAAAGTCTATTGACTTTATTCTCGGTGTTTTTTTGCACCTCTAAGTTTCTATAAAAGTCATGAGTTTTTTCTTCATTAGAAATTAAAGCCTATATTACAGTTTCACAACACAAAGCAATTTTATTATTTTATTATAATTTTTAAAAATACATAAATTAAACAAATATTTATGCTATGTTTCATATTTAATTATCGCTAAATAATCTTAAGTTTTTGTATTTTTGGAAACCTGTGAAACAATAACTTTTAAAAGATATCATTAAAGATTAAAGAAGTTTCTATTATTAATCGTGAGAAAATGTTTTTGCAATTTTAAATTTTGAAAACTTTTAATTTTTTATGATAAATGTAAAATTGTTTTGCTCTGTATACATCATATTTTGAAAAAAAAAGCAAAATAATAAGTTTCGACAGTTAACTTTTAAAGTTTAGTTTATTACATAATATGTCTTATTTAATTTTTAAATATAATTTGGCATTGGCTAAAAGAAAGAAAATTAAATTTTAGTTCTAGTAAAGGACGGGTTCTAAATGTTGAAAAACTTTTGACTGATTAAACAGTATACATTTTCGTTTTAAGAACTTAGAAATTTTTAATGATAATTTAAATAAAACCACCATACTAAACACGATTACTAAATTTTAATAAGTGTATTATTTCAAGTTTCTTAGATACTGAAATTATTATTTTTGAAAAGTTCTATTTCATATAATTTCGCTCTAAATTTGAATGCAACTTGCCAATTTGGTCTCAATACTTAAAAAATGTGTATTAACTATATAGAATATCTTCAAAAAAAGTATAGAATAGTCTTTAACTGCTGCAATACTCATTATATTACTTACATTGACGACTATCAAAACTTGATTTTTAATCTTTAGAATACAAGAACTTAAACTTTTCCTAATTCTTTTTTAAAACTAATTAACTACAGTTAATTTATAACCCATTTTAAAACTTTATTAAAATAATTAATTACCACGAAAATAAACCTTTGATTTATAAACCTAACGAAAATTAATCATTACAAACCATTGATATAATATGTAGAACTTGGTTCGTTCTATAGTTTGATTTTATTAGCAGCGCCTTTCCTTTGTACATAATAAAAGGTTTTTCAATATTTTCGATAAATATTTATTTAGCCTGTATTTCTAATGTGCTTTGGACTTTAGATTTAGTGGTTAGTCAATGCACTTAAATTTTTCATTTTTTTTTAAAAATTGTCTGTACCTTAATTCCAATAATGTTTATTTAAATTGAATCGATTTGGCTTTGACAAAGCGAAAAAAACAATAGATAAAAAATCAATGAAATACCAAACGGTTGCACAAATGTACAGAACCTTACTTTAAAAGTCAGGATGTGTATATCCGGTTGATGTTTGAACAAGAATAGATTTATTCATGAACTTTTGTAGTTTTTTTGAACTCTGACATTCTAGTATGTTCTAAAAGAATTTTATAAAAGTATCTACGTAACTTCTTTAAATGAAGAAGTGCGTAATATAGACTGTTTTGCTGATTGCTGCACTTAAATCATTAAAATAAATCATAAATAAGTCAATTAGTATTATACTAAAGTATAAATATTTTTTGCTGTTAATCTACAAATAGAATGCTATAGTTTATTTTGTTTAACAACAGCTGTTTCGAAAGACAGATAGTCAATCTCTTCAGGCTTCAACAAAATAAGAATAAGCATGTTTTAGGCAACTATTAATAAATACAAAATAACTATTCATGCGTAAAAAGAAAGTAAATGAAAGTAAAAAGAGAGAGAAAAAAGAGAGAGAAAGGAGAAATGCTTTTTTTTAATTATTTTGATTAGATTAAGTTAGTAACTAGAAAAATATATTGTATTGTAATTATAATAATAATAATATCAGAATGTTTGATTATAGTTAAAGATTTTGGCAAAAAGATTGGCTTTAATTCTTAATGTACTTTGAAATAAAACAAAACATTAAAAAGCAACATATTAACTAGTAATGGTTAAACACAATGCATGAATTTGAGTTGAAACGGAATATTTAACATTTAACAAAATAATAAAAAACAACAAATAAAACTCAAAATTCAAAACCCTAATTTGAACATTTGTTATACTAGCTAATTGCTTGCTTCCAATTCATCAACAGAAATTTGTTCCTATGTCTGCAACTGCCCATAAGTTCGGATTTTTTGTTGATACAGTTGTTACTTGCATGTAATATCTTGAGGGCTTCTTTCAAGCAAAGCTTGCATGTTGTTTTTCCTGGTTGGTGTTTGTTTACTTTTTCTAGGATCTTCCAATTTAATTTGTAATCCTCTCCTTCGTTTTTTAATTTGTGAACTAGTTTTGATAGTTCTGTTGAATTTACGTATTTATTGTAGTTTCTGTTATCAGGTTTGCAATTGGTTGTTGTATTGTGCGTTGAAATTCTTTTCTTTAATTGGTTTGCTGTTATTCCAATATATGTTTGGTTTCGTTTTTTGCGCTTACTGAAGCTTCATATATGACGTTTTCAGTTCTACAATTGCCACCTTTCAGGGGGCATTTATTTTTGTCCCTACAATTACACGTCTCATCTATGATTTTTTCTTTATTCAACAGTTTTTTGTTGTGGCTTTTGATTGTCATTTCGATATTTGGCATACAGCTGTAACTTAGCTTTATGCAGTTGCTGTTAATGTATTTATTTAGTTTGCTTTCTTTGCTTAAATGCTTCTTTATTATTTTTAAGAATTTGTTTCCCAAATTTGTTTTCACTGAACAGCAAAACGGTGGGTTGAACCATATATATATTTTTTTTTTTCTCTTTTTCACAGTTGTTTCATTGGTTATTTTTGCATAATTTATGTCATGACTGTATCCATTTAGTTTTAACGCTTCATTATATTCTTTTTTTATACTGTCAAATAGTTTTTTGCTGCTTGAATTTTTGGCTAATCTATTTTCTATCATCTTTGTGATTTGTTTGATAATTGCTGGTGGATGGTTAGAATTTGCATTTACATAATTGATTCTGTTGTTTGGTTTTCTGTATGGGAAGAAGCTGTGTTTTTTTATATTTAAGTTTAGGTCCAGGAAGTTTATTTGAAATGCTGGGTTTTCGATGATTATTTTTATTTCTATTGATTAAGCAAATTTATGTAGTTCTTTTTTTATTTTTTCTATTTCAACATTGCTTGTTGATTTGTCTAAAGCTATTAATCCATCATCTTTATAGATTCCTATTATTTTATCAGATAGTGTTTGCTTTAGGCCTTGGAGTATATAAAGTCCAACTAGTTCACTTATTTCAGCTCCATGTCTGCTCCCCATTGTTATGTCAAACAGCTCATTATCTTTCTCACTTATGCTATGTTTTGTCCAAATTTCTTCTTTGTCTACTAAAACAGATTTTGCAGCATTGTTTATTATGGATTTATCTTGTTCAGTGATTGTTTCGTAGTTATTTGCAAATTCAATTGCTTTATTTAGAAGTGCTTTGGTTATGCTGGGATAGAAATCTTTAATATCAAATTTCATTAATTTGTATTTGTTCTTTTCCAAATCTTTATACCACTTCAGTACTTCTTCTGTGCTAGTCCATTGGTTAAATTGTTTTGTTTTTCTGATTGATTTGTTGACTTTTTCAACTATAATTTTGCTAATTTGTCCAATGTCTGAATTTGATGGATTTATTAGTCTTGTTTCTGGCTTTGAGAAGAAGTTGTCTTTGTGGTCTTTGATTGTTACATAACAATCTTTTAATGGTATTTGGTTGATTAGCTTCTTATCAAGCTTTAATTTTTTGACTATTTGTTTAGCTTCCTTATTTATACTGTCAATTACAGTATAATTGTTCTTTTTGTATGTTTTTCTGATGGAATTTTCCTTTAATTTTATGTTATCATTTTTGTTCAATTTATAATAATTTGTTGTTTTATCTGCGGCCACATAGATTTGCTTGCTGTTTCTTATTGTTTTTACATCTTTTTGAATTTTTTCTTAGAATTAATTGTTTATCTTTCTGAATTTTAATTGTCTAACAATGTCAAACATATCACTTTCAAAAAGTTTGAGTTCTTCTTCTTGTTTTGGTAGGAATTTTGATTTAAATCCAAAAGTTTCTATTTTTTCCTCATTTTCATACATACTTTCATTTTCTTCTTTGTTTGTACAGTAGAAAACTTTCAATCTAATTCGCCTGCAGAAGTTTCTTATCTTGTCAATTAGCTTAAGCTTGTATTCGTTTTGGCTGCATATAGGAGTATTTTTTGTTGAATAATGGAAGTTGATTTTTTCAAAGTGTGCCATTATCAATAGTAAAATGTGTAGTTGGCTCAACAGAGATTTTTTCTGGGGCCTTGCTGTACTAGTAAATTTGACTATTACTATTTAAGAGTGCTCGTTTTACAAGTGTAAAGAGCTAATAATACAAATAGAGTGCTATAGTTTATTTTGTTTAACAACAGCTGTTTCGAAAGACAGATAGTCAATCTCTTCAGGCTTCAACAAAATAAGAATAAGCACGTTTTAGGCAACTATTAATAAATACAAAATAACTATTCATGCGTAAAAAGAAAGTAAATGAAAGTAAAAAGAGAGAGAAAAAAGAGAGTGAAAGGAGAAATGCTTTTTGTTAATTATTTTGATTAGATTAAGTTAGTAATAAGAAAAATATATTGTATTGTAATTATAATAATAATAATATCAGAATGTTTGGTTATAGTTAAAGATTTTGGCAAAAAGATTGGCTTTAATTCTAAATGTAATTCGAAATAAAACAAAACATTAAAAAAATTAATTGTATTGCTGTTAATCTATAAATATTAGATAAAACTATAGTTTTTGATTTTAAGGTATATAAATTTTCGTCTCTTTGTTAAGTGTCATTCAGTTTGAGTGGCTTAGCTTTTGATGCCTAGGTCAAGCATAGAATAAAAAACTTCCAACAGCAATGAATATCAAAAATTAAATTTTAACAAAAGCTATCTGAACATTAAGTTTAAATTTATACAAAAATAACTAAATTTCATTAAAAAACAACTTTGTTGAGATTAATTTGTTTTTAAAACAAACCCTTTTTTTAAAACAATAATAAACAAACATATTAATACAGATCAGGTCAATAATTGTCGGGTTATATCGGGTTATAAATGATCGGGTTAGATATGATCAGGTTAGAAATGATCGGGTTAGATATGATCGGGTAAGAAATGATCGGGTTAGAAATGATTGGGTTAAGTCGGGTCAGAAATGATCTGGTTTGAAATGATCTTTTTAGAAATGATCGGGTTAGAAGTGATCGGGTTAGTAATGATCGGGTTAGAAGTTATCGGGTTAGAAATTATTGGGTTAGAAATGATCGGGTTAAAAGTGATCGGGTTAGAAGTAATCGAGTTAGAAGTGATTTGGTTAGAAGTGATCGGTTTAGAAATGATCGGGTTAGAAGTGATCGGGTTAGAAATGATCGGGTTAGAAATGATAGTAAACCAACCTTATTATTTCTATTCCGATCGTTTCTAACAAGACTAGTAAAAATTTGTTGGTTTTTTGTTTTTTTTAATAAGTATTTATTTTTAAAACAAACTGATTTAAGCAAAATTGTTATTGAAATAAAGTATAGTTTTCTTTGCTTATCGAAGACTTATCATTTATATAGTTTAAATTAAAATAAACTTTTGATATATTTTTAAAAACTTATTACTACTCCAAGTTTCTTCCCTTATATTAGGGGTAGGCAACGTAAATAGTTGACGGGCCGGATCCAGAAAAATATAGTCCTCAGCGGGCTGGATCAATTCAAGTTAGTGATCTTTTGGATTCAGCTGGATTCTTTTTTAAATCCGGATCCCATTTTAAACATATTATCCGGATCCAGCTAAATACTAATTTTAGACAAAGATCTGGACCCGAAAGGAAGCTAATTTCAAAAAGATTTGGATCCGGTTGGATGCTTATTGATCAGGTATTTCAGAATTTTGATTCAATATAATAATTACCAAGGTTCTAAAGTATAAAATTTGGTGTTAAATTTAGTTAAGTATTCATAATTCTATATATATTATAAATCTAGACTGAATTAAAACTAGTTAGTCCTAAAAAAATTATAATTTGGTTACTAAAAATTACTCGAGCCTAAATTTCAAGCTAAAACATAAAAAACTGCTACATATTCGAAATAAATCAATTTTGGAAATCCTTATCTGGAGTTTATCTTGATAATATTTTTTTCAAAAAATAACAAACAATACAATATTAAACTACTATTATTTAATTTAGATAAGCTAAAGAAGACTCATTACATTTTTTTGCATGTATAAAAGAAACAAAACATAGATCTGATATAATAAACGGTTTTACCATTATAAGCAAAAAAAAGTAAATAAAAGATCTCGATGAAACACTTAAGATTGATCATGTATTAGAGTTGCATGACAGTTTTGGAAAATCTGCAAGTGCACTGAAATACCGATTAGGTTTGAAGTTAGCTCATCCTTGTTAATATTTATGGTCGGAAATGTTTGTTTTCAAATGTATGAAGTATCAAACAACACAACTGGTTCCATGGTCATCTTTAGAAGTTGACAAACTTTGGCTCGATCAATAATACATAAAATCTATCTAAAAATCTTATAAAAGCAACAAAAATTATATGTTTGATTTCAAATTGTCTTATTAATTTTTTTAAAAAACAGTTTAGCCTAGATAACAAATTACTTTGGCTTGAAATTTTAACACTTTTACTTTCAAAATATCAAATAGTTATAATTAACTTACCAAGTTTAACTAAATTTTTGTTTTGCTAAAAATATATATCAATTTCTTTTTTGATGCAATATTTCGTTATTTTATGTTAGTACTCTTATTAAAGTATTTTAGGTGCACTGTTTGATAATAATACTTTCAAAGTAAATTCTGTACTTTGAAAGTATTATTATCAAACAGTGCACCTAAAATACTTTAATAAGAGTACTAACATAAAATAACGAAATATTGCATCAAAAAAGAAATTGATATATATTTTTAGCAAAACAAAAATTTTAGTTTAATAGACTTTTAGAGTAAGATCGATTTCACTAGTGAGTATATTACTAAGCGAATAACTAAAACATAAAACTGTCATATTATACTTAAGTATTAAATTTAAAAAACTTAGCAAGAACAATTACACTAAAAAGAAGTCAATGAGACATTTATAGATCGTAAAAGTTTTTAACAAGTTGTTAAAAATATGGAAGTTTACTTGAAGTAAATATTCTCAGTAATGACTGCAAATTGGTATCAGTAAGATTTGAACGCAGCTTACTTTTGTTTATATACATGGTTAAGAATTTTAAATTAACAAACTTTGACTTCTTAAGTAAGTCATAAAATCTGTCAATTTTTCAGTTTTGAACTTTTCTTTTAGTGTACTGCCGCATTGAAGTTCAACAGTTCTAACAATATTACTAAGTACATTTTCGGTGTCAAACGTCGACGGTGATGAAATAATGTCGAATTCTTCACTTAATTGTTAAAAGTCTGCAAAACGACGACCAAACTTAATATCAAGTGAAACTGTTGTCATCAATTGGTCATCACTAAACTTAACCATATATATAATCAAAAAGTCCTTAATAAAAAAACAATAGCAGAAAAAGTGCAAATTGTAGTCTAAACTTAAAACATTTGACGAAAATTTAAATTTGAGCAATTTGACTTAAAAAGTTTGTCGATGTTTAAAAAGATATTTTTTTTTACTTTTTTAAACATTTAAAAAACAACTCAATACTTATCTGGAAAAGACAGCAATTTTTGACACGTCTATTTTTTATGAAAATATTATGGGAGGTAAGATCATCAAAATTAGTTCAGCAAACAATTGCTTTTAAGTAATTTGAGAAAGGATTACTTCAACTGACTTGAAACAGAACAAGATATTATAACAAAGTAGTGTTTTATCACCATAAAATAATAAGCTATTTAAACAAACGTTTTCTGGGTCAAAGTCTTACAGTTTTGTTTAATTAAATAGTTCAAAAAAGGTTTTGTACAAGTTTTGTAATAATTAAATTAACTGGCCGGATTTTGTATAAATTTTGAAAACGCTTAGCGGGCCGAATCATCCACTTGTGGGCCGGATCAATGTTGTCCGCGGGCTGGATTCTATTTAAAATTAAAAAAAAAATTGGTAGCCGGTCATTTTCACTCTGCGAGCCGGATCCGGTCTGCGGGCCGTACGTTGCCCACCCCTACCTTATATCAACTTAATTTTTTATAAAAATCTCCCTAAATCGAATTGCTTTTTCAATAAAACAAAATTTACTAGATAATTTTTTTTTTTAATTTAGCTTTGATGAACTCCTTAACTTATTATTATGTTTAAGCTGTATCTTTTTATCACTTACGTAACTAGAATATAATTTTAACGCAAAAAAATTTAAAAGTTTTATTGATTTTTATGTTATATTCATATACAAAGAACAAATATTTTCATATTAAAGTCTAGATCAGGGTTTTCTAAACTTTTTTTTCTTTTTTATTTCTTTTTTCTAAGGCTCACTTTAAAGAAATTAAAAAAGGTATTGCCTCGTACAGCAAGATTTCTAAAAGAATCACTTTTAACACTGCCTAAGAACTTTTTTTTTACTTTTCATCATCAATCCAGAAAATCTATTGTAAGTTTCAAATTATGGCCTTGTGACTACCGCTTCTACGGCTTGTTGCTCCTGAACTTTTTATTTGTTTTCTATAACTTCTAGTATTAGTTTCAAATCTACCACTAAAAACGCCTAAGACCTTTTTTTTTGCTCTTCATCATCAACTCTAGAATATCTAGTGTAAATTTCTATCTATGACCTCATGGCTCCCTTGTGGCCCCTTTGGTGCTCATGACCCCCTAAATTTCTGTAATTGCCCCAAAGGAGACTACTTGGCCCAGTTTAGGAATATCTGATCTAGATACTAACCTTTTTATAGTTTCTGACTAATCTATCACTGTTTTAAAGTCGGTAAGTTTCCAATTTAAACTTAAAAATTTGCACAAAGTGTTTTACAACTTAAACAGACCTTGTTAGATAATATAATTAAAACCAAAACTAAGCGTACTTGAAAGCTTTTGTTTTCAACTTGAACTTTTAAATATAACCACTTAATCATGCTTTTTTATCAATATAACGAGGCAGAGAGTTATTAAATCTCGTTTTGTTATTGATCTTAAAAGTTTTCACCCAAGTTTATATATACTCAAACTCCTTTAATTGAGACTTAAATAAGTACTAAAATTGATATATTTATATTTTTACAACTATATTTAAATTATAAAAAATATTTTTTATGAGAATTTTCTAGTAATTATACTTTAATTAAACATTAGTTTTTTTATAATTTATTTTTTTGTTGTTACTTTGATTGTGCTTACGTTCTTTTGACTCTGTTAAATAAAGTAAATAAAAAAACATTTTTCATCATAAGTCTTTAACATAGTCTTAAAAAGTAGGAAACTTTAGCTTTTTAATCTGCGTAGCATATACAATGATATGGGAACGGATCACTTTTGCACGAAGGGACACTTTCGCACGAGGGGACACTTTTGCACGGCGTCATTTTTGCACAAGGGGACACATTTACTCAGCAACTATTTTGTACGCAGGGTAATTTTTGCACACAGAGTCAATTGTGAACGACATCACTTTTGCACAGTGACATTTTTGAACGATGACAATTTTTCACGGCAGCACTTTTGCAAAACGATACTTTTGTACGATGTCACATTTTTACGGTGACATTTTCGCACAGCAAAATTTTGGCACGATTAATTTTTTACACGGAACATTACTTTTGCACGAAGGCTGATTAAATGCTTTTCAGCTAGTGCCAAATCTGAAATATAAGAAAAAAATTGAAACTTAAAACTGTATAACAAACTTATATCAAAGACAAAAATTCAAAGATTTAAAATCTTAAACAGTAAAAATTGATGTTAGAAACAAAAAAGAACTAACATATAAAGTTAGAATATTTCTAAAAGATTCATACCAGGGACATAAAATTGAATTTATTTAGAACCTAAGACAAAGAAAATACTAAAATGTAAGTAATTTATTCTAGTTTATTCTGAATTCTTAGTTGTTAATTAACAACTATGCCTTTTTTTTCTTTACTATTACAAGTTTATTGTCCATATGATGGACTTAGGCATCAAAACTTATGCCACTTAATCTGAAAACATATAAAGAAAAAAATAAATAACACAAAAAGTCGTGCAAAAATGCTGCCGAGAAAAATTGTTACCGTGCAAAAATGTCGTTGTGCAAAAGTGACGCCGTGCATAAGTGACTCTATGTGCAAAAATGACCCTGCGTGCAAAAGAGTCGCCGTGCAAAAATTATTTCGCGTGCAAAAGTGGCGCCGTGCTAAAGTGTCCCCTCGTGCTCAAGTGACCTTCGTGCAAAATTGTCGTTGTGTAAAAGTGTCTCCTTGTGCGAAAGTGTCAACTCTTGCAAAAGTGATAACAACCCATAAAATTATATATTTAATTTTTTAACAATTTTAATTTTAATATTCTTCATTGAAAAAACTTAAATAGTCAGTGTAATTTTTTTATAAACTTAATATTTTTGGGATATTGGTAAGTTTTGTTTTTTCCATTTTTTGTCTTTAATCTTACTCGGTCAAAAAAAACTTAGGAAAATCTAAATTTTCTGACCATTAAAAAAGTTTTTTGCAAAACTTAAAAAAATTAAAAAAGTTTTTTTTGATTTTTTACTGTTTTATAAAAATGTTTTTATTTAAAAGTAAATTTAAATGAAAAAGTTTAAGTAGGCAAGAGGACCTAATTGAAGACAAACTTTTAATATCCCAAAAATTTGATTTGTAAAAAAACAAAGACACTGACTATAAAGGTTTATTCACTGAAGAAAAAAAAAGTTAATAAAAAACTATATTTAATATTAGAAATCTTCTACGCAGACTAGCCGAAGTTTTCCTTTTTTCTATGAGCGCTAGCACCAACCAAAAAAGAACGAAAAACAAAAAAAAAACATTATTATTTATCTGTGTCATTTAGCTATTAAATTCTACACAAAATATACTTAAAGAATGTATAAGTTGTTTGTGTATTAAAATTTATAACTTTAGAAAAATGTCTTATATATCCCCTTAATTAATACCTAAAATATCCTTTAATAATAGTTTCAATGATTTTCGTTAAGTTGTTCTTATATAATTGTAACTCAGGAACTGTAAAAAGTTTAAACATTAGATACATAAATTTTTCAAATAAAAGGTATGTCGTTCGTCATAGAACATCAAGTTTTTTGATAATTTAGTTGTTAGTTTTTCTATATACTCTGTAAATCTGATATTAATATCCATTAAAGAGACAAAAATTTTATGTATATTTTAAATTTGTTTCAGCTATGTTCTGCGTTAAATGTTAAGTTTTTCTAAAACTTTTTTTTTGCTGAATGAAAAGGCATGAAAATTTTTTGTCGACTTTCAATCTAAGTTTGTTTACAATAAGCCCGTCTGAAAATTTGTTAAGATCCAAGCTAAGGTTGGATGGCATGGCATCGTACTTATCAGTAATGTAATTTCGTTAATTGTAGCTGTATATTCAGTTATATATTGTCTAAGTTGTATATAATAATATGTATATAATATCATGAGAAGATGTAAATACAAAATGCTTTCTGGTAATTTTGGTTAAAATTTTCTTGATCAAGTGAGTTTTGCTAAAAGCTGTATATAATAATGTATCATATGCAAAATTATAAACTATTTTGCTGGTGTTGTTCTGTAAATCGTTAATATGTAGCAGGGATGGGTTTTGACTGGTTTCCTGTTTACTATGCCTCTCTTATAAAAATATATTTAAAAAAAGTTAATGATCTTAATTATTTTACTGAAATGTTGTTGAATGAAAGTCTGTTCATTTGTTAATAGATCTTATTGAGGACTTTAAACTATGTTTTAAAAGAATAAATGTTAAATTTATAAGTTTAAACATGAAAGATCTTTAATTTTGGTGGCGCAGTCAGTTGTAATGGCATTGTTTTTGAAAAAGGAAGTTAAATTTTACTTAAAAAGAATTCAACAATAGCAAAATAATTTACACAGTTATAATTAGTTTCTTCTAGAAATTAAATTTATGTTAGTCCAACTTTTATTGATTTTATTTATACAGCAATTCTTAAGTAGGTTTTATTGAAGCAGATTACCCAAATCTTTTACTATGGAAATACTAGATTGAAATTTTTTCAAGTTATGATTCTTGAATTTGCTAATTAATGACTATATTATTTGCATGTAAAATTTTAAGATTTTAGTAAAATTTTATTGAACTAAACTTTTTTTTTTTTGTTTTCTACTTGTTTTTGTTACTGACGTTCCATGTTAATATTTTTTTTTATAATGAATTGGCAACTTCATTAAGTTAAAATGTATTAATCAATTCAATCACCAAAAGATATTAAATAAACTTATTTCTGATTCAAAAGAAAATAATTAAACGTCAAAACTGTTACAGTTTTAACTATTGACTAGTTTTTATAAAATAGGTCTAAGTAAAGTTTGAAATTACTAAGGTTTAGACTAATTTATGTTAAGTACTGTTAATGTAAATTACAATAAAACAGTATCAGTTTCACAAATTATCAAACGAGCATTTTTATAGTAATTTGTATGTAATTTTACAGAAACTAAAATATGTCAGTCCAAATCAATGCCAAAATGTAAATAGGAGCAAAAAGTTCAAAAAAGCAGACAGCAAGGAAGACCGTTATTAGCAGTATCCCAACCAGGAACACGTTGAAAAAATTTGCTCCGCTCAGCATCAAATTACGATCATCGGGCAAGCGAAAATGGAAGAGAACTACATTGGACGGAAAATTCAAAGTTAAAAGGACATTCCAGGAAAGGCCAGATGACATTTATGATCTTTACTACAGATGTTGTCCGGATAGGCATCACACTTGGACTAACAACCTAGTGATTAATAGTGATACTAAGATAGATTATTTACTAATTGATCAGAAGTATCTTAGTTTGGAAGATTTGGAGAAGTGCAATCAGGAATGTCTTAATGATCCTGAAAGTCGTTTTTACTTGATGGATCTTAGTGACGAAATAGGTCATGGACTGTTTGCAAGGCATGCAATAACAGCAAGTTAGTTTCAATGTTTTAAACTGTTTTCTAATTTTTGTTTTGTTATAGTGTAAGGTTTGACTAAAAAGTTTTAAAAGTACACTAATGACTTAGATATTCGTTTTAACGATTGGTTATTTTCAGACACAATAATAGGAGAATACACTGGTGAGCTAATTTCCACGGAGGAGTGTTAGAGTGTTATGAAAGATGGAATGAAATGGAACAATCTACCACTAACTATTTGTTTCATACCTGCTGCAAAAACATGGCGTTAGACGCGAGTGCAATAGGCCACCATACCAGATTCATCAACCACGATTGCGGAGATAAACTGAACTGCAGTTCTCAAAACGCTTTCATTGGCGGGGTTCCGAAGATTTTTATCATCAGCATTCGCCCTATTGAAGCGGGAGAGCAACTCTTCATTTGGTACGGAGAAGACTATTTAAAAAAATTCGATTGTCTATGTGAATCGCAAAACTGCTGTTCGAGAAATCAGCAAAAATAGACATAACATTATTTGGGTGATAACTTTACAAATAAACACAATATAAAAAATTATATTTGTTATTTTTTAAATATCGTTTTCTATATGTATTTAATTTTTTAAAGATCTAGTTTTTCAACTTCGTATAATTCTAGTACTTAAAAATGTTTATACTGTTGTTTACGACTCGATAACCGAAAGGTTTCTTTGTAATTTGGTCCTTAGACAAAACTTTTTGAGTGTTTTTTTTTCGAAAGAATAGTAATTAAGTAATTGTATAAGTAGAACTAAAAATTAGTAGAGTTAATAAAAGAAAAACCACAAACTTGTTCAAACTCAGTAAAAAAAAAAAAATTGATTTAGTTAGATAAAGCGTCTACACGACATTCCGACACTTATTTAATTAAAAAGCAATATATATGACCTTTAATTCTTCGCTTATGAGCAATGTTAGATATGGCTTGTTGTGCTGGGGAAGAGAAAATAAAAAATGTATAAATGTTATCAATGTTCTTATAAACAGAGCACTTAGATGCATACAGTATAAAAAGTATGATGATAGTGTAAGAGAATTATAAACTCAGAAAAAAGTATTAGATGTTGAAAGTCTGTATCTATATAAATTAGGTCTGTTATGTTTAAGTTTTACAATAACTTGTTACCAGATTATTTTAAAAATTACTATAAAAGTGTAAAAAATGTCCATAATTATCATACCAGGTCCTCAAAAACAATTTTTTTCTACAAAGATTCAACAGCGAAACAGGTCATAAATCGGTATCCTACCAAGTAAAATAAGTTATGAATTGAGCTACCATTATGCTTTAAATATAAGTCATATTGGAAAGTTTCAGTATGAACTTAAAAGTGGTCTATTAAAAAGTGATTCACAAGATCATTAGTGATCATTGCTACTCGTCTGTTTACTTTTTTTTAAATGAGTTATTAGTATTTGTCATTTAATAAGCAACTTTTTTTTTTCTTGTTTTTTTATTTAAAAGTTGAATTGTTTGACTAGAATAACAGTAGTTTAGTCTAGATTGCAGCATTTTCTATCTGACTATTTTTTTGATTATTTTTTAAGATTATAATTTTGATTTAAGTTCAGAATACTTACAAAGCATGCCAACTTAAAAAAAAAACTATATATGTATACACTTTAATAGAATATTAAGTAGTTAAACAGTACGCTAAAATAACTGTTTCAAACAAATTTGTGATAAAAAATCTCTTTTTTCTGAAAAAATCAAAGAGAGAAAAAATCTTTTTTATATTAAAGATATTTTTGTTTTACAATTTTAGACTTTAAGAAGTATTCAAAGTATAAAAAAAGGTATATTTAAAATATAATGAAATTTGTGGGTTTTATTATTATTAAGATTTTTTTCGTTCTTATTAGAAACATAAATTTAACAGTATACTTATCTTTTTATCGTAGAACTTACTTTCTTAAAGTTATAAAAAAGTTATGCAATAGTATATTTATCTATTCAAATGTAAAATTGTATTTACTGTTCAAAAAAATTTATTAGATAAAAATAACAGTTTTAAAACAAAATACTGATGAAAACTAAACGTAAAAACATTTCAGCGTATTACATTTCTACTTTCTTTAAATAAGTTTTAACCTTTCATTCAACTGTTCAAATGCTTGCTTTAAGTATTGGTTAACTCGTTTTATAATTTGATTTAGAGTTATATCTACTTTTTAGTTCTTATCTTACTAAAATAGTTTTCAAATACATTTTAATACACAAAATTGAGTTAACTTTCGTTTAGTTTTTTTTTCTTTCATTTCGTTTAACAGATTGTTTTATTACTAAAAGTTTATATATTTAAAAGATAAAAAATTAAATCTAATAGCTCGTAAGAAATTTTATAAGTATGTGGTGTACGATTTGATAAAACAACTATCACATCACAGTAGACCACAACTCTACAAATATCACATCACAGAAGATTGCAACACTACAACTATCACATCACAGTAGATCGCAACGGTACAACTATCACATCACAGTAGATCGGAATGACATCAACTACTGTGATGTGATAGTTGTACTGTTGCAATATACTGTGATGTGATAGTTGTAGTTTTGTGGTCTACTGTGATGTGATAGTTGTACTGTTGCAATCTACTGTGATGTGTTAGTTGCATTTTTGTGGTCAACTGTGATGTGATAATTGTTTTATTGTGATCTACTGTGATGTAATAGTTGTTTTGCTGAGGCCATAATTTAAAACTTACACTAGATACTCTAGAGTTCATGGTTTTAGAAAAATTAAGGAACTTAGGTGTCCATAAGTTGCAAAAGCCACAAAATCAAAATTTGAAACGTAAACTAGATATTCTAGAGTTGATGATGAAGGGCAAAAACGTGTTAGGCATATTTAATGGTAGTTTTCTGTAAAATTTTGTCGGAGGTAGTCACAGCTTTTTCTATTCCTTTAAAGGGGCTTTTTTGAAAAGCAGTTTGGGAAACCATGATTTAGATTAAATATAAGTATTATGCGAAAACCATTGTAAATAAGTGTTTAAATTTTATTTGTGATGAAACACAAATATAATAGTTCTTCTGTACATTTAAGTAATTCTTAACTCTTAAACACAGTTTTTGATGTAAAATATAACTTATTACTAAAAACAAATAAAAAAATTGTATTTTTTAAAACCTGAAAAAAAACTTTGCACACATCTTGGTTTAAATAGAATTTTGATATTTATCACCTATTGTATAATTTTTAATTTAAATTTTGACATGTTGCACTAATTAATTTATTACTTATTTTTTAACCTCGCACATAATTATCTATTTTGACATTATAATTTTGAAATTTTTGAACATGCAACATCCTGGTTTTGTATATTTTTTCATGGACGAATAGGTTTTAAGTTCTCATATATAATCAATATTGCTTAGTGCACTTTGCTACTTTATTAACTTTTACAAGTCAGTACTTTTTCTACTAAAACTTCGTAACAAATAAAGTGTTAAATGTGGTTATTTATAATTATTTTAATAAGATTATTACTTTACAGTAAAATGAGCAATAACTTTACCTAAGACAAATTACTTAAAATGTAAATATATGAACAGGTAGATAAGTTGTAGAACAATTTAAACTTTTACTCAGATTGGTCAACCGTAGTTTTCATTTAATGTCTGTAAGTTAAGACCCCTTTTTAGGATATAATGAACTTTTTTTGAGAACTTATGATTTTTTAATGTATGACTAAGGTTAAAGATATCCATTTGATAAATACTAATAGTGATATCCCAAAGTTTGAACAACAGTCTTTATAGTTTTTTTATGTGCGTTTTTCATTATTATAATAAAACTAATTATTATTAATTTAGACTCAGGGTTACAATAAATATAGAGTTCTGAACACTTAATAATCAATCACTTAAAGTTTCGTGCTTGAGTAGTTTCTAAGAATCAAATTAATTTGAAAAGCTTCGGCATGCTATGACGAATATTTTCCTAATCTTGCCTGTCATGCCAACTAAAACGTTGCTCGCCCCTACTCTACCACTATGTTTATTTAGTCTGCATCCTGGTATGTTAGAGAAATTTAAAAAAAAATTAAAATGTTTTTCGAATGGTTACAAACATTAGCAAAGTCTTAAAAATAACACTTAAAACTAATTAGTAAAATGTCAAGTATATAATTGTACATGTCGAAATCTAGCTCATATTTAAGCAAGTTTTTTAAATTTAGTATTATTTTTCCTATTTAAAGTGTTTTACACTTTTATCATATCTTTTCTACCGAATAAATTTAAGAGCTATATTTACAAGTAAACTGACTTCATTGATTCTAGTTTTATTTGCTGTGCTCAACATAACAAGGCGTAGTAATTGTGACTCATGAACAGTAATTAGTTTAAATATTAGATACATAAAATTTTCATATTTAAGGCATGTAGTTCGTCATAGGACATCAACTTTTTTGATATTTTAGTTTTTAGTATTTCTATATACTTTGTCAATCTAAAATAATGTCCATTTTTATGACCAAAAATTTATGTATGTTTTATAATTGTAATAACTATGTTCTGCGTTAAAATTTATGTTTTAATAAAACTTGTTTTTTGCTGAATGAAAAGGCATGAATCTTTTTTTGTCGACTTTCAGTTTAAGTTTGTTTACAATAAGCCCGTCTGAAAATTTGTTAAGTTCCAAGCTAAGGTTGGATGGCATGGCATCGTACTTATCAGTAATGTAATTTCGTTAATTGTAGCTGTATATTCAGTTATATATTGTCTAAGTTGTATATAATAATATGTATATAATATCATGAGAAGATGTAAATACAAAATGCTTTCTGGTAATTCTAATTGAAGTTGTCTCGATCAAAAGAGTTTTGCCAAAAATTGTATATAATTATGTGTCATATGCAAAATTATAAACTATTTTGCTGGTGTTGTTCTGTTAATCGTTAATATGTAGCAGGGATGGGTTTGACTGGTTTCCTGTTTACTATGCCCCACTTATAACAAAGTATAAAAAAAAAGTAAACGATCTTAATTATTTTACTGAAATGTTGTTAAATGAAAGTCTGTACATATGTTATTAGATTTTATTGAGGATTTTAGGCTAAGTTTTAAAAGAATAAATATTATATTTATAAGTTTAAACATGAAAGATCTTTAATTTTGTTGGCGCAGTCAGTTGTAATGGCATTGTTTTTGAAGAAGGAAGTTAAATTTTACTTAAAAAGTATTCAATATATAGGAAAAAAATTTACACAGTTATAATTAGTTTCTTGTAGAAATTAAATTTATGTTAGTCCAACTTTTATTGATTTTAATTATACAGCAATTCTTAAGTAGGTTTTATTGAAGCAGATTACCCAAATCTTTTACTATGGAAATACTAGATTGAAATTTTAAGTTATGATTCTTGAATTTGCTAATTAATGACTATATTATTTGCATGTAAAATTTTAAGATTTTAATAAAATTTTATTGAACAAATTTTTTTTTTCTTTTCTACTTGTTTTTGTTACTAACGTTTTATGTTAATACTTTTTTTATATAATAAATTGGCAACTTCATTAAGTTAAAATGTATTAATCAATTCAATCACCAAAAGATATTAAATAAACTTATTTCTGATTAAAAAGAAAATAATTAAACGTCAAAACTGTTACAGTTTTAACTATTGACTAGTTTTTATAAAATAGGTCTAAGTAAAGTTTGAAATTACTAAGGTTTAGACTAATTTATGTTAAGTACTGTTAATGTAAATTACAATAAAACAGTATCAGTTTCACAAATTATCAAACGAGCATTTTTATAGTAATTTGAATAAAATTTTTCAAAACTAAAATATGTCAGTCCAAATAAATGATAAAATGCAAATAGGAGCAAAAAGTTCCAAAAAGCAGACAGCAAGGAAGACCGTTATAAGCAGTATCCCAACCAGAAACACGTTGAAAAAATTTGCTCCGCTCAGCATCAAATTACGATCATCGGGCAAGCAAAAATGGAAGCGAACCACGTTAGACGGAAAATTCAAAGTTAAAAGGACATTCCAGGAAAGACCAGACGACACTTATGATCTTTACTACAGATATAGTCCGGATAGGCATCACATTTGGACTAACAACCTAGTGATTGATAGTGATACTAAGATAGATTATACACTTATTGATAAGAAGTATCTTAGTTTTGAAGATTTGGAGAAGTACAGTCAGGACTGTCTTGACGATCCTGAAAGTCATTTTTACTTGATGGATCTTGGTGACGAAATAGGTCATGGACTGTTTGCAAGGCATGCAATAGCAGCAAGTTTGATTCAATGTTTTAAACTGTTTTCTAATTTTTGTTTTGTTATAGTGTAAGGTTTGACCAAAAAGTTTTTAAAGTACACTAATGATTTAGATATTCGTCTTAACGATTAGTTATTTTCAGACACAATAATAGGAGAATACACTGGTGAGCTAATTTCCATGGAGGAGTGTTATGAAAGATGGAATGAAATGGAACAATCTACAACTAACTACTTGTTTCATACCTGCTGCGAAAACATGATGATAGACGCGGGCGCAATGGGCAACCATACCAGGTTCATCAACCACGACTGCGGAGATCAACTGAACTGCAAAACCGAATACGCATTAATTGACGGCATTCCTAGGAACTTTGTCATCAGCAAGAGTTATATTGAAGCTGACAAGCAGCTCTTCATATCGTACGGTAAAGAATATTTTGATTCTAACGATACGAACTGTCTTTGTAAATCTCGTAATTGCTTTTCGAAAAACTGTAAAAAGAGACAGAAAAAATTATAAGCGCATAAACGTTTAATAAAACAGATGTTCAGTTATGTTTGTTTTTTTATGTAGTCATTATTTAAATAGCAATATATATTAAACAATGTTGTTTTTATTAATTTGTTCGTAAGATCAATGATTAAGTTTTCTATAGTACTATTTAATTAAACTACTGTTATAGGCAAAAGTATTCATAGGGTTAGTTTCTAAAAAAAGCAACTAGAAGTATTTTTCAAAGTCATTTTAAGACAAGTTGGACGAATTATTTAAGCAGAAATCATATATTACAACTATAATAATAAAACAATATCCTATTTAAGCTAGCCACAGTATTTTAAACATTGAGTAATAAAAAGAAAATAGGTTTAGTTGAAGAATGTCAACACGTTATTACAATAAAAAATTAAAATACTGCTCAAACTTAAAAAACTATAAAATGTAATTTAACTAAAATATTTAATTTCTAAAATAAATATATTTTTATTCTTATAACGGCGAACATTTTTTTTGAAAGTTAATTTTTGTACTTACAGAATCGATTGTTTAAACTTTAGGTGAGTATGGATTACATGAAACCTTAGTAGCTATGTTTAATAGTTTAACATTTATTTGAAAAGAAAAATACTCATTTGTAATACGCTAATAGATATTCAACAATATTCAGTTTAGTCCGAAAATTTGTTCACTTTTTTTATTTTACATTAGGGTTTCAAAAAGTAGGACATGAGCAGTAAAGGAGCCACATGGGGGCCATGATGTCATAATTTGAAACTTACACTAGATATTCTTGAGTTGCAAATGAAGAGCAAAGAAAGGTTTTTGGTATATTTTATGGTAGATTAGAAACCTACACTAGCTTTTCTTGAATTGCAGATGATGAGCAAAAAAAAAAACGTCTTTTGTTCTTTTTATAGTAGTTTATGTGTAATCTTTTTTAAGGGGGCCATGGCTTTTTCAATTTTTTAAAAGATGAGCCATTTGCAAAAAAGTTTGGGAAACCCTGTTCTACATTAATGATACTTGTTAAAGTATTGAAGTTAAAAGGGATATTAGCTTATTTGCATTTAATTCAAACAATTTTAGAGAAGTCAAAAGTTTCTTTACAATTTTCTTTAGATAATTTTAAATAAAGGCTGAAAACTAGAAACTTGATTTAATTCATAATAAATGTAAGTTCTAACCCAATCACTTCTAACCTGATCGTATCTAACTCGATCATTTCTAACCCGATTACTTCTGACCCAATCATTTCTCATCCGACTTTTTCTAACCCGATAATTTCAAACCAAATCGTATATAACCTTATTGGGATCCGATAATTTCTAACCTGCTATCATTTCTAACTCGTTTACTTCTAACCCGATCACTTCTAACCCGATCATTTCTAACCCGATCACTTCTAACCCGATCACTTTTAACTCGATCACTTTTAACCCGATCATTTCTAACCCGATCACTTCTAACCTGATCACTTCTAACCCGATCAATTCTAACCCGATCAATTCTTACCCGATCAATTCTAACCCGATTATTTTTAATCCGATCATTTCTAACCTGATCATTTCTAACCCGATCACTTCTAACCCGATCACTTTTAACCTGATCACTTTTAACCTGATCATTTCTAACCCACTTTACTTGTTTTTTTTTAATCTAGATTTCATTCAAAAACAAACTAGTCTTAATAAAATTATTGAAGTATCTTATTATAGTATTTTGAAAACATTATGATTTTAATGTGTTACATAAAAAAAACATTTTTAGTATAAACTTCAACTTTAGTATTAGCTTAACATAGGTTTAATTTACTTTTATCACCTTATTTTTTTATATTTCATTCTACACATAATTTAATTTTTTACATTAATTCATATTTTTTCGATCTTTCATTTTACTTTAACAGACGTTTTATGTTAATAATATACAATTCACTAAATTGTTTACTTTACAATATTTTGAACTATTCTTTGTAGGATTTTAAAGTAAGCATTTATTATTACATTTAAGTTGGATCTTATATTATATTCACGTGACTATAATAATTTTATCTTAAGCAAATTTGTAAAATTAAACCTTTACAAGTGTAATATTCAGATACAAGACCTTTATATTACGGTCTAAAACTTCAGTGTAAGTCTGTTGTAAATGTTGTATTGTTGCTGACTAAGGTATTAACGTTTATAGTAGGTTAGTTTTAAGTTTCATTTTAATAACTTTAATAAATTGTTATACAACTTGCATAGGCCTGTTAAGATAATGAAATTAAAACAAACACTAGGAAAAATTAAATACTTTTGTTATATTAAGTAAAAAAGCCTGATTTTTAGGTATAAACTAGATATTACAACAGTTATGTCATATAACAAACCGCAAAAGTATTTTACGTTGATTGAACGTCTTGTTTTCACATCATTAATAAGTTCCTACTTAGTCCTAAGGCAAAAAAAGTCACTAACAATTAAACAAACATGTTTATTTGTATAACAAGTCCGAGATTAATCAAATCTCGCCGAGATAATCTTCTTTAAAACCTTCACTAAAATACATATAATAAAAAAAATGTTTTAATTACGACTTGAATTAGTACTTTAGTAGACAAAAATTCTTTAAAATTTACTTCATTATGAATAGTTGAAATAACGTAAGTATAAACGAAATAAGTACTAAAAAACATTTTTAAATAGAGTAATAAATTAATTATAATTAAATTAAGTATAACTAGGAGCAGAAGTTTATAAAAACTACATCAAGTTTTTTGTTTCTTTTAATCAACTGTTTATTCAGACAATTATTACACGCAACATATTTACTTTTAATTTATTACAGTAAAGCCAGCTTAAAGTCTATTGTCTTTATTCTCGGTGTTTTTTTGCACCTCTAAGTTTCTATAAAAGTCATAAATTTTTTCTTAATTAGAAATTAAAGCCTATATTACAGTTTCACAACACAAAGCAATTTTATTATTTTATTATAAGTTTTAAAAATACATAAATTAAACAAATATTTATGCTATATTTCATATTTAATTATCGCTAAATAATCTTAAGTTTTTGTATTTTTGGAAACCTGTGAAACAATAACTTTTAAAAGATATCATTAAAGATTAAAGAAGTTTCTATTATTAATCGTGAGAAAATGTTTTTGCAATTTTAAATTTTGAAAACTTTTAATTTTTTATGATAAATGTAAATTTGTTTTGCTCTGTATACATCATATTTTGAAAAAAAAAGCAAAATAATAAGTTTTCGACACTTAACTTTTAATGTTAAGTTTATTACATAATATGTCTTATTTAATTTTAATATAATTTTCCATTGACTAAAAGAAAGAAAATTTAATTTAAGTGCTAGTAAAGGACGGGTTCTAAATGTTGAAAAACGTCTACCTCTGCTTTTGACTGGTTAAACAGTATACATTTTCGTTTTAAGAACTTAGAACTTTATAATGATAATTTAAATGAAACCACCATACTAAACACGATTACTAAATTTTATTAAGTGTTTTATTTCAAGTTTCTTCGATACTGATATTATTATTTTTAAAAAGTTGTATTTCATATAAGTTCGCTTTAAATTTGAATGCAACTTGCCAATTTGGTCTCAATACTTAAAAAATGTGTATTAACTATATAGAATATCTTCAAAAAAAAGTAGAGAATAGTCTTTAACTGCTGCAATACTCATTATATTAATTACATTGACGACTATCAAAACTTGATATTTAATCTTTAGAATACAAAATCTTATACTTTTCCTAATTCCTTTTTAAAACTAATTAACTACAGTTAATTTATAACCCATTTTTAAACTTTATTAAAATAATTAATTACCAAGAAAATAAACCATTGATTTATAAACCTAACGAAAATTAATCATTACAAACCATTGATATAATATGTAGAACTTGGTTCATTCTATAGTTTGATTTTATTAGCAGCGCCTTTCCTCTGTAAATAATAAAAGGTTTTTCAATATTTTCGATAGATATTTATTTAGCCTGTATTCCTAATGTGCTTTGGACTTTAGATTTAGTGGTTAGTCAATGCACTTAAATTTTTCATATTTTTTTAAAAATTGCCTGTACCTTAATTCCAATAATGTTTTTTTAAATTGAATCGATTATCCTTTGACAAAGCGAAAAAAACAATAGATAAAAAATCAATGAAGTACCAAACGGTTGCACAAATGTACAGAACCTTACTTTAAAAGTCAGGATGTGTATATCCGGTTGATGTTTGAACAAGAATAAATTTTATTCATGAACTTTTGTAGTTTTTTTGAACTCTGACATTCTAGTATGTTCTAAAAGAATTTTATAAAAGTATCTACGTAACTTCTATAAATGAAGAAGTGCGTAATATAGACTATTTTGCTGATTGCTGCACTTAAATCATTAAAATAATTTACTAAATCGTCTCAATATGTGTTGCTGAATTTTCAAAAGAAAGTTTTTTGTTGAAAAGAAATCAGAAGTTAGTTCTAAATTTAAAAATTGTGCAACTGTGTTTGGTTTTATTGGAGCTCACTGATCGATGAAAGAATTGAAGTTAAACTTGTTTATATAGAGTTAAAATCAAATGTTTTAAAAACCTGTACCTTCAAATCATAAATAAGTCAATTAGTATTATACTTAAGTATAAATCTTTTTTGCTGTTAATCTATAAATATTAGATAAAACTATAGTTTTTGATTTTAAGGTATATAAATTTGCGTCTCTTTGTTAAGTGTCATTCAGTTTGAGTGGCTTAGCTTTTGATGCCTAGGTCAAGCATAGAATAAAAAACTTCCAACAGCAATGAATATCAAAAATTAAATTTTAACAAAAGCTATCTGAACATTAAGTTTAAATTTATACAAAAATAACTAAATTTCATTAAAAAACAACTTTGTTGAGATTAATTTGTTTTTAAAACAAACCCTAATTTTAAAACTATAATAAACAAACATATTAATACAGATCGGGTCAATAATTGTCGGGTTATATCGGGTTATATCGGGTTAGATATGATCAGGTTAGAAATGATCGGGTTAGATATGATCGGGTAAGAAATGATCGGGTTAGAAATGATTGGGTTAAGTCGGGTCAGAAATGATCTGGTTTGAAATGATCTTTTTAGAACTGATCGGGTTAGTAATGATCGGGTTAGTAATGATCGGGTTAGAAGTGATCGGGTTAGAAGTGATCGGGTTAGAAATTATTGGGTTAGAAATGATCGGATTAAAAGTGATCGGGTTAGAAATGATCGGGTTAGAAATGATAGCGAGTTAGAAATGATAGTAAACCAACCTTATTATTTCTATTCCGATCGTTTCTAACAAGACTAGTAAAAGTTTGTTGGTTTTTTGTTTTTTTTTTAATAAGTATTTATTTTTAAAACAAACTTATCTAAGCAAAATTGTTATTGAAATAAAATATAGTTTTCTTTGATTTATCGAAGACTTATCATTTATATAGTTTAAATTAAAATAAACTTTTGATATATTTTTAAAAACTTATTATTACTCCAAGTTTCTTCCCTTATTTTAGGGGTGGGCAACGTAAATAGTTGACGGGCCGGATCCAGAAAAATATAGTCCTCAGCGGGCTGGATCATTTCAAGTTAGTGATCTTTTGGATTCACCTAGATCCTTTTTTAAATCCGGATCCCATTTTAAACATATTATCCGGATCCAGCTAAATACTAATTTTAGACAAAGATCTGGACCCGAATGGAAGCTAATTTCAAAAAGATTTTGATCCGGTTGGATGCTTATTGACCGGGTATTTCAGAATTTTGATTCAATATATTAATTACCAAGGTTCTAAAGTATAAAATTTTGTATTAAATTTAGTTAAGTATTCATAATTCTATATATATTATAAATCTGGACCGAATTAACACTAGTTAGTACTAAAAAAATTATAATTTGGTTACTAAAAGCTACTCGAGCCTAAATTTCAAGCTAAAACATAAAAAACTGCTACATATTCGAAATAAATTAATTTTGGAAATCCTTATCTGGAGTTTATCTTGATAATATTTTTTCAAAAAATAACAAACAATACAATATTAAACTACTATTATTTAATTTAGATAAGCTAAAGAAGACTCATTACATTTTTTTGCATGTATAAAAGAAACAAAACATAATTCTGATATAATAAACGGTTTTACCATAAAAAGCAAAAAAAATAAATAAAAGATCTCGATGAAACACTTAAGATTAATCATGTATTAGAGTTGCATGACAGTTTTGGAAAATCTGCAAGTGCACTGAAATACCGATAAGGTTTGAAGTTAGCTCATCCTTGTCAATATTTATGGTTGGAAATGTTTGTTTTCAAATGTATGAAGTATCAAACAACACAAATAGTTCCATGGTCATCTTTAGAAGTTGACAAACTTATGCTCGATCAATAATACATAAAATCTATCTAAAAATCTTATAAAAGCAACAAAAATTATATGTTTGATTTCAAATCGTCTTATTAAGTTATTTAAAAAAAGGAAAGCCTAGATAACAAATTACTTTGGCTTGAAATTTTAACACTTTTACTTTCAAAATATCAAATAGTTATAATAAAATTACTAAGTTTAACTAAATTCTGTACTTTGAAAGTATTATTATCAAACAGTGCAGCTAAAATACTTTAATAAGAGTACTAACATAAAATAACGAAATATTGAAACAAAAAAGAAATTGATATATATTTTTAGCACAACAAATATTTTAGTTTGATAGACTTTTAGAGTAAGAACGATTTCACTAGTGAGTATATTACTAAACGAATAACTAAAACATAAAACTGTCATATTATACTTTATGTATTAAATTAAAAAAACTTAGCAAGAACAATTACACTAAAAAGAAGTCAATGAGACATTTATGGATCGTAAAAGTTTTTAACAAGTTGTTTAAAATATGGAAGTTTACTTGAAGTAAATATTCTCAGTAATTACTGCAAATTCGTATAAGTAAGATTTGAACACAGCATACTTTTGTTTATATACATGGTTAAGAATGTTTGTTTGCAAAAATATGTAGACCCAAACAGAAAAAAATAACTTTATTATCATCTTTTTTAAATTAACAAACTTTGACTTCTTATGTAAGTCATAAAATCTGTCTATTTTTCAGTTTTCAACTTTTCTTTTTGTGTACTGCCGCATTGAAGTTCAACAGTTCTAACAATATTACTAAGTACAAATTCGGTGTCAAACGTCGACGGTGATGAAATAATGTCGAATTCTTCATTTAATTGTTAAAAGTCTGCAAAACGACGACCAAACTTAATATCAAGTGAAACTGTTGTCATCAAATGGTCATCACTAAATTTAACCATATATATAATCAAAAAGTCCTTAATAAAAAAACAATAGCAGAAAAAGTGCAAATTGTAGTTTAAACTTAAAACATTTGACAAAAATTTAAATTTGAGCAATTTGACTTAAAAAATTTGTCGATGTTTAAAAAGATATTTTTTTTTTACTTTTTTAAACATTTAAAAAACAACTCAATACTTATCTGCAAAAGACAGCAATTTTTGACACGTCTATTTTTTATGAAAACATTATGGTAAGTAAGATCATCAAAATTATTTCAGCAAACAATTGCTTTTAAGTAATTTGAGAAAGGATTACTTCAACTGACTTGAAACAGAACAAAATATTATAACAAAGTAGTGTTTTATCACCACAAAATAATAGGCTATTTAAACAAACGTTTTCAGGGTCAAAGTTTTACAGTTTGTTTAATGAAATAGTTCAAAAAAGGTTTTGTACAAGTTTTGTAATAATAAAATTAACTGGCCGGATTTTGTATAAATTTTGAAAACGCTTAGCGGGCCGGATCATCCACTTGTGGGCCGGATCAATGTTGTCTGCGGGCTGGATTCTATTTAAAATTAAAAAAAAAATTGGGAGCCGGTCATTTTCACTCTGCGAGCCGGATCCGGTCTGCGGGCCGTACGTTGCCCACCCCTACCTTATATCAACTTATTTTTTTATAAAAATCTCCCTAAAACGAATTGCTTTTTCAATAAAACAAAATTTACTAGATAAGTTTTTTTTTAATTTAGCTTTGATGAACTCCTTAACTTATTATTATGTTTAAGCTGTATCTTTTTATCACTTACGTAACTGGAATATGATTTTAACGCAAAAAAATTTAAAAGTTTTATTGATACTTATGTTATATTCATATACAAAGAACAAATATTTTCATATGAAAGTCTAGATCAGGGTTTTCTAAACTTTTTTTCTTTTTTATTTCTTTTCTCTAAGGCTCACTTTAAAGAAATTAAAAAAAGGTATTGCCTCGTACAGCAAGATTTCTAAAAGAATCACTTTTAACACTGCCTAAGAACTTTTTTTTTACTTTTCATCATCAATCCAGAAAATCTATTGTAAGTTTCAAATTATGGCCTTTTGACTACCGCTTCTACGGCTTGTTGCTCCTGAATTTTTTATTTGTTTTCTATAACTTCTAGTATTAGTTTCAAAACTACCACTAAAAACGCCTAAGACCTTTTTTTTTTGCTCTTCATTATCAACTCTAGAATATCTAGTGTAAATTTCTATCTATGACCTCATGGCTCCCTTGTGGCCCCTTTGGTGCTCATGAACCCCTAAATTTATGTAATTGCCCCAAAGGAGACTACTTGGCCCAGTTTAGGAATATCTGATCTAGATACTAACCTTTTTATAGTTTCTGACTAATCTATCACTGTTTTAAAGTCGATAAGTTTCCAATTTAAACTTAAAAATTTGCACAAAGTGTTTTACAACTTAAACAGACCTTGTTAGATAATATAATTAAAACCAAAACTAAGCGAACTTGAAAGCTTTTGTTTTCAACTTTAACTTTTAAATATAACCACTTAATCATGCTTTTTTATCAATATAACGAGGCAGAGAGTTATTAAATCTCGTTTAGTTATTGATCTTAAAAGTTTTCACCCAAGTTTATATATACTCAAACTCCTTTAATTTAGACTTAAATAAGTACTAAAATTGATATATTTATATTTTTACAACTATATTTAAATTATAAAAAATATTTTTTATGAGAATTTTCTAGTAATTATACTTTAATTAAACATTAGTTTTTTATAATTTCTTTTTTTGTTGTTACTTTGATTGTGCTTACGTTATTTTGACTCTGTTATATAAAGTAAATAAAAAAACATTTTTCATCATAAGTCTTTAACATAGTCTTAAAAAGTAGGAAACTTTGGCTTTTTAATCTGCGTAGCATATACAATGATATGGGAACGGATCACTTTTGCACGAAGGGACACTTTCGCACGAGGGGACACTTTTGCACGGCGTCATTTTTGCACAAGGGGACACATTTACTCAGCAACTATTTTGTACGCAGGGTAATTTTTGCACACAGAGTCAATTGTGAACGACATCACTTTTGCACAGTGACATTTTTGAACGATGACAATTTTTCACGGCAGCACTTTTGCAAAACGATACTTTTGTACGATGTCACATTTTTACGGTGACATTTTCGCACAGCAAAATTTTGGCACGATTAATTTTTTACACGGAACATTACTTTTGCACGAAGGCTGATTAAATGCTTTTCAGCTAGTGCCAAATCTGAAATATAAAAAAAAATTGAAACTTAAAATTTTATAACAGACTTATATCAAAGACAAAAATTCAAAGATTTAAAATCTTAAACAGTAAAAATTGATGTTAGAAACAAAAAAGAACTAACATATAAAGTTAGAATATTTCTAAAAGATTCATACCAGGGACATAAAATTGAATTTATTTAGAACCTAAGACAAAGAAAATACTAAAATGTAAGTAATTTATTCTAGTTTATTCTGAATTCTTAGTTGTTAATTAACAACTATGCCTTTTTTTTTCTTCACTATTACAAGTTTTTTGTCCATATGATGGACTTAGGCATCAAAATTTATGCCACTTAAACTGAAAACATATAAAAAAAAAATAAATAACACAAAAAGTCGTGCAAAAATGCTGCCGAGAAAAATTGTTACCGTGCAAAAATGTCGTTGTGCAAAAGTGACGCCGTGCATAAGTGACTCTGTGTGCAAAAATGACCCTGCGTGCAAAAGAGTCGCCGTGCAAAAATTATTTCGCGTGCAAAAGTGGCGCCGTGCTAAAGTGTCCCCTCGTGCTCAAGTGACCTTCGTGCAAAATTGTCGTTGTGTAAAAGTGTCTCCTTGTCCGAAAGTGTCAACTCTTGCAAAAGTGATAACAACCCATAAAATTATACATTTAATTTTTTAACAATTTTAATTTTAATATTCTTCATTGAAAAAACTTAAATAGTCAGTGTAATTTTTTTATAAACTTAATATTTTTGGGATATTGGTAATTTTGTTTTTTCCATTTTTTGTCTTTAATCTTACTCGGTCAAAAAAAACTTAGGAAAATCTAAATTTTCTGACCATTAAAAAAGTTTTTTGCAAAACTTAAAAAAATTAAAAAAGTTTTTTTTGATTTTTTACTGTTTTATAAAAATGTTTTTATTTAAAAGTAAATTTAAAAAAAAAAGTTTTTTGTAGGCAAGAGGACCTAATTGAAGACAGAACTTTTAACATCCCAAAAATTTGATTTGTAAAAAAAACAAAGACACTGACTATAAAGGTTTATTCACTGAAGAAAAAAAAAAGTTAATAAAAAACTATATTTAATATTAGAAATCTTCTACGCAGACTAGCCGAAGTTTTCCTTTTTTCTATGAGCGCTTGCACCAACCAAAAAAGAACGAAAAACAAAAAAAACATTATTATTTATCTGTGTCATTTAGCTATTAAATTCTACACAAAATATACTTAAAGAATGTATAAGTTGTTTGTGTATTAAAATTTATAACTTTAGAAAAATGTCTTATATATCCCCTTAATTAATACCTAAAATATCCTTTAATAATAGTTTCAATGATTTTCGTTAAGTTGTTCTTATATAATTGTAACTCAGGAACTGTAAAAAGTTTAAACATTAGATACATAAATTTTTCAAATAAAAGGTATGTCGTTCGTCATAGAACATCAAGTTTTTTGATAATTTAGTTGTTAGTTTTTCTATATACTCTGTAAATCTGATATTAATATCCATTAAAGAGACAAAAATTTTATGTATATTTTAAATTTGTTTTAGCTATGTTCTGCGTTAAATGTTAAGTTTTTCTAAAACTTTTTTTTTGCTGAATGAAAAAGGCATGAACATTTTTTGTCGACTTTCAATCTAAGTTTGTTTACAATAAGCCCGTCTGAAAATTTGTTAAGATCCAAGCTAAGGTTGGATGGCATGGCATCGTACTTATCAGTAATGTAATTTCGTTAATTGTAGCTGTATATTCAGTTATATATAGTTTAAGTTATATATAATAATGTGTATATAATATCATGAGAAGATGTAAATACAAAATGCTTTCTGGTAATTTTGGTTAAAATTTTCTTGATCAAGTGAGTTTTGCTAAAAGCTGTATATAATAATGTATCATATGCAAAATTATAAACTATTTTGCTGGTGTTGTTCTGTAAATCATTAATATGTAGCAGGGATGGGTTTTGACTGGTTTCCTGTTTACTATGCCTCTCTTATAAAAATATATTTAAAAAAAGTTAATGATCTTAATTATTTTACTGAAATGTTGTTGAATGAAAGTCTGTTCATTTGTTAATAGATCTTATTAAGGACTTTAAACTATGTTTAAAAGAATAAATGTTAGATTTATAAGTTTAAACATGAAAGATCTTTAATTTTGCTGGCGCAGTCAGTTGTAATGGCATTGTTTTTGAAAAAGGAAGTTAAATTTTACTTAAAAAGAATTCAACAATAGCAAAATAATTTACACAGTTATAATTAGTTTCTTCTAGAAATTAAATTTATGTTAGTCCAACTTTTATTGATTTAATTTATACAGCAATTCTTAAGTAGGTTTTATTGAAGCAGATTACTCAAATCTTTTACTATGGAAATACTAGATTGAAATTTTTTCAAGTTATGATTCTTGAATTTGCTAATTAATGACTATATTATTTGCATGTAAAATTTTAAGATTTTAGTAAAATTTTAATGAGCTAAACTCTTTTTTTGTATTCTACTTGTTTTTGTTACTAACGTTTCATGGTAATCTTTCTTTTTTATAATGAATTGGCAACTTCATTAAGTTAAAATGTATTAATCAATTCAATCACCAAAAGATATTAAATAAACTTATTTTTGATTAAAAAGAAAATAATTAAACGTCAAAACTATTACAGTTTTAACTATTGACTAGTTTTTATAAAATAGGTCTAAGTAAAGTTTGAAATTACTAAGGTTAAGACTAATTTATGTTAAGTACTGTTAATGTAAATTACAATAAAACAGTATCAGTTTCACAAATTATCAAACGAGCATTTTTATAGTAATTTGTATGTAATTTTACAGAAACTAAAATATGTCAGTCCAAATCAATGCCAAAATGTAAATAGGAGCAAAAAGTTACAAAAAGCAGACAGCAAGGAAGACCGTTATTAGCAGTATCCCAACCAGAAACACGTTGAAATAATTTGCTCCGCTCAGCATCAATTTACGATCATCGAGCAAGCGAAAATGGAAGCGAACCACGTTAGACGGAAAATTCAAAGTTAAAAGGACATTCCAGGAAAGACCAGACGACATTTATGATCTTTACTACAGATATAGTCTGGATAGGCATCACATTTGGACTAACAACCTAGTGATTAACAGTGATACTAAGACAGATTATTCACTGATTGGACCTTAGTTTGGAAGATTTGGAGAAGTGCAATCAGGAATGTCTTGACGATCCTGAAAGTCATTTTTACTTGATTGGTCTTTGTGACGAAATAGGTCATGGACTGTTTGCAAGGCATGCAATAGCAGCAAGTTAGTTTCAATGTTTTAAACTGTTTTCTAATTTTTGTTTTGTTATAGTGTAAGGTTTGACTAAAAAGTTTTTAAAGTACACTAATGACTTAGATATTCGTCTTAACGATTGGTTATTTTCAGACACAATAATAGGAGAATACACTGGTGAAGTAATTCCCATAGAAGAGTATTATAAAAGATTGGATGAAATGGAACAATCAGGAGCTACCAACTACTTTTTTGAAACATGCTGCGAAAACATGAAGATAGACGCGGGCGCAATGGGCAACCATACCAGGTTCATCAACCACGACTGCGGAGATCAACTGAACTGCAAAACCGAATACGCATTAATTGACGGCATTCCTAGGAACTTTGTCATCAGCAAGTGTTATATTGAAGCTGACGAGCAACTCTTCATATGGTACAGAAAAGAATATTTTTATTTTAGCGATACGAACTGTCTTTGTAAATCTAGTAATTGCTTTTCGAAAAACTGTAAAAAGAGACAGGAATAATAATAAGCGCATAAATTTATAATAAAACACATGCTCAGTTATGTTTGTTTTTTTTATGTAGTCCTTATTTAAAATGAATATATTCGTAGTATCAACGTTTTAAGTTTAATATAATATTAGTTAGTTAAACTATTGTTATAGGCAAAAGTATTCATAAAGTTAGTTTCTAAAAAAAAGAAACTAGAAGTATTTTTCAAAGTCATTTTAAGACAAGTTGGATGAATTATACAATTAGAACTAAAGTATTAAAACTAAAAAAATAAAACAATATCCTATTTAAGCTAGCCACAGTATTTAAATCATTGAGTAATTAAAAGAAAATAGGTTAAGTTGAATAAATCTCAACACATTATTACAATAAAAATTTAAAATACTGCTCAAATTTACAAAAACTATAAGATGTTATTTAACTAAAATATTCTAATTTTTTAAATACATATATTTTAATTCTTATAACGGCGAATTTTTGTTTTGAAAATTCCTTTTTGTACTAACAGAATCGATTATTTAAACTTTAGATTAGTATGGACTACAATAGGGATGGGCAACGTACGGCCCGCGGGCCGGATCTGGCCCGCAGAGTGAAAATGACCGGCCCCCAAACCTTTTTTAATTTTAAATGGAATCCGGTCCGCGGACAACATTGATCCGGCCCGCAAGTGGATGATCCGGCCCGCTAAGCATTTTCAAAATTCATATAAAATCCGACCAGCCAATTTAATTATTAAAAAACTTGTACAAAACCGTTTTTGAACTATTTCATTAAACAAAACTGTAATACTTTGACCCTGAAAACGTTTGTTAAAATGGCTTATTATTTTGTGGTGATAAAACACTATTTTGTTATAGTATCTTATTCTGTTTGAAGTCAGTTGAAGTAATCCTTTCTCAAATTATCCAAAAGCAATTGTTTGCTGAACTAATTTTGATAATCTTACCTACCATAATGTTTTCTTAAAAAAAAGAAGTGTCAAAAATTGCTGTCTTTTCCAGATAAGTATTGAATTGTTTTTTAAATGTTTAAAAAAGTAAAAAAAATATCTTTTTAAACATCGACAATTTTTTTAGGTCAAACTGCTCAAATTTAAACTTTTGTCAAATGTATTAAGTTTAGACTACCATTTGCACTTTTTCTGCTATTGTTTTTTCATAAAGGACTTTTTGATTAATTAAATGGTTAAGTTTAGTGATGACCAATTGATGACAATAGTTCCACTTGATAATAAGTTTGGTCGTCTTTTTGCAGACTTTTAACAATTAAGTGAAGAATTAGACATTATTTCATCACCGTCGACGTTTGACACCGAAAATGTACTTAGTAATATTGTTAGAACTGTTGAACTTCAATGTGGCAGTACACAAAAAGAAAAGTTCAAAACTGAAAAATTGACAGATTTTAAGACTTAATTAACAAGTAAAAGTTTGTTAATTTAAAAAAGATGACAATGAAGTTATTTGCTCTGTTTTAGTCTACATATTTTTGCAAACAAACATTCTTAACCATGTATATAAACAAAAGTATGCTGTGTTCAAATCTTACTTATACGAATTTGCAGTAATTACTGAGAATATCTACTTCAAATAAACTTCCAGATTTTAAACAACTTGTTAAAAACTTTTATGATCCAAAAATGTCTCATTGATTTCTTTTTAGTGTAATTATTCTTGCTAAATTCTTTAAACTTAACATTTAAAGTATAAAGTGACAGTTTTATGTTTTAGTTTTTCGTTTAGTAATATTTTCACTAGTGAAATCGATCTTAATCTAAAAGTCTACTAAACTAAAATGTTTCTTATGTAAAAATATATATTTATTTCTTTTTTGTTTCAATATTTCGTTATTTTATGTCAGTACTCTTATTAAAGAATTTTAGGTGGACTGGTTGATTAATATTTTTAAAGTACAGAATTTAGTTAAATTTCGTAAGTTAATTATAACTTTTAGATATTTTGAAAGTAAAAGTGTTAAAATTTCAAGCCAAAGTAATTTGATATCTAGGCTTTACTGTTTTTTAAATAAGTTAATAAGAAAATTTGAAATCAAACATATAATTTTTGTTGCTTTTATAAGATTTTTAGATAGATTTTATGTATTATTTATCGAGTCAAAGTTTGTAAACTTCTAAAGATGACCATGAAACTAGTTGTGTTGTTCGATACTTCATACATTTAAAAACAAACATTTCCGACCATAAACATTAACAAGGATAAGCTATCTTCAAACCTAATCGGTTTTTCAGTGCACTTGCAGATTTTCCAAAACTTTCATGCAAATAGATTTAAACAACTCTAATACATGATCAACTTTAAGTGTTTCATCGAGATCTTTTATTTATTTATTTTTTGCTTTTAATGGTAAAACTGTTTATTATATCAGAATTGATTTTTATTTTGTTTCTTTTATACATGCAAAAAAATGTAATGAATCTTCTTTAGCTTAATTAAATTAAATAACAGTAGTTTAATATTGAATTGTTTAATAATTTTTGAAAAAATATTATCACTATAAACTCTAGGTAAGGATTTCCAAAATTAATTAATTTCGAATAGTTAGCAATTTTTTTATGTTTTAGCTTGAAATTTTAGGCTCGAGTAACTTTTAGTAACAAAATTATATTTTTTCTAGGACTAACTAGTGTTAATTCGGTCCAGAGTTAGAATATATATAGATTTATGAATACTTAACTAAATTTAACACAAAATTTCATACTTGAAAACCTTGGTAATTAATATATTGATTCAAAATTCTGAAATACATTAGCACCTGGCCGGATCCAAATCTTTTTCAAATAAGCATACGTTCGGATCTGGATCTTTGTCTAAAATTAGTATTTAGCCGGATCCGGATAATATGTTTAAAATGGGATCCGGATCTAAAAAAGGATCCAGCTGAATCCAAAAGATCACTAACTTGAAATGATCCGGCCCGCTGAGGACTATATTTTTCTGGATCCGGCCCGTCAACTATTTACTTTGCCCACCTGTAGACTACATGAATCTTTAGTAGTTTTGTTTTAATAGTTAATCATTTAATTGAAAAGAAGAAAATACTAATTTTTACTAGATTAGTTTTTTTTAGCTATGATGAACATAAAATATATTGGTAATTGCCTTGCATGATTGCGGACCAATATCTAGCTGAAATTAGCTTTTCCCCCTTTTTGCCTCAAGTGAAATTATTAATTTCTTTTGGCCATATTAAATTTTTTTCAAAAGAAAGTTTCAAGTTTTATATTTAATTTTTATATTAATATTAATTTCTTAAAGTTTACACTCAAATTTTTTAATGGATAATTTATAAGGCATGAATCTAGAATAACAATAAACATGTGAATATAATATATGTTTACTATATGCTATATTAGTATGTTAAAAAAAGATGCAATTTAAACTGTATGTATTTAATATTTAATAACCTATGCAATTAAATCGTATTGCAATTAACATACTGTAATTAAACTAATTTTTCAAATTTAATATACAAACAATTTAATACTAATATGCAACGATTATTAAACTTATGATTTTATTAAATTTGGAAACAATGTAAACTAAATTACCGCAATTTTTAATTTTGTTAACATTTTTAAAAACAATAATGACTTAATTTAATTAGTAAATTGAATCACTGATCATTGAATATGAAGTATTATTTATTATTTGTTTTATTATCCTTATTTTTCTTGTAAATACTTTTTGCTTTTTACATTTAGTTTTACAAAATTATGTTATTAATATATCTTATTTTTAATTATAAGTTTATTTTTACTTAATTAGTAGTTATTTATTGCTATTATATTACACTTTGCTTATTCTTGAATTAATATCACTGTAAAACAGTTTTAGCTTTATGGTTTGTTTACAAAATGTTAGCATATGTCCTAATAGAAAAATCTGTCAAAAGTAGTTGCGTTCTTTTTGAGTCTAAATTCATATGAAGTTTATAAAATTAACAATTCTATTGCGCTTAAGTTAACTTACTTTAAGCTTTATTTTGGAGATTGTAAAAAAACTTGTTAAGTTTTAAATCGATGCCACGTTTTTAATAAAAGTGCTTCAAAAATTTATTTAAATTTCAAATTACCTGTTATGTGATAGTTGTATTGATTACGATCTACTGTGATGTGATAGTTGTATTGTTGCAATCTACTGTGATGTGACAGTTGTATTGTTTGCAGTTTACTGCGATGTGATAGCTGTAGTGTTGCAGTCTACTGTGATGTGACAGTTGTAGTTTTGCAATCTACTGTGATGTAATAGTTGTATTGTTTGCGGTCTACTGCGATGTGATAGTTGTATTGTTTGCAGTCTACTGTGATGTGATAGTTGTAGTGTTGCAGTCTACTGTGATGTGATAGTTGTATTGTTTGCAGTCTACTGTGATGTGATAGTTGTATCGTTGTAATCTACTGTGATGTGACAGTTGTAATTTTGCAATCTACTGTGATGTGATAGTTGTAATTTTGCAACCTACAGTGATGTGACAGTTGTATTGTTGCAATCTACTGTTATGTAATAGTTGTATTGTTTGCGGTCTACTGCGATGTGATAGTTGTAGTGTTGCAATCTACTGTGATGTGATAGTTGTATTGTTACAATCTACTGTGATGTGATAGCTGTAGTGTTGCAATCTACTGTGATGTGATAGTTGTATTGTTCACGATCTACTGTGGTGTGATAATTGTATTGTTTGCAGTCTTCTGTGATGTGATAGTTGTATTGTTTGCAGTCTACTGTGATGTGACAGTTGTAATTATGCAATCTGCTGTGATGTGATAGTTGTATTGTTGCAATTTACTGTGATATGATAGTTGTAGTGTTGCAGTCTACTGTGATGTGATAGTTGTATTGTTGTAATCTACTGTGATGTTATAGTTGTAGTGTTGCAGTCTTTTGTAATGTTATAGTTGTTTCATTGCGATCTACTGTGATGTTGTAGTTGTATTGTTGAGATCATAACTTGAAGCTTACATTTAATGTCTGTAAGATAAAACTCCTCTTTATGATATAATGATTTTTTTTTTGAGAACTTATGATTTTTTAATATATGACTAAGATTATATATGACCATTTGATAGATACTATTAATGATGATAGGGTGTCACTTTTGCACGACCGTCACTTTTGCACGAGCGTCACTTTTGCACGAAGGGACACTTTTGCACGGCGACACCTTTGCACGAGCGTCACTTTTGCACGAGGGGACACTTTTGCACGGCGTCACTTTTGCACGCAGGGTCACTTTTGCACGAGGGGACACTTTTGCACAGCGTCACTTTTGCACGGTCGTCACTTTTGCACGAGGGGAAACTTTTGCACGACGACTCTTATGCACGGAGGGTCACTTTTGCACGAGGGGACACTTTTGCACGGCGACTATTTTGCACGGAGGGTCACTTTTGCACGAGGGGACACTTTTGCACGGCGACTCTTTTGCATGGAGGGTCACTTTTGCACGAGGGGACACTTTTGCACGGCGCCACTTTTGCACGAGGAGACATTTTTGCACGGCGACATTTTTTCACGATGACAATTTTTTTACGGCAGCTTTGTTGCACAACGACACTTTTGCACGGAGAGTCACATTTGCACGAGATGACTCTTTTGCACGGCGTCATTCTGCACTAGGAGACTTTTCTGCATGCAGGGTCATTTTTGCACGAGGAGACACTCTTGCACGGCGACATTTTTTCACGATGACAAATTTTTATGGCAGCTTTGTTGCACAACGACACTTATGCACGGAAAGTTACTTTTGCACGAGGGGACGTTTTGCACGGAGGTACATTTTTGCACGAGGGGACTCTTTTGTACGGCGTCTTTTTTGCACGAGGAGACAGTTATGCACGCAGTCATTTTTCTTAGAGGAGACACTTTCTCTAGGCGACATTTTTTCATGATGACAACTTTTTACGGCAGCTTTGTCGCACAACGACACTTTTGCATAACGTCACTTTTTTAAGAAGAATTTTTACACAGCGACATTTTGGCACTATGACTTTTTCGCATGGAACATCAATTTTGCAAGAAGACCAATTAAACGCCTTTTTTAGATTTATAACATATAGAAAAACATAAATCTATTGCGTGCGTTTTTTTATTATATTTAAAAAATGTACTCAGATAAAATTTTATATTTTAATGGATTGATAATATAAATTGAAACCTATTTCTAACTTTTAAATAAAAACTTTTGTATTAATTTTTTTCTAAAAATCTCAATTTAATAACAGTGTACAATATAAAAATCAAAAAAATTGTTTTTTTAGTAGTCTTTAAATTCTAATTGTTAGTTATAATCATGCGCAAACTACTACATTTTTGTTACAGTTAACTATTAACTATTAAAACTATTAATTATAAATCAGTTTATAAATTTCAAGACTACGTTATATTTTAATATAGAATAGTTTTTTAATTATAGAAAAAAACAACTAAGCAATTTATTTTATACCCAGTCATCATTTATTTATTGTTTACAATTTAAAAGATCCACAATAAACGAACAAAAAGACGTCTGTCTAAAATGTCTGAAGTAAGTTTCTGATGAGTTGCAGTGAAAGTATATTAAAAATTTTATGAAAAACATTGATTGTTATTTATATAGGTAAAAACTATAGTAGACTTATGTTTTTAATTAAAAAAAAAATATATAAAATGTAAAAAATTTCTTTAACATTGTTATATATTGTTAATATATGATGTTCTTAAGTACCCATAAGGTGTAGCATTTTTTTAGCTTACTAATTACTATCGCTAATATCTCTTAATCAAAGTAAATTTCGGTTGTTTTGATAATATTATCTGGTATATACTTTTGTAATTATATCAGAGGTTAGGTTAATTTTGTTCGTTTTTAAAATTACAATTGGATATGTGAACATTTTAATATTCTTTTCAAACTCGTGAAACGTAAATACAATTAAGTATCCTTTAGCTGCAGCTTTTTTGTTGAATACTTAGTAATGCATATATCTCTTAATTTAAGTCAACTTCGGCCGTTTTCACATTACCATCGGATAGTCAAGACTCTAAGCTACATTTTAAGATGCTTACTATAGTCGTGTGACTAGAGATAAAGATTATATAACATCTAAAAGTTTCTTAAAAATGTTATATTTGGTAATTTTAAAATTTCTTAAGTACTCTTAAGGTTCATCATTTTTAATTTTTATATATACTATCGCTAATATCTCTTCGTTTAGGTAAATTTCGGCAGTTTTAAATAATATAAGATCTCCTTAAGTATCCTTAAGGTGAAGCATTTTTATTTAGATTTATGCTATTGTATGTATATCTGAGGTTAGGACGACTTGGGTCGTTTTAAAAAAACCATCGGATAGTTGAGTCTTATAGCAACATTTTAAGATGCTTGTCATTGTTATGTGAAGAGAGATAAAGATTATACAACATCTAAAAGTATAATTTTACATTATTATTTCTTGTAAACACACGACTTTGTTAAGTGTTCTTAATGTCCAGCATATTTTGTATTTGAATTCGTACTGTTGCATAAATCTCCGATGATAGGTTAATATCGGCACTTTAGAAATACCATCACATAGTAAAATTCTCTGCAACATTACAAAATACTTTTGTTTTTATCCACGACTAACAGTTGTTTATTTTCTAACTTTTTTAAAAGTATTATTATATATTTAAGACTTTCAGCGAAATTTTAGATGCTTGCCGGTTTTTCTTGATTAGAATTTCAGATTATAAAACCTTTAGAAGTTCAGTTTAACAAAGTTTCTATATGTTAACATACGATTTCTCAAAGTATCATAAAAGTTGAACTTTTTTTATAAATTCACACTTTTGCATTTATCTTAGAGGTTGGATCGATGTTTTTAAAAACTCTCAGAAAGATGAGACTCTAATCAAGATTTTAAGATGCTCACCATTGTCGTTTGACCAAAAATTAAGATTATTAAACACTTTTAAAACTAGTTCAACAGTATTATTATTCAAAAACATACCAATTCCGAAAATATATTTAAGGTGCAGCATTTGTTTCAAATGATTCTGATTATTACGTACATCTTTAAGGTAAGATTTAATTCAGCCGTTTTTAAACACTTTCGAAAAGCTACGATTTTAAGCACCGTCTTGAGATATATTTTATTGTCATGTGATCAAAAATTACAGTTATATAACATATAAATTTTTACCTTAACAATGTTATATTTTGTAATGTACGACTTCCTTCAGCATGCTTAAATTGCAGCACTTTCTAGTTAAATTTATATTATTGCATATATATCTATTTTTAGCTCGGTTTCGTCCGTTTATCTAATTCACTGCTAAAATCTACTGAAGCATATCAGAAATAGTGAGCTTGTTTTTTAGTTTTGTATTAGTCAGTAAACTTTTAATAACTATAACTATATTTGTAAATTATATAGTTTCAATTTATGTGCATGAGATTATGGATCGAATTCTGTTTTAACTTTTAAACAGATTTTTACATTCAACTCTTTATGACGTAACTATTTTTGCTAGATACTTAAAAATTATTATATATTACTAAATTTATCCATATTCTTATCAGTTTTAGCGAGCGTATTCTGACGTTGTGCTAAAATAAATCAATCATTAAACTTTCAATCTTTTTAAAAATGAGTGATTTGTGTTTATACTTTTTAATAAAAACCAGAACAAAATAAAACTATTCTAAATATTAGTTATAGTTTTAACTTTTTCTTTCTGAAAAGTGACTATTACAAAAAAATGTATAAAATGTTTTGTTTTAATCTACAAATAAAAAAAAATAATCAATGAAAGTTTATTTTAGAGCTGTCAACTCTCCAATAGTTTTTAAGGCCTTAAACTTGTGGATACCCCTATTTGATGAGCTTAGGACTTTAAAATACATTGGTTTGTTATTTTCGTTGTAATTTAAGAGTTCGTCAGGAAGTTCAGAGAAATCAACTGGCGATGTTGGGTAAATTGTACTTTTCTGTTTCTGAAGAGTTGGACTGCTTCTCCTGTCAAGTTTATCTAACATATTGTACTCCAATAGTTTTTGCCGAGTCTCAGCTTTTTTGTCTAAAAATTTAATCTATTAAGTTTGTTGACTTTAAGTTGTTTTTTAAATAATAGTCCAAACTCTGACGACTAATTTTCAGAATTAATATTTAATTTTTTGAAATTGTTAGTTGCTTTTTATTTTAATGTAAAATTACAAATTGTTTTACGTTGGTTGATGTAAAATAAAGTTTATTTATGAGGAAAGGTATACCTAAATGAGGAAAACTACTTTAATAAAATATAAACTATAGATACAAAACAATGAATATTTACAATAAAGTTAATGTTACAGTAGTTTAAGTAAATATTCATAAACTACTTAACTTCAAAAAACTTAATAGTATCATTTGGAAGTTTAAGACAAACCTGAGTTATTTTGATTATTCGTCTTATGTAAAAACTTTTTAGTATTACAACTTATAGAATCTCTCCAGTGAAGTTTTAAATTATAAGGCCCATTAAAACGTGAATCACAATTGTTGCATACTAATAGGTTGGGCATGTACTTTGCGTGTACCGATGAAATATGCTTGATATAACAACTTTTATCATAAAACTTCAAGTAACTGCATTTTTGACTGATTCTGCATTTGTAAGTAGTTGACCCTGAAAAAAGCACAAAAAACTAAAATCTAAAATGGTAACAATAAATACTTGTAATCTATCTATAAACCTTAGGTTTATTCGAAATTTTACCAAACAGTGATTAAGTACTACTATCACATACTAAATAAACAACTTGAAGAAATAAAATCAAAAAAAGTTTCACTATTTTTGAAAATAAATGTGTTTAAGTTTAAAAAAACATTTTCAGAGATTGTAATAAAAAACACACCATTTGTATCAGTTTTATCTACCAAGTGAGCTGTACTATTGAAATTGACTGCAAAATAGGTGCTCAACTTACACAATGTAAAGAGCTAAATATAATAAATATAATAATAATAATAATAATAATAATAAAATATAGTAATAATATTACGGACGAAATCGAGCTAAAACTAGATATATATATGCAATAGTATAAATTCAACTAGAAAATGCTGAATTTAAGCATGCTGAAGAAAGTCGTACATTACAAAATATAACATTGTTTAAGTAAGATTTTATATCTTATATAACTGTTATTTTTGATCACATGACATTAAAAAGTATCTCAAGACGGTGCTTAAAATCTTAGCTTTTTGAAAGTATTTAAAAACGGCTGATATCAATCTTACCTTAAAGATATACGCAATAGTCAGAATCGTTTAAAACAAATGCTGCACCTTAAGGATACTTTAGGAAATGGTATGTTTTCAAATTATAATAGCGTTGAAGTAGTTTTTTAAATGTTAAATAACTCTATTTTTGTTCAAGCGACAATGGTGAGCATCTTAAAATGTTGATTAGAGTCTAATCTTTCTGAGAGTATTTAAAAACATCGATCCAATCTCTAAAATAAATGCAAAAGTGTGAATTTATAAAAAAAAAGCTTCACCTTTATGATACTTTAAGAAATCGTATGTTAACATATAGAAACTTTGTTAAACTGAATTTCTAAAGGTTTTATAATCTTTAAATTCTAATCAAGAAATACTTATAAGCATCTAAAATTTCGCTGAAAGTCTTAACAATATAATAATACTTTTAAAAAAGTTAGAAATTAAACAACTGTTAGTCGTGGTTAAAAACAAAAGTATTTTATAATGTTGCAGAGAATTTTACTCTGTGATGGTATTTCTAAAGTGCCGATATTAACCTATCAGCGGAGATATATGCAACAGTACGAATTAAAATACAAAATATGCTGAGCCTTAAGAACACTTAACAAAGTCGTGTGTTTACAAAAAATAATAATGTAAAATTATACTTTTAGATGTTGTATAATCTTTATCTCTAGTCACACGACTATAGTAAGCATCTTAAAATGTTGCTATAAGACTCAACTACCCGATGTTATTTTAACACAACCGAAGTCGTCCTAACCTCACATATACATACAATAGCATAAATCTAAATAAAAATGCTTTACCTTAAGGATACTTAAGGAGATCGTATATTATTTAAAACTGCCTAAATTTACCTAAACGAAGAGATATTAGCGATAGTATAAATAAAAATGAAAAATTATGCACCTTAAGAATACTTAAGAAAATTTAATATTAACCAAATATAAAGTTTTTGAGAAACTTTTAGATGTTATATAATCTTTATCTCTAGTCACACGACTATAGTAAGCATCTTAAAATGTAGCTTAGAGTCTTGACTATCTGATGGTAATGTGAAAACGGCCGAAGTTGACTTAAATTAAGAGATATATGCACTAATAAATATTCGACTAAAAAGCTTCAGCTAAAGGAAACTTAATTGTATTTACGTTTCACGAGTTTGAAAAGAATATTTAATGTTCACATATCCAATTGTAATTCTAAAAACGAACAAAAATAACCTAACCTCTGATATATTTACAATAGTATATACCAGCTAATATTATCAAAACAACCGAAATTTACCTTAATTAAGAGATATTAGCGATAGTAATTAGTAAGCTAAAAAAATGCTACACCTTAAGGATATATAAGAACATCATATATTAACAATTTATAACAATGTTAAAGAATTCTTTAACATATTATATAATTTTTTTTAATATTAAACACATAAGTCTACTATAGTTTTTACCTATATAAATAACAATCAATGTTTTTCATAAAATTTTTAACATACTTTCACTGCAACTCATCAGAAACTTACTTCAGACATTTGAAGTAGAACAATAGCTTTTTAAGTAAAAACAATAAACTATAGAAAACAACTCAAGTAATTAGATTGCTGTAAAAAGTTATTCAACGAAAATCAAATAGTAATTAACGCAAAGAACAATCAATTAAAACTACAAAACAAAATGTTTAACACAAGCAAAGACAATTTTAAGTAAATAAAATAACAAAGGAAAGTTTTAAACAAATAACCAAAAGAAACTTTTAAACGAACAAGGAAACCTTATAGTCAAACTTTTTCTATTTATAAGTTAAAATACTGAAATTTCTTCTAGTTTGACCTTGGTTTTTTTATTCACTTATAAGTGTCTTTGTTTATGTAAAACGTTTTGTTTTGAAGTTTAAAATGTTTGTTTTTTGCGTTAATTACTATTGCATTTTTGGTAAAAAGCAGAACTAGACAGAGATATCAATCCTTGGTGGAGAGATATGAATAAATTTTGTACATTAATTGATTTTTGTTGATTGGTTTTTTACAGAAATCTAATTACTTAAGTAGTTTTCTAAAGTTTATTTTTTTACTTAAAAAGCTATTGTTCTACTTCAAATGTCTGCAGTAAGTTTCTGATGAGTTACAGTTAAAGTATATTAAAACTTTTATGAAAAACATTGATAGTTATAGCTATCGTTGAAAGTAGTTATAGCTAATATTATTAAAAGAAAAGTTAGTAGCTTAACAATTGTTATTACAGGTTACACCAAACCACAAGTACGTTATATTGTTGGAGAGAATTTCACTATCTGATAGTACTTCTTAAACGCCGATAGTAACCTGTTTTTGGAGATATATGCAACAGTATGAATTCAAAAAATAAAGTGCTGAACTTAAGGATACTTAATAAAATCTTGTGTTAATAAAATAAATTAGTGTTAAAATAAACTTTTAAATGTCACATAGTCCTTATTTCTGGTCGAACAAATATGGTAAGCATCTTAAAATCACCTTAAAAGTCTAGTTTGTCTGATGATATTGTTAAAGTTGTCAATGTTGACCTAAATTAAGAGATAAATACAATAGCATAAATTCAACAAAAAAAATGCTGCATTTTAAGGATACTTCAGGAAATCTTATGTTAATAGAATAGAATGGTGTTAAAAAAGACTTTTAGATGTTATATATCCTTCTTTCATATCACACGATTATCGTAAGCGTCTTAGAATAAGGCTAGATATTTATACAACAGTATCAATTTAACTTAAAAAAGTTCTGCACCTTAAGAATACTTAACGAGGTCGTTTGTAAATAAAACATAACAGTATTCAAGTAAATTTTTAGATGTTGTATAACAGTTATTTCTTAAATGTCCAATTTGTTAAATATTAAATCTCTATATCGCCCAATAAGCAATAAATAAAAACTTCTATTAATCTATTTAATAATTATCAAGTTTTTTTTGAGTTTGAAATTTAATTACGAAATGAAAGAAGATATATTTGTTAATAAAATAAACAAACAATTAGTAACAAATTAACTCATAACATATGAAGTTTGATAAAGATTTTGTAAAACTATTATTCAGAAACTAGAAAAAAAAGTATTATATCTTGATTGAAATCAAAATATTCGTTTTAATAAACAACTAGAAAAATTCGACCTGCATTAAAAAAAAACCTTAAGCTTTGATGTTTTATTTGCTTAAAAGGTAAAAAAAAAAAGCATAGTAAGATTTCTTGTTAGATACAAGCTTCAAAATAAGTAAAAATATGAAAACTATTAGTTTAATTCAGAACTTAAACTTTGTAGCTAATTGTTCTCATATTTGCTGTTATTTATGAAACTGTGCTGCAAAATGAAAAATAATTGTATACAGTTTTTCTAAGCACAAACTCAACTAACAAAAATTATTAATTTATAGTTTGTGAAAATTGGAAAAGAGTCTCATTTTAGATATTCTTAATGTAAAAACCCGCGTGCGTTAAAAGAACTTTATGTTAAACCGATGTATTTGCAATACTCAATATACCAAAGTGTTAAATATTAACCATTTTACAACAATAATTTTACAGATAAAACTTTAAAAACAATACAAAACTACCAAACAAGGCTAAAAGCTGGGTTAGGCTAAAAATATTTTTTAATTTTACAAACAGTTTCAAACTTTTTATGTGAAAAATCAAAAGATGAGCTTTACATGCCCGATAAGCGCACAAAGAAAACCTCGAAAACGTTGCCCGACGAAAAAAGCGCGAAAACCGACACGTTTTTACGCGGGAACGGTCAGACTCAGAGTTAGCACTTTTTCTTCTCGTTGGCGCAAGCTACTGACTTCTTGCACAAATGTGTAAATATCTGATCACACTTAAAAGTATGAATTCGTCCCCTTTTCAGAGCGGCGCAATTGAAGTTTTCCTTGCTCCAACCGCTGAAATCAGGCTCATTGTCAGCCCACTTAAACGCCAAATCCGTAGTGTTCAAGTTTGCCGTGGGAGAAGTGTCATCTGTGAAGGTGAAGTAGTTGTCATTTTCCGAACGCTCAGATGAAATGTTCTTCGTGCTAATGCCGATCCAGATTGAACCTTCATCTTTGTATTGTGCGCGATGGCTGAAGATAGCAAGAATGGCTCTTTTTGAATTTTTACTGAAAAATGAAATGGTGGTTGACATTTATTTTTTATATTTCTACAGTTTAATGATTTCAATTTTATCTGTAACAAATTACTGGTTTTATTATGTCGGTTTGTATAAGTTTTACATTATAAATTATATTAAATGTTTTATTAAATGCTACAATATTATAATGTTTAAGTATTGTTTACAGTATTAAATATGCACTTTAAAACAGTTCATGAAATTTAATTTAAAAAAAATCAAATATTTTGGTTCTACTTTTATTTTTATCATTACAGTTATTTACTTTTTGCATATAAGTGATGTATATAAAAATGCATTACATGAAAAACCACTAAAAATTGTGTTTAACTAATCATTGTATTTGAAAATACATTGTTAACTTAAATTTTTATCTTTTTTATTTCGTTTGTACTTAATTAGTAACTGCACCAGAGGTTTTTTTTTGACTGGTTTCTTGTTTCCTGTGAACCCCATGAAAAAAAAAGAAAAAAAGATTCTCAGATTATCACTAAAAACGTTGTTTATTGACCTTGTTTTGGTTATTTGATAAACTTTGAATAATGAATGTTGAATATATATATAACACTGAAAGATAAAAAGTTTCCTTAACAAAAAATGCTCCTTTTTGCTCAGCTGAAACATATTTTATTTAAAAATTTCATTCGTGACGTCATAATAGGTAAAAGCTTTAAAATAGCACTTTTTTTTAGGAAACTTTATACTAAGATGCTTTTAGTTCCAACTATAACTTGTTACTTAGTATAAACAAATTTTGATACAGTATTGTTTTTAAACTAGTAAGTAGAATTTTACTTAAAAAATGTCCAATTTAATTACTTAATTTTTTGTTACCAAGTTATTGTGTATAATAATGTTGTGTTAAGCTTTTGTACTTTAAAATTTATATTTTTTGTTTATGTGTCAACCAATTGGGTTCAAACCTTGAAAAGTTCAGTTTAGAGAGTTTTCAGTTAATCTTTAAACTACTACGCTTTGCTGGCAATTTATTATTTTATCAATAATTGGTATTTTGATAGTTTTTTATTTAAGTTGTTTTATTTTTTTATATCTGTTGGCCACAAAGTTGGTTCTTAATTTATTGAAATTTTTAAATTAGAGAGATTACAAAATCATTATTAGAATTCCTGCACCATCAGGCAAACATTAAATTATAATTTAGAGATATTCTTATTTTGTTATAAAAGTCTAAACATTTTTCGGTAATTACCTAGGATGATGTTGCACCAATATCAAGCTGAAATTATATTGTGTTTAATATCTTTTTAAACTCTAATTTATATGATTGATCTAAAATTATTCTTCGTTTTAAACAAGGTAAATAAATACATAGTTAGAATTAAATTCATTTGTTAAAAACTAAAATACTTAATTGATTTTATTTTACAGTATAGGAATGTATATAAGTTATTGTATCATTTGCTTTATTTTATAATAAAAGAAATTAAATTTATAAGTTTTATTGGTTAATTGGTAAATAAGTTTTATTTATGTATTTATAAATTGTATTCTATAAGCCTATAATTATGGTAAAAAACAACATTGAATTTGATATAATTTCAGCTTAATATTGGTGCGACATCATCCTAGATAATTACCCATTTTTCTAGTGAAATTTCAGTTTTTATAGACTAAAGTACTAGAAAAAATGTTTTTCTTATAAATATAATATTTTCGGCTCTTTTAGTTTTAATTTAACTAAATTTAAAACAGTATAATAAATAAAAAAATATAGTTTTTTCCATTACTACTTATTTGTTAATTTTTATTTCTAAGCAGAAAAAATAATTTTAAACACAGAGTTTTTCGGCTAAATATTGCGTACTTATACCTAAGAAATGCGTATATAAGCGGGAAATTAAGAAAAAAAAAATTGTGAACCCCCTTTGAAAAAAGTCTAGACACGCCCCTGAACTGCACTTAGTATAGCTTCTACAATTGAACGTTATATTACAGTTATTTGTAAAATCTTTGCTAATTAGATGGCACAAAAATTATTCGTGATCAATCTATCTTCTTTAAAAAATCTTTAAAACGATTAGAAAAATGTTAATGACTTTGAAAAGTTTTGTTTGAGTTACGCTTAATAGTTTGGAATGTTATTATAGTAAATATAATTTTGCAAAGCTGAGATGTTTTCAGCATCATTCAATAAGCATATGTTAAAGCCTGCTTGATCAGACCTAAACAGTTTTTTATTGCAACTATGACTGCCCGGATGAGTCATAATTGACGAAATTGACGGCAGGTTGCCTCATGTTATGAAACGTTGTTCGGTGCAGTTTAGTGCTTATTAAATAACGATGAAAACATTTTTAGTTTTGCTAAAGAAAGTCAAAACTTTGCTACTAGCTATACTGATTATAAAAAAAAGTTAAACTTTAGTTGTACATTCAAAAAATATAGCTCAACTAATTTAGAGATATAAATAAATTAAAATAATATAGCTTCACTTGTAAATTTTTACGACAGTTAAAACTTTAAAAGAAGTTTTTCTTTAAATCAAAAAAAAAGTTTCATTTGTCACATTTTTGTCCTATTTTCAATTATTTGTAGCGTAAGATTGCTCTTTAAACTTAAAAATTTTATACTGTTTTTCTACAAGCCATCATTTTTTTAATACTCTTCTCTTTACACTGTAAAACAATAAACATTTTTATATTATATTGGTAAGTCATGGTAGACAATTTTTTTAATGATTACAAAATAAATTGTATTTGATTAGTACTGTAATTTTCTGTAAAGTCACACTTTTAATCACAAAAAATATTTTATCATAAAGTTTACTTTTGTAATATTATCTATGTTGTTTGTATGAAGTTGATTTTAAGCTTTGCTATTTACTATAATTCGTGATATCGTTTTTTATTTATAAAAACAGTTTTTAAATTTAGAATGATCCCTATACTTATTCTTAAGTTACTCATTTTTGATAAGTAGGATGTTTTAATTATCAAACTAATTTTACTTTTTAGAACTATTAGTGTTTAAATTAAGTTGTTTTTTAAAACAAACAACTTTTTGTCTAAATTATCTATTATTTTTGTAAAATTGCTCTTTTAATAACAAAATATATTTCGTTATGTAGTTATACTGTCATACTATGAGTCATTATATTTTTTAAATTGTTACTCTTTAACTTAAACAATTACAGTATTGTTCTACATGTCGTAATTTTCGTCTTAAAATTTTCTTTTAAGTAAAAATAAAGCATACTTATACTGTACAACTTCTGTATATTTTAAAATACATTAATTGGTTAGTTAAAATACAATTTGAAATTTTGTTTTACAATAAAAAGTTTTGAGTAGTGTTGTTTTTGACAATAAAAAATAAACTTTGTTGTCTAAAACAGTGTTTTTAAAAATTGATTTTTATTAATAGATTATATTTTATGATATACTTATACTTTTATACTATGAACTATTGTTTGTTGTTTGAAGATGCTTATAACTTAAGATAAAAAAAAACTAGTATTCTCAGTAATTTTCTTTTATAAAGCTTGTCTTATAAATCAAATAAATTCTACATTTTTTTACATATAATTATTTTTTGTACAAAAATTCTTTAAAAAATTAAACTAATTATACTTTTATATTACAAGTTGATATTTTTTTATTAAACTTGCTCTTAAACTTAAAAAAACATTTTTTTATAGTTATTAATTTTTGTATGAATTTGTTTTTATGGTTAGATAAATGCTGCTACAGTGTTTTAGACAATTGCTCGTTTAAACACAATTGGTAGTTTATTATTTATTACTAAATTATATTATAATGTATTATTATGAATATAATATATTATTATTTAAAGTTATACTTTTATACTCTAAGTCAGTGGTCGGCACGGTGTACACTAGTGTATCCAAATTTTTTTGGGGTGGACAAAACTTTTAGGGTACACGAAAGTCATTTAGGAGTGCACGAAATTTTAAGATTACACAAAAACTTTTTTTTGTCTTACTATTATTTTTATTTAGTTTAAGCGACATAGTTAAATATTTAAGTTGAATCTAGCCCTGGTGTTTAATTTAGCTTTAAGTTTATTGGCCATTCTACTCTCATGATCTATTTTGTTAATAAAAATCACATATTATTCTTTATATAAACATTGAGAAAACAGTTTTTATTTGAAAGAATAGAGAGAATGTTCGAATAGTATTATTTGATATTAATAAAACTAGATTAGAAATCAGTAATGGCATTAGTTTTTTGATTAACTTTATTTTCACACACTCAAAATACTTTGGATAACTCTTATGCTATTTTAAAGGTTGGAAAACTTTTGCAAAGGAACGTTTTTAAAAATACTTATGCTGAGACATTATACCTCTATTTGAAGAAATTTCTGGACAAGTTCAACCACAACCCAGTAGTAGTTCCAATAAACATCTCATTATAGTAAGATAATTTTAGAATAATAGGTCTCTTGGTATTTTAGTCTCTAATATTACACTTAAAAAAATTAAAATTCAATGTATCTTCTATTAATGTTAAACATAATGTTAAAATTTTACAAAAATGATTTTGCTATTTTTATAAGTGCTTAATAACTCTTGAGATATATCTAGTTATTCATATTTTAACTTGTATTAATTTACAGGAATTTACTTGTTGTTATTTTTAATCATTAACACTTTATTTAGTTGAAAAAAAAATCTTGTTTTTATTAGATAAAGCTTTGTTTTGCTTTTTTTTTAATGAATGTTGTAGTTTTGTTTTTTAATGTTTTAGCTCATTTTTGTTCTTAGTATAGTAGAATCCAAATTCTTAAACATACTTTTTAAAACTTAAAATATATAAAATTTTTGTTTTTATTTTTTTTAAGACATATAAAAGGTTTAATTGTTGATAAACTTTAAATTTAAAAACATTTCAGGTTAAAACTCAACCTTTTAATGTAGAATTCAATATATATTTTATGTATGTATAATATTAGATACTTTTATATAGTTTGCTCAAAATGGATATTTTTGTTTGTAAAAATATTTAATGTTTTAAAGTTTAATAGTCTCATTTTTCATAGAGTGTTTTGATTAGAGTTTAAATTATAACTGTAAAGTTATTTTTATTATCTTTTAGCTCATTATAATTTTGATTAGAGTTGGGTATGCAACTCGATGACCGAGAGGTCTTTTTGTGTATCCAGGCCTTCAACCCAAAATAATTTTTGAGAATTTTTGTTCCAAAAACCATTAAGACCTGAAAATTTTTAAGCATAAACTTTAAATCCTAAAACTTAGGCTTGATAAGACTCTTGCTAGCAACAAGACCAACACAGACAGTTCCAGATCAACAAACTGATTTAGCTGTGATAATTTTTAATGTCTTTTTTTTGTTACTTTTTTGTGTAACTTATTCTTCTGTTATTTGTTCGTGACAATACATTTGTTAAAAAACAGATAGTAATCGCTTAATAAAAATCATTAAGTTAACTTAACTAAATATTTAAATTTACCCTTCAATAAAAAGTATCAAGACTACTGATTGTTAATTGGGGTTGTGGCAATGTATTAAATTAATCTAGTTTGTATTTCAAAACTGGGTGATACAAGTAAAATATTGTTGTAAAAATTAGATCATCATTATTTTATTAAAATAGATAGGGTAAAGAGACAGTTTATAGTTAGCGTTTAAAAATTAACTGAGTGTTACTGAAATATTAGTAAAAAAAACGATTAAAAGTGTTTACATATTCTTAAACACTAGCAGCGCTTAAGAATGCATATTGGGGTGCACAGAATTTAAACTTTGTGATTTAGGGTTCACGGATTCAAAGTACCGTGCCGACCACTGCTCTAAGTCATGATGTTTTTTTAGTTGTAATATAAGTTTTACTTTCGTTGTTTAGTTCTAATTTATAGATTAGACTTGTTTTTATTAATAAAAAAAAAGTTCTGTTTGTCTACTGGTTTGTTTTAAAATGCTTTTCAAATAACCTAATATACTATATTATAATAAATAACTCTATATACTATACTTATTTTTGTACAATTATTCATAATACTTGATTTTAGTTACTCTTTTATCTGTAAATTACATAACTATTATTTATAATTTGTAGTTTTGTGTTGATAGTTAGTTATTAAAATTAAAATAATTAACTTATTTGTTATAAAAATGTTTCTTAACTATAAAATAGTTTTTTATTAAAAATAAATTTATACACTTCTTCTAATCTAATAGATACTAACTTTTAAATTGACTTGCTATTTTTATTTTTAAATTACTTATACTTTTTCTCTACATTTATAAGGCTTTGAAGAAACTTCTTTTTGTAAATACAAAACAAATTGTTTTGTCTAATGTACTTAATATATATGTATTTTTAAACTAATTTTTTTAATCATAAGATATTTTGTATGATAAAATTATACTTGTGTATTATTAGTTATTGTTTTTTGTTTAAAGTTGGTTTTCTAAGTAAAAAATGCATTCATTTTGGTAATTTTGAGCATTAAATGATAAGTTTAATAGTAAGTATGAAATAAATATTCTACCTTAATTATCAAACTAATTTCAATTCAATTCACAGTTATGAAATTTTACTTAAAGTTTTTTTTTTTGTAAAATAATGTATTTGTCTATTATAGTAATTATTGTTGAATTAAGCTTCTCTTTTCGTCACATTACCTATTTTCTCACTTTTTTTGTACTGCTAGTGACTACTTCCGGCTTAAGTTAAATTTTCATACTAAACTAAATTTCACTTTTGTTTCAAAAACATTTATTTATCAACAAATTACTTATTTATTAGAACACATTTTCAATTTTTTTTACTGTTGTAAGTTTTAAATACTTTTAAAATCAAGACAAAAAAAGTTGTTGTTGACGTTTATTGTGACTTTTTTATGGGAGCAAATTACAGTTTCGGATTTATTTTTTTTAAATCTGCCCTTGTGATAAAAAACACGTGTTTTTACAACACTAGACTTTTAATTAAAACTACTACTGAAATTTCAAACTATTATCAAAATACTAATTTTCAAACAAAACTAGCCACCTGTCCGCGAGGTCACTGGACGCCAACTTGCCACCCTGCTTTGCGCATCTGTCGCTACCAGTTTCGGGTTTAGTCCATTTAGACACTTCGGTCGATACGTAGTAGTCGAAGCACTCTGTGAAGAAAACGTTCGTTTTTAACACAGTCACGGTTTTAGAGCGCGTTCGTGCACGCTAACGGAAGTAGCATGAAAGTTGCGCAAATAATAAGCATAGCTTTGACTCTGGTATCGTTGAAAGTATTCATTTTAACTAGTCACAATACAGGAACGTCGCACAACTGATTTTGATACAGATATCACTTTGCCGTGTACATATTTTATCAATGTTATAAATCCAGTGCGCAAAGTTTTTAAAGTGCTAATCAGCGGGATGTCAATCGATTTATTATAAAGAATTAATTAAGATATTCTTAATTGCTGTTAAGCTATGGAAAATGTTTCAAGAAGTTGGTTTATTTTTTTATTCAACTTTACTAAGGCTATTTAAATTATTGTAGCTACCTATACCAAGCTATCTATAATTATTCGTTTGTACAAATAAACTTATAAATTCTAAAAAAATGGTCTTAAGACCTTGGTTTACGAAAAGACCTCTCAGTCAATATTTAACAGGTTATTATTATGAAAATATACTAAAAATTTAAACATTACAGAAATAAAAAAAACTACTAAAAATAATAATGAACATTTTATACAAACCTTTTACTTCTGTCGCTTGGGTGAAGAACAGCAAGGCAAATGTCAAAAACACAAACTTCATTTTGTTAATTCTGTTTTTATTTGTAAAACTAATGAGTGAGCTGTATAAAGTTTTCAAGTTAAATTTTAGTCACACTAATGCTTTATATAAGGTGTTTGTTCAGTATTTCAAAAACACTTGTCTTGAAACAACAGAAAAAACTTAAAAACGTTTAGTTTAAAAGCACTTTTTTTTCATTAAAAATACTAAACTTTAAATAACAAAGCTTCAAAGAGCTATAAAAACACATTCTCAACAAGGCTTAACATGTTTTTTGCAAAGTACAAAACTTTTAAAGTGACAAGTTTTTGCAACATACCACCGTATTTATGCTGAATATGGCTTTGACAATCTTATCAGCTCAATATGCGAAGAAATCATAAGGAAGTTTGTCATGACCACAAGCTGCTTGACTAATTGTTGACTTCATGAAAACGTCCACGTTATTCATTGTTTTGTAATGAGCAAGTATGTAGGCGTAAGCTTATTGAGCTTCACAACAATAAGCGCGGCTTGCTTGCTTGCTTTATTTTGTTTTAATTTAAATTTATTTTCTGTTTTAAACCACATATGATACTTTACCAAAGCAGCGACTCGCCAAATTTTCAAAGCTACGTACAGTAAACTGAATAATTTCTCTTAATACTAGATTGTTTACTATAAGCAGTTTAATTACTTAGAATTTTTTTATAATGATTTAAAAGTTTTAAACATGTAGATAATGAAACCATCCTACAAAATACTTGATTTAGTTTTCTGTACTACAAACTCTTTAAATTAAAAATTAAAAAAAAACTTTAAGTTTCTAGATTTCAAACTACTTGTCCTAAAAAAAATTATAAACATAAGAATTCGTTAAAGCTAAACTAAAAATTCTCTCAAAAATACTACCACTTGTTTGATTTAAGTTAGTTTTAGTTTTATGATGTTTAATGACAGTAATTTAAAAGTTTTGTATTTGCTGTATTTATTCAATTTAGTAAAGTTTAAATAGTATTTTTTTCGTTTTCTATATTGCACGTTTTAAGACTTACAACAACTATTTGAAACCAAAACATATTACTTGTTTTAAAAATTTTTTGATCTTCATTATAAAAGTAAAACAAACTTCCAAAAAATTCAGTAAACGCTTTAAAGAAGCATATATTAAGCTAAAGTAAAAACATTTTTACTTAAAAAAAAATTATTAAATTAACTTTATTAATTATTTTGTCAACAGTTAAAGCAAGTTAAAGTAAAACACCTTAATTGTTACTAAAAATAAAATAAATTCATGAGCTTGATAAAACGATGACACCTTGTGCTGCTTAAGTTACTTGTTTTAAAAGTTATCCTATATTAACTCAATTTGGTTTTAACTTAAAGAAACTTCAAATAAAATCATACATAGACACATATTTATAATATAATTTTGTTATAGTACTATGAGTTTACGACAAGAAACTTTCAAGCTTAAAAATATGGTAAAAACATAAAAAAAAGTAAACTTTTTGTTTTATCTAACTGTCCTTCTAAAAATTAAGTTTTTTAGTATTTTTTTAAACTAAATAGGAGCCGAACATTTCTAACCCGATCATTTCTAACCCGATCATTTACTAACCCGATCACTTCTACCCAATCATTTTTAACCCGATCACTTCTAACCCGATCAGTTCTAACCCGATCATTTCTAACCCGATCATTTCTAACCCGATCACTTCTAACACGATTATTTCTAACCTGATTATTTCTGACCCGATCACTTCTAACCCTATCACTTCTAACCTTTGTATCTAAATATTACATTTGTAAATATCTAAGTTAAGAAAAATCTTTTACGTTTAACATTAAAAATATTCTATTTAAATAACTAAGAAAAAGCATTTCTTAAAAAGAATTATAACAGCTTACTATAAGAATAATAAAAAGCAGAGTTTTCAAACCGTTTAGTAAATATGAAATTCATTCTAAAATCAGAATAACCTGAAAAAATTTCTTGACTTAAAAATTTCAACACACAGCAATTTTTGTTTATATCAATTAAATTTTTACAGAATTTAATACCTAAATGTTACAGCTAAAACATATTATTTTTTTTTTTAAGTTTGGGTGTATTGCGTTGGTAAAAGAGCACATAGAAAAATTGTGACATTTTAGTTTTTTTCAAAAATACATTAAACTTTTTATCTTTTTTAAATTTTAAATTACTTCAGTAAATTAACTTAAATAGTTAAATGTTTTTGATTTTATAGAATTTTTTTTTGAAATGATGGACATTTTTGGTTTTTTCAGTTTTGTATTTTATTTAAGATCTTTTTACTTAGTCAAACATTATTTTAGATCATCTAAATTTATTGACGAGTATCGACATATTTGTTTAAAAAATGCCAATGAAATATTATTTTTAGTGTTACAGAAGCTGAAAACATTTATAGGTCCTTTTGTGGTTAATAGTTTGCGTAGAATATTTAAAATAAAAAAAGTTAGCGTTTATTTTTTTAATGTTTAACAAAGTTATTTTATTTCTCGGTGAATTTAGATTAAGATAAAAAAAAATTATCAAGAATACTCTAATTTCTCTTTGTTTTTGAATAAATGTAGTGTGGTATATTTTTTATGAACAAAAGAAAATCTTCGATTTAATCAGTTTGATATAAAGAAAAAACGTAAAATATAGAAATTTATTTTAATTTATAATAATTGAAATATAATTAATACTTTAAGCATATTTTAAACTCAACAATACAAAAATTAAGTTTTGTTTGAGACTGGAAGCACAAATTCAAATAAAAGAACAAATTTGTGAAGTTTAGATTTTATTTAATGCTATCCTAAAAAAAAATCTAAAACTAACAATTTTTTATAAATGTGGTATAAATAATCGGGTTAAATATGATCAGGCTAGAAGTGATCGGGCTAGAAATGATCAGGTTAGAAGTGATCGGGTTAGAAATTATCGGCTCTGGTCAATTTTATATGCTACTAAGTGAATTAATATAAGTTAAATTTTAAAAGTTTTTAATTTTTTAACAGACAAGCTCAAGTTATAGATGATATAGAATATACATGTAAGGAATTATTAATTTTTTGAATACATTTTATCATTAATACTGTACAAATTTGCTTTTTTACGATAATACTTTATTTAAAGTTATTTTTTAATAATAATAAAAAAAATTGTGTTTTTGAAATTTTTTTAAATTTTAAGTGGTTAGACACAATCAAGTTTTAAGTAAAAATTCTTAGAATTAAATTAAATTTCAACAGTGTCAATATACAAAACTAAGTCATATATTTAATCAAAAACTATTTTTTATAATTCTTAATTTAAAATAACAATCAAGTTACATAGAGCTTAAGTTAGTGATAGTTTTGTAAAAACAAAAACTTTTATGTTCACCTGAGTTTAATAGGTACTAAACTACCGCGTATATATGAATTTTATATTTCGTAAAGTAATTCATTTAAATATTTATGTTATGAAATAGTTTTTTTAACTAGTTATCTACATAAAGTATATTACTTATTTATTTTTATTTATTTTTAAACTTTTTAAATACATTCTTTAAATTTTTATCACACAAAATTAGGTAATACAACAAACTTTTTTAAGCAGTTTTTTTTTTCAGAATACAGCGAAAATTGTTTTATTACTAGTAAAATTAGAATATTAAAACACTAAAAACAAAAAATCATAAAAACTTAAAATAGTTACTTAGTAACATTACATAAAAAGCAAAATAACATTTCTATATAACATAATTGTGAAAAGATTAAAAACAAAACAAAGCTGCACGTTTAAAAATCTCTTTACAAACCTAAATACATTATAATTTGCAATAAAAATGCTTTATATGAGATTCAGCTACCCGAAGGTATTTCTTTAAAACGAACGAAATACACTAAGCTCATTAATATATACAATAGTTTAAGATCAATTTTGAAAATTCTGCTTCTTAACGATACATAAGAAAATCGTATGACAATATAATAAAGTAGTGTAAAAGTAAACTATTAGATGTTATAAAACCGTTAGTTCTTGTCGAATAGCGAGCATCTTAAAATGCTGCTGAGAGTTTTAGTCATTTGATTATGTTTTAAAACGGCTGCAAATTACCCAAATGAAAAAATATATGAAATAGTATGAGTAAAACTAAAAAAAAGCTGCAAAAAGAATATAGTAATTAAACTATTAGATGTTAAACAACTGTTATTTCTGGTATTACGACAATAAAAAGTAGCTTAAATTGTTGTTCAAAAACTTAACTTTTTCACAGACTGATAAAAACGGCTGATATCGACCTAAACTTATTGATATATTCAGTAGTGAGAATTCATCAACAACAAAAGCTGCACCTTAAGCATACTTTATGAGATAGTATGTTAACAAATAAAAGTACTGTTAAACTGAAATTCTAGAGGTTATATAATCTTCAATTCTTCAAGTGAAAATGGCAATCAACTTAAAATTTCGCTGTAAGTGTTAGCTATCCAATTATTTTTACAGATGTTATAAATTAAACAAATTTTATTTCTGGTTACAAAAAGTCAAAAGTATTTGATAATGTTTCAGAAAGTTACACTCTGTAAAAGTATTTCTGAAACGCCGGTGTTAACCTATCTTCGGAGGTATATGCAACAGTATGAATACAAATTAAAAAATATGCTGCACCCCAAGGATACTTAAGGATATCTTGTGTTAACACATTTAAGTATAGTTATGAGTAAAACTAAAAAAAGGCTGCAAATTAAGCATACTTACGGAAATCGTATGATAACAAAAAGTACTAATTTTAATGTAAACTTATACATTTTATATGATCTTTATTTGTTGTCAAACAACAATCAAAATCATCTCTATAAGTTGCTAAGAGTCTTAGCTATCCGGTAGTATTTTCAAAACAACCGAAATAGACATACATTGAAAGATATACGAAATAGTATAAATCAAATTTAAAAAATCCTGCACTTTGAGAACTCATAATAAAATCGTAAGTTAAAAGAAATAATGGTGTTTAATTTAACTTTAAAGATTTTATAAAATATATATTTTTGGTCACACGACAATTATAAGTATCTAAAAATTGCTTAGAGTCTCAACTATCCGATAGTAATGTAAAACGGACGCAATCGAGCTAAACTCAGATATAGACGCCAAAATATAAATTCAACTAAAAATGCTGCACCTTAAGAATACTCTCGCAAATCGCATATTATCAAAATATAATATTTTTGAAATAAACTTTAAGATGCTAAATAAATGTAATTTTTGGTACCACGACAATAAAAAGTATCTTAAATTGTTGCTCAAAAATTGAGCTTATTCACAGTCTGATAAAAACGGCTGATATCGACCTAACGTTGAAGATTTATTCATTACTTAGAATATATTAACAGCAAAATCTGCACCTTAAGCATACTTTATCAAGTTGTATGTTAACAAATAAAAATACTGTTAAACTGAAACTCTAGAGACTATATAATCTTTAGTTCTAGTCAAATGACAATAGCAAACAACTTAAAGTTTTGCTCAAAGTCTTAGCTATCCAATTTTTTTTCCTGAGTAATAAATTATACAAATGTTATTTATAATTACACAAAATCACAAGCATTTGTTAATGTTGCAGAGAGTTTCACTCTGTGATGGTATTTCTAAAACGCCGATATTAACCTATCATCGGAGATGTATGTAACAGTATGAACTCAAATAAAAAAATGCTGCACCTTAAGGGTACTTAAGGACATCTTGTGTTAACACAATAAAATAGTGTTAAAATAAACTTTAAGATTTTGTATGATCTATATTTCTAGTCACACGACTATTGTTAAAATGGTCGAATTTAGGCTAAATTAAGAGATATATAGAAAGGCATGAATTCAACAAGTAATAAATACTCCACCTTAAGGATACTTGAAAGATTTTTAAGTTTATAGAATAAAATAGTATTAAAAAAAGTTACAAATGTTATATAGACGTTAAATCTTATCACACGGCTATGATGAGCATCTTAAAATGTTGCTGAGAGCTTGTATGAGAGACTTTTTTGAGCCAGCTACGTCCCTGATGTATAATATATGCTTACAGGGGCGTCGTGTGGGGTGGTACACTGCTGCACATGCACAAAAATTTTGTACAAAAATATTAAGTAAAACGTTTTACTTATTTTTTGGAGCAAAATTTCTTATTAAACTCCAATTTAGATAAAATCCATTTTCCTCGCTTTATTGCTCTCTGCCGCAAATGAACTCAAAAAAGAAAAATCTCTTTAAATTCAGCCGCAAAATCAATATCAAGCGGTAAGTAAGATAGGTTGAAAATTCCTTAAATCAGTACAGGCTTAAGTTTCATTCCACAAACTATTGTAAACAGAAACTGAAAAACAAAGCTATGCTACTGCAAAAAATTACAGTTAAGTTTATGTAAATAAAATGCAGTATTTAATAAAAATAAACAGAGCACAAAAAAAGGAACCATACTTATTTTTAATTAATTATAATATAAAAACAGATAAAAATGACGTTAAAAGGTACCCGTATTGTGCGACTCGATAACCGGAAGGCTTTTCGTGCACTAGGTTCTAGGACCAAAAACCTTCAGCGTACGTTTTGTCGTTCAATAAACTATCCATATAACTATATATGTAGAAAACAAGGTGATTATTTAAATTTAATCACTTTCTACAGAACCCACTTGAAGGGCTTTTAAAAAATTATTTAAAAATGCGATTTTAAAAATTCCACAGAACATATGTTCCATTAAGACAAAAAAGGTTTGTCTTTAATCTTCAGCTGGTTCAAGGTAAAATAAAAAGCACTTTAATAATCAAAAATGCAAAATTTGTACAAAATTATTAATAATCAATATTTTGAATGTACTTAATTTAAACTTTATTTTAAGGTACTTAACGAATTTAATTTGGCCAAAAAAAGCCGTTTTAATAAAAATATGAAGCTTTCAAAATTAGTATTGAAATTATTTGAAAAATTTTATTATTTGTGGTCGTAAAACTTTTCTTAAACTTAACTTGAGACTCGTTTCGAAAGCTTTACAAAAAGCTTAAAGTTGCAAACTACAACGTTTTTTTTGAATCGAAAACTTATTGCGGAAATAAATCAACTTTATTAGAAAAAACTTTTAATTTCTCACCATTATTTCGATTAAAGTATGTTATCTTTTATCGTAATATGTTTATCAAAACTGACAAAAAATTATTTAGAATTAACATTTGTGTATGAATTCTCTTTTTTAAACACAAAAACAAGCATTGTTATTAAAGCTTTAAAAAATTTGTAAAATAAAACTTTTAGGAATTTTGCTACTAGAAGGTTGAATGTTCTTTTTCGCCGGGTCATCATTTGTAGTCCCCGGCCTGTGGTAGGAACTACATTTAATTAAGGTAAGTCCACTTTTTTGTGCTTTTAAGAGCTAAACGCTTTGAGACCATCTTTGATCTTATTTGGGGTGCATGATCTTTTCAGGTGACGCAGAAAAAAATTATTTTCATTAATAGTTAGAATAGTTTGTTATTTTGAAGCGATAAAGTTTAATACTAAAGCTAATTAAAGCCCTGTTAACTTTGTCTTTTTTATTTGACCGGTTTGTTTAAAAACGACCATTTTTGTACATTTTTTATACCTTTATAATACTTTCAATGTAAATATATTATTAATGAAAAACATCTACTCCTGTCCAAGCTTCCTCAAGTTGTTTATAAAAATCTCAAAGACTCACATATATAATAGTATTAAGTTTATTTTTAACTTTATTAAAAATTTTTTAAACTTTTATGCTGACATATTAATTCCCAGTATTTTGTTATAATTAAATATATTGTATTTAACTGGTAAATCAATACTATCTTATTTTAAAAAATAATCTTAATATGAAGAGTTCAAACAACTATACACTTAATAAGTTTAAAGTTAAAAAAAGCTACAAACACTATTAGTGTTTTGTAGACTCGTGTTTCTTAGGATAACCCAGTCTAGTTACAAGACTTTAGGATTATATACATTTAGTATACACAGAATTGATCAGAACTTATTGGAAACATCAGAATGACTTAGGCCAATTTGATTGTTCTAACTCAGGAAAGTTATACGTTTATTTAATTTCTCAGTTATTTTCATATTAGATCTTATTCATCCATAAGATAGTTAATCCAATTTTAGCTCTTTGATAATGTATAAGCAATATTTTTTAAAGATTTATTTTTGTTTTTAAAAGTTTTGTTTAATTGTCGAGTTAAATTATTTGTTAAATCCAGGGTGGCAAAAAAAAATTGAAACTAAGAATTTAACAATTTAAACTTAAATACTTGGTGTTTGATAAATTTAGAAAAAACTTTGAATTTTGAACAGAAATCACAAAAACCAAGAACTTTAAATAATTTTATTTTAAAAATAATGGAACTTCAATTTGAAACAAAAATCTACCATATGCATATATATTTTTTGTTATGTTTATTTAACTTGAAGAAGCTTTACAGTATTTTTTAAATGTTGTTATACTGTTAAAGACAGGTACTTACCTTAAACTTAAATTTATATTAAAAGTAGACAAAAATCATTCACTTCTAAAAATATGGAAAAAATCAGAAAACCTTAAAAAAAGATTTCTAAGACCGTTGGCAACCCTTTACATTATTAAAGATGCTTTTAAAGGTTTTTAAAAAACTCAAGATGACTTAAGACAATTCTAGGTTAATCACAAATTTTTCCTTGAGTCAAAAATTTTATATTTCAATCCTAATTTATATCCGAAGTTTTTCAAAAACTTAAGTCAACTCAGGCTAGTTTAGAAAAATTAAACTTATTAGGCTAGTTTCTGTTTAGTTAGACTGTTTAAGATATATTATTCAAGTTTCTTCCTTTTTTTTAATTCAATGCCTTTCGTATTAATTCTCTATTGAAATAGCAAAAGATTACCAAATAATATTTTCACAAACTTTGTTATTTACCCTAATTGGTACACATCTGTTTCAAAAATTAATGAAAGTTCTTTATGTGAGCTAAACGCCATTCAAAACAGTATGACAAACGGGATATCTGCTAATTATAACCCTTCTATGGAAGTTTTGATGTAGTATCTGATACAGGTCACTTCCACAAACAATTTAATATACAACTTTATATTTTGATATCAAGGTTTACTTTAATATAAAGTGTACTTAAGAATTATGCACACTTAGGTTTCTCAGGATAACTCAGGCTAGTTTTAAACTTTTGAAAACTAAGGCTATTTTTAACTTTTTACAAAATTTCAGTCTGACTTAGACTAGTCTTGATTTTTTTTGTTGTAAAAATTTGACTTTTTTTAAATATCTTTTTGTGGTTTAATAGTTTTAGTTTTTTTGTTACTATTTATAGTTTTTAAGGATTAAAAAACTTCTTGATAGATTTGACTCAAATAAGTTATATTTTATTAATTTATATATAAGTAAAAGCCATCTAAAGGCTAGCTTAATGTAACTCAGTATAGTTTTTAGATACCCAGCTTAGACTTTTCTTTTTAAAGATTGGCATCCTACAGTTTTATCTAGTTTGTAATAATAAATGTCAAGTAACAATTTCATAGTTCAACAAAAGATTTTATTTCTTCTAAAAAACAAAAATATTTACGCTAAGAAGATATTAGTAAACGTTAAATACGATGCTTCTAAAGTTTCAGTTAAATGATAAAATTTAAGTAAGAATTCATTTTAGTATAATTATAGTTAAAAGCTTAACTCGATAGTTACAGGTATAGTTAAGTGTTTGCTGTAAGTTGCTAAATATAATTCAATGTTTTTTTCATATCTTATCTGTAACATATCATACTTATAACACTGTAACATAGTAATGTACTCACTTAATGTTTGACTACAATTTATTTTCTTCTAAAAGAAGTCAAAACTTTTTACTACTTGTTAAGTTCCTTTAATTCAAATTCAATATAACATGAAAACAAAAAGAAAAAAAAAAGCTTATTTTTTTTTACAGTAATGCCACACACTAAGTATAGTTTAATTTTTCTGAGTAGTGTTAAGGTTGATTTAAATTTGTCTAAAGTTTTTTTGCACAATTCAAGCTTGAAAATTCATCCCAGATAATTTTTCCGAGTTCAAAACATTTTTATTCTCAAAAAGTATGTTACAAACCCTTTTTTATTCTTTTTCCTTTTACAATGATAGTTTTAGTTATAGGTAATTTGTTTAAGTATACACTTTTCAGTTTTAAGCTTTTGATTTAAAACAATAATTTCAGAATGACTCAGAGTACTATTAAGTGACCGAAAATTGACTTGCTTTACTTCTGTTATATCTCTGTTGTTTAATTGTAATATCTCTTTTGATATTCAGTTTTTAATTTTTTCAATCAATTTTATTCATCATTGCCACACAATTAAGCTAACTTATAATAATTTGAAGTTTTTGAGGTGTTGTTTAATATTTATACTAATAACTTAATAAAAACTTTTGTAAAAGTTCAGGATTCTTAAAACATTTTCTTAAATTTCAAGTTAGTTTTTTGATTTAACCAACTTTTTTGTGTAAAAAAGAAGGTTTTAGTTTTCTTAAGTTTTATTAGTTCGCTGCAAGAACGTAATTAGCTTAAAAAAGTTACGAATCTGCAAAAACTAAAGCATTTGAAATAACACGTCCAAGCGAGAACACAGCAATTAAAACTACCTCTAATATTATTGAATTTAATTTTAAAATAGGCAGTTTTGTTAATACATCAAAAGTTGAAAGTTGAAATACGAGTAATAACTGTATACAAGGCAATTTATTTTGCTCCACACCCTATATGACTCTTTATGTCATGCCACTAGTGTAAGCCCAGAAAACACATTCATTACAAATAAGTATAAAAATATCACAATTTAACTCAAAAACATTAATGTTGTTTTCATTCAAACATTTAAACGTATAAAATAAAACATATATTGTAGTCAATAGTAACAACAAGTTATTGTAACATAAAATTGTATGATTTTGATTTTTGAAGCTACAGCTTCCATTAGATTCAATTTTGCATTGTAGCTTTTTGACAAAACAAAGCTTAAACGCGCTAAATGTTACAATTTGGATGTATTTAATTCGTTCAATTTTTTTACGACACAACAGATGCTAAAGAGTACATAAATTTCAAAATTATTTCTCAGCAGTGCATAACTAAGCATAAATGAATAGTATAAGCTAAGAAAGCAGAGCCTTTACAAGCCCGAAATAAAAGCAAGTTTTTTCGCACATAAGTATACGTTTCTGTAGATTTGCAGAAACGTACCAAGCCATGTCCCTGGTTCGCTTCAATAAAACTATATTAGTTCCTCTGTTACTCTCGATATATATTTATTTTTGATCTTACAACTGTTACAAAATATTATTTTGTGCTGAAAGAATATTAACTCTGCTATAAGTAATTTTTTTTAAGTTTAAGTTGCAAAATGGTTTAATGATTTATTTGAATTTTGTCATACGAAAAAAAATATGTGTTTTGTTTAGTGGTACAACACAAAATAATATATTAGATTTTTAAAATAAGTAAGAAAAAGATCTCTAACTTAAATTCAATACTACTTTTTTATTACTAGAAAAAATTAAAAAAAAGAAAAAAATAGTAGTTTTTCTACATTAGCTTCATGAAAGACAAAACAACTTTTATTCATGGAGTTCATTATCACGATTTTCAATGGTTTAATTTTTTTGAGTTTATTAATGGTTGAAATTCTTTTTCTATTTCTTTTTTTATACTTTTGTATTTTACTTTATTAATATGTCAAGTATTTTTTAAATCATATACAGGATGATTTTTTTACCGTTTTTCTAAAAGTTAAGTCTAGTTTATAGTATTTTATATTTTTTATAGAAAGAATTAGATTTTGTTTGTAAATAAAATATTTTAATTAGTATCAAAACAGATGTATAAGATTTAAATTATCATTTATATTTGGTCTAAAAATAAACGGAATCATTGAACTAACTTAACTAACTATTTTGTAGAAATTTTTAAAAACATAATAAAAACACTCCTGATAAGTTTTCTAGATAAGAAAAGTTGCGGACTAGAAAGACTTTGAAGTTCTCATTTTTCTAAGATAGATGTTTTCACCACGTGTCCAAGTAAACAATCTTGAGCTTCGTTGTATGATAAAAAATTACTTTACCAAATGGTGTGAGACTAGCATTGATAGAACCATATCGATATCTCTATCAATACAACTGAAGTCTTTTACACTTGCCAGGATATTTTCTTTGTTGCATTATTTTGAGTTTTTTATCATAAGATAAATGTTCTACTGGTATTAGTTGAAACAATTTTTTTCTATTTTCAGTTTGTTTATTCGACATAACTCATCTATTAGGCTTTTTATAACGTCTAATACAACTAAGTTTAGAACTTTTGTAACATCTTAGTTAGAGTTTCTAGCCTTCTCATTATCTTTCAAATTTCATATCCTGTGTTTCAAGATTGTTTTTGTAATTCCTAAATTTTGTAAACATTCATAAACAGTATCTTTTCATATTTTACAGTTTCATTAGCATTGATTAACAATCTACTTTTTTTCTTTCATTGATTATTCAAAAATTCTGTTTATATTCTCTTTTTCTGCTATAACCTCTTTAACTTTTTGTCAGATTCAATTGAACTTTATTTTCTAATTGATAAATTATCTTTTTTTAAGTTGAGAGTTTTCTATCATTTCATGCATTTCTTCAACATGTATTTTATATTTAAGTTCGGTATTCATCTCTACCTTTATTTCATTTATGAATTATTTTAACACCTTTTCTAGGGATTCGATAATAGTTGCTATTTTAAATTGTTTATATAGATTTTTTTAAATAAATTGTTGATGTTGGAAATCAGGTTTGACATAACAACATTTTGAAATTCATAGTTTTCTTAAGCTAAAGTATTAAATTCTAGTTTTATTTTATCTGTATCTGAGATAAATTATAATGTTAGATTAGTTTAAGATTTTTGAATTTTCAAATCTATTATATTTTTTGGTTATCTATAAATTTTAATTTTATAACTTATTGGTTGTGTTAAATTTATATAAAATAGGTTGAAGAACCATTTGAAATTTTCAAGGTTAATATAAAGTTATAATAAATATTTCGGATATAAAACATAGTAAAACAATATAAGTTTCTTAAACCATCTTGTCCAACATCTTTATAGTTATTTATATCTTAATTTTCAAAACTATACAATGCGAGTAAAAACAAGTTCCAATAAGCAAACAGGAATAAAAAGCTACAAAAAGCAGACAGCAAGGAAGGCCGTTATAAGAAGTGTTCAAATCAGGAATACGTTGAAAAAATTTGCACCACTCAGCATTAAAATACGATCGTCAAGCAAGCAAAAATGGAAGAAAATTGCTTGGGAGGGAAAATTCGAAGTTAAAAGGACATTCAAGGAAGGGCCTGACGACGTTTTTGATCCTTACTATCATTTCAATACAGAGAAGCATCATGTTTGGACGAACCACCTCGTGATTAGAAGCGATACTTATTTGGATGAGATGAAACATGTAGCTTCTTTTATTGAACTGGATAGTTTGAAAAAGTTCAATCATGACTGCCTCGACGATCCTGAAAAACATTTTTATGTGGACAGTTTTAGTGGTAATATGGGCCGTGGACTGTTCGCCAAGCATGCTATACCAGCAAGTTAGTTTCAGATTTTTAGTTTTGTTTTTCATTTTACAACCTTTTTACGTCATAGTTTAAGTTTTGACTAGAAAATTCTTTTTGTAAACTATTAGCTTGGATATTAAACTTAGTAATTGCTGATTTTCAGACTCAATAATAGGAGAGTATACAGGCGAGCTTATTTCAAAAGAAAAAAAGACTAAAAGATGGCATCAGAATAAAGGGGCTACCAACTACTATTTCAGCACATGCACGAATTTTGATATTGACGCGGGCGCAATGGGCAACCATACCAGGTTCATTAACCACGATTGCGAAGAAAAATTAAATTGCAGGACAGAGTACGCTCTGATCAATGGAATTCCTAGGAACTTTATCATCAGCAAAAAAGCTATCAGAGCTAGTGAGCAACTCTTCATTTGGTACGGAGAAGGGTATTTTCGTGATTTTGATTGTGCGTGTAATTCAAAAAACTGCTTATCGAGAAACACTTCACTAGAGACCGAAAAAAATTAAGCGTACAAATTATAAAATAAACATAACATAATTATTTATACTGCTACTATATAAATTTTTTGTAATACATATACTAAAAAGAAGTTTGAAACTGATTTGATCAAAAACGTTTCATTTAAACAATCAAGTAAAATCGATTTCAGCTGACAGTTTTCAACTTCTTTTATTAGCAACTATTTAAAAAAATTGAGTAAATAAGAGTTAAAGGTTTCATCACAAAATATTCAATAAATATCAATTAGCATAGTTAAGTAAATTTAATAAGAGATAGATCAACAGTTTATAATTACATATTTATAAATTGATTAATTAGTAATTTAACTAAGATAAGCAAACGTATATATATAAAAGCAAACAATTTATATAAAAAAATAAGTGATAAAAACCAAATATAACAACAAGTAGTTGATAAGTTTTAGGTGAAATTTATTTTATTTTTTGTTTAAATAAAAATATTTTTTTAACGAATCATGTCTCTAATTTGTGTTTAATAGTTGTTATTATTTAAAAAGTACTTTAATTATTTTTTTTTATGATTGATTTCTAAGGTTTTTTATAAAATTAATTATTAAGAAACAAACTACAGAGAAAATTTTTCGTACATTTAGTTCTACAAAATAAGCAACTAGCAATAATTTTTATGAATTATTTTGAGACATAATAGAAATAACTTTCAAGTAAAACTAAAAAGTTTATAGTTTAGAAAAATAAAATCATTAACTTGTTAAAATTAAACACAATGTCTTAAATAATCGGTGCAAAAAAAATTAGTTGAATTTGTAACACGTTTTTACAAAAAAAAAAAAACAAAAAAAAACCATAACAATTATAAAATGTGAAATAAATAAAACAAAGTTTTTATATCCAGTTATAGCTGTTTTACATTTTGTAAAAACAGATCTTTATATTAAAAATTCATGTTTTTACCAACAGTATGTATCCAGAATTACTTTTGAAATAAAATTCAATTAACTTTTGCACAGTTATGTTTAGGAAGACTTCTTTCATGTTGGTGACTAAACTGTATAAAAACAAAATTTAAAAGTTGAATGACCTCTACAACATGTAAATTGACTTTAGATTATGTTTAAAATATTTTCAAAGTTTAGTTAGTTAGTAGCCATTTTTTAGGTAGAACTTTCTGCTATTAACTGTTACAAAGATACAGCTCATCTTAATAACAAAAATAGATCAAACATTTTCTATCACCAGGCCAATTTCTTTGATCTTCTAACAAATATTGGTGGTTGACAACTACAAACCGTTGTTCTGAGTGACGTACGGCCCGCGAGTGAAAGTGACCGGCCAGCTTAACGATTTCAAAATTAATACGTAATCCGGCCCGCTGAAGATAATATTACAAAATTTGCATGAAGCCTGTAACATGGTTTCGACTAAACAAGACAATAAGAGTTTGCCCTTGAAAACAGACAAAATATAGGTCCTATTATGACCAACATTAGAAGCCCTTAATATAATTAGTAAATTTAAACTATCAAAAACAAAAACTTTATATTTAGTTGTATTTTTAATAGTAAAATTATAACTATAAGTGCAAAAAAAAACATAATTTTTTATACTCTTTTATAAACTTTATCTTTAACAAACCAACATGTTTAAAATTTTTTCGTTGTTTATAATTTTTAAACGATTGAACTTTTAATTAAAAACTGCTTCTAGATTGTTAGTACAACATGAAAATTATTTTCATGTGAGTAGAACACAAGTTTACTAATTCAAGAATTTTTTGATAGAATAATGATTCACTCAGCTACCAGTAAAAAATTATATTTTGTTTTGGTTACATAATAAATATAAACTGAATGAAAGCACATTAAAAAAACTAAGCATAAGTTTACAAAAAAATTAACAGTATAAGTTTGTTTATTAAGCTGATTCACTTTTGATAAAACAAAATTTTAAAAATATTAATTTTTTTAGTATATTAAATAGCATTTTTATAGTTTGATAGAAAAAATGTCATGCAAACTTTTACTTATATCAGCAACATTACTCTAGAAAATAGATTATCATCAAAACATATTACATACTGTACGCTTTTCAACATAATATTTCTGTTATGTTACCTTTACCATAACATCATCTTCGATTTATTGGTTTTTCTGACAGATTGCTGTTCTTTGCTAGTGAACTTGGCTGGTTAAACTTAAAATGAAACTCGCAATTTTTTTTGTGCACAAAATTTTTCAAAATTGCTTTTTCAATATGCTAATAGTTATATCAATACAATAGCATTGCGACACACAATTTAAAGAGATTAGTGTTACAACATATTTTATTCGTCGGTTTACGTTACTATTCAAGTAAGATTAAAGGCAAATTTAACTTTAATTAAATATTGTATTTATATATTAATACACAAAAGTATAATAAGTAACAAATGCACTTATGTTACTAAAAGCTTTGCATTGCCCGATTTTTATGTAAATTAGGTTCTAAATGTTTCTTGCAATAAAAAAATTAAAGTCTTACTTACAGATTAAATAAACAATTTTCTATTATTTAAAGGCATCATCTGACCATATAAAAAAAAAACTTATCTCTATATTGTACATTACTTTGTTCCATACTTATAACTTTAAGTAATTTATAAGTAATAATTAAGAAAAACAATACTTAAAAATGTTAAACAAATGTATCTAGTAACTAATTAATTTATAATATGATACTAATAACTATATACAAAAAACAGGCACAAAATACAGTTTTAGTTTTACTTTTAATTACCCTTTGAAACTTTTAGTTTTACCTGCATTAAGAACGATTTAAAAAATTTAAGTGGACAAAAAAAAGTTATTTAAGTTCGTTATCACTTAAAATATTAAACTATAAAAATTTTTTAGTTTTTAAACATATAAGATAAGTATTCAGTATTCTAAACTTATAATGTAACAAAAAAATTATCATGATTCTATATATTTTTACTAATAATGTTTTGCTTATTTTTTTAAATAAAAGTATACAATTTAGCTTACTTTAAAACTTCTTAGAAAGACGAACAAGTAGAAATATTATTCACAACAATAGATGTCGGTTAAAAGTTAGTGTCATTCGTAAAGTTTGAGATATTTGATTTTATTAAACTGCTTTTTTTGTCATATTTTTGTACTAAAACATTTTTTGTCATTTAAATAACTTTACATCACAGAAAGCATTGAATTTGCTGTTTCTGTTCATAGATTCTTTGATTTTTTAAGAAAAAATGAGCATACATACTTATAGTTTTAATAACAAGTAATATTATTTTTATAAAACTTAAGTACACATAACAAATCTTTTTAACTAGTCTAAGTTTTAGTTTGATATAGTAAAACCATTTAAAAAAGCTTAGGTTACTTACATTCTTATTTTGAACTACCTGCTGAAACTAAATAAATTACTTATTCCTTTTTAAAGCAATGATAGTTTAAAAACTCTACCTCTAACTATTAACAAAAATAAAACGTCGCAAATATTTTAAATCAAGAAAATAGAAATTAATTAATTGCTTGTTAATAGAGCAACAGATGAAAACTAGGCAAAAAATATAGTTTTAGTTATCATTTACTAGATGTTTTTAAATGTTAGTTCTACTTATATTTAAAATGTTTTAAAAACTCATATGATTTATAATAACTATCTTTATTATACAATATAAAAGTTAAACAAAATTTTAAACAAACTGGTAAACTTTTGTTTTTAGACAATATCTAAAAAATGCAATTACTGTTTGATCTTATTATGCATTTAGATTTAATACTGAGAAATTTATTTTGCACTCTGAACACTTATTTAGTCAATTAATCGTATAAAACATTGGATTTTTTTCAAATTTTTTTAACCATAACAATTAATTTTTTAAACCACGTGTACACGTGTCTTGAAAATACTTACTTATTTGTTATCTTTAGTACGGTTGAAGTAGTCAAAACTACTTATATAATCTAAAATGTTTACAAAAACTGGATGCACGACTATTCAAATTCGGACAATTTTAATTCCGACAGTTCAACTTCCTAATAAAAGATTGAAACGGCTAAAAATAAAAAAGTAATGTACATCTGTCTAAAATAAAAATTGCTTTTGTAAATCAAATTAATATCTACAGGCCATTTTTTATTCTTGCAAGAAAAAAATAAAATTTTTTTGATATTTGGGTTTATTACAGTAAAAATTTTAGTAATTTTAAAATATCCTAAAAAATACTTTAGAATTGACAAAAAAAGTAGCTTGTAGATATTAATAAGATCTACATACACATTTTTTTAATTTTTTCAAATATATATTACTTTTTGAGATATAATCTTTTAAATATTTTTTTTAATTGTCGGAATTTGAGTTGTCCGAATTTGCATTGTCATGTAACCACAAAAACTACGTTTGTGAATTTACCTTGCTCACGTCACTAGAAGCTACAAAATGTAACATTATGTTACTAAATTCTATGACACATTGCTTTATTTTAGCAACGAAAACCTAAATTAAGTATATTTTTGTAGTTCTATAAAGAAGTCTTTTCACAAATTATTAAATTTCAGAATAAAAAATTCAAAATTGTTAGTCAAAATTGTTATTAGTTCTGTAAGAAATTCTCTAAATAGTATTGATATCAACATTAATTCGTTTTTCATCATGTTTTCAAATTTTTACCACGGCAAATTTAGTTAAAAAATACTTCAAATATTTGGTAGCAACAATTTATAAATCAAGCCTACAAATCAATTGAGCATCCAATAATTTTAGAATCTAAAGCCCCAAGCACATTGACAATAGACCGGCCTGTAAATTAAAGTTAAAAATAAAAGTTGTATCATTAATTTATCAACTATATAACTTGTTGCTTGTAAAAAGATCAGCTAAGTTTTAAAGATTTATAGATTAGCATATTAATATAACACAAGTTATTTTAAAACTTTAAACTGAATTATAGTAAATTATATTTAGTTCTGTTTTAGAAATAATCAAGATTATCTGGTATAATTTTATTATTAAAGGTTGTTAAATTTAATGAGCAGCTTCAGCAATTGACAAGTTTTTATTAGTTTTATTCAGAGTTGAAAATTAATTTATGAGCCAATATTTCGTTTGTTATTATCATTAGATTTATTATTATTAGATTTTTGATGACAACTTGAATAAAGGGTTACAAAACTCAAAACTTAACTAAGTATCACAATGTTTTGAAGATTGACTGCTTACATTAAGCTCATTTTATTTTGTCCTAATACTTAAATTGATATTTGAATAATATCTAACCGTAGTCCTTTACACACATTAGAGTAGTTTTTTATGTTATTGGTTTATGTATGATTTTAAAACATCTAAAAACAATCTCTTACTTTATTAAGTTTATTTTTTTTTTAATTAAGTGTAATTTCACAATGATGGTAATTTTAGAATCATATAACCTTTAATATTCCTAAAAATCAAATAAATAACTCTTTATCGACAAATTATACTACTTACATACTTGAACACTGGAGCTATTTGAAAAATTAATCTAAATTAATGCTCGCAATAGCAAGTAAAAAGTATGAGTGAAAACTTAAAGGCAACGAAGAATAAGATGAAAGAAATTAATTTGAGATGGAAAGAATAGACGTGTGTTTTTTATAACATTCATTTGAAAACTACATTAAACTGTATGCGTGGTATATACCTTACATCCGAAAAAGATTTTCTTACATCATGTCCTTTTACTAAACTTTTTAAGCGCTTCATTTTTTGTCGTTCGATAAACTTAAATTTAAATTCAAGTGTACTTAGAATAGTTTGAAAGTTTAAACAAAATATTAAGCACTAAAGAAGTTTGGTATAAATTAGATAGTATTGACATTTAAAACACAGAAACAAGAAAAGCTATCAAATAACAACTATAAAGTAATATTATGAAAAAATTAGACTAATATCTAAAAATATTGGTTCACCCTACCCTATGGTTAAAACTTAAATTTTTTAATAATTGTTTCCTAAAGTAAAGTAATAACAAATTTAGAAGTTTTATATCCTTGAATTTGTACTATAAATTAAAGCATAACTTAATTGCTACTTTTCTCAAAAGTTCATTTTTATTAGTTGATTTATATAGCAAAAGATAATTAACAGGATTTTTAATAAACTAAAATTAGTGCTAGATATATTTTCAGCAACCAATAGACTTAAAATTTCATCAACTTCAAAGGAAATTACTCAACTTTAAATGTTTTTTTACAAATATAACTGTAAAATAATAATCGAGAAACTCTTTTTCTATAACAGTTGATTTCAAAATTCAAATACTTTTTCAATCATGCAAAAAAAAAACTGTTTTTTTTAGTATAAACTTTCTTTGATTTTTACCTTTAGCAACCAACAACGTTTTTTATGATTTTTTTCATACTCAGCTACATAAAATGATAATAAATTACTTGATAGAAATTAAGAGTATCAAATATTATTTCTATAAAAACAAGTGAAAAAGATAATAGACTAATTGCTACAAAAGTAGCTGAGATTTTTAACTGTACTACTTGTTACTCAGTACAGTCTTTGATTTTTACACTTTAAAGTCAATAAGAAGCTATTTTTGCTTAAAACATTAATGTTACTGACATTCAAATTAGTATTTTTTATAGTGAGGTTAACACAGTAAACAGACAACACACTAAACAGACAACACACTGTTTATCTAACATTTACTTTATTAAACTAAAATGTTGTATTATTTTTTTTTCTTCGTTTTGTGTTATTTATATTATTTACATTATAGTTTATAATTTTTATTTAACATAAGTTAGTTATTTTCTATAAAAAGCTATTTTTTACTTTTTTATAAAAAAATTGTTTATTATAGGTTTAGCTTTATGGATTTTTATACAAAGTTTTAGTTTTTCTTGCTGTAAAAAATCACATATACCTGTTAGACTACCATGAATCACTAAACTTTCAAAGTTCTTTTTCAATCTTAAGTTTTAAAAGATAAAGCTGATACATTCTATGCTTTTTTCTTCTTCTTTTTAGTAGGAAGTAAGCATACTCAAGTGACCCTTCCAAAGTCACACCCCTGCCTCAATTTATCAGGCGTAAAATCAGTTTTTATTTTAAAACTGCAAACCGTTTAAGGTGATGAGTCTGCTTTTTGTTCTTTTATAATTACGAGAAGTTTCAAAATGATTTTTTTGTATATGTCATTATTGTAAACTTACTATTAGTTGTTTAATACAAAAATAAAGCGAAAAATTAAATAGTTTTTATAATTAATAATGTCAGTTATTTGAAATCTTTATTTAAACATGTTTTCTCTTTTAATTAGTATAACCTTTAAATTGTTATAAAAGAACTGTTTTTAAACTTTAAAGTTACGTACATACTTAAATTAAACGATATGTTTAGACTAAACAAGTTGTTTATCCCTGATTAAAGCAGTGACGATCCAATAGCTATATTTGTGTTAATGAAAGTGAAACTGTTTAAGTTATTTAATTATAAAAAATTAAGAATAAATCAATTGTATAATATCTTAAAAATAAACATATGAAAACTAGGCTCATAATATAGTTTTATTTTTACTTACATCTAAAATTTAAACCCGATTAGAAAATAACTATTTCCTTTATTAAACGATACATAAGCTTAACTAAATCATAAACAAACTGAAAAATAGGTAATTTTTAAAATTCAAACAACATCAAATATTTACCATTTCAGTTTGATCTAATCGTGCATTATAACTGGAATTCTACTATTTTCAAGTTCTTAACGTTTTTATTTAGTTATAAATCGTATATAAAACTAAATCATTTTTCAAAATTTTTAAAACAAACAATTAAAAAAATATATCTAACCACATGTACACTTTACTTATCTCATTTGTCACCCTTGATACGGTTGAAGTGGTCGAAACTGCTTACTTAAATTATAAAGTTTAAAACCAAACTATATGAGTTATAATCTCTTGTTTGATCAACAGTGTTTTTGCTTATTCTAATTATACTTTACTATTTTTTATTTATCTGAAAAAAAATATTAAGGTGTTTTATTTAAACATTTTTTCTTATTAAATACTTATAACTTTAATGTTGGTTTCCAATTCACTTGTATTAAAATATTTTACAGTATGATGTATTTTTTTATTGAAACTAACTAATTATATATTAGTTTTAAGTTTGTAAATTTATGCTTGTGTATTTACACAAAACTCTTATGGAAATTTTATTCAAAAAAGTTCCTTAACTCCTTTAATTTTTTTTATCTTTTAATATAAATAAGTATTTTTTAGAACATTAGTTTCTAATTTTCTATTTTAAATGAAATACTTTGTACAAGATCTTTATATAGCTCGAAGCAAACATTTTAAATTAGGGTTTTATTTTGAAAATAGTATATTGTACGCAAAGTTGTGAGTAAAAATTAGGTAATTATGCAAAATAGTTTAGAGTTTTCAATAGTATACTGTTTTTTATGTAAGCAAGTACTATTGATCCATAGTAGTTTGACAAATTAATTAAATAACGGTAATAGCAACACTTAAATAATTATGGAGTTTTATCAAGTTAAAAACATGTTGCTAGTTTTAGGACAGTATTTTAAAAGGTATTAAGAATCTTTGTGAATAGTTTAAACACTTAGTGAATATTTAGTAGTATCCCGTATATGAACTATTTGTTAACATGGTTGCCTTCTTTTATGATAAAAAGAAACTTCAAACTACATTATATTTCTTTTTTATCTAATGAATTAACTAATCGATGCTAACTATAACAAAGAACAAATTAATTTCACCTGATATTTTATTACACTAAACAATTTACAAGTCAATATTATCTTAAGTATAAACTAAAAAAATATCGACAAACTATTTTAATTGAAATCGCGAGATTAAAAGTTCCACGGCCAATTGAACTTTTCTTCGGCCTTTATCACATACAGGAACCACGGTTTGACGTAATTCTGTTTGGCAACAAACTCGTTCCTGTGTTCAAATGGTCGAAGCGGAGTCTTCCTTAAAAGTTTTTTATCCCATATCCAATAGTCACCGTATGCGTATGTTCTCCAGGCACTCCTGTGTTCAGCTAAAGGGTATTGGTAGTCGGATTCTTGAGGTCTGTATTGTAGGTATACACATTGTTTTATCATATAAGTGTTGATGAGAACTTCGTTCAAGAACACGTACTTAACGTTTGGCTGTGGCATTTGTTGATTTTTGTTTCTCAAATCGGACCAGTAAGCTGCCACGCCCGACCCTTCAGTCATGTAAACGCCTTTCCCAAAAAACCCCGAGTTGGAGTCTTTGAACCACTCATGCAAAATTCCCGCAGCACCTTCAACTGTGGTTCCGTGATACAGCATAAAGTTGTACCCGAGACCTTTATTCACGTCTTTAACGTTCGATTTTACTTCTTCTTTTGTATCATTCTCAATAATTTTGTACACCACAAGATCTTCTTTTGTGTAGGGAGTCACATAGTTATTATGAGAACTTATAAAAGCTTTGGCGTGTCTTTCCGTCATTGCAGGACTTAGTTCCTCTATAGCATATTTTGGAGTAGGTTTTGCGCTGTTTAAATTTATTTCAAAATTTTAGTTAGTTTTGATAAAATAATTATAGCTTATAATGTTATTATGTTTTGGTTAAAAAAACCTTATTTTAACCAAACAACTACTCTAGTAACTATAAGTTCAAGCCGGTTAACTTAGTATGCAATTTTAAAGAAAATATACCAGCTTTGAAAAATATTAGGAAGATAGATATTAAAAATTACTAAAAATACTAATTAAAAGTTTCTTATTTTGTTTCTAATAATTTAGTTTTGTTTTCAATGCAAAAAAAATAAATTAGTTTAAACTGTGGGATATATTTTAGTTTGAGCAATTATTTAAATCTTAACTTTAAGCAGCATTTTGAAATAAAAGTTGAGTATATACAAATTGGAATTTTAATAAAAAAAAAATCTCTCAATTTAATTTTCTCAATTTTATTATGTTCGCTTCTACCATTTAGGACTAAGTTATGTACCAACAAGCAAAATTTATACTAAAATATTGTATATAACTATTGGTTTTAGTATCCATTGTTCTCTTTGACAAAAAAAGTTTCAATAGCATGTAAAACAAAACATAACGAAAACACTGATAAGTTAAAATTACTTATCTTAGAAACTTTTAAACTACTAAATACAAAGATGGAAATTACTTTTAAACATGAAAAGTAATCAAGTTCTGAAAAACACAAAAAGATTAAATAAGATAGAAATGATAAAGTATTTAGTTTAGACTAGATCTAAAACTTAATACTTTGCCTTTACATCAACCACATGACAGTCAAAAGTAGTTATATGTGAAAATTGGCTTTTTACTTAATATAAATTAGTTTATTTTTAAAAAAATACAAAACAAACCTCAATTTCTTTTTAACTTCAAACGCCCATTCCTCTTTCGAATTCCATTCTTCAACCAATTGCTGACTAACTTTCGTCTCTGGTACCACAAAGCTATCGTTTCTACCGCTGTAAATTACATTTTAAGTTGTTTTTTTTTTATTTGTGTTAAAAATTATATTGTTAATGTAGTTTTATAAAGCAGGCGTATTTCAGCTAGTTTAAAGTAGTTATTTTTTCAAGCTAAAACTGTTCAAATCAGTTTTACTAAATACATGAAAAGGTTTCTTCGAAAACTAAAGCACAACCACAAAGCCACAAAGTTTACGAGAGACAAGACTGTACTTGAAAGAAGTTATAACTGCTAAAACAAAAACTTGAATAATGAATATACTTTTACAACGTTAAGTCCATCTAATTATTTTTTATTAAGACAAATTGTTCAAATAGTTCCTCTATAGCATATTTTGGAGTAGGTTTTGCGCTGTTTAAATTTATTTCAAAATTTTAGTTAGTTTTGATAAAATAATTATAGCTTATAATGTTATTATGTTTTGGTTAAAAAAACCTTATTTTAACCAAACAACTACTCTAGTAACTATAAGTTCAAGCCGGTTAACTTAGTATGCAATTTTAAAGAAAATATACCAGCTTTGAAAAATATTAGGAAGATAGATATTAAAAATTACTAAAAATACTAATTAAAAGTTTCTTATTTTGTTTCTAATAATTTAGTTTTGTTTTCAATGCAAAAAAAATAAATTAGTTTAAACTGTGGGATATATTTTAGTTTGAGCAATTATTTAAATCTTAACTTTAAGCAGCATTTTGAAATAAAAGTTGAGTATATACAAATTGGAATTTTAATAAAAAAAAAATCTCTCAATTTAATTTTCTCAATTTTATTATGTTCGCTTCTACCATTTAGGACTAAGTTATGTACCAACAAGCAAAATTTATACTAAAATATTGTATATAACTATTGGTTTTAGTATCCATTGTTCTCTTTGACAAAAAAAGTTTCAATAGCATGTAAAACAAAACATAACGAAAACACTGATAAGTTAAAATTACTTATCTTAGAAACTTTTAAACTACTAAATACAAAGATGGAAATTACTTTTAAACATGAAAAGTAATCAAGTTCTGAAAAACACAAAAAGATTAAATAAGATAGAAATGATAAAGTATTTAGTTTAGACTAGATCTAAAACTTAATACTTTGCCTTTACATCAACCACATGACAGTCAAAAGTAGTTATATGTGAAAATTGGCTTTTTACTTAATATAAATTAGTTTATTTTTAAAAAAATACAAAACAAACCTCAATTTCTTTTTAACTTCAAACGCCCATTCCTCTTTCGAATTCCATTCTTCAACCAATTGCTGACTAACTTTCGTCTCTGGTACCACAAAGCTATCGTTTCTACCGCTGTAAATTACATTTTAAGTTGTTTTTTTTTTATTTGTGTTAAAAATTATATTGTTAATGTAGTTTTATAAAGCAGGCGTATTTCAGCTAGTTTAAAGTAGTTATTTTTTCAAGCTAAAACTGTTCAAATCAGTTTTACTAAATACATGAAAAGGTTTCTTCGAAAACTAAAGCACAACCACAAAGCCACAAAGTTTACGAGAGACAAGACTGTACTTGAAAGAAGTTATAACTGCTAAAACAAAAACTTGAATAATGAATATACTTTTACAACGTTAAGTCCATCTAATTATTTTTTATTAAGAAAAATAAAACAAATTGCTCTTCTACTTATTTGAATAAGGAATTGGTTTAATGCTTTATGTATTTGTTTATCTTTTCCTTACATATACATAATATTAAGTATGTTTATTGTTTTAGTTAGATATTTGTAAAATGAAAAATAAAAAAAAACATTTTACTGAACTTAAGTCGTTCAATTTAGTACCAACTGTCCACTAATTGAATAAAAAAACCAAAGGGGGGACAATGCTGTCCCATCTTGAATATTTTAGGCTACAATAAGCACAATTAAGCCAATAAGGCATTAACATCATATAAAAAAAAAGACAAATAATTTAAAGAAAACAGATTGTAAAACAAATAATAATAGTAACTTCGTTTTGTGTATTATATAAAAACTTACTATTTCATTTCAACTTCATAATAAACAACACCATTTATTAATTGCTTCTTCAAGATTTTTGAATTTTCTGGTGTATATTTGTTTTCTTCCATCTTATTTTAATTTAATTTGCTTAGGTCTTAAAGAAAACAAATACATATTTGAATTAGTTTATTTTATCAACGGATATCTGAAACAGTCTCAATACCCTCTGTTACTTTTCATTAAAGTAAACCTTCAAAATATTCCATTAAAAAAAAGTTTATTAAGTCATTGCTGTTTATATTAAATAACTAGTTGTAAGATTAAGAATTTTTATTCAGCTTATCATACATGAATAACAGTGGTTTTATAAATTAGATTTTGTTTGATTAGTAATTTTTTTTTTAATTACTTTAACTAGCTACATGAATTTAATAACACATATGGGCTAGAAGCAAAAGAAAAAGTCCTAAACTGTTTAAAGCTTTTTACGTTTTAAATGATGAAATTTAATCGTTATTTGAAATATAATAAAAAATAAACAGTTTAAAAATAGTTTATTAAGTAAACCAATATACTTTTAAAGATTCTTGGTACTCATTACTATAAAAAGAGATGTTGAACTTTTTATTTTAAATGTAATTTTTAAATGGTTTACATCATTTAAAAATTATTAGGCAAACTTATTAAGTGTTATAAACAAAGACATATATTGGGTTTAAGAACTTTATAGATAAGCTGGTTATTGTCAATGACAAATGTAAGTTGTTTTTCTAATTGCTAACCACTATCAAGAACCAATAAAATAATAAATACATTTGTGTTGACAGTAGAATTTGAATCAAGTATACTTTGAAGGTTTTATTTTGACTTAGTTTTGATAAAGTTAAGTAATAAAATGAATTTTAACTATTTCTGTTCTTAATAAACAATAAATTTATTTATATATGTTAAAATGAAATACAGTTAAATTTTAGAATACTCTGTAATACATTGTAGTTAAATGTGTTTTATTTTCCTAAATGATTTTATTTACTTATTTTATCTACATAAGTAAAGGATTAGTAAGAAAAAATTTGTTTACTTTTCAGTTAAGTTTTATCACAAAATTTTACTTAAGTTATTTTTAACAACTTTAATACAAAATTAAGGGATTTTAGATTAAAAAACTTATAGCTATAGAAATAATTTTGATAATAGACTAGACTAAATAATAACTGTTAAAGTTTTATAAAATGATTAATTAAATTTTGTTAACATATCTTTCTAAATTTATGTGGTTTAGAAAAAAAGGTATCTAACTAAACATGTAGTTAGAAAGACGTTATTAAATTGATTCGATTATTAAACTTGTAACCAAAAACTTTTGTCAACAAGATAATTTACTAAATATTTGAGAATATTAAGATGTACTAAAACTATAAAAACATGTTTTGTAATCATTTTTATGAGCACAGAAAATCTAATCAGAATTTCTATTTTATTGTTATTCACTATTTTAAAAAGCAATCAAGAAGTAATTTGAGTTGAGTAAGTGAAAACAAATGACTAAATAAAAAACTTTTTTGTTTACTACAAAGATAACACATGTTAAAGTAATTTTCTCATAATTTTATAACTTAGACATAACATATCAGAGAAATTATTTAATTCCGAAAACTTTGTTTCTATTATTAGTAATTTACAAAAACATATTTCTACAGTAAAGAAATTATGTTGATTACTGGAATAAATAACTATTTAATCAATTTTTAAATCTGTTATTTACAATATTTAGCATGAAAACCACAACACACTACACCGTTTTTTCATTAGGTTTAGTTTTTTTTTAAACCTTAAGTTTAATTTTATTTTATGCCCATATTATAAATTAACGTTTAAATTGATTAGTAGTCAACACTGAAAGTATTACAAGTAAGTAGGTTAAAATAAAAACAGGCTACTTTCATCAAAAACGACAGCAGTATCAAAAAAATTTTGAATCAAAGTAATCTTTAAAAGAATTTTGTTTTTTTTTTTGCGCACTATAGCAAGTATTCAGTAAGTTTAAAGTTAAACTAAAAGTTTAATTTCAAGGTTTATGCTTATGGATAATTAAAAATTAAAAATATTTTTTGGATGAACTGAATATTTTAGTTACAACAAGTTAACAAGTTATATTTACTATTAAGTCTAAACTTATTGGTCTTTTTAAAAACTTATTGAATTTAGTTTTTAATATAATTATATTTTTTTTTTATTTAAACTAGTTAATAGAAATTATCATTTCAGGAGTTGACCAAAAGATAAAACAATTCATTTCGTATAATTAATGTTAAACGCTTTAAAACACAATAAAACATAAAGAAATATTACGTTCATCACGAATATATTTTACAGTTGAAATGTTTTTTATAGCATAGGTTATGTACAATTACTTGCATCTTATAACTAAAACAAAAATTTTTTCTTATTTTGAAATGGTGAGGTATCATAATATTTTCTCAGCTGTGTCTGATGTTTTTAAGTTTGATTTTAACTATTTGAGTTTTTTATTTTAATATATAATGAGTAAAGCAATATTGTTTATTAGTACGACACAAGTAAACCGTCACGCATAGAATACAGAAATTTTATGTGTTGGATCTAATCTTTTGCAAGAAATTTATTAAATAAGCAGTCAAAGTTGGTAGTAAAAAATGATACAGAATTCTTTTTCACAGAATTCTTTTTAGCAAATCATTATTTTTAATATCCTTTTAAGAAGTAAAAGAGATAGTTTTTCCTAAACTATTTATTAATTATCAAGTATAATCAACTAAAATATATTATTCGCCAAGAATAGAACAATTCAAGTTACATCCATGAGATCTCAGTTTAAACTTTATAAAATTATTACAAGTTACATTTACAACAAACTTGTAATTTAATTTGTATGCTTGAAAAATAATGAGTAAACTAGTTGAAAAAGATAAAATGAATTATTTTAAGGTAGTCTGTCTTTTTTATAGTAGAGATTTGACAGTTTTTAATATTGTGATGTACACTTAATAAGCTCAGATTATGTAGAACAATGGTGGATTCAGAAACAGAATCAAAAACTTATTTAAACATTGTGTTTAAATAATAACTCAAGCAATATACAACGTTATTCATTTAAGTTCTATTTTAAGAGATTTAAAGTTTTATTTACAATTATTTTTTATAATTACCTTAGTCACAGTAAGGAACGAACTTCAAAAGATAGTATGTCTACTTAAATTCAAAGAAGTTATGGTTTATGTTTTACTTTTGTTTAAACATCTTCTTAAGTTATAAGTTACGGTGAATTGTTTTCAATTTTACATGTTTAATAACTATTTTTAATAGATTGAAAATTTATTTTCGGATTTAAAAATCTTAAAATGTATTCATTAATTATCTTTAAAGCAATTAATTCTTCAAAATAATTAAAATTTTTATACTTTAAACGAAAGATCTATGTATCTCTTGTTTTTAGTTTTTGTAAAAGAATTAAGAAAGTTTTTTTTAAACCAATTTTATTAAATGTACTTAGAAAAGAAAACTAGATACATAAAAAAATATTTTTTACGTTTGAATCAAGATCAAACTTTACTGTTTAAAAAGAACCAAAATAGAACATTAATTCGAACGAAAATTTAACAAAATAAAACCAAATACATTGCTAAAGACACCTTTACACTCATAAAATATAGTAAAAAAGCTATTCTAGTGAGATCAAATTGTGGTGGAGAAATAAAAGCTTTTCAGTTGTTTTGGAAGCAATCGATTACGCTTAGGTAATACAAATTACTAGTTTAAGAATGTACAATAGCAGGTATTGCGAAAAGATATATTTATAAAAGAAAACAAAGATTTAAAAAAGATAAATTATAAAATAAAAATTTACGAACTTTAAAACTGTAAGATTCAATAATCAAAAACTGTTTGTTATCAACTAATAAGGCAGTAAAGAGCTGTAAAGACTTTTATACTCCAGGGTTTTCAAGGCAATAAAATAATAGCTTAAAACTTGAAGTAGCTGAAATGAGTTAAGTAAATTGATTTACCTACTGGATTCATAATATTGGATCCGCATATTATTTTAAATTATAAAAGATTATAATATTTAATATCTTAGTTGTTTCAATAAGTTCTAACTGAATCCAGCGTTGAATTTAAAAAACCAATACTCAGCCAGATCAGTAATCTATATCCTTTAATCTGATTAGTTTAAAAAAGAAAGAGAATTGTTTCGTAAATTAAAGATAAAAATATAAAAACTTTAGTGATCTTTTAATAAAAACGTGCATGATGCTAAAATTTATTTAAATGAAAGAAAATTATCGAGAAAGTATAAAACAAAATACATAGTGAAAAATTTATATATATTAAATGATTTTATGATTTAGTTTTTAAACAATTATTTTAAGTGATCTTTTATAGAAAACTAACAATTAAAACTTATAATAAGTCATATTCTACCGTGATTATATATTATATTAAAAAAAAAAAAAATATTGTAAAAAAGTATTTTAAACCAAGTTGGTTGTACTTTTTGTATTGTGTTTAATCAACATTACTATAAATACAAAAAATAGTGTGAGAAATCGGCAACCACCAAAATTCTACATTTCAAACTATGGAGTAATATTAGATTATTAAACGTGTCAAGGTAAATAAAAAGTATGTTTTGTTTATTTTAATTATTAAAACGACCCCTTCATACTTATTTCTAAAAATGAAATCAGAAAACTGCAATAAAAAACGCATAAACGTTTTAAAACTAGATAATAAAAATTACGAGCTTTTATTCTTAGCACGAAGTAGATTTAATAGCTTTAAGGTGTTTGTTTACAGAACTAATAAGTTGTTCATTGCGTAAAAACTTACAATAAATCTCAGAATTGACAAAAGAATCATTTTTCATGCAACGTCTTTCTATTTACTTTTTTCCAACTATTTCACATAATTTTTTAAATATTATAAATTACTAACTAGTTAAGTAGAAAAACACACAATTTGTTCAATTAGTTTACTAAAAGAGTACAATATACCAAGTAACAACAAAATATTTAAAATTTGCAAAATGTCTATTTTTAATAGTCTAGTTTTAGTTTGTTGTAGAAATTTTATCAAATACTTTAAGTAAGCAATTAATTATTTTCATGAAAAACAAAACATAACTATTTTAAATAATTACGTTTATAATATCACATACGAAACTAATTTTCAATGTTTCAGACCAGATAAGTTTCAATTAAAAGTGAAGTCTACAATAACAAAAACATAGTTATTTTTAATTTAAGCTTATAAAAATCTGTACGATAACTTTGAAAACATAAATATAAGGGTTAGGGGCTATAGTGATAGTAAATAGTTATATATATCTAATGAAAATTGTTATCAAAAAAAAAAATATATATAATAAATAATAAAAAATAAAGTTTAGAAAACTTATTGGCCGAGGGTAACGGTTAGGGGTAAAAGTTATAGCAAAAAAAAAAAATAAAGTTAATTAACACAATTTTATATTTTTTATATGTTCTTTTAAGTGAGCAAAAATGACCCTCTGTGCAAAAATGTCCCTTCGCGCTAAATTAACGCTCATGCAAAGTTTTCCACTCGTGAAAAAGTTACCTGCGTGCAAAAGCGACACAGTGCAAAAAAATCTTCGTGTAAAAGAGTCTACAACCCGATTTATAGATAGTGTATTATTTGTTCATTACTTTGTAATTATTTTTTATGTCCTTATTTTTTAAAGATGTCATTATATCTAGATAAAGCTATTTTCTTTAAAAACTAAATATAGGCAAAAGTTTGTTAGTGCAAAATGAAGCTCAACTTAAAAACAAATATTTTTTCTAAAAATCAGTAAATTCAAACTCAAGCGACAGACTGTTGAATTTAGAATAGTTTACCGTTTTAATTTGTCTAGATATTTCATTATATTTTAATAGAAATGTTTTAAGTATTTGTTTTAAATAAACTGTTGAAAGATTTATAAAAATAATCCATTATTGATAAGAAAAATCAAAAAGATTTTTGCTTTGTTTATGCATAAAGTACTAACAAAAATTTTTAAATAAGTAGAACATAAAAAAATTTCTTGACTACAAAAATTTTTACTAAAATTTTCCATTTCAATTATAAGAGAAGTGAAAAAAAAACTTTAAAAACTTTTGTAGCTGATTTTCTTAACAATATAGCATTTTGTATTCAATAAAAATGTTTAATGTTTAACATTGATAAACATTTCAGAAATATTATGAACTAATATTTTTTGTTTTATCAATTACTTTAAGAATACAATTAAAAATTATTAGCTTAGAAAGTAGGCTTGTAAAAGTGCTAATTTAAAAAATTTCAAACTATAATTAAGGTTTTATTTCTTACAAGAATTTAGTATAATTTAAGTGAGTAGAATTTGATGTTTAGCAGATAATTATTTTATTAAAAAAAGTATGTTAAAGCGAAAGTTTCCGATTTTGTTTCTGGCACTTTTCATTACTGTTTTATTGGCATTTTCAAAACAATATAGCATTTTTTATTCAAGAAAACTGTCTAATGTTTAACAATAATAAAAATATTAGGGCTATTATAAACTAAGATTTTTTGTTCTATCAGTTACTGTAACAATACAATTGAATGTTATAAGCTTTGAAAGTAGGCTTGTAAAAGTACTAGTTTAAACAATTTCAAACTATAATTAAGCTTCGTATTTCTTACAGGAAGTTAGTATAATTTAAATGAGTAGAGCTTGATGTTTAGCAGATAATTATTTTATAAAAGAAGTATGTTAAAGCGAAAGTTTTCGATTTTGTTTCTGGCACTTATCATTAGTGTTTTATTGGCATCAGAGATTGAAATTGAATGCAATAAAAGTTGCACTAATATAAATGATGAACCTACACAAATTAAAGCTACAGCTAGTTAAAACATTATAATTTTAGTAATTTATGTAGTTCATAAATATGTTCAAACGCCTATAATAGGTTATTTATATATTTATTCCATGATTACAAGTTACATCAACCTATGAAAAACTTCATATCAAAACAACAAAGTTTTTCGATACTTTTATATTTTTATAACAACAAAATGTTAAACTTTACAAAACAAAGATATATAGATTTTTATTGTCTAAAAAGTAAACTAAACAAACTAAAAAATAATATTATGTTATTTTGAGTACTTTAAAAAGTTCTAATTTTTATAAATGCATTGCTAATTTTTGAACTTGTTAGAAAAAATAGCTAGCTTTACTTTAGGTAACTTTTTAAAACAAACTTTTTATATACAGTATAATTACCTCAAGTTGAAAAATATTACTAACTGTTACTAACAACAGAAACACAGTATCATGAAAGCTAAATGTAAAACTGCTTAAAGAGGTCTACTAATTATTGATAATTATTCGTAAATGAAAAACAACACTTTTTTACAGACTGTCATATTCTAAAGTTTTTGTTTTTTTTTTTATTAAATGTTAAAACTTTATTGTTTATCTTGCTCCTATGTTAATTAGTTTGATTACGTAGTTTATTATGTCTCCGATACTTTTTATAAGTTTAACAACCAAATTTATAAATTGAACTGAACTTTTTACTCGCTCTTAAATATGGAACAGATTATTTCTCCACTCGATGAAAATCAGTCTTACGATGTGTGGACCTGTCGAGTTCCTTAATTCTACCAGTACAAAACATATTTCCTTTGGACTTTAACAAACGACACACAATACGGTGTCTTTCATAAATACTTTGACAACAGATTTTGGCAGAATAATGTCACAGTGAAAAAGGAAATCTTTAAACAGGTGACTAAGTACAAAAGAGATCCAGAATATGACCCGTGGTTTCTCAAGCATAAAAAATGGACCAAAGATTACAAATTTACGAGTTACGAGGAAATTTGCGATTATTGGATTAAAAACAAAAATGCGCCTCTTTTGGGCGGAAAGATGGAACAAATTGTAAAAGGTTTTTTTTTTATCTCTAATAAAATTTCTCTTAAAAACTTAGTGTAAAATAATTAAAATAAAAGAATATTTTATAAACTATCAAATAATTAAAAAAGCATAATACAGAGGTATTTTTAAAATAAAAAAACTTATAGTAATTATTTTCAATAAAGTGTGAAGATATATGGGATATGTAATACAGCCTCATTATAAAAGCTTCCAGGTGTTTTGTTTTTAACAAATAAAAATATTAGCTCTTGGTTCAGCACTACTTTCAATAAAAAGTATAAGCATGAGTAGCTATTCGTATGAAATTAAAAGTCAATTAAAACGCTGTTAAATGTTACTAGGTGATTTTTTTAAAACTTTTACAGGCAAAACTTGGTCGTCGACTAGCCTTCAAGAACGCGTTTACCACCTTTATGCTTGCGATTGCGGCTGGGGATTTTGGGGATGGTTCTGGCATGGGCAGAATTGTTTAACGTGGCATACCCAGTTTACTGCAACGTTAACGAAAGAAACGCTGAAGTATAACACACAATCGATGCAGATTGAGAATAATCCAAGTTGTCAGTGGGAGAATTTGAAAGACGGAAATGGCAAAGAAAGAAAGTTTGAACGGTCCTGCAAGACCCAGTATTCTGTTATCAGGTTGATAAAAGTATTGGTATGATCGTAAGAAATAATTGTATCTAACTTTTTTTTTTCATTACTGCTGCAATAGAGTTATTTGAAATTTCATCAAGTTTTACTTTACATCAATTTTGTCTTTAGGTCAAAGTTTTTCTTGTTATTTAATATATTTTTGCTACTTAATTATGATTTTATATCAGATTTATCGAAGAAGAGAATGGAAAAAAAGTTGAACTTCCAGACAAAACGGGTTGTTCTAAGGTTTGTTTATTAAAATTAAATACTGGTTTTATACAGTTTTTGTTATTGTGCGGTTTACTAACAAAAATTATGTATTTATAATTTTGGCTAGTATCAAAATTATTAAAAACAAGCAATCTGTTACCATTTTTATTTGTTGTATTAGAAAACTAATACTTATTATAATTATTTCTCTTTAGTTTTTCTTAGTTTTAATTTCTATTTACTATATGAGACTTTAACTATGTTTTTTTATCTAAGCTGGACAAAACAATGCAGCCACAGAACACTTTTATACAAATATTCAACAAAGAGAATTTACCTTTTATTTTGATTCCAAGTTTGGGGCTTTACTTGAGAAATTTCTGGTTTTGCAGTTATCGATTAAGGTATTTGTTTTAATTTTTCTAAACATACCACTAAAAAAGTATATAATAGAAATTATTTTTTTCCTACAGTAAATATTGTAAAAAGTTAAAGTTGACTTCGTTTTTATTGTTTTTTCATACTTATACATTTATTATTGTCTAATAATAAATACAAACTCGGTTATAAAACTATTTTAGTTTCTTATAGATTTTATATATAAATACAGTAGGGCATCAATAAGGTACGCACTTAATCTTTAAATTGATTTTTTTTTTTCGAAAACTTGAATTCTAAAATTTTACAAAATAACGACAATAAATCGTAATAAGACTATTGCAAATATAAGAAAATTATTTTTGGTATTATTTGATAAATATGTCGTAAGTTAAAGATATATAAATGGAATAGCTATTTTATATTTTGTGTGATAAGGGTAAAAATCTTCTTAAAATTGAAAGGTACTTATTTGACGTAGATACCCATTTTTGCCTAGATATAAGGTGCGCACCTTAATGAAATCACTAACGTAGTGTTACTTGAAACTGTTTTTTAAATTTAAACAAATTAGTAAAGTGTAAAATTTATACTGCAAATAAGATTTAACCATAAATATTTATAAATTTGTAAAGTTCAGTAGTAATACCAGTTTTCTTAAGTTTAGTTTTGTAGTTTTACTTTGTAAAAAAATAAACAATTAAAAACTGTAATGATAAAAAGACTTCAAAAGATAAAATAAGTTTTATCCTCTGTTGTACTTAAAATTTTTAACGTTTATAATTTCAAACTGATATAATTTTAGTTCGTGTCACCAAGAATACAAGACATTGCTATGTACTACAGACGGGCACATTGTTGCGACTAAAGAAGATTCAAAAGAGCTAAACGAAATTAAAAATTCACTTTTTAAAAAATACTATATATTTCATTATTGTTAAGTTTTTTTACCAGCTGGTTCAAAGGATGCTTTATAAACATATTTTTTAACACTAAACCTCGTAACCAAAACTGTACTACATAAGCAATGATAACAAGCTTTCTACTTTTCTAAATTTTCCAGAACAATAAAACACAACACTTTAGCTAATTGACTAAAACAGATTTTATTCTTAATTTTTGTAAGTTAAATACTTTTAGAAAGTGCTTAAAAATAAAACTACAATTTATTTTTGAAATTACGTTTACAATGCTTGTATATTTTATTTTAAACCAATTTTTTGTTGATTTGTTTAGTACTATTTTCATAGTTATAAATCAGCCATGGGCGTATCCTAATTTCATTGTTATTGACTTAAAAGAGAAAAGATGTGCTTTAAGTTTACTTGTTAAATTTACATATATTTAATCTTCTTCAAAAAAGTTGTTTGTTATATGTTATCAAAAGTTTTAGTTTAACTACATAGTTAAATAAACAATAAATCTACAAACTTACAATTTTTTAAGAAATGTTATCGTATAGTTTGAAATTTTCAAGACGTTTCAAGTTTATTATGACCTAAGAGTTTTTTAAGACCGAACATAATTGAATATATACTATGTTAGTTATAACTGTGAGTGTATAGCATTCTGATAAATGAGTTTGTAAATTCCGAAGGCGCTTAAATTTTTAATAAAATTTATATTGAAAAAAATTGTTTGTTATGCAATAAGATGGTACTTAATTACATTTAAAGGTCTAACTATATCTGATTTATAGGTTAAGTTTTAAGCTGTAAAAAATAAAATTTGTTATTTTTTTAGCCAATTTAGAAACTTTTTAAAAACTCAACAATCAATATAAGAAGGTAATATTAGAGAACTGAAGGTATAAAGGTTACAGTTCCGTTGTTGGTTGTTATAAACGTTCATTTAATACTTACTTCTAAAAATAGATTCATCAAACTCCTATAAAAATATTGCAAAAAGCATTGTATAAAACATGTAAAACTATATAATAAAAAAATAAGAGCTATTTACTTCAAGCGCTAATTGGTTTTTTTAGTTTTAAAGCTTTTGTTTACACGACTAATTAGTTCTTGCATGCGAAAAATATACAACAAATATCAGAAGCGACAAAAAAAAGTTTGTCATGAAAATTTTTCAACTTACTCGCTAATTCGTAGTTTATATTGTTCTTTGTGTAATGTTAACAACTTTTTTTGGCTTAGCAATTTTTTTGTTACTTGAAAATTTCTATAAAGCTACTAAATATGTTTTACGCAACAATAATGTAAAACTTGCTCAAAAAATATATAAATTTGTTAGTTCTATTATAATTAAGTTTAACTAACTTTTAATGAAAAATTTTAAATATTTTGGAAAGAAATAACATATTTCTAACTCTAAGGTTATTATTAGTGAAAAATAAAAAAATAAAACTTTGCAGCTATTTTGTACACTATCTTATAACTTGAACTTATATTTAAGTACAAAATACTTTAAATCTTACTTAATATAAAATAATTTAACTTTTTTTTAATGCAAAACAAATGCATAGCCTTCTTGCTTGAAATTAAAAAAAAAATACAAAAGTGTTCGATTTCTAACTAAACTGAAGTTTTTACGTTAGTATAAAACAAAAAACCTCAAATCTAATCAATTAATTCCAAAAACATGTAATTGAGTAATTTTTCTTAGTTGCAGACATTATCATACTTTTGTTTTATTAGGTAAGCTATAACTAATATCTTTCTTTACTTATAAAATTAGGTTCTTATCTTCTATAAATTAGCTATGTTCATTTTAACAACTTAAAGTTTTGGTATGGGAACTTATCATATACTTTTTATTGCAATCAGAGTCTGAAAATAAAATAACCGCAACTGCACCAATGTAAATAAGAATATTTAAAAGTGAATGCATCAGTTAAATGGTTAAGTTTATTATATCTATTAAGTTGAATGGATTTCAATTTAAACGAAATTCTTTATTAAAACTTTTTTTATCCCATAGTAATTGTTTTATAGTTTTATTAGTGTTGAACTTTATTAATGTCGGTCAAATACAGATTAAAATAAATATTCTTTATATATTTAGTTTAACTAATAATAAAAATTTAAAATTTACATTAATCATACTTGTAGTTTTTAATAACAAGCATAATTTATTTAAAACTTTACTTAAAATGATCTAATTGCATTTACAGACTGTCAAATAAATAAAAAGTTTTAAAAGTTTTCATTAAATTACCAATTATTAAAACTCACCGAAACTTAGTAACAAGAAAGCAGTAAAAGTTTGTACGGTGTGCGTTTTAAATATTCATATTTTTAATTTATTTTCTAAACATGTTTTGAACATTTTGTGTTAACTACAAGTTGTTGCTTTTTTAATGAATCATAATAGTTTTTAGTTATTTCGTACAAAAGTGTGGGTATAAAACAAATGTAGAACTTTTTTAAACCAGTACAGTTTCTATCAATTATAAAATTTCCAAATTAAAAATCAACATTATAAAAATTTATCTTCAAAAGTCTGAAAAAATTAATTATCTGTATATCATTAGTTTAAAGTTTCTGTGAAAAATGTTATATGTTTGTTTAAGACGGAAAATTTTTAAATGTTTACACAAAAACTCATTGCGGCAAATTAGTTTTTATTGTTGAGAAAACAAAATGTGAAAACTCATTAAGTCGTTTAGTTTTACCTGCTGTTCTTGCTTTTTTGAATATGTTTTTTTTAAGCATTTTTTCTCAAAACATAGTATAATGTGACTGATTTTGTTTTACAATTTTCGATTATTCATTTTTACGCTTATCAGTTTTTTTAGTACAAATTTGGTAATAGCCTAGCCTCATAATTCAAAACAAAATTTCTTCAGTTCTTAATGATTTAAATGCCCATAAACTAAATTTAGACCATGTTTTAATAAATTTAAAGCTTTTTATGTATAGAAAGCATTGTTGTAGCTTATAACAAGAAAACTAAAACCTCAATTTACATTTTCATTGACTATTCAATGTCCACGATCAATGTCTAACTATATTTATATATTTAAAGAACAGTACTTTGTATGTACATTACTTTTTATTGGTTTTTGTTTTCTTCGTTTATCTAATTAGGTGTTTATAAATTCATTATAACTCGGTAACGATAGATTTCTTTTTGACTTGTTTACAGCCAAATAAAAAAAAAATTATATATAAAGTAAAGCTCAGTTTAAAAACAAATGTTTTACTAAAACAGCTTGGTCAATATAATTTAAGTTAAGCAAAAAATTTTTATATAAAATAAAATAATATAAGTTATAAATAATCAATTGAATTTTTTCTACATAATTTCCTTTGGTTTAATAGCGCTTTTTTAATTTTTATTCTAAACAAACAATATAAATTTAAAATTACCCGTAATATTAGTATAAAATTTATACAAATAACTACAGATTTTTTTTTGTTATAGTTGTGCAAAAAAAAAAATATTATTTTCTCAATAGTGGAATTTTTGAATTTTTATTTACAGAAAATTTTACAAAAACTTTACAAAAATTTTCCACTACAAATATAAAATGAGAGAAGTAATAAAAAAGTATTATAAGTTATATGAAAACTTATTGCTAGTTTACTTTGAAAGTAATCAGTTTGTATTTAACATAACTCTGCAGTGTTAAAATTAGTAATTACTTAGCATATTTATTTATTAAAACTTAGCTTTTTTTAAATAGTGTAACTATCAACTTGATTCTTACTAGTACAGTCTTATTGAGTAAAATTTGATGTATAGCAGTTAAATGTTTTAAAAAAAGTATGTCAAAGCAAAAATTTAAAATTTTGTTTCTAGCTCTTGTCATTGCTGTTTCATTGGCATCAGAGTCTGAAACTGAAAATAATGAAAATTGTTCGAATCTGAATAACGAATCTGCACAAATTAATGCAACTGTTAGTTTAATTCTACTTTTAGAAAAAACTTGCAGTTTTTGAAATATGTTTACACGCGTATATCGCAATAACTGTACATGTTTTGTTATAAAAACAAGAAACAACAAACTCTTTAAACTCTCAAAAGAGTTTGTAACAAGTTTAAATGTTTCCAACACTATTTAATTTAAATTTAACAAATTGTATGACAAAACGATACATAAAGGTATATTTTTTTAATTAAAAAAGAAAAGATGTATTAGATTCTCTTTCAAGCTTTTGTCAAACAAGAAGACTTTTAGTCATTCGTTAAATATAACTTACAGAAATGTATTTATTTATTTTCTTTTGCATTGCTTTTTTTATTTTTTTTGACAAACTACCTAGCTTTAATTTAGGTATCAAAAATAAAAGTTTTAAGCTAAAATTAGTAAGTATTAACACGTTTTTTTGGACTAAAGCTGAGAGTATACATTTTTATTCACATTACGACTATAATAATTTTAGATACTAAAAACTATATGGGAATTTAAAAAAAATCTATGTGTAAAATTATGACTTAAGTATGCATACATGTAGTTCTTGAGTTTTTTGTAAAGATTAATTTTTTTAGCCCACTTGCTCTATATATATAGACTAGTTTGATTTTGTGCATTTTTTTTTATTAAAAGGATGTTTTCATTTTGAAGTTTATCAATAAAAATCATAAATAGTATTGAAAAATATACTTGCACTAAAATCCGTAATAGATCATTTCCAAAATCGATGAAAACCAGTCTTATGATGTATGGACCTGTAGAGTGAAATACTCCTATCAATTCAATACATATTTCGTTTGGACGCTAGAAAAAGACCCGGAATACGTTGTCTATCCTAAGTACTTTGATAACAGGTTTTGGCAAAATAATGTCACAGTGAAAAAGGCACTGATGGAAGAGATGACTAAGAGCAAAAAAGATGCAGAATACGACCCGTGGTTACTCAAGCATGAAAAATGGGCGAAAGATTACAAATTTACGAGCTACAAGGATATGTGCGATTATTGGATTAATAACAAAAATGCGCCTCTTTTGGGTGATAAAATGGAAGAAATTGAAAAAGGTAAAGATTTTGCTAAAGTGTATTGTTTTTATTTAAGAATAAATACATCTATATTATGTTTTTAAACATAGAGTCGTAGTATAAAAAAATATTAACACTTTATCTGTAGTAGCATGGCTTTTAAACACTTGTTGTAATTTAACATGATTAAAAATGTTTAAGTAATCAATTAGCATTTATAATGCAACTAAAATTTGTCGTTTTTATATGAAAACTTTAATTAATATTTTGAGAAAAGTTTAAAAACAACTAGAAAACAGTTTAATCTTTTTTTAAAGTCTCAGATATAACTTTTCATAAAAAAAAATAACATTAGAAAACTTGGCTAAACACAGTTCTTAATAAAAAACATAAAATTTATTAGCTAATTGTACGAAATTAAATTTTACTATAACAACTGTTGACCGTTAGAATATTTTTTAAAATATATATTTTTTTAATTTCCTGATAAAATTTGGTTGTCGACTGGTCGTCCAGAACGCGTTCACCATATTGCAGGCTTCGACTGCGGTTGGGGCAGTTGGGGTTGGTTCTGGCATGGTAAAAACTGTAACTCCTGGCATGACCAGTTTACTGCAACTCTAACGAAAGAAACTCTAAAGTACAATTCCAAATCAAAGCAGATTGAGAATAATCCAAGTTGTTCGTGGGAGAATTTGAAAGACAGAAATGGCCGAAAGAGAAAGTTTAAAAGATCCTGCCAGACACATTACTCTGTTATTAGGTTGGTGGATAACTTGACAAACCTTTTCCTTTTTTAGAGATGGAGTATATATTTTTTTGTAATGGTTGAAGAGCTTATTTTCTTTTTAATTAAGTTTCGGCTTTAGGTCAAAACTTTGCTTGTCATTAAAAATATTTTTCGTTAAATACTTACCGAATTATTTTTTATCAGGTTTATTGAGGAAGAGAATAGTAAAAAAATTGAACTTCCAGACGTAAAGGGTTGTTCAAAGGTTTGTTAATTTATCAAGCATCAAGCAATATAGTTGATCGTAGAATTTAACAGCTAAAGTTGTACCGATTTAATTTTGGGTAGCCACAGTTTAACAATTTTTTTTATTTGATAAATTCGATATGTTTTGTCGGAAATTAACTTCATTATTCACTTTTTTCTTCATAAGACTTAAGCAATAACTTAATTTAAGGTGGACGAGCTTCTGCAGCCAGAGAATACTTTGGCACAACTTTTCAACAAATGAGATTCACCTTATATTTTGGTGCCAAACTTAGGTCTTTATTTGAAAAACTTCTGTTTTTGCAGTTATCGATTGAGGTATGTTTTAAAAATCATAATGCAACATATCACTAAAAACAAATAGATAAAAGTAAATTATAATAATAAATAAAAATTGCAAAATAATAATTTACTTCTATTTTCCGTATTTTTATTCTTACGTTTACTTTTGTACGACAAAAAACTATATATTTTGATACAAAACTTGTTTTGCTTTTTAAAAGTTCGGTATATAGATGCAGTGGAGACATTGATGATATACGCAACAAATTTTTAAAGAAGTTTGGGACTAACTGTTTATGAACAAATTTATTTAAAACTTTACTTAAAATGATCTAATTGCATTTACAGACAGTCAAATAAATAAAAAGTTTTAAAAGTTTTCATTGAATTACCAATTATTAAAACTCACCGAAACTTAGTAACAAGAAAGCAGTAAAAGTTTGTACGGTGTGCGTTTTAAATATTCATATTTTTAATTTATTTTTTAAACATGTTTTGAACATTTTGTGTTAGCTACAAGTTGTTTTTTTTTAATGAGTTATAATAGTTTTTAGTTATTTCGTACAAAAGTGTGGGTACAAAACAAATGTAGAACTTTTTTAAACCAGTACAGTTTCTATCAATTATAAAATTTCCAATTAAAAATCAACATTATAAATTTTTTCTTCAAAAGTCTGAAAAAATTAATTATCTGTATATCATTAGTTTAAAGTTTCTGTGAAAAATGTTATATGTTTGTTTAAGAAGGAGAATTTTTAAATGTTTACATAAAAACTCATTGCGGCAAATTAGTTTTTATTGTTGAGAAAACAAAATGTGAAAACTCATTAAGTCGTTTAGTTTTACCTGCTGTTCTTGCTTTTTTGAATATGTTTTTTTTAAGCATTTTTTCTCAAAACATAGTATAATGTGACTGATTTAGTTTTACAATTTTCGATTATTCATTTTTACGCTTATCAGTTTTTTTAGTACAAATTTGGTAATAGCCTAGCCTCATAATTCAAAACAAAATTTCTTTAGTTCTTAATGATTTAAATGCCCATAAACTAAATTTAGACCATGTTTTAATAAATTTAAAGCTTTTTATATATAGAAAGCATTATTGTAGCTTATAACAAGAAAACTAAAACCTCAATTTACATTTTCATTGACTATTCAATGTCCACAATCAATGTCAAACTATATTTATATATTTAAAGAACAGTACTTTGTATAAACATTACTTTTTATTGGTTTTTGTTTTCTTCGTTGATCTAATTAGGTGTTTATAAATCATTTTAACTCGGTAACGATAGATTTCTTTTTGACTTGTTTACAGCCAAATAAAAAAAAAAATTATATATAAAGTAAAGCTCATTTTAAAAACAAATGTTTTACTAAAACAGCTTGGTCAATATAATTTAAGTTAAGCAACAAATTTTTATATAAAATAAAATAATATAAGTTATAAATAATCAATTGAATTTATTCTACATAATTTCCTTTGGTTTAATAGCGCTTTTTTAATTTTTATTTTAAACAAAAAATATAAATTTAAAATTACCCGTAATATAAGTATAAAATTTATACAAATAACTACAGATTTTTTTTTGTTATAGTTGTGCAAAAAAAAAATATTATTTTCTCAATAGTGGAATTTTTTAATTTTTATTTACAGAAAATTTTACAAAAACTTTACAAAAATTTTCCACTACAAATATAAAATGAGAGAAGTAATAAAAAAGTATTATAAGTTAAATGAAAACTTATTGCTAGTTTACTTTGAAAGTAATCAGTTTGTATTTAACATAACTCTGCAGTGTTAAAATTAGTAATTACTTAGCATATTTATTTATTAAAACTTAGCTTTTTTTAAATAGTGTAACTATCAACTTGATTCTTACTAGTACAGTCTTATTGAGTAAAATTTGATGTATAGCAGTTAAATGTTTTAAAAAAAGTATGTCAAAGCAAAAATTTAAAATTTTGTTTCTAGCTCTTGTCATTGCTGTTTCATTGGCATCAGAGTCTGAAACTGAAAATAATGAAAATTGTTCGAATCTGAATAACGAATCTGCACAAATTAATGCAACGGTTAGTTTAATTCTACTTTTAGAAAAAACTTGCAGTTTTTGAAATATGTTCACACGCGTATATCGCAATAACTGTACATGTTTTGTTATAAAAACAAGAAACAACAAACTCTTTATACTCTACTTAATTAATAATTATACACTATTTAATTTAAATTTAACAAATTGTATGACAAAACGATACATAATGGTATATTTTTTTAATTAAAAAAGAAAAGATGCATTAGATTTTCTTTCAAGCTTTTGTCAAACAAGAAGACTTTTAGTCATTCGTTAAATATAACTTACAGAAATGTACTTATTAATTTTCTTTTGCATTGCTTCTTTTAATTTTTTGACAAATAACCTAGCTTTAATTTAGGTATCAAAAATAAAAGTTTTAAGCTAAAATTAGTAAGTATTAACACATTTTTTTGGACTAAAGCTAAGAGTATACATTTTTATTCACATTACGACTATAAAAATTTTAGATACTAAAAACTATATGGGAATTTTAAAAAAATCTATGTGTAAAATTATAACTTAAGTATGCATACATGGAGTTCTTGAGTTTTTTGTAAAAATTATTATTTTTAGCCCACTTGCTCTATATATATAGACTAGTTTGATTTTGTGCATTTTTTTTTATTAAAAGGATGTTTTCATTTTGAAGTTTATCAATAAAAATCATAAATAGTATTGAAAATTATACTTGCACTAAAATCCGTAATAGATCATTTCCAAAATCGATGAAAACCAGTCTTATGATGTATGGACCTGTAGAGTGAAATACTCCTATCAATTCAATACATATTTCGTTTGGACGCTAGAAAAAGACCCGGAATACGGTGTCTATCCTAAGTACTTTGATAACAGGTTTTGGCAAAATAATGTCACAGTGAAAAAGGCACTCATGGAAGAGATGACTAAGAGCAAAAAAGATGCAGAATACGACCCGTGGTTACTCAAGCATGAAAAATGGGCGAAAGATTACAAATTTACGAGCTACAAGGATATGTGCGATTATTGGATTAATAACAAAAATGCGCCTCTTTTGGGTGGTAAAATGGAAGAAATTGAAAAAGGTAAAGATTTTGCTAAAGTATATTGTTTTTATTTAAGAATAAATATATCTATATTATGTTTTTAAACATAGAGTCGTAGTATAAAAAAAAATATTAACACTTTATCTGTAGTAGCATGGCTTTTAAACACTTGTTGTAATTTAACATGATTAAAAATGTTTAAGTAATCAATTAGCATTTATAATGCAACTAACATTTGTCGTTTTTATATGAAAACTTTAATTAATATTTTGATAAAAGTCTAAAAACAACTAGAAAACAGTTTTATCTTTTTTTTAAAGTCTCAGATATAACTTTTCATAAATAAAAATAACATTAGAAAACTTGGCTAATTACAGTTCTTTATAAAAAAACATAAAATTTATTAGCTAACTCTACGAAATTAAATTTTACTATAACAACTGTTGACCGTTAGAATATTTTTAAAAATATTTTTTTTTTAATTTGCAGATAAAATTTGGTTGTCGACTGGTCGTCCAGAACGCGTTCACCATATTGCAGGCTTCGACTGCGGTTGGGGCAGTTGGGGTTGGTTCTGGCATGGGAAAAACTGTAACTCCTGGCATAACCAGTTTACTGCAACTCTAACGAAAGAAACTCTAAAGTACAACTCCAAATCAAAGCAGATTGAGAATAATCCAAGTTGTTCGTGGGAGAGTTTGAAAGACAGAAATGACCGAAAGAGAAAGTTTAAAAGATCCTGCCAGACACATTACTCTGTTATTAGGTTGGTGGATAACTTGACAAACCTTTTCATTTTTTAGAGATGGAGTATATATTTTTTTGTAATGGTTGAAGAGCTTATTTTCTTTTTAATTAAGTTTCGGCTTTAGGTCAAAACTTTGCTTGTCATTGAAAATATTTTTCGTTAAATACTTACCGAATTATTTTTTATCAGGTTTATTGAGGAAGGGAATATTAAAAAAATTGAACTTCCAGACGAAAAGGGTTGTTCAAAGGTTTGTTAATTTATCAAGCATCAAGCAATATAGTTGATCGTAGAATTTAACAGCTAAAATTGTACCGATTTAATTTTGGGTAGCCACAGTTAGACAAATTTTTTTATATGATAAATTTGATATGTTTTGTCGGAAATTAACTTCATTATTCACTTTTTAAGTTACCTTTTTTCTCCATAAGACTTAAGCAATAACTTAATTCAAGGTGGACGAGCTTCTGCAGCCAGAGAATACTTTGGCACAACTTTTCAACAAAGGAGATTCACCTTATATTTTGGTGCCAAACTTAGGTCTCTATTTGAAAAACTTTTGTCTTTGCAGTTATCGATTGAGGTATGTTTAAAAAATCATAATGCAACATATCACTAAAAACAAATAGATAAAAGTAAATTATAAAAATAAATAAAAATTGCAAGATAATAATTTACTTCTTTTTTCGTATTTTCATTCTTACGTTTACTTTTGTACGACAAAAAACTATATATTTTGATACAAAACTTGTTTTGCTTTTTTAAAGTTCGGTATATAGATACAGTTGAGACATTGATGATATACGCAACAAATTTTTAAAGTAGTTTGGGACTAACTTTTTATGAACAAAAAAGTTAAGTTGTTTAACAAAGTAACAAAAAGTCATTTCAATATGACTACTGCAAATGAAACACAATTGCTTTTGACAACATTAAGTGAAATAAAGATAGTGTAAAATACTTATATTAACTAAAATTAACTATACATAAAAGTACTTTGATATCAAGTGTAAAAAAATAAAACTCTTCTCAAAACTGTTTTGTGTGAGTTTCTCATAAAAGTTTTTACTTACGTTACGTTTTTCACGTAAGTTATGTACGTTTTCCGGTATTGAATTACATACCTTAACATCATTAAGATTTTAGTTTTACCTTATTAACTTGAGAATCAAAAGTTAGCTCATAAGTAAATAACATTGTAAAACATTAAGTTTTATTATCTTATGTAGTTTAGCAGTTATGTTTGTTTTGTTTAGAACTACTTTTGTAGTTTCATAGTAAAGAAACTGTAATTTTAAAACGACTTCTAAAACATTAAATTAAATTTAAACTTTATTCAATTTAAGATTTAGATAAATTTTAAAACGTTTCTAATGAATGAACGTCATTTTTTAGGTCGTGTCATCAAGAATACAAGACGCTTCTATGCACAAAAGATGGACATATCATTGCAACTAAACAACATTCTAAAGAACTAAATGACATAAAATATTCACTTTATAAACACTTTTATGGTTATTGTTGAGCGTAAATTGACATTCAGGTATAATATTAAAAAATGTGTATATTTTTGAAAACTAAATTTATAAATCCAAAACTATACTGCATAATAAATGATATCAAGCAAATTATTTTCACTGTGTTCTCAAAACAATGAAACATATCTTTATAACTAGTAGACAAAAACAAACTTTACAAGATAAAAAATCTTTAAAATCTTTTTTTTTGTCGACTATTTCTAGATAGTTACTATTAAAATAGCATCACAATTTACTATTAATGTAAGTTATACAATACTTCTAAAACTTTATTCAAACCTTTTATTATCATTATTTTTTACAACATTTCTATAGACACATCCTAAAACCATTATTAGTGACTAAAATGAAACAATATGTGTTTTAATTTTACACATGTTTAAACTTATTCAAAAAAGTAACTGTGACAAAAAGTTCTACTACTTAACTAAGTACACAATATTTTTACAAACATACAAATTTTCAAATAAAAGTTATCTTTTAACTTATAACTTTTATACCGTTTTGAGTTTATTATTAACTAAGAATTAAATAAGGATAAACATTACTGAAGTTTTAACAATAGAAAAATATATAAAACGTTAAATAGTACAGTATTAAATTTAGCTAAACTTTTGTTTATTATGTTAAGAAATTTCTAGGTTAAGATTTAAGCAGGAAAGTTTAAATTATTAATTTTTTATTATGCTAAAAAACCTTCTAAAAGTCAAAAAAGTGATAAAATAAGGTAATACTATAGAGTTCAACGTTTAAAGGTTACATTGAATTACATTACAGTAATATTGTTTCAACTTTTATTGTTAAAACAAATGTCTAATACTTATTTCTAAAAATAAATTAAGAATAATGTAACAAAAATATCGCAACAAATATTGAAGAAAACATGTTAAACTATAAAATTAAAGTTTACGAACTATTATTTTAAGCGCTAAATAATTTTAAAATTTAAATTGTTTGTTTACACAACTAGTTAGTTCTTACATGCGACAAATATACCACAAATATCAGAAGCGACAAGAAAAGAATTTCTCATGCAAGTTAATCTAGCTTACTCGCTAATTTTAAGTTTATATTGTTCTTTAAATAGTCAATAAATTCTATTTGGCTTAGCATTTTATGTTACTAAGACATTTTTAAATTAATATTAAAATACATTTATAGAATGATTTTTTTTTAACTTGCAATAAAATGGAATATATTTTACTTTTATTATAAATCAGTTTAAATAACTTTTAAACACGTCTAAAACATGTAGGATAAGACTCTCATTTATTTTGTTCTAGGGTTTATGATCATAAGTAAATAAACAAAAATTAAACCTAACAGTTATTTTGTGCAGTTTTTTGCAACTTCAACTTATACTTATTTACAAAATACTTAAAATATTTCTAGTAAATTAAAAAAGCATGAAGCAAACACTTTATAACTTCATTAAAATGCAAAAAAAATGCTTGGCTTTCTTGTAAAAACTAATAATAAAAAAGTTACAGAAATGTTCCATTTAAGTATTTACGTATTTACGTTAGTAAAAAACAAAAAGCTTAAGCTAAATAAATATACTATAGTTTTCAAGTAACGTGTAATTGAGTTATTTTCCTAAGTGCAGATTTTTTTTTAAAGCTATTATTATCATATTTATTAACTAAGAATTTAAGCTTTCACCTTCATTTAAACAACTATGTTCATTATTACATTTTCCAGTTTTTTTTAATTGACAATTTATTTTCAGAGTCGAATACTAAAATAAATAAAACTGTACCAGTCTAAATAAGGAATAAATAAATTGAATTCAACACTAAATGGTTAAGTTTCTTCTTTTATTTGTAAAGGTGGAAGTATTTTCTTTTAAACTAAACTTATGTGTATGAAAGCATTGTAACACACGATAAGTGTTTTATAACTTTGTTTATGTTAATGTAAGTCGAAAAATTTTTAAAAGAATTTTTTTGCGTAATGACGAATAAAAACAGTTTATACATATTTTTTGTTCGAAGTTGCGCATTTAATTACAAATTTAAACAATTTTAATTTAAAGTTAAAAACAATCTACATTTTTCAGACTATCAAATATAGATAATAGCCAAACTTTTAACATTAGCTAATTTTTTCTTTCTATGCAATAATTTTTAACTGAAGTTTTTAAGCGTTTACTTTTTATTTAGTGTTCAATAAACTTCTGTTAGTAGGTACAAAACAACGAAACCAGAACAACAATAAAATAGTAAAAACTTATACAATATTTATATTAAATAGTCAAAAACTGAAATTTTTTATAAAAATGGTTTAAAAACTTCTAATAACTAATTAAATGTTATAATAGAAAACCAAATATATAAACTTTTAATTATTTCTTTTAAAAATATCAGATACAAAGTTTTTAAACACTACAGTTTCATCAAAAATAAAGTTTTAAAATAAAAATACAATTATCTAATCAATATAACTTATAGATATATTTACCAAATTATTCTGTTTTAATTGCCAGTAAAAAATAATATGTTTTTTTAAGCGGTAATCTTTAAGATACTTAAAAAACAATACCGTGCGCCAATTTTGTTTTTGTTGTTGAAAAAATAAAGTGCAAAAACTCATTACGTCGTTTAATTTGTCACAATCAAAGTGTGTTTTGTAATTTTAAAGAATTATAAAAAAACAAAGTATTTTACGACTGCTTTGGCTTACTTTTTTTATAATTTTTGTTAAAGTAGTTTGTCTTAATCATTAGTAACTTTTTACCTAGAAACTAAGTAAAAGCTCAGTCTTTAATAGTTTAAAGCAAAATCCGTACCCTTCTTAAAGAAAGTCTGTTCAAATACTCGTAAAATTAACAAAAATTTTTTTTTTTAATGATTTGAAAGCTGTTTATATATAAAAACAAGTTAAGTTTTATAACAAGAAGACTAAAGTCTCACTTATGCTGTCAATTGAGTATTCATTGTAACGAACTTTATTTTAATCATAAATATTTATTATATTAAGAAACCGTAACTTGCTTGTTTGTACTTTATTTTTTTCGTGTTTTAATAGTTTTCATTGCATCTGGGAAGATATAGATCTTTTTGAATTATATACCAGAAAAACTATTTGAATTTTAATACATAAATAAAGCTTAGTTTAAAACAAAATGTTTTAATCAAAAAAGAAAAGTTAACATTATCTAACTCAATCAACGGATAACCATGTATGTTATAAATTAGAAATATTGATAAAAGTTTTCTATTTTTGCTTTCTGCTTGTTTTAAAAGCAAAATTTTTAGTTTGTTAAAAAAAATTGTTAAAACATTTTTAGAAGATACTCACTAATTTTCATTTTAAATAAAAACAAAACTTTGTTTTTTCTTTAGTTATGCATAAAACATGAAACATATTTGTTTCTAGCACTTTTCATTATTGTTACACTGGCACCTGAGATTAAAAATGAAAACAATGAAAACTTATTAATCTAAATAACAAACCTGAACAAGTTGAAGACACAGTGAGTTCACTCATTCTACTTCAAGAACATATAGAAGTTTAAAAATGTTTTTTAAACGTAATAAATATATATGTTTTATAATAAAAAATAACAAATAGATTTAGGAATTTATAAAGAAAAAGATAATTTTCTTTTTTTTCTTTCATGTTATTATAGCAAAATGTATGGCAGAACGATACATTGAGGTATAGTTTCCAAATGTTAAAATAAAACAATATCAACCTATTGTAAGTCAAAAAGTTTAGTTTGAAGCATTTTAGTAATTAAATTGTCCTACCAATGATTTTTAAACAAAAAGAGTTTTAGTAAACTAACTATTTTTATTTACCAGTCATCATGCAATTTAAATCATTGCTTATTTTTGAATTCGTCAGACAAATAAACTACCTACACTTTAGGAATTCAAAACAAAAGCTCTAATCTTGAATTTTTAACATTTAACTTTTTTTACTAGTATTTAAAGTTAAGATAGTCACTTTTTAATTAAAAATTTTTAGATTAAACTAGAACTACCGATAATTAAAAAAACGTGTTTACTAACTCAAAACAGTATCAGAAAAGCTACAAGTAAAGACTGTTTAAAATGTTTTACAAAGTTTTAATAATTTTTAAGATATTGAAAATAATCGTTTCCCACCTGTTGCAAATAAACTACGATATTCTATAAGATTTCATGAAGTTTTTAAGTTTTTTATAAGCTTTATTTTTTTTTTTTGCATAATTGATTTTTATGTAGACTGATTTCTATCGTTTTTTCTTTAACGAAGTTATTTGTGTTAACTGTTTTTTTAACTTAAACAGTCTAATATCTTAAGTGTACTAGAAATTTTAGTTGCGTTTTTTTTTCCGGAAAAGATAAATCTCCACACGGTGAAAACCAATCTTATAGTGTGGAATTTACAAATAATTTACTTCTATTAGTTTGAATTAAATCATGTATTCTTTGGACTTATACAGACACTAGTGTACTATAGGACTACGCTCAAGCATGACGATATTATTTAGTTTAATTTGAGACTACTTGATTAAAAAACAAAACGAGTTATTTTAATAGTTTTCAATAGATTTCACTAAATGTCTTTTCAAATCAGAATGAAACAGCATATTAAACATTAAAAAAAGTATTTAAATATCTGAAAATAATACTTTACTGATAAAAAAATTGAAAGAAAAACATTAAAAGTAAGAAGGAAAGTGTTTTAAAAACATTGAGATATATAATAATAAAAAAGTGATAAAAACAATAATTAAGATAATTTTCACCATAACAATAATATATTGAATTCAATAACAGTAAGAATAGTATTAGAAAATATAATTTTGTTAATATTTGAATATATGTTGTTTATTGAATAAAATGTAAAGTGCTCAAAACATTTGGTCCTAGGACTTGGTGCACGAGGAATCTTTAGATTATCGAGTCGCATACAACGGATACATTTAAAATTCTTGTCCCCGAAAATAACATTCTAATAATACAAAATAAAATAAATAACAAAATAAAAACGATATAAAATAATAACAATAAGTATAATATTTATATCAATAGAAATAATAAAAATAATTGTTACAATATAAGAGAACTTCTAATTATAGTGATAACAATGAAAACGAAAACATCAATAACAGTTATATTTATAAAAAATAGTGTTAACAACAATAGTAATATGATTAGTAATAAATAACATAAATAATAACATTATGTATGATTAGTATGAAAACAATAATATTAACAATAAAAATGATTAAAATAATGCAAATAAAAAATTGAAAATAATAATAATAGTTATAATAATTTTAAAGAACTTAAATATAAAATACAACAGTACTAACATTGAAATAAAAGTTATATTATTAGTATTATTAAAAACTGTTATGTCTTTGTTATTATAAGTTATTATTGTACTAAAATCATAGTAATTTTGACATGTGTTAATAACATTAAAATAGTTTTACTTATTGTATGAATCAACAGACATACACTAAACACAATCATTGCTTGAACAGCATTACAGTAATATTGTTAATAACAAGCTTCAAATCTCAGTCGTGCAATCATGAATTAATATTAGCATTACTAAATTGTTTATTGTGAAATGTTGAACTCAGGCATCAAAACTTAAGTCACTTAAACAGGACTTACAATAAAAAAATAAAACTAAAATATAATATATTAATATTCAACAAAAATTAAGCAAAGTTAAGATTATAAAGAACTCTTAAATAAGTTTAAATTTATTTGCTTGATGTAAAAGGCGATAACTTAGTACATATAAACATATGTTTAAAAACTTAATAAAAGTAAATTAATAATCTGTTAGAGGGGAGGCGTAGGTAAATAAAACTAATAAGTGTTACAAATAGAAAAATGAAGAAATAAGAAGTTAGATAATTTAGATAAAGAATATGCTATAGCAAATCTTTAAACTTATTTTTCTCTGTTGTTTTTGTGGAAAGTTACTGAAACGAAGAAATATTTGTACTATTTAAATTAAAAAAATTTAGTCATAAGCGAAAATGTTCCTCCCTCTCATACGATATGACATCCTGTAACAACTTGTTACAAATAGTCTTTCCTCTGTGGAAAAATGAACCTTGCCACTGATTGTTGTTAAAAATAAGTATACATTTTGTTTTTCTATTAATTCCTCTTAAATGACATCTAATATAGGAAAAACTAAATAAATGACTGAAAAATTCCTTATATTTGACATGAAAAATTTTATTAATCATAAATAAATCGAATTCCCATCTTTTATATTCTAGAGACTTCAATCCATGATTAACTAATCTATCATTATATGAATTATCGGATATGTTTCATCAATTTCATATAAAGAGGTGAAATTTCGTTGCACAGACTTAATTTTATTGTTGTCGTTTTTTGAATAGGGTGACCAAATTAAGTACCGTATTCAAGCTTAGACGAATGTATATTTTAAGACGTTTTGGGTAACTCTGATCAGGGTAAGCTTCGATTTTTCCCAAATTGTACGTAAGACCTTTATTTTTTCATATGAAACAACAGATAAGCAAGTGTAAACTACCCCCATGTTAAAAGTTTTAAATTCGCTGTCCTAATCTTAACTAGAGCTGTTTTAGTAATTAAATTTAAATGTTAAAACTTCTTTCATGTTAACCATGAGCATTTATTGTTAAACTAAACTATCTCTTTTATATCAAAAAATAATTATTTAGAATAAATTAAGGCAACTGACGGTCCGTGGTGTTACTTGAGGATTTAAGACACAGTGCAGAAATATCTAATCCTTTATATTATTTAAATTCTAAAAAATAGAAGATTTAATTCTTTAAAACTGAAACTTTTTTAAATACTTTTAAACTTGCTGTTAATACTTTAAGTTTAAAACTACTAATAATATAACTATTAAAAATCATCAATTTTGACATATAAAATTTAAAAATTGTAAATTTTTAAGTTTTGACAATTTTATAGAAAAATTTTAACATAAGATGACTATTTTTTTATAACAAAAATAATTTCCGTAAAAATAATATATACACTAATTAAAACGAGATATAAAAGTTTTAAAATAACATATTAGCAATAGATGTCTAAAAAGCAATTATCTAAGTGTATTTTGTCTTTGTATCTACTAGCGAGTGTCGATATTACAACTTTCTAAATATTAATTTTTTGAATGTTGTCGTTAGACCCCTGCATCATTGAATACTGTATTATTGTACTGATTGGCTATCAAAAATTCGTGAACCTTTTTGGTTTTTGTTTGTATTTCTTCAACTTCTTCTGAAAGATCAGCGTAGAGTTTCCTGTAACTTTTGTACAAACTCTCAGCTTTACTCACTAAAACCTTTTCAGATCTCATATCTTTTTTCAGGTTTTTGTAATTGTTTTTACTATCTTCTGTCATTTCTTCAACTTGACCTAAAAGTGCATCTAATTGTCCCTCCAATCCGATTTTGAATATTTCAATTTCCTCAAGATCTGTTATTTTTTCAATATCTTGTTTTAATTCTAACGTATAATCTAGGTATGATCTCTGAATTTTCTGGAACTTTTTTTCACTTGTCTCCAAAGGTATCTGTTTGGTTTGTAAAAAAAATACTAAGATAGCCATACTCTTTTTGTGTATTAAAAGAAAAATTATATGAAAAACATAATTTTTCATAAAGTTACAAACCAGTTTACTACAAGTAAACTAGTTTTTTTTAATTTATGTCTATAAATACTTAGTCAGAAAACTTGAAAAAAATATTACTAAAAAATGACTTGAATATCGAAATATTAAAACAGTTAAGTAGTTTAATTTATTTTTAATTGTTTTTAAAATAAAAATATTTTTCAATTCTAAACGATGGGTTTCAAAGTATGATAAAGACGTTTATAACCAATAAAAAACTAAAGCATTTAGTATGTATTTAAAATTAAATATTTTTTTACTAACCATTAATGCTGGGTCATCTTTTTTTTGTAAAATTCCTTCATCATTTTCATCGAAATAAACCATTTTTAATTTATACAGTCTGTTTGCAAAAAAAAAAAAGCTCTTTTAAAACAAGTAGTCAACTAAATGGATTAAACTTTTTTATCTATTAAATATTAAGATAAAATTAAACATTTAGTAAAGAAAAATATTCTTATAAATTACATTTAAAAAAACTTAGGTTTAATTTCTTAAAGGCTTGTTTATTTTTACATTTTTTTAATAGATTTTAGTTCTATTTTTAGTTGTTCGTATTAGCCTTTATGAAATTGAAAAAATAAGTGTAATTACAAAAGAATGACTGTTCTTTTTACAATCGTTAGCAGTTTTATTCTCTACCAAATCGGTAAGCTATAAGATAAAACTATAAAATTGACAGCTAATTGTTCTTAAATTAGCATTAAAATTAATTACAACTTTAGCAATGTTTTAAGTATTTTAAGATACTTTATAATCTATTTGTGAAGTTTTTTAAGTGTTCTGTACTTGTAGTATGTAGCACACATTAAACTTGTTTTAATAAAAATACAACAAACAACGACTCTCTTTAAAATAAAATCATAATTATGCTAAAATCTATATCAAAAAAATAATTTTTAACTTACTGTCTAGTTTTACAAACAAGCTACAACAAAGTTTACACAGCCTTTAAACAAACAGAAAACTAGTGTACTTAGTTTTAAAATTTCAAAATTATAGTAGGATAATACCATTATTAGGTAGTATAGGTTATCAAAGTAAATGCGTATAAAATTTATTTCTATAAAAGTTACTATATGAGTTCTCTTATATTCTATATAGTAACTTTTAATTATTTTTATGCTAAGTTGTCGTAGAAAGTGAGAATTTTTAATGCTTAATTCAAGATTAGGGGTGAGCAAAAATTGTTTATCTTGTTGGCTGGTCAGGTTTGTCAACAAAGTTTTCATCAAGTCGGACATACCTAATAATAAGTATATTCCGACTGCTCAAATTTATAATATTAAAAGTTGTTTTATAAAAAGATTACTTATAAGTTACTATATCTGATTAGGATTTAGAGTACTTTAAACTATAAATAAATATATATTGAAAACAGATTAGTTTATTTTTTAATAGACATAAAATAGATTATTAAATTAATAATAATAGAAAAGCTAAACAATATGTCATGGGCCAAAATTTATGCTTAATGGACCAGATTCGTTTGTGGGCCGTACGTTGCCAACCCCTAAACTTACAGAGTTGGTGAAATGCTAATAGTTACTATAGTAATTCAGTACTGAAGCGTATTAGCTTCGGTTTGTTTTAAATTTGTAATTTTACGCTTAAGTAAATAAAGCGGTGTCTTTTACCATGTTATTTACTGAACCATCCTTAACAAAACACATTTAACTCAAAGGTTATAACTGGTATGATTTAAAAATCCACAACTAAAATGTAAAATGTACAAATGGTTAACACAAGTTTACCATAAATTTATTTCAGTTTTAAATACAAAGTTTTTTCTAAAACGTATTTAAGAGTAAATATTATTTTATTTTTAAATTTTAGTTTAAACAATTTAAAACATTACTTAATTTACTACTTGATTAGGATAATGTTATTAAACATTAGTGTGTAAAATAATGATGATTATATATGCTCCCAAAAATTAAAATAAAACTTATATTAATGTTTTTTATTTTATACATCAATGTAATTTTTAATATAAGTTAATATTTTTCTATCTAAATACTTTGTTTAACAGGAAAAATTTATTTTATTTACTTTATGTTGCTTTTGAAAGAAATATATTGCTTGAAATTACTTTCTTTAAACTAAACAAACGCACAATTTTTTTAAATAGTATATATTAAAGCAATTATATTCAACCTTTTAACTGCTGTGCACACAAAACTACCAGAAAATAGTTTCTGTGCACTCTAAACTAAGAGAAAAGAAAAGTGTTATAAAGAAAATTATTTTCTCATGATTAGAGTGACTAAGTAAATAATAAATGATTGGTTTAGAATTCAGTTACTGTTTAATTAGTTGTTAATAAGCGAAAAAGATGGATAAAACGTCATCAACTAAAAAAATTAACTTTCTAAATTGTCTGTACAAATTAAAATATAATTTGTACAAACTAGTGTGCACAGGTGCACACTTTGAAGACCACTGTTGCAGAGTACGAACTAATGTTGCAAAATAAAAATATAATCTGATAAAAGCTTGAGTTAGTTTTCTTAAACTCAATAATGAACCACTTTCTAGGTGTCACTTTAACGCTTATCAGACACAATACGTAACTAAATAATACAAAATTTTCACTTTTTCATGTCTGCTTTAAATTTAAACAAAGCTTACTATATAACAACAAATGACTACAAATTTCTTTTGAAGGGTTTTATAAAAAATAATAAGAATTTTTTCCAGTGGTTATGTTAGGAAATTGTTTAATAGGTTTTTATTTAAATAATTAGAATTAAAAAGTGGTTAGTATCATACAACGACTTTATAGTAAAAAAATCATACTGTTTATTATTAGTATGCTAATTGTAACAGGTTTTCATTGATCTTTTTAATTAGTCTATAGTCTAAAGTGAAAAACTCAAAACTACTTATGAAATTAGTATGATTAAGTGATTAGTTATAATAAAAAACATCACTAATAAAATTTATCTAAAACTTTATTGATTTTTTAGACTTATTTGGAAAACTGTAAATTGTAGATACACAAGGTAATTGTTGTACTTTAAATAAATTTAATATTTCGTTGTAAAATACTTGTCGAATTAGTGAGAAACTTACAACAACTTACAGAATTTTTATTTTAGTTAAAAACTGTTTTGAGATCAAAATTAGGATATTTAAGATAATACTTCATAATAAACGAAGTAGGAAAGTAGTTTAATAATTAGGAAGTTTCTTAGAGTAAAAATAAATTGACTCAAAAACAAACTATACTGTATATGTTTAGTTTTTAAGTCGATATACTTTTTAAACCAGTTACAGTTTCATTAACTATATATACATATAAAAAGTACTGTAACATATACTGAGCAACTTTTTTTAAACTTAGTTGATATGGAAAGTTTAAGAAAATTAAACAACTAATTACGTTTTATTTATAATTATAGTATTATGTCTTATATTCGCTTCGATACACAAGTAATAATAAGTTTTAATTTTAAACATGTCATATTGAGACAAAAATACTTATTTCAAACATATAGATAAGAAATAAAATCAAATATAAGACATAATACTATAATTATAAATAAAACGTAATTAGTTGTTTAATTTTCTTAAACTTTTTTAAAACCAGAATATAGTTAAACAAATGAAAGTTATAACTTTTCATTATTTAAAAATAGTACAAAAATATATAGTTTGTAGATTATTATTTTTTTTTTTTCTAAGTATAAAAAATTATAAGAAAAATGTAAGTCTGCATTAAATTATTAATCAAAGTTTAATTAGTAAATCTATCACACAAACATGTTTAATAATTTTGCAAAAAAGAACTTCAAATTTCAATGATTCTTTCAATAAAATAAATGCTAAACTTGCCTTGTTTTATTTTTCTAAATTAAATAATGCAGTGTAAAAACCTTTTCCTTTTCAAACATGAAAAATTTATATATTTAGTCTCGTATACTAAATTCTGAACACTAAAGCTAAACTTATCGCAACAAAAAGCTAAAATTGGTTTCAGTACTACTATTCTCAAATGTTTTAACGTAACAGAACTCTACTATTTCATCTAAAATAACTATTTCATAATGAAATGTTGAAACGAATAAAGATTAAATGTAAATGTTTATGTTATACATTTTTTTATTAACTTTAAATCTTTAAGAAAAAATTTGAAACTGTTCCTGTTGTATGTTGCACAAATATTATGTACGCTATAATACTATCTAATTTTGTACAAAATATTAAAACGTAACTTATTAAAGTTTGCACAACGTGGTTCAATAGAGATTTTATGAATCTGTTAGTGTTTAATCTAATAATCTTAACAAACAAATTGGTTTTAAACTTCAGCCTAGAAACAAATCTTTAATAAAAATTTAAAACAAACTTTCTAACTTTTATTTCATGTTTACTTAAATAAAATCCAAAATTTTCATCAAATCATTTTGTCTTCATGTTAAAATGTAAATTGGTTTTGTTGTTTTTAAGTAGCACGTTTTTTTTTATTTTCTTTTTTAAAGACCACTTGAAACAGTTTTCAAAATGGTTAAAAACAGTTAACTAGATTAGCAGATTAAGAATTAAAACATTTATGACTCATTTGTTGCACTATTAGCATACAAAAACCTAATAATGCAGAAACTATTAATTTAAGCTGCTTAGTGTTAAAACTTTATTTTTAGCAAATTTTAAATAAAAATAATTGCATAAACAAGAACGACTTATCAAATAACTAATTTTAATAAAGCTTATTTTAATAATATTCAGAGTAATTATTACACTTAATATAAGGTAGTAATAAAGTAACTTAAATAGTATTTTTGCATTGTCTGTAACTATTAACTCTTTTTTTTCAAACCTACTTTATGAAAATGGTTTAAAACTTTAATAAAAGCTTAAAAACTTGTTCTACACTTTTATACAAGGTTAAAAAAATGAGTAAATTATTACTATATAAAAATTAATTTTACTAATTTTCAACACTACTTTTATTTTAAAATATTTTCTTTAATAAAGAACAGCCAAATTGATACTTAGAATTATTTACTAGAGTTTATAAAGTTAAAAAGGTGCTTGTAGTACTTATTTATTATTTCCATTTAAAACTTAGTTACAAAAACGTTAAAAATTTCAACTGGTTATTGTTATTTAGTCGACTTGAACAAATTTTATATTTTATACCATATATATCAACAGCATACTTATAAAATTTTAACTTATTAGCCGTCCTTAACCTTTTTTTAAGTTTATCCCTTTTTAAAAGTTATTCATAAACTTACCCTCAATATAAATAATAAGTTTTTATATTGAGGAATAATTATCAAATAAAAAAATCGTAAACTTTAACGAGTTTAGTTAATTTAAGTAGAGCAACAGTTAAATACTGTCTTTAAAATAAAAACAGCAGTAAACAACTCAAGTAATTAAAACAAAAATATGTTTCATAAAACCTTGACAAAGTTTAAACAAATCACATACGTTTTAAATATATCACAATCCAATTTCTTATATTAGCTAGAACTATAAGAAAAAAATAACAATAATTAAATCGATATTTCTTGTTTTTTATCAGGTAAAATTTTATAACTGTTTTAAAACTAACACTATTTCTAACAATAATACTAAACTCAAACTTGTAAAAGTTATATACTTTGTCTACTTAAATACATTTAAAGTAAAACAATATTTAAAACAAACATACTTAATTATTGTTTTTACTATTAAAACAAAACTTTTTTTTTGTTTTTGTTAGGTTTTTTAGACAGCCTGTAATAACTTTTGAACTAGCTATAATTAAAAACAGTTCAAGTTATTCGCAGCTTAACAGTATAAAACAATAAGGACCTGATTATTCTAATTTCAGTATACAACTAATTAATAATGTAAAAAAAACCTTAAGCTGCTTTTTATTATAGCCTTATTTAGAAAATTAAAATTTATATTTACATTATGTTTTCAAGGGTTGGTTTAAATTAAATTAAAAAAAAAGAAATACTAGACTTATTCATTAAAAGAACTTTGTTTGAGCTTAAGCTAATATAAAATTTAGTAAAAATTTACAGAAAGTATTTTTTGTAAGAAAGGCATGTTATTAATGATTTAAGCTCTAGGTTTTGTAATAATATAAAAGTTTATACTTTTGTTTAGTAAATGTTTGTTTTAATAAGCTTTGAGCTAACTATGTAAAACTTAAAGCTTTAAATTTGGACTTTAAAAGTTAAAACAAAAAATAGCTGTGACTAGGCTAAATAATAAAATAAAAAGCCATTTTTAAATTAAGTAAATTAATTAATATTGTCATTGTAAAAAAACACCTAAAAGTTTTAAAATGTGAAAAGTAGGTTTAAAATGTATAAGTAATATATATATAAAAGCTCAGAAACGTAAATATTCACTAATAAAACCTTGAAAAACTTCACTTCATTAAAGTTTATACTAATAATGTTCATTTAAGTCTAATATCCTACAAAAAATATTTTCTTTTTTATTCTAGACAAAAAGATATCTCTAACTTTAAAATGAGATAAAACTATATCTATTTATAATATTATCTATATAAAATTAAACTAAAAATTTTGTATTTTTTTTAAACTACTAAACACTTACTAAACTAAAACTTGTAAAAATATTCGTCATCATATTTATTAAACATGCTTATTTAAAGAAACTTTAAACAAACTTTACAAAAAATGCTTTTTTTTTACTCTTTATTTTTTATATACTGCTTATAAATTATCTTCAAAATTTGTAATTGAAAACTGTTAACTTAATTAGTAGTTTAAAGATTTAAAATAACTATTTACCAATTATAGTAGATTTATCATACAATTCCTTAACAACTAAAAATTAATACTTTAAGCTGCTTATTTTTATGAGAAATTTATTTAAAACAGTTTTTTTAGATAGCCAACATCATTTTCCTTTTTTTTGTAAGGAGAATCCTCATTTGTAAAATTCTTAAACCAAATTGATCATTTCAATTATTAAACAGGTTGTGAGTAAAAAATATGCTTTTTTCATACTTTCTAGTTAATTAACTATTTCATTTTAATAAAAGATAGTAAAGCATGAAAGTCTTCGACTGCTAAATATGACAAATCAACTTTTTAACCTACACTTGTAGTGCTATAAATAATTAGGTAAATAAAAAAACCTCTAACGCTTCGTTTAATTTATCAAACTGTATATACTTATTAACTTACTTTGTTTTAATTAAACCTATATTTTTGCATAGTTTTTATTGGAATGTAATGATTACTAACATAAAAACTAAATAGTATTTGGAAAAATTTACCTATTACTCAATAAAATATTAGCTAAAGTAGATTAAGAACAATTGTTAATATTTGTTTAAAACAGCCCAAAAGACGATTTTATATATACAAACACAAAAGTTTCAGTTATACGATAAGTTTAATGTATAAAACTAACTTAATTGTATTCAGACCAAGTGAGAAAATATATGATTGTTATTATTATATTAGAAAAAACTGCAAATATAGATGTTGTAATTTAATATTCTAAACAAAATCCGGTAAACTAATTTTATCAAATTGAATAATGAAGTGACTAAAAACCGCAATACATGTTTTATAGTTTCGATGATTACAATATGTAGCTGATTAGAAACTTATTTATTGTTTTAATTTCTTTTTTATTCTTGATAAATTATTGTTTATTAAAACTTATTTAGAGTCATAAATTTTCTTCTTTGATGTTTTAAATACTTAAAAATACTTTATATTGTTAGTTTTAAGTTAATTATTGTAGTTAATTAAGTTTAGTTGTAAAGAACGTTATAAGAGTTTGTGGTTAAAACGTTTATATGACTACTTAGGGTTTTTGTTATGTTAATGATAGAAATATAAATATTTTATTTGAGTAAAATTTTGTAAAAAGATTAATGTAATGAATTAAAAAAACCTGAACAAATTACAGTTACTAACTTATTTTTTAAAGTTTTTATTTTAAATAGGTTTATGTAAAAAATAATTTTACTCACTTTTATGTATTTCTAGCCAAAATAGACCGACTACTGTAAATCATGGTTTACGCTAGTTAGCTTATAAAATAAAATTTACACTTACATTTTAATTATCTATGCTCACACATCATAATCTGTTCTGTTGTTTCAGTTTTTCATATGTTTGACGAATTTCATTGTATAAGTTTTAAATGAGTCTTTAATGTTTTGATCTTTTCTTAAAGTCTAAAAAACTTTGTCTTTATTGTTATATTTTTTAATTTAATTAAGATTAAGTTATTAAAACCTGAGAAAAATGAAAATTGTTATCCTCCTTAAAATTTTGAGAATCAAAAATAACCATTAAAGCTGCATAAATGTATACTTGTCAGAATAAATTTATTCAATAAAGTTCACTAATAAAAATTTAAGTGTATCTCACTTACTATAATTGACCACTGAAAAATTTTACTAATGCTTTAGGCTGGTATATATATAGAAAAAACTTATGACCTTCTAGCTATATTTTACGCTTAAAAAATGAATCGTTACAAGTATATGTCATAGCAAAAAAGTCAATAGTTTTTGTGAAATGAATATGTGACATTACACGAAATGCATTTGATATCTTTATATCTATTTTAGACAGTAAAGAATTATTGTTAGAAATAGTTTAAACTAGAACTAAATGTAGTATTTACGATAAAAACTTATAATTTTATTGTATTATAAATAAAAAGAGTATAAATTACTACAAGCTAGTAAATTTTTTGATTTTAATTAGAATTTTATTTAGAGATTTTTAACAATTTTAAAAAAAATTTAAGTTTATTTATAAACTTAACGTGTAACATATAAAATAACAATTTTTCACATTTAAAATTTTAAACTAATTCAGTTCAACTAGGAACAGTTTTGTATGTCTCGAGGTATTTTAAGTTTAGAAGACATAGGTAGACTTAAAATTGCAAAGTTTAGATAAAAAATTTAATATATTACTTTAAACTGTTTAATTAATCGTCTTTTTAGTTTTATTTAAATTAATAACTTCAACTCAGTTAATTCTTAATGTGATTTTTTATTGATACATTGTAAATTATAAACAAACTTATTTATTTATTGGATATCAAAAATTGAAAAAGATAGAGTTCTAAAGTTTTTAAGAAATAAAACAAGACAAAACCAGTATTATTTCTTTAAACTTATTAATTCTATTTGTTACAGAATTAACGTCTAAAATATTTAGAAAAACTTCCTATTTACTCACAACATAACTTATTGTTTTTTAACAAAACTATCCTCAATTGGTCACAGCTAACGACTTAGTTTAAATATATCTTTAAATAAGGCTACTTATCTTTAAATGTTATGTTTATAAATATCTAAAAACTGAACTCTGTATGTTGCAACGAAATACAAAATTACAAAAATTGTTGGGTAACTCAAAATGCTGCATTCAAATTGCAACAATCGATATGGTGTATTTAAAAATCTGCAGGATTTGATAAGCGATTAAATTTAAAATAAGACACTGCAATAACGGCAGAATTTTTAAGCTTTAGAAGTCAGATATAAGAAAGATTGAAAACTGTAGTAATATGTATAACAGAGACAAAGTCCAAATTTAGTCTTTTTTTTTAATCAATGTACACACCAGGGGCGTGTCTAGACTTATTTCAAAGGGGATCACAATACTTTTTTGTAATTAATTTGTCGCTTAAGTACGTATTTCTCAGGTATGAATTGTCAGTTAAGTACGCAATATTTAGCCGAAAAACTCTGTTTTTAGAATGCTTTTGTCTGCTTAGAAATTAAAAAAAAACATATAAGTAGCAAAGACGTGTCTAAAATTTTTTTAGTGAGTAGCACAATCTTTTTGTTCAATATCAAAGTATTATGTGTGGTAGGTTTTGATAAACACTTTAGAAATTTTCATGAATGTCTATCATATAATTGTATAAAGTTTTCTTATCTACTTAATTATTTTTTTACTTTCAAAAACTAAAAAAATACTATTTAAACAGAAAGCAAAAAATTGATAAGAGATAAAATTCTTTTTACTTTGTTAAAACAACTAAAGGATATACATTAGGTCATTTATTAATGACAATGCAGAAATTTGAATTAAAAAGTGAAGCTAACATGAATAACAATAATATTTATTAACACGACACTGAACAAGAGAAATAATCAAAATTATTAACTAAAGTGTCTTAAAACTAGTAAAATATATTTTATGATGTGTATATAAATTGATAAATAAAGCATTAATTAAACATAAACTCTACTTAAGATAATTAGCTAAACATCAGATTTAAATCAAAATTTAGTTATAATTTTGAAAACGAAATATACAGTAAAAGTTTCCAAAGTTTAAAATGAAACAAATTGAGTTGGATTAATACTCAAAATCAGTTTTTTAAACAAATTTGATTGGCTTATTTTGTATCAAAACTTTCAATTTTCGTATGTGCATATTTTTAAGTTGTAACGTTTTTGTACAGTTTTTAATATTTCAACATAAAATCTTTTAAAAATAAGTCATAAAAGATTAAAAATATTCAAAAGTTTGAAAAAAAAGCACAGCTAAATCTACTTAAATATGTAAAATATCATTTAAATAATGTTTTATTTGAATGATCTAAGCTATTTTCTTTTACTTTTTTTCATGAGGTTCACAGGAAACAGGAAATCAGTCAAAATATGCCCCTGGTACACACTATGACATTAAAAAGATACAATGTGTAAATTCAATATTTACTTTAAAATCAGATTCTTGTAAGACCTAATAAAAGTATTATTAGTTTTGTTAAACGTTAAATAAAACAAATGTTTTGCTTATTATAAAAAGCTTAAATCATGCTTTATCTAAAACTTCAGCTGGTTTAGTAATAATTTATGAGCAAATGAGTAAACAATCACGTAAGTAAATATTTTCCGAACTAAAACTAACATTTTTTTGTTTCATGCATAAATTTTTATTAAGTAATAACCAATGATTAAGACCGAATATAAAAAATAATTATCTCAATTTTTGTAATCAAATAAATAACAAAAATTATTTTCTTGATAAACTAAATGTGATAACATTGTGATGTTGGCGGTTAAATTTTTTTTAGGTGTTTATTATACGTAAAAATTGGATACGTTCAAAACCCACACACGATCAATATTCAACCGCGTTCAAAATCTGAGCAAAATCCACACAGTCAAATTCCGGAACCGCTTACCGATATAGGGTAAGGGTTAGGGGTAACAGTGATAATTAAAAATAAATAAAAAATGAATAAAACAAATGCAAAAAATAATTAAAATGAATTGATAAATAAATAAAAAATTAAAAATAATTAATGGAATTTGATCGGGTGGATTTTGATAGTACACCGTAAAACTAGAGTGAGCTTATTTGATTAAAAAAATTTTTTGATACTTATATTAAAAGTAACTTGGGGCTTTAAATAATCTCTCTTTTCCCGAACTTAAAATCTTAATAGTCGTATAATTTTATCTATTTCGTTAGAAAAATCATTCAATAAAATGTTTTTAATAAAAACGATCTTAACTGTACAATATACTGCTTCAATTTAATTGAAACGCATAAAGATCAAAATATTTTTCAAATTTAAGATTCAGTTTCGTTTCTGATAATTTATAATGAAGCATATGTATATATTTCATGTGAACATTATTGCAACACGTGTAAACGGCAACTGCAAACACGTATCGTGTGCACTACTTGATGATTATACTTGCAATATGTGAGTTTCACTTATTGTTTAAATAAGTTATTAATGAGAGGTTCTGGATAAATTACAATCATTAGTTTATTAGTATGGTAAAAAACAATACCACCTTTTACTCTACCTCTTTTTAAAGCAGACTGGTGGAAAATGTTAGATTAAAGATAGATACCTAAAATATTTACTTACGTTTACTGTAATGTGGTTATAAAAAAAAGTAATGTTAACCAATAAAAAAATAAAGTCCTTCTAATTAATTTTTCTTCAAGGATGCAAAATTTGTAAAACCTTGGTTCAGTTTTTTAAAACTAGATTCATTTTTAATTTTTTTTTAAAGTTTGACATGTTTTAAAGAAAAAAAAACCGTTTAAACCTTAATTTAATCAATTTAAAGGTTTATAAAACATAGACTGCTGTATGAATATATTACTTACTTTAAAAGTTCCAAAACTTGAAAAGTATTTCATACCTAAAAAAACTAAACGAACTGATATTTATTTAAATTGTTTAAAACGTACATCAGAACCGACTTTTAATTTTTATTACTATTGGGTTTACAAAGGCTTTCTTTAACCTTAAAAGTTATCAATCGATTTGTTTTCTTTTTTTTTCCCATAAGTTATTGAATTGTTATGTACATAACTATATCGCTTTTCGATAAGATTATCACAAATTAATTTATTAACACTAATTGCGCATTAAAGAATTACTCATACCTGTGTAGTGTGTTCTGCTTTTTTAAGACAAAGTAATTAAGTTATTTTATAAAAAAAATACTTTAAATGACTAAAACTAAGCTAGATGTGCTGCAATCTAGTCTTATGTTTTGATATACTTAAATATAAGTTTAAGTAAAAACATTGCAATGAAAACATGAGTTAAAAATCTTTTATATCTTAATAAATCAGTTTTTAGAAACAATAATCATAGGCTTGTAGGTATGTTTTTTTTAAGTAATTATGATTTGGTACATTTAAAGAACATTGGAGAAAACTAATTACTTTTTAAATTGCCAAGAATTTTAATAAACAATGAACTTCACCGCACGATCAACAACAACAGCATCCGAGACAATCCTACGACCGGTTTCGTCCTAATTATGACTCATCAGGCAGGAATAGTCGCGAGAAACTCTGTTGTGGTCTAACCAAGCGGGCTTAAGTACGAAGTACTGAAGAGACCGTTTGTGGGTAAAGTCCGAAAAAGTATTTCAAGAATTTTAGTATAACAGAGTTTTAAAGTTAAAGGTTGCAGAATAATTTTTTATTACTATATAGATTAAAATACTTAAAAAAAAAAATCATAACTAATACAATGTATGGTAACTACTTTCTAGCTTTGAAAGCAGCCCAAACTAAAAGAATATATCTTTTTAGGTATAATTAACTTAACTTTTTTTTTTAGCTAAAAAGTTTTTTAAGTTTAATTTCAGATTAAGTTTGTTTTAATTTTAATATTTTCATACTAAATAAACTAAAACCTTAGTGCAAGATAAACAAAATATAGTTTTATTTTTAATATATTTTAGTTAAGTTTATTAAGTTAACTTGTCTTAATATGTTTATTTTCTAATACAGTTTCATTTTGATGTCATTAAATTAAGCCTCGCTTAACCGTCATTTGTGAAAACTGATGACAAGTGCAAAACTGACGACTGGTTTAAAAGTGAACACTGGTTTAAAAGTGACGCTTCGTGCAAAAAGACACTTCGTGAAAAAAAAATGATGCCGTGCAGAAATTAATTTGCAGTGAAATTGATCAACTGGTAATTGGTTGCATGGGAATTGATTCGGAGTGCAATCGGTTAGGGTGGGAATCAGTTGTGATGAGAGTTGTGAGTATGCCATTATCGCTAAATTTATTCCGTTTTGAGTTCGGAGGTCAAGTTAACAAAACCTATATCATTTTTAAAGTTTTTTTTTAGGTTTTATTGTTATCAGCAATGGTGTAGATTTCATTAGTTGACTATTAAAAATAAGTAGTGAACGACTTGTTACTAAAAGTAAACAAATTTTAACTGTATATTTTGAGGTCGATTTTTTAGATTTTTACGGCATAAAAATTACAAAAATAAAGTATATCAATGTAGCATATAAAACTTTATAACTAATATATTATGGTTTACTATCACTTCTAACCCAATTAGTTATAACCCGATCACTTACAACCCGATCACTTATAACCCGATCATTTCTTACCATATCACTTCTGATCTGATCATTTCTAACCAGATCACTTCTGACCCGATTTAACCCGATCACTTCAAACCCGATCATTTCTAACCCAATCATTTCCAATCCGATCGTTTCTAACCCGACAACTTTTAACCCGATCTGTATTAATATGTTTATTAATTTTTTCGTTAAAATAAGGATATGTTTTAAAAACAAACTTTTCCCAGCAAAGGTGTTTTTTTATTTAAGTTTAGTTTATTTTGTTTAAAATAAAACTTAGTGTTTAGATAGCTTTAGTAAAAATTTAATTATTGATGTTTATTGCTGTTGGAAATTTGTTGTCCAACACTAGACCTAGGCATAAAAATCTGGGCCACCTAAACCTATTGACACATAATAAAAAGACGAAATTTATATAGTTTAAAATCAAAAACTACAGTTTTATCTAGTTTTTATAGATTAAAAGTAAAAGAAATCAACACTTTAGTATAATACTATATACTTATGATTTGAAGTAGATTGGTTTTAATTAAATAGGTTCTAATTTTAGAATAAGCAACTTTAATGTCAACTTTTTCAACAATCAGTGAGATTCAAATTTCTTTTCAACAAAAAACCTTCTCAGCTAAGTTCAGCAACACATATTGAGACGATTTAGTAAAATATTTCAATGATTTTAGTGTAACAATCAGCAAAATAGTCTTAATCACGCGATTTTACATTTAAATAAGGTTCATGTTTACTTTTATTAAAATCATTTAGAACATACCAGAATGTCAGAGTTCAAACAAGCTACTTAATTTCATGAAAAAATTTTCTTCGTGTTCAAACATCAACCGGATATTCACATCCTGACTTTTAAAGTTAGAATCTGCACATTTGTGCAACCGTTTGGTATTTAATTGTTTTATCAATAGCTTTTATAGCTTTGACAAAGCATAAACGATATAATTAAAATAAACATTATTAGAATTAAGGTACAGCTAGTTGTAAAAAATAAATCAAAAATATAAGTGCATTGACTTACCACTAAATTTAAAACATAAAGTCTAAAGCACATTAAGAATACAGGTCAAATAAATATCTATCGTAAACATTGAAAATGGTTTATTATTTACAGAGTAAAAGCGCGCGCTGCTAATAAAATAAGACTATAGAATGAACAAAATCCTACATATTAAATCAATGGTTTATAAGTTTAAAATTTGGTAAATTACTGATAGTTCCTAATATAAAGTATTTTATCTTAATCAAGTAAACTTAAATCAAAGTTGTTCAGTTTTTTTGCAAAAATTAATTTGGTTTAAAAGCTAATTCCACATTTTAACTTAAAGATTATTAATTAATTGATAATTTAACTGATAATTATGACTGCATTCATTTTTTTAAAGTTATTATTTTACAGGTTTCTAAAAACAAAATAAACTTTAGATTTTTTAGCGATCATTAAATATGAGTTATAAATAAAAGTTTTTAGCTTACTTTATATTACTTAAAAACTTATAATAAAAGTTGTTTGTATTTGAAACCTATTATAAAGGTTTAAATTGCAATGAAGTAAAAACTTAAGACACTTAATGAAATTTAGAGGTGCAAAAAAACACCAAATTAAACTCAATAGACTTCAAGCTGGTTTTACTGTAATTAATGTAAAGTATTAATCGTCTTAAAAAATAGTTGATTAAAGGAAACAAAGAACTTGATGCAGTTTTTATAAGCTTCTGCTCTTAGTTATACATAATTTAATTCAAGTTGATTTATTTTTATTTTTCAAAATGTTTTTATTAGTTCATATTTCGTTTTTACTCACGTCATTTCAACTCTTCATAATAAAGTAAATTTTAAAAATATTTGTTAACTAAAGTAGTAATTCAAGTTGTAATTGAAATATTTCGTTTAATATATAAATTTAAATGAAAATTTTAAAGAAGTTTACCTTGGCAAGATTTAACTACCCTTGGACTTGTTATACAAGTACACATGTCTGTTTAATTATTAGTGATTTTTTGCTCTAGGATTAAACAGGAATTTTTTAATGATGTGAAATAAAGACGGTCAATCGACGTAACATACTTTTGCGATTTGTTGTATGAAATGACTGTTAAAATAACTAGGTTATATCTAAAACTCATGTTTTTTTACTTGAAATAGCAAAAGTATTTAATTTCTCCTAATGTTTGTTTGTGTTCCTTTATCTAAATAAGCATATGCAAGTTATAGAATAATATGTAAAAGTTATTAAGAAGTAACTTAAAACTAACCTTCTATAAAACATTAATACAGTCAACAATATTAAAATATTTATGTCAGACTTACAGTGTAGTTTTAACACCGTAGTATAAAGTTGTTGTATCTGAGTATTACAATTGTAGAGGTTTACTTTTAAAATTCGCTTACGTTAGAATTATTATAATCAAGTGAATTACAATAAAATCCAACTTTTATGTAGTTATAACTGCTGACTTTAAAATCCTACAAAGAAGATTTTAAAATATTGTAAAGTAAACGATTTAGTAAATTGTATATGGTTAACGAAAAACGTCTGTTAAGGTAGATTTAAAAACAAAAAAAAAACGAAATAACGAAAACAAATTAAAATCGTGTGTAGGATGAAAAATAAAAGAAAGATGTAGTAAAAATAAATTTAAACTACGTTTAATTAATACTAAAATTAAAACTTATACTAAAAATGTAATTACGTAACACATTAAAATCATTATGTTTCATAGAAGCTAAAGTTTTAAAACTGTTTATTTATTTTAATAACTTCAGTAGGACTACTTTTTTTTGCAAGAAATCCAGATAAAAAATAAAAGTAAAAAAACAATTAAACGGGTTATAAACGATCAGGCTAGAAATGATCGGGTTAGAAGTGATCGGGTTAGAATTGATAGGGTTAGAAAGGATTAGGTTAAATCGTGGTTGAAAGTGATCGGGTTAGAAGTTATCGGGTTAGAAACAATTGCGTTAAATCAGGTTGGAAGTGTTCGGGTTAGAAATGATCGGATTACAAGTGATCGGGTTAAAAGTGATCGGGTTAGAAATGATCCGGTTAGAAGTGATCGGGTTAAAAGTGATCCGGTTAGAAGTTACCGGGTTAGAAGTGATTGGGTTAGAAAGAATTCGGGTTAGAAGTGATCGGGTTAAAAATGATAGTAAACCGCCCGTGTTATTTAACCAAACATCCTTAGAAGTTTTATTTCTAATATTAACATTAATTTTTTACTTCTATTGTAAACTAAACACAATCTTTAGTTGTTTATGATATGTGAAAAAAAGAGTTTAGATAAATGAAAGATATTTTAAATCAAAATTACCATATGTTACTTTATTGAAAGTTAAATGTAAAGCGCTCAAAAAAAAATTATCAAGGACCTTGTGCATTAAAGAACTTTCAGTCTTCGAACCGTTTACCACATGCTTTTGCAATCTTTTACAAGCAAGTAAAAGTTATTTTAAAAACTTATGGAATTAACAAACAAGGTAAATAAAATAGTTATTATACATAACAATACATAACATACAATAATATAGTTACTTTGAAAGATGTACTTAATTTTTTTTTTAAATCGTGTTTAATACCATAGAAAAGAAAATAGAATCTAAGCTTAAAACATTAGAAAAAAATAAAAGTATAAAAAATTAAGAATATATAAAAATCTGGTAATCTAATGGGTTGTAAAATAATGTTTGATTTCTATTCCTATATTACTTCAAATATAAATTAAATTATTTAAGTATACTAAAAAATGATTAGTATTGCTTTTATTAAAAATTATAAAGTGTTATTAGCCAATTATGCTTTTAAAAATAACCTTATAAAGTTAAACATAAATGAGATTTCAAAAAATAAAAATTAAAAGTACTATGAGCTGGGTCTTAGATCTGTTACCGTAACTCGGTCCTTAGCTTCTAGGTAGTAACTACGATGCGTATGTTTAGTTAGATTATCCGATCATTTATTGATATCAGTTTAATTTATTTAATCTCTGTATAATAGTTTTTACTTAAGTAGTTACTTCGTAAGTTATTCGCTAACGATGTTGAAAAAAAGTTAAAAACTTAACTTGATTAGGAAATTATATCATTAGTTGCTTTTTTATTAGAGTTTATCTAAACAATTAAGTTTTTATAAAAAAAAATATATTTAAAACGAGTTAATAAAAATTCATAGATAGATATAAAGTTACTAATAACAGCTTATGCTAATGATAATTTCCATACTTAAAAAAAAATTCTAACTTTTGAAAATTAATTAGAAAATAAAGTTATATTTTCATACTAAACTTGAGCATCAAAAACAATCATAAACATTTTTGCGTTTAAAATGCTATGTACATGTTTAAGGTAAATAAACACTGAAATAGATTTTGTAATTGTATAAGAAATCCCCAAAGTTTTTATATTAAAAATGTCGTTAGAGGTATAAACTGATATGACATTTTCGTTTTTTATGTAAAAACATTTGTAGATTTTTTCAATTTTTTGCAAATAATATAATTTATTAACATGGTTTTACTTCTAACAAACAGTTTTACTTTTTAAGCAAAACTTAATTCCTTTAGGTAATTAGAAAAAAAAAGTCTAAACGTTAATATCACTTAAAAATCAATATTTAACGTAAAAATGTAAATTATTAAAATTCTAAATATCAAGTTTTTCACTTTAAAAAAAGTTTGGTATTTGAATTGTAGGAATTTGGAGTGTTGCAATTTAAGTTGTCGAAATTTGAATTTTCATAATTTGAGTTTTCAAAATTGAATTGTCCGAGTAGGAATTGACCGAACTTGAATTGTCTGAATTTGAATGATCGGAATTTGAGTTGTCCGAATGTGAGTAATTTAGTCTGAGTTGTGTGAATTTAAATTGTCTGTTTAGTGAGTTGTCTAATCTTATTTTTTAGTATTTGAAGATTGGTGCACTAGTGAAATAGTTTGCTGTAAACTCGTTATATATCTCAAAGAGCCATGATAATTAAACAACTCTAAACACTAATTAAAACATTTGTTTGTTTAAGCATAAACTTAATGTTGGTTATAAACATAATCAACATTAAAAGAAATAATATAGACAAAAACAGCAAGCCAAAGTAAAAAAATTTTAATCAAAAATTGATTTAGAACAACTATTTTGTAACATTTCATTAATTATTTTATAGTTAGTAATAAAACATTGGAAGTTAAAAATTTGGTGTAAAGAAAGCATTAAAAATTATGCTAAATTATTACTTTTTAAGCTTCAAGTATTTAGGTGTATTAAAATCTATTTAAGTCTTTATTCAAACAAACATAAACTATATAAATATGTATAAATTAAAAGAATATAAAATAAGGATTAAACTACTAGTTAGTTAGGTAATTTTTCTTTTTTTAAATAATTATTAAATTTTTACTTAGTATACGTTAATTTTAATATGCTTCGCCTGATTTGTAAGTAATTTTTTTTTAAGGAGTTTGTTCAGGATTTATTGAAAATTTACAAACGAGTGCTTATTTATCAAAATATTACAATAATATGTTCTAAAATTAATTTACTATAATAATCACCTGTACAAAATCAATTCTTATTTTAGCTGATTTTTAATTAATGCATATAATGTTTTTTTATTTTAATTTTAACGAATATATATGAATATAAAAAATTAATTATTTAGGAGTACTAAGAATAAAAGTATTTTAATTAAAAAAGATAATTTTCAGTAACGTATATAAACCACCATCTGTTAAATTTTAAGGGTTTTATATATTTGTAGCAATAATGAAAGACAAAGATGATTACACAACTATTTTCTACTCTGTTAAACTCTCAAAATTCTAAAAATAAAACGGCCTTAGGGCAAACTATCACAAATACATAAGCTTATGAAAGTTTGAAAATAAGAGGCATATTAGTCAGTTCATATTTGAGGTTATTATTTAAGTTAATAATAACTTAAAGAAAACAGGTTTTATCTATTTTTTCAGGTAGCTGTAGATAATTTTCACCCAATATTATCGTTTAGATTAAGGCAGTCATGTTTTTATTGTAAAGGTAGAAAAATCAGTTTAACGTTTTAGATAATTTAATGCTGTATGATACAGTTAAAAAAGTTTATTGTTCTGCACAGTTTTATATAAATATTTCTTTTTACATTAAGTCATATGCGTTACAAGTTTTGATATTATTTAAGATACATGTACTAAGATTATTTTTCTAAATATAATTAACTAGCGTTAAAGAAATTGTTTTTTTTACATTCTTTCTACACACCTGGGTAGTAATAGTAAATTTTTGTTAACAAAACAAGAATTAAGATATGATATGGAAGTAGTTTTAAAAACTATTAACTAATTATTTTATACTTTTGAATTATGATTGCAACTTATGTTTAGCTGTAATCAAAGGAGAAAAATCTATTGTACACGTTTCTTATCACTTGTAAAAATATTAAAGAGTGAAGAATAAAAAATGTCTTTGTAAGATCAATGAAAATGGACAAAAAACAGATAAAAACAATTTGCTTTTATTGAGTCATACAGAACGTGATGCTTTTAAAACTAGTCGTTTTAGATTTAGTCGTTTTAAAATAAAAAAAAATAATTCACTTTATGTTGATGTTTGATAATTAAAAAATTGAGCCAAGCGCTTAAATAATTTTTTTAAATGTAATTTTTAGATTGATATTTCAGTTTGTTTTGTAACATACTACTAAGTGCATTTTAAAAACACAATAAACAACTTTGTAAATGATAGTTTGAAATATTTTTAAGTTTTATAGCTTAAAATAGGTTTTTTCTACACTAGTTTAAAAATACTAAAAGCAAGTAATTTAGGCGTAGTTTAAAATTATACAATTTTTTAGACATTGTAATCAATTGTGGAAAAAAAAAATGCTATAGTTGAATGGTTTTTTAAACTGAATAATAAATTTTAAGAAGATAATGAAACGCTAAAATATAATTTGAAAACTAATTTTACAACATTTACTATCATATAACTTTCCTACTTTAACATTAAACTTTTATAATTGGTTTTTATTTCATAATTTAAAAAAGGAAGACTTATGCGACATTTTTAATTTTATTTTCGAAGAATAATTTAATTTGAATGTTTAAAATCAGTAAATAAAATGATTTTTTTCAATTTAAAACACTCTATTAAAAACAAGCTGTTTATTTGTGTATAAAACTATTGTTTGAAAGTTTTTGTCAACACATTTTTATAAGAAAGACAGCTTAATTAAACAGAATGTTTTTTTATAAGTTATAGACCTAGTTGATTTTAAATCATATTAGCTAAAAAACTAGAATAAATAAAATTTTAAAAAGTATTCTATATGTTAATAGCAATATTTATATCAACAGAGCTAATGATAGATTTATGAAAAACTTAAAAGGTATAATTTTAATAGTTGTTAAATTGAAACTAAAATTAATTTTCAAGTTCATAAAATAGTAAGTAGCAATAAGTAGTTATAATATAAATTTTCATTTCAAAAAAATTTAACCACTCATCATATAAGTTTTATTTTTAATTATAATAAGAAGGATAAAAACCATGTGTAATAACTTTAGCCACAACAAGTAAAAACTTAAATTTTTGTTTATTTTATTTCATGTTTTAAAACATATTTTTTTGCAGTTAAGTTTTTATAAGAATTTGTGGTCTGAAGGCTGAGATAGCAGGAATGATTAGATAAAATTTTTAATTTTTTTCAAAGGTTTTGTTTAAAAAAAATATACATTCAGTTATTAAATTTTTCTGTGCTTAAATTATTTTCTAGATCAGGTTATCTAACTTTTTTTGAAAAATCTACAATACACTGTTACATATAAATTACGAATAGCGATATGACTATAACAAGTACAACACTATGCTAGCTAATAATTTTTTCCACTCGTAAGCAGTTATAAAAAAAGATAATTTATAGTTTATTTAGACAACGAGCGGTATTTTAAAACTAATTATATTCAAAAGTATTTTTAAGCAGCTACTTTATATTTTTAGTTACCTTGGTTTAATTAAAAAAAAAGTACACCAATTCTAAATAAGGAAAAAATTGTGTTAAACATTGCATTTGAAAACAAAATAAGTTTTTTAGGTCTAAGAAGACTTAGTTTCTAATTTAATTAAAAATTTGATCGTATAGTTATAAATTCGGTGTAACTATCAGTTTAAAACAGTTGCATAATTTATTTAAAAGTCTATTAAATTAGTTTTTCTACTTGTTCAGATAAATTTCAGTAAAGACTTTTTTTTGGTATATATTTAAGGGTTTTTCTGCATTTTATTTTCGTTTCAGCAGTTTCAATTTTCAACTTACTAAGAATAGTTTTTATTTCTTTAATTTTACTATAAGCCACTCACTAATTTTATATCATTAAAAGGGATTAAATTATTCTATACTGTGTTTTTATCAGTTTATATCTTTATTTTCAAAGCAATCCAACTACACTTATTTAAAAACTATCACTATTAAGGTCTAAAAACTACCACAAACGAAAACGACATAAATTATTTTAATGACACACCTTTTACTTATGAAGTATGTTTTGTATTTTTTTATATCCTATCGAGTAATACACTTAATACCAATTTGTAAAGTTTGCATCCAAATAAAAACTAAACATGATATAATCCAAACTTATAGAGCGATACGAAATTTATTTTATTTTGTTATGTATTATTTAATTCAGATTTCTTAATTGTGTTATCTATCTACTCTTTTTAACTGTATTTTATTTCGTTTTTAGCGTGTGCATGTCAAATGCATTTTAATTCTATATTAATTGAATAAGTTCAACAAAAATAAACTGAGACTTGAATATAACGCTCACTTAAAACTAAAATTTGTTTTTTTTATCTGATATTGTTCATTTTTATTATTTGTGTTACAAATTTACTAGGTAGTATAAGTTTTTGGTTCTTGTAAGCCTTCGAGATTTGAGAATTTTGAGACGTAAAAAAAATAAACAATTAGAAAGAAGAGAGAAACTATAAAAAGGTTTTTTTTCGAACCTTACTTGGTCACTTAACTATTTATTGTTTGCCTGGTTTCAATTAGTAACTATTTTAAGTATTTTGTATGTTGATGTTAGTTGGAACAGTTTTTATTTATTTTTCTGAAAATTATCTATCGTTTTTGTAAACATCAAGTAAAATTTTATACATATAAAAGTCATCAACGTTTTTACTTTAAAAAGAAACATTGTAAGTTGATCAGTAAGAAATTTTGATTTTTAAAAATAGATATTTTTTTAATTCTAGATACATATAAGTTACAATAATAGTCGTCAATTTTCTTTTTCTGAAGTAGTCTTTTAAGAGAATTGTTTTGAACATAAACAATTTTTTTAATCAAGATAAGAATACTTAATCAACCGGGTAAGTTTGTTGCAATAACTTATCTAATTATTTATTATTTGCATTTTTGCTAGAAAAAAAACTCAGTAGATGTAATTCTTTAAATGCAATACTGTTTTAAAAAGTATAAACATAGTTAATTTCGATACATACATATAAACTGACAGTTTGAAATTCAAAGACTTTTCAATTAATATCATAAAATGTTTTATAAAATAAGAAAAATAAAGAAAATTTTAAACTAAATTTTTACCAGCTAATAAAAATGTCTAAACACAACAACTTACAGATTTTTAATTTTGTTTGTTTATGCATGACTCGACTTAAATATTAAAAAAAAAGTTTCTTTGTTTTAAGGTTTATCTTCTGATAGTTAAACTATAATACCTGTCAACTATAGTAGAAAGGTACATAAGATCTTTATCACTTATAGAAGTTAAACTATTAACTAATACTACTTATGATATAATATTTATAACATTTCTTGTCAAAACACAACTAAGTAAGTGTTTTTTTTTTTTTACTTTAAAACTTTTTTATTTTTGTTACTAAATTTTGAAGTTAGTTAGGTAAATAATCAAAATTAAAATTTAACTATTAAAAATACTTTGTTTTATACCAATGTACGATAAACTTCGGTCCTAAAAGGAAGTTAAGTTTTAATCAAAGATTCGGATTTGCACAATATATTTTTTCAAAGCATGTTCAAGGTAAAAAATAAATAAAAAAATTATTTTTAAAAGTGTGAGTTCTGTTTCTATTTCAGGGTTTTCTGTTATAATTTTTACTAATAAAAACTTTTTTATAAAATTAAAATAAAATCTGACCATAAACTAACAAAAAAATCCCGGTTTATTTAGTTTTATACTTGACCAAGATTTTAAAGATCTTAAGTGTTTTGAAGTAGTAACATCTAAAATAATTAAATCTATTTCTAATACTTCTGGTTAATTTAAAAAAAAATTAAACTTATAGAGAAAAAATTTCAAAATTTGTAGTTCTATTAAGTATTTAAGAATATAATCCGATTTGAAGCAATATAGTTTTTAATACTGCTGTATTTTTATCTCTTACTTGAACCATCAATCGCTTTAGTTATTATGTAAACATTTAACCTTAAATATGTATGTATTGAAAAAAAAATGTTTGTGATATACTACAAGTGATGTAAAAAAAAATATTAAAAAAGTTTTTACAAACAGACCATAAAATAGTCATTTCTTAAAAATAAACGCTTTATAAATAGTGTTATTAATACAGTAAAAAACAAAATAGTTTTAAAAAGCTATGGTAAACTAAGAATTCAGTTTTTTTATAATTTCCTTATATTGATTTGATTTATATTTTTGAAGTAGTTAAAATATGTTAAAATTCATAAATCTTTTAACATAGCAAGCTAATTGAATTTATTTCAATTAAGTTTTTCAAACTTAACCATCAACTATACTTTTTCACATTTTGACTTGTTGACATCACCTTAAGGTATTTAGAAATATTTCAAATGCCTGTGATTTATGAGATAACACATTTTTATTAAAGCGTCTGCGTAGTTTATAAAATGTTTAAAAATAAATAGAACAACTACAAATTGTTTCGAGTATTTGTACTCGAGAGCATTCAGTTAAAAAAAAAAGTTAAATAAATTACCTATCATGTTATAACTGGTTAAAGTATACAACTTAAAAAAAAAAATTATAACTCAAAAATTTTTTTTTCAATTTTTAACCGTTTTACTACATCAAACTTCAAACATTTTTCTTTCAGTTAAACCTTATCAAAAAAAAAGTTATTTCTAATTTAAGTCGTATAGTTTTGAAATAACATTTTTATTTATTTTTTTTTAATTAAAATATAACAGTTTGTTACTGTTTTTATGAGCATTTTAAATGCCGTTAATTATTTTTACGCAATAAAAAAAACATGCATTAGTTGCAAAACTTTTTTTCACTGTGAGCTTTTAATAATTTTGTTTATCTAAGTTTCTTACTGCCTAAAACTTTTGAACCTGTATAATTGTTAATGCGTCAAACTAGTTATAACTTATACACTAAACTAACAAAAAATATAATGAATGTATTTCCACAGTTCTATATTTTGATAGATTTAATGTTATAATTAAACTTTATAAGTTATTTTTAACTAATAATGTATGAATTCTAGAAAACATTTTTCGTTAATAATAAAACACATATCATTTTCTTTTAAGAATTTAGATACTAAATGTTTAGTAAGTTGATTTTTTATCAGTGTTGTTTTTTGTTGCAATTGTAAATTATCTGCAAACTATCATTTTTAACCTGTCTATATAAAGTTTAAATTTTTTTTTTTTAAATTTTAAAATTGAATAAGGTTTAAAATTTCGCTTCTAAAAATATATTAAATCAAAAGTACCAACGATATATGTAGATTTTTACATTATCTACATTTTTCACAAATACCTATTCGGCGCCGAGTAAAATTTCTCAAGCTGAATTGACACATTAATATTTTCACGTCTCTCAACTAAACATTTTCATTAACTTTCTTAGGTTCAAATTTTAGAATTTTATATCCGTGTATATTCGAAATTGAAAAGTGCTAAAATTGTTTTAAATGTTTTTGTTTACTTACTGTGTTATAATATATTTTACATTATAAAAATTAATTTAAATGAACTTTTTTTTTCTAATACTATTAGTCGAAAAAATATGTGACTACCCAAAATGAAAATTATTTTTACCTTATAAAAACTATTTAAAACTTATATCAGTTTCCAAAGAAAAAATAGTTAATTGAGAACTTAAAATTGTATTAACTATTTTTGTTGACTTTTTTGAGGTCAGTTCGAAAACAATTAACAAAAAATAAATAAAAACTATTTATTACTAATTGTTTAATAATCTTTTAGGTTTAAGTTACATACACATAAAAACCTAAATATTAAAATTTCGTGTAACCGAAGGTATGTTTATTCAATACAGTTTACAACAAATTTAACTTCTTTTATTTATTACCTTTTTTTAAATAAAAATCTGTGTTTTCGAAAGCAATTCAATTAACGCTGAAATAGATTATTGTAATTGTATTAGAATTCCTCAAAGTCTTAATATTAATATTCTCTCTATCTAAGTATAAACTATTACGACAGTTTCGTTTTTTATGTGAAAAATATTAACAATGTTTTTCATTATTTTCCAAATAATATTTTTTTTTCATGGTTTTACTTCTAATCAAAATTTTCAACTTTTTAGGTAAAATTAGTTTTCTTAAAAGATTATAAAAAAAAAATTGTACATAATTTTAGTTTATACTTTAAATAAATATTCTACGACTGAAGTGTAAATTTGTGAATTTTAAATGACATATATTTAAATTAAAAAAAACAATATTTGTTTTTGATTCGTCGGAATTTGGAGTGTCGTAATTTAAATTGTCAACAATTGAATTGTCATAATTTAAGTTGTCGAGATTGAACTGTCGTAGTTTGAGTTGTTAGAATTTTAATCCATGTATCTTTTGTAATAAATTAAAGTTATATAGCTTAATATAGTTTTTCTACACTAGTTTAACAATATTTATAGCAAATAATTTAGGCGAAGTTCTAAGAAGTTTTAAAATTATACAATTACTAAGACCATATAATAAATTTGTGCTAAATTTATTAGTTTTTATAAACTGAATAATTGCTTTTAAAAAAATAATGAAAAAATTAAATTAGACTTAAATTTCATTTTACAACATCTATTATCATATTATATAATTTTTCTACTTTAACGCTAAAACTTTTTTAATTGCAGTTAATTTAATAACTGAAAAAAGAGACTTAAACACTGTCTTTTATTTTTTATGAAAATTAACTTGTTTAGAATGTGTAAAAGCATTAAATAAAAACATTTTTTATAATTCAAAAATACTCTAATAAAATATGCCGTCTAATTAATTATATTAAACTATTGTTTAAAAGTTTTCGTCAACAAATTTCTTCGAGAAAAACAGCTTATTAAAAAATTATATTTCTTTATAAATTTTAAACCTATTCGCTTTAATATAATTTTACAATAAAATAAAAAAAGCTAAAATAAATGAAATTTAAAAAAATAGTCTAGATGTATATAGCAGTACATATACTTAAAAGAACTAAAAACAGGTTTATGTACAATTTAAAAAAAAATTGTAATAGTTGTTGAATTAAAACTAAAATTAATTTTCAAGTTTATAAAATAGTAAGTAGTAATAAGTTATTATGATACAAACATTTATTTCAAATACAAAAACCATGTATTAATTATAGTATAAGTTTAATGTTTAATTATAATAAGAAGGAGAATAATCCTGTGGTACAAATTTTAGTTGCTTCAAGTAGAAAAAAAGAGAAAAGTAATCCTAAAATAGCTTATTTTAATGTTTTGAGAAAGTGTCAAGACTTTTTTTTTCTTAAAAACTTGTATATCTCTTCGTAAGTACTAGAACGGATTTTTTTGCAGTTAAGTTATTGTATGAATTAGTGGTCTGAAAGCTTAGATAGCATGCTTATTTAGATAATTTTTTCATATAATTTAAGGTTTCATTAAAAAAAATGTTTCCTGATATCACATTTTTCTGCGCTTGAAAATCTTTCCTCAAAAAATTAACTATCCTTTTTTTTATTTTAAATACTCTGTTACATATTAATCACGAAATTCATTTTGACTATGACAAATATATACTATACTGAGTTTATAAAAAAATTGATTTATAATTTTGAAAAACAACAAGCGGCGTTTTAGAATTATTTGTATTCAGAGATATTTTTAAGCAGCAAATATATACTTTATTTACCTAGATTTAATCAAAGAACATGTATACCAATTCTCAAAAAAAAAACAAAAACAAAACTAATGATATTATTTTAATTTGCTTTAGAAACCAATACAAATGTTTTTATTGATTTAAAAGACTTAGTTTCCAGTTTAATTTGATCAAAAAGCTATGAATTGGTCTAATTATCAGTTTAAAGAGGTACAAAATTTATTCTTAATCTTAATAAACTAGTTATTTTATATTTCGGATATTTTTCAATAAAGACTATTTTATTGATATATATTTAACGGTTCTTTCTTCAATTTGATTTTTTTACTCACAGGAATATTTTTCAACTCTTATTTTAACTGTAAGCCATTAACTAGTTTACTTTTCAATAAAAGTGATTAAATATTGTTATACTGTGTTTTACCAGTTTATAATCTTTTTTAAAACAATCCAGCTACACTTATGTGTTTACTATCACTATGAAATTTTAAAAACTAGCACAAACGAAAACGACACAAGATATTTATTTAAGTAATAAAGTATGTTTTGTGTTTTTTATATCCTATCTCGTAATATACTCTATCAATTTTCAAAGATTGTATTTAAATAAAAATAAAACATGATTTAAATCAAATTTATACAGGTAAACTAAATATAATCAAATGCATTGTTTACTTTAGATTTCTTGTTCGTATATAATCTTTATTTACTGTGTTACTATAATTAATTCTTTATTTTATCTTTATTCATTTTAATTGTATTTTATTTCGTTTTTATTGTGTGTATGTCAAATGCTTTGAAATTCTATATTAATTGAATAAGTTCAACAAAAATAAACAGACTCTTGAATAAACGCTCACTTAAAACTAAAATTTGTTTTTCTATCTGATATTGCTCATTTTTATTATTTTAGTTTAAAATTTACTTAGTAGTATAAGTTTTTGGTTCTTGGTTATTGCAAGCCTTCGTTTCAAGATTCGAGAGTTTTGAGACGTAAAAGAAAATCTTCAAAAAATTACACATAAAAGAGAAACAAAAAAAAAGGACTTTTTATGAACCGTATAGGTCATTAACTATCGCTTGTTTGCCTGGTATTAATTAATAACTTTTTTATGTAATCTGTACTTTGTATGTTGATGTTAGTTAATAGGAGCAGTTTTTATTTGACTATTTAGAAATTTATTGAGAGTTCTTATAAACATCAGCTAAAAATATCACAAATATAAAATTCATCAACTGTTTTGCTTTTTAAAGGAACATTGTAAGTTGATAAGTAAGTAATTATGTTTTTTAAATATTAATACTTATTTTTAATTCTAGAAATATGTAAATCACAATAATATTCTTCGTTTTCCTTTTTCTTAAGTAGTTTTTAAGAGAATATTTTTTGAGCGTATACTACTTTTTTTTAATAAAGATAAGAAGACTAAATCAACTGGGTAAGTTTGTTCCAAAAACTTATCTAATTAGTAATTATTTGCATTTTCGATAAAAAAAAAATAAAAACTCAAAAGATGTAATTCTTAAATGCAATACTGTTTTATATAGTATAAACATTGTTGGTTTGGATATATACATATAAACTAATAGTTTAAAATCCAAACATTTTTTATTTATATTACAAAAAGTTCTATAACAAAAGGAAAATCAACAAAAATTCTACATAAATTTTAAACTAGATTTTTCCCAACTAATAAAAATAAATAAGTTAGTCTAAACACATCTATTTACAGAATATAATTTTTTTTTAATTTTTTTTGTTTCTGCATGACTCGACTTAAAAAAAAAAGTATATTTGTTTGAAGGTTTATTTTCTGACAGTTTCATTTATAGAAAGTAAACTATTAACTTATACTACTTATGATATAATATTTATAACAGTTCTGGTCAAAAAACAATTTTGTAAATGTTTTTCTTTTACCTTAAAATTTTATTGTTTTTTGTTTCTATATTTTGAAGTTAGTTAAGTAGATAAATAAAATTAAAATTTAAGTGTTAAAAATACTTTGTTTTATACCACCGTTCTATAAACTTCGGTCCTAAAATGAAGTTAAACTTTTAAACCAAAAGATTCCGATTTGTACAACAGTTTTTATTTTTTAAGCATGTTCAAGGTAAACATTTAAAAAGTTTTAATTACTCTAAGTGTGAGTTCTATTTTTATTACAGGGATTTTCTGTTAAATTTTTGACTAGTTAGAGTTTTTTTTTTAATTAAAACTAAATCTGACCATAAACTAACAAAAAAAGTCTGGTTTATTTCGTTATATACTCTACCGAGATTTTAAAGATCTTAAGTGTTTTGAAGTTTTAACATCTAAAATAACTGAATTTATTTATAATACTTATTTATATTTTTAAAATATATTTAAACTTATACAGAAAAAAGTTAAAAATTTACACTTTTATAAAGTACTTAAGAATATAATCCCCTTTTAAGTGATATGGTTTTTAATACTGCTGTATATTTATCTTTTAATTTAACCATTGATCACTCCTGGTTATTACATAAACACTTTAACTTGATTATGTATGTATGTAAAATATAATTAATATTTGTCATTTAAACAGACCATAAAGTAGTCATTTCTTAAAATTAATGCTTAATAACTAATGTTATTTATACACAAAAAATACAAAATAGTTTCTAAAAGCTAAGATAAACTATGATTGATAAACTTCATTTTTAATGATTTCTTTTAATTGATCTAATTTAAATATTTTCAAGTAATAAAGCAATTTTAAAGTTCATAAATTTTTTCAACATAGCAAGCAAATTAGACTTATTTTAATAAAATTAATAAACTAAACCATCAATAATACTTTTTCACATTTTGACATGTTGACATCACCTTACGGTATTTAGAAATATTTCAAATGTTTGTGATTAATGAGATAATAACTATTTATTAAAGCGTCTGCGTAGTTTATATAATGTTTAAAAATAGATAAACAACTACAAACTACTTAGAGTATTTGTATTCGAGAGCATTCAGTTAAAAAAATAACGTTGACTAAATTACCTATAGTGTTATAACTAGTTAAAAAATACAACTTTGCAAAAATGTTTTTTAATAACTTAAAAATTAGTAATTTTTTTTCAGTTTTAAATTTGTTTTACTACATCAAATGTCAAATAATTATTTTTACAGTTAAACCTGAAAAAATAATTATTTTTAATTTAAGTCGTACAGTTTTGAAATGACAATTAGTTTTATTTTTATTTTTTTAATTAAAAAATAACAGTTTGTTACTGTTTTTATGAGCATTTTAGATGATGTTAATTATTTTTACGCATCGAAAAAATGTTGCATTAGTTGCAAAACTTTATTTCACTGTAAATTTTTTATATTTTTGTTTATCTAAGTTTTTTACTGCCTAATACTTTTTAACTTGTTTAATTTTTAGCTATAATTAGCTAATAACTTATACTCTAAAGTAACAAAAAATATAATGAATTTGTTACCGCATTGTTATATTTTTTTAGATTTAATGTTATTTTAAAAGTTTAAAAGTTATTTTAAATTATTAATGTTCAAATTCTAGAAAATTATATTTCTTTAATATTGAAACACATATCATAATTTTCTTTTAATAACTTAAATAGTAAATGTTTAGTAAGTCGATTTCTTTGCAGTGTTGTCTTTTGTTACAATTATAAATTATCTGTAAACTATCTTTATATTTCACGTTTCTATTGAAGGTTTAAATAAGTTTTTGATAAAACCTGTTTAGCTTCTAAAATTACTTTAAACCAAAAGTCTTAATGACATATGTAAATTTTTACGTTATCTACATTTTTTACGAATACCTACTCGGCGCCAAGTAAAATTTCACAAGGTGATTTGACAAGTTAATATTTTCACGTCTACCTACTTAAAAATTTTCATTAACTTTCTCAAGTTCTAATTTTAGAATTTTATATCCGTGTATATTCAAAATGATAAAGTGCTAAAGTTTGCTTTAAATGTTTTTATATGCTTACTCTGTAATAATATGTTTTACAAAATATGCATTAACTTGAATAAACTTTTTTTTTTTAAATATTAAAAGTTAAAAACATTTGTGGCTACTTCAGCTTGAAATTAGTCTTAATTTATATCTGCCAGTAGAAAAACTATTTAACATTTCAATCAGTCTCCAAATAAAAAATATTTAATTGAAAACTTATAAACATATTAGCTATATTTGTTAACATTTCTAATAGTCAATTTGAATACAAGTTATTCAAATAAATCAAAATCTAGTTATTATTAATTGGTCAACAATTTTTTTAGGTTTAAGTTACATACACCTAAAAACCTAAATGTTAAAGTTTCGTGTAACCGAAGGTATGTTTATTCAATACAGTTTACAACCTGTTTTTGCTTATTATTTTCTAAAATTATTTTTTTTTATGTTTTTGAATGCAATTTAATTATATTTTAATACAATAGACATAAACCTATTTTTAAAGTTAGATGTTATAAAAAAAGCATTTTTAAAGCTGCTTACGTAATAAAACTGATTTTTTTTAAATTATTGTCAATATGTTTAAAATATATGAAATAGTAAAATACATAAAATATTAACTTAACATTTAAAACTAATTGTTTTTTTTAATTTGTTTTTTTTTAAGTAAAAATGTAAATAGAAATTATTTTGTTTTAGTTTTATATCGTTCAAATTTATTCTTTTTTGACGTATAAGTAGAATCAAACAATTTAATTTAAAAATTTTAAGCTATTTTTAGAAAGAATATCAGTATTTACTTTTAAAACAAAGGCAATATTTAATATTATTTTTCAGATAAAAATGATAGCCGCTGGTTGAATCAAAACAAGATTGCTAATTATAATTGTTCAGGTGTTGATGTCTACAACTACTCAGACACTGGTTCGTGAAAATTCAGTACTTTACCTTAATAAATAGTTACTTAAGCCTTATTGTAGTGTTTAAAATATTTTTAATATATCAAACGTTAGTAATGTTTTTGATGATTATTTTGAGTTGAGTCTCTATAAAAAAAAACTGATGTATTCATTAGAGTTTTAGATATATGTCATTTTAGATTACATAAGTTTAAATGACACTAAACACTATTGTGTATAATATAATACTCATTTGTAGGTTAAACCCGTTTAATACTTTTTTTCGGTCTACTGCTTAAAAAACTTCTAAATAAAACTATTGTTCTTGAAAAGCAGTTTGTTTAACTGTCATAAATGTGTTACCGAAAAAGTTTAGCTTTCAAAAAATTAAAAATATATTTAAAGTTAAATACTGAATTTATTCTTTCAAAAATTTATTTTACAATCTAAGTTTCGGTCAAAGGCCTCGTCAGTGCTTAAATAAATCTAAAAAATATTTATTTAATCTCCAGTTGTTGAGACCTCTCCATTTGTTTTCTTAAAACCAAAACATATAAAGTTATAAACTTAAATAATTGTTTTGATAAAACTGTAGGATTACTTTGTAAAAGCTAAAACAATGGCTCGTTTTCTAAATTCGTTCAAACAGTAATATGCTGCTAACGTAAAATGTATTTTAGAATAGAGAAATATTAGCTTAATAATAATCGTATAAAAGTTTCCTACTTTGTGAAATATATTTTTGAATTTAAGATATTATTAGCGTTTCTGAGTTTGCAATCCATCATTAATTTTTTTTCGTTGTTGATGTTAAATATCACTTCTTTTAAATTGAATTTTGTTCAAAATACAATGGAATGGAGTTAATTCATTTAATTTTGATGTTAGTAATAAAATAATGTTGATTTTTTTTCATAAAAGTTTCATTCCACTGTAAATATAACATTCTGATAACTTTTAACATATAAAAATACAATTTATCAACTTGCTAATATAGTGTTATATATACTATATAGTTTCATTACATTCCTGTTTTACTTTTGTTAGAAGTGAGCTTTTAATAAGTTACACAGTAGTCTTTTTAGTTCAACCTATTAGAAAAAAATATTTTTTTTTATTTTTTAATAAATCAAAACAAAAATGTTATTGCAATTAAAACAGTCTTTTTAAAAGATGTGATTTATTTATACATAAACGGTAATTCTGCTAGATTTATAATGCAATTCAGAACACATTTTTGTAAGATTTTTTTGTTACAGTTTAATTTTTACATGTGATTTGCAAACACTTACATTGTTTTTTACTAAAGGAGTGAATAAACCAAGAAAACTTGAAAAAATAAATGAAGACGAAAAATCAAGTATGAAAGGAATTTTGAAGAATAATGGTGAGTTTTTGTTAGCTTTTAGTTTTTGGTCATGATGTTAAGTTTACAAATAGTTACAATAACTTTAGATAGTATAATAAAAAATTTAGCTTAAAATACTAGTTGGAAAGAAGGTTATCATCTTATTAGGATAAGTATATTTTCAAAATCACCTTCAATTAAAAATAAAATATAGTTTACTATTAACTAGATATTAACTAAAGTTTTTTGGTAGTAAACAAAATACTACTACAATAAAACTGACCTTTCTAACTTTTAAAAGCCAAATCCTCTTAATCATAGGTTCCCCTTTGGGTGCAAAATGGCTTTTCATTTTTGTATGATAAATAATGTACTATAAATCACTTTTTCACTATTTGATAAAGTTTATAAAGTTAAAATGTACATTTTGTTACAAAAAGAAGTAGGCGCTACTTTTCTGAACAAAATTATTTTATTAAAACGTCAAAGAGCAAGAGCGCTTTTCTAAAAGTAAATTAATTTAAATATTTTTTTTTAATAGCTGTTGGTTTAGAATTTACATTTCAGTAAAGCTTTCTTAGAGTTTTACACCTGTGAATTTTAATCATCTATTCTTTAAATATTTTATTTTCTTAACTGGCCATTTATTGTTTAAAACAGTTTATAAGCTAGCATCTATTTTAATTGAAATACTTAATTAAAATTTAGAATCTTCAGCAGGTTTTTTTATTAGCTGTTAAGAACAGGTTCTGTTAGTGTCAATTACATTAATAATGTAATTTATTATTAAGGTTAGTTGTGCAGAAAGTGGTGCATAAGATTTAAAATCAGTAAATTGGAAAGTTCAGAGCAATTACTGTATGTTATATCTTTTTTGAAAACTTGTTTTTAGCTTTAGTGAAACCAATTTTTGTAGATCAGCAAAAGTAATTAATGCATCAAGTTTATTTCTATTCATTGCTTTTTTGAACTTTAACCGTTTACCTTTTTAAATATATATTTTTTCTATTTATGTTGGAAGCATATTAACTTTTTTTTGTATTTGCTTAAGATATATCTTTTTACAATTTAAGACTAAACATATTTTAACTTTTTTAAATTTTAACTCAAATACGAAATTTCTGAAGAATAGATAATAAATCCATATTCTTTTAATCAAAATTACATGTCCGATGATGAATCGTTAAAAGATGAACTTATTGAATTATGCATGAACCGTTTTCTCAAAATGCAGTTTGAAAGCAAAACTCTTGAACAATATTGATGTTGTTAAATATATATGTTTCCAAAACTTTTGAAAAAGCACTAAGTACTCTCATTCCATTCGGGACGACTTACTTGTGCGAGTCTTGATTTAGTACTCCTTTGTCAACAAAAACTAAATCAAGAAACTGCTGAATGCACAGGCGGACATGCAAATTGCCATCAGCAACAAAATGCCACGTTTTCAAGAGTTTTGTGCAATAAAAAGGACAAAAAAGTCATTAACTTTAGAGTAGATTTAAAATTAAGTTCTTAATCTTTTCAAAATACAATTGCATGAATAGAATTTTAATAATTTGATAAATACCTTGTGAGTATAACGGTGTGTCATTTAGGATTTTTTCATTAAATATATAAGAAAAGTTTAGTTTTTTGATAGTTTTATTTAAAGAAAAATTCTTTTATAAAGAAAGATTTTTTTTTTCGTTTAATTAAAAAGTAATTAAGTTTTTAAGTTAGTTAAAAATGAGCAAGTAAAATAACAAGTGATGAGCTCTAAACTCACTTGCTTGACCTTCAGAAAACGTTTATTTTTGCAGAGGGAAGAGTGAGTTCCGATGTTTTCCTCCTTATAAAAATAGATAAAACTTGTTCGCATATAGTTTGTTGTGTTTTTAAATTTCCAAGTATTTTATTTTTATTAATATAGTACACTACCATATAAATAAAAATACAAATTATTAATTACTGAAACCAACGATTTTATAATCAAATTATTAACAAATAATTATAGCATATAGTGTTAGGGGTGCGAGATCAAATTAAGAGACTTTGGGGGTGCGGGGCATCAATAAGGTTCGGAACCACTGCTCTAAACTATCAATAAAATGTTTAAAAATATACAAAGTAGATTTTTATTACTTATAATAGTGTTTTGATTTATTAATTTTCAAATTTTTAGCTAACAAAAAGGTTTATATTTTTAAAAACTCTTGCTTATTACTCCGGTAAATTTAAAACTGCTTCTTACTATTTTTATTCTTAAACAAACTTCTATAGTGATAAGTATTAGCTTGGTATTAGACATTGGTGTATAACTCTTTAATAAGTGTCCCTCTGAGATTTTCTTTAGTAAAATCATATATTTTTCTAATTAACTCTTACAATACTTGAAAATAATAAAAATTTAACTAAAGATAAAATGATAAACAAGAACTATACACATTTTTTGTAATTTTGCTTAAGTTTATAAGTACAACTTAATATCTAGATAAAATATTTAGTTAAGCTAGTAAGATACATAAAATAAATGTGTTTTTAGTTTCTAAATATTTTTCTTTGTTGTTGCTAAATTTAAACTTACTGTTTTGATTTGAAAATAATACCTAACACGATTACTTAAATTCAAAAAACACATAATAGGGCTAAAAATATAAGTACTTTACGTTAAACTTTAAAGAGTTATAGTTTATTCAAATTATATATATATATATATATATATAAATAGTAAAAACTTAATTTGTTAAAGATTTTTATTAGTAAATACCAAAACATACGCATTGCTTACGTTGTAAATTTAACAGTGTTATTTATACAATTAAGAAATAATTTATTTTAATTAGTTAATGTTAAATTGTAAAAGTTATCAATTCAAATTTTTAAAAGTTTATTAAGAAAATAATGTTTCACTCATTTGAACTTACTCAAGCGAGATTATCAGTTGAATTAAATATCATTTAAATAGAAATATCTTACGGAACCTAAACTTTAAAAAACAACTGTAAACAGTAAATATTTTAAACTGCAAATAACTGTAAATAGCGAAAACAACCGATTATATTCAAATAGGATATTATTCAACTGATGATCTCACTTGAGTTAGTTCAAACGATTGAAACATTGTTTTGTTAATAAAATTTATAAAGTTGAGTTCATCATTTTCCATATCATTAACTGAGTATTTTTATTAGGATTTATAAAGTAAAAAGTACACAAACTTTATAAGTGTACATATTTACATACTATAACTAGTTTTTAACTTTTTTATGTAGTACATTAATGCATTACAAAGTTTACATTGAATTTCTACATATTCTACGAATGTCTACTATAATAAAATTTTTACATTTCATTTTATTCTTCAAAAGTATTTATCATTGTTTATAACTGTAACAAAAAGTAGTATACTAGTAATAAAATAAGCTAAATGTTATAGTTAAGTAAATACTTGTGATGTTAAGTTGTTAATAATGTTTTATCAAAAAATAAATTTACTATAGTTATTATATCTGTATCTTTATGTGGTAATAACAAGCAACAAATAAACATATTTTTTTAACAGCTGAAAGCAATTTAAACAGCAAACTAGATAGAAATAGATCAGAACATTATCCAGAAGCAAGTAAATAATTCGTTATTGTTATGCATGTATACAAACTAAATTCTTAAATTATGTCATTTGTTACTAAAAGACAAGTAATAATTCATACTTTATGTATTTTCTGTTTTTTTTTACAGTTATTTAAAATATTTGCTATTTATTGTTGTTTCTTAAAGTTTAGTTACTGTAGAATTTTTTTACTTTCTCTTTACGAATGCTTTTTTTTTATTTGAAACAGTTTTTAATTACTAATTTTTATTAATTTGTTATTACTGATAGGTATATGTTTGTTGTTATATACTTAACGTTGTCAATAGACATAAGCTAAAGTTTTTTTTGATTGTGGCTCGATATTTTCATTAAAAAAACTTAAATCAATAATCAAATTTTTAAAGAAAAACTAACTTGGAATAAGAAGAACTTTAACAGTAACAACAATCTGCTAATAAACAATAAAAATTCTAACGGCTTAAAAGAAAGTGGTTCGAAAGGGATTGTTTCAGAAAACTATGAAAAAAGTTAGTTTTGTTATTAGCTACCTATAATATTAATAATAATAGAAAATTAACTACTATTTAAAAAAAAAAACCAGTTATACAGCGTTAAAGTATAAAATATTATATTTATTAAAACAAAGACAACACTACAAGCTAAGTATTTTAAACAAATTTTACAGTGTTTTATTAGTGTTTAAATGCTGCCCGGAGTTTAGCTGTAGCTATATCATTAAATACTAAATGCATTTATAAAAAGTTACTAATAAATATTAACAAACAAGTTGATAAACAAAGACAGAGCTTGATCAATTTTTCAAGGCTACAGCTTTATAGTGACATGAGCTCTTTTTATTTGTTTTGAGCTAAAATGACCACGTTTTTATATTTACTCAAAACATTATAAAACAAATCTACGAAAAAAAAGAGTTCTATTTAACATTTCAAATTGTTTAATTATAGTTAACAAACGTAATATTTTTACAGATAACGAAGTTATGCAACCAAAAGATCATGCAGAAAGTCTAACGAAACTGCAGAAGCATGTCTTCCATCAGTCTGAAGTACTCGATGCGGCTGAATTAAATGGAAGACAGCTTTTAGATTCATCGCTGAAAAGAATGCCTCCCCGTTGTAATGATGTAAACACTTGTCTCCCATTTACAGGTTGGTCTTTATTTTTTGATTAGGATAACATCATCCTTAGTTGTTATTAAGTTTTGATTATTTTCAAATCGTTAGACTAACAGTCTTATCAAAAGTACATTTTCAGAATTCTCACCACGTGAAAAGGAGGCATTTCCATACATGGATTCTGAATTCAGTGAAGATGAAGACATAGAAGAAGCAAAACTAAGAAATCTGCGACTTCAACGTTTAGGAAGTTTCAAAGTTCCCTGTAGAAATAGTTTGAGTAGAGTAAAAAGATTGTCGCAAAGTAATTACGAATTGAATACCAACACTCTATTTAAAAGTAAGTTTACTTTGTTTTGTAAAAATATGTCAAAAATGCTTTTATTAGTACAAATTGACCAGTGAATCTTAGAACTTATTGTAAAAATAAAACTAACACTGTTGTAATATTACTTTTTGTATTTATACATACTTCAAATAAAAACTATAACTTTGACAGCATTTGACTTATTGCATTAAAAAAACAGTTTAGTAAAATTATGTCAGGTGTAATTCCTTGTCAAGAAAATAGTTATCATAATCAAAAAAACTATGGCCAAGATGATAACGAATCTGACTACATTGACGAAGAGAGAGTACGATATGAAAATTTAGAACCAATAAAAAGTGTTAGACCTCATAAAACTGAGGAGCTATCTGAACCAAATCTTTCGCCTAATAATTATGACAATTTGGATAGAATTTATGGTGAGTTTAACAAACATTTATACTTTATTAAATTTATAAAACTTTTTATTCTTTACCTAATATTCTTACTATGAAAACAGTTTTTTTTACAAGAACAGTGTTTATATCTAATTATTGATTTTGTTTAAAAATCAAAAACATAACTAGGTAAAATAACTGTTTATGCAGGTAACAAAAATCTTCGTCATAGAAATATGGACTATGAACAACTTTGGCTTAATAGTATTGGAAAAAAACATCATGAACATCAAAAAAGTATGTTTTATTCTTGAATATGAAATTTATTTATTTTTTGATTATAAATCATAACACTTTTTAATTATTTTTGAAGTTTTTGTTTTTATTCGAATATCTGTTAACAACTTTTAAGTTTACAGTAGCGATCTACCGTATCCACTATTTAAGATCCTACCAATTCCGGCTCCAGATCTTTTTTTTTAAACTAAGATCTGGATGGATCCAGTTTCAAATATATTTTTAAATTAGGATCCAGCTGGATCTGGTTCCAGATCTATTTTTTAATTTAAGATCCGGCCGGGTCCGGTTCAGGATTCGAATCCTAAATTTTTTATGTAGTTTCAATAGAGAATAAACTTACTAAGTTTAATTGTTATAATACCATTAATAAGTAAAAACTGCTAATACAAATATTTCGTTTAAAAAAGCACAATTTTATTGTCTAATTATGTATTTTAACACTAGGAAAAAGAGCTTTAAAAATAATTTGCTTAAAATTTGCTCAAATTAAATGTTGAATTTCAAGCTATTTAAACGACTAAAGTTAAATTTTGTACCCTGTATGACGTAAAACAAAAATGAAACTAATTGTAACAAGGCTTTAAAAAATATGGAACTTTACTTATTTTAATTATGTAAGCTTTAAATAATACTTTTATTTATAAAACTTCGATCTATAAGATGAGCAATACCTTGTTTAGCATACTACACTGTTTATGTTTACTTATGCAAAAGTAAGTAATTTAATAAATAAATTTTACTCATATCAACGCCATTGAGCAAAAAAATAACTTATTCTTGTTTTTTCAAGTTGTTATAAAGATGTAAAAGTTTTCGCCAGTTTTGGAAGCAATCGGTTTCGCTTTTGTTTGTACAAGTTACCACTTTCTGAAAATAACCTTTCAGAATAAACAGAATATGGTGGTGCCGAAAGAAACCTTCTTGAAAACCTGGCAAGATGTGTGCATTTTTTCTTGTTTGAGTTCTAGCAGGACAAAACGTTAGCTTCTTCAACTTTTCAGCAAATGTATTTTTTTAGCAAAAAATATCTTAATTTCTTTCTCAATCTCTTGATCAACTGAATCTTGTTGCTCACTTTCGTGAGTGTTACACTTGTTTCCGATTTAACAACCTTCTGTTTGATATTAGCAGATAAAAAATCAAGTCAATACCGTGGATCAACAGCTGTTGTAAGTAAAAACAAGTCGTTATCATTAAGGTTTATTGATGTTATCATTAGTATAAAACCTTCTTTCAAAAATTGCTTTTATATTTTCTACCAAGTTTGCTATGGTTTGTAGCTTTATGAACCACTATAAACTGGTGGACTATAAGCTTTATGATTATAATACTTTTTTAGTACTGCTGCATGCGGGATTAAACTTGACAGCAATGCATTGTATCTACTACAATGCTGCGTTACTATGTAAAAGGGCTCGAGCAGCTAAGTAAGGAGACTAAAAAGTTTCCATTTATCAGATGTAGAATATGTTTGGGTTTAAGTTTGTTGTTAGCCTTGTAGTTCTGGGCAATTGTTTTTAATTTTTCTAGTCTTAATCGCATAAGGTAGGTTAATTCTTACCTCGTTTCAACCTCTTGCACAAGTAGCAAGAATTTTTGTATTGACACTGATGAACCTAACGTGACCTAGATTTTTATTTAGTTTTTCGCACGCTGTAGAGTAGGGGTGGGCAACGTACGGCCTGCGGGCCGGATCCGGCCCCCAACTTTTTTTTTTAAATCTTAATGGGGTCCGGCCCGCAAATAAAAATGACCGACCCGCAAGCGAAGTGACAGACCCGCGAAGGGTCAATATTACAAAGTTTTTTTTAAAACTCTGCATCATATTTTTACAAATCAAAACTGTAAAAATTTGACTTCAAAAACATGCTAGAAAATGACTTTGTAAATTAATGTGTTCTAATAAATATAACATTGTGTCGTAATACTTTGTGTTTTTCTAACTTAGTTGGAATATCGTTTTGTCAAATTACCCAAAGCAAAGTTTTTTTTTAAGTACGATGTTTTACATACGTACCTTTGTCAATTACAAAGTCAATTATTTTATATACATTGTTTTAACATCTGACGTGTCTCAATATATATCTTAAGTTGTGAGACTTGAGAAAGATTTGTGAATTTTAAGGATTCAAAAAAGTGATCCATTGTATCAATATAACTAGATTCATGCCGGATCCGAGGCTTATATTTTAATTAGAATCCGACCGGATCCGATTCTCGACATAAAATTAGTATCCATTCGGATTCGGATCTAATAAGTCATTGTTCGACTTGATCTGGTAAATAACTAATTCAAAATGCTCCGTCCCGCAAAAGACTACATATTTCCAGATCCGGCCCGTTGATTGAAAAACGTTGCCAACCCCCACTGTAGAGGAATGATTAAAGTGGCCAACAGTTAGACAGACTTTGGCTATTAACACACTTATGTTGTTTTTTGTAAATAGTGAATTCTAATTATCAGTTGAAACGTCTGTATGAAACAGGATGCTAAAGAGGATTCTAAGATGAACATACCAGCCTTCATGTTAAATAAATTTTCGCTCAGAAATTTTTGTTTAACTATTGCTGCCTCTTAAAGTTTTAGTAACCAAATATTAAATGAGCTGTGTTTGTACAGCTTTTACATTTTTTAATATAATTAAATGAGAATAAAGTAGTTTAATTAAATTTCTAAAGACTTTCAACAAATTGAAACACATTAAAATTTAAATATATGTATTATACTCACAAAAGAAATATTTTAAGTTTATAAACATAACTAAATTATAAAGTCAGTAGAAGAATATAATCTGCAAGAAACTTTAAATTAACAATTCAACATTTTTACTCTAATAGAAGTATGTACCTGTGGGTTTACAATAAATTAATTAGTCTGTTTCTCATGACTAATTTTTATATATTAAATATTCAAAAAATCATAGTAAAATTATATATAAATGAAAGAAGCTGATCGTAGAAAAAAAAAAAGTCTTTCCAAACTAACTGGATCGGAAACCGGCCAAATTTCAGCTAGGATCCGGCCGAATCTGGTTTTGTATTTTTTTTTAAATTAAAGATCTGGCTGGATCCGCAACCGGATCTTTTTTAAAAACAAGGATCAGGCCGGACCCGGTTCCTGTTCTTTATTTAATTAGAAATAGGTATAAAACGGCCGGTTCCGGGCGGGTCCGGATCCGGATCGTGGCTCCAATAGATCACTAATTTACAACTTTTTTACCGTTGTTTTGAAATTCAATGTTAAACTGATGGAAGTCATCATATAACACGAAGCAACTAATACAAACCTTTTTTAACTAATTTAGTCTGTGTTAAAAACTTAAAAATTCTAATACTTACACTTTACTTAAATTCTGTAGGCAATAACTACTACCACAAACTCAATTTGAAAGAAGCGAATGGGCAAAATAGAGAGACTAAATATAAGATCACGAATAAACAAAGTTTGCTTTTACTCTCTTAAACTTATTTAAAATTTAGTTTGGTATTGTTTTCAAAAATAGTAAAAATTAACGAATATTATTTTATATTCATTAACTTAATGTAAATAACTAAATTATATGATGTTAGATGAATATTACTAAATTTTATATGTTTAAAATGTAAAATCCATACAAAATTTAACTTTTCTTTCTTAAGTCTAATTTCAAGAAAACAGCATAACATTTTTTCAAATCAGAAAGTCCATTTGTTTTACTATCTGTAAATCTGTTATTTTTCTAACAGAAGAGTATGTAAACCTGGTTGACTGTACCAGCGGTACAGTCACCACAGACTCAATTCAACAGTACATCGAACAAAACTTTGACTATTACAAATATGAAAACGGAAAGCATGTTTTTATAACTAAAGGTTTTGTTTTATGTTTAAATTTGTATACTGCACAAGTACATTTTGGTATTTTCTTTTTTTTAACAGCATAAAATATAGTTATGATTTAATTCTTGAGCATATTTGTTATTGAGTATATAAAATAAGCATTATTTTAAATTCTATTTAGTATCTTTCTGTTGTTATAAGTTTTGAATTTTTTTTTTGATAGGGTTATATACTTATTTATTCTAGTTTAGTTATTAAAATAAAATGATATAAAAGTAACATTTATAAAACACTTTCAAGTTTTTGTTATTTTAGCTTGTTTATAAAATACAAATTTAGCTTGGATGTTGTTAAAGACAATTACATTTAGACGTTAGTTACAAAAACACTTGAAATTTAAAAATATCAGTTCATGTTTTTAGAGTTACAAAAACAAAACTAATACAGTAATATTTCACGTTTTATTAATAATACAGATAAAGATGATGAAGTTAAATGTTTTCAAACAGTTACAAGCGACGGGCACAAATATCTTCTTAACAACAACGACAACACTGATGAGAACAGACCTTTCAGATCAAAACCGAATATGGGAAATAAAAATGTTCAAAGGGATTTTGTCGAAAAAAGTTAGTTTCAGTATCTAATTTGTGTAAAATTTTACGTTTAATTTTTTTAAAAAAACTTATGGTTTAAAGTTAGCCTTAATTTGTTATTATTTGTGGTGATAAAAAGCATTTATTATATTTAAACTGAAATAAGATAGCTTTTATAAAAACATACAATTACTTACTAGGAAAGGATAAAATAACAGAATTGATTGAAAAAGAAGTGGCAAAACAAATCAGTGATCAGCTCGTACTAAGGTCGAAAAAAAGCAGAGATCATCTAGATACCGTAAGTGAATAATTAATGTTTTTAGTTTACTTTACTACTTTTTTTTGGAAAATAAACTGATCAAATTTTGTTGGTTTTTTTATTACAAAAAAAAAACAAAGTCAAAAAATTGTTCGATAGATTTTTTGTTATGTTTTCTATGTTGTTTAATATAGATTAGTTATAAACTTTCTTTTTTATAGTTACATCGACACATGACTTTTAAAATATCGTTTAGATTTAACTTATATTTGTTGATCTTTGTAGAAATGTTAATGTAAGTAACGTATTTAAAAACTTTCAAGCCAAAACGATATAAAAACGAATCATTTTAGTTATTTCTTAAGACTAAACTTACTATAAGTATTTTACACTTAGTGTAATTTTTTTTAGTTGTTCAATTTTATTTAATTTTTTTTCGTTAGAAAATTCAACATATAACAAAAATATTATTTTCCAAATATTAATTTTCTAAATATTTTGATGCTTGTCAACTAGTATAAAACGATTTTACAAAACTTAATATACATCTTTAAATACGGTCTATATTATTAAAGCAAACCTATTACTTTATACAATTACAAGATAAATTAAAGTTGTTCAATATTTAGGGTAAAAGAAATAAGTCTGTTCAAAACCGTAGGACTAAGATTGATTTATTGCCAAAGAATCCATCTTCTAGTAAAGACATTGAAGTAAGATGAAGTCATAAGAAAAAATTAAATATTTATTTTTGCTTTTTTGTTGAAATAAACAATCTTATGATTAACTGTCTGCATCTGACTAATGTTTATGCTTCACTAATACTCTTTTTGCTGCAGAGTCTGATGAAAAACTTAGGAAAAGGCAGAAAAGATGGAATGAAAATAAATGAGTCTGCCAAAGGAGGGTCGTTTTTTTCGAGAATACTTGGAAGCAAAAGAACCAAGAAATGAGAACGTTAAAAATAATTTAATTTGAAGTAAAACTTTGGTGTGAAAAAATCTAATGGTTTTAGTTTAGGCGTAAAACTAATATTTTGATCGAGGGTTTGCTTTTGTTACTCTTTATAAAAACAAATTACTTTACTTGCAAACAGTTCAAAATTAAGTTGTGCTTGTAGTGTATGGTATAAATATTCTCTTAAAATTTATTTTTAATAAAGTTATCAACGCTTTTATTCAATTTAGAATAACTTTTGGTATGAAAGTTTTGTTAAGTTTAAATATTCATGGCTTCAAAAGATTTTTTAAATCTATGTAAATAAAACTGATAATCACAAATTCAGATTAATGAAAACTTTCTCTTTTCCGTTTACACAATTTCTAAAACAAAAAAAAAAAAAACTTCCTAAAAAAATTGAACACTATATTTTGCATCATGAACATAAAACCAAAATACTCTTACCGTGCTTTTTATCTGTGAACTAAAACACATTATTAAATATTTTGTCACATCTTTTCAGAAACAGTTTAAAATAAATGTTCAAAGTATTTTTTTTCATTATTGTTCAAAAAATACGCTAGATTAATTCTATTTACGACAAAATTTTATTTGATATGTTTGTTTGTTTTAACTTCCCAATATAATTTAAATGAAACATTCTACTTGAAATATTCAAAGTTGAATGCATGTATTAGTTTAAACTTTATCTTAAATACAAACCCTGTTTTTTATTAGTTGATTTTAGTACAAATGTAAATCAAAAAGTATTTAACTTTAATTTTGTCTTTGATAGAAAAGTTGTGGGTATAAAAAAAAATTTCTATTTGACTTTGTGTTATACTTATCTTTTGCATTTTAAGACAAGTTTTAACTGGTGGAAATGTAACACATTTTCTGTTTTTACAATGATTTTTAAAGAAAAATTTAAGTATTTAAAAGTTTAAACATTTTTAGTAATTTTAAAACAATAAAAATGTCATTACATGAAAATGATTTCATGCAAACATGTTTTAAGCTAAACATAATTAATATAATATTTAAAAAATAATAATTTCTTTCATTTAAAAGGTAAAAAAACTTTAACCAGAAGATGTCATACTTTTATAGCACTATAAGTTGTAAGATACAAACAAATGTTGTTGTGATTTACTTTATAATAATTTTATACATATTTAACTTATTATTTTTGATCATTTAATACTTTTATTTAATAAAAATCGAAAAAAAAAATGTATTTGTTCTTGTAAATAAACTTCTATAAAGTAATTATGCATAAAAAGCAAGTGAGTATAACCTTTAAAGTAAACTTAGCATTGCTGTTTTGTAATGTTGTATTTTAACTTGATTTAAAATTGTTAAAACTACTATAATAAAGATTACAAGTAAGTAAAATTTTATAAATTAGTTATAGGTATAATTGTATTAGTTTTTATTTGATTTTTATAATTAAACTGTTTACTTCTAAACATTAATTATAATTTTCATAATACAATAACAGGCACAAGCGTAACAAAAATTAAGATTATCTGTATAAATAACCTTAAAAAAAAACAATTTTATGTAAATATTAAACTAGGTATTTAAAAAGAGGTGAAAATGTCTGTTAAGATAAAGCACTTCAGTTTTAAAAACTTTTAAAATTAAAGTAGGCTAAGTAACTTAGGTATGATGAAGTTCAATGTCGACAAGTTCAATTTTATAAGAATTACTAAAACACGATATTTCTAATCAGAATATTTTCTAAGTAAGACCAGTATTTTTATATCTTATTTCTGATAAATATCATAATAATTAGCTCCAGAGATTCTGTTTTTTGTGTATTTAATAACTGAACTATTTTGCAAATACAATGTTTTTGATATATTTTTATTATTTTAGTCAATTTTTTTTTTTTATCATTTTAATATTTAACAACGTTACTAAATTTCCTTCAACGTAAGTAAGAACGTATGCATTGTTTTTTTATTATAGTTTAGTTCTAATTCGTTTTTCGTTAAAACAAAATCCGTCTTTTAACAGTATAATTGTTATATGTTGTTTTAAAACATTTATTTATTTCTAAGAAATAAATAAAAATTAAAGTTTTGTACTAAAATTTATATAAAAATAATGAAACATATTGGTACTGGTTAACCTTTTTAAGAAATTAAAAATAAAAATTCGGACCTGGAACCTGCCGGATCCAAGCTGAAAGTTGGCAGGTTTCGGATCCAGTTAGTTTAGAATAGTGATGTACCGGACTCACTATCCGGGTCAGGATCCGGCCGTATTACAGAAAAGTATTTTTTCAAAAACAATCTCTGTGTAAATTAAAAAGAGTCATTTTCGTCAGTTGAAATTAAATCGGGTCCGGTACAAAAAAGTCTGGATCCGGGTCCGGTACATCACTAGTTTAGAAAAACTTTGTGTTACGCTATCAGCTTCTTAAAGTTTTATTTACTTAGATTATTGTGGTTTGAATATCTAATATATATAAAATCAGTCAAGCAAATAGAGTTTTTCAAACGTAATATAGGAAGACCCTTGTTATGCAATTCGCAGTTTTTGCAATAAACTCATTAAAAGAGGTAGTCTTCTTTACCAAAGCACTTGAACTCAAAAATTCAAAGAGAAATTTCAATGGGTAGAAAATCATCATCATCATCATCATCCAATAAAGCAGACAGCGATAGTTTGTTCCCAGCTCCAAAACAAAGTAAGCTGATAGTTTGCAGAAAGTAACATAAGTGTGTTAATAGCCAAGGCCATCAAACTATTGGTCACTTTAACCATTCTTCTATAGCGGGCAAGAAACGAAAAAATTCAGGTCAATTTAGGTTTATCAGTGTCAATGCAAAAAGCCTTTTTACTTGTGCAAGATGTTGAAACAAGGTGGAACTCAACCTAGCTAATGCTAAAAAAATCAGAAAAAATTAAAAACAAGTGTCCAGAACTACAAGGCTAACGACAAATTTAAACCCGAAAATATTCTTATAGAAGATGAATGGAAACTTTTATCATCATTAATGAGCTGCTCGAACTTTTTTATATAGTAACGAAGCAGTGTAGTAAAAACAATGCATTGTTTTCAAGCTTAATCCCCAATGCAGCAGTTCTAAAGAAGTGTTTTTAATCATAGAGCTTATAGTCAATCAGGTCTAGATAACAGTAGTTTTACAACCTTGGCAACCCTAGCAGAAAATTCAATTGACACTTTCAAAATAAGGTTTTATGCTACTAATAATAGCACACGTTAAACCTTCATTATAAGGACTTGTTTTTACTCACAAAAGAATTTGATCTACGGTATCGACTTTACTTTTTCAATGTTAACCTCAAAGAAAAGGTTGTAAGGCTACTGAAATCAGAAGTAAAAAATTATAGTTGTCGTGAGACTGGTTAAAATTGTCAAGTTCCTCTAGTACCGCCTATTTAAGCTAAAGCTCAACCATCTAAAAATCGTTTTCTTAAAACATTTTTGTCGTTCAATTCTATATCTAAATTAGTAAACAATAAAACTTTATACTAACTTTAGCATCAAATATGGATTTAACTGCAGGTCTATCTTGGCAAGACAAGATCGTACGAGCAAAAATAAACTGTAATAATATAATAGTTAAAACTTTATTTCAAAGATTCTATGAACAAGCTTTGTTACACCCTAAACTTACTGATAACACAAAAAAAATCTTACCGAACAACTACCAAAAAAAATATAACGAACAACTTAAACTCGGCAATTTTTTACACAAACAAAAGCAGCAAAAGTTTAATGTTACCTGACAATGGCTGTACATGTAAGGATGAGTTTTACGTATGGTCTGTTCAGCTTTCATCCATGTGATTGCCTCTGCTGTAACCGAGTTTTTGTAAGAGATTTTCAAGTCGAACGTTTCATTTCTGTTGTGAGTTGTAGTTTAAAATATTTGCCAAGTTAGAGTATATTTCGTACAACTTAAGGTTTGATGTGATTTAGTTTTATACTTACCCATTAAACTTCGGCAGCTGGATGTTCAATGCCGTTCCAAATTTTCCGTCACAAGTTGAATATTCTGCAGAATCGCCATTGACTTGCAACCCAGGTATTGTGAGTTCATCTGCATCCAAACCTTGTTTGTAGCTTAAATATTTGCAAAGATTTTTAAACGACAGCTATAATAAAAACAATACGCAGTACTAAAGTTATGATTTGGTCAAGAATAAGTGCTACAATGTTAAAACTGTTTTTAAACCAGAACTGATTTTATTGTATTTTGAAAACAATATTTTTGTATTAAAAGTCCATGATCAATCTGTTATGTTTAGCTTAAACAGTTACTTACTAATTGAGTGTAATTTGCGTCAACGACTTGCATCTTGTGAACAACATTTCCCTTGAGAACTTTTTCTTCAAAGTCAACCAGCCACTCGATTGAAGTGTGAAGTGTTTTGAAAAATTCAGGGTTTGAACTGGTGCTTGGGTCAATCATTTTAAGGTGTTTTTATATTTCTGTAAACTATGAAGCTATTTTCAATAAACTGCCATTAATTTGAGAACTTAAAGTAAATAATTGTAAATGAAAATGTTTGTAGTTTTTAACTTTCAAACTAAATTTTAAAAAAAGTTTGTCATATTAATGAAATGTGTACAACAACCAAATAAAAATCTGTGTAATAATATTTCTAGTGAATTTAAAAGTTTTTTAAACAATAAACTATATAAGTTTATTGATTGTTAAACATTTTATTTTTTACTTAAACTAAAGTCAAGTAAGTTTAATTAGTTTATATCAAAACAAATCTAGTACCTATAAATCTTTTTCCATACAATTTTATTTGCTTTTAACTTGATTTTAAAACTTATTATTATTATTTAAACTTTTTGTTTATAAACGTTTTGAATTAAATATAGTTTAAAATATTAATGAATATTCAAAAACAAGTAAAAACTCTTCTTAGAGCAAAATAAAACTGAAAAGTAATTTTAGTAATAGATTTTTGTTGGAAATAACTATGATGACTTAATTACTATTTTTGATGTGTAATTTCAGTCAAAGATGATTAAAGCAAACTATTTTTTAAAGTTTGAAGTAAAATTTAAAGTCTTAAAACTGACTGAAATCATAACAGCCAAAGAACATTTTTTTGTATTAGCAATTAAACTTATACAGTTTTGCTAAAATTTGAGCATAAAAACACGGGAACGGGTCTAAATTGCACGAAGACCAAATTGCACGAGGGAACAAAGTTGCACGAAGACGATTATGCACCCAGGGTAAATTTTTAAAAACTTTGGGCAACAACTCGTTTTCGCTTGTTCTCGGCAGGCTGTCCACATCTACCGTCCGCTGTCCTAAATTTAATGAGTAAGTTTAATAACAAATCACGTTAATTTTTATAAAATATACTCCAACAAATTTTACAAATATTTCAAACTACAACTCACTACAGAAATGAAACGTTTGAGCTGCACATTTCTTACAAAAACTCGCCTAAGGCAGAGGCAATCCAATGGATGAAAGCTGAACAGACCATGGGTAAAACTCACCCTTACATGTACAGTCAGTGTGAGGTAATGCACAGTGTTTACTTTTTTGCTTCATATATTTAAGTATTTATCTAAAATACTTACTTGAAAACTTTTAATTATAAAGGTTTTATAAAATTTTTAATATAAGTATGAAGTATAACTTAATGATTATTTTTTAATTTTAAAATAATTTTACATTTACGTAGTTTAGGTTTTATTAAAATTAAAAAATTGATTTAAATTCTATATAAAAAATGCACATAAATTAAAGATGTTACTAATATGAGTCTAAACATATTTTTTATATTTTAATCTTTACAGTCAATTTATGCTCGTACGATGATGCCTTGCCAAGATACACCTGCAGTTAAATCCACGTTTGATGCAAAAGTTTGTTTAGTTTCACTAAATTTATTTTAATTTTACTTTAAAAAAGCTTACTATCAAGTTTACGTATTTCTAAAAACAGTTAAAATAAAAATTTATTTATTCGCCTGCTTAATAACACAAAACTTTTGTTGTCTTACTGTAAACAACTTTTCAAACGCAATAGTGTTTTAAAATTTACCTTTTAGTTTACATTGAATTTACGAGTACCTTGGTCATCTCAAGTTTTTACCCTTTTTCCATAAATCAACTTAACATAATTTAGGTATCGGTAAAAACGCCAATAGTGGTTCTGATGGGCGGAGTTAAAAGCCAGGATAAGACGGTGAATGAAGACGGAACTACCACTTACTACTACGAGCAGAAAGTTCCCATTCCCGCCTACCTTGTCGCAATTGTGGCGGGAAACCTGGTTTCGCGAAAGATCGGGCCAAGATCGAGCGTGTGGTGCGAAGAAGAAATGGTCGAAAAGGCGCAGTGGGAGTTCGAAGAAGTAAGACTAATTATCAAACTTATCTAAACTTACAGTTTTTTTGTAAAAATATAAAATTCTTTTTAAAAATAATTTGGGTTTAGAAATATTGCTTTTTATACATTAAATAGATCAAACAAAATTTATTATATTATTTTGATGCAACCAATTTATATAGACAGAGGAGTACATACAAACGGCAGAGGCAATGGTCGGTCCATACTTGTGGAAAACTTACGACCTGCTCGTACTTCCTCCTTCTTTTCCTTTTGGCGGCATGGAAAATCCAAACCTGACTTTTGTCACACCTGGACTTATCGTTAGTAATTTGCTTATAAAATTATTAAGGTGAAAAAAAAATTAAGTTTTAAGCAATTGTAAAGTTATATTTTTAAAGTTATATATGAAAGATTTCAAATCAATTTATTGTTAATGACAATATTATAACCTTCAATGTTTTATGTTTTATTTTGAAAACTATATTTCAGTCAAAAAAAAAAAAGATAATGAATTATTAACAGAACGTTGGTTTAATTGAATAGTCTTGAGCAGTTTTAAACAATTTCAAACTGTTAAACAATTTGGAAGATTTTAACAATAAACCTATACCGGAAAATGTTATCATTTTTTTTTAATTAACTATAACAGACCGGAGATCGTTCATTAACATCCACTGTCGCTCACGAAATATCGCACAGTTGGACTGGAAACCTGGTAACCAACAAGTCCTGGGAAGACTTTTGGTTGAACGAAGGTTTCACAAGATTTCTCGAGCGTAGAATCATTGAAAAGACGAAAGGCAGACAAGAGGCACAACTTCACGCGATCAAGGGAACACGAGCACTCGAGGAGACTGTAAGTAACTAGTTTGACCACCATAATAATTAGAAGTAATAAGCCAGTTTCTTATAAGTGGTATTGATAAAACTTATTTTGTTTAAAAACTAATATAAATTGATAATTTGTTAAACTATGATTTGATCTTTAAAGAATTCTAAATCTTATTGTATAAAAATTATATTATCAAAAAAAAAAAACTTAAGATCAAACGCATGGGTGCAACAAATCCCCTGACATGTCTGGTTCCTGACCTGTCAACCACCAACCCAGAAGACGCGTTTTCTCTTGTTCCTTACGAAAAAGGCTTCACTTTCTTGTACTACTTGGAAAGCATTTTGGGCGGCGCTGAAGTCTTCGAAGCTTACCTGCTGAACTACGTGAACCACTTCAAGTACAAGTCGCTTTCAACAGGCGAGTGGAAGGAGCACTTGTACCAGTACTTCAGCGACAAGGTTTGTTGTTTGTTTATAAATAGAAAATGTATAACAAAACAGTTATTTTTAATGAGAAAAACTACGCAAGTTTTTTTTTAAGCGAAACAAAAAAAAACAAATCTAAAGCAACATTTTCTCAAAGGTAAACTTACCATAGTTTGAAACAAACTGAATAAACTTTACAGCACGAAGTACTCAACAAAGTTGACTGGGATGCCTGGATGTACACTCCTGGAATGCCTCCTGTAATTCCTGATTACGATGATTCCTTGTTGAAAACCTGCAAAGATCTCTGTAATAAATGGGTCGAGGTTCGTAATGTTTACGTTTTACTTGCATATAAAAAAATATGCTGTGAATATATTATTTACATAATGTAATGCTTAAGTAATTTAAATTTATACTTACTAAGATAAACGTATTGTTTTGTTTTTTTATACTGAAGCTACTTTTGTAGGCTGAAGATACTGGCAACTTTAAAGCGAAAGAAGTTCAAGATTTGTCTCCGATGCAGAAGTTGGTATTTCTTGGAGAGCTTTCGACGCAGGTTTGATATACTTCAATTATATGACTCTTTGTTAAATAATATCATTTAGCCAGTGTTTAAATAAATATTAAGTTTGAAAATTAGCAACCTAATAATTGTCTAGGAAACAACACTGTCTGCAGACAAGTTGGCCGCCATGGAAAGCTTGTACCAGTTCTCAATAAGCACAAACGTTGAACTGCAGAGCCGCTGGTTCCAGCTCGCGTTGAAAGGACACCTGCAAAGCCAAGCGGACGCGGCAGTCAAGTACGCCGTGATGCAGGGAAGGGAAAAGTTCATCAGGCCGGTGTACCGAGCCTTGTACGCGTGGGAGGTGACCAGGCCGATGATAATCGAAGCGTACAACGAGAACGTGTCCACAATGCACCCGATCACCGCGCAAACAGTCAAGAAGGACCTTCACCTCGAGTAGAAGTTTTCGTCGTATTTTAGTTTTAATAAGTTTTGTGCGGAAGCTTGTTATAAAATACTTTTTTTTTCATCGTAGGTTTTAGATAATGAATTTAATTCATTTTATAGTGTTGTATTTTTAAAATAGTCTTTAAATATCAAACTAAAAAATTTAATTTAAAATAGGAGGTTGCAAAAATTAAATTTACACTGTTTATACTATAAAATGTCCTTATTTTGAATATTTTAAGTGGGATAGGAACAATAAAAATAACTAGTGTGGATCATTTATAAGTGAAAGTTTTACTGAAAAGAAGTTTTTCAAGAATCGATATTTCTAAAAAATAATATAAAAACAATAAAGCGTAATTGTAATTTAATGACCATTAAATAACCACTTATACTAAAATGAATTAAAACTAAGGATACTTTTTTAAATAATTAATTGTTTTACTCGATAAATATGATAGTTTAAAACAAATATACACTTTTCTATAAATTTTTATTTAAGGATGCAAAGTAAGAGATGGCTCCCCAAAAAAGCATTTGAAATAACAAATTTTGAATTAAGTTAAAAAAGTAGGATGATAATGCTGGTACGACACCATAACTAAACTAGTTCAAATTTTAAAATGAAATTATCTTTAGTATTAAAAATTGCATCATTTCAAACTATTAAACTTATTGTCTAAACAATTTTTCATTAGTTTGGAGTAATTCAAATGAGATCCTCAGTTAAAAAGTAACATTTTAATCAAATATAATCTATATCTAGCAAGAGAAAAACAGAACAAGTTAAAAATAACATAAAAGTAGATTTTGTATGCCAATGTATATCAGGACACCTTTTTAAGTCGTGGATCACATTCTATTCAAAAATTTCAGTTCTTTTAAAATGGTTGTGGTAATTAATATAACACCCCTGTTTTAAACCAATAAGTGTATCATTAAAATACCACAAGTATAGACTTATGGTAAAATTAAGAGCCTGAATTTTTAAAGTCAGGTTTTACCTTTCTGCTATTTTAAAAAAGTACATTTTTAGTTAAAAAGTGCCTCAAGACTTTGGCACCAAGGGCCGAATTTTGGCCAGCGTGCCAACCCCCGCTGCATTTGTATGTTGGTTTTAATGTACACTGAATTTGAATTTTTTAACAAACTTTGATACAATTTCTTTTCAACTATTTTACTACTAGCTTTATTTTATAAGAGCAAAGTAAGTTCTTCTAAAACTTTTACAAATGTAAATTAATATTTATAAAAGTTTAGTTCGGTTGAATCACGGGCCTGAGATTTCTGCTCGATGGGCTGTTCTTTTATTTGTGACAATCTTATTTAAATGTGCGGTATTTCTTTGTGCTTATACATAGAGAGCTATACTATTTAGCAATTATGATTTAACAGCGTAAAGTTCTGACTAACCGTAAATTGTACTTACTTGCATCAGTATTTACAGCTTTAAAACTTTATTACTGTCTAAATAAAGCATGTCAAACAATGTTTAGAAATTTCTTTCGTTTCAAGATATTTTCGTAAAAAAGCGGTTTATTCTAACAGAAACAAAAAAAAAGGTAAATATAATGTTTATTCAATAAATCAAACGTTTAATAAATTGTTAGGTAGAAGCTGTCGGAAATGTTTGAATTTATTTCAGAACCCGGCTTTTACTATTTTCGGTATTAAGTTTACTTGCATCCTCACAATGTTATAAGGATTTTCATTACGATTAATTAAATGTGTTTTATTTTATGTATGTTGACTTTTATTTTATTTAACGAAGATAAATACTAAATTAATTTATTTTAAAACAATTGGCAAAAGTAGTCCTAAAAACAGCAGTAAATGGAAAAGGCACGTACTGAAAGCACTTTAATGAATAGGTTTAATCGATGTTTTGCGTGCAAAGCTCTACTAAGTTTTTTTTTTAATAATAAATAAAATGGATTAAGTGGTAGATGTTGATTAAATTTTTATTAAACTATTTTTTCTTTTGATTAGTTCACCGGTGATAAAACGAGTTAGAAAATGTTTATATGATTTATAATTAAGTATTAAATTTTCTGACTATTTTAATTAAACTCGTTTTATTTTTAAAGTTATTTTAAAAACTATTCACATTTGGACAATTCAAATTCTGACAATTTAAGGTTCATGAATTTTAGAATTTGTTAATTACGTTTTTTTTTTCAATTAGTTGAACAAATAAATGATAAATTTAAGAATTTGTGAAAAAAAAAAATATTTTGAATAAATTAATAGTTTTCACTTTACTTTAAATATTGTTTGGTTGAATTTTTTTATTTGGTTTTATTTATTTTTATATTTTAAAATATTTAAAGTTGTCCAGGTTTAAAACCAGAATTTTTACAAGCAAATGTTGTAAATTGAAAGTACTTTTATATAAAAACGGTAAGATATTCAAGCTTCGTGATTAGTTATAAGCTTGAAAAAATTAGCTTTCAATATTTAAGCTGTAAAACTTTTCAGTTCTTTTTTTTTAATATTAACTTCGATGACTGTAAATAGTTACTAGTTCTTTAGGCTAGCATAAATGAAAAATATATACCTTAAAAAAAAATTCTGCTAGGCTATAGAAAATGAAAATTATTCTATTTATTAAACAATTTATGCACATTTAAAATTATTAGTTCGGGCAACTTTTTTTTTAAAACTATCATCTTAATTAAGTAATACACCATATTATAAAGTTTAGTAACAGTGTAACTACATTATTAGGTATAACAACTAATACTTAAAAAATATATACTTGCTTAAAAAGTTATTACAAAAAAAACTAAACCATTGAGTTTTAATTATATACGATTTCATTTTCTTCGAGCTTTTTTTTCTTTAAGAATTCAATATAATATTGATATTTACTTTGAATGTTTGAGTATTTCTCTTAGTACTTTTATTTCTTAATGTTACGTAAAATTATTATCGAAAGCTTTTAAGTATTTCACTTATACTGTGTTACGTACTACTAATACATATAAAAGTTTAACTCAATATAATACTTTAGACATTGTTTTGTAACAGTCTAAATGATTTATAAAATATTTTTTTTTAAGTTAGCCTTTTCTTTTATTTATCTTTTAATTAAGGGCTTTCCTCCAAGTTTTTGATACTTTGCTCGACGAAACCCTGTTACCTACTTACAAATAGTTATAGAATATTCTTTATATTATAAATTTGTAAAAAAAATACTAAATAGTTTAATACAGTATACAAATATTAAACTAAGTTTTAAAAAAGTTTATTTTTCACTTTAGTGTATTTATTTTAACGTTGAAAAAACAAACTTAAAAGATGAAAATTTCCTAAAGTGTACTTTTTTATAAAAATTTAAATACATTTAAACCTAAGCTTTAAAGAAAAATAGTCGATAGGGAAAAAAAAATTGCTTGTTTTTGATTTGTCGTATTTTTTGCTTTTGAAAATTTGTAATAACATTCTATTGAAAGAAATGAATTATAAAATTTAAATTGTTTAAGTTGATTATCAGTTAAAAGGAAAAATAAATAATGCATTTAATTATATTTCAAAACATTTTGTACAGCAAATTGTTTATAGGAAGTTTTAGAAAGTTAAAGGATGAACAATTTTTATAAAACAACTATAAGTTCAAATTATTTATAAACTCTTTTAAAATAATATTAATTATGTCTTGTAATAAATTAATTCTAATGAATAATATTAGTAGAACATTTTTGGAGAAAGGGAAGTTTCGTTTAGTTATTTTATTTACATATGTAGACTGATAGTTAGTTAGGGTAAAAACAAAAATAGCAGCCAGAATAAAGTTCTTGCGGTTTTATTTTTTTGTATAGAGACGTTTTTTAATATAAAAGCAATTGAAAACACAAACACTTCCTAAATTTTCAAACTTTTTATTAGTTTATAGTCAAATATAATTAAGTACGTATTTAAGCATTTTTTTCACAATCACCATATTGTTTATTTAGCTTGATTTTAATAACATTACTTACTAAAACTTCAAACTATATTTACGAAGATATGATTATTTATGTTAAGATGGTCAGTTGTATGCCATTAATATTAAATTAAGCTTGAAAATTGGATTTTTTTGTAATTTTATGATTTTTTTGAACAAATTAGCACCTTTTTTTAATCAGTCATAAAAACCGTGTTGTATTCTACTTTGAATATTTTTCAAAACTTAGCTAACATATCTTTGTTAAAATAGTGTATTAAGTGTAAAATATGCCTATAATTGTTAATTTACTTGATAAGGCTAATAGTAAGTAATGTCTATAAAGTTTAAGTTAGTAGTAGTAATATGTGTTCACATTTTACTTGTTCACTTTATACATAAGCATCTTGAACAAATAAAGCTGTTTATTAAAACAAAAATACCGTTTGTATTTTTTACTTGATATAAATAAAAACAATTTAAATGGTAATCACTTCCTTTATCAATAACACTTGCAAAGTTTTGATTAATTTACAAAAGTGATAAGACCAACTAATAATTCAATGTAGAAACACCAGTTTGTGAGTCATTATGATAACAAACTGATTTTAGCACAATTAAAACATAATCAATATAGACAAGTGTATAAACTTAAAAAGTTATCGATTAAATTTCAATTAAACCCATAAGTTGTAAGTTTAATTTAATATCAGCTTTATAGGTTTAAAACACAACTTTTGTCATATATAAAATGAACAGTAGCTTAACATTTTCAGTTTTGAATAAAAATCGCTATTGTAGGCAGGATGAATTTAACATTAGTGTTTTTGGAAGTAAAAAATAATGGCGTGACGAATGAAGTTTTCAGCTTTAAGTTCTGAATTTCAAGACACCTGTTAGACTGAGCCCATTGATGATGCCAAGGTGTTACGGCGAAGCAGCTGTAATTGGTTCTGAAATTTACGTCCTTGATAGGTTTAATAAAAAAGGGCAAAGTACGTATTCTTTGAAAATTTATTGTGCAAAAACAAAACAATGGAGGAGTTTAGCAGGTGTTGGTGGTCAAATTTTTTGTGGATTCATGAAAAGTCTATACGTGTTCTTCGGTCATAAAGAGTTTAGTAATACTAAGGGCTGTTTTAAACTTGACCCAAAACACGACAAATGGACCGAAATTGCAGATATATTATGACAAAAGATATATTGCGTCTTGTACAATTTTTAAGGTAAAACTGTTGTTACTGGGGGTCGAGATATGTGATTTGATTTACGCCGTCAAGTAATCTTTAATTCAGTCGAATGCTATGACCATCGTGATAATAAATGGGAATTTTTATATTATGGTTGTACCTAATTTCAGTCATTCTACGTTCAGTATAACGTCTATAATTCAGTATTTGTAATTACATTAGCTTTGAGAATTAAGTAGTAGTGCTCCGAAGTACATGATAGTATCTTTATAATTTTCTGTGTTCAATCTTGTTATAAGAAATAAAGGATATAACTATCAGCAAGATTTTCATGCACTGAATATCAGTAACAAGTTGGTTATATTTTACCGCTTGAATGCTCATGGTTGTAAATTGAAAACGCAAGTTTACATCATTGATGAACACGAAGTAATTGATGAAGATATGATGATAAAAAAATATTTTCTTTTTCCAGCAATAGAAAAATGTCCGAAATCGTAATTTGTTAGTGAAAAACTTTCAGAGCCGTTTTGTTTAAAAAGTAATGATAGGAAACGTAAAAATATCATTAAATTTTATTTTTTCAAATAATTTTGTTTGATTTTTCATAAACTTTGTTATAATTGCTTAACTAAAGCTGTCGTTTATTTAATTTTTTTTAATTAACATGAAGTAAATGTTCTTACTAGAAATATCATAAACAAATTTTTTCATGTATCACTGATAGATATTTTTACTATGATTAAACCAATTGAAGTTGTAACTTTTTGAATATAACAAATAAATTAGTCTATTTTTCATATTTAAGTATATAGTTACTTTATTAAGTTTTAAATTAACTCTATTTGGTGTACTATAAAAAACTTACAAATAAAACATAAAAACTAAAAAATTCTAATATCGGCGTGTTATAGATCAATAAAAAGTGACAAAAAAATTTCTTAAATAAAAAACTTTAAACAAATTTTAACCAACTAGGCTTATGAGTTACTTCATTAAGTAACTGTGTTATTATAATGTACTTTGCATCCACGTAAGTGACTATAACTAAATAATAAATATTGACCTAATTTATGAAATTTAAGGCTAATCTACTTCAACTAGTTTTAATATATCAGTTACTTTGTTATCATTGAGCACAAAATAATGCACCACTAATACTAAAAAAGAGTCATACATCAATGATAATTCAAAATTAAGTACGTATTTAAACAGAATTTAAACCGTTAGACGTAGATTAATCTAAAAAGAAGTATACTGTAGGACCGTATAAAATAAGTTTAGAAATATCTACTTAAAATAAATTTCTTATATACTTAATAATAGAATGAGTTTCTTGAAATTATACATTGATTCTAATTCAGGGTTACCAAGAGTAGACCAAGTGACCCTGTTGGGGGACATCACAGAATTTTAGGAGGTCATGAGCAGTAAAGGGGCCAAAGTTGAAGGTAATTAGCACTAAGGGGGCCATAAAGTCATATTTTGAATGTTTCACCAGATATTATGAGTTTGAAGTTGAAAAGCAAAAAAATATTGTAGGCTTATTTAAGGTAGCTTTTTCGGAAATTTTGTTGGAGGTGGACATAGCTGTTTTTTTTTTAAGCGGACCTTTTAAAAAAGTTTTTTGGTGCACACTTTTTTTTTTTGCAAAATAAACATTTAAGGCATAAAAAACTAATGAAAACAAAAATTTTATGGTAAAATAAAGTAGGTTGTTATGTTGTCATTGAGTATGCAAAAAATAACTTCCTCAAAATTAAGTACTTCATAACAGTGTTTTTTTTATCAAGTTGTATGATAATAAAAAAAAATAACATTTAAGTACAAAATTATGTCTTGATATTAAAAAGTAAAACAAAAGTTAAATAAATTTAATTTTGTTTATAAATGAAAATGCATCAATTAAAACTGATTAGTAAGTTTGACTATTGAATTAACTAACAAATTAAGTTAATTCTTAGTTTAAAAAAAAAACTCAAAACTTTGATTTTTATACAAGTGATTATATTAAACCTATACCGGGGGCGACTCATGGAGTAAGTAAGAGGAGCACTTGCTTAACTTAGAAAATTAAAAAAAAAAAATTTGTTAATGTTTTAAATTTGTTTTTGAAGTTGCCTTTATTTAAGATTATAACTTAGAAAATGGCCAATTTGCTGAAGAATCGAGCGCAGTTTTATAAAATTTCGTGCATTTCAGTAGAAATTAAAAACGCCTTTGCAAAATTTCCATTGTAATTTGATTATATATTTTAAATGTACTATTAAAAATACCCTATGACAGAACTAGTTTAAGTAGCTAAGCTATATACCAAAAGTCTTTGAGCAAAAATAAATTTGTGCACACTTAATTCGAAAATCAAAGATTTTGTGCACCCTACATGTAATTTAGTGAGCCGGCTTGTGGTAGAAACGCATATAATTTATTTATTGTTACTATTAGAACACTAAAATTGGTTTAAACACTTTTTCTTTTTACTTGCGAAACATATACAAAAAGCAGCTGTAATTTTAAATTTTCCTAAACATCTTTTTTTTTTTAATTATGTTTTAATTCAACTTTTAAAACTGTTTGAAAGAGATACACACTAAAATTTTATAGTTTATTTCATGTTGATGCCGTTTTCATTTTTCCTCAGGCATTATCAAAAGCAAACCTGTGCAATATAACTAATATTTACTATTAAATAACTAAACATATTAGACAGATTAAGTATTAAGATATAAATAAACAGTTATAAATTAACAACAGCTTCAAATTCTTCAATATATATGTTTAGTAATATTTCTAGTTTATTTTTATATTCAATACTTAGTTTTCCTATGTATGGTACATTTAGGATGTTTCTGAATTTTAAACTACTTAGTTTTTCATGAAAAACTTGCGTTGTCTTACATTTACATATTTATGTGATAAATATGACCGATTTAGAAGTTCAATCGTAAAGCCAAGAGTTTTTGTATAACTTTCTTTAAGTTCAGATTTTCTGCGATAAGAAATAACAAGTTTATGTATTCTCAAACTTTTTATGCTAACATTTTACTTGAACAATAGATATTTTTGTCTAACAATATCCTATATTAAAATAAACAAAAAATATTATAAATTGCAAAAAGTTAAATATAAGTGTATAAATGACCAATCGTAAATTTTAATTTTGCACAAAAATCTAGTTTTATTTAGTTTAATATCAACAAAAAATATTTTTCCGTGTTGTCTCGAACATACTACAACTTGATGTATGATAAAAGTCTAAAACTTGAAAACCTTTAAAATTTTGCAGAGGCCTAATAAAAGACCAACTATTTCGCCTAGTTTTTTTTTAAGTACTATAAAGGCCCTCTAGTGGTGGCTAAATAATAACGTCACTCATTCAAACCAACCAACGGTAGCAAACAAACAAGTATTAGTACAGAGAGTAGTTAGCTGAAAAAAAATTCTTAAAGGAAAACAAAATTTTAAAAAATTAGAAGCAAGCAACACCTTTATTATATTTTTATCACTAATCATCAGCTTATGCTTATAAATTAACATTTTATCATATATGTATCTGATTAGAAGTATTCTAAATAAAAATTTCCAGCAATAATACAACTATCACAGTAGATCTAAACAATAAAGCTATCAAATCACAGTAGATATAAACAATAAAACTATCACATATCAGAAGACCGCAATAATACAACAAACACGTCAGAGTAGATTGCAATAATACAGTTATCTTATCACATCAGATCTCAACAATACAACTATCACATCACAGTAGATCGCAATAATACAACTATCACATCACAGTAGACCGCAATCTCACAATTATCACATCACAGTAGATCTCAACAATACAACAATTACATCACAGTAGATCGCAATAATACAACTATCACATCAAAGTAGACAGAAATGTTACAATTATCACATCACAATAGATCGCAACATTATAAGTATCACATCATAGTAGATCGTAAAGATATAAATACCTAAGTAAAAATTGGAAAATTCTTCTTATGGTGATAATTTTAAGATTTTTATTTAAAATTGGTCTAGACTTTAAGAAAAAAACATTTATATAAACGTAAGAAAATTTTAAAAAGTATTAAATTTTTTAAACAGCTGTATCAAAGCTTATTTGTTGTTTTAAAAAGACATGATTTGTCAATACTAATTAAACTGTTAGATTTTCTTTTTGCTCTAATTTAATTTACTTTAAATTTTGTTTTAGAAATTGCAAGAACATTTGTTAAGTTCTAAATCAATGCTACTTCTCAAATAAAACTGCTCCAAGGTTGATTTAGATTATAAAAAACAATTGATACAGATTGTACAGTTGCAAACTACTGTGATGTGATAGTTGTATTGTTGTGATATAGTGTGATGTGATAGTTGTAATGTTGCAATCCACTGTTATGTGATAATTTTATTTTTATAGTTTACTGTGATGTGATAGTTGTTCAACTGCAAACTACTGTGATGTGATAGTTGTATTTTTGCAGTCTACTGTGATGTGATAGTTGTTGGATTGCAAACTACTGTGATGTGATAGTTCTATTGTTATATTCGACTGCAATGTAATAATTGTTAAATTGCGAACTACTGTGATGTGATAGTTGTATTTTTGCAGTCTACTGTGATGTGATTGTTGTATTGTTGCAGTCTACTGTGATATGATAGTTGTATAGTTGCAATCTATTGTGATGAGATAGTTGTATAGTTGCAATATATTGTGATGAGATAGTTGTATCATTGCGGCCTACTGTGATGTGATTGTTGTTTCATTGCGCTCTATTGTGATGTGATTATTGTATTATTATGATCTACTGTGATGTGATATTTGTACATTTGCAATCTACTGTAATATAATAGTTATTATTATTAATAAAGTTAATTGTCAAATGAAGAACCTAGGAATTAAAACCTAAGTCACTTAAACCGAACGACACTAACATAAAAAGAAAAAAACAAATAACAGCGTTGAAATAAACATAAAACTTCTACACGGTACGAACTGAAAAAAGTAAAACTTTTATAATTAAAAAATTAAAACGATTCTAAAGCTATTAATTTCCAATTGTATATTTAAAAACAACAGTTTTTTGAAATAAGCACCTCTTCTCAAAATTTTTGAGATCCTTGCTTGAAGTTTTAAGAACTATATTGAAGATATAAGTTAACCATTTTCATCAAACAAAAAATTTCAAAACGGCATTTATTTCTATCTTTAGATAGAAATTGTCATCTTGTAGAACATTAATTTCAACCATTATTCGTTTTTCATCATGTTTTCAAACTTTTACCCCGGGAAAATTAGTTTAAAAATACTTCAAAAATTTGGTAGCAACAGTTTATAAATCAAGCCTACAAATCAATTGAGCATCCAATAATTTTAGAATCTAAATCCTTAAGCACATTGACAATAGACAGGCCAAAAAATTAAAATTAAAAATAAAAGTTGTATCATTAATTTATCAACTTTATAACTTGTTGCTTGAAAAAAGATCAGCTAAGTTTTAAGCATTTATAGATTAGCATATTAATATAACACAAGTTATTTTAAAACTTTAAACTGAATTATAGTAGATTATATTTAGTTCTGTTTTAGAAATAATCAAGACTATCTGGTATAATTTTATTATTAAGGGTTGTTAAATTTAGTGAGCAGCTTCAGCAATTTAGAAGTTTTTATTAGTTTTATTCAGAGTTGAAAAAAAAATTATGAATCAATATTGCGTTTGTTATTATCATTATAGATTATTGATGACAACTTAAATAAAGGGTTACAAAACTCAAAACTTAACTAAGTATCACAATGTTTTGAAGATTGACTGCTTACATTAAGCTTTTTTTATTTTGTCCTAATACTTAAATTGAGATTTGAATAATATCTCACCGTAGTCCTTTACACACATTATAGTAGAATTTTTTATGTCATTTGTGTATGTATGATTATTAAAACATCTAGAAACAATCTCTTAATTTTATTAAGTAATTTTTTTTTTCAATTAAATGTATTTTCACAGTGATGGTGATTTTAGAATCATATAACCTTTAATATTCCTAAGAATCAAGTAAATAACTTTTTATCGACAAAATATACTATTTACATACTTGAACACTGGGGCTATTTGAAAAATAAATCTAAATTAATACTCGCAATAGCAAGTAAAAAGTATGAGTGAAAACTTTAAGGCAACGAAGAATAAGGTGAAAGAAATTATTTTGAGATGGAAAGAATAGACGTGTGTTTTTGATAACATTCATTTGAAAACTACATTAAACTGTATCCGTGGTATATACTCTACATTCGAAAAAGATTTTCTTACATCATGTCATTTTACTAAACTTTTTAAGCGCTTCATTTTTTGTCGTTCGATAAACTTAAATTTAAATTCAAGTATACTTAGAATAGTTTGAAAGTTTAAACAAAATGTTAAGCACTAAAAAAGTTTGGTAAAAATTAGATAGTATTGACATCTAAAACACGGAAACAAGAAAAGCTATCAAATAACAACTATAAAGTAATATTATGTAAAAAATTAGACTAACATCTAAAAATATTGGTTCACCCTACCATATGGCCTTAAGAGGTTAAAACTTAAATTTTTTAATGATTGTTTCCTAAAGTAAAGTAGTAACAAATATAGACGTTTTATAGCCTTGAATGTGTACTATAAATTAAAGCATAACTTAATTGCTACTTTTCTAAAAAATTCATTTTTATTAGTTGATTTAAATAGCAAAAGATAATTAACAGGATTTTAAATAAACTAAAATTAGTGCTAGATATATTTTCAGCAACCAATAGACTTAAAACTTTATCAACTTCAAAGGAAATTACTCAACTTTAAATGTTTTTTTACAAATATAACTGTAAAATAATAATCGAGAAACTCTTTTTCTATAACAGTTGATTTCAATATTCAAATACTTTTTCAATCATGCAAAAAAAAACTGGTTTATTTAGTATAAACTTTCTTTGATTTTTATCTTTAGCAATCAACAACGTTTTTAAACATACTTTTATTCTCAGCTACATAAAATGATAATAAATTAATTGATAGAAATTAAGAGTATCAAATATTATTTCTATTAAAACAAGTGAAAAAAATTGTAGACTAATTTTCTACAAAAGTAGATGAGATTTTTAACTGTACTACTTGTTACTCAGTACAGTCTTTGATTTTTACACTTTAAAGTCAATAAGAAGCTATTTTTGCTTAAAACATTAATGTTACTGACATTCAAATTAGTCTTTTTTATAGTGAGGTTAACACTGTAAACAGACAACACACTGTTTATCTAATATTTACTTTTTTAAACTAAATTGTTATATTATTTTTTTTTCTTCGTTTTTTGTTATTTATATTATTTTTATTATAGTTTATAATTTTTATTTTAACATTGGTTAGTTATTTTCTATAAAAAGCTATTTTTTACTTTTTTATAAAAAAATTGTTTATTATAGGTTTAGCTTTATGGATTTTTATACAAAGTTTTAGTTTTTCTTGCTGTAAAAAATCACATATACCTGTTAAACTACCATGAATCACTAAACTTTCAAAGTTCTTTTTCAATCTTAAGTTTTAAAAGATAAAGCTGATACATTCTATGCTCTTTTCTTCTTCTTTTTAGTAGGAGGTAAGCATACTCAAGTGACCCTTCCAAAGTCACGCCCCTGCCTCAATTTATCAGGCGTGAAATCAGTGTTATTTGAAAACTGCAAACTGTTAAAGGTGATGAGTCTGCTTTTTGTTCTTTTATAATTACGAGAAGTTTCAAAATGATTTTTTTGTATATGACATTATTGTAAACTTACTATTAGTTGTTTAATACAAAAATATAGAGAAAAATTAAAGAGTTTTTATAATTAATAATGTTAGTTATTTGAAATCTTTATTTAAACATGTTTTCTCTTTTAATTAGTCTAACCTTTAAATTGTTATAAAAGAACTGTTTTTAAACTTTAAAGTTACTTACATACTTAAATTAAACGATATGTTTAGACTAAACAAATTGTTTATCTCTGATTAAAGCAGTGACGATCCAATAGCTACATTTGTGTTAATGAAAGTGAAACTGTTTAAGTTATTTAATTATAAAAAATTAAGAATAAATCAATTATATAATATCTTAAAAATAAACATATAAAAACTAGGCTTATAATATAGTTTTATTTTTACTTACATCTAAAATGTAAACCCGATTAGAAAATAACTATTACCTTTATTAAATGATACATAAGCTAAACTAAATCATAAACAAACTAAAAAATAGGTAATTTTTAAAATTCAAACAACATCAAATATTTACCATTTAAGTTTGATCTAATCATGCATTATAACTGGAATTATACTATTTTCAAATTCTTAACGTTTTTATTTAGTTAAAAATCGTATATAAAACTGAATCATTTTTCAAATTTTTAAACAAACAATTAAAAAAAATATCTAACCACATGTACACTTTGCTTATCTCATTTGTCACCCTTGATACGGTTGAAGTGGTCGAAACTGCTTACTTAAATTATAAAGTTTAAAACCAAACTATATGAGTTATAATCTCTTGTTTGATCAACAGTGTTTTTGCTTATTCTAATTATACTTTACTATTTTTTATTTATCTGAAAAAAAATATTCAGGTGTTTTATTTAAACATTTTTTCTTATTAAATACTTATAACTTTAATGTTGGTTTCCAATTCACTTGTATTAAAATATTTTACAGTATGATGTATTTTTTTATTGAAACTAACTAATTATATATTAGTTTTAAGTTTGTAAATTTATGCTTGTGTATTTACACAAAACTCTTATGGAAATTTTATTCAAAAAAGTTCCTTAACTCCTTTAATTTTTTTTATCTTTTAATATAAATAAGTATTTTTTAGAACATTAGTTTCTAATTTTCTATTTTAAATGAAATACTTTGTACAAGATCTTTATATAGCTCGAAGCAAACATTTTAAATTAGGGTTTTATTTTGAAAATAGTATATTGTACGCAAAGTTGTGAGTAAAAATTAGGTAATTATGCAAAATAGTTTAGAGTTTTCAATAATTTACTGTTTTTTATGTAAGCAAGTACTATTGATCCATTAAAGTTTGACAAATTGATTAAATAACAATAATAGCAGCATTTAAATAGTTATGGAGTTTTATCAAGTTAAAAACATGTTGCTAGTTTTAGGACAGTATTTTAAAAGGTATTAAGAATCTTTGTTAAATAGTTTAAACACTCAGTGAATATTAATTTTAAGTTGTATCTCGTATATGATTTATTTGTAAACACGGTTGCCTTCTTTTATGATAAAAAGAAACTTCAAACTACATTATATTTCTTTTTTATCTAATGAATTAACTAATCGATACTAACTAAAACAAAGAACAAATTAATTTCACGTGATATTTTATTACACTAAACAATTTACAAGTCAATATTATCTTAAGTATAAACTAAAAAAATATCGACAAACTATTTTAATTGAAATCGCGAGATTAAAATTTCCACGGCCAATTGAACTTTTCTTTGGCCTTTATCACATACAGGAACCACGGTTTGACGTAATTCTGTTTGGCAACAAACTCGTTCCTGTGTTCAAATCGTCGAAGCGGAGTCTTCCTTAAAAGTTTTTCATCCCATATCCAATAGTCACCGTATGCGTATGTTCTCCAGGTACTCCTGTGTTCAGCTAAAGGGTATTGGTAGTCGGATTCTTGAGGTCTGTATTGTAGGTATACACATTGTTTTATCATATAAGTGTTGATGAGAACTTCGTTCAAGAACACGTACTTAACGTTTGGCTGTGGCATTTGTTAATTTTTGTTTCTCAAATCGGACCAGTAAGCCGCCACGCCCGACCCTTCAGTCATGTAAACGCCTTTCCCAAAAAACCCCGAGTTGGAGTCTTTGAACCCCTCATGCAAAATTCCCGCAGCACCTTCAACTGTGGTTCCGTGATACAGCATAAAGTTGTACCCGAGACCTTTATTCACGTCTTTAACGTTCGATTTTACTTCTTTTGTATCATTCTCAATAATTTTGTACACCACAAGATCTTCTTTTGTGTAGGGAGTCACATAGTTATTATGAGAACTTATAAAAGCTTTTGCGTGTCTTTCCGTCATTGCAGGACTTAGTTCCTCTATAGCATATTTTGGAGTAGGTTTTGCGCTGTTTAAATTTATTTCAAAATTTTAGTTTGTTTTGTAAAAAAAATTATAGCTAATAATGTAATTGTAAGTTCAAGCCGGTTAACTTAATATGCAATTTTAAAGAAAATATACTAGTTTTGAAAAATATTAAGTAAAATAGATATTGATAATTACTAAAAATACTAATTAAAAGTTTCTTATTTTATTTGTAAAAATTTAGTTTTCTTTTTAATGCAAAAAAATAAATTAGTTTAAACTGTGGGATATATTTTAGTTTGAGCAATTATTTAAATCTTAACTTTAAGCAGCTTTTTAAAATAAAAGTTTAGTATATACAAATTGGAATTTTAATAAAAAAAAATTCTCTAAATTTTATTTTCTCAATTTTATTATGTTCGCTTCTACCATTTGGGACTAAGTTATGTACCAACAAGCAAAATTTATACTAAAATATTGTATATAACTTTTGGTTTTAGTATACATTGTTCTCTTTGACAAAAAAAGTTTCAACTGCATGTAAAACAAAACATAACGAAAACACTGATAAGTTAAAATTACTTATCTTAAAAATTTTTAAACTACTAAATACAAAGATGGAAATTACTTTTAAACATGAAAAGTAATTAAGTTCTGAAAAAAACAAAAAGATTAAATAAGATAGAAATGATAAAGTATTTAGTTTAGACTAGATCTAAAACTTAATACTTGGCCTTTACATCAACCACATGACAGTCAAAAGTAGTAATATGTGAAAATTGGCTTTTTACTTAAAATAAATTGTTTTATTTTTAAAAAAATACAAAACAAACCTCAACTTCTTTTTAACTTCAAACGCCCATTCCTCTTTCGTATTCCATTCTTCAACCAATTGCTGACTAACTTTCGTCTCTGGTACCACAAAGCTATCGTTTCTACCGCTGTAAATTACATTTTAATTTTTTTTTTTTTTGTGTTAAAAATTATATTGTCAATGTAGTTTTATAAAGCAGGCGTATTTCAGCTAATTTAAAGTAGTTATTTTTTCAAGATAAAACTGTTCAAATCAGTTTTACTAAATACATGAAAAGGTTTCTTTGAAAACTAAAGCACAACCACAAAGCCACAAAGTTTACGAGAGACAAGACTGTACTTGAAAGAAGTTATAACTGCTAAAACAAAAACTTGAATAATGAATATACTTTTACAACGTTAAGTCCATCTAACTATTTTTTATTAAGAAAAATAAAACAAATTGCTCTTCTACTTATTTGAATAAGGAAATGGTTTAATAATGCTTTATGAGTTTGTTTATCTTTTCCTAACATATACATATTATTAAGTATGTTTATTGTTTTAGTTAAATATTTATAAAATGAAAATTAAAAAAATATTTCACTGAACTTATGTCGTTTAATTTAGTACCAACTGTCTACTTATTGAACAAAAATACCAAAGGGGGGACAATGCTGTCCCATCTTGAATATTTTAGGCTACAATAAGCACAATTAAGCCAATAAGGCATTAACGTCATATAAAAAAAAGACAAATAATTTAAAGAAAACAGATTGTAAAACAAATAATAATAGTAACTTCGTTTTGTGTATTATATAAAAACTTACTATTTCATTTCAACTTCATAATAAACAACACCATTTATTAATTGCTTCTTCCAGATTTTTGAATTTTCTGGTGTATATTTGTTTTCTTCCATCTTATTTTAATTTAATTTGCTTAGGTCTTAAAGAAAACAAATACATATTTGAATTAGTTTATTTTATCAACGGATATCTGAAACAGTCTCAATACCCTCTGTTACTTTTCATTAAAGTAAACCTTCAAAATATTCAATTAAAAAAAAACTTTATTAAATCATTGCTATTTATATTAAATAACTAGTTGTAAGATTAAGAATTTTTATTCAGCTTATCATACATGAATAACAGTGGTTTTATAAATTAGATTTTGTTGGATTACTAATTTTTTTTTAATTACTTTAACTAGCTACATGAATTTAATAACACATATGGGCTAGAAGCAAAAGAAAAAGTCCTAAACTGTTTAAAGCTTTTTACGTTTTAAATGATGAAATTTTATCGTAATTTGAAATATAATAAACAATGAACAGTTTAAAAATAGTTTATTAAGTAAACCAATACACTTTTAAAGATTCTTGTTACTCATTACTATAAAAAGAGATGTTGAACTTTTTATTTTAAATGTAATTTTTAAATGGTTTACATCATTTAAAAATTATTAGGCAAACTTATCAAGTGTTATAAACAAAGACATATATTGGGTTTAAAAACTTTATAGATAAGCTGGTTATTGTCAATGACAAATGTAAGTTATTTTTCTAATTGCTAACCACTATCAAGAACCAATAAAATAATAAATACATTTGTGTTGACAGTAGAATTTGAATCAAGTATACTTTGAAGGTTTTATTTTGACTTAGTTTTGATAAAGTTAAGTAATAAACTGAATTTTACTATTTCTGTTCTTAATAAACAATAATGTTTATTTATATATGTTAAAATGAAATACAGTTAAATTTTAAAATACTTTATAATACATTGTAGTTAAACGTGTTTTATTTTCCTAAATGATTTTATTTACTTATTTTATCTACATAAGTAATGGATTAGTAAGAAAAAATTTATTTACTTTTCAGTTAAGTTTTATCACAATATTTTATTTAAGTTATTTTTAACAACTTTAATACAAAATTAAGAGATTTTAGATTAAAAAACTTATATCTTACATAGAAATAATTTTGATAATAGACTAGACTAAATAATAACTGTTAAAGTTTTAGAAAAATGATTATTTAAATTTTGTTAACATATCTTTCTAAATTTATGTGGTTTAGAAAAGAAGCTATCTAACTAAACATGTAGTTAGAAAGACGTTATTAAATTGATTCGATTATTAAACTTGTAACCTAAAACTTTTGTCAACAAGATAATTTACTAAATATTTGAGAATATTAAGATGTACTAAAACTATAAAAACATGTTTAGTAATCATTTTTATGAGCACAGAAAATCTAATCAGAATTTCTATTTTATTGTTATTCACTATTTTAAAAAGCAATCAAGAAGTAATTTGAGTTGAGTAAGTGAAAACAAATGATTAAAAAAAAAACTTTTTTGTTTACTACAAAGATAACACATGTTAAAGTAATTTTCTCATAATTTCATAACTTAGACATAACATATCAGCGAAATTATTTAATTCCGAAAACTTTGTTTCTATTATTAGTAATTTACAAAAACATATTTCTACAGTAAAGAAATTATGTTGATTACTAGAATAAAAAAACAATTTAATCAATTTTTAAATCTGTTATTTACAATATTAAGCATGAAAACCACAACACACTACACCGTTTTTTCATTAGGTTTAGTTTTTTTTAACGCTAAGTTTAATTTTATTTTATGCCCATTTTGTAAATTAACGTTTAAATTGATTAGTAGTCAACACTGAAAGTATTATTAGTAAAGTAGGTTAGAATAAAAACATGCTACTTTCATCAAAAACGACAGCAGTATCAAAAAAATTTTAAATCAAAGTAATCTTTAAAAGAATTTTGTTTTTTTTTTTGGCGCACTATAGCATGTATTCAGTAAGTTTAAAGTTAAACTAAAATTTTAATTTTAAGGTTTATGCTTATGGATAATTAAAAATTAAAAATATTTTTTGGATGAACTGAATATTCCAGTTACAACAAGTTAACAAGTTATATTTACTATTAAGTCGAAACTTATTGGTCTTTTTAAAAACTTATTGAATTTAGTTTTTAATATAATTATATTTTATTTTTTTTATTTAAACTTGTTAATAGAAATTATCATTTCAGGAGTTGACCAAAAGATAAAACAATTCATTTCGTATAATCAATGTTAAACGCTTTAAAACACAATAAAACATAAAGAAATATTACGATCATCACGAATATATTTTACAGTTGAAATGTTTTTTATAGCATAGGTTATGTACAATTACTTGCATCTTATAGCTAAAACAAAAATGTTTTCTTGTTTTGAAATGGTAAGGTATCATAATTTTTCTTCAACTGTGTCTGATGTTTTAAGTTGGTTTTTAACTATTTCAGATTTTTATTTTAATAGATAAAGAGTAGAGCAATATTGTTTATTAGTACAACACAAGTAAACCGTCACGCATAGAATACAGCAATTTTAGGTGTTGGATCTAATCTTTTGCAAGAAATTCATTAAATAAGCAGTCAAAGTTGGTAGTAAAAAATGATACAGAACTCTTTTTAACGGAATTCTTTTTAGCAAATCATTATTTTTAATATCCTTTTAAGAAGTAAAAGAGTTTTTTCCTAAACTATTTATTAATTATCAAGTATAATAAACTAAAATATATTATTCGCCAAGAATAAAAACAATTCAAGTTACATCCATGAGATCTCAGTTTAAACTTTATAAAATTATTACAAGTTACATTCACAACAAACTTGTAATTTCATTATTTGTATGCTTGAAAAATAATGAGTATACTTCAAACTAGTTGAAAAAGATAAAATGAATTATTTTAAGGTAGTCTGTCTTTTTTATAGTAGAGATTTGACAGTTTTTAATATTGTGATCTACACTTAATAAACTCAGATTATGTAGAACAATGGTGGATTCAGAAACAGAATCAAAAACTTATTTAAACATTGTGTTTAAACAATAAATCGAGCAATATACAACGTTTTTCATTTAAGTTCTGTTTTAAGAGATTTAAAGTTTTATTTACAATTATTTTTTATAATTACCTTAGTCACAGTAAGACACGAACTTCAAAAGATAGTATGTCTACTTAGATTCAAAGAAGTTTTGGTTTATGTTTTACTTTTTTTTAAACATCTTCTTAAGTTATAAGTTACGGTGAATTGTTTTCAATTTTACATGTTTAATAACTATTTTTAATAGATTGAAAATTTATTTTCGGATTTAAAAATCTTAAAATGTATTCATTAATTATCTTTAAAGCAATTAATTCTTCAAAATAAATAAAATTTTTATACTTTAAACGAAAGATCTATGTATCTCTTGTTTTTAGTTTTTGTAAAAGAATTAAAAAAGTTTTTTTTAAACCAATTTTATTACATGTACTTAGAAAATAAAACTAGATACAAATAAAACTATTTTTTACGTTTGAATCAAGATCAAACTTTACTGTTTAAAAAGACCGAAATAGAACATTAATTCAGACGAAAGTTTAAAAAAACAAAACCAAATACATTGCTAAAGACACCTTTACACTCATAAAATATAGAAAAAAAGCTATTCTAGAGAGATCAAATTTTGGTGGAGAAATAAAAGCTTTTCAGTTGTTTTGGAAGCAATAGATTACGCTTAGGTAATACAAATTACTAGTTTAAGAATGTACAAAAGCAGGTATTGCGAAAAGATATATTTATAAAAGAAAACAAAGATTTAAAAAAGATAAATTATAAAATAAAAATTTACGAACTTGAAAACTGTAAGATTCAATAATCAAAAACTGTTTGTTATCAACTAATAAGGCAGTAAAGAGCTATAAAGACTTTTATACTCCAGAGTTTTTTAGGCAATAAAATAATAGCTTAAAACTTGAAGTAGCTGAAATGAGTTAAGTAAATTAATTTACCTACTGGATTCATAACATTGAATCCGCACATTATTTTAAATTATAAAAGATTATAATATTTAATATCTTAGTTGTTTCAATAAGTTCTAACTGAATCCAGCGTTGAATTTAAAAAACCAATACTCAGCCAGATCAGTAATCTATATCCTTTAATCTGATTAGTTTAAAAAGGAAAGAGAATTGTTTCGTAAATTAAAGATAAAAATATAAAAACTTTAGTGATCTTTTAATAAAAACGTGCATGATGCAAAAATTTATTTAAATGAAAGAAAATTATCGAGAAAGTATAAAACAAAATACATAGTGAAAATTTTATATAAACCAAATGATTTTATGATTTAGTTTTTAAACAATTATTTTAATTGATCTTTTATAGAAAACTAACAATTAAAATTTATAATAAGTCATATTCTACCGTGATTATATATTATACTAAAAAATATAAAAATAATATAAAAAAGTATTTTAAACCAAGTTGGTTGTATTTTTTGTATTGTGTTTAATCAACATTAATATAAATACAAAAAATAGTGTGAGAAATCGGCAACCACCATAGTTTAATACATTATGATAGTACTCATAAACTGTTAAAAAATTCTACATATCAAACTATAGAGTAATATTAGAGTATTAAACGTGTCAAGGTAAATAAAAAGTATGTTTTGTTTATTTTAATTATTAAAACGACCCCTTCATAGTTATTTCTAAAAATGAAATGGGAAAACTGTATTAAAAATGCTGCAATAAAAAACGCATAAAACTTTTAAAACTAGATAATAAAAATTACGAGCTTTTATTCTTAGCAAGAAGTAGATTTAATAGTTTTAAGGTGTTTGTTTAGACAACTAATTAATCGTTCATAGCGTAAACATTTACAATAAATCTCAGAATCGACAAAAGAATTATTTTTCATGCAATGTCTTTCTATTTACTTTTTTCCAACTATTTCACATAATATTTTAAATAATGTAAATTACTCTAAAGTTGTTAAGTAGAAAAACACAAAATTTGTTCAGTTAGTTGACTAAAAGAGTACAATATACCAAGTAAAAACAAAACATTTAGAATTTGCAAAATATGTATTTTTGATAGTCTAGCTTTAGTTTGTTGTAGAAATGTTATTAAATACTTTAAGTAAGCAATTAATTGTTTTCATAGAAAACAATACATAGCTATTTTGATAATTACGTTTATAATACCACATACGAAATTAATTTTGAAGGTTTCAGAACCAGAAAGGTTTCAATTAAAAGTAAAGTATATAATAACAAAAACATAGTTATTTTTAATTTAAGCTTATAAAAATCTGTTCGATAACTTTGAAAACATAAATATAAGGGTTAGGGGCTATAGTGATAGTAAATAGTTATATATACCTAATGAAAATTATTACCAAAAAAAAAATATATAAAAATGATAAAAAATGAAATTTAGAAAACTTATTGGCCAAGGGTAACGGTTAGGGGTAATAGTGATAGCAAAAAAAAACTAAAGTTAATTTAATTTTTTATATTTTTTATATGTTCTTTTAAGTGAGCAAAAATGACCCTCTGTGCAAAAATGTCCCCTCGCGCTAAATAACGCTCATGCAAAATTGTCCACTCGTAAAAAAAGTGAACCTGCGTGCAAAAGTGACACAGTGCAAAAAAATCTTCGTGCAAAAGAGTCACCCACCCGATTCATAGATAGTGTATTATTTGTTCAATGCTTTATAATTATATTTTATGTCCTTATTTTTTTTAAGATGTCATTATATCTAGATAAAGCTATTTTCTTTAAAAAACTAAATATAGGCAAAAGTTTGTTAATGCAAAAGGAAGCTCAATTTAAAAACAAATACTTTTCTAAAAATCAATAAATTCAAACTCAAGCGACAGACTATTGAATTTAGAATACTTTACCAACTTTAATTTGTCTAGATATTTCATTTCGTTTTAATAGAAATATTTTAAATATTTTTTTTAAAAAAACTGTTGAAAGATTTATAAGAATCATCCATTATTGATAAGTAAAATCAAAAAGATTTTTGCTTTAGTTATGCATGAAGTACTAATAAAAATTTTGAAACAAGTAGAACATAAAAAAAAATTCTTGACAACAAAAGTTTTTACTAAAATTTTCCATTTCATTTATGAGAGAAGTGAAAAAAAACTTTTAACAATTTTGTAGCTGATTTTCTAAACAATATAGCATTTTTTATTCAAGAAAAATGTGTAATGTTTAACATTGATATACATTTCAGAAATTTTACGAACTAAGATTTTTTGTTTTATTAATTACTGAAACAATACAATTATATGTTATTAGCTTTGAAAGTAGGCTTTTAAAAGTGCTAATTTAAACGCTTTTAAATTATATTCAAGTTCGTATTTCTTACAGGAATTTAGTATAATTAAAATAAGTAGCGCTTGATGTTTAGTAAATAATTATTTTGTTAAAAAAATATGTTGAAGCGAAAATTCTCAATTTTGTTTCTGGCATTTTTCATTACTGTGTCATTGGCATCAGAGTTTGAAATTGAAAGCCATAAAAGCTGTACTAATATAAATGATAAACCTACACAAATTAAAGCTACGGTTAGCTAATACATTCTAGTTTTAGTAGTTAATGTAGTTCATAAACATGTTCAAATGCCTACAATAGGTTATTTATATATTTATTCCATGATTACAAGTTACATCAACCTACGACAAACTTCATATCAAAACAGCAAAGTTTTTCAATACCTTTATCTATTTAATAAAAACAAAATTTTAAACTTTACAAAACAAAGATATAAAGATTTTTATTTTCTAATGAGTAAACTAAACAAACTAAAATAATATTAAGTTTTAAAGTACTTTGAAAAGTTTTAACTGTTTTTTTAATGCATTCCTAATTTTTGAACTTGTTAGAAAAACTAGCTAGCTTTACTTCATGTATTCAAAATAAAAGTTTTGATAAAGAAATAGTTAGTTTTAACACTTTTGATATACAGTATAATTACCACAATTAAAAAAAAAGAAACTAACTTTACTAACGACAGAAACACAGTATTATAATATCTGAATGTAAAACTGCTTAAAAAGGTCTACTAATTATTGATAATTATTGGTAAATGAAATTCAACAGTTTTTTACGAATGTCATATTTCAAAGTCTTTGCGTTTTTTATTAAACGTTATAAGTTTATTTTTTATCTTGCTCCTATGTTAATTAGTTTTATTACGTAGTTTATTATTTTTCCTATATTTTTTATAAGTTTAACAACCAAATTTATAAACTGAACTGAACTTTTTACTCGCTCTTTAATATGGACCAGATTATTTCTCCACTCGATGAAAACCAATCTTACAATGTATGGACCTGTCGAGTTACTTACTTCTACCAGTACAAAACATATTTTCTTTGGACTCTAATAGACGACACACAATACGGTGTCTATCATAAATACTTTGACAACAGATTTTGGCAGAATAATGTCAAAGTGAAAAAGGAAATCTTTAAACAGATGACTTGGCACAATAGAAGTGCGGAATATGACCCGTGGTTTCTCAAGCATGAAAAGTGGACCAAAGATTACAAATTTACGAGTTACGAGGAAATGTGCGATTATTGGATTAAACACAAAAATGCACCTCTTTTGGGCGGAAAGATGGAACAAATTGTAAAAGGTTTTTTTTATCTCTAATAATATCGCTTAAAAAACTTAGTGTAAAATAATTAAAATAGAATAATGTTTTAGAAACTATTAAACAATTACAAAAGCATAATACAGAGAAGTTTTTAAACTAATAAATTTAAAGTAATTATTTTTAATAACATGTGAAGAAATATCGGATAAATAGTACAGTCTCATTATAAAAGCTTCCAGAAGTTTTGTTTTTCACACAAAAAACATTAGCATTTGGCTCAGCACTATTTTCAATGAAAAGTATAAGCATGAGTAGCTATTCGTATGAAATTAAAAGTCAATTAAAACTAGTGATGTACCGGACCCACAATTTCGGGTCCGGCCGGACCCGGATCCGGACTTTTTTTTCAAATTAGAATCTGGCCGGAACCGGATCCGGACTTCTTTTTCAGATTAGAATCCGGCCGGAACCGGATCCGGACTTTTTTTTCAAATTAAAGTCCGGCCGGAACCGGATCCGGACTTTTTTTTCAAATTAGAATCCGGCCGGATCCGGATATCAGACAAAAATGGCAATATCCGGCCGGACCCGGACCCGGATAGTGAGTCCGGTACATCATTAGAATAAACTAGCCTGAGTCAAAATGAGGTTTTTAAAAACTGAAAAAAAAGAACTTTAATCTAATAATAAGTAGAACAGCTAGCCACAAGGTATACAAATTTAGATGTTATTTACAATTAAAAATCTGAAATCAAGTTCTTGAAAAAAATACAATAGAAAATAACAAAATATTGAAAACTGGATCAGCTGAAACTCATTCAAAATCTAAAAGAAAACTAGCACGAGTTTTTATAAAAAACTAAACTAGCCTGAGGCAGTCCAAGATTTTCTAAAATTCCCAAAAGTTTTCAAACTAGCAGGGTTGCCACTGTTTAAGTCAATAAAACTAGCTAGATTGAGTATAAACAAGCCTCAGTCAGAATGAGGTTTTTAAAAACTGAAGAAATTACTTTAATCTAATAATCAGTAGAACAGCTAGCAAAGGTTGACAATTTAGTAATAAAGTTGTGGACTGATTGCGGTGCACTTAAATTATTAGTACTACCCATCATAATAAAATCCTACCTTAATTAATTAATATCTAACAAATACTAAATTCTAACTGAGACTACTTTCTATAATCAGACACGATAGTTTTGAGTGATGAATCTTTTATATAAAACACAACAAGAAATATTAGCATATAGAAAATTATTAATTACTTTGGTAACACTTTAAAAACTGGAAGCTATTTAAATCTATATCAGAAGACTTAAAACCAAAAATTAAAAATTAAATAAAACTTTTAGTAAAAAAGAAACTGTAAAACTTTTTATAAACTATTAAATTATAAATCTGGCTAGAATATTTGAACAATTAAACACCTCTTGAAATATTCACTTTCAAAACAAAACACTACTTACAATAAGCATTCACAAAAACGTTCAAGATATTTTGTTGCTTCAAGCTACACAACAAACAAACTAACTAGTTACATATAAACTGCCTGTCATGTTCTGATGTTTTGTTGCATCAGTATTTAGTTTGAAACATTTCGTCATATGATTCTCATTGGCTCGTACATTCAACCGTATTAACTCTAAATATTCTCTGAGCTCAACTTTAAACAGTAAATAATGCAAGTATTTATTCCAAAGTTTTCAATTTTACAACATATGTAAAGAGTTGCATTTCATAAAATGTTTATTTCATAGTTTAAATGTAAACAAATGTAAATTAGTCTTGTGTACAAAATGAGCCAATCACGGTAGGTGTTTAATTTTAACTGACGAAAATGACTCTTATTAATTTACACAGGGTTTGTTTTTGAAAAAATACTTTTCAGTATGATCTTTTTTACTAACTAGATCCGGGTCCGGCCGGATCTCTGTTAGGATCCGGCCGGACCCGGATCCGGACTTTTTTTTTTAATTAGAATCCGGCCGGAACCGGACCCGGACTTTTTTTTTAAATTGGAATCCGGCCGGAACCGGATCCGGACTTTTTTTTCAATTTAGAATCCGGCCGGATCCGGATATCAGACAAAAATGGTAATATCCGGCCGGACCCGGACCCGGATAGTGAGTCCGGTACATCACTAATTAAAACGCTGTTAACTGTTACTAGGTGTTTTTTTTTACTTTTACAGGCAAAACTTGGTCGTCGACTGGCCTTCAATAACGCGTTCACCACCTTTATGGTTGCGATTGCGGCTGGGGATTTTGGGGATGGTTCTGGCATGGGCAGAATTGTTTAACGTGGCATACCCAGTTTACTGCAACGTTAACGAAAGAAACGCTGAAGTATAACACACAATCGATGCAGATTGAGAATAATCCAAGTTGTCAGTGGGAGAATTTGAAAGACGGAAATGGCAAAGAAAGAAAGTTTAAACGGTCCTGCAAGACCCAGTATTCTGTTATCAGGTTGATTAAAGTGTTGCTATGATCGTAAGAAATAATTTTATCAATTTTTTTTTTCATTACTGCTACAATAGAGTTTTTTCAAATTTCATCAAGTTTTGTCTTTAGGTCAAAGTTTTTCTTGTTATTTAAATATTTTTGTTACATTTTTATGATTTTTTATCAGATTCATCGAGGAAGAGAATGGAAAAAAAGTTGAACTTCCAGACAAAAAAGGTTGTTCTAAGGTTTGTTTACTAAAATTAAATACTGATGTTATACAGTTTGTGTTATTGTGCGGTTTACCAACTAAAGTTATGTATCTATTATTTTGGCTAGTATCAGAATTATTAAAAATAAGCAATCTATTACCATTTTTATCTGCTGTATTAGAAAACTAATACTAGTCATAAATATTTCTCTTTAGGTTTTTTTAGTTTTAATTACTATTTACTATATGAGACTTTAACTATGTTTTTTTATCTAAGCTGGACAAAACAATGCAGCCAGAGAACACTTTTATACAAATATTCAACAAAGAGAATTCACCTTTTATTTTGATTCCAAGTTTGGGTCTTTACTTGAGAAATTTCTGGTTTTGCAGTTATCGATTAAGGTATTTGTTTTAATTTTTTTAAACATACCACTAAAAAAGTATATAATAGAAACTATTTTTTTTATACAGTAAATATTGTAAAAAGTTAAAGTTGACTTCGATTTTATTGTTTTTCCATACTTTATACATATATTATTGTTTAATAATAAATACATACTCGGTTATTAAACTCTTTTAGTTTCTTTTAGATTTTATATATAAATACAGTTGGGCATCAATAAGGTACGCACTTAATCTTTAAATTGAGTTTCTTTTTTCGAAAACTTAAATTCTAAAATTTTACAAAATAACGACAATAAATCGTAATAAGACTATTGCAAATATAAGAAAATTATTTTTGGTATTATTTGATAAATATGTAGTAAGTTAAAAATAAATTAATGGAATAGCTATTTTATATAATGTGATAAGGGTAAAAATCTTCTTAAAATTGAAAGGTATGTATTTGACGTAGATACCCACTTTTGCCTGGATGTAAGGTGCACACCTTATTGAAAACACTAACGTAGTATTACTTGAAACTGTTTTTTTAAATTTAAACGAATTAGTAAAGTGTAAAATTTATACTGCCAATAAGATTTAACCACAAATATTTATAAATTTGTAAAGTTCAGTAGTAATACTAGTTTTTTTTAAGTTCAGTTTTGTAGTTTTACTTTATAAAAAAAAAAACAATTAAAAACTGTAATGATAAAAAGACTTCAAAAGATAAAATAAGTTTTATCCTCTGTTGTACTTAACTTTTTTAATGTTTATAATTTCGAACTGATATAATTTTAGTTCGTGTCACCAAGAATACAAGACATTGCTATGTACTACAGACGGGCACATTATTGCGACTAAAGAAGATTCAAAAGAGCTAAACGAAATTAAAAATTCACTTTGTTAAAAATACTATATATCTATTTTTGTTAAGTTTTTTTACCCGCTGGTTCAAAGGATCCATTATAAGCTTATTTTTTAACACTAAACCTCGAAACCAAAACTGTACTACATAAGCAATGATAACAAGCTTTTTATTTTTCTAAATTTTCCAGAACAATAAAACACAACACTTTAGCTAATCGACTAAAACAGATTTTTTTCTTAATTTTTGTATGTTCAATACTTTTAGGAAGTGCTTAAAAGTAAAATTACAATTTATTTTTGAAATTACGTTTACAATGCTTGTATATTTTATTTTAAACCAATTTTTTGTTGATTTGTTTAGTACTATTTTCATAGTTATAAATCAGCCATGGGCGTATCCTAATTTCATTGTTATTGACTTAAAAGAGAAAAGATGTGCTTTAAGTTTACTTCTTAATTTTACATATATTTAATCTTATTTAAAAAAGTTGTTTGTTATATGTTATCAAAAGTTTTAGTTTAACTACATAGTTAAATAAACAATAAATCTACAAACTTACAAATTTTTAAGAAATGTTATCGTATAGTTTGAAATTTTCAAGACGTTTCAAGTTTATAATGACCTAAGAGTTCTTTAAGACCGAACATAATTGAATATATACTATGTAAGTTATAACTGTGAGTGTATAGCATTCTGATAAAGGAGTTTGTAAATTCCGAAGGCGCTTAAATTTTTAATAAAATTTATAGTGAAAAAAAATTATTTGTTATGCAATAAGATGGTACTTAATTACATTTAAAGGTCTAACTATATCTGATTTATAGGTTAAGTTTTAAGCTGTAAAAAATAAAATTTGTTATTTTTTTAGCCAATTTAGAAACTTTTTAAAAACTCAACAATCAATATTAGAAGGTAATATTAGAGAACTGAAGGTATAAAGGTTACTGTTCCGTTGTTGGTTGTTATAAACGTTCACTTAATACTTACTTCTAAAAAAAGATTCATCAAACTCCTATAAAAATATTGCAAAAAGCATTGCATAAAACATGTAAAACTATATAATAAAAAAAAGAGCTATTTACTTCAAGCGCTAATTGGTTTTTTAGTTTTAAAGTGTTTGTTTACACGACTAATTAGTTCTTGCATGCGAAAAATATACAACAAATATCAGAAGCGACAAAAAAAAGTTTGTCATGAAAATTTTTCAACTTACTCGCTAATTCGTAGTTTATATTGTTCTTTGAGTAGTGTTAACAACTTTTTTTGGCTTAGCAATTTTTTTGTTAATTGAAAATTTCTATAAAGCTACTAAATATGTTTTACGCAACAATAATGTAAAACTTGCTTAAAAATATATAGATTTGTTAGTTCTATTATAATTAAGTTTAACTAACTTTTAATGAAAAATTTGAAATTTTTGGAAAGAAATAACATATTTCTAACTCTAAGGTTATTATTAGTGAAAAATAAAAAAAATAAAACTTTGTAGCTATTTTGTACACTATCTTATAACTTGAACTTATATTTGAGTACAAAATACTTTAAATCTTACTAAATGTAAAATAATTTAACTTTTTTCTTAATGCAAAACAAATGCATAGCCTTCTTGCTTGGTATTAAAAGAAAAATATAAAAGTGTTCGATTTCTAACTAAACTGAAGGTTTTACGTTAGTAAAAAACAAAAAACCTCAAATCTAAATAATTAATTCCAAAAACATGTAATTGAGTAATTTTCCTTAGTTGCAGACATTATCATACTTTTGTTTTTTTAGGTAAGCTATAACTATCATCATTCTCTACTTATAAAGTTAGGTTCTTATCTTCTATAAATTAGCTATGTTCATTTTAACAACTTAAAGTTTTGGTATGGGAACTTATCATATACTTTTTATTGCAATCAGAGTCTGAAAATAAAATAACCGCAACTGCACCAATGTAAATAAGAATACTTAAAAGTGAATGCATCAGTTAAATGGTTAAGTTTATTATATCTATTAAGTTGAATGGATTTCAATTTAAACGAAATTTTTTATTAAAACTTTTTTCAGTCCCATAGTAATTTTTTTATAGTTTTATTAGTGTTAAACTTTATTAATGTCGGTCAAATACAAATTAAAATAAATATTCTTTATATATTTAGTTTAACTAATAATAAAAATTTAAAATTTACATTAATCATACTTGTAGTTTTTAATAAAAAGCATAATTTATTTAAAACTTTACTTAAAATGATCAAATTGCATTTACAGACTGTCAAATAAATAAAAAGTTTTAAAAGTTTTCATTAAATTACCAATTATTAAAACTCACCGAAACTTAGTAACAAGAAAGCAGTAAAAGTTTGTACGGTGTGCGTTTTAAATATTCATATTTTTAATTTATTTTCTAAACATGTTTTGAACATTTTGTGTTAGCTACAAGTTGTTTTTTTTTTTAATGAATCATAATAGTTTTTAGTTATTTCGTACAAAAGTGTGGGTACAAAACAAATGTAGAACTTTTTTAAACCAGTACAGTTTCTATCAATTATAAAATTTCCAAATTAAAAATCAACATTATAAAATTTATCTTCAAAAGTCTAAAAAATTTAATTATCTGTATATCATTAGTTTAAAGTTTCTGTGAAAAATGTTATATGTTTGTTTAAGACGGAAAATTTTTAAATGTTTACATAAAAACTCATTGCGGCAAATTAGTTTTTATTGTTGAGAAAACAAAATGTGGAAACTCATTAAGTCGTTTAGTTTTACCTGCTGTTCTTGCTTTTTTGAATATGTTTTTTTTAAGCATTTTTTCTCAAAACATAGTATAATGTGACTAATTTAGTTTTACAATTTTCGATTATTCATTTTTACGCTTATCAGTTTTTTAGTACAAATTTGGTAATAGCCTAGCCTCATAGTTCAAAACAAAATTTCCATAGTTCTTAATGATTTAAATGCCCATAAACTAAATTTAGACCATGTTTTAATAAATTTAAAGCTTTTTATATATAGAAAGCATTATTGTAGCTTATAACAAGAAAACTAAAACCTCAATTTACATTTTCATTGACTATTCAATGTCCACGATCAATGTCTAACTATATTTATATATTTAAAGAACAGTACTTTGTATGTACATTACTTTTTATTGGTTTTTGTTTTCTTCGTTTATCTAATTAGATGTTTATAAATCATTACAACTCGGTAACGATAGATTTCTTTTTGACTTGTTTACAGCCAAATTAAAAAATAATTATATATAAAGTAAAGCTCAGTTTAAAAACAAATGTTTTACTAAAACAGCTCGGTCAATATAATTTAAGTTAAGCAACAAATTTTTATATAAAATAAAATAATATAAGTTATAAATAATCAATTGAATTTTTTCTACATAATTTCCTTTGGTTTAATAGCGCTTTTTTAATTTTTATTTTAAACAAACAATATAAATTTAAAATTACCCGTAATATTAGTATAAAATTTATACAAATAACTACAGATTTTTTTTTTGTTATAGTTGTGCAAAAAAAAAAATATTATTTTCTCAATAGTGGAATTTTTTAATTTTTATTTACAGAAAATTTTACAAAAACTTTACAAAAATTTTCCACTACAAGTATAAAATGAGAGAAGTAGTAAAAAAGTATTATAAGTTATATGAAAACTTATTGCTAGTTTTTTTTGAAAGTAATCAGTTTTTTTTTAACATAACTCTGCAGTGTTAAAATTAGTAATTACTTAGCATATTTATTAAAACTTAGCTTTTTTTAAATAGTGTAACTATCAACTTGATTCTTACTAGTACAGTCTTATTGAGTAAAATTTGATGTATAGCAGTTAAATGTTTTAAAAAAAGTATGTCAAAGCAAAAATTTAAAATTTTGTTTCTAGCTCTTGTCATTGCTGTTTCATTGGCATCAGAGTCTGAAACTGAAAATAATGAAAGTTGTTCGAATCTGAATAACGAATCTGCACAAATTAATGCAACGGTTAGTTTAATTCTACTTTTAGAAAATACTTGCAGTTTTTGAAATATGTTCACACGCATATATCGCAATAACTGTACATGTTTTATTATAAAAACAAGAAACAACAAACTCTTTAAACTCTCAAAAGAGTTTGTAACAAGTTTAAATGTTTCCAACACTATGTAATTTAAGTTTAACAAATTGTATGAGAAAACGATACATAATGGTATATTTTTTTAATTAAAAAAGAAAAGATGCATTAGATTCTCTTTCAAGCTTTTGTCAAACAAGTAGACTTTTAGTCATTCGTTAAATATAATTTACAGAACTGAATTTATTAATTTTCTTTTGCATTGCTTTTTTTATTTTTTTGACAAACTACCTAGCTTTAATTTAGGTATCAAAAATAAAAGTTTTAAGCTAAAATTAGTAAGTATTAACACGTTTTTTTGGACTAAAGCTAAAAGTATACATTTTTATTCACATTACGACTATAATAATTTTAGATACTAAAAACTATATGGGAATTTAAAAAAAATCTATGTGTAAAATTATGACTTAAGTATGCATACATGGAGTTCTTGAGTTTTTTGTAAAAATTATTTTTTTTAGCCCACTTGCTCTATATATATAGACTAGTTTGATTTTGTGCATTTTTTTTATTAAAAGGATGTTTTCATTTTGAAGTTTATCAATAAAAATCATAAATAGTATTGAAAAATATACTTGCACTAAAATCCGTAATAGATCATTTCCAAAATCGATGAAAACCAGTCTTATGATGTATGGACCTGTAGAGTGAAATACTCCTATCAATTCAATACATATTTCGTTTGGACGCTAGAAAAAGACCCGGAATACGGTGTCTATCCTAAGTACTTTGATAACAGGTTTTGGCAAAAAAATGTCACAGTGAAAAAGGCACTCATAGAAGAGATGACTAAGAGCAAAAAAGATGCAGAATACGAACCGTGGTTACTCAAGCATGAAAAATGGGAGAAAGATTACAAATTTACGAGCTACAAGGATATGTGCGATTATTGGATTAATAACAAAAATGCGCCTCTTTTGGGTGGTAAAATGGAAGAAATTGAAAAAGGTAAAGATTTTGCTAAAGTATATTGTTTTTTAGTATAAAAACACATTAACACTTTATCTGTAGAAGCATGGCTTTTAAACACTTGTTGTAATTTAACATGATTAGAAATGTTTAAGTAATCAATTAGCATTTATAATGCAACTAACATTTGTCGTTTTTATATGAAAACTTTAATTAATATTTTGAGAAAAGTTTAAAAACAACTAGAAAACAGTTTAATCTTTTTTTTAAAGTCTCAGATATAACTTTTCATAAATAAAACTAACATTAGAAAACTTGGCTAAACACAGTTCTTAAGAAAAAACGTAAAATTTATTAGCTAATTGTACGAAATTAAATTTAACTACAACAACTGTTGACCGTTAGAATATTTTTTAAAATGTTTTTTTTTTAATTTGCAGATAAAATTTGGTTGTCGACTGGTCGTCCAGAACGCGTTCACCATATTGCAGGCTTCGACTGCGGTTGGGGCAGTTGGGGTTGGTTCTGGCATGGGGCCAACTGTAAGTCCTGGCATGACCAGTTTACTGCAACGCTGACGAAAGAAACTCTAAAGTACAACTCCAAATCAAAGCAGATTGAGAATAATCCAAGTTGTTCGTGGGAGAGTTTGAAAGACAGAAATGGCCGAAAGAGAAAGTTTAAAAGATCCTGCCAGACACATTACTCTGTTATTAGGTTGGTGGATAACTTGACAAACCTTTTCATTTTTTAGAGATGGAGTATATATATTTTTTTGTAATGGTTGAAGAGCTTATTTTTTTTTAAATTAAGTTTCGGCTTTAGGTCAAAACTTTGCTTGTCATTGAAAATATTTTTCGTTAAATACTTACTGAATTATTTTTAATCAGGTTTATTGAGGAAGAGAATAGTAAAAAAATTGAACTTCCAGACGAAAAGGGTTGTTCAAAAGTTTGTTAATTTATCAAGTATCAAGCAATATAGTTGATCGTAGAATTTAACAGCTAAAGTTGTACCGATTTAATTTTGGGTAGCCACAGTTTAACAATTTTTTTTACTTGATAAATTCGATATGTTTTGTCGGAAATTAACTTCATTATTCACTTTTTAAGTTACCTTTTTTCTTCATAAGACTTAAGCAATAACTTAATTCAAGGTGGACAAGCTTCTGCAGCCAGAGAATACTTTGGCACAACTTTTCAACAAAGGAGATTCACCTTATATTTTAGTGCCAAACTTAGGTCTCTATTTGACTGACTTCTGTCTTTGCAGTTATCGATTGAGGTATGTTTTAAAAATCATAATGCAACATATCACTGAAAATAAATAGATAAAAGTAAATTATAATAACAAATACAAATTGCAAGATAATAATTTACTTCTTTTTTTTCGTATTTTTATTCTTACGTTTACTTTTGTACAACAAAAAACTATATATTTTGATACAAAACTTGTTTTGCTTTTTTAAAGTTCGGTATATAGATACAGTTGAGACATTGATGATATACGCAACAAATTTTTAAAGTAGTTTGGGACTAACTTTTTATGAACAAAAAAGTTAAGTTGTTTAACAAAGTAACAAAAAGTCATTTCAATATGACTACTGCAAATGAAACACAATTGCTTTTGACAACATTAAGTGAAATAAAGATAGTGTAAAATACTTATATTAACTAAAACTAACTATACATAAAAGTACTTTGATATCAAGTGTAAAAAAATAAAACTCTTCTCAAAACTGTTTTGTCTGAGTTTCTCATAAAAGTTTTTACGTAAGTTACGTTTTTCACGTAAGTTGTGTACGTTTTCCGGTATTGAATTACATACCTTAACATCATTAATATTTTAGTTTTACATTATTAACTCGAGAATCAAAAGAACGCTCATAAGTAAATAACATTGTAAAACATTAAGTTTTATTATCTTATGTAGTTTAGCAGTAATGTTTGTTTTGTTTAGAAACACTTTTGTAGTTTCATAGTACAGAAACTGTAATTTTAAAACGAATTCTAAAACATTAAATGAAATTTCAACTTTATTCAATATAAGATTTAGATAAAATTTAAAACGTTTCTAATGTCTGAACGTCATTTTTTAGGTCGTGTCATCAAGAATACAAGACGCTTCTATGCACAAAAGATGGACATATCATTGCAACTAAAGAATATTCTAAAGAACTAAATGACATAAAATATACACTTTATAAACACTTTTATGGTTATTGTTAAACGTAAATTGACATACAGTTATAATATTAAGTAATATGTATAATTTTGAAAATCAAATTTATAAATCCTAAACTATACTGCACATCAAATGAAAACAAGCAATTTATTTTCATTGTGTTCTCAAAACAATAAAACATATTTTTATAACTAGTAGACAAAAACAAACTTTATATAATGAAAAATCTTTAAAATCTTTTTTTTTTGTCGACTATTTCTAAATAGTTACTATTAAAATAGCATCACAATTTACTATTAATGTAAGTTATACAATACTTCTATAACTTTATTCAAACCTTTTATTATCATTATTTTTTTACAACATTTCTATATACAAATCCTAAAACCATTATTAGTGACTAAAATGAAACAATGTGTGTTTTAAACTTACAATATGTGTTTTAATTTTACATATGTTTAAACTTGTTCAAAAAAGTAACTGTGACCAAAAGTTCTACTACTTAACTAAGTACACAATATTTTTACAAACATACAAATTTTCAAATAAAAGTTATCTTTTAACTTATAACTTTTATACCGTTTTGAGTTTATTATTAACTAAGAATTAAATAAGGATAAACATTACTGAAGTTTTAACAATAGAAATATATATAAAACGTTAAATAGTACAGTAATAAATTTAGCTAAACTTTAGTTTTTCATGTTAAAAAATTTCTAGGTTAAGATTTAAGCAGGAAAACTTTAAATCATTATTTTTTTATTTAGCTAAAAAACCTTCTAAAAGTCAAGAAAGTGATATAATAAGGTAATACTATAGAGTTCAACGTTTAAAGGCTACATTGAATTACATTACAGTAATATTGTTTCAATTTTTATTTTTAAAACAAATGTCTAATACTTGTTTCTAAAAATAAATTAAGAATAATGTAACAAAAATATCGCAAAAAATATTGAAGAAAACATGTTAAACTATAAAATTAAAGTTTACGAACTATTATTTTAAGCGCTAAATGTTTTTTAAAATTTAAATTGTTTATTTACGCAACTAATTAGTTCTTACATGCGACAAATATACAACAAATCTCAAAAGCGAAAGAAAAGAATTTCTCATGAAACTTAATCCAGCTTACTCGCTAATTTTTAGTTTATATTGTTCTTTAAATAGTCAATAAATTCTATTTGGCTTAGCATTTTATGTTACTAAGACATTTTTAAATTACCTATTAAAATACATTTATAGAATGATTTTTTTTTAACTTGCAAGAAAATGGAATATATTTTACTTATATTATAAATCAGTTTAAGTAACTTTTAAACACGTTTTAAAACATGTAGGATAAGACTCTCATTTATTTTGTTCGAGGGTTTATGATCATAAGTAAATAAACAAAAATTAAACCTAACAGTTCTTCTGTGCAGTTTTTTGCAACTTCAATTTATACTTATATACAAAATACTTTAAATATTTCTAGTAAAATAAAAAAACATCAAGCAAAACACTTTATAACTTGATTAAAATGCAGAAAAAATGCTTGGCTTTCTTGTAAAAATTAATAATAAAAAAGTTACAAAAATGTTCCATTTAAGTATTTAAGTATTTACGTTAGTAAAAAACAAAAAGCTTAAGCTAAATAAATATATTATAGTGACTTGTAATTGAGTAGTTTTCCTAAGTGCATATTTTGTTTTTCTTTATTAAGTTATTATTATCATATTTATTAACTAAGAATTTAAGCCTTCACCTTCATTCAAACAACTATGTTCATTATATTATTTTCCATTTTTTTTAATTGACAATTTATTTTTAGAGTCTTTCTTTTCTTTTAAACTAAACTTATGTGTATAAAAACATTGTAACACATAATAAGTGTTTTATAACTTTATTTATGTTAATTTCGGTCTAAAAATTTTTAAAAGATTTTTTTTGTGTAATGACGAATAAAAACAGTTTATACATATTTTTTGTTCGAAGTTGCGCATTTAATTACAAATTTAAACAATTTTAATTTAAAGTTAAAAACAATCTACATATTTCAGACTATCAAATATAGATAATAACCAAACTTTTATCATTAGTTAATTTTTTCTTGCTATGCAATAATTTTTAATTGAAGTTTTTAAGCGTTTACTTTTTTTTTAGTGTTCAATAAACTTCTGTTAGTCGGTACAACTCAGCGAAACCAGAACAACAATAAAATAGTAAAAACTTACACAATATTTATATTTGATAGTCAAAAACTGACATTTTTTAGAAAAATGATTTAAAAACTTCTAATAACTAATTAAATGTTATAATAGAACACAAAACATATAAACTTTTACTTATTTCTTTTAAAAATATCAGATACAAAGTTTTTAATCACTAAAATTTCATCAAAAATAAAGTTATAAAATAAAAACACATTTATCTAATCAATATAACTTATAGATATATTTACCAAATTATTCTGTTTTAATTGCCAGTAAAAAATAATATGTTTGTTAAGCGGTAATCTTTAAGATACCGAAAAAAAATACCGTGTGCCAATTTTGTTTTTGTTGTTGAAAAAATAAAGTGCAAAAATTCATTACGTCGTTTTATTTGTCACAATTAAAGTGTGTTTTGTAATTTTAAAGTATTATGAAAAAACATAGTGTTTTACGACTGCTTTTGCTTACTTTTATTTATAATTTTTGTTAAAGTAGTTTGTCTTAATCATTAGTAACTTTTTACCTAGAAACTAAGTAAAAGCTCAGTCTTAAATAGTTTAAAGCAAAATCCGTACCCTTCTTAAAGAAAGTCTGTTTAAATACTTGTAAAATTAACAAAAAAATTTTTATTTAATGATTTGAAAGCTGTTTATATATAAAACCAAGTTACGTCTTATAACAAGAAGACTAAAGTCTCCCTTATGCTGTTAATTGAGTATTTATTGTAAACAAATCTAATTTCAAGTATTTATCATATTTAGAAACTTTACTTTTTTCGTTTTTTAATAGTTTTCATTGCATCTGGGTAGATATAGATCTTTTTGAATTATATACCAGGCAAACTATTTGAATTTCAATAAATAAATAAAGCTTATTTTAAAACAAAATGTTTTAAACAAAAAAGAAAAGTTAATATTTTCTAACTCAATCAACGGATAACCATGTATATTACAAATTAAAAATATTGATGAAAGTTTTCTATTTTTGCTTTTTGCTTGATATAAAAGCAAAAGTTTTTAGTTTATTAAAACATTTATTAAAACACTTTTAGAAGATACTCACTAACTTTCATTGTAATTAAAACAAAATTTTGTTTTTTTTCTTTAGTTATGCATAAAACATGAAACATATTTGTTTGTGGCACTTTTCATTATTGTTAAGTTGGCTCTTGAGATTTAAAATGAAAACAATGAAAACTACACTAATCTAAATAACAAACCTGAACAAATTGAAGCCTTAGGAGTTTATTCATTCAACTTGAACAATATATAGAAGTTTAAAAATGTTTTTAAAACGAAATAAATATATATGTTTTATGATAACAAATAACAAATAGACTTAAGAGTTTATAAAGGAAAAGATAATTTTCTTTTTTTTTTCATGTTATTATAGCAAAATGTATGGCAGAACGATATATTGAGGTATAGTTACCAAACGTCAAAGGAAATCAGTATTAAATTATTTTAAGTCAAATAGTTTAGTTTTAATATTTTAGTAACTAAATTATCCTACCAATGTTTTTAAACAAAAAAAGTTTTAGTAAATTAAATATTTTTATTTACCATTCATCGTGCAATTTAAATCATTGCTTGTTTTTGAATTTTTCAACCAAATGAACTACCTATACTTTAGGAATTCAAAATAAAAGCTTTAATCTTGAACTTTTAACATTTAACTTTCTTTTGATAGTATTAAAGTTAAGAAAGTCACTTTTTAAATTAAAGTTTTTAGATTACAGTAGAACTACCAATAATTAAAACAACGTGTTTACTAACTCAAAACAGTATCGAAAAAGCTACAAGTAAAGACTGTTTAAAATGTTTTACAAAATTTTAATAATTGTTTAGATATTGAAAATAATCGTTTCATACCTGTTGTGACTAATCTACGATATTTTACAATTTTTTATGAAGTTTTAAAGTTTATATTGAAAGACTTTAATTTATTTTTCTGCAAAATTGATTTTTATGTAGACTGATTTTAAATGCGTTTTTATTTCTTTTTTAAGTTAATTCCGTAAACTATTTTTTTAAGTTAATCAGTCTTATATCTTAACTGTACTGAAAGTTTTACTTGAGTTTTTATCTAGAACAGATAATTTATCCACTCGGTGAAAACCAATCTTATAATGTCTTGACTTGCCGAGTTACTTACTTCTACTAGTTTAAGTCATGTTTCCTTTGGACTTATATAGACACTAGTGTACTATTGGACTACGCTCAAGTATGACGATATTATTTAAGTTTTTGGTGACTACTTGATTAAAAAAAATATCTTTATACTACTTTAAAGCAGATTTCACTTATCTTTTTTTTAAATCTGAGTGAAACAGCATATTAACTATTAAAAATAAGAATTAGAATAATTTTACTAATATTTTAATGATAAAAACCTAAAACTTTAGTTAAAACGCAAGAAGAAAAGTAATGTATTAAAACAATATGTTACAAACTATAACGATAAGATTATAATAAATTATAATATTAATAAAATACTGATAAAATAATAATAATTATAATTTTCGCCATAACAATTATAGATTAAATTCAATAACAATAACAATAATATCAAAAACATAGTTTTGTTAATATTTGAATAAATATTGTTTAATGAATAAGATAAGAAATGCTCAAAACTTTTGGACTTAGGACTAGATGCACGAGTAACCTTTCAATTATCAAGTGGGACACAACGGATACTTTTTAACTTCTTGTCAAGAAAATAATAATCTAATGAACAAGTACTAAAAAAAAACGAAAAATAAAACAAAAAAGACAAATAATATGATAACAAAAAGGATAATAGTTATAACAATAAAAATAAAAATAATAATAGAAGAAGTTATAATAATAGTAATAACAATGAAAATGAAAATAATAATAACTGTTACATTAGTAAAAAAAACAATAATAACAACAATAATAATATCATTAATAATAAATAATACAAATAATAACAATAAATAAATAGAATGAAATCAATAGTATTAGAAAAAATAATGGTAATAACAATGCAACTAAAAAATTAAAAGTATGAACAATAGTTATAATACTATTAAAAAATAAAATGTAAAATACAACAATAATAATATTGAAATAAAATTTTTAAAAACTGCTATATGATTGTTATTAAAAACTATTATTGTAACTAAAATCAAAGTAGTTGTACATATGTTAATAACATTAAAAAAAGTTTTACTATTGCATGAATGAAGAGACTTTGTCACAAGCCCTCGCTTGAACAGCATTTCAGTAAAATTGTCGATAACGAGCTTTTTAATTTCAGTCGTGCAATTATGAATCATTATTATTACTTTATTGTTTATTGTGCAATGTAGAACTCAGGCATCCAAACCTATGTCACTTAAACAGGAATTACAATGAGAAAAAAAAACTTAAATAAAATATATTAATATTCACCAAAAAATTTAACAAAATTAAAATAAAAAGAACTCTTTAACAAGTTTAAACTTATTTGTTTGATATAAAAGGCAATAACTTAGTATATACAAACACTCTTTTACAAAATTAATAAAATTAAATTAACATTAAAATAAAAAAATAAAGAAATAAGTAGTTAGTTTAGCTAAAATAAATATTATAGAAAATTCATATATGTGTTTTTTTTTTTGTTGTTTTAGTTGAAAGTTATCCTTAAAAACTAAACCTGTTGGTATCTTAGTGTTATTGATTAATAGGTCAAACGGAATGTTTTTCTTTTTTGTTAGAATCTTACAGTTGTTAGGACTTAAATCAAATTTTCTTATTTTTAGCCGTTTGTAGAGATTATCTCACCAGTATTTATTACGGCTATTATCAACAGAGTTGAGATGTTTCGCGCAATCAATAATAATTAATAATCTTTACCGCAAGATAAACAACAACAACATCAAAGATAACCTACGACTGGTTTTGTCCTAATTAGGACTCATCAGGCAGGCATAGTCGCGAGAAACCACTGTTGTAATCTTAACCAAGCAGGATTAAGTACAAAGTACTGAAGCGACCGTGTGTGGGTAAAATTAAAAAAATTAACACAGCTAAATCATTCACAGCCCAACGTCTTAGACATTTTCAGCTTATTTTGAGATTATATTCTGCGCTCGTTTAATCAGTTTTAACCAGTAGTTATTACGGCTATCACCATCAGAGTTGAGATGTTTCGCACCATCAATAATAATTAACGAACTTTACCGCATGATCAACAATAACAGAATTCAAGACAACCTAAGACCGATTTCGTCCTGATTAAGACTCATCACGCAGGCATAGTCGCGATAAACCGTTGTTGTAATCTTAACCAAGCAGGCTTAAATACAAAGTACTAAAGCGACCGTTTGTGAGCAAAGTTGAAAAAGTCTTGCGGTAAAGTTCATTAATTATTATTGATGGCGCGAAACATCTTAACTCTGTTGATGATAGCCGTAATAACTACCGGTTAAAACTGATCAAACGAGCGCAGAATATAATCTCAAAATAAGCTGACAATATCTGAGACGTTGGGCTGTGAATGATTTAGCTGTGTCAATTAATTTAACTTTTCCAACAAACGGTCGCTTCAGTACTTCGTATTTAAGCCCGCTTGGTTAAGATTACAACAGCGGTTTCTCGCGACTATTCCTGCCTGATGAGTTCTTATTTGAACGAAACCGGTCGTAGGTTATCTTTGATGCTGTTGTTGTTGATCTTGCGGTAAAATTCATTAACTATTAGATATTATCTAGAGTAAATTAAAAAGTTATATTTGACTCGCTAAAATTATAAACATTTTTCTTTTTTTTTTTTGTTGTTCACTGCAAACTCCAACATATTTAGTGTGTGTTTAAAATCATGTTGTTCTTTTCTACTTATTGCCTCCCCCCTCACTTTTTGCGCCTTTGCTGCTTGTGGCCCATTAATTTTTGTAATGGCTCAAAAGAGAACCATGTGGCTCACTTTGGGTAACCCTGATCTAGGGTAAGCTTAGAATTTTCCACGAAACGTACGTAAGACCTTTGTTTGTTTTTCTTTTAAAACACCCGATTATCTAGTGTAAATTACTCCCTTTATGACTAAAATTTTCAAAATTGCTGCCCCCTCTTTATTAGAGCTTTTTTAGTAATTAAATTAAAATGTTAAAACTTCTGTTATCGTAAACATAAAGCATTTATTGTTTTAATAAATTAAATATTTTAAATAATTACTATTTAGACTAAGTTTAGGCAACTGACGGCTCGTAGTGTTACTTAAGGATTTTTGATACAATGCAGAAATATTTGACCCGTAAAAATTCTAAAAAAACAATGTGCATAGCTGTAAAACTGAGATTTTTTAAAATATTCTTAAATTTGCAGTTAATAAGAAAGCTTTTAGTTTAAAACTGCCGGTTACGATACTATATTTTGTCGAAAACATTACAGATTTTTAAAAATACAACTAGTTTTAGATCACAACTTTGATATACATAATTTTAAAATTTAATTCTTCTAAGTTTTGAGAAATTTATAAAATTTTATTAACATAACATGACTAATTTTTTTTTAATATTTTTATTTTAACAAAAATGAATTGCTAAAAAATAATATATACTCTAGTTAAAACGAGTTATAAAAGTGATAAAATAACATATAAGTAACAAATGTCTAAAAAACAATTGTCTAAGTATATTTTGTCTTAGTATCTATTAGCGGGATTCGATATTACAACATTCAAACATTACACTTTTCAATGACGTCATTAGACCCCTACATCATTGAATATTGTATTAGTTGTACTGATTGGTCATTAAAAATCCGTAAACTTTTTTGGTTTGTATTTGTATTTCTTCAACTTCTTCTGAAAGTTCAGCGTATAATTTCCTGTAACTTCTGTACAAACTTTCAGCTTTCCTTACCAAAACCTTTTCAGATCTCATATCTTTTTTCAAGTTTTTGTAATTATTTTTACTATTTTCTTTCATTTCTTCAACTTGGCCTAAATGTGCATCTAGTTGTCCCTCCAATCCGATTTTGAATATTTCAATGTCCTCAAGATCTGTTATATTTTCAATATCTTTTTTTAATTCGAACGTATAATCTAGGTATGAACTCTGAATTTTCTGGAACTTTTCTTCAGCTGTCTCTTCAGGTCTCTGTTAGGTTTTGTAAAAAAATGTAAAATGAAACAAAACTTATTATTTTCAAAACAGATTTACTAAAAGTAAACTAACCTTTTTTTATTTTCTATAAATACTTGGTCAGAAAACTTAAAGTATATGTTACCTAAAAATGACTATAAAATTACAGTATTAAAACCATAAAATTTTTAAATTAACTTTTTGTCGTTAAAAAAAATATTTTTAAATTCTAAACGATGGGTTTTAAACTATGATTAAAACTTTTATATCCAATAAAAAACTTATACATTTACTATATATTTTAAAACTAAAACATTTTTTTACAAACCATTAATTCTTCGTCATCTTTTTCTTGTAAAATTGCGTCCTCATTTTCATTGAAACAAACCATTTAAAAAATTTTACTGTCTGTTTGCAAAATATAAGTTTTTTTTTAAAGAAGTAGTCCACAAATGGATTAAAACTAACTTTTTTATTTGTTAGATAGTAAGATAAAACTAAAAAACTATTAAAAAATATATATATTCAAAAAACTTATGTTTAATTTCTTAAAGGCTTGTTTATTTAAAAAAGAAAATTTTAATTTTAAAATTAGCTTTTTTTAAAGTTGAAAATTAATTTTAGCTACATAAATATGTATTTATGTCTGTTATTTTTTAATCGTTAGCAATTGTTTTCTTAACCAAATCGGTAAGCTAGATAAAACTATATGGACAGCCTATGGCTCTAAAATTAGTATTAAATTTTATTATAACTTTAACAATGTTTTAAGTATTTCAAAGTACTTTAAAATCTGGTTGTAAAGTTTTTAAAGTGTTTTGTACTTGTAGTATGTAACACACAATAAACTTATTTTAATAAAAATACAAAAAATAACAACTGTCTTTAAAACAAAAACATAATGATGCTAAAATCTATGTCAAAAAGTAATTTTCGACTTACTTTATAGTTCTACAAATAAGCTACAACAAAGCTTTCACAGCTTATAAACAAACAGTAAGTTAGTGTAATTAGTTTTTTAAATTTTAAGATAAAACTATCAATGGAAAGTATAGGTTATAAAAGTAAATATGTATAAAAATTATTTGCATAAAAGTCACTATTTGAGCTCTCTTATATTCTATATAGTAATTTTCTATTGCTTTTATGCAAAACTGTCTTGTACAGTAAGAATTTTTAAAGCTTAATTTAACATAAAGGGTGAGAAAAAATTGTTTTTGGCGGGTCAGGTTTGTCGACAGAGTTTTCCAAATAATAACTTTATATAAGTCTATACGGAATGCTTAATCTAATAATTCAAATTAAAAATATTAAAAGTTGTTTCATTAAAAGATTATTTTAGATTAGTATACCTAATACGAAATGTTTTGTTCTTCAAAATAAAAGTTTAGTTAAAAATATTTATTGAAAATAGATTAGTTTTTATTTTTCATAGAATATTTTTAAGCTAAACAATATGTCACAGGCCAAGACTTGTGCTTAGTGGACCAAATTCATTTGTGGGCTGTACGTTTCCAACCGCTAAACTTTATACACAGTTTGTAAAATTCTTATAGTTACTATGGTAATTCAAAACGAAAATTAATATATATTGATATATATATAAATATTGAAGCGTATTTAATTCGGTTTGTTTTGAGTTCGTAATTTTACGCTCAATTAAATAAAACGAGGTCTTTTACCATGTTATTTACTGAACCATCACTCACAGAACACATTTAACTCAAAAGGTATTACTGGTATGAATTAAAAATCCACAACTAAAATGTACTGTGTACACACAAGTTAACCATCAATTTTTCAGTTCTAAATAAAAAGTTTGATCTAAAACGTATTTAAGAGAAAATACTGTTATTTTTTTAAATTTTAGATCAAAATATTCTAAAAAAATACTTAATTTACTATTCAATTAGGACAAAAATATAAAATTTAATTTTTTTTAAACATTTAGTGTGTAAAACAATGATGATAAAAAATACTCAATTTTTTTTTAACTATGGTAATGTTATCAATTTTGTAAACAAAAATAACTATTAACATAAGTTAATGTTTTTCTAATGTAATACTTTGTTAAACAGAAAGAATTTTATTATACTTCAAGTAGCTTTTGAAAAAAATATATTGCTTAAAATTACTTACTTAAAACTAAATACATTAAAAAATTCAGTAAATAATATATTTTAAAGCAACGATCAACCTTTTTAAGTGCTGTGCACACTAAACTAGGAGAAAAAAAATGTTATAAAGAAAAACTTTTTCTCATGATTAGAGTGACTAAGTAAATAATAAGTGATTAGTTTAGATTTCAATTACTGTTTAATTAATTGTTAATAAGCGGAAAAATGGATAAAACGTCATCAACTAAAAAACTAAACTTTCTAAATCATCTGTACAAATTAAAATATATTCAGTACAAACTAGTGTGCACAGGTATACACCTTGAAGACTAATGATGCGAAATAAATAATTTGTCAAATGAAAGTTAAAGTTAATTTTCTTAAACATAATAGTGAACCACTGCTTAGGTTTCATACATTTTAACGCTTATATAACGCAATATTTAACTAAATAACAAAAAAGTTTCACTTATTCACGTCTGCTTTAAACAAAGCTCACTAACTTAACAACAGATGACTACAAATTTAAACTGAAGGGATTTATAAGAAATAATAAGAACTTCTTCAAGTAGTTATAATAAGAAACTGTTTAACAAATTATTAGTTAAATAAATAGAATTAAAAATGGTTTATTATCATACGAAGACTTAGTAATGTAAATATTATACTAAACTACACTGTTTATTATTAGTATGCTAATTATAACAGGTTTTAACTGATCTTTTTAATTAGTCTACAGTCTAAAGTGAAAAACTCAAAACTAATTATGAAATTAGTATGCCATCAACATTATTTGGTTGTAATAAAATGACATCACTAATAAATTTATTTAAAACGTTATAAATTTTTACTCTTATTTGGAAAACTGTAAATTTTAAATACACAAGGGAATTGTTATACTTTAAATAAATTTAATGTTTTGTTGTAAAATACTTGTCAAATAAGAAACTTACAACAACTTACAGTGATTTACCGAGTTTTAAATTTTTTTGAGATCAAAATTTAGGATGTTTAAGATAAAAACTTCATAATAAAGGAAGTAGCAAAGTAGCTTAATAATTAAGAAGTTTCTTAGAGTAAAAAATATTTTGTTTTACAAGCATATTATAAGATATATATTTAGATCTCTAGGTCAATATACTTAATTATACTAATAATATATTAATATACTAATAAAAAATATTAAAATTTTTATTAAATGTATACCTATAAAAAAGTACTGTAACTATTGCTAAAAATTTTTTGTTTAAAATTAGTCTGATATTGTTTCAGTACACAAGTAATAATAAGTTTTAAAGTTTAAATATGTCATACGAACACAAAAACATTTATTTCAAATGGACAGAATAATATAAACATAAATAAAAGTGTAATTAGTTGTTTAATCTCTTAAACTTTTTTAAAACCAGAAATTACTTAATCAAACCAAAACTATAAGGTTTTATTTATTTAAAAATAGAATAAAAGTATATAGTTTGTAGATAATTTTTTTTCTATATTTTTTCTAAATTAAAAAAAAAGTTTAAAATATGTAAGTTTGCATTAAATTTTGAATCAAAGTTAACTAGTAAACCTATAATACAAACTAGTTTTATCATTTTGCAAAAATGAATTCCAAAGTTCAATGATTGTTCTAATAAAATAAATGCTAAGCTTGCCTTATTTTACTTATTTAAACTAAAATAATACAGTGTAAAACATAAGATGTTATACTTAGTCCTAAGGTACTAAACAAAATGAAAGTTGCTTATGATTATAAAAACTAGTCAATGTTTTAGAAAAACTGAAGATTTAAATCAGAATAAAAATGTTATTTTTAAATATGAAAAAAATATATATTTAGTCTGGTATACTAAATTCCAAACTTTGAAGCTAAATTTATCGTAACAAAAAGCTAAAATTGGTTGCAGGTTCACTAATCTCAAATGTTTTAACTTAAAAGAAGTCTACTATTTCATGTAAAAAAACTATTTTTCTTAATGATATGTTGAAACACACAAAATTAAAAGTCAATGTTTTTGTTATTCAATTTTTTATTAATTTTTAATCTAAAAGAAAAATGTTGAAACTACTCAAGTTAAAAGTTGTACAAATATAATGAACATTATAAAACTATCTAATTTTGTACAACATATTAAAACGTCACTTATTAAAGTTTGCACAACTTGGTTCAACAGAGATTTTACAAATCTGTTTTTGTTAAATCTGATAATCTTAATGAACAAATCGCTTTTAAAACTCAGCCTAGAAACGAAGCTTTATAAAACATTTAATACAAGTTTTCTAATTTTAATTTAATGATTACTCAACTAAAATCAAACATTTTTATCCATTACTTTGTCTACATGTTAAAGAGTAAATTGGTTTTGTTGTTTTTAACAAACACGAAGTTTTTTTGATTTTATTATGTATAGACCACTTGTATCAGTTCTTAAACAAGTTAAAAACAATTAAGTAGATTATCAGCTTAAAAATTAAAAACAATTGTGACTCAATTGTTGCACTATTAGCATACAACAACTTAATTTTTAGACCAATATTTTATCAATTAATTAATTTTAAATGATTAGAGTATTTATTAAACTTAATATAACATAGTGATAAAGTAATATAAGTTTAAGTAATGAAAATAGTTTTTCATTGTCTGTAAGTGATATGTTGATTTATAAACCTCCTACATAAAAATAGTTCAAAATTTTGTTAAGGCTTAGTAAATTTTTTTTACACTTTTTTACAAGCTTGAAAAATGAGTCAGTAAATAATGTACAAAAAAAAACGTTTCCTTATTTTCAACACCACTTTTACTTACAATATTTTTTATAATTAAAAACAGCCAAATTAATATTAAGAACTGTTGACTAGAGCAGTGCTTCTGAACCTTTTTCTAGTTGCGGAACCCTTTTCCAAAGGACCATTTTCCGTGGAACCACTAATTTAATTTTACATAAAACGTTTAATATAATATTTCCTGCAAAAAACAAAAGAGTTTCAGTAAAAAAGGAATTCTTTAGCAAAACTATTTCATTGTTAGAAATCATACCAATTGTAATAGTATTAAGTTGAGTCAAACTCAAAGTGCGCCAGAGGCAATAGGTATTTTATGATTCTATAATAAATAAACGAAAACACACGTGATTAATTGCAACGTCATAAAAATCTTTCCTTGCATAGTAAAAACAAAATGAGAGCTACAAACAATAATGAAATGAACATGAACCTAATCAAATCCACAGAGTACTGTAATAAATGGGTAAGATGCCTAACGAAAAATACATAAGTTTGCTTTAGTGATAATACCAGTATTTTCATGACTTCACTAAAAAAAGAAATTCAAAAAATTTGCAAAAATTTGCGCAACAAAGACACCTATTAATATTGAATACCCATTAAAAGTCCTACCGCTAGATACACACTAAGCAGGTCAATGAATGCTATAATTATAGATGTTTTCCATTTTATGTGTTCCATTTGTTTTGAAGTTTTATGATTTATGTTATTTTTTCTTTCAATTTTTTTTTAATTTCGAAAGGCTTCGCGGAACCCCATTTCAGAAGCACTGGACTAGAGTTTATAAATTTAAAAACGTGTTTGTATTATTGATTTATTTATTCATTGTATTCAAAACTTACTTACAAATATGTTTAAAATTTCAACTGTTTACTACTATTTAGTCAATTTCGAACAAATTTTCTACTTTATATCAGTGGCGTCGCGTGGTATTTTTTTTAGGTGGTGCAGAATTTAAAAAAATATCAATTATTTTAATAAAAATATGTTTTTACTGTCAAGTTTGAAAACAACTGAACTTTTGCTACACCTGAAGATAAGCTTTGCTTTAACGGGCATATGGGGGATGAAACAATTTGAGCTTATTTTATGTAGTTTTTACTAAGCTACAAGATACTTTTTACAGATTTTAAAAATTCAGTATATGTTTTAAGATATAGCCGGTCAAAGTCAAAGGCAACAAAAGGTTCATAATGGGAGGCACAAACTAAAACAGTGTTTAAAAAAATGTTTTACCCCCCCTTTATGCCCTTAACATCTACTTTAGAATTATTTTACTGAAATTACTTTATACAGTTTTAATTTAACTACAAGTCATCTTTTATCAATATAAAAAATTCTTAAAATTTTTGAGATATGGTAATTCACAGTCAGAGGTACAAATGAATCCTTATTTTTATAATATAAACTTAAACAAAAAATAAATCAAATCACTAAAATCATATCTTTTTTTATAAGTTGGCCTCAAAATCTTAAGATGTTTCTTTTATAAAACAAAAAAAAAATTGCTAAATTAGATATTTAACACCAAAAAAAAAAAAGTTAAAACAAACGTTTTTTTTTTGTATATATAAAAATATATATTGATACTTAAGATTGAAAACTTCTCTTCAACAAAAGTATAAAGTTTTAAAAAAATTAGGATGAAAAAATTTAGTTAAAAATTGTTTTAAAAATGATGGAGAATATAGGTTTTCAGTAAAATTGTACTTTTTGCTGTTTTGGTTTGCTCCTTGTATAATAAACCATTGTACTCTCTGGCTTTGACTGGTTGTAACTAAAAGTGTAATTGGAAATTTCAAGTGTATTAAAGAGTAACTATTAGCTTTCTGAAAAAGTTAAAATAAGAACAACATGTAAAAAAGTGCCTATACACCCTCCCCCCTTACTCCTCACTAATTGCACTTTTTTTTTTTACAAACATTAACATTTTTATTAACTTTTTTTCTAATTTTAATGTTTTTTGTTGGAGGTTTAAAATTCAATAGTTTTTTAAGGGTATCTTTTCTTTATTTAATATTTATTTGTTTTTCATTTTGATGACAGTATTTTTCTCAGGAGCTCAACTTTTTTAAGTTTAGTTGTGAGGCTGTTGAACTTTTCAAGAATTTTAAAGATAATTTATAAATATGTAACCATTATAGAAGTAAAAGTTTGGTTAGTTAGTTTTTATGTGGCCATAGGGGTAAAACACTTATTTTTTAATTTTAAATAACCTTGTTTTTTTCAGAGTAAAAATTAAAACTGCTTTAGTCAGCCTGAATATTTTTCTAATTTGGTCTGTTTTAATTTATCTTGGGTTAATCTGAGTTTTTAACATTTCTAAGTTATCCTGATTATGAGGCAAGGCAACCATGTTTCAACAATTTTATCTAAAATTTTTGCTTTGTTTATGAAAAAACTAAACCAAAAGTTATATAAAGTAGAGGTAGACTAAATTTTCCTAAAATGTTAAACTACTCTAAGTAATCAAAGTTTCTAAATTAAGGTTATTTACTTTATTTAAATATGTGATTGTTTCAATAATACTATTTTTTATTTATTATAAATCTAAAATATTTTTCTGTAAGAGTGAACTAGAAGTTTATAATAAACTTCTTAATTCTATTTTTAAGAAGTTGAATTTTATTATTTATTTTATTAACTTTATGATAACAATAATCAGTTATAGTTAAGTTTATGTATGCAGATTAAAATAAAAAATCAAATTTTTAAGACTTTGGTGATTTAGGGTTTTTATCTTTTTTTTCAAAATATGCAATTTATGACAAATCTTTTAATAGAAGTGATCTGTTAAATTTAAAAAATCATGTGGGTACATAAACTCAAGTTTAATCCTTTGCAGTAGCTTGCTTTGTTTTTATTTTATGTTTACAATAACTTGTAGATGATACTTAAGCAAGTCCTGTTTTAGGGAATTTTCAACTTAGCTTACTTACCGCAAGATATTGATTTTGCGGTAATTCTTGAAGAAATTTTGCTTTTTTGAGTTCATTTGCGGCAGTCAGCTAAGAGTTTGCGGCAGTGAAGTGGGCAAAATGGTTGTTTTCAAAATTGAAGTTTTAAAAGAGATTTCGTTTAAAAAAATAACGAAAACGTTAAAGATACTTATTTTTTTTCTTAGAAAATTTCAAAGTGGTGCAGTTGCGGCAGTGCAACACCCCACGCGACGCCCTTGCTTTATATTGTATATAACAGCACTAGAAAATTTATAACTTAGCCGTTCTTAACCTTTTTTTTAAGTCTATCTCTTTTTGCATGTTATTACTAAACTTATCCGCAATTTATGTAAAATAGGTTTTAATATTGAGAATAAAATAAGTTTTATGAACCTTAACTTTATCGAGTTTAGTTAACGAAAGTAGAGTTACATTTTAATACTAAATATAAAATAAAAACAGCAGTAAACAACAAGTAAATAAAAAAATATATATTTCATAAAACGTTAAACACTTTAAATTAACAAAGTTTAAACAAGTCAGATACATTTCTAATATATCACAATCTAGTTTACTATTTCAGTTAGAACGTTAAAAAAATATAATAATCATTTAAACGTGTTTTCTTGTTTTTTTATCAAGTAAAATTTAATAACTGTTTTAAAACTAAAACTCTTTCTAACAATTTTACTAAACTCAAACTTGTAAAAGTTATATATTTTGTCTACTTAAACACATTCAAACTAAAACAATATTTAAGCAACTGTTACTTAATTATTGTTTTTACTTTTTAAACAAAACTTTTTTTTTTGTTTTGTTACACTTCTTAGACAGCTTGTAATAACTTTTCAATTAGTTATAATTAAAAACACTTTATTTTATTAGCAGCTTAACAGTCTAAAACAATAAGGACCTAATTATTTTAATTTCGTTATGCAACTAATTTATAAGCCTTAAGCTGCTTTTTATTAAAGCCTTATTAAAAAAATTTTAATATATATTTACATTTTTTAAAGGGTTGGTTCAAATTAAATTGAAAGACAAGAAATACTAAACTTGTTTATAAAAGAATTTTTCTTTGTGCTTAAGCTATAACAAAATTTGCTAAGTATTTACAAAACGTAGTATGTTTAAGAAAGGCATGTTATTAAAGCTTTAAGCCCTAGGTTTTGTAATTATATAAAACAGTATAACTTTGTTTGGTATATGTTTGTTTTAACAAGCTATGAGCTAACTTTGTAAAACTTAAGGTTTTGAATTTAGACTCTAGAAGTTAAAACAAAAAATAGGTGTAAATATACTAAACATTAAAATAAAAAGCTATTGTTGAATTTAGCAAATTAATTAATATTGTCATTGTAAAAAAAACACATAAGGTTTTAAAATGGGAAAAAGTAGATTTAAGATGTATAAGTAAAAATTAAAAAAAAAAATTCAAAACGTAGTTGTGCACAAAAAAAAACCTTGCAAACCTTGCTTCATTAAAGTTCATACTAATATTTTTCGGTTAAGTCTAATATCCCAAAAAATGTTTTCGTTTTTATTGTAAAAAAAGATATCTCTAAATTTAAATGAAATGAAACTACATAGATTTATGATATTATCATTACAAAAATTACACTAAAACTTTTGTAAGCTTTTCAAACTACTAAATACTTACTAAACTAAAACTTGTATAAACTTTCTTCATCAGGTTTAGTAAACATGCTTACAAAAGAAAATTTTAAACAAACTTAAGAAAAAATTTCTTTTTCTAATCGTTATTTTTCATAATCTGCTTATAAAATCTCTTCAAATTTTATAATTAAAAACTGTTAACTTAAGTAGTAGTTTAAAGATTTAAAATAACTAAGAATCAATTATAGCAGATTTATCATACAATGCCTTAACAACTAAAAAATAATATTTTAAGCAGCTTATTTTTATAAGAAATTTATTTAAAACTGTACTTTTAGGTAGCCAACATCATTTTTCTTTTTTTTTGTAAGGAGAATCTTCATTTGTAAAATCCTTAAATTAAGTTGATCATTTCATTTCTTAAATAGGTTCTGAATAAAATATGTTTTTTTCATTTTTTTTAGCAAATTTACTTTTTAATTTTGAAGAAAGACAATAAAACATTAAAGTCATTGACTGCAAAATATAACAAATCAACTATTTGAAACTTCACTTGTAGTTCTATAACTTTTAGGTAAATAAAAAACCTTAAATACTTCGTTTAATTAGTTTAACATTAGATATTTATTTTACTTTTTTTCAATATAAACCTATATTTTTACATAGTTTTTTTATTGAAACGTAAAGATTACTGACATAAACAATTATAATTATCTAAAAAATAACCTATTACTCAATAAAATATTATTAAAAGTAGACCAAGAAACAATTTTTAATACTTTTTAAAAACAGCTAAAAAAAAATGTTTTATCTATCAAAATACAAAAGTTCCAGTTATACGATAAGTTTAATGTATAAAATTAACTTAATTGTATTCAGACCAAGTAAGAAAATATTTCACTGCAAACATAAATGCTGTCCTTTAATATTATAAACAAAAATCATGTAAACTAATTTTGTCAATTTTTATATTAAAGTGATAAAAAAACTGCAATACATGTTTTATATTTTCGATAATTACAACATGTAGCTGATTAGAAACTTATTTATTGTTTTAATTTCTTTTTTAACTTTGGTAATTTATTACTTATTAAAACTTATTTAGAGTCATAAAGTTACTTTTTATGATTTTTTAAAATTTAATAATACATTTATTTTATATTTTTAGTGTTAAGTTAATTGTTGTAGTTAGTTAAGTTTAGTTGTAAAAAATGTTATAACAGTTTGTGGTTATATGGCTACTTCAGGTTTATGTTATGTTTATGATATAAATATATATACTTTATGTGAGTAAAACTTTGTACAAGGATTAATATGTAATGAAAATGTTTCAAAAAAAACACGAACAAGTTATAGTTACTAACTTATTTTTAAAGTTTTTGTTTTAAATAGGTTTATATAAAGTAATAACTGTGTACACTTTTATGTATTTTTAGCCAAAAAAGACCGACTACTGTACATTATTATTTACGCTAGTGAATTTATAAATAAAAGGTTTAAACTTATATTTTAATCATCTATGCTAATACGTCACAATCTGTTCAGTTGTTTCAGTTTTTTTATACGTTTGATAAATTTTAAATGAGTCTTTGACGTTTTGATTTTTTCTTAAATTCTTTAACATCTTCTTATTGTTGTTATCTTATTTGATTTAATGAAGATTAAGTTATTAATACCTGTAAAAAAAATATCCTCCTTAAAATTTTAAGAGTCAAAAGTAAGCATTTAAACTGCAAAAATGTATACTTTTCAGAATAAATTTATTCAATAAAGTTCTTTACTAAATCGTTTTAAACTTATTATGATTGACCAATGAAAAATTTTTCTAATGCTTGAGGCTAGTATAGATATAGAAAAAATTTATGACCTTCTAGCAATATTTCATGCTGATAAAATCATTCCTTACCAGTATATGTCATAGCAAAAATGTCAATAGTTTTTGTAAAATGAATATGTGACATCACACGAAATGCATTCGATATCTTTATATTTATTTTAGATACTAAGGATTATTGTTAGAAATAGTATAAACTAGAATTAAATGTAGTATTCACAATAAAATACTTATAATTTTATTGTATTATAAATAAACTGAGTACAAATTTATTATAAATAAACTGAGTACAAATTACTACAAGCTAGTACATTTTTTGCTTTCGGTAAGATTTTATTTTAGAGATTGTTTACAATTTTCAAAAGAATTTAAGTTTATTTTCTAATGTTTTGGAAACAATGTATTACGTTGATAAAAACAAATTTTTTTTGGTTAGTTTTATGGTTTAAGACTGCATAAATTTAACATTTAACATATAAAATAGCAATTTTTCACATTTTAAACCATCTTAGGCTAATTCAGTTCAACAAGGGGAGATTGTGTGACAGAGGTGTTTTAAGTTTTAAAACAACAGGCCGACTTACAATTGCAAGGTATAGTACAGTACTTTTTGAAACTGTTCAATTAATCTTCTTGTTAGTTTTATTTTAGTCAATAACTTCAATTCAGTTTATACTTAATGCGATTTTTTATTGACACATTGTATATTATAAACTAAATATATTTATTTTTTTCGTTTCAAAATTTGAATTCGATACAGTTCTAAAGTTTTTCAGAAATAAAACAAAATTTAAAGAATATTATTTCTTAAAAGTTATTAATTTTATTTTATTACAAAATTAAAGCTTAAAGTATTTAGAAAACCTCCTACATACTCACAACATTACGTATGGTTTTTTAACAAAATTATCCTCAATTGGTCACAGCTAACGACTTAGTTTAAATATTCTTTAAAAAAAGCTAATTATCACTAAATATTATGTTTATAAATGTCTAAAAACTTAACTCTGTATGTTGCCACGAAATACAAAATTACAAAAATTATTGTGTAAATAAAATTGCTGCATTCAAATTGCAACAATCGATTTGGTGTATTTAAATTACTGCAGGATTTATTAAAGATTAAATCTAATATAAGATACTGCAATAACGGCAGCTTATATGTATAACAGAGACAAAGTCCGACTTTAGTCTTTTTTAAATCAATGTACACACTATGACATTAAAAATATATACGGTAACCTCTCGCTTACTTACGCACATTGTGTCCACATAAAAAGTGCGTAAAGATGTGAGAGATCGTAAAGATACGAGAGGTACCAAATATACTTACTATAATGGCTGTTTTTTGATAATGCATCTAGTTAAAAGCATACTGGGGACTTTTCCACTTATAACAATTTGTTTATTTTGTTTATATATAGAGATACAAAAGATAATACTATACATGTATTAAAAATACGAATTTCAGTTTATATAAAATAATAATATTTGTAGAAAAAGTTTACTAATTCTAATAATAAGTAGTTTTTTTTTTCATTTATATATGACTTATTTGAAACTTAACATTTACATTGTATTCTAGTTAGCAAATTTAATTTATAATTAAGCATTTGTTTACAATTAAGAAATGGTGAGGTGTCTATATTAAAATTTGTTTCTATAGCATTTTACAAAAGCATGCATTTGGTGCTGTAATGGATTTCTTTTTTTAAACAAAAATATATAAAATATAAGACAAATATTGGAGTAACTGGTGCTTGTGAGCATTACGAAGAATTGAAGGCAACGTGCGAAAAATTTCAACGGTTGCTGTACAAAGCAAGTGTTACAGAAGTTTAATTTAAACTAAAAAAATGCGTCAAATAAAAATTAGTGATTCTTTTACTAAAAAACACAGTTGAGATTTGTGTTAAATGTAAGCTCTATATTTGTTAAGTATCACTGTTACTTTTTGCTAGGAAGTTTTATTAGATTTCTTTTTAAGATGTTTATTCATATATAGGGCAATAGTGCTGTATTATTTATTTACGTTTTAAAACTTCATTGTTTAATTATATTTTTATTATTTAACATAGTCATATTTCTTTTAGAATTTTAACTTAATCTCTTAATGTTAACAAAATTGCTGATATACTAATTACTAAATGTTTTTAAATTAGTCAAGGAACATAATTTTACAAAGTCTAATCATATAGAGAGGTGAGCTAGCATTTAAAAACATACTTTTAATTAAGAATATCCAATAAATCTAATTTGTGCAATATTGAAAAATATACTAATTCTTTCTAAAATTCTAAATTTTATAAATCTTTTAAAATTCTAAAATGCGTAACTAAATGAGAGTGCGTAACGTCACGAGTGCGTAAAGATGCGAGAGGTTACTGTAATGTATAAATTCATTTTTAACTATTGAATTAGATTCTGGTAAGACCTAATAAAAGTATTATTTGTTTTGTTAAACGTTAAATAAAACAGATATTTTGCTTATTATAAAAAGCTTAAATCATGCTTTATCAAAAACTTCAGCTAATTTAGTCACGATTTATCAGCAAATGAGTAAACAATCACGTAAGTAAATATTTTTCGAAGTAAAACTAACCATTTGTTGTTTCATGCATAAATTTTTATTAAGTAATATTTAGTGTTAAAAACTGAATATTAAAAAATTTATCTCAATTTTATGATCAAAAGAATAAAACAATTTATTTTATTTATAAATTAAAGATGATAACATCGTGATATTGACGGTTGAAAATTGTTTAGGTGTTTATTATACGTAAAAATTTGACACGTTCAAAACCCCCCGCGATCAATTTCCGATTAAAATCCACCCAGTCAAATTCGGGAGCCGCTTACCATATAGGGGAAGGGTTAGGGGTAACAGTGATAATGAAAAATAAATAGAAAATGAATAAAACAAATGCAAAAAATAATTAAAATAAATTGTTAAATATCAAAAAATTTAAAAAATTGGATGGATTTTGATCGGATGGATTTTGAACGCGGGTAGATTTTGATGGTAAACAGTAAAAATACAGTGAACATATTTAAATTTAAAAAAAAATCAATAGTTATATTTAAAGTAACTTGGAGCTTTAAATAATTTTTTTTTCGAACTTAAAATCTTAATAGTCGTATAGTTTTATCTATGTCGTTAAAAAAATCATGTTTTCATTTCATAAAATGTTTTCATTAAAAACGATCTTGAATGTACAATATACTGCTTCAATTTAATTGAAACACATAAATATCAAAAAATTTTTCAAATAAAAGATTCAGTTTTGTTTCTGATAATTTATAATAAAGCATATATATATATTTCATGTGAACATTGTTGTAATACGTGTAAACGGCAACTGCAAACACGTATCGTGTGCACTACTTGATTGATTATACTTGCAAAATGTGAGTTTCACTTATTGTTTAAATAAGTTATTAATGAGAGGTTCTGGATAAATTAAAATCATTAGTTAGTAATATGGTAAAAAACAATAACACCTTTTACCCTACCTCTTTTTATAGCAGGCTGGTGGAAATTGTTAGATTAAAGATAGATACCTAAAATATTTACTTACGTTTACTGTAATGTGGTTATAAAAAAAAGTAATGTTAACCAATAAAAAAATGAAGTCCTTCTTATTAATTTTTCTTCAAGGATGCAAAATTTGTAAAACCTTGGTTCAGTTTTTTAAAACTAGATTCATTTTTAATTTTTTTTAAAAGTTTGATATGTTTTAAAGAAAAAAAAAACCGTTTAAACCTTAATTTAATCACTTTAAAGGTTTAGATTTTTAGACTGCTGTATGAATATATTACTTACTTTAAAAGTTCAAAAACTTGAAAAGTATTTCATACCAAAAAAAACTAAACGAACTGATATTTATTTAAATTGTTTAAAACGTACATCAGAACCGACTTTTAATTTTTATTACTATTGATTGGGTTTACAAAAGCTTTCTTTAACCTTAAAAGTTATCAATCGATTTGTTTTCTTTTTTTTTCCATAAGTTATTGAATTGTTATGTACATAACTATATCGCTTTTCGATAAGATTATCACAAATTAATTTATTAACACTAATTGCGTATAAAAGAATTACTCATACCTGTGTAGTGTGTTCTGCTTTTTTAAGACAAAGTAATTAAGTTATTTTATAAAAAAAATACTTTAAATGACTAAAACTAAGCTAGATGTGCTGCAATCTAGTCTTATGTTTTGATATACTTAAATATAAGTTTCAAGTAAAAACATTGCAATGAAAACATGAGTTAAAAATCTTTTATATCTTAATAAATCAGTTTTTAGAAACAATAATCATAGGCTTGTAGGTATGTTTTTTTTTAAGTAATTATGACTTGGTACATTTAAAGAACATTGAAGAAAACTAATTACTTTTTAAATTGCCAAGTATTTTAATAAACAATGAACTTCACCGCACGATCAACAACAACAGCATCCGAGACAATCCTACGACCGGTTTCGTCCTAATTATGACTCATCAGGCAGGAATAGTCGCGAGAAACTCTGTTGTGATCTAACCAAGCGGGCTTAAGTACGAAGTACTGAAGAGACCGTTTGTGGGTAAAGTCCGAAAAAGTATTTCAAGAATTTAGTATAACAGAGCTTTAAAGTTAAAGGTTGCAGAATAATTTTTTTTTTATTATATAGATTAAAATACTTGGAAAAAAAATCATAACTAATACAATGTATTGGTAACTACTTTCTAGCTTTGAAAGCAGCCCCAACTAAAAGAATATATCTTTTTAGGTATAATTAACTTAACTTTTTTTTTTAGCTAAAAAGTTTTTTAAGTTTAGTTTCAGATTAAGTTTGTTTTAATTTTAATATTTTCATACTAAATAAACTAAAACCTTAGTGCAAGATAAATAAAATATAGTTTTATTTTTTATATATTTTAGTTAAGTTTATTAAGTTAACTTGTCTTAATATATTTATTTTCTAATACAGTTTTATTTTGATGTCATTAAATTAAGCCTCGCACAACCGTCATTTGTGAAAACTGATGACAAGTGCAAAACTGACGACTGGTTTAAAATTGACCACTGATTTAAAAGTGACGCTTCGTGCAAAAAGACACTTCGTGAAAAAAAAATGATGCAGTGCAAAAATTAATTTGCATTGAAATTGATCAACCGGTAATTGGTTGTATGGGAATTGATTCGGAGTGCAATCGGTTAGGGTGGGAATCAGTTGTGATGAGAGTTGTGAGTATGCCATTATCGCTAAATTTATTTCGTTTTCAGTTCGGAGGTCAAGTTAACAAAACCTATATCATTTTTAAAGTTTATTTTTAGGTTTTATTGTTATCAGCAATGCTGTAGATTTTATTAGTTGACTATTAAAAATAAGTAGTGAATGACTTGTTACTAAAAGTAAACAAATTTTAACTGTATATTTTGAGGTCGATTTTTTAGATTTTTATGGCATAAAAATTACAAAAATAAATTATATCAATGTAGCATATAAAAATTTACAACTAATATATTATGGTTTACTATCACTTCTAACCCAATTAGTTATAACCCGATCACTTATAACCCGATCATTTCTTACCATATCACTTCTGATCCGATCATTTCTAACCAGATCACTTCTGACCCGATTTAACCCGATCACTTCAAACCCGATTATTTCTAACCCAATCATTTCCAATCCGATCGTTTCTAACCCGATTTAACCCGACAACTTTTAACCCGATCTGTATTAATATGTTTATTAATTTTTTCGTTTAAATGAGGATATGTTTTAAAAACAAACTTTTCCCAGCAAAGGTGTTTTTTTTTTGAAGTTTAGTTTATTTTGTTTAAAATAAAACTTAGTGTTTAGATAGCTTTAGTCAAAATTTAATTATTGATGTTTATTGCTGTTGGAAATTTGTTGTCCAACACTAGACCTAGGCATAAAAATCTGGGCCACCTAAACCTATTGAAACATAATAAAAAGACGAAAATTTATATAGTTTAAAATCAAAAACTACAGTTTTATCTAGTTTTTATAGATTAAAAGTAAAAGAAATCAACACTTTAGTATAATACTATATACTTATGATTTGAAGTAGATTGGTTTTAATTAAATATGTTTTAATTTTAGAATAAGCAACTTTAATGTCAACTTTTTCAACAATCAGTGAGATTCAAATTTCTTTTCAACAAAAAACCTTCTCAGCTAAATTCAGCAACACATATTGAGACGATTTAGTAAAATATTTCAATGATTTTAGAGTAACAATCAGCAAAATAGTCTTAATCACGCGATTTTACATTGAAATAAGGTTCATGGTTACTTTTATTAAATTCATTTAGAACATACCAGAATGTCAGAGTTCAAACAAGCTACTTAATTTCATGAATAAATTTTCTTCTTGTTCAAACATCAACCGGATATTCACATCCCGACTTTTAAAGTTAGAATCTGCACATTTGTGCAACCGTTTGGTATTTAATTGTTTTTTTATAAATAGCTTTTATAGCTTTGACAAAGCATAATCGATATAATTAAAATAAACATTATTAGAGTTAAGGTACAGCTAGTTGTAAAAAAGAAATCAAAAATATAAGTGCATTGACTTACCACTAAATTTAAAATACAAAGTCTAAAGCACATTAAGAATACAGGTCAAATAAATATCTATAGTAAACATTGAAAACGGTTTATTATTTACAGAGGAAAGGCGCTGCTAATAAAATCAAACTATATAATGAACAAAATCCTACATATTAAATCAGTGGTTTATAAGTTTAAAATTTGGTAAATTACTGATAGTTTCTAATATAAACTATCTTATCTTGTTCAAGTAAACTTAAATCAAAGTTGTTCAGTTTTTTTGCAAAAATTAATTTAGTTTAAAAGCTAGTTCCACATTTTAACTGAAAGATAATTAATTAACTAATAATTTAACTGATAGTTATGACTGCATTCATTTTTTTAAAAGTTATTATTTCACAGGTTTCAAAAATCAAAAAAAAAAGATTTTTAGCGATCATTAAATATGAGTTATAAATAAAAGTTATTAGCTTACTTTATAGAACTTAAAAACTTATAATAAAATAATAAAATTTGTTTGTATTGTGAAACCTATTAAAAAGGTTTAAACTTTCAATGAAGTAAAAACTCAAGACATTTATAGAAATTTAGAGGTGCAAAAAAACACCAAATTAAACTCAATAGACTTCAAGCTGGTTTTACTGTAATTAATAAAAAGTATTAATCGTCTTGTAAAAAAATAGTTGATTAAAGGAAACAAAGAACTTGATGCAGTTTTTATAAGCTTCTGCTCCTAGTTATACATAATTTAATTCAATTAATTTATTATTCTGTTTAAAAATGTTTTTTTTGTTCACATTTCGTTTTTACTCACGTCATTTCAACTCTTCATAATAAAGTAAATTTTAAATAAATATTTGTTAACTAAAGTACTAATTTAAGTTGTAATTGAAACATTTAAAAAATATATAAATCTAAGTGAAAATTTTAAAGAAGTTTACCTTGGCAAGATTTAACTACCCTTGGACTTGTTATACAAGTATACATGTCTGTTTAATTATTAGTGTTTTTTTTTGCTTTAGGATTAAACAGGAATTTATTAATGATGTGAAATCAAGACGGTCAATCGACGTAACATACTTTTGCGATTTGTTGCATGACATAACTGTTAAAATAACTAAGTTATATCTAAAACTCATGATTTTTTACTTATAATAGTAAAAGTATTTAATTTCTCCTAATGTTTGTTTGAGTTCCATTATCTAAATAAGCATATGCAAGTTATAGAATAATATGTAGAAGTTATTATGATGTAACTTAAAACTAACCTTCTATAAAACATTAATACAATCAGCAATATTAAAAAATTTACGTCAGATTTACAATGTAGTTTTTACACCGTAGTATAAAGTTGTTGTATCTGAAAAATACAATTGTAGAGGTTTACTTTTTAAAATTTGCTTACGTTAGAATTATTATAATCACGTGAATTACAATAAAATCCAACTTTTATATAGTTATAACTGCTGACTTTAAAATCCTACAAAGAAGATAAGAAGAAGAAAATATTGTAAAGTAAACGATTTAGTAAATTGTATATGGTTAACGAAAAACGTCTGTTAAGGTAGATTGAAAAAACAAAAAAAAAAATGAAATAACGAAAACAAATTAAAATCGTGTGTAGGATGAAAAATAAAAGAATGATGTAATAAAAACAAATTAAAACTACGTTTAATAAATACTTAAATTAAAACTTATACTAAAAATGTGTTAACATAACACATTAAAATCATTATGTTTCATAGAAGCTAAAATTTTAAAACTGTTTAATTATTTTAATAACTTCAGTACGACTCCTTTTTTTGCAAGAAATCCATATAAAAAATATAAATAAAAAAACAATTAAACGGGTTATAAACGATCAGGCTAGAAATAATCGGGTTAGAAGTGATCGGGTAAGAATTGATCGGGTTAAAAAGGATTATGTTAGGTCGTTGTTGAAAGTGATCGGGTTAGAAGTTGTCGGGTTAGAAACAATTGCGTTAAATCAGGTTGGAAGTGTTCGGGTTAGAAATGATCGGATTACAAGTGGTCGGGTTATAAGTGATCGGGTTAGAAATGGTCCGGTTAAAAGTGATCGGGTTAAAAGTGATTTGGTTAGAAGTGATCGGGTTGGAAGTGATTTGGTTAGAAGTGATCGGGTTAGAAGTGATTGGGTTAAAAATGATAGTAAACCGCCCGTGTTAATTAACCAAACATCCTTAGAAGGTTTATTTTTCAATATTAACATTAATTTTTTACTCCTATTGTAAACTAAACACAATCTTTAGTTTTTTAATATATGTGAAAAAAAGAGTTGAGATAAATGAAAGATATTGTAAATCAAAATTATCATAAGTTGCTTTATTGAATGTTAAATGTAAAGCGCTCAAAAAAAATTTATCAAGGACCTGGTGTATTAAAGAACTTTCAGTCTTCGAACCGTTTACCACATGCTTTTGCAATCTTTTACAAGCAAGTACAAGTTATTTTGAAAACTTAAAGAATTAACAAACAAGGAAAATAAAATAGTTACTATACATAGTTACTTTGAAAAATGTACTTAAATTTTTTTTTAATCGTGTTTAATATCATAGAAAAGAAAATAGAATCTAAGCCTACAAAAAAAAAAAAAAAAAGTATAAAAAATTAAGAATATATAAAAATCTGGTAATCTACTGGGTTGTAAATTAATGTTAGATTTCTATTCCTATAATACTTCAAATATAAATTAAATTATTTAAGTACACTAAAAAATGGTTATTATTACTTTTATTAAAAACTATAAAATGTTATTAGCCAATTAAGCTTTGAAAAATAACCTTATAAACCTAAACGTAAATGAGATTTCAAAACATAAAAGTTAAAAGTACTATGAGCTGGGTTTTAGATCTTTTACCTCGGTCCTTAGCTTCTAGGTAGTAACTACGATGCGTATGTTTAGTTAGATTATCCGATCATTTATTGATATCAGTTTAATACGTATATTTAATCTCTGTATAATAGCTTTTACTTAAGTAGTTACTTCGTAAGTTATTTGCTAACGATGTTCAAAAAAAGCTAAAAGCTTAACTTGATTAAAAAATTATATCATTAGTTGCTTTTTTATTAGAGTTTACCTAAACAATTTAGTTTTTATAAAAAGATTTTTATATTTAAAACGAGTTAATAAAAATTCATAGATAGATATAAAGTTACTCATAACAGCTTATGCTAATGATAATTTCCATAATAAGAAAAAAATTATGACTTTTGAAAATTAATTAGAAAATAAAGTTATATTTCTAACTTAAATTTAAACTTGAACATCAAAAATAATCATAAACATTTGCGCGTTTAAAATGCTATGTACATGTTTAAGGTTAATAAACGTTGAAATAGATTTTGTAATTGTATAAGAAATCCTAAAAGTTTTAATATTAAAAATGTCTCTATAAGTATAAACTGATACGACATTTTCTTTTCTTTTTTTTTTATTAGTAGAGTTTTTAAATTTTTTAAGAATAATATAATTTTTTAACATGGTTTTACTTCTAACAAACAGTTTTACTTTTTAAGCAAAACTTAATTCCTTTAGATAATTAGAGAAAAAAATAGTCTAAATGTTAATATCACTTAAAAATCAATATTTAAGGCAAAAATGTAAATTTTTAAAATTTTAAACGACAAATTTTTCACTTTAAAAAAAATTGGCATTTGAATCGTAGGAATTTGGAGTGTTGTAATTTAAATTGTCGAAATATGATTTTTCATGATTTGAGCTTTCAAAATTGAATTGTCCGAGTCGGAATTGACCAAACTTGAATTGTCTGAATTTGAATGATCGGAATTTGAGTTGTTCGAATGTGAGTAATCTAGTTTGAGTTGTGTGAATAAAAATTGTCTGTTTAGTGAGTTGTCGTAATTTGATTTATTAGTATTTGAAAACTCGTGCACCTGTGAAATAATTCGCTGTAAACTCGTTATATATTTCAAAGAGGTATAACAATTAAACAGCTCAAAACATTAATTTAAACATTTGTTTGTTTAAGCATAAACTAAATGTTGATAACAAACATAATCCACATTAAAAGAAATAAGATAGACAAAAACGGCAAGCTTAAGTAAATAAATTTGAATAAAAAATAATTTAAAACAATACTATACAACTGTTTTGTAACATTTCTTTAATTAATTTATAGTCAGTATAGAAACTGGCTAGGTGAAAATTAGGTTTAAAGAAAGCATTTTTAAGCTTCAAATATTTAGGTGTATCAAAATTTATTAAAGTTGTTATTTAAACAAAACATAAACTATGTAAATATGAATAAATTAAAAGAATATAGGATTAAACTACTAGTTAGTTAGGTAACTTTTCTTTTATTTAATAATTATTAAATTTTTATTTTTATACATTAATTTTAATATGCTTCGCCTGATTTGTAAGTAAAGGTTTTTTATGGAGTTTTTCAAGATTTATTGAAACTTTACAAACGAGTGTTTGTTTAACCAAATATTACAATAATATGTTCTAAAATTAATTTACTATAATAATCACCTGTACAAAATCAATTCTTATTTTAGCTGATTTTTAACTAATGCTTATAATTTTTTTTTAATTTTCATTTTAACGAATATATATGAATATAGAAAAAATAATTATTTAGGAATACTAAAAATAAAAGTATTTTAACTAAAAAAGATGATTTTCAATAAGGTATAAAAAGCAGCTTCTGTAAAATTTTAAGGGTTTTATATATTTGTAGCAATAATGAAAGACAAATATGATTAAACAACTATTTTCTACTCTGTTAAACTCTCGAAATTCTAAAAATAAAACGGCCTTAGGGCAAACTATCACAAATACATAAGCTTAAGAAAATTTGAAAATAAGATGCATATTAGTCAGTTCTAATTTGAGGTTATTATTTAATTTGTTAATAACTTAAAGAAAACAGTTTTTATCTATTTTTTCAGTTAGCTGTAGATAATTTTTTTTCCCATTATTATCATTTAGATTAAGGCAGTCATGTTTTTGTTGTAAAGGTAGAAAAATCAATTTAACGTTCTTGATAATTTAATGCTGTATGATACAGTAAAAAAAGTTTATTGTTCTGCATATTTTTATATATATTTATTTTTTTTACCTAAAGACATATGCGTTACAGGTAATGATATTATTTAAGATACATGTACTAAAAATATTTTTCTAAATATAATTAAGTAGCGGTAAAGAAATTGTTTTTTTCACATTCTTTCTACACACCTGGGTAATTAATAGTAAACTTTTGTTAACAAAACAAGAATTAAGATATGATATGGAAGTAGTTTAAAAAAATTAAAAAACTAGTTATTTTATATTTTCTAATTATGATTGTAACTTAAGTTTAGCTGTTTTTAAAGGAGAAAAGTCTATAGTACACGTTTCTTATCACTTGTAAAAATATTAAAGAGTGAAAAAAAAGTCTTTGTAAGATCATTGAAAATGAAAAAAAAACAGATAAAAACAATTTGTTTTTATTGAGTCATAGAGAACATGATGCTTTTAAAACTAGTTGTTTTAGATTTAGTCGTTTTAAAAACAAAAAATAATTCACTCTTGGTTGATGTTTGATAATTAAAAAAATTGAGCCAAGCGCTTAGATAATTTTTTTTAATGTAATTTTTAGTTTGATTTATCAGTTTGTTTTGTAACATACTACTAAGTGCATTTTAAAAACACAATAAACAACTTTGTAAATGATAGTTTGAAATATTTTCAAGTTATAAAGCTTAAAATAGGTTTTTCTACAATAGTTTAACAATATCAAAAGCAAATAATTTAGGCGTAGTTTTAAAATTATACAATTTCTTAGACATTATAATCAATTGTGGAAAAGAAATAATGCTTTAATTAGATGGTTTTTCAAACTGAATAATAAATTTTAAGAAGATAATAAAACGCTAAAATGTAATTTGATAACTAATTTTACAACATTTACTATCATATAACTTTTCTACTTTAACATTAAACTTTTTTAATTGGACTTTATTTTATAATTCGAAAAAGAAAGACTTATGCAACGTTTTTAAATTTATTTTCGAAGAATAATTTAATTTGAATGTTTAAAATGAGTAAATATTTTTTTTTCAATTTCAAAACACTCTATTAAAAACAAGCCGTCTATTTGTATTTAAACTATTGTTTGAAAGTTTTTGTCAACACATTTCTATAAGAAAAACAGCTTATTTAAACAGAATATTTCTTTACAAGTTATAAACCTAGTTGCTTTTAAATCGTATTAGCTAAAAACTAGAATAAATGAAATTTTAAAAAGTATTCTAGATGTTAATAGCAATATTTATATCAACAGAGCTAATGATAGATTTATGAAAAACTTAAAAAGTATATTATTAATAGTCGTTAAATTGAAACTAAAATTAATTTTCAAGTTTATAAAATAGTAAGTAGCAATAAGTAGTTATGATATAAATTTTTATTTCAAAAAAAAAAAACTAATTATCATACAAATTTTATTTTTAATTATAATAAGAAGGATAAAAACCATGTGTAACAACTTTAGCCGCTAGAAGTAAAAACTTAAGTTTTTTTTAATTTTATTTCATATTTTTAAACATACTTTTATGCAGTTAAGTTTTTATATGAATTTGTGATCCGAACGCTGAGATAGCAGGAATGATTAGATAAAATTTTTAATTTTTTTAAGAGGTTTTGTTTAAAAAAAATATACATTCAGTTATTAAATTTTTCTGTGCTTAAATTATTTTCTAGATTACGTTATCTAACTTTTTTTGAAAAACTTACAATTCACTGTTACATATTAATCGTGATTAGCGATATGCCTATAACAAGTACATACTAGATAAGCTAATAATTTTCTCCACTCGTGAGCAGTTTATAAAAAAAAATAATTTTAAAACAACGAGCAGTGTTTTAAAATTAATTGTATTCAAAAATATTTTCAAGCAGCTACTTTATATTTTTATTTACCTTGGTTTAATTTAAAAAAAAGTACACTGATTGTAAATAATGAATAAATTGTGTTAAACATTGCATTTGAAAACAAAATAAGTTTTTTTAGGTCTAAGAAGACTTAGTTTCTAATTTAACTAAAAATTTGATCGTATAGTCATAAATTCGGTGTAACTATCAGTTTAAAACAGTTGCATAATTTATTAAAATTCCATTAAACTAGTTTTGTTTCTACGTGTTCAAATACTTTACAGTAAAGACTTTTTTTATTGGTTTATATTTAAGGGTTTTTTCTGCATTTTATATTCGTTTCAGCAGTTTCAATTTTAACTTACTAAGAATAGTTTTTATTTCTTCATTTTTACTATAAGCCACTCACTAATTTTGATATCAATAAAAGGGATTAAATTATTTCATACTGTGTTTTTATTGATTTATATTTTTATTTTCGAAGCAATCCAACTACACTTATTTAATAACTATCACTATGAAGGTCTAAAAACTATCACAAACGAAAACGACATAAGTTATTTTAATGACACAAATTTTACTTATAACGTATGTTTCGTATATTTTATATCCTATCGAGTAATACACTTAATACCAATTTTCAAAGTTTTGCATCCAAAATAAAACTAAACATGATATAAACCAAACTTATAAAGCGATACGAAATTTATTTTATTTAATAATGTATTATTTACTTCAGGTTTCTTAATTGTATAATTTATCTATCTACTCTTTATAACTTTATTTTATTTCGTTTTTAGTGTGTGCTTTTCAAATGCAATTTAATTTTATATTAATTGAATAAGTTAAATTAATAAACAGACTCTTGAATAAACGCTCACTTAAAACTAAAATTTGTTTTTTTATCTGAAATTGTTCATTTTTAATACTTGTGTTAAAAATTTACTAGGTAGTATAAGTTTTTGGTTCTTGTAAACCTTCGAGATTTGAGAATTTTGAGACGTAAAAAAAAATAAACAATTAGAAAGAAGAGAGAAACTAAAAAAAGGTTTTTTATGAACCTTACTTGGTCACTTAACTATTTATTGTTTGACTGGTTTCAATTAGTAACTATTTTAAGTACTTTGTATGTTGATGTTGGTTAGAACAGTTTTTATTTGACTTCTCTGAAATTTATCTATCGTTTTTATATACATCAGCTAAAATTTTATAAATATAAAAGTCATCAACTTTTTTGCGGATAATTTTGAGGATTTGAGGATTATTGTAAGTTGATCAGCAAGAAATTTTGATTTTTAGAAATAGATATTTTTTTAATTCTAGATATATATAAATAACAATAATAGTTGTCAATTTTCTTTTTCTGAAGTAGTCTTTTAAGAGAATTATTTTAAATATAAACTTTTTTTTTATCAAGGTAAGAAGACTTAATCAACTGGGTAAGTCTGTTGCAATAACTTATCTAATTATTAATTATTTGCATTTTTCTACAAAAAAACTCAGTAGATGTAATTCTTTAAATGCAATACTGTTTTAAAAAGTACTAATATAGTTAATTTCGATACATACATATAAACTAACAGTTTGAAATTTAAAGATTTTTCAATCAATATCATAAAAAGTTCTATAAGAAAAGGAAAATCAAGAAAATATCTACATAATATTTTAAACTAAATTTTTACCAGCTAATGAAAATCAATAAGTTAGTCTAAACACAACTAATTACAGAGTTTTAACTTTTTTTTTTTTTTTTTTTTCTACATGACTCGACTTCAAAATAAAAAAAAAAAGGTTAATTTGTTTTAAGGTTTATTTTCTGACAGTTAAACGCTAAAGCCTGTCAACTATAGCAATAAGGTACATAAGATCTTTATCACTTATAGAAGTTAAACTACTAACTTATACTACTTACGATATTTTATTTATAACCTTCTGGTCAAAAAAAAAAAACTTTGTAAGTGTTTTTCTTTTACCTTAAATTTTTTTTACTATATTTTAAAGTTAGTTAAGTAAATAATCAAAATTAAATTTAAACATTAAATGTATTTTATTTTATATCATTGTTCGAAAAACTTCAGTCCTAAAAAGAAGTTAAACTTTTTAATCAAAGACTCGGATTCGTATATTAGTTTTTTTTTCAAAACAAGGTCAAGGTAAATATTTAAAAAGTTTTCATTACTATAAGTGTGAGTTCTTATTTTATTTCAGTTGTTTTTCGTAATAATTGTGTTAAGTAAATTTTTTTTTGAAAAATTAAAACTAATTCTGACTGTAGAGTAACGAGAAAAGCCTGGTGTATTTCATTGAAGACAGTACCAAGATCTTAAGGAATTTAAGTATTTCAAAATTGCTATGACTAAAATCATAGAAAATTATTTCTAACACTTATGGATATTTTAAAACAAATTCAAACTTATACAGAAAAAAGTGCAAAATTTGCAATTTTATAAATTAACTAAGAATATAATCCGATTTTAAGTGATATGATTTTAAGTATTGCTGTATTTTTACATTTAACTTGAACTAGCGATCACTCCTAATTATTATTTTTAACCTTATTATATATATATTTGAAAAATTTAATTAATATTTCTGTTTAATTACAAGTGATGTAAAAAGGTTTTTTAAATAACGTTTGTTATTTATAATTATTAATTTGTTAGATAATCTATTATAAAGTTCATAAATTTTTTAACATAGCGAGCAAGTTGAAACTATTTAAATAGAGTTTTTCTAACTAAAACATAAATTATAATTTTTCTAATTATCACATGATCACATCACCCTACGGTATTTCGAAATATTTTAAATTTTTGTGATTTATGAGAAAACAACTTTTTTTTAGAGCGTCTGCGTAGTTCGCAAAATGTTTAAAAATAGATAAAATAACTTGGCAAATTACTTAGAGTGTTTATATTTGAGAGTACTCTGTAAACGAAAATAATAAAAAAGTATTATATCCATATCGAGTTATAATTAGTTGAAGAATGGAATTTGTAAAATTGTATTATATATTTTTTATTTTTTATTTACTACTATAAATGTCAAATAATTCTCTTTTCACGTGAAGCTTATCAAAAAAACAATTAAACCTTCTAAACTAAGTAGTATAGCTTCGAAATGACAACTAGTGGTTTTTCGGTTATAAAACTAAAACAATAATAGTTTCTTAGTGTATATGTGAGCATTTTATATCACATTAATTATTTTCAAATCATTAAAAAAAAATTGTCGCATAAGCTCTAAAACTGTACGTAACTGTGAGTTTTTAATAAACAAGTTTTTAGTTTTTTACATTTTTTACTGCTTAATACTTTTAAGTTTGGTAAGTTTTTAATTTGTCAAATAACTTATAATAACTTATACACTAAAAAAACAAAATAAAATATTACTATAATTTTTTTTTAGGTTTATGTTATAGTAAATCTTTAAAGTTAATTTTAATTTTTAAGTTATGAGTTTTAGAAAATAATATTTTCTATAGTATTTAAACAATTTTAAAACACATCTCATATGTTTTTTAAGTAACTTGAATACTAAATGTTAAATAAGTTGATTTTCTTAGTAGTGTTGTTTTCTGCTACAATTATAAATTTCCTGTAAACTATCATTTTTATTTACGCGTCTATATAAGGTTTAAACTTGTTTTTTATAAAGTATACTAAAAATACTTTAAATCAAAAGTTTTAACGACATATGTAGATTTTTAAATTATCTACATTTTTCAGAAATACCTACTCGGCGCCGAGTAGAATTTCTCAAGCTGAATTGACAAGTTAATATTTTCACGTCCCCTACTAAACATTTTTATTAACTTTCATAGGTTCTAATTTTAGAATTCTATACCCGTGTATATTTGAAATTGTAAAGTATTGAGTTTATTTTTGAAATGTATTTGTTTACTTACTTTGTTATAATATATTTTACATGTTACATATTAATCTAAATAAACCTTTTTTTTATTAAATTATTAGTTAAAAAAATATGTGACTACCGAAGATAAAAACTATTCTAATCTTATCAGAACTATTTAACACTTCAACCAGTTTCCAAAGAAAAATACTTAATTGAGAACTTAAAATTGTATTAACTATTTTTGTTGACTTTTTGAGGTCAGTTCGAAAACATATTTATAAAGATAATTAAAAACTATTTATTACTAATTGTTTAATAATCTTTTAGGTTTATACACATAAAAACCTAAATGTTAAAGTTTTGTGTAACCGAAGGTATGTTTATTCAATACAGTTACAACGTATTTTTACTTGTTTATTTTTTATCATTTTCTTTAATTAAAAACTCTGTTTTTGAAAGCAATTCGATTAATGCTGAAATATATTTTTGTAAGTGCATTAGAATTCCTAAAAGTCTTAATATTAAAATTCTCGTTTAACTGAAGGTAAGTATATTCAATACAGTTTAAAACAAATTTTACTTCTTTTATTTTTTAATTTTTTCTTAAATTAAAAAGTGTATTTTTGAAAGAATTTAATCAATGCTGAAATAGATTATTGTAATTGCGTTAGAATTCCTCAAAATCTTAATATTTAAATTCACTCTATATAAGTATAAACTAGTACGAAAAATATATATACTAGTACAACTTCGTTTTTTATGTGAAAAAAATTAATAAAGTTTTTCATTATTTCCAAATAATATTTTTTTAAATGGTTTTACTTTTAATCAACATTTTACTTTTTAAGCAAAATTTATTTTCTTAAAAAAAAAATATTAATAAAAAATTGACCAAAATTTTGGTATATACTTTAAATCAATATTTTACGACTGAAGTGTAAATTTGAGATTTTTAAATGACATAAACTTTAATTGTAAAATATTTTTTTTTTGTTTTTGAATCGTCGGAATTTGGAGTGTCGTAATTTAAATTGTCAAAAATTGAATTTTCATAGTTTAAGTTGTCGAGATTGAACTGTCGTAGTTTGAGTTGTCAGAATTTTAATCCATGTATCCTTTGAAATAAGTTAAAGTTATATAGCTTAATGTAGTTTTTTTACACTAGTTTAACAATATTTATAGCAAAAATTTGGGCGAACCTGTTAATAGTTTTGAAATTATATAATTACTAAAACCATAAAATCAATTTGTGCTAAATTTATAAGTTTATATAAACTGAATAATTACTTTGAAGAATATAATGAAAAACAAAAAATTAACTTAAATTTCATTTTACAACATCTATTATCATATTATATAATTTTTCTACTTTACAGCTGAAACTTTTTAAATTGTAGTTAATTTTATAACTGAAAAAAGAGACTTAAACACTGTCTTTTCATTTTTTCTATGAAGATTAACTTGTTTAGAATGTGTAAAAGCATTAAATAAAAATATCTTTTATAATTTAAAAAAACTCTAATAAAATATGCCGTCTATTTAATTATATTAAGTATTGTTTTAAAGTTTTCGTCAACAAATTTCTTCGAGAAAATCGGCTTATTAAAAAATTATATTTCTTTATAAGTTATAAACCTATTCGCTTTTAAATAACTTTACAAAAAAATAAAAAAAACTAGAATAAATGAAATTTTAAAAAATAGTCTAGATGTATATAGCAGTACATATATTTAAAAGAGCTAAAAATAGGTTTAGTGTGATTAAAAAAAAACTATAATAGTCGTTGAATTAAAACTAAAATTAATTTTCAAGTTTATAAAATAGTAAGTAGTAATCAGTTGTTATGATACAAATATTTATTTTAAATACAAAAACCATGTATCAATTATAGTATAAGTTTAATCTTTAATTGTAATAAGAAGGAGAATAATCCTATGGTACAAATTTTAGCTGCTTGTAGTAGAAAAAAAAAAGAAAAGTATTCCTAAAAGAGCTTAGTTTAATGTTTTGAGAAAGTTTCCAAACTTCTGTTTCTTTCTTAAAAAATTGTTTACCGCTTTCTAAAGTACTAAAACGGATTTTTTTTCCAGCTAAGTTAATGTATGAATTAGTGATCTGAAAGCTGAGATAACATGCTTATTTAGATAATTTTTTCATATAATTTAAGACCTCATTAAAAAAAAATATTAACTTGGTTATTACATTTTTCTGCCCTTAAATTTTTTCCCCAAAAAATTAACTACCCTTTTTTTTAATTTCCAATACTCTGTTACATATTAATCACGAAATGCATTTTGACTATGACAAATATATACTATACTGGCTGATATAATTTTCCACTCGCAAGCAGTATATAAAAAAAAATTGTTTATAATTTTGAAAAACAACAAGCGGTGCTTTAGAATTAATTGTGTTTAGAGATATTAGCAGCAAATATATACTTTATTTACCTAGATTTAATCTAAGAACATGTATACCAATTCTCATTAAAAAAAACAATAACAAAACTAATAATATTATTTTACTTTGCTTTAGAAACCAATACAAATGTTTTTATTTGTTTTAAAATACTTAGTTTCCAGTTTAATTTGATCAAAAAGTTATGATTTGGTCTAATTATCAGTTTAAAGAGGTACAAAAATTTTTCTTAATCTTAATAAACTAGTTATTTTATGGTTCGGATATTTTTCAATAAAGACTATTTTATTGATATATATTTAACGGTTCTTTCTTCAATTTGATTTTTTTACTTACAGGAATATTTTTCAACTCTTATTTTAACTGTAAGCCATTAACTAATTTACTTTTCAATAAAAGTGATTAAATATTGCTATACTGTGTTTTATCAGTTTATAATTTTTTTTTAAACAATCCAGCTACACTTATGTGTTTACTATCACTATGAAATTTTAAAAACTAGCACAAACGAAAACGACACAAGTTATTTATTTAAGTAATAAAGTATGTTTTGTGTTTTTTATATTCATCTCGTAACATACTCTATCAATTTTCAAAGATTGTATTCAAATAAAAATAAAACATGATTTAAATCAAATTTATACAGGTAAACTAAATGTAATCAAATGCATTGTTTACTTTAGATTTCTTGTTCGTATATAATCTTTATTTATTATGTTATTATAATAATTCTTTATTTTATCTTTATTCATTTTAATTGTATTTTATTTCGTTTTTATTGTGTGTAAGTCAAATGCTTTGAAATTTTATATTTATTGAATAAGTTGAACAAAAGTAAATAGACTTTTGAAAATACGCTTACTTAAAACTAAAATTTGTTTTTCTATCTGAAATTAAACATTTTAGTTACTTTTGTTTGAAATTTACTAGGTAGTATAAGTTTTTGGTTCTTGGTTATTGCAAGCCTTCGTTTCAAGATTCGAGAGTTTTAAGACGTAAAAGAAAATCTTCAAACAATTACACAGAAAAGAGAAACTAAAAAAAAGGACTTTTTATAAACCTTATAGGTCATTAACTATCGCTTGTTTGCCTGGTATTAATTAATAACTGTTTTATGTAATCTGTACTTTGTATGTTGATGTTAGTTAATAGGAGCAGTTTTTATTTGACTATTTAGAAATTTATTGAGAGTTCTTATAAACATCAGCTAAAAATATCACAAATATAAAATTCATCAACTGTTTTGCTTTATAAAGGAACATTGTAAGTTGTTAAGTAAGTAATTATGTTTTTTAAATATTAGTACTTATTTTTAATTCTAGAAATATGTAAATCACAATAATATTCTTCGTTTTCCTTTTTCTAAAGTAGTTTTAAAGAGAATATTTTTGAGCGTATACTACTTTTTTTTAATAAAGATAAGAAGACTAAATCAACTGGGTAAGTTTGTTCCAAAAACTTATCTAATTATTAATTATTTGCATTTTCGATGAAATAAAATAAAAACTCAGTAGATGTAATTCTTGAATGCAATACTGTTTTATATAGTATAAACATTGTTGGTTTGGATATATACATATAAACTAATAGTTTAAAATCCAAACATTTTTTATTTATATTACAAAAAGTTCTATAACAAAAGGAAAATCAACAAAAATTCTACATAAATTTTAAACTAGATTTTTCCCAACTAATAAAAATCAATAAGTTAGTTTAAACACAACTATTTACAGAATATAATTTTTTTTTCTTTTTGTTTCTGCATGACTCGACTTAAAAAAAAAGTATATTTGTTTGGAGGTTTATTTTCTGACAGTTTCATTTATAGAAGTTAAACTATTAACTTATACTACTTATGATATAATATTTATAACAGTTCTGGTCAAAAACCAATTTTGTAAATTTTTTTCTTTTACCTTAAAATTATATTGTTTTTTGTTTCTATATTTTGAAGTCAGTTAAGTAGATAAATAAAATTAAAATTTAAGTGTTAAAAATACTTTGTTTTATACCACCGTTCTATAAACTTCGGTCCTAAACTGAAGTTTAACTTTTAAACCAAAAGATTCCGATTTGTACAACAGTTTTTACTTTTTAAGCATGTTCAAGGTAAACATTTAAAAAGTTTTAATTACTCTAAGTGTGAGTTCTATTTTTATTACAGGGATTTTCTGATAAATTTTTGATTAGTTAGAATTTTTTTTTTAATTAAAACTAAATCTGACCATAAACTAACAAAAAAGTCTGGTTTATTTCGTTATATACTCTACCGAGATTTTAAAGATCTGAAGTGTTTTGAAGTATTAACATCTAAAAAAACTGAATTTATTTATAATACTTATTGATATTTTTAAAACATATTTAAACTTATACAGAAAAAAGTTCAAAATTTACACTTTTATAAAGTACTTAAGAATATAATCCGATTTTAAGTGATATGGTTTTTAATACTGCTGTATATTTATCTTTAAATTTAACAATTGATCTCTCCTGGTTATTACAAAAACACTTTAACTTGATTATGTATGTATGTAAAAAATAATTAATATTTGTCTTTTAAACAGACCATAAAGTAGTCATTTCTTAAAATTAATGCTTAATAACTAATGTTATTTATACAAAAAAAAAAAAAGTTTCTAAAAGCTAAGATAAACTATGATTGATAAACTTCATTTTTAATGATTTCTTTTAACTGATCTAATTTTATTATTTTCAAGTAATAAAGCAATTTTAAAGTTCATAAATTTTTTCAACATAGCAAGCAAATTAGACTTATTTTAATAAAATTAATAAACTAAACCATCAATAATACTTTTTCACATTTTGACATGTTGACACCACCTTACGGTATTTAGAAATATTTCTAATGTTTGTGATTAATAAGATAACAACTATTTATTAAAGCGTCTGCGTAGTTTATATAATGTTTAAAAATAGATAAACAACTACAAATTACTTAGAGTATTTGTATTCGAGAGCATTCAGTTAAAAAAAATAACGTTGACTAAATTACCTAAAGTGTTATAACTAGTTAAAAAATACAACTTTGCAAAAATGTTTTTTAATAACTTAAAAATTTGTTATTTTTTTTAGTTTTAAATTTGTTTTACTACATCAAATGTCAAATAATTATTTTTACAGTTAAACCTGAAAAAATAACTATTTTTAATTTAAGTCGTACAGTTTTGAAATGACAATTAGTTTTATTTTTATTTTTTTTATTAAAAAATAACAGTTTGTTACTGTTTTTATGAGCATTTTAGATGCTGTTAATTATTTTTACGCATCGAAAAAATGTTGCATTAGTTGCAAAACTTTATTTCACTGTAAATTTTTTATATTTTTGTTTGTCTAAGTTTTTTACTGCCTAATACTTTTTAACTTGTTTAATTCTTAGCTATAATTAGCTAATAACTTATACTCTAAAGTAACAAAAAATATAATGAATTTGTTACCGCATTGTTATATTTTTTTAGATTTAATGTTATTTTAAAAGTTTAAAAGTTATTTTAAATTATTAATGTTTAAATTCTAGAAAAAATTATTTCTTTAATATTGAAACACATATCATCATTTTCTTTTAATAACTTAAATAGTAAATGTTTAGTAAGTCGATTTCTTTGCAGTGTTGTCTTTTGTTACAATTATAAATAATCTGTAAACTATCTTTATATTTCACGTTTCTATTGAATGTTTAAATAAGTTTTTGATAAAACCTGTTTAGCTTCTAAAATTACTTTAAACCAAAAGTCTTAATGACATATGTAAATTTTTACGTTATCTACATTTTTTACGAATACCTACTCGGCGCCAAGTAAAATTTCTCAAGCTGATTTGACAAGTTAATATTTTCACGTCTACCTACTTAAAAATTTTCATTAACTTTCTCAAGTTCTAATTTTAGAATTTTATATCCGTGTATATTCAAAATGATAAAGTGCTACAGTTTGCTTTAAATGTTTTTATATGCTTACTCTGTAATAATATGTTATACAAAATATGCATTAACTTGAATAAACTTTTTTTTGAAAAATATTAAAAGTTAAAAACATTTGTGGCTACTTCAGCTTCAAATTAGTCTTAACTTATATCTGCCAGTAGAAAAACTATTTAACATTTCAATCAGTCTCCAAATAAAAAATATTTAATTGAAAACTTATAAACATATTAGCTATATTTGTTAACATTTCTGATAGTCAATTTGAAGACAAGTTATTCAAATAAATCAAAATCTAGTTATTATTAATTGGTTTACAATTTTTTTAGGTTTAAGTTACATACACCTAAAAACCTAAATGTTAAAGTTTCGTGTAACCGAAGGTATGTTTATTCAATACAGTTTACAACCTGTTTTTGCTTATTATTTTCTCAAATTAATTTTTTTTAAGTTTTTGAATGCAATTTAATTATATTTTAATACAATAGGCATAAACCTATTTTTAAAGTTAGATGTTATAAAAAAAAACATTTTTAAAGCTGCCTACGTAATAAAACTGATTTTTTTAAAATTATTGTCAATATGTTTAAAATATATGAAATAGTAAAATACATAAAATATTAACTTAACATTTAAAACTAATTGTTTTTTTTAGTTTGTTTTTTTTTTTAAGTAAAAACGTAAATAGAAATCATTTTATTTCAGTTTTATATCGTTCAAATTTATTCTTTTTTGACGTATAAGTAAAATCAAACAATTTAATTTAAAAATTTTAAGCTATTTTTAGAAAGAATATCAGTATTTACTTGTAAAACAAAGGCAATATTTAATATTATTTTTCAGATAAAAATGATAGCCGCTGGTTGAATCAAAACAAGATTGCTAATTATAATTGTTCAGGTGGTGATGTCTACAACTACTCAGACACTGGTTCGTGAAAATTCAGTACTTTACCTTAATAAATAGTTACTTAAGCCTTATTGTAGTGTTTAAATTATTTTTAATATATCTAACGTTAGTTATGTTTTTGATGATTATTTTGAGTTGAGTCTCTATAAAAAAAAACTGATGTATTCATTAGAGTTTTAGATATATGTCATTTTAGATTACATAAGTTTGAATGACACTAAACACTATTGTGTATAATATAATACTCATTTGTAGGTTAAACCTGTTTAATACTTTTTTTCGGTCTACTGCTTAAAAAACTTCTAAATAAAACTATTGTTCTTGAAAAGCAGTTTGTTTAACTGTCATAAATGTGTTACTGAAAAAGTTTAGCTTTCGAAAAATTAAAAATACATTTAAAGTTAAATACTGAATTTATTCTTTCAAAAATTTATTTTACAATCTAAGTTTCGGTCAAAGGCCTCGTCAGTGCTTAAATAAATCTAAAAAATATTTATTTAATCTCCAGTTGTTGAGACCTCTCTATTTGTTTTCTTAAAACCAAAACATATAAAGTTATAAACTTAAATAATTGTTTTGATAAAATTGTAGGATTACTTTGTAAAAGCTAAAACAACGGCTCGTTTTCTAAATTCGTTCAAACAGTAATATGCTGCTAACGTAAAATGTATTTTAGAATAGAGAAATATTAGCTAAGTGATAATAATCGTATAAAAGTTTCCTACTTTGTGAAATATATTTTTGAATTTACGATATTATTAGCGTTTCTGAGTTTGCAATCCATCATTAATTTTTTTTCGTTGTTTTTGTTAAATATCACTTCTTTTAAATTGAATTTTGTTCAAAATACAATGGAATGGATTTAATTCATTTAATTTTGATGTTAGTAATAAAATAATGTTGATTTTTTTCATAAAAGTTTCATTCCACTGTAAATATAACATTCTGATAACTTTTTACATATAAAAAATACAATTTATCAACTTGCTAATATAATGTTATATATAATATATAGTTTTATTACATTCCTGTTTTACTTTTGTTAAAAGTGAGCTTTTAATAAGTTACACAGTAGTCTTTTTAGTTCAACCTATTAGAAAAATTTTTATTTTTTTATTTTTTAATAAATCAAAACAAAAATGTTATTACAATTAAAACAGTCTTTTTGAAAGATGTGATTTATTTATACATAAACGGTAATTCTGCTAGATTTATAATGCAATTCAGAACACATTTTTGTAAGAATTTTTTTGTTACAGTTTAATTTTTACATGTGATTTGCAAAACTTACATTGTTTTTTATTAAAGGAGTGAATAAACCAAGAAAACTTGAAAAAATAAATGAAGACGAAAAATCAAGTATGAAAGGAATTTTGAAGAATAATTGTGAGTTTTTGTTAAATTTTAGTTTTTGGTAGAGAAAACGTGTTATGTTAAGTTTACAAATACTTACAATAACTTTAGATAGTATAATAAAAAGTTTAGCTTAAAAATACTAGTTGGAAAAAAGGTTATCATCTTATTAGGATAAGTATATTTTCAAAATCACCTTCAATTAAAAATAAAATATAGTTTACTATTAACTAGATATTAACTAAAGTTTTTTGGTAGTAAACAAAATACTACTACAATAAAACTGACCATTCTAACTTTTAAAAGCCAAATCCTCTTAATCATAGGTTCCCCTTTGGGTGCGAAATGGCTTTTCATTTTTGTAAGATAAATAATGTACTATAAATCACGTTTTCACTATATGATAAAGTTTATAAAGTTAAAATGTACATTTTGTTACAAAAAGAAGTAGGCGCTACTTTTCTGAACAAAATTATTTTATTAAAACGTCAAAGAACAAGAGCGCTTTTCTAGAAGTAAATTAATTTAAATAATTTCTTTTATTAGCTGTTGGTTTAGAATTTACACTTCAGTAAAGCTTTCTTAGAGTTTTACACCTGTGAATTTTAATCATCTATTCTTTAAATATTTTATTTTCTTAACTGGCCATTTATTGTTTAAAACAGTTTATAAGCTAGCATCTATTTCAATTGAAATACTTAAATAAAATTTAGAATCTTCAGCAGGTTTTTTATTAGCTGTTAAGAACAGGTTCTGTTAGTGTCAATTACATTTATAATGTAATTTATTATTAAGGTTAATTGTGCAGAAAGTGGTGCATAAGATTTAAAATCAGTAAATTGGAAAGTTCAAAGCAATTACTGTATGTTATATCTTTTTTGAAAACTTGTTTTTAGCTTTAGTGAAACCAATTTTTGTAGATCAGCAAAAGTAATTAATGCATCAAGTTTATTTCTATTCATTCCTTTTTTGAACTTTAACCGTTTACCTTTTTCAATCTATTTCTTTTCTATTTATGTTGGAAGCATACAAACTTTTTTTTTGTATTTGCTTAAGACATATCTTTTTACAATTTAAGACAAAACATATTTTAACTTTTTTAAATTTTAACTCAAGTACGAAATTTCTGAAGAATAGATAATAAATCCATATTCTTTTAATTAAAATTACATGTCCGATGATGAATCGTTAAAAGATAAACTTATTGAATTATGCATGAACCGTTTTCTCAAAATGCAGTTTGAAAGAAAAACTCTTGAACAATATTGATGTTGTTAAATATATATGTTTCCAAAACTTTTGAAAAAGCACTAAGTACTCTCATTCCATTCGGGACGACTTACTTGTGCGAGTCTTGATTTAGTACTCCTTTGTCAACAAAAACTAAATCAAGAAACTGCTGAATGCACAGGCGGACATGCAAATTGCCATCAGCAACAAAATGCCACGTTTTCAAGAGTTTTGTGCAATAAAAAGGACAAAAAAGTCATTAACTTTAGAGTAGATTTAAAATTAAGTTCTTAATCTTTTCAAAAAACAATTGCATGAATATAATGTTAATAATTTGATAAATACCTTGTGAGTATAACGGTGTGTCATTTAGGATTTTTTTCATTAAATATATAAGAAAAGTTTAGTTTTTTGATAGTTTTATTTAAAGAAAAATTCTTTTATAATAAAAGATTTTTTTTTTCGTTTAATTAAAAAGTAATTAAGTTTTTAAGTTAGTTAAAAATGAGCAAGTAAAATAACAAGTGATGAGCTCTAAACTCACTTGCTTGACCTTCAGAAAACGTTTATTTTTGCAGAGGGAAGAGTGAGTTCTGATGTTTTCCTCCTTATAAAAATAGATAAAAGTTGTTTGAATATAGTTTGTTGTGTTTTTAAATTTCCAAGTATTTTATTTTTGTTAATATAGTACACTACCATATAAATAAAAATACAAATTATTAATTAGTGAAACCAACGATTTTATAATCAAATTATTAACAAATAATTATAGCATATAGTGTTAGGGGTGCGAGATCAAATTAAGAGACTTTGGGGGTGCGGGGCATCAATAAGGTTCGGAACCACTGCTCTAAACTATCAATAAAATGTTTAAAAATATACAAAGTAGATTTTTATTACTTATAATAGTGTTTTGATTTATTAATTTTCAAATTTTTAGCTAACAAAAAGGTTTATATTTTTAAAAACTCTTGCTTATTACTCCGGTAAATTTAAAACTGCTTCTTACTATTTTTATTCTTAAACAAACTTCTATAGTGATAAGTATTAGCTTGGTATTAGACATTGGTGTATAACTCTTTAATAAGTGTCCCTCTGAGATTTTCTTTAGTAAAATCATATATTTTTCTAATTAACTCTTACAATACTTAAAAATAATAAAAATTTAACTAAAGATAAAATGATAAACAAGAACTATACACATTTTTTGTAATTTTGCTTAAGTTTATAAGTACAACTTAATATCTAGATAAAATATTTAGTTAAGCTAGTAAGATACATAAAATAAATGTGTTTTTACTTTCTAAATAATTTTCTTTGTTGTTGCTAAATTTAAACTTACTGTTTTGATTTGAAAATAATACCTAACACGATTACTTAAATTCAAAAAACAAATAATAGGGCTAAAAATATAAGTACTTTACGTTAAACTTTAAAGAGTTATAGTTTATTCAAAATATATATGTATATATATATATATATATATATATATATAGTAAAAACTTAAATGTTAAAGATTTTTATTAGTAAATACCAAAACATACGCATTGCTTACGTTATAAATTTAACAGTGTTATTTATACAATTAAGAAATAATTTATTTTAATTAGTTAAATTGTAAAAGTTATCAATTCAAATTTTAAAAAGTTTATTAAGAAAATAATGTTTCTTTCATTTGAACTTACTCAAGCGAGATTATCAGTTGAATTAAATATCATTTAAATAGAAATATCTTACGGAAACTAAACTTTAAAAAACAACTGTAAACAGTAAATATTTTAAACTGCAAATAACTGTAAATAGCGAAAACAACCGATTATATTCAAATAAGATATTATTCAACTGATGATCTCACTTGAGTTTGTTCAAACGATTGAAACATTGTTTTGTTAATAAAATTTATAAAGTTGAGTTGGTCATTTTCCATATCATTAACTGAGTATTTTTATTAGGATTTATAAAGTAAAAAGTACACAAACTGTATAAGTGTACATATTTACATACTTTAACTAGATTTTAACTTTTTTTTTTGTAGTACATTAATGCATTACAAAGTTTACATTGAATTTCTACATATTCTACGAATGTCTACTATAATAAAATTTTTACATTTTATTTATTTCTTCAAAAGTATTTATCATTGTTTATAACTGTAACAAAAAGTAGTATACTAGTAATAAAATAAGCTAAATGTTATAGTTAAGTAAATACTTGTGATGTTAAGTTGTTAATAATGTTTTATCACAAAAAAAAATTACTATAGTTATTATATCTGTATCTTTATGTGTTAATAACAAGCAACAAATAAACATATTTTTTTAACAGATGAAAGCAATTTAAACAGCAAACTAGATAGAAATAGATCAGAACATTATCCAGAAGCAAGTAAATAATTCGTTATTGTTATGCATGTATACAAACTAAATTCTTAAATTTTATCATTTGTTACTAAAAGATAAGTAATAATTCATACTTTATGTATTTTCTGTTTTTTTTTACAGTTATTTAAAATATTTGCTATTTATTGTTGTTTCTTAAAGTTTAGTTACTGTAGAATTTTTTTACTTTCTCTTTACGAATGCTTTTTTTTTATTTGAAGCAGTTTTTAATTACTAATTTTTATTAATTTGTTATTACTGATAGGTATATGTTTGTTGTTATATACTTAACGTTGTCAATAGACATAAGCTAAAGTTTTTTTTTTGATAGTGACTCAATATTTTCATTAAAAAAACTTAAATCAATAATCAAATTTTTAAAGGAAAACTAACTTGGAATAAGAAGAACTTTAACAGTAACAACAATCTGCTAATAAACAATAAAAATTCTAACGGTTTAAAAGAAAGTGGTTCGAAAGGGATTGTTTCAGAAAACTATGAAAAAAGTTAGTTTTGTTATTAGCTACCTAAAATATTAATAATAATAGAAAATTAACTACTATTTTTTGAAAAAAAAACTAGTTATACAGCGTTAAAGTATAAAATATTATATTTATTAAAACAAAGACAACACTACAAGCTAAGTATTTTAAACAAATTTTACAGTGTTTTATTAGTGTTTAAATACTGCCCGGAGTTTAGCTGTAGCTTTATCATTAAATACTAAATGCATTTATAAAAAGTTACTAATAAGTATTTCAAACTTTCAACAAACAAGTTGATAAACAAAGACAGAGCTTGATCAATTTTTCAAGGCTACAGCTTTATAGTGACATGAGCTCTTTTTATTTGTTTTGAGCTAAAATGACCATGTTTTTATATTTACTCAAAACATTATAAAACAAATCTACGAAAAAAAAGAGTTCTATTTAACACTTCAAATTGTTTAATTAAAGTTAATAAACGTAATGTTTTTACAGATAACGAAGTCATGCAACCAAAAGATCATGCAGAAAGTCTAACGAAACTACAGAAGCATGTCTTCCATCAGTCTGAAGTACTCGATGCGGCTGAATTAAATGGAAGACAGCTTTTAGATTCATCGCTGAAAAGAATGCCTCCCCGTAGTAATGATGTAAACACTTGTCTCCCATTTACAGGTTGGTCTTTATTTTTTGATTAGGATAACATCATCCTTAGTTGTTATTAAGTTTTGATTATTTTCAAATCGTTAGACTAACAGTCTTATCAAAAGTACAAATTCAGAATTCTCACCACGTGAAAAGGAGGCATTTCCATACATGGATTCTGAATTCAGTGAAGATGAAGACATAGAAGAAGCAAAACTAAGAAATCTAAGACTTCAACGTTTAGGAAGTTTCAAAGTTCCCTGTAGAAATAGTTTGAGTAGAGTAAAAAGGTTGTCGCAAAGTAATTACGAATTGAATACCAACACTCTATTTAAAAGTAAGTTTACTTTGTTTTGTAAAAATATGTCAAAAATGCTTTTATTAGTACAAATTGACTAGTGAATCTTAGAACTTATTGTAAAAATAAAACTAACACTGTTGTAATATTACTTTTTGTATTTATACATACTTCAAATAAAAACTATAACTTTGACAGCATTTGACTTATTGCATTAAAAAAACAGCTTTAGTAAAATTATGTCAGGTGTAATTCCTTGTCAAGAAAATAGTTATCATAATCAAAATAACTATGGCCAAGATGATAACGAATCTGACTACATTGACGAAGAGAGAGTACGATATGAAAATTTAGAACCAATAAAAAGTGCTAGACCTCATAAAACTGAGGAGCTATCTGAACCAAATCTTTCGCCTAATAATTATGACAATTTGGATAGAATTTATGGTGAGTTTAACAAACATTTAAACTTTATTAAATTTATAAAACTTTTTATTCTTTACCTAATATTCTTACTATCAAAACAGTTATTTTTACAAGAACAGTGTTTATATCTAATTATTGATTTTGTTTAAAAATCAAAAACATAACTAGGTAAAATAACTGTTTATGCAGGTAACAAAAATCTTCGTCATAGAAATATGGACTATGAACAACTTTGGCTTAATAGTATTGGAAAAAAACATCATGAACATCAAAAAAGTATGTTTTATTCTTGAATATGAAATTTATTTATTTTTTGATTATAAACCATAACATTTTTTAATTATTTTTGAAGTTTTTGTTTTTATTCGAATATATGTTAACAACTTTTAAGTTTACAGTAGCGATCTACCGTATCCACTATTTAAGATCCTACCAGTTCCGGCTCCAGATCTTTTTTTTTAAACTAAGATCTGGATGAATCCAGTTTCGAATATATTTTTAAATTAGGATCCAGCTGGATCTGGTTCCAGATCTATTTTTTAATTTAAGATCCGGCCGGGTCCGGTTCAGGATTCGAATCCTAAATTTTTTATGTAGTTTCAATAGAGAATAAACTTACTAAGTTTAATTGTTATAATACCATTAATAGGTAAAAACTGCTAATACAAATATTTCGTTTAAAAAAGCACAATTTTATTGTCTAATTATGTATTTTAACACTAGGAAAAAGAGCTTTAAAAATAATTTGCTTAAAATTTGCTCAAATTAAATGTTGAATTTCAAGCTATTTAAACGACTAAAATTAAATTTTGTACCCTGTATGACGTAAAACAAAAATGAAACTAATTGTTACAATGCTTTAAAAAATATCAAACTTTACTTATTTTAATTATGTAAGCTTTAAATAATACTTTTATTTATTAAACTTCGATCTATAAGATGAGCAATACCTTGTTTAACATACTACACTGTTTGCAAAAAAATAACTTATTCTTGTTTTTTCAAGTTGTTATAAAGATGTAAAAGTTTTCGCCAGTTTTGGAAGCAATCGGTTTCGCTTTTGTTTGTACAAGTTACCACTTTCTGAAAATAACCTTTCAGAATAAACAGAATATGGTGGTGCCGAAAGAAACCTTCTTGAAAACCTGGCAAGATGTGTGCATTTTTTCTTGTTTGAGTTCTAGCAGGACAAAACGTTAGCTTCTTCAACTTTTCAGCAAATGTATTTTTTTTAGCAAAAAAAGATCTTAATTTCTTTCTCAATCTCTTGATCAACTGAATCTTGTTGCTCACTTTCGTGAGTGTTGCACTTGTTTCCGATTTAACAACCTTCTGTTTGATATTAGCAGATAAAAAATCAAGTCAATACCGTGGATCAACAGCTGTTGTAAGTAAAAACAAGTCGTTATCATTAAGGTTTATTGATGTTATCATTAGTATAAAACCTTCTTTCAAAAATTGCTTTTATATTTTCTACCAAGTTTGCTATGGTTTGTAGCTTTATGAACCACTATAAACTGGTGGACTATAAGCTTTATGATTATAATACTTTTTTAGTACTGCTGCATGCGGGATTAAACTTGACAGCAATGCATTGTATCTACTACAATGCTGCGTTACTATGTAAAAGGGCTCAAGCAGCTAAGTAAGGAGACTAAAAAGTTTCCATTTATCAGATGTAGAATATGTTTGGGTTTAAGTTTGTTGTTAGCCTTATAGTTCTGGGCAATTGTTTTTAATTTTTCTAGTCTTAATCGCATAAGGTAGGTTAATTCTTACCTCATTTCAACCTCTTGCACAAGTAGCAAGACTTTTTGTATTGACACTGATGAACCTAACGTGACCTAGATTTTTATTTAGTTTTTTCGCACGCTGTAGAGTAGGGGTGAGCAACGTACGGCCTGCGGGCCGGATCCGGCCCCCAACTATTTTTTTTTAATCTTAATGGGGTCCGGCCCGCAAATAAAAATGACCGACCCGCAAGCGAAGTGACAGACCCGCGAAGGGTCAATATTAAAAAGTTTTTTTAAAACTCTGCATCATATTTTTACAAATCAAAACTGTAAGAATTTGACTTCAAAAACATGCTAGAAAATGACTTTGTAAATTAATGTGTTCTAATAAATATAACATTGTGTCGTAATACTTTGTGTTTTTCTAACTTAGTTGGAATATCGTTTTGTCAAATTACCCAAAGCAAAGTTTTTTTTTAAGTACGATGTTTTACATACGTACCTTTGTCAATTACAAAGTCAATTATCTTATATACATTGTTTTAACATCTGACGTGTCTCAATATATATCTTAAGTTGTCAGACTTGAGAAAGATTTGTGAATTTTAAGGATTCAAAAAAGTGATCCATTGTATCAATATAACTAGATTCATGCCGGATCCGAGACTTATATTTTAATTAGAATCCGACCGGATCCGATTCTCGACATAAATTAGTATCCATTCGGATTCGGATCTAAGAAGTCATTGTTCGACTTGATCTGGTAAATAACTAATTCAAAATGCTCCGTCCCGCAAAAGACTAAAAATTTCCAGATCCGGCCCGTTGATTGAAAAACGTTGCCCACCCCCACTGTAGAGGAATGATTAAAGTGGCCAACAGTTAGACAGACTTTGACTATTAACACACTTATGTTGTTTTCTGTAAATAGTGAATTCTAATTATCAGTTGAAACGTCTGTATGAAACAGGATGCTAAAGATGATTCTAAGATGAACATACCAGCCTTCATGTTAAATAAATTTTCGCTCAGAAATTTTTGTTTAACTATTGCTGCCTCTTAAAGTTTTAGTAACCAAATATTAAATGAGCTGTGTTTGTACAGATTTTACATTTTTTAATATAATTAAATGAGAATAAAGTAGTTTAATTAAATTTCTAAAGACTTTCAACAAATTGAAACACATTAAAATTAAAATATATGTATTATACTCACAAAAGAAATATTTTAAGTTTATAAACATAACTAAATTATAAAGTCAGTAAAAGAATATAATCTGCAAGAAACTTTAAATTAACAATTCGACATTTTTACTCTAATAGAAGTATGTACCTGTGGGTTTACAATAAATTAATTAGTCTGTTTCTCATGACTAATTTTTATATATTAAATATTCAAAAAATCATAGTATAATTATATATAACTGAAAGAAGCTGATCGTAGAAAAAAAAAGTCTTTCTAAACTAACTGGATCGGAAACCGGCCAAATTTCAGCTAGGATCCGGCCAAATCCGGTTTTGTATTTTTTTTTAAATTAAAGATCTGACTGGATCCGCAACCGGATCTTTTTTAAAAACAAGGATCAGGCCGGACCCGGTTCCTGTTCTTTATTTAATTAAAAATAGGTATAAAATGGCCGGTTCCGGGCGGGTCCGGATCCGGATCGTGGCTCCAATAGATCACTAATTTACAACTTTTTTACCGTTGTTTTGAAATTCAATGTTAAACTGATGGAAGTCATCATATAACACGAAGCAACTAATATAAACCTTTTTTAACTAATTTAGTCTGTGTTAAAAACTTAAAAATTTTAATACTTACACTTTACTTAAATTCTGTAGGCAATAACTACTACCACAAACTCAATTTGAAAGAAGCGAATGGGCAAAATAGAGACACTAAATATAAGATCACGAAAAAACAAAGTTTGCTTTTACTCTCTTAAACTTATTTAAAATTTAGTTTGGTATTGTTTTCAAAAATAGTAAAAATTAACGAACTTTATTTTATATACATTAACTTAATGTAAATAACTAAATTATGTGATGTTAAATGAATATTACTAAACTTTATATGTTTAACATGTAAAATCCATACAAAATTTAACTTTTCTTTCTTAAGTCTAATTTCAAGAAAACAGCATAACATTTTTTCAAATCAGAAAGTCCATTTGTTTTACTATCTGTAAATCTGTTATTTTTCTAACAGACGAGTATGTAAACCTGGTTGACTGTACCAGCGGTACAGTCACCACAAACTCAATTCAACAGTACATCGAACAAAACTTTGACTATTACAAATATGAAAACGGAAAGCATGTTTTTATAATTAAAGGTTTTGTTTTATGTTTAAATTTGTATACTGCACAAGTACATTTTGGTATTTTTTTTTTAACAGCATAAAATATAATTATGATTTAATTCTTGAGCATATTTGTTATTGAGTATATAAAATAAGCATTATTTTAACTTCTATTTAGTATCTTTCTGTTGTTATAAGTTTTGAATTTTTATTTTTTTAATATGGTTATATACTTATTTATTTTAGTTTACTTATTCAAATAAAATGATATAAAAGTAACACTTATAAAACACTTTCAAGTTTTTTTTTTATTTTAGCTTGTTTATAAAATATAAATTTAGCTTGGATGTTGTTAAAGACAATTACATTTAGACGTTAGTTACAAAAACACTTGAAATTAATAAATACCAGTTCATATTTTTATAGTCGCAAAAACAAAACGTATAAAGTAATAATTTACGCTTTTGTTAAATAACAGATAGAGATGATGAAGCTAAATGTTTTAAAACAGTTACAAACAACGAGCAACAATATCTTCTTAACAACAACGACAACACTGATGAGAACAGACCTTTCAGATCAAAACCGAAAACGGGAAATGAAATTGTTCAAAGGGATTTTGTCGAAAAAAGTTAGTTTCAGTATCTAATTTGTGTAAAATTTTACTTTTAATTTTTTTTGAAAAACTCATGGTTTAAATTTAGCCTCAATTTATTAATATTGGTGGTGATAAAAAGCATTAATTATATTTAAACTGAAATAAGATAGCCTTGATAAAAACATACAATCACTTACTAGGAAAGGATAAAATAACAGAATTGATTGAAAAAGAAGTGGCAAAACAAATCAATGCTCAGCTCGTACTAAGGTCGACAAAAAGCAGAGATCATCTAGATACCGTAAGTGAATAATTAGAGTTTTTAGTTTATTTTACTATTTTGTTTTGGAAAATAAAACTAAACAAATTTTGTTGTTTTTTTATTACAAAAAAAAAAGAAAGTTAAAAAATAGTTCGATAGATTTTTTAATATGTTTTCTATGTTGTTTAATATAGATTAGTTATAAACTTTCTCTTTTATAGTTACATCGACTGTTGACTTTTAAAATATCGTTTAGATTTAACGTATATTTGTTAATCTTTGTAGAAGTTTTAATGTAAGTAACGTTTTTAAAAACTTTCGAGCTAAAACGATATAAAAAAGAATCATTTTAGTTATTTTTTAAGACTAAACTTACTATAAGTATTTTACACTTAGTGTATTTTTTTTTAATTGTTCAATCTTATTTTAAATTTTATCGTTAGAAAAGTAAACATATAACAAAAATATTATTTTCCAAACTGTTCTTATTAATTTTCTAAATATTTTGATGCCTGTCAACTAGTATAAAACGATTTTACGAAACTTAATTTACATCTTTAAATACGATCTAAATTATTAAAGCAAACCTATTGCTTTATACAATTACAAGATAAATTAAAGTTGTTCAATATTTAGGGTAAAAAAAATAAGTCTGTTCAAAACCGTAGGATTAAGATTGATTTATTGCCAAAGAATCCTTCTTCTAGTAAAGACATTGAAGTAAGCTGAAGTCATAAGAAAAAATTAAATATTTATCTTTGCTTTGTTGTTGAAATAAACAATCTATGTTTAACTGTTTGCATCTGACTTATGTTTATGCTTTACTTATACTTTTTTTTTGCTGCAGAGTCTGATGAAAAACTTAGGAAAAGGCAGAAAAGAAGAAATGAAAATAAATGAGTCTGCCAAAGGAGGGTCGTTTTTTTCGAGAATACTTGGAAGCAAAAGAACCAAGAAATGAGAACGTTAAAAATAATTTAATTTGAGATAAAACTTTGGTGTGAAAAAATATCTAATGGCTTTAGATTAGGTGTAAAACTAGTATTTTGATCAAGGTTTTGCTTTTATTACTCTTTATAAACAAAATATTTTACTTGCAAACTTTTTAAAAATTAAGTTGTGCTTGTAGTGTATGGTATAAATATTCTCTTAAAATTTATATTTAATAAAGTTATCAACGCTTTTTAATTCAATTTTGAATAATTTTTGGTATGAAAGTTTTATTAAATTTAAATATTCATGGCTTCAAAACATTTTTGAAAACTATCTAAATAAAACTGATAATCACAAATTGAGATTAATGAAAACTTGCTCCTTTCCGTTTACACAATTTCTAAAAAAAAAAAAAACTTCCTAAAAAAATTGAACACTATATTTTGCATTATGAACATAAAACCAAAATACTCTTACCGTGCTTTTTATCTGTAAACTAAGATACATTATTTAATATTTTGTGACATCATTTCAGAAACAGTTTAAAATAAATGTTAAAATTATTTTTATTCTTTTCATATTTGTTCAACAAATACGCTTTATTAATTCTATTTAAGTCAAAATCTTATTTGATATGTTTGTTTATTTCAACTTCTAAATATAATTTAAATGAAACATTCTACTTGAAATATTCAAAGTTGAATGCATGTATTAGTTTAAACTTTATCTAAAATACAATCCCTGTTTTCTTTTGGTTGATTTTAGTACAAATGTGCATCAAAAAGTATTTAACTTTAATTTTATTTTTGATAGAAAAGTTGTGGGTACAAAAGAAAGTTTTCTATTTGACTTTGTGTTATGCTTATCTTTTGCGTTTTAAGACAAGTTTTAACTGGTTGGAAATGTAACACATTTTCTGTTTTTACAATGATTTTCAAAGAAAAATTTAAATATTTAAAAATTAAACATTTTTAGTATTTTTAAAACAATAAAATTTTCATTACATGAAAATGATTTTATGTAAACACGTTTTAAGCTAAACATAATTAATATAATGTTTAAAGAAAAATAACTTCTTTCATTTAAAATGTAAAAAAACTTTAACCAGAAGATGTCATACTTTTATAGCACTATAAGTTGTAAGATACAACGAATGTTGTTGTGATTAACTTTATAATTGTTATATTGATATTTAATTTATTATTTTTAGATCATTTAACTTTTTTATTTAATAAAAATTGAAAAAAATATGTAGTTGTACTTGTAAATAAACTTCTATAAAGTCATTATGCATAAAAAGCAAGTGAGTATAACCTTTAAAGTAAACTTAGCATTGCTGTTTTGTAATGTTGTATTTTAACTTGATTTAAAACTGTTAAAACTACTACAATAAAACTTACAAGTAAGTAAAATATTATAAATTAGTTATAGGTATAATAGTATTAGTTTTTATTTAATTTTTATAAATAAATTGTTTCATTCTAAACACTAATTATAATTTTCATAATACATTAACACGCAAGGCGTAACAAAAATTAAGAGTATCTGTATAAATAACCTTAAAAAACACAACTTTATGTAAATATTAAACTAGGTATTTAAAAAGAGGTGAAAATGTCTGTTAAGATAAAGCACTTCAGTTTTAAAACCTTTTGAAATTAAAGTAGGGTAAGTAACTTAGGTATGATGAAGTTCAATGTCGACAAGTTCAATTTTATAAGAATTACTAAAACACGATATTTTGAATCAGAATATCTTCTAAGTAAGACCAGTATTTTTCTATATTATTTCTGATAATTATCATAATAGTTAGTTCCAGGGATTCTGTTTTTTGTGTATTTAACAACTGAACTGTTTTGCAAGTACAATGATTTTGATATAGTTTTATTATTTTAGTCAGAAATGTTTTTTACTCTTTTTGATTTTTAACAACGTAAATAAATTTCCTTGAACGTAAGTAAGAACGTATGCATTGTTTTTTTATTATAGTTTAGTTCTAATTCGTTTTTCGTTAAAACAAAACCCGTCTTTTAATAGTATAAATTGTTATATGTTGTTTTAAATAATTTATTTATTTCTAAGAAAGAAATCAAAATTAAAATTTTGTACTAAAATTTATTTACAAATGTTAAAACATATTGGTACTGTTTAACCTTTGTAAGAAACTAAAATAAAAACTCGGACCTGGAACTAGCCGGATCCTAGCTGAAAGTTGGTCGGGTTCGGATCCAGTTAGTTTAGAATAGTGATGTACCGGACTCACTATCCGGGTCCGGATCCGGACGGATATTGCCATTTTTGTCTGATATCCGTATCCGGCCGGATCTTAATTTAAAAATAAGATCCGGTTCCGGTTCCGGCCGCATCTCGATTTAAAATATCCGCATCCGGTTCCGGCCGGATCTTGATTTTAAAAAAGATTCGGATCCGGTTCAGGCCGGATCCTAACAGAGATCCGGCCGATTTGAAGCATACAGAAAAGTATGTTTTTAAAAATAATCTCTGTGTAAATTTAAAAGAGTCATTTTCGTCAATTGAAATTAAACTCCTACCGTGATTGGCTCATTTTGTACACGTGACTAATTTACATTTGTTTACATTTACACTATGAAGTAAACATTTCAGAAATGCAACTCTTTACCTATGTTGTAAAATTAAAAAATTTACTACCAAATTTTCAACCTTTTAACTAGCTGTTCTACTGATTATTAGATTAAAGAAGTTTTTTCACTTATTAAAAACCTTATTCTGGTTCAAGCTAGTTTATACTCACTCTAGCTAGTTTTTTCAACTTAGATAGTGACAACCCTGCTAGTTTGAAAATTTTTGGGATTTTTGCAAATACTAGGCCGCTCCAGGTTAGTTTAGTTTTTTATAAAAACTCAGGCTAGTTTAAAGATTTTTTGAAAAACTCAAGCTAGTTTTCTTTTGGATTTTGATTCAAAATAGTGATGTACTAACTATCCGGGTCCGGATCCGGCCGGATATTGCCATTTTTGTCTGATATCCGGATCCGGCTGGATCTTAATATGAAAAAAATATCCGGGTCCGGTTCCGGCCGGATTTTAATTTAAAAAACCTTTCCGGATCCGGCCGGATCCTAATTTGAAAAAAAAGTCTGGATCCGGGTCCGGTACATCACTAGTTTAGAAAAACTTTGTGTTACGCTATCAGCTTCTTAAAGTTTTATTAACTTAGATTATTGTGGTTTGAATATCTAATATATATAAAATCAGTCAAACGAATTAGACTAATGAAACTTTAGTTAATCAATCATTTGTTGTAAAAATGCAGGTACATACAGTAGTTTATTAAAAAGTTATTAAGTTCTAATCTCAATTATGACCAATATTTAATCTACTTTTGATGTAATTTTGAAAAGGTTTTCGGGTAGAACATATTGTTTTAGTTCCATTATAATTAACTTAAGAATATATGGTTCGGTTCTTCTTTTAGATAAATGATAAGAAACACGGTTAACACACAGTCAGGATGCTCTGGATAATTCAGGAAAGTTTTTTAAATTTGAAAACTTTTAAAACTTTCGAAACTATGTATTATAGATTTTAATTTAATTAAGATATAGTTGAATTCAATTTTTTATGATTCAATTTTTTATAACTATTTTTTTTGATAAAAACTTGAATGTTGATAATTTAGAAAAGTTAGAAATTTTTTTTAAAGCATTTGATTAAACTCAAGATAACTCAGTATAGCTTTTTTTGTCAAAAAAAGTGGCAACCCTGTAGAAATATAAAACTAATCAAGTTATTTTATTATTAATCAATTTCTAACAGTTACATAGTTTAATTACTCTAATTAAAAATGTCAATTGCACGGAACTTTTTCAACGTAATATAGGAAGACCCTTGTTATGCAACTCGCAGTCTTTGCAATAAACTCATTAAAAGAGGTAATCTTCTTTACTAAAGGACTTGAATTCAAAAATTCAAAGAAAAATTTCAATGGGTAGAAAATCATCATCATAATCCAATAAGGCAGTCAGCGATAGTTTGTTCCCAGCTCAAAAACTAAGTAAGCTTATAGTTTTCAGAAAGTAACATAAGTGTGTTAATAGCCAAGGCCATCAAACTATTGGTCACTTTAACCATTCTTCTATAGCGGGCAAGAAACGAAAAAATTCAGGCTAATTTAGGTATATCAATGTCAATGCAAAAAGCCTTGTTACTTGTGCAAGATGTTGAAACAAGGTGGAACTTAAAATACCTAATGCTGAAAATATCAGAAAAAAAAAAAAACAATTGTCCAGAAGTACAAGGCTAACAACAAGTTTAAAACCGAAAATATTCTTACAGATGATGAATGGAAACTTTTAACATCATTAATGAGCTGCTCAAACTTTTTTTTATATAGTAACGCAGCAGTGTAGTAAAAACAATGCACTGCTGTCAAGTTTAATCCCAGCAGTTCTAAAGAAGTTTTTTTAATCATAAAGCTAATAGTCAATCAGGTCTAGATAATAATATTTTTACAACCTTGGCAACCTTAACAGAAAATTCAATAAACGCTTTCAAAATAAGGTTTTATACTAGTAATAACAGCACACGTTAAACATTCATGATAAGGACTTGTTTTTACTCACAAAAGAATTTGAACTACGGTATCGACTTTACTTTTTCAATGCTAACCTCAAAGAAAAGGTTGTAAGGCTACTGGGATAAGAAGTAAAAAATTATAGTTGTCGTGAGAATGGTTTAAAATTTCAAGTTCTCTAGTACCGCCTATTTAAGCTAAAGCTCAACCATCTAAAAATCGTTTTCTTAAAACATTTTTGTCGTTCAATTCTATATCTAATTCAGTAAAAAATAAAACTTTATACTAACTTTAGCATCAAAAGTGGATTTAACTGCAGGTGTATCTTGGCAAGGCAAGATCGTACGAGCAAAAATAAACTGTAATAATATATAGTTATTACTTAATTTAAAACTTCTATGAACAAGTTTTGGTACACCCTAAACTTACTGATGACACAAAAAAAAAACCTTACCGAACAACTTAAACTCTGCAAATTTTTACACAAACAAAAGCAGCAAAAGTTTAATGTTACCTGACATGGGCTGTTCATGTAAGGATGAATTTTACCTATGGTCTGTTCAGCTTTCATCCATTGGATTGCCTCTGCTGTAAGCGATTTTTTGTAAGATATTTTCAACTCGAACGTTTCATTTCTGTCAGAAGTTGTATTTTGAAATATTTGCAAAGTTAGAGTATATTTCGTACAACTTAAGGTTTGATGTGATTTAGTTTTATACTTACCCATTAAATTTAGGCAGCTGAATGTTCAATGCCGTTCCAAATTTTCCATCACAAGTTGAATATTCTGCAGAATCGCCATTGACTTACAACCCAGATATTAGGAGTTCATCTGCATCCGAAACTTGTTTGTAGTTTAAATATTTGCAAAAATTTCTAAGTGACAGCTATAATAAAAACAAATGCAGTACTAAAGTTATGATTAGGTCAAGAATAAGTGCTACAACTTTAAAACTATTTTGAAACCAGGACTGATATTATTGTATTTTAAAAACAATGAAAATGAACAATGAAGTATGTAAAAATGGAAATAGCCAACGGGGGAACTTTTTTAAATAAAAGGAACGAATTAATATGTTCATGTGTTCATTTTAGAATGCTTTATTTTTAAACTTATGAATAAAAACAAATTATACAGTAACCTTCCTTTATAGTACCAACATATGTTTCTGTGTGTTAACGAATCGACACACTTCAACTGGGTTTTTGTAAAAAATAGTTACTTTAATGTAAGAATAGAAGCATAGAATAAAGTAGGTGTGCACATGTTTACTGCATAGAGCTAGAGGTTTTTTACCGCAGGTTTATACTTAGCATATGACCACTTTGCTGTTTTAGGTTTTACATTTTTACTCTAATACATAACACACTTTAATTATGAAATATCTAAAATATATGTATGGGATCTTTAATTTAAACACCCGACTTTTACTTTATAAAACAAAAATCAATTATTCTTAAGCTTAATAACAAAACTGTTTTTTTATTTTGTGCTTTGTTTTCTTAAATTTAAAATTTTTCATTTTTAATTTCTGCATTTAGAATAAATCTGCTTCCTAATTGTATCTAACTTTGATTTTGTTATAATTTTATATTTAATCGTTTCAAACACTTAATATATAAAACACACATTATATCAAGTTCCTGTGACTTTTATTGTTTTTAACGTTGTTAAATTTTATTGCTTCACTAGTTAATGGTTGTTGTTTCCTTTTATTCAAAATATATTACATACATACTACTTTTCATATTAAAGCGCTTTACTTTTCCCAAACATAAAGACTAAATTAATTAACTTTACAATACAAATTAAGTAGCTGTTTTTATCTTCATATATATCGTGACGTAATTATTAGATGTATTTTGTTCAATCATTGACAACGGTAAAATAAATTTCAATCAGTTATTCTTTCCATTAAAGTAAATGGTTTGTTTATATTATGATTTGTTGTTTTGTTGTGTATTTTAGTTTAGTTTACTTGATTTAATTTTAATAGTTACAAATGTTATATAGTTTTATAAGAGTCGGATTTAACATTATTTTTTTTTACCTATTATCAACTATTAACCTGTAAAAATCTGAAGAAATTAATTTATTTTAAATCTAATGAAAACATGTATACACCTACTTTTTTCTATGTTTCTATTCTTACATTAGAGTAATTATTTTTTACTGATCCCAGTTGAAGTGTGTTGATTTGTTAATACACAGAAACATATGTTGGTACAATAAAAGAATATTACTGTATAATTTGTTTTTATTTATATTCTAGAGAACTTGTTTCACTAGAATCTATTGTTAGCAAACGATTAAATCTTATTTTCAACAGTTATTTTAAAATTAAGAACAATCTGATAAGTACATCACTATTTTAACTTTTACAAGCAAATATTAAAAACAACATATAATTACGTCACAATACAATAGCCAAACTTTCTTAAACAAGTAAATTCAACTTAATGTTTTAGTTTAAGAGTTGTTTTCTTTGTTTGTTGTTTACAAACTTCGCAAGGCTGCTAAATGTTAGTATACTTACTGTTTTATTTATTTGTTTGAGTTTTAAGATTATGAAATTATTAAGTAGCTTGCATATTTCAAAATTTAAGATGATTTAAAATAATAACATTATCATTTTTATAGATAAGTAGATTTAAACTATAAGTTTTGTTTAGATTTTATTCAGTCTTTGTTTTAAATTTTTTTAGTTTTGTTTCAAGTATAGCATATTGTCTTCCTGTATGTTATTATAAGAATTTTTACAGATTTTGTTCAACTGAAGATCTTGTTTGACTAGTTTTAAGCGAGTGAAACATTGTATTATTAATAAAATTTAAAATTTATAATTGAGCCTAGCTACAAAAATACTGAAATAAATTTAAGAAAAATTAGATATATTTCGTTATAATTTTTAAACAAATGATTTTTGGAGAGAGTTTTTAAACATATATTTATAAAAATAAATTTTTATTTTTATTATTAGTTAAATTACTACATTTTATTAATATCATTACTAAATCTTTTAAATTAACAACGGATCATCGGTTTTATATGATATCTTTTCAGGCTAAAGCAAGGTAGCTTGTCATATGGGTTTGATCTAGTTAACTATTAACAAAAAAAATCATACTAAACATCTTTGTTATTTAAAAAAATCATACAAGTATATTTATAATGTTTAAAATATAAGCAAACGACAAAAAATGTAAAGCGTAAAAAAGTATAGCAGACCCTTTTAAAATAGCACATAAAAGCATATTTCTATAATAAAACTTAATGTTAACTCAAAATATTAGCTTAATACATGAGTGAAAAGAAAAAAAAATCAGTGTTTTTAAATATTGTTAAATAAAAAAAGTCGAAATTTATTTTAAACAATATACAAAAGACACTCAGTGTGAAAACAAAGATATATTTCATGCTATTTTCATCAGTGGATACATAGCAATGAACAAAGTAGTACTGTATGAAAGCTATATAAATTTCAAGAAGCTAACCTATTTTTTGTAGGCAAAAATAATTTTACTAAATTGTAGCTTTATTTACTTATTGCTCGTTTTGGTGTTTATATGTTTGTTTTTTAAAATCAGCTCTAAAAATCATTATTTTGTTAGTTTTGTGTAATTGATTTTTTATGTAATTAATATCTTTTATGATGATTACTACTGTTACAATATAAGTTAAATATATTTTTCATTTATTTCTATGTATCCACTGATGAAAATAGCGTGAAATGTATTTGGATTTAGCACTGAAGGTCTGTTGTATATTGACTAAAAAAAGACCAAGATCTAAGTCTACATATATAGTTCAATGTTTGACATACTGTATGCACCAAAAACCATCTTAGCCTTTTTTATTTTTTCACTTACGTATCACAGTTATTCTCGCTTTAACCAGATTAACACATTTCTTACATTTACTGAAACAGGTAAGCCGTACTCCGGTGTCCAAAAAAAAAATCCAACCAACTAATCCTAATGTTTCAGACAAAGGTATACTAAAATTTTCAAATACAAAAAATATAAAATAGCCATTAAATAGTTGTCTAATGAAACAAAACCAAAACACTTTAAATACAAAGCTTTCGTCCTTTATTTAGAACATTTTCAATGCAAAAATACGGCTTATTCAATATATTATTTATTTTTTTTTTAATTTATTTCAGTACTTTCGTAGCTAGGCTCAATTATAAATTTTTAATTTTATTAATAATACAAAGTTTCACTCGCTTGAAACTAGTCAAACAAGATCATCAGTTGAATAAAATCTGTAAAATTTCTTATATTAAGATACAGGAAGACAATATGTTAAACTTGAAACAAAACTAAAAAAATTTAAAACAAAAAACTGAATAAAATCTGAATAAAACTTATAGTTTAAAGTTTCTTATCTATAAAAATGATAATGTTATTATTTTAAATCATCTTAAATTTTGAATTATGCAAGGTACTTAATAATTTCATAATCTTAAAACTCAAACAAATAAATAAAACAGTAAGTATACTAACATTTAGCAGCCTTGCGAAATTTCTAAACAACAAACTAAGAAAACAACTTTTAAACTGAAGCATTAGGTTAAATTAACTTGTTTAAAAAAGTTTGGCTAATGTATCGTGACGTAATTATATTATTGTTTTTAATATTTGCTTGTAAAAGTTAAAATAGTGATGTACTTATCAGATTGTTCTTAAGTCTTAAAATAACTGTTCAAAATAAGGTTTAATCGTTTGCTAACAATAGATTCTAGTGAAACAAGTTTACTAGAATATAAATAAAAACAAGTTATACAGTAATCTTCTTTTATTGTACCAACATATGTTTCTGTGTATTAACGAATCAACACACTTCAACTGGGATCAGTAGAAAATAATTACTCTAATGTAAGAATAGAAACGTAGAAAAAGTAGGTGTATACATGTTTTCATTAAATTAGAATAGATTAGTTTCTACAGATTTTTACATGTTAATAGTTGATAATAGGTAAAATACTTAATACTAAATCCGACTCTTATATCTAATATTTTTAACTATTAAGTTTAAATTAAGTAAACTGAACTAAAATACACAACAAAACAACAAACCATAATTAAAACTTGACTTAAAACTGTTCACAACTTTTTGGGACTGATTTGTACTCATACATTGTCAATAATCTTGTGAGTGACTTAAAATTTGTCAGTTTTATTTTGACTTTGGTGACTTAAAATTTGTCAGGTTTATTTTCAATTTGTAGACTTAAATTTAGCCACCAATTATCTGTGACTTACTTTTTAATTTCTCTATGTTACTTGGTTCATTAAGGTCCTCTATTACCTGTTAGTTTTCGTTACCCCCTATTCTTTCTTTTTATGATTTAATTTCAAGGACTTTTAAAAGGGACAGAAAGTAGATGTGATTATTTTTTCTTAAAAATTAAATGGAAGATTTATTTTAAAATTTCTCCAAGTCTAGTGTCGAATAGAATGCAATATGAAAATAAAATGACAAAAATATAAAAACGTGAGATAAAAGTGGGATAAATACTACATTAAAAATGAAAGGTAATATACAAATAAAATCGTTTTAAGTTAAAATAATTTAAACAGAAACTTACACAAAAACTTCTTATAGTAACTTTAATTCTTTAATATTATTTTAATATCCACATCAAACAACAGATTGCGATGAATTTTTTAAATTGAGTTTAAGAATAATATTGAACTAGTTTAGTTATGGTGAAGTACCAGCATTATAATCTTACTTTTTTAATTTATTTCAAAATTTGTTATTTCAAAAGCTTTTTTGAGGAGCCATTTCTTCCTTTGCATCCTTTAATTAAAACTTATAAAAAAAGTATGTTTGTTTTAAATTATCTTATTTAACGAGTACAACAATTAATTTTTTTTAAAGTATCCTTAGTTTTAATTTATTTAGTATAAGTGTTTATTTAATGGTCCTTAAATTATAATTATGCTTTATTTTCTTAAATACTACTTTTGAAAATTATCGGTTCGCAAAAAAGTTCTTTTCAGTAAAACTTTCACTTATAAAGGCTCCACACTAGTTATTTTTTGTTCTTATCCCACTTAAAATTTTCGAAATAAGTACATTTTACAGTATAAACAGTGTTAATTTCACTTTTTGCAACCTCCTATTTTAACTTAACATTTTCAGTTTGATATTTAAAATCTATGTTAGAATATACAAGATTGTAAAATGACTCAAATTTATTATCTAAAACCTACACAAAAGATGTTTCATAACAAGCTTCCTCACAAAACTCATTAAAACTAAAAAACGACGAAAACTTCTACTCGAGGTGAAGGTCTTTCTTGAGTGTTTGCGCGGTGATCGGGTGCATTGTGGACACGTTCTCGTTGTACGCTTCGATTATCATCGGCCTGGTCACCTCCCACGCGTACAAGGCTCGGTACACCGGCCTGATGAACTTTTCCCTTCCCTGCGTCACAGCGTACTTGACTGCCGCGTCCGCTTGGCTCTGCAAGTGTCCTTTCAACGCGAGCTGGAACCAGCAGCTCTGCAGTTCGACGTTTGGGCTCGTTGAGAACTGGTACAAGCTTTCCATTGCAGCCAACTTGTCTGCAGACAGTGTTGTTTCCTAGACAATTGTTAGCTTGTTAGTTTTTAAACTTAGTAAGTACTTAAACACTAGCTTAGTGCTATTATTTAACAAAGAGTCATGTAATTATTGTATATCAAACCTGGGTCGAAAGCTCTCCAAGAAATACCAATTTTTGCATTGGAGACAAAACTTCAACTTCTTTTGCTTCAAAGTTGCCAGTATCTTCGGCCTACAAAAATAGTTAAAATATGAGACAAAAAAACAATAAGTTTACCTTACTAAGAATAAATTTAAATCAATTAAGCATTATATTATGAAAATAAGAATTCAAAGTGTATACTTTTTTAAGTGCAAGTAAAAGAAAAAGTAAATTGTGTTTGTAAAATGAAAACATTACAAACTTCAACCCATTTGTTACAGAGATCTTTGCAGGTTTTCAACAAGGAATCATCGTAGTCAGGAATTACAGGAGGCATTCCAGGAGTGTACATCCAGCCATCCCAGTCAACTTTGTTAAGTACTTCGTGCTGTAAAATTTGTTTAGTTGTTTTCAAACTATGGTATATTTACCTTTGAGAAAAAAAGCTTTCAGTTTTCTGTTGTTTTAGATCTGTTTGTTATGTTTTACTTAAAACCAATTTGCGTAATTTTTTTTACAAAAAAGAATTGTTTTGTTATACATTGTCTACTTATAAAAACACTACGAACCTTGTCGCTGAAGTACTGGTACAAATGTTCCTTCCACTCGCCAGTTGAAAGCGACTTGTACTTAAAGTGGTTCACGTAGTTCAGCAGGTAAGCTTCGAAGACTTCAGCGCCACCCAAAATGCTTTCCAGGTAGTACAAGAAAGTGAAGCCTTTTTCGTAAGGAACGAGAGAAAACGCGTCTTCCGGGTGGGTGGTCGACAGGTCAGGAACCAGACATGTCAGGGGATTTGTTACACCCATGCGTTTGATCTTAAGTTTTTTTTAATAATATTTTAAATTTAAACGAATATGTTTAGAATTCTTTAAAGATCAAATCGTAACTTAACAAATTATCAATTGGTATAAGTCTTTTAAATAACTAAGTTTTATCAATATCTCTTATGACCAACTGCCTAATTGTTTTTAGTTATTAAAGACGGTCAAACTACATACAGTCGCTTCGAGTGCTCGTGTTCCCTTGATCGCGTGAAGCTGTGCCTCTGGTCTGCCTTTCGTCTTTTCAATAATCCTACGTTCAAGAAACCTGGTGAAACCTTCGTTCAACCAAAAGTCTTCCCAGGACTTGTTTGTTACCAGGTTTCCAGTCCAACTATGCGATATTTCGTGAGCGACAGTGGATGTTAATGAACGATCTCCGGTCTGTTATAATTAGTTTAAATAAAAATGATATCACTTTCCGGCATAACTCTATTGAAAAAAAATTGCAAATTCTGTAACAGTTTAAACTTGTTAACAACTGTTCAAGACTATTCAATTGGAATAATTTTTTCTTAATAACTGATGATATCTTTTTCTTTTTCGAGCAAAATACTGTTTCCAAAACAGAATCTTTAAATATTGAAAGGTGTATTTTTGTCTGAACAATAAATTGATTTAAATTTTTTTTTGCTAATTTTAAAGACCAGAGTTTTACAATTGCTTAAAACCATATTTTTATAAGCAAAATACTAACGATAAGTCCAGGTGTGACAAAAGTCAGGTTTGGATTTTCCATGCCGCCAAAAGGAAAAGAAGGAGGAAGTACGAGCAGGTCGTAAGTTTTCCACAAGTATGGACCAACCATTGCCTCTGCCGTCTGTATGTACTCCTCTGTCTGTATAAATTGTTTGCATAAAAATAATTTAATAACTTTTTTTAATATATTTAATGCTATCTTACATAAAAATCACTATTTCTAAGTATTAGTTTAAAAAAAAAAGAATGTTTACACAAAAACAGTAAGTTTTGAAAATTTTGGTAACTAATCTTACCTCCTCGAACTCCCACTGCGCCTTTTCGACCATTTCTTCTTCGCACCACACGCTCGATCTCGGCCCGATCTTTCGCGAAACCAGGTTTCCCGCCACAATTGCGATCAGGTAGGCGGGAATGGGAACATTCTGCTCGTAGTAGTAAGTGGTAGTTCCGTCTTCATTCACCGTCTTATCCTGGCTTTTAACTCCGCCCATCAGAACCACTATTGGCGTTTTTACCGATACCTAAATTATGTTAAGTTGATTTATGGAGGTTAAAAACTTGAGATGACCAAGGTACTCGAAATTTCAATGTAAATTAAAAGGTAAATTTTAAAACACTATTACGTTTGCAAAGTTGTTTAAAGTGAGACAACAAAAATTTTGTGTTTTTAAGCAAACGAATAAATGAACGTTTATTATAATTGTTTTTAGAAATACGTTAACTGGATAGTAAGCTTTTTTAAATAAGTTTAGTGATATTAAACTAACTTTTGCATCAAACGTGGATTTAACTGCAGGTGTATCTTGGCAAGGCATCATCGTACGAGCATAAATTGCCTGTAAAGATTAAGATATAAAAGTTATGTTTTAACTCATATTAGTAACATTTTACATTACTGCGCATTTTTTATATAAAACTTTGTTAAAGCGTTTTATTTTACTAGAACCTAACCTACGTAAATGATAAATTAATTCAAAATTAAAAAATAATCTTTAAGTTTTACTTCACACTTAAATTAAAACTTTTATTAAACTTTTATTACTCAAAAATTTTTAACTATTTATTTTAGATAAACACTTAAATATATGCAGCAAAAAAAAAGCAAACATTGTGTATTACCTCACACTGGCTGTACATGTAAGGGTGAGTTTTACCCATGGTCTGTTCAGCTTTCATCCATTGGATTGCCTCTGCTTTAGGTGAGTTTTTGTAAGAAATTTTCAGCTCAAACGTTTCATTTCTGTTAGAAGTTGTGTAGTTTGAAATATTTGCAAAATTTGTTGGAGAAGTTTTCTTAAAACTTAAAGTGATTTATTATTAAACTTACTCATTAAACTTCGGCAGCTGGATGTTCAATGCTGTTCCAAATTTTCCGTCACAAGTTGAATATTCTGCAGACTCGCCATTGACTTGCAACCCAGATATTGTGAGTTCATCTGCATCCAAAACCTGTTTGTAGTTTAAATATTTGGTAAAATAATTCAATAGCATCTATTATAAAAATAATGGGCAGTACTAAAATTATGATTGGGTCAAAAATATGTGCTAAAATGTTAAAATTATTCTTAAACCAGAACTGATGTTATTGTATATGGAAAAAATACCTTCATATTATAAAAAATCCATAGTCATTTTGTTAAGTTATGATTTAAACAGTTACTTACTAATTGAGTGTAACTTGTGTCAACGACTTGCATCTTGTGAACAACATTTCCCTTGAGAACTTTTTCTTCAAAATCAACCAGCCACTCGATAGAAGTGTGAAGTGTTTTGAAAAATTCAGGGTTTGAACTGGTGCTTGGATCAATCATTTTGAGACTTTTTATCTATTTCTGTAAACTATCAAGTTATTTTTTAGTAAACTGTCATAAATTTGATAACTTAAAGTAAATATTTGTTAATTAAAATTTGTGTGTTTTTGATCTTTTAAGCTAAATTAAGATAAAAAAAAAAGTTTATGATATTTTTGAAATGTGTATAACAACTAATTGAAATCTAATCTACTTAAATAAAAGGTGTAATAAAAATAAATTATACAAATTTATTGATTGTTAAGCATTTATTTTTTATTAAATAAGTAAGATTAATTAATATTATAACTAAACAAATCTAGTACTTACAAATTTCGTTCCATGCAACTTTATATGCTTTTAACTTAAATTTTAAACACATTTGTATCATTTAAACTTGTTATTTTAAAAGATTTTGGATGAAAAAATAAATAAAGATAAAAACAAATTAAACACTCAACTTAAAGCAAAAAAAACTGAACAGTAATTTTAGTAATAAACTTATGTTGGAAAAAACTGTGAGGACTAAATTAATACTTGTAATATTTAAAACCAGTCAAAGCTATCTAAATCTAAATATTTTTGAAAGTTTGAAGTAAAATTAAAAATTTTTAAACTGACTGAATTTATAGCAGCAAAAAAAAATTTTTTGTATTAGCTTTTTACGCATATACAGTTTTGCTAAAACTTGAACTTAAAAGACAGCTCAAGTGACTTAAAAGTAAAAACTAGCCGAATTCATCTTGTGTTTATGAGAAAGTTTGAACAAAAATAATTCCATATAAAAAGTAAGTATCTATTGATTTAAACATTTATAAAACATATCTTAAAAAAATGATAGTATTTAGAAAGTAATACATAACCTGAACTTTAAGAAAATTTAATTTTTAAGCCAAGAAAGTACCTTAATATTTTTTTACAGTTCTAAACTTACCTGAAAATTGCTAGGCTGCAAATAATCTTTTGATTTATTTTAATTTTTAAGTTTAAAATAAGCTCAAAATTACCCATATTAGAAATGATTGACATCCATAAAACTAAAAATATATTTGCTATTTAAAATTTTCAAAACTTCAATAGCAAAAAAAAAAATAACTGATTATCAATATTTATACAAAAATTTTTTTTAAGGTTTAATCTAAGTCTATTTAAACTTTTAAACAAGTCAGTGTATATAACTTTATTAAAATTGCATACTAGTATTGTACCATTGAATATACTTACTGTATCAATTTAAGTTCTACTAACCATACTTATCTTAGCACAATGATAAAATTATTTTTAAATTCTAAAACAAATTCTTGCCTAGAGACTAAACGTATTCTGAATTAATAAAAAAAATGTTTGCTTATTTCTGCCGTACATTCTAAGATGTTACTCCTAGCTCTCTTAATTTCATTTAAATATATTAAATACTCCTTTTGCTAAAGTAAGGTTTTATAATAAAAAAATATTGATGCAATTCCTAATTAGCTTAATATTTTGTAATGTAATATTTAAAGCTGCTTATAATCCTTTTACTTTTATAATCATGTTGATATAAATCGATTATCTAATTGAAGGAGAAAACATCTATCCAAAGTCACTTAAATTGATTTTTTATGCCATAAAATAAATGGGAAACATTTATAAAGCTACATCACTAAAACAAATATCAAACAAAACTAAAAAACTTGATAGTTATAATGAAAAAATAAATAAAAAGCAAAACATCTAAATGATGAATAAAGAAATTTGAACTATACTTCTTTTGTCTAAATATTATTTTATAATAAACCAGTTTACATTCTCAGCTATTACAACCAGCACACTTAACAATAAATAATTTAATTGAGATATATAGCTAATTAGACTTTTAATTTTAAAAACTTTAGATTAATGTAACTTATTAGTTAAATTAATAAACAAAAAATCAATAGCTAAATAATTCTGAAAATTCCTTTTTTTTACATTCTTTATAACATTTAAAAAATTTTGAAATAAAAATATAGTCTTAGTCAGTTTATTTTATTTGAATTAAAAACAGTAAAATAAGGTACTTTTAATCAACTTCAAACATTGAATAAATTTTAAAAAATGAAAAATACTATATGTTTAAAAGAAAAAAAAAAGGTTTGGTATGTAAACGATCAAAATATGTTATAGACAAATTTGAACTATACGTAATTTATATATAATATTTTAAAATTTTATCAGCTTACATGTTAAGCTGTTAAAACTATTTCTCTAAGGATAAGTGGTTTTAATGAATAGTTTTTATTACAAAAGTAAATTTTTTAACCTCTAGCTACAAAACTATAAGTTGGTTTTCAGGCTCTAACTTAGTAGTTTAATAATTAGAGTTAAATGAAATTGAAATTTTTTACTATTTGTAAGTATTTATTAATACCTAATTTTTTTATAAAAGATCTTATATAAGAACAACGACAAGTACTTTTTTTCATTTTTACTGGAGTTTAATAAGAAACTTTTAAAATACAACTAAGTTTAAAAAATAATGATATTAAGATTTCAAAAGTTTGATAAAATATAATTCACAGTAAATTTAAATAGATTACACTTCGGCTAAAAGTTTAACGGAATTATGTAATCCAGACATGTTGTGCATAAGACCAAGTAAATAGAAACTTAAGAGCTTAAATATCACAAACTTCTATTTATACTTAGTTGTTCTAGAAAATTCTTGTTTAACCTAATCTTATTATCTAATTAGCACTACAGTAACTTAATAACGGTTTTTACTATTTTTAATAACTTTTCATATTTTGAAATTAAACGCAGCTTGAGTCAGTTTAGTTTAATTGTTAATCTACCATTAATACTAAATAAATGTTTGAAACTTAAACTTTTAAATAAGTCTTAAAAATAACTAAAAGTATTTCAAAGAAAGTTATCAAAACATTTTTTTGAAACTTGAACTATAACTGTGTCATACGAACTTTATTTAATTCAACAATTTAGTACTAAGCTGTTATTTTTAACTACTCTTTGTAAAATGAACAGTCAAACATTAACCTATACAAATGAAAGAAACATTAATTTACATAAATGTAATCAAGAAAGTTTACATTCTAGAACAATGGAATTTACCCCTAGGGACAAATTTACCCTTTGTTAAGAATTGCTGAACTACATGATAAGGGAATAATATAATAACTTTGTGCCTTACTATTTTAAGAAAACTATAATCTTTTTAATCAAAACTTTTGATATTTTTTTTAATAGCTAGGTACAAAGTTATCTTGAAATTTTAATCTCGGTGAAAAAAAAACAGAAACTGAAAATAAAAATCGAAAGTTTTTAACTCATTCTTAGTAATAAATGATTTAACTCTTGTAGTTTTGATAAGTCTTTCAATGTATCCACACAAAGTTTAAAACTTTTTAAAGCTTGTAAAATAATCAAACTTTGAAGATTGTGGTTAAAAATACTACTTTAGTCTGGTTATTAATTTTACAATTAATAATAGCTTTATGTTTTTTAGAGAATTAAACATAGTTTATTGTAGTACGAGTGTGAAGTTAGCTTGGTAACGTTTTTCAAGAATTTAAAAAAAATCAAAACTTTAGATCCAATTTTTTTCCTTATCTCAATAGTTATGTTAACTTTTTTTTTAGGGAATTGTTCTTTGTATTCAATTTTAAAAAGATCAATTAAATTTGGAGTTGACTTTTAGTGTGGGGCCCCTTTGATAAAAATAAGTGGTGTTATAAATTTTTACTATGCTCAAATTTAACAGCAAAATATAGAAAAACTTTTTTTAAATATTTATATTCGTAAACAAATACCGTACAAAATCTTTTTCCAACTGTTAATATTTGTACTATTTTGCTTTATTCCAGAATTCCTTATTCCGGAATAAGGCCAAATAAAACAATTTTGTTTTTCCAACCGTTAATGTTTTGTGTTATTTGGCCTTATTCCGGAATGAGGAATTCTCGAATAAAGCCAAATAGTACAAAATATAAACAGTTGGAAAAAAATTTTGTACGGTATTTGTTCACAAATAAATATAGATATTAAAAAAAATGTATCTTTATTTTGCTGTTTAATTTGACCTTAGTATAACACAACTTTTTTTTTTCTAAGGGGCCCCACACTAAAAGTCAATTCCCAATACAATGGATTTTTTTAAAATTAAACACAAAGAACCATTATCTAGAAGAAAAAAATATAACTATTGAGATAAGGAAAATAATTGGGTCTAAAGTTTTGAATTTTTTTTTTAAATTCTTGAAAAACGTTACCAAGCTAACTTCACACTCGTACTACACTAAACTATATTTAATGCTCTAAAAAAACATAAAGCTAACATTAATTGTAAAATTAATAACCAGACTAAAGTAGTATTTTTAATCACAATCTTCAAAGTTTGATTATTTTACAAGCTTTAAAAAGTTTTAAATTTTGTGTGGCTACATTGAAAGGGTTATCAAAAGTACAAGACTTAAATCATTTATTATAAGAATGAGTTAGAAAACTTTCTATTTTTATTTTCAGTTTTTGTTTTTCCTTCACCGAGATTAAAATTTCTAGATAACTTTGTACCTAGCTATAAAAGAAAATATCAAAAGTTTTGATAAATAAATTATAGTCTTGCAAAATAAGTAAGGCACAAAGTCACTATATTATTCCCTTATTATTTAGTTCAGCAATTCTTAACAAAGGGTAAATTTGTCCCTAGGGGTAAATTCCATTGTTCTAGAATACAAACTTTCTTGATTACATTTATGTAAATTAGTGTTTTTTTCATTTGTATAAGTAAATGTTTGACTGTTCATTTTACTTAGAATAGTTAAAAATAAGAGCTTAGTACTAAATTGTTGAATTAAATAAAGTTCGTATGACACAGTTATAGTTTAAGTTTCAAAAAGAAGTATAGACAAAAGAAGTTTAGTTCAAGTTTCTTTATTTATCATTAGATGTTTTGCTTTTTATTTATTTTTTCATTATAACTATCAAGTTTTTTAGTTTTGTTTGATATTTGTTTTAGTGATGTAGGTTTATAAATGTTTCCCATTTATTTTATGGCATAAAAATTAATTTAAGTGACTTTGGATAGATGTTTTCTCCTTCAATTAGATAATTGATTTATATCAACATGATTATAAAAATAAAAGGATTATAATCAGCTTTAAATATTGTATTACAAAATATTAATCTGAATAGGAATTGCATCAGAAATATTTTAATTATAAAACCTTACTTTAGCAAAAGGATTATCTAATATATTTAAATTAAATTAAGAGAGCTAGGAGTAACATCTTAGAATGTACAGCAGAAATAAGCAAACATTTTTTTATTAATTCAGAATACTTTTAATCTTTAGGCAAGAATTTTTTTAGAATTTAAAATTAATTTTATCAATGTGCTAAGATAAGTATGGTTAGTAGTACTTAAATTGATACTGAAAGTATATTCAATGGTGCAATACCAGTATGCAGTTTTAATAAAGTTATATACACTGACTTATTTAAAAGTTTAAACAGACTTAAATTTAACCTTAAAAAATTTTATTGTATAAATAATGACAATTTTTAATTAAATCAGTTCTTTTTTTTGTTATTGAAGTTTTGAAAATTTTAAATAGCAAATATATTTTTAAGTTTATGGATGTCAATCATATCTAATATGGGTAATTTTGAGCTTATTTTAAACTTAAAAATTAAAATAAATCAAAAGATTATTTGCAGCCTAAAAATTTTCAGGTAAGTTTAGAACTGTAAAAAAATATTAAGGTACTTTTTTGGCTTAAAAATTAAATTTTCTTAAAGTTCAGGTTATGTATTACTTTCTAAATACTATCATTTTTTTAAGATATGTTTTATAAATGTTTAAATCGATAGTTACTTACTTTTTATATGGAATTATTTTTGTTCAAACCTTCTTATAAACACTAGGTGATTTCGGCTAGTTTTTTCTTTTAAGTCAATTGGGCTGTAATTTTAAACTTAAATGTTTGCAAAACTTTATGAGTTTAGATAGCTAATACAACAACAAAATGTTCTTTGGTTGATACAATTTCAGTCAGTTTTTAAACTTCAAACTTTGAAAAATATTTAGTTTTAGGTAGCTTTGACTAGTTTTACATATTAGAAATAGTAATTAAGTTATCATAGTTACTTGTAACATAACACTATTACAAAAATTACTGTTCAGTTTTATTCTGCTTTAGTAGAGTCATTAATTTGTTTTTTTTTAATTTCAGTACAGGAACAAGATTTATAAGTACTAGATTTGTTTAGTTATAAAATACTTAAGCTTACTTGAACTTATTAAAGTAAAAAGTAAAGTATTTACCGATCAATGAATAAAATTTATTTTCAATACACCTTTCAATTATCTAGAAATTATTTTTGAATAGATATTCAATTAGTTCTTATACACATTGCATAACAAACATTTTGTTCTAAATTTAAAATGAATGAAAGATAAAAAACAGAGAAGTTTTCATTTAAAAATATCTACATTAAGTTATCAAATTTATAAAAGTTCATTAAAAAGTAGCTTAATAGTTTACAGAAATATATAAAATCCTCAAAATGATTGATCCAAGCACCAGTTCAAACCCTGAATTTTTCAAAACACTTCACACTTCTATCGAGTGGCTGGTTGATTTTGAAGAAAAAGTTCTCAAGGGAAATGTTGTTCACAAGATGCAAGTCGTTGACGCAAGTTACACTCAATTAGTAAGTAACTGTTTAAACCATAACTTAATAAAATAATTATGGATTTTTTATAATATGAAGGTATTTTTCCATATACAATAACATCAGTTCTGGTTTAAGAATAATTTTAATATTTTAGCACATATTTTTGACCTAATCATAATTTTAGTACTCCGCATTATTTTTATAATAGATGCTATTAAATTATTTTACCAAATATTTAAATTACAAACAGGTTTTGGATGCAGATGAACTCACAATATCTGAGTTGCAAGTCAATGGCGAGTCTGCAGAATATTCAATTTGTGACGGAAAATTTGGAACGGCATTGAACATCCAGCTGCCGAAGTTTAATGAGTAAGTTTAATAATAAATCACTTTAAGTTTTAAGAAAACTTCCCAACAAATTTGCAAATATTTCAAACTACACAACTTCTAACAGAAATGAAACGTTTGAGCTGAAAATTTCTTACAAAAACTCACCTAAAGCAGAGGCAATCCAATGGATGAAAGCTGAACAGACCATGGGTAAAACTCACCCTTACATGTACAGCCAGTGTGAGGTAATACACAATGTTTGCTTTTTTTTTGCTGCATATAATTAAGTGTTTATCTAAAATAAATAGTTAAAAATTTTATAATTTTTTAATATAAGTGTGAAGTAAAACTTAAAGATTATTTTTTAATTTTGAATTAATTTATCATTTACGTAGGTTAGGTTTTGGTAAAATGAAAAGATTAATTCAATTGTTATATGAAAAATGCACAGCAATAAAAAATGTTACTATTATGAGTTTAAACAGATTTTTTATTTTTTAATCTTTACAGGCAATTTATGCTCGTACGATGATGCCTTGCCAAGATACACCTGCAGTTAAATCCACGTTTGATGCAAAAGTTAGTTTAATATCACTAAATTTATTTAGGAAACTTGCTATACAATTTAAGTTTTTCTTAAAATAAATATAATAAACGTTTATTTATTCGTCTGCTTGAAAACACAAAATTTTTGTTGTCTCACTGTAAACAACTTTGCAAACGTAATAGTGTTTTAAAATTTACCTTATAATTTACATTGAAATTTCGAGTACCTTGGTCATCTCAAGTTTTTAACCTCCATAAATCAACTTAACATAATTTAGGTATCGGTAAAAACGCCAATAGTGGTTCTGATGGGCGGAGTTAAAAGCCAGGATAAGACGGTGAATGAAGACGGAACTACCACTTACTACTACGAGCAGAAAGTTCCCATTCCCGCCTACCTGATCGCAATTGTGGCGGAAAACCTGGTTTCGCGAAAGATCGGGCCGAGATCGAGCGTGTGGTGCGAAGAAAAAATGGTCGAAAAGGCGCAGTGGGAGTTCGAAGAGGTAAGATGAGTTACCAAAATTTTCAAAACTAACTGTTTTTGTGTAAACATTTTTTTTTTAAACTAATACTTAGAAGTATTGATTTTTATGTAAGATATCATTAAATATATTAAACAAAGGTTATTAAATTATTTTAATGCAAAAAATTTATACAGACAGAGGAGTACATACAGACGGCAGAGGCAATGGTCGGTCCATACTTGTGGAAAACTTACGACCTGCTCGTACTTCCTCCTTCTTTTCCTTTTGGCGGCATGGAAAATCCGAACCTGACTTTTGTCACACCTGGACTTATCGTTTAGTAATTTGCTTATAAAAATATACATATATGGTTTTAAGCAATTGTAAAACTCTGGTCTTTAAAATTAGCAAAAAAAAATTTAAATTAATTCATTGTAAATGACAATAATAAACCTTTCAATATTTTAAGATTCTGTTTTAGAAACAATATTTAACTCAAAAAATCAGTTAATAAGAAAAGTTATACAAATTGTATAGCCTTGAGCAGTTGTAAATAATTTTAAACTAATAAAAGATTTGCAATTTTTTTCAATAAAGTTATGCCGGAGAGTTTTATCATTTTCATTAACACTAAATATAACAGACCGGAGATCGTTCATTAACTTCCGTTGTCGCCCACGAAATATCGCACAGTTGGACTGGAAACCTGGTAACCAACAAGTCTTGGGAAGACTTTTGGTTGAACGAAGGTTTCACCATGTTTCTCGAGCGTAGAATCATTGAAAAGACGAAAGGCAGACCAGAGGCACAACTTAACGCGATCAAAGGAACCCGAGATCTTGAAGATACCGTATGTGCTTGATTTGACTAACTTGAATTACTAAAAACAATAAGGCGGTTGCTCATTTGAGTTATCGATAAAATTCAATGTGTTGAAAATTCAAACCAATTGATAATTTGCAAAATAATAGTTTGATCTTTAAAGAATTCTAAAACTTATTGGTTAAAAGTTATAAATATCAAAAAACATTTTTTAGATCAAACTCATGGGTGGAACAAATCCCCTGACATGTTTGGTTCCTGACCTGTCGACCACCCACCCGGAAGACGCGTTTTCTCGCGTTCCCTACGAAAAAGGCTTCACTTTCTTGTACTACCTGGAAAGCATTTTGGGTGGCGCTGAAGTCTTCGAAGCTTACCTGCTGAACTACGTGAATCACTTTAAGTACAAGTCGCTTTCAACAGGCGAGTGGAAGGAGCACTTGTACCAGTACTTCAGCGACAAGGTTTGTTGTTCATTTATAAGTATACAATGTATAAAAAAATAGTTAGTTTTTGTGAGAAAAATTATGCAAGTTGTTTTTAAGCAAAACAAAAAAAAAACAGATCTAAAGCAACAAAAAACGAAAATCTTATTTTCTCAAAGGTAAATTTACAACAGTCTGAAACCAAATGAATAAATTTTACAGCACGACGTACTTAACAAAGTTGACTGGGATGCCTGGATGTACACTCCTGGAATGCCTCCTGTAATTCCTGCTTACGATGATTCTTTGTTGAAAACCTGCAAAGATCTTTGTAACAGATGGGTTGAAGTTTGTAATGTTTTCATTTTACTAACATAATTTATTTTTTCTTTTGCTTGTATTTAAAATAATTATATCCTGTGAATTTTTATTTTCATAATATCATGCTTTAGTGGTTTAAACTCATACTTAGTAAAGTAACGTATTGTTTTGTTTGTCTGAAACTTAAACTATTTTTATAGGCCAAAGATACTGGCAATTTTATAGCGAAAGAAGTTGAAGATTTGTCTCCTTTGCAGAAGTTGGTATTTCTTCGAGAGCTTTTGACCCAGGTTTGATATACAATAGTTAAAGATTCTTTGCTAAATAAATTTCACTAAGCCACTGTTTAAGTACTTACTAAGTTTAAGACTAAAAAGCTAACATTTGTCTAGGAAACAACACTGTCTGCAGACAAGTTGGCTGCAATGGAAAGCTTGTACCAGTTCTCAACGAGCCCCAACGTCGAACTGCAGAGCTGCTGGTTCCAGCTCGCGTTGAAAGGACACTTGCAGAGCCAAGCGGACGCGGCAATCAAGTACGCCGTGATGCAGGGAAGGGAAAAGTTCATCAGGCCGGTGTACCGAGCCTTGTACGCGTGGGAGGTGACCAGGCCGATGATAATCGAAGCGTACAACGAGAACGTGTCCACAATGCACCCGATCACCGCGCAAACACTCAAGAAAGACCTTCACCTCGAGTAGAAGTTTTCGTCGTTTTTTAGTTTTAATGAGTTTTGTGAGGAAGCTTGTTATGAAACATCTTTTTTGTAGGTTTTAGATAATAAATTTGATTCATTTTATAGTGTTGTATTTTTAAATAGTTTTTAAATATCAAACTAAAAAATTAAATTAAAATAGGAGGCTGCAAAAAATGAAATTTACACTGTTTTTACTATAAAATGTACTTATCTAAAAATTTTAAGTGACATAGGATAAATAAAAATAATTACTGTGGAGCATTTATAAATAACAGTTTTACTGAAAGGAACTTTTTCATGAATCGATAATTCTAAAAAATAGTATAAAAATAATAAAGCGTAATTGTAATTTAATGGCCACTAAATAATCGCTTATACTGAAATAAATTGAAACTAAGGATTCTTTTTTAAACAATTAATGGTTGTGCTCGATAAATATGACAATTTAAAACAAATATATACTTTTTTTTATAAATTTTTATTAAAGAATGCAAAGTAAGAAATAAATCCTAAAAAAAGTATTTGAAATAACAAACTTTGAATAAGTTATAAAAGTAGGATGATAATGCTGGTACGACACCATAACTAAACTAGTTTAAATTTTAAAATGAAATTATTTTTAACATCAAAAATTGCATCATTTTAAACTATTAAACTTATTGTCAAAACAATGTTTCACTCGTTTGAAGTAATTCAAACGAGATCCACAGTTTAAAAATAAAATTTTAATCAAATATATTGTATATCTAGCTAGAGAAAAACAGAATAAGCTAAAAAATAACATAAAAATAGATTTTATATTCCAATGTAAATTAGGAAACCTTTTTTGTTGCGGATCACATTCTATTCAATAATTTCAGTTGTGTTAAAATGGCTGTGGTAAGTAATACAAAACCCCTGTTTTAAATCAATAAATTTATAATTAAAGTAGCACTAGTATAGACTAATCATAAAATTAAGAGCCTGATTGTAAGCATTTACCACTTCTGCAAATTTAAAAAAGTACATTTTTAGATAAAAAGTGCCTAACGACTTTGGCACCAAGGGCCGAATTTTGGCCAGCGTGCCAACCCCGCTGCATTTGTGTGTTGTTTTTAATGTACACTGAATTTGAATTTTTTAACAAACTTTGATACAATTTCTTTTCAACTATTTTACTACTAGCTTTATTTTATAAGAGCAAAGTAAGTTCTTCTAAAACTTTTACAATGTAAATTAATATTTATTAAAGTTTAGTTCGGTTGATTTATTGCTAACTAACACGTCACGGGCCAGAAGTTCCTGCTTGAACGGCTGTTCTTTTCCAAACTCAATTGAAAAAACATTTTTTTTTTAGATGTACGGTATTTCTTTGTGCTCATACATAGAGAGCTATACTATTTAGCTTTTGTGATTTAACAGCGTAAAATTCTGAGTTTAACCGTAAATTGTACTTACTTGCGTCAGTATTTACAGCTTTGAAACTATGTTACTGTCTAAATGAAGCTTGTCAAACAATGTTTAGAAATTTCTTTCGTTTCAAGATACTTTTGATGAAAAAGCGGTTTATTCTAACTGAAACAAAAAAACATGGTAAATAAGATGTGTTTTCAATAAATCAAACGTTTATTAAATTGTTAGGTAGAAGCTGTCGGAAATGTTTGAATTTACTTCAGAACCTGGTTTTTACTGTTTTAGGTATTAAATTTACTTGCATCCTCACAATGTTATAAAATTTTTCAATACGATTAACTAAATGAGTTTTATTGATGTTTGTTGATTTTAATTTATTTAACGAACATTTTTAAAACAATTGGCAAGAGTAGTCATAAAAACAGCAATAAATGGAAAGGGCATGAACTGACATCACTTTAATAAATAGTTTAAATCAATGTTTTGCGTGCAAAGCTCTACTATGCTATTTAAAAAAATAAAAAATAAAATGGATTAAGTGGTAAATATTAATTAAGTTATTATTAAACTACTTTTTCTTTTGACTAGTTCTTCGGTGATAAACTGAGTTAAAAGATGCTTATATGATTTTTAATTAAGATTCAAATTTTATGACAATTTTAATAAAACTCGTTTTTTTGAAAGTTCTTTGAAATACTATTCACATTTGGACAATTCAAATTCTGACATTTTAAGTTTTATAAATTTTATAATTTGTTAATTATGTTTTTTTATTTCAATTAGTTGAACAAATAAATGATATATTTAAGAATTTGTGAGAAAATAAAAAACTATTTTGGATATATTAATGGTTTTCTCTTTAGACTTTGAATATTGTTTGGTTAGAAATAAAATAGTTGGTGTTATTATTCTTAAACTCAAGTTAAAAATATATCGCAATCTCTTTTTTGATGACACTATTAAAATAATAGTAAAATATTAAAAGTTACTATAACAAGCTTTTGTGTAAGGTTCTGTTTAAATTATTTTAGCTTAAAACTATTTTACTTATATATTACCTTTTATTTTATTGTCCTGGATAAGACGTTTGAAGGTATCCGTGGTGTGCGACTCGATAACTGATTGGTTTTTTCGTGCACCAGGGCTTAGGACCAAATATTTTGAGCGTCATTTTTGTCGTTCAATAAACTATATATAATTATATGCAGTCTTTATCCCACGTTTATATCACGTTTTTATATTTTTGTCATTTAAATTTCATAGTGAATTTTATTCGACAATAGATTTAGAGAAATTTTACAATAAATCTAAAATTTAATTTTTAAGAGGCAATACTCACATCTACATTCTGCCGCTTTTAAAAGCCCTTGAGATTTAACCATAACCAGAAAGAATAGGGGGTTATGAAAAATAAACAGTAGTAGAAGTTCTTAATAAACAAAGTATCATAGGGAAGAAAATAGTAAGTCACACATTATTAGTGGCTAAATTCAAGTATACAATGTCAAAATAAATCTGACAAATTATAAGTCACTCACAAGATTATTGACATTGTATGAGTACAAATAAGTTACATTAAGTTATGACCAATTTTAAGTCAAAGTAAGTCATATTTAATTCATGTAAGGCTCATTATTCTTAAAAACATAATATAAAGTTAATAATTATTGGTAATTAAGACAGCAAAGATCAATAACATACTGAAATCTTTAGCAGTTTGTATTATAAGGAAGTTTAGGAATGACATTTGAGTGATTTCTTTGATTTTATTTAGTTTTTATATATATCTGTTTTTCAAAAGCTGCAATGTAAATAGTAGGTTTTAACACATGTTTAATACAAATTTTAAATTTAAAGTGAATTTTTAAAGTTCTGGTAAACACATTAGTTATTTTAATCATTAAAACTAAAATGTTTTTAAAACTATAAGAAAAGAAATAGTCATTATTTTCTAACTTACCTTTTACTTTTAGAAACATTAAAGGCAGTTTTCAGACCATAACAGAAATTCTTTGTTTAATTTCAGAATTAAGTGACTTTTCAATCGATTCAATACTATCTTTAATGCCCATAAAGTAGGTTAACATACCTTTCATTTCCTTCATCTCATCTCTCAATTCATTTTTTTATCTTGCTTGCCCTTGCGAGTTGCTATTTTAACTTATATTGTTTTTATTAAATAACTCCTTTTTCAATATAAGTTGATAATAATACAACTCTCACAGTATACTTCATCAATTAAAATATCAAATCACAGTAGATCTAAACTAAAAAACTTCACATCCCGGTAGATTGCAACGATACAACTATCACGTCACAGTAGATCGCAGTAATACAACTATCACATCACAGTAGACAGCAATGTTAAAACTATCACATCACACTAGATTTCAACGGTATAAATACCTAAATAAAAACTATTGGAAAATCCTAGTTATAGTGATAATTTTAAAATGGTTATTTTAAATTGGCCAAGACTTCTAGAAAAAAACATTTATTTAAACGTAAGAAAACTCTAAAAAGTATTAAATCTTTTAAAGAGCTGCCTCAAAATTTTTTTGTTGTATTAAAAGACATGACTTATTAAATACTAATTAAATTTTTAGAATTTATTTTTGCAGTAATTTCAATTTATTTTAAATTTAATTCTAGAGATTGTAAGGACATTTGTTGAGTTCTAAAGCAATACTACTTCTTTTATAGAATTGCTTCAAAATTTATTTTAGATTATAAAATACCTGTGATGTGATAGTTGTATTGTTGCAGTCTACTGATATGTGATAGTTGTATTTTTTTGATTTATTGTGATGTGATAGTTTTATTGTTATAGTCTACTGTGATGTGATAGTTGTTCAGTTGCAAACTACTGTGATGTGGTAGTTGTATTGTTGCGATCGACTGTGATGTGATAGTTCTACAGTTGCAAACTACTGTGATGTGTTAGTTGTACAGTTACAAACTACTGTGATGTGTTAGTTGTATCGTTGCAGTCTACCGTGATGTGATAGTTGTGTTGTTGCGATTACTGTGATGTGATAGTTGTACAGTTGCAAACTACTGTGATGTGATAGTTGTATGTTTGTAATCTACTGTGATGTGATAGTTGTATGATTGTGATCCACTTTGATGTAATAGTTGTATCATTGCGGTCTACTGTTGTGTGATAATAGTTTCATTGATTTATCAACTTTATAACTTGTTGCTTAAAAATATCTGGTAAACTTTCAACTATTATAGATTAGTATATTTATAGAGCATAATTTATTTTAAAACTTTAAAATTAATAAAACTAAGTTTTAACTAGTTCTGTTTATAAAAAATCAAAATTATCAGGAATAATTTTAGTATTAAGGGTTGTTTAAATTAGTGAGCAACTTTAGCAATTTACAAGTTTTTATAAGTTTTATAAAGAGTTGAAAACAAACTTGTGAGCCAATATTTTGTATGTTGCATATCTTAAATCTTTTTCATTATAGAGTTTTGATAACAACTTGAATAAAGCGTTGCGAAACTCAAAGCTTTACTAAGTATCACAATTTTTTAAAGATTAACTGCTTAGACCTAGACTCATTTTATTTCGTCCTAATACTCAAATGGAGACTTAAATATCTAACAGTATTCCTCTGTACAATATAGTAGAATTATTAATACTGTTTGTATATGTACAGTTATTTAAAGCATCTAGAAACAATCTCTAAGTTTTACTAAGTAATCAGTTTTTTATATTAAAAATAACTTCATAATGTTCGTAGGTTTAAAATGTTATTTCATACAACCTTTAATATTTCTAAAATCAAGTTAACAACTTTTCACTATTATTCTATATTTGATTATTCGCAGCTTTTCTGTATATGACTTTATGATGGTTTTCAAAAGATTCGTTTAAAATAATGTTTTATGGTCTAATTGATGAATTTTAGTGCTATCGTGACGTCGTAAAGTTTGTAGTTGACTTTGCAGCAGTCTTTTCTAACAGCCGTCTGTTCAAAGCAATCTTGGATGAGAACGCAAAGAAAGACTTTCAAAATGTCAAACGGTTTGTTAGTATCGAGTATTTGGAAAAAAGTGTGTTGCAATATTTCTTCAGTGTTTACCGCAAACAGTAAAGCATCTTCTACTCAGTTTTGAGTTGAAATAATGATAGGGATGTTTATCAGCGAATTGAATGAGGTTTCATGGTAAGATAAATGGCGTATAGTTTCGTTCGAAAAACCCTAATCGGTGACGAAATTATGTTTTTGAATGCCTGTATTCAGCGATTAAGTGAAGAAAAGTAAAGATTATGCCTCAAATTTTATGTTACAGTTTCTTCGTTTAAATTGTAATTTTTTTATAACTTTTTTAACAGTGAACTAATTTAATCGTAACTTTTAAATGTTTTTGTCATTTTGACTTCAATTTTGTTGATTTTTAGACCTGAAATCTGTGTTTAAGTTGTTACAAATTGTTTTGAAATAATTTTATTTCGCTAGTTAAATGTTACGCTGTATCTCCTTTGTAGATAAAATCTGGCGGGAGATGTATAAGGATTTATCCAGCTTTCATTATGTTTTGTATTACAGATTTAATCATTCTTGTAATTAGTTTGTGAATAAACTCAACCAAGAAAGATATATTTATTAAAAAAGAAGCTATTTTTACTAAAAACTTTAAGTTAACTGATATTTAAATTAGTCTATTTTTATAGTGAGGTTAACATTGTAAACAGAGTATACACTGCTTATTTATTATTTACTTAATAAATTAAATTGTTATATTATTAACTGTTTTTTCTTCGTTTTTTGTTATTTATTTTATTTTTAATATAGTTTATAATTTTCATTTAAGAATTAGTTAGTTATTTTCTAAAAAAAGCTATATCTTACTTTTTTATAAAAAATTGTTTATTATATGTTTAGCTAGATGGTTTTTTATACTAAGTTTTAGCATTTATGTTGTAAAAAATCAATTATAACTGTTAAACTACTATGAATCACCAAGCTTTCTAAGTTTTTTTTTGAATTTTAAGTTCTAAAAGATAAAGCTGATGCATCCTATGTTTTTTTTTCTTAGTAGGAGGTAAGCATACTCCAGTGACCCTACCAACGCCACGCCCCTGCCTCAATCATTAGGCGTAAAATCAGTTTTAATTTTAAACTGCAAAACCGTTTAAGGTGATGAGTCTTGTTTTTGTTCTTTTATTATTACGTCATAAGAAGTTTCAATTTTTTTTTTCGTATATGACATTTTAAACTTACTATTGGTTATTTAATACAAAAATACAAAGAAAAATTAAAGAGATTTAACAATTAATAATTTTAGTTATTTAAAATATTTATTTAAACATAATTTCTCTATAACTTGTCTAAACTTTAAATTGTTATAAAAGAACTGTTTTTAAATTTGTAAGGTTACTTACATACTTAAATTAAACGATATGTTCAGACTGAACAAATTGCTTCTCTCTGATTAAAGGACTAACGGTCCAACAACTATATTTGTGTCAATAAAAGTGAAACTGTATAAGTTATTTAATTTCAAAAATTAAAAATCAATTGATTGTATAAAATCTTAAAAATAAACATATGAAAACTAGGCTCATAATATAGTTTTATTTTTACGTACAACTAAAATCTTTCAAAAACCCCATTAAAAATCAATAATTTCCTTATTAAACAATATATAAGCTAAACTGAATCATAGACAAACTGAAAAATAGTTTGTTTTTAAACTTAAAACAATATCGAATAATTACTATTACAGTTTGATCTAATTATGCATTATGACTAAAATTATACTATTTTTAAATTTGTAACGTTTATATTTATTTAAAATCGTAAATAAGACTGAATCATTTTTTCAAAATATTAAAAATAAACAATTCATAAAAACGTTCAACCAGATATCACGTGGCTTTGTCACCCTCGATACGGATGAAGTGGTCGAAACTGCTTACTTAAATTATTAAGTTTAATAACAAACTATATGAGTTATAATCACTTATTTGATCTACGGTTTTTTATGCTAGTCTGACTAAACTTTAATTTTTTTTTATCTATCTGAAACAAAAGTTCAAGTGTTTTTTTTTAATATTTTTTGTTATTAGATACTTACAACTTTAATGTTGTTTTTTAAGTTACTTGTATTAAAATACTTTTTCTGTTATTATAACTTACTAATTATATATACGAATATTCTATTTTAGATAAAATACTTTTTACAGGATCTGTATGTAGCTTGAAGCAGAAATTTTAAACTAGGGGATTATTTTGAAAAGAGTAAATTGTGCCAAAGTTTTGAATAGAAGTTAGGTAATTCTGAAAAATAGTTTAGAGTCTTCAATAATATACTGTTTTTATGTAAGCAAGTAATAATGATCCATAATAAGTTAACGGATTAATTAAATAACAGTAATAGCAATAGTTGAATAGTTAATTTTTTGTTTAATTTCAGAGTTTTCCAACAATTTTTTTTTAATTTTCTGTTCATGAAGTTAAGTGACTTTTTAACTAAGTCAATACTCTCTTTTATGCCCATTAAGGAGGTTAACATACCTTTCATTTCCTTCATTATATCTCTTAATTAATTTTGTGTATCTTGCTTGCCCTTGCGAGTTGCAATTTTTATTTTTATTGTTTTAAATAACTCCTTTTTCAATATAAGTTTATAATTATACAACTATCACAGTATATCTCGATAAAGAAAAAAAAAACGAACAGTAGATCTAAACTAAAAAACTTTGACATTCCAGTAAGTTGCAACAATACAACTGTCACGTCACATTAGATCGCAATGTTACAACTATCACATCAGAGTAAATCTAAACAATACAACTATCACATCACAGTAGAAAGCAAGGTTACAACTATCACATCACAGTAGATCGCAACAAAACAACTATCACATTACAGTAGATCGCGATAATACAACTAATACATCACAATAGATCGCAACGATATAAATACCAAAAAAAATTATTGGAAAATCCTAGTTACAGTGATAATTTTATGATTGTTATAATAAAATTGGGAAAAAAATTTAAGAAAAACTATTTATTTAAACGTAATAAAACTCTAAAAAGTATTAAATCTTTTAAAGAGCTGCTTCAAGTTTTTTTTGTTATATTAAAAGACATGATTTATTAAATACTTATTTAATTTTTAGAATTTTCTTTTTTGCAGTAATTTCAATTTATTTTAAATTTTACTTAGAGAATGTAAAAACATTTGTTAAGTTCTAAAGCAATACTACTTCTTTTAAAGAATTATTGCTTTAAAGGTTTTTTCGATTATAAAAATCCTGTGATGTGATAGTTGTATTGTTGCAGTCTACTGATATGTGATAGTATTGTTGTTATAGTCTACTGTGATGTGGTAGTTGTATTGTTGCGATCGACTGTGATGTGATAGTTGTACAGTTGCAAACTACTGTGATGTGATAGTTGTACAGTTACAAACTAATGTGATGTGTTAGTTGTATCGTTGCAGTCTACTGTGATGTGATAGTTGTATTGTTGCGGTCTACTGTGATGTGATGGTTGTGCAGTTGCAAACTACTGTGATGTGATAGTTGTATTGTATTTTTATGATAGTTGTATTGTATTTTTATAGTCAAATACGATGTGATAGTTGTATCATTACGGTCTACTGTGGTTTGATTGTTGTTTTATTGATTTATCATTTTTATAACTTGTTGCTTAAAAAAATATCAGCTAAATTCTAAACACTTATAGATTAGTATATTAATAGAGCAAGATTTTTTTAAAAACTTTAAACTAATGTAAACTAAATTTTAACTAGTTCTGTTTAAAAAAAATCAAAATAATCCGGTATAATTTTAGTATTAAGGGTTGTTTAAATTAGTAAGCAGCTTCTACAATTTACAAGTTTTTATAAGTTATATTAAGTATTGAGAACAAACTTGTTAGCCAATATTTTGTTTGTTACATATCTTAAACCTTTTTCACTCTAGATGTTTGATAACAACTTGAATAAAGTGTTACGAAACTCAAAGCTTTACTAAGTATAACAATTTTTTGATGATTAACTACTTAAACCGAGAAATATTTTATTTCGTCCTAATAATTGGGTGGAGACTTAAATATCTAACAGTAGTCCTCTACAGACAATAAAGTAGAATTATTAAGATCATTTGTATATGTACAGTTATTTAAAGCATCTAGATACGATCTCTAAGATTTATTAGGTAAACCAGTTTTTTATATTAAAATAATTTCATAATGTTAGTTGTTTTTAAATCATACAACTTTTAATATTTCTAAAATCAAGTAAACAGCTTTTCAACAACAAATCATACTAAAACATACATGAACACTGAAACTATATAAAATATATCTAAATTATTACTTGCAATAGCAAGCAAAAAAGATAAGTAAAAGCTTTAGGGCAAAGAAAAATGAGGCGAAAGAAATTATTTAGATATGGAAAGATTAGACGTGAGCTTGTTTATAACATTAAAGTATAAGGTACCGCACAAGAGATTAAATTGTATCCGTCGTATGTACTTAACATACGAACGTTTTATAAATCAGGCACTTTAAATAAACTTTTAAGGGCTTCATTTTTTGTCTTTCAGTAAACTTAAATTGCAATTCAAGTATAATTAAAACAGTTTTAAAATTTTAAATAAAACGTTTAGCCTAAAAGAAATTTTGGTAAAAACTAGATGGTGTTAACATTTAAAACAAGAAAACAAGAAAAGTTTCCAAAAACAGCTAATAAGAGATATTATGTAAAAATAACATTTGGTTCTTTCTACCCTATGGCCTTAGAAGATTAAAGTTTAAATTGTTTTAATAGTTATTTCTTAAAGTAAAGAAGTAACATAGATGTTACTACTTTTCCGTAGATGTTTTAAATATTTTATGTTTTTCCTTCACCGAGATTAAAATTTCTAGATAACTTTGTACCTAGCTATAAAAAAAAATATCAAAAGTTTTGATAAATAAATTATAGTCTTGCAAAAGAAGTAAGGCACAAAGTTATTATACTATTCCCTTATTATCTAGTTCAGCAATTCTTAACCAAGGGTAAATTTGTCCCTAGGGGTAAATTCCATTGTTCTAGAATGTAAACTTTCTTGATTACATTTATGTAAATTAGTTTTTTTTTCATTTGTATAAGTAAATGTTTGACTGTTCATTTTACTTAGAATAGTTAAAAATAACAGCTTAGTATTAAAATGTTGAATTGGATAAAGTTCGTATAACACAGTTATAGTTCAAGTTTCAAAAAAAATGTTTTGATAATTTTCTTTAAAATACTTTTAGTCATTTTTAAAATTTATTTCAAGTTTAAGTTTCAAACATTTATTTAGTATTAATGCTTGATTAACAGTTAAACTAAACTGACTCAGGATGCGTTTAATTTCAAAAAATGAAAAATTATTGAAAATAGTAAAAAGCGTTATTAAGTTACTATAGTGCTAGTTAGATAAGAAGATTAGGTTAAACAAGAATTTTCTAGAATAACGAAGTATAAATAGAAGTTTGTGATTTTTAAGCTCTTAAGTTTCTATTTACTTATTCCTATGCACAAAATGTCTTGATTACATAATTCCGTTAAACTTTTACCCGAACTTTAATTTATTTAAATTTACTGTGAATTACATTTTATCGAACTTTTAAAATCTTAATATTATTATGTTTTAAGCTTAGTTGTATTTTAAAAGTTTCTTATTAAACTCCAGTAAAATTGAAAGAAAGTACTTGTCGTTGTTTTTATATAAGATCTTTTAGAAAAAAAAATTAGGTATTAATAAATATTTACAAATATTAAAAAATTTCAATTTCATTTAACTCTAATTATTAAACTACTAAGTTAGAGCCTATAAACCAACTTAAAGTTTTGAAGCTAGAGGTTAATAAATTTACTTTTGAAATAAAAACTATTCATTAAAATTACTTATCCTTGAAGACTGACTTAGACTATATTTATATTTTAAAATTTTTTAAATGTTTTGAAAAATGTAAAAAAAAAAGGAATTTTCAATATTAGTTAGCTAATGATTTTTTGTTTATTAATTTAACTAATAGGTACATTAATCTAAAGTTTTTAAAATTAAAAGTCTAATTTGCAATATATCTCAATTAAATTATTTATTGTTAAGTGAGCTAGTTGTAATAGCTGAGAATGTAAACTGGTTTATTATAAAGTAATATTTAGACAAAAGAAGTATAGTTCAAGTTTCTTTATTCATCATTGAGATGTTTTGTTTTTTATTTATTTTTTCATTATAACTATCAAGTTTTTTTTTAATTTTGTTTGATATTTGTTTTAGTGATGTAGGTTTATAAATGTTTCCTATTTATTTTATGGCATAAAAAATCAGTTTAAGTGACTTTGGATAGATGTTTTCTCCTACAATTAGATAATTGATTTATAACAACATGATTATAAAAATAAAAGGATTATAATCAGCTTTAAATATTGTTTTACAAGATATTAATCTGAATAGAAATTGCATCAGAAATATTTTAATTATAAAACCTTACTTTAACAAAAGGAGTATTCAATATATTTAAATGAAATTAAGAGAGCTAGGAGTAACATCTTAGAATGTACAGCAGAAATAAGCAAATTTTTTTTTTATTAATTGAGAATACTTTTAATCTCTAGGCAAGAATTTTTTTAGAATTTAAAATTAATTTTATTAATGTGCTAAGATAAGTATGGTTAGTAGTACTTAAATTGAGACTGTAAGTATGTTCAATGGTACAATACTAGTATGCAGTTTTAATAAAGTTTTATACACTGACTTATTTAAAAGTTTAAACAGGTAAAACCTTTAAAAAATTTATTGTATAAATAATGACATTTTTTAATTAAATCAGTTATTTTTTTTGTTATTGAAGTTTTGAAATTTTAAATAGCAAATATATTTTTAAGTTTATGGATGTCAATCATTTCTAATATGGGTAATTTTGAGCTTATTTTAAACTTAAAAATTAAATTAGATCAAAAGATAATTTGCAGCCTAGCAATTTTCAGGTAAGTTTAGAACTGTAAAAAAATATTAAGGTACTTTCTTGGCTTAAAAATTAAATTTTCTTAAAGTTCAGGTTATGTATTACTTTCTAAATACTATCATTTTTTAAAGATATGTTTTATAAATGTTGGAATCAATAGTTACTTACTTTTTATATGGAATTATTTTTGTTTAAACTTTCTCATAAACACAAGATGAATTCGGCTAGTTTTTTCTTTTAAGTCAATTGGGCTGTAATTTTAAACTTAAATGTTTGCAAAACTTTATGAATTTAGACAGCTATTACAAAAACAAAATGTTCTTTGGTTGATACAATTTCAGTCAGTTTTTAAACTTCAAACTTTGAAAATTATTTAACTTTAGGTAGCTGTGACTAGTTTTACATATTAGAAATAGTAATTAAGTTATCATAGTTACTTGTAACATAACACTATTACAAAAATTACTGTTCAGTTTTGTTCTGCTTTAGTAGAGTCATTAATTTGTTTTTTTTTAATTTCAGTACAGGAACAAGATTTATAAGTACTAGATTTGTTTAGTTATAAAATACTTAAGCTTACTTGGACTTATTTAAGTAAAAAGTAAAGTATTTAGCGGTCAATGAATTCATATAATTTATTTTCAATACACCTTTCAATTATCTAGAAATTATTTTTGAATACACATTGCATAACAAACACTTTGTTTTAAATTTAAAACGAATGAAAGATAAAAAAACAGACAAGTTTTCATTTACAAATATCTACATTAAGTTGTCAAATTTATAAAAGTTCATTAAAAAGTAGCTTAATAGTTTACAGAAATATATAAAATCCTCAAAATGATTGATCCAAGCACCAGTTCAAACCCTGAATTTTTCAAAACACTTCACACTTCCATTGAGTGGCTGGTTGATTTTGAAGAAAAAGTTCTCAAGGGAAATGTTGTTCACAAGATGCAAGTCGTTGACGCAAATTACACTCAATTAGTAAGTAACTGTTTAAATCATAACTTAACAAAATGACTATGGATTTTTTATAATATGAAGGTATTTTTTTCCATATACAATAACATCAGTTCTGGTTTAAGAATAATTTTAACATTTTAGCACATATTTTTGACCCAATCATAATTTTAGTACTCCGCATTATTTTTATAATAGATGCTATTGAATTATTTTACCAAATATTTAAACTACAAACAGGTTTTGGATGCAGATGAACTCACAATATCTAGGTTGCAAGTCAATGGCGAGTCTGCAGAATATTCAACTTGTGACGGAAAATTTGGAACGGCATTGAACATCCAGCTGCCGAAGTTTAATGAGTAAGTTTAATAATAAATCACTTTAAGTTTTAAGAAAACTTCTCCAACATATTTGCAAATATTTCAAACTACACAACTTCTAACAGAAATGAAACGTTTGAGCTGAAAATTTCTTACAAAAACTCACCTAAAGCAGAGGCAATTCAATGGATGAAAGCTGAACAGACCATGAGTAAAACTCACCCTTACATGTACAGCCAGTGTGAGGTAATAAACAATATTTGCTTTTTTTTGCTGCATATAATTAAGCGTTTATCTGAAATAATTAGTTGAAAACTTTTGAGTAATAAAAGTTTTATAATTTTTTTATTATAAGTGTGAAGTAAAACTTAATGATTATTTTTTAATTTTGAATCAATTTATCATTTACGTAGGTTAGGTTTTGGTAAAATGAAAAAATTAATTCAAGTGTTATATAAAAAATACACAGTAATGAAAAATGTTACTATCATGAGTTTAAACAGATTTTTTTTTTAATCTTTATAGGCAATTTATGCTCGTACGATGATGCCTTGCCAAGATACACCTGCAGTTAAATCCACGTTTGATGCAAAAGTTAGTTTAATATCACTAAATTTATTTAGGAAAGCTTGCTATCCAATTTAAGTATTTCTTAAAAGAAATATAATAAACGTTTATTTATTCGTCTGCTTGAAAGCACAAAACTTTTGTTGTCTCACTGTAAACAACTTTGCAAACGTAATAGTGTTTTAAAATTTACCTTATAATTTACATTGAAATTTCGAGTACCTTGGTCATCTCAAGTTTTTAACCTCCATAAATCAACTTAACATAATTTAGGTATCGGTAAAAACGCCAATAGTGGTTCTGATGGGCGGAGTTAAAAGCCAGGATAAGACGGTGAATGAAGACGGAACTACCACTTACTACTACGAGCAGAAAGTTCCCATTCCCGCCTACCTGATCGCAATTGTGGCGGGAAACCTGGTTTCGCGAAAGATCGGGCCGAGATCGAGCGTGTGGTGCGAAGAAGAAATGGTCGAAAAAGCGCAGTGGGAGTTCGAGGAGGTAAGTTACTAAAATTTTCAAAACTTTCTGTTTCTGTGTAAACATTCTTTTTTTTAAACTAATGCTTAGAAGTATTGATTTTTATGTAAGATATCATTAAATATATTAAACAAAACTCATTAAATTATTTTGATGCAAAAAATTTATACAGACAGAGGAGTACATACAGACGGCAGAGGCAATGGTCGGTCCATACTTGTGGAAAACTTACGACCTGCTCGTACTTCCTCCTTCTTTTCCTTTTGGCGGCATGGAAAATCCGAACCTGACTTTTGTCACACCTGGACTTATCGTTAGTAATTTGCTTATAAAAATATACATATATGGTTTTAAGCATCTGTAAAACTCTGGTCTTTAAAATTAGCAAAAAAAAATTTAAATCAATTCATTGTAAATGACAATAATAAACCTTTCAATATTTTAAGATTCTGTTTTAGAAACAATATTAAACTCAAAAAATCAGTTAATAAGAAAAAATTATACAAATTGTATAGCCTTGAACAGTTGTAAATAATTTTAAACTAATAAAAGATTTGCAATTTTTTTCAATAAAGTTATGCCGGAGAGTTTTATCATTTTTATTTACACTAAATATAACAGACCGGAGATCGTTCATTAACTTCCGTTGTCGCCCACGAAATATCGCACAGTTGGACTGGAAACCTTGTAACCAACAAGTCTTGGGAAGACTTTTGGTTGAACGAAGGTTTCACCATGTTTCTCGAGCGTAGAATCATTGAAAAGACGAAAGGCAGAAAAGAGGCACAACTTAACGCGATCAAAGGAACCCGAGATCTTGAAGATACCGTATGTGCTTGATTTGACTAACTTGAATTACTAAAAACAATAAGGCGGTTGCTCATTTGAGTTATCGATAAAATTCAATGTGTTGAAAATTCAAACCAATTGATAATTTGCAAAATTATAGTTTGATCTTTAAAGAATTCTAAAACTTATTGGTTTAAAGTTATAAATATCAAAAAACATTTTTTAGATCAAACTCATGGGTGCAACAAATCCCCTGACATGTTTGGTTCCTGACCTGTCGACCACCCACCCGGAAGACGCGTTTTCTCGCGTTCCCTACGAAAAAGGCTTCACTTTCTTGTACTACTTGGAAAGCATTTTGGGTGGCGCTGAAGTCTTCGAAGCTTACCTGCTGAACTACGTGAACCACTTTAAGTACAAGTCGCTTTCCACAGGCGAGTGGAAGGAGCACTTGTACCAGTACTTCAGCGACAAGGTTTGTTGTTTATTTAAAAGTAGACAATGTACAAAAAAGAGTTATTTTTTGTAAAAAGAATTATGCAAGTTGTTTTTAAGCAAAACAAAAAAAAACAGATCTAAAGCAACAAAAAACAAAAAGCTTATTTTCTCAAAAAATTGTAAATTTACAACACTTTGATACCAACTGAATAAATTTTACAGCACGATGTACTTAACAAAGTTGACTGGGATACCTGGATGTACACTCCTGGAATGCCTCCTGTAATTCCTGATTACGATGATTCCTTGTTGAAAACCTGCAAAGATCTTTGTAACAAATGGGTTGAAGTTTGTAATGTTTTCATTTTACTAACATAATTTGCTTTTTCTTTTGCTTGTATTTAAAATAATTATATCCTGTGAATTTTTATTTACACAATATCATGCTTTAGTGGTTTAAATTCATACTTAGTAAAGTAACGTATTGTGTTATTTATCTGAAACTAAACTATTTTGTAGGCCAAAGATACTGGCAATTTCATAGCGAAAGAAGTTGAAGATTTGTCTCCTTTGCAGAAGTTGGTATTTCTTAGAGAGCTTTCGACCCAGGTTTGATATACAATAGTTAATGACTCTTTGTTAAATAATATCCCTTAGCCAGTGTTTAAGTACTTACTAAGTTTAAGACTAAGAAGCTAACAATTGTCCAGGAAACAACACTGTCTGCAGACAAGTTGGCTGCAATGGAAAGCTTGTACCAGTTCTCAACGAGCCCCAACGTCGAACTGCAGAGCTGCTGGTTCGAGCTCGCGTTGAAAGGACACTTGCAGAGCCAAGCGGACGCGGCAATCAAGTACGCCGTGATGCAGGGAAGGGAAAAGTTTATCAGGCCGGTGTACCGAGCCCTGTACGCGTGGGAGGTGACCAGGCCGATGATAATCGAAGCGTACAACGAGAACGTGTCCACAATGCACCCAATTACCGCGCAAAGACTCAAGAAAGACCTTCATCTCGAGTAGAAGTTTTTGTCGTTTTTTAGTTTTAATGAGTTTTGTGCGGAAGCTTGTTATAAAATATTTTTTTTTTCAATCGTAGGTTTTATATAATAAAGTTGATTCATTTTATAGTGTTGTATTTTTAAAATAGTTTTTAAATATCAAACTAAAAAATTAAAATTGAAATAGGAGGTTACAAAAAATAAAATTTACACTGTTTTTACTATAAAATGTACTTATCTGAAAATTTCAAGTGGGATAGGAAAAATAAAAATAATTACTATGGAGCATTTATAAGTAACAGTTTTACTGAAAGGAACTTTTTCATGAATCGATAATTCTAAAAAATAGTATAAAAATAATAAAGCGTAATTGTAATTTAATGGCCACTAAATAATCGCTTATACTGAAATGAATTGAAACTAAGGATACTTTTTTAAATAATTGATGGTTGTGCTCGATAAATATAATAATTTATAACAAATATATACTTTTTTTATAAATTTTTATTAAAGGATGCAAAATAAGAAATAGCTCCATTTGAAATAACAAACTTTGAATAAGTTAAAAAATTAGGATGATAATGCTGGTACGACACCATAACTAAACTAGTTTAAATTTTAAAATGAAATTATTTTTAACATCAAAAATTGCATTATTTTAAACTATTAAACTTATTGTCCAAACAATGTTTCACTCGTTAAAAGTAATTCAAACGAGATCCACAGTTTAAAAATAAAATTTTGATCAAATATATTGTATATCGCTATATATATATAGCTAGAGAAAAACAGAACAAGTTAAAAAATAACATAAAAATAGATTTTATATACCAATGTAAATCAGAAAACCTTTTTTTGTTGCGGATCACATTCTATTTAATAACTCAGTTGTGTTAAAATGGTTGCGGTAAGTAATATAATACCCCTGTTTTAAACCAATAAATTTATCATTAAAATAGCACTAGTATAGACTAATCATAAAATTGAGAGCCTGATTGTAAGCATTTACCACTTCTGCTATTTTGAAAAGTACATTTTTAGATAAAAAGTGCCTAACGACTTTGGCACCAAGGGCCGAATTTTGGCCAGCCTGTCAACCCCCGCTGCATTTGTATGTTTGTTTTAATGTACACTTAATTTGAACTTTATAGCAAACTTCGATACAATTTCTTTTCAACTATTTTACTACTAGCTTTATTTTATAAGAGCAAAGTAAGTTCTTCTAAAACTTTTACAATGTAAATTAATATTCATAAAAGTTTAGTTCGGTTGAATTATTGCTAACTAACACGTCACGGGCCAGAAGTTCTTGCTTGAACGGCTGTTCTTTTCCAAACTCAATTGAAAAAACTTTTTTTTTTTAGATGTACGGTATTTCTTTGTGCTCATACATAGAGAGCTATACTATTTAGCATTTGTGATTTAACAGCGTAAAATTCTGAGTTTAACCGTAAATTGTACTTACTTGCGTCAGTATTTACAGCTTTGAAACTATGTTACTGTCTAAATGAAGCTTGTCAAACAACGTTTAGAAATTTCTTTCGTTTCAAGATACTTTTGATGAAAAAGCGGTTTTTTTTAACTGAAACAAAAAAACATGGTAAATAAGATGTGTTTTCAATAAATCAAACGTTTATTAAATTGTTAGGTAGAAGCTGTCGGAAATGTTTGAATTTACTTCAGAACATGGTTTTTACTGTTTTAGGTATTAAATTTACTTGCATCCTCACAATGTTATAAAATTTTTCATTACGATTAACTAAATGAGTTTTATTGATGTTTGTTGACTTTTAATTTATTTAACGAACATTTTTAAAACAATTGGCAAGAGTAGTCATAAAAACAGCAATAAATGGAAAGGGCATGAACTGACAGTTCTTTAATAAATAGTTTAAATCAATGTTTTGCGTGCAAAGCTCTACTATGCTATTTAAAAAAATAAAAAATAAAATGGATTAAGTGGTAAATATTAATTAAGTTATTATTAAACTACTTTTTCTTTTGATTAGTTCTTCGGTGATAAACTGAGTTAAAAGATGCTTATATGATTTTTAATTAAGATTCAAATTTTATGACAATTTTAATAAAACTCGTTTTTTTTGAAAGTTCTTTGAAATACTATTCACATTTGGACAATTTAAATTCTGACATTTTAAGTTTTATAAATTTTATAATTTGTTAATTATGTTTTTTTATTTCAATTAGTTGAACAAATAAATGATATATTTAAGAATTTGTGAGAATATAAAAAAATATTTTGGATATATTAATGGTTTTCTCTTTAGACTTTGAATATTGTTTGGTTAGAAATAAAATAGTTGGTGTTATTATTCTTAAACTCAAGTTAAAAATATATCGCAATCTCTTTTTTGATGACATTATTAAAATAATAGTAAAATATTAAAAGTTACTATAACAAGCTTTTGTGTAAGGTTCTGTTTAAATTATTTTAGCTCAAAACTATTTTACTTATATATTACCTTTTATTTTATTGTCCTGGATAAGACGTTCGAAGGTATCCGTGGTGTGCGACTCGATAACTGATTGGTTTTTTTGTGCACCAAGGCTTAGGACCAAATATTTTGAGCGTCATTTTTGTCGTTCAATAAACTGTATATAATTATATGCAGTCTTTATCCCACTTTTATATCACGTTTTTATATTTTTGTCATTTAAATTTCATAGTGAATTTTATTCGACAATAGATTTAGAGAAATTTTACAATAAATCTAAAATTTAATTTTTAAGAGGCAATACTCACATCTACATTCTGCCGCTTTTAAAAGCCCTTGAGATTTAACCATAACCAGAAAGAATAGGGGGTTTTAAAAAATAAACAGTAGTAGAAGTTCTTAATAAACAAAGTATCATAGGGAAGAAAATAGTAAGTCACACATTATTAGTGGCTAAATTCAAGTATACAATGTCAAAATAAATCTTACAAATTATAAGTCACTCACAAGATTATTGACAGTGTATGAGTACAAATAAGTTACATTTAGTTATGACCAATTTTAAGTCAAAGTAAGTCATATTTAATTCATTTAAGGCTCATTATTCTTAAAAACATAATGAAAAGTTAATATTTATTGGTAATTAAGACAGCAAAGATCAATAACATACTGAAATCTTTAGCAGTTTGTATTATAAGGAAATTTAGGAATGACATTTGAGTGATTTATTTGATTTTATTTAATTTTTATATATATCTGTTTTTCAAATGCTGCAATGTAAATAGTAGGTTTTAACACATGTTTAATACAAATTTTAAATTTAAAGTGAATTTTTAAAGTTCTGGTAAACACATTAGTTATTTTAATCATTAAAACTAAAATGGTTTTAAAACTATAAGAAAAGAAATAGACATTATTTTCTAACCCACCTTTTACTTTTAGAAAAATTAAAGGCAGTTTTCAGACCAGAAGAGAAATTCTTTGTTTAATTTCAGAATTAAGTGACTTTTCAATCGATTTTCTTTATCTTGCTTGCCCTTGCGAGTTGCTATTTTAACTTATATTGTTTTTATTAAATAACTCCTTTTTCAATATAAGTTGATAATAATACAACTATCACAGTATATTTCAACAATAAAAATATCAAATCACAGTAGATCTAAACTAAAAAACTTCACATCCCGGTAGATTGCAGCGATACAACTATCACGTCACAGTAGATCGCAATAATACAACTATCACATCACAGTAGACAGCAATGTTAAAACTATCACATCACACAAGATTTCAACGGTATAAATACCTAAATAAAAACTATTGGAAAATTCTAGTTATAGTGATAATTTTAAAATGGTTATTTTAAATTGGCCAAGACTTCTAGAAAAAACATTTATTTAAACGTAAGAAAACTCTAAAAAGTATTAAATCTTTTAAAGAGCTGCCTCAAAATTTTTTTGTTATATTAAAAGACATGATTTATTAAATACTAATTTAATTTTTAGAAATTATTTTTTCAGTAATTTCAATTTATTTTAAATATAATTTTAGAGATTGTAAGGACATTTGTTAAGTTCTAAAGCAATACTACTTCTTTTATAGAATTGCTTCAAAATTTATTTTAGATTATAAAATACCTGTGATGTGATAGTTGTATTGTTGCAGTCTACTGATATGTGATAGTTGTATTTTTGCGATTTATTGTGATGTGATAGTTTTATTGTTATAGTCTACTGTGATGTGATAGTTGTTCAGTTGCAAACTACTGTGATGTGGTAGTTGTATTGTTGCGATCGACTGTGATGTGATAGTTGTACAGTTGCAAACTACTGTGATGTGATAGTTGTACAGTTGCAGACTACTGTGATGTGATAGTTGTATGTTTGCAATCTACTGTGATGTGATAGTTGTATGATTGTGATCCACTGTGATGTAATAGTTGTATCCTTGCGGTCTACTGTTGTGTGATAATAGTATCATTGATTTATCAACTTTATAACTTGTTGCTTAAAAAAATCTGGTAAACTTTCAACTATTATAGATTAGTATATTTATAGAGCATAAATTATTTTAAAACTTTAAAATTAATTAAATTAAATTTTAACTAGTTCTGTTTAAAAAAAATCAAAATTATCCGGTATAATTTTAGTTTTAAGGGTTGTTTAAATTAGTGAGCAACTTCAGCAATTTACAAGTTTTTATAAGTTTTTTTAAGAGTTGAAAACAAACTTGTGAGCCAATATTTTGTATGTTGCATATCTTAAATCTTTTTCATTATAGAGTTTTGATAAAAACTTGAATAAAGCGTTACAAAACTCAAAGCTTTACTAAGTATCACAATTTTTTAAAGATTGACTGCTAAGACCTAGACTCATTTTATTTCGTCCTAATACTCAAATGGAGACTTAAATATCTAACAGTAGTCCTCTACAGACAATATAGTAGAATTATTAATACTGTTTGTTTATGTACAGTTATTTAAAGCATCTAGAAACAATCTCTAAGTTTTATTAAGTAATCAGTTTTTTATATTAAAAATAACTTCATAATGTTCGTAGGTTTAAAATCATACAACCTTTAATATTTCTAAAATCAAGTTAACAACTTTTCACTATTATTCTATATTGGATTATTCGCAGCTTTTCTGTATATGACTTTATGATGGGTTTCAAAAGATTCGTGTAAAATAATGTTTTATGGTCTAATTGATGAATTTTAGTGCTATCGTGACGTCATAAAGTTTGTAGTTGACTTTGCAGCAGTCTTGTCTAACAGCCGTCTGTTCAAAGCAATCTTGGATGAGGACGCAAAGAGTGACTTTCAAAATGTCGAACGGTTTGTTAGTATCGAGTATTTGGAAAAAGTGTGTTGCAATATTTCTTCAGTGTTTACCGCAAACAGTAAAGCATCTTCTACTCAGTTTTGAGTTGAAATAATGATAGGGATGTTTATCAGCGAATTGAATGAGGTTTCATGGTTACATAAATGGCGTGTAGTTTCGTTCGAAAAACCCTAATCGGTGACGAAATTATGTTTTTGAATGACTGTATTCAGCGATTAAGTGAAGAAAAGTAAAGATTATGCCTCAAATTTTATGTTACAGTTTCTTCGTTTAAATTGTAATTTTTTTATAACTTTTTTAACAGTGAACTAATTTAATCGTAACTTTTAAATGTTTTTGTCATTTTGACTTCAATTTTGTTGATTTTTAGACCTGAAATCTGTGTTTAAGTTGTTATAAATTGTTTTGAAATAGTTTTATTTCGCTAGTTAAATGTTACGCTGTATCTCCTTTGTAGATAAAATCTGGCGGGAGATGTATAAGTATTTACCTAGCTTTCATTATGTTTTGTATTACAGATTTAATCATTCTTGTAATTAGTTTGTGAATAAACTCAACCAAGAAAGATATATTTATTAAAAAAGAAGCTATTTTTACTAAAAACTTTAAGTTAACTGATATTTAAATTAGTCTATTTTTATAGTGAGGTTAACATTGTAAACAGAGTATACACTGCTTATTTATTATTTACTTAATAAATTAAATTGTTATATTATTAACTGTTTTTTCTTCGTTTTTTTGGTTTTTCTTTTATTTTTAATATAGTTTATAATTTTCATTTTAACATTAGTTAATTATTTTCTAAAAAAATCTATATCTTACTTTTTTATAAAAAATTGTTTATTTTATGTTTAGCTAGATGGTTTTTTATACTAAGTTTTAGCATTTATGTTGTAAAAAACCAATTATAATTGTTAAACTACTATGAATCACCAAGCTTTCTAAGTTTTTTTTTGAATTTTAAGTTCTAAAAGATAAAGCTGATACATCCTATGTTTTTTTTTAGTAGGAGGTAAGCATACTCCAGTGACCCTACCAACGCCACGCCCCTGCCTCAATCCATCAGGCGTAAAATCAGTTTTTGTTTTAAACTGCAAAACCGTTTAAGGTGATGAGTCTGCTTTTTGTTCTTTTATTATTACGTCATAAGAAGTTTCAATTTTTTTTTTCTTATATGACATTTTAAACTTATTATTAGTTATTTAATACAAAAATACAGAGAAAAATTAAAAAGATTTAACAATTAATAATGTTAGTTATTTAAAATATTTATTTAAACATAATTTCTCTATAACTTGTCTAAACTTTAAATTGTTATAAAAGAACTGTTTTTAAATTTGTAAGGTTACTTACATACTTAAATTAAACGATATGTTCAGACTGAACAAATTGCTTATCCCTGATTAAAGGACTAACGGTCCAAAAACTATATTTGTGTCAATTAAAGTGAAACTGTATAAGTTATTTAATTTTAAAAATTAAAATCAATTGAGTGTATAAAATCTTAAAAATAAACATATGAAAACTAGGCTCATAATTTAGTTTTATTTTTACGTACAACTAAAATCTTTCAAAAACCCCATTAAAAATTAATAATTTCCTTATTAAACAATATATAAGCTAAACTGAATCATAGACAAACTGAAAAATAGTTTGTTTTTAAACTTAAAACAATATCGAATAATTACTATTACAGTTTGATCTAATTATGCATTATGACTGAAATTATACTATTTTTAAATTTGTAACGTTTATATATATTTAAAATCGTAAATAAGACTGAATCATTTTTTCAAAATTATTAAAATAAACAATTCATAAAAACGTTCAACCGGATATCACGTGGCTTTGTCACCCTCGATACGGATGAAGTGGTCGAAACTGCTTACTTAAATTATTAAGATTAATAACAAACTATATGAGTTATAATCACTTATTTGATCTACGGTTTTTTATGCTAGTCTGACTAAACTTTAATTTTTTTTTATCTATCTGAAACAAAAGTTCAGGTGTTTTTTTTTTATAATTTTTTGTTATTAGATACTTATAACTTTAATGTTGTTTTTTAAGTTACTTGTATTAAAATACTTTTTCAGTTATTATAACTTACTAATTATATATACGAATATTCTATTTTAGATAAAATACTTTTTACAGGATCTGTATGTAGCTCGAAGCAGAAGTTTTAAATTAGGGGATTATTTTGAAAAGAGTAAATTGTGCGCAAAGTTTTGAATAGAAGTTAGGTAATTCTGAAAATAGTTTAGAGTCTTCAATAATATACTGTTTTTATGTAAGAAAGTAATAATGATCCATAGTAAATTAACGGAATAATTAAATAACAGTAATAGCAACAGTTAAATAATTAACTTTTTGTTTAATTTCAGAGTTTTTCAACAATTTTTTTTTAATTTTCTGTTCATGAAGTTAAGTGACTTCATAACTAAGTCAATACTCTCTTTTATGCCCATTAAGGAGATTAACATACCTTTCATTTCCTTCATTATATCTCTTAATTCATTTTATGTATCTTGCTTGCCCTTGCGAGTTGCAATTTTAATTTATATTGTTTTAAATAACTCCTTTTTCAATATAAGTTTATAATTATACAACTATCATAGTATATCTCGATAAACAAAAAAAAACGAACAGTAGATCTAAACTAAAAAAATTTGACATCCCAGTAAGTTGCAACAATACAACTGTCACGTCACAGTAGATCGCAATGTTACAACTATCACATCAGAGTAAATCTCAACAATACAACTATCACATCACAGTAGAAAGCAATGTTACAACTATCACATCACAGTAGATCGCAACAAAACAACTATCACATTACAGTAGATCGCGATAATACAACTAATACATCACAATAGATCGCAACGATATAAATACCAAAAAAAGTTATTGGAAAATCCTAGTTACAGTGATAATTTTAAGATTGTTATAATAAAATTAGCAAAGACTTTTAGTAAAACTATTTATTTAAACGTAATAAAACTCTAAAAAGTATTAAATCTTTTAAAGAACTGCTTCAAGTTTTTTTTGTTATATTAAAAGACATGATTTATTAAATACTAATTTAATTTTTAGAATTTTTTTTTCTGCACTAGTTTTAATTTATTTTAAATTTTACTTAGAGAATGTAAAAACATTTGTTAAGTTCTAAAGCAATACTACTTCTTTCAAAGAATTATTGCTTTAAAGGTTTTTTCGATTATAAAAATCCTGTGATGTGATAGTTGTATTGTTGCAGTCTACTGATATGTGATAGTATTGTTGTTACAGTCTACTGTGATGTGATAGTTGTTCAGTTGCAAACTACTGTGATGTGATAGTTGTTATTTTGCAGGTGATAGTTGTATCGTTGCGATCGACTAAGATGTGATAGTTCTACAGTTGCAAACTACTGTGATGTGATAGTTGTACAGTTACAAACTAATGTGATGTGTTAGTTGTATCGTTGCAGTCTACTGTGATGTGATAGTTGTATTGTTGCGGTCTACTGTGATGGTTGTGCAGTTGCAAACTACTGTGATGTGATAGTTGTATTTTTATAGTCAAATACGATATAATAGTTGTATCATTACGGTCTACTGTGGTTTGATTGTTGTTTCATTGATTTATCAACTTTATAACTTGTTGCTTAAAAAAATATCAGCTAAATTCTAAACACTTATAGATTAGTATATTAATAGAGCAAGATGTTTTTAAAAACTTTAAACTAATGTAAACTAAATTTTAACTAGTTCTGTTTAAAAAAAAATCAAAATAATCTGATATAATTTTAGTATTAAGGGTTGTTTAAATTAGTAAGCAGCTTCTGCAATTTACAAGTTTTTTTAAGTTATATTAAGAATTGAGAACAAACTTGTGAGCCAATATTTTGTTTGTTACATATCTTAAACCTTTTTCACTATAGATGTTTGATAACAACTTGAATAAAGTGTTACGAAACTCAAAGCTTTACTAAGTATAACAATTTTTTGATGATTAACTACTTAAACCGAGAAATATTTTATTTCGTCCTAACAATTGGGTGGAGACTTAAATTTCTAACAGTAGTCGTCTACAGACAATAAAGTAGAATTATTAATATCATTTGTATATGTACAGTTATTTAAAGCATCTAGATACAATCTCTAAGATTTATTAGGTAAACCAGTTTTTTATATTAAAAATAATTTCATAATGTTAGTAGTTTTAAAATCATACAACTTTTAATATTTCTAAAATCAAGTAAACAGCTTTTCATTAACAAAACATACCAAAATATACATGAACACTGAAACTATATAAAATATATCTAAATTATTACTTGCAATAGCAAGCAAAAAAGATAAGTAAAAGCTTCAGGGCAAAGAAAAATGAGGTGAAAGAAATTATTTAGATATGGAAAGAATAGACGTGAGCTTGTTTATAACATTAAAGTATAAGGTACCGGACAAGACCATAAATTGTATCCGTCGTATGTACTTAACATACGAACGTTTTATAAATCAGGCACTTTGAATAAACTTTTTAGGGCTTCATTTTTTGTCTTTCAGTAAACTTAAATTGCAATTCAAGTATAATTAAAACAGTTTTAAAATTTTAAATAAAAGTTTAGCCTTAAAGAAATTTTGGTAAAAACTAGATGGTATTAACATTTAAAACAAGAAAACAAGAAAAGTTTCCAAAAACAGCTAATAAGAGATATTATGTAAAAATAACATTTGGTTCTTTCTACTCTATGGCCTTAGAAGGTTAAAGTTTAAATTGTTTTAATAGTTATTTCTTAAAGTAAAGAAGTAACATAGATGTTACTACTTTTCCGTAGATGTTTTAAATATTCTATGTTTTTCCTTCACCAAGATTAAAATTTCTAGATAACTTTGTACCTAGCTATAAAAAAAAATATCAAAAGTTTTGATAAATAAATTATAGTCTTGCAAAATAAGTAAGGCACAAAGTTATTATATTATTCCCTTATTATTTAGTTCAGCAATTCTTAACCAAGGGTAAATTTGTCCCTAGGGGTAAATTCCATTGTTCTAGAATGTAAACTTTCTTGATTACATTTATGTAAATTAGTGTTTTTGTCATTTGTATAAGTAAATGTTTGACTGTTCATTTTACTTAGAATAGTTAAAAATAACAGCTTAGTATTAAAATGTTGAATTAAATAAAGTTCGTATAACACAGTTATAGTTCAAGTTTCAAAAAAAATGTTTTGATAATTTTCTTTAAAATACTTTTAGTTATTTTTAAGATTTATTTCAAAGTTTAAGTTTGAAACATTTATTTAGTAATAATGCTTGATTAACAGTTAAACTAAACTGACTCAGGATGCGTTTCATTAAAAATATAAAAATTATTGAAAATAGTAAAAAGCGTTATTAAGTTCCTATAGTGCTAATTAGATAATAAGATTAGGTTGAACAAGAATTTTCTAGAATAACGAAGTATAAATAGAAGTTTGTGATTTTTAAGCTCTTAAGTTTCTATTTACTTATTCCTATGCACAAAATGTCTTGATTACATAATTCCGTTAAACTTTTAGCCGAACTTTAATCTATTTAAATTTACTATGAATTACATTTTATCGAACTTTTAAAATCTTAATATTATTATGTTTTAAGCTTAGTTGTATTTTAAAAGTTTCTTATTAAACTCCAGTAAAATTGAAAGAAAGTACTTGTCGTTGTTTTTATATAAGATCTTTTAGAAAAAAAATTAGGTATTAATAAATATTTACAAATATTAAAAAATTTTAATTTTATTTAACTCTAATTATTAAACTACTAAGTTAGAGCCTGAAAACCAACTTATAGTTTTGAAGCTAGAGGTTAATAAATTTACTTATGTAATAAAAACTATTCATTAAAACCACTTATCCTTAAAGACTGACTAAGACTATATTTTTATTTCAAAATTTTTTAAATGTTTTGAAAAATGTAAAAAAAAAGGAATTTTCAATATTAGTTAGCTAATGATTTTTCGTTTATTAATTTAACTAATAGGTACATTAATCTAAAGTTTTTAAAATTAAAAGTCTAATTAGTAATATATCTCAATTAAATTGTTTATTGTTAAGTGAGCTAGTTGTAATAGCTGAGAATGTAAACTGGTTTATTATGAAATAATATTTAGACAAAAGAAGTATAGTTCAAATTTCTTTATTCATCAATTAGATGTTTTGTTTTTTATTTATTTTTTCATTATAACTATCAAGTTTTTTAGTTTAGTTTGATATTTGTTTTAGTGATGTAGGCTTATAAATGTTTCCCATTTATTTTATGGCATAAAAAATCAGTTTAAGTGACTTTGGATAGACGTTTTCTCCTTCAATTAGATAATTGATTTATATCAACATGATTATAAAAATAAAAGGATTATAATCAGCTTTAAATATTGTATTACAAAATATTAATCTGAATAGGAATTGCATCAGAAATATTTTAATTATAAAACCTTACTTTAGCAAAAGGAGTATTTAATATATTTAGATGAAATTAAGAGAGCTAGGAGTAACATCTTAGAATGTACAGCAGAAATAAGCAAACATTTTTTTTATTAATTGAGAATACTTTTAATCTCTAGGCAAGAAATTTTTTACAATTTAAAATTAATTTTATTAATGTGCTAAGATAAGTATGGTTAGTAGTACTTAAATTGAGACTGTTAGTATGTTCAATGGTACAATACTAGTATGCAGTTTTAATAAAGCTATATACACTGACTTATTTAAAAGTTTAAACAGGCTTAGATTAAACCTTTATAAAATTTATTGTATAAATAATGACAATTTTTAATTAAATCAGTTATTTTTTTTGTTATTGAAATTTAAAAAATTTTAAATAGCAAATATATTTTTAAGTTTATGGATGTCAATCATTTCTAATATGGGTAATTTTGAGCTTATTTTAAACTTAAAAATTAAATTAGATCAAAAGAAAATTTGCAGCCTAGCAATTTTCAGGTAAGTTTAGAACTGTAAAAAAATATTAAGGTACTTTCTTGGCTTAAAAATTAAATTTTCTTAAAGTTCAGGTTATGTATTACTTTCTAAATACTATCATTTTTTAAAGATATGTTTTATAAAAGTTGGAATCAATAGTTACTTACTTTTTATATGGAATTATTTTTGTTTAAACTTTCTCATAAACACAAGATTAATTCGGCTAGTTTTTTCTTTTAAGTCAATTGGGCTGTAATTTTAAACTTAAATGTTTGCAAAACTTTATGAGTTTAGATAGCTATTACAAAAACAAAATGTTCTTTGGTTGATGCAATTTCAGTCAGTTTTTAAACTTCAAACTTTGAAAAGTATTTAGCTTTAGGTAGCTTTGACTAGTTTTACATATTAGAAATAGTAATTAAGTTATCATAGTTACTTGTAACATAACACTATTACAAAAATTACTGTTCAGTTTTATTCTGCTTTAGTAAAGTCATTAATTTGTTTTTTTTAATTTCAGTACAGGAACAAGATTTATAAGTACTAGATTTGTTTAGTTATAAAATTCTTAAGCTTATTTGGACTTATTTAAGTAAAAAGTAAAGTATTTACCGATCAATGAATTAATATAAATTATTTTCAATACACCTTTTAATTATCGAGAAATTATTTTTGATTAGATATTCAATTAGTTCTTATACACATTGCATAACAAACATTTTGTTCTTAATTTAAAATGAATGAAAGATAAAAAACAGACAAGTTTTCATTTACAAATATCTACATTAAGTTATCAAATTTATAAAAGTTCATTAAAAAGTAGCTTAATAGTTTACAGAAATATATAAAATCCTCAAAATGATTGATCCAAGCACCAGTTCAAACCCTGAATTTTTCAAAACACTTCACACTTCCATTGAGTGGCTGGTTGATTTTGAAGAAAAAGTTCTCAAGGGAAATGTTGTTCACAAGATGCAAGTCGTTGACGCAAGTTACACTCAATTAGTAAGTAACTGTTTAAATCATAACTTAACAAAATGACTATGGATTTTTTATAATATGAAGGTATTTTTTCCATATACAATAACATCAGTTCTGGTTTAAGAATAATTTTAACATTTTAGCACATATTTTTGACCCAATCATAATTTTAGTACTGCACATTATTTTTATAACAGATGCTATTGAATTATTTTACCAAATATTTAAACTACAAACAGGTTTTGGATGCAGATGAACTCACAATATCTAGGTTGCAAGTCAATGGCGAGTCTGCAGAATATTCAACTTGTGACGGAAAATTTGGAACGGCATTGAACATCCAGCTGCCGAAGTTTAATGAGTAAGTTTAATAATAAATCACTTTAAGTTTTAAGAAAACTTCTCCAACAAATTTGCAAATATTTCAAACTACACAACTTCTAACAGAAATGAAAAGTTTGAGCTGAAAATTTCTTACAAAAACTCGCCTAAAGCAGAGGCAATCCAATGGATGAAAGCTGAACAGACCATGGGTAAAACTCACCCTTACATGTACAGCCAGTGTGAGGTAATACACAATGTTTGCTTTTTTTTGCTGCATATAATTAAGCGTTTATCTAAAATAATTAGTTGAAAACTTTTGTGTAATAAAATTTGATTTTTTTTTTAATATAAGTGTAAAGTAAAACTTAATGATTATTTTTTAGTTTTGAATTAAATTATCATTTACGTACATTACTTTATACGTAGGTTAGGTTTTGGTAAAATGAAAAGATTAATTCAAGTGTTATATGAAAAATGCACAGTAATGAAAAATGTTACTATTATGAGTTTAAACAGATTTTTTATTTTTTAATCTTTACAGGCAATTTATGCTCGTACGATGATGCCTTGCCAAGATACACCTGCAGTTAAATCAACGTTTGATGCAAAAGTTAGTTTAATATCACTAAATTTATTTAGGAAACTTGCTATACAATTTAAGTATTTCTTAAAAGTTATATAATAAACGTTTATTTATTCGTCTGCTTGAAAACACAAAATTTTTGTTGTCTCACTGTAAACAACTTTGCAAACGTAATAGTGTTTTAAAATTTACCTTATAATTTACATTGAAATTTCGAGTACCTTGGTCATCTCAAGTTTTTAACTTCCATAAATCAACTTAACATAATTTAGGTATCGGTAAAAACGCCAATAGTGGTTCTGATGGGCGGAGTTAAAAGCCAGGATAAGACGGTGAATGAAGACGGAACTACCACTTACTACTACGAGCAGAAAGTTCCCATTCCCGCCTACCTGATCGCAATTGTGGCGGGAAACCTGGTTTCGCGAAAGATCGGACCGAGATCGAGCGTGTGGTGCGAAGAAGAAATGGTCGAAAAGGCGCAGTGGGAGTTCGAAGAGGTAAGATGAGTTACCAAAAATTTTAAAACTAACTGTTTTTGTGTAAACATTCTTTTTTTAAACTAATACTTAGAAGTATTGATTTTTATGTAGGATTGCATTAAATATATTAAACAAAGGTTATTAAAATATTTTGATGCAAAAAATTTATACAGACAGAGGAGTACATACAGACGGCAGAGGCAATGGTCGGTCCATACTTCTGGAAAACTTACGACCTGCTCGTACTTCCTCCTTCTTTTCCTTTTGGCGGCATGGAAAATCCGAACCTAACTTTTGTCACACCTGGACTTATCGTTTAGTAATTTGCTTATAATTATATACATATATGGTTTTAAGCAATTGTAAAACTCTGGTCTTTAAAATTAGCAAAAATAAATTTAAATCAATTCATTGTAAATGACAATAATAAACCTCTCAATATTTAAGATTCTGTTTTAGAAACAATATTTAACTCATAAAATCAGTTATTAAGAAAAAATTATACAAATTGTATAGTCTTGAACAGTTGTAAATAATTTTAAACTAATAAAAGATTTGCAATTTTTTTCAATAAAGTTATGCCGGAGAGTTTTATCATTTTCATTAACACTAAATATAACAGACCGGAGATCGTTCATTAACTTCCGTTGTCGCCCACGAAATATCGCACAGTTGGACTGGAAACCTGGTAACCAACAAGTCTTGGGAAGACTTTTGGTTGAACGAAGGTTTCACCATGTTTCTCGAGCGTAGAATCATTGAAAAGACGAAAGGCAGACCAGAGGCACAACTTAACGCGATCAAAGGAACCCGAGATCTTGAAGATACCGTATGTGCTTGATTTGACTAACTTGAATTACTAAAAACAATAAGGCGGTTGCTCATTTGAGTTATCGATAAAATTCAATGTGTTGATAATTCAAACCAATTGATGATTTGCAAAATTATAGTTTGATCTTTAAAGAATTCTAAAACTTATTGGTTTAAAATTATAAATATCAAAAAACATTTTTTAGATCAAACTCATGGGTGCAACAAATCCCCTGACATGTTTGGTTCCTGACCTGTCGACCACCCACCCGGAAGACGCGTTTTCTCGCGTTCCGTACGAAAAAGGCTTCACTTTCATGTACTACTTGGAAAGCATTTTGGGTGGAGCTGAAGTCTTCGAGGCTTACCTGCTGAACTACGTGAACCACTTCAAGTACAAGTCGCTTTCCACAGGCGAGTGGAAGGAGCACTTGTACCAGTACTTCAGCGACAAGGTTTGTTGTTTATTTAAAAGTAGACAATGTACAAAAAAGAGTTATTTTTTGTAAAAAGAATTATGCAAGTTGTTTTTAAGCAAAACAAAAAAAAAACAGATCTAAAGAAACAAAAAACAAAAAGCTTATTTTCTCAAAGGTAAATTTACAACACTTTGATACCAACTGAATAAATTTTACAGCACGAAGTACTTAACAAAGTTGACTGGGATACCTGGATGTACACTCCTGGAATGCCTCCTGTAATTCCTGATTACGATGATTCCTTGTTGAAAACCTGCAAAGATCTCTGTAACAAATGGGTTGAAGTTTGTAATGTTTTCATTTTACTAACATAATTTACTTTTTCTTTTGCTTGTATTTAAAATAATTATATCCTGTGAATTTTTATTTACACAATATCATGCTTTAGTGGTTTAAACTCATACTTAGTAAAGTAACGTATTGTGTTATTTATCTGAAACTAAACTATTTTGTAGGCCAAAGATACTGGCAATTTTATAGCGAAAGAAGTTGAAGATTTGTCTCCTTTGCAGAAGTTGGTATTTCTTAGAGAGCTTTCGACCCAGGTTTGATATACAATAACTAAATGACTCTTTGTTAAATAATATCACTTAGCCAGTGTTTAAGTACTTACTAAGTTTAAGACTAAGAAGCTAACAATTGTCCAGGAAACAACACTGCCTGCAGACAAGTTGGCTGCAATGGAAAGCTTGTACCAGTTCTCAATGAGCGCCAACGTCGAACTGCAGAGCTGCTGGTTCGAGCTCGCGTTGAAAGGACACTTGCAGAGCCAAGCGGACGCGGCAATCAAGTACGCCGTGATGCAGGGAAGGGAAAAGTTCATCAGGCCGGTGTACCGAGCCCTGTACGCGTGGGAGGTGACCAGGCCGATGATAATCGAAGCGTACAACGAGAACGTGTCCACAATGCACCCAATCACCGCGCAAAGACTGAAGAAAGACCTTCATCTCGAGTAGAAGTTTTTGTCGTTTTTTAGTTTTAATGAGTTTTGTGAGGAAGCTTGTTATGAAACATCTTTTTTATAGGTTTTAGATAATAAATTTGATTCATTTTATAGTGTTGTATTTCTAAATAATTTTTAAATATCAAACTAAAAAAATTAAATTAAAATAGGAGGCTGCAAAAAATGAAATTTACACTGTTTTTACTATAAAATGTACTTATCTGAAAACTTTAAATGGGATAGGATAAATAAAAATAATTACTGTTGAGCATTTATAAGTAACAGTTTTACTGAAAGGAACTTTTTCATGAATTGATAATTCTAAAAAATAGTATAAAAATAATAAACCGTAATTGTAATTTAATGGCCACTAAATAATCGCTTATACTAAATTGAATCTGAACTAAGGATACGTTTTTAAATAATTAATGGTTGTGTTCGATTAATATGATAATTTAAGACAAATATATACTTTTTTTATAAATTTTTATTAAAGGATGCAAAGTAAGAAATAGCTCCTAAAAAAAGCATTTGAAATAACAAACTTTGAATAAGTTAAAAAAGTTGGATGATAATGCTGGTACGACACCATAACTAAACTAGTTTAAATTTTAAAATGAAATTATTTTTAACATCAAAAATTGCATCATTTTAAACTATTAAACTTATTGTCAAAACAATGTTTCACTCATTTGAAGTAATTCAAACGAGATCCACAGTTTAAAAATAAAATTTTATCAAATATATTGTATATCTAGCTAGAAAGAAACAGAATAAGTAAAAAAATAACATAAAAATAGATTTTATATACCAATGTAAATCAAGAAACCTTTTTTCGTTGCGGATCACATTCTATTCAATAATTTCAGTTGTGTTAAAATAGTTGTGGTAAGTAATACAAAACCCCTGTTTCAAATCAATAAATTTATAATTAAAATAGCACTAGTATAGACTAATCATAAAATTAAGAGCCTGATTGTAAGCATTTACCACTTCTGCTAATTTAAAAAAGTACATTTTTAGTTAAAAAGTGCCTAAATACTTTGGCATCAAGGGCCGAATTTTGGCCAGCGTGCCAACCCCCGCTGCATTTGTATGTTGATTTTAATGTACACTAAATTTGAACTTTATAGCAAACTTAAATACAATTTATTTTCGACTATTTTACTAATTACTTTATGTTATAATATCAAAGTAGATCTAGCAAAAACTTTAACAATGTAAATTAATATTCATAAAAGTTAAGTTTGGTTGAATTATTGATAACTAACACGTCACGGGCCACAAATTCCTGCTTGAACGGCTGTTCTTTTCCAAACTCAATTGAAAAAACTTTTTTTTTTAGATGTACGGTATTTCTTTGTGCTCATACATAGAGAGCTATACTATTTAGCATTTGTGATTTAACAGCGTAAAATTCTGAGTTTAACCGTAAATTGTACTTACTTGCGTCAGTATTTACAGCTTTGAAACTATGTTACTGTCTAAATGAAGCTTGTCAAACAATGTTTAGAAATTTCTTTCGTTTCAAGATACTTTTGAGGAAAAAGCGGTTTATTTTAACTGAAACAAAAAAACATGGTAAATAAGATGTGTTTTCAATAAATCAAACGCTTATTAAATTGTTAAGTAGAAGCTGTCGGAAATGTTCGAATTTACTTCAGAACCTGGTTTTTACTGTTTTAGGTATTAAATTTACTTGCATCCTCACAATGTGATAAAATTTTTCATTACAATTAACTAAATGAGTTTTATTGATGTTTGTTGACTTTTAATTTATTTAACGAAGATTTTTAAAACAATTGGCAAGAGTAGTCATAAAAACAGCAATAAATGGAAAGGGCATGAACTGACATCACTTTAATAAATAGTTTAAATCGATGTTTTGCGTGCAAAGCTCTACTATGCTATTTTAAAAAAATAAAAAATAAAATGGATTAAGTGGTAAATATTAATTAAGTTATTATTAAACTACTTTTTCTTTTGATTAGTTCTTCGGTGATAAACTGAGTTAAAAGATGCTTATATGATATTTAATTAAAATTCAAATTTTATGACAATTTTAATAAAACTCGTTTTTTTGAAAGTTCTTTGAAATACTATTCACATTTGGACAATTCAAATTCTGACATTTTAAGTTTTATAAATTTTATAATTTGTTAATTATGTTTTTTTATTTCAATTAGTTGAACAAATAAATGATATATTTAAGAATTTGTGAGAATATAAAAAACTATTTTGGATATATTAATGGTTTTCTCTTTATACTTTGAATATTGTTTGGTTAGAAATAAAATAGTTGGTGTTATTATTCTTAAACTCAAGTTAAAAATATATCGCAATCTTTTTTTTGATGACACTATTAAAATAATAGTAAAATATTAAAAGTTACTATAACAAGCTTTTGTGTGAGGTTCTGTTTAAATTATTTTAGCTTAAAACTATTTTACTTATATATTACCTTTTATTTTATTGTCCTGGATAAGACGTTTGAAGGTATCCGTGGTGTAAGACTCGATAACTGATTGGTTTTTTCGTGCACCAGGGCTTAGGACCAAATACTTTGAGCGTCATTTTTGTCGTTCAATAAACTATATATAATTATATGCAGTCCTTATCCCACTTTTATATCACGTTTTTATATTTTTGTCATTTAAATTTCATAATGAATTTTATTCGACAATAGATTTAGAGAAAATTTACAATAAATCTAAAATTTAATTTTTAAGAGGCAATACTCACATCTACATTCTGCCCTTTTAAAAGCCCTTGAGATTTAACCATAACCAGAAAGAATAGGGGGTTATGAAAAATAAACAGTAGTAGAAGTTCTTAATAAACAAAGTATCATAGGGAAGAAACTAGTAAGTCACACATTATTAGTGGCTTAATTCAAGTATACAATGTCAAAATAAATCTTACAAATTATAAGTCACTCACAAGATTATTGACAGTGTATGAGTACAAATAAGTTACATTTAGTTATGACCAATTTTAAGTCAAAGTAAGTCATATTTAATTCATTTAAGGCTCATTATTCTTAAAAACATAATGAAAAGTTAATATTTATTGGTAATTAAGACAGCAAAGATCAATAACATACTGAAATCTTTAGCAGTTTGTATTATAAGGAAATTTAGGAATGACATTTGAGTGATTTATTTGATTTTATTTAATTTTTATATATATCTGTTTTTCAAATGCTGCAATGTAAATAGTAGATTTTAACACATGTTTAATACAATTTTTAAATTTAAAGTGAATTTTTAAAGTTCTGGGAAACACATTAGTTATTTTAATCATTAAAACTAAAATGCTTTTAAAACTATAAGAAAAGAAATAGTCATTATTTTCTAACTTACCTTTTACTTTTAGAAACATTAAAGGCAGTTTTCAGACCATAACAGAAATTCTTTGTTTAATTTCAGAATTAAGTGACTTTTCAATCGATTCAATACTATCTTTAATGCCCATAAAGTAGGTTAACATACCTTTCATTTCCTTCATCTCATCTCTCAATTCATTTTCTTTATCTTGCTTGCCCTTGCGAGTTGCTATTTTAACTTATATTTTTTTTATTAAATAACTCCTTTTTCAATATAAGTTGATAATAATACAACTATCACAGTATATTTCAACAATAAAAATATCAAATCACAGTAGATCTAAACTAAAAAACTTTCACATCCCGGTAGATTGTAACGATACAACTATCACGTCACAGTAGACAGCAATGTTAAAACTATCACATCACAGTAGATTTCAACGGTATAAATACCTAAATAAAAACTATTGGAAAATCCTAGTTATAGTGATAATTTTAAAATGGTTATTTTAAATTGGCCAAGACTTCTAGAAAAAACATTTATTTAAACGTAAGAAAACTCTAAAAAGTATTAAATCTATTAAAGAGCTGCCTCAAAATTTTTTTGTTATATTAAAAGACATGATTTATTAAATACTAATTTAATTTTTAGAATTTTTTTTTGCAGTAATTTCAATTTATTTTAAATTTTATTCTAAAGATTGTAAGGACATTTGTTAAGGTCTAAAGCAATACTACTTCTTTTATAGAATTGCTTCAAAACTTATTTTAGATTATAAAATGCATGTGATGTGATAGTTGTATTGTTGCAGTCTACTGATATGTGATAGTTGTATTTTTGCGATTTATTGTGATGTGATAGTTTTATTGTTATAGTCTACTGTGATGTGATAGTTGTTCAGTTGCAAACTATTGTGATGTGGTAGTTGTATTGTTATAGTCTACTGTGATGTGATAGTTGTTCAGTTGCAAACTATTGTGATGTGATAGTTGTATTGTTGCGATCTACTGTGATGTGATAGTTGTATTGTTGCGATAGACTGTGATGTGATAGTTGTACAGTTGCAAACTACTGTGATGTGATAGTTGTACAGTTACAAACTAATGTGATGTGTTAGTTGTATCGTTGCAGTCTACTGTGATATGATAGTTGTGTTGTTGCGATTACTGTGATGTGATAGTTGTACAGTTGCAGACTACTGTGATGTGATAGATGTATGTTTGCAATCTACTGTGATGTGATAGTTGTATGATTGTGATCCACTGTGATGTAATAGTTGTATCATTGCGGTCTACTATTGTGTGATAATAGTATCATTGATTTATCAACTTTATAACTTGTTGCTTAAAAAAATCTGGTAAACTTTAAACTATTATAGATTAGTATACTTATAGAGCATAATTTATTTTAAAACTTTAAAATTAATTAAACTAAATTTTAACTAGTTCTGTTTAAAAAAAAATCAAAATTATCCGGTATAATTTTAGTATTAAGGGTTGTTTAAATTAGTGAGCAACTTCAGCAATTTACAAGTTTTTATAAGTTTTATTAAGAGTTGAAAACAAACTTGTGAGCCAATATTTTTTATTTTACATATCTTAAATCTTTTTCATTATAGAGTTTTAATAACAACTTGAATAAAGCGTTACGAAACTCAAAGCTTTACTAAGTATCACAATTTTTTAAAGATTAACTGCTTAGACCTAGACTCATTTTATTTCGTCCTAATACTCAAATGGAGACTTAAATATCTAACAGTAGTCTCTACAGACAACATAGTAGAATTATTAATACTGTTTGTATATGTACAGTTATTTAAAGCATCTAGAAACAATCTCTAAGTTTTATTAAGTAATCAGTTTTTTATATTAAAAATAACTTCATAATGTTCGTAGTTTTAAAATCATACAACCTTTAATATTTCTTAAATCAAGTTAACAACTTTTCACTATTATTCTATATTGGATTATTCGCAGCTTTTCTGCATATGACTTTATGATGGTTTTCAAAAGATTCGTGTAAAATAATGTTTTATGGTCTAATTGATGAATTTTAATGCTATCGGGACGTCATAAAGTTTGTAGTTGACTTTGCAGCAGTCTTGTCTAACAGCCGTCTGTTCAAAGCAATCTTGGATGAGGACGCAAAGAGTGACTTTCAAAATGTCGAACGGTTTGTTAGTATCGAGTATTTGGAAAAAGTGTGTTGCAATATTTCTTCAGTGTTTACCGCAAACAGTAAAGCATCTTCTACTCAGTTTTGATTTGAAATAATGATAGGGATGTTTATCAGCGAATTGAATGAGGTTTCAAGGTTAGATAAATGGCGTGTAGTTTCGTTCGAAAAACCCTAATCGGTGACGAAATTATGTTTTTGAATGCCTGTATTCAGCGATTAAGTGAAGAAAAGTAAAGATTATGCCTCAAATTTTATGTTACAGTTTCTTCGTTTAAATTGTAATTTTTTATAACATTTTTAACAGTGAACTAATTTAATCGTAACTTTTAATTTTTTTTGTCATTTTGACTTCAATTTTGTTGATTTTTAGACCTGAAATCTGTGTTTAAGTTGTTACAAATTGTTTTGAAATAATTTTATTTCGCTAGTTAAATGTTACGCTGTATCTCCTTTGTAGATAAAATCTGGCGGGAGATGTATAAGTATTTACCTAGCTTTCATTATGTTTTGTATTACAGATTTAATCATTCTTATAATTAGTTTGTGAATAAACTCAACCAAGAAAGATATATTTATTAAAAAAGAAGCTATTTTTACCAAAAACTTTAAGTTAACTGATATTTAAATTAGTCTATTTTTATAGTGAGGTTAACATTGTAAACAGAGTATACACTGCTTATTTATTATTTACTTAATAAATTAAATTGTTATATTATTAACTGTTTTTTCTTCGTTTTTTGTTATTTATTTTATTTTTAATATAGTTTATGCTTTTCATTTTAATATTAGTTAGTTATTTTCTAAAAAATCTATATCTTACTTTTTTATAAAAAATTGTTTATTATATGTTTAGCTAGATGGTTTTTTATACTAGGTTTTAGCATTTATGTTGTAAAAAATCAATTATATCTGTTAAACTACTATGAATCACCAAGCTTTCTAAGTTTTTTTTTGAATTTTAAGTTCTAAAAGATAAAGCTGATACATCCTATGTTTTTTTTTCTTAGTAGGAGGTAAGCATACTCCAGTGACCCTACCAACGCTACGCCCCTGCCTCAATCCATCAGGCGTAAAATCAGTTTTAATTTTGAACTGCAAAACCGTTTAAGGTGATGAGTCTGCTTTTGTTCTTTTATTCTACGTCATAAGAAGTTTCAATTTTTTTTTTTCGTATATGACATTTTAAACTTACTATTAGTTATTTAATACAAAAATACAGAGAAAAATTAAAGAGATTTAACAATTAATAATGTTAGTTATTTAAAATATTTATTTAAAAATAATTTCTCTATAACTTGTCTAAACTTTAAATTGTTATAAAAGAACTGTTTTTAAATTTGTAAGGTTACTTACATACTTAAATTAAACGATATGTTCAGACTAAACAAATTGCTTATCCCTGATTAAAGGACTAACGGTCCAACAACTATATTTGTGTCAATAAAAGTGAAACTGTATAAGTTATTTAATTTTTAAAATTAAAAATCAATTGATTGTATAAAATCTTAAAAATAAACATATGAAAACTAGGCTCATAATATAGTTTTATTTTTACGTACAACTAAAATCTTTCAAAAACCCCATTAAAAATTAATAATTTCCTTATTAAACAATATATAAGCTAAACTGAATCATAGACAAACTGAAAAATAGTTTGTTTTTAAACTTAAAACTATATCTAATAATTACTATTACAGTTTGATCTAATTATGCATTATAACTGAAATTATACTATTTTTAAATTTGTAACGTTTATATTTATTTAAAATCGTAAATAAGACTGAATCATTTTTTCAAAATATTTAAAATAAACAATTCATAAAAACGTTCAACCAGATAACACGTGGCTTTGTCACCCTCGATACGGATGAAGTGGTCGAAACTGCTTACTTAAGTTATTAAGTTTAATAACAAACTATATGAGTTATAATCACTTATTTGATCTACAGTTTTTTATGTTAAGTCTGACTAAACTTTAATTTTTTTTTATCTATCTGAAACAAAAGTTCAGGTGTTTTTTTTTAATATTTTTTGTTATTAGATACTTACAACTTTAATGTTGTTTTTTAAGTTACTTGTATTAAAATACTTTTTCAGTTATTATAACTTACTAATTATATATCCGAGTATTCTATTTTAGATAAAATACTTTTTACAGGATCTGTATGTAGCTCGAAGCAGAAATTTTAAATTAGGGGATTATTTTGAAAAGAGTAAATTGTGCGCAAAGTTTTAAATAGAAGTTAGGTAATTCTGAAAAATAGTTTAGAGTCTTCAATAATATACTGTTTTTATGTAAGCAAGTAATAATGATCCATAGTAAATTAACGGATTAATTAAATAACAGTAACAGCAACAGTTAAATAGTTAATTTTTTGTTTAATTTCAGAGTTTTCCAACAATTTTTTTTTAATTTTCTGTTCATGAAGTTAAGTGACTTTTTAACTAAGTCAATACTCTCTTTTATGCCCATTAAGGAGGTTAACATACCTTTCATTTCCTTCATTATATCTCTTAATTCATTTTGTGTATCTTGCTTGCCCTTGCGAGTTGTAATTTTAATTTGTATTGTTTTAAATAACTCCTTTTCAATATAAGTTTATAATTATACAACTATCACAGTATTTCTCGATAAACAAAAAAAAACGAACAGTAGATCTAAACTAAAAAACTTTGACATCCCAGTAAGTTGCAAAAATACAACTGTCACGTCACAGTAGATCGCAATGTTACAACTATCACATCAGAGTAAATCTCAACAATAAAACTATCACATCACAGTAGAAAGCAATGTTACAACTATCAGATCACAGTAGATCGCAACAAAACAACTATCACATCACAGTAGATCGCGATAATACAACTAATACATCACAATAGATCGCAACGATATAAATACCAAAAAAAATTATTGGAAAATCATAGTCATAGTGATAATTTTAAAATGGTTATTAAAATTAATAAAATTGGCAAAGACTTTTAGAAAAACTATTATTTAAACGTAATAAAACTCTAAAAAGTATTAAATCTTTAAAATAGCTGCTACAAGTTTTTTTAGTTATATTAAAAGACATGATTTATTAAATACTAATTTAATTTTTAGAATTTATTTTGCAGTAATTTCAATTTATTTTAAATTTTACTTAGAGAATGTAAAAACTTTTGTTAATTTCTAAAGCAATACTACTTCTTTTAAAGAATTATTGCTTTAAAGGTTTTTTCGATTATAAAAAACCTGTTATGTGATAGTTGTATTGTTGCAGTCTACTGAGATGTGATAGTTGTTATTTTGCAGGTGATAGTTGTATCGTTGCGATCGACTGTAATAGTTCTACAGTTGCAAACTACTGTGATGTGATAGTTGTACAGTTACAAACTAATGTGATGTGTTAGTTGTATCGTTGCAGTCTACTGTGATGTGATAGTTGTGTTGTTGCGGTCTACTGTGATGTGATGGTTGTGCAGTTGCAAACTACTGTGATGTGATAGTTGTATTTTTATAGTCAAATATGATGTGATAGTTGTATCATTACGGTCTACTGTGGTTTGATTGTTGTTTCATTGATTTATCAACTTTATAACTTGTTGCTTAAAAAAATATCAGCAAAATTCTAAACACTTATCGATTAGTATATTAATAGAGCAAGATTTTTTTAAAAACTTTAAACTAAATTAAACTAAATTTTTACTAGTTCTGTTTAAAAAAAATCAAAATAATCCGATATAATTTTAGTATTAAGGGTTGTTTAAATTAGTAAGCAGCTTCTGCAATTTACAAGTTTTTATAAGTTATATCAAGAATTGAGAACAAAATTGTGAGCCAATATTTTGTTTGTTACATATCTTAAACCTTTTTCACTATAGATGTTTGATAACAACTTGAATAAAGTGTTACGAAACTAAAAGCTTTACTAAATATAACAATTTTTTGATGATTAACTACTTAAACCGAGAAATATTTTATTTCGTCCTAATAATTGGGTGGAGACTTAAATATCTAGCAGTAGTCCTCTATAGACAATAAAGTAGAATTATTAATATCATTTGTATATGTAAAGTTATTTAAAGCATCTAGATACAATCTCTAATATTTATTAGGTAAACAAGTTTTTTATATTAAAAATAATTTCATAATGTTAGTAGTTTTAAAATCATACAACTTTTAATATTTCTAAAATCAAGTAAGCAGCTTTTCATCAACAAAACATACTAAAACATACATGAACACTGAAACTCTATAAAATATATCTAAATTATTACTTGCAATAGCAAGAAAAAAAGATAAGTAAAAGCTTCAGGGCAAAGAAAAATGAGGTGAAAGAAATTATTTAGATATGAAAAGAATAGACGTGAGCTTGTTTATAACATTAAAGTATAAGGTACCGGACAAGACATTAAATTGTATCCGTCGTATGTACTTAACATACGAACGTTTTATAAATCAGGCACTTTGAATAAACTTTTTAGCGCTTCATTTTATGTTTTTCAGTAAACTTAAATTGCAATTCAAGTATAATTAAAACAGTTTGAAGTTTAAATAAAACGTTTAGCCTTAAAGAAATTTTGGTAAAAATTAGATGGTATTAACATTTAAATCAAGAAAACAAGAAAAGTTTCCAAAAACAGCTAATAAGAGATATTATGTAAAAATAACATTTGGTTCTTTCTACCCTATGGCCTTAGAAGGTCAAAGTTTAAATTGTTTTAATAGTTATTTCTTAAAGTAAAGAAGTAACATAGATGTTACTACTTTTCCGTAGATGTTTTAAATATTCTATGTTTTACCTTCACCAAGATTAAAATTTCTAGATAACTTTGTACCTAGCTATAAAAAAAAATATCAAAAGTTTTGATAAATAAATTATTGTCTTGCAAAATAAGTAAGGCACAAAGTTATTATATTATTCCCTTATTATTTAGTTCAGCAATTCTTAACCATGGGTAAATTTGTCCCTAGGGGTAAATTCAACTGTTCTAGAATGTAAACTTTCTTGATTACATTTATGTAAATTAGTGTTTTTTTCATTTGTATAAGTAAATGTTTGACTGTTCATTTTACAAAGAGTAGTTAAAAATAATAGCTTAGTATTAAATTGTTGAATTAAATAAAGTTCGTATGACACAGTTATAGTTCAAGTTTCAAAAAAATGTTTTGATAACTTTCTTTAAAATACTCAAAGTTATTTTTAGGATTTATTTCAAAGTTTAAGTTTCAAACATTTATTTAGTCATAATGGTTGATTAACAGTTAAACTAAACTGACTCAAGCTGCGTTTAATTTCAAAATATGAAAAGTTATTGAAAATAGTAAAAAGCGTTATTAAGTTATTAAGTGCTAATTAGATAATAAGATTAGGTTAAACAAGAATTTTCTAGAACAACTAAGTATAAATAGAAGTTTGTGATATTTAAGCTCTTAAGTTTCTATTTACTTGGTCTTATGCACAAAATGTCCTGATTACATAATTCCGTTAAACTTTTAGCCGAACTGTAATCTATTTAAATTTACTATGAACTATATTTTATCAAACTTTTAAAATCTTAATATAATTATTTTTTAAGCTTAGTTGTATTTTAAAAGTTTCTTATAAAACTCCAGTAAAAATGAAAAAAAGTACTTGTCGTTGTTCTTATATAAGATCATTTATAAAAATATTAGCTATTAATAAATACTTACAAATATTAAAAAATTTCAATTTCATTTAATTCTAATTATTTAACTACTAAGTTAGAGCCTGAAAACCAACTTATAGTTTTGTAGCTAGAGGTTAATAAATTTACTTTTGTAATAAAAACTATTCTTTAAAACCACTTATCCTTAGAGATATAGTTTTAACAGCTTAACATGTAAGCTGATAAAGTATTAAAATATTATATATAAATTACGTATAGTTAAAATTTGTCTATAACATATTTTGATAGTTTACATACCAAACCTTTTTTTTTCTTTTAAACATAGAGTATTTTTTAGATTTTAAAAGTTTATTCAATGTTTGAAGTTGATTAAAAGTACCTTATTTTACTGTTTTTAATTCAAATAAAATAAACTGACTAAGACTATATTTTTATTTCAAAATTTTTTAAATATTATAAAAAATGTAAAAAAAAAGGAATTTTCAATATTAGTTAGCTAATGATTTTTTGTTTATTAATTTAACTAATAAGTTACATTAATCTAAAGTTTTAAAAAAATAAAAGTCTAATTAGCAATAAATCTCAATTAAATTATTTATTGTTAAGTGTGCTGGTTGTAATAGCTGAGAATGTAAACTGGTTTATTATAAAATAATATTTAGACAAAAGAAGTATAGTTCAAGTTTCTTTATTCATCATTTAGATGTTTTGCTTTTTATTTTTTTTTTCATTATAACTATCAAGTTTTTTAGTTTTGTTTGATATTTTTTTTAGTGATGTAGGTTTATAAATGTTTCCCATTTATTTTATGGCATAAAACATCAATTTAAGTGACTTTGGATAGATGTTTTCTCCTTCAATTAGATAATTGATTTATATCAACATGATTATGAAAATAAAAGGGTTATAATCAGCTTTAAATATTGTATTACAAGTATTAATCTGAAAAGGAATTGCATCAGAAATATTTTAATTATAAAACCTTACTTTAGCAAAAGGAGTATTTAATATATTCAAATGAAATTAAGAGAGCTAGGACTCACACCACAATTTTTATATCCTTTTGTTTATATTAAAGTAACATCATATGCATTTGAAAAACCTTTAAGTTTTGTTACAAACCAAGTACAAATAACTTAGCGCATATTCAATAAATACAAATAAATACTCTATTTTGCAATATTTTGGATAAATAGTTACTTCTTCTATTTTTAACATCGGCCCTCCAGAGTACTAATTGTTTTAACCAACTCTAATTTTTACTGCATCCTTAACTGTCCTACATAATAAAACATTTATACAAATGTTTTTCCATAATAAAATACTAAATTAGAGAGCATATAATAAAAAAAAAGGTATTTAATTCATCCAAGATCCCAATTTTGATGAAATTTCATTTTTACAAACTGTGTACAAACTTTGTTACAAAGTACAAACTGAAGTGAACAAATAAATGCTAATTTTTATTAAAATTATTTAAATGTAAAATACGAAAAGAGCTTTGCATTAGAAACTAGCTACTTAACAACTTATAGTGAGCTTAAATAAAACCTTCAAGAAAATAGAATATTGAATATTGATGGATCCCAGAAGAAAAATATTAAAAATGATAAGCATTTTACTGCAGATAAATAAAGTATTGATCTTATATAAACTATCATTTTAGTTCGTAAGACGAACATATAAAGTTTTTTCAAAAAATAGTCCTTTATAAATATTTATAACTGCAAATTATTTTTTTTTCAGGACCTGATCAATTTTATGTTATATAAAACTCAAATAATAAAATATACTTTATTTTTAAATGTTATATAGTTTTTATTTATTTTACAAGTTTTGAAGAGTAAATTTGTATCAGGCACCAAGTACACTTAAATGTTGTTAAGTAGTAATGGATAATCACAATCACAAGTTGTATGTTTATAAAAAACACTCGTGCATATACACTTAAGCCCGCTTGGTTAGAACTAAACAGTGGTTTTTTGCGACTTTGACTGCCTGCAAAAAATTGACGCAGCCAAATCGTTCACAGCTAAACGTGTAAGATATTTAAAACAACTTACTTTTTTTTAGTTTTTACGGTAAAAAATAAATAAAATTTTAGCAAGGTATATTAAAATGATAGTAAGCTTATTACATAAACAGTTTAGTTATTTAAACTAAATAGGTTAAAAATATAGAAGTGATTACTTTAAAGAAGTTATCAGATTCGTATTAAAACAATAAGAAGAGAAGTAAATGAAAATACGTATAGAAAATATAATTTCACCTTTTACAAACAAACAGCGAGAAAAAAAATTACATGAAATAGTTATTTTAACACGTTCTGTAACTATAAATATTAAAAAACTGATCATTTTTTTGATTTAAGTTTAAAAAGAGTTTTCTCATCATTATTGTAGTTCGTCTTCTTACTAGCTGTCCTATTTTAAAACAAACTAAAATTTCATTATATACTGTTTAGATATTACTTTACCTCGTTTACATAATGTTATGAATGAAAAAGTTTTCAAATCTTTACAAATGCAGCCGTTCCTTTACTATCTGCTCTTAAAAAAGCCATTTTATTTCTAGCTAGTTGCTATAGACAATAAAAAAACTCCCCAAGCAAAAACACTTACCAGTTTATAGTTATGTAAAAAATCAAATATAAACACTTGAAAGAAACTTATATGTAGTTTTATTTATTGATATATACATAAATTTACTTGTATTCATAGTTCTATATTTGAATAATTTTTATTTTAAAATAATAATCAATTGCTATTACAAATTGACTATGCTTGACTTTGTTAGACCTGATACCAACAACGGTCAAAACTTATACAAAAATGAAGTATGTATCTATTATAGGAGGTAGAAACCCTTAATAAAACAAAAAATTGTTTATATTTTGTTAATTTACTTTTAATTTGAAGTTTATAAAATTAACGTACTTATTTTTTTTAAGGTACTTTTAAGTATTTTTTCAGTTTGATTTTTACATTTAAAGACACAATTTTGTTTTTTGTATGTTTTAACAAGTGTCTCTGGTTATTAACTTAAGTATTATTTATTAATACTGAATTATTTACACATCTATAAAAGCTATGCAAGTATAAAATAACTTTAAACTTTATGTACTTATAACCACATATACTACATATTTATAACCACTGTTTCTAATTACATAGTCTACTACAGTTTTAAAGTAATATTAAACATCTCGTTTATAGTCACATTATCACTCCCCTCTCATTTATTATTAAATTTTTTGTTGCTTTTTTTTGTGTTTGCTTTTGTAGAAACAGTAACAAGAAAAATCTGAACCTATAACTTGTTTTTACAGTTTTAACTCAAGTAGACAGGGTTGCCATGGGTGAGGCCAAGGCAGGTCCAGTCAGGCTAATTCAGTTTTTTGAAGTAAAAATGCCAAAAAGTCAGTTTTTTAGGTCAAAATGTCATTTAGGTCATTTCAGAATTTGTAAGCTCAAATTTACTAAACTCCTTAATTTTAAAAGAGTTAGAATGGTACAAAAAATCCTTTAAAGTCTGACTAAAATTGTGAAATTTTCTTAGAAGTAAACCATTCTAAAACCATTAATTTTTAAAGCCTTCAAATGGTAAAATTAAATAAAAAAATCCTTTATACAGTCAGACTTTAATTCCAAAATTTTCCTAGAAACGTGTAGTACTGTTATTACCATATTTGAACAATAGTTGTTGTATGTAATTGTTTTAGTTGTGATGATCTGTGGCAAGGACTTTTCCATAGTAAAGTTTTGATATATATATACACAAAAATCAATTTTGCAAAATTAAGAATCATACTGTTATTTTGTTAAAGTAAATTATTAAAATCTTTATATATAAGTTAATTATAAATATTTAAATTTTAATACCATTTTTCGTTTTATAAATTAATTATAATTAAGTTTTAGTTTTTTGATAAAAAATTCTTTGTCAGTAGTTTACTTTACATTTATAACATTTAGCAATTATTTAAAAAGAGGTAAGTAGTGAGAAAAAAGTATACCTATTTCAATGCAAAAATTTTTATTAGTTTATATTGTTGTTTTACATTCCAATAACTTATTATTATAGTTATCTTTCACTGAAGTGCACATTCTGAATACAGCAGCTACTCAATAGAAAGTTTGTAGCTAAGAATTACTAGTGTAAATAAAGAAAAAACTTGAAAGAAAGTTTTTATTTTGGTTCAAAGTTGTGTACTGAGTAAGAAGTGTGTGCTACTTAAAGTATGTGATTATCAAAATATGCAGACTTGGAATGTTTATTTAACTGGAAGTGCATGCTTAAAGGCTTACACCTAAGAGGAAGGTAAAAGTAAGACTAAGTTTACAAAAGTTTGCTTTGCAACTCTGGTAGGGTGTTTTGATCATATGGTAGATATGGTTTTCAAGTTCAATATTAGCAGTTATAGGCTTTAAAAAGTGTATTTATTATTTTTTTAGCCAGTATTTCTTTATAAAATTAAATTAAAAACTAAATGTTAATTTATTTAACTCATCTTGAAATTTTAAACATTATAATAATGTTTAAAATATTAAAACATAAACTGGGCCTTAAAGATTGAATACATAAGGCTTAATTTAATTTTTAACATTTGATTATTACATCATTTTATATTTTAAAACTTTAAACTTCAGTATGGTTTTACTTCAATTCGTATTCATTCCAATTTAGTAAGAAACAATTTCTGATGAGCATTACTACGAAAGTACTAAAATAAATTTAAAGAAAATGAAATGTATTCTGTTATATTTTTAAAATAAATTAAGCACTGGAAAAAAGCTGTTCAAACATTTAATTTAATAGTTAAAATTTCTGTTGTCTAATCAGGTTTTTTTTTTAACAGGCAGCCACCTAAGTTTAATTTTTCTTTAGCAATTTTTACACTTTTGTTTCATTGACTCTAAATTGTATCTTGTAGGCATAGAGGTCCTAATCAGAGGCATGTTTTGACTAGCTTCCTGTTTTCTTTGCAACCCCTTAAATTCAGTAAAAAACTTGTTAGATTGAACATTGTTTTGCTAAAAACATCATATCTGTCTGTTAACTCTTTGCTATCAAGTTTTTTTGTGGTATTATTGTGACAAACTTTTTTTTTTTTAGCATTAAAGAAATATTGGCATAAGTCAAAAGAGCCTAAGTTGTTTGGTTGCAGCTGAATGACAACTTTCAATCCAAAGGAAACTTGGGTATCAGTATACAAAAGGCTTGTGGTCTAATAATCTAATTGATATGATCTAACCTTTTAAGGGCATAGGGGGAGGGGTAAAACATTTTTTCACAACTTGAACTTATTTTATATAGTTTTTACTAAGCTACAAGACGCTTTTTACAGATTAAATAAAATAAAAATAATTTCTGAGATATAGCTGGTCAAAGTTGGAGACTACAATAGGTTCCTTACGGAGGCGCACACTTAATCAGCAAAAATAGACTATTTCACTAAAAATATATCTTCTCCTATGTTTTTTGAGATAACTACTTGTAAATTTCAGGAAGTGTTCCTAGATATATTTAGAAAATTCTCTTGGAAACATATAAAAAAAAATTGAAAATAAAGGTTTTATAAAAAATAAACAGAAAAAAAAGTTTTTTTTTTCTTTAAAAAATTTTTATTTTTAAATTTTTTTAAATTTTGTTCTAATATAATTTTTTAAACATTGCAAGGAAAATTTCATGAAAATTTGAGGTAGTTATCTCAAAAAACGTAGGAAAAGACAGATTTTTAGTGATTTCTAGTTATTTGCTGTTTTAGTTTGCGCCTCCCATACGGAACCTATTGTTGCCTCTAAATTTGACTAGATGTATCTCAAAAACTATTTTGAATTTGTTAAATCTGTAAAAAGCATCTTGTAGCTTAGTAAAAACTATATAAAATAAGACCAAATTGTGAAAAAAGTGTTTTACCCCCTATGCCATTAATTAGCATTAAAACAGGTTTTTATACCTTTTTATACTGTAAGTATTTTTTAGAACTTTTAACAATTATATCTGAAAAATTACAGTAAGCTGTAAAACAGTAAAAAATACTTTAAGGGTATGGAGGAAGAGGTTTGTAAATTACCTTTTTCACTATTTAGTTTTATTATATAGTGTTTTAACTAACCTCGATTTACTTTTTACAGATTTTTAAAACTCTAAATAATTTTTGAGATTTAGCCACTCAAAGTCAGAGACTGAAATAGGTTCCTTATGAGAGGCGCAAACTAAATTCGAGGTAGTTATCTCAAAAAATTTAGGAGGATATATATTTATAATAAAATAGTCTATTTTTGACTTTTTATTTTGTACCTTCCATAAGGAAGGTATTGTAGTGTCCAACTTGACCGGCTATATCTCAAAAACTATTTTGAATTTTTTAAATCTTAAAAAATAAATTTGTAGTTTAATTAAAACTCTACAAAATAAGATCAAATTCTTAAAAAAAATGATTCACCGCCCTATGCCCATAATGGAACTTTAGAGGCACCACTCACTAATTATGATCACACTAGCCTAAGGGTGGACAGCTTTTCTAGTTTTGTAGGTCAGATTTACCGGAAAAAATTTTTGTAGGTTGTACTACTTAAAAACAAGCTTAGCAGGCAGCATAAATTTGAAATAATTATATTAAAATAAAAGAAATCTTTTAAGAACTAAGTTGAATTAAATGATCACTCTATTAAACATTTTGTACTTAAAATAAATTGGAATGTTTTTCCAAGTATTTACACTAAAAATCTCAACTTTCTTTTTATGCACAGGTTTTCATGGTGAAAAATACTTCAAAGACCAAAATTTCTTTGGTGTGCTGTACTGCCGTGCCGGTATACTATCAAAATTAACTCAATCAAAGTCCACGGCATTCAAAATCTACTTAATTTTTAAAGTATTTTCTTTATTTGTTAATCTATTCTATAGATTTTTACATTTTTATTTATTTATTTTTCAATTTATTTTTACTATCACTGTTACCCTAAACCTTAATCAGTAAGCGGTTCTTAATTTGACTGGGTCAATTTTGAACGCGGGTCGATTTTGAACATGTCCGCCGTGTCCACCTATGTCACTTTGAGTTTATTTTAAAAAATAGATTAGTCTAAATTATATATGGTGAAACAGTATTGAATTATTATTTCAATTTCAGTAGAAAATAGTTAGATTTTCTTGAAACTTTTTGAATATTTTTAACTAGTTAGTTTCCTACCTTATCTTTATTTTATTTTAAAAGTTTAAAATTAGTTGAAATTAGTTAAAATGATCGAAATTTCATTCTATACACCAGGTCCTTTGACCAAAACTTTTAAGCTTTGGTTTGTTTATGGTATACAAAAAACTTCTACTTAAAAATATAAACAATGAATTATTTAAAATGATGTTTTTTAAATCATTTTTGGTTTTTTGAATATTTTGTAATTTATAAAACAATGTTTTTAGTTTTGCTGTACAAAAAGGAATAAGTTATATTAAGCTAAGTGAACATAGATGTCACATAAAGTACTTTTTTTTTTGAAATTTTATGTAAACTTTGGATGATTTGAACTTAATTGTAGCAGTTAAGTTTGTAATTTTTGGTAAGAATTTCAAGTTTATGTTTGTGAAAATCGAAGTTGTATGTGACAAACATTTTGTAGATTTTTTATTTTGAAAAACTAAGTTTGTTGTTAAGTATTAAATTTTATTTGGTTAGCAATCAAAACTTTGTTCCTTCTTTTTTAGTTCTAGGCTTTAATTTTAAGTATAACCTGATATTTTTATAAATTTAGAGCTGTAAAATAATAAATGCTACTTGCAATTTTTTAAATACAAAATAATGTTTTTCCTTGCTTTTTTAAGTGGTTTTGTTTGTAATTAAAATGAAAATACAGTTAATCTGATTCTGACAGTAAAATATTTTAGTTTTGTTAAGTCTATTGAAATAGTTGTATTATCCTCTTCACAACAACTTATTTTCAGGTATAAAATGCAAACTTTGTGTTTTTCATAAACTTTCTTTAGTACACATTTGTTTCAAAAGTTTCAATATTAAAAACAAGTAGTTTATTTATTTTTTGTAAACAAAGCAAACATTTACAACTTAATGAAGCTTCACAGTTAACATAGTTAAATTAAAATACGAATCAAAAATGTTGATGCAAGGAGATATCACATGACCAGGAGCTGATGCGAAATGTTCTGGGTGGCATATTGATGAAATTGACAGACGACAGCTGGATCAGAGTGCAATGATGACAGTTTGACTGCTGATATCCTCCCCTTTCTTAAGAAACAGGTATGTATTGACTTGTTTTACAAACTGCATAAATATAAACACAATGTACAATAATAATAGTTTGAATATTAAAACACTGTTTTTTTTTACTATATTCTTAATATTGTTTTCTTTTCTACATGTATTTAAGAGAGAAAGGTGTCAAATATGCACAAAGGAAAACTTTTGTATGAAGACACTGTTTAGAAAATTTATTATTTCTATTCTTATATTAATTTATTATCATAATTGTTTTTAATGTCACTGCTATCCCTAGCCCTTACCCTTGGTTGGTAAGTTTGTTTTCTTATTATTTTTATTTATTTGTTCAACATTTAATTTTATTTTATTAAATCTCTTGCATAAATGACTCTTTTTGCAAAAATATTTTTGTGCATATTTGACCTGTCTGGATTAAAGAGACTTAAAACTTTCAATAATTATACTTTTAATAGTAATAAAGTTTTTATGTGTTGAGTTTAAAATGTAAAAAAAAAAAAATATTGAAAAGAGGTACCAAATTTTATTTATAATAGTTTTAGAACTTCCTGCACAAAATATTCTAAATATTTAATAAGGAACAAAGAACTGTTTAAACAGAAAGAAGTTTTTTTTCATAAAAAATAAGATGAATTTAAACTAAAATAATGTTTTTAATTTCTACCTTCACACAAAATTTATCAAACTCACTATTTTTGATCCTTCATATATTAATAACTAGCTACATTAAGCTGTAATTAGTAATAGCTTTAAGTAAAAATCTACAATATAAAGCCTACCTGTAAAAGTAAAGCTGTACCCTTAAATGATCTTAAATGGGTTAAGAAATGTTCAGCTGGAAATTTATGGTTTAAGAAATAAGTTTTTAAGTAAAACAATTTAAAAAAATAATAAACTTTGGCTTATGTCTGTAAATATAAAGTATAATACACTTTTTTTAAACTAACGAAAAACTAAAGGTCACTTTTAGGAACTTAAAGTTTTCACTACTACTTTATCCTCCCAAATTTTTGAATCATAACACTTCAAATTATCAGGGAATACAATTTTTAATAAGACAAACAACTTTTTGGAAGCAGATGAAAAAAAAAGACCAAAATAACAGAAAAAACATATTTTTTGTTTTATCAACTAAAAGATCGTTTTATTTAGAATTTATAAGTTTTGTCCTTAGCAGTTGTCAAAAATTTATAAAAGATAAGAATGAGAAAATTTTAAATTGATAGCCTAAAACTGTAGCAGATATATTTTTTCCATCTAAGTTTGTGCCTTCTAAAAATAACCTATTAAACTCTTTATCGTGATTGCTTATTAGGGTGCATCTGTAGATCTGACTCTCAAGTTTCCAGTGAAAATTTTATTCAAGGTGGGGAACCACACAAACAAACAATACAAAAATAATTAGCTTTCTAGGTTTTACCATCATCGGGCTTTTTACGTTGTTCTGAATATCACCCCTATGTATATTGAGTGAGACTTTAAACATTTGACTGTTAGTTTTTTGTAAATTTTTTTTCATGTAAAAATTATCACAAAAACACATTCTACATGTATTAAGATAATTTGAAAAAAGTTTTATAAGGGCACTACTTGTTTTTCTTAAGAAATTTAAAGTTAACAAAAACTTTTCAAAAATTACAGAGTTTTCATTTTTTAGGGCAACAGAAGCACTATTGCTTATAAAGTAAAAAAAAATAAAAGTATAAAGTATAAGCACTGATATTTCAGGAATAAATAATTCAATATAATATTTGCAAGATAATCTAGATAATTTTATAGTTGCAAATGTTTCTTGATTGTTTACAAAGTTTAAAAATTTTGAGGCTGAAGTGTGTTACTGTATTTAATTTTGCCATTAAGTGTTAAAAAGTAGAGCTTGTGAGCCTTTACTACGACCATGATAAACATTTCAGACCATTTACTACGTAAGTACAAAGAGAAAACATAAAATTGTAATTCCATCACAGTAAGTGAATCTTACCTATCTTAGTCTGAAATGATTTTCTTTATCAAAGATGAATGATTGGGCTGTCATGCAACTGAGAATTTGCTGACTTTATCAGCAGTTTTCTCCTTTTAATGTCAAAAAAAAAAAAACAAATCAGCGTGTGTAAAAAAACTTATTATGTCCTTGTGAGAGCTGTGAAAATATGTTTATCCTTGTAATAATATCATTGCATATTTGTCTAACTTGTTAGCTACAATGCTGTTCAAATGCAAGATGATTATTTTTAATTTTTGCTATGAGACACCCAGACAGTACAACTTCTAACCAGCAAAAGGTCACTTTGAATAATAAATTCGTTAAGCACAACTTGTGTAGAATTAAAAACTATCTTTTGTCTTGCAATGGTCAATATTTGACTTAATGAATCTACAGGAGTATGTGCTTCAGCTGATACTGGCGCTCAACCAAACCCATGGAGGTGGAAAGGCGCTCGGGCTGCTCGTCTATGTAACTTAAACTTAATGCACGCATGAGACAATTGCAATTCGGTCCAGTAACAAATTTTTTATTTAAATTATAAAGCTGTTGAGGTTACTTTCAGCAGAAAGTTTTTTGAGATTAAGAAGATTACTGTTTTTTAAACTATATACATAACTTATTCATTTAACTTAACATTTGAATTTTATTTGATTATCAAAAGTTTAACACTTTAACTTGTTTTCATAATCAACAGACAAAAGAGGATGGCATAAAAACTAGCAAGTTGTCACGCTGGAAGTTTGTCAGGAACTTCTTCCGTCCATATCAGCCGTCCTCAACAAGCCAGCCACATGATTTCCTACCTTGACTTTCTCAGAGTCCTGGTCAAAAGGTGGTTCATTGATTGAGCATACAAGACCTTGAGCTTCAACTTGCCCGCAGTTTATTTTGCTATTGTTGGTTTGCACGATCACGTTAAGAAGCTGTCAATGAGGTTTTGCTGGGTAGGAAGGCAAAGATAGTAGCTGAACTGTTTCAACAAATTAAAAATTCAAAAATGCTGTATTATGAACTTTTTTTTTATATGTTGAAGTTGCGACATTTTTTTTGCTGTTGAAACAAAACAGTTTTTGTTAATATTCTTGTAAATAACTGTGTGGGTTCTTTTTTTTGTAGTAAATTGTATCTGTTTAAAATGCATAATTAGTTACCTTCTGATTTTTTTTTTCTTAGTTTTTTTAAGTTTTTGTTGTAGAAAACATCTGTTTTCATTGTAACTCGTTTTTTGTTTTGTATATTTTAGTAATTAACTTAAGATTGAACTTTCTTTAGATATTTATTAAAACAAAAGTTTTACTATAACTTGTAATGATAAACAATAAAACTGTTTAACAAGTACAAGTTTTTTTTTGTTCTTACAAAAGATGTATAGTTTTGGTTCATTTTTATTGTATAAAATTTTTCTGTTGACTCAATTTAAGTTATGTATATTTACATTTATATTTTATTAGTCTCATCTGTAAAAATCTGATCATGTAATTCGTTAACTTTTTTTTAGATAAATATATACTCAATGGCATTTACAAAACAAAAAAAAAACAAAAAAAAAAACTTAAATCAAATTGTATAACAGTTTCCTTTTTTTTCCAAATCTCTTATTTTATAACTTATTACTCTGTTTGTAAAAATGAAGCCCTTTCAGTAACTTCTATGAAAGTTGATTTAGTTTATCTAATCATATTATTATATATATATGTATATAGTTTGTTACAAATTATCGTGTCCAGAAAAGACTGTACAATTGTTTCATACAGTCTATTGCTTATAATTTTTATCTGTTCAAGTTCGAATTGAATTGTACGTTATAAAATTCATACACAAAAAACACTATGATGTAACTAAAAAATTTTGTTCAGTGCAAAAATTAAACTTACCTCTAAACAAAAAGCTTAAAATTACAAAACCACAAATGAGTGACTACAACATTATAATTTTTTAAGTTTATTAAACTTTAAGAGAAGTTCTTTTTTTATATGTTGGTAATACGATATGAATTAGCTTCTCCTGTTTAAGCAACCCTGTTGTTTTTTAAAGCTCAGCCCTTACACAGGGTTATTACCATCAGGCTGTGCTCTTTTTATTACCTCCCAAGTTTTTCTAAAATCAATGATTTTGCGCAATTGAGTAAATGGATTGAGTAAATTTAATAGAATAATGTTGTTAAATTTTTTGTTTTAAACGCTTTTACAACCAGTTGCATATCTTTGCTTTTGTTGTTGAAAGTTTTCTGGCATCATAAAAGGTTTTTATTAGCTATTAATAAAATCGGCTTTGAGAACTGTTTTTTTTTTTAATTACTCATATACTAAATTTATCTCTATTCTTCTGAACATTCTACCTACAGTACATTAAACCGAACTTTTGGTTATGATTATTTTAATATCTTTATTTTTGACTTTTTGCTAGCTAGACTGTATGTTTATTTTATTCTTTATAACACTATTTCGTAGATTTTCTAAGGTATTTCTTGTAGTCATTTAAAAAAATTCAATTACATATCTAGCTTCTTTTAAAAATCTCTTGTTTAACTTCATTGTTTTTTGAGAAAGTTGTTTTCATTAGACTAATGGTACACTAAATTTTTCTACTATTTCATTATTAAACGTATCAAATACTGTATAAAATCGAATTTCAATTAAAAGTTTGTTATACAGTCCTTAGTTTTTGTTTGTAAACATTTTATAAAAATATAGTTTGAACTCTTTGCTAGTCATAAAGTGTAAGGTTTATTAAATTAATACTGTTGTTCTTTAAGCTATTCATGTGCTAAAGTTGTCTATATTTTAATTCTTAACATATCATTTATTTACAAGTGAGTAAACGTTTTGTTATAAGTTGTTTGTAATTTTCCCACTTTAACTTGATTAAATATTCGTAGGAGTTCAATTTTGACTTTTTTATTTCTAGATTATACTGATAAGTTATCTTTTTTGCTTAGTTTATCAATTTGGTAATGAAACTTTTTATTCAAAAAATTTTAAGACACTTCTTTTAGTCAGTTAAAATATTTCAAAATTTCTTTGCAGTTCATTTAAAAAACAATTAAAATTCACACAGCAACTAAGTAAGATGTAAAATGGCGCGAAAAACTAAAACGAGAGAGACGAGAGAAATCGTCACGCCCTCCAGCGGCATGCACAACAACGGCGGCGCTTCCAACCAGTCGCCGCGCTGCAACCAGGTGAAGCTGGACGCGCAGAAGCTGACGATGAGCAGCAAGGAGGTGCTCGACCCCAACCTCGTGTCCTCCCTCGACCTGCCCCACTCCAACGCGCCCATGCTCCCCCTCTTCACCCCCGACGACGCCTCCTCGGTGGCGTCGTGCGGCGAGGACTCTCAGGGCGAGTGCGGACGGCTCGCGGCGAGCCAGGTGTCGAAGCGGCTGTCGCGGGTGGCGAGGACGGCGGAGGGCAGCAACTCGGCGTACCTGCAGCTGGACGCGTCCAACCTGCAGGTTGAAGATATAAGCATCCTCGAAAGTTACCAGTACCTGCAGAAGGTCAACCTGTCCTACAACAGGCTCGAGGACGTTTCCGCGCTGAACTCTGTGCGCGACCTGGTCGAAATCGACGTTTCGCACAACAGGCTGCGAAAGCTTTTGGACTTCGACCCGCCCAAGGTCAACTTGAGGAAGGCGGACTACTCGAGCAACTCGATAAAGACGATCGGATGCCTCAACGACTACATCTGCCTCAGCGAGCTGAACTTGTCCTTCAACGGCATCGAGCAGATAGAAGGCCTCGAGGGCTGCTGCTCGCTGAGGCGCTTGAACCTGTCGCACAACCGCATCGACGCGATCGACGGCGTGGAGAGGCTGAAGCTGCACGAGCTCGACCTCAGCCGCAACGGCATAGTGGCCATCGACAAGCTGGACAGGATAAGGAGGCTGGTCAAGCTGGACCTCAGGCACAACAACATACAGTCGCTCTCGGGCTTGAACGACAAGCCGGTGCTGGACACGCTGCTGATGGACGACAACAGCGTCATGGCGGTGGACCAGGTGGACTTTCTGGTCGGGCTGAAGAACCTGAGGACGTTCAGCCTGCAGGACAACCAGGTGCAAATGGAAGAAAACTACAGGAAGACGGTGGTGTTCAAGCTGCAGTGGCTCGCCGAGCTGGACCACGTTCCGGTGACGTGCCAGGAGAAAGTGGACGCGCTGAACATGTTCGCGCCGCCGTTGGAAGTCCAAGCTTCCAACGACCACATGACGCACCTGGTGTACGGCTTCATGCGGCCCCAGCTGCTGAGGGAGAGCACCCTGCCCAGCTTCGACACCCCGTACCCGATGATGGTGCTGTGCGGGCCGCAGCTGAGCGGCAAAAGGGAACTCTGCCACCTGCTGGCCAACAACATGCCGGATTACTTCGCCGTGGCGGTGTCGCACACGACCAGGCCGGTGAGGAAGGGAGAGAAGGACGGAAGGGACTACCACTTTGTCAGCGACAAAAAGTTTGAAGACCTGGTGAAGCAGGGCGAGTTCGTTCAGACGTTCCGAAAGAAGAGCCACAGGTTCGGGCTGACGATGCGGGCGGTGGAAAGCGTGGCTCAGCAGGGGCTGGCGTGCGTCGCGCACATGGAGCTCGAAGGAGTCTACAGCATCAAGGCGACCCACTTCGAGCCCAGGTACGTTCTCGTCCTGCCGACGACGGACGAGCAGCACCAGCTGAGATTCTACGAGCGAGGCATCAACGGCAAGGAAGAGATACGGAAGGTCTGCTTCGACGACCACCAGAGGTACGTCGGCGTCAACGCGAACCACCCGGGCTTCTTCGACACGGTCATTTGCGACGACGTGCTGTCGCAAGCCCACGAGAAGCTGCAGAAGCTGGTGGTGGGCTACCTGGGGGTGAGCGAGGCGCCGAAAGTGGTGCAGCAGAGGATCGGCTTCAACGACAGCACGAGCAGGAGGAGCGTCAAGTTGCAGGGAGCTGTTCCTCAGGAAGCGGACAAGTCTTACTGCTCGACCGTGGCCTCCTCCTCGGAAAGATCTTCTCAGTACAAGAGGCGGCAGTATGCGGCGATGGAGGCGGTCAGCCCCCAGAAGAGCAAGCACTTTGGTCTCCCCCTCACCGCCCCCGCCCTCCTGCAGGGGAGTCCCCTCGCTCAAGCCCACTCGCTGTACCAGGACCCGGCGTTCGGCGTGCAGATGTGCGAGAACGCCGATCAGAAGAGAAGAGAGACGTTCGAGCTTCCCTCCCCGGAGATCTTCGACAACCCTCCCAAGTACTCCTCCTCCTCGGCTGACGCGCTCTCCGACTCCGCGATGAGCGAGTACTCGTCCAAGTCGTCCAAGCTCGACCGATCGGCCCGCAGCAGCCTGTTGAAGCTGGAAGCGGCGCGGAGCGAGCTGCTGAAGGAGCCGCTGGACCTGAGCAAGCTCAACATGGTGAAGATGACCAGCTCCCTCGACTCTTCCCGCTCTTCCCACGCCACGACGCGCCACCAGGAGTCCAGCCTGCACCACGGCCTCAACAACCGGCCCGTTCTGCCGCCCATCCCTTCGAGGACTCCCGTCAACTGATGAAAGAGTTTCGTGTGAGGGAATTTTTGTTGTTTGGTTAAAGTTTGTGTGTAACTTGTTTTGGATTTTTTATCAATGCTATGTCTGTAACTTGGACACAGTTTTTATAAAGAAAAATTGAACTTTAAGACTTAAAAACTAAAAAAGAGTTATTTAAAGACTTAAATTAACTTTTTTTAAGTTGAATTCAATTCTTAAAGTGTGAATTTTTTTATCACTGTGTTTCGTTACGTTTAACAACTATATGTACATTTTTAATATGGTCAATTAATTTTTAAAATGAAAGTTATGAAATAAAATTGTTCGTGTTTTTAATTAAATTACCTATGATGCGATTTACATTTAAGTTTACCTTTATTCTCAAATAGTTTTAAATTAAAAATTTTTTGTAAACTACTTCAACTGGTTACAAATGTTTTATGAGACGACTTGTTTAAGAACTGGAAACAAATTTATTTAAACATATGTTATTCTTATAGTTGTATGTATAACAGCTGTTAATCGAATAGATTTGTAAGTGTAATATAAAGTTTTACTTCTAATAGAACTTTTACTTGAAAACTTTTTAGCAACTTTCAATTTGTTTCTATAAATTTGTCTTTTCCTATGTAAACTGTTTAGTTTTAAAATCAATATAACTTTAAATTAAATAATTTTTTCGAGAAACATGTTGTTTTCCTATGTTATCTTTGTAAATTTATTTTTTTAACAAACATAGATATGAACAAACTAATAAGATTTAGTATTAATTATCTTATTTTATTAATAGATTTTAATATTTTAGTTTAACTCTTTAAAACTTTGTCTTCCCTGTACAGCTTTGACGCTTCGTGTTTGTTTTATAAAGTATTTTCATTTTCATTTGGAGTTATAAATTTTGTCTAACGTCATAATTGCTATATGATAAAAACTTGAAAATAATGTTGAGGTCGTTTTAAACACAATTCCAATTTTGCATGGGTTTCAGTTGAACAACATGTAGATAACGGTCCATCATGTTGTTTTTGCATTTGAAATTTAAAAGATAAGACTGTAAGTAAACATAGCATAGTATTTTATTAATCTCTTGTGGAATGTATCAAAACAAAATTCGAAGCCCGGTTAAAAACAATCAAAGTAAGATTGAAGTATGGAAATATTGTCCTAGCTTCCAAGTTTATTTTCGTTTAGTTTTTGAAGTTTTGTTGTTAAGTTATGTAAAATACTTAGAATATTTAATACGGCTTAAAAATAAAATTTAATTATCTAACAAGTAAAGAAGAACTAGCGTAACCAATCAGAATTTTATTTTGTTTCTGTGCTTTGAAGAAAAATTATTTCTATAAGTGGAAGTTCTTATTTAGTCAATAAAAGTTGATAGTTACCGAATATTTTTTTTTGGGTGTGAAACTATCGCGGTTGGGAATTGTCAGTATACCGATTTAGCAACTAATAAACTTTAGAGCTTTTGTTTAGCTAAAAAAAACAAATAGTGGTGGGTGTATTTTATAATTTTTAGTTTGTATCAAATTTAACAAACTTTTCTTAACACTTACTATAATGCCCACGCCTAAAACTTACAAAGAATTCATTTTTATACACCTGTTTTTTTAAATGTTTTCATTTTACCAAATCTATTTAGTAATTATTTGTTATTGTAAAAAATATATCGATTTAAGAAAAAAAGTAAACACATAATTGTAAACAAATGCTATTGTACCATTGCTTAAAACCCAAAAATAAGTTTACATACAAAAATATGCGTATGTTCTTTAAGTAATTTTTAAATTATTAAAATTTTATACTTTAAAAAAATTATTAAGTTTTAATCAAATAAACCTTTTTAAAAAGGATTTTATTACTACTTTAATCATATCAGATAAAAAACTTACTATTTTTATATGTTTCTTTAAGCTCATTTGACTTATCAAAATAAAGCATTTGGTTTTTTTTATGGTGTTATAAATTTACTTTTACTGACTTCTTATGTATTATTTACAATTCTTTGAAAATTTATAACTCTTCTTTAAACACAGTACTGAAAGTTACAAGACTAGTAAGGGGTAAATTTGAGCCCGGAGGTCAAATGGTTGTATGTTTTAAATAAGAACATATCTTTAAAAAAAGTTTTATGTGGTAAAAACATACAGTTAGACTCGTAATTTAAAAGCTACTGTTTACTAGTGCTTTATTATTGCTTATTTTTTATGATTTCGGTTTAAAAAAAGTACTTAATACTACTTACTAACAATATTTTAAAGTAACTGTGGCCTGTTAAATACTTTATCAATTCAGTGCGGGCCGTGAACAAGCTATACTACAAAAATAGCTTACATATTGTTTATTGAACGATAAAAAAAAAAGCGCTCAAAAATTTTGGTCTAAGGACCTGGTGTACAAAGGAACCTTTCGGCTATCGAGACGTACACCACATACTTATAAAATTTCTTACGAGCTATAACACATAGTTTTATCATTTAAATATTTAAATCTTTAGTAATAAAATAATCAGTTAAACAAAATAAAAAATGAGAAAAATAAAACTAAACGAAAATTAACCGAATTTTTGTTTAATAATGTACTATGAATCTTGTTTAGTAACATATGAACTAAATATATATATATATATATATATATAATTTATTCAAATGGCGATTTTAAAAATTCTGGAACATATGTTTCACAAAGCTTTAATTTTTCATAAAGCTTTGATCATCAGCCAGTTAAATTCAAAATACAAAGCACTGTACTAAACAAAGATACAAAAGTTATGCAAAAAAACAAAAAACAGTACGACGTAATATTGTACATTACAAATATTCAGTACAAAAATCGATCTACCTTCTAACTATTTAAACAACTAAAATTAACGAAAACAACAGTTAATTGACTATAAAATGCTTCAAAATTTGTTGTGTTTTAAAAGAAGCTTTTTTATATGTCGACAAGACGATATAAATTCGCTTCGCTTATTTAAACAACCTTCCTTTTTTAACGCATACATAACGGCTGTTGATTCTTTTAAGCACAGCCTACAAACAGGGTTGTTAACAGCTTCTTTTAAAACACAACAAATTTTGAAGCATTTTATAGTCAATTAACTGTTGTTTTCGTTAATTTTAGTTATTTAATTAGTTAGAAGGTAGATCGATTTTTGTACTGAATATTTGTAATGTACAATATTACGTCATACTGTTTTTTGTTTTTTTGCATAACTTTTGTATCTTTGTTTAGTACAGTGCTTTGTATTTTGAATTTAACTGGCTGATGATCAAAGCTTTATGAAAAATTAAAGCTTTGTGAAACATATGTTCCAGAATTTTTAAAATCGCCATTTGAATAAATTATTTAAAAGCCCTTCAAGTGGGCTCAGTTGAAAGTGTTTACGTTTTAACATTAACCTTATTATATATATATATATATATATATATATATATATCACTTTAAACTAACTTTTAAAAGTAGATAAACAACACTAAAATCAAACGTATAGACGTTATAGATTTATAAAAAGCTGCCGACCTCTGGTTTGAAAGAAAAATGTTTTATATAATCAAATATTTTTAAACGAGCTAATTTCATTACGCGGTACAACTTTACACATTTTAATACAAGCAGGCAAATTTTTATTTTCAAGAAAATCAAAAATATTTTTTTGAGTAATAACAATTTTAAAAACTAAACTAGAAAAGATAACTAAAACTTTTTTTTAACTTTGTATCTATTTATAAGTAAGTTTATAAAAAAACACAACCATTTATAAAAAATTATTAACGTACTTATGCACAATTATGTTATTTATAAAATATAAATAATATTAATTCGATATATTTTGTTTTTTATCACGTATTAAGTTTTTTTTACTTCACTAAATGTATTTTCTCATAAAATTTTTTTTTTCTCATTTTAAAACTTAAGCAAATACAAAAAGAAATTGACTCATATCAGATAAAGAACAAGCAAAATAAAAAGAGAGCGATTCTCAAATTTTTTTTTAACTAACAAGGTTAGAAAATAACTGAATAAAAAAAAATAAGTTATCAACGACAGTAAATAAAACTCAGAATAAATAAACAAAAAACGACTCTAATATAAATTTCTGAAAGTGATACATATATGAGATATAATAAAAGTTTGTATAAATAAAGTTGTATGTTTTTACACTTTAATTTTACTTTAATCGATTTTTGACAATAAAAAAACAACAAAATAAAATTATAGTAAATATATAATATATACTTAAACAAATGACTATTGTTTAGATTAGTATATTAAAATAAAAACAGTTTTACAAACTTAACTTTTTTTAAAAGTAAGAAAACTAGTATAAAAACAAAATCTATTAAAACTACTTTTTTACCAGTTTCAGTATTTGTTTATATATGCTGTTATAACATTAAAAGGCAAGTTTTATCATATAAAAAGTTTAATAAATACATGAAAATACACAAATAAATATATAAAATGTTTATAATAATATTCAGGCTTAAAACTACTAAACACAGATAAACAAACAAAAACCTTTAAACACACGGAAAAGTAAGATAACAGCTTGGACTTAAAAACTTAATAAAATAAACAAATTTATTTTACAAAATGTTATTTTTTTGAATTTATTTTATTTAAAAACACCAAGAACGGTTTAAACTAATCAAATAGAAGTAATGTCAAATAAATAAAACTTACATACTTCAATTGCAAAATAAAAAATGCAAAACTTTAGAGTATTCAGTTACAAAAATATTGTCCGATAAATTAAATGAAATATTTTTTTTTAAATAAACGTATAATTCTTACAACCGAACAATGCTAGATGTCCAATGTACACATACTGAGTTGTATCACTTTAAAAAAATATTTTAAACGGTATTTTTATGCTTTTAGTTTGATTATTCAGTTTAGTCACGTTGTACATAACTTGTTTGGAAAACTGTAGACAGTCAAAGATTTTAAGAAGTCATTTCTTTTGCGATTTGTTCAAACGTATCAAAGAATATTTCAAGATGCTTCATCTCAAGCAAAAGGGTCGGTCTAAACCGAATGCTGTTTTGTCCACAAGCCCCAACTAGAACGCCTACAAACCAAACTCGTTTAAACTGGTCTTTGCAATTTTTTAAATCTAAAAGTTGATTTTTTAGAAGTTACACCTAATATATAAAGTGTACTAAAACATTGAAAACCAACTCTGAATACTGATATTAATACTTTACGTTTAGGAAGCGTACATTTTAAATGATATTTTAAAACAACACTAGTAAAAAAGCTTTTTGAGTAAAAGAAGTTAATAGAGTAATTTATTTTGTCTAACAAAAGAATGCGATAGTCTATACTAGCTATTTTTGTTTTAACTGTTGTTTACACATGCGGCTGGAATCAAAATTTTTAAAGTCTACGTTGAAATATTTCAAAAACGAAGTCAACCAGTAGAAAATGAAAAAATATTTCAACTTTTGTGCTTAATAATCTCTGAAAAAAAAAAATTTAAAAGCTAGTATATGTCGAACAACGTGAAACCTTTATTGAGCAGCCTCCCCCTCATCTCGTCCCTCCGTCCCCCCTCCACGTCGAAGCTGCACAGCAAACCGCGACCCCTCGTCTTCGCTATCAGTTGCGGGAATTTCCCCGAAAACTCGTGAAGCTGGTCCAGCAAAACGCGCCCCGTGTCGGCGGCCTTGTCGCACAGCTGCTCCCTGTTGATGACGCTCGCCGTCTCCTTGAGCATGTGGAGGCGGATCGGGTCGCCCAGCCACGTGTTGAATATTCTGAACGCCTGAAATATATTTTTGAAAAGTTTTATCTTTTATGTTTATTATTATATATTTTTTTAATCTAAATCGAAACAAATAAAAAGAAAACTGCGTTGAAGTTTATACTTTACTGCTTCAAGTTATCAAAACAACACGCTGCTGTTAAACATTGGTTTTACAGCTGAAAGAAGCATTGCAATGCTGTCAGTAAAACAATCTAACAAAACCACCAACCCCGTTCCACTTGAGGTCGTCCTTGTAGTAGAAGCCGCCGGTGGACATCTTCTTGCTGAACGTGACCACGTCCGGGGGATTTTCCAGGTTCCAGTGGTCGTGCGCCCACCACTTTCCGGTGATTCCCACCCCGGTTTGAACCTCGTCGACTATCAGCGAGGCACCGTTCTGTTACAGTGGATGCATGCTAAGTTATACTGGTATTTAAAATTTAAAACCAAATGTTATAACGAAACATCTGGTAATTACTGCTAGAACCAATTTTTTTACAAATTTAAATTCTAGCTAAACGTTATGCTAGTTGCAAAACAAAACTTAATTTAATAAGAAAAAAAAATGAATGAGCTAACTTACGCTATGCAGAAGAATTTACCAGTTTAAGATTTTACAATATTTGGTGTTTCTGAAAATTTAACCGTTAAAAATGATTATTTTACAAAAATATTGAACAACAACTAAAATTAGTACAAGTATAATCAAAGCTAACCCTTTCAGCGATGTCACGAAGTTTTCTGAAAAAATCATCGCTGGCGTGGTTGTCACCCCCTTCAGCTTGTACCGGTTCGATAATTATCACCGCTACTGGGCGCTCTTTTGCGTTCCAATCTTCTATGATCTGCTCACACTGCTCCAAACAACGAGCCTATTGCAAAAAAGAACAAGTTTGTTGTACTAAGTTTTCAGTAGTAAAAATCATGGTTGCCATTATAACAGGTTTTGGAAGTCAAGAAATTGCAAACGTATTGGCACTTTAGACTTGGACCGTTGTGCGACTAGTTGTATTGATTTAATAGCAAAATAAATAAGTTTTTAATTATGCTAAATTACAGTAAACATAATTTTTAATCAAATTTAAATACTACATTTGTAGTCAAATTATAATTAGTTTTAAAATGTATTGTTAATATTATACTATATTGTTAACCTTTTTGAATACGGATAATAGTTTTTTATGAACTGTAAAAACGAGCAATGTTAATAAAAAGTTATTATATCAGGCAATTTCACTAAAAAATAGTTAAAAAATAATAATGTTAGGTCATAAACCTCAAAAATGTTTAATGCAAAATTGTAGTAAAAAAGTTTTCAGTAGTAAAAATCATAATTGCCATAAGTTGAGGTTTTGTAAATAAAGCGATTACAAATGCTAAATATCTTATAATTTAAAATCTTTGTGCGTTATTGAGTAAAGGCAATAATCAAAGTTTTATATTAAGTAAACTAAAGAACAGATATGTTCAAAAAACAAAAATAGTTACGGTGGAATAAAAGTCACGCTAATAATATTTAATTTTACTGTGTAACTACTATACTTCAAATACTTATTCTATTTTCAAATACATAAAACCATTTAGAATAAACTTTAAAAAGGGTTTACATAGCTTAATATATATTTTTAAATCTTACTATATTGAGAAATAGCTAGTCAAACTTAACTTCAGATCATGAACTTTAAAGTGTTATAAAGCAAAACTATTATAACGTTTCAAATTAAGTGTTCTATAAATAGTTTTTGTTAATTAATTTTAAAAAGTTAATGCACGATAAAACTATGAAAAACGTAAGAATGAGTTTTAAAAAATTATATTGTAAGAATTTGACTACTACTTTTATTGTATTTTTAACTGTGTAGATAAGAAAGCTTATGATTTCGTATTGTTTACAAAACTATGTACTTGTTCTCGTTATGTACTTTTTTCTTCTTTTCCACTTTTTAATTTTGAAAACAAGAAAGAATAGTTTCATTGTTAGCTTAATAACTTTTAGATATACGACTATTTTTCAGGTAAAATGGTTTTAAGCATTGCTTGATGTTTTTTTTTTACGCCCTAAATCAAAAATTTAAATATAAATTTAATAAAAATAAAAATTTTTGTCTACTAGTCGTATCAATATTCATATCTTAAAGGCCTTAATTAGTAATATTATTACATAAACTAAAAAAAAAATTGTATTTATTTTACAACCCAAGAAAAAAGGGCTTTATTTTTAACTAAATCACTTGTGAAATTTATGACTATATATTTAAATTAAATAGTTTCAAACACGTCTTAATGTTGTTTTACATCTTAAAACAAATATAAAAACTTAAGTTTTATACATACGACAATTTGTGTATACTATTAATATTGATTTTGTATCTTAAAGCCTTCAGTTAGTAACTTGATTGCATAACTGTTGTTTGTTTGCAGTAGGAATGTTTGCATAGTCTGATGAAAACAATGAAGCTTGTTAAGATAATTTACAAAACAAACATACCGGTCGTAACCGGTCTGATTTTGTATTTTGCACTTAAAGCATGAAAACAAATTCGGATCGATTAAAGTTCAAAAATTGATTGCGAAAACTTTTTTTCTTGTGACTAAAATGTTGCTTATTGATAATTTATGTGATAAAACGATATTTTAGGTTAATGATTCTAAAACTGAATATTACAAACATTTTTATGAACAAACGACAATAAAAAGTAAATTTTTATTTGTTTTTAAGAGACATTTTGCATTTTAACTACTTGTTTTGTTTTCGCGACTTAAAAATTAGCCGAACGTATTTTACATTAAAGAACAAATATTTGTTTTCTATACTTTACTCGGTAATAGAAATAAAACAATTTATGTTATTTATTTTGACATATCTTAATAAAATAATCATTTTTGTTTACTTCATTACTTTAGTTTTAAGTTTAAAAATGTATTTTTTAAAAGCAAAATGTTCAAAACTATAATACTAAATTAAATATCGCAGTTTTACTAGGCTGCTAATAAACTAAAAAACAAATACAAAAATAAAATTGTGTAAGAATTTAAAAACAACACAATATAAATTAATTTATTTATTTGTTAGTATCACAGATACGTGGCTGAAAAATATCTTAAGCTTTTATCGAACATTTCAAAATCTTTTATTCATAGTTTTTTGCATAATAAACTAATTAATTACGAATTAAATTTTATGCTCAACGCAATGTTATAAAGATATAAGATTAAAAATAAAACGACTGCACTTTTTATATTCAACCAACTGTTATTACCTCCTCGATTTTGTTCTCCCTCTCAAACTCGTGCAACGGGTACTTGAGCTTGGGAAACGGGGCTTTGGGCCAGTCGAAGCTGGGCACGTCCACTTTGTGCACAGGGTTCGTGTAAGAGCAGGACAGCGCGCCCAAGCTCCTTCCGTGGAAACCCCCGTCGAACGACATCACTGACAAGTTCGGGCTTCCCGGAAGCTGAAGTAAAATCAATTATTTATGTTTTAATTTCATTCGAGTAGCTCGACATTTAGTGTAAAGGCAGCGTATAACTCACTTTAAGAACTTTTGAAACATTTTTTGATATATTTTTAAAGCTAAAAAAAAGATATTTCTTGCTATTGTTGTTTTTTGTGGTGTTAATGAAATGATATGAAAAAGAAAATTGAAACTAACTTAATAAAAAAATGTAATATTTTCTTACAGTTTCTTAAATGAGCTTTACTTAATCATCTTTCTTGATAGCTTTTAAGCAAATTCAATTTAAATAGTAGAGAATATGCAAAATAAGGTGCAATAACATAAACGTTACAAGCCGTATTGAAAGAAATTGAATTGTTTGTAAGTTTTTTTAATTTCTATTTAACAATTAAATTTATTTAAAAATATCATTTATTTAAGCAAGTAACGACAAGTTGTTTTTTGTCAGTTAGTTTTTTAGAAAGTTTAAAATCAAAATAATAAGTTTCAATTATTGAATTTGCATAAGAACTAATATTTTACATAAATGCTTAACCAAGTTCAAAATAGGAGAATTTTCCTACATTCCCTACCTGATTGTTCATCACGCTGATCATCTCCTCGCTTCCCAACTCGGGCATTTCCACTCCGCCCCTCTTCACCCGCATGTACCTGAAGAAGGCCGCCTTGAACGCGTTCTCGTTGGCGCACGTGCCGCACGCCATCGTGTTCACGTTGGGGAGTCCCCGCGGGTGAACCAGCTTCAACGATTGGTCGACCAGGGCGTTGAAGTGGTCCGGCGGGAAGGCGCCCATCGCGGGTCGGTTTATTACGGACGCCTGGTTTGGCGGGAAAGTTTTATATGTTTTTATTTTCTTTACGATTAAACTTTCTGATTTTTTGTACGTGTAGGCTCAAGCTTAGTTAACAGTATTAAGAGAGTTGATAAATAATAATTAAAGTGTTAAAATTTAGACATATTTTTTTAATACTAGTTTTAGACTTAGCTCTGTTTTAATTTTTATGTTATTAGACAAGTTTTTTAGTACATTTTGAACAAAACTTTTTTAATTACTTTCATTACTAAGTTAATTTACTTTTTTTTGTTAGCTGTTTTATTTCTTATGGTTTAAATTATAAAGCTAACTTTTATTTGTTCGTAAGAGGTTGTAATAGCATGTGGTGTACAGTTCGATAACCGAAATTTTCTTTTGTACACCAAGGTCTTAAACTAAACACCGCTATTTTTTCGCTCAAAAAACAGTACAACAATAAATAATTATTTAAAGCAGATTTTTTGAAATATTTACTTACTTATATCCTAAAAATAAGGTTCTTGTTAGTTAGAAAGAGGTTTTAGTATAAATATATTTTAGCTTAGACTATTAGGAAAACACACATTTTTTCTTTTTAAACTTACTTTTTTAGCTCGTATAAACTGGGTACAGAAATTTTAAGCTTGTTTAGTGTTGACTGAACTCAAAAATTATATAATATCTATATATAAATGCAAAGTTTGTACAAAATCAAGTTTTGTTTGCCTACCCAGTTCACAATTAGCTCAATAAACATTTCGCAACATTAATAGTTAATTTTAAACTTAGTTAATTTTTCACCACAAAAATAAATAGCTTTGACACGCGTTGTTCAAATTGATGTTTCAATCGTTTGCTGAAATTTATTTTCAGTACACATCATATAGACAAATGAGTGAAACTAGCTATTTAGAAAAATATTTTATTTTCCTTCAACTTTTGTGACAATTTGTATTTTCTTTGCGAAATGACTAACAAAATCGATGATAAAGTATTGACCAAAACTAAACATAAAGTTTAAACTTAAGTTTAGCTAAAAAATATTACTCTAATAGCAGTTATCAAAGTAAAAGACTAACGTTATTGAACAAGATTAAAGACTATTCATTTAACTACTAATATTCAGCAAAAAGATAAACAATTATAACTTGTTTCAAATAATCTTTTTTTAATGTTTTCAATTTTCAATAAAAACTTTTTAAAATAATGTTGACTATTCTCTAACAGTACTAAATGTTATGAAGATTATTTTTTTAAAATACATTTTAAACTGAATACAAAGTACAAAAGTTTTAGACATTTTAAATGATAGTTGCGTTCTTAGATAAGTATAAGGAAAAAAAATGTTTTAATGACAACATTTCAGTCATAAGCTTCTAAAAACGTGTTAGACTTTGCTATTAAACTTTAAAGGTAACTCTGTAGCATAATAGTTAGTAACTTTGTAGTACTTATTTAGTTGTAAAACTGCAGATGGCTAATTAAACAGAAAAAATGTTTTATTATAAAGGTAATTAACATAGAAATAAACTTAAGAATTTGCACACGAGTTTTAGTCACATTTATACTGTTAAACAAATAATCGTTTTTAGCAGAATTTTACCGAATGATTATATTTCGTAATTATATATGTGTAAATAGTAAACGCACATCATGATAATTGTTTAACTTTAAGTATCATAAACAGCTTAATTAGCTATCAAGTTGAAAATAAAACTTTCATTACATTTAGTCAGCACGAGATAAACGTTCAGAAAAATATTTCCAATTATAAATTAACATAACACGTATTTAGTTGTAGTATGATGTTCAATGAACGAACAATGTTCAAGTTTTATGGAAATAGTTAACATTTAAAGACAATAAAAAGTAAGACTTCAAATACAAATTCATTAGAAAACTCTTAGATACGTAATCTTTCTATAATTTTAATATTTTAAATTAAAATATGTTTTTAAGAAACACTTTTTTAAATGAGTACTTTCAATATTATAAAACAATTATATCTTGATGAATTACATACGTTTTAAGATCCAGCATTAGTTTAAAATTATTTATAAACTGTTAATTTTTTTAAATGACAAATACATAAATAACATTCAACATAAATTAAACAAAATACACTTGAGCTTAAATATCTTGTTAAAATTTAACACTTAAAAAATTTCAAAAGTAATTTGGGTGAAACTTGTGTTAATTTGACTTTATAGTTAACTTCAACTTACTTGAACTTCTTCAGATTTGCAAATGTTGACATGAGCAGGGTGATTGTATCCTAAACAATAGTTTGATTAAAAGAAATATGTATATAAAAACCAACAAAATTCATACATACCCAGTGGCATGGACGAGATTTGTTGAAAGAGGTCGAGTATGACGTTGCCGTCCGTGTCAACCAGGTAGTTTCCCCTCGACTTCAAGTAGTCGCAATACAACGTCATTTGCTGGCTGTACTGTTTTTGGTATTGATTAAACAACATGCGATTTACCTAAAGCAAACAAAAAACTAACCATGTATTTCCCAATTGTACTTTTATTTTCCTGAAAAAAGCAAAACTTTATTGACACTAATCAGAAGGTCAAAAGCATTTTGTCAGTTTTATTTTACAAAAAATAACTTATAAGCGTTCTTTTATACAAAAAAATTAAATTCAATATAGATTATAGTTATAATAAGTTGTTTTTATAAAATCTTTTTTATCACTATACATAAAATGTTATATGCTTAGATTATGTCGATTATACCTGCTGTATAAATATCTTGTAAATCGTTACGAAAATCATAACTAATAACTAGTATATTACCAGGGACTTAGGACCGGGGACGGTTGTTTTCAAGGAAATACCCTCATGGAGTCCATCGCAATTGTTAGTAGCTTCTTCACAAAAAGCACTTGTTTGCACACACCTGCCTACAAATGTTTAGATTATATGTATCAGCTTATTTTTAAAAGCGCATGAACACGCGAAAAATGTTTTTAATATGTGCTGCATATTTGTGTTAAAGCTTGAAGTATAATTACTTATTTTCTTGAATTCTTATTTTAAAATAATAAATAAATCTAGTCAAAAAGCGGCTTCTAAATTTAATTATAAACATCACGTATAACTTATAATATTTTAAAACATTTTAATCTTTGAATTATGACAAAACTAAAAAATAATTAATTACCGATTCTCGAAAATAATTTTATAACCTTTTTACTATTTTGCATCATTACTAAAAAACTTGTAAAACAATTCAAATTTGGTTGTTAAAAGGTAGTCTAAAGTCAGAATTATAAATATTTTATCCAAAACAAAACTGTATGTTAACTTTTGGTTTATAACCGTTACATAATTTATTTTCTTCTTAGTTAATGTTTTATGCTACCACATGAAATTATTTTGAAATAATTTATGGTTCTTTTAAAATACTTTCCATGATGTTAAATCAATTAAAAACAAGCAAAAAAAAAAAGGATTTTGTTATTGTTTTCTTTAAGTATTTAATTAGCATGAAAACCAGTTAAAGACTTCACTTATTAAATTCGGCCTATGCTTTTAAAAGGACTTTTGCACTAAAAACGAAATAGGTAAACACAAACACTGTAAAGTAAAAAAAGGTCTTTAAAATTCTTAAACTGTATGTTCCGCATATAAATTTTAGTTTTTAATCACTTTATAAACTTTTTTGAAGTTGAAGAATTTTAAAACTATTGAAAGCGTTTTACTTATTCAAACTGCTTTGCTATACATCTGTTTATTAGAATAGAGTAGGTAGTAACACTTTTGTTGAGTAACCTAAGTAAAATATTGTTAAGCGGAACTCAAAAATAGTTGCTTTTGATTGTTTCAAATTTTACTTTTTGACTGTTTTTAAACTGAAGGAAAAAATAATAATGAAAATTTTTCTGTAATTGCTCACAAAAGCTTAACTTAAACTTTTACCACAAGAGTACAAAAGTAAATTTATGGCAAAACCTAAATAAACTTGGTAACAAATCTTTACATTAGGGCAGTTATAACAATATTCGTTAAGCTTAAGCTGATACTTATAAAAGACTAGTTTTTTAGAACCTACTTTAGCGAATGCATAAACTAATAAAAAACAGAATATTTCTCGCACTTTACAGTTTTTACATACAGTTTAATAATAATTTTTCTTAATTTTATCAAATACTAATTTACATATGTATCGACGTACAATCAAATTATTAGAAAAACGTCTTTTAAACATAAATAAGTTTTTACAAAGTTAAATTGAGTCTGAGATTAATAAATAAATCAATAGTTTTTTAAAAATAAACTTACTTAAAAAACTAGCATCTTTGTAAAACTGTTTATTCTTGCAGCAACTAAAAAGCTCTCTTAAAACTTTTCCGTTCACAGTAGTTTTCATTGCTTTAAAAGTCAAACGAAACAGTACTAAAACTTTAGATTGCAATAACTATGTGTTAAGTTAAAATTAGTCTTTAACTGCTACAAAGTTTTTTTTTTACTTCTCTCACGAGATCACGTTGTTAGCACTAAGTTGCGTTGCATGCTAAAACTGTCAGAGCAAACAAGTGTTAAATGAAACGTTTGTCAAGCTAAATTTTTCATCTAACGCAATTGAAAAGTATTAAAAAAAAATTAATTTGTTTTATTAATCAAACTTTCTTACTTTTAAATACAGTTTACTATTATTATAACATTATTATACACGAAAAATATTATAAAATGTTGGTACATAATTTCTTAAATAAGAAATTACATTCTATATTTACTTAACAACGAAACATGTAATTTTTTAGAACTTTAATAACTTTAACTTTGCTCGAACCTAGCTTCAAGCAAAGGATACGTTTTATTAAATAAGACGAAAGTAACGTAAAAGAAAAAGTAAAAAAAAAACAGTTTTGAAATAAATTACAACATACATTTTTATTTTTATTAAAAGGTTTGTACAAGAAAATAAAAATAATCGACTAAAGTAATTATTATTTTTTTAAACTTTTTAGTACAGAAAATTCAAAAAAAAATTTTTTATTATTTGCTCACTTTAACATTGCATATTTACTATATTTCAATTAGACTTCAGCTGCTTATTTTTATATTAAAAACATTTTGTTTAATTTTTTTTTTATTGCTTTAAACTCTTTAGACGTTTTTAGTTAAACGTTTTAAAACATTTGTTAATAAACAAAATTTCATCTGTTGTCAAAAGAAAAACAATTTTTTTGAACAGCAAAAAATTTACTTTTTAAAAATTTCCTAAACGTTACGTTTCAAAAACAGTTTCGATTGTTTTTATCTTAGCTTGAAGAAAAAAGTACAGTAAAACTTTGTTTTTGTTTACAATGAGTAAACTTGTATTTATGTAAATCAAAAAAACTATTCAAAATATACTAAAATAAATGTATAACATAATTGTTTAAAAACGTAGCACTTGTAAATACTAAAAAAAATTGAGGTAACGCTTTCACTTGAACAATTCCATGTTTTATAATTTTTCAAGCTTATAAATGTTTTTCAGAACTTCATAACGTTAAAAATTTTTTGAACTAAATATGATAAGTTTAACTCACTGGGATACTCTATTTAACTTACTCGTATATTTTAAAAAATTGCTTTTCTAATTCTGAATGTAACTAAATTTAAATGCAAATAAACTACGACATTGTGCTAAATGATATTGATAACTAAGCGTGTTCTGCACAACTGATTTCTATATAATAGTTAACAAAACTATGTTAACAAACTGACAAATGAAAACAATTTTAAATGTAGCAAGCATTTAGTCTGCAGATATATACTGACCAAACTTTCTGAAAATTGTAACTGTACCATAAATGCGTAGGATAGGAGTAACAGTTAAAAACAATACTTGAGTAAAAACCAGCTTTGTTTAATCTTTTTGAAAACAAATACTGGCAAATAGAACTAGAAAAAAAATAATTTTGTTTTAAAGCGTATCTTGACCATAAATGAGTAGGAGTAACACCTAGAATTATTCTAGAATAATAGGAAGCTTTGCTTAAAAGTTTTTGTAGAAAAACTTGTACAAACAACTAGAAAAAAAGTTACAACTTTTGTAATTTTTACAGCTCGTTTGTATATTAACATTTTATTTACTGATCTAATCTTTGCAAACTAATTTACTTTTTAAAAAATATATTTGATAAAAAAAAACATTTAACTCACAAGCAGTTCACGCAAGAGATACTGTGATGTGTTATGCAGCTTCAATATAAATTGTTGTATTTTCTAAAAATACCTTTTAGTCCTTTTTTTTACAACTTTCTTTAGCTTTAAAAATGAATCTGTTATAAACTTATGATATAATGGATTACTAAATTGTGTTTTTTTTTCTTAATTGTATTTTTTTTAATGCATAAAACTTTTTGATTTAATAAAACGAGATATTTTTGTTAAGGATAAAAAGAAAACCATGGTTAACACAGGTTTTAGATAATTAAATATAATAAAAAGTAATTAAACTTGTTCAGGGAAAAAAAAAAACAACTCAAATTGCTAAAGTCTTTATTTATTTTGGTATCGCTAAATGTGGTTAAATAAAAAGATAAAAAAATTTTTTATTAAAACTTTAGTGCATTAACTCAATTATAATTCAAAGAGTTTTATTTAATAGTTAACTTAGAGCAAGCTTCAACAAAAAAAAATACTGAAAAATAAACATACTTTTAAACATTGAACATTTTTTTTTAATTCAAAAAACAAAAGCCCGAAAAATTCAAAAAATCCGTTTGATTAACTTCTAGGACAAAAAAATCTTAGTTTTAGCTTCAAATAACTCAAACTAATATATTAGAGTTCTAAAAATAAAATAAAAAGCACTTTTTCTTCAACGGCAAGTAAATTTTACTCAAAGAGGGTACTAAATTCAGCAATAGACCGTCATGTCAAATTAAAAATATAAGTGTATTTGCAGTATTATGGAGGTTATTTATCGTGTATTTCTACAATTTAACATGAAGGCAAATCATTTATATTTTCTATAAATCAGGGATGGTGCACGATATATGAGGCATTTGCCTTAAATGTATATTATGATATTGTAGTTTATAAACTCAAACTTTGCTTTTACACAGTTTGTAACTGTTTAACGTTTTTAGAAAACCCTTTGAAATTGTTTAAACAAAGTTTGCATATTAAAATAAAATTAATCAAAGTAATGTTGTTACATTGATCTTTAAAACAAATTTGTTACTTAAAACAATAACTTTTTATTTCCAATATGTATAACACAAATAATGGTACATATAGTTTAAGAAACTCAGCACACCATTATGAATGTGACATTTTCTATTTGTTTAATCAAGGGTTAAACCATGAAGTTAAAACAATATTTTTTAAGTTTAAATTAAATCTGGTACAAAAAAGCTAAAAGGCCCACAATCACGTAAACCTGATCCGCTAAACAAAATTTAAAAACTTAATTATTCAAGGATTTAAACGAAATGAAAAAAAAAAGTTAGGTACAGTTTACGGAGATTTAAAACTTAAGCTACATACAGTAAAAGCAAAGGTCACATAGAATTACATACTTTGTCAAAATGAATTGATCAAATGATTAACTTTTGTGAACTAAGTGCCAAGAACATCTGCCCGCCAAGTATAGAATAGTTTTTTTTACATCTACCACGCCTAGTAATAACGTTGGTAATCCCTAGTTTAAATTCTTGTTGACTAACTTTACAAAAACTAGAACATTTTTGCTCGACAACTTTCTTTTTTTTGTAAATTTTACATAGAAAATAGACTATGCGAAGTGTATGTGAAACAAAAATGTTTGTTACATTCCTTTTGAACTTTATGAAGTTCTGTTAAATGTTTATAGACATAACTTTCTTATTGAATAAAAAAAACTGTATTTGGTTTCATTGTCAATTACTCTAATATTCATTAGAGTAGTAGCTAAAGAGGATCCTATTGCTGTCCAATCTGATAAAAAAAATACATGTCATCAAAATTAAACTCAAGATCTTTTTCGGCATTTTTTATCGCCGAATGAAGCCTTCTTTTCTTTCAACAAATGTATTTTTTTCATATAAAGTATTTTTAGCGTAGTTAATTTAGAGATAGTACTTCCTAGCAGGGTTGCCAACGGTTACCAAATCGAGACCGTTATAAATAAGGTTATTTTAACTCTAATGGTATCTGAAGACAATACTGTTTTTTACTTTGTGGTTAAAAGTAATTACAAAGAACTCTAAATTTAATAAACTGCATCAGTTAAAAACGCTAGATTTAAAAAAGTTATAGAAACCCTGCTTTTGAGCTAAATATTTTTTAAGCGTTGAGGTATTAATTGAGCTTTCTTTAGTTAGTGGCTCTAACATTAGAATATTATTTTAAAATTCTACGCAGACATTAAAATGACAATAAATTCTCTACTTTTACTAAAAAAGATACATGAATTACCTAAATTTAGTAGTGTCATTATTTATAAAAAACCGAAAAGTGCGGCCTTTTAGAAAATTTAGCCCGCGACTCCTGAAAGGCTGCTGACCACTGCAATAATCCTACGGATATTAGTAATTTGTATTATATTGAGGTATGTTTAGGTTTAAAAAAAATTGTTTGACTTTAGTCGGGAGTTCAGAGTCGGCAGCCTTATAAAAGTCGCGAACTAACTGTTTTAAAATAGTTGCTCGCGTTGTATATAACAAAAACTCTTTCTTGAACCGCAGTATTTAAAAACAAAGGTAACCAATAAGGAATGCTAACTTAAACTAATCATCTTATATAGTGTGAAAAAGTATAACTTTCTGAGTTTTATTTTTAAATATGTTTAAACCAATTTTTTTTGCTTAGCGAACCGCAGCTTACAGACCATTGGTTTAGTTGTAACAAACTGGGGTTGACTACAAAAGTGTTTACCGAAAATTTTAATATTTATGTTAAAAAAAACTCATAACAACTGATTGCTGTATAAATCATTTGGTTTAACAAAAAAAAAGCAGTAAAATTTCTATTAATACTATAAAAAAAATTTTAAGAAAAAGTATAATCAATACTTTTTTTGAATATTTTTATAATCCTTTCAAAAAGAAATTTATGAAAATAAGTAATTGAAATGAGTTGATAAATTATATCTTTTATTTAAAAATAGACTAGCAAACTAACTGCTGATATGTATGTTTTTTTACTGATAAATACGGAGAAAACTAAAGCTCAATCTTTTTTGCAAAGTATGCAATTATATGAAACTTTTAATATGATTACTTAAATGGTGATGGAAATATATTATTTATACAAAACAAATATTTACATTTGTTTAACGAATGTTTTTATTAAAAGGTAGTCTAGTATAAAAGTTTAAACTATTCTAAAAGTTTCAGTTAAATATCTTATACGAAAAAAGTTTGGGATGTTTCATTTAAATAACATTACCATAATACCTAACAGCTACTTATACATATATGTAAAATATCGAGTAAATACATAAACTGTATAAATCGTATATTCTTTATAACTTTTTTTAGCAAAATATAAGAAATAATAGAATTTGTATACTTTTTAAAAGGCATCTTCAATCGGGTGGTAAAAAAAGATAAAATTAAGATTTTCTTTTAGTTATGGAAAAACTATTCTTAGCAGTAAAGTTTCGTTTTAATACAAGTTTAAATGGACAATTAAACATAACTAGCTTAATTTTTATATTAAAGCCTTCAAAAGATAAAACAAAATAGTTAAAAAAATGTTTACATATCCTAAAAATATGTGTTTAAAAGTTTTAATTTATTATGATTTACATGTAAAAAAAAATTGTTTTCATTAAACATTCTCTGTTTTATTTTCATAATGATTTTGAAAGAATGAAATTGTTTTCGAAAGTATATGTTCTATTACAAGAAGATTTTTTTGATACTTTGTGTGTTCGTTAAATTAATTATTATTACTTTGTAAGCAATTAAAGTTTTTTTTTTGGTAATTAAAGTGTTTTTATTTTTCTATATTTTTTATCTATGTTCAACTTTTTTACTGACTAATTAATTAATTGCAATTAAGCAAAGTATATTGCAGTATCAGCATTGTTTTTTAATTGCTCTAAATTGAGTTTGCATTTTAGAATAAATTACCAGGAAGTCTAATATAACAGCTAAGCAGGTACTTTGGTGACATAAGTATTTTTCAATTAATTAAAACAATTTTTTTAAATATTTTATAAGTAGTTATAAACTGTTTAATTTTTCTTTCTGTTTGTAAAATTAAATTAAATTAAGAACTGTAGTATATTTATACAGAAAAGTTAGCTTTGCCTAGTTTAAAAGCAGTTGACATTCTAAAAGATGTTATTTAAAAGGTTGTTCAGGTTGTCTAACGGTTTCAAATACATTTTTTTGATTTACATCACACTTTAAAACAATACATAAAAAATTGGTTAAGTAACAACGTTAAAACAGATCTTCAAAAACCAAAGTTTGTTTGACTTAGTTTAAAAAATTAAACTTAGAACTCCATCATAGATTAATAATTGACTTTTAGCATTAGTACATATTAATTTATTTTTAACTTGTACATCATTCACTTATTTAACTTCTAACTTTTTGTTAATTTTTAAAGAAACATGTATTACAACTAGTGATTCACATGATCCTGTTTCGGATACGGGTCTTAAGTGTCTTATATAGTTTAATAAAGAACAAACTTATAAAATTTAATTATCATAATACCATTAATTAGTTAAAACTGTTTACTAAAAATATTTTGTTAAAAAAACACAATGTTATTACTTAAAATTTGCATTTTAAATTTTAATTGTCCATTAAATATAATAATTAAAAGTTTTTTCATTGGTATTCTGCAACTTGTCAGAGGATTTTTTTTTATAATCAACATTTTTACTGACTAATCAGTTAATTACGATTAAGTAAAGTATATTGCAGTATCAGAATTGTTTTTTAATTGCTCTAAATTAAGTTTGCATTTTATATTAAATTACCAGGAAGTCTAAAATAACAGCTAAGCAGATTTTCAATGTTTTTGTTTATTAATTAATCAATTATTAATGACACAAGTATTCTATAATTAATTGATTAGTAACTAGACTAACTAGTAACTAGCTTTTGTTTCAGTCTAAAAAGATAACTATTTTTTGTTGTTAAAAAAATGTTTTAAATTAGTCTTTTTGTTTAAATAAATAAATCTAAATACAGGTACCATTCTATAAAAAAAGCTTTATATTAACTTAGAAGCAGTTAACATTTAAATGATTTAAAAGGTTTTTAGGTTATTAAAGTTTCTAAAGTACATTTTTTACACTTAATAATAATGCATAAAAATGTAAGTAAAGTAACAACGTTTAACAAAGTCTTCATAAATCAAAATTTGTTTCACTTCGTTCTTAAAATAAAACTCAAAGGCTTCGTTAAAGATATTTAACAGTTAATGTTTGCTAGTATTACATACTAGTTTATTTTCAACTTACACATCTTTCACTTGTAAACTTTCAGTTTTTGTAACTTTTTAAAGAACTATATGTATCACAATTAAATTTTGATTAATTACATTACAGTATATATTATAATGGTAACTTCAAAGCTTTAAAAGTTTACAGTAAATTTTATCAGATGCTTTGTTTCCTATCAAAATTATATTCTAAGAAAAACTGCTTATGTTGTAAGGAAATACTTCTACAATACTTCTACATTTTTAGAAATAGTTATAAGACTATTTGAGTTTTCTTTTTATTTATAAATTAACATAAATCAAAACTGTAGTATATTTTTACAGAAAAATAAGCTTTGCCTAGTTTAAAAGCGGTTGGCATTCTTAAAGATGTTATTTCAAAGGTTTTTTAGGTTATCCAACAGTTTCAAATACGTATTTTTATTTATTTTACAATTTTAAACAATACATAAAAGTTTTGGTTAAATAACAACTTTAAACAAAATTTTAATAAGCCAAAGTTTGTTTGACTTAGTTTTTAAAATTAAACTTAGAACTCTGTTATAGATTCTTAATAATTGACTTTTAGCATTAGTACATATTAATTTATTTTTAACTTGTACATCATTCACTTATATAACTTATAACTTTTTGTTACTTTAAAAACAAAACATGTATCACAACTAGTGATTCACAGAATCCACTACTTAGGATTCGACCGGATCCGGTTTCGGATACGGATCTTAAGTGTCTTACATAGTTTAATAGAGAATAAGTTTATAGAATTTAATTATCATAAACTATTAATTAGTAAAACCTGTTTAATACAAATACTTTATTAAAAAACACAATGTTATTGTTTAAAATTTGCAACTTAACACTAGGAAAAAGAACATCATAAAAAAATACGTATTAAATTTAATTTCAAGCTTCTTATAAGACTAAACTTGAATTTTGTACCTTGTTTGAAGTTTAAAAAAAAGAAACTAAATGTTACAATGCTTTAAAAGTTAACGAACTTTATTTGTTCTAACTATGTTAAGCTTGACTTTATACCTTTACTTATTAAAATTCGAACTATAAGATAAACAATAACTTCTTTAGCAACTGTTTATGTTTAAAAATAAGAATTAAGTAATTTAGTAAATAACAGCAACAAAGAAACTTATTCTTGTTTATATTAAGTTGTTAGAAAAATATAAATGTTTTTCGCCAGATTTTTGAAGCAATCGATTTCCTTTTTGTTCGTACAAGCTACTTGCTTCTCAAAATAACCTTTCAAAATAAACAGAAAATGGTGGTACCGAAAGATACCTTCTTGCAAACCTGGCAAGAAATCTGTATCTAATCTTGTTTCAATTCCACCAAGACAAGACTTCAGCTCTTTAACTTCTTAAGCTGATAGTTTTTTCAGCCAAAAGAACTTAATTTATGTCTCAATCTCTTGATTAACTGAATCTTGTTGCTCTTTTTTCGTGAGTGTTGCACTTGTTTCTGGTTTAAATTATATTAGAACAACAAACAGAATTTCAGGAAAATAATATTTAGGTAGTTGAGCTTTAGGTTTATTAGTTGGTACTACAGGAACTTGACCACGATGACCAGTCTATCGCCAACTATGAAAATTTATTTCTAATTTCAGTAGCCTAACAACTTTCTATATAAGATAAGCAGGGAAAAATTCAAGTCGATACCGTGAAGCAACAGCTGTAGTGAGTAAATACAAGTCGTTATCATAAAGGTTTATTCGTGTGCTATTATTAGTAGTATAAAACCTTCTTTTAAAAGCCTCTTTATACTTTCTGCCAATGTTGCTAAGGTTGAAGAACTACTTTGACCTTGTGGACTATTAGCTTCATGAAGAAAAAAACTTTTTTAGTACTGCTGCATGCGGATTTACACTTGACAGCAATGCATCTTTTTTACTACACTGCTGCGTTATTATGTATAAGGGTTCGAGCAACTCATTAAAGAGGCTAACAATTTTCCATTTATCAGCTGTAAGAGTAATTTCGGGTTTAAATTTGATGTTATCCTTGTAGTTCTGGACACTTGTTTTTAATTTTACTAGTCTTAACAGTATAAAGTAGGTTGAGTTCCACCTTGTTTTAACATCTTGCACAAGTAGCTAGGAATTTTGTAATGACACTGAAGAACCTGAATAGACCTGGACTTGTTTATTTTCTCGCACGCTGTAGAAGAATGATTAAAGTGGCCAACAGTTTGACATGCCTTTGCTATTAAAACACTCATGTTGTTTTCTGAAGACAGTAAATCTTTAATTATTAGTTGAAGCGTATGGATGAAACTGTGTGCTACAGAAGTTTCTAAGAACAATATACCATCCTTAATGTTAGATAAATTGTCGTGCAGAAACATTTTTGAAGTGTTGTAGCCTCTTAAAGTTTTAGAAAACAAATATCAAATGAGCTGTATTTGTAGAATTTAAGCATTATTTAATATAAATAAATGAAAACAAAGTAGTTAAATTAAAAATGTAAAGACTTTTAACAAATATAAACACATCAAAATTTAAAAAGATGTTTTATATTAACAAATAAAAATAATTTAATTTTATAAATAGAAAAGAAACTTTAAACTAAAAATTCCCTATATTTACTCTGATGGATTAATGTACTTGATTTTTTACAACAAATAAATGAGTTATTTAATTAGTCTGTTTCGCTTGACTGTATTTATATATGTTAAATACTCAAAACACAATAATATAAGTATATAAAACTGAAAGAAGCTGATCGAGAAAAATAAAGTGTTTCTAAACTAACTGTTTCCGGAACTAGCCAAATATCAGCTAGGACCCGGCCAATTTAATAAAATCAGGATCCGGCCGGTTCCGGATCTGTATCTTAGATCCTCTTGATCACTTATCACAACAAACGTGCACCTCCTCAAAGGGTGCCGGCCACTGCTATAATACTACAGATACTAATAATTTGTACCTGTTATGACGTACATCTATGGAATTTATAAAAAAATTTATAACTTTAGTCCGAAGTTCAGGAGTCGGCAGCCTAATAGTTCACGAACTAATTGTCTTAGAAAAAATTTCTTGCATTGTATAACAAAAATTTTTGCTTAAACCGCAACTATTAAAATAATGGTAATCAATAAGGAATACTAGCTTAAACTAATCTTTTTATATAGTGTGCAACAATATAACTTTCTAAACTGTTTTCAAAGATATATTTAAACAGTTTTTTTTTTGCTTTGCGGATCGCAGTTTACCGGTTATTGATTTAGTCGTATATAGTAGGAATTGACTACAACAGCTTTTACCAAGAACTTTCATATTTATGTTAAGTAAAAACTTATAATAACTGATTTATGTTTTTATGTCTAAATCATTTGGTTTTTCCAAAAAAGTGTTTTAACTTAAAAAACGGTAATTTTTTATAATACTTTTACATTTAAAAAAAAAATCAATGTTTGTTTTGTATATTTTTACAAACGGTTTAAATAATAAATTATAAAAATAAGTAATTGAAAAGAGTTGATGAATTAGTTTTATTATATTTTAAATTAACTAGCAAACTAATTGCTGATGTGTATGTTTTTTTACTGATAAAAACGAAGATAATCAAACTGATTTTCTTTGCAAAGTATGTTATTATATGATACTTTTAATTGATAACTAAAAAGGTGATGTAAATGTATCATTTATAAAAACAAATATTTACATTTGTTTAACGAATGTTTTTACTAAAAGGTAGTCTAGTATAAAAGTTTAAACTATTCTAGAAGTTTAAGTCAAATATTTGATACGAAAAAAGCTTTGGATGTTTCATTAAATAACATAACCATACTACCTAATAACTACTTCTTTAAAGATGTAAAGTACCGAATATCTACATAAACTGTTTAAATCGTATAATCTTTATGAATTTATTAGATAAAATATAACAAACCATATAGCTTGTGTCCTGTATGAAAAACGCTTTTGATTGGATGTATGTTGGCAAAGATTACGAGTTTTTTTATTAAAAAACGTTATGAAAAAATTATTCCTAGCAGCAAAGTTTCAATGTGATACTAATTACTTTTACATTAAACGTATTTAACTTAATGTTAAATTATAGCCTGTAAAAGATAAAAACTATTTAAATGATGATTACATATATTGAAAATATGTGTTCAAAAGTTTTAGTCTATTATATTTACATCATTAAAAAAGCATATATTTGGTTTTTTCTGAAACTATCTCTGCTTTATTTTCACAAAGATTTTAAAAGAATAAAGTTGTTTTCGAAAACATATACTCCTTTATAAATATAATTGCTAATACCTTATATGTTCATTACTTTATTTTAAGATAAAAACTTTAATATTTTATAAGAAATTAAGGTTTTTATTATAGTTTATTCAACGATAAAAAAACGCTTAAAATATTTGGTCAACGAAGAACCTTTTGGTTGTCAAGTCGTGCACCACGGAAACCTTTTAATGTCTTGTCCATTAATTATAATCATTAAAAGTTTTTTCATTGGTTCTCTGCAACTTTTCAGTGGAATTAATTTTTTTTCAACATTTTTACTGACTAATTAATTTATTGCAATTAAGCAAAGTTTACTGCAGTATCAGCATTGTTTTTTAATTGCTCTAAATTGAGTTTGCATTTTAGAATAAATTACCAGGAAGTCTAAAATAAAAACTAAGGAGGATTTTGCGATGTTTTGGTTTATTGATTAATCAATTGTTAATGACACAAGTATTTTTCAATTAATTGATAAGTAACTAGACTAACTAGTAACTAGCTTTTGTTGTAGTCTAAAAAGAGGATTATTTTTTTGTGGTTTTAAAAATGTTTTAAATTAGTATTTTTGTTTAAATAAATTAATTAGATACAGAATTTAAATATTTTTCTTTAAATAAATAGCTTCATCTTAATTTGAAAGCAGTTGATATTTAGAAACATTTAAAAGATTATTATTATTAGGTATTCAAGTTTTTAAAGTATGTGTTTTTTTACACTTGATAATAATGCACTAAAATTTTAGTATAGTAAGAACGCTTAACAAAATGTTTATAAATTTAAATTTGCTTTATTTTGTTTTTAAAATTAAGCTTGACATTTTACTATAAATATTAAACAATTAATTTTTGCTAGTATTACCAACTAGTTATTTTTTAAAATCATACATCATTCAATTATATGTATGTTAGTTTTTTTTTTTATTTTAAAAGAACTTGTGGTATCACAACTAACACTTATATAATTTCAATACAGTCTTAATTATAATACTGAAATCATCACTTTAATTGTTATTTTCTATAAATAATATGAAATCCATAATTTTAAAAATTTGTTTTAAATTTTATGAGCTGCTTTCTTTCCTACTAAAGTTTTATTTTAAGAAAAATGGCTTTTGTAAGTAAATACTTAAACAAAAATCAAACATAAGCTACATCTAACGAACATCTTTCATAGAAACTTTGTATAAAAACTTGTTAAACAAACATAATGAGTAAAAGTACGACCAATATGAATGACAAGATTGTTGATGTTACAAATGACAGATCGAATTACGTTCCGTATGACAGGAGTAGTCCTCCAAGTGAAGATGTGAGCAGAAATCCTCCGACTGAAAGTTTTAGAAGGCCTACTCAACTGTACCACCTACAAAACAGTCAGAGGAACATGGAGCAGGGTTTCCAAAACAGCATTGTTCCACAGCATAATTTCAACAACCAGGTCTTGACTCCTTTCAACATAGATCCGCTTTTGCTTGCAAACCCCTACTTTCAGACCAAACTGAACGAAATCAACATGAACAACAAAATCGAGCACGAAGCTGCTGATTTGAAGAAGTCGTTGGCAATCAAAGATCTTGTTAATATGTTCCGCTGGTCGAGCACTGCTGCAAACACCAACCAAATGTTGACATTTTCCAACAAACCAGCTTGCAATTTCAGCAGTTATCCTTGGCCGACAACTACCGCTGGCATTGGTCAAAATAAATTTGTACCGTTTACAAATGTTAATCCTTGGAAAAACGCTGCTGCAGCGACTAACAGTTCTTTTGTACCTCCAAATAGGTTGATGGAGAGCAATATGAATACATCCAATGTCAACCCATGCAGTAGAAATAATGCAGTAGCACCCACCGAGAGTAAAAACAGTTTGTATGTAAAAGATGATGGTAGTACCACTTTTAAACGACCCAATGTCCAAGGTTAGACTTAATTTCGTTTTATAAACTGATTACAGCCTATCGAATTAAAAAAGAAGTAAATTAATTTATAAAATATATTTTATTTTAATTCTAAATGGGAATTAATTTTTAATTGCTAATGAATTTTAGGTTTTTCTGTTTACATTGTTTTTATTTATTTTAGATATACCTTATACAAAACTCTTAAAACGTTGTTAAATACAAAGAAATTATAATGAAAACGTAAACACTTCTTAAAGTTAAACTAATATAAAACATAAGTAAATAAACATTAAAATAAAAAATATTAGTACGGCCGAATAATGATTTACCAAGAAGAGCATTTTACTCTGAAGAACAACTTGAATATCTTAAAAGCAAATTTGAACTCAATAACTATCCAAGTAAAGAAGATATTCGCAATATGTCTGCAAAAGTTGGAGTCACAACATACCAGGTTCCATATAATTGTTTTTTCTTAGTTGAATATTTAAATTTTGTAATCAAAATCCTTTTACACTTTTTTTAAATCCTATGAGTTGTGACGTATTTAATGGAATGAAATACTTAAAAAAATTAAGCAATTTTTTGAGATATCCTTATTGTTAACACATAACATAGTTGTAAGTTTTTCGTGCTCTAGGTTCTGGGATCAGAAATGTTGAGCAATTTTTTTTTCTCGTTCAATTAACAAAACTAATATAAAAAAAAACTTGATTAGAAACTTTTAAGGGTTATGAATGATTTAAAAAATGTTTGTAAAAGATAGTTATATTTTAATTTTTAAAACAGATTAGAACATGGTTTACAAATCGAAGAACTGCTAACAAAAAGATGAATTGTAATGACGATGACAATTCTCCGAAGTAAAACCCTTTTCAACCACCAAACAAATGATATATTGTTTAGTATCTAACAGTTTAAAAATGTATTGATTATTCTATATAGTTTGATTTTACCGTGCTGTATATTTTCAAGAAGTGAAATTAGGTTTACATTATTAGCTATTTGTTTGTTCAGCTATAATTGATTTCACTCTGGTTATATTTGTTTTGGCACGATTTTACTAGCTTCTAGTAGTTTTAAACCTTTTTTTTATTGTCAAAACTCCTTAAGTGTAGAATGGCTACAATTCAGCTATGTATGCAAATTTCAGATTTGCTGGTTTACACTTAAATTATTATGTGTTTCATTTGATTTTTAAACAGTAAACATTATGTTGAGACTGTAGTAAAGGACTTAGCTAAATGAATTGATATGTAATACAGTTAAAAGTTCAAATTACTGATTATTTGAAATGTTTTTTTTTACGTAGTGCAACCTATTGAATCTGAATGACGTTATTGTCTATATACTTATTTATCATTTAATAAACTAAACTAAATTTTCATTGTATATTTATTCTAAAAGTTACAAGTTATTAAAAGGTCCTAGTTTTTGATTTATAATTACAAATTCGTATATAAAAACATTTCAATTTTTGAAATTCGTTTAAATTAAAAAGAAAAAAACAATTGAAACTCGCTTATTTGGTTTTCGCTTATCTAGTTCCTCGCTTATCCGATTTCTCGCTAACCCAGCCGGTTTCAGTCAAGAAGTAGATATATTAGATTATACCATTGGCGTATCGTGGTATTTTGGTCAGGGGGTGTGCAAATTTTTTTCTTAAAAAATACCCTAAATTAAAAATTTTGTAATTAGCTATAAAAAGATCTTTTTATAAGTAATATAATTGAAATAAATTCGTTAAGTAAAATAAGTTCGAAGTAACTGTTTAAAAAATACTTATATATTACAAAATTAAACAACTAAAAAAAAGTATAAATTTCATTAGAATTACTTATACTTCCACAAATGTCAACTTACTAAATGAAAATTGTTTTTACTACTTACAGTAAACTTTATATCTTTAAAAATAAATATATTTAATAAAACGAAAGTATCTGTTTATTCACAAAAAAAATATCAATCTCCTAAATATACAATAAAACAATGATAACAACACCTCATTGCAAATAACTTGAATAAAGTTAAACAGAAGTTAAAAATGACCAACTTTATAACTGTTGTTACAGTTTATTACAACTTTTTAAAATAGTTAAAAGTATACTTTTTAAATTTAATTCATCCGATTGTATTATTTTAAAATAAAAATCACAAACAAAGCTTATTTCTCATAGGCCGACACGCCTTTTCTTGTATGTTTACAAAAATAAAAACTAGCAGTAGTCTTAACATTTATTGTAGCATAAAAAAATAACTTGTAAAGTTTTTTAATTTTTCTTTAGGCGTGACGTATTTTTGTAAACTTTTTGTTGAAAAATCTGCCATAAGGTTATACTCCAGCGGTGCACTACATTAATTGCGTGCTTTTTGAGTCTAAATTCTTATGAAGTTAATGAAGTTGTAAAATTTTTCCTTATGGAGTTTTTCATCAACATCGGTATACTAGGTAATTTCCCTAACTTGTCACTAATTTTTATTCAAAATTTCGTTTAACTTTTTGAATACTAGAGAAACATAGTTGAAAAAAGGTAAATTAATCAGAAAAAATAAACAATTAAAGATAAAGAAATAATATTCTTATTTTTTCCTTCTTTTCTTTTTTTGGGTGGCACGCATGCGCCAGTGTCCCTCCCCACGCTACGCCCCTGGATTATACTATAATCGATGTTTTACTATAAAACATGACTAACTTAGTTTCTATAACTTTGCAAGCAGCTTACAGTTATGTCATGATTCTAATATTTCTTTAAAACTTTATGTTATAACGTGCCCTATAAATAAAAGCAAGTATTAGTATTAATATGCAATCTTTTTTGATTTTGATTAGTAAGTTAAACACTTTTGTCACCGTCAACATGCCTAGTTTACAAATTTTTAAACCAAAGAATGTTCGAACAAAACGCGAGGCTCGACAACGTTGAAGAAATGTCGAGCTTCGAAAAGTTGTTTTGCAGCGGGAAACAAGAGAAACTCTTCATCAAGGCCGAATACTTCGACGCTTCGAATTTCAACAAGCAGCTGCTGGTGTTTGACCTGAAGCGCGAGTCTGTCTACTTTTACGAGGATTTTCACTACCTGAACGGGGGAAAATTTGCAACTTGCAAGGGTGGCAGGGTCCACGCGGTCCGCTGTCACCGTACTGAAGTCAGCGGAAGTTTGCGCAGCGAGGTAAGAACATTCAAGTTTGGTGAAAACGGACTGCTGGTCGATGAGGGAGTCGCGTGGGAAAAAGTTGAACAACAGCCGAGTTCCAGCAGCGATGGACGCGTTTTGTCTGCGTGCTTTGTATGACGTAATTAACCATTAATAGTAAACTAAATTATAGACAGCTCATTTTTATTAACTATTTTATTTAAACATAATTATGTAAGATTTCTTAGTCTTTTAGTCTGAAAGTTAAAAGTGAGATTTAATATGAAATACTATTATAAGAACTTAGTTGTCTTGAGTTCTTCTTGTTTCTATAAAAACCATAATTAAAGTATGTACTGTGTTTAATGTGCTAGGTGAGACTGGTCACTTTCTTTTATTGTTATTTGCTATTCTACCAATTAGAATGGTAACTAAGGGTTGACACACACTCAGGGAATTAAGGGAAACTCAGGGAGTTTTCAAGTTGCAGAAAGTCTCAGGGAAACTGAGGAAATTTTGATTCTCTTTTTTAACTCAGGAAATTTTTATGCGTTGCATACTAATATAAACAGTTGTTGTTTTTTGGAACTACCTATTTAATACAAACTAGATTGAGAAATGGTAATTTATTAAGTTTGTATATTTTTATTCATAATAGTTAAAATTCGATCTAAAAAACAAATAAAAATTGCCACACGCTCAGACTCCGACTATTTGAAGTATTCGAATCTCAGGCAAATTTAGTTATTTTTCCGTTTTTTTCTCGAATTGCTTTTTGTTATAGTGTTGCCAAAAATACCAGAAAAGCATGGAAATTGACAATTTATACTTAAAAAGCCTTGAGTTTGAGAGTTATTGAAAAAACCTGCAATTTTAAACAATTTTTAGATGTAAAGTAATGAGCTTTCGATTTGACACAAAAAATCTACCATATAAATACTTTTTATTAAAAAACACATTAAAGTAGCTTAAAATTACCTTTTAAATTTTTCTATATTATTTAAGACAGTTTTTTTAACCTTTAACTTAATTTTATACTAAAAATAGAAGCAAAAAGTTGTACTTTTAAAAACTTTATATTGGTGCATTGCACCATTGCTTTTAAAATGTCTTTACTTATTGTTGCGCTTTGTATTGGAACTAAACCTAAAAAATTCTTCTAAAGTTTCAAAATTAGTAAAACCACCTGTAATAAAAATTCTTAAAAAAAATTAAGTTTTATATTTTTTTCATCTTAACAGGTTGTTTTAAGTCCTATTTTGGTTTATGCGGCTCAATAATCTTCAGATATTTCCTTAACAGGATTTCTTGTTGATATTGAAAAAATAAACAAAAATACTTCGTTAACGCCAACACAAGTTATTTAATTTAGTTTTTAACTCTCAACGGTATCTTTTTAAAGTAATTACTTTTGCTACATTACAACTTGTCTTAAAAGTTATTTTCTTATCAGTCTGTAGTTACTAAAAATAATCATGTGCGTTATTGAAACTAAATTAAGCGATTTGTTTGTTTTTCTTTTCTCGCAATAATTTCAAACAAACGTAACATAGTTCTTATAGGCTCGTCTTATAATTCACATTTGCTTTTTTTAAATGCAATATGTTTATTTCTGATAAAGATTTACTATAACGCTAGATAAAAAAATAGCTTAATAAACTTTTATACTATAACCATCTGACCTAATAGTGGTATAACGATCTGACCTAGGGTCATTATAGCTGAATGAACTAGTGTCATTCAGTGGCGTAGCGTGGTATTTTGGTCAGGGGGTGCGCAAATTTTTTTCTCAAAAAATCCTCGAAATTAAAACTTTTGTAATTAGCTATAAAAAAACTTTTTATAAGTAATATAATTGAAATAAATTTATTAAGTAAAATAAGTTCGTTACCTGTTTTAAAAAATATTTATATATTACAAAATTAAACAACTAAATAAAAGTATAAATTTCGTTAGAATTACTTATACTTTCAAAATGTAAACTTACTAAATAAAAATTGTTTTTATAACTTATAGTAAACTTTATATCTTTAAAAAATAATATATTCAATAAAACAAAAGTATCTGTTTTATTTACGAAAAAATATCAATCTCTTTAATATACAATACAACAGTGATAACAACACCTCATTGCACATAATTTTTATAAAGTTACACAGAAGTTAAAATAGACCAACTTTATAACTGTTATTACAGTTTATTACAACTTTGTAAAATAGTTAAAAGTATACTTTTAAAATTTAATTCATTTGATTGTATTTGTTTAAAATAAAAATCACAAACTAAGTTTATTTCTCATAGGCCGATACGCTTTTTCTTGTATGTTTACAAAAATAAAGTTCAGAAAACTAGCAGTAGTCTTAACAATGTAGCATAAAAAAAAATTTGTAAAACTATTTAATTTTTCTTTAAGCGTGACGTATTTTTGTAAACTTTTTGTAGAAAAATAATCTGCCATAAGGAGATACTACAGCGGTGCGCTATATTAATTGCGTACTTTTTGAGTCTAAATTCTTATGAAGTTAATGAACTTATAAATTTTTTCCTTATGGAGTTTTTCATCAGATCGGTGCGCATTTGCAATTACGCACCGAATCAGTATATTGAGTAATAACATGTACTTTCCTAACTTGTCACTAATTGGTATTCAAAATTTCGTTTAACTTTTTGAATACTAGATAAACATAGTTTAAAAAAGGCAAATAAATAAGAAAAATTAAACTATAAAGGACAAAGATATTACATTCTTTTTTTTTACATTTTCTTTTTTTGGGTGGCACGCATGCGCCAGTGTCCCTCCCCAAGCTACGCCCCTGGTGTCATTATAAACATTTGACCTAATATCATAACGATCTGACTTACTGTTATTAAGGCGACTATAACTACCTGTAATAGTGATATACCAATGTGACCTACGGCTATAACAATCTGATCCACTGGCTTTGTAACTAACTGACCTACTGGCGTTTTAGCCGTCTGACCTAATATTATTGTAAGGTGCAGGTCTACTGTCGTTATAACCCAAAGGTCTAGTATGGTTACCAGGGGTTAAGGACATGTTAGGGGAGCGAATAGGGAAAAGTTAAGTATTGTAATATTGTTAATGCGCTACGAAAAACTAAGTAATTGTATAAAAGCTACTTAATTTAAAATTCGTGAATCGGCTTATAATAAAACGTAATAAGGTCTTCGTGGCAAAAAATATCTAATTAAAACACCCTAAGAGTAGGTATTAAATAACTTGAATAGTATTAGAAAACTCGAAAACTTCCTATACTTTATTTAAGTGCTTTTGTAACACACTTTTCAAGGCTGAAAAATCTCATTTTAAATATGAAGGTATTTACTCGAAAGAATATGTGCTTATCAAAAGAACAGGTGGAGACAATGTCTTTACAATACATTTGTTAAAAACATTATAAAACTTATTTGTCGACTCAAGCTGAATTATACTATTTTTTTATTTATATAATTAATTCAATGTTAATTAACTTCGATATTTCTTTATTTTGTGAACTTTATTTTAAACAGGGTTGTCAAACAAATAGGCTAGTATGAAAATTTAAAAAAACACAGACTAGGTTAAAGCTGTTTAAGAAATTTTTATAAAAATCAGGTTGATCTTGAATAAATCTTCGAGTTCTCATAATAGTTTTTATGACTGTAATGTAGTTTACTAATTGTTTTTTTTTGTCTATTTACATATTGTGCATTTTATAATAATGATATTTTATTTATGTATTTAAGCTCGATTAACAGAAAGTTTTTAGCTATTTTAATTTTTAATAAGTTTTTGATATAATTCACAAGTTTTTGCTTTTACATAAAAAAACCGTGTAAAGGACTAGTTAATTACTAATAAAGTATTTTATTATAGTATTCGAGCATTAATTATGTTTAAAAATTTGATTTACCTTATCTACAGCATAAATAGGTATAAACTTTATTTAATAAACTAATTAATGAATTTTTAAAAAAGTGAAAACTATTTAAGACTCAAAAACTATTTTCAAAAGTCAATGTTTTTTAAAATATGAAGAGGTTGTTCATAATATAAAAAATGTATAAAGTGACCCATAACGTTCTTTAAGCTCGGTTTTGATAGAGAGTTAGGTTGTAAGTAATATAATAAAATAACTAATTAAATTAAATTTTTAAGTGCTTAAGAAAGTACATATTTTATTAAAACTTAAGTATATTAAACAATGTAAATTCTAATCCAATAAATATTTAAATACTAAATAGGCATTTTATGTGTAGCTAAAAGTCATTTAAAGTAATAATTGAATAAAAGTAATGCTATCTCTAGTGTGACCAAAACTAAAGCCAAAAGATTATTCAAGCATTACTAAAACTAAAACTTTGGCCGGCGAAGATTTTGAAAACTTGAAATTAGGCCCGCGTGCACCAACTGCCTGCCGACCTCTGCTCTAAATCAAGTGTATGTTCTGACTGGTCTTCTAGAGCCTGTGCAATCATAGATAAAAAAGTGTAAAGTCATAATCTGCTGTACAACCTTACTAAAATTCATAATTAATTTTATACTAAGCTGTACTAGTACTAATAACAAATAAGACTAAGGGATACTACATATAAAACTAGGCATGACAATAAATGAATATATTGTATTAAAGAACCATATAAACACTAACAATCTTAAAGAACTGTATAGGATAAAAAACACTTTATGCTTTATAGATTATTTTGAATGATATTAAAACCTTTTAATTTAACTTAAATCTAAAGGAGTTTCACTTTGAGAATTTTTAAATTAAATGACATTTAACAGCTTAAAATTAAAACTTTAAAACTTTATGGAAATAAAACATCCTTAAGTAAAAAATTTATACAAAGCAATCAAACAACATAAATATCTATTCTGGAATAACATATTAGCTACAACACGATGTGGCTAGAATGCCCTCACCACCCTCGGTACCATTATATTTCCTCTCCTTCCACTTTTAAAAGAGAATATTCACTCTAATCCTCCTCTGCTTTTTGTTGAAAAATAAACAGTACCCTTCTTTTATAAACAACAACAAAAAACATATTACATAATAAAAGTTGGTTTGAAATATTTCTCTAGTGCTCGCAAAGCATTTAAGTAAGTTAAAAATTAATAGCTATTTTTTTTTTAATTTTCTGTTATTTATAAAAGCTTTTTAGTTTTAATAATAAAAAAAAATGTTTTTACCAGAACTTTATTAAATAACTCTAAGGTCAAAAATAGTGTTAAACATGTGTTACAACCTACTACTTACATTGCAGCATTTCAAAAACAGGTAAAAAATATAAAATAAAAAACATCACTCAAATGTCATGCCTATCTCTTATGATACACATTCCTAAAAACTATAGTTTGTTATTGGTTTTTGCTGTCTTAGTTACCAATGAATATTAACTTTCTATTATGCTATTTAAACTTAAGAGCCTTACATGAACTAAATATAACTTACTTTGACTTAAAACTGTTCACAACTCTTGTGACTGATTTGTACTCATACATTGTCAATAATCTTGTGAGTGATTTATAATTTGTCAGTTTTATTTTGACTTTGGTGACTTAAAAATTGTCAGTTTTATTTTGAATTTTTAGACTTAAATTTAGCCACCAATTATGTGTGACTTACTTTTTAATTTCTCTATGATACTTGGTTTATTAAGGCTCTCTATTACCTGTTAGTTTTCGTTACCCCCTATTATTTCTGTTTATGATAAAATTTCAAGGACTTTTAAAAAGGGCAGAAAGTAGATGTAATTATTTTTCCTTAAAAAATAAATGAAAGATTTATTGTAAAATTTCTCTAAGTCTAGTGTCGAATAGAATGCACTATGAAACTAAAATGACAAAAATATAAAAACGTGAGATAAAAGTGAAATAAATACTACATTAAAAATGAAAGGTAATATACAAATAAAATCGTTTTGAGTTAAAATAATTTAAATAGAATTTTACACAAAAGATTGTTATAGTGACTTTAATTCTTTTATGTTATTTTAATATTGACATCAAACAAAAGATTGCGATACATTTTTAACTTAAGTGTAAGAATAATATCACTAATTATTTTATTTCTAACCAATCAATATTCAAAGTTTAAGTAAAAACCATTAATTAGTCGAAATATTTTTTTCATCTCCACAAATTCTTAATTTTATCATTTATTTGTTCAACTAATTAAATAAAAAACATAATTAATAAGTTCAAAAATTAAAAATTTTAAACATAAGTCACTCATTTTAATAATGTTTTTGAATTAACTTCGTTTAGCTCTTTATCAGTATAAACTTGCTAAAAACTGATACTAATATAGTGCAAATTTAGTTATAAAAAGTAATTTTAAAATACATAGATAAAAATTGTTACATCATAAAGCATAAAAGTATGTTTAAAATGTTTAAATTACAGTTTAATTATACTTAGCTGATTGAAGTTGTTTATAAAACAAAACTATTAAAACAAAAACATTTTTTATAGTAGAAATTTTACGTGAAACAAAATTAAGTAACAATTAAATAAAAAGTGCATAAACGACAACAATGATACAAAAACACGCTTTTTATAAAATTTTAAATTGTAAAATCCTCTTTGTTTGCAAATTTTCGGCTCACGAGATCTAATAAACAAAGATTCTAGAACTGAGAGATGGTAAGTGTTTCTCGCTCTAGATGGAATTTTGAACCTACTATCCAGGTAGTTCTCAGCACAAATAGGGTTGTTGAGGAGGTGCTCATGGATAGATGACTGTTCACCTTTCGGCTTAACGTCGTCATTAAAAATAAACCTTTTTAGCTTTTTCGTGACATGCTGCTCTCGCCTGACCTGGAAACGTTGAGATGTTCGACCTACGTAGTCATTTCCGAAATGATATTTTAATATGTATACTACATCACTTAAATCATGGATAGGTGTGGCATCTTTCTGTTTTTTATAGATTTTTATGGTTTGTGTTTATAAAATTTAAATTGTCAGAATATGAATAGTCTTTCTATGTTTTTCTATGAATTGTCTATGAAAAACCGAGTTTATTTGAAAGAGTCAGAAAATGTATTACTTAGATATAAATCATGTATACATCTTTCAACTCGTTTTTTCACCGAAGCGCTAAACAAAAGAAAATAATTTTAATAATCCTCTTTTTTTTCAAGTTATTTAAAATGGAACCATCACATTAACAATATTTACCGTACTGCATCAATTTTATCTTTTAAAATTCTAAAAAAACTTCATATCTACGGATTTGGAAAATTAAAAAAAAATTGTACCTAGTTTACATCCGTCCTAAGATTAAATACAAAACACCTTTATGATCTCTATGTTCTACAAAGACATCAACCAACTAGAACATATCCAAAGAAAATTTACAAGATTAAATTTTAATCAGTGCAAAATTTCATGTACTTTTTACATAGACAGACTAACAAAGCTTAATATAAAAACTTTAGAGTACAGAAGACTTGAATTTGATCTTATTAATTTTTTAACTTAATTAACAATGAAACTACTATTGATTCACAAACTTTTTTGAACCTTTATAATAATTACTCACTCAGAGGTAATTATAGAAAAGTTTAGTTTGTGGTATCTAGTTTATTAGTAGTTTAATTTGTAAGCAACACCTTCCCTTTATAGATCTTAAGTACTTTTTAATTTTGATTTTTGGCCGGTCTATTGTTAATGTGCTTGGGGCTTTAGAATCTAAAATTATTGGATGCTCAATTGATTTGTAAGCTAGGTTTATAAATTGTTGCTATCACATATTTCAAATAATTTTTAACTAAATTTTCCGTGGTAAAACTTTGAAAACATGATGAACAACGAACAATTGTTGAGATTATTATTCTACAAGATGAAAATTTCTATTTAAAGTTAGAAATAAATTCCGTTTTAAATTTTCTTGTTCGATGAAAAATGGTTGACTTATATCTTCAAGATAGTTCCCAGAATTTCGAGCCAGATTCTACAAAATTTTGACAAGAGGTGCTTATTTCAAAAAACTATTGTTTTGGAATATATAATTGAAAATTAATAGCTTTAGAATCGTTTGAATATTTTAATTATAAAAGTTTGAGATTTTTCACTTTGTACCTTGTCTAAATTTTATGTTTATTTTAAGATGTAATTGGTTTTTTTCTTTTTATGTTAGTGTCATTCAGGTCTTTCGTTTGTAAATAAACTTCAGTAATAATAATAATAATAATAATTTAATCAATATTTACCACTTGATAAATTTTATTTGTTATTTTTTGAAATAGCTTAATAGAGCTTTGCACGCAAAACATCGATTTAACCTACTCATTAAAGAGCTGTCAGCACATAGCTTTTCCATTTACTGCTGTTTTTATGACTACCCTTCCTAAATATTTTAAAATAAATTAACGTTGTATTTATTTTCATTAAATCAAATACATTTAATTAATCATAATGAAAATTTCATAACATTGTAAAGATGCAAGTAAAATTAATACCGAAAACAGTAAAAGCCGGGTTCTGAAATAATTTCAAACATTTCCGACAGCTTCTACCTAACAACATATTAAACTTTTGATTTGTTGAAAACACATTTTATTTACCAATTTTTATTTTATTTGAATTAGCCGCTTTTTTATCAAAAACATCTCGAAACGACGTAAGCTTCAAAACACTGTTTGAAATGCTTCATTTGGACAGTAATTTTGTTTTAAAGCTGTAAAGTATTAGCAAATACTGACGCAAGTAAGTACAATTTACGGTTAAACTCAGAATTTTACGCTATTAAATCACAAATGCTAAATAGTATAGCTCTCTCTGTAGAAGCACAAAGAAATACCGCACATCTAAAACAAGTTTGTCACAATTTTTTTATTAAGTTTGGCAAACAACGGCCCTTCAAGCAGAAATTTGTGGCCCGTGACGTGTTAGCTAGCAATAATTCAACCAAACTAAACTTTTATGAATATTAATTTACATTTGTTAAAGTTTTAGAAGAACTTACTTTGCTCTTATAAAATAAAGCTAGTAGCAAAATAGTTGAAAAGAAAATGTATCAAAGTTTGTTAAAAAATTCAAATTCAGTGTACATTAAAACCAACATACAAATGCAGCGGGGGTTGGCACGCTGGCCAAAATTCGGCCCTTGATGCCAAAGTATTTAGGCACTTTTTAACTAAAAATGTACTTTTTAAAATTAGCAGAAGTGATAAATGCTTACAATCAGGCTCTTAATTTTATGATTAGTCTATACTAGTGCTACTTTAATTATAAATTTATTGGTTTAAAACAGGGGTATTATATTACTTACCACAACCATTTTAACACAACTGAAATTATTGAATAGAATGTGATCCGCAACAAAAAAAAATGTTTCCTGATTTACATTGGTATATAAAATCTATTTTCATGTTATTTTTTAACTTGTTCTGTTTTTCTCTAGCTAGCTATACAATATATTTGATTAAAATTTTATTTTTAAACTGTAGATCTATTTAAATATAAGAAATTTGAAGTAATTCAAACGAGTGAAACATTGTTTTGACAATATGTTTAATAGTTTGAAATGATGCAATTTTTGATGTTAAAAATAATTTCATTTTAAAATTCAAACTAGTTTAGTTATGGTGTCGTACCAGCATTATCATCCTAATTTTTTAACTTATTCAAAGTTTGTTATTTCAAATGATTTTTTGGGAGCTGTTTTTTACTTTGCATCCTTTAATAAAAATTTATAAAAAAAGTATACATTTGTTTTAAATTGTCATATTTATCGAGCACAACCATTAATTATTTAAAAAAGTATCCTTAGTTCAGATTCAATTCAATTCAATATAAGCGATTATTTAGTGGCCATTAAATTACAATTACGGTTTATTATTTTTATACTATTTTTTAGAATTATCGATTCATGAAAAAGTTCCTTTCAGTAAAACAGTTACTTATAAATGCTCCACACTAGTTATTTTTTGTTCTTATCCCACTTAAAATTTTCGAAATAAGTACATTTTATAGTAAAAACAGTGTAAATTTCATTCTTTGCAGCCTCCTATTTTAATTTAATTTTTTTAGTTTGATATTTAAAAACTATTTAAAAATACAACACTATAAAATGAATCAAATTTATTATCTAAAACCTACGATTAAAAAAATGTATTTTATAACAAGCTTCCGCACAAAACTCATTAAGACTAAAAAACGACGAAAACTTCTACTCGAGGTGAAGGTCCTTCTTGAGTGTTTGCGCGGTGATCGGGTGCATTGTGGACACGTTCTCGTTGTACGCTTCGATTATCATCGGCCTGGTCACCTCCCACGCGTACAAGGCTCGGTACACCGGCCTGATGAACTTTTCCCTTCCCTGCATCACGGCGTACTTGATTGCCGCGTCCGCTTGGCTCTGCAAGTGTCCTTTCAACGCGAGCTGGAACCAGCAGCTCTGCAGTTCAACGTTGGGGCTCGTTGAGAACTGGTACAAGCTTTCCATTGCAGCCAACTTGTCTGCAGACAGTTTTGTTTCCTAGACAATTGTTAGCTTCTTAGTCTTAAACTTAGTAAGTACTTAAACAGTGGCTTATTGATATTATTTAGCAAAGAATCTTTAACTATTGTATATCAAACCTGGGTCAAAAGCTCTCGAAGAAATACCAACTTCTGCAAAGGAGACAAATCTTCAACTTCTTTCGCTATAAAATTGCCAGTATCTTTGGCCTACAAAAATAGTTTAAGTATCAGACAAACAAAACAATACGTTACTTTACTAAGTATGAGTTTAAACCACTAAAGCATGATATTATGAAAATAAAAATTCACAGGATATAATTATTTTAAATACAAGCAAAAGAAAAAATAAATTATAATAGTAAAATGAAAACATTACAAACTTCAACCCATTTGTTACAAAGATCTTTGCAGGTTTTCAACAAGGAATCATCGTATTCAGGAATTACAGGAGGCATTCCAGGAGTGTACATCCAGGTATCCCAGTCAACTTTGTTAAGTACTTCGTGCTGTAAAATTTATTTAGTTGGTTTCAGACTGTTGTAAATTTACCTTTGAGAAAATAAGATTTTCGTTTTTTGTTGCTTTAGATCTGTTTGTTTTTGTTTCGCTTAAAAACAACTTGCATAATTTTTCTCACAAAAAATAAATCTTTTTTATACATTGTCTACTTATAAATAAACAACAAACCTTGTCGCTGAAGTACTGGTACAAGTGCTCCTTCCACTCGCCTGTTGAAAGCGACTTGTACTTAAAGTGGTTCACATAGTTCAGCAGGTAAGCTTCGAAGACTTCAGCGCCACCCAAAATGCTTTCCAAGTAGTACAAGAAAGTGAAGCCTTTTTCGTAGGGAACGCGAGAAAACGCGTCTTCCGGGTGGGTGGTCGACAGGTCAGGAACCAAACATGTCAGGGGATTTGTTGCACCCATGAGTTTGATCTAAAAAATGTTTTTTGATATTTATAACTTTTAACCAATAAGTTTTAGAATTCTTTAAAGATCAAACTATAATTTTGCAATTTACAATTGGTTTGAATTTTCAACACATTGAATTTAATCGATAACTCAAATGAGCAACCGCCTAATTGTTTTTCGTAATTCAAGTCAGTCAAATTAAGCACGTACGGTATCTTCAAGATCTCGTGTTCCCTTGATCGCGTGAAGTTGTGCCTCTGGTCTGCCTTTCGTCTTTTCAATGATTCTACGCTCGAGAAACCTGGTGAAACCTTCGTTCAACCAAAAGTCTTCCCAGGACTTGTTGGTTACCAGGTTTCCAGTCCAACTGTGCGATATTTCATGGGCGACAACGGAAGTTAATGAACGATCTCCGGTCTGTTATATTTAGTGTAAAAAAAAATGATAAAACTCTCCGGCATAACTTTATTGAAAAAAATTGCAAATCTTTTATTAGTTTAAAATTATTTACAACTGTTCAAGACTATACAATTTGTATAATTTTTTCTTATTAACTGATATTATGAGTTAAATATTGTATCTAAAACAGAATCTTAAAATATTGAAAGGTTTATTATTGTCAATTACAATGAATTGATTTAATTTTTTTTTGCTAATTTTAAAGACCAGAGTTTTACAGTTGCTTAAAACCATATATGTATATATTTATAAGCAAATTACTAACGATAAGTCCAGGTGTGACAAAAGTCAGGTTCGGATTTTCCATGCCGCCAAAAGGAAAAGAAGGAGGAAGTACGAGCAGGTCGTAAGTTTTCCACAAGTATGGACCGACCATTGCCTCTGCCGTCTGTATGTACTCCTCTGTCTGTATAAATTTTTTGCATCAAAATAATTTAATAACCTTTGTTTAATATATTTAATGCTATCTTACATAAAAATCAAAACTTCTAAGTATTAGTTTAAAAAAAAGAATGTTTACACAAAAACAGTTAGTTTTGAAAATTTTGGTAACTCATCTTACCTCTTCGAACTCCCACTGCGCTTTTTCGACCATTTCTTCTTCGCACCACACGCTCGATCTCGGCCCGATCTTTCGCGAAACCAGGTTTCCCGCCACAATTGCGATCAGGTAGGCGGGAATGGGAACTTTCTGCTCGTAGTAGTAAGTGGTAGTGCCGTCTTCATTCACTGTCTTATCCTGGCTTTTAACTCCGCCCATCAGAACCACTATTGGCGTTTTTACCGATACCTAAATTATGTTAAGTTGATTTATGGAGGTTAAAAACTTGAGATGACCAAGGTACTCGAAATTTTAATGTAAATTATAAGGTAAATTTTAAAACACTATTACGTTTGCAAAGTTGTTTACAGTGAGACAACAAAAATTTTGTGTTTTCAAGCAGACGAATAAATAAACGTTTATTATACTTGTTTTAAGAAAAACTTAAATTGGATAGCAAGCTTTCCTAAATAAATTTAGTGATATTAAACTAACTTTTGCATCAAACGTGGATTTAACTGCAGGTGTATCTTGGCAAGGCATCATCGTACGAGCATAAATTGCCTGTAAAGATTAAAATATAGAAAATCTATTTAAACTCATAATAGTTACATTTTTCATTACTGTGCATTTTTTTTATAACACTTGAATCAATCTTTTCATTTTACCAAAACCTAACCTACGTAAATGATAATTTAATTCAAAATTAAAAAATAATCATTAAGTTTTACTTCACACTTACATTTATTACTCAAAAGTTTTCAACTAATTATTTTAGATAAACGCTTAATTATATGCAGCAAAAAAAAAGCAAATATTGTGTATTACCTCACACTGGCTGTACATGTAAGGGTGAGTTTTACCCATGGTCTGTTCAGCTTTCATCCATTGGATTGCCTCTGCTTTAGGTGAGTTTTTGTAAGAAATTTTCAGCTCAAACGTTTCATTTCTGTTAGAAGTTGTGTAGCTTGAAATATTTGCAAATTTGTTGGAGAAGTTTTCTTAAAACTGAAAGTGATTTATTATTAAACTTACTCATTAAACTTCGGCAGCTGGATGTTCAATGCCGTTCCAAATTTTCCGTCACAAGTTGAATATTCTGCAGACTCGCCATTGACTTGCAACCCAGATATTGTGAGTTCATCTGCATCCAAAACCTGTTTGTAGTTTAAATATTTAGTAAAATAATTCAATAGCATCTATTATAAAAATATTGGGCAGTACTAAAATTATGATTGGGTCAAAAATATGTGCTAAAATGTTAAAATTATTCTTAAACCAGAACTGATGTTATTGTACATGGAAAAAAATACCTTCATATTATAAAAAATCCATAGTCATTTTGTTAAGTTATGATTGAAATAGTTACTTACTAATTGAGTGTAACTTGCGTCAACGACTTGCATCTTGTGAACAACATTTCCCTTGAGAACTTTTTCTTCAAAATCAACCAGCCACTCGATAGAAGTGTGAAGTGTTTTGAAAAATTCAGGGTTTGAACTGGTGCTTGGATCAATCATTTTGAGGATTTTATATATTTCTGTAAACTATTAAGCTACTTTTTAATGAACTTTTATAAATTTGATAACTTGATGTAGATATTTGTAACAGAAAAGTTGTCTGTTTTTTATCTTTCATTCATTTTAAATTAAGAACAAAATGTTTGTTATGCAATGTGTATGAGAACTAATTGAATATCTATTCAAAAATAATTCTAGATAATTGAAAGGTGTATTGAAAATAAATTTTATTCATTGATCGGTAAATACTTTATTTTTTACTTAAATAAGTCCAAGTAAGCTTAAGTATTTTATAACTAAACAAATCCAGTACTTATAAATCTTGTTCCTGTACTGAAATAAAAAAAAACAAATTAATGACTCTACTAAAGCAGAATAAAACTGAACAGTAATTTTTGTAATAGTGTTATGTTACAAGTAACTATGATAACTTAATTACTATTTCTAATATGTAAAACTAGTCAAAGCTACCTAAAGCTAAATACTTTTCAAAGTTTGAAGTTTAAAAACTGACTGAAATTGTATCAACCAAAGAACATTTTGTTTTTGTAATAGCTATCTAAACTCATAAAGTTTTGCAAACATTTAAGATTAAAATTACAGCCCAATTGACTTAAAAGAAAAAACTAGCCGAAATCACCTAGTGTTTATGAGAAAGTTTGAACAAAAATAATTCCATATAAAAAGTAAGTAACTATTGATTAAAACATTTATAAAACATATCTTAAAAAAATGATAGTATTTAGAAAGTAATAGATAACCTGAACTTTAAGAAAATTTAATTTTTAAGCCAAGAAAGTACTTTAATATTTTTTTACAGTTCTAAACTTACCTGAAAATTGCTAGGCTGCAAATAATCTTTTGATTTATTTTAATTTTTAAGTTTGAAATAAGCTCAAAATTACCCATATTAGATATGATTGACATCCATAAACTTAAAAATATATTTGCTATTTAAAATTTTTAAAACTTCAATAACAAAAAAAAACAACTGATTTAATTAAAAGTTGTCATTATTTATACAATATATTTTTTTAAGGTTAAATTTAAGTCTGTTTAAACTTTTAAATAAGTCAGCGTATATAACTTTATTAAAACTGCATACTAGTATTGCACCATTGAATATACTTACAGTATTAATTTAAGTACTACTAACCATACTTATCTTAGCACATTGATAAAATTAATTTTAAATTCTAAAAAAAATTCTTGCCTAAAGATTAAAAGTATTCTCAATTAATAAAAAAATGTTTGCTTATTTCTGCTGTACATTCTGAGATGTTACTCCTAGCTCTCTTAATTTCATTTAAATATATCAAATAATCCTTTTGCTAAAGTAAGGTTTTATAATTAAAATATTTCTGATGCAATTCCTATTCAGACTAATATTTTGTAATACAATATTTAAAGCTGATTATAATCCTTTTATTTTTATAATCATGTTGATATAAATCAATTATCTAATTGAAGGAGAAAATATCTATCCAAAGTCACTTAAATTAATTTTTATGCCATAAAATAAATGGGAAACATTTATAAACCTACATCACTAAAACAAATATCAAACAAAACTAAAAAACTTGATAGTTATAATGAAAAAATAAATAAAAAGCAAAACATCTAAATGATGAATAAAGAAACTTGAACTATACTTCTTTTGTCTATTTTTCTTTTTGAAACTTAAACTATAACTGTGTCATACGAACTTTATTTAATTCAACAATTTAGTACTAAGCTGTTATTTTTAATTATTCTAAGTAAAATGAACAGTCAAACATTAACTTATACCAATGAAAGAAACATTAATTTACATAAATGTAATCAAGAAAGTTTACATTCTAGAACAATGGAATTTACCCCTAAGGACAAATTTACCCATGGTTAAGAATTGCTGAACTAAATGATAGGGAATAATATAATAAATTTGTGCCTTACTATTTTTGCAAAACTATAATTTATTTATCAAAACTTTTGATATTTTTTTTTATAGCTAGGTACAAAATTATCTTGAAATTTTAATCTCGGTGAAGAAAAAACAAAAACTGAAAATAAAAATAGAAAGTTTTCTAACTCATTCTTATAATAAATGATTTAAGTCTTGTACTTTTGATAAGTCTTTCAATGTAGCCACACAAAATTTAAAAGTTTTTAAGGCTTGTAAAATAATCAAACTTTGAAGATTGTGATTAAAAATACTACTTTAGTCTGGTTATTAATTTTACAATTAATGTTAGCTTTATGTTTTTTTAGAGCATTAAATATAGATTATTGTAGTACGAGTGTGAAGGTAGCTTGGTAACGTTTTTCAAGAATTTAAAAGAAAATTCAAAATTTTAGACCCAATTATTTTCCTTATCTCAATAGTTATATTTTTTTCTTCTAGAGAACGGTTTTTTGTGTTTAATTTAAAAAAATCCATTGGATTGGGAATTGACTTTTAGTGTGGGGCCCCTTAGAAAAAAAAAAGTTGTGTTATACTAAGCTCAAATTTAACAGCAAAATAAAGATACATTTTTTTAATATTTATATTTATTTGTGAACAAATACCGTACAAAATTTTTTTCCAACTGTTAATATTTTGTACTATTTGGCTTTATTCCGGAATAAAGCCAAATAGTACAAATATTAACAGTTGGAATAAAATTTTGTACGGTGTTTGTTTACAAATGAATATAAATGTTTAAAAAAAGCGTTTCTATATTTTGCTGTTAAATTTGAGCTTAGTAAAAATTTATAACACAACTTATTTTTTTCTAAGGGGCCCCACACTAAAAATCAATTCCAAATCTAATTGATCTTTTTAAAATTGAACACAAAGAACAATTCCCTAAAAAAAAATAATATAACTATTGAGATAAGGAAAATAATTGGATCTAAAATGTTGAATTTTTTTTTAAATTCTTTAAAAACGTTACCAAGCTACCTTCACACTCGTACTAACTATATTTAATGCTCTAAAAAAACATAAAGCTAACATTAATTGTAAAATTAGCAACCAGACTAAAGTATTATTTCTAACCACAATTTTCAAATTTTGATTATTTTACAAGCTTTAACAAGTTTTAAACTTTGTGTGGCTACATTGAAAGACTTATCAAAAGTACAAGACTTAAATCATAAATTATTAAGAATGAGTTAGAAAACTTTCTATTTTTATTTTCAGTTTTTGTTTTTTCTTCACCGAGATTAAAATTTCAAGATAATTTCGTACCTAGCTATAAAAAAAAATATCAAAAGTTTTGATAAATAAATTATAGTTTTGCAAAAATAGTAAGGCACAAAGTTATTATATTATTCCCTATCATTTAGTTCAGCAATTCTTAACCATGGGTAAATTTGTCCTTAGGGGTAAATTCCATTGTTCTAGAATGTAAACTTTCTTGATTACATTTATGTAAATTAATGTTTCTTTCATTTGTATATGTTAATGTTTGATTGTTCATTTTACTTAGAATAGTTAAAAATAACAGCTTAGTACTAAATTGTTGAATTAAATAAAGTTCGTATGACACAGTTATAGTTCAAGTTTCAAAAAAATGTTTTGATAACTTTCTTTAAAATACTTAAAGTTATTTTTAAGATTTATTTCAAAGTTTAAGTTTCAAACATTTATTTAGTATTAATGGTTGATTAACAGTTAAACTAACTGACTCAAGCTGCGTTTAATTTCAAAATATGAAAAGTTATTAAAAATAGTAAAAACTGTTATAAAGTTACTGTAGTGCTAATTAGATAATAAGATTAGGTTAAACAAGAATTTTCTAGAACAACTAAGTATAAATAGAAGTTTGTGATATTTAAGCTCTTAAGTTTCTACTTGCTTGGTCTTATGCACAAAATGTCTTGATTACATAATTCCGTTAAACTTTTAGCCGAACTGTAATCTATTTAAATTTACTATGAATTATATTTTATCAAACTTTTAAAATCTTAATATCATTGTTTTTTAAGCTTAGTTGTCTTTTAAAAGTTTCTTATTAAACTCCAGTAAAAATGAGAAAAGTACTTGTCGTTGTTCTTATATAAGATCTTTTATAAAAAAGTTAGGTATTAATAAATACTTACAAATATTAAAAAAAATTCAATTTCATTTAACTCTAATTATTTAACTACTAAGTTAGAGCCTGAAAACCAACTTATAGTTTTGTAGCTAGAGGTTAATAAATTTCATTTTGTAATAAAAACTATTCATTAAAACCACTTATCCTTAGAGATATAGTTTTAACAGCTTAACATGTAAGCTGATAAATTTTAAAATATTATATATAAATTACGTATAGTTCAAATTTCTCTACAACATATTTTGATCGTTTACATACCAAACCTTTTTTTCTCTTTTAAACATAGAGTATTTTTCATTTTTTAAAATTTATTTAATGTTTGAAGTTGATTAAAAGTACCTTATTTTACTGTTTTTAATTCAATTAAAATAAAATGACTAGGACTATATTTTTATTTCAAAATTTTTTAAATGTTATAAAAAATATAAAAAAAAAGGAATTTTCAGAATTATTTAGCTATTGATTTTTTGTTTATTAATTTAACTAATAAGGTACATTAATCTAAAGTTTTTAAAAATTAAAAGTCTAATTAGCAATATATCTCAATTAAGTTATTTATTGTTAAGTGTGCTGGTTGAAATAGCTAAGATTGTAAACTGGTTTATTGTAAAACAATATTTAGACAAAAAAAGTATAGTTCAAGTTTTTTTTATACATCATTTAGACGAGCGTCATTCCATTTACGGTACAACTTTTACGGTTTTTACTAAAGTTCTTTAGCTTTGACGCTCATCCACATCCTTATCGTTACTTCTACAATAATGTTTTATGCCTCATCTTTTAGCTTAGAGTATCTAATTTGTGAATTATCATTTTATTTTTATATTGGGTTGGTTTAAATGGTGCTGTAGCCCATAGAAAAAGTGGTACATTATGGCTTTTTTTTAGTTTTTTTGGAAAATCTAACGATAAACAAATAGTTTTGACTTGATATTTTTTTTATACATATAAAATAATATTCTGCTCTTTCGCTATGTACGATTTTTTATAAAACAAATTATTTTTAAAGAAATTGGTGATTTATGGTTTTCAGTATATTATGGTTTATCTCAATAAATATTGAACTAAAAGAAAAATGAATAAAAGATTCACATAGTACTAATTATTCTGCATTGTTAGCATGCACAGTTTTTATTTTAACGAAGTACTTTTTGAAATATTAAGCATTGAAATTTTCCTTTTTTTAATAACTGTAAGCTACTTAGTCTTTGAAGTACAAAACAAATGCAAATGATTTGTTTGAAACTATTTTTTTTAGGTGGCGCTACAGATTATTAAACTAATTTAATGTATAATTTGATGCAATTTTTTATCAAGATAACAGCAAATCGTTTCTTAAATATTTTATTTTATATTATGTCAGTATGAATGGTGATGTGGGAACGGGTCAGAAAAGCACGGGCGTAACTTTAGTACGGAATGACTTAGAAGCACAAAGTGAAACTTTAGCAAAGAGTGACACTTTAACACGGAGTGACATATTAGCACGGCGTCACTTTAACACAGGTAACATTTTAGCACGAAGTGTCATTTTAGCACAAAGTGAAACTTTAGCATAGAGTGACACTTAGGCACGGAGTGACACACTAGCACAGAGTGACATTTTCTGTGAGACTTTAGCACGAAGAGACACATTACTACTAAGTGACACTTTGACACAAAGGGAACCTTAGCAAAAAGAGACTGTTTAGCACGGAGTGACGCATAAGCACAGTGTCACTTTTGCACAGGTAGCATTTTAGCACAGAGTGTCATTTTAACACAAAGTGACACTTTAGCATAGAGTGACACTTAGGCACGGAGTGACACTTTAGCACGGAGTGACACTTTAGCACGACATCTATTGACTCATTTTACCAAAACATTTTAACGAAGGTATTTTAACAATTTTAGTTTTATATTTTCAACAAAAATCTTTTCGTATAAAACTAGCAACGAAAACAAGCTCCAGGCTTTTTATAACATTATAATAAGCTTAAATTAGTTTTAGTTAGTAAATTAAAAATATTGTTAATATTGATAAATAAATTGATTTTGTTTCAAAGCTCCGATAAATTAATAAATTATTAAAAATTTACTTAATTGATTTTTATAATACATATAGGTTTTAACATCATCAAACAAAACGATGCGAAGTTCCTCTTATTTCTACATCTACGTGTGTCGCAATTTTTTAAAACGTATGCAGGTGTTAAAATTTTTATATATAGACTACTGCAAAGGTAAATAAACTTATCTCACAAATTTTTTATCTATTTAGTTTTTTATATTTTTAAACTATTAAGAAACAGCATAACTTAAAGCTATACTAGTAAAACTTTTATTTGATTGTTTTAAAAGTTTTAGGACTCATTTTTTGCATTTCTTTTTAAGGTTATTAGATATACAAAGCTAAACATCGTTACGATGTACAGTCTAAAATTTATTAACATAAAATTAATAAAAACAAATTATACAGTAATCTTCCTTTATTTACCAACATATGTTTTTGTGTGTCAACGAATCAACACACTTCAACTGGGTTCTGTAAAAAAATAATTACTGTAATGAGAGAATAGAAGCATAGAATAAAGTATGTGTATTCATGTTTTCATTAAAACAAGATATTTTCTACAGATAATAACATAAAATTACCAACTTTTCATAATTTATGGATAAAGAAGTTCTCTAAATACCAAAGTATAAAAAACAAACCTTTATTTGATCCGTCTACTTAAAAAAATAAAAAACTTTAATTAAGAAGCTTTTTACAAATCTGACTGTGAATTAAAAAAAAAGAATCAGAAAGACTATGTAGCTCAGAAATAAACCTTTTGAATTTAAATATTGAAAAAAAATAAAAAATAAAAACAATATTGTGTCGAAACTAAAGTACTTTTTTTCATATAAGAACAAGTAATAAGACCATAAGGATGTAGTCAAATTACTAGTTTACAGAACTACCAATATAAGACCAGGTACAGCATTTTTTTACACTTTAAATAAAGCCAAATTTTCTCTAGTGATTACCATGCTATGACACAATGTAAAATATCAAAAAAGTTTATTACAGCCATGTATACCTCTAGACTGTTTATTATCTCAGTGGCACTGTCAATCATTTATCTCCAAAGGTAAAAATTTTTCCATTTCTCCATCTAACATTCCAAACTTAAGAAATGGTTGCTGAGATTTTCTTAGGGTTTTTGTTTAGTTAGGCTATTACTTTTTCAAGGTTATGCGGTCCCTACTTCCTAGATTTGTTGTATAAAGTAAAAGGTTATTATTTATAATTTATAAATTTTTTGAGACTATAACTTTAAAAATAGTTGTTATTTTGACATCTAATTATTTTTACATAAGCATGTGAATAATGATTATTTTAATTGTGAATATTTTTTGCTTGTTCTATGTACTGTGAATGTAAAATTGTATTTTATATCTAATACATTTTTTTTTGACAAAGCTAGTTATTTATTTTTTTAGTTACAATTCTTAATTAAAAATTAAAGATATTTTTTTTATGGTTCTAGACTGAAGTTATTTTTGTTTTCATATTTAGCTAGTTTGTTTTAGCATGGCCTATACAAGTGAATCCATTCACTTCATAATTTTTTATGTTGTAAATGCTTTTAGCTAGTGCCATGGACAATGAATGTAAATTTCATTTTGTATATAAAACCTGATTAAAGTTAAACTATATTTTTTAGCTTTTTTTTCAAGTTACAATTCTTTATTTCAAAAATAAGTATTTTGTTTTAGCATGGTTTGTTTCAGTATTGTATTTTTTTATTTAGTGTATATTTATAATATTAGTTTTCAATAGACTTTATTTTCAATAAATTTTTCAATAAAATACTGAAAAATACATATTTTTTTAAACATATATTTTTATCTAAACTATTAGCAGTTGTTTATATTATATATTTATTATATATTATATAATTATATATTATTATATTTAATTTTTAGTTACTTATGTAGTATAAAAAACACTATGTTGTACTATTAGTTCTTATTTTTTAAATAATAAAGTTATTTGTTATTTGTTTACAACTACTTGTTTACAGTAAAAAAAAATTAAAATGAATACAGATTAGTGTTGTATTACTTTTGTTAAAAAAGTAGAGGTTAAATTTTTGTTTATAAATAATAATTTCAAAAGTAGTAGCAGTAATGGTAATTAATTTTTTAGTGTGAATGTTTTAATATACTTTACAACTTTTTTGCAGATTTAATTTAAAAGCTTTTTTAAGTATTATGAGTAAAGTACAGTTTAAAACCTTGTTTAAAAAAAGTTGGCTTAACCATGAAGACTTCAAAGATTGGTTACTTGAGGATGTAGACAAAGAGAAGTTTAAATGTAAGTGGTGTGGTGATGATACACCAATGGCCTTATCCAACATGGGTATAAGGGCATTGAAATCGCACAGTATGTCGAAAAAACATCTTAAATTAAAAGCCTCTAAGAGTAAAAATAATGCTTAATATTTAAATAAGATTGAGTTTTTGAAAACTGTTTTTTTCATAAATTTAATGCAGAAGCATACACATAAAACCTTCCTTTTATTATTAAAAAAGAAAAATGAGAATGAGGTATTAAAAGTTTGTGTTAGAAGAGAATTTTTTTTTTTAAGATTTGAAAAATACTCAGGGAAACTCAGGGAAATTTAAGGTTACTCAGAGAAATTTTTGGTCACTCAGGGAAGATTTTTTGGCTCAAAGAGTGGCAACCCTGTTGTTAAACAACATCAATTGTTGAGACAGCTAGCATTATTTTCTGATGTTTTTCTTCTTTTAAAATTTATTTAAAACTTTTTTTTAATGTATAAAATGCAACTTATTTCTAAAGCCTAACCAAGTAGTAAGATTTTTCATTTTAATGAATAAATTTTGCGAAACTAAAAACCTGGCTCTTTTAAAATAAAAGCATTTTATAACTTTTAATTTAAGCCCATGTAGGAAGTGGTTAAGTATGTATGGGATCTAAACCATAATTTAAATTTGTGCTCAATAAGTATGTGTCTGTGTAAGGTAAGGACGCACCTTAAGAAGTTTGTGTCCGTGTAAGGTACACACCCACATAAACTACGCACTTTAAGAAGTATGTATCAGTGTAAGGTACGCACCAACATAAAGTACCCATTTTAAGAGGTATGTATCCGTGCAAGTACGCACCTACTTAAGGTACGCACTTTCAGAAGTATGTATCCGTGTTAGGAGTTATGTTGGCTCCTATTCTTAATGATTTTCCTAACTATTTTAGTTTCCATTGTACTGTGGTTGTAACTATTTGATTTGTTGTGAAAAGTTGTTTGCTAATTCAAAATAACTTTTTTCAACAGTCATACAGTTACAAACACACAATCAACAGTATTTTATAACCAAAAGTAAGTCAGTATGATTGTAAAAAAAGCAAGTCTGATTAAAAAAAAAATATTATTATTTTTTTTTATTCATACAAAGTACCAAAATTTTACCATTCAATAAAACAATTATTTGTGCTCTTTTTATTCATTGTGATTCTCATTATATCACAACTTTTGTTTGTTGTAGATAAAAATATTTTTTTTCGTTTTTGATTTGCAGATGTAGAAACTTTATGTTTTGATTATTATTTTTCAAACTGCTTACATGTGACCTAAATATAATTAGTTGACAACATAGTTTTTTTAACATATAAGTTTGTACAGCATATTTTAGTTTAATGTGTTTATGTTAAAAATAATTTATTCATTTTTATTTCAAGTTCGATTGAAAGATCCTGTAGCCTGTAGAAATACAGTTACATGCACAAATGGCTGCTCATATTACTCAACAGAATTCATAGGAACATTTTCGATTTTATTTAATATTGAAAGTATTTTTTTGTGTAAAAAAATACTTAAAAAAAAAAAAAAACAATGTTTTTCTACTATTGGTTATAAAATATAGTTGATTGTGAGTTTGTAACTGTATGACTGTTGAAAAGAATTTTTTTTAAATTAGCTAAATAGTTTTTTACAATCAATCAATTAGTTACAACCACAGTACAATGGAAACTGAAATAGTTAGGAAAATCATCAAGAACAACTATGTTAGCTCTGTTGACAACTTAAAATAAAACACTAGTTCATGGATTAACAAGGGTAAAGGTTACTTTTTTTACAAAAGATGAGACACAGGGTGGGTCCACATTGATATTTATAAGTTAATATATTTTTGTTGGGTTGTTGTAATGTTGTATTAATTTTAAAGGTATAGTATTTTGAGTAAAAAGTTTTCTGTAGAAACATATGGACTGCAATTTTTTAATTATATTAATTATAAATCAATATCTTAATTTTCTAAGCATTTTTTTGGCTAAGATTTGAAAAAATTCAGAAAACGTTCTGCTCGAATAACTTCGCGGCTACTTCAAAGACTATGTAGCTTACAATTAATAAAAAAAGAAAAATTTCAATGCTTAATATTTCAAAAAGTACTTCGTTAAAATAAAAACTGTGCATGCTAACAATGCAGAATAATTAGTACTATCTTTTATTCATTTTTCTTTTAGTTCAATATTTATTGAGATAAACCATAATATACTGAAAACCATAAATCACCAATTTCTTTAAAAATAATTTGTTTTATAAAAAATCGTACATAGCGAATGAGCAGAATATTATTTTATATGTATAAAAAAAATATCAAGTCAAAACTATTTGTTTATCGTTAGATTTTCCAAAAAAACTGAAAAAAAGCCATAATGTACCACTTTTTCTATGGGCTACAGCACCATTTATACTAACCCAATATAAAAATAAAATGATAGTTCACAAACTAAATACTCTAAGCTAAAAGATGAAGTATAAAACATTATTGTAGAAGTAACGATAAGGATGTAGATGAGCGTCAAAGCTAAAGAACTTTAGTAAAAACCGTAAAAGTTGAACCGTAAATGGAATGATGCTCGTCTGCAAAACCTGTATTTTATAAAAAAATAGAGATAGCCAATGCTAAGAAAACAGTCAACTTAAATAAGAGGTACGAATACGAACTATTTGCAAACTGTCCTCATTTCAAAAAGCTCTGCTTTAAAACTTAAACTAGCACCCGTTGATTAGTAAGTTAAATTATTTGTAATTGTAAAGAGTTTTTATCGCCCATGTAAAAATTGTTTTCTTTTTATTTACACCAAAACACGATACCAAATTAAAACTTTTGATTACATAATCTTTATTCAATAAAGCAATTTAACAAAATGTTTTCTAAATTTGTAGCTAAAGTATATTAATTCAAATTGTGCGCCAATTTAAACAGCAATATAGTTACGTCATAAATCTAAGTTAAAAATTTTCATCCTTAAGTTTCAACAGTCAGTTTATAACATTAACATTATCAATTGCAAATGTTGTCTTTAGTATTCTGTTTGTGTTTTTTTCTTACAACTAACTTCAATGTGAGTCATGTTTTACTATTTTAACGTATATAGCATTATAGTTTTTTTCTAGTCTGGCTTTCCAACAAAATTCTTAAAAGCGTAACATAAAATAAAAAAATTTTTACTCAAGTTTAGTGTATTTAAGATTTATTTTAGTTTATAAACCATTCGTTTTTATTTTTATTTTACTTCCAATTTTTTTGGTCAAAAAATTTTTATAGACCTATTTGCAACAACTGAGGATCTCCTATATGCAAGTATAGGAGTGACATTATGTTTCGTTAGTAATAAACTGTTAAAATAAATATTGGATATAAATCTCCTTAAAGACATTTAAGTCGAGAACTTTAAATTGTTTCATTTAAAACATGTTACATTATTAATATATTATAAACGTAATAAACTAATTTTAAGTCTGTTATTAATAACTTTTCTTAATAAAGCTAGATACTCAAAAGTTAAGTGCACCAACTAATCGAAAGTATTTCAATTGTTCCATTTACTTAATTTATCTTTCAAATGTTCCTGGTTGAATTTCAAATAGTTATATAAGTTTTTCAAAAAATTGTTTTTCTTACTATGCCTGGACATTTTCGGTATTAAAATTATTTTGTATAGCTTTACTTGATATTAAAATGAATAGTTTAGTGTATTTTATTTCAACGAAACTTAAAAAAAAATCGGTTTTAAATAAATAGTTAAATTTTATGATATAAATTATCACGATTTCAAGAAGCACAAGAAATAAGTTAAATGATATCTTTTTTTTTAAAAGTATTAGTCTTGGTCAGTGTTAATACTTATTGTATTTCTAAACATTTTTTTTTAGATGAGGTTGTAAAAACATAATTAACTACATAATGTATCTTGCTTAAAATGGCTTTAATAATATAATCTTCCTAAAATTTTCAAACATAAAAACGTTTTACAAAACTTAAAACATTTTGTACAAACGGTCCATTTGTTAGGATGATAATTTAGTTTTTGCTCTACTTTTAAACAAAATTTGTCACATAAGTAAAATACCAGTTTTGAAATTACCCTAGTTAATTGTTTAGTATACTTTTTAATATAGTAATAATAACTAAATTTGACATCATCTTTATTATATAAAACTGTTTTTTATTATGTAAACACATTTTTAAAACTAATTAAGGTTCCAGAAACAGGATAATAAGGTAAAGGTGAATCTTGAGTTAAACACCTAATCTTATTTTCAAGTAGCATAGGTTTCTATTTTAGTTTTCAGTCTTTGATTTGTGATTCATGTAAATGTGTAGACTAAAACTTGATAAAGATAACTAAATCATAAATTGAGTTTTTCTACACATTTTTAATTAGACTGACATGTATGGTAGTGAGTATTTAGCTTTTAGTTGTTGAGTTTAGTTGTTATTTTATATAGGTTTAAATTTTACAGAGAGTTTTATTAAACTATCCTATTGAAGGGATAAGTTTTATACATAAAAAAAATCTTTCTTTTATACACTTCTGTGCAAAAGCTACATTAAAAGAAAGTTTTATAAGCGTTTAACTTCAGTAAAAGTTTACAGTATGAATATAAAAGATATATCAAAGTTCATAGATTAATAACAACCAATTATCATGCTTCTTAGACTCTATAAATATTTTAAGTATCAGTTTTTGCTTAATTGATTTAAGAAAAACTGGAAGATATAATGAATATTCCGTTGGTACAATACAACGAGCAACCTGACCAGTCAAATCAGTATCAAACTGGTCATGATATTGAAATAAATCCATTAACAATCCACTGTGGACAGTCGGACCGGAACAAAATAAGTTCGGATCAATTTTATTTAAGCCTCAATGACTCGTTGATCGAGTACAGTGACACGCAACAAGCATCTTCTAACTTACTTGAGTCGGAGTCACGTGAAGAAAGTTTGTATAAAAATGCTCAGGAGGAGGTAGCAAGTCTAACTCCAACCAGTGAATATCAGGTAAAACTTTATAGGAAACATACCACACAAGTCGTTGGTTGTCATATCAATTTGTTTTTTTCGAACTATGTAAGACTTAAGCTAAAAAATGATGAATAGTTTTAGAAAGCATATGCTTATTAACTTATTACATTATTTAAGTACAATGTATTGTATGTTTACGTAAAAAGCGTAGATAATTATGATGCAAAGCACCTTAGCTGTTTTTATGTTGGAAATTATTTGCAGGTTGTTTACCAACACTTTCAAGAGCAACGTAACTATCATCAACCGCAACAACAAAACTTGAATCACGCACAAAATCAGCAAGTACAACAACAAATGTATAACCAAGTTTCAACGAAAGTAGCAGGCCTAACTCCAACTGGTGTACTTCAGGTACAATTTTTTATATAAATTATTTTAATTATCAAAGGGTAGTATTTTTTATCATATTATCTATAACATATAAAACTAAATAAAGTTACAAGTTCAATTGTTAAATAAACTCAAGAATAAGATGATAAGGATCGGTTTAAGCCTTTTTATGTTTATATCGTTCCCTCAAACCCAACAGGATGTTCGCCAAAACTTGCAACAGCAACACTTGTATTACTCACAAAAGCCGCAAACACCGCAACAAAACACTTTTCATTTGTCACATAATGACCAATACGCAAACGATGTAAATAGAGCTAGTGAAATTCCCGGCAAAGGTTAGAGTAATTATCTTAAATTGTGTTTTGTTTTTAAAACTATTCATTAAACATCCTATTAGGTTTAGATCAACAATATTTTTAATCAAATTTATTAGTATTCAACTCATTATTATAACAAATTTTAAACAGAAGTGAACCTGGATAAACAAGTGTCTTCGAAAACTAAGTCAGATAAACATGTAAGAAAGGTGTTTTTTAATCAAAATATCAACTATTTAATAAGATTTAAATTATATACAGTAAATAAGTGCCTTATTCTATCAAGTTTTTGATAGTTATTAAAAATATTCTTAATGAACCTTAAAAATAGTTTTACATCTTCTGGAATAATACAATCATTCCAACAGAATACTTCAGTTTACAACGCTAAAATGAAAGCAACAAATAAACCTCTACAAAAAAGAAAGTAAGAACTTTTTTTGTACTTTATAGTTTCTTGAAGTAGTCATAGTCTTAACATTTGGTTCTGTTATTAAATATTTTAAAAAAGCTTAGAAAGTTTCATTAAATAATTCATACAAAACAAATAGTTTGTATAATTGTTTTTGTTCTTTAGTTTTGATACTATTTTGTATAAACAAACTAATATTATTATAAATTCTGATCACTTTTGTTTGTATAGTTAACACTTGTAGTATATTTGTAAGTTCAAATTTTTTTAGAAATTAATAAAAATTAGTTGCATCTAAATTCTACAAATAAAAGAAAAAAATGATTCATGTTTTGTTTTACAAAAAAAAATTCGTTAAACATTGTGTACGTGTTTAAAACTAGCTTTAACAGTAAAATATAAGACACATGTAGTAACATGAGTATACTAAGCAGCTACAAATCTTTAATTTTACAGAAAAAGATTGGTACTGAAAAGTAGGCAAAGTTTGTATTTGGAAGAGTACTACTCACAAGTAAAATACCCAACATACTATCAGAAGAACTTTATTGCAAACTTAACTAATCTTTGTAGCACTGAAATACAAGTTAGTAACTGTATTTATAGTTGAAATCAAATGCTAATTATTAAATAAAGTTTTACATAGTTTTATAAAACTTATTATCTAAAAAATTTTTATCAAAAAATCAAGTATAATTTGTTTGAAAAAAATCCTAAACAAATACAAGGCTACCTAACAAAAATTAATAACTATAATAAAAATAAAAATTTATTCCATATCTTAAGAACTGGTTTCGAAATAGAAGAGCGAAAGATGTTTACAACGCAATTGTAAATGAACGTCGAGTGGTTGATGACTCGAAAGTTCGTGAACAACTTTCAGCACTAGAAGAGTGTTTTAAAATAAACGCAGGTCAGTTGGACTAGGCAAAAATTTCAGTGTATTATTAATAACATAAATATTTCTATTGAGAAAACATGACAAATTCAAGTTACGTGTTGTAAATATAGTTTATTTAATATGTTTAAGTTTTACCAATAGTTTTTATTTTCTGTTTCTAGTGCATCCAGCCTGCCACTTTACGAAACTAACGAATGGAAAAATGATAAAAAACCATCGTTTGAAACATAAAAGTGTAATTAGTAACCAAGTGAGCTCAACCATGTTGCCAAATAGCTACTCACAATCGATCACCACGTTTTGCAACAGTTGATAAATACTAGCCAAGTAGACTCGTTTAGTCACTACTGAAATGGACAAACGATGGCAGAATAATAAAGTAAACAGTTTAACTGAGGTATGAATTTTGTTTATATACTAATAAACAATACTAAATAATCTTAAAAAACAAATTTAACAGCTAATAGTAAGCAGTTACGAGTCTCTATTTATAAATATACCCAGTTATGTAAAGTAAAGTGCTTTAGTTAAAGTTTTTAATACTTACTTACTGACATTAGTTTACTTCACTTGTAATATGTTTAAGTAATGTAATAAGCAGTAGTTATATTTTAACAAGCTAAACTTTGAGCTTCTTAAACAGGCCTCGTATCAAGTTCTACCATTACTAAATCAAGGCAATGCTAAGTTATTACAACATACAGAATAGAAAAAATATTAGAACAGAATTTTACAATATTTGTGATGCGACTGGACACGACTGTGAAACTTGCAGGGTTATTTGTTACTAATACTTTATTATATAGAATCATAAATTTAAAAGCCATTGATCAGCATGTTTCGATGCTATTTGAACTGAAAGTAATTTCAAGTGAGAATGTAAGTAATTTTTAAACATTTTCAGCATAACCTGGTTTAAAAACGTAAACATTTAATTAGTAAACGTAGGTGGAGATATTAAGAATTAAACAATTGAAAAAAAAAATACGTTTTTTATAAACAATCTCGTTCTTTTTTAGACATGGTTTGCGAACAAAATAAGATTAAAAATTGAGGAGATTACTGTGTTAAGGAAGTTAATTAGTTTTTAATAAATATCTTTAACTTTTTTTTCAGTTTTATTTTGCATATATCAATAGTTGATATAGAACTCGGAACCTTATTATAAAAAGGAGACATTAATAAATAGATAACTGTAACAGTTAATAACACAAAAGACAACTTCGGTAGTTATTGTTTTTTAAGACTCCTAAAGTAATTTTTTGTGACTAAAGGCAATAAAAAAAAGTATCAAAATTTAGAATTTCTCATAAAAGTTCATATTATTTTTCTAACTAAAAAACTGAAATATTTTACAAACGGTAAATAACTAGTTTTTAACCTAAAGAAAATACAGAATTAAGCAATGTTACTCATTAAGTACAAATTAAAAAAAAAACTTAATACAGACCACATACTCGATTCAGTTCTATCTAAATCACCACAATGTTAGATTATTACGCAAATAACAAGACACCAAGCACGTCGGAATATTTTAACGTTTGTGATGGAACTTGGCTTGACACAAAAACTTGTAGGGTATATTTTGGATCATTTTTAACTTTGCATTTGTAGAACTTTAACACAAAACATGATTAGTTTTTATATTACTAAAATATTATCTCAAATTACATGGTGTCTAAGACATTAAGAAAGTATAATATTTAGTTAAATGATTAAATGCGTTGACTTTTATCAAAACTAAAACTTAAAATAGTTTTGTTCAAAAAAGCTAAAAAAAAACTAGTAAATATATTAGTAACAGCAAGTTTTAAAAATTAAATTATTTAAACAAACTACATTCATGGCTAAGCATTAATGTTCTTCTTCTAACAAAGTTTTAAATATGTACGATTATAACAAAATGACAAAAGTTATTGTAATGCTTTTCTTAAACACTAATAAAATGACAAATTGTGTATTTTTAAGACATGCTTTGTCATTGATAAAGAAAATTGATAAAAAAAAAGAGTAAATGTATGCAGTCGTATAAATCTTAAACATTTTGCGCATAAATCTTATTTTTTATAAGAAAATGTTTTTATTTTAATCTTACTTTTTGACATTAACTTTCTTAAAAAACTGAAAAAAAAAAGTAAGATGAATCTTAATTTGGCTAAATTGGTTAAGTTTTTATTTAAATTACACAATAACAAGCAGATAAAAAAACTTTAAGGCTGAAGATTACTAAGTTTAGTTGATATATTATCAAAAATTGCTATTTCTAATTTATATTATTAATCAACAGGTGAAAAGATCTAGTAAAGGTTTTGATGTATTCTTTTTTACTTGGACCATCTAGTGAAATTTGTTCGTGTAATTTAACCTTTTCATATGTATATTCATAGCTTGTAGTACAAGCTTACTATCGTTTTTTTTTTCAATTTTTTTTTCTACCCAATTTTTGTTGAACAAAAATTCTGAACTGATTAAGCAGGTACTTAACTTTTTTCTTGCTACTCTTATTTTTGTAGACCAAATACTTTTTATTTATAATAAATGATAATGAAAAATCAATGATGACCTCTTAATTTTACAGTCGTAGTTGTTTTCAATCCATTTTAATTATAAACATCTATGACAATTAATTTGACTGAGTATATATGGTTTTGTAATAGTTCATTTTAAGATAAACTTTATCTGATTTTATTAACAACTATTTATAACAAAAACACATAGATAGTATCAATTGTTATTTATTTTTAATTTAGTTTTCTGATAAACAATTTCGATTGTTTTAAGATTTTATGTGCAAATAGGAAAAGTTGTTACGTCTAGATAAAGTTTAATACATTTTCAGCAACAAAAAGTTTTAAGTAGAAAGTGAACGACTGAAAAATAACAATTTTTAATTTATATGAACTGCACTTTTATCAAACTTCTTTTTAAGTTAAAGTGCAAATATAAAAAAAGTAGGCAAAATTTTATGCTAGCATAACTATAAAAATATAATAGAACATTGTTATTATAAGTCAGCAAAAATAATTAAACTAGTACATAATTACTTCTAAACTTTTTGTACTCATAACTAAAATTTACAAAACAATTCATTATATTAGTTATTTTAAATTTACATTATTTATAGTAGCTATTTTTTTTTTTTTTAATGTCATGGTAAAAACACTTGTTAGTATCATAACATGAGCCGTATTGAGTAAGAATTGCAAATCATAATATAGCACCAAGTGTACTTAGTCAATTATTTAGTTTAAATTAATGCTTTGTATAAACCACTGTTTAGAAAAGGCTATCAGGAGTTTAATACATCTCACTGTAAACAAAAAAGACTTTTTGTTTAGTTAAAAAAATTATTATCTGACCTAAAACTATTTAAACATAAGGCGTAAGCAGGTGTTGGGAATTAGAAGTCTTCTTAAAAAACTAACAATTTAAAAAGTATCTTATTAGAATATCATAGCACCATAGTTTATCCACTATTTACTATACAGGTTTTTAAAATTATTATTCTAAAAGTGTTTTAATTTATATAGATAGCGTGTTTGGAAGCAGTTGTATTTTAAAAATTTGCTACAATACGGCATACTTGGTTCATATTATGAAAAACAGGATGTGAAAACAACACACACCATTTAGTTTGTTAGAATGTTCGTACGTTTTTACTTTGTCTAAAAACGTTTGTAGAACAAAATAGGCTCCGTTTAAAAAAAAGATTAACACATTTTACATTGAAAGGTAAATTAGAGATTACCTTCAAAATACACATCAAGTAAAACTAGTGCCCCTTTATTGAGGTCAGACAAAATCAAAACAATTTATTTCGTCATAGTTCAAAGGAGTTGACTTACAAAGTATTGCAACGAATTTCGAAACATATATGTGTTTTCATTGTTGTTCAAACTTTCGGATACTTTTAATTCATGCCACGGATGAGTTGAACCCGGCTACGACGAAAGCTGCAAAATGTCGGCATTTAAAACAATGCTTAACAAACTTTTTGAGTCTTTTGTTTATGCTATTGCAGAACTATTAACAGCGGTTTTCTGATCTTATTTAATATGAGATTGTGCAAATAACTTGTTCGGTATTTTAAACAAAGCTGCGGACAAAACACAATTCTAAGTAGTTTATCACTTTTCTCAGTTACTCAATTTACTGCTTTGTCATTTATAAAAAATGAAAACAAGTTAAATAAAAAATAGTAATGTATTGAAACTAACTAATTCATAAAACTTTCAAGCTTAATAAACAAGTTAACCATTCATCGAAGTAGTTTTAACAAAAGTTTTATTGTAAAATTAGTACAGTTTTTTTCTTTATGCAAAAATATGTTATTTATTATGTTAAAGTTCAAAGCATTTGAAACAGCAACTAACATTTAAAAAAAAAGTTTCGGACTGAAGACTTTTAATAAAATTAGAAATTTTAAAGGCTACTGCAATGATGGTAAAAAAAACCTTTATATTAATGGCAAAAAAATTAAATACATAATGAAATTAATGATTAGTTTGTACATGTAAAAAGTTTTTACTGATATCACCTTCAAATATTACTAAACTAAATACATAGCTTTTAATAAAAATATTTTATAAGCTTTCAACAGTTTATACGGTTTGAAAATGTGCAACTTAAAATAAATATTATTAAACTATACAAACTTTTTATAAATATTAATATGTCAAGTTTGTAGTCTTAATAGTTTTTTTTTATGAAGTAAATTAAAGTTAAGTCTTTAATCGTAAAGTATAGTTTTTAAACCGGTTAGCGTATGTTAAAAACATACTTTGTGATTCATTATGTTTATTAACAATATTTGTAATTTTTTAGATTTAGTATTGAATATGTGAGGATAGTAAATGGTTATAAATAAAGTTTCAATTTTTTTATGTAACAGTTTATCAATATAAAAAGTTTAACCAGCTAATAGCTACTTAAAATGATTTTAAAAACATTATTTGTTAGGTCATAAAGCAGATATGGAAAAATAGAACAAAATAAATTTTATTAACTTAAGTATCATTATCGTTTTAAAATGTTAGTACTGACAAATGTACTTAGTTTAAATAACTACATTAGATATGGCAGAATAAACTTTAGATGACGTCGTTTGTATCTGCCTCATTTTGCAAAAGCACGTAGTAAATAATCGTCATGCTGCTACAGATGTACTATTGTGACGTCACAAAGACGCAGTTTTATTGTTTTTTTTATGACATTGAAATCAGGTTAATCCGAAGTAATAACAAACTAATAACATGAACCGGCCTAGTCAGTTTAGTAAAGTTTTTTTTTATAAAAGATTGCTCTTGTAAAAACAGATGAGCATAAATTTTTTAATAAAAACTTCTGTATACTATTTAACCATTTTAAGTAATATTGTTTTAATCACGTTGAATTGTTTAATTTTATAATGATAAAAAAGCTTTTTAAACTAAAATAATTAAATTTGTGTTTCTTAAACTATTCACATAGTTATTTATTTTTATAAACAAAGTTTAAGAAATATAATATTTTATCCTTTTACATAGTAAACGTATAAAAAAAGATGTCAAATTTAAAAGTTCTAGCACTTAAAATTTTTTTTATTTACAAATTGAGTTGCTTACTAGAAGAGTACAAATAACTAAGGATCATTTAACAGTTTATAAAACTTATAAAAAACTAAGAATCGAAAACAAAAACTAACAATGTTTTTCTACGTGAATTAATAAACCTTTCTGCAGGTTTTAGCTAATGTTTTTTTCTAAAGTTAATAGTGAACTTTTTAATAATTTTTTGTAAATATCAAAAAAAATTCTTCTGTTCATACTAATGTTTTTTAAAATTTAATGGCTATGCAGTTTTAACTTTTGTCAAAAAACTTAAACTAAAAAATGATCGATTTTGTAAATAAAACTAATATCACAAACATTTTCAAGTAAAAAAAAATGTTGGTTTAGTTTGCACTATTTCAGTTTATCAGTAGCTTTTAAGTTGTGAAAATAAGTAGTTTGTTTATTTAGCTCTCATTTTTGTACTTTTATTACATGGCTTACATTTAAATCTGATAACTAATCTTAACACCAGTCGAATAATGCAATATTTTTATCTTTGTGTGTTTAGCACGAAACATAAAAAAAAAACTTGCCCTTTATTTTGTAAAAGTATTAAAACTTTCATTTTTCAGATGTTTCTTTTTTAAATGCGCTTTTTTTAAGCTCATATTAATTTTGTTGTTATGTTTTTATTATTATCAGTAACATTTATTGACAAACTGTTTTTGAGGAAAATGGCACCAGAGTAAGAAATAAGCAGATTAATTTTATTTTGTTTTAAAACGAATTAAAACGTTATATAGTAGTAAATGGTCATTAATAAATCCTAATATGTTTTTCACGTTAGCTTCTAATATTAAATTAACAAAAAGAAGGACTAATACTTTATTGAAATTTTTCTTGATTGTTATTATATAACAAATATAAGAAAATCTGTTGTTTTTTATATATTTTAATTTTACAACATTAATTTTTTATCATATTATACTCCAGCTTTTTAGAAAACATTAAATCTACTAAGTTTTTAAGCTTAAAAGATATATTTTATTGAAAGTAAAATTGTTCGTATTTTTGTGCGACCAAAAAAGAATACCTTGATGTTGTTTTGAAATTACCTGGTTTTTGTGTTACCCAATTTTTACATATTATTACAAAGCAACGTAAAAAAATTTTTATTACTTTTTTTATATAGAACTTGGTCCGAAAGTTTTTACAAAAAATTTTTGATTTAAACCTGTTCTGGTTATATTTTACAATGATTATTGAAAATTTTTTTATGTAGTGTGTTCAACAGGGTTCGATTCTAACATTGTTCAAATAAAAAACAAGTGCTTAGCTATTTTTCCAGTTTTGAAAGGTAAAAATACTTATTTGTGTTTTAGATTAGCATATTGTTCTGAATAATGTTTATTTGTTTAATACATAAATAAAACTAAAACAAATGTATTTAGTGGACCATTTTTTAACAATACAGTATTTTTACACAAATTTGTTTCTTTTAAAGTTAAAAGAACATTTAAATTGTATTTTTTTATGAACCTAAAAGTAACGAAACGTAGAAAACGTGTGAAAACACTAAAAAACAAAATAAAAGTACTTAAGTATTAAAATCGATTTACTTTTGTTAGGTTTTGTTTTATAAAGTAGTTTAAAATATGAAATTAGGTTATTAAAAGAAAAACATTTGAAAATTGAAAATGAGAGAAAAAAAAGGAAAAAAAAAACTTTTTCTGATACGATACATAGTATTTGTATAAATAAGAAAGCCATAGAGTTCAAGTTCAAATCAATTTTTGTAAGTTTATAAAAGATGTTTTAATAAAAGCGTTTGAGTATATCTAACTAAATATTTCAAAGAATTTTTTTAGTAAAATAATACTTTTAAAATGTTATTTTTTCATAAACTATTGTACTTGTAGCTATAGTTTTCAAATTTTTAACTTAGATATGCTAGTTTATTCGTTACTTAATTGGTTAGCTAAATTAGTTTCTTAAAGCTCTATAATTAAAGCACATTTTTGTCATTATTTAGATTACATTTTAAATTTTAAACAAACTACTAAGAAAATTTTATGCAGTTAAAATATACTAAACTATTTTATTATAAACTAGACTGTTTTAAATATAGTAATGATTTAAACGTTTAAAAGAAAAACTTGTATGCTTTAAGCGTGTATGACAGTATTTTTAGCATTCATATATCGGTTTAGTAAAATAGACAAAAAAAAACTTTTAATATAAAATTAGATATTTGAAAACTATTGTTTTCGTTCTCGTCTATCTAAAACTAAGAAGTTCAGTAAACACAATAACAACCTATATAACAAACCAAGTATTCAGTCTAGACCACTGGATGAACTTTATACTAAACTTATTCGAAAAAAAAAAATTGTATACTTTTTTATCGTCGTAAATAAACGTGTAGCACGGAAAAACAACAATGCTGCGGATGTACTTTTGTGACGTAATAAGGCCGTAATGAACGGATTTGCTGAACTTTTCATTGTCCTTTTGAAATCCGCTTAATCCGAAACAATAACACCGAGCTGTTTTGACCCGGCCACATAAAGTTGAAACACGTAAAAATGGTGTTCCTAAAATAGAACTTTTTCTCTTGTTGTGTGTTTTTTTTTTTTAATAAGTTTTTTATTTTTATATATTTCAAGTTTAGTTAATTTTTAAGAAAAAAAACAGTTATTAAGTAGTTTTTTGAATTATTATGAAACTATTTATTTTTAAGGTTTTTTAAACTGAAAAATTTCTAGGGTTTGTAAACCTGCAGTATAATAAAAGGATTATTAAAACTTAAATGTAAAATACAATTTAAAGAGTTTTAACCGAATATAGAAACAAGTTTTTGGTTATGAAACACTTAAAACTTTTAAGGTTTACTACATAACATAAAACGAATATGAGAAATAGTTAGTAGTTTAAATTAGTTATATCAAACTTAAAAATTGTTTCAGTACACTTAAAAAAGGCAATTGTTGTTTAAGTAAACATTATTACCTAATATTTTCCAAAATGTTTTGAAGTATATTGTTTACTTACACTTAAACGTGTTAAGCGAGTAAGTTTTTACGAAAAATTCACTAAACTTTTTATTTGTACAGCTTAACTGACATTAAAATAACCAAAACTAACAATAAATAGTTCAGCCATAACTAATCACACAGTTATGCAAAGAATATTTTTTCAGTTTAAGTTTGTAACGTGTCAGTTCAGTAGCAGCTATTGAGCTTTATAGATAGAAATCTTGTTGTTTTTAGTTTTTTTTATCCAAATTTTTCGTGTTTGTATTCTGGGGCCTATATTTAGATCTGATAAGAAGCGAATAATGGAGTATTTCCATCATTGTGTGTTTAATATATCACTTCAAACGACTACCGAGTCACGCAATGTAAAAATATCTAAATTTTTTTCAGCAATTGTGTAACATTAAAGAACTAAAGTTGCTTAATTCTGCAATCAATTAGACTACCCCTTGGTGAGACTTTTCATATTATACGACAATAGACAAGGACATTAATGCAATGAAAACAGCAACGCAACAAATATATTCGCAACTTTCCTTTGACTCAGGTTGGAACTAAGTATAGGTGTAAAGTTTGTAATAAGTAGATAAACGAATAAATGGCTTTAGTTTTAATTAAACACGTAATGTTTAATACTTTACTTTGAAATTGTTTGTTATGATTTAAATAATAAAACTAGATTATAGTGCTTTTTATTCTTTACTAAATTTATTTTAACAAAATTAATTTTTAAAAAGAATTTCGTTGTTTTAAAATTTACTAAAAAGTTTTTGTGATGTTTAAATCAGCTATACATTGAGTTTTTTAAGTTAGTTTACATTTCTTATATCTTTTAACTAAAATAGTAAAGTATATGGTTTTAGCTTCTTGAGAATTAGATTCTTAAAAAAATTTAAGAACCCTAGAAAATCAAATTTCAATCATACACCTAGGCTTTATTAATATCTAAAAAACAAAACTTCTCCAGTTTAATTACAACAGAGGCTTTAAATAAACTAATTTTGATCTTAATATTGTATGCTGTTTAAACATTTTTTGAAAAGCGATATTTTGTTCAAGTGTTACTTTTTAAGTACGTTCAAGTTCAAGTTTGTACAAACAAAAGTTGTACAAGTTTTCAAGTTGAAAAAAAAAGCATGCTCACTTTATGCTGACTTTTTGTAGTCAATATTTTTTAAAGAACTTTTTGTGTGTTTGTTTAGAATATCAACAAAGTAACGATAATAAAGGAGTGTTAAACAATCCGGTTTTATTTATTATTTTAAAAGGTGTAACGCTTTCGATTACACTAATACGTTGTGTAACATCGAAAACACATGCAAAAATATTTTAATTTACAGTAAATATCAAAAAATATTTGTAACCAAATTGTGAAATTTTTGTATCAAAAATATATAAGGAGAAATAGTGATAATAAAGAAGAATCTTGGATAATAGAATAGAAAACTAATTTTATGTATTGGTTATAAAAACACCGCCTATCAAAATAATATTACATGTACCGATACTTTGTTAGTGAGAATTATTATCAAAATATTATTTTAACTACTTCAAAGCTAAGACTAATCTATTTTAAACATGTTTTTTTAACTACAATTAATTCTTTACAGGCAAGTACAGTTGGAGATCTAGCATTGACGAAATGAAGAAAACGCCGCAAAAAAATCCCCGTAATAGAAGACAACCGTCGATGCCAGACAGTCCCGGCAGCTGCACGAAAGATAAAAGCATCAAATACAACAGGAGAAAATCCCTGCCAACTGAAAACTTTAGGGTGCAGAGAAACCCTTCGACCCCCATGACATTCGGGATGCTCGACCCCAAGGACGAGTCGTTTCTACGCAACGCCAAAATTCCGAACAGGTTGCGAAACGGGGAAAACACCAGAACGAGAAAAAAATCGATAAATTCAAAAGTGGGTGCCTCTTCAAAGTACTTTCGTTTTTGTGGCGTCACAATGCGATTGTCGCTTAGTCAATTGTCTAGCTGAATAGTTAATTGTCACGTACTTTATACGCTTTTTTTTTGTATTTTGATGTTGTTTCTGGCATAGTGTTTTTTGAACTTTGACTTGAATAACTAAAAAATCAAGCGACCAAATAAAGGTTAACTAAAAACTTAAGTTTTTAAAAATTTTGATATTTTTAGCTGTTTAAGAAACAAATCGTCTTTAAATTAAAAGCAGTTTAAAATACTTTCTTATTTATATTTTTGCTCTAGTTAAATAGTTAAATTGATGAATAAATAAAAATGTAACTTCCTAACTTAACAGAAAAGCAACTTCTTCGAAGACAGCAAATTAAGCAAGTCGTACGCAAACAAAAACAAAAATATGAACGATTCTTTAGTTTCTAGAAGTAAAAAATTTCCGCAACAAGACACCGGCATGTTTCCACCACTTACCAGCCTTCCTTCCTCGAAGTCAGCCGACCAATTGGAAACAATCAAAACGTCGTGTTGCCGCGGAAACCGGACCAGGAGGTTGTCAGGTTTTACGGATATCAAAAACTTAAACTTTTCTCACAACCAATCAAAATCAAGCAAATACTCAAACAACTTGACGAAAAATTTAAAAAACGTTTCGACGATTTCTCCCGTCAGCACGCCCTCAAACGGTAAGAGATTCGGGAGAAGAAATGTGAGGAGGGCATCCATGCCCATCGTTCTGGTGAATGGGAAGAAGGAGTTTCACAAGCAGCAGCTGAAGCTGTTACCAGAAGATGGAACGAGCGATAAAGGGTGAGTTTTATAGTTAAACAATACTTTTTGCGAAAATAATTTTGATTTTGAGGTTGTTAAAAAACTAACAAGACTATAAACTGTATATATAAACTTATAAAACACAATAAAACTATTAGTAAGTATGAACAGCTTTGGTAAAAAAACTAAAAATTAACTTTGATAAAGGTTACTAAAGTTAATATTAGTGACCAGGCTACAATGTTATAGTACAAGTATATGATGTTATTTTCTAAACTCTTCTAGCTTACGAAAAGTTAGGCTCTAGCAAGTATCAGCTTTGAAACTAAAATAATTTTTCAGGAAAAAAATGTTTAAGTTGATTTATCAAACACATTTTAGCTTAAAAAATAATACATGTTGATTTAAAATTTACTACAACCACAAAATCTTTTAAATTTTTCTGAAAATTAAAACCATGTTAACCAGTTAATCAAATATGTTGTTTAAAGCAAACATACAGTATATATCAGTGGTTTTTGATATTAAGAAGCTGTATTAACAGAAAAACTTTATGCTACAAAGATAACTTACTTTATATGTTTTTCTATTTTTTACATTTTAGTCGGACGTTTTCTGTTAAGCCATATTTTGAGTTTTAACATATCAGATTGAAAATAAATAACCTTTAGTTTAAAAAGTATTTTCATTCAAGTAAAAGTTTTTTGTTTACAGTAAAATAGTGTCTGTGCACACTACTTTGTACAGGTGAACATTTTGATTATATCATATACTACAAACGAAAGCAAAACATGTTTACGTTTGAAATTATGCTATTTTTAAATAGTATAAATTAAGCAGTTATATTATTAAACAATACAGTAAATAATAAGCTTTATTGATAAAAAGTGAAATAAACTAAGCAAATGGTGTTTTCTAAGCAGCAGTTGTTGATTTAAAAGTATATCAATATTTTTAAGTGTTTGTTCAATTTTAGAAAACATTACTTTTTAAAACTTGTTTTATCTACCTTGGCGGTAATACAAACATTAGTACTTTATTTTTTAATGCTGTCAAAACATAAAATAACCATCAAAAGTTCAAACAGTTTCCACTAAATTGCAACAAGATGTAAAAATTTAAAAGTTTAAACATAGAAAAAACTGTGTTTAAATTACCCCCAACAAGGCGTAAAATGTTTTTATAAATATAGTAACTGGTGCTTTACAAAAATATTCCAACCAGTTTCAGAAAGTGAAGAATATTTACAAACTTTTATTCAAACATGAACTTGTGTCATTCACACTGAACAAACTCTTGGTGACTTGTTTAAACATAGATTGACATGCTATTATTACTTTATTTTGAAATATTTACATAATGTCAAGAATTTATCAGATTTTAAAAGTATTTTTGTAAACTTTTTAAAAAATTTACTAAAGTTTTTCCTATATCAATACTAATGTTTGTTGTATATCGTTAAAGTTTGTTTACAGTTATTTAAAGGCAGTAACAAAAAATTACTATCTAACATTAATTTTTTCTTATTTATCTTTTGTCTTATTTTATTTAAAAGTTTATAAAATTAGATGTAAAATAACTTTGTAGGATATAAACATATAACAACTAAGAAGTTTATTTTGTAACTTTGCATTGGAACTTCCTAAACAACATTAATTTTGATTTGATTTTAAGAACTTAGATTCAATTTTACTTTAAATTTTAAACTCAAAAAAGTGGAATACACATATTCAAATCCAAACACAGCAGTGGTGAAATAATTTGATTGCTCTCTCGTAGGACAATGTTGCAAAAATTTTTTACAAGACCATCTTTAAAATAGTATCGAAAACAAGCAACTTGCTCAAAATCAATTAACGTTCTAGAGCTAAACATTTTTTATTATTCGAGGGGTCTTCACTTTCAACAACCAATTTTTTTCAGTATAACGTTCGATGCTTCAGGAGAAGATCACCTGAGAAGGAGCCACCAGATCCCACCCAAAACCCTCCACAGCTCCGCCAGCATCGAGGAGAACCGCGCCAAGCTCGAAACAATCGTGGTCATTTCTCCCAACGGGATTCCCCCGAACCGAAAGGCGAAGAGGGAGGAGCTGACGAAGGAGAAACTGCTGTTGATGGAGGAGAGTGAGGAGGAGGAGGACAGGTTGTGGGGAGAAAGGATCAGCAGGTGGCTGGACGGGGTGGCGACGGGAGAGGAGGCGTGCCAGCAGGTTCTGGATAACGTTGTGACGTCACAATCGCCGGAGTTTCAGAAAGCGAACGCCATCATTGTGGTATACGGTGAAGATTAAAATAAAATGTCTTTTTACATCTTTTCTTTATTAAATTTTTATTCTTTTTTTTTTTTTTTGATTGTTGTGGGGATTTTCAAAAACTAATATGTATAAGCTGTTTAAATAATCGTTGAGTTTAACTCTTTGCACTGTTTTGTACTTTAGGAAAAAGTGGCTAGTATTAAAAAGTTTAATTTATAAAGATCCTATCTTTTAAGATTTAATTTTAAAGAGTTTTGTAGGTTTTATTTAAAGTTTTAAAAATATATCATAAAAACTGAATACTCAAAAAAAATTTGCTGAAAGCTTGTTTAAACTTATAATTCTTAAATGTAAGTTATACACGATTTAGAACTTTAAATATAATTTCTAAAAACTTTTTAAAGCCATAGTTTATATTTTATTTTTATATAAGTTTATCTTTTTAGCATTTAATACTTTTTATAATTTTATTAAATCTATCAGCTTTAAAAGTTAATATTAGACTTTTTTTTGTTGTTTTTATCTAGTTTTATAACCTGTTATTTTTTTGTAGTTAGTTTAAATTGAGTTGTGAGTTTTGTTGGAACTTTTATGTTTGAGAGTTATAAATCATAAATGTAATAAGATTTGATCATATATTTCTTAAAGAATGAACAAAATATTTTTAATAGTTGCCATAGTATTTAACTGACGATGTTGTAATTCGAACAACTGAAAATTTTAGTATACTACTAGAAGAGATTAACTTTAATAATGCACTTTAAAGTTTGTATAATTAAGGTTTTTTTTTGATATTTTTAACTTGACATTTTAGAATATTTAATGTTCTAACATTTGTTTAAGTCTTTCAAAAAGACTCTAATCATTTTAATTGTTTCAGATTCTTTTAAATCTTATTGTTTAGAAGTTAAGATATTTCGTCAACCTTCTTGTTATACAGTCAAATAACTTGTGTCTTTAAATAAAAATTATTTATGTATTTACAATAATATGTGGTTTGTTTAAATAAAAATTTTTACATTAAAAAAAAAACGAAAAACGCTGTTAAATCTTATATTTAATGCACATGAACAAAAAACCTCTTTATTTTAACTAATTTTTACTTAAATTTAGAACTGATCAAACTTAATATTGATTTACGTATATAAAAAATTTTATTTATCAAAATATAGTTTCAATGATTTATTGAAAAATTTAAACTAACTTAAAACATGTTTTTAAGCTTGTTCAACAAACATAAATAAATCTGCAAAAGTTTTTTAGGTGAGCTTAATTTTTTACACTATGTTTAACGTGTGCAAGCATGATGATCACAAAAAAAAAACTAATTCTTTGAAAAATAACAAGTAGTTTTTATTATAAGTTTATTTTTATTATTATTGAGTTCAAAGACATTATGCTTTAAAATTTAATTTACATATGTTAAGCAATAAACTGTACAAGGTTGAATTTTTATGTAAGAACTAAATTAATTACTTAAATTTTATTTAAAATTGTTCTTTTTTAATTTCATGTTCTGAACTTAAACTTTAAATCTTTTTTTCACTTTGTTGTCAAAGCTGTTATATGTAAATTGCAAAGAGTACTAAGAATCAAAAGTTAAAACACAACATTTTTTTTGTTTAAACAGCCCCCAACAAAGCTAAAAATGTTTTTATAAGTATAAAAACTGGTGCTTTAAAAAAAATACTCCAACCAGTTTCTGAAAATAAAGTTTGTTTACATAATGTTTTTAAACATGTATTTCAGACAGCAAGTTTACATAGTTTAAATTTAGTTTAAATACCAACTGGACATATTATCGTAACTTTGTAAGTATCGCGTAAAAACATGTATTCGAAAATTTTTCAAAGGGTTAACATGTTTGTTTAAAAACATTATGAACAGCATTTTTAAGTATTATCCTTGTCTTCAGAAAAGTCAGTTTTAAGACATTCAAACGTTAATCTGTTAAACCATAAATACGGCACACGTTTTTTCGATTGATATAAAACTTTTCATTTGTGCAAAAAGCATGAGAATTCAAAAGTTTAAAGATTTTAGAGTGAGCAAAGTCAGCTGTTAAAACTTTATAGATTTCTTTTACTTTTAACACTGATAAAAAAGTAAAACAACTAACAACACTTTTTAACTAAACTTTTATTAAAAATTTATTAAAGTTAATTAAATTGATTACTCATAGTTTTTTTCTCTCAATTTAAAGATTATACATAAAACATCAGAGCTTGGTTATAAGCCTTACAACATTTTTATATCTATGAGTGTTCGTTTGTTTTATTGTTAGCTTTGGCTGTTAAGCAGATTGATACTTGCATAATTATTTTCTGAATAACTAAAAAAAACAAAACAAAATTAATTAAAATTTTAGTTAGAACTTTAACAACAAGTTTGAAAAGTTTTTTTTTTTTTTTTTATTTAGTGCATTAAAAGTTTTTGTACAACCTCAAAAAAAAATCTAATTTAAACTTCAATCAAAAGTTTCATAAAAAGTATTAAAAGCTTTATTTCGTTCTTATTTTTTATTTAAATTTATTTAGTGCATTTCGAATTACTATAAGCAAGTGAACATCTTATAACTTTTGACTTAACAAACTTTTTTTACTAAATCTTAAACAACGAAAGGTACTTATACATTCCTCAACGATATGTAAAGTAAAGTTGTTTTTAGTTTTAAGAAGATGTGTGTATTTGCTTGTATGCACTTATTTTAATTATGCATAAACATTTTTTCTTTATAATTTGTAAAAATACCTATAAAAATAAAAGCAGAAATTAAAGTACTTTTTAGTTCCAATTACAAAATATACTTTTCCCATATAGATAAGTGAGGCTTTTAGAGTCACAATGAAGTTATAAAGCACTGTTTTAAACACTTATTATTTGTGCAGTACACACGTATTAACTCAAAGTGTACTTGTGGTAGCTAGATTCATTTTTTTAATTACTAAAAGATTTAAATTTTGTTTTAATATTGTTTCTTAGCCTGCTGCTTGATTTCGAGTTTTTAGCAGAGCCCATAGGTTATTTGAAAATGATAAAGAAAAACTTTTTGGTCTTAAATATGATAAACTAGCATCGATATTCTAATTTTTTTACTTTGAGTTTAATTATGACTCTTCAAAAGTTATAACTTTCATGTTAAAATTAAAGTTTTGTTAAAATTTTCGGGTTTTAAAAACAATCTTTAATGTTTTAATAAAAAAATTACATTCTAAATAGTAAAAATCAAATCAAAAAATATACTATAATAGACGAAAATGCAACCATAATATCTACCTTAGTGTAAATTTTAAAAATAACCGGTTGTAAAAAGTTTTAAACTTTAATCTTGAGTATTTTCGTTAATGAAAAGTTTTAAATTGCATATTCAAATACACAATTTTTATTTTTTAAATAGGAAGTATTTAAATTTAATCGTGAGATGTAGTAAGTAAGTTCATTGAACAAAAAACGAAAAACGAAGATGCGAAAAAAAATTTTGGTCTATGGACCTGGTTGTACGAAAAGACCTTTCGGCCATCAAGTCGTGATTTACATAATATATTAAGTAAATCTAGTCTGTTAATGCCTTTGAACATATTCCTAGTATTGTGTTTGTCTAAAATAAACAAATAAAAATGTTTAATGTTTATATAACTACAAAATCTACTTATTTAAAAAATAATTTTACCAACAGTTGAAAAATAACATTACTTTTTTTCATTTATCGTTACACTACTTATCATTACATTATTTCAGTTATCATTATTTCATAAGTATCACGTTATTTTATGTTTTTAAAGAATTCGGTTACAAGAATGTAACAAGAATGTTTATTTAAAAACAAAATTGTCAATTACGGTATTTTTGTGTATGCTACTTGTTTTAAAGAACAGTTTAAACAGTTATAAACTTTAATCTTTTTAGATATAAAAACGGCACATACTTCTTAAGTTATATAAAAACTTTTACTTGCGCTATCAAGAAAATTATTCAAATAACTATAAGATTGAAGAGTATACGAAACCTCACCTGTGATGTGACCTAAAAATAAGACTATATAGTATTATTTAACATATAAATTATTGTTAGCAAAAAAAAGTTTTTGTTTGGATAAAAAATTCTTTATTTAGACTAACTTTAGTCAATTTCAATTTTAGATAGATAAAAAAATAAATATCAGATTTTTGTAAAAAGCTTTGAAAAAAAATAATATTACTGTCATAAACTTATTTATAATACTTCCAAAAAACCGAACAACCTGCTTTATTGTGATGTAAATAAGTTATTTATCAACATTTTTTGTTTTTGATTAAATTTGAGCAAGCTAAAATAAACAAGTTACTTATAAAGAGTATTTTATTTTTCCAAAGTAACAAAAGTTATTTAAACTTTCACCATAAATACCTTTTTTAGGTTTTTATTTTATTTGTAAAAAAGCTTTACACATTAAAAGATTTTGTGGTGTTTATTGTAAATTAACGTACACTAAATTTGAAAGTTTTAAATTTAAAATGTTAATACGTTTATTTTAAAAAGCCTTAGTGTATTTTATTGATTTTCTTACTAATAGATAGTATGAGGTTTCTAACTGCATAACTTTTATAAAACATTTTAATCAAAATATTTCATTGGAGACTTGTTTAAATCGTTTACAGTAATCTGAGATTTGATTTCTAACCATGAACATATCAAAAGTTTTGAACTGAAGCTCAATATGACTTTCTTGCTCTAAACAATATATTATTTATAGCATTAAAAGTAAAAGTAGTTAGCTGACATAACTGATTAAAACGTGTCTAAACTACAAAAATAATATTTGTACTAATATAAATTTGTACAATAATAACATTTTTTTCCATGCTGATAAAGTGTACTTTTAATGTTTAAAGAATACTCAGTTATGGATAACATGTTAAAAATAATACTCAGTCATAGATGAAATGGTTAAAAAGTTAGTCAGTCAAAGCAATAAACCATATTTATAGTTTATTACTTAGCAGCCAAAAACGATGTTTATTGCACAAGGAAATTACAACTTATAACCAAAACGTAAAAGGTAACTTATAACAAAAACTTATTAAACTTTAAGGTACGGCTTTCTTTAATGATGCATCAAGTTTTGTAGCTATCAAAGATATTAACTTACTGTATCTTTGTGAATCAAAACAGCAAAATTTTAACAATTTTTGAGCAATAGTGATCGATTCTAAACATGAACGTTATTAAACAACACAAAATATTTAACCTCCTGTGCCCGATAAATGCTAGTATGTACTAGCAAATAAGATTGAATTTCGCTTGCAACATCAGAATACAGAAGAATTTTGTTCGTCAGCTCACTGACGGATATAGAAGTTAGGAGTTAGGCATATTTTAAAAATACACGGTAGCTTCTTTAAGTTACCATAACGATAAAATTTGTTTATGTAGTTATAAGAACGACAGTTTCTACAGTTTCCGCAGTTTGGCCGCAAACATTGTGCGCACTTTCCACAACGAACTCCCCTTCCTCCAATAACAAATAAGTTATACATTTCCTCTTCCGGATCAAGAACCTGTTGATTATCAGGAGGTGATTTATTTTGAGGAACTGGTAGATCTGGCTCATTATTATTTTGTTCATCGTCAGTACTAGAAGTCAGGTCAATAATATCAGATCTAGCTTCCTTAGTACTTTTGTTCGTAATAATATTACTGCGCCTGGGGTCTTTACTGCTACCTACACTGTTAGTCCCATCGTTTTCTTCATCTTGTTTATTTACAGAAGTTGGTAGATCTGGATCATTATTATTTTGCACATCTGCTTCATCATCAGTACTAGATGTCAGGTCAATAATATCAGGTTTAGCTTCCCGAACACTTTTGTTCATATTTATGTTGCTGCGTCCGGGTTTCTTACTGCTACCTGCACCATTAGTTCCATCAGTTTCAGCATCTTGTTGATTTTCAGGAGCTGGTAGATCTTGCTGATTTTTGTTTTGCACGACTGCTTCATCGTCAGTTTTAGTTGTCAGGTCAATAATACCAGATTTAGCGTCCCCAACATTTTTATTCATAATTACATTGATGTGTCTGGGTTCTTTAATGCTGCCTTCTACGTCAGTTTTATCATCATCTTCAGAAATTTTGCGTTTGGACATGTTTATTAAATGAAAAAGCTACAAAATTTAAAAAATTAGCTGTTGTATTAATTTTTTTTACTATAATGAGCACAAACCTGTATTATATTGAAATATTAATTAAACTTTAGTGACGTGTTATAAACTGGTATTACATTTGTATATTAATTTCTAGATATTTTTAGTTAAAACATCAATTTACAAGAGAATATGACTAACAATAATAAAGTTAGAATTACAAATATTCAAACAAGTTTGTATAGAACAAATGCTTGATAATTTCGAACTTATAATAGACAACTAAAAAGCACCATTTGTTATTTGTTAAGTAGGTTTATATAACCTAATAATTTCTATTCTGAAATTGTTGTAAATAGTTTAATAAAGACTAGCTTAAGCTAACTTAATGTCTATCGTTTTAATACTTTTTTAGTTTGTTGCTGGTATAATAATAACGGCAACTTGCTTGGTTTCGTTCATATTCAATTATAATTGATACAATTGAAGGTTTGATTGACTAAAGTATAAAACAACAGCAACTTAATAAGTAAAATGATACTTTTTTAAGGTAGTTAGATATCATAAGTAAAAACTAATTCAACGGAAAGTTAACTTTTGAATAATATCTATAGTTCACAATTGTATTAAAAATATTTTCAAAACTATACATTTTAAGCTGTTCTGCCTATTTGAAAATAAAACAATAATTTTAATTTATTAGTTTTTTTTTTTTTTAATATTTTTATATTATGACATGGTGTTTCTAACTTACTGTATTAAAATATTGATTGAAAAATTATTAAAATAGTTAACGTCTTTTCTTTTGTAACTGTTTTTTTTTGTATACATAAACTTTTTTAAATTCTCATAAATAAGCTACATTACCTTGAAATTTTAACTCATAGTATGTTATTTAAAAGAACAGATCGTTACAATAAGCAACTTAATATTACAGAAACAGACAATGGAAACTCTTATTTTTAGTTCATTAGAAACGTCTGTAGCTAACAAACTTATTTTGATACATAATTATACTTAAAGGTTGTGACATCGAATTATATTTGGTTCATAAGCAGTTTTTAAGTTATTTAAACGGTATGTATACTAATTTAAAAAATTTTGACTTTGTGGTTTTAATTAAAATTTAACTAAATGTAAATATATAATATAAAAAGATCGAAATTTTAGTTGTTTATGAAGTTTTCTTATGATAAAATCCAGCACAAAGATTTTTTAAGTAAAGTAAAAATAGTTATAAAATTACTTAAGTAGTGAAATATAAACAAATAAAAAATTTTTAAATTTATTTCAAAAACTCTAATACTATTTTTGCAATGTCATCTTTTTATTAGATAAAAAAGTAACTAATTTACACGTGTTTAAATTTAATTAGTTGATGCAATAATTTTTCCTAATAATAGTAGTTATATATAATTTTTTTTATACAAATAAGTAAAAAAAAGTAAAAAATCATAATTTTGAAAACAAAAAAATTAAACAATGAAAATTGTTAAAAATATAAACTTATTTTAGTCTAGTTTAAAACTGTAAAACCATTAATGTTTTCCAAATGTAATACTTTTTTCAAATTTTGGTTATTTATTTTTTATTGTAAAAATAATTGTACAAAATTTATATATTTATATTGTTTAGTCTATTAACACGTATTTTAATTACAAATCAATTGGTTTCTTTTTATAATCTTAGTAAAAAGCTTTATTTTTATACTTTTTTGATTAAAAACTTGATCTAAATGTTTTGTAAACAAAAGTTTCTATATTGAACTGTGTTTGATAAAATTTCTGTGTTACTGAATTTTCGTTTGTAACAAAAAAAAATGAATTTATTTTTTTGTTAAGTCTAAATAAAAAAATATACAATAGTTTTACTTTATCAAATGAACATTAAATAACATAATTGTAAAGTTTGTTTTTACAAAACTTAACTGATTACTGTATACCATACCTAAACTAAAAATATTTATATATTGGATCAAAAATAATTGCCAAAGAGTTTTAAGCTTTGTTTAGATTAAATACTGTTTAATTTCACCTTATATTTATTTCATAGCTACTTATTTAGTTTAAACTGAAAAATTAAAAGAGGTAGGTTTAGTATAATATACATTAGAATATATTGTTTACAGTAACAAGTTTGTATATGAGTTTGTCTGTGTTTAGATTTGAAGTCGAAAAAAAAATAACGAAAATTTTTTATTTGTTTTACGTTAAAATTTAGAAAAAAAAGCCTGTATTGTGTTTAAAAAAATAAAAGCTATTTATTCGATAATTGTTTAAAACTAATCATTTTTCTGTACTTTTAAATTTAGTTTTGCATAACTTGTTCAAATGTAACAAACTTGAAATTTTAATGTTTATTGAGGTACGCTTATAACTATATTTTGTACACATAGTTTTATATTGAATTTGTATTTTTAACATTATGAAAAGTTTTAAGAGAATTTGTGAAATTACCTCTGTAAAAGCTTTTAACTTGATCAAAACACAAAAAGAGTAATTTTTTGTGATGTTTATGAGATAATTTCCTATATAATAAAACTTAATGCAATATCATCCTTCCGCATAACATATTTCCGTATATATCCACTTAATTTGCTAATAATAATATTTTTCAAGTATAAACAATCGTACTTAGTTTATAAGAAGCAACAATCAATTATTTTTTATAACAAATTTGCCAAAATACGAGTATTTTAAGTATACATATGTTAGAAAGAATGCGAAATAGTTTTACTGTTTTAGTAAGTTTTTAACAAAATTATCTTTTTAGTATAAATAAAAAAGTTATAATATAACTTAAGTTTAACTTATTGATAATGATACGTTGTTCAAGCTTAAGTTGTTTTATTGCTATAGTATTATTAGTTTAAAAAAGCATTATTGAAAAAAAAAGCTAGTATAGTTCCTTAGTTACTATTTAAAATTAATGAAAAAATAACTAGTTTGTTGATGTAATTACGAAAAAATATTTCACAGGTGTTCGCAACATTATTTGCATTAGTTCAAGGTAGTTATTTTTAATTTTCACAAATGCTAAATTTTGTTATTTAATTTAACAATATCAAAACTAGCTTTGGTATTTAGCTTGAAAAAAACGTTACAGTACGTAGATAAACTTAAAAATTTCGCACGAGCTAACAAAGTTACTTAAACTGATATAGTACATATCCAAAATTTTAACAACTTTGTTTTTATAAACAATTGTAAATAAAAAAAATATTTTTTGGTTACACTTAATTCAAAGATTTATTTGATAAAATAGACTTAATAAAGTCAAAAGCAAATTTGTAACAAAAAATATTCTTGTAACACAACTTTAAATAGTTTTTTTTAATATTTAAACTGCTAAAAGACTGTCAAACCTTGATGGTTTAACATCTGATAGTTTTAAGTGCGACTTTAGTATCTGGAAAGGGAAAATACCCGCTTACGGAAACACTTGCAACAGGATGTACTGTACATGGACTTGGCGGAAATCTCCTTATCCTTGGTGCTGCCACAATGGCGGAAGTTGGAATTACTGTCAACGTCAGTTTATTATTAAATAATCATTTGTTTGATAAAAAATTAAAAATTATTGTTAAACTAATGAATTTTCATTAATGACGTTAACATTAAGAGGTTTTAATATTTCTTATAAATTGTTTATCTATAAAAAATTGTAATAGTTACAACTTTTAAATAAGTAGTTGATTGAATAAAACTTTAAATTTTTATATAAACTTTAAACTTTTCAGTCGTAAATAAAAAGACTTTATAAAATTACGATTGGTATATCTAAATTTCGTGAAAAGAAAATATTTTTTAAGATTAAGTACATGACTGATAAAGAAACAAATGATTAATCAGACTAAACTTGGGAAGTTGAATATACCGAGCACATACATTTGATAAAGTCTGAATCTAGGAGGAAGCAGTATTGCCACAACTACCACTTCACCGCAACCACATACTGGGAAGCGAGGGGAATCTGTAGGAACCACGGGAGCGGTTGGGACGTCGCCAGCTTCCAAGTGGCGCCTTAGTGCAGATTCGCTTCCATCCTTGGCATCGTGATAATCGACGATTTCTACCGTAATTCTCTCAGGAATGTTGCGTATGTTTGCTTCATGCAATAGCGCATACTGCTTTGTTTTCAACAAAACTGTTTAGCAGACTTGAATTAAATGATTTTACTTTACTCAATATTTGTATATACGTTTATGTTATGCTTTAAATGCAGAGACGGACTCTAGCCACTGATCGAAACTTGAAACGATTTCTGGGTGAGAGATGTGCGTGGTACGGGATCCTGCGACTCGGGCAGAGGGTCTCTCGGTTATCAGAGGAAGAACTCGGACTGGTATCAGCTTTATATGGTGAACGGTGAACATTATAAGAAAAGTTTTGTTTGCGAGAAAGATTTGTAAAAGAATAGTGCTTTTTGCTTGCCTATAACTATTTTGGATGTTTCTATTTTGGGAACTATTGGTTTTGATAAATCAATTTAAAAACCTCGTTTTTTTACAGATATACTCCGCAATGTGATCGGCTCTGACCTCGATCACGTCGCTTCGAAAGTTCCAATTGTTCATGTAGGAATCAAAGGCTTCAACGGATCCTATGCGAGTTTATTGCCCTGCCACCAAGTACAAGTATTTTATCCCTGAAGCTGTGCTGACGCTGAACTGCCCTCGTCATGCTCGAAACGTTGTTTGATTCTTCTTCCGACGGGTTGCTTCATGTTCCAGCCGTCATCATGGTACCTTCTTCCCAAAATGTAAATTTCATAAAAAAACCACATACGCTGTAACCGAATTAGTAGTTAGGAGTCTTTCCGGTCAACTCCCACTTTTCAGAGAGACCAGGCGTGAATTTTTGTATTAAGTTTTGTTCTTTGTCACCTAGCACAGTTCAGTCAACTGCGTGACATTAGTGTTAACCCACTTTGAGCGGCTGAAGTTCCCGGATGAGCTGAAAGTTGTCTTTTGTGAGCAAGAACACGCTGGAGTATAATTTCCCGTTCAAAAGTCCTCCGACCATCATTAGCGATAAGGGTAGGCTTGGCTACAAAAGCGGTTTCCTATTTTGCGCTATCTGGAAATCTAACTTTTTTTTTCCTTTTATGCCTCATTAATCACATAGCTAAAGTTTTGAACCTTTGGAAGGCAAGTGTTAGCTGCTTTGAGCTGTTGTTTTGTAATTACTGGCGGCAAATGCAATCGAACCTTAGACGAAAGTTTCATGGCGAGATTTTCTCTTGTTTGAAATTGTGATCCAACCACATACTGATTGCATGTAGTAGGACAAGCTCTGATGTAATTTGAAGCTCCGAACTGGTTAGAATTCTTTCAAAGTTATCACAATTTTTATTAAAAGCTAAATAGTTTTGATTTGCTGCTCAAAATTTCTTTTAACATACCTTACTGCTATGTTCCTCAAGTTTTTGACTATGAATGTTATTGGTAATTAATAATAAAAGCATACCACAGATGTTTTTGTGTCAAAACTTTATTCCGACTAACGGCGTTTCACTGCTCTCAAATGAATTTTAGAACAATTCTACGGAGTCTAGAAAATATTAACACACATTAGAAAAAAAGAATATAAATTATGTATAGTATTTATTTTAGTAGTAACTATAAACGAGCTTTATGGTGTGCCACTCTAGTGGCAATTGTCTCTTTTTTACTTTCTTCTTTTTTCTCAAGCGATATAAAGTCGATAGTCTCGATTAATAGAGAGTTCAGTACGGTTCAGTTTTTTTAGTTTCTACTGCATTGAGCGGTCTGAACTCAGTGCAGCTTTTTGCTGCACTTAAGTTTTAATGGTTTCAATCTTGTTGAAGTGATTTCGATTTTAGAATGTTTTTTTGAGTTTGGTTTAAACATGTAGTGTTTAGTTTCTGTTATTCTAGTGTAATGTTGTGCAGTTTTTTATCATCTTTTCTTTTCGCAAGTTCATTGTAAATATATTCATGATCACAAATTCGAACTCAGTTTAAATTAAGTAACTGATTTATTAAACATTTAGTAAATGGTAAGTAATTCATGTTAGTTTATTTAAGTCAAATATAATTAAAGCATTATTTTCGTTGATAGCGACATGGTAACCCGGACGGCCAGTTAGTTATAGCTGGAATTGAACACAGATACCTTCATTAAAAATTTATACGTTTTGTAGATGGTGACTTGAAAACAGAGTAAAATAAACCTTATTTAATAATATTATAAATTCGATAAACTTAAGGGCATTTATTTAACCCAGTCATCTGGTCTGTAAAGTTTTAAAAATGAGTTTAAAATTTCTAGTTGGAAAAACAAGTTTGTGAGAGATTTGTGTTGTTTTTTGAAAAAAGTAATTAGCTTTATTGTGTTGAATTTTATGTTAAAGTGGTTTGGGAAAAGCTAATGGACATGTGTTAGAACTAAAATGTATTTGTTGTGTAGATATTATTGCAATTCATTGTTGAAGCGTTTTTTAAAATGAGTTTTGAACTTGTACGAGCAAGTTTAAACAAAAGTTAGTCTTGTTTTCAAGTTGTTCCGCGTTTTGTCAAATTAATTAAATATCGTTCAATCGTTTTAAACATTTTATTAAAAATTAAAAAGAAACTAAAGGCTTCTAATAATAAAACTTTCTTATAACAAAAAGAGTTTTAAACGTCTATAAAAGTTAGCAACTGTAAAGTTTAATTGTTTTGTTTTCAAACAATCGGTTTAATTTGAACTATAACGGGTAATAAACTTTTTAAACTGCATGTAAAAAACATTGTTGTTTTTCGTTCGTCCTTGTAAAATATTTGTATGAGGTTATTAAAACTTGTTTTCGAGTGCATAATCGGTTATTAAAGTGAAATTTCTTAAATTTATGAAGCTTAATTTAGTTTTATATTTAGCAACAATGTTATGTTTAAATTTTAAATTATAATGTTTACAGTTTTTTTTTTACAATGACCTTGTTAATTGCTTGTAACAAACTTTATTGGCATGTTTTTTTGGTTGTTTTAAATCTAACCGTACATACAAAAAATAATTTTTAACGAGGTCATTCGAGCTATTAAATGTCTTACCCGGTATTTAAAATCTGAAAATAAAAAACAATTTTGTTTAAAATTAGTTAGCATATTAAAGTTTTCAAAATCATTACAAGTTCACTGGCTAGATTTTTACGAAAATAAGTTTAAACTTTTGAGACGCATGTGAACGCTTGTTTTGTCAACTAATTCGTGTAAAATGTGAAATGTTTTTATTTTAAAGCTTGTAGAGAATTACTGTATATTGATTGGAGCCAAAAATGTTTTTTCAATTAACTTAAAACATACAAGACTTATTGACTTATAAAAATAAATAGACTAATTGACTATGTTATTGCTAACTAAAAGCATGTAACTTGTTACTTTTTTTATGTTTTAACTTGTTTTTAAAATTGATATAAAGTAGTGTTACGTATTTCTATTTGGACTTTCGCACGAACGGCCCGAGAAACGAATCGGCGAGGAGCGGTACGAGGAGACCGAGCTTTATGTACGAGGAGAGGAACGAGGAGATGTACGGAGAGACGGATCAGAGGATTCCGTAGCGCCAAGAGACCGCTGGGTGAGGCAAGGAGACGGTTCCGTAGGGCCAAGAGACCGCTGGTTGAGGCAAGGAGACGGTTCCGTAGGGCCAAGAGACCGCTGGTTGAGGCAAGGAGACGGTTCCGTAGGGCCAAGAGACCGCTGGTTGAGGCAAGGAGACGGTTCCGTAGGGCCAAGAGACCGCTGGTTGAGGCAAGGAGACGGTTCCGTAGGGCCAAGAGACCGCTGGTTGAGGCAAGGAGACGGATTCCGTGGCGCCAAGAGACCGTTGGGTGAGGCGAGGAGACGGATCGGCGTGGACCGGTCAGACGACGTGGAGATGTGCAGGGGCGGAGCGAGTTCCGGCGGCGAGGAGATTTTTTGAACTTTTTACATTTTTCTGTTATTTTGAAAATCTGTACTATACTTTTATCATGTTTGTGTATTTTAAACCGGTTTATAGAATTTATAGAATTAAGTAAAGTAATACTTTTTAAACTAAAAAGGTAAAAGTCGGCGGTCGTTTTTTCGTTCATTTTTCTATATAGGGAGTTTTAAGCATTCTTACAAGTGTTAAGGAATAAAAATTAATGTTTTTTTTTTTCGGAAAACCAAGAATAATTTTTTAAAGTACGAGGGTAAGAGGAGAAAATGTGCCACTCTAGTGGCAATTGTCTCTTTTTTAATTTCTTCTTTTTTCTCAAGCGATATAAAGTCGATAGTCTCGATTAATAGAGAGTTCAGTACGGTTCAGTTTTTTTAGTTTCTACTGCATTGAGCGGTCTGAACTCAGTGCAGCTTTTTGCTGCACTTAAGTTTTAATGGTTTCAATCTTGTTGAAGTGATTTCGATTTTAGAATGTTTTTTTGAGTTTGGTTTAAACATGTAGTGTTTAGTTTCTGTTATTCTAGTGTAATGTTGTGCAGTTTTTTATCATCTTTTCTTTTCGCAAGTTCATTGTAAATATATTCATGATCACAAATTCGAACTCAGTTTAAATTAAGTAACTGATTTATTAAACATTTAGTAAATGGTAAGTAATTCATGTTAGTTTATTTAAGTCAAATATAATTAAAGCATTATTTTCGTTGATAGCGACAATGGTTTAAAAATAAAGTTTGGAGTAAAAACATAGAAATATAAAATTGTCTACAAAAACTGCAAATTTAATAAAAGTATATTATATACTAATCTCAAAAAAGATGTAAGATTAGGCAAGTTTTTTGAAATGAAAATTAAATTAAGTTGTGCAGAAATGTTACGTCATAGTAAATTTAACAAATTAATCAATATTTTTTGCATCTTAAAAACATGTAGTATTTAACTTGTAAGTGTTTGTGATTGTATATGGAAATGTTGTAGAATAAATAAGTGCATAAGTAGACAGAGTCATTTAAAGTAGAATCGTCGGTTGTAGGGACAAATATTCGATAAATCTTGCATCTTGTTCAGAAGTAGGTTTGCAGTTTTGGTGGAAAACTTTATATTTTTATGTTTTTACTCTAAACTTTGATTTTAAAGCATAAAGTTTGTTTATAGTTACTACTCACATAAATACTATACATAATTTACATGTTTTTTTCTAATGTGTGTTAATATTTTAGAGACTCCGTAGAATTGTTCTTAAATTTATTTGAGAGCAGTGAAACGCCGTTAGTCGGAAAAATGTTTTGAAACAAAAACATATGTGGTATATATTCCGATAAGCTTAGCTTATCAGGATCTTCAGGATTTAACACCATTTAACGTTACTTCTTATCTTCATAATATGTTCTCTATGTATATTTGTTCAGTAAAATAGTATTTAATTGTTGCACTAAGCTCTTTGATAGACAGAAATTTGGAAGCTTTCAATAAAGGAGTAAAGTTTGTTTTTTAGATGTTCAGAACACCTGGAAGATAAAATAATATATAATACAATATAATATGTTTTGGTTTGAAGAGGTCTTTGACCGAAACTTAGTTTGTAAAATAAATTTTTGAAAGAATAAATATAATATATAATACTATAAGGTTTTGTCAGTTTAAGACGTTTTTTATGGATATAGTAAAATTATACTTCATATGATAAAAATAATTTAAAATCAATAGATATTTTAACATTTATTAGTAAACTAAAAACACCTTTAAAAGGTACGATCAACAAAAACATTTTTGAAAGTCAGCAGAGAAGAAGCCCGGACTTTCGTTTGCCGTAGGATTTTTTCCGATATTTTTGTTGATTGCACTTGATTCGAGCGTATCAGATGTCTTGCCTAGTCGATAATGTCTTAAACGTTGCACGGCAAATTAATGACAATGCTGACGTCTCTGATCATTGCCAGCAAATAGTTGCTTCATGTGAAAGCACAATAAACCGTTTGTAGATAACGACTGCATGTTTTACGGTTGTGATAAACTGATGAGTTATAACAAGGACGAAACCGGTCTCAATCTATCGAAACCTTTTTGTCTGATGATCGACCCTTTGTTAAACCTTTAAAAGGTAGTTATTTCTTTAGGTCGTGTTTTAATATAGTTAATATTAACAAATCTAACAAAAATCTTTTTAAACTTTAATTGATAAACTTTTGTTTTTATTTTTTTTACGGTTAAAAAAGATAACGTAGTTTGTTTTGTATCATAAAAAACTAGACTAAAAGTTAAAAAAATATCTATATATTTCAAATATAAGGCTGAAGCTCAATCTTTATCTTATTAAGTTTATTAGTTTTATCATTAAAAATTGATTATAAAAAGAAACAATAAGAATAAAAGAATTTTTACAAAAAAAGATAATTTTTTTAAAATTGTTTCAACATATCGTATGCTAGTTTCGTGAGGTTTTAAATAAAATAAACACACCATAAAACTTGCTAATAAACTTTGATAGTAATAAACTAACTTGTTTGCCATGACAATAAATTTTTATCTTAAGTTGAACGTAAAATATTTCAACTTTGTTTATGATTCTTTTTCTATTTTAAGCATCTATTAAATTCAATGTTTTATTTCTTTTGCGGCATAAAAACAAGAAAAATACAAATTAATTTTTAACGTAGCTTGCATGAATAACAAATATTTTAACTAAAATTTCGACACGAGTATAAAGCTTGACGTTTTAAATAATATTTTAAGCAATTCGTGTATATTTTGTTGGTTTTAAACTAAATTATTCAAATAATACCGATAGATTTTTTCACTAACACGTTGAAAGTATTTTGTCCTAGACAAGACGTTAAAAGGTATCCCTGGTGTGCGTCTCGACAACCGTAAGGTTTTTTCGTGCACCAGGTCCAAGGACCAAATATTTTTGAGCGTATTTTAGTCGTTTAGTAAATTATATAAACATTTTATATACTAACTAACTGGTAGTAATACAGTACTTAATTATTATTTGTGAGTTTGTATTCTATTTACAATACAAGCAACTTAAATCTTTAAAATCCAATAACAAAAAAGTTTCCGGATCTGGCCGAATCTTATTTTTAAAAAATAACCAGACCAAGCTGGATTATGATTTAAAAAACCCCAATCCGTATTCGAAACTTGTGATCCGATAGATCACATAAAGTAAGTTATGAACTAAGTTACAATTATGTTTAAAAAATTGAACTCATTTTAGAAAGTTCCAGCATGAACTTAAAATTTATCTATCAAATAGTGATTATCAAGGTCATAAGTGATCATAGCTACTCTTCTATATACTTTTGTTTGAGTAGTTAATAGTGTTTGTCATTTAAAACTCAACACTTTTTGTTATAAAATTGATTTGTTTGGTTGCAATAATAGAGGTTTGGTCTAGATAACAGCGTTTTCTATCTGGTTATTCTTTAGATTATTTTAAACATTACTATTTTGAACTAAGTTCCGAATACTTACAATTTTTTTTTTTTTAATTAATTTTAGATGTACTAATTTAAACAGAAAATTAGTTATTTAAATAGTAAGCTGAGATAACTTTTTCAAGCAAACTTCTCTTTTTTTGAGAAAAAAAAAAATCTTCTTTTTTATGTTTGCAACAGGAGCGTGTTTTGACTGGTTTCCTGTTTTCTGTGAACCACGTGAAAAGAAAATGAAAAAAAGACTCTTAAAATATCACTTAAAACGTTGTTTATTGACTTTGTTTTGGTTGTTTGATAAACTTTGAATAATGAATGTTGAATTTATAAAACTGAAAGATTGTTAATTTTCCTTAACAAAAAATGTTCGTTTTTGCCCAGCTAAAACAGATTTTAATTTAAATTTTAATTGTGACGAAATAATAGGTAAAAGTTTTAAAGTTGCGTTTTTTTCTGGGAAACATTTTACTAAGATGCTCTTAGTTTCCATTAAAAATTGTTACTTAGTCTAAATGACTTTTGGTTAATTATTGTTTTTCAACTAGTAAGTACAGTTTTACTTCAAAAATTTACAATATAATAACTAAAGTTTTATTTTACTTAGTTAATCGTATTTGATAATGTTGTGTGAAGCTTTTGAACCTTAAAAAGTTCAACTCAGAGAGTTTTCAAAATTATTATCATTATTTCAAATCAACCACCTGGAAATTTATTTATTTATCGTTTAATGGTATTTTAATATTTTTATTTAAGTTATTTTAATTTTGTATATCTGTTGGCCACAAGTGGATTCTTGATTTTTTGAGTTTTTCAACTTTGAGAGATTTTAAAACCATAATCAGAATCCATGCACTATCAGGAAAACATTTGAAAATAATTTAAAAATATTTTAATCTAATTGTATACGTCTAAAAAATTTTTTTATGTGAAATTTCAATTTTTATTTAAGTTGTTTTATTTTTGTATATTTTATTGTTTAGTTAGTAAAATTTCAAATTTTATACATTAAATTAGTTGAAAAAAATATTTTTATTATAAATAGATATATAAATGTAAAAAGTTTAAAATTTAAAAGAAAAAATTGTGAGAACTCCATCTATACTCACATTTAAATCAAAATTAAAATTCTTTTTGTAAAAACTTGTTCTAGTTTTAATTATTTTATAATATTGTTTCCTGATAAAAAGGTTAATTTTTAGGGTTGCCACTTTACCTGGAATCCTGGAAAAATCTTGAATTTAAAAATTTAGGCAAAAAAAACTTGGAACTTAGGAAATTTTGAAAAAACCTGGATAATCTGGAAATTTGAACAAAAATCACTAAAGAAACCTGGAAAAACCTGAAATTTTAACAATTTTCACATTTTCAGCAGTAAAATTTCGATTTGACTAAAAAAATTTGTCATATTAATAAAAAAATTTTGTCATCATCAATTTTTTTTTTAAACATATTCAAAGTGGGTGGGTGTCACTTTTGCACGAGCGTCACTTTTGCACGAGCGTCACTTTTGCACGAGGGGACACTTATGCACGAGGGTCACTTTTGCACGAAGGGTCACTTTTGCACGAGGGGACATTTTTGCACGGCGAATCTTTTGCACGAGCGTCACTTTAGCACGAGGGGACACTTTTGCACGGCGTCACTTTTGCACGAGGGGACACTTTTGCACGGCGAATCTTTTGCACGAGGGGACACTTTTGCACGGAGGGTCACTTTTGCGTTAGGGGACACTTTTGCACGGCGACTCTTTTGCACAGAGGGTCACTTTTGCACGATGTGACACTTTTGCACGGCGACATTTTTTCACAATGACAGTTTTTACGGCAGCATTGTTGCACAACGTTACATTTTTACGATGAAATTTTGCACAGCGATATTTTGGCACAATGACTTTTTTGCACGGAGAATAAATTTTGCATGCAGGCTGATTAAAAGTTTTTTAGCTACTACCAAGTCTGCAACATAAAAAGAAACTGAAAACTAAAATTTTATAATATACCTATATTAAAGGCAAAAAATAAAAGATCTTAAACAGTAAAAGTTAATGTTAGAAACAAACTAACGAAAAGATAAAATAAAATGATTTATAAAAAATTTAAACCAGGGACAATAAAGTTAATTTATTTAGAAAATAGGATAAAAAATACTTTAAGTGTAAGTAAGTTGTTCTATTATATTTTGAATTTTAATATATTAATCAACAACTATGCCTTTTTTTATATTTTACTATACGGTTACAATTTTATTGTTCATATGATTAACCTAAGCATCAAAACCTAGACCACTTAAACTGGAAGACACATAAGGAAAAAATAAAATAACACATATAGTTTATTTATTATAACAAATACAAAAACATAATTTGATTTAAAATTTATAGGTTAACATAAAAAGAAAAATTTTAACCACAAAATTATATTTATTTACGCTTTGATGTAGAACGAACAACATCAAGTATTTAAATGCATTGACTAACAACAAAAACAAAAACCTATCGCTCCAAGGACATTAACGTTAGGCTCTCATTGGCTTATTTCATGATCATGGAATGCTGGTATAAGCATATCTTGATACTTTTGATGAACATAAGTTCAAACTTCAAAATGTTACTCTCTCATTGGCTTATTATTATCATGCAACATTATTGTAATGAAATAATCTAAGTTTAAATCATAGAAAATGCGCTATTTTATTGCTTTTTTTATTCTCACGCTAAATTAAAAAATAAAAATAAACATCAGGTAAAATCTTAAATACCTTTACACTTCATAAACTAACTAAGTCTTTATTTTAATTTAACAATTATTTGAAATAAAAATAAATTTAAAATATTCTTTTGACAACAATATTTGCTAATTATAACATCGAGAGAAAATAAGTAAAAATAATATTCAAAATTCGTGTTTTAAAGCCTTACTAAAGTTTATCTTTCTGTTTAAAAAGTAACAAAGTTCAGATTATTTTCATTTAATGTATTCAAATCGTTTTTATTTAAAACTAAAAATGTGTATTCAACTAATTTATAAAAATTAAGCTAATAAATATAAATTAATGAATTGTAGTACGTTATTAATTATTATATAGTTCTACATAAAATAAAAACTGTACATTAAAATTTCATTAAAAAACTACCACATTTTACTTATTTAAAACAACTTGCGTTTAAAAGCGAATATCATTTGAGTAATTTTTTTTTTTTAATTAAAAAAAAAGTCTTTGTGCAAAAGTGTTTCCTCGTGCAAAAGTGTCACCTCGTGCATAAGTGACCCTCCGTGCAAAAGTGTCCCCTCGTACAAAAGTGTCGCCGTGCAAAATTGTCCCCTCGTGCAAAAGTGACACTTACGCAAAAAAGTCGCCGTGCTAAAGTGACGCTCGTGCAAAAGAGTCGCCGTGCAAAAGTGTCCCCTCGTGCAAAAGTGTCCCCTCGTGCAAAAGTGACTCTTCATGCAAAAGTGTCCCCTCGTGCAAAAGTGTCCCCTCGTGCAAAAGTGTCTTCGTGCAAAAGTGACGCTCGTGCAAAACTGACCCGTTCCCATTCAAAGTAGCTTTACAGTATCTTTTCAATGTTTTAAAAATATTCAACACAGTTTTTTACCTTAAACTTATTTTTAAACTGAAGATAGACCCAAAGATGTGTACTTTTAAAAACCTGGAAGAAAATTTGGAAAACCTGAAAAAATTTTTGAAAAAGCGAGTGGAAACCTGAATTTTTTCTAGAGTAAGTTAGATATGTCTGTAACAGTTATAGAAATAAAATAAAAAAATTTGATATACAATTTGTAAGTTCATAACTTTGTTTTGGTTCTTATAGTTTTTATTAATCTAAATTTAATACATTATAATAAACAAAAAAATATAATATTTTACTTTTACTACTTATAGGTTTATTTTTTTGAAGCAGAAAAAAGCAATTTGAACACAGAGTTTTTTGGCTAAATTTTGCGTAGAATGCATAATGCGTACTTAACTGGTAGTGCATACCTAGGAAATGCGTACTTAAGCGGTACAAAAAAACTGTGTAACCCCTTTTAAAAATGTTTAGACACGCCCCTGGTTTGCAAACATTATTTGCTTTCTTTTATTACAATTTTAGACTTTGAGAGTATTCAAAAATAAAAAAATCTGTTTTAAAAAACTTTTTTTTATCATTGTTACTCTATTTTTTCTTACTAGGTGCATGAATGTGACAGTACAGTAACCTCTCGGATCTTTACGCACTCGTGACGTTACGCACTCTCGTTTAGTTACGCATTTCAGAATTCTACAAAATTCAGAAAAAAAAAATTTCAATATTGCACAAATTAGGTTTAATGTATATTTTTAAATTAAAATATGTTTCTGAATGCTAACACACCTCTATATGTCTTTAGACTTTGTAAATTTATGTTCCTTGACTAATTGATAAACATTTAGTTATACCTCAGTATATCAGAAATTTTATTAACAATAAGAGATTAAATCAAAATTCTGGAATAAAAATGACTGTGTTTAATAATAAAAGTAAAATGAAATAATGAGAGTTTAAAACACAAAGAAATAATACAGCAGTCTTGTCCTATATATTAATAAACACCATTTTATAATTGTAAAGAAATTCTTAATTATAATTTGAATTTGCTAAGTAGAACAGAATATAAATGTCACATAAAAATAAAGATAAAGATATTTTTTACTTATTATTAAAATAGTAAAATTATCTCTACTCGTATTATTATTATTTTATAGAAATTCAAATCCTTTTTTTATAAATTTATCGTTTTATCTGTTGTTTTCATATTTATAAATGAAGTAAACAAATAGTTAAAAGTGGGAAAGTGCCCAGTCTGCTTTTAACTTGAAGCAATATTAAAAAACAGCCATTATAGTGAGTATATTTGGTACCTCTCGTTTCTTTACGATCTCTCATATCTTTACGCATTTTTTCTGTGGACACAATTTGCGTAAATAAGCGAGAGGTTACTGTACTTATCTTTATACTTTCATTTTTAAAAGTTAAGTTTAGCTATGGTAGAACTCACTTCGTTAAGATTATTAAAAAGCTAATTATAAAGTACTGATAAAACTAAACGTAAGACTGTTTCAGCATATTAAATTTTTTCTTTCTTTAAAGAAATTATAACCAGTTATTCAAGTACTCACATGTTTTCTATTAGTATTGTTTATCTCATTTTATAAATTAATTTGAAGTTATATATGCCCATATATTTTTTAGTTCTTATGTTATTAGACAAATTTTTAAGTACATTTTTTCACACAGAACTTAGTTAATTTTCTTACAGTTTCCTTTTTTTTATTGATTTTTTTATTACTAAAGGTTTTTGTATTAAAAGAAAGTTATGTGTAGTAGCTTGTAAGAAATTTTATAAGCACGTGATGTACGATTTGATAACCAAAAGGTTCCTTTGTAACCATGTTCTAAGACAAAACTTTTGAGCGCTTTTTCTGTCGTTCAATAACAATGATTACTTTTGAGCATTATTGATAATTTGAAAACAATATTTTATAAGTGGTTTGGATTAAGTCAACAAAATTTTTTGCTCTACTGAACACAAAGTAAGAGTTTACTTTCTTTCTTTATAGTTTATATTTCATCTTTTAAAATTTAAACTTCGACTGATAAGTTTTTTTTTCTTGTTTTATAGCTTACTAAAGTTTTAATTTCGTCATTTTGTCAGCTAGGTTATTAGACAAAAATGTTTTTGAGCTTATTTGTTTTAACCTTTTTTTATTAATGTTACTTAAATTAAAGCTTTATTAACTAGGCAAAGTCAAATTTTCATCATTTCAGTGAATACTTAAACATCTATATTATACAATACTTTACAAATTTAGGTATTTTAAGGTTTTTAATGTAGTAGTATTCTTAAAATATGTTATAACATTTTTCTTTTTTTTTAATAAAACAAATGATTTTTTTTGTTTTCTATCAGTTTAAAATAAATTAAAAATATGTACACTACTTATTAATTACAATTTTACATTATATTTTTTAGTTATTATCCAGTCAAGCTTACCTTAACATAATTTAAGATAAATAGTTTTTAAAAATATTTTCATTAAAGTTTGTTCAGTTTAATTTAGTTTATTAAAGAACTCATTAATTTGTATTTAGTATTTTTTGCAACTGTATTTTATTAATTATTTTTAATAATTTACTGCTATATTTATGCTTTAAGTTTAATACATCTAATGTGTTATAAAAGTAATAGAAAATATTTATCAAAACAGTTTAAGTTTGTAATATAAAATGGAAAAATTAAGTTTCAAATTTAAAAAAATAGTTCTGTTGTTTCTTTGCAGCTCAAAACTAAGTATTACAGTTTGTTTCACCAAAGTTTAGTTTACCGAACCACTTCGGTTGTCATCGCTTCTAGGCTAGATATGACTTGTATTATAACTAGGTTCTTTAACTACTAGGTTTCGATCTTGCAACGTTCAATTAAAAAAGTTTTAATCATTTGTGACCCCTGCGACGCACGCCATCATACCACGACACACTCTAGTTAATAACTCTAATACTTGCCAACAGTCAGTTTAATTAGAACAGTGAATGTTTTACCATCTTAAAAATAGTTCTACTTTGTGTTCATAAAAGCGTGACCTTAAAATTTTGAACTTGTCAAACTTTGATTTTTTTAGACCTGAGCGTGCCACCCAAAATTTAGCAATTAAATTGAAAAAGGTGTTATTTTTATTTTTTACTACGAAGTCTTTCAAGAACTAAAGTAAACACAACATCTCAAACATTATTAATAAGTAATTTTTTTATGTTTTTTTTCATATTCATTAATCTAGTCTGGTTTTTCTCGTGTAATGTTTTTAATTGGTATTTAGTTTAATAAAGTAATTTAATTAAGTGGTTCAATAAAGTGGTTTAATTAAATCGTTTAACTAATTTTAATAAATTAACTGGTTTTTATTGTTGAAATATTAGCTTTGTGTCATAAAGGGTTTTTTATTTGTTAAACAGATACTTTTTTTCTGATAATTAAAATTAAATATTAATGGGGCAGGTAAAATTACACATGATGTAGCACACTCACTTTACCCCAGAAAATGTTTATTGTTGCATGGGGTGATAGAGCTTAGGACTGATTTTTTTACCATAAACAAATAGCTGTGTTTTCAATAGAGTAAACATATCTAGTATAGTTAGGTATTGTTTAGTAGTATTCCAATTTAGAGTTTTTATTATAAGTACAGTTTTTATTTGGTTACTGTTTGTTAGTTTTCATCATTAGAATACATTTGTCCAATATATACTTTTTATTTGCTATATTTAGTTGACTAGTCGTTTCAATTGGTTTGGAACATTTAATATATTTGTACTAATAGTATAAGTATATTTGGTTGTTTAGCAGTTTGTTGTACTCAGACTGTGAATCTTGGTTTAAATTCTAATTATTAATAAGGATAATTTTAAAACAGTATATATTATACATAAACTAAAGATGAATGTATTAGTATAATTTTAAACAGAATATAGAAACACATATAACCTACAATTAGATAAAATAGTTGTTTAACTTAGACATAACAATAAGCTAAAACCATTAAAAAAAAGAAACTTTTTGTAAGGCTTTCAATTGATGTTTGAGTAGCTTAAAAATTAGATGAGGTTAAATTACAAATTCTTGAATGAGGATTTAAAAGTTCTTTTTTCTTTTAATCAGGGTTGCTAAAACACTCAAATCCTGGAAAAAACCCTGGAGTTTGGCAATTTATATAAAAAAAACCTTAAAACCCTGGAATTTGAAAATTGAAAAAAAAACCTTGAACTTTGAACTATATTTACATGTAGAAAGATTAAACTTTGATTAGACACAGTAAAATACCATAGAGATTTTTTTTAATTTAAAATTTTATTCATTAAAAACTCATTAAAATTAGCTTTACAGTATCTTATATATGTTTTTGTGCTACTTAAGAAAGTGATTGCCTTAAATTTAACTTTATACTAAAATTAGACTAAACATTTTGTTTTTTTATAAACTCTGAAAGAAATTCTGTAAACCTTGAAAAAATTTCATAACAAATTTGGCAACTCTTATGTACTATAAAACTTTAATATGTTAAAAATGTTTTACAAAAAAATTTGTGAGTTATTTAAGAAAATTTTTAAAGTGTTATTAATTAAACACAATTTTAAGTTGTATTTTTTATTATAAATATTTGGCTTCTGTAGCCCAATACTCTGTTAGCTAGCACTCCAAAAGTAGAATGTTATATGTCTATAGTGGTTACATAACTCTTTAAATTGTGAAAACTCAACTTTTTAATGAAGTTATCCAAGTGTTATACCTAGTAAAACTAGTTGAAATTGAAACAATAAAAAATTTAATAAAAAATATCTTATTAATATTCTTCGTTATATAACTAAACTAGTTGGTGTTTCGTCTAGTTAAAAGCCCAGTTTGGCGCCTATCAACTTTAGGATAAGACTCGGGAAAACTTTAGTCTAGATTAGGGTATGTCAGTTTAAATTTGCAGTATATTGTATTCTAACTTAGTGTTTTTTACTCTAATTAATATTTTTAACATGCTTGACACAAACTTTAATTGTAAAGAATTCTAATTAATTAAAACTTTTTGACTTAGTTAGACTACAAATGCTTACATACCTTAATTTAAAACCTGTTTTGTTTGCACAGATAGAAAATTCACTGCATCTAAATTTAAACTTTTATAAGCTTATACTCAAATTAACTATACGTTTATACTTTACCTACTAAAAATTAAAACTTGTATATTGTTCATGTTTACCTTAAAACAAGTGTTTCTTAGTTTTTACTTGATCTTCATAAGTTTTGTCTAACTTTCGTATAGATATAGGTAAAATCGTAAAGGTAAGCTAACAATTATTGTAATCTTTAAGCATAAATTTGTTTTAGTATTCCGAACAATAATGAAAATTACATGGTTATCCTTTTAAAATAAGTATATAAATGTATATATTACGCATCTTAACTAAATACAACAATTTCAGATTGTTACACTTTAATAATGTCTTCAAAATACAAAACCCAAAACTTTTTATATGATACCAAAACCAAAGAAGTTAGTAATCTGACTGCACTAACAACAGTTTTACACTCGTCATCTCAGCAGCTCAGACGCAAATGGTGCGAGCGTTTGCTGTACAAACTGTACATAACACACAACGCGTTTGAAAATGCCGAGTGCAACGTGTGCCTGGACAATCTGAAGGTAGACGAACACAACAAATTGGTGTTGGTCAACGTATCTGACAATGGAAAGCTCAGTAAGAAGAACAACACGAGAACCCAAACAGACGCGAGGTTTGTGGCTCCCGAGCTTATGAAGTGCAACGGGACGAGCAAAGCAGGCGATGTCTGGGCAGCAGGAATATGCATCTACTATATTATTAATTTTAAATTTCCTTGGAAAACTGCTGCTCAAAGTGATGAGAGATTTTTTGAATGGGCAAGCCGAGGTGTGTTTCATGGATGTGCGGATGATTCTTACATTCGAGCCGTGAGAAAAATGCTTTGTGTGGATTCTGAAATGCGACCCAATATAAAGAATGTGATAAGTATAATGCTTGACACTGGAACAGACAAAAGCGTTGTAGGTAAGTTTTTTTTTTGTTAATTTTTTTTGTCTGAAAAAACTAACTATAATTTTAGGTAAGCTTATCTCAATGATAGCAACTGACTACATCAAGCAGAGTGCTTATGAACAGAAAAAAAAAGAAAAACTGCTGCAACATATAAATGCTTATCAGCCAAATGAATTTATTAATTCTAAAGAAGGTTTGTCATGTTTTTAGTCGAATTTTTAAAGTGGTATGTATTTCAAAAAGTGTTTGAATTAAAAACTTTTAACATTTTGGTATTTTTATAGTAAAATCTTGTTTAAAATTGTTTATAAAACTTTTTTAAACTTTAATGAAAAATTTGATTACGATCTTATATTTTACTTAGTACCAATTAATTAAAATAGTTCTAGTTGAATGCTCTGATCCTGCAAACAATTTGAAGAGAAGGATAGCAGAACATAAACCTGACAACTTCGGTTTAAAAAGTTTTGTGTTAACTGATGATGATAAAAGTTTTATTGACGGGCTAATTGTCCTGAACAATTTATTAATATGCAAAATCGAGCAAAGGTCGCCCGACTACCCCATCGGGAGGTTCAGCGAGTATTGCGACGTTCAAACTGCTTTTCCGCACCTGACCAAACCAGAAATTGAAAATGCTCTCAAGGAACCTGTGGGCTTCCACAGGACCGATCTTTTGAGCCACGAGGATCTGCACGTCACTGCTTTCAAAAGGATCTTCAACAACGCAATAGAACGAACCTACCTGCTGCCAACGGCGAGTCTGAACGAAAAAGACTTCGACTTGTCTCTTTGCAGCCCGTGGCCCAGCAAGGGGGAGCCTGAAAGCGTGACTGAAAGCAGGAACGACCCGAGGAAGGGACAAATTTACACGAACATCCAGGCTACGCACAGAGTGGCCGACGACTTCGTTGTTGAGCAGGAGACGGAAGAAGGAGAAAAGTTCGGTTTCGTCAGCTCACCCGTTTTATTTAGGGCCACAGTGGCTTTCCCAAAAATTTGCAAAGGCGAAGTTTGGACCATAGGTTGGATACAGGGAATAAAAAAAGGTTTAGCGGGTTGTTACTTTGAAAGGGATGAGAGGTTTGTTGAAAATTGTGTTTGTTAAGAGTAGCAAATACTTTAAATTAACTAATTTTAAGAAAGTCTCTAACTAACTAAATGTTAGATTTAGTATTTAGTTAAAATTTAAATAGATGTCACTAGAACAACTCTTACTTTTAGTATTTGTACTTTATTGTCTACTACATAAAATCTAGGTAAATAGAAAAAAAATATGATAAGTTTTTACAAGATACCATCTTAAAGTAATATCTACAGATCGTTCAGTACAATTATCAACCTTTATAAACAAAAGAAGTATTCCAACGATGGTGATAATATAAGATTTCCTTGGTACGATGATAATTCTATTGTTACCATAGAAGGGCCAACTGATAACCATTCTATTGTCCAAGTATTGGTTAGACTTTTATTTTTTTAACAAGTTAATTTCTTAATTGCATATACTGTCATCGAGAACTTTTTAAATCAGTTCAAGTTTAAAATAGTTTTATAAACCACTATATTAAGCCAAAAATGTGACGTTATTGTAAGCCATTACAAATATGACTGTTCCAAAATTTATTTGAATTGCTAGGGATTGCAAAATTCATTTATCCGATTTTTATTTAGAAAGCTGCTACAACACAAAGCAAAAAACTATTTTTAGCTACGGTTTATTTAACTACTTTAGCTTTTAGAATATTTAAAAAACTAATAGTTTACATATTAATCATTTTTCTAAAACACATACCACTGTTATGAAAAAGTTTATGTTGTTTGTAAGTTAGATTTTTTCTATTTACAATAATGTTGAGTTTATTATTCTGCATATAGAATGAGTCAAATTAGTTTATATTTTGTACAATTATACATGATCATAGTTACAGCAGTCTTTTTATTTTGGTGCTAAAATTTTTTTATTTTATTATCATTAAATCTTAAAGTATTGTAGATACAAAAAGAAAATAGGTTTTTAGTTAAATTATTTAGTTGTTGTTTGTAAAACTGAAGTTTAATTTTTAAACGTAAATTCTCTAGGTCATATTTTGATTCAACTTGAAAGGTTATACATTTTTAAAAACTTAAAGCACAACTATCCCTAATATCGTATATTTTTAATTAATTTACAAGAACTAGTTTGTGACTAATGATTTTCTTGCATAAAATCAGTTTATATAACTTCTAAATTTATAAAGTACCTTTCGTTTATTGAATCTAATTAACTAAGATGAAACTTTTAACTATTCTTAAAGGTATAGATAATATCTAAATAAAGTTTTCGTAACTGGATTATCAAATAAGTTTTACTTCAGCTTGTTGATATGCCTTCCGGAGTCATAAAAGCAAAAGATTTTTATTCCGGTGAAAATCTTGAGAAAAACGATAGAGACTTCAAAGCTGATTTGATGCTGACCGCAATAGAAGAAAGTACAGGTCACATGATCGTTCTTGCAGTTGTTGAGTGGGGAAAGTTTGTTTGTTTTCAGTACGATCACACGAAACCTGTGCACTCGAGAACTAAGTTGACTGGTTGCAGCAGTTACTGCAACAATAAAAAAGGTCAGTCCGTTTGGAGCGTGGTATAATGATTCCATGAGTAAAAACTGTTCTGCCTTTTTTTCGCTTTTAAGAAACTATCACTGCTTTAGATTTTTATTTAAAAGTCTGAAATCTGTTTTATGACTTACAGAAAACAATTTAAAAAATTTATAAACGACAGTTTTGACGTAAATACAATATTTTGAACTAAATAAATTATCATTTTATAGTTTATTTTAAAACATTATTAAATATTTTACAAAATAGTACATACTTACCAATTAGTTATTGATTGAAAAACGTATAGATCAAGAATTCCTGAACTCGTTTTCATAGTGGCCCACTCAGCTTAAATTAAAAAACATTATGTAATAGATTTAGTATTATAATGTATTATTTATAACTACTTATTATTATTTATATTTGATCACTATAATATAGATAAAATATAAAAATGTTAAAAAATAATATGTTTCAACTCGCCCTTATTAATTGCCCATTTACTTTCTATTCAACTTACTTGTTTTTACCCCTGATAACCGTAATTTACCAAAATGGGTGATATCGTCCACTTATGAAAATTGTTACTTAGACGAGTCCTATTTTAAATTTAAAGTGTTAAGTTTTTACAAATGCTGTTTAGAACATTTCTTAAGAAAATAAATAAAATCAGTTCCAAATAGGTTCTATTCGAAGTGCATTTTATTAAATAATATACAGTATATTTTAATAACTTTTGATAATTTTTAACAGGAAGTACCTTAAACCCACAACCTTTGATATCAGATGTGCCTGCTTACTTCATTAGCAATCTTTCGGAAGCAAAGAAACGACCAAATAGTAAAAACCCTTTATACAGTGCATTACACGGACCCACGGCCAATAAATCTTCTATGGAATATACCCACTTGAATTTTTGTGACAATTTACTAGAAATTCCAGTCTTGCCGAATGAAATACTGAGCAAATGGAAAAACGAACAACGTTTGTATTTGTACCATGGCGAAAGGGACTGTGTGAAGAGGGTAGAGAACAAAACACGTTATGGCGTGTTCGATTATTTCAACATTGACGCCGACGCCGCGTCATACAAGTATCCCAAACACGAACTGGCGTACAAGTTGAACGAGAACATTGAAAACGTGAAAAATGTGTTGAGAAATAATTTAAAATCATTTGATGCGCCCGACTGGCAAGTAAAAACTCATTTAGCGAAGAACATAACTCGAGATCTTTCCACTGAAGCGCCATTCAAATTAAATTTCTCGACTGATGCTGGTATGGATTTTCAAGTTGAGAGTTCAGAACCTGAACAACTTATTTCCGCATCAAATAAAAGGCCACGAGTAAACGATCAGTAGATTGCTTGTTTGATTGGTTTTCCTGTTTTAAAAAGTTACCTTTACAAGTAATGACAAGTTCGGAACTAAATACACAGTTTATATTAGTAGTAAAGTATAACTTTTAAGCAATTCCAATGATTTTCTTTAACTTTTTTTTTCTGATACAAGCTATAAAAAAATTTAATACACATTTTAAAACCTAAAGTTTTTAATTAAAAATTGCTCAAGTAAACAATGTTAATCAGTTCGATGACTGAAAACTCTTTCTATAAGTTCGTTCTTACTGCCATAATTCTAATGGTCGATTTCTTTATCGTGTTCAATAAACTGTTGCAAATATCAAGGTATTAAAACTATACAAGGAAATGATTATTTTTATTAACACACATTTTATATTACTGAAATTTAAAAAAACTTATAAACGTAATGTTAAATGATTTAAAATTGAACTAATAAATTAGGAAAACCATAGCGACTAAAGTCAAAAAAGTTTCAAACTTTAAATTTTAATAACTACAATTTACTTTTTTCCGTTGCTTATATATTTTTTATATGAGTTAACTTAAAAGTTTGGCCGATTTTTTAATTTCATAATAAGTAAGTATATAACAAGGTAATAAAAGTTTATTTTTAATCATTTATTGTTAAAAAAAAACTTTAGGCAAGAGGCTGGCAATTTTTTTAGTCTGCGGGATAGTAAAAATAATTTTCGGTCTGGACTAGATAATATAAATCTTAGTGGGACATGTAATTTTATTATAAATTTCATGAAATTAAAAATATTCATTTAGTATAAAACCGAACTAAAGTTATAACTTAATATGCACCACTGTGCACTAAAAATTAAGTTAAAAGAGAGTTTTAAAACATATATCAATGAAATACCAAATTTATTTGATTTTAACTAGATATTTTAATTTTATTTTAATTAGTTTTAAAATTCGCGGTTAAAAGATGTTTTTACTGGCGGGCAGCGGCTAATAGGTTTCGAATTTTATATTAGTTTAAGCAGTAAGTCACTTCTGCATACGAACTTAAAACTAGTAATCTAATAAATTCAGGATTTATATCCCCTTTTTCTGTTAAGTTCCGGACCTTAGGCTTAGAAATAAATAAATTTAAAAAAATGTTTTTGTATAGTATTGTTTATTCAACGACAAAAGATATCTTTAAATATATATTCCAAGGACTTAATGTAACAATTTTTCGGTTATCGAGTCATACACAAACAGGTACCTTTTAAGGCTTTTAGCATCTTGTCCAAACAATTTATATAAAGAACAAACATATTTAGTAAATAACAAACCATTCCTTGAGTTACAAAAGTAAACTTTTAACATAAACAAACTTTAATATTAGTATTTTTGAACTTATAACACAAACGCATTAGACTTAAATAAACTATTTTCCTTAAGTTTATTTTTGTTGCAGGAACAATTTAATTGAATGACTCATAGTTATTTGCTACCTTTTTTAATATAATTTTTAAAAACTTAATGAATAATTTAATTCCTACCTAATTGAATAAGTTCTTGTACAATTTTTCAATGTACTACAACAAGGTCGGGAAGCCTCTACGGTCGGTGGGTCAGTTGTTAGCATTCTGTAATTTACAGGATGAATTTGTTTGACATATAACTTTATGAGATGTTTAATTGTAATTAAACTTAGTCAGTTAAGTAATAGGTAGTGATCTACCGGATCCAAGATTCGGACGCGGATTCGGATTCGGCCGAATCCTAATACCTTATCCTAATTTAAAAATAAGACTCGGATTCGGACTCGGCCGAATTCGAAATATTGGACTTGGTAGACCACTTTATATTTTTTAAATTTTACTTAATTGTTTATAAAAAGTTAAATGAAATGTAAAACTAGTTAATGATTTCACGCTTTTATTAATGGATAAAATGCTTGGCTTTCTCTCTTATAAAAGCATTATCTATTTTTATTTAAATTTTTGCACACACTATAAAAACTATGATATATTATTTTACTTAGGCTCTCAAATAAAGTTAAGTAAACAGTTAAGGCGTTTAATCTCAGCTTTTTGGATAACTGCTCTTATTTATTTATACGAGTTTATATGTTTAGTGTTTTTATGTTTGCTAGTTGTTACGAACTTCTGCAGTATTCAAACAAAAAAAAATTCAACTTAAATATGTAACATTAAAGGAGATGTTTGAATACTTCTATTTATATATTTACTTTTAGTAATTTATTATTTATTTAACTCATAACTTTAATTTATGATACTTATATTATAAATAAAAACATTTTAATATTTATTTCAAAAACAATGTTATAAACGTAAAAAATCTATTAATAATAAAATATTAATTAATTTGCAATGAACTGCAGCAACTATTTTATTGTTCATTGTTGAACTCTGATTAGTAAGAGAACATTTAGAGCTTGCTGCAGTCATGCGAAATAAGGCTTAAAATCAATGATGCAACATTTCACTAAAAAACATTTACCTAGTGGTTTATAAAAGTTTTGAAAACAGCTTATATTATTTGAGTAAGTTTTATTAATTGTTGTGTGATTCTTTTCTATAATAGATACTTCACCCATACTGTATTGCCTAATTTATATAAAGTAGTCTAGAATAGTCATTAATATTGTTAGATAAAATTAACTGATACATTATAGCAAGTTAGGATAAAAGCATTTAATTTTTATTATGTCCAACTTAGATAATACAAATACCAAACTACGCGCAGGGGGTCCTAAGCATAATCGTGCTAGGAAGTCACCCCTAAAATGAGCTGCAAAAAAAAAATGAGCAAAAGTTCAGGTTGACAATCTTCCCACAGATAGTCAACCAAACCCAACTTAGACTTTAGATTTTGGTCCACCAACATCCATAGCTCAAAAATTTTTAATATATTTTTTTTCATTTGATGTTCTATTTCTTGGAGTAAAAAATTGTTATGAAAACAAAATATTTTAACGACTAAAATTATATCATTCTCTTTGCAGGGTTGCCAAAAAAAAACTGAAACACTGGAATTTAACTTTTTAGACTAAAAACCTTGAAAAATCTTAAATTTGTGAAAATAAAAAATTTAAAAAAAACTGGAGTTTTCAGTAAAAAAATCACTAAAAAACCTGGAATTTTTACAATTTTTAGGTGTTAGGTAGTAAAATTTTGATTTGACACAATGAAATCTATCATATAGATATTTTTTTAGTATCATAACAATTATAAAAAAAAAGCTTTAAAGGAGCTTTACAGTATCTTTTGAATGTTTGCATACAATTTAACAAAGTTTTTAACCTCAAAATAAATTTTAAACTAACTAAAAAAAGACCCAAAAACGTGTACTTTTGAAAACCTGGAGGAATTTTTGAAAAGCTGAAGAAAATTTGCCAAAATCATTTAGTAACCCTGTCCTTAGCAAAAAATGTAGATCTTTATTTGTTATAAATCTTTAAAGACAACAGCTTTAAATAAATGAGTTTGCTAATTTTATACTGTTTTTAATGCAGAAGTATAGTTTTAAAATTATAATTTTTTAAATAATTTGTTTGTTATCGTTATTAATTATAGCAATCAAGAGTTGCTAAACACTCAGGGTACTCAAGGAAACATAGGGAATTATAAAAGTTTAGAAATATCTTGTAATTTCTGGGAAACTCAGGGTAATTTTAACACTTTCATTATTTTAGGCTAGTGCTATATGTATTGAATGAGATTTAGTTGATTTAGTTTCAATACTTTGTTTTATAACCAATTTTGTTAAAAAATTTGTTTTTATTGATTTTGAAAAGATTTTAATTTTTTTATAAGAACTTGAAAAATCTCGTGGTGACTCAGGACAGTTTAAGGTCACTTAGGGTAGAATTTTTGACTTAAAGAGTGACAACCCTGAATAATGTTAAGGTTGTTGGTAGTTTGTGTACGATATATGTATATATTTTTTTTTTATTCTCACAGTTTTATAAAGCTTATTTTGTTAATTTTTCCATTTTGGAGATTCTGTTGGTAAATTTTAGAAATGTTTTATTTATATTAAAAGTTTTTTACTTCATGTTAAACAATAATTTAAGAACAACAAATAAATTTAATCGTTTAATAAGGAAAAAATAAATTATATTGAAGCAAATGTCGCAAATTTTTAGTTCTATATCATTATGCTTATATTTAATTAATTCTATTTTTATTCTGTTAGGAATGTAAATACGTATAAATGCTAAAATACAATGTAATGAAATTGTTAATTTCATGAAATAAGTTTGACTCATTAAGTGAATATAGATAAAGCTTAAGCTTTTTAATAGCATAAGCTTAATAATTAGTTGAGGATATATTGATTTATATTTTGTAGTATCATGTTTTGCTTAGTAGTTTAAATTACAGTTTTTTGTATCAATAAAATGTTTTATTTAAATTAAAACATTATTTAAGAACAAAACTCTTACGACATATGTTAACAGCTTTATCAAAGTATAGTTTACACAACATAGAAATTAAATTGCTATTTAGAATTAAGATTTACTGCATTTTAATTTTATAATTTTATCATATTATTATTCTATAGTTATTTTTGTTTTACAGTATTAATAATGTCTTTAATAGTTTGGCAATATTTTACTATAAGTTAGGAAGATAACTCCATTGTAGTATGCAATATCTGCGGAGCTAAGATAAAAGGAGGAATTAGCAAGTCTAAGTCCTATACTACCTCTTCCATGCACGAGCATTTTAAAACTCAACACAGCGAGAGTTACAAAAAGTCTCAAAGTGGTTCTTTAGACAAAAGTAGAAGTTGTACTGCACCCGAACCTCCGAAGACTAGAAAGCTTGAAGCTATCAGGCAAACTAGCCTTGGTGATTATAAGATTATGAAACTCTGGGACATTAAGAACTTAAAAGTTTATTAAAAATTATTAAAATATTTGGACTCGAACTCGGATTCGGATTCGTCCGAATCGAAAATTCAAAATTGAGACTCGGATTCGGACTCGGCCAAATCCTGATTTGAACATAAGATTCGGATTTGGGCTCGGCCGAATCCTAATTTAAAATAAGACTCGATTCGGATTCGACCGAATCAGACATTTTTGGACTCGGTAGATCACTAGTATAAAATTATTTCTTTAGAGAAAGCTTTTAAAAAAAGCAAAAAGTGACATATAGAAGTCTCAAATTTAGAGTTTATAAAAACACATAGTGGTTGTTGTATTAGAAAATGCTAAAAAACATCAACAACTCAACAAAACAGGGAAGTGTTTTGACTGACTCTCTATTTCCTGTGCCTCTTAAAAAACTAGAATTAGCCTTATAATAAAGCAATGGAGCACGGTTTTCTTTTAACAGGTGTTAGAAAAAATTCATATTTGTATGTCATAATTTATATTTATTTCTTAAGTTTTTGTTAACTGTGCTCGACAAATAAAGTTAGATTAAATATATAACTTTAAAATCAAAGACAAAATTAATGCAAAAAATCTCAAAATAATAACTAAACGAATAGCAACGGATATTCAAACTCAACTTAATGTACAACAATCCTCTAAATCGTTACAACGTCACAATATTTCTAATGTCTGTAAATATAAATTTTCTTAAAACTTGTTGAATAAGCTTTTCTGATGATTATAACTAAATTAAAAGAAAGCTTTTTTTGAAAAATTGATAAAAATAGTAGAATAGGACTTTAATATAACCAATATCTGCCTGATGAGTCCTAATAAGGACGAAACCGGACGTAGGTTGTCTCTGATGCTGTTGTTGTTGGTCGTGTAAAATTGATTATTTATTGACTTTAGTCTAACAAGTGAAAATTATAAGTAATAAATCAACAACAGTTATATAAAATCTATAATTAAAAGAAATCATAAATATATCCACACTAAAATAAAAATTATATTAGTTTAAAGTTTTCGTTTGTTTTCAGTTTGTTAAAGTAAACTGATTTTCATGTCTGCATGAATTCAATTGCTCATTTTATTGTTAATTGTAATTCATACCTGTTTGAACTATAATTAGGGATTTCTTGCCCATTTTATAAAAAATTCCAAAAAAAATGAATAGTTAAAGGTTTATACAAAAATAAAATAAATAAAATGTTTTAATCATGGGGTATGCAATTTTAAGTTGCACTGTTATTTATCTTTTTAAATAAACTGTAATATGCTGATATTAAACATTGAATTTGATATAAAATTTGTAAGTTCATATATGTAAGTTCTTTAAAAGCTTTTCTAATTGCTTCTTTTCTAATTGCTTTTGTTTTCGTTTTATTAGATTTTAGTATACTATAACTTATTTTAAAATAGAATATGTTTGTATTACTACTTTTAGATTTTTTTCAATAACTAAGATTAACAAAATCGCATTTTAAACACAATTCTTTTCTGCTCAAAACTGCGTACCTGGGTAACAGGTTACACAAACTGTTTATTTTCTTGTAAAATAAAAATCAAACTAATATATATCTTTTGTTTTAAAAAAGCGTAACTTTTTACTAAACAGTCATTTTCGCAGGAGTTTTTCAAACTATGTATTTTTTACAACTTGATAAAACAGTTAAAAGCCATTTTAGCTATTTTAATTGGAATATATACTTAAATACCTAAACTTTATGTTGCAGTGACCAACTCCTGCACGTTTAATATTTGCAGCACATTTTTGAAAACTCAATCATTTTGTCAAGTAAAATTCAGGCTACATTGGATAGTTTATGAATTTCATGCCAGTTTTAGTTTTTATACTTCAATTTTTTAGCTAGATATTAAGTTCTTTTGTTTTTATTCAAGTTTGTTTTAGTATTTTAGCTTTATGAAATATATTTTGCCATTTTTACAATTACTAAACAAATTGAAAAATCTAAGGCTTGTAATTTTAATAATTTAATAATGGTTTTTTTTTAAAGATCTAGTGAAAATACTGTTGTTAATAGTTTTAAAGAAATTTTTAATAAAAATTTATTAGAAAGATCAAACAGAAGCAAACTATTAATGAAGATGTGTTATAGAAGAGGGCACTCTGTTAAATCAGTTGTAATGTAAGTAAAAATAAGAGTTAGTAATAGCTACAATGCAAAATTAAATAAAATTTTAGAAAATATGATACAGCTACAAGTTTTATCAAAGTTTTTTTTTTATTTAAAAAAACTATGTTATTTGTAAGTCAGTATTTCATTTTAGTTTTATGTAAATTACTGACATTTTAAAAGCCAAATTCATTTTACAGACTTAGCAGAGCAGGTCTATTTACTTTTGAGAAGTGTAGCAAGATTTAATTTGCTTATTTAATGGAAATAAGCAAATTAAAAAAAAAAACTACTTCATAAAATGAATAAGTTTTTACTGCATTTTTTATTTGTTTTATTTAAAAAAGATTGTTAAAACTAATAAAGTTATATATATTTTTTTCTTAAAATTTCTGAATGCACCAAACACAGTTATTAAAATATTTTGAGAAAACTATGAAAACTTACTATTTTCTTAATATAATTTTCACAATCTCATAGTTTACCAAAATTTTATAATGTTTTTTATTCATTTATTGACAGTTAGTAGAGATTGGTTTTGTAAAGTACCTGTTACCTTTGAAATAAAAATGCGACAAAGCAAAAAACTAATAACAAAGTTTAGATAACTCACTATTTTTTTAACAGAAACTTTTCGTTTTTAAATAAATTTGCACGTGCAATTTAACAACAATTCGGAATAATAAATTTTTAATTTTTGATATATAGAAACAATTAGTTTAATTTTTGCAGTTGTTCACCATGCAGTCTGCTGTATAAGGTTTTAAAATTAAAAAAAGGTTATAAGTATGCTGATGTCAAAGTATGAAGTAAAAGCTTTTAAGAGCCTAAATTTAAGCGGAAACTTTTACAAATTTGCATAAACCTTCACTTAAAAAATATAATACAAGTAATAAATAATGACTGTACACTAGGGTGCATATGTTGCTCCTTAAAAATTAAAATTTGATAGCAAAGCAAAGTTTATTTTTTTGTGCGTTTCAAATCACATTACAAGACAGCACAAAAAATAGCTTTTTACTTTACCACCGTCACGCTATTTTTATTTTTCTGAAAACAAGCCCTATGTAAATTGTATGCGACCTTAAAATTTCGACCTTCAAGTTTTTGGCTGAACATTTTTTTACATGTAGCAATGATCACAAAAACACATTTCTTGATTTCTTCAAAATAACTTAAAAATAACAAACATTTTTATAAAAGTACCGAAAATATATATATATACTTCAAAATTTTTTTTTTTAAATGGTCTGAAAACGCTTAAAATATTTTTTTGTGATGGTTTCTAGATGTAAAAATTTTCAGCCAAAAACTCGAAGGTCGAAACTTTAAGATCCCTTACAAATTACATAGGAGCTGCTTTCAAAAAAAAAATTGAATAGCGTGATGGTGGTAAAAGGTAAGAAGCTGAATTTTTTGTGCTACCTATCTATACGATTTGCAACTTACTAAAATGGACTAATCGAAATTCCAATGTCGGGGCAACAGATGCATCCTACTGAGTTTAAAAAAGAAACTACAATTTTACTTCAAAGTTGGTCAATGTTTATTCATAAAGTTTAATTGCACTCAAATACTTGAAAAAAGTAAACTTGTATAAAGAAATTTTTTACTTTTGTTTTGGATATCAAGCAATTTAAAATTTGGGTATATAAAAGAAAAGATTCGCAGATTTTTAAATTTGACACATTCATACTAGTGTAACATTTAATTATTAAATTTGTTAAGTTTAATTTTTGTAGCTTTAGGGGCGTGTCTCGACTTTCTTCAGCGGGGTAGCACTTTTTATTGTTTTAAAACAAAGTATTTTCTGTAGTAACTTTTAATAAAATGTTTCTTTTGCTGTCTAAACTTATTTAAGCTATCTATTTTTTTTTAACTTTTAAAAATTATAAAATACTAGTTGAACATAATGCAAAACCTTGATAAGTGATACAGTTCTTTAAACTTTAGTAAAAGAGCTAAAATACATACCTCGATCTTTTTATTTTTAGAAAATTTTGGCTTACATTGTTAAACTAACATGGAATACGGATACATTTATAAGTAAGAAACTGAACACGAGGACTAATATAAATTAAAAACTAACTTGTCTTAATGTTAGTAAAACATATTCAATGATATGTAAATAAATTGATAAGTCAAACAATTCCAGTAAAAACAATTTAGCTAAACACCATTTTTTAACGAAAATAGGTTATGTTTCGAAAACGAAATGTAAGCAAAATTAAAAGTTTCTAAAGTTAAAAATGAAAACCTTTGAATTGTAATAACATTCAAAAGTAGTTTTTTTAAAACATTTTTGTTTGGCTAATTTTGTATCAAAAGTTTAATTGCAACTTTTGCATTTTTAACACTTTTATGCATAATATGCCCTTTTTTTTGGGCTGAATATTCTACACATGTGTCGCTGATTGGCTGATCTATTTTCATAGAGATAAAACTACCCAACCGTAAATTTTGATGCTTATATCATATTTTGGAGTCACAAGTTGTTACAAGTTAGCAAAAGACTTAGTTTAAAATTCAAAAATCTTTTCTCAAATATTAAACCTTACTAGTTTCAGAAATTTGTATACATTTTAACTGTAATACATCTGTAGGATGAGAAAAAATTATTAAATAATAATTTAACTTAATAATAATTATTTAATTAGGATTATTTATTATTACTGCTAATATAAGGTTATGAGTGGTGGGTTCATTATGTTGGTTTAAAAATTCACAGTAATTACCTAGGATGAAGTTGCACCAATGTCAAGGTGAAATTATATTGAATTTAATGTCTTTCTAACCATTATTTTAGGCTAAAAATAAATTTTTTATGCTAGCTATGTTTAGTCTGAAATATACTTTGTTTTAAACAAGAATTAAATACATAGTGCACACAAATAAAATTTATTTATGACAAACTAAAGTATTCGATTGATTATGTTTTACAATATCATAATCAATATAAAAAATTGAAATAATTTAATTGCATTATATTGTTTAATAAAAGCAATTATATATTTAAGTTTTAATAATTTATAACTCAATTTATTTACTTATAAATATAAATTTTTAGCCAAAAATTATAGTTAAGAATACATCAAATACAATATAATTTCAGTTAGATATTGGTGCAACATCATACTAGATAATTATCAAATTCACATTGGCTTTTATGTAATAAAATATATATAGGATTGCCACACTTTAATGAGCTCAGAGAAATTTCAAATAATAGAAAATCTCAGGGAAACTCACGAAAAAAAACTCACAAATTTTTGAAATTGAGAACTTTAAGAAACTCAAAGCAGTTTTAAGATTTTTAAGAAAACCTCAGAAAATTTTATAAATAGTTTATTAAAAGTATTTAAGGATTTGAAAAAACTCCAGGAAGGTTAAGGTTACTCACAGAAGATTTTATGACTCAAAGAGTGGCAAACAAGTTTGTATTAGGATTTAATTTATATTATTTCTTGAAGTATTAGCTTATAATATTTACAGTTATAGTTAGTTTTAATTAAGTTCAGGTCAAATGTATAAAATAAAGTTCACAGGGTAACTTAGGCCTCTGATTGTTTTTATAACTTTGTTTTGGATCTAAAACATTGTTTGAACAACAGATATCTAATTTGCCACAAGAACTTTTTGTTAAGGGTATAGGGGGTTAAAAGCCAATCACTTCCATGTTTTTGTTTATTTATATAACTATGATTCTTCCATTAAATAAGCAAAAGGAAATTACAGTTGAGGCCAGGGGTTACATCCATGTAAGATACTCACTAAATTTTTAAAACATATATGTTTTATATTAAAGGGTATCTTTAAGAAGTACGCATCCGTGTAAGGTACGCACAAATTTTTCAAAACATTTATCTATTACATTCAAAGAGTTTCATTAGAAAGTATGCATCCGTGTAAGGTAAGAATAAACTTAGGGGCATAGGGGGGTTAAAACACTTTTTTTAGAAATAAATATTAGTTAAAGGTTAGTTAAACATCAGTTATTCATTAAAAAAAAGTGTAACCCCCCTGTAAAAATAAATTTAGGGGCATAGGGGGGTTAAAACACTTTTTTCGCAATGTGATCTTGTTTTGTATAGTTTTTAATAAGCTACAAGTTGCTTTTTACAGACTTTAAAAATTCAAAATATTTTTTGAGATATAGCCGGTCAAATTCTGAGGCAACAATAGGTTCCATATTCGAGGCACAACTAAAACAGCAAATAACTAGAATTCACTGAAGATATAGCTCCAAGCATTTTTGAAATTACTATCACAAATTTTTATGAAATGTTCCTTGCAATATTTAAAAATACTGGTGCAAGGAAACATTAAAATTATTAAAAAATATATATAAAAAATAAACTGTTCAAAATATAGTTTTAATTGTTTGCTAACAAAAGATCCTAGTAAAGTAACTTCACTGGAATATAAATAAAAACAAATTATACAGTAATCTTCCTTTATTCTACCAACATATGTTTCTGTGTGTCAACGAATCAACACACTTCAACTGGGTTGTTAATAGGAAAGATAACTCCTATTTATCTTTCCTATTAACAACCCAGTTGAAGTGTGTTGATTCGTTGACACACAGAAACATATGTTGGTAGAATAAAGGAAGATTACTGTATAATTTGTTTTTATAAAAAATAAAACATTTTTTTTTGTTTTTTGTTATAAAATTTTTATTTTTTTTTTTTTCAAAAGACTTTTCTAAACATTGCAAGGAACATTTTCTAAAAATTTGAGGTAGTTATCTCAAAAAACCTAGAAGAATATATATTCTTAGTGATTTCTAGTTATTTGCTGTTTTAGTTGTGCCTCCCATAAGAACATATTGTTGCCTCCGACTTTGACCGGCTATATCTCAAAGATTGTTTTGAATTTTTAAAATCTGTAAATAGCATCTTGTAGCTCAGTAAAAACTATATAAAATAAGATCACATTCTGAAAAATGTGTTTTAATCCCCCTATGCCCTTAAACTTATCCTTATCTTACACGGATGCGTACTTCTTAAAGATACTCTTTGATGTAATAGATAAATAATAATTGGCTTTTTATTTATTTTTTTATAATTATATGTGGTTACTTACATAATTATATAAATAAATAAAAATATGGAAGTGGTGGGCTTTGAACCCTAACACAGGTGTTTCTGAGCAAAAATACACTGCTTAAACTTCTCGACCATGTTGTCTGTGGTAAAGTAGCACATTTTCGTTTATTAATGTAAAAATTTTAACAACATTTCAAAAGTTTTTGCATTGAATAATTCATTTATTCATAAATACAAATTCAATAAAAATATGATAACATAATTAATTATGTACCAATTTTGTTAACAAAACAAAACAACTAAATTAACATTTAAATTAATTTAATCATTATATTTAATCAAGTATAATACTTGCTATTTAAAAAACTACAAAACAACAAAACAAAATTATACGTAATACACACAACAAGTTAATACATAAAACAAACAAGATAATTGACTTAGTTTAACTAAATAAAGTAATAGATACTTTAATTTAAACTGTTATGCCTAAGTATAAGCTTAATATTTTAACCTACAATTAATAAAGTTTTTTGAATCCTACGCCTACCCCTTACACTCATTTTATTTCTAAACTATATGGATCTCATAAAACTTACTCCTTTATTAAACTAACTCTTAATTATTTTTGGAGTTTTGTTTTTCAATAATTTTAAAATTTTTTCAACTATACTTTTATGTTTATTATCGCCAAAAAAAAACTATTTTAAGTTTATATTAAAAACTTGCTTGAATATTTTTTTTACTATTTTTTGTTTATATGTGATAAAAATCTCGAATCAAGATGTTTTGTAAGCGTTTTGTGTTATTTTTTATTTAAAATTTTGTTTTATCTGAGTGATTTCAATGAAAACAGCTTAAATACAAATGAAAAATATTGTTTTATAGTACAAAGAATTAATAAAATTCATTACTAAACGGGTTATCAACCAATGAGAATTTAAAATAAAGTTTTTGATTGTACGAACCTTGATTTAATTCCTTTGGTAAACCTGTTTTGAACATATATTTAATATTCTGTCATTTATGTATTAAAGGGTTATAAGTAGAATTCAAAATGTTTTTAGAGTGTATTCTTGTCTCTTAAAACGTGAAATTTTATTTATACATAATTTTTCTATAAACTTCTCATCAAACCATCTTTTAATAATATTTTGATATTTACATACAAAAAATTGATCTCTATATGACGTTTAAACGACGTTTTATTGTTTATTTTATATACAAAATGTACTAAATACCATTGTTTTTATTGAAACTGATTAAGTTATAACGTTTTTAGGTTTACTTATATTTTTCTGAGTTTTAACATAAAAATTTAATCACTATTGATTATTCTATATTTTTTTACCCAAAACTACGTTTCTTTTAATTGTTTATTTTAAAATTTACGTAAATTTGGTTTTTTATAGGTAGTTATTAAAAAATTATTAATACTTAGTGGTTTGTAAAAACACTAATTAAATTATTAAAAACTAACTGTTTTATGTTATATTACTTAAATTAGTTATTTTTCAAGTTAACTTAATACATCTAAGTTTAAAATATTAGAGTTGTTTTAGATTTTTTTTAACAATATGTTTGCTTTTTTAATGTTATCGCATCATTTTGTCCCTGGTTTCGTAATAATTTAAAAACTTAAAATTTTTTTATGCTTTTTAGCGCTACAAATTTTAAACAAATCAGCGACGCATTGGTGGAATATTCAGCAGATTTTTTTTAACATAAAAACTTACAAAACTATGTCATATAAGTTCAACACTATTCAAAATTGAAAACTCTGACAACTCTTAAGGTACCATTTTTTGCTTAGAAAATTTTAAAGCAGTTGTTTTTAATAACAAAGAAATTAGGCATATCTTAGGGGAATTTGAAGCTTACACTAGATATAACGGATTTTTTAAAAAGTCACACTAAATATTCCACAGTTTATGGTTTAGACCACAAATAAAGGTTTTAGGCCTATATGAGGACAAATTTGGAATTTATACTTAATGTTACAGAAAACTTTTGAAATTACATATAATTTGGATCATGCCGGAAGCTTTTTTTTGAAATGAGGTCTTGATCTGATGAGATTCTAATTTTAAAGGTCTGGCAGATCATTAGTCTAAAGACGCCCCTGCTATAGGTAAAATTTCGGTTTCGGTTTCGATTTAAATACATATCTTGAAATGTTTTCATGTACTGGCATTTTCATATGAAAATTTTATAATCTCTGATTTTAAAATTACATCGTTTTTTAGTTAATAATTTAAGCATACTTTCTTTTCTTCCTTTTTCAATTGTTAAAATGTAGCATAGACTGAAGACAACCAGCAGCCTCTGATTTTATAATTACAACATAGATTTTATTTCTCATAACTTATTTTATTGTTACCCCATTTTTACGACTCAAGAACAGAGAAATAGTTTTGATTCAGAGAAATAGTTTTGAAAGTATCATTAGTCATTCATTATTTCTGAACTATTTTAATATTTTGCCACGGTATTTTTTTTTAAATTAAGAAAAATAAAATTTATTTGCAAGTTGTGTTTGTTATGTAACTTCAATGTGTATATTAGTAAATGACTTGAAAGATTTAAAATTTCATCGTAAGTGAAGCTGATACAAGCTTGTTTTTTTTTTTTTGCAAAACTCCGATTAGTTTCAAAAACTATCCTAAATCTTAAGATAGTTTAAATAATTTTAAATCCAATTTGTTTCCTTAAAATCAAACTTTCCTTTGAATATTTAAACCTTTTGGTACTATAAGACCTTTACAAAGTGTCTATGTTTAAATAACAGTTACTCATTTTCACCTATTGGCTCTCACTACAATATTTTTCTCGGAAGTTCATACTAGTTTGGTGTCAGGCTGCGTTTTTGCTTGAAAGTGAGGCAGCCCCGTAACAGTTAATATGACATGATAACTTTTTCATGAGCTATATGAGTAAAAACTTGAAAAGGTAAATCAGGTTTTATAACTCTTTTTTAAAGTGTTAGTTATACATACAATGTTTTCATACAAAACAAATATTACTAATAGTCTAATATTCTTTTTATCAAACCTAATCTTTAATTGTATTATAAAAAATGCTGCATTTAAATTTTGTTTAAAAAAGAATTACTTTAATTACTCGATTTAAATTTTAATTTTAAACAAACAATTTTTTACACTTCAGTTCGTAATTGGCGTAGCGAAAATGATTACTTTGACAACTCTGATTGAAACAGTAAATAATTTTTTCATTTTATAAAAAGTTTTGTTTAAATTTATTAATCGTTGTTTTACTAAAGAACCAAAATCAGTTTTACTCCGCTTAAAAAACCGAAAGCTGACCTAAGTACCACATTCAATTTACAAACTTATAAGATGATTGGTTGTGATGATTTATTTAGTATTTTTTGACCCTTGATACAAAACTATAATTCGTTAGTCTAAAAATTTAAATATTCATCGTATTTAAAATAAAAACGTACTACATAATTTGAATTGATTGCTAAAGGATATTGAGATTAAAGTTTCATACATTTAGGGTGAACCAAACTGAACTGGTTTAAATATTTATATTTAGAAAAATATTCAAGTTTTAACTTTGGTTCATACAGTACTATTGAAACGTTTTTCTTCTGCAATATTGTAATAACACCTTTTGAATATTTATGTTAGTGAGCGAGAAAAAAAAAATAATTATTTTAGCAAGTTATAGTTTAAATAAAACAATATGGACAACAACCAACTCAACGCAAAATGGCCGAAAAGTTTTGAAGGGAGCTCTCAACTTCCGGGAATTCCCAACATAGGTTACACGTGTTTCGCCAACTCGACGATGCAGGTCCTCAATCACACTCCCGCTTTCATCAACCACTTTAGAGATTATTCTTGTGACTGTAAAAAGAAGGCGGACTGTGAGGATGACGGAGATTGCGATGGAAACTCGGAAAAAAGTCCCGAAGTGGAGAAAGCAAACGAAGAGGATTGCTGCACTTGCCTGACAAAGGAGTACGTCGCGCATCTCGAAGAATGCAACAGGAACAAGACCTGCGTTAACGCCAAAGTAATGAGGAAATTTTTCACGTCTGTCTTTCGAACAACGTCGAACACGATGCAGATCGGAAGCATGGGAGACAGGGAAGAGCTGCTCATGCACCTGGAAAGCAAACTGGAAGACGCGAACAAGAACAGCATCATAAGAGACGTATTCTACAGCAAACTGGCGGTAGTCTACCGCTGCAAGCACTGCGGAAACGAACGTCGGTTGTCGAAGGCCGAGCAAGTGTACTTGGACGAGGGAAACGTTGTGAAAAACCTCGCCGAACTGAGCAAAGAGAAAGATTTCCATTGTCAGCGCGACTGCGAAAAGTGCCGAGTTAAAAGAGAGCACACCGAAAAGACCGTCTTTGAGAGTCCCCCTCACGTGTTGCAGATCAGCTTCAAACCGCAGTTTGATTTGAACAACCGAAAAAAGACCGAGTTTCCCGCATTTATCAACATAAGGCCGTTCATGGAAGACGCCTGTGGATCCGATGTAGTTTACGAGCTGTACGCGGTTGTGATCGGTGGTTTGCACTACTGGGCTTACTGCAAGGCTCCGAGCGGGCAATGGAACGAATGTGACGACCGCAGCGTTACACAAGTTTCACTGGACCTCGTCTTGAGAAACAAGCATCCCTTCTCGCTGTACTACATGAGATCGACAGGATCATTAAGTCTAGTAGAAGTAAATTGAGCGTTTATCAAAATAAAACAAACTTACTTTCGATCGATATTAATTTTGCAGTCACTTGTTGTACAAAATAAAAAGTTAGTAGATAGTTTTAATAATAGTATGTGAAGCATAATCTTGAAAATCTTATTATGTAGGCATTATTCAATGGTAGTGTCTAATATCTGACCTGGTGTTTAAGTTTAGGATAAATGTTAACAGTTTAATTTAGTTAAGTATTTCAAGTGTATTACTAATTAGGTTGAGTTTAAACTGACAAAGTTTTGTTAAATATAGCTTTAAGTGGATATAGCTAAATTTAACTTATTTGATAAGATATTAACTAGAATGTAAAATCTATGCAAGTTTATTTGTGAATTTTTATATTTATTCAATTTCTAAATGTATTTTTTTATCCAATTAGTTGAGTTTATCATTGAATATTACGCAACCACGAGTAAGTACAGCTCTTATATTTTCGATTTTTTATTTCTAAGTTAACTTTTGTTGTAAATTTTCAGCTACAATAGTTCAGCTAAACTCAGCTAATTAATTTCTAATGTAATATTTAGCAACATATTTTAATGACATTAACTTATAAAAAATACCAACCTTAAAGTTAACAATCTAAATAAAATTAAAACTTTTAGAGCTAAAGAATAACAATCCCAAAAAGAAAGAATTTAAATTGTATACTTTGAAATTTAGCTTTGTTTTATAAAAGTTTAAAATAATTCGTCTAAATTACAAACAGTTAGTACTTTTGTTGAAAGTAAAAAGTTTTGTACACACCTCTTTAATGTAAAAGTATTAATTTATTCAAAAGTAAACTAAATAAGTAACTGCATATTTAAGTGTAGCAAATAAGATAGAAAATTTTAACATTACTAACACATAAAAATATATTCAAGCTTTGTTTATTTTAAGAAAAGAAACAGTAAAAAATACTCTAAATTAGTGACAACAATAAGTCTTCATAACTAAAATTGTAAAGTAAAAATTAAAAACTTTTTACAAACTTGAATGACATTTTTATTAATTTTAACCTCACCATACAATAAATAAAGTTTTTTATAATCAGTAAAAATAAAAGAGATAAAAATATTAGTCGTTGTCTTTTCAACTCGAAACTTTAAAATCAAATTTATTTTCATAAATAACAGTTTTAATCTAAGTGCAAAAAAGATTTCATGTCAGTATTTACTTATCCTTTCCGATGTTTGTATAAAAATATAAAACTTTTGTAGCTTTCTATTTTCTTTGTAAGAAATTATTTTAAAATGATACTTTAACAATCAAACTAGCATATTTGAAGTCTTTCAAGTTTAAAGTGGTATTAAAAACTTGAAAATATATTAAGAATAAAAGAAGTAAATATAATTTTTTTTTTTTTACAAAATGATAAGTGCATCCAAGTCTTAATTAGAAATTTATCTTTGTAGTACAATATAAAATATATAGCGTGTGTTTTAAGTTTTTTGTTATGGTTGCTTTAAATACAAGTCACCATTTATTAAATTTTGTACGTGTTTTTAGTAAGTTTTTTGCATCATTAAAAACACTGCTAAGTTAAAAAAAAAGAAAGATAATTTATTTAAACATAACTAAATGTATAAAATAGTTTTAAATCTTATGAATGTTGGTTCGCTTAGATTTCTTATACAAAATAAATAGTTTTCAAAAGGCTTAGATTAGAGAAAAAAAAGGTAAAAAAGTCTAAAAATAAATAAAAATACAAAAAAAAAAAACTTAACTTATACTTAGAGCGAAAACAAAACTTATTTTAATTTATTTATTTATATACTTTCAAAAATACAAAACCTATAGTTACAATATAGTTGTTGTTTTATATAACTTATTATAAATATTAATTATTAATCAGTAATTAAAATAAATGTGTAAAAAGTTACAAAAAGAGATTTTAATAAGAAGAAAATATAAACATAACATAAAAGTGCTTATAGAGATTTAGAAGCACAATGTTGATTTTTAAAATTTAAAATTAAAAGTTTAATTTTTTTGTTACATTTTCTAAAACATAACATTGGTAAAAATATAAAACTATCTAAGTTCTTAGATGAGTAACAACAAATATTGGTGTCAATTAAACAATAGCCTCAGGAGCTTTTTCGGTTTTAAAGATAAAATGCAGAATTTAAGAAAATATAATGCACGTTTAACAAAATGTTTGTTGTGAAGCGTTGAATGGATAAAGTAGTCTTTCTACAAAATGTGACCGAGGTACAAATAAAAAACAGTGTTGCAAACATATTTTTTAAATACAAAAACAAACTAAATTGATTAAACTAACTTTGTATTACACTTTTCCTTCAAAACATTTAATATATAGCAGTTAGATATAAAATAGCCTTGCCAGTAAGTATTAAGAATTAAATCTTAAATCAAGTATTATATTTCAAAAGTTGATCTTTTGGTTTAAAAAATAGTTTTCAAATGAAATTATAAAGTTCATAAATATTGTTTACCTTAACTTCTACACCCAAATTTCAAAAACTGCATTATATTAAATTTATACATATACTCAAACTACTCTAATTAAAACAAATTTTACAACATATTTGTTTTACTAAAAACTTTAAGAAACATGATTTAGGAGTTACAAAAAATCTTAGACAGCATATAGACTTAAACAAGTATAAGCTATATATAAAATAAATCACAATTTTAGATATGCTAGAAAAGCTTTTAACAATGAATAAATACTTAACTTTAGAACAACTATGTAGCAATAAAAAGTTATAAAATTGTTATGAAACTCTTCAAAATCGAAACTATCTTTACATCTAGAACATTTCAAACAAACACAAAAACAATACTAAAACTTTTCAAATTGTGAACATTTGAAAGATAAACAAGAAAAAAACATGTACAGTTAAAAATTAACAGCACAAGTTTTATAACAAAAGGCATTAAAAAGTTGTAAGGCTTGCTTAAAAAGTAAAAGTTTAAAACATAAACTAAAAATTTGATTATACCGAAAGTATTAAATTAAAATTCAATATGAAAAGGATACTGTTTACTTGACAAATCTTCAACAAATGGATAATACCTAAATCCACAATCTAAAGATTCGAGTAAACTCAAATCATCATTATCAAGGCTGAAATTGAATATATCACTATTTGCAGCTATGTGTTTTAAGTTTGCCGATTTTGCCAAAACTAAATTATTGTCCTTTTCAATTTGCCACCTTAAGAGAACTTGAGCAAACGACTTTCCATGTTTATCCGCTATTTTTCTGACAGTTTCATCTTGGGTAACTTTTTTACAATTCTTCATAAGCTGCCCTCCCAATGCACCAAAGCCAGTCAGCAAAATTCCGAACTTCTTACAAAAACTGGACAACTCGCGCTGTTGCAAGTAGGGATGAACTTCAACTTGGTTGGTGACTGGCTTGATCTTGCAACTTTCAACAATCTCCAGTATTTGCTCGCTGTTGAAATTCGAAACTCCTATGCTTTTCGCCAGGCCCAACCCGGAGCACTTTTCCATTTCAACCCAAACTGTGGAAACTTTTGTGTCATTGAACAAAGCGTTTCCATCTTTGTCTTTTATGTTTTCCAACGTTGGCTGGTCATCAAACATTGGTACCTTTGATACTGGAGAATGCACCAAGTACAAGTCAACGTAACTCAGACCCAGCAGGTCCAAGGAATTTTTCAAAGCAAGCACAACCAAATATGGTACATTGCAAGCTCCTGGCAGCTTGGTGACCACAAACAGTTCTTCTCTTTTTATGCCAAACTCACTCATCGAGTCCCTCACTGCCCGGCCAACCTCACGCTCGTTTTCATAAAAAGCAGCAGTGTCAATGTGCCTGTAGCCGATTCTTATTGCTTCTTTAACCACTTGATAGCAGGTGTCTTCTGTTAGAGCATAAGTTCCTAGGCCTAGAACTGGACATTTTACTCCATTGTTAAATTCAACTTCAGGTATTTTGCACGTTTTAGACATTAACAAACCAAGTGGTAAAACAAAAAAAAAACCTGCTAATCATTTTAAAGTTTACTATTAATTTAAACTTCTTTAATGTTTAACTTTTTATCTTTAAAATAGTTTATGTAGTAAAACTGAAGTTTTATTTTTATTGAGTTTTAAATAATTTTAGCTTTATCTCAGTTTATAATTAACTTTTATTTAATGAAAAAAAAGAACTTCAAAACTAAATATATCTTTATTATAAAAACATGTAAAAAAGTAAAAAAACTTCAATAATAAGTAAATAAACTTAATGATTATTGCTATTAGTAAGTTTTTTTAATTGAATTGTTTAAGCTTGGAATATTAAAATTTAATTTTAATATTATAGTTTATTTTTATAATAGTATAACTCTATAGTTGTACACAACACATATACTTTTAAAATAGAAAAAAAAGTAGCTTTTAATAAATTTTACATTATGTTAAGTGTTTTTATTTTCTTGTTAACAAAAAATAAAAGAAAATCATTATCAAACAATTAGATTGTGTCAGCCTAAGTTTTTTGCTCCTTTTTTTTATAAAAAAATAATATATAATAAAAATCTAATAGCCTAAAATAATCAATTACAACTTTGTCTGGTAACCCTATATACAGAAAACTAAATTGTTAAAATATTTCAAAATTATAGAAAGACATCATTATATTTCATTACATTTAAGTTATTGCAGCTATTAATTTTTAACAACTTCAGTTGTAGCAAAAAAAATATTGTTATATTATTTCCAAGTACTTGTAGGAAGAAATTCTTTTTTTTTATAAAAACAGAGAGTTGAAATTAAGAATAAACATGACAGTGGTTTGCAATGATTATGGAAATTTTTTATATCATTGTTGTTTATAAAGTGAGTTCAAATTTCTTATTTAAATATTTGTTTCTTGTGCTACAACAAAGTGATATTTTTTTAATAAGACATTTTTGATAAATTTCAAACTTAAAACCGGTGGTTGTAGCTGCAACAGTTTCTCTGACATTGAATCATGTACAAGAGTGATATAAAGTATTACTAAATCAAAGAAAACAAATTTTAGATTAGTTTGAACTAAAACTGTATGTTATAATCTATAACTATATTTTACTTTTTAATATAACTCCTAAAGGATTCAAATTTACATAAAATGTTAGACAAAACTAGAAAAAAAAAATCAAAAATTCTCCAAGTAGTTTTGTGTAACAAAGAATTAACACATAAAATGTATATACAAACAGATAAAATATGAAAACAATTTCTTAACTTTCTGGTCCTGCACATGCCATAGTTTTAACTTGGCTAGATGCTATTTTTGCTATCTGAACATATACTTGCTTTTTAATAGGTACATCTAACTCTTTATAACTTTACTGAATACAAAATGTTTTGCTTGCAGATAAAACTTGCTTAAATTTTCTGCAGTTTATGGGAACAAATCTAGACTTTTTTATACATCCCACATTCCAATAATAAATCTTCATAGCAAAAATACTGTAGGTCTAGCCATTATAGTTTTTTATGTTTAGGTAATGAATCAGCTTAGTTAAAGGGTTAGAGTAATTGAAACACAAAACGTTCTAAAAATGTTAGTATTTTTAAATATGTCATGTTATAAAACAAATTATGTAATTCTGCAGCTTTTGTTTAATTGTAATATTTTCTTCTACCTTTATATATCTAAAAAGCACAATCAACTACAAGTTAAAAATTTATTTAAAAACAAGCTAAAGATCATAAAATATATGACTCAAAAAAATTTTGTTGATATAATACTGAAATTATAAAAAGTTTGTATTAATAGAAAATCTTAAACCAAATGTTCCAAGTAATCCAAAAACCAAATCATTAGTAAAAAAAGCAGTAATCCAATGATCAATAAGGAACTTACTAATTTTTTACCAACACAGAAACATTCAATACAATTTGAAGTTTATACAATAAGGCATTGTCAATAAAAAGGATATTGCAATAAAACCCATTCTAAAACTAATAAAAATAATTTTAATGTATCTATTTTGTAATTTAATGAAAAATTAAACCTGTAAATCAAATTTTTACACTAGTCAAAATGGAATTTCTTAAAACTAGTAAATTTCTTAAAGACAGTAAGTTGAGAAAAAGTTTTAACTCAGGCACTTTCAACATTTTTCAATTTTAAACTGACATGTCTCAATTTAGACTGACACATTCTTTAATATTTCATTGGCACTAAGTTAGGCTTATAACTGAATAACTTTCAGTTTAATTTTAACAGAGTAACTGATCAATAATAGAACTTATTTTGATCAGTTATTTTGGTACATTTTTTAATATCTTCATTTTCAAATAAATTAGTTAGTTATCATCCCTAGAATACATTTTAACTATTTTAGTTGTTGGAACTTTAATTGTCATGTAACTGCTACAAAAATATTTGAATTTTTTAATGTTCAGAGTGGTACGCTACATACTTAATCTTCAACTTATATATGTAAACTTTAAGTAAAGCACACTGATAAATTCATTTTATAACATTCCTCTCTTTGAAAATAATCTCTGAATGCATCAAAAGTACATTACTGATTAGGAATTTAGTAATAACACTAAACTTCTTCATAATTAAGTCTGCAAAATTATAAAAATCTCATTAAATAGATCTCTCAGAAGGGTATCTTATGAATCATATTAAAATTTATAAGACAAAATTTTGTAACTACAAAAACCAAGTGATTTTTGTGAAAAAAAAAATTATAATTCAAAAAACTACTGCTAAAAAACTTATTCTCAATACTTTTTTTTTTAATTATCAAGTTTATAAGAAATGATAAAACTAACATTTACTGATACTTCCAAGAAAAATATTTTGTCTTATTTGGCCTTACCAGTTTATAAGAATACAATTAAAGAATGATCTCCTAGATATACAAATTATGATCTTACTTATCTGGATCAAGCTAATTTAAAAAAAAATTAACTTTTAAAATAATTTCTAGTATGTTTTTATATTACCTACAACAGGAATAGGAAATTTTCTAGCCAATAGGCTAAAATAAATAAACAATAATTTTTTATAAATTATTTCTTTGTATTTTCATTAAATTTAGTACATTATTGATACACTAATATTTTCGACTGATCTGGCATCATCTAGAAAAACAATGTTGCAGACATATTACAAAATAAAATAGTGTAAGTTTTGGTGAGTTATATATATTTTGCAAATGGTACAATACATTTTTAGATCTAAAAACTCAAAGCAATAGTGTGCATAATCATCTTTAGGTACCGTATAAAAATAATTTGAACATTTGAAGAGTAAACTTGTTTAAAAAACATCAATTTTAGTTGCTATACACAAGCTATTTTCAAGCTAATAAAAACACTAAGTGCTTTAGTTCACAGTTTGTATTTTCCATGTCCTTAATGTATGGATATGTTCGAGGTAAAAATTAGTTTGATTAACAACTTCTAGATTGTTTATCATATTGTCAACTTCAATCTTAAATGATATTTTTTTTATATATAAATTTTAAAAAATTTTAATGTACTGTAGATACCTACAACTTTCAAAATATTTTTCTAAAGTAATTTAAATAAAATGAGAAATTTGAAAAATTTAAATACTAAAACTATAGAAAATAAACAAAAAAGCAGATTATAGTTAAAACATTTTCTTAAAATAACTAAAGTAATACATTCTAGTTAAACTTTAACAAAGTTAATTGACTTACTGTAAAAAAAAAACTATCTAAGGTGACCAAAAAATGTACCAAATAACCTTAAAATGTCCTAAGTCATTCAGATTTTTTTTCAAATCTTTAAAAAAGCTTTTATTAACTAAACAAAAAATATTAAAATCAAGTTCTTCTACAAAATTCGTTATAAAATAACAAAATATTAAAACTCAAAAAAAAAGCTAATCAAAATATTTATCAATAACCAAACATTATTTTGACTTCATTTAAACTCAGGACGACTTAGGATAGTTTTGATTTCTTATTAAGATCTCAGAATGCTTTTAAGGTATTTAAAAATCTCAGAACAAATTATTTTCAATATCTAGGATGAAATTTAGTTGATACAGTTTCAATATTTTTTAATATAACCAATTTTGTTCAAGAATATGAGTTTTATTGATTTTGAAATGCTTATATAGAATTTTTTAACCTTGTGACTAGTTCTTTACTGTTCTTAGAAATAACATTGAAGTTTTTGTTTTACATCAGAAATTTGAATAATCATGATTTAGGTTTATATTAGACTGTTAAATTAAAATTGAACTTGAAATTGAAGTTAATATTGAAGTTAATAAATATTCATGTGAGTACTTAATGTGGTTAGATAATATTAGTCAATTAAAGTGTTTAGAAAAATTCAAACAATTTTCCTTTATATATAAAGGGTTGCCACTTGTTTTTTACAAATTTTTTCCAGATTTTCCTAATTTCTTCCAGGTTTTTAAAACTACACATTTCTGGTTTTATTTTGAGTTTAAAGTTAAGTCTAAGGTAAGAAACTATGTTAAATAGTAAAAAAACATTTAAAAGATATTGTTAAGCTAATTTAAATGTCTTTTAATAAAAAAAATGTTTGATGATGACAAAAATTTTTCATTTATATGATAGATTTTTTGAGTCAATTCGAAATTTTACTACTAACATGTGGAAATTGTTAAAATTCCAGGTTTTTTGTTCAGAATTCCAGGTTTTTCAAGTTTTTTTTTCAGAGTTTCTCAAATTCCAGGTTATTTTTGCCTAAATTGTCAAATTCAAGGTTTTTCAAGGTTTTTCCAGTTAAAGTGGCAACCCTGTATATAAACTTAACTGAAATAGTTACACAAAATTATTCTTTTTTTTCTTAATTGATTTAAACTTTTAATGCTTAATATTTTAAAACAGTATTTTTAAACAAGTTTAGTGAAGATCTAATTCAGAAGCATACACATACAACATTACTTCCAGTTATTAAGAAACATAATTAAAATTAAGTATAAGTAGTCTCACTATAGGCTTAAAAAATTTCAAGAATTTAAAAAAATAATGATGACTTAAGGCAGTTTAAGGTCACTTAGGGAAGTTTTTTTTTGACTTAGGGAGTGACAAACTTGAAAAACATAAAACTATACAGAGATTTTCATAAAAAGAAAACTATCCTGTGTCAGAATTAGTTTAAAAATAAAATTCTAAATATCTTAATTTATCCTGAGCTGTCCTGAGACTTCCATAAACTTTAAAATATCCTTAGTTATCCTGAGTGTGTGGCAACTCTTTAATTAGAACATATCAAGCAAACCAGGGTTAGGATCAACTTGGACTATCAGGGAGCAATAGTTAGTAAATTCACATATCAAATGAGTTGTAAAATAATAACAAGGCAAATTTTTATAAAAAGGGGTATTGTTTTTTTCTGCTAAGTTTGGAACCCTGATGTAGATTTCTAAAGTTTTTAAAGAATTATTATATATTTTAGGACTCAATTTTAGCACTTTTCTGCAATGACCTTTATACCACTTAATTAAATAATCAATTATGAAGGTAAATACCAGGCATGATGGCATATATAAAACTAAGAAGCTGTAACATTAAAACTGTTTTTCAGTAATTTTATAAAAATCTGTAATAATCATTTTGTTTTATTTAAATAAGTATAACTGTGTTATCTAATATGGTATTAATAAAATCTTTAAAAAAAAAATGATTGTAGTGGGAATACTAAAGCTGATAGTTTTAAACTATAAATAAACATATATTATAGTAAGTAGTATAAATATGTACTTATACTTTTAGAAAATTAAAAGTAAAAGTTTCAAGTAGTTAATATTTTTTGTTCATACATTCTAAAACTATACTTTATAGGTTAGATGTACTATTTTAAGCTTAATTTTTTTCTAACCAGCTTAAAATATATGTACTTTTGCATTTATATTAACTAAAAATCAGTAAATTTTAACTAAATGCTGTTCAGTAACATTTGAATGTTATCACAAACTTTTTAACTTATTAGATTTATTTTACGGTGTCATAATAAAGTAGTATGCTTTCATTTCTTTATAAAGAACTGAATAATATTTATACTTGAGTATGAAACTTGATGACCAAGTGGTTTTTTAGTTTACCTAGGTCCTTGAACAAAAATTTCAGTGATTGTTGCTTTTTTCATAGTTTACATAGTAAAAAGAGCAACAAAAACATTGGCAAAAAATTAAAGGAAAAAAACGATTAATAAGAATGTAAATTACAACAAATGTAATTAAACTATAATAATTTAATTAAATTTGTTGTAATTCACATTCTTATTAATTGTTTTTTCCTTTTATCAATTTTTTATCTAGGAAATGGCCAAGGCAAATGATAGTGTAATATACATCATTTTGTTTTGGGGCCAAATCTTAAAAGATATTAACATTATTTATAAAATAACTATTTAAGAGTTTAAATAACATGCAAACTAAGGGAAATCAAAAAAAAAATTTTTGGTTATAAGGTAATATGAATGAAAAAAAGAAAAAAAAAACCTTTATTTTTGGAGGGACCCCATGAAATAATTCAAACCCCAAACCAAATTTTATTTTTCTTAAATTAAAGACAAAGGTGCGTTCTCTAAGATAAAAAAAAAAATTTTAGATAGCTTTTAAGATAAGGAAAATAATTGACATTAAAGTTTTATGTTTTTTGAAAAATTTATAAATTTGCCTATAAAATTAACTTTATGCTCATCAAAATTTTGCATAACAAATAGCTGCCTATTTTATTTCGTTTTGTGGAAATTTCCCTCTACTAAAGCCAGATAATACTTAACTATAACCACTTAACAAAAAACAGATTTTACAATCGAGTCAAATAATGAAATAAAAAATAATTGAAGTGATCAATTTTGCTGACTCAGCAAAATTGATTATCAGACTGACTTTTAACTTAAAAATTTTTTAAGTATACTAGCCCTCAATTGACATAACAACTATTAGAATTTTGACAAATTTGGTTGCCGAAAACGTTTCCTGCACTCTTGCAAGGTTAGTGTCTTATAGTATTCATTGCATAGTTAGGTGTAATATAAAATTGGTAAAAAATTACAAAATTAAGGTATAATTTTTTTTTTTTTTATAAAAGTACAATGAGCTTCTACAATTTACTGAAGCTTGAGATGTCCAGTAACTTTATCAACAACTTTATCGGGAGCAGGTCCGACTCCCAGCACGGTCATCGAACCCGCATCCACCTGAGTCCTTCCCGCGTCACGGACCAACGCGAACGGAATGTTGAGAAACGACGCGTGATCCCTCAAAGCTTCAAGTTGCTTTTCTGATCCGCACTTCACCACAACTTTCGGCTGCCCGCACTTTTCCCAACACCTCACGTATTTTCCGTGGTTTCGTGTTGCCAGCTTGTAGCAGTCTAGAGTGGCGTGCGAGCACTGAGCCGCGATCTTGCCTTTTCCCATCTGCAGGTCTTGCCTGACCACAAGAACCATTTTGCAAGACGTCACGGACTCTTTGTCGAGTTTCAACATTTCGGTGTTCTTCGTATTACATTCCGTACTTCTACTTGCGTTTTTGGCAATAAGATGGTTTACAATATCGCCGTAGTTTGTATCGGGAAAAGCCTTTATGCAGAACGATTGCAGCTTGTTAACTATCTCATCAGTGCCAGCACGACTAGAATAATTGTTGCTCGAGGCTTGTGCTGGCTTATTGGATTGAAAATTTTTTTCATCAACAGAATTTTCATTCAGTTTATTTTCAAGACGTATAACGACATCGTCCGATGCTTTATCTATTGTTTTTTGTCGAAGGCTTCCTTTTACTTTTTTGTCCTTGAGAAGCTTATCGAACTTTGAAACTGCAGAGTTTATTGCCTTGTCGACTTGCTCATTTGATTTGGAGAGTTTTAGTTTTTGCAGAACTTTTGTTCTTACTTGTCCGGTTAGGGTTATTGGGTTGTTCTTCGCTGTTGCTATCATTTCAAACAGCTCTTTTTCGGTTACGTTCATTTTGATTAGCGGTGCTGATAGAGTGTTAAAAAATTTCTGAAAGTTGATTGTTATACGATTATTGTTTTTAAATAGTTTTAAAAGTATTTAAAATCTTATGGAGCTCTAAGTTACAATGAAACTTAATCAATTGTATAAAATATAAAGCATTATTATATAATGTAAATATTAAGCTACTACATTATTGAAAATTATACATTTAAACTTTAAGAATAGATAAATACATGATCTATCAGCGTTTGATATATTTCAAAACAATCTTTTTGTATTAAAAGCTTAACTAAATAAGTTATAAAATACACGTAATGTATTAAAGAAATCTTAAATATTAATATCTTAATTAATTATTAATTAATTTTCACGTTTAATGTTGTAAAACAACTTTCTAAAAACTATATTTATTAGCAAGTTTAGTGTAAAGAAACAACACACAACAAAATACATTCCTTAAAAAATTTAAGGTAATACTATAGACATAGTTACATAAGTATATTATGCTCACTACAGCTCTAATTTTTCTAAACTTTTTGTAAATATTTATACTAAAGAACTTTTTTGAAGTAAGTTTTTCTATAGTTTAATAAAACTTCATTTTCGAGATTATTTAAGACTAATTGATTATACTTAGTTAGTTAGTTACAAAAGTTGCTAATATTTGCATTATCTAAATAGTCTTATTGTAAAGACAGCTAAGTTTACAAATAAGTTTTTAAAACATTTATCCAGCAGAGTTTATATACAGTTCTTTAAAGCATTGGTTATCACGGTGTGCACCAATGCACGAAAACTTATGTAGGGTTAAATGAAACTCATTTAGAAACTTACACTAGATGTTTCATAATTTAAAATTAAAGTAAAAAGTTTATGATGCCAGAAAAATTTTAATGCAGCAAAACGTTTTTGGTAGAAAACAAAAATTTGATGCAAGAAAGTTTCTTACTTAAGAAAAAATTTCTGATGCAATAGAAAAAATACTTTTTTTGGAACTAGGGTTTTTAGCGAGGGTTGCACAGAAGCTTTCATTCCAGTAAAATGTTCACATACTCAAATTACTTTGAAGACCACTGTTTTAAAGTACTACTAAAAAAATATAATAAGGGCTTAAGTATAAAAGTTATCAAAAGTTTCTTAAAAGATAAAAAAATGAAGTATTTATCAAGCTCCATTAAATTAGTTAAGAATATACTGTGATTAAACTAAAAAAGATAAGTTGAAAAAATAAAGCTTAAAGATAAATATCTTTATTTAGTTTATTAACCTTATACACAAAAACTTTTGAATTACACATTAATTTTTTTATTGTGTATTAAGCATTTTATGTAGTGTTCAAATGTTGTGCAGAATTAGAATTATAATCATATAGGACAAAATTAAACAAAATTGAACTCAACAACAGAAAATTAAAGAAATAAAGCAGTAAAGATACTTAAACAACAAAAAATACATCACAATAGAATAAGTTTAAATATATAAAATTATAAATGGAGGCATAGAGCCGCGGGATCAGTTTTTAAATATTATAATTTTCTCTGTTAAATTTGGCAATGGCCATTCTTCCCAAATTGCATATGGTGCACATTTCTGTTTTTTTTTGGGATTACATAGTGTTTTAAACATAATGGCTCATGAGACATTCCTGCAATTTAGTTTGTTGCTTTTTTTATATTAGTCGACGAATTAGTATGTTTGGGTTTACTTAGAGTTGAAACTGTTTTTGTGCTAGTTGTAAGTTGTCTTAAAGAATAACCCTTTAGTGCTTAAAAACTTTTAAATCTATTTGATTGGAAATCACAGCTTTGTATATTTTTTTACGCATGCATTGTCCATTAAAGTTGGTTGTTTCACAATCTTTCTTTCAAACAAAAAACAATATTATAGTATAAATAATACAAAATACTAATCAAAAGTCTCATACTAAATTAACTATGTTTTTTATACAGTTTTAATAAATTTTAAATGAAGCAAAATACATACCAGAAACAATTAGAAACTTTTATTAAAATAAGTTCACATACATTTTCAAAATTAAAGATCACAGTGTTTTAACAGCTTTACAATTAAAGTTGATTTTTAGCACTTTTGATTAGCTTAAAACAACTAAAAAAAATTTATTGTAAATTATAAATTAAATATGCAACTTCTAAAAAGGGAAAAACAAATCAAACATGAAATATTAATTAATCATACATTGTTTTTAAAATAATTAATAAGAAAACTTTAGAAAAATAAAAAATAAATATAAAATAGATTCATATAAAGCTATTACAAAACGCAACTAAAAAGTAAAAAATATAACAAATATTATACAATTAAAAAACAAAAATTTGCAAAAGTAAAAATTAAGCTCAAGTAAAAATAATCTTTATTAGTCTGTAATATTGAATTTTTCATATTATATGCATTTTAGTTTAAAAAAGTAAAAAAAAAACCTACTCACTCCTGGATAATCTTAAGCAAAGTTTTAGAAGTTTAGTTTAAAAACATAAAATATATGAACTAATAAACAAAAAACTCTTATCAACATACCAAACTAACTAAAATTGAAGAGTAAGTGAAATATTAAATCTTAAAATCTAAAGTTATTAGAAAAAAAGCCAAAATGTTCACACAAGCAGGGCAGAATTATAAACCAGAATTCAAAAATGTGAAAAGCTTTCTAAGTAAAAATAATAAACTTATTTATTTTTTCTACCTTTTTAATTTTGTATGTAATTTTGTAATCTCATATGACGTACAACATCTAAATTGTATGTTTAAAAACAATGACTTATTCTTGTATTAAGCTTAAACTACGGCCCATGGGTAATTTCTGGCCTGTTAAACAAAAAATTATGGCCGGCGACGTATTTCAATTTAAAAAGAGCATGTGCAAAACAAGTAAATTTATAACTTTTAAAGTGCTTCTGCTCTAGTTACCCTTGCTCGAGATCAAGTTGTCACTACATGTTTTATTTTTCTCGCATTGAAGTCAATTTTCAACAATGCAAGGTAGTTATTTTTATTGCACGTGGTATTTAAGTTCAATCAGCTATCATTTAAATCAGCCATTTAAAAAAATATAAATTGAAAATTTATATATGTTTAGAATTCATCTGAAACAGATTGAGCTTGCAATTCCTAAGAAAGATTTGTAGGTTAAATATGTTAGTATAAAAAGTGAACAAATTTGTCAAATAAATTCAATGAAAAAGCACAAAACTGATATTAATTGTAAATTTCCTTTTCTTTTAAAGGTGGAACAACAGCTCAAACATTCCTTATCACCTGTCGCCTCCGGTTTAAATTAAACAGAAGGGTTTATACAATAATACTTCAATACAATTTTGATTTGAAACAGTTTTCCGTTTTCTTTTTGTTTAATTTACAAATTATTGGTGTCAGATAGAGACTTTTTTAAACTTGGCCTGCGAAATACTGTTTCCAGTAAATGTGGCCCGTCGCTTGTAAAATGCTGCCGACCAGTGTTGACTACACAACAGCAAAAAACACTAATAATAAACTTATAAGCTTAAAACAGAAGTCTGTAGCAATATATGAGGAACGGGCAGATTTGTTAAAACAGATTTTTGTGAACTACAGTGTTGATGAAAGGTTTTACCTGAAAATAATTCATATAAAAGAAATTATGTAATCTAATAAACATTCAAAGATAATAAATAAGATAATAAACATATAGTTTACTCAAAAGCCTAAATACACTTTAGTAAACTTTATTTTGAAAATGATATTGCGATTTCATTCCATCACTTGTTTATTCAGCTTAAATGCACTTGGTGAGCCGCAGTTTGCCGACCAAACAAAATATACTGTTGACACAATGGCTATTGTTAGAGTCGGAAAAGTTTTTGAAAACTTATTTAAGACTCAGATTTTAACAAAAAATAGTCAAACTAATGCAAAGTAAGTCTATTATTTTAAAGTATTAAGTGTTTAAACATAAACTAAAACCGTACAAAAAATCATTATAATATATTTTGTTATCGTTGTTATTACGTCAGTTTAATGTTAATGTAAAAGTTGTTTAATTTAGAACTCAACATTATATAATATAAAAACCAGGGGTCGACAGTTTTATGTAACTCGCGGGCCAATTTATCTAGGAAAAATGTCTTGTGGGCCGCACTAGTAAGAAAATACTTTAAGGGCAGCATTTATTTAAAAAAGTTTTAGTAGTCAGTATGATAGTTTTATTCTAGATGAAAAAAAGAGTAAATTGAGCAATATTAGAGCACTAATAAAGAGTGTCTATTGAATTAAGAGCCTAGCTGTAAGTTTTTATTACATTTTTTTTAATGTATATTGGCTGAAATTAAGCTCGCTGGGCCGCAGATTTTGACTTTGAGGGCATTTGGTCCGTGGGCCGCAGTTTGCCGATCATTTTTTTAGTTTGCTCTATGCTAATTAGCAGTATTTTATATAAATGTAATGCCATTTTTACGAATCTAACCAGTAAAGTAAATTATCTTTTGGTTATTAGTTATTTAGTTTAGTTTTGATACTTGAAGTTTGTATGATAACCCTGTAAATAGTTAAAGTTAGATTGCTTGAACTTAACAGAACTTTTTTTTCCTTAAAACTAACGTTTTTAGTTTATACATAGTATAACGTTTGAAAATATTTTGTTAGGGATAAACTAGTTAAATTTTGTTTTCAACTTCTTATTCTTAATTTATTTACAATTTAATCATAAGATTTTAACCAAATAATTTAATTATAAAAGTAGATAACAAATTTATCATAATTAAGCAAAGTATATTGTTAAATTCTAGCTAATTATTTATCAAGTTTTTATAACGCCTTTAAAAGAAATAAGTTGTATGCCTCTAAATGTTGTAAATGAGATTTTTAAATTTAATTTAAATAGTTATTTTTATGGTTACCAAAAAACCTGGAATCCTGGAATTTGACAGTTTAGGCAAAAAACACTTAGAAAAACTTGAAGTTTGTAAAAATTTTAAAAATTTAGAACTTTGTACAAAAATCGTTTAAAAACCTGGAAAAATCAGAAAATTTTAACAATGTTTACATTTTAAGTGGTAACATTTTGATTTGACACAATATATCTATCGTATGTAAAAAAATTGTCATTATCAAGATTTTTTTATTAGAATCTCATTTAAAGTAGCTTTACAGTATCTTTTCAATGTTTTTGTACTACTAAGGTCAGTTTTAACCTTAAACTTAGCTTTAAACTAAAATTAGTCCCAAAAAGTGTAGTTTTAAAAGCTGGAAGAAGTTCTGAAAGCCTGAAAGAAACTTCTTAAAAAATTTTGCAAACCTGCATTATGTAATAAGTTATTTATGCGGTATTCATTTGAAAATAGTTCAAATTATTACTTAATGATATAAATTTATTTCTTTAATATCGGCTTTGTAAAAATGGGCTAGTTGAAAAACTTTTAAGCCATAAACAAATTACAAGGCAATTGAAAATGAAAATACTTAATTTCTACAATTGTGATTATCATTAAATAATAATAGCGTAAAAAATAAAAAATGCTTAGATAATAAAAACTCAAAAAACTCTTAGATAATAAAAACTCAAAAAGCTCTTAGATAATGTAATTCATAAAATGGGAAAGGTTTTTGGCTTTCGAAAAAATGGCTTTCGAAAATTTAAAAATGTTTTATTAAAGTGTTATTTATTTTAAAACAGTAAATAATTGAAAGCTTTAGCAAAATATAAAAAATTAAATTTAATTCAAACAAAGTCTAAAAACTATTTTAACTATAATTTTGAAAGTTAACTAAATATTCAAACTCAGGTTTTCTCAAAGAAGTCAAGTTTAACTATCAGGTTCTAATAACTAAAATCAAAAAAGTTCATAGATAAACTAATTAACAATATGAAAATAAATATTTTTATCTGCTTGGTGATTGGATTATAAAAATTACTTAAAATTTAATTAGATAAAGTTTTCGTTTGTGAAGAATAAAAAACGGAAAATTTAAATACACAAATAAGTAATAGTATTCTACAATTGTTTTCACAAATTATTAATAGCTCTAAAAAACAAAGAAAAATCGTGTAGTAATAAGATAAATGTTTTTATAGATAAATAATTAAAGACAAATTCAAAAGTTTTAAAACAAAAAACACTTTATTGCTTTTTATGTTTATACGGTTATTGAATAAGTACATTAATTTTTGTGATTAATTGTTTTAAAAATTTGCCTACTTTTGTAAACAAATTAACACAAATTTGACTTTTTGTTTCAGTATATGAAAGGACTTTGAAATCTTAAAATTTTATGTTATATACCTTCTAGCTAAAGGATAAATATTTTTTTTTTAAAGATTAATAAGTATGTTTAAATTTAGTATTAGTATCAAGTTTAAAGTGCTAATAGTAAGTTAAAAAATTAATTACTGATTACTTTATAAAAGGAATCTACCTAGATATGCACTTTTTAGGTACGAACTTTTTACTGAAAAAGTGCTGTGTACAAAAGTCAGTTATTTATTTAGACAATAATTAAACAAACGTAAAAATAGTAACTTAAAGTTATATTTTTGTAAATAAAGTACAATGTTTTGAATAAAAATAAATTAAAACCAAAGAAACCAGAAAAGTCTTTATAACCTGACATATTGTGTATTAAATTTAGTCTTTAGAGCAAACATACTACTGTTTGTTTGTTTACTGAAAATAACGAACAGTGCAATTCAAGTTTGCACTCTTAATGATTATATAACAATCTAAAGCACATAAAAGTCATAAAAAATTCAGATAAACGAAAATATTAAACTGTGCAATTAAAACTTTTATACCTAATGACTGTAACATAGCTATATGACTACTTAAAACTTGAAAATTCAAATTCTTAAAATAATATAAAAGGTATCATATCTCAAAAAGTAGCATTATTTTGATAAATAAATAAAATATGTATGCAGATCTCGTTAGTATCTAAAAGCATTCTGTTTTGTAAAATTTTGATTCTTTTTTTGAGATATTTAAAAGTTACTAAAAACTGCTATATATTAAACATTATTTAGACATACCTCTGAAATATTTGAAATTTTGCAAAAAATTTAAAATGGCTGGTAGATATTAATAAGGGTAGCTGTCAAACTTGCGCAAGCGTACAAAATTGCACGAGAGGACAAATCTGCTTGAAAATAGTATTGCACAAAGACACTTTTGTACCAGCAGACAATTTTGCACGAAGACATTTTTGCACGGGTTAATTTTTCACTTTCACCGTTACACCTAACCCTCACCCTCGGTCGCTAAGTATTTTTTTTAAGTTTGTTTTTAAATATTTTTTTAATTTTTTTATTTACTATCACTGTTATCCCTAACCTTTACCCTTGGTCAGTATCTTTTTTATAATTATTTTTAAGTTTTTTTTTCTGTTTTTTTTTTACACTCGTGCAAAAGTGCAACCAGTGTAAAATTGTCCCTTTGTGCAAAATTGTCTTCGTGCAATTTAGACCCGTTACCATTAATAAGACCTACATACATTTTTTTTGTTTCAAAAATACGTTAATATTTAAATTGTGGCCGTATAATTTTATTTAAAAACTTAGTTTCTGGACTTGAAATGTCGTGCACCCCTGTATTTTAAATGTAGAGGTGTGTAAAAGTTTTATTAATGAAAAAAAAAACAAAGCAAATAGAAACTTATTTAGAATTTAGCTGCGTGCTGCATACTGACTCTCAACAAATATGTTTTGTTTTTGTTTTTAAAGTTTTGTTTTTGGGTATTTTTGGGAAAGTTTAGTATTGTATTCAAGATGCAGTTTATGTATAAAGAACAGTAACGGGGTTGCCACTTACTCAGTGTATTTTAAAACTATTGAAAACCTCAGGATACTTTAAATTACTTTTTTAACTCAGGCTGGTTCAGGACAGTTTTATTTAAAATACTTAGGAAACAGTCTTAGTTGCGTAGTAACAACATTTGTTATTTTATGACAAATTCAGTTGTAGAAATAAGTTTTCCTTAATTTTGACAAGTTAAAAAAAAACTTAATCAGGACAGTTCTTAACTAAAAGAGTGACAATCCTGCAGTAACAGAATAGTTTTTGTTCTTCTTTTATTTTTGAATTGTAACTAAGACTTTTTTTTTTGGAATGGCTCTAAATTTTATTTTATAATTTTAGTTCATTGTTATACAAGGCTTTGAAATGATTTTAAGAAAATTATGAGCTTCATTTAAAAATTGCACAACTACAGCACATTTACAGTATACTTTAAATATTACAACAATATTTTAAGCCTTATTTGAAATTTTTTACTGAGAGGAACAAATAAACTTGTATCCAAAATGTCTTGGAATAAAGTTTATAAAACCAGAAAGTAAGTATAAACTTTTGAAGTGATTATAATAACCTAATAATTTAAAAAAACGGCAAATAAAACCTAAAGGTAAGTCTGATTTGCATATTTGATAAGTTAGCAATTTTTTTACTATTTTTACCCTTTTTCCTAATCCAACATACATATAAATATATCTAAAATTAAGCAAAAAAAAAGTTCAAATGAGTTTCAAAAATAATTAAGCTTTTAGATTTATAACAGTTTCTTTTTTAATCTTTGCTGCTTTATATAATGGTTAAAAAAGTACAGCCTTGTATATCTAACTTATACAAAAGTGACCCTTCGTGAAATTTTTATTTGTGCAAAAGTGTCAATTCCTGCATATTTGACACCTACCCAAAATTTTTTCACTTTTCATAGTTTTTTCATGCAGTTATAAAAGTTATGAAATTGGTTTCAAAGCTACTTATGTATACTTTTTTACTTTTGAAATTACTTATGCATATTTAATACTCACAGCATTTACCATTAAAGTATGCTTCTGTGGCAAAACTAGTTGCTTAACATGTAAACTGTAATAAATGCTGAAATTAAATTTGAAGTATATTAAATACATTTTTGTGAATTAAATATTTTGTTTTGTTTGTTGTTAAGGTCTTTTTTGGTAAAGAGAGCTTATGAAACATTAATTTTTTGTTTTTTGAAAAAATAACTTAAACATTTTTTGTGCGGAATTTATTTTGAATACTTGAAGGCTGTATCAGGAGAGGTTAAATAACTTTTTTGTTAATGTTTCAACTTAGCAACAAGTTGCCTTTTATAAAATTTTTTTATATCAAAAAAAGAATATTAAAAGAGAACAGTAGCTTTCTTATAAAAGGAACAAACTTAAAAGACAATAAAAGACTATTGATTAAAAATCTATCTTTTCTTCTACGTTTTTCGAGAAAAACACCTCAATTATTTATATATTGATGACTGCAAAGATTAAAATATCTTGTAAGAAATTGTTAAACTTTTGACTAATTTTTTAGTCTCAAAAATAAATAAACTAAAAAATGTTATTTGATTATAAAGTTTTAAATTTTAAAGTTATTTTAAACTTAACTAGAGATATTCGTGACATTTCCTGAAAACTCGAGGTGTTTATCTCAAAAAGAACAAAGATTAGGAGATAGTTTTTTAATGAACAGTTTTTTTGACTTTTTAGTTTGTGCCTTTCATAAGAAAGCTATTGTTCTCTTCTAATAAAATTTTGTTTTTGATATACAAAAATTTTATAAAAAGCAACTTTTTGCTAAGTTGAAACTCTACATAAAAGAAAAAAAAATTATTTAACCCCTCCTGAACAGCCTTAAAGTATTGAAAATAAATTTCGCACAAAAAATGTATTAGTATTTTTTCAAAAAGAAAAACTTTCTTAAGTTTTTATATAAGATTTTAACTGGAAATATTTCTAATATCTATGATACATTAATATCTAAAAAAGTTACACAAGAAAATGATATAAAACATTGAAAATAAAAAAATAGTTAATTAATTTAGTTGGTTTTACCTGCTTATACAGTATAATATCTTAAACTTTTGTATATTATGATTTTAAAAATGTTTATAAATTCGGCTAAGCTAAAATTTGTGTAATGTGTGTATAAGATATTTAATTTTTCTGATTTGATGCAGAAGAACAAATGAATATATCTTTTTAATTAAGGCCTTTGAGAGTTTTAATTTTTATTTACAAAAAACTAAGATTGAATTTTTTTGAAAGTTTAGAGTAAAAAATATAAAATACTGTTCTATAAATAAATAAAACCATTTAACTTTTGAGATATAACCAGTTTTGTGAAAATCAATACAGTTTCCATGAAATAAAAATTTATAATATTAATTTTCTTTGAAATTCGATAGTTTTAAATTTATATCTCCTCCTTTAATAAAGCAATTCATTTCAAATTTTTAGGAAATGTTCTTTTTGGTATAAAGAAAAACTTTTAGAATAAAACTTAAAGATAAATATATATAAAAAAAATAAATTATAAACTAGAAGTTATTAACAAAAGTATTTCTTTTATCTGTTTTCAAAAATTTGTTGAACATTTATTAAAGATTAGAATGAAAAAGCTATTGAAGAACAACTGTTCAAAAACTGAAAGCAGGAGGTATTTATTCGGTGAAGTAGTATACTTTTGCTCCTTTATTTTGCATTACCCATAAAGAATCAAATTCGTCATAAACAATATAATTATGTTTAAATATTCGACTGATAAATAATGGCATCAAAATGCACATGTTTTTGTTGAAATTTTTTCTATAAAAATGAAATTATACGAAAAGTTAAAGTTATAAAAACTGATTGAATTTTTAAAAATTAAACTGTTTTGATTTTTATTGAAATTTTTTAATCAAAATTTAAGTGAACTTGGTTATACCATTTTTAGTTTGAACTTATGGACACCTTTTGAAGTGATTTATAAATAATTTTATTTAATTTCTAATTTCAACAATACCAAGTAAAAATTTTTAACTATATTTTAAAACTATGCATAGACAGTCTGATTTTTTTTACTTGCATATTTTTCATAAGTAATCTAAAATAATTTCTTACTACTTTAGACGAACGTTCGAGAGTTAATAAATTAGGCTTTAAAAAATAATTAAAAATAGATTTTTTTATTTAAAGCTCAGACTTTTTTAAACATATACAAAAATAACTTAAAATCTATAAACAAGTTTAAATAAAAACCTTTGAGTTTTTCGTTATATTTTTTTCAAAAACTACATTGTTATATTTTAAATGATCTCACAAACTGTTTGTGTAATTTTTGATCCATGGTAAAAACTAATGTATTTAATACTTGTTATCTATTAAACAGCTATATAACTATAATTTTTACTGATTAATAAAATGTTGATCAATTGTTCAATTTGTCTAAGAGATATCAGTTTGTTTAATAGACAAGTTTCAGTTCTAAACTGCGGTCATTTCTATCATGCTAATTGTTTAAATAAGTGGTTAGATAATGAGCTGACCTGTCCTGAATGTAGAGCTCAAGTTACCAGAGGAGCTTTTGCAACTAACATCTACCCGAAAATAAACGAAGAAACCGCAAGTCAAGTTAAAAATTTGGAACATAAATGTGAAGAAACTGCAAGTCAAGTTAAAACCTTAGAAGAAAAATGTGATAAGTCTGCAATACAACTTAAAACCTTAGAAGAAAAATGTGATGAGTCTGCAAGTCTATTTAAAAGCTTGAAAGAAAAATGTGAAAATCAGACAAACCAGATTAAGCTTCTTAAAATGGTTAACTTCTCATTTAAACAAAGTAAGCTAGTTTACTTAAAATTTAAGTTATCGCAGGCTAGTTTAAAGGCATATTAGGGATAAGTTCCATAAAAAACATATTATTATCTTAATATTCAAAGTCTAAAATAAAAACTATAACTGAAGTTTTATAAAACATTAGAAGATTCAAATTTTTAAAGATAAAATAAGTTTCTTAAACAGATTCAGAAATAAATTCATTAAGAGAAAATGCATCGAAATTTTTTATGAACTTTAATAATTCTTAAAAAGCTGTACACTGCTTTTAAATTAGAGACGTCAAAGTTCTAGGCAACCTTTTTTGAATAGAATTAGAAAAAAAAAAGAAAAATCAAAATTTAAAAAACTTGGAAAACAAAAGGCTCAATAAAAAGAAGAATTGTTTTTCATAGTACTTTTGAAATAAATTATATATGATTTTCTTACTTTTTTTTTCAAATTTAATCTTTTTTTGAATGAACTCTACAAAAGAAGAATATTAGTTAAAACGTAAATCTGTAATTCACTTTACATACAAAAATTTGACGTATAAAACTTTTTACGATGCTACTTAAATTATCCTTACTTTAACAAAATTTCAATTGGCTCAAAAAATATTACTTTTCAAATATTCTACAGAAAATAAAGAAGAAGAAAAAGAAGCAAAAGCAATTGTGTTTGCAGATAGATGCAACATATACATTTACCAGTATTTACTAGATGATAAAAAGTGGTCCAAAATAAATAAATCAAAAAATTGGGTTAAAAAGTTTCCTGGATCAGTAGGCATAGCTATATGTGGCATGTACGAAATTGACAATATTTTCTATGTTGTTAGTAATAAAGGTATTTCAACATTGAATAATGAATTTTACAAATTTCCATCAAATAACGAATACTGGTGGTCGACATCATGCCGAGTTGAAAACAACATTTTAGTTATTCAGTGTGACCGTAGTGATGAAATAGAAAGCAAGTTTTTCGACCTGACCAGCGAACAATGGAGTGCTGGAAACATTGAAACGAAACGAACAAAATTTGCTCTTGTTGAACACTTCAATCAAGTTTGGATTGTTGGTGGAGAGGAACGTGGCGATGATGGACAATACAAAACACTCAATACAATACAAATATACGATCCTGTTGCAAAAACAACAACTCTCTCACCAGTTAAAATGGTAGAAGCAAGAGGGGGTCACAAAGTCGTTGTTTATGATAATAATTTGTTCGTGTTCGGTGGATTCGGTGAAAATTTCGAACTTCTTAACACAGTAGAAATGTATTCTTTTGAAACGAACAAGTTCATTTCAATGGCTCCAATGAAAATTGCTCGTGGTAATTTTGCTTGTTGTAGAGTTAGAAATCTACTGTATTTTATTGGTGGATGGACGAATCTTGAAACAAAAAACTCAGTAGAAGTATACAATCTCGACACGAACACTTGGATTGAAGAAAAAAACTTTCCTGTTTGCAAGTATGACTTTTATGCTTGCGCTGTCAGCAAAAAACTTTAGTATTGCAAATGTGTAAAAATAGTATTTACCACTTATTATTCTAAAGCAAAGTTTAAATAATGATTTTCATTTCTTGTACTATTTTATGTTAGCCTTAAACATAAACTCAAGTTAGAATTTAAATTGTTTTTGAATTCTTGATTAGTTTTCTAAAAAAATTGTATTTAAGTTTAATTTTGTCTGTAGATATTAGTGTTGTAGTAAAAAAATATTAAAAATATTCAATACTAACTCTAATAAATATATACAAAATACTTCAATTAATAAATTATATTTTTTATGCTTATGCAGTTAATGATAGAAAAGAATTATCGGTTTTTCAAATCATAAAATTCGGTAAACTCCGGGGTATCTTTCTTATCTGAAAATTTTAAAGTTTAAGAACAAGTAAGCTTTTTTAGGTAAATAATAAATTATGTCTTTTAAAAGTGATCTTAAACAATTTTAATCATGTTTCAACTTTTGTTAGTCATACATTTAAGGGTCTTATAAAATTGGTACAATTTGCAGCATTTAAGCAGCAGAGGAGATACCATGAGGCCACATTTTGAAACTAACACTATATATTCTGGACTTAATGGTCAAACAAAAATGAAAGGTTTTAGGTGTAAGACAGTTTTGATCTTATACTAGATCAGGGGTCGGCAGGCAATTGGTGTTCGCGGGTCAAATTTCAAGTTTCAAAATCTTCGCGGGCCGCAGTTTTAGTATCAGTAGCATTTTAATAATCTTTATGTTTTAGTTTTAGTCACGAACACTCAATTATTTAGTTTTATTTAAGTTGTTTCTGTTATTCACTTTTTAAATTTAAATTAATTTTAGCTAAACACAGAACGGTTTTTTAAATTTTACATACTTTTTGAACTTAAATTTACTTTCACTATATACTTAAGTCTTAATAATCTTTTTAGTACTTTTAAAACATTTAATACTACGTGGCAACAGGTATGATAAGTATTAATGCTTTATTAATTAGAAAAAAACAAAAGCATGATTTAATTCATTACCAACTCACTTGAAAACTGGTTTTGTTAATTTCATTTAAGTAAAAATAGTAAAATAGCCTGTGTTTTTCAAAAAAAGCTTCAAACTAATATATTCTAGCCTGATTTTTACAAAATTTAAATTTAGTCTGAGAATTTCTAAGTGTAGAGCAAATCTAAAAACTGTCACTAAATACTAAATTTATTAAATAGACAAAGTGAACAAATAAAATTTTTACATAATAGTGAAGAAAAAACGAAAAAAAGTATTTTAAATAGTATTAGTTTTACTAATAGATATTAATAGTTTTTTTTTAATTCTATCATAATTTTTACTAGTTTATTTTAAGAAAAGTGAATTTATCTGTATGGTAACCATTGCGTATGTAAAATGGATAAAAAATCTTAGTTTTTGTGCTACATTTAACCATTTTAAAGAATGTAAACACAAAACAAGTCATTAATACTGTGTTATATATATTCTTATTCTTACTAAAATAAGTTTGTACATTTTACTAAAAAGCAAGGCATTTTTAAGAACTGCGTTGATCTGTAAAATAAAGTTTAGATGTTGAATAGTATGTTTCAGTTGTTATTTTAATTTAAGAGGATCAGGGCTTCTATTTTTTAAAGGCAAAGGAAAATTAGTCTTAGTGACTACAATCTAGCTTGAATCAGCCTGGGTTTATTAAAAATACTTCAAACAAAATTTCATGCTTTAATGTAGTTGCTTTTAAAGCCATTGTGCGTTTTTTAAACTCATATGTATACAATTGATATAAATGTTATTTCAATTAATAGCACCTTCAACAATTAAAGTTTTATACAAATTTAAAACTTAAATTGTAAATTGTAAAGGACATACATCATAAGTTTTCTTTGCTAATCTTCTAAGCAAAAAAGTCAGGCTAGAGATTAAAACCAAGTCGGAGATTTTAACACAAAAAAGAATTAAACTGATATGTTTTATATCAAGAAGTACCACTATAAAATTTTATTTGAATCGTCTTACATTGGGAAAAAGTGTTTATGTACTAATTGCATTATTAAACAAAAAGTAATTAAAAATGTTAAGGTCGCATTATTTTGATCCTAACAGTTTGCATCGGGATGGTTTTTAGAAAATCGAATTCCGCCAAAGTAAAATTACTTTTAAACATCTTGAATTTCACACAGGGTGTTTTCGTGGTATTTAACCCTAAAATAATTAGCTGAAAGCTCAAAGGTCACCGTATTTATAAACACCTTAGTGTGCGTAATAATCAATGTATAGTGCACAAAAACTTCTGAAAAAGTTAAAACAACTCAAAATTAAAAAAACAAACATTTTTACGAAAAGTATTATTATGATATTTTGAATGTTTCTGTGTACTTAGTAATTATAATACATAGTGGAAATATCTATCATAAAATTTTAGGTATAAGTTACATGCTAAACAAAACACCTTAGTTTTAAAGAAACGAAACTACACTTCATTACTGTGCATTACTTTTGTACGAAATAGAAAACATTCGCATTTAGTTAATTTATTAAACATTAATTTTATGAATAACTTACTGAAACCAAGTACTTTTAAATTTTGTTTTTAATTTCAAGTTGCTGTTGAAAGAAAGAAATAATTATATAAACTGAGCAAAAATACTGCAAGAAAGTCAATCTGTCTTTTTTACATTTTTAAGCCTAAGTGATAAATGTTTTTAATATGTTTTAAACGTTTACAGTGACTCAAAAGGAAAAATGATTAATTACATTATTTTATCAGGATAAAATCGATTTTTTTTTTGGCGGGCCACATTTACATGGTTGCGGGACGCATGTTTTTCTTAGAAGTGCCGCATTCCATTCAAAACAAAAACGTGCTTGCGGGCCGCAGATTTGCCCTTCGAGGGCCGCAATTTGCCGATCTTTTTATATTAAACATACGATGGATAGTAAGAAGTATAAACAAGAATATAAAATGAGTATAAAACGAGCTTGTTGACTTGATTTTGAAGGAAGTAGAAAGAGAAAAAAAATTAAAACAGAAGCAAAACAAGTTAATAATCAGGTGTAAGAAGTTGCAAGTTAAGAGTATAGTTTCGAGAAATAGAGCTTGTAAAGATAAAAATCACTCAAAGTTCTGCGCCAAGTTTCCAGATAATTGTTCAATCGATTTTTTATTATTAAGTTACAAAACTAAAATTAATAGCATAAACTCAAGACTAGCAAAATTGAAAGCCAATCTGCTTTACAAACCGAAAAAGAGTTATAACCTTAAAAAAAGAATAAAAAAACTAATTTCTTTGCCGACAATATACGAGGATACAACGGAAGACTTTAAAGATCACTATATGAACTGTTTAAAATGAACTGCAAAAAAGCTTCACAAATCTCAAGCTTTGTAACTAAAATACCTAACTGTAAGTTAGTGGAAAACGAATTCTTTGTTTTGAAAAGAAGCAACTCAAATTTACTAATGATGCAAAAGGAATTGAAAAAAGTGTATTAGGAAAAACTGGAAAGAATATATAATGAAGAAAATCTAGAAGTTAACAAAAATTAGATGGTAACAAATTTCTTTAAAACATCTGAAAATTTTCAATCTAGCAGATCTAGGTGATATAGCAGAGAGTTCTGGAAGAGTATCAGAAAATTTGCTTACTTATGCTGAAGAAAACAATATTAAAAAATCGGACAAATCTAATTAGGTAAAGGTGACAGTCAAGCAAAATACTTTGCGAATATGGAAAAGAGTACGGATGGTCTAAAATTCAAACGCAAAATCTTTAAAAAAAAAAAATCTTTAAAAAAAACAGTTGTTAAATCCATACAATGACTTAATATGTATTGAAATAAAAAATAATTCAAAATACAAACAAATAGCACAAACAAACAGTAAAGCTCTAACATTTGAAGTAAAATATAGGTATGCAACGAATCTGAGTGAAACTGAACTCAACTGCTGCGGTTCAGAAGTAAATACGGAAAGTTACCTTTATAAATTTCAAAATTGTGCTAGCACTAGTTCATTTAACGAAAACTATTCAAATTATAGAACTATTGCTCGTGAAAAAATTAACAATTTTAATCCATGAGAATCACTGCATAGCAACATAAGTTCGAGCTCTGAAACCTACAAATTCTTATGTCATAAAAAGGTTACTAAAAACAACGATAAATCCTCAAAATGCTTCAAGTTTTTCAGAATCAATAAAATTTCACCTACTTCTGAAAACCCAAGAAGGAAGCAAATTAAAATCGGACAAACTTGTATCAAATGCGGGTAAACGATTGTGAAAGTGCTTGAAAAATTTTAAATGCATTTTCGTTTATTCGTTTCCATGTATATTTCTCGCAACTTTGATTGAATTGCTAAATTAATAACCATATAAAGAAGATCAAAAAACATAGATCAATAGTTTATGTTTTTTGATTAAATATGAAATATATACAACAAATAAACTTAACTCATCAAGAAGATAACCTATTGAAAAAACTATTAAAGTAAAGAATTAAAGTTTATAATATTTTATTGAAACTTTTATGCAAACAATATAAACTTTGTATGATATTTTATAAATAAAGTTATCTTTAACATTTACCAGAGCTTTATTTTGAATTTATTTGGTGTAATTATGTTTATGTATTTTAGCAAAAAAAAACTTTCTTAGATAAACTAATGTATAACGTTTTAGTATTGAACATTTTTATGACAAACTGTTTTGCACTGTATACGGTGTTTTAAAACAATTACACTAAGAAGTTTGTAAGTAAAAAGTTTTTTTTGTCGGTTACTAACAATTTTTTAGATAATAATTGTTTAATACTTAGATTGGACATTTTTTACAGTAAAAATTATTCTATTTTTTAACGTAACATTTCTTTTTAAATTAATAAGTCTTTTTTAAAGAACTGTAAAGGTATTAAAATACTAGCTTTTCAAGAAAAAAAGTTCACAAACAAAAATTCAAAGAAGCATAAAATATATTTTTTATTCATAAACCGTTACAAATGTTAGTAAAAGTATTAAAATAAAACTTATGTGTAAACAGTTTACATTAAAATTGATTTACTAATTCATTCTTAGTACATTAGTGATTAGATTTTTTTATAGAGTGTTTTTAACTTTTTAAAGTCGTTCTCAGTTTCCACAATTGAAATTTCATTACTTTGTTTTTTAATATATTTTAAAATGTTTTCATTATAAAAATGTACTTGGGTTAGATTAAAAATAACTTTTTATTAGTTAATTTATCGACTAGTTACTTTTGAATTGAAAAGGGGTTTCTATGGGGTATATATGAAGTAAGTTTAAATTTTATATGAACTGCTTAAAAATAATTAAAAGCTGCTTGAAAATGTTTTAATTCTACAAATTAAATATTTGTGTAAATGTTTATTTGCTTTTTAAAGAATATCTTTAAATCGGCTAGTAAATTTAGTGCTTTTAAATAAAACTTACTCTTAAACTTATATATGAAAAAAAAAGGCAAATAAAATAAAAGTACAAACAGATACATTAGTTTAGTTTTAAAACAGCAGTTTTATCATAAGTCTTTCGTTTTTGTGTCACAGAAAAAAAAAAGACAATGATTAACTTCACAGTAGACATTAAAAAAAAAATTTTTAAGTCATAATCAATAAATGTTAACAAAATCCTTCAATTTACCTCTTTTTTATAAACCTGTATTTTATGTTTTGTAGTCTTTTTGTTTTAGAAAGTTTTGTTAAGGTAAAAACTTAAAAAACTTTCTATGTAACGTAAAAATGAAGTATTTATATTTAGTTAATAACCATTATTTAAATCGTTTCAATTAATCTGATAATCTTTTATTTCATTATTGTTCTATTTAAAAAAATTAGAATTTAAAAGCTTTTATTGGTTAATAAATAAATGTATTTCAAAAAAGTACTAAAGTTAAATTTGTACTTATAAAGTTTAACTTTTAACTTCGCATTGTGAATGTTTAAAACAAAAAATATTTTTATCATAAACATTTATGCAATTATGGTTTACTTAGAATAGTCAAGCTTACTTTTTATTTGCATAAGGTAAAACTAGTAAAAGTATTTTTCATTTTTTAAGCCTTATATCAGCTGAAAAATACCAGAAATAAGTCTTAATTTTTCTATAACCTTTTATAAAATTAAAAAGTTTAGTTTAAAATTATAGATCTAGATAGATGTAGTTATTTTACTTATAATAGGTTATTAAAATAGTAATAAGTATGTATTTAAAACATTATAAGTTTTAAATTTAAGTTTTTTGCTTCATAAATTTTAAGTTTTTAAATCTAACACATTTTGTCTTATAAAACATTCTTTGATTAAAGAATGCTTTCTACATATAACAAATTTAAACGAATAACGACGATTAAGTAATAAAAACTATCAATGTGTTTGAATAATACTATAGACTAAAGTTAGTATAATGACCATTCAAATTTAAGTAGTAAAAACTATTTGAACAGTAAAGGTTAATTTTATTATGTTAAGCTTATTTCATAATTAATTTTTATTCTTATCATTAAAAAAAGCGTTTACTTTCTCTGACTTATTTAGTTTTGCATTAAAGTAAGTTATGTTATGTTCGTAGCTGATGTGTTTTAATGAAAAAGGTTTTTTTTTTTTTTTGTTTTTCGATACTGTTTATTTTATAGTTGTTTTGTAGTTAAAAAGCTATAACAAGAATTAATATCTAGTTATTTTTTCAGTATTGAATAAAAAAACATTACATTATAAATTTTTTTATCATAATTTGACCACCATACATTGCAACGTTTCAAACATAACGTATACTAATTTAGAGAATATATTGAAAGTTTTAATTTTGATTGAAAAATAAATTTTGTGAATTTTAGTTTTTAGACAAGCCTAAGGTCTAGAAACTTTTTGAACAGAAAGTCAAAACTAAAATTATCAGTAAATTAAGTTCAAGTAAGGAAATACAACAGGTCCAGTAAAGTGTCTTAAAAAGTTTGTTTTTGCAAAAAGATAAGCTATTTTTATTTAAATCAAAAAACATTGTGAATATCGCATTCGTCTGTTAGTATAGAGTATTTATAAATACTTTTTTTACATTAGTGTTTGGCAACTTAAAAAAAAAAAACTATGCTTTTTATACTTTCTCAATGTTAACAAAATTCTTTGTATACAATTTTACTATTAATTTTGTATACGAAATTTAAGATCATTTCTAAATACATAGCTAAATAAAAACTACTGAAACGTTGTATAACCATGTTAATTACCGAATATCAGGTCTTAAAAATACTGATTATACTTCTCTAACAGTTTAGAATTACTTAATTTGGTAAAACTAATTTGTCATAGTAGAGATGGTTTTTGCTAACTAAGTATTGTATAACAATTTATTATGAAGATTAGAAGATGAAACCTTATCTTAACTGGTAACTAATTCTTACTAATAATAGATATTATGTGAGCTAAATTTTACTTTTATTGTGTTACAAAGTTTAACATACGTAGAAGTTGTTTGATCAAAATAAACTACTGTTGAATTGATTTTTTATGTTGTTCAGTTTACATATAACACATGAAAACATATTAGATGTAAAATATCTGTGAAAATTAAGTTTTATAACTGACTTATTAACACTAAAGGATTTATTACAAGTAAATGAGTACACTATTTTTCTCAATCACACATAAAAATCCTTACCTGCAAGTTTATACCTAGACCTCTTAAAGTTGTAGGGTTATTTTATTGTTATGAGAAAATCTAAGGGTAATAAAGTGTATGCTTATTAAAGTTAAAAGATTGACAAACTAATTATAAGAATACTTTCTTAAAACCTTAGCTTACTATAACTGCTAACTACAGAACTTTTTTGTCTAAATATTGTATAAAAATTAGTACGATGTCGTTTTGCGAATAAACCTACTAGAAATTATATTTTATTCCCACTTATTTTTCTAAGTTATTACATGCTTTACAGGTTTGTACGCTTGATAAATTAGTTACTATGTCTAAAAGCGATTGCAAAACCTTGCTTGCTGAAGTAATGAATCAAACAAAAACTCCTGAAAAATTTCTTGATGTAGTGTTTAATTACCTGAACAAGCACACTGCTTTCTTTCTTGAAAAATCAGATGATAGCAAGTTTGGTTTGCCAGCTGGTGCTGCCAAGAAACTGGTTGACGATTTTTTCAAAAAGCATCAAAACAGGAGATCTGAAGGTGCTGCAGTGCTCAAACAAAGAATTAGGGCAGAAAAGTTGAAAATGTTGAATAAAATGACCCAGGAAGACTTTCAGGCAAGAGCTGACAGTTATAATGGGGCGGTTAGGGAAAAGTATTCTTGGTCACAAAAGTACAATGATGTTACCGTCAAAATTCAGTTTCCTTCATACATTAAGAAGTCAAAACAATTTCGTGTTCAATATGACGCTAAGCATCTTCTAATAGAAGTTCAAGATGAAGACCCCTGCAAACCGATGATCAAGTTTATCGATGATGATTTCAAACAAGAAATTAACCACTTCGATGAACAGACTACTTGGTGGTTTGAAAATGGTATTCTTTACGTAAGTTTGAGTTTACTTTTATAATATATTTAAAAATAATATTATAAGTAAGTTTTTTAAGTTTAATATCTTTTTAAAAATTATCAACAGTTAAGTCTTTTGAAGAAAGTATTTTTTATGTAAGTTGTATTTTTGTAATGAGTTTTTAGAATACGATTTGTAAAGAAAACATTTTATTTCTCTACGTAGTTTTTTAATATTTTGTTTATAGTATAATTATTTTAAAATTATATTGTTTGACAAACTTAAATAAAACATTATAGATAAGTCTTTTAAAGAAAAAGGTCAATGAACGCGCTGAGTGGTGGAGTGCTCTTTTCAAAGGTGAAGAGGAAATAGATCTGGAAAAAATTCATCGCGAAAGAGATCTCAGTAAAGGTTTGCCTGCAGATGCAGCTAAGAAATTTGCTGAATTTTGTAAAAAGGAGATTGAAACCGAAAGTAAAGTTGTAGCAGATAAACAACCAAAAGCTAAGAGTAGAAAAAATAAGCAAGAAGATATTATTGATATTAGTCAATTGACTCAGGAAGACTTTCAGAAGAATCCTGAAACTTACAACGGAGCAGCTAGAGAAAAGTATGACTGGTCTCAGCAGTTTGGTGAAATAAATGCCAAATTCCATCTTCCGTCTCACATTCAGAATATCAAGCAAGTTCGTATTGATATTACTCCTACTCATATTCTTATTGAAATTGAAGATCAAGATGAAAGTAAGCCTATGATAAAATTTATTGACGCCGACTTCAAGCACGAGATTAACGTTCACGATGCAGCTACTACTTGGTGGATGGAAGATAGTAAAGTTGATGGCATTAAAGACATAGGGGTAAGTTTTTGTTAAGTGTATTCATAACATGACTAATATTTAAGTCAATAAAAACAAAAAAATATCTATTTTGTACTTTTTTAGTCTAACTTTGAAAAGAAAATAGTTGACGAATGCGCTAAGTGGTGGGAAGCTCTTCTTGTAGGTGAAGAGGAAGTAGATGTCGACAAAATGTGGCGTGAGAGAAGTATGGACACTCTTCACCAGGACGATAGGGATGTCATCGCTAAGGAGCAGTACGATCAACACGCGAAGAGAATTGGCAAACTAACATCAAAACAAATTGCAAACGAGAAGATGATGAGAGCTGCGTGGAACGCTCCGGGATCTCCTTTTGCAGGACAACCATTTGACATGTCTAAGATCAATATTAATTAAGTTGTAAATTAGTGTAAAGTTTCCGTTTTCTTTTTGATGAATTAAGTTCGTGTTTACGTGTTTTACTTTTGTGATTTATAATGCTTCCTTTTGATACTAAAATTATGTTGTATAACTAATCTTATTTAACTGTTTTATTTTTAGTTATATTTTTGGTATATAAAGTCCTTGTGACTCAGTGCCATGCTGTTGCAAAAATAAAGTTAAGAATTTGCTAATGAATATCTATTCATATATAAGAGTTTGTATAGTAACAGTAGCTTTCAAATATTTAATGTAATGCCAATTTCCGACTAGACAGTTTTTACTTATTTTTTGTCATTCCTACCTGATACAGTCTGATCAATCTGCAGTTTGTTCAATTTCATCTAATTTTACAAATTATAATAACTAGAATAGTAGTAATGAATGAATAGTATCATTTACAATAGCATAATTTTAGGGCGATTCAAGTAGGTACATTACTTAAATAAAAGCTATCAAATTTATTTTCAAACTTTTAATAAACTTAAATAGTAAACAAATAGTTAACTTGTAAGTTCTAGTTGTGGTGTTAAGTTTCTCAAAACAACTGTTCATTTCTAACTTACCAACACAACAACTTTGGTACTTATATACAAATCTTGTGCTTTAAGTGATGATTCATTGAGTATATAGTATATGGTGCATCAAATTACTAATTAATACAACTTACTGTTATCAAAAATTCTATGTTAGGAACAATAACTGTTTCAATTAAAGCATGACTAGTTTTTATTATATAATTTTGTATAGTACTTAAATGTACAAATAAGGCATAATTTCAAGATTATAATTTGATATTGAAAATACTAAAACTTAGACTGTATAAACTTATAGTTTAATCATACATAGTGATAGTTGCTGTACAAGTGCATCTACGACAATGTTATCTAAATTACGGGTTAGTAACCAATAACCACATAATCAAAAATTGTTAATTAGAGACAATTAAAATCACAGTCAATATAATTGCGCTGGTAGCAGCAAACATAATTTAAAAGGGGGCAATTGCTACTCGGAAAACATTATTAACGAGGCAAATGATAACTCTGGCCTTGAACTGAAGTTTTATATCGGTTTGTGCTCAAATCAGTTCAGATTCAGATATTCTATAAAAAATAATTTGGTAGTAGCTTGTATCAAAAATGATACTGAGCTTTAGAAGTGTGTTTGTGACTACAAGCGCAAAAAAAGAATCACTTGGTCGGTGGTAAAACAAGCTACAACCGTTGCGTTAGACAACAAATGTTGCTTTAAAAAGAAAAATAGAGTTTGTATCGTCTTGCCGACATGTATAAGTGTGCTCCTAGAATTCAAAAAGTTTTAAACTGTATTTTTGCCTAACAAAAATTGTGTAGCTTTTCGTTGTTAATTTGGAGCGAAGTAAAATTTTTGCGTTTATTCGCGTGGGAAAAATTTAAAATTGCTTTACAGTGTGTTTTTTTTGTTTATTCTATGCTCTGTGAGTTTCATATCTCAACTTAAGTAGCTACGTTTTCTTTTTATTTTAACTTTAATATTAAGTAATAAAAAAATGTTAAAACGCGTTTAAGATTGTAACGAAAAAAAAAATGTTAATGTGATATTTTGAATTTTTTCATAAATAAAAAACGTCAGAAACATACAGCTATCGGACAATCGGAATGATTTAGATAATGACGTCACAAAGATGCTGGTGAGCGACTTGTGTACTGTTTGAAACAAGAGTGTTAAAATTTCACAATAATTTTTTCTTGTTTTTAAGAACAAATAATATTTGATTATCATTGTTTCGATTTTGTCTGTAAGCTTAATCAACATAATCGCTTGGCAAAGTCAAAGTTTGAGAATAAAATAAGGTTCAGAGTAAATAAGGTAAACAAGTTATATCGTTAATCTTATACGGTTTTGATAACCTAAAATATTAGTTTTAAAATCAAAATCTTTTAATGTATTATATTTATATAATGCATTAATATAAATATATATTGTGTATATATTTAGATTACTAAATACAATATATACAAATGCATTGCTGTTGGTATATTGTGTTTATTCCACTCAGTGTAGTTAATACTATATATCATAATTCAAATTTAAAAAAACTATGTAAATAAAACGCTAATTAGTAGCACCGAAAAGACAACAGAAGATTAAACGAATGGAGCTTTTGGGTAGATAAATTGAATTACAACATTAAAAGAAGATGGACAAAATGGATGCAGTTTAGTTTTTTTTATGCTTTTGTTTGAATGGTAGATGTAGTTGTAACCTTTCTAAACATTGATCAATATTTGAAAATATTACAAACTACGAAACAAAATAAACTTTTTGTCTTGGTAATTGTTTTTTTTATTCTTAGTACGTTGCACTAAAGTATAAAGATTTTACTTTAACATTTAAATTTTAAAATAGCATTTAGGTTCAAATAATAGCTGTCTTAGTTTATTAATATCTAAAACTTGAACATAGTTGTTTTATTTTAATAAGTATTTTAAAAAGCAGCTTAACAAAACTTCTTAAAACTTTTAGATCCATTATACTTTTTTTTACGATCAAAAATATGGTTTATCTGATACATTTATTGTTTAACTAATTTACATGATTTCTAATTATTTAGTAAACTCGAATAAAGGCTTTTTCTATTGACTAAATTACTAGAAAAAGTATACTATTAAAAAAAATTGTTGACAAAAAATATACAAACTTGTATTAGTTCTTAGATTTTGCTGTGATGTTGTTAAGATGTTTTTTTATCAAAATATATAAAAAGTGTTATTACTTTTAATCAACAGCTATATATTATTATCGATCTCGAGTTTTTAAGCATAAACTTTTTGGTACAAAACTACATATTATTTAAGAACGTTTATCATTAAAAAATAAAGTTTAAGACTAGATAAATAAATCAAAAAATATTTTATAATATATATATATATATATTAATTATAAAAACAGAAGTTTAAAAGGGACTTTTTGTTAAAATAAAATATATAATTTGATTTTTTAGTATTTAGTTTTTTTCAACTTATTTACAACCCTAATAAGGTTAAATTGTTAATTATAATAAAACAAATTTTAATAAGTTTGTGTAGATAAATATAAACTAACATTTTTATCTCTTACAACGTTATGAATCTTGTAAAAGTTAACCTTTAACATTTTTTTTAAATTTAAAAAAAATAAATCTAGCGTAGTTTTTATATATACGCGAAGTATAATTTTAAAAAGTATGTGAGAACTCATATTAACTCTGATATATAAATAAGTCGGTAGTAATCATGTATAGTATTTCTACTTATGTTTGATTAAAAGTTTATAAAATAATTTTTGTTCAACACTCTTAACTTTACCTTAATAAGCCATAAAAAAGTTCAATTTTATCATAGAGAGTGTTAATTAGCCACTCATAAAATTTTTACAAGCACGCAACGCGCCATTGTTGCTCAACAAATATGTTGAAACGTAATAATTACAAATGTTGTTTGATTGAGTAAGCTTACATAATACTCTCGAAATACTCGCTTGATATTTTTTGCTTGGTGTGTGTGTGAAACAAATTGACTGACGAGAAGTTTTATACCAGTTTTGCTTTTATTTTATAATTTTAATATAATTTTATAACAGTTTCACTTTGTTGTACATACTCATTCTTAAACAAGTCTACTTTTTTTAAAGAACAATTCACAAGCATTATAGCCTATTAGCTTAACTTTAAACTTCTATTAAAGTTTACACTCACGGTTTTTTTTTCAGAAATCTTTGGTAATTTTAACCAAAGAACTGGTCTAAAATTTAGTTTTGTTATTTAATTGAAATTCAACTCACAACAATGAGTTTGTTTAGCATAAATAATAAAATTGTTTTTTTAAACGTCTGTTTTCAACTTATACATTTTTGAAGTTTTTGTCTGAACCTACAACTATTCAAACCTTATTTCATAACAAAGTTGTTTTCATATAATAATTTATCAACTTAATAGTCAACAGTCATATAGAATTTACCTTATGCATTTAAATAAGTTTTTCGATAAATATTATTTATACAAAATTTTAAGAAAAAACTTAGTCATATGCTTAGTTTACTTGATAATTTCAACGTTTTGAAAATGTTTTTAAATTTTTAAGGAAAATTTAATTAAAGAACAAAATAAACATTTAGCTTTCTTTACCATTGAAGCAAAGACGATAAATTTAAAATAATTATTCGTATAAATTAGTTATATATTAGATTTAAAATAAGCTTTATAATGCATGCTTATATTCTAAATAAAATACTAACTTCTTAATATAACTTTTTACTAAAAGTTCATTTGCAATTATTGTTATTTAAATTAATATATTTAACTTCATGGTCTTTACTTAAACGATTTTGATTGTAAACTTTACTGTAAAGTATATTTGTTTAAATAAACCCTTTAATATAAAAGTTATATCAAACGAAATTTTATCAAACAGATATTAATTTAATACTTTATGCTGATAAAAAGGTGTTTATTTTCTAAAAAGCTAAATTATATATACCGAATTTGTTTGTTTCAGGGTGTTCACAGTAGTCTTTGCACACTAACATGATTTAGTTTTTGCGATTAGGAACACTGACAAAAGCTAAAAAAGAAGAAGAAAGTTTTAGATAACAAAAGTATAGAAAAATAAACATTAAACTATGACCATAGCTCAAGCTCAACTATATTGGAAGCATACTGGTAAACTTGTTTTTAACAATTCTAACAAACTTAAACGTGAGTCACGAACCGGATTTTGCCATTTGGCCATTGTTTGCCGAGTCTGAGTTTATAATAAAACAAATTGAAACAAAATACTCAAACAAACTTCAACTTATTTACGCAGCTTTGTGTATCATGGCGCGGCTGCGAAGTTGTATGAGATATTTTGTATAAGGATTATCTTGCATTTTTATCGCTAATACAAACTCGTTTCGAAGCCTGCTAAGCAGTTATTTTTTAGATAATAAAATATAAATAAATGTAACTTTATTTCTGTTAAATTTAACGGAGTCAAAAAAATTTGAAAATTTAAGTTTTTTGTACTGAACCAAATCGAAAAGAATCGCTTTACTAAACGGTTATTAATTCTATTGGTCAATTTAGTTACTTGCCAAATCTAATAAAAATAAGCTTTTCTAAATCTAATGATAAGTGTTTGTTGTTTTGTTGTAACAACTATTTAAGCGTAAAATACGTTTGTTTTACATCCGCTAAATTTAAAAGTACTTCGTTTATGGCAGCTATGCTCAACGTAGAGAACTTGAATTATTTTAAACATGCCTAAAAGTTAACAAAGTAGTAGTTTTAAGTAGCAATCAACTAATTTCTACAGTGTTTTTGTAGTAAAGTTACTAAAGTAAGATACTAATTGCGATTTTATTACTTAAGGTTTTTTTAAATAAAAATCTACCTAGCTACAATTATTCTAAATGATGTTTTTTATTACAAAATTTTTAATTACAAAAAATAAATACATAATCTAAATGCTTTTGCTTTGAATTTTGACGCACCAATATATTTCTTATATCTCTATCAAACTTAAAACTCAAGATATAACAAAATTTATAATCATTAAGTTTTTTCAACTGAAATTAACTCTTCTACTGAGATTTTATAGTTAATTACGACATTTTTAGATTTAGTATTGGTTTTATTCAAATTGATTAATTGGCTTAGCTGAACATGTTTATTGAAAATTGAGGATTTATTCAAGTTTTGGTGCGTTTCACTTAGATGTCATAAGCAGCTTGTGAACAAAACGGTGTTATGATGTATGTTAGAGAGAAAATCTATATAAACTTCGTACATATTATATGTAACAACAATTCTTTGTTGTTAGACATGTTTAGTATTAAAGTTTTACAAAAATAGGTCGACTTAATTAAAATTATTTTACAAAAGTTTCAAAAGTTATAATACTAGTAATTAAAGTTTTGAAAATAGTATTTTTTTTATTTTAAAATAGATAGGTGTTTTAGATTTGGTTCAATAAATGCCTAAGCAAACCATAATATTTCTATCACTTCATCAGCTTTTTTGCTAAACAAAGAATAAACGTGATGTTTGTTGCCACATACCTTTTTTATACTTAATGTTATTACAATAAAGCTCAAAGTGTAAGGCTTCTGTTACGTAAAAAGGTGAACAAAAAGTAAGTGTTTGAATTGATATGAGATTTTAGTAATTAAATTCCCAACCCTTTCCTAAATTAAAAAATATAAATTTTTCATTACTCCATCCAGACATTCAAAACTCTATCAACAAGATATATTTAAAGCTTTTCTCACCGGGTGGTTTCAGATTTCCACTACTGTTATTAATTAGCTTGAAAATCATGCAAATAATTTGCATACTTGCTGAGTTAGTAAAAAAACTTTGGTTTCAAATTATTTTTAATTTTAATAACAAAACTTGGTTTTTTTATTTATTTCTTTTTTACTTTGGGTAAGGTGGGTTAGGAATAAGGGCATAAATATTAAAATAAATTAAAAAAAGCTTAATTTTTTTTTACTGGTTCAGCAAATATGCAAATCGTTTACATGAGTTTCAAGCTAATCAAAATCAGTAGTGGAAACCCCTTCTCACCTGTTGAATACTTTATTTTTATTATTGAGTGTTTTCAAATATAGCTTATTTAGTTGTAATTAGTACAAATGGTTTTTAATCGATTAATACCTGATAATTACTTTCGCACATTATAGAAATCTTTTGATTATTTTGTTGTTTTATAAATTTAAATATTTTCTCACGTTAGCTAACTGATTGGAATAGCTAGAAATATTCCTTATTAATTAAAACTGTGTGTTCTGTTTTTGTTTAACTTAATAGTTGTTAGTTCAGAAATGTTAACTTAACATTCAGCTTAATTCTATAGAAAACTTTTAAAAAAGTCTCAAAACTAATATATATTTACCATGCTTCCAAAAAATGTAAAATAAAGTGTAAGTTCGAAAGCGTTTAATTTAATTAATTAGTTACAAAATTTTAAGCTGACCAAAATTGGCACTAAATACTTAAGATTTTATACGTTTCAGCTTACAGACAGCTTCGCATAAAATCAATAACACTTAAAATCAGTTTAATAATGAAAATTTTTATTAAAGTTAAAATATCATAAAAAAAATTCGTCTTGACACATATCAAACAGCAGTCGCAGTTTAAGTAATGAAGAAATAATATTTATGAATTATCTAAATCTAATTTCATTATCAATGAAGTCTATGTTTCACATAAAGGTTTTATCATTAAATTGATAAAATTAATACTTTACGAAAAATCCTTATTTATAGTACAATATAAATCTTTTGTTTAAAAAGGACTAAAATCATTACTGTTTCGATTTTATTTATAATTTTATTTTATCACTAGTTATCAAAATGTGAGAACGGTGCTGATTTTAATCTGAAATTTTGAAAAACTTTAGTATTAGTTCACAGTACAAAATTTTAGTTTAAACAATGAATCATCAAAAGAACTTAACATTACTTAATAAGTAAATTACTTTAGAAACTTATTTTATTATATCATTTAATCGAACTTATAACACTGTTACTGTTGTTATAATTAAAACACGTTTAGTTTTTGGAAATAACAAAACTTACAAAGCTTAGTTTCGTTAAGTTTTAAGTAAACGTTTTTTATAATTATGATTAAACAACGTCAATAATTAACTAAAGTTTCTCTCAAATCAAATAAAACTTGTTTTTAATTTTTATGGTGTAATCTTTTATAAAGGAAAACTAGTTAATTTTACAAACTAATTTACAATGGCTGTTTTTTTTTAAGCTTAGAACTTTTGAGTAGTATGTACATTGAACAAGTTTTGCAATCAAAACAAAACAATTTTTTATATGTTTTATACCATTTTTGTAATGCTTTTTTGTCTATAGAAGAACTAAATCTATTGTTTAGCTAAAAAGATTTTTGACTTAAATAAATATTTAGAAATTGACTGGTTTATTTCAAATCGTACTTAAATATATACCGGAATCCAAAGAAAAGTTTTTTTCTTAACGTTTTGTGCAAAAAACGTTTTAGTTTTGTTTTAATCTATAAAATTTATAATTTTAAAGCCGTTATTATCTTTATATTAATAACAGAATTTAATTTTATAAAATCAAGAATTTGACCTCATTGAAATCAACTAAAAGTATTTTAGTATTAACGTGGCTTATATAAATTATTCAAAGCAAGATAAACGTCATATTATTGTTATTGGTGAAGTATTAAAACTTAAATAAATTCTCTCGGTTCAAAAACTATTTGTTTTTGAATATCTGCAGTTTTTCAAGCTTAAATGAATGGCGTGTGAACAATTTATAAAAAATTAAAACTTACAATTTGGCTTTTGTAAAATTCTTAAAGCAAAGTAAGTTCTTAAAATTTTCATGCTTACTTCCACAAATATAAATTAGTTGTATGTTTCTATGCCTAAAATGTTTAGCTATATATATGCGTGCTTTAATGTGTATAAGGTATTTTAGTAAATTGGTTAAAAATAAAATCTTATTTAAGATTAATGATTTGTAAATTTTTTGCATAAAATGAAAAAAAAAAAAACTGGTTTATACAAACAATCTTAAAAACATACTAAAAATAGAACAAATTTATAGTAAATAAGAAGTAAAATAAAAAAAAGAAATGCTTTAAATATGTTTTACTTAAATAAAGTGAACCTGTTTAAACGAAAGCGATTTTACTTATTTTTTGCAGTTTATTCAAAATAATAACATCTTTCAAAGCAAACATTTTGTATATATAATAGATTGGACTTTTTTTTTGTGAATAAAGTCTACAACATTAACACGTACTTTATTTCTTTTATAGTTATCAATATACAAGTTGCTAAGAAATATTGGTCACTTTTAAAGTTTAAAATTTTAAATTATATAAATTTTCAATTAAAAATAAAATTATACTGTTATTTTGTTTTAAATATAGAAAGTTTGTGTTATTTTAATTAATATAACCAGCACAAACTGTTTGTTTATACTATATCCTAATAAAATTATAAATTAAAACACACAATTAAACGATATTCAACTAATAAGCTTTTTATCTATATTTAAGCACCTTATTTAAAAAAAAAACAGATATAAAAGTTTTTGTGAGGAAGAAAATTTAATATAATTTAAAGATAACTCAAGTGTCAAGGGTATTTACAGTTTTATATCAAAGATTCATACCATGTTTTTTATTAAATTATAAACTTGTTAAAACAGTTTACAAGTTATTTATTCCTTACATTTGGCACTATTGAAATCAGAGGAAACAAAAAGAAACTTGTTTTATTAACAGTTTTTGTTTACTCAGACCAACATTTTCTTTTAATTCACAACAAGGGTCAGGATATTATAAGAAACATTATATTTTTAAAATGTTTTATTTTTTATATAAATTTATTAAAAAAAGTGATTATATTCAAATGTTTAGAAATGTTTAAGATAAAACTATAGATTTGAAACATTTTATAGACAGTGGTGTTTTTTGGTCAAAAAAAGGCTTAAAAACTTTGATTTCATAACTTCTACACTTTTTTAACTGTCTTATATGTACAAACTTTGTTTATTTTATATGATAAAAAGCTAAATAAAAAACAGGGATAGTTGTTTTACAAGAAACTGTATTTTAAACTATGATTTGACACAATTAAGCAAGTATTGAGTACGTTTTAAAATTATTAAAAGCTACGTTTTAAGAGCTATTAACAAAAGCTCGTTAATTCTTACACTATATCAAAAACAGTGTTTTCTTCTTTTCTAATTCTGTTTTTATTTTTGCTTTTTATTATTTTCTGTAGTCAGTGTTTGTGCAATTTTTTGCATTGATTTAACTTGTAAAATAATAGATTTAATAATATTATCAACTAAACGCATAAGGCACATAAGTACCATGAGGACATGAAATATTCATTTTGAACCCAGGCAAAAGTGCATACAATATCATTGTGACATATATATCAAATAACATTCATATTGTATAACCACTGACCGATGGCTCGGTCGTAGTTAGGTTAGGTAATTGCTTATTATTGCTTTTCGCCTTAGTTTGCGACCGCGTCATGCGTTTTATGTCGTCCATCGATAAGCGTTTGGACGACATGAAATCTTAGTTAAAATATATATATATAATATTAAAACGTTCTAATATATATTCTAATATATATTCTAATATAATTATAAAACGTTCTAATGGAACGATCAATAACTTTAATGTATTGAGCTTATTTATAATCTAGTTTCTAGAAAACAACTTTAAGTGAATGGTGAATTTATATACATTTAAAAACAAAACACGACAATGTGATAAAGTAACGTGATGAAGTTCTACCACAACTGACTCGAGGTTTTCTTAAGCTTAGTGACTGTACGCTGGTTACAATTTACAAAACTCCAGCAATTCTACTATCCTTTGCAGAGCTTCTATTCCCTTTGCCCAATCCGTCAACAACCCCACAACAACCCAAAACATCCTTTTTAACACACTAAGAAAAACTTATTTATTTTTTTACTCTCTTCTCTACTTACTACGTCACGCACAAGTCTTTCTGTAATTTTCCACTTAAAACTTTGACTCCTTTGATGTAAATTCCACTTAACTTATCTTTGACTCCTTCATTGTACTTCTCGAAACAAGTAGTAAACTACTACTTGTTATACTACCCTTCCTACCTTACTTAATTGATTTGTTTTTATCTTCTGAGTGCTAAAATATTTGAAGTTATTTTCTCGTTCTAGCTTTTGAAACAAGTAGAAGCTACTACTTGTTATAATTGAATAACAAAGAGTGTCTACTTAGTTTCAGTAAAGTTACGAACAATTCCTATTCATTTTACAACCACTGTCAAAAAATGTTTTGCTTTTGCATATTTTTCATTTAAATCATGTTTTAGTTCGTTTCACATCATCTTAGTAATACAATATCTCTTATTTCGAGATTACTTTCCGCATGGGCGTACTTCTTAAAGCTCCTTGTAAATATCTCTATTTTAGTTTGAACTATTACAACTTTTTTGGTTTAAATTACACTTCTAAGTTGTTTTGTCAAACCCGCAAAAACTTGAATGGGAAAAAAACTTTGGATCCCTGCCATTAAAAGCTTGTATTATATTGAGAATAACTATATACTAATCTTTAAATTATTAAAACAAAATACTAAGTATTAAATAAACATTATCTTTAAGACATATTTATGATTTAGAAACTATTAAAATGCTTATTTACGTCCTTTTTTCAGAAACTTTAGTATTTAGTGAGTTAAGTTATTTTATAAGCTTGTAGTTATAAAAAGTACATTAGACATAAACTTGTTACGCTACTCTTGAAATTTTTTCTGTCCAATCATTTATGAAAATTTTAAATTTTGACTCATTCGTTTCACTTTACACAATTTATAATTTTCTAAAATATTCAGCCATATATTGAAAGAAACTAACAAAAAAAGACTTTTGAATAAGCTATTAAACATATGTTTATCTTGATTTACTAAAATTAAGAGCGATATTTTAAATTTTAATTAACCGTTTTTACTTAAAATACTTTATATTTTTTACTTAAGTATATACTTGTAAAAATATTATTTACTTTTTGTTTTATACCTAATACTGTTATGTTTTTTTATTTATTTTTAGTATATGTTTTTTCACTAAAAAAATTAACATTAACGACAAAACTCAATATTCTTTGTTTTGAAAGCATAAAATCAAGTTATATTATCTTCTAATTTCAGAATCATAAATTTTAAGACTAAACAAAGTAAATACAAATTAAGTTCAGGTTTATTAGTCTTTTTAAATTTTAAAAGTAATCAAAACATTTACAAAAGTAAAAACAATTTATGATAGGAAAATTCTACTAATAAAACTAATAGTAGTTATTTTAATATTTGCTTTACATACTTTTTATAATTTAACTAAAATATACTTATAAAAATTTCGAACTACTTGTTTTTTTATTTTGAAGCAGCTGTAAAAACTTGAAAAAAAAACAAACTTAAAAATAAATATCCATTTTAAAATAACATTGTTTGAGTAAAAAAGTCCTAAGTTGTTCAAAAATAAAGCAATGAGTTTTCAAGACTGATGTCATGAATTATAAAACATTATAACTCCATAAAACTCTCTAACAGATTTAAGAACTTCATGTAATATATAAAAATGTATAGAAAAAAAAAACAATTTTTAAACTCGATTAAGCAGTATGAAAGTACTTATCATAACGATATTCAACCTAAATTAAAATACTCAGTCGTAATTTAGACGACAATATAAGCTTTAAGTCAAGTAACAGTACATTAAAAACTTGTGATTGTAATACAAATTTATCAAACGGGAAATAAGTCTTAGGCATAGCATTCAGTATGAACATGTGTAACTTTGCCTATTAAGTTAAACTATATTTTAAACAAAAGAAAGTATTAATTATAACTATACCACTTTAAGATGTTAAACGACAAAAATCAATAAAGTATTATAAATTCGTAAACCTTCATGTAATTAATAAAACTTTTAATTGTATGTTTAACCTTCTTTAAGTAAGTTTTGATTTCAAATAGGGTAAGCCCCAAACATTTGCAATATTAACAGGAAATCTTCCGTTAGTACTTTTGTCACTTTACTTTATTAGAGCCACAAAACTTCCTACCAAAAATCAGTTACAGATTGTCTCGTCGTAATTTATTCTTCGGTAACGACAGCAACTTTTGAACATGACCATTTGCGCATTGAACGATAAAGCTTCCCTCAGCTTACTGAGAACAACAAGACATGTATTTAGCTCTCTTTGTTCTTTGAAAAATCAATCGGGGTGTCTTGAGTGTACACTCGACCCGTGCTGCTCGACGACGGTTTGTTCTTCAGGGCAAAAGTTTGGACGTTGTTGGTTGTCATGGGAACAACCAGGTTGTTATTTTTAAGGTCCGTGAACTTGATTATGGGGGGAGGGGCTTGAACGACAGCTGTTTTAGGGGTGTTTTGGGTCCAACGCACCGATTTACCCGTGGACTGGTCTCCTTGGTAAGAAATGTTCTTTTTTACACCCTGGACCTGGACTGGTTGCTTGATCTGGACCAAGTTGACCGTTCCCAGGGTCTGGCTGTTGCCTAGCAACTTGCCCTGGTCACCAACGGTTGTCACGAAAGTCTTGTTGCCAGATAGTTGCTTTTGAAGTAAGTTCAGGTCGATTGTAGAAATATTGTAAGTTTGTGCCCTCTGGTTGTTGGCAATAAAACTGCTGTTGCTCCCGATGTTTACATACTTCTTTGCGATGTTTCTCACGTTTGTGCTGGTGCTAGCAGCTTGCCTGACACTTTGAGAGTTTTGCGCCACACTCAAAGGTTTCTTAATCTGGTACACGTTCGTCAGGTTGGAAGTTGATGCTGATTGGTTGAGATTTCTCAGATTCTGCTGCGGTTGGTTCAAATTGTTTTGCTGAAACGTGAACTGAACGTTGTTTCCGTTCAGCTGCAGGGCGGGAGCTGTGTTTTGGTATCTCACTTCTATTGAAGAGTTGGAGGCGGGATGGATTGTTTTGGTGCTGTTCAGCGGCTTCTGCAGCATCGACTTCAAGCTGAAGTTGTGGATGGCATTCTGGCTCAACGTCGAGTTGGAGTTGTTCAAGTTGGACTGCCTGCCCGACTTTTGAGTGCTCAAAACGGCTTTGTGCTTCTGCAAGTGCGCGTTTATGACGTCAAAGTTGCTGTTGTTCGAGTTTATGACGACCGGGCTCGGCTGGTAACTCTTTATTTTCTGTTGAGGCGCGTTTTCCATTGTCGCTTTCGGCAGCAGAGGTCTCGGCTTCCACTTGCCCTGGTCCTCGAGGCGGTCGCTGTGCGGCTTGATGTCTTTGAACAACTTCCTTGCCATCGATAGCGCGTTTGCGTGCAGCTTCTGGTGCTCCGGCGACCTCTCCACGCTCGCCACGTGGTTTTTATAGCAAAACCTTTCTCCGCTGGGAGGCGTGCGCAAGCCGAAATTGACCGTGTGATTGAACTTATTGGCCATCAGAACCGCCTTCGAGCCCTGACTCACTGTTTTCGGCACATGCTGCTGCGATTGGTTGATCTCGTACGCCTGCTTTGCGAACAGCACCTTGTTTTTGTTGAAGTTCTGAGGGCCGAAGTAGGGGGGCGGGCTCGACTCGAAAGAAGAAGTTGCCTTGAAAGAAGCCGCCGCCTTGAAAAAACAAGTCTGCTTGAAAGACAACGCGTTGAAAGGAATGGCGCTCTGCTGAATCTGATTGGCCCTGAACAGCGCGTCTTCCGCGGACGGCGTCTTGACTGGGGGCCGCTGCGGAGGAAGCAGAGGTTTGACTTCATCTTTCAACTGAACTCCTTCTTTCGGTTGGCCTTCTTCAACGAAATCGACTTTCTCCGGTCTCTTCATCTTCCTACGGCTGGTTTTCTTCTCAAAACTTTTCCGCTCGGCTTCAGCGTTGCGAAATTTGTTTTGAAAAATATCTTTGCTCTCTGCAGAGGTCAGTGAGTCATTACTCTTTATGTTTTTAGACTTGAGATTGTCCAAGTTGTCCAAGCGACTTCCCCCCGGGTTGTTTGAAATTTCAGTTTTTTCAATCGATGACGTCACTGGAGGTTGCACTATGACGTAACTGTCGTGGCTCGAGTTCAGCTCGTCGTTTTCGGCAGTGGTCCTCCTCATTTTCAAGCATATTTTCGGAGTTGGGGGTTTTATTTCGTCGCTTTTATCATTTTTAAGTATTTCCTCAGTTAGTTTTCTTTTCTTTAAGTCAACGTTGCTGGTTTCATCGGTCGCTTGTCGCTTAAGACTGTTCATCGAGTTAATCTTTAAAAGAATTTTGTCTAGGACCTTAGAGCTTTTATTGTGAGCTTTCTTTGTGTTTAAATCTAAAGTTATTGGCTCTTGTTTTATTGTGATTTCTTTTTGTGGAATGAGAATGTTTTGAGTATCAGAACATTTATTAGCTTTATCAGCTTTAACTTTTGCCGGCGAAGTTTGTTTATTTTTCAGAGCAACCTTGGTTTTTGTTTTCTTTCTTTCAACACAATTTTTCTCTTTTTTCACATTAATAGCCAAGTTCTTTTCTGAAGGTTTCGCCCAAAATGCAAAGTAAATTTCTAAGTTCAGTTTAATAGTGAGTTCTTCCTTGTAATCTTCAAGTGTTTTTGTTGGTTGTAAGAACACATTCTTGCAAGTTGTAGCTATCTGAAAAATATTGAATATCACGAAACTGTTCTAACGTTAAAGAAAACTCAAGTATTAACGTTTTTATATTTTAGTGAAGCTGTTTTAAATTTATCTAAGATAAAGTAGGTAAAGTTTGAGGTAATTTCAAGTGCTAAATTAGTTTTCTTGTAATTTAAGTAGTGCAATAATACTAAACATTCTATCAGGTTTTAGCTATTTGATAGAAATGTTAGATAATTTGACATAAGTTTAACACCTACATTTATAGCAAGTAAAACAGAATGATGTAATAACTTCAAAAAAGCATAAACTTGTAATTTTACTAAATATATTTTTTTTATAAACCAGACACTTTACTTTTTGATTAAAACTGCAAAACAAATTGTGATACAAATAGAAACTAATTATGAAAAGAGGTTTTAATTTTGAAAAGTTTTAAAAGCTCAAGGAAACTACGCTTGTAACATAAATTATTAAATTTTTAATACTTTAATGTTAAAACAAAAACATTAACACAAGTACCTAACAAAAATAACGTTTGTTTTAAATTCTTTATTTGTTAACTTTTAAGGTGATTAGTTAAATCAAAGTTTTAACCTAAACTTTAAAATAAGTCGTTTCTTTAAAACAAAAGGTTAAATATAGTAGTGATATTGAAGACTTCAAGTTGCATTAGTTAAGTTGCTTAAAAACGTTTCTTTATTTTGTTAACATATTTAAAAGATTCTGATACTTTTATTAATCTATTGAAGTTAATTTCGTTAATACAGTTGAACTCGTACAAATTAGTCAAAATTAAAACTGAAAATTAAAGCTTAACTGCTAATAAAAAATATGCAAACATACCAATGCAAACGGAGTAATTTCAGAAAATTTTCTCCTTATTAGTTTATGTATAACTGACACAGGAGTTTTTATATGAAGAGCTAGGTTGGTATTTAAGGTGTTTCTGGTTGTTATCTTAACAAACTTCTCTGGGCCATGTAGGATTCTTCTAAAAATTTAATGCACGTTTTATTGATATATTACAAAACTTTTTTTACTTTTGTACGACTTTAGGAGTATTCTAAATGAACTACTTTAAGTACTTTTATCTTGATTAAAAACTTTTTTCGTTCCAAAAAGTTTAAGTTAATAATTTGACTTTTCAAACTATGCTTTAAATTCAAACTTAAATACAAATGTTAAATAAAAAACGTTAAATTAAAATAAAACAAACCTATTATCATGTTTGAGTCGGACAAAAATTATTCCCATCATACCAGTTGGTTCGTTGGTCTTTGGAATCATGATAGTTTCGTTTTCAACTTGATCACAAGTATCTGCAAATATTAATTTAAAAATTAATGTATAGATATAGTTTATACATGAATAAGGTTTTTTTCAGATATTTTTAGAGGACCTAAATGTAATTTTTATCTTATAAGTTTATAATTGTTTTGCTGTCCTGGACAAGATGTTAAACTGTATCTAAGTAGTGTAAAACTTAATAACCAATTTTTTTTGTTTACCAGGTCCTACGACCAATTATTTTTAACACATTTTTTCTATCGTTCAATAAAGAATACTATTGATTTCAATTTAAAATATAACTTTGGCAGTTTTTATATCTCATAAATTTAAATAAACTAGCGTACTATTAATTTTAATCTGGAACTTTGTTGACAAACTAAACAAATAAAAAACTTCAAATTATTCAATTAGATTTGTAAGGTTGTAAAGTTTAAGAAACAACTAAATAATACTGAAAAGTTAAACCACATTTTACCCACTCCGATTTTCCGAACCGTTTTCATGAAACTCTTTCTCCCTTCTCTCCTCGTCTTCTCGCAACCCGGGAATCACCTTGTATATGACCGACTGCAACACGGGGTCGGACTTCAGGTTGTAGGTGGGGGTCGTTTTGTGGATGAGGGTGTCGCACGCGGGGCAGTTGAAGTTGTCCGACGATACGTGCCTGACGATGCATGACCGGCAAACTGAAACGCGAGTTTTGGTTAATCATAATAAACACTGTTAGTTGCATATAACTTATTTGTTACGTAATAACAATTATTTTTTCTTAGAAAAGTAAACAAGCTTTGTAAACGTTAAATAGAGTAATAAAATTTAACTGAAAAACCTTTAAATATTTAGAATAGGTCATATTTAAATTTAAATTTTAAAGTTTGAAAATATGACAGATTTCTGTTTGTATATTTTTGATAAAAATATTCAAAAAATATATATTTGAAGATTTTTCAGTCAGTTAACTTTTATCAATGATAACTAAAAGATAAATTTAAAAGTAGTATAAAAAAACTTTATACTCACATGTACACAGACATTCTGTGATTTTAGTTGCATTAATTATATATCCCTTACAAATTGGACATACTATATCAGGTAGCTTGTTGAAATCTTCTAAAGATATTTCTTCTGTTAGTAAAGTACTATCACTTCCAAAAGTACTTTTTAGAGGTTTAGAAACTTGAACTGTATTTTGTTTATCTATTAAAACCATATCTGCTGAAATAAAGTTTCTTTAGTAAAAAAGCATGTGCTTACATATTGAACTTTAAGTTTTGCTACATGTAATTTTTAAAATAAGGTAGTGTGAAAACCTACCTTATATAAACAAAATTTTGTTAGGTCGAAAATTTTCATAAACAATTTGAGTTAATATTTTAGTATGTTCAGTAAAATAGTACACAAAAAAACGAAAAAAAAGCTTTTATTTTATCCTTAAAAAACCTTTGTTAAACTTTTTTAAAACTTTTTTTTTTGTTTTACACAAATTGACTTAACATTAATGTCTATCTACTATTTCGATTAGAGAATTTTAATGTAACTTATAAACTTTTTCACTACCTTTAACAAAAATTAATAACTTTCTAAAAAAAATCCATATTTATCTTGATTAAAGTTCCAAGGTCTAAAGTTTTTTAACTTGTCGTATACTGCGCTGTTTAGTTTAACAAAAAACCTTCTATCAATATAAACCAGTGTTCTCTAAATAGTCTATATGGCCCTTTTGGAGACTGCTTTAGCAATTCAGGGGGCGTTAAGCTGCAAGGGGATAAAAGGAGGGCCATGACCAGTATAAAGTCAATAAGGTAAATTACACGAGAAATAAAAAAACTACACTAACATTGAATTGAAGTGCAAAAAATGTCTAAGGCAAATTTTTGTTTGAGACTTACATTAGAGATTCTGAAGATTGTAACGGGTGGTGACGTTTTTTTTTTTCCAAAAAGGCGGTATCATGAAAATGAGTTTTAGAAACCCAGATATTAAAATTAGTACAAAAAAGCTTTTATTAAGTAAAATTACTAAGTTTTTAATGCAACGATTTGTTTAATAAGAATATTTTGTAAAAGTTTCAAAGAACCTTTGGAAATGAATATGCATAAGGATACTAAAAATAATTCTTTAACTTAGCCTTTAGATTAGTTGTGTGACGCTGTGCTCATTAGTGTGCACCAACTCACAGAATAGTTGCACGAAGATCTGACGAAAATATTTTGTAAGATCTGAAGGGGGCGAACGCTTTTTGGATCTTTTCAATGGGGGTTTTGTTTAGAAAGTTCGGGAAACCCTAGTCTTAACTGATTCTTTAAGGTTGTTTGTACAAAGTTATTTAAATTCTTCTATACATTAGAATATAAAAAAGTTCTGCTTTGTCTCTGAAAACCTATAGTTTAGTGATTTTTGATATAAAAACGATAGCAAGTTTTTAGCTATCAACACAATTAATTTTTCTAAAATCTATTATTTGCAAAAAAAAATTCTAAAACCAAAAACGATCAGTTTTAAAAAAATAAGTAAGGATTAGATAAGCTATGCACCATAAAATTTGAGTCAACAGTCTTAAATCTTAGTATTTATTAAAAAATAAACTGATGTTGTGCGAATAAGTTTTCTTTTGTTTCGTAATAATATTTTAACTTCTATTATTATGCTGATTTATGTGCGACCTTCCGAAAATCCCGCCAAATATAGCTAACAAGTAAAGTATGTATAATCCTTAAATTGTGTTTGTAGTTCTTAGTTAGATATAAACAACTTCAATAATTGTACTTTGATTTATATTATTTATCCTAAAGACTCTTCAATATCATTATTTTTGTCAAAAGTTTTATAAATTCATATCGCTATATTAGCTAAAATTTTAAAATCGACAAATTTCATCGTTTCCTCTGATTAACTTGTTTATTTAACAAAATATTGAATTTTTTTTTCTACTTATAGTCAAAGTATTTTACAAATATAAGGCTTACGTAGTTTGCTTTGTAAAATAGTTTTGTAGACAACTTTATTTTTTATAAGTATATTTACAAAATGTTGTGTTTAATTTTTTATTTAACTAAAATTGCTAAACTTAAGCTCTAAAATCAGTTTAGTAATATAAAAAACGTATTTATGATAGTTAAGCATACAATTGCATTAAAGTTAGTACATAAGTAGTGGTTTTTAAATTTTAACATCACGTATTATAAGTATACTTTAAGAAAAATATCATCGTGTTTAAACTTTGTTAGTTTTTATATAAACTTTTTTGCATATTTGTTCTTTTATTGTTATTTGGTTTAGAAAGTTTTCTAGTTGCATTTACTATAAATATAAACCTTTTTTAGATTAATACTTTAGCTATTTACCTTTCTGTTTAAACATTAGTTATGAAGCTGCTCTACATACATTTAATCTCTAAAATATTATAGCATTTTTAAAAGTATTGTAGTAAATTATAGTAAGTACAGTAATTATTAAATAATTTATTTATTGTAACTATTTACTGCTATGTAAAACAAAGTTATAAGCTAATGTACAACTAGAACAATTCTCTTTTTTAATAAAAATTACAAATACTTGTTAGTTAGGCAAACGTCTTTTACAAACAAAAATATTAAAGCAAACAAATAAAGCTTTAAGCTATCATAAAACTAACAAATTAGACAAAGTTCTGCTTTATAAGTTATAACAAACTGCAAAAAATAATATTTATACTGAACGAAATTGGTGCTTTATAAGTTTGCTTACTGAAATAAAACGAGAGAAAATCGAACTCATCACGACACCGCGTGGGAGTAAAAGATAAAAATTAGACAAGAGGAATAATTTGAACGAAGAAACAAAAACGAGAAAGCAGTTTTACCTTTGCGAAGGTATAATACGTTTTGGTCGATTTTTGCTTTTTTTTGCTCCTATCTTCTTTGTGGGTTGGAACAAAATTTGAAGAAAAATTTAAAGATTTTTTATTATTTTAATTTTACGCTGCAGTGCATTTTTATTTATTGTATTTTTACAACGCATAAGGAGATAAACAGTGTAAGTATCTTAATTCTGTTATGATGCTTAACTTACATTAAGGTGAGTTTCAAAAGAGTTATCATGATTCAATTCAATCAAATATCAACATCAAAGTTTAAAAAATCAGCAATATAATATGACTATACACACATAAAACACATAAGTAAGTTTAAAAAGGTTAACAAAAACTACTTTCCTCTGGTATTATTATTACTGAATTATATCTAAAATAACAACTGTTCAAACGCTCATAATACAGCAAACAAGCCAACGTTTTTACTTTTTCGCAATTACGAGAACTTTTCTACTCTTTTCAAACCCGTGCACGACGTTATGAATACGAGAGAACAGAAAACTAAGTTTCAAATTTCCCTCACTGTAATGTGAGAGCTGTTGCATGCATACACTTATTCGAACGTGGAAATTAAACTGATAAACTCAAGAATTAACAACTACTTATTAAGCTTTATGTACTTTGTAGTTCAACTAGTTTTAACTAGTAACATTTATTCTCTTAATACTTATTGTTGTGTGCAAACTTTAGTTATTAGGCACTTGTAACATACTAAAATAATTTTTTTCAAAGTTAAACTTACGCAGTAGAATTATTTAGCAATTTAAACTAGTTGTCATTGGTTATCATATGTTTATTTAGACAAACTAACCTATACTTTGTTACGAAGAATCAAACGTTTCTAATAACTGCAATTTTAGTTTACAATTAATACAACCTTGAATATTTCTAGTAGTAGTTTTTATTTCTTATTGTTTAAATGATGAAAAAAAAAACAAGTCACCGTAAATACTCATTTATTATGAAATAAAAACAAAAAGTCTAACTGTTAATATTTTTAATACTTAAAACTAGTTTGACTACTAAGACTGAATAAAAATAAAAACCATTAATAAACACTTTTAGCAACAAAACTTTAATAGTTTTAATATTATTTAAGTTTCGACTTTTAAATTATGATTTAAAAAATGACTAAACTAAGTTTTTGCGATTCTTGTATATAGTTACATTTAGTCATGAAATAAATAAGAAAACTACTACTTTTTTGAAATTAAGTAATTTATTCTATTTCACGTTTTGCAGTTTATTTTTATTATGTGGGAAGTTAAAAGAAAATGTAGCTTTTAAGTTTTTATTTAGAATCAACTTTTAGTAAACGCAAAAGTAAACAAAGAACTAAATTTTTAAGTAGTTTTAAGCGAAAGCTAATTATCTTAGCAACGATAAATCGGTACAATTAACTCTTTAAAAAAAAAAGAACAGATTTGTACAATAAATTTTGGTTGCATTTATTTTTACACTGGTAAAATACACTTGAATTTAGTTTAAACTATCTTACTACATTTAAAGAAATAAAAATTGAAGTTTTCCACAAACTAGTTATAATCTAATATAAAAATCCAATAATTACAATGTGATGTTAACTCTTTTTTGCTTATTTAAACCAAAAGCTTTGAAAACAATTGGTTTTAAAAACCATATAGTTTTTATACATCGAAATTCAAAATGTTGTAATAATAATTTTTGAAAAAATGTTAAACCTACTTTATGTAAAAAAAAATTTAATGTTAAAAGTAAAGTATGTTTTTTTTGTAGTAAAAGCTTTTTAAAATAGAAAAAAAAAACTTTATAAAGTAAAAGGTTTTTTTTTTAATATTTATTTTAGCACATCAAAGGTAATCTTGTACAAGAGTACAATTTCTTAAACTCAGGGAAGATATATAACCGTCTTATTTTGTTATGAAGTATTAAAACTAATGTACAATAACAAAATGGTGTTGTTTACCAAACAATTTTGATTTCAATAACAACATTAAAAATAATACTTAGTAATCGATGTTAAATTATATGCAATTTAGTTAATTCTGTTTCAAAAAGGATTACTGATTTTTTTAAAAGTTTTTAACAAATAGATAATTTGTTAACTCTTTTATTTTTCAAAAGCTTTCTTCAAAAGATTTTCAATTTCTAGCTACTTATCTAAAGATTAGGCATTTTGTTTATATTTATATAGTTTAATTTTAAAATATACTTTTGTTTCTTATGATTATATTTAAATCTTATTAACTAAATTTTTTTAAGAGGTAAAACTTTTTTAAACAAAAATTTAAGCTCCGCAATAAATGCGCAAAATAAAACTAAATATCCTAAAGTCTACCGACAAAATAAATTGTAATTCAATTAGCAATACGGCAAAGTGAAATTGACCACACACTAAAAACTATGATTAGCAAAATTCTTTGTAGTTTTTTCAATAAAGAGCTTTTTAAGACAAGCTGTAAAAATTGATCTACTGAATAAAGCTAAAACTTTAGTAAATACATTTGTAATTGATTTTGTTTTCTTTAAGCACCTACATACGGTATACTTTCAATATCCACTTGCGTTCAAAATCCGACCAACTTTTAAAAATATTTTCTATATTTATAAACTTATTTCATATATCAAAAAAAAATTAGTTTATTTTTTATTTATTTTTCACTATCACTCTTTCCCCTAACCCTTACCCTCGTCCGGTAAGCGGTTCTCGAATTGACTGGGTGGATTTTAATCGGGCGGATTTTGAACGCGGGCGGATTTTGAACGTTTGCCCCTAAATACAGTATTTTTAAAGTGAAGTGTATAAGACTTGAGACCACATACTAAAGCGCTTTAAACAAAATTGAACGATTCAGAGCTTAAATTTGATAATAAAGTTTTGTGCAAAACTGCCAAAAAAAAACTAGTATAACAAAAACTTTAAGCTAGGTTTCTTTTTGAATAGGTTAAGGTGTCAAATGCATGATTGTTTAGTTAAAAGTTGTTTATTTAAGATAATATGCAACATTTAACAAAAATATGAGGCCTGCGTTAAAATATGTCTAAACATTAGAAATAAAATGCTTCCGACTAACTTTCGTTCTAGCTTTCTTTGCGAATCGCATTCACTTGTGAAAAAGAAGTGAGTAGCGAATAGAATATTTTTATTTCGATAGACTGAAATTAGCTGTCTGAAAGTTTTTTGCTTATTATAAAATATAATTATTATGTATAAGCTTTCTACATTTTATGAAAGATGCACATTTAATGACGACCAAATTGGATTCCCTCAATTTTGTCATCGAAAACAAACTATTTCATTAAAATAATTTCTATTGTTGTCTTTGATAGTATAAAGTAAACCAGTTTTTGTTAACGACTATAAAAAAGCGTTTAAGTTTATTATTTTGGTTTACTGATTAAATTTCTTTAATACTTATCAATACTTAAAAGAGCGTTTCAGATCTTGATAACTCTGTTGAATTTATATTTAAAATTATATATTATATATATAAAACTTCCGTTTTTAACTCGTTTAAAGCACATAAACATACGCCAGTTTAGTTACGAAAAGTATTGCGCAGATTGTTTTTGTTATCATTACTTTGAAAGCAAATTTTTATTTATTGTTTTTTTGTTATTTTTACTTTAAAAAGCGTTTTTTTTTATTTAACCTCTTAAAGAATGAAGTTAGTTAGACAACAAGAGCATTTATATTTTTTAGTGGAATAATGTGAAATTATATAAACTCAAGGTGAACATTTATGTATTAAAATTTTCTTATAAAAAATTTATAAACTATTGCTGAGTTTTCACCGCGAACGGATTATCAAACTGTGCCTCTTATTCAAATAGAAATGTGAAATACAAAAAAAGCCTAAAATATTATCTCGAACGTAAAGGTTAGAATATCTAATATTGTAAATACAATGAGTACCATAATAAAAAAAATATAAATATTTAGTCTTACGATCAAAACAATTTTACAAATGTTAGTTTGTTGTATATCTGAAATAATTCCTTAAGCAAGAAATGTGTACAACTGAAAAAGTAACTTTAACTGTAGTTAGATAAGTTGTCTCAGAAAAATTCTAAACCTTTTAAAATCAGATTTTATTCATTATAGCTCTAGTATTCGAATAATTACTGCCTTCAATTAAATATAGCCCGTCTTGTAGAAGTAATCGGTGTAAGAATTAAACTTAAGCAAAATAGCTTGTACAACGAAACATAAACATTTTTTTATGTAATTATATGTGTAAAAGGATGGTAATTAAATTTTTGATTAGTAATACTACTAATAAAAACGCTTAATCGCTTGAAATGTTTTTAATTTTTTTTTTATAATGTAATTTAAAAAAGTAAACAGTGTACAAAATATTTGTTTGCTAAATCAGGCTCAATACTTATGGTAGGCTGACAAACAATTTTATATACATACAATAAAAAATACTGTTTTTCTAAAGTTTCTTGAACCATAAATATTTAAACTATAGTATGTTTACTACAAAAACACTAACCAACTCCGTATTTATTTTTCTTTGCTTAAGATTTTTTATAGTAAGCTATTTTAGAAGTCTATCTGCAATTTACTACTTTAAAGCGCTGAAACAATTTTAAATTATGGTGAGGCGCTTATTTAGTACTTACAAACTTGAGAAGTTTGACATCTAGTCCATCGATACAATATTTTTGTTTTAAAAAAAGATTGCACCTACTTTATAAGCATTTTTATACTATTCATATGTATTAGTAGATTAAACTTAGGTTTAAATATAGCTGTCTAATGAACAGTTTGCAATAAATTTGTGTTCTTTAAAACAAGATAAGTTATATAAAGATACTACTTGAATACAAAGTAACATTTAAACTAAAACTTCGTACTAAAACCTTAATTAAAATTAAACTTTCCTTTTGAATTCCTAAAAATACTTTTTGAAAAATTAATTAACTATATTAAAAAAACTCTATAAATATTTAAAATGCGTTTAAGTGTTGAGTAGTATACAGATAATTTTAAAGTAACTAGTAACTAGTAAATATTAATAATATTGAGTTTAACATATTATTATTACTACTTACCTGGTTTTGAAATGCATCGTTTCTTGTTGTAATAAAAACTTATCCACAGTATGTTACTTGTAATAATTTACTTATAAATAGTTTAACTTGTCTTACTTTTTCTTTTAGCATGTTCTTTGTGTACTGTTGTATTTGTACTTATATATAATAATAAAACAAATAATTTTTAAATTTTACTGAATAAAATTTGAATAACAAATGTAGTTGTCTTATTTTATTTTCTATAAAATGTATAAAAAAGTTGTTTAAATATTCCGCTGTTTTAAAATTTACAAATGACTGCATAAATAGTCAATAATTTGATTGTTTATTTAACTAAAGTATAATAAAGATTTTAGTTTTAAATTCTTTGATTTGAGAAACGCAGTATCTATCAAAAGCGTAGTTGTTTTTGATAGTTTACTTCAGTTTGATAGCAATAACTTTTAAAAATGTTAAAAACCTTACATTATGATTTATGTACGTATAGTTTCGACACATGTTTAAAGTTTTATTTCACGTTATTTTTTAGGAAAAAAATAACTTATAAATATCGTTTTAAAATATCTTTGACAATCTTTTATTAACTGTGTATATAAGAATTCATAAACTTGCTTGATTTAACATACCTTCTTGTTTACGATTTTTACCATATATTACTTAACTAAAAATGTATTAATCACATATATCCTTTTTAAAGATTAAAAAAAACACAAAAATATACAAAGCTTGTGTGAAATTTCAAGATTAACTATTTAAAAGTCTTAAAGAATTCAAAGTTTTGTACAAATAGTTAGTTTTCAAAGTTTTATACAGTTTTACACAGTAAACCACTGGAAGTACAATTCTGTGACATAATACAATTTAGTATATTTGTTTCATTAAATAAAAAACTTACCTCCTTATGATGTAACTAGCTTCATTTGTAAAACAATTTGAAAATATTAAAAAGTTAATAAAACTAGCTTTAGAAAAGACTTATGGTACATACTTATTTAGAAAAAAAAAACTTCACTTTCAAATTAATAAGAACACTGAACACTTAGGTTCAATGCTTACTGCTCTGTCTTGGTAATGTTTTTAGAAACACTTGAAAATATGTTTAAAAAAAAAGACCATAGAATTAAATAAGTTCAAGTTTATCGAAGTTTATTTTATTTTTTTAAACTGTTTTTTTAGTAAAAGTTTGCAAGCAGGTTTAAAAAACTAATAACGGTTTAAATATCTTTTTGCAACTTTTTATAACGAGCTTATTTGAAATATGTTTTTTTATAAAACACTTGAAAATTAATTTACTGAAACTATTTTTAACAATGCAAACATTTGAAATCGTAATTAACTTTAAACGAAATACAAAAGACACTCAGTCAAACTAGTTCGGATAAAAACGCAGAACCAAAAATGGTAAGTATGTTAGTAAAATATTAACGACAGCATAAAGTGTTATAAATTATAATCAAGTTAAGTTTAAAAACAAACTTCAAAAAAATTATTTATGAAGTAAAACATTTGTGTTAGAGGAAGTAAATGTTAGTACACAATTTTATTTATTTAACGTTATTTAATGTTATTTAGTCAACCGAAAAATGTAAAAATGTAACAGTAATAGTTTAATTTTTAAAAATAATTTTTCTAATAAAAAGTTCGACGAAAATAAATAAATAAATTTTGACTACAACTTTCGATTCAATTAAAACATGTATTGTTTTAATATCGTAACGTTAGTAAAACTTTAGGTTACGTAAGTTCTATTATTTTGATTATTATTAATTATTAATTAAGAAACTTTTTCTTTGTTAAACATATTTTTCTATTTTAAACATTACTTTCTTAATTATAAGAAAAACTATTTATGACGTTTAGTGCATACCTTAATGTTAATATGTGAAAAAGTATAAGAAAGTACGTAAACATTATGATAAAAGCTTTGTAACGATTTTTGTTCACAAACTAATTATGAATTTAATTACTTTTTACCAAGTTTAAGATGTAGTAGCAACGAAAAAGAAAGAAACTAACAAGACATATTTAAGATAAGTGAGAAAAAAAAGTGTTTAAGAAAGTCATACTAGTAAGTTATACTAAGTACATTACTATACTGATCAACAATGTTTACATATTTGAAAAGGTAGTGAAACATATACATTAAAATGTATACAATAGTAAAAGTTTTGATAAACTTTGATTTGGTAAAATTACTGAATGGAAAAGTATAACGCTTTTATTCAAAAAAGTTAAATTTAAATTTTCTGAATGTAAGTGTTAGTATGTACTTTTTATGTATAAAGTCACTTAATAAGAGAATCAATTTGCAAAAATTACATGAACTTGACTGTCTAGTTTTGAGAAGTACTATACTTCTACTACTACTAGTAAAAACATCAAATTAAACAACTATAGTAACAATCGCGTAAGTACTTGTAATTCTATCCAAAGATTCAGTGAAAAAATCAAAATGCATCAAAATCGTAAGCGTCTGAAAGTTTATATTCAACAAAACGAGAATAAGTTCGACACGTGTTAGATTACATAGCATCACGCATGTAAACATCTCAATGCGTACAAACGGTTTCCGGTTTCAAGCCATTATCAAATAACACGCTTTTATTGTATGCCATAATTTTGATATTAAAGCTTGATATATACAACAAGTACAATAAGCTTGATAAATATTCCTTTACAGAATTTTTGAATAAAAAAAGTTTTTAAATACTAAAAGGATAATATCGTTATTTTAATATTGAATTCAGTTAACACTAGTTAAGTTAAAACGTTTTGCTAAGTCTAAAGTATAAACCTATAAGTTGACTCCTATAACAGTTTAAATAAAAAAATAGAAAACAACCACATTAGAATTGAGTTTTAGTCATTTATATATTTTGTTAAACTTTAGCTTTTATTTTATTGAAAAAATTCTAAACAAAAATTTAAAGAATCTATTACAATAATATTTTGTTTTCATGGAAAGTTTTAAAGTTTTTTTCATGTTAATTCATTAAATATCATAACCATAGTTTTAACCTCAAACTAATTACTGTCTTTACTAAAATATATTGGGACATTTCAAAGGAAATTCATGTTTAATTTTTTACACTTTATAAAGTAGTCAGGTTTAGCCATTAGTTAAATTCTTATATTGCGATCACAAGCCAGTGTCCGATTTAATTTCTAATCACTAAAAGGGTAACATAATTAAAATACGTAGTAATATGTGTATCGAGTTTAAATAAATAAAGTACTTTTTTAGAAACTATTTTTAAAATAGAAACAATTTAAAAAAGAAATTAACTGTCGCTACTTTTTTAATAAAATAAAACAATAGTTTCAAACAGATTTACGCAAGTTTTTATCTTATTAAATACTTTATTATACGTAAAAGTTAAGCTTAATGATATTGACATAAAAATAAACTTAAAAATAAAACTGATGTTTATTTAGATAAAAAAGGTATTGTAACTGACCAAAATATCAATTTAAAATTATACTTGACAATGTATATTGTATGCCTTTGAAACTAAGATTGTGTAAGCTTAAAGGTATAACTAGTACCATTTAGCTCAAGAAAATTTATGGTCAAAATTACTTTTATACACTAAGTGTTCTATTTATACGCATAATTTTTCATTTATTATTGAACTTATTAAACAAACTGTTTTTTTTTAAATTACGTGGTTTATAATCTATATGGTGTAAACTAAGTAAACTTATTTTGATACTTTAAATATAAGTCTTATTAGAGTTATTTAACTCTATCTACTTGCAAAAATAGTTAATTTTACACATACTTATCAGATAAAAATAAAATACCTACGATGAGATACTTATACGCACTACAAAATAAGAGAAATATATGCAACTTATAATACTTACGATTAATATACAAAAACTTTTAAGTTAAAAAAATTAAATTGACTGCCTTTAAATTCTTTTTTTGTTTTGACAGTTTAATAAACATAGCAGAAACATTATTTTAAAGTTCATTTTAAGGTTTTGAAATTATTACTTAAATAAAGTGTAAGTAATTACTTAAATTACGAAGATAACTAATTGTTTTAACGGTTCATTTCCTTTGTTTGCCTTGACTGATTGATGATTTTATATATATCTAAAACAAAAGTATAGTAATTTATAGAGTTAATCATCAAAACAATAATAGTGATTAGTCATATATGAAATTATAAAAAAATAGTAATATTGCAAAGGCTAAGCCTTAAAGTTGAATAAAATCAATTTAATTATTTTCCTTCATTTCTTTCTTAGTAAGTTATCAAAACACTAACTTCTACATTTATATGAAAATTTTTGTGGATAAACCTATTTTTATTTTCAATAAGATTAAGTAATTTTGCAATAATAAAAGTCTTAAGTTAATTTTAAATAATGCTTTGCTAAAAACTATTAATTAGTTTATCATAAAAACAAGGTTGTTACTTTTTTTAACTTATATTTAGTGACACTGATTTTTTTGCTTTACAGTTTTTTTAACCAAAAAAAATATTTATTGCATTGGTTTTTGACGATTTTCGTTTGTAAAAAATTTCGAAGAAAAGGTTTAGTGGGTGTCTTCTAATTCTCATGTTTCATTAAACAACTCTGTACCAAATTGCTCCTACAGAAGTTTATTTTGTGATTTTAATTCCTTCAACCGTTATGTAAGTCGTTTTAATGTATTTTCTGTTGTATAATGTATTTGGATTTTTAAAATAGGTTAGACAGTAAATGGTCATCTAGTGATGAATATGCAACGTGCTTGTTTAAACTTTATTTTTTAGTATAGTAATTTAGTTTTAAAGATCAGTTACTTTCAGTTATATCATACTTTAATACAATGACGATTGGATATACTTTAATTAATGTAAAACTTGTCAAAATGCTAACTAGTTTAAAAGTGTTTTTATTTATTTAGTAACTACTACAAATTAAATGTTATGTTATTCTAATTCTGTTATTTTTCTCTTTGTGATATTCTAATTTGTTGTAGTTACCTTAAATTTTGCTAAGCAGCTGATTTAAAACTTGTTTTGTTTTCTTATTCTATACATTTAAAAAGTATTTTCTCGAAAAAACAATATGTACCTTTGGAATCAGTAATTGTCTAATATGGGTATGAGAAACCTACGCCACGCGTTAGAGATATCCAGCAATAAAATTAACTTCGGCGATAACAAAGAAGTTAAATTTTAATAATAAATTTTTCAAACACGTTCTTAATTTGGTTCTAACGTACATTTCTTCGTGTTAAATTATATTCAAATAACGAGTCTACTTCTACTAAAATGTATATATTTAACTACTATGATACATTTTTTTAACAATGCAGCCGCGAAATTTTAAATAAATAGTTTTAAAATACAAACCTGGTTTTATTTTAAACAATTTTTTTTGTAACTCTTAGTAAAACAAAAATATAAGTATAAAGTTTCAATGTCGTTGTTATAGTTTAGTATTAAACATTTTGTAAGAAAATTTGAGCTTTAAAAGTAGAATAATGAATAAGCTTTTAAATATTAGTTGATAACCACCAAGATAGTTTATAAGATACGAAAACAAATTATTATTTTAAGCGTTAAAAAAAACACTTCTACCAATTTCTTTTTTCAAAGTTGCTTAATTAATATTTTATATTATTTGCTTGATGCTAAATTAAATATTTGTTTGGTTTTATGACGCACTAATAACAAACTTTTAAGTCCTTAAACATACGTTAACAATTAAACAAAAATTGCTTTTGAAAACTTTTAAATAAACAAACACACTTTAGCATGTTTTTGAAACAATTTAAAAGTATCAAACATTCATGTTACTAAGATATTTAGTTAATAAGTGTAAACTGCATTTTACATAAGTAAACGCACAACATTATATAGCGGTAGGACTTTTTATGGGTAGTTTTAAATATTGGGTACTTTAAATTGCAGCAATTTTGCAATAAAAAGTACCCAATATTTTGATGATGTCATTAACTTTACTTTGGGTACTTTTGAAGCTTAAAGTTTCTTAACAAAACAAAACTGCTGTCCAGGCCTTTGCTAAATTCACTTTGTTTTTTTTTTCTAATGTGAAAACAACTATATCTGAAATAAAACAATAGAAGGTAACTAAATATTTCCCTATGTTAACAAAGTTATAGAAATATAATTTTCAACCTTGATATTTTTTGTGTAAGTTACAATTTTAAATTCAAGCACAAATTAAGCTATTGACTTTTTAAATTTTTCTTTTATAGTTGCACGTAGGAAAGCAACTAAATCAGCTACGAACGTAGCAGGGTGAAGCTACAAGCGAGACAACAAGCGCAGTTTACAAAAAACAGTCAAAGAAATTAAAAAGATTAAGGGCTAACACCTCAGGACAAAAGTTTTGAGGTAGGGTTTTTTTTGATAAATAATTTTCTGCACCCCGTAATAAAAATACCACTCGTCGCCACTGGCATATACTACGTTTGTTTAATTTCATAAGAAAAATGTTCTTAATGACATCAAAGTAAATTTCAACAACATCAAAGTATATGTTTTTTTATGTTAAACTGTCAATAGTATTTTACCAATAAAACAAAGTTTTTATTTGAGGTTATCAAACTAATAACAAAATCATTAATACTCGTTTTAAACGGAAATTTAAGACATTTTTATTAAAACAAACAAGTAAAATCGATTTCAGCTAACACTTATCAACTACTTATTTTAGCAACTAGTTTATACATCTAACTCGGATAATTCTGTATATCGGCAGAACGTCCCAGAGTTTCCATTTAGAAAATACCAACATGTCTCAAAATCCTTCAGAAGTTGGATGAACACAGGTTTAAAAAAACAATCTAACAGATCGTCGGCGATTGCCAAATACTTTTTAAACAATTCTGATTGTGCAAAGAATTATAGTGTCAGTAATTTTTCAATAATAAGTAAAGCACGTAATGATTATCATCTAAATGTTTTAAAACCTTTATATATAAAAACGTTTAAACCTAATTTATGCAAGCAACAGTACGTTTAAAAATCTAATCTTTATAAGTCGTTATGGTTTTTGTTTGTCGCATATTTTATTATATTTGTTGTTTGTTATTCATATTTATACGTTTGCTTATCAAAATTAAATTAGTAATTAATTAATCTTTAATCATTTAATTATAAACTGTTAATCTGTCTCTAGTTAATTTTGCTTAATTATGCTAATTAGAGTTAATTGAATTTTTTCTGAAGATGTATTTTAGCTGGGTCATTCTCAACTTCTTTTAGTTTGTAAAATAAATGTTAGATAATTGTATATATATATATATACAATTATCTAACATTTATTTTACAAACTAAAAGAAGTTGAGAATGACCCAGCTAAAATACATCTGTCTAAAATACATTGTCAGTATATATACTGACAATCACGCTTAAATATTGAAAACAAACAAAAAAAAAAAAGGATTTTGTAAAATCAGCACAAAATTGAGATTTTTTTTAATACAGCCTTAGTTGTGCGCAAGAACATTTAACGAAATAGAGTTTTTAAAACTTCTTATGGAATTAAAAAATACACGAGTTAACTTATAAATTTTTAAACTGTAATCAAAATTTTTATGTCTTCTTTTAAAAATCAATCATTAAAGAGGTCAATAATTTAAAATGGATCAAGGCAAAAATAATATTTTTAAGTTACGGTTTTAAGTGTTTTTTTTTCAGTGTCTGCCCTGTACAAATTTCTCAAAACTTATCATAACTCTGGGCTTTACTGACTACATAAATATTAGTTTTGTAACTCAACAGTTAAAGAATTTTTAGCGAAATAAAATTACGATTCCAAGTATTAAAACTTAACTAAATTTCTATATTTCTTTTATTTACCCAGTTGAGTAAACTCTGTATTTAGACATTTGTTTTATAAACTAACTTTTACTTTCTGTTCAAAAATGACAATAACTATTTTCCAGTCATACCTCATAACTTTATATACTAGTTATTTTATAGAATAAAAAAAATTTAAACATTTTAATGCGAATTCCAGAGATGCTCTCCTATAGTCAAAAAAAAAACTATCCTGTGTGACCAATAATTGTACTGAGTCATTCAAAGATATTTTTTAATCATTAAAAAAAGCTTTTTCATTACTTACGCAAACTACTTGTACCTCATTACCGTTTTCTTCTAAATAATAAAAACAAAATTTCATAAATGGTTCAACACTTGAAATATACTAAACTAATTGGTAATGTTGTTATTAAAGATTTTAAACCTATGTGTAAATAAATATATCTTTCTTGGTTGAGTTTATTCACAAACTAATTACAAGAATGATAAAGTCTGTAATACAGAACATAGTTAAACTAGGTAAATACTTATACATCTCCCGCCAGATTTTATCTACGAAGGAGATAAAACGAAAAATTTACCTAGCGAAACAAAATTATTTTAAAACAATTTGTTACAATTTAAACACATTTTTCTGGTCTAAAATTCAACGAAATTAAACTCAAGAAAACAAAAACATTTAAAAAATTACGATTAACTTAGTTCACTATTAAATGATTTGTTAAAACAAACTACAACTTAAACAAACAAACAGTAACAAAAATTTGAGACTTAATCTTTACTTTTCTTCACTTTGCTGAATACAAGCATTCAAAAACTTAATTGCTTCACCGATTTGAACTTTTCAGCTTTGAAGAACGAAACCACACGCCACTCATCTAATTAACTTGAAACTTCACTTAATTTGCCGATAAACATCTTTATCATAATTTCGACTTCAAACAAAGTAGAATGTGCATTACTGATGGCATTAAACACTGAGGAAATACTGCTACACTTATTTTCCAAATACTCGATACCAACTAATAGTTCGAATTTTTGAAAATCAATTCCTGCGTCCTCATCCAAGATTACTTTGAACAGATGGCTGTTAGACAAGTCTGCTGCAAAGTCAACTACAAACTTTATGACGTCACCATTAGACTGAAACTCATTCATTAGTTAGACCATAAAACATTAATTTACAGTGAACATTCCAACTTAAAAATAAATGAATATCAGCAACATCGGTGTCACGAAGCTTTTGAAAAGCATCATAAAGTTTTACACGGAAACGCTGCAAATAATCCGATAATTTCACACACTCATCCCGGACACATTATTGTTTGCAAGTAAACTTTGGTGGTCTGTTTGCTTTTCTGTATAAAATTAAAGTCAAGAAAATATAGATCAAAGCAAATCCGAGCCATTCCGGTTCAACATCAATTTTGAAGAAAACCATTAGTACAGAGGGAAATTACACAATGCTTATTCAAAAAGAATCTTCCTTCTGGAAACACAGAACATCAAAATTTTTCTTGACATCTTTTTTCTCAATTTTACCAGAAAAGACAAACTTTTACAGTGGTATGTTTGCTTTTCTCAGAAAAGGGATACTACTTAGACATTTGCAAACAGGAGGGGTAAATCTTCTTAGAAACTTACGATTTTGAACAGTTAAGCGACCTGATCCATCAACTTTGACAACACATTGATGACAGTCCTTCACTTCCACCTCCACTCCACTTTTCCCCCACTTGCTAGGAAAGTTACCTGTTTGATGTAGTATAACGACATGATCACCGCAATTCAAAGGTGGCAAAGATTTTGTGTCCTCACTTATATTTTCCAGAGACTTAACAAAACGAATACTGAGAGATTCTTTCTTTTTATTCCAAATGTCACGCCACATTTTTGAGATCTGCGGGTTATTGTAAGTCATAACACTCTTTCTGACGTAAGGTAATGACTTCTTATCATTTGGAGGTAGGTGAGGATTGCTTTGGGTTTTTTGCGGTTTTCGTCGCCATCCAGTGTGTAGAAATACATTTTTCTGTCCCTGTACCTCCTTTTTCTTCTTGACGTTTTTACGCTCGAACATATTTTTCCTACGACCTTGGCTGCAAAAGTTATCAAATTTTTGTGTATACAATCCACCAACTACAAGTGCATTTGACTCATCAGCATAATTTTGGTGACTTTGATAAACTTTTTTACGGGACTTTATCCAGCATTGTTTGCAGGCAAAACACTCAATATACCTCATACTTTTACTGCTCCAAACAAATTTATCAGTTGATTTATTACATATGCCACAAGTTATTTTATCACTTGGTTTTTGTGTGGTTTTCTTTGAGGATTTGTATGAGAAAACTGAGGCTGTAACAGCGGGTTTTGACATTGCATCACGTGCCATCTCTTTACCTTCAATAAAACCGATTGTCTCATTGACATTTTTCTCATCTAGATTTTCCCATCCTAGTACCTCTTTACGGATATCCTCATCAGCTAAACCTGTTACCATGACATCTTTTAGAATTATGTCTGTAAAATCTATCATTTGATTACAGCCATCCTTTGGGCATTTACATGTGTACGAGCATGTACTGGCTTTTCCCTTTAAACGTGCAGCAAATGATCTAGTGTTTTCAGTCAAATCCTGTCTTGCACTAAGAAAGTCTGATCGTCGTACAACAACTGAAACAGGAATAACTGCAAGCTTCTTGATCATCCTTAAAAGCTCTTTCTCACTTAAATTTACTACATCTTCATGACCCTTCAGAAGAGCATCGCCTAAATCTTCCTCACAGCACTGGTACAGTTGACGGCCTTTTTCTACTTCTGTCATCTCCATGCTATCTTTGAAAATAGTCCACTTTTGTACAAATATATTCCAACCCTCTTCATTGCAGTCTGTCCCTATTCGAGGACGGTCCATCTTTGGAGGCTTTGGTTTCGAAGAGTTTGCATAAATGTGAACGTTGTTGTGAATGATAAGCAAAGAAGCAACTACAGAGGCATCGACGTCTGGTGTTTCATATGTGCAACTCTCAAGAGGGCATTTAATCACAGGCATTGTTGATTCAATTTAGCTAGATTTTATCATAAATAAATATATCTTTCTTGGTTGAGTTTATTCACAAACTAATTACAAGAATGATAAAGTTTGTAATACAGAACATAGTTAAACTAGGTAAATACTTATACAATGTGTATTTGTATTTATGTTAGTATCAGTAATTTTATTGATAGGCTCTGGTTTGAAAAACCTTTTAAATTTGAGAACCGTTCATTAGTTTTGGTAGTTTTTGTATAGACAAGGTTTCCCATAGTGGACCAAGTTGAGTTGCTACTTTTGAGGCCATTACAGAAATGTAGTGGGCCATAAGCAGCAAATGGGTCAAAAGGGGGGCCATGTGTTCATAAATTGAAACTTACACTAGATATTCTAAAAAGATGATGAAGTGCAGAATAAAAGGTCTTTAACTTTTTAAATGGTAGTTTTTTAAGAAATCTAGCTGGAGGGGCCATGGTTTTTGATAATTTTTATAATTATTTTAAGTTAAAGAGTGGCTTTCAAGAACAAGTTTGGAAAACACTAGACTAAAGTACATTTACAGGCTAGTATTAGCAAAATAAAAGCTGAAAAAAGGTGAGTAGGCAAATTCCTTCTAATTTTTTTAGTTTACAATAAGATATAAAATATACAAGACACACAAATTCAATTAAGCTAAATATATTTCGAGTAATTTTCATAAGTAGAGTACAAAGTCAACAAGAGATAATATTTTACAGACTTATATAGTAACCAAGTGACCACAATATAATCAAAAGATTAATTAAATACAAAAGCAACTAGTAACAGTTTAAAATCACTTAAGTTTACTTACATTATAATTAATCTAAAGTTAAACTGTACATCAACATAATGACAATAGCTTTTAGTTTATAGTCTTCTAAAATACAAATAGTTTCTATTTAATCAAATCGAAAACATTACTACAAGTTTTAATAATTTTAAATATATATAGATTATAACTTTTTGCACAAATTGAATTGTTTCATTGTTTACCATGTATTCTCAAATGGAAAAATATTTATCTTACTGTAATTGTGACAAGGGTGTTTTATGAATTTTGTCTTAACCAAGCTTTAAAGTTTGTAATAAAATTGGATAAAAGATCTTAAATCTAATTTATAAAAGATGCATTAGTTAAAAAAAATCTTATTAAGTTATTTAAACATTTCGCAACTAAGACTAATAAACTTGACTTATACAAGGGTTCCGAGTGCACGAAGCAAAAACTTTTTAGATAGTAGTAAATGACAAAAAAATTAAGAAATTCTAATCATTTAGTGCACTTCCATGAACAGTAGATTTATAAAAATTTTATCATTAAAGCAAAAATTTGATTTCTTATAAGCAGTATTTACATTTGTTATTTGCCCTAACTAAAAGTCCAAATAAGTCATAAAGAGTTTTAAAAAGATTTAAGTCCGAATAACACAAGCGTAAAAACTATATATGAATCCAAGTAGTCATAGCAGTTATCCGTAACATTACGCAATCTACAGCTACCACATCACAGTTGTCCACAACATTACAGAGTCTACACGTATAATTTAACGGTTTTTTTTCAAAATTAAAGAAATCATCTTTGGAAGCAACTCTATAAAACACTCAGTAATTTGTTAAATTGTTTTGCGTTTACATATATATCTCCTAAAGTTGGTCGATCTTAGGCAACTTGAGAGACCTTGGAAAAGCTTAAACTCTAAGTGACATAATGCAATAATTTTCATTTTCGTGCGACAATAAATAACAAACTTATGTTTAAACGTAGTATTTATTTTTTTTGTAAAAAATTATTTAAACACGTAAAACATTTTATGACAATACCAAACATTAAAATTAATAAAAAATTGTTTATTAAAAAATAGTCTATAATTTAATTAGTATTTGCCAAATCAAGAATTTTTAAATTAAAAAAAAAACTCTAATTTTTTATTATACTTCATTTCAAACTTATTAAGAAAACCAAGTTTTTCTTTATTAAATAAAGCACATACAATAATTACGTGGATTATCAAAACGTTAAACTTTTATTTTTTCAATCGATGCATAGGCCTACTGCTTAGCCTACTAGTTGACCAACTACTTGTTGTATATTTGGCCGACTATGATATTAAAACAATTAAAGATTTATTTTAGAAATCTGTAGATTGAAGTGAGAAGGTTTTTACTTTTAGACTGCATTTCTAACTGTATTTAAATTTCTGTATTAAAACTACTTAGTTTTAACACAAAAAAATCAAACATTTGTAACATTAGTAAAAAGAGAAAAATAATGGTTTTGAATCTAAACATATTTTAAATTTAGAAAATGCTTTACAATGTCTAAAAGTAACAAATAATTGGAAATTATATAATGAATAAAATCGGAAACGATGTAAACTTTGTTTTAAAACAAAATATAACAATTTCTTAGTGAACGTTCACTGCTTATAACGACCTGATAACCAACTGTAACGTCGAACAGTTTAAATAAATAGATAAAATACTTGGTTTTCTTACTAATGAGATAAAGGTTAAATACTTGCTTTTGTATTAAAGCAAAATAATGTTTACAATTTGAAAGAGATGCTAGATCTCACCATTATGAAGTCTAAAACTATCATTTACAGTTATCTGCAAAAAAAAAACGGTGTCTACAACTAACACATGACAGTTGTCCTCTACAACTATAATTTACAACTATCATATCACAACATTACAACTATCACATCACAGTAGATTGTAACGATACAACTATCACATAACAGTAGATTGTAACGATACAACTATCACATCACAGTAGTTCGCAACATTACAACTATCACATCACAGTAGATTGTAACGATACAACTATCACATCACAGTAGATTGCAACGATACAACTATCACATCACAGTAGATTTCAACGATACAACTATTAGATCACAGTAGATTCTAACGATACAGCTATCACATCACAGTAGATCGTAACGATACAATCATCACATCACATTAAGTCGTAACGATACAACTATCAACTCACAGTAGATCGTAACAATACAACTATCACATCACAGTAGATCGTAACATTACAACTATTCCATCACAGTAGATTGCAACGATACAACTATCACATCACAGTAGATTGTAACAATACAACTATCACATCACAGTAAGTCGTAACGATACAACTATGACATCACTGTAGATCGCAACGATACAACTATAACTATACAGTATGTTTCAACACTATAACTATCACATCCCAGTAGATTGCAATAAGACAAATATCAAATCACAGTAGATTGTAATGATAAAACAATAACATTACAGTATGTTTCAACACTACAACTATCACATCACAGTATATCGCAATGGCAACTATCACATCACATGTTTTATTTTTATAATTATACCGGTTAAAAAACCACCGGTTCCTGCTGTGAGCTCGATGCAGAACAGTACAGATGAAAGGTGCTTCCTGCACTGAATGCAGCTAGCTACAGTGCGGCTGGCGCAGTTTGTAGTAGCAAGCTGGTGATTTGCCATGGTGGACGCTGTGCTAAAATTATCAAACTAAAATCAATTGAATCATGCTATGGAGAACGCTGTTATTTGTTATCAATGCCAAACATGAATGGAGATAAAACTTACCACAGTGTGGTTTTTGCTTTAAACAGGGTGTTTGTAATCGAGGCCGGGAGAAATAAAAGCGAAGCTTCTAATAACAACAGCAGTAAAATTTGTTTTTCTGGAGTCGTTCAAAGTACCCAGCAAAATTTTTTCCACCGAAACTGTCTTGTATAAAAGGAAAGTGATTGTTGTTGGCAAGAAAAGCTCCATGGCGTATGTTATGACACGAAAAAAAAATTATCAAAAACTTCATTTGAAATTTCAAGGTTTTTCTTTTATAAATTAACTTACTTGTAAATAAACTTTTTTTTCTCAAGTAAAATAGATAAGATTAAAAAGCAGACTTTCAAAAATATTCTACGGTTGTTTCCGATAAAATTGATTTAAGTACTTTTAACCATTTTACTAAAAGCTTTATTTTTGTGAATATATGTGTTTTAATGAACTATAAAACAATACTCAACGCAATATGTTTTTTAACCTTCATTAAACATTGTTAAAATTAAAAATATGTGATTTATTAGTTCGGACTTATCAATAATAATTATAAAAACAATTAGACTTTTGTCTTTTTTTTTTACTTTATCTATTTGTATTATCAATAATAAAGTAAGAACGTCAACTTGTTTGAGTTTCAAAGAACCCAGCTGTCTTAAATAAATTAATAGTATATAACTTAAGATTCAATAAATTTATAGATTTTATACTACTAATTGTTCAAAACTTATATTAAACAAATATAAAGTTCTTAAAACAATATTAGAACAACAGTATCTATATATATATAACACTTTTTACTATAATATTATTTAAACATAGAACAAAACATAAAGTAATTGTATTTTATGAATATGCAACTTTAAAACAAAAGTCCAGTAAAAGTTTAGTTAAATTTATAACTACACTGTTTTAAAAGACTCTGCTTATCATTTAAGGAACTAAAACTAAACAACTTAATAAAATCTATTAAACTTGATTAGAGATCGAAGTTTAAAAAATCCAATAAGTTTTTATTTCTAAACAATATATAATAATTATAGGTTACAGAATAATGAGTTTTGATATTTAAAAAAAGCTGTAGGACTTTATATATATATATAGATATAAAGGTTTTCTTGAAAATGTAAAACTTAAAGGACTCGAGTTTCGTGCTTATGCTTTCATCAGCTTCAAAACAAGTTCAAAATAAAGCATAAAACAAAACACACAAACTTAAGTTAAAAAATTTAGCATAGATAGATTATGACGTAATTTTGAAACTATCAAAAATCATGGAAACATTTATTTACCAATCGATAATAAACTGGCAAAAATTCATAAAACTTCAGTGAGTAACTATATATAAGAACAGATAATTGAAAGAGATAAAGCTAAATTTAAGATAAAAGTTTAAAAAAGTATATAAATTTAAATTGCTATAAGGTGAAATTAAAACTTGTTAAATTTTAAAATCGATTTTTTTTATATGTCTACAAGACTATACAAACTGGCTTCTTTTATTTAGGCATCTCTTGTCTTTCAGTGCTTATACAACGGCTGTTGCTTCTTTGAGATACAGCCTACATATTTGGCTATTGCCGTCAGCTATAGGCTGTGCTCTTTTTATAACTTCCCAAGATATTTCAAAGTCAATGCCGCTGCGCTTTAAGCTACAAACATACTTCGAAAGCTCAGTGTCATTTTTATATATGCAGCCTTTAAAATATTTTTTATGATTGGCATACCTGAGTCTAAACTGAGTCGAGCACAAGCCGACATAGAACCTCGTCTCAACGCCAGAGTTAACTGTGGCCCTGTAAACGATGTTATCTGAACAGCAATTGCTCCCTTTCAAATTATATCTACAGCTAACTGAAAATAAACAAAAACATAAAAGAAAAAGAAATGTAATCTGGTACAACCCTCCTTTTAGCAATTCAGTAAAAACTAATATTTGAAGAAAATTTATAAATCTAGACAAAAAACACTTCAATAAACAAAATCCGCTAGTAAAAATTTTCTACAAACATAATATGCGAATAAGTTATTCGTGTACGGCAAATTTAGAGAATATCATTAAGGTATAACAAGTAGTAGTTTACTACTTGTTTCTAGAGGTACAATGAAGGAGTCAAAGATAAGTTTAAGTGGAAATTACATCAAAGAAGTCAACATAAGTTTCAAGTGGAAAACTACAGAAAGGCTTTTACGCGTGACGTAGTAAGTAGAGAAGAGAGTAAAAAAATAAATAAGTTTTTTAAGTATGTTAAAAGGATGTTTGGGTTGTTGTGCGGGGTGTTGTTGACGGATCGGGCAAAAAGAAAGAAGTACTGCAAAGGATAGAAGAATCGCTCGAGTTTTGTAAATCGTAGCCAGCATACAGTCACTAAGCTTAAGAAAACCTCGAGTCAGTTGTGGTAGAACTTCATCACGTTATTTTATCACATTGTCGTGTTTGTTTTCAAATGTATATAAAATCACTATTCACTTAAAGTTGTCTTCTAAACACTAGATTATTAGTAAGCTCAACACATTAAAGTTAACGATCGTTCCATTAGAACATTTTATAACATTATTTATATATATAAATTAAAAAATATTTCATGTCGTCCAAACGCTTATCGATGGACGACATAAAACGTATGACGCGGTCACAAACTAAGGCGAAGAGCCAGAATAAGCAATTACCTAACCTAACTACGACCGAGCCATCGGTCAGTGGTTATAAAGGAACAGAACAAAAAAAAATTTTTAAATCAAAACTTAGGAATTAAAAGTCAATGTGGCTGCGCTAGTAGCTGTAAATATAATTTGAAAGGGGGCAATTGCCGTTCAGAGAACATCGTTTACAGGGCCACAGTTAACTCTGGCGTTGAGACGAGGTTCTATGTCGGCTTGTGCTCGACTCAGTTTAGATTCAGGTATGCCAATCATAAAAAATATTTTAAAGGCGGCATATATGAAAATTACACTGAGCTTTCGAAGTATGCTTGTGGCTTAAAGCGCAGTGGCATGTAAAAAATACATAGTTTGAAAATCTCCTGCAAAAATGACTATTTAGTAAGAAATTGCATAGTTTTGTAAACGAAAAATGTATATTATATTTTTTTGAAGTTTATTTTTATACAAAGTAAATTATTAATTAATGTAAACTGTTACCAAGGTACGCAATTTTTAGCAGAAAAATACTGTGTTTAGAATGCAATTCTTTTTATTTTAAACTAGTAAACTAATCCTAAAACCAGTAATACAAATAAATAGTATCTTAAAATAAATTAAAGTGTACTGAAATTAAATAAGACGAAAACAAAAAAAAAAGAACTTACAGTTATGAACTTACAAGTTTTATTTCAATTTCAATATTTAACATCAGCATATTAAAGTTTATTAAACAAAATGAAGAACAGTGCAACTTAAAATTGCATTACTCATGATTAATACATAGAAACTAAAAATATTTTAAAAAGGTCATACAATGTTTATACAAACCGAAAATAACAAACAATGCAATTAAGATTTACATACCTTACTTAATTATTGAAACGTAAATAAAAAAATCATAAAATATCTAAATTAAAATAAATAAAAACTAAACTAAGGAAAACAAAACATTTGAAAGTTTTCTCCAGGATCACCGTGATACAAAGTGGGTAAAACAGAATAAGTACTATCCGTTTATTAGTTTTAAGAAGAAGTATCAATATTAAAAGCAGAACATTTAATGCGAAATAATTACAAAACTATATATTTTATTAGTAATTGTTGTTGTATATAAATTTTGATAACACTTTAAAAATTAACTATGTTTTACTCTTTTTTAAATCTAAATAGCAAATACTGGTATATAAAGTGAATATGACAAATACTAGAGACTTAATATAAAAAACTATAAATAATTTAAAACTGTCAGCTCACAATATAAAAGCACAAATCTCAACCATACGGATTCCGATAATATAAGTATCATAAATTAAAGTTATGAGTTAAATAAATAATAAATTACTAAAAGTAAATATATAAATAGAAGTATTCAAACATCTCCTTTAATGTTACATATTTAAGTTGAATTTTTTTTTGTTTGAATACTGCAGAAGTTCGTAACAACTAGCAAACATAAAAACACTAAACATATAAACTCGTATAAATAAATAAGAGCAGTTATCCAAAAAGCTGAGATTAAACGCCTTAACTGTTTACTTAACTTTATTTGAGAGCCTAAGTAAAATAATATATCATAGTTTTTATAGTGTGTGCAAAAATTTAAATAAAAATAGATAATGCTTTTATAAGAGAGAAAGCCAAGCATTTTATCCATTAATAAAAGCGTGAAATCATTAACTAGTTTTACATTTCATTTAACTTTTTATAAACAATTAAGTAAAATTTAAAAAATATAAAGTGGTCTACCAAGTCCAATATTTCGAATTCGGCCGAGTCCGAATCCGAGTCTTATTTTTAAATTAGGATAAGGTATTAGGATTCGGCCGAATCCGAATCCGCGTCCGAATCTTGGATCCGGTAGATCACTACCTATTACTTAACTGACTAAGTTTAATTACAATTAAACATCTCATAAAGTTATATGTCAAACAAATTCATCCTGTAAATTACAGAATGCTAACAACTGACCCACCGACCGTAGAGGCTTCCCGACCTTGTTGTAGTACATTGAAAAATTGTACAAGAACTTATTCAATTAGGTAGGAATTAAATTATTCATTAAGTTTTTAAAAATTATATTAAAAAAGGTAGCAAATAACTATGAGTCATTCAATTAAATTGTTCCTGCAACAAAAATAAACTTAAGGAAAATAGTTTATTTAAGTCTAATGCGTTTGTGTTATAAGTTCAAAAATACTAATATTAAAGTTTGTTTATGTTAAAAGTTTACTTTTGTAACTCAAGGAATGGTTTGTTATTTACTAAATATGTTTGTTCTTTATATAAATTGTTTGGACAAGATGCTAAAAGCCTTAAAAGGTACCTGTTTGTGTATGACTCGATAACCGAAAAATTGTTACATTAAGTCCTTGGAATATATATTTAAAGATATCTTTTGTCGTTGAATAAACAATACTATACAAAAACATTTTTTTAAATTTATTTATTTCTAAGCCTAAGGTCCGGAACTTAACAGAAAAAGGGGATATAAATCCTGAATTTATTAGATTACTAGTTTTAAGTTCGTATGCAGAAGTGACTTACTGCTTAAACTAATATAAAATTCGAAACCTATTAGCCGCTGCCCGCCAGTAAAAACATCTTTTAACCGCGAATTTTAAAACTAATTAAAATAAAATTAAAATATCTAGTTAAAATCAAATAAATTTGGTATTTCATTGATATATGTTTTAAAACTCTCTTTTAACTTAATTTTTAGTGCACAGTGGTGCATATTAAGTTATAACTTTAGTTCGGTTTTATACTAAATGAATATTTTTAATTTCATGAAATTTATAATAAAATTACATGTCCCACTAAGATTTATATTATCTAGTCCAGACCGAAAATTATTTTTACTATCCCGCAGACTAAAAAAATTGCCAGCCTCTTGCCTAAAGTTTTTTTTTAACAATAAATGATTAAAAATAAACTTTTATTACCTTGTTATATACTTACTTATTATGAAATTAAAAAATCGGCCAAACTTTTAAGTTAACTCATATAAAAAATATATAAGCAACGGAAAAAAGTAAATTGTAGTTATTAAAATTTAAAGTTTGAAACTTTTTTGACTTTAGTCGCTATGGTTTTCCTAATTTATTAGTTCAATTTTAAATCATTTAACATTACGTTTATAAGTTTTTTTAAATTTCAGTAATATAAAATGTGTGTTAATAAAAATAATCATTTCCTTGTATAGTTTTAATACCTTGATATTTGCAACAGTTTATTGAACACGATAAAGAAATCGACCATTAGAATTATGGCAGTAAGAACGAACTTATAGAAAGAGTTTTCAGTCATCGAACTGATTAACATTGTTTACTTGAGCAATTTTTAATTACAAACTTTAGGTTTTAAAATGTGTACTAAATTTTTTAAAAGCTTATATCAGAAAAAAAAAGTTAAAGAAAATCATTGGAACTGCTTAAAAGTTATACTTTACTACTAATATAAACTGTGTATTTAGTTCCGAACTTGTCATTACTTGTAAAAGTAACTTTTTAAAACAGGAAAAACAATCAAACAAGCAATCTACTGATCGTTTACTCGTGGCCTTTTATTAAATGCGGAAATCAGTTGTTCAGATTCTGAACTCTCAACTTGAAAATCAATACCAGCATCAGTCGAGAAATTTAATTTGAATGGGGCTTCAGTGGAAAGATCTCGAGTTATGTTCTTCGCTAAAAAAGTTTTTACTTGCCAGTCGGGCGCATCAAATGATTTTAAATTATTTCTCAACACATTTTTCACGTCTTCAATGTTCTCGTTCAACTTGTACGCCAGTTCGTGTTTAGGATACTTGTATGACGCGGCGTCGGCGTCAGTGTTGAAATAATCGAACACGCCATAACGTGTTTTGTTCTCTACCCTCTTCACACAGTCCCTCTTGCCGTGGTACAAATACAAACGTTGTTCGTTTTTCCATTTGCTCAGCATTTTATTCGGCAAGACTGGAATTTCTAGTAAATTGTCACAAAAATTCAAGTGGGTATATTCCATAGAAGATTTATTGGCTGTAGGTCCGTGTAATGCACTGTATAAAGGGTTTTTACTATTTGGTCGTTTCTTTGCTTCCGAAAGATTGCTAATAAAGTAAGCAGGCACATTTGATAACAAAGGTGGTGGGTTTAAGGTATTTCCTGTGTAAAAAAAATTTTTTTTTAGATGTTATATCAAACGCACTTGTCAAAGAAACTATTTGAAATAATTTTTATCTATTTTAGTAAAGAAAAAGTCTGAAAAATTACTTTTAAAAAGTTAATATTTTAACTCTACATTGCAGGATTGCTACATATTGAGCTAAAAAAAACCCTGAATTTTACTGATGTTGTGGTTGAGTTTTTCTGACTTTTAATCAAATTCTTAACTTAATTCGATTTAAAAACACGTAGCCAAAAACTTAAAATTTTGACTTTAATTTAAACTAAATTTCAAACACATAACCAAACACTTTAAAATATCTAAAGTTTTCAATCTTGATTTTATATAGGTTAAAACCACAGTCATTTTGCAAGATTCAATCATATAACTTTCATTGCACCATTTGAACAATCTACGTATGGTCGATAAATATGCAATAAACAGTTCAATCAGAAAAATACTTGTATTTATACCACATAGTAAGAACACAGGTGAAATCATAAAATAATTTAACTTATTTGAAACATCTTATAAGAACCTGAAAAAAAGAATTGCAAAAGCAAAATTTTTTTGAAAATAACATTAGCCAATTGCAATTTATAGTGAAGATAAACTTTATTATTAAAAGTATGTTGATATCAAACTTCCTGAATTTTTTTAACTTTCCAGACTTTCGTTATTTTTTTGCAACCCTGACATTAGGAACTAGTCTATATCATTATTTCACAACTAGGCACGATTACGGTTATCAGAGACAATAACTATCAAGTCGACTTAAAAGTAAACGGATAACTAACTAGTGAACGGGTGATTTGTAACTAATGCAGACGATTTATGTTTTTTTATTAATTACAGCCGAGTGGGATTTTATAATAATGAGACAGAAATCCTTGATTTGTATGCATTGCAATTAAAAATTAATTAGTAAGTTTCATATTGAAGTATTTTAAAAACTTATTAAAATAAATTTATACAAAAGCTCATTAGATTTTTAAATATTTGTATTTACATCAAGACTGTGAGTTGTTAGTATTTTCTATTAATTAAGTGTAGGGTATGAAGTTAACTGGAAACGTTTTATCTTAATTTAAAAACTTTGCCAGTTTATAGATGGCAAAAACAAGGTTAGAAGAGTACTCAAGAGTTTTTACTATCTAAAAACACTGACCTTTTTTCGTGTTGCAGTAACTGCTGCAACCAGTCAACTTAATTCTCGAGTGCACAGGTTTCGTGTGATCGTACTGAAAACAAATAAACTTTCCCCACTCAACAACTGCAAGAACGATCATGTGACCTGTATTTTCTTCTATTGCGGTCAGCATCAAATCAGCTTTGAAATCTCTATCGTTTTTTTCAAGATTTTTACCAAGATGATTTGTTTTTGTATTTGCGCAAGGCATGTCTATAAGCTGAAGTAAAAAGTTATTTGATATTTTAAGTTTCAAAAATTATAACTACATCATATCTAAATCATGTAGAAATGTTTTGAATTTCATCTTATTTTGCAAACAAATTAATTTTTTTTTTCTTTTTAAAGGTTATTTGTAATTAGATTTTATACAAAAAAAGTCATCAGTAACATTTTCTTTTAATACGAAAATATTAAGTATAGTTGTACTTTAAGTCTGCAATTTATTTAAGCTATAAACATCTTAAAATACTACTTCGAAATTCGAATATAGTAACTATATCTGTTTTGAATTTAAACATAAGCCTTAATTGTAATAAATGTTATAAATTCTATTCTGTAAAGTAAATTGCATAAACTTTTTATTTATTCTACGGATTTTTAACATTTTCTTTAAATCTATAGATGTTAACTGATTTAAAAAAAAATTTAATTATGCTATAAATTGGTATCACAACTGATTAAACTAAAAAAGTAAAAGTCTTACCAATACTTGTACAATAGAATGGTTATCAGTTGGCCCTTCTATGGTAACAATTGAATTATCACTGTACCAAGGAAATCTTACATTATCACCATCGTTGGAATACTTCTTTTGTTTATCAAGGTTAATAATTGTACTGTACCATCTGTAGATAATACTTTAAGATTGTACTTTATAAATTTTCATACTTTTTTTCTTATTACCTTAATTTATAGTAGCAGACAATAAAAGTCAAGTAATAAAAGTGAGAGTTATTTTAAAGACAGCAATGTAAAGTTTAACTATATATTTTAACTTTAAGTAAAGCTGTTATATAGTTATGGACTTCTTTAAAATCAGTTAGATTAAAGTTTTACAGGTTTAAAACTGTACTTTTTATAAATACAACTTTCAACAAACCTCTCATTCTGTTCAAGGTAGCTACATATTAAACCTTTTTTTAATCCTTGTATCCAACCTATGGTCCAAATTTCGCCTTCGCGAATTTCCGGGAAAGCCACTGTGGCCCTAATTAAAACGGGCGAGGTCACGTAACCGAACATTTCTCCTTCCTCCGTCTCCTGCTCAACAACGAAGTCGTCGGCCACTCTGTGCGTAGCCTGGATGTTCGTGTAAATTTGTCCCTTCCTCGGGTCGTTCTTGCTTTCAGTCACGCTTTCAGGCGCCTCCTTGCTGGGCCACGGGCTGCAAAGGGTCAAGTCGAAGTCTTGTTCGTTCAGACTCGCCGTTGGCAGCAGGTAGGTTCGTTCTATTGTGGCGTTGAAGATGTTTTTGAAAGCAGTGACATGGAGATCCTCGTGGCTGAGAAGATCGGTCCTGTGGAAGCCCACAGGTTCCTTGAGAGCATTTTCAATTTCTGGTTTGGTCAGGTGCGGAAAAGCAGTTTGAACGTCGCAATATTCGCTGAACCTCCCGATGGGGTAGTCGGGCGACCTTTGCTCGATTTTGCAAAGTAATAAATTGTTCAGGACAATTAGACCGTCAATAAAACTTTTATCGTCTTCAGTTAACACAAAAGTGTTCAAGCCAAAGTTGTCAGGTTTATGTTCTGCTATCCTTCTCTTCAAATTATTCGCAGGATCAGAGCATTCAACTAGAACTATTTTAAGTAATTGGTACTAAGTAAAATATAAGATCGTAAGCAAGTTTTTCATTTAAAGTTTAAAAAAAGTTTCATGAAAAATTTTAAACAAGATTTTACTATTAAAATACTAAAATGTTAAAAGTTTTTAATTCAAACATACTTCGAAATACATACCACTTTAAAAATTCGACTAAAAGCACTACCAAAAACATGACAAACCTTCTTTAGAATTAATAAGTTCATTTAGTTGAAAAGCATTTATATGTTGCAGCAGTTTTTCTTTTTTTTTCTGATCATAAGCACTCTGTTTGATGTAGTCAGTTGCTATCATTGAGATAAGCTTACCTAAAATTTATTTTTTTCTTTTTTCTGACAAAATATTCAAAAAAAAACTTACCTATAACGATTTTGTCTGTTCCAGTGTCAAGCACTAAACTTATCACATTCTTTATATTAGGTCGTATTTCACAATCCACACAAAGCATTTTCCTCACGGCTCGCATGTAAGGATCATCCGCGCTTCCAGGAAACACACCTCTGCTTGCCCATTCAAAAAATCTCTCATCACTTCGAGCTGCAGTTTTCCAGGGAAATTTAGAATTAATAATATAGTAGATGCATATTCCTGCTGCCCAAACATCGCCTGCTTTGCTCGTCTCGTTGCACTTCATAAGCTCGGGAGCCACAAACCTCGCGTCTGTTTGGGTTCTCGTGTTATTCTCCTCACTGAACTTTCCATTGTTAGACACGTTGACCAACACCAAGTTGTTGTGTTCGTCTATCTTCAGATTGTCTAGGCACACGTTGCACTTGGCATTTTCAAACGCGTTGTGTGTTATGTACAATTTGTACAGCAAACGTTCGCACCATTTGTGTCTGAGCTGCTGAGATGACGAGTGTAAAACTGTTGTTAATGCAGTCAGATTACTAACTTCTCTGATTTTGTTATCATGTAAAAATTTTTGGCTTTTGTGTTTTGAAGACATTTATAAACTGTAACAATCTGGAATTGTAGTATTTAGCTAAGATATTTAATATATAGATTTGTACACTTATTTGTAATTACAATAATTAGCTTAAATTAAGAAATGATTTACCTATACAAAAAATAGACAAAACTAATGAAGATCAAGGAAAAACTAAGAAAAACTTGTACTAAGGTAAACATGAATAATATACAAGTTTTAATTTTTAGTATGTAAAGTATGAGAGTATAGTTAATTTGAGTATAAGCTTATAAAAGTTAAAATTTAGATGTAGTAAATTTTCTATCTGTGAAAACAAAACATGTTTTAAAATAAGATATGTAAGCATTTGTAATCAAACTAAGTCTAAAAGTGTTAAATATAAAACATTAGTAAGAGTTATTTACAATTAAAATTTGTTCCAAGCATGTACAAAAAAATAGTTAGAGTGAAACACACTAAGTTCAAGGTTGCGACTAGCTTTTTCAAAATTCTTTCCAAGTTTTCGAAACTTCTTCCAGGTTTTTAAAAGTACACATTTTTGCTTCTATTTTCAGTTTATAGTTAATTTTAAGGTAAGAAACTGTGTTAAGCAGTATAAAAACATCTAAAAGATACTGTAAAGCTACTTTAATATGTTTTTTAATAAAAAAGTTTCTGATTATGACAAAAGGTTTTTATCTACATGATAGATTTTTTGAGTCAAATCGAAATTTTACTACTGAACATGTGAACATTGTTAAACATCCAGGTTTTTTTAGTGGTTTTTGTTCAAAATTCCAGGTTTTTTTAGGTTTTTTTTTTTTGGAAAATTTCCAAAATTCCAGGTTTTTCCTGGTGTTTTTTGCCTAACGTGTCAAACTTCAGGTTTTTTCAGGATTCCAAGTTAAGTAACAACCTTGTGAGTTAGAATGGAATATATTGCAACTTTAAACTGACATACCCAAATCTAGACTGAAATATTCTTAAATCTTATAATTAAGTTGGTAAGCACCAAACTGGGCTTTTAACTAGACGAAAAACCAACTAGTTTAGTTATATAACGAAGAATATTAATAAAATAATATTTATTACATTTTTTATTGTTTCAATTTCAATTAGTTTTACTAGGTATAACAGTAGGATTACTTAATTAAAAAATTGAGTTTCCAGAATTAAAATTGTTATGTAATCACTACAGACATGTAACATTCCACTTTTGGAGTGCTAACTAATAGAGTATTGGGCTACAGAAACCAAATACTTATACTAAAAAACACAAATTAAAAAGCATTTAATTAATAACATCTTTAGAATGTTCTTAAACAACTCACAGATTCTTTTATAAAACATGTAAAACATATTAAAGTTTTATGTTACATCAGGGTTGCAAAATTTTTTAAGAATTTTTTTTCAAGGCTTACAGAATTTCTTTCAGGGTTTTTTAAAAACAAAATGTTTTAGTTTATTTATAGTAAAAAGCTAAGTTTAAGGTGAAAACCTTTTTAAGTAGCATAAAAACATATATAAGATACTGTAAAGCTAATTTTAATGAGTTTTTAATAAATAAAATTAAAAATAAAAATATATATATATGGTATTTTACTGTGTCTTATCAGAGTTTAATCTTTTTACATGTAAAAACAGTTCAAAGTTCGGGGTTTTTGAGGTTTTTTAAATATAAATTGTCAAACTCCAGGTTTTTTAGAAGGGTTCCAGCGTTTTAGCGACCCTGATTAAAATAAAAAAGAACTTTTTAATCCTCATTTGATAGTTTGTAATTTAGACTCATCTAATTTTTAAGCTATTAAAACATCAATTCAAAGCCTTACAAAAAAAAATTTTTATTAGTGATTTTAGCTCATTGTGTTAAACAGCTATTTTATCTAACTGTAGGTTATCTGTGTTTCTAAATTCTGTTTAAAATTATACTAATACATTCATCTCAAGTTCATGTATAATCCATCCTGTTTTAAACTTTTTTTTATTAAATATTAGAATTTAAACTTTAAAAAAATACTTCTGCCTTGAGTTTTTTTTAATCTTGGTTTTTATTTATTATTTTTTATAATTTTCCCACAGTATTAGGTTACATAGCTTGACTAGAACTTTCAATAATAAAATATGTATAAAATATATTTCCATTTAATAATTAATACAAATAAAAAAAATTAATCACATAAGTTTAGTTTAAAACGTATATTTTTATTTTACAAACTTAGTTATAAATTCTTAAGGTACTAAAGTTAATTTCAATTTTGTCAATGTTTAAAATTTTAGCAGTTAATGTGAGACTACTTAAAAACTTGCTAAAGTAAATAAACTTATCTTTAAATGTAATTTCAAAAAGTCTTTTTAATTAACAAAAATCAATTTATAGCAGGGTTTTTAAACGTTTTTTCAGAGCCCTTCTTTAAAGTAATTAAAAAAGCTACGTCCACCTCCAACAATACTACTCAAAAAACTAATATCAAAACAAAAGTTAAAACCTTTTGATTTTAATTTTTTTTTCTTGCTCTTCATCTTTTATTCCACAGTATCTAATATAATTATTAAATTAATCACCTAAAAGCCCCACTGTGGCTCCTTTACTGCTTATGGCCCCCTCACCCCTTTAGCCTTTTGCAGCTCACAGCCCTCTATATTTCTGTTATAACTCCCAAGAGGGCCACTTGGCCGAATTTAGGAAACCCAAGCTTACAGTCTGATTACAACAAACTGCAAACAACCAAATATACTTATATTATGAGTACTAATTTATTAAATATTTATACCAATTGAAATGACTACTTAACTAAATTTAGCAAATAAAAAGTATTTATTGGACGAATGTATCTTAATAAGTAAAACTAATGAACAGTAATAAATAGATAAAAAATATTTAGCATATCAACTCCAAATTGGACTCATACTACTAAACAATACCTAAATATACTGAAAATGTTTACTCTATTGAAAATGCAGCTGTTCTTTTTTATGGTAAAAAAACATCAGTCTCAAGCTCTACCCCTTGCAACGATAAACGATTCTGGGAAAAATTAAGTGTGCTACATAATGTGTAATTTTACCTGCTCCAATAATATTTAACTTTAATTATCCAAAAAAAAAAATATCTGTTAAACAAATAATAAAACCTTGATGACATAAAGCTAAAGTCTCAACAATAAAAACAAGTTAATTCAGTAAAATTAATTAAAGCATTTAATTAAACCACTTAATTGAACTACTTAATTAAACCACTTTATTAAACTATTTAATTAAATTAAATACCAATTTAAAACCATTACATAAGAAAAACCAAACTAGATTTTTGAACTTGAAACAAAAACATAAAAAATTTACTCATAAATGATGTTTAAGTTGTTGAGTTCACTTTAGTACTTGAAAGGCTTCGTAGTAAAAAATAAAAAAAAACTTTTTTTTATTTAATTGCTAAATTGCGGGTGGAATGCTCAGGTCTGAAACAATCAAAGTTGAACAAGTTCAAAACTTAAGTACACGCTTTAATGAGCACAAAGTAGAACTGTTTTTAAGAAGATAAAACATTCACTGTTCTAATTAAACTGACTGTTGGCAAGTATTAGAGTTATTTACTAGACTGGAGTGTGTCGTGGTATGATGGCGTGCTCCGCAGGGGTTATAATGATTAAAACTTTCTTAATTGAACGTTGTAAGATCGAAACCTAGTAGTTAAAACAAATATAAAACAATAACAATTAAATCTAGTCAACAAGCGATGAAAATCGAAGTGATTTTGGTAAACTAAACTTAGATGAAATAAACTGTATAACTTAGTTTTAAACTGCCAACAACCAATAGAAATAATTTTTTTAATTTGAAACTTAACTTCTTTATTTTATAATATAATATTTAAACTATTTCAATAAATATTTTCTATGACTTTTATAACACCGTAGTTGTAAACTTAAAGTATAAATATAGTAGTAAATTATTATTAAAAAAATTAATAAAAAATAGTTGCAAAAAAAATTAATTAATACGATTTAGTTAGTTTTTAAATAAACTAAACTAAGCTGAACAAAATTTGATGAAAGTATTGTTTAAATACTACTTACTTTATATTATGTTAAGATAAACTTGACTGGACAATTACTAAATATATAATCTAAAGTTGTTATTAATAAGTTGTATACATATTTTAAATTTATTTTAAACTAATAGAAAACAAAATAAACTAAAAATCTTTTGTTTTATATAAAAACTTTGAAAAACATTATAGTTTATTTTAAAAATACTATTACATTTGAAAATATTAAAAAAATCAAAATTTGTGAAGTATTGTATAATACAGATTTTAAAGTTTTAATTTAACTAAGTTGATGAATATTTAACTTTGCTAAGTTAAAATAGCTCAAATTTAAGTAACATTAATAAAAAAAAGACTAAAACAAATAACCTCAAAAACATTTTTGTCCAAGTACTTAGGTGAAAAATGACGAAATTGAAACTATACTGAGCTATAAAAAAACTAAAAAACTTATCAGTCAAAGTTTAAATTTCAAAAGATGAAATATAAACTATAAAAAAGAAATTAAAACTCTTACCTTGTGTTCAGTAGAGCATGAGATTTTGTTGACTTGATCTAAGCCACTTATAAAATGTTGTTTTCAAAGTATCAATAATGCTCAAAAGTAATCATTGTTTATTGAACAATAAAAAAGCACTCAAAAAGTTTTGTCTTAAAACATGGTTACAAAGGAACCATTCGGCTAATATTAAATAAGTTGAAGCAAATATAAAACAACAACAATCGTATCTAGTCGAGAAGTGATGACAACCGAAGTGATTTTAGTAAACTAAACTTTGTTGAAATAAACTGTAATATTTAGTTTTAAACTGCAAATAACCAACAGAACTTTTTTTTAATTTGAAACTTAATTTAGCTGTTTTATATTACAATACTTAAATTATTTTGATAAATATTTTCTATGACTTTTATCACATCTTAGATGTATTAACTTTAAAGTATAGATATAGTAGTAAATTAAAAAAAAAATGATAAAATATAGTTGCAAAAACAAATTAGTTAATACCATTAAGTGAGATAAATGAACTAAAGTAAGCTGAACAAAATTTAAATAAAATATTGTTTAAAAATAATTTATTTTAAATTATGTTAAGGTAAATTGGACTTGACAATCACTAAAAAAATATAATTAAAATTGATAATAAGCTGTATACATACTTTTAATTTATTTTAAAATGATAGTGAAGAAAAAAAATAGTTTTATCAAAAAACTTTGAAAAACATTATAATATATTTTAGAAACAATACTACATTTAAAACCTTAAAAAACAAAGTTTGTAAAGTATTGTATAATATAGATATTTAAGTATTAATCAAACTAAAATGATAAATATTTGACTTTTCCTAGTTTAAAAAGCTCTAATTTAAGTAAAATTGTTAAAATAAATTCAAACAAAAAGCTCAAAAATATTTTTGTCGAAGTACCTAGCTGACGAAACGATGGAATTAAAACTAAAGTGAGCTATAAAAAAAAAACTTAGCAGTCAAAGTTTAAATTTCAAAAGATGTAATATAAACTATAAAGATAGAAATTAAAACTCTTATCTTGTGTTCAGTAGAGCATGAGATTTTGATGACTTGATTCAAGCCACTTATAAAATATTGTTTTTAAAGTATCAATAATGCTCAAAAGTAATCATTGTTTATTGAACAATAAAACAGCGCTCAAAAAGTTTGGCCTTAAAACATGGTTACAAAGGAACCATTAGGCTAATATCAAATAAATTAAAGCAAATATAAAACAACAACAATCGTATCTAGTCGAGAAGTGATGACAACCGAAGTGATTTTAGTAAACTAAACGTTGATTAAATAAACTGTAATAGTTAGTTTTAAACTGCAAATAACCAACAGAACTTTTTTCTTATTTGAAACTTAATTTAGCTATTTTATATTACAATACTTAAACTATTTTGATAAATATTTTCTATAACTTTTATAACATCTTAGATGTATTAACCTTAAAGTATAGATATAGTAGTAAATTATAAAAAAAAATCAAGTATAGTTGCAAAAAAAAATTAGTTAATACTATTAAGTGAGATAAATGAACTAAAGTAAACTGAATAAAATTTAAAGAAAATATTGTTTAAAAATAATTTATTTTAAATTATGTTAAGGTAAACTGGACTTGACAATCACTAAAAAAATATAATTAAAAATTTTTAATAAGTTGTACATATGTTTTTAATTTATTTCTAAAATGATAGTAAAGAAAACAAATTGTTTTATCAAAAAACTTTGAAAAACATTGTAATATATTTGAGAAATAATACTACATTTAAAACCTTAAAAAACAAAGTTTGTAAAGTATTGTATAATATAGATATTTAAGTATTAATCAAACTAAAATGAAAAATATTTGACTATGCTTAGTTTAAAAAACTCTAATTTAAGTAAAATTATTAAAAAAAATTAAAATAAAAAGCTCAAAAACATTTTTGTCGAAGTACCTAGGTGACTACACGATGGAGTTAAAACTAAAGTGAGCTATAAAAAAAAAAAAACTTATCAGTCAAAGTTTGAATTTCATAAGATGAAATATAAACTATAAAGAAAGAAGTTAAAACTCTTATCTTGTGTTCAGTAGAGCATGAGATTTTGATGACTTGATCCAAGCCACTTATAAAATATTGTTTTTAAAGTATCAATAATGAATTAAAATAATCATTGTTTATTGAACGATAAAAAAAGCGCCCAAAAAGTTTGGTGTTAGAACATGGTTACAAAGGAACCTTTTGGTTATCAAATCGTACATCACGTGCTTATAAAATTTCTTACGAGCTACTACACATAGTTTTTTTATCACTCAAACATTTAAATCTTTTGTAATAAAACAAATAGTTAAACGAAATAAAAGAAAGAAAACTAAACAAAATTAACTGATTTTTGGGTTTAAAATTCTACTCAAAAACTTGACTAATAACATAAGAACTAAAAAATATATGTGCATATATAACTTTAAAATAACTTATAAAACGAGATAAACAATACTAATAGCAAATATGTGAGTACTTGAATATTTAGTTATATTTTCTTTAAAGAAGGAAAAAAAGTAACACGCTGAAATAGTAGTACGTTAAATTTTATCAGTAATTTGTGCTAAACTTGAAATTTTTCTTTTTCAATTAGTAATTTTACTTGTACAGTAAAAAGTATTTTACAATTAAATAGAAAAATAAACTATTAAATAACTATTTTAATAATCTTCACGAAGTGAATTCTACCATAACTTAACTTTTATAAATGAAAATGTAAAGATTAGTACTGTCACATTCATGCAACTGATAAGAAAAAAAGAAAAATAATGATAACATAAAAAAAAACATGATTTTTAAAACATATTTCTTTATTTTTTGAATACTTGTTTGAGTCTAAAACTGTAACAAAAGAAAGCAAATAAAATTTGCAAACATAGAAATAAGATTTTTTTTGTTTTTCCTATAAAAAGAGAATTTTTAACATAAGATGCTTGAAAAAGTTATCTCAGCTTTCTTTTTAAATAACTAATATTCTTTTAAAGTTTGTACATCTATAATCAACTCAAAATGAGAAAATGAACAGTTTGTAAGTATTCTGAACTTAGTTCAAAATAGTAATGTTTAAAATCAACTAAAGAATAACCAGATAGAAAACGCTGTAAACTAGACTAAACCTCTGTTATTTCAACCAAACAAACGAATCAACCTTATAACAAAAAAATGCTGAGTTTTAAATGACAAACACTATTATTATCTCCGTTATAGCATGAATGTAGATAATACGATGTATTACGACGTTGTAAAAAATTGGTGGTCGAAGAAATATTTGAAATGAAATGAGTTAAAGCAGTTTCTCCGTTTGCATCGAAATTCCTCTGCTTTGAATATGTTTTCAATTGTGTTTACTTACTTTATTAGGTAGAAAAAAAACTGTTCACACTTTTTTCGTTATTCGTGTTGGTTGCGTTAATATCTTAATAAAAATTAATGACTAAATCTAACGAAGGTTTTTTTTCTTTGTTTGCTAATAAGTATATGTGTTTGCAAAGTAATTTCTTTTTATGTCATAATAAAATGATTTTATAACTGTTTTAACCTAAAATTAAATCTTTTGCTACACATGTAGTTCTAGGCCTTTGGTAGGAACTACCTTTAATGTGGGGAGTTTCCTTTTTCTGTGCTCGACGCTTTGAGCGCTTAGCTCGTAAGGCTTTTACTGAATTTACCTAATCATTAGGTTTAACTATGATTATGAAATTAACTTAATATATATTATTTCTTTAATGAAGTGATTTTATTTAAAAAGTGTATAAATATGACAACTAGAAAATGGAAGTGATAAAGCAGCTAATATATTAATAGAATAAAACTACGGATATAAACAAAACAAGTAAACACAAGATTCTACAAAAAATGTTCTTAAAGTGTCTGAACCACAATCTTGAATACGAAAATAGGTCTTACTATTAAAACAGAGTCTTAAATTGTAATGTTCTTTTCGCACGGTCTTATGGCTAACTGAGCACAATACAATACAACTATATAAATAAACACAGAGATCTTATATAATAAAAATCATAAAAAAGTTCTTAAATTTAATCAGTGTCTTAAGTTCCTAAATTTGGTGTGCTTTCTGCACTATCTTATGGCTAACTGAGCCAAAAACAAAAATAAAGAACAACAGAAAGCGTAGTGCGCGAGCTAGAGTATAATAAGCAATTTCTTAACGTTATCTTGAGATAACTACACAAATTCGGCTGACTATAGCGCCAACTGGCGGAAAATTATAAACAAAGAAATCGAGAATCGATTTCGTTACACGCATTTATTAATTTTTGAGATTCCGCTTTATTAACCTTTTATGGTTTATAAGGGAGCCGATCATTTCTAACCCGCTATCATTTCTTACCCGATCACTTCTAACACGATCACTTCTAACCCGATCACTTCTAACCCGATCACTTCTAACCCGATCACTTCTAACCCGATCATTTCTTACCCGATCATTTCTAACCCGATCACTTCTAACCCGATCACTTCTAACCCGATCATTTCTAACCCGACCACTTCTAACCCGATCATTTCTAACCCGATCACTTCTAACCCGATCACTTCTAACCCGATCACTTCTAACCCGATCACTTCTAACCCGATAATTTCTAACCCGATCACTTCTAACCCAATCACTTCTAACCCGATCATTTCTAACCCGATCACTTCTAACCCGATCACTTCTAACCCGATCATTTCTTACCCGATCATTTCTAACCCGATCACTTCTAACCCGATCATTTCTAACAAGATCATTTCTAACCCAATCACTTCTAACCCAATTAAACCCGATCATTTCTAGCCCGAACATTTCTAACCCGATCACTTCTAACCCAATCATTTCTAACCCGATCGTTTCTAACCCATTTTACTTATGTTACGTTTTTATTTTTTAATCTAAATTTCATGCAAAAACAAACTAGTCTTAATGAAGTTATTAAAATATTAATAAAAAAATTAAACTTTTACTTACTTTAAACATAATGATTTTATTGCGTAACGTAAAAATATTTTTAGTATAATTTTTAATTTTAGTATTAATTTAATTTAACATAATCTTAATATATTTTTATTACCTCATTATCCTACGCATATTTTTAGTTTTTTTCTATTATGTTGTTTTGTTTTTTTCAATACACTTTAAGAGACGTTTTTCGTTAGTCATATACAATTTACTAAATTGTTTACCTTAAAGTATTTTGAACTCTTTTTTGTAAAATTTTAATATAAGCAGTGATAATTATATCTTAGTTGGATCTTATTGTAATTAATGTGACTAAAATAGTTTTAACATAAGCAAATTTTAAAAAGTAAACTCTTTCATCTTAATAACTTATACAAATTGTTATGCAACTTGCATAGGCCTATTAAGATAATGGAATTCAAACAAACATTAGGAGAAGCTAAAAACTTTTATTATATTAAGTGGAAAAGCATGGTTTTTAATAGAAACTAGCTATTAAAACAGGTATGTCATATAACTAAACCGCAAAAGTTGTTATGTCGATTGACCGTCTGAATTTCACATCATTAATAAATTCCTACTTAGTTTTAGAGCAAAAATAATTGTTTAACACTAACAGTTAAACAGACAAGTTTATTTGTACAACAAGTTCGAGAGTAATTAAATCTCGCCTATGTTTTAATTGCGACTTAAATTAGTACTTTAATTGACAAACACTTCTTTCAAATTACTTTATTATGAGCAGTTGAAATAACGTAAGTAAAAACAAAATAAGTATTAAAAATAAAACATTTTGAAATAGAATAATAAATTAATTATAGTTGAATTAAGTATAATTATAAGCAGATTTTTATAAAAACTCCATTAAGTTCTTTGTTTGTTTTAATCAAATATTTTTCCAGACGATTACTACACAAAACATATTTATTTTTTATTCATTACAGTAAAGCCAGCTTGCAGTCTATTGACTTTATTTTCGGTGGTCTTTTGCACCTCTAAATTTCTATAAATATGATGAGTTTTTTCTTTATTAAAAATTTAAACCTATATATTAGGTTTCACAATACAAACTGGTTTTACTATTTTATTAGAAGTTTTTAAGTTATATAGTCTTATCTAATAATTTATACTTACATTTCAAATATAATGATCGCTAAATAATCTAAAGTTTTTGTGTTTTTGAAAACATGTAAAACAATAACTTTCAAAAGGTATCAAGTAAATTATTTTAGAAATATTTACTATTAATCGTGAGAATAATCGTGTTTTTGCAAGTCTAAATTTTGAAAACTTTTAAAGTTTTATGAAAAATGTAAATTTATTTTGCCCTACATAAACTTTATTTCAAAAGATAAGTTAAAATGCGTTATAATAAGTTTTCGACACTAAACTTTCATAGTTAAGTTTATTATAACTAAATATAACTTAATTACAGTTAATCTTTATATACAATTTACCAGTTGATTTAAGAATTAAAATTAAATTAAAGTTCGAGTAAATGACAAGTTCTGAATATTTAAAAAGCCTTCTACCTCTACTTTTGGCTTTGTATTAAACAGTATACACTTTCGTTTAAAGAACTTAGAATTTAATAATATTAGTTTTAAAAGAAACCACCATTATAATTACAATTATTAAACTTTATTAACTGTATTATTTAAAGTTTCATAAACGCTGATATTAATATTTTTAAATAGTTGTATTTCATATAAATTCTCCTTTAATTTGGAGGTAAATTGGTAATCTGGTTTCTACACTTAAAATAATATATTAACCATATAGAATCATTTCAAAAGAAAGTACAGAATACTTTAACCGCTGCGATACTCATTATATTTCTTACGTTGACGACTATCAAAACTTAATATTCAATCTTTAGAATACAAAAGACTTATACTTTTCCTAATGCTTTTTAAAACTAATTAATTACACTTGATTAATAACCCAATTTTAAACCTTATTGTCAAAACAATAAATGAACCAATTAATATCAACAATTAATTTTTAACAAAAGCTATCTGAACATTAGGTTTTATTTTAAACAAAATAAACTATACTTCAAAAAAAAACAATTTTGTTGAGAAATTTTTTTAAAACAAATCCTTATCGTTAAAAAATAATAAATTAATATATTAATACAGATCGGCTAAATAAATTTCGGTTTAGATATGATCGGGTTAGAAACGATCGGGTTAGAAATGATCGGGTTTAATTGGGTTAGAAGTGATTGGGTTAGAAATGATCTTGTTAGAAATGATCGGGTTAGAAGTGGTCGGGTTAGAAATGATCGGGTTAGAAATGATCGGGTTAGAATTGATCGGGTTAGAAGTGATCGGGTTAGAAGTGATCGGGTTAGAAGTGATCGGGTTAGAAGTGATCGGGTTAGAAATGATCGGGTTAGAAGTGATCGGGTTAGAAATGATCAGGTTAGAAATGATAGCGAGTTAGAAATGATAGTAAACCGGTTTATAATAGTATAGCAAGAAAAAACATTTCAGCAGATTTAATTAAAATAAACTCAACTTTAGTTAAGCCTTAAGTACTTTAATACAGCACTACAATAATCTATGAAAATACTATAAAAACCTTTATAGAATGCTTAAAATTAAAACTTTTTTTTAATCTAATATACAACTTTGCTGGCTAAGTTGACCAAAACTACACAAATTTAATAAAAAATCAAAAAAATTATTATGTTTAGTCTATAAAATGAATTTTTTTTATATTTAATTCTAAAGGCTTAATTTAAAATTTTAAAGTAGCATTTCATTAACTTATATAAATTTTTGGTATGTTTCATTATAAAACTTAACTTTTAAATTTCTTAAGTGGTATAAAAATTTTTTTTTTAATTTGTATTAAGTAAATAAGAAATTTAATGAAAAAATGAAGAAAAAAATATGTCAGTATTTAAGCTTTTTTACCTGTTTTTATCAAAGATATTGACATAATTACTAAATAAATACTATCATTCCTTATATTTTAATAGTTCAAAACGGTTTCTGATAGAATAATAGTTCTAACATTTTATAAATAAATATCACAAATTTTATCAAAAATTACTTTATTACTGAAAGTTTTTAATGAAATAGAACAAAAATAACTTTTTGTACACCGAATATCTGTAAAAAAAAACCGAGGTTTTTAAATTTATTTATTAAAACCAGTAGTTCCCAAAATAAAAAGAGCAAAAATAGTTTTAGAAAAGCAAAAAGCACTATTCTTCTACAAATCTTTCTCGCAAACAAAATTTTTCTTATAATGTTCACCGTTCACCATATAAAGCTGATACCAGTCCGAGTTCTTCCTCTGATAACCGAGAGATTATTCAAGCCATCATTTAATTCAAGCCTTCTTAACAGTTTTGTTGAAAACAAAGCAGTATGCGCTGTTGCATAAAGCAAACTTACACAACATTCCTGAGGGATTCACGGTAGAAATCGTCGATTATCACGATGCCAAGGATGGAAGCGAATCTGTACGAAGGCACCACTTGGAAGCTGGCGACGTCCCAAACGCTCCCGTGGTTCCTACAGATTCCCCTTGATTCCCAGTATGTGGTTGCGGTGAAGTGGTAGTTGTGGTAATACTGCTTCCTCCTAGATTCAGACTTTATCTAGTGTCTGTACTCGATAAACTCAACTTCCCAAGTGTAGTCTGATTAATCATTTGTTTCTTTTTCAGTCATGTATTTAACCTTAAAATTTATTTATTCTTTTCACGAAATTTGGATATATCAATCGCAATTTTATAAAGTCACTTTATTTACGACTTAAAAGTTCAAAGTCTATATAAAACTTGGAAGTATTATTTTTTCAGCTACTTATTGAAAAATAGTAATTATTACAATTTATTATAGATAAACAATTTATAAGAAATATCAAACCTCTTAAGGTTAACGTCATAAACAAAAATTCATTAGTTTAACAAGAATTTTGAACTTTTGTTTAACAAAAGATCATTCATTAGTAAACAGACATTGACAGTAGTTCCAACTTCCACCATTGTTGTAGCACCAAGCATAAGGAGCCTTCCACTAAGTCCATGTATAGTGCATCCGATTGCAAGTGTTTCCGTAAGCGGGTATTTTCCCTTTCCAGTTACTAAAGTCGCACTTAAAACCATCCGGTGTTAAAACATCAAGGTTTGACCATCCTGTAGCATTTAAAATATTAAAAAAAAAAACAGTTTAAAATTGTGTTACAAGAATATTTTTTGTTACAAATTTGCTTTTTAGTTTATCAACCCTGTTTTGTCAAAGAAATTTTTGAGGAAACTGTTTATAAAAAAAAATATTTTTTAACTTTTGATAGGTACTTTATACATTTAAGTAACTTTATTAGCTCGTGTGAAATTTTTAAGTTTTATCTACGTACTGTAAATTTAAATTTTAAATTATTTCAAATTTACAAAAGCTGGTTTTGCTATAGAAAACAAATAACTTGTTTGCATATGTAACACTTAAAAATAACTACCTTGAATTAATGAAAATAATGTTGCGGATACCTGTAAAATTTTTCTCTGTAATTACATCAATAAACTAGTTTGTTTTCATTAACTTTAAATAGTAACTAAGGTTCGATACTAGCTTTTTTATAAAAATAATGTTTTTTTAAACTAATAAAACTGTACGCAATAACACAACTTAAGCTTGAACAACGTATCATTATCAATAAACTAAACTTAAGTTATATCAAAACGTTTTTATTTATACTTGAAAACTTACTACGACAATGAAAAAATGTCGCATTCTTTTCTACTTTTATATATTTAAAATACTCGTATTTTGACAAAACAGTTATAAAAATGTGATTTATTGTTGCTTTTTATATACTAAGTACGATTGTTTAAACTTAAACAATATTATTACTAGCAAACTAAGTCGATATATACGGAAGTATATTATGCGAACGGAAAATATTGTAAAAAGTTTTATTAAAAAGGAAATGAACTCGTAAACATCACAGAAAATTACCCTTAAAGTGTTTTGATCAAGTTAATAGCTTTTACAAAAGTAATTTTACAAATTCTATTAAAACATTTTTTGATGTTAAAAATGCAAGTTCAAAACAAAAAAAAGAGACTATATGTACAAATTGTATTTATATTATTATTATTATATTGTTTATTGTGCAATGTTGGACTCAGGCATCAAAGCCTGAGCCACTTTAATAGGACATACAAAAAGAGAAAAAGAAAATGAACTTTAAACTTATATTCAACACTTTAAGATAAATATATATATATATAAACATAATTTAAATGAAAACACAAAGCTAAACACAATATGATATACAAATGAACTAAAAAATTCAAACTTATATATTACTTAGTACACACAATAAAGAAATTTGTCTAAAATCATCGCTTATAAAACAAAATAAATAAGTAAACTAATAGTTTGTAGGGGGGAGGCGTAGGGAAAAGAATATTTTTTTCTTGTTTATAGTGGAAAATTAGTGAATTTTACTGGTATTTATTGTATTTAAATCAAATCTTTTTAGCTTTAAACGAAATTGTTCAACCTCCTCAAAAGATACTATATCCTGAGGTAGTCTGTTCCACATAGCTTTTGCTTTGTGAAAAAATGCGCCTTGCCACTGACTGTTTTGAAAATCATGTTTACATTTTATTTTCAAATTATTTCCTCTTAACTGACATTTATTTTGGGAAAAACTAAAAAACTGGTTAAAACTTTTATATTTGCCATTGATAATTTTGTAAAGAGTTAATAGATCAAATTCCCATCTTCTATATTCCAGTGATTTCAAGCCAAATTTAATCATTCTATCATTATATGAAGTGTAAGATATGTTGCAACGATTACAAATATGACGGGTAAAACTCCTTTGCACAGATTCAATTTTATTAATATCCTTTTTTAAATAGGGGGACCAAATTTGGGTATTAAACTCAGGTTTAGGGCGAACGTATTTTTTAATTAGTTTTGTCAGAATTGAAGCAGAATTAGTTTTAAAACTTTTTAATATTTGATAACATGAAGTTTGTGCAACCTTAAATAGATAGTTGATATGTTCATTCCATTTTAAATTTTTGGAAATATAAATTCCCAAATCTTTAAAAACTTTAATTTCTGGTAACTTGGTGTTATTGATTAAGAGGTCAGTTGGAGAAGATTTTTTTTGTTAATGGTTAGAATTTTACATTTGCTATGATTTAAGTTTAGCTTTATTGTTTTTAACCATATGTAAATATTATCTAAAGATAGTTGTAATGAAGTATTTGACTGACTAAAGATTTTGGCATCATCTGCAAATAAGCTTAACTCACTTTTAATATCAACGTTTGAACAAATATCGATAATACAAATTAAAAAGAGAAGGGGACAAACTACACAACCTTTCGGTACTCCACTGTAGATTGTTAAAGAGTAAGAAAGCGTATTATTGATGAGTACTTTTTCTGATCTATTATTTAAAAAGTTATCAAACCAATTAATTAAGTTTTCAAGTAGCCCATACTGATTAAAACTTTTTAATAATCTTTTGTGTGATACTGAATCAAAGGCTTTTTGAATATCCGTATAAACTAGTTTAGTAAAATCATTTTGAGATAAAGAACTAACCAAGAATATAAGCATGTTAACAGTTATATGGTTGATGAACGGTTTGGGACAAAACCAAACTGTTCGTTAGTTAATAATTTGTTATCAAAGAGGTGATTGAGAATTTTTACAGATACAATATGTTCATAAATTTTTGAAAAGCCACTTGTTAGAGATATTGGTTTGTAATTTAACGCATCGTGTATATTACCTTTCTTGTGCACAGGAATAATAAAAGATGTTTTCCATGTATTATTTAAAATACATATGTCTTTTGTACAATTCATTTGACAACAAAAACAAATAAGAAATATTTGAAAATAGTATTACACTTCAAAAACATTTATTGTTTTATACTTTTAGACTCAACTGAATTAAAATTATACTTTAAAAATTTTCATCGTTTAGTTTTACATATTTTCAAAGTGATGACATTATAGTTGTTTTTATTCATTTGTTTAAAATAAAAAAGACTAAAACTCTTTATATATTACTACTTTTGTTAGGAAAACGTAATGCATCAATTTTAAACACGTGTAAAGTAGTGACTGTTTTGTCTATTAGAAAAATGAAATTACAAAAACTAATATATCGAAACAAAGTTATACTCTTATAATTAAATTGTTAAATAAAAATTAACAAATAACTTTTTTATGTATATTCTACTACTTAAGAAATTTTATAACTGTTTTTATTTTACATAAAAAGTTGACTTTTATCATTAGAAAACTTCTTTAACAACTAAAACTTCGATATTTTTCTATTATATACAGTATTTACACTATGTATATTTTCGATTTAAACCATAAAATTAAAACTTGTTAAACTAATATACATACCGTTTAAAAAACTCAACAAAATGCTGAAAAACCAAATATAATTCGATGTCACAACCTTTAAATATATTTATGTGTCAAAATAAGTTTGTTAGCTACAGACATTTCTAATGAACTAAAAATTAGAGTTTCCAATGTCTGTTTCTCTAATACTAAGTTGCTTATTGTAACGATCTGTTCTTTTAAATAATATACTTTGAGTTGAAATTTCAAGGTAATGTAGCTTATTTATGAGAATTTAAAAAAGTTATTAAATATATAAAAAAGTTTATGAATACAAAAAAACTAATTACAAAAGAAAAGAGGTAAACTGATTTAATATATTGTTCTAAAGTTATTATAAATACAGCAAGTTAGAAGCACCATGGCCTATGACAAAAACAATTTACAAAAAAAATCTACTGAACTTTATAAACTCAAATTATTGTTTTAAATTTAAATAAGCAGAACAGTTTAAGGTTTTTAGTTTTGAAAATATTTTTAATACAAATGAGAACTTTAGATGTTGTTCAAAAGTTAACTTTTCATTGAATTATTTTTTACTTTTAATTTCTAACTACTGTAAAAAAGGTATTCACTTAAATAATAAAGTTGTTGTTGTTTTATACTTCAGTCAATCAAACTTTTAATTGTAATATTATAATTGCATATGAACAAAACCAAGCAAGTTGCCATTATGATTTAACCAGCAACAAGCTTGAAAAGCTTTATATAGGTAAACATAAAGTTAAATTAGCCAGTACTTTGTTAAACTCTTTGCAACAATTTCAGAAATCAAAATAATATAAACCTACTTTATAAAAAACAAAAGGTGATTTTTAGTTGTCTATATTAAATTAAAACTTATCAAGCATTTGTTCTACACACACTTGTTTGAGTATTTATAAATTTTACTTTATTTTCATTAGTCATAATTTTTTGTTAATTGACTAATAAACTAAAATTAGATAAAAGCTTATATACAAATGTAATAATGGTTTATAACACATCACTCAATTTTACCTAATACTTTAATTTAATACAGGTTTGTACTCATAAAATTAATACAACATTTAATTTTGTAAATTTTGCAGTTTATTTTGTGTTTACATTTAATAAACATGTCCAAACGCAAAATATTTGAAAAAGATGTTAGGACTAACGGAGTAGGTAGCAGTAAAGAACCTAGACACATCAATATAATTATGAACAAAAATATTGAGGACGCTAAACCTGATACTGTTGACCTGACAACTAGAACTGACGATGAAGCAGATGTGCAAAAAAATAATGATCCAGATCTACCAACTTCTGTAAATAAACAAGATGAAAAAAACGATGGGACTAACAGTGTAGGTAGCAGTAAAAAACCCAGGCGCAGTAATATAATTATGAACAAAAGTACTAAGGAAGCTAGATCTGATATTATTGACCTGACTTCTAGTACTGACGATGAACAAAATGATAATAAGCCAGATCTACCAGTTCCTGAAAATAAATCACCTCCTGAAAATCAACAGGTTCTTGGTCAAGAAGATGAAATGTATAATTTGTTTGTTATTGGAGGAAGGGGAGTTCGTTGTGGAAAGTGCGCACAATGTTTGCGGCCAAACTGCGGAAACTGTAGAAACTGTCGTTCTGGTAACTATATAAACAAATATTATCGTTATGGTAACTTGAAGAAGTTACCGTGCATTTTTAAAACATGCCTAACTCCTGTTGCTTCTGAACTCCGTCAGTGAGCTAAGGAACAAAATTCTTCTGCAGTCTCATGTTGTTAGCAAAACTCAATAAAATTTGTTAGTACATACTAGCACAATAGTTTAAATATGTTTTGCTGTTTTATGACGTTCATGTTTAATAGCCATAACTAATGCTCAAATGTTGCTTACATTTTGCTATTTGATTATTATAAAGATACATTAAGTTAACATCTTTGTTAGCTCGAAAACTTGATGCATAATAATAGAAAGCGGTAAAGCTTTCTAAGTTGTGGTTATTAGTTAAGATTTTACCTTTTATGTTTTGGTTATAAGTTATAATTTAGTTGCACAATATACACTGTTTTTGACTGCTTAGTAATAAACTATAAATATGGTTTATTGATTTGACTGACTAACTTTTTATAAAACTTAGTTCATGACTGAGTATTATTTTAAACATTTAAGCTACTTTTTAAAACAATGAAAAAAAAGTGTTATTCTTATAATTTCGACACGTGTTGTTCACTTATGTCAGCTAACTATTTTTACTTTTAATACTATTAGTTTAGTATGCAATAAGTAAATTACTTACGCAAGTAAGTATTATTGCATTTTCAGTTTGTAAATTTTGGTCTGTTCATGGTTAAATTTTAGTTCATCTCAGACTATTGTAAACGATTTAAAAAAGTCACCAGTGAAATATTTTGATTAAAATGTTTTATATAAATTATGTAGTTGATAAACTGTTCCACGTATTACCTATTAGTGATAAAATTTATAGGACGATTTAAATCTTTATTCACTAAGATTTCATATAAATAAACATATTGACATTTTAGATTTGAGACTTTTATAATTAATGCATGTATATTTATGGTAATATACCTAAATCTTTACACGTTTAATACACTTTTGCAAATGAACAAAAAAAAACGTTTTAAATCATATCTGGTGAAAGTTAAAATAATTTTTGTTACTTAGAACAAACTAAAATATTCATTTTAAGTAACTTTTTTATCAAAAATTATTATTTTCTCGTATATAATCAAAAACAAAGTATATTTGTAAAAAAAAGTTAGTTTATTGAACACCCTAATAAAAACAAGTTGCTTGTTTTTAGAAGAAATCAAAATATGTTTATGAAAGTAAAATTAAGTTGTGTTTATTTTTAGAATAAAGGATTGATATAAAATTATATTATATCTATCTTTGATTAAAACTGACGTAAATTAGTCTCAACAAACACAATTTTTATCGAAATAAAATTGGCTTTTTTCACATGTTGAAGAATAGTATATGGCAGTGGTTCCCAACCTTTTTGATTCCCCGCACCCCTAAAGTCTGTTAATTTGATCTCGCACCCCTAACACTATATGCTATAATTATTTATTAATTAAATATCATTCCACTTCCTTATCTTTGACATGATTGAGTACTAATTAAATAAACTGTATTCTAAAAAAAATAAAAAAGTTAATTACTAAGATTTTTTTTTTTCATAAAGTTTATAGAAAAACAATGCTTCAGCCTATGACTTCATCATTTAGTTTTTTAAGATTTGAAAAAGTACTAGAAGTGAGGAAAAAGCACTCGAAAAGTAATAAATATTAGGCTTAAACTTAAAACTAAACTTTTTATACATTTTTTTATGAATATATGTACTTAAAAAATAAAAATCAGCTGTTTTAAGTTAAGCTTATGTAATCTTTTATTTTCAAAACTATTAGCAGCTAGGAGGTTTCAAAATAATAAAGGTTTGAGTTAAGTTTTTAAAAAATTAAAAGGTGCTTAGTCTTAAGTTGTCAAAAGATATGTATAAAAGCAAATACAAAAAAAGTTTGTATGCTTACAACATAAATAGAAAAAAGTAGATTGAAAAAGGTAAACGGTTTAAGTTCAAAAAAGGAATGAATAGAAATAAAGTTGATGTATTGAAAACTTTTGCTGATTTATAAAAATTGGATTCACTAAAGCTAAAAACAAGTTTTATTAAATTGTTTAACACACAGAAATTGCTGAGAATTTTACAATTTACTGATGTTAAAACTTTAAGCACCACTTTCTGCACAACTAAGCTTAAAAAAAGATTACATTATAAATGTAATAGACTTAACAGCTAATAAAAAACCTGCTGAAGATACTAATTTTTATCTAAATATTTCAATTAAAATAGATGCTAGCTCATAACTGTTTTAAACAATTAATGGCCAGTTAAGAAAATAAAATATTTAAAGAATAAATGATTAAAATTAAAGGTGTAAAACTCCAAGAAAGCTTTACTGAAATTTTAATTATAAACTAACAGCTATTAATAAAAATAGTAAAATGAATTTACTTCTAGAAAAGCGCTCTTGTTCTATGACGTATTAATAAAATTTATTTATTCAGAAAATTAGCGCCAACTTCTTTTTATAACAAATTGTACTTTTTAACTTTATAAACTTTATCAGAGAGTGAAAATCTCCTTCTTTATCATACAAAATTTAAAAGCCATCTCGCACCCCCTGAAATGCTGCCTCGCACCCCCAAGGGGTGCGAGCACCCCTGGTTGGGAACCCCTGCTATATGGTCTTATTTTTAGGTAATAACTGAGGTTTTGTATAATCATCAATGTTTAAACTATTTGAATAATTTTCTTGATAGCAAAAATAAAAGTTTTAATATAATTTAAGAAGTATTTGCCGTTTTCAAACTCCAAAGGATTATATTTTATAACTGTTTAAACAGTTTTTGTTAATACGTAGAATACACAAATAATACCGTACATACTTGACAATTTTTCTTTTTAAAAAGACATTTTTAGCATATTCATAATTGATTTCCCAAAATATATACTATAACGTGATACTTATGAAGTAATGATAATTGAAATAATAAAATAATACATAATGTAACAAGAAATGAAATGATGTAAATGTTTTTTTTTATAATAAATATTTTCTGTATATAAGTATTCAGAAATAAATAATAAAATTAACAATCTGCTTAACAGCAGTAGCTAACTATAAAACAAAGAAAAACTCATGTATTAAAAAGTTTTAAAAGGTTTATAATCAAGCTCTAATGTTTCATGTACACTCATTAAATTGATAGAAAAAACTATAAAAAAAACAATGTTTAGTTAAAAGCCGTTCTTCTTTGTTCTTCTTTGTTCTGCTTTATTATCAATGTCAAAAGTTAAACAAATCTATAAAGTCTTAACAACTGACTTTGCTTATTTTAAAATCTCAGAAATCTCAGAAGAGGACTCAGAAACCAATATATTATAACTTTTTTTCAAACATAATCTGACCCGGAATAGGTTATTGTTTAAATTAAGACTCAGATCAATTTAACACTTTTAAAAAAATCTAAGAGTTGATTATTTTCTATATTTTTAGTATGAGATTTATTTGACTCAGTTTTATTAGTATGTTGTTTTATGTAATCAAATTGTTTAAGATCTTTATTTTTATTGATTTCAAAATTATTATCTAAAGTTTCTTTAAACTTGCTGCTACCTCTTCATTACTTTTAGAAATAGCATTTTAGATTTGTTTTAAACTGTGTATCATGGTTTATCTTGATCATGTTTTTATTTTTAGTTATTTCAAAATTATATATATTTAAAGTTCTATGATATATAAAGTTAATTCAGTGGTTACATTTAATTATCCATATAATATGTTTAAAATCTTGATTTAAAAACTTCAAACGTTGATTCTATAATAATTCTATTTAAAAAGGCACTTTAAAAAAAAAAACATATAAATACGAATTACACTGTCAAATGGTTAGTTTACTTAAAAGTCAGTCTGAGCTAAAAAAAAGTCAACAAAAAAAAATTTTATTCATAGTACTTTTTATAATTACTTGGATTTAATTCATTGATCAATTTTATATATATTTGGGAAAGGTGGGTTATGAATAAAAGGTTTAAAAAAAAGAAAATTAAAAAAAAAAAAAAGGATGATATACCAGTCAAGGTTTTAAATACATTTTAAACAGAATCTCCCAAACTTTTTTCTTTCAAAAGGCCCTTTTTGAAGGAATAAAAAAAACTACGGCCCCCTTCGACAATATTTCTCAAAAAACTACCATTAAATACGCCTATAAGCATTTTTTGCCTTTATTTTGAAACTTGTGGCCCCGAAGTTTATTAATTTTCCTATAACATCTGTATTAATGTTTAAAAACTGCTCTTAAATAAGCCTTTAAAACTTTTTTTTTTACTTTTCTTTATGAACTTCAGAATATCTAGTGTAAGTTTCAAAAGTTTTAAACTATGATCGTAACAATACAACTATCACATCACAGTAAATCGCAACACTACAACTATCACATCACAGTAGATCGCAATGATACAACTATCACATCACAGTAGATCGCAACAATACAACTATCACATCACAGTAGATGCATTAACATAACTATCACATCACAGTAGATTGCAAAGGTACAACTATCACATCACAGTAGACCAAAATACTACAACTATCACATCATAGATTTTTTTGCAATTTATACCAACCTATAACGCTATTCTATAATGGATGTAGCATTGATTTAAGACTTAACAAATGTTCTTACAATAAATAAAATATTCAATATATTTAATTTAATGCAAAAAGAAAATTAACAATCAAGTTAGTATTTTCCAAGTCACACCTTTTTAATATTACATAAAATATTTGACGCAACTCTATAAAAGACTCTGTACTTTTTAGAGTTGTCTTACGTTTTCATAAATGTTTTCCTAAAAGTTTTTTCTAATTCAAAGTAACGGTTGGAAAACTATTACTTTAAGTAAATTTTCCATTTTTTTTTTCCAATAATTTTTATCTACATCACTAGATTGTGTCTTTTGTATGTATACTCATGTTAGTAAAAACAAAACTAACTACTAATAAGATTTTATTGTAAAATAATTAATTTTATTGCGATGTAAATCTTAATAGAAAATAAAAGAAAATTGTTAATTTTAAAGTCAAAGAAAAAAATTAAATATCAAAAATCATATAAAAAAAATAACTTTTTTAACTAATTTAAATTTTAAAACAAGATTATGGTGTGAAACATTTAGAAAAAGATGTATTTTTTTCAGTAAAAAAATTAGTATTTAAATTCTCTTGTTCAATTATAAATGTTATGCAAAAATAAAGCAAGCAATTTTTATCATGTTTATTTTTAAGAATGCAAATAGTTCAACTTCTGAAAATTTATATTTTAATAATTTTCATGTTTCAATGTTCTCTATTAATACACCTAACTCAGCCATTTTTCATTTGACCTACATGAATGTTTCTCTTTAAGTTTTTTTTGTTCTGTTATATAACTTACAAAAGATTTAAAACTCACTAAAATATGGCTAATTTTAGTAAAAAGAATTTTTCTACTTACTTTTTTTTTTATTTAATCATATGTTTAAGAACTAAACCTATATTATAATTTAATAGAATTTATAATCTCATTTGTATTAAAAGATGTGACCCCCTTAAAGTATTTAGAAAAACTTGAAGTATAGTTATTTGTATAGTTATGTAACTAAATAAGCAGCTTTTCTAATGTCTCAAGTTTAATTTTAAAACTAGTTATTCGAACTTTTGCTAAATCCTTAAATTGGTTTTTGCTAAGAATTTATAAATAAAAATGAGATAAAGACAAATTTTTATTACAAAGGTGAAAATTAAGCATTTTAACTTGTAGGGTGAACTTTTTTTTTCTCAATTTTTTGATAAATATTAGTTTTTATGACAGTTGATTTCATTATTTTCGTATATAAATGATGTTAAAGATAAATATTTTTTTTTAGATGTTAAAGCTTATAGATTGTTTTGAAATTTTGGTTTGTTTAGTTCGCAAATAGTGAACTACTGCATAATTTTTTGTTTATTTATTAATTCGGTTTTTTGAAGCTAAGTTTCTTAAAAAAAAAAAAAGGTTTTGGTAAAAATTTTTTGTTATTAAGTATTAATGTTTATTGGTTATAATTTCTTTATTTTGGTTTGCAAACAGTGAACTTATACATAATTTTTCTTTGTTTTTTAGTTCTGTGTATTGTAGGCTAAATCTAACTTAATTTATGTTTCTAGTTTTATTTGACTCAAAAAAAATCTCAGATGCTTTTGGTTAGAATTTTTATTTTTTCTATATTAAATTTCATAGTTTATTTTTTTACAGTTTATCAATTTTTAAACTTTTCTTATGTTGTTTATTATACTGAATTTTATTAAAAGTCTTATTTGATTTGTTGTTTTGTATTTTATAAGCTAAATCTAACTAAACTTAATTTTTCTTTTTGTTTTGTTTAAAAAATGGTTTAGATAAATATTACATGCTTTACATAATTGGATTTGTTAATAAATACTTTTACTTGTAGTTTGTTCAACAATTTTTATGCTTAGTGTGACTAAACTTTACTTTTCATTACGTATTTAAAATAGTTTAGCTGTTTTATGTAAAATTTTCATAGATTATTAATAATCTTGTTATAATACTTGTAATATTTTTTAAATATTTTTAATGCTTTTTTAATCGAAACTATTTTTATGTAATACATGAACTATGTACGTTTTATAAAAATTATAACTAATTGAACATAAAATCCATCATAAAAGAAATATGAGCTATCTCTATAATAAAAAAAACTTAGTTAGATTTAAAGATGAAGAAAAAATTTGGATCCAGTTTTTGATTTTTTTTAATGTAAAAAATGCTAATCGAGCTAAGTTGACGCTAGTATAAAAATATTGCATTAAAGTTTTGTTGATGTTTAAGATGCAGCTGATACAGTCTGAGCTTGCAGCTCAAACACTACTTAAATTTAGAGTATCAAAACTAACCAATTTAGCAAGAAAATTAACGTTGTTCAGTTATATTTTGGCTGCATTTGTTGTAGAACTTCATGGCTACATAATATTCTTTTTTTTAAATCAAACATAATAAATTTTGTATTTTTTTAATGCTCAATTCCTTAGCTTTAAAATAAATTTATTTCAATTTTGTTTAGGGTGGTACAGCTAAAGCAGGGTTCAATTTTAAGCAGCGTTTTAAAAAACTTTAACTCTATAACCAAAATTTTTTGTACACTTATTTTTTCAAAGTTGAGCAACAGCTCCAGCGTTCCACTCCACGAGTAGCCCTTGGTAAGCAGTATGTTGGATCATCAGGTTTATCGTTTAAAAGTAAGTAGACACGGCATAAATGTTTCTTTAATAAAAGCAAAAATAAAATTAAAACTACGCTTTCAAAATGTACTTGTGACTTAAAAGATTGAAATGAAGACTTTAACTTTAACCAAAAAATTTTACCACGGGCAAAATAAATTTAACTTAAAATACGGCTGTACTCTTTGTAATATAAAAAACTTGATGTTTCAAAATTATGTCTAAATTTATTTTTAGTAAACGATAAGAATTTTTCAGTAGTTGACAAAATTTTTAGCTGCTCGTTTAAATAAGTTTTAACGTTTATTCAAAGTTAGCGTGTCTATTTCAGTTTAATCACGTACTATTGCTTGAAGTTTAAGCATATATTTCTTATGCATTTTAACTGATGTTTTATTTATTAACTATTTAAAAACTGATTATATAACTATTATATTTAACAGAATATGGAAACAATTATATCAGGAAAAACATAAGGTTTTATTAATGATATATTTATAATTTAATAATTAAAGATTTAAGATTATACCATTCTGCTACATATCATTGTTTTAAAAACAAAAATTTATGGTTTAAATTGATGACAACAATTAAAAATTATTAATTTAGTCAGATTGTTTTAGTTCGAGTTTGCTTTCACTTTTTGATATAAATATTTTTTTTTAATTTGTAGAATTAAATAAAGAAAACGAGTTTTCTTTTGAATTTGTAAACTCAAGAAGTTTATTTTTAATAATAGCTAATTTTATAATCCTTAATTACACAATTATTGGGTATGTAAAACAAACAAAAACTTGATTGATAAAATCAGAAGAGAAACATCTGTTTACGACTTTTTCGACATACGGTATGTTTTTTAAAGAAAACAAGTGAGAGAAGCAAGAAAAAATGAGAATTTTGTGAGTGAAATGTTGTTTTAACAAGCTGTTTAATGACATGCAATATTTTATAAGCTATACTGTTGTGCGTTTACTTATGTAAAATGCAGTTAACAATTATTAACTAATAACATACCTGTTTGATACTTTTAATTGTTTTAATTGCATGCTTAAGTGTGTTTGTTTATTCAATTGTTAACGTATGTTTAAGGACTTAAATGTTTGTTATTAGTACGTCAGAAAACCAAATAAGTATTTAATTTAGCATCAAGCAAATAATATAAAACACTAATTAAACAGCTTTGAGAAAAGGAGATGTGTAGAAGTATTATTTAAACGCTTAAAATATTAATTTATTTTTCTCCTTTAAAAACACATTGTTTGAGACAACTTTATGTATAAGTAAAATTTCTTATTTCAATAAATTGACATATGTAAATTATTTAGTTTAGGTTTTTAAATAGTATACACTTTTAAGCAAGTTAGAAACCAAGTTAGAAAAAAATACGAGTAAAAAACTACAATTTAGACGTTATCAATATTTTTTTCTTATATTTAAAATAAAATAAAAATCACATTTTTAACTTATAGTTTTCGTATCTTATAAACTGTCTTGGTGCTTATCAACAAATGTTTAATAGTTTATTTTTTACTCTACTTCTAAAGCTAAATTGTTATTTTACAAATGTTTGATACTTAACTAAAACAACGACATCAAAACTTTATATTTATACTCTTATCTTACTAAGAGTTACCAAAAAGTTGTTCATAATAAAACCAAACTTGTTTTTTAAAATTATTTTTCTTAAATAGAAGTATTAATTATCAAATCGTTTTAAAAAGTTGTTTAACAGAAAGTAATGCACGCTTAAAACAAATTAAGAACATGTTTTAAAAATATGCTGTTAAAATTTCACTTTTTTTGTTATCGTCGAAGTTAAGTTTTTGCTAGATATTTCTAACGCGTGGCGTAGATTTTTTATACCCATACTAGACAATAACTGACACCAAAGACACATATGTTTTTTCGAGAAAATACTTTCTAACTGCATAGAATGAGAAATCAAAGCAAATTTTAAATCACCTGCTTAGCAAAATCTAAGCTAAAACGAAAAATTAGAATATCACAAACAAAAAAAAAATAGAAGTAAAACAATACAAAATTTAATTTGTAGTAGTTACAAAAGAAAAAAAATAAACTAGTTAGTATTATGACAAGTTTTACCTCAACTATAGTATATTTAATTGTTATTGTAATAAAGTATGATGCAACTGAAGATAACTGAGCTTTCAAACTAACTTACTATACCAAAAAAAAGCAAGTTTAAAAAAAGTATGTTGCAACTTTATCACTAGATGACCATTTACTTTCTATCCTATTTTACAAAATCCAAATAAAAAGTACAGCAGAAAATTACATTAAAATGACTTACACAACATTTGAAGGAATTAATGTCACAATCAAGCATCTGTAAGAGTAATTTTGTACAGAATTGTTTATTAAAACATGATAACTATAAGACATACGCTAAATCTTATCTTTAAAATTTTTAACAAACAAAAATCGACAAAAACCAAAGCAATAAATTACTTTTTCGGTTAAAAAAACTTTAAAGCAAAAAAACAGTGTCACTAAATAAAATTTATAAAAAGTAACAACCTTGTTTTTATAATAAACTTACTAATAACTTTTAGCAAAACATTAATTTAAACTAGCTTAATTTTTTTTTTGCAAAGTTACTTATAATCTTATTGAAAATCAAAACAAGTTTATCAACAAAAATCTTTATTTAAATATACTTATTGGGGTTTTGATAAGTTTCTAAGATAAAAAAAGCACAATAATTAAAATGATTTTATTTAACGTAAAGGCTTAGCTTCTGCAGTATTACTACTTATTTATAACTTCATACCGTTTTTCTTTGAATAATCACTATCATTATTTGAATGATTGAATCTACATTATTACAGTTTCCTTTTAGATTATGTAAAATCATCAAGCAGTCAAGGCAAACAAAGGAAATTGTGTAAACAATCAGTTATCTTCGTAATTCGAGTATTTGAAGCTAAAAGCTCTATTTTTACTGCTAATGTTTTTAACAACCTAACAAATGAAACTTAATACTAATGTAACACAGTTTTTTTTCTGACTTTAAAGTTTAAAAAAGGGTTTTAAGTTTATAATTTTATGTCGTTATATCTCTTCGAGTTTTGATAGTCAAAGTTTGAAATATAATTTAAACTGCTGTTTTTGTTATGTTTATTAAACTGTTAAAACAAAAAAATCTGGAAAAACTTTTAAAATACCTTTTTTATTATTATTAAAGTGATAGTTGCACTACTTAAAATAGCATAGCTAATTTTGGTGTTTAAATACGAAATTTATACAAAACTTGAAAGATAAATGCTTTTTACATGCCAGCTTAATGTTTTTTAACTTAAAAGGGTTCGTATAACAATCGTAAGTATTATAAGTTAAATATATTTTTTTTATTCTGTAATGCGTATAAACATCTCATCGTCGGTATTTTACTTTTATTTTATAAGTATAGATAAAATTAACAACTTTTGCAAGTCAAATGAGTTCTATAACTCTAATGAGACTTATATTTAAAGTATCGAAATAATTTTACTTAATTTATACTATATAGATTATAAAACACAAGTTTTTACAAAAAACAATTTGTTTAACAAGTTCAACAATAAATGAAAATTTATCCGTATATCTTAACAGACATTAGTTTAATTTTTAAGTTAGTTTTTATGTACATATCATTTAGGTTTAGTTTTTACATAGAATAAAGCATTTAAGTAAGATAAAAACTTTCGTAAATCTGTTTAAAAATATTGTTTGACTTTAACTTCTTATTTAAATTAGATATTTTTAGTCGAAACTTGATTGATTATTTAATCTTAATTAAATTTGGTTTTTAAAAAAGTACTTTATTTATATAAACTCGATACACATATTACTACGTATTTTAATTATGTTACCCTTTTAGTGATTAGAAATTAAATCGGACACTGGCTTGTTATCGCAATATAAGAACTTAACTAATGGCTAAACCTGACTTCATATTGTAAAGTAAAAAAGAATGAATGTGGTTTTGCTTTGAGATGATTCTATACATTATAGTGAAGACAGTAATTAGTCTGAGGTTTAAGTGTGGTTATGATATAGATAAAATGGCATAAAAAAAAACTTAAAATAAAAACAAGGTTAAATTCTAATATTTTCATTTTTGTTTAGATTTTTATAAATAAAATAAAAGCTTAAGTTTAAGAAAATATATAAATGACTAAAACTCAATTCTGATGTGATTCCATCTTATAATTTAAACTGTTATAGGAGTCTACTTCTAGACTTATACTTTAGACTTAGCAAAAGGTTTAAACTTAACTAGTGTTAACTTAACTCAATACTAAAATACATCATATTATCCTTTAAGTATTAAAAAAAAATTTCGATTTCAAAAAATTATTAAAGGAATAGTTATCAAGCTTAATGTACTAGTTTAATTCCAAAATATCAAAATAATGACATACAATAAAAGCGTGTTATTTGATAATGGCTTGAAACCGGAAACCATTTGTACGCATTGTGATGTTTACATGCGTGATGCTATGTAATCTAACACGTGTCGAACTTATTCTCGTTTTGTCGAATATAAACTGTCAGACGCTTACGATTTTGATGCATTTCGGTTTGTTCACTGACTCTTTGGGTATAATTACAAGTACTTCGCGTTTGTTACAATATTAGTTTATTTTGATGTGCTTACTAGTATAAGTATAGACTTATCAAAACTAGACGGTCAAGTTCATGTAATTTTTGTAAATTGATTCTCTTATTAAGTTACTTTATATATAAAAAGTAACAGACTTACAGTTAAGAAAAAATAGTATAACTGTTTCTAACTGAAAACATTATACTTTTCCAAACAGTAATTTTAAACAAAACAAAGTTTATCAAAACATTCACTAGTGGATATATTTTAGTGTATATATTTAAGTGTTTATACAAGTATGTAAACACTTTTTTGTCAGTATAGAAATGTACATAATAAAACTTACTAGTATGATTTTCTTAAGAACTTTTTACTTTTTTTTTATTATCTTAAACACGTTTTACTACTTTCGTGATACTTCGTTTCTACAACATTTTAAACTTATTTTAAATAAGTAAAATCAAAATTAATTTGTCAACTGAAATCGTTACAAGGCTTTTTTGTTAAAAAAGCATCATTATAAATACGCTCTTTCTTACAATTTTTCACATATAAATATTAAGGTAAGCACTAAACCTCATTAATAACTTTTTCTTTTATTTATCAAGAAAAAAATTGTAAAGCCTTTTTCTTTTATTTAAAGGTTTTTCAGAGATAATGTTTCTTAATTAATTAATAATAGAACTTACGTAATCCCTTATTTTTACTAACGTTTAAATGTTACAACAATATATATTTTAAATAAAGTGAAAGTTGTCGTCAAAATATTTGTTTCTTTTAGTCAAACTAAACATATAAAAAAAAGAATCTTAAAAATTTAGCTATAAAATTAAAATTTTACCTTTTTCGATTAATTTAATAACAATTAATTTAAATAATTAGAATTATGTACTAACATTTACTCGCCCTAACACAAACTTTCTTTGTACATAAACAAAAGTATTTTAGGATTATTTAAACTTAATTCGATAATCATTTATAAAGTTTTAAGCTATCGCTAATACTAAAATACTTATTAATTTTGGTTTTGTGCTTTTTATCCGAAATATTTTCATTATTATTGTGTCTTTTGTAAAGTTAATTTCGACTTCAAACGATTGCATTGATAAAAATAATTTCAGTCAATTGATTTTAAAATTCTTTATAAAACAATATATTTCAAATAAGCTCGTTATGAAAAGTTGCAAAAAAGTATTTTAAACCGTTATTAGTTTTTAAAACCTGCTTACAAAATTTTTACTATTAAAAAAATTTTGAAAAAAGTTATTATAAAACTTCTACTATCTACTTCTTTCTATAAACTCGAACTTATTTAATTCTGTGATACACTACCTAGACAGAGTAGTGTGCATCAGTGGCGTAGCGTGGTATTTTGGTCAGGGGGTGCGCAAATTTTTTTCTCTAAAATTCCTCTAAATTAAAACCTTTGTAATTAGCTATAAAAAAACTTTTTATAAGTAATATAACTGAAATAAATTTATTAAGTAAAATAAGTTCGTTAATTGTTTTAAAAAATATTTATATATTACAAAATTAAACAATCAAATAAAAGTATAAATTTCATTAGAATCACTTATACTTGCAAAAATGTAAACTTACTAAATAAAAATTGTTTTTATTGCTTATATTAAACTGTATATCTTTAAAAATGAATATATTCAATAAAACGAAAATATCTGTTTTATTTACAAAAAAAAAATCAATCTCTTTAATATACTATACAACAGTGATAACAACACTTCCTTACAAAAAATTTTTTTTAAGTTACACAGAAGTTAAAATAGACCAACTTTATAACTGTTATTGCAGTTTATTACAACTTTAAAAAATAGTTAAAAGTATACTTTTTAAATTTAATTTATTTGATTGTATTTGTTTAAAATAAAAATCACAAACAAAGTTTATTTCTCATAGGCCGACATGCTTATCTTGTATGTTTACAAAAATAAAGTTCAGAAAACTAGCAGTAGTCTTAACAATGTAGCATAAAAAAAAATTGTAAAATTGTTTAATTTTTCTTGAAGCGTGACGTATTTTTGTAAACTGAATGTAGAAAAATAATCTCCCATAAGGTTATAAGAGCGGTGCGCTATATTAATTGCGTACTTTTTGAGTTTAAATTCTTATGAAGTTAATGAACTTATAAAATTTTTCCTTATGGAGTTTTTCATCAACATCGGTGCGCATTTGCAATTACGCACCGAAACAGTATATTGAGTAATAAGATGTACTTTCCTAACTTGTCACTAATTGGTATTCAAAATTTCGTTTAACTTTTTGAATACTAGATAAACATAGTTGAAAAAAGGCAATTAAGCAGAAAAAATAAACTATAAAGGATAAAGATATTACATTTTTTTTTTACATTTTTCTTTTTTTGGGTGGCACGCATGCGCCAGTGTCCCCCCACGCTACGCCCCTGGTGTGCATAGAACCTCAGCGTTAAGTATAATTTGAATGTGAAGTAAGTTTATTTCTAAAAAACTGTAAACTATATGTTTTTTTTAAAGCTAGTTTTACATACCTTTAAACAAATTTAAATTATTTTACAAATGAAACTACTTACATCAAAAAGAGATAAGTTTATTTAATGAAACTAATATACTAAATTGTACTATGTCGACAGAATTGTACTTCCAGTATTTTACTGTGTACAACTATAAAACAATTTGAAAACTAGCTATTTGTACAAAACTTAGAATTCTTTAAAACATGTAAACAATTAATGTTAAAACTTCAAATAAGCTTTGTATGTTGCTGTGATTTTACTTCTAAGAATTTATGTGATTAATAAACATATATTTAAGTCAGTTATTGTAAAAGTATCAAAGATGTAGGTATGTAAACACAAGCGCATTTCTTGACTTTTTTAGAAACATGAGTGCTAAAAGATTATTAAAGATACTTTAAAAATTTAAATAAATAATTTGAAATAAAATTTTAAGCAGCTGTAAAAAGCAATAGGTACATATATTATAATGTCAGGTTTAAAACAATTTTCAAAGTAGTTGCTACCTTTTTAACTAAATATTTACTATTTTTTGCTAACTTAAGTAAACTATTAAAAGCAACTACGGTTTTTATAAATGCTGCTTTTCTCAAAACCAAACTATTTAAAACTAAATTTTTCATTTGGTGGCGTTTAAAATAAACACTTTAGTTAAATAAACAGCTAAATTATTGTCTACTTATGCAGTCATTTGTAAATTTTAAAAAGCGGAACTTTTTAACAAATTTTTTCAATTATCTTGTAGAAAACAAAGTAAGATAAGTTATTTAATATCAGTACAACATAACTACATTTGTTATACAAAATTCATTTACGAAAATTTAAAAATTACTTATTTTATTATTGCATATAAGCAACAGTTCAAAAACATGATAATAAAAGGAAAAGTAAGATAAGTTTAACTATTAAAAAATTAAACTATAACAAGTAACATACTGTTAATAACTTGTTTTATTTTTACAAGAAGCGATACATTTTAAAATCAGGTAAGTTATAATATTAATATTTCAATATTATTAATATCAACTCAATGCAAAACTAATTACTTCAAAATTATCTGTATGCTCAACAATACTGTTAAACGTATTTTAAATGTTTATTTTTTTTTTAAATTTAGGTTACTAGTATTTTAATGTTTTAAAGAAATTAAATGTAATTTTTAATTTTAGTTAAGAATTTAGTATGAAATTTTAATTTAAATTTTATTTTGTTTTCAAGTAGTACTTTATATAACAAACCCTGTTTTAAAGAACACAAATTTATTGCCAACTATTCATTAGACTGCCAAAGTTAAACTCAAGTTTAATCTACTAATATATTTGAATAGTATAAGCTTATAAGGTAGGTGCAATATTTTTTATAAAAAAGCTATTGTTTCGATGGACTAGATGTCAAACTTTTCAAGTCAAATAAAAAAATTAAAAAGCACCTCGCTATAATAAAACATTATTTCAGCGCTTAAAATTAGTAAATTGCAGAAAAACTAAGTAAATAGCTTCAAAAGTAGCCTTTTCTAAAAAAACAATCTTCAACAAAGAAACTTGAAAAAAAAATTACGGAGTTTGTTAGTGTTTTTGTAGTGAACATATCATAGTTAAAGTATTTATCGTTCAAGCGTTTTCAAGAAAAACAGTATTTTTTATTTTATGTATATAAAATTGTTTGCCAGCCTACCGTAAGTATTCAGCCTGATTTAACAAATAAATATTTCGTACACTGTTTACTTTTTTTAATTACAGCCAAAAAAACAATTAAGTAACATTTCAAGCTATTAAGCGTTTTTATTAATTGTACAATGTAACTAATTAAAAATTTAATTACCATCTTTTTACACATAAAATAAAAAATGAAAAACGTTTATGTTTCGTTGTAGAAGCTATTTTGCTAAGTTTAATTCTTACTCCGATAACTTCTACATGACGGGCTATATTTAGTTGTAGGCAGAAATTCTCCGACTATTAGTTCTATAAAAAAAAAATATTCTTAAAGAGTTTTGTATTTTTTAAGACAACTTATCTAACAACATTTATAGTTACGTTTTAAATTGTTCATATCTTCTGCTCAAGAAATTATTTCAGATACAGAACAAATTAACATCTGTAAAACCGTTTTGACCGTGGGACTAAACATTTTTATTTTATTTCATTATAGTACTTACTGTAAGAGTTTCTAACATAACCTTTACGTTTAAGATAACACTTTAGGTTTATTTTTGTATTTAACATTTCTATTTGAATGACAGTCACAGCTTGAAACCCCGTTTGCGGTGAAGCTTAGTAATTGTTTGAATTTTTTCATAAACAGTTTTTAATACAAAAATCTTCATCTTGATTTAATATAGTTTCACAATATTCCACTGAAAAGAAAACACTCTTGTTGCCTAATTACCTTCATTCTTTAAGAGGTTAAATAAAAAACTTTGCTCTTTAATGTAATAATAACAAAAACAATCTACGCAGTAATTTTCGTAACTAAACTGACATATATTTCTGTGTGTTAAACGAGTTAACAAATTCAATGGAGTTATCAAGATCTGAAACTCTATTTGTGATTTTGAAGTATTGATAAATATTAAAGAATATTTAAACAGTAAACCACACTCATATACTTGAACGCCTTTTTTGTTTAGTCGTTGATAAACAATGGTTTACTTTATACTATCAAGGACAACAATAAAAATCATATTAATTAAATAGTTTGTTTTTGATGACAAAATCAAGGGAATTCAATTTGGTCGTGATTAAATATGCATCTTTTATAAAATATAGAAAACTGGTATATAATAAATATAGGTAGTTAAGCAAAACACTTCCTGATAGCTGGTTTCAGTAGTCTATCGAAAAAAATATTCTATTCGATACTCACTTCTTTTTTACAACTAAATACGATCCGCAAAAAAAGCTAGAACGAAAGTTAGTCGGAAGCATTTTATTTCTGATCTTTAAACTTATTCTAACACAAGCTTCATGTTTTTATTAAATATTGCATTTTATCTTGAATAAACAACTTTTAACTGAACAATCATGCATTTGACTCCGTATCCCACTTATTTAAAACGAAACCTAGCTGAAAGTTTTTGTTGGATTAGCTTTTTTTGGCGGTTTTGCACAAAACTTTGTAACTATAATTCAAGTTCTTGATCGTAAAGTTTTATAAAAAAGGCTTTGTGTGTGGTCTCAAGTCTTATACACTCAACTTTGAAATATTGTGTGTAGGTCACTTTTATTTATAAACATACCTTTACAAAAGTATTATTACTTAAATTTTAGCTTTTTTCAGTTTATCAAATTTTACATCTTGTTTAAAGTTTTGAAAGTTATTGAAAAAACTACAAAGAATTTTGCTAATCAAAGTTATAAGTGAGTGGTCAATTTCATTTTGCCATGTTGCTAATTGAATGACAATTTGTTTCGTCGGTAAACTTTTAGTTAAGTAATCTTATTTTGCGTATTTTGTTGCGAAGCTTAAATTTAAGTTTAAAAAAGCTTTTCTTGTAATCAATCAAGCTTTAGTTTTTAAGATCTAAATATAAACATAAGAAACAAAAGTATATAGCTATAAAAGACTAAACAATATAAATATAAACACAATGTCTAATCTTTGGATCAATCGTCTGGGATTAAAATCTAAGCTTTTGTAAAAAAAAAAAAGTTAAAAAACTATTTATTTCTTTATATAAGCAAAAAGAAGTATACAATACAATGTAATTACTGGACATTGAATCTTATGTAAATAGTTTATAACTATTTTGTGAAAAACTTCAATGTTTATAACTTTAAATGTAGTAAGATAGTTTAAATTAAATAAACAGGGTGTATTTTACCAATGTAAAAATGCAACTAAAACTTATTGTAGAAATTAAAAATTGAGTTAATTGTATCGATTTATCGTAGCTAAGTTTATTAGCTTTTGCTTGTAACTACTTAACAGTTTAATCTATTGTTTACTTTTGCGTTTTTTTTTTTAATTAATTTAAAATAAAATTTTTATTAAGTTATTATTTACACTTTTCTAAGAATAAAATATATTGCAGAAGTTCAAGTACAGAAATTTATTTAGCTTCTTATTTGTTTCATGCAAAAATGTATAGTCAATCGTTATTTAAGAATCGCGAAAGTATAGTTTATTACTTTGAATAAAATCTAATTAGAAATTCGAAACTTTTTAAAAGCTACAACTTCAAAGGTTTTGTTGCTAAAGGTGGTTATTAATGGATTTTTTTTTTTCGGTCTTAGTAGTCAAAGTAGTTTTAAGCATCAAAAATATGAACATATAGGCTCTCCGTTTTTATTTCATTACAAATGAGTACTTATCGTAACTTTATTTTTTTCAACATTTACACACTTCGAAATAAAACTACTACTTAAATATTCATGGTTATATTAGTTGTAAACTAAAATTTAAGCTATTCGAAATGTTTGATTCATCATAACAAAGTACAGATCAGTTTTTCTAAATAAACATATGATAACCAATAACAACTAGTTTTAGTTACTAAACAATTTTACTGCGTAAGTTTAACTTTTAAATAATTTCATTTTAGTATGTTTGAAGTGCCTGAGCACTAAAGTTTGTACCAACAACAAGTTTAAAGAAAATAAATATTACAAATTAAAACTAGTTGAACTACAGAGTACACAAAGCTTAATAAGTAGTTGTTAATTCTTGAGTTTATCAGTTTAATTTCCACGTTCGAATAAGTTTATGCATGCAACAGCTCTCATAATACAGTGAGGGAAATTTGAAACTTAGTTTTCCGTTCTCTCGTATTCATAACGTCGTGCACGCCTTTGAAAAGAGTAGAAAAGTTCTCGTAATTGCGAAAAAGTAAAAATGCTGGCTTGTTTGCTGTATTATGGGCGTTTGAACAGTTGTTATTATAGATATAATTCAGTAGTAAAAATGTCAGAGGAAAGTAGTTTTTGCTAACTTTTTAAACTTACTTATGTGTTTTATGTGTGTATAGTTATATTGAATTGATATATTTTTTAAACTTTAAAGTTGATATTTGACTGAGTTGAAACATGATAACTCTATTGAACTCTCCTTTATGTAAGTTAAGCATCATAACAAAATTAAGATACTTACACTGTTTATCTCCTGATGCGTTGTAAAAACACAATAATTTAAAAGCACTGCAGCGTAAATTAAAATAATAAAAAATCCTTAAATTTTTTCTTCAAATATTTTTCTAACCCACAAAGAAGATAGGAGCGAAAAAAGCAAAAATCGACCAAAACGTATCATACCTTCGCAAAGTTAAAACTGCTTTCTCGTTTTTGTTTCTTCGTTCAAATTATTCCTCTTGTCTCATTTTTATCTTTCACTCCCACGCGGTGTCGTGATGAGTTCGATTTCTCTCGTTTTATTTCAGTAAGCAAACTTTTTAAGCACGAATTTCGTTCAGTATGAAGATTTTATTTTGCAGTTTGTTGTAATTTATAAAGCAGACCTTTGTTTAATTTGTTAGTTTTATGATAGCTTAAAGCTTTGTTTGTTTGCTTTAATGTTTTGTTCGATTAATTTCGTTGGCTAACTAATTTTCATTTGTTATTTTTATTTAAAGAATAATATTTTTAATTTTACTTTAGCTTATAACCTTGTTTTACATGGCAGTAAGGAGTTACAAAAAATAAATTAATTACTAATTACTGTACTTACTATAATCTACACTGTAGTTTAAAGTACATTGTAGATTCTACAGCAATACTTATAAAAATGTTATAGTATTTTAAAATTTTAATGTATGTAGTGTAGTTTCATAACTAAATATTTCAATTAAAAGGTAAATAGCTAAAAAATTCAAGCTTAAAAAGGTTCATAATTTTAATATATGCAACTGAAAAAATTTTTAAAGCAAACAACAATAACAGAATATAAAAAAATATTATATAATAATTAACAAAATTATATAATAATTAAAAACGACAATTTTTTTCGTAAAGTACACTTATAATACGTGATGTTTAAATTTAAAAACCACTTTTTATGTGCTATCTTTAATGCAATTGTATGCTTAACTATCATTAAAAAAAAAATTTTATCTTACTAAAATGATTTTAGTGCTTAAGTTGAGCAACTATAATTAAATACGAACTAAAAACAAAGTTTTAAAACAATTTTTATTAAAAAACAAATGTTGTCTACAAAACTATTTTACAAAGAAAAATACGTAAGTACTTAAACAAGTAAAATACTTTGACTATAATTAGAAAAAAAACTCAATAATCTGTTAAAAGAAACAAGTTAATCAGATGTTACGATAAATTTGTCGATTTTAAAACTATAAACTATGTAGCGTTAAGAATTTCTAAAACTTCTGACAAACACAATGATATTACAATACTATTAATCGAAATGTATTTATTGAAGTTGTTTATATCTAACCAAGAACTACAAACACAAGTTAAGGATTACATACAATTTATTTATTTGTGATTATATGTTGTGATTGTTAATTTCAAAAATGCTAAACTTTTTAGAGACGAAACAGAACTTTTTTTTATATTCTTCTGTATAGAAAGATTTAAAAAGCTATGTTTAAACAACCTTAAAGAATCAGTTAAGATGACGGTTTTCCTAAACTTACTTTTTTACATAAAGCCCCCAATTAAAAAAATTTAAAAAGTATTCGCCCCCTCCCCACTCCAGATCTTAATCTATATCTTAAGTTTGTTTTCTGCAAAAAAAATTTAATAATACTTTGTTAGAAATTTTATGTAAGTATCATAAAAGTTAAAAACAAATAATTAATCTATTTATCGAAAATAAAACAAAACTGGGTGAAAAAAGTATAGATGACTAATCTTAATCTCAGGGTTTCTAAAACTCATTTTCATAATACCCCCTATTTAAAAAATTTAAAAATTAACGTTACCACTCATTACATTTTTCAAAATTTCTAGTGTAAGTCTTAAATCAAAGTTGTGCCTTAGAAATTTTTTGCACTTCAATTCAATGTTTAGTCTAATTTTTAATTCTAGTGTAATGCACCTTATTGCCCTTATATTATATAATAAACAATGAACTTTACCGCAAGATCAACAACAACAGCATCCGAGACATATCGATGGCATAAAACATCTCAACTTCGTTGATGATGGCCGAAATAAATACTGGCCCTTATATTAGTCATGGCCCTCCTTTTATCCCCTTGCAGCTTAACGCTCCCTGAATTGCTAAAACAGTCTCCGAGGGGGTCACGTAGACTATTTAGAGAACACTGGTTTAGATTGATAGCAGGTGTTTTGTTCAACTAAACCGCGCAGTATACGATAAATTAAAATCTTAAGACCTTGGAACTTTAATAGGTATAAGTATGAATTTTTTCTAGAAAGTTATTGTTTTTATTTTAAGGGAGTGATAAAGCTTATAAACTACATTAAAATTATCTAAATAAAATAGTAGATAGACATTAATGTTAAATTAACTTGTGTAAAAATAAAAAAAAAAGTTTAACAAAGGTTTTTTAAGGATAAAATAGAAGCTTTTTATTTCTTTTTTTTTTGTGTACTACTTTACTCAACAGACTAAAATATTAATTCAAATTTTTTATGAAAATTTTCGACCAAAAATAATTTTGTTTATATAAGCTAGGTTTTTATTAAAACAATTACATGAAGCTAAACTAAAAGTTCAATATGTAAGCAAATGTTTTTAATTAAAAAACTTTATCTCAGCAGATATGGTTTTAATAAATAAACAAAGTACAGTTCAAGTCTTTCAACCTCTAAAAAATACTTCTGGAAGTGATAGTACTTCACTAAGAAGTTCTTTAAAAGATTTCAACAAGCTACCTGATATAGTATGTCCAATTTGTAAGGGATACATAATTAATGCAACTAAAATCACAGAATGTCTGTGTACATGTGAGTATAAATTTTTTATTTTTATATTTTTTAAACTTATCTTTTACTTATCATTGATAAAAGTTTACAGACTGTAAAATATACAAACATAAATCTGTCATATTTTTGAAATTTAATATTTAATTTTAAATGTGTTTTATTCTAAATATTTAAACGTTTCTCAGTAATATGTTATTACTCTATTTGTTTACTTTTCTGAAGAAAAGAAATTGTTATTACGTAATAAATAAGTTATATGCAACTAACAGTTTTTATTATGATTTAACAAAACTCGCGTTTCAGTTTGCCGGTCATGCATCGTCAGGCACGTATCATCGGACAACTTCAACTGCCCCGCGTGCGACACCCTCATCCACAAAACGACCCCCACCTACAACCTGAAGTCCGACCCCGTGCTGCAGTCGGTCATATACAAGGTGATTCCCGGGTTGCGAGAAGACGAGGAGAGAAGGGAGAAAGAGTTTCATGAAAACGAGTTGGAAAATAGGGGTGGGTAAAATGTGGTTTAACTTTTCAGTATTATTTAGTTGTTTCTTAAACTTTACAGCCTTACAAATCTAATTGAATAATTTAAAGTTTTTTATTTATTTAGTTTGTCAACAAAGTTCCAGATTGAAATTAATAGTACGCTAGTTTATTTAATTTTATGAGATATAAAAACTGCCAAAGTTATATTTTAAATTGAAATCAATAGTATTGTATGTTGAACAATAAAAAAATGTTTCAGAAATAATTGGTCCTAGGACCTAGTGAACGAAAAAATTCTATTTATTAAGTTTTACACTACTTAGATACAGTTTAACATCTTGTCCAGGACAGCAAAACAATTATAAACTTATAAGATAAAAATTAAATTTGTTCCTCTAAAAATATCTGAAAAAAACTTTATTTATGTATAAATTATATCTTAACATAAATTTTTAAATTAATATTTGCAGATACTTGTGATCAAGTAGAAAACGAAACTATCATGAGTCCAAAGACCAACGAACCAACTGGTATGATGGGTATAATTTTTGTCCGACTCAAACATGATAATAGGTTCGCTTCATTTTGATTTAACGTTTTATATTTAACATTTTAATTTAAGTTTAAATTTAAAACATAGTTTGAAAAGTCAAATTATTGACTTAAATTTTTTGGGAACGAAAAAAAATTTTAATTCAAGATAAAGGTACTTTAAGTAGTTCATTTAAAATACTCCTAAAGTCATACAAAAGTAACAAAGTTTTATACTATATTAGTAAAACGTGCATAAACTTTTTCGAAGAATCCTACATGGCCCAGAGAAGTTTGTTAAGATAACAACCAGAAACACCTTAAATACCAACCTAGCTCTTCATATAAAAACTCCTGTGTCAGTTATACATGAACTTATAAGGAGAAAATTTTCTGAAATTACTCCGTTTGCATTGGTATGTTTGCATATTTTTTATTAGCAGTTAAGCTTTAGTTTTCAGTTTAAATTTTGACTATTTCGTACGAGTTCAACTGTATTAACCAAATAAACTTTAATAATATAATAAAAGTGTCAAAAGCTTTTAGTTATGTTAACAAATTATAGAAACATTTTTAAGCAACTTAACTAATGCAACTTGAAGTCTTCAATATTAATACATACTATATTTAATATTTTGTTAAAAAAAAAGTCCTTATTTAAAGTTGAGATTAAATCTTACAATTAATTAATCACCTTAAAAGTTAACAAATAAAGAATTTAAAAACAAACGTTATTTTCATTAGATACATATATTACTAGTTTTTTATCGTGTTTTTTAATTATTAAATTATAAAAAAGTTTAAAAGATTTATTAGAAGCATAGTTTCAAGAAAAATATTTTATTTAAAAATTTTAATGAGTTCTTAAAACGTTTTTTATAACTAAAACCTGATTCCATAATTAGGTTTAATTTATATCTTAATTTTTTACAGTTTTAATCAAAAAATTTAGTGTTTGGTTTATAAAATAAACAAAAATAGTAAATTTTACAATTTTTTTTGCTTTTTGAAGTTATATTATCATTATATTATACTTGCTATAGATGTAGGTATTAAAGTTTAATAATTAACTTATGTAGGTATTAAACATTTCTATCAGGTAGCTAAAACCTTAAAAAATGTTTAGTATTATGGCACTACTTTAGTTACAATAAAACTAATTTAACATTTTAAAACACCTTAAGTTTTACCTACTTTACCTTAAATAAATTAAACAAATTATTAGTAGCTTAACTAGTTAATACAAAAGTTAACACTTAAGTTTTCTAAACGTTAGTACAGTTTCCTGATATTCAATACTTTTTCAGATAGCTACAACTTGCAAGAATGTGTTCTTACAACCAACAAAAAAACTTGAAGATTACAAGGAAGAACTCACTATGAAACAGAATTTAGAAATTTACTTTGCATTTTGGGCGAAACCTTCAGAAAAGAACTTGGCTATTAATGTGAAAAAAGAGAAAAGTTGTGGTGAAAGAAAGAAAACAAAAACCAAGGTTGCTCTAAAAAATAAACAAACTTCGCCGGCGAAAGTTAGAGTTCATAAAGCTAATAAATGTTCTGATACTCAAAACATTCTTATTCCACAAAAAGAAATCAAAATAAAACAAGAGCCAATAACTTTAGATTTCAACACAAAGAAAGCTCACAATAAAAGCTCTAAGGTCCTTGATAAAATTCTTTTAAAGATCAATTCGATGAACAGTCTCAAGCGGCAAGCGACCGATGAAACCATCAATATTGACTTTAAAAACAGAAAGTTAACTGACGAAATTCCTAAGAATAATAAAAACGACGAAATAAAACCCCCAACTCCGAAAATATGCTTGAAAATGAGGAGGACCACTGCCGACCACGACGAGCTGAACTCGAGCCACGACAGTTACGTCATAGTGCAGCCTCCAGTGACGTCATCGGTTGAAAAAACTGAAAACTCAAGCATTTCGGGTGGAAGTAGCTTGGACAACTTGGACTTTCTCAAGTCTAAAAGCATAAAGAGTAATGACTCACTGACCTCTGGAGAGAGCAAAGATGTTTTTCAAAACAAATCTCAAAACGCTGAAGCCGAGCGGAAAAGTTTTGAGAAGAAAACCAGCCGTAGGAAGATGAAGAGACCGGAGAAAGTCGATTTCGTTGAAGAAGGCCAACCGAAAGAAGGAGTTCAGTTGAAAGACGAAGTCAAACCTCTGCTACCTCCGCAGCGGCCCCCAGTCAAGACGCCGTCCGCGGAAGACGCGCTGTTCAGGGCCAATCAGATCCAGCAGAGCGCCATTCCTTTCAACGCGTTGTCTTTCAAGCAGACTTGTTTTTTCAAGGCGGCGGCTTCTTTCAAGGCAACTTCTTCTTTCGAGTCGAGCCCGCCCCCCTACTTCGGCCCTCAGAACTTCAACAAAAACAAGGTGCTGTTCGCCAAGCAGGCGCACGAGATCAACCAATCGCGGCAGCATGTGCCGAAAACAGTAAGTCAGGGCTCGAAGGCGGTCCTGCTGGCCGAGAAGTTCAACCACTCGGTTGATTACGGCTTGCGCACGCCTCCCAGCGGAGAAAGGTTTTGCTATAAAAACAACGTGGCGAGCGTGGAGAGGTCGCCGGAGCACCAGAAGTTGCATGCAAACGCGCTATCGATGGCAAGGAAGTTGTTCAAAGACATCAAGCCGCACAGCGACCGCCTCGAGGACCAGGGCAAGTGGAAGCCGAGACCTCTGCTGCCAAAAGCGACAATGGAAAACGCGCCTCAACAGAAAATAAAGAGTTACCAGCCGAGCCGAGTTGTCATAAACTCGAACAACAGCAACTTTGACGTCATAAACGCGCATTTGCAGAAGCACAAAGCCGTTTTGAGCACTCAAAAATCGGGCAGGCAGTCCAACTTGAACAACTCAAACTCGACGTTGAGCCAGAATGCCATCCACAACTTCAGCTTGAAGTCGATGCTGCAGAAGCCGCTGAACAGCACCAAAACAATCCACCCCGCCTCTAACTCGTCCATAGAAGTGAGGTACCAAAACACAGCTCCCGCCCAGCAGCTGAACGGAAACAACGTTCAGTTCACGTTTCAGCAAAACAATTTGAACCAACCGCAGCAGAATCTGAGAAATCTCAACCAATCAGCATCAACTTCCAACCTGACGAACGTGTACCAGATTCAGAAGCCTTTGAGTGTGGCGCAAAACTCCCAAAGTGTAAGGCAAGCTGCTAGCACCAGCACAAATGTGAGAAACATCGCAAAGAAGTATGTGAACATCGGGAGCAACAACAGTTTTATTGCCAACAATCAGAGGGCACAAACTTACAATATTTCTACAATCGACCTCAACTTACTTCAAAAGCAACTATCTGGCAACAAGACCTTCGTGACAACCGTTGGTGACCAGGGCAAGTTGCTAGGCAACAGCCAGACCCTGGGAACGGTCAACTTGGTCCAGATCAAGCAACCAGTCCAGGTGCAGGGTGTAAAAAAGAACATTTCTTACCAAGGAGACCAGTCCACGGGTAAATCGGTGCGTTGGACCCAAAACACCCCTAAAACAGCCGTCGTTCAAGCCCCTCCCCCCATAATCAAGTTCACGGACCTTAACAATAACAACCTGGTTGTTCCCATGACAACCAACAACGTCCAAACTTTTACCCTGAAGAACAAACCGTCGTCGAGCAGCACGGGTCGAGTGTACACTCAAGACACCCCGATTGATTTTTCAAAGAACAAAGAGAGCTAAACATATCTCTTGTTGTTCTCAGTAAGCTGAGGGAAAGTTTATCTTTCATGGAACAAATGGTTATGTTCAAAAGTTTCTGTCGTTACCGAAGACTAAAATACGACGAGACAACCTGTAAATGGTTTTTGGTAAGAAGTTTTGTGGCTCAAAAACAGTAAAGTGACAAAAGTACTAACGGAAGATTTCCTGTTAAAATTGCAAATGTTTGGGGCTTACCCTATTTGAAACTAGAACTTACTTAAGGGAGTTTAAAAAAACAATAAGATGTGAAGTAGAAGCATTGCTTTCGGAAAGGTTACAGTGCAAACAAACATTTTCTTACTATGTTAATATAATGCTTGTTAATTAGACGGCACATTTACACAATTTTAAACCGGAAGTCATGCCTAAAAATTAATTGCCACTCATTTAATTTTCATTGTATTTGTTGCTCGACTTTGAGCTAAACGTGTTTTTTATACTCGCGGCTGAGTGATTTAAAACTGGTTAAATTAATTAAAATTATATTTTTATTTACTTTAAGTTTTAACAATTACTAGAAGGTTTACGAATTTACAATACTTTATTGACTTTGTCTTTTAATATCTTTAAGTGGTATAATTTAAAAAATACTTTCTCTTTTTATTAACGTTTACTTTAACTTAATAGGCAAAGTTACACATATTCATACTGAATTCTATGTCTAAGACTTATTTGCCGTTTGATAAATTTGAATTACAATCACAAGTTTTTAATGTACTGTTACTTGAATTAAAGTTTATATTTTCGTCTAAATTACGACTGAGTATTTTAGTTTTGCTTGAATATAAATATGATAAGTACTTTCATACTGCTTGAGAGAGTTTAAAGTTTATTTTGTTCCTATACATTGTAAAAATTACATCAATTTCTTAAATCTGTTAGAGAGTTTTATGGAATTATAGGGTTTTATGACATCAGTTTTAAAAACTTATTGCATTATTTTTCAACAACTTTGGACTTTTTTACTCAAAAAATGTTGCTTTAAAATGGATATTTATGTTAAAATTTGTTTTTTTTTTTTCAAATTTTTACAGCTGCGTCAAAACAAAAACTAATTAGTTCGAAAAGTTTATAACTATACTATAGTTTCAATTTCAAATATTATGTAAAACAAATGTTAAAATAACTACTATTAGTTTTATTAGTAGAATTTTCTTATCATAATTTTTTTTTACTTTTGTAAAGTTTTTGAATATATTTAAGAGTTAATAAACTAATAAATCTGAATCTAGTTTGTATTTACTTTGTTTTTTCTTAAAGTTTATGATACTGATATTGGAAGAAATAAACTTGTTTCTATACTTTCAAAACAAAAAGTATTGAGTTTTTTGTCGTAAATAGTAATTTTGTCAGTAAAAAACGTATACTAAAAAGTGTTAAAAACACCTACGAACATTATTTATAGAACAAAAGTAAACAGTATTTTTTCAAGTATATACTTAATAGGTAAAGTATTTTAAGTAATGCCTGTTAATAAAAACTTAAAACAGCGCTACTTAACTTCAACAAAATCAAGATAAACATGTGGTAAAAAGCTTGTTCTAAATTCTATTTTTTGTTAGTTTCTTTCAATTTATAGCTAAACATTTATATATATTTTGATAACTTATAAACTATGTAAGGTAAAACGAATCGGTCAAAATTTAGGATTTTTATAAATGTTTTGACTTAAAAAACTTTAAGCGTAGCAAAGCTAATTTGTGTCTAATGTATTTCCTATTACTAAACGCTTACAAATAGCTTAACTCACTAAAAACTAAAGTTTCAGTAAATATGACGTAAATAAGCATTTTAATAGTTTCTAAAACATGAATACGTCGTAAAGATAATGTTTATTGAATACTTTGTGTTTTGCTTTACACACTTAAATATATTTATGCAAATTGTATATTTTATCTGCGACCGGTTTCGGTGGCAAAAAATTGCGACTTTTTCAGGCAAAAATGAAATATTAAACTGCACATAACAATGTTAGTTATCTATACTGTTATTTAGAAACTTGTTCATGCGTGAAAAATATAAACAAAAACTAAAATATTGCACATTCGAAAATTCAAGCATGTCAGAGTATAATTAGGTAAAACTGGTACTAGTTTTTAAAACGAATTGAATTAATATTAATACAATGAGTCAAAGAAAAAAAAACTGAACTCAGAACTTTTTTTAAACTTAAAAAGTTTTACAAACTTTGAAATTAATGCATAGTTGTTTCCAATATAATACAAGCTTTTAATGGCAGCGATCCGAAGTTATTTTCCCATTCAAGTTTTTGCGAGTTTGAAAATCAACCTGGAATTGTGATTTAAACCAAAAAATTTATGATAGTTCAAACTAAAATAAGGAAATTATAAGGTAGAGCTTTAAGAAGTACGCACATGCGGAAAGTAATCTCGAAATAAGAGATGTTGTATTACTAAGATGATGTGAAACGAACTAAAACATTATTTCAGTGAAAAATATGCAAAAGCAAAACATTTTTTGACAGTGGTTGTAAAATGAATAGGAATTGTTCGTAACTTTACTGAAACTAAGTAGACACTCTTTGTTATTCAATATGAATGTTATTTGATACATTTGTCACAATGATATTGTATGCACTTTTGCCTGGGCTCAAAATAAATATTCCATGTCCAATGGTACTTATGTGCTTTATGTGTTTAGTTGTTTAAATTAGTGAGATAATATTGTTAAAACTATTGTTTTACAAGTTAAATTGAATACAAAAAATTGTACAAACACTGACTACAGAAAAGAGTAACAAACAAAAATAAAAACACAGTTAGAAAAGATGAAAACATTATTATTGATATAGTGTAGGAACTAAGGAGCTATTGTTAGTAGATTATTTTTAAACGTGCTAAATAGTTGCAAAATTTTTCAAATCATAGTTTAAAAAACAGTTTCTTGCAAAACAACTACCCCTGTTTTTTGTTTTTTTATCATGTAGAATAAACAAATTTTGTAAATAAAAAAATAAATAAAAAAGTGTTGAAGATATAAAACCTAAGTTGTTAAGCTTTTCATTACCAAAAAACACCACTGTCTAAAACTGTTTTTTACATTTACAGTTTTATCATAAAACATTTCAAAACAGTTGAATATAATTACTGTTTTAAATAAATGTATAAAAATAAAACTATTTAGAATATAATGTTTCTAATAACATACTGAACCTTGTTGGGAATCAAAAAGAAAATGTGGGTGTGAGTAAACAAAAACTGTTAATAAAACAATTTTCTTTCTGTTTATTTCCCTCTGATTTTGAAAGTGCTAAATGTAAAGAATAAAACAACTTGTAAACTGTTTCAAAATATTTGAAATTTAATTAAAAACATTGTAAGAGTCTTTAATATAAAACTGTAAGTTTCTTTTGAGCATTTGAATTACCTTAAGACTATATTAAATATTATTTCTCACAAAAACTTTTATATCTGTTTTTTTTTAACAAGGTGCTTAAATATAGATAAACAGCTTATTAGTTGAACATCGTTTAATTGTGTGTTTTAATTTATAATTTTATCAAGATCTAATATAAACAAACAACCTGTGCTGGTTATATAAATTAAAATAACATAAACTTTCTGAATTTAAATCAACATAATAGTATGTGTAACTATTAATTGATTATTTATATAATTTTAAGTTTTAATTTATAAAAGTGACCAATATTTCTTAGCAAGTTGCATATTAATAACTATAAAAGAAATAAAGTCCGTGATAATGTTCTAGATTTTATTCAAGAAAAAATAAGTTCAATCTATTATATATACAAAATGTTTGCATTAAAAGATGTTATTATTTTGAATAAACTGCAAAAAATAAGTAAAACCGCTTTTGTTTAAACAGGTTCACTTTATTTAAGTAGAACATATTTAAAGAATTTCTTTTTTTTTTTTTACTTGTAATTTACTATGCACTTGTTTTAGTTTTAGTATGTGTATAAGGTTGTTAGTATAGTTTTTTTTTTTTTCTTTCATTTTAAACATATTTAACTCAAATAATATTTTTTGTATAAGAAATTGACTTAAACACCTTATCAAAAATTAAGCACACATATAGCTAAACATTTTAGACATGGAAACATACAACTAATTTATATTGTGGAAGTAAGCATGAAAATTTTAAGAAACTTATTGCTTAAAGCGTTTTACAAAAGCCTAACTGTAAGTCTTAAATTTATATAAATTTTTCACACGCCATTCTTTTAAGCTTATAAAACTGCAGATATTCAAAAACGAGATAGTTTGTGAAACGAGAGAATGTATTAAGCCTTAATACTTCACCAATAACAATAATTTGACATTTATCTTGCTTTGAATAATTTATTAAAGCCACGTTAATACTGATATACTTTTACTTGATTTCAATGAGGTCAAATTTTTGATTTTATAAAATTAAATACTGTTATTAAAATTAAGATTATAACGGTTTTAGAATTATAAATGTAATAGTATTAAAAACAAACTTAAATGGTTTTTTTCACATAATGTTATAAAAAGCTTTTCTTTGGATTACGGTACTTATTTATGTATTATTTTAAATAAATCAGTCAATTTTTAAATATTAAAATAATTCAAATTTATTTTCTACTAATTAGTAGATTTTAGTTCTTTTATAGACAAAAAAGCATTACAAAAATGGTGTAAAACATATAAAAAATCGTTTTATTTTTATTACAAAACTTGTACAATGTACATACTACTCGAAAGTTCTAAGCTTCAAAAACAGACCATTGTAAGTAAGTTTGTAAAATTAGCTAGTTTGCTTTTATAAAAGCTTACGGCCAAAAAAATAAAAACAGTTTGATTTGGTATGCGAGAAACATTAGTTAATTATTGATGTTATTCAATCATTACAAAAAAACGTTTCTTGAAAACTTAACTAAACTAACTTTTATAAGTTTTGTTATTTCCAAAAAATACACGTGTTTTAATTATAGCAAGTTTTAAGTATAAAGCGTTAATTAAATCAGTTTCATTAGTTCGATTAGATTAGATGATAAAATTATTTTCAAACCAATTTACTTATTAAAAATGTTTATATTAAGTGTTTTTGATGATTCATTGCTTACATTTAAATTGAGAAACAACAAACTAATGTTAAATTGTTTCAGAATTTTAGATTAAATTCTGTTTTAAAATTTTGATAACTAAAAGTAATAATATAGTATTATATAATATAGTAATATTATAACATTATTAGTAAAATTTAAAAGAATAACAATTTTAGTTAATTTTATGCAAAAGACCTATAATGTACTGTAAATAAGGTTTTTTTTTCGAAAAAAATAATAATTTTGGCAATTTAGTGACAAAACTTTGATGTAAAACAAAAACTTAATTGATAATGAAACTATATTTAGATATTTTTTTAAATATTATTTCTTCAGTAGTTAAACTGCCATTGCTTTTTGAAATGTTTAAAAACGAAAAGGTATTTTTTTATGATATTTTAACTTTAATACAACTTTTTATTGTTAAACTGACTTTAAGTGTTATTGATTTTGTGCAAAGCTGTCTGTGAGCTGAAACGAATAAAAACTTAAGTATTTAATGCCAATTTTGGTCAACTTCAAAAATTATAAATAATTAGTTAACTTAAATGCTTTCGAACTTAAAACTTTACTTCACATGTTTTTGAAAGCATTGTAGATGTACATTAGTTATAACACTTTTTTTTTAAGTGTTATGTAGATTTAAGTTAAATGTTAAGTAAACATTTCTGAACTTATAACTATTAACTTCGTCAAAAACAGGACACACAGTTTCAAATAATAATGAATATTTCTAGCTATTCCAATCATTTAGCTAAGTGAGAAAATATTTAGACTTATAAAGTAACAAAATAATCAATAGATTTCTATAATGGACGAAAATAATTATGAAATATTAATCAATAAAAAACTAGTATTAATACTTACAATTAAATAAGCTAAACTTGAAATTACACAATAAAAAATAAAACGTATTAAACAAGTGATAAGGGTTTTCCACTACTGATTTTGATTAGCTTGAAACTCATGCGAAAGGTTTGCATATTTGCTGAATTGGAAATAAAATTAAGCTTTTTTTAGTTTTTTATTCTTATTTATCACCCTTATTAGCTTTAATATATATACCCACCTTACCCAAACATAAAATATTTCAAAAAATAAATTTTGTTATTAAATTTTAAAATAATTTGAAAACAAAGTTTTTTTTTACTAACGTAGCAAATATGCAAATGATTTGCATGATTTTCAAGCTTTTCAAAAAAAGTAGTGGAATTCTAAAGCCATTCGGTAAGAAGAGCTCTAAATATATCTATTTTATAGAGTTTTGAATGTATGGATGGAGTAATGAAAAATTTACAATTGTTTAATTTAGAATCTTAATTACTAAAATCTCATATCAATTAAAACACTTACTTTTTGTTTACCTTTTTATGTAACAGAAGCCTTACACTTCAAACTTAATTGTAATAACTTAAAGTATCATAAAGGTATGTGGCAACAAATATCACGTTTATTCGTTGTTTAGCAAAAAAGCTACTGAAGTGATAGAAATATTATGATTTGCTTAGGCATTTATTGAAACAAATCGAAAACACCTATCTATTTGGTTTACTATCATTTCTGACTCGCTATCATTTCTAACTCGCTATCATTTCTAACCCGATCATTTCTAACCAGATCACTTCTAACCCGATCATTTCTAACCCGATCACTTCTAACCCGATCACTTCTAACCCGATCATTTCTAACCCGATCAGTTCTAACCCGATCATTTCTAACCCGATCATTTCTAACCCGATCACTTCTAACCCGATCACTTCTAACCCGATCATTTCTAACCCGATCACTTCTAACCCGATCACTTCTAACCCGATAATTTCTAACCCGATCACTTCTAACCCGATCACTTCTAACCCGATCACTTCTAACCCGATCATTTCTAACCCGATCACTTCTAACCCGATCATTTCTAACCCGATCACTTCTAACCCGATCACTTCTAACCCGATTTAACCCTATCATTTCTAACCCGATCATTTCTAACCCGATCATTTCTAACCCGATCATATCTAACCCGATCACTTCTAACCCGATCATTTCTCACTCGTTCATTTCTAACCTGACAATTATTAATTCGATCTGTATTAATACTTTTATTTATTATTGTATTAAAGTAAGGATTTGTTTTAAAAAAAAAAAATCTCAACAAAGTTGTTTTTTCATCGAAATTTAGTTTATTTTGTTTAAAGTAAAAGTAAATAGTTTTATAAAATTTAACTTTTGATGTTTATTGCTATTCGAAGTTTTTTTTCTACGCTAGACCTACACATAAAAATCTGAACCGCTTAAACTAAATAGCACATAACGAAGAGACAAACATTTATATACCTTAAAATGAAAAACTACAGTTTTATCTAATTTTTATAGATTAACAGGATAAAAAATCAACACTTAGCATTAGACTTATTTATGATTCGAAGGAGAAATATTTTAACAAACTTGGTTTTAATTTTATAATAAGCAACTTAAATATCAACTCTTTCAACGATCAGTGAGTTCCAATAAATCAAAACACAGCTGCACAATCTTTCATTTTAGAAATTACTTTCAACTTCTTTTCAACAAACAACCTTATCTGCAATAATTCAGCAATACATACTGACAAATTTAGTAAAATTTTTCTATGATTTTAATTCAGTAATCAGCAAAATAGTCTGAGTTACGCACTTTTACATAAAGTAAGGTTCAGGATTACTTTTATAAAATTAATTTAAATATACTATAATGTCAAAATTAAAACAGCCTAGAAAAATTTATGAATAAAACTTCTTCTTGTTTATATATCTACCGGATATACACATCCTAATTTTAAGAGTTAGGTTTTGCTCATTTGTGCAACCGTTTGGTACTTCATTGTTTTTTTTTTTTTTTTTTTTGTAGCTTTGCCAAAGCATAATCGAAAAATTAAAATAAACATTATTAGAATTTAAGTACAGACAATTGAAAAAAAAAGTCAAAAATTTAAATGCATTGACTAACCACTAAGTTTAAAACCTTAAGTCTTAATGACATTTATAGTACAGGTCAAACAAACATTTATCGGAAACATTGAAAAATGGTTTATTATTTACATAGGAAAACCAATTCTAATAAAATCAAACTATAGAATGAACAAAATCCTACATATTGAATCAATGGTTCATAAGTTTAAAATTTGTTAAATTACTGATAGTTTCTAATATAAAGTATCTTATTTTAATCAAATAAGATTTAATCAAATTTGTTCAACTTTATACAAATATTAGTTTTGTTTAAAAGCTAACTCCACTTTTAAACTGAAAAATACTTATGACTGCATGAATTTTTCGATTTATATTTGTGGTAATTAATTATTTTATTAGGACTCAAAAAATGATTGTAAATTAACTGTAGTTTTTAGTTTTAAAAGCATTAGGAAAAGTATAAGTCTTCTGTATTCTAAAGATTAAATATTAAGTTTTGATAGTCGTCGATGTAAGAAATATAATGAGCATTGCAACGATTAAAGACTATTCTTAACTTTTTCTTGAAGAGATTCTATATGGTTAGTATTAATTTTAAGATTGGAAACTAGATTGGCAAGTTGCATTCAAATTTAGGGAAAATTTATACGAAATACAATTCGTTAAGAGTATTAGTATGAGTATATATGAAACTTATAATAATACAGTTAATAAAATTTAGTAATCGTAATTAGTATGGTAATTTCATTAAAAATTATCATCATTAAATTTTAAGTTCTTAAAACGAAAGTGTATATTGTTTAATACAAAGTAAAAAGTAGAGGTAAACGTTAATTCTTTTTTTATAAAAAGACCCTGTCATTTACTAAACCTTAAACTAGATTTTCTTTCTTTTAGCCAATGGTAATTTATATCTAAAGATTAAATAAGAAATATCATATAATAAATTTTAAAATAAAAGTTAAGAGTCAGAAAATTATTATTTATATTTTTTCATATTTCCTTAAAATATGTTGTATATAAAGCAAAATAAATTTAAATTTTTAATAAAAATATAAAAATTTAAAAAAATTAAAATTGCAGAAATAATTTTACACAATTAATAGTAAAAACTACTTTAATATATCTTTTAAAAGTTATTATTTCACAGATTTCCAAAAACACAAAAACTTAAGATTATTTTGCAATCACTATATATTATTTATAAATATAAGTTATTAGATGTTTAAACAGCTCAAAAAATGAGGTAAAAATAGTAAATTAATATTACGTTAAGTTAAAACTAAAATAAAAAATTATACAAAAAAATTTTTTTTTACGTAACACATTAAATCATTATGTTTATAAAAAATAGAAAATTAAACTTTTTTAATTATTTGAATTACTTTATTAAGAATTGTTTGTTTTTGCATAAAAACCTGAAACGAAATTAAACGTAAATTAACAAGTTAAATAGGTTAGAAACGTTCGGGCTAGAATAGATCAGGCTAGAAACGATCAGGTTAGAAGTGATCGGGTTAGAAATGATCGGGCTGAACAGGGTTAGAAATGATCGGGTTAGAAGTGATCGGGTTAGAAATGATCGGGTTAGAAATGATCGGGTTAGAAGTGATCGGGTTAGAAGTGATCGGGTTAGAAGTGATCGGGTTAGAAGTGATCGGGTTAGAAGTGATCGGGTTAGAAGTGATCGGGTTAGAAATGATCGGGTTAGAAATGATCGGGTTAGAAATGATCGGGTTAGAAGTGATCGGGTTAGAAGTGATTGGGTTAGAAGTGATCGGGTTAGAAGTGATCGGGTTAGAAATGATCGGGTTAGAAATGATCGGGTTAGAAGTGATCGGGTTAGAAATGATTGGGTTAGAAGTGATCGGGTTAGAAGTGATCGGGTTAGAAATGATCGGGTTAAAAGTGATCGGGTTAGAAATGATAGCGGGTTAGAAATGATCGGCTCCCATCTATTTTAAACTAAAAAAAAGTTTACTGTTTTTAAAACTTTAATTACCAGTATTTAAACTTTTAAAACTTTTGTAAAATAATTTTATTTGAACCGACCGATTTTTGTATAACTTTAATAATAAATATGTCTCACAACAACGAACTATAGTTATATATGATATAATAAACTTATACAAATTTCCTACCTGAAATATATCATAACACAGTTTTGTTTGCAACCTGCTTATGACATCTAAGTAAAACGCACTAAAACTTGAATAAGGGCTCAATTTCCAAAAAATATATTCAACTAAGCAAAGCTTCATTTTCAAAAAAAACATTTACTTAATCAAAAAAATGTCGAAACCAACAAAAGTTAGGAACTTTTGAAAAATCGCAGTATAAAAGTTAATACAAGTTGACAAAACTTTATAAAAACACATTTTAATTTCTTTAGATGAACCAAATGACTGTTTTTGAAAAAGTTTTTATAAAATAATTATAAGTTTTGTTATATCTGGAGTTTTAAGTTTGATATAAGTATAAAATAAATTAATGCGTCAAAATTCAAAGTGAAAAGACTTATTTTTTTATAGAAATATATCATTTACAGTAGTTGTAACTAAGTAAATTTTATCTTCAAAAATAGTCACAATTAGTATTTTGCTTTATTAACTTTAGTACAAAAGCATTGTAGAAATTAATTAATTGCGACTTAAAACTACTACTTTTTTAAACTTTAGGCGTGTTTGAAATAATTTAAGTTCTTTCAGTCGAGCATAGCTGCTGTAAATGAAGTTCTTTTAAATTTAGCGGTTGTAAAATAAGTGTATTTTACACTTGGTTAGTTATTACAACAAAACAATAAATACTTCTCATTAGTTTTAGAAAAGCTTCTTTGCACGAGATTTGGCGAGTAAATAAATTAACTTGTAGAATTAATAACCGTTTAGTATAGCTATTCTTTTCGATTTGGTTTTGTACAAAAAAATTAAATTTTTAAAAGAAGCATTATAAAACTCGTTTTTTGACTCTGTTAAGTTTAAAAGACAGAATTACAGTTATTTATATCTTATTATCTAAAAAATAACTGTTTAGCAGGCTTCGAAACGAACTTATTTACCGATTAAAAAGATAGATAGATGTTATATAAAATATTTTCCACAACTTGCAGCTGCCCCATTATACACAAAGCTGCGTAAATAAGTTGAAGTTTGTTTGAGTAAATTGTTTCTGTTGTTTTACTATAAACTCAGACTCGGCAAACAATGGCCCAATGGCAAGATCCGGTTCGTGACTCACGTTAAAGTTTTGAAAAACAAGTTTACCAGTATGCTGTCAATATAGTTGTGCTTGAACTATGGTTTTAATTAGTACTTACTTTTCTATATTTTTGTTATCTAAAACTTTTTAGTTTTTTTTAGTTTTTGTCAGTGTTCCTACTCGCATCATGTTAGTCTACAAAGACTACCGTGAACACTTAAAAACTTATTAATTAGGTAGATATAATTTAACTTTTTAGAAAAAAAAAAACACTTTTTTATCAGCATAAAGTACTAAATTGATATTAATCTGACAAAATTCTCGTTTGATATTGCTTTTATATTAAAGGGGTTTATTTAAACAGATTTACTTAACAGTAAAGATTACAAAAAAAATCAGTTAAGTGACGAGCAGCAAGTTAAATATTTCAATCTAAATAAGAATAACTGCAAGAGAACTTTTAGTAAAAAGTTATATTAAGAAGTTAGTACTTTATTTAGAATATAAGCATGCAGTATGAAGTTTATTTTAAATCTAATATACAACTAATTTATACGAATAATTATTTTATATTTATTGTCTTTGCTTCAGTGGTAAAGAAAGCTAAATATTTATTTTGTTCTTTAGTTAAATCTGCCTTAAAAATTTAAAAACATTTTCAAAACATTGAAGTTATCGAATCAACTAAGCATACGACTAAGTTTTTTATTAAAGTTTTTGATAAATAATATTTATCGAAAAACTTAATTTAAATTATGAAGGTAAAATCTATATGATTATTGACTATTAACTTGATAAATTATTTAATGAAAACAACTTTGCTATAAAGTAGTATTTGAATATTGTGTAAGTTCGGACAAAATTCCCAAAAATGCATAAGTTTAAAACTAAAGCTTAAAAAAACATTTTTATTATTTTTACAAAACAAACACTTTGTTGTAAGTCTAATGCCAAATAAATGACAAAACTAAATTCAGACCAAGTTTTTAATTAAATTTGCTAAACCTTCCGAAAAAACCTTGAGTATATACCTTAATAAAAGTTTATAGTTAAGCTGTTAGGCTATATTTAATGTTTGTAAATTATTCTTGTAAAAAGAAGACTTTTTTAAGAATGAGTAAGTACAACAAAGTGAAACTGTTATAATATTATATTAAAATTATAAAATAAAAGCAAAACTTATATGAAACTTCTTTTCAGTCAATTTGTTTCACACACACAAACCAAGCAAAAAATATCAAGCGAGTATTTCGAGAGCGTTATGTAAGCTTACTCAATCAAACAACATTTGTAATTATTACGTTTCAACAGATTTGTTGAGCAACAATGGCGCGTTGCGTGCTTGTAAAAATTTTATGAGTGGCTAATTAACACTCTTTAAGATAGAAACTTATTTATTATTTAATATGGTTTATTAAGGTAAAGTTAGGCGTGTTGAACAACCATTTGTTTTATTAACTTTTGGTCAAATATAAATAGAAATACTATATATGATTACGAACGACTTATTTGTATGTTAGAATTAATATGAGTTCTAGAATAATTTTTTCAGTTATATTTTTGGTATTTAAAAGCTAAAACTACGCTAATTTTTTTTCAAACTTTGATAAGTTTTGAAAGGTTTAATTTTAACAAAATTCATAACTTTATACAAAAAATACAATCGTAAATTTATACAAAATCTTATTAAAAAAATATTCATCTTAATTAACAATTTTACTTTGTAAGGGCTGTAACTTAATTGCTCTAAGAAAAATATTATAAAAAAAATATATTTTAACAAAAAAATGTTTTTTAAACGTTTGTTTTCGTAACTTATTATGTATATGCTATATTTTTCTAATATATTTATCTAGTCTTTAAATTTAGTTTTTACTGATAAACATTCATAATTGATATATAATTTTGTACCATAAATTTTGTGCTTAAAAATTCGAGATTGAAAATAATATATGGCTTTTGATTAAAAGTAATAATTCATTTTAATATAACTTGATAAGAAAAAATGCTTAACAACATCACAGCAAAATCTAAAAATTAATACAAATTTTTATACTTTTTCAAAAATAAAAATGTTATATAATATATTTTCCAGTAATGTAGTCAACAGAAAAGGCCGTTATTCGAGTTTATTAAACTAATTAAAAATCATTTAAATTCGTTAAACAACAAATATATCAGGTAAACATTATTTTTGATCGTAAAATAAAAATTAAACAGATCTAAAAGCTTTAGGAGTTCTGTTTATCTGCTTTTTAAAAAACTTATTGAAATAAATTAACTATGTTTAAGTCTTAAAAATAAATAAAGTAAAACAGGAATCAATTAAACTTGAAAGTTATTCAAAATTTTAAGTGTTAAAGTAAAAACTTGGTGCAACGTAATAAATTTTTTCAACGATTAAAACGACAAAAAGTTTATTATGTTTCGTAGTTTATGTTCTTTTCAAATATTCATCAATATTTGGAATCGTTCACTACATATACCATTTAAACCTAAGCATGAAAATCTAAACTGCATTTATTTCGTTCATCTTCTATTAATGTTGTAACTCAGTTTTTCTACCCAAAAGCTCCATTCGTTTAATCTTCTTTTAAATTTTCTCTACTATTGATTAGCGTTTTATTTAAATATTTTTTATTAATTTGAATTATAATATATGGTTATAACTACACTGAGTGGAACAAACACAGTATACCAACAGCAATACATTTGTATGTTGATTTTAATGCCTGTGTATTGTATTTAATAATCTAAATATGTACACTGTAATTATAATACGTTAAAAGCTTTATTTTTTGAAACTAATATTTTAGGTGCCAAACACAATCATATCACTGTGACGCGTAAACTTTTCAGTAACGTAACATACTAAAAAACATAAACTCAAGAAAACAAATGTTGTTATATTCAAAATGATTTACTGAAAGTAAATCCTGTAAAGACGTTAAATATCATCGCATTTTGACATATTTTGAAGTTTGCCATATAAAAAAATATTGTTTTAAAACGAACAAAATAAGGCACAATGTTATTTTCACTTAATTTACAAAAGATAAAAATAAAACTGTTAAACAACTTTAAAGTTTAAAAACAAATTATTTGTCTAACTACATCAAAACTATATTTTAATATATTGCGACTGTTTTGTTAACAACTTGCGCATAAATAGTTGAACTCAGTTATAATAAAGTTTTTTAAATTTAGTAACAAATAAATAACAAGTAAATTTTATAAAAGTTTTTATAGATAAATTTTAATTAATCTTTATAGTTATAGACTTTTAGACTTAAAAAGATAGAAGTTTTAAAAATGTTTAACTATTTAAAACCAAAACTTGACTAGCTGACTAAAACTAAAACTCAATTTACTAAGATTAAGTTGAAGTCTAAAAATAAAAAAACTTAATTACACATTATCAAACGACAAAAAAGGGACGCTTAAAACACTTTGTCTTTGGACGTGGTGCACAAAGAACCTTTTGGTTATCGAGTCGCACTCCTTTTCGGTTATCGATTAATGCAAACTTTAAAATAGACTGTTATAAGTGAATTCCATCATCCGAGAATCGAACCTGGGCTTCCCGAGTTTTACCCTAAAAAAGTTTTCATAAATTAAAAAACGATTGCTCACGCATAGATTTATACTTGATGATGTCACAATCTAATTATATCTAAATTTTTTTTTTCCATTTGTATTACTAATGAAACATTATTCGTATTTTTTCAATAGTTTGTGCTATAACTGTAATTCGCAAACTCTCCATATAACAATATGAATAAATACTCTTTTTGAATATTAAGCTTTAAACTTAATAGTCATTTTTTAAATGGTCTTAATAAGGGATTATTTATACTGCTGTATTGATAAAATAATTTTATTAAATTTTAACTATATGCCCGGCTAGCTAGAACGGTAGAGGTAAAAACTAGAAGTTTTATTAAGTTCTAAATGTTTAAAATATTCTATTCTTTCACTCTAATTCATCAAGACTAAATACTTGACGATTTACGTTTATAAACATTGACTTTTAAAACTGCTAGGTTTTGTACTCAAAATTTAATTCTGGCAACTATGTTTACAAGTGTGCTCCAAGTTTTACTAACATTAAACATTAGTATTACTTACTAATAATTTAAATAAAACACTTCTTATTTTTAAAGTGTTTTTTTAATAGTATGGCAGCAGATTTTTTTTTTGTATTAAATGTGCCTCGTCACTTGTATAAAGATACTTACCCGTTACAAAACCCCGCTTATATATGATTAAACTACTTTCAATACTTTGTTGTAGATGCACTTGTACATCAACTACAACTAGGACTTGTATAGTATTGTAGTTAATCATACAAAGTTCTAGTTCAATACCAAATCATAATCATAAAATTATGCTTTATTTGTATATTTAAGTACTATACAAAATTATATAATAAAAACTAGTCATGCTTTGTATTTTAATTTAAACAGTTATCGTTCCTAGCTTGAAAGTTTTAATAACAATATAGTTGTATCTTTCGAGTTAGAGTAAATGGTGCAACAAATTACTAACTCAAGATTTTTAAGCACAAGACTTGTATATAAATATTCAAAGTTATTGTGTTGGTAAGTAAAAAACGAACGGTTGTTTTAAGGTTTAACAACAAAACTAAAATTTACAAGTTAAATATTTGTTTACTATTTAACTTTGTTAAAACATTGAAAAATAATCTTGATAGCTTTTTTTTAGCCTAACTCTTTTCCGAAATTTATGCTATTGTAAATGATACTATTCATTCGATACTACTATTCTGGATAATTTAATTTAGAAAGTTTGATAAAATTGAACAAACTAGTGATGTAAAGTAATGTTGTTAAGAAGATTGATCAGACAGGTATGAAACTATCTAGATAGAAATTGGCGTTACATTAATTATTTAAAAGCTACTGTTACTGTACATACCGTTATAAATAAATAGATATTCATGAGCAAGTTCTTAACTTTATTTTAGCAAAGACATGACACTGTGACACATGGACCTTATATACCAAAAATATAACTAAAAATAAAGCAGTTAAATAAGATTAGTTATACAAAAAGATTTAAGAAGCAAAATGAAACATTGTAAATCACAAAAATAAAACACGTAAACACGAACTTAATTCATCAAAAAGAAAACAGAAAGTTTACACAAATTAACAATTTAACTAAAATTGATCTTAGACATGTCAAATGGTTGTCCGGCAAAAGGAGAGTTCGTAGCGTTCCACGCAGCTCTCATCATCTTCTCGTTTGCAACTTGTTTTGATGTTAGTTTGCCAACTCTCTTTGCGTGTTGATCGTACTGCTCCTTAGCGATGACATCCCTATCGTCCTGGTGAAGAGTGTCCATACTTCTCTCACGCCACATTTTGTCGACATCTACTTCCTCTTCACCTACAAGAAGAGCTTCCCACCACTTAGCGCATTCGTCAATTATTTTCTTTTCAAAGTTCGCCTAAAGATATTAAAAAATTAATTAATTAATTATAAACTTAATAATTAGTCTTATTAATTATAAACTTAAAAGCTTACAAAAAGTAAAAAATAGAATTTTTTTTCTTTTTATTGACTTAAATATTAGTCATGTTATGAATACACTTAACAAAAACTTACCCCTATGTCTTTAATGCCATCAACTTTACTATCTTCCATCCACCAAGTAGTAGCTGCATCGTGAACGTTAATCTCGTGCTTGAAGTCAGCGTCAATAAATTTTATCATTGGCTTACTTTCATCTTGATCTTCAATTTCAATTAGAATATGAGTAGGAGTAATAACAACACGAACTTGCTTGATATTCTGAATATGAGAAGGAAGATGGAATTTGGCGTTTACTTCACCAAACTGCTGAGACCAGTCATACTTTTCTCTAGCTGCGCCGTTGTAAGTTTCAGGGTTCTTTTGAAAGTCTTCTTGAGTCAATTTACTAATATTAACAACATCCTCTTGCTTATTTTTCCTATTCTTAGCTTTTGGTTGTTTATCTTCTACAACTTTACTTTCGGTTCCATTCTCCTTTTTACAAAATTCAGCAAATTTCTTAGCTGCATCTGCAGGCAAACCTTTACTGAGATCTCTTTCGCGATGAATTTTTTCCAGATCTATTTCATCTTCACCTTTGAGAAGAGCACTCCACCACTCAGCGCGTTCATTGACCTCCTTCTTCAGAAGACTTAACTGTATTTTTTTTATTAAGTTTATCAAACAATACTATTTTAAAGTAGTTATAATATGAACGAAAAGATTAAAAACTACGTAGAGAAAAAAAACGTTTCTCTATAATACAAATACTAAAAAAATCGTAAAAAAGAGTACAATTACATAAAGAATGCCATTTTCAAACCACCAAGTAGTCTGTTCGTCGAAGTGGTTAATTTCTTGTTTGAGATCGTCATCGATATATTTGATCATCGGTTTGCAGGGATCTTCATCTTGGACTTCTACTAGGAGATGCTTGGCGTCATATTGAACACGAAATTGTTTGGCCTTCTTAATGTATGAAGGAAAATGAATTTTGACAGTAACGTCATTGTACTTTTGTGACCAAGAATACTTTTCCCTAACTGCCCCATTATAACTGTCAGCTCTTGCCTGAAAGTCTTCCTGGGTCATTTTATTCAACTTTTTCAACTTTTCTGCCCTAATTCTTTGTTTGAGCACTGCAGCACCTTCAGATCTCCTGTTTTGATGCTTTTTGAAAAAATCGTCAACCAGTTTCTTGGCAGCACCAGCTGGCAAACCAAACTTGCTATCATCTGATTTTTCAAGAAAGAAAGCAGTGTGCTTGTTCAGGTAATTAAATACCACATCAAGAAATTTTTCAGGAGTTTTTGTTTGCTCCATCACTTTGGCAAGCAAGTTTTTGCAATCGCTTTCAGACATAGTAATTAGTTTATCAAGTGTACAAATCTTTAAAGAGTGTAGTGATTGAAAAAGTTATGTTGGAATAAAGTTAATTTTTTAGTAGGTTAGTACGCAAAACAACATCGTACTAATTTTTATAAAAATATTTAGATAAAATATCTATGTAGTAAGCAGTTGTTAAGCTAAATTATTAAGAAAGTATTGTTAAAATTAGTTTGACAATATTCTAATGTCAATAAGCATAGATTTTATTAAAACTTGATTTTCTCAAGTAAAAAGAAGTAAAATTTTCTAAAGTAAAGTAAATAAAATAGCCCTAAAACATTAAGAGATCTAGGTAGAAACTTACAAGTATTTTTTTAAACGTGATTTTGAAAAAAAATGCACACATGTCTTTTTAATAAATGCTTCAGTCTCGTTAGATCTGTTATAAAACTTAAGTTTGATAGTTGATTTACATCCAATTGGTTGTTATGTTTTCTATGTGAACTGAACTAACTAATAAATAAATTAAACTGTAGTTTGTTTCGATCAAACAACTTCTACGTATATTTATACTTTGTGACACAATAAAGTATAGTTAGCTCACATAATAACTATTATTAGTAAGAATTAATTATCTAATAAGTAAGATTAACGATTTATCATCTATTCTTCATACTAAAATGTTCTAAACTGCTTAGTTATTGAAACCATTTCTACTATAAGTAATTAGTTTTTCCAAATTAAGTAATTCTAAATTGTTAGAGAAGTATAATCAGTATTTTTATGATCTGATTTTCGGTAATTAACATGGTTATATAAAGTTTCAGTATTTTTTATTTAGCTATATAATTTAGAAACGATCTTAAACTTCTTATGCAAAAGTAATAGTAAAATAAAAGTATTTATAAAAACTTTAAACTAACAGACGAAAATGATATTTACAATACTTTATTTGCTTTACGTGAAAATAGCTTATCTTTTTGCTAAAATAATTTTTTTAAATACAATTAACTTAACCTGTAGTATTTCCTTACTTGTACTTAACTTAAGATATTTTTAATTTTGACTTTTGCTTTAAAAAAGTTCTAGTGCTTAGGCTTGTCTAAAAAATGAAAATCACAAACTAGTTATATTTTTAAAAAAATTAAATTTTTTAACAATTTTTTAAAATGATACACGTTATTTTCGAAACCTTTCAATATATGGTGGTCATATAATAAAAAAAAGTTTTTATAATACTGAATATGCCTTTTTAATTAACATTGAAAAAATCTAGTAATAATTTCTTATTGCTTTTTAACATCGAAACAACTATAAAACTAACAATTTCAAAAAATCTGAAAACAAAAAACTAAAAATACTAAATAACCTTTTTCATTAAAATGTTTTAGCTACGAACACAACTTACTTTGAAGCAAAACTGAATAAGTAAGAGAAAGTAAATGCTATTTTTATTGCTAAGAATAAAAAGTAATTATGAAATAAGCTTAAAATAATAAAATTAACCTTTACTGTTACAATTAGTTTTTACTACTTAAATTTGAATGGTCATTAGATTAACTTTGAATAAGATTTAACTTTTAGTAATTTTTCCTAATCTATAGCATTATTCAAACACATTGATAGTTTTTATTACTTAATCGTCGTTAATTTTTTTAAATGCAGAAAGTTTTCTTTAAACAATGTATGTTTTCTAAGAAAAATATGTTAGATTAAAAACTTAAAACTTATCATGTAAAATAGTTAGATTTATCACTTATGATTTTTTAATTACATACTTATTATATTTTCTTTAACTTATTAAAACTAAAGTACTTACACTAGGTTTATACTTTTAAATTAAACTAAGTATAAATATTTTTTAGTAATTTTGAAAATTAAAAAGTTATTCTTAATATTTTTCATCTGAAATAGTGCTCAACAAAAGCTTTTGCAAAAATAAATACGCAAAACAAAACATAGCTTTTTGACTTCAAATTTTGTTGCATTATTAACATAAAATACATCAATGGTATTTTAAGTAGTTTAAGTTGCTCCGCACCACGCATCTTAAAATAATAAATCTTAAGTAGAAATTCAAGAATACTTATATTGTAAAATTATTTGTGGAATTAAAATAAGGTTAATTTTTTCTGAATTAATAAAACTTTCGAAGCAACTTAAGTAACACAGTATATTAATTTAGATTCAAGTCCAAACGCAAGACCAGAACCAAGGCCATTTTTGAATCATGAAATAAACAGAGTTTGAACCAAACATTTTGAAAGAAGTGAAACGGTGTCTGAAAATGGGGAAACCAGAGCGAATTTTCGTTTAACAGTTTCCGTTCATCGAGTTTTTAAGTTTTAAAACTTGTTCTTTTTGTTGGTTTTCTGTTGTTTAATTGTTCAGGCAGTCATAAATTAATGAACGATTTTTGTAACAATATTTGTGTTTGGTTTTAAGTGTACTTAAAATTCTATAGCTAGTTATGATGTAGTTTAAAAACTAAAAAGCTTATATACATTTTACGATTGAATAAACGTAATATTCATAATTGACCAACATTAGACTAGGGGTTGACAAACTGCAGTTCTTGGATTATTTTTTATCAGTTACAAAAGTTCTGAAAACAATAACCCTAAATTTTCAGTGGTGACACCTACAGAAGGCTCTTACCTCGGTAATCTTTTTAGTGCTTTATCAATATTTTAATTTTTTCGCTTTGAAAAAGTGTTTTTTATAAGTAAAATAATTTTTAATAACTGCGGCCCGCGAAAAGATCTCTTCTATGCAGTGCGGTTCGCGAGTAATTTTTTAACAAAAAAAAGCTTGCGACTTATAAAAAGCTGCACCAGAACAACATTCGCTGAAAACAAAAAACGTTTTTGTTAATTTTAGTTGTTTAATTAGTTAGATGGTAGATCGATTTTTGTCCTGAATATTTGTAATGTACAATGTTCAACTCTTACGTCACTTTGTTTTGTTTTTTTGTAAACTTTTGCATCTTTGTTTACCAAAGTGCTTTTTTATTTTAAATTTGAACTGGCTAAAGATTAAAGACAATCTTTTTTGTCTTTAAGAAACATATGTTCTAGTATTTTTAAAACCGTACATTTCAATAAATTATTTAAAAGCTCCTCAATGGGCTCAGTAGAAGGTGTTCAAGTTTAAACAATAACCTTATTTTATATACATATACATATGTATATATACAAATATATATATTGTTTTAATATATATATATATATATATATATATATGTCTATTGTTTTAACGTCCATGGACTTCACAAAACAAGTTTATATGTATGTATATATGTAATGTAGTAATAGCTTTTTTTTTTTACAGTACAATGCAGAATAATTCTATAAAAGTGAATTATCAGTATAAGTAAAAACAAGTATATTTGAGTTGCTTGAAAATTTTTACAGATTTTACGTACTGTAAAAGTTGTAAGTTTATTATATATTGTTTTTACATATATATGTGTATTTTTTTAAATAGTGGTAACATTTTTTTAAACTTAAACAACTGTACTCCACGCTTTTTCAAGCAAGGTTGAATAATTTAAAGTTTGTAATACAAATATTAAGTACTTCTTCTTGAAGATATAGATATGTGATAAAAATTACCACTTTTTGTGGGTACTATAATGAGTTCAACCTATTTTTCTAGGAATAAAGCTAAATTATTTAGATGTATATTTTGAAAAAATTCAAATAAAAGCTATATTATAAATATATTTTGTTTAAATTTATAATTTTGTTCTATTCGTAACGTTTTATTACGGTATTTTACAGTAATAGTCATAACTTAAATTCATTTAAAACTTATGTTTGATTAAATTTTCATTCAATTACTTACAGCATTTTAAGTAGTAACAAAGCTATTTTCTTATGAGTTATTTTTACAGTAACTATCATTATTTTTTCATAATAAACATATAGCTAAGCGCTTTGAAATAACAAAAAAGCTGCTCATACCATACTCACTAAAAACTCTATAGTAAATCTTAATCCTGTAATTTTTATTACTCATATACTAGTTAATAAACTTTGAAAACGATACAAATTGTTTTACGTTCAATACTTCGCTTATTTTATACATTCTAAATATAAAGTGAGGGGTCAAACTAAAGAAAAGTGAGTAGCATAACTATTTATTTTTTTAATCTTTTACTTTACTTTTAATAATGAGTTCAAGTTTGGTTTATTACAACAACTTATTCATAGAAACTACTTTTAAACTGTCTTTAATTACTTATCCAGGTAGTAGAAATAATAACTAAAACCAAGCAAAGGTGACAAAATAGTAGTTAACGAATTTGTAAAGATTTAGAAAGCTAGATAAAACTTAAATAAACCTATGAAAAGTTTTAGATAAACGTTTTGAAAAACAAAAATATGTTAAAATATGAAAAATAAGTTTAAAATGGTAAAACCAAAGAAGTGTTTAAAATTTTATTAAACTTTGTTTTGGCAACACCATTTCTAGACAATATTAATACATTAGTAAACGTTAAGGTGTTAAAGAAAAACAACGAATTAAATATTTTAGAAATAAAACTAAGCTTTAAAGTTTTATAAATTACATAACGAGAAAAAACAATTTCAAATATTTTGAAACAAAAAAAGAATTCATTCATTAATAATATTCTTTTATACTGACAGACTTTTAAATTAATCAATGGCAGGAACCTTTAAAAAACTCCGTTTTTATGTGATTTAATGTAGAAAAACTATAAGTTTTTCAACAGAATAAACATTTGTTAATATAAATGGTGTGAGTTTAATTATCTTTATTTCAAATTCTAAAACAAAAGCAGACGTAAAATTTTTCTTTTGTTTGACTTAAGAAAGTATTTCATGAAATAAAAAGTCATTTTTTTAACAATTTGATCAGTTTATGAACATTTGTTTTCGTTTTTTTTTTTTTGCAGCTCACTTTTCAGGACTTTTACGCTTATATTTACAATATAATTAATTAAAACCAATAACAGTAGTTTTTAGTTTTTCTCTATCAAGTAAAAACAAATTTAGCTAAAAATTATCTTTTTTTGAAATCCTGTTGAGTACATAAACTTATAATCATAAATTATTTAATGTAAACATATGTTTTGTTCTTCAAAGTATTAAAACGTGAATGTAATAAAAAAATCTAGATATAAGAAATAAATTTGCGTAAACTTATGTTAACTCAGTTTGTAAAGTTATTCAAATTTGAGAACCTTATTAAGCCTAATGTTTTTATTAAAAAGTGTGTAAAAGATAAAAAATACAAAATATTAGTTTTAAAGTATTTTATAGTTGTATTTTACATAAATTTGACATTTTATAGCATAATATTAAAATTGAGTAAAACGTTGTACTACTTAACTTTTTTTTCCATCCATTAGTTTTTCAATGTGTTTTAAAAATATATTTTATAAAAAGAACATATTTTATTTTCAAGAACATACTTATACTTACGGTTCTTGTTTAATCTACCAGTTTTAAAGTCCGAAAGCGATTTGCATATCTAATGTTATTTATTTATACTAATTGTTTTTACAAACCTAAGCAATAAAATAAAACAAAATATACTAAACTATTAGAGTTATAGTATGATAAGGTGAAAAATATTAGTTAAAATATATACAGCTAGAAGAGACTTAAAACTTTGAGTATTTTTGTCAGGCTAGAATGTAAACATAAAATTTTTTAAAGCAATATAATTTCATTTTGTTTTTCTTGTAAAACTAGCAATACAAAAACTCATTGAATACACTCTTTATCAACTTTTATTTGTTTTAAATAATTTTGTAAAATTTTTAAATATAACAAACGCTGAATGTTAATATCTTTGTAGAAATGTTGGTCAACCAAAAACTTATTTGAAAAACAGGCAAAAAAAGTTGCAAAAGATTCTAATATGACTAGGACACCGCTCAGCTCCAACCCGCGCACAACAATTATAATTTAAAGATAATATGTTCTCAATCAGTTATAACTAAACAAGTACTTTTATAAATATGTTAAGTACGTAGCTTAGTTTATTATAAAAAATATACGGTTCTAATTTAAGATTATTTTGGCATACTTTGACTTAAAAACATTAAAGCGTTGATTTGTATGTTTAATTCACAAAATCAGCGACTTGTTGCTATCAGATTATGCCAGTTGCGTATAAATCCCCTCTAGGTGTACACTACACTTTAAAGCAAGATAAGCCTACAGTTATAAAATGCAAAACAAAAGTTTGTTAATTGTTTTTATACAAGTTTTAAAATACAGACTAAAACTTTTGTCTACTTTCACTTACTGAAATTTAAAAATATGCTTGAGCTAGTCTAGTGTAACATTGGAAAAAAAAGTGTTACAACTTTACATTAATAAACAACTTACTGTTAAGGTTAAATTGTTGTTTATGTAGATATCATTAAATTCTTAACTTTGTTTCTACATCAGTACATTTATCCTATATAATTTTTTTTTTGGTCACAAAAAAATTAAGCCAGACCTCAAAATTTATTCTATTTTAAAATACACAAAATTAAGTATTGAAAATTTTGAAAACAATGAGTAAGCGTTTAAAATTTACTTAAAATATACAAATTGATTGAACAAAAATACAAGCAAAATTTATCAACTGTGCTTTTTTAATAATAGATAAGTAAACAAATAAAATAAATAAATTTTGACCTAATCGCTTATACATTATCTACAATTCTTCAAAAAAGTCAAGTATTTTGTTATAAACTTATACAAGTACATAAATTTACATTACATAACTTATTTATTTCGGATGGAACTAAAACTTTTGTCCGTTTAATTTTTATTATAAAAATTTGACACTTGTTACCATTCTGTCTAACTGAAACATGCTTATGAATTATATTGAGGTTATAATGTGTCTTTACGCATATCAGATAATCTAAACCTGGATTTTCTAAAGTGGGCAAAGAGCCTCCATAGGGGCCACGACATAAATTTAGTGGGCCGTGAACAGCAAAGGGGCCTCAGGGTTGTAATGAGGCCATAATTTGAAACTTACACTAGATGAAGTTGATGATGAAAAGCAAAAATAATAAGATCTTAGTCGTTTTTACTGATAGTTTTAAAACTTATATTAGATACTATGAAAAAGTTTATTAAATATGTGGGCCACAAGCCGTAAAAGGAGAAGCCACAATGCCATAATTAAACTTACACTAGATATTCTGGAGTTGATGATGAAAAGCAAAAAAAAAAAGATCTTAATTGCTTTTACTGATAGTTTTAAAATTTTAGTAGACAGAATGAAAAAATTAGTAAATATGTGGGGCCACAAGCCGTAAAAGGGGAAGCCACAATACCGTTATTTAAACTACACTAGATATTCTGGAGTTGATGATGAAGAGAAAAAAAAAGTCTTAGGCGTTTTCAATGGTAGTTTTTTGAGTAATCTTGTTTGAGGGGGTTAAGGCTTTTTAATTTCTTTAAAGAAGACCTTTTAAAAATTAGTTTGGGAAACCCTAATCTAGGCTTGACAAATTAAAAAAGTTTAAACTATATTAAGAATAAATCCGCAATTCTACAGTAACTTTGTTAATTTTAATAGTCATAACTAAATTTAAACGAAGTTTATTTATTCAAGTTTTGTAACTGTAGCTAAAATAATATTTTATAATGAATCAATAGATATTGGTCACAAATTTCAGTGTGGAAGTATATTACGCTCATTAAATTTGCAAACAATTTAGACTTACACATTTAAATGTATGTTTTCAACGTAAAATCATTTTAATTTTATCTTTATTAAAGAAAATAATATAAAAAGTTTAAAACGATAAATAAAAACCTGTTTACAGTAAACTAAAGTACTAGTTTTACAAACTCTAGTTATTTAATGTTAACTTCAGCTTATAAAAAGTTATTTTATTAAGAATTCTTAAATATAAATGTCTACAACTAATTTTTTCAAATCAGTAAATTATTACACTTACCCCTAACCAAAACTGATTTCTAATATTTATACTTTTACATAATGCATTTTATTTTCAAATAACTTCTTTTTGAATATTTTTATAGATAGTTATGGAAACTTTTTATTTTTATTTTAAAGAGTTTTCTAATAGGATTCAAGATATACCATATGCTACTTTAACTTTTAAAATCTCTTTTCTAGATAATTATTTTATTTATTTACTTTCGCTATAAAGTTTAAAAATTCTAAGCAAATTAAAACAAAGTGTTATTATAAAGTGGGTTATGATAACTAAAAAACTACTAAAAATGTATCTTATCTATACGATTGTATAACGACTCTAGAAGGATAGATAACAAACTATTCTAAGCAAGCTAAATGGTAAAGTTGTGGCCTTGTTACAAATAACAAACCAAAAAAAGTTAAAACATTAAAAAAAAAACTTCTACTATAACGCATTTTAAAATAGTCAGCAAAAAATTAAGTTTGTTATCATTCATTAACTCTTACCAAAAATAAGTTAACGAAAACAATAAAATTGTATACATTCAAAAACTTGAAGTAAGTTTGGTACGTAGAGCTACAAACTTATGTGCAACATAATTAAAAACCAGTACGGTATATTTACATTATGTATATAAAATAATCAACTAATAGGAAGGAACTTTTGCACAAGTAAAATAACAAAACTTTTCAGTAATTTCGCAGGATACCTCACTCCATTCGCAATTATCCGAATCATAATATAAAGCAGTGTTTCTTTCTTCAAAAAACACAAGCAACTTGTTTCCAACAGAAAAGGTTTTGCTCGCCATTTCATCGCCCCTCAAAGCAAAACCGTTTCTGTTTTTTACAGCCGCAAAGCTGTTGCAGAGCGAATCAAAAACTTCACATTTCCCTCCGTAGCCTCCCACAACAAACAGCTTGTTTCTTATAACTGCCGAGCCGTGGTTGCTTCTGGCTGAGATCATGCTCGGCATGAAAGACCACTCGTCGGTCGAATGGTCGTACACCTCAACCGATCTCAGGTCATCTTGTGAGTCGTGCCCGCCCGTCACTACAACTTTTCCGTTCAAAACCGAACAAGCAGAGTATGCCCTTGAACATTTCAAGCTGGCAATCAGCACACACTTTTGTTGTTTCGGGTCAAACTTCTCGCACAGTCCACCTACTTTATGATCCGTGCCTTGGCCTCCAATCATGTATATTTCATCCATAAAGTTGCAAACACAGTAGTTAGCACGATCAACACACACGTTACTAACAACTTCACTAGTGTTTTTAAGCATTGAATATTTTTTAACAGAAGAAAAACACTCGCCTCTGTCGTCACAGCAGAAAAAGAAGTACAGGTCGCCAGCACAGAAAACAGTGCTATTATAATACTGGTCGTTTTTCGTCATTGAACCTATGACTTTTAAATCATTTAGGTTTTCCGAATTAATTTGAGTTATATCTGTGGTAAGGACGTTAACTGTCTTTTCAGTTGTTTCTTCACCTTGTTCGTCTATAACTGCTTCCGAGTTCCACTCGCAGCCGTAGCAAAGTAAAACGTTAAACTTATTTTGGGTGCAATACCTGTATGTAAAATAAGCGGGCGGTTTTAATTTAAAATAGTATTTTTTTTGTTTCAGAACATCATCTATCAGAATAGAACCATCTTTAATTTTGTTGAACGGCAATGTTTTGATATAATCAAGCTCATTTTCTGATAATAAAGGAAGACGAACCTTTAATAAAAGATCTTTTGCATAACAGCTTCTTTCTTCGCTTACGTAGTTAATCCAAGTTTGAGCCGCTTTAAATATCTCAAGTTCTGAAGTAATATTCAGTTGTGAGCTTGAAAGTATTTTTGCTACCAGTCGATAGTCTAGTTTTAAAAATTGCTCAGTATTGGTAATCATTGTAAAACAGCGCTGTATGTAGCTGAAAACTGTTTTGGTGAGGTTAAAAGAATTGAAAATATCAGCAACACAATAATATACCATCACATTTCGAACAGTTATTTTGTCTTCTAAGCATTTGCGAATTTCAATATCTAACTCTTCATTTTGTAAAAGATTGTTGAATTTCAAAGTGAGATATTTTCTTTCTTGGGCGAAACTGTCTAAAAATATTTAAAAATTGTTTCATATACCTCATAACTTTTTTTTTTACTTTTAATATAAATAAGGCTTAAATACACAGTTCGAATTTTGTTAATAAAATATTTTTCAAATTTTGTATACTTTCGAGAAAATGAAATGTAGTACGAAAATCTACAGCAAACTATAATAACTTAGTTTTGAAAATTGTGTGAATAATTTAAACTAGAGGTCGACAGTCTTTTATAAGTCACAGACCGATTTTCTTTAAAAAAAATCTAGCGGGCAGCATTGTTTAGAAACTATTTATGTAGTTTACAAAATTATTGCAATAATCAATTGAAAATAATATTATTAAATTATTGATATAATAGCCGCTTTAAAGCGCTAATAACAAGATTTATTTTATTGAGATCTTTATTGTAGGCTTTTACTGAGAAATATCCCTTATTAGAGTTTTGAAAAGTGTGTTTTAAGTTAAAATGTAGCTCGCAAGCAACAAATTTTGGCTTTGACGGGAGAATTTAGCTGACCTCCGGTTGAAAATAAACAAATATTTGGTGCATTTCAAAGATTTAAAATTCTAAAAAAGTAATGTAGCAAAATAACATTTGTGCAAACCTTTCTGCAGTGATGATTTCGCTTTAACAAAATCCAATGCGTTTTCCTTTGAAAACTTTAAAAAATTATTTTGTGCAAAATCTACATTTGAACTTTGAATATTTATGGTTCTCTTATAATGAGTATCAAGAATATTACTGGAAAGGTTTTTCTTATATTTCTCCACTATCAGTTTTGAGTTTTCTTTTGATGCGGTTATATTCATTTTATATAATATTATATTTATCTGCATGATGGTAAAATCAGTTAAAACTATCGGCATATTGTATAATTTTATTAAAAAAAAAAATATTTCAAAATTTTATTTTAAATAAACTTTTCCTGATAAAATTAAGTACAATAAAAAATTCAAACACCTTTTTTGTTTTAGTTACAAGTTAAAAATAAAATCAATGACCTATGTAAAACACAATTAATTTTTTAGATAAAGGTTACAAATTGTGTATAAATCAGAGTTTTGTACTTGTTCGTGCTGGTATTTTTTCACGCTTATAGTTAAGCGATTTAGAAAAAAGTTTTAGAAACTTTAAACATGCGGTTATCTGTGAGCAACTATTAAAAGAAAAAGATATCATGAATGATATTTAAAAGGTTTTACATAAAAAAAATTATTTTGTTTTTTTAGCTTTAATATTTATACAAACTATTTTGCACTATAAAATTATAAATTATTTAATTTATATATATAAAATGTTTTAAACTAAACTTATAAAACTAATCTTCAGTATATTTATACCTACTATAAAATAGTATTTTTAAAATATAAGTGGAGTAAATCGCCCAAATTTACATCAAGATAAAAATTTTAGTTAAATTAAAAACTTTTATATAGTGTTTAGAACTTTAGCAACCATTTTTAATTAATGGCTTTTGATATTAAAAGTGTACACTGATTAGCATGAGAAATTAAAAACATAGAAACAAGGAAAATAAAAATAAGAAAACAGGGTTTTTAATTTATTCAAAAGCAGGTTAAAAACTCAAATTTGTGAAATTTTTAAAAATTTGAAGTAAAAATTAGACTTAATAAATTAAGTATATAAAAATTTCAAAAGTTTGTGAAAATAACAAACTCAGTGAAATAATCTATAATTTTTTTTTCTTAAAATAAATTTATCAAAATTACGATCAGACTTTGATAAGTCTAACACTAAAGTATAAACAATCAAAGAGCGATTCCAACAGACTAAAACAATGTATTGTTGTTATTTGCATATTATATATGTAGTAGTAAAAATTAATTACACCAATACCGTTAAAAAATATTTTTATAAACCTTATTGAGATAAATAGATTTTTGAAACATTTTCCATATTAACTAAAACTTTATCATTTATTTTAAGAAAATTACTGAATACCAATTTAGTTATCAATATATTTAATATGTGAGAGATATATAGATAATTTATTGATTTTTAAGAAAGTTTGTTTTATCGGTTAAAAATATCTTTAAATTCTATTAACAGAAACTCCAAAATGAAAAATTAAAATAATAATCTTTATGAAATTGTGAGAATAAAAACAATAAATTCATCATAAAAAAGCAACCATTAAATTTTTATTATTCAGGGTTTAAGTCAAAAAACTACCCTGAGTGACTTAAAACTGCCCTTATTGTACTTAAACTGACCTGAGTCACCCCGAAATTTTTCAAATCCTTATAAAAAGTTAAAAAACTTTTCAAAATCAATAAAAGTTAAGTTCTGTTATAAAATTGGCTGTAAAATAGCAAAGTTTTAAAACTAAATTAACTAAATGTTTTTAAAAATCTACGAAAAAATTAGCCTTAGATTTTTATAACTCTTAAAACTACCCTGAGATAATTATAAAAAATTAAATTTACCCTGAGTCACCCTAAGTTTTAAAAAAGTTCAAAATACCCTGAGTTTACCTAAATCTCCCTGAGTCTCCCAAAGATTTTCTGAAACTTTAAAACACCCTGCGTTTCCCTGAGTAACCTGAGTGCATGGCAAACTTTTATTGCTGAAAATAATAAAACCTAAAAAACAAATTAATATAACTATTCAATTTTTGTAAACTATACCTCCGCAGAAAAAATAGTAAAATCTTAGCCATGTATTTTTCTAAGCCTCTGTCTTTAAAGATAAATAACAACTTATTGCCAACGAAAATCCTACAACTTCAGTTATTTTAAGACCTAGTTTTCATAACAATCTTTTTAACCCAAAAATTAGTACATAAAATAAAAAATTACTAAAAACTAATGGAAAATTTTTACTAAAAACATAGTTTTGAAAATAAAATACTAAAATATTTGTAATCATAAAGTATATGTCATAAACTAAAAATATTAATTAAATAAGTAATAAAATAGTAACATAAAATTATGTAGCTGAAAGTATGCAAGCATCTGTTTTAATGTTACATGTTTAAGTTTATTTTTGTTCTTTGCATAAATAATTGATTTTTAGATATAAAAACCTTAAAAAATGAAAGCTTATTATAACTTAGATTGTTTAATCCAACTAACAGGCTCTCCAAAAAAAAGACACAATAACCTGATAAATTTTTAAAAATTAGGACAAAAAATAATACATAAATTTTATTAATCCTTGTCAAAAGGCATTTATTACTTAATTAATTAAATAATCAATAACATCTAAATGGAGACTGAAAACCACATAAACTAAATAAAAGATACTTTTAATAATTACATGGTCTTTGTTAACTAGACCTTCCTACTAAAATCTCCATAAATTTGTCCATAAAGTATATGCTATAAATTTTCAAGATAACCTTAATAGAGATGTTTAAAAAAAATGCTGGTTAGGCCTGAACTATGCAGATAACATTTCACTAAACCAAAATGACTTGAGGGCAATACTTTACTAAAAAAAGAAGTACATTTATTTTTCATGTTCTCGTAGAAGAAAAGCCAAAATGTTATTTAAACTAAACTGGTTCTCGAGCAAAATAAAAAAACTAAACATATAATGAATAAGTAAAAGCGGTTATCCGAATAGCTGAGATTAAACGCCATAACTATGAAATTATTTTTTTCTGAGAGTCTGACATGTTTAGTCGGGACACGTTCAAAATCCACCCAGTCTAATTCGAGAACCGCTTACCGATCGAGGGTTAGGGTAAGGGGTAACAGTGATAGTAAAAATAAATGAAAAATATTTATAAATTAAAATAATAAACAACGAAATATAGAAAAAAATCTGTTAGATTTTAATAGTATACCGTTTATTCTACCATGTCTTCGTTACAAAGTGTCATTTCGTGCACTTTAGACTCCTACCCGATTTTCTTTGAGCCATTATTGCAGTCTAGCTCTAGATTGTTTCTAATTATTTATTCCGATAGCGGTGTTGGACTTGAATTTTTAAACTCGAAGCTAAATCTGTAGTAGTTGTATCACATCTTGAAAAAGATACACCAGTAGAGCCAGTAATTTTTGCTATGTTTTAAAAAGAGATTTTCGCTATGTATGTACCTTTTCACAAGCATTGGCTATTAAACGGACATTAGGTGCTATTTCTGCAGTTGCAAAGTTAACAGTGGATTTTGACTTGCTCAGTACTTTTTTTTTGCGCTTTTGATGATACTTTCTAGGTTAGTAAAACAGCTATAAATGATCCTAACGGCCGTGTTATTTGAAAAGAATCATCATTGAAGAATCCAACAGAAAAAATTAAGTAATTATAAAGTGAGAGCTCGCGGCCTTATTTTATCATTTTAAAGCGTCTTACTTTAAACTAAGGTTTTGTTATTTTTTTATTTGTTTTTTAACTCATTGTATTTGTTTGCAAATCCTTTTGAATAAAAAAATTTAAAACCTTATTACTGCAGCTGACCTAAAAAGCAATGTTTTATTAAGACAGTTTAGTTAGTTTGTTATACAAAAAGCACCTTTCATGAAAATTGATTTAGTAAAATTTAGAACAATTTACCTTTTTTTTTCACCAGCATCAATTAGTTCCTCAACAATCTGATTTACTGCTAACTCAGTCGTACTATTTTTTCTAAACCCATATTGTTTGCAGTGCAGTAATTTAAGTTAAAGTATTTACCAAAAAATTAGAGTATTTTAAAATTATACAAATAATTGGTAAACGTAGTTTATAAAACTAAGTAACAAAAGTTTTATATTAGCCACAACTAGGGTTGAGACAAAGTCAGGCTGCTCCAGATATTGAAAAATAAAACTTTGAAAAACTCTTTCCAATTTGAGGGCATACGGGGTAATCACCTATTTCACAATTTAGTTTTATTTTGATATTATTATTAAGTTTTAACTGAGCTACAAGTTACTTTTTACTGATTTTTAAAATTCAAAATAGTTTTTGACATTATGTCAGAGACTACAATAATAAAAAAAAAAGCTCAAAATATTTAATCCTAGGACCTGGTGCACAACCTTTAAGTAAGCTAGCCGGGCACCGCAAATACTTTCAAAAAACTAGAAATCACTAGAAACTTGTGTTTTCCTACGTGATTTGAGATAACTACCTCAACATTCCAGAAAATGTTCCTTGTAGTATTTAGAAAATTCTGTTAGAACAAAAAAATAGAATTACAATAAAAAACCAAATAAAACATTTATTTTTTTACAAGTTGATCTTATTCTACAGAGTTTTTACTAAGCTTCAAGTTGCTTTTTACTGTTTAAAAAAATTCAAATTATTTTTGTGATATGGCAGGTAAAGTTTGGGTCGCATAATAGGTTCCTTATCGGAATGGAAAACTAAAATAGCAAAAAAAAAATTTTCATTTTAAATCTATCTCTTTCTACATTTTTCAAGTAATCTTCTTCTAACTTTTACAGTGTAATCTTTATAGAATAAAAAAATAATAATTTGGACTTAATAAAGTTTTAAGTAAAATGCCTTTTTTTTTTAACAACTTTTTTTCTAATATTTGTCAATTTTTTTTAAATCATTAAGATTTATAAATAATGTTTTTTCTTTTGTTATAAGAAACATTTCCTAAAAATTTGAAGAAGATTGCTTGAAAAATGAAGGAGGATGGATTTTTAGTGATTTTTAAAATTTCCAAGAAAGTTTACCCTAAAAAATTTGTAGTCTGTAAGTTTGTATCATAAACTTTTTACAAAAAACAAAATATTTCATAAGTTAAATGATATTTTGAATTCTGTAAAAACTGGCTTGTAGTTTGTTCTTAAAGCTTTCATATAAAAGCCATAGTTAATTTTTGTAGAAAAAAATGTTGACCCCCCTATGGCCTTAATCAATAGATTTTTTAATTTTTAGCTCAAACATAATCTCAAATAATTTCTCATAAAATCAGCCTGGCCATTCACTTCCTGATGCAAGGTGTAGATTTGGGATTGATGTTTATTTACCATAAAAAATGCTTGGACTATCTTTTAATATAACTCTAACTAGTAATTGACCACTATGGCTGATTTTTTTTTGCCTGAAAGAAAGCAACCATAACTTTCCAGGCATTTAAATCTTCATAATATACAATTTTTGGTTTTAATCAATGTATTACGGAAATTGCAACTTTTTTAATTAAAATAAAACATGTTATGTGACTCTTTCCAAATATAAGCTAATACAATTCAACTTCTAAGTTATTCAATTCTTCAAATCATCTTTGAACATATTTTGTTATAATGTTATGCTTGAAAACAACAAAAAAGGTGCTCAATATATTTAGTTTCGAAGACCTGGTGCACAAAAATCTTCTAGTAGTTGAGTTGCACACCACATATACCTTTTAATGTCTTCTCCAGGGCTATTAGCAGTGTTATCCTGTTTTTTACAATGTTTCTAACCTAAATTAAAAAAAAAAGATAGAATTAGACTAAAAAAAATTTACCCTATGAAAATCAAGTTGAAAGATACATCAATAAATAATTGACTAATTTTTCCAACAATGTTCAGGATTGCTTAAAAACCTGAAATCCTGAAAAAATCTGGAATAAGACTTATTATGTAAAAAAAAAAGCCTAGAAATCTAGGAGTTTGAGAAATGTTGAAAAAAAAGCTTGAAAAACTTGGAATCTTGCACTAAAATAACTGGAATTTTAAAGCAATTTTAACATGTACAGTTGTAAAACTTTGATTTGACACAAAAAATCTGTCATGTATATAAAGAAATTTTGTCATCCTCAATTTTTTTTATTGAAATACATAAAAAGTAACTTTACAGTATCTTTTTTATTAAAAATATACCATTTAAGAAAGAAAAATGTGAACACTCACAAATTTGGTCAATGGATTGGTTGGTTTGGAGAAAGACCTTTCAGTCATTAAGCTTCACACCATATATTTGTAAATATTTTTGATAATTTTAAATTAAAACTTAAATATATTTTACTTTAAGAACAATATAAATGATTTTTTTACTTAAATTAAATAAACAAATTAATAAACAAAAAAAAAGAAGTATGCACCCATTTTTAAACTCACTACTGCCAATATTAACTATTAAAGCCATAATCTACCATGTGCACAACACTGTCTCCTTGCAAAGATTTATATTTTTATTATTATTTATGTTTTTCACATTTTTCTTGTTGCCCTCTTAATAAGAGCAACCTTGAAAAGTAAAATAAAAAGGTCAATAATTAAACAAAGGATAAGTGGTTAACTTGCTACAACTATCATATTTTTCCTTTTATATGTGAAAACAAATATAAATTTAAGCATTATTAAAAAAAATTTTACCACCATTGATGACCTTTTCAGTCTGAGCTTCAGCAAGAATTTTTTATTAAATTAAAGTATGTAGTTTTTTTGACCAATGTTTCAGTATGATTAAGATAAGACCATATATTGTAGCACTATTGTTGTCTTTTTCATGAGTTTTCTATCTTATTTAATATTGTCTCTCAGCTGAAAATCAACAATAGTTATTACTTTTACAGCCAAATCAGTTACCTACTCATTTTTTGCAAAGGAACTCTACATTCTTACATTTCTTACATCAAGTCTCTACATTTTTACCATTCAGAATTCTTTTTAAGTTAATTAAGGAGTAGTCTCAATATTCATTTCCTTTGATTGGTCTTAACATTTGATTTTCATTCACCAACATGCTTGCTTTGCCTTTTAATTCATGAGAAGTTCAAATTTTTTATTCATGAAGTCCATTGCTTTTTTACACCTGACTTTAATTTCTTGATATCTTCAACAATTTTAAACAAACTATCTTTTTCACCTGAACTTTCTTTTCTTATTTCATCCAACACTCTTTCTTATTTCATCCTTCCTTAGCATGATTTTCATTTCTTTCATAAAAGCTTTCTTTATTCATATTTTTTCCTTCAATTTTTGAATTTAACGGATAACCATTATCATTTGTTTATTATAAAACTCACCTCATTCAAATAGAAGTTTTTTACCTTGAACTAAACTTAATTTTGTTTAAAAAATAAACCCAAAGACTTGTACTTTTGGAAACCTAAAAGGAATTCAGAAAACCTGGAAGAAATTTCTCAAAAACCTTCGGCAACCCTGAATGTTACGGCTAGTTGAAAGTTTTTGAAAGTTTTAACTTGACTCTTTTTTTTTACATTTTAAGCAAGTCTGAGTTTATATAGATATATATATTTTGATATTATTAGTCAACTTTTTTTCTATTATTAATTTTTTTGCTAGTTTTACAGTGAAAATTTAAATATTTAGGTTTTTTTAGCTAGTTTAAAAATTAATATATACATTTTAATAACCTTTTTTACCTTAAATTTTTAAACTTCTGCTTTTATAGATTTAATACTATAGTAAAAATATTTTGCATCTGAAAAAGCAGTGCACAATGATAATAAACTTGTACAATTTTAGATAGTTTTAATTCGAATTTTTTCAATATAAAAATATAGTTGTCTTTATAGTTGTGTGACATTTTAAAGCTTGTGACGAGGTATATAAAAAAAGGTAACAATGATATACAGGGGAATATAAAAATATTTGAAAAACAGTATATAAATAAATTGTATATATGAAGTTTACGTAGAGACTACAGAAGTATAGAGTTAAACTTTTTTTAACTTTTTAAAACTTTATATTAAGATACGGGTAGAGAGTACTTGGGTGATGTTTGCTGGATTTATGACCCATATGATTTGGATGTGTTTTTGCTTCATTAAGAAGAATATGAAAAAATAAAATGTTTCAAAAAACAAAGTTTGCCGCCAAAAAAACTAATTTCACCCACAAAAATCACATACTTTTTGAATTTTTGACATTAACAGTAATATAATCATAAATACATGTCCTAGACTTATAATTTATGTCTTAAATGAAAGCTTATACTTATAGACGTATATTTAAGACATATTGACTGCTTTTTATGTATTGTATCATAATCACCCTCACTGTGCAAAATTTGTCTGTAAAATGTATGGGCAGGGAGTACAGAACATTTTTTGGTCATATTGTAAAATTCAAATAAGTACATATGAATAAGATATGTTTTTGCTTTGTTAAAATAATCTAAAAGAAAATTATAATTTTGCAAAAAAAAAATTGCTGCCAAAAAAACTGATTCAAACCCCAAAAATCACATATTTTCGATTTTTTGACTTAAACTGTAATAAAATTACTTATATATGTCCTAGACTTATGATTTATGTCTTGAATGAAACTTTTTAATTATAGGCACAAATTAAAGACATTTCAACTGCTTTTGTTGTATTATGACTTACTATTACACTAAATATTCAAATTTTGTCTATAAAATTGTACCTTTTTTTCTAATATAAAAAGTAAATTCTTCTGCTGTTTTACTTTTAGTTTTTTGATTTAGAATATAAAATGTGTCAAGTCAGCTAGGCAGAAAGATATTATTGATGTAATGTCATTTCAATTGCATGTTCATATATATATAAAATACATTTTAAATCACTTTCCGTTGTTAGAAATTATAATTATTGAGAGCATTTTATTTAAATAAATAAAATAACAATTAAGGCCATAGGGGGGGGGGGGGGGGTAGGCCATGTTTTTTACAAGTTGATCTTATTTTATAGAGTTTTTACTAAGCTTCAAGTTGCTTTTTACCGTTTTTAAAAATTCGAATTAGTTTTTGAGATATGACCGGCCAAAGTCGGGCTGCATAACAGGTTCCTTATGGGGAAGGAAAAACTAAAACGGCAAAAAAAGACTATTGCATTCAAAATCTATCTCCTCCTTTATTTTTTAAGCAATCTTCTTCAAACTTTCACAGTCTATTCTTTATACAATAACAAAAAAACGTTATTTGTGACTTTAAAAAATTTCAAGTAAAAATACCTTTTTTTTTTTTTTTTTAAAATTTTTTGATAAAAAATCACTTTTTTTTTTAAATTTTTGTCATAAAATTTTTATTTTTTTAAATTATTAAAATTCACAAATAACGTTTTTTTCTCATAATGTAAGGAACATTTCCTGAAAATTTGAAGAAGATTGGTTGAAAAATGAAGGAGAAGATAGATTTTAAAGCCCGTTTTTAAAAACTCGAGAAAAACGGCTTTAAAGTTACCCTTTATATACCCTTTATAAAGACAACCCTTAATATAACCGGTCATAAAAAAAAAGTTACTTAATATTTTTAAAATCTAAAAAAAGCATCTGAAAGATTATGAAATTTACTATAATATAAGTCTATATGTTATTTTTGGTCAAAAAATGGCTTCTACCCCCCCCTATGGCCTTAACTGCTATGAGTTTAAAACTAAAAAATATTTGATAAAAAGCTTTGAAGTTAGGGAATTAAAACATTTAAACAAACTAACAAATTAAGTCATACAATACTTGATAAACTTTAATTAATAGTAATTAGTTCATAATTTATTTAAATACTTTATTAAATAGTAATTGAAAGCAATAACATACTTAAGGCTAAAAAAAATTAGTACAAATAAACATTTATTCTTTAATTAAATAAAAGTTCTTAAGTTTAAAGAATATAAGTCTAATATTTTTTTATAAATTTACATGCACTTTCTATGATATAGAGTTAAGATCTTTTACTCTTAGACAGGTGCTCTCAATAATCATAATTTCCAATAACGGAATGTTTGTATTAGAAAAAAAAGTACAATTTTACAGACAAAATTTGCATAATTAGTATAATAATGATGTCATAATACAACAAAAACAGTTGAAATGTCTTTAATTTATGCCTGTATGTTTTTGGCTATACTTTTTGATTAAATCAAAAAGTGTGTGAATTTTGGGGGTGAAGTTAGTTTTTTGGGCGGCAAACTTTGTTTTTTGAAACTATTTTTATTATTTAAATTCTTCTTAATGAAGTAAAAACAATCCAAATCATATGGACTTGAATGAATATTACAATATGACCAAAAAATTTGCTGTACTCCCTACCCCTAGTTTAGAGTAGTTTTTGTAATAAAAATGTGATACAAAAATATAAATAACAATTTTTTGATCAACTTTTTAGAATTTAAAAAAAATACAACTTTATCCTTCATTTAAAAAAAGACACTTAAGTTTTTGAGAAAACATTCCTTATATAATATAAAATATTTTGAATGTTATACAATTAAAAAAATTAAGGATAAAATGTAATGATTAAAAAAAATCAAAAATTGAGCAATTCTTTGCAAAAAAATACATTATTTAAAATCAAAAAAGTTCTACATTGATAGTATTTAAATATTAGTAATAAACTCAATGTTAAGAATTAAAGAAGATTGGTTAAAAAATTAATAAGACAAAGAAAAAGTTTTTTTTATTGTTTTGGTTAGAACCTCTTTAGAAACCAGCCAAACTCACTTTGATTACTTAAATCACAATTTTTTTTTTGAATTTTGTTAATTGGTTAAAAACATCTGATATTTAAAAATAAGGCTCAACAAAACAAAATCAATTTGTGAAAAACAATTTGACTGTAAAAAATAACTAATTAGGCAAAAATAAAGTTAATATTTAAGATATTTTTATACCTCAGTTTTTTCTTGTGCTTTATAGATTATTAAATATGCTGGCTAAAGTTATCAATGCACACTGGTTTAATGGTTACTCCACTTAAGGCACAAAACTATATTTACAATTATTTTAATAAACACAGTTTAAATAGTTTTTCTGCCTCACAGGACTGATGTTAACTTAGTTTTTTTCACAGCTTTAACTATGAAGTCATGAACTTAATTGTCTAATTTCTAAGCGGCTGTCTGTAAAGTAAGACTAATAGTTTATTTAAAAATACTCTAAATTTTAATTTTTTTTATTTACAGTTAACATTTGATAAAAGACAGATGAAAAACTTTTTAACATAATATTGTTTTGATCTAATATATTTCGTAAGGAAATGGAAGTAGTACATAGAAAAATATTAAGAAAATTAAAAACTTTATTATATAATTGCGTGAAACAAAATAAACAGTTACCAACAATTAAGTTGTGAAAGTAGTATACAAATGTAGTATACTAGTTGGTTAAAACACTTATAGTAAATTTATCAACTGATATAAAAGCTCAGTCTTATGTGTCAGTAGATGTATAAATTAAAAAAGTTAAGGTTGAACAATATTTTTTCATCAAGTAAGTAGTCTACTGGATCCAAGTTCAAGATATAGCTAGTCACAGCTTTTGCACAGATCATGATCCAACCAGATTTTGATTTAAAAGTTTTATTTGAGTTCCGGCTAAATTTTAATTTGAAAAAGAAATCTTATCTGGTTCAGGTTGGATATCAATTTAGTCAGAAGTCATTAAATGAGCTTTACCAAGTCTGAAATGATTATTTTCAAAACATAAATATACTTAATTTTATTGCAAAAAAAGAAGAAAAAAATTGTCTTTTAAAAAGATTGAATGAATTCAAAAAGCCTGAATGAAATAGATTAAAATAAAATTGCTAGTCCCTTTCTAAACATTAAGTTTCAAATTATAACTTGATAGAATTGAATAACTGTTTATCTTGTAGTTACAGTTTTTTTTTTGTAAGAGTAGAACTGCAATTGAATTAATAAAACTTATAATTTTTTCAGGTACAAGTTTATTAAGTATAATGTCAATCATTGCTCTTGGTATGGAAGGCAGCGCCAACAAAATTGGCATTGGCATCATCAAGGACGGCAAAGTTCTGTCAAACCCCAGAGAGACCTACTGCGCTCCGATCGGTGAAGGGTTCAAGCCGAAAGAGACTGCAGAGCACCACAGGCAGAAGATACTGGGCCTCGTGATAAAGGCTTTTGAAATTGCCAAACTAAAGCCTTCAGACATCACTTTCATTGCATACACGAAAGGCCCTGGCATGAGCCAGCCGTTGTTGTCCGTGGTCCTTGTTGCCAGGACGCTTGCTCAGATATGGGACAAGCCGCTGGTGGGTGTCAATCACTGCATCGGGCACATTGAGATGGGCAGGCATGTCACTGGCGCCAAGAACCCTGTTATGATGTACGTGTCAGGTGGCAACACCCAGATAGTCGCCTACTCTAACAAAAAGTACAGGATTTTTGGCGAGACCCTGGACATTGCAGTTGGAAACTGCCTCGACAAGTTTGCCAGGGACTTCAACATTCCAAACGACCCCTGCCCCGGCTACAACATTGAGCAGATGGCAAAAAAAAGCAAAAACTATGTCAACCTACCCTACGTCGTGAAAGGAATGGACGTTTCCTTTTCTGGAATTTACTCATGGCTGAAAACTGAAGGCAAGAAAATGGTGCAGCAGGGCAAGTGCACGGTGGAAGATCTCTGCTACTCCGTGCAGGAAACAACTTTTGCCATGCTGACAGAGATCACAGAGCGCGCCATGGCCCACTGCAACTCTGATGAAGTTCTGCTGGTCGGCGGCGTCGCTTGCAACAAGAGGCTGCAGGAAATGGTGGGCGTGATGGCTGAGGAGAGAAACGGGACTTTGTACGCCACTGACTCCAGCTTCTGCATTGACAACGGGGCCATGATTGCCCAGGCCGGAGTTGAGATGTGGAAGTCTGGTTTTGACAAGAAGGACAAAATGGAGCTGCTCAACGACTCTTTTGTCACTCAGAGGTTTCGCACGGATGCAGTGGATGCTGTTTGGAGAGAGTGATTTTTGAACTGTAGATAATTTAGTTAGAGCTCCCCATATGTTGATAGCTCTTGAACTTTTGTGTTAGGAAATTTTTTGAACTTTTATTTGAAATCCAATGTTTGGTTACTAGTTTGTTTAAAATGTGATAGTCTTTACTGTAATTTGATAACAAAAATAAAGTTAAATTTTTGCAAAGTGTTTAAATAGTTATTATAATAATAGTTTTTTAATAGATTTAATATGCTGGAACAGCTTGAACTGTTTTTATATTGTTGCTTTTTAATGTTAGAAATGAAGTATTTTGATTAATGAATTTTATTTTTGTTTTGGATAATGTAAAACTTCTAAAATGCAGTTAGTTAGTTGTTTCAGTTTTTTTCTATTTATGTTTTAAATACAGCAAAAGTTCAAAATTTAAATTAAGTTAAATGTTAACATCCTCTAAAAGATAAGAGTTTCTCCGTTTTGCACCTTGGTAAAAATTATAGTGTTTACAAACATAGCTACAATTTAAGATTAATATTTAAAATTACACATTAGCTTACAAGGTTTTTGACTTCACAATATTTAAGTGCAGCTAAACTAAAAAATAAATGAGTTTGCTCCAAAGTGTGCACGAACACCTCCCCAGTGAGCCCAATGAACACAAAGTTCAGGGTGCATACGACTACCACCACTACAGATGTGATGGGGTGGATGACAGGGGATGGGGCTGCGGGTACCGCACCTTGCAGACTATGTGCAGCTGGCTCAAGTACAAAAATATTACCCAGAAGACCGAACAAGTGCCTTCAATACAGCAGATTCAGGACGCCCTGGTTGCGATGGGCGACAAGCCAAAGAACTTTTCAAATTCAAAAAGCTGGATCGGCTCCTTTGAAGTGTGCATCTGCATCGACTACTTCTACGACGTCAGCTGCAGGATAGTGCACGTGAAAGCTGGCGAGCTCATTGAGAACGTCGGTGTTTTGGAGAAACACTTCGCGAGTTGCGCCGGTCCCGTCATGATGGGCGGGGACACGGACTGCATGTCAAAGTGCTTGCTGGGGATCAGGGAAGCCGAGGGTGGGTACCAGCTGTTGGTGCTCGACCCGCACTGCTCGAACGCGAACGTTGACGTGAACGAAGTTGTTTCTGACAACTGGCTGGCTTGGATGGATGTTGACAGCTTTGACAAGACTTCGTTTTACAACCTTTGCATCCCTGTTGTTAAAAATGTGTGATTGTTATGTATTTTTTGGAACAGTGGTGTGATCGTAAAGGTGCGGTGTGATTTCTCTGTATTCTTAACTTTGATTAGAGATACTTTTTAAGTTACAAGGAATGTTAGTTTCACAAAATTTATTATGTTTTTTTGAATAGAAAAACTAAAAAAAAAATTGCTTGTGACCAAAAGGTTTTTAAATAAAGTTATATTAAGTAAAACTTTTAATATCAAAAACTTATTTAACTAATCTTATTTTGGTAAATTTAAGGATAAGTATTTTTTTAAGCATTTAGTTTTATATGTAGTTAAACAAAATTCAAAGTATTTTTTAAGATACACACCATTTAATGCTATAAAGTTAAAAATATTTTCTAAAAATGAAATAACTTTATAAGAGTATATGATAGTCAATCTTTAGAGTTCTATATAAAAAATATATTATAATAAATTAAAATTTATAATAAATCATTTTAAGTGCAATTAAATCAATAAACACTTTATAACTTAGTCTTATTATTTTTTTAAATACAAGTTTATTCTTAGGGTAATTAAGGTTTAAAGAAATGTAGATTTTTATTAAAATTATTAGGTTACTAATTACTACATCCTCAAGCTCACTAAAATTAACCAAAATTATTTTTTATATGAGGCTATTAAAAACTTCTGTTGTTTGTTATGTTTGCAGAATCCCGGCTAGGTTTTTATTATAAATGAGTTCCAGTTAGTTTTGATTTATAGATAAGTTTTGTTTTTTCAAATTTAACATATAAATTAATTTTTCACAATGTAACTAGTTTAAATGTCTATACTTCAAATATTTTTAAGTTAAGTTTTAAGTTTACTTAAATGACAAAATTACTTAGCTCACAGACCTGGAGCTCACAAACCTGGAGGAAATTTTGAAATCCTGAATAAAATTTGCCAAAAACTTTTGGCAACCTTGAGTAATGAAGTTGTGCTAGTTTAAGAGCTTGATGAGCTTGAAATTAAATTATAAAAGTGCATAAATATAAAATCAATTTAATCAAATATAGTTAGTTATTTCGTCAAATATTTTAATTTAAGTATCAATCAGTTGTTTTAAAGCTGAAAAAATAACTAAATTGTAGAAATAAATAAAGTGGAACAATGCTAAAAAATTCTTTACTAGCCAAACTACCAATTAACAGTCTTCATATATCAATTCAAACAAATTTAAGATGTTTATCTTGTTCCTCTGCTCTATTAGTAAGTTGCTTTTTATACTCAATTAACAAATTTTGAATTTTTTTTATACTTTGAATTCATAATAGTGATGTCATAGCAAATATTTTACTATTGCAGTCCTGAATATTGGAAATACAGCAATTAAAATTTTATAATTCTGAGTTAACTCTAAATATATATTTTTAGTATTTTTTAAAAATGTAATTTAATTAAGTAGACCTACTTGATTTTTTTCATTAATGTATCATGTTACTTTTTTTTCAATAGGGCCCCTTAAAAATTTTATAAGAGTTTTTAATTATTGTAATTTAGTTGTCATGTAATATTAATTATTTTAATTTTTTGATAAAGTTAACTGATAATATATTTAAACAGTGTAAAGCAAGGCTGTATCAAATTAATTAAATAAATATTAAATTTGATTGTAGTATAAAGTCATATAACAATAAGTAATGTCAGTAAAACTTAAAATTACCTAATATATTTATTTATATATAGATCAGTTACTTATGTAAATTTGTTAATAGTTATAATGGTTTGTAAGTTGTTTTTCACCTTACAAAAAAAGTATACATAGATATTTTCAAATAAATAATTAAACTTAAGTTTGAAAAATTATTGTGTAAAACGCCATAAACTTAAAACTTTACAAAAATAAAAACAATAAAATTGATATCAAACTTAAATTGTGTAATTGTAATTATATTTGTGGTTTTTTAAATTTATAAGCTGCTTAGAACAATAATTTTTTAAATGTTAAAAGTATTTTATAAAGATACTTAAAAGCTTATAAAAGTTGTGTCATTAGATTTTTTTTAGTATTTAATACATTTTATAGGAAGACCTTCCAGTCATACAGTTTCCAATTGCAACAAAAAACCGAATTATACGTAAAAAATTGAAGAGGAAAAACCAAACCAGTGAGTAGCTTTCAATGTTACTAAGTCCAGTTATCTTACTTATACGCCATAGGCAGTAAATATTTTTAAAAACTTTTTATTTTAATGTTTCGTTTTGTGCATATTTTATTTCAACTGATTAATTTTTTTATCAAATTTTTTTACTCTGTTTTCAATAAAGTATAGAATGTTTAGGTTTATTTATTATTTTTATATTACTACTAAGTTCATGTGTCCAAGTCGAAAATAGCAATGACCTATAGTATCTTTAAACAGAACTGTATCGATTAAGTTTTACTATCAAGTAATTTCTGTAGTGAAATTCAGTTATAAGTCTTTGAAAAAGTATTTTAGTGTTTGAATTTGGTGGTATACATGTATAACCATGCTACATAAGAAATACTTAAAATGCAGAATTTTTATAGAATATTAGATATATTTACTGATTATTAGTACATTAGATCATTTAGTGATAAAATATGTAAAATATTAGCATTAAACAATTTAGAAAAACTATTCTCTACACTACTACCAAGCTAGTCTTAAAAAAAAAATTAAATAACATTAAAGCAATTATTATTATTTATTTGTAGCAATAAATCCATGTTTTGGAAATAATTTTATAAAAATTAGTTTTTTTATACATCGGTGTACATTATATGTACTGCAAAAGCAAGTATCTTCAACAATCCTGAATAGAGTAGAGTTGCACTAAAATAATAAATTTACATGCAGATACTTTGCTTGATTTCTTTTAAGCACATCAACTAAGAATTTTTACAAATTTATATAAAATTACCTGTTCAAAGTTTGTACTAACTAAGTTTATATTAAAATCAAAAATAAAAGATCTTTGTGTGACTAAGAACTTATTAACTTTTTATTTTGTTCACACCAAACTTAACATTGTTTGTATTTACAGCTGAAATATTTAACAGCGCGTTTATTATCTCAACTTACATTCGAAGGTACGTTCAAGAACCTGGCGCAGCCCGGCAAGGTGTACATATCGTCGAGCGAGAGGAGCCAGTCCCTGTTCGTGCAGGACTACTACACCAAGTTCAAACCTCCCGTGCTGTCCACTGAAACGTGGACGAGCAACAAAAGCCCCGGAAGGTACCTGAAAATCCACGCGTTTCAGGAGGTTTCGGTTTTTCAGGCTTTTCCTTGAAGATTTACATTTAGTACACAGAGTTGAAAGCATTTTGATCTAAACTCAAACAAAATGCGTTTAAGCTAATAGAACTATTATAAAATGCTTAAAAACTATTTTTTCTGTTATACAAACGTTTCTATTTTATAACCGATGAGTAATAGAAATTTTTTTTAATAACTTTAGTTATAAATGAATATGTATAAATTAATAGCTTATCAACTTGTTGTAAAAATTATTTTTTGTTTTTATGTTAACATCTTCTTATTGGTATTTTTAGAATCCCTCTCACAACACCGATGTTTCGTTTTCACAACTATTATCTTCACAACGATTAGTAGACTCACTTAAAAAAATCAATGTAAAAAAGCCCACAATTGTTCAAGCTAAAGGAATACCTGCAATTTCGCAAGGTAATATTAAGTTTACTTATTTAAGTATGTTGTATTTAAAATAAATTCTATAATGAATACTGTTGAAATTTTAGTATAATTTGTTATAGAGTTTTGCTTATGCTATTTAAAAGTATTTATTAAACAAGTTTTACTTAACTACCTATTTTTCATACATTTAAAAAATATTATAGGAACTATGTTTTTTTATAACTGAGTATCTCAAGCATACAAGTCTTATGATTTATGTTTAGTGATTGCCGTTTTGTTATTAGCATCAAACAAAAATGTTTAGTATAATAAAGATTGTTCTGCGAAAGTACTTAAACAACTGTTGTCATCTTTATTAAAAAAACTAACCACCGCTACCTTAAATATGAAAATTACCGCTTCCGCTGTCGTTCATACAATTTTCCACGAAGGTTCGAACACGCTGTTCGCCGCGGAAACGGGCAGCGGCAAGACGTGGACGTACGCGCTGCCCATACTCAAGGACGTGCTGACCAGCAAGAGCGAGGGCTTGGAGCAGGACGGACCGACCGCAATCGTGGTAGTGCCCACCAAGGAACTGTGCACCCAAGTCACCGTTGGTTGTTTGACAAAACTTCACTCTGTTGTTTGGTTTTGAACAAAATGTTTTTCTTGAGTGTTTAAGGTGTAAAGTAGATACTTTGGTGCAATTAAAAATTTACGTTTTATCGTGAACAACAGTAAAGTTTTGACTAAATTTTGAAATGTTTTACGTTTTTAAAAGTTATTCTAAAATCAAACAATAACATGATTACAGTTTTTCAAAGAGCACAGCTGCTATAAGAATTGAAGTTAGTATTAGTAGAAACTGTTTAAAAAACGTGTTTGCTTAGGTTTAAGGATTTGACGTCTAAAATTGTATAAAAATACCATTTTTTTTTAAACTGTTAAAAAAGTGTTATGAGCTTTATGTTTGAAACATTTCAACACGTTAACAATTTAACAATGAAATAATTGAATTGAACATTACAGAGAATGATCAAAAGTTTGCAGTTTGATGAAGTCAATGTTCTGCAACTGACCGTAAGAACTAAACCGGTAAGTAAAATAATACTGGAAAACTTTTATTTATAACATGATTTAATTGCTATTAGCATTAAAAACATACGAACTTGAACAATACTCTGCTGTGTCTTAAATTTATTCCTGAATTACATGCATTTTTTGATTAAAGTTCAAGGTTAAAATAGAAAATAAATGCCATTTTTCTAAATATTTATTGTGTCTGACACTAAATTGTATCAATAGAATCAAGATTGGGATTTCGAGGAGAAATTACCAAATATAATAGTTTCCACACCTGCCTCCATAGATTCTGCTATACTAAACAGTTGGTTTATTTTTACTTATGTTATTGCTAGGCTAAAAATGTGTTTTAAATTTTTAATTTAGATTACAGTAACCTCTCGGATCTTTACGTACTCGTGACGTTACGCACTCTCGTTTAGTTACGCATTTTAGAATTCTAAAAAAACCTTTTTTTTTTGATATTGCACAAGTTAGGTATATTGTACATTTTTAATTTGAAAAATGTTTTTAAATACTAACTCACCTCTCTATATCTTTAGACTTTGTAAACTTATGTTCCTTGACTAATTGATAAACATTTAGTTATGCTTCAGTATATCAGAAATTTTGTTAACAATAACAGATTAAATTATAATTCTCAAAGAATTAATATATGTGTAGTTTTATCTTTTGTCTTTATATTTATAAATAAGGTAAAGTAAACGAATTGTTAAAAGTGGGAAAGTCCCCAGTCTGCTTTTAACTAGAAGCAATATCAAAAAATAGTCAATATAGTAAGTATATTTGGTACCTCTCATATCTTTACAATCTCTCGTATCTTTACGCAGTTTTATTGTGTACACAATGTGCGTAAATAAGCGAGAGGTTACTGTACAAGCTAGTTTGTTTTTGTCTATAATATAGTTTTTTAGTTTTGATGGAGCCCTTATTTTATGACAACAAAAAATTTTTCAAAATAAAATTTGTAGAACTGTAGTCTTGTAAATTTATGCTAAATTTAAAACAGAACTTAAAAAACAATTATAAAAATAAAAACCTTAGTCTATAGCTTTTCTAATATTTTTTTCCAAGCTTATGGTTTTTGCGACTGTAGTATAGTTCAATCAATAGTTTGAAATTTAATATTTTTAGATCTAAGGTTGTTTTTAATAAATTTATTTATTTACATTTTTTTAATAAGCTAGTGTTACTAAAAACTTAATTTTAGCAAATGAAAATTAATTGTTCCATTTCCTAAAAATTTAAAATAATAGTATGCTACACATTTCTTAATTTTAAAGTTTTACAATAAATATCCTAAAACGAAGAGTATATTTTAATCTTAAGTTTATTTCAATTTCTCAACATTTGCGCCTTTAGAAAAATACTATAAATGACTTGTTATTTTTTCACTTTTAGTTAGTTTCTACAACAAGTACAGGGTTGCCTGAAAACATGGAAAAACCTGAAGTTTGACAATTTAGGCTGAACTTTAAAAAAAACTACAAATAACTTGTTTCAATTTTTATTTTTATTGTGTTTCTACAATAAGTATAACGAAATATATGTTTACTACACTACAATATGCACACCGTTTTGTCTAGGTAGTTTTAAGTATTTTACAAAAAATAAATTTTCAATTCAGTCGGTCATTAGTCAAAGAATTCTTTGTTAATAAACACTACCTCGCTAACAAGTTCTCATTGTTAGTTTTCTAGTCTCTATTTCATAGTGTTATTTATGTAATTTTTTTTTTGTTTATGTAAAAGGTAAATTTTTGCAGATCTTTTGTGTTTCGACCACGTCAGGTACTTGGTAATCGACGAGTGCGACACCTTGCTCGACCAAAGTTTCATTTACGACACTTTAGACGTCATCAAAAAGTTTAATGTGAGCTTTTGTTTTGTTCTACTTGATTAAATATTTAAAATAGCATTATTGATAGTAAATATTTTGATGTATGTTTATTAAAACTACAACAAAAATATATGAATTATGTTTTTTTTTGTACTCGCAAAAAAGTTTTGATATCTTTTTAAAGCAAATGCCTATTTATTTCAAGTCGTTTGCTATATATTAATATTTTTGTTTTATGTTTCTCACTCACGTAAACCTGTTAAAACATCTAGGTTTGTTAACTACTTTTAAAGTTAATTAGCCAAAATACTCAACAGTTCTGAAATATCGTTAGTAAAAAAAACTATCTTCTCATATTGCTATGAACTGGTCTTGGTCTGATTTAACATATTAACTTTAATTATTAAAAATATTCAAAACTATTTTATTAGTAACAACTTATCTAAATGTATATATAAAATATAGTGACAATGTGTTTTTCTTGTAATTTTACTCTATATGAAATAGACTAAAGTGTAAAATTAATTAGTGTAATTTAAATTTTCTTAGTATATTGTTACCGCAAAATACTCTTGAAAATCTCGATTTTAAAGAAAAAGACAGTACGAATTATCAAAACTTATAAAATAACAATTTTTTCCTTGTTAGTAAGCATACCTATTTTAAATGCAGAGTTGCCACAAGGTCAGGAAAAGTCAGGAAAAACTTTAAAAAATGACAAAATATAAAAAAAGTCAAGATTTTGTTAGTCCAAATTTACAAAATTCCTTGTTTTCCAAAGCCTTAAATGGTAAAAAATTAATTAAAAACTCTTTAAAGTCAGACTAAAATTGCAAAATTTTTGTAAAAAATACCTTCATCTGTTAAAAATTAATAAAATGAGTGCAAAAAGAAAAAAAAAATGAAGTTCATAAACTGTGGCTATATTTAGAGAAAATATTCTCTTCGACAAGTGTAGAAGCAGCAGATGAGAGAGATTTAAGTAAAATGGGGCAAATGGTTTTAACTGCCAAGAAAATGAAGCGGGATGCAGACCAAATAAAGGAAACCATATCTTCATTTGATGACGAGGTTGATAAGCTAAAAAAGATACGGAGAAAATAAATTTTAGTACATATAGTAAAAAAAGTGTTTGATTAAGTTCTTTATAGTTTTAAGGTTTTAGTTGTAAAGTTTGTTATTGATTTAAGGTATTAATTGTAAAAGTTACTTATATGTCTTTTCGTTTATTAAATACGTTTATGTTATGAAATGCTAAAATATTGTTTCTTTTTTCAAACAAGTTGTGTTTAAAAGTTAAAACATACGTGTATTTTGCTGATAAACTGTTTATTGCAAATACATCAGTCATACATAGATGGTTAAATAAATGTAATGGAAGTTAGATGATTGAACTCAGTAAAAAACTTATGATACTTTTTATAAAAGTTTTAACCTGTATAAAAATAAGATTGAAAGCTATATATAGTTTCAAGTTTTTGATTATGCATTTTACAATAGGTTTAAATAAAGATCTTGATTTAGAAAAGTCGGGTAAATTTTAGTAAAAAGTCAGGAAGTTATTCTCAGCTTGATCTGTGGCAACCCTGTAAATGGTATGTAAAACTGTATATAATAAATTTTATAGCTTGTGGTGTGGTCAAATATGTTAGAAGTCTTAGTATATAATTTATACACTCTTGTCATTAAAAAAAAATACTTTATGATTTTTTATATTATGACATAAAATTATGAAATAATATTTATAAACATTTTTAAATTTATAAATTACTATTTGATATTTTAATTTACAACTTCAATTTTTTTTTTCTTCAAAAGATACCATTTCAAAAAATAAATTGCGTTTGTCTAAACATTGCTTCCAAATAAAATGTTTGAATAAAACTTCTAATCTGACTCTTGCAGTTGTATGTTTTTACTTCAAAAATTACCTTCATAAGCTAAGTAGTTTTGTAACCAGTTCAACAAGTGATGTAAAACTTTTTTGTAACATTACAACTTATTGACTCAATTACCGATTTAAAAAAAATATTCATCCAACTTATTTCTTTTTAAAAGGGTTGTACTTTTTGTATAAGTTGAAATTAAAATTAGAAAATATGGGCTTGGTATCAAATTTTGTTGTATAACAACAGTTTCATGGTAAGTTTGTTTATTTAAGATATGATTTAGTACTACTGTGATATAGTACTTATAATTTTACCATAATGCACATTTTACATTGGAGATATTTGCTTCTTTTTACATAAACAAGTTTCTTGTAAGTCTAAAGAACAAGGGTCTAAGAAATTTTTCAACATAAAATTAAAAATAAATGAATGTGACTAAAGAAAATATTTTGTTTTCAAGATTATATTTTTAAAACTCATTAGCAACTTGTAATTCAGCTCAACTATTTAAATGATTTGTTTTATACATTTTTTACATATTACATAACTGAGTCAAAAAAAAAATTAACTAACATAAACTGTTTGGTAGCTTACAACGTAAAACTATTTGTAGCAAAGAAATATTTTGATTATCTTATTGCAGCTAGTAGATGGTAAAACTCAACCAATAAGCAGCCAGTTTTACGATGACAGATTCACTCAACTTATTATGTGTAGCGCCACATTTCCTCAGTACGCGATTGATGGACTACAAGATATTATTGATGTTTGTTGATTTATATGCATATTTTTGTTAACATAATAAAACTGTGATTAGTACAGGGTTGCCACTCGGTCAGGAAAAGTCAGGAAAAATTTAAAAAAATGACAAAAGTCAGGAAAAAATGGGGGGTTTTGAAAAAAACTCCGGAAAAGTCAGGAAAATTGATAAAATTTAAGAAAAAGTCAGAATTTTTCTGTTTAAATTTACAAAATTCCTTGTTTTCCAAAGCCTTAAAATGGTAAAAATTAATTAAAAGTCCTTTAAAGTCAAAAAAAATCCCAAAATTTTCCTAGAAATTTACAAAAATATTTAATTTTATTTCAAATGCCTTCATCTGGTATAAAATAGTAAAATACCTTTTTACAAAATTGCAAAAATTTTCTATTAACATATTGTTCAAGTTCCCTACTTGAACATGCAGATTTTGTAAGCTTTTTAGTATTGATGATCTGTAGCAAAGACACTTCCATATAGAAACTGTGATATATACACAAAAGTTTATCTAGCATAATTTTAGAATCGAAGTGTTTTTGTTTAAGTAAATAATTGAGTTTTTTATAACTAAGCAGTTAGTTTAGTATTTCATGTAACAAGTAACCAAAACTTAAGCTTTTTATAGGTGTTATTTTTATAGGTTTATTTTAAGTGTGTACACTTAACCTTTTTATAATTTTTTCAAAGTTGTTAAAATTACAAAATAAGTTATAAGAGAGGTATATGCCAAGATTAAGTTTACTTAATATTTGTATTTTTTGTAGAGTAACTTAAGTTTTTAAAGTAAGTAAGAGTATATTATTTTTTACAAACTTTATACTAAATGATAAGAGGAAATATTTTATAAATGAAAGTAAAAGTAAATGAGTGCCAAAAGAAATGATGCCCACAAGTTGTGGCTTGATTTAGAGAAAAGATTCTCTTCAACAAGTGTATGGGCAGCAGATGAGAGCTATTTAAATAAAATGTGGCAAATGATTTTAACTGCCAAGAAAGTGAAGCGAAATGCAGTTCAGATGAAGGAAACCATATCTTCATTAGATGAAGAGGTTGAAGTGCTAATAAAAAAACGGAGGAAATAAATTTTAGTACATACATTTAAAGAACAGTATTTGATTAAGTTCTTTATTGATCTAAGGTTTTTATTGTAAAAGTTCCTTATATGTCGTTTCGTTTATTTAGATACATTTATGCTAGGAAATTCTAAAAAATTGTGTTATTTATTGTTTTTAGGATTCAACTGTAAAAATTTGGTTTTAGTTGTGAAAGTTCGTTATTAATTCAAAGTTTTAATTGTAAAAATTCCTTATATGTCGATTGTTTATCTAGATACATTTATGCTAGGAAATGCTAAAAAATTATGTCTTTATTCAGATAAGCTGTGTCTATAAGGTAATAATACAAGTATTTTGATGATAGAGCTGTTTATTACAAACACCAATCATACACAGATGGTTTAAGTAATGTACTGGAAGTTTGATGATAGAATTCAGCAAAAAATTGATGTTGTTTTTAACCTGTATTAAAATTAGATTGAAAGCTTTATATAGTTTCAAGTGTTAGATTATGTATTTTAGAATAAGTTTAATTTAAAAGTTTGATTTAGAAAAGTCAGGAAAATTTTGGTAAAAAGTCAGGAAAAGTCAGAAAGTTTTTCTCAGCTTGATCAGTGGCAACCATGTTAGTACTTTTTAGTTAGTAGAAATATTTTAGTGTTTTTTTTTTCTTTTTACTTTAGTTGGTGAGTTTTTATCTTAAATTGTGCTTAATTTAATTAGCTTTATGTTAATATAAGTTTCGAATTTTGACTACAAGACTTTCAATCATTTGAAATACTTGATGGTTTTTAAACAGTTCAAGCATTAAATTGAAGATTATTTTAAATACTCAAACATTCAGCCATAACATTTATACATATATAATTAAACACGCTTTTTTCGGTTTTGGACACTGAAAGATTTATTTCACTGCTAAAAGTAGTTTGTACCAGTGGCGTCGCGTGGTATTTTTGTTAGGGGGTGCTGCAGATTGAGTTGTCAACTTAAAAAAATCCCCTAATTTGAAACACTAAAATAAAACTTAAGGAGTTAGAGAGAAATAGGGAAATTTTTAAGCTAAAAGTCTTTAAGATATTAGCTTAAATACTTCTTAATATAAATATTAAAAAAAAAACATGATATACTTAAAAATATATATTTTATACTTTTATACTTAATTTCAAATATACGAGAAATTTGTTTAAAAGTACTTAATGAAGGAAATAGATTACTATGTTGCTAAAAATTTTTATCTAAATACAGTACATAAAGTTACAATATATCATACATTGATAAATAGTTTGTATTCATTAACATAACTTAATTATAAGAGCAAAATAAGTTATTTTTTTACAGATTAAATAATTATTTATTTTTCTTGTTTATATAACTTCTTACAATACAAATTTAAAAAAGATTCCAAAACTACTAATTTAACTATTTAAGGATCAATGCTTTTATAAATAAAAAATAGAAAACATGCTTAAAAAATTAAAATTAAAGATCAAAAAATTTCATTAATAACTTTTTTGTAGATTATAAAGTTAACTCAAAAAGTAAAGTAATTTTTAAAGCAATTAAAAACAAATTGCTTTAAACAGTAACTTTGTTTCTCTTGAGTTACTTACTTATTTTTCAATAGTAAAAATTAACATTATAATTGAAAAAAAAAATCACAGAGAAGGATTTTTTTTTTGAAACTTCTTTAATGCAACACAAAGGTCTTGAAAAAGTTATAAATTTTACAGCAGTAAAAAAAAACTGACTTTATTCTTAAAATATTTTTACACACTAAAAAATTAAATAAAATTCTACATACGTTTTGAAACATATATAATTTTAATATCACTTATAAAAAACTAAAAAGCAAAATTTTATCAGAATTAGCTTTCAATATAGATAATCAACAAATAAAGCAAAATTTGTTTAAAAGGTCTTTGTTTGCAAATTAAATAACTACAAGTTGTAAAATAACTTACAAGCATTAACATCTAATTAATGAAATACTAACTAAAAACATATAATGTATCTGAAAAAAAATAAAATATAAAGTTTAGTCAAAAGTAGATTCAGTACAGAGAATTAAAAATAAAATATTTTTAGTAGTTCACTATTTGCAAATTAAAAAAAATAAAAAGTTTGAAAGTAACATATAAACTTTAATACTTATAACAATAAATATTAATCAAAAACACAAAACAAAATAATCTTAATTAATCTCAGCTAAAAAATATATTAGGATTAAACAATGTTTCAAATATACCTTAGCTTTAAAGACTTTAAGTTATAAAGCTAATATTTTAGTTAAAACTGCAATAATTTTGTAAACATAATAACTTTTTCTTCATAGTATATTTTCTTTTTAAAGTAACAAACACATATATAAAATATAATTACATTTTTTCATATAGTTCAACCTTTTAGCTTAATCATATAATAAACTTCAAACCTCTTGATGTACACTCTTGGGTAATTGAAATATTTGGTGTTGGTCTGCTGTTTTTTAACTTGAGCTTTTCAACCTCAGACAAAGCATTTATATCAAGGCGTTTAAGCTGATCCACAGAACATTCACTATAATTTGTAGTTTGCATGTTGTTATTTTTTTAAATAACCTAAAAAATTAATTATGCTTGTGTTGAACTATTTGTGAAAATTTTCACACGGTACTGATATTTCAAAGCAATTTTTTTTTTCAATGTGAAAAGTATCTTGTAATATATAAGTAACGCTTTAATACAATTTCTAATGCTAATTTTTGTTATAAAAATATGATAAACCCCCTATGTCCTTTATATTAAACAACTTTTTCATTTAAATTAAATAGATGAAACTTGTTAGTTTTAATACAGGTAGATATAAGTTACTATGAGAACTGTCTTTTGTTGTGTAAGTAAGTTTATCTAAAACCTTTAATGTATTTGCCTAAAAATCAAATTGGAGATAAAAATTAGTTTGTCTTTTGTTAACTTAGTTTGTACTTCCCTCTCTTTATAAAATTTTAGTGTTCTCCAACTTTAATTAACTATATGTCAAAAGTCAATTCAAAGAGCAATTCAAAACAATTTATAGTTTACTTAAAAGTCTACAAAGTAAGCTCAAGCTGTATTAACTTATTTTATAAATGCTTTAATATCAATTTAAATTTCATGTAAAACCATACAAAAATCATGGAATGGTATCAGAGTTCTTTAAATTTTTTTTTTGTTATTTTGATCAGAATCAAATAAATGCTTAAAACAAAACTAGGGCAACAACAGGTTTTTTATGTAAGGAAATTTACAGAAAAAAAACTATTTCACTATATCTTACCTTTTCCTTTATTTTCAGCTATTGTTAACAAAGTTTTTAATTTTTGAGTATATTTTAGTTTAAAACATTTTTTTTAATATCTTTCATCATAATCTTGATCTAAATATTTTTACATTAAGTTGAGAAAACTTTAGTTTGTAGATCTCAACTTTAAAATTTTTATTTTTTACACAAATTTTATTATCAATATAAGGCAGTTACATTTAAAACTTGCATGTAACTTGATGGCTACATATTGCTTATTTCAATATTAAAAATTATCAAAAAACAAAGTTAGTTATATTTAAAATAAATTCATTATTTTATGTAAATAAGATAGGTAGTCTTTGTTTTCTTTTGCTTTAGGGTAATCTGGAATAAAAAATTATGATATATAAAAAAAAATTAATGACCATTTTTTAAACAATTATCAATAAAACACACACAAATTTATTGAGTTTTTAATTTTTTTTTAATATAATCCTTTAAAAACTTGTTAGAACTTTTGGCTTATATAGTTTTTTTTTGTATATGTGTTGACCACTGGGTTTTGATCTTGCAACTTTCACCTCAAAAACTAAACTTTACTTTCACTGTATTCAAGTTGTTTACATTTAGTAGTTTTTTCAATGTATAATGTTAAAAAACTAATTAACACTATATTCTTTATATTCAGTTTAATTCACCCAGCGCTGCATTGAATGCAGCTCTAAAAATAAGCTTTTCAACAACTTTTTGTATATGAAGTTTGTATATGTTTAAAATGCAGCGCACACTGTTTTAGCTTGCAGCGCCAGCCATTTAACGAATATTTGAAAATTGAATGTAAAATTTGTAAAACTAAGAAACTTATCGTTATGTTCAATGAAAAAAAGGAGGAAAACTGAGTAAAGGAAAATTTTCTTTTTCTTCTTTTTTTTTTGAATAGGTGGGACTGCAGCTCCAGTGTGCCACCCCACGCGACGCCCCTGGTTTGTACTGAAGACTATAAGTTTCACTTTAAAATAATTTTCACCTGAACTCAAATCAGGATTTCAAAACCTCATTTTAATACTCGCCCCCTCAGTAGAAGTTTCAAAAGTAAAAGGCTCTTTACTAATTAATCACTCATTCACCTCACCATCAGTTATATGCACCCCGATAACCAAATACATGGCCCATTTTGGAAACCCTAATTACATTGTAAATGCACTTAAATAAAATTTATGAAACTCAACCTTTCAACCACCCACTTTCAGGTGGACAACCTGGAAAAGATCAGGACGGGCTACCTGCACCGCCTGCCCACCCACGTCACGCACCGCTTCCTCAGGTGCCTCCCCTCCGCCAAAATGGCCGCGGTGGTGAAAAGCGCGGGAAGCATTTGCGAGCGGGGCAAGCAGGGGATTATATTTTGCAACAGCGCGAAGAGCTGCTTCAACGTGGCCAGGGAGTGTCTGTTGAACGGGGTGTCCGTATCCAGACTGGACGGTAAAATGAAGAACTTCGTCAGTTTGTTGCTTTGAATTGACTGTATAATTTATGTGTTAAAAGATAATAAAACTTCTTTTTAATAAATAGTAGTCGAAAGATTTTTTTTATTAATTTAGGTTTAAAATCGGGTTCTTTTCATTCTTTAAGGATTTCGGTTTTTTACCTTACGGTTTGTTTAAACTGAATAGTTGTATTTTTTTTTTAGAAGTTTACAAGTTTTTACAGCCAACCTTGTTAGTTAATCAAATAATATGTAATATACTTTTATAAAACAACTAATGTATTAGGATTTCGATTAATATGCCTAAATTAACTTGATTGAAGCAAATCTATTTGAAAAAATAATTAGATTATAAGTTTTACAGTTTCAAAACATAAAAAGTAAAAATTACTTATTTCTCGTTAAAGATCTTATTTATGTTTTGCTTTTAGGAAAGAAGACAAGCGTTGGATAAGTTTTTATCAAAGGAAAACAAAATATTAGTTGCTACTGATGTTATGTCTCGGGGACTGAATACTCCAGGGGTTATTGTTTACATTATTATATAAGTTGATTAATACTTTTTGAATTAACCTTTAAAATGTTTTAGGTTTTTTAATCTTAGAAAAGATTACTAAAGTTCACAAATAATTTCACTGCTATAAGGCAATACTTTTTGGAACTGAAATAAGAAGTAAATGTTGAGACCTGGCGTTTTATTAGTACTGCATTCCAAAGAAAAAAATTAAAAACAAGCGTTTTAGTTTCCTTGAGTAAAGTTTTCATAGAAAAATAAGATTCCAAAAAGTTCTTTAATCTGCAGTTGTCAATTTTTTTGAATTTGGCACTCTTTGATGTTCTTTTGTTTTTTAATAAAATCATCTGTTCGGTATAATAATTACCTTCTTCAAACGGACCAAGTCTTTGAGTTGCTTTCGAAGTTTAAAAATTATACTTTTTACTGAAACGCTCACAAGCCTATATTTCTTAACTTCAAAACAGGTGGACCACGTGATCAACTACGAAGTGCCCAATCAGGTGTCGGATTACCTGCACCGATGCGGTCGGGTGGGCAGGATCGACAGCAGGAACAAGAACCCGGATGTGACCACCTACGTCAGCAGGAAGTACGAAGTTGACGTCATGAAGCAGATCGAGGTTTGTTTGTGTACAATTTTGTAATTTGTCATGGTGTTTATTTATTTGATACACACTTCTATTTAAGTAAAATAATTTAACATTGTAGTTGATATATGTTATTTAAATTACAGTCACTCGTATTATTTTTTTTGCCTCAAAGAGTAGCAATCCTGTACTATTTAAAAAATTTTGATATAGCATTTGTTTTTGGCATTAATATAAGTAAGTTTTAGAAATATGAAACTAAACAAAGTAAAAAAAAATTATAGAATTGGTAAAATTTTATTGCATATGAAACATTGGTAAAATAGAAAACAAAAAGAAGTTTTGAAATTAATCAACAATTTATTAAATAAAAATTCACAGAACGCTGCAAGAAGGAGAATCGAGCTTGAAAATGTCGATGCAAACATAAAAAACAGACACGAAGATCGGTGGAGGAAAAAGGAGCAACAAATGATTGAATCTTCTGTATAGTAGCTAAATTTTGTTGTTAGGATCATAATAAATAAACTATTTGAATTTCGCTTAATAAACAATTGTAAAACTTCTGCAGGTCTTTGCTCAAACAGTGATAGTAAATATAAATGCAAATTTCCGTATGCAGCTATACGTTTAAATTTTATTAAATGCCAAGGTTTGGTATGAAAAAATTTATATAATAAAACGCCTAACTACATCATTTCCTTATCTTAAAAGCTTTTAAAGCATATCGTATCAAAAAATGTTTTGCAAAGACTAATAAATGTTAATATTTTTTTGAAATTTAAATTAATCTTCTCATAAAAATAAATAAATATTTTACGTTTAATTTTTGATAACTTATAAAACCACCCAATCAGCAAATAAAGTAAAGAAGTATAAGTTGCGTGCACGAAGATGTAATTTACGACGTTTCAAATCGTTAGGAAACATTTATTTTAATATATATTTTTTACCCTTTATTATACTTGGTTAGAACTCAGGTAGACTTTTAATTCAAATTAATTTTTGACGTGTAGACACTTAAAACTATTACCAGAATTTGAATTGTCATGTTACCGTATAAATTATTGAAACTGCAGCATTCCTAAGGCTTCAAGTAAATTAAAAACATATGAATAATGTTCATCTTTGCTGCTCCTGGTTGAGATCTTGCAGCTCCCTCAACATGCCCTCATCTTGAAACTGCACGTTACTCTGATCGTCACTCATCAGGTACAGCACGTCTCCGGTGTGAGTGCCCCGCCTGTACCTCCGTCTGATGAACATTTGCGGGATTTTAAAGTTCGTTTTGTTCCTGTGGAAAGTAGGCGCTAAGTTCGGATTTAAATTTCATCAATTTTTATTAAAACTCGACCTTTTTTTTTGTTGTAAAGCTGAACTATTGGGTGCTTTATTTTTTCTTCTTAATTTTGAAATTAAATAAACTGACAGTGTTTTGTTTCTAATTGTCAGTGTTACTAATCTTACTTCAAGATTTTATTTTTATAGTCTAAAAAGATCTTAGTGTGCTCATATTACCGAACAAAAGTTTTAAATTTCAGTACACTGTTCAGAAAAAAAAAAGCTAACACTAACCGCTAAAATCATATGTTCTGCAGATTAAAGATAAACATAATACTTTGCTCTTACCTGACCACGTACAGCATTATAGTTGCTAATAACGCGATTCCCGCCAAGAATGATAGAACTATTACTGCTTTGCTCGGAGCTTTTGGTTTGATAATTCTCCCTGTTACAAAAATGTTCAAAAAAATTTATTTAAAAAGCAATATTTGTATTATTTTTTCAATAAGGAAGTGTGTATTAGAAAATCATTAGAAGAATTTTGAAATAATTTTTGTTAACTGTACTATATATTTTAACAAATAATTTAAAAAGTAGTAAAAATTTGACATAATCTCAAAAGTTTTACTGATAAAGATAGTTTGAACATGCTCCACGATATTTTAAAACTTGATATTTCACTGCTAAATATGTAAATGTTATAAAGGAAACGAAGTTATATTTAAATTTGCATTATCAAAAGTAATAAAACAGGCGATTTTATAAATGCATCAATAAAACAAACATGTAAATTAAGAATGTTCTGAACTTTTCACATATTTTTTTTATTCGTTGTTCACACATTGTTAAATAAAAATGAACCTATATTTTAACAAGCACAAAATGTTTAAAAACAAATACTTATAACCGTGAAAACTACTTGAAAGCTCAAGCAATCAAAATGTCGCAAACTGACCTTGTGGGATGAAAGGTGAAGGGCAAAACAGCAACTCTTCATTCAACCAGCTTCCGTCCGGTTTGCAAGTCATCTGTTTTGTAAATTGAATTTCTATATACTTTTTATTTAGTATTCTACACTGTTTATACTGTTAACAATAAAACACAAAGATTATAAGTATATTTATTACAACTTCATCACAACAAATAAAACTACTAAATGAATAAACTTAATTGTTATACGGCTGATAGAATTAACTTTTTTTTTTGAGTAATTAGTACAACACATGAACTTTCAATTGTTAAGTTATCCTAGTGTACTTTAGCTAAAAAATATAATTTTTTTAAGTTTTAATTTTCAAACTAAATCTGGTTTTTATTTTGACATTTATAAACTTAATAATTTCCAGTCTATATCTTAGAGCCAAATAAAATATTTTCACATTTTTGGCTGTAGCATATCCACTGGACATCGTTAAGTCTACAATTACTTAAACAGAAGCAAAACTTGTTTTTTTTTAATTTAGATGTGTTCGTTACACCTAAAGTTACTATACAATCAAAACTGGGTCACATCAAAATATTTTGAAAAATTTAAGAGATAACTTTTACAGATCACTTAGTTCGGAGTGTTTATAAATCCAATAATCTATTTGAGATTAAGAATTAAAAATAAACTTCTAAACCCAAACACCATTGATGTAATCTACAACTTTCAATGTTTTTGTAAACGACTTACGTCGGTAAAATATTATAAACAAAATAAAGCATTTAACAACTACTAAAAAGTTTGTTTAAAAAAATAGATTGTAAAATAGGATATTGGTAAAGTACATTAAGTAAATAGTAATTGAAAAATTTAATTAATAAATCAGAATTCTTTGTAAACTAAAATGTAGATAGTTTTAACAGCATGTAATGGTCTTCTTTTAAAGACTCTAAAACAGGGTTTTCCAAAGTAGGCCAAGTGGCCTGCTTGGGGGCCATGACAGAAACTTAGGCAGGCATGAGCACTGAGCAGTAAAGGAGCCAAAGGGGTGCCACAACGCCATAACATTAAACAAACTTACATTAGGTTTTTTGGGGTTTATGATGAAAAAAAGATCCTAGGATTTTAAATGGTAATTTTTTGAGTAATTTCGTTGTAATGGGCCATAGCTTTTTTAATTATTTTTAAGAAAAAGTTTGGGAAATCCTGTTCTAGAACAATAGCCTGAAATCAAAACTATACAAGCAAAATAAAATTTGTTTATTTGACTACATTGTTTACTTTATAACTTTACATTACTAATTTTATGGTTTATTTAGTTTATTTGTATAGTTCTGTTACATTTTATGACTCAACGTAAGCTTTATTGAATTAATTATTATAGTTGTGTTAAGTTTTATTTACTTATACTTTCTTGTAATTTTGTTAAGTTTTAAATTGTTTTAATTTGTTACTAGTTAATATTATTGGAGCAATTTTTGACCATAAGTTTGATACTAAAGAAAGTATACGAAAGAACTTTTATTTGTATTAAAAAAAAACATTAAGAATATTTAGTTATTTTATTATAACTGTGTTATAATAAAAAAAAATTATTTAAAAAAAAAATTTTTATTCATGATTTCTCATATTTGTTAAACAATCACTGTTTATTTACTATTTTAAATATAAATAAAAAACTTGTAACTTATTTTTAGTCACTTTTAAATATTAAAAAAAAAACTTCAGTTGTTTAAAACTCTCACAAAGTTTACGATTACAAAGTTCAAATCAATAGCAGTAAAGTTACAAAAGTGTACTGAGTTATCTCTCTACTTGCAAGCTATTTCCAAACAGTGTTGCTTAATAGTTTTGGCTTAAATAGTTAACAACCAAACGTAAAACTTAGAAATTGCAAACAAAATTTGGTCTGTCCAGTAGAAATCCTTATCTCGCAACTTACATTTTAATTAAAAAAATCTTAATCAAGTAAATTAAATATAGATATTTGTAGTGTACGCCAGCAATTAGAATGCAAACATCAAGATTATTTTATTTTAAGTTGAGTGTGTGTGTTTTTTAAATCTTTGTTTAAATGATTACACTAGTTTGAAAAACACCTTGTTAACAAAAACTTCTTATTTTAAAAGGCTGCGGACAACTGCCATAACTTTAACTTGAAAATAATTTTCATTTAGAAAATACTATTTAAATTAGTTTTAAATATAGATTGCTGGTTAATACTGTAAAACCACTAATAATTTAAAAATAACTAATTTCATGTTGCAAAACTTGGTTAGAATAATATGTTACACTTTATTATTATAAAACTATTTTTTTTACCATATTGTCGGAATTTAAGTATAATTCGATAAGGAAATTTACAACATGTTTATGACTTAAACACTAGTTTACAAATTAAATTAGTTAATTTTACCAATTGGGTTCACAAAATCTAACGTACATTGCACAAAAAACATCAAAAACACTGTAACTCACATTGAACTTGAGAGTAGTGTACTTGCAGCTGATTGTAATGACAGATCCCACTTCGTTCTGACAAGTTGCGTTGTTGACATCGATCGATAAGTACGACTGGTACATTTGTAAGGGGGGACACACTTTCTCTGCCGAAAACTTACGTATTAGTAAGGTTGAAATAGAAACAATATTGATAATTTAAAGTTTTCGAAAATGAAAATATTAAATTATATCACTTAAAAAACAAATAAAAAATATTTTGTTACTGGCAAATAGATTTTAATTGCTAAAAGGTAGGTAGCTAATATTGACAAATGTCAAAAGAGCAAATAAAATATTTTTAAATGCATTGTATTCAATATTTCACTAAAAATAATCTTAAAAAAATATTTTTACCAGTTCTAACCAGTCCTTTAGCGACAGTTTACATAAATAATTGTTCTTTATTTTTATATATAACTAAACACCTGGAACATGAACTATGGTGTGCACTGTAGCAGTATTATTTTTTGCATCTGTGGCAGTGTATGTTATCGGGTACGTTTCCCCAACATGATACTTTGGTCTTTTACCCTAAAAAACATCAAATATATGTCATATACAAAGTTTGAATGAAAAATTTCATACAAATTTAAGTTTTAGCAGATATTTTTACAAATTCACTGAGTTGTTAACTTAAATGTTGAAACACATAAGAAAAATATATATTAATTAAAACAGTTAAATGATTTATAAAAATTTAGTTGAATACAACTCCAAAACAACACTTTTTTGTTAAGTTTCATTTTATATTACAATGTACCTGAGACTTGACTTGTAGCTTGTTTCCTTTAGCATCATATGCATTTGGGTCGTTAATTTTTTTTGTTGAATACTTTTTGCAGTCGTCGGCGTATAAAATTATTTGTTCCTTGTATCTTGAGAAACGTGGTTTGTTTGTATGATCTACAGAATTTAGCATAAAAGTTGAATTAAACAACTTATGATGTATTGTTTTTTAATTGTAAAAAACAAAAAACAGGGTTATTTAGTATGTTATACCGAGATAATTGTTGCATTTATTAAAAATCTAAAAAACTTTACTAACTTCCTTCTCAACTGTTGAAAACTAAGCATATTATTTTTCAAGTACAGCAATTAATAGTCTCGATTAATGTTTGCTCTGATTTTCAGAACTTTATATAGCTAGGAATCTTACTGACTGATTGAAACATTTTTTAAGAACAAATTTGTGAGGCAACAAATAAGAAACTAATAAGTGTAAAAATAAATGTATATTATAATTTAACCGTTCTTCCTTTCATTTACACAAGTATTGTTTTTTGCCATCTTATATCCATCAAAGCAGTGGCACTTTACTGACTGTTCGTCCATATTACGATGGGGCAAGCAAATTTGACTGCATTTATTGGAAGCACACAGGTCTGAAAATATTTAATTGAAGTACTTTAATGCTCTTTGTAAGCATATCAAAAACTAAATACATTTTTTTGTTGCCTTCTTTTTTTAATGATTGTAAAAAGCCGATTATTAATTTAATGAGTTACTTAAGTTGCATAGTAAACGCTTTTTATTAATATCTTAAAAACATGAACCATTTCTTGTAAGTTAGTCATGTAGAGGGCAGTTGTAAGCACCGTAGTATTATGTTATAGATGTATAGGCGAGACAAACAGCCTACATTTTTATTGTAAACACGCTTTAAATTTTAAAGATAAATATCAACAAAAATTTTAATTACAATAGCAACTTTAAATAGTCAATTATGTTTGTTGAAAAAAGTATTATCAACTACAATAAAGTTTTAACTTACAGTTTAAACTTGTTTTGTACTGATACAGTAAAGCATTTTTAGCTTTACAATGTAAAAAAAGGTTTATTATACAAGTAAACAAATATTTTTATGAAAAACTAAACAGGACAAAAGGTGTTCAAAACAATATACTTTTATGCATAACTCAAAAATAAGTAGCTAAATTAGTTCAAAAAATCATGGTCTCACTTTCTTTATGTTTTGTTTTCTCAGAAGAGCTGTAAAACTGAATATCCGCAGTGGTGTACACGTTTTCCGGCCCATAGTGATCGGGGAAGTTGGAAGAAGTTGAATTCAGAATATCGGCAGTGCTCACTCTCAGAATGACTTCGTGGTACTCATCCACAAAGTAAAGGTGGTCTCTGAAGAACGTTATTCCGTGCTTCATTGGCGAGTACTGTAAACAACAATAACCTTAATACTGTTGAAGTGAAATTACTAAATAAAATAAAGTCACCTTTTAAGCACAAAATACTTATAAAAAACTTTCGTAAAAATATTTCAGCGTATTACATTTTACTTTCTTTAAAGAGGTTGTAACCTATAATTAAAGTTTACACACGTGTTTTATTAATGTTGTTTATCTCCTTTTAAAAGTTAAATAAAAGTTTTATATATTTTTTAGTTCTTATGTTCTTAAACAAGATTCAAGGTACATTATTAAACACAGAATTCAGTAAATTATCGTTTAGTTTTACTTTCTTTCATTTTTAATTTTATTAAACTGGTTGTTTTATTACTAAAGACTTAAATATTTAAATGTTAAAAATACAATGTGTTATAGCTCACAAGAAACTTTATAAACATGTGGTGTACGACTCGATAACCGAAAGGTTCCTTTGTACACCAGGTCCTTAGACCAAACTTTTTGAGCGCTTTTTTTATCGTTAAGAAAAAAATATAATAAGTTATCTAGCCAAACATTGCTACCAAAAAGATTTTTACTATTTACTTTTCGAATACTTACAAAAATTTTAACTTTTTTTACAATGCAAACAGTTAAGTTTTTATATTACATACTTTTAATAAACCTTTTAATTTAGTCATAAAGTTCTCTTTAACTGCTTGGTTTTAATTATAAGTAAAACGTTTACACAGGCAAAGAATAACAATTATAAAGCTGTATAATACAAAATGATACTAACTTTTTAAAATTTATATGCAATAGTTAAAAAACGTACATAATGATTAGGAACAGTTTTATTGCCATTCTTGTTGTTTGTCAAGTCAAACCAGTAAAACATGTAAACATAATAATCATCATCAACAAAATTCCAACCGCTGTACTTTTGAACCCAGTACAATATCTTTCCTAAAAAAGTTGTTAAGCATTTACTATGTGAGTTTGCTTCTAATCTAATGTTATCATATTTAGTGTGTTATTTTCACAGAGTTATTTTTTAGTGTGTTTAATTACTAACGCATTTATAGATTGCAAACTTTTAAGATGCAGCATTTACAAACTTAAAAACTCAAATTAAAAAAATTTCATTAAAACAAAACCAACGTTCTTGATCCACGGCCATTGAAGTGCAAGCTCCGTCGAGACCAATCAGCTTGTGAACGTTGCTCCCATCTAAGCTCATTTGGGTTATTTGATACTCGTACTTGTCGCCATTGTACTTGCTCTCAGATACAAACAGTTTCCTACACAAGCAACAGAAAAGTAAACTGATTTGTTTTTTATTTGGCTCAATGTACGTTTATAAACACTGGCTGAGTAACTTTGTATTTTTTTGATTAAAAACAGTTTTTACCAGTCACACATTGTTTTATAAATTAAATTAGTTTACTTTCAAAATACCCTTTGGTTTTTTTTAAATTACATTATAATTTTTTACCCAAGACTCGAAGCGACTTCCATGGTCATGAAATTTTTGAAGTAGGAGCTAACAGGCGTGTTGAAAGAGTAAACAGTTTTGAACTCCGAGTCGACACCGGAGACGGGAACCACAAGAATGTTCCACGATGACATGTCGAAGAAATAAATGTTCCTCGAAAGCTCGTCCACCGACATCTCGAACGCTGCAAAAATGTTAAATGGTATTTTCGTGAACAAATTCTTTTCTTGAAAAGCTTGATAAAAACTTTTGTTTCTAATGTTGCCAACCTTCGAAAACATTTTTAATAAAAGTATTAAAGTTTAAGAAACTTAATTGTAAAAACCTAACAAGCTTGCTCTGGTTTAAGTTAGTATTTCACTAAAGCTAATTAAATTGTGTTAGCTTGTTAAAAACTAAAATCACGCAACTTACGACTTACTTTTATAAAAATGTACATCTCTATGTTATTGTCACAACAACAAAAAATATTGAAAAAAATAAGACATTAAAAAGTTTTACTTGAGCAAAAAACTACAATTGCATAGAAGGACATACTAAAAACTTATATTTCTAATAGCACATGCTTATAGACTTGTTCAATTTATGTTTGATTTTATTAAATAAAAAAAAGCATGTAACCTAGAGCGGATTTTTCTTTCACGACTCGCTTCTGCTGTGTGCCGTTGAGATGAGCGCTCCAAAGGTTCAACGAGTCGTCGATCCACACGATCTTGTCGCAGTGATCGTCGTAGTGGAGCTGTTTCACACTGCTCGCGTTAACCGGTAGGCTGCGCACTTTCGTGGTGCCGTCCAGACCCGCCTGGAGTTTGTTGAGTTTTTATTAATATGTTCGTGTGTTTGAAAAAAAAAGAAAATTAGCAGTTATGTTTTGAAGTTTAGACTTTCATTTAAGTTCGTTTGTTCTTTTAAAACAAATCGACTTAACTTACATGAAAACAAAAAGGCTTTCAGTTTTTTGACGATATTTTATTATAATAAAGGAACTTATTAGCATATTAAAAAACAATAGTTCAATGCTCAACAAAACTAAAGTACTAAATATAGAAGTTTAATTAATTTACTTCCTTATTTATAATTACTTCAAACACTTTTGATGTTCATGAGTACAATTCTAAAATAATAAGATTAAATTTATTTTTCAAGTAAAAATTCTAGCTGTTTGAGACATAAAACACTAGTTAGTAAACCATGCATTAAGTAATGATTAAAAAATTACTCAAACTAAACTTATTACGTAATGCGTATACACATAAAATCAATACTTTTATTGTTTAATAAGTTTCAAAATTTTGAAATAAAACTAAATCCTAAACAACAACAATCATGACAAACTTGAAGAATTTTGTGTTGGTACTTTATTTTTATAATTTTTGAATTTTTGAGACAAAATTTATTCGTAAATACCAATAATCAAACTAAACACACTTGAAGAACTTTGTGTTGGTATTCGTCGTTGATGAGCAGGAAATTGTCGTGAATGATCTCGGCATGGCAGGTTTTCATGTCTTCGCGCAGAAAGCACCCGAAATCGCACAAACACACCGCCCTGCCGTCCGATGAAGGAACGCATATGTCCGAACATGAATGCTCGTGGCAAGGATCTGTTGACGTGTTGTTCGCATTTTTAAGATCAGCACGAGTTTGTTTGCAAGTGTTTCGTTGCATTTATTTGAAAAATAATTTACGATTTTAGATTGAAATTAATTTTTTTAACAAAGAAAGCATAGAAACGTAATAATAAAATGTATTAAGATATAAAGTTACATAAAAAATACTTGATTTCCAAAAATAAATCAAACGTTAAAAATTCTATTAATTGCACCAATACCAAAAGTTAATCAATCAGTAGTATAAAGAAATGTAAAATAGTTATTTTACTTTTACTGTTGGTAAGAAATATACAGTTGGGATTTTTAATAATTAATGTTGAAATTAAAATTACTTTTTTTTTTGAGTTTTGCAGTTTCATAAAAAAATGCAATATACAGACCTTGAAAACAATTTATAAACTTTTTTGTTTGGTTGTACAAACATAAAAATTAAACAATATTTTTTTCTGATAAATATTTTCATTTAAATGCTTGGTGAAAGTTTTAGATGTGTATTTACAAACAGTCGTTGAATGAAAGTACCATTGACTTACTATTTTCCAGATGTGCCGAGCTTCTGTTCTGCACGTCCGGCCCGTAAACTACCAGTGAGCTGGGCATGTCTCTCAGGACTCCCACATCGATCTTGTACGTTCGTATCCTCTCGTAATTTTTACTGAAGCTGTACATGAATATCTGCGACTCGACCAAGTCAAGAACGTAAACGAAGTCCTGAAATTTAAAAGTTTAAGTTTGTCTTGAAATTAACAAAAAGTTTACAGTCCAAAAAAATGTTGAGTTGTTACTAAACTAGCATATTGTTTAATTGATACATGTATGTTTGATAAAAATGCTTTTTTTTAAACTTTTGTGTGATAGAAATAAATACGCTTTATTTTAATAAAGAGAAATGAATTAGTACTTTTTGCTTATCTCGCCAGTTATTTCAACTAAAACCAACAACTTTTTTACTTACTATATAAACAAATCGAAATAACTCTTCAGAAATTAAATCAAATCAAAATTGGGAATAGAGTTCTGTTGAGCTGTTAATAGTTTTCATAAATACTTATTATTTCTTTCAATGCAAACTTACATCATGTACAACAATGCCGGAAGCGTCTCTGCTGGGAAGCCTGTGCAATTCAGAATGCTTGCTTTCAGTGAAGTCGTGCCATCTGAACCCGCTGATGATCACTTCAATCTTTTCCATCTCTATCTCCTCTCCAATTTCGTTGTTTTCCGTCCAATACAACCTTGTATTTAAAAATAAATTCTTAATGTGTTACAATAAATAAATTCAATATAACAACTCACTTATTGGATTGGTGGTGGTAATACAACCCCCCTATGTTTCGAGTGTTGTTGGAATGCACCAGGGTTTGTACACCGCTGCCGTCCAAATTTGCCATTTGAATTGATGAGGATCCTTCCCGGTATCTTTCAGTCCAGAATACTTTCCTGTAATTGAAAATGTCTTCAAGTTTGTTGTGTGATCAAAAGATTCAAAAGTTAAAACTAGTTTCTATTACTACAATTAATTGTTTGATCATAACTTTCATAATTCTTTTAGATAGTTAGTAAAATACATACTTCTAATATATAAACTGTTCAAAAATAAAAAGTATCTTGTATTTTGCTTGTTGTTATCTTTCTTTTTTATAAACGTTCAATAACTTTAATATAAAACAGGTCTTAACTAACTAGTTCTTCTAAATAAAAAATGTTAAAAAGTATATAAACAGCTTAGCACGCCACCATTGACGTACTGTTTCAAACAAGTATAGACAACACCTGTTGATCGGATCGACTTCAACTTTGGTGAACTTTCTCCCGCTGCGCAGCGAAGCGTGACTGCAATCAACGAGCAAGTGGCTGACGGTGAGGTCAGAGTTGCCCACGTGCAAGCTGTTGTGCTTGTAGTCGAACCAGTACACGTTGTCGGTGACGTAATCGACCGCCACGTCACTGGCCGCCACTTCGAACAGGTGGGTGTCCTTGTCATCCGCGAAGTCCTGGGAGTTTTGTTCACATAAATTTTTTTTGATGTTCTTACTAGCTACCTTAGGTTAATCGTATTGATTAAAGCTTGATCATGTTGATTTTAAAAGATATTTTTTATCGTTTAAGTATATAAAATGATATACTGTCAGAAAAAACAAATAATCAAAATTTTACTAATTGCTGTTTAATTTAGTAATTTACATAACATTTTTTATTTGCTTTGTACCTAATTAGCTACAAAAAATTAGCACTAATCAAACCTTATTGTATTTGAAAAATATATAATAACAGTAACTTTGCTATGTAAGTTGTAAGTTGTTCAAAAGTTTTTTACCAAATTTTTTTAATAGTTTTACTAATACAGGTTAAAAGAAGTTTATATATAAAGATTAATTTAATCTCTTTAACTTCATTTTGCCAAAAGAGCTGTTACAGGTATAAGAAGAAAAATAACATACATTTTATGTATATAATCGATAGAAAACCCTGCTTTAATTTTTGTCTGCATAAAACCCCATGCAAAGCACCAACCTTCATGTAGATGATGCCGATGTGCTTGTTCTTCACATTGCTGTAGTACAACCGCCTCTCGTGCCAGTTGACCGCCACCGAGCTGAAGTCGTGGTGGAACACGTGCTCCAGCTGCTTCGACTCGACCAGCTCGTTTCCCGCCATCCTCGCCAGCTCCAGCGAACTGTCGCCCGTCGTCTTGAAAATACCCGAGTGTGAAACTTTTATATATTCACCAAAAATTGCAATATAAACTGAAATATCACAAACTTTGTTGATTTATTAATAAAAAAAAGGTTTTTAATGAAAGCAGTATCATTTGATAATAACGAAGAATTTTCAAATTAATTTTTTATAGATTTACAACATTAATTTCGACAACGCTAAAAAAGACATCTTGAAGTAACGATAAAAGTCATGTTTTTTTAGCTAATTTTAAGAAAGTAAACGGACAGTTTATGTTTAAATTAAACGCATATCTCGAAGAAAACTTTATCTTTTTGCGAAGATTTTTTAAAACTCTAACTAACTCAATTAGTTTTATAGAGATAAAAAGTTTACATTATGTTAGATAGTACTCTTAATAACAAACAATTTACCGTTCGAGATTTTATTACAGACCAAATAAGATAGTCCGATTTTTGATTCATTAATTCATTATCTATTTTTATTGTTTCAACTTTTCCATCACCTTGCACATTGGTGATACTTATCTGATTTCCTGTTATACATATGGTTGTTATAACCACTTGTTTTTTCAACTTATACTTTAAAAACAAACTAGTAAAAAGTTTTAACAAATACTTGTCTTGTTTTTAGTTTAAAGCGTTTGTTTTATTTTTCACATTATATTAAAAGAAAGAATTTAATTAAAATAACAAGTATCTGCTATGCAGATTTATTTTTGTTTATTTTTAAAACATAGAAAAAAACATACCTATAACACTACCAAAAGTACAGATCATCAAATAAAGGAGACATGTTTCAGTAGTTTTTGTATTTTTCATATTCATATATCAAACTAGTTTGTCTGTTATAGAATAAAAATTAATTTTAAATAAACAAATATTCTTTTTACCAACTATTTATGATAAACATAGTCTGTATTTTCAACAATGTAGTCTTGTATCAAATTGTTTTTTTTTTGCCATTACTCATTGCTAACTTTATATTGGAAAAAGTTTTTTTTATTATATGAGCTTAAAACTAAAAATCTAAAACTAAAAATAAAATTTGTATATCTCAAAAAATTTACATCTTATTAAACAAAAGTTTAGCTTACAATTTAGTTTATTACTATGCTAGATATAATTCCATTAAATAAACACGTTTTGGTAGACTTAAATGGTAACTTTTGTTGTTACTGTGTATTTTTTACATGTAATATGTGGAATTTTAATGTTAATTATTATTATACATTCTGACTGCTTTTGAAAACTATAAAATAAGTTCTTGAATTTTTTTAATGTCTTTTTTGATACTTTTAATAAACCCTTAGTATAGGTAATGCCAATGATGTTAAAAAACAGTTAAATTGAAATTATGAATAACAAAAATATTTGTATGTAAGTAAACGTGTTTAACACATGTCCATTTAATTCGTATAGTATATATAATAAAACAAAGTAGTGGCTATGCTACAAGTATTAAAACTTATTTCCGACAAAAGTCTTTCTCCTAAAAATGCATCATACAGTTATGCACCTACAAAAAATCAGTTTTTAAAATAAAGCTAACTGCAAAACAAGTAAAGAAATTTTAGCTTGTACTTGTTGAAACATGTTATACTTAATTTAAACAATTTTTAATTTTTTAAACTATACGTAAAATATGTAAAGAAATACTCAATTGTACTTAAATTATACTCTAAGATTATATTCAAAATGTAAACGAAAAAAAAACCATTAAAGTTAAAAAATTTTGTATAACTCTTAAAATTCTGCATTTTAAAGCTACTAAAACAAAATTTTGATAAAAACTTATACAAACTGTTAATAATTTATAGTTTTTTTAAATTTTACCATTGTTTTCATTGCTTTAAACATTTTTGTTTAATCTAAAACATAAATTACAACAAATTTAGAAAATTTTAATTTTTGTAACATAGCATTTTAGCTCTTAATTTAAACTAATCAAAAGAAAGCTTTTTTAATACTTACTATTAGTTTGAGAAAAAACAACACGGTAAAAAGCAACCGATTTTTAGTCTTTTCATTTGTAAGCTTAATTTTCAAATAATTTATTTAAACAAAAAATAGTTTAAGATATGAAAAAATATTCTAGACGCTTTCCTTTAATTTTTTTGAAAATATTGATTCAGTAATATTTTTCTTAAAAATAAAGAACCTCAAGCCTGTAAAATTTAAGTAATATACTTATTAAACTACTTAGAAAATTTATATAAAACTATTATCTAAAGTTTGAAATTGGTTTTAACACAACTAAAAATCTAATAGTAACGACAAAACTTAATAATAACAAAACATACTGATTGTAAAACAGGCTGTAAACAATTCTCAATCAAGGAATACTCAAGCATTAACATTGTATGTATCTGACGTTGTTGTTAGTCAAATGACGTGTAGTTTCCTGTTTAAATAATAAAAAATAAGCATGAAAGCTTTGTGCTTTAAACTCTACACACAACTTTTACACGATTATCAAATAATATTTGATTTTTTAAAATGAAAATTATTTACATTTCATTTACACTTTTTTAGTTTTATAAACTTCCTTTGTTGTAAATTTCCTTAATTACTTATTACTTCACAAAATTATGCAGTTCTACATTGTTAAAAAAAAACAGCATAAAATCAAAGCTACACAACTTTTGTTTATTTATAAAACATTTTCTCTCTCCTTTAATGTTGTCTAGTTTTTAATAGAAATTCTTTTGTTTAATATTTTCTTATTTACTTATCACTTCACAAAGTTATGCAGTTCTACATCGTTAAAAAATAGCATGAAACCAAAGCTACACAACTTTTGTTTTCTTTTAGAACATTTTCTATCACTTTTAATGTTGTCTATTTCTAAAAGCACAGTAGACTACCGCTTAAGTACGCAAATTGAACCCAACCAAAAAGTGTGTACTTAGCACGGGTAGTGCGTGCTTTTTGACGACATCGTATAATATTAGATTTAGTTGTTTGTTTTCTTTCTTACAACTAGCCACCAAATAATTAAACCAAATAAACAAGTCTTTTTATTTTAAATAACATTTAATACATTATTCTAATCTGCAAAATTTTTTAATAGATTTTAAAATGTTTTTTTTTCTATAAAAAGTTTCTACATAATTAATACATACATTTAATATAGAAAGTCAATGTCAGTCAATGATATGAAAAAGAATATTAAGTCATATTTTTCATATTCTGTTTTGTTAGAGGAAAAGTACCAAACTACATTGTGTTTACCAAACATTTTCAAAACATCAATGTGTGTACATTTAAATTAAATTATGACTTAACTATGTTGTATTTGTGGGTTTTTTTAACTGTGTCATCTAGATTTATTTATTTTATAGCATTACAGCTCAAATATCATTACTCTTTTCACTTTTCTGCAACCACTACATAAATATGTGAAAATATGTTAAAGCAATTATTCAGGTTATTTGTTTATTTAAATTTGACATAAATATATAAAAAAATTATAAAAAATTTTTAAAAAATATATAAAAAATTTAGGATTTTTTTTCGTCTTTCTAGATAAGTGCGTACTTAAGGCGAGGTGCGTACCAAAAACAGTGCGTACTTAAGTGGTAGTCTACTGTAGTTAGTTTATGACAAAAAAAAAACTTTCAGTTTACAAGAATTGCACAAATCAAAAAGATCACAAAATAAAGTGATTAAGTTAAGTTTTTTGGAAAAAACATATGTTAAAAGTTTTATATTTAAAAAGTAAAATCTACTATAAAATGATGTAATATACCGTTTATATTGAAAGTTTATGAACTAAAAACAGGTTTATTTAGTTGCTAAAACTTTTTTCTAGCTTGTTCTGCATTTAAGTTAAATAATTAGTAAATAAATACACATAAGCGAAGTTTATGTACAAAATATATTTTTTCAATCGAAATTCTGAATGTTATGGTTGGTTCAGATTTTAGAAGTAAATAATTTTGCACGGATTACGTTTTTAAGCAAATGAAATTTTTGCGAAAAACATGTATTTACACATTTATTTTTCACGAGTGAGTAATTTAAATAATAATGTATTTTCAAAGTTGACTCTTTTGCACAACTTACTTATTGTAATATTATCTTCTATTAGTATTAACTTAGCTAGGTAAATATGAACTGTTTTTTAGCGATCTGTGTCAAGTGATTTGGTTCATTTCTTGTTTTAGTTTTATAAGCACCTTGTCACAAGATGATGGGAAAACTTTGAAATTAAAAAAGCTAAAATTTTTGTAGCACAAAAACAGTTATGACATAACTAAAAATTATTTAAATGTTCGTTAAATTCAATAAAAAATTATGAGAATTATCTTGTTATTAATCAATATCAATAACTTTATAAAAACACTTAAAGTAAAAAACATTACCATCGTTTAAATTCTCTCATAACTAGCTAACAAGATTTACTTGTGCTTAGAAGAATCAAAATGAAGTAAAAATATGAATACTTATACACAGTTCAGTTTGTTTGAAAAAAAATGTTACTCAGCTTGACACAATAATGTACACATTTGAAAGTTTTAGAACAATTTTAAAAATTATATTGAAGTTTTTGATTAAATCTAATAATTAAAATAAGTACTTTCGACTAACTCTACTTTATGACCAGTTACTATAATATTTTGATTTCAAAAGGTAAACAAGTTCAAGAGATACAGTATAACAGATAAAGTTAATATAGATACAGTATCTCTGGATTTGCATAACACCGTTGAAGTGTGTTAACTTGTTAGCACACAGAAACATATGTTAGTTTGATAAAGAAATATTACAGTAAAAGTTCGTTACTATATATTTCAATGAACTTGCTTAGCTAGAATCTTTGTTAGCAAACGATTAACTTTAAATTTTGAGTTTTCAATTTTTGTTTATATTCTGATAACTGTGTTACTATACATATCAACATGTTATGGTTACTGGTCATAAAAACAGTTAGTTTAAAAATACTTAAATTTAAAGTTCAATAGCATAAAAGCGTTCTTTAGGTATTAAATTATGACCAAAAACTTCAATATAAGTTTTTTAATTTTTCCTAAAGTTTTTGAATGTTTTTGTGTCAAGCTGAATAATTTTTTTTTTAAACAAACTGAATTTTGTATAAGTGTTCATATTTTTACTTCATTTATATTTTTCCAAGCACAAGTAAACCTTGTAAGCGATAAATGTAAGAGATTTAAAAAAACGATAATTTTTTTTTTACTTTTACTGTTTTTTTAAAGTAATCAGTATTAATTAATAACAAGATAATTCTCATTATTTTTGTTTTAACGTACAAAAAATGTAACTAATTTTTAGTAATGTCATAATTTTTTTTAGACAAAGTTTAACTGTATTAATTTCGAATTTATTCTTTGAACGCTCTATATTGTACATTTTGGATCTGCATAGCTCCGTTGAAGTGTGTTAACGGATGCATATCTTAGTTTAATATAGAAATAGTGCTGTGAATTTTTGTAACAAAAGTAATTGATAACTAGCTGTCTTCAAATGAAAAATAAAAAAACAGGCAAATATTTGTCTTTCATACTAATAAAAACCCTTACTTGTTCCTGGTAATAGCTGCAACTTGGTATTCATTATCCTAAAAACCATATTTGTCATTAAATTGGTAAGCGTATTGCCAAACAAATGTTTTTCTTAAGGTAACTGTTGAAGATAATGATTTTTTTCAAGCAGTTGAAGCTTCTACTTTTTGCACTTAACTTTATAAACCGAATGCATGAAATTCTAAACGTATCAGTTGCAACCGCTAAATTTACAAGAACTCAAACTATGGCAACCCTGCTAGAGCAAAAAAAATTAGCGTACGATGATTTTTTACCCAAAAAACAACCAATATAGTAGAAGTACGCTCAGTTTTTTTTCTAATTTAAATTATACAAAATCAGTATATATTTCTGCTATTAAATAAACTGTCACTATTTTACGTTAATAACTTTTTACGTTTACTTTTATACATACTATTTTGAGTAAAACTTTTTTTTAAATACTATGGCCCGCGAAATATTATTTGTTTAATCAATCTGATCCATGCCTCACAAAAATCTGCTGTTTCCTGGACTAATTATTATAATTAGTAATAAAAAATTAACATGAGATATTTATTTATCTGAAAATTTTTTTAATATCATATAAAAGACAATTAAGTGCGGACTTATAAATGTAAAACTCAATTTTTACAACTACGGAAAAAATAGAAACAAAGTACATTTTTTACAAGATTTTTTCTCAAACGCTTACATTTTTTGTTCTACCACAATACTAAATTAATGTTACTATCAAGCTTATGTTTAATTCTATCTTGATATATTTTTAAGTAAAACAACGTCTAACATTTAAAAGTTAATGCTGTTTAACATCAAAGAAATCAACTTTTATAATAGGTAAGAAAAGTACAAAAGTCAGCAAAGTAAGTTTAATGGGATCAAAAATTTGTATTTGTTTAAAATACATTATCGAACTTACAGGTTTGGTATTAAAGAAAAGTAAAAAAAAACGAAAAAAATATGAACTGCAATAGTAAAAATGTACTTTAAAAAAAGACATTTGAAACAAGTAATAAAAATTCAATGATTTTGACAAAAAAAAAAACAGTAAGAAAACTAAACTAATTTAAGCTACGGTTAAAGTATTTACAGAAAGTATTTGGTAAACAGAGTGCAAATGGTATAAAACTGCATAATTAATTTGAGGCACTGAAGTTTTGTTCATACAGGCAAAACTTTTTGAAGCTTTGTTAAACCCAACAAACTTTCTAAGTAGGTTATTTAAATTTACCTTTATCTTTGTTTAATATAAAGGATAAAATAAAACAAAATACATTAAGCACAGTTAAATGCATCTATATATCACATACTACTTAAAAAACTTAACACAAGCAAAACAAACAAAACTGAACAAATAGTAACTAAAATAATTTTAAACCAACATGTTTTATAATTAATGCCTAAAATTATCTTAAAAAGTTTCGAAATTTATCACCAATAAACATTTGATTGGCTCATCTTCTTGAGGACTGTGAATAAATTCAATTACAACAAAGAGTGCAAACAAAATAAATAAACAAACTTATAAAATAAATTGTCTTTCTCCTTTTTTTCTTTTAAAAACATAAATTTATTAGCTGAGAATTTATAACAAAAGTTTATAAGGTATGCACAAAGACATTCTGGAAAAAGTGATGGTACAATTTTCTTAGGCGTTTGTTAAGTTTTTAATGTTTTTGTGACAAAATTTATTGGCATGTACTATTTTTTCAAACTGAAAGAAAATGTATAAAAGTACATATGAAAAGCTCATTCACAGGTTTTAAAACGTTAAAATTGTTACAAACTGTTTAAAAATTTGGATCAATATCTTCAACATGGTCATGCCTCCTTCTAGTCTTGATAATCGATGACGGATGATCATCTGTTTCTTCCTCGTTAATCCGACCCAGATCCACGAACTGTTGCAAATGCGACTTCGTTGCTTGTCTGGTTGAAGTATTTATTTTTGTTAAAATTTCAGAAAAAATCTATTTGATCTTTTTCAAACAATTTCTTTAAGATAAGCTATTCAGAAAAAAAGAAAACAATAATAATAACAAAGTTGTTTTAATTATTAATAATTTTTTTATAAATTTTTATAAAATTTTATAAAAAGATCTCAAAGACTTTTATTATTTTAAAGAGAAAATATTTCTAGCTTGTGAAATTTTTTTGATACTTTACTTTAAATTAAAAATAATTAAATCTTATTAGGAAACAAGGAATTATTGCAAAACAATAAACAACTTGCATTGAATTTACAAGTATTATGATGTAGGACTCAAACTTAGATTTAGCTACTTAACAAAACAGGCTTACTGTTTATATGCTTTTACTTGATCGTAGAAATGTTCTTTGCTAAGATTCTTTAAAAATGTTTAAGGGAAAAATCCGTATAGATATAATTAAGTAGTAGTTTGTGGAAACTTCTTAGTTAAAAGGCAGTGTCTATTTTTATCTTAACTATAAAAGTTTTTACTACACAAAGTATTGAAAACTTTAAACTAAAGTTTACCACTAAATCATATAAGTACTTATTCTATTACCTATGAAATAAATAAAAAATTGAGATAATTAAGAGGGTTGATGCAAAGTGTTATGTTCATCTAAAAGACCGTTTCACTAGTTTACAAAAGTAAGTCAGATTTTCATTAGTTTATTAATAAAACAAAACATACGATTTAGATATACTTTTTTTACAGGCACACGTAAAAAACTTGTAAAAATTTTAGCAGACACACTGAAATGGTTTAAAATTAAAAAAAACTTTCAAAACAACAGTATAAGTACTTTTATTTATTGCCAACCTTTAATATTTTTTTTTTATTCTACACAAGAACTGCTACAAAGATTACATATGTATTCTAAGTCTAACTTGATTTTTGTCTTATCATGAGACATTTTAGTAATAAAAGCTTGAATTTTTTGTCTGAGTTTAATTAAAAATTAGTTGTTTAAAAACAATAGAAAAAAAATACTTAGCTCATATGGTTAGACATACACGAGAGCAAAATATCAAACTACAGAAAACAATTTCAGTAACCGTTAACAGATTTTCTACACAAGTTTTGGAGCAATATGGCGGCCTTGAGTTAAGAACGAAAAAAAAAACATTTTTCATTAGTTTACCAGCGCTGTAGTTAAACTTGAAACAACTTTTGACCGGCGCTTCTAGGTAGTCATCCTTCGAAACAAAAAATCTTATCCCTGTATCTAATTGTCAATACTCCGTTTCGGTCAAAATTTAATTTTGGGTGATTTTATTTTACGTTAACACACACAGGTGCAAAGTTTTTTTTAAATAGAGTGCGTTATTGGTGATTTTATACAAATAAGTTTATGTAACTTATAAATTCCCGAATTATTACTGATCACGCTTTATAGAGCCTCATAAAAGTATACTAAAAAACATATATGAATACAGTATATAAACAATTTTTTTGCTTTTTTACTTAATAAATAATTAACTAATGTAAAGAAAAAACGGTAAAGACTTTGATCATTAAAATTGCAAAAATAAAGTTCAATGTGCAGTTTTTTAAACAAAATTAAAAGCGACCATTTCGAATAACTCAATTGTTACGTCATCAAATTTCAACTCAACGATTCAGTTTTTCTCACACAAAACTTGGCGACCAACAAGGTTAAATAATGGTATAAAAATGTGTAAATTATTTTCTTTATTCATACTGCTGTCTTTTGCGAACGCTCAAGTCAAAAACGGAGACGAGGTCGAGCTGAAAGACAAGCCGGCCTACCTGGTGCTCCTCAAAATAAGAAAGAAAAACATTCACGCCAGCAAAGAAACGTCCGACGGAATCTGCGGCGGGATAATTTTAAACGAGTTCTGGGTCGCCACCGCCGCGCACTGCTTCGACTCCAGCAAGCACTTCCCCACGGACGAGCGCAGGCCGACGGAGAACGTGATGAGGTACGACATAGAGCAGGAGGTGACCGTGGTGGCGGGCGACGTCAACGAGAACAGGATCAAGCTGTTTTCCTCGAGGCAGGAGAGGAAGGCGGCGCTGTGGGTGCCGCACCACCAGTACGACAGCGACCCGTGGACCTACGCGTTCGACATCGCGCTGATGATGGTCGCCAAAAAGTTCAACTTCGACGCCCACGTGCACCCGGCGGTCGTGGCCGGTTTGTTCGAGCACAAGAGCGACGGCGACGCTTGCAAGGTTTACGGCTGGGGCCGGAGGACGAAGGGTGGAGAGCATGGCACGAACCGCAAGCTGACGGTCGGCACCGTCGAGTATGTTGGCAGCAACCAAAAATACATCAAGTTCGGCCCGAGTTCGGAGGTGGGCAGAGAGCAAGCGAGCGCCAAAGGAGACTCGGGGGGTCCGCTCGTTTGCGCGGGCAACGACGGCGACCCGCTGGTGTTCGGGCTCATCCAATCAGGAGACAGCCGTTGGGACTTGATGGGCACGGAGAAGGCGATAACGAGCAAAGCGACGAAGATAGAGCCGTACTTTGACTGGATCGAGCGCAACGTCAACCTGAGGACTCCCACGCAGCCGATGCAGGTCAGCTCGTCTTTGTTCGGCGGTCGATCTCACCTGAACTTCATCGCGCTCTTGTACTTTAGGCACGCCAAAAGCGCGAATTCGAACTTCCAGCTCAGGTGCCACGGAGCCGTGTTGTCGGAACGTTGGGTCGTGGCAGCGGCGAGCTGTTTGAGCGACCATCAAAACGAAGACGTCAAAGCCATCAAGGCGGTCGTCAACTTGAACTTGGAACAAAGGGCGCCGCCCGCTTCGCTCGGCAGAAACCCACCCATGCCCACTTTTGAAGCGAAACGGTGGTTCAAGCACTTTAACCCGCACCTGGGTTTCGACGACATCGCGCTCATCCACTTCAGCGGCATCAGCATCACCGACCCTTCCGACACCCGCGACGTCGCGCACTTCGCCGAGCTGCCGGCGCCGGGAAGCAAGCTTCCGACCGACCGCCGCCTCAAGCTGACCTACTGCCAGTTCGACGGGGACGACCACAAGGTGAACCGCGTCCACCCGGTCGCCCGCCCCGACTCCACGGCGCACAACCTGAAGCACGTCATCGTCGAAATCAAAAAACGCGAGGATCCGTGGCTGGTGGGCGTCAAGTCGGCCGAGGGCTTCACCCCCACGCAGGGCATCCTGCACTCGAGCGGCGGCAAGGTGCGCGGGGTGAAGCACCCGTCGCAGGCCTGCGGTCCCTTCGACAAGTGGAGGAAGTTTGTCGTGCTTCGGGGTGACAGCGTGAATTGGGCGAATAGTTGCATGGGGAAGAGCGAAAGGGAACTTGATGAAGCGGATGCTTATTGTCGGGCGAGTTCGGAGAAAAGTCATGATGAGGACGATGAGGGATATTGCGGTGAACCACCACGGGACAAGAAGCAAAAGTCGGAAAGTTTTTTGTGGCAAGTAATGAAGTTCTTCGTATAAAAAAAAAACTTCATAAACTAAAACTGGGCTAAAATAAATGTAAACTAAGATTCGCAATAAAATAAAACTCTAGAAACCCAGTGGTCGACACATAAACAAAAATGATATTTCATAGGGACTTATTAAAACCTCTAATTTAGTACTAACTGATCTTTAAAATTACTATAATCTAAAAAAAATGCAAACAGCAACTATTAGCTTGTGTAAATGAAATTGCAACTATAAGCTTGTGTGGCTTATATGTACTAAATAAGACCAATTTCTAAAAAGTTGTTTCACCTTCATTATTGCCTTAATAATCTTTGCAATAGCATAGTTTTAGGTTTAAATAATTTTCACTTTAAAACCACACTAAAACAAATTCCAACAACTATATAAGTTATTTAGCTCTATAGTTTGTAACTCACAATGTTATTATCTCTATTCAAATATGATGTTGAGCCAGATTTAAAAAGTTTTGTTTTGAAGTCTAGATTAAGACTAAACTAGTTTACGTTTCACCTATTATTTAAAAATTGAAACTTTTGAAAACAGATTCTTGTTAGTAACATCATAATGTAAACACTAGCTAGCTGTTAATTAAGTATTCAAATCAATTATTTTTAACTAAACAAAATCTAAGTAAATATACATAACAATAAGTTTCTATAGGTTAATAATTTCTCCGTTGGATACTAATAAAACTTTGTAGGACTTTACAAAAATATTTGCAAAACATAATTTAAGAGGAGTTAAAATCGAGTCACACCTGGTTAATTTCCAGTGGTTGAATTAAGAAATAAAGTTAAAACACACAGCAAAACTTAAAAAGTTATACAAAAACTCTTTACGGCATTCATTTGAATCTTCGCAAGACATATTAGTATGAACACGTTTTTTTTCAAACGCACAAACCAAAACTACAACTTTTAATAAGTAACCGTAGAATTCGTTTAATATTGATGTTTATCATTCATAAATAAATTGTTCAATGATTGTTTTTATGTATTAACAAGTGAGCATGAATTTATTCCTGTTTTTAATGCAGTTTTGTCCTTAAGTCATTTATAATTGACAACAACAGTTTCTTTTAAGCTTTGCGCAGCCTATTATAATTTACAAGTCAACTTTTTTTTGAAGTTGTTCGCGGGTCTGGTTATTAAAAATATTGTATTAATCATCCCTAAAGTATTATTTCAAAATAAAAATTACTTTTTTCAGTTTGAAATATTTTTTAAACCTTTTTTTCTATTCTAAATTAAACTAGAATTTATTTGCTTTGCTGTGTCTTTTAAAAAATTAAGGTTTGTAAATAAACTTCTTTATTTTAGTTGCTGTTGAATTTTTTAATTTAGATTTAATTGTTTTAGTAAGAAATAAATTTTAAATTAACTTGTCTTGAAAGAACATATATTATTGTTACACATACTTTGTTTGAGGCTATAGAGAAGTAAATCTTTTTTCTAAAATTAGTCTTATCTTTACATAAAAAACTAAGCTTTCAATTGCCTTTTCTTATTAACAATTCAAAGTAACTTTAGACATAAGAAATTGAAGTTAAAAATTCAATAGGTTCCTTATAGGCACAAACCAAAAGGCAAAAACAGACTATATCACTAAAATTCTATCACGTCCTGAAGTTTTTGAGCATTTGTTTTGAAACTTTCTCAGTCTAATTTTTAAGAAACTTTGAACAATTTGTAGGAACCATACTTTTTTCTTTTTTATTGATAAACAAAATATTTTTCTTGGTCATGTTTTTTTTATAAATCCCTTTCCTAAAAATTGTTTTCATATTGAAAATAACATTTCTTGAAAATTTAAAGTAAGTTAATTCAAAAATAATAAATAAAAAATATCTACAGAACTTTTTTCAAAATTAAAAAAAAGGGCCTAGAAGTTTTTTATTGAAATAAACTGTATCAGATTTATTTTACAAAAATTTTTATATCTTTAAAATTAACTGAACTCTTTTGTTTTGTAAAAAACTATCTCACGTTACACTTTTAAATAAAAACACATGTTTGTATTTGTAAAAAAATGTTGATACCCTGCTCCTATGGCCGTAATTTCTTAAGCTTTGCTGTGTAACTTTATTTTAAATAATAACTAGTGAAATACTAAAAGGCATAACTAAATTTCAACTGTTTTCTTTTTTTTTTTTTTTGATACTTTTACTTTACATGTAATTGTAGAACAAAAGATAGTTGTTCAATGAGATTTAGAATACTTATCCGAAAAATTTCTTATATTTTGATAACAGTAAATCATCACTTGAAAAAATTTAAAATTATAAAAACAATAAAAAACTACTCGTTTTTAACATAACTACTTGGAAAACTATTCTAGAAGTATGTAACGAGTAAAATATGCTTTTACATTTTAAATATTTAATCTATAAAAATTAGTATTTTTATAGAAGTAAATTTACTATGAAAATGTTTCATAGACATCATATATGATTAATATGTTTCATCAAATAATATTAAGTAATTTATACAATAAATAGAAGAAAATATTTTTTTTGGTCATAGTTCTTTTTACAAAAATTAGCTTCTTCTCCAAGTTATATGTAACATTAAAAATAACATTTTCTGTAAACCTGAAGCAAATAGATTTGAAATTAAGGAGGAAATAGATTTTATTTTATTTTTCAAAATTCTGAGTAAATTAGCCATAAAAATATTAATTCCATGCAGTTGTAGAGGATTTTTTACAAAACTGTTATATCTCAAAATATATTTTTTTTTGTTTTACAAAGAGCATCTTAATATATACATTAAGCTTTAAGTTAACAATCAATGTTAATTGTTATAGAAAAAGTTAAACCTCTTCTAGGATCATAACTTATTAAACTTTGCTGTGGGTTTTAACTCTATTTGATATTTTAAACTAGTGAAATGCTAAAAGCTTTTTTTTTCATACTTTAATTATATGTGTATACGTAGAAGAAGGGATAATTTTTCAATGAACTTTAAAACAGTATATTAGAAAAGTTGTACATAAGTTTTTTAATGGTAAATGTAGTATCATAGTTTATAAAAGTACATGTTATAAAAAACTACTGGCTTATAACTTTTTAGAACTAAAACTTATTTTAAAACTAATGGTAAAAAATATGATTCTGTGCTCTATAATACTTTCAGTTAAAACAAACTATTTTAATGAAGTAATTTTGTAATGAAAAAAATACTATACACTTTAAAAACAATCAGTACAAAGTATTTATTGTAACACACTTACCTGCGAGCAATATTTTTCACCGTTGGAAGCGCGAATACAACTTGGAAGACAATCATGACAACCAGTATGGAGTGAACCGCGTACTCCAGAGGCATTATGATGAGGCTGTCGAAAAACAGCAGCACCAGTATGAGGGGTGCCTGGGGAAGAATTGTCAGCAACAAAAATCCTGCTAACTCAGGTATCTGAAAAATAAAATTTTACTAATGTTTTACTGTCTTAAAAGTTTACATACGTTTATAGCAATATTATTTATGATTAAATTATTTTCTATACAGATTTGTTTTAAAGGTTTTTGGAAGCTTGGAAAAAAAATAGTTTATTGGATTAAGCTAAGGCAATTTAATATTTTCATTTATTTTTATTTTGTATAAAAAATAGGACATGAATTTTAATATACAATTAGTTGCATACATCCTACCCTTATTTCATAAACACTACACTTTTATAAAAACAAGATTAAGTATATTAAGTAACAAAAAACACCTTTTCAGTTATGTTTCCAACGTATCCGAGGTAGAGGCGAATAATTTCAATGAAGCTGAAAATGACAACAGCTGCGAGCACAACAACTTGCAGCTCGGTGGTGAGGTAGCTGTACTTGAGCACCAGCATCAGTATGGTGGACGCGAGCCAAAACGGGTAGAATATGGCGTTGAAAAATATGACTACTTGCAGTGGTAGGCTGGACAGAACAAGATTTTCTGTTGGTGGTAAATTGTTATCAATATAAAATTATTTTTAGAGTTTATAACACAAAATAAAAAATATGAAGTTATTTAATTTAACAAAATTTTCAACTGTCTACAATAACTTATCCTGTGTTGCGGCTAGTAATTTAGCAGATCTGGGAATCAGAGTCATGGTTTTATAAATAGATTTATACTTAGTTTTGGCAAGATAAAATCAGTTTCAAGAGCAATAGTCAACTTTAGATATATATAAACTGACTATATCTTGAATAGCAACCACACTAAATTTATTAGGGGATACTCTTAAAAAAAAAAAGACAAGTAAACTATCAAACATAAGCCGCACTAAATACTTTACCAAGTTGAAATTGATGTACTTTGTAAGTACTCAAAAACTTTAAACAAATATTTTGCAGGGTTAACTTTAAATTTAAAACCTTTAGGGCAGAAACATTTTTTATTTTGAAAATAATTAAAACTGAATTTTTTCATAAATTTTTTTAAATTTGTTGCTATTCTCATTTCAAATTAGTATTTATTAAACAATTATTTTAATAACCTTGAGCAAAAATAATTTTATATTTTTTTACATTTATTTAGTTTCACTAACAATAGACTTATCTGGTACATTAAGTAGAAAAAGTTAGTTTCAAAACTTACCAGGAGATTTTGTCAGCCTTTTGTCAAGTTCACTAACATCCTGAGCAAAAATCTTCTGCACAATGTTTGATAAGATGTCTTTCACTGATGGAACTGATTCAGCATTGTCACTTCCAGCATACAAGCTCATTGTGCTTTTGAACAAGTTTGTAAATTAAAATTATTTTAACAGCTTAATAAAAAACTATTCATTAACAAAAGAGTTCTAATAACTGTTTTTATAAATAAAAAGTTTAAAAACTTCCTTAATCAAATATATTTAATTACTTATATGTTTAAAAAAATATTGGAAGTAGAGCAGTTACTGTGAAAATAACAAAATTTAAATTATCTTCTGGGAAAAAAACTACAAAAAACTAGAGCTAAACCTTTTTAGAAAATACTTATGGTTATTATAAGTTGTTTACATTTGCTTAAAAATAACTTCATTTAAGATTACAGATATAAATTTTCTCAACAACCATCAAAAGCTTCTACATTTTGATGAAAATTTTGGTAATGACACAGTAAATATTTAACATAATATTTTTTATAATTTTTTATGATAAAGTTCTAAAAAGCTATTATAAAAGCAATTAAATTGTAATTAAAATTTTAAAAACATTTTTTTAAGAGGTACTGAACATTTTACAACCTAAGTTGATAATAGGGTTGCCACTATTTGAATCAAAAAAAGTGTCTTGAGTGACCAAAAACTTTCATGAGTAATCACAAGTCCTTTATAGAACTCTAAAAAAAAACCTTACAGTATCAATAAGAATACAATTCGTAAACAAAATTTATTATAAAATAACAAAATGTCGAAATATTATTCAAATAACAGTTTTTTTTTTGTTTTTTTGTTATAAAATTTTTATTTTTTAATTTTTTTAAAATTCTGTTCCGACAGAATTTTCTAAATACTGCAAGGAACATTTCCTGCAAATTTGAGGTAGTTATCTCAAAAAACGTAGGAGGAGATAGATTTTTAGTGATTTCTAGTTATTTGCCGTTTTAGTTTCCGCCTCCCATAAGGATCCTATTGTTGCCTCCGACTTTGACCGGCTATATCTCAAAAATTATTTTGAATTTTTTAAATCTGTAAAAAGCATCTTGTAGCTTAGTAAAAACTATATAAAATAAGATCAAAATCCAAAAAAGGGTGTTTACCCCCCCCCCCCCCCCCCTATGCCCTTAATATGTTTGTGTTATTTCTCAATTCTCATTAACTTTCAAACAATCTTAAAAACTTTTTAACATTTTAGTAGTTTCTGAAACATGCTGTTCAAAAATTAGAGGTTCTACAACATTTTCATAAAGGGGTAAACATAAAAACAAAATAACTTTCCTTCTATATATTTTTGAAAAACACAATTACTATTTATACAAATGAATTGGTATAAAGTGTAAATGTACTGTACTAAATTTAAATGTACTGTTAGCTAAAGTAACACGCTCCTCTTTGACTGATGTTTATTTCTTTGGGCATACATAAGTTTTTTCTTGCAATTAGAGCAGGACTAATATAACTACAACAATATGTTATGCAACAAATACTTCAAATTATTTTAATTTAATACAATAATTCATTGTTTAAATTTTAAGGAATGTTTCTTGCAATTTTTAAAAAATTCTGTTGCAAGAAAAAATTTAAAAAAATTTAAAATAATAAACAAAAAACTGTTTTTTAAGTTCATATTTTTTTTATTTGTTGCTGCAGATTTTTCTTAATATTGCGACAACCTTTCCTAAAGATTTGAGCTTTTATCTCAAAAAGCAGAGGAGAAAATATATTTTTAGTTAAATATTTTTTTTTTTTGGTTTTTGTTATCCATAAAGAACATATTGTTCTCTGAAGCTTTAATGTACTATACCTCAATAAACTAATTTCATTATTAAAAATATGTAAAAAGCAACTTGTAGCTTACTTAAAAATCTACAAATCAAGATCAAGTTGTAAAAAAAGTGATTACCCCCTCCCTCCTAAACCCTTTAAAAACTACTAAAACTTTAATTGAACTTTTAACCAATATTCTTTAAAATTTTGCTAATAGAAATTTGTTACTGCTAAATAAAACTCAAAGCTTTTAAGATATTAAAAATTTGAAAAGCTCAATATAACCTACAGGTTTAATCCATAAAAAGCAGAAAAGACTTAGTCACTAAAAATTTATCTCTTTACTTTACTTTCTTGGACAATACATTAAAAGGTAATCATGTGGTGTGAAACTCAAGAACCAAAAGGTTTTTTTGTGCACCAAGTCCTAGGACCAAATATTTTGAGCGCTGTTTTTGTCCTTCAAAAAATAATAATTAATGAAAAACTAATGTAACCAATCTTCTCCAAAAGTTTTTGTTAAAATTTCTTTTATGATTTCTTGGATTACTTTTCATATAGAACCTATATAACCTTTCAAGTTGGATTGTTTCAGGGTTGCCACTCATTAAGTCAAGAAAAACTACCTTAAGTCTTCATGAGTTTTTATTTTCAAATTGTTTAAAAAAATTTGCCTCTGGCACAAGCTACTTATAACTCTTGATGCTTATGCATTAGATGTGAACTAAACTTATCAGATATACTGTTTTTGCATATATAACATTAAAATTTAAATATGAGGGTGAAGAAAACTTTTTTTTTCACAAATTGATTAATTGTAATTTTGAAAAATGTGGATAACTTTAGTTACTATGTTAGTTAACTTTATATTTAAAAGAACATTGTTTAAATAACTTTTTTGAAATTTATTTAATTTTACCACATAAAGTTCTCACCTGCAGGAATTAGCTTACACAATTATAAATATTAACTTAAGATTTAAATAAAAATACAATGCAACTTCTAAGAATAGTGAAAAACTAACCACAACGTTATAAAAACTAAAATGTACTTCCAATCAATAAAAATCATGTTCTTGAAAAAAATAGTTATATAAAATAACAAAATTAAAAAAAAAATTAATATTTTCATTCTTGATCCAGAAAAAAATCTGTCCAGACATGACATATAAAATCTAACAACTATACTGAGATTTTCATAAAAAATTAAAACTGACCTGAGTCATCTTAGTTCTAAAATAAAAGTCAAACATCTTGAGTTTTCCTGAGTACCCTAAAAGTGTGGCAACCTGATTGTGGAAGTTATGGAATTTAAATCTCAAAAGCTCTGAAATTTATTATTCAGTAAAAATGTCTAATATAGTAATTAGAACTTCTTAAAATAATATCAATTTGCAAAAGAACAAGTTGTACTACACCTATGACTTTAAATTGACCTTGTATGGAATAGCACAGCACCAGTTAAGGCTTTTTATGATCAAAAGTTTTGACATCAGGAAATACACAATCACTCTGAGATCATGAGATGTTACTGATCAAAAACTTTTGATGGAGTTTTTTTTTTCATTGGGACCATTACGTCTTAGGTGGGCTGCCAATTGGAAAAAAATCATGTGATCAAGGTTTAAGCATAAATTGAAACTTTGTAGCTTTTTTTGAAATCTTGAAGAAATTTCACACAAGTGCTTTTTTACATTACAATTTAAATATGCATAAACTATCCAACTAAGTGATAACTGCCATCAATTTGAACCTAAAAATGGTTGCTATTAACCATAACTTTTTTTACTTGAGAAATGAAATGTTTTTGTTTTTTACATAATCTTTTTTTTTATAAACATATCTTTAACTTTAACAATTGGCAGTTTCAAACTTTACCCCTTGCCTTTGCAGTTTTTAGGCAAAGGTGAGTGTTTACATTGTGTGTAATTTTACCTGCCTCTTTAATATTCAAATTCAATTATGCTAAAACAAAACAAAATCAAAAACTACATTTAAAAAAAAACCTTAGTGACACAGTATTTAATAATATAATGTTAGCTAATAGTTTATAACACAATTTTAATAAGTAATAAAATTTTAGTATATTACATATGTTAAATTAGTATGCATTAATGTAAAAGCTCTAAGTAACTTAAATAGAAGATTATCTTTTGAATTTTTTGATCAGCATTGCAGTTGTTATGAAAAAAAGGTTTGTTGTTCAAAAATTTCAAATGCATACAATGTATTTGGCTAAAATGGAAATTACTGTTTAAAATATAGTTTTAATCGTTTGCTAACAAAAGATCCTAGTGAAACAAGTTCACTGGAATATAAATAAAAACAAATTATACAGTAACCTTCCTTTATTGTACCAACATATGTTTCTGTGTCTTAACGAATCAACACACTTCAACCGGGTTCTGTAAAAAATAATTACTGTAATAGTGTAATGTAAGAAAAGAAGCATAAAATAAATAGGTGTGTACATGTATTCATTAAAATTAAAACAAAACAAAATAATTTCTAAAAATTCTACAGTTTAATAGTTAATAATAGGTAAAATACTTAATGTTAAATCCGACTGTTATAAAACTATAAAATATTTGTAATTATTAAGTCTAAACTGAGTAAAGCAAACTTAAACACACAACAAAACAACAAATCATAATACAAACAAACCACTTACTTTAATGGAAAGATTAAACTGATTCAAATTTTAATGTTGTCAACGAATGAACAAAATACATCCAATAATTACGTCACAATGTGTATCAAGATTAAGACAGTTATTTAATTTGTATTATAAAGTTAGTTAATTTAGTCTTTATGTTTGGGAAAAAGTAAAGCATTTTAATATAAAAATGTAGTATGTAATCTATTTGGAATAAAAATGAAATCACTACCATTAATAAATGAATCAATAAAATTTAACAACGGTAAAGACAATAAAAGTCACAGGAACTTGATATAACGTGTGTTTTATATATTAAATGTTTGTAATGATTAAATGTAAAATATAATAAAATCGAAGTTAAGCTTCCTAATTGTACCTAACTTAGATTTTATTATATTTTACATTTAATCATAGCTTGCAACAGGAAGAAAATCTTAAAAACTCAATAATATAAAGATTTTATAAATGCTTACCTAAGTTTAAGTTTTTATTGAATTTTATAGCAAAGTTAAAAGATTTAAATAGTACATTGTTGCCACACACTCTAAGTATCCTGAATAACTTTAGGATATTTAAAGTGGTTTACAAAACTTATGAAACATATCAGTTTAATTCTTTAATCAAGGTTTGATAAATTACAAAAGGTTTTAAAATAAGTTTTATATGACTTTTTTGATCTAAGATTTAAAAGAATAAATTAACACTATTTATTTTAACAAGTGTATAGTTGTATTATTAATTCATAACAAGTTTAAAATAAAAGTTAATAGTTTATATTTGAAATCTTTGTGTTTAAATTTATTTATGTGTTTTACATTGTACCTGAAAAATATTGATGTTTAATACTCAAAGTTTGTGGTTATTTAACTAAGTTAATTTATTCAACAAATTTGTTTTTAGTAAGAAAATGTTTCATTCTTTTTAAGAGCTTAAATCTTTATGCTACTAAATAACATTTACAAAGACGTGTTCTCTTCATTTGTTTATGAATTATTTTTTACAACAATAAAGTAACTGTACATCTAAATTTCATCTAATGTTGTTACATTTTTTATTTTATGTCTCTTTTGTTTTTTATTTAACTCATAAAGTTTATGATTTTTATCTAAAAAAAGCAACAATTTTTGCAAATGTTTTCTGAATTGGAAAAACTGTGTTAAAAGTTATATATTTTAGGCCTATCAGTAATACTATTAAAATTAGATTCTTAGTTAATATTTTTATTCAAAATGAAAAGTTTTATAGGTTCGTAAAAGTTGCAACACATAAAGAGTTGTAAGGGGTCAAGAGCAGTACAAGTTGCCTTGTATTCAGTTATTCATTATACTTCGACAATCAATTTATTTTCAAATTTTTAACAAAACTGCACACTTTCATATAAATTAAAGGTAGTTTAAACTACTCTATATCCGTTATAAAATCATATCACGTTATTCTTGATTTTTTTTGCAGATTCGTAACTTTTTTGAGCTAGCTACGTCTCTGGTGTATAGTGATTTAAAAAAAAAACTTTAGTTTAGGCCTTAGTTAGATAAAAAAAATCTCTAAAGTAAAGTTATTCTAACGTAACTTTCAGAACTTGTATTCACTGATGAAATACCGCAAGAACTAAAGTAATCAATTTCAATGTCAAATTTATCTGTTGCAGTTTCAGTCAACTCGCATTCCGAAGCATATGCCACTCCGTTGGGGTTTGCTATACTCTGTAAGCCGTAATACTAAATCCGATGAATTGGCTCTTACATCAGTGCTTGCAACAGGTAAACTACCATCAGCAACCACATCAGCAACTACCATCAGCTACACATTTTGTCGTAGACATCAGCTTTAAAGTGACAAAAAAAACAGCAAAGTTAATAATTTCAAAAACACTTTCAATAAACTGTAGCCCTTTAAAAAATATTTTATGTGTATTAGAGTTTTCAGCTTCTAGCTTTTTTTTCGATAAAATAATTTTTACAAATACTTAAGAACTCTTAGTTTTATTCGTCATAACCTCCAAAAAAAGCTAAGCTTACTATATAGTGATATTGTTTTCACAAGTTGCAGCGATCGATGATTGACATTTTTAATCTGTTTATTTCATACTACTAAAGTTTAGTTACATAAGATTTTAGTACTCACAAACTTAAACCGTGTTATGATTTTTTTTTAACAAACCACCACTATTTCTACTATTTATTAATTTTTAGTTTTGTAAACTATAGAAAATTTACTATTACTATAACTATGTACTTGACAAGACGTTAAAAGGTATCCCTGGTGTGCAACTCGATAACCGAAAGGTTCTTCGTGCATCAGGTCCTAGAACCAAGTATTTTTAGCTTCTTTACTTTGTCGCTTAACAACAATTGCTTACCATTGCAGATAGAAAAAGTAGACAAAAGTAAAAAGATAAACACTAAGTACTTGATTATTAGCAGCAATACATCGTGATCAAGTTTTACTTTAATAATTGTATATGAAACATTTTTGTTAGAAAAGTTTTACTACAAATCTTTTGATAACATTTTGTTATTTAGTACTAATGTTTAGGTTTATTCCTACTTCTATAAAAAGGTCTACTTTGTTAGTATGTTTTAAAACTTTGTATTTAGTATTTAATGTGGTTTGTTTAATTTTCTAAACAAACACTTTCTCCACAAAAATTTTGATTAACTATAAAAAAAAATTCAGCTTTTACCATACTTTCGGAGACATTGAATAAAACTAAAATCTTTACTTTGTTTATATTTTATAAATTTCTTAAACTAAACTTATAAGCACAAAATCTCATACAGGATTAAGTTCAAAGGTATAACACAATAAATTTAATCTTAAACTTTTATTACATTAAGTACATCTCAGATGTGTTGTTGAAATTGAATCTGCTAGTTTTAAATATAACCTCGAAAACAATACAGTGATTTATACATCCGTACTTCCTGCTTAAAACAAAACCATTAAGAAAGCTAAATGTTCAAAGCTTGCTGTTGTTTATGACTGTTAAAGCTTAAAAATTCAAAATTGTTTAACATAATATTCTTAAATTACTAGCAACTTTAATACACTTTTGAGACTTTTATTTGCAGTTTACGTTTAAATTAGTTTAATTCAGTTTTCAAAAAAATTCAAATTTTTCTTGTTTTAGTCTTTTTATTCTGTTTATTTTCTAAACTAATTAACTTTAACACTTTGTTGCTGTGTAAAACATTAAATCTGTTACGAATTATTTTCTTATTTGTAAAAATTGTTTATGAAAAATTTATCATGTTTTGTTTTATGTAAATTTTCAATTGTAATTAGGTAAATACGAGCGTTGTCATTGGCTACAGACAAGCAAATATGTTCGTTGATAATTGATAAACTTTTAGATAGGGACTTAACTTGGCTTATAGCTTTTTTTATAAAGTTTCAAGGTTATCAAAAAACAAGTTAAAAAAAATATATGTTTAACATGTTAATACATATATGTACAATTTATTTTCTGCAAGGTTTTTTTAGAAATGACATAAACAGTACAATACTTAACAAGTAATATATACTTAACAAATTTATTAACTTTTTATGGATAGAAGATGAAACTATGCAAGCTTTTTTTATCCGTTGGATGTTCAAAGAAGTTTTCAGTTTAAACACAACTTTGATTGAAAGCTATTATTAGCTGCAATTTTTAACTTTAAAAAAAAAACTGTATCAAATAAAGATCAAAATAAATTATATAAAAAAGTATATCATCACACATTAATTAGTTTCATGACCACATTTCAAAACTATAATATTTCAACTTTCTTAGTAGTAATCAAATTTATAACAAACTTTACATAAAAGTTTTCTAGTATTTTTTTTAATATTTACATAATAACCTGAGTATATAAAAATACCTTAATATTGTTCTTAAGTGTTATACTTACAGCTAACACTTTAAGGTTACATGACAATTCAAATTCTAAAAAAAAAAGTTAAAAGGGCCTCCACTTAAATAGTATTATATATTAAGGAAATATAAAAAATATGTGTGTTGGTCTATTTGTTATTACAAGCCATTATTTTCTTTTTGTAAAATATTAAACATTTCTGAAGATACTAAAAAGTTTATAATAATTATTTATTTTTAACTTATATAGTAAAAATGCAATCAACGTAATTAATAATAATAAAGCAAAGAATAATTAACGATACATAAGTACTTCTAATTACAATGCAACTAAAAATCAATAAAACAGAGCAACAACTTATAAAACAATTTAAGAAAACAACAAAACAGTATAATCAAAATATTTATGTTAAACAACTTAGGTTTTCTTATCAAACCACAAATAGCTTCAAGTTTAATTAAATCCGAAATGTGAAAGCAATTTTTAACTATTTTATATTACTCTTTTAAAGTAATAAATGCTTCAAAAAGATCTTCTATTGCTGAACACTTAGTTAATAACCTTTATTATGCTAGTAATTACAATTTGAAAGGATTTAAAAAAATTTTCACATTTTGGATTTAATTAAACTTAAAGCTATTTGTATTTTGATAAGAAAACCTAAGTTGTTTAACATAAAGATTTTGATTATACTGTTTCGTTGTTTTCATAAATTGTTTTATAAGTTGTTGCTCTGTTTTATTAATTTTTAGTTGCATTGTAATTAGAAGTACTTATGTATCGTTGATTACTCTTAGATTTATTATTATTAATTATATTTATTTCTAATTTTATTTTAGTCGTATCAAAAACAAATATTTCATATTTCATAAAAAGATAAAAATGGCTTGTAGATATCAATAAGACAAACATACTTTTTTTTTCAAATAAATGCTACTATAAAATTTATGGCCGTTTAATTTTTTTTAGAATATGAATTGTCGGAATTTGAATTGTACGAATTTGAATTGTCGTGCAACCCATTTAACGGATTTTTTTTTTAATATTTGTTATAAGTTCAATCGATATTTACTAACGCCAAATTCTTTCTATATAAATCATTTTATACACATTAAGTTTTTACAATACATGTATATTATTAGTGTCAAACGTGAAGCTTTTAGTATTACGATTCTAAGCTAAGTAATTTGTATATTGAACGACAAAAAAGCGCTCAAAATGTTTGGTCCTAGGACTTGTTGCACCAAAAAACTTTCTGTTATCAAGTCGCACACCACCTAAATACCTTTTAACGTTATGGACTTTAAGCTGCAAGATAAACTTATTTTATCATTATTTAAACTTCTACTATACCTTTCCAGTTAAAATAATACAAGAGAAACTTATAAATATATTAAGCAACAAAATCTTGATTTAGAAATTTTCTGCTTACCAAAATAAAATTTTATTCTAATATGATATATTATCTATATGCTACCTTTTACAAAAACGTTTCAAACAGAAAATTCATTTTAACGAAATATTTATGTAAATTGATACAAATAAAAACTCTGCAAACTTATTAGTACTGTAATGCAATGGTAATGCATCCCTGATGTTAAGTCTTGAATATCAAAATGGAACTGTACAGCCAATTATAATAAGCACATTGCTAATCACTTATTATTATGCATAAAACTGCATTGATGATGTAATAAAAAGAGAAACACATTTTAGTTATTACTGGCTTGTGGGTAGCTTCAAATTTCCACTACTGTTTTTGAATTATTTGGAAATCATGCAACTAATTTGTATATTTGCTGAGTCAGCAAAATATTTTTGAAGTTTTTTCTCAATTTTTTTATATATTTATGCCCTTAATCCTAACCCACCTTACCCAAACATCAAAAAAATAAATCAAAAATTAAATCTTTATTATTAAAATTAAAAAAACAACAAATAAAAACCTTACAGCAAATATGCAAATTAGTTGCATGCTTTTCAAGTAATTCAAAAACAGTAGTGGAATTTTAAAGCTACCTCTGGCTTGCAACTACTTCTGTGTTGTTGGGTCACAGTTTTATATTTGGCTTGAAGCAGTGAAATCAGTTCACTTGTAGCTAGTTTGCTTTGAGTTTGTTACTTGTTAGGACACAAATCCCAAATTAGGATTTGAGTGTTGGAATCAGTTCACTTACAGCTTATTTGATTTGAATTTGTTACTTGTTTGTACACAAACTCAAGATTTTATTTTGAACAGTTGAATTTGAACTGAGCAGTTAGCTTCCAGTTCTAAATAAAATAGCATTTTTAACTGCCTATTTGTACAATTTTATTAGGGGCTTGTACTTTTGCTTTTACATTGCTAAGTTTTTTATATTTGACTTATTTGCTGATTTATACAAATTTGTTAGGACTAATACTTTACTATTTTTGGTAATTATCTAGCATGATGTTGCACCAATATCCAACTGAAGCTATATTGTATTCGATGTCTATTTTAACCTTAATTTTAGGCACAAGATATAAATTCTATAGTTATATAGATATAGTTAAATTTATATATCATATAGTATTAAATTTGAATTTAATTGCTATTATTTTGTATTATAAAGTGATTTAGTCAAAACAATAATTTATATGGAAAACAGTATTGTAAAATAAAAGGGATTAAATCTGTAAGGTCAAAAACAAAGTATATACCTTTAGATTTAGACTAAAAATATTAGCTTAAAACATTGATTTTTAGCTTAAAATTATATCAAATATAATTTAAGTTTGATGTTGGTGCGACATCATCCTAGGTATTTACCCTTTTTTTCTTATATTTTACTAATTTGTCAATTTTGTAGATTTGTATTTGTTTGTATTGAATTTCAAACTTAATAAATTCATTATCTTACATTGACTATATTTATTAGATTAAATTATCTTAGTCTCAATTATACCTAACATGGGCCCTAACTATAAACCCCCTTCTAGTCTAGATGTAGCAAAGCTACCCTCTAGAAAACCTTCCCCATGATTTAGCATCCCCACTAATGTGTCCACCACACCGGGGCACTCCCCAGTAAGTCACATTATTAGTAGTTAAAAGTTTTTCAAGCAACTATCTGAGACTAAATTTGGGATTTTGTATTAAGTATTATGTCACTAAATTAAAATTTAAAACAAATTATGATCTTAAAAGCAATTACTGTTCAGCTAATTAGTGATTAGTTAATTTGGTTTTCAAAATAAAAATGATTAAGTTATTTTTAAATCAATTATTTTAAAGTTTTAAAATTTGTGATATGACTTTTTTATTTTCTTTGAGGCACTTTTGTTATAGCTGTAATACACTTATAAGCAGTTGTTGTTAGAAAAAGGTATTTATAAAAAAAAAATTATATTTTTGTTTTAATTATAAAAAATTTATACAAGCACCATCTGTTCTAAATTTTTAATGCAGCTTTGAGTAAACGCTACATTTCAGTGTAAGTATTTTATATATTGGTTATTTTACAAGCAAAGTGCAGCTTTTAAATTTTTAAAGGCAGCTTTTTTAATTAGTTTTTAAATAAAATGTATTTTAGAAAAATAGCTTATAAAAAAGTATTTTAGTAAAAAATTTTATGAACAAAGCAAATTTTTGAACCATTTGAACATTATTTTAACTGAATTTTTCTTTAGTATAAATTTTTTTAGTTGATAATGATGTTTATTATCTCTGCAATAGATTTATTGTAAAAAACGTTTGTAAATTTTGTAACTTTTTTTTTACACTATTCATTGTCAGAGTTGTACAAAAAACTACAGGTTTATTTATATAAGTATCCAAATTAAAGAATTAAGTATGTTTGATAAAATTGATTAATGTAAATTTAAATGTGTAAAAGTATAATGTAAGTGTAAATTTCATAAAACTAAAATAAAATACATTGTAAAAAGTTTATTTCATTTCACCTTGAACGTTAAAACATGTATAAGAAGCAAAAAAGCATGTAGCTTAATATTTAACTGCGTATAACTTTTAAATTAATACGTTACCAAACTTGGGTTTTTATTTTTTTAATTAAAATTTTATACATTATGTTCTTTTAACCTTTATCATCATGATATTTCTAAGTAAAGTTAATTTTTGTAAAAAGAAAACCTAGACACAGTAAAATTTTACTTTACAGTTTCAAAGCATTTAGTTTCTTATGTTCGAGTTTTGGGACTTTTGTGTTAATTTTCTTGTTACTTGAGTAAAATTTGAGACAAATTATAAGCTTGAGGACTAATCACTGTTTAGATAGTTATCGATTAGTTAATTTGTTTGTAAACAAAAAAGCTAATTAAATTTATATAAAATCAATTACTTTAAAGTAGTAAAAGTTTTATGGTCCGATGTTTTTTGAGGCACTTTTTGTGTTTTTTGGTTTTTCGAGAACATACATTGTACACTTCTTAAAAAACTTAAATAATTAATTCTTATGTTTGTTAATTAAAATTCAAATATAATGTTGCAGAAAAGAAAAAGCAATCTTGAAAATGTTTTTTTATATACTAGTAACATTTGCTCATACTAACTGATACTAACTTACTGAAAATTCTATTTCAACATTTATAGTCTTGTAATTTTAAACTTTATATCATTATAATGAAATATAAAATCAAAGTTGAAAGTTCTAAATACGATGCTGAACGTACAGATGGTTTAATTCCGCTGAAGAAAATATTAGCAAAATCAAATGAAGAACTCAGAAATAAGTGGTGTGAACAATTGTTGTACAAAACATACATTATTCACAATGAGTTTGAAAACTTTAACTACGATGTTTGCTTCGATAATTTGAAAGTTGACTCCGAAAACAACTTAGTAATCACAAATGTATCAGAAAACAAAAACGCAGACACAGAAATTCTGAGAGATGTCAGGTTTAAAGCACCAGAACTGATTAATTGCAGCAAAAGAAGCAAAGCAGGCGGTGTATGGGCCACTGGAATATGTGTTTTTTACATTAAAAACTTGTGTTTTCCTTGGAAGTCAGCAGTGAAAAGTGATGAAAACTACAGTATATGGGCAAACAAAGGAATATTTTCGTGTAGTATGAGCAACTCCAACCTGAAAATTTTGAAACAAATGCTTTGCGTTGACCCAGAAAAGAGACCGAGTATTGAAAACATAATTAAATCATCGTTTCACAATGAAGTAGATGCCATTGCTTTGAGTAAGTTTATATTTTCTACTGCAAAAAATGTTTTGTATGTACATCTTGTATGATAATCATTAAGTAAATTTAAAGACTTTTTAGATCTTATTTTTAAAAAACTTTTAGATAAGATAGTTAAGATGATTGCAAATGACTATATACTCTACCGCAACAGAACACAGCAAAGTCAATGCAAGGATAAACCGTATAGACGAGAATTATGTGTTTTACCTAGACAAGGTATAAAGTTTTGCATTAACTTAAACTTTTTTACTAATACAGTTTTTTAACTTTACCCACAAGCGGTCGCTAAAGTGCTTTATACTCAATCCCGCTTGGTAAGATCCCAACAGTGGTGTCTCGCGACTATGCCTGCTTGGTGAGTTCTATCAAGACGAAACCGATCGTAGGCTGTCTCGGACACTGTTGTTGATGGTTGTGTAGTATAGTTTATTATTTAGTGCTTATATAAGTTATAAAAGCATTAAAATAATAAACAGTTTTAAATACTATTAAAAACGATGAAATTTAAACCATAATTTTTATACTATTTGTTTGACAACTTATAAAAAACACAGTTAGAGTTGAGTGCTCAGACTCAAGTTACAATCCAGACAAGGTCGAAACCACGAAAGAAGATTCGAAATTTTTAAGCGGCATCATAAATCTCAACCCGTTGCTAATCAGCAATCTTAAACGGAGAATGCCTAAGTACAGAAACAGCAGGTTCGCAAACGTTTGTGACGTCATAAAATTACTTCCAGTTAGCGTGAACGCTGAAGCAAAAACATTTCTTGACATGCCCTTGGATAGTTCTTCTTTGAAATGTTTAGAAACTTACCAACCACAAATAAAAAATTCTTTTTTAAAAAAGCTTTTTACTGCAACTAGGAAACGAATTGAAGGTAATTTTGGAACACCAATGTATTATAATTATCTCAACTTGTCTTTGTGTAGCTTGTGGCTCAACAAAGACGAACCGGCCAGTAAAATAGAAAGCTCGAAAAGTCCCCTAAGTGGAAAAATATACGCAAGCGTATCGGTAAAGCACAGCCTTGTTGATAAATCATTACTTGTCCAGGAATTTGAAACATGGGTTGGGAACACTATGCCCATATTTGCAGCCAGGGCGACGGTGGCTTTCCCGCCAGTTTGCGATGGGGAGGTGTGGACTGTGGGGTGGATCCAAGGCGTGACAAAAGGCGAAACAATTTGTCAAAGCAAAAATGGAAGAAACCAGTACATAACGTTAGTTTGTGTTGAACTAATTAATAATATTTAACCTGAAACAGCAGATTAGTTTTTTGTATGTTATATCAATATTTAATTGATCAAATTTAATCAAAATTTATATAATATTATGAATGTTTTATATAGACTCAACGAAAAACTAATTGGACATGAAAAAGGATGTGAAATTGTTAATGACGCTGCTGAGGGTGGTTGCTATCCCTGGTATCACCCGGAATCGATAGTCACAATAGAAGGTCCTACCGATAAGTATTCCATACTCAACATTGGGGTTAGATTTATAAGTTTTTTTTTCATGAGTTCAAATAATAAATCTTTGCATTTTAAAGTTGAATAAAAGTTTTTTGTAATAAATTATCACTAAATAAATTAAGTAAGTTAGCACTTATAATAAACTCTTGTTTGTTTATTCAAAATAAAGACTATGTAAAACTCACGACAGCTAAGAAATTCAAATCAATATATACAACGTATTTACAATGTATAATAAACTTTTAACGAACAAATAATCTTTAAACTTTCTAAGATATTTCTCTCACTGAACATGTGTGAATATACACAAGAATGCGTAAAGCTCAATAAGACTAAGTAAAGCTGGCTAGTGCATATCATTACTGATGAACTTGATTAAAAATTAAATTTTTAAATGTATTTGGTTGACATATTTGTTTAAGTTATCATAAAGTTAATAGTTTTAAGGTTTAGAAAATAAAACAGCTTCTTAATAACTTTAATTATTTGTAAATAAGAAGTGTTTATAAGTTTGTATTTTTGCGGAATAACATTTCTGCAAATTAGTTATATGATTAAGTGTATTTGAATTCAATTAGCAAAATTTCTATATAGTTACAAATTATCTTTTTAGTTTTGTAGTGAGTTTCAATAGCATTTAATGTTAGATTAAAACTTTGAATTAAAGTACAAGTTTTTATTTTATCTTTACTTTAGTTTCACGATATGCCAAGTGGGAAATTTTCTATACATTATAAAGACTATATACTAAACAAAATTGAAAAAAGTCGAAACTTCAAACTGATGTTGACTGCTATTGAAGAAAATTCAGGTCACATGATCGTCTTGGCGGAAATTTTGTGGGGAAAGTCGTTTTGTATAAATTACAACTGCGAAAAACCGATGCATTCGAGAATTAGCATGTCAAAAGTTAGTAGTCACTGCGTGCTCAATGAAAGTTAGTTTGGAGATTACCTTTATTTTTTTATTTAAAAAAAGTTTTCCACTTTTGTTTGTAAACTAATGTACAACTAATTATGTACATAAAATTTAAGAAAAAAAGTTTTTTTTTTTAATTTATTTGAACGTTTTTTTTTTACAAATCCGTCATCATAATACACTGTTTTTAATTTCATAACTTGTCTCCTAATACTTTCTTAAGAGTTTATATGATGACTTTAAATGGGAAAATGTTATTAGAAGAGAAAATTTATATGATAAATATAGTTTGAAAAAACTATAATCTTTTTATATAAGTTTTTCTAAGTTTAAAAAGAGTCTTTAAAGTATAACTTTTTGTTTATATTTACAAAGTTTGGTATATCAATAAATTCAAAAACTTAGTTAAAGTTTTAACTTGTTTTATTTTTTAAAATCAATCATTTTATCTTTGACGTATACATTTCATCAAGAGAATCTTAAATCTTTTTATAAAACAAAATATGTATCTTAAACTTTAAGAGAAAATATATTTTTGGCCTTCTTTTCCAGAATATAAATAACTAAATAAAAGTAAAAGATACTAAAAAGACTCAGATAGATTACTGTGCAGTTTGAAAACTTATAAACTTTACAGACAACAGGAACTTCAGAGGCATGGATTCCGGAAAACCCTTTTACGTCATCAACAAGCTTTCAAACGTCATCGAAAGACCGGAAGCGAATCATCGGCTGCACATGCTGCTTCGCGGGCCGAGTGCGAACAACTCTCACATTTACTGGTACGACGCGCCAGACCAATACGGTAATGTGAGGCGCGAGTACAAGACAGTTCCGTACTGGCAACTCGACGTTCCCTTGTACTTGTACCACGGCAGAAGATGGTGCGTGATTGGATCGAATAATGGAGACGCGGGTCTGTTCACTGAGGATGACGACGCGTCCGATGAAAAGTACGATCGCCTCCAGGTTCCAACGCCAGAGGAGGTGAAGTTGTTTTTGAGGAGGTTGATGGGCACTGTTGGCCAGGGTCGTATACCTGTTAACGAGATTAGGTTGGCGGATGGAACTCAAAATTAGTTAAAGAAGGTTTTAGAGCGGAACATAATAAACAATTGTAATAATAAAAAACAAAAGTAAAAAAGCATTAGAAAAACTGTATCTAGTAATACTCAAAAGAAAAGTCTTCAAATCTTTTACTAAAACTATTTATTTTTTAGCAAACTTTTACTTCCACTTTGTTATTTTCTTAATATTTGAAGTTGATTATGCAAAATTAGCTAGTAATTGTTGTGAAGTCAGAAAAATCAAAAGTTTGCTTTCTTTTTTATTGTTTAAAGTTAATTCTCAAAGCTTTTAAATTATATCTTTATTTTTATAAGTGTATTACTTTTTCATAATTAAATCGACTCAAGGTAATACAAAAGTTTTTTTTGTTATAAATATATAATTAAGGAAATTCAAGTTTAGTACTTAGGTACAGCTAAGTTTTTAAACATGTATTTTACTAACAGATGTTAATTATAAAACTAATTATTTTTTGTTTGATTAATTTCAACTAGAAACGCTGTTTTAGCACTTGTAAAAGCGTTGTAACGTTGTATTAGAATTTGAATTCAAGAAAGTACAAAATAGTTCATGAATCTAAGAACGCCTAATTCAAAACATATGACGTAATAATAAATAAGTTTTGTCGTTTTAAAGACATGTTTTGGATGTCTGGAGAGTGACTTGGTTTAATACATATATGTTGAACTGCTTTTGAAAACAACTAGTAAATACTATTATTCTCTCTTGATTTTCCTTATTTGCAAGTTTACATTTCTAACTTGGTTAATAATAAAATTTAGTAACTTAATAATTGTTTATAATTTAAGAGTGATTTTTAGTGATATTTAGTGAAATTTAAGGTTAATGTTTCTGTAGTTATGAATTAATATTAAGTTTTATTTAAAATATTGATAGTTGTTTAAAACTTATTAGTGATTTTTTGTAATATTTAGTGATATTTAAGGTTAAAGTTTCTGTAGTTATTAATTAATATTAAGTTTTATTTAAAATATTTATATTTCTATTGATATTGATAATCCTTATATTCATATTCACTTACATATTGATATTGATACTGTTATTTACATTTATTACTTGTTAAATGGATATGAGTAAGAGACACTGTACACGTGTAAAGAAAAGGGTACTAGCCAGAGTCTTGCAACTATTAGAAGTGACTCTGAGGCAGTACCTGTTCCGCCGGTGCTACCAGGCCCTCCGAGCGGAAAGCGTACTAGTTTTATAAACCAATTATCTTCTGCTCTAAACAGCTAAACAAAGTAAGCCGCTAAAATAAATAACATGTAAAACTTACAAGTACTGTTTATTATTCATGCTGCTAAAACTGTTAAAGCTTTTTGAACTTGTTGTTTTAATTATTTTAAATTTCAAAATTTTCATCAGCGGGCTGCAGTTTTTAATAATTGCACACTATTTAAACTAAAATCATGTTCGCGGGCCGCATGTGACCCGTGGGTCGGAGTTTCCCATCCTGGTTTATGCAGTACATATGACAAGTTTGTTAAACATTAGGAATTTCATGTCAAAATTTCTTTAAATGAATGCAGTTGTTTAAACTAGTTTTGTTAAAAAAAGTTGTTTGTAGTACAAATTTTAATTATCTGTTCACGGTATTACTGCATGTTAGACTTTTCTACAAGGACTCAAATAGCTTTATTGTTTTTAGAAAAGTTTTAAACATCCTTAAACATACACTAATTTTTTTTTATATTTTACATATTATTATTAGTTACATATTTTTTGGCTAAAATGAAAATAACAGGCTAAAAACACAAAAGAAAAAACGTAGAAAAAGTTCTCGTGAAGTTTTTAGCTGATTTTATTAAAAGTTATAAATTAAATAACCTGCAACTTATTGTTGATATAGTTTTACAAAACAAGTTTTTTATATGGTCGTTCATCATAGTTTTGTTAAAACATCCCTGACGACTTCGATTCAGTAAAAATAAATAACTACATTGCGAGTTTCCATCATAGTTGACAAGAAACACTTTGTGAAGATTGTTAAATAATCTTTTCACTTTATAAGCAATGTATTATTTCAAGCAAAGTTGCAGGAAAAGTGCAAAGGATTTAACAAAGTTGCGTTTAAAATTTTTCAAACACTCTCTCAATGTTTTACCCGTTATTGATACAAATTTGCTCAATTTTAGTTTGTTTCCTTCTTTTGGTTTTTCAAAAGTAGGTGAAATTCTATCAGATATTAAAAACTTAAAAAATTTGAGGAGTTATTTTTATTTTAGTGACCATTTTGTAACTTGAAGCTAGATGCGTTTCAGAGATAGAACTTAATATGCTATGAAGTGATTATCATGTATTAAAGTTATGAGGAATGATGGTTCTATCATTTAAAAAGTTTTCGCCGAATGAACTGATGCTAGCACCATTTTGTATTTTATCAAGGTAACTTGACTGTCGTTTGTCGCAACTTTCAAATTCATCAAGGTAGTTTGTTAGTTTTTACCGCAACTTTCTGCATTTACTTGTGAATCGCAGCAGTTGAGTTCAGGTAACTTTGTTGCATTTGTATAATTTTCGTTGGGTTTTGGAACGTCAACGTTTGTTGTAGCTTTATTTTGGTGTTTAGGGACAGCTGTTTCAAAAGATGTTAAATTATTGTTTTGAACAAAACACTGTTTTTTAAAAGACTAAGATTTTGGTTACTGTATAAGTATTTGTCTAACTTTTATTATGTTTTGTCGTACAGATTTTATCATTCTTGTAATTAGTTCGTGAATAAACTTAACCAAGAAAGATGCTTTTTTAGTTACTAATAAAATCTTCACACTTTTTACGAAAATCTTCACGTTCAGACTATCTGTTTCATGCTCCTTGTTCAATAAGCACAATGTTTAAATTCCACCTTTGTCTGAGTCTTTTATATTGTCTTCTTTTGCGTAACTAAGAATGTTTTCAGATTCTTTTAAATGACTCTCCATTAAAAAAAACCTCGTACACATTTAAACTTTTCTTCTGTTTTGACTGAACTTATTACATTGTTGATATCTGGTTTTTTCTCATCGATATTTGATTTAACTGGAACTTTTTTAACATCTTTTTCAGGTTTTCCTAATATAGTGTCAACTTTTTTATCAAACATTTGTATATTGGAGTTGCTAACTTTTTTTACAACGAATTCGTTTCTTACTAACTTACAGTCAAGTATTTTTCTTTCAAAGCTCTTTAATTGGGAAATTTTTTTTTGAAGTTGCTATAGTATAACATTTTATCGAATTACTTTTAGGTTTGTAAAGAAGTTTCGCTTTTAATTTTGCAAGTCTTGAGTTTATGCTTTCAAATGTAGTTATGTAACTCGATAGAAAACAGTCAAAAAAATCAAGATCTGAACACATTGCGTTGAATTTTGAGTCAGTTTTCACTTTACCTAGTTTATATATTAAACTTGTTTTACTAACTTTAGTGTTGAAATTCCGGAAAAAAGAGCCATTAGAAGCATTTTCTAGAAATTTTTTGTTTGACATTGAGTAATTTTTCCTTTTACCAACCTTATTTCTTAAAACTTTTGGAGTTAATTTAGCTTTAACTTGCAACTTTATAATCCTATCAGTTATTTTGTTTTGCTTCTTTTCCAAAATTTTGTCTTTCTCTATTTCCTTCAGAACTAAGTCAACAAGCTTGTTTATGTCCATTTTATTTTCCGTTTTACAATCCATCGTGGGTTAGTAAAGTAAACTTTTTTAAATAATTAAATTTAACATCGACATTAAATTGACGTAATAATCATGAATATCGTTAGCAAATGTTCGACTTTTGTTTGATATCAATTAACTTTAAAAAGCCTTCTATGACCGAAGTTGATCATTAACTCTCGTTTTTGTTTTAATCTCTGCACAATAAATTACTAAAATCAAATTCTGTGCACACTAGGTAACTAAGTTAATAATTTTTAACACAATAGCCATAAACTATTTCTGCACCATACATTATAACATGTAGATAATTATGAAACTAATATTTTTAAATAAGAATCAAGTTAAAATATTTTTATTTAAAAAATATTATGACTTAAAAAATTTTGGAAAAAGTTAGTTCTTTCCTTCAAACTTTTAGAAACTAAAAATGTTAAATTTATTGTTTGTCTATGATTCTTTTACTTAAAGGTCATAGATATTCATATTTTTATGAAAATTTTAAGTTTTTTTATTTAAACTCACTTTATCTTTGTTTAACTAACTTGAACATTGACTTATTTAAAGCTTTGCATAAAGGTTAAAAATATACTTTTATTAAGGTTCAATTGAAAAAAGTAGATAAACTTTGCATAATGTATGCTGAAAACTTAAACATTTTCCGATATAAAAATAGACAACGTACATCTTCACATAATTCGGATTTTCTTTCAAATGGGAAGCAACTTTTACAAAATATTTATTAGTGTAACAAAATAGTGCTAAATTTTATTTTAATCTTTTTTATGGTATACAGTTATGTTACAATAAAAAGAAAGATTAGTTACAATCAGTCTTGAACAGAGTGTTGAAATTTAAAAAAATTAGTTTTTGGAAACAAAAATCTAAAAATAAATTTGTTTTTATATGTTGGTAGGCAATAAACTTACTTATATTGCAAAACTGATAATTAAAAAAATCAACTGAATGACAATATTAAAAAATTTCTAAATGAAATAAATAAATTAATTTCACATTTTTAGAAACTTTAAGTAGTACAAAACTATTGATTACAGAAACAACTTGCTAAATTTGAGTCAAGTTTAATTAAAGTTATGTATTTATAGAAAGGTATTTTGGTTGCATTTTATTTGAAAACTATCAAGATATCTGAATTTGAAAACAAGCTAAGTGAGTTTGTTATTGAAACTGCTTTTGGATTCGTTTTATAGAATTACCGAGAAAAATAAATCAAAAAACTAGGTTAAAATAAGCTGAGAATAAAGTTTTCAATACAGCTATGCAAACTAAGTTCAGAAATATTACAAATAACTTCGATAAAAACAAAGCATATATAACAAAAAAATATTACTGAAATGATGAATCCTTCAGCTCATATGAAACTTTAAAACGAAATTACAGTAAGATATTAATAACAGCACCTATAAAATTAAATAGTAATATGTAAGCACTATAAAATTTTAAACGAAAACGAAAATAATAGATTAATAAAAATTGTAAAATTAAAAACGGGAAGTAACGTTTTTGAAAGGTATTCCAATAAGCTACTATACAAAGTATATAAAAAGCTACTTACTATTTGGTAATAAAAAATAAGTTTTATTCAAGTAGTTAATAAAAAAAGTTATCATTGAGTGGTACACAGTGAACTAAAGTCCTAACATCATAATTTTTCTAGTATGTTACATAAATATGGTAGCGTCGGTTCAATGTACATTTTTAGTCTTTTAAACTTTTTTCATGATGATTTCCTAGCTTGTAAACAGTACTTAACAATTTACAACGTACTAGATTATGGCTAACACCAAGGTACGTTTTTCCGATAAAAAGTGTGTATGAACTGAAGAACAAAATAGATTTGGAAAAATGCTTTTTGATATTTTTTAAACTGTTTATGAACTTTGAAAAACTTAAAATCGGCAAATTAATAAATATATTCTGATTAGAGTGTCAAACTTAGTGTCATTTTTTTTTGCCACACACATGTTTTTCTACGCCAGAGTGCACAAAAGAGCGCTCGTAAAATTAGCATAAAAGTTTTGTTTGCTTTTGTTCTGTTTAAAAATTTTTCATGAAATAACTAGGTCAGTATGTTCTCTTTGTTCCACTTTATGCATTACTTACTACTTTTTTAGGTAAAAGTGTATTCGTTTTTTACCAAGTCTTAATTAAAAGTAAATGTTAAACCTCTAAAATGCTAAAAATTTGTCTTTAAGCTGTTTTGCTTCTATTTGTTTAGTTTTAAAAATTGTACATGTAGCTAACAAATTTAGTAAGATTATAAAACCTGTTTTCGTAGTATAATATAGTTTGTTTAAAATAAATATGAATTCTTGCAAAAATTTTAAGTTAAACAAAGACTTTAAGTTTTTTAGTGGCTTAGGTTCTCACTACAAAGTTTAATTAAAGCAAAACTTGTTTAAGTTGTTTAATAAACTTCAGATATGAACATGATTCATGTCAAGTACTTATTTTAAATGATTGTAAAAGTGTTATTATATTTAAATGCATAAGTGCTTTTAATAAAGCTGAGTCTTATTAATTAAAAAAACTGGACGTTTGTACTTTTATGGTGACTTAATTTTTAATGATCGAAAGTTTCCACCCTTTAACACCAGGTTATTTTTATTTTATAAAAATCAAAAATGCAAAGTTACGGAGACAAGTTACCCATGCCTCGCTTGCTGCTTCACAAGCAGTTCATCAGAAAAAACTCGCAACAAAACGAAGCAACCACTGAAAACAACATGAACTCTATAACAAGTGAAACAAATTTCGACAGCTTCAATCAACCTGTTGACTTGTCCTTTGCTAAGGAGAAAGTTATCGATCTTTCTAACGGGAAACTCACAATTAACACAAGTTTAAAAAACTCCTCGAACGCCGGTCTTATTTTCGACTCCAGCATATTTGAACCTTTCAAGAAAAACGAAGTGGTGAAACAAACGCAAAGTTTGAATGGTCTTATCAATGAGACGTGCTCAAGTCTGAAGCAATACAAAGAGCTGTTACCAAAGGAAAAGTTTGGAAGCTCGTTTCCAATTGATCTGTTAGTAAGTTTAAATTTATATATATAAATAGCATAATGTATAACTAAACACATTTTTATTTACAGAAGCCTCATGTGTGATGTAACGAAAGCAACGCCGGTGTTGAACAGTTTACTTCAGAAAAGCCACAGACCAGAAATAAGGACCACGTCAGCAGAGCCCAAGCTTAACCCGTCTAGAAGTATGAACTGCTTTAAAATACTTTTTATTTGTATGATCTTAGTATTTAGTACTGCCTATTTCAGCCTTAACTAAAACACTTGGGAAAGTAAAACACTGCCGACTGTGCAACTTCAAAACAAACAACCAAAAACTTTACCAAAAGCACATCAACGCCGTGCATAAGGAGGGAATGTTGTATAAGTTAGATTTTTATTGTATATGATAACTGATTAGCAGTTATAACGTAGAAAAAATCAGCTAGTATGAAAAAAAATTGTTTGTTTTTATTTATACTTTTGAATGTAGGTTATAAATTTTAAAGTTTAAACTTTTTTCATTCCAACTTAATTATGACAGCATTTAAACAAATTGAAAACTTAAAAAAATTCCTGGAAATAAGTTTAACTGTATTCGATTAATGTACAGCTAGACAACCAAAAGATTTTTTTGTACACCAAGGCCTAGACCATTTTTTAGACGCTTTTGTTTTGTCGTTATAAACTACTAATACACACAGTTTTCTTTGAGGGCGGCCTTAAAAATTTAACGGGATTTTTAGTGCCTTGTTTGTAAAAGATTAAAAAGTTTATATAATAAAGGCTATAGAAATTATTTTTTCAGATAATAATGCTCAAATTATTAAAAGTGTTCTTTAGAAACTAACAACTGTAACAGTTGATTACCTTTAAACATTAAGAATAATTTAATTTTTACTTTTAGAAAGCTTAAAGCTGATATGTACCAATTCAAGTTTGCTAATTGATTCTTAAAGAAAAAAGTAGTTACTTATTTACAAAGGTGAAATCAAAAAAAAAGTTGTTAACAAACATTCAAAAACGCACAAAACTTGTTTTTTAGACTGTGCAATTTTTTACAAAATGTTCAAAACAACTTTGCCTTTCAAATTAAACAGTTAAAAATCAGTTATCTAATTAACAATTACAAATCAGATGCGCCGTGTGCGGGTACAAGGGGAGGAACGTGAGCAAGATGGTGGAGCACATGCGCACCCACACCGGGGAAAGACCGTTCAAGTGCGACCAGTGCAACTACGCCGCCAAGCGGAAGGACAATCTCGTTCAGCACAAGGTGGTGAGGCACCGCAAGTACAGCAACTTCCAGTTCTTCAGCGCTTCGAGCGCGTTCGTGCCCGTTTCCAACTTCGGTGGTTTCCCGGTGGACGCCGAACAAGACTACTTTCTGTGCTCCTCGAAAACTTTACCCGTCATTAAATTTTCTTGAGTGAAAAATATTTGATTTTTTATAAGCGTTAAACTTTTTTTTAATAATCATAAAACTGCTAGTCTTTCAATGTTGTAGTCAAAACTTAAAAAATATATCTAACTTAACATCTGTTCTGCATAAAAAATCTATTGCAAGAAAATTTGTGTGTAGTTGAGAAGTAATAATTTGGTTACTCGTTTACTGCAAAGCATTAATAAAAAGTTTTTAACTCTCGCTTTAACAATAACTGGTAAGTTTCTTACATTGTTTAAAACATTATTTATAGCTTTAGCCTATTAACAATAAACTTTAATTTGTTTTTTCCTAAAAAATTTGAGCTCTAAAATTATTTTTTTACAATGTTTCAATAAGTTTAATACTTTTTTTTCTATAAAGAACATATACAAAGTTTATATTTTTACATTTAGATAAGCTGTATTAACTTTTTTTAAATTAGACGACTAAAAACAATCTGAAAAATAATTAGTATCAATTGACTTCTAGGAATAAGTTAAAAATGCTCCTTATATTAATTTTGTTTATTATTCAATTAATAATTTTAATATTATTAAAAATGTGTAGTTTTTTGTTTTATAAGTATATTTAAAAAAATTCAAATTGCGAAGTTATACAAGCCTTATTAATTACGGAAAATAGAATTTACAGACTTAAAAATGTGTTAAATTTGAAGCTACCGGGTAAAAATTTCGATGAGTTTTATTTTTAGTAATTGATAAAAAATTATACTAAAAAAATCAATTTTGAGCTTAAGTATGTTATTAATAGAAATATGCGACAAAAGTTATAAAATTAAGAAGAGGATAAATAAGTTGTAAAAACCCTTTTTAGAAGTGGTTATCAATGTCATTATCTAAGTTTCGACCACAAATCGTTACGAAATTTGTTTTTAGGGCACCTTTTGAGTTGCGTAACTTACCTCCGAACAAACACACATAAATTTTCAGCAAATATTCTTTACATAACCCAGTTCGAACTAGCTTGCTGAAAAACAAACAATTCGTGCAAACATCTTTGAGCAGCTTTTTGTGGCACTAAACTTTTGGTCCCTTGTGTGTAAACTAATGTCTAACTTTGTGTAAATAAACTTATTCATAATTTTGAGCTGAACAAACAAAGCTTGAGTATTTTCAAGTTCATTGCAAAGTAAATTTTACACGTGACCTACTTAATTTTTCAAATAAAAGACTTTAAAAATCTTAAATTTTTTTTATCATCATAGTCTTATGATTATACTTTAGTTTGTTATAGAGGTCAAGAAATTAACATATTTATGTAAGTTTTAGTAACTTCATATATTTTAAACACGATTAAATACGTTAAATTTACGTTTTTACAACTTTTTACGTTCTGTAAATTTTGTAATTATATTCATTAATCCTTTTCTAAATGGGTGTATGTTTAATCAATTAGTATTTTACCGTTTCATATAAGTAATAGGAAAAATCTGTTATAAAAAGTATAAATATACACCAAATTAAAATAAAGTAATACAAGAGGAAAACTGAAAGAAAATACTTGTAAAATACGCATCAAATTTTTTTTTACAATTAAATGAAGGGTATATTTGTATAGCTCATTATAAAAAAACTTGTCCGGTGATTTTAGTTTGATAGGTTATATTTTAAATTTTTTAAAATGTTATTGGTAAAAAATATTAGCAATTGCATAGAGAATTGGTACAAGTTAAACTCCTTATTACTTGTTTTGGATTAATAATAGTTGTACTACTTAAAGATTTTGTCATTTATAAAGTACCAATTAAGCAACGCACAAAAGAAAGTCTTTCTAAGTTAAGTTGTAATTTTTTGTTTAAATTTTCTCAAAAATAAAGTAAAAAATACTTTTAAAATAATCTAACTTCTTAAAGAAAATTAAAAATTATTATTACTTAAAAATAACTTAGCAATTTTAGATTAAAAAAGAAAAGAAAAAATATAAAAATTTTTTAATAAATTTATCAATTTTTAACGTCTACGAAAATTTAAACGATCTAATACAATTTATAATAGACACTTCTTTATAAAAATGTTAAATTTATTTTTTGACATATTTTTTTTTTGTCAAAAGTAAACACAACTATCAGCCTATATTTTATTGAAAATATTTTACAAGGTCAGTGAAAAGCAGTCGTGTTACTAAAACACAAACATTAATGCAGCAGTCACGTACACACTTTATTTACAAAAATACGCATATTATTATCTGTTTAAAATAAATAATAATAAAGATGAAGCATGTTTTTACTACACCTTTTTTAAAGTCTTAAAAGCTTTTATTTTGTAAAATATGTGTAACATAAGTAAGTAATATTCAATTGTTAGGGTATACAACTGTTGCTTTAATTCACAGGTCTAACTTTGTATGCTGTATCTTATAACGAGATCAAACTAACTTGTTAAATATTGGTTTTATAGTGATAATATAAATTTAATTTAAATAATTACACATTCTTTCTCTTTGGAAGTATACGTTTTTTTGATCATTTTCTTATAACAAAATTTGTTGACAAATATTAATTAAGCTGTAAGTTTTTTTATATACGAAAGTTGGAAAACTATATGAGTTGTAGTGCAGTTATTCAAAACATGAAATTAAATTAAGAATAACATATTTATAGACAAATATGTTTGAATTTGGTGTAATATTTAAAGAAACTATTATTTTTGTTTAAAATAACACATAATGTTACAATGTTTTATTCATTTTGAAAGCAATTAGCTGTACATTTAGAACTTAGCTAAATGAATTATAAAACTTTAACGTTTTTATAAAACCTTTCACAATAATTAAAAGTAGAGTTATAAGTCAAAAACTTACAAGAATAAATTAATCCTTTTAAAACATATGTTTTTTTTTTGTTTTGTAAGGAATAAAGTATTAATTAAACGAAACATGTAATAAAAATTACAAAAATTTTTTCACAAATGATTTTCGCTAATTAAGTTTTGTTACGGGACGATTAATTTCGCTTATTAAAGTAAACAAATGTTAATTCAGTTGTTAAGTTGAAATAAGCTTCCATCACTTATTGCATTGGCTAAATGTTCGATCATTGTATAATTAAATATTACATTATCAACAAACTTTTTTTAAATGAGCAAGAGATTTATTAACAGTCATCATTGCTTAAACAAATATAGTCGATTGAAATACATGAAACAAGCACAATTGTAAGTTTTACGTATTCAATGTCATTGTATGCTATATAAAATATTAACAGTTAAGTAATACTGGAAAGCTTATATACTTAAAAGTTTTATCTAAAACTGTTTCGTAACCACGAATTGAAACAAATTGTTATTTCATTAAACACACAAAGCCCTATAGAAGCAAATTAAGTAGGTTAAAGTTAAAAACGGTAGATAAATATTTACTAACTCAAAAACAAACAATCAGGAGAATAGTTAAGTTATTTACAATACTTAAAATATACTTACGTAACCCAACAACGAATTCTTATAGGAAACAACACAAACTCGTAGCTTTGACGGTAAGCTGCAGATTAAAAGATTTTTTACTCAAAACTTAAAATTATTCTTCTGTTGACAAAATAATAAAAAAGACTAGCTAAAGTGAATTTTATAATTTCAACACCATCATAGAACTTTACATACGATGTACTAAGATATCAAATGAAGTTAAATATCTATTTAAAACGTGGAATTTGTAAAAATAAGAATTTAAAGACTACGTTAACAAAAAACAATTCCTGATGGAAAAGAAAAAATATAAACTATATTTTATAACTTAAACAAGGGAGTACTATGTTACAAAAACCTTTAAGTATAAAGTTAGACATTATTAGCGAAAGTTTATTAAAAATAAGTTTTAAAAATATTTTAGATAAGTGTTTAATTAAACAATCGTCGAAAAGTACAAAAACAAATACTACGAGTAACTAATAATAGTTAATTAAACTTTCTGCCATAAAAGTCTATATAAAACAGAATTATAAAAATCTTGTAAAGTACATAAAATAAAAGTTTTTATAAAAAAAAAAACACCTTCAAATAATTTTCATATTTACATTTAACAAAAATCTGGGTAGTAAATGTTGAAGCTAACTTTTTTAAATATTATCAAAAAATATTTTGCTAACATTATAACTTGAAAAAACAATTGTCTTAAAGCTTCTAGAAAATAAAAACTTATTTTTTTCACATGATGAACTTTCTTACTTTTGTTTGTTAAATACTTTAATATGAATATTTTCAAATTTTAAAACATTCTGTTTATGAAGTTACATTGCAATAAGTGTAATAATCAAAATTATAATTTTGTAATAGAATTTGACCTGACATTTTTGGCTTACAATTTTAATTCTAAAGTAATCTACTATAAAGTAAAGATATATATATATATATATATATATATCAGGGGCAGAGCGTGGGGAGGGACACTGGCGCATGCGTGCCACCCAAAAAAAGAAAAATGTAAAAAAAAAGAATGTAATATCTTTATCCTTTATAGTTTATTTTTTCTGCTTAATTTGCCTTTTTTCAACTATGTTTATCTAGTATTCAAAAAGTTAAACGAAATTTTGAATACCAATTAGTGACAAGTTAGGAAAGAACATGTTATTACTCAATATACTGATTCGGTGCGTAATTGCAAATGCGCACCGATGTTGATGAAAAACTCCATAAGGAAAAATTTTATAAGTTCATTAACTTCATGAGAATTTATACTCAAAAAGTACGCAATTAATAGAGCGCACCGCTGTAGTATAACCTATGGCAGATTATTTTTCTACAAAAAGTTTACAAAAATACGTCACGCTTAAAAAAAAATTAAACAATTTTACAATTTTTTTTAATGCTACATTGTTAAGACTACTGCTAGTTTTCTGAACTTTATTTTTGTAAACATACAAGATAAGCGTGTCGGCCTATGAGAAATAAACTTTGTTTGTGATTTTATTTTAAATATATACAATCAAATTAATTAAATTTAAAAAGTATACTTTTAACTATTTTACAAAGTTGTAATAAACTGTAATAACAGTTATAAAGTTGGTCTATCTTAACTTCTGTGTAACTTTATTAAAATTATGCGCAATGAGGTGTTGTTATCACTGTTGTATTGTATATTAAAGAGAATGATATTTTTTTTGCAAATAAAACAGATACTTTCGTTTTATTGAATATATTAATTTTTAAAGATATTAAGTTTACTATAAGTAATAAAAACAATTTTTATTTAGTAAGTTTACATTTTTGCAAGTATAAGTAATTCTAATGAAATTTATACTTTTATTTAATTGTTTAATTTTGTAATATAAAAATATTTTTTAAAACAGTTAACGAACTTATTTTACTTAATAAATTTATTTCAATTATATTACTTATAAAAAGTTTTTTTATAGCTAATAAAAAAGTTTTAATTTAGAGGATTTTTTGAATACAAAAATTTGCGCACCCCCTGACCAAAATACCACGCTACGCCACTGATATATATATATATACGTAAAAGTAGTTTAAAAAATTAAACTCTTTTGCTGTAATTATATGTAATTTTGTTAACTTCTTATACGTTATTTACTTTTCATTAATAAAAAAAAAATATAGTATGTTTAATTACCATGGTGTGTTTATTACATAAAATTATACTTTTTATTATCTTTGTTATTATTTAAAACGCAAATGTCACTTATTTTTCAAAAACACTATAAAATCTAAATCAAAAATATCGAAAACTATCTAAATTAGCGCTGGCTATGATGCAAAATACTTACTAATACCTTTGAGTTTCCACTATTGAGTTTTAAGCTTTTTTTTACAATTGGCAAATGACACAAAAAAACCTTGTGAAAAATTTTAGATGCTTTCAAAAAACTTTTACCTTGGCTTGGCACAATTTTGTTTTCAAAGTAACCCCAATGCAAACTGGATGCAAAAAACGCGACTTTACAGTTGTTAGCTGATAAAGAAAACAAAGTAATGGCATAAAATAACAAAACCACATGGTGCAAAATTAAAAACGATTTAAAGTAAGTTTTATGGAGACACTTATTGTATTATGTAAATTTTAAAACTTTTTTTTTTGTAATATTTTCTATTACGTGATTTCTTAATACTGTTTTAGGGTAGGTAAGGTACAACTAAGGGTAAACACTTTAATTTTGAGCATCAGCTGTCAAATTTGCACGAGTGTACGAAATTGCACGAGGGGACAAAGTTACACAGGTGCAAAAAATTGCACGAATATACTTTTGCACGAAGACTCATTTGCACGAGGGAATAAAATTACACGGAGACATTTTTACACGAGTTAGTTTTTTTTTTTTTCTTTTTTTAACTATTTTTTTTTTTTTTTTTCAATTTTTTTTTTACTATCACTGTTACCCCTAACACTTACCCTCTGTTGAGAATTTTTTAAATATCTTTTAAATCATCTTTTACTTTTAATTTTTTTTTATCTTTATTTTTTTACTTTTGTGCGAAATGTAATTCGTGAAAACTTGACTTCGTGCAAATTTGGCTCCATGCAAATTTGTGCATTCGTGCAATTTTGTTTTTGTGCAATTTAGTCCCCACGTGCAATTTAGTAACCTCGTGCAATTTTGTCTTCGCGCAATTTAGACTCGTTCCCTATTTGATTAACATGTTGTATTTAATACTAAAATTGTACTATTTTTATCTTTTTTAATATTTAGAATGCAAAAGTCACTTATTTTTCAAAAATACTTTGAAATCTAAGTCAAAAATTGTCTAAAATAGCATTAACTATGATATGTTTTCAAAACACTTTCACCTTGGCTTGCCACAATTCGATTTAACCCAACTCGTGCAATTTAGATCTGTTTCTTAAACGATTCGTCTTGCTTTGTGGACATTAGATTTTTGACTTAGATCGAATAAAAATATCAAAAAATCTTCTTTTTTTGACCTCAAAGTTCAATAGTTTTTTACTTGTTTATTCTGTATAAAATAACTAAGTTTCCTAAGAAAATAATGAAGCTTATAAATCTTATTCAATTAAAGAAATAAAAACATCTTAAACGGTTCTATTTGTTTTGTTGATATGACATTCTTGAATTAGATTGAATAAAACCATTAAAAAGTTATCTTTTTTTGACCTAAAAGTTCAACTATTTTTTTTCTTGTTTATTCTATATAAAACAACTAAGTTTCGTAAAAATTTAATGGAGCTTACAATTCTGTTAAACTTAGACAAAAAAACATCCTAAACGATTTGTCTTGCTTCGTAGATATGATATTTTTGATTTAGATTAAACAAAAACATCAACTTTTTTTTTTTGACCTCAAAATTCAATCAATTATTTTCTTGTTTATTCTGTGTAAAACAACTAAGTTTCGTAAAAAAATGATGAAGCTTACAACTCTTATTAAACTTAGACAACAAACATCTGAAAAGATGTGTCTTGCTTCGTATATATGACATTTTTTGTTTAGATTGAATAAAAAAATTCTTTCTTATTTAAAATCATTAATATTTTTTTATCAAACAACTAAGTTTCTTTAAGCTTACAATACTTATCTACTTTGAATAAAAAACATCATGAACGATTCATCATTTTATTTTTTATGTTTTTGTTTAGATTAAAATATTGCAACGAAATAATAAATATTTGAATGAAAGAAATTTATATTTTAATCAAAAAGACAAGAGTCTTTAAACCTTACGATACACTTCATGATCTTTTTTCTTTTGCTGCTTTCTTCTTTAATTCATATCTTAAGGAAATTTCATAAAAACAATTATTTTAATTTAGTTTATTTATTTTGCTAAAAAAAATATATTTTTTTATACAACATCACAGTACACGACTTTAAAAACGGAAGAAAATAGTTTGATTAAAAATTGGTATTAAATTTACATGTGTATTTTAAATCTAAACAAATATTTGATATATTCAAACGAGAAAAATGGCTTAAATTATTTTTTGAAATGATATTGAAAAGTCAAATTGGGAGAGTGTTTACCTTTGTTAAGAAAACCGACATAAAAATTGATTGGTTTTTAGACTGCTGAATATTCCACCAATGCGTCGCTGATTTATTCAAAATTTGTGGCGCTTTTAAGCATTAGTTTTTTTTTAATTTTTCAAAATTAATACGAAACTAGGGACAAAAAAGCAAACATATTGTTAATAAAACATCAAACAATTAAATTAAAATTAAGCTAAATTAAAAAAACTTGCTTAATGCAATTTATCTCAAAAAATAACTTAAATTACATTAAAAAACTAGTTTTTAATTTCGTTAGTGTTTTTATAAAGCACTACGTATTAATAAATCTTTTAATAATTACTAATAAAAATAAAATTTATGTAAACTTTAAAATAAACAATTAAAAGGAACTTAATTTTGTGTATAAAATATAGAAAAAATCAATAGTGAGTAAACTTTTATATTAAAACTCAGAAAAATAATAATAAAACGTATCAAAACAAAAATACAGAATTAGAAGGTATAACTTAATTAGTTTCAACAAAAACAATGATATTTAATATATTTGGTATTTAAAATAAACAATAAAACAACGTTTAAATGAAATAATATTCAGAATATTTTGAAATATACTTATAACCCTTTAATACATAAAAGACAGAATATTAAATATGTGGTTAAAGCAAGTTTACCAAAGAAATTAAATCAAGGTAAACATTCGTACATTCAAAAACTTTATTTTAAATTTTCATTGGTTGATAATCCGTTTAGTAACTAATTTTATTATCTGTTTGTTCTTTTATCAAATGTTTTTCATTTGTACTTAACAGGCTGTTTTCATGGAAAACACTTAGAGAAAACAAATTTTTTAGTTAAAAATAACACAAAAACGCTTATAAAACATATTGAGTCGAGGTTTTTATCACATATAAACAAAAAAAAGTAAAAAAAAATATTCAAGCATGTTTTTAATATTAACTTATAATAATTAATTTTTTCGGCGAAAATGAACACAAAATTACATTTGAAAAGGTTTTGAGTTTGTTGAAAAACAAAGCTCTAAAAATAATTAAGAATTAGTTTAATAAAGGAGTAAATTTTATGAGATCCATATAAACTAGACATAAAATGAGTGTAAGGTGTAGGCGTAGGATTTTAAAAAGTTGTTTAATTGTAGGTTAAAATATTAAGCTCATACTTAGGCATAACAGTTTAAATTAAAGTAAATAATTCTTTTTATTAGTTTGAATAAGTCAATTATCTTGTTTGTTTTATGTATTAACTTGTTGTGTGTATTACGTATAATTTTTGCTTTTTATTCTGTATTTTTTTAAATAGCAAGAACAATACTTGGTTAAATATAATGATTAAATTAAATTCTATATTGATTTAGTTGTTTTGTTATCTTAACAAAATAGGTACTTAATTAATTATGTTGTCATATTTTTATTTAGTTAACAACTATGAATAAGTTTCAATGGAAAAACTTTTGAAAAATTGTTAAAATTATTACATCTATCTATTGCATCTATCTCACAGGCATCAATGACCAATGGTTAAGGCAACTCACATTTATTTAGAAACATCTGTGTTAAGGTTCAAAGCCTGTCATTTCTACACTTTTATTCATGTATATAACTATGTAATTAAGCACGTAGAGTTATAAAAAAAAGTAAAAAGTCTATCAATATTTATCTATCACATTCAAAGAGTATCTTTAAGAAGTACGCATCCGTGTTAAGTAATGATAACATTAAGGGCATAAGGGGTTAAACACTTTTTCACATTGTGATCTTATTTTATATAGTTTTTACTGAGGTACAAGATGTTTTTTACAGATTTAAAAATTCAAAATAATTTTTGAGACATAGCCAGTCAAAATCGGAGGCAACAATAGGCTTCTTATGGGAGGCGCAAACTAAAACAGCAAATAATGAGAAATCATTAAAAATATATCTTCTCCAAGGTTTTTTGAGATAACTACCTCAAATTTTTAGAAAATATTACTTTCAATGTTTAGAAAAGTCTTTTGCAATAAAATTGATAAGAATTAATAATTAAAAATTTTATTACAAAAAAACAAAAAAAAATTGTTTTATTTTTTCTATATATATTTTTTTTATTTTTTTTTTAAATTCCTTGAGACACAATTTTTAAATATTGCAAGGAACATTTCCTAAAATTTGCGGTAGTAATCTCAAAAATGTTAGGAGGAGATATATTTTTAGTGATTTCTAGTTATTTGCTGTTTTAGTTTGCGCCTCCTATGAGGAATCTATTGTTGCCTCCGACTTTGACCGGCTATATCTTAAAAATCATTTGATTCACTAAAATCTGTAAAAAACATCTTGTAGCTTATTAAAAACTATACAAAACAAGATCACATTGTGAAAAAGGTGTTTTAACCCCCTATGCCCTTAATATTCTTACCTTACACGTATAAATACTTCTTAAAGATACGCTTTAAATATAAAACATATATGCTTAAAAAATTTAGTGCTACTTTACATGGATGTAACCCCCTGGCCTCAACTGTAATTTCCTTTTGTCTTTTGGAAGTACTTCCCTTTTGCTTACTTAATGGAAGTATCATAGTTATATAAGTAAATAAAAATATGGAAGTGACTGGCTTTGAACACCTTTATACCCTTTAAATAATATCTTGGGGCAAATCAGAAATTTGTTGTTCAAACAATGTTTTAGTTCAAAAACAAAGTTGTAAAAACAATCAGAGGCCTGAGTTACCCTGTGATATTTATTTTATACATTTAAATTGTAGGCATTCATACTAATTTGAATAAAATCTAAAATAAATTAATAATCATTGATATTTTAATTATTATTGGATACAATTTCATTAAGGTCATAGAAGAGTTTTATTGGAAATTTAATCAAATTTTTTACAATTTTCAAGCTGCCAGTTAGTTTTAAGAAATTTTGTGACCAAAAGTAACTTTGAAGCTACAACCATCAAAGTTAGAGAGTTCAAAAGGTTTTTGCTAAAGTGCAAATTTGAAAGGCAAGTACAGAAGATTTCACTAAAAATCTATCTTATCCTTCTTTTTTTGAGCAATTGTTATAAAAATTTCTCAGAGTAACGATAATAAATTTTGAACAGCTTGTAGGAAACAAATTAAATTACTAATTATAAAAAAAAATAATCTATCTAGAATTAAGTTCATAGTTTTTTTCACAGGCTTATAAGAATTTCTTCCAGGTTGTAGAAAGTATGATTTATAAAATGTCTCAACTTGAAGATATTTTGCAATCTTACTCCTAATCAAGACACTAATGGCATTCACTAGTGAAATTAATTTGAGCATGATACAAAGTGTTTTGACACATTTTTTATCAAAATTTTTTTAAATTCTTTTTTTTATAATTATACTATCTACAAGTTGTTTTAGTATTAAAAAAAACTCTGAAAAATTTTAGTAAATTTCTTTAAAATGAAGGAATAAAACATATTTAGTTATTTTTCTTTGAATTCCAAGAAAACTGGCCTAATACATTGATTAAAAAGACAATAACATTCAATATAATTTCAGCCTGATATTGGTGCAACTTCATCTGAAGTAATTACTGTGAATTTTTGTACAAAAATAATAGACCCCACCACTCATAACCTTATTATATGAGTAATATACTTATAGCAGTAAAAATAATCTTAAGTTAAACTATTATTAAATTAGCTTTGCTCATGTTACAGATGTATTACAGTTAAATTTTATACAAATTTCTGAAACTAGTAAGGTTTAATACAGGGGTCGGCAGGCAGTTGGTGCTCTCGGGCCAAATTTCAAGTTTTCGCGGGCCACAGTTTTAGTTTTAGTGATATTTGAATAATCTTTTGGCTTTAGTTTTTGTCACACCAGAGATGGTTTTACTTTTATTCACTTTATTATTTTAAATTAATTTTAGATACACATAGAATGCCTATTTAATGTATAAATATCTTTGGAATAGAATTTAAATTGTTAATTATACTTAAGTCTAAATAAAATATGTACTTTCTTAAACACTTAGTAAATTAAATTTAATAAAATATGTTTATTATTTTACTTACAACCTAACTCTCTATAAAAACCGAGCTTGAAAAACATTTATGGGTCACTTATATATAATTTTATATTATGAAGCACCTTTTCATATTTTAAAAAAGGTTAACTTTTGAAAATAGGTTTTGCGTCTTAAATAGTTTGCATTCTTTAAAAAATTCAGTAAATAGTTAATTAAATAAAATTAATAATTGTTTATTTTGTATATAAGTTAAATCAACTTTTTTAGTGCTAGAATACTTCAATAAAATACCTTATTACTTATTAATTAGTCTTTTACACGGCTGCCACTTTAAAAACAAAACGCTTGAATTATAATTCAAGTTTATTAAAATTTAAAATAGCTAAAAAGTTTCTGTTAATCAAACTTAATTACATAACTATAATATCATTATTATAAAAATGCACAATATGTAAATAGACAAAAAATTACAATTAGTAAACTTCATTACAGTCATAAAAACTATTTTGAGAATTCGAAGATTTATTCAAAGTTTTTGAAATAAAATTTTCAGATACACCTGAGTTTTATAAAAAGTTCTTAAACAGCTTTAACCTAGTCTGAATTAAAAAAAAATAAACTGGCCTGTTTGTTTGGCAACGCTGTTTGAAACAAAGCTCATACCGAAGTTAATAAACAGTGAATCAATTATATAATTAAAAAAATCACTATAATTTAGCTTGAATTGACAATTAAGCTTTAAAACAAATGTATAGAAATTGATTAAGCTATTAATGAATTAAAAAAACCTATTTTTTATTGAGCATTATAGCAATTCTTTGTCTGCAATAAAAATATGGCATTTAAAAAGAGCAAATGTGAATTTATAAAAGGACCTATAAGAACTATAATACTTTAGTTTGGAGTTATTGAGAGAAATATAATAAAACAAATCGCTTAAGTCAGTTTCAATAACGCACATCATTGTTTTCAGTAACTATATGGTGATAAAAAAAAACTGCTAAGGCAAGTTATAAAGTAGCAAAAGTGATTACTAAAAAAAGATACCTTTTAGAGTTGAAAACTTATTTAAATAATTTATGTTTGGATTAGTAAAAATTTAACATAATTATTTATTTTGTAATACAAATATATACATATACATGAATGATAAAATAAGTGTTTTAAAATGTTCATATCTGAATTGGTTAAAAAAATTACAAAACTTAAATGATTAAAAGATTTTAGAATAATTGAAATCAAAATAAATAACATCAGATAAATAGGTTTATAACTTTTGATAAGAAATAATTAATTCTAAGGATACAAAAAACACATACAGCTGCTCATCAAAATATTCAGTAAAATTTAGCAAATTATAAAAAAATCAAAAAATTATTGTTATATTTAGTTTTATTGTTAACAAATATTTCATGTTTTTTAATAATAATTTTTAATGTGTTTAAAAACATTTCTACATAAATTTATTAATTAAATAAAGTTATTTTGGATATTACACATAAATTTATTAATTGAATATATTTGTGTTTAATTTAAAAGACTATCTTATTTGTTTGGTAAATAACTCAAAAAGCAATGAAATTCATTAACTTCTGAATTATGCTATGGTGTTTAATTTGATATTAATTGAGGTTTTTTATTAATCACAAGCTTGTGTATAATAATATTGACTCATATACAATTTTAAATACAGTCAATCAAATAAAAATTATATATTCATTTTTAATTAATCATACACAACAATGTTTCAACTATTTTATTAATAAATTAGTGCATGTATATAACTTATTACAGGGTTGACACATACTCAGGACATAACTGGACAGGTTTTATCGTTTTATGTCATATAACCTTGATTCCCGCAAAAACCTGAAGTGCAATAATCTAGGCAAAAAACTTGGAAAACCTAAAACTTAAATTTTTTGAAAAAAAAAAATGAAAATATCTGGTTTTTTATCAAAATCATTAAAAAACCTGGAATTTTGAACATATTTTACTTGTGAAACTTTTAAGTTCAGCTTAGAAGGAACAAAATCTTATACATCCAAAAGCATAACTAATAGTCTTTATTATTATCATAAAGCAATAGCAAAATAGCATTGCAGTTTCTTTCAGTAACTTAAGACTATTGAATACAATTTTTAACATTAAATTTAGTTTTCTCTAAATAAGACAAGAAAGCTTGTAATTTAAAAACCTGGAAGAAATTTATAAAAATCAAGTGGCCACCTCATCAAGCTAACTCAAACTAATTAAAAAAATTGGAAAATTCAGGTCATTTCAAGCTTGTTTGAAAATTTTGATAAACTCAGGTTTCAAGCTACAGGGTTGCCACAAACTCAGAATACTTAAGATAACTCCAGACATCTTAAAGATCTTAAAAACCTAAATATTACTCCGGATAGCTCAGGATAATTCAGGTTAATTTGAGTTTTATTTTAACTAGGGACAGTTCTGTTTTTTATGAAAAACTTTGGATAGGTTTAAGATTTTCAATTAATCTCAGGAGATTTTTTTAAGATTAAGAGTGAGATTTGTTTGATTTTGTTTTATAATTAATTTTTTGACAAACTTAATTTAATTAATTAAAAAAAAAAAAAAAAAGGTTTAAAAAGCTCAGGATGACTCAGGACAGTTTAAGGCAGGGTTTCCCAAACTTTTTTCTAGGGTCCCCATAAAAGAAAAAAAAACTATTGCCCCTCCTAAAAGATGTATCTAGTGTAATTTTTAAAACCATCTTTAAATAAACCTAGGACCTTTTTTTTGCTCTTCACCATCAACTCCAGAATACCTGGTATAAGTTTCAAATTCTGGCCTCATGGGCCTGCAAAATCTTAATTTCTGTGATGGCCCTAAGGGGCCAGATGGCCCTTTAGGGAACCCTGGTTTAAGTCAACTCAAGACAGTTTTTTGACTCAAAGTTGGCAAATTATAAAACTTAAAAAAACTCAGAGTCAGGCTTGACTATTACTTTTACAAAACTTCAACTAGTTTGGATTTTTTTACTAATAATCAAGCTAGTTATTATCACTATTTAAAATCATGTTATTATCAACTACTTTTGTTTTATTTTTGTATACTTAGGTATGATAAATAATATTTTTAATTTATTTTTGGCTAAAACTTTTCTTATGAACTCAGGCTGACATTTAGCATCAAACAATTGTAACCCCATAGATATTAAGTTTTTTATTATGATTATGAGAAATTTAAGTATTCCAGCTTAATTAATATTAACTTTTTCAGTTTTTGGGTGTTTTTTTTTCTTAAACTTAGATTAGTCCTTTTTTGCTTTAAAAATGGCAAACCTGATTTCAAAACTTTTGGTATAGAGTTTAAATTTGAAGATCTTATGTTTAAGTAGATTTTTGTAAATAATACCTCTTACTGTTATATAAACATCAATTTAACATAAGTTTAACTCTCAAAGTCATAGAAGATATTTCGTATTGTTTACAAATATTAACATATACTTAAAAACTAAAGCCACAAGTACAAACTTTAAGCCACAACTTTGAAATTGAAAAAAAATTGAAGTCATACATTAGCTAGAGGTAGTTTTAGTTGTTATGACTAGTCTTTCTAAGATAGGATTAAATACTTCTATAAACCATGGAAACCTAACTTAATGCGACCACTGATGATATATTGTTATTATGAGGTTTTTAATAAATTTACTACTTGTTGAACAAACTATAAAAAAAAAATTGTTGAAAAAATTTAATATTTGACAATGTATTTCAATGGTGTTTAAAGACATAGGGAGATTAGAGTAAATGCTCTTTTTCAAAACTTAGTCTTAACTTATTGAGTTTAAATTAAACTTTTTTAAGTCTTTTTTTTTTGTAATAGACTTTTACTTTAAAGATTAAAACTTTTATAAACATAACTAAGAAACTGTAGGAGATATATTTTTACTAAAATAGTATTTTTTGCCCTTGTTTGAGTTTTTTATAAGGAACCTATAAAACTTTTAAAATGTTTTTGCTCATATTTAATTCTCAAAATGCAATTATTCAAGACCAAAAGTGTCTTATCACCCTGTGCCATTAAGACAATAGAAGGGTACAGAATTTTTCTTACAAAAAACAACATTGGCTTTTATATGAAAGCTTAAATTTAAACTTCAAGTTAGTTTTTAGAGAAAATAAACATTTAGAAATTATAGTTTCAGACTTTATTTCACTTTTGAGACATAGTTTTTTTTTAGTCTCCTATATAAATGTATCGACCAAATATTTTTTATTCTCAATTTTCTTGTAAGTTGTAAGTTTAAATGCTCACAAAAATCTTTATTCTTCATTTTTTGAGCTAAAAACCTCAAACTTTAAGGAAAAATTCCTTATATAGTTTAGAATACTTTCAATTCTAGAGTCTTTAAGGCCTTTGGGGTAAAACACTTTTTTTTTACAAAAATTAACTTGGGCTTTTAATAAAAGCTTTAAGTAAAAACTACAAGCAAATTTTTATAGAATTCAAAAATATCATTAAACTTTTGAGATATTTTATTTTTTTTTTAAAGTTTCCGATACAAACGTATAGACCGCAAATTTTTCAGGGTTAATTCTCTTGGAAATTTCAAAATTCACTAAAACTCTATGTTATCCTTTATTTTTCAAGCAATCTTCTTCAAAAATTTTCAGGAAATGTTCCTTATATTAAAAGAAAAAAACTTTGCTTTTGAACTTTTATAATTTAAAAAAGTAAAATTTAAAAAAGTTTGAAACTTTATCACAAAAATTAAAAAAAAATCTTTTTTTTCAAAAAAAATTTACAAAATTTTTTTAAAGACCAAAGTAACGGTTTTTTGTTATTGTATAAAGATTAGACTGTGAAAGTTTGAATAAGATTGCTTGAAAAATGTAGAAAGAGATAGATTTTAAATAAAATAGTCTTTTTTTGCTATTTTAGTTTTTCCTTCTCATAGGGAACCTATTATGCGCCCCAACTTTGACTGGCTATGTCTCAAAAACTGATTTGAATTTTTAAAACGATAAAAAGCATCTTGAAGCTTAAAAAAACCTGTATAAAATAAGATCAACTTGAAAAAACATGGCTAACCCCCCTACGATTTTATAAGTACACGTTTTTGGGTCTACTTTTAGTTTAAAATAAGTTTGAGGTAAAAACAGTGTCAAATAGTATAACAATATTGAAAAGATGCTGTAAAGCTACTTTAAGTGCGTTTTTTAATAGAAAAAAGTTAGATAATGATATTGTTTTATTTTGGCAAATAAATTTTATATATATGTAAGACTTTTTGTGTCAAATCATAATTTCACTGCTTAACATGTAAAAATTATTTAAAATTCCAGTTTTTTTAGATTTTTGTTCAAAATTCAAAATTTTTACAGGTATTTTCAAAATTTCTCAAATTCCAGGTTTTTTTAAGTTTTTTCCATAATTCCATGTTTTTTGGCCACCCTGAAAATAAATGTTTAACCTGTTTGGTGTTGACAAACAGCTACTATGATCAATTATAAGATTAATACTTTTAAGCCATCAAGTTTGAAAAATGTTAAGGCCATAGGGAGTCTAAGCACTATTAAAAATACAAATACTTGCCCTTATTTAAAAATTTGAATTAAGACAATTTTGTAAAACATAAACATATCAGTTCAATTTTTGGACTTGAATATTTTTGCTAAAACTTTCCTAATATAATAATATTTATAATGGCAAAAGGTTAAATATATACAGTGCTTCCTCGCTAATCCGGTCCTCGCTAATCCACTTCCTCGCTAATCCGGCCGGTTTTAGTCGAGAGACATATTTACCTTAGCGTTTTTAGCGTTTAATTTAATTTTACTTCGAAAAAGTATTCAATTTACGTTTTATAAGAATGCAAGCAATATATTGTTACGTCATAATAAAGTATCATTTGTGTAACCTTAAGTTTTTTTTCATACTTTTCCCGCTCAGTTGTAAAAAACTTGTTTATTAAACATTTGCAATTTTTCTGTCTTTGCTAAGCAAGTTACACTTTAATATACTACAATCAACATATCTGATTAAAAAATGGATAAGACAGCAAAGAAACGAAAACAATTTAAAGGTTTGCGATATGGCAAACAATAATGTGCCTAAAGCTGTTATAATGAGCCAGTTTAACATTGGTAAGTCAACTTTAAATGACATTTTGAGAGGCGAAGAAAAGTTAAAAAAGTTTAAAGCCGAAAAGGAAGAGCTGGGACTAATTGGAGCTGCTAAAACGGCAAAAAAAGTAGAGGGAGGCAAAATCGTGTAGTTTTAAAAACTTTTAAAAACTTTAACTTTCGTTAAAGTGTTAACAGTGTAGTTTTTTTCCATTAATTTTGAACTTATAAAATTTTGTTTTGTTTAGTGTTGTCTGTTTTAATTCTTTTTTCTTTGAATAAAGTAAAATAAATTAAATTAACAGAAATTTTATAGTACGTTTTGTTATATACATTCATAATATAACTAAGGTAGATAATTTGTAAAAAAAGCGATATTTTGTTCTTATCCGGCCAAAGGCAAATCCGGCCGTATTTTCAAAAAAATCTTGCCCAACTTGGCCGGATTAGCGAGGAAGCACTGTACTAACTTTTCTCAAAACTTGGAAATTATTTTTACCTTTAAGGTTTTTTACATAAAGATTTAAAATTTTCAGCAAATGTTACTTGCATGATTTTAAAGATATATACAAATTGAAAAAAGTGAGCACTTTTATCTTCTTATTAAGTTTAATTATTCTTTATTTATAATAACATAAAGAACTTTTTTAATAATAATAATTAACAAAAACAAAAATAAAATATTAAACAAAGATTACACGAATAAGTTTGAAAAAATTTCTAAAATGTAGAATGTATATTTTAATAATATAATTAATTATAACTGTTATGTTTTTTTTTTCTGTACCCTGAATTTAAGGATAAACTCTCCAACTTGATGCTTTCAATATTCAAGGTTACATGTAATAGAAAAAAGATTATAATAAATATGTTTAGCTAAGGTGAAGAGTATACAAAATTAAACAGTATCAAATTATATGAAAAAATAATCTCTTCTTGTTTAAACATGTTTTGTATAAAATAATCTTAAATTCTATCCACATGTACTTTGAAAAACATTTAAGTTACCAAACCCTTAAATCAACTACATGTCAATTTTACAAAACTCAAATTTTAATTTCATATTTTAAAAACTTTACAGAATATCCTTTTTAAACTTTTTTTTTCACAATGTTTGATAAAACTAACCCTTGTAATGAAGCAGAAGTTGATGAACAATCCGTTATGATCTCACAAACAGAAGAACCTGTTATGACGTCAGAACATCCGCAACAAATGGTTGCAAGCACAGAGGAGCTTCATGCTATTTCCCAATTGTGTATGAAAGAATTGGCACGTAGAAAAAAAAAAAAAAAAGCAAATGTGGCGCGTACAATTTAAATGGATGTACTTAAACATAGTCACAAACAATGATCTTACAGAAGAGTACAGGACAGTTTTGGCGATTGATATGAAGAAGAGACGGGCGGCTTTGTACAGGGAAGCACCGTTTTACAGGTGCAGAATTCCAGGGGAGGAGTGTCGTGGGTTTACTGGAGAAAATTTGTCCAGTTTGGCCGCAGAGGGTATGAACTTGAAAGGGGGAGTTGTGGATTTTGTAATGGGAGTGAAATGCGTGGAAAAGCCGGAAATACAGCGTGTTGAAAGCAGCTTTTTCAATCTGTCAACAGACCCAAGAGAAAATGACCTTGTTGTTCAGCAGTTTGATGAAGGCAAGAGTTGTGTCATGATGATATACAATTATCAAGTTCCTGGCAGCTTGATAAAACGCTGGACACTGCTGATGCTGTGCAAAAATAAAAAGACAATATACGTAGTGAACCCTGTGAGAAAAGGAGAGCCCAAACTCTAACTGAAAAACCGTCTCCACCAGCTGTTCGTTGAACACACAAAAAATTCAAACAGTTGGAAAGTTGATGAGAAGTGGAAGTTTGAAACTGTAAACCACAAAGTGACGCCCACTGACGGCCTCTACTGTTTGGAGTACGCTTTCAGCTTGATAGAGAGTCACCCCAACATGCCCTCAGAGCTGAAATTGAGCTTCAAATCGAGCGACTTGTGAAGAAAGTACTTTGCCGTGCTGCACAACATGGATAAGCAGTTTTTGAATCAACTGATGGCAGCTTGTAAAAAACAATATTGCAAAATATTAAACAACAGATTTCCATTAAAACCTCAACATGATTCAGGACCTTCCAGTTCAGAAAAACAGCATACTCCTGAGTGTGAGATTGAAAAAGGTGTGACAACTGAACAGCGTCATGGTTCAGAACAAGCTCAAAGTTCTCACACGCAACAGAAGCAACTTTTTGTAATGCACACCCCTGAGAAGGAAGCACCCTGTTTGTCCGATGCAGACTTGAACACCTCAGAAACTCAGGAGCCCTCCCCCTCGGATCAAAAGCAACTTTCTCACCCGCAACAGCAATGCTCAACCTCACACCTGCGCGCCTCCTAGATGAGAGAAGCTGCAACCTCAAAGGGACAAGCTTGCGTGTTGCGTTCAACTAGGCGACAACAAGGTTCCAACTTGCAACTTAAGGAGGAAAGAGACTACCAGAAGACTGTTGACAATATTTGTATAAACAAGCACTTAGACGAGAAAACAAAAGACTACTGGGTTGATAGCTTTGAGAGGAGACGGGAACAACTTTTTTAAAGTTCTAAAACATTCTTTAAATACAGAACGTCTGATGGTTTTTCAGGCTTCTTTAATGGACTTGAACTGATGAGCCTGTCAGTTGAAAATGAAGAAGTTATAGGCGAAATTATCAACTTTATAATTAGTCTGAAGTGCAGAGAAAAACCAAAAGTACATTATATGACAACTATTTTGTTTACTATATTATTAAAACTTTAAGATGCAAGAGAGTCAAGGAGCAAAAATGCAAAAAGTCCTCGTGTTATTCCAGAGTTTGAAGAAAACAAAAGCTCTGCCATTATGGTCTACAACAAAGACTATGGCATTGAACAACTGACGGTCAAAAACACTAGATTCTGGTGATGCTGTGCTAAATTACAAAGACAATATACACAATAGACCCTGTTGATGAAAAAGGGGCCATATCTAAGGCACAATCTCCACCAGTGGTTCACAAAATTTACAAAGGGATCTGACAGCTGGGAGGTAGATGATATGAAACTTGTTGGGATTTCAAGGACATTAAATACGACACGCAAAAAGATGATACAAGCTGCGGTCTTTATTGCATGAAATATGCTCTTGATCTCATTGAAAGTTATCCCAACATACCCAACAGGTTGGAGATGAGTTCGAGGCCTATTGAGTTGAGGAGAGAGTATTTCGCCAGGTTGTTGCTGAACGCTGATGAGGAGTTTAAACAACAACTTGACAGTGAGGGCAATCAGCAACAAGAACAACAACAAAGTTCCAGATTACAAAAAGCTCCAAAATCACAAACTTTTATACCCCCAACATCAAAACCGCAAAACTTATTGGCTACAACCACGATTTCAAATCCTCAAACTTTTGTGTCAGCACCAGAAATTTCAAAACCTCAAAATGTCATGTCTGTTGCTGTGACGTCACAAAGACAGCTTTTTATACAGTCTCAGCCAGTTTTGAACCATCAAAATTTTATGTCTGAGATATCGCAATAAGAGTCAACCAAACTAGTACCATGTGAAGTTAGGTTGAAGAGGCTCACGTCTAAAGAGATAGTATGCGCACAACAAGGGCAGAGTTGAGCTTCAAAAAACAAAAGTTGCAGCTCTCTTCTGTGTCACAACGCTTTCATCAGAAGCAGAATTAAGTGTGACATCACAGTAGATGACATCACAGAACATAATATTCTATGACGTCACAATGAACTTTTTGTTCTTCCATAAAATGTGCTTTTTGTATTAAGAAATCCTAGGAAAATATTGCATGTTAATAATTACAATTTTTTATTGTGCTAATTTTTGATCATGTATTAAGAATGAATTTTGTAAAAATTACTTGTGGTGCTTACTAATTTTCTAGTATAATTAAAATTTATCGAAATATTTTTGAATTGAATATTTGAGTTTGATATGTAATGAACTGTTAAAGTGTTCACTTACTTTGAGATGCTCCTTATGTTTTGTATAAAAAACTACATATTATTTTAAACTGTTTAAGTTGATTATAAAACAAACCAAAGTAATTTAAGATTATGTTGTCAACTGCTAACTGTTTGAGCAAAAATAAATGGTTTTATTATTATTTTTTAGAAAATATTAAAATTATAAACTACGGTTGTTTGTGCTTTTGTACTTAAATTATAAATGCTTTCGTATTTTTATAAAGTATGTTATATCTCACAATATTTCTTAACTTTTTACACTGAAAAAATAGCCGTTTATCACTGCAAAACTTTTAGCATTCCTTTTTGAATACGTATTTAATTTATACTTAGATTCAAGACCTGTTCATTTTTAAGTTGACATAGGTGAACATGTGTCTTATATAAATTAAAAAATTCAATGAACTAAACTATATTAGAAAATACTTTATTTTCATTTTTTGAAGTCTTTACATTGAGCTTGACTAAATCTTTTTATATTGTTTTAGTTTAATATTTTAGTTAATTTATTATAGTGAAATTCGAACCAATCATGTTAGATTGTACTTTCACAATTTTTTTTTTCAGTGTTAGAAACATTAAATTGTAGTAAAAAAAATGGGTCCAGCAACTAATTATTAAGTTGGTAGATATACAGTATTTGTAACAATAAATAGCTGAATACTTTAATGTAAAGTTTTCCTAAATTTTTTAGGAACTTATTTATTTAGACATTAAAATACAAAATTGTTTACTTGAGTCTTAAGACTACTTATACAATAATCACCACAATAAGTAGTAGTAAAAATGTTAGTGGTTAAACTAATCTTCTATTTACATTACTAGGCAGATTTAGGGTTTCATTAACAGGCATTTATACACATGTTGTATACATCACAAAAGAGCTTCATTAGATAGTTAGCGATGATGATAAATTATACTACAAATAAATTCAATAATTTCTAGTAAATTTAAAAAATAGTTTAACATAAATAAGCAGGATATTTAAAAATTAACTCTAATAAAAAAGTTCTGGGACACTTAAGGGCATAAGGGAGTTCAACTTTTTTTTTTGTTTTACTAGAAATAACAATGGCTCTTATATGAAAGCTTTAAGTACAAACTAACAGCCAGTTTTTATAGAAATAAAAATAACATTAAAAATTTAAGATATTATTTGTTTTTAAAAAAGTTTGCTGTGTATGGACTGCAAATTTTTGTGGTCATTTTTCTTGGAAATTTTAAAATTCACTAAAAATCTATCTTATTCTTCATTTTTTGAGCTAGAAACTTTGAGGAACTGTTCTTTTTATATTTCAAAAGACTTTGAATTTTCGGGTTTTAAAAATATTAAAAAAATAATATTTTTAGATAAAAAAACAAAATAAAACAGGTAACTTTTTTTTTAATACTTTATTTTTCAAAAAAAAAATCCTGCATTAAATATTTTTTAAACTTAATAATGGACTTTCTGTGAAAATTTGAAGAAGATTGATTTAAAAATGTAGGAGGAGATAGATTTTTTAACGAAATGGTCTTTTTCACGTTTTAGGTTTGCTCCTTCCATTAGGAACCTATTGAGGTCACGACTTCAATCGCAGATACCTCAAAAATTAAATTGAACTTTTTAAAGCGGTCAAACATTTCTAATAGCACAGATAAAACTCTATAAAACAAGACCAATTTTTAAAAATCAAGGTGGACCTCCTATGCCATTAAACTAATATTTAAATTAAAAGGAGAAGAGTTGTCATACCAAAAAATGTATGAAATCAAAAGTATAATACAACTTTAGGCGACCAATTTATGAAAGTAGAAAAGAAATAATTGAGCTTATTCAAAAAATGTCTAGACTTTAATAGGTGACAGTTTAAAACATGCTTAAATTTTTAAGCTTTAATCAAAATCTTTTGAGTATAATAGATTGAAGGATTTTAAAAAATATTTACATTATTTCTTCATGGTTTCAAAATTAAATTTTTAACAACTTATTAAAATACAATTTATTGAATTATCTTAAAGTTACTAAAACTTACAAAATACTTGAATTTACAAAACAATACTTATTTTAAGTGTTTTAGTGTCAATAAAAAAATTTGAAAAAACATAGAAAAGGCAAAATTTAAAAAAGTGTTAACACTGGCCCTAATTTAAATGCTTATGTGTATACTATAAGATACTGTTTATGCAAAATAACAAATTTGAATAATTTTTTAGGTATAATCAGTTTTGTAAAAAGTTTCTGATACAAACATGTGAGAAAGAAGTTTTTCATGACTATAACCTTAAATTTCAAGACTTAATATATATATGTTTCCTTCTTATTTTTAATAATTTTTAGCATGTTATTTTGATTTTAAAACATTTTATTGATACTGTTTTGAAGAAATATTGACAATAAAAACTTTTTAACCAAAAGATAGAATAAGTAATTCTTTTATTTACTAAAAATTAAATCCAATGGAAATTTATAAACTCCTTCCCACAAACTTTAATTACTTTTTCAAGAATTCTAAACTACCAAGAAAAATGCTGTAAATCGTAGGTTATAAAATAAAACTAATAAAACGAATTTACAAACAAAGAATTAGTAATATATACTTAATCACACTTATCAATACAAAGTCTCAAATTTAAAACTAGTTCTCATTTTTAGATAAAAAGAAGGTTCAAAAGTTTATAACTATTTGTTGTAAATTAATATTTTGATATTAAAATTCATACTGTAACTAAAAATAAACTAAAATTTTAGGAAAAGGGACTCATTTTGTAAAATTATTAATTTTACATTATGTTTTTGGACTACTTTTGTTGTTTTCACTAAGCTTTTTTTAATTTAAAGTTTAACTACAAAACCCACATCTTTTCTACTAATCTTATTTTAAAAACATATAACTACATAATTATAACTCATTTTGAAATATTTCCAATTTTTGTTTAAAAGTAGTTATTGTTAACTCAAAAAGTTTTACAAATCCAGATGGAAACATCAAATATAATTCCTTGTTATTATATAATTAGCAAATGGTATCATGTTTGTATTTTTTATTGATTTATTGATTATTAACATAAGCAACCTTGTATTGATTTATAAAGCTTATTGAAAATAGAATACATAAGTATACAAAAAGATATACAAGATACACAATTTCAATAAAACTAGATATGTTTCGAGCAATTCTCATCAGTAAAGTACAAAGCTAACAAGATTGAAGATTTTAAAAACTTATACAACAACCAAGTAATCAAAATATTAATAAAATATCAAAGCAATTAGTAACAATTTAAATCATTTAAGTTTACCTGCGTGAAAATTAATCTACAGTAACTAACATTAATGTAACAGAAGCTATACACCAATTAAATGAAAATAACACTTATAAAGTATTACGAACATAAAGAAACAGTATAGTCAAAATATTTTTGCTTACATAAATTAAAAAATTATAGAAGCTACAAATATCTTGAATCTGGAATTTTAATTTACTCAAGTAAATTAAAGACAGTTATCATTTTGCTAAATTTAATATTTATGTGAAAGAAGTTGTAATTAAACAAATGAGTAAAATTATAAAGGTCAATAGTAAAAATTGAAGACCTTGATATTGCTAAAGTTTGGTATTTTAGCTAGATATAATGTTTTTAATCATTCTGAACAACAGTTGACAAAACAAAAGAGCTTTAAGTCTTGGCATTAATTTTTCGCTCTCTATAAAACATGTGAATAAGGAATTTGCTTTTTTATGATTTGAGTGCTCTTACATGCAACTTTGTATGTTGAAACCTAGATCTATTAATGAGGAAGCTGTTAAAATTATTTTTTTTGCCATCTTTGGCAACATAATTATAGTAAATCAAAACATGAAATAAGTAGTATGTTGGATTTCTTTGAAATAAGAATTTAAGGTCAAGGGTTGAAAATTGAAAATAACTTGGTAATTTCTAAACCGGACAAGTGAAATGGGTGTATTAATGAACAAATCTGACTATTTTGAAAATATGGATGTTATTAGTGGAATTTCACCAAAATTAAAAATTTTAAGCCCAGCAAAAGAATTGGACAATATTGAAAAATTGAAAGCAAATTTATTAAGTTTCTAAGACAGTTATTGGCCAAGAATAAAACTAGTGAATCTACATACTTAGTTAAACTGGTTGAGTTTACCCCATGTTTGTAAAGGTTTTGTAACATTCCTTTGAGGCCTATTTTATATATGGCAAACTCAGCACAGCATAAATTAATGAAGTTTTCAAACGAGTCTTGAACCAGTGTTGAAACACTTTTCAGCATATTCTTAAAGGGTTCTTTTATATTCGCTGACAAAATTGTAGATAAGGGAGCAAATAATACGTTTATTGCGTTGTTTGACATTAAAAGTCTTTTTACTAAAGTGCTGTTGGAAGATGTCTTTAAAGTTCATTATCGTAAATCACTGATTCCCAACCTTTTTGTTAATCAGCACCCCTAAAACACTCTGATTTGTTCTCGCACCCCTTACAGTACATGAAAAGATTTATTTAAGAATAATTTGAAAGAGAATAATATAGATTTATTTATCTAAGTTTTTAGATTGCGTACTATACTAATAAAAAATTAAATATATGGATATTCAAAAATACAACAAACCAAAACAACATTTTTTCCTAAGGTAATAAACATCAGAACTCACTCTCCCCACTGCAACGATAAACGTTTTTTGAAGGTCAAGCAAGTGAGTTTTGAGCTCATCACTTGTTATTCTACCTGCCCTATTTTTAAATTAATTTTAAATTACTTAAATACCTATTAGTCATACAAATTAAAAAATATATATATTCTCAAACAGAAAAAAATATTTTTTAAAATTAATTCTATATCTTAAATTAAAAATCTCCTAACAACACACTAACATGGTATTTAATGAAAAATATTTTAGCTATATTCGATATTATTTTGTATAGATTAAGAATTTAATTTAAAATACGTTTTAAATAAATTTTATCACTCTTTTGTTCCAAGACAAAAAAAAGCATTTTAATATAAATTAGGCACTAAAAAAAATAAAATCAATTGAGCTAGCCTAAGCTATTTTAAATTTAGAACTGTACACTTACATTAGTGAAAAACTTGTAAAAAAACGTTAGTATTTAAAAAATTATAAAATATATAAAAACCTTATATTCAGGTAATTGTAGAAACGTTTTTGTAAAGCAACAGTTAAAATCCAAACAACAACGAATTTATTATAGAGTTTGCAAGCTTCATCAAGATTATACAATAAGACGTACTAATCAAAATTTTTCATATGATGTATTTGCTTGTTAGCTTTAAAAGACAGTTTCGGCTTTCAGTCCCCCAAATTAAAGAAAATGTCCTTATTAGCCATCTCACAACACCTAGAATGCTGCTTCACGCCACCAAAGGGTGCGAGCACCCCTGGTTGGGAAATCCTTGTATAAGATTAGTAAGCCTTAATAAACATTATTAATTTAAGAAAGCTTTTAAAACTTGCAACTTCATGCGTTAAGATTAGCTTCAACTCCTTTATGTTCTCACAACAAGACGAGATAGCACTTTGTACCAACACAGTTAACATATTTATGGATTGTATTGAGTTATAAGTATTTCTGCTTTCAAAAATAAATTATTGTACCTCAGGTATCTTGATGATTGTTTTGTGTTGGTCAGAAGCAAGAAAATAATGGATGAATTTTTCGAATAATGCTCATAAATCTATCACTTTCACTATAGCAAAATAAAATAATAATGAGCTTGCTTTTTTGAATGTACAACTTCAACGAGAGAAAATATATCGGTGTATAGAAAGAAAACCTACAGTCTGTTATTTGAATTTTCAATCAAACTATAGTTTAAGGAGAAAAGTAAATCTAATCAGAACTCTGCATCATGGTGCACATAAAATTTGTTCCCTACTAAGTGATATCAAACAGATCAAGTTACTTTGAACAAAAATGTGAACCAAAAGCTAACAAAACAACTCATTTACATTTAAAAAAATAGAATAAAATAAAGGCATTAGAACCTGAAAAATGAAAAGTTACATAAAAACTCCCATTTATTAATAAATGCTCAGAAATGTTAGAAAAGAAAATTAGACAAATGATAAGGAAAAATTATTACGTAGCAAACCCTAGAATCGCCTTGACCTCCAAACTATTGACAACAGGTGGTAAGGATCCAATATCAAACTTAAATAAAAGTATGGTAACTTACCAATACAGCTGCTTTAGTAAAGCATCCTACATTGGACTAACAACAAGACACCTAAGAAAAATGATAAAAGAGCATGTCCCAAAGAGTGTAGAAAGTTTTTGCTTTTAAAAAAAGAAGGATGATATAATGGTCAAAGTTATAATTCTATCTAAACGTTTATCCATTGCAGAACATTTAGTTAACAATTCAACATGTGCAAACACTTATAATCTAAATAGATTTAAAATAACCAAAACTTGTAGTAATGTTTTTGATTCGATTAAACAAAAAGCTATTTGCATTTTGTTTAGGAAACTTGTTTCATGTAAACAAAAATATTTTGACTATAATATTACTTTATTTTTGTAAAACTTTATAAGTGTCATTTTTATTTTATAGATGTATAGCTTAGTGTAGATTAATTATAACGTAAGTAAACCTAAACAATTTTAGTTGTAATTAACTGATTTTTGTCTTTAAAAAATATGTTGATTATTTTACGATTACTTGGTTACTATAAAGTTTGTAAATACTTATCTCTTGCTAGCTTTGTACTCTACTGATGAGAATTACTCGAAATATATCTAGTTTTAATGAAATTGTGTGTCTTGTATATCTGATTGTATAATTACTTGTCAATTATATTCCAATATTTGAGAAAGAATACATAACCACGTAAAGTGAATACGTATTAATTAAACACTTAAATTTTTTCTGTAATTATATACTGCTTTACTTTTTACATAACAAAAAACAATTATTTTTACATCAACCATTCTAAACTTAGTACACCAAAATGTAGGTAAAAATTAAGTTAATTTTATAGAATACTGACCAAATAACTGTTATTAAATAGAGTGTTAATCTTTACACAACAACACTTTTTAATAAATATAAAAATTAATTTTAATATTAACGCTTTATTTCTAGAAAACTAACTTGTAGCTGTATTGGTAAGATGGGTTTGAATTAGAACTAAAAACTTTTGTATAAAATATATTTAAATAAATATTTTCTAATATATTTAAAACAAAACTTTTATCCTTAACCAAAACACTTAGAAACTAACATTGTATAATGAAAGCTTTTTATACTATAAAATAGGTTAAATAGATAAAATAAAAAAGATTGAAACTTTAAACTTTTTCAAAACAAAGTTTAAAAAATCAACTTAACAATGTTTATTTTTAGTAGAGCAAGTATTTATTAGAATTAAGTCACCCTTCATACTTGTCAGTTAAACTAAATAATTAATTCTGAACACAGAAAAAACGTTTACTTATCACAAGTTAAAATTTCACGCTTGAGTAATTATGTAGCAATTTTCTCATACAAATATAGCAGCAATACTTAATTGAAGTAAAATTACACTACATGTAACTTTTGTTTATTTATCTTAAGTTCAGTAACTTCCTAAAATACGTTAAGAAAAAGTAAAAAAACAAATTAAGAATAATTGTTTGTGGAAACTCTACTATTCCTTACAAAAGTCGTAAAACTAATCATTATACATGTTTTAAATATCTAACTATTTCAATTAGTAATTATACTCTTTATTTTTTACTTAATAAAATAAAATTAATACCTTGAATACGTTTTAATTCAAAAATATTACAAAAAACTTCAATTTGAAGTGTTATAATTAACTAAATAAGTTCGAAAATTGTTATCGTTTGTTACAAAACCAAACAATAAATTGTAAGTAAAATTTTCATGGCTAAATGAAATATTGTTTAATATTTTAGAATTATTTTCGTAAAATATTAAAATTTTCTAAAAAAATTTCAATTTTTTTACTTCATAAAGAATTTAAAGCTTTTCTTTCATATATTTTTTATTAAATTATTAAAATACTACACTTTAATTTATAACTCGCATAAGTTTTATTGAATTAGTTTTTATTTACATTTCATTTAAAGTACAGTAAAAAAAGTTTTACTTTTTATTTTTTCAAAATAAAAGTTTTATTTTTTTCTAACCTATACAATTTATATACAAAATTAACTTATGGTTACATAATAGAAAAACTACTTTCAATTAAATAAAAGTGAAAAAAAAGCTTACAATAGAACAGAATATATAGGATATCTGACTATTTTATGCATTGCTAGTATTTAAAAACAAACATTGCTTTTCGTTTGTATCACTATTTAATATAAAGAATATTAAAATTTTTGAAACAATTTTTCTAGCTAGAATAAGTTTTTTTTTTAAGATCAGTTATAAGCACTACAAAATATAAATATCAAATAAGTAGAAAAAATAAGAAACTATCAGAGTTTGAAAATTTAATACTGTTTGATGTTTAATTTCAATCCAATTATAAAACTAAATTAATTATTGCATACTTTCAAAGAAAGTAAAAAAGTAAAAATTAAAGCTTGCATACATAGGCTTAAATTCTAAGAGATTAAAAAAACTGCAATGTTATAAAATTATTAACATTAATAATAAAACAATCAAAAAACATAACTTAGTATTTATCAGCTTATAATACTCTAGAATGAATATTTGGTTATAAATTTCGAACACTGTTATACTTTAATATTAAAACATCAAGTTTATCATTTCAAGTAAATATTAACAAAAGTAGTTTTTAGTAGCAAGCTTTGAAAATAAAACAGTTATGGATGAACAATTTTCATCTACATGAAAATAGTGTGTTTAGTACATGCAGATGTTATACAAGCAACTAGCAAATGTATAAAAACCACTTTTTTTTTATTGTTTCCCTGTATCAAAAACAGCAGTTAGTTTGATTTGAGTTATTACAGATATTTTGGATCCAATTCTTATGTTTAATGTTTTAAAAGCTATTTTTAATAAAAAAAAATTGTACTTAGAGAAATTAGTTAATTAGTTTTTTGTTACATGTCAAAAATTAGATTACTTACTTTATAGTTTATGCGTTGCCCAGTTGATAAAAAATTTGTGATCTACTACAAAATGAAATAGTGATGTAATAAAACAACTTTATTTTTATAAGTAATTATTAAGCTTAATAAAGATTAATTCATTGATCATACCAACATAAAAGAAAATAAATAAAATGTGGATTGAAAAATAACAAAAATACAACAAAAACAAAACTTTAAATATTTTATTAGATCATTGAAATTTAGTAATGTGAAATATTTTAAGGTTACAATAGTTAAAAATCTACCGAAACTATTCTACAATTAAAATGAAAACATTGCAAAATTCAAAATTATCCATCAGTTGTTTATTTTTAGAAAAGTTTTAGTTTGTTCTAGATTTTAGCTTTTTTTAATTTCTTTACAAAGTGAAAAAATAATAATAAAAAGTGTTGACCTAAAAATGGTCAAATAATATTTATAAACACTAAAAAAAAATTAAGAAATTTAAAAATTTATTAAGAACTGATAAATCTTATTTTTAATTCAATGGTGTGATTTTATAATCTTCCTAACCCACAAATAAATTAACTTCATTAAACAATACTTGAAAAGCATGCTCGGATTAACATAAAAAAGAACAAATGGTATATAATAAACTCACTTCTAAATGACTATGAAAATTTCTCTAAGAGCCTTAGTTATTTTATAAATTTTCAGTGCCAAACACGAGCTTAGTAGGGACACAATTAGTTAGTTCGATAGTACTGAGTTTGATGCAAACCTAATTACAGAAGAACAAGTAAAAGTCATAAGCAAGCTGCAAGGGGAGATTGAATATCAGCAGAGTTTGTGTGTTCAGAGGTTAAAATGCTTTAAAAAACTGTAAACCATAAGCTGGAAGTATATAAGAAGTGTATTCATATTCACAGCTTACAAGTTTAAAATGTATAATTTCAAAAACTAACAGGAAGTCTGTCAAAGACCAAGCACTAATGATGTCCACATGTAAATTTAACAAAACTTGTGCATTTTTTTTGAAGTAAATAGTTTTTAGAATCTATGGTAACCTAATAGATGTAAAATCTTAAGTAATGAATTCATACTCAATATACTGTGAGTTTTGTAGGTTGGAAAAATATTCACACACAATACCAAAACACAAAATGAGCAATTACAAAGTATTTGTCCACAAAATGACAACTTCTGTACTCTAATAGGTAGAACAGAATACTTAAAATTTTCATTTGTTTTTTAATTTTTTATTTAAAATAAGTCTTAGATCTTATTCTAAATTCAATCATTTAGTTGTAAACTAATTTTTACAGGAAAGTAAAGGCTTTAAATATATAAATATAAACAATTAGCTTATTCAATTCAAACTTGGAAAATTACATATAGCAATGAATTTGTAGAAGTTTGAGATATTTTGTTTTGCTTGGACTTTGTCTAAGCTTAAACACATAAAAGCAATTTTTTAAAAGACTACAGAGATCTTTTGCATGGAACTAGATCTTTCAAAATCATATGAGAATATGTTTTACTAAAACACAAGTAAGGGAGTTTATTATATTGAACCTGAATTTAATCTTTGTCTGTATTTCTTATTTGACTGAATATTTTTTAAATCCCAAACATGCACAACTATAATATCCTTAATCATCTTTTTAAAACAGAATGTGATTATTTCCCTAAAATTAAAAACTTGATCCCTTAAAAAGATATACTCAAAGAATCTTAATTTTTTTTTTCCGATTCTTCTTCATAGTCACTTATCAGCCATATCAGTTTTAGAAGTACCCTTAAAGTTTTTCATTCCATGTAAGCTCTTTCAAACAAATAATACGTATGTTAGTATATGTACTAACAGATCAATTCATAGATAAAGGTTGAAGAAAACTAAGTACCTTTGGTGGTTCTTAAATTTTCACAATTACTTACTAAGTTTTAGAACTACATTTAATCTGAAAAAATAATTATATGTAAAAGAAATATAGACAACTTTTATAGAAAATACTAAAACTTTTTTATTTAAAATTAAAAGTTTTTTTTTAGTTTTATTCTTTATTTTCAAGCTTAGCCATAAAGATATAAAATATACTAGTATTATTACACATATTTAGTGCATATAGATAAAGGTTTTAAAATGCAAATTTAGTACTTATGATAACAACTGTTGTTTTTGTATTGCATTAATTTTGTATAAAATTGTCCTATCCTGAGTTTTTTCAAAACCATTTTAAGTCAAGTTATTGAACAAAATTGGTTAAAAATAACAAAATATGAAATCTAAATCAATTAAATCTCATTAAAAATATAGAAAAAATGGTCTTGGATTTTTGGTAATCTTAAAACTGTCTTGATTATTTAAAAAAAAACAAAAAAAAACCTAAACTGGATCAAGACATCAAGAGTTTTTTTTAATTCAAACCAGCCTGAGTCATCCAGAGATTTCAAAATTTCTAAACTGTCTTCAGTTATCCTAAGTGTGAGGCAACCTTAATGAAACAGTTTTTATTACATCATTGTATCAAATAATCTTTTTACTAGTAATTTTTTAAATTTTATATGAAGTTTAGGTAGAAACTTTATTTGTATGCTTTTAGACATTTAATTATACTAATAACACTATTTCAATAACATGTGTCTATAAATTTTATGGTCTGAGTAGAATTTAGTTCAAAGTTTAGTATTTTCAACTGGTTTTTACATCTGTGGTAGTGATTACTTAGATGAACGTTTTAGATTAAAAATTTGGAAAATCTTTGCTTAGAGCAGGGTTTTCCAAATTTTTTTCCAGGTTTTCCAAATTTTTAAAAGTACACATTTCTGGGTCTATTTTTAGTTTTAAGTTAATTTCTATTTGAGAAACTGTGTTAAATAGTATAAAAACATTGAAAAGATACTGTAAAGTTACTTGAAATGGTTTTTAATAAAAAAATTTTTGATGATGACAAAAAATCTTAATTATACGATAGATTTTTTGTATCAAATCAAAATTTTACTACTGAAAATGTTAAAATTATTAAAAATTCCAGGTTTTTCCAGGTTCTTTAGCCTAAATTGTCAAATTCCAGGTTTACAGGTAAAGTGGCAACCCTGTTTATTGCAAATGGCCCCTTTAAAAAAATTAAAAAACCATGGCCCCCTTTAACAATATTACTCATAAACTACCTTTCTTTTTTTTTTTAATCTTAATCTGCAACTCAAGAATATCTAGTGTAAGTTGTAACTTTATAAACTATCATAAAAAACCCATAAGACCCTTTTTTTTTGCCCTTCATCTGCAACTCAAGAATACCTAGTATAAGTTTCAAATTATGACCTCATGGCCCCTCTGTGGCTCCTTAACTGCTCATGGCCCGCCCTCTTACCCCTTTGCTGCTCGTGGCCCCCTGAGTATCTGTCATGGCCCCCAAGGAGGCCACTTGGTCCACTTTGAGAAACCCTGGCTTAGAGTTTTGTGATTTTTTTATACTTTAAACTCCAACCTGTAAAAAGGTTTGATGTTTAGAAGCTAATCTTGTTATGTTTACTTTTGGTTAAATAAACGTAAGTAATTTAAAAGGTACATAATATAAAATCTTTAAGTTTTAAACAATGTTTCTTTTTGATCAAAAGTCAAAATAACTTTTTAATATGAAAAAATAGATAAACAAAAGGAGTAGTCTTATGTGTAAACAAAATTTGACTACAGGGGATTTTTTTTTTTTACAAAACTTACATAGGCCCTTATTTGGAGACTTAAGTTATATACAAACTCATTTGTATTTAAAAGCTTATGTATTATAAATATATAATTTTCAAACTTTAATAACTACATATATAAAGACATTCTTTTTGGTGATTTTAAAGAAATTGACTGTAAATCAAATTTCTTCTTCTTCATTTCTCAAGAAATTGTTTTGAAAAGGTTTCAAATGTTCTTTGCATTAAAAGAAAAACAAACAATAACCAAAAGTTTGAAAACAAAATGAAAATCAAATTATAAAAATTTCTTTCAACTAATGTTTTTTAACATTCAGTCAAGATTAGACTGAGAAAATTTAAAAGTGCTTAGAAACCATTTATTTTAGACTAATTTTAGAATCTGAAAATGTTTATTGTTGCAAAGGGTAGAGCTTGAAATTATTAACAATAGTTTTTTACCTTTTTTTTGTCCTTTTATAATAAGCCAACTTAGCTGAATTATTATTCATTACAATTATAATTATTTAACTCTAAAACATTGACTAAGCTGAAGTTTGAACGATATATAAATATCGGATATATACAATATATAACTGTCTTCTTATCTTCCACGACAAACCTTCATTTTATGTTCTTTTGTTTTAATAAATTAAAATTACGTTCTTGTAAGTCGTCTTAAATGACCAAGTAATTTGCAAACTAAATAAACCAATATTGACGTCATAATCGACTTATAAAAACGAAAAACCCGTATAAATCGTAAATCTACGTCTTACCTTCTTCGACAAACTTTTATTTTATGTTCTTTTGTTTTTATAAATTATAATTATGTTCTTGTAAGTCGTCTTAGATGACCAAATAATTTGCAAACTAAATAAACCAATATTGACGTCACAATCGACTTATAAAAACGAAAAACCCGTATAAATCGTAAATCTACGTCTTACCTTCTTCGACAAACCTTTATTTTATGTTCTTTTGTTTTAATAAATTATAATTATGTTCTTGTAAGTCGTCTTAGATGACCAAGTAATTTGCAAACTAAATAAACCAATATTGACGTCATAATCGACTTATAAAAACGAAAAACCCGTATAAATCGTAAATCTACGTCTTACCTTCTTCGACAAACCTTTATTTTATGTTCTTTTGTTTTAATAATTTCTATTTATGTTCTTGTAAGTCGTCTTAGATGACCAAATAATTTGCAAATTAAATAAACCAATATTGACGTCACAATCGACTTATAAAAACGAAAAACCCGTATAAATCGTAAATCTACGTCTTACCTTCTTCGACAAACCTTTATTTTATGTTCTTTTGTTTTAATAAATTATAATTATGTTCTTGTAAGTCGTCTTAGATGACCAAATAATTTGCAAACTAAATTAACCAATATTGACGTCACAATCGACTTATAAAAACGAAAAACCCGTATAAATCGTAAATCTACGTCTTACCTTCTTCGACAAACCTTTATTTTATGTTCTTTTGTTTTAATAATTTATAATTATGTTCTTGTAAGTCGTCTTAGATGACCAAATAATTTGCAAACTAAATTAACCAATATTGACGTCATAATCGACTTAAAAAAACGAAAAACCCGTATAAATCGTAAATCTACGTCTTACCTTCTTCGACAAACCTTTATTTTATGTTCTTTTGTTTTTAATAATTTATAATTATGTTCTTGTAAGTCGCCTTAGATGACCAAGTAATTTGCAAACTAAATAAACCAATATTGACGTCATAATCGACTTAAAAAAACGAAAAACCCGTATAAATCGTAAATCTACGTCTTACCTTCTTCGACAAACCTTTATTTTATGTTCTTTTGTTTTAATAAATTATAATTACGTTCTTGTAAGTCGTCTTAAATGACCAAGTAATTTGCAAACTAAATAAACCAATATTGACGTCATAATCGACTTATAAAAACGAAAAACCCGTATAAATCGTAAATCTACGTCTTACCTTCTTCGACAAACTTTTATTTTATGTTCTTTTGTTTTAATAAATTATAATTATGTTCTTGTAAGTCGTCTTAGATGACCAAATAATTTGCAAACTAAATTAACCAATATTGACGTCACAATCGACTTATAAAAACGAAAAACCCGTATAAATCGTAAATCTACGTCTTACCTTCTTCGACAAACCTTTATTTTATGTTCTTTTGTTTTAATAATTTATAATTATGTTCTTGTAAGTCGTCATAGATGACCAAGTAATTTGCAAACTAAATAAACCAATATTGACGTCATAATCGACTTATAAAAACGAAAAACCCGTATAAGTCGTAAATATAAGCTGCCAAAACTGTAGTTAAACGATTAAAAAACATATTTAACGATTAATTAAGATTGAACACCATACAAATAAAATAATTAACTTAGATAAGTAGGAGCAAATAAAAACACGTTTTTCTGTACTGTACTTTTAGACCTTATCAAAAACCCCTGAGATACTACTGCGTTTTTTAAATATTATTTCAACATAAATTGATAAAGTTTTTTATGTTTCATCCATGAAGGTTTTACTTTAAGTACTTAAATAATCAGAGAGCTTCTAAAAAGGCGTTTTAGACTTTTGTACTTTATTGAACCACTTAAGATTCTGATACGTTTTTCATACTTTTTTAACATAAACTTAATGAAATTTTACAGTTTTATTTATCTAACCTTTATAAAAGTATAGCGATAAAAACGTGTATAAAATAACAAGTTTTAAACAATTTTAATCGGTATGTTACGACCTAAGATAAAAAGAACGTTGAATTTTATAGACAAACTTAATGAAATATAATGAAAATATAATGCAAAAAAGAAATCCACTTGAAATTATTTTACATTAAGTTAAATTAAAAATTAAATTAAATTAAAAGAAATTAAAAATTATAATCTTCATGAAAAGAATCTTCATCACCATTTTTCAAATAACCGCAATGTCCACAAAACCACTTAAAATTCTTAAAAGACTCGAATGGAGAATCATTGTAAGGAAGGCAATTGAAATGGAACCACTTTTTACAATTCTCACATCCCAACTAAAAATTAAAGTTTGAGTAGTTAATCAATAAGAACGTTAGTAAAAAACAACTATTGATATTCTATATATTAGTTCGGACTGACAGCAATACAAAATTAATAAAAGTTCACTAACCCACTTTACCTTTTCGTTCTTCTTTTTCTTACGCAACGCAGGCTCATCTCTTCTACATTTGTAGCATTTAACTTGATTCACGACTGTAAATAGAATATACGTAAAACTTGATCATTATATATTGTTTTAAAATGTAATGCCTGATCAAAATTTTTATTTATTTCGCTTAGTAGATGTTTAAATATTATTAGTTTACCTCCGTCCTTTATTAGGCTTGTGGCAATTTCTAAGCGTTTTGAATTAAGTGGTTCGCAGTTAGTTTCGACATGTATGTCTGTTACAGACTGAGGAAAACAAGATATAAATTGTTCTGCTGTCTGAAAAGTTATATTTGCACTTTCAAAATACTATAAAATATATTATATAACTAATATAATAACTAACTGCAAAAATAGAATCTAGAGAGAATAACTGTTAGTTTTTCAGAAGCTTATAAAAGTACCAAAATATACCTCTATTACGTGTACTCCACAGCTAACTCCGTCTTGCTGTAAACTATGCTCAAAACCAACAGCTCGAAATTGGTGTGCTTCATCTAATAAAACTTTTTCGCCTTTAAGTTGTTGTCTATTTAAAGTAAGTGCCAATAAGAATAAGCTGAAAACTTAAAGCTGTAATATTAATCCTAACTTCAAGTTTAACATTATTTATAAACTACTGCTGAAGGTTATTAAAACAATAAAAAAGTTTAGGTTATAGCGTTAACCTTTTAGTTGCTGGCTACTAACGATAAGTGCTAATAAAAAAATGCTGACCACTTGAAGCTATAAAATTATTCTTAACTTAAGTTTTAACATTACTTACAAACTACCGCTAAATTTTTTTATAAACTACAGAAAAACTTTGTCTGCAATTTTTTTTGGTTGTTTTTTTTTACAACAAATGCTAATAAAAAAATTCTGGAAACTTGAAAATATAACAATTTTTGTAAGATAAAATTTCAAATCGTTTATAAACTAATGCTATTCTAAATATTTTAAACTATAACAGTATCAACTTACTTTAGGTTTGATATCAATGTATTTCCTCTGATTATCTCTTGTTGTAATTCTTGTAAAGAATCAAAAACGTAGACAGTTTTATTTTCTGACACAAACTAATAAAAAAGTGCTGAATTTATTTTTTAGATGATATAATTTATACTTTTTCCTAACATATTTTGTATAATGCATGGTCAAAAAATTATTTAAAATAAAGCTGCTTTCTATTTAGTATAGCATGTTTGTAGTACTATTATTAAAATGCAGAAAACTAAAAACATACATAACTAAATCTAATGTATATAATAAAAAGTTTATTAGTCCTACAAGACTGTATAAAATACATAAAACTAAAAACTGACATAACTAAGTCTAATCAAATGAAAATAAACTTTTGTTAGTCATATACAAAGAAAGCTCAAAACAATGAAATCCTTGAAATTGTTATTGCTAAAACAAGCATTTAAAGCTAATTATAAGTCAAAAATAAGATGCCGAAATTAAACCTAAACAAATAATAGTTTGTTACCCGATTTAATTTAAACCCGATTTATACGGGTTTTTCGTTTTTATAAGTCGATTATGACGTCAATATTGGTTTATTTAGTTTGCAAATTATTTGGTCATCTAAGACGACTTACAAGAACGTAATTATAAATTATTAAAACAAAAGAACATAAAATAAAGGTTTGTCGAAGAAAGTAAGACGTAGATTTACGATTTGTACGGGCTTTTCGTTTTTTTAAGTCGATTATGACGTCAATATTGGTTAATTTAGTTTGCAAATTACTTGGTCATTTAAGACGACTTACAAGAACGTAATTATAATTTATTAAAACAAAAGAACATAAAATAAAGGTTTGTCGAAGAAGGTAAGACGTAGATTTACGATTTATACGGGTTTTTCGTTTTTTTAAGTCGATTATGACGTCAATATTAGTTTATTTAGTTTGCAAATTATTTGGTCATCTAAGACGACTTACAAGAACGTAATTATAATTTATTAAAACAAAAGAACATAAAATGAAGGTTTGTCGTGGAAGATAAGAAGACAGTTATATATTGTATATATCCAATATTTATATATCGTTCAAACTTCAGCTTAGTAAAACATTGTAGTTTTCGGTCTAAATTATTATTTTTTTTTATTTAAAGTAAAAGGCAAGTGCTAGTTAGGTCAATGACTTTTTAGTTTGTTTGTAAAATAGTGCTTCCGACTTAATATCAACGTCGAAAAACATATTTATGATCTAAAAAATGAGATATAATAGAATATATGTGTGAGCAACAAGTGATGTTAAGTAAAGAAACTTGTGGTAAATTTATAAATATTATACCAATTTATTCTTGCAATACCAACTTAAAAGAACTAAGGTCCCTAAGCTAGCATATATTAACGTACAGTTTAATTTATATTTTTATAATTAATCTTAATTAAATTATAATTAATTTTTTTACTTAAATTGCTTAATATAATTTATCAGACAAATTTTTGGTAAAAACGTTTTTGTTTTTATGGTTGAATGACCACACAATATTCAAAATGTTCAACATTTCGCGTGAAAATATACAAGCTTTTCTAGAAGAACAAATTGACTCGAGTTATAACAAAGCATTTACATCAGGATTTCCCCTACTTGGGGTGCGAGTCAGCATACCAATGGGTGCGAGAAGGCTTTTAAATTTTGTTAGGAGATTTTTCTTTGACTTGGGCGAGTGTAAGCCTAAATTTCTTTTACTAAACAAAACAAAACTATCAAATTTTAAACCTTACAAGCAATTCAAATCATATAAAAAAATTAAAGTTTTAATTTTTACATCATACTCTATTTGCATAGCTTTAAAATCAATAACAATTTAGTCGTGGTTTTTAGTTTGACTGTTCGTTTACAAAAAAAACTACTACCATTACCTAAATCTAAAGCTTGTTATAGTTATATATCTTTTAAAACCCCTTTTTTTTTACAAGCTAGAGACTAATGTATGTGTATAGTTTTAATTGAAAATATTACTTTGGCTCTACATGTACAGTTGATTTTATAATTTTTTAGTACCTAATTCATATTGAATTGTATAAAGTATTTTTTTAAGTATAAACTTAATTTTTATTTACTCTTTTGGTGCCTTTTCCTCACTTATCATATTATATTCAGATATAAAAAAACAAACTGACGAAGTCATAGACCAAAGCATTGTTTCTGTTAAATAAATCGTAATAAATATGTGCAGTTTTGTTTTACTTGAACTAAAACAACTGAAGGTTTGCAAAAAGCGCAATGCATGTTTTGTAATTTTGTACTTTCAAGCGGAAATTTGAAGCCTTCTAAGTTTCGAGAACACTTTAACAACCAACATAGTGGAGCAGATGTTCCAGGTCATGATGTTGAATCAAAGAAAGCAAAAAGGATCCGATTTGAATCACGAGGAACACTTCCAAAATTGGGTATTGTATCTGCTGACAAACCACTTTCAGTGGCTTCATACCTTGTGTCGTATAACGTAGCCAAAACCAAGAAGCTCCATACAATTGCTGAAGAGGTGATAAAGCTATGCGTATTATGAATGACAAAAATTGTTCTTCGAATAAAAGCTTTTAAAAAGCTTGAAAAAGTGCCGTTATCAAATAATAATCAATAAATATTAAAAAATAATTCAGAGTCAAATTAGTGGTTTAAATACGGATATTTTTGACCAAGTTAACGCTGATATCAAAATTAGTCCCTTGAAAATCTCTCAGTTGGACAAACCAACCAATTTTGAAAATTTCAGTCAACTGATCGCATTAGTGAGATACGTGCATGATTGAACATAACTCTTATTTTGTGAAGATCTGAAGAGAACCACCAAAGCAAAAGACACCGTCCAATAAGTGAAGTTTTCTTTTTGCAAAACATAACCTAGACTTCCAAGTTATTGGTTCTGTGTGTACTGACGGTGCCCCTGCTGTGTTGGGAAATAAGTCGGTTTTTTTTTTTTTTGATTTTTTAAGACAATATATTTTGCCCTTGAAGGCATTTACTGTTTTCTTCATCGACATGCTTTAGCATCAAAAACATTGATCTCAAAATTAAAAAATGTCATTGATACTTCTGTGAAAACCATCAACTGGACTAGAGGTCGTGCTCTTAACACTGCCTTTTTAAGTCGTTGTGTCAAGATTATAGTGAAAAACATTTAGTTTTACTTTTCCATACGGAGCTTCGTTGGCTATCACGTGGAAGAGCTTTAAAGCGCTTTTTTAATTGCGAAGCAAAGTCAAAGCTTTTCTTAAAAAACGTGACTATGACCATACCAAAGAAATGGAGTCAAAAGAATTTAATCATTATTTCCAGCTTTATTAATAACCTGAGTGTTTCTATGCAAGGTAAAAACATAAACATTTTGAATATTGTGAAGTGTTAAATGCTTTCAAAGAAAAGTTACTTCTCTGGTGTCGAAAAACTAAAAGAAGCAGTTTATCAAGTTTTCCATCACTCGAAGAAGTAACTCATAAAGATGAGTCTTTAATTACAAATGTGCGTGAATAAATTATAAATATTTTGGATATACTATCCAAGTCATTTGATTGAGTAGAAGAGTTGGAAATATCTGAAGACTGGATAGTTTTCCATATTCTTTTAGTTTGTATTATATGCCGGATAATGAATCGTTAAAAGATAAACTTATTGAATTTTGCACGAAACGTTTTCTTAAAATGCAGTTTTAAAACAAAACTCTGGAACAATATTGGTGTTGTGCAATGAATATGTTTCCAGAACTTTGTGTAAAAGCACTAAGTATGATCATCCCATTCGCAACGACTTCTTAGTGCGAGTCTGGATTTCGTACTCTTTTATCAATAAAAACACAATCTAGAAATTGCTTGAATGCACAAGCAGACACGCGGATTTCTATCAGCAACAAAGTGCCACGTTTTAATAAAGTCTTGTGCAATAAACATTAACAAAAGAGTCACTAAATTTAAAATGGATTTAAATTAAAGTTTTAATCTTTTCAAAATAGTAATGCATAAACAGAAGATTAATTTTTCGTTAAATACCTTGTGAGTAGTTGCCAAACGACGTGTCATTAGGGGTTTTTCATTAAAGATATAGGATAAGTTTTTTTATTTTCGTTTACGTCAGTTAAAAGAAATTGTTTAAAGATAGAATTTTTATTATTTTGTTTGATTAAAAAGTTAATTATATTTGAAAAATTGAAGATAGGGTAGGTAGAATAATGAATGATGAGCTCAAAACTAACTTGCTTAACCTTCAGAAAACGTTGATCGTTGCAAAGGGAAAAGTGAGTTCTCATATTTTCTACCTTAGAAAAATAAACAAAACTTATTTTAATACAGTTTTTTCTATTTTCTAGTTTCCATATACATATTTGTTATTAAAACAGTTTAATATTAAATAAATTATACACAAATCTTAATCGTTCTATTTCACACTATTCCTAAATAAATCATTGCATGTATTGCAAGGGGTGCGAGAACAAATTAAAAAAATTTAGGGGTGCGTGGCATCGAAAAGGTTGGAAACCTGTGGTTTACATGTTGAGAATCGTTAATCTTAAATACATAAATGATTTATTTTGTCATTCAAACAAAACTTTGTTTAGCAATTCTGTAATGAAACTAACATTTCATTTTAATATTTTAAAGCTCGTGAAAAAATATGTAACTTATTTTTAACAATAAAAGCTTTTCCAAAACATTTTTCGTTATTCTCAAAACAAGCTTTTCCAAATTTATTTAAAAGCGGATGTTGTAAACTGTTTTATGCAGATTTCGTGACGTGCTTCCAGTATGGAAAAAACAAACATTTTTTATTGTTAAGAGTTACATTTGTTTTAGTGCTTATAAAACGGAATATGACTTGCATTTACTCGCATTTTCGGCAGAGCATTCGGCAGTTATTAGTGTAATTTAAGTTAAGATACATTTTAACACCTTAGATTTAAGAAATAATGTTTTCATGTGTGTTTAACTTTAGTTCTCGTATAAAGTGATGTAATTGTATCTTTGTGTTGTTTAGTTTATGTAAATAAAATATATGTGTTGTTTTGAGTGTTGTACTAATCTACTTTACTAATCCCTATTACCCCCTTTAACATCTCTGTAAGGGGATAATTGCACTAGAAATTAATTGGGTGATATTGGAAAAAGCTGAGAAAAGCGAGAGAAAGAAAATAGCGTTTATTACAGATTAGAGATTTTTTTCTAAACTTAAACTATTATTATTGTTTCTTGTGTAAAGTTAATCTCAGGAATCCTGAATTCCTGAGCCACTTAAAGAAAATACACAGTAGAGATAAAAACAAGTTTCTAATAAAAATAAAATAGACACAAGATTAGCTATTTAAAATCCATAGTGAAAATAAAAAGTCTTAGAAACATAGGTTGTCCTTGGATTTATATACAAACAAAAGCCACATACAAGACAACATAATAGTTTAAAGTTGATAAATACTTCTATAACAGTTACAATTAAAAAACAATAAAAAAATATATCATAGCTATTTCTACTGTTATGTGTTTTGGTTTTAAGAAAACAAATAGAGAGATCTCAACTCTGGAGGAGAAATAATGAATTTATTCTTTTAAAATTTTATTTTACAAACTAAGTTTTGGTCAAAGACCTCGTCGGTGCTTAAATAAATCTTATTCAAATAGAATTTTATTAGTATTTAACCGTGGAAACAGAAAGTTGAGACAATTTAAAAAAACTGCTGTGAAATTGAAACGTATTTAGTTAGTATGAGCACTAAACTGCAATTAGTAACAATGTACGACTTGGTAAAATTGTTGAAACAATATATTTATAAATATTATGCAGATATTGGTGGCAAAATACTGCTGTTTACAGTCTAACAAAGTTCTGTCGATATATTGTTAGTAGGTAAACTAACCTTATTTAAAAAAATGCAAAACACTGAAATGTTGAAGCATTAATTTCAAATAAGCATAAAAATAAGAAAAAAATTAAAAATATGCACTTTGGTCTTATTAATATATACAATCCATTTTATCTTTTTATGAAATATTATATATATATTTTTGATATGGATAAAATAAGCTTTAAAATATATTTATTTTTATATAGTTTTTTAATATCTTAAGAAATGTTTAATATTTTACAAAAAGAAAAAAATGACTCGTAGATATTGGTAAGACCAACACATCTATATACTTTTTTCTTAAATGTATAATACTTTTTAAATTGTGGCCCTTTAAATTTATTATTTTGAGTTTGAATTGTCGGAATTTGAATTGTCATTTAACCGTAAAATGTTAGCTGTAAGAACGACAGTTAAGAACAACTTTAAGGTTTTTTTAATAAAAACAGGTTATTTTGTAAATCTTTGAAATAAATACTAGAAAACTTTTATGTTAAGTTTGTTATAAATTTGATTACTACTAAGAAAGTTGAAATATTATAGTTTTGAAATGTGGTCATGAAACTAACTAATGTGTGAGGTTATACTTGTTTACAAAATTTATTTTGATCTTATTTTGATATAGTTTTATTATATTAAATTAAAAATTGCAGCTAATAATAGCTTTCAATCAAAGTTGTGTTTAAACTGAAATTTTCTTTAAACATCTGATGAAAAAAAAAAAACTTGTAAAGTTTTATCTTCTATCCATGTAAACTTAACAAATTTGTTACGTAGTTTATACTTGTTAAATTTGTATAATTTTCGTCGTTCCTAAAGAAACCTTTTAAGAAAAGATAAAAAATTGTATGTATATGTATTTACATATAAAACATATATATATATATATATGTATATATACATATTTAATTAGTTTTTTAACAACCTTGGAATTTTATAAAAAACACTTCAAGCCAAGTTAAGAAAAAAAGGTTTATCAATTACCAACAAACATATTTGCTTGTCTGTAGCCAATGATAACGCTCGTACTTGGCTAATTTCAATTGAAAATTTACATAAAATAAAACTTGATAAATTTTTCATAAACAATTTTTATAAAAAAAGAAAATAATATATACTTGATTTAATTTTTTACACAACAACAAAGTGTTGAAATTTATTTATTTAGAAAATAGATAGAATAAAAAGACTAAAACAAGAGAATTTGAATTTTTTAAAAACTGAATTAAACTAATTTAAACGTAAAGTACAAATGCAAGGTTCAAAAGTGTATCAAAGTTGCTAGTAATTTAAGAATATCATGTTACACAGTTTTGAATTTTTAAGCATTAACTTTCATAAACAACAGCAATCTTTAAGCATTTAGCTTGCTTTTGTTTTTGTTTAAAGCAGAAAGTATGGGTGTATAAATCACTTTACCGGAATTGTTTTTGAGGTTAAATTTAAAACTATCAGAATCAATTTCAACAACACATCTGAGATGTACTTAATGTAATAAAAGTTTAAAATTGAAGTTATTGTGCTTTACTTTAAAATATTAATCCTGTATGATATTTTGTGCTTATAAGTTTAGCTTTAAAAGTTTATAAAGTATAAACAAGTAAAAAGGTTTTAGTTTTATAAAATTATGTCTCCAAAAGTATGGTAATAGGTGAATGTTTTTTTTAGTCAACCAAAACTTTTGTGGACAAAGTATTTGTTAAGAAAATTAAACAAATCACATTTAATATTAAATCCAAAGTTTAAAAACATACTAACAAAGTAGACTTTTTATACAAGTATGAATAACCTAAACATTAGTATTTAAAAAGAAATTGTTATCAAAAGATTTGTAGTAACACTTTTCTAACAAAATATTTCATACAGAATCATTAAAGTAATAATTGATCACGATGTGCAAGTACTTGGTGTTTATCTGTTTACATTTGTCTAGACTTTATACCTGTAATAGTAAGTAATAGTAAAACTTTTATAGTATATAAAACTAAAAATTAATAGTAGAAACAGTGAATGTTAAAAAAAAAATATGTAACACGGTTTAAGTTCGTGACTACTAAAACCTTATGAAATTATTATTATAAAATAAACCGTTTAAAAAAGTCAATCATGAATCACTGCAACTTGTGTAAAAATATCACTATAAAGTAAGCTTAGCTATTTTTAAGGTTATGAAAAATAAAACTAATAGTTCTTAAGTATTTGTAAAAACTATTTTATAAAAAAATCTAGAAGCATAAAAACTCTAATAGACATAAAATATTTTTCTAAACGGTGACAGTATATTAAAAATGTTCTTGAAACTAATATATTTGCTGTTTTTTGTCACTTTAAAGCAAATGATTCAACAAAATTTCAATGTGGTAGCTAATAGTACTTTACCAGTTGCAAGCACTGATGTAAGAGCTAATGCATCGGGTTTAGTATTAGGGCTTACAGAGTATTGCAATCCCAACGGACAAGGCACCTGCTTCGGAATGCAAGTTCACTGAAACTGCGACAGTTAATTTTGAAATTTAAATTGAATACTTTAGTTCTTGCGGTATTTCATCAGTGTATACAAGTTTAGAAAATTACGTTAGAATAATTTTACTTTAAAGATTTTTTTTCATGTAACTAAGCTAAAAGTACCTTTTTTAAACCAATATACAATTATGTTTAATAAGTTGTTTTTAATCACTTAACTTAAGAATAGATAGATTTTAATAGACTTACAATTGGAAACCATAAGAAATATATTTTACTGAAATAAACATGCTTGTTCCAATAATTCCATATATGAACTTGAGCGTAATTAGAAGATCAGAATGTGGAATATTTGCAGTTGTTCGTCGGTATAACAAGGCATTGGAAAATGTAATTTACAACACTTCAGTAAATATAACTACGCAGTAAGTTTTTAATTAGTAGAGCAAATTTCAGTCAAAAGTTTTAAAAAAGTTTGCAAATATAACATTTTTGTTTATATAAAATAATTTGATAATTGTGTAAACTCAATAACTCTTGCCCTAAAAAACTTATACTGTTATATTTATAATTTATAGCATCAAAAACAAACGATATGATTAACACTTTGTTTGGCCATACCAAAAATTAACCTAATCAAGCTAAAGGTTTTGTAGGCAACTTTGACTTAATGATTTTACTTAAAACGGTAAGTTTATAAATTCTTAAATTTTTTTCAGCAACGTTATACTATTTGTTTTTTAGTTGTATAATTACTATGCATCTAAAACCGACCCTTGCATCGAAGAATACAAACTGCTTGATAGTAGTGGGTTAGAGATAATTTTATATAAAGTCTTTTAAGCAATTTTATTTTGAAAATATATTACTGGAGTTTAGTATCTAATATCAAAACAACAAAACGAATGTTTTTTTATGAATTTTTTTAAAAACTAACCCTTTTTTTCTGTGAATAACAAAAAAACTCAACAGCTGTGCCAATTATTCAGACAAGTTGATAATGGAATTCTTCCAATTACAGCAAGTTATTTTCCCTACTTTAGCTTTGACTTAATTGCTTAGGTTTAATAAGGACGAGTTTGGAACATACAATTTACTCGCAATGTGATATCGACAAGTGTTTAGCGGATGACGCCGGTTGTATTAACGATATGACAGTAAGTTATTAGTTCTCATGATGATATACTTTTTCATAGTGTTATCAAGGTTCGTAGACTGCGTATATCACTATTAAAAACCAGACCGAATTATTATTACCAGTATAGAAATAATAGCAAAACCTAAGAAAAACTATAGGATATTTGGTTTATTACTTTTTTTCACATAGTAAAAAACTTTGTTACATTCAATAGTTACCAAATAAATATCGTTTTAGATATTAGCTGCAATTATATATGAAATTTTCATTACTTTAGTATTTTTTATGTTCAAAGTAGACTTAAATGTGACCGTTAATTGTTAAATAGTTTCTTTTTTAGATTAGAGTTAACTTCTGCAAAGCAAAAACGTGCTTTAATTTTAAACGTGCTTCTAATAATTCAATTAACTTTCAATTTTCTCGTTTGGTTTATAACATACAATAATGCGAATGAATTCTTAAACATAACAAAGAAAGCCAATGTTTTAAATTTTTTCGATTTTAAGTAAATTAGAAAAAAATTTCTGCCCGCAAAAATCTTGTTTTGTAAATCTGACCCGCCGACTAGAAAACCACTAATAGCTAAAAATAATACAATCCTTAATTAATACTATTTAGACTGTATAAATGAAACTATTACAAATTTTTAGGAATGTACCAGTAGGTTGATGAACCGTTTCAGAAGTAGGACTGCTGGTTTAAAAACAGGCACAGTTAAGTTTTTTTCACTGTGCCTAATATAAGAATATAAACTTTTTTTAACAACATTATACTATTGTTTTTTTAGCTGTATAATTGCTATGCATCTAAAATCGACGATTACAACAATGAATACGAACTGCTTGATAGTAGTTGGTTGAAGATAATTTTATATTAAGTCATCTTAAGTAAATAAAGTTTCATTTTATTTTTTTGCTGGAGTTTAATTTAAATTTTAAAACAACAAAAGAAAATGATTTATATAAGCTTTTCCGAAAACTATTGTTTTTTTTTTCGTAAATAGCAAAATAAAATCAACAGCTGTGCCAAATCCGCAGACGGTACATTTTGGAAAAAACATTGAGTAGTTACAAAAAAAGCAAAAATGAAAACTAGAAACAGAAGTTTTGATGAAACACTATTCAGATTTTATAAATGTAGTAAAATAATAAATAACAATACAATCATTTTGGAAAACGTTAAATAGTATAAAATTAAAACTTAATAAAAGAACAAAAACAATCTTTAATTTTGATATAATCTAATAAAAACAATATTGAATAATACCTTAAGCTCATAATAGTAATTTGACATATATTTTCTTTTATTTAGACAAACTTAATGAGTTCAACAACTTTTAAAACTACTAGTTCATGATTTTTGAATTTTCATTTTAGAATATCTAACATTTTATATATTAATTAAAAGTATTTTTGGTGCTGCTTTTTTAATAAATTTTACATTTCTGATAAGAGCTTTGTGTCAGGTTATGATTCGTTTTTTGTTACCTAAATATTAAAGATAAAACAAAACACCAAAATTGTCAGCGTATCATTTAACAATTGATTTTATGAAACAAAACATAATACAAAATAACGAAAATATAAAAGAACTTAATTTAGTTATATAATGATTTACATAAAAGTGGATATTACAAATTCAGATCATTGTTTTTTAAGTAGTTAAGTTGAATGAATAGTATTAAGCACAATAGTATAAATATTTTATTAAAAAAAAGATTTTGTGAGTGTATAACATTTAATTTACTAGATTAAAAAGATTGAACACAAAACAGCTACAATCCATTTGAAAAAAGATTATTTATTTTAAGCATTTTGTTTGCTGTTTTTCTGTTATTTGTAACTAATAGAACAGTATGAAATAAGTTAAGTAAATACGATTAAACAGCTGCATTGTTTTATCAGCAGCCTAAAAAGTATAAAAGGAACACAGGAGTAATCAAAATTTACTAGCATATTAGTAGATATTATAATAAAATAAGTTTATTTTTGTATTCACTTTTATAATTTTGACTATAAGTTCTTAATAAAGGTTTTTTTTTTCTGCATAAACATTATATGTCTTAAAAGTTATTCAGTTGTTGAAAAATTTACAGCCTAGTGTGTTAGTTGCTAGGTACATGAACAATACTCAAGATTTATGAACTATTTATGAATAGCGCTAGCTGATTTGTAATTCTTTAAGTACAGTTTTAACTTTTTGTTTGCTAATAAATTTTGATAGCTATTTAATCGTTTTTAAAGTGGCTGATACAATTGATTAAACTATCAATCTATTAATTAAACTGCTATTGGAACTTGCTAACTAAAGTATTGTATAAGCTTTTTATAGCTAATACGAAAAACTTGTTAACACATTTTGAAATTTATAAGTTATTTGTTAAGTTTCAAATATGTTTACATGTTTGTTTCATTAATGCTAAAACATGAAGTATTAAATGTTTATACAAGTTAATATTTTCAGAAAATATTTAGCAATGTACGGTGCTCTGTATAGTATTATAAAATACGTAGTTCTTGGAAAGGAAGCCAATGAATCTACTGGAAATCAGACACTAAATTTCACTGAAGAAGCAGGTAAAATTAATCTACATTTATTTTTGTTTTTTACCTAAAAACAACTAATACATAAATTACCTTTAATGAAATTACAAGACAAAAGTTATAAACAAATACACAATAGATACTTGTACTAGTTTTTACCACTGGTCATTTTAATCAAAATAAGTTTTTAAAACGTTTAAAGATATTTATTTAAATAGTATAAAAACATTTATATAATTTCTTCTTCATAGTAGCTGAAGAAAACTCTTAATAAGTTGACATAATTTTGTTCGAACAATTAATAAATTTTGATTTTGCCACGTAGTAATTTTACTATGTAATTGTTTAAAAAATAAGTGAAACTCAAAACAATTTAGGATTAAAACATCAAGTTTGATAACTGAATTTAAAGCAAATTCAAATATCACTAGTATAGTAAGGTGGTTTTAAAATTTTTAGATAGCTTAAATTGTAGAGGTTGAGGAAACTTACTTTTCCTGAAAACATAGCTAATAGCTATCATTTTTAAAATATCATAAAAATTGACTAAAAAACTACTTAAATTGTAGGAAACAACTCTTTTATTTCATAAAACTATCCGCTTTTGTACTTTATGATTAAGTTAAAACGTAATGTATTTACAATTAAATACTTTAATTAAGTTTACGTTCTTGAGTATAAGTTTTAAAACAAAAAGTAAACTAAACCTTAAAAACAACGGTTAAGTATTTATTGTACATTAGTGAAGACAAGTATGAAACAACGAATTTTTTTTTCAACTTAATATATACAGTTCATTCAAAACATAGTTCAATAAACGAAAAATTATATTGGTGCAATTTTTGTCACAAGTTTGAGAATTGACAAATATCAACTTTGTATTAAAACAGTTACCTAATGACAAAAGTATAACAGCATAATACGTGTTTAAAAACGAAAGTTAAATAAATAAAAACTGTTATATTAAAGTATTAGATGATTAAAAAAGAAAACAAGCTATTTTAAATTAAACTACAAGTCAGAAATTAAAACTGTTTAACAGGTTTAGTAAACAACAATAAATTGTAAAAAAACTTGTTAGTATTGACTATTGGTTGGATTGTTTAAAATAAGACTCTATCTATAAATAAACTTAAAAACTCTCTCTGATAGATGGACTCAATTAAAACAAAGAACATAATTTTAAGCAAGTAAAACTATTTAAATCTAATATTTGCTTGTTTAAGTTAAATAGAAAGTTAAAAACTACATACAAATTATCAAAATAAAAAGCAGTAACAAAATTTTGTGTTTATTACTGAAGATTATCTTGTAAATAAAAGCTGTTTTTTTTAAATAAAATATAAAACACCTACAAACTTTAAAGTCTGTAATCAATCGCCACTACATAGTTATTTTCTTTCGAAAAATTTCGAACTTCCTTCCATCTTCGAATCCTTTATCTTAAATAATGTTTTTGTTGCTTCAGATGGCGACGGACGATTCCTTGGTTCAATGCTCATTAGCTCCTTTGCTAGAAGTTCCTAAAAAATTAAAAACTTGATATATTGTGAGAAACTAGTAAAAGACTAGAAATTAATATTGTGTTAACATAAAATACTTACAGACCAGAAGTTATTACTGTATCAAAAATTTTACAAATGGTGAAAAAGTAGTTTAGAAGCACTCTTAAATGCAAAGAAAAAAAAAACCAACCACCATTGAATGACTTTGATCTTCTGGGAATTCGAACTTGTTTTCGAGGCACGCCTGTTGTTTCAAGCGGCGGCTAAGCAAGGCTCGTTTGACGAAAATGCAGTAGACGGTCTGCCCGCAGCTGAACAAGTCCACCCTGCGGTCGTACCTGAACCCCGTGCCACTCGCCTGTTTAAACATTTAAAAAAACTTTCAGTGTATGAACTATAGTACTGCAATTAAAAAAGAAAATGCTGTGCACAAAACATAAAGAAGCATTTTAAGTGTTAAACTCACAATTTCCGGGGCGCAGAAGTACCTTGTGCCGACGGTCGGTCCTCGAGCAACTGTGGAACAAGGGAGGTTTGGCGCTTTCCTCTCGCTTTTCCTCGCTAGCAAGTTCGAAACTTCTCTTGCGCATTTCTTTATTAAGCATCGATCTCACCTCCTCCCAAGTGAACTCCTCGTCACCGTCACCAATAATCTCGTCTATTGTTTTCATCGGCTGGAGCTTCGCCTCTCCCACGGAGACGTCCTCCCAGCAGGCGCAACCGAAGTCGGCGATGGCGAGAGTCGGCCTGGCGTTGCAGTTGTACTGTATGAGCAGGTTGGTCGGTTTGATGTCGCGGTGAATTATGTTGAAGCTGTGGATGTGCTCCAACCCGCGGAAGAGCTTTAAAAAAATTGTTTGAGTTTTTTATTCGCGTATAATTGTTAAGCGTCTAAGCCAAATACTAACTTGTACACAAAGGTCGACCTTGTCCAGAAAAGTCATTTTGTCCACTTTGATCCACGTGGACACGCTGCAGCTGTACAATTCGGTCCTTATAACAAGCACAGGGTTAGCTGTAAATTAGCGTAATAAAAATTTTGCCAGAGTTAAAAGTAAAGCTGTTACCACCATGAATATTTTTTTTTTAATTTCAAAACTTTTCTGATAAAGTTATCGCTAAAATAAAATCTTAGGTTTTACTGTGCACCTTAAAATTAAAAAAAAAATCATACTTTTAGCTAGATAGGGGCTTTGTATAAAAGGGATCTTATCTTCATCCTTTGTTTTGTTTCTGTTATATGCCTGGAATGTTTCGCTGAAATAATAAGTTAGGTTACGTATGTTTGTTTTTAAATTTTGAGGCTACTCAATATGACAGAAATACCTTACTAGATAATTTATTTTTTAAAGAAAAACTGAATATAAAAAAAATGTTTTTATAAAATATTAACATCAGTACTGTACTTGGTGTTTTTGAATTTATTACATTATATTATTAAACTTCTGTTCAAAATTCAATTCATTTTAGCATTGCAAATTGATTTTTAACATTTTTTCTTTTCTTATTTATCATTTTTAAATTTAACAATCTATATAATTAGTAATATACTTCCATTTAGGTTTTAAAAGTAATTTAAACTAATTATGTATGTAAGAATATATAGCTCTTAGATTGAAAAAAATAATTTAAGTTTATCATTTCTTAAAAACTGGTTTGATTTCTACTAATAAAATTTTAAATAGGGTTCAAGTAGATACATAAAACTATAATGTTTCAAAAAATTCTGCTAAATACTAATAAATTCACTACATTAGTTATGACTGGTTTGATTGAGAAAAATCTGAACTTGTAAAATTTTTTTAGAAATGTAAACTTTACTTTAACAATAATTTTAATTTGATATTTCAAATATATTAATACATGAAAACATGAACAAAATCTAAGACGTTTCAAACCCTAAAACTTAATTTGAAGCAATAACAAAACTTAAAAATTAAAGAAAAATATAAAAAAATTGACCTGTTTACTTATTATTACAATTCTGTCATAAAACTTTGTTTTACATATTTTTTATTTATTTTTTATATTAACTTTTTTCGGAATTTAAAAGAAACATTAATGTAAACATTAATCTAGAGGTCAACAAGTGTTTAATGGTCGAACATAGTTTCGATAATAAAAATATTAGTAAGCCGAGTTTGTAGTTCCTATTTATAATCTGCCGAAAATCGTTTGGAAGTTTTGAATTTTACTTAAAGTTTACCTAAGATATTTTTATTTATTTTCACTTCATACCTTAGGATATATGGTGTAAGTTTCAAAAACATTCTTTCGCAGGCAATGTTTACATGCTCACGTGTCGCAGTTTATACCTCTCATTAGGTTTAAGTTAATTTTACGAGGTATACTAAAATTGAAAAAAACTACTATACACTCAAAATTTCTCAGAAAAAAACTATAAAAGTAATATGTTTAACTTCATTTACAAGTTTTCAAGATCATTATATAAAAGCCTGTTTAATTTAGAAGTCTTATAATTTTAAAAAATACTTAGAATGATATATTTTTGAAATAGTAAACCTTGATGTAATTCTTTCTGAAAAAGTTTTTTATCAGTTTTAAAGCTATTTGAAGCGTAAGAAAATTTTTGACTAGTTTAAAAATTTGCTTTTAACTGTATGCACTTATGTTTCTTTTAGTTTTCAGAACTAAACTATAACTGAAGATATATAGTAGTGTAAAACAACGTTTTAAAACATAGTTCTATAAACCATGAACCATATTTATTCTTTTTCTAAAAAAACAAGTTAAGAACTTAAATTCGTTTTTTTTTTATTGGAAAAATTTGACATTGGTAATTTTACTTACTTTAATAAATACATGACTATTTATATTTATAACTACCACAGTGATTTTACTTTTCTAGCCTTTATTTCAAAGCTCAGACACTAAAAGTTTACTAAAAAAATTCTTACTGTAGTTTTTCAGTGTAGTTGATTTCGAAAACATCATGATAACGCACTATATTATCGTGCTTCAATAACGCTAGGATTCTTCCTTCTTTTATAACTTCTTCTTTGTTTTGTCTGTTTAAAATGACAGCTTTAAATATTCAAAATGTTTTTATTTCAAATGTAGATTTTATTTTCTAAATTTTGAATAACATTTTTTTAAATTTCCTACTAAAATCATATTATATTTGTTTTCCGAGCTTTTCTCTGGATTACATACTGCTGCAGTTGAGATCGATGTTCCGGAAAACAAAGTTTAAGTTTTTGGTCAAAAACCATCTTAAGACGGCAAAGAGAAATTTTTTTTTGATGAAGACTAATATTGCCAAAAATAATAAAATCTCATTTAATAAACTTTCGTTCATATTGACTTAAAATGTTATGCTAAAGTTAATTTCAGGCAAAGTGCTCATCCACAAACTGGCAATTAGTTTGTAGAACTTAGTTAAACAATTTATATGAGAAAATCAACACACAACTACTCAAGCAAAAAATTTTAATGAGAACAAACAAAAGCTTATTTTGTAATTGTAACTTTTATTTCTGACAAACCTGATACAGACTCTGTTATATTCTAATGTTTAAATTGAATTCTGTTGAAACGTCGTACATTTTTACTAATGTAAAGCCTTAAACTTAAACACTTTTTAAAGGCTTAAAGTTTAAAAGTTAGCTTCTAATAAAAGTAAGCATAAGGTATCGATTTTACCTTAAAAACTCATTACTTTTAGTCTAAAGTAAAACTTTTTGTATATAAAAATCAACATTTAACAACCTAAATATTTATTGCTCTTATAACTTATTATGTAAGTTAAGTCCCAAAAGTTAACTTAAACTATTATTATTCTCCTAGGAATTTAATTAAATATATAATATTCAAAAACCAAAAACTTTACAATAATTAACATAAAAAAAGCGTACCTGATTTAAGTTTACCTATAAAAATGTATAAAATTTTCTACAATAGCCTTAAAGTTTTTTTTTTGGGATTTTAGGGTCTAACTTTTTACAGCTTTATTAATAAGTCAAAACCAAAACTAATTAAATTTAATTACACTATTATTGATAGGTATTAATTTAAAATAGCTATCATATCTAGTCTTTCTCCGGCTTTATTTTATATACTCTTTTTGAAGGTGAGGAGAAATTATTTTCACTTATACTATTAAGCTTAAAATAACAAAACTATTAACAAAACTATAGCAATCAAGGGTAAATGTGTAAATATTAAATGTTTCAAGAACTTTAATTATAGTTCACAGAATTTAGACCATTGTAGTTTCTTTTTTTACGTTATTTCATCGTATAGGACACGATGGTAGTTTCTTGTAATTATCTTTGACTATACTTTAGTGACTTAAAACAATTTTTTTTTCAGACTTAATTAGGACTACCTGTACTAAAGAAAAGCTTGTCGTCGAAACAGACGAAGGAACTTACACTATTGCTCACGACGACTATATTCGAGGTAAATGTACGGCAGAAAAAAGGTGCACAGAACTCGATAGCATTCTTGCACCTTTAACAACCAGGTCAGAGTTTGAAAGCGTCATGAGTGCTGTGACATCGTGTAATCACACGGACAAGTACGAGTACTACTTCATCGGCCTCAGCATTTCATGGGACGACAAACATCGGGTTTTTTCAAACGGTGTTGCCTTCGACTACAATCTTCATGGAGACTTGTACCGGGAAAACCAGGTTACGATTGGCAAGAGCTGTCCTGAAGCGTTCCTCAGCCCACTAAGTACGGACAAACTTGAGGTTGAAGGAGTCCTCGGATGTAATGATGTACCAGGATTTTACGTTTGCTTCAAGCCTATGAGCGGTTCCAAATCAAAAGCGTTAACAGGCGACATTGTGAATAGCCATTTGAACCTATTCATTCTAGCTGGGTTGTTTCAATTTGCAATAATCTGTTTTTTGCTTTGCTTGGTCGGTTTTATGTATACACGTACTTGGAAACTTAAATCGTTTAAGTCTCAAAACGTTCTACTTTAGTTTTGATAAACTAGAATATTGTTTCAATTGGAAATTTAAAGACATCATAATAAACTATAAAATTAACTAGTGAAAGTACAAACTTGATCTTTTAAGTTTGAAAAAGTAATGCTAGATTTAAATTAAGTTTGCGTATGCTTTATAAGTTTTTCACAAAATCACTTACAGCGAATTTGTTTTTTATTTAAACATTAGCTAATTCAAGTTCAAAAATCAATGTAGTGATAATTTTTGTGCTCATAATCAACACAAGAAAACAAAGACATGTTATAACAGTTATTATTTTAAGCTTAGCCCAACCTTTTAACAAATTTTCATAATTTTTTTTTTTGTTGTTGATCAAAATTAATCTAAAAAGTTACACGGATGCGAAGTTACGCAATAGGTCAAAATTTATACACTTTATATTGTATAAAACAATCACAAGTTATCATGGCTTGAAGTTTTATGCACCAATCCTTTCTCAGTATAAGTATTTATTTTAGTGCGAACTTAGTATACGACATTAATTTTTTTTATTTATGACGTAATGGTCCAGAAATAAGTCAGTTGAACAATACACTATCTTTCATAACTTTTGTTGATTTCTGATACATGTTTTTTAATTTAAATAGAAGACTATTCATCTAGCCGTAGGACAAAAATTTACAATATAACAAAAATATTTATGTATAAATATTAAAAACTAGAGTTTTCTTGTTCTATTGAAAGAAATATGATAAATAAACTTTATGAATATGTTATAAAACAAGACCTACTAGATACTTCTCTAATTAACACTGATTGAGACTCAGAGTTTTGAAAAAAACACTGGTCATTATCAACCAGAAAAGCATCTTATGAAAGTTTTGACACAAATTTTGTATAGTAGCAAAATTTATAAAAGCAATGAAGACTTATCTATGAGAAAACTGTGTAATATATCAGTGACTTACTTTTTTTTAGGCAAGATTATCTTCATTCCATAGGAAATATCGTCAAATTTATGCTTAAATTGAATAAGAACTCCATAAGACCCCTGTTTTATACGTTAATATTTATTTATACCAAAGATTATACTAATATTATTTTACTGGAAACATAAGAAAATAAAGAAGTAGTTTAAACAAATTAAAATATTTGCAAAACAAAAACATTATTGAATACAGCACAAAGCAAGTTAAATTTTTTTAATTACTTACCAAACAGTCATATAAAGAATTATAAACAATATTTGTTTGCACCACAGAATATGTACAAAATTACTTAAAAAAATACATTTTGAATAGATTAATTTGTAAGTTTTGAAACTATTTAAGTAAACTTATACTACAGAATTTTAAAAAAATACTAATTAGTTTTTTCTTAAATTAACTGGTATCTAGTTAATTAACTTACACGGCTAACAAGTCTTTCCAACGTATATATCTCTAAACCGTGCGGTAGCTCTATTAAACAGTTATCGTTTTTAAAAAATTGATGAACTCCTTCGTTTTGAAGCTCAATTTCTTTATTTATGTCGAACGGTTCTGGTTGAAAAAATTCTTGGAGTTGGAGGTTTACATGCTGTTCCCGACACTGATCATCTTCGACTTGCTTATCTTTAATTATTTCTTTAACTTGCCGTTCATCTTCGACTTGCTTATCTTTAATTATTTCTTTAACTTGCTGTTCATCTTCGACTTGCTTATCTTTAATTATTTCTTTAACTTGTTGTTCATCTTCGACTTGCTTATCTTCAACTATTTCTTCAACCTGAATTTCTTCTTCGACTTCTTCAAAGTGCATTTCTTTTTTGACCTCAACCTGCATTTCTTTTTTGACCTCAACCTGCATTTTTTCTTTGACTTCTTCCACCTGCTGCTCCGGTAAACTTTCTAATACATGTACAACTTGCATTTCTTCAATTCTGTGTTTAAGTTGCTTCTTCGGAAAACTCTCTAATACATGTACAATTCGCTCATTTTGTTCAACGTTGAGTGTTAGATTTTTACTTTTCTGTGATTTTAAAGGTTACTTAGCCAAAACTAATTTAACAACATTCTTAAAACTATCATTTTATTCTAACCTAAATATTAAAAAGAAATTAAGAAAATTAATTGAAGAAAACTATGAAATACTTATTTTTATAAAAATATATACCGGTATAATTTAACATATGATTAAAGATGAACATTTTAAAGTTTTAGTTTAGTGCTAATATGGTATTACAGCTAACACAAAAATATATTTTTGTTACTAAAATTTTTTTTTATAGGTTAGGTTTTTAAATAACTTAACTAACTTGATGTTTTTTGAGAATGTGCCTGATTGCTATTACAAACGCAACAATAACAACTGTTAATAACAACATCCATCCAAGCCAAGTTATAGTTTGATTATTGTTATTGTTGCTATTGTAACTTGGTTTGATGGTTGACTTTAAGCTTGTGTATATATCTGTTGTCTGCTGGGTTTCTTTTTCGATTAAAGTTGTTGGTTCGAAACCTTTCTTACAAAGAACTTGGTATTGCTTTTTTATGTCAATTTTTTTTAAGACTGTGATTTTTTCATACATTAATGAGTTTAATTGGAATTTATTTAAACTATTTATGTTTTGTATACTTAGAAAGTAAAAATTCTTTAGGCAAGTTGGTTTTTTTAAGTAGTTTTCTTGTAATTTGAAAATAACTTTTTCATCAAAATAAGCGATTTTTCCATTTTCTTTAGAGCAAGCACCATTCGCTGTATTTAAAGAATAGAAATCTTCTGTTACGTAATATACAGACTGGTTAATTTTCAACGAGCATTTGAAGAGAAAACCTGCGGATAGCGAAACAATAAACTTGCTGTACTTTGGTATTGATAACTTAAAATAAGTAGCAAAACTACTTTAAGATACTATTGTAAAACTTATTTATAAATACTTTAAGATTTTGATCGAAATGAATGTAACGTTATTTATTATAAATAATATAAGTTTGAAAATGCTTAAAAAAACTTTAACATCGTGTTTTGCTTTATAAGTTATTTCTTTGAAATTTAAATTTTTCTTAATATGTTATGCTAGTAAACAAGTAAAGAGACGCTTAGATTATTATCAATAATTTTTAAATCTAAAAACAATTATACAAATAAATTTATTAGGTAATAAAGTTTTGCTACAGCAAATTTTTCAGACTACATCTTTTTTGTGATTTTTTTATTTGGATCTTTAAGTTTTAAGGTAGAACAATAGAGAAATATCAAAAAATATTAACACTGAATTACGGTTTGATTTAATTTTTACGAGAAGCTAATTTTTAAGGGTAAGTGTTTAAAAACTTCAAATATTTCTCTAATTATTGGTCAGAGAAAACCAAAAATAATTTTTTCAAAAAACTAAAGATTGTAAGGTTTTTATACTTCTTAGTTTTTAGTGCTTTTAAATTGATAAAATTGCTAGCTTTTCGCAGTGTTAATTTTGTACTAAATTTAACATTTGCACAAGTTTACAACTTTTAATGATTGGCAAGTTTTTTTTATATAACAAAAACCTTTACACCTCGTACCTTACTTTTAACTTTAAAATGTTTAATCTTATTATAACTAACCCAATACATTGTCATAACTTAAAACAACAGTCACTAACAAATTCAACCCTTAGCCCCACAGTTTTGCAATTATTTTATTCCTACGTGCACCTATATTTAAAACAATAAAAATACACTTGTTTTTTTCTAGAATCCATAGCTTATACCGCTGCCTGCCTACAGTATCCAAATACGTATTAATAATATTATTGCTTAACCGTAATTCGTTAATACTAAGCGGTTGAAAATCTATGTTGAACAATACTAGTGTTTACAACCGATATACTATATGGACAGTCATACTTATATTTTAACAACTTTGTCAATAAATATAACTGCTACAATATGTGTACTCGACCTTTATAGTTTAAACTAAAAGAGGTATATGTTATTAGTAAATGTTTTAGATATTTTGAAGTTTGGCAACCCTGGTTCGTATCATAATTGATTAGTTAGAGGCCTTGTAAATCTAGCGGTTTTAAACCCTATGGCTTCTCTATATTTATATATTGTTATTGGATTAGCTGTTATGACCTTAGTGCAAAACAAAAAAAGTACTTTAAATCGCTAGATTTAAAGAATTTTGTTTTAAAGCGACTCTGCATTAAAAAATCATAGTTGGCCTTTTAATTCTAAACAAAAGTTATCTACGCTAATTACTTACTACAACGAGTTAGAATTGTAAATTAGTTTTGCAGAAACAATATTTTTTGCCAAGTTTGCATTCCACGCGTATAACGTTTAACATCTAGTCATCAAACTTTGATAAATAATATAATTTAGAGCGCAAGGTTTAAACCAAATATGTTTTTGAGTAAAATTGTTTTAAAGTTTAAATTAAAGCTACGTTTACTTACGAAAACTAGTTTACTGTACATATAAGGTTAAGAACAAGTTAAAGTACATATGAGGTACATATCTAAAATATTTACTAATAACATATACCTCTTTTAGTTTAAACTATAAAGGTCGAGTATACATATTGTAGCAGTTATATTTATTGACAAAGTTGTTAAAATATAAGTATGATTGTCCATATAGTATATCGGTTGTAAACACTAGTATTGTTCAACATAGATTGTCAACCGCTTAGTCTTAACGAATTACGGTCAAAAATAGAAGTCTTAAAACTTCTGTATTTATCAGAACTTCATAAAAAATGATTTGTTGTAATTAATCAGTGAGGATAAAATGCTAAAACAAATTAAGAATAAAATAGCTCTGATAAGTACGGTTGATTTGGAGACGGGACAAAAATGCATGAAAATAGAAAATAATTATATTAAAAGAAGAAAAATCAAAAAAATTAAAATTACCGACTAAGGGTAAGAGTTAGAAGTAACGAAAATAGTAAAAAAATAAAACAAGAAAAACTCAAAAAATTCCAAAACCACAGACCAAGGGTAAGGGAAAACAGTTATAGTAAAAAAAACAACAAGAAAAAAAAAAGTTACCGACCAAGGGCAAATGTTAGAAGCACCAGTTATAGTAAATAATAAAAAAAAAATAAACCAAACAGTAACAATAAAATAAACATCAACTTGCGCAAAAGCGTCTTCGTGCAAAAAAATCCCTTCTTGCATATTTGACTTCTATTTGGTTGGTTGAGAGGTCACAAAAGTTTTTAAATCGAAAGATGAAATGTCAGTTTTATACTAATTAATACTACAACAAAGTTTAAAGATCAATACTCAGTTTTAGCTTAAAACTAATTGTGTAAATCAACTCAAATGTTTACTTGTGTACGACAACCATTAACAAAGAATAAATAATTTCTCGAGTTCTGAAGTTTTTATCGAGAAAACTATTCAAATATCACTTTATTTTAGAGTTATTGTCGTCTTAAATGTTTTTAAAATATAAAAGAGTCATATTATGACTATTAATAAAATCCCGAGTATAACTAGTAAATTTAAAGTTTTTTATCAGGGACAAAAACTACAAATATAGGTGATTACTAAAGTCAGTCATTTTCGCAAAGTTTGCCATAATTACTATATATTGCTATTTGCCAATAATAAATTAATGTAAAACAATGAAAAACTATTATTTTACATAAAATGATACTATAAAATTTGTTTATAACAACACAGTAGTAATAATATTAATAAATAATGTAAAATAGGAACTTTTGTACATTTTGTATATAGAAATAGATCAAAAAAAATATTTGTTCGTTAACTAAACATAAATTTTGTAAAAAAATGTAAAAAAAAGTATATTTATTTATATAATTAGTTTTGCAATAGTAGTAAATAATTCTATTTGAAGTTTTGTCCCTGATAAGACAGTCTAAATTTAGTATTTATATAAGGGGCTTTTGTTAGTCACTAGAATGACCTCATACAACAATAACAAAAGTGTTTCCATTCACAATATAAATGCATTTCTTTACATATAGGAAACTACATGTTAATTATAAGAAGATCAAAAATAATATACAATATAAAATAAAGTTCAAAAAAGGTAACTTATATATTTTATAAATCTAAATGATTTATAATAAGAAGTTGAGAGGCATATAACTCAATCAAATGTAAAAGTTCCTATACTCCTCATGTTAGTTATAATTGTCCAATGTTTATGTAATTTATATTCAAGTATATATTGAGATCTTAATTGGCTAAGATTTTTTTCTGGCTAAGATTCAAAAAAAGACTGAAAACGTTCTGCTTGAATAACTTCATCGCGGCTAATGTTGGCTAAAGTAAAAACTGGCTAATGTTGGCTAAAGTAAAAGTTATCTAAAGTAAAAACTTGGCTAAGATTTTTTTCTGGCTAAGATTCAAAAATATTAATAAAAAGCTAAAGTAACAATAAAAAGGCTTACAAACTGATGAAAAAATAAAAACAAAAAACATAAATAAAAAACTCAGTTTTAACTAATTTAAAACTCGAACTAAAAATATTAAATCATAACAATTAAAAAAAAAATCTAAACAAAAAAACTTAAGTTTTTAAACCTTACTAAAAAAAAAATACTGTTGATGGTTATTATTTATTAAACTAAAAAATGCTTTGAGAAAAGTCATATCACTATTGACGATTTTGAAAATAGTAATAAAAAAAGTAAAGTATTTTACGAAGTACCTTTTATACATTAAATTTCTATTATTAAAACTTCGCGAGTAATTGTTTTAAGAACCTTGCATATGAGGCAATCGAGTCATACACTATTGATGAATTTAAAAGTAGTATTAAAAAAAGTAAAGTATTTTACAAAGTATCTCTTATACATGAAAAATCTAACATTAAAACTTCGCGATATCTGTAAAAGTAAATGTTTTAGAGCATAAAACTGTTATTGCATGTAGAGTTTAAAAAGTAAGAACTTTATACAATTTACTATTTTAAGATAATAAAAAAAAAAAATTTCTAAAATTTAATAGGTTAGTTAGATCAAAGTAAAAATAATAAAAATAATTTGTTTCCATACGCCATTTATTATAAATTAAGCTACATATACTTTTATCGTTTGTTTGATATAAACGTTTATTACCTAACTTTTATAAGTTAAGGTTTTAAATCTCTTTATATCTTGTATAACTAAACACATAATTTAGTTTCTAAACAACTTAACAACTATTTTAAGTAAACATTAAAACTTTTAAAAAAATATATATAACTGTTACATAAACTTAAATTACATTATCTAATCAGTACAGCCGTTGCGTTGACAACCTTAAATTTAAATTCGACGAATTTAATTAAAATTTAATCGCGGGCATATTTTGTTTAAAGTATTTTGAATAATTTATGAAGTGATTTTGGAAAATATGTTATTAAAATTACCTTTGTTACATGAATAATCTGCGTTTAAAACTTAGTGCTGTATTAAACAGAGTTTTTTCAAGAACTAAACACTGTCCTTGCCATTATCATAACTTCCACAGTTATACTTGAAATCTTGTTAAACTATGTAAAATCGTTCTTAAATGTTACCTAACTTTACCAAAGAAAAAAAATGTTTTCATATGTTGTACTTAAATATAGTTATGGTCTTTTTAAAATTACGTTTTTTACGTTAATGATCTGCTATTAAACTTAGCGCTGTAACAAAAAGCATATATTTAAGAACTTAACACTTTGTTTCTAGGGTTCATAACTTCTATTTTTTTACTTGAAATCTTGTCAAACTTTGTAAAATTGTCTTTCAATGTTAACAAAACGACCCATTTAAACAAAGTTTGTATATATCATGTACTTAAAAAGTTATGATCTTTTTAAAATTACCTTTTTTACGTGAATGATCTGCTATTAAACTTAGCGCTGTAACAAAAGCCTATATTTAAGAACTTAACACTTTGTTTCTAGGGTTCATAACTTCTATGTTTTTACTTGAAATCTTGTCAAACTTTGTAAAATTGTTTTTAAATGTTAACAAAACGACCCATTTAAACAAAATTTGTATATATCATGTACTTAAAAAGTTATGGTCTTTTTAAAATTACCTTTTTTACGTGAATGATCTGCTAATAAACTTAGCGCTGTAACAAAAAGCATATATTTAAGAACTTAACACTTTGTTTCTAGGGTTCATAACTTCTATGTTTTTACTTGAAATCTTGTCAAACTTTGTAAAATCGTTTTTAAATGTTAACAAAACGACCCATTTAAACAAAATTTGTATATATCATGTACTTAAAAAGTTATGGTCTTTTTAAAATTACCTTTTTTACGTTAATGATCTGCTATTAAACTTAGCGCTGTAACAAAAAGCATATATTTAAGAACTTAACACTTTGTTTCTAGGGTTCATAACTTCTATGTTTTTACTTGAAATCTTGTCAAACCTTGTAAAATTGTTTTTCAATGTTAACAAAACGACCCATTTAAACAAAATTTGTATATATCATGTACTTAAAAAGTTATGATCTTTTTAAAATTACCTTTTTTACGTGAATGATCTGCTATTAAACTTAGCGCTGTAACAAAAAGCCTATATTTAAGAACTTAACACTTTGTTTCTAGGGTTCATAACTTCTATGTTTTTACTTGAAATCTTGTCAAACTTTGTAAAATTGTTTTTAAATGTTAACAAAACGACCCATTTAAACAAAATTTGTATATATCATGGACTTAAAAAGTTATGGTCTTTTTAAAATTACCTTTTTTACGTGAATGATCTGCTATTAAACTTAGCGCTGTAACAAAAAGCATATATTTAAGAACTTAACACTTTGTTTCTAGGGTTCATAACTTCTATGTTTTTACTTGAAATCTTGTCAAACTTTGTAAAATCGTTTTTCAATGTTAAAAAAACGACCCATTTAAACAAAATTTGTATATATCATGTACTTAAAAAGTTATGGTCTTTTTAAAATTACCTTTTTTACGTTAATGATCTGCTATTAAACTTAGCGCTGTAACAAAAAGCATATATTTAAGAACTTAACACTGTCCTTGTCATAGTCATAACTTCCAAATTTTCATTTCAAATCTTGTCAAACTTATTTAAATCCTTTTTAAATGTTAACTAAATTTACCAAGTAAACGAAATGTCTTTACATTTTGTAGTTAAAAAGTTATGGTCTTTTTAAAATTATCTTTGTTATATAAATGTTTATATTGAATAACTGAACACAATTCTAAGTTTTTCTAAACCAAATAAAACAACTTAAAAACTGCTTTAATTAAACATTAAAAGATTTGAAAAATAAATATAAATTTTACATAATTTTGTTATACATTTTTGGTCACTACTCAGTACAGCCGTTGGTATTCTTTTTAAATGGGCCGATTTTAAATATACGTCGCTCGCGGGCGCATTTTATTATAAAATTATTAAAAACATTAAATAGTACTTTAAGAAGGTATGCACAAAAATAAATATTAATAAAGCATTTTTTGCTGCTTATTATCGATCACATTAAAAGTTTTTTCTAAAGAAATACTACAATGAGTTGTTTAAATTATATATGTATCAAATTTAAATAAAACATCTGGCTAAAGATTTATGTTTTGACTGCAACAATCTTGAACTGAACTTAAACGTATGCAATGATTAAAGTAATTTTTGTAAAGGGCTAATAAAAAAAAATAATTATTTTATTTGATATATTAATTTAGTTAGTGCTTTTTTGGTTTAGAAACATGCATAACTTAATAAACAAACCTAGCAAAATGTAATAAATATATGATTGTAAACCCTCGAGTTCAATAATTACTTTGGAACTTTATTTATTTGTAATATATATAAATTTTGCTTAAAAACTTGCTAATAATCAACCTTATTGTTTTGATTATTTGTTCAACACTTTAAAACTGCAGTAAACATACCGATAACTTATTTTTTGGTATTATAAATAAATGTATACAATATACTTTGGTTATTTAATATTGAAATTACATTAAGATCTTCTGCGAAAGAAAAGAATGTAGGCGTTGGTTTCATTTTGAATGCTTAGGTTTAAGAAAGAACCCACCTAAGATTAAAAAGTGGATTTGCAATATGTGCAAAACGAGAAGATATTACTATTTTTAAACATTTTTCTGTTTTTTATTTCGTTTAAATATCATAAATTATAACTTAAAGTTTGTATCAGGTTTATAGTAATCTATGTTTATTTGATTGATGATCAAGAGTTTTTTGCAAATTTGTGTTTTTAGTTTTGTGTTTTAAATGAAAAAAAAACTTCTCAAAGAGTGTTCTATAAAAGTATTATTTTATTAATGAAAGACTTTGCAAAGCTAGATAAAAATACAAAGGTTATTCAAAATAATCAAAAAAGTTACATGATATACAAAAAATTAAAGTTCTAAAACTACTATTTATGCAAACAGAGCTAAGTTTTAAACGCAGATCATTCATGTGAAAAAGGTTGTTAACATTTAAAAAGGATTTTACAAAGTTTGACAATATTTCAAGTAAAAACATAGAAGTTATGAACCCTAGAAAAAAAGTGTTAAGTTCTTAAATATATGCTTTTTGTTACAGCGCTAAGTTTAATAGCAGATCATTCACGTAAAAAGGTAATTTTAAAAAGACCATAACTTTTTAAGTACATGATATATACAAATTTTGTTTAAATGGGTCGTTTTGTTAACATTTAAAAACAATTTTACAAAGTTTGACAAGATTTCAAGTAAAAACATAGAAGTTATGAACCCTAGAAACAAAGTGTTAAGTTCTTAAATATATGCTTTTTGTTACAGCGCTAAGTTTAATAGCAGATCATTAACGTAAAAAAGGTAATTTTAAAAAGACCATAACTTTTTAAGTACATGATATATACAAATTTTGTTTAAATGGGTCGTTTTGTTAATATTTAAAAACAATTTTACAAAGTTTGACAAGATTTCAAGTAAAAACATAGAAGTTATGAACCCTAGAAACAAAGTGTTAAGTTCTTAAATATATGCTTTTTGTTACAGCGCTAAGTTTAATAGCAGATCATTCACGTAAAAAAGGTAATTTTAAAAAGACCATAACTTTTTAAGTACATGATATATACAAATTTTGTTTAAATGGGTCGTTTTGTTAACATTTAAAAACAATTTTACAAAGTTTGACAAGATTTCAAGTAAAAACATAGAAGTTATGAACCCTAGAAACAAAGTGTTAAGTTCTTAAATATATGCTTTTTGTTACAGCGCTAAGTTTAATAGCAGATCATTCACGTAAAAAGGTAATTTTAAAAAGATCATAACTTTTTAAGTACATGATATATACAAATTTTGTTTAAATGGGTCGTTTTGTTAACATTGAAAAACAATTTTACAAAGTTTGACAAGATTTCAAGTAAAAACATAGAAGTTATGAACCCTAGAAACAAAGTGTTAAGTTCTTAAATATATACTTTTTGTTACAGCGCTAAGTTTAATAGCAGATCATTCACGTAAAAAAGGTAATTTTAAAAAGACCATAACTTTTTAAGTACATGATATATACAAATTTTGTTTAAATGGGTCGTTTTGTTAACATTTAAAAACAATTTTACAAAGTTTGACAAGATTTCAAGTAAAAACATAGAAGTTATGAACCCTAGAAACAAAGTGTTAAGTTCTTAAATATATGCTTTTTGTTACAGCGTCAAGTTTAATAGCAGATCATTCACGTAAAAAGGTAATTTTAAAAAGATCATAACTTTTTAAGTACATGATATATACAAATTTTGTTTAAATGGGTCGTTTTGTTAACATTGAAAAACAATTTTACAAAGTTTGACAAGATTTCAAGTAAAAACATAGAAGTTATGAACCCTAGAAACAAAGTGTTAAGTTCTTAAATATATACTTTTTGTTACAGCGCTAAGTTTAATAGCAGATCATTCACGTAAAAAAGGTAATTTTAAAAAGACCATAACTTTTTAAGTACATGATATATACAAATTTTGTTTAAATGGGTCGTTTTGTTAACATTTAAAAACAATTTTACAAAGTTTGACAAGATTTCAAGTAAAAACATAGAAGTTATGAACCCTAGAAACAAAGTGTTAAGTTCTTAAATATATGCTTTTTGTTACAGCGCTAAGTTTAATAGCAGATCATTACGTGAAAAAGGTAATTTTAAAAAGACAATAACTTTTTAAGTACATGATATATACAAATTTTGTTTAAACAGGATGATTTGTTAACATTTAAAAAGGATTTTACAAAGTTTGACAAGATTTTAAAGAAAAATGTTAAAGTAATGATTATGGCAAGGACATAGTCTATTTTTTATTCTCTTAGTACTTTTTTAACTCTATCACTCTTTTAATGTAACGTTTGAAATGGTCTAGAGTTATTCTGTTTCGGTTATGAGACTATTATAAAGTTTTTTTTTAACTGTATAAATTAATTATAATTTTACTGTTACAGTACTTTAAATGTATATAAATTATATTAGTTTAATTTATTGTTTTAAATTAAAATTCTAATACATATTACTTATTTATTTTACTTATTAAAATTCTTTACCAAATTATATTCTGTTTCACCAACTTAAAATATAATATTTTTTAGGTTGTTGTTCTGCTGATATTTCAAATTCCAAACTATTTTAGGATACAGCGTTAAAGAGCTACTCTCTCTATTTTTAACATCATGATTACCTCTTTCACTGAGGTTTACATTGAGTAATAACATTTTTCAAATTAAACTGATTAATTTTATAAATAAAATGTTATTAATGTTTAATTTTTATTGAAAGTTTATACTTTTGCCAACTTTAGCTAATATATAAAAGTGATTTGTTTAAAATTCTAATTTTTTTAATCCAACATATTTGTATAAAGTTTTAAATAAATTTGTGTATAACTGTGGAGATTTTTATGCAAGAATAGTGTTAAGCTCTAAAACAAACACTTTTACAAATAACGCGCAGTTTAAATAGAAGGTTTTTCATTTAATTTGTACGTGACTATAACGTTTTTATTATTATTCTAATTAATTTAAATTGTTATTAGCTTTTTAAGTATATTATAAAAAAATGTATTGTAGTATGATGATGTATTACTCGATATCTTAAAGATTTTTGATTTTTTTTTTTGTTTAATAAATATTAACAATCAAGAGTATTTTCTTAATTTTTTTTGATTTTGTTTTTTTTTGTTAACTTTTTAACTTGAGTTTATTAATTTTTATTTGTTTTTTTAGTTTATTCTTACTTATTCGAATTCTTACTTTAGCCAAAATTAGCCAGAAAAAAATCTTAGCCAAGTTTTACTTTAGCCAACATTAGCCGCGATGAAGTTATTCAAGCAGAACGTTTTCAGACTTTTTTTAAATCTTAGCCAGAAAAAAATCTTAGCCAATTAAGATCTCAATCAAGTATATTACATTAAAAAAATAATGTCATGCACTATACTCTAAGCATCTCTAAACATATTTACATAAATTCTTCTTTAAACAATTGTGTGTGTATTATAAATAAATTTCTTGTGAGTTTAAGTAAGGTAATCTTTCTTTTATACCTTGTATGTATGCAGAGAAATTTGATAAGCATTTGATAAGCTATTCCTATATACATATGTACAATAAGTTAAGGTGCTCTGTTACCCCAAAAAATGAAAAATTTTAAGTAAAGCTTAGTTTAACTTTTGTACATGTCAAATCATATAAGTAATCAAAACTAAAAAATTAGCTTTCTATCTTTCCATTCCAAATTTTACATTTTTTATAAAATCAACCTTATGTAAGTTGTATGAGAACTTAAAAAATTTGACCTTCAAGCTTTTGGCTAAAATTTTTTGTACATTAGCAACAATCACAAAGACACATTCTATTAAAGACACCTATTAAATTCTCTAACTTTGATTGTTTATAATACAAAAGTTACTTTTTTACCAAAGATATAATAAATAAAAAACAACTAATAGCTTTGTTGTTAATGTGAAAAATAAGACTTAGTTTTTAAAACAACAAAAACATTGGCAAAAGTCTACAGAAACGAAGCCTGGACTTTCATATGCCGTGAGACAAGCTCAAGTTTACAAGGTTTGATCATACCCATTCGATCATCAGACCACAAGCTTTTGGTAGACTGAGGACATTTTAGTCCTGATTAGCACTTATCAGCCACTCACAAGCGAAAAAAAAACTTTGAGTTTTTAAAACAGTTATTACCCTCTTATGGCCTTAGATTCTTGCTTGTACATAATTAAACTTACTTATTAAAAGAAGTTAATATTTCTTAGTTTTTCTGATGATTAAGATCAAAAATCTTATACTGAAATATTTAATAATTGAGTAATTTTTATATAATGCATTAGTTGCCGCTCAAAAATATATGAGTAAATAATATTTTTCTTAGCTTTTACAACGTGGAGCACTTTAAATTTTTCTCAAAACAACTTATATGTAAATTGTATATGATCTTAAAAATTTGAAAACTTCAGGAAACTTTGTAATATACCAATTCTCTAATCTTTCTTGGTTGTTAGAAGACAGTAAGATGCTGACACTACTTTAGTTTTAAGCAGCAAGCTTAATGACAGTTTTACAACTGTTCTCATTGATCTTAAATCCATTGAGCTTTAAATGAAGCACTAACATTCAAATTTTAAAACAATTCAAGGATATTCAATAATAATTGAATAATAAGTTTGTTACTGGAGCTGTAATTATTTAATGATCATTTTCGAAGAAAAGTATACTTTTAGTAAAAGACCATAACAATAGCTTCAAAGTAATTAGAGTTTGTTTGAGCCTTATTTCATTTTTCCACTTAAAGTTTCATCTAATGTAATATAAAACTATTTTTTACTAAATTATCAGAATTATATAGCTTTTGTTGTATGTCTATGTAAGGTTTTTCTAATATATAAACTTAATAAGTTAAAAATTAAGTTTGCTAGCTTGATAAAACCTAGATAGTTAAATTTTAGTTAAATATTATATCTAGCAGACTAAGTTTTACTAATAGGTGTATATTAAAATAATTATTTTTGAATTTTTTTTTAAAGTTTCAATATTTGTTGCTTAATAGAAAAAAAAGAAATGTAGGAAAGCTTTTGAATGCTGATTAGCAAATTTATGTTAAGAGTATATTAGTTTTTAATAAAATATTTCAACACCAACTGTTTATCAAGAAGAAAAGGTTGTGGATATTTTTGATCCAAAAGAAAAGTAAAATTTTACAACTTTTATTCTTGAGTTAAAAAAAGTTACTTTAAAATTAAAAAACTGTAAAAAGAATTTAAGTTTTTTTTTGAAAAAAATAATACTAATTTATGCCTTTAAGAAACAACATGACAATAATTTAAGTTTTACTTATGTTTTTTATACAAGCTAGTAAGATTAAGTTTATTAAAATATAATTTTCTGCAATATCTAGTTAGATAATTTTGTTTTAAAACATATTTAAGCTTATTTAGTTAAAGAAAATATAGTAAAGAATTAAAGACAATAAAAATTAAAATACCATTGTTTATGTAATAAGAATATTGATTAATACTAACTGACCTTGCTTATCATGCAAAGATTGTCCATATTCTTGATCCGTAGGTGCTGTTTAAAATATTAAGACTCAGTACATTTTTATTAGCATTTTGTTTTAATATATTTTTACTAGATATGGAATCATTTAATTTTAACAGTTGTCTCATTTGTAAGTCAAACACTTTTTTTTTACAAAATTTAACTTTGGCCTTAATGTACAAATTACAAGCCAGTTTTTATAGAATTCAAAAATATCATTTAACTTTTGAGATATTTTAATTTTTGTAAAAAGTTTCCAATACAAATGTATAGACCGCAATTTTTTTGGAAATGTTCCTCATGTTAAAAGAAAAGAACTTTACTTATAAATTTTAATCATTTAAAGAAAAAAATATATAGCAAAAATTAAAAAAACAAAATTACTGAAATTTTTTAAAATCCAAAATAAGTTTTTTTGTTATTGTATAAAGATTAGACTGTAAAAGTTTGAAGAAGAATTCTTGAAGATTGTAGGAGGAAATAGATTTTTAATAAAATAGTTTTTTTTTGCTGTTTTAGTTTTCCCTTCCCAAAGGGATTCTATTATGCAGCCCGACTTTGACCGGTCATATCTCAAAAAATAATTTGAGTTTTTTAAAAGCATAAAAGGCATCTTGGAGCTTAGAAAAAAGTTAATAAAATAAGTTCAATTTTAAAAAACATGGCTTACACCCCTATGGCCTTAAAGAACTTTTTTACTAAATTTATTTAATTTTTTTTCTTAAATATTGTTTACTAACTATATTTAATTTATTTTTAGTTGTAAAAATTATTAAACAATTTGGTTTATTTTTTTAAAGAAAAAATACCTATCTACCTCACTGTCCATTCAGACTAGCTATAAATAAAAGAAGTATTTGTGTTCTGACAACTATTGAACTTAAATTAATTGAAATTTTTTGGTATTAACCTTTTCCATCTTGTAAAGGTTTTCCATGTCCTTTACTGAAAGGGGTATCTTCCTTGTTTAGTTGTCCGTCTGTTAAAATGTTAAAAAATTCTTAAAGCATGTTTTTTGCTTTGTTGTTATTGGATGTTGTATGTATTTTTTTAATATTATAACTAACTACCTAGAGTTGGTATATTCTGTTTGTGAAATTAATTATTACTCAATAACTAAAAAAACTTGTTTTGAAGTTATTAACTAAGTCAAATTTTTTTTAAAATTAATTGATACACTTATTACCTGAATCAAATAAATTATTGCCATAAATTTTAACTTTACAACTTAATTATAATTTGAATAAGTTTAATTAGGCTATAAATTGCGTTTTATGGCTTTAGAATAATCAAACTACTTTTTTATACATTGCAGCTTAGAGTTAAGGAAATAAATCTTATGAAAGAAGAAAACTAAAAAAGTAAGTAAATACAAATAACTAAAAATATATTTCCTCTTATGTTTCTGAAATAAGTAACTTAAATTTCCAGGAAATTTTCCTTGCTGTGTTTAGAAAAACCTGTCCTAACAAGTGTTATGAAATTTTAAAAATTATAATTATATAACATTCAAGCAAAAAATTTTTTTTTTTGTAAGTTATAAAACTAATAGTATTTATAAAGCTTATTTGCACTATTAATAATTCATATAATTCTTTTTTTAATTTAATACCTTGCTTCATTTAAATATAATAATAATAAATTATATTATTTAAAAGTAATCTTTTACAAACTATATCAGGGTTTCCCAAAGTGGGCCAAGTGGCCCCCTCGGGCCATGAGCAGTAAAGGAGCCACAGGGGGCTATGAGGTCATAATTTTAAACTTACACTAGATTGCAGATGAAGAGCAAAAAAAAAAGGTCTTTGGTGTTTTTTATCGTAGTTAATGAGTGATCTTGTTGAAGAGGACCATGGCTTTTTAAATTTCTTTAAAGGGGGCCATTTGCAAAAAAGTTTGGGTAACCCTGAACTATATGAAGAGTTTAATATATCTATTTTTTACCATCTTATTACAAATATCATTATTTTGCTTAACAACATGCATAATCATAAAAGCCATCTTCAAAAGCCTTCAAAATTAGAAAAATACTTATTAAAATACTTTGGATTCTAAAAAAATTTAACAATGTTAATGACTATTTTTTAATGTTCTTACTAAATAAAAAATAAAATTTTATTCCCATAACTCTCTTTGTGAAAAACTTTATAAGTCTATAAAATATTTTAGTTGTTATTGCAACTAAATGAATAAAAGCTTTAGAAATTATCAAACATAGTTATGAATTTAAATTAGATATATAAATGGTTTTCATATAGAAATCACAATAAACAGATAAATTAAAAAAAAAACTTTCATAAATTTTATATAAATATATTAACAGAATACAATTAAAATAAACTGACCTTTTTCATTTTTTGACAGTTGTTCATTTTTTTCAACTCCATTGACTACATCTGAAAAATTTATTAAAATGTTTAAGTATATTTAATAATTTCCGTTGATGCTCAGTTGGCAAAATAGACTATTCTATCAAGTTAGGTCAACAACAAATTACACTGCTGATTAGTCAAGTTTAAAAAACAGTACTTTAAAAGTTGAGTTAATAAAGAGTTTAAATTGTACCCAAATCTTCAAGTTGATAAACACACTTTCTTAAAAGTATATAAATTTAATGTAAGTTCACATTGGTTACATGGTGTTTAAAATTTAACAGTTTAATTTCTGATAACTCAAATTCTTATAAAAAAATTAAAGGACCATATCTCAGCAAATTGTTTAAATTTAAAAGAAATTAAAATTTTTAATTTCAATTTAATTGTCAAGGTTGTAATAATAACACAATTGCAATTAATTATTCTATTTATTACAAGGTATTAATGGGAGAAAAAATTTTTGACCTTGTTTAATATTGATAAACTTGTAAAACTGCACTGTACAATATTTAATTATAAAATGTTAATAGATAAAATAGTTAATTTGCACATGTATTTTTATTTGCATAAGCTCGTTACCCGTAAATTGAGCAGTTTTTTAGTAGTCAAGACAAATAATTATATAAATCATTAGAAGTAATCATTAAAAAAAACCTCAGTCGTAGTACAAATAATGATATTAAAAAGTTTTTAGTACTAAAACTATTAAATTTATTCAGTTTGCAAAAGATAAAAAATACGTTAGTAGGAAAGATAATTCAGTTGGAGAGTTGGATTCTGCATGTGGGGCCGTACAACTAATGTTGCCATGGAAAACTTCTATTGAAGGTTTGTTTGTACTGACATTTATAAAATTAGAATAATATCTCAATAGTTCAAGTTTAATATATATATTTCATTCTCTTTTTTAATCAGACTCAGTTTTCGAAATACTGAAAATTGATTATGTTTATTTTGTTTTTGATGTAAAGTCTAATAGTTTGTATATTTATTTTTTTTTTTTTGATATATTTTTTTAATTGTAATATATATTATATAAAAACAGACAAGTTCAAGACAACTTATTAACTCTTATTATTGTTATGCATAGGTATATGATTTTAGACAGTTAAAGCTGTACAATATAGGTAACCTGTTTTGACAATCTAACTCAAACAATAAAATTATTAGTTTTATTTTTTTGTAAGTCATCAGTTAGTGACTTTTTTGTTTAAAACACAACTAAAATATTTTTATTAAAAACTTTTTATTAGCTTTAGTTTAATATAGTTTTTTTAATTAAAATTACATTTAAAATAAATAGTTTAGTCTAGGAAATTGCAATCTAAACCTATTAAACATTAAGATTTATTTTTTGTTTATATACCTTCCTCCATTGTCTGCGAGATGCGCACTGACTGTTCAAAATGTAATTAAAATAATTAAAATGGTTTTTCAAAAAGAGTGTTCTTTTTATGTTTTTGGGGATTTTAATATGCCAAACATAGATTGGAGAATTCCTAGCACAGATTTCAATAAACCCCATGAGTGTTTACTAAATTTTTGTACAGACATTTTTTAACCCAAGTAATTGAAAGTCCATATTGAAAATATATGAAAGGTAATATTCTTGATCTCATAATCATTTTGGTCTAGAAAGAATCGTATCACACTCAACTAATTTTCCATTAACAAACACTTGTGACCATAGCTTGCTTTTACTAAAAATTAAAATTGAAAATAAAATAGTACCTGTTGCTAAAAAAGTCTCATATGACTATAAAAAAGCAGATTTTGAAAGCATCAATGATTTCCTGTCAAAAAGTAATTGGACCTTTTTATTTAAAAATTAAGAAAATTCCCAGCATTTCTATGATCAATTCATTAGCTTAATCCAAATCTCAATTAAACAATTTGTTCCAATTTATTCCAAAAATAACAAAAGTAAAAAATATCTATCTCATATTAAAAAGTTATTAAAAGAAAAAGTGAATCTATACAAAAAAGTAAGACAAATAAATCACTTTTGATAAAATACAAAAACAAGTCTAAAGAATATCAATTAGCTGTTAAAAAACACAACTTTGAATATGAAAACAAATTCTGCAAAAACACAAATTTAAAAAAGTTTTATAGCTACGTGAAATCTAAACTTAAGTTAAATAATTCCATACATCTCTTATATGATAATGATAAAAACAAAACAGTAACCTCAGATTTTGAAATAGCCACACTTTTTAACATAAATTTTCAAAAAGTTTTTAAAAAAGATGAAAGTTACCAGTTTTTTAAGCTACATCAAAAGAATTGTAGTAAAATGCAAAATTTTTTTTATAACTTATGAAGACATTATAAGTTCAATAAACCACCTAAACGACAAAATCATTAGAACGCCAGAAAACATTCCACCCTATTATATCAAGCATGTTATCCAATCAATAATTTTTCTACTATCATTAATATTTAATTGCTCTGTAGAACTATCTGATGTTCCAAAACAATGGAAAACATCTTTTATTATTCCAGTGCACAAGAAAGGTAATATACACGATGCGTTGAATTACAGACCAATATCTCTAACAAGTGGCTTTTCAAGAATTTATGAACATATTGTATCTGTAAAAATTCTCAATCACCTCTTTGATAACAAATTATCAACTAACAAACAGTTTGGTTTTTTCCCAAACCGCTCATCAACCATTCAACTTATGCTTACATTATTGGTTAGTTCCTTATCTCAAAAATGAATTTACCAAAGTAGTTTATACGGATATTCAAAAAGCCTTTGATTCAGTATCACACAAAAGATTATTAAAAATTTTAAATCAGTATGGGCTACATGAAAACTTAATTAGTTGGTTTGATAACTTTTTAAATAATAGATCACAAAGAGTACTCATTAATAATACGCTTTCTGACTCTTTAACAATTTACAGTGGAGTACCACAAGGTGGTGTAGTTTATTCCCTTCTTTTTTTAATTTATATTAATGATATTTGTTCATTGATATTATAAGTGAGTTAAGCTTATTTGCAGATGATGTCAAAATCTTCAGTCAGTCAAATACTTCATTACAACTATCTTTAGATAATATTTACATATGTTTAAAAACAAGAAAGCTAAACTAAAATCCTAGCAAATGTAAAATTCTAACCATTAACAAAAAAAAATCTTCTCCAACTGACCTCTCAATCAATAACACCAAGTTTCCAGAAGTCAAAGTTTTTAAAGGTTTAGGAATTTATATTTCCTAAAATTTAAAATGGAATGAACATATCAACTATTTATATAAGGTCGCACAAACTTCGTGTTATCAAATATTAAAACTAATTCTGCTTCAATTCTGACAAAACTATTTATAATATACGTTCGCCTAAACTTGAGTTTAATGCCCAAATTTGGTCCCCCTATCAAAAAAGGACATTAATAAAATTGAGTCTGTGCAAAGGAGTTTTACCCGTCTTATTTGTAATCGTGCAACATATCTTACACATCATATAAAGATAGAATGATTAGATTTGGCTTAGAATCACTGGAATATAGAAGATTGGAATTTGATCTATTAATTCTTTACAAAATTATCAATGGCAAATATAAAAGTTTTTTTAACCAGTTTTTTAGTTTTTCCCAAAATAAATATCAACTAAGAGGAAATAATTTTAAAATAAAATGTAAACATGATTTTCAAAACAGTCAGTGGCAAGGCGCATTTTTTCACAGAGCAAAAGCTATGTGGAACAGACTACCTCAGGATATAGTATCTTGTGAGGGTGTTGAACAATTTCGTTTAAAGCTAAAAAGATTTGATTTAAATACAATAAATACCAGTAAAATTCACTAATTTTCCACTATAAACAAAAGAAAAAAGTATTCTTTTTCCTACGCCTCCCCCCTACAATCTATTAGTTTACTTTTATTTTTTTTTGTAATTATGAATTTTGTTTTATTAGCAATAATTTTAGACTAACTTCTTTATTGTGTGTACTAAGTAATATATAAGTTTGAAGTTTTTTGAATTGATTTTTTTTAAAATTTAGTTCATTTGTATATCATATTGTGTTTAACTTGTGTTTTCATTTAAATTATATTTTTGTATATATATATAACTTATCTTAAAGTGTTGAATATAAGTTTATTTTCTTTTTCTTTTGTGTGTACTTTTTAATAGGCTCAGGTTTTGATGCCTGAGTCCAACATTGCACAATAAACAATATAATAATAATAATATGTTTAATTATTTTAGGTAAAAGGTTTCTTAAATTTTGTTAGTAATTTTCTAACTTGTAATATAATACTACTTTCAATAATAAATTTCCAAATAAGTGCACCAGTAAAGTTTAGAAAATAAGTTTATTGTGAAGTATTTAACAAAATTACAGTGCTCTAACTAGTTAAATAAAAAAAAAAGCTACGGTATAATCCTTTTTTTATGCGTTTAGCTACTTTTAAGTTATTTTGACACATATAATCAAAATATAGTTTGTTTGAAGTATTGGAGTTTATTTTAAGACATTAAAGTTTGGTTAAACTTTTAATTTTTTTTTATAAATTTAATGTTTTTAATTCTACCATTTTTAAATTAAAATTTTACATGGTCACTTGTTTCAATAGTTATTTAGAGAACTTATGCGTTTTTATTAATGTGTTCAGCGTTGTTAAACTGACTTTTATCTAAAAAAATTATATTTATGTTTTTAAACGACATGTATAGTTACTGAAATTTAAAAAAATATATATATTATAGTTAGTTCTATAATAATACTACAATGTTGATTAAACATATTATTTAAAACTGTTGTTTGTTATAAAGTATTTATTTAATACGTTCTAAATAATTTTATTATTAACTAGCTAAACTAATTTTCAATGTTATTTTTCGTGTTTTAATCTTTAATTTCATACATAAAGTAATGTTATCCCATTAAAGATTTTTAATACACTCATTATTATGTTTGTGTATTTCTTTAGTACAATAATAGCTACCCTAGAATATTTAAATTTTATAAGAATGTATTTATTTTCTTTTTTAAATAAGTAATTACAAACAAGCACAATTTGCCAGAGTTTAAGTGTTTTCCTTAAACAGGTGTCCAAGTTTAAGTTACAATTTGATCTATAAAAATGTTTAGTTGTAATTATGATTAAAATACATAAATTTAAAGTATGTAGTTAGTTTTGACTTAAGTTCTAGCAATCACTTTTATATTGAAAGTTTTATAAGTTGTTAATGGTTTATTATGTTTTTATTTTATTCTAAGCTCTCAATACACAAACAAAATATTTTTTTTTGTTCTTTTGATAATAAAAGCTGTTTGATTTTTTACATTTGGAAAACGTTTTATTGACAAAATTTCTACTTAAAACGATTTGTTTAAAAGAATTATAAAATTTCGTATATGAGTATACTATATATGCATAAGTAAAACATATTACACTGTTTAAATAAATTGTATGTTATTTTTGTTTAATAATTATCTCTTATATATTTTTTTAATTAAGTTTATAAACTGTTTCAAAACTAAACAAACATTTAAATTTATGAGAAAAAGTGGTTCATTAAATACCTATAGTGAAAAAACTTTGAATATTATTTTATTTTCTCAAATAATTTCACTATACTTTTTACTCTTTTTTGAATTTTTCACCCATTTAAATAGTACTTATTAAACGAAGTACATACCTATAAGAACTTTATAAAAAGTAACATCAGTTTTGTATGTTGTAAGAATGATAGCTTGTCATTTAACATTTTTTTTTGACTATCAATATGTCAAAGTTTTTTCTGTAATTAAATTTAAACTTTAAGAAGAAAAATAAGTTTTACAGAAATCTTATCAGTCAACTAATGCTAATGAACAGTCAATAAATTAAATTTTGAAATAAAAACAATAATAATAATAAATGAATAAATATAGTTATAAAATTCACTTAATTTAAACAAATTTAAAAACTATTAAAATTAGTTAAAAAATAGTATTAAACTTTTCTTTTTATCATTTTATAATTTAAAGAATAACATTTTAAAACTAAATTAATATTTGCCTAAAACTTTAATTATATGATGGTTATAGTATATTATAGTGTTAACAAATATTCAGATAGTAAGATATATTTTCTTGTTTTAAATACCAAGTTTGAAAAAAGTTTAATCAACTTATAGATAGAAACCCTAAAATGTTTACACAAAAAAGCTTCATTAAAAAATTCAATTTTCTACTAGTTTTATAAAGTATATCAAACAAATCTATTTTTGCTTAGTAAGTTTTATAAAAGTATGTATGTTTTGCAATTTTTTCAATGCGTAGCTTTTTATTTATTTAACTCATTTGTTTTTTTTTTGTTCTTGAAAAGTCTTAATAAAATTATTTAAAAGCTTAATAGTTATACAAAGCGTTAAATTTACTATTATTGTTCTAATTGTAATTAAAACCATTAGCTAGTATATTGGTTACAAAAAAGTTTTTTTTTGCTATTTTAACTTAAATTTTTTTATTTATTCTTTTATTAAACTTAAGAAATTTATTTTTGATATAGTTATGATATTTCCTTGTTGAATATTTTTAAAAGTTTTGACGTAACATATAAAAAATAGAATGACATGATGATTTATTGAGAGTTTTTTATTCATAAGCTTAAGTTAATTATCGTTGCTATGTAATTTATTTATATTTATATCTGAAAACTTATCAAAAGTGGTATGTATTGAAGTACAATATAGTATGAAAAAGTTTATAGAATTGTTTTTTTTTATACTTTTAAAATATACGATGTTATATATAACTATTATAGATACTTCTTTGTATTGTTAAGTTCGGTATAAAGCTAACATAAAAGTTATAATCTCATTTTTTTAGTTATGTTAAAGTCTAAGTTATGTGCAAAATATTTATTTTGCTGTTGGTAAGCTGTTCTACTTGTTTTAATATTTTTATTTTGTAAAATCTTTTTATATTATAAAAGATTAATTAAGTATACTACTATAGATTAAAATCTAAGATTCTAAAACAAATCTTAAATATTGTGATTTTTTTTTAATAAAGCTTAAGTTTATTTGAATTAGGTAAAAATAGAAACATTAAGCCATTAAAATATAAAATGTTTTTAGTTAAATTTGTAAAAATGTAGCATATACTAAAAAATTTTTAATTTAATAACTGTTGTTTTCACTTATCAACTAAGTTTCACTTTTTTAAGAACCGTATTATTTCTTAATTATTCTTATGGTTTTAATTTAACATGCAAATCCTTAACTCTTTAGTTTTCTTGATGAAATAATGCTTAATTAGCAGTATATGTCAGATAATTACAAAAAACATTAAAATTATAATAAATTTAATAAAAAAACTTTTTAATATTTAAAGTGAAACAAGTAGTGTACAAAATGTTGAAAAAAGTCTTACAAAATTAAAAAGGTTATTTGCAGTAAAACAGTATTAAATCTTCATTTCACTCAAGATTTGCAAAAGAGTATTTCTAACCTTAAAATAAGTTTTATTTAGTTTTACCTCTGTTTAATCATTCATTGTTAATAACATTGATTTCAAAAGTGTATTGGAGTTGACTTAATTAGTATTCAACAATATGTAATCCAAAACTATTTACAGTTAAAAGAATAGAACTTCAACTAACCGAGCTTGAAACACAAGAAGAACATGACAGCACGAAGATACTTTGCCTTCATTTTCTATTTGTTAAAAGTTTAGTTTATCTCTGAAAAGCTTTTTTATTTTAATACAATATAAACAGACCACTTTTTTTTTTATTATTTATACTAGAGTTTTTTTGAAACTTTACAATACAATAAGCTGCATTCTTTATAATTAACAAAGCTTTATTTTTAAGTAAAAACCAAAAAAGTTGAGAGTAGCAATTGAGTTTAATATAGTATTTGGTAAATGTTATAAACTATAAGTTTAAATAAGAAGTTAAATTAATGAAATTGAATCCGACCTTTATTTAGTTATAAGTGTATACCATTAAAACTTAAACATGTTCATTAGGGTTCGCCTGCTGCGCTGACTCTCGAGTTTCGCGGTGAAAAATATTTTCAGCGTCGGAAGTCATATGTTTATTCAACATATTATAGTTATATTATTTATATATATTATATAGTTTATTAATTAAATAAAAGTAGCTTTCCTAGCTTTTACCAAAATCGAGCTAATGACTGTTTAAACTTTCGTTTTTATCGGAAAAGCTACTTTGTACTCTTTTGAGCTTTGGAAGCGTTGTAATAACGATAAAATTCAGTCAATCCTCAACTAACAGTTTTTCTTAGTAAACTGACTTTTCTGTGCAATATGTCCATGCTATGACATTAGCCGAAGGTCTTTTACACTTCAAACATGTTATGCTTAAGGTCAGTGTCAGACGTTTTTAAGTAGACTTCATTAAAACTGTCGTTGTTAACCTCTTAATTCAGCAAACTAGTGTTCTTTGGTGTCGCACTTGTCACAGCATCAAGTAAACTGATGATATTTTGACTTCCGCAACGAAGTAAAATTTATTTCGTATAGTATTTATATTAGCCTAACAGCCATTAGAACCTCTGAGGTTGTCTTCTTTCGCTAGCAGCGACATTAAAAGCCTTGAAAAGTTCACTACGCTTTCCTGCATCCAGGCCTATTGACCAACTGGTTAATAACCTAATTCAAATTCCAGTTTTCATAGCTGTAGAAACTGTAGGCTTTTTTATATTCTTTATCTACACGTGAAACGCTTTGCACAACCCTTTGATATCACAGAACATACTTTTAAGTGAGGAATTAATTTAATTCTTAGGATTTTTATCATTATTCTTTCAAAAAAGCCAAATCAACTTCTGAAGTAAATGCTCTTTTTCATACCTTGTCTTTACTGGTTCATCTTGGTGATCTTTCTGCTTCTGACTAATCAGTTTCTCAAGATCAGATCTTTAATATGGTGAGAAAGTTAAATTGACAGCCAAAACCTATTGACAGCGTAGTTCAATTTTATTGCAATCAAGTACTGAGTTAGATACATGATAAATTATTACAACCTTTAACAAAAATTTAAAAGTTGGGTTTATTAAAGTATAAAAAGTATCTAGTTGTGCAAGTTTGTTACTTTTTCGTGTAATAAAAGTTTACTGTTTATGCTTACTTTTGATTATGTGATTTAAACAGATTAAACGAAGGAATCAATTCAATATGAAAATTTATGTATTCCGCGGTAAAACTCCATAACTGTATGAATTTTTCAATATATTTTTAAATTCTTTTGATTATTACGTAACAATTAGCATGTACTTCTTTTAGTCAATTTTTAAATTCATTCTTCACAGGCAATCTTTGTGTCAGTACACATACACTATTTATTTAGATATACTTTCTTTTTTAACTCATGTAGTACTTAGAAAGTTTTTTATTATCAGGACATAGGGAAACCGATTGTAATCATTATCGAACCTACTTATAACAGGTCTATATTTTTTCGATGTAATAGGATTATCAGTATTTTTCGTTATTGAAAGTCTAAGAAGCATTAGTATTTGTATTAATTTAAAAAAAATTGAGTGTATTGACTTCTATTTTTAGACTCTTTGCTTTTATAATTAAGTTTTACTTAAAACTTAAAATGATCAGATATATCATACAAAAGCACATTAGCTTCTCTGGGCTTGAAGTATAGAAGTGTTCAAACAATTTTCCACCAAGGTTATTAACTCTAATTGAATCATTAAGTATATACTTAGCCCATTAGTTGGGTTTAAATAGCTTTCAACGTGCGTATTCTTTTCATTCAGAAAGTTTACATTAATATCACCAAGTATACAAATATTAGTTATTTATATTTTCAAAGAAAAAACTGAAAACTTTTTACTGAATTCAAGGACAAAAGCTTTAAAATGGCGATACACAATCCAATCAAAATATTTTTTTTTTTTTTTTCTTAATTAAATTTAACCAAATCGATTCATTGGCTCAGCATGTAAAATGAAAGTCCTGTCTATTTGAACAAACTATTGTATATTTTACATACTTACTAACTCTGCTAGCATTTGTCATAGAGATTGCAAAATTAAAATTGTACCCTTTTAATCTTAAAAACTAATATCAGTTTTGCCATTTACTTATGTTTCAAAGATACCTAGCATATCTGAAGTAACTTTGTATGACAACATTCGTTCTTCAGGCATTAACTAACTTTTGTTTTGACTTCTAATATTATTCGTAAAATACTTAATTAACCATCTAATTTTTTGCTGACTGAGTGTTTAAAATCCTTTTTAGATATTGTGAACCAACAACAGTTGTTCTAGTCTCAAAAACAAAATTGAATTCTATATTTAAAACAACATTATTTATTATAAAAGGTTCTGTGTTGTTTTTATCAAAATACAGAAAAGTATCTTACAACAATAGTTACAAAAATCATATGAATATCGAAATATAGCTATTATTTACTATTTTACTACAAAGAGTAAAAATTAAAAATCTTATTTTAAGAGACATAAAATAATTTATTCAGTCAAAAGAAAAATCAATCATTACAAATTTTACCCATAACTATTTTTTCTTCTGTAATTGTTGGATGTCCATTCATTTCCAAATATATTTTCTAAATCAGAATCACTGTGAACTGCAATGATATTACATTTTTCATTTCCTTTGTTATAATTGTTTGAAAAACAAAATATAGCTCAACGTAATTGGTTCTAGGACCTGTTGTACGAAAAACTTTTTTGAGTTGTAAACCACTTTGGTACAGACCAATGTCAAGTACAAAGATAGATGTTTCAACCACGCGTCTAAGGAAACTTCCAAATATTAGTCTTTCTAAACTGCCTTACATGATAAAGAAGTTCTTTACCAAACGTTAAAAGACTTTCATAAATTAAAAATATATCAATGTCTCTGCCAACATTACTGAAATCTTTTACTTATGCTTTTTTTTCTATTTTTACTTGATTACAAACTTTTTTTCATAATTTCTAAATTGTACTGAAACTGGTTAACCAACCTTTTTCAATCTTAAAAATTTTTTGACATAATTTTTCTGCAAGAAGCTATTAGGCTTCTTTCAATAATTAAGTCAACTAATTTTCTTACCTTGATTACAACTTTTTCAGAATTATAAACTTTCTCATTATATTTAAAGGGTATGCTGAGTATTTCAAGATTGCATTTTCAAGAGAAATTGCAGTTTTCCGTTTGGTTAACTTTTAGTAACGGTTCTTTTTCATATTTTGTAGTTTTATTAGCAATGACTAACAATTTACTGTCTTATTTTACTACTGATCTTAACTTGCTGCGAATTTAGTATCTGCTGTTATTTCTTCAAAGCTTCTGTTGATAAAAGTAGTATATTTATTCTTATTGATCAACTCTCATTTTTGGCTTCAGAGTTCCATTATCATTTCTTGCATTTCCTTCAACAAAGTTTGTATATCTAAGCTTGGTATCCATCTATGTATAAATTTGTTCATGAGTTATTTTAAGACTTTTTCCAAATTATTTCCAGGGATATTATTAGTTGCGGTTTTTGTTTATTAATATAACACTATTTTCACTTATTCATTTTTTTTTAATTAGGTTTAATGAACGAAAAGTAAACTTAAATTTTGATCCGAAATCTTTGAATTGGAATAAATAAAGTACAAATGTGTTTTCCTAAAAAGTTTCTTACAAAAAACGAAAGGTACAATGGGACAGCATAATTTCAAAAATATTCAGTAGAGAAATTTTCTTGAAAATATCTAAATTTTATGAAAAAGACAGTAAGGTAATGAAATTTGAAATAGAAATGAAGAGATAAAGGTGATCATTACATTTGTAATGAAAAGCTTATCATTCTTCTCAGTTTTTTTCATACTTATTTTCTTAAATGCTTTTTTTGGAGCACATTTATATTTTCAGTATTTAGTATGAAAGTGTTTAAGTTTTCCAAAAATAAAATTTTGTGTAAGTCATATACTCTTGCGTTTTTAATGTTACTTCAAAAGTTAGCAATACTTATCAAAAAATATTAAGTAAGTGGTTTTTTACTTTTTTTAATATTAGTAATTTTCCAGATTTAAAATGGATTAAGTTAAAATTGTTACATTTTAATATTTTGATACAAATGTATTTCAAGTTTAAGGATGTTTACAGTTGAAAATGCTGGTAGTTATGTGTTAATTTATCTTTAAGGCACACACATTGTTTTATCAACTTTTGATCGTTGTTATCTATTTGATAAATTTGAGCTTCTTTATAAGCGGTCATGCTTATTTGTTTTAAAGAAAAGTACTGTCATTATTTTTTTATTTAATAACGCTTTTTTTTTCAATTATAAGCAATTTGATTCAAACATTTTTATAGTAAATCTTCAAAGCTATTAAAAGTGATTTACAACTTTGTAAATTATTCATTTTCCATGCTAAATCAATAGACTATTTTCACGATTTATTTGTATCAATTAATATATGTTACTCTTACTTTGCTCATTGAGATTTATTGATCATTAGGTTGTTAAATATTTTAAAATTACTCTTTTTACGAATTTTTATGAAGTTTTTGTACGACATTTAAGATAGTCTAAACCAGTGCTTCTGAACCTTTTTCTAGTGGCGGAACCCTTTTCCAAAGTTCAACTTTACCGCGGAACCTCTAATTTAATTTGAAACAATATAATATACCAGAAATAAGTTTCTGATAAAGAATTTTTATTTAGTTTTATAGTGAAAACATTTAGATTTTTTTTGATTGCTCCTACATTGTTTGCTTTAGTGATAAAACCAGTATTTTCATGACTTCACTAAAAATATAAATTCAAAAAATTTGCGCAACCAGGACACCTATTAATAATGAATACCTATTAAAAGTCCTACCGCTAGATACACACTAAGCAGATCAATGAATGCTATAACTATATATGTTTTCCATTTTATGTGTTCCACTTTTTTTTGAAGTTTTATGTTTTATGTTTTTTTTTCTTTCAAATTTCTTTTTTAAATTTCGAAAGGCTTCGCTGAACCCCTGTTAGGCGTCGCGGAACCCTAGGGCACTGGTTTAAAGTATTCTAATATTAAAAGTTTACTTTTAAGCAGCATTTATCTGTATTCAGGATCGCAAAAAACCTTGAATTTTTTAAAATCGTTAAAACACCTGGAGTTATTAATTTTTTTAGTTTTTTAACAATTTTGATATAACAAAAATGGTATGATAAGATATGTATACTTCTAAATTTTAATTAGTAACTGATAAGTTGTTAGTTAAATTATTACTTAAAATAATGAGACTATTATTTTACTTGCACTTCTATTGTTTTTAAATATCAGGTAAATCCAGTCAACAAAAACCTATTTCTGACTGATGCTACTTAAAAGAGTTTAAATTAAGAGAAAACTAAGAGAAAAACCAACAAATAAATTCGGATGCTGTGTTTTATGCCTAATGTATTTATAGCAGCTATAATAAATCTTAATTTTATATTATAATTTGTAAGTCATTAGTTGTGCCTAGTTTATTTAATGAAGTTATAGTAAGTATCATTTATTTAGGCTTAATGTTTTTACTTAAATATGGTAAATAGTTTAGATTTTGATGAAACCAATTTTTTTTCAATATAAGTAATCCAATACCTCTGTGTGGTTATAAGAACTTTTGATTATGTGTAGTTGTTACCTTTTGTTGTTTTGTTTAATTTTTTAGCTTTATGTTACCTATACATTATACAATTTAGACTTAGTTGTTTTCTTATAATATGAATTTTGTTATGTTTTTTTGACAGTAATATGAGAAGAGCTTTCAAGAAATAGATTCAAAACAATGGTAGAGGTTGCAATACATTAAAACAAAGATTAAATAATAGTAATTTTTTATCGTTTAAGTAATTTAGTTCTATCAAATTCACCTTTTTTAAATTAAAATAAATTTTCTACTATGGTCAAAAGATGTACTTTCAAAAACCTGAGATTTTGTTAAAAACCAGTGGCTACCCTGAAAATAAGTTAGGAGTTGAAATGTACCTCGTGCGCTGTAGTTTGCCGACCCCTGATTAGGTTTTTAAGTGTTTTAGAACTATATACATATACTAAAAAACTATATGAAGTACAGTGCTCTGTATACAGAGCTTAATTATTAAGTATAATTTATTCAACAATTCAAGCCAACGCCGTTTCACCTAGAAGGTTCTTTAGAGCTTTTTAAATTGACAGTTTTAAAAGCTATAACAACCTTCTAGGTGAAACGGAGTTGGCTTGAATTGACAATTGTTGAATGTATTGTATTTAGTAGAACTATATTAAACATATTTAGTTGTAGGCTTAAGTTCTTGTTTAAAATTTCTATACTTTTTTTGTTTTACTTATTGGTTTAGGAAATTCACAAGAGTAATAGAATTTTTAAAATATGAGATTACTAGGTTACTACATGAAAAAGTAGTTTTTGATTAAAGCAATATTTTAATCTAATATTAACTTACGTAACCTGGTAGTTAAGGCATTACATCGTTTACTAAATGAGATATGTTTGGCTTAATTTTTTTAAATTGTAGCTTAAATCTAAAATAATTTTTTTAATTGTAGCAAAAGTCGTAAGACACCTTGTTTATTATTTAGAAGGCTTAAGATTTATAAATTAAGGTTCAATTATAAGTTTAATCTGATTAAGTTTGTTAACATTTTACTAAAGATTTATTATTTATTTAAGTTTTTACAACCTAGTTATCTAAAAACAAATTTTGTATAAATACTAAATATTGTACAGTGATCTATTTAGATGTTGAAAATTTGAGCTAATTTCGTTATGCTGGTTACTTGTAAAGTATAATAGACTTTATCATTTTAAAGTAAACTATATATTATAGCTGTAAAAACAATTTTAACGATTTCTTCAGTTGATTAATACCATTTTGAAGTAACATAAACTGTATATTTGTAAAAAGTCTTAACACTTTAAGATAATCTGTTGGAAATAAAGCAACCATCATTTAGTTAAATATACAATATTGAAGTTCTAAGCCACGGGTCGGTAGGTTTTTATAAATTTTTCTATAAAAAAGTTGCTTGAGGTCCGCAATGTATATAAAACAAGTCTTCTGCGGTTTGAACTTATTTAAAACAAATGTAGTAACAATATCAAACTACTATTTTAAACCAAATGTGGGCTAAAAAATTCATTAATAGAGCACTAGTAAAGAGTAAAAACTCAATAGGAACCTTATTGAAAGGCTATTACCACGAAAAGGTATATTTTTAGCTGAAAGTCCCTCGCGAATTACACACTTAGGCTTTGAGGGTTAAATTCAGCCGGCAGACTACAGTTAGCTGATCCAGTGTATTAAACTCTTTAGTTTAAGTTTGTGGGATTGTTAAGTTAGTTTTTAGAAATGTTTGTGTTTTTTTTTTGTAATGGTACTAATTAAAGTTGTTGTTTTTTATTTCACTTTTTATTTTTAAAACTTTAGCAATAGCTGTCTACTATTTTAGAGCTAACGTAGATAAGTCTCCAAATAATCGAAATGAATTTGCAACAGTAATTAACATAAATCCGTTATTGTTGTTTTTATATTTAATTGTATGATTGTAATTTTGTACACTCAGTTTAGTTGTTCCCTTAGTTTTTATAAGATTTATTTTGTGTATTATTCTAAGTTGATTAAAAAACTTATATTGTGGTTTTAATCCAACACATAACGTATGTTTTTTAAGGTTTTAAATTTGAGAAAGGTTATTCAAACGGAACCGGTAGTTCATAATAGTTTTACAAAAACATGTAAAAATTGAAGTTTAAATACAACTATATTCCTTCTGTTTACATAAGTATTTAAACATTTATACTGTGCATGTTTTATAAGTTTAATAAGCAAGTTGCTATTTATTCATATCACCATAAAAATTAGAAATATATATATTCAAGTTTTTTTTACAGCCATTACTTATTCTAACTAATAGATGAAGTACAAACATTTAATGAGTTATATGTAAGTATTTCTTTAATAGTATTGTACATATTGATTTCTACAGTAACTTTCTTTAAACTCATTTATGCCTAGATTTTAAGTAGAATAGAATCAATTAATAAACTATGAGTGCATGTCATAAAGAACTTCTCTGCTGCAGATCTTGGTAATTCTTCATTATGGTCAACCCGATGGGAGCAGAAACGTCTGTTTGGGGTCAAAATTTTGGCCTGTTGATGTAGAAAGTGCAAAAACCACTTAATTTAAATTATTTATTTAATATCTAATTTAAAACTAAATTTTAGTACGTTTAAGCTAGATTCTTGGTTGCCATAAAACCTTGAAACCAGGAAAAGAAACTGGAATAACCTTGAATTTGACAATTTAGGCTAAAATACCTAAAATTTTTCAAATGTTAAGTAGTAAAACTTCTATTTGACTCAAAAATTCTATCATATAGATAAAAAAGTTTTGTCATCATCATTTTTTTTAATCAAAATCACATTAAAAGTAATTATAAAATATCTTTTCAAAGTTTTAATACTATTTAACACAGTTTCTTAGCTTAAACTTAACTTCAAAGTAAGAATAGATCCAATAATGTGTATTTTGAAAACCTGAGGAAATTTTGGAAACCTGGAGAAAACTTGCCAAAAATGTTTGGCAGTTCTGTAGATTTTAGTCGTTTACTAAGTGTTTATTTGTTGTAATTTATTTTTAATGTTAAAATGATTTGATAAAAACTTTGTGAATTGATGTTTTACTTTTGTGTCTTTTGTACTAAATAAACATATTATCCAAGCTACCAAGATTTATTAATTCGAATTTAAATGTGAAAACTAAAATAAAAAATTTAAAAAAATATTTTTTTTTGTGTTGTCAGGTATAAACTATTATTGAGTTAAAGTCAAAAATTCTAGCTAAAGTACTTTTTACATCTTATAGCTAATCTTTAATACAATTCATAAAGGAAAATAATAAGAGCAGGGTTGCCACATGGTCAGGAAAAATAAAAAAAAGACAAAAGTCAGGAAAAAATGGGGTGTTTTGAAAAAAAGCAAGGAAATTTGATAAATTTACAAATTTCCTTATTTTCCAAAGCCTTCAAATAGTAATAATTCATTAAAAATCATTTAAAGTCAAAAAAAAAAAAAATCCAAAATTTTCATAGAAATTTACAAAATTGTTTAATTTCCAATGCTATCATCTGGTATAAATCAATGAAATATCCTTTATAAAACTGCAACGTGTTTCTATTAACATATTTCGCAAGTACCCTATTTGAACAAGCATACTTTGTAAGCTTTTTAGTATTGATGATCTGTAGCAAGGACACTTCCATAGTGAAACTGTGAAATATACACAATATTTTAAATTCAAGTGGTGTTCATGTACTCTTTCACAGTCAAATATGGGAAGAAAAGCATTCGCTGTACATATGAATGAAACTGGACATAAAAATAAAAGTCCAGGAGTTCACTGAATCTCATAACTTTTCTATATAGCTGGATCAAGCTCCAGTGAGGTAAGTGGTGAGAGCAACGGCAGAGTAGCAAGTTGGTAGAGCAGTGGTGTAAGCCCATCAATAGATTTGGTAAGTAAGTCACAAACCACAACCGCTTAAATTTTATGTTTACACACTGTTGAGCAGAATTACTCAGCCAGTTCGTGTAACAAACTGGCGGAGCTGAACAAAAAAATGTTTCCTGACAGTGCAATAGCACAGTCATGTCAGATAGCCTGAAAAAAAATTATTATACATGATAAATTTTGGCATTGGACCACATTGCTGGAAGTTGAAACATCTTGCTGGAATAATAATGGACAAGCTGTGTTTATTAGGTAATAATATAAGTATTTTGTTGATAAATCTGTTTATTACAATCATACACAGATGGTTAAATTGATGTAATGGAAGTTTGATGATTGAATTCAGCAAAAAAACTTGTTTTAACCTGTTTTAAAATTAGAATGAAAGCTTTATATAGTTTCAATTGTTATATTTTGTATTTCAGAATAAGTTTAAAATAAGAGTTTGATTTAGAAAAGTCAGGAAAATTTTGGTAATAAAGTCAGAAAAATTTTCTTTTATTTCTTGATCTGTGGCAACCATATAAGAGTGCCTTATAAATAGATATAATATAGTTTAAGCAATTGAGTTGATAAAACTAGCAACTAAAATTGTTAAACAAAACTTTTTTAATATTTTTTCTTTATTTTATTTTTTTGTCTCAGTGAAAATAAATAAAATTATTTAAACACAAATTTGAAACATATACATCTGTATTTATTAAATATTCTAAAGACATTTATACCTATGCAACTGTTTTTAGACTACAATTCTGAGTAAGAAGTTCTAAGCTTATAACAAATTAAAAACAACATCAAAGCTAAAAATTGCGATTTTTTTTGTTTCATTGGTTTAAAAGTCAGTCAAGTTTTTTATTGAAATTAATTTTTTCGAACACACTTTAATAATTGTTTTTCTGAACATAATACGCACAATACGAGAGTTGTTACTGGAAATAGTAATCTTATAAAACATATGTTTAAAAAAAATCTTTAGAAAAATTCTGTAGCAGTAATTAAATACAATAGAAAGTGTTACTTATTTAATTTTATTAAATATAAAAGATTAATAACGGTAATGAACAAATAAGAAAAATAAATTAAAGAAAAAAAATAATTTTGTAGTTGTTAGAATTTAATGTTAAATAACTTAGTTTTAGTTTCATGCTTTTTTATTAAAAAAAAAACTATTTGCTTCAAGTTCAGTGTTTCTAATGATTATCTATCAAAAATATCTAAATAAATAATAAGTTAACTTACTACTAAAAAAACGTATTCAAGATCTTATAAAACGCTAAATTATCTTGTTTTATTACAGAAAAGACTATATTTCCAAATGCATAAATATACAACTGTTAGCAATGTATCTCGTTTTATACACTTGCCAGAACTTTTAACCGCCAAAACCTTGCTCAAGTAAATTTACGCTACATATAACGTTGTTTCACATTGGTGTCAGAAACAAAAAGTTTCTTAGAATCAATTTCGGCCCTCGTCAAAACTATACTGATATTATATGAACTACATATCACTCCAGAACTTGAAGATTTTATTGCAGCAAATAAGTGGGTTAGCTACAAAGCTGAAGAAAGAAACATGTCTGCAAAAATCTTCTGATGCTGATTTAAACTACTTTTTGAATAAAATATTTTAAATATGCAAAACTAAGGAGTATAAAGCATTGGTACAAACTATTTGTCTGAAAAAAAACGAGTGCAATGAAAAACAAACAAATATAACTTACACGACCAGACATTGTAGTCAAAGATCCTTCAAGAATTCTCAGATTAATATACACAATGCCTTTGAATATTGAAACAAATAAGTTGTAAAAAAACTTTTGAAGATAAATACATTTACATCAGCTTGTAATAAAAAGAATATTTTTAATGCGTTTCTTCGTAGGAAAAGATTTGTATAGTCGTCAAGTAAAATAAAATCATAAAAAAACATATTTAAAATCTTTTAAAGCATGGAAAAGGTTAGTGACATGAACTACCGTAATAATTTTTGTTATTAATCCTTGTTAGATAGTGTAATCATTATGTCGCCACCTCAAAGTACAATTTATTCAGATTCAACCTTCAATGCTGTACAAAGAAGAAAAAAGCAAAAAAAAAAATAGCGGGATGAACGAAGGTAGAATTGACGCGGCGTCCACGCTCTATATTGAAAAGTCTTTGTTTCTCATTGGTTGACCTTCAGACCCTAACCCGCCTTTTCAAGCTAATTGGGTGCAGTTTACTACCACTTGAACTGTAGAAGTGATCATGTAGCTGGTTCATGGAAAAATATGCATAAAACGGTACAAGCAAAATGGAATCACAATTTAATTGGTATTGAAATCAGACTGTTTGTTACAGGAAAATAAAACGAAGCGTGTGATGTTTACGATGAGAATAAAATTTTCCTTGTTGAAATTACCAGTTGAAAATTTTGACTGGATCAATTTTGGTAGGATTTTAGCTTCTTGAATGGTGACAAAATATACATGTTTAGCAGAAAAGAAGTAACAATGGTAGTTTTAGATACAGAAAAGGATGTATGACTACAAGAAGTTAGTAAACATTTGAAAGGTGACTCTTGCAATACTTGTTTGAAATTGCCCCAATTGTAGTTTTCATACCAAATAAATATTTTTATGGGTAAAGCAGCTATAAAAGTTTCAATCTTTAAAGTGTTGCATTTTTTAAAGATAAATTAACAACAACATTTTAGTGTTTGTTATTACAATAAAAGTTTGTTTACTATATTTTTTCGTTGAGCAAACAAAATAATTTGTCAATTGATAACATTCATAATGTCCATAAAGTTTTATGTTTCCTAAAAAAAAATAAAAAACTTTAAGTTAAAAGCTTTTAAAAGATTTGAAAACGACTAAATTGAAATCTGGCAACCGTTAAATTGAGATTTTGTACTGAAGTAGTTTCTTCTGGGTTGGTAAAAATAGCGAAATCTTAAAAGTTTTTCTCCTCTGTGTGATGGTTATAAAGAGCTTGTTTTTATTTATGTTTTGTTTTAATTTATTAATACAAACTGTTTATTGTTAAATAAAGACTAAATTGTTAACGTTTAAAAATGATTTCTTGAAAACTGTTAAATTTTTTTTTTTACTATTTTAGTTTGCTCTTCCATAAAAAACCTATTACTTTTCAAACTTTAAATGTTTATACTCTAGAAATAAGCTTTTTATAAAAAAAACTTTTATACATATGTAACCGTCTGACCTTCCGACATTATATTCTACAAGTCTAATATGGTTATGGGGGTTAATAACATGTTAAGGACGATTGGGGAAAATTAAATATTGTATTATATTATTATTTATGCACTACTAAAAACTAAGTAATTGTATAAATACTATTTAATTCTAAACTGGTTGAATGACTTTAATATTGTTGAACACAAATGACTTTAATATTGTAAGAAAACATGAAAACTAGCAAAGTTAATTTTTGATCTTGTTAATAAACTGATGTTTAACTTAACAAAGTGTTTATGTTACGATTAAGTTTAAAACGATTAACACACACAAAAGTTTGTTACAACTTTTATTGCTAACTTTAACTTTAAAAAGTGTTTATGTTACAATTAAATTCAAAATTATTAAAAACGCACAGAATTCTACTAGAGAAACTAAAAAAAGTTTATAACTCTTTACGCAACGATTGGAAGTTTTGGGGTAGGACCCGGAGATGAAAGAAATTGTCAGGTTTTATTCTCGACAATGAAATAAAGTAACACTGGCTGAATATAGGATGGTTGCTGCTAAGTTGAGCAAAGTTGTACTTCGACTGAAACGATGAAAAAGGCGACGTAACGATGAAAAAATAGCAATTTCTAATTGAAAACGTTAAGCAGGTGACGTAGTAAGGAAAAATTCGTAACTTAAAAAAACACAACCAAAACTATGTCTCGTAGTAATTTGTAATTTTGACTTTTAACGCATATCGAAAAGGCCCGTCAACTCTGACATGTATATAAAACCGCCTTCATACTCAAACAACACGAAAAAAAATCCCTCATTAAGCAAAAATCGTGCTTAAATGCAAAATTGATTTGAGAGAATTGACTTTTCACTCGGGAGAATTTCCATTTGCGCAGAAACTACCTATATTTCAATTAAGTACTTGTGTAAAACATTTTTTAAGGCTGGAGAATGTCATGTATTTACAAAGACGGTAAATATGACATACTCGAAAGAATATATACATATCAAAAGGACGGGTGGGGACACTGTCCTTAGACAGCAGCTTAAAGCTTAGAGAAATAATCTACAAAGAAAAACTAACTTGCGAAAAACTTGTTGCCTTATTATATATTACTGATCTAGAAAAATTAAAAAAGACAGTAGCTAAGAATTGGTTACAGTTCTAAAACTCTTTTTATTTAAGCTATTTAATATTATTTCCTAGGCTAAAATAATTACAATGCTTAACTCCAATGTCGAGGCAACGTTTTTAAACTTTTATTTTTTTAAACTTTTGCAAAAAACCTGACTTATGATTAAATTTTGTTCACTACAAACGCATAAATGTATTTTTTGAAACTAACATAAAAGTTGATTACTTATTGCCCGAAATAAGTTTTTTTTAATTTGGTGGGCTAGTCATTGACAGTTTTAGTGACTTAAAAAAAGCGATTTAGTGGTTTAGACTTGGCTGGGTTTGGTTCTATTCTGCTTTAAGTATATTAAAAGTTATGTATCCTTAATGTAGCAATTTTTTGCTGTTTTGGAGTATAAAAAAATTAGTAAAACCTCAAGTTTATATCAAAGTTAAGGCCTACAGCAACTGCTAAAAACCTTTTTTAAATTTATTTTTTTAGATTTATCTGTTTTTTTAGTTAGTGTTAATTAAAAAACGTTAAAACTTTTGAAATTAAAAAAGACAAGACAATTTTTTCTCATTTAAAAAACTGCCATTTTTTCGAAATAATCATTGGTGTATTTAGAGCAATGTAGGATGTTTTCAAGAGAGAATATCCAGTTGCTAAGAGCTGAAATATCCTTTTTTTTTTGTGCTTCTATTTTTATGTTTTATGAAAAGGATTCTATATACAAATTTACAAAAGATCTATCATTAAGCATATAACTATTTTTTAGATATATACAAGCAATATTTTTATGCCTGTTTGTTTTGATTTTTAGAGAAAAATATCAACTTTTAAAAATAAAAATTAAGAATTTTTAGATTTAAACAACTTATTGTAATTTCCAATACAGATTGCCGAATTGGAGAAAATGGTAAAAACGTTTTTCTTAACAAGTCTACAGGTACTTTTCTGTAATTTTCTGCAAGCAATTTTAGACAAAAGTTATGAAGAGTCTTAAGTAGTTTTTAAACTAAAAAAGGCAAACACTTGGATTTAAACTAACATAACTTCTTAAATATCTAAAGAAGAAAAAAAACAACAACTTTGTAACAAAGAAATAAAGTTCTGTCTAACTATGTTTAAAACTTTGTAAAATATTTTTCACAAAAATTATTTTATGTAGTCAATGGCCGCTTGAACCCGTTTTCAGCCAACTGTATAGCAACAGTACACCCTGAAATATACAATATAATTTTTTTAAATGCAACTTGTAGCAGAGTTGATATTGTTAATCCATTTGGTTAATTTAAATACTCGATTCTAATTTTAGTTTTTTATGTATTCAGTGTTCAGAATTAGAGCTGTTTAACTAATTCATAAAGTGAAGCTTAAATTGTTTTTGATTTTGAGTAAAGTTTTATCACTTTGTATAGATATTGTTATTAGCTTGATAGAGGTATTCAATTGTTTCTTTTGAAAATTTTGACCAAAATTGAATTTAAAACCTATAAAAAAACCGAAGTTAAAACAAAATTAAATTTTTAAATCAAGATTGTAGTAGAGCTATTTTTGATATCATCATCAATAACTTGTAATGTATATTTTTTAATCTTCTAAATACATTTCATTTTAATAGTATATTTTTCAAGTACGTATCTTTTTGTTTTGACTCAAAAAATTGTTTTTAGTCGTTTAAAATTAAAACTTAATAAAAAAATTGTCTAAATGTTTACCATTTTGTTTGCTGATATTTAGGTTTTTTTTAAACTAACAAGCATAATTTTACAAGACGTAAAACTTTACCCAACAAGTATACGACTCAATAACCGAAAGGTTTTTTCGTACACCACTTTTCGTACACCTTGGACCATATTTTTGAGCGTTTCTTTTTGTCGTTCAATAAACTATGTGAATGATTTTGTTAAAACGTACAATAATGTAGTTAGATTTTTATATCTTTTCCTTTTTTGTTTAAGTAACTTGGATAAATTATCAAAAAAAAAACAGTTTAGATAGTTAACTTTGTCACGAATTTTCATAACGTTTAATTTATCGAAAACAACTATTTCAAACAGATATGGATGTATTTTAGTTGTATGTAACTTTGCTTATAAAAAATTAATTAATTTTACTTTGCAGAAGCTATTGCAAACTAAAAGTAAAAAACTTGAAAAATAGTAGTCACATTTAAGTCAACACTAAACTTTAAAATGTTAAAATAAATGTTATATTTAGTTGCAGCTAAGTTTAAAGAGGTATTTATTTGGTTACTGTTGTAAGCAGTTAAGTTTTTCTTACTATGTGAAAAATTGTTTTAAAAAATATCCTACATTTTTAATAAGGTTTTGCTCCTTTTTCTATACGAGTAAAAATAAGTCAGTTTGGTGTTTAACAGTTTAAATAGGCAGTCTACGAATCTTGATAACACTATGAGAAAATTTATCATTTCTAAAACTAATAAATTACTGTCATATCGTTAATACCATCGGTGTCGTCCGCTAAACACGTGTCGAAATTTAATTAAAGAAAGATAGTATGTTCAAAACGAAATCCTCACAGCTGAAGTAGGGAAAGTACCTTGCTGTAGTTGGAAGAGTTCCATTATCAACTTGTATTGTACCGTCTGCGGAGTTTGAATAGCTGTTGAGTTTTATTTTGTTATTTACGAAAAAAAGTAAGTTTTCAGAAAAATTCACACAAAAACTTTCATTTTGTTGTTTTTTTAAATAATAAATTAAACTCGAGCAAAAATTTATAAAATAAAATGAAACTTCATTTACTTAAGATGACTCAACATAAAACTATCTCTAACCAACTACTATCAAGCAGTTCGTATTCTTCATTGTAATCATCGGTTTTAGAGACATAACAGTTAAACAACTAAAAAAAGAATATAACCTGATAAAAAACAGTTTTAAGAACTTATGTACTAACCGTTGACACAAACTTGTCTGTACTATCTACTACCCTTATTTTAACATAAACTGTTTCTGTAAAATTTTAAACTGAACCATCAGCTATATTGCTATCTACAGCAGAATCAGACGGTGCAGTAGAAACTAAATGAAGTTCTACCTCAGCTATCGCGTTTTCAGTTAAATTTTTTCCGACGTAACTATTGTTAAATTGAAAAATACTTGTTGATAATTTTTCAATGTGTACAAAGTTTGTATTGAATATTTTTTTTTAATATTTAGGTGTAAATAAAACTTAAGTTTAAAGTAGCCATCATTAAGTCAAAGCTGTATACAAAAACTTTAACTTAACTAGGTTAAGTTTTAGTATAGCCAAAGAAAATGTTAATCTTATCGTTTAATTTTGATGATACAAGTTATAACTACAACAATATAAGTTTTTTAGGACAAGAGTTATTGATTTCCTACAATTAAAGATTATCTTATTTAAAGAAAAAAATCATACTTGCAAACTTTGTAAAACCTTCGGACTAAAGTTTTACTATACTAATTACTTTATTAAAAACTCAATGTGTAGTTATATTCACTGAAGTGTTGTAAGTAGTGATGTACTGGACCCACAATTTCGGGTCCGGCCGGACCCGGATACGGAATTTTTTTTTAAGTTAAAATCCGGCCGGAACCGGATCCGGGCTTTTTTTTCAAATTAGAGTCCGGCCGGAACCGGTTACTGACTTTTTTTTCAAATTAGAATCCGGCCGGATCCGGATATCAGACAAAAATGGCAATATCCGGCCGGACCCGGACCCGGATAGTGATTACGGTACATCACTAGAATAAACTAGCCTGATTCAGAATGAGGTTTTTAAAAACTGAAAAAAGAACTTTAATCTAATAACAAGTAGAACAGCTAGCCACAAAGTTTACAAATTTAGAAGTTATTTACAATTGAAATTCTGAGATCAAGCACTTGAACAAAATACACTAGAAAATTACAAAATATTGAAAACTGGATCAGCTCAAACTCATTCAAAATCTAAAAGAAAACTAGCCTGAGTTTTTATAAAAAATTAAACTAGCCTGAGGCAGTCCAAGATTTTCAAAAATTCTCAAAAATTTTCAAACTAGCAGGGTTGCCACTGTTTAAGTCAATAAAACTAGCTAGAGTGAGTATAAACAAGCCTGAGTCAGAATGAGGTTTTTAAAAACTGAAAAAATTACTTTAATCTAATAATCAGTAGAACAGCTGGCAAAGGTTGACAATTTCGTAGTAAAGTTGTGGACTGATTGTGGTACACTTAATTTATTAGTACACTTAACTTATTACCCATCATAATTAAATCCTACCTTAATTAATTAATACTTAACAAATACTAAATTCTAACTGAGACTACTTTCTATAAGCAGACACGACAGTTTTGAGTGATGAATCTTTTATATAAAACACAACAAGAAATACTAGAAAATACAAAATTATTAATTACTTTGGTAACACTTTAAAAACTGGAAGCTATTTAAATTATATCAAAAGACTTGAAACAATAAACTAAAAATTAAATAAAACTTTTAGTAAACAAGAAACTGTAAAATTTTTAATAAACTATTAAACTATAAACCTGGCTTAAACATTTAAACAATTAAACACCTGTTGAAATATTCACTTTTAAAACAAAACATTATTTACAATAAGCATTCACAAAAACGTTTAAGATATTTTGTTGCTTCAAGCTACACACCAAACTAACTAACTGCTTACATATAAACTGTCTGTCATGTTCTGATGTTTTGTTGCATCAGTATTTAGTTTAAAACATTTCGTCATATAATTCTCATTGGCTCGTACATTCAACCGTATTAACTCTAAATATTCTCTGAGCTCAACTTTAAACAATAAATAATGCAAGTATTCATTCCAAAGTTTTCAATTTTACAACATATGTAAAGAGTTGCATTTCATGAAATGTTTATTTCATAGTTTAAATGTAAACAAATGTAAATTAGTCACGTGTACAAAATGAGCCAATCACGGTAGGTGTTTAATTTTAATTGACGAAAATGACTCTTATTAATTTACACAGGATTTGTTTAAAAAAAAATACTTTTCATTATGCTTTTTTTTACTAACTAGATCCGGATCCGGCCGGATATCTTTTAGGACTTTTTATTTAAATAAGAATCCGGCCGGAACCGGACCCGGACTTTTTTTTCAAATTAGAATCCGGCTGGAACCGGATCCGGACTTTTTTTTTCAAATTAGAATCCGGCCGGATCCGAATATCAGACAAAAATGGCGATATCCGGCCGGACCCGGACCCGGATAGTGAGTCCGGTACATCACTAGTTGTAAGTGACATTTTCCAATATCTTGTTTTACCAATAAACTACTGTAAATTTTCCACATTCTGATGTTCTAATTAAGTTCGAGTTCATATAAAAAATTTAAGCATGGTTATTTCAATCTAAAATATTTCAATGGTTTCTGACTTTAAGTATTTAAAGTTAGGAAAAAGTAGAATTTTAAGGCCAACTGATTAAAAACTTACCATACTTGCCCTTAAACCAACCATACTTGTCAAAAATATTTTATTATTAATCTGTTTTAGCATTTTATCCTCACTGGTAAATTACAATAGATCATATAAATCATTTTAAATGCAGTACTGATAAATGCAGAAGTTTTAAGATTCTATTTTTGACCGTAGTTGGTTAAGACTAAAAGGTTGATAATCTATATTAAACAAAACTAAGGTTTATAACCTCTATACTACATAGACCGTCATACTTGGATTTTGTCTACTTTATCACTAACCATAACTGCTAAAATATGCATACTCGACCTTTATAGTTTAAATTAAAAGAAATATATGTAAATAGTTTACTTTTCAAATTTTTTGAAGTTTGGCAACCCTAGTTTGTGTCATAATTGATTAGTTAGAGGTCTTGTAAATCTACCGGTTTTAAATCCTATGGCTTCTCTGTTTTTTTATTGTTATTAGTTAACCTGTTATGATCGTAGTGCAAAACAAAACAGTACTTTAAAACACTAGGTTTAAAGAAATTTGTTTTAAAGCGACTCTGCTTTAAAAAAGTCATAGTTGGCCTTTTAAATCTTAACAAATTTACTTACTACAACAAGGTAGGATTGCTCAATAGTTCTCTCATAAACATTGTTTTTGCCAAGTTTGCATTCCACATGTTTATTTTTTGCAGACAACTAGTTATTAAACTTTCTTAAGTAATTTAATTTAGAAGGCAAGGTTTAAAGTGAAATGGTTTAAAGTTTAAGCTGAAATTGTGATTACTTACGAAATTAATTTACTAAATATATAAGGTTAATAATAAGTTGAATATGACACGTTCAAAATACACCCGCGATTAAAATCCACCCACGTTCAAAATCCACCCGATCAAAATCAACCCAGTCAAATTCGAGAACCGCTTACCGAACGAGGGTTAGTGTTAGGGGTAAAAGTGTTAGTGAAAAATTGATAAAAAACAAATATTAAAAATCTATAAAATTTAAAAAATAAATTGTAAATAAAGAAAATGTAAAATAAAAGCGGGTGGATTTTGAACGCGGGTGCATTTTGATCGGGTGGATTTTGAACGCAAGTGGATTTTGATAGTATACCAAGTTGAATATATTATAAAGCTATATTAATACGTATTTTGATATTGTAGACCAGTAGTCATCGGGCTCATCAAGTTCTGTGTACACTAAGCTGCAAAGAATAAAATTGGTGCATCTCAAGATCTAATTTTAATAAGCGCCGCTAGTGGTGGGACTACGTAAACACTTTTATTAGTGCATTTATCCTTAAAAGTCATAACTCAGTTTGTATTTACATGCAAATTGCAAACCGTTTAACAACTGAAGCTGAAATTTTTTATTTGATCCTCTTTCAAATTGACCCCTTTATTTGTTTTACTTTATTTTCACAATGATATTTTAGTTATATGGTTTTGTCTTACATACTTATTAATTGAACACTTCTCCGCAATTATTACAAACTCCCAAGTTCAGTATTCTTAAAATACTTTATTAAATATTAACTACATACTTAATCTAACTCTATGTATTTTTTTGTTATCACTAAATATCGTGCACCCCTAAACGAGTTTTGTGTACCCTAAAAATTTCGTGCACCCCAAAAAAAGTATCGTGTACACTAGTGTGCACCAGTGTACACCTCGACGACTAATTCTATAGACAGGCAACAGTATAAGCTATGGACTCTAGAAAAAAACATAAGCGTTTTTTTATTGTTTTAAGTTAAGGTTTATATAAGGAGAAAATAGTTGTAAAACTTTTGGGACAAGGGTTGAAGTTGTTAGTGAATATCATTTTAAGTTATGACAATGTGTTGGGTTATTTTTAATGAGATTTTAAGGTTAAAAGTAAGGTATGAGATCTTAAGGTTTTTGTTATCTGACCAAAAACTTCCCAATCATTAAAAGTTTCAAACTATGCAAATGTTCAATTTAGTACAAATCTAACGGGATCGGGTCAGAATAGCACGGCGTCTCTTTAGCACTGTGCGTCAATTGTGCACGGTCGGTCACTTTTGCACGTCGTCATCACGCAAAATTAATCCATCGTGCTAAAGTGACACCGTGCAAAAGTGACCTTCGTACTAAAGTTATGCCGTTCGAAAGTGGCACACCATTCAAAAGTGACCCCCCGTACTAAAGTGACGTTGTGCAAAAGTGACCCTTAGTGCTAAAAAACCCATCGTGCTATAGTGACGAACCGTGTTAAAATGACACCGTGCAAAAGTGACGCCGTGCTTAAGTTACGCTAATTTTTTTTTTATCTAACCAATAACTAGAGAAGTTTTTAAAGTTTTTAAACACTTACCCTAAAAAAAACTTCTCGTAAAAATGAAATCAAACCGTAGTTCAGTCTTAATAATTTTTGAAATGTCTATAAAATTATTTCTTAAAACTTAAAGATCCAAACAAAAGTGTAGTCTGAAAAACAGTTGTAGCAAAACTGTATTACCTTATAGATTTATTTGTACGATTATTTTAGCTTTTAAATTATTGATAATAATCTAAGCGTTCCTCTTTAAAAAACTCGTTTACTAAGTAACATGTTTTATAAGAATGTTATAGTTTTTTTTTTAGCATTTTTGAACTTATATTATTTATAATAACAACGTTACATTCATTTCGATCATAATCTAAAAATAACAAATTAAAAAAAATAATATTTAAATGTAGTTTTGATACTTACTTTAAGTTATCATTTCCAAAGTACAGCAAGTTTAATATTTCGCCATCCGCAGGTTTTCTCTTCAAATGCTCGTTGAAAATCAACCAGTCTGTAAATTACATAACAGAGGATTTCTATTCTTTAAATACAGCGAATAGTGCTTGCTCAAAGGAAAATGGAAACATTGCTTATTTTAACGAAAAAGTCTTTTTCAAATTACGAGAACATTACTTTAAAAATAAAACTTGCCTAAAGAATCGTTACATTCTAAGTAAACAAAACAAAAATAACTTAAATAAATTCCAATTAAACTCATTAATTTTTGAAAAAATCAAAGTTTAAAAGAAATTGACATAAAAAAGCTATACCAAGTTGTTTGTAAGATAGGTTTCGAACCAACAACTCTAATCGAAAAAGAAACCCAGCCGACAACACACATATACACAAGTTTGAAGACAGCAATCAAACCAAGTTACAATAGCAACAATAACAGTAATCAAACTATAGTTTGGCTTGGATGGATGTTGTTATTAATAGTTGTTATTGTTGCGTTTTAAATATCAATCAGGCAAATTCTCAAAAAACATCAAGTTAGTTAAGTTATTTAAAAACCTAACCTATAAAAAAAAACTTCAGTTACAAAAATATACTTTTGTGTCAGCTGTTATATCATAGTAGCACTTTGCTAAAACTTTAAAATGCTCATCTTAAATCTTAAATTAATTTATACTAGTTTATTTTTTAGAAACTTAAGTTTTTCATACTTTTTTTTAACTAGTTGGAAAAATTTTAATATGTTTAGATTTGACTAAAAAATGTTGTTAAATTAGTTTTTGCTAAGTACCCTTTAAAATCACAGGAAAGTAAAAATCTAACTCAACCATCATTCAGCGCTGAACAAAATGAGCAAGTTGTACATGTAGTGGAAAGTTCACCGGAGCAGAAAGTTGAAGAATTCAAAGATGAAATTCAGGTTGGAGAAGTCGAAAATAAAACGCTGGCTGTAGAAATCAAAGATGAAAATATTAGTGGGGAAGTCGAAGAAGAACGGCAAGTTAAAGAAATAACTAAAGATAAGCAAGTCGAAGGAGTCGAAGATGAACAGCAAATTAAAGAAATAATTAAAGATAAGCAAGTCGAAGAAGTTGAAGATGAACAGCAAGTTAAAGAAATAATTAAAGATAAGCAAGTCGAAGATGAACAGCAAGTTAAAGAAATAATTAAAGATAAGCAAGTCGAAGATGAACAGCAAGTTAAAGAAATAATTAAATATAAGCAAGTCGAAGATGAACAGCAAGTTAAAGAAATAATTAAAGATAAGCAAGTCGAAGAAGTTGAAGATGAACAGCAAGTTAAAGAAATAATTAAAGATAAGCAAATCGAAGAAGTCGAAGATGATCAGTGTCGGGAAACGCATGTTAACCTCCAACTCCAAGAAATTTTTCAACCAGAACCGTTCGACATAAATGGTGTAATTGAGGATAAAAACGAAAGAGTTCATCAATTTTTTAAAAACGATAACGATTTAATAGAGCTACCGCACGGTTTAGAGATATATACGTTGGAAAGACTTCTTAGCCGTGTAAGTTAACTAACTAGATACCAGTTTAAAAATTCTGATTAATGACTTAAAAAATGTTTTTGTAAGTTAAGTTTGTTCAAACAGTTTCTAAAACTGACAAATTAAACTATGCAAAATGTATTTTTTGTAAATAATTTCGTACATATTCTGTGGTGCAAACAAATATTATTTATAATTCTTTCATATGACTGTTTGGTAAGTACTTTAAAAACATTTTAACTTGCTTTGTACTGTACTCAGTAATGTTTTTGTTTTACAAGCATTTTTAATTTGTTTAAATTACTTCTTTATTTCTTATGCTTCCAGTAAAATAATAATATCATAATCTTTGGTATAATAAAATTTTAATGTTTTAAATAGGGTTCTTATGGAGTTCTCATTCAATTTAAGCACAAATTTGACGACATTTCTTATGGAATGAAGATAATCTTGCCTAAAAAAAGGTAAGTCACTGATATATCAGACAGTTTTCTCATAGATAAGTATTCATTGTCCGTATAGAATTTGCTAATATACAAACTTCATGTTAAAACTTTTACAAGATGCTTTTCTGATTTATCATGACCAATGTTTATTCAGAACTCTGAGTATAATTTAGGGTTCCACAAGGTGGGATATCTTAGTAAGTTAGAGAGGTATAAGCTGCAAATAGCGTTCAGGATAAGTAAAGGAGAAGTAAGATGCATTTCATAATAAATTCAAAACTTGCGCTAAATATTCTGAAGCTTGTATTAAAGAGTAAAAAAGGTCTTGAAGTATAATTTACCGAAGATTTAAAATTATACTAAACATTCTGGGATTTTTTATAAATGTAGCGACATTTTTTTCGAACAAGAGACGTTTATTAAAGTAAGTTTAAAAAACGCAAATCTAAGTACATTGATGGCAAGAAATATCCCACGATAAGTTTTTAATGGTTTAAAACTTATAAATTTTTATTGCAACAAATTCTTTAACAGCTTCATTTTATACTAACTCCAAAAATTCTCTTGATCAAATATTAACATATTTTATGAGTTTATTTTTTTAAAACGTTTTCAGATTTAATTAAAACTAAAAACTAAAACACCTAAAGCACAACTTATTTATTAGTACATTTAACCATATACTACATAGCCAGTTATTTTGCTTACTCTAAACACAAAGAAGCTAAGAAGACTAGTTTAAAAAAAAATTAAAATGTTTTTTTTTTCAAATTTCGAATTAACTTGGTTAAAATAAACATTAAATTATTAATGTATATATTTTATTTAGTAACATAAGCATTTTTATAAACTGATGAATATTACAATTAAGTCTAAAATAGCATTTATTACAAAAATGTTTGAGTTTACTGGTTACTGCACAAGCGCATATAGGGTTTATTCAATTTAACACTTTCATATTAATCAAATTAACATTTTTTAAGACTTAAAAGATTCAGCTTAAATAGACAATAAAAGTCAAAAAAAAAATTCATTTAGTCTATTAAAATATTTAAACTTGTTTTACTTTTAAATGACTTTTTATGTAAACAAAAACAAATTGTATTTATAATTTAATGCTGATTTTAAAGAACTTTTTTAAGTATAAAATTTTAATAATTATGGTTTTTAAATACTGTATTTATATTTTTTAATAGAATATTTAAAGCACCATGTCTGTCTTAATTATACCTTTTTCTAACTTAGTTTGTTTTCTAACTTTTACTAAAAAAACTGGAAGGTACTGTTGAAAATAGTGTAGAAAACAGTTTAGCTGGGCTTAAGGCACTCAATTTTGAAAAGCAAGAAAAATTTAGCAAAAAAAAAGGTACGAATTTACCTACCAATTTTAAACAATTCAACTTTTTTAAAGCTTAAAAAGTCTTCAAGTCAAGTTCAATCTTTGTTTTCTCAAATTATCTCTACCACCAAAAATTAAGCGTTTAGAACCCATTTGAGTATAAAAACCAAGCTAAAAAGTAGAAAGGTAGCTAACAATTTTATAAATAAAAATAAATGTCAGATATTGTTTTCATAAATGTCAACATTAAAAAAAGCTTTAAACTATATAATAAAATCATTTCAGCTGTTAAATTCATAACAGTTTAAACTAGTGATCTTCTGTTCCAAGTATTCATATTTGTCTTTTTGAATTCGGATCCTATTTTTTAAATGATATTTAGATCTTAACTTCAATAAAAGGCCCTGATTCGGATCCTGCCCGATATTAATTTGAAAATACATCCGGATCCGGCCGGACTCTATTTGAAAATCCGGTAAGTCTTTGAAAATACATTATTCTTTTAAGTTTTTTCTGCAAAAATAGTAAAAGACATATTTGAGATTTTAAACCTTATACTAGGTATTATGGTGTTCATGACTAAGCAAAAAAAAAGTCTCAGGCGTATTTTAGGATAATTTTAAAAAGAAAAATTGTAGAACATTTTAGAGATTTATTTGATCTGGCCGGATCCTAATTTTAAAATAAGATTCGGAATCGAATTCCGACGGATCCTATTTTTAAAACAAGGATCCAGCCGGATACTATTTTTTTGGATCCAGTAGATCTTAATACTAATCTAATAAGTCCGGACTTGATACTACAACTATATAACATGTTGTTGCTTTATTTCACTTGTCTATAAAAATATTCTAGAAGAAATATATAAAAATCCTTGTACTACTCCTTATTAAAAGTATGTAAAGAAATATTAAGCTTTTTGATTGCTAAATTTTTAAACCAAGCATTATAAATACTTTGGTAACTCCAACTTTTACAGCGTCCTAAAAGAAACGTTTTTATTACAGCTTTAAGTTCTTGTAGCTTTTGTTTTATAACATATTAATAAAGTTTATTTATCATATTTCTTTCAGTAAAACTTTTTGTTCTACGGCTAGGTTTGTAGTTTTCTAACTAAAACGAAAAATACATATCATAAATCAACAAAAATTATGAAAGACAAGGATTTGTTCAACTGACTTATTTGTAGATAATTACGTCATATTAACAAAATTTAATGTATATCTGTTAATTTCGCAATAAAACGAATACTTACTTTGAGGAAGGATATTGCATAAAGCTTCAAGCCAAGTAAACTAGTGATTGTTTCATGCAAAACAAAGTGTATAAATTTTGACCTATTGCGTAACTTCGCATCAGTGTAACTTTTTAGTTTTCTAACAAAAATTAGCCAAATTTAGTTTCGATCTACCAAGTTTTTTTTTTGATCAACAATAAAACAAAGTTATTGAAATTTGTTATAAGTTGAGTTAAGCTTAACAACAATAACTGTTATAACATGTCTTTGTTTTCTCATGCTAATCATGAGCACAAAGAGTATCACAACATTGGTTTTATAACTTGAAATAGCTAATATTTAAATAAAAAACAAGTTGTCTGTAAGTGATTTTCGAAAAATTTATAAAGCATACATAAACTAAATTAAAATCGATCATATGTTTTTTAAACTTTAAAAATCAAATTTTTATTTTCACTAGTTAGTTTTCAAATTTATTGATGTCTTTAAATTTCCAGTTGAAACAATATTCTAGTTTATTGAAACTAAAGTAGAACTTTTTTGTGACTTAAACGATTTAAGTTTCTTAATACGTGTATACATAAAACCGACCAAGCAAAACAAAAACAAATTGCAAATTGAAACAACCCACATAGAATGAATAGGTTCAAATGGCTATTCACAGTATCATCACCTGTTAACGCTTTTGATTTGGCACCGCTGTTAGGCTTAAAGCAAACGTAAAATCCTGGCGTATCGTAACATCCGGGGACTCCTTCAACCTCAAGTTTGTCCGTGCTCAGAGGGTTTAGGTACGCTCCAGGACAGCTCTTGCCAATCGTAACCTGGTTTTCCCGGTACAAGTCTCCATGAAGATTGTAGTCGAAGGCGACACCGTTTGAAAAAACTCGATGTTTGTCGTCCCATGAAATGCTGAGGCCGATGAAGTAGTACTCGTACTTGTCCGTGTGATTACACGATGTCACAGCACTCATGACAGAATCGAACTCTGACCTGGTTGTTAAAGGTGCAAGAATGCTATCGAGTTCTGTACACCTTTTTTCTGCCGTACATTTACCTCGAATATAGTCGTCGTGAGCAATAGTGTAAGTTCCTTCGTCTGTTTCCACGACAAGCTTTTCTTTAGTACAGGTTGTCACGATTAAGTCTGAAAAACAAAAGTTCCGATCAAAATTTAGTCACGAAAGTATTGTCAAAGATAATTACAAGAATCTACTATCGTTTTAGAAACCAATATTCTTAATTTTGTAAACTATAATTTAAGTGCGTAACAACATTTAATATATACAAATTTATCCTTTATTGCTATTATAGTTTTACTTTTTGTTGGATTTTATTAATTTGAGCTTAAAAATATGAGTGAAAATAATTTCACCTTACCTTCAAAAGGTTGTATAAAATAAAACCGGAGACAGACTAAATATGATAACTATTTTAAACCTGTATTTACTAATACTAATATAATTCAAATTTCATTAATTATTATTTTGAGTTTCAAATAAAGCTGACAATATTTAGACCCTAAAATCCCTTTTAAGTTTAGGGCTATTGTAGAAATTTTTATACATTTTTATCGGTAAACGAAAATTAGGTATGATTTTTCATGTTAGTTATTCTAAAGTTTTTGATTTTTGAATACTACATGTTAAACTATTTTATAAAGAACAATAATAATTCAAACCATTTTTTGTGGACTTTACAAACATATTAGTTTTAAGAGCAATAATTATTTAGTTTGTTAACGAAACTTAAATATGCAATAAGTTTTACAAAAAGTAAAAATTCTGAGTGTTTAAGGTAAAATCAGTATGTTACGCTTACTTTTATCAGAAGTAAATTTTTAAACTTTAAGCCTTTAAAATTTTCAGTTTTTAGCTTTACATTAGTAAAATATAAGACTTTTAGGCAAGACTTATTTAAAGCTTTAGAAAATAACAGAGTCTGCATAAGGTTTGTCAGAAATAAAAGTTATAATTACATAATAAGCATTTGTTTGTTTTCATTAAAACCTTCTGCTTGAGTAATTGTGTGTTAATTTTATTATATAATTTTTTCAACTAGGTTCTAGAAATTAACTGCCATTTGTGGATGAGCATTTCGCTTAAAATTAATTTAACATAACATTTTAACTAAAACTTATAAAGTATTAAATTTTATCATTTGTGGCAATGCTAGTCTTCTTTATTTATTTTTTTGTTTGCCGTCTTAATATGGTTTTGGACCCAAAACTTAAACTTTGTTTTCCAGAACGTCGATTCTTAATTGCAGCAGTGTGTAAGGTAAAAAAAGCTCAGCAAACAAATATAATATGGTTTTAGTAAAAAATTCAAACATAAAAAAATACTTTTGGAAAAAACTCATTAAGAATATTTAAAGTTGTGTTTTTAAACAGACAAAACAAAGAAGAAGTTATAAAAGAAGGGCGAATCCTAGCGTTATTGAAGCACGATAATATAGTGCGTTATCATGATATTTTCGAAATCAACTACACTGAAAAACTACAGTAAGAAATTTTTTAGTAAACTTTTAGTTTCTAAGCTTTGCAAAGAAGTTTAAAAAAGTAAAATTATTGTGGTAGTTGTAAATATAATTAGTTATGTTTTAAACAAAGTGAATATAGGAACCAATATTATTATTTTTTTAAATAAAGAAATGGATTTGAGTTCTTAACTTGTTTTTGTAGAAAATTAATAAATATGGTTAATGATTTATAGAATTATGTTTCAAAACGATTAGAGATCTGGAAACTAAAACAAACATAGGTGCAAACAATTAGAGGCTTTTTTTGAAACTAGTGAAAACTTTTCTTAAGCTAAAAATAACTTTAAAACTTGTTAAAAATTACATCAAGGCTAAACAGTTTGAAAAAATTATCATTTCAAAGTTTTAAAAGTTCTAAGACTTGATATAAATTCAACAAGTTTACAGAAAATCATCTGGAAAACTTTAAAAATGAATTAAATCTAATACTTTGATAGTTTTCTTCTAAAAATTTTAGTGTTTACTAATTTTTTTTTTTTTTTTATATACCTCGTAAAATTAACTTAAACCTAGTGAAAGGTAACCTGCGACACTCGAGCATGTAAATATTTTACAAATAAATAAAAAGGTCTTATGTAATTTTTAAGAGAAATTCAAAACTTTCAGACGATTTTTAGGGGATTGTAAACTAAAACTACAAACTCGGCTTACTAATGTTTCTATTATCGAAACTACCTTTGACCACTAAACACCTGTCGACCTCTAGATTAATGTCTACATTTATGTTTCCTTTAAATTCCGGAACAAAGTTATTATAAAAACATCTAGTAGTGTAAAACAAAGTTTTTTACTTTAGCGTTTAAGTGTTTTTATTACTTAACTTAAATTAATATCTATAAATAAATTTTAAACTTTATTTTATTTAAATTTTAACTTATGACTTAATACCTAGATTCTATTAATATATTTTTTTTTTAAATTCCTGAATGTTTTAACCAACTATGCGTTTATAAGCTTTAAGGTTTGAATAAACAACATTTTAATTTTTGTTCATGTTTTCATGTATGAATAAATTTAAAGTATCACATAAAAATATTGTTAAAGTACAATTTACTTTTTTATTAATTATTTTACAGCATCAGGTTGTTTCTCAATGAAACCAGTTATAAATAAAATATAGAATCAGAACTTTTATTAGTATTAGTAATAATTTTGAAACTTTATAGTTTTATTTATCTACTTAAACTCAATTTAAAACTTTATTAGTACACTAAGGCCAATGTGTACAACGAAATCAAGTTAATTATTAAAATATGGTAAACTTAAATTATATTTTAATCTTACAGCTACATAATCTTACATACAGAATTAGTTTACTTTACAACAAAAACCTAAATGAAAATATATTACTTTTATACAGATAGTTAAATTTTACTAATGATAAAAACTTTTAAAAAACAATTTGCAATACTAAACGAGTTGAATTTGAATATAGTTTTAATAAAATGTGATATATTCTAAATAACTTTTCATTAAGTACAGTATTAATTTTAATGTTTTACAAAAAGATGTTTTCATATCCAGCTTTTCTTATAATGAAAATTCATCTAGTAAGATATTTCTGTCGGGAACGGGTCACTTTTGCACGAAGACACTTTTGCACGAAGGGACACTTTTGCACGAAGGGACACTTTTGCACGAGCGTCATTTTTGCACGAAGGGTCACTTTTGCACGAGAGGACACTTTTGCACGGCGACTCTTTTGCACGACCGACACTTTATCACGAGGGGACACTTTTGCACGGCGTCACTTTTGCACGCAGGGTCACTTTTGCACGAGGGGACACTTTTGCACGGCGACTCTTTTGCACGAGCGTCACTTTAGCACGAGGTAACACTTTTGCGCGGCGTCACTTTTGCACGAGGGGACACTTTTGCACGGCGACTCTTTTGCATGCAGGGTTATTTTTTGCACGGCGTCACTTTTGCACGGCGACATTTTTACACGTCAAAACTTTTGCAGAACGTTACATTTGTATGGCGACAATTTTGCATAGCGTTACTTTTGCACGGCATTATATTTTCACGGATATACTTATGATCTACGAAAATTCTAAACAATCAGTCAGTTTTCAACGGAGCTTCACTTTTGCACGCTTCTAATTTTTATTTTTTCAAATATTGCCAGTCTATTGTTAATGTCCTTGGAGCGTTAGGTTTTTACTTTTGTTGTTAGTTAATGCATTCAAATATTTGACTTTGATCGTTTTACATCAAAGCGTTAGTAAGTACAAGTTTGTGGGTAGAATTTTAATTTATATGTTAACGTATGAATTTTATATCAAACTATGTTTTTCTCTTTGTTTATTAAATAAACTACTTGTGTAAATTTTATTTTTTCTATATGTGTCTTTAGTTTAAGTGGTCTAAGTTTGAATCCTAGGTCAATCATATGGACAACAAACTTATAACCGTATAGTAAAATATATAAAAAAACACAGTTTTTAATTAATAAATTAAAGTTCAAAATAAACTAAAACAATTTACTTACACTTAAAGTTTTTTTTATCCTAGTTTCTAAACAAATTTAATTTTTTGTCCCTGGTATGATTCATTTATAACTAATTTTATTCATCTTTCTTCTGTTTGTTTCTAACATTAAATTTTACTGTTTAATATTTTTAATCTTTCATTTTTTGCCTTTAATATAAATGTCTTATAGAATTTTAGTTTTCAGTTTCATTTTAATTAAAAATTTAGTACCAGATAAAAAACATTTTACAAAAATTCAAAATTTATATTCCGTGCGAAAAAGTTATCGTGCCAAAATGACGCTGTGCAAAAATTTCATCGTAAAAATGTGACGTTGTGCAAAAGTATCGTTATGCAACAATGCTACCGTAAAAAAATGTCGCCGTGCAAAAATTTCCCTGCGTGCAAAAGTGACGCGGTGCAAGAGTGTCCCCTCGTGCAAAAGTGACCCTCCGTGCAATAGAGTCGCCGTGCAAAAGTGACCCTCCGTGCAAAAATGACGCCGCGCAAAAGTGTCACCTCGTGCTAAAGTGACGCTCGTGCAAAAGAGTCGCCGTGCAAAAGTGTCCCTTCGTGCAAAAGTGACCCTCCGTGCAAAAGTGACGCTGTGCAAAAGTGTCACCTCGTGCTAAAGTGACGCTCGTGCAAAAGAGTCGCCGTGCAGAAGTGTCCCCTCGTGCAAAAGTAACCCTTCGTGCAAAAGTGACGCTCGTGCAAAAGTGTCCCCTCGTGCAAAAGTGACGCTCGTGCAAAAGTGACACCCACCCATTTCTGTCATATTACATAGCTTTAAAATGTGAAAACAAACATACGTAACCTAACTTATTATTTCAGCGAAACATTCCAGGCATATAACAGAAAAAAAACAGAGGATGAAGATAAGATCCCTTTTATACAAAGCCCCTATCTAGCTAAATGTATGGTTTTATTTTAATATTTTTAATTTGCACAGTAAAAGCTATGGACTTATTTTAGCGATATTTTTATCAGAAAAGTTTTGAAATTAAAAAAAAAATATCCAGGGTGGTAACAACTTTACTTTTAACTCTGGCAAAAATTTTTATTACGCTAATTTACAGCTAACCCTGTGCTTGTTATAAGGACCGATTTATACAGCTGCAGCGTGTCCACGTGGATCAAAGTGGACCAAATGACTTTTCTGGACAAGGTCGACCTTTGTGTACAAGTTAGTATTTGGCTTAGACGCTTAACAATTATACACAAGCAAAAAGCTCAAACAATTTTTTTTCAGCTTTTCCGCGGGTTGGAGCACATCCACAGCTTCAACATAATTCACCGCGACATCAAACCGACCAACCTGCTCATCCAGTACAACTGCAACGCCAGGCCGACTCTCGCCATCGCCGACTTCGGTTGCGCCTGCTGGGAGGACGGCTCCGTGGGAGAGGCGAAGCTCCAGCCGATGAAAACAATAGACGAGATTATTGGTGACGGTGACGAGGAGCTCACTTGGGAGGAGGTGAGATCGATGCTTAATAAAGAAATGCGCAGGAGAAGTTCCGAGCTTGCTAGCGAGGAAAAGCGAGAGGAAAGCGCCAAACCTCCCTTGTTCCACAGTTGCTCGAGGACCGACCGTCGGCACAAGGTACTTCTGCGCCCCGGAAATTGTGAGTTTAACACTTAAAATGCTTCTTTATGTTTTGTGCACAGCATTTTCTTTTTTAATTGCAGTACTATAGTTCATACACTGAAAGTTTTTTAAATGTTTAAACAGGCGAGCAGTACAGGATTCAGGTACGATCGCAGGGTGGACTTGTTCAGCTGCGGACAGACAGTCTACTGCATTTTCGTCAAACGAGCTTTGCTCAGCCGCTACCTGAAACAGCAGGCGTGCCTCGAAAACAAGTTCGAATTCCCAGAAGATCAATATCATTCGATGGTGGTTGGTTTTTTTTTGCATATAAGTGCTTCTAAACTATTTTTTTTAACCATTTGTAAAATTGTTGATACATTATTAATTTCTGGTCTGTCACTAGTTACTCACAATATATCGAGTTTTTAATTTTTTAGGAACTTCTAGCGAAAAAGCTAATGAGCATTGAACCAGGGAACCGTCCGTCGCCATCTGAAGCAACAAAAACATTATTCAAGATAAAGGATTCGAAGATGAAAGGAAGTTCGAAATTGGTCATATGAGAATAACTATGTGGTGGCGATTCATTACAGACTTTAAAGTTTGTAGGTGTTTTATATTTTATTTAAAAAGAACAGCTTATATTAACAAGTTAATTTTCAGTAATATACACAAAAGTTTGTTTTTAACTTTTGTTTGAAATTCAAACAAGCAAATATTAGATTTGAATACTTTTACTTGTTTAAAATTATGTTCTATTTTTTACTTAATTAAGTCCATCTATCAAAGAGAGTTTTGTAGTTTATTTATAGATTAAGTTTTAGTTTAAACAACCCGATCAATAGTTTAGACTAACAAAGTTAGTTTTTTAATTTATTGATGTTCACAAAACCTGTTAAACTGTTTTTATCTGACTTGTAGTTTAATGTAATATAACTTATTTTTACTTTTAATATTTAAATTTTTAATAGAGCAGTATTTTTATTTTAACTTAACTTTCGTTGTTTAACACGTATTATGCTTTATTTGTTAGAGTTTTATCATTATGTAACTGTTTTAATACAAAGTTGATATTTGTCACCTCTTACACTTTGCCACAAAAGTTGCACCAGTATTACTTTTCGTGTATTGAACTATGTTTTCAGTGAACTGTACATATTAAGTTGAAAAAATAAATTCGTTGTTTCAAATTTATCTTTATTAATAATATGCTTTTAAATACTTAAGCATTAATTTAAAACTTAAGTTTACTGTTTGTTTTAGAAATTGCAGTAAAGACTGTAAAGGTAGTTAAAGTATTAAATCATAAATACATAACGTTTAACTTAATCAAAAAGTATCGAAGTGAAAAATAAAAAAAAAAGAGTTTTTTTTCTACAAGCAAAGTGGTTTTTAGCTCAATTTTTATGATATTTAAAATATGAAAGCTATGTTTTCAGGAAAAACAAGTTTTCTCAAACTCTAAAATTTAACCTACGTGGAAGTTTTAAAACGACCTTACTACACTAGTGGAATTTGAAGTTTCTTCAGTTATAAAACTTGATGTTTTTAATTCTAAAATTTTTTGCGACTCACTTTTTTTTTGATAAATTACATTGTAAAAGTGTTACGTAGCATAAATCAAACCTTCTTTATTTTTTCGACACAATTATTTTAACTGATTGAAAGTTGTCTCAAGTTACCATGAAGAAGAAGTTATGTAAATATTTTTATACTAATTTTATACATATCTGTAAACGTTTTAAAAACTTATTTTTATAAAAGTGATCAGTAGTAAAAGCTTGTACAGATATCTAATTGTGTATTTTGTTCTGTAATGAAACGAACTCATTTTTTGATAGTATCATTAAAGATATTACATGTATAAAACATTTTTAGTTAATAAACAAACAAGTTGTAAATTATTTTTACCTGCTTCTTTAGTGAAATTTTCTGTCTGGTTTCCAGTAGCTACATTGGCTTCTTTTCCAAGAACTACGTATTTTATAATACCATACAGAGCACCGTACATTGCTATAAAGTTTCTGAAAAATATATACATTTGCATAATTATTTAATGCTCTATGTTGCAGCATTCATAAAAAATGTATGTAAACCTATATGTATATATGTAAAATCTCAATACATAATTTATTACAATAAAAAAGTGTATAAAAGTTGTTCGTATCAGCTATAAAAAAGCTTATACAATACTTTTAATTTTTAACTCTAACAACAGTTTAAATTAGTAGATTGATAGTTTAAACTAGTGTATCAGTCAACTTAAAAATAAATAGCTATCTAAAAACTGTTAGCAAAAAAACCATTAAAATTTTACTAAAAGAATTACAAATTAGCTTGCGCTAATCAAAATAGTTAATAAGTATTAAATATTTGTTATGTACCTAGTAGCTAACATATTAGACTTTAATTATTTCATTAATTAAACATACAATTAAGACATATACTGTTTTATATTTGTATTTATGCAGAAAAAAAAATTTGTTGAAAATATATAATCAAAACTTAAAAATGAATATAAAATAAACTTATTTTGTTAGAACATCTACTAATATGCTAGTAAAATTTGATTACTCCTTTGCTCCATTTATACTTTTTAGGCTGCTAATAATACAGTGAAGCTATTTAACTGTATCTACTTAGCTTATTTCATACTGTTTTATTAGTTACGAATAACAATAAACAGCAAACAAAATTCTTAAAATAAATAAGTCATTTTTTAAATGGATTGTAGCTGTTTTGTGTTTAATCATTTTTAATCTGGTAAATTAAATTTTATACACTCACAAAATTATTATTTATCAATAAAATACTTATACTATTGAGCTTAATTCTAGTCATTTAAGCTAACTATTTAAAAAAACAATAAACTGAATTTGTATTATCCACTTTTATGTAATTCATTGTTTTACTAACTCGATTCATTTTATATTTCTTTTGTAGTTGTAATATGTCTTGTTTCTTAAAATAAATTGTTAAATGATATGCTGACAATATTGGTATTTTGTCTTATCTGTAACATTTAGTTAAAAAAAGAATCGTAACCTGATACAAAGCTCTTATCAGGATTATTGAATTTATTAATAAGCAACACCAAAAATACCTATAATTAATACGTAAAATATAATTTATTTAAAAATGCAAACTCAAGAAACCGGGAACTAATAGTTTTAAAAGTAGTGGAACTCATTAAGTTTGTTCTAAACAAAAGAAAATATAAGTCAAACTACTGTTATGAGCAAAAGTTATTTTTCAATATTGTTTTTATTACATTATATCAAGTTCCAAATTTAAAGATCGTATTTATTCTTTTATTACGTTTTATTCTTATACTATTCTACGTTTTAAAAATGATTGGATTGTAGTTCATTATTTTACCACATTCATAAACTTTAATTATGTTTTATTAAAACTTTTATTTTTAGTTTTTATTTTAGCTTAATTTTGTAACTACTCAATATTTCTTCTAAAATGTACCGTCTGCAGAATTGACACAGCTGTTAAATTTTTTTTTTGTTATTTACAGGAAAAAAAAAATGTTTTCGAAAAAAATATATACAAAAACATTATCTTATGTTGTGTTAATATTAAAAACTAAAGTCTAGCAAAAAATAAAATGAAACTTCATTTACTTAAGATGACTCACTATAAAACTATCTTTGACCCTTTAATATCAAGCAGCTTGTACTTTTAATAGTAATCGTCGGTTTTAGATGCATAGCAGTTATACAGCTAGAAAAGTATATAGTATAATGTTTTAAAAAAGGTTATACTATCATTCTTATATTAGGCACAGTGAAAAAAACTTCACTGTTCCTATTTTAAACCACTAGTTCTCCCTCTGAAACGGCTCATCAACTTACTGGTACTTTCCTGAAAATTTAATTCCTGAAAAATTCCTGAAATAGTTTTATTTGTACTGTCTTCTTCTAAACAGTTTCAGTTAAGTATTACTAACTTAAACTATTAGTGGTTTGGCATGTTTTCTAGTCGGTGGGTCACATTTGCACAAAAAGAGTTTTTGCAGGCAGCAAAGTTTATTTTTAAATTTTGCTTAAAATAAAAAATAATTACAAAAGCTTTTTTTTTGTATCTTTAAATAATTTATTACCACTAATGCATGATACAAACCAAATAAAAAATAAACAAGTTAATTGAAAGATTAAGAGCAGGTTTACAATTTAAAAAAAAAAGGAATTGCTTTTGCTTTGAAGAATTTATTTACAAACTTAAAAGTAAAAAACTAAATATTGTATATAATAGCAATTTAATTTTATAAAGTATTTATTTGGTTACTGTTGATTTTTTTTTTACTGTGTGAAAAATTGATTAAAAAAATATCCTACAATTTTAATAAAGTTTTGCTCCTTTTTGGAAAACACTATGAACAATTTATTATTTTAAAAACTAATAACTTACTATCATATCGTTAATACCATCGGTGTCGTCCGCTAAACACGTGTCGAAATTTAATTGGAAGACGATAGTATGTTCCAAACAAAAACCTCACAGCTGAAGTAGGGAAAGTACCTTGCTGTAGTTGGAAGAGTTCCATTATAAATTAGCATTGTACATTTTGCGGAGATTGCACATCTGTTGAGTTTTTTTATTAATTATGGAAACAAAAAAGTTAATTTTCGAAAAAAATACATACCAAAAAAATTTATTTTTTGTTATAAAATCAAAAACTAAACTCGAGCAAAAATTTACAAAATAAAATGAAAGTTCATTTACTTAGGATGACTTAATACAAAACTATCTTTGACTCTTTAATATCAAGTAGTTTGTATTCTTCATTGTATTCATCGGTTTTAGAAGCATAGCAGTTAAACAACTAAAAAAAGTAATATAAAATTGATAAAAAACAGTTTTAAGAATTTATGTACTAACCGTTGACACAAACTTGTCTGTACTATCTACTACCCTTGTTTCAACATAAACTGTTTCTGTAAAATTGTAAACTAAACCATCAACTATATCGCTAACTACAACCTGTGGTCCAGTAAAAATTAAATGAAATTTTATCTCAGCTGTCGCGTTTTCAGTTAATTTTTTCCTACTTAACTACTGTTAAATTGAAAAAAAAATTGTTGATAATTTTTCAATGTGTACAAAGTTCGTATTGATTTTTTTTTAAATATTTAGGTGTAAATAAAACTAAAGTTTACAGTAGTCATCATTAAGTCAAAGCTGTCTACAAAAACTTTAACTTTACTAGGTTAAGTTTTAGTATAGCCAAACAAAGTGTTGATCATATCGTTTACTTTTGATGCTATAAATTATAAATACAACAGCATAAGTTTATTTAGGACAAGAGTTATTGAGTTTAAATAATAATCAAATTATCTTATATAAAAAAAATATTATATTTGCAAACTTTTTTAAACCTTCGGACTAAAGTTTTGCTATAGTAATTGTAAACTCAATGTGTAGTTATATTCACTGAAGTGTTGTAAGTGACATTTTCCAATACCTTGTTATACCAATAAACTACTGTAAATTTTCCACATTCTGATCTTCTAATTACGCTTGAATCTGAGCGTTCTAATTATGCTCGAAATTTGCTTAATTTTTCAAAAGAAGACAACACAACCGGTCGCGAACAAAATATACAATTTGCATAAATCTATTTAAATAAGCTTTTTTCATCCCAGTATATTGAGCATTCTTTTTTAGTTAAGGCAAATAACTATACAAAAAGAAGACAATATAAAAGATTCTGATAAATTGTGTTTAGGTATAGGTGAGAATAAAACAATTTGCTTCTCGAAAAACAAGCAGAAAACAGATAGTCTGAAAGTGAAATGTAAAGGTTTTCTAAAAAATTCAGAATATTTTAATAGTAATCAAAAATCAGTATTTTGAACAGAGTGTATTTAGCTCCAAACAATAATTTTTTATCTTCTGAATCAGCTACCCCTAAACTTCAACAGGTAGCTCAATCAAACAATAAATCTCTGGGATCAAAAATGAAAAATAGATGTGCATCAGAACTATATGAAACTGAATTTAAATGCTGCAGTTCAGAAGTAAATACAGAAAGTTAAGACAAAGAACAATCAAGTTACTTTGATAAGCTGCCAAATTCTAGTACTCCAGTTCATTCAGCGATAACTTTTCAAATATTAGAAATATCATTTCTGATAAAATTGACACTTTTGATACGTGGGAATCACTTCATAGCATCTTAAGTTCTAGCTCCCAAACGTGTACAGTTTCAAGTGTTAAAAAGATTACTAAAAACAAAAAGAATTCCTCTAAATATTTCAAGTTCTTAAGATCCAATAGAATTTCACCTACTTCAGAAAAACCAAAAGAAGAAATACGAATCAATAGTGATCGAATTTGTATCGAATGCGGGTAAAACATTGAGAGAGTGTTTAAATAATTCTAAACGCAATTTTGTTAAATCCTTTTCATGTTTTCCGCAACTTTGATTAAAATGCTACATTGCTCATAAAATGAGAAAATTATTAATGTTCACAAAATGTTTCTCGTCAATTTTTGATGTAAATTCAAAATATAGTTATTCAAAGTTGTTAAATCAAAGTCATCAAAGATTTTTTTAAGAAACAAAAATGATGATAAAATAACATATGAAAAGATTGTATAAATATAGATAATTACAATTGCAAACGGTTTAAACCTAATTTTTTGATAAATTCAGATAAAAAGAAACATGTGCTTTTATATTTTTACTTAGTATAATTAGATTATTATTTTTCAAAACGTTTTCAAATTTTTTATACCACTTATTTTAAAAATTACAAAAGTAAAAAATAACCATATCACACTAGAAAGTTTTTAAAATAATAACTTATTTGTTAAAAAAAGTAAGACAAATATATCATTTTCTTAAGACTGTAAAAATAGTTCATACGAATATTAATTAGACTTTAAAGAACGCAATTTTGAATATGAAGAAAAATTCTGCAAAAACTCAAGTTTAAAATAGATTTACAGTTACGTAAATTATAAACTTAAATTAAGTACCCCTTTTATATGACAATGATAAAGATAAAACAATAACCTTAGATTTTAGAATAGCCTCACTTTTTAACAGAAGTATTCTAAAGGTATTTGCAAAAGATGATAACCACCAAAGTTTTGAACTAGCTCAAAAAATTGTAGTAAAATGGTTATTCTTCAAATAACTTATTTAGACATTAAAAATTAATCTCACAACTAAATAATAAAACTACAAAAACCCCAGAAATTATCCAGCCTTATATTAAGTATTCAATTCCATCAATAATTTTTCAATTTCATTAATTTTCAATTGATGTATAGAATTGACTGAAGTACCAAAACAATGGAAAATTTCTTTTGTTATTGCAGTTCATAAAAAAGGTAACAAACACAACGCGTTAAGCTATAAGCCAATAATATCTTTGACTAGTGGCTTTTCTCAAATTTTTGAACAAACTTACCCTATAAAAATTTTTAATCACCTGTTTGACTATGGCTAATTATCGAATAAGAAAATAGGTATTGTCCCAAACCGCTCGTCAAACATTCAACTTTTAACATGCTTACTTTCATGGTTAGTTCCTGATTATAGAACTGATTATTTCTCAAAAACGATCATGTTAAACTAGTTTATACTGATGTTAAAAAAGCTTTCGATTCAGTATCACTCGAACGATTAGTAAAAATATTGAGTCAGCATTGACCTTATTGTCATGGGCTATATGAATTCTTAGCGAAGTCGTTCAATAATTTTTTAAATTAAAAGAAAACAAATAGTGGTCATCAATGATACGCTACAAGACCCTTTAACGATATACAGTGGAGTACCATAAGCCGGTATAATTGGTCCCCTTCTTCTCAAATTCACATTAAAGATATTTATTCAAACATTGATATTAAAAGTGATATGAGTTGATTTGCAGATAGTACAAACATTTTCATTGAGTTATTTATCTCCTTGCAGTTTGCATAAGACAATATCTACGAACGGACAAAAACAAAAAGAAAACTTGACTTAAATTCTAACAAATGCAAAATTCTAAACATTAAGAAAAACAAAAAGTTTGACCCGATTAACCTATTAATCAATAACAGTAAGATACCAACAGTTTAATTTTTTAATGATTAAGAAATATACATCTCTGAAAATCATCTACCATACTGAAAAAACTGTTTAAATTATTCGTTCGTCCTAAGTTTGAATAGAATACCCACATTTAGTCACCCTATTTAAAATAAGACAATAACAAAATTGAGTCTGTGCAATTAAATTTTAACTGTTTTTTGTGTAGTCGTTGTAAAATGTATAATAAATCATATAATGATAGACTATTTAAACTTGGATTTAAAATGTAGACTCTAGAGTAGGGGTGGGTAACGTACGGCCCGCGGGTCGGATCCGGCCCGCAGAGTGAAAATGACCGGCCCCGATCGTTTTTTCGACTTTAATGGGACCTGGCCCGCAAATGAACATGACTGGCCCGCGAGCAAAGTGACAGGCACGCAAAGGGTCAATATTAGAAAATTTATAGAACTATGTATCAAATTATACAGTAATCTTCCTTTATTGTACCAACATGGTTAACGAATCAACACACTTCAACTGGGTTAATTCGTTAACACACAGAAACACATGTTGGTACAATAAAGGAATAATACTGTATAATTTGTTTTTATTTATACTCCAGTGAACTTGTTTCACTAGGATCTTTTGTTAGCAAACGATTAAATCTATATTTTGAACAGTTAGAACTATATATAATATTTTTACAAAAAAAGGTGTAAGAGTTTGAGTTCAAAAACATGCTGACAAATGATTTTATAAATTAGTGACTATTAATAAATAAACCATCTAGTCCTAATATTTTGTGCTGTTCTAATTTAGTTGGAATATCTTTTTTTTCCAATTACCCCAGGCAAAGTATTATTTTAAACACGATATTTTACATACGTACTTATACACGTACATTTGTCAACTACGATGTCAATTCTATTTATAGACATCATTTAAACATTTGATATGTCTCAATCTACATCTTGAGTTGTCGGACTTGAAAAAGTTTTTTATTAATTTAAAGGAATCAAAAAAGTGGTCAATTGTATTCATAAAACTAGATTACGGCCGGATCCGAATCTTGTTTTAAAATTAATATCCGGTCAGATTCGGATCTAAAAAGTCATTACTCAGCTGGATCCGGTAAATCAATAAGTCGAAATGCTCCGGCCCGCAAACAACTAAATTTTTCCAGATCCGGCCCGTTGATTAAAAAACGTTGCCCAGCCCTACTCTAGTATAAAAGAATGGAACTAGACTTATTTACTCTTTATAGAATTATTAATAGCAAATATAAGGTATTTCTTTAATCAGTTTTTAGTTTTTCCCATAATGGATATGAGTTTAGAGAAAATGATTAAAAAAAAGTGCATTCATAATTTAAGCAACAGTCAGCGGTAATGTTCATTTTTTACAAAGTAAAGACTATGTATAACAAGTTACTTAAGGATGTGGTATTGTGTGAGAATGAGAAACATTTTTGTTTAAAATTAAATAAATTTGATTTAAACATTGTAAAAATCAGTAAAATTTAATAAATTTCAACTTGTAACAAAAAAAAAATTTTTTATAACCTATCTCATCTAAATTAAGTACATATTTATTATTTTTTCTTTTTGTAATACTAACTATTGTTATTTCCCCACGTCTCTCCTCTAACAAACTACTAATTCTTTTTTATTAATTTTTTACAATTATTAATTTATTTGGTTATACTTTTCTATGGATGTGCATTTATCATTTCTTTTTTGTGTGTACTAAGTTAGCGCCTTTTATATTTTGCAAACAAACTTAAACTTGTTAACGAGTTCTTTAAAGTTTTTAACTTTGTATAATCTTTTTGTCTATGTTTTTTTTGTGGAAAAAAAAATTTTCTTATGTGTTCTATCCAAGTATCTCAGGTTTTGATGTTTGAGTCCAACATTGCACAACAAACAATATAATAATATAAGTTTCTTGCACCCCTGAATGATTATCGTGCACCCTAAAACCTTTTTGTATCCAAAAAAGTGCACCAGTGTACACTTTGAAGAAAACTGCTGTAATTAATTTAAATAATTTAAAGCTACAGAAAGCTAAAAAAACTTATTAAGTTCAAAATTGTATATAACATCCGACATAAAAAAAACATACTAAAGTTTATTTAATTTTGTTAAGTTAGCCTTTTATTTAAAAAATTATTAAACAAGTAATTAAATCTGTAAATAATCTATTTTTATAAAAAAAAAATTAAAAATATTACTGCAATGATATCCTTTCAAAATTTATCTTTAAACTTAAACTTCCTTTACAATTAAATATCTTTTGTTTATACATTTTTTTATATAAACAATGAACTTAACCGCACGAACAACAGCATCCGTGACAATCTACGACCGATTTTGTTGTAATTAGGACTCATCAGGCAGGAACAGTGGCGAGAAACCGATGCTTAGATATAACTAAGCGGGCTTAAGTACGAAGAACTGAAGCGACCCTTTGTGGGTAAAGTTGAAAAAATTAACATTAATCATTCACAGCCCAACGCCCCAGAAATTGTCAGCTTAATGTGAGATTTTAGTCTGTGCTCAAATGGTCAATTTTAACCAGTATTTTTTACATTCGTCGTCAACAAAGTTTAGATGCTTCGCGCCATTAACAACAAATAATAAACTTTACTGCACAATCACAACAAAATTTTAATACATTTTTTTTGATAAATTAATTTATAAAAGCTAAAATGCCAATTGAAAAAAGCATTAAAACTTATACAGTATTATTAAAATATGTGAAAAAAGCATTAAAACTTATACAGTATTATTAAAATATGTTCAAATTATAACTAAATGTCTTGCCTGTAGTGTAACGGTTCTAATGATGGTGTTGAAAGCTATGTTGGAGTTAAACATTTTAAATTGTAACCCTGTGCTTAATACATAAAATAAAAAAAGTTAAGTAATAATATTAAAACATCACCAAATGATAATTACATGTGTTGCCTGATGGTATGAGGGTTAAATGTTGGTTTTATAAGCTCTCTGAGTTGATTATTGCAAAATCTATACCCAATGGTTGACACATATTGTAGAATTTAACTTTAAGGAAAATGATGAAGTTTCACTAAACTATGTCGTTACTAAGTTGTTGAAATGAAATGGTCAGTGTGTAGTGACCTATAAGAATCTTAAAATTTATTATATATGTGTTTATCTTGCAATATTTAACACAATTTTAGTTGTTATGTAGTTTTAAATTCTATGGTTTGCTTCACAAAAAACATTATATAGTATAAGCTAAAGGTATATAAAACTAAATATTAAATATTTTTTTTGAAAATAAGCTGTACTTACTAGTTCATAAAAATTGTATAAAAACTACTTATTCTCAATTAAGGCATTTAAAGATGAAAATTTTAAGAAATTTAGTAAAAAATTTCTCTTGAGAAAATTGAATCTTAAAAAAACAATTCTTCCTTACATCAAACTTAAATTTTAAATTAAAAGTTATTTTATCTAACTTGAAGAGATACCAAATTAACTCTGGTCTTTCTATGTAATAAGTTTAACAGTTTTTATTAAAAAATTAGCAAATAAGCAAAAACTGATTTATAAACAATGTATTTAGTAAACAATATAAGCTTCTTTTTTTCACGGTTTTCTCAGGAAACAGAAAACACGCCTCTGGTTTGATTTTAGTTTAAAAATTCATAAAACTGTAATTAAAAAAAAAATATTTGTAAGCTTATTTCTGAAATCCCTAAATATTCTACAAGGGTAGCTGTCTAAATTGCGCGAGCGTACAAAATTGCACGAGGGGACAAAATTGCACGAAAACACAAAATTGCACGAAGATACTTTTGCACTAAGACTAATTTGCACGAGAGCACAAAATTGCACAAAGATAAAATTGCACGTAGACAAAATTGCACAAAGGTTCACTTTTGCACGAAGACACTTTTGCACGAGGGTATATTTTTGCAAGATCAGACAATTTTGCACGCAGACACTTTTGCACGAAAGGTCATTTTTGCACGAGTGACAATTTAGCACGGAGGGTCAATTTTGCACGGGTTTCCTTCCCAGGTACGGGTCAAACTAGCGCGTAGACATTTTTGCAAGAGGCAGGGTTGCCACTCGGTCAGGAAATCAGGAAAAGTCAGGAAAAATTAAAAAAAATTACAAAAGTCAGGAAAAGTCAGGAAAAAATGGGGGGTTTTGAAAAAAAATCAGGAAAAGTCAGGAAATTTGATAAAATTTAAAAAAAAGGTCAGATTTTTCAGTTTAAATTTGCAAAATTCCTTGTTTTCCAAAGCCTTCAGATGGTAAAAATTAATTAAAAGTCCTCTAAAGTCAGAAAAAATTTCCAAAATTTTCCTAGAAATTTACAAAAATATTTAATTTTATTTCCAAAGCCTTCATCTGGTTTAAATTAGTAAAATATCTCTTACAAAACTGAAACATATTTTTATTAACATATCGAACAAGTAACCCATTTGAACAAGCAGATTTTGTAAGCTTTTTAGTATTGATGATCTGTAGCAAGGACACTTCCATAGTGAAACTGATATATGCACAAAAGTTTATCTAGCATAATTTTAGAATCAAAGTGTTTTTTGTTTAAGTAAATAATTGAGTTCTTTATAACTAAGCAGTTAGTTTAGTATTTTATGTACCAAGTTAATGTGTATACTCTACCTCTTTATAATATTTTCAAAATTGTTTAAACTTATAAAATAAGTTATAAGAGAGGTATATGCCAATATTAAGTTTACTTATTATTTGTATTTTATTTAGAGGAACTAAGTTTTTAAAGTAAATAAGAGTATATTTATTTGTTACAAGTTTTATACTAAATGATAAGAGGAAATATTTTATAAATGAAAGAAAAAACAAATGAGTGCCAAAAGAAAAGAGATGAAACCCACAAGTTGTGAAATTGATTTAGAGAAAAGATTCTCTTTAACAAGTGTAGGGGCAGCAGATGAGAGCGATTTAAATAAAATGAGGCAATTAATTTTAACTGCCAAGAAGTTTAAGCAGAATGCAGTTCAGATAAAGAAAACCATATCTCTATTAGATGAAGAGTTTGAAGTGCTAATAAAAAACGGAGAAAATAAATTTTAGTACATACATTTAAAAAAACAGTATTTGATTAAGTTCTTTATTGTTGTAATGTTTAACTTTAAAAATTTGTTATTGTTTTAAGGTTTAAGTTGTGAAAGTTCCTTATTGATTTTAGGTTTTAATTGTAAAACTTCCTATATGTCGTTTTGTTTATTTAGATACATTTATGCTAGGAAATTCTAAAAAAATGTGTTCTTTATTGTTTTAAGGTTTCAACTGTAAAAATTTGTTATTGTTTTAAGACTTTAGTTGTGAAAGTTCGTTATTAATTCAAGGTTTTAATTGTAAAAGTTCCTTATATGTCGTTTGTTTATCTAGATACATTTATGCTAGGATTTTCTAAAAAATTGTTTCGTTTTTCAGACAAGCTGTGTTTATAAGGTAAAAATACAAGAATTTTGCTGATAGAGCTGTTTATTACAAACATCAATCATACACAGATGGTTTAAGTGATGTACTGGAAGTTTGATTATAGAATTCAGCAAAAAACTATTGTTTTTAACCTGTATCAAAGTTAGATTGGAAGTTTTATATAGTTTTAAGTGTTAGATTATGTATTTTAGAATAAGTCTAATTTAAGAGTTTGATTTAGAAAAGTCAGGAAAACTTTGGTAAAAAGTCAGGAAAAGTCAGGAAATTCTTCTCAGCTTTTTGAGTGGCAACCATGAAGAGGGGACGAAATTGCACGAGAAGAAAATTATTAACTAAATAATAGTATACGAAAAAATGTTATATATTATTTAAAAACTAAAAAAAATTGAATTATATAATTTAATAACTATATAGAAAAAAAATTAAAAAATATAATTAAAACAAACCAATTTAAAATAAAAAAAAAAATTTCAAATAAAAAATAACGAATCAATTTATAATAAAAAAACACTTATAACTAAATAAAATAAAAAAATATATATATAATATTTTTAAGTAAACAAAATATTTTAAGTAAGAAATAAAAATTAAATGGTAAATAGATTAAAATAAAAAATAAAAAGTCAGAATTTAAAAAATCAAATAACTAAATAATAAATAAATAAAAAATAAATAGATATAATTAATAAAAATAAAAAAATTATAAATTAAATAATAAATACATTAAACAAAAGTCCAAAACAAAAGTTAATAAAATTAATAAAAAAAGTCAAAATAAATGAAATAAATAATTAAATAAATTTAAAATAAATAACAAAGATTAAAACTGTTAAAATAAACAAACTAAATAATAACCAAAAATCAATCAAAAAAAATTATATAAATAAAAACAAATTGTACAGTAATCTTCCTTTATTGTACCAACATATGTTACTGTGTGTTAACGAATCAACACACTTCAACTGGGTTCTGTAAAAAAATTATTACTGTAATGGAAGAATAGAAGCATAGAATAAAGTAGGTGTATACATGTTTTCATTAAAATAAAATATATTCTACAGATAATAGTTAATAATAGGTATAATAATTAATATTAAATCCGACTGTTATAAAACTATATGATATTTGTGATTATTAAGTCTAAAATAAGTAAAGTAAACTAAATTACACAACAAAACAACAAACATATGTTGGTACAATAAAGAAAGATTACTGTACAATTTGTTTTTATTTATATTCCAGTGAAGTTACTTCACTAGCATCTTTTGTTAGCAAACGATTAAACCTATATTTTTGAATAGTTATAAATAAAAATATAGATTATAAAATTAGATTTTAACCGTTGTTAAAATAAAATAATCAAATTGAGTTTTGTTTATATTAATAATTTTTTTGTTAAAAACAGAAGTAAACTAATTGTAGCTGTTGTAATATTTTGTTTGTTTCATATAAGTCAAAAGCTTGTATCTCTTTTTTTCTAAAAATTTAAGAAGAAATTTGCTGCTTACAGTGCTTTTTCGCAAGTCTGGGTTAGATAAAGAGAAAAAACAGAGCAGGAGAAACTTAAGAGCTAATTAGAGTATAACGCCTGCAAATAGTGATGCAACTAAGATAAAGTTAAGACAAATAGAAAATAATGATGTATAAATTATGTTTAAAACTTTTATATAATTCAAAAAAAAAAAACAATTTTAAGTATAATTTATGGAATTACACAGTCATAACAGAACTTTCTGTACAATGTACAATAAAAATTTCATCAGACGGATTTTCTCCTTTCTAAACTTATTTAATTGTCTTTCTCACTATTTTGCATGCTCGTTTTTTTTTCTGTGCAAAGTATTTTCGTGCAATTTTGTACGCTCGTGCAATTTTAACACCTACCCATGTAAATATTATTTATTTATTTTTATTTTTAATCTTGTTTTATTTCATATTGAAGTTTAGTATAATTTTAATTTAAGTTTACATCAATACAAGTTTATTCTTTAACATGGAATATTTTATTTAAATAAAATACTAGTTTTATTTTTATTAAAAACTTTAAAATTTATATTAGTTTCTAAACACAAAAAAATTAGTTTCAATTTAAAAAAACTAAATAAATAAAAAAAAATATATAAAATCAATTAAACTCAATTAAATTAATTACAGTAATACATGATTATTATTTTTTTTAGTAAAATATTAAGTTTTTAATATATTTTTTCTTTATTTATTTTAAGTTATTATTTTTTTGTGCAAAATTGACCCTCCGTGCAAAACTGTCTGTCGTGCAAAATTGACATTCCGTGCAAAATTGAGCTTCCGTGCAAAATAGTCTTCGTGCAAAAGTATCTTCATGCAATTTTGTACACTCGTGCAATTTAGTAACCTCGTGCAATTTTGTTTTCGCGCAATTTAGACCCGTTCCCATTTTACAAAGCTGTCCCTGTTTTTAATTTCAAAAGACCAAGAGTGCCAAAAAGACCAATTTTCCTAAAGACCAAATTTTCCAAAAAGACCATTTTCACATCGGGACTGTACATATACCACATCTGACAGTCTTCATTTGCTAAGAAGACTTCATACAGGTAGGACAACAATGAAAGTTTTCCAAAAACACTATTAAAAATATACAGAAAATGAAACCAGGTATTTTTTAAGTTTTTTTTTTTCTTATCAAGATAAAGTAACTTTATAAAGCTTTTAAAAATTGTAAAGTAGTTTTTATTTTTATAAGTAGAAATTTCACTATAGTAATGTTTTATTAATAAGTAATGTTGATCAACTATTGATAAAAAATGTTAATAAGTTTATAGATATTACTAAATAAATTAATAAAATTTAGTTAATAAGTACATGGTAACAGTTTTTTTTTACAAACTCAGCATATTTAATACACTTAGGACAATTCAGGAAAGATTTAAGTTTTTTAAATCTCAGGATGTTTAAGGACAACTTAAGCTAAATCAGACTAGAAATTAAAAAAAAAACTCAAACTGACTCAGGCCTTTTTGTTTTTTTGTTAAAAAAAAACTGGACAGTCTTGAAATTTTTTACCTGAATCTTTGAGGTTTAATTGTAACAGTTGCAATTTTTTGATATCTTAAAAACAATTTTGTTTAAATGTCTCTATATAACAGGGTTGCCAAAAAACATCAAAACCTAGAAAAACCTTTGATAATCAAAGTTTTTAATTTTTGAGTTTAAAAATCAAAGTTAAAAAATCTGGAATTTGAGAAATTGAAAAAAAACCTGGAATTAAAAAAAAATTTACATGTTAAGTAGTAAAATTTCTATCTGACACTAAAAATGTATCATATAGATAAAAATAAATTTTCATTAACAATTTTGTTTACTAATAAACACATTTAAAGTAGCTTTCTAGTATCTTTTTAATGTTTTCATACCATCTAACACAGTTTTTTACCTTAAACTCAACTTTAACTAAAATTAAACCTAAAAATATGTACTTTAAAAAACCTGGAGAAAAAACATTAGGCAACACAAATATAACCAATTTTGTTTAAAATAATAGAAATAAAATTTTAACATTTTAACTCTTATACAAAATTTTAAAGGGTCACATCTCAAATAATAATTTAAGTTTAAAAGAAAAATATTAAAAGTACTTATTCTCAAGACAAGACTATAAGTTTTGCCTCTGGTTTGATTTTAAGTTTTAAAATTTCATAATACTCTTTTAAATTTAAAACAGGAAGAGCTTTATAAAACTTTAGGGTTTTCAGAAATAAGTTTAAAAAAATATTTTTTAATTTAATTTAAGTTTAGATTTCATAATACTTAAATTAAATAAAAATCAATTTTAAAGCTTATTTCTGAAAACCCTAAATAATTTATAAAGCTGTCCCTGTTTTTAATTTAAAAAAGACCAAGAGTGCCAAAAAGACCATAAGACCAATTTTTCCAAAAGATCAAATTTTCCAAAAAGACCGTTTTTACATCAGGACTATATATTTGCCACATACTGACAGTCTTCATTTACTAAAAAGACTTCATACAGGAAACACAACAGTTAAAGTTGAAAAAAATACAGAATTTAAAAACAAGTGTTTTGTTCAAGTTTCTTTTTTCTTATCAAGATAAAGTAGTTTTATACAGTTTTATATAGCTTTTAAAAATTTTGTAAAGTAGTTATTATAAGTTAGTAGAAATTTTACTTGAGTAATGTTTTATTACTAAATAATGTTGATGAACTATTGATAAATAATGTTAATAAGTTTATAGATATTACTAAATAAGTTAATAAAAGTTAGTTAATAATTACATGGTAAAATCTTTTTTACAAACTCAGCATACTTAGTACATTCAGAATAATTCAGGACAGATTTAATTTTTTTTAGATATCAGGATTTTTAAGAATAATTTAAGTTAACTCAGGCTAGAAATTAAAAAAAAACTCAAACTGACTCTGGCCAGTTTGTTTTTTTTTTGTTAAAAAATCTGGACTATCTTAAGATTTATTGACAATCTTAGTAAAGTTTTATGCTTAGATCTTGAATAAAGTTTAATTGGAACAGTTAAAATTTTTTAATATCTTAAAAAAAATTCTGTTCAAATGCCTCCATATAACAGGGTTGCCAAAAAACATCAAAACCCGAAAAACCTTGAATTTGATAATTTAAGTTAAAAAACCTGGAGTTTGAGAAATTTTGAATAAATACCTGGAATTTAAAAAAAAAATTAAATGTTAAGTAGTAAAATTTCTATCTGTTACAAAAAATGTACTATATAGATAAAAAAATTAGTCGTCAACAAATTTATTTTTTACTAAAATCACATTAAATGTAGCTTTACAGTATCTTTTCAATGTTTTCATATTATTTAACAAAGTTTTTTACCTTAAACTCAACTTTAAACTAAAATTATACATAATAATATGTACTTTTAAAAACCTGGATAAAGTTTGCCAAAAACATTAGGCAACACAAATATAACCAATTTTGTTCAAATTAATTCAAATCAAGTTGTAAAAACTTAACTCTTATATAAAATTTTAAAGGGTTACATCTCAAAAAATAAATTAAGAATGAAAAAAAGAATATTAAAAGTACTCATGCTCAAGACTATGAGAGAAAAAAAAAATCATAAGAAGAACATTCTTACCTTTTAAAACCTTTTTTAAGTAGAAAAATATATCTTTGTAGAAGAAAAACATTATGAAATTACTAAAGTTTAAATAATTAAAATGTTCAATAAAGCTAATTCCTGCCTATTTAAACTTTTATGATTTACTTTATATACTTGTTTGTATTAGTAACTAATTTTTTTATTTTAATTGTGACTTTTGAGTCCCTAAAACTGTTTTGAGTGACCAAAAAATGTCCTGAGTTTTTAAGAATCAGTTGAAAAAATCTAATTAAAATATAATTAAATAAACTTTTCAAAATCAATAAAATTAAAGTGACCATTTTTAGTCGAACAAAATAGTTCTATTGACTTAAAGATAGACAAACCTTATACTACTAAATAATGTTTATAAAGCATGTTATCTCAAATAAATATGTATAAAAAATTTAAAAAACTTGAAAAAAAAAGTTTTTAAAGTAAATCATACAAGTTTAAATATGCAGCAACTAACTCTATTGTATCCTTGAAGTACATGAACTTCAATAATTTTATAATGTTTTACTTCTAAAAAGTTAAATTTCTATAGCTAAAAGAAGGTTTAAAACATATGAATATTCTCTTTTAATTTTTTTTCCACTTATAGTCTTGTGTTGACCATGAGTGCTTTTAATAATATCTTTTCAAACTTAAATTATTTTTTGAGATTTGACCCTTTAGAGTTTTTCATAATAATACAAATAATCAAATAATAAAAATTTGAATTGTATTTTTTTGGTTAGTCATACAACAATTTTGAATACAACTTATAGGACTTTAAGTTTTCAATTATATTTAAAGGTTGTTTGATTTGCATACTTCCTGATTCAGTAAACTTTTGTAAAGCTTTTTTCAAGTTTGTTTAAGATTTACTTTTTACCCACCTTACCCTAACAAATTAAAATTTGAACTTATTATTAATCATATTAATTAAAAATAACACAATAACATTTTTTGTCGCTGACTCAGCAAATATCCAAATCAAACTGGCCGTCAAGTGTTCTGGCCCATTTTATAAAATTATTGTAATGATAAAATTAAATTTATTATGAAACAGAGTAAATTTTAAAGCAATTTTAAAATCTTTAAGTTTCTTTCGTAAACTGTGTTTAATACTTAATTAAATATTGTAAAACACAATGAGGTATGTTTTTATAATTTGCATAAAATAAATCAGTGATTATAGCCCGATAACCTAAAAGTTTTACCTCACTCCAGGACTATTTAATAAAGCTGTGACATTTTGTAAAAAAAAATGAGGACAGTTTTTTATCTGATATTAGCTTTTTTATTTCAGTAAATTCTTTTGACTAGATTTTAAATAAACCCTTGAAACCTTTCTCTGGGTCATACTTAGTGAAAAACAAAAAAAAGTGTAAATCCCAGGTAGTAGAATTTAAATTATTAGTTTAATTCATTTAATTGTTTTGCCAGAAATTTTTAACACTTTAATATTGCCCTTGACCAAGACCGCTTTGCACCATTCTTATCTAAAATTTAGCATTAAAACTCTTTTCATTTTTTAAATTAGCAATGTGCGGAGAACATTTTACATAAAACCTCATTTTTTATCATTACATGCAAATTTTTTTAGGTTTGTCATGTGTTCCAATATGCTTAATTTGGTAATTAGTTCAGATAGTTAATATATCGTACGTTTTATTAACTATTTTGTGGTAGTGGTTTTCTTAATATGCAATTTTAATATATTTTAATGCAAGTTTTATATAAAAATACTTGTGCCTGTTTCCTTAGAATTTTCTTCAATTTGTATAACTTTTGCTGTATTTAAAGTTCTGTTGTTTTCTTAATTTATTTTCAGTTTCAAGAAAAATATAATTAAAAGTTAGTCTGAGCTGAAAAAAGCTTAGTCAGCAAATTTTTTAAAGCTATTTTTGAATATTTTTTTGTTTATACCCTTATCCCTAACCCACAAACATATTGAAATTCAATCAAAAAAAAACTTCGAATAGTAATTACTAATTATTCAAAAAAACAGCTTCTTTTTTATGCTGAATCAGCTTTTTTCAGCTCATATTGAATTTAAAGTATACTTTTATTAAAAGTGAATATCAATTAACAATACAAAAGAACTCTAAATCTAGCAAAAAGCATAAAAATTAAAATATTCTAGTATACTAGGCAAATTTTAAAGTTTAATTTTAATAGTATTTTATTTGCTTTGTGGATATAAATTAAAATAATGTTTGCGGAGTCAGTTAACCATTTTTTCCTTCGTAGTGAGGTTATCGTTGATAAGGTATGATCGAAACATTAAAAAAAGTAACTTTAAATGATGTTAATTACTTTTCAACCTGTACTCATTAAGAACCTAATTCACGAAATTATTGAAAACAAAACTAAAGTTTATGACCCTAGTTGTAAAATAAGGCCTGCTATCAGCCGGTATTGGCTAAGCGTAATTGTGCATATAATTTAAAATAAATGATAATAATAAATTAAGAAGCACAGAAACGCAACAAATAAAACAAATAGATAATAAATAAAAATAAATTTAAATAAACTAAATTCTATCTGCTTCTCAATTCTTTACCTTCTTCGCTTTCTTAAAATATTATTTTTCCATTTATTTCAGTCTTTTGTGTACAGTGGATTGGCGCGGTCGTTTGCAAGCAACTCTAACTTAACGGTTCTTATGGTCAATCATTTATCATTCTATCAAGACCGGTCGCGCTTGCATACGTCCTTATAACTTAATTTTAGACGACCTCGGTTGCGTTTACCGACGACCAACTCACCATATAACTGAGACTTTAGGATTCGCTCAGTACCTATCCTCAGAACGTGACAGAGCCAGCAAAGCCCGAGCTGACTAGTGGTAAAGTACATGGTGGTAAGACTAGTACCTCTAAACACTTCCTTGTCGTTGATCTTTTGTTGCCACGATTTTCTAAGGATGCGACAAAGGCATCGTAGGTGAAAGGTATTAGTTTTATTTTTCTGCACGCTATACAACGTTCATGTTTCACTATCGTATAGCAGAGTACTGCATACTCAAGAACGATTAACGTTAGCTCATATGTGAATGCTTAACTTTTGGTCATTAAAAACTTTTGCAGTCAAACGAGCGAAAGAGCCTAAGGCCTTACCAATGCAACTATTTATTTCTGTGTCCAATGATGCGTTTACCGCAACATTTGAGCCAAGGTTTACAAAGTTTTTTGAACATTTTCGATAACCTAAGTGTATAAGAAATAAGTTATAAGAATAATTAAAAAGTTTCTTTTTAATTTCGGTTAAGTGATTTGACTTATCTGATACATATAATACTTTTGACTAATTTATATTTTTAATTAAGCATGTTTTTCCTAAAACTATCAAAATAAAAAAAATACTTAGGTTTGAAATTATTTTTTCATTTTTTGCTATTAGTAATATCTTATAAACTACTATCTTGTTAGTTTTCTTGTACTTTTTTTAAGTAAATCATGTTTGAAAACTAAAAAAATAAAATAAATAGTTTATTAATAGTTAAATTGAAAAAGTTTAAAGAACATTTAAGAAAATTAATAATAATATTAGGTTATTACATCATAAAAACCTATGAAAAACTCTAGTCTATATATAGCAAACAAACAATTGAAATTTGAAATTGAAATTTCTATTGAAATTATATTGAAGTTTTATCTTGAAATCTATCAGTTTGTATTTCTTTAAACCAAATAAGAAACATTATCATTAATTCTGATGGATAGATAATGTATTTAACAAGTTAAAATACCTTAAACACTATTCTACGTTACTAAGGTCATTCATAATGTTTGTAGAGTGTTCACATGTTTTAGCTTTGAAGCTTCATATTTATGGATTTACAGAAACTAGATAAATAAATAACTATCTACAATGTCTACTAACAAAGATTGCAAAGCCATTTTTGCTACCGTAATGGAGCAAGCTAAAGCTCCTGAAAAATTTATTGATGTAGTGTTCAAGTACCTGAACAAGCATACGGCCTTCTTTTTAGAAAAATCGGATGATAACAAGTATGGCTTGCCAGCAGGTTTAGCCAAGAAAATGGTCAATGATTTCTTCAAAAAACATCAAAATAGGAGATCAGATGGTGCTGCTGTACTAAAAGAAAGGATTAGGGCAGAAAAGTTGGAGAAGTTGAATAAAATGACCCAGGAAGACTTCCAGGCAAGAGCTGACAGTTATAATGGAGCAGTTAGGGAAAAGTACACTTGGTCACAAAAGTGCAATGACGTTACTGTCAAAATTCAATTTCCTTCATACATTAAGAAGGCCAAACAATTTCGTGTTCAATATGACGCCAATCATCTCCTAGTAGAAGTTCAAGATGAAGATCCCTGCAAACCGATGATCAAATATATCGATGATGATTTCAAACAAGAAATTAACCATTTCAGTGAACAGACTACTTGGTGGTTCGAAAATGGTATTCTTTATGTAAGTTGTACTTTACTTTTATAATTATCTTTAAAAACTAATATAATAAGTAGAGATTTACGTTTAACATCTTTTTAAAAATTATCAACAGTTAAGTCTTCTGAAGAAAAAGGTCAATGAACGCGCTGAGTGGTGGAGTGCTCTTCTTAGAGGTGAAGAGGAAATAGATTTGGAAAAAATCCATCGCGAAAGAGATCTCAGTAAAGGTTTGCCTGCAGATGCAGCTAAGAAATTTGCTGAATTTTTTAAAAAGGAGAATGAAACCGAAAGTAAAGTTCTAGCAGATAAACAACCAAAAGCTAAGAGTAGAAAAAATAAGCAAGAAGATGTTATTAATATTAGTCAATTGACTCAGGAAGACTTTCAGAAGAACCCTGAAACTTACAACGGAGCAGCTAGAGAAAAGTACGACTGGTGTCAGGAGTTTGCTGATGTGAACGCTAAATTCCACCTTCCGTCTCACATTCAGAATATCAAGCAAGTTCGTGTTGATATTACTTCTACTCATATTCTTATTGAAATTGAAGATCAAGATGAAAGTAAGCCTATGATAAAATTTATTGACGCCGACTTCAAGCACGAGATTAACGTACACGATGCAGCTACTACTTGGTGGATGGAGAACAGTAAAGTTGATGGCATTAAAGATATAGGGGTAAGTTTTTGTTAATTGTATTGTTAATAACAAGAGTAAAACTTAAGTAGGCGATATTACATTTCTTTTTTACTTTTTAGGCGAGCTTTGAAAAGAAAATAGTTGACGAATGCACTAAGTGGTGGGAAGCTCTTCTTGTAGGTGAAGAGGAAGTAGATGTCGACAAAATGTGGCGTGAGAGAAGTATGGACACTCTTCACCAGGACGATAGGGATGTCATCGCTAAGGAGCAGTACGATCAACACGCGAAGAGAGTTGGCAAACTAACATCAAAACAAATTGAAAACGAGAAGATGATGAGAGCTGCGTGGAACGCTCCGGGATCTCCTTATGCAGGACAACCATTTGACATGTCTAAGATCAATTTTAGTTAAATTGTGATTTAGTTAATTTTTAGGCGAATTTTAATGAATAAACTCCTCAGGTGTTAATGTTGTATTTTTATTAAGCAACAAGTTATACTGTATTAAAACTAACTATTATTTGTTATTCTAATTTTTGTTTTAAGTCAAAAGCAGAAGAAGTGACTATTTTAACTGCAACATATGCTTATATTTTGCAAAGTTTTGCTAATTTAAAACATTTTTGCTAAAGTAAGCATAATCACTGTTTTACTATATGGTGTTTCAGTTATAAATAACTGCTCATCCTGGGCACCACTACTTGAATAAATAGTTTTGATAATCTTTTTCTTGGTACGAAATTTTTTAATACTTATACTTAAATAAAATTCGATAAACTTATTTAGTATTTTCGTTAAGATCACGTCACAATAAAACTGCTAAGTACCAGAATTAGTAAGGTAAAAACTTATTGAAAATAGTTAGGTCACAAAGAGTGAAAAGCAAACTTTTGTAAAGATTTTAATTTCAACTCCAGTAACTATTTACTGATTAAATTGGAATCTAGATAGAACTAGTATAAAAAAATTTAAGTCAAAAATTGAAAGTTCAAGAAACGGATACTACTTTTAAGTATTTTATAGTGCTGCACACTTAAGAATTTCAATAATCCTAAATAAAAACCTTTTATTAGGTTATAATCTTTTGTTAATATCTAACAGTAACCTTTCAGTTAGGTACGAAGTTTTTAGCTGAAAAAGGATGTGTTCAAATTATTTTTTTATTTGAAATTAAATAAACAAATCTAAAAGCAGTTTTAAAAATGTTTTATGTTATAAAAGTGTTTTATTTTTCAAAACATTCTATAAAGTATTCAATTTAAATAAAGTAAAAACAAAGAAACAGTATAATAAGTTATGAACTTATATTGTATAGTAAATCAAATACTTAAGACAAATATATTTCACTTTACTTTGCAAAAGTAAGGAATTGTGCATTTTGAATTTTATACTATGTGACTTGAACATATTAATGAAAAAAGTTATATGAATCATACAAAATTTAGATAAATGGAAATAATGAACAGTACTTTTAAAAATCATGTGCTTATAAACAAAAAAAAAGTAAACAAATAAATTTTAACAAATACTATTTTAAAAATCAATTACTGCAAATATTTACTGTGGAAACAACAGTCTACTTTAAGCACAACAGAACTTCTTCTAAAATACACTAAAACATTTTCAACTTTACTGTTGTGCTTTCTAGCAAGACAACCAGTTGAAGTGCACAAGTTGCTTAACAATAAGCAAGCAGAAGTAAAATTTTATAACCCTAGTTTAGCATTTTTGAATAAACAAAGTTTGTTAAAAGCATGACTAATGATTTTAAAAATGACAAATTATACAGTATCCTTCTTTTATTATACAAACGTATGTTTCTGCGTGTTAATGGATTAACACACTTTAACGGGTAGGTGTCAGAAAAACGCAGTGTCACTTTACCACGGGTCGACACTTTAGCACGGAGTGACATTTAGCACAGTATGACACTTTAGCCCGGCGTAACTTAAGTACGGAGCAGGGGCGTGTTTTGACTGGTTTTCTGTTTCCTGTGAACCCCATGAAAAAAAGAAAAAAAATCCTAGAATATCACTAAAAACGTTGTTTATTGACTTTGTTTTGGTTATTTGATAAATTTAAAATAATGAATGTTGAATTTATAACACTGAAAGATTAAAAAGTTTCCTTAAGAAAAAATGCTCTTTTTTGCACAGCTGAAAAAGATTTTAAATAAAATTTCAATTGTTACGTCATAATAGGTAAAAGTTTCAAAGCTATTTTTTTTCTAGGAAATATTTTACTATGATGCTTTTAGCTCCCACTATAAATTGTAACTTAGTGTAAATAACTTTTAATACAGTATTGTTTTTTAACTAGTAATTACAACTTAACTTAAAAAATGTCCTATATTATTAAGAAAATTTTATTTTAATTATTTTGTTGTATTCAAGAATGTTGTCTGAAGCTTTTGTACTTTAAATTTATATTTTTTATTTATATGTCAATCAACTGGGTTTCAACCTTGAAAAATTCAATTTAGAGAGTAAGTTATCTTTAGACAACTACACTACCTGGAAATTAATTTTTTTATCATTTAATGGTATGTTAATATTTATTTATTTAAGTTGTTTTATTTTTGTATAGCTGTCAGCCACAAAGTCGGTTCTTGATTTTTTGAAATGTTAAACTCAGAGAGATTTCAAAGTAATCAAAGATTAGAATTCCTGCATCATCAGGCAAACATTTAATTATAATTTAAAGATATTTTAATTTTGTTGTAAAAGTCTAAACATTTTTTAGTAATTACTTAAGATGTTGTCGCACCAATATCAAGCTGAAACTATATTGTGTTTAATATCTTTTTGAACCATAATTTTAGGCTTAAAATCAATATTTTAAGCCTTGTATGATTGATCTAAACTAAAACTATACTTCGTATTAAACAAGCTATATAAATACATAGTTAGAATTAAACTCATTTGTTATAAACTAAAATACTTAATTGATTTTATTTTACAGTATAGTAATGTATATAAGTTATTGTATCATTTTCTTTATTTTAAAAATAAAATCAACTAAATATATGAGTTATGATAAATAAGTTTTATCTATGTATTTATAAAATTTAAGTTTTAAGCCTATAATTATGGTAGAAAACAACATTGAATTTAATATAGTTTCAGCTTGATATTGGTGCGACATCATCCTAATTAATTACCCTTTTTTTTTTGTGAAATTTAAACTGCTAGAGATTAAATTACTTAAAAAAATGTTTTTATTAAATATATATTTTTTCTGGCTCTTTTAGATTTGTTTGTTTAAATTTAATACAGTATATTAAATAAGAATGTACAACATTTCTAAGCAGAAAATATCATTTTAAACACAGAGTTTTTTTTACTAAATATTACGTACTTAACTGGCAGTGCATACCTAAGAAATGCGTACTTAAGCGGGAAATAATAAACAAAAAAAATTGTGAACCCCCTTTAAAAAAAGTCTAGACAAGCCCCTGGTACGAAGTGACACTTTTGCACGGGTGACACTTTAGCACGGAGTGACACTTTAGAACGTTCGAAACTAGTATTTAAATAAATTAGATACTAGTTAAGAATATATTAAATAAACTAACTGTTTAAAATTTAACTTTATTTAGTCAGCATCCTGTTGATTACGCATTTTAGGCTTTTTAAACTGTGAATTTTAAAGGAAGTATTTCTACCAAAGTTAATTTAATTAAAAATTATATTTAAGTAAGGAGTAAATTGTAAAACAAAGCTTGTTTTAAAACTAAAAATGAGCTACTAGAATTTGTAAAAAAAAAATTCATACTATTATTAAAAAGTTAAGGTTTGCTTCAAAATAACTAGTACTATTTTATAATAAACAGGAAATTTTAGTTAAAGCTTTATAAGCACTTTAGCTTATAATAATTTAAAGCTTGTTAACTTTTAGTTTACATCTTGCATAGATTGTTTAATTTTTTTAAAACATAACACTAAAATCTCATGTAAGCTTAATAACACAGTTTCAGTCCATGCTAAATACAAGCCGTGCTAAAGTGTCACGCTGTGCTAAATTGACGCCGTGCTTAAGTTTTACTCCGAGATAAAATGTCACCCTGTGCTAATGTGACACTATGTTAAAGTGTATATCATGCTAAAAAGACTCTGTGCTAAAGTTTCATTCCGTGTTAAAGTGTAACTCTGTTTTTATGTGAGATAATCGACCAATCGGTCATTCTTCCTCGAACTAGATCAGCAATGATGCTTTAATACTTATTCCATTATGTGTAAAATAAACTGTTCATTCTTTTGTAGTTTTTTTAATCTGTGGTATAGTAATTTCAAAATATACCTATATATGAAATAATTTAACTATATTGTGCGGCTTTAATAAGTTACTTAGCTTTAACTTTTAAAAGTCCGAAATTTGTTATATAAGATACCATTAGAATGTCAGGTTTCAGTTAAGATTTCAGATGGGTAATGTACGGTCCAGATCCCGTCAGACTTTGGCCTGGTAAATAACTTTAAAAATTTTTGTGAAAAACAAATAAATTTTAGTTTTTTGATACGTAATATTTAGAAACACGCTTTTAATTTGGATTTTATTTTAATAGTACTTCCTAGATCACAATAATACTAAATCATTTTATTACAATTTTGCTCAAGTTTTTAAATTTCTTACATGTTAGTTTTTTAAATAACACGGCCCGCAAGTAATTTTTTTAAGAAAGTCGAAACTAGAAAGAATTTCTAGTAAATATGACTTGCTGACTACAAAAGTTGTCCACCACTAACCTAAGGCTTCATTAGTTTCAAAAAAAAATTATTTAACCGAATTGATTACAGAATACTTAAGATTTTTATAAATAAGTATCTTAAAACACTTTACGAAGCTTATAAGAAAATATCTAAAAACTATTTTCTCAAGCCCTGTAAATTACTTTGAACACAGCCCAAAAGTGCGTGGATAATAAGAATAGTATATAATAAGAATTTGTATTAGACGTAATTAAATTTCGAACACAATTAGTAAATGAGTTTAGGAAACTTTGCTCTAAAGACTAGTTGACTAAAATACATATAAATTCATTTGAATATACTTGCTGTAATAAATTAAAATAAAAAAAACCTAAATATTTTAAACTGGCATAATTACATCAAAATACAAAATAAAGTGTGTGTATTTAGCAAAGGATAATTTTACAATGTTCTTTTTAAATAAAGCTAGTACAGAAATATATAACAAGAAAGTCCAAGATGAATGTTCAAAAAAATTAAATTCAAATAAAAAGTTATAGTGCCTAAGAATAATTATTATAAAATAAATAGTAATAATGATTCTACAAATGTTTATTTAGATCAGGGTTTTAAAAAAATTCATAAGACTCTGTTTGAAGAAATTTGAAAAGCTATGGCCCTATCAACAAGATTTCTCATGTTACTAATGTTAAAATCGCCTAGGACCTTTTTTTGCTCATCATCATTAACTTTAGTTATTGTATTGTAAGTTTCAAATGATGGGCTCATGGTCCCCAATGCCTCCTTAAATTAAGTGGTTTTACATAGAAATTTTAAATACTAGTGTTGGATTGCTCTTAGTGTACCTCAAAATATTCTATTTCGGTTTTTGTTGGTAGTAAAAATATTTTACCGGTGATAAAATTCATAGCCTCAACAATAGTTTGTTTGCAATGAAAAGAAATTATTTTATATGTTTTAGAGAAAGACATTCATAGTTAAGATAAAAAAAAATTACTTTTAGTTAAAACTATTACCTATATTTCATTACAACTAGTTTTTTGCTACATGATTGGGAACGGGTTAGAAAAGTAAGGGCGTCACTTTAGCACAAGCTGACACTTTAGTACGGAATGACACTTTAGCACGGAGTGACACTTTAGCATAGAGTGACACTTTAGCTCAGTATGACAATTTATCACGGCGTTTTTTTAGCACGAAGTGACACTTTAGCACAAGGTCACTTTAGCACTAACACTGTAATTTTCTGACACCTACCCACATGATTTTTTAATCTATGGTTTTAAAATTTAATACTGGTTTGAAACTCAAGTTTCTTCGTACTATCAAAATAATGAAAAAAAACATTTTTAAATAAAAAACTTCATTTAATGTTTGAGTTTTTAGTGCTCTGTTTTAAATATCTTATACTTGATAATCACTCTTTTCATGATTAATTCTTCAAATTTTAATTACTAAATTATTAATTAAATTAATTTTCAAATTATTGTAATAATGCAAAGTTTTAATTTGAAATTAATTAATTTTTAATAGTAAGTTGTGTTCTATATAAACTTAATGTTAAAAAAAAATAATTAAAAAAATATAAAAGCCTATGTGTCTAAACAAATTATTTAAGGAACTTTATGTTTTGTTTTCAGTAAAAAAATGCCTAAAATATTTGTAAAATTATATTACAGAACTAATTTTTAATACAACTATTACGTTAACTAGTAGTTAAGCAAAAATATATTAAAGCATTTTCTAAATAACAATTTATATTGGTTTTTGAGTGTTAATTGTAAATTTAAAGGGCAATGTAAAACCAACGGTGTTTTTTTTAATCAATTGGTACAAAAAAGTTAACCTTTATAAACGTTTAGTCTAGAAATGTACTTTACATTAAATTTTCTGTACACAGTAGCGATTATCAAATGATTGTCTAAAAACAACATTGCTTTTTATAATTTTATTATTTCTTGATATTTAGGTTTTTAAAAGTTACGCCGACCGAAAAAAACTATTTTAAACAAAAAGAGCAGACTGGTAGACTAAAATCATTACCCAACTCTAATAAAGAAATTCCTAATATAGTGTCTACCAAAAAGAATGACAAAAATTTATTTTTTTTTAACAAAATTAAAATAAATTAAATATTTAACAAGAATTTTTTCACCACTATTAATCAAATTATCTCTTTTATACAGTTTAAAACGATTTAGTTTGACTAATCGAAAGTATATTAAATTTCGTAAGCGAAAACATTTCAATACCTTGTTTAAAATCAAGGGAACAATCTCAAATAATAAAAAAAAGGGATTATTTTTTAAGATCATTACATTGCAGAAAAAACTATTTGAGTAAATAGAATAAAATTTAGCAGATTGTACTCTATTATAACCATTGCTCTAGAATTTGTAGCTCTTTTTGAAAACAAAACATAATTTAATTTATTTTATCAATTCTGTATCTTGTTATAAACAAAATTTGTTATATTGCGATAAATTCTACAACGAAACTAAATGAATTAGAACCATATTTACTTGGAGGATAAAAATGAGTCAGAAAAATCACCACAGATTACATAAATTTATTTTATAATACTTAAAATTCTAAGCTTACTCATTTTATAAATAACTTATGTTTTAAGTTAATTATTTACCTTAATCAACCACTGTAGTATTTATAATCAGTTTAAAACAACTGTACAACTACTTTCTGGTCTATTTTGAAAATAATTAAGCAAGTTTTAGTAGAAAAAAACCTTACTGCACAGTACATCATCTACTTGAGCAGTGTTTCTGTAGTAAGTCGGTAGTTTGTACAACGTTTGTTAGTTTATCATGTAAAAACTATTTCAAATAATAAAAAAACAAATTTTAAATATTTTTATCTGCTTCTTGAGTGATATTTATGGTCTGGTTTCCAGTAGCTTCATTGGCTTCCTTTCCAAGAACTACGTATTTAGTTAAACTATACAGAGCACGGTACATAAACTAAAAACAGTAAAAATGAATATTTGTATGATTATTTAATATTTCATGTTTCAGCATTTATAATACAATTATGTAAGCCTACTTATAACCCAACAAATACTTAATACCTTATAAAATAGAAAGTTAGTTTTTTCGTTTAAAGTTAAACTTCACAATTTTCCAAAATTATAGAAAAAACACAACTAAAAAAATACACATAACGTAAAGTAATATATTACCTAGCTAACAAAAACATTTTATAGAAAATTATACAAAAATTACGGCAGTTTAAAAAGTGTAGTATCAGTCAACTTAAAGACAAGGTTTATGGCAGTTCAGAAACTGTGAGCCACAAAAAGGTTAAAGCTTTACTTATAGAATTATAAATTAGTCGTTGGTAATTGAATTTAAAATAGTTCACATGTACCTAGCTACTTACATGCTAAATTTCAATGTTTTAAAAACTAAGTAAGTGTTTATATATGCAGTGTTTTATACTTACACTTTTGCTAAAAAAGTTTAATTTAAAACCAGAAATATAAAAGTAGATATAAAAACAAGTTTATTTCCTAAGAAAAATATAGTAATAAGTTAGTGTTGCTTGTAAACTAATGTGTTCTTTTTATACTTTTTAGGGTGTTGATAATAAAGTGCAGTTTTTTAAGTGTTATTACTTAACTTATTACATATTGTTTTATTAGTTACTAAAAACAAAAAACAGCAAACAAAATGCTTAAAGTTAATAAACTATTATTCTAGACCAGTGTTTTTCAAGTTGGCGGTACGGTCCCCCTAGGGGCCATTTTAGTAAGTCGAGGGCAATAACTAATAATGAGGCGAAACAGGGGCGATTTAAATATTTTAAGCAGTCATAAAGTTTTTACTTTTTTAGCTTGTTCTTTTGATAACTGTAGCTTGATATTGAATATTTGACCTTTAGGTAAAACTTAAAAAAAAGTTCATTTCGTTTATGTAAAATATAGAAAAAAAAAGTGCTTAAGACTACTGTTTTCAATTTAATTACATATTTTTGTTCATATCTTTTCTCATTTAACAACTACATAGTTCATAGATGAATGGAATCCTTCACACCATTTCATAATCTGACATATATGCTATATGTGATTATAAATTGTTTGTAAAAACTATGTTATCTAATATAAACTATCACCTCATGACATTTCAAATTGTTTTTTGAAAAGTCACTTAGTTAGACTAAAACCTAAAACTACATTAAAGTCAACTTTTCAATCGAATTAAAAAAAGTTGTTGTAATTAATTAAGATATATTTTGTAAGCTATATTTTAAAACCAATATTTAGTTTTTGAGCTTGCACTACTTGATTAAAAAAAGCAACTTTTGATTATCATGTACTCGCATGGTATTCAATAATTATAAGTGTAGGTAGTATGGATACCTGTCAAATTCGTACGAATGTACAAAATTGCACGAGGGGACAAAATTGCAAGAAGGTAATTTTGCACGAAGGATAACTTTTGCACGAAGACACTTTTGAACAAACAGACAATTTTGCACGGAGACATTTTTGCACGAGTTGAATTCTTTTTTTTTTTTGTTTTTTTCTACTCTCGTTCAAAAGTGTTACACATGCAAAATTGACCCTTGGTGCATAATTGTCTTCGTGCAAAAGTATGTTCGTGCAATTCCCGTTCCCACGTAGTGTATATGAAAATTAGTTATTATAAGTGTTTTATAGTCACAATAATTTAAGTATATAATGCGGCTTAAATAAGTTATTTAGCATTAACTACTAAATGTCGTCTGAAATTTGTTATTTCAGAGATTATTATTATGTTAGGTTTCAGTTAAGATTTCAGATGGGTAACTTACGATCCAGATCCAGACAAATTTTGGTCCGCTAAGTAAGTTGAAAACTAATTGTGCAAAAAAGAATAACATTTAGTTTTTTGATACTTAATATTTTGAAATAAGCTTTTAGTTTGATTTTGTTCACAATAGCACTTCCTAGATCACAATAATACTAGATCATTTTATTACAATATGCTCGAGTTTTTTTAATTTCTTATGTGTTAGTTTTCTTAAAACAACGCAGCCCGCAAGTACATTTTTTTAACAAGTTTTTTTCTGAGTATTTTATCTTTTATTAACCTATAAAAATCTATAGCAATAGAAATTATTTAATTTTTAATGGGCACATGTATATACCTACTTTTGCTTCTTTTTTTTCCTTATGATATATTTTTTTTACAGAGCTTCGTTGAAGTGTGTTAATGGATTAACACACAGAAACATACGTTTGTGTAATAAAAGAAGGATACTGTATAATTTGTTATTATTAAAAGCATTGATCATGCTTTTAACAAACTTTGTTTATTCAAAAATGGTTAATTAGATTTATAAAATTCTACTCCTGCTTACTTATTGTTTGGCAAATTTTAAATGTTATTTGGTTGTCGTGGTAGAAGACCCAACAGTAAATTTGTAAATGGTGTGGTGCTTTTTAGAAGAAGTTCTGTTGTGCTAAAAGTAGACTGTTGCTTCCACAAAAAACATTTGCAGTAATTGACTTTTAAAACAGTATTTATTTACTTTATTTGTTTACTCTTTTTTGTTTATAAGTACATGATTTTTAAAAGTACTGTTCATTATTTTCATTAGTCTAAAATTTGTATGATTTCTATAATATTTTTCACTCCTATTTTTAAGTCATGTAGTATAAAATATATTTTTTTTTTTTGCAAATTAAACTGAAATATGGTTGTTTTAACTATTTGATTTACTATACAATACGTAAGTTCATAACTTATTATAATGTTTCTTTGGTTTTACTTTATCTAAATTGATTACTGCATAATATGTTTTGAAACATAAAACTTTTTTAAAACTATGTTTAGACTTGTTTATTTAATTTCGAATAAAAAAATAATTTGAAAATATCGTTTTTCAGCTAAAAACTTCGTAATTAGGTGAAAGGTTGTTGTTAGATATTAACAAAAAATTATAACCTAATAAAAAGTTTTTATTTATGATTATTGAAATTCTTAAGTGTGCAGCATTATAAAATACTTATAAGTAGTATCCGTTTCCACAACTTTCAATTTTTGACTTAAATTTTTTTATATTAGTTCTATCTTGACTCAAATTTTAATCAATAAATAGTTACTGGAATTGAAATTAAAATCTTTACAAAAACTTGTTTTACACTCTCTGTGACCTAACTATTTTCAATAAGTTTTTACCTTACTAATTCTGGTACTTAACAGTTTTATTGTGACGTGATCTTAACAAAAATACTTAAGAATTTTATTGAAGTTTGTTTAAGTATAAATTTCAAAAAATTTTGTGCCAAGAAAAAGCTTATCAAAACTATTTATTCAAGTAGTGGTGCCCAGGATGAGCAGTTATTTATAACTGAAACACCATATAGTAAAACAATGATTATGCTTACTTTAGCAAAAATGTTTTAAATTAGCAAAATTTCGCAAAAGATAGGCATATGTTGCAGTTAAAATAGTCACTTCTTCTGCTTTTGACCTAAAACAAAAATTAGAATAACAAATAATAATTAGTTTTAAATACAGTATAACTTCTCGCTTAATAAAAATACAACATTAACACCTAAGGAGTTTATTCATCAAAATTCGCCTAAAAATTAACTAAATCACAATTTTACTAAAAATTGACTATAGACATGTCAAATGGTTGTCCGGCAAAAGGAGAGTTCGGAGCGTTCCACACAGCTCTCATCATCTTCTCGTTTTCAATTTGTTTTGATGTTAGTTTGCCAACTCTCTTTGCGTGTTGATCGTACTGCTCCTTAGCGATGACATCCCTATCGTCCTGGTGAAGAGTGTCCATACTTCTCTCACGCCACATTTTGTCGACATCTACTTCCTCTTCACCTACAAGAAGAGCTTCCCACCACTTAGCGCATTCGTCAACTATTTTCTTTTCAAAGTTCGCCTAAAAAGTAAAAAATAAATGTAATATCGCCTACTTAAGTTTTAGTCTTGTTATTAACAATACACTTAACAAAAACTTACCCCTATATCTTTAATGCCATGAACTTTACTGTCTTCCATCCACCAAATAGTAGCTGGATCGTGATCGTTAATCTCGTGCTTGAAGTCGGCGTCAATAAATTTGATCATTGGCTTACTTTCATCTTCATCTTCAATTTCGATTAGAAGATGAGTAGAAGTAATATCAACATGAACCTGCGTGTTTTTCTGAATGTGAGAAGGAAGGTGGAATTTGGCGTTCACTGCAGAAAACTCCTGACACCAGTCATACTTTTCTCTAGCTGCTCCGTTGTAAGTTTCAGGATTCTTCTGAAAGTCTTCCTGTGTCAATTCACTAATATCAACAACATCTTCTTGCTTATTTTTCCTACTCTTAGCTTTTGGTTGTTTATTTGCAACAGCTTTACTTTCGGTTTTTTTCTCCTTTTTGTAAAGTTCAGCCAATTTCTTGGCTGCATCCGCAGGCAGACCTTTACTGAGATCTCTTTCGCGATGGATTTTTTCCAGATCTATTTCCTCTTCACCTCTAAGAAGAGCACTCCACCACTCAGCGCGTTCATTGACCTTTTTCTTCAGAAGACTTAACTGTTGATAATTTTTAAAAAGATGTTAAACGTAAATCTCTACTTATTATATTAGTTTTTAAAGATAATTATAAAAGTAAAGTACAACTTACATAAAGAATACCATTTTCGAACCACCAAGTAGTCTGTTCACTGAAATGGTTAATTTCTTGTTTAAAATCTTCATCTATGTACGTCACCAATGGTTTGCAGGGATCTTCATTTTGAACTTCTACTAGGAGATGATTGGCGTCATATTGAACACGAAATTGTTTGGCCTTCTTAATGTATGAAGGAAATTGAATTTTGACAGTAACGTCATTGCACTTTTGTGACCAAGTGTACTTTTCCCTAACTGCTCCATTATAACTGTCAGCTCTTGCCTGGAAGTCTTCCTGGGTCATTTTATTCAACTTCTCCAACTTTTCTGCCCTAATCCTTTCTTTTAGTACAGCAGCACCATCTGATCTCCTATTTTGATGTTTTTTGAAGAAATCATTGACCATTTTCTTGGCTAAACCTGCTGGCAAGCCATACTTGTTATCATCCGATTTTTCTAAAAAGAAGGCCGTATGCTTGTTCAGATAGTTGAACACTACATCAAGAAATTTTTCAGGAGTTTTAGTTTTCTCCATTACGGTGGCAAAAATGGCTTTGCAATCTTTGTTAGTAGACATTGTAAATAGTTTTTTTATTTATTAAGTTTCTGTGAATCCATAAAGTTTAAGCTTAAAAATTAAAACATGTGAACATTATACAAACATTATGAATGAACTTAATAAATTAAGATAATGTTTAAAGTATTTAATTTTTTTAAATACATTATCTATTGATTTCTATTAATGATAATGTTTCTTATTTTTTCAACAAATACAAACTGATAGACTTTAAGATGAAATTTCAACAGCATTATAATCTATTTGTTATGTATAAACTAGATTTTTGCTAACAGTTTGTATTTAAATTGAGTTTTTCTTAGGTTTGTAATAATGTAATAACGAAATATTATTATTAATTTGCTTAGAAGTTTTTTTGAGTTCTTTCAATTTAATTTTTAATATACTTTAGTTTGTTTATTTTGCAGTTTTAAAACCTGATTTTACTTAAAGAAACAAAAAAACAAAGTAGTAGTTTACCAGATATTACTAGTACCAAAAACTGAAAAAATTATTTCAAATATATGTAACAACTTTATTTTTTGAGATTTTCAGGAATCATAAGCATAATTAAAGATTTAGATTGGTCAAAAGTATTATACTTATCAATATCACTCAACCGAAATTAGAAAAGAAATTTTCTAATTATGAATATAACTTATTTCTTATACACTTAGGATATCGAAAATCTATGGACGTTGTATAGCGTGCAGAAAAATAAAACTAATACCTTTCACCTACGATGCCTTTGTCGCATCCTTAGAAAATCGTGGCAACAAAAGATCAACGACGAGGAAGTGCTGGGACGTACTAGTCTTACCACCATGTACTTTACCACTAGTCAGCTCGGGCTTCGCTGGCTCTGTCACGTTCTGAGGATGGGTGCTGAGCGAATCCCAAAGCCTCAGTTATATGGTGAGTTGGTCGTCGGTAAATGCAACCGAGGTCGTCTAAAACTCCTTTTTAAAGACGTATAGAAGCGCCATCGGTCTTGATAGAATGATAAATGATTGAAAATAAGAACCGTTGAGTTAGAGTTGCTTGCAAATGAACGCGCCAAATGGAGATCTACTGTACACAAAAGATTGAAGAAATGGAAAAATAATTCTTTAAGAAACCAAAGAAGATAAAGAAAGGAGAATCAGGATAAATTTTGTTTATTTTTATTTATTATCTGTTTGTTTTATTTGTTGCATTACTGTGTTCTTTAATTATTGTTATCATTTATCTTTAATACTATCCCGGCTGATCGCAGGTCCATAAACTTTAGTTTTGTTTTTATTATTTTCCTGATTTAGGTTCTTAATGAGTACAGTATAAAAAGTAGTTTACTTCATTTAATGTTACTTTTTTTTTTAATGTTTCGATCGTACCTATTTAAAAATAACCTCACTACGAAAGAAAAAACGGCTAACTGACTTAGCAAACATTATTTTAATTTATACCCAAAAAGCAAATAAAATACTATTAAATTAAATTTTAAAATTTGCCTAGTATACTAGAATATTTTAATTTTTATGCTTTTTGCTAGATTTAAAGTTATTGTGTATTTTTAATTGATATTCACTTTTAAGAAAAGTATACTTAAAATTCAGTATGTGCTGAAAAAAGCTGATTCAGCATAAAAAATAAGCTGTTTTCTTAACATATTTAATAACTATTATTTAAAGTTTGTTTTCTGATTGAATTTCAATATGTTTTTGGGTTAGGGATAAGGGTATAAACAAAAAAATATCTAAAAATAGCTTTGAAAAATTTGCTGACTAAGTTTTTTATCTCAGACTAACTTTTAAGTATAATTTTCTTAAGTTTGAAATTAAATTAAGAAAACAAAAGAACTTTAAATACAGCAAAAGTTATACAAATTGAAAAAAATTTTAAGGAAACAGGCACAAGTATTTTTATTTAAAACTTGCATTAAGTTATATTAAAATTGCATATTAAGAAAACCACTACCACAAAATTGTTAATAAAACGTACGATATATTAACTATTTGAACTAATTACCCAATTAAACTTCTTGGAACACATGACAAACCTACAAAAATCTGTATTTAATGATAAAAAAACAGGTTTTACGCAAAATGTTATCCACACATTACTAATTTAAGTAATGTAAATATAAATTTTGAGTTTTAATGTTATATTTTAGGTAAGAACGGTTCAGAGCAGACTTGACAAAAGACAATATATAACTGTTGAAAATTACCGGAAAAATAATTAAATGAACAAAATAATATTTTAAATTCTACTACCTGATATCTTTAAAACTTTTAACACAGTTTTCGCCAAGTCTGATCCAAAGAAGGTCTCAATGGTTTATTCAAAATTCAGGAAAAATAATTTACTTAAATAAAAAAAGCTGATGTTAGGTAAAATTTTGCCTCCTATTTTTCACGAAATATTACAGCTATACTCAATAGTCCTGGAGTGAGGTAAAATTTTTAGGATATTGGGCTATACACACTGATTTGTTTTATGCTAATTATGAAAATATGTCTCATTGTGTTTTATAATTTTCAATTTAGATTTAAACATAGTTTCCGAAAGAAGCTTAAACATTTTAAAATTATTTTAAAGTCTTCTTGATTTCATCATAACTGTATGTTTATCATGAGCAAAAATTTTATAAAATGGGCTAGAATACCTAAAGGCTAGTCTGATTTGCATATTGCTTAGTCAGCAATAAAAAAATATTGTTTATGTTATTTTTAATTAATACTATTAAAACCTTAAATTTTATTATGTTTTGGTAAAGTCGATGAGGGATAACATTGAAAACAAACTTGAAAAAAGCTAAACTTAAAGTCCTAGACGTTGTAGTCAAAGCTGTTGTATGATTAACCAAAATAACTATTATAAAATATTTAAACGGGTAACATCTCAAAAAAAATTTAAATTGAAAAGTAAAATTAAAGAACACTCATTCTCAACACAAGACTCTAAATGAGAAAAAATCAAAATAGAATATTTATATGTTTTAAAACTTCTTTTAGCTATAGAAATATAACTTTTAACAAATAAAACATTACTAATGTAATAAAGTTCATGTACTTCAAGTATACCATAGAGCTATTTGTTGCATATTTAAACTTATATGATTTACTTTATATACTTGTTTGTTTTAATTTTTTTATGTTTTATAAATATTTATTTCACATATTTCATATATCATTAAGTTAAACTATTTTATTATATTAAAAAAATTATATTACATATATCATATTTTGATTTTTCAACATTATTTATTTGTATAAGGTTTGTCACTCTTTGAGTAAATTAAACTATTTTGTTTGACTAAAAATGGTCAATTAAATTTTATTATTTTTGAAAATTTTATTAAATTAAACTCTATTTTTTGATTTTTTAAACTCAGGACAGTTTTTGGTCACTCAAAATAGTTTTATTGACTCAAAAGTCACAATTTTTTAAATACAAAAAATTTGTTACTAATTCAAACAAGTATATAAAGTAAATCATAGAAGTTTAAATGCGCAAGAATAAGCTTTTTTATAATCTTTAACTATTTTAACTTCAATAATTTCATAATGTTTTTCTTTTATAAAGTTATATTTTTACCTAACAGAAGTTTTAAAACATAAAAATGTTCTCTTTGATTTTTTTTTCATTTATAGTCTTGTCTTGAGCATGAGTGCTTTTAATTTTTTTTTTTAAACAGGATTGTCACACTTTGAGTCAAAAAATTTTCCCTGAGTTTCCCTGAATTTTTTCAAATCCTTAAAAACTTAGCTATTAAAAAAAAAATTACAATGTCAATTGCAACAATATTAAAGAACTAGTCGCAATGATAAAAAGTTTCTAAATAACACTTGAGAATAAATAAAATTAACTTTTTTGAAAAAAATACTAAAACTGGTTTAACTAAATTTCATTCTAAAACTAGAAAAAAATTCTACTGACATTTTTTTTAGATCTTAAAATTTCCCTGAAATTCTGGAAAAAACCAAAACTGCCCTGTGTTTCCCTGAGTTGAAAAAAAACCCTGAGTTTCCCTGAATTCCCTGAGTGTGTGTCAAATCTGTTCAAACTTAAATTATTTTTTGAGATGTGACCTTTTAAAATTTTGTACAAGAGTTTAATTGTCACAGTTTAATTTTTATTAACTTAAAAAAAATTGGTTATATTAGTGTTGCCTAATGTTTTTTCTCCAGGTTTTTAAAAGTACATATTTTTAGGTCTAATTTTAGTTTAAAGTTGAATTTAAAGTAAAAAACTGTGTTTAACAGTATGAAAACATTGAAAAGATACTGTAAAGCTACTTTAAATGTGTTTTTAGTAAAAAAAATTGTTGAAGACTAATTTTTTTTATCCATATGATACGTTTTTTGTGTTAAATAATATTTTTACTACTTAGCATATAAATTTTTTTTTTAGTTCCAGTTTTTTTTTTTTAAATCTCTAAAATTCCAGATTTTTTAGCTTAAGTTATCAAATTCAAGGTTTTTCCATGTTTTGATGTTTTTTGGCAACCCTGTTATAAGGAGGCATTTGAACAGAATTGTTTTAAAGATATCACTAAATTGCAATTGTTACAATTAAACCTTATTTAAGACCTAGGTAAAAACTTTACTGAGATTGTCAATCAATCTTAAGACTGTCCAGATTTTTAAACAAAAAAAAAACAAACTGACTTGAGTTTGTAAAATAAGCTGCTACCATCTAATTATTAACTAACTTTTATTAAATTATTTAGTAATATCTATTAACTTATAAACAATATTTATCAATAGTTCATTAATATTATTTAGTAATAAAACATTACTGTAGTGAAATTTCTACTCACATATTAAAATAAAAACTACTTAACAATTTTTTTAAAAGCTATATAAAACTTTATAAAACTACTTTATATTGATGGGATAAAAAGTTTTTAAATTCTTTTAAACATAAATTGTTGTCTTACCTGTAAGAAGTCTTCTTAGCAAATGAAGACTGTCAGTATGTGGCAAATATATAGTCCCGATGAGAAAATGGTCTTTTTGGCAAAATTGGTCTTTTTTGCACTCTTGGTCTTTTTTTTAATTAAAAACAGGGACATCTTTGTAAAATAATTAGGGTTTTCAGAAATAAGCTAAAGCAAATATTTTATTTAAGTTTTATGAATTTTTAAACTTAAAATCAAACCAGAGGTGTGTGTAGACTAGTTTCCTGTTTCCTGGGCACACCTTGAATAAAAAAAGCTTATATTGTTTACTAAATAAATAGTTTATAAATCAGCTTTGCTTATTTGCAAACCTTTTAATAAAAAATGTTAAACTTGTTACATAAAAAGACCAGAGTTAAATTTGGCATCTCTTCAAGTCAGGTGGATTAACTTTTAGTTTAAAATTTAATTTTGATGTCAGGAAGAGTTGTTATCTTGAAGTTTCACTTTTCTTAAGAGAAATTTTTCACTATATTTCTTAAAAATTCCATCTTTAAATGCTAATAAATGTAAATAAATGTTTATTATGCATTGTTTATGAGCTAGTTAAATACAGGTTATTTTTTAAAATATTTATGTAATATTAAGTTTTTTATACGTGTAGTTTATAGTATAAAATATTTTTGTGAAGCAAACAATATTCTTAAAACTACACAACATTTAAACATTTTGTTCAATGTTGCAAGATCAACACATATACAATAATTTTTCAAGTTTTGATTCTTATAACTGACTAAAAACTGACCATATCATTTTAACAACTTAGTAACGACATTAGTTTAGTAAAACTTCATTATTTTCTTTAAAATTAAATTCAACTTACAATCCTCTACATAATTTTTTTGTATATGTGTCAACTATTGGGTATATATCTTGCAATGTTCAACTCAGAGAGCTCATAAAACCAACATTTAACCCCTACACTATCAGGCAACACATGTAATTATCATTTGGTGATGTTTTAATATTATTACTTAACTTTTTTATTTTATCTATTAACCACAAGGTTTCAATCTAAAATGTTAACTCCGACATAGTTTTCAACACCAAAGTTAATGAAAGTGGAAAATTATTGATAGAACTGCATACTTAATACAGGGCTGGTTATTTTCTGGGGTTTTTATAATTTTATTATTTAGATTTACTGTTGAATTTTTAATGTCTTAATAAGTTATCAAAAATCTTTTTATTTCATTAAAATTTTTTGAGCTAGTTTAAAACTTTGGTGTTTATCATCTTTTTTTTAAAATACTTTTTGAAAACTTCCGTTAAAAATTGAGGCTATTTTAAAATCTAAGGTTACTGTTTTATCTTTATCATTGTTACATGAAAGGGGTATTGTAGTACTAAATTTAAGCATAGATTTTACGTAACTTTAAATCTTTTTTATACTTGGGTTTTTGCAGAACTTTTCTTCATATTCAAAATTCTTTTTTTAACGGCTAATTGATATTCTTTTGAATTATTTTTATAATCTTAAAAAAATAGTTTATTTGTCAAAATTGATTTTTTACACAATAAGTTATTATTTTAATAGCTTTTCAATGTGAGATGGATACTTCTTACTTTTGTTATTTTTAGAATAAAGTGGTATAAAATTTTTAAAAATGTTTTGAAAACTAATAATCTGACTATACTAAGTTAAAATATAGAAGCACATGTGTTTTTTATCTAATTTTATTTTAAAAATAAGGTTTAAACCGTTTTTAATTGTAATTATCTGTTTTTATACAATCTTTTAATATGTTCTTTTAATATCATTTTTGTTTCTTAAAAAAAACCTTTAATAACTTTGATTTAATAACCTTGAAAAACTATATTTTGAATTTAGATCAAAAATTAACGAAAAACATTTTGTAAACGTTGTTAACTAATCTTTTCATTTTATGAGCAATGTAGCAGTTCAATCAAAGTTACGGGAAACATGAAAAAGATTCAACAAAGCTGCGTTTAAAATTTTTCAAAGACTTTCCAAATCTTTTACCCGTATTTGATACAAGTTTCTTTATTATTGATTGTTTTTCTTCTTTTGGTTTTTCAAAAGTAGGTGAAATTCTATTTGATCTTAAGAACTTGAAATATTTTGAGGAATTCTTTTTGTTTTTAGTAATATTTTTAACACTTGAAACTGTGTACGTTTCAGAGCTCGAACTTAAGATGCTATGAAGTGATTCCCATGTATCAAAGTTGTTAATTCTATCAGAATTAATATTTCTATCATTTGAAAAGTTATTGCTGAATGAGCTGCCGCTAGAACAACTTTCAAATCCATCAAGGTAGCTCGTTAGTTTTTTATCGCAACTTTCTGTATTTGCTTCTGGATCGCAGCAATCGAGTTCAGTTAATTTTGTTGCATCTGTACATTTTACTTTTGTTTTTGGAGCTTTGCTTTTTAACTGGTGGTATTTGGAATTGACACTTGTTTCAATACATGTCAAGTCAGCGTTTAGAGTTAAGAAACGTCTTTTAAGGAGACTAATATTTCTTTTATTTTTAATTTCTTCTGACTTTTCAAAACTAATTAGATGATTTTTGCTTTTCATCTTTAGGCTATCTGTTTTACCTCCTCTTTTTGAGTAACACTTTGCTTGACTACTATCACCTTTATCTAAATAAATTTTACCTGAATCTTTTATATTGTCATCATAATTAGGCAATTCTTCATATATACTTTCAAAACTCTCTAATAGTTTATTCTCATACTTTTCTGATATTCTGTCCGAGTTTTTAATAAAACTTTCTGGTTTAGTTTCATCAGTCTTTTTATTTTCAGTGTGTCTTTTAAAGCTTGTAACTAGATGTGTTTCTGAGCTAGAACTTAAGATGCTATGAAGGGATTCCCATGTACCAAAAGTGTCGATTTCATCAGAAATAATATTTCTATTAATTGAAAAGTTATTGCAAGATGAACTGGTGCTATTAGATTGATACAACTTATCAAGGTAACTTGTTTGTCCTTTGTCACAACTTTCTGTATATACTTCTGATTTGCAGCAGTCGAGTTCAGTTTCAAATAGTTGTGATGCATATCTGTGCTTTGTTTTTGGTTCCAGATATTTATTGTTTGGTCGTGCGACCTGCTGAAGTTTAGGGATAGTTGTTTCAGAAGATAAAAAATTACTGTATAAAGCTAAGTACTGTCTTTTTAGAAGACTAAAGTTTTGGTTACTCAAAAAATCTTCTGAATTTTTGAGAAAATCTTCAGATTTCACTTTCAGACTATCTATTTTCTGCAAGTCATTTAAGAAGCACAATGCTTTACTGTCTCCTTTATCGAAACACATTTTATCTGAATCTTTTGTACTGTCTTCTTTTGCATAACTCTTTGCTTGATCACCTCCTTCACATTCAAACTTTTCTTCTACTTTAATTGAACTTATTACCTTATTGAAAATGCTATCATCTGGTTTTTTCTCATCTTTATCGGATTTTGACGAATTTATGTTGATACCATTTTCAGATTTTTCTAACATACTGACAATTTCTTTTCCAACCATTTGTAAGTTGGTGTCGTTATTTCTCTTAACAAAAAAGTCGTTTTCTACTAACTTGCAGTCAGGTATTTTTCTTCCAAAGCTCTTGATTTGGGATAACTTTTCAGGAGTTTTTTTAATATAACATTTCATAGGTTCGCTTTTAGGGTCTTCTGTTGTTTCCTCATATATTGTTGGCAAAATCTTTAGTTTTTTTATTCTCTTTTTAAGGTTGTAAATCTTTTTCGGTTTGTAAAGAAGTTTTGCTTTTAATTTTGCTAGTCTTGAGTTTATGCTATCAATGGTAGTTTTGTAACTCGACAAAAAAGTGTCAATTAGGTCAAGATCTGAAGACTTAGCGTTGAACTTTGAGTTAGTTTTCACTTTACCAACTTTAATTTTTGAACTTGTTTTATCAATATTACTTCTGAAATTCCAGGAAAAAGAGTCATTAAAAGTATTATCTGGAAACTTTTCGTTAAACCTTGAGTTATTTTTCACTTTAACAACCTGACTTCTTAGAACTTTTGGAGTTGGTTTAGTTTTGACTTGCAACTTTTTATTCTTATTTATTATCTTGTTTTGCTTCTCTTCCAAAACATTGTCTTCTTCATTTTCATTCAAAACCAAGTCAACAAGATCACTTATACCCATTTTATTTTCCTCTTTATTATCCATTTCACTATCCACCGTGTTTTAAATATAAACTTTTTTAAATTAGTTAATTTTATCATCGTAATTAAGTTGACGTAATAATCATGAAATTAGTAACGAATATTAAATATTTGTTAGATTTCAATTTAATGTTGAAATAGATTTAGCAGTTTCCTAACTAAGCACAGTATATTAATAAAAATTAAAATTTAGGCTTTTTAGAGGTAATAAAGTCAATTTTATCTAAATACAATAACCAATAATACTAAGCTTTTTTTGGTATCTACTACTTCAATATAAATTATAAAATGTTGAGTATTATAAAAAAAAACTACAAAAAGAGTTTCTATTTTGTTACGTTAAATAACTTATTAAAGTGACTTAATAAAACTCTGAAAAACACTTGTTCTAAGATTCCATAGTTCGTGGTATAACTTAGAACATTTTGTTTTAAATTTTTTGATACCTTCAAAAACTTCAAAATATAACTCTATTTGATTTTAAAGTTAACTTATTAAATTAAATTCAAATTAAATTTAAAAATAATCATTGTAGAACGGTGAAAACAATAAGTTAATAAATTGCAATCCAGCACAACAATTTATCTTTAAAATTAAGGTTGCTTACCATTTCTTTAGCATAAAACTGTTTCGATGTCATTATTGAAATTAAGTTTAGAGCACTTTTATTGTAATTGCTTTTTGATACACACTGATAAAACAGGGGTCGGCAGAATTTTATAAGTCGCGGGCAGATTTTTAAAGAGAAAGTTGATCGTGGGCAGAATTATATCGAAATAACACAGGCAGCAATTTAAAAAAAAATTGTGAAATAAATTTTAGATAAGTTTTTTAAACCAAAATCATAGAGCACTAGTAAAGATTAGTTATTAAACTATGGTTTGAAATGTAAGCTTTTACCAAAAATTGTTTTAATTTATTGTTATAAAAAGTATTTTTGCTGAAAAATGCCTCGCAGCCGCAAATTTTTGTTTTCTTGGCCGCAGTTTGCCGACCCCTGAAACAACAGAAAGTGTTGGTTGATAGGTTTAATTAGATTTATTGGCAAAGCAGAACGACGAGTTAAAATAATTTGAAATTGATTTATACAATACAGTTAAGCCATGCTTATAAATTCTAAACATCAATTTGACTTTACATAAATTTACAATTTAAATTATCAAGAACTTATACAAAATCCTCATGTATGTACAAAACTTTAAATAAAAGTACATAAAACACTGATAACTGTAGTTTAAGATTTTTTAAAGTAATAAGTATATAAGAATATTAATCGGAAGAGCAATAGATTAGCAACTGAATATTTTTTAAAGATTTGTCTAGTTACTTTAAAGTTACTTTGTTGTTAAGAAGTCATCTTATCAGTTTTCCTGCATACATTTTACGACTTGAAATACTAAATACAGAGTTGCCAAATGTTTTTGGCAAGCTTTCTCCAGGTTTACGAAACTTCCGCAAGGTTTTCAAAAGTACAAAATTACGGGTCTACCTTTAGTTTAAAGTTAAGTTTAAGGTAAAAAGCTGTACTAAGTAGCATAAAAACATTGAAAAGATACTGTAAAGCTACTTAAAGAGCGATTTTTAATAAAAAAATTTTTGATGATAACAAAAAAAGTTGTTATCTATATGATAGATTTTTTGTGTTAAATCAAAATTACTACTTCAAATGTAAAAATTGTTTAAAACTCCAGGTTTTTGTTCTAATTTCAGATTTTTTGAAGTTTTTGTTTCCAAATTTCTCAAATGCCAGGTTTCCATGTTTTTTGGCAACCCTGTAATTACTATATTTTTTTCTTTAAAAGTTAAAATAAATAAGTAGTGCTAATAAAGAGTATTTGTTAATTTTTCTTATTAACTAAAGGATTCAAAACGATATTTACTAGATAGTCAATCAGTTTTTGTTTAAACTTAATAATTACATTTTATTTTACTTAATATTTTTATCTAGTTGAAACTTTTAATCATTAAAAATTGCAATGCACGGATTTTGATGCAAACCAAACCATGTGTGATATTGAAACGGGCGACAAACACCCAGAGGAAAAATATGTTTTCTTTGAATATATGTTTCAAAATCAGTATGTAAGATATACGCATATCTCTACAATCTAATTGCCTCATTTTTTTTTAGTTTACGAGTCTTTAGTCAAAAATTTAGATTTCTACTTTAATATGTTTGAATGCTTTTATTTTTTGTATATAACTTTAGTTCTGGACAAAACTTTAAACTCTATCATTGGTGTACGACTCGATAACCGAAAAGTTTTTTGTACATAAAAATTTAGACTAATCTTTTCAAGCATTTCTTTTCGTTTATCTGATAATACTAATGAATTTAACTCTGTATTTGTTAATAGTGTGTACCTAGGTTAGTTTCTTTCTCAAGGCTTTGTCCTTTGTCCATAGTTGTGATCAATCGCATTTTATATGTTGTCCAAAAGCTGTTAATTCCAAAATTTAAAATTTAACAATATTATACAACATATAAATTTTCAACATATTTCATTGCTTTGTAAGCTTTTGAGTAAAAACCAAAATTTTACTTTGGCATGTTTGAATATTTATAAATGTTACTGAATATTTGTTAATAGTGTGTAGCTTGATGTGTTTCCTTCTTCAGCTAATTTCTATTGAACAAATCTGTGATCGTTAACATTTATTGCCCAAAAAGTTATGAATTACAAAACTTATAAACCACAAAAAAGTAAATTAGTATAATATAAGCTTAGGTATTCTTATCAAGCAAAGTTTGTGTAACCTATATTTATAATTAATAAGCATGATCTATTAAAGCAAACGACAAATAAAATCGATTTCGGCTAACGCTTTTCAACTACTTTTGTAAGCAACTAATTTTAAAATTAAATTTTGAGTAAATAAATATTTAGAGGTTACATCAGAAAAAAAATCAATTAGCATAATTAGCGTAATTGAGCAAAAATCAATTAGACTTTCACAATTCATAAATACATATTTAAAATAGTTGACCAGCAATTTAGCTAAGATAAGCAACAATAACAAAACAAACAATAAAATAAGTGACAAAATTCTAATAAAGATAAATAAAATTTATTAATATTTTTTTAATTTATAACAACTTATAAAGATTTTAATTATAAATGTATTGTTGCTTGCACAAATTAGGTTTGAACGTTTTTATAAATAAAGATTCTAAAACACTTAGGTGATAATCATTACGAGCTTTACTTACAATTAAAAAATTACTATCACAATAGTTCTTTGCACAATCTGAATTGTTTAATAAGTGTTCGGCAATCGCAAATGATCAGTTAGATGGTTTTTAAAACCCGTTTTCATCCAACTTCTGAGGGAATTAGAAACATGTTGATCTCTTCTTATATAGAATCTCTTGGACGTTCTGCCAATGTACACACTGTCACAGTGGCATTTGTACATATAAATTACTTTACTTTTTTTGAGATCAGCAGCTTGATCTTTATAAATTCCATTTAAGGGCTTTCTTGTAGCATGACTGATTCTTAGTTGTACATAATTAAAAGTGGATTTTACATTGTATTTGACATTCTTTTCGAGAGCAGTTGCTGCTTTACCAAGATATGGCAGTCTAAAATATACAGAGCATTTACTAGGACAAAATTTATCGGGTTTTTCAAATTTTGAGACTGTATTGTTAATTGTCTTTCTGATTATATGTGATGGATAACCAAGAGCTTCAAAAATGTTTTTAATTTTATCTAATTCTTTTTTAAACAAATTTTTCGAACAACTCTTGTATGCTCTGAATACTAAACAGAAAATTAAGCTAAGTTTTTGGGATAAAGGACAAATTGACTGAAATGGAATATATTGGCCAGCAAATATTGGTTTTCTATAAACAGTAGTAAGCAACCTAGAAGATGTACGCAACAGATGTACATCCAAGAAAGGTAAGCAGTTGTCTTTTTCTTTCTCAATAGTAAATTTTAAACTTGGGTGTAAATTCGAAATTTTGCTAAACAATTCATCAATTATATAATCACCATTGTAAGACACAAAAATGTCATCAATATATCTAATATAGTTTATTGGTTTTTGATACTTGAAAAGAGCATTGACACAAAGTATCCCACAAAAATGTTGGCTAAAATAGGGCCAAGTGGACTACCCATTGCCACTCCATCTATCTGTTTATAAATATAAGAATTAAATCTGAATTCAACATTTTTTACTGCAATGTTATAAAACTTAGACAAACATCTTTTGGAATGGAAGGAGCTGTAAGACTAGAATTATTAAGCTCATTAAAACATATGTTTATAGTTTTATCTACTGGGACATTAGTAAAGAGGTTTTTTACGTCTAAAGAACACATGTTACTTGGTATCAAAGCATTTTTTTCTTATGACTTCAACAAATGAGAAAGAGTCTTTTATACAAAAAGTGGAATACTTACTGGAAACTGGTTTGAGGACTTTGATTAGTAGCTTTGAAATTTTATACTGTGCAGAACTACTCATATCCAAAATAGGTCTAGTTGGAACACCGGTCTTGTGAGTTTTAGGTAGACTGTACAATTTCGGACACTGAGAACCTGAAGGTCTAACAGAATCATACAAATCCTTAAAATATAACCTTTGGCATACCAACGTCTGAGTTTAAGTTGAAAAGCTCGCTTTATTTTAACAGTTGAATCAAATCTTTCTAAATCACCTAGTTTAATAAATTTATCTTTATCTAATAAAATATCATAAATTTTCTTTAAATAATCTTTTTTATTTAATAAAACAAAAGATGAGCCATTATCAGCTATTAGGATTGCTATATCAGGATAAGATTTCAGATTTTTATTTATAAAAACGTTCAAATTAATTCGTGTAAGCAACAGTATGTTTATAATTCAAATCTTTATAAGTTGTTATAAACTAAAATAAAATTTTATTTATTTTTATTAGAATTTTGTCGCTTATTTTATTGTTTGTTTTGTTATTGTTGCTTATTTTAGTTAAACTATGGTCAACTAGTTTAAATATGTACGTATGAATTGTGGATGTCTAATTTGCTCATTTATGCTAACTAGTGTTAATTGATTGTTTTTTCTGATGTAATCTCTAACTATTTATTTACTCTTATATAAAATTTAATCTTAAAATTAGTTGCTAACAAAAGTAGTTGAAAAGCATTAGCCGAAATCGATTTTATTTGTTGTTTGCTTTAATAAAAAATATTTTTGAATTAATCTGCTCTTAGATTTTTGTAAAATATATGTAGTACTAAAAATCTATATAATAACCATGAATAAAAATTAAACTTTTTTTATATCAAATTTAAACATGACGTTTAAAGAAATACTTATTATGAAAAAAATCAGGTTATTAGATGTTTTAAACGTCAGTTGATATTAAGTATCACTTTTTTCACTGTTTGCAATGAAATTTGCATTTAATATGTCTAAGCTTTGGAGCAATTTTATACTGACACATAAACTGGTTTTGCTCATTATCTTAAATTTAAAAAATTGCTAAAACTACTTTTTTATTATAAATTTTTAAAAAGTTTAGCTAAACAAGCTGAATGGGTGTTTACAACAGTTCCTTTGTGATTATGCGGGCTTTTTTGAATTAGTTGACAAATAAGTACGGTTGTATCTTTTTTTTTTAATTATCAATGTTTACTTTTAAAGCTAAAAGTACTAAATTCTATATGTCAGTTTTAATTATGAAAATTATAACAAATACATCATGATTATTGTATCGTTCAATGTTTGCGATCATGAAATATAAATATTTTTATAATAAGAAAGACAGCAAAAAAATGCTTCTCCATAGTGGTAGTGTTTTACTTTTGCCAAAATAAACTCTACTGAATAAATAAAGTTGTAAACTATAGAACCTCATTTAAAAGTTTTCGAAAAAATGTCTTTTATATTTCATACTTAACATCAAAACTTTAAAATTTTGTTCCTTGTCAGGGACACCGTATAAAAACTTATAACTATTTATCAATTTATCTAAGTTCTTGAATTTTCAATAAAATTTAAAAGCAAGCATGAAATATGAATCAAAAAATTTGTTAATTTTTTTTTCCTGCCAATTATACATGTTTAATCCAAGTTTTAATAACATTTTATCAAATTAATCAATACCAAAGTTGTTTTAATAAAATAACGAATTTATTAGTTTTTATGTATTACCATTTATACTGAATATTACAACAAGCTTTATTGTCTTTAGTAACTTTTTTAACACTTTAAACCGTACACGTTTGAGAGCTCGAACTTAAGATGCTATGAAGTGATTTTATCAGACTTTTTTTTGTTTTTTATGTGTCGATTTTATCAGAAGAAATATTTTTTTATCATTTGAAAAATTATTGCTGAATGAACTAGTGCTAGTAGAATTTTGTAGCTTACCAAGGTAACTTGATTGTTCTTTATCACATCATTCTGTATTTACTTCTAAATTGCAACATTTAATTATAATTTCATTTAGTTTTGATGCATATCTCTTTTTTGATTTTCAATTTTAGTGATTTATTGTTTGATTTAGCTACCTGATTAAGTTTAGGGGTAGCTGATTCAGAAGATAAAAATTTCTTGTTTGGAGCTAAATACTGTCTTTTCAAAAAACTAAAGTTTTGGTTACTTAAATATTCTTCTGAATTTTATGAAAATTTTTATATTTCACTTTCAGACTATCTGTTTTCTGCTCCTCGTTTGAAAATCACAATGCTTTACTGTCGCCTTTATCTAAACACATTTTCAAAAACACATCAAAATCATATGAATCATAAGTCCAGCAAACATCACCCAAGTACACCCTAACCCTTATCTAAATATAAAGTTTTAAAAAGTTTATAGCTACTATAAAACATCTATAATTCTGTAGTCCCTACGTAAACTTTATATATACAGTTTGATTTTTATACTGTTTTTCAAAAATTTTAATATACACCCATATATCATTGTTACCTCTTTTTATATACCTCGAAACAAGCTTTAAAATGTCACACAACTATGAAGACAACTATATATATAATAATGAAAAAATTCGAATTAAACCTACCTAAAATTGTGCAAGGATATTATCAGTGATTCAAAGTGCACTGCTTTTTCAGATGCGAAATATTTTTACTTTAGTATTAAATCACATAGAGCAGGAGTTTAAAAATTTAAGTTAAAAAAGACTATTAAAGTGTATATATTAATTTTTAAACTAGCTCAAAAAAAACCTAAATACTTAAATTTTCACTGTAAAACTAGCAAAAAATTAATAATAGAAAAAAAGTTGACTAATAATATCAAAATGTATAAAACTACATAAACTCAGACTTGTTTCAAATGTAAGAAACAAGAATAAATTGAAACTTTCAAAAACTTTTAACTTATTAGAGTGTGTGGCAACCCTGTAACATTCAAGGTTGCTAAAGGTTGATGAGAAATTTTTTCTAGGTTTTCTGAATTCCTTTTAGGTTTTTAATAGTACAAGTCTTTGGGTCTATTTTTAATATGAAACTAAGTTTAGTTCAAGGTAAAAAACTTCTATTTGAATAAGGTGAGTTTTATAATAAACAAATGATAATGGTTATCCGTTAAACTCAAAAATTATAGCAGGAAAGCTTCGATGAAAAAAATTAAAATCATGCCAAGGAAGGAGTTGTTCGATGAAATAAGAAAAGAAAGTTCAGGTGAAAAAGATAGTTTGCTTAAAATTGTTGAAGATATGAAGAAATTGAAATCAGATGTAAAAAAGCAATGGACTTCGTGAATACGGAATTTGAACTTTTTATGAATGAAAGTTATGAATTAAAGGAGAAAGTCAGCTTGTTGGTGAATGAAAATCAAATGTTAAGTGACCAGATAAAGGAAATGAAGATTAAGACTACTAGTTTAAAGTCACAGGTTAGTTACTTAAAAACAACTATGAATGGTAAAATGTTGAGACTTTGGGAGTTTCCTTTGCAAAAAATAAGTAGGTAACTGATTTGGCTGTATAAGTAATGACTATTGTTGGTTCTCAGCTGAGGTAAGACAAAATTAAATAAGCTGGAAAACTGATGAAAAGGACAACAATAATGTTACAATATAGGTTCCTATCTTAATTATACTTTATAACATTGGTCAACAAAATATTACATACTTTAAAATAAAAAAATCTTACAGAAGCTCAGAAATGGTCATCAATGGTGCTAAAATAGTTTTTATCAATTAAATTCTTATTTCAAAAACAAAAAATGTTCTATCAATAGTTTCAGTAAACAATACAACTGGAGATATGTTTGGACAACAAATGAAATGGTTTTTTCTCAGAAAAACTGAAAGCTCTGATGCAGTCCCTACTAGAACCTTGTAGATTTAGAAAAAAAATGGTTTGTTAAATGAGAATTATCTGGTTTTTTTATAAAGAACAATAAGTTTGATGTCTATTAATAGTAACAATGTATATATATATATGTTAAGTTTGTAAAAATAAATGTTAATAGTAATTGTATTTGTTGTATTATATGTGACTAATGGTTGCATTTTAGATGTAGTAAAATATCAAAATCTCAATTTTTTTAATAAGCCAATCTAATGAACCCTATTTTTGTTATAGTTGTTTAGTGCAGGTAATACATTTTAGTTTAGTAAGTAAAAAAGAATTTAATTGGCCTTTACTTTTGTAATAATAATATTAAAAAGTTAAAATATCTGTGTAGAATCGGGGTGGGCAACGTACGGCCTCGGGGGTGAAATGACTGGCCCCCAAACATTTTTTAAATTTAAATGGAATCCGGCCCGCGGACAAAATTTATCCATTTTCAAAATTTATCCATATTCAAAATTTATATGAAATCCTATAAGCCATTGTAAATGTTACAAAATTTGTACAAAACCTTTTTTAAATTATTTTCACAAAATAAACTGTAAGACTTTAACCTGAAAACTTTTTTAAAAATGGCTTTTAATCTTTGTAGTAATTAAAACACTCTTCTGTTATAGTACCTTGTTCTGTTTCAACTCAGTTGATTTAATTTTTCTTAAATTATTTAAAAAAGTTGTTTGCTGAACTAACTTTGATGATCTTACCAATCATATTGATTTTCATAAAAAATGACATGTAAAAAATTGATATCTTTTCCAGATGTGTAGTGAGTTGTTCTTACAAATGTTAAGAAAAATAATTTTTATTAACATTGACACCTACTTTAAGTAAAACTGCTCAACTTTACATTTTAGTAGAATATTCCAAGTTGGGACTACAATTTGCACTTATTTCTGTTATTGATATTTTAATTAAAGAAATTTTGATTAACTAAATGGTTAAGTTTAATGATGACCAACTGATGACAATATTTCAAAAAATGTCTCGTTAACTTTAAGCATGATTTGTTTAGGAAATTTATTTGTGCATGTAATAACAGTTTACAATCTAATAAAATTTTGAATGAATCTTAATAAGAGATTTTAAATTAAAAGATAGTATTTTAATATTGTAATGATAGTTAACTTTTGAATAATAGTATTAATGTAGCATCGAGCCAAGAATTACCAAAATTAGATAATTTCGAATACTTAAAATTTTTTAATGTTTTAGTTTGAAATCTTAGGCTCGAGTAACTTTTAGTAAGTAAATTATTGTTTTTATAAAACCAACTAGTATAAATTCGGTCCAGAGTTGTAATAAATTGAGAATTATGATTACTAAATAAAAATTAACTTAAAATTTAATACTTGAGAACCTTGGTAATTAATAGATTGATTCAAAATTTTAAAACACCAGATCAATTAGCATCCAGCCGGATTTAATTCTTTTGAAATTAGTTCTATTCGGATACGAAACCTTGTCTAAAATTAGCATTTAGCCGGATCCGGATAACATTTTTGAAAAAAGATTCGGATCTATAAAAAAAAAACTGAATCCGGGAGATCACTTACTCGAAATGCTTCGTCCCGCTGAGGACTAGTTTATTTTGGATCCGGCCCGTTAATTATTTACGTTGCCCACCCGTAGTGTAGAATATGCAAAGATGCAAGCAAATTTTCTCAAAACTGTATTTAGTGTAATTTGTGTAACATATGAACTCACTTTAAATGTTCAGGCTTAACATTAAACCAGTTTGAAAACCAGGTACAAAATAAGAATAAAATGTTTTTATGTAAATTTTGTATGCCATTTAACAAAATAAGTAATACAAAATTAGTAATATTAAACTATGATCTTACTTTTTACAATATCATATCAGATACCTAAACTGAACCACATTCTGCTTGTGCCCAGTAGACCTCCACAGACAGCTTAAAACATCGAAGAAATTAATAGTGACTTAAGTTTTTTACGTTTAAACATAAGAAAATATTAAAAAAGAAATTTCTACAAGATGAATAAATAATATATTATAAAATTTCACCAGCCATAATTGGGGTCTGTGAGACTAAGTTAAATAAAAATATTGACCTTGACTCTATACTTTTTAACAAGTACACATTCCACTACATAAATTCCTTAAAAAAGCAGGAGTTGGAATATATATTACTGACTCTATAACATAAACACTAAGAACAGATCTTATATACACTCATGAAAATTATGAGTCAGTCTGATTAGAGATATCATCAAGAAAATATAATAAAAGCTTTTTAGTCGGATTATATCCCTATCCAGGAAATTCAATAAGTGACTTTAGTAAAAAGTTATCAGAATTTTCATAATAAACAATATACTTCAAAATAGGATGTTCGCATATTTGGTGACATTAACATAAATTCCTTAGAAAAAAATAGAGAAATATCAATTAAAAACTATATCAATGAAATTCATAGTTTTGGCTTTATAAAATTTATTAATGTCGCAACCTGAATTACCAATCAAGGAGGAACACTAATCGACCACTTTAGTTATACAAACCCTCAAAGAGTCTAAAATACCCAAGCTCTTTTATCCGACATATGTGACTACTTTTTACTATTATAAAGGGAACAGGTCAAAATTGCACAAGGGCAAAAAATTGGACCAAGATACTTTTGCACAAAGAAACAAAATTGCACGGAGGGTCATTTTAGCACGAGAGTAAAATAAGTAAATAATATACATAAAACAAATATTTTAAAATAAATTGTAAAAAAAAAATTCAAGACCGAGGGTAAAATACTAAGGGGTAACAGTGATAATATAATTAAGAAAAAAACTAGAAAATTTATTAAAAAATCAAATATAAATAAATTAAAAGAAAATGATTAAAAATAAAAAAAAGCTACTGATCAAAGGTAAGGGTTGGGGGTAACAGTAATAGTATAAAAATATAAATAAATAAAAAGTTACCAACCAAGGGTAAGGGGGAACAGTGATAGTTAAAAATAAACCAAATTAAAAAAATTATAATAAAATTTATAAAAAACTTTAACCCGTTCAAAAATGTTCCCTTGTGCAAAAGTGTCTTTTTGCAATTTTTCAACCTTATGCAAAAGAATCTTTGTGCAAAAGTACCTTTGTAAAACTTTGTGCCCTTGTGCTATTTTGTACTCTCGTACAAATTTGACAGCTATCAATATGTAAGACTTGAAAATTGTAACTATTGAAAGACTAAAAAAATGCTAAAACTCAATTTAACCACAATTATTCTAAAACTAATAGTAACTAATTCTCAACTGATAGTTCTTATATTAACAATAAATTTCAAATATATAACAATATAACTCCAAGAATTCTAAAGATTTAAACTTTTGTTGTTGTTAAAAAAACTTGAGAAAATAATTGAAAAAAACATTCCTACAGTACAGCTGTCAAAATATAAACAAAAATTAAAGTCTAAACCCTGGAAAGCAAAGGTATATTGAAATCTGTTAGGTATAAAAAACAGACGTATAAAATGCTCTGCAAAATTAATTTTCGTAATACATAGAAAGTATAAGAGTAAAAAACTAAGAGAAACAAATAAATTAAAACTAAAAGAATTTTGAAAAAAGATAACAACACTGTTTTGAAAGTTTGGTAGACTTTAGAAGGTTATTAATGAAATTACCAGCAGACAGAAAAAAAAGCTATGAATTTCCCCACAAACTTGAAATTAGTAAAGAGTCGTTACCTAATCTAGTTATCATTGTAAATATTCTAAAGCTATGTACTTTAAATATTGAGAAACAAACTTTTTTCAATTCAATAAGCTTTCAAAACTCTTTTACAAGTAGTCCAAAAAGTCCAAAAAGTAGTATAAGAGTTTTGTCTGGTTTGAGATTCATGCCTGGTTTGAGTTTTTGTCTGATATCATTAAAAGTTTAAATTTAAATTCATGTAAAGCAAATAGTGCAGACAATATCTGTTAAAATACTAAAACTGATGAACTCTCATGTAGCTTTAATAATCAGTAAACTAATTAATTTGGCATTTTAAGAAAGTATATACTTAGTTGTTTAAAATTGGCCACAGTATTACCTATATTTAAATCAGGTTCGAAAAAAAATCATGGAAAATACAGATAAGTTTCACTTTCGTAAAATATTACTAAGATCATTGAAGGGTTATCTATAGTCAATTATATATTTTTTTGGTAAATTTAATATACTTAAAAGCTTCCAGTTTGGATTCAGGGACCTTCTACTACCCTAGCTTTACCAGAGTTTGTGGAGAGTACACTATCTTCTTTTGATAAAGGTAATGCTGTTTGTGCAGTTTTGTTAGATCTAAGCAAGGCATTTGACTGTTTTGACAGAAATATTTAATTAGACAAATTAGATTACTATTGAACAAGAGGAAAATTGCTTAAATTTTTGGAATTGTATCTCATTGGAAAAAAAAATTGTATATTTTGCAGGGTATACATCAACTTGTGAAAGTATATAAGTAGGAATGTCACAAGGCTTGGTTTTGGTACCCTTATTGTTTCGGGTGTACATTAATAACTTACAAAACAATAAAATACTGAAAGTCATAAGTTTTAGTGATTATACACTAATATGTACAATATATAAGAAATACACCTATAAAAAAGATGATGCATACTGAAACTACCAAATAGAAAATGTATCAAGATGTTTAAGCGAATAGGGGGGTTGCAATGTTTTTTATAAATTAATAAATAATAAATAAATAAATCTTATGGTATAGAGTTTTTACTTTGAGTCAAGTTGCTTTTTACCGTTTCAAAAAGTTCAAATTAGTTTTTGAAATATGACAGGTCAAAGTCGGGCCGCATAATAGGTTCCATATGGGGAGGGAAAACTAAAACAGCAAAAAAGACTATTCTGTTCAAAATCTATCTCCTACATTTTTCAAGCAATCTTCTTCAAACTTTCAGTCTAACCTTTATAAAATAACAAAAAATTGTTATTTTAGACTTGACAAAATTTCGAGTAAAAATACCTATTTTCAAAAAAAAAAATTTTTTTGAGATAAAATATTATATTTGATTTAAATTTATAAATTACACTTTTTTCTTATAATGTAAGAAAACTTTCCTGAACATTTGAAGAAGATTGTTTAAAAAAAAAAGAAAGAGATAGATTTTTATTGATTTTTAAAATTTCCGAGAAAATTGACCCCTAAAAACTTGCAGTTTGTTTTAAAAACTTATTTACAAATAAAATATCTCAAAAGTTAATTGATATTGTTGAACTTTATAAAAACTGGTTTGTAGTTTGTACCAGTGGCGTAGCGTGGTATTTTGGTCAGGGGGTGCGCAAATTTTTTTCTCAAAAAATCCTCTAAATTAAAACTTTTGTAATTAGCTATAAAAAAGCTTTTTATAAGTAATATAATTGAAATAAATTTATGAAGTAAAATAAGTTCGTTAACTGTTTAAAAAAATATTTATATAATACAAAATTAAACAATTAAAAAAAAGTATAAATTTCATTAGAATTACTTATACTTGCAAAAAGTAAACTTACTAAATAAAAACTGTTTTTATAACTTATAGTAAACTTTATATCTTTAAAAATTAATATATTCAATAAAACGAAAGTATCTATTTATTTACAAAAAAATATCAATCTCTTTTATACACAATACAACAGTGATAACAACACCTTAAGTTATTAAAGTTACACAGAAGTTAAAATAGACCAACTTTATAACTGTTTTTACAGTTTATTACAACTATGTAAAATAGTTGAAAGTATTAATACTTTTTAAATTTAATTCATTTGATTGTATTTGTTTAAAATAAAATTACAAACAAAGTTTATTTCTCATAGGCCGACACGCTTATCTTGTATGTTTACAAAAATAAAGTTCAGAAAACTAGCAGTAGTCTTAACAATGTAGCATAAAAAAAAATTGAAAAATTGTTTAATTTTTCTTTAAGCGTGACGTATTTTTGTAAACTTTTTGTAGAAAAATAATCTGCCATAAGGTTATACTACAGCGGTGCGCTATATTAATTGCGTACTGTTTGAGTCTAAATTCTTATGAAGTTAATGAACTTATACATTTTTTTCTTATGGAGTTTTTATCAACATCAGTGCGCATTTGCAATTACGCACCGAATCAGTATATTGAGTAATAGCATGTACTTTCCTAACTTGTCACTAATTTGTATTCAAAATTTCGTTTAACTTTTTGAATACTTGATAAACATAGTTGAAAAAAGGCAAATTAAGCAGAAAAAATAAACTATAACGGATAAAGATATTACATTCTTTTTTTTACATTTTTCTTTTTTTGGGTGGCACGCATGCGCCAGTGTCCCTCCCCACGCTACGCCCCTGGTTTGTACTCAGCTTTCAAATAAAAGCCAAAGTTAATTTTTGTTAAAAATGTATTAGACCATCCCTATGGTCTTTTGCTTATATTACATCTAAATAAAAACAAGATACATGCTCTTCCACCGTGGCTAAATAGATATTTGGAAAACACAATTATATAAAATTTGATAATTTAATTTTATAAAAAGTAGATAATTATATTATTTGGGTGTCACAATTGATAGTAATCTTAATTGGTCTAACCATATAGAAATATTAAAAACAAAATTATTATTGTCTCTATAATAATTATAATAAACTATTGTCTAATATAGTCTTAATTAAAGACAATAGGCATTTTATACAAAACACGGTACTACAACTCACTTCTGAAGAGTCATGTAATATATGAATTACTTTGTTGGGGTAGGGCAAGCAGAACTAAAATTTCAGATATCAATCAACTTGTATATAGAGCAATTAGGTGCATGCATTTTAGAAGTTGGAATGGAAATGTTAGCAGTATAAAAACATCAAAAAAAAATTTAGATGTTAAAATTATGCTTCAGTATGAGTTATGAGTCTTTATGTACAAATTCAAAAATGGTATATTGCTAGTTAATTTTAAGCCTTACTTTACAAGTATAAACAAGGTTCACAACCATTTAACAAAATTTTTAGTGACAAATTACTATTTTCCTTGGGTAATAGTCTTTATGGTTCTAAATCATTATCCTATCTTGGATGTTAAGTATGGGAGGAAATCCCAAAAAACTTAAAGGAACAAAAATATTTATAGAATTTCGATATGGAATAAAAAATGTACGACTTAATAATCAATATAACAAAAATTAAATTTTATTTTCTGTGTTATATAATATCACATAAAATGATTTTTTGATTATTTATGTTTTTAATCTCTATTACTTTTAAGACTAATAAATGGCAGTTGTGTTGGCTGGGTTTGAGCTGAGATGGTTTGGTCTTGGTAATAGTTTTTGTACATGCAGTTTTTGTTTACTAACTTATTTTATTTATTTTTTTATGTGAGTATGGCAATTAAGTATGATTATTATTTTTACTCGACTTTTTTATAAATAATTGTCAAGTTTATTTTTATAAGTACTAAATGTATTGGAACATGTATAGTTGAAATTAATTTCCTTATTTTTACTTTTAAGTGAGATTTATTTAGTAATTTATTTATTACTTACTGAAGTAGTTGTGGAGTTTTTTTTTGTTCTTTTATATGTATCTGGTATTTATTACTGTGAGAACTAGTTATCGTAACTGACTAATTTACATTTTATATAAGTATAACAAAATACTAAAGATTTTTACTTTTTTGTACTTATAAGCAAGTAGATCTGTAAATTTTATGTAAAAAGGTTATGATCTATAGTTGATGGTCATATTCATGCTTGTTTTCACATGTATAAAAGGAAAAAAATGATAGTTATAGCAAGTTTACCACTTCTCCCTTTTTATTTATTATTGACCTTTTTATTGCATTTTCAGGGTTGCTCTTATAAAGAGGGCAACAAGAAAAAATGTGAACGTACATAATAATAAAAATATAAATATTTGCAAGGATACGGTGTTGTGCACATGGTAGATTATGGCTTTCATAGTTGATATTGGCAGCAGTGAGTTTAAAAAAGGGTACATACATTTTTTTTAACTGCTTTACTTAATTTAAGTAAAAAAAAACAAAATTCAATTATATTGCTCTTAAAGTTAATTATACTAAAGTTTTAATTTAAACTTATCAAAGTTATTTACAAAATATATGGTGTAAAACTTAATGACTGAAAGGTCTTTTCTCCAAACTAACCAATCCATTGACCAAAGTTGTAAGCATTCACTTTTTTCTTTCTTTCTTAAATGGTATAACAACATTAAAAAAGATACTGTTAAGTTACTTTTTAAGTATTTCAGTGAAAAAAAATTAAGCATGACAAAAGTTCCTTATATACAAGATAGATTTTTTGTGTAAAATCAAATTTTTACTACTTTTCATGTAAATATTGCTTTGAAATTTCAGGTATTTTAGTGATTTTCTTCAAAATTCAAAATTTTTCAATTTTTTTTTCAAAATTTCTCAAACTCCTAGATTTCTAGACTTTTTTTTTACAAATTTGTCTAATTACAGATTTTATCAGGATTTCAGGTTCTTTGGCAACCCTGAACATTGTTGGAAAATTAGTCAACTATTCATTGATGTCTCTTTCAACTTGATTTTCATAAGGTAAAATTTTTTTAGTCAAATTTTTTTTTTTAACTTAGGTTACAAACATTATAAAAAAACATTATAACACTACTAATAGCCCTGGACAAGACATTAAAAGGTATATGTGGTGTGCAACTCATTTACTAGAAGATTTTTGTGCACCAGGTCTTTGGACCAAATATATTAAGAACCTATTTGTTGTTTTTAACTATAACATTATAATATAATATGTTCAAAGATGATGTATAGAATTGTTTGATTTAGAAGTTAAATTGTATTAGCTTAAATTTGGAAAGAGTCAAATAACATGTTTTATTTTAATCAAAAAAGTTGTAAATTCTTTAATACATTGATTAAAACCCAAAAAATAGTAAACTATGAAGATTTAAATGCCTGGAAAGTTATGGTTGCAGGGTTGCAGACTTTCAGACAAAAAAAAAGTCAGCCATAGTGGCCAATAATTAGTATGAGTTATATTAAGCTAGTCCAAGCATTTTTTATGGTAAAAAACATCAATCCCAAATCTACACCTTGCATCAGGAAGTGAATGATTAGGCTGATTTTATGAGAATTTTTATAATTATGGTTGAGCTAAAAATTTAAAATCTATTGATTAAGGCCATAGGGGGTCAACATTTTTTTACACAAATTAACTATGGTTTTTATATGAAAGCTTTAAAAACAAACTACAAGCCAGTTTTTATAGAATTCAAAATATAATTTAACTTTTGAGATATTTTGTTTTTTGTAAAATGTTTATGATACAAACATATAGACTGCATATTTTTTGGGGTAAACTTTCTTGGAAGTTTTAAAAATCACTAAAAATCTATCTCCTCCTTCATTTTTCAACCAATCTTCTTCAAATTTTAGGAAATGTTTCTTATATTAAAAGAAAAAACATTACTTATAAATCTTGATGATTTAAAAAAAAATTGACTAAAATTAGAAAAAAGTTGTTAAAAAAAAGTATTTTATTTAACATTTTTCAAATTCCAAAGTAATGTTTTTTTTATTGTATAAAGATTGCACTGTATAAGTTAAAAGAAGATTACTTGAAAAATTTAGAAGGAAATAAGCTTTAAATGAAATATTTTTTTAGCTATTTTAGTTTTCCCTTCCAATAAGGAACTTATCATGCAACCCAACATTTATTTGCCATATCTCGAAAAATAATTTGATTCTTTAAAACGATAAAAAGCAATTTTAAGCTTAGTAAAATCTGTATTAATCTGTGTAAAATCTTGTAAAAAAATGGTTTTTTATCATAATTTTTTTTTTGTTCTAACAAAATTTTCTACATATTACAAGGAACATTTTCTGGAAGGTTGAGGTAGTTATCTCAAATCACAGAAAATTCAAAAATGGATAACATAGATTTTTAGTGATTTCTAGTTATTTGAAAGAATTTGCGGTGCGCTGCTAGATAACCTCAAGGTTCTTTCTGCACCAGGTCCTAGGATTAAATATTTTGAGCATTTTTTCTATTAACTATACTACTGTAGTCTCTGACATAATCTCAAAAATCATTTTGAATTTTTAAAATCTTTAAAAAGTTACCTGTAGCTTTTTTAAAACTTAATAATAATAATAAAATAAGACTAAGTTCTGAAAAATGTGATTACCCCCCTATGTTCTCAAATTGGAAAGAGTTTCACAAAGTTTTTTTATTAACTATCTGGAGCAGCCTGAATTTGTCTCAACCCTGATTGAGGCTAATATAAAAGTGTAAAAAATAAAACTTTTATTACTTAGTTTTATAAACTACGTTTACCAATTATTTGTATCATTTTAAAATACTCTAAGTTTTTGGTACATACTTTAAGTTCAAGCACATGAACCTTATCATTTTTAGATTTAGAAAACATTAAAACACTTTTCTAAGCATTTATAAATAACTTTTGGTTAAATTATTCTTCTTAAAGCTTCAAAACTTATGATTTTTCTAGGTTGCATTAGTTCATGGTTGCCAATGATCAAGCTGAGAAAAATTTCCTAACTTTTTAATAAAGTTTTCCTGACTTTTCTAAATCAAACTCTTAAATTTAACTTATTCTAAAATACATAATCTAAAACTTGAAATTACAAAAAACTTTCAATCTAATTTTAATACAGGATAAAAACAACAGTTTTTTGCTGAATTCTTTCATCAAACTTCCAGTACATCACTTAAACCATCTATGTATGATTGATGTTTGTAATGAACAGCTCTATCAGCAAAATACTTGTGTTATTACCTTATAAACACAGCTTGTCTGAAAAAAGACACAATTTTTTAGCATTTCCTAGCATAAATGTATCTAGATAAACAAACAAACTTTAGTCAGACTTAGCATATAAGTTGTAAAACAACATAGAAGTTAAAAATATCTAATAATAAAAAGTATTTACTTAAAACATGTTTTACTTATATAAATTGTTCACTTAGTTTAATAAAATACTACCCAAACTATTTAATATAAAATCTTTAAATTAGAAACCAATTAAAAAAGAATATACTTAAGTAACTTTTTTAAAAAGAAATAAAAAGGTCAACTCTATATCTGCTGTATAAAATACTTCCTCTTATCATTTAGTATAAAATTTGTAACAAATAAATATACTCTTATTTACTTTAAAAACTTAAGTTACTCTACAAAAATACAAATAATAAGTAAACTTAATCTTGGCATATACCTCTCTTATAACTTATTTTATATATTTATACAACTTTGAAAAAATTATAAAGAGGTAAAGTATACACATTAACTTGTTATATACTAAACTAACTGCTTATTTATAAAGAACTCAATTATTTTCAACAAAAAACACTTAGATTCTAAAATTATGCTAGATAAACTTTTGTGTATATATCACAGTTTCACTATGGAAGTGTCCTTGCTACAGATCATCAATACTAAAAAGCTTACAAAATCTGCTTGTTCAAGTAGAGTACTTGTTTAATATGTAAATAGAAAATTTTTGCAGTTTTATAAAGGATATTTAACTAATTTATACCAGGTGAAGGCATTGGAAATAAAATTAAGTATTTTTGTAAATTTCTAGGAAAATTTTGGAGTTTTTTTTTTGACTTTAAATGAATTTTAATTAATTTTTACCATTTGAAGGCTTTGGAAAACAAGGAATTTTTTAAATTTAAACTGACAAAATCTGACTTTTTTTTAAAATTTATCAAATTTCCTGACTTTTTTTTAAAACCCCCCATTTTTTCCTGACTTTTCCTGACCGAGTGGCAACCCTGTTAGTTATAACTACCTTCATGGAATTATTACTTATCTTTTATTTCTTTATTTCCAGAAGAATACTGATGTAAATGTACTAAAATTAATTTTCATGAAAGGTGCTTTTTGTATAAATAACTAACTTAACTGTTTTATTTAAACATTGCTTTTTAGGTCAGCTACAGTAATAAGGTTTTAAATTTTTTTTATTCAAAAGGATTTGCAAACAAATACAATGAGTTAAAAATCACATAAAAAAACAACAAAACCTTAGTTTAAAGTAAGACGTTTTGGAATGATGAAATAGACCGCGAGCTCTCAATTTATAATTACTTAACTTTTTCTGTTGGATTCTTCAATGATGATTCTTTTCAAATAACACGGCCGTCAGGATCATTTATAGCTGTTTCACCAACCTAGAAACTATCATCAAAAGCGCAAAAAAAAGTACTGAGCAAGTAAAAATCCACTTTTAACTTTGCGACTGCAGAAATGACACCTAATGTCCGTTTAATAGTCAGTGCTTATTAGAAGGTATATACATGACGAAAATCTCTTTTTAAAACGCAGCTAAAAATTACAGGCTCTACTGGTGTATCTTTTTCAAGATAAGATACGACTACTATAAATTTAGCTTCGAGTTTAAAAGTTGAAGTCAAACACCGTTGCGGAAAATATAATTAGAAACAATCTAGACTAGACTTAATAATGCCTCAAAGAAAATCGGGTAGGAGTCTGAACTCTAAAGTGCACGAAAAGACACTTTTTCACAAAGAAATTGTAGACTAAACGGTATACTATGAAAATTAACCCGATGTTTTTCTATATTTTCTTTATTTATTAGTTTATTTGGTTCTTTTTATTTTTTATTTTCACTATCACCATTACCCCTAGCCCTCGAAAAGTAAGCGGTTCTCGAATTAGACTGGGTGGATTTATAACTCGGGTAGATTTTAAACGTGTCCCGACTAAACATGTTAGACTCTCAAAAGAATAAATTTCAGAGTCATAGAGTTTAATCTTACCCTTTTCGATAACCGCTCTTACTTATTCATTAAATGTTTAGTTTTTTATTTTGCTCGTGAACCAGTTTAGTTTAAATAACATTTTGGTTTTTCCTCTACGAAAAGAAGAAAATTAAATATACTTGTAGGTAATTTACTTCATTTTATTTTAGTAAGGTTGTCCCTAAGTCATCTTGGTTCAGTGAAATATTATCTGCATAGCTCAGGCCTAACCAGAATGTTTTTAAACATCTCTACTAAAGTTATTTTGAAAATTTATGACATATGATTTATGGATAAATTTATGGAGTTTTTAGTAGAAAGGTTTAGTTTACAAAGACCATGTAATTATTTAAACTATCTCTTGTTTGGTTCATATGGTTTTCAGTCTTCATTTAAATGTTATTGATTATATAATTAAATGTGTAATAAATGCCTTGTGGTATTATAATAACTTATATATACTTTTTTTCCTAAATTTTAAAAACTTATCATGTTATTGTGTCTTTTTTGAAGAGCCTGTTAGTTGGAATAAACAATCTCAATTATAAGAAGGTTGCTTTTTTTACGGTTTTTATATATTAAAATAAATTATTTATTCAAATAAAAAAATTTAACTTAAATATGTAACATTTAAGCAGATGCTTGCATACTTTTAGCTCTATATTTTTATGTTTATATTTTATTACTTATTTAGTGGATAGTTTTAACTAAAGACATATATGTCATAATTTCAATTACTATAACATTTTATTTTTAAAACTATGTTCTAAAGAAAAAAAAAATTGTAAATAATAAAATCTTCATTAATTAAAAACAAAAATTTTGTTTTATGTTCTATTTTTTGAAGTAAAAAGATTGTTATGAAAACTAATCTTAAAATAACTCAAGTTATATCATTTTCTTTAGCAAAAAGTGGAGACTTATAACTGTTATTTATTTTTAAAGACAAAAACTTTAAATATGACATGGAAAATTTTATATTGTTTTTAATGCGGAGGTATAGTTTAGAAAAATACTATAGTTTAATATTTTTTTTAAAGCTTTTATTATTTTCAGTAATAAAAGGTTGCCATGCTTTTTGCCAGGGTGTTTTAAAGTTTCAGAAAATTTCGTGGAGACTCAGGGAGATTTAAGTAAACTCAGGGTATTTTGAATTTTTTAAACTCAGGATGACTCAGGGTAATTTTAATTTTTTATAAGTATCTCATGGTAGTTTGGAAACTTTTAAAAATACAAGGCTAATTTAATTTATGGACTTTTAATAAAACTCAGTTAATGTAGTTTCAATACTTTGTTATTTTTATATTTCAATTGTGTTAAAGAACTTGATTTTTATTTATTTTGAATAGTTTTTTAAGGGGTGACTAAGGCCAGTTAAATGTCAATCAGCGCAGTATTTAATCACTCAGGGCAGTTTTTTGACTTAAAGAGTGGCAACCCTAAATAATGATAATATTATTGGTTGTTTATTTATGATGATTTTTTTTTATTCTCACAATATTTTAAAAGTTATTCTGTTTACTTTTCATTTTGGAGTTTCTCTTAATAGAAAATAAAAAGAATTTTTTAATAAATAAAAAACATAGTTACTGATAAATCTAAAAAGTTTTTTTTTTAAAAGTATCAATATATTTTTTAAACATTTATAACAAGATTAGTATTCAGTATTTTTTTTTTAAATAATGAATAAGTTTTAAATAATATGGATATTTGTTTAAAAATCTATTTATCTCAATATGGTTTATAAAAACATATTCTAACAGTATTGGTGTAATTCATTTTTACTACTACATATATAATATGCAAATAACAACAATACATTGTTTTAGTCTGTTGAAATCACTTTTTGAATGTTGATACTCAAGTATTAGATAAACATATTAATGATTTGTTTTAAAAACTTTGCGTAATTTTTTTTTTAATCTATGACAATTTAGAGTTTTACAATGCAAAATAGTTGGTATAAATGTTACAGTTAAAAAAAACAGAATAAAGTTTTTTACGTAAAAAATTTCGAATAACATTCATAATAGCTTTTTATTTTTTTAGTTTCTCACAGATAACCGCATGTTTGAAGTTTCTAAAACTTTTCCTAAATCGCTTAACTATAAGCGTGAATAAATACCAGCATAAAAAGTAAAAAAACTCTGATTTATACACAGTTGTAATGTTTATCAAAAAAAGTTTTTGTTTTTACTAAGGCTATTGTTTGTAATTTTTAACTTGTAACTAGAACAAAAAAGGTGTTTGAATTTTTTATTATACTTAATTTTATCAGAAAAAGTTTATAAAAAATAGCATTTTGAATAATATTTTTTTTAAATAAATTTATACAATATGCTGATAGATTTAACTGATTTTACCATCATGCAGACAATTATAATATTAAATAAAATTAATACAAGCGTATCAAAAGAAAACTTAAAATTGATAATGGAGAAATATAAAAAAAAAGTTTCAAGTAATTTTCTTTATACTTATTATAAGAGAACCATAGATATTCAAAGTTCAAATGTAGATTTTGCACAAAATGATTTTTTAAACTTTTCAAAAGAAAACGCATTGGATTTTGTTAAAGCGAAACCATCATTGCAGAAAGGTTTGCACAACTGTTATGTTGCTACATTATCTTTTTAGATTTTTAAATTTTTGAAATGTACCAAACATTTATTTATTTTCAACTAGAGGTCAGCAAAATTCTCCCATCAAAGCCAAAATCTGTTGCTTGCGAGCTACATTTAAACTTAAAACACACTTTTCAAAACTCTAATAAGGGATATTTCTTAGTAAAAGCCTACAATAAAGATCTAAATAAAATAAATCTTCTTAATAGTGCTTTACAGTGGTTATTATATCAAATTTTAGTTTAATAACAGTATTTTTAATTGATTATTGTAATAATTTTGTAAACTACATAAATAATTTCTAAACAGTGCTGTCCGCTAGAAATTTTTTATAGAGAATCGGCCTGTGACTTATAAAAGACTGTTGACCTCTAGTTTTTATTTTTTTTAATACAATTTTTAAAACTAAGTTATTATAGTTTGTTGTAAATTTTCGTACTACATTTTATTTTCTCGAAAGTATACAAAAATTGAACAACATTTTATTAACAAAATTCGAACTGTTTATTTCAGCCTTATTTATTTATATTAAAAGTAAAAAAAAAGTTATAAAGTATATGAAACGATTTTTAAATATTTTTTAGAAAATTTCGCCCAAGAAAGAAAATTTCTCGCTTTGAAATTCAACAATCTTTTACAAAATGAAGAGTTAGAAATTGAAATTTGCAAATGCTTAAAAGACAAAATAACTGTTCAAAATGTGATGGTATATTATTGTATTGCTGATATTTTCAATTCTTTTAACCTCACCAAAACAGCTTTCAGCTACATACAGCGCTGTTTTACAATGATTACCGATACTGAGCAATTTTTAAAACTGGACTTTTGGCTGGTAGCAAAAATACTTTCAAGCTCACAATTGAATATTACTTCAGAACTTCAGATATTTAAGGCAGCTCAAACTTGGATTAACTACGGAAGCGAAGAAAGAAGCTGTTATGCAAAAGATCTTTTATTAAAAGTTCGTTTTCCATTACTATCAAAAAATGAGCTTGATTATATGAAAACATTGCCTTTCAACAAAATTAAAGATGGTTCTATACTAATAGATGACGTTCTGAAACAAAAAGAATACTATTTTAAATTAAAACCGCCCGCTTATTTTACATACAGGTATTGCACCCAAAATAAGTTCAACATTTTACTTTGCTACGGCTGCGGGTGGAACCCGGAAGCGATTATAGACGAACTAGGTGAAGAAACGACTGATAAGACAATTAACGTCCTTAACACAGATATAACTCAAATTAACTCGGAAAACCTGAACGATTTAAAAGTCATAGGTGCAATGACGAAAAACGACCAGCATTATAATAGCACTGTTTTTTGTAATGGCGACCTGTACTTCTTTTTCTGTTGTAACGACAGAGGCGAGTGTTTTTCTTCTGTCAAAAAATATTCAATGCTTAAAAACACTAGTGAAGTTGTTAGTAACGTGTGTGTTGATCGTGCTAACTACTGTGTCTGCAACTTTATGGATGAAATATACATGATTGGAGGCCAAGGCACGGATCATAAAGTAGGTGGACTGTGCGAGAAGTTTGACCCGAAACAACAAAAGTGTGTGCTGATTGCCAGCTTGAAATGTTCAAGGGCATACTCTGCTTGTTCGGTTTTGAACGGAAAAGTTGTAGTGACGGGCGGGCACGACTCGCAAGATGACCTGAGATCGGTTGAGGTGTACGACCATGCGACCGACGAGTGGTCTTTCATGCCGAACATGATCTCAGCCAGAAGCAATCACGGCTCGGCAGTTATAAGAAACAAGCTGTTTGTTGTGGGAGGCTACGGAGGGAAATGTGAAGTTTTTGATTCGCTCTGCAACAGCTTTGCGGCTGTAAAAAACAGAAACGGTTTTGCTTTGAGGGGCGATGAAATGGCGAGCAAAACCTTTTCTGTTGGAAACAAGTTGCTTGTGTTTTTTGAAGAAAGAAACACTGCTTTATATTATGATTCGGATAATTGCGAATGGAGTGAGGTATCCTGCGAAATTACTGAAAAGTTTTGTTATTTTACTTGTGCAAAAGTTCCTTCTATTAGTTGACTTTTTACATATAACGTAAATATACCGTACTGTTTTTTAATTATGTTGCACATAAGTTTGTAGCTCCACGTACCAAACTTACTTCAAGTTTTTAAATGTATACAATTTTATTATTTTCGTTTGCTTATTTTTGGTAAGAGTTAATAACGGATAACAAACTTAATTTTTGCTGACTATTTTAGAATGCTTAAAAATAGAAGTTTTCTTTTTAAATGTTTTTAATTTTTTTTGTTTGTTATTTGTAACTAGGCCACAACTTTACCATTTAGTTTGCTTAGAATAAACATATTTCATATATTTTTTTAGTATGTCATATATCTTTTTAGAGTCGTTCAACAATTGTAAAGATAAGCTCCTTTTTTAGCAGTTTTTAAGTCATTATAACCCACTTTATAATAACACTTTGTTTTAATTTGCTTAAGTTTTTAAAACTTTATAGCGAAAGCATATAAATAAAATAGTTGTCTAGAAAAGAGGTTTTAAAGTTAAAGTAGCCTATGGTAAATTTTGAATCCTATCAGAAAACCCTTAAAGAAATTCTACATAACTATCTATAAAAATATTCAAAACGAAGTTAATTGAAAATAAAAAGCATTATGTATAAGTATGAATATTAGAAATCAGTTTGGGGTAGGGGTAAATGTAATAATATACTAATTTGAAAAAAATATTTAAAACATCTATATTTAAGAACTCTTAGTAAAATAACTTTTTATAAACTGAAGTTAACATTAAATAACTAGAGTTTGTAAAACTAGTATTTTAGTTTATTGTAAACAGGTTTTATTTATCATTTTAAACTTTTTATATTACTTTTTCAATTAGAATAAATTTAAATTGTTTTTACGTTGAAAACATACACTTAAATGTGTAATTCAAAATTGTTTGCAAATTTGCTGAGCGTAATAGACTTCCACACTGAAATTTGTGACCAATATCTCTTGATTCATTTTAAAGTATTATTTTAGCTAACGTTACAAAACTTGCATAAATAAACTTCGTTTAAATTGTGAAAATGAAGTTATGATTTTTAAGATTAACAAAGTTACTGTAGAGTTACGGACCAGTCATGTTATAATCAAGATGGCAGTTAAATACAGCTGTTTTAATTGTAAACACGCGCTTTAAAGCTCTATAGTAAATTGAGAGAAATTTGGAGAAATAAAAGAAACTAAAGTGAAAAGTGAGAGAGCTAGAAGAAAAAACAAATTTATAAGCCAATAAGCTTTTGCTTTCATAAGAAATTTTAATTCTATTGCCATGCTTTTTATTTTTTTATTCTACTGCGGGGATTTTTCGCTCTCCGATTTAACATCACTGTTACGGACTTATTCTTAATATAGTTTAAACTTTTTTAGTTTGTCGAGTCTAGATCAGGGTTTCCAAAATTTATTTTTGAAAGGTCCTCTTTTAAGAAATTAAAAAGTCTTAGCCTCCTCAAACAAGATTACTCAAAAAACTACCATATAAAACGCCTCATACATTTTTTTTCTCTTCATCATCAACTCCAGAATATCTAGTGTAAGTTTTAATTACGGCATTGTGGCTTCCCCTTTTACGGCTTGTTGCCCCACATATTTACTAAACTTTTTCATAGTATCTAATATAAGTTTTAAAACTATCAGTAAAAACGACTAAGATCTTATTATTTTTGCTTTTCATCATCAACTTCATCTAGTGTAAGTTTCAAGTTAAGACCTCATTGCAACTCTGAGGCCCCCTTGCTGTTCACGGCCCACTAAGTTTATGTCGTGGCCTCTAAGGGGGCACTTTGCCCACTTTATAAAATCCTCTTTTAGATTATTTGATATGCGTAAAGACACATTATTACCGCAATATAATAAATAAGCATGTTTCAGTTAGACAGAATGGTAACAAGTGTCAAATTTTTACAATAAAAATTAAACGGACAAAAGTTTTAGCTCCACCCGAAATTAATAAGTTATGTTATGTAAATTTATGTACTTATATAAGTTTATAACAAAATACTTGACTTTTTTAGAGAATTGTAGTTAAAGTATGAGTGATTGTGTTAAAAATTTGTTTATGTTATTGGTTTACTTATCTACTATTAAAAAACCACAATTGATAAACTTTGCTTGAATTTTTTTTTAAATCAGTTTGAATATTTTAAGTAAATTTTAAACGCTTTTTCATTGTTTGCAAAATTTTTAAGACTTAATTTTGTGTATTTCAAACTAGAATAAAGTTTGAAGTCTGGCTTATTTTTTTTGTGATTTAAAAACAATTTTGTTTATATAGGATAAATGTACTGATGTAGAAACAAAGTTAAAAAATTCAATAATATCTACATTCTAAGTAAACGAAAATTTAACTTTAACAGTAAATTTTTTATTAATGTAAAGTTTTAACACTTTTTTTCCAATGTTACTCTAGCTCAAGCATATTTTTAAATTTCAGTAAATAAAAGTGGACCAAAGTTTTAATCCGTTTTTTAAAACTTGTATAAAAACAATTAACAAACTTTTGTTTTGTATTTTTTACTGTAGGCTTATCTTGCTTTAAAGTGTAGTGTACACCTAGAGGGGATTTATACGCAACTGGCATAATCTGATAGCAACTAGTCGCTTATTTTGTGAATTTTTCATATAAATCAACACTTTAATGCTTTTAAGTCAAAGTATGCCTAAAAAATCTTAGATTACCTCCGTTTGTTTTTAATAATAAAACAAGCTGCGTACTTAATACCTTTATAAAAGTTTAGTTATAACTGATTGAGAATGATCATTAGTTTAGATCTTTAAATTATAACTGTTGTGCGCAGGTTAGAACTGAGCAGTGCCCTTTTACAGTCATATTAGAGTGTTTTGTAACTTTTTTTTCCTGTTTTTCGAATAAGCTTTTTGTTGACCAATATTTATACAAAAATTATAACATTCAACATTTGTTTTATGTACTAGTTTTACTAAAATAATCTAAAAACAAGTGAAAGTTGATAAAAAGCGCTTTCAAAGAGTTTTTGTATTGCTAGTTTTACAAGAAAAATAAAGTAAAATGATATTTATTTAAAAAGTTTTATGGTCACATTTCAGCATTGACACAAATACCCAGAGTTTTAAATTTAATGTAAATTAAAGGTTTAGGCTCTATAGGGTGAAAAATACTGAAATTTTGAGATCTTTTGATTGAAGATCTGGTAAGGTCTGCCAATTTTCTATGATTTGTTTTTTATCTACAAAATCTAACGATTCTAAAATATAAACATAATTCATGCATCATTATTTTCTATTTGACTAAGCTTTATCTTAGTTGCATCACTATTTGCACGCGTTTTATTCTAATTAGCTCATAAGTTTCTCCTGCTCTGTTGTTTCTCTTTATCTAACCCAGACTTGTGAAAAAGCACTGTCAGAAGCTATTTTCTTCTTTTTTTTTTAGAAAAAAAAGGAGAAACAAGCTTTTGACTAAAATGAAAACAACAAAATAATACAATGGCTTCAATTACTTAATTTTTTTTTTTTTCAACAAAAAAAAAATTATTAATATAAACAAATTTTTTTTTGGTAATTATATTATAATGATGGTTAAAATTTAATTTTATAATCTAGTTTTTATTTTTATTTATATAACTTTTTTTTGATTGATTTTTGTTTAATTATTTAACTTGTTCATTTTGACTTTTTTAATTGTTATTATTTGTTTTAAATTTATTTAATTATTTGGTTCATTTATTTTGACATTTTTATTGAATTTACTTTGGAACTTTACTGAATATGATTATTATTTAATTTAATAATTTTTAATCGTTTTAATATTTTTAAATTTTGTTTATGTTTTTTTTTTTTTTAAATCTATTTATTGACTAGTTTTTTTGATGTTTTTAGTTCTGATGTTTTTTTTTATTGTTTTGTTGTAATCAACTTTACATATAATTTACTATTTTTTACTTAAAAAAGTACTTTTTATTTTTGAATTTATTCTATTTATTTTTTTTAATTATTTGATTTATTATTCTCAATTAATTTTTTTTTTTTTTTGATTTCTTTTTTTTTACTTTTTAAAGTTTTATCTGACTTTCTCATGTTTTTCTTAATCTTTACAAATTCGTTAACTACTATTTTATCACCTTTGCTTGGTTTTAGTTATTTTTACTATTACCTGGATAAGTAATTAAAGAAAGTTTAAATGTGGTTTATATGAATTAGTTGTTGTAATAAACAAAACTTGAACTTACTATCTGAAAGTAAAGTAAAAGTTTAAACAAAATATAGTCATGCTACTCTTTTTTCTTTAGTTTGACCCCTCACTTTATATTTAGAATATATAAATTAAGCAAAGTTATAATCGTAAAACAATTTGTATCGTTTTCAAAGTTTATCAACTAGTATATGAGTAATAAAAATTACAGGATTAAAAGTAATTATAGAGTTTTTAGTAAGTATGGAATGGGCAGCTTTTTGCTATTTTAAAGCGCTTAGCAATATATGTTTATTATAAAAAAATAATGATAGTTATTGTAAAAATAACTCATAAGTAAATAGCTTTGTTATTACTTAAAATGCTGTAAGTAATCGAATGAAAATTTAATCAAACATAAGTTGATAATGATTTTAGATTATGACTCACTCCTGTAAAAAACCGAAATAAAACGTTACGAACAGAAAAAATTATGAATTTAAACAAAAATATTTTTAAATATAATTATTACTTTAATGGTTCAAAATATACATCTAGATACTTTAACTTTATTTATAGAAAAATAGGTTAAACTCATTATAGTATCTACAAAAAGCGGTAATTTTGATCACCACTCTTTATCTTAAAGAAGAAGTAGTTTATATTAGTTATACACATTTTAAATTATTAGACCTTGCTTGAAAAAGCGTTGAGTACAATTGTCCAAGTTTAGAAAATTATTATTATTGTTTCAATACATACATACTTAATGACAATATGTAAAAAACTTACAACTTTTACAATATGTAAAGTCTGTAAAAATATTCAAGCAACTCAATTATACTTGTTTTTCAAAGTCCATGTATGGTAAGAGAATGTATATATATATACTTTTATACTGTATTTAAGATGATTTTTTTTTATGCAGCTTCTTGCTACAATCTTTTAAACTAGAAATAAACATTCCAGTGCACAATATTGAAAAAAATTAATTCAGTTAAACAAATCTAGTTCTTTATTATTTAGGCATATCTAACTTTATTAAAAGCAGCTTGTTTAGTGTTGGTATGCTTGAAAGTAAAAATAATTAGACGCATGCCACTTTTAAAACGAACCGCTAAATTTGAACCGTTTTGATAAAGTAAAAAACCTATAAAAATCCCTTTAAATGACCGAGATTTAAGAGAAAATGGTTGAGTAACTACAGATGCTGAATTTCGTGTACGAGCTTAATTTAAAGGGGGAAACTGATAAGATTTCAATTTAAAAACTTTAGGTATATTACTTAAATTTAAAAGTATAAGTGTTATATTAGAGCAGAATTTCCCAAAAAATTTTTCCTAAGGTCCTTTATAGGAAAAAAAAAGTTATTGTCCCCTCCAACAAGAATTTATACAAAACTTCCAAAAATGTATGAAACCTTTTTTTCAACTACATAATATCTTGTGTAAGTTTTAGACTATGGCTTCAAGGCCCCCAAGGGGGCATATGACTTATTTTGGGTAACCCTGTATTAGAGCGTAAGTAAGGAAACTAAAATTTAATTTTAATGTTTGCAACAATGTTAACGTTGTCAGGGATAATGGTAAATGGTCGAGGTTCCACATTTAAATTAAAAAATCGTGAGTCAGCGAATTTTGATCTGGTGCAGCTTTTTATAAGTCGCAATAATTTTTCGTCGAAAAAATTGCTCGCGGACTGCACTGCATAGAAGAGATCTTTTCGTTGGCCGCAGTTATTAAAAAAATTGTTTTACTTATAAAAATTACTTTTATAAAGCAAAAATCTTAAAAGATTAAAAAAAAGCTAATAAAGATTCCCACCAAGCTAAGACCCTTATTGTAGGTGTCAACTTTAAAAGTTTCGGGTTATTGGTTTGAGAAAGTTTATAACTGATAAAAAATATACTCCATGGGCTGCAGTTTGTCAACCCGTGGTCTATTGTTGGTCAATTATAAATGTTACGTTTATTCAATTGTAAAATGTAATATAAGCTTGTTAGTTTTTTAAATGTATCATAACTAGCTTTAAAATTTTAAGTACACAAGAACTATCATTGAAATTATTCATTAATTTGATACTGCCTGAACACTTAAACAACAGACAACGAACAAAAAAATATTCTTAAACTTAAAAACTTGATGAACGGAAAATGATGAACGGAATTCGCTCTGGTTTCGGAAACTTCCCACTTTCAGACCCCGTTTCACTTCTTTCAAAATGTTTGGTTTCAACTCTATTCATTTCATGGTCCCAGCATGGTCTTGATTGTAGTCTTGCGTATAGACTTGACTCTAAAAATAAATACTGTGTCTTTAAGTTGATACGAAAGTTTTATTAATTAAAAAATAAAAATTATCTTGCTTTAATTCATTGGTTTTAGGCAGAACAAAATATTTTACAATATAAATATTCTTGCAACTCTACTTAAGAATTATTATTTTAAGATGCGTGGTACGGAGCAACTTAAACTACTTAAAATACCATTGATGTATTATATTTTAATAATAAAATTTGAAGTTAAAAATCTATGTTTTGTTCTGCATATACTTTTTTTTTTGCAAAAGTACTTTAAATAAAAGTCATAGTTTAAAGCATTAAAACAGAAAAAAACTACTAAGATAAGTTTCAAATGCACACCAAGTATTAAGTAAATAACACAACAATTTATATATATTTTTTTATATATTGATCTAGCTTCATTAAATCTTTATATTTAGTTTTATCATACTTAAAAGCAGTAAACTTATAATTATATTATACATTAAAAAATTTATATTTGAGATAGAGCGTTGTTTTGTGTTTTAGTGTATTTGTAAACAAATTCAAAACAATGGCCAAAATATTGTTAACAATTTGAAAACTCTTTTGTATCAAAAGGTGAACCTAAAAATAACTCTTATCAATTCAAAACACCTTAAAGTATTAAAAAAAAGTCTTAACAGAATACAATAAAACGATATAGTTGTTTATGTAAGCGTATAATATCTCAGGGGTTAGCAAATTTCTGCTCTTGAAAAGTATAACCTGCGGCAGCAAGCATGCAACTTTGGCCAGCAAAATAATTTTTTGAAAATTACACTAAACATTCCGATGACTAAAGTGAAGAGTAATTTAAAAAAGTTTAGGTAAAACTTACGGAAATTTTGTATTTTAATTAGATATGTTGGAAAAGTAAAAACATTAACTTTAGCTGCGGCCCACGAATATTTTAGTTTTGAAATTTGGTCCGAAACCACCAAATGCCTGCCAACTCCTGTATTAACTCACGTTTGAATCATACTTATTTAGATACTTTAGGCGTTTTTAAAGGGCGAACTAAATGTTATTAATGCTAAAAATTAGTAAAGTACTTATTTTACCAAAACTTTAAACTTAAAAAAGAGACAATTTAAGCATTGAAAATATGATCACAGTAACCTCTCGCTTATTCACGCACATTGTGTTAACAGAAAAAATGCGTAAAGATACGAGAGATCGTAAATATACGAGAGGGATAAAATATACTAACTGTAATGGCTGTTTTTTGATATTGCTTCTTATTAAAAGCAGGCTGGGGACTTTCCCACTTTTAACTATTTGTTTATTTTATTTATAAATATGGTAAACAAAAGTTAAAACTATACAAATATAAAAATTAGAATTTAAATTTATATAAAATAATAATATTTGTAAAAAAAATTTACTAATTTTAATAATAAGTAGCTTTTATCTTTATCTTTATTTATATGTGACTTATTTGATACTTAACCTTTATATTCTATTCTACTTAGCAAGTTCAATTTATAATTAAGTGTTTGTTTACAATTAAGAAATGGTGTAGTATCTATATTAAAATTTGTTTCTATAGCCTTTTACAAAAGTATGCATTTAGTGCTGTAATGGATTTCTTCGTTTGAACAAAGATATATAAAATATGTATAAGAAAAATGTTTAATAAAAATAGTTTATGTTACTACAACTTTTTTTAATTTGACCTTTGCCCACATAAGGATAAACTTTTCTTGCATTGTATTGAATACATATTAATGGATTTTTTGAGTAGGAATGAAATTTACTTGGGTATAACTAAATGTTTATCAATTAGTCAAGGAACATAAGTTTACAAAATCTAAAGATATCGAAAGGAGAGTTAGAATTTAAATACATATTTTAAAATATAAATATACAATAAATCTAATTTGTGCAATATTAAAAAATATTAAAATTTTAATTTTTTAAATTTTTAGAATTCTTAAATGCGTTACTAAACGAGAGTAAGTAACGTCACGAGTGCGTAAAGATGCGAGAGGTTACTGTACAGAAAAAATGTAAGTAAAAATAAAAAAATACAGAATAACCTCATTTGTTGTAGAGTCCAAGCTTAATATCGCGGTTCATATTGAGCAAATCTCTTTTTCCTCATTGCCTCCTCAAGCACACAATTAGAAAAGCCAGGACCAATAAGGCTGCGAATCCGCCAGCAATGCCGGCGACTCGAAGTGTTGACAACTTCATACCACTTGAAGCTGTTAGAGCAATTGTTTAGTTTTTGTTTGTATCTTTTTTAAATGTGTTACTACGCAACCAATTTTCTCATAGATTGTAAGTCAAATACTTAAGTGCTAAATAAGAATAAGTTCAAAATGAAAAAGTCGAGAAGTAATGTTTTTTAAGAAAAAAAGAAAATAAAAGATTTAATTTAAATACATCTTATCTGAGACATACAATTACGTTAGCATTTAAATAAGTTTTTAGCAGTAAATTTATAGCAGAAAGTAAAACCATAAAAAAAAAACAATCAGCTGTACAGGAAAATGCTAACAATGGTGTATAAAGGCGGTAAGCACTTTACTTTATTTCAAATATTTCGAAAACTTTCAAGTTAACCTGCTATTTTGATTGGCTCGTGACTGCACCACGTGGTCATGCCTTCCGTTTTCGCAGCAATTTCAAAGACATCACCATAGTGACTTTCTTGAAGTTCGAAGCTGATGGTTAACCTTCAATTTATACCCTCTACATAACCTGTTAACTGAAAAATCCAACTACTTTGAGGGAATCAGTGACGAATAAAATTTGTTTTAATGTTATTCGCTAATTGCTTGCTTTGAAAGTAGTTCACTTTTATCAACTCTTTTACCAGCGTGACCAAATTAAAATTTTAACATAAAAAAAAAACTACCTTTGTTTTAATAACCAGTATCTTGTTACTACAGATTAGAATTGTAACAAAAAGTTGTTCTGACAATCTGTACTTTTATCATTTAAACTTTTTAAAACGTCTCTTACCTATAAAAATATATTTTAAGATTTTTTTCTACGTTCAGTATGTATTTAGTTCTTAAGTTTATAAATTCTTAACTATAGTAGTAATAATAATAATCTGACAGTAATAGTAATCGTACCTTAACATTTCACCTTGTTCAACTACCTTTAACTGCTTCGTCTTTAACCTAAGAGCTTGTTTTTACGTCAGCAATACGATTAGTGTTCGGCCGAAAAAAGCCAACCAGGCCAACTGCAAACTTACGAGAAAGTTGTCAGTTTCTGCTGTCCAGGTGTCCATGGTGCGCTTTGTGCGCCCGAACATCGTACTGCGCGCAGTGCGCAAGTTCACCGACTCCGGCTCGATCCCGTTATTTCGGATGCGCACTTCCACGCTTGTTGCAGAGTCGGGGATTTTTAGCTTGAAGGTTGCCACGCAGCCGCGGTAATTCCCGGGAACAGATCCGTTTTCCTTCGGCGCGTCTGCTGAGTCATGAGTGGAGCAGAACCCTGTGTGTGGTGAAAGTCGTTCTTTTAATGTTTACAAAATGTGTTTGGTAACAGCGATGCGTTTCTATTGCACTGCAATTGCCTTGTTTTTAGGAAGCTAAGATCGTTAATAAGTTAAACACATTTGTTTACAATTTTTTTTTTAATTAAAAGTTATTAAAACTGTAACTTTGTTTACATTCAAAAATACATCGACTTTGCACAAGTAATTAAAAAACATCTAACTGTTTTCGAAATAAATTAAAATTTTGAGGCGTTGGGATGTTTTCAATAAAGCAATATAAGATATAATACTACTATAACTATAGTAGTATCATATAAACTATAACTTACTTGCTTGCGCTACGTTGAAGAGAAGTATTGCCAAAATTTAAAAAAAATATTTTTTTTTAGTTTATAAGGACTAGAAGATAATTAAAACATTACTTAATTAAACTAAGTATGCTACGTGTAGCTTTGTTCATACATTATTTAGTTTCAATAAAAGCGTAAAATAGTTTGAGACCTTAACAAAAACGCAACTATAACGGATAAAAGTTTTAACAAATTAAATTTAAACTTTTGACATCGACAAAACGTTAAAAAGTGTCCAAGTGGTGACAAACTCGATAACCGAAAGGTATTCGTGCACTAGGTCCTTGGAATAACTATTTTAAGCGCTTTTTTCGTTGTTTGATAATTAATAATTTAATACTATTACAAGTTTCTTTACTAAAGCGAGCTTGATTTTTTGTTTAATTAAGCTGTTTGTTATAACATATAAGCAAGAAAAGTATCAAGTAGTAGTGTAGGGAAACAAATTCAATAAAATAAACAGCTTACAACTAAAATTTTGTGCTGTTAAAAAGTTGTTTCACAATAAACTAAAGTCTAAACCGAAACAAAGAATTAGTATTTAGTTTACTCAGAAGAAACACTGCTTTTACCAACAACACTAAAAAATACTGAACAAAAACAAATTTATACATATGTTGTGAAGATTTGAAGTTAGAGTAAATAAGATAAATAAATCAAATTTAAAACTCATAAATACGCACAATAATATTACTTAGAACTATTTTACAGTAGCTAGTATTCTAATTTACACTTAAGTTAAAAAAGCTTAGGGTTAAAAAATCTGAAACTGTAAACTTAAATGTATTTTAGTTGTTTAATTAAAACTATAAATAATTAGTAAGTCAAACTTAATGGCTAAACTTTCAATTCTTTAATTTAATTGTCAATTAAAGCTAAAAAATGTATAAAAAAATTTAGATTTAAATGCTTTATAAAGTTCATCAAAAATTATTGTTAATATAAACAAAAAAAAGCCTTATTAAACTTGATCTGTATATGATAATATATTTTTTTGCTTAGACTTTAAAAGATAAAAGCTTTACTTGGAAATATATAGTTATTAAAAAGTTCTTTTAAAGTTAACTCTCATGGTTTATAGATCATATAATAATGTAACTGATATGAATTCAAACAAAATTAGCTCTTATGTAAGTCTTATGACTGAAAAACAAAATTTTAAAACTCAAATGATTTAAGCAGATTTCAAACTAAAACTTTTCAGTCATAATATTTTTAAAAAGTTCTGTAAAGGATTGTCTCAAAAAACAAACAACTAGTGTGTAAAGTTTTCTCTAAGTGTGTTTATTCACTAGGTTTAAGAAAAAAAATTAAAAGTTAATTTGAGGAATTAAACTTTTTTTTTAAACTGTTATTTTAAATTTTGCTCAAACTAATTTGAGACACTATTTACCTATATTATTTATCCAATGAATAAATTAATAAATTATAGAGAAATTTTGAGTTGTAAGCTTTGTAGTTTTCAATTTTAACTACTCTAACTGTACAAAGTAATTTTTCTTTTTTCTTTAAATGACTTAAATGATGAACAGTTTAACAAGTGACAAAAATTAAATATTTAAATATTTTCTCTCAAAACAATCAATAGAAAAATATGAAAACTTTTCAAATGTAGTACAACTAAGTCTAAAAATAAGTTTATGTTTAAGTAAATTTAAGGTTGTTTACTAAATTAAATAGTATATAAAAGTAGTTATAGGCAATATCTCTTTTACATTAATGATTAAGCAACGCATCCAAAGTTTGCCAAATGGATCTACTATATTGCAAGTGTTCCCGAACAAAACTAGTCATAAAAAGTCCACAATATTTTTTTTATGTAAAATCAAATTCGAAGGAAAAGAATTCCATAGATACTTATCAAGACAGGAGATTAATAGAAAATCTCCTGATCTCGGAAAAAATTTACCAAAAGAAATGTAAGTGCATTCATATTACCGTCTTAAATAATTATTCTAAAATAATATTGTTTGACAAACTTAATTTAAAAATTACAGGTAAAAAACCAAAAGCTAAGGTTAGGAAAAATAAGCAAGAAGATGTCGTTAATATTAGTAAGATGACTCAAGAAGACTTTCAGAAGAATCCTGAAACTTACAACGGCGCAGCTAGAGAAAAGTATGACTGGTCTCAGCAGTTTGGTGAAGTAAACGCCAAATTCCATCTTCCGTCTCACATTCAGAATATCAAGCAAGTTCGTATTGTTATTACTCCTACTCATACTCTTATTGAAATTGAAGATCAAGATGAAAGTAAGCCAATGATCAAATTTATTGACGCTGACTTCAAGCACGAGATTAACGTTCACGATGCAGCTACTACTTGGTGGATGGAGGACATTAAAGTTACAGGGATAAAAGACATAGGGGTAAGTTTTTGTTCAGTATATCTTTATAAGACTATATCTTCTATATTATTATCGAACTTTAGTATTATAACAGACTTATTTAGACTAAATCATTTGGTAAAAAGATAAGTGTACATTTTTTACAAGTTATACATAAAAAAACCTTGCCTGTGAGTTTTTACCTAAGTCTGTTAATGTTGTAGGGTTATTTTTTGTCATACATTTGTATGAGAGAATCAAGTGGTAATAAAGTGTTTGCTTATTGAATTTAGATGATTTAAAAACTAATTTATGAATACTTTTTTAATAATAAAGCTTAGTGAATGTTAACTACAGACTTTTTTACCTAAATATGTGTATAAATATTAGTACGATGTTGTTTTGCGAAATAACTTACTAAAATTAATATTTTATTCCAACCTAGTTTTCTAAGTCATTACATGCCATACAGATTTGTACGCTTGATAAATTAATTACTATGTCTGAAAGCGATTGCAAAAAATTGCTTGCTGAAGTAATGGAGCAAACAAAAACTCCTGAAAAATTTCTTGATGTGGTGTTTAATTACCTGAACAAGCACACTGCTTTCTTTCTTGAAAAATCAGATGATAGCAAGTTTGGTTTGCCAGCTGGTGTTGCCAAGAAAGTGGTTGACAATTTTTTCAAAAAGCATCAAAACAGGAGATCGAAAGGTGCTGCAGTGCTCAAACAAAGAATTAGGGCAGAAAAATTGAAAATGTTGAATAAAATGACCCAGGAAGACTTTCAGGCAAGAGCTGACAGTTATAATGGGGCGGTAAAGAAAAAATATTCTTGGTCACAAAAGTATAATGATGTTACCGTCATAATTCATTTTCCTTCATACATTAAGAAGGCCAAACAATTTCGTGTACAGTATGACGCCAAGCATCTCCTAGTAGAAGTCCAAGATGAAGATCCCTGCAAACCGATGATCAAGTATATCGATGACGATCTCAAACATGAAATTAACCACTTTGATGAACAGACTACTTGGTGGTTTGAAAATGGTATTCTTTATGTAAGTTTGAATTTACTTTTATAAATATCTTAAAAAACTAATATTATAAATAAGCTTTACGTTAATTTATCAACAGTTAAGTATTCTGAAGAAAGTATTCTTTCTGTAATTGTATTTTTGTAATGATTTTTTACAATACGTTTTGTAAAGAAAACCTTTTGTTTCTATACGTATTTTTTCAATATTTTGTTAATAGTATAACTATTTTAAAATAGTATTGTTTGATAAACTTAATTAAATAATTACAGATAAGTCTTTTGAAGAAGGAGGTCAATGAACGCGCTGAGTGGTGGAGTGCTCTTCTCAAAGGTGAAGAGGAAATAGATCTGGAAAAAATTCATCGCGAAAGAGATCTCAGTAAAGGTTTGCCTGCAGATGCAGCTAAGAAATTTTCTGAATTTTGTAAAAAGGAGAATGGAACCGAAAGTAAAGTTGTAGCAGATAAACAACCAAAAGCTAAGAGTAGAAAAAATAAGCAAGAAGATATTATTGATAGTAGTCAATTGACTCAGGAAGACTTTCAGAAGAATCCTGAAACTTACAACGGAGCAGTTAGAGAAAAGTATGACTGGTCTCAGCAGTTTGGTGAAATAAACGCCAAATTCCATCTTCCGTCTCACATTCAGAATATCAAGCAAGTTCGTGTTGTTATTACTCCTACTCATATTCTAATTGAAATTGAAGATCAAGATGAAAGTAAGCCAATGATCAAATTTATTGACGCTGACTTCAAGCACGAGATTAACGTTCACGATGCAGCTACTACTTGGTGGATGGAAGATAGTAAAGTTGATGGCATTAAAGACATAGGGGTAAGTTTTTGTTAAGTGTATTCATAACATGACTAATATTTAAGTCAATAAAATCAAAAAAATATCTATTTTTTACTTTTTGTAAGCTTTTAAGTTTATAATTAATAAGACTAATACTTGAGTATTAACGACCAAAAATACCAAAATTTTTTTAAATTTCTTTAGGCGAACTTTGAAAAGAAAATAATTGACGGATGCACTAAGTGGTTGGAAGCTCTTCTTGTAGGTGAAGAGGAAGTAGATGTCGACAAAATGTGGCGTGAGAGAAGTATGGATACTCTTCACCAGGACGATAGGGATGTCATTGCTAAGGAGCAGTACGATCAACACGCGAAAAGAGTTGGCAAACTAACATCAAAACAAATTGAAAACGAGAAGATGATGAGAGCTGCGTGGAACGCTCCGGGATCTCCATCTGCAGGACAACCATTTGACATGTCTAAGATCAATTTTAGTTAAATTGTTAATTTGTGTAAACTTTCTGTTTTCTTTTTTATAAATTAAGTTCGTATTTACGTGTTTTATTTTTATGATTTTTAATGTTTAATTTTGCTACTTAAATCTTGTTGTATAAGTAATATAACTGTATTATTTTGACCTTATTTTTTGTATATAAAGTGCTTGTGTCTCAGTGTCATGTTTTTGCTAAAATAAAGTTAAGAACTTGCTCATGAATATCTATTCATATATAAGGGTTTATATAGTAATAGTAGCTTTTAAATTGTTAATGTAATGCCAATTTCTATCTAGACAGTTTCTACTTATTTTATGTCATACCTGTCTGATCAATCTCCTTTACAACATTATTTTACATCACTAGTTTGTTCAATTTTATCCAATTTTACAAATTGAAATATCCAGAATAGTAGTATTGAATGAATAGTATCATTTACAATAGCACAAATTTAGGGTGAGGCAAAAGAATAAATAAGCTAAATAAAATTTATCTAATATATTTTCAAATTTTTTAATAAATTTAAATAGTAAACAAATACTTAATTTGCAAATTCCAGTTTTGGTGTTAAAGCTGAAAACAACTGTTCATTTTTTACTTACCAACATAATAACTTTGAATACTTATATACAAATCTTGTGCTTAAACTGATAAATCTTTTAAGTTATAGTACATGGTGCATCAATTTACTAAGTAATACAACTCTACTGTTATAAAAAAATTTAAGTTAGGAACAACAACTGTTTCAATTAAAATCGAAAGCATGACTAGTGAAAGTTGGTTTTTAATGTATAATTTTGTATCATATAGTTTTATGATTATAACTTGGTATTGAAAATACTAAAACTTTGTATGACTAAACTATAAGATTATACAAGTCTTAATGATAGTTGCTGTACAAGTACATCTACAACAAAGTTATCTAAATTAGGGGTAAGTAGCTTTATACAAGTGACGAGGCACATTTACTAGAAAAAAAAAACATTTCTAAGGCAATCCTATTAAAAAACACACTTAAGAAATAAGATATGTTTTATTTTAACTCAAATTTAGTAAAACTTAGAGCACACTTGTAAACATAGTTGCCAGAATTAGATTTTGAGTATAAAAACTAGCAGTTTTAAAAGGCGATGTTTATAAACTGAAATCGTCAAGTATCTAATCTTGATGAATTAGAATCAAAGAATAGAATATTTTAAACACTTAGAACTTAAAAAACTTCTAGTTTCTACCTCTACCGTCTTTCATAACCGGGTTTATAGTGAAGATTAGTAATACAAAACGGATAAAAAACTTTTTTTAGTTTTATTTAGATTTTGACATCATCAAATACAAATTTATACATGAAAAGTTTTTTTTTTGTTTTGAAAATTTTAAAGGTAAAAAAGATTTAAATTCCTCATAACTTTGTAAATGCAAGTTAATGTTAAATGTTTATCTATGAAGTTTACAGATTTAATTAAGCTGGAAAGTTTTTTAAAGACTAGTTTAAAGTAGTTAAAAAAATTGATTTTTAAATGTATTTAATTCTGTATTATGTATCATATATTTTATCATTGCTTATTGTTTACGTAATATGTAATTAAAAAAAAAACATAAGTCACTCATTTTAAAAAGATTTATTAATTAATTTTGTTTAGCTATTTACCAGGATAGATTTGCTAAAAACTTATACTAAGGTAGAATAAATTTAGTTATAAACAGTAATATTAAATACAGTAACCTCTCGTTTATTACGCACATTGTGTCCACAGAAAAAATGCGTAAAGATACGAAAGGTACCAAATATACTTACTATAATGGCTGTTTTTTAATATTGCTTCTAGTTAAAAGCAGACTAGGGAATTTCCCACTTTTAACAATTTGTTTACTTAATTTATAAATATGAAAACAAATAACAAAACTATACATAAATATCTTAATTTATGTAAAATAATAATACTTATTGAAAAATTTTACTAATTTAATAATAAGTAGAGTTTATCTTTATAATTATTTATAAGTGACTTATTTGATACTTAACATTTATATTCTCTTCTACTTAGCAAATTCAATTTGTAATTAGGGCAAGAGTGCTGTATAATTTATTTGTGTTTAAAACTCTCATTATTTCATTATTTAACACAGTCATATTTCTTTCAGAATTTTAATTTAATCTCTTATTGTTTACAAAATTTCTGTTATACTGAGGTATAACTAAATGTTTATCAATTAGTCAAGTAACATAAGTTTACAAGGTCTAAAAATATAGATAAGTGAGTCAGTATTCAAATACATATTTCAAATTAAAACTTTACAATAAACCTAATTTCTGCAATATTAAAAAAAAATAAAATTTTTGTAATTTATTTTTAGAATTCTAAAATGCGTAACTAAACGAGAGTGCGTAATATCACGAGTACGTAAAGATGCGAGAGGTTACTGTACCAAGCTAAAAATTGTTACGTCATAAAGCATAAAATTATGTTTAAAATGTTTAAATTAGAGTTGAATAATACTCAGCTGACTTGAAGTTGTTTGTAAAACAAAACTGTTAAAACAAAAACATTTAAGGTAGTGGAATAGGTGAAAACTCAATAAGACTTATATGGGTGAAAACTCAATAAGACTGGCTAAGCAAGCTTCATTAGCTGTAAAATCTACCTTTAATAGCGTTTCGCTACGTGTTGTGTACAGCACCAACCACCCGCTTAACGGAATTGTGAAAGATGCCACACCTATCCATGATTTAAGTATTGTAGTATAGATATTTAATTGTCATTGCGAAAATGACTACGTAAGTCGAACATCTCAACGTTTCCACGTCCGGGGAGATCAGCATGTCACGAAAAAGCTAAAGAGGTTTGTTTTTAATGAAGACGTCAATCCGAAAGGTGAACAGTCATCTATCCAAGAGCACCTCCTCAACAACCCTGTTTATGCTAAGAACTACCTGGATTTTAGGTTCAAAATTCTATCTAGAGCGAGAAACACTTAACATCCCTTTTCTAGAATCTTTTTTTATCAGAACTCGTGAGCCGAAGATTTGCAAACAAAGAGATTTTTACAATTTAAAACTTTATAAATAGCGTGTTTTTAGTATTATTGTTGTCGTTTTTAGTACTATTCGTGTTGTTTATAATATACTTTTTATTTAATTTTGTTTTAGGTAAAATTTCTACTATCTTAAATGTTTTTGTTTAAACAGTTTTGTTTTACAAACAACTTCATGTCAGCTAAGTATAATTCAACTTTAGTTTAAAAATTTCAAACATACTTTTATGCTTTATGACGTAACAATTTCTAGCTAAGTATTTCAAAATTACTGTTTATAAATAAAATTGGCTATTTTAGTGTTGCCTAGTGTCTTTTCTCCAGGTTTTTAAAAGTACATATTTTTAGGTCGAACTTTGGTTTAAAGTTGAGTTTAAGAAAAAAAAATTTGTTAAATAGTATAAAAACATTGAAAAGATACTGTAAAGCTACTTCAAATGTGTTTTTAGTAAAAAAATGTAATGGTAAAATTTTTTTTTATCTATATGATACATTTTTTGTGTCAGATAGAAATTTTACTACTTAACATATAAAAATTGTTTAAAATTACAGGTTTTTCCAGGTTTTTCTTTCAAAATTTCACAAATTCCAGGTTTTTTAGCTTAAATTTTCAAATCCTTGGTTTTTTCAGGTTTTGATGTTTTTTGGCAACCCTGTTATATGGAGTTGTAGCATTATTAGCTTAATTAGTAGCATTTGTACAAATTGTTTTTAAGATATCATAAAATTGCAACTGTTACAATTAAACCTTATTCAAGATCTAGGTAATAAAAATTTACTGAGATTGTCAAAAAATCTTAAGACTGTCTAGATTTTTTTATTTCTAGACTGAGTTTATTAACTTATTTAGTACTACCTGTTAACTTATTAAAATTATTTATCGATACTTCATCAACATTATTTAGTAATAAAACATTACTTTAGTGAAATTTCTACTTACTTATAAAAATAAAAACTACTTTACAAACATTTTAAAAGCTATATAAAACTGAACAAAACTACTTTATCTTGATAAGAAAAAATAAACTTAAAAAAATCACTTGTTATTAAATTCTGTATATTTATTAACTTTAGTTGTTGTCTTACCTGTATGAAGTCTTCTTAGCAAATGAAGACTGTCAGTATGTGGCAAATATATAGTCCCGATGAGAAAATGGTCTTTTTGGCAATTTTGGTGTTTCGTAAAATTTGGTATTTTTGGCACTCTTCGTCTTTTTTAAATTTAAAACAGGGACAGCTTTGTAAAATATTTAGGGTTTTCAGAAATAAGCTTTAAAATAGATATTTTAATTTCATTTAAGTATTATGAAATTTTTAGACTTGAAATCAAACCAGAGGCGTGTGTCGACTAGTTTACTGTTTTCTGGGCAAACCGTGAAAAAAGAAGCTTATATTGTTTACTAAATACATTGTTTATAAACCAGTTTTGCTTATTTGCAATTTTTTTAGATATAGAATGTTAAAATAGTTACAAAGAATGACCAGAGTTAATTTGGCTTCTTTTTAAGTCAGATGAAATAACTTTTAGTTTAAAACTTTATTTTGATTTCAGGAAGAGTTGTTATTTTGAATTTTCACTTTTCACAAGAGAAAGTTTTTACTAAATTTCTTAAAATTGCCATCTTTATTAGCTAACAAATGAAAATAAGTGGTTTTTATGCACTTTTTATGAACTAGTAAGTACAGGTTGTTTCCAAAAATGTTTATGTAATATTAAGTTTTATATACATTTAGTTTATAGTAGTTTTTTTTTTGTGGAGCAAACCATATTCTTTAAACTACACAGCAATTAGTAATTTAGTTCAATGTTGCAAGATCAACACGTATACAATAAATGTTCAAGTTTTGATTCTTATAGATGACTAAAAACTGACCATATCATTTTAAGAACTTGTTAACGACATTAGTTTAGTAAAACTTCATCATTTTCTTTAAAATTAAATTCAACTTACAATCCTCTACATAATTTTTTTGTATATGTGTTAACTATTTGGTATATATCTTGCAATGTTCAACTTAGAGAGCTTACAAAACCAACATTTAGCCCCTACACCGTCAGGAAATACATGTAATTATCATTTGGTGATGTTTTCATATTATTAATTAACTTTTTTTGATTTATGTATTAACCACAGGGTTTCAACCTAAAATGCTAACTCCAACATAGTTTTTAACACCAAAGTTAATAAAACAGGAAAAATTGTTGATGGAACTGCATACTTAAAATTACACAGGCGTGATACTTTCTGGGGTTCTTATAATTTTACTTTTTAGGTGGTCAATTGAAATTTTAAGGTCTTAATAAGTTGTTAAAAATTTTTCCACTTTAGGCTAGTTTAACACTTTTTTTGAGCTAGTTTAAAACTTTGGTAGATATATCTTTATTAAACACTTTTTGAAAACTTCTGTTAAAAAGTGAGGTTATTTTAAAATATAAGGTTACTGTTTTATGTTTATCATTGTTATATGAAAGGGATATTGTAGTACTAAATTTAACTTTAAGTTTTACGTAAAAGTATAACTTTTTTAGACATGGGTTTTCGCAGAACTTTTCTTCATATTCAAAGTTTTTTTTTTAACAGCTAATTGATATTATTTTGAATTATTTTTATAATCTTAAGAAAATAATATATTTGTCTTACTTTTTTTGTACAGAAAAAGTTATTATTTTAATAGTTTTTCAATGTGAGATGGATACTTATTACTTTTGTTATTTTTAGAATAAAGTGGTATAAAAACTTTAAAAATTTATTTATTTAGATAAAGAAACTAATAATCTGACTATACTAAGTTAAAATATAAAAGCACATATTTTTGTTTATCTGATTTTATTTTAAAAATAAGGTTTAAAATGTTTTCAATTGTATTTATTTGTTTTCATACAACTATTTAATATTTTCTTTTATCATCATTTTTGTTTCTTAAAAAACCTTTGATGACTTTTATTTAATAATCTTGAATAACTATATTTTGAATTTACATTAAAAATTGACGAAAAACATTTTGTGAACATTGTTAACTAATCTTTTCATCTCATGAGCAATGTAGTAGTTCAATCAAAGTTACGGGAAACATGAAAAAGATTTAACAAAGTTGCTTTTAAAATTGTTCATAAACTTTCTCAATCTTTTACCCGTATTCGATACAAATTGCTTCATTTTTAGTTCGTTTCCTTCTTTTGGTTTTTCGGAAGTAGGTGAAATTCTATTAGATCTTAAAAACTTTAAATATTTAGAGGAAGCTTTTTTGTTTTTAGTAATCTTTTTAACATTTGAAACTGTATACGTTTCAGAGCTCGAACTTAAGATGCTATGAAGTGATTCCCATGTATCGAAATTGTTAGTTTTATCAGAAATAACATTTCTATCATTTAAAAAGTTTTCGCTGATTGAACTGGTGCTAGAACAACTTTCAAATCTATCAAGGTAGCTTGATTGTTCTTTATCGCAACTTTCTGTATTTACTTCTGAATCGCAGCAGTAGAATTCATACTTTGTTGCATCTGTGTATTTTACTTCTGATTTTTGAGCTTTGCTTTTTAATTGTCGGTATTTGGAATTGACACTTGTTTCAATACATGTTAAGTCAGTGTTTAGAGTTAAGAAACGTCTTTTAGGAAGACTAATATTTCTTTTGTTTTTAATTTCTTCTGACTTTTCAAAACTTTTTAGATGATTTTCGTCTTTCATCTTTATGCTATCTGTTTTACCTCCTCTTTTTGAGGAACACTTTGCTAGACTACTATCACCGTTATCTAAATAATTTTTTTCTGAATCTTTTATAATGTCTTTATTAGCATAATTAGGCAATTCTATAAGTTTACTATCATATTTTTCTTGCATTCTATCCGAGTTTTTAATAAAACTTTCTTGTATAGATAGAGAATTCTTTTTATTTTCTGTGTGTCTTTTAAAGCTTGGAACTGTTTGTGTTTCAGAGCTCGAACTTAAGATGCTATGCAATGATTCCCACGTATCGAAAGTGTCGATTTTATTAGAAATAACATTTCTATAATTTAAAAAGATATTGCTGAATGAACTGGTGCTATTAGAATTTTGCAGCTTATCAAGGTGACTTAGTTGCTCTTTGTCGCAACTTTCTGTATTTACTTCTGAGTCGCAGCAGTCAAATTCTCTTTCATATAGTTCTAATGCATATCTATGCTTTATTTTTGATTCCAGATATTTACTGTTTGATTTTGCTACCCGTTGAAGTTTAGGGAAAGCTGTTTCAGAAGATAACAACTTGTTTTTTGGAGCTAAACACTGTCTTTTCAGAGAACTAAAGTTTTGGTTACTCAAATAATCTTCTGAATTTTTAAGAAAATCTTCACATTTTATTTCCAGACTACCTATTTTCTGCTCATCATTTGAAAAACACAATGCTTTACTGTCTCCTTTATCTAAACACATTCTATCTGAATCTTTTATATAGTCTTCTTTTTCATAACTAAGCAAATCTTCTTTTAAATAACTCTTTACTTGATCACCTCTTTCACATTCAAACTTTTCTCCTACTACAATTGAACTTATTACCTTATTGAAAATGTTATCATCTAGTTTTTTCTCATCTTTATCGGGTTTTTTCGAGTTTATGTTGATATCATTTTCTGAGTTTTCTAACATATTGGTAATTTCTTTTCCAACCATTTGTAAGTTGGTGTCGTTTTTTCTCTTAACAAAAAAATCGTTTTCTACTAACTTACAGTCAGGTATTTTTCTTTCAAAGCTCTTGAATTGTGACAACTTTTCAGGAGTTTCTTTAATATAACATTTTATAGGATCGCTTTTAGGGTTATCTGCTGTTTCCTCATAAATTGTTGGCAAGATCTTAAGTTTTTTTATTCTCTTTTTAAGGTTGTAAACCTTTATGGGTTTGTAAAGAAGCTTCGCTTTTAGTTTTGTTAGTCTTAAGTTTATGCTATCAATGGTAGTTTTGTAACTCGACAAAAAATTGTCAATTAAATCAAGATCTATAGACTTAGCGTTGAATTTTGAATGAGTTTTCACTTTACCAACTTTATTCTTTGTTTTATCAATATTACTTCTGAAATTCCAGGAAAAAGAGTCATTAAAAGTATTATCTGGAAACTTTTCGTTAAACCTTGAGTTATTTTTCACTTTAACAACCTGATTTCTTAGAACTTTTGGAGTTGATTTAGTTTTGACTTGCAACTTTTTATTCTTATTTATTATCTTGTTTTGCTTCTCTTCCAAAACATTGTCTTCTTCAATTTCCTTCAAAACCAAGTCAACAAGCTCACTTATATCCATTTTATTTTCCTTTTTATTATCCATTTCACTATCCATCGTGTTTTTGAATATAAACTTTTTAAAATTAGTTAATTTTATTATCTTAATTAAGTTGACGTAATAATCATGGAATTAGGAACGAATATTAAATATTTGTTTGATTTGAATTTGGTTTTAATATTCTTTAGTTTAAAATAAATTTAGCAAATTTTTTAACCTAAGCACAGTATATTGTTAAAAATCAATACTTAGACTTTTTAGAGGTAATAAAGTCATTTTATTTAAATTCATTAATCAATAATTCTAAGCTTTTTTGGTATTTATTACTATAATATACATTATAAAATAAAAAAAGTTACTATAAGAGTTAACTATTTAGTTATGTGAAATACAAGAACTTTTGAAAAGGGTAGATTGAAAAATTTTAAGTTCGCAAAAAATAAAATAAACTGCAAAATGAATTCTTGTCTCAATTTTTTATTTAAAGTTAGTACCGAAAAGAAGTTATTTAGTTTTAGGTAATTTTATAACCAAAAAGTTATAAAACAAGAAATCATAGAGCACTAGTAATGATTAGTTATTAAATTAAGGTCCTAAGTGTAAGTTTTTACCACAATAGATTTCATTTTATTGTTACAAAAAGTATGTTTTTAGCTGAAAAGTATCTCGCTGGCCGCAAATTTTTGTTTTCTTGGCCGAAAACAACAGAAAGTGTTGGTAGATAGGTTTTAATTAAATTTCTTATGAAAGCAGAACGATGAGCTAAAATAATTTTAAACTCAATTATTTAATAAATTTAAGCCATGCTTATAAAGTTTTAAACATCAATTTAATTTAACACCGTTTGTACTTTATTTAAAATAACAAGAACTTATTCAAAACCTCATGTTTATAAAAAACTCTAAATAAAAGCACATAAAGTACTGATAAATGTAGTTAAATTTTTTTTTAAGTTACAAATATATAAGAGTTTTGATCGAAAAAACATTAAATTAGCAACTGAATATTTTTTAAAAGACTTGTCTAGTACTTTGTTGTTTAAAAACCATCTCAGCAGTTTTCCTGCATACTTTTTACGACTTGAAATACTAACTTTATGGTTGCAGGTTTTCAAAGTTTTCGCCAGGTTTTTCAACGTACACATTTTTGGGTCTATCTTTAGTTTATAGTTAAGTTTAAGGTAAAAAACTGTGCTATGTAGCATAAAAACGCTGAAAGGATACTGTAAAGCTACTTTAAGTATGTATTTTAATAAAAAAATATTTTGATGATGACAATTTTTTTTATCTATATGTTACTTTTTTGTGTCAAGTTGGAACTTTATTACTTAATATGTAAAAATTGTTTAAAAATCAGGCTACTTTAGTAATTTTTGTTCGAAATTCCAGGTTTTTTTTTTCAAATTTTCTCAAATTCCAGGTTATTCTAAGTTTCCATGTTTTTTTTTGCAACCTTGTGGTTACTATAATTTTTGTGATTTAGAAGGTAGAATAGATAAGTAATGCTAGTAAACATTATTTGTTAAATTTTCGTATTAAGTAAAGGATTTATAACGAAATTTACTAGTTAGTCAGTCAGTTTTTGTTTAAACTCAAAAAATAGTTACCGAAAATGTTGTTTGTGCATAACAATCTAGACTAATCTTTTTATGTATTTCTTTTCGTTTAATTGATAATACTTATGAGCATAACTCTATATTTGTTAATACTGTGTAGCTTGATGTGTTTCTTTCTCAACACTTTGTCCATTGAAAATAGTTGTGATCATTCGCAATTTATATATTGTCCAAAAATTATTAATTCCAAAGTTTAAAAAACTTTATACAATAATTGAGTTTTCAGCATATTTCGTTACTTTGTAAGCTTTTGAGTAAAAAATCTACATTTTATTTTAGCATGTTTGAATACTTATAAATATAACTCAATATTTGTTAATAGTGTATAGCTTGATGTCAATAGCGTTTTCTTCTCCAGCTAACTTCTTTTGACCAAATTTGTGATCGTTCACATTTGTTGCTCAAAAATTTACTTGGTGTAATATAAACTCAAGTGTTCTTATTAAGCAAAGTTTGTGTAACCTATACTCAAAATTTTTAATCACATATAAAATTTAGACTTTGTTTTATGTCATATTTCAACTTGACGCTTAAAGAAATACTTATATTGGAAAATTTTAGGTAATTAGATATTTTAAAGGACAGTTGATAATAAGTACTATTTTTTCACTATTTGCAATTAAAATGTCAAGGCTTTAATAAACTGGTTTTCATCAATATTTTAAACAATAAAAAAAGTTAGCTAAAACAACTTTTTACTATAAGTTTTGAAAAAAAAAATAGTGATAAACAGGCAGAATGGGTTTTTACAACTGTTTCTTTGTTATTGTGCAGGATTTTTTAAATTAGTTAACCTATCAAATAAATACGGTTGTATTTTTTTTATTTCTTCTAAACTTACCACTGATTCTTTTAAAGCTATAACTCCTAAAATCTATATGTGAGTTTTAATTATAAAAATTATAATAAATACAGCATGTTTATTGTATCGTTAAATGTTTGCGAACATTAAATTTAAACATCTTTTGTATAAGAATGAGAGCTAAAAATTTTTAAACATTTTGCAAAATAAGTTCGACTGGTTAAATCAGGTTGTAAACTATAAAAGCTCATTAAAAAGTTATCCCAAAAATATCATTTATATTTCATACTTAACATTACAAGTTATAAATTTTGTACCTTGTCTAGGACACCGTGTTAAAACTTCTAACTATTTATCAAGCAATCTAAGCTCTAGGATTTTCAATAAAATTCAAATGCAAGCAAGAAATATGCCAACATAATTAAAAAAAAAACTATTAAAAAATATAAGTTGTTTTTTTTTCTGCCAACTATACATACTTAATCCAAATTTTAATATCATTTTATTAAAGTTATCAATACTAGAGTTGTTTTAATGTATTAACAAATTTTCCAATATTTTTTTTATGATTTAAAACAAATAATAGTTACCGTCTGTAGTGGATATTACAACAAACTTGCAACGAGTTTGTTTATAAAAAAAAATATGTTACTAAATTAGTCAAATAACTAAAACAAATAGATAAACTCAGCAAACTGAATTAAACTCTGTAAAAACTTAACTAAACACAGTGATTAAGAAAAATATAATAAGTAGTGGACACATAAAGCGACAAAAACTAATACTTTTCGATTTCTTAAATGTGTAAATTTAGTTTCAAAAGAAAGTTAAATTTAAACTGGAGATCTAAAAACTATTTAACATAATTAAAATAGAAAACTAGCTAGAAAAAAAAAACTTATTGAACAAACTAAATAGTATGGAGAAGATATTAAAATTAAAACATATTTTAAAAGCCATATAACTAAATAATAAACTCCACTACTTTGGGTAGTTAGCAAAATTTAGTATGATTGAATAAATAAACAAATATAAAAAAAAATTAGACTTTAAGTAAAACAAACAAACACAGTTTTTGTAGAGACATTTAAAATACTAAGTAAAAAATTTATAAGAGCTGTATTTAAAAATCGTTTAGTAAAACTTTTAGTACTTTAAAAATGCCAAAAGTTTTCAGCATATAAAACAAATGAAAAAAATGTAATAAATAAAGTCAACTTTTAAAACAAATACAAGATCAGCAAAGTTCAAAAATATATAATTTTATAAGCAAACTTTGTATATTAAAAAAAGTCACCTGAAACAAAAATATTTTTCATATATTACGTTACAAACAAGACTACCTTAACTCTATGAACAAAAAATTACAATCATTTATTTAGAAATTTATTGGTTTTTTTCAAGCTTTTTAACAAGAGATAAACTACAAACAATTAAGCTTGCATCCTTAAAAACTAAAAAATCATATAATTCAAGTACCTCACTACATGATGCACCAAATACTGACAAGTCATGTACATAATTCGATGATGTTTTATTCCATGATGTACATGATAAACAAAAACTTCCAACATTAAAATACATCAGAAACTGACGTTGAAAATTTCCTTCGCCTTCCGCATCCTCTCCCTCATCGCCTCCTCGCGCGTCTCCTTCTCCCGCAGCAGCGCCTTCATCTCCTCCTCCACCTCTCCCACCTCCCTCTTCAGCCGTTCCACCTCCGCGCTCCTGTTCCGCTCCATCGTCCGCATCTGATCCAGGTGCTTCTCGTTCGCCGTTTCCAGCTGCCTCCTTATCTCCTCGTCTATCTCGTTCATCTTGCCGTTCATCACCTTCAACGCCTCCAGCGCTTCGTCCCTGCGATGACACAAGTATATTATAAGTATATATATATATATAAAATAATGTGGTTATTCAAACTTGAACACCTTCTACAGATCCACTTGAAGGGCTTTTAATTAGTTTGTTAGAAAAATACGATTTTAAAATACTAGTACTTATGTTTCATAAAGCTTAAACGCTTTAATCATCAGCAAGTAAAGTTACATATATATAAATGTTTATAAAATATTGGCATACAATAAAATCCATCATTAGCTTGAGTTTTATTTTTTATGCGGTTCTGGGTGAAGAAGACAAACTTTTATACCAATACTGCTAATTAATCAAAATCAGTACTTATTGCTTTTTATTTTCAAATAATTGTATAAACTTGATATGTTTGGTTCTTTTTGTAAATAAATGTAGCGTAAAAGTAGTTGCTAAATCAAATATCAAGTAATTATTTCACCACCTCTCTTGTGCGAGTTTTTGTTCCCTCTCCTTGTTGTTGGTTGTTATCGATTTTATTTTACCTTCGAACTTGGTGAGCATGATGCTCGTGTGTTCCCATTTATCCTGCAGCTTCTTGTTCTTCCCACAAACTTCTTCATACTCCTCTTCTTTTTGCATGTACCTGTTTTATTAAAATATCAGATTTATAAGTTTTAAAAGATTTAATAACTTTACAAATACAAATATGCGGTCGATTCATTTAAGTTTACGTTTTTAATATTACTTTTCGTTCAACAGAATTTTAAACTTTAAAATGAAGTACTTCTTAATTACGTTAATACTAAAACTAAAATAAAGTTAAAGATTAACTCAGTAGATAGAATAATTTTAAAAACAGAAAAACTTTTTATAAATATTTAATAAAGTAAAGAGCTGTTATACAAATTTTATAATAAGAATTCATGGCTTGAGAATTCTCGTAAAACTTTAAACTAAATGAAAGTTTGTTTTAAAATTAGATAAAATTTAAAAATCCCTTAAGTACAAAATTTAATCACAAATTTATGTTCTACTTTGACATATGGGCAATAAATAGTACATTTGTGTTTTTACAAAGTTTTAATAAGAACACTTTGATCCACATTGAAAAATTTAAATGTTAAATAAAATAAAAACATTAAAAAAAAGTCCAAACACAAAAAAGACAAGGTAATTAACCTTAAAGCCTAAAGGATTTCAAACGCTTTAAAATGTTTTAATACGGAAATTAAAAGTTAAAAATAACAATCATGAATGAGTTAAAAGGATGTCAATAAAATTAGGTTGTACACATTAGTATTTTCAAACCAACAAAATAATGCTTAAAAAGTTTATAAATACAAACTTTTCAAATGCAATTATCAAAACTTTTCAAACAAAAAAGTAATTTTGTGAATAAACAACTGTAAGGTTGTCTTCTTTGAAAGAATTGTTTTATTGCTCTTTTTTATGATTAAATTCTAAACTTTGAGTCCTTACTTATCACTAGTATATTATTTTCTTAAGTTTCATGAAAGTAGCTTGGGAGCAAGCATGTAAATAATGAAAATTCAAGTAACAAACATTTAAAATTTTGTTTATTAAATGTGAACATGTTCATATTTTAAAATTTCTCAACTTCTGCGTCGAAAGTTGATTGGAAATCGAAAAGCTAAGATTTAAGGCCATAGGGGGGGAGGGGGGGTAAACTATGTTTTATACAAGTTGATTTTATTTTATAGAGATTTTTCTAAGCTTCAAGATGCTTTTTATCGTTTAAAAAAATTCGAATTATTTTTTGAGATATGACCAGTCAAAGTCGGGCTGCATAATAGGTTCCCTATGGGAAGAGAAAACTAAAACAGTGAAAAAAGACTATTTCATTTAAAACCTACCCCTCCTACATTTTACAAGCAATGTTCTTCAAACTTTTACAGTCTAATCTTTATACAATAACAAAAAAACGTTACTTTGGAATTTAAATTTTTTTTTGTTAAAACACTTTTTTTTTTAATTTTTGTGATAAAATTTTTACTTTTCTAAATTACTAAGATTCTAAAGTAATATTTTTTCCTTTTATTATAAGGAACGTTTCCTGAAAATTTGAAGAAGATTGCTTGAAAAATGAAGGAGGAGATAGATTTTTAGTGAATTTTAAAATTTCCGAGAAAATTGACCCCGAAAAATTTGCGGTCCATACGTTTATATAGGAAAATTTTTACAAAAAACAAAATATCTCAAAAGTTAAATGATATTTTTGAATTCTATAAAAACTGGCTTGTAGTTTGTACTTAAAGCTTTCATATAAAAGCCAAATTTAATTTTTGTAAAAAAAAAGTTGGATCCCTCCCCCCTATGGCCTTAATATATTTTTACTACAAAAAATAAACCAAAGTTAAGCTCGTAACCTGCTCTTGTACTCCTCTTTCCTTTCGAGGATCTGATCTTTTTCCTTGAGGCAATCATCGAGATCTTGCTGCAAAGTCTTCACTTCGTCCCTTAAAATCTTCTCCTGATCGATCTGGCTCTCAAGCTTGTCTCTTATCTTTGTTTTGATTTTTTAAATTTTAACACAAGTATTTATTGTAACCGTAAAACATACTTTGTATTAAGTTTTGTTTTTTGTCTAAATTTTAAATTTGATACTGAAATTATTAAAAAAGTTACAGTTTCAAAAACATTGATATTTTATTTGTAATATTTAAATATTAATATATATTTCTTTTGCTTTTTTCAGAAAATTAATTTGATATACTAACAAAGAAATTAATTGTTCATAAACACTCATTAAATTTTTTTACAGATCCATTTTTATTCAAAAAATTAAAAATCAAAAGACTACCTCATTATCTTTATAACTCAAAGCTTCTTTCATCTTCTTGATCGTCTCGGTTTGATCTTCGACAATCTTCGTTTTTATTCTCAAAGAGTCCACATCTTTCTCATTACTCTTCCTCAGCGAGTTGATTTCCGACTTCAGAGTGTCAATTCTCATTTCCAGCCTTCCTCTGTCCTTTGCAAGTGATGAACTCTAAAAAAAATGTTTTGTTTAATTTTATTCAAAATACAAAGAATTACAAAACACCTGACCATTAAAGATAGAATGTAACAGTGATTAATATAATGTAAAACAAGCTTATTGTAATTTCAAGATATAATAAAGAATTATTACTTTATTAATAAAAAGTTACCTTAACATAAACGTTTGACTTTCAACTTGAAAATGTAAAAACACTAGTAGTAAAGCAAGAACTACTTTTTATTTTACAGAGACCTTACTTAGAGTTGGTTACAAACTAACTTACTTCAATTGTATAATATTATACATTGTTAACCTGTTGTGCAAGTTCGATTCCCCATACTTTTTTCTCTTCTTTCAATCCTTCTATAACAGACTGAAGCGCTGTAGATTGGCTGAAGTATTTTGTTTTATCTTTCTTCAACAACTCTATCTGCACACATCTGGTATAATTAGCACACTTATAAAGTTTTGATCAAATATATTATATATATATATTTATTTATTTGATTGTATAAAAACTATAGGGTTATACGAACGTTTCATATATGAGATATATAACCTCACACACTCATCAGTAAACCTAAAGTTTATTAAAAATGTTCAACAGAAATTTAGAACTTGAAAATTACTTATTTTATTTTTTAATCAAATTAATATTTAGCTCTATATCAATTTGTCGAGTACTATCGACCAGAACTTTTTTTAAAAACTATTAATATATTTATAAGGTGTTATATCTCAAGAAATTTTTCAACCAAAGAATTTATTTAACACTATAAAGGAGTTAAATTATGGGTAAAGATATTTTATGTTATTTTTTAATAAAAATTTACATTAGTTCTCATATAAAAAGCAAGTATAACTTAAAACAGTATTTACTGAATATATCAATTAAAATCAATACTTGAGATATTTTTAGTTTTGTAAGATAAAAAGTTTTCATACAAACATATGGACCATAATCTTTTTATTGTAAATTTTCTGAAAATATTAAAAAAAAAAATAAAATCTATATAATACCTAAAGACCTCAAGTTTCAGGAAAGTTTCCTTATACGTTTGAAACATTTGTATTGTTGAAATTTTTTAGTCAAACAAAATTTAAAATTTACAGAGTTGCCACTTCTTTTTAGCAAATTTTCTCCAGTTTTCAAAGTTTCCTCCAGGTTTTTGAAAGTACACGTTTTCGGCTCTATTTTTAGTTTAAAATTTAGTTTAAGGTAATAACTGTTTTAAAACGTATTATAACAATATTGAAAGGCACTGTAAAGCTACTTTAAATATTGTTTAAATAAAAAAAAATTGATGATGACAAAAAATTTTTATCTTCGAGATAATTTTTTGTTTCAAATCAAAATTTTACTACTAAAAATGTAAAAGTTGTTTAAAATTCCAGGTTATACCAGATTTTTTGTGATTTTTGATTAAATTTTTAAGTATTTCTAGATTTTTTATTTTAATTATCAAATTCAAGGTGTTTTAGCCTTAACTGTCAATTTCCAAGATTTGTTGCAAACCTGAGTTTAGGCTAAAAAGGATGTATATAGATTTTTTTACCAAAATACTACTTTGTAACACTAAAAAACTAAACTATTCTTTATTACTGAAATTATAACCACTTTTGAGTATAAATAAAAACGTTATGCACAAACAAACTAAACATCCTCACTTGTTTTTAATTTCTTCATTCTTTTCATCAACGACCTTCTGTATTTCCTTGTACTGGCAAACGACGTCGAACTTGCACTTGTTCAACTCTTCAATCCTCACCTTCTGCTGCTTGACCACGTTGGAAAGTTCCACGATGAGCGACTTGTTGCGCTCGTCCTGGCACTGAAAGTTGTGCAAGTGGTGCTCGTTCGACCCTTGCTGCTGGGAGACTTCCTCGTACCTCTGCATCAGCTGCTTGTATCTGAGGTGACAAAAAACAGTTGTTAAAACAATGTAACTCTTAAACTTGTACTTACAAGTATCTAATTGTTACTGAGAGTTTTCTAACATTTAAAATATAAATTGATTCTTGTTGAAAGCATAAAGAAAAAATATAAAATACTAATTATTTATTCTTAAACCACAGTTGACATAAGGAACAAAAAAAGGGGCAGTGAATTCTTTTTACATTAAAACGGTAGTAAAATATATAGTTGCAGTTCTACTGCTCTCCTCTTGTTTTGATCCTTAAAATAAATAAAATCTCACCTGTTGGACTCAATGACGAGAGCCTCTCTGAACTCGTCTTCCAAGTCTTTGTACTCCGCTCCCATCTTCATGATCGTCTGGTTCAATCCCAGCAACTCCTGCTGATGCCTCTTCTCTTCCCTGTTCACCTGCACGTAGACCGCGTTGTGGAACTCCGCGCTGTCGGCGGAAAACAACTTGCTGATGGCGTCTTTGTGATCCAAGTCTTTCTTCAGCATCGCCTTTTCAAGCCCTGTTACTTTGTCTTGCATTTGCTTTATGACGTCACAGCTTTCGTTGAAGGACTCTTTCACTTTGTTGTACTCGTTTTCAGCTATTTTCAGTTTTCTGCTAAACCTGCCTTTTAAATTTTCATTAAACTTTTTCACTTCATTAAACTTAGTCTCGGTTTTGTCCAATTTGCTTTGTGTTTCCCTAAAACAGTCATTCAAGCTCATGTTTTTAGACTTAAGTTCTTTCTGTTTAACGGCTTGTTCCTTTAGTTGTGTCCTGAGCAAGTCAATATTTTTCTTTTGCTTGACAAGCACATCTTTCATCCTGTCAGCTGTTTCAGTGGCCATGTCCTTGATGTTTGCGTTCTTTTCTCTTTCCAACTTCTCAATTTTCAGTTCTGTCAACAGCTTCTGATTGGCCTCTTCCGCTTTGAACCTTCTGTCCCTTTCTGCTTCCAGTTCTTTGTATATTTCGGAAAAAGTGCAGTTTTCACAGCCAGCTAAAACTTTTTCTCTCACAGGCGGCCTCTTTGTTTTTGGTATTTTAGAAACTAGTTTTCTCCTCGGCTTGTTGACAGGCTTCTTTTTAACTTCTTCAGCAAATGAAGTGTCTGAAGTCTGACTCATTATGTTGTTACTAGACTCTGTCAAAATATTTTTGGCGCTGCTTACATAATCAGTGCTGGAGTTAGTCTTGTACTTTCTGCTCTCATGCTCGCTCTTCCTGTTTTTAATCACTGCGTCTATGCTGGGAGTGGTAATCAGCTTCAGCTCGAGCTCTTTTTCCTCTTGCTCCTGCGGCTCGGGCGAAGTGGCGTGCTCTTCAACGGGTACGGCATCGATCAGGTGGTCATACATCTCCTCCAGCATGTCGGCATCATCATCCGTGAAGTCCACCATCTTATCGTCCCTGTCGACGCGGTCCAGGGACATGAGCTGGGGCAGGCGCTCGAAAACGACTTGCCGGTACTCTTTCTTCTCGCACAGGGGGTTGGACTCGCCCTGCCACGACAACACGAGGTGCTTCATGTAGACCAGGCCGTTCAAGCACTGCACCACGTGGTCGACGCTTTCCAGCTTGTTTCCGTGCAGCTCCACCACCTGAACCTGGTTGTGCTCGCCCCCGTGCAGGTCCAGGAAGCCGTGCAGGTATTTCAGGTTGTTGTAGGAGAGGTTTACGTGCCTCAGCTGCTTCAAGCTTTCCAGGGAGGCGACCGTTTCTATCTCGTTGTTGGCCAGGTTGAGCGTTTTCAGGTTGGGCAGGTTTTCGATTCCTCGCAGGCTTTTCAGGTGGTTGGAAGACACGTCGAGCTCTTCCAGGTTGCGGAAGTGCTGGAAGGAGGAAAGGTCGGAGAAGTTGTTTAGGTGGAGGTTCAGACTTTTGAGGGTGAGCGCATCGTGGTCCACTCCTCGCAGTGAGGACAGCCCTTGTCCGAGTAAGTTTAACCTTTCCATTTGCATTACACTGACATAATTAACTATCTGTGGAAAAACGAACTCTTATAGTTTATGCAACTACAAACAAAATAAAGGTTATCAAGGTGTTTCAAAAGTTTTAAAAACTTAATTTAAGCTTGTAGCAGTAGTATTAAGAAAGTATTTATTGTAAATTACATAATTTTAAGCAACTTATACTGAAGAAAACTATTAAAAAAAACCATGTTAGTTTCGAATTGTCTTTTAACTAAGAATAAATCACTTTACTTTTATTTAAAATAGTATTATAGAATTTCACACAAATAGTTATACATAAATTTATCTAAACAACCATTCATCCCTTTTTATCTTATGTTATATCCGAAGAAGTCTTGCTCCATAAAGTACCAAACACGTTTAAACAACTATTTGCCTAACCTTTTGTATATATACATCATATACTTGTTTAACTAATTTGAGTTTGAAGCATAGAGCACTTTGAAACAATTTTTTTAATAACACAGCATTATCTAATTAATATTTTTTTGTTAAGTAATAATGAAAATAGAAAGGCTCGGCACAAGAAGTCGTAGTTGCTACTGGTGAGGTTTTGGTAGGACAAATGTTTAACTAGTCTATAAAAAAGACTAGTTAGTCAGTCTATATCAGCGTTTCCTAAATGGTAAACATTGCCCCCTTGGGGACGATTCAGGTTATCAGGCGGTAATTGTAGCATAATTAAACAATAGCTCATTTTACTGCTCATTAGTGTCGTTCATATTATGTATGTGTGTTTATATTTATGCTTATTATCGTTTCAGATTTTTCATCCTTAATTAAGTTTCTATACACAAGTCACTTTATGGAAAATCTTTTAAACTTATAATGGTTGTAATAGAGTGTAATAATAATTCATGGATGCAAGTTCAAGACACCATATCACCCATGTGTTCATCAAAAGCTGTTGTAATACCAAATATACCTCAACTGATTAGGCCAAGAGTTGACCTGAGGAATAGCCAAAAAACATAGCTTGCCTTCATTCGCAGGTGGGAGCTATTCAAAACTGGGGCAAACGTAAGCAGCCAAAATGCAAGCATACAGCTTTTTTAATGCAGGCATGACAAACTTGGCGATTTTATGTTAGCAAATGATCCTAGGCTGATGGCTTAGTCGGAAGAGTATGTAGCTAAATTGATGGAGTCAGTAGCAGTGATAAAAGTTCTAATTGGGGCCAAAAGGGCAGAACTTATGAGCTTACATCAAGAGCACGATGAAGCATTTAGAACATTTGCAACCCGTGTTTGCAACAAATCAGAAACTTGTAATTTACAACTGTTAGTGAAGGTAAATGTGGTAAGAAGAATATGACAAGTTAGGAAGAACAGTAAGAATATTTTAGTTTTAAGTGTCTTAAATCTTCCCTTGGTTGTGTGATGTTCTTTGTGATTTTTTTGTCTTTATCGATCGTTTTAAATAAAAAAGTTATTTTTATTTAACAAAAAAATCTACAAATTTATTAGTAAACGTTTTATTGCCTAAAGTACTTTCAAAATCTTCTTCAGTAGACAATTAGAACTGATTAATTCAAAATTTTCTTGCATATAAAAGTTCAAAAAAAGGATATTATTACGTAACTATAAATCAAGTTTTAAGGTAAACTATGTTTTAAAAGTCTGTCTTTAAAAAGTTTTTCAAATAGTAAATCTTATTAGTATCTCTAGTTTAAACTGGCAAAAACTAATTGAAATAAAATATAAAATAAAAAAATATGAAATAAAATCAAAGACAAAAGACTAAAAGAAATTAAATTGTTAAACTTTGATGTGTTTGATTTAATGTTTTATAATATTTTAGAATGTAAAATCAAAATAAATAAATAAAAATAGTAATCGAGCTTATTGTTGGTTGAAGTTAAAAAATCAAAAATAAATAGAGTAAATAATCATAATAAATAAGTCGATAAAAGTAGTAAGGCGTATAACCTTAACTTGTTAAGTTATTTAGAAATGTATAATCAAAAAATTTTATAAATATTAAAACATGTTAAATAATAGTAACCTAGTCAATTATCTGTAAAGTGGTAATATAGTTTTGTTTATATTTATTGTTGCTTCGAGTTTATTGATCCATTTACTTTCTAAAAAATCTAAGTCTGAATAATTTTTAGTGGTGTCTACAAAGATAATTGAAAAAGCTTCTTTTAAATCTTTTTTTGATGTTTTGTGTTTTTTGGCGTAATGTATTTTAAGTGCTGCTCTATCACTAACATCATCTGTGGTTGTACTCTTCCAGATGTGTCTGTGAGAGCACCATCTTTGCGAAAAGGACGTGATTGTCTGGCCGACATAGAACTCTTCGCATTCACTACATTTTGCCACATATATCCCAAAATTTTTGCAATTTAAGTTTTTTTTCAATTTTATCGTTTTTCTGTTTTTTAACTTTACTAAGCTTGTTTTCTTTACCATTGTATCTTTGCAAAGCAAACATTTACCACAAGGGGATGAAATTCCTTCTTCATTATTAACTTCATGAGCTAATTTCTTGTAGTTAGTTAGTAAAGTTGCAATAGTCTGCGGTCGTTTGCATGTTATCATTACGTTTTGATTCAGTTGTTTTTCTCTTTCTGTTAATTTAAGCAAGTTTGGAAAGATTGTCGTCCAAATGCTTATGTTTTTGTTACATTCCTTCGTTCTTTTTGATGGTGGTCTGAACCGATCTTTCCATTTTTCTGTTTTTTCCAGCATCTCTACAACTAAACCCTCGCAAAAGTATGATTTTATGCACTTATCTTTTAATAGTTTCAAAGCTTCTAAATAGTCACAATCCCGTTCACACAATCTTCTTAATCTTATAGATTCGCTAAATACAATAGATTTGTAAATTGAGCGAGGATGATAAGATCTTCCATTGATGTAAACCCTATTGATAGCGGTAGGCTTTATGTAGTTTCTTACATAAAACCCGCGTTTTTCTTCTTCATCTATGATGTGATTTACATCTAAAAACTCCAACTCTTTGTTTTTACTTTGGTGAGAAATTTCTCTAAAAATAAGTTTTAAATCATACTTTTGAAACACAAATTTAAGTTTGTCTTTGATATTATCTGTGGTTGTTTTTGCTTGGGTAAAAAAGATAATGTCATCGATATAGCGCTTGAAAAGTATTGATGTTTTTTAAGTTTTTTTAACTTGTAAAATTATATGATGTAGCGCAATATTGGCAGTTGAAACAAAATTGTTATCTCCGGTAACAATTCCGTTTACTTGCGAATAGAATGATGTTCCGTTTTGCACTACTACATTTTCTAAACAAAACATTGTAAGATCGACTAAAGTTTTACTTACTTGTTTTGAATAGTTTGTGCACTTTTCAATTGCATTTGACAAACTAATTTTAACTAATTCTCGACTTATGTTAGGGTATAAGCCTTGTACATCTGCAGCGACTAAAAATATTTTTTGTTTATTCAAATAATTTTGCGGTAGACTTTTTTTCCATAAATCTAAATCTTCTAAAAAACTTTTGCTGTCTTTACAGTATTCATTTACATCATATTTACAAAAATTGATACTTATTGGTTTAAATAACATTTTAAATAACAATAACTAAATGAAAATAATATTAAAAAGCATTTTGAAAACATACGTGAAAAATTTAATGACTCGATTATAAATTTACATAAACTAAATTGCATAGATAATAAAATTTTAAGACATACAATCGGAATAAAACATAAAAATGGTATTTACTCAAAACTAAAAGGAACAATGGCCAAACACTTTCACTGTAACGAACCTGCATATGCTTACCCACTGTTTAAAACGCATAAATTAAACAACTCAGAAGTTTTGAATACAAACATTTTTGAAATACCAACTCGACTAGTACAATCTGCAGGTAACATAACCACTTCAAGAGTTACAAGCTTTTTAGAAATGTTATTTAAACCAATAAGTATTAATTTTTGTAAATATGATGTAAATGAATACTGTAAAGACAGCAAAAGTTATTTAGAAGATTTAGATTTATGGAAAAAAAGTCTACCGCAAAATTATTTGAATAAACAAAAAATATTTTTAGTCGCTGCAGATGTACAAGGCTTATACCCTAACATAAGTCGAGAATTAGTTAAAATTAGTTTGTCAAATGCAATTGAAAAGTGCACAAACTATTCAAAACAAGTAAATAAAACTTTAGTCAATCTTACAATGTTTTGTTTAGAAAATGTAGTAGTGCAAAACGGAACATCATTCTATTCGCAAGTAAACGGAATTGTTACCGGAGATAACAATTCTGTTTCAATTGCCAATATTGCGCTACATCATATAATATTACAAGTTAAAAAAACTTAAAAAACATCAATACTTTTCAAGCGCTATATCGATGACATTATCTTTTTTACCCAAGCAAAAACAACCACAGATAATATCAAAGACAAACTTAAATTTGTGTTTCAAAAGTATGATTTAAAACTTATTTTTAGAGAAATTTCTCACTAAAGTAAAAACAAAGAGTTGGAGTTTTTAGATGTCAATCACATCATAGATGAAGAAGAAAAAGGCGGGTTTTATGTAAGAAACTACATAAAGCCTACCGCTATCAATAGGGTTTACATCAATGGAAGATCTTATCATCCTCGCTCAATTTACAAATCTATTGTATTTAGCGAATCTATAAGATTAAGAAGATTGTGTGAACGGGATTGTGACTATTTAGAAGCTTTGAAACTATTAAAAGATAAGTGCATAAAATCATACTTTTGCGAGGGTTTAGTTGTAGAGTTGCTGGAAAAAACAGAAAAATGGAAAGATCGGTTCAGACCACCATCAAAAAGAACGAAGGAAAGTAACAAAAACATAAGCATTTGGACGACAATCTTTCCAAACTTGCTTAAATTAACAGAAAGAGAAAAACAATTGAATCAAAACGTAATGATAACATACAAACGACCGCAGACTATTGCAACTTTACTAACTAACTACAAGAAATTAGCTCATGAAGTTAATAATGAAGAAGGAATTTCATCCCCTTGTGGTAAATGTTTGCTTTGCAAAGATACAATGGTAAAGAAAACAAGCTTAGTAAAGTTAAAAAACAGAAAAACGATAAAATTGAAAAAAAACTTAAATTGCAAAAATTTTGGGATATATGCGGCGAAATGTAGTGAATGCGAAGAGTTCTATGTCGGCCAGACAATCACGTCCTTTTCGCAAAGATGGTGCTCTCACAGACACATCTGGAAGAGTACAACCACAGATGATGTTAGTGATAGAGCAGCACTTAAAATACATTACGCCAAAAAACACAAAACATCAAAAAAAGATTTAAAAGAAGCTTTTTCAATTATCTTTGTAGACACCACTAAAAATTATTCAGACTTAGATTTTTTAGAAAGTAAATGGATCAATAAACTCGAAGCAACAATAAATATAAACAAAACTATATTACCACTTTACAGATAATTGACTAGGTTACTAACATTTAACATGTTTTAGTATTTATAAAGTTTTTTGATTATACATTTCTAAATAACTTAACAAGTTAAGGTTATACGCCTTACTACTTTTATCGACTTATTTATTATGATTATTTACTCTATCTATTTTTGATTTTTTAACTTCAACCAACAATAAGCTCGATTACTATTTTTATTTATTTATTTTGATTTTACATTCTAAAATATTATAAAACATTAAATCAAACACATCAAAGTTTAACAATTTAATTTCTTTTAGTCTTTTGTCTTTGATTTTATTTCATATTTTTTTATTTTATATTTTATTTCAATTAGTTTTTGCCAGTTTAAACTAGAGATACTAATAAGATTTACTATTTGAAAAACTTTTAAATGACAGACTTTTAAAACATAGTTTACCTTAAAACTTGATTTATAGTTACGTAATAATATCCTTTTTTTGAACTTTTATATGCAAGAAAATTTTGAATTAATCAGTTCTAATTGTCTACTGAAGAAGATTTTGAAAGTACTTTAGGCAATATAACGTTTACTAATAAATTTGTAGATTTTTTTGTTAAATAAAAATAACTTTTTTATTTAAAAAGTTAGGAAGAAGAAATAAAAGATGTGATGCTTGCAGGTATAGGTGATGGTGATATTAGAAGACAAGTTCTTAGCACTAAAGATTTCTTATCTAGTTCATTGTTTATTGAAAGCAAGGAAATTGGTAGGTATGGAACGGAAAACTGACGTATTGAATCAGGGGTATCTTCCTTTCGATGTCTGAATAAGCAATGTCTCAATGTGGGAGATAAGCCTCAGTATGTCGTTTGTCAAAGCTGTAAGAAATTATTCTTTCCATTCAAACAAATGGGAACTCAGCATGTAAAACCTTTCAGATACTGTTTGTTTTGTTGGTGCAAACTTTCAAGAAAGGTTAATGCTGTTCAAATTCAAGATGGTAATTTCTGTTTTATGCAACAGTATACCCAGATAATGTCTTTACACGCTGATGAACAGATTATGTTGAATAACATTATATTTGAAAGAAAAAAATTGCGCCAAGTCAAATTCTTAGACCATCCACGTGCATCAATTAAAATTACTAAATACAGCACAAATAAGTTTATTGTGATAAATGCATTAGCTGATACTGGTGTAAAGTAAATTCTTTGGGGATGGAAAGACTTTCAAGATACTGGTTTTGGCTAATTTACTTGCTGTATCCTTCACAATTAGTGCTGTTAAGGGCATAGGGGGGTAAACACTCTTTTTTGGTTTTTGATCTTATTTTATATAGTTTTTACTAAGCTATAAGATGCTTTTTACAGATTTTAAAAATTCTAAATAATTTTTGAGATATAGCCAGTCAAAGTCAGAGGCAACAGTAGGATCCTTATGGGAGGCGCAAACTAAAACAGAAAATAACTAGAAATCACTAAAAATCTATCTTCTCCTACGTTTTTAGAGATAACTACCTCAAACTTTCAGGAAGTGTTCCTTGCAATATTTAAAATATTCTGTCCGAACAGATTTTAAAAAAATTAAAAAATAAAAATTTTATAACAGAAAAATGTTCTTTTTGTTTATTTTTTATATAAAAATATTTATATTTTTTAATTTTTTTAAAATCTGTTCCGACAGAATTTCCTCAATATATCAAGGAACATTTCCTGAAAAATTGAGGTAGTTATCTCAAAAAACGTAGGAGAAGATGGATTTTTAGCAAAATATTGTTTTAGTTTGCACCTCCCATAAGGAACCTATTGTTGCCTCCGACTTTGACCGGCTATATCTCAAAAATTATTTTTAATTTTTAAAACCTGTAAAAAGCATCTTGTAGCTTAGTAAAAACTATATAAAATAAGATAAAAACCAAAAAAGGGTGTTTACCCCCCCCCCCCCTATGCCCTTAATGAATAACCAATAAAAATTTTAGGAGCATTTAAAGCTACCTTAGTGGAACATCTCCAAAGAATCGGGTAATCAGCTGCAATGATGCTATGTCAGCAACCCAATAACTGGATTTTTGTTTTGCATCAAACAATGGTTGAGCTGCTAGTCATCCGTAATGATTTTCCCACTGTTGGTTTTCAGCAGCCTCATCAGTATTTTCATTTTGATTCAAAATTAAATGAAAAAGATCAAAGTAAGCTGAACTCAATTGATGCAACCTACAGTTGCCCAACAAAAATAAAAGTTACAGAGAAGGCCCAAATAAAGGTTTACAGCAGAGATTTACTGTCAATGAAGAAACCTATAGAAATTTCTTTCTAGATAACCCCAGATATCATTGCCTGATCGGAAAACAATAAGAGAACTTAGAGGCTTCCACCCAGGTGGTTAGAACTCTTTTAAACCACTGTTCGAAATTCATGCCAACACCATTCAAGGACCATAGCACGGAAAGTTTTTTTGGTGGCAGACTTCGATAGAAGACCGCTGAAAAAATACAAGATCTTTCAATTCAAGAACAGGGACATGAACTTAAATTGGAAAGATTTCAAGACGCCTACCAACCATATTTACCACAAAAGTTATCTGATCCTCCTACAAGTCCTTTTGAAAAGATATTTGCAGATTTTTTTCAGTTTGATAGAAACAATTTTTTAGCAGTGGGTGACAGATTGTCAGGCTGATCAGAAGTATTTTCTACACCTAGCAGAACCTCTCAAGCAGGTTCGTGTGGGTCGATTAAGTGTCTTTGAGACTTATTTTTCAGGTTTGGAGTACCTGAGAAGATATAGAGCGATGGTGGTCCAGAGTTCTTGTCCAGTTCAACAAGAAATTTTTAAAAACCTGGGATGTTACAAATCGAACAGCTTCCGCTTGTTATCCAAGATCAAACGGAAGAGCGAAAGTTGCTGTAAAGCAAGCAAAAACACTTCTATAGTCTAATATTAATGAATCTGGTAGCCTAGATATGATAAATTTATTGGTGCAATGCTTCATTTGAACAACACCCCTGACAGCAACTTTCAAGTGTCCCCGATTGAAATTATATACGGACGTCCGCTGCGAGATGGTTTCGCATTTAAAAAACTGGATAATTTTTCTAATCCCGCTGTGCCTCTTGTATTGAGAGAAGCATGGAAACTAAAAAAGAGACACTTTGTACAACATTCGTTAAATATGCAGAAGCATATATATAAACATATAAATAATCAACCATAAAGCTAGGAAGCTGCAACCTTTGTATGTTGGCAGTAGATGTTTACTGCAGAACCATCCGCGTAAAGGAGTGGTGATGGAAAAGCTTCCACATTATCAATTTGTAGTGAGATATTGATGGCTCACGGAGACTGACGCGTAGAACAGAAGGTTCCCAAGGCTGTACAACCCAGTCTCAACAAATATTGAAACAAAAGTATTCAGTGGTTGGCAGAAAAATCTACCCAGCTCACCCAAGGGCAACGTACGTCATCAACATCCTGATTCTCTTGTAGAGATTACAGAAGACTTTAACAGTGCCAATACCAGTGATACACGTGAGAATGAAAGAGACGAGTTAAATGAGCACATGCCTGCTCCTTCAGTCCCAATAGAAAATAAGGTGTAATTTGCCTTGAGTAAGTTAAAAGATTTCAATGTACCAAGAAAGCTTGAGAGTTGCATACTCTAAAGTAGAAGGAAGAGTACTTCAAATGAGCTGGGGGAATGTGGCAGAATTTAATAATATCTCATTTTACTATATATCAGTGTTCATATGTTATGTGTGTTTATATTTATACTCATTATCGTTTTAAAATTTTAATTGTTAATAAAGTATTTAAACACAAGGAGTTTTATATCAGTAATAATTTGTAAGGCGGCAAAACAGGTATATGTGTAATTCATAGTTTAAAGAGAGTATTTCACGTAAGAGAGGGGATTATTTCAGAAATTAGTGCTAAGGGGGCGATTATGAAAAGGAGGTTGGGAAACCCTGTTCCATATAAAAACACATTTACAATTAATTTATAAGTATAAAAAACATTATAATGACAAAAACAACAACTTCATTTAAATTTTTTGGAAAATTTTTCACTGTGGATGTGAAATAATTAACAAATATTTTATACTAAATATTTATTTAAACCAGGAATTCCAAAACTTTTTAACAAATACCATCTTTAGAGAAATTAGAAAGCTATGGACCCCTTCACCAAGTTTACTCAAAAAACTACCGTTTAAAACAGCTGAGACTTTTTTTTTTGCTCTTCAGTAACAACTCCAGAAAACATAGTGTAAGTTTCAAATTATGACCTCATGGCCCCTTGAATGTCTTTCATGGCCCACTTTCGGAAACCCTGATTTAAACATTATACTTAACATCAAATACCATAAAAAATACATGTAGTATTAATTTAATTTTAGTTGAGTTTAAAGTATAGAACTATATTAAAAGATGTAAAAAAAATAAAAATAAGTTATAGTCGTGGTTTTAACAAAAGAAAAAAATAAACTGCCAAAAATTACTAAATTTTTTTATAAATTTTAGATTAAATATCTAAAATATAAACACAAATTAAAACATTAAAACTGGTCCTTTCCAAAAAATTTAACCTGGTAGCTAAAAAAGTTGTATCATAAAAGAATTTTAAAAAAATTGCACATAAAAGCTAACTTATACATTCTGTATTAAAGTATTACAGTTAATATTGATTCTAAAATCTTATGTCATATTTATGTAAATATCGTATGAAAACTTTTGAGTACATACAAGATTGCCAAATAATTTTGAAATTTTTTCTCCGGGTTTTCAAAAGTACACATTTTTGGTTTTATATTTAGTTTAAAGTTTAGTTTAAGGTAAGAAACTGTATTAAATAGTACATAAAACATTATAAATATACTATAAAGCTATTTTAATTTAAATATTTTTTTTTAATGCCATAGGGGGTTAGTCATGTTTTTTACAAATTTGTCTCATTTTATAGAGTTTTTCTAGGCTTCAGGATGCTTTAAATCTTTTTTAAAAATTTTAATTATTTTTTTGAGATATGACCAGTCAAAGTCGGGCCGCATAATAGGTTCCCTATGGGAAGGGAAAACTAAAACAGAAAAAAAGGACTATTTTATTTAAAATCTATCTCCTCCTACATTTTTTAAGCAATCTTCGTCAAACTTTTACAGTCTAATCTTTACACAATAACAAAAAAACGTTAACTTGGACTTTAAGAAAATTTTTGTAAAAATTTAATTAAAAAAAAAAGATATCTTTTTTAATTTTTTACATAAAATTTTTACTTTTTTTATTGATAAAATTCATAAGTAAAGTTTTTTCTTTTAATATAAGGAACATTTCCTGAAAACTTGAAGAAGATTGCTTGAAAATAAAAGAAGGAGATGGATTTTCAGTGATTTTTAAAATTTTCAAGAAAATTGACCCCAAAAGTTTGCGGTCCATACGTTTGTATTGGAAACTTTTTTTCAAATAAAATATTTTAAAAGTTAAATGATATTTCTAAATTCTATAAAAACTGGCTTGTAGCTTGTACTTAAAGCTTTTGTATAATAGCCAAAGTCAACTTTTGTAAAAAAGAGTGTTTTACCCCCTCCCCCCTATGGCCTTAATGGAAAAAACTTTTGATGATGACAAAATTTTTATCTGTATGATAGATTTTTGTGTCAAACCGAAATTTAACTACTTAATATGTGAAAATTGTTAAAAATTCCATGTTTTTCCAGGTTTTTTTAGTAATTTTTGTTTAAAATTTAACTTTTTTTTCAAAATTTCTAAAATCCACGCTTTTCCAGGTTTTTTAGCTTAAATTTTCCAACATATAATAATGTTTTAACATATAATATAATTATAACATATATAATGAACAACGCAATTAACATTTACATTACCCATCATTAATACAAAAATTTAAAAATTGAATAAATATCTGAACTAAAATTTAGATAAAAGAATATAATAAATAGTGCAATGATCATTTACATACCCCAAGATTAAAATACAAATGTAAAAATTGTACGAAATAGGATATGAAGGAAAATAAAGATTATTGCAGATGACATTTAAATATCCCATAATTGAAACATAAATAAAAAGGCGATATTATTTTAAATGAGCATGTATTAGGCCAAATGTAGGTAAAGAAAGACCAAAGTTTTTTTGGGTACGCACTTTTGCTTTGCCTTCAAAATGTGTACCTAAGCGGCAGGTTACTGTACTTAGTTTAGATTGATTGCAATATTTAACTCCTAGATTTCTTATGACTTCCTGAATTTCTTTTAGTTTTAAAATAGACTGATAAATTTTTAAATTAGTATTCTAACCAGGCTAAAATAACATTTTCTTGACAAACCATAGTGTAATACGACAAAAAGAGTACAATCCTATAAAATAATAAAATAAAAGTGATACAACTATCTTTAAGTTGTTACTATTCAATTGTGTAACTAAATACTAAAATTATTTTGCTTTTCAGACAAACAGTTTTAGTTCGCAACTTGAATAAAATTTAAGGAACTAATATTTGAGATGTAAAATTTTTGAACGAAACCTGAATTGATCTAGTATGGTCATCAGCTACGAAACAGTTTTACAAGTCGTTTGACTTATATATAAAAACTTTTAAAAATGTAAAACAGCGATTATTTACTCTATTGAAATTCAATTAAAAGTTTGTAAAGCAGCTGAATTTTAATCACGAACGTTAACTTAGCTCGACTAGCATTTTCTTGTAATTTCTAAAAAATGTCCAAGCTTTAAGCCCAATTGTTTTCCCTATCTTTAAAGCTAACTATAGTTTTTATTCTAGAGAACACTCCTTTGCCTTATATAAAAATTAAAGGGGCTTGACTTTACAAGTTGGGCCCCTTTGAAAAAGATTTTTTTTTTTTACTCCAACTGATGTTTTTTGCGAAAAAATACTATTTCTTTTTTTTTTTTTATTCTTACTTTGCTGTGTTTTTAAGGGTCGGTGATCGTTTTCAAATTTCTAATATTTTAATAATACATAAAAATACCCCCGACAGTAAATTTCAAAGACCCTCAATTTTCTGACGGTCACTGTAGCAAAAAAGTACTTTTATTAACTTTTTTAATACACTTTATTATAATTATTTTAAATGGTACACGCTTTTTATGTAAGACATGACCCATGTACATTTTACTAAAATTATCATTATTTGAACATGAAACCCCTCATATTTCTTTTATGAGGGATTATATGTTCAAACAATGATAATTTTAGTGAAACGTACATAGGTCATGTATTTAACCTTAATTTTAAAAAAATTCAAGTCTTTTTCGGTCTTAGTGTTTTTTTTTGTTATATAAATGTGATAATATTTTGTAAATATATAAGGCCATAGGGGGTTAAGATTATTTATACAAGTCTATATAATTATAAAGATATTCAATTTAGCTAGCAGCAGCTTTTTACGATTTCCTAAAGTTCAAACTATTTTTGAGAAAAATAAGTACAAAATGGCAAAATTATTAGCTTTTTTATGAAAGGACTAAAAAAATGGCAAAAAAAAATTCCTTATGTAAAAATAATAAGTTTAAAGTTATGTACTGGACAAAAGAGAATATTTTTTATTTATTAATTGAGCTACTAAACATTGGATAAAAGACTAGTATACTTATGACTAGAAGACTGTGTCTTCTTAAAGTAGCTTAAACTACATAGTATTGCTTACAATACTAGATGATGTTTCAAAGTAGTTGATAACTGTCTATCATTGTAAAACATAAATTACTTTAAATATATTTAGCCCTGTTTAACAAGACGACATGAAAACTAAATTTTTAAAAAATAACGTAAGTGAGGACTTTTTAATTTCCTAATTTATTATATAAAATGTGCCACTTAAAATTTTAATACTTGATTTAATCAATTTAACTATGCCACTCTCACTCATCTGAGTTTAAACTTAGGGTCATGGCCTTCCAAAGATGAAGTCGGTGATGATGGCTACTGGCAAGCCAACGTAGGGAACTAAAAACTTGGCTTTTCCAATCACGTTGTCACCTTCCAACCAATTGCGGTACAAAAACTTGCTGTCGTCTTCCTTATTGTTGTCCCCTTTTGTTAGAAGCTTCACTTTTCCATCGTGACTGTTTGAATTAAAAATTGTTGTAAAACTTTGTGTTGAAATGTGACCTGATGTCAATAGGATGTTGAAAAGTTTTTTAAGATATTTAAGAAACGTTTAAAACTATTACATTTTTCATTTTAATAAACTTATTTAGCAGTTACAGCTTTTCCAATTATATTTAATCTGTATCGAAGATAAAATGAAAAGGAAAACTGTTTGAAAAACTTAATTGATTGTGATGAAATTATATAGTGTTATAAAAAACAAAACAGTCAAAATTAAGTTAAAAACTAAGTAATCTGATAAACTGTCAACAAAACAATTTTTCAATTTCTGCTACTTTTGTGTTTCACTTCAGTTTTTATTGTTTGATTAGCATTAATTCTAAGCTATAAGACTTAACTTGTACTCACTTCTTAGCAACTTTGAAGTTATTCACAACTTAAAAGTTCTAACTGGTGAAAATTTATGTCACGATCAAAAAAATCTCCATGTACTTTATGAACTCTTTCAAACAACTAACTAGATGTCTTTCTTATGTACAACATTAAGAACAATTATAAAGTTATAAAGAGGTTTACACTAGAGTGCTTATTTTTTTGGCCACTTTTGATTTTCCGACTGGAAAAAAAATTGTGTTTTATAAATATTAATAAAACACCCTGTGCAAAATTTTAGATGATTTGAAGAAACTTTCACCTTGGCAAAAACCAATTTTCTAAAAACCACCCCACTGCAAAATGTATGGGATCCAAAAAATACAACTTTGGAGTCTTAAGCTGAAAATGTTTATACATGTGGCTAATTATCACACAAACACATTAAAAACAATTTAAACAAATTAAAAAATATATATAATAGAATTTCTTAATTTTATGTAATTTCTATCACTTTGTGTAAGTTTTCTTATATTTCCAGATTTTTATTCAAAAACCAATAAATACTACCATAAAAATTTCTAAAAACTGTTTCAAATTGTTCTTAATGTGTTTGTGTGATAATTAGCCACATGTATAAACATTTTCAGCTTAAGACTCCAAAGTTGTATTTTTTGGATCCCATACATTTTGCATTGGGTGGTTTTTATATTTTAATGATATTTCCAAAGCACAAATTTTTTTCCAGCAAGAAAATCAAAAGTGACCGAAAAAAAGCACCCTAGCATACACAAGTTGGCTTCATAACTTAGAATTAAAGTTAATGTACAAAAAAGAAAATTTTGTAATTTTTACTTACAAATGGTTATTAAATACAACAAAATGCTTTCTATTAATAGAACTTAAGACAGAAAAAATGTATGAAATCAAACATGGGCTTTGTTTCAAACAGCTTAAGAAATTAACCTTTCATGTACTCTCATGACTCTGTGAATAATTGGAGTATCTTCGCCATCAACATTGAAAACAATAATCTCACCAGCTTGAATTTTGTCACCTTCAAAATTTGTTATGAAAATAATGTCTCCTCTGTAGAATGCAGGTTCCATACTTCCACTGAAAGTTCAATTCAAATATTGTTTGGCAAATTATATAAAAACATGATCTTCATTATGAACATAATTGTATTACTTTGATATAATTATGGTAATTTGGGTGTTAATAATCAAGATATGGTAATTTCATATTCAACTTTGTAAACTTGCATAATACTTAAATAAAAATTTACTAAGTTACTAGCCAAATAATTTTTTTTTGAATATGTACATATAAAACCAGTAAATACTAGTTTTAACAAGTTTGTGGATAATAATTGAATAACCTGAGTATATTTTAAAAAACAAATAAAGAAATATATATATTTTTTTATTAAAAGAATTATATTATTTAGTTTTATGAAACCAAAATATTTGCAGTTTTTTTTTTCTTAAAACTTAACATCTTATCTTAAATACTTAAAAGAAGATATTTTTTAATAGCAATGATATTCAATATATTTGCTTACTAAAAATTAGTGTATCTTTAGATATTATTATATACTTTGGATACTATAAAAACATAAGTATATTTCTTAATTTAAAACTATATGAAATAGTCAATTAAACGTTAGTAAATAGCCAAAAATATTTTAAACTTAACTATTTAGTTTTTACACTAATGATAATTACTTTCTATAAGGGGGTAACAGATTTATTGCTGTAAAGTCTAGCTTTTGCAGAGAGTTTAGTTGACTTTAGAATAGTTAATACTATTTATTTATAACTCAGGTGCCAATGGATTTTGAGAAATTTCATCCAAGTTTTTAAAGTAAACGTATTTGGATCTATGTTTAGTTTAAAGTTAAGTTTAAGGTTAAAAACTGTGTTAAGTAGTATAAAAACATTGAAAAGATAATGAAAAGCTTCTTTAAATGTATTTTTTATGAAAAAATTTGATGATTTCAAAATAGATATGTATGTAGATATTTATGTATATGATATATTTTTTGTGTTAAATAAAAATTTTACAGGTACTTATGAGAAAATTGATTGAAACTCCAGGTTTTTTAGTGCTTTTTGTTCAAAATCCCAAGTTTTTCCTTTTTTTTTCATTATTTCTCAAACTCCAGGTTTTTTAGCCCAAATAGTCAGTTTCCAGGTTTTCCCAGGATTCCAGGTTTTGTGGTAACCCTGTTATAACTACACTTTGTAGAAGATTGCTAATATCACAAATAAAAATATTAATGAGAAAAACTTCTATGCATAAATCTTTAAAAAATACACCTCATATAAAACCTAAATGTCTGTATAAACTTATATTTATTAGGTTTAAGTACTAAATATTTAATACCTTAGAACAACAGTGAGTGGACGATCTACACCTATGACACACTTCAAACATTTCTGCATCATCATAACAATAGCAAAAAACATGAGAAAATTCAGTACTTGGTAGTACACCTGATAAAATATTTGAGGTTTAAAAAGTATATGAAATTTTGCACACATATTTTATGCTGTAAATTCAAAAAGCACATTGGATACAATGTAGATTGCTTTGCAGTAATAAAAACAATATTTAAAATATCTACAACCTACTTTGTTTCACCCTTAAAAATTTTATACATAGTTCTTAACAAGTTCTAGTCTACTTGGAAAAAAAGAATCAAAAAATAAAAGTATCTTAAATTAGCATTCGAAAAAAATATAGCTTTGTTAAGCTCTAAATAGTTAAATGAGTAAACAAACTGCAAGTAGCTTCTTTACAGTAAAATATTATATTATATTTTAGTTTTTTTGAAGTTTTTTTTCTTCATAAATCAAAATTTAAACAGTGTATATCATATCATAACACAGTAAATTAGTTTTTTGTTTAACTTGTAAGTAGGTTAAAAAACAAAATAAACTTTTTGAAAAAAAATACTTTGATTTTTATAGTCTTTACATGGTTTGAAAATATTTTGATATAGAGTTTAACTAAACACTTTAGCTTAAGGCTTTGAATTTAATTTAAAACTAGTTTGTATTTTACAATTGATTTTAAAACTTATTTTTTGACTAAGTTAAACTAAATCTCAAATTGAACAAATGATATTAAATTTAATTTAGATATGAAAAAAATGCATTTTTTTACAAGCTTCAAACAAAATAAAATATGAAAAATCTTCAAGCAAACAATTTTTTTTAATTTTTAAAATGACATTAGTAAATGCAAAAAGCTTAAACAAAAACATACGTATAATATGTTTCATTTATTTTACATTACTAAATATCTTATAAAACAAAAAAATTACCTGACGTTTATTCATCTTTTTTAACCGTCCAAAATTAATCCCTAACTGATTTACTACAAAATCCATTTTCATTTTATATTAAGTCTAAAAGTTTTATTATTTATTTAGAGCAAGTTAAGTTAATAAAATAATAAATTCAGCCAGAAACTTATCTATTAATAAATTATTAAATCCAGTACTTTTATATGTAATACGCATCATTATGTAGTTTACAGCTAAATTTTTTTCATACTTAGTTGTTTTAAGATATAATACAATTGCGCAGTAGGGTACTTATTTTTACTGCTACTTTAGAGTTTCTAGGTGGAAAAAATGTATGTTTTGGAAATATCATAAATACACCCTGTGCAAAATTTTACAAGATTTGAAGAAACTTTCACCTTACCACCAACTGGTTTTCTAAAAAACACCCCAATGCAAAATGTCCAAGATCAAAAGAAAAATTTAATTCATGGCTGAAAAATTGTTTACATGTGGCAAGTTATCACACAAATGCATTGTGAACAATTTAAAACAACTAAAGAAATTTTTATGGTGGCATTTCTTGTTTGTAAAAAATTAACTGGAATTTCAAGATATTTTACAAAAAGTGATAAAAATTACATAAAAACAAGAAATGCCACTATGAAACTTTCTTCAAGTTGATTTAAATTGTTCACAATGTGTTTGTGTGATAATTAGCAACATGTAAAAATAAACCAGCTAAAAATTTTAAGGTCACTCTTTTTGGATCCCATACATTTTGCATTGGGGTTGTCTTTATAAAATCAGTTGGTGTCAGCATGAAAGTTTCTTTAAATCATCTAAAAACTTGTATAGGGTGTTTTTATAATATTTTGAAAAGATAAAAATGTTTCCAGTCAGAAACTCAAAAGTAGCTGCAAAAATAAGCAACCTATTGTGCAGTGTACACAAATCATTGCTCAAAATTCTTTAAACAGAAAATAAAAAATTAATAATTAATAAGTGTTGACAATTTGAGTGGGAGAAAATAGAATAAAAAATTATAGAAAACTATAACTTAAAACTTAGCTTAAAGCATGGGTCAGCAGACACTTGGTTTTTGTGGGACAGATTTTGAAAATAAAAATCTTCAGGGTCCACAGTTGTAGTCTTACTTTCACATTTTTTTAACTGTCCCATATATTATATCTAGGACCTTTTTATTTTATTTTTTTACTCTTCACTTTAAACCCCAAAATATGTAGCGTAAGTAAGACTAAAAAAATAGTTAAAGTCTCAAATTTCCAGTAAGTTGTTCATGAGGTCTTGCAAACAAAAATATAAATGTCCAGACTTTTCAAAACAACTTATTTAAAAACTATACTTGATCTATTTAAATTTTGTTATATACTTCTTAGTTTAAGATTTTAGATGTTACTTTTAGCTCTTTTAAACATAACTGACTTAATTTAAAGTACAACTTTGTCACTAGACATAAAGATTCTAACTCACCAAAGTTCCTAATTAATTCTAATTGTTAAAATACGTAAAACACTTAGTTTCACTTTGTTCAGGGTTACCACATTTCAAGTCAAAAAAAACTGTTTTGAGTGACCTTAAACTTTTATGAGTAGTCCTTAGTTTTATCAATCTTGAAAAAAATTATTTTACTTTTCAAAGTTAACAAAAAATGAAGTTCTTCAACATAAGTGTTATAAAATAACAAATTATTGCAATTAAGTTTTATTCAAAATCTATAAAAAACTGTACTGAGATTTTATTTTTGAATATTAAAACTACTCTGAGTTTTCTATTAAAAAGCAAAACAATAGTGAGTCAGCCTGAGTTTTTAAACAACATCAAAATATTTTGAGTTGTCCTAGTCATCCTGAGGTTTTTTTTTTGAGTTTCCTAAGTAACCTAAGTGTGGCAACCCTGTAAGTTAGTAATATAGTATTTTTGATTGAAATTGCAACTACTCAAAATAAAAATATAAGCCAGTTATTAATAAAATACTATTAACAAGCTTAAAAACTGAAAAAAAGGTATTAACAATTAAAAAAATATATATATTTTATTCCCCAATTAAGATCCCAGGATAACTACTTGAATTTTTAAATTTATATGCTTGTGGACCATTTTTTTACCTTTTACGGGCCAAAACAGTATCCCATTTATAAAAAAAAAACAGTACTTTTACCCTTAATGGACCACATGTATACAGGCCACAGTTTGCCTACCCCCTGCTTAAATTTAGCATTAAATTTATTTTAAATAATTTGATTAAAGCAAGCTTTACAATTTCAAACTTCAAATTTATAGAATTAGAGTTATAAAAATTTTAATTTTTTTTAAAGGACTCTTACTATTGGTATAAACTCTTGTCAACACTTTAGCAAGTTAGTAAATCTAATATTTTATCTTAATATGACCCAATAAGTAATTAGCTTCTCAATAAACTATAAGTATAAAAGTACTTATAAGTGTTTTTTAATAAAATAATCACTTACTTTATAAGATTTAATTTTCATTTAGCACATCAACAACTTAAAAAACTTTTTCAGACACAACTGAAAAATTAAAACTCTGAACTTTACATTTCATTTAAATTATATATTTATTTCATCTAAATAACACCTACAAACACTGTTTAAAACTAAAAAACATAAACAAAGTTATAGTTTGCACGTTTGCTACTTTAAATATATAAAAATTTCTCTTTTTACAATACCTAGTTCAAATATTGTTTGAGTTTATGCAAAATAAGAACAACAAAAATCTAATACAGGGATCTAGTACAGGGGTCACTTGAACAGGGGTTTTTTTAAAAATAAGAGTTTTTAGGTTTATTTTTAGTTTAAAGCTAATTTTAAAATCAAAAACTGTGCTGAGTAGTATAACAACACTAAAAAGATACTGTGAAGCTACTTAAAATGTGTTTTTTAATTAAAAAGAATTTTGATTCTGAAAAAAAAAAATTAACTTGTATGGTATATTCTTCTTGTCAAATTAGAATTTTACTACTAAACATGTAAAAATTGTTCAAAATTATAATTTTTTTAGTGAACTTTGTTCAAAATACCCAGATTATTTTCAAAATATTTCAAATTTTTCCATGTTTTTTAGCCTAAATTGTCAAATTGCAGATTTTACAGTGTTTTTCCAGGATTACAGATTTTTTGAGCCTGTAAATAAAACTTTTTATAAATAAGATCAAAAATTTAAATATTAATAAAAGTCTAAACATGCCCCTGTTAAGTTTTAGTAGAAAATCTAGAAAATTTCACAATTTTAAAACATATACATAATAAATTAAGAGCTTAGTAAGTTTACTTAAATGATGTTAATTTTCATATCTTTACTAAACAGCAAAAATGCTTAGATTAGTTATAAATGATTTACAAACTTTTTATTTAGCATTTAAATTCAAATTTGAATTTGGTAGTTAGTAAACACAAGCTAAACTGTTTTCATTCATGCATTTAAAACAATATGGGTTTTATAAATCTTCTTTTATTTACCAGCGCAACTTTCTAAAGATAAGAAAAAAAAAGTTAATATTATTTTATTTGTATTCGACCTTTCAACATTTAATTCGGAAACTTTAAAAAAAACATCAGGATTCCTACGCTATCAAGCCATAATGTTAATTGAATAAGAAAAAAATTTAAACTTTAAATATTTAAGAAAATTAAATTAAAAATAACTAAATAACTTCTTTTTGGTACTAACTTTATATAAAAGTTTGAGACAAGAATTCATTTTGCAGTTTATTCTATTTTTTGTGAACTAGAAATTTTCCAATCTACCCTTTTTAATAGTTCTTGTAGATAACTAAATAGATTTTTGTAAGTTAGTAAAATTAATAAAATTGTAAGATTATGGGTCAAAATAGGTGTTTTACAAAATTCTATTTAGTTATCTACACTATTAAAAAGGGTAGATTGAAAAATTTTTAGTTCACAAAATGAAAAAAAACAGCAAAAAGAATTGTTGTCTCAAATTTTAATATAAATTAGAATTATTTTAAGCAAATTAAAATTTGATTTTATTAATTACATAGCACTAGACAGATTATTACATAGCACTGACAATACAGTTGTTGCAAACTAACAAATCTTTAAAAACATTCTATCTATACAGCTCAGTTGCATGAGTTGAATAATTCTTAACGTTCAACAAACGCTTTTGTGTTTTAATTCTAGTTTAACATATTATTTTATTCAGATGACAAAAACATAAACAAAATATGTTTTCACTAAGAGTTTACATTAAAACTATATCGGTTAGAAGCAAGAATATGTTAGATTTAAACTTTTTTTATTAAAACCTTTAAAGCTTTTATATTATTCATATTCTCTATAAGTGCAAAAATACTTTTGTAGTTTAATTTTAATAAAACAGCAGTTTTTAGTGATCTGCACAGTTACCATAAGTAGCTATAAAGCTATAAATCTTAGTAAAAAAATTGCTTTTTTGGAAGGTGGTAATAAATTAGCTTTTAGCCGTTAAATAATTGCGATAAGAGATTTTACACTATAAGCTTATGGAAAAAAATATTGCCGTTTTGATAAAAAAATTGCTTTTAGAATAAATAAAACCCCCTTTTTTAAAAGCTTTAAAATTTTTAAATTCTGGTGACTCAAACATTTAGCTCATCTAGTAATAGCTTCTTGCTCTAAAGTAACCTTTAATAAAGAGTAAAACAGCATAAATAATTAGTAAACTGAAATTAATGTATGAAAATGAATTTTTTTGTCAAAATAAGTTTTAAATTAAATTAAATTTTAGCTTTAAGCTTGTTAAATGATAAAAGTAAAATTATTACAATCAGTTCTTTCCTTAAAAAATATTTAGAAATCTTATTAAAAACTGTCATTAAAAAGGTTAAGTTGATAATAATCTTGTTTGTTAGTTTAAGATAATTAAAATTGTTTGAATAAAATAAGGAGTAGAGTTTGAGACTGATGTTTATTCACCATATAGAAAAAATCAAACAGCTCAATTCATAGTATATTAGTTAAAAAAATGTCTATTCCTTTTGATAGAAAGTATTTTATCATTTCATTTTATAAATATTATATCTTAAAAATAACTTTATAAACTTCAAACTAGAATTTCCAGAATATTGTTCTATAAGTAAACATAGCAATGTGAAAAAGCAAATTTTTTAACTCTTTTTTGCACTTAGACATTTTTTACGTTTTTCATTTAATTTACTTAAATTAAAACAAACTTTATGCTGGTTGGACATGTTAATTGTTTTATTCAATAAAACAAGTTTACAAATCAATAAAACAGTTAAGCAAATATTTAAAATTTTTACCCACATACATAAACAAAATTTTTCTAGACAATATTTGAAATACATGGTGCTCCTAAGTATTATGATTATACTAAACATTTTATTGTAGTAAATTTACTAATTCTTTCCTTTTATTTATTTTTGAGTTATTTATTGCATTTTTTTGTTTGCTCTTGTAGAAAGGGAAAAGTAAAATTTAAATGATGTAAAAATCAAAATATAGGGTAGGAGACAGTGTGGGCGGAGCCCATGGTAGACTATAGTTTCCATGGTCAATATTGGCAGTAATAGGTTAAAAAAAGTGCTTTCCATTTTTTTAATTGTATGTATAAATAGTTGTTAAGATTTTTGGTTATTTTTTACTTATTATTATTGTTTATTAAATTTAGCTCAAAGTATTAGTCACAAGCAAATGGTGCGCAGCCCATGACTGAAAGGTCCTTCTGCATACCAATCCATTGACCTTAGTTGTGAGCCTCACATGTTTTCTTTTTCTTTTTTTAATAAATTTTAAGTTATAAATTGAAAATGTGCTTTTTCTCTGGTTGCTAATGGACTTATATTTAAGACAAATTTTGTATGAAGTTTGTGAAGTTGAATTTTTGGTAGATATATTAGTTTAAGATTATAAAATACTAACTGTTTCAAAAGGATAATCTTTAAAGGATATTAAAAAAAAAATAGAAAGGATCTGTTTTGATACAGAAGTGGTAAATTTGTTTTTTAAATTCTACCTCTAGATACAATATTGCACATTTTAGTTTTTATAATCAAAGTTAAATGTGTTTAGTGTATACAAGGTTCTCTCTGGCCCAGACTTTTAAAATACCTAATCTCAAAAAACGGAGGAGAAGATAAATTTTTAGTGAAATAATCTATTTTTGCAGTTTTAGTCTGCAACTCCTGTAAGGAACCTATTTTTGCCTCTTACTTTGACTGGCTATATCTCAAAAATTATTTTGAATTTTTAAAAGCTGTAAAAAGCATTTTGTAGCTTAGTAACAATATATAAAATAAGATCAAATTGTGAAAAAAAAGTGTTTTATGGTTATATGCCCCATGCCCTTAAATTATTTTCAAAATAATAACAAAAATCACTTCTTGATTTTTTAATGTCATTTTGAAACATTTGCAACTGTTTTGTTGGGTTTGTTGTTTTATATGGTGATTGGAAAATATTGATTAAAACAATAGATTTAATTTTGCATAGTGTTGGACTAGTTGTTATATTTTTATATATACAATTTATTTAGATGATTTTTTAAATAGTTCCAGACTAAAAATAAGTTTGATCTGTTTTAGGAGGCTACTAACACTTTGTCATATTATATTGGTTTTCTATATTTGTGCTCTTGCACTTAATTTTACACTGTTTTTTGAAATACTTTTCAATTTGATTATAAACAGGGTTGCCACTATACCTGGAAACCTGGAATAACCTGGAATTGGACAATTTAGGCAAAAATAACCTGGAAAAACCTGGAATTTTGATCAAAAAACCTGGAAAAACCTAGAATTTATCATAATTTTGATATATTCAGTAGTAAAATTTCAGTTTGACACAAAAAATCTATCATATAAGTATTTTTTTTTTGTCATCATCAAAATTTTTTTTATTAAAATACACATTTAGAGTAACTTTACAGTTTTTTTTCAAAGTTTTTATACTATTTCATTGTTTATTATCGATGGCATAAAACATCTCAACATTGTTGATGATGGCCGAAATAAATATTGGCTAAAACTGATCAAACGAGCGCAGACTACAATCTCACAACAAGCTATTTAACACAGTATCTTATATAAAAATTAACTTAAAACTAAAAGTGTGTACTTTTAAAAACCTGGAAAAAAAATTAAAAACAAGTGGCAACCCTGTATAAAGGTACAACACACTTTATAAAATTTTGAAAGTTTTTTAAAAGAAAACTTATTTAGTTCCCCATTTTACCTTGAATTTTAAACTAAAAATTTAAACAAGTTCTTTATAAAATGAACTATTATATACTGATAATATGTTTAAATATTTTTCATATTTTTGTTTAATAACAAACCCATTATATCAAGTACCTGTATAGTATCTTTTCATTATTTTTTACCTTTAGTTTAATTTTATACTTAAAAAAACAACTAAACTTGTACTTAAAAACTAAAATGTAGAACGAAATCAGATAAACAGGAAGATTTTTTTTTTTTAAATCACTGGCTACCCTGTTTATTAAAAATATTTTAACAAGTGGTATGGAATGTAAAACAGACCCAACTAATGAATTATTATAGAAATTATGTAAAACATAAAGATAAACTTTTGACAGAGTGGTAAAAAAATCTAGAATCCTGGAAAAACCTTGAATGTTTAAAACAAATTACTAGAAAACCTGTAATTGTTAACAATTTTTACATATTAAGTAGTAAAATTTTGGTTTGACATGAAGAATCTCTCATAATTTTTTTTTAAACACATTTGAAGTAGCTTAACTGTATCTTTTTAATGTTGTTATACTACTTAACACAGTTTTTAACCTTAACTCTAGTCTAAAACTAGACTGTGTACTTTCAATATCTGTACTCAGAATGGATATCAAGTATGTCAATATTCAGCTTCCCTGTTAAATTTGTTTATGAATTACATGTTGTTTTTTGTTGTTCTACTTGTTTAAATTCTTTAAAAAAAAAACTAAATTTTTTTAAAGAAAAAATAATTGATACATTAAAAGCAAGCAGGTTGATTTGAAACAAATGTTATGCTATGAAATGTTACAATTTGTTTAAATTCTTAAAATATTTTTTTTAATCTTGATTGTTACATCAAAAGCAAGCAGGTTTATATGAAATAAATGTTGATAAAAGAGAAATGCATGATCATGAATGTTTTGTTTTAATTTTTATAACTGCATGCATATTTTTCAGCAGATATTTGTATAGTTTGATAAATTTCTAGATGCTTTTTAGTTTGTTCACTTATTTTTCTAAGTAAAAGTTATAGAGTATAATAAACATAACAATAAACTGTACAGACATAAACAAAACCTATAAATAGTATGGACAGATTATATATGTAATTTATTTATTTTTACAAAATAATTGATGGGTTTTAAATATTACCGAAATACTAAAAGTTTTACTCTAATGCACCATGCTATAAGTAGCCAGCATTTAACAAATGGTAGTTTTAATTAATTTGAGCTAAAAACATTTCATAAAAATATAGCTCAAATTTAAAGTTATTTTTTGTACATTTGTAAAACTGCGTTAGTTGAATGCGCCTTCTGTAATATGGTGTTATTAACTATGAGTGTTCATTCGACATATATGAATTTTTATTTATTAAAAGTTTATTAAATGTGAATCAAACCTCACCCTACAGAAACTTTGAAGTACTCTAAAAATATTTTTGTAAATTAATTATGTAACAGTGTTGTAGTTGTTGCTTAATTTGTAAACACAAAATTAATTAAACTTAGAATATAAAAACTAAATTCAAAAAAGTAAGTTAAATATAAATTAACTAAATTATAGGTATACTTGGAAAAAGAGCAAAGATCATTTTTTAAACTTACTGATTTTTTTTGGCCTCTAAGACTTTTTCACAAAAGTTTTTGTAGTATGACATTTTTTAATTTTAATAAAGAGAATTTAAGTAGATTTCTGAAATTATAATTACTATTAAGTTACAATCAATTATTTGTAGTGGAGGCTTAAAAACAAATCTACTTCAGGCTCCCTCATCATTCACAATAGCTGTAATACATGTTAAAACTCGAGCTAAGATGCTTGAGGCAATACTGGGCATAAGCAGCTGCTTGCTTAAATGTTTGATGATAAAGTACAAGCTGCTCGTTTGAGGCGTACCGAGTGCACAGCTGTAATAAAACATGACCTTTGGCCCATGTGCAAGGATTACTCAAAAAGAAAATTGGAGATGACTTATAATTTCCTTTTTGTTGACAAGGCTACTGTTAAGGCTGGCGAAATCAGCTATTTTGGTAAGCATCCAAAAGTTGTAACTATTTTTTATATACCAAGTTTATTAACATTATGTAATATTGGTTCTGCTTGTAAAGAGTTATTTTTTTTAGAATTTAATTAAGTTCTTCTAGTTATTTAGTAGAAAGGTTTTAATTTCATATTTAATTTTTCAGTTTTTAATTTATAAATTTGTAATAATATTATATATAATTATTATTTATTTGTAATCATTTTGAAAATTATTTTTAGAGTCTTTTGTAATATGAATGGGTTTAACCAAGTAACAGTTTTTTTACAAAAAACGCTTGTTATTATAAATTGTAAATTTACCCAAAATTAAAAAGCAGTAAAAGTTGTTTAAAGCAAATTAAGTAAAACAAGCTTCAAAAATTATACATATAAATTGTAATGCTTTTCTTATGAAATAATTTTAGAAAATAGTCAATTCTAGTTCTGTTGATCATCTCGAACATTTAAACATTATTATCAAAATCTCTTTAATCACAAGTTCAAAAATTATATGAATAAATTGTATATAGCTTGACTTTTATTTTTGACTTTGGTTGGTCTACTTGAATGCCCTTGTTCATGCACTTTTCATAACCAGTATATATATATTAAAGGGAGCATAACTACTTTTTATATTCTGTAGGTTGATATGAAAAATACTACCAATGAAAGTGGTTGGATAGAAACCTCAAATTAGCTTCTTTGTCCGAAATTAAAAAGTTCAATTCAAAAAACAGCAGACCCACATTAGATGCTTCAACTACCCAATAATATAATTCAAGAGGTTTGAAACTTGTTTTTTTTTAGAATATGTTTTAATGCTAAAAGCATTTTTAAATGGTTAAGCTGAAATTTTAAACTCTGTAAAAATTTTTAAATTACCTTTATACATATCTTGTAATTTAAGATAACAGTATGTATTATTATGATAAAGTTGTTGTGTTTCCTAGAGGTTTTGCAATCTTTATTAAGATTTAAGTGTAAAATCACAAACTTCAGAGCTAGGTATGCTTGATATATTGAAATAGTTTGTTCTTAGTGTTTTATTTCATCTGAGTTTTTAGGAAATGAAAACTTTTTAGAGATGTTTTTTATTTATTAGTTTAGTACATATTTGTAGTTTTATCACTCACAGTTTTTTTTTCTAAAATGACTTAATTTATTTTTAAACAAAGAACATGTTCCTCTATTGTTTTATAATTTTATTAGAATTATAGTTTTATCAATCATTGATTTGTGTAAAAGTCTTAACAATTAGATAAAGTATTGTTTTTTAACTTAAAATGTGCTTAAAATCTCCTGTTTAATTCTATTTTTTTGTTGTATTAAACTATAAGAGTGTGTTAATCTACTTTAAATTGAACAAAAAGATATATTTTTGCTGTTTTTGTTTTCTACATGTTAATAACAAATCAAACATATAACACTTTAACGAACATTTTTATATAATTTTATGTTAAAAAGGTAAAATTTTCAAAAGAAAGTTCCTTCTTGTGTGAATTTTCTTTTAACTTTGATGCTACTTTAAGCTTTTTTAATGAAGTAGGTGACTCTAAAAAAAAGTAACTGTTTAAAGCAATTTAGTTTTTGATTGCATTAAAAGTTTCTTTACTTTTTAAGTCAACTTAAATATCGACAAAAAGGTTATTATTTAGTGTTTTTTTATACTTATTTTTATTAAACTACATTTAAATAAGTTTATGTTTAAAAATTGATTTCAAAATGTTTTGTTTTAATTGATTTTCATATTTATGTAGAACAAACAAAATTACTCAAACTTGCAATATAAAATGCATTTTAAAGCTTAGTTATTTAAAACTTATTTGAAAGTTGTATTGTAGTAAGTTATTTGAAACATGTAGTTTAATTTTTTTAATCTCAGAAAAAAAAAACTTCTAAAACGGAATTCATATATACTATATGATCAAAAATGTTGTGTAGTAAATTTTAAATTAATTAGATTAAAGGAACATAGCTTATTGTTAATTATTGTATATAAGTAAGCTCATGTAATGTTTTAAAACATTAAATATTAAATTTGTTTTTTTTTTAATCTCTGTTTTTTGTTACATCATTGGTAATATATGAATGCTTTAAACTAATTTTTTTTTTATCTTGTACATTGGAGGTTAAGTGTGTAATCTTTCAATTAATGTTGTAGTTTTTGATATTCAAAATTATATGAGTGTAAAAAGTATTTTAAGCCATATCTTCCCATCGATTTTATTTATTTTTAAAAGTATGGATAAAAGTTAGTTTTTTTATTACACACTGAAAGTTTTTAATTCAATTTTTAAAACTATAATTTTAAGCTCTACATTTTGATTAAAATTTAACTATTATGAATACCAGTGTAGATACTATTCTTAATCAACTTTTTTACATTTCAAAGTATATTTACTGATGTTGTTTGATCTTTTTTTCATTTTCATTTAGCTAATGACATAAAACTACTAGAACAAGAATGTAAATAGCATATATATTTTTTAAATAATTTTAATAAATACCAATGTAAGTAATTTTTAAAATAGCTTTAATCCATATGTTTTCTCATTTTTATGATGAACATAAAGGACTATAAGACCAGCTTCAAATTAAAAATAAAGCTTATATGTATCTTTCATTAATAAATAGATTTTACTGTTTTTAGGGTGTATTCACACTTTTAGTTTTGCTAAGTTACAAATAATAAATTGTTTCTTAACTTATTCAGTTTATATATTGACATTTACTTTTTCTTTGATTTTTATTTGTAAAAAAGCTTTAGTTTTTATTATTCTTTTTAAAGCGTTTTTTGTAGATTAACTTATACCATTTGATTTTTTTTTTCAAATCTAAAAAATAATCAATAAAAAATAACCGTTAATCGGAATTTCTATTTTCTATGATTCAGTTTTAATAAGTACCAATAAAAGTATCTATTTTCTTTTTCAATAGCTTTAATCCTTATATTTTTCATTGTTATGATGAACAAAAAATATTATAAGTCCAGCTTAAATTTAAATAAAAATTCTTCTATGTATACTGTTGTTGTTAAATATATTTTACTGTCTATAGGGTTAATTTACAATTTTTTTAAAAGTTAACCATTTAAAACTTTTACATGACTATCACATGTTATAAAAATATTAATTATGAAAAAGCCTTATTTTTTTTTACTGAGAGCTTATAAATGTTAAAGGTAATGTAAAATAGTTTAGGTATTGATAAAAATGTAAACATTGAATGCAATATTTATTACAAATAAGGTAAGTTTTTAATAAAGAAACAAAAGTATTTAGAGAATTTTTTGTTTTTAAAAGCATAAGTATTGATTACTTATATAAATTTAGTTTTAAAATATCGCTAAAACTGCAAACTAGCGAATGGTTTTTGTTGATTAGACCATTTAATGTTAATGTAGTTTTTGCATTGTATCATAATATTTTTTAATATATTTCGTTCAAGTATATTAAATAGAAGTTAATGAATTAAAAATAACTACATTAAAAAAAAGTTTTCAAGTTTAATTTACTTAGCAAAAAATAGAAAAAAATACTATTAACACAATTTCTTAAAATGCAAACTTAAGCAGCAGTGCAAACTCATAACTTGCACATTTAACCGAATGTGCGAACTCACAAAATTCTCCATTTAGAAATAATTATTAGTTTTATAAACAAAAAATTATAATTTTTGAAAGTAGCTTTTCAATCACCTAAAAAACAGTAAAGGAATTTGCTCTGCTCTGAGTCAAAGGCTTTAGTTTAAATATTTAGTCATGAAAAAGTTTACTTTCATAAACTTTAAATTTGTGAGAAAAGCACTATACTATAACTTTTTAATAGTAAGCTAAGCATTCATTAATATTCAAAGTAAGTCAAACTTAGCTCTTGTGAGATACCAAACGGTTAAAATATTTTGTGTGTCAAGTTTTCATTGAAAATTATATAAGGGCAAAAATAGCTATAAAATTCTGGCAACTGTGGTGATCTGTTTGCTTGATAAGTAAACTTGTCAAAATTCGAAAATAAATATCTTTTATAAGAATAAAATTGCAATTCAGTGTTTTTAATAAGATATCAACATTGTCTATAAATTTTAAAATTAATAGTCGCTACGTGGAAAAAACCTCTCAAACGTTTCACGTAAGAATCGATTAGCATTTTCCGAAAATCTTGAAAAGCTGGTTTGATGATTGTTCGGAGAAACCTACAAAAAATTGTTCTTGGCAATTAGGCAACCATAAGTGTGCGAAAAATTATTTATAAAAATATAAAAAGAGAATTTTTCAGTTTTAGATTGAGCGGAGAACTCTTTTCAGCTACATATTCTAGAAGCTCTATGCATTCAATTTTTAAGGCCCAGTTTATGTAAGCAGAATAAGTTTGTATACTAAACTAGACTTTTTAAATCCTTTTATTAAGTATTTTTTAAGTAACTATTTTCGCGTAATTTTTTTTTTTTAAGTATAGACTTATTTTCATTTTTATAGCTGGTTAAACCAGCCTTGTTTATATAATTTGATTTTAATCTAACGAGTTTTATTAGTACAGCAAAATTCTACAGTATAAGCATTTAGTTAGTTTTTACATTCGATTATTACATCATTTATGTTTTAAAACTTTAAACTACAGTATAATCTTTTTTCAATTTCAATTCAGTTTAATTTAGCACGATACAATTTTTGATAAAACTTACTACGAAAGATCTCAAATAAATATAAGGAAAAATGAAATGTGTTTTGTTATATTTTTTAAACACCATTTTTGTACTCAAAGAAGCATTTTCTAGTTTTGAGATGTTATTCTAAACTAACTGATAATTAAGTCTTCAGGTATATCAACAGTAAGTATAAAATGAATAATGTTGTGATAGTCAAGATTTGTCTAAGAAGATTCTATAATGATGCAAATAATTCTGAACATTATTTTAATATATAACCTTATAATTTAATTATCTAAAAGAAAGTGTACAACTATAAGGATTGTATAAATTTGTACCATTTTATTAGTAATAAAATAAAAAGTTATTTTTTAGGTTAAAAAAGATTAATAAATACTGTTAAAGCATTGAAATTTACAGTTTAATTACAAATTTAAGCTTACCAAACTTTGATAGAAATAATAACCCTAAAGTTCATATGTTGTAGAATAATAACTTTAAAATGTAAACCACTGTTTTATTTTGAGCAAATTGACAAGTAAATAGTCAACTGCCAAAATAAGACATAAACAAAACCAGACAAAATGCTAAAACACAAGCATTTCTTAATAAAACCAGTTAATTTTGCAAATATGTTGTTAAGTGTACATTTAAGAATCAGTCTAACTAATACCTAACTAATATATAAAAAATTTATAACTGCTTGAACTCAATTAAATAACACATTTATTTAATTTTTAAAAATTTAGACCATTACTATTAATACTCTGAAACATTTTGTTAGACTGGTTTAAATTATGCAGACCAGTTATTACACATACAGTTTTGAACTTGTTGTTTATTATTAAACTAATATATACAAATAATTTATTAAAAACCTTACAACTGTCTGAACTTAACTGTGAAAAACGCCTATACTTGTCCAGTCTGATTTTGTCCACTCAAAAAACGACTGTGACTAAGTAATATAAACATAAGTTACTTTACTTTGCATAGAAAACTCTGATAAAACAAAAAAAAAATCCAATTGAATTATTTTTAATGCTAACTATGATACTATTGTTTTCAAAACCAAAAAGTTTAGTCATTTTGGAATTATATACTGAATAAACAAGTGAAAACATACTTTTATTTAGTGATTTTCTTAACTGAACTAAAGGAAATATTTTGAAAGTTGAAAATTTACTCTAAAGCAAAGTTTCTTAAAGTAAGCCATATTGCACCCTTGTGGCCATTAGTTGTAAAGTAACCACGTGTGGCTATAATTTGAAACATACACTAGATATAATGGAGTTAATGATGAAGAAAAAAAAGGTCTCAGGAGTATTTAATGCTAGTTTTTTAGATATCTTCTAATAGGGGGCCATAGCTTTTATTTATTTAAAGGGGGCCTTATGAAAAAAGTTAAGAAAACCCTGCTCTGAAGAATGATAGTCAACAGTTAATAGTTTGTACATGGTAAACAAGTGATAAAAATGATCATAAACTGACTATATTCAGTTTTAGGTTATGTTATTCTTTATTGTAAAATTCAAAGTAATCCAAAAAATTATAAACACTAAAAAGACAAAATTTTAAATGATTAAATACAATGTAGTTTGTTTTTTTAAGTATTTTGATACTACTTTTAAAAAAACATTAATTCTAAATTTACTATAACGTCAAGTTAATTAGAACACTTTTATTGTTAACCCACCTAGCTCAAGGTAAAATTAATTAACTTAATAATGTAAAAACTTGTCTGATAAACAAGTTTATATTAAGGTTCACAGTTAATTTACTAATAAAATATATGAAAAATCTGTTAATAAGTTGTATAAAATCAAGTATTTTAGGCATTGTAATAAATCAGGCTGGTTTAAATTTTCTAAAAACTTATACTAACTTAGACCAACTTTAGATAGTTTAAATGTTTTTTTCGAATTATCAGGGTAGTTTTTTTTTGACTCAATTTCTTTTAATTGTGTTTTTACAAAGTACTTTTGTTGTTGTTTTTTTAAATTTGCTTTACTTGATTAAAATTTTTTATTTCAAAACTTTGCCCTACTTATTATTTATCTATAGTTTTTGTAAGATCATGCTAGCATATTGTCACTTAGGCTGGCGTATTCGTCATGGAGAACATGATTGCAGACTTATATTAAAACCAATTTAGTATACACAATGAAAGTTTTATCTTTTTTATAAGGTCACTATTCTAGTTAATTCAAGCTTCTTTAGGACAGTAAGATAGTCTGGGTTTTAAAAGCACATAAATTTTATATATGTTTTAAAAGTTAATTGTGTAATAACATAATTAAAAATTGGCTGACATTTTTCAAAAATGATTTTAAGATGTGTATAATGGAAACTCCCAAGTATTATCTAAACTAGTGATTCTATTTTTTTAAATCTGTGCTGTTCAAAGTAAATTAATATAGTTTAATTAAGTTCCCAGTAGAAAATTTGTTATTGGTAAAAAAATTAAATTTTTTGTATTTTGTCTATAAACTATATTTTGACTTGCTAAACATTATTGAAAATAGTTGTGAAAACTGGATTAAGATAAATATTTAAAAATGTAAATTTTACATTCACCTTTCATCAAAATGTTTGTGCTAAAGTTTATCTTTTACAAAAACAAAAATTTAAACTACAGTATAAATTTTGTTGAGATCAACTTTGTTCAATTTTACTTACTTGAAAAATAAAGTATTCATTTTCAACTTTAGTTTTTATAAGTTTATGTAATTACTAATATTAAAGTGTTTAATAAGCAATGTTTGGTGTGGGATCTGCAACAAAACAAGATCAAAATCATCATAAAATACATTAAAGAAAAATCTACGGTACACCATCATTCAAGCTAAAGTAAACAGCATAATATCACTGTGACTGTGAAAAAAACTGTGAAGTAAAAATTATTTTATAAGGAACAAAAAGTTTCTCTGAAAAGTTGGCTATGTTCTTGGTACCTGTGGAAATTATTCAATAGCTCATTTTACCTTACAGAAAATATTACAAGTGACATTTGCCATTTGAGATCACAAAACCACTTGAAGCTTTAATATGAAAATTTTATGAGTGTAAAAAATACAGTAATTCATAAGTTGAAAGGTAATCAGGTAATTTGATAAATCTTGAAAGCTAAAGGCAAAAAAATTTCCAAATTTACAATAAAGAGAGTATAAAAAGTAAAGTATAGTTAAAAATTTATATTATTATTTTTTTCATTAGAAACAAACATTTAGATATAAAATTATAGAACATTATATTGTAATTGGAAAAATAAACTTCTGATATTTTTTAGAAAAATTTAAATATTGACATATATAATAAAAAAAGACTAAAAATTTAACATCTTAGTAATATTTTTAAGAATCTCTTTTTATTTTTATGAACTTTATAGTTAAGATTGGCATATCTTGTAACTATAAATAGTTTTAATCTCAAATCTTAAAGTATCCTTGTTTGTAAATTATTTTGAGTTAATAAAAATTAAAAATTAAATTTACATAAATTTTGCTTTTTTTGGTTATATACAGAGTTGACACACATTCAGGGAAACTCAGGGAATTTTTAAATTGTAGAAAATCTCAGAGAAACTCAAGGATTTTTGACCTTTCTTTTAAACTTAGAAAACTCAGGGCATTTTTGGTTTATTCTAAAAATTTTAGGGAAGTTTTAAGGTTTTTTAAAAATCTCAGGGAACATTTTTTCTATTTAATGAATATTAATTTATCCAGTTTCATTATTTTGTTCAAAAAAGTTAATTTTACTAATTTTCAAATGCTTATTTACAAATTTTTAGAATCAATATTTAATTTTTTTGATAAATAATAAAAATTTTAAGGTTTAAAAAAAACTCAGGGAAGTTTCTGGTCACTCAGGGAGGATTTTTTTACTCAAAGAGTGGCATCCCTGTATATAAAATAAAGTAAAATATATTGATATTCCTTACAAAAAATCACTAATTAACCATACTTAAGTGAGTGTAATTGCTATAACACCTAAAAAAGTAATTTATATAATTTTGCTTAATTTTTGCTGAATCATCTGAAACATTTAAAATATTTTGTAATAAATGTTTTCTATTTGGACACTTCAAAATATAAGTTATAAAATAACAGAGCTTATGAAGTTCGTTATTTAATAAAATTTACTTGGTATTTCTAAAACAACTTTCTAATAAATCATTTTACAAGTTCTAGTAGAACTTATTTTGTCCATTTTTACAAAGGAGGTAGGTAAATTATCAAGTTTTTATATGTGCACTTTTATTGTTTTAGTAACTTTTTTCGGTCTTAAAATTTTGACCTTTTATTTGTAATCATTGAGAATAAATAAATGACTTCTTCTCACTTTTCTTGTAAATTTTCAAATAGAAAAGTAGGCCAAGTTTGTTCTTATAAATATTATTATGTACCAGTTGTCTTTAATTGTACAAGAATATCATTATCTCTGGTCCTCGAAGACGTGCACCTTGCACACAAAGACAGAATGCCAGAAATAATAGGTCTGAATACCGAATGTATATTTGTTTATGCTTATTTATAATGCTTTGGAAAATTTGTGGAGGTTTATCTACCATTTATGAATACTTGAGTTAGAGACCACTTATTATTACACTTTGTGTATTTTGCAAGTTAACATTGACCCAAATAAAAGCATAGTAGTTTTTTTTTGTAAAAATATTTAAAAATGTAATGTTTTAAGTACAAGAAATGTTTTATTAGTGTTCCCTTTTATTAGTTAAGGAACAATTCATTAAAAAAAATCGTTTTGCATCAATGATTATTGCCAAAGGTGGGACAATATCGCCCTCTTAGGGGAATTCTTATCTACAACAAAGTTTAAATTGTTATAATACACATTTAGAAATTTCATATGTTTTGATTATTTTTTACTATGAAATTATTTTGTTGAATTTTTAAATATTAGAAAAATACTAGAAATATTTTCTCCTAATTTCTCTTTTCCACTATTTCATTAAAATTCTGCATATCAAGTCTAGTCAGATGTTGAGCTTGTTTAAGTAAAGTGCACATATTCATTAATTTGTAGTTTTTTAGAGCTAAAGTTAATTAAATCACTGAAAACAGAAATGACAAAAAACTTTGAATTTGAGAAATTAAAAAACAAAAAACTGGAATTTTGAACAAAAATCACTAAAATCTTGGAACTTTAAACAATATTTACAGTTAATTGTCTTAAAATATTATTAACTATATTATTAAAATTAATAAAAATATTAAAACATAAAATATTAATAACTAAGTAGAAAAGGTTATCAAAAATATATTATATTAAGTAAAGTTGATCTAGTTTTTTTTTTCCAGTTTAAAACTGTTATCTTTCATTGATTTTTAAAGTTGTTAACTAATAATGATCATAAATAATAATAATTTTTAATTGTTTTTGATCAGTGCATGGAAAGCTTATATTAACAGATACTTACAAAACATTTACTTTGATACTATCAAATGTTTTTACAGATATCACAGACTTTTGTAAATTTAGTGAAACTTTTTAGACAAAGATAACATGGGGCTATCAGAATATATTAGAGACATAAAAAAATATGTGCACGAGGTTAGCTTGATTTCTTTGTTTTAAAAAAGTTGCATAGTAGAATATACAGCTGAAATTTAATAAACTCATTAAAAGTTGTATGAATTTGTATAAAACTGCCATGCATGTAAAAATTAAAAAATAATCAAAATTTTAACAACTTATTTAAGTACTTTGAAAACTTGTTTACAAAAAAATTTTCAGGCCGACAAATATACCAATCATTTTGGAAATCTATGGTTTTATATTTTCATCATATGTCGCGTAGTTCCACTGATTGCAATTGGCAATGACTGTAAGTTTTTTCATGTAATTTTCATTTAGTTTATATATTTAAACGTTTTATAAAACAGACTAATCTCTTTTAATTAGATTAAAGTGAATTTTTTAACAAATTATAAAACTATATTGAAAAAATTGTTTAACAATAGTTTTAAGTCTTTTAACGTTGTATTATTAGAAATAATACTTAATCTGTTTTACTTAAAACCTTTTAAAAATATCTAAAAAACAATATTGAGTTACTTGTTTAAAGCACTAGTAAATATAATTTAACAAAATAAAGATATTTATTACTTAGGTTTTCTGAGTAATTTTTGGTGCTACTTTTATTTAGCAGCATAGTATCTATGCTATAATTTAGTATGACTGCTTTCATAACAAAGTGTTAATTTAAGAAGTTTTTATGGTGTATTACAACAACATAAATGATGTAGCTCATATAAAATTTTGTAAAAAAGTCTTATGCTAACCAGCGTACTTAAGTTGTAATGTACTTAAATAACTTGCTAACCTATAAGTATAATACTTGAATTTAAAATAATTAAAAATACTAAAAAATAAATACTTTAGTTTCAGAAAATAAAACTAATAACAGTCTTCGTATTTCATACAAATTTTCAAGTTTTAAAATCAACAAAAAAAGTCATTTTTATTATTCCAGTGTACAAAAGTGAGTACAGCAGGTTCAAGTGCAATCAGAAAGAATCGGGGTGCACCCTGCAGTGTTACAACGAGTTCGCCCCCTTCTCGCACAACATGTTCATGTTCTTCCAGGTTTTACACTTATTCACAAGTTTAAATTAAGAGTTTTATCCCTAGTGATTGTTGGTTTGGATTTTTTTAAGTATAAAAGCGTGTTTTCATTGTCGAAGAAAGGACGAAGGGAGTAAATTATATAAGTTTTTTAAACGCTTTTTATTTACTTACTTGTTAGCTGTTTTAAAAGCTACTTGATAAAAAATATTTTAAGATAATGTACTTAATGTATTCAGTTTCTTTTATTTCGTCAAACATGATTTTTTAAGTATTGAAGTTTTATATTTTTATAATTTAATTATAGGCGTTTGTTATAATTGTCTTATATATGCATAGTTTACTTATAAAATTTTAATTGAATTTTATTTATCTGGTCTGCCGCAACATAAATGTATTAATAAATACTCTATCGTATTTAATTTAATTTTAATGTTAAGAAGTAAAGTTTTACAATTGCCTATAAAATTTACTTTGATCACTGTTAAATTTTTACTTCTTTGAATATTTTTGTTAAAGTATTTTGTGAAATAGTATAATTATATACATATACTAACTACAATAAACTAAATAAATACATCTTTTTGATATTTTTATATTGTTTCAAAGACTCAGGGACATAAAAGAACCAAACTGTGTTTAAATTACATTACTTTTTTATAAAGAAAAACACAAAAAAACAACAAAATTTACTTTGTTGCGTTTAAAATTGGACTTAAGTTAAATATTTTGTACAACAGATATACTTTATTTTACGAAATATTATCATTTTGTTACTTAATTTCAAAAGTTCCTACTATAAGTGTTTAATTCTTGAAAAAAATCGTTATAATTATACAGTGTTTTGTTATATACTATGATACTTCACAATTGTAAATAAAAGTAAAACACAGATATTGTGCGTTGCTGTTCCGTACGTACTGTTTCAAGCCGGGCTCAAGTACACTCAAACAGTTTGGGCCAAGTCAAAAGATCTGCAAAGTGAAATCGACGACATGATAGTTGAGGAAAGAAAAGATCCCGATGTTAGTTAAATATAAGCAGATTAAAAGTTTAAATATTACAACAAATAAATAATAAATAAATCAAGTTTATAAAGACAAACTCCAGCTAACAAGTATCATATTTGTATAATTAAATGATTTTGATAATAAGTTAATTAAACAAAACTTTTTTTTTAGGTTTTTATTATTGTTTTGCGACATATGGACTTTCTGTAAATTTTATACTTAAATTAAGTGTTGCAAATAAATCATAAATTTATTTTTTAAATTTGCACAGTGTACACTTTAACTTGATAGCTTATGGTTATACGATAATAATAAATTTTTATTACTATAACTAAAGTTTTTAATCTCTGAAAAGGTTGATGCAGACTGTAAAGTCTATGAAAAAAAAATTGCGAAATTAAGAAAGAAGATTGGAGCTACGAAAGAAAAAGAACTTTTCGTGAATAAAGAACATCTTTCGGACACACATGGTGAACCAAATAAGGTAAAATTTATTAGTTTCATGTTAAGTTTGTTTTATTGTTTAACTTAAAGTATTTCAAAAACAACACTTAAGTGTTGGAAAACTATACTTTTTTATCATGTTAATTAATAAAGTTTTAAACTAAGAAACTAAAAAAAAAATTCTAACTATGGTACTAAGCTTCAAAAGCTTTGCAATATTATAGTTAAAGACTTCTTTACAACGACTTAACTTGTTTGCTTGATAATATAATTCGTTTTTGTATATCTGTACTTAAGTCAATTAGCTTGATGACAAATAGCTTTCTTAGTACTTTAAAATTATTTTGTAACTTACTAACAACTCATGATTTCAATAAACAGTTTATATGGAACAACACCCTGAGAGCGTTTTACGTTGTACAAGTGGTCTCGAGACTTGCAGTGGAGATTGTGTTCATGTATTACATCATTCAACTTAGTGGATTCGCGGTGAGTTTGAAACTAAAATCAAAATAAACATAGTTGATAGGGTGTTGTCTTTTTTTTAAGCTTAGTTATGTTTTTATGTAAGTAAATTTTATGAAAATCAGTGTTCAGAAAACTTAAACTGCTAATTAAACTTTGTTGTTAATTTTATAATTAAAGTATACATTTAAATTATAAAATAAGCATCCAATTAAAAGTTTAACTCACATATTTTAATAACTTATAAACATTATATTAAATACTTTATTTTTCTATTTTTAGCAACCTTTCTATATATAGCTTAAAAAGTTATTTGTCTTTGGTTAGTAACAAAAATTTTCTGTCTTTTATAAACTGAAAAAAGCCTAACTTTGCATGCTCGTTATTTTTTCAGATTCTTAATGATGTACTTTAGTTTTTACTGTAACATTGTTATACCTTCCTATTTATTCTTTACTATTATAATTCTTAGCTTCCCTACAAAACAAATAGATATTTCATATATATTAATACATTCTTCGGTCGCCTTTTTCACAACTGTACTAGAAATCCCCTATATCTTTTGAACAGTATATTTTAATAGCAACCATTAAAAAATGTGTAAAAATATTCAGAAGTACACCGCGGACAACGTGGAAATCAGGAACTTTTCATCCGACGACGTCGTGGACACAACGTGGACGTTTCCGCGCTACTTCAAAGCCTCGGTTCCGGGAAAGTACCAGTGTGGGGACAACAGGTGGAGGAGCACCGCGGTGGCGAAGGCGTGCGCCCAGGAAATGACGACAAATGGCGGATCCGTTCCGTGCTGGGTCGATAAACCAGTTGTTAGTTTTGTTGTTATAGTAACCGGTCGGATATTTTTACACAAGTTCATCTCACAGACTGGTTAACTGGGCTAGTATGGAATTTGAAAAAAACAAAAACAACTCAGCACAGTGCGCCGAAGTCGCATTGAACTGTAATTGGGAGTTGATTAACTTTGTTGAAGTTTTGTAAAAAAATTAAATTTCAAAATTAAAAAAAAAATCAAATTTCTTACAGCTAAGAAATTTATTTAAATACTTCTTCGAAATAACTATAATGATGCCTACTTGTGAAGTACCAGCTTTTTACGACTTAAAAACTATCAACTCCGTCTGATATTTAGGAAATTAATTTCAGTTGATAATTTAAGTATTTGTACTTGTTAAAAATAGTCATATAATTTTCTAACAAAATAAATGAACAATTGAAGTATAATAACTGAATATCAATACAAACTGTTGTTTAATATTTATTTTTATTTTACCGATAAGTTAGTTAAACCGATAACAAATGTACTTGTAACAACTTTCAACATTGTGCTTATAACTTTCAACAAATATTTTGTAGTGTTATTTACTTAGTAAAGTTATTCAAAAATAAGTAAAAATAAACATAAATGAGTTAACAAACATGCTGCTAAATGCTCATACAGCATGCTTGTTTAATTGTAATTAATCTTAATTAAGTTGGGAATAATAAGTTGGGAAATTGATTCTTAATGTTAAATAGTAACAAGTTTTTTGTTTTTAAAAACACTTCTTTATCTAACAACTCGATAACAATTTCCAACTCTTTTCTTAACATTATTTTGCAGTACTTTCTTATTCGTGTAAAGTTAATAAGATAAATACCTGAGACATAGTAGGAAAATTTTTGTACCCTGTTTTATTAGTTCAAAAACTTTATTTGTTTAGAAAAACGAGGACTTAATAATATTGTTTGGTTACCTAAGTTATAAATAAGTAGCAAAATATATTTGAAGTTTCCTATTCTCAGTACTCTTAAAATATTTTTTTAACAGTTTAGTTTGATATAGTTACATTTACGCTACTTAAAATTTATCTTTTTAACTTACTGTTGAATTATGCTGATCAAGTTATAGAAGAGAATGCTTCTTTTAAATCTGATAATAGGTAAAATAGCACAACAGATTGGTGCAATTACTGATTTGTTTTAATTTACATAGTTAAAAAATTTAAAATGTTTTAAATAACAAAAATAAATGAGCTATAAAATTCAGTTTAATCTAAACTAGTTTCTATATACTGAATTTGTTAAAAAAAAACACAAAAAGCAATATATTTTTGAAATAAAAATGCGGATACATACTAGACTATCACTCTACTTTACTTAATTCAAATGTTATGGAGTGTAAATAAGTTTATTAAAAATAAATAATTAAACAAATATTTAAATGGTATTTTAAGATTTTAGTGTTCAAAAAATAAAAAAGCAAATTTGAACTAATAGTTTGTTTTGCAGGAAAAAACAATTTTTATCAGATACTGGAATGCAATTACGTTCGTGTCAGTGATTATTAATATTTGTGAACTGCTTTACTTCATTTACTACCAAGTGTCAAAGAAAATAAACCCTACAGTGTAAGTTTTGTTGGAAGTTTAATTGATTATTTTATTTGTGTTAAACATACAAAAACGGAATAAAAATTGTTGTAAAAATAGTCTGACAATTTTTAAGAAATAAAATAAAAACCGTATTTTGTTAATCAGTATGCAGTAAGATGTACATTTTAAGAAAAAGTAAACTTTTTAATGTATGTCACCTTTTAGAAGTTCTGAATAAAAGCAATACAAAAATCTTCCTTGAAGCTGCTAAACTTTTAACTTTATGCAAACTACCAAATGTACCCATGTTATTTGCCATTAATGTATTTCACCAACAAAACCGCATAATAACTCGATCATTTCCACACAGCCACAACCCTCCAACGGAGCCGGTGCCCATCAGCTTCATCGACACCCAGAACAAGATGGACCGGGGCGAGATGACGATGGACGACCTCACCGTGCAGCTGAGGGAAATGAAGAGGGTCAAAGTCGTTGAAGATTAGGAGTTTTTGTGATTGTTCTTTACAGGCTGTTATTTGTCGTTTGTAGCTTGACGGTTTTGTAAATAATTGTTAAAAAGTGTTTGTAATATGTTTTAGGTAGGAGTGCTTGTTTGTTTGTTTTTAAATAGTTTTTGTGATTTTAATAGTTGATAATATATTTAGTATAATTTTATCGTTTTTAGATTTCTAACACTTCTTATAGTTCATTTTATAGTATCATACTTTTAATAAATATTGAGCAATCATATTAAAGTGGTCTTTGGAGAAATATGTTTTTAAATTGCGTTCATAAATAGTTTGCTCATTTTCGGAAATTACCAAATGTGGTTTGATCACAGATTTATATACACAATAACAAAAAAAGAACAAAAAATATAACTAGATTATTAACTATTATAACATAGTAAACGTAACAAACATTTATAAAAAAAATATGTAAAAAGTATTTAAATATATTAAAAAAAAATCAATGGATCTGCTAATGATTTTTTTCCCTTTCACTTTGTTGTTCAGATATATAGCCTGTTTTAACAACTGTATTGTAAGCTTAGTACAATGTTTTTTTGATTTCACTAAGTTATTAGCTTTAAAACTTGCTATTACTTGAAAAAAAATACTAGGGTTTAACCAGTTATATACTAGACTAGGTCAGTTTATGATAAAAAGAAATATTTCGATTAAAAAAACTTATTAAAAAAATTATTAAAAAACGTGAGTCAAATATTTTTACAAAAAATTGAAAAATTCAACCAACTTAAATGTTAAGTAAAATTTTTGCTGTAAAAACACAAGCTCTAAGCCAGGGTATCCCAAAATAGGCAACTTAAGCAGATCAGTGGTCAATAAACAGGCAATTGTGAATGATTAGGAAACTTTGTTTTTTCATTAATGTTGTCAAAATATAAAAGTACTTTTCGAGTTTTTTTTTTTGGTTATAATACAAAATAAAATAAGTACGCTTTTCGTGAGTAAAGGGAGCCATAACGTTTATGTTTCAATCAAAAGTTTGAGTCTGTAAAAAATATTTTAAAAACATTAAAGGTTTATGTTGGTATTAACGTTCTTCTACTTATTTAAAACCTTTTATCAGCTATATAGAGTATCAAATAACCTGTGCGTTATTACTGTAAAATGTTTACTTTGTATTTAATTTAGAGTTGTTTTAAGTACTTTTGATGTAAAATTTTTTGTGTCGTTAAAGATTGAATTGTAAAATTTTTCCTTTAAAAGACACGTTTTGGCTGTTAAAATTTCCTCTTACTTTAGCTATTGTTGCTAACAAAACAGCTTAATATCTAACCTAGGGTGCTTAACATTAAATGTTGTTCTCTGGTTAAAATTTGCTTAAACAGTATTGTTCTTTTTTAACTTTTGTACAAAAAGCTAACGGACTTGAATTTCGTGTACTGCTTAGAGAATTTTTATGTAGTTCAAGAAATTAGAATGTTTTTATAAAACTTTATTACTGTTAAGAAATGCTACATCTAAAAAATTCAAAATACTTCGTTTTTTTTAATTAGTAAATTCAAAGTATTAGCAATCAAGCTTTGTGTAAATTCTTTAAAGTTGAAACTTATAAGTAATATATTGTTAAAGTATTACTACTGAAACTATAAATAACTTGAACTGAAAATACAAATGTAATACAAAATGCAACAATACATTCAACGGTTTTAAGTGACCAAAAATATACTGCATTTCCAAATAAAATTCTATATTTTATATTAATGACGTCATAATAACTAAAATAGTAAGTCGAAACAGCTAATTAGTCATCGAATATTTAATTAACATTAAAAATGGAAATCTTTTTAGTTGGTGGGCCAGATTTAAAAAAGTCTTTGTGAGAAACATCAAACAAAAAAATAAGACTATTTGAAAGCGAAACGTTATTGAACTAATCATTTAACAAGCACTACTGTAAACTAAAAATTAATTTAAATGCACGATTGAAACTATTTCTTTTAGTTTTAGAAATTCTCAATTTATTTGTTTTTAACAGCTTAAAAAAACATCATAAGTCAAATATTTCAGCTTGATGAGTATCTGAATACACACAAGGCTTTATTGAAAGAATCAAATAGTTTTAATAAATTACATCTTAAAGTTTTACAACTTTTATTTTTCGGCCTTTGACTTGATATATTTTGTACCATTTTTACAAACATTATGTATGGTAAAATAAACTTAATTTTGACATTAATGATGTTAAGTCACGGGTTTTGTACAAAGTTTCTATTTTGTCTCTAATTTAACTGATATGTTATTATGGGAGCCGATCATTTCTAACCCGCTATCATTTCTAACCCGTTCACTTCTAACCCGATCACTTCTAACCCGATCATTTCTAACCCGATCATTTCTAACCCGATCACTTCTAACCCGATCATTTCTAACCCGATCACTTCTAACCCGATCACTTCTAACCCAATCATTTCTAACCCGATCACTTCTAACCCGATCACTTCTAACTCGATCACTTCTAACCCGATCACTTCCAACCCGATCACTTCTAACTCGATTACTTCTAACCCGATCACTTCTAACCCGATCACTTCTTACCCGATCAGTTCTAACCTGATCATTTCTAACCTGATCATTTCTAACCCGATCACTTCTAACGCGATCATTTCAAACAAGATCATTTCTAACCCGATTATTTCTAACCCAATTTAGCCCAATCATTTCTAACCCGATTATTTCTAACCAGATCATTTCTAACCCGATCACTTCTAGCCTGATCATTTCTAACCCATTTTACTTGTTTATTTTATTTTTTAATCTAGATTTCATTCAAAAACAAACTAGTCTTAATAAAATTATTTAAGTATTTTATTATTAGTTTTTTAAAAACATTATGATTTTAATGTGTTATGTAAAAAACATTGTTAGTATAAACTTTAGTATAAAATTTTAGTATTAGCTTAACATAGTTTTAATTAACATAACAATCAAACAGACATGTTTATTTGTATAACAAGTCCGAGGTTAATCAAATCTCGCCGAGGTAATCTTCTTTAAAACCTAGACAAAAATTTCTTCAAAATTTACTCTGTTATGAACAGTTGAATTAACGTAAGTAAAAACAATATAAGTACTGAAAAAACATTTTTAAAAAGAGTAATAAATTAATTATAATCATAATAACTATAACTAGGAGCAGAAGTTTATAAAAAATACATCAAATTTTTTGTTTCCTTTAAGCAACTATTTATTAAGATAATTATTACACACAATATATTTACTTTTTATTCATTACAGTAAAGCTAGCTTGAAATCTATTGACTTTATTCTCGGTGTTTTTTTGCACCTCTAAATTTCTATAAAAGTCATGAGTTTTTCTTTATTAGAAATTAAAGCCAATATTACAGTTTCACAACACAAAGAAATCTTATTATTTTATTATAAATTTTAAAAATACATAAATTAATCAAGTGACTTATGCCTATGTTTCATATTTAATTATCGCTAAATAATCTTAAGTTTTTGTGTTTTTGGAAACCTGTGAAACAATAACTTTTAAAAGATATCAAGAAATTTTTTAAAGAAGTTTCTATTATTAAGCGTGAGAAACTGTTATTTCAATTTTAAATTTTGAAAACTTTTAAAGTTTCATGATTAATGTAAATTTGTTTTGCTCTATTTACGGCATATTTAAAAAAAAAAAAAAAGCAAAATAATAAGTTTCCGACACTTAAGTTTTATAGTTAAGTTTATTATATAATATGTCTTATTTAATCTTTAAATATAATTTACCTATGGCTAAAAGAAAGAAAATTAAATTTAAGTTCTATTAAATGACGGGTTCTAAATGTTGAAAAACGTCTACCTCTACTTTTGACTTATTAAACTGTATATATTTTCGTTTTAAGAACTTAAAATTTTATAATGATAATTTTAAATGAAACCACCATACTAAACACGATTGCTAAATTTTATTAAGTGAATTATTTCAAGTTCCATAGATACTGATATTATTATTCTTAAAAATGTATATTTCATATAAATTCGCCCTAAATTTGAATGCAACATGCCAATTTGGTCTCAATACTTAAAAAATGTGTATTAACTATAAAGAATATTTAAAAAAAAAGTAGAGAATAATCTTTAACTGCTGCAATACTAATTATATTTCTTACACTGACGACTATCAAAACTTAATATTTAATCTTTAGAATACAAAAGACTTATACTTTTCCTTATTCCTTTTTAAAACTAATTAACTGCAGTTAGTTTATAATCCATTTTTAAACTTTATTAAAATAATTAATTACCACGAAAATAAACCATTGATTCATAAACCTAACGAAAATAAACCATTATAAACCATTGATATAATATGTAGAATTTGGTTCATTCTATAGTTTGATTTTAATAGCAGCGCCTTTTCTCTGTAAATAATAAAAGGTTTTTCAATATTTTCGATAGATATTTATTTAGCCTGTATTCCTAATGTGCTTTGGACTTTAAATTTAGTGGTTAAACAATGCACTTAATTTTTTTATTTTTTTTTACAATTTTCTGTACCTTAATTTCAATAATGTTTATTTAAATTGAATCGATTATGCTTTGGCAAAGCAAAAAATAATAGATAAAAAATCAATGAAATACCAAACGGTTGCACAAATGTACAGAACCTAACTTTGAAAGTCAGGATGTGTATACCCGGTTGATGTTTGAACAAGAATACATTTTTTTCATGAACTTTTGTAGTTTGTATGAATTCTGACATTATAGTATGTTCTGAAAGAATTTTATAAAAGTATCTATGTAGCTTCTTTTATTGAAGAAGTGCGTAATATAGACTATTTTGCTGATTGCTGCAATAAAATCATTGAAACAATTTACTAAATCGTCTCAATATGTGTTGCTGAATTTTTAAGAGAAAGTTTTTTGTTGAAAATAAAAAGGAAGTTAATTCTAAATTTAAAGATTGTGCAAATGTGTTTGGTTTTATTGTAACTCACTGATCGATAAAAAAATTGAAGTTAAACTTGCTTATTATGGAGTTAAAACCAAATGTTTTAAAAACCTGTTCCTTCAAATCATAAATAAGTCAACTAGTATTATACTAAAGTATAAATCTTTTTTGCTGTTAATCTATAAATATTAGACAAAACTATAGTTTTTGATTTTAAGGTATATAAATTTGCGTCTCTTTGTTAAGTGTCATTCAGTTTAAGTGGCTTAGCTTTTGATGCCTAGGTCAAGCGTAGAATAAAAAACTTCCAAAAGCAATGAATATCAAAAATTAAATTTTAACAAAAGCTATCTGAACATTAAAATTAAATTTCTACAAAAATAACTAAATTTCATTAAAAAACAACTTTGTTGAGATTAATTTGTTTTTAAAACGAACCCAAATTTAAACAATAATAAACAAACGTATTGATACAGATCGAGTTAATAATTTTCGGGTTAGATCGGGTTAGAAGTGATCGGGTTAGATATGATCAGGTTAGAAATGATTAGGTTAGATATGATCGGGTTAGAAATAATCGGGTTAGAAATGATCTGGTTAAATTGGGTTAGAAATGATCTGGTTAGAAATGATCTTGTTAGAAATGATCGGGTTAGAAGTGATCGGGTTAGAAATGATCGGGTTAGAAGTGATCGGGTTAGAAGTGATCGGGTTAGAAATTATCGGGTTAGAAATGAACGGGTTAGAAGTGATCGGGTTAGAAGTGATCGGGTTAGAAGTAATAGAGTTAGAAGTGATTGGGTTAGAAGTGATCGGGATAGAAGTGATCGGGTTAGAAATGATCGGTTAAGAAATGATCGGGTTAGAAATGATCGGGTTAGAAGTGATCGGGTTAGAAGTGATCGGGTTAGAAATATTCGGGTTAGAAGTGATCGGGTTAGAAATGATCGGGTTAGAAATGATAGCGAGTTAGAAATGATAGTAAACCGTTATTATAATCTCAAGGAATCAAAACGTTACATTGGTCTATTGTCCAAAAGTTACCTAATAAAACTCTTTTATTTGAAAATGTTTAAAATTTATAATAACGTAATGAACAATAATTTCATAGTAATAGAGTTTAAAAAAAGTATTCTGAAAGCTTTGAATAAACTAGTCAAAAAATAAATATAATTAACTTTAAAACAAGCAAATTCGTATTTCTGTAAAAACTTTTTATATCGTTAAAAAAAACTGAAATACTTTTAATAACTGCCTAAAAATGATGTAAATAGCAATTATAGTTAAAAAACTATGCTTTTTATATTTGTACATAGAAGTACAAAGTTAGAAAGTATGTGACAATTAATAACTGACCGAGTCCAGCCTTTTTTAAGATTCAGATTTCAAAAATAGATTTGAATACAGTCAACCGATAAAGCAAAAGTAATTTTTTTATCAAAAAACAGTCACACTAAGTTTGCAACTGAAAATTCCCAGGAACACAAGAAAAATATCAAAGATAAAAAAGTTCACAATAAAAAGTATTTTTGCGTACTTTAGTTGATGAACTTTCAAGTTTTTAAAGATTTTTTTTTTCTTTGCTTCATAATTTCAAGACGGTTTAAGTAAAAACCTAATTTTGATTTTTTTTGTTATACTTACATTTATAGATTAAATAAAAGCTTGTTGATTAGTTAGTTTTACTGCCTTTCTTGACACACCGACATTTATTTTGTACTGATTTAAATAGTTTTTATATTTATAAATTTACTTGTACTTTTATTTACGTTCTAATATAGCATTTAAGTATTTTCTAGTCAGATATGACAATATTTAGTACAAAACGAGCAGGATTTGTTTAACATAATTTAGTGAGCCGCCTTAAATTAGTGAAACGATACTTAAAAACTGATTTAAATTAGTTTTTGCACCAGATAAAAATATAATAATGAAGATAAATACTAATTTTAATCTCATTATAAATTTTTGACCAAATAATTTTACAATATGTTTGTTTAGTAAAAGTTTTGTTTTTGTTAAAATTTAAGTTGTAGGTAGGTTTTCACTCGCAAGCCCTATGTTGTACAGAAGATAAACTCAGGGTTCGTGCGCGAATTTATTTTCATTTAGCCTGACTGAGACCAATTTAGCCTGACATTTTTTCAAAGTAAGGAAAATCCCCTTTAGAAGTCATTTTTGGTATTGGGGGGTCTTGATTAGTACTATTGTAGTCTCCGACTTCAACCAGCTTTATCTCAAAAATATTTTGAGCTTTAATAGTCTGCAAAAAGCATTTCATAGCTTAGTTACAACTCAATAAAATAAGACTAAATTGTGAAAAAGGTGATTGACCCCCTATGCCCATAAAATAACAAATTCAGTGATAAGTTTTAAAATAAAAGTTATATCTAATCTATTACTAGTTTAAAAATTTAATATATATTACTAAACACAATTGTTAAATTTAATTAAGCACTAAGTAAAAACATTACAACCAGAAGATTTATAATAAAACAACGTGCATTGTTGTGTTTTATTAAAATTTAAAATGAAACGCTTACACGAGTAAGCCAATAATAAGTAAAAAAAAATTTATTGTAGTATTTTGACTAATACTTAAAATTGATACATAATTATAAACCCTAAACTCTAAATAAATACAGTGATTGTTGATGTCATATCAGATTTAAAAAGCTTACACTAAAATTAATAAAAAACCTGTAATATTTTGTTCTTGTAAAGTAAAATTAATTGTACCTAAAATTTGTACTCCCACAACACTTAGTACTTATATATTTAAGCTAAGTTTTAGTGTTGTGAATATCTCTAATAACTTTAAACATACAGTTAAATATATGAATAAACTGCTAAGAGTTTTAATCTAAAAAGTATTTGGTAGAAAGCCTTTAATTAAAAATTAAAACAGTTCAACCAACTTAGCTCTGAAATACATAGCTGATGTAAACAAATTCAAACAAACAGCTAAGTTGTTGAATTAAACTGTAATGTTTAAACTGTATTTTTTTATGAATTTTTATAATTATGACGTATATAATCTACTTAAAACAAAATAATAAAGATTCTTAAATTGTTTTTAGAGATTCAACAAAAGGTGTTAAGCATTTATTTTTACAAATAACTAAATATTTATTTAGAAATAAATTTACATCTCAACTTGATCTTAAAAAGATTTCTCAACTATTTAAAAAAAAAATTTCAAGTATTTGAACTGAGAAAAACTGAGATTCTCAAATTTTTAAATAAAAAAACTGATTTAGCCTGACGTTTTTCAACTTTTTTCAAAAAAACTGATTTAGCCTGACTTAGCCTGACGCGCACGAACCCTGTAAACTGGTTTAATTTTAAATAAGAAAGTGCTTATCGAATTTTTTGTAACTATTAGCTAGCCTGCTAATCTGAAAATTTTAAAGCTTAAAATCTTTCTAGTTTTAAGACTACTCATGCGAAACGACTAAAAATTAGCTTGTAAAAAACAAGTATTTTTAAATATGCTGTTAAATTTTCTTTAAATTTTTTTTAACAAAAAATTATTAGTATATTATAAATTTTGTTTTTATGATTTATAAATATATAGTACGACTTTCAAAAATCGTACGGCAAGCAAGTTATTTTTTCTATTGTCAGCCCGTTAAAAGCTTATCTATTAAATCTGGCTTTTCTACTATAAAAACTATTTACCTCTTTTATTAGTAATAAAAGGTATATTTTTGAAGTGTAACTAGTAACTACAGTTTAAAATATTATTTTATGTCCTGGTTTGTAAACCATTAGTTAAAATTAGAAATGTTCTGTTTTCTATATATTTTAAAATACATTATTTTTCAATACCATTCAATAAGTTTTAAATATAATTTTGTTAAGGAAGTATTGAAAACTATAGTAAAGTTACATATTTTAAATTAAATATTTTCTTAACAGTCTAATGAAAACAGGAAATCTCTAATTAGTCGACTGTGCACAATTTAAAGTAAAACTTAGACAGTTGTCTTCAATAAAAAACTACTTTTATTTATAAGTATAGACTTTTTTAGTATTTTGTAATAATAGGAAAGTGGTCACTAATTTGTTTGATATTTCTTACAGGTTTTTAAAACTCCAAGTTTTTGGATATGTTTTAAGTTTAAAATTAAGCTATAAGTAAAGACCGTGTTAATTGGTATAAAAACATTGAAAAAATACTGTAGAGCAGGGTTTACCACACTTTTTTTCAAATAGCCCCCTTTAAAGAAAATTAGAAGGCTATTGCCCCTCCAGAATGACTACTCAAAAAACTACCATTTAAAACACCTAAGTCCTTTTTTTCCCTTCATCTGCATATAAAGAATATCCAATGTAAATTTTCAATATTTTCAAATCGCCCATATTATTCCCCCTCCTCCCTTTCCTAATTATCGCCCCCACTTTGGGATACCCTGCTGGAGAGCTACTTTAAATGTGTTTTCAAAAAAAAAAAAATGTGACAAAAATTTGATCTACGTGACAGATTCTTTTGTATAAAATCGAAATTTCACTTCTTAATATGTAAAAATTGTTTAAAACTCAAGGTTTTTTTCAAAATTTCTCGAACTCCAGATTTTCCATGTTTTAAGCCTAAATTTTCAGATTCCAGTTTTTATTCAAAATTCAAAGTTTAATGGCTACCCTGTGGTAGTTTAAAATTCATTACTTTATAACATGTAAAGAACAGTAAATAAGTAAAAAATTGACAAGTTTATTACACGAAACGAAAGTTTAGCAAAAAATATAAATTTATAAATAATTTTCAACATTACTGTAAGCTAACCCGTCACTTTACTGTTCATGTAGTTGGTTCTGCAAAAATTTCGTTAATAAGTTAGTAAATTTGATTAGCTTAATAATACTTTTTGTTGACACATGTTTGTAAACCTGAAGTATCTCGATTTAAAAGCTCGGTAAATGATGTCTAAGTTTTATTTTTTAGTAAATAATCATTTGTAAATTTAAGTAGTAATCAATAATAAATTTAAAGAAAAACTTAACATTTTCTTATTGAGAAAATCATAAAGCAATAAAAGTACAACTTAATAAAAAAACTAATATGCCATACTACTAAAAACTTGGTTCTGTATATGAGTCTAAAATTTTGAATTTTCTATTAAATTTATAACTGTCTACGATTTTATTAACACTTTATAGGATCAATTAAGTAGTAAAAACTTGCAGCTCAATATTTATACTAAAATTTTTAAAACTCTAAACAACATTACTATTCAAAGAAACGTTGCTAAATAAAAAATCCAATTCAATAAAACGCACAAACTAACTTTTTAAAACTTGTCGTGGACGGACCTCAGCCTGCCTGCCACCTTGCTGGGCGGGCTGCCCATGATCAGGTCGCAAATTGCTCTCCGCGCGATGGCGATGTTCTTGTGGGTGCCCATGATGGACACCTTGGTCCCTTCCAGCACGATGCGGGTCTTGGTCGCGTTCTCAATCGTGTACTTAACCTTTCCTCCGCTGCCTGGATAATGATTGATGAAGTTTTGTGGGAACAATGTAAAATGCTTTATTGAGTTAATTTGCACAAATTTTGTTTAAAAAGTTTAATTTTTTTATGCTTTTATTATAAGGCCTTGGCGAAGTTTTTAGGATGCCAATTTTTTAAAGTTATAAAATAAGGATTAAAAAAGATTCAAAAAAACTTACTGTCCTTTTAAATTATATTGAAAAAGTAATAAAACACAACATTAACTCGTATTTATTACCTGTTTACATTTTTAAGTGAAAATAAGTCAAAAAAATTTTTAGATCTAATTTAAAAAATAAAAGTATATAAAATCACTTGGAATATTTGAAAATATTATTTGTTTAATTGCCAAATACAATCTAAAACATCTACTAAAACAAAGCAACGGACCGGCAATTCTACCAATAGCTCTGCTCATATGGTCGCCTTTCAACGTTTTTACATTGGTCATGTTAAAACTTTCAGTAAAAATTTGCTCCGTTCTCAAGATGGCCATCGAATCTTCAACTGAAAAACCTTGAAAATAAAATTAACATTTCATTAATTTAGTTTTTTTCAATCATAGTTAGAAATCATAGTTCAATCATCACCCAAGAAACAATACAAAATAATTAGACTAGGTTTCAAGACCCTTTTATTAACATATATAGTAAAAATAACGAAAAATTTCATGAGTGTTGTGATACTAAAATTATCTTTACCAAAATGTTTCTAAAAAGTTTTAAAATCCATATATTGTGTTTTAAGCTTTGTATAAAGTACTTTTATATTTAAATATATTAAATCTTAGATTTATAGGTGCTTCAAAACACTGTTTAATCTTTTAGTATGTTTTCTTATAATTACTTTATTTTATATCATTAAATTTTGTACAAAATTAAATAAAACTAGTTCAACACATCTCTAGTAATTTTTGTTAGTTAAAGACAGATATAAACTTACCTAAAGCAATAGCTTTTATATAATCTGCTGCTTTTTGTAAAGCTCCAATATCTTTGGTCGTGGAAGCGGTTTTAAGATAAACGTTGCGATTTCTTTTGTTGTATTTGAATTGGATATGGAGCTGCTTGTAAAACGGTTCTATTATCTTATCCCAAGTAGGTTTGTCATTTATCAAAGAATACCTACAAAAATATAACCTTAAACATTGTGATCTTACAAGACGGCTTGGAATTATTAATTTTGTAAAACGTTAAGTATCATAAAAACTTTAATGCTAAATTGAAGTGATTTTTAAAATGGCAACATTTCAGCTAATATTTGAGCTTATAATAATAGTTTGTATTTATAAAAGTAAATAAAAAAAATTCGGGCAAAAATTTTCAATCCCTGTCCTACAGCTAAAACTACTATTTTTTAATTATACATAAAGATAAAAAATGAGTGGCTATTTATTTTATGAAAACTTGTTCCAGGTCTTTTATTCTACAATTTTTAAATTCAACAAGGTTTCTTGTATTTTTATATTGTAAAAATAGTCTTAATATTAAAAACATTGGTTATTATGATAGCTAACTGAAAGTCAAAGATACTTGACTACTTACTTACTTTTTTTTTATTTGGTTATGACCTGCATTATCAAGGGTCTTTCAAGCCTGTTTTAACTTAGCTTATAAGACGTAAACTAACAAAAAACAACAGTTTATAAGAAGCAAAAACAGTTATTTTACAAAGTTTTAAATGTAAGTTTAAACTTACAACGATTAAAAACAAATGCATTGCCATATTTTATATTGTTTACGGAAACACTAAACGAACTTATTGCATATTGTTTTGCAATAGTAGTTCTACAACCTATAACACTTTTAATCAATTAATTTAGCCCCAAATTACCACTTAAAATATTTTTTGCCTCAAAAATTTGTTAAAATCTATTGTGTAAGCCTATTAACTAATAATATATTTTTACTTATAAATAGAGTCACTGGTCTTTTATTTGATTGAAAAGGCATTAAAAAAACATCTCTGCATGATGCGGTAATAAAAAACTATACTAAACAAGTTAGAAAAAACTCTTTTTCCTAATGAAACTAACTTTAAATAACATCTAAAATTTACTTGCTACTAAACTATATGCACACTTGAAAACATCAATGACAAAAGCTTTAAAATATATTTCATGGTTTGAACATTTTGTTTTCAAGCAAAAAAAGTAACTAGTTTGCTTACCCCTGGCTTTAAACAATCCAGCAATTTTTCTTGCTTAAAATAAACTAAATACCTTTCATTTAAAACAATTAACTTTATCTATATACTTTTATTATAGTCAAACGTTTAACAAAAATCTGACATACGCTCTTGGTTTTAATGTAAAAAATGCCCTACGTTAAACTTAAGTAGAAAAATACAAAATTATGTTGTTATAATAAATAAAAAAATATCAAAACTTAATTTTGGTAACTGTTTATTGTAAAAATGACAATGAAGATAAAAGGTTTTTATTTGTTAGATATTATAAAAAGTTGCAATAAAAATGAGGTTATTTCGAAAATCTACATAAATATGGCTAAAACATATTTATCGGGGAAATTAATTCAAGATGACAATCTATTCAGCAGTGAAACTTATTAATTGCTGAAATTGTAACATATATCTTTAGTAAACCTTAACATACGTGAAACTTTTTAGTTAAAAATTAACTTTCTTTAGACTTCATAAAAAAATAAAGCTGGAAGTTATTTAATTTTTTTTAATAGAATTATATACTTTCATTTAAACTGTTTGTATTTAAAAAAAATGAGTTGTTTTTCATGGTATACTATCAAAGTCCACCTGCGTTCAAAATCCACTCATTTTTTTCCTTATTAATTAATTAATTTTATATATTTTTTGCATTTTATTTTTTTTCACTATCACTGTTACCCTAACCCTCGATCGGTAAGCGGAATTCGACTTGGTGGATTTTGAACGTGTCCCGTTTTTCATATACCATAGTTTGACTAAACCAAAACAAAACAACAAATTAAAATCGTAACTTAAAATTAGTAGAATTGAGCGTAAACAAACCTGTTTGGAGGAATGTAAACCGAACGCATACTTCCTCGCTCATTTACTTTTTGCGCTTTAGCAGGAGCAAATTTTGGCCTTTTCAAAGAAGTTTCACTGCTCTGTTCAGAGCTTGAAGCTTCTCTCTTACGCTTAGCAGATTTTTCGATATGATTATCGACCTTTTTTGACAACATTCTATATAACTTATGACAATCTGCTTTAAAAGAATTAGTAAGACAAAAACTGAAACCAGTTATTTGTTATATAAAAAGAATTTAACAATTTTTTTTTTTAATTAAAAAATCTAATATGCATTTGTATTTAAATAATATTTTATTTAATACTATTTTTAAACTATTAACATAGAAAAGCTTTAGTTAATAACAGGCTTAGAAAAACATGTGTGTGATTGTGACAACCAGTACAACCGAATTCACCTTATTTTGGCACACTTACTTTTATTTAATTAATAATTTTTATTTATTAAAAATAAAAAAATCTTTACCTTCATACAAACCTAACTATTTTTTATCAAACAGTAAAAAAGCACACTTTTAGACTCAATGTAAGCATAACTATATATTAGTTGAAGTATGACACAATGTGTATATCAAGATTACACTTACATACAAAAAAATTACATCAAAAGTATAAAACATGTGGTAAAATCTGCTTATTCAATAAAAAAAATATATGGCAAGTTTAGTATATACAGGGTTGCTACTGGTTTTTGAAAAAAAAAATTTCAGGTGTTCTGAATATCTTCCAGATTTTTTAGTCTTATGTTTTTGGGTATATTTATAGTTTAAAGTAAATTAAAGGTTAAAAACTTTGTTAAATAGTTTTAAAACATTGAAAAGATACTGTAAAGCAAGGTTGCCACTGATCAAGCTGAGAAAAATTTCCTGACTTTTTATTAACATTTTCCTGACTTTTCCAAACCAAATTCTTGAACTTACTCTAAAATACATAATCAAAATTTTGAAACTTTATAAAGCTTTTAGTCTTATACTTCAACTCATCATTTGGTATAAAATTTGTAATAAAAAAATATACTCTTACTTATTTTAAAAATTTAATCATTCTAAAAAATTGCATATACTTGTCTGATAACTTATTTTTAAAATTTAAACAACTTGGAAAAACTTTTAAGAGGTAAAGTATACACATAAACATGTTACATAAAATACTAACTTAATTGTAAAGAACTTATTTATTTAATTACTGAAACAATTCTTATTTTGATTCTAAAAATTTGCAAGATTAACTTTAGTGTATATATCACAGTTTCACAATACACGTCTCCTTACCACAGATTATCAATACTTAAATGCATACAAAAACTGCTTGTTCAAGTAGGGTAGTTGTTACATATATTAATGGAAAAATTTTGCAGTTTTTTAAAAGACTTTTTTTTAAATTTTTACCAATTTTTGATATTAAGTAATTTTGTAAATTTAGTCTGACTTTAAAGGAATTTTAATTAAATTTTAGCCATTTAAGGCTTAGGAAATAAGGAATTTTCTAAATTTGAAGTGACAAAATCTGACATATTATTCAAATATTGTCAAATTTCCTGACTTTTTTTCAAAAACCCCTATTTTTCTTGACTTTTGTCATTTTTCAAAGTGTTTCCTGACCTTGTGGCTATCCTTCCACTTTAAATATGTAGCTTAGTAAACAATTTTTTTGATGATTACATAACCTTTTATCTAAACGATAGATGTTTGTGTCAAATAAAAACATGAAAAAATAGTTTAAAATTCAATGTTTTTCCAGGTGTTTTTTTAACATTTCTCAAATTTCAGGTTTTTTAGCCAAAATTGTCAAATTCCAGATTTATTCAGAGTTTAAGGCAACCTTGTAAATAAAAAAAGAAAAGTGATTATACAGAAATCTTATAGATTGTATCTCATAGTAAACAGAAACCAGCCATTTTTACTAATAAAGAAACAAAAACTTTCCTGTTATTTATTTTATTTGCATTCAAAATTTTATAGTCAATAATCATAAAAATTTGAAACCAAATGTTATGGACAAGCTTTTTGGTCAAAAGCTCTTTATTTGTTTATTGATGTATCTAAAAAACAATGAATTCACTTATATACAAAGTAAAACAACAGTCCTGCAGATAAACAATTTACTAAAAAAACTTAGTTTAGACTTTGAACATTGTTTTAAACTATATTTGTAATTCTAGATAAATGAAACTGGTTATTTATTACAAAATAGGTAAAATAAAATACTAGTAGTTAACTGAAACTAATAGACATAAAAATAATTATTTTTGACTAAGTAATAAATAGTTTTAAAACTTTAAGATAATGAAGCAATATAGTCAATGGTGTCAGTTTTTTCTTCAAAACTTTGTACTATTAAAAACCACCTTATAAAACTAAACTTAGTCATTTTAATTTTTGTAATGTGTTAAACACTTATTATTTAAAAAAAATCTTTTATTGATTTATAGCTGATAAAGGTAATAATTTTAATAAATTTATTATAGTTCACAGGTTTAAATTCTAAAGATAACTTTTTCTATAAAATTTAGTCTTAAATATTTAAATAAAACATCAAAATTAAAAAAAATTGACTTTTTTACAATTTTTTAAAGAGTTTTTTGAAATATACATATCAAAAAAAACAAATTTTTTGTTAAACAGTACTTTGACTTTATTTAAAAACTGCATTATAATGTTATCTGTGTTCAGTTTTTAGTAAATAATAAAGCTATAAAAGTAATTAAAATTTAAAATAGAATTTCTTAATTGATTAATCATAATACAAAATTTTTTAACTGACAAATTTATTACTTACTAAAAATAATTCTTAGCACTTGACACATTAATTTAAATTATTGTTTTCAATGATAAAAGAACAAAATAACATTTCAAACGAGAATGATTAAAGGTACACAAAATTTAAAACACAAGACTTAAGTTTTTCACAAAATTAAACTGGCTTTAGTCCTTATTATACTTTTCAGTATAGTTTAAGTTAATGGAATTATGCATAGATTTATATTAACTTAAATTTTGGCGCCATAATAAATGGTTCTATGTGATTAAATCTTAGTGACTGCTGTGATTCATAAAAAAATATTTTTTTAAGTTTAAACAAAAAAAAGCTTAATTAATAAAAATAATTGTAACAGATATTTGTATTTCAAAATAAAGTATTCATTTTCTTTTCTTATTTATCCAAATTTAACATTTAATTTTTGATTAAATATATGTTAAAACAACAATAATAATTGTCATACTCTTTCTTTCAGGTTGGATAATAAAAAACAATAGCTAAACTTTTTTAAACTGACTTAAAATGTCTTTTTTGAACATTATACTACTCATTGCACAGATCTTATTCATTTAGTGTTCAATATTCCTTTATTCATTATTTTTTAATTATACATACAGTTTGAGTGTCAGTTCAAAAAATGGTTTTTTGAAGTGTTAACACTTTACTTATGTCTTTAAACTTTCTTTGAAGTGTAGAAGAACAGTTTTGGATCAGGTAAACAAACAAAATCACAAAATTTAAACATAGTATTTTAAAGGCAGTTCATACCAACTTTTTTTTCATGTTAAAAGTTTGAAAGACATACAAAAGTAAAAATCTAACAAGTATCCGGTTGACTGAACATTGAAACATGCGTCCTTCAAAATAAAGTTAAAAACTAACAATGAAGAGATAAGTAATTTGAATGGCAAGTCAAAACACTTGAAGTCATGAAAAAATATTCAAGTCAAAACACTGAAAAATGATAAAACAAGTTTCTTTGTTTTTTGGCTTTGATGTATATTTTTTACAGTTAGTAGCTAAATGATAGAGCTAAGATAAAAGAATACTCTTATTTGAATTTCAGTTATTGGGTTGGTGCTAGAGCCAAAGGAAAAGCTGGGACATTTTGGCTTTATATTTGGTCCTCAAAACACATCTTGTAAATACATACATTTTTTAATTAACTATTTTAAAAAATTGTTCAGTAAACTAACTTCATTGCTCAGTGTCTTTGTTATTTATATAAACCTAATATTTTTTTAGGTATAGACCATTTTTTTTTTTTTACTTTTGGTCTTTAATTATGGTCTTGAATTACTACTTAGTCAAAAAATGTTTTTAAAGAAAATCTAAATGTATTGAGTATTGAAGATATTTTTGTTTAGAAATAAAATAGATTAAATTATTAATATTTTCATAAAAACATTTTGTATGAACTAAGCAGCAAGACCATACTTAATTAAATAAATATCTTAGTTAAACTTGAAAGATTTTGAATTTTTGCAATTTATGTTTGGGATATAAATTGAATATGTTTTATTTTTAAATAACTTAAACATTAAGGCTAACTCAGGCTTGCTTGTAAATTTTTGAAAAGCTTAAGATAGTTTTTTTTAAATTTCACACTAGTTATTACGAATTGAAATTTTATTTAAATTATTCTGAAAAAAATGTTCTAGTTTGTTATTTTGAACATATTCTAACTTGTTAAAGTTTAGTAAGCAATTATTTTAAATTTTTTGACTTATACTTTTTTCATTAGCTTAGTTTCAATTAGGATAGTTTGATGTAGCTTTGGCTATTATTTGGCCATTTAGACTTTTTTGCCGTAAATTTTCAGCAATAAATATGATATGTTTTTTGTGCATACTTTTGTTAATGTTCCAGTAATCCTAAAAAATTTAAAATATCTGCTTCACAAAATGGAAAAAGCTTAAAAACCCCATTTAAAGTACAAGGTAACTACTATTCATCTAGCTTTTTCTTCTGTTTATGAGCTGGCTGTTCTCTATTATAGATATTAGCGTAAGTCAAAAGACACAAATAGGCAAAAAAGCATTAAATGCCATTATATTCTTTTGTATTTTGGTATCTTTTTATGAATAGAAATTTAAAAAAATCTTTAGAATTTTTTTTTTTTTCAACTGAAAGGGAGCATGTAGTAAAATTGACTAGAAATTTTATACTTTCTTCTGCCTGTTTTAAAATAAAAAATCATAAAAAATATACAAAAAAAAAACACTTGCTTCATTGATTATTTTTGCCAGCTGAATATTTGACCTTGTTATTTTTAGTAAAAGTTTATGGAACAAAGATTCTTTTGTTTGTGAATATAAGTTAAATCTCAGTACTTTTTAAATGTTTATAAATTTGGTCGAAATATGTCTGAATAGATTTTTTTAGTTTTTTGTTAAGATATTTTATCATCATCATTTTATTTTTAAATACTTTTTAGATAGTATGCACTTTTTATATTACTGTGTTAGTTTTTTAACTACTCAAGCTAAGATAAAAAAAAATTATTTTAGTTCTATTGCTTATTTATAATTCTATCATAAACTTAGGCTAACCTTTTTATTGTTCAACTAGTTTCAATTTTTGAAAAAAAGCTATAGAATAAATGTTTACTGATTTGTTGTGCACATGTTTTTTTCAAATACGCGTGAAAGGAAGTTTTTGCACGAAAGTTCACTTTTGCATTGGTTAATTTAATTTTAATTCATATATTTTTTTGCTAAGTTTAACTTGTAAAATGTTTACTTTTACTATCACTGTTACCCAAAACCCTTACTCTCGGTCGGTAAACTTACCCTAGTGCAGAATAAAACGCTCGTGAAGAAGTGACCCGTTCCCTAAAAAAAACTTAAACAGTTTTCTGAGTCTTTTCAAATTAAAATACATCTATAGTAAGCAGGCATGTTAAAATAACAATCTTCACAAAAGTAGGATAAATAATTTTTGAATTTTTTAGTAAAACTCTTGTTTGAAACACTGACATATTTTAAATGCATCCATTTAAAATAACCTTCACAATACATAAATTTATCTTTAAAAGGTAATTTTTTAAAACAAGTTTTACAAAAGTGTTCACTTTCAACAAGGTCAAATTCAAAATTATTTGTACAATATCTACAATAAAATAAATCATTATGTTAAAAAAAAATTAAGTTTAAGCTTAGATAGCCCGGAAAAACTTAAATGTATCCATCTTTTATACCCATAACAATGTATAAGTTCAAAACTTAAAGGCTTCAAATCATTTTTACAAACTATACAACTCTCAACAAAATCATTTTAAACTAAATTTGTCTTATTTAAGCTCATTATTATATTTAAACAAAATCTCAATAAGCTAAACAACAAAATATTAATATTTCAAGTCAAATGATAGTTAAAAATATTTATAAAATTAGTTTTCGAAGTCTTCTACACAACAAACTAAAACAGTCGTGCTAGTTTATTCTCCCTTCGTCAGTAGAACCCCACCAGACGACCAAGAGAACTTCCAGCCATTAGCCTTTTGGAACCTTCTTGTCAAGGTAAAGAAGGTCCCGGCTAAAGGATGTATCTTACATCCTGGACATGATATTAAACTTTTCTGGTGTACGACTTGATAACTAAAAGGTTCTTTCGTGCATCAGGTCTTTGGACCAAGCTTGTTGAGCGTATTTTTGTCGTTCAATAAACAATACTTATTGATGAACACTTTCTCAATATTTCTATCTACGTTCTTAAGATTAACATTTGCCAATTTTTTCTCTATATGATCGTAGTCTTTTATCTTAATTCAACCAAAATAAGATATCATGTCTTCTTCTTCTTGTCTACATCCTAGCTAGTTGGTTTCATAGTTCTAAATAAAACAATATTCTTTCTATAAATACGCGGTTCAACTAATCTCAATGTCTTTATCATTAAATTAGAAATTCTCATTGTATGATTCCGGTATCCCTTGAGTTTAAGCATTTGACCCTCTCAAAAAGTTGACCATCTGCTTAACTCTTTGGAACAACTCGCCACCTTCCTTAACTTTATCAGCAATCTCAAATAATTTAACAATATCTGATTTTAGCAATTTTATTTAAGACTTAATACTTTTGTTTTCCTTCACCAGTTTGTCGAAGCCACCAATAATAACTTTCACTGATTTCTTTAGCTTAACAACTCTTTACTTCTCAATCGCGAGCTGCTACTTCAGTTCCCTCATATCCTCTGAAAGACCCCTAAGACGATCTTAAGTATTTATACTGATAAAAGTAAAAGTTTTAATATTTTTTAATTTAAAGTATATGTTCAGTGCACATAAAAATTATAACGACAAAAAAAGTTTGTAAAAACTGTTCATAAATTTAAAATAAAAATAGAAACTAGTTAGTAGTAGTATTTTTTTTTAGTTTAATGTTACTTTTTTATGTGTATATAAATTTTTGTAAACATTGTTGTACTGTTTACATAGCTTTAGCCTAAATAAGTCTAGTTATACAATTTAATAAGGATATACTTAGTTACACATTGTTTCATAATACTAAAATTAAAAAAAATATATTTTCAACATATGTTGTGTTGTTTATTAAAAGTTTACTAATACCAGATTTTTTTATTTATTGCTCTTAACATTTTAACACTTTCCGTTTATAAATTTTTGACAATGCTTTTTTAACAATAAATTTTAAGCTTCTTTCATATAAGTTAAAACATTTTTCAGTTAAAACTATAAATTTTTACAACCAAAATGAGTGAAAAAAAATTAGAAAGTCTTTATTCTAAAAATGAAATTAGTAGCTGGTTCAACATGAAAAGTTTTAAAGAGATAGCAAAAGACTTGAAACGTTGTCTTAAACTCATACTGGAGCAAAAAGATACGAAATCTTCTGATGTTTTAAGTTGTTTTCTTTCTTTAAAGCTAGCTGAAAGTAGAGTTGACTCTGACTTTGAAAAAATAAAATGTTATTGCAGTTTTATTATGTGCGTTTCTTTTGCTGTTTTGGATGTTTTTCCGTTTAATACAATCATAGAAAAAAACTTAGACAACATGATAGTTTTAGCTTCCAACAAAAATTTAGGGTTTGCATTTCAAGTTTTGTCTTTGAGATTACTACAAAAAGGTTCTAAAAACCAAAATGAATTGTCAGAGGAAAATTTCAAGAAATTTTTGTTGAACGACATCGTGGAACTGCATAACAAAGTAAACTTAAAAAGTTTTTGGAAAAACAAAACAGAACGTTTAGCCAGCTTTAAAACTGGACTTACTCATTTTAATGGCAGACTGAAACTTCTTTCTAAAGGAAAATGTTCTGTTGAAAAATCCAAAAGTACACAAAAGCTCATCTACTACACTTTCAACTTGTATAGAGAGTTTCAGTTGAAAACTTGGATTGAGCACAAGAATGAACGTGGAGTTTTTTCACTTCTTTTAGAAGTTCTTGAGTCTTTGTTTTATCTTTTAAAGTTCCAGCGATCTGAAATTGTTTCAAAGTTAATAAAGTATTGGCCCACATGTTTTCAATATCAATCCCCTGTAATAAAAGTTTTCATGAAATTTTGTAAACAACTTAACACTGATGAACAAAAGTCTATTGAAATAATATTAATTCAAAAATTTGATGAGTTATTTCTTTATTCTCAGTCTAAAGTATTTGAAAGGGCTTATAATGAATCTAAGAACTTAGGCACAAAATTTATTGGATTTACTAACCGCTTGGGAAAAAGCAAAGGCATTTATGAAAACAACTTGGTTATGGCTTTTTTGAAAGAAAAGAGCTATGTGGGAAAGAAGTCACGTAAAGAAAGTATTTTAAAAGCAGCAAATGAAGAACAGAAGAAAAGAAAAAGAAAAGCTTCAGAACAAACTGATCCTGTTCAGAAAGAAAGCAAAATTTCTAAATCAGACGTGAGCTTAATACTGAATGAAGTTTTACAAAAGAGAAACATTAAATTTCTTAGTTCTACATCTGAAGAAAAGAACCTGCAGACTGTACCAAGTACAGTAGTTAGTCCAACACCAAAGGAAAAAGACAGTACACAAGAAAGTAAACCGGTAAAAGAAAGCGAGAAAAATGAAACACCAAAGCAGAAAGACACGTCTGAAACTTCTGAAAAACATTGAAGTTTATATAATTTCTAAAGTTGCTAACATCGGTTTCCGATGTTCATTTATAACGCTTTTGGTAACTCCTTATAAAGTTTTTGGTTGTTAAAAACTTGAATTAGACGTCTTGTTTGAGTAATGGGTTTTGTTTTATTTTTCATCATTGACTGTTTGTTAGCGACGAAAATAAAATGCTTATGTTTGTTTGAATAAAGTTTCTCTACAAACTTGAAGTATAATGTCATTTTTCGTATTTTAGAGAAATAACTGATTATTTTACTGTTGTTGTTATGTTATCGTAGAAAATTTAATAAAAAACATAAGGAATTAAAAATAAGTGTCATTAGAATGTAAAATTAAGTTGTTAAAAGTGTTTACTTCAATTAACTTTGATTATTTTGATTATTTTGATTATTTTGATTGATTCTGGACTAACTAGAACAATTATGTCAAGAGTGGGTTATTATGCGAATACTTATTAGTTTATGTACCGTAATTGAAAAAAAAAATAGTACTACTTATATTTTATTGCTCAGTACACTAAATTATTGCGGTCTAATACAAAATTATTTTAAATATCAACTTGACCAATGTTTACAAATTTTAGTACTTCAGGGGCAAAAACTAGTACGAGGGAGTTGGGGGCAATTTTGAAATTTAGGACATTAAGGGGCAATAACTAATATAGGGCGTAAACATTTAAGTTACACTGGATTTTTGGGAGTTTTTAATGAGGGTTATTAAAAAATCTGAGGGATAACTAACAAGTTACTTAAAAAAACTTGGCGAAAGAAAACCTTGAATGGTTCAAACTAGTAAGACGGCAACAAAGATTAACTAACAATCATAGGGCTTTAAATTAAAATTATAGGGCTTTAAAAGGGGTAATTTTCATAATCAATTTGTAAACAAAAGCCTAATTAAACGTTATGTTTCCAGTAAAGCTTATGTAAGTTGAAACGTATTAGCAAATACTTACAAACTATAAAAAAAAACATTTTCCCGCATGTTAAGATACATTGTTATATACAAAAGTTAGTTAAAACAAATACTTCTAAAAATTCTTATTATGCGGAAAATAAGTATTATTTAATTTAAAAAATCTTATGACAACATGAACGATTTTCCTTGCTGGCGGGTTTTCAGTTGATCCCCGCTTTTTATCCCATTGTGTTCAAAGTTATTAAAATAAAAATCACATCATTCTTTGAATAAAATAATAGAATAGGAAAAAAAAACAATTTATTGATACTTAACCCTTTGTATCATAGTTTAAAGTGAAATGTATATGTATTGGTATATATGCTTATTAACTGTTTCAGTTTTTTATGTTTAGTTTTAAAGCTTTACTATAAAATCAAGTTTTTGAAGCTTAGTTGTTATAATTCTTTAAACAATTAATTTTTCTGTTTTATAAAAACATATTTTATCATTAGTTTGATAAATTATCAAAAGCATCTAAATAGATAACTTAGTATAATAGTAGATATTAGTAGATATCTTAGTAAGAGAGTACTTTATGTAGTAACTTTTATTATACAATTTAGAAAACTACAAAACTGTTTACAAAGTGACTGTTTAAAACACCTTAGGTAAACGAAAAAAAAAAAGAAAATACCAGTATACCAAAATACAAAATAATAGTAAGTAATCCAGTCCTTAATTTGTAATGAAATAGTTTAAATATAAACCTAAGTCCTGTTTTTATTGACAATGGGAAAATTTTGCCTTACATTGTGAAGCTAAAATGAGTAATAAAGTATTTTATATATGATAAACTAAAAACTAAGTACAAAAAAAAATTGGTAATTAACATGTCTTAATTGTAAAAACAAACATACTCAATAGTATACATATTACTCAGTCAAACCTTTCGAGTTAAACTAATTAAACTAGGGATCAATTTTAGATCAAATAATTTTGAAAACAAACTAATAGCTAACGTGGAAATTTTTTTTACAAGTTAATGAATAAAAAATTTGTAAAACTACGGCTTTTACTAAAGTTGTAAATATAAAAACAGTGTGTGATTTTGTGTAAAAATAAAAACAATGTGTAAAAGGTTCAAAAGTTAAAAATGAAACACTTTAAGTTTTAAAAAACTCAAAAGGAGATTTTTAAAACAGTTTTTATTCCCAAATTTTGAATTAAAATTTTCTCTTATCAAAATGTGCAACTTTTATAATCATAAAATTTAACATAGTAAATACTTTTTGTGCAAAATTAAGTTTATAAAATTATTTCATTTTATGACGTAGGTATTTGAAAGTATGAACTAAACTTAACTTGATATCAAAAACTTAACACTAGATATGAAATTTCAATAAAGTATTTATAAAAAAATCCAGATTCAATCACTTTCTTATTAGGTGTACTCTTGTTTTTTTGGGGGATGCACGGGAAACCAGTTAAATACCGTCCAACTGTCTTAATTTTCTCCTAATCATTGGTCTAATTAATAGAACTAGCTTTCCCTTACTAATGATAAACCTTTTCAGTATCCTTAACTTATATGTTTTGTTTTGTCATTTTTTAATGTGCTTGATGCTTTCTGTTATAAATTCTATTTTTGATTAAGGAAAAACATTCTTTTAATAAAAGTTATTAATATTTACCGTAGTACAATGTATTTTTTTTTGTGCTCAGTAAAGTTTTTTATACCAAATGAGCTTGTGACATTTTAAATTGAGTTCATTACACTTTAACTATTCTATATTGCTGCATTTTGTTAAAAGTGTGTTGTTTGATCAACTTGATAAACTTTCTCATTTAGAGAGTATAATTTATTTAACATCAGTTTTTGTATAAAACTATAAAGTACAGACTGTATACCAGCTTTTGAATGATAGAAAATCATTAAAAACGAGTCTGTATATAACCTCTGTATTATTATTTATAATTTTCTATTAAATGTTATACTTTATATTATTTTTTATTTTTTATTTATTTGAAAATAATGGTAAAATTTCATTAGAGTTTTTAATACAAAAAACTTTTTGAATAAAGAGACTTTCTTTTAAAGTGAAAATTTAATGATATAAAAAGTTTTATTTTTAAAATACTTTACTAAACAAATCAATTAATACATGAGTCGACACGTAAAAAATTTCCAAAACTTATTTATTGGATCATAATATAAAAAGTTATATCTAATTTAGAAAAATAAATGCTATCTTACTTAGATAAGCTCCTGAAATACTTCTATAAGTATTGATAAAACAAATACAGCTTAATTCACCAGTTTAATCAATTCAACAACAAATCAAACAACAAATAGTTTTAGTTTTATCAAAGCTTTAAAAATTAATTTCGTAAAAGCCTATATGAGTAAAGAAAAATAAGTTCAAATTTATTTTTTTAAACTTAAGATTACTCTTATTGCTCTATATATTTTTAAATTATTCTAAAACTAGTTAACTACGTCACTATCTGCTTGAAACAGTTCTTCTTAGTTTTAGTATTTTTTATCGTTGTTAAAAACTTAAAATTAAAACGAAAAACTTTTAATTATACATCGAATATTATGTGTATTTGTATGGCTTTTTTTGTTTATCTAATTGTTTTAAAAGAAATACAAAAATAAAAGTATAAGTTTTAAAAAAAGTATTTTATTTATATAAGTTGAGTTGAATAACCGAGCATTTAATCGTGGTATATAATGTTTTTTTTCAATTATTATTCTTTTAATTTTAAATCTTTTCGAATAAAACCAAACAGCAAAATGATAACATTACAAAAACTTGTTCAAAACCAAGTATGAAACTTTTTATAATTAGTTTTTCGTATCTACAAATAAAAACCACAACAAAGATCTAAATGCGTTTGAAATATTTATTTTGAACATGTTTGATTAAAGTGTGCTGAAAATGGTATAGCACATAAATCTATTATTCTAGTTGTATAGTTAATGTAAAACTTTACTACATATTAGCATATAGAACCTAAGCTCAAACATTATATATATTTTTTTTTTTGAGACAATAGTAAAAAGTAAGCAGTAACATGAATTTGAAAAGTAATTATCATAAGTTTAATAATGCAATTAACTTAGATAACTAACTTATTTTATTTGTAATATTTTTAACTGACTGATTTTCTTTTGTGGTAACGCTTTTATAACCATAAACAACATTTGTATCTAATGCTCTGGAAGTAAATAAAAAGTTGCAAGCATTCAAAATATATAAACTGTTTTCAAAGGACAATTTAAACTAGCTTTGTACCAACAGTATTGAAAAGAGATTAAATTTATTAAATTTTGAAAATGTAGCCACATTTTACCAATAAACAGTTCTTTTTAATGAAATTGTTCTGAAGTTTGCTTGAGTTGTATTGAGCGTTGTTTTACGATCGTAGCTGAATCTCAAATCTCATTACAACTAGATTTAACGACTATGACAGTAGAAGTAATTACGCAAAATATTTTTTCTTAAAAGTTTGTCTTACTCTTTTCTCAGAAATAGTTTTGAAAAGAATTATAAAACATGGCAGTAACAGTTTTTCTGATGAAATAATATAAAATAGAAAAGTTCCAACAAAGCTGTTTTGCATTGTAAAACTAGATAATGGAATCAAAAAAGTACAACATTTTATTCTAAATTGTTATAAAGAAATTGTGCAAATTGATGGAGAAAATTTCAAAGATGTTGAACTTATTCAACTAAAAAATCGTGAAGCTGAAGGGAGTTGCGTAGTTTCTGTCAAAAACGAACACAACTTTGTATACCATTTAAAATACAGTCGTAAATTGCATGTTAATAAATTTTATTCTACGACCCAAACGTGGAATAGACTCGGTCTGATCATCGACAGTGATCAGGATCCATTCAGTGGCTGTGATTTTATGGATACAATCTACATTATTGGCGGATACGGCAGACAACATAGCAAAAAAATTGACTCGTGTCTGGAGCTCAGCACGTCTAGTGGTAAAACATAACACGCGCGAAAAATAAAAGGGGCTAGACAAAGGGCCGCCAGTGCAGTATATTAAGGTAGGTTTTGTTGTGCTTGGGTGAACAGGAAGTGTTTTGTTTTAAGCTCTGTTGAGGTATATGACCATGTTGCAAACTCATGGACCGTCATACCAAACATGGTGCGTCATAGATGCGACCACCCGCTAGTGGATGTCAAAAACTAACTTTTTATTTTCGTAGGCAAGTAGGAAACATTTGAAGTGTATGGCTGTGAAAAAACTTGCACTATTGAAACAACCGCCATCGATACTACGTATGGGATTTTATAACAAAGTTGGCAATGCTTCAATGGGAAGTTTAGAAAGTAGCAATTCGATCTTTAAAAAGAACTTGATAAAATTATCTGATTAAAATATAGACGAAGAAAAATGGACAGATGAAGAGTTTAAATGTACTAGAAATAAGTCAAATTGTACTTGTCTTATTCTCCCTAAAAGTTAGCAAAAATTATCATACTCAAACGAAAAATGTCAATATTTCAAAATAAAACTTATTTTTACAGTTATGCCAATTTTCTTACGTGTAATGTGTTGTTTCACAATAAGTTACGTAAATAAAATAGGCTATATAAAGTTTATTTAACTTGTTAAAATGAAAACATTTTAGTGTTGCAATCTCTGATTTAAAATTAGTTTGTTATAGTATTTTGATCGTTTTAGAAATTTATGTCCTTTTTAAAGTTTGAACTTTGTTGTCCGTGAATAAATAGAAAATACGTCTTGTCATTATAAATAGACAAATAAATAGTCATTTTAACAAAACTTTAGTGTACTCGATTAACGCAGTCTTATTTATGGTTTATTAGTATGCTTTTAAAACAATATATGGATTACTCATTTTGTTTTAACAGCTAAACTTTACCACAGAACACCTTAAGTTAACATTATTACTATTGAAAAGGATAAAACTGATTAACTTACTTATAGTTACTTATTAAAGTAAATGTTTTAAAATCGTTGAATAAAATTAAAACTTTTGATGAATGTACAATTTTATTTTTTTACTTTTTATAGTTTAGTAACAGTAATAAAACAAATAATAACCACTTTATATAAAGTGACAGAAATTTAAACAATTTTCTTAAACTAAACAATCGAAATTTATGTTCATATAATAAAATATAACTAGCTTTACTGCCTTACTTGAAATAGTTTTTAAAGTTTTATGTTAGGTGAATTGAAACTTTTTATTACTTTTTTAATTTGAAGTAATCTTTCTGTTGAGTACAAACGTTGAACCAACTTCAAAAGTTCGTACTCAACAGGAAGTGTGTACCAAAGAAGTACCTGTCTAAATCGAAAATAGTATTTATCGAACACAAATTTTTTAGGTCAAAAATGCGTACTCAACAGAGTGTGCGTACCTAATAACTAAGTATTAAACAGTAGGTCCCTCAATATAAAAACACATTTTAAAGTAGTTGACAATGGTATATGGATATTTTTACGCAGTTTAATTTAAATTAATATAAGTTTTAAGCATATGTCTAAAATTACCAACCGCGAACGCAGCATTGGAATATTTAAGCCAAGTTAATCATAAAGGTTGAATCAGCCATAAAAACTTAGTTGAATAAATTAAAAATATTGATACTAAGTAAATAAGGGTTAATTTAAAGTTTAATTTTACAAAGTTTAGCTATTAAAGTATTTATAAACGTCAACAAAATCGTTTAAACCTCAAAATTATTAAAAAGTGTGAAATAATAAATGTTATAAAATTTTTTGGGAGTTTTGTATACATATGTATATAAATACTTTTATGGTAACTGTTACGATGAAGAAAACCCTTAAAGTTGTTTAAGTTGATTTTGATGTATTTAGTACAACATAATATAGTTAGATCAGAACTTTTATGTAGCTTAAATGTTTTGTTTAACCTATTTTGTCTGTTTAAAGCTTAATGAATTTGTTTAGCTTTTTTATAAACCAACAAAAAATTTAGGCGTTTTTTGTAAACAAATAAATTAACAAGATTCGTTTTCAAAGTATTAAAAAAGTTAAAAAGAATTGTTAAACAACTAACAAACAAAAACAAATTTTTCAATAAACAAAAAAAGATAATACTTTTTTTAATGTAAAATTTTTTTAGATTTTTTAACAAATTTTATATTCAGTTTACTCTCAGAGACAAAAGTTATTTTTCAAATAAAACACTTAAATGTTAAATAACTGATTAAGAATTGATGAGCTGAATAATTTTATATAAAACTTAGTAAATAATGTTCAATTCATAAATAGCACCAAATAGCGTAATATATGTAGCACTATTTGAAATGCATACAAAAAAACCGCTAAATATTCTTACTCTTTTCACAAAAGCCGATATTTTCCAAAAATATTTTCAACAAAGTCGTGACGCTTTTAGCTGCAACTTTTTATAGAAGCAGCTTCTCAACAACCGAGATGTAACCCGACACAGGAAGCTCCGTTGATTTTTTCTCAAGCAGCAAGCGTTAGAGTGGCACATGGTTTGAAGGCTGCATCCTCAGCCTGGCAGCAGAAGAAATCGCCAATAAATCACGACTTTTTGAGAGGCGCAACTGCTTTTTTCTTTTTACAATATGAAACGGCTACTGGGTTTTTATTGTTCACAGTGTTGGTTACACATTACTGATATTTCAAAAATCAAAGGGGTTTCGAAAGCATATTGGGTTGCATTGGTTTGAGTTTCGTTTTTCATTGTTTCATTCATTGGAAAGTTAGTTTTATTTTTATGTAACAACTTGTAAACTGATATTTTGGAGAATACGAGATTTTAAACGGTAGTTAAAACATTTTAGTTAATTTTTTATTGTAATTGTAATATCTTAACTTTCGCTCAGTCAATAAGTAATAGCTTTCTTTTTTTATATTTTAAACTATTCTGTTAATAAATTAGCATTTACCATAGATAGATACAAAAAATAAAATAACTTATAAAAGATAGTTTAATTATACTAATTTTAAATACTGTTTTTCTGTTTTGTAATACAACTGTTAAGCTCTATTTTATACCATTCATTTTCACTGTATCTAATGAGTACATACTAATATTTTTTCTAATTGAAATAAATTTTCGTGCCTATAATGCTAGCAACATTAACTTCATAAAAGGTAAAAACTAACTTAAAAAATTAAGTTTAGTTAACTTTAAGTTGTTTTCATAAAACATTCTGTTAATCAAACCTTTTTTTATTGTTTTAAAAATATTAGCTATTTCTTTAGCTATCTTTATAATTATCACTAAATTAAACAACATGTTATACTTCGCTTACATTATTATATAATCAAAAAAAAAAACTTATAGCTTTTGCTCGTAAAACGGTTAGTACACCTTAAATACTGACCAAGTAGTGTAAGTTAACAATAGCATAAAAACCTTTAGTTAGATAAATTTTAAAAACAAGTTTTTAAGTAAAATTTAATCAGAGTTTTTTATTAACTATAAAAAGTATTCGTATTACTGTTTTTCTCGAAAATTTTTCGGTAAATAATTTCATATTTGCTTAAAAACAAATTAAACGTCAAACTGTCTAATCACAGTCCTTAAAATTACATTGTTTGCTATATTGTAGTTTAATAAAAAAAAAAAGTTTTATCGCATGTAATGAAGCAAACAAAGTAAGCGTCGGTAGTATTATTACTAGTTACGTGCTGTAACTAAAGAAGTTACTCGCGATTCGCCATATTTTACGTTGTTTGCTAAACCAAAGTTACGACTTACTTTTGTATCACAAGCAAAGAATTATATATTAAAAGTACATTGCTCGAACATTTTTTACACTAACTTGACTCTTGTACTTAATATTTTAGTTTTCAATTGAACTTATGTTTTTCGAAATGTAATACTTTAACGAAAACATAAACAGCTTACTGAACAAAAATATTTTAGTTTAAATCTGAACTTAAGTTTAATCAAAATTGAAAAACATTTGACGATTCTTTTTAAATATATTTTAAACTCATAAACATTTTCAAAGTTTTTTTAGGGAAAAGCTTATATGTTTTAAAAGCTAGTTTTATATTCATACAATTATGTAAAACATCATAAGTCAGCTTGAATTTCAATTATTTTCAAAAGTTATGCTTACTGTAGTAGAAAATATTTTTACTATGCACATCGTAAATGTTAATCAATAAAAAGTTTCTCTCAAACAAAAATTTAACATAGTATACAAAATTCGTATTTTATTAATTTATTTTTTTTTTTGATTTTAGAGGGTTAGTTGTGTTATGGATGATTTAAACATGAACCAACAAATTTACAATCAGCCAGCGATGAGATATTCTGCTGAAAAACAGAATGTTCCCGAAATTATTCGAAGTTCGACCACTCGCATTAATATAAAGAAAGAGTTCGATATTTCCGACTTTAAAGCGAACAGATCGCAAGTTAGTTGAAGTATTCTTTGATCTATAACAAACATTGTTATTAAACCGTAATGGAATCATATTAGATATGTTTTTAGTTTTAATTTACATGTAAACAACATCATACATTTGTAAAAGTTTAAGCCAATTTGTTTGTACTTATAGTAAGTAAATTGTATTGTTATATAATACATCAATATACAATATTGTTATAATAAATCTTATTTTATTTTGATATTTTGCTGACCCTTTAGAGACAAATTTATACTAAGTAAACATTTAAACTGTTGTAAAATAGACATAAAAATTCCGGCAAATACAGTAAAAATAAATACTTTATTGTTTAAACGCCAAAATTTAATTCTTATTTTCAATATTAATTTTCAAATTTTATAAACATGTACTTTAAGACAACTTTTTAGTTGAAGTATCAATAACATTGGTAAACATTAATATTCAATTTTTACCACTTAGTTTTCAAATAGATTTTAAAAGCTTAGTATCAAGTGTGTATTTGTTGCTAGGAAAATAAATTAATATCATTGTATATCTCTTTTAAACATTAAACCCGATGACTTCACAATTTTTTTCTAATTTGTTGCTCTGTATATGACAGTTTTTAATAAGAATTCGTAATCAACCACGACTTTCTATTTTGCGTTGCACAATCTAAAACCAAATAACCGCCTAACTTTGAGACAAAAGTTGGGTCTTCATCTTTGACATAAACGACTTCAAAATTTTTACCAGTTTTCTATCGAAACTTTTATTTTACCACTAATGCATCGAAACAAAGTTTCAACAAAAGTTTTTAAGGTCTAAAATTGTCGACTTACAAACTCAAAACGTCAAACTTTACCTCACTTTTTTCCAGATCGAAACCTCCAGTGAGCCAGCTGGTCAGTGTGGAGGAGATGGCGGATACCAGTTCTTTCCTCCTGACAATTTCGACGGGGACGAAGCTCACATCTCGAAGGCGATAGCTGCTTACAGGAGCAACGATTTCGAGAAGTTCTACCGAGCAGTGGAAGGGCACAAGTTTCAGCCGAACAATCACGGCGTTGGTTTTTGATACTTCCGTTTTATGTAATCAGAAGTGTAATTTGAAAAGTTTTTTTTTTTTACAGTTTTTTTAGTAAGTCGTAAATATGTGCTTTAATATAAACAGTAGAACAGCGAGAATACTGAAAGCTAAAACCGCTTTTGTGTTATTTGTAATGAGAAATGTTCATTATAGTTAAAACTAGTTGCAAATATCGAGGCTTATGAGCTTTTACCAAAGCTGTAGCTGTGTGCTTTACATATTCTAATTAGAAACAACAAAAAGTTATCAAAAAAAAAGTATTTTATAAGTAAACAATGTTCAGTAATGTTGTAAATTACAGCGTTTTTATCGTCACTTAACTTTATTAAAAACTGATTTGTCAATTAATAATACTTAAATAACAAAAATAATAATTTAGTGCTTTTTTATGTATATATAGTCTTGACCGTTTTAAAAAGTTCAAATTTTTTTTTCAACAAAAAAGTTCTCTAACAACGAAAAAAGTTTTAAGTCTAAATTTTGATTAATTCTACGCAAAGCGTAATTTAATAGTTAGTAAGCAGTTTGAACAAAACTGAAATTTTTTAAGCCTTTTTAATAACTTCCTGCCGATATTACGCAACTGTTAAGTCACAAACTGTGCTTCGAGTTCTTTTTAACACTTACTTCTTAACGGTTTTTTGAAAACTATAAGGCATACTGATTGACTGTATTAATTCATGTAGTTCACTAAACTTTACATTTAAAAACTGTCTGATGTTCTATTAATTTGCTTTAATTTTTAATCAGTGACGATAACATGTTTGTTGAACTATGATATTTTCAAAAGCTTTTACTATAATTTTAAAAATATATTTCACATATCTTTCGAGAGAATCGACGAATATTTTTTACAATCATGCATTTTTGCTTTTTGTTTTTCTACTAAAGTATTCCAAAGAAATAATACAGTTAGTAAAACTACATTACCTATATAAATGTTTATACGTTTTCACAACTAAAAGTAAATATACATTAAGACGCACAACTAAAACAAAGTTATGAAGCTAGATAAAAGTAATGCTAATAATATTTCAATATAGAAACAAAGAAAAAATTCAAAACAAAAAAATTAACTTTTCTTTAATAATATTCAAAAAAGTTTTGTTAAGCAACACTTTTACAACTAGAAGGTATTTTTGAGTAATAAAACGTTTATTCAAACAAAAATCTTTCTTTATATTTACAACTATTACATGTTTCATTTTTATACTAAATTTCAAACAAAAAAAAGTATTTACAAACTCGTTTTTTGTTTTATGAATAAAAGTTTAATTGTTGCTCTTAACTAGTTTTAAGAAACTTTAAATTTCTAATCGGTAAATTACTACTGTTATTGTGTTTATTCAAAATATAAATATTTAATCTTCTTTTCCCTACCTTCGTGAAATTTTTTTTAACCAATATTTTTAAAATCTTTCAAATAACAAAACATATTTAGCTAGAATAAAGTAACAAAATAAGCAACTATTATATTATTGAAGATTAACAAACTTCAAATTTTAATGTAAAATGCCGATTCGGGTCGATTGCAATTGTAAGTTTTTGTTATTATTTTCATTCATAAGATAATGCAAATTTGTACAAGTGAGGTTAAGTGATAATACAGGAGAACAATAAGAACATCTATACCCTTATCTCTAACCAACCATACCCAAAAATTTTAATCTACACCCTTATCCTTAACCCAATTTACCCAAATATATAAAAAGTAAAAAAAAATATTATATGAAACTTAAAATAAACATAAGTAAAATATTAGCCAATCAGAAGCAGCCGACTCAGCTACTTAAAAAAGATTAAACAACGGCAAAACTTTCATCAACACATTGTTTATTTTCAGATCATGCAGAAGCTGTACCTGGATGCGAGGTACAGGGAATCCGAAGAGATGAAGGGAAGGAAGCTGGGAGCCGTGGACAAGTACAGGATCAGGAAGAAGTTCAAGTTTCCCAGGACGATTTGGGACGGGGAGGAACTTGTGTACTGCTTCAGGTAGTTGTTGTTTGAAAATATTATATTTTAAAAACTGTTTGCGTTGAAACACTGTAAAAATACGCGGATTTACAAGTATGTGCTTTTTTGTTAAAAAATTGGTAAAGCAAGGTGAACTATTTATAAAATCATTTAAAATTGATAAGCGTGATTATAATAAGGATTGTTAATTTATTAATTACATGCATGTTTGCTAATATTTAAAACCAGTGGATTTTTTTTTTAATTTACTTCGAACATAGGACATTACACGAAAAACGTTTTAAATGTATACTTAGGATTACCGTTTACACCTTACTCAAAACCTTTTAGTTTTACTTCTCTAATTAAAAAAAAATATGTAAATAAACTAATCTTACGATAGTTTTTTTTAAACAATTTTGTTTTAATTTTTTCATAAAACAATATTTTTTAATTTTTCTATTTAAACCCCGTTTTTTTGTAACAACAGAGAAAGTACAAGGAACGAGCTGAAGGAAAGCTACGTGAGAGACAAGTACCCGAAACCGGAGGAGAAGGTCAGACTGTCCATTGCCACCAACCTGACCGTCCTGCAGGTCAGCAACTGGTTCAAGAACAGAAGGCAGAGGGACCGCGTGTCGAAGAAACCGAAAAAAGTTAAGATGATCAGCAAGTGGGAAACATTTAATTTACTTAGTACCTTAAAAATATATTTTTTTCACTCTGTACTTAAGAACTTCATTAAAGAAAATCAATACTTAAGAAATCCAAAATCTTAGCAGTTCAGTTTTTAATCGGGATCGCTGAAAAAACTACTTGTTATACTTTTGCGAGAAACTTTACTTTATATTTTCGAGTGTTTTATTCGAACGGTTTTAAATTTATTAGTGTATTTTTTTATCGCAAACTAGAAAAAAAATTCTATATTAAAAAATATCTTATTGTTGAAAAAACAGTTTAATAATTTTATTTAATCTATCAAATTTTATTTTTAAAGAAAAAAAAACTTTTTTTAATTTTTACAAATGTTTTTACAATACATAGTAATTAATTTGATTTTAAAAACAGAAAAACAGCAATTCAAAGAGGTAAACTAAAATTTGCACCTCGAACAACGATTCTAACGAGACCAAAGAAGCCTGTAAACTACAATGAAAATAACAACAATAACAACTACCACGTGCAGTCAGTTTTAGAAAAGTAGCTTTGAAATATCAATTTATAGTTTTTTAACATAAAATTTTGTTTAAGTTTTTCAAAGTAAGAACAATTATGTTTTTACGCTTTTGTAAAGTTAATAAATAAATAAAATGGAACTAAGTCTACGTATTTCAAAACTTTTTTTAATAGATAAACGTTGTTTAATAAATATACCAACTTGTTATATTTTCGTAACTAATAAAATATATAATATTTTTTACTCTCGAACACTTTGGTATAACCTTGTAGCTAGCCAGACAAGTTATTAAAAAAAATACTTTTTATATGATCAAGACTACACTCGACTAAATAAATTTGATTAGTTAAAATAATAATTTTCAGGAGTTTGTTCAGTCCACCGGGCACGAGCCAGCAAACAGACTGTCAGAATCAACTTTATTTGAATCGCATACCGCAAGTTAACTTACAATTGGACCAGCAGTGTTCCCAGGTATCGCCCACCTTCCAACCACAAATAGTCCAACCTACCTCCCTGTCTCAATCCTTTTTTCAGCCTCAACCTACTTATTCATCGAACTATCAGGTCGATTATTCTCACGCTGGCACGATACCTGATAGCTACCAACAAGTTGTAAGTGAAAGCTTTAAATTATTTTAGTTTATTCACTAAAAAATAACTCAGAAATTATACTGGCTAATTAAAAAAGAAACACAAGTTAAGGGCTATCATTTTGTAATCATATGAATGCTTTTTCTAAGTATATCGACTAGATTTTCTTATGTTTTTACCTATAATGAAGTTAAATCTGATAAAAATCATCGAAAAAACTTTGTTTTTTGCACTTACTATACATAGAATAATAGACTTTCTAGGCATAAAATGTAGCATATTTCTAGCTTTGTACAGTTTTGATTTATGATGTTTGTTGAGATCTAATAAAAAAGTATTTGGAAACTAATAATCAAAAGATAGGTTTTCCGACGTATTATAAAAGTCTTTATTAACTTAGTTTGCTGTTTCTCTTTGTTTTTCAACTTTTAGTTTTTTTATGATTTTTCCTTGTATGTACTAATGGCGATATATGGTAATTTTTTTAGGGGGTGCGGAAAACGAACAATTCCTAAGTTTTATAGTCTTAAAAACAAATTTATAAACACAATAACAATGCAATCACAACAAATCGTTTGTAAACAATAGTTTGTTTAACTGATAACAGTTTTAAGAGTTTTATAATACTATGATAATTTGTTTTTTTTTTTGGAGCACCGTTCCTATACTCCACTCACGCGAATACTCTGGTATGTTTTACAGGCACACTCTTTAAAATAGTAAAACTATCAACTTTTCTCAACAGATGCACCAAAATTACCAGAGCTCAGCGTTTGACGTCATCAATCACCACCATGGTTACCAACCCCAGCTGCCGTGTCATTCCCAAGTAACGGGGCAGAGTCTGACGCCCCACGCCGTCCAAAACATTCTGGCCCCTACTTCTTACCAACCCTCGTCGTCGTTTGCTGACCACCCCGACATATACCAGGGTCACCAGTATCACCATGGAAACAACGGAAGCTACAACTCTGGGTGTAGTTACGATTCATACTGAAGGAACTAAACTTTTTTACAATTTTGGTTTCGGTGCTTTTTAAAAAAAGCAATTGATACATGTTTTGTTACACTTTTCACGCTACTAAAGGCTTGTACACGTTTATAACGTTTATGAAATAAGTATTTTCCAATTGAAAAGTTTTGGTCGTTAGGAAAATGTTATAGCCAATAATTAAATATGGTACTTCTAGTTAATAAACTAACTAAATAATAATATTTTTGCGGTATTAAAAGAGTTCATTCATTTCAATCGTGTTTTGATTAGTTTTGTGAATTTTTATGTTCCTGGTAAAGATCTTTTACGAACAACGCTTACTTTTGTTTTATATTTACCAATCTGTTTTTATTTACTGACTGGACCAGTAGATAAGTTGATTTTTTTGTTAAATTTACAATCAAATTTTTCATGCTTTTTTCGTGGATTAAGTTCAAAAATTTGCTGGTATATTTAGGCTACCCAATTTTAATTTTTTTAATAAAAGCCATAAAAGCTATGAACTTATTAAATGTTGACATTTATAATAGTAAAAAGAGTAATTCGAAATCTAAGTTTAGGGAAGATATTTTTTGGGTTGTAAATGTTTTTTTTTGTTGAACTTATTTTTATATATACGTTTTTTATTATTTTCTTTACATGACTTTAAACTATATTTATAAGACTTGTGTACCTATTTTCAATGCGTTAAACAAGTTTTTATGTAAGACTTGTTTAATTAATTACTCTAAACAGTAAGAGTCTAATTAAATCCTAGCTTCATCAAATAAGACTGTTTTTATATATTTTCAATTAAGCTTTTTTTATATTGAGCTTAGAGTAAGTAGCTCACAATGTAAGTTAGCAAGTTTAAATTATTGAAAAAAAAACTATGTTCAAAGCATTCTAAAAATTGCTTGAACATTAAAGTCATAGATAGGTAGAAAGTTTACGTAGTTTTAACACAGGGGTCGGCAAACTGCGGCCCTCGAAGTGTAAATCTGCGGCCCGCGAGCATGCTTTTTATTTATATTCATATTTATAAGGATACACAAACCGTCAACAGCAGGTGTAAAAAGAAATTTCTGTTCGTAACAAAATTTCTTATATGTTCTATAAGGAGAGTGCCGTTGTTTCAGCAGAAAAGTTTCAAACGAAATTTTTAAAGTTGTTTTCATTTGAAACCATGATGAAGTGACCTGGTTATGTTTGATTAACTTCTTCTTCATAGTCTTTGAATCCTGCAACTACCTCTTTCGGCTCCTCCATCAGCTGTTGCCGCAACGTCACATTGTTTAATTTTATTAGCTACTTTATTGCTAGCTTCAGCCCCTAAACCAGATTCCGCCACTGTATTTGGCGTTGGATTTTAGAAGATTTACTTTTAAGATTAACTACGTATTAACTACTTGTTTAGTAGTTTGTGTTGACAGTTTTTAATTCAACTTTCTGTACTTAGTTAATAATATTTAGACAAACTATTATTAAAAACTTTAAACAAAAAACCAAAATTAAATTGCTTTAAAATTTTAAATTTTGATAAAAAAACTTTTTTTTAAGTAGTTGCCTTTTTTTGGAGAGTCTTGTTTGTTGAAGCTTAGATTTAATTAGACTCCAACTATTTAGAGTAATTAAATACACAAGTCTTACAATACAAACTTTGTTTAACGCATTGTATATAGGTACATAAACCTTATAAATATAATTAAAATTCATGTAAAGAAAATAGCAAAAAAACGTGTATATAAAAAAAAGCAACTACTTAAATTTTTCTTCAATATTACTTTCATTGTGAATAAGTTTGTAAACTAACTTTCTGGCTTTAATTTTATTCTTGAAATAAAGTTCGATTCCTGTTTTTTTTTTAATTTTGTTTAAATACCAGTTCATACTTAGAGTGGACTAAGTTTTAAATTAATTTTGATGTTGGCATATATATATTCAAACTTTGAACAGCAAAGTTTTAGTTTTATATCTTGTTAATTTTTTTTGAATTAAAAATATTGTATCCAGTTGTAGTACTGTATGAAAGCTTCACTCTAACTCAAATTTTTGCAATAGTTAAGTATATGATATTTTTAGTTATCTAACAACATTATATTATTCATTAAATTGATGTTTAACTTAACCCATATGTACAAGCAATAAATACAAAAAATAAAGAAAACTAACTTACGATTTAAATTGGAGATTTTTAAACCTTATTGCACAAAACTCAAATATTTATTACTAATAACACTCAATTTTAGCTTTTGTCTTTTTAATACTTTAAGTTCGACTTTAAGAAAATTATTTAAAAGTAAACTTGTCGAAATATTTAAGTAAACATACTAAGTAAAATTTCATTTAGAAGAATAAAAAGTAAAACTTTTCTTTAGTAAATCAATAAAACAGTTTAAAAATATTTAAGATAAATACCTTTTTGTTTAATATTTAAACACTTTAATACTTAACTAAGAATTTTTTTATTTTAACTATGTAATGCACAGTTATATATCTATTTTTAATCTACAGTTACAATAATTGTTAACCGTTACAACAAGTATAAGTTAGTTAATAAGCAGAATATAAAATGCAACTGCTCAACACTTTTATTAATTTAAGTTTTAAGCTAACTGTACTCCAGCTTTAAAGTTAAATAAGTATTAGCAAAATTTAGAATGCTGCTAAACTATATAATATTAGGTATTATAATATTCAGTACAAAAGATAGCTAAAAAAATTCGTTTGTATCACATTTTTCGTTTTAATGCGTAAAAAGCTGAAAAATTGACACATATTTGTTTTGATCAAACATTTCAACTTTTTCAAAATTCAGTTTTTTTCTTAAATCAAAGAAGGTTGAAAATATTAAGTTTAATTATTTAAAGACTAATAGTATAAAAAAAATTGGAATTATTTAATTAAATTTTTTTTTTTGGTAAAATGAGTTCAATTTAGCAAATATTACTAAGTTTAGTGTTATTTAAATACAGCAGAAACTGTATAAAATTTGAAAAAATGCACAAATTACTACTTTTATATCACTAAAAAATTTTTAGTATCTCAATATTTTAAGTGTAAAACATGATTTCAATTTAAAAAAATAGTATCTTACCATTTTTATATTTGTATTTTACTCAAAAAAAGTACGAGAAAATGTTGTTCTTTGTTCTATTTGTTATACTAAACTTTTGTACAACATGATAATACTTTTAAATTAATCAACTTAAATTTAAATTGCTACAATTTGCAAACTTATTTTTATTTATTATTTATCAAAACTTAATTGTTACTTGCTAATAGACAAAATAATAAAACAACATTACTAACTTAAGATATACAAGTCAAGTTTTTTAAATGCAAGCGGTTTTTTTTAAATTGTGTAATAATTACAATGCTAAAGTTATATAAAATCATACCATGACGCAAAACTATATATTATTCTGTTAGTTTCGTTGGTCATTGTTAGTAATGAACAAAATTAAAACAATCTTATTTACTTGAGTAACTTAGTTATATATATATATTACAGAAAAAAGACTTATATTTTAGTTTTCAATCAAAGTATAATGTGAAAATAAAAGTAAATAAATCAATTATTGTTATTATTTTTAAGTTTATTACTGACAATGAAAATATGTTGTTCACAATATTTAAGGTTAAGAGGTAAAATAAAACTTAAAAACATAAACAATTTACAATTAGTACTTATTAGTTTAACCTTTTAAAAATACACTTACAACTATAAACTTTTGATAATATTTTTAAAACAATTCTTTTTTCAAGTTTTATAATATTATACAGAATATAACTTAACTTAACATTCATGGCTGACACTGTAACAAAAATAAAAACTATGTTTACATCTGAAAATCTGTTGAACTCTAAAAACGAAATGTTTGAACTAAAAAGCAGATTAACTTATTTTTTGACAACAAACATGGAAAACCTTTTCTATCCGAAGCCTATTTTAGGTGGCCAACTTTTATCTCTGCTAATTTGCGGCACATCAGTAAGCAGCAAGTACATGGAAACTGAAAATATTTTTACTCCCGTTTTTAAAAACTTGCTCAATTACGTTTTGCTTTTTCTTGTTTACACTTCAGCGCTCTTCATGAAAAAAAACTGAGAAAGGGGAACAACTGCTCTGTTCTATAATCAAAGAATCGTGGCACAACTACCTGTTCATCTCAATCGTGGACGTTGAAGCGAACTACTTGGTCGTTCAGGTGTACCAATACACGACGCTGACCAGCGTACAATTACTCGATTGTTTCGTCATAGTCGTCGTCATGCTGCCATCGTACTGTTTCCTGCGAGTCTGCTACACTACCGTGCACTTCATCGTGTTGTTGCTAATAGGCGTCGCTTGCACGGTGGTTGCCGGTGTTCTTTTGGCTGATGGCAAACAAGAAGCTCCGAACGCTTTGCTGGGTACGACAGTTTAAATTCTAATAGTTTTGAGTTGTTGTGAATAATGTCTTTTATTGTTTTTTAAACTTTTTATTATCCTCATAACCTTATCTTATGTATATAATTTCAAATTAGTTCCAAATTAAAACTGTTTATAAAGACACATTTGAAAAAAAAAATTATTTGCCAAAAAACGACTGTTTTTTATTCAATATGAATAATTTTTATTGGTGTATTCTAGGTGACGTGTTGGTTCTGCTTGCTGCCTGTTGTTACGTCAAACGTCGCAATGGAACACGTCACCGCATTCAACGAGCAGGGAAGCTTCCACATGCTGGGGATGCTGGGGCTTTTTTGCCCGGTGATTTGCGACGTGCAGGCGGCGGCGTTGGAGCGTGACGAAATGTTGGCGACGGCTGTTTCGAGGAAAGTGGCGGGAATGTTTGCGGCGTGCACGTTCACGTTTTACAGCTGTATGCCGCTCATAAATGTCCAGCGCCACCGTGGTCAATATTTCAATTCTCACCGCTGAACTTGTTTGCTGTTTTCGCGGGGCGCTTGTTGTTTCGTCAAAAGTTCTCTGTTTTGTATTTAGCTGCCTTGGTGATCATTGTTGTGGCGTTGGTGGTTTACAACTCGAAGCAAGATTTTGAAAACCTACAGCAGGGTTTTCCCTTAGTGAGTAATATTGCCTCCTTAGGTGATATTGTTATCATGGGAGATAACTAGTATGATGATAAAAAAGTGAACCGGTAATCATCAATTGAACGGGCAAAGCTAATAATTTGGGCAATATATTATAATTTTTTTCCAAAGGTCGAGTGTTAAAATAAGTTTATACGCTCTACAACTTTTTAAGTACGAAACAAAATGTTTTACTTTCAATAAATTTATAGAGTGACAGAAAAATTAGTTTTTATGCATGTAAGATATTTATCTTTCAGTTACTTATATGTAAAAATAAAATTTTAATAAAGGTAACTGTTAACAGTTTATTAACTTGTACACACTTAAGATTGTAAACTGATTAGTTGCTTTGCAATAAAAAAAATCTCGTCAAATAAGTATACATTAATATTATTTGTTATGTTATACTTGTAAATATAAAACCTTAGCTTAAAAATAGAGATTACCTAAGCTAAGTGAGTTGTGTGGTTGTAGGATACTTCACACCAAAAGTTTAAGCCATAACTAGTTTTAAACTTAATTAAAACTTAATCATGCTTTAAACTATTTTATACGCTACTCTATATAAACTAGGCACAACAAATGAGCGGTTTTGTTATTATTAAAGAACATACACTACTAACAATATAAAAGTCCATGCTCTAAATAATAATATTAAAGCTTTACTTTTGAATGTGTTTAAACTAGAATTAAAACCTTAACTAAAAAAACTATTTTTTTAAATTGTTGAATGAAGTTAAGAATAAACTATTTGGAATAAATCATTTATACAAAAAACAAAGATTTTTATATAAAATCTTTGCAAAAAGTATTGAAACAACAAAAATTTTGTTTTGAAAACTACTAGCACTTGCTGCATGAAAGATTGTGGCTAGAATGTTAGCTGATATAAACTGATCAATATATATATGTTGCGTCAGAGTCCTTAGTTTTCTCTTAACTGTATTTTGAGTTTGTTGTATAAGACTTCACACGATGAAAAAATATTTAAGGTTCAACATTATGGTATATTTTAAAATAAAACACGATTTATCAAATGCAACTTGATATCCCGTTAAAAACACACTACAAAAGAAATATAAGCTTGTATCATTATCAGAGTGCATGTTTAACACAGTTCTTCATAACAAAGGCACTTTAACGAGAGAAAATCGTTCGAGCCTTTTAACCAGACCGCAATACTCAACCGACCATTCGCCATTCTCGAACACCACAACGGCGCCCTCTTCGTTTTCGCACATGAAGACCATTTTGCTGCCGATCCAAACCGCTTCCACCAGCCTGTTGTTCACGAGCTCCCTCGCTCCGAACGGAGGATGCGTGAGCAAAACGAACTTTCCGCAAACGGGATCGTAAACTTCGCTGCATTCGCTCAAATCTCCGCCCACCACGAACATCCTGTTTCTCACCGTGACCGAGCTGTGAAAGTACCTCGGTTCGCACATGTCGGGGAGGCGGTGCCACGCGTCCTCCACGTGATCGTACGCCTCCGCGCTCTTATCCTCCTCCCAGCCCCCGCTCACCACCACTCTGCCTTCGAGCACCGAGCACGCGGAAAGAAACCTTTTCCCGTTCATGTCGGCGACGCGTTTGAAGGTGAGCTTTTTCGTGTCGAACACAAAGCAAGTGTTGTAGCCCTCCGGCCTTTCGTGCTTCTTTTTGGTGCACCCTCCCAAAATGTAGACACTGTCCATGAAAGAAGCCACGCAAAAGTAGCGGCGCTTCTGATGCATTTTAGCTATTTTTTCCCAAGTGCCAGCAGCGAACGAGTATTTTTCGACGGAAGTCACGTAGTGGCGCTTGTCATCGACGCCGCCGAAAACGTAAACTTGACGTTTTATGCAAACCGCCGCCTTCAGCAGTTTCCGCCCTCTGATCATCGGCGGTAAAGTGGTGACGGCAAAAGAGTCGTTTGGGTTGATCATGCGCACTTCTCTGGCAACGAAAACCCCATAATTGCGTCTGACTGCATTGTAACCCCAAAGAGTTCTGCCTCCGCACATCAGTATACCGAAGCTGCTTTGATTGCAGCATCTGCTCCTAACACCTGGCTTGTTTGGTTGGCTGCTGCTTTTGTTTTTCAAAACTTCCTTGATAACACCGACGCACTCAACGTCCGTTGCAAGAACGGTGTCTTTGCTCAAGATGAAGTTCAGCGTTGCAACTGATAACAACGAAAGACGGATCGTCAGTAAAATGGGTTTGGCGTGTTTGCTGCGTTCGACGGCTTTGTGACGCAACCATGCGTCTGCCGCGTTGAACGCTTCCAGCTCTGAATCGATGTGTAACTCGGAGCTCAGAAGTATGTTTTTCACACAAGCGTAATCTAGTTCTAGAAAATTTTCAGACTCGACGATCATTGGGAAGCAGCGTTCGATGAAGAGCAGACAAAACTTTGACAGTGTCGGAAGGTTGAAAAGCCGTGATAACTGGTAAAACAGTGCTGCATTGTTAACATCAATCTTCTTCTCAAAGTGCTTAGAAATTTCTTTTTCTTTATCTTCATTTGAAAAAATCTTGTTTGTTTTCAAGCTTTGCACGATTTTGTTCTCGTCATTCGTACTTTCTGTAAATTATAAATATAAAAGTTTTAATTTTTTCAGGAATTATAATATCATTTAGACAAGATAGCTGTGAACAATTTTTAGAAAACTATTTTAAACGTTAATTCTAGTTATGCTTTCATACAGGTTAATCACTTAAAAATACATGTATACTTTTGATATTGTTTACATTTCTATATAAAAACTTTTGTAGTTAAAGTACTTTTGTAGTTGAAAATTAAGTTGAAACATAACTAGTAGTAAAGTTAACAGCTTTTGTAAAGATCTTATTAAAAAAATTTGAATATACAAATTTAGTATACAATTCTAAATTAATATATGTATATATATATTTTTATTAATTTTAATAAGAAAAGTAACTTAATATTTGTATGTATTACGTTGTTTTATACTTTAATATGAACTCTACTTTTAATACTTGTACAGAGTAAATATGTTTACTACTGGTTAAATAATAACCAAAAACTACATGTTATAGAACAAAATTGCATGTATGTTTTCAAATATAACTAGAGAATATTTAATAATTTATAACTTACATATAATTAGTCTTACTATTTTTAACACTTACCCAGTTTTATATTATCACAGCGTTGTATAGCACTTTTTTTGCACAGTTTAACAAAATCAAATTTTTCTTTGTTTGTTTTCATATTTGATAAAGTTATAAATGATAAAACTTTGTTATTTTAAGGCCCAATTTTGTGAACTTTTTTATTTTAATTCTGAAACTATTATATCTGAAAATTTAGATGCTCTACTTCTTAATTTTAGATAGTTTCAATTAAATGAAACAAGTAGTAAATTTAATCTTAACTTTTTTACAAATTTACAAAACGGCAAAACTTTTAATTATTTTTCGATTTTTTATCAATTCAAATAAAAGTTACTAAGTGAAATCAATATATTTTTCTTTTAGCTATAAACTTTTTTTTTTGTCATTAAAATTAAGTACTTTTAACAGGATACTTCATCTTTATAATACTGTTTGTTTAAATTTAAAAATTTTATAAGTTATTTAAACAATTTAAACCTTAAAGAACTATATATTTTCACGTATTTCAAAATATTACTTTTTTGTTGAAAAATGTTTTAATTTATATAAACTTAATAACATTTTATATTTAATTCTTTTTTTACTAAAAACAAGTATTTATAAACTTATTTAGTTTTGATGACATAAAATGTTAAAGATAAAATTTTATAGTTTCTTATTTACGCCACATATTAAAAAACTACAAAAATTTTCATTGAAATACAAAGAAGTACACTACAAAACAAGGTTCTGTAAACTGCAGCCTACGATTTTATTTTTAGCTAAAAAAATACTTTTCAGTGAAAAGTAATGCTCTTAACTCAATAACTAGTAATTAGTATTGCTTTCTTATGTTTTTTTTATCATACTTTTGGTATAAAACAGTATTTTTTGTTATTGCTACAACAGTTTTAAAAACTACGGAAACGAAAAACTTTTAATATACAAGCCAGCTTGCGCGCAATTTTTTACAGATAAAATGACATGTTACTAGTACAAAACTGTCTACCCTGCTTTTTACAACTAAAAGAATTAAACAAGTGTCTTAAATTTTACCGTTCAGCTCATATTTAGTTAAACAGTCATAATATTTGGGTAGGTGTCAATTTTGCACGAGCGTCAATTTTGCATGAAGGGAAATTTTTTGCACGAGCGTAACTTTTGCACGAACGGTCACATTTGCAAGAGTGGACACTTTTGCACGGCGACTCTTTTGCACAAGCGTCACTTTAGCACGAAGGGACACTTTTGCACGGCATTACTTTTGCACGAGAGGACACATTTGAACGGCGTCACTTTTGCACGGAGAGTCACTTTAGAACGAGGGGACACTTTCGCACGGTCGTCACGTTTGCACGCAGGGTCATTTTTGCGCGAGGAGACACTTCTGCACGGCGAATTTTTTTCACGATGACAACTTTTTACGGCAGCATCTTTGCACAAAGATACTTTTGCACAACGACACATTTTTACGATGAAGTTTTTGCACAGTGGTATTTTTGCACGGAACATCAATTTGGCATTTTGGTAAAAAATTTTTTAGCTACAACCAAATCTGTAACATAAAAAGAAACTGAAAACTAAGATTTTATAACATACTTCTATTAAAGGCAAAATATGAAATATTTAAAATTTGAAACAGTAAAACTTAATGTTATAAACCAACTAACGAAAAGATTAAATAAAATTATTTATAAAACATTCATACCAGGGAAAACAATTTAATTTATTTAGAAACTAGGAAAAAAAAAACTTTAAGTTTAGTAAATTGTTTTAGTTTTTTTTGAGCTTTAATATATTAATCAACAACAACGTCTTTTTATATATTTTACTTTACGGTTACAAGTTTATTGTCCATATGATTGACCTAGACACCAAAACTTAGACCACTTAAACTGAAAGACACATAAAGAAAAAATAAAATTAACACAAATAGTTTATTTAACAAAACAAACATAAAAACATAACTTGATATAAAATTTATAGGTTGACATAAAAAGCAAAGTTTTAACCAGAAACTTATATTTATTTACGTTTTTATGTAGAACAATCACCATAAAATATTTAAATGCATTGACTAACAACAAAAATAAAAACCTAACGCTCCAAGGAAATTAACAATAAACTGGCTAGATATATAATCATTAAATACATTGAAAAATGACTAATTATTAATAGAGTAAAGGTCTGCTAATAAAATTGAACTATAAACTAAGCTAAATCTTAAAATTAAATCAACTGTTGATAAAAAATACTTTTTAATTTTACTAACACAAATATAATTCAGATAATTTTTTTTTATCTTTAGTCGAAATTCTTTAAAAATTTTGCAAGAAACTAAATAATTTGGTAGTTTGTTCCATGTTTCAACTGACCGATAAAAAAAAGAATTCTGCCAAGCCTCGTTATTGAAATGTTGCAGCGGTTGAAGACTAATATGGTATATTTTCTTTGAACATAAGTTCAAACTTCCAAATGTTACTCTTTCTTGGTTTATCATGATCATGCAACATTATATTAAAGAAATAATCCAAGTTTGAATCATGAAAAATGCGCTATTTTATTGCTATTTTTATCTCATGCTTAAGTTTAAAAAAAAATAATAAAAAACATCAAGTAGAATCTTAAATACCTTTACACTTCATAAACTAACTAAATTTTTTTTTATTTAACAATTATTTAAATTAGAAAAAAAAATTAAAATATTTGTTTAACAACTATATAATGCTAATTTTAACATCAACAGAATATAAATAAAAATAATACTCAAGATTCGTGTTTTAAGTCCTTACTAAATAAAGTTTAGCTTTTTGTTTAAAAATCAACGAGATTCAAAATTATTTTTATTTAAAATATTCAAAACTGTTTTTATTTAAAATTAGGAAATGTGTATTCATCTACTTTAATTAAAATAAGATTATAAATATGAATTAATGAATTGTAGTAAGTTAACATATTGTTCTACGTAAAACTTCAAATAGAAACTTTTATTTAAAAACTAATATTTAAGCACTGATGAAGTCTTTGACCGAAACTTAGTTTGTAGAATAAATTCTTGAAAGAATAAGTTTATAAAAACTTTGCATTAAAATTTCATTACAAAAATATCATATTTTAGTAATTCAAAACAACTTGCGTTTAAAAGCGAGTATTATTTGAGTTGACAAAAAAAAAAAGAATTTATTTAGGTTTTTATTTAAGAAAACAAAAATTAGAAGCGTGCAAAAGTGAAGTTCCGTTCATAATTAACAGATTGTTTAAAATTTTCGCAGCTTATAAGTATATCCGTGTTGTTATAACGCCATGCGAAAGTAACGCTTTGCAAAAATGTCGCCATACAAATGTAACGTCGTGCAAAAGTTTTGACGTGTGAAATGTCGCCGTGCAAACGTGACTCGTGCAAAAATGACCCTGCGTGCAAAAGTGACTACTGTGCAAAATTGTCTCCTCATGCATAAATGACGACGTGCAAAAGTGACGCCGTGCAAAAGTGACCCTGCGTGAAAAAGTGAGGACGTGCAAAAGTGTCCCCTCGTGCAAAAGTGACCCTTCGTGCAAAAGTGACGCTCGTGCAAAAGTGTCCCCTCATGCAAAATTGACCCGTTCCCATAATATATAGCCTAATTTGTGTATGTCCTAGACAAAACATTAAAAAGAATCAGTGGTGATCGACTCGATAAGCAAAATATTTTTCGTGCAAGCAAGGTCATATGACTAAATATTTTAAGCGTATTTTATGTAGTTCAATAAACTATATATGTTTATATAGAGTTTTTAGTAGTATACTAACAATTAACTAATACTTAAAATTAGCTATTATATAAGTGTTAAATTTCTACTATAAAGTAATATGAAAACTGTAAATTTCAATAATAAAACTAATACGATTATAACTTAAACAATTTTCATATTGTCATCCACTGAAGCCTTTATCATTAAAAAAATATATTTCAGCTAACCTACACAAAACTTATTTTCAATTGTCATTAAGATAAAATTTAAACTGTTTAGCATTTTTTTTTATATTCTATAAGTAAAAATACTTACTATAGTTTTAAACTAGTTTGTTTATTTACATTTACTTAAAAAAGGTATAACTTGTTGAACTTAGAGTTTTAAAGGTAATTATTTTTAATATTACAGTTTTAAAATAAAAGTTGAGTTACTGCGTTGTAACTTTTTACTTGGTAAACATTCTTTTTTCAAAACTTGTTGCCTAGAGTGCTTTATAAAAATCTAAAAATAACTTAATCTGCTTTAAACAAACTAAAGCTACAAATTTTCTAAGCTAACTAAGACTAAACTTTAATTGTAACTAAACAATTTATTTTGCAACTGATTTTTATTCTTTTAAAGTTAAATAAGCTAAACAGTACAAAGATTGTTGCTTTTTTAAATAAATAGTTTAGAATAAGTAGACTTAGTAAATACAAACTCAATTATTAACTTGATAAGTAACATTCTTCTACGTCAAAGTAAAACATGTTTTTAATTTACATAGACAGTTTGTGTTTTTTCATTAAATTTATTATAGACAAGCAACGTTGTTTAGTGCAGTTTACTATTATATTTTATTTGACAAGGTCGTAATTTCCCACTGAAATAAATATAACGAACAAGATACAGTTAATAAAAAAACCGCAGAAGAACTATTTTTTTTAATCTTGTTGAACCAGTAAACATTTTTAACTAAAATTACAGCAACTATTTTTTTTTTTTTCAGTTTTTTTTTTTTTTCAACTAACTTAAACTTAAACGACAAGCAACGTTGTTCAGTGCAGTTTACTATTTTGTTGTATTTGACGAGGTGGGAATTTCCCACCGAAATAAATATAATACTATTATTCAACATACAGTTTAAATAAAATCAAAACCACAGAAGAACTATCTAAATTAGTGTGTTGAAACGGTAAACATTTTTAACTAAAATTACAGGTAATATGTTTTATTATAACACTTTTTCTATAATTTATATGTATACCAATACTTTCTTTAGTAAATTCATATAAGCATATTTGTTGTAGTCTTAAAAAATTATTTCCAAGTCCTTAATATAACTAATATAAAATATTAACATAACTGATATTTATACTAAACCAAAGCTAATAGCAAAATTTTATTTTGTACTTAGAAGGTTTTTAGCTGTACTAAATCTTAAAAAAAAAATTCTTTGAAGTATAGTTAACCTCTATTCTATTGTATGAAATTTTGTATACATTAATGATTTTTACTAGTATAAATACTAAAATGGATTAGATACACTTAAACATTTTTGTAGTCTTACTTAAGTATAATCTTTTGTACTTTATACTTTAAGAAATTAGGCCCACTTTAAAAATCTTTTTTTAATCTTACTTACTGTTTACTAATTAAAATTTTGTTTCAGTAAACGAATAGCTTATTTATTAATATTTTAAAGTGCTAAGTTTATTTTTAGTTCTTATAGTACTGTTGTATACTAGGTTATAGAGGTTTACTCTTTAATTATAATTATATTTGTTCAAGTAAGTTTTTACTTAATATTTGTGCTCATATAAGTGTTTTTTATCTGCTCTTTTTTTTAATTATAAAGAATTTGATTGGATAATAAAAACGTTACAAAAAAAAGCTAAACTAACTTTTGCTAATATACAGTCGATTTTAATATTTATAGGATAACAACTTTATAGTTAAATATCTTTTTGCTAAAATTCTATATAACAAATCACGTCAACTACTTTCTTGCATCTTTATTTGACTTTAGTAGAATTTCTTCAGTATAAACTTATCATCTACTACTGAATACAAACAAACTTTAAGTAGTCAAGACGTTAAACTGTATCCAAGTGGTGTACGAATCGATAACCGAAAGATTTTTTTGTACACCAGGTCCTAGGACTAATTACTTTGAGCGCTTTTTATGTTGTGCTTTAATAAACAATATGACAATGTTTTTATTTAAAAACTAGATAAATGATACGTCATAAGAGAATTTAATAGAAGTATATAAACAAAACTTTGTAAGAACGACTAAATAAATAGAAAATTAAATTATATAACAATAAAATATATAAATGTTTAAAACAGTATAAATATCTTAACTAAAACAAAAAACTTGAGAAAATAAATAAATCTACTTACTTTTTTATATTGTTCTTTTTAAAAAAAAATTAAAAACCAAGAAATAAAAAGATCAGCTTAAAAACCATTATCCCCTTCTATAAATTTTATTTGTTGATTTTGAAGTGTTTTTTATTTCTCTAAAATATTTTTTTTATATCATTAAATTTTCACTTTTTCAGAAAGTCTACTTATTCAAAACGTTTTTTTTATTTTTAATCTAATGAACTTTTACGACAACCTTTAAATAAAATAAAATAAAAATATTTATTAATTTTTCTATAAAATATTAGAAAAAAAATACAAAGTTTATATACAGACACGTTTTTAATAATTTTCAATACGGTATACGGTCTGTACTTTATAGTTTTATACAATAGCTAATGTAAAACAAATTATATTCTCTAAATAAGGAACAAGTTTGACTTTTATCAAGTTGATCAAAGAACAAACTTTTAACAAAATGCAAGAATAAAGAATAGTTAAAGTGTAATACACTCAATTTGAAATGTCAAAAATTCATTTTGTACAATAAAATTTACTGAGCAGAAATTGAAAAAATAACAAAAGTAATTACATTATCAAAAATAACATTTAGATTGTACTACGGTAAGTATTATAAACATTTATTAAAAGTAATTTTTCCTTAATCAGAAATAAAATTTATAACCGAAAGCATCAAGCACATTAAAAATAGACAAAATAAAACATATAAATTAAGGATACTGAAAAGGTTTTACTATTCGTAGGGGAAGTCTTATTTTTTATAAATCAAACTAATGATTTTAAGAAAAAATTAGACAGTGAAACGTATTTAACTGGTTTCATTTTTAATGTGAATCCCTTGAAAAAACTGGAATAAACCTAATACGAAAGTGATTGAATCTGGTTTTCTTTTAAAGTACTTTACTAAAAATTTATATCTACATAACAAGTTTTTAATGTCAGGTTAAGTTTAGTTCATATTTTCAAAGAACTACATCATAAAGTTTAATAAAATGACATAGTTTTATAAACTTTATTTTGTAAAAAAAAAATATGTAAACTGTATGAAATTTTATGTTTATGAAAGTTGCACATTTTGACAAGAGAAACTTTTCATTTGAAATTAGCGACTATAAAGTGTTCAAAAAATCTTTTTTTAGAATTCTTTAAAACTTGAAGGGTTTCATTTTTAACTTTTGAAACTTTTGACGACAATACATATTGTTTTTGTATTTACAACTTAAGTAAAAGCCGTAGTTTTACTACTTTTTTATTTATCAAGTTGTAAAATAATTTTCAACGTCAGCTATTAGTTTATTTTCAAAAACATATAAACTAAACTTAATATTAAGTTAAATTATTTTTACTGGAACTGTTAGGTGGTTTACTATCATTTCTAACCCGCGGTCATTTTTAACAAAAAATTTTCTAACTCGATCATTTCTAACCCTATCACTTTTAACTTAATCATTTTTAACCCGATCACTTCTGAGCCAATCACTTATAACCGGTGCACTTCTAACCCGATCACTTCTAACCCGTTCACTTCCAACCCAATCACTTCTAACCCGTTCACTTTTACCCGATCATTTCTAACCCGATCATATCTAACACGATAATTTCTAATTTGGTCATTTATAACCTGACCATTTATAACTTAATCATTTTTGGCTCGATCTGTATATATTTCTATTTTTTTATATTTTAGAAATAAAGCTTTGTTTTAAAGCTTACTTATCTTAACAAAATTGTGCTACGATTAAATTTAAATAAATATATTTGTAGATATTTTCTTACATTTAAAGTTTGCAGTCCTACGCTAAACACAGTTGCACAATATTTCATATTAGAACCAACTTCCAGCTTCTTTCCAGCAACTAAAACTAAAACCTTCCCTGCAAAATTCAGCAAAATATAATGAGACGATTTGTGTTGCAATAAATTTGGATTGAGCACAAGAATGAGCGTGAAGTTTTTTCACTTCTTATATAAGTTCTTGAGTCTTTGTTTTATCTTTTAAAGTTTCAGCGACCTGAAGTTGTTCTAAAGTTATAAAGTATTGGCCTACATGTTTTCAGTATCAATCCCCTGTAATAACAGTTTTCATGAAATTTTATTAACAACTTAACACTGATGAACAAAAGTCTATTGAAAAAATATTAATTCAAAAATTTGATGAGTTATTTCTTTATTCTCAGTCTAAGGAATTTGAAAGGACTTATGATGAATCTAAGAATTTAAGCACAAAAATTAATACAGTGATAGTATGAATAAAATATAAAACAAATAATAACTAATATTATTATGTAGATTCAAAAAAAAAATAAATAAATATATAATTAAATAAATACAAATTATAAACTAATCTTCCTTTATTCTACCAACATATGTTTCTGTGTGTCAATGAATCAACACACTTCAACTGGGTTCTGTAAATAAATAATTACTGTAATGAGAGAATAGAAGCATAGAATAAAGTAGGTGTATATATGTTTTCATTAAAATAAGATATATTCTACAGATAATAGTTATTAATAGGTGAAATACTTAATATTAAATCCGAATGTTATAAAACTATATGGTATTTGTAATTATTAAGTCTAAAATAAATAAGTAAGCTAAATTACACAACAAAACATAATATAAACAAACAACTTACGTTAATAGGAAAGATAACTAAATCAAAATTTACTGTTGTTAACTAACGAAAAAAATACATTCGTTACAACTAATAATTACGTCACAATGTAAATGAGGTTATTTAAACTATTTAATTTGTATTGTAAGAACATTAATTTTGTTTTTATGTAATCTATTTTGAACAAAAATAAAACATTAACCATTAGTTAGTAAATGAATAAAATTTAATAAAACTTAACGACGCTGAAGGCAATAAAAGTCACAGAAACTCGGTGTAACATGTATATTATATATTAAATGTTAGTAATGGTTGAATCAAAGTTATATAGAATTAGGAAGCACATTTAGTTCAAATTTAAAAATCAAAAAGTGAAAAAATTAAAAAATTAAACTTTAAGGAAAAAAATTAAACTTTAAGGAAAAACAAAACACAAAAAAACATAATTATTACTAGGCTTACAATGTACTGACCGATAATTAATTTACAGCGACATACATATAATCATAATGACCTGAATTAAATATATATTGTAATTTATAATTAATAAAATAATTAATTGGTAAAGTAGAAGTCGGCTGTTTAATTTAAATATCCCATACAGATATTTTATATGTTTAATAAGTAAATTGTGTTATATGTGAAAGTTAAAATGTAAAACAACAAGGTAGTCATATGCTAAGTATAAACCTGCAGTAAAAAACCTACTAGCTCTCTTGGGCGTAGTAGGTAAAAAAGCACGGTTTATCTGTGATTTGAATACAGGCTTCTAATTAAACTTGGAACTTAACATATAAAGGTGTGAAGAATTATAGTCGGAGGGTAAAGTGAATATATGAAATTTCAGAGAATAGAAAGTGACTTGTGTGAAATAGATATAAATAATAAATGAATAAAACTATATATTACACCTTTATTTTTAATTTTAATTTTATTTATTTAATTTTTTCATTTTTTCACTTTTTGATTTTTAAATTTGTACTAAATCTGCTTCCTAATTCTATATAACTTTGATTCAATCATTACTAACATTCAATATATAATATACATGTTACACCGAGTTTCTGTGACTTTTATTGCCTTCAACGTCGTTAAGTTTTATTAAATTTTATTCATTTATTAACTAATGGTTAATGTTTTATTTTTGTTCAAAATAGATTACATAAAAACAAAATTAATGTTCTTACAATACAAATTAAATAGTTTAAATAACCTCATTTACATTGTGACGTAATTATTAGTTGTAACGAATGTATTTTTTTCGTTAGTTAACAACAGTAAATTTTGATTTAGTTATCTTTCCTATTAACGTAAGTTGTTTGTTTATATTATGTTTTGTTGTGTAATTTAGCTTACTTATTTATTTTAGACTTAATAATTACAAATACCATATAGTTTTATAACAGTCGGATTTAATACTAAGTATTTCACCTATTAATAACTATTATCTGTAGAATATATCTTATTTTAATGAAAACATATATACACCTACTTTATTCTATGCTTCTATTCTCTCATTACAGTAATTATTTTTTTACAGAACCCAGTTGAAGTGTGTTGATTCATTGACACACAGAAACATATGTTGGTAGAATAAAGGAAGATTACTGTATAATTTGTTTTTATTTATATTCCAGTGAAGTTACTTTACTAGGATCTTTTGATAGCAAACAATTAAAACTATATTTTGAACAGTTAAATATATAATTACCGACCGAGAGTTAGGGTTAGTGGTTACAGTTAAAGTAAAAAAAAATAAATAAAGATTAATAGAAAAAAAAAGGAATTATCCAAAAAAAATTTAAAACTAATAGATATTTTTTTAACCTGTGCAAAACTGACACTCCGTGCAAAAATGTCTTCGTGCAATTTTGTCCCCTCGTGCAGTTTTGACATCAACCCATGTGTTATAGGTGTGAACTACTAATAGTTTTACACTTACGGTACATGAAACTTTTAGGTTAAGACTTAGGACTTATCGGATAATTACCTACTCTTAACATTATCAGTCTAATAATCCAGAATTAATCAAAATAATTAAAACTAATTTGAATAAACACGTTTAACAACTTAATTTTACATAATAATAAAACATATTTTCTTCAATATCTATATGTTTTTATTAAATTTTCTACGATAACTTGACAAAAATAGTAAAATAATCAGTTATCTTGCTAAAAGTACGAAAAATTACATATTTTTTAAAGTTTGTAGATTTGTAGACATAAATTGTTTTTTAGCACTTAAGCATTTAATTTTGTTGCTAACAAATAATCAACGATGAAAAACAAAATAAAGCTCATTACTCAAACAAAACGGCAAATTCATTTGTAAACAATCAAAAACTTTAAAAATAATAACTAAATTTGTTATAAATAAACATAGGAAATAGATAATATTGTAACTTGTTTTAAATTAAACAATTTGAAGTTCTCGACTTAAATGTCTTTAAGGAGATTTTTATCCACTATATATTTTAACAGTTTATTACTAACAAAACAATGTTTCACTCCTATACTTTCATAAAGGAGATCCTCAGTTGTTGTAAATAGGTCTGAAAAAAAAAATTTCGAACAAAATAAATGGAAGTAAAACAAAAATAAAAACTAATGGTTTGACAACAAAAATAAACCTTAAATATACTAAGCTTGAGTAAAAATTTTTAAATGCTTATGTTACGCTTTTAAGAATTTTGTTGGTAGTATAGACTAGAAAAAAAATTATAATGTTATATACGTTAAAATAGTAAAACATTACTCACATTGAAGTTAGTTGCCAAAAAAAAAACAGAAATAGAATAATAAACACAACATTTGCAATTGATATTGTTATAAACAGACTGTTGAAATTTAAAGATCAAATTTTCTGACATATATTTATGACGTAACTGTATTGTTGTTTAAATTAGTGCCTAATTTGAATTAATATATTTTAACTACAAATTTAGAAAACTCTTTTTAAGTTGCCTTATTGGAAATCATCGGGGAAAATAAAAGCATACATGGCATCTGCAAAACCTGTATTTTAAAAAATTTAGAGATAGCCAATGCTAAGAAAAAAATCAACTTAAATAAGAGGCACGAACTGTTTGCTAACTGTCAACATTTTCAAAAGCTCTGCTTTAAGACTTAGACTAGCACCCGTTAATTAGTAAGTTAAATTATTTGTACAATTGTAAAGAGTTTTTATCGCCCCTAGAAAAAAAGATCCTTTACATCAAAACACGATACCAAATTAAAGCTTTTGATTACATAATCTTTATCCAATAAGGCAGTTTAAAAAAAAAATTCTAAATTTCTAGTTAAAATATATTAATTCAAATGGTGCACTAATTTAAACAACAGTATAGTTACGTCATAAACCTATGTTAGAAAATTTGATCTTTAAATTTCAACAGTCTGTTAATAACAATATCAATTGCAAATGTTGTGTTTATTATTCTATTTCTGTTTTTTTTTTTGGCAACTAACTTCAATGTGAGTAATGTTTTACTATTTTAACGTATATAACATTATAAGTTTTTTTTTTCTAGTCTATATTACCAACAAAATTCTTAAAAGCGTAACATAAGCATTTAAAAATTTTTACTCAAGCTTAGTATATTTAAGATTTATTTTTGTTTCTAAACCATTAGTTTTTGTTTTTATTTTACTTCCATTTATTTTGTTCAAAAAAAAATTTTCAGACCTATTTACAACAACTGAGGATCTCCTTTATGCAAGTATAGGAGTGAAAAATTGTTTCGTAGTGGATCGGAAATCGACTTTAGCAACTTTATAAATTATATAAACTTCAATGTTTTTCAGGAGTTTCAGACGTGTCTTTCTGCTTTGGTGTTTCATTTTTCTCGCTTTCTTCTACCGGTTTACTTTCTTGTGTACTGTCTTTTTCCTTTGGTGTTGGACTAATTGCTGTACTTGGTACAGTCTGCAGGTTCTTTTCTTCAGATGTAGAACTAAGAAATTTAATGTTGCGCTGTTGTAAAACTTCATTTAGTATTAAGCTCAAGTCTGATTTGGAAATCTTGCTTTCTTTTCGAACAGGACCATTTGTTTCAGAAGCTTTTCTTTTTCTCTTCTTCTGTTCTTCATTTGCTGCTTTTAAAATACTTTCTTTACGTGATTTCTTTCCCACATAGCTCTTTTCATTCAAAGCAGTCATAAACATATTGTTTTCATAAATGCTTTTGCTTTTCCCCAAGCGGTAAGTAAATCCAATAAATTTTGTGCCTAAGTTCTTAGATTTATCATAAGCCCTTTCAAATACCTTAGACTGAGAATAAAGAAATAACTCATCAAATTTTTGAATTAATATTTTTTCAATAGACTTTTGTTCATCAGTGTTAAGTTGTTTACAAAATTTCATGAAAACTTTTATTACAGGGGATTGATATTGAAAACATGTAGGCCAATATTTTATTAACTTTGAAACAATTTCAGATCGTTGGAACTTTAAAAGATAAAACAAAGACTCAAGAACTTCTAAAAGAAGTGAAAAAACTTCACGTTCAGTCTTGTGCTCAATCCAAGTTTTCAACTGAAATTCTCTATACAAGTCGGAAGTGTAGTAGATGAGCTTCTGTGTACTTTTGGATTTTTCAACAGAACATTTTCCTTTAGAAAGAAGTTTCAGTCTGCCATTAAAATGAGTAAGTCCAGTTTTAAAGCTGGCTAAACTTTCTGTTTTGTTTTTCCAAAAACTTGTTAAGTTTACTTTGTTATGTAGTTCCACGATGTCGTTCAACAAAAATTTCTTGAAATTTTCCTCTGACAACTCATTTAGGTTTTTAGAACCTTTTTGTAGTAATCTCAAAGACAAAACTTGAAATGCAAATCCTAAATTTTTGTTGAAGGCTAAAACTATCATGTTGTCTAAGTTTTTTTCTATCATTTTATTGAACGGAAAAACATCCAAAACAGCAAAAGAAACGCACATAATAAAACTGCAATAACATTTAATTTTTTCAAAGTCAGAGTCAACTCTACTTTCAGCCAGCTTTGAAGAAAGAAAAGAACTGAAAACATCAGCAGATTTCGTATCTTTTTGCTCCAGTATAAGTTTCAGACAACATTTCAAGTCTTTTGCTATCTCTAAAAAACTTTTCTTCTTGAACCAGCTCGTTATTTCATTTTCAGAATAAAGATTTTCTGATTTTTTTGCACTCATTTTGTTTATTATAGTTTCTATTTTTAACTGAAAAATTATTTAACTTATATAAATAAAGTTTAAAATTTATTGTTAAAAAGTATTGTCAAAGATTTTTAGACGGAAAGTGTTAAAATGTCAAGAGCAGTTTTAAATAAAAATTTCTGGTAAAAGTGAACATTAGGTAAACAACACAAATATGCTGAGAAATATAATATCTAAAAGCTTAATATTATGACACAAGTATTATAACCAAGTATATCCTTTAAAATATTAAAGCTATATATATAGACTTTTTTTAGGCTAAAGCTATGTAAACAGTATCACAGTTTTTTAAAAAGTTGATATACACATAAAGAAATAACATTAAACAGAAAAAAAGACTATTACTAAGTAGTTTTCACTTAATTTTAAATTTGTAAAAGGTTTTTACAAACTTTTTAGTCGTTATAATTTTTATGCGCAATGAACATATACTTTAAATTCAAAGTCTTAAAACTTTTACTTTTATCAGTCTAAAATGCTTAACATGGTCTGGGAGGTCTTTCGGAACTTATGAGGGAATTGAAGGATGAGGAAAATAAATATGAGGAATTTCATGTTCAAATGATGATAGTTTTAGTTAAACGTGAATGGGTCATGTCTTACATAAAAACAGTTTAGATAAAAGAAAAAGCGTTGATCATTTAAAATAGTCACAATTTAGTGTATTAAAAAATTAAGAACTTTTTTTTTGTTGCATGTTCTTGTTTTTGTTGAAAATTTGCTACAGTTTTTGTTGAAAATTTTAGGGTTTTCGAAATTTACAATTGGCGACTTTGTAAAAGAAACAAAATAGACCAAAATTTTCTGGCTAAAACATCGGTTGGAGTAAAAATGTTCAAAAAAATTTTTTCTAAGGGGCCCAACTCAAAAGTCAAGCCCTAATCCAATGAAATTTCTCTAATTAAAGTTCTCTAGAATTAAACAAAACGTAGTTAGCTTCAAACATAAGGTAAATAAATGGATCTAAAGTTTGGACATTTGTTTTTAAATTGCAAAAAAAATGCTAATCGAGCTAAGTTAACGCTAGTTATCTGGATGGAAACGCGTCAAATATGCACGAAGACATTTTGCAAGAGAGTAAAAAATAGTTAAAATTTTAAAAAAAGCCAACACAAAATAATATAAATAGATAAATTAACAAAAAAAATTGATGACTGAGGGTTAGGGTTAAGGGTAAGAATGATAGTAAAAATCAAAAGGAAAAATAACTATTTATTGTTATTTAAATTTAAAAATAAAAAATGAATAAAATATGAATTAGTTTGAAAAAAAAATAAAGAAAAGGTTACCGACAGAGGGTAAAATTTAGGGCATAGTGGTAATAGTAATAACAACTTTTATTAAAAAAAAACAGTAAAAAGTTTAAAAAAAAATAAATTAATAAAAGAAAAATAGAAAAAATTTACCGATCAAATTTAAGGGTTAGGGTTAACAGTGATCATAAAAGTAAAAAAATTAGTTAATTAATAAAAAGTTTAACCAGTGCAAAAGTGCCCCTTCATGCATATTTGACACCTACCCGTTCGGGCGGTGTCGCTAGTTGTCATTTAATTCCAATTGTTAGTATGTAAAAAAGAATTGTAATATCTGTCTATCGCGTATCTGCACTGAATCCAACAAGTTCATTGTTTGTTAAAACTAGTTTCTAGTATTCTGAAACCTAATTAGATGCTTAATTTGCAAGTTTGTGAGTAGATTTGAGGTTGACCACACTTGTTTCAGTTCAGTAAGTATGGTTCATACACACAATACAAGACACTCAAAAATAATAATTTTGTAGTTGAAAGACGTAGAACAAGACTTTAAACCCGTGGTGTGCGATCCGATAACCGAAAGGTTTTTTTGCATACCAGGTTCTTGGACCAAATATTTTAAGCGCTTTCTTTTTTGTCGTTCAACAAACAGTATCAACATTAATAGGGCTTGGCCTAAACTATTTCAGTTATTTGGGCCATAAGTTGTTGACCAGAATATTGCCACTATGTTATAGTGTTCCAGAAGCTTTTAAAGCCTAAAACAGGGTCAGTTTAGATACAGTTACTAAAATTATTGTTGAGTCAGTACACTGAGTAAGTTTAGAACGCTTTGATTAAGTAATTTGTATCACATGCAGATATTGCTCAATTGGTTTTAGTTAGTATTTGTTATCTGTTTATCTTAATATATGTTTGGTCAGTTTCGTGTATGTTTGTTTTAATTTGTGGTTAGCTAGTTTTGGTCTGTTGATAAGAAAAAAATATTTTTATGGGTATGCATGATTGTTTATTTGCTGTTTTCCAGTTTTGTTGTATTTTATTTGTTAGCTGTATATATTAACCAATTTTCCACAACTTAATTAATTTTTCTTGCTTTTATTAGACTAAAAACAATTCTACTAATACAAGTTTCAGAAACTACATTTTATTTGATTTTTTTTTTCTGAATAACAATTCAGTAAAATAATTTCTTAATAGGATTAAAATAGTTATTTAATGTTAATGTATTCATTATAATACTAGTTTAATGTATTTCTTCTACATGTGATTGTGAGTTCACTCTGGTGGCAGTGATCACATGATTGGAATGTTGGTGGGATATTTTTTTTGTAGCGGTAAACACTTGCTTGGGGATTTAAGCTTCATGATTTCCTACACTTTGTGGTTTTTAATGTTGAGATTTCAGCCTTGTGAGCGTATATTAGACTCGAAATGGCGTGTCAAAAAGGGTTTTTTATTAGTTTAAAATATAGTTTATTATTCGTTTTATTTTTAAATAATTAAAGTTAAATATTAATGGGGCAGGTAAACCTACACTTGATATAACAAATTCACTTTTCCTAAGAAAAAGTTTATCGTTGCAAGGGGTAGAGTTTGAGATTGGTGTTTTTTTACCATAAATTATCTTTATACTTTCAATCATATGCAGCTTTAGACTGGGTTCCATGAACCTGTGTTACTCCCGAAATTATTGATTAACCGGATTAACGATCCGAATCCGTACTGCAATAGATCCAGCCTTTTTTCTCTTAGATCCGGATCCATCGGATCTTCAATTTTAATGGATTGTTTTATGGATCCGGTAGATCATAAATCATGGCATATTTAACATACACTTAGACGAAAAGAGCATCTAAGCAAACTACTAAGAACAAAGTTTAAAGTTTGGGAAATTTATTTTGAATTTAACACGTTAGACATTGAAGATTTCAAGATGTAGAACAAAAAAAAAGTCGTCTACAATTTTGTAGGTAATTTTAAGTTTGGGTTTTACAGATATTTTGTTCTAGCTTAGGGTGCACATATTTCAATTACCGTGAAGACCACTGGTTTAGCATGTTGAAAGTTTTGAATATTTAAAATAACTAGATACTAACTTAAGAAAAAAGTATTGATCCAATTCAAGCTGGATCTTGGTTATAAAAATAGATCCGTATCTGGCCGAACCGTAATTTGGAAAGAGATCAGGTTCATTTTAATTTAACTTGAAGAATTTTCTGCACCCGCTAAATCACTATAAAATAAAATACATAATAAAAAAAAAGTTTACATTACTTGCTGAAATCGTTTGCAATCAAATACTTTAAATATGTTAGCTATTGTATCATGTTAGCTATTGCTTTCCAACTTATTTTTCAAATATTTATTGATAAACTTAAACGGGGCAAACTTTATATAACAATTATTACTAGAATGGTAGGAACACGTTTAAAACAAATGTAATGAGTATTTAAATACAAATTCATAACGAAACCTTCAAAAAGTTTCAGTCAATGAAAGTGTAGTTGATAAGGGAAAGTTTTCACAAACTTGTATAAATTTCTGAATTGAATACGGTAGTATATTTTTGAACATTATAAAAATCTACTTCTAAACAAAGAAGTCTGTTTGTTTGAACGTTACGTTAATATTTTTTAATTACACTTGTTTAGCTATAATTACACCTGTTATGTATAGCATTTTAAAAGTGATTATGTTAAAGAAAATTGTGTCAGTCGTTTTTTACAATTTAACTTTTGTTTTAAATGAACAGTAATTTTAGGACTTTATTTTCATAGTTCGCCACAAACTTACAAAATGACTTTAACTTCTCGACTTCGTTATTAATATAGGCTGTTAAACTTAAAGCTCAGTCGTGACCATAATAGTAACTCATATTTGCTGAGTCAGCAAAAATAAAATCTTTTTTTTGTTGTTACTTTTAATTTCAACTATTAAAAATTTAGTTTTTTGACCAATTTTAAATATGTTTGGGTAAGGTGGGTTAGAGACAAGGGTATAGAAAAATTAAAAACAGATTTCAAAGCTAACATGGTTACTTTATTAATTATTTAGGTTTACTTTTCATTAATGTTTTGACACAAAATTGATTTTAGACCAGAAAATAAATGAAAGTTCATGTTGCTTTATGTTTTAAACTTATTATAGTACTAGCAACATTAAAATTATAAATTATATTATGGTGACCTTTTAACTTTTGTAAATTAAACTAACACTTAAACTTAAACTAAACAACTTCATTAAATATAAATATCTAAATGTAAAGGAAGTTAAATTTTAAGTTTAAATAAGTATTGAGGAATTCATATGAACTTTTATTAGACGAAATTCCGTGATAAGTTTTTAAACAAGGAATAAAAGTTAGAAAATAAATTTGAAAAGACAATATATCGCAACCTAAACTAGTATTTTTTAGAGTTTTACTTAAGACGTTGAATACTATGTTTTTACTATTATAAAAATTTGCATAACAAATCAGATAACACTTTTTTTTTTGTTTCAAAAGTTGCAATTAAATGAACAAAAAACAATTAGCCGAGTTTATGATAGAATTAAAATATAAGCAGTATAAATAAAAAATACTCTTATCTAAGCTTGAACAACTAAAAAAACTAACATTATAATATAAAAACCATGATATCTAAAAAATATTAAAATAAGTTATGAAGATAACAGATAACTTTACAAAAGACTAAGAAAATCATGATTCAGGCATATTTTTATCTAAAAATTACACACATTAAACTTATATCCAAAACTTAAGTTTAAAAGCATCTTTGTTTCATAAATTTTTACTAATATTAACAAGATCAAATATGTAGTTGGTAAAAATAATCAACAATGCAAGTGGTTTTTTATATTTTTACTTCTAACTAAAGATTTTTCATTTTAAAACAGGATTATAAAATTTCTAATTAGTTTTTTTTACATGCTTCTTTTCAACTATTTTTATTTCATCTTTAGAATATCCATTCACAAAAAGTGCCATTATACTTAGTTTTAAATGGCACTTGAAGTTTTTCTGTCTCTTTGTGTCTTTTGATCTATGGTAGTATCTATAACAGAAAATAGCCCGCCCATAAAAAGAAAAAAATGTTAAATGTATAGTTACCCTATAATTTTAATAGCTTTTTACTTTTTTTTTTCCTTTTCTTAAGCAGATATTTTCAGATTTTTAGGATTAGAGGAACCTTGACAAATATGTGCATAAAAATTATGTTATATTATTTTCTGATCTTTAAAGTTAAAAAACAAAGATCAGTGGCCAAAGAATAGCCTAAGCTTAATCAAAATAGCCTGATCGAGACTAAATTAATAAAAAAAAAAAAGTAAGACCATAAAAAGTTGTAAATAATTGCAAACTAAATTTTAATAACTTATAGTATATTTAAAATAAATTATTAATTAAAGAAGTTACTTTATACACAGTCTAAATAAACTGTCAAATCGTAATAACTAGTGTAAAATTAAAAAAAAACTATCATAAGCTTTTCAAAAATTTACAAGCAAGCCTGAGTTAGCCTTAATGTTTAAGTTAGTTGAAAATAACACATATTCAATTTATATATCAAAAATATATTGCAAAAAATACAAATCTTTCAAGTTTAACTAAAAAACATTTACTTTATGCTGCTTAGTTCTCACCAACTTTTTTTTCTAAAAAAATTAATAAAAGCTTCTTTAAAAAAAAAAATCTTCATTACTCAACAAATATAGATTTTTTTAATAATTCTATTTTTGAATAATCAGCAAGACTATAATTATAGATCAAAACTGTAAAAAATTACAAAAATGGCTTTCATCTCAAAAAAATATTAAGGTTATATAAATAAAGAAGACACTGAGCAATTTGGTTAATATACAGAACAATGGTTTTAAAAAATTGATTAGAAATTTATGTATTTACAAAACATATTCTGAAGCCCAAAAAAAAAAAAAAAGCCAAAATGTCCCAATTATTCTATTGGCTCTAGCACCAACCAAATAAACTAAAACTCGAATAGAACTGTTCCATTTTAGCTCTATAATTCAGCTATTAAATACTGTAAAAAATGTACTTCTAAACCAAAAAACCAAAAAAATTATTGTGTTTTGAAATTTTGAGTAAAAAAAACTCAAATTTATCATTTTTTAGAATGATTGTTGTTAGAAAAACAACAAAAAACATTTTTTTATTGAAAGATTTGATATTTCGTAATCACAATTTTAATTTTACTATTCATCTGTTTAGATTTAATAAAAGTAATATCATTTTTAAATTAACGTTTAAATTAGTGTAACGTGCACCATTACATAAAATAAACCATACGAAAATTGTTAGATTGTTGAATAACATGATTTTGATTTCTTCTCATTAGGACTTATTAGTTAGACTAAATTACGATGAATAATTGTATCAGACTAACCAAACATGCTAAAGTAATTTTGCACTGAAACGTCCAGTGTGGTTCTGTAAATAAAAATTTATGAAAGTATACTATCACAGCTTGAAGTCTTTTTTAATTCATATTAAAATTTTTTTACAGGAGTATCTAGTACTTTAAAAAAAAAAATAAGGTCAGTAATAAGTACTTAAAAATATCATGTATATTTCATTTTAAACAAAAATAGTTTATAGAACATTCAAAAACCTAATTTTTTTAGGTTTGAGTAAACCATACCTACAAAAGAGATTTTTAATAAATGATATAAACAAAACAGAAACTTAAACGCATCTCTTATAAATTTGACTGAAGCAATTTTATATACTCTACTACTATTTCAAGTCTTATCTATGATCAATGTATTATTTTTATCGAAATTAGTTTATACGCTCTGGTCTAAATGTTTCAGAATTAGTATAACACTTAGAATATTGTAGCAGTATAAAAATTCAGTTAAATTTTTGAACTTAAGCTCTTCCAATAAATCCAGCTGATTTAAAAAGACCTATGTACAAATAAATTGTAATTTTGAGATTTTACAATATAAAAGATCACTTTGTTTTTATATTTTACTTATTACTAAATTTAAACTATTTTAAACACTTTTCTAATTGCAAGTATAAAGGAAAAATACAATTTTTGCACCTTCTTAGTCAATAAATCAATCAAGCATTAAAAACTTGTTATGCTTGTATGAGCCCTAAAGTCAACTTAAAGTCAATAATTGTTATTTATTAAAAGAAAAAGTCTACAAAAGTTTATAGATTACATTAAAAAATTGCTATATGTTTTTTTTACTGCACTTTGAATTCAAATTTTTTTTTATAAACAGTTTGAAACAAAGCCAATGTATGGTCTCCTTTAAATTTTAAAAATATTCGGTACATAAAAAACAACTAAAATTATTAAGATTAGTTGTATTGTCATTTAATCATTGATAACTTTAATATAAATTAAAAGATGTTATCACAATCTGACAAGTTAAACTAAAATAATTTTAAGCATAGATAAGTAAACAGAAACTTAAGATGGTAAAAAGTTATTAAAATTCATATTCTTTTAATCTTTATTATTTACGCTTGTATAATTGCGAAACTTCTATGTATTTACTATATTGAAATATGATTTAACCATCTTAAGTTTCTATTTAGTTATTTATGCTTGAAATTTTTGTTTATTAATTTTACAAAATTCTTATCTAAACAGTATTTATTTCACATTTTTATTTAAACTGAGCATGACGTATCTAATATCAAGCTAAATTACATGTTAATATTAAATTCTATAGCTTAGTTAAACACAACAGTAGTTAAAAAATGTGTTTTAAAACTTTATTACTTAATAAAATGGAAATGTATTTGACAATATTTTTTATTTATCTATTTATTGTTTATAGAACGACAAAAAGTAATCAAAATTTATAGTCTTTAAACCTGGTGCACGAAGAACTATCGGTTATCGATGCGTCCATGGATACCTTTTAACGTCTTGCAAGTCCAGGACTTTTAGTGTTAACTATTTTATAAGTACCATGTAAATAAGAGAATAATCTTAAAGTAGATAGTTAACATAGGAACTTCAAATTAAAGTCGTTAAAAATTCCAAAATTTTGTTAAATTTATAAACTATTGTTTTTATTACATAGCCTTCATTTACCCATATGATAAAAATTACGATTTAAATTATAAAACCAAGTTGATACATCTTATAAACCAAGTTGAATTTTTTCTTGATAGCATTGAAAAAACTACTCACTGCTTAGTATATTTCATTAGTAAATTTTTTTTCAAAAAACGCTTATTGTTCTTGTTTTTCTATTAAAAAGTGGAAAGATGTGTAGCCTGGTGGCAGATGACAGCTGTGAAAACTCTTTAAGTTAAATTTTGCAAGATTAAAACCCATGGCTGACACATGTACGTGAACATCATTAATTACTCTTACCTTACTTTAAGTTGGCGAAGGCTTAACATATATAAAGATGGGTATGTTATAAAAAATATGTTTTCGTTGAGTTGGCCGACCTTTAAAGCTTGCCTCCAAGATCCTTTTGAAAACAAGCTCATTTAAAGCTAAGCTATTTTTTTTCATGTTTGAAGAAAGTTCCACAGGGGCTTTTTTGATTTTCAGTAACTTTTTTTTTGTAAATAACAGTTTTGTTTTTAGGAAATAAGAAAGTGACTCTTTAAAACTTTCTCTTCAACAGGGTTACTACAAAACCTGAAATTCTTGAGTTTGAGAAGTTATGAAATAAAACCTGAAATTTTTTGAACTCTATCAACTAAAAAATCTGTAATTTCGAACTTTAATCACTAACAAACCTGAAATTTTAAACAATTTTTATCTATTTAAGTAGTAAAATTTTGATTTGACATGAAAAATCTATTGTATAGATAAAAAAAGTTTGTCATCATCAAAAATCTTTTTATTAAAACACAATTAAAGTTGCTTAACAGTATTTTTTAATGTTATTATACTGCTAAACACTGTTTTTAACCATAGATAAACTTAACTTAAAACTAAAAATAGACCCTAAAATTCGAAACTTTCAAAAACCTATAAGAACTTCAGAAAACATCGAAGAAATATCTCAAAACCCAGTCACAACCCTGCTTCAAGCTCTGTTAAATTTTCCAAAGGCTAAAAAAAGCTACCAATTCAAAGATCACATTTTTGTTTTCACACAGTTAACATTGTTTTGTTTTCGCTAAAAAGTTTGGTAGGTAAGCTTTAGAGGGTGCCTACTCAACCAATTTTTTGTGACTTTTTAAACACAAAATTGAACCTTTGTATAAATGCCAAGAAATGTTTTTAAAAAATCCATAATAACATACCCCCTAATACTAAGAGACTCAAGTAATAGAATATTCTTAATACATTAATAAAATTTAGATAAAAATAATGAAACTATTTGTGCACATCAAAAAAAATAAAATTCATTATTTTACTTAAACAAAGTTTTTGTCAAACAAATCTAAATTAAAATCTAAAAATTTTAACGACAATAGCTGTTGTCTCCATTATTAAGTTGTCAGTAAAATATATTAAGTTTATCATGGTTGCTACAGTCAGAATATTTCAGGACACTCAGGATATTTTGAAAGTTATAGAAATATCAGAATATTATGAGTTAAAAAAGCGCAGGATGACTCTAGCTAGATTGTTGAGGTTTTTCATAAAGATCAAGATAGTAGTAAGAGTTCTGAAAATCTCAGGCTACTTTTTTTTGAATTAATTTCAGTTACAGTAACATCTCGCTTATTTTCGCACATTGTGTCTACAGAAAAAATGCGTAAAGATACGAGATATTGTAAAGATACGAGAGGTACTAAATATATTTACCATAATGGTATTATTTTTGATATTGCTCAAAGTTGAAGCAGATTCTACTTTTAACAATTTGTTTAGTTTATTTTTAAATAGAAAACAAAAGATAAAACTAAACATATATTAAAAAATAGATTTAAACTTATATAAAATAATAATACTTTAAGAAAAATTTTACTTATTTTAATAATAAGTAGATTATATACTAATGTTTATTTATATGTAACTTATTTGACACCTAACATTTATACTCTATTCTACTTAGCAAACTCAATTTTTAGTCAAGCATTTGTTTACAATTAAGAAATGTGTGGTGTCTATATTGAAATTTGTTTCTAAAGCCTTTTACAAAAGTATGCATTTGGTGCTGTAATAGATTGCTTCTTTTGAACAAAAATATATAAAATGTTAGAAAAATGTTTGATAAAAATTACTACTTTACTACAACTTTTTTTAATTTGGCCTTTGCCCACATAAGGATAAACTTGTCTTGCATTAAATTAAAGATATATTAATGGATTTTTTGTGTAGGAATGAAATTTCATGACATAAGAATTTGAGAAGTAGAAAATTTTTATTTATTTAAAGGTATAAAAGGAGGGGTGTTAAGGCACCTAAGCTATAAAAGTTAAAGTCAAAGAGTTAACATTTAAAAACATATTTTAAATTTAAAGTATACAACAAATCTAAAATATATTTTTTGTAATATTAAAAAAAAATCTTTTGAATTTTTTAGAATTCTAAAATGCGTAACTAAACGAGAGTGCGTAAAGATGCGAGAGGTTACTGTAATTTACTATCAATGTTTTGTTATTCTAAAAATATGTTGTTGAAGACCTGACTTTTTTTTTAAGTTAAATTAAAAATATTTTAAGGTGCTAAAAACCCAGGATGACTCAGACCTTTTTAAGGTCACTCAGGGCAGTTTTTGGTTTCAAAGAGTCGCAACCCAGGTTTATATTTATTAAAGCACCATCATTTTATGGATAGTAATCCAAATATTTACCTGTCAATGAAACACACCTTTAATTATATTATAATAAATGGGTGCACGACTATTTAAATTCGGTCAATTCAAATTCGGACAATTCAAATTCCGACAATTCAAATTCCGACAACTCAAATTCAGACTACTCAAACTACGACAACTCAAATTCGGACAATTCAAACAAGGACAACTCAAATTCGGACAATTCAAATTACGACAACTCAAATTCGGACAATTCAAACTATGACAACTCAAATTCGGACAATTCGAACGACGAAAACTCAAATTCAGACAATTCAAACTATGACAACTCGAATTCGGACTACTCAAACAACGACAACTCAAATTCGGACTACTCAAACTACGACAACTCAAATTCGGACAATTCAAACTACGACAATTCAAATTCAAGCTATGACAACTCAAATTCTAACAATTCAAACTAGGACAACTCGAATTCGGACAATTCAAAATACGACATTTGAATTTTTTAATTCAGACGATTAAAATGTATACGTATGTTACAATAAATAATAAAATGAGAATTATAATTTTTATCAAATGTGGCTTTTTAGATTTGTGATGATAAAGTTTTTATAGAAATATTTTTTTTATTTATTCTGAAAAATAAAATTTTGCTAAAAAATAAATAAAATATTAGAATTAAAACTACCTTGTAAAAATAAACGACTATTAAGAAAATATTTAAAATGTTATGAATAATCTGAGACAAATGTAAGTTGTTACTGCAGAGTTTTGTACATAATGACCGTTTTGAAGGTTAAGTTTCATAAGAATATTGTTTTAAATATTTAAAAAAGATTATTTTTGTTAAAAAAGTTTTTAGGTACAGGAAGTTTTCAGAAACGAATAACATCTGTGTTTATAATTTAATTGAAAAACAAAGTAGTATATTTAATTTAGTAGATTTTAAATGTGTTATGCTAATTATTGATTCTAGTGATAATTAGTATAAATATTTTTTCAGTGTTTTAATTTACTTGTTTTTGTGATTACAATTATATTGAACAAAAAATTAAACAGGATATAAAGATAAATACTTACTATTTTTAAAAATTCAAAAACTAACATGTTTTTTTTAACTATTTAGCAAACGAATAAAGTCATCATTTTTATTACATTAATTTTACAAACTCAATCCTAAAAGTTTTACACGAAGATATAAAACAAACTAAGAAATTTACAGACAATAAAATAAAAGATTACAACAATATATGATTCAAAATGTTCATGGTTGCCACTCATCAAGCTAAGAAAATTTTCCTGACTTTTCCTGACTTTTTCCTGACTTTTTACCAAAATTTTCCTGACTTTTCTAAATCAAGCTCTTAAATTTTTTCTAAAATACATAATCTAACACTTTAAACTATATAAAGCTTCCAATCTAACTTTAATACAGGTTATAAACAATAGTTTTTTGCTGAATTCTATCATCAAACTTCCAGTACATCACTTCAACCATCTGTGTATGATTGATGTTTGTAATAAACAGCCCTATCAGCAAAATACTTGTATTATTACCTTATAAACACAGCTTGTCTGAAAAAAGAAACATTTTTTTAGCAAATCCTAGCATAAATGTATCTAGATAAACAAACGACATATAAGGAACATTTTGCAGTTTATTAAAGGATATTTTACTAATTTATACCAGCTGAGAGCATTGGAAATAAAATTAAATATTTTTGTAAATTTCTAGGAAAATTTTGGAATTTTTTTCTGACTTTAAAGGACTTTCAATTAACTTTTACCACTTAAAGGCTTTGGATAACAAGGAATTTTGTAAATTTAAACTGACAAAATCTGACTTTTTTTTTTATCAAATTTCCTGACTTTTCCTGACTTTTTTTCAAAACCCCCCATTTTTTCCTGACTTTTCCTGACTTTTGTAATTTTTTCAAATTTTTCCTGACTTTTCCTGATTTCCTGACTTTTCCTGACCGAGTGGCAACCCTGAATGTTGATAAATTTATCTTCCAAAATCAATTGTCTTTTCAACCCCATTTAAAATAGCTATTAAAATTGTGATTTTTAAGTGTAATAACTTGTTATTTGTTTAAAATGTTACTAAAATTGCAAAATATACAGAAACTCATACGTAACAATATTTCAAACTGATGTTAAAACCGATAATTTACCTAAAACTTAATTTGAAAAAAAATTTTGATGTAAAAAATAATTTTGATTTCAAATAAACATGATCAGGTGGTTTCCATCAAAAAGTGATTAAATTTGAAAATTGAAAAACATCACGCTCTGGCGTGGGTGGGCTGCTGGGGCGTCGGAATAAACTGCAACCTGCTCTTCAGCGCCACCTGGTACATGCGGATCTTTGCTTCGATCTGATTGGTTAGCGAGCTGCCAACGTGCATGTACTTGATGTGGTACCTGGAAACGAAAACGCTGGTTTGATTTTTTCAACAGGTTGATTTTAAACAAGCGTTTTGTTCTACTTATTGTTTTCTTAGTTTTCGCAACGTTGTTATAAGCTTACGGGTTGTCAAAAAGTTTTGTTCTAAATGTTTTTTAAACGAAATTTTCATGCAACAAAATTCAAATAATTTATTAAGGCTTAACAAACTTTATTAGGCCATGTTAAATTCGATATTAACAACTCGATAGAGCAACCTTAAAACTTTTAGATACCTGTTGACATTTTCGACAGTAAAAAAAAACTTACAAGTAATCCGTTATCTCATCTGGAAAGCAAATTTTCTGAACATTGTCGCTGACTTCTAGCAAAATGTCGTACAAAAACAATGTCACCTGTAAAAATAATCTCATTAAACTGTAAAAATACATTGTTTTTCACTTTTTTTTCACAACTTTGAACAGTATAAAATTCAAAATGCTAGCAATTATTTCAAATTAATATCGGAAATGTCCGAACGTCGGTCAGCAGCCGCGATCTTTCGTGATGGAACCTGGCGAAGGAAGGTCCGACCAAAAACAAAACGTAAATGAACTGCAGCTCGAACCTCACTTTTCCCTCCATTTGGCTCCTCAAAAAACTGAAACAAAAACTTCACTAAACTGAAACCGTTTTTACTTATTAAAAGAAATCAAATTGATTTTAAAAATGGTTGAGAAATAAAACAAATACTCGAGTGAATATACAGTTTTTAGCAACCTACTAAATAAATTAACAATACAAGCACATTAAAAAAGTACAAAAATTTTTAAAGTAGACAAATATTTTTCAGTGTTTCGAGGAAGCATGAATGTATGACGCAACAATGCTCACGTGGGAACTTGGGAAATGTAGCCGATGCGCATGTGGTTCCAAACGACGTGCGTCAGTCCCACCACCCTCGATATGTACGAGTCGTTCCTCACCACCCTGCTGCTCGTCGTGAACATCCATGCGGGGAATTCCGACGTGTCTGATTGTCAGTTTTTAAAACTTGTTACTTTGTCAAACAATAACACTTATAACAGCATAGTGGTTTCAAAGGTTTACTTGAAAAATATTAAGCTTTTAAAGATATACAGATGACTTTACTTTTAAATTACACAGTATGGAATCAAAAATAAACACAATTTACATATTATCCAGGTTAAGTTGCTTAATATGTTAAAGGTACACGAAACAAACCTTTTATTTCAGTACATAGTTCTGGCGAATGAAAAATTTCGACGATGATGCTATAAAGAGGCTCCCAGTACGGTTTCTAAATTGTTTTTGTGTAAAAATATTTCACTTAACATACAAATTTTACTAACCTTTTCTTACTTGTATACTTTTGAGTTACTACAAAAAAAATAAATTGGAACAGTTAACACTTTTAGTTATTAAATAATTTTACTAATTAGAATTAAAAAACTCACAGGCAAAGATGTCAGTATGAGGCCAACGGCATTCAACCACAAAACTAAGTCTTCGACGGGTATTCTCGAATTTCTAATAAACTTGTTTTTAATACGAAAAAGACAACTTATAAAAGTATATTAAATGTCTCTTTTTAATATTAAGAAAATAAACTTCAGTTAAATAACACAATGAAACTATGTGAAAACAAAATATCAAAATTGAAAACAAATTTTAAATTTAATCAAATTAAAACATAATTGTTACGTATATTTGTCTTTAAACGGTATACTAACAATTCCCACCCGCACACAATTCCCAACCATTTTTTTTTCGTAATTTTCTTTCTTTTTTTTTTAATCTATTTTCGATTTATTTTTACTATCATTGTCACCTCTAACCCTTGGTTGGTAAGCGGTTCTCGGATCTGATCGGAATTGTGCGCGGTTGGGAATTGATCGCAGATTGGAACTCAGCGGTTCGCTTAAAACATACCAGCATTAAAAAACCAGTCTTTATCTTACTAAAATTTTTTCTTCACAATCAAACCTTCAAAGCAGTTGATTGATAATAAAAATCAAATTGAAAACACATTTTTCAACCAAACGCCAGTCAAACACAACAACCTGCTGAGAACTTGGTCGATCAAGCGCTTTCCGACTTGCGCGCACTCAACCGGAAGCGACATCAGCTCCACGCACGTGACGTGGAGCGAGTGTGAGGGCAAGTTGGCGAACTCGTTGAACCGCCAATCGATTACCGAGCTGTTCAGGGGAAACCCCTCGTCTGAAGGCGTGACGTCACCTGCTGTGAAAGTTTGTTTCGTGCGTAAAATGCATGATAAACGTTTTGTTAGTAAAATTGACTGCCTGCTTTATTGTATGATATAATTTTTGTATAATAGTTGACTTAAGAGTTCAATAAAAAGTTTTCAATTTATGTTTGCATCTTGAAATTGAAGTTGTATTTTCTTAGTTATATAACAATAATGATAATTATAATAACACTAATAATATAAAAATCAATACAATGTTTTACCCTAGACATTTATAGTATACTTCATTTTGTATGAATATTTTATTTTTGTGCATTAATATAATTATATATTGATCAGCTGCTTTTTTCACTAACTTTCAATCGTGTCCACAAATCTTTTTATGACGTCAAAATAGTAACTGTGATCCGGTTTCCAGCTGACGTCATCCAAGTTTGACGCGATGAAGTTGTCGATGAAGGGCTGCGAAAAAGCCCACCCCTGAGGCTTGTTTTGCTGTGAGAATAAAAAGTTACCTACTTTGTTTGCAATAGAAAAAAACTTTAAGTGACTATCACAATTGTACTAAAATAAAAAAATAAACAAAATGGGAAAACACGCTCACGTTTACTGCGTTGAATATGGACGTGACCAGCTTCTTTTTTATTTTCGGTTGATCTCTGAACTTCTCTTCGTAATAGTGCAGAGTCGTGTACAGGTATGTCATCGGTTGCGCTTCAAAATAAGTTTAAAGTCAGCACGAGTAAGAACGAACAACGTCATTTAAGCACTGTGCTCGAAAAATTTTAAAATTTAATACAAACTTTTGTGTCCTTTTTGTTTGTTTTAATACTAACTTGTCCATAAGCTATTTAACTTTACAAAACTTGCTACACAAAACTCCATGTTTAAGCGAATCGAATTAAAAGCAACTCAATAGCGCGCGTGTGCAACGAACCGTGAAACTTGTAGAGTATGCTGAGGTGGTCGATGAGTATGAACAGGGAGGTCTGCGACTTGGGGCACATCTCGATGCACCGGTGGATGACGATGTCGAGGACGGGCAGGAAGCGCAGGCAGATGTTGCTGAAGTAGGAGGGCAGGTAGAGGGGTTTCGCTTGCGTTTCTGTTAAGACAATTTGTTAAGACAAAATGCCCGTATGTAATTCAACAAAATAAAACAACTTGGATCAAACCTTTCAGGAGAGAACAGTGTTCGAGCAGTCCCTCAAAAAAGAAGTTTTCAGGAAATTTCTGAAAAACGTTGTTGAGATATCTTTACTACAGAAAACACGCCTGACCTGATTGTGATGCATTTAGGTTCTATCAATTTCTTAAGATAGTGTCGAATTTTACAGTGAACTAAACTATTGTATCAGCATAATAAACTTTATTACCAAAATTATTCTCAGTTATTACAAGTTATACTTATGAAATTGGTTTCAAAATTAAGTCGCAAAGCAAAAAGTACCTTATGAAAATCTATGTGGTCCTTATACCAGTTTTCTTTTTTCCAATGGTCCAGGTCTTTGACATGTTTTACAAAATAGTCAACTCTACAGCGGAAATCATCCGGCTTGATAAGCAGGTAGTTGATTATGAAAAATGCCATCTGAGAAACAAAACACTGTGACTAAATAAAACAAAAAATTATGCAGCTAATTTCAAAAACAAAGTTTATCTTTACTACTTTTTTAAAGATTCACATTTATTTAGCTTTAATAACTAGTGTTCAGTATTGAAAAAAATTATCTTTTATGACTATACTTTCTTTTTTCAACTATTATTTTTATTCTTATTAAACATAAAAAACGTGATTACAATTATTTTTAACCTGAACTTCTTTAAGATCGTAAGATCTGAGTGCGAGACACAAAATGAATCGATCTAAGCTTATCAGGTTGAACTTCCACACCATGTCACGCAAAACATCAGAAAAACTGTTACAAACATATTCTCCTTAATTCAACGTTAAATGAGACTATTCTTTGATTTTTTTACGTTAACTGATAAAAACTGATAATAAAATATCCCATGCATAATAAACTCATGCATTCTAAACGTAATCAAAATAATATAGGAGAAAACAACTAATAATTCTACTGACTGTTCGACGCGCTGGTTGTTGTTGGGTTCGAGGTTGTTGGTGGTGATGACGTTCAGCTCGTGCACCAGCAGATCCGACAACACCCGCACATGCTTGCTCATCACGTTCGCTTGCAAGTGGTACAGCAGCCTACAAACAAACAAGTTAGTACGTGCGAGACTTGAGCAGAGTTGGTTTTTACTTAAACGATGAAAGTTTAAACTGCTATCATACAAACAAATGGATAGTAGAAGAGCTACTTTGTTTATGAAATAAACCTATCAAAATTTACAGTTGATTTTTATAAAACAAGGAACACTATTTAAAATTACCAGCTTATTTGAAAAGCGCCGACCGAAAGCTAAATTTGCGTCGAAAACAAATGGCGATTCACCTGAACGCTTTTTCCGACGGCCTCTTGCCCTCGTACAGTATTTTCCATATGAAGCAGAGGAGGAAGCAGTCGGAGTCGGGCGCGTAGAAGTAGCTTTCGATTTCCTGCTGAGTGCAGCTCGACGCTTCCGCGGACTGCAGCAGCACCCCGCTCCACTTCGCAAACTGCTCCTCCACGTGCAGCTTCAACGCCGATTTCGACAGCACCTTGACTGTTCAATTTATTGTTGGTAACACGTAAAGCTTGAATAATTTTAAAGTACCTTGTAGCTTGGATACACCTTAAAAGACTAAGTAAAACTCGTAACAACTCGTTGTAAGTAAAACGTTGTACTTTACTTACTTTTTTAGCATTACTGAAAATATTCTCTTAAAACTAAAATCATGTGCAAAAAGGTAAATAAAGAACAAAAAGAGAATAGAAAGAATTGCACACACTAAACGGTGCGTACAACTCGAATAACTTGATACCTTCTTGCGAGAGGAGGCACTCCTGTATGGTGGCGGGAAAACAGTGCAACGTTGTTTTTGGCCACTGGTGGGGGGTGGCGAGCATGATGGCGCCGATCATCTGCGTGCTCCAACTCCCCGTCGTTGATTCGACTCCTAATAAGCATGTAAAATTTATTTTCACTTCACACTTAAAAGTAAAAATTATTAAAAACACGATGATGCTGTTGGTTTGTCAAAAACGTCCGAAAAAACTCATCGAATGATTTTTACAAAATATTTTTCCAGTCTATTAGCAACTTGAGTCTTTTTCAATCAAGACAATGTTCCATTGGACGGAAATAAAAATCAAAAATGTTTTCGAGAACATCATTCAACACGATTCGTACCGGTTCTGTGTATCCACCTGGCGATGGTGAGCATGAAGACCCTGTTGAGCTCCTCGTTGTCCTGGAACACCAGTATCTCCCTCTTCTCGCTTATCCACTGCTCCATCTGCGGCTTCATGTCCGTGCTGTCCAGGCCGCTTATCAGCCTCAGCGCCGTGCCCTCGATGCTGTAGTGCACATTTTATTCAAAAAAGGTAAATTTTTATTTTATTGTAAAAATGTCTATTAATTACAGGGTTGCCAAACGTTTTTGGCAAATTTCCTCCAGGTTTATAAAAGTATACATTTTTGGTCTATTTTTAGTTTCAACTTAAGTGTAAGGTAAGAAACTATGTTAAATAGTATAAAAATATTGAACAGGTACTGTTAACCTACTTTAAATATGTTTTTTAATAATAAAAAAATTTGATGATGACAGAAAAAATTTATGTATTAAATAGATTTTTGTGTCACATCGAAATTTCTCTACTTAAAATGTTAAAAATTCCAGGTTTTTTTTATGATTTCTGTTCAAAATTCCAGGTTTTTTAGCCTGAATTGTCAAATTGCAGATTTTTCCAGATTTTTTGGCAATTCTGTAACTAAAACTTTTACTTAAATTAGATACGCAAATGCTGGACTGAACTGGGTTTGATCTATTTAAATATATACTTTTTTAACTCATTGCTAAAATTTGTCAGTGAAAGTTGTTAGCTAAAGAGTACCCGTGATACTTTACAAATAACAAATGCTAAAACTTTTTAAGTGTGAAAGTTCTTAGAAGTTAATTTTTTACAGTTCATGGTCAAGAGAAATGTGTTCAAGTGTTAATTAAGTCTTTTCAAATAAAACTGTGCTTGCTCTGTTAGATTTTTTCAAATAATAATCTATCAAAAAATAATAATCTATCATAAAAATAATATTTAAATAAGTGTATGAGTACACACATCTTTTTAACTAAAAGCTTTTATTTAAAGTAGGATTATTGTACACATGGTTAAGGAATTATTAACCCTTTTTACAGGTTATAAGCGATACTGTGCTTAAAAATCAACTTTGTGTTAATATTTATACATATTTTAACTGTAATGTTTTTAAAATTAAATAATTAAAATAAAATACAACATTGCCTAACTAAGAAAGTATAAAAAACAACTAATACCTAAACATTTGTTCTATTTTAAACATAAAACACAGGTTCACACGAGTTCAAAATTTCGCTTGAAAAACTCAAAGCTTTTATTTTGTCAGCACTATTAAATGAAGGGTTTTAGTCGTATTACATACCATTTGCAACTTGTTATTAACAGATTAATCATTTTGTTTTATATTTTATTTCACTAAGCTTTTCAAAACTATACTAGTTCCATTTTCAAGCAATAAATGTTGAATAAACTTTGAAAACATTTTTAGTTAGTAAACAGTTTATTTATTATGACGTCACGAACGTCTGCTGCAGCTGGTTGAGGTTGTTGCGGAGGGTGGTGTCGGAGGAGAGCTGGTGGAGGCAGGCGAGCAGGTTGAGGCGGTAGTTGGGCCTGATGTGGTGCAGCCGGTGCGAGACCACTTCCAGCGTGGTGTGGAGCAGCTGCCACGACTGCGTCTCCGCCAGCTTCGGTATCACTTTGCCTGTTTGAGGGAGTAATGTTGTGTTGAATGAGGTTCATGTTTCAGCTTCATTTTGCTTTCAACGGGTTAAGCGACTTTTTATGTGTTTATACAAACTGTGAAACTTTTATTGGTATTTATACTTAAAACTTTTAAGCCGATTTTCATGCAGCACACTATCAAAGTTTAAAAAGCAAAAATAGTACTGAGTTTGTTGCAAAAAAGTATTTTTATTTACATTGAAGAAATTTTACACGAACTGCTCAAACGCGATCAACTCACATACGAGGCCCTCTATGCCCAGGTTGTCGATTTCGGTGTAGACGAGCAGCCTGCTGTAGCTTTCCACCAGCGCCGGCGAGCAGTTTATCTCCGTCACCCGCTGTTCGCTCGTTATGATCGACACTATCGACTGCAGCATGCTGTGAATATATTTGTGCGGAGTCGAAAAACGCATCTTGGTCCGGAATGAGGACGCAGTAAGTAAAAAGCTCAGCTTTCAAGTTGTATAAAATAAGGTCAACTTTTTTTTGAACTAAAGCTTGTTTTAGCTAAAAACTAAACATAAATTTCAACAATACTCTTAAAATGTTTTTTAACATATTTTTTTTTAGTTTTGCACTTATCAAAACGATACTGCTTTATTTGATACTTGAAAATGTACAAAAAATTTTATTTTTGCTTAAAAAATTTGTACTTTTATCGCACAAGAAAACCCAACTAAACTCATTACTAGAAATTTAACAGCTACAGCAGGTTATGTTACTCCTAAATAATCAATTTCATTTTCAATTAAATAAACACTTTAACAAACTTTTGTTCCAGCTCGATTTGGTTAAAATCTTTACTTGTATCATTAAGCGTATTTTAAACACTTTATTGTTTTTTAGACTCTTAACATGAAACAATGTTTCAACAACCAAAAAGCAACACGGTCGAACTTTGAAAAAAAAAAAACAACTTTCCACCTGCACTTGGTGTGAACGGTGAGCGAGTCGAGCAGTTCCACGGTGAAGGGGCGCAGCTTGTCGTGGGCATGGCAACCGGTGCCCGGAAGGGGGACGGACGCTTGCTCGTTGCTGCACACCGTCGCCATCAGCTGGTCGATCGAACACTTGAACAGCTCTGTGGCAATTTTCAAATGTAATTATGTTTTCACAAACTATTTTATATTATTCGCATCGCTTGAACCAGTTACACAAATTGAAGTATAAATGTTTATTTTAAAGCGTCTTTGTAATTACTGTTTTTAACAAAGTTAATTTGTTGTAATTTTTCGTAAAAACAAAAATTAAAATATGAAAGCTATAATTTTATGAATATTTAAAAAATCTGTGCAGGTTGTGTGGCTTTTGTGTAAAAATGTTTTTTGGTTTGTATGGTCCGTTTTCAAAAAGTCACATTAGTAAATAGCTGTCTGACTTGTTTTATAGAAAGTTGCTTAATTAAAGCTATCGTTCTTTAAACTTTGTTTTTACGAAAAATTACTATAATTAACTTTGTAAAAAACAGTATTTACAAAGACGCTACAAAATAGACATTTATATTTTCAAACTGTGTAACTGGTTCAAGCGATGCAAATAGTATAAAATAATTTTTGAAAATATAATTACAGTGTATCACATATAAAGAATTATTGGACATATTAAATGTCAACATATCAAAAAGAGCTGTGAAAATTTTAGGTATAGCTGAAAAATGTTAACTCTTTTATGATAAATAACATAAAAACTGTAAACACAGAATACTAATAAAAGTTTCAAAAAATACTTTTAAGAGAAATTAAAACATAAGGGTATTTAAAGAATTATTCTAATTAAAAATAGTTTGTTTTACTTATAAAGCTTTAACAAAATCTAAAATATGTATCATTAACAATAATAAAACAAAAATATTAAGTTTTTTTTTCCAACCAGGGGTATTGCTGCTGGCATTGCACAGTAAAGCAATGAATTGAATTCCATTTTCAGTAAAATTACCACTCTTGAAAGTCTGTTTAAAAATATTATGTTCACAAACAAGTTGTATTTTCTAATTAAATTATTTTTTCAAATAACAAAAATAATATAAAAGTTCAAACTAATTTTCATTTATTTTATTTTAAAGGTTTTTAAACCTAGTACAACTTAAAATCGATTATGTTAAATATTATAAGTAGTATCTTTTATAGAAATAAAAATAAAAAACTTGAAATAAAGATAGCTTTCTAAACTTTAAAATAACTATAGGGTACTAGAAAACTGAAAATGTTATTTATTAAAAAATTTAAATTTTTCAAAATTAATTTACCTTTTAAAAAATTAACAAAACAACGACTCAAACATTCTGGTTTATACTTTAAATTCAGCTTAAAAGATTAGAAATATTAACATATTGTAAACTAAATATATTACTTTCAAAAGCTTGTTCAAATATTGGTATTGATGTCTCAGCGACTTGGGTACAATTTCATCTTGGAATATATCTATAAGAAACTACAATTAAAAATGTCGGATTCATTTACATTCAAAATATAATACTCTGTAAGAAATGTGATGTCAACTTTTGCATGAGTATTTTTAAATTAATTACAGCTTTTTTCAAAATTATATACTTTATAATGTAAAACAAAATGTAAAAAATGACTAAAATAAAAAAATGTTAACAGAAGTGTAATTAAAATATAATTTTGATTTTTTAACTATTCGCTTACATCAAATTAAAGATATAAAACATTTGTATATAATTTAAATTTTCTAGTTATTTCAGAGATTTTTACAAAAAAACGAATCTGAATTAATGAAAAAATAAAAAGATTGAACAAAATCATCAGATTTTTTTAAATAAAATATTTATTGTCTCGTGCTTTTTACAAACATTGTGCATTTTTACACCTATGAACTAGTAACTATTTTCTAGATTCTCAAGTTTACTCATTTATTGTAAATACTTTTTTTACAATGTATTAACGTGTAATTAAATCTCACAGTGAGTATATAGGTGCACACTTTGTATAACAATAAAATCAAAACTTCAATTTAAAAATAGTTACTTTATTTTATTTAACAAAAGAATTGGTGTTTTCTTATTTTGTTGATAACTATGAATATAACTTTTTTTTCAAGTTTGTGTTATTTAAAAAAATTTGTTTTCACTGTAATTGTTTAAATAAACACTCAAAACAATAACTTTACAAAAGCAATACAAATTTTCTCAAAGCTACAAAAACTCCTGTATGCATAAACGTATAAATTTTAAATAGTTATTAAACTATTTTTGTTTTAATTTAAAACAAAATCAAATTTAAAAACCCTGGTTTTTGTTTTGCAAGTCCTGCAGTTTTTTCTTCAAGTGATGCAGAACGGTCACAGCTGAAAATTTGACGGCATCCGAAGCACGTTTCAATTCTGGCACTCGCAGTGGCTTTAGGAAATTTATTTATTAAATATTTATTGCACACTTACACACATAACTTGAAGTTTTAAAAATATAAAACTTTGATCACAAAGCAAACTGTATTTGTTTCAATTCAATATCTTTTATATGATCTTTGTTATAAAATAAATTTTAAAAAAAGCGAAACACTAACTTGGTATGAACAATGCAACCTTAAACATTTTTTTATTATTTCTTTGTCTATAAAACTTTTAAAAGAGAGTACTAAAATTTCTGAAAAATTTCATTTGTTATATATAAAAATTTCTATATTTCAAAAAAATTAACAAAGCTTTTAATTCTAATCTCATTATTATTGCTTGAAGTACTTTTAAGTTGTTCGTCAGCAAGCAGAACAACAACTGAAAGGCTTTCAAATAAAATCCCCGAAACAAAAACTGAACGAACGTAGTTTTCTTTGTAGAGCAGGTGTACGAGCCTGATGACGCTTACAAGCTCGCCGAGGTTGGTTTTCTCGATGCCGGCACTCACGTACTGCAGTATTATCCACACCAGCTTGTCCCTGTTCACCTCCACCCTCCTCTTATCCGCCCTGCCCACCTGTTAATTTGATAACCATTGATTTTTGGTTCCAGTAAATTTTGGCGGCGAACTTTGCACGCTAGTTTTGCTTCGAGTTTTCGTTTATCAATGCTGCAGTTTGACAAAAACTTTTAATTACAAATTGTTTGATTTACAGTTTGAATGTTGAAACTGTGCATATTATTTTGAGTATCTTTGTTTTCAATGAGTTATATTATTATACCAATTTTTTATAAACTTCATAAGTTTAGTCTTAGACAGAAGTATAGGTGTCTTGGAAGACAGTTCACAAAAAAAGATTTATTAGTTTTATTAACTTTTGCTGCGAAAATTTTAGAATGTACTGAAATTGATTAATCATTTTTTTTAATGCAACAATTTATTTGAACTAAAAAATCACGCATACTTTAAAGAAAACCAACTTTTTATCAATAATTACATCAACTACTACTGAACAAACAACTTTTTCGCACAGAAGCTGAACGATGGAGCCGAAGCTTGAAATTTCGATGGAAATGAAGTAGATGAGCTGGGCCGAAAGGTGGTGCCAGTTGTCGAAGGCGTCCTTGTTGAGCAGAAAGTCCACCAGAACGTCCGACAGCTCCTGTGTCAAGTCATAAGTCAGCTCGCAAGGCATACAAAAGTAAACTTTTTATTTAGGTTACATGACAACTGAAACTCTAACAAAAATGTTTAAAGGACCACAACTATTAAAGTGATTTGTAATTTTTAAAATTAAAAATGCGTATGTAGGTCTAAATAATAAGATTATGATATTCAAAAAAAAATTTGAAAAAAAAATTACTAGGGTTTTAAAACTTCGTAAAGATACATTACTATATTTTGAAACTTATTAGCTATACATCAATTTAAACTTAATATTAAATACTATAAATAAATAAATAAATAAATAAATAAATAAGTATCAAAAAATCTATTTTTATTTAAATGGAAAATGTAAGCATAGTATCTACAACATTTTTAAATAATTTTTAACAAATTTTCAAGATGCAATTTCAAAACCCAATATAAATTTTCATAAAAAATTTCAAAGTCTAACTAAGGCAGTAAAGGTCAATGTTTCTTATAATAATAAACAAGCTTAAGATGTATTTTACTGCTTTAAAAAATTTAAAATTAAATTTATTATATAAACTTTCAAAGTCTAAGTAGGTTGTCTATAAAAGGCTAAAATTGACATTAAATTAAAAAGTTATCACCTTTTAACTTATATTTTAATTTTTTAGTATAATCTCTTTAAAAAAAATAAAATTTAGGATGGAATTATTAAAATTCCGACTAAATTTTTCTGTGTCATAAAAATAATATTTTTCATTATTTTTCAAAATGCTACGAGAAAATGTTTTGTTATTATTGCAAACAATATTTCTTAATAGTTTGATATATATTACTTTTGATACGTTGAAGATAAATTTTAAGTAAACTATTCAAAATTTTGAAAAGACTGGCTAAAAAAAATGTTTTCCATAAGTTTGGATTTAAATCCTTTACACAAAACTATCCATATCTCAATTTTTTCAAAAATATTTGTACTTTTTAAAAATATTTAATTTTATAAACTTTAAGTATTAAAATAAGAAGCAATGTAACTTTTTGTAATAAGAATGTTAGACCCCTCTTCAACCTTAAATGCTAAAAATTATTTAGTTCGATTTTGTAATAAGGTTTTAAAAACTTAAATAAGAGATGTTAGTTTAAATTTTCTAAATAACAATAAAAGTATTACTACTTGTTCTATCGGCAGAGTGTCAAAGTTTTTCTTGGCTTTGTTCTGGACCAAGTTGGTAACTTTCACGGTGAATTCTTGCGAGTAGCCTTGCTTCAACAAGTGTTGGAACAGTTTCGACTGTCTGCCCGTCATTTCCTGTGGTAATAATTAATTAAAAATTGTCATAACTCGATAATATTTGAAATTTCATTACTAGATTGAAACAATTGTAAAACTTCAAGATGTTTAAATAGTTATTGAAAAATATACTTTTAAATTATTGCATGGCTTACTTTGATAATAGTATGATAACTTATAAAATCTTTTCAACATATTTCATTTGCAACTTACTATATTTTTTGTTCAAAAACAACTTTAGCACTAATAAAGTTCAAACACTACTCAGAACTATGACTAACTTTTTTAAAACAGTTTTATATAAATTCACACATTTATTCTTACAGCTACAACTAAAAACAAATATTTTATAACAAATTTTACACTAAAAAAATGTTCAAATACCAACCAGCTATTCTTTTTTAAAACATAATATTTCAAAAAAATTTGTTGGTTTTCAACAGTAAGAAAATAAACTTTTTTTGGTGTTATTATGTTCTGTATATTCTTTACGCATATTTTTAATCCCGTTATAAAAAATTAAGTATTTTAAAAATAAGTAAATACTTCCAAACTTATAAACATTATAATTCCACTAGACAGTAAAAAGTAAAATTAAAGTAAAAACTAAACTGAAGCAAACAAAACGATCATTTTAAACCATACTTCAAATTCAAATTAGTCAAGAAGTCTAAATACCAGCAAAAAACAAAAACTTGAACACTTGGCGACATAACACTTATAAACCGACCTTCGAGTAGGGAAGCTGCTTGTTCAGGTTGACGATCTTGAGCTCGGGGTCGAGGCGCCACGTGGAAGTCTGCAGGGAGGAGGCGTGGTGGACGACGGGCACGATCCGCCACTTCTCCGCCATGTGCGCGATCACCGTCAGCGCCCGGAACCTGTCGATGAACTTGCTCAGCACCCCCTGCACCACCTGTGTGTTGAGTGAAAAAAACATTTGCCAAATAATAAATTGTCGGTTGTTGAAGTAATACGCTGGTGTGACGAGTTAGATGGGAAAAAAAAGTTGAAATTAGTAGTAGGTGTTTGTTTTAATTTTGTTTAAAGAGTACAAACTTGTTGTTCACAAGCTTTGGTGAATTTGATGCGGTTTGAGAACAATTTTTGGTCTACTATTACTAGGTAAAAGCTCGGGAAAACTAGATAGTTGATAAAAATATTTTTGTATGTGCTATCTTAGTACTAGTGTACGCTCAAACCAGATAAAAAAAACTATTTTATGTGTAAAAGAAACTAAGAGTAAATAAAAATCTGTGTTTTTAAGTTATAAGACATTTAAATATTTACTTTTCAAATTCGGTATTTAAAATTTAATAATGTTAAAAATACCCATGGAACTTTAGATTCATCAGTCATTTGCCTTCTAATCTCACTGATGGCCAGATATCCTGGGATCAGCAGAGAGTTCTGATCTAAAATACGCTTCAGCAGTTCCGAATAGACTCTTATCTGTTTGAGTATAATATTTAATATAATTAAGGCCATAGGGGGGTCCGACATTTTTTTTTTACAAAAATTAACTTTGGCTTTTATATGAAAGCTTTAAATACAAACTACAAGCCTGTTTTTATAGAATTTAAAAATATCATTTAACTTTTGAGATATTTTATTTTATGCAAAAAGTTTCCAATACAAACGTATGGACCGCAAATTTTTTGGGGTCAATTTTCTTGGAAATTTAAAAATTCACTAAAATTCTATCTCCTCCTTCATTTTTCAAGCAATCTTTTTCAAATTTTTATGAAACTTTCCTTATATTAAAAGGAAAAAACGTTACTTTAGAATTATAGTAATTTTAAAAAATAAAACTTTTATAACAAAAATTAAAAAAAAAAGTGTTTTTTTTTCAAAAAATAATACTTTTACAAAAAAAAAATTTTAATTCCAAAGTAACGTTTTTTTGTTATTGTATAAAGATTAGACCAGGGTTTCCCAAACTCATTTACTAAATCGCCCCCTTTTCAGTAATTTGAAAAAAAATCGCCCCCCAAGATTTTACAAAGTAGTTTTTCTTTTTAGTACAAACTGTTGAGATAAAAAAAATTTGTGTTCGAAATGTAATTTAGTCTAGTACTTCTTATGCACGCACTATTGTGTTCAAAGTAGTTTACAGGGCTTTAGAAAATAATTTACAGTTATTTTCTTAGAAGCCCAGTAAAGTGTATTAAAATACTTAAATATTAAAAAGCCTTGTGTAATCTGTAATCAATCCTGTTTAAATATGAACTGTTTTGAAACTAATGAAACTTTTAGGTCAGTGGTGGACAACTTTTGTAGTGAGCAACTCATGTTTACTAAAAAATCTTTTCTAGTTTCAACTCTTTAAAATATGTAATTGCGGGCTGCATGATTTAAAAAAATAACAAATAAGAAAATTAAAAAACTCGAGCAAAATTGTAATAAAATTATTTAGTATTATTGTGATCTAGGAAATACTATTGTGAACTGAAAACGAAATGAAAGTGTATTTCAAAATAGTAAGTATCAAAAAACTAAATTTTATTTATTTTGTACAAGTAGTTTTCAATTTACTTAGCGGGTCGAAATTCAACTGGATCTGAGCAGTACGTTACCTATCTGAAATCTTAAATGAAACCTGACATTATAATAATATCTCATATAACGAATTTTGGACATTTAGAAGTTAATACTAAGTAAATTATTTAAGCCGCACAAAATACTTAAATTACTTTATAGATAGGCATATTCTAAAATAACTATACCAGAGATTAAAAACCATAAAAAAATGAACAGTTTATTTTACACATAATAAAATAAAAATTGAAAAATAATTTCTAATCTAGTTTGAGGAAGTTTGACCGACTGGTTGATTATCTCACATGAAAAGTGGTTTCATCAAGTTAATGAAGTAAATTTATTAATTTCAATGCTAAGATATATTGTAAGCAAGTTAGTTGTAAAGTTAAAACTTTAGTTTTAAACTTTTTAAACTATTTGTTTCGTAGTAGAATACCATGAAATAGTATTTGCCTTGGAATAATCTCTAGGGAACTAAACCTTAATTCTAACATTTTTTTTTCTTTATTTAAATTAAAAAAAAAATCCAATGTTTGACAGTTAATTCTGTGAACAGAAAGTAATCAATTAAAAAAAACATTTCACTAGCTTAAAATTTTGTTTTGTAATTGTAGCAGTCTTTTTGATGGCTTATTTTATTCTGATTAAAAAGTTTTTTTTTCTAGCTATTAGCCTATGATAGTTTAACAGAGGAAAAAAGTGAAAAACTAAAAGCTAGTGTTAAAATATTTAAATAATTTAAGTATATTCTAATTGCTAATATATATTGAATTAAGATAAAACAAAAAAATAGTTGTATTAACAGTTTAAAACTCTTTATATGATAAAAAAAAATTTAACAATAGTAGATCAAGTTAGAAAATAAAATTGAGTTTTACAAACTTTTAAATGAAAACGTAGAAGTGATTTCAAATAGAGGCCTTAAATTTATACTCTTTTAAAACCAAAAAATTATTTTTAGAAATAAAAACTTTAATGGTTATCAAAATTTTACAATCAGATAATAGTTATACAGTGATATAAGTGATATACAGATTAAACAAGTAATAATGAAAACCTGTCAAATAAAGGTCTTTCAAACAAGTATTTTAATCACTATGCTATAAAGACTTTTAGTGTTATGTAAAACAACGAATACGAACTACAAAATTAACCAGGTCAAAATAAAACTATTAACAACTTTAAAACATAAACTATTTAATAAATATAGTAGACTTCCGCTTGAGTTCGGACTTTAAAAAAAATCAAAAAGTGCAAACTTAAAAAATTATTACCACACTTTTTTTACAAAATGACAAATTTCAATGTGTTATATGCAATAATGTTATGAAAAAACATGAAATCCACTAAAACATAAAACAAACTTTAATTAAAATAAGTAGATCTATATAAGCTATTAAATATTATATATAATTTGTTTTATTAATATTTAGTTAGTAATAGGATTTACTTTAGTTAAATTTAAGAAAATATAAATTTGCAATTTTTTTTGGGTAAAAAGTTCGAACTTAAGAGGAAGTTTACCGTAATTAATATTTATTAGGCATTGTGCAAACCTGTTTTAGAATAAATAGTGTAATACAGTTGTTATCATAAAAAGACTACTTAAATACAATACTAACCATGTTAAATAAGAAATATTTTAAAAGATCAAATAAAATTAAAAAACTTTCATAAAATAAAGTCTGCTACTAAAGTCTAATATAATGTGAAGGATGAGGTTCATGACTGCTTGCAAGTTTTTCTAATATGATTCTTAATCAGTAAAATAGAGCCTTAAGTCACCTCCTTTATAAATATCTAGATAAGATCTTTTGCTCAAGATGTTGATAACTGAACTGAAAGCTTTCTCAACAATATAGCTAGAAGAAAAATCTATAAACAACAATCGAAATTCATCTCAAATGATTGGATACTTTTGCCTTAGTTTTTGTTGAGTCCAAAAGCTTTCATATCGTTCTTTGGAAGAATTTACTTTAAGTTCAAGGTCAGTTTGTAAGTCTGAGAAGGTTTCCTGTTAGTCGTTTACTTCAAAAGTATCTGCCTCGAAGGAATCCATATTTTTATCTATATGATAGCTTTTTTGTGTCAAATCTAAATTTTACTACTTAATATGTTAAAATTGTTAAAAATTCCAGATTTTTTCCAGGTTTGTTTTTGGCTAAATTGTCAAATTCCATGTTTTTCCAGGTTTCTAGGTAAATTGGCAACCCTGTATAGTTTTATTTCTCAGTCTAACTTAGTGACTTTTCAAAAATGACTGGAAATATCATGAGGTTATAGTTAAAAATAAATAACATAAATTTTTACCATTTATGATCCCAAATAACATATCTGTCAGGTTATAAAATAGTGAGAGGGATTCCAATCGTCTATGATCTATGTGATTTTTAAATAAGGAAATATATGAATGAAAATATAGTATTTACTTGAAAGTAGGAGTCATAAGCACTTGATTTTTTTTTTCTATTTTTTACATAAATAGAATTATCTTTTTTGTTTAAGTTTTACCTCAGGGTCAAATAATTAATAGCAAGCTAAAATTAGTAAAATAGCAAGAAAAAAAGTAAAAATCTTATGACAGCCCAAAATTTTAAAATCGCCCCCTTTTCGCCCCCTTACTAGTTATCGCCCACCCTTTCGCCCCCTTACTAATTATCGCCCCCCGAATTACTGAAATCGCCCCCAGGGGGGCGATATCGCCTACTTTGGGAAACCCTGGATTAGACTGTGAAAGTTTGAAGAAGATTGATTGAAAAATGTAAGAGAAGATAGAATTTTAGTGAATTTTTAAATTTCCGAGAAAATTGACCCCAAAAAATTTGCGGTCCATACGTTTGTATTGGAAACTTTTTACATAAAATAAAATATCTCAAAAGTTAAATGATATTTTTAAATTCTATAAAAACAGGCTTGTAGTTTGTATTTAAAGCTTTCATATAAAAGCCAAAGTTAATTTTTGTAAAAAAAAATGTCGGACCCCCCCCCCCCTATGGCCTTAATTCAAGTTTACTTTTCAATGTTTATTTTTGTGAATTGATCTTTTAAAGCTAAAATAACGTTTAAAGTTTATTACAAAGTTTGCGTTAACATCTACATAGTTTGAGCAAACTTTGAAAAATTGAACATAACAATTTGAAAACCTGCTCATCGTAAAGCACCCATTCATTAGCCGGCATTTCTGCTGTCTTCACTATCATGCTGCGAAGTACGTCTCTGCAACCCTTGTAATTGATAAACATTGATTTTTAGAATATTTTAGGCAACTAAATATCATTGCATAACATTTGATAAATAACCATTTTTGTTCAACTATCTCAAAACTACAAAAAAAGATACATTAAGTTAATTTATTGGGGAATATCTTTAGTTATGTGTGATAGCACTTAGTAGTATGGTGAAAAGTACATAGACAAAAACAAATCAAAAATTTTTTGAGTTGACATATGGTTTAGAAAGTATGATGTTTAATGTCTTGATTATTCTATTCGGTAGGATAAAAATATATTTAGTAAAATAATTCATAAAAGTTACTGTACAGCAAAACAAAATTACATACAAATAAAATGTACAGGTTTTACAGGAAACAGATTTTTTTCAAAAACAGGTGTTTAAATATTACAAAATCAAAAAGAGTAATATTAACTCCACATTTTTCGTAAATTTGTATAAAGACTTGTTCATTTTCTTTATCCTAAATTTGGACAAGTATGCTAAATTTATCTCTGGGGATGCAATAATATAGTTTTATTTAAATTTGAATGTATAGTTTACCTGAATCTATACATATAAGTTTTTCTTCACAGTATGCCTCAACTGGCTTAATTAATCTTTACTATTATGTCACGTTTTTATAGATCAATATTTAAAGGTATAAGGAGGTCTAACATTCTTTTTTACAGAACTAACATTGGCTCTTACTTTAAAATTTAAAGCAGGCACGTTTCTGCAAATCTGCAGAAACGTATTAACCTTTCCAAAAAAAAAAAACGCACTTTTGTTTTAATTCATTAGCTTAAAATAGACCCTGCTTTCTTGGCTTTAAATATTTTTATTTTTAATTTAGTTTACCCTCTTGATAAATCTTGAATTATAAACACTCTTTAGCACTTTTAGCGTCTAAGAAACTGAACAAATTAAACATATTTAAATTATATATATTTAACTCAGCTTAGATTCTCTTTATCAAAAATGCATTGTAAACAGATCTTTTTAAAAGCTACATTTTTAATGTGAAAGAATTTGAATTAAAAATCATTATCTTGCATTGTAAAAAATTCACTACAACGCAAGAACAACATGAAAGGTAGTGACAAGTTGAGCTCAAGTAGGGGTCACTCAAGTAGAGACAACTATAGAAGGGGCATATCAAGCAGAATCAACTCGAGCAGGGACAACTCGACCAAAGACAAGTTGAGCAAGGGCAACTCGAGTAGGGACCACTTGAGCAGGGGCAACTCGAGCAAAGATAACTCAAGCAGGAACAACTCAAGCAGAAGCAACTTAAGCAGGGACAACTCAAGCAAGGACAACTTGAGCATGAGTAACTCAAGCAAGGACAACTTGAGCATGAGTAACTCAAGCAAGGACAACTTGAGCATGAGTAACTCAAGCAAGGACAACTTGAGCAGGAGTAACTCAAGCAAGGTCAACTCGAGCAGGACCATAATAGTTTTTTTTGATAAAAAGAAGTTATACCTATTAAAAAACATTAAATTTCCCTGTACCCCTATTACATCATCATGCGTCGTCCCTATTGTTTTTTTTTATTTTGCAGATTTGCTACGTCTATAGTTTAGAGTAAAAACTATATAAGATACTTTTTGTTATACAAAAATAATTCAATTAATTTCTGAGATATAACAACTTTTGTAAAAAAATTCTAATAAAACTGTATGAAATCAAAAATTTCCATGGCCTATTTTCTCTAAACTTCAAAAACATTACTATCTCCTACTTCATTTTATAAAGCAATTTAAATAAAAATTTTATCTAATGTACTTCTCAATATAATAAAAGTTGTAGGAAACGGATTTTCAAAAAAGGCCATAAAATACTAATGATCAAAATTTTTTTGTTTATCTTTTAAAACCTTTTTTTTACAAAAATTCGAAAATATGTTTCGTACAAATTGTTCAAAACTTGTTTAAGATTACTCTGAATTAATTTTAAAACAATTGCTCAAAAGCTAAAGGAGGAAATATATTTTTAGTGAAAAAGTCTATTCTTGCCCTTTTAGTTTGTGCCTCTCATAAATGACCTATTGATTGCTTATTTCTCAAAAGTTTCTTTGAATTTTATCAAGTGGTTAAATATAACAAGTAACTTACATAAATATGTAAAAAATAAGACTAAATTTAAATAAAAGTGTTTACCACCTTAACTTAAATGTCAAGCTTAATTTTTTTATAATCTTTATAAACTAGCACAAGATAACTTTACTTTTTGTACTAGTTTACAATATTTAGTATCTTTTTTTTCTTGTGGCCACTTTTCTTTCGCTTAACATTGTTCTAATTTAAATTATTATCAAAACAAAAATCAGTCCAGTAGTCAATTGGAAGTTGAAGTAAATAAATTTATAGTTCAAAAACATAATAATGTAAAAAAGTCCTGAACATTGACGTTAAACTGCATCCAAATGGTGTACAACTCAATAACCGAAAGGTTCCTTTGTACACCAGGTCTTTGGACAAAATTTGAGCGCCCTTTTTGTATATAATAACGATGTATATAGCTAAATCTTTATTTAAAGGCTTTAATAATATAAATATTTTCAAAACCTTATAGTCTAGCTTGTCAATGTGTTTTTTGATAATTTTGTATGTTTGGCACCAAATGAATTTCCTTTTCATTGTTAAATCTGGACATTGTAATTGATCGATAATTATTCTGTTGAAATTTTAAGTATTACCTAATATGAATATAAAATTAATAATTTACAATTTAGGACAGAACACTTTATGATTATTAATTTTAAATAATGTATATGCTTACCAAATTATTACATAATCAAAAGATTTCATCATTTGTTAATTATTAAATGTTTAAGAAAATAAAATTGTATGTTTTAAATGTAATGTTTCAAAGCATTATCTTAGTTATACTAGTTTTTATTTTTTTAAACAATTTTTTTAATAAAAGTAACTTAATTTTTTTTTTTTTTAATAAAAGCACAATTTCTACTTGTATGGAATGACTTCTTTAACCATGAGGTATTCTAATAAATCAAATATAAATCTGACTTTTCTGTTAGACCTCTCTTTATGCAACATTTGAACAATAACCTAGAGAAAATAATAAATTACTATAACCAAGTATTTAAAAAAGTGGAAACTAAATTGAAACTGACAAATAACTGCAATTTTTGTTAGCTTATTTCAATAAAATAGTTTTTAAAGAAAATAAACACCAAACTAAGTTGTAAACTATTTTTCTTAGCATTTTAAATAATTTTTTAGATTTCTTAAGTAAAATTGTTAACCATTTTTTAAATTTCAATAAAAATATATACAAGCAAAATATAAACAAACAACTCAAATGTTTTAGATTTATAACATCAAATTGTAAAGAGATTCATTTTCCAATAATAAGCAACAAAAGTATTTAAGCATGTTCTCAAAGTGTTTCAATTTAAGTTAGCTATAAACCATTTTGTTGTTTGCAGAATTATAGTTATGTATTTAACATTTGCATCTTTATATACAGTCAGTTTGTTACAAAATATATATAGAAACAAATATATAATAAAATAAGCAAAAGACAAAATATATGCATTCATTACCGAAAATACTTTTTTAGAAAAATTAAAACTAATTAAATATTAAATCAAAGTAAAATTAAGCTGGGAACACAGATAGTTGAAAAACATTTTTCTAATACAATTTAAAACGTTTTTCTAATACAACCTTTCCAAACTTTTCAAAATGCATAAATTCTTAAACTAACAAGATCAGCATATTTTTTCAAACTTAACTTACTGTACAAAAAACCTTTATTATTACTGTGTCATAATAATTATAAAATTTTCAAATTAAATTTTTGTTTAACACTGTTAATAAACTTTAGCTTTACTGATGAGTATATGAGGTAATATATCTCATATACAAAACGGTTGTATAAACCTATTGTGCTATAGATAATCAAATAGATACATACATATATTGTACTATATTTATCTAATTATATAAAAACTATAATTTAAACAGCTGTTTCACACATTGAAATGTAAAATTTCATTTGATCGCCAGAATTTTACAGTTTATTATAATAGTGAACAGAAATTTCGATTTTAAAATTTTTATAATAATTGTGACGTAGTAATGGTACAGTTTATTGTACGATTAGCTGAATTTGAAATACGCTGTGAATGTTATTTTATGCTTTTTAGAAAAGTTTAAAAAGGTTATTTTGGAAAAATGTTTTAAGCTATTAGAAAATTTTTTTTAGACTGTTGGGAAAAATGTTATAAAATACTCGTGTTTGCCGCTTCGATTTTATTTTATTTTAATATTTAGTTGGTTTTAGTTTTGTTAAAAAAGTATTTTATATAATGGATGCATATGTTTTGTCTTTCGCTTTTCTTGTTTAGTGTTACGTTCTTATCTTACTTTCTTAATATATTGTACTATACATATGTTCTTTTCTTTATAAATTCAAAATTTTGAAATAAACTATTTAAAAGCCCTTTCAAGTGGGCTCTGTAAAAGGTGATTTAGTAAATATAAGTATGTTGTTTTTTATATTTATGGTACATATATTTCTACATAATATACAATTAGACAGTATGTTTTTTAGTATATATTTATAACTCTTATGCAATTAAGGGCATAGGGGGGGGTAAACACCCTTTTTTGGTTTTTGATCTTATTTTATATAGTTTTTACTAAGCTACAAGATGCTTTTTACAGATTTAAAAAAATCAAAATAGTTTTTGAGATATAGTCGGTCAAAGTCAAAGCCGACAATAGAATCCTTATGGGAGGCGCAAACTAAAACGGCAAAAATAGACTATTTCACTAAAAATCTATCTTCTCCTACGTTTTTTGAGATAACTACCTCAAACTTTAAGGAAATGTTCCTTGATATATTTAGAAAATTCTGTCGGAAGGAATTTTTAAAAAATTAAAAAATAAAAATTTTATTAAAAAAATAAACAAAAAAAACAGTTTTTTTTTTGTTTTTTTGTTATAAAATTTTTATTTTTTATTTTTTTTAAATTCTGTTCCGACAGAATTTTCTAAATACTGCAAGGAACATATCCTGAAAATTTGATGTAGTTATCTTAAAAAACGTAGGAGGAGATAGATTTTTAGTGATTTCTAGTTATTTGACGTTTTAGTTTGCGCCTTCCATAAGGATCCTATTGTTGCCTCTGACTTTGACCGGCTATATCTCAAAAATTATTTTGAATTTTTTAAATCTGTAAAAAGCATGTTGTAGCTTAGTAAAAACTTAATAAAATAAGATCAAAAACCAAAAAAGGGTGTTTACCCCCCCCTATGCCCTTAAAGTTTTTAGATACAGTTTAACACATGTTTGTGTTTCAACTTTTATTTACAAAGTAAATCAAACGTTGAAATAATATTAAGTTACCAGAAATTGTTGTTTAAAATAGTGTTTTAACATTAATATAAGAAAAAAAAACATTATTATAATTATAAAACTTTTGTTTTTACACCTGAGTTGTAATTTAGAAATTTGAAAATAAAAGTATTGCACAAGAGCTTAACAAAACATTTTAACTACTTGCTTCAATTAGGATAAATACTACTTAATACAAATTGCGTGCAATTTTTATTCATGGTTAGTACCAAGAAAATTTTTACATGTAGTTTAAAACTTTTGAAAATTGTCTAAGATAACGATAAGCATTTTACAAAGTTTACCTATGGTTTCCAACAGTTGAAACATTTCAATATGTTAAGATTTTAAAAGCACTTTATTTTGAACATTATAGAAAAAAAAGCAAACTCATGCAGTGCAAGTTAATAAATATAAACCTTTACAGTAAAATTTAAAAATAACTAACGTTTGCACAGTTAATGCAATTGTCAGTATATTCAGTATGGGTTTCAAAGCTATTGTTTATATTAAACAGAATGAGCAGGTTATTTTTACACAACTCATATTTTCTTTGCATTTTGGCTTGGTGAGGAACTGGATTTTTTATTATGCCACTGAACACCATTGTTGTTGAATCATCTCTCTATTTAAAAATTGGTAAGATCAGTTTAAAAGTAAGGTATACTATTGGTTTAATAAAAAAAGAACTTTCAACTTGTGTTCATGGGAATTAATACAAATATTATATTTAAAACAATTCTTATTCAATTAGAAATGTTTACTTAGAATTACATATGAATAAAGTTTTTTAGATTATAATATATAACTGTTATTGCTGAAGTTGAACTTTTTTTATGTCCACTAGGTCTACAGATCTAGTTTTATTGTTATAACTTTTGTACAATATTCGTATCAACTTATTTTAAATATGACATGATGCATCAAATTGGATTTTAAAAACACAATTGATAATCATATTTATTTTAAATATTGTTGATCGTAAAGTGTTAAAGGCATAGGGGGTGGGACAATTTTTAACAAAAATCAACATTGACTTTTAATCTTAAATGAAAGCATAAAGAATAAACTAAAAATTATTTTAATAAAATGTAAAACTTTTATTTAATTTTTGAGATACAGTTATTAAAAAGAAAATATTGACACATTTTTTTCATGGCCTATTTATTAAAAATATATCTTCTTCCTTTTTTTAGTCTATTTACATCTAGTTTTAAGGAAATATTCCTTGGAAAATGAAATAAACTTAATGTAAAAATTAAAGAAAAATAATAATAAAAATGAATAAAATTAATCTTTTTTTTTTACATAAAAAAATTACTTTTATTCAAATTTTTAAGTTTCCTACAATAGAATTATTTGTTAAAGTTATTATACTAAAAACTTTGAGAAAATTTGCTTAAAAACTGTAGGAGATTAAAGAATTTTAAATTAATTATACATTTTTTTGCCTTTTTTAATTTACTTTCCATAATGATTCAAATTAAATTTCTGACTTTATCTTCTCATATCTCAGAATTTTTTTTTTATTATAACAAATGGTAAAAAGCAGTTCTTAGCTAGATTGAAAATCCTCACAATTAGATCAAAATGTGAAAAAATCAAAGTTGTCAAATTCCTGGTTTTTCCAGGATTCTAGGTTTTGAGGCAATCCTGATTATGATAAAAAATAACTAATTAAACAATAGAATAATACTTTTTTACTGTTACAAATAGTTTCTATAAAGTTCTATATATATACTTTTTGATTAAAATCTTAAGTATTTTTACAATTATTATTTTTTCAAACTACTGTAAATATAAGTATTAAAATTTGTGTACATATTATTCAAGATTTTTTCAAACTGTTTCCTAACTTGTTTTTGATCCAATAAGTAATTGTGACACCACACTAAAAAAACTTTATCAGTTAAAAACCTTATTCTTTTCAAAGTTGCTGAATATATATACTTAAGAAAATATGTATTTGTACATTTTAAGATATATTTTTATCTCATTCATTTAAATTATAACACAAACAATTCTTAAAAAAAAACAGTTCAAATTCTGCAGAAATTTTGTTAAATATACAGTTATAAACACCCCTTTGTTTTTTTTTAGTGTTCTAACTAATCTATTAAAAACTTCACCACTGTTGATCATAAAACATCTAGTCTTTTTTGTCTAGTAAAAAAACAGCTTGATGGGCACAACACTTTCTCCCCCTTAGATTACTAATTTCTAAATCATTTAAGCTAAAAGTTTTTTTGTTGCCCTTTCTACAAAAACAGCCATAAAAACACAACAACCAACTCAACAATAATAAGTATAATAAAATATTTTTCATTAGTCTAACAACATTAACAACAACAATAACAAACGTATAATAGTCTAACAAACGTTTTTTTTAAAGTTCAGCAAGTAAGTTAGATTATGAATAATGACTTGCCCCTATAAAACATTCAAGTTTGATCTCACACCTTTTGATCATTAGGCTAAAAGCTTTGGACAGACTGAGATCCAGACTTTGTTTTGATCAATAAAAATAAATAATAAAATTAAATTGATACACCAAATTTCAGTCTACCAAAAGCTTGTGGTCTGATGATCAAAGTAAAACCATCAGACAGTTATGTTAACTTGAGCTTGTCTCACAACATATGTAATTCAAGGCTTAAGCTCTGTTATTAGCTTTTTTCATTTTTTTCCTCCTTTGAAATATTACATTAAACTAATAAAAAATAAAAATCATTTTTTTAGCTGAAAAAATCCCTTGTTAAATATCATTTGGCTAATATGCTAAAATGTAAATACTAAATACAGTAATTTAAAGTTAATACACATAATATAATAAACTAAAAATGGTAAGTAGTTACAAAAATATATTTCATGGTAAAAAAATATCAGTCTCAAACTTCACCCCTGATTAGTAAGGACCTAAAACTGTAAAAGCAGTATGTAATTTTAACTAGTGTTTATAAATGTTTAGTACATGTGCTTGTAATTTCGTAGAAAATTAAATTTTTTTAAATGTACTTATACATAATTATACTTAATTTTTTTTAATATGTAAATAAAACTGTTTTTGTCTATAATTTAAAATTATTTTATTAAAAAAGTACAATAAAAAAATAATCATACCATGCAGTTTTCAAGTATGTTTTCAATACTTCTTACACGATCTTGAATACTTCCCATATCCATGACAAGATATTTAATTTTTACAGCTTTATAATTAGTTATAAATCTTCTTTAAAGTGAATTCACTTTAATTAAAACTTTTTTGGTAGAAAGCTACCAAAACGTTTGAAGTTTATAATCAAAAAAGCTCCCTCTTATAAGGGAAATACCCTTAGTTAACTTAGTTTAGATTTATCTAAGCCTGTAAAGTAGTCATAATTAAAGTTTTTATAAGTCTAGCTATCGTTAATGCTATGTTTGTAAAAGCTTAGCCTGTTTTGAGTAAAGTGATAATCAAGAAAATTGCTTTATAAATCTGTTGATTTAAAAAAATAGTTGTAACGACAATGCTTAAAAACTGACTTATACTGACTGAGGCATAGAAAGTAAGCTGAAGTTTCGCAGATATTCGCGTTTTTTTAACTCTTGTTTTCTTTAATTTTAAAATCACGTATTTATAAAAATGTAATGAAGCTCACAATTCTTGAAAAAAATTAGACAAAAATCATCTCAAACGGTTCGTCTTGTTTGCAAATATGACATTTTATGTTTAGATTAAACATAAACATTAAAAAAAAATTTTAATAACCTAAAAGTTAACCTTTTTACTTGTTTATTCTGTTAAAAAGATATTACTTAGATTTTATAATTGAGCAAACAATTATTATTAATAAACTTAGACAAAATATCTCAAACAATTTATTTTGCTATATAGATGTGAAATTTTTGTTCATGTTAAAGAAAACCAAAAAAAAGAAAACTTCCTTTTTTTGTTATAAAGCGAATAAAATATTTTAAACTGATACTTATAAAACATAGATACTGTAGATACTCTAAAAAAAGTAAAAGTCTTTTAACTTTCAAATACTTTGTCAACAAAAGTATTGGTTGACTTTAAAAACGTTTCAGTTATTACCATACTTTTGAAGACATTTAATAAAATTAAAAATATACTCTGATGAATGCTGATACCTTTTGAATTTCTTGAACTAAACTTATGAACACAAAATTTCATACAGGATTAATACTTAAAAGTAAAACACAATAACTTTTATTTTAAACTTTTATTACATTAAGTACATCTCAGATGTGTTGTTGAAATTGATTCTGCTAGTTTTAAATTTAACCTCAACAACAATTCTGGTAAATTGATTTATACATTTGTAATTCCTGCTTTAAACAAAAACAGTAAGCAGCTAAAAAGCTTGATGTTTTTTATGACTGTCAATGCTTCAAAAGTTCAAAATTGTTAATATTCTAAAATTACTAGCAACTTAAATACACGTATGAGCCTTTTAACGTTTAGATTAGTTTAATTCAGTTAATAAAAAACTAAAAAATATTCTTGTTTTAGTCTATATTTTTTTAGTATTTCACTTTAATACCTTGTTGCAGTGTAAAACATTACAACTTAATAAATAATCAGTATTTTTTTGTAAAATTCGTTTATGAAAAATTTATCGATTTTTTTTTTGTAAAACTTCAGTATAAATTAGCAAATTGCAAAACGGTATCAGACAAGCAAAGATATTTGTTGATAGTTTATAAACTTTTAGTTAAATACTTCACTTAGCTCAAAGTTTTTATTTTTTTAATTGAAAGATTATCAAAAATTTAATTTTTAAAAGTTTTATTGATAAATTTAAATATATATAAAACGCTAAGTTAAAGATTTTTGCTACTGCGATATACATGTTTTTGTTGTTAAAACTACAACATATTTAAAAAAAGTTTTGATAACTAATTTCTGTAGAAATATCTTACATTTATTAGTGAAGATTTTTAGATGTAAAAACACAAAAAATGTTAATAAATAGGTGCTATTAAGTATTGTGCAAGGTGGAAAAACATATATAATTTTTGCTAAAAGGGTTCGTTAGGAACTACAAAAACAATACAACATTTAACAAGTATAAGATACGTAACGAATCTATTAACTTGTCAAGATAGCAGATAAAACTATCTAAGCTTCTTTTATCCATTAATTTTTTTAAGAAATTTTTAGTTTAAACAAAACTTTGATTATAAACTATTATTAGCCAGAATTTTTAACTTAAAAAAATAAAATAAAATCTAAATTGATTTTATAGATCAATATCATCACACATTAGTTAGTTGTTCAAAACTATAGCATCTTAACTTTCTTAGTAATAGTCAGTTTTACAAAAAACTTTTCATAAAAGTTTTCTATTAGTTTTTTATTTTAAGTTTTGTAAGATAAACTATTTAGAATAAAAATAATACTGCTTTAAAATTGTTCTTAACATTCATTGTTACAGCTAACATTTTACAAATTATTATTTTACTATCTGTTTTAATAATAGTTGATAATTTAATTACTAACGGAAATTTTTTTGCGTACAAATGTATTTTGCCTACTTTAAGTTTGAGATTCAAAAAGTTATTACAAATACATGTATACTCTTAATTTTAACTTTGAAGGTTTTAGTATTAAGATTTTCACCTCTTTAAGCAATAAGATAAACTTTTTTTAAATTATGTAAACCTCTACACCTTTTCAGTAAAAGTTATGCAAGTATAACTATTAAATATATTTAACAACAATATTTTGGTTAAAAATTTCCTATTTACAAAAATAAATTTTTATGCTAACATAACTTACTATAAATTGACCTACTTTTTTAAAAGACGTTTTAATTGAAAAACTATTTCTACGAAGCATAATGTAAATTGGCACAGACAGAAGTTCTGCAATTATTTTACGTTAAGACAGTTAAAATTACTAATTTACTTCATAAAAGTTGTCAAAAACTATTTGTGTTAGAATATTATTGTTGTTAAATCCGTATATATATTTTTTTTTCATTTAAAAAATTCTATAAATGTTTTTCTAGTTCTGTAACTGACTATAGAGTACAGCTCTTTATTGTAAAATATATTTGAAACTTTGGTTTATAAGAAGCATAAAACGAATAAAAAAGCTTTTAGCTTTGAAAAGCTTATTATTTATTAAATAATCTAAGTACACTTTTATTCATCTATTTTTCTAAGCATTTATATTTATATTTACAAATATATAAGTAGTTTTAAAATACTATGTTTGTCAGAAGATTTTATTACTTATAATTTTTTATATTATGTGAGCAAACCCAATAGTTATTATGTGATATTGACTAGCTTGGTTATAACTCTTAGCATGTTATTAAAAACTATCAAAATATTTAGTATTTTAACGATTTTATTATAGCAGATTGATAATATATTTACTAAATAACATTTAAAAAATAAAGTTTTTTGCAAAAAGTAACTACAATTGGAAGAATTGAACCCAACACGATAATTGAATTTAATTACGTGCCTGCTTTTTCTTCCTTACCTTAACTTACAATGTAGCTGATTCATTATTTATGATTGTTCCTGCACAATATATAACAAAAATACTTTTAAAAATGTTAAAATTTAATTTCATTACAATATGTATTTGAGGGAAATTGCTTGCATGATAATTGTTTACAAACAACTTCTGCGCAATTTGCTTGCAATCTGTTTATGTCAATATTTGCTTGCAATCTGTTTCTGTCAATATTTGTTTGCAATCAAACTATGCCTAACAAATGCAGAAAATTTTAAAACAATTATTTTTTAGTTCTACAACATATCAGCTGAAAATGTTTTTTACTTGAAAAAAAATTGATAGTTTAAATTTAATTTGTTTTCAAAATTAAAATATATTATCTTTAAAGTTTTGAAGCAAGTGCACTCGAAGAAAATGAAGTTATTATAACAAATAAATAAGAACAAAGATTATAGATTAAACAAACAAGTTGTCCAGAAGCAAATAAGTTATAATTAAATTGTTATAAATAATGCAAACGTGTGCACATTATCTTATACACAAACATAACGTTTTTTTTTTTTTTTTTTTTTATCCTAGTTGTGTTTATAAAAATGTGCTCACTAAAAAAATATATTCTCAGTAAGTTTGTTTACATCATAGACTAATAAAAAATAGATTTAAAAAAAACTTTAATCTAATGATAAAAATAAAAGTAAGTTTTAGCAGCGTTAAAAAAAGTGAGTTTGTTGTGTGTTGAATCATACTTTTGTTTGTAGGTAGAATTTGTTTTTAGATGATTTTATTTTTCACAAAAACCTAAGCTTTTAAACTAAACTAAAAAATTAACAGAACAAGCAACTTGACAATTTAGTGCAAAAAACACTAGTTAACATAAAAAAGGGTAAAAACAGCTTACAAAGCTATTAGTAACAACAATTTGTTTTGTTTAATCTTATTTTAACAATATTTTAGTAACTTTTGTTTTAATAATAAAAATCAACAGAAAAATGTTGAAAATTTCACTTTTATTTCTGCTCATCTTCCACCTGCTAGCGTCGACTGCCACCGGTCAGAGCTGCCAGTGTTCCTGTAACGAGCCGCGCCCCTCTCCCCAAACCCTTTCAAGCGTCATGCGGGGGAAGAGGGGGGCGAAGGGGGAGAGGGGCGACGCGGGGTCGAAGGGCGAAAAAGGAGCGGACAGGTTGGGGGAAATTGTGAGTGGCGAGGAGAGAATAAGGGTTCTGGAGTCGACCGTCGCCCAACTGGGGGACGTCATCAGTCAGCTCACAAGTTTGAGAATGTTGATGTTGCTGTTTGTTGTAAAATAACATTGTTTGATGTTGTTAAAAATTGAACTCGCTAACTTATTGTTACCGCAAGTCTAGTGTGTTTGATTAACAGTTTCAATGTTACTATCAGGACATGTCGATTCAGATGTGGTTGGTTTATAAGGGATTTAACTGAAGTGTTGTTTTAGTTTTTAAACTGGTTCATAACTTTTATTCAACATGGAACTGCTCATTAATGTTATGATGATAAATTATTTTGGCAGGTATTTTAGTGTAGGTATACTATTATATTTTATAGAACGGATACATACTGTTATATTAGTCGACAAAAATAAGTAAATTCAATTTTACATAGCAGAAATATTTAGTACAAACTTTTTTTAGGAGTTTACTATTTTATTGGTATTTGACAAGGTCAGAAATTTTTCCACCGGAACCTGGTAATAAGTAGACTAGCTAATTCGCACTTTTACTATAATTGAAGTTTTAAATGTAACATGTTCATTAAAAGTTTAAGTTGTAATTATTTTACCTTAAGTTAATTTAAGATTTTCTAAGAAACCAGATAATAAACTTTAGTTTGAATTGTTTTTTATATAAATGTTATAAAAGGATCCTTAGATAATATATGAAGTTTTATTAAAAAAATGTTACTTAAGTAGTTCAAATTTATACTCTTTATTTTTGTTAGCAGCATTAAATTCTTTTTTAACTGCTTCAATTGTTGTTATTTTTCCTATTTATAGTGAAGTTTTTATTAGAATATAAAAAACACATTTAAACTAACAAAAATGTACAGCTTGTCTACAAATAACTGCATTTGTACTACTTCTTAATACACCTAACCACTTAAAAAAGTTGTGAGAAAATTGTAAAGTAAACACTTTTTCTACAGAATGCAGCGTGCCTGCAATCGATCATGTTGAAACAAACACGAGCGAGCTACGTCATAATGAGTTCGTGCATTTGAGCTGCAATAGATCTTATGAAAGCGAAGGCGAGAAGATTAGGAAGTGTCGTCTGGGAAAGTTGGAGCCCGATTTTCAAACGAGCCCTTTTGAATGTCTTCCATGTAAGTTTTTCCTCCGTTTTTGTGTTCGTTTTTTATTACGCTTGCCTAAACTTTTATACGTAGTGTAAATTTATAAAATCAGTAGCGTTAAAAAAAATATTCAAAAATTTATTATGAACTAAAGCGTTAAGAATTTGTATTTAACAAGTTTTTCTAGCAAAACAATAAAAATTTAACATTTTTTGATAATGCAAAACAAAAACAGCAATTAGTTTATTTTTTAGCTTTCAAATACAAGTTAGTAGAACAAAAGTTGACATCAGTAGAAGCTCAAAGTTATTGCGAAGAAAATCTCAATCGTGGCCAGCTTGTTATGGATGGAATTGATACGATTGCGCAAAGAATGTATCAGTTTCACTTTTTATATATTAACTAAGGTTTTGAAATGTATTAGACAAAAAAACTGAAGGAAAATCAAACTGCACAGTAATCTTCCCGAGTACAGACTTTTAACTCAGTCTAAAAGTTCGTACTAAACACGAAGTATGTATCGACTGAAAAATCGCTGTAATTTCTCTTTAACATGAAAAAATATATATATGTATAAATATTAACAATACAAACAAACAACTGATGTTCGTATTGTTTACTTTAGTTTCTACGCATTTTGCGTTTCATCAGAACATTAATAAAGTAAAAAACTAATAACTTTCAAATATTAACAAAAAAACTTCTTAAGACGTTTAAATGAAGTTGAATAATTTTAGTTAGCTAATCTTTAAATATCTTCTGTACAAGTTAACTTATGTTTTGTTTAACTTTGTTTGTTCTTATTTTCAGCTTTCTTTTGTTGCTATTTTTGTTATTGATTATTTTTTTTGCTTTTTCAAATACATATTTCAGTTGTGAAGACAGGGTTGCTGTCTTTCTTTTATTATATTTAGTGATAACTCTTCTTTGATTTATTCGATTTCATACTTTTTAGACTACATGAACGGCTTTTTTTTTTTTTTTTTTTATTCGGTTTTGTTTTAGTTCTGCGGAGTATCAACAAAAATTTTAATTTTAGTCATATGTACAAATGTTTGTGCAGAAAAGTGTGCAGAGAAACCGGGGCGACGACCTACGTGCACATCGGTTTCGCCAGGGACAACTCGGGTGGGGAGTGGCGGCGTTTCGACGGGGGACCGGTCCAGGAGGAGTTCGCGTTCACGTGGTGGCCCGGCTACCCCAAAGACCACGACCGCCTTCAAATGAGCTGCAAGACAAACGAAAAGTTCGGGACGATGTGGAACTACCCTGCGGGCGGTAAAGAGTATTTCATTTGCCAGTACAAGTAGCATCTGTTTTTTATTTATTGTTTTTGAAATAAAAATAAAGAATCACTGATAATATAGCAAGTTTAAGAAACTAATTCGTTTAAGAACATTTTATTTTTATCCTTTTTTTTAATCATTTAATTATTTTTTTTTTCTAAAATTTATTTCAACATTTCTAAATTTTTAAGCCACATATCTTTTGTTCGTGTTTTCTAAAGCAAACACCAAATAAGCATGTTTAATATATTGTTATTGTTGAATAACTTTTAAAAAAATTCTTAAAAATTTACTCGTGAAAAAGTTTTCTTCTGAATTATTTAAAGTTGATTGATGTAAAGTATTTTGAAAATCTATTTTGTAGTTTGAAAAAGTATTTATTTTTTATGAATTATTCTATCAGTTGTATACGATATAGCTTTTTCTATTGCAATCATTCAAAAGTTTATAGAATTTTGTTTGACTTAATATTTACCACAAAAATAAGTTAGCTACTTTGTACAGTGTTAACAAAATTTTTAGTTTAAATAACAACTTGAACTACTTTTTTTCCGAGCATAAATACTTAAAACTAGTATTGCTTCATGATTTTATTATCAAAATTTAACTTAAAGAGCTTACACAAGTCGGAAAATTTTATGAATTAGAGTGCTCATTACACTGAAATCAAAATTTTATTAAATATTGTAACTTTGAAGCTGTGAAGATCCTTTTAGGAGAAAAAATGTCAGCTAAAGTTATAATCGTTAAATAAAATAATATATAAAGTGAATGTAAAAATGAGTTTTGAAAACAAAGATTGTTATATTGTTTATTTATAATATTTTTTGTTATCGGTGGAAAGTCTTTTATTTAATTTTAATTAAATACTGGTCGTAATTTTTTTGCCACCGAAACCTGGTAGTAAATAAAGTATTTAACTTGCAAATTTTTGTATGAATAATCTCTTTACATTTCAGTACATTGAGCAATCTTTTTTAGTTAAGACAAATAACTGTATAGATTTTTTTATCAAAATTTCTTAAATTTTAGGTTTTCCAGGATTCCTGGTTTTTTGGCAGCCCTGATATAAGTTTTAAAATACATGATGTAAAAAAAACGATAATTTTTGTAAATACTTGGTCTGTTCATCTATATTCAAGTTTCTTACAAAACTTAACCGACAAAAAACTGTTTCCTACGTTTGGAGTTTAAAGCGTAAATATAGTTCATTTTTTTTATAAACAGAAAAATATTTCTATATGTAAAAGTTAATCAAGACTTGTCTGAAAATGACAACAATCAAACAACTACCATTTACAACAACACACGTAACTTTTAATACGACGATGTGTTTTCCCAGCAGAACATAGCATCAATATTGTTTGGGGCGTTGAGGATAGAAGAAAATAAATTTTCAGGTGTTTGAATAACTAACAGGGCCACAGGAAACTAACACAACTGTTTTGAGAGAATGAGTGATGTACTCTGTATTTTTTAATTTCAGCTATGTGTTTTATGTTTTCTCCCGAAAATAAAAGATTAATGTACCTTTAAAGAACTTAAGAAGAATTTATGATTCTTTGAAGAACTTTTTGACAAAGGCTTAAAAAAAGTGACTAAGAATGATTGCACGTACATATATAAAAACTCGTATTTTTCATTTACTAATCATAACAACAAAACTAAAAACATAGTACTGTCACACTATGCACTGATAATTAGTAATTGATTAGTTGAGTCTTTTATAATTGTGGGTTAATATTTCTAAAAAGCTTTGCACCATTTTAAAAACAGTGATATTAAACTTTATAAATAATTATTTTATCAAAATGCTACAATATCTTATTATACTTTTTTTATAAATTTTACAAAGTGTGTTATATAGTTGTAAAAACTTAAACCATTCCATATCAGTTTTATGTTTTTTTAATGTTAAAGAACCCTTTAATAGTAAAATAACTACAAAGTGAACAACAAATGTAAAAAAATCCTGAGTAAAAACAAGTACATTAATTGACAAAAAATCAAAATGTGTAGCTATTAAGTAATTAATTTTGAATAAAAACTGAATATAAAAGAAAACGGCGTTTTTTGTTCCAAACGAACTTAAGTTTTGCAACTAAGATATTATAAGCGAACAAACGTTTTACTTCTTAGTGTTAATTTTGTTGTATAGTTTATCAAACGATAAAAGTAAAGCGCTCAAAAATTTTGGTCTAACAAACAGGTGCACAAAAGAACTTTTCGGTTATCGAGTCGTATACCGCTTATTGGCATACTGAAGCTTTTTTGATAAAAATAATATAAATTGAAAATACTGTCAGTTCTTTATGAAGAATATTTAATTTATTTAATTGAAAAAAATTACTTTGAAAGTGAGCTATTAAAATTTTAGAATATTTATGCCAAACTAAATTTTAAACAAACAAATCAAAGTTCGCAGCTATAGTTTTATAAACGTTTCGTTTTAGTATTTGTAAGTACAAAAAAAAAAGAAAAAAAACTACATAAATATTCTCTATGAGCAGCACATAATCTATATGGCTGGTTTGAAAATATCTTCACATGAACTCGTGTGAACAACTTAAATAGGATAAACATTATATTTGTTAGAACCGTTTAATACGTATTTTGACCGTAACAAGATCAAACCAAAACTTTCAGATTGTCCTTGGTCTTAATCTCGTTCTTAATTTGCTTAATATTTTGATGTAACAACTTCTGTAGCTTATTTTTTCAGACTTTATTGTAGAAATAAGTTCAGGAGATCATGTTTTACTTTATATTTTTATAAAACTTGCAGATTATTTCACAGTCTAATAATTTTGTCGTAGCTTTCAAAAATATTTTTTATTGGAAATGCATGTTGTTAATAAATAAAAGACGGCTTATTTTATAACAAATTTGTTTTTGTGTGGTGGCAAACAGTTTAAAAACAAATTTATATAAACAGATGATCAATTAGATATTACCCAATAACATTAATAATAAACATGTTTCTTGAACTTGAACTATTTTTTAACACACTTCAAAGATATACTAAGAAAACAGGTAAGCCGTACTCCGGGGTCCAAAAACAACTCCAATTAACTATTGTTTCAGACAAAGCTATACTAAATTTTTCAAATACAAAAAAGCTAAAAAATAGCCCTTAAATAGCTGTCTAATGAAACAATAACCAAAACACTTTAGTTGCAAAGCTTTCGTCCTTTATTTAGAACATTTTCAATGCAAAAATACGGCTGTAAAAAAAAAAAATTAAATATATATATAAAAAAATGTTTTTAATTGATAAAATGACATCTATTAACAGCAAACAAAACACTTTATATAAAAAAGTTTTACTAAATAAAAAACACATTTGCTTTATTCCTATGATATTAAAAAGAGTTTTGTTTTATAAAATTACATATGTAATTAATATATAAATGTATGTTAAGATCTACTAAATAACACAACGATATACAAAAAAGTATACAAAAAAGATGCATCTAACAATATGTACTTTAACTACTTTACCCCTATAAATCACTGTATTGTGTTTTAAAGGGTAAGACAATAAAATTGAAACCGAATCTGAACTGCAAGAGTTATGGAATTTACGCAGCTATATGCACAAAATGTAATAGCAACTATGTAGGACAAACTAAAAATAGCTTCAGTACAAGATGGACAGCACATAGATATAGTTGGAATAGATCAAAGTCAAATTTTAACCCAAAAGATATAACAGGTATAAATGCCTTATATAGACACTACTATTTTAAACACAAGAACGATCTACAGAAAGAGTGTTGTTTTGATGACGCGTATGAAGTTGCTTTTTTGAAAGAACCAGACTTTAAGAACCTTGACTATAAAGAATATTTTTGGATAAATAAACTCAAATCAAATATTAATTTAGCTAAAACACAATACAGTGATTTATAGGGGTAGAGTACTTAAAGTACATATTGTTAGATGCATCTTTTTTGTAGATTTTTTTGTATATCGTTGTGTTATTTAGTAGTTCTTAACATACATTTATATATTAATTACATATGTAATTTTATAAAACAAAACTCTTTTTAATATTATAGGAATAAAGCAAATGTGTTTTTTATTTAGTAAAACTTTTTTATATAAAGTGTTTTGTTTGCTGTTAATAGATGTCATTTTATCAATTAAAAACATTTTTTTATATATATATTTAACTTTTGTTTTTACAGCCGTATTTTTGCATTGAAAATGTTCTAAATAAAGGACGAAAGCTTTGCAACTAAAGTGTTTTGGTTATTGTTTCATTAGACAGCTATTTAAGGGCTATTTTTTAACTTTTTTGTATTTCAAAGATATACTGAATATATTTCAAGCAGCAAATAAATCAAAAGAATTTTGAGAATAAATAAAGATTAAACTCTGAAGAAAATATTTTACTTTCTATTGTGTCCTCACCAAAGAACAATATTTCAAAAAAATTAGTTGTCGGCAAACTGCGGTCCGCTCATCATTTGTGCCTGGTAAAATGCTTGTTTCTAAAAAAAATGCAGTAGAGGCAATTTTAGTGGTTTTTATAATAAAGTTCACAAATGTCCCTTTCTTTGCTAGTGAAGCTTTTCTGACCATTTTATTATTGCATTAATAAGCATTTGCTTTTATTAAAATTTCAAAAGTATATCGTGGTGCGCAAAAAAAAGAACATGCAAAGATTATTTTAGCAAATCTGAACTGTTTCTCATAAAAGGCTGTCAACCCCTGCCTAAAGTACTATTTCAAATATCTAGCTTTACAAACAAAATTAAATTTAGTATGTAACGAAATCGAGTTATACTTTTCCGCCAGTTGGCGCTATAGTCAGCCGAAGCTGTGTACTTATTTCAAGATAAGTTAAGAAATTGCTTATTAGCATCTAGCTCACGCACTACGCGTTGTTCTTTTTTTTTGGCTCAGTTAGCCATAAGACCGTGCGGAAAGCACATCAACTTTAAGGCACTAGTTGAATTTAGGAACTTCTTTTATGATTTTGATTCTATAAGAACTTTATGTTTATTTGTATGATTGTATTGTGCTCAGTTTAGCCACCGTTGTGCAAGAAGCACAACATATATTAAGACGCTTTATTATTAGTAAGATCTATTTCTCTATTTGAAATTGTGACATTTGGACACTTTTAGAACTTAATTATAAAAATTTTTATTTGTAGAATTTTGTGTTTAGTTGTTGTCTTTATTTTCGCAGTTTTATTCTACTGATATATTAGCTGCTTTATCACTTCTCCTTTCTAGTGTTCACATTAACGTCACTTTTTCAATAAACTCACTTCATTAACGAAATTATATATACATACATATTTATTAATTACTAAGTTAAACCTAATGCGTAAGGTAAATTCAGTAAAAGCCTTTAGAGCTAAACGCTCAAAGCGTTTAGCACAAAAAAGGGGACTTACCTTAATTAAAGCTAGTTCCTACTTCAGGCCCTCTAGGACTACAAATATACAACTACTTTGATAAAAAAATATTACTTTAATTTATTTGTATGTTCAAAAAACTACTTATAAGAATACAAACTGTTTGAGCGTAACAAACTTTAAAAACAGGTGTTTAAACTTTTTAAATTTTATTAAACTCTAATTTTTCAACATGCTACAATAAAAAACAAGTATGAAGTCATAAAGAAAAATGTGAACTACAAACATTTTTTGTTCGGGCAAAAAGAAAACAAAAACTGCGTATATGCATTGACGGTAGATATTTTTACTATGTAAACCCCTACGATAAAAGAAGTTTCATTTATATAAAACAAACATAGCAGCTATCCGTGGAAATGGTGGTTTTCTACAGAACCTGTTGATATACTTTTGTTAATAATATTTTAAACTATTTCTTTACTTTATCCTCGGAAAACACACCTGAGCAAACTTTAAATGAAATATGCTTTTCTACTTAACAATCTTAAAAAACATTTTTAAAATGTAAGCTCAATTAAAATTTAAAAAGCAACGTTAGATTTATAGTATAAAGGCTTTTTAAGATCAAAAACGAGGCTAGAATTTAATAACACAAGAAAGAGCTGTTGAAAACATTTAAAACAATCAGCTGTGAATACAACATGCTTGTGTGTCGAACATGCTTGAGCACAAAATTTAACTTTCAGATCAACATGTTAGAAGAAATATTTCAAAATATTATTTTATTGACTGTAACACTTGTTAAAATTGTTTTTTTTTTCTTTTGTACAACATAGCAATGTAAACATTATACTTTATTTTATTCTTATTGCCAAATAGCTGATTTTTTTACTTTTCATTTATTTATTTAGATGTCAGTAGAAAGTTTACTGAACAAAAAGAATGATTTTATCAGCACCACTTGAACTTATCTATAGACTCAAAAATTATTTTGTCAATAAAATACAACCGTCCAATCTTTGGTAAGGATGACTCATTTACTTTGATAAGCTCAATTATATAAATAGAACTTACACTTTTTGATAAAACGAACACTTGTTATGATTTTTTATAAGTTAACCAAATAATATTGCGTAAATAAAATCAGTCATATCTTAATTATGACTTTTGATGAAAAAATTAAAACACTAATTGAGTTGTATATGTAATAATTTCTAAGCACGTTTGTTATCATGTTTTTGGGTTATTAGTAATTTTATGTCAAATATATTAACTCAATTTAAACATCTAAAAAAATATGTCTTACAACTTAAAAAATTGTAATTCCGAACTATTTAACGTTTGTGCTTTTAGTACAGTTAAGCATGTTGAAAGCTTGTACAAATGTATTTTTTGTTTTCAATACTTAGTTTGAGAAATCTCAAAAACTTAACAGACTTTTTGAATAAAACAAATTAAAAATTAGAATTGTAGAATTAACATTAACAAATAACAACTTAAATAATTAGATTATGTTTTTATACAAAAATAGTAAACTGTTTATTGAACATTCATATCAAGTATAACAATTCAACGATCGCAATAGTAAAAATACAATTTATGTATATAAGCAATTTTTGAAGATTCTTCAAAACACCAATAAAGTTTTAATGTGTACAGATAGTTTTTATAACATTGTCATGCGACATACAAAAATTGAAATTTCATTCGAAAAAGGCAAACTTTAACTAATATAATAAAAGGGCAAGCAAGAAATATAATAATTAAAAACGTGTGTATTTTATACTTATAAAACGATTGAAAATCTAAAAGTGTAAGAAATGGAATGTTAATAAAAAAACAGCTTTAGAAAGTTAGACAGACATTTTTGATTTAAGACACAATATTTATAATCAATGCAAAAAATATAAACAGAACAGACACATATCAAAACACCAATAAATAACCAACATTATCAACACATGCTCATTTAACTGACCTGATTATAATCAAATAAACTTTTATTATTGGAGTGCCTGTAAAACATATTGATAAAAATAAACTTCAAATACTACATTTAATCCCCATCAAATATCTGGAAATGTTTAAATCTCATTAATTTATAGAAAAATTTAAATATTCTTTTAATATATTCAGTGCTTAAATTAAGAAAAGCATTAAAGTGTAAATTTTAAAGCAAAACTTAAAAATTTTATGTACATATTATAGCATTTTTAGATATGTGAAGAACAAAACTTTAAAGTGAATTTAATTTTTTTAGTTTTTAATTTGTTCGCGTCGTAGAATAGTTTAAAAGAACTGTCATATAATAGATTAACCCTCAAAAATTGAGTGTTTTAGTGCCTAATTAAAAATTTACTACCTCAAAAAGGGCAATTTTCCATATTAAAAATATACATCATAGCACACAGTGTTCCTTTTTGTCAGCTGAAAAGTGTGCACTTACATACCGGCAAAAGTAACTATTGTAAGTTAAGAAAAAGTTCATTTAAACATTAGTGCCTTCGTTACGCATCATGGTGTCTAATTCCTCGTCATTTCTAACATGATTGTCGTCTTGCTTAAAGCAATAGAGCTTATTCAAATAGAAAAACAACGCAACACCAACCATGACGGCCAGCAGCGGCAGCAAAACTGCGAGAAGAACCGTTGAAGTTGGAGAGCTTCCGGCACTTGGTGGGGCGCCTGAGAAGTAAAATTTATCAATTGTTGTATAAACTATCATAATACTTACATTAGTTTTTAAATTTTTAAATGCTTAACATGTAAACTGTTCGTGGAGGGTTTTAGTAATTTTTGATACCAAAAATTACAAACTTTTGTAATATTCATACTACATAAAATAAACACTACTCTTTAATTGTTTCCAACTTAAAGCTTTGTGCACTCAAAAAGCAATTTTTTTAAATTAAATAATATCATGTGAGCTAAGTCTAAATCGGTAAAAAAAATATATATACCAATTTTCTTTAGACAAAGGTTATGACAAAATTTGAATTGATATTGTTAACAAACAAGAATAATTGTTTTCAGTTTTAAGAAAAGTTTAGCTTCTTACTGTAGAATAAAAAAGAATTTTTATTTTCTACAAAATAACATAATTTTTAGAAGGTTACAAAATGCACAATTAATAAAACACATATTAGAAAAAAAAACTCACAATAATTTCAATCCTAAACAAAAACACGCTGTTTTATTTTAAATTAGAATTTAAACCTTTAATATTTTGGTAGTAACTAAAAATTATTAAAGGCTTTTAATTGGTAGTGCAATAGAAATTACGAAGAATATGGTCTATTACGTAATTTAAGTATAATCAATTGCTTTTAATTTGTAAATTCATTTTTTATAATAGATTATATAAAAGCGCCGTAAAAACAATTTAATTAGAAATATTTTGTTATTTTTTAAAAATTAACTAGTTTAAGAAATCTTTAAATTAAGTAAATAGCAGTTTAATAACAAAGTAATTGTTGTTCTGTCTTGCAAATAAGCAGTTATTCTAAAAAGTAAATGCTAGCCAACCATTAAGCATATCAGCCTTCTTAGAAACCAATAATGCTAACTTACGAGACTTAATTTTAAAAAACTTAAAACAAGCCAACTAAACCAAAAAATAAAAAAAACTAATGTTTTAATAGTTATTTTCTGAAAAAAAAAACTATGATTTAAAATAATATTACTAAACAACGTTCATGCAATTTTATTATTAACTTGTTGTTTCTAGTGGAATATTCTTAAAAACTGTAATTTCTTCTATAACTTCAGCAGTTTTTTCTGTGTTGTTATATAGCAAGTATTTTTAAGCTATGAGTTTTAACACTACTTATAGTTATTTCTGTATATACTTATCATTTTTATTTATAAAACAACTAAAATTAATTTAGCATTTATGACTATTTTGATTAGTATTTATTATTTTTATTAGTAAAGTTTTTTACTTTTATGCTGTTCACAGTTGAAAAAGTTTTATTTTATTTTCAAACTTGAACCACTCAGGTAATACGCAAATTTAATTAAATACATCGAGTTTTATTTTTAAACAAAACCAAACAAGTCCTTTGAAATCCATAAAACTAATGTTTTAAAACTTTTTGAAATAATTAGCTAAAAATACCTTATTATTTCTTACTTTAAAAATTTTAACAAATGTAAACCATTTAAAAATTTTAGTATATTCTAACTAAAAAAGTTTCAATAATAGAAGTTAACTAACATACTTAATAGTTTTTCAATATTTGTACCATTCACATTAACTAGCCTTATAATTTTTCTTAAAATAATATCAGTATTTTTATGTATTAAACGCATAAACTACTTGTGGTGGTGTCTTTCTTGTTATTCCTGCCGTCTTTAGTTGGTACTACTGCTGGTGCACCTGTTAAAAGCGTTGCATGCCACTAAACTGAACACAATCAATTGAGCAAATGTACAGCAACATTACTCAAGCAATGCAAATTACCAACTAATGCAAGTGTGATTACAAAGTTGAATGTTAACAAAAATGTAATGAGTGAATTATGTGCACCACTGATTTTGAAAACAAATATCAAGTGTATTATGACTAGTGATGACTAACAAAACGCTTAAAACGTAATAAACCTAAAACAGAAGACTTTTTTTTCACTTACAACCTAAAGTAAATATGTTTTGTAACAAAACACTCTAACAGTTTTAGAATAAATATTTTTCAATAATTTTTAAACTTATCAATGTTTTAAAAAATTTTAAATAAAACGTATTTCTTTTAATATTTTAATTTGTACATGGTGAAAAATCACCAATAAAAAATTCTTTCATTTTATGTACATCGTGCTTAAAAATTTAGCCAGTCTACTTATCTAAATTAATTCTAAGAGCAAGCCAAAGCATTGTCGTTTTGTTGTAAGCAAATAACGAACGTACCATCATCTATTACAGTAATGTTCAGATCAATAGATAAAACTTCGCCTGGAAATTCAGAGTTTTCCATACTCAACTTGTAACTACCATTTTCATTCTGTGAGTACAAACTTTTATAATATCTATTTAAATTAATATAAGCTGAGTTGTACACAATTATAGCAAGTTGGGAAATCTTTTTGATTTAAATCGTTAATAAGTGAAATTCTCTTTAAAAGATTTTAAACTTGTAATGTTGATATTTAAATCTTTATGTTTATAAATTTTATAATTTCCATCTTAATGATCATCGACTTAAATTAAAAAGAAAAATGATTAAGTTTTCAAACATTAATCATAGGAGAAACAGAGCTTGTGGTGTAGAAGTACATTAATGATGAATTGCATCCATTTTCTCCACAATTTTACTTAATTATAGTTGGTATTTTGATTTTTTACACTCTTAAAAACAGTTACCAAAGCACTGATTTTACAGAAAAATATAACAATTTTAAGTCTTAGATATCTTTAAAAATTTGTTTAACTGGAAAAAATATAAGATATTTACCAACTTTTTAGTTGCTTTTTTTATTATCTAACTTTTTTTTAGTTAATTAGAAAAAAAAGTGTATCACTTAATGACTAATACAATAAAACGAAATAAATACTTAAACAAATCAAAATAAAACTGTTTTTTCAAGCACTTCTAACTACACATTTTTTAAATTTGAGTACTTTGAATTTGTTCATTTAGTTAAACAGAAAACTAATAACCTATAATAATTTTATACATGAAAACGTTTTATTTATGAAAAGATTCTATAATCATCATATTTTCTATCTGCATTTTCACGAAAAAAACTTATTTGAAACAACAATAATTATTAAACAAAATATCTCACTTTAAAGTCTGAAAAGGCAAGCGAGAAAGTCTGATTAAATCCAACACTGCTGCTTGGCTGTATATCAGTACTTGTGTTTCCTGTAAGATTGTTTAAACATTGTTATGTTGCAGGGTACGTGTAAATAACACACATTTATTGATTAAAACTTGAATACCTACAAAAATAAATACAAACTAAACTATGAATTTACAAGAATATTATAAACCACTACAAAGAAAACCTAAAAATGTATATCAAATATAATCATCATGTAACAGTTCGGGTCATATAAAATTAGATAAAATAACAACGTCTTTCATATAAAACGAACCGGACACTAAAGTGGCTTTTTCAACGAGCGGGTTCGAATGCACTACTTGGTGGCATGATTTTTCAGATGAACTTCTTCTTATTGTGCATTCTTTGCTTGATTGCAACAAGGTCGGTTTCTCTGTTGACAATTAAACTAATAGTGTTTTAAGCTTATGGTTTCGGTTAAATTATAAGCGTTTTAAGATTGTTTTAATGTCACGTTGTACTTGAAATGACATAAAATACACAATGCTACTTGTTTTACAAAATTATATTTTCAAAACTTTTAAAATAAATATGTTGCAATGAGTTTTAAGAGCATACACATGCACAGTTATGAATAATTAAAGAGTATACATTTTAGAAAACTTAATTTTAATTTTAGTAAAAATTTAAGCGTAGTCACAAAAAAAAATCATTAACATAATGTCGTAAACATTAAACTTTGAAACCAATATTAAAAGCTACAATTAAAAAACTATTGAATTTTAAAGGTTTTAAGTTGCTGAAAAAAACTGCAACAAACGTACGAAGTATGACGAGAGTTTGCGATTGAGAAAGACCCGTGTCTTTGTACATTTTGTTTTTGTTGACCAAATTGAGAGCTTGGCAGGTAACAGTTTGGTCGCTTCTGCCATTAGCCACTTTTGTTGTCAAGTTGTAACCACCAACCTGAACAAATTAATTACTGAGCTCGTTGAACCATTTTGAGGTGATAGTTACTACGAGCTTTTTTGGTTTTGTACTTGTTTATTTTTTGTGATTTTTGTAGATGATTATTAACCACCCTCTATTCAATTAAGTGTTGATAGAAAGTTTAAAAATATTGGCCAAATAAAAAAAAGAGTTTTATACTTTTAGGCAATACTTTGTTCGAAATGTTTCAGTTTAAGTAGTATTTCGTTTAAACAGAAAGGACTAAATTTAAAAAATATACTTTTGCTTTTATTTTTAAATGAGTAGTGTTTATAAGTATATGAAAACCTTCTACTATTAAACACAAACGAGTAAAATTTATAATTTTAATATACAAATAGACTCATCTGAATCGTCTAAAGCCCTCTGATGACACAAACACAAAAAAAGACAATGTCAAACCCGATCAACATTCAAAATTGTTTCCTCTTTTTGGTCGTCGCCTTTATAGTACACATACTTGACTTGATCAACTTTCGGCACGACATCAACGTGGCTGCACTTCAAATTCATGCTTTCACCAACTTTGTACTTCACATTTCCCACCAGTGTCGATTTGGGTGCTGCATAAAAAGAGCGTTTTTATTCAAAGTGTTTTTTAGTTTGCTGCTGGCTTTGAGGTGGCCCAATTGAAAAACTCAAGTAAACTTTCTTTGTAACTTGAGGTTTTTTTATTTATGAATATTATACACCTTTTGGTGTTTGTAAATTCCAAGAGGCTGTTTTTATCAAGCAACATAAAACCAGTTGAAACTATTTTTTTCATTACACATAAAAAAATAACTTACATAAGTCGAACAAAAAAACATTTTGTTGAAGATATAAAACTTATGGTTTAAGTTGAGTGCTTCAACAAAATTGCTAATAGATGAGTTGAAAATTTTTATTCTACCTGATAATTTTTGTATTTGATATTAAAAAGGAGATAGTATACAACCAAATAAGTATATATTTACAAACGTATAGTATAATTAACAAAAAATAAACTAAAAACTTTTTTCTCAAATTATTAAAATCATATTGATTAAATTTATAATGTTAATTTTTTGAAACAATTAAGAAAAGCAAGAAAATAAACGTTACGGTCTTAAGTATGGTCAATGGAATAGTGTAGAGTGGTCATCGAGCTACACACCATTTACTGATAAACACTGTTTTCAGCTAGTTTGATGGTAAAAAAATAAATATAAGATTGATATTTTATATATTAAAAATGTAATATATTTAACTTAAAAACTGGTAAGTACTCTCCAAACCCCTTACTGTCAATATCAATCATGGAAATCTACCATAGGCACCACACTACCTCCTGCCTTATATTTTTTATTTTCTAAATCATTGACGCTCAAGATAGGATAAGGGTTTAGTGCCATAAAAACTATTTTCGTGAAAAAATAGTTTTGCTCTGAAAATATTTTCAAATTTATGATGTACTTTATAAATTTTAGTTAAGCAAGGCTTAAAAATGATAAATATGCGCACAAAAATTCCTAAGCTTCCTAGTGCTTTAACGCGTTGTGAAAAAACAACTTTACAAGCATATCAGCTAAAACTTGATCACAACGAACTGTTTACAACCACGCTTTGATGAAAAAGTACAACTACGAGTTTTAACCTGTCCAACACTCAACTCCGTCGGCGTCGAACTTGGCGTCGGCCCGGCACTTCACGGCGGCGGTGAGGGGCTGCCGATTTTTGAACGGGTAGGCGCCCTGCTGCTTGCAAGCCAGTTTGCTTTCCCCGCCGTAACTGGACGTCGACTCGGCGCTCACTTGATCGTTGACGTCGGTCGGGCAAGCTGAAAATTTTAGTGGAACTACAGTTCTGTTTTGTATAACTTTATTCATTTGTTTATACTTGAAGTTCGCTTAAAATTTATAAGGTTTTTTTGTATTGAGTTTTAAACTTGCTGAAATGTTTATTAAACTTTATCATAAATGTTGCTCAAGCGTTAAAAAGTTTTATTAAATTTCACGAGTTAGTTATCTAAGTCACGAGGTTCTTATCTAAAAAGGTGAAATAAACATTTTATTCTATTATTTTTAATACTTATGCTGGTAATGAAGTAAGAAAATCACGGAGCGTCACTTACTTTGTCAAAAACTCCAATTTTAAAATGAATAAACTAACTACTTTTTCTATATTAAAAAACAAAACAAAAAATTAACATTTTATAAAGTTATTAATCACAACAGTTAAAGCTCGTGAAAAAGTGACGCTCTGTGCATTTGTCACCCATTTTCATTTATGTTTAAGTTAACTTTAATTATTTATATAAGTATATACGATGTTCTACAAAAATATATTTATAAAGTAGGATTAAAAGACACAAATAACATCTAGAGAAACAAACTACTTCAAGAAAAAATCAAATCCGTAAAACTATGTGTAAATTTTACAAGTTAGAGTAATTAAAAGTATAAGATAGATAATGTTTAAAAGAAGGTTCTCTAAACTACCAGTTTTTAAGGTTATAACAAAAACTTAATTTTTAATAACAATCCATAACAAAGAACAATTAAAGCAAATTAAAATAAATTTGTTCACGACAATTGTAATTTTATTTTAGGTTTAGTTTGAATTTCTTATTATCTTAATCATCTAAGTGAAATTTAATCTTTTATTTTAATGATCTAATAGACTACTTTCTGTTTTATAAGCTGTAAAACAAGTGAATACAATACCAACTAAGTTTAACCAACAAAAAAACAAAACAGTAATATAATTACAAACAACTAAAGGCAAAGTTCAATTAATATAGTTAAGTTTTCAAAATTTATATGCTTCACGATATACTTAAAAATATGGTGTTCTTGGTAAACATTTCGTGCAATTTTACATCATAACAACATTAAAATTAACCTAATAAACTTTGTTCTAACTAAAAACTTTAAAATCAACAAAAATTTGCTAGACCTATATTTTAATCAAAATTAAATGTTTAGAACGATTGGTTCAAAATTTTTTAAAGGCCTTAGATAAAACTGCAACTAAAGGTATAAGGAAACATTAGTATAGTGTACGTTGAGGTCATTTCTATTCATTATAAACACAAAAAAGCAAAACAAACAAATTTTGTGAATTTTTATTTTTAGATTTGATAAATTCAAATAAAACCAGACAATTCACATTTGTTTCAAATTTAAACGCATCTTTGAAAGTAAGCGTAAAAGTTTACCTTTGATTTGAAACTATGGACTGCACTGCCACAGTCAACAAGGTTTATATTTCAAGTGAATGAAAGAAATAAAAAACATTATGAAAATTAAAACAAAATAAAACTTTAGCTGTAGTTAAACTAACTTACTTAAATAAGTTTGTAAAAAAAAATTTAAGAGATACTCTTTTTTTTTCAACAACTATTTGGCAAAAAAAAAGTTTCTTATTAAACTTAACATAATAAGCAACATTATCATAATTTACATAGTTCAAATCTTTTAATATTCTTTTAGAAGACATAGATCACTTTTTTTATTCAGCTGTTTTCACAGATATAAAAACTAATTCTTATATACATTATGTTTTTTAACATCAGTTTCAAAGTTAAAAGTATAGAAAGGAACAAGATTTAAACAGTTATCTACAATAGTAGCACATACTTTTACGATAACTTGTAACTGCAACAAATTCATTTTATGAAATAATCTTTGTGCAAAATGCGCTTAACTATTGTTATGTTTATAAACTGAAACAATATATTTAATGAAGTTAAAAGCAAAATCAAAAGAAACTTCCTGCTCAAGTCATGTGTGTATATGTTAGTATTAATAAAGTAAACAATAGTCAAACACTTTACCAGCTTTGTATAAGTTTTTTAGAGAACAAAACTTCTACTTCTAGTGCTGGAGAAATAAAAACTAATAAGTTACTTAATTTTCTTATGTGTATTTGAGGTAAAAACTATTACTTTTACATATTTATTAGTAAAAGTTGATCTGAAAGTTTAAAGGAAATTGATGTTTAAAAAAATAAAAATACCAAAATAGTAAACAGCATTTTGAGAATAGAAAATAATCAAGTCTTTTTAAAGTAATTAAACTTAACTTGTTTATTGCAATTTTCTCTCAAAAAACTTAATATTAAAATTAAAAATCATACTTTACTCATAGAAAAATTAAAGTAGCTATTTTTTACACAGCCAAAAACAAAATTTAACATATCTAAAAATAATCAAATAGGTTGTTATGTTATTGAAATATAAGGAATAAAAAAGAAATTTAAGCTTTTAAACTAAGTTTTACTTATAAATAAATACCTGTTATTTTCAATTAAAAAGCAAGTCTTGCAAGTTTATAAAAACAAATTAATACTTATTTGGTGTACTATTTAACTTTCTACAAAAAATCAAAGCGAAAAAGGATAAATTTACAGATAACATTTAAAAAACTTTTATTTGCTTAGAATTTTAAATTAATCAACTACACAATCAATTCTACACTGTATTGTTTGATAAAAAAGTTCTAAAATTAATTAAATATTAATCTCAAATCTATATAAATAATTAAGAGTTGAAATTAAGAAATATATGATTTATAACTTGGTCTTAATATATTTAATTAAAATTATTTTATGACAAAAAATATATCATACATCTAAACTAAAAGTTCTATAACCGTAAGACTTTATCAGTTAGAAAGTTTCAAAGCACATACTTGTAACAAGTTTTGTAAAATTTTTTGCACTTGTACAAATTATAACAAATCGACACACCACCTTACAAAGTATATAGATAATGAAAAAAACAAGGAAAACATCATAAAATAATCAAGGTGTTTCCACTTTAATATTTTTTTTTCTTATTACAACCACAATATGATGTGTATAATATTATTTCTATGATAGTTACGTTGATTTTTATTACCAAACATAAATTCTATATAAATTATATTATATCTATATTGTTTTAATTTTACAGTATGATACTGTTTTTAAATAGTCAACAAACAAAACTTTGAAAAAACACAATATCAAACAACTCAACGTTTTAAAATTTTGAAGTCAAACTACAGTTATCAAAATATCATGTTAGAAAAAAACTAAGTTATGCAATTCTTACTTGTGACAGGCACATTTTCAACAGAGCACTCCTTAAGAGTTACTGCTTTTGTGTCTTCAGCGCGAACTTTGAACGTGAGGTCATTGTGTTCAGGGGCCAGGTTGAAATTGAAATTGACAAAAAAGTAAATTCCCTTCACTCCCTCGTGCACCGCAGTCTGGCATGTCACTTGGTTGCCGTTGACTACTCTCTTGGTCGTGTCACAGTTGAAATCCCCTGTTAAATTATTTATGCAAATTACTTGACTATTTCATTTGAAACACTGTGCAGGCTTTATAAAATACCACAATTGAGATTTTTAGAAAATGCATTTAATATCAATAATAAGTTTATTTATTTACTTATTTTATTGTCAGAATTTGTTACGAATTTTTCATTTAAATATTGTAAACATGTTGTCTGTAGTATTTTAAAAAGAATATAAGTTTGAACTTTTTTGTACAAAACTACTATTTACAAAATCTTCAATTCAAAAAAAAACTGTCCTTAATGACCAAAAACTGCCCTGAGTTACCCTTAAGTTTTTTTTTTCAAACCCTTTAAAATTCTCTTCTGGCACAAACTACTTATACCTCATTTTCATTTTTCTTCTTAAAAATTAAAAGGAAGGTTGTATGTGTATGCTTCTGCATTAGATGTTCATTTAACATATGTAAATATATAAACTAAACTAACATGGTCACATTAGTAGAAACTAACATGGTATAGTAGAAATAAATTGAAATTGTTTTTTTGACATTTTAATTGACTAATTTTAATTTTACCACATAAAGTACTAATTTTAATAAATATTTATTAACTTCAATGTTAACTAAACAGTTTGACTAGATGCAAAGATAAACCAATTTAAATAAGCATTTCAAAACCAATAAAAAAAATGTTTTTGAAGAAAATTGGTTATATAAAACAACAAAATATTAAAACTGAGTCAACTAAATCTCATTCTAGATCTTGAAAAAACTGTCCTTAGATTTTTAAATTAACATAAACTATCCTTTAAATTTTACAAAAAAAGAGTCCTTCTGGGATAAAAAAGTCAAAACATCTTGAATCATCTTGAGGTTTTCTAGAATTTCAAAATATCCTGAGTGTGTGGCAACCCTGATTGTAGCTTAAGTTAGTAAAAATAGTTAATAATTTATTATATTGGTAAAACATCTGAAAAATATCAAACTTTAAACATAATAAAACTTTCATATTTAAAATTGAATAATCTTATAATCAATTAAATTCACAGAACTTAGTAATCATACCATTGACAATTAGGAGAGCTTACCTTATGTAAATAACTTAGTAACAAACTTAAAAATACTTATTTATCTAGTATTTAAAAAAAATCAAACAAGTTAATCACCTTGAAGATCACCAGTAATAGCTCTTATGACGTTTGTAAAAGTAGCATCATTTTCAGACTTGCTTGGAAATGACAAAGTCACAGTTGTTTTCACTATTATCAACTTTATACCAATGAAAACTCTCCAACTGACTCCCTTGTACCCGACTGCAAACTGTTCAAATGTTGAATTTGTTGCTGCCACGTAGTCTATTGAAAATTCTGGCGATTTTCCACAGCTCTCTGAGCGAAATAAAAAGTGCTTAATTAAGTCTACTTGTTATCAAGTTGCAGTTCAGAAATAATTTTTGTTATAAAAATTTAAAAAAATAGTGATTATCACAGAAATCGTGCCCTGAAAAACATACTGTTTAGCACAACAATCAATTTTGAGAGACACTTATTTAGTATTTATTTACTTTGCAAAATACAACTTTGAGAAACAATTAGTTTAGATATCCTTTTGTTAACTTTAAAACTTGATTTACTCATAAAAAACTAGTTTAAATATAAAAATATTTACCTTAAGTTGTTTCACAAAACTACTTTAGAAAATTTTGTAAAAACTAAAGCTTTTAGTTTTAATTGTTTTTTGAATAGTACTACAAAGCAAATGTTAAAACATAATTGCTTCCATGCTAAAAAGTTGTATAAAATATATTAGAATAAATATTTTAACTTGTACCTGGATTTCGGGCAGAAAGCACTTTATGCATTGAAATGAATAAAAACAACACTAAAACTTTTGGAAATGATGTCATTTTATTTTCTGTAAAATATCTGTTTAAAAACTGTTTTTGTTTCTAATTGTAAGAAATAAAACTTAAAACTAACAAAACTTAACTCCTATTGAAAGTATATATTTAGAAAATTGTTATGGCTACTTATTCTTATAATCTACTAATATGATTGAAAAATTATATAAACAAACTAGACCAATAGTTCTTAACCTTTTTTTTCATATTTTACCATTTGTATTAAGTAATTACTAAATTTACCCAAATAAAATATATTTCAGTTGATTTTTAGGAAAAAAAACTTTAATTATTCTACAACTACATTGTACAGAGCTTGTAGTATGTTCTTTAAAAAATTTATTACTTTTCCTTAATAACATGTGAATAAAAACTTAAAACATAAGAAAACAATGTATAATCAATAAAAAATTGCAATACTGGAATGTCAGTAAGTTGGATTAAATAAATTAATTTTAATATAATAACAAAAAATTGAGGCGTGATGGAGTAGGAGGCTAAATAACAACTTTGAAAACTCTATGAGTTAAACTTTGCAAGATCAAAACCAAGTAGTTAACAGATTAAAAAAAAAGACCTCCTGTATAACAGGTAAAAATTATGTATCTGAAGTAAAAAAATTAAAAATAAAAACAACTATTAATAGTTATTAATAGTTAGTTAATAGAACAAGTAAAATACTGACACCATACATATTTTACCAAAATGAAACATTTATTAAAAAAAGTAAAGAATGAGAAGAACTTGTTCACTTAAATACTACTAATTTAACTGAAAAGCAAAAATTACTTATAAGATACTAGGAAGGATTATGAAACTAAATTAAAATCTTACTAATTTTTTAACAGTAGACTAAAATCTTGTTAGAATAAAGTTAAGCTTGCTCAAAGTGAAACAAATTTTTTTAACTAACAGTAATCACTCTTTAAACATTTATAATTTCATTAAGTATAGGGTTTATTAAAAAAATGTTAACCATTGTTTTCTGTATACACAACTTTTAAAAAACAGGAATTAAGCTAAGCTTTTTACATTGTTGTCTCCATACTTTTACAGTGAGATTTTAGCTTTGTCAAAAACTTTCATCATGCTATGTGTTGTTTAAATACAGATAAAGTTTCTCAATTTGATCAGGTAAAAAATAAGTTAATAAGTATGATTAAGTAAACTAATAAATGAAATTTCTTCATAATGCAGATGTGGAGCTGATGGTGTGTAACTCTTTGAGTTAAACATTGAAAGATCGAAACCAAGTGGTCAGCAGTCAGCACATATACAAAAGAAAGTGTCACAACTTTTTTTTTAAATACTTTTTGTTCAATGAGCCCTAGACTAAAGCATCTAATAACTTGTCTATATTTAGCTACTATACTAACTATAGGATAAACAACTAGGGACAGATAGTAATAAACCTAATTTGGTAGAATACCATATCAAAGTTTCTAAGCTCACATATTTCAGATTAAGTCGTGTTACATTTTATTTTACTAATACAAGGCTAAATTGTAGCCAATATTTTAGATGAAATTATTTATCTTTTAAACTACTCAAACAAAGATAAAATTTTATAACAATGAAGCTCAGTAAAATTTTTTAAATAAAAATATGCTACAATGATTTGTAGGAACCATTTCTCAAGCTTAAAAATTTACTTTACTTTGGGAGAAAAAGAAATAATGTAGTCTATCCATTATTTGCAGAATAGCTTTGCTTTTAGCCACTAGATCTTTCGCTCCACTGAGGACAAAATATAGCTGTTTTAAAGAAAGTGTTCAACGTTTAAATTAAGCTAACTGTTATCTATTATAAAAGTTCATTATAGTAATTAGTTAAACAGCGATGAAAACCAACGCGAATTGAATAAATTAAATTTAAATATCAGTTTTAAACGGGCATATTTTCAAGTGTTTTTTATTGTATTCTTACACTATACTTTATCTAATTTTCACTATTTATACAAATTAGTTATGTGACTTTTTAGATTAAAATATCTAAATAAATATTATTTTATATAAAAAATACATGTAAAAATCTTATCTATACAAAAATTGTTTCATATAAAAGTATAATATAAAGATAAAATGAATTTTTTTTGTTAAATCTATGATACAGTTAGAAATTTTAAACAAGACACTTTTATAATTTTTGGTACAGTATACGTAAAATAAAATTACACGATTTTGAACATATTTTAATATGAACATTAATTAAAACATTGTTATTTAAAAATTAATCTACTTACACAAAGCGATATTTTTAACATAAATTAATTTATTAATTGTTTCTATTTTGAATATAAAGTAAAAAAAGTAGCAATTAATTACTACATTATAGTATAACGTTAAATTGTATATAAAAAAGAGTTTAGACTTAAATAGATTAAATTATTAAGAATGGTAAAAATATATACGTTTTCTGTTAAAATAAAACAAACTGTTGAATTGTAATAAAACAAATATATAGATTAAAAGGCTGGAACTTGATCAGTTTTAACTAGAAAATAACATTTTTATGAGTTATTTAAAAAAAAATCTGTTCGAATGTAACAACTAGAACTATTTTATAGCAGTTATAAGTTTTAACTTTAAAAGTTCTAATTGAATGTTTTCAATAATAGTCTTTCAGTTAAAATAAACACGGAAACCCGTTTAAACGTCCTTAGTAGAACCTTTTTGTACATAAATAACATTAATACTTGGTCGAGGTATGGTTTTATAGGCAATTTAAACAATGAACATGAGAATAAATGTACTTTTAAGATTTAATAGACACGAAAAGACAATTATAGCATCCAAAATTCTAATATAGTGCTTTAATACATAAACTAGACAGACAGTTTTAATGGTAAGTTTACAGTTTTAACACGATCGTACTTGTCTGCATGAGCATTTTTATCCTCAGCGAACAGACCCGCGTCTCCATTATTCGATCCAATCACGCACCATCTCCTGCCGTGGTACAAGTACAAGGGAACGCATTGTTGCCAGTACGGGACTGTCTTGTACTCGCGCCTCACATTACCGTATTGGTCTGGTGCGTCGTACCAGTAAATGTGAGAGTTGTTCGCACTCGGCCCGCGAAGCAGCATGTGCAGTCGATGACTCGCTTCCGGTCTTTCGATGACGTTTGAAAGCTTGTTGATGACGTAAAAGGGTTTTCCGGAATCCATGCCTCTGAAGTTCCTATTGTCTGTAAAGTTTACAATTTTTTTATAAGTTTTCAAAATGCACTAATATATCAGAGTTAGTTTCAATTTTTTATTATATTTACTTTTAATAAGTTATTTAAACTCTTGAAAAAGGTATCAAAGCTATAAAATATTCAATAATTAAATATTAATTATAATATTATATTATAATATTAATAATAAGATATTGAAAATAAATCAACTATATCTCATTCAAGAGCTAGAAAAAAACTGTCCTGAGTCAGCTGGAGTTTAAAAAGCAAATTAAAAATTTCTTAAGTTATCCTGTGTCATACTGAGATTTTCAAAAATTTCAAAGTATCCAGGATTATTCTGAATTTGTGGCAACCTTGTTGATTAAGTAAAATATCATTGTCATAACATACAGATAATTTGAAACATTAATTTGAAGGTAAAAAGGTTTGTTACTTGAAAATTAGCCTTAAGTTATATAAAATATTCTAAATCAACATGAATATTTAAAAAAATCCTTACTAGTCTAAGTTTTGATAAGAACATCAAAAAAACCTTTTAACTACCTATGTTTTTACAATTACATAATAAAAATACTCATAGTGATAGAGGATCTGATGGCTCATTATATAAACTAAGTTTACTATAAAAAGCTAACCTTGATAATATATTCTAATAGTATCTCTTTTAGACATTAACGTTAGTACTGTTCAATAGGTTTTACAATTTATTACACAATACAATATATACAAACTACAAAGTAAATACACACTATAAATCATACATAAACATAATAGTCGACTAAATAATACTCAGCATAAAAAAGAGTTAAAAGGTGACTTTGACTCACCATTCTACCAAAAGCCACATATATTGAAAATTACTATAAAAATACTATATTATTTTTGATATGGAAACAAACTGTATGGTTTTTCAAAAAAGGTTTTCTAGACTTTTCTGATTGAATTACTATTTTTTTTTTGAAGCAATAAAAGTGCTTAATTGATTTGCTAGTACATTAGCTGCTTTATTCTTAACCACTAGTATAAAGTATTTGCTAAAATTTTTAGGAACTATCATTTTCTTTTCGACTAAATTTAGTTTGTTAAATCGAAAGTTTGCGATATGATTACACATAAGTAGTTTATTCGCAACAGAAATCTAAAAACATACTTGCTCATAACTTATAAGACAGTTTTCTGCCGTCTACATTTATTTAAAGTAATTTTTTCATAAGAAATATTTTCATTTTGTTACACAAAAATAAATTTAAGAATGTCTACAGACTCAGTATATCCACAATATAAACATTTGTAGCTTACTTTGAGCAAAACCTGAAACGTTAGTCAGAAGCTTTTAGTAGTAGTTGAGAATTAAAGTCAACAAGAATCATATTTATCGGGCTAATTTTTTTTGCTGCTAAATGTTTCTGTGGTTTAAAATGGTTTCTCTCTATGCTTTTATAAAATAACAAATGCACTTTGCATTTATTGTGCTCGGTCGACGACTTTTGCGTGTGTTGGCGTCTTAGATACACTGCATCTTTTGTTTAGAATTTGAGCACCTTGGCACTTGAGAAAGCATAGAGAAAATTAAATAAAAATAACCCAAAAAACAAAAAAATTAAGTATTTCTTAATCTTGAATAGCTTAAAAATTTCCCGACAAATAAACATTATTATCTTAATAATATGCAATAGGCTAGTACTACATACTTGTAACTTCAATTGTAGACTCACTGTATCAAAACTGTTGTTAAAAGAACTTTTATTACTTAATCGTAGAGAGAATTGTAACTAAAGAAAACTTATACTAAGTTCTTACAAACTTGTTAAAATTCCTAGTATATGCACTCTTTAACTGTATGACTAAGACTTTAACTACCCAAAATATAAATTTAAGTGTTTGTTAACAAAAGATCTTAGTGAAACAGTTTCATTGGAATATAAAATAAAAACAAATTATACAGTATCCTTCTTTTATTGCACCGACATATGTTTATGTGTGTTAACGGATTAACACACTTCAACTGGGTTCTGTAAAAAATTAATACTGTAATAAAAAGAATAGAAGCTAAGGTAGGTGTATACATGTGCTCATTAAAATTAAAATAAAATAATTTCTACATATATTTAGAGGTTAATAGTTAGAATAATTAATGTTAAATCTGACTGTTATAAAACTATATAATATTTGTAATTATTAAGTCTAAATTAAGTAACGTAAACTAAAATACACAATAAAATAACAAATCATAATATAAAGTACTTACATGAATAGAAGAAAGAACTAACTCAAATATATTTACTGGTTGCTAATGATTGAACAAAATATATTTATCAATTATGTCACAATATATAAGAACAATAAATTATCTAACTTTATAATACAAATTGAATAGCTAATCCTAATGTTCATATATTTTATTTAGAATACAAACTAAACAATAGATAATGAAGTGCTTACCTCAACAATATATGTCAAGCATAACAAAAAATATTCTTTATTTAAGTTAAACGTTGCATGCAAAAGAATTTTTCTAATTAAAGAGATAATATTATATAACTTTTGCAAATACTAGTGTTTATTGTATTTAATGTTTAAATTTTAATGTAGAGTTTATTATGCTCGTATACAAAATTTAAAGTTTAAGCATAATTTAAATATTATTTTTTACTCTTTTACTTTTTTTTTTCATTCTTACACAAAGTAAAAGTTTTGCTTAACTTATAAACTATACCTATACCTTATAAACTTATAATGAAGCTTTGTATAAAACTATTATTTTGTAATTTTTTTAAACCAAACTTTTTAAAGCCATTTCAAAATTTTCGTAAAATAAAGTTTTCAAAAAACTAGAATTTGAAAACAAAATGGGCGAATAAAAATGCATAAGTTTTTAAGTTTTATAAGGTAAACAGTTCCAGTCAATGTAACTAATGTTTTTTTAAATTATTTAGAAAAATTTTATTTATCTTCTAGTAGTCAAGAGTTAAGAAAAATACGTGAAGATAATTATTAGAGCTTTACCATAATAGGTAATAATAAATTAATTCAAAAAGCAAATAGTTATTTAGAAGAAAAATTTACGAAAATATATATGCTTAGTTTTGTTTGTAATTTTTAGAACTAAAGAGTGTTAGTTTTTTGTAACGAGCATAATTTTAGCAAATCATTACGAAAAGTTTTAAAATTTAAGGAGTTCAAAAGGACAGATTGTCCAAGTTTTCCAAGCTCTCCTTGTCGTGGTAGAACGCGTAGTTGTTCGCCTTCAACGCGTCCCCGCACACCTCCTGAATTTCAACCACTTCCTCCAGCTTGTACCACGTCCTCCACGCCGACACCACCTTCCTCGAGTCCCTGCAAGTGCTCTGGTCGTTCTGCTGCCCCTTGCACGCGTTCGTCGACCCCCGCACCCACTCCAACAGCTCCTCGCCCGGCTCCTTTCCGATGAACCCGTAAATTTTCTTCGTCACGCCGAGCGGGTCCATGGCGAAGTCCTCGTGCCTCAAGTGCAGGTAGTGCTGCGTCGAGTTTGGGAATGTTTTCAAAATGCTGTCCACGAACCTTGCGTCCTCGTGCACTCTCCTGCAGAAGTGCTCGGCCGTCCTCAGAAAGGTCTTACTGCGGTTCTCCGGCTTCACGTTGATGTTCCACGACCGAATGATGGCCCTGGGGTCGCGCGACAGCAAAATTATCTTCAAGTTCAAGCGTTCGTCGTTGACGAGGTGCGAAATGGTGTCGACTCCCGGCAGGTAGTTGAGCTTGGCGGCAAAAAACTCGCTGTCAAGACAGTGCTTGCCTAACAAATGCAGGTTCACCTTGCTCTTGCCCGCCACCACGTGTTTAGCCTCCCTGTTTATGAACGCGTCGCACTTGCCGCAGCCCCGGAAGCAGATGCCGTTTCGCTCGCAGCCGAAGTAGTCCTTGTTCCTCGTCGCCTCGATCGCCTGCCTGTATATCTCCGGCAGCCGGTGGAACCTGCAGTGCACGATGTCACTTACCAGCTCGGTGCTGCGAGGGATCAGCTCGTCCGGCGCCTGCACCCCGTTGGCCGTCCGCAGCGGGTACAGCGGCTCGTACAGGTAGGTGGCGCCCTTCCTCCGGTTGAACAGCTCCCCGACGACGCTCGACCCCGACCGGCACTGCGAGACGAGCAGCACGGAGGTAATTTTCTCACTCGGGGGGTTTTCCCTCTTTTCTGCTGCTTCGTGGACTTGCGGTTGGAGCTTTTGAATGAGCGTCTGCTGGTAGGCTAGAACGAAAAATATTGTTAGGAAGGTAACAGGCAAGTATTTCTTTCTCAGCAGTTTTTAGCGCGGCATTAAAATAATTAATTACGAATTTTAATCTTTTGTTTCTGGTCATTTATTATTGGAAACAAAAATTTTAAAGCTGAATAGTATACTTTTCAGAATGTGTATAAACGTAAAGATAAATATTTAACTCTTACTAAATGAAACAAATAGAATACAAAGGCTTCGATTTTTTTATAAGCTAACAAAATTTACAATACTATTTAATCATAAGTAGTTTTTTTATTTTGAAACCTCTTAGAGCACATATTTTGTTAAACACACACAAGGTTAAAACTTCAATAAAAAATTAAGAATGCCTTACTTTTAAACTAAGTTTAAATCTAAAATTTCATTCAAAAAAATAGTTTTTTAACTCTTTTGTTTTTTGTTATAAGACGTTGTTTAAATAACAGTATAACTTAATATTTTAAACATAAAAAATGTTTTCAAGCATTGGATTGATAAATAAGTTAAAGTTTAAAATCTTAAAAACTTTGTTAAACATACTTTTACATCAAAGTTAAATAGATGAATCTTAGTTATTTATAAATAACAAATAATACATTAAAATGTTTTAAAATTTAAAATTTAAAATTAAAATTTACACTTTTTACAATCATTTCGTATAATTTCAGAACTAGATACGATATCTAAGTATAAGTTATTTAAAATTTTTGATATACTGAGACATATAAAAAGATTTTAATTAGTTTATTTACTGTTTATTACTATAGTTTTTTAAAGTATAAGTACTTTAGTTATCTCGTACGAAAACATATTCTGTGTTTAAAGACATTAAACTGTTCTGGTCTACGACTCGATTACCAAAAGGTTTTTCCGCAAACTGGGTTCATGGACCAAATGTTTTCACCATACTTTTTGTCGTTCAATAAACAATACTATAACACATACATTTTTAATAAGAAATCAAATGTTTAACAACAGAATTTTTTTTTATGTTAGATAAAATTAAATTATTTTTACAATTAAACTTATTTTATTTAATATATTTTAAAGCTATTTTTGTTTATAATTTATTTTTTAATTAAAATTTTACCGGCTATCACGGCTTTTACCATTATGTGTTTTCTTTATTATAACGTTATTATCTTAGACTATTGTGATTGGATAATGACAACATATGAAAACATTGAATAATAAAAACAGCAAATACATACCTGATGCCTCGCCTGTTGCTTTAATTGTACCAGTAGCCAACGATGAACTTTTCTTTTCTGGATTCAAACGTCTTTCATGGACTTTGCGAGCAGACTCGAGCTTCAGTATCAGCGATTGCTGGTAAGCGAGAATGCAAAATATTATTAGAATGACAACTAGCAAATATTTCTTTTTCAGAACCAGCAGTTGTTGATGCGGCATGGCAAGTTTCATAAATGTACTTCGGTCTTTTGTTTCTTAACGAATTTGTATGCAGTAAAAAACAGTCGTAAAAAGCTGTAAGTAAACTTTTGACAGAACTTTTTCAATCAAAATAAAAAATGTTGTACTTTTAGTGTTAAATTTTTTTAAGAAAAATATCAGAACTCACTCCCCTCTGCAAAGATAAACGTTTTCTGAAGGCCAACGAGTGAGTACTGGGTAATGGGTATTATTAATGTGAGTGAATTAAAGTTATTCAAGCGAGTGACTTGATTAAACAAAAACAATTTAAAGACCTTAAAACTAAAAATTTTTTATTTCTATCTCCAAACTATACATAAAAAATTTATATTTCAAAACTTTTGTTTTATACTCATTCGATATTTTACGTACTTTCAGATTCTTTTTTAGCAAACAACTTGTTAAACACTAAAAAATGAAACAAAGTTACATTCATACAGAAAAGTTATAAAAAAATATAGTATGACATAACAAAGAAATTCAAAAATTTTAGTTTAAATTTGATTAATTGGTTTACATTGTATGACTTTAGTACTTCGAGACTATTTTAAATCATATGATATTATGTTGTCTCTAGTTAAAAAAAAAATAAAGTAAAAGTAAAATCTAAGGCAATGGATTAAACGAAACTTTAATTGTTAGACTTTCATTTTAACGTGATAATGTTATGTTTGTTTCATATATAACCACAATTCTTGAAAAAAATAAAAATAATGGAGTTTAAAGTCTAAAAAAATTGTAAATAAAAACAAAGAGAACGAACTATGAAAAGTCAAGTTGTAAAATGTTGACTTTAACGTACTAATATATTTTGAAGTGTACAGTCAAAAACTTTGAAAATAATTAAAAAAATCTATATAGTTTTATTTTAATTAGTTATATGTAAAGCATCGGAAATAATAAAGTATATCGTTGTCTTTAGTTTAAAACAAAAAAATTTAAATATAGTTAAAACCAAAGACAACGTATTTAAACGAAACTTAAATCATTAATTTTTAACTAAAAAGTCTTAAAATATTTATAATATATGACAAAAACCTTTAAAAATCAAAAGCAATAATTGCTTTACATGTAACTAATTACAATAAACTTATAAAACAAACTTTGAATTTTATTAAAGTTTTTGACTGTACATTTAAACAACAACTACATTAAAATTAAAAGCTAAAATATTTAAGGCCTAAAAAGCAATCACCTATTTTTTTCAAGTTCTTAGTTTAGTTCAATTTAGTAATTAATAATATTAATAATGTGTTAAACAAGTAATTGCTATATTTGTTTAAATTGTCAAACAAATAAAACTAAAAAATAATCGTTTTTAGTTTAAGTAAAAATGCTATTTAGAAATATTCAAAAATACTAAGTTGTATTAAAGTAATCACATATTCCTTATATGGAACAAGTTCTTAAATTGTGTTTTTAGAAATAGTGTAATACTTTTTAAACTGTCAGATAAGGCAAAGCTGAGTACAGTTTACCGCCGTTTGTTTCAACTGATATTGTGTACTTTCAAAGCATTTAATAATAACTATAAGTATGAATAGAAAAGTGTCTTTAATACTAATATTGTGCGCAAAAGAGAACAAAAAGAAATTGCAATCTCTAAACGGTCCATACAACTCGAATAACTTGATACCTTCTTGTGAGGCACTCCTGTATGGTGGCGGGAAAACAGTGCAACGTTGTTTTTGGCCACTGGTGGGGGGTGGCTTTTTAGTTCCTAATAGTTGACCTTTTGTTCGAAATAAACAATAGATAATGAAGTGCTTAGATCAACAATATATGTCAAGCATAACAAAAAATAACAAAGCATAATGTTTCAACAATATTTAAGTTAAACGTTGCATGCAAAAGAATTTTTTTAATTAAAGAGATAATATTACCGAAAAACCAAACTTTTGTGTTTATTGTATATAATTTTTAAATTTTAATGTAGAACTTATTATGCTCGTATATAAAGTTTATAGTTAAAGTAAAATTTAAATATTATTTTATAATCTATTTCATATTAAACATAGTATAAGTCTTGTCTAATTAAATAAACTATAAACTTGCGATATATACCAACAAAATTAAGTTATATATGTTTAAAATACAATGGGAAACTTTAAAAATAACACAACAAGTAAAGTTATGATTAAAATAATGTTAATTAGCTCTTTTAAGTTTGTTATGATAGTCATTATGAAATGAAGAAAAGCTAAGTTTAACTTGTATGGAAAAAATAGAGATATATTAAGTAGAAAATAGAATATAAAGTTCAAAGTTATAAAACTTAAAGTTTATATAGTCTACAAAGTTTGATTGAAAACCAGTTATGAATTAAAAACTTTCAAAAAAGTACAAAAAAGAAGTTGTATTTTTGTAAGTATTTAACTTTATCAAAACAACAAAAAGTTTAAAACCTTTAATAAAGGTCAAAAGTGTAAAGAACTGTACGTTTTTATATTTAGATTGCTTCTTAAAACCAAATAGAAAATAAATTTAAACAATCTTTTACGAAGCCAAATTGTTCATTTTTATGAAGCTTTGTGTAAAACTATTATTTTGTAATTTTTTTAAATCAAACTTTTTAAAGCCATTTCAAAAGTTTCGTATAATAAAGTTTTCAAAAAACTAAAATTTGAAAATAAAATGGGCGAATAAAAATGCATAGGTTTTTAAGTTTTATAAGGTAAACAGTTTCAGTTAATGTAATTAATGTTTTTATAAATTATTTAGAAAATTTTTATTTATCTTCAAGTAGTCAAGAGTTAAGAAAAATACGTAAAGATAATTATTAGAGCTTTACCATAATAGGTAATAATAAATTAATTCAAAAAGCAAATAGTTATTTAGAAGAAAAAATTACGAAAACATATATGCTTAGTTTTGTTTGTAATTTTTAGAACTAAAGAGTGTTAGTATTTTGTAACGAGCCGAAAATTAGCAAATGATTACAAAGAGTTTTAAAATTTTAGAAATCTAAAAGGACAGATTGTCCAAGTTTTCCAAGCTCTCCTTGTCGTGGTAGAACGCGTAGTTGTTCGCCTTCAACGCGTCCCCGCACACCTCCTGAATTTCAACCACTTCCTCCAGCTTGTACCACGTCCTCCACGCCGACACCACCTTCCTCGAGTCCCTGCAAGTGCTCTGGTCGTTCTGCTGCCCCTTGCACGCGTTCGTCGACCCCCGCACCCACTCCATCAGCTCCTCGCCCGGCTCCTTGCCAATGAACCCGTAAATTTTCTTCGTCACGCCGAGCGGGTCCATGGCGAAGTCCTCGTGCCTCAAGTGCAGGTAGTGCCGCGTCGAGTTTGGGAATTTTTTCAAAATACTGTCCACGAACCTTGCGTCCTCGTGCACTCTCCTGCAAAAGTGCTCGGCCGTCCTCAGAAAGGTCTTCCTGCGGTTCTCCGGCTTCACGTTGATGTTCCACGACCGAATGATGGCCCTGGGGTCGCGCGACAGCAAAATTATCTTCAAGTTCAAGCGTTCGTCGTTGACGAGGTGCGAAATAGTGTCGACTCCCGGCAGGTAGTTGAGCTTGGCGGCAAAAAACTCGCTGTCAAGGCAGTGCTTGCCTAACAAATTCAGGTTCACCTTGCTCTTGCCCGCCACCACGTGTTTAGCCTCCCTGTTTATGAACGCGTCGCACTTGCCGCAGCCCCGGAAGCAGATGCCGTTTCGCTCGCAGCCGAAGTAGTCCTTGTTCCTCGTCGCCTCGATCGCCTGCCTGTATATCTCCGGCAGCCGGTGGAACCTGCAGTGCACGATGTCACTTACCAGCTCGGTGCTGCGAGGGATCAGCTCGTCCGGCGCCTGCACCCCGTTGGCCGTCCGCAGCGGGTACAGCGGCTCGTACAGGTAGGTGGCGCCCTTCCTCCGGTTGAACAGCTCCCCGACGACGCTCGACCCCGACCGGCACTGCGAGACGAGCAGCACGGAGGTAATTTTCTCACTCGGGGGGTTTTCCCGTATTTCTGCTACCTGGTAGACTTGCGATTGGAGCTTTTGAATGAGCGTCTGCTGGTAGGCTAGAACAAAAAATATTGTCAGGAAGGTAACAGGCAAGTATTATTCCTCAGCAGTTTTTAGCGCGGCATTAAAATAATTAATTACGAATTTTAATCTTTTGTTTCTGGTCATTTATTATTTGAAACAAAAATTTTAAAGCTGAATAGTATACTTTTCAGAATGTGTATAAACGTAAAGATAAATAATTATCTCTCGGGGCCTACTAAGTGAAACAAATAGAATATAAAGTTTTCGATTTTTTAATAAGCTAACAAAACTTACAATACTTTTTAATCATAAGTAGTTTTTTTATTTTGAAACCTCTTAGTTCACATATTTTGTTAAACACACACAAGGTTAAAACTTTAATAAAAAAGTAACAGAACCTTACTTTTAGACTAAGTTTAAAATTAAAATTTCCTTAAAATAAAATAATTTTTTTAACTCTTCTGTTATTTTTTGTTAGTTTAAACAACAGTATAACTTAATTTTTTAAACATAAAAAATGTTTTTAAGCATTGGATTTATAAATAAATTATAATTTAAAATCTTAAAAACTTTGTTAAACATATTTTTTACATTAAAATTAAATAGATGAATCTTAGTTATTTGTAAATAACAAATAAAACATTAAAATATATTTAATTTACACTTTTTACAATCATTTCGTATAATTTCAGAATTAGATATAATGTTTAATATACTAAGACATATAAAAAGATTTTAAATAGTTTATTTACTGTTTATAACTATAGTTTTTTAAAGTATAAGTACTTTAGTTATCTCCTACAAAATCAAATTCTGTGTACATATGCAATCTGTTTTTAAATGAAACATAACTAAACTTATAAACACCTATAACTCTGTCCTGGACATGACATTAAACTTTTCTGGTGTACGACTTGATAGCCAAAAAGTTTTTTTCGTACACCGGGTCCTTGGACCAAATTTTTAGACCGTTTTCTTTTTGTTCAATAAACAATACTATAGCACATATATTTTTAATAAGAAATGAAAAAAGACATGTAATATTTAACAACAGATATATTTTTTCTTAATGGACAATAATATAAAATTCTTTCTATGAGTTAAACTTATTTTATTTAATATTTTTTAAAGCTATTTTCATTTATAATTTATTTTTTAATTAAAATTTTACCGGCTATCACGGCTTTTACCATTATGTGATTTCTTTATTATAACGTTATTATCTGAGACTATCGTGATTGGATAATAACAACATATGAAAACATTGAATAATAAAAACAGCAAATACATACCTGATGCCTCGCCTGTTGCTTTAACTGTACCAGTAGCCAACAGTGAACTTTTCTTTTCTGTGTTCAGACGTCTTTCATGGACTTTGCGAGCAGACTCGAGCTTTAGTATCAGCGATTGCTGGTAAGCGAGAATGCAAAATATTATTATAATGACAACTAGCAAATATTTCTTTTTCAGAACTAGCAATTGTTGATGCGGCATGGCAAGTTTCACAAATGTACTTCGGTCTTTTGTTTCTTAACAATTTCTTTTGCAATAAAAGACAGTCGTAAAAGCTGTAAGTAAACTTTTGACAAATTTTTTTTAATAAAAAAAAAATTGTATTTTTATGGTTAAATTTTATAAAATATTATGTTGTGTCTGATTTAAAAACGAAAATTACAGTAAAAGTAAAATCTATGAATATTGTAGAGTAATTTTAGTTATATATAATGAATTTGAAAAGTCTAACAAAAAATAGTTACGTCATAAAGTATAAAAGTCTGTTTAGAAAAAGTTTGAAAAATAGAATAGAACTGTACTGAACTAACTTGAATTAATTTATAAGACAAAATTGCTAAAACAAAAACATTTAAAATAGTAGAAATTTTTACCTTAAACTAAATTAAATAAAAAGCACATTAAAAAATACGACAATAACGACAACAAAAATAATACTACTAAAGACCCTATTTGTAAAGTTTTAAATTGTAAAAATCTCTTTGTTTGCAAATTTTTGGCTCGCGAGATCTAATAAACAGAGATTCTAGAACTGAAAGATGGTAGGTGTTTCTAGCTCGGGATAGGATTTCAAACCTATTATCCAGGTAGTTCTCGGCACAAACAGGGTTGTTGAGGAGGTGCTGATGAATAGATGACTGCTCACCTTTAGGCTTCACGTCGTCATTAAAAATAAATCTTTTAAGCTTTTTCGTGACATGCTGCTCTCGCCTGACGTGGAAACGTTGAGATGTACGACACACGTAGTCATTTCCGCAATGACATTTAAATATGTAAACTACATTACTCAAATCATGGGTAGGTGTGGCATCTTTTACGATTCCGTTAAGTGGGCGGTTGGTGTTGTACACAACACGTAGCGAAACGCTGTTAAAGGTGGATTTTATAGCCAATGAAGCTTGCTTAGCCAGTCCTATTGAGTTTTCACCCATATAAGGAAGGCGGAGGTACACTGGGCAAGGATGTGGGCCGAAAAAGGGTAAGCGATTCATTTTGGACTGAAGCAGCATGTCACGAAAAAGCTTAAAAGATTTATTTTTAATGACGACGTGAAGCCTAAAGGTGAGCAGTCATCTATTCATCAGCACCTCCTCAACAACCCTGTTTGTGCCGAGAACTACCTGGATAATAGGTTTGAAATCCTATCCCGAGCTAGAAACACCTACCATCTTTCAGTTCTAGAATCTCTGTTTATTAGATCTCGCGAGCCAAAAATTTGCAAACAAAGAGATTTTTACAATTTAAAACTTTACAAATAGGGTCTTTAGTAGTATTATTTTTGTTGTCGTTATTGTCGTATTTTTTAATGTGCTTTTTATTTAATTTAGTTTAAGGTAAAAATTTCTACTATTTTAAATGTTTTTGTTTTAGCAATTTTGTCTTATAAATTAATTCAAGTTAGTTCAGTACAGTTCTATTCTATTTTTCAAACTTTTTCTAAACAGACTTTTATACTTTATGACGTAACTATTTTTTGTTAGACTTTTCAAATTCATTATATATAACTAAAATTACTCTACAATATTCATAGTTTTTAGCAATGTTATTCTGAAGAGAGCTAAACGAAATTAATAAACAAACTTTTTTCGAAAATGAGTCAGTTATGTTTAAACTTTTTAATTAAAACCAGTACCAAAACCAAACTATTCAAAAGTAAAATCAAAGGCAATGAACTAAAGCAGGGGTCGGCAAACTGCTGCCCGCGGGCCACATTAAAATTTTTATTCAACTAGTTTTGTATACTAATATTTCCGAATACACAAAAATAAATTTTAGTGTTATATTTAAAGGATATTCTATTGCCTAATTTTTTTTTGTTCAAAAAATTTGTCTTTAAATATGTTTTTTAAAGCACATGAAAAAACGTTCCTTTTTGACCTGCCGACCCCTGGACTAAACGAAATTTTAATTGTTAGACTTTCACTTTAACGTGATAATGTTTTGTTTGTTTCATATATAACCACAATTCTTGAAAATCAATAAAAATAATAGAGCTTAAAGTCTATAAAAACTGTAAATAAAAACAAAGAGAACGAACTAAGGAAACTCAAGTTGTAAAATGTTGACTTTAACGTATTAATGTATTTTTAAGTGTACAGTCAAAAACTTTGAAATTAATTAAAAAAAATTTTTATAATTTTATTTTAATTAGTTATATGTAAAGCATCGGAAATAATAAAGTCTATCGTTGTCTTTAGTTAAAAAAAAGAAAGTTGAAATAGAACTAAAACCAAAGACAACGTATTTAAACGAAACTTAAATCATTAATTTTTAACTAAAGAGTGTTAAAATATTTATAATATATGACAAAAACCTTTTAAAATCATAAACTGATAAAACTATTCTTAAAGTGTTTGGATTTCTACAACATAGACAAAAGCTTTTTTCAAACGAAATATATAATTGCTAAAGCTGTTTAAATTGTTAAACAAATAAAACTAAAAAATAATTTCATATCTCATAGTGTTTGTCTAAGTAACAATGCTTTTTAGAAATATTCAAAAATACTTAATTTTATCAAAGTATTCACCTACGCCTATATGGAAAAAGTTCGTAAATTGTGATTTTAGAAATAGTTTTATATTTTTTACACTGTTTGATAAGGCAAAATTTTTGTGAGAATTTAAAAAAAGGTAAAAATAAGTAATAGAACCACTTAAAATCATTTCATGTGGTATTTAATAATCAATTGGATTTTTTCGTAAAAATGGCTACTGTTACAGTCAGTTAATGAACCATTAACGATTTATACCAGGTAATTTTTTTTGTATGAAAGATTGATGAGTCTGAATTATCTATGTGATACTAGATATCTTCCTACGTAATAAACAAAATACAATCGAATTAGCCAGAAACGTTCATCGTTTGCTAACTATAAATGTTAAACTTTTTTTTCACGTTTATCAACAAGTTACTTGTTACTAGTTATTAAAAATACACATGACAAAGTTTGATTAGTTATTTTAAACATAATTTTAAAACTTGTTTTAAGACACATGTTATACTTTTGAATATTTTTTTGATTAAAAACGGTGTTTTTCAGTACTATTTCTATTAAAATTAACCTTTTTTAATTCTTATTATAAAATGTTGTTTAGTTTTCATAGAAAAAAACGTTGCTTAAAAAAGTCACTATAACTGAACTATTGTACATTACTATATTCTATTTTGAATAATCTTACTATTTTTGTTGGTTTTAGTCTATTGAAACTCGATTAGTTTTGCTATAAAAATATCTCTAGCATGTAGCTATATAAAAACACACAAAACATTATTGTGTCTTGATAGTTAAGCAATTAGCTTTTGATTAATATAAAAACTTATTTATAACATTTATAGCTCAATTACTAAATATCAATGAATTATTAATGATTAACGAATACTTTTTGCTTGATTACTTTTACGTGTTTTCTATTGTTAAATATATTTTTCAAACAGCTTTTTACCTTATGAGTAGTCGTTTTAACGGAAAACTGCTAAACGCAAAATGCAAACTAACTTATTTAAGCAAGTATTTGTTCTTTTAAGACTTTATTGTCAAACTAAATTTAGGTCAAAGACCTCTTCATTCTTTACAAAAAAGTATTAATTAATTAAAAGATTTAGAATAAATATAAGATTTTAAATAAAAAAATTGACAAAGATTTTTATTTAAACCTTGACGAGGTCTTTGACCGAAGCTTAGCTTGAACAACAAAATCTTAAAAGAATAAATCTATTATTTTTCGCCTAGTAGTTGAGAACTCCTTATTTTTTTCTAAATATCAAAACGTATAACGTTATTTAAGTACATTTTATTTAAAAAAAAAAAAACATAACTATTATAATTTTTTATTACTATTCAAAAACTATGCTTCCACAACTAGTCAAAAAAAAAAAAAAAAGAGTATTAGTTAATGAACTTATATAGCTGTAAAACACTTCATTTCCTACAAGTTTTCTTTTTAATATTACATTCAGGTTTTAATTTGTTTAAATAGTCTTATCGGTGTTTTTATTCTGTAAACTTTTACTCGTTATACTTTGAAACAAATGCAAGTCATCATAACTAGTCTCAAAAATACGAAAAAAGAATACAAAATATGAAACTAATTATTCCGTAAAACTTTAATTCTGACAACTTGACCTATATATCATCCGCATGTATGTCGGCTTACAACGCAAGCAGGCATGACGAACTATTCATGCGTGTAATAGTTACCTTACTGACCTACATGCTCCTATACAAAGCTGAGCGACACAATTAAAAAAAAATAAAATTATTAACAGTCTTTTTTTAACTTTAAAGTTTTTTGTGCTTTAGTTATGATGTAAGACACTTTAATGTTTTAAGAAAACATTGGATTAAAGCTTAAAAGTTGTACTCTTATTAAATTAGGTATATGTACTAGTTTCAAAAAATATACAATCTATGACTAAAACTTTATTTAGTGTTAAAAACAAACAGCAACAGCTTGAAGAATATTTTGAACTTACCTACGATGTTTTATATATAAAATAATAGCAAATATTGTTTTTACGATCGTTTTAAGTTTAAAGTTTTACGATAAAACCGTCTCCAGAAACAATAAAATATTGCTACAGCAATAAATTTTGCAAGTAATTTTATTTAAGTTTAAACTTTACTTAAGTTCAGTAAGCTAGCTTAGTTTGTAAAAACTCTTTGCAGTATGTAACCTATTTTGCTGTTAGTCAATTGTTTCAACTTTGTTTGCCAAGGTTTTTGTAGTTGTTTAAAAGATAATTTTAATGAAAACTGCTTGGGGGTAATATTTTTGGTTTAAAGTTAAAAACATTTAGGAAAAAGGACCAAACTAACAAAAACAATAAATCAGTTAATAACAATTTAAAAATGCAATAAAAGTTATCAGCGTTTGCGGCTTTAATCTGATTCATGTGTTACTTGGTTATTTTAGCATTTATTAAAAAAATTAACGAATACGTTTTACCTTTCGGGTTTATTTTCCAAGGCTTATCTATTTATATAACTTCTATTCATATTTTTATAACGTATATAATTCACAACCAAACTTGTTACGTTTCACTTTGTATTGTAGTTTGGTTTTTTGCCTCATAAGTTCGCAATTCGATAAGTTCAGCTTATTGCGTTCAATATTTGTTTGTGATTGATAACTTGTGGTTTTAGTACTGCTATCTAAATGTTTCTCACGCTTCTTCGATGAAAAGTTTAGTTGCGATTTTATTGTTAGGTATCAAACTTGAAACTACCTTATAGCAGGCTTGTTATTAATTTAAATATAGTTTGCTCTGTTTTTTTCTTAAAAACCTAATTATACTAAAGTTAAGTAATTAAAAACTATACTAAATAAGAATTGATATTTTTTAAGGTATATTTAAAAAACTCATTTGATTTTTTATGGTAAGTCGATTACTCTTTAGATTCTTTCTGCATTATTGTTAATTAATCGTTAATTAATACTGGTTTAGTTTTATCATTTTAACAAAAATAACTTCATTGAGTAGAACTTTTTTTAAATAGTTTATTTAAAAAATGTTAAGATACTATTTTGTTATTTGAGAAATAGTTAAGTCTAAGTATAAATAAAAACTGGGTGGAATGAACTATTTTGTTAAAAGTTAAAGCGCATTTATCAAAAACAATTTTATCAGTTTAATATTAAGTTTTTTCCAGCGTTAAATTAATGGATATAGATTGCGCTAATGAACTAATTAATTTATATAAAAAATTTAATCCAAAATCTTCTAATTAAAGTTTTTTAGCAGTGTAGTTGATTTAATGAAACTGTTTTTAATCAGCAATTGGAGCTAAAATTCTTTTAACTCCTTTAAACAATTAAATAAAAATGTTTACAAGTTTGAATTCAAAGTTTTAAACTTAAATTTTTAAGAAAAAATGCTATCTTCTTTTAACTGTCTAAATAGGAAATGAGAATAAACGTGAACCATTATTAAATGAAGATACTTTTAATGAAACATATGTAGGGTGAAGTGAACCAGCAAGCTATTTTAACTAGTGATCTACCGCATCTAAACATTCGGATTTGGATCCGACCTGATCCAAAATTTTGAATCTGGTACATCACTTTAAGTTTTTTGAATTATACTCAATTATTTGTCATAAGTTAAACGAAGTGTAAAACTGTTTGAAAAAATATAAAAATTAAAATTAATTAAGACGTAAAACATAATAGGTTTAAAGCAAGCATTTTAAAGTTTAAAACGAATGTAAGCTAGTATAATTTTGATTTTGATATCTTTTCATTTGTGGCTACATGTGTGTTTAAATTCGGTTTTTCTCTTTTGATTAGCATTGATTTTAAACTATTAAGCTCACTTCGAACACACCTCTGGAAGCTTCAAGTTGTTCTCAATTATTGAGATTTAAGACATTGATGCAAATGATTGAAAAGAGTACTAAAAGTAGCACCACTTCGAAATATTTGTCCCGATATCTTTCCTACTTAGGAGGTGCTTTGACCTAGAGCAGGTGTAGTAGTTTATGACATTTTAGTCTAGTATTTATCAGTATCAGTATTCGAGCACTTTTTATCAATAATGCTGGTATGATTTTTACTTTGTGTTTTCCAGAAATAGTTGTAACTCGTTTTAAACGAATATTTTCCCAAGTAAAATACAAACATTGTTGGATTTCAGATTTTTCACCAGTATTTGTTTTTACGTTATTGTTTAAAAGTTAAAACAATGATCATATGGATTTCAAGATACTTCTTTAACTCATTTCGTTTATTAATCTTTAAAAGTGTTTATGACTTTTTATACCTAAGTTATCATTTTATAGCTCTGAAAACTCTAATGTGTTACAGTCTTTACCGCTCTTTAGCGTCTTGTTAGTTAAAAAAAATCGTTTTTGTTGTTGTATCTTACAGTTTATAAATTAAAAAAAATTGTAATTCCGTCTTATGGAGTAATACTGTAATGAAACTAACATTTCAATTTATAATTTTAAAGCGTGTGAATAAAAACGGAATTGTTTGTAACAACAAAAACATTCAATAAGGTTTCATTTCATAAAACAATTTTCCCAATTCCCAAAACAGCATTGTTTATTCAAAGGATTCAATTTCATTTAATGCGTATATATTTGCGTTGTCTTTCAAAAACGCGTTAGTTAATTATTCCGCGTTAAGCTGCTTTCAGTTCTCAAGTTACGATGATCAATAAAATTCGACGTTTCATAAAACCAGTTTCGAGAATCAAGAAAACGTCTAAATCTTTAGTATTTAATTGAACTTTACGATTGTTAATACTCTTTATAGATTTTATTTGAGTCGCAAATTAATAGTTTCTTTCTTGAGAATCATTAATTATTATTTTAAATAAAGTAAATTCCATTTATTCAAAGTGTGTTTTATTCAAAAATTAGGAATGAGTTTTGTAACTTTATTGTTGTAAGCTACTCGTTAGTAAAGCAGTCAGTTTATAAGTTACTAGAGACCACGTAGTTAAGACATAAACATAACCAGTATATAAAAATAACTTATCTGGTTAAAATACGATAAAAAAAAAAACTTCACAGCTTTATCCAAATGGGAAGGAAAGAAGGTACCTGCGGTGTACGACTCGATAACTGAAAGGTTTTTTCGTGCACCAGGTCCTAGGACCAAGTATTTGAGCGCATAATTTTTTTTTGTCTAATAAATTACACATAAAGCAGTCTTTGCGTGTGTTTAAAAACTATTATCGAAAGTTTAAACGACTCAACTATAACTTATTCTTTCAATTAAAATAAATACATATACAGTTTAGAAAGTATAAGCTTTAAAAACAATTTAATCTTTATAAATTTAAACAGAACTAGTTCAACAAAAAAACTCAAAGCTCTTAAATATTTCAAGAGTCTTGATTTTTCAAATTTTGAATTACAATAAAAATTTATTATGATAGAAAATTTATCTAAAAGTAAATAAAAAAAATTATACAAATTTATATTTTCTGTTATCAACTTATAAACGATTGACTTTAAATTTATGGCTAAAACTCATTTATTGGTTTTATTGAAAAATATCACTGATACTCTTAGGTTTCACAGTGAAACAATTTAATTATTCAAAGACTACGAACATTTTATGGAACGGTAAATTTTATATGATGTAGAAAAGTTAAGACAAAGGTTTGATCATACCTTCTCAATTGTTAAACTACAAACTTTCGGTTGACTTGCAATTTCAATCTGAAAAAGATTATTATGTTTAACCTTGAAGCAACCGTTTGTCGAAACCCGGTTCTCAGTCTACCGCAAGCTTGTGGTCTAAGGATAGAATTGGTATGATCGAACTTTTATTTCAACTATCTCGTCTCAGGGTAAACGTAAGTTTAGGCTTTGACCTGATAGACTTTCGCCGATTTTTCTTTGATGTAAAATAGGGTAAACTAAACTGTCAAAGAAAAATTGTGACATTACGAAAAAATAAATGTTTTACTCAAGATTTATAGTTAGGCATCTGTTATTTCTGCACAGTTTAACTTAGTGTTTGAAGTAAATAATCTAAAGTTTTAAGCTTGTAATCACGATCACAACATTTAAATTATATTTTTTAAAGGTAAACAATGTTAAAAAAGTATTACAATAATTGAACACGAAAAAACAATATAATCTATAGTTTACACTATTTGTACAATAAAAAAAAAACATTGGTATTTAAATACATTCCTATTGTAATTTATAATGCCTGTAAAAAGTCAAAATAAACTTTAAAGTTATCTTATAAATAAAGTAGTTTTATTTAAAGTAAAAAAAAGAACATTTTACTTTTTGGTTAGAGTCATTGGGTAAAAGTTATTTTACTAGTATTGTAGAGGATAAAAACATCGTTTTTTTTTGTTTAGTTCTAAAAGAAAAAAATTAGCAAAGTATGTAATTCTTTGTTAGCCTTACTTCTGCTTTTACTTGACGAAAGATTGTTTTACATATCTTTACAGAAAGCAATTTTTCCTACTCAAAATTCCCTAAAGTAAACTGTTAGCTGTTGCTTTATGATTGGCATTAGTTCAAAATCTTCAAAACAAAAAATACAAAGACCTAGTCTTACAAAAGTTTAATAATAAACTTTTTATGATATGTCAGAAGTTAAATTAACTATCATTTTGCTTTAAAATTAAACAAGTGAATTTTTTTTAAGGTTAACATCAGTCTCTCTTTTGAAAAAGTTATCTCTCATCCATGTCAATATAATCAATCACTGTACATTTGCCTGCTTATTAAAAAATCAATGTCGAAATGTTTACTAAAAATGTGAATTATATTTTTAATTTAAATCCTCACAAGCAAGTTAATTTGAAAAAAATGCATAAAATTTATATGTATATAATAAGTAAAATAGAATGGAAAACACTTGAATTTAGAATTCCTCATAAGCAAGTGTTTGATCATAATGGTGGTAATGTTAACTGGTAAATTCTGAAATTTGGAAATTACCACAAAAGTCACAAAAAAAAAATCTAGAGTATTTTTATTTTATCTGTCTTACTTTTCCCTCTCAACAATAAACATTTAAAAAGCTGATAACTTTAGCAAAATAACTTAGAATTTAGTAAATAATAGTTTGGAAACCTGAAATATTGAAAGTTTAAACATTTAAAATAATAAAATTTAGATAAGTTGAGAAATAACTGTTGTATTTATTATTAAAAAGTATACTAAATAGAGTTTTTATTTTATTTAACAAATTTTAAATACTAATAAAGTATATTTTCTGTGATTCTATACTATTAAAAAAAAATTTACCAAAAGTTTGATTTTGTACCTAAAAGGGGTAAGAAAACTTCTACTTTCAAAAATCTCAAAGAAAATCAGAAAACTTGTAGTATATTAGTAAAAAACTCTCAAACTTATTCTACCGAAAATTAAAACATAAAACAACAATACTGGTGTGTAGACCAATGACCAGGAGGTCATCCACACCAGTTGTTTAACCATAAAAGTGAGTGATCACATTTTCCAACTATTTGTTTGTTGATACTAAGGTTAAGCCATTATCAGCTGCTGCAAATAAATAAATCAGCCAGTATATTACACCAACCAATAGTTTAATTAGACACAAATTTAAAGTCTATCTTAAGGGCATAGGAGGGAACACATTGATTTTTGCAAGTTGATCTTATTTTATAGAATTTTATCTGAGCTATCAGACTTTTTTAACAATACATAAATGATTAAAGTTCAATAGGTTCCTTATGGAAAGCACAAAAGCTCAAAAACCTGAAAAAGACTATTTCATTAAAACTCTATCATCTCCTTCATTTTTTACCAATCTTTAAATTTTCACAGAAAGTCTATTATTAAATTTTAATAAGATTCAATGCATGAATGCTTTTTAGTTTAAAGGACTTTAAATATTGTGCTTTTGAAAATATTGAAAAATTAAAATTTTATAAAAAAAATACCAATTTTTAAATTTTTTTACTATATAAGGAACATTTCCTGAAAGTTTGAAGTCTCTAGCTCAAAAAATGAAGAAGAAAATAGATTTTTAGTGATCAAAAATTTGCGGTTTATATGTTTGTATTGGAAACATTTTACAAAAGGAGGAAATTTTTAAAACTTGAAGAAAATTTACCAAAAAAATTTGGCAACCCTGTTTACTTTCAACATAGTAACATTTTTAAGGTTCAAATATATAAACTTGACTTGGATGTAATATTATTAAAAACTATGTCTTTGTATATTATTTATTAAAGTTTGATATATTAATCAGGGTTGCTACACACTCAGGCTAATTAAATACTTTAGAAAATCTCAAGCCAACTCAGTATAAGTTAGGCTAATTTCAAGCTTATTGAGGTCATTAAAAATCTCAGGCTAGTTTTTTTTTTTTACAAAGTTTCGAGATCTAAGGGCAATGGGGGCCAGGCTTTTTTATACATGTGATCTTATATTTAAGATATTTAACTTTCTTGGAAATAGCTTTTTACCTTTTTTATCATTAAAGTTAGTTTTTAAGATATGAGGTGATAAAGTTATAGTTATAAGTGTTCCTTACAGAAAGGCAAACTTATGAAAAAAAAACATAAATTTGTCTTTCTCAGTTTTTTTAGCAAGCTTTCTTCAATTTTATCAGTCTTATCTTAGTCTATTGATAAATAATTGTGTCTATAAAGTTTTAAATATTTTAAGTAAAAATATAACTAAATATTTTTCATAATGCAAGGAACATTTCCTTAAAGTTTTATGTTAATTGCATGAAAAATGAATGAAAGCATTGAATTTTAATAAATTATTGTATTTATCTTAAGCTTAAATTACTCTTAAAATATCTAAAATAGTTACTAGAAAAAGGTGTATGTAACATTTTTAAATTTAATTTCTTATCCAGTTAATTTTTTATTTATAAATTTTTACAGTCAGTTGGTTTAAACTATAACTTATAAAATTTTTATATAAAACACAATATAAATAAAATTGGTTTAAACTGTTTTTATAATAAAAAAACTGTTTTTTTTGTTTTATTCTTATATAAAATTTTTATTATTTAGTTTTTTTTTTTAATTATTTCCGACAGAATTTTCTAAATATATCAAGGAACATTTCCTAAAAGTTTGAGGTAGTTATCTCAAAAAACGTAGGAGAAGATAGATTTTTAGTGAAATAATATATTTTTTGCAGTTTTAGTTTGCGCCTCCCATAAGGAACCTATTGTTGCCTCCAATTTTGACCGGCTATATCTCAAAAGTTATTTTGAATTTTTTAAATATTTAAAAAGCATCTTGTAGCTTAGTAAAAACTATATAAAAAAAGATCAAATTTCAAAAAAAGGTGTTAACCCCCTATGCCCTTAAATAGTTTTCAAAATCCTTAATTTCCCTAGATTTTACTTTTTTTTTTGTTTAGTGATCAAAATTTTTGTAAAAATATAACAATTTTTTTAGTTTTATAAATTTTATTTAATTTAGAGTTATAGCTTTGAAAAAAGTAGCGTTTTATAGCTAAAAAGTTTAGTAGGATATTACACAGTATTTTACTTATTTTTTGTTAGTTTTAACTTTATTTTATAAAGAATAAAAGGTAATTTTTAAGATGTAAATAGAGGTGATTATTTCTCATTGAATATAGTTCCTTATCTTAGAAAATTAATTAAATACTGTTTTTGTAACATATAATATATCTAACTAAACCTTAATAAGATATCTATATATGTTTGTTTTCTGTCTAAAAATAATGTAGTACAATTAATTCAAGTATAATAAAACTTGTAATTGTTTTTTTTACTTTATTTTTACAATAATAGTAACCTGATTAAAATAGTATAGATTGCTTTTATTTCCACTAAGCTTTTTGACTATGTTTTTTAGTTTTGAAGCCAAACTAAATAAAAAAAATCCAAGATGACTATTTATATTGTCAAATTATTTAATTTAAAAAAATATATTGAACATTAAGTATATTTTTTCAGGTTTAGTGCTAGTAACTTTTTTATACATAAAATATGGTCTTTTTACTAGTAACTTTTCTACAAAAAATTAGTTTAAAATATCAGTCTGTTATTAATAATCTGTCATCAGTAATTATTTATTCATTCTATGATTAAATGTTTTATTTAAATACTTTTAAACTCCTTATAATACGTTTAGTTTTTCTGGTTGTTTCTACAATTTTTTTTCAAGGTATATAAACTTTTGTATACTTTAATCACTATGAATACATCTCTATACAACCTTATCAAAATAGTTCTTCTTGGTTGTGTCACGTATTATGCTTTAGGAACCTTATCCAAACCAAAAGAAAAGAAGGTTAGAAAGGACAAAGCAAAAGTTTCATCGAAAACTGTCACAGAAAGAGGCTTGGTGGTTAAAAATGTAAAAGCAAAAGACATTATCGACAATTACTTGAATTACTGTTACAAGAACAATGAAGAAAAGTCTTTTAAATCAGGTAGCTAGCTTAGTTATTTTAAACTTTTTATCAATAAAGTACTTTTTTTCATATATTTGTTTTTGTTTTTTGTGTAACATTGAATAAGTTATATCAGTGACAGTAATATATTGATAGTAATATAATTATTTATATATTTATTAAAAAGTTATAAAATTGAGTTTTATAGTTCAATTTTGTTACGGTATAAATAGTCTTCGGATTTTCAAAGTTTAATAGTTTCAATAATACAATATAACAATTACAAGACTAGTTTACTAATATTATGCAATAGCTTTTTTGACAAATAATATTTTGAAAGTTTACACATTTAATTCTTATCTATATTTTAAGTATTTCGCCTTATGGATGTAAACAATTTTTTGTATGAGCCTTTTTGTAAAGAAAAAATATAAATGCAAACTGTTTAAAAACTATAAACTAATAAATTGTGGAAGATTGGAAGAGGATTGAATGAACTAATCTAGCTAATGATATTGTTAAATAAACTATTTTTAAAATCCTTTTAGTACTTAATTAAAAAAAAACAATGTATATTATTTTTTGTCTTTTTTTTCCTCAGAGTTTAGACAATTGAAAATAATAAAAAAAGTAAAAAATCTTATACACAACCATTCAAAAGTTTTAAAGACATAGGGGTACAAACACTATCTTTTGATGTTATCATAGTATAACTATAATTTACTTATTGTAGTACATAAACATTTCAATAAACGTTTGAGATATATTCAGCTATGAAAAAAATTGTTAAAACAACTTTTTTATTGTCAATTTTGTAATAAATTTAAAAACTTGTTGTATTTCTACCTATTTCTACATCTTTATTAGTGAAATAATTCAAATTTCTAGAAAATTGTTCAGTGTTGCTTGTATAATTGTAAAAAAATTGCCACACTTTTGAAATAAGTAAAAATGTTTTGAATAATATTTTAAATTTATACAAGTATTTGACTTTAAATGAATAACACATTGAAAAAAAAAGCTTTAAAACTAAAGAAGAAATATTTTTAATGAAATAGCATTTTTATTGCCTTTTTTTATAGTTTCCATAAAATACATATTGATATCTTCAAAATTAATCCAACATCTCAAAAGTTATTTAAACTTTAAAGAGCTAAAAACAGCATTTGGTAGCTTGGTTTAGGGTTGCCAAAAACCTGGATTTTGACAATTTAGGCTAAAAAAATCTGAAAAAGTCTGAAACTTTAAAAAGTTTGAAAAAAACTTGGAATTTCCAACAAAAGTCACTAAAAAACAGGAATATTAAACTTTTTTATACGTGTGAAGAAAATAAAATTTGATTATATATGAAAAATCAAAAAGCTTAAACAATTTTTTATATTGTCTTTTTTTTTCATTAAAAACACATTTGTAGTAGCTTTACAGTGTCTTTTCATTGTTATTATAGTTTTTAAATTTAAGACAGTTTTCAACTTAAGTTTATTTTTATACCATAAAAGAACAAAATAACTTGTTTTTTTTTTAAACATGGAAGAAATTTAAAAAGCTTTGAAAAAAATTACAAAAAACCTCCTTTGGTTACCCTGTTGTTTGAAAATATACATTGAAAAAGACTTTTATACCCTCTTTTGCTTTAAACAAAACTAAATATTTCTTGAAATTTTAAAGATTTTTTATTCTATAAAGAAGTAACTTTTAGGTAATACCTAAAGCTTATATAGAAATCAGATTATTTTTAAATACGTTATAAACTAGTTTTAAATGACTAAAAATACTTCTTTTTTGATATGTTTCATAATTTTAACTATAAGTAATAATTTACATGTTTTTTTTAATAAACAAATGTATACATGCTGTGTCAAACATCTCTAATCTTATACTATATAATTTACAGTAACTGGATAATATTCAATAATTTTTTGTATATATACTTTGCTGTGTATTTTTAGAACTAATTAATTATTTATTTATATTATTAGTCATTTTGTAAACTAAAATTACATATATGGTAATTTAACAAATGTACTAACAGACTGTCATTACTGTGAAGCTTATCATCTTTAAAAGTTACATTTTTGGTTATTTTTTTTTGCCAAAAAACCACTTTTAAAAGTTTGATTAATAAAAAAGTCAGTTTGAAACATAAAAAAAGGCTAAAGATAAAAGGATGTTTGTCTTTGTAATTTTATTAAACATTACTTGTAACATGACAAGCCTACTAATATTGTAAAAACAACTTACACACTGCAGGCCTGTCGCTCGGCTACGTGACGCCTTGGAACTCTCACGGGTACGATATCGCCAAGCAGTTCAAGAAGTTCAACATGATCAGCCCAGTGTGGCTGCAGATAAAGAGGAAGCCCAGGGGCAAGTACGTCGTGGAGGGCTGCCACGACATCGACCAGGGCTGGGTCAACGACGTCAGGAGCCTCAATCACGAAGTGCAAGTTTGTGTTTTTCAGTGTTTGAATCAGTTACGTTTGGTTTTGTTTCAAGCAGTGGTTGGGAAGCTTCAAAAACTGTGAAAAGCATTTCATTGACTGTAGTAAAACATTGTGGTATTAAAATTGTAAATCATGTGATGTTCAACAGATACTACTGTTATTTTTATTTAATTGTCTACAAAAATGTAAATTGGATCATAATATTTTAGAAGTTTAAACTACTTTAGAATAAATTACAAGTTATGAATTGTAAAAAAGATTTCTCAACACAGAAAAATCTTTTATATGCACTTGAGCACATTTTAAATAACACTTGGTTAAATGATAAAGTTGTAAATCAAAAGTTTAAGTAATTAGTCTTTAAATTTGAATGTTTGCTCATATAAGTAAGATTTTTATTCGAATTTAAGTTTACAAAGTTATTTTTAATTAGTAAACTATATATTTGTCCTAACTAAAAGTATTTGCTAAATTTACTGGAATTAAAATACCTTATTTAAACAATAATATAAGTGCAAATTAAATATTTTATTCACCACCTGGATTTAGCGTAACTAGTAAACTTTAAATATAACACAAAATAAATGTTCAGTCACTTATGAATATTTAGTTCATGAATGAGTAGCAAACAAAAAACAAATTCAAACTGTACATTTACTCCACATCTCTCTTTCATAGTTCGTTTTGAAATTTAAGTTGAGCTTCAACTTTACACCACGGCTTAAATTTGAATGCAGTCTTTGAGTCAAGACTTTTTTTTAGCCAAGTTCAACAACAAGGTTTTTTCTTAAATTTCCCACTGACGCGCACGCAGGTGGTGCCGAGAGTGCTGTTCGACGGTTGGAGCGAGAAGGACTTCAAGCTGATGACGGGGTCGGAGGACGAGATAGAGGACATGGTGAACGCGATAGTGGGCAAGCTGGAGGAGTACGAGCTGGACGGCGTCGTTCTGGAGATGTGGAGCCAGCTGCCGGCCAAGTTCGTCAGGAGCGGCGTGCACGTCGTCAGCCACTTCTCACAGGTTTGAAATTAGCTGTAGATTTGTTTGTTTAAGTCAAAGTGTAAATTGTAAGGCGTAGATTGATGTTTATCGTTTTGATGTTTCTTGAAGCACAAGTTGAAGAATAGACACCTTGGTTTTGTGAATATTATTTTCCTGATGTTTGTCGCAAATGATTTTTAAGGCTACATAAAAAAGAATAAAAGCTTAAAAAATTAAAACACCAAATAAGTTTTATTATGAATTATAAGAAATTTTTTGTTATTATTAAATCTTTTATTTTAAATTTAAATCAAATTTTGTTTTTATAGATATTTTTACAAGCTGAAAAATTTTAGATTTATTATCTCAGAGTGAAATTAATAAAATTTTAGAAATAAAATTAAGTTTTATAAATTAATTTTCTGAGAAAAAAAAGATTTAGTTTTACAAACAAAGTTTCACTCACTTAATTATCAGAAATAACTTTACGTTTTTAAAGAAATTATGTGAACTTTAATTTAACTTCAATTTAAAAAGCTTTATTTTCTAATACAGTTATAATTTTCATACATTTTCCGTTATATTTTACAAACAGCTTTTTGTAATAATATCCACAATTTATTTAAAATTTTCAAATTAATCGGAAACATTTCACGCAGATATTCCGCCAGAAAGACCTGTCGCTAATAATGGTGTTGCCGCCTCCGCTCTACTTTGAAAACCGCAAGTCCACCATAAACCAGCAGCTGTTCCAGCAGATGGTGCCCATGGTGGACGCGTTCAGCATCATGACCTACGACTACATGTCCACCGCCTACCCGCCCAGGTAATACAGAAGCACTGACACTAAAATACACAAGATATCGAATAGAGTACAGCAAATAGTTTTCAATAAATATAAAATATAGTATACAAAGGCTAAAAATATATTTCGAAGTACTTTTTTTACCCGCCAAGGTAATATGGTGCTTGTGAGTTCTAAAATTAAATGGTAAAATGAGTTGTTAGATATTAGACAGAGTACTGCAAACATGTGCACTAGCTGGTAAATCTTTCGTTATTATAAAGTACGATCTACTAACAGCCAAGCGAAGTTATAAAAAAGAGTTCTAAAATCTAAAATTTTTTAAAAAGCACTGAAAGTTTTTTTTTTTTTTTTCACTTTTTATAATATCAATTGATCTTTGTCAATTTTTAACGGAAATAAAACGCTTTAAATTTTTATTACTCATATACAAGATCATTTATGAAAGTCAATGTTTCATGAAAACCAAAACAAAAAAACAGGTCCGGCCCCACCTCCCCCCTGCACTGGATCGAGTCGTGCGTCAAGCACCTCGACCCCAACAACCTCGCCCGCCCCAAAATGCTCATCGGCATCAACTTCTACGGGTACCTGTACACGCAGCAGGGCACCCGGGCGCTGCTGGGGAGCGACTACGTGAAGCTGCTGAAGGAAAGGAAGACGGAGATCGAGTGGCAGGAGAAGCACGGGGAGCACCTGTGCAAGCAGCGGGAGCGGAGCGGGCAGACGCAGATCATCTCCTACCCGACGCTGCTCTCCGTGCAGAAGCGGCTGGAGCTGGCCGAGAGGTTGGGCGTGGGAATAGCCGTGTGGGACATCGGGCAGGGACTGGACTATTTTTACGATTTGCTTTGATTTTTTTTTTTGGTTCGTTGTTGCGTTTGGCAGGCCGGCCCGCGTTTTGAAATATTTGTTTTAAAACGACTTTGTAGTACTTTTAACATATCAATCACAAATTACTTTTTCTAATAATTTTAAATATAACAAATTTCAAGGTTTCATGGTATAGTTCTCAGTTACTGACATAAATTTGAAAATTAATTTTGTATAAAAGTATGTTTTGATATCGATAGATAATTAAAAAATTGCTACTCAGAGAAATAACTACTCAAATTATTCAATTCACCGTCGGAGATTGTTTTAAAAACATTTTCAAAACGTGAGCCGATCTATCAATCACAACAATTTTATCTCAAGTTTATTTTCGTTATAGATAATTTATAAAACATTCTATTATAATGTAGCGCTTACAGGGTTTTCAAATATTGCTTTTTAGGTGGTTTTATCTATGCACATTTTTCTGTACAACTTTGTTGGGAACCATTGAGTTTTGCTATAATTTATTTCTACTTGGTGATAGTGTTGCTATACAAAGCAGCATTACTGTAAACATTCTAATTTTTGCTTTTGTATTTCTGAAACAAGAACTTTGCAAGTGTAGTCCGAGGTAGCCTTGTTTTAAAGCACCATTTTTTTATAAAAGACTGTTAAATGATACTTACAAATAATACTTACAAGCTGAAATTGGAAATTTGGTAGTTTAAAAAATAATTAGATAGTGTTTGACAATTGAAAAAGGTTAGCTGTATTTTTTGAAAAAAAAAATTGCTCCTTAAACAGAGTGTTATAAACATAAAACGTTTTGTTTTAGTCTTACTTAAACAACCGTTTTTTTTTCAGCTTTGTTAAGTATTTTAATATATCTCGGCTACCCCATTGCTTGTAAACGTGCTTGCAACAAACTTACCGTATATTTTTAAAATTCAACAGATCAATTACTACTTGAAATATGTCGTTAGTAAAAAAAATTTCTCACAAAAACAGCATAAAAAAACTGTAGTACGAACATGTCTGAAGCTTTATTTGTTTTAATTTAGACGTAAGTAATAAAACATGACATCGACGAGAAGCACGCGGGCCGAGACCAGAAGCAGGGCCAAGGACGAGGGCAAGAAGACCATGTCCACGTTGCACAAAGTCAGAAAGTGGTCAGTTTGCAACTTTTTCATGATTATAAATTAAATTAAATTAACCAAGTCAATTCCCACTGAGCCTTTTCGATTCTTATAGCAAAGAGTTATATGAAATTATTATAAGTTATATAAATTATACTGTTGATTTTGAATATCACACGTGTGTACATATGTAGATAAGCCGGTGAGTTATTGATTGTCATTAAAAAAGGTTAACAAAAAATATAGTTTATACGTTCAATGTTTACTAGTCAAGTTGTTATTTTATTTGTATTTTTTATTGTATTTTATTGTAAAGTTAGACAACAAACCGGTCAGTTATTAGTTATTGTTTACAGTTAGGTTTGCAAAGATACAAATCATATTTTAAGCATATAAATAAGTTCAAAAAATGATGATTAACTATTTGTTATTTTTAATCTTTAAAGTCGGACAAAGTTGTTCGTATTGGTAGTATATATAAAATACAAATTTGTTCAAAAGTTTTATCTGAAGTTAAGTTTTTAAAAATTGACTGTAGAACATAGTTTCCCAAAGTGGGCTATTAGTAAATTTAGGGGGTCACAAGCAGCATAATTTGAAACTAACTCAAGATTTTCTGGAGTTGTTGATGAAGAGCAAAAAAAAAGAGTCATTGGCATTTTTAATGGTAGTTTTTTGAGAAATCTTGTTGGAGGGGGCCATATTTTTTTTAATTTCTTCAAAAGGGGCCTTTTGAAGATTTTTTGGAAACCCTGCTGTTGAACAAACACTGTTTTTTTCAAAAATCAAACGGGGAGTCATTTTAAATTAATTTTTGTAAAAAGGTCTCAACTTCAAAAAGTATATCTAACTAAAAAAGCGCAAGTTAGTTCTTATTTAAGTTTTAAACCAAACTTATTTTAGTTAGTTTATTGAATGACTAGTTATGTAAATACCTAATTATATTTATTAATATTACTGCTAAACTGATAAGCAATATTGTTTATTTTGCTTTCTTCGTAACTTAAAGCATAAGGAAATAACATTAGTCCATTTGAAGTAGCTTTATTGAATTAAATTAATATCAAATTATCTTTAACTAAATGAGAATTTTTCAACATAAAAGCTGTAAAATTAGTTCCATTATTTGTAGACTAACTTAACAAATATATATAACTGTGTCTCACTGGATACAAAGTTTATATAATATAGAATCGTATACTTTAAACTTTTTAAGATAACAGCATGTTTTTTACACTACTTGTATTTATTTGCTTAGTTGATAGTAGTTTTTTCAAACTTAATAAATATAAAAAAAAACTATGACTTTTTAAATCATCTAAGTTTTTAAGTTGTTATTAGGGCTGTAAGTTAAAGAAAAAACTATGAAAAAATAATTTATCTTACTTTCATATGCTTATTTTCTTTTCTAATAATTAAATTCAAGTAGAGGTGTTTCGATAAATGTTTTTTGAACAACATATATCATTAAATATTTATATTTTTATTAAAAACATAAATATTTACGCAACTACTTACACAGAAGTAATGAAATACTAGAATTAAATATTTATGGTCTATAAAGTATAACATGTAAGCTCATTAATCTTTCACAAGTTTTAACATTGCCAAAATAATATCGCATAAAAACTAGTTTCCTAAACATTTTTGGAAATAAATTATTTCAACCTTACCAAATTTTAAATTAGTCTTATATTTTTGTGTTACTTGCTTTAAACAAATTTCTATATTGGATTAAATCGATTTAAAGTCGAGTTACTTAACAAACTAATCAGTCTATAAAATAAACTTTTTTTGTTTACTTTTCATTTAGTGAGTTTTAAGTTTTTTTGTTCAGATAATATACTTTTATCATTTATATTAAATATTGAATTTGCACAGCATTATATAAATACCCTCTTTACATTTGAGTAAATCGAGCAAGCTATCTTAGTTAAGACAAGTAAATATATTACATATCATTTTAAAAGCTTAAATTGACATCAGTTTTTAGTATCTTAGAAAGTTTGTTTATAATTTTGAGATATTAAAGTAATATTTGTTATTTAAAATTAAAGAGAATATTTAATCTTATTTTCTTAACTTTAATTACCTCTAAGAATAGAGTAAAAAGCTTGACAATTAATAATATATACAAATTATTATTTTTTTGGTCTAAACTTCTTTTATGTTTTATTAATTTGTAATACACAGTCACTTTTCGCGAATCTATGCACTCATTTGTTTAAACTCTCTCGTTTAGTTTAATAAAATTCTCAAAAAATTAAAATTAAAAAATGTTAATGTTGTTAATTTATTGTATGTAAAAAATTTAAAGCATATTTAACTTAAAAAATAAATAATTGATTGTAGTTTGGCATTTTTCGTTTCAATTGTTCTTTTGTAGAACTTGCTTTACATAGCAAATGCTGACCTTCAATTCTCCTTAGTGCTTTCCAGCACCAGCTACAGTTTTGGAGTACACTACTGGGCGTTACATTTGATGTTTTTCATCAACAAGAAGCCTCGAATCGAAACTCTTCTCCTTTCTCTACAGTTTCATGAACAACCTTTGAAGTCCCAGGCATGTTCGTGGGTTCAACATTGTTCTTGGCCGCTTCAAGCTTCTGTAAAATACTTTGTGAATGTTCAGAAATTGCGTTGTCATCCATTGTAATAAAACTATATACACATAAATAATTTTTGTTAAAAAACTTTTTGAACGAAAACTGTTTTTTCAATGAAAAAAATTGGTCCCCAAACTGTATTTAATCAAATGCATCATAGGAAAACAGCCAATTAGTAGGTATATCTGCTACCTCTGTTTTAGTTACGTTCTCTCGTTTAGTTACGCACTTTTGCTGCGGACACAATGTGCGTAGATTCGCGAGAGGTGACTGTAAGACGTATTAATTTTTCTTATAAATTGCAAAACAATAAAATTATAGTAAAAGTAGAAAAAATATTTATAAAACTTTTATGGTTAGTCTTTGGCTATTCAATTAATAAATGTCAGCCATTGGTTAGTAAGAAAATTGTTTGTTATAATTACTTTTTATTTGCAATTAAATTTCTAGGTTTCTAGAATAAACATACAGTGGTACTACTAGTTGTTGTAACTACTTTTCTAAACATAAAGTTAACTAATACGCTTCACTAAAACTAATTTATTTGTCGTCTGACTAAATGATGTTTTTTTTTTCAAATAGAATTTTGTTTCTGTACAAACATTTTTATCAAAGCATGTTAACCTTACAAAAAAAAAGTTCTACACTATGTGTATATTTTTAAGCTACTAGATTTTTAATTTTATTTATAGCTTGGTAATAGCATCAAATTCAAATTACAGTAGTAGTGTTCATGCTAAACTTAATAACACTGAAGCTAAATTAAAGTGTAAAAAATAGTTTAACATTGTCTAACATGTTTATTACTGATATATTACAAATTAAAATTTTGTTTTGATTTATGACACATAAAATTAAAATTACACATTAAAATCCACCCGACCTTAATAGATTTTAAGTTGTACTTTTACAGCTTCAGAAATTTTTTCTCCTAAAATAAATCTCAAGAAATTTTAAGTATTTACACGTTTATGACCTCACTACAGCAAAACAAAATACTACATTCAAATCAGTTTCTCAGAGTGTATGAATTATATTATATGTTTTGGTTTTAAAAAACAAGTAAAGAGATCTCTTGAGGAGAAATAATGTGTTTATTTTTTCAAGAATTTATTTTACAAACTAAGTTTCGGTCAAAGACCTCGTCAGTGCTTAAATATAAATCTATGTATGAATTATGTTAAATTCCATTTAATTATGTAAATAACTAAATGTATGAATACTGTTAATTTCCAGAATTCGCTGCATGGTATCACTTTATACAAGTTGCAATTAATCATTTTCAAAAAAAGTCAGTTTATCATAAGTTTTACTGATTGCAGGGAGAAGAAATGGGTGACGCTGGCGGAATGCTCGCTCCAGGTGTACAAGTGGGTTCCCGTGGCCGACAGCGAAGTGCAGATTGTTCAATCCAAGTTTCAACGTTCGTTTTGTTTGTTTTTATCATGTAGTTTTAATGTTGCTACGTTTCAAGCTTGTGTTGTTGATAATGTTTGTACAAACACTTTAAATATGTTCAGACTAGAAAAGATAAATATGAATACGAAGTTTAAATTTGTGGCTAGTTGTGTAGCATTGGCTAATCCAAAAACATCTTTAATTAAAATTTTCAAACTAATTGGTTATTTATCCGTGATTCATACAGCAACAATTAAATATTATAAAGTTTTTTTTTTCAAATTTTAGTCAACTAAAAAACTTGAGGTTAATTTATATTAAAATTATTGTTTATGTTGGAGTAGTTTACATTTTTTGTTGTGTACAAAAGTAAGATATTATAACAACATACAAGTATCGTTTACTTTATAATAAGTTCCTTGGATAAATTGAAAAGTGTTCAGTTACTAACTTTTTAGAAAAACAGTTTGAAAATTAACTATCTTTAATTATTAAACAACGTAAGAAATAAATTGGTTGTTTGAAAATTAACTGCATTAAGAATTAAGTTGCATACACCACAGTGAAGAAGCCTGATATTCAGAACATTCTGGACACTGGTGACGAAAGCTCCAGAGATTCTTCCACCGTTGCTTGGCAACAACAGCAATCACGCGAATCTGGTTGGTTGATATTTTTGTGATAAAATTAGCTAATAAAAGTTTGAACGTAGTGTTTCTACGATATTTGAAGACTTTAATTGAGTTATACGATAAAAAATTAAAGACAGGTATTTTTTAAGAATATTATGACTAGATGCGTGTTTTTTTTTAATTTACTGGTTTAGTCTGTTTAGTTTAATGAAAGTAGTATAATTATTAGAATAATTTTTTTTAAAAGTTTTATCATAAACTTAAAGCTTACTAAAAGCTTTGATTTTTAGGTTTGAATCTTCAAAATTGTTAGATTGTTTTTACAAAATACATAAATGTGTTTTGTAACTTAAAAAATAATCATTTGTTGCCAAAACCTGATAGATGTTTGATAGAAATTTTTTTAAAGTGTTACTTAAAAATTATAGGAAATATGTACCATAAATTGAGTATTGTTCCTTTCATATATTTTCTTTATATGACTTAACTAAAAAATTTTTAAACTTAAAAGCATGTGTAGCAAAGAAAGTTTACTAAAAACATCAACTTCTAGAAAACAATTAAAACCCCTTTTGTAGCTAAATTGAACTTTTACTTTCCTTGAACTTTTTTGTTTTTTTAGACTAAATCTTAAATTCAATATTAATGGAATATGTGTTAAAGATGAGGTATACTTGATTTATAATTAGTCTAATTAAGTTGTTATGACATTAATAGTTGTTTATTAAAACAAAGTATACACACAGAAACATGTCTTAGTTTAATAAAGAAAGAGTACTGTGAAAATTGGTATTATATTTTCCATTGAACTTGTTTCGCTAAGATCTCTTTTAGCAAGCGAGCCATTTTAAATTTTAAATAATTTAATTTATTACTACAGTTGCTTTTAAAATGTTTGTTTTACTTTAAAGTAGTCATTCTTGAATAGCTGTTAGTATTAGTGTACTGTGAAATGCTCCTAATGTTTTTGTGAGACTCTAAAAGCTGTAGAAAATCGTACAATATGTTCTACAGTTCACTATGAGTTTTTTAGAAGTTTAATTTAGATACAAATACTTTTTAATAGTTAACAAATGTTTACAAAAAAATTATCAATATTTATTTTATCGCGCTTTCTTACATAACTTTTTGCGTGAAAATAAAAATAAATATCTTCAAGTATTTTTACTCAACTAGGTATTACTTTATTTATTTGTTAAACAAACACTATATTTGCAACATACATCTTTTTACTACTTGTATGATATATGTAAAGTTGGTTGTAACTTAGTCAAAAATATTGTTTTTATCTGCAAAATGATTAGAAATAGTTAAATACACTTTAGCTGATAAAAGTTTCAGTAGTTTTTTCTTCTATGCAGCATTTGTTTTCTGAAAGTTTTTTATGCTTAAGGCGAAGAGTTAATACATAAAAAATGTTTTAGTTTAATTTAAGTCAGTAATTACTTTTTTTTTAATTTTTATATGCTGCGCAGAAATAGCAAACCTATTTTTAACATAAGTTTCAACAGGGTGTTTTTAAAACCTTTTATCCTTGAAAACTATGGAAAGACCTGGAATAATTGACCAACTTTTTATTTAGCAAGTTCTAGAATATTAGAATTTTTTTTTGTCGCTTACATTGATACTGAGTATAATCTCTAATTGTAAACTGTGAATTTAAGTACTTTAACAAACTAATGTATACATGTCAGTAAACAGAAACAGTACATTTTTTTTGTTTTTCCTTCTCATATATTAATTAACAAATTTATAATCTTTGTTAGCTTGTATATTTGGTAAAAACTTCAAGAAGTACTTTAATTAGTTTTTTAAATTATAAAATATTTTTCTTTTAGCTTTTTTTTTGTAAAAACATCTAACTTTTTAAAAACTATGCAACTTTTAAATAATCATTTTACACTTAGATATATTTAACCACAAATTAGACTTTAAGAATATAAAACAAAACTTTATTAAATCGATAATACAGCTTTTGAAATTTATTCATGTTTTATAATTTTTGTAACCTTTAAAAATATATTTGAAACTCTGAACTTTAATTATAAGTACATCAAAGTAATTCTATGCAAATAGCTTAATTATAATACCCAACATAAGTGTTTCATCAAAGAAAAATGCTTTGTAATTTGTGTTTGTTTTGTATACAGCCATATTGCACACTTGGTTCTTAGCATAAACGTAAATATCATCACGTACTTGAACTTTTACTCAAAAAATATTTTGCAATAGTGTTTTAATTAATTTTTGTTTTTTTTTGTATATAAAAACTGTTAATAATACTGTAATATTATTTAAAAGTTTACGAACGCTAACTCTAAAAATATTAAGTAAGTGTCGTAAAATATAATTTTATTTTTATTTTGTGCTGTTGAAAAATAAATGGTTGTGTTTTTATTAGTGCGAATTTAAATATGTATTAATGTTTTAGTTGGCCGTGAAACAAATCAATCTGTTTAAAAAAAAAAAATTAAATTGGTTTTGCTGTCCTTGGTGTCTTAAACTAATTGTCTTGCAGTTTAAAATGTCTGTCCACATTTGCTCTAACTGTTCTTATGTTCTTCCATAGTTTTTACTGAAATATAAGTTGTTCTTATAATTATTTATGAATTACTATATGCATATCTAGAAAGCTTTTTAGTTTTTAAGTATACTTGCTATCAGTCTATATACTTGATTAATAATTTTTTAAAAGCAAGTCGTACAGTAAAACTGTTAAATTATTTATTTATATATTTTCTTTAAGCATTTCACAGTGGGCCCGGGCAACTAGAATTTTTTTTTTTTTTATTTTTAGGTAGAAAGTTAAGGTTCTAGCATATTTAGTGCTTGAAACTAAATTTGAAAATCCTATCTATAACAAAAGTTATGCCAGTTTAAAGATTGTGATTTGAAGGGTTTTTGATTGGTTCACGCTTTGATGTCTTTAAAAATCAAACATCAATGGATGTTTGAAAAACTACTTTAACATCAAAGTATTTTGTTACCTTTTTCAGAGTTAAAAAAAGATTTTTGGGTAATTGTTTAATAAAAAACTCAATCATTAAATTCACTTCAGTCAAAAGTAAAAATACGTTTTGATAATTACTATAAAGTTTAACAAACAGCTGGCACGAGTTTTTTGCACAGTTAAAAACTACATTTACACTAAATTATTATACCATAAGTTAAAATTAGGACAATAAGGAACACAAAAATTTGTCTTATTCGTTAAATTGTTCACTCACGAATAAGGATACAAAACTTTACTTTTGTTTTGAAATTTTTATTCGATTTATAAAAGTTTTTGGTTTCTTCATTAATGTTTTATAAGTATAATGAACATGGATGTATATTACTTCCTCTAAAACCATGAAATTTGCTAACTACTTTTGTAAATTATTTACTAGGTCTGAAACTACATTTATAAGCAATTAGTAAACAGTGTAAATTTTAGTTTTAACATGTTCAAAACAAAAAGTTTCTGTCAAACTAATTAATTTAAATTTGTTATGTATTTTATGTGAAAGTAAGGGTAGTGTTTGTTTTTAAATTTTAAATTGGGGTACCAACTAAATAATCTACAGGGTTCGTATGAAATCTGGAATCCTTGAAAAACCTGGAACTTGAAAAGTTTTGAAAAAAAAAAGAAAAACCTGCAATTTTAAACTACGTCTACATGTATGCTCAAATTAATTTGGTTTTTATTTAACTTTTTATCTTATTCAATTTTCTGTTCAAATTTGTTGTCACTCTCTGAAGTTTTATAAATGTTTGCCAGTTTATTGTCGATTGGGAAGTTATTTTTGCACAAGCCGTTTGCATGGTTTTTAACAGTTTTAAAATTACGTCATAACGTATTTATGCTTAAGTTTTAAACTTTCATTTGGGTGTTTTGTGCTTTATTTTGAACTTGTTTTGCAATTAAGGAGTGCGTAGGCACGAAATTTGAGTTCTGCAAGTTTTCAAGTCTTGTAATAAACTTTTTTATTAAAAAAACCCTTAAGGTGGGCTATGTGTTGATATTTTTGATTTATTAAGTTAATCAACCTATTTATATATACAATGTATATTATCTATTTATAAATGGATTATTATAAATTTTAATTAAATTTACCACCATCTAAAACAAACAAGTAAGCTCAGCTTTTTGAAAGTTATAACTCTATTACAGAAGTATATTATAGAATAGTTGTCTAATGAGCTTTTTACAATAGTAGTTATTTAGAAATATTCGCATCATTTCTTTTTATAGCTATTTTATCCTTGAAAGTAAAAAAGGAAATTATTTATCAAAGTGAAAAAGAAGTTTAAGTTATAATGCAGAAAAATTGTTAATATATCTTTCTCAGATATTGGAACATCAGTGACCAGTATACTACAATAAGTTCATAAGACACACACTTAGAAAAACACTAAATATAATTCGATCAATTCTCTTTAGTAGAGTACAATGATAACAAATGATAAGATTTTACACATTTATATAACAACCAAGTAATCATAAAGTAATCAAGAGATTAATAAAAGACAAAAGCAATTAGTAAAAGTTAAAACCAAATAAGTCCATTTTCGTTATAATTGATCTACAGTAAAACTAAACATAAATAAATAAATAAAATGAAAACAATTCTTATAAAATGTTACGAAAATAAAGAAACAGTATAGTCAAAATCTTTTTACTTACATAAAACAGGTTTCCTTAAAAAATACAAATGATTTCTAATTTAATTAAATCAAAAACATTACTACAAATTTTAATAATTTTAAATCTATCTATACTATAATTTTTTGCACAAGTTGGATTATTAACTAAATGTTCTGAAATAGATGAACGTTTGGATTTATTAATCTCTTGATTACTTTATGATTACTTGATTACTTGGTTGTTATATAAGTGTGTAAAATCTTGTTATTTGTTATCACTGTACTCTACTGAAGAGAATTGATCGAAATATATTTAGTGTTTTTGTAAGTGTGTGTCTTATGTAACTTATTGTAATATATTTTTTTTTTTTTTTTAAGTTTAATGTTATTTTAACACTGTAACTAATAGACTCACATGTTCATCAATCGAATAAGTAATTCTTATTAGTTAGTTCATAAAATATTATTTAAATAAAAATTATTAAATGTTCAAATTTATTTCTATACTTAAAAAAAATCAATAATCTAATAAGAAGTTATAATATCCAACTGTTATTTTGTTCACTTATTTTGTTTTAGGACTAGGAGATTTAAGTTTATTTTTCTTTAACTTTCTATAAACTTAGTTGTAGAAGTAAATTCACATGTTTAAATATTTGATATATGCTTACCATATTTATATTTTAAAATATATATTTCTAGCTGACCTGAAAAGAAGCGCTCCGACGCCACCCAATGACGAAAACGTTGCCAAGAAGCCGAAGATCAACTGAGTTTTGTTTTCAATAAAATCCAAAATCGTCGCAGTAAATTCAGTACCAGGGATTTTGCACAAAAGTATATTTAGTCGTTTGCAGTCTTGTACATTTTCATCATCGTTTTAAATTACTTAAGTGTTTTTGTGTTTGTTTGTTGTTTTATTAAGCGCAGATTAAAAAAACATAACTTGGAGATTCCTACGCTTATTGTACCCATATAATCGAAATGGGTGTAAGTAGGTAGGCTTGTTAAAAGTTTGATAAAGTTTTAACCTAGCTTCGATTCTCCAATTTGTAATTTCCTTAATTTAGTTGATATGCTCAACTTTCAGGTTTAATTAGTTTACCAATGAAATTTTAGTTGTGATTATGGTATTGCTCTTGTATTTACATAATAACGTAGAGTTGTCGTTGTATTGTCGTCCAAAATAAAATTTGTCGTGATAAAAACTTAAGATTAAAAAACTGTTTTTAAAAAAATAAATAAATATAGTTTTCAAAACGTGGCTGAACTACTATTTATTTAAATATATTTTTTATTTTATAACCAAAAATCTTAATACCAAAAATATTATAAAAGTACTATTTAGCAATGCATGGTAGTTCAGATTTTAAAAATGAAGTTGTAAAATTTTGACTAAGCAAATAAAACTCAGTAAATTTCTATCAGTACGTTTTTGTAAAACTCGTTCTTATTTTTAGTTTGAGTAAAAAACTAAAAGCTTCAAAATTGTTAGACCTTTTTATAAATCAGTTTCTATCTAGTATGCGGTCAGTTTAAAATGATGTTATTATAAGTAGTTAAGTATCGCAATTATATTATTTTTGTAATATTTCCTTGGATATTTGATCATGCTTAGATTGTGTTATAAAATATTATATTTACAAGTTTTTAAGATATACGGTAAAAATCTGTAGTGCAAATTAGGTAGTAAAATATGCATATTTGTAATGTATTTGAACAGTTTGGTTCCTAAAATATTTATCCATATTCGCCTTAAAAATGAAATAAAAGCTTTTTTTTAATTATTAAAGTTGATAAGGAAAACAAATTAGGAGTATTTCATACAAAATGTATTAAAAACTATATACTTTTGGTTAGTAATAAGCAAACAGTTTTAAGTGTTTTTTAACCTAACATTTAAATGTCAGTTGAGAATTTTATTTCTAACTGTCGTTATAGATTTTTAGAAACATATTTTTTTGATTATCAAAATTTTAAGCTGAAGTAAGATATTGCATCATAAAAATTAACTGCAACATTTTAGGCTCAGCCATTACTTTTTCGCTTAAAAATCCTTTCCACTTTTTGTGGTTATCAAAATAAAATCTTTACCTCTATACTAGCACGAATATTTTGTTAATTTCATGGACCTTCTGATAAGTTTCAGTAAATAATGACAAAATTTTAACTACCCTGCACGCTAAGGTAAACAAATTACTTTATTTATTTTTAAATGGGTTTAAAATGATTGCACATACTACGTATGAATATTTCCTTTTAATTTTTATAAATAAGTAAAACAATGTCATTTAACTTCTTATTTAATATAGCATAAGTAATGTACTTTCTTGTACAAAAACTAATCTTAGGTCCACCAACTCTTGTTAAAAGTATTATTTGAAATACATGAGTATCATATACTAAAAGTTATTTGTTTGAATCGCATAACTTTAAGATAAACATACAAAAACTTTTCCTTCGTTTAGCTCCGTATTTATTAGATAAATGCTTAGTATGGTAAAAATCTATCTGCATAACTACTTTTTTAAAACTATTATGATATTTTAAATAATGAATTTAAGTTAAGTTTCATAGCTTGCAAGTTAAAGTACGGTTTTAATTAACTGAATAGTATACTAAAAAATTTTAAAAAGTACTAATAAGTTTTAATGATGACTTATTATATTTTACTAAACTATAGTTTAATAAAGTTATTTTAATAAAAATAGTACCGCCGAATTTCGTATACTATAGTAAAACTTCTTTTTGTTTAAGTAAATAACGTGTTTTTTAAACAGTGAGCATAGAAGAAGGTTATTCTGATAAAAAATTATAACTTTATATTTTTCTTTGTTATATTAGTAAAAATTTAATTAACTAGCCTTAGCTCTAAAAGTTTATAACAGGTAGAGTTTGTGTTGACCCTTTTTTTCAAGTACAAATTATAATAAGTTTTATCTAAATAATAATACATGTATTGGTATGAAACTTTTAATTTTAAAAAGTATTAAAACAGTTTTTTTATCATATGCGTCTATTAAATTTATTTGATGATAAGTACTTTTTTTATTTTACAGACGTTTGTTTGCTTATAAGCTTCAAAACTAACTTAAGCAACTTTTAAATAAAAAAATAGTCACTAAATGCTGCAACAAAAAATCTTAATAATTATATATAATAAATAATATAATTATTTTAACAATATATATTATAACGTATTTAAGGGTTTAAGTTCTTATTTACTTCCTTATTTTTCTATCAACAAAGTAATTTTTTTAGTATTACCTAGCTCACAAAAAAAAAGTGGTTTTAATGATATATGTATATATAAACACTGCTATTTCACTAAACGATTAGAACTCGCCGAAAACCTTTATATTATAACAAACAAATGTATAAATCTAATAATGCACTCCTGTAAGACAATCCTAACAGATAACAATCAAACCTGGGGAATCAAGTTCAAACCAACTGTTTAATGTTAGCATGAAGTCATTAAACGGAGCAGAAATCTGCGGTTTGATAGGCTTGATTCCGCTAAAAGAAATTGATAAAAGTAAGATGACTATTGAAAACGAATTCGTATTACATAAAGATGACGGGCTAGGGATAACAAGAAGCAAGTCACCCAGATCAGAAGAAAATACTGCTAAATACCTTAATTGTTTTTAAACAAAACAGGTTTGAAACAACAATAGAATCATGATTGTTCAAAACAGAATTTTAAGATGTATCCTTTACAAATCAAACTCAAGTTATAAACCTTACAACTTTAAACACAATAAAAAACTAATGTTTACTCCTGATATTTTATAAAACCTTTTTACTAAAAAAACTACTTTATTGCTTTTTTACATACCTTTAATTCCAAACAACGTTACGGCAACCAAATTATGTCTACGATTAAAAAAAAAAGACCTGTATAGTTTTATGTTGATGTTTTACTGGAGCTAAATAATTTTATAGCTTTTTGATCTAAGTAGTATCATAATGTTAACATTAAAAATGTAATTTTCTTTAACATAACTAAGTATACATACTTTACTTTAAATTAAAAAACTAACATCTTTAAAATATAAATCTAATTAGTTATACAAAACTTCTTTTAGTTAGTTAACCATCCAGAATGTACGGTTGTTTTGTTCTCCAAAACACCAAACTATTTTTAGTAAAATTTTAATAGTCTACAGCTGCCAATCGTACATTCTTTAATTATAATAATTATTTGCTGAAAACCTTTAAACTTATAAGCATTATAATTAACTTAAATTTTGCTTTTTTGTGAAAGTTTAACACTAGTTTTGCAATTTCTCATTTCATTATTAAAAGTTTACTTACAAAAACGTTTGTACTTATTTAAAAATAACTAAAACATAGTTTTATCTTACACATGTACTTTATTCAAATTTGCTTTATAGCCAAAGTAGAGCAACATGCTTACGATACAGTCCTGGACAAGACGTTAAAAGGTATCCGTGGTGACGACTCGATAACCGAAAGGTTCGTCGTGCACCAGGTCCCAGAACCAAATGTTTAGAGCGTCTTTGTTTTTAACGTTCAATAAACTAAAAGGTATAAAACAAAAAGTACGTACTTGTAGTTACTCATTCATCAAACAACAAAATCAATTGGGCACTATTCAATTAAAAAGTCAGACACATCAGCAAATTTTACTTTCAAGTTGGCAGATAACAACTTCCTGCATGAAGTGTCCCCAACCCGTCCCACAACGCAGTCCACCTTCACGCCGTGTTGGTGAATTTATTTTTCCTCCTCGTCTGTAACACCCATCAAATCGTCCCCAGACCGCTGCCGTTGGCTGTCGAAGCTGTTTTTAGGAATTTGCTGTTTCAACAACAACATTTTTTGAAGAGTTTTAAAATTTATAACTTTAACTCTACAGTGAGTTAATGTCAAAGTTTATTTAGATTTAGCGGTGTTGTATTAGCTACACCTTGAAATATGTAAACAAACTATTTAAAAGTTATGTTTGTGTTAGTTTTTTTCATATTTTAAGATACATAACATAAAATATTGAACTGCGATTCTTTTTTGTTGGAAGAAAGTACTTGGCTTTGTGACTGAGTGCTGGTCTATAGTAGCAAAAAAAAAAAAATTGCAACTACGGCAATTTTATAATAGACTCTTAACAAGAAGGACGTAACAACACCTACTACATTACTATAAAAACAGTAAGCTTTATTTGATCATAAGCGTGTAGTATCTACATAAAGTACAAAAAGTAACTGATGACATAAATATAAACTGCTCTTAAGAGCTTTAAGTGTTTTAGCTTTGTAAAGGCTTTTTTTTTAAACAATCGCAATTTATTTTGTCAATAATTTTTTCTAAATTCAAAGCAAAAAGTTAGTACAAAACAGGTCATGTGTTTAAAAAATTTAAAACTTCATAGTACATAATGCAAAGATGACTTTAAAGTTTACTGTTTTGTTTTACATTCAAGTTAACAAGCTTATGCTAGGTTTTCTACATCTGAAATTGTTTTTAAGCTTCTATTTAAAAAGTTTCAATTACTTTATTAATTTACTGATCTACTTGATATAACCTGAGAAACTTATCACCTGTTTCACATACTGCACTATACCGCCCTCCAGTGACAAACACTTGCGCCTTATTAAGTGCGTTGCTTTCGCTAATGTCAGTATGAACATCTTTCCAACACAATTTTCTGAATATTTTATGCACTTATACATAAGTGTGTTCTCATACTAAAACTGTTTTGAAAATAAACTTATAAGTTTTTAGAAAAAAATGCACTGAAAATTTTCAAACGAAATACAGTTATTTGTTTAAAAGCAGTTGCTAGTTTTTTCTCAAAGTTGTCCAAAAAATTTAACATCTGAGAAAAATGTATCACTGATTTATTGATTATGACAGAACATTTGTTGTGGTTTTACTGAGTTTACAACTTTTTTTTAATACTTGGTATTACTTCATTTTAAATCTTTTAAGCTTAAAAACATTTATTTTCATAAACCAAAACAGCATAAACTATAATAAGAAAATTCTTTATTTGTAACAGTAAACGAATATTTGAAACTATTTAACAAGAAAACAGCTTAGTTAGTTGCTAATCTAAACTAACCTTGAATGAGTTGGTGTAGACTTCTTAACACGAAGCTGAAGCTGTAAAATATACAAAAGTAGTTACAAAATTTATCCGCTTTTTTATTATTAACATCAACGTTAAAGTGGTGTATTTGATGGTTTTAAACATATATTTTATTAAAAATTTATTTTAAAGTCATTAGCCTAAAGATAAACTTTTGAGCTGTTTAATTAACATTTTTGTTTATTTAATGAGCTTAAATTAGTTTAAAAACTTTTTATTTTGTTTTGTTTTACTTCGCACAGCTTGCGCTACCTTTTTATAATTTAAATGTTTTTTCAAATTCAAAACAATTTATTTATCATAAAAAATTTCATGTTTTTTGTTTTTACATCGAACAAGTATAAATAAGCTTTAGTTATATAGGTTTTAAAACTTGATTATATAATGATATAAAATGTTATGTGATAACTGTCACATGCTGGTGTCTTAAACAACATTATAAGATATGTTTAGCAAATAACCCAAGTTTCTTTGTGTTTGCATTTTAAAGTTATTTACGATAAGTTATTAAAGTTAACAAACAAAGAAGTATCAAAGAAGTATTAAATCAGTCCTGTACATATCAAAACTTAAAAAATGTCCTTTTTTATTTACAGTTTTTGCTAAAATAATTAACAAAAACTAAGTTATTTAAGTTATATCGAAAACTTTTATTGAAAAAACCTAAAGTAGAAACACATTTATGTATTGGATTTCGAGCAAACGTTAACTGCAACTCTACTAGTTTCTACTGCTTGATTACTTTGAAAACTAATCATTCGTATGAAATTGAAAAATAAGATACTTTGTGTAAAAAACATTCTTTTGTTTTATAACTTTTGTGGAATAAAATTAAAGTTTTACACTTTCTCATATAAAAAATTGTGTTTAAAAAAAAAACTATGCAAAGAGAAATTTTTCTCCATGTACTGAGTTTAATAATTAACATTTGTAGAATAAGGTCCTTGATTAAAATGACAAAAATAAAAGTTTATTTCTTGGTACGGACCACAAAAATTAAATTTAGTTCGTATTTTTTTGAATTTAGTACAACAGTTTAGTTTCTAAAGATAAGTTTAGCAAGAAAATTAAAAATATAACTTGAAAAAATGTTATATAAATCAATATTTACTATTAAAATATATTTCATTTAACATAAAATTATTATTAAATTGCAGCCTACTTTGATAGAATGAAACTTTATTGCAAATATTTTTGTACTAATTCATTTTGTTTTTTTACAAACAGCGATCCACCAATGGGTTTTAATCTAAAAAAGTTTTCTTTTGTTCTTTGTAAGTACTTAAATGCTGTAGTCAAAAGGAGCCCGTAATATTTTATATAGTGTAACTTATTTGCTATAATATTAAAAAATAAACTACGTTAAAAATAGAAAAACTCAGTACTGAAATTAATTTCAAAACTTTTATTTTTATTTTATACAGATACTTCTTAATAAATGTTTATGCAAGTTAGGTAGCTTGTTTTGAAACACAAATGTGCTTTTTCATGACTTTGTGGATAAAACTGTTTTAGTTGTTTACAAATCATATTTAGTAATTTACACAAAAAGTTATTTGTAAAGAAAAGAAGTTAAATAGTAATTTATTTTTAAATATTTAAGTAACTATAAAATAAATCAGAAAATATTCTTGCTTCAAAATTTGCTTCATTGAGACAAAATAAACAATTACCTCGTTTACCCTAGTTGTTATAAACTATAACACTTTACAATTTCAAGGGAAATAAATATGTAGAAGTTTGTAAAGTGATTTAAACTCTTAAGTTTATTCTCAAAAAATTTAGTCATTGTTTTATATTTTACTGCTACAAAGCATAAACAATCTATCTTAGCAATTATAAAAAATCAACGCTAACATTAATTTTCAAATAATGATTAAAAAAAATTAACATTATTTAACTCGAAAATGTATAAAACAAAAGAAACACAATAACACTTTACAATAACAACTGTAGGTTTTAAAAACGGTTAGATGGAATACTTTAAATGAAGTATGTTTTTATTTTCTATAAGCATAAGTAAAAACGAACTTGTTTTTCTTTAGAAATGAATTTTTATAAGAATAAAATATTTAATTTTGAGAAAACTAATTTAAGTTTTTAGTTTTGTTTTATAACTTGGTTCAATACAAGCTCACATAAAACAAAAAGGTTAAATTTTATATTAGCAAGTTCCACGACCATTCAAATTATAATAATTCAAATTGTAAAACCTTTAATTATGTTTAAATTTGTTTTTAATAAATATTGTTTTCAAACTTTTTTTTAATATTGTAGCTTTGCTAATTACAACAAATATAAAAAATAAATTTTTTAAGATTTAACTAATTAGAATTTTAAAACATATTTGCTTTGAAAATTGTTTTTGATAAGTTTACTTTTTATTTTATTTTTTGGTTGTCATAACCTTATTAGTTTGACCAACAAAACTACTTTAAAAATATGTTATTTTTTAAGATGCGGATTTTTGAGCTTCTTTTTTAACAGTGAATTGTTGTTAATAAAATTTTCATGTTATTATTTGAATGACAGCAGTTAGAGAAGTAATTTAACAGTGCAAAAAAAATGTTCTTATTTTTTCGTAAAGTTAGAATCTTATTTATTTTGTTAAACTAGATGTATAAGTAAATAAACAAATAAATTACAAAAGAAAAAAACATGCTCAATACAGAAAAACAACAAAAAGTTGTTTTTTTTTAATATAAATTCTTAAAGCATTTAAAAAATTATTTCATAGACAACTAATGTTATAGAATATATTGTTTACTTAAAGTTTCGTGTTTTAAAATAAAATTACAGTTTAGAATTTTTCTTCGAGTTAAGCTATCGCTGGTAGTTATTTAAAACTTTCTTATAAAACTTTTTGACTTCCTTATTTATCTTTTAATTACTTAGTTACACTGAGCAAATTTTGTTAAATTTGAAAAAAGTGTATTTTCTTTATTGTTAAACATTGACACTAAAAAAACATATTTAAGTTTTTTTTGAAAACAGGTTTGTTTGGCACAACATAAAATTTATGTACTGCTGCACTATTTATATAATTTACACATATTTAAAATAATAACTATTTTTTGTTTATTTTTTGTTACAATATAAAAAATACTTTAAAACTTTGAAATGAAGTTAAGTAAAGAGTTACGATACAGGTCTGATATGTTTCTAATTTTAAATTCAGATACTAGTTTTGAGCAAAAAAAATAAGAACCTTAATTTGAGTTGATACAAATAAAATTTTATTTGTTTATAATTAATACATATTTAAGATTTTAATCAATAAGTTTAAAATTGATATATATTCTTTATTGAACGACAAAAACCGCTCAAAAAGTGTGGTCAAATGATCTGGTGCACGAAAAAACCTCTCGGTTATCGAGTCATACACCAGAACAGTTTAATGTCAAAAACAAAGGCATTATTTAAATAACTGTTTACTTAGAAAAGTTAAAGTTACTATAAAACTATTGTAACCTAAGAAAAATTCAACGCACTCGAGCTTTATGGCAATGAAGAAAAAATACTATAAATACTTAATTCCACTGTTTAAATTTTTTTGACTTTTAACTAGTTGTTAAAGACTAAAAACCAATTTAAGAAATAAACTAAAACTAAAATATACTTTCTGTAAACAAACCAATAATTTTTTTTTGATTCAAACACCCGTTTTAGACAACAATAAATATTTTCAAAATACATGGCAACTAGAAACAAACATAAAGTCTAAGTTTAAAATTATTATTAATAACCGGTTAATTTTCTACAAATTAGCAAGTGACCGAAATCGTTACAAATTTCTTTTCAATAGTTTATGCAAAATACTGTTTATTAACTTTTTTTTTGCACTTGATTAAATTTCCAATTTAATGTTTTGTTTCTTAAAGGCACGAAATTCGAAAAATCTTTGCTTTACAAACTTACGTGGCAATAATCACCGCTCTCTTTGGTGGCGCTGTTCGTAGTTTCTTGTAAAGCATGCTGACACGTAATGTAGAAACAGATTTGTAAATTCGAATTCTTGCAGCTTTCATCACTAAGCAAGCAGGTTGAAGGTTGTTAAAATAGTTGAGCTTCTGTTAAGATGTCAAACTCTTTTGGTAATTTTTTAAGTCTTTCACTAATTTGAACAATGTTTTAACTCCTGGCTGTGTTTTATTCTGTTTTTATTATAAGGATGTCAATTTAAAGTTCTAAATTGAAGCTTTCTTACTTTAAGTAAAGTAATTTAACTTTGAATGGTACTAAACTGATTAAGAATTTATTATTTGTGTTTAAAACAGACATGGGCTATTAAAAAAGGAACTTTTATTACTATATGAATCATTTTTACTTTCTAGTAAAAAAAAATTAATATTTTTTAAACTTGTTTTTATATTTCAAAAGCTAATTAAATAAATAATTTCTTAAATTGCATGTTGTTATACAGGTTATGCTAAGGATAAACAGTTTATTTTCTTCCTCCTCAAAAAAACAAAATAAAACACAGATTTTAATTAATAAGAGTTGGTTTGCAAATTGACCTTCAAATTAAATCTTTTAGAAGTGTTTTAAAAGATTAAATTCAATAAGTTTTATTCCAAACAAATAAAGTATATGGTTTAAGTATCTAGCTTTTAAAACTTTTAAAATTTTTATTCTAAAAGCAATATTACAGAAACTGACATAAGTTTATATTATATAAAGTAGAGAGTGTACAATTATCTTTTATTAATTTAAATAAATTATAGCCATAGGAGGTGAAGGGGTTAATTGCTTTTACAACTTGGTTTTTTCTTGATGAGTTTTAAATGAGCTACAAGTTACTTTTTACAAGTTTTAATATTCAACTAATTTTTGATTTATAGCTGGTTAAAGTTGTTTATTACATTTGGTTCCTTATTGGAAGAGAAAACTTTTTTTTTGTACATGTGTTGGCCATAGATTTCTATTTAGCAATTTTCAAATCAGAAAATTTTTAAAGCTTTCATTAGGATCCCTAGCCATCAGACCACATTTTGTTGGTAAATACATTAAAATCACATAAAATTTATCTTTTCCTATGTTTTTTAAGATAATTGCTTCATTTTTCAGTAAATGTTCCTTGCAATATTTATAAAATTCTATAACAAGAAAGTTAAGTTTTTGATTAAAAATAAATGTACTACATATTTAGAAAAAATAGTTAATTTTTTCATATTTTTTGACATTTTTAATAAAAAAATTAGAATTTTAAAAATATTTCAAATAAAATTTTCAGAATATTTAGGTAATTATCTCAAAATGCAAGAAAATGGATAGATTAAAATAGACTTTTGATTTTTCACTGTTTTAGTTTTCTTCTCCCATAATGGACTCTTTGTACTCTCCCACTTAACCAGCTGTATCTTAAAAACTAGTTTAATTATTTAAATTCTGTTTAAAGCAGCTTGTAGCCTAGTTAAAACTTAAGAAAATAAGATGAAGTTGTAAAAAAGTGATTTAATCACTATGGCCTTGAAGTAAAACTTATAAATTTAGTAAGATCCACTCTTTTTAGGTCATAGTTTTTTAAAACCTTTAACCATTTCAAGTTATTGTTTTTATTAAGTCACTGAAATCTGATTATGTAATTTCAACTATTGAAATTGTTCACCACAAAATTATTATTGTGACATTTCAACAGTTTCAAAAAAAAAGTCAATTTAGCCACATATTATTTTAGTAGAAATTTAAATTTTATTAGAATTAGAAAACAACTTATCAAAAAATTAACTTCTTTCTTTTTTTCTATTAATCCTAAATTTAATGTTCCTTGCATTAAAAATTTATTATAGAAATTTAAATATAAAACAAAACAAATATAAAGGAAATACTACTTACTTGATAAATTTTGTATACAATCTTTAATGTTTATTTATAAAATAATATTTAAAAACAATTACTTATGTACTATTGGAGTAGATAAAAAAATCTTTACATAAAGAACTCATTGAACTCTTCACCTTTGTACTCTTAATCCTCAAAAACTATTGAAAAAATTGACAAAAAGCAGCTGGTAGATCATTGGTCTTTAAAATGAGTTCTAAAACTGAAATGTTAGCATTAATTTTTATAAAAGTAATAGTGTTTATAAAATCTTAAGCCTAATAGAAATAATTCATGTTTTGAAATTAAAGGCTTTTCAACAAATTAGTTTGTAATAAAAGTATTTGCTTTGAAAACATTGCAAATAATGTATTTACTACCTCAATGATAGTTGAATATTAATTTTGATTTAGTTAATATATGATATTTGCATATAGTTTTTCTCTCAAAAAAATGTATTTGATATACTTTTAATTGAAAAATTTAAACTAGACATCTTTACCTGGGTACGGGTCAGAAAAGCACACTTTAGCACAGAGTTTCATTTTAGCACGGAGCAACATTTTAGCACAAAATGACATTTTATCACAAAGTTTATTTTGCAATTTTTTCTTTGCTTAAATAACATTTGTACTATAATTTTTTAAAATCAAATAACAAACTATGCAACATGTAAACTAAAAAGCTTTAAATGAGTCAAAAGAATAGCTTTAATTAAAATTAAAACAAGGGTAAATTCACAAACTTTATTAACTTATTTTACTGTATAACTTTAAATACTTTTACTTTAATTTGATCCTTTTACTTTTAAGTTTTTGACATAAAACTATTTTTATAAAGCTAGCGATATAAACAAGCTCTAGGATTTTTAAAACTTTTTAAAAGGCTTAGATTAATTTTAACAAGGTTAAACTATTTATTAACAGGTGAGTTAAATATAGGTTAAAAACTTACTTATTTCAATCAAAATACATACAGCTTTGAACATGATAATACATAAGGATTTTAAGTTCCTCTTATTTCTATAAGCACCATCTCCTAACATTTTTATCCTTATCTACAAGTTATAAAATTTATATATAGACTACTATCAAGGTAAACAAACTTAATTCAACAACTTTTTCTGTTAGTTTTTGTTTAATTTCCATTGTTTAAAACTTGAAAAAACAGCTTAATTTAAAGTGCTCCTAGTACAAACTTAATTTCAATTTTTTTCAACATGATACTTTCAAAAGTTTTAGAACTAATTTTCACATTTATTTATTTGTTAACTTAATGTTTATAAAATAATAAAACAATATTTAAATGAACATTCTAAAACATTTAAATTTTTTCTGTGCAAAAGTGACACTCCTAAAATGACGCAGTACTTTTCTGACACCAACCCTCCTTGCCTATAAAAAATTGTTTAATCAAAAATTTGATTGAGATAAGAAATATTTTCTGGTTAATAAAATAAAAGTTTTTCCTTAAATTTTTTTATTATTTTTTTACACTATTACATTACTATATAAGCTATTTTAATCTTGAAAAATAAAAGTTTTCATATTAGATACAACTGGCTTTTAATTAAAAAACTGTAAAACAAATAAATTTACTACAAGGTTATTAAAGCTTTTATAGCTTTTAAAACAAAAAAAAAAGAACTATATAGATTGAAGTTGATATAATTATTTGCCCTATTTGTTTATTCAATATATTGCCTACTTTCTTAAAAATTAAAAAACATAGCTGACACAATTTTAATTTCTTAAAATTATCAACAACCAATTTTTCAGTTATGATAATAGAATAAACCAAAATGGGAAAAGTAGGTTTTATTAGACTGACACCTGAGAGACAACAGATTCTGTTGAAAGGATTAATTCTTGCACTATGCTGCATTTTAGGTGAGTTTCAAACTTGTTTAGTAATACATGAATACAAAGTAGTGAAAGTAATCAAGTATTTTATCAAAGGTTATTAAGTTTAGTTTAAACGATTTAACAGTGTAATTTTACTGATTTTTTTAAAGTTTATTTAAAGTATATCTTTTTAACAGCCTTCAGTGTCAGGCTCTTCTCAGTGTTGAGATTTGAGAGCGTCATTCACGAGTTCGATCCCTACTTCAACTACAGAACAACCAAGTTTCTCACTGAAGAAGGATTTTACAACTTCCACAACTGGTTTGATGACACTGCATGGTACCCACTCGGTAGGATTATTGGTGGTACCATCTATCCAGGTTTGTTTGAACACACTATTTTATTTTACAAATGTTAAATTAGTATTAGTTCAATTGTATTCAATTGTTTCCTATTTAGTAGTTTTTAACTTTTAGTATAAGATTTTTTATTATTATAAAGTTTATGTTGAAGACGTTATGCACAAAATAAACCTTTGTAAAAAAATTGTTACTTATTTAGTTTTTGAAATTTTTTATATGTAGATTTTTTTTTGACAAATCGAAAAATTTGCCAGTATTAATTAAAATCTAACTAATAAGAAAAAAGTTACAACTTTGAGGTTTATTTGTAATATTTAAACTATTTTTTAAAAGAACTTGTTATAAAAAAAATAACTTTATGTTTTTTTGGGTTCATTCTTTTTAAGCCATTATTAAAAACCAATTATATATTGCTTAAAATAATAACATTACTTTTTTTATTAATAATAAACCTATAAAATTTTCAAGCACATGTATATTGTCAAAATATTCAATAATTATAACTCATAAAAGAGTGTTGGTATAAAATTTTATTTAAGTTTTTGTGCCACAAGTTTTGTTTACTTACAACTTATTAACTGAAATTTTTCAGGACTAATGATGACGGCCGCGTTCATATACAAGGTGCTCCACTTCATCAACGTCACCATTGACATCAGGAACATGTGCGTGTTCCTCGCGCCCCTGTTCAGCTCCTTCACCACCATCGTCACCTTCTTGCTGACCAAGGAGTTGAGCAACACGGCCGCCGGTCTGCTCAGCGCTGCCTTCATATCGGTCGTCCCCGGGTACATCTCCAGATCCGTTGCTGGTTTGTTTTCTGTTGTAATGTGTTTTATATAAAAAGAGAGATCTGTACTTGATTATTATTTTATTAGCTTAAATTAGGTTGTGACTGGTTGATTTTGGAAAAAACTAGAAAGTTGTACAAACTGTTTTTGTTTAGCATTTTTGTTTTTAGTAAATTATTTTACGTAAGAATATTATTTTTATACATAATATAAATTTTAAATTTGTTATACTTGTACAACTATCTGTTTTAATTTTTTGCCTATTTGAATTAAGAATTTTTTTAATCATTAATGTTATATTGTTTAGAGAAGACTTACTATTCTTTGTCATCATTATAATTTAAGGCCATAGGGGGGGGTCCACTTTGTTTTTTACAACTTGATCTTATTTTGTAGAATTTAATCTTAGCTATCAGACACTTTTAACCGCTTAAAAAAACTCAAAGTAACTTTTGAGATATAAGCGATCAAAGAAAGGGCGTTCAATAGGTTCCTTATGGAAGGCAAAAACTAAAAATGCAAAAAAAAACTATTTCACTAAAAATCTATCTCCTCCTTCATTTTTTGAGTAATCTTTCTCAAATTTTTACAGAATGTGTATCATTAAACTTTAAAGAGATCTATTGTAGGAATTTTTTTAATTTTGAGTAAAAAAAAAAATATTGTCAAAAAACTACCCTTTTTTCTAGTTTTTTGTGGATAAAATTTTTATTTTTCAAAATTTCAAAAATTCCAACATTCAGATTCTTCAAAATATTAAAAGGAACATTTCCTGAAAATTTGAAGTCTCTAGGTCAAAAAATGAAGGAGGAGATAGGTTTTTAGTGAATTTTAAAATTTCCGAGAAAATTGACCCCAAAAAATGTGCGGTCCATACGTTTATATTGGAAAATTTTTACAAAAAATTAAATATCTCAAAAGATAAATGATATTTTTGAATTCTATAAAAACTGGCTTATAGTTTGTACTTTAAGCTTTCATATAAAAGCCAAAGTTAATTTTAGTAAAAAAAAATGTTGGACCCCCCCTATGGCCTTAAGTCTTTCAGTTTAGACATGAAACTATGACACATTTTATATTTTCAGGATCTTATGATAACGAAGGTATTGCCATCTTCTGTATGTTGTTCACATACTATCTGTGGATCAAATCAGTCAAAACTGGTAAAGTATTCTGGGCTGTTCTCTGCTCTCTTGCTTACTTTTACATGGTTTGTAGTATTTAAGAAATTGGTTAAAAAATTTCTTGTATTTATTATATAAAAAAAGTGTTTTGAAATAGCTGTGAATTATTAGATATTATAAAGTTAAGTGTAGTCATTAAATTTTACTAAGAATATTACTTAAAAAGAGAAAATTTAGATGTATTTTTTACCAATTGAGTATAATTAAAGAAATTTACAAGAGTTGTGAGCTAGCTAAATTGGTCATGTTTTTAAAATATAAGTTGCTGTTATTATAGTTGTTTTACTAATTTTCATTAAAGTTTGGCCAACATTTAAAACAGAAATAATTTAAGCATATTTTTTTAAAAACCTTGGAAACTATAACAAGTTTTATTATAATTTTTACTTTAGTAAGTTTTGTCTATCTAAAAAGACATGTTGTTTATATTTAATTTTTATAATTAACGAGCAATTTATTTTTGTTTGTTAACTAATAAAATTTTCTTCAGTTCTGTTTATTTCCCAGGTGTCATCGTGGGGAGGATACGTGTTCCTGATCAACCTGATCCCCATCCACGTTCTGATGTGCATCATCACGAACAGGTTCAGCCACAGGATGTACGTCGCTTACACGACCGTGTACTGCGTCGGCACCATCCTTTCCATGCAGATCTCCTTCGTCGGTTTCATGGTCAGTTGAGATTTTGGATTGAAAATAAGTTTTTGGCTAATTTTTATTTTTGTTAATGTAGATGGTATTTTTCCATAAAAACTAATTAAAAAAAAAGTTTGTCATTTTAAAGTTGTTTGTTTTTCTTCAGCTATAAAACTTTTGTTTTAATCTTTTGTAAAGATTGTAGCTAAACATAAAAAATTTTTTAAAGCTTGTTATAAATTAGTTTAAAACCTTTTAATTTTATTAGTTAATAAAGTTTACTTACATATAATATTTAAAATTAACACTGAAATGTTTTACTTTTTTAAAACTGGTATATCATTGCTTGTAATACCTTGAGTATATTAAATTAATTATTAACTACTTAAGTAAACTTAACATTACCATACATTCGAGCTTATTCTACAAAGTTTCCAATTTTTTAAAAATCCTTAAATATCAAACTTTAACTTTCTTACTAGTTTATATTTATTTTACTAATATCACTGTTAGTTAGAAACATTGCAATCTTTACAAAATATTTATAACTAGTAAAATGTTTTAACTTGACAATTAATTTGTCATATAGTATATAGTATATTGTTTAAGTTTTATTTTATTTAAAAAATGCCTTTTTTGTCTTTATAATAATAATAATTTTTAAGGTTAGTAGAGATTTAAAAAAGTTAAAAAAAAGTTATTGCTTAAACTAACATCATAGTATAAAGAGATAGTATAAAAAAGGAAGGGTCAATACTTATGATTTAGCTTTGTGTAGGAACAAATTGATAATGCTACATTTTCAGCTATGTTTACATACAAGTTGCAACCGTTTAGTGTACGCTTGAGCAATTTATAACTAGCAACATTGACTACACGCTCGATTGGAATCAAGCCAAGTTTTGTTGGCACGCTGTTATTAACATTATAAACTTTTCAAGCTTACTTTTATATGAATCAATTTCTAAAATTGTCATAGAATTATACTAAAACATTGAAATTGTCATTTTATCTGAATTGTTATTTTATTATAAATATGATGGGCATTAAGTGTACCAAATGAAATATAGTTTGTTTTTATAGGATATTTATTGACATAATTTAAGCGTTTGTTTATAAGCTGATTAATATATCAAAATAAATAAAAATATTTTTATAATGTAAACACATTAGTATTAAAAAAAAGAATTACTACAAATTTAAAACAAACAACCGTTGAGAAAACGAACAAAACTATGTTAATCTGCAGTAACTCAACCAGTCATTTTTGTGTTATTAAAAAAAAGCATGACCTCACAAAATAGCAATGACCTTTGAAAACTCCAGAATACAAAATAATATAAAAATTACCTTGAATCTACCCCTTCTTGCACCATCTTTTTGTATTGGATCTCGTTTGTAGTTTTTGAACTGTAACTTTGAAAATTAACATAAACAGATTAATAATATACCACAACCCCCTAATAGAAAATAACAGTTAAAACAGCCGCTGCAAACGAGCAATAACCTTTTATTGTTTATTTATTACTTTATAATATACCACATAACCCTGGATAGACAAATAACATTACCAACAGCCGCTGCAAACTAGCGAGCACATGGGAGCGCTGGGCGTGTTCGGGTTGTGTCAGATCGTGTCGTTCGTGTCCTACCTGAAGCAGAAGCTGTCACCGGCCAACTTCGCCGTCCTGTGGCAGTCCATACTGTACTTCAGCGGGGCGGTCGTCGCCGTCGCCCTTGGCGTGCTCACCTTGTCCGGTTCGTGTTTCTGATTTAATTTTGCTGTTTTACAGAAAAGTTAGCATGAAATTGTTTAGTAATGATTTTTTCTTGAAGCATTAAACTCTTTACACAAACTTTTATACCAAATTTAAAAGATTCTAAAATCAAGGTACTTGAAACAGCAAATTTTACCCAGCTTTAAACAATTTTTTAATTTAATTTATTAATGAAGGGTATTGTTAAATTATATTACATGAAAAACACACAAGCCTTAACAAAGTTTTTTTTTTTCAACTTTAAATCGTTAATATGAAAGCGTTTCACATTCTGCAGGCAAGATCGCTCCGTGGACGGGAAGATTCTACTCGCTGTTGGATCCGTCGTACGCGAAGAACAACATTCCCATCATCGCGTCCGTGTCCGAGCATCAGCCGACCACGTGGGCTTCCTTCTACTTCGATCTCCACCTACTTGTCTTCCTCTTCCCTGGTGAGTGAAACTTGTATTTATAAAAATTTGAGTATTTTTCTTCTGTTTTTTATACTCATTAATAAGATCAACAATATCACTTTCATGGTCAGTGTTTAGCTTAAAGTTTTAAACTCTTCTTCAGTTTACTCGTTAATAAGATGTTTTTATTTGGTAAACATTTGATTTACTTTCAGATTGTATTTTTAAACATAAACTTTTAAATTTAAATAAACCTAAGTTGTTCTCTTGTTTGTTGTTGAAAAGAGTGTGTTATATGTACGCCTTTTATTAAAATCTGGCGAAATAGTTAAAATTATCTAAAAACGCTTAATATATTGCAAATGATAACAGTTGGATTGTACGTGTGCTTCAAAACAATGAACGACATCAACATGTTCATCATTCTGTACGGAGTCACATCCATGTATTTTGCCGCCGTTATGGTGAGATCTGTATTTGTTAATAAGAATATGTACAAGATAGTAGAATATTTCCCCTTTTTATGTTTCTTAAGCTCACTATTTTCAATAAAAAAATTATTTTATATAAGTTAAATAAAAAAAAAATATTTTAACTTATTTAAAAGTTTCTGTGAAAAAATGTATAAAACTATAAAACTCACTTACATTTTTTGTTCTATAAACTCGGGTGTTTTCATTCGCCGTATAATTCGCATAATTCGAGTCACTCCCACCAGGTGCGTCTCATGCTCGTACTGGCGCCGGTGATGTGCATCATCGGGTCGATCGGCATCAACCACATTCTCACCAACTACATCAAGAATTTGAACGAGGTAAAGAAGGTGGACAAGCGGGGAAAGGTCAAGACCGACCAGACCTACCCCGCCAAGCACGAGGTTAGAGTGTAGCTAGTTTGAAATATAAAATTAGATTTATTTAAAGAATAAAAGTAAAAAAAAGTTACATGAAAAAAAAATTTAATCATCTTATTTTTTTTTGTTATGTATCAATACAAGAATGAGCTAAATGTTAAAAATAGAATCTGGTTTGACGGATGTTTAAAAGTGTAGATAGTTTGTAGGCTACAGTTAGGTTTATTTAAAATGTGAACGTAAATAGTTTATTTAAATTAATTGATTAATTGAATTTTATTTTGATAAACATGTTAAACTTATTATTTCGTCGTGTATCAACACGCATATGAATTAAACGTTTGAAATGTAATTAAAAGTTGTAAGACTGTGCTGTAACCTTTACACAGTGTTTGAAATGAGCTGTAAGTTTACCAAAAACAACTTCCCACACTCACACAGGTATCAACCACGGTGGTGATGGTGCTGACGGTCTTCCTCGCCCTGTTCGCCACCCACAGCGTGTGGGTCACCGCCGAGGCCTACTCCTCGCCCTCCATCGTGCTCAGCGCCAAGAGCGGGGACGGGGGCAGGATCATCTTCGACGACTTCAGGGAGGCCTACTACTGGCTCCGGCAGAACACTCCCGAGGTTTGTTGAGATTTGATGCGAGATTAAAAAAACTGAACATGATATAAAGTGCTTGAGGTGTTAAATACGAATATTTTTAAACTATTACTATAATTGAAGTTTTTATAAAAGGTTTATAATTTTTAATATATACTTGTAAAAGAAAATAAACTGAAAAGTAATTTGATCATTTTAACTTTTCTAAAAAAAAAAAAAGTTTTTATTTGTATTTTTACAAAGCCTTTTTTGCACAGGATGCCAAAGTAATGTCATGGTGGGATTACGGGTACCAGATTACGGCCATGGCTAACAGGACTATTATTGTGGACAACAACACTTGGAACAACACCCATATTTCCAGGGTTGGACAGGTTAGAAAACATTTTAATAAAACTAATTTGAAATTTTAGATTGTTTTTTTTACTAAAAGTGTTATAAAGTAATATATGTGCTATTGTATTACTGGCTTACGTTGACGGTCTTTTAAAATTTAATTTTAGAATCACCAAACTTAAGAACTCTTTGAAAGTATTAATTTAATATTCAGTTGAAAAATGTAAAAAAAAAATTGAGTTTCTTTTCAAAATATTTTAAATGTTATTTCGTTGATACTAGAACACTGTGTTTGTCTCTTAAAAAATACCTCTTTCTTAATTTCACAGGCCATGGCGTCGACAGAGGAGGACGCATACGAAATAATGAGGGAGTTGGACGTTGATTACGTGCTCGTCATTTTCGGTGGCATGACCGGATACTCATCCGATGGTGAGATTGTGGTTGATATATGTTATGTGCATCTAAACTTGTCCTCTGTTATGTAAAGCTTATGTGTTTAAAGAATATACTTATGGTTGTAGATGTACTCAGTAAATAAAATAAAAGAAATAAAAAAGTTTTTTGTTTAAATTTTGAATCAGCAAACCGATGATAGAGGATTAAAGTAGCAGGCAAATCGAATTTTGAAGTAGCAAGCGAATCGAAAGTAATAAAAGTAAAAAAAAAAAATTACTTTTTCAACTAACTTATAACGCCTGCTGAAGTTTTATAATCTATCTTCAAAATAAGTCGAAATGTTTGATTGTAAGATCTAATTTTACAAGAAACATAAGTTGGTCAGTTTTTCACAGTTAGGGTTGAAAACAGTTTTGTTTCACAGTATAAAAATAATAAAAACTTTGTTAAATGATCAGATATCAACAAGTTCTTGTGGATGGTGCGTATCGGAGGGTCTACGGACAGGGGCGCGCACATCAAGGAAAACCAGTACTACACGCCCAATGGGGAGTTCAGGGTTGACTCGGAAGGATCGCAGGTTGTTATATTGATAAAATTATGTGTAAAAGTCCATTTGTACGGTAGAACAATAATGTTGTGTACTTAAAAAAGTGTACATACTATTATTAACTCAGTTTTGTTTCACAATATTTGAAAATGCTAATGGCTAATTTTTGAACATATGTCAATAAATTATAAGTCATTCATATTTCTCATGATTGAAAACCTAGGCAATTTTTATATAAGAAATAATTTACGTTTTTCATATTTTTTAATCATATTTTGTACATAGCAAACAAAATGATGTTAACAGACTCTTCAAAACTGCTTGATGTACAAGATGTGTTACTACAGGTTCGGACAGGTGTACACTGAACAAGGTAGTTGAATTAACTATTTGAAAACTTTGTATAACCTTTAACAAAATTTTAAATACTTTTATTTAGTATTTTTTGGCAGTGTATGTTATTTTTTATTGTTTAAACAATTCCTTAAAATATTTTTTTATTTTTACTACAGACTATTATAAATCTCAGTTATGATTTTCTGTCTTAATAGATTTAATTTATACTTAATTTAATCTGTATTAGTTATTAATATCTTTCCACTCATCAGGCAAACCAACTGGATACGACCGAGTGAGGAATGCTGAGATCGGAAACAAAGACTTCGAGTTGGACGTGCTCGAAGAAGCGTACACCTCAGAACACTGGATCGTGAGAATCTACAAGGTTGTTTTGAACTATAGTTTGAACTGAATATTAGAACATATAAAGTTTTTTTAATTAATGTTTTAATAACTTCAGTGTAAATAAAAAATTTCACACGTTGTTTCAATTTAAAAATCTTTGTTAATTGCAAAAAATATGAAAAATGTTCGTTTAGGTAAAGAAGTACCATTAATTCTAAACTTAGCTTTAAAATATTTTCTTACTTTTGTTTTTACTTAATGTTTTACTCAAAAAGGTCAAGGATTTGGACAACCGCGGAAACTCCAGGACATAAACACCATTGCTAGTACATAGAAAAAGTTTTTATCATTAAATAGTTTCATAGGCGATTGCAACGAGTACCATTAATGAAGCGTTCAATTTATTTTAGAGTATTATTACAAAAAACAAACGAAGCGCTATGTTGTTACATTCGAAATAATTATTGTGAAATTGTTAATTGAAGCCGCAAATCCACATGCCAACGAATACTTTTTTATTCAACTTTTTGATTTTAAATTAATTTCGAATCTTTAAATTTCGAGTATTTTTTTAACTTAAAAAAAAAGAGTTTCTGTTGGCATGACCTTTTGCGAAGTACGCCTTGTTTTTCGCGCTCTTTTTTTATATTTTAGCTTTTTAGGACATTTAACTGTTACGTTTTCTTGTGACTAATATTAATTCAATTCCAAGTTAGTACTCTCTTTTGTTAAGCGTTATTTTAAGTTTGGAGTACTTCTGTTAATGGTGTTCTCAACTCTGTTATTTATTCGAACAAACCTGCAGTTTTTTAATATGTTTTCTGTTTAATTTAAGTTATGTTGAATTAAGATTGTTTTTATTCTTTGTCGCCTGTACTCTATAATAAAAATTAATTTGAACAGATAATTAATAAAGTTAATTACGTTTATGTACATTGTGTCAGCCTCTACATTTTATACTTTTATTTCCAAAATACCTTATAGTGTAAATACATAACATTATAAAACATCAAGTATGTTTTTAATAAAAAATAACGATTTTAATCAAAATTTAGTGTGAAAAACTAACTTTAAAATTAGTATCTGAACAAGACTGTCGTTATAAAAAGTTTTATTCAGGGTTGCCCCAAAGACAGTAAAAACAAAAAAAAAGCAGAAAAATTTGAGGTTTTCAAAAAAAAAGTTAATAAATTTGATATAAACATGCTCTATTAATAAAGTTTGTCATCACTAAAACTGTATTTTGCTAATGTTGTTTTATTAAAAATATTGCTTTTGCAGTTTGTCTTTTTTCAGGGTGTGATTAAATTTTCGGAATAAATTAAAACTTTTATGATCTCACATAAATATTTACTATTCGGTATAAGGTAAGTTTATTTTTTGTTTTAAGATGTCTAATTAGAATCACTTACAGAAAAAACTATTACTTTATATTTAGGGTTTTCAAACTCCCCTTGGGGCAATTTTAGTAATTCGGGGGCGAATTTTAGTAAAGGGTCGAAAGGGGGGCGATAACTAGTAAAGGGGCGAATGAGGGGCGATTTCTTAATTTTGGGCAGTCATAAAATTTATATTTTCTATCTTGTTATTTTACTAATTTTAGCTTGCCAAAAAATATTTGACCCTGAGGTAAAACTTTAAGAAAAAATTCCATTCTGTTTACGTAAAGTATAGATTTCATTCCGAACATGTAGATAAGAATGTAGACTTTTTCAGAAAACGTCGAGATAAGAAAACAAAACTGTTTAAAATCACAAGCATGTTTAAGAAATCTACACAGAAGATGGACAGTTAGCTCCTTATTATATGTCCCTCACAGTTGCTAAACAAGGACTGCCTCACACCATTGGAAAAAAAAAACGTTTTTTCATGTCTCAAAAACAGTTCTAGAAAAAGTTGTTCATTATAAAAACACTTGTAATGTTTTACGTTCTTAACCTTTAAGTAACAACACTGTAAAATGACGTATAGATGAAATGTCAGAATGTGTTGAAAAAAAGTTAGTTCGAATGATGAGCAATAAACATTTTTCGATGCAGGTTGACGAGGTTGATGTCTTTTTCTTGTTCGCGTGCGTTTAATAGTTGATGATACACGTACGAAGAACTAGCGTTCTCCCAACGAATAGAAACGCATAGCACAGGGGGTTTGTGTTTAAAAAATTAAAAAAGTATTATGAAGTAAATAAAATACCTTCAAAACATCTTATAGGAATTGCAACAGATGGTGCTCCGTCTATGATAGGAAAGTATCATGAATTAATCGCATATTACAAAGAGTTAAACCCTGATATATTTATTATTCATTGCGATATACATCGCCAACATTTAGTTGCAAAAAACTTGAGTGTCCGTTTAAGTGACTCATTAAACTTTGTGATAAAAGCTGTCAACAAAATAAAAAGGCATGCTTTACAAAGTCGTCTGTTTAAACAGCTGTGCAATGACAATGATGAGGCTTTTGATAAGTTGATAATGTATACAGAAGTGATATGTGCAACAAAAGGAAACTGTTCAGAAAGTTTTCGGCTGCTTTTAATACAGTTATTGATATTTATTCTGAAAAAGATAAGGTATGGGCAGACAATCTTGTTAAAGGAAAAATAGACATTGCTTACATGTCAGACTTATATGGTAAGATTAACAATCTGAACAAAACTTTAAAAGGTAAAATACTTGAATCTTGTAAAAGTCAAAAGTAAGATAACCAGTTTCAGAAACCAACTTGAAGTGTATGGAAAATTTTTAAAAAATGATCAGTTTTCACAGTTTGCAAGTTTAGAAAACTTAAAACTTCAAATAACCGAAGGTGAAGTACACTTAAATGTGATATTGATAAACGGTTTACTGACATTTTTCAATTAAACGTCCCGAAGTGGATTATGGATCCCTTCGAAGCAGATCTTTTTGAAGTAGTCATTGACTTACAGGAAACTTTCTCAGACTTACAAACTGACCTTGAACTTAAAGTAAATTTTTCCAACGATCGATATGAAATCTTTCGGACTCAACAAAAACTAAGGCAAAAGTATTCAATTATTTGGGAGTAAGTTAGATTGTTGTTTATAGCTTTTCCTTCTAGCTATGTTGTTAAGAAAGCTTCCAATTCAGTTATCAACATCTTGAGCAAATATATAATCTAGATATTTGTAAAGGAGGTGACTTTAGGCTTTATTTGACTGATTTTGAACCAGATGTAGAAAAAATTGCAAGCAGTCATGAAGCTCATCCTTCACATTACATTAGACTTTAGTTGCAGATAGTATTTTCTGTAACGTTTTCAATTTTAGCTGATTAAATTTTTAAAAGATTTATTATTTAAGCTGGTTTGTATTGTAATTGAGTAGTTATTTTATAGTAACAATTTTTTAAAGTTATTTATTATACAACAGGTTTGCTTAATGCCTAATGAATGTTTATTACGGTAGACTTCCTATTGAATTCGCAATTTTTACCCAAAAAAAAAGTGCAAGTATACAGTTTCTTAAAATCAACTTAAATAAAGTGTATAACTGACTAAGTATCAATAAAACAAAAAAATTATTATACTTAATAGCTTATATAGATCAATCTTTTTTAATGAATGTGCATTTTATGTTTTAGTGGATTTTACGTTTATTCATAATACTATTACATTATAACATATTGAAATTTGCCATTTTAAAAAACAAATGATAATGCATTTTTGAGTTCGCACTTTTTGACTTTGTTCAAAGTTCAAATTTAAACGGAAGTTTACGGTATTTATTGAGTGGTTTATGTTTTAAAGTTATTTATAGTTATGTTTTGACTTGGACAATTTTGTCTTTTATATTTGTTGTTTTACATTGCACTAAAAGTTTTTATAGCATAGTGAATAAAATATTTGTTTAAAAGATGTTTATTTGACAGATTTTTGTTGTTACTTGTTTAATCTGTATATGTAAATAAATCTTGAAAACCATTCAAGTTTTTTTATCAAAAAAGATTTTTTAACATTAAAAGAGTACAGATTTGAGGTCTCTATTTGAAATGACTTTAACTGTTTCACTAAAAAGATTCTTAAAGTCAGTTTTATTTTCTTACTTGATTTATTATTGTTAATAAATTTGTACATTAAGGTATTTTAATTTAAACTATTAGTACAACTGTTTTTTGTTTTATCTTAATTCAAAATATTTTGACAATATAAATGTGTTGTTTATTTTAATATTTCCACCCTAGCTTTTAATTTTTCACTATTGTCCTCTATTAAACTATTATAGGTTGATAGCTAGGAAACAAATTCATTTTTGAACAGAATTAAATAAGCCATCGAAAAGACTGCTACATCTACAAAACAAAATTTTAATCTAATAAAAAATTTTTAGTTGGTAACTCTCTGTTCACAAAATTAAATGTAAAATCTTTAAGTTTTATTTTTAAAAATGTAATTTAAAAAATAAAATATTTTTAGGATTAAGGTTTAGTTTTTTAAAGCTTATTCCAAGTTAAATACTGTTTCATGGTATTCTACTACGAAACATATAGTTTAACAAGTTAAAAATTAAAGTTTTAAATTTACAACTAATTTGGTTATAATATCTTTTAGCATAAAAATAAATAATTTTTCTTCATTAACAGAAGCTATTGATAAAACGACTTTTCATGTGAGATAATCAACCAGTCTTTTAAACTTCCTAAAACTAGGTCAGCAATGATGTTTAAATATTCATTTCATTATGTACATAATAAGCTGTTCATTCTTTTGTAGTTTTTTAATCTATGGTAAAGTAATTTTAGAACATGCCTATTTATAAAATAATTTAAATGTATTGTGCGACTTAAATAATTTACTTAGCATTGACTTCTAAATGTCTGAAATTCGTTATATAAGAGATTATTATAATGACAGGTTTCAAATAAGATTTTAGATGGGTAACGTACGCTCCAGATCTAGTCAAATTTCGGCCCACTAAGTAACTTAAAAGCTAATTGTGCAAAACAAATAAAATTTAGCTTTTTGGTACTTAATACTTTGAAATACGCTTTCAATTTGGTTTTCAGTTCACAATAGTACTTCCTAGATCACAATTATAGTAAATAAATTTATTACAATTTTGCTTGGATTTTGCTCGAGTTTTATAATTTTCTTATATGTTAGTTTATTTTATTATGCAGCCCAAAAGTACGTTTTTTTACAAGTTGACACTAAGAAGTTTTTTTAATAAAAATGACTTGCTGACTACAAAAGTTGTCAACAACTAACCTTTAGGTTTCATTAGTTTCAAAACAATTTATGTTTAAACAGAATTGATTACAGATTACAAAAGGCATTTTAATATTTTAGTATTTTAATACACTCTACTAGGCGTATAAGAAAATAACTGTAAATCATTTTTCCAAGCCCTGTAAATTACTTTGAACACAGCCCAAAAGTGCGTGCATAAGAAGTTCCAGACTAAATTACTTTTCTAAAACAACTTTTTTGGCTCAAAAGTGCGTACTCAAGTAGAAAAAAATACTTTATGAAATCATGGGGAGCGATTTTTTTCAAATTTCTGATAGGGGGGCGATTTAGTAAATGAGTTTGAGAATGCTATTTATTTTAAATTAAACCAGCTAAAGATTAAAGACAATCTTTTTTTTGTCTTTATGAAGCATATGTTCTGGAACTTTTAAAATTGCATTTTTCTTATATATAATATATACATACTATTTTTTTTTATTACAAAGTGTTCTAAGTAAAATATCAGATTGGGTTTTGTTTCTTTCAACATGTGTTTTTTTTCATAACTTCTAATTTTGTAAAGTTATATATTCTTTGATGCAAGAAAGTAATTTTTTGTGTTATAAATACAAACAAATAAATTAGATAGTTGGTGTGTAGCTCGATGATACACCAGGTCATTTTGTACACCAGGTCCCCTAAACGAAATGTTTGAGCGTTAATTTATTATCAAGTTCTATATATATATCTAATAAACAAAGATAATTAAATAAGTTATACCTGGTTTATTCGTATGATAGTTTTTAGAAACAGTAGTTTATTTTTTTTCTAAAAAAGAGTAAACATTTTACGAATAAAGTTTTTAGTTTCAGCTAACTACTAAAAATAACTAACAGCTTCCTTATTGTAGAATGTTAGGTAAGCTTTTGTAAAAAAGAACTGTTTGTCTTATAGTAAGGGTGGGTAAATTTTATTGTCGGAGAGATAGATACACTAAATAGAGTGTTCGCAAGCCATGTAATTTAAAAAATGATAGTTTGATAAAAATAAGCTCTAAAAAAGTAAGTTTGTAATGAACAACTGTTTTATACTGTGCATCAAGAGCACACTTAAAAGTGTTTTTTACTTAAAAAATTGCAATGTTTGTTTTTTAAAAAGTTATAAAGTAGGTTTTGCGCAAGAGATGCCTGTTTACGGGCCAGACCCGGCGTTAAAGTAGTTGCTTTCAGCTTGTTATCAATTTACTACAGTGTGTTTAACAAGAGTAAAATCATAGGTTTCTTATATTTTTGTTAAAGTTTTATACTACTTTGTATCATTACAAAGTAGCAACAAGCCAAGTTGCTGGCACACTTTTTGAAATAAATAACGATTTTTTAAACAACACTCAATGGATTTTGTTGAAGTTGTAACTCTATTGATATTTTTAAAGAATGTAACACTTTTGGAAAGTATACTTGAGATATTGGTAGTGATTTCTTGCTTGACTGTTTAACTTTATCGAAAACTTTCCGTTTCTGTGATGATCAATTACTAAAAACCAAGGAAACAGATTTTTTCCCATAACAAAAAAAAAATCTATTTACTTTTGTTATTTATTACTGTTTTAAACATTATTGCAAAGTGACTCTAAAAATAATCAAAATTACAATCTGTACTAAAAAGCACAAGAAAACTACGCTAAATTAAGTATGGTCACCAAATTAAGACTTTTTGGGATATCAAGATACACATTACTCATCCACCAAACTGTTATATACTATAATAAAAGTTTAACGTCCTAGTATAAAATAAAGAAGTAACTTTGCAGCCCTCAATAAAGGTAGGAAAGCATTTAAGCTAACATATATGCTTAATACAAATCACAACGACGTGTGTTTTTAATTTCTTGAACATGTGACATAATAGCTGTTAATCACAATTTTATACTGTTCCCTGTATAGTTATTCCAGGAAAAAATCTGTAATATTTAATTTTACATCTTAAAACACTTATTAAATTATCTAAAACCGATTTGCAGAAAAATACGTTTATTACAAATAGAAAAAATCTAAACAATTAAGTAAAAGTTTTATTAGTTTGTGTAACATCTTTACCAAATTCAAAATAATATTTTAAAAGTGTATATTTCATTAACTAAATTAAATAATTTATTGTTAAAACTCCAATATATATTTCAATAACACTTTTAAAAGTCTCAAGAAGTAGTTGTCTAAGAATAAAAAAATATATAGAAAATAAAGAAAATTTGGAATGCGCACAAACATACTTTAACATTCAAGTATGTTAAAATATTTTAAAACTTCAACCGTTTTACTACCTGTATGTTTAAAAAACATCAAAACTTTTTTTAAGTTCTTGTGCTGATTGAGCTTCTCTTGTAGTTTTCACACACAAGTGGTACCTTGGCCGGTATAAAAAAAAACTTTAATATGATTTTCTCTGAACTAGCACAAGTTTTATTTCCAAAAACTGCAACTTTGTAATGTTTTTCTAAGTAAACAATGCTCTACTTGAGTATATTTTGTGAATGTATTTTATTTATATTTGTAAGAAAAGTTTTCAAATAATCTTTATACCATAAAAATTCTCAAAGTTTAAAAATCAAATCCATTGGCTTGTATTGGTACATGACTAATCTAAATAAGTTAAATACATTTTAATAAAGTAAGCAATAAAAAAAAGAGGTTGAATACTCAAAAAAATTGCATGGTTTGAACATTAATCGTAGCTAAGCAGAGGTCGTTTACACCAGTTCTTCTAAAAAATATGTTTATACGTTGGCAATGCGTAAATGATACTTATATTTAAACTACATGGTTGCCACTCAAAAAGCTGAGAAGAATTTCCTGACTTTTCCTGACTTTTTACCAAAGTTTTCCTGACTTTTCTAAATCAAACTCTTAAATTAGACTTATTCCAAAATACATAATCTAACACTTGAAACTATATAAAACTTCCAATCTAACTTTAAAAACAATAGTTTTTTGCTGAATTCTATAATCAAACTTCCAGTACATCACTTAAACCATCTGTGTATGATTGATGTTTGTAATAAACAGCTCTATCAGCAAAATTCTTGCATTTTTACCTTATAAACACAGCTTGTCTGAAAAACGAAACAATTTTTTAGAAAATCCTAGCATAAATGTATCTAGATAAACAAACGACATATAAGGAACTTTTACAATTAAAACCTTGAATTAATAACGAACTTTCACAACTAAAATCTTAAAACAATAACAAGTTTTTACAGTTGAAACCTTAAAACAATAAATAACAATATTTTTTAGAATTTCCTAGTATAAATGTATCTAAATGAACGAAACAACATATAAGGAACTTATAAAATTGAAACCTTAAATTAAGAAGGAACTTTCACAACTCAAACCTTAAAACAATAACGAACTTTTACAGTTAAAACATAAAAACAATAAAGAAATTAATCAAATACTGTTTTTTTAAATTTATTTACTAAAATTTATTTTCTCCGTTTTTTTATTAGCACTTCAACCTCTTCATCTAATGAAGTCATGGTTTATCTAATTACTCATTTACTCTCTATCAGTAATAAGCTATTTATTTAACTAAAAAAGTAAACTTTAGTCAGATTTAGCATATAAGTTGTAAAATAAATCTAGTAATAAAATTTAGCGTATAAGTTAAAAATATCTAGTAATAAAAAGTATTTACTTAAAACATGTTTTACTTATATAAATTGTTCACTTAGTTTTATAAAATACTACCCAAACTATTTAATATAAAATCCTTAAATAAAAAATAAAAAAGAATATAATTAAGTGACTGTAAAAAAAGACATAAAAAAGTAAACTATATATCTGTTGTATAAAATATTTCCTCTTATCATTTAGTATAAAATTTGTAACAAATAAATATACTCTTATTTACTTTAAAAAGTTGAGTTACTGTACAAAAAATAAAAATAATAAGTAAATTTGATCTTGGCATATACCTCTCTTATAACTTATTTAAAAAATTTAAACAACTTTGAAAAAATTATAAAGAGGTAAAGTATACACATTAACTTGTTACATCAAATACTAAACTAACTGGTTAGTTATAAAGAACTCAATTGTTTACTTGGACAAAAAACTCTTTGATTCTAAAATTATGCTAGATAAACTTTTGTGTATATATCACAGTTTCACTATGGAAGTGTGCTTGCTGCAGATCATAAATACTAAAAAGCTTACAAAAACTGCTTGTTAAAGTAGGGTAGTTGTTCAATATGTTAATATAAAATTTTTGCAGTATTATAAAGGATATTTTACTAATTTATACCAGCTGAAGGCATTGGAAATAAAACTAAATATTTTTGTAAATTTCTAGGAAAATTTTGGAATTTTTTTCTGACTTTAAAGGACTTTTAATTAACTTTTACCACTTAAAGGCTTTGGAAAACAAGGAATTTTGTAAATTTAAACTGACAACATCTGACTTTTTTTATTTTATTTTATCAAATTTCCTGACTTTTCCTGACTTTTTTCAAAACCCCCCATTTTTTCCTGACTTTTCCTGACTTTTGTAATTTTTTCAAATTTTTCCTGACTTTTCCTGATTTCCTGACTTTTCCTGACCGAGTGGCAACCCTGAAACTAGTTTGATTTTAATATGATAGTATACTTTGGTCTGATCTGTCTCGTAAAGCAGAAACTACAGACCCTTGACTTATTTTATAACAAAAAGCTTGGAAAAATATTTATATTTGTAAATATGCTTTTAATTAATAGTAAGTAGACAATAGTTTCTTAACTATTTCCTTTTATTTTTACGTAACACATAAATTTTAAAAGTAAATTTAAACTTACATTGTACTAAAACAAAAACTTTTGATTTTAAAATGCAGTATTTAATTTAAAAAGCGATATCTTTTATGGTTTAATAATTAAAAAATTACTCGGAATTTAAACTAGCACTTTTACTTAGCAATAAAAAAATGAATTTTTTTATCAAATAGATAAAGTTTTCTACTAAGTTGTTTAAAATATTGTCTAATAATAAGCTCGTTAAAAGTTAAAACAAATGCAAAAAATTACAAAATGTTTTCAACTAGTTTTTATTAAAATCGTACTTTTAACGAGTCTAAAAGATATATTAAAAGTATTTGAACTTATTTTTGAATTTATAAATAACTCAAAGAAAATATTGGAAACAGTTTAGCTTCAATGCGCGAAAAAGTTAAACTCATATACTTTTAAATACCTGGGCGTTGCCAAATTAACAGCTTAAAATTGTGTTTAAAAATTTAAGGAGGTTTGTAAATCTGAAAACCACCCTAGAAGTAGAGTTTAACGAACAGATTCAAAGCACTCCTTGATCAATGAAGAAAGTTATCAGATGACGGTGATGTCCGAAGAGACATGAAAGAAAAAATGGCTGACGATTTGAGTGTGATTAAAACTAAAATAGTTGAAAAACTATCAAAAGCTGTTTCTGTACAAGTTGATAACTTAACACTTGTTCAAAAAAGAAGATTAAGCAAAATTTCTCCTTCACGGCTGCAAAGGATTTTTTTTTTCTGCGTAGTCTTTCCACAATTGTATACATTTGAAAATCATCAGAACCACACAATGCATGCAAAGTGTTCGGCAGTCATTTGTGAAGCCCGCGAGATCAGTTGACAAATGCTGCTTTCACTTATAATGTGGTATTAGTCTCAAAATATTGGTAATAACCTCTAATGTTCGTATAACAGGGCTTTGTATCAACACATAAGTTCTTTACATTAACATTTAATGAGATAAAAGTACACATCAAAGTCAGCTTTTTTAATTTAAACAATAAATAGAGTTCATCCTACATCTCAAAATAAGCTTCAAAACAAGAAAAAAGGTCATTTTGCAATGAGGAGATGTAGCCTCCTGCATCGCTTGATTTGAAACTAACGGAATTTTTAAAATGTTAAAAGTACAGGTCTCTGTATTCTGCTTTAGAGAGACATTTATTTCGATAGATCTAAAATACTCTTGAAAACGCAGCGCACCTTGGTAAATAATTGAAGATAAATAATAAAAATTCTAATAAAAAATAAAAGAAATAGTTAAAGTTAATTATTAGTGACAATTTTCAATAGTTTTTCATGTATGTTTTACAATTATATTTGCAAAACATTTAAAAAATAGTCTAAGGACTTACGACTTAGTCTTTATAGTAACAAAAGCATCAACAACTGTAATTATTAGTATTGTTTTATTGTATAGATTTATTGTAGTAATTAGAATGATGTCTTTAATTGATATACTATAGTGTCTTTTAGATATTTTTGATAAATCATTAAGATTATTTGATTAGAATTTCAAGTCATCATTTTTTTCTTCTAATTTTTAACTTTTTAGTTGCCTTTTTTGATTGAAAACAAATCAAGATTTTTTTATATTAAACTTAGTAATGGTTTTTTATTTCACGCAAACTTAGTAAGTTTACCTAACATAAAAACCATAAAAACTATGATTTAATATAATATAAGTTATACTTATGTACGGGAAATGACGTAACATATATCATTCACATATCTAAAATTACATGGCATAACTACACTATTAAATTTACTTAGTTGCCTGATAATTCTAAAACTATATGACACTGTTATGTGGAAGTTAATTTTTATGTTGTCTGATAATTTTTTTTTATGTGTTTATTACATAAAAATGGTTGGGCATTTGGATTTCAAAACATGAATAACGCTTTTACGTAAAAAATGTACTTGAACAATATAAACTAATTTATTTACTTTGAACTATAACTAACAGCCATAATCTTTGCATATAAATTAACAAAACTGCTTAAACTAATTACTTAACTATTTAAACTAAACTTATAATAAATAAAAGTAGTTTATTAAACAATATTTTAAGTTATTGAATCAAGCTTTGTATACATGTAGATATTAATTCAAAACAAAAAGTATTAAGCAAGAAAAAAAAACTGTTGAATTAAAACAACGTCTTTGTAGTTTTTCTTATTAACTAGCTACAAAAAAAAGTGAAAACTCTATAAAGTGCATTTAAATTAATTCAACTTGTTTGTGTCAACAACAAAAGATTTTTGCTGGAAAAAGATACAGCTTTATAAAATATAAGTATTATGAGTTAATGGTCAAATCCAAATGTTGTTAATTAGTAGGATAGGTTTAAGTACCAAATTAAAATATGCTTTTTTAATATAAATATATCAGAACAAAAATAAAATCGGTTTGCTAGTAAAGAATACAGAACTATATGTTAAAACAATACCAGTCGCTGTAGTAAAAAGTAAGTTAGCATTTTGTACAAGTACATTACTCAGAAAAAAAAGTAGATTATATAAATTGTCACAAAGTAAGACAAAACCTATAAATGGTATAAAGTTACAACAACAGTAAGTCATTAATTGAAAAATAATAGTGTTTATATTTATCATATACAGAATCTAAAAACTTAATGATGTTAGTTTTAATGACATATACAAATGATACTTTTTGAAGCATAAAAGACTTGACAAAAAGTATATATAAATATTTTCGAATTCAACTATTCTTTACACCCAAAATATTGAACAAAAAGTTATTTACGAAACAACAAAACGATAGAAATTAAGGAAAAAGATAATGAAAAGTGTTGTTTAAATAATGAAATATAAATTAAAAAAAAAAATTATTGTATTTTACGGAACAGAAATTAACTTAATACACGCGAAATATTCAAACATTTCGTAGGATTATTGCGTTTAAAGAGCACATAAATTATGTAAGTAATTTAAAAATAAAACATCTTTGGTAACAAAAGCCATAAAAACAAAGTTGAGCAGTTGTTGATTGAAAACAATTTACAACTACAGTTGATACAATTGAAACAGTTAAACATTTATAAATTCTAATAATTAAACCAAACTAGCATAATAATTAATAAATATTATTAAAACAAAACTTACATTCACCTGACTTTTATACAAAGATACAGAATTACATTCAAGTTGATTAGTCAGTAGACTTTAAACTTTCTACAACGATTGCCAAGACACAAAACTTAATTTAATCAAACTCAAATGACTTTAAAACTTGATCAAAACTTTTTTGAAAAGAGTAACAGATGAACAAAACATAACCTTCAAAATGTTACCATGGTAACAACCGCATTCAGTTACATGGGTTCCACGTAGTTACCGGGGAACAGACCGGTCACCCCACTCACCACCCCTTCGAACCACCCGTCATTGTTCTTCTTCACCACGTAAACCACCTCGTCCTCGCGAAGGTCCAACTCGTCCGCGTTCTGAGCCTGATTGTTAATTGAAATGTTTGCTAAGATTGTTTATAATGTTTTCAATTAAATTGTTTGCTTATGTAAATATATTATTTTTCAACATTAAATTTTCCGTGCAAACTTTTGTCTTTATTGTTATTCTTCTAATTAAAGTAATAATTTTTTATATTTATTATTATATATATGTATTAATAACTGTGTACTCGGGTGCACGACAATTCAAACTCGGATAATCCAAATTCAAAAAATATATATAAAGGGCCTTAAACCAAAAAGTAAAATATTTTTGAACAAAAGTTTGTAGGTCTAATTTATACCTACAAAAACTTTTTTTATTATCTAAAATTTTTAAATGTTATTAAAGATATAGCTAAACACTGTTTAAAAGTATAGTTTTTTTTAGTAACTTATATAAATCATTTTAATAATTATTTTTTCAGTTTATATTATACTAAAATAATCTTATCATATAGATCTACAACAACTTTTTTTATTCATTCTAAGTTTATATTACAGTTTGAGATATGGTTGTATAAACATTTTTATAAGAATTTGAATTGCCATGTAACTGTGTACTTGTTGACAACTTTTACCTGGTAGTCGTAAAGGACAATCATCTTCTCAATGTAGCTCGAAGGCGCCCACTCGTGGTCGTTGCTAGGCAGGTTGCCAGGTGGAGGCGGTATGCAGCCCCCTGGTGGCGGGAAGTCAGATCCACCTAGTGACGGTGGTGGTGGAATGCCAACACCTGGTGAGAAATTAAAAATGTTAACTCGTTAATTTTGACAAATTAAAAAAATATTCATTTAAAATAATTAATTTAGTTTTAAAAATTGAACGAAACTTACTCTAAATAACTGAATCTACAATATTTATATGTAAAGGTAAAAATTACAAAATATACACTATAAAGGTTCATATAAAAGAATATAACAAATGCTACAATCATTACAAGCTTATTATTACAGGTTAACTACCAAGCATTTAAACTTAAAGATAAAGAAGTAATAAATTTTTCTACTTAAAACAAACTTTGAGGGGGAGGTATCCCGCCTACGGACGGCGGCGGAGGCAAATTGTCCTCCATGGGCGGTGGAGGCAGGTCCATGACAGAAGTGGTCGCATACGAATCTTCCGCTGGAGGGGGAAGCTGCGGTGCTGGAAAATTTGACGGGGTGCTGTACCCTGCGCTGTCCTCCCTCCCAAAGTTTGTTCCCTTGACAACAGCTGCTGGTGGCGGCGGCGGTGCAGGTATGCCTGGGGAACCACCTACGTTTTGCAGCTTTGGGGGGCTGGGAATTGTTGTGTTAAGGGAGGGCGGTGGAGGGATTCCCGTTGCCATTGGAGGTGGTGGTGGTATTCCTCCTGAAACTGGCGGCGGTGGCGGTATACCTGAAACTGGAGGGGGCTCAGGGATTCCTGAAAGAGTGGATGGGGGCGGGGGTATGCCGGTTGCCATCGGAACAGTGTTGACTGATTGGGCCCTGTTCGTGTTGTTTATGGAGGGGCTGGCGTAGCTCGAAGCCAGCGACCCGGACCCCGAGCTGCTGTTGGACATTCTCCTCTGCTGCTGCTGCAGGGACTGGACCCTCTGCACTCCCTGGCCGAAGTCCTGGGGCACCTTGGGAGCTTTGACCGCCCTCAGCGTGCCGTAGCCGGTGGAGAGGCTGGACTTGCTGGTGTCCGAGCTGACCCTGTGGTGGTCCTGAGAAGAAGTTGACTTTTTGGACATGGACGTGTGCCGCCTCATGGTGTCCGTCATCGAGTTTGATCTGAGAGTTTTGTTTGAATTTATTGTTCATGTTATATAATAAATTGCTAAAACATGCTATAATAATATAATACCAATGACAATAATTATAACAATACTAATTATAATACAAATAACAAGTATTATTATTAGTATTGTTATACCAATGGTCGTTGATAATCTTTTTATTATAGTTTGTTTAAACAATTTTGACGCGTATTTATTTTTCAAGTTTAAAACTGACAAAAATTAATTTACATACTATGTTTATGTTAAATCAATACAACAAAAATTATTTATATTGTAGATCTGTTGTTGTTACTGATAATGATAGATGTAAAAATTATGTATTTTATCTTTAATCATTTCCGTAAACAGCGACGTTGATTTTAAATTTAATTTTAGCAGCAAATTTAAAAACATAAAAATAAATAATTAACATAATAACTGTAATTGTTTACTTATAATTTATTCAAGACGTTAAAAACAGCGTAAAACCTAAAAATGTTATTCTTAATTTTAGAAAATAAAAATGAACTAATTCTTAAGCAACTGAATACTTGATAAACTAAACTGACTTGTATCTAGTTTCAATAAATATAATTATATAATAATAAATAAATATTATTTCTTAAAAAATTTTAAGTTTAAAATATCTTATTTTTGGACACGTAAATTTTAATGTCTGCTGGTATATAATATTTATAAAGCAAAATTATATAAAGAATTACACATAGAGAATGGAAAGAATTACAGGTTTGCCACTAATTAATCATTAAGTGTGCAAGTTTTCTAGACCACATAATAAAAGTACGAATTTTCAAATATTTTACTGTATAAGTAAACAATTTCAATTGATATAACCTGAATTATTTCCACTTTTCTGAAAGGATGAAAAAAAATTAAGTAAAACTTCAGGAAGACTTCCTGATTAAGTGACAACTGCTTTTTTATTAATTAATCCTTAAATATAGCTCCAAACACATTGCAGTAAAGACTTTCAAAAATAATCAACCTAACCAAATAATTGGAATACACTTTTGATATAATTGCAAACAAACGCTTATGATTTTTTATTATTACTTCAATATAAAAACTTTATTAAACTAAATTTTTAAGCATTTAAACAACTTTTAACTACCTATGAGAAAATAATTGATAGGGAGCCTATTTTTATAAGATATTGCACGCTTAGTTTGGAAACTACTGTTAAAACTCAAGTAATAATGTTTTTGGTAGTCAAAAAAAATCCTTAATATCACTTTAAACGTATTGTTAAACAATGTAAAGCTATTTCATACATAACAAGCAGTTGATATAAAAATATCTTGATACACTTATGTTATTTTGATTAAAAGTTTTACAACAAAAATAAATTTTTTAAACCATATAAGATAATTCATTAATTTGTTTGTTCGTTTTGAAGTCCTCAATACATTGAAATACAAAGCAAAAAAAATATACTCAGTAAATATAAACACTGATTTTACAAACATTTCAGATTTGAGCCTGTACCAAGCAACTCAAAAATATGTAAAATCAATGTTTGTTTAAATGTATCATTACACTTACTTGTTAAAGTCAAGAAATAAAATGACTAAAACAACTTTTATACTAACAGTTCAAATAATAAAACTAAAGAACAATACACAGCAATATTGAGTACAATAATAAATATTTTACTTAATGACAAAATTAACAGAATTAAAAAATTTAAACTTAAGAAATCATATTTATTGAGCTTTAACTTTTAAATTTAGTAAAAACATTAATTATACATAAAAATGAGTACAAAAGTTCAAACTTTTTTGTGTGTTATTTTGTAAAATTAATATCATAAAAAACTGGTCATAAAACCATATGTATATAAACAAAGGCTACTAAAAAGAAACTGGTTTATAATCAAAAGTGATAAATTAAAATACTTAGTGACATATTAGTTATTTTGTACTTATTGTAGAATTATGTAGCTCATTTTATTGTTTTCAGTATCTTTTTTTTTTTTTACAAAATATTCATTATTAATAAATAGAATAAAAAATCCAAATAATATTAAAAGAAGTACTCATAACTAATATTAAGTAATAAAACTGTTGTTGTATTTGCAAGAAAAGTTTTTTAAGTAACATCACTAATTTTTAAGAAAAATTAAGTAGAACTTACTGCCGAAGATAAACTACAACAAACAAACCTTGAATTTGATTTGATGCCATGACCAATATCATCGCACTCAGTGTAGTCAATCGGCTTCCTGATGTACTTGACCGCCCTGTCCGGTATGTTAGGGGAGAAAATCCTTGGGTTTCTCGACACGTTCTTGGTCGCGGTCAGCCGACCAATTTCCCTCCTGGCCACCTTCTCCTTGTGGATGTCCACCGTCTGCGATATGACGTTCAGGTTGGACTCCATGTTGGCCAGCTGGACCTGGTGTATGTCCAGCATGTTGAGCATGTTGCTGGCCAGCGTGTTTATCTGGTAGGCCACCGAGGCCAGCGACTGCGTGGTGAAGTTTTTGGTTTCTTCCAGCACCTTTTTCTTGTCCGGGTCTTCGAGGTACTTTTGGTTGCAGTAGTCGGACACTTTGATGAGGTTCTCGTGGCTCTCAAGCAGCGCTTTTCTCCCCTCCGGGATTTCAATGTCGATTAGAGTTTTCAACTCAGCCATTTTTACTGTTTGTTTCTGCTGTTTTAAAGAAGTTGAAGTATATTTGACTTTCCTGTTTAATTTTTGTAACACCATATACAGAAAATCATATTTATTTTTACCTTTACATTTATAAATAAACTTAAAAAAAGTTTTAAAAGTGTTACTAAAAAATAAAATTGTTCAATTGGAAAATAAATTGGATTAAACAAATTATTTTTTAGTAAAAATTTGTTGTAGAATAATTCTAGTTAACTTATTTAAATATTAGTTGCAAATTAACTGTACAAATATAACTAAGTTTAGTTAAATATTTAAAGAATATTAGTTAAAAATTAAAAACAAGATTTTTTTAATCATTTTAGTTTGTGCATTCTTCAAGGAACCTACATACCATACAGATTTTTATCACTTTTATCTCAAAAGTTACAATGAATTTTAGTAAGCAGAAAAGAGTGAATGATAGCTAAAATAAAACTCAACAAATTAAGATATAACTGTAGATAAAATATACCTCTCTGAGTTTTTAATAAGGGTTTCCCAAAGGGGTGATACAAAAGTTAAATAATCATTAATCAGGGTGGCATAAAGTTTTTTGTAAAAATCTTCCAGGTTTTTAAATGCCAAGTTTTTTGCTCATTATAGTATAGAATTTAAATTAAGTTATAAATAAGTTTCTTAAATATTATAACATAATTGAAAAAAAAACTGTTAAGTTACTTTTAATTTAATGTGCATCTTACTAAAAAAATTAAGGGCATAGGAAAGGTAAGGGCTTCAAGTTGCTTTTTACAGATTTTTAAACTTAAAATAATTTTAGAGATATAGCAGGTCAAAGTCAGAGGCAACAATAGATTTCTTATAAGAGGCACAAACTAAAACCGTAGAAAAAGGCCATTTCACTAAAAAAATATCTCCTACACTTTTTGAGATAAATACCTTAACATTTTAGGAAATGTTCCTTGCTTTATTAAGAAAATTCTGTCTGAAAGAAATTTTTAAAAGTTAAAAATATAAAATTTATGACAACAATCAAAAAAACTTTTGTTTTTGTTTGGTTTGTGCTTTGGAACCTGTTGTTGCCTCCGACTTTGATCTGCTATATCTCAAAAAATACTTTTATATATCAAAACCTGTAAAAAGCAACTTGTAGCTTAGTTAAAAATACACAAAATAAAAAATTATAAAAAAGTGTGTTAAAATATCAAGCCATTGGGATGTCAACCATTTTTTACAAGTTGGTCTTATTGTGTAGAGTTTTAACAAAACAGAAAAATTTTACTGATTAACAAAACTTAAAAAAAGTTTTACAAAGTTAACCACACAAATATGCTTATTCGGTATTTTTATAAAAATCATATTTATACTTCTAAGTATTATATACAAGTCAAGGTTGTTTTTTATGAAAAAGCAATTGTTATCCATCACATAGCCTTAATAACATTTTAAAGATTAAGTTTCAATAATTTTAGGTTGTAGCATAATTATGGAGTTGCTTATTACATCAGGGACATCAACAAGCTACATATCTTAAACCCAAACAAAAAGTGAAGACTTTACAATTTTGAGACAAGTTTTACACTTTTTACATTAAATAACAGCTAATATCTACAGGGCTACAAAATCTTCAAGACAAAGAATCCAGCCTAAATAACCAAAAATAAGCCGGAGTTACATCAAGCTATCCAAAGTAAAATTCAAAACTATGAAAAAAAAATAATTATTATTGTTTATCTATGCATACCAAAATAAAAAAGGAAGTTATTAAAACATAAATTTATAAACATAAAAAATATAAAATACAGTCACCTTTGCAAATATACCCACACTGCGTCCACAGCAAAAGTGCATAACTATACAAAAGAAGGTAACTAAACAAGAAGTAGCAAACATACCTACTCCATTGGCTGAACTACTATAATACATTTGACAAAATACAATTTGGGGGCTTTGCCAATATTTTTGTTAACAAAAACAATTTTTATTTGAATTGTACATAAATGTGAAAAGTTTTTTGATAAAAATTGTTTATGTGTATTAAAAGTTTTTTTTGTTCCTTTCCCACTTAAGATTAAACTTGCCTTGCATGGTATTAGAGAAAGATGCAAGAAACATATTAGCTTAAATAAGAGATTTTTTGAATCAAATGAAACTTTATGCCATGAATGTTGTGAGGAATTGAACATTGAACCTTGTTAAATTTAAAGGTATTAAGAGGGCTACAACACTTAAAAGATAAATAGCAAAGTCATAAAGTTTCATAGCTTCCTTATGGAAGGCAAAAACTAAAAATGCACAATATTTATTTTCAAAGTATTTAATAAAAAAATTTATGGAATAATTCATTCATTATTTTTGCTAAAAAAACCTAGAACCATGTAAAAACCTAAAATAACTTTTTTATTTATTAATTTTTTGCACTTTTTGGGAGAACTTGAATGCCTAGAGTGCACAGATTTGCGTAAGATGAAACTAGCCTGATGTTTAAAAAAAAAACTAAACTACCATGAGTTAATCAAATAAGTTCAAACTAGACTAAGTTTTAAACTAATTTGAGTTTGCCTGAGTTTTTTCAAATCTAAAATTAGTCTGAGTTATTGTGAGTAGCCTGAATAAGTAGCAACTCTGTATCTACATATTTTTAGTAAAAAAAAAGCTTACTTTTAGGTTGTTTCATTAAGAATACATATAATCAGGGTTGACACTTTTTGAGTCAAAAAAAACTGTACTGAGTGACCAGAAACTCTCCTTGGTCATCTTGATTATTTCAAGTTATTAAAAACTTTACAGAACTATGAAAAATTTGGTTCTTCAACAAAATAGTTATAAAATAAGAAAATACTGAAATTATATTTAATTCAAAATAAGATGAAAAAAAAATTGCCCAAGATTTTAAGACATCATAAAACAGATTTTGAATTAATTTAAAAATCGAACTTTTCTGAATCATCCTGAGTTTTTATAAAATAAATTATAATAATAGGAGTTAGTTATCCTGATGTGTTCATTGGTTTCAAAATATCCTGAGTGTATGTGGAGACCCTGTAACATAATATAAATGGCCTAATTTGTTTTTTAAGCATAATCTATAGAAAACTAACTGAAAATATCAAATCCCATATTATCATCAGATTCTTCTTTATTTTCCTCTTTTTTGGCTTCTTCAACTGGGGCAGCATCAGTGGTACACTGGCAAGAAGTTCAGCTCCACTGGCTATGACTTTATTGACGTCCTTAGTTGTTTGATGACAACATTGTGTTGTTCCTCATCAACATCATCCAGGGATTTGCTAGACATCATCAGCAGAAAGGCTGACATAGCCTCCCGTGGTAGCCAAAAGGTAAGCTGCTATGTAACGCATTTTCAGACAAGCTGGTATACAGTGTTTGCAACTTGGTGTTTATTATGTAACACTATTATGTTTGTATGAACCATATCAAGATTGTTTTTTTTTTTTTGGTCAATAAAGTACTTCTTTTTTATAAAAACCATCTCACTCATTTTGAGAATTAGTCTCTTTTGTAAATAAAACATCTCTAACTTAACGACAAAGGCAGAATGCTTGAAACATAATTGTTGGTGTTTTAAGATCATACCAAAACACCTTGTCCATATTAAAGTATTTCAACCTTTCTCAAACTATAAAAGTAATTATTTTTATTCAAAATATTTCTTAGTTGGAACCTGAGAAAATATTTAGAAACATCTATACTAATCAATACAAAAAAGTAAAGAACTGAAAACAAAAACAAATGTACACTTTAAACCAGGGTTTCATAAAGTGGATCATGACAGATACTAAGCAGGCTATGAGCAGCAAATGGGCCAAAGGGCGGGCTATGTGCAGCTAAGGAGCTACCGAGGGCCATGAGGTCACAATTTTACACTTAATTTAGATATTCTGGAGTCGATGATGAAGAGAAAAAAAGTTCTTAGGTGTTTTTAATGGTAGTTTTTTGAGTAATCTTGTTGAAAGGGGCCATAGTTTTTTCAATTTCTTTAAAGCGGCCATTTGAAAAAAAAATTGGGAAACCCTGATTTACAGCCTAAATTAAATGAATATAAATTCAGTTTGATATTGGCACAACATCATCCTAGCTATTTACCAAGTTCTGAGTAATTTATAAATATGAGTTTGTTTTAAATTAAACTACCATGTTCAAATAAGTGTGTGGCAATTAACTGTTATAAATCTAGCAACTATGCTTTAATAACCATTAAGTTAAGCTATAATATAACCACAAAGTTATAATATATTCGAAATCTTTAAGATCTTACTGTCAAGCTCTATAAAATGATCAATTCAGTTATAAGAAAACCATATTATAAGTTGTAATTTTTACAGTGATTTTTTTTATTCAAAATTATATTTTTTTCCAAAAGGATGTATTGAATGTACTTTCAAATTAGGTAGAATCATTCATAACATATTTGAATCATCTGCCATTGCATAAAAACTACGCCCAAGCATTCTGATAAGATGACATTTGTGGCTTTTTATTAACTTGAGTAAAAACTATGTTTAGCTAAATTTTATAAATTTCAAACATAAGCAAATAGATTAATATTTCCAACATTTTAAGGATATGTGGTAAATATGTTTGATTATGTCACAATACGATAGTTAATTTTTTTTTAAGTAAAAACAGTTATTCAGTCTACTGTTTTAGTTGCAAGAGTTGTTTTTTGTTGTTCACAAGTTTAAGCCTGCTAGTTATAAGTATATTTGTTTGTTTAAATTTTAAAATTTATAGTATTGTTTAATAGCTTAAAATTTTCTAATCTTGACGTAAACTAACCTAGTAATATTATGATTTTCCTATATTGATAGCTTTAATTTAAACTAAAAATTTTCTTTCTTTTTTCTTTTCACATAAATGCCAGTTATATTTCAAATTTAGCCTAATGTCTTCTTGCATGTTTATATTAAAAAATTTTTACAGATTTTATTTAACTGATGATCTTTTTAACAGTTATATTCGAATTTATTAGTGGAGTACCACAAGGTGTAGTCATTGGTCCTCTTCTCTTTTCAATTTACATTAACGATATCACTTTTAATAGTCACATTCTAAGCGAAATAAGTCTATTTGCAGATGACGCAAAAGTATTTAGCAAGTCAGAAACTTCTTTACAAATAACATTAGATAATACTCACGAATGGCTAAAAACAAGAACACTTGATTTAAATCCAAAAAAAATGCCAAGTTCTAACCATCAATAAAAAAAAACCCTTCCCTATTAACCTTTTAATTAATAAAACTAAAATACCAGCAGTAAAATCTTTTAAAGACTTAGGAATACATATATCTGAAAATTTAAAATGGAACGAACATATAAGTTATTTATATAAAATTGCTCAAAACCCATCATATCAAATATTTAAAAGTTTTAAGACCAGTTCTGCTAGTATTCTTACTAAATTATTTAAAATCTACGTTCGCCCTAAACTCGAATACAATACCCCAATATGGTCACCCTATTACAAAAAAGACATTATTAGGATTGAGTCTGTGCAAAGAAATTTTACCCGTTTTATTTGTATTAGATGCAACATTTCAAATACCTCATACAAAGATAGACTGTTGAAACTCAGATTGGAGTCTCTAGAGCAGTGCTTCTGAACCTTTTTCAAGTGGCGGAACCCTTTTCCTAATTTAAACTTTTCCGCGGAACCCCTAATTTAATTTTACATAAATGTTTAATATAATATTTACTCAAAACCAAAGGAATTTCAGTGAAAAACTAATTTTTTAGCAAAATTATATCATTGTCAGAAATCATACCAATTGTAATAGTATTAAGTCGAGTCAAACTCAAAGTGCGCCAGAGGCAATAGGTATTTTATGATTCTATAATAAATAAACGAAAGCAAACATGATTAATCGCAACGTCATAAAAATCATTCCTTGCATAATAAAAACAAAATGAGAGCTACAAACAATAACGAAATAAACATGAACCTAATCGAATTCACAGATTACTGTAATAAACAGGTAAAATGCCTAACGAAAATTAAATAAAAAACATTTAGTGCGAAACTTGAACTTGTCTCTTAGCAAGAAGCATGTCAATGCGCGACTGGATTTTGGATAGACTGAGACGGAGACAGGTAGATAAGGTTGGAGTCAGCATACAGTTCCTTTGCTTCGTTTTAATGTTTGTTACATGCGAAAAGCCGGACTCGCAAAGATAAGTGGTGGTGAATGGTAAAATAAATTTTACTGCGCGCTTTGCTAAAACGGGGTACTCTGAAATTGCACATATCCAAAAATCTAAAAGCTCCTTCCCTTTGAAACTCAATTTTAAATTGCTATCTTCAGATAGTTGCAGCAATTCGTCTTTTGTATCTGTAGGAAGATTCACTTCTTCTGAAGCAATATCAAACATAAAAGGATTCAAAATCCATAAATTTCCGATGCGAACATCTTCAGGAAAATAATGTTGAAACTTTATAGACCAAAGATCAAAGTGGTTGTATATTTCGTCAGAGAAGATGAACTCGATGCATTTTTCATGGGCCTCATCAAACCGGTGAAACATCGCAAAATTACCATTGCTAACCTTTTTCTTTTCTATTAAAGTTAATTCTATTTTTAAACAACTCAATCTTGTCTGTCATGACAAAAATGAAATTTTGCTTCCCTTGCATGCGTAAGTTCATTGCTCCTACATTGTTTGCTTTAGTGATAATACCAGTATTTTCATGACTTCACTAAAAATAGAAATTCAAAAGTTTGCAAAAATTTGCGTAACCAGGACACCTATTAATAATGAATACCCATTTAAAGTCCTACCGCTTGATACACACTAAGCAGATCAATAAATGCTATAATTATATATGTTTTCCATTTTATGTGCTCCATTTTTTTTTTGAAGTTTTATGATTTATGTTTTTTTTTTCAAATTTCTTTTTTAAATTTCGAAAGGCTTCGCGGAACCCTAGGGTTCCGCGGAACCCTATTTCAGAAGCACTGCTCTAGAGTATAGAAGATGGCAGTTTGACTTAATAACACTTTTTAAAATTGTTAATGGTAAATATAAAGAATTTTTCAATTAGATTTTTGTTTTTCCTCAGACCAATTATAATTTGAGAGGAAATGATAAAAAAATAAAATGTAAATACAATTTTAATACCAGTCAGTGGCAAAATTCTTTTTTCCGCAAAACAATAAATATGTGGAATAGGTTACCGCAGGATGTGGTTTCGTGTGGGAGGGTGGAACAATTTCGATTAAAACTAAAAAAAAATGATTTAAATAGTATAAACACAAGTAAAATACAGTGAATAACGAATAAGAATTCATTGTAAAATATTAGTATCACTAAGATTATTTTTTCTTCCTTACGCCTTCCCCGTACAGATTATAAATTTTTATATATAATTTTGTTAAATGTGTAATCTTTTTTAGTCTATGCATAAGTTTTTATATGAGAATTTATTTAGTTTTGTTCTATGTGCATACTAAGTTATTATTTATCATACAGGACTATGTGTTTGTAATTTTTTTACTATGTTATTTTTAGACTTTAATTTTTATTGAATGTAATTTGTTTGTTTCTTTTTTCGTGTGTATTGTTAAAGCGGCTCAGGTTTTAATGCCCGAGTCCATCTTTGCATAATAAACTACAATAATAATAATAATATAGAGTAAAGTTACTTTAAAACGTTTAGCATTGATTATTGAGATAGATACTAATTTTTTTTTAAATAGCTTACTAAGAACAGTTTGATTTTTTTTTTGTTTTTTGATAAAATTATATTATATCATTATTTAAATTATATTATTAATAAATAGTTGTATACATTTTATATACTATATATTTTATAGTATTTACTGAACAGTTAGAGATATTGTAAAAGAAAAAAGAAATAGAGCTAGTTCTAATAATGTTTATGTATATATAAATAAATATCTTATTAATATAAGCCTAAATATTGTTACTTTAAGTTTTCAAAAAGATTCTTTACTTTTGCAAGTAATCAAAAAAATACTATGTAAACTGTTTTGTTTTCAAGTCTTAAACACTACAGTTCCAAAATGTAAGGTAGGCTAATTTTTTTTTTGAAGTTGTTAAGTACTATATATTTTTTTAATAAATTAATCGGTTATCAATTAATCAGGTTAGTTTACAATAAGTTAAAGGTATTTTCATTTCAAAAAATAACTTTATATAAATTTTTGACTAATAAAAACCCATTAAAGCTAAATTATTATACATTAATTTTAAATAATGTATAGCTAAAAAAACCTTTCGACAAAACAAATGATGGACAACTTACAATAACGAGAGTTAACTTAGCTCGATTAGTATTTTTTACAATTTTCAAAAAACATCCAAATTTTAGATACAATTATTTTTCTTGTCTTTAAAGCTAATTAAGATCTTTTTTAATTCTAGAGAACGCTCCTTTGCATTTAAAAAATCCATTGAATTGGGGTTTGACTTTTTTAGTGAGGGGGGGCACCTTAAAAAATGTTTGTTTTGGATATTTTTACTTTAACCGATGTTATAGCCGAAAATTCTTGTTATTATTTATTTTTAGTATTCTTACTTTGCTGTGTTTTTAAAGGTGAATGATTTTTTTTCAAGTTTTTAATGTTTTAATAATATATACAAATATGTCCGATTTCAGATTTCAAAGACTACAACTCAAAAAAACTTTATTTGATCAACTTAATTATGATAACTTTATATGGTGCACGCTTTTTTTTATCTAAGCTGTTTTTATGTAAGACATGACCCATGCACGTTTTTCTAAAACTACCACTATTTGTACGTAGAATCCCTCATATTTCTTTTATAAAAAATAATAAATATGTAATATTAAAAAAAAAACTTATCACAAACAAAAAAAATGTTTAGAGTTAAGCTAAGTAAAATTCTTTAAAATAAAATAAATTTAAACATAACACCTTTTCAAAAATTACTAAGCATATTTTATAGATCTTTAATATACCTTAAAAAAACGGGCTTTATTACTATAGTAAACATAGCTTAAAACCTACTTATTTTATTGAAGCTTTGTACTTTCGCTAAATAAAACAGTGGCTTCTAATATTATATATTGTTTATTGAACGCCAAAAATTACGCTCAAAAAGTTTGGTCTAAGGACCTGGTGCACAAAAAAACCTTTCGGTTATCGAATCATACACCAGAACAGTTTAAAGTCATGCCCAGGAAAATTATGCAATATTAAGTATAAATACATTACGTAGTCTTTTATTGTAATTTCATGGTTATTGTTAAATATAACAAACATTATTTTTTTTGTTAATGATTTATAATTGTAAAACATTTTTATGCTCTTTATAGAATTGAAATCCTATAAAACATGAAAGTAAAGTAATATAAACAAATATTCCTGGTGTTTAGTTTTATAATATAAACATTGTAAAGTTTTTATTTTTTCTAGTTAATTATTAGCTAAATTTTAAAACTATACTTAATATAAACCACTTATAACACTTTAAAAAAAAGCTTCACATTCTTGGTTTAGATTTAAAAAAAACACTAGAAGTTAAAATATATGTATTTAAATTAAATTTTGTTTACTGCTTAAATATTAAAATGTAGAAGTCATTGATAAGATTCGAAAACTTTTGCAACTTATTGTTAAATGTCTTGACTTAATTATGATAAAACTGTATTCGTTTTTCAAAATACAATGAAAAGCATTTTTACTTTAATATGAACCTAATTAGTACTATACTTTTTAAATTTAAGTAAATTGAAAGTTTGTTTCTTCAAAAAAAAAAATCCTTAACAAAATTTATTAATCTATTTTTTAGTCCCCAAGTATTTACACTAAAAGCTGTTGTTAGGTTTTATAAACTACGTTTTAGTATAATATAACTAGTGTTTTAAAACTTTACATTTTAAAGAACTTTTTATCTAGAAATACGATAAAAATACTAAATTTAACTTATCATGAAACATTATAATTATAAGTTATTTTATACTAGCACCAAATATTCTGGCTAATATTTACAAATAAATTGTAATTTATGTTATATATTCCGGTTTATTTCAGAAAAAATCTTGTTTCTCATTAAATATATGTAAAAACGAAAAATCTAAGATATAATATTTAGTTAAGTAGCTAGTTTTAATTTTAATCTTTTATATTTACAGCTAAAAATGCTTTATAGTCGACATAAAAAATTATATAATTTGACTATTTTACCATGTCTACGTTTTTGTTTACTATAAATAATGTATATTATTTTAAAACAAGTAAAAATATATAATATAATTCGACAACTAAAATCAGATTTTTTGTATTTCGACAAACATTTTTATAAAAAATGACAAAAATAGCGATAGAAAGCAGTTTTTAAATAATAATCAGCAGTCTGTTCTAGTACAAGTATGAAGCTCTGTATATATGCTGTGTTGGAATGTATGTTTTATATACTCTGCCATTATTGGAATGTTTATTGTTTAAATCATGAGTGTCACAAAATCAATCTGTTATGGAATATAAGTTTCACTGCTGTTCCAGTTGGCGTAACATCAAATATTATAAAATGAGTCAACCAGAAAGCAAGTTGATCTGAAGCAAGTTTAAATTTTTAAGATATAGCCATATTAACCAGCCACAGTGTGATTGAAGTGATACTATAGTAAAGACCTTCCAGATGTAGTTCTAGAAGTGAACTTATTTCTTACTGTACTGTGTATTTTTAAGTTATTTCTAAATAAAGTATACTACTTATATATACTTTTTTGATTTTAATTTCAAGTAGTTAATTTTTAATTTAATTATACATTGTTATAATATAATCCTGTTAGATTTAATTTTTGTGTAAAAGTCTTGACCACAATCAAAGTGTTTTCTAAAGTATGATGTTCTTTATTTTTTACTATTTCATAAGTTCTTAATTACAAAATATAACTAATATAAGTCATGCCTAGTTTATATAGGTAATATAGAACACTTTTAAGTATTGTTTAGTTCTAAGTTAAGTTTAAATTTAATTTTGGCTTAAAGTGTTGTGTACAACCACATTTTTACCCTACAAGTCAACCAAAACGCAAGTATCTTAGGCATTGTTATCATTAATATGAGATAGAATTGTTGTATAATACCTAGAGACCAGAGAGTTAGACCTTTAGTTTTTAGTATATAGTAAATAGTGCATGTAGATTTTTTAGTGTACTTTTATGGTTTAAGTACAGCAAATATTATTAAGATAGTATTTATTTGTTCTAGAATTGTGTAAATAATTTTTAGTTTTCAGATTAGTTAAAGTTCTTAAAGTATCTTCTACTTAAACTAAAATTGTTCAAAGTCTTATTCATTTCCATTCGAATTATAAAAATAATATTTAATTTTAAAGTAGATTTTTTATAATAGTACTTTGTGGTAATTTTTTGTAATAATACATTCTTATAACTGTCTTGTCTGATTTACATAAAGTAGCATCTAGTGTTTATGAGATAGTAATTAAATAAGAAGATATTTAATTATTGTTAGTAGTCCCAACAAATTAAGTTTATCAATATCCTTGGGTTACAATGCTAAAACAAATTACTATCTTTTATATTTATTTTTAGTTTTGCAGTTCTAAAGTTTAGAAAATCTAACTTAAACGAAACGAAATGAGCAAAAGCAGTTAGCGAACAATCAAAAATACCAGTAATAATTTTAAGTACAACAAAACTACTAAGTTTTATGACAGTGAAGCTGTAAAGATTTTTAAAGAAAATGCTTCAAAGTTATATGCTAAAAGTTGTTTGCAACCACCTAACAACTCTGGCCCTACTGGTAAGTTGATGTAATAAGTTTTAAGCTTTTAAAAATTTTTAAACTTTGCAAAATAATAATTTTATACAGCACTAAATATTTTCAAAAGTTAGTTTTATGAAAATATTTTATAGGTAAGTTGAATAAACAAAAGAATGTACTTGCTAAAAGTATTAAGTTTGGCAAACTAAACGTTGAAAAAAACTTCAGAAGAGATATGTTCAATTATGCAAACGAAAATTTAAACACGCGTAATGTCACCCCGTACTGCAAACTCAGTCACGTGTTTAACTTGACAGAACTTTTGCACGTGACATCACGTCACGTTACAACGGTGGCCAAGACTCGAAACTTCCTTCAGCTGGATTTCGACCTTGTCGGAAAAATACTTAAATCGTCTCAGCTGCACGTCACTTCAGAGCCTTGAAGTGTTTCACGCAGCTGAGAGCTGGGTGAGCTACAACAGTGGAAAAAGAAAAGAGCTCGCACACAGTCTTTTACAAACAGAACGACTTCCTTTGTTATCTGATCCGGCATTGAAACGCCTTTTGGCTGAAACCTCTACGATTTGCAGCGTCCAAAAGTGTAGAACTATGGTGGAGAGTGTCTTGGTAAATAAAAAAAATATTTCACCTTCTCCACTGAGTAGATGCTGCAATAAAAATTTATTTGATATACTTTTTTGTGAAAGGAAAAAAAAACATATCCTGGAAAAGTATTTACTTTGTTAGATGGAAATTTTAAAAAAGGAAACGTTTTGCAACAATCAATATAGTGCTTGCTGGTTGTTGCGAAGTCATTTATTTAAACGGAAAAACTCATATTGTCGCCAAAGACATCACATTAGCATCAAAAGGTGTTCGAGCGCATCTGAAGCGTGGGAAAACCTTGCTGATTTCGACTGGCGCCAGTGTTTTTGCGTTTGCGCTCTAATCGACAGCGTGTATATTTTTGGTGCCGTACGGCCAGACTCCTGCTTGAAGTTCGACACTGAAGGCTCGCAGATGACGGATGTGGCGGGAATGAACTTGCGCCGTTTTCCGAGGCAAAATAGTCGTGAGCGGCGGCTACTGCGGCGGTTTTTTCGAAAACCGGCAGCTTTCCGATGTAAATTTCAGCAACACCGTTTAGGTGTACCACCACTCGGCTGATGAGTGGTCGTTCATGCCCTCCATGGTTCTTGGTCCTCCATGACTGCTTGCGATCACAGTATGGTTTCTATAAGAAACAACTGGTACGTAGACGGGTATGCGTGTGAAATGTACAACACTTTTCCCAACAAGTTTGTTACTATAAACAGACCGCCGCCCTGCTTATGGGCCTCAAAGTTAGAGCTGTCTGTATGGCAAACAAAATAATTGTTTTCAGAAAAAAATACTCAGCAGTTATTAGTTATGACGTCACTGTAATTAAGTGGTTGGAAGAGGAGTGCGAAATTAAAGACTTTATTTAAGATGGTTGTAGCATTAAACTGCCTCGATGTTACTAAAACTAGATTTTTTTTAAACATATTATATTATGTCATTGATTTTGTTTTGTATCGAAATTGAAGACTCACAGTAGTTGTATAAAAAAAGTCCAAAAAATACAATGTTTAGATAAAGGATTTTAATATCTGTTAATGGCTTTCAAAGTAATAAAATTTGTTGATTAATTGTGTTTTTAAACCAATAAAATCGTCTCAATATTTTGCTGTTTTTACTGAAGAATAAAAATTTATTAATGTAAAATATATTTTTTTATGAGTTTTAATGAAATTAGCATTATGAAAACAGTACTAGCTTTAAAGACAAAAAATTAAAAATGATAAACGGTATCTTTGTCTATAACTTTAAATATTTGTTAAATTTTGTAAATAAAAAATTAAAAACTATAAACTTATTATATTATCTTAGTTTTAATCTGATTAAGTTTCTCTTTTAAATTAGCTTTAAGACTAGGGTGAACTTATAAAAGTTTTATTGTATTGGAAGTTTTTTAGTTTTGGTCTTTACTAATTAGATTTAAGAGAAACAACTCAATAAATTCTGCCAGGGAAACATGTGGTAGAGTGAAGATCTTCTTCCAAAAAGGGAAGGAAGAGGAAGTGTAATGAAAGTTCTTCATTTTATTGCATTTAAAATTTTTTAAAACTTGTATATGTAAAGTCAGACAGCAAAATGACTATATTTTCAAGTAACTATTAAGATAATCATATATGGAAGTGCAGTCAAGCATAAAATACTCTTTTCAAACTCAATTTATTATTTGTTGTTTCCTGTGTATCTGCCTACTGATAGAGTTGTATAACAATTGTTGTGTTTGTATGTTTATTTTTTAATGTTGGTTAATTTTAAAGTAGTTTTTTAGACAATATTTAAATATTTTAATTCTTTTGAAGTAATTTTAAGTATTTAACAGTTTTTCAAGTGTTTTATAGTTTGTTGCTCACTAGACTTTGTTATTAAGATTGAACCATTTCCAAGTATTTGATAAAAGTTATGAAAATTGTTTGTACTTTTGAGATATTGTGCTTAAGTTATTTTCAGAATAGACTTATTGCTGAAACCGTACTGTCTGAATTGTATAAAGTAGAACAAAGTAGCATTTAGTAATTGCAAAATATTAAATAAATAAGGTGCGATATGGTTATGAGTAATAGTATTAATAAATTAGATAATCGCAATATTTCTGTGACTACACTGTGTAGTTATTAATAAAAAGTTTTTTATCCTTTAAAAATAAAATATTATATATTAATATTTGAAACATTAGTTTTATATGTTTATGTAAATATTTTCAAAGATTCAAGAATGGTCTTTGAAAATAGTACAGGAGTCTTTCCCAAGGTCTGTAGTTTTGCAATTCAGTCTTTGATTTTTTATTTTTGACGTGTTGTTTTAAAAACGACGTCACAAAATAAAAGTTTTTTCTTTAAAAAACTTGCTTCGGCTATATATCCTATAAAGAGGCAAAATTGGTCATTCAAATAGTATAGCTCAGGGACGTTGCTCAAAAAAGTTACGAATCTACAAAAAAGTAAAACATCTGAAATAGCCCGTGATTACGCCCTAGCGGGAACAGAGCAATTTAAACTACTTCTAATGTTGTTGAATTTAATATGAACTTATGCAGCTATGTTAATACTTTAAAATGAATGGAATATTGAAGTATAACATAAAAAACACTAATTTTATATTTGTTTATTTCTTTTGTGCTTTAAAAAGATAGAAAGTCCTACAAGAACTATTCCAGCTAAAGTTCCCAGAACAATTCCTACTACATTTGCTTTGGACTCCGCTGTTTTAGGTGACAAATAGCTTAGTTTCAGTTAGTGAGAATAAGTACGCTAGTGATTTAAACTAAAAGCAGTTTAACGCGTTTAAATAAAATGGTTTAAATTTCAAAGTTATTTAAAGGTGTTAATTTTACTATAAGAACTAATAAATTAAAATTAAAGCAATATTTGTTTAAATAATTTATTATAATAATTTTCTTTATCAGCGAAACTTTTATTTAAATTTTCTTTATTTTCTGTTCATTTTTAATTTTTTTGGTTTATTTAACATATTTTTTGTTTTTTTTCTACTACTACTGTTACCTCTAACCCTTAATCTTAGTCGATAAGCGATTCTCGGTTTCGATCAAATGTCAATTGTGGGAACTAAGCGATTGCCATAGTTTTTTTTTACCTTAGTTTAAAACCATAACTAAATTTCTAAATTTCAATTAAAAACCTCAGTTTTAATAGGGTAGCTGTCTAAATTGCGCGAACGTACAAAATTGCACGAGGGGACAAAATTGCACGAAAACACAAAATTGCACGAAGATACTCTTGCACGAAGACTGATTTGCACGAGAGCACAAAATTGCACGAAGATAAAATTGCACGTAGACAAAATTGCACGAAGGTTCACTTTTGCACGAAGACACTTTTGCACGAGGGTACATTTTTGCACGAGCAGACAATGATGCACGCAGACACTTATGCACGAAGGGTCATTTTTGCACGAGTGACAATTTAGCACGGAGGGTCAATTTTGCACGAGGCTAAAACAAAATTTTTGTTAAACTTCAATACTTTTTAAATACCTCTAAAATTATCTAAAACTTTAGAAAATAAACAAAGTGCCTTTTAGATATTATTGAGACCTACATAAGTATTTTAATTTTCTCAATTGTGTATTGTTTTTTAAGATATGGTCTCTTAAATGTTTTTTAAGAACTTTAATTGTAGCAAAATGAATCGCCTGAATTCGAATTGTCATGTTACCAATAAATTATCATCGATTCTATACTGTATGCAAAATTCTGTAGAAAATTTGAAAAATTTTGTACAAATCGCAGGTTTAGGAATTTTGGTTATAAAAATTGAGCTCGAGCCGCAGTTTATTAAAATAAACTCAATAAAGTATAACACTTAACTAATAGTAACAATAATATAATACTAAACAATTTATAATGTGACTTTTATGAGATTAAATAGTAAAAATATTTAAGTGAAGTATGGCTAAAATTTCTTATTACTTTACTTCTAATAAAATTACAGTTTATAAACTAGTCAAAAACTTGATATTTTAAAAGTTTAAAAAAATATAAATATGTTGTGTATTGTTATACGTTCTTCCTTTCCTACCTTATATAAAGCTGCTAAGTTTGTTTTCACATCGTACACACATTGTTCTGTTAGAGAAATTATTGAAAAATTTTCTAATTTTTAAACTGTAAGACACAATATTTTAAGCGGTTATTAACTAATAAGACGCTATGAGAGGTAAAGGCTTTTAACATCTAGAGATTTTTAAATATAAATTGACAACAGTTCAATAAAATTAAAAATCGGACAATTCAAAGTCTTAACTGACATTTTGAAAATCAAATTTCAAAAAAATTAATATATATTTATATTTAAAGAAAATAACGTAAGTAGGTCTTAAAAATATCTGTTTTATTTTTTCAATTTTTTTTTAAGTTTAATTGAAAGATACTAAAAAATACTATACTTTAAAAACTTTTTTTTAGCCATATGTCAAAATATATTAAAAACTTTGCAAAAATGAAAAGTATAGGCTGCTTTAAAAATAATAAATTACTTTTTGAGTTGTAACCCTAAATTTTTTTAAAGAGTTTGAATTGTCCGAACCTGAATAGTCCTGCATTTAATAACTTGGGTATTTAATCTTTGGAACGAGTCAAAATTGCACAAGGGGACTAAACTACTCAAAGACAAAATTGAAGGAAGGGTCAATTTTGCACGAAGAAAAATTTGCACGAGAGGACAAAATTGCACCAGGGGACAAAACTGCACAGAGGGTCATTTTTGGAAAAAAGTAAAAAAAATTAAAAATAAAGATAAATTAATAAAAAAGAAAAAGATAAAAAAAAGTTACTGACCGAGGGTAAGGGTTGGTGCCAGTGACAGCAAAAAAAAACAAAAATATAAAAAAATAATAACAAGTAAGTTACTGACTGAGGGTAAGGGTTAACGGTAACAGAGATAGTAAAAATAAATAAAATAAATGAATGATAAAAAATAATTAATAAAACGTTTGAAACAAATAAAAAATTCAACCCGTGCAAAAATGTCTCCGTGCAAAAGTGTCATCATGCAAAAGTGACCCTTTGTGAAAAAGTATCTTCATACAATTTAGTCCCCTTGTGCAAACTTGAAACCTACCCATTAGTCTTCGAATCCATATTTTTTCAATCTAAGATACGGCCAGATCTGAGTAATATTTTCAAATAAGGGTCCGGTAGGATGCGACTACGGATACCTAGATTCGGTAGAACACTAGTTTTTTTAGTTGAAAAATATTTTTTATTGGTAAGTTAATTGTCAATTGTTAAATGCGAAGCTGCTTGACTTTTAAAACAAGTTTTTTTGTTGTAGAGAAAAGAATAAGACTTATAGTTTTCAATTAAAAAAAAAATCATCAAAAATAAAAACATCAATGAAATCTTACAGAGCTTAAGACTAGACCTACATATGCCGTAAGACAAGCTCAACTTAAGGTAGAGGTTGGATCACACGTATTCGAACATCAGTCCACAGCTTTCAATAAAATAGCGAGTTTTAATAAAACGAATTCATGACTTTAGTCTAACATGTGCTGGTATTCTAGTGAACGAAAAAGAGTGATCAAACTTTTATAAATCATTCATTTATTAAGTGTAACCTGTTTCGTATAGTTCAGTGGTTCCCAACCTTTTTGATGCCCCGCACCGTTAAAATACTTTTATTTGCTCTCGCACCCCTTGCAGTACATGTAATGATTTTTTTAAGAACAATTTTGTAGAAAACAATAAAAATTTGTTTACAAATTTTTGTATAGTGGTCTATATTAACAAGAATTAAATATATAGAAATTAAAAGATACAACAAACTGCATAAGTTTTTTTTTCTAAGCTAATTTCTAAGGTAAAAAATAGCAGAACTCACACTCATTCTGCAACAACAAACGTTTTCTGAAGGTCAAGCAAGTGAGTTTTAAGCTCATCACTCGTTATTCTACCTGCCCTATCTTTAAATAAGTTAAAAAACAATTAACTTTTAATCAAACGAAATAAATATCAATCTAAGTTTCAACAAAAAAAAAACTTTTATTTTTAACCAACTAAAGTAAAAACAAGAACTAATCCTATTTCTTTAATAAAACTCCCATTGACACGTCGTTTGGCAAATACTTACAACGTATTTAAGGCAAGTTTAAGTTGTTATTTATTTTAGATTTTTTTGTAAAGATTTAGAATTAAACAAAAGATCCACTTTAAATTTAATGATATTTTTTTTTCTATTTATTATTGAATTATAAGTAAATGTTATTCTTTACTACTAAATTAGTATAAGTTTGAAAGCTTAGGTTACAATTATTCAATTATAGTATGGCTTTATCATTTTATTTTAATGATTTGAATTGCTTGTTAGCTTTAGAAATCGATAGTTATGTTTAGTGAACAAAGTTTTAAATTACATTCACCTAAGTTAAAGAAAAAATTTCTTATCTATCAAACCAAATTTAAAAGCCATCTTGCACCCCTTGAATGCTGCCTCGCACCACCAAGGGGTGCGAGCACCCCTGGTTGGGAAACCTTGGTATAGTTCATAGAAAGTCAATATGTATTTTATAATTTGAGTTCTACATAGTTGCCAAAGGTTATTTTGTATTTTGTTCAAGGATTTTAGAAAAGCAAGTATTTTGATTTATTTAGCTACTTTAAATGTGTTTCTTAATAAAAAAAGATTTAAATGGTACAAAACTTTTAAATTCTATCTACATAGATTTTTGTATCTAATCGAAATTTAGTTACTTTGCACAGGGTTGCCACTCGAGTCAAAAAACTGCCCTGGTCATCTAGATCTGTTTTTTAAAATAATTTTTATTTAAAATTTTTTGTTTCTGGCGCAAACTACTCATTTCACCTGTTAATTTTCTTGTTAATAGTTACAAGGAAAGTTTAATATGCCGGCTTCTTCAGTAGATGCTCACCAAACTTATGAGAAATACAGTTTTTGATGATTCATCGTTTAAATTTTGAATAAATTTTGATTACAAAACAAAATTTGTTGATACTTTCATGTAACCATGTTAGTTAACTTTATTTATAGTAGCAAACAGCTTGAATACTTTTACATTTTAGTTGACTAACTATAATCTAACAAAAAAAATATTTAAATGCATATTTTTCAGCTTTAATATTAGCTTCAGTTTTTGTTAAACAGTTTAATATGAACTCAAACCATGATAGATATTGATTATAGATTTAAAGCAAAAAGTACAATGTTATTTCTTTGAAAAAAGAAGAACTAACAGCAAAGCAAAAAAGAAAAAAAGAACAAGTAAGCATTTAAATAAATAAAAATCATTATTTTGAACAAAATTGGGTATGAAAAGATTGAAATAGGATCAACGAAATCTTATTTTCAATAAAACAAAAATGTGTCCTAAGATTTAGAAAAATCTTAAAAGTAACCTGAGATAAAAATAATTAAAACTGTCCTGAGTCATTGTGAGTTAAAAAAAAAGTTAAACATATCATGAGGTACCCTGAGTACCCTATGTGTTTACGTGTAAAAATAATTAAAAATTCAAGGTTTTTTTTGTAATTTGTAAAGATTTTATTCAAAATCTAGGTTTTTAAAGATTTTCTTCAAATTATTTCAAATTATGGGCTTTTGCAGGTTTCCAGGTTTTTTGTAACTCTGGTTCTATTGCACTATGCAACTAACTACATATTATTTACTTTCAGTTAAAAAATAGAATCAAACCTTCTTAAAGCTCAAACTTTTTAAATAAAGTCTAACTAATTATTTAAGATAACCTGCATTTTATTATACTATAAACCAAACTTACCACAGAATTTGCAGGGAGAAACTAGTTTATCATCTTTGTTTTCATCTAAACAAATGTAGCAAACCATCACATTAGTTTAGTATATTGAATAAATGTTTCTTTTCCTGTAAGTTGTTGCAAACTGTAGCATTAGTGCATAGGTGTTAATTATAGTTATTCCCCTCAGGGTATGTAAAACAGGGTTGCCAAATAGTTTTAGCAAAATTTCTCCAGGGCTTCAAAACTTCCTCCAGGTTTCTTAAAGTACACATTTTTAGGTCTAGTTTTAGTTAAAGTCAAGTTTAAGGTAAAAAACTGTGATAAATAATATAAAATACATTAAAAAAGATACTGTAAAGCTACTTTAAACGTATTTTATAATAAAAAAGTTTTTGTTGATGAGAAATATTTTTTATCTCTATGGTAGACTATTTGTGTCAAATCGAAATTTTACTACTTAACATGTAAAAGTTGTTTAAAATTTTAGGTTTTTTAGTGACTTATGTTCAAAATTCGAGAATTTTATTAATTTTTATTTATATAAAATTTCTCAAATTCCCGGTTTTTCCAGGTTTTTAAGCCTAAATTGCCATGTTCCAGGTTTTTCCAGGATTCCAGGTTTTTTGGTATCCCTGGTTATAGTAAAAACAAAGACTTGTTTAGGTTATATCTTCCTTAGTTAAGCCAATAAAAAATTTACATAGGTACACAGGCTAAAGTGGGTGGCACAGTACCTTTTATGTTTTGCGAAAAGCATGTAGAAATTAAACAAAAAACACTTTTTAATACGAAATAAGTTTTTGTTTCCTGTTTGTTTCAGAACTTGCTTTGTTGTTTTCAAAAAAGTTAAGTAGTATTTAATACAGTTTTAAGTTATTAAACACACTTATCTAAGTAAAAGCTTTTCTTTTATAAAGTCCGACTTTCAAAAATGCTAATAGATTATATTATTATTGAAAACTCTTTGATTGATATTTCCAATAAAAACAAATTCATGTTGAAGTTTTTCCTTGTTTTATATTTTAAAACTTTATATAAAATTAGTTGAAAACTTACAAAAATACTAAAAGAAATACAGTAAATTGCTCTAAAATTGAACTAATAACAAAAACATTGCTGTTTTCATCATAAATATATGTGATTCCGATAAAAAAGAATTCTTAAATATTGAAAAATTAACAAACAGTATGTTCCTAGTTCTTTTTATTAAAAAAGTAAATTTAACATATTAAAATAAAAAACTCATAGCCAATGAAGATTTTAATTACTAACATTTCATAAAACTGTACAATAAACTTGAGTTTAGGGTATAGGAAGTAAAGAAAGCAATCAAGATATTTAAACAGTTCAGTATAACAGCTGTTATAAATATTTACTTTCAGTATAAGCAACAATATAAGTCCTAAATTTGTATACAAGGAGGTAATTAAAAATTTCAATTTATGAACTTATGTTTAAAACGATGTTTCACTTAATTAGCAAGCATAATGAGACCCGTAGTTTTAGTATATTTCTTATAACCAACATAAACATATATTAAAACATGAATGCCAAGCTTAATTTAAACAGATGACAAAAAACTAATGAAAATTGGAAAACTTCTTAAGGCAAACATAAATTAAACAGTAACTGGTCAAAATTGCACGAGGTTACTAAGTTGCACGAGGGGACTAAATTGTAAGAGGGCACAAAATTTCACGAAGATACTTTTGCATGACGACAAATTTACACAAGGGAACAAAATTGCAAGAAGGCATTTTTGCACTAAGGATCAATTTTGCAAGAAAGTAGAAATAAAAAAAAAACAGAAAATAAAAAAATAAAAATTAACAGAAACAAATAATTAAAAAATAATTTATTTATAAAACAAAAAAAAGGTTACTGACTGAGGGTAAGAGACAAGGGTTAGGGGTAACAGTAATAGTAAGTATAAAAAAACAACTAATGGAAACAATTATAAAAAAATAATAATAATAAAAAAAAAATACCGACCGAGGGTAAGAGTTAAAGAGAACATGGATTCTTTAAAAAAAAGAGAACTAAATCAAAAAAAGAACATTTACAAAAATAAATAAAATTTAACTCGTACAAAATTGCATGCTCGTTGAAAAGTGTCTTAGTGGAAAAGTATTTTTGTGCAATTTTATGCCCTCATACAATTTTGAAAGCTACCCTTATTAAACAGGTAGACAAAACAAAACAACTTATTAGAAGCTTATTAAAAAACTAATGAAAAACAGTTGAAAAGCTTGAGGCAACTATGAAGAAAACTATTTTTGAAATTTGTTATTATATTTCCACAAAGGTATTTAAAGCTTTTCAATAAATTTTTACGAGCTTTTCAGTTTTTGTTAGTTTTTATTAACGAGGTTTAATTACTTTTAATACAATTAGTTAACAAATTACTTAACAGCTTTAGTCAAAGTAGGCTTTTCATTTTTACCAGTTTTCAATAGTTTTAAGTAGTTTCCATAGAAAGAACAAATAAATTGATGCTTATCTTTTGTTTTAGTGTAATTTTTTTATCAAAACATTAGTAAATTTAACATGTATAAAGTAGATTTTTTAAAAATATTTTCGACAAAGATTTCTTGATCAACATCGGGCAGTGAACACATTGTTGCTCAAGAAGAGATAGCTGTACAGTAACCTATCACTAGAGTTACATTGAACACAGCTCAAAAGTGTGCACTTAACCGACGCGCGTACTCTAAAAGTTGTAATTTTTATTGTTTGCCTACACTAAATTTTTTGTCAAACATGATAAAAGTTAATCCAATTTAAAGATGACTATTACACAAAAGTCCAGAAAAATCAAGCAAAAATATTCTTCGGAGAAAATATTATTTTTTGTTGAATTTTCAAAGAAGTCTTAAGTGATTTATATTTTGACTCAGAATGAACTTTTTACTTTAAGAGAGACTACCCGATCAATAGTAAATGTAATTTTACTACTATCTAAGCTTAAATAATTAAGAAGTCATAAGAAAAAAGGATAAAAAACATAACTTTTAAAAAACAAGTTGATATTTAAGTCTTGAAAGTTATCCTAAGATTGTGGATAGTAAAAAAACCTAAATAAACTTGAGCTTTAAACTAATTGCATCAACCCTGATTTTAGGAAAATGTTAAAATTACTAAGTGGTTTTAGCATAAGTTTATTTAGAAATAAAAGATCTCAGCAACAAACTTGATAGTTGTAAATTTATTTCTTTTTATCTTTAATAATTCATGATAATTAGCTGCAGGTTTTCGAATGCAACCATACACACTTTTAGGTTTCCAGACATAAAAAAATCTATCATTAATTTTTCAAAACTACTTTAAAAAAAAACCAAATGGTAAACAAAATTAAAAGTATAACTAATGATGTCAATAAACTTTTTATGCATTTATTTACCTTAGCTTACTTGAAAAAAAATTAATATTTTTTGTTAGAAAAATCCCCCATTTAAATATCTTATTAAGCTTATTGTTAAGCTGTCTTGGACAAAACGGTAAAAGGTAACCAAGTGAGATGCGACTCGATAACCGAAAGGTTCTCCGTACACCAGTTCCTAGGACCAAATAATTTGAACGCCTTTTTTGTCGTTCAATAAACTTGATATATAACCGTAGGGTTTTTCTTGCTTTTTCGGGTTTTGAACCAAACATTTTGAGTGCTTTATTTTGTTGTTCAATGAACAATCTTATATATATGCAAAGTAAGCTTAATAAAATAACATAACAGATCAAAAAATTCATGAGTAAAATCTAAAATAAGTTGAACTTTTAATAATACCTTTAAAATAACTAAATAACTTGAGGTTTTTAACGATAACTATTGAACAAGTCATGATTCATAAGTTATAAAGTTATATACTTTATATTATAAAAATTTTAGAAAAATGATCGTGTGAAGCTCGATGACCGAAAGATTTTTTTATACAGTAGGTCCCCTGAATGAAATGTTTAAACGTTGATTTTTTATCGTGTCAAATAATCCAGTAGCAATAATATAATAAATGGTATCAGTATCAAGAATCAAGATATATAAAAATACTTTAAACAGACAATGTTATTTAAATTTAGTTCTAAAGAAGTTCTTATTTAGAAGGTAAAAAATGGTTATACACACGAATTATTCCTCCTTTGAAATTTTAACTTTATATTCTTATCAATAAAAAACTAACAAAGTTTAAAAAAAAAAATTGAACTCGAGACCTGATGTTTGTAAATTTTTAAACAAAGTTTGAAACAGTAAGATAAAATATTTTTGTCAATAATTTTGAACGAAATAAAAGTTAACAAACAGTTTAAAGCTTTTTTGTTTTTTTTTTAAACCATATAAACAGGCTTACTATAATGTTATCTGTATAAGCCAACTGTTGAAAAAACTTTGAATTGAAAAAATAATTTATATAGTATTCTAGAATTTTTTAACAAAAATAGAACCTACTGAAATTAGTTTACTGTATATAAAAGCATTAAAAAAATCAGTCAAAACTTGTATAGAGTTGACAGGTATCAATAACATAAGACTAAATTTCAGCAAAAATAACTATTAGTATAACACGAACAAAAATATAAGTTAATGTTTCAAAAATTCGAGTATTTGTTAATTGTCTTAGTTAAAACAATTAGTTTTGTTTAAGGAATGCGGTAGTCTAAAGCTAGTGATTCACTTGTCCGTTTGTCGGTTGCTACAATCATACGTCTTTTGTTGTCGATATAAATAAAATTGTAGTTTCACACAGTAGTACCTAAACTTGAAACAAGTGTTTTTGTTGATGAAATGAAGCAAAATTGCAACACTGTTTAAAACTACTTATTTTAGTTGTATTGGTTTCAAAATATCAACACGAATACTCCCAAGCTGAGACACTTTGTCAAAAATTTTTACTTTGTAAATAATTAGCTGAAGATACTGACTTAAACACAAGTTGCTTGAAAATGAAAACAACGGAAGTGAAGTATGCTGCGAAGCTTTTTTCTCGCGAATGATGTGCACTGAAGCGTGCGACGTCGCTTCACAGCAGTTGATCATTTTGCAGCGATGGTATGTCGTACCAATGCAGCTTTGGAGTGTTACGTGTAAGAAGTAGAAAAGCTTGATAAAACCAGTGTAACTTCTGCGTATGAAACTTACTCGCGCTATAATTCAAAAAAGTTGAAAAATATAGACAGGTTTTTTTTTTAATTTAGACTATGTTTTACCAAATATTAATGTTGAAGAAATTAACAAAAATTCGTTTTTTATTATTTTTAAAGTTTAAGTTATAATTAAACTTTTGAGTTTCATAGAAAAAACTGTTTAATCAAAACACTTGAATATAAGTTTACTAATTTTTATCCAACCAAGTAACTTATTTAGTTAGTTTAACTAGTTAGGTTTAGAACTTTTTGAAAATTAAAGTAATATGTTAGTTAAATAACGATATAGTTCATAACCAGCCAAAAAAATTTAACGAGTTTTAATCGTTTTTTATCAAAGCATGCCTTTAACGATAAACTATCACAAAAATAAAAAAAACACGTAACAAAACTATACAAAACGGAAGTATTATCAAAGTGTAGGCAAAACTGAATGCAAAAAAAAAAGACTATACTGATAAAAACAATATTAGTTAATACATTTTTTTAAGTAGGCAGAGTAAGTAAAGTGCTGTTAAAGTTAATATAAGAAAATTTGTATTTTGAGTCTTTTCTTTGTGAATATAGCTTTGTATTTAAGAAAACTAAAAAAATACTACTTTTTAAACAGTTTTATTTAAGTTACTTATACTTACATTAGTATAAAACAAAGTGTTTGTTGATGATTATTTTAATAACATAGGTCAGCCTTTATCTTGATTTGTTCTTGTTCAATTACTTAATGTTACTCTTAAAAGTACATTTTATTTATTACAGTTAATTTATTTTGCCCTAATATTAAAAGAAGTACAGGTATAATATAAACTAGAAGCTTTCACTTGTCTTATAATGTAAATTGCCAAAACATGTATTTTTTAGATTATAAAATCAGAGTACTTGATATTCCTTACCAGCCTAAAATTGCCAAGTTTTGAGTAAAACAAAAAGCAAGTATGAAAGTGATTCTGGCTTCCTTTCCGAAATGCGGGACGAAGACGATGGCGTGCGCGTTCGAGGAGCTGGGGTTGAAAAACTGCGATTTCGCCGATCAGTTCATGGAGCAGCGCGGTGATTGGACGAAGTTCATCGAAAGTGGCGAGTGCGACTTCAAGCGGATGTTTGAAAATTACGACTCCGTCACCGACACTCCGGCCTGCTTTTTTTGGAAGCAAATCAGCGACGCTTTTCCCGATGCCAAGGTTTATTTTTTTATTTGAAGGTCTATTTTTAGTTTTCCATTATTAAACTATATCAAACTTTTTGTCAAAGTCATATTTGTTTTTTTTTGTTTTTGAACGAAATATGTTAAAAGTTAATTAAGCTTGAAGTAAACTAAACTTAACCTTAAAATAATACCTTAGTAATCAATGTATGTTAAACTTTTTTTTACTTGTTTGTAGTAAATATAAACTATGTTGTAGTGTAATAAAAAGTCATTTAATTCATATTAGATTTAAACCATTTTTTATCTCCGGTGTCGAAGAGAATGCTAACCCCTTTTGCTCACACAGTGAACTATAACATTTTAACAAGGTATGCTAATAGCATTGTTTTATTATAAAAATTTCGTTCCTATTTCATACTATATAACATTAGTATAAAAGCTACTGTTTAGATAATACTGACAACAAGATCGTCGGACGAGGTGTGGTTGGAAAGCTATCGGAAGCAAAACAAAAGTCTGATAAGATACATGTATGCACCGTTCAGACTGCTGTCCCCATACAACATAAAACAAATCAGCTTCTTTGAAATGATTTGTTAGTTTTTTTATTGGTACAAAAATATAAATAAATTCAAATATACATTTTTTAAACAGTCACTCCCATAATGGGACGCTGGCCAAAACCGTGGGATTTTAATGAAGCTCTGGTGGTAGAGTCGTACAACAAGCATAACGCTCATGTTGTCATGGTTTGTTAAAGTATAAACTGTTGTTGTATCAAGTTACAAATTCAAAAAAAATGTAATTTAAGGTTATTTAGCTTTTGGTTAAAAAAATTTGAGTTTATACTAAAGGTATGATAAATGTTTCAGTGAATAAGCTTTTAATTTTAGTTTAAACTGTTTGGTGTCTCGCTTTAAAGAAAAAAAATTACTAAAATTTAAAACTATAGATATGATTAGAGTAGCGAGCAGTTTAGCTGATTTCTAAATATACTATTACTAAAATTAAACAACAATCTACATATGTTACATAAAATACATAACAATATTAACAGCAACAATCACTTAATTTTTTTTTAAGAATGCGCCTAAAGACCGCCTCCTAATATTCGACTTCAAAGACGGTTGGCATCCGCTTTGCGAGTTCCTCGGTTATCCGGTCCCCGATGTTCCGTTCCCGCACAAAAACAAGTCGGGATCAGCGGTCGACGAAATACTCTCCAGCCACCCGGTTTACGAGCGGATTGATAGAGAAGTTAAAATTTCCAAGTTCTTATTGGCCACTCTGTCAGCACTTGCGTTGTTATTGGTGGCTGGGAAAAGAACAAGCTTTAGGAATATTTTTGTTTTCAATTGAATGATTTGCTTTTATAGTATAGTAATTTATAAATGATATTCTACTTAAATTTTTGATATAAATATAATGTTGGTAATTCGATAAAACTTAAAACAATATGCTTATTTGATATAGTATTAAACATCAACACTTTTATATACTTAAGTTTATCAAATTTAAATTTTAAAGATCTTTTTAATTTTGATTTTTCATGCTGGTTGAAGTATTTTAAAGCTTTCATTTGTCTAATTTAAAGTACTCTTACGTAAATAATAAATTTTTTTTTATTTTTTTCAATTCTTTTTGAGTTAAAAATTTAAAGTGTTACAAAAAATTATTTTAAAGTAAAAATAACAATAAGTAATTTTAATTCTTTATACTAAACAATATTATGCTTATATATAATTCTTAAACAAGGCTGGTTACTCATACTTAAAATAACTATTTTTTTTCTGTTACCTTTGTCCGATACATTTGTGTTATAAGTTTAAACAATTAAAATTTCTAAGTATGCTTTAGTTTGTGTGACAGCTTGAAAATGATTAGTTTTTTGTTAGGCTGTATAAGGTTAATATTTTACACAACTAAAATCTTAAGAAACTTAAAAGTTTCTTACAAACATATATTTAAAACAAATATTTTTTAATCAAAAATGCTCGTCCAATTAATTATTTTAATTGTTTTAACTTTTAGAAGCAGTTGTTTTTCTAACATTAATAAAAATAAACTTCTAGATATAAGGAAATTTAAATATAGCTTTATAGATAAATAATATATATACTATGCAGTGATTTTACTTATGCGTACTCACTTTTAATACAGTCCAAAAGCGCTTACTCAACAGGAAGTGCTTACCAACAGAGTGCAATTCTTAGAAAATGATTATTGTACTCAAAATAAATGTTTTGCATTGATTTGTAGTTAGCGGTGATAAACAGTATTACAGTAATAAAGCAGTCTAGATTTGACTTTCAAAAGATATGAACTTTAATTATTTTTTCTCAATAAATTTTAATGTTTATACCAGCTTTTCTTAACTTTTTTTTCGTGTTTTACTCCTTTTTAGATTATTATTGCCAAGTTTAACCCTTTTTTGAAGGTAATTAATAAATTTACTGCAAATACATAAAATAGAGCTTAATTTTGTGGAAAAAAATCTATTTTTTTTGAACTGAAAACCTTTTAAAAATATCGGAAAACTTAAGAATTTGTTTAACTTAAAAAATTTACAGTTAAGTATTTATTTATATATTGAATATACGATCAAATAACATTAATATATATAACTTGTAATAAGGAAAATGTCCCCCTTAAACAAAGTTATTTTTATCCCAGCTTAAGAATCGCTTGTTTAAACTTAATACAATATTATATAGTTTTATATCTTTCAGAATCTGCTGTCGTAGGCTTTTTCAAAATTTTAAGCAAATAAAAAAAAAATAGTGATAAAATAACTAAAAAAGTCAAATTAAAAACAAAAATATTGCTTTTACATTACACTATCAGTTTAAAGTCTAAACTTAAAAAATATAATGTTATTTTCAAATATTCAAACATTTTCAAATAGATATTGAACATTAGTTTTTTGGTTGAACATTGAATGTTCGTAATTTTTACAAAAATTGTACATGTACTGACATCTTAAAATAACCAGGCAATTTTTGTATTTAAAAGAAGAATAGAGCAAACCTTAGATTTAATATAAAATCTCATATTTTTACTTCTTATCACCCAAAAAACACCAATGTATATACAAAATACATTATTTTATGTTAAATTTGAATAATAAATTATGGTTTTTTACAATTTAAAATTACACACTTTATGATTTTTTAAAAAATTAATAAATTAAAACTTTAACTTAATTACTTATTTTATATTATTTAGCAAAATTTACCAAAATACTTTTTATATAAGTTTTAATTGTAGATTTTGTTTATAGTTCGAAACTAATATAATATTTTTATTGTTTTATGTTATACCTAAATTGTATTTAATTCTAGTAATTAGCTTTTTCTTAAAATAATCTTTCATTTGCAAAGTATAATTTGTTACCAATTTCTTAGAAAAAATTCTTTAAAGTCAGAGTTTCCCAAACTTTTTTTTTCAAGAGGCCACTTTTAAAGAAATTTAAAACGCCATGACCCCCTCCAACAAGATTACTCAAAAAACTAATTCATCATTAGCACCAAAATATCTTAAGTAAGTTTCAAATTCTGACCTCATGGCCCCTCTGTGGTCCCAAAGGGTATACTTGGACCACTTTGGGAAATCCTGTTTTAAATGAAACTACATACTTTCTTCTTACAAACAGTTATTTTATGTAATTGTCAAGTTCTTTGTAAGTAATACTGCCTATATATTTCTTAAAAAAGACTTTTTTGGGTTTATTAAAATACAAGGATTTTATTTATTATAAAAAAAAAATATTACAACAGTGTGATTAAAAATGTGGCATAAAAATACCTTTAACAAATTTATACTCTTTAGGACAGAGTTTTGTATTATCTTTTAACATATGTGTTTTCTGAATTAACAAATTGTTTTAAATAGTTTTATTTATCTTTTTGATATAAACTTGCTAGGTATTGATAATGTTCATTAGGTTTGCAAAAAAGTACAAAACTGTTAAAGTATTTATTTTACTAAATATATACTTTGTTTTAAAACAAAGTCCTGGCAAAAGACTACTTCTTATAAACTTTTAATGTTAATAGTTATGAGGGAAAGTTATCATATTTTAATCCTGTTAAAACAATAGTACACATAGTGTAAATAACTTTATTATAACTACTCCAAAACTTTTTGTAATACTTGAAGGTTTTGTGCTAAAGAGAGTATTTTTACATCTAAAAATGATTAGTACTTCTTTTTTGCTTTTGGAATATATTTCTTCTTCTTTTAAAAAACAAAAAGTAAAAAAGAACATTTCTGAAAAACAAAGAAGTAAGTCTATTTACTACAGTATTGTTTGTTTACTTAATGCAGATATAAAGAATTGCAAAAATATTGCTTTATATAAAATACATATTTATGAGTGTATTCTGAAAGCCTTAATTTTTAAATGAAGTCTCTAAATGCAATTTGAAAATTATTATTAAAACCCTAATTTTGTTAAAAGAAAATTTTTCTTACACATTAAACTATTCAAATATCAGAAACACTAAAGAAGTACTAGAGATAAATATGTTACTATTTGTAATTAAATATTTTAATATTTAAAGAAATTTTCAAATATTTTTCATTAAACTTTTTTAAACCTGTTAAACAGTTTCTTACTCAAATTCTGGAAAATTTAAATACATAAAACAAACTAATCATTAAAATTTAAACAAGGTTAGTTTTAATAACAGAGGAGGTGTTAAAGCATATAAAAAAGTATAATAATAAAATGGGTAGGTGTCAAATATGCACGAAGACAATTTTGCACGGAATGATTTTTTTACTATCACTGTTACCCTTTAATCTTACCCTTGTTTTGTAACTTTGTTTTTTTAGTTTATTGTATTTTCATAATTTTTTTTAACTATAACTTTTTTACTATCATTATTACCCCTGACCCTTACCCTTGGTCGTCAGCTTATTTAATTTTTTCGTTACTTTTTATTTTATTTTTTTATCTATCGTGCAAAAGTGATTCTTCGTGCAAAAGTGTCTTCGTACAAATTTGACCCGTTCCCCTTTAAAATAGTCACAAACTTGATATTTAGATAGCAAAAAATAAAAAATGCTGTTAAAATTTTTAAAATGTCATATACATTACTTACATCTATTATTAAACAACAGGTTGCTACATTTGTCTGTCTGATGAAGATGAAGAAGATTTCAGACATCCTTGTAATTGTAAAGGTTACTTATTAGTTTTTATAAGTTTAATAAACTATAAAAGAGATGCTTTGCTTTTCTATTAGTACAAAAAGTTGATTTTCTCAATAATTAATAGTAAATTCTTTTAATTATAATTATTTTTAGTAAGTTCAGCTTTTAATAAAGTTTATCAATAATTATTGTGATGCAAATGTTTGCAAACTAAGTTATATGATTTGTTTTTTATTATCATTGTTATTATTTTTCATATTACGATTTAATTATATATGTTTGTAATAACATCAAAAGAACTAGTCAGTGTTTCAGAATAACATATAAGTCATATAAATTTTCTAATACTTTTATCTTAATTAATTTTGCTTAGATTAGTCAACAGTTTAATGCGCACACTAAGAGAAACAATTTTATATATTTGTCGAGATTTTATAAAGATTAGTATTTTTTTTCACAATATTTTTGTAAGATCACTAAATTTTAACTCTTATAACTGCTAGTCAAAGGTAGTTAGATATTTATATTACATACTTTTTTTGTTTACTTGAATAAAAACTACCTATAATGAAAATTAAATTAACTGTAGTATAATACTTACAGGTGGTACTAAGTATGTACATGAAAAATGTTTGTTAAAATGGATTGAGACCACAAAAAGAGACAATAGATTTCATTGCCATATTTGCACAACCAAGTTAGAACATTACATAACTACTGTTTTATAAACTATAAACATACTTTATACCTAATTATACTAGAAAAGTCAAACATGTGGTTAAAACTGTTTTAACTTTCATTTAGTTTATAAGTTGTGTTTAAAAATAAACTAAACAAACATGTATGAAAAAATTATAATCATAAACGAGTTTTCAGTAAGTAAAAATTTCACTTTTCTGTAATTAATGCATGAATTTTGTAAACTTTTATGCTGTCCTTTCAAAAAATATAAAGGTCAAATATTCTGAGTTTTGGTTACTTAATGCTTATTTTGACTTTATTTTTGTTCTAAAGTATTGTAAACTAAAAAACTCATTAAAAAAATATATAAAAGTAAATTATAATAACTGTTCTTGTTTTACCTTTAAGCTAAAAGTATGATAGTCAAGTTAACCAACAAAAAATTGCGCACAACAATACTTTATAGATATGACATCGACAAAAACGTATTCAGTCCTTCGAACCTGCTTAAAGAAGGCAAAATGAAATGCTTTTGGGTGCTTAAGGATATTTTTGACTGCATAAACCTAGTAGTCTACCTTTACCAATGTACAGAGCCATCCTCATCGGACGAGTGGCTGCACTTTGTAGAAGATGCTTGCCGTGCTTGTGCGACTACAGAACGCTTGAGAAACCTTGACAGCGTATTGAGGTGAGAAAATAACTTTGAACAGTTTAATTATCCTATAAGTAATACTCTTTAAAACAGAACTCCTTTTAATTGTTTTTTTAATTTGTTTATAGTTTTTTCTATTTTATTTATTTAATATTATGGTTTTCAAAACCTTTTTAGGCTACTTTTCGTCAGTAGAGTGAACAACTGCAAGGAGAAAGTTTGCATTGAGAATACCATAACTGAACTGTAGAAATGTGTTCTTATTTTTAGAGTTAACCATAAAAGGAGTAACTATAAGTTTACTTTTAGACTAGGACTAAATGATTTTAGATTTCTCTTATCACGTGGTTTTTTACTCACACAGAATGAATTTAGACTATTCCAAAATGTTGTTTTTTCTTATGAATTAATAATTTATATGTTTCAACTATTATAGTTGCAAGAAGGAAACCATAAATTAGTTGTGAAAGCTTTTTTTATGTTTAAAATTTACTTTATAAAAAAAATAAAGTACGCGGGTATCTTGTATATCTTATCTTTTTTTTCTAATGTATTTTGATGTCGAAAATAAAAAGACATAGACAAAACGATTTATTTTCTTGTTCTATATTTATAAATACTTTTAATCCTATTTAATGTGTTTTAGTGTTTAACTGCTCCCGTAAACAACGCTTACTATTTTATCCTTAAAGATAATTGTTTAAAAAAAGTAAAAACAAATTGTATAATTTATTTAAAATTTTAGAAATCGTTATTTAGAAAATTATAAATATAACATAGTGCTGTCATTGTTAGCAAAGGTTTTTGATTGAGACAAATATATAACAGGTCGGCAAGCATTTGGTTGTCGCAGGATAAATTTCAAAAATAAAAGTGTTCACTTGCCGCAGTTGTAATTTTAGTTTTTGCTATTAATAAACAACCCGAAACATCTAATTTAGTTTCGCCTTTAGTTTCGCCAAGAGTATAATTTTCTCACGTTCTATTTACAGTTGTTGTAATTTAAGTATGGCATTAATATAAGACTTATAAGTGATAAATCTATAGTTCCTTCTTCAAGTCTAGCAACTTCGAAGATTAATTTCAAAAACTTGGAAGCTCTAAATTATTTAGATTACAATAAACTTTATTTAAAACACATCGGTTTGAAAAGTACATTTTCCTTTAAAAATACCGCTTTTCTATAAAAGTAATATCAAATCAGTTAGTATAACAACTTAAAAAAAACTTTAAACAAAATCACAATTCGAGGTACTTTAACACTACTAGCTAATTGATAAAAAGATAATGATAAATAAGCCAAACTAAAAATATACTCGAAACAAGAGTACTATAAAGTAATATAAAAACAGTAGTCAACTTCTTTAGTTCTAGTATTAATTATTATTATTATTGTTTATTATTAGTTTCGCACTTCACGTTGAGTTTTCAATTTTTACCCAAAAAATATTTCGTTCAATGCGCAATTTTGTATTTAAAACTGTTAACGTATTGGAACTTTAATACTAACCACGGTTAATAAAACATCAACTTTTGTTTGGGAATTTTATATTCAATGAATTTAAACAAAAAAAAAATAAAAATAACTAATAAAAATGTAACAAAATCAAAAAAAAAACCATTAAGAAATGAACAGTTTACTTCACATCTAAAAATCTCATAAATACAACTGATAGAAAAATATATATAAAAGCTCTTGATAAAACTTACACATTACAATTTACAATTGCGAGCATTGTAATTTTTTTAGCATCATTATAGTTGAAGTATGATTATAAAGAAAGTTTAAAAAGGCAATATTTAAAAGCAAGTTTGTGAATGAAAAATGAAATTTACTTTTAAGTAGTGCTTTCGAAGTATGTCTGTAACATAAGTTTACTTTTTAGATCAGGCAGACAATTCGTTACTGACAAGTAGTTTTCAAAATATTTTGAAATTTGTTAGAAGCTAGATGCTACTTTTAGTAAACCTTATCAAAGACTTAGTAAGTACGTCATCAAGCCTTTTTGTAAAACAATCGATCATAAATTTTAGAGTTTCCAAGTTGAGTTCGTAGTTTTGGGTGGACTGTTCAAAGTGCGAACTTATGAGGAATACTACTGTACATAAACATCAACTTGTCTATTGAATTCCTTTCAAAACTTGACTTGCTGCATTTATTTTCTACACTAGAGGATGATGTTGCTTCGCAAAGGTTCGATACTGTGTGGTTTGAAAATTCAGCTTGGTTAGACGGCTTGTTGTAACTCGGTGCCTGGCTGTAGCACAATTCCTTGCCGAAGTTTTGTGAGAAGGAGCTGGTAAAGTAGCAGGTTTCGTTTGACCACTGATGCAGTTTGCAAGTTGGTGCGGAATTTGAGCAGGCCATTTTGTACTCATCGAGTTCAAAGTAGGATAATTTCAGTAAAGTGCTGTCATTCACAGTAGGAAATTCATAGCTCTTTATGTCTGTTAGGAAACCTTGAATTAAAACGTTTATTTTTTGGAAAAATTAAAGTACTTTTTAAATTGTAACCAGTACACAGAGAAGCATTATGTAAAAATCTACCCAAAAATAAAATGAACTAAAATGTTTGTATACTACATTTAAATTTTGAAGTAGTTTTTTTAGTTTGTCTGTTTATTACAATACCTAATTTACAAGTCAGGAGTCTATGCAAACTAAAACAATAGACATATTTTATAACTTTTTACTGGTAAATCCATACTTATTCAACAAAATAAACAACCTACTGTTCATCGTAGCGAAGATGTCAATTTGATTGTCTTCGTCCGCATTATTGATTCGACAAAATTTCTCGTTTGTAGGAGACATGTAAATTGTATCTGTACAATTTAGAGACGGAGTTGTCGGCATTGACTGGCTCAAATACAAGCTTATCGTTTCATCTGAAAATTTGTGATGAGTCTTGATTTAAATTATGTTTAACTACGAAAACTTAGTTTAAACAGAGTAGTTTGGTTTTGCTTGAAAAAACAATAGTTATCTGGTAGGGCACACTTTGACAATTAAGTAAAGCAAAATATGGAACTTTAAAAAGTTAGCATTCTTGTAATGTATTGAAACATTTACATAACATATAGTATTTATAATAGGGGTGGTCAACGTACGGCCCGCAGAGTGAAAATGACCGGCCCCCGACCGTTTTTTAAACATTGCTGGGATCCGGCCCGCACATGAAAAAGACCGGCCCGCAAGCAGAGTGACAGGCCCACTAAGGGTCAATAGATCAAAGTTTTAATAAAACTTTGCATCATATTTTTACAAATCAAAGCTGTAAGAACTTGACTTTAAAAACATGCTAAAAAATGACTTTGTAAATTAATGTGTAGTAATAAATATACCATTTTGTCCTAATGTTTTGTGTTGTTCTAACTTAGTTGGAATATCGTTTTGTCAAATTACCCCAAGCTAAGTGTTTTTTCAAGTACGATATTTCACATACATACCTTTGTCAATTAAATATCAATTATACTTGTAGACAGTGTTTTAACACCTGACATGTCTCAATATATATCTTAAGTTGTCAGACTTGATAAAAATTTGTGAATTTTAAGGATTCAAAAAATGTGAATCCACTGTACAAATATAACTAGATTCCAGCCGGATCCGAAACCTATATTTTAATTAGAATCCGACCGGATTCAGATCTCGACTTAAAATTAGTATGCAGTCGGATTCGGATCTAAAAAGTCATTATTTGACTGGATCCGGACACTGGATCCGGTAAATAACTAATTCAAAATGCTTCGGCCCGCAAAAGACTAAATATTTCCGGATCCGGCCCGTTGATTGAAAAACGTTGCCCACCCCTAAATTATAACTATACACATGCTAGATAAAAACTCACTTTTAGAATCGGTGTTGCTTTTTTTAGGCAAACTATGGAAGCTAAGAAACTATCTGTATGGAAGAAACTATAGCAGCAATTGTTTAAAAAACTTTTTTATTTATATCAATATATTGAATAAATCAGATAAATCAAATAACATTAAAGTTATTTAAAAGTAATTAAAAAGTAAATGTTTAAGTTTTGTTTTAATAATGAGAAGTCTATAAAAATATAAGTAGAGTTTTCTTGATAAGAAAACAAAACTCGTTTACCATTGCTCAATGTTAGTTGCTGTTTTTGACAATGTCATTTTAAACCCTGTACAATATGTTTTACATGACAAGAGCCAGTGTTTTTATGAGACGAATACTACTTACAACTAATTAAAATAAAGTATGGACTGTAATGAGCTAAGAACTAATTCCTTGTGTACTAAACAAGCTTGAGTTACAATTAAATCATTAAATTTACCATACAAGCATTAAACTTGAAAATAAATTTCTTAAAATAATTAATACTTAGTTTTTATTGTAAGATTTGTAGTATAAGCAGTTTCTATTTATAATGTATACAGTTTAGAAATACGCCGAAATTTTGCAGCAAGATTTTATCGGTTTAGCTAAGTTAAAACAATATTTTCAATATACACAAAAATTGCTTATCAAATAAAGTAAGTCCTTCTGCTAAAATCATTGAAAGAAAAATATAAGAGCTAGAAATGCTTCTTGAGATAATTAAAAAACGATCGTTTACTGTAAAATTAAATAATGTATATTTTCATATAAAAAATAATATCTAACTTTTGCTCGTTGGTTTTAGAACCAAACTTGAACGACTCTCGGACTCAAACCTGTTTCGTTTGCTTAAGTCTCTCGTGCCTCAAAAATGAAAATATTTATTTAATTCCCTTTTGCTGAAAATTTTACTATGCTCAAAATAAACAATTACTTACTTATTTAAAAGTTATGAGTTCCAATATACATATTTTTTTATGTTTTACTAAAAATATACAGTAGTTTTGTTAAATTTTAGAAAAATTAGGTCGTAAAATCATGCTAGGATAATTTTTATCCACTTTCAGTGTTTTAATACCCACTTACGTCGTAACTATTTTAGTTTTCATTTTATTAACTTTCGAAAAACATCTGAGGTTTTGTTTTATTAAAGAAAAAAAAAATTAGAATTTAGAATGTTTAAAATGGTACACAATTACATACGAATTAGTCAAGATTTTGCAAAATAACTTAAAAGTGCTCAAACAACATATGAAAGTTTTTCTCATTACACGATAAAACAAAACAAAAACAATACAAACTTTACAACTTTTATAGTTATACAAGTTTTCAAGAACAAACAATAAATGTTTCAACCTTTCTGGTTGGTTTCTGTGAAACTTGAAATGCCGATTTGAACTTTCTACGTTGAGCTGTGGTAAGAATTGTCCTGGGTCGCTTCACTCCTCCCTGCTGGCTGCTTGGATCGTCTCCTCCGTGGATGAACATACTTGTGCCTCCGTGTGTGTCCTCACCTACGTTCCTGTACCTCGCAGCGAGAAGGTTGCACGAGTTCTCTGTTTGATTAGTTTAAATAAGAAAATTCTAGTTTTTGTGTTATCAACTATAGTTATCTTATATCTGAACTTGCATTCGACATATTTGATGATTCTGCTTCAATCTGTTTATTCGTGTAAGTTGATTGGTTCATTGAAGCCACAAAATCAAATGAGAGACAGGTAATAAGGCCACTATTTTTATCTTGTTTGCAATAATGTTCTCCCGGCTGATTATAAGTAAGTTTTAAAAATAAACTAACTTGCAAAAAGCTGCGAGATGTAAACGTTGAAAAGGAATGTTAGCTAAACTAAGTAAGATTAGATTAAACTTTTCCGAAAACTTAGTCGAGGTTTGCCTAAAAGTAGAGTGTTAAATATTTTTTTTCCACAAAGTTTGTGTGAATTTTGAATATTTACTTTTTATAGAAACTGTGTAATATCGAATGTTTACTCGTTTGCTATCATGCGCCGGTTTACTTTCTAGACAAGCAACCTGTCAACTTGTGTGCGGTATTTTTACTTTTTGTAGTTTTTTTTTAACATGTTTGCACTGCGACATGGCAAACAAAAATGCTGTCAGCTGTTGGTGTTTTGTGTTGTTTTTAGCAGCGGTGGTGTTTTACAGGTGCTCATATGAACGTGCCGAGTTTTGAGACAAGCGATGTCGAAGCTGTATTGTGACGTCATAACAGAGCAAGACAGCTGAGAAAAAAAAATATGAAGCACGTCGCACCTTCACCGTTGCAACTTTGGCACGTGATTACAAAATTGCTCTCGTTAAAAAGAAAGCTAAAAGCGCGTTCGTTATCAACAGGGAAACTAAATAATTCATTTGTCGGTAGTTAGAATTTTTAACAGGAAAAAAAAACACGAAGTTTTGAGAACGCGTCGACAGCACGGCAACGAGGTACGCTTTCACCTCCACATCGTTTTTCTGTCAATCTAGCAGAAGATCTCAACACCTTTTTGTGCGTGTTTTTCGATGAAAGGTTACGGTAGTTTTGTCTGTTATTGTGACGTCATTGTGAGACGGGCGTGACATCCTCCCATCTGCTGGACTTCGTGACTTGAGTGAAGAGAAATGACTCAGCTGCTTAAGCTGTAATGATTGATGTGAATCTACAGAAGCTAAATATAAACTTTTATAAGGAAATTAAGTGAGATGCACTTCGTTAACTTTGAAATATTGAGAACTTTTATTCTGTTTAGTTTTGGTTTGTAGTTACTAGAGGAGTGGTTGTTATCTATATGTTTTTAATTTCAACTTTTTTCAAATAATTTTCTTCTAAATTTAGTCTTCAAATTTTGCATTTGCAATACACTACAAGTGTATATAGTAAATATGCAGTTTAAAATATTTAAAAACATGAAATGAACAATTTTTTATGCATTTAGAAAAGTGAAATAGCACAAGTAAGAGTCCATTTTCGTGCCCTCACTTTGAAAAGTTTCATGTGAAAATGCAGGTGCGAATCTCTCAATGACAATTCAGTGGCGATGTGAAAATTACATCAAAGCGTCAAATTTTTTCCCATATAAAATAATTTCAACATTAAACTGAATTCGCTAAACTGTCTCGGTGTATGTTTTTTTATGGATGATTTTATTTTACTTTACTTTAAATATTTTTTTATTTGAACTGTGTATAATAATTAGCATTTGAAGGTTAAAGAACATTTTAAGTTTCATTAACACAACAATAGATTTTAAGGACTTATTTTTTTGAAATCATTAAAAAAACAGTAATTGGTTGCTATTTTTGAGGTAATAAAATTCTCATGTTTTGAGCGCATACATAATTTAGAAGCATAATAAACTATTTTTTCCCATGTGCTTTATGAACTAAATTTAGTTTTAGTAAAGTATTTCCACGAAGTATTAAGTAAATAAAAACAGGTGTGTAGTTGAAACATTTAAACCAAAAGTCTTCTACAAAATAAATTTACTTGATGAAACTTTTAAGAAAAATTAAATAGTTTCAAAATGTTTATTTATTTTCAGCCTTAAGTCTAAAAAACTAAAAATCAGTCACATGCGCTAACAGTCTGTATACAATATTCTAGAAACTAAAGAAATGAATAATTAAAAAATTAATTGCAAGCGTCAATTTTTTAAACACGTTAATAATTTAACTTGTTGCATAAACGACCAACCTTGAACGAAAAGCACTGAATTTTTAAACAGCTCTTTACTGTCGTGTGTCAGTCTTAAAAGAGCTGCAAAGGCTTTAAAAATTTTTTTCTCGGCTAAACACCACTTAGCACGCACTAATGCTTGTTTATTGTTTACACTCGGTTGTAAGTCCACTCGAAACTTAAGAGTGAACAATAATTCGGGTATAAATAGAAGTTGTATAGTAGAAAGCCTTAGTGAAGTTTACACTGACAGCTGCACTTTAATTTAAAACAAAAAGTTATAAAAATGTAGATTGTTTATACGTGTTATGAGTTATTGAATTATTATTTATGAGTCCTTTTTTTTTTGTACAATAAACTTATAGTCAAAAGCTCTTTTTGAAGTAGAAATAATTTTGTGTTTTTATATTTATTGTATTTTTACTAAACTACTTAAATACTTTAATTGCAGAAACATTCTACTATTAAATAGATTTGTCATGTTGTATATAAAACTATATAAAAAATAGAATATTTTATTCAATTTAGTTTACGTTAAAATTATAGTTGAACAATCTTTGACTTTTAAAAATAAACACTATGATAAAAAAAATTTAAACTGCAAAATCACAACAAAATTTTGAGAAACTTTGTAATGCTGTATGGTTTAGTTTCACTTATTTTTATGTGCTGTATTTCATATAAAAGGGTGTATAAGTTAGTAAGCATATCTAATTATTATTACTTATTTTGTGTTAAGTGCTGTTTTAAATGTTACTAATTAAAAAAGTAATAAAAAGTAACATAATAATAATGAAAGGTTTGAATTTACAACAGTTATTTTAAGAAGGCTACTGTTTTTCGCAAGTATTTCACTTAAAGTATAACAAATTTGCAATTTTATAGTCACAATATAATGGTTTAAAAAAATAGTATAGCAATTATTTAGATTTTATTTACTTTTCATATTGTTTGTATACAAATTTTACACACTACCTAACTTTTAACACATAAAATAAAATTAATATTAAATTGCAACATTTACAACATACTGATAAAACTTTACAATTAGAAAAATAACATGCGAATAAAAAAAAAGTCAAGTTAACATTTTACCAACAATTTATTTACACCTGCTAGCAATTTCCGGCTGAGCTCAGATATTTACATTAATTATATTCGTTCTGAGATTAAAGTTGTGAGCTAACTTGTTTTCGGTTGCAGACGAAATAAGCTGAAAGTTTCGATTGAAAGGTGTGAACGAGTTTTATTTCCTGTTTACTGCCAAGCCAGTTTAATTCAGACGCAGGCTTGCCAAAACAAAGTTATAAAAAAACAAAATTCAATTTAACACCTGAGCAAAATGGACCTCACAATAATTTTTGTATTGTCGTATAAAACGTATTTTTTAGCTTTTTTATACAAATTTATTTCAGCTTATGACTATAAAGTAAGTCTATACTTGCCTGAAAAAAAAATCTTATCGATTGTTTAAATTATTAGTTTATTTTCTGCAAAATGATCAGGCTTCCTGTTTTATATGCACTAAAGATTTAATTAACTAGTAAAAACTACGAATGTAAAATTAAAATATTAAAAACAAGAATTGTTTTTAGAATTTTTGCTTTAAATTCAGTTATCCTAGCTAGTTGCTTAAACCAGTTAAGAAGATTTCTTTGCGCAAAAAAAACTTAATTTTATCGAATTTCTTTTTGTTAACTTTTCACCGGCTGCCGTTTGCCGCTTCTTAACGCAATTTGACCATTGACAAGTTCTGACTAAAATTCTTTGTTTTTCATGTGTTAAGTTTATTTTTGTTGTGGCCACTTTTTTGAAAATAAACAGAACTGAGATATTAAATTCAGCTGACATTCTCAAATGGTAGTTGAAAGAACACTGAGCTGAATTAAATTAAAAAAAGTTTGCAAAGTTGCTTATAGCGTTTGATAATGGTAAAACAAAATTGAAAAAAAATGAAGTAAATTCCTTGTTTAAGCTGTCATATTGTTTGTAACGGGTTCAGACCTTTGAGCTGTAGTGATTCAATAAAAGTGTGACTTAAAACTAGAAAAAATACTACTTTTTAAAATTTTAATTTGTTCATTTTTGGAAAACAATTAAAAAACTAGTAAATAATCAAAACTTTTCAACATTATCGTGCTATTAAATTTTCAGATATCTAAGCCGAAAAATCTATTTCGGAACACACTAATCATTCGTAATTAAATTCGTAATTAAGTCAAAAGCCACTTTAAAGCAAAGTTTAACGGACTAAACACTTTAATCTCCACTTATAATTATTTTATCTAATACATCAAAGTTTTAAAGGTCTTTGACAGATTTACTAATGAGCAGAGTTGTATATATAACTTTGAACACGAAAAAAAAAGATGTTTTTTATCATTTCTAAATAAAGGTTAGTTTTATATTTTTAAGTATGTTATTTTATTTCAATTCTTTAAACAAATTGACCTAACTAAAAAGTTTGTATTTAATGTCTAATAGCGCTTTTGTAAAAAAAAATGCCTAAACATCTAAAATTGACCGAATTTTTATGTGAAGATGTTTTATAGTTTTAGAAAATGTCAAATAATTGTCAATTTTTAGGTTTAATTAAGATTGTTTTAAGTAATTGGTTATATTTTTTAAAAAATTGTTCCTAATGAACACAAATTATCAAAAGCAAATAAATAAAGTTGCAATATTAGCAAAATATTTGCACGACTGAAATAAGTCTAAAGTAGATTAGTTTTGAAAGTTTTACTTCTTATTACCTTGTGTAACGTTGATGACAGTAGATGTTCCCCTTTCTGACGTAACACTGTCCCACTATCACTTGATTGCACACACAGCATACCACACAGTCCTCGTGCCAATTTGATTGGTCAATTTTGAGGAAACACCGGTCTCTGATTGGCTTACTGCATCCCGCGCAGTAATGAATGCAGCTGATTGGATTTTTCTGCTCCATTAGTGCTGAATCGTTTGGTGAGATTGTTGAGAAAAGTGATGAGTACATTCTTTCTTGCACTAATTCAAAAAGTACATAAAAATCATTTTTATTTTAATTCTAATATCACAAAATTATTTTAAAGTTACAGAACAGGTAATTAAAAGAAAAAAAATTAAGCTGTGAAAAGTTTAATCTATCAAGATTTCATACCAATCATATTTATTTCAATAAATGAAGTCCTACGGTAGAGACAAAAACGAGAAAATAAAGCGGTTGAAAATAGTTAGCAATTATTTATCATATTTTACTACAGCCAAAATGAATAATTTTTTAACATCATTTGCAGTAAAAAAATTCGCTAACAATGGTCTTTAACTTTAGAAAAAGTAAAAAGCTTGGGCATCTCCTTCTCAGGATAAAAAAGTGTATGAAATAAAAAAACAAGAAAGTCAATGTGTTAGAAATTTAATCTCAAAAAACAAATGTTAGCAATTAATTTATCATGACTTGCTGAAAGTTCATGAGCATAATAAATTACTCACATCATTATCACTGAAAACAAGTTTGCTAAAAAATAAAAAAGCTTTGTTATCTTTTTTCCCAGCATAAACAAGTGTATGTAGTACTTTAAACTTTATAAAACACTTACTTTTTAAATAATTTTCGTCCATTTTTGCCTCCCTCTTTATATGACTAAAAAACTGAGTTGGTGAAACTTTGAATGTTGAAACTACCATGTTACATTCTACTGAAAAAATACATTTCTGTATTTAGTTACAAGAGGTATAAGTACGCAAACAAAAATGGCTCATTTACGTACTAGAAAAATTATACTTTTTAATAATAAGTATGCTAAATTAAGTATGTATCATACGAAGTGATAGCTTAAGTCAAATTTACTTTGTTTATTTTAAAGTTTACAAAAAATTTATAACTAAATGTATTTTGTTGTAGACTTTTGTTTCAAATTTCTATAACCACTGTAATATTGTGTATTATTTTGTATTTTATTTATATAACCATAGAGTTATTAAATGTTATGGTCGGTTTACATGTTGACAAAATTGTGCACATGTCGATTTTAGATACGAAATATGTTTAAAGTTGTTAACGGTTTGTAACAAGCTGAATCCAGTTAAAATAATTTTTAGTCATTGATATTAGTTACCAAGACAATTCAAACTACGACAATTAAAATTCTTAAAAAATTTTCAATGGGCAACAAATCAAAAAAAATCAAAAAAATGGTTTGTAGACCTAATTAACACTTTTTTTTCTACTTATTAAAAAAAATTAATATATTTTGAAATCATTTCAGCCATGTTTCTATATATCTTTAAAAAAATTTAAGTAAAAACAATGTTTGCAGGTATTAATAAGAATTACACACGTAGTTTAATTTTTTTAAGTACACATTTCGTTTTGATGTGATTTGTGTGACTTTTAAATTTTTTTTAAGAATTTGAATTTTTCGAATTTTAATAGTCGTGCACCCAATGTTAGGAACAAAATTTTTATACTTACTCGTTGCTTTAGATTTTTTTAATGTAAATGTATTTTATTGGTTGAAATTTAATGAAGATTGTAATTAATATAAATTAACTACTAAATAAAAACTGTATAGCTGTAAAATATTTACGCAGAATCTGATATAAAAGCATGTAAAAAGTAGATGTGACTAATGTATTGAATTTGATACTTTACTTACACTGTTTACTACAGGAGATTAAATATTATAATTTTGATTTTTTGCATATAAGTAATCTTAAAAAGTAATTATTCCAATGCAATCTTTCATAATGCAAAAATAAAATATTTAGATGATATTTTATTGTTATGTATCAAAACAACATAACAAGTAAAATAAACTATATTGTTTAAAATAGTATATTTTTAGTTATAAAAACAATGCGATAAATGTATGTTAAAAACAAATCATTTAACAATTATTATACGACATTTACAATCAATATACAGTGTTAAGCTGAAAAATGCTCAAAAAAAATTATAATGATTTATTTTCATAAAACAAAAAAAGACGACACAATGGTCTTTCTTGTTTATATCGCCTCAGAAACCATGACAACAAAACATGATGCGTAAATTAGCTGAAACTGTAGCATAATTTACTTATTCGTTTTTACATTTAGCAAACTTAATAAGACCGCACAAGCTGCTTCTGAAAGCAAAAAGTTTTCTTATTTCGAGTATTTAAGTATTTGAACGATAAACTAACAGAAACCGAATTAAAAATGTTGAATATCCTATTGTATTTTGTCTTAAATATGTTGGGCACTTTACGCAATCAAGTTGTTGTAAAATAGAACAAGTTAAAACTAATATTTAAAACAGAAAAATAATCAATATTTATTTTGGATTGCATATAGTAGTATACATCATGGTATGACATTAAATAATAATTTTTTTTTACTGTTTGAATAAATGGCTTTCGTACTATGTTTAATAGAAAATAAAAACTTTTTTAAGCTACAAAACAAGGTTACGTAATCGAAATTATGACAATATACATAACAAAATAAGAAAAAAAACTTCTATAATTTTTTCTAATTATTTACCAAAACAAACAACTTTAATTATTGACATTCGAGCTTTTTTTAGTCCGTTATAAAACAAATTAAATGTTTTTGACAGTCTCTTTATAATGAAATTTAGTTAAATGTATAAACTTGTTGTATTTTTCAACTTAAGACTTTAAACTAAAAAATTTAACGAACAAAAGCCTTTAATTATTACTAGAGATAATAAATATTTTCATTAGGTTTGGCTGCATTGAATAAATATTAAATTTCGTTCTTTTATAACTTGTCTACTATTAAGTAAAATAAACTGAAGAATGAAAAACATATTATCCAAAAACATAACACAAAACATTTTAAACATAAAAAATATTTTATGCTTTTTCTGAGGTTAAGATCATGAAAATATAGGAAAAAATAAATCTAGCACGTTTACAATACTTTAATTGGTGTTAGGTATAATTTTTAGTTTCAACTGAACAATTAATGAATTAAGCACTTTATCAAATTACATACTTATCAGGTATAGTTTTTGAAACTTAAACTAATATAGTAACTGTACATGATTAAAAAAGAAAAATTTTTTTAGGTTGTTTTAAAAATATAAAAATTGTAATTGGAAATAAAACTTAACTTGATTTGAACTATATTGTAAACATTTTTTTTATAAACAAGTGTACACCTACTAAAACTAAGGTAAAAAAAAGAATGTATATGGGTTTTTGCATGTTTTCATAATTAAGCAAGTATCTAAGTAAGTATATATTAATCTTAAATTTTTGATAAAGCAATTTGATTGACCTTAAACTTGTCAAGGTAAGCGTATTAACCCCTGATAATCATTTTTGTTGACCTGCAAGCGAACATTCTAATTACAACTTGTAACGTCATTTTGTTCGTCATTACAAAATGACATTTCTCCTTTGACAGCAATCAATCAATATTTGTCATTGCAGTCAGCACGCTTATTTTTAAACTCAGTTACATACTTTCTAATCACGCGCGTTTGTTTTGGTTTTACCTTGAAAATTGTTCTTTACATAATGTTAGATAAATTTCAAGCAACCATCAACAGGTGTTAAATTTATAGTAAATATTATTGCTTGTAGATCTAATTAAAAAAAAAATCAATTACACGTAGATACTGCGCGTTGTTTTACCTTGAACTACTCAACAACGAAAAATTAAAGGATTTTTAATATTTCAACAATAAGACAATGTTGCAAAACCACACTTAAGAGTTTAACGAAAGATCACATGTGTGAGCCGAAAATGGCGCATAATTTTACTGAAAAGGGGAATCACCATGACAGAAATCATGTTTGACGGATGTTTCCTACCAAAAATTTTATTATGCACACACACAACATTGTAACACAACAAACTGTTTTCTTCTTTTTATTATAAAGTTTGCAGCTAAAACTTGATGTACTTGAGGTTGCAAATAACAAAACAAAAGTTGCAAGAATAACTATAACAAGCACTTTAGCTGATTCTAACTTTTTGTTTTAGTTATTGAATATGAGTAATAAAACTATTTGTTGTAAGTTTAATAAACTATATTATAAAATATTATATTTATTTATACTTCAAAACAGTAATTAGCATCAATATGTATAACAACTAAAGATACAAAATTGTTTTTTTACAGAACTTTATTAATTTACTTAACTCTACTTTAAACATTATAATATGTTATTGGTTTTAACTTTTTAATAACAAGTTTTCATCATCGGTTGACTTTAATAGAGATCATATTATAAATTATTATTTTTTCGTTAAAGAATAAATATTTTAGTTTAAACTTTTTAACCAATATAGCACAAATTATAAAACAGTTATTTAAACAAGTATTTAAACTTAAATTGAGAAATTAAGAACTCAATCGTTTTTTCGAACTACACTATTTTAAATATAATTATAACTTTGTTAAGAACTTTTTTATCTTTTGTTTAAAAAAATTAATTAGATAGATTAAGTAAAAGTAATAAGACTAAATGTGAGCTTAAAAATAAAGTTTGATAGATGCTTAACATACATAAGTAAATTAATTTATTAATATTAATGAGGTCAAACCTTTAGTTTCAAGTTAATGTAACAACTAAAACAAAAAATTACAAGTTTAACAAAAAAAATTTTTTTTCAATGTACAGACTCAAGGATTTCAATCATACTAAAGCACACATTCATTTTTTTTTTGCTTATAACCTCATACTAATCATTTTTAACCAAAACTTCTTTCAAAAAATCTATAAGCAGTTTCATTTGAAGTCAAACCCAAATAAGTCAAATAATTTCAGTTGTTCTGTACGTTTATGTCATATTTTTTTTTAACGTTTAAAGCTTTGAACTTGTTTTAGTGTCTCATAAGTGCACCGCTACTATGAGTAGACGAAATGTGAGTAAAATTATACTTAATGATAGGTTATAAAATGTTTAAAAAGAAAGGATTAAGACCGAATTAATAACCTTAAACGTTTTATGTAGTTTAGGTTTAACTATTAGGTTTCCTCATAATTAGATATAATTTTTTTTTTGTCTGAGTTTAAATTCAAAATTAATTGCTTTAAACATTTATTTTACTATAATTTAAATGTAGCTAATAAAGACTATTACTTTACTATTTAAACTTTTTATCTAAAACTTAGCCATAAAAATTATATATGTTTTAATTAAACATTATTTAGTATAAAATAAAATAAAGTAAAAAATTAAGAAACAAAAACTTAAAAAAGTTTTATACTTTTTAAGACTTTTCAAATAGAAGAAGTTTTAAAAGTTGGAGCTAAACAAAGCATGACCGTGGCAAACAAATTATCAATAATTAAAACTTCCACAAAATGTTTCAACTAGTTTTACTGAAAATGTTAATTTTAAGTATGCATAATCTATAAAATAATCGATAGCCAATAAAATCTCTAACAACACAGAATAACAAATGCTTTTAATCTTTATTTTCCTATAAGTTTTCTGTTTTAAATTAATCATAATCTGTGGATTTGTCTTTGTGTCTACAAAAATAGTTTTATGCTTGATAATTAAATATAAAAGTTCCTAGAATCAAGATTTAAGTTCTACAATGTTTTTTAAATACGATTAGTAATTTCAATATTTTTTATTTTCCTTTTTTTATTAAGACATTTAAAAATAAAAAAATCTACTTAATTACTTTAGTATTATTTTTGATGTTGTTTGTAACTTACAAACTCGTTTTAGTTTAATTTGATTTTCGTAAGAATTTAATATCCAAACTATGTAATTAATAAATTATGACTAACATTACAGTGAACGATTTAAAACTAAATCATTATTTGAAAACTTAAAGACACATGTAAAAAATATATGTAAGCTAATGCAGGTTTTCAAAACCAAAACGAAAAAGAAGTAGCTAATTTGTTTTTAAAACTTTCGCATTTTAATATAGCATTTTTACCGTAACATAAAACTGACTACATTATAATTATAAAGAGTTTAGTAAGAAATGGAAAGCTCTTTTTATATAAAATAGCCTCTACCTCATGTAAAATCTCGCTAAAATTAAGTAAAACATAAGATAACTAAATGTAAAGAAAACTATAAAGATTTACTTGAACTTTGTATTATAACTTTCAAAACAACTTGAAGCAAATTTGAAAAATGTAAGAGATTTTTACTGAACCTAAACGCTTTGTTGCAGTGAAAATTTTAAATTGTATTTGGAAAGTTGGCTTCAAACTTTTGACCGAATTTATTTTCACCAAACTTCCTATCTCATTTCTCATTTATTTTGTTCTCTCGTTTGAAAAATTTCTAAGGAAATTCTTTCGTTTTTTTTACTTGAGCTCACCTAAAGTTTATTTTTGCAAAACAAAATTTTTCAACGGTTCTTAATTCAAGTCTATAACTGATATACAACTAGTCCTCAAACTAACTTATGCTAAAGTATACCTTTAACTATAAAACCTTTAAACCTAACGTACTTTATTCTAACTAGAGTAATAAATTTTAGAAAACATAAACATTTGACGTACGTGATGTCTTGTGAATACAGTATTCATAAGTAGAAGAAATATTTACAAAACAAATTAAAAATAGAACCGAAACAAACAAACAAATATTTTATGACAACTTTCAAACTTTAGCTAAATTTTTGGCAGCTTATTTTACAAGTAGGCGTGGAAAGAATTGTTAGGAAAAAGCCGATTTTTCTTAAGATACTTTTCTAAAAGCGTGATTAATAATTTTAATGGTAAAGTTTTTAAAGTGTTTTAGTTCTACTATACAACAATCTAGCTTGAAGTTTTATATTTAACCTAGTTATTTATGCAAATAATACAATATAAAATTCCCCTTGTAAAAATAACTTATACTTTATTATCATATTTGTGTTAATAAATTTTTATTTATTAAGTTGTATATTTTCTCTTTTTGTTTCATAAAAACTTCAAGTTTTTATTTTTTGTAAGTTATAGCATTTAGAATTTTAAACTTTAATTAAATGTTATGTTTATGAAATAATGTTAATATTATTTTCTGTTTCTATGAAAAACTATTAACAATCGCATGACGCTTTCCAAACATGTTTAAATAGTTTTAAAATTGTTTAAAAGAATATTTACATCATTAATGGTAATCTATAAAACTTGAAGTATCTTAATCAAAATTTAGTTTAAATTTTTTATATAACTTGGTAAATGTAATTAAGTCTTTTTAAAGCTTTTGGAGATAATTTCATAACTATGAAAAATTTTTAATAAAAAAGTTTTGACAAATAAAACATATCAAATTTTTATGAAATTCATAAATTTCTTAGAAAAAGTGTGGAACATTTTATAATCAATTACATTTTTAGTTTTGAAAAACTTTAACTAAATAAGTTAACTTAAAGTAAAAAAACCTCTATCGTTTGCGACTTAAGCAAAAAAATCATTTGAACGTCAAATTAATAAAAGTAGTTAACAACTTTCTCTGTGCTAGTTTTGACTTAAATTAATCTCACTTAACTAGGTGTAAAACAAGATTACGTTGTTTGTTTCTTTACTAGAAATTAAAAGTTTTAAGCAAACTTTTTTTTTTCTCAGAAAATCTCTTTATTACAAATTTTGTATCGAGCAACAAGGCTTTAGTTTAAAAAAAATAATTCGCTTGCAATTTTGCCAACGAAATCACTTATAACAGAAACTTTATATTTTACACGTTAAAAACGCAGTAAGAACTTTCATGAGCCAAAGTTCATCTGAAGCCCTTACAGCTGCTTGTGAGCACAAAAACTTCAATATTTTCATTAAAGATATTTTAACGACATAAGTACATAGTACCAGGGTAGAATAATACATCTTAAGCATATCGAAAGTGCTCAAATATCTCTTGAAGCGACCACTTAAGCATACAAGCCTCGATGGTGACACAAGTACTAGTGGTGTTTATACATATTTAAGTTTTTATTCTAAGTGGGATTCACTTCAGGAGCTGTTATTTTGACTCATCCCAAAATATTTTCAAGTTTTTGGAACGACGACATGTTTCTACTGTGTTGGTTCAAGAATTTTGTTTTCATTAGTAGCTGATTTCGTTTATTAGATAATGTGAAGTACCCATTTTAAAAACTTAACTGAGTTTCAAGACACATGAGGGGATATTTGATTTTCATAACACCATTTTAAAGAGATACACATTGCAAGTTTATAATTTAATAGACTCTGTTTTAATTTATCATAAAAAACTCTTCAAACTTATTTTAAACAAACAATCAACTAAACCGGGTATTACCCACACACTAAGAATTTTGATTAGTTATATATATTTCTTATCAATGTATAAAAATCTATATAACGTTTAGTTTTACTGTAGTTTATAAATTTTATATACAACTCTTTATATATATCTTATTACTTAACTGTTCTTATATATTTAGTTGTTTAACACTAACTATTAGTTATTTTTAACAGTTTATTTTTTTTTGAAAAGTCGAAACGGCGTCTACTAAACTATAAATATTCAATGTGTATCTCTTTAAAAGGGGTTTAAAAAATTCACTTTATACAAACTAAAGTAAGCCATGCACAACAAGTTTATATACTAATTTAGTAAAAAATTACTACTTAAACAAAAGCGTAGTATTATAATTTAAAATACTACTTTTAATGTTGTTATATAAAATGTTTGTAGCTAAATTAAACTAACTAAGAAACGATGCAATAGTAGTTTTTAAGCTAAAAGAGATGCCTTCAACTGCTTTAGAAAAAAAAATGTAAAAATTCGTTTTGTAAAGTTAGAAAATAATTTAAAGTATATGATTACCTACGCTATTATTTTTGGTTTCAATTATCAATTTTTTTTTAAAACTTAGTCATTTTGATTTATACTTCAACATATTAGCTTATAATACAATTTACGCATAGTTATCTAACAAATACTAGATGAAGGGATATATCTTAAATATGGGAGTAAAATTCATCAGAAACCAAAAAAACCATATAGTACCTTGAAAAATAATATAAATATCACTTAAATTGCTCAACATGTAAATTTATCATCTTTCAAAAAGCTCGTAAAGTTCATTGAAATACAAATAACTTGCATTTTTATTGTTTTTAAAACAAATATTTCTTACACTAAACATTATTCCCATTTATAAAATATTATAAAACTCATAAAATAATATTTATAAAACAAAAGCAAAAAATTTTCAATTAACTTTATCGTTTTCAAGCTCTGTGCAGAAAAAAAAGCAACAGAAAACTTTGAACTTCACCGAAACAAAGTTGCATCAAAAGTCGAGCAACCAAAGAGCTAAAACTCTTAGTAAATTTGATCTGAAGAGATTAAGTTGACAAAACAGTCTCGCCTAGACTTTAACAAAAGTGGCGGCCACTTCCTGCATGAGTGACATCTCAACTTTATCGCCACCAATCGGTCGCCACCGGTGACATGACAACCAAACTAACACCAATTAAATAAACTTTTTATTCTATATCTGAGAATTTTTGTTTGGAATTCAAAACTTACATTTTTCTGTGTTTGTTAGTTCTTGTTAGTAATATTAGTTATAAAATACATGGCGTGTTTATAGATGGAGTATGAGCATTTTTTTTAGTTTTTAAACCTCATGGAATTAGAAGTTTCTGTTTTTCTCATTTCTTTTCGTTTAAAACGAACTACCAAAGTAATTTACTTCAAAGTCATTATAGATTACAAATGAACAAAGTTGTTTTGTATGTTTTTTTTTTGTAATCGTCAATGTATGAGTAAATAATTACAGCTCATTTGTTAGTTCAAGTATTAAAATATAAAAGAAAATCGTAGTTTGAAACAACTTAGTCAAATTTTTTTTTATTTTTAAGTTTAAAAGTATAATTTTCAAAATAAGTACATCTCAAAACTATATTTGAATATGAAACATAAGCATTCCGTAAAAGAATTCAGCAACAAACTGGTGTAGAAAATTTCAAGAAAGCTCAAAGTTGTTTAGAGTAAATATGTGAAGACCACCTACGCTAACACCGATTTATCACTTTATCTGATAACTTGCTTGTTAAGCAACGTATAAGCACATCAGCAATTTTGCAAATACTTTACAGCCCGACAATGTCACGCTGTTATAAAAAACAAAGATCTAGAGATGTTATCGCGCCATTCAATGTACTAATGTCTTGTTTATCTTTGTGTTAATCTCAACGGGTATTAATTACGTCTCATCGGTAAAACTGTCATTGGTTAGACTTGAACAAAGGTTGACTTTGTAAGCGGTTTTAAAACGTGATTTTTTAATATAATTTTTTACAAACGAAAAGCGAGTTTTGTGTATCAAGAGAGCAGCTAACTTGTACTCACAAGTTCAAGTCTAAATATAACTAGCAGGGCGGCGAGACAGCAAATTTGAGAATTAGCTGTTTTCTGAAAATAGCAGCGGGCACAGCTGTGTTCTCGGTATCGATCAAAAGGGGATTAGCGCTTATCTCACTACTCGCGCATTCAGAGCTTACAAAAGAAGTGAGGCGGGTGTTGGGCATTTTCGATCACTTTGTTGTTGTGACCTCATAATGTAGGCTGTTCGAAAGAGTTTTTTTCATGACCTGCGATCGACCCTTGAAGCCAATTTTTGTTGGTCAACGTGTGACGACCAGAGATGAGAATGATACAAATTAAGGTAGCATTCTTGCGAGAATTACCTGCATGGTGAGTTTTAAAGAGACCACCAACTTTTGTGTATTGAAAATAGTTGCAATTTTGTATGCTGGTAATTTTATAAGTGTTTTGGGTTGTTGGCTTTTCAGTTCGATTTTTTTAGATTCATAATTTTTAAATGCTTTTGTTTTTTAGTTGAACGGTTTGCATTAACAAAAAACATTCCTATTTTCTTAAGTTGATATTGAATTATCAAAAGTGTCTTTTTTCGAAAAATTCGTTATTTATAAGTTTTAACCTTAAAACGAGCAAGTTAATCTTACATAGAGTTGAAAAAAAATAATTTAAACAACTTAAAACATAACAATGTTGTTTTAAATATTTACCTAGCTGTTACAAAAACTGAAACATGATTATAAATTAAAAGCTCCGTATTTTATTTTACGCTTGATTTTTTGAATAAAGAAAAAATATTCTTTATAGCTTTACACTTTATCAAACAAAATATTCTGAACCATTATCAAAAATAAGTATTAGACTTTATTCAGGCTTTTTTATAGTAATTGTAATCCAAGTTTAAAAATTTTGTTGTTGTTGTGTTATATTAACTTTTCAATATTTTATGAACTTCATTTGGCAATTGAAGTAATAAAAATAACCTTTTAGATCTTTTTAATAGTTGTATGGAAATTTCACTGGAAACTTAATTGAAGCTTCCTTTATAATATTATTTTTAGTTTTGATATTATTTTTGTAGATTTAATTATCGATATAATTGTCGAGTTGTTGAATACTTGACAAATCTAATAAAAACCTTATTTGTAAATAATTTAAAGATTAACTATTTTGTTTTTACCGCTAAAACTCGGGTAGCTGTCTAAATTGCGCGAGCGTACAAAAGTGCACGCGAGGACAAAATTGCACGAGTTCACAAAATTGCACGAAGAAACTTTTGCACGAAGACATTTTTGCACGAGGGGATATAATTGCAAAAAGATAAAATTGCACGAAGATACTTTTGCACGAAGACACTTTTGCACAAGCATAAATTTTTGCACGGAGATAAATTTGCACAGGTTAAATGTTTATACAATTTAATAATTTTTTTTTTAATTTTTATTTTTTTTTTAACTTTTTTTTTTCTTTAGTTTTTTTTTACTATCACTGATAACCCTAACCCTTACCCTCGGTCGGTAAGCTTTTTTTTTTGAATTAAGTTTGTTTTTTTCTATTTTTTATTTATTCATATTATTTTTATTATCATTGTTACCCCTAAGCCTTACCCTAGGTCGGTTAATTTTATTTATAATTATTTTTTTTTTTTTAATTTTTTTTTAATTATAATTTTTATTAGCTATTTATTAATTTTTATTTTTACTATCACTATTTCTCCTAACCCTTACCCTCGGTCAGTAACTTTTTTTTAGTATTTTTTTTTGTTAAACTTAAATTTTAATTTTTTGTTTATAATTTTACTCACGTGCAAAAATGTAACTAGGGCAAAATTGAACCTAGGTCCAAAATCGTCTACGTGCAATTTTTTTCAATCGTGTAATTTTGTTTGCAATTTTGGCTTTGAGCAAACTTGGCTTCGTGCAATTTTGTACACTCGTGCAATTTAGCCGCCTCGTGCAATCTAGTAACCTCGTGCATTTTTGTCTTCGTGCAATTTAGACTCGTTCCAATAAAACAATAAATTCAGTTGAGTTTAAGTAACTACTTAATTTGATTAGGAGTCTAAAATGCTCGAAGGGATACTTTTGCACGGAGGATAAAATATGCACGAATACGCTTTTGCACGAAGGGCTATATTTACACGAAGAAACTTTTCCACGGCGTCAATTTGGCTCGAGGGATCATTTTATACTAAGACACTTTTGCATGGGTTAGAAAATTTTTCAATTACTATTTTTTTATTCACTTTAATTAATTATCATTTTTACCCCTAACTCTTGTCCTTGGTCGGACTTTTTCCTTTCTTTTTTGTGTTTTTTTATAATAATTACTTATTTTCTGTTTTTTTTTGTTATTAATTTTTATTAGGTTTTTCTTCTTTCATTGCTACCCCTAGGCCCTTACTCTCGATCAGTAACTTTTTCTTTTTTTTTTCTTTTTTTATTAGTTTATTTATTTTTATTTTTTCTAGTTTGTTTTAAGTTTTTTGTTCTCATTTTATTATTTTTACTATCACTGATACCGCTAAACCTTATCCACGGTCAGTAATTTTTTTTTTAACCTATTTTTCTTTTATTATTATTGTTTTTTGTCTTTTGTTTATACTTTGTTTCTATTTTTTACTCTCGTTCAAAAATGACCCTCCGTACAAAAGTATCTTCGTGCAAAAGTGTCCCTTCGTAAAAAAATATCACCGCGTATTTTATGCGTGCCCACTCATTTAAGTGCCGCAAAAAATATTTTGGTGCGAAATAGATAATAAGTCATAAGCCTCGTTATTTGAGCCTCGTACCATAGAACACCTCTAATACTAATTTGATGTTAATGTGCTTACGGTGAAATTTACAGATTGTAGAACAAGTTATTGTAGGTGGAAAACGCTTTTGAAAATTAATTTCATAGTTGTACGATAAGTTGCAGCTTTCATTAGAGTTTAAGATTAGTATTAATGTATTTGTTTTATAGCTTAAAAGAAAAAATAAATAAAAAATTTTAATACTGTTATGACTTTGAATCGGAAAAGAATCGGGAATTCGGGAAAAAAATTAAATGGTTTTTTGTTAAGTAAGGTAAATATTGACAAAATTTTTCCTGTATGACGTAAAAACTTTCATTTATTGTTTGTATATATAAAATTTTATAGACATTGAATTTTTTTTCAAGTTATTCAATTCACATAACTTATATAATCAAGTATTAACTACATAAATTGTTACAACTTAAATGTAGCTAAAACATATTATAATATACATAAATAAAAGTACCATTTCGTTGAGTTTGGCTTCTTTAAAATGCATTATACCTGCAAAAATTATTTTCTGTTTTGAAGAAAAAAAAACAATCAAACATCAACTAAGGGTCAGATAGAAAACCACTATATAAACTTTAAAAAACGACACCTTTAAAGCTTAATTTAAACTAAAAAGTGTTTGAATTAAACAAAACAGTTACACTCGATAATTTTTCATATTAATTAACTATAATAGTCACAAATAAATTTAAAATGTGATTTCAACTTTAAAAATATACATTTTATATTAAAAACGAGTAGTAAATATTTTAATGTTATAGTTTCTTTCACAAACAACAAAATAAGTTGGCTATATGTAATAAAAAAATGTTTTAAAGTACAGACTTTTAAACATTTTACTTTTTTTTGGTATTATTTTAAATCTAGTTAATCGTTTAAAACATATATTTAAAACAAAGTGATATGTTTGGAAAAATATGTGATTAAAAAACATAGTTTGGATTTATTAAGAACTTATACAAAACTTTTCATCAAACATTTAACTTGGTGACAAACTGTTTACAAATAGTTTTATATCAAATACATGAAACTTATTTTAGAGATGTTTACTAAAATAATGTTCTAAATTAAAAAAAAAAATTTAAGCTCAATTATATTTTTAAACGAAGCTTTTTATCAACTTTTTTTGTCACTTTTACGAAATTTAATTTTTACTAGTTCTATATTAATCTTAGTTTTGTAATCATTAAGTATACCGAACCAATCTATAAAATACTATGTTTCTAAAACAAAGTTTTATCAAAAAATTAATTTTCTTGCTTACGTTTCATATATGCGATAATTTAGTCATATCCTAAAAATAACATTTAAAAGAGCTACAGTCTCTTCATCTAGTCAATCTACCTGAAAAACTAGTGTCAAAAAACTATGAGCTCTAAATTGATTAGATTTAATGGAACTTTATTTATAAGTGCTGGACTGTAATAAATAAATAAGAGAAACTTAGGACAAATAAAAACTATTTTGTTATGATAGTTATGGTAAAAGTTATAATAATAAAGTCTCTTCAAACTTTTCATGAATACATTTTATACCATTAAAATTTAAAAATTAAATCAGTTCATATTAGAACAATTCTTGAAACTATATCAAACACTTAAACATTTATTTTTAAAAGTATATGCTAGATAAGCATATAGTACCACACAATGATACAAGTACAGTAGTCTTACTTTTGAGTTCGCACTTTCTACTTGAAAAAATTTTTGTTTAAAGAGTTGATTAATATCTAAGTACTATTGAAAACTAAGATTTTATTTTATTTTATTCATACTTAATGAAATTAATCGAAAAGCAAAACAAGGATTAAAAATACTAATGCAAGTGCAGTTAAATAAATTTGAAAAAGATTATAAAGAAGTGTGCAGTAGTAATTAACATTTTAATGCTTAAATAAAAATTAAAAAAATATCAAAAGTCAAAACTAAAACTTACACATTCAAAAAACGAGCAGTGTAATTTAATTTTACATAGTTATAGTATAAAAGTTGTCTAGAAGGCATTTATAAAAAACAAATTTGAAACGAAATCTTAAAATGTTAAATTTACATTGAAGTAGATGCTTTAGAAAGCATGTCTGTTTTAGTAGTATTTTAATTTTGGAAAACTTTTTTGTTGTTGATAAGCTGTTTTAGAAAAATTTCAATACCTTAATTATGTTAACAGTTTTTTTTTGTAATATTGTGATTTTGCATCACGTTAGAAAAATATGTAATTTACTTTACATGACTATAAACAACTTAAATAATTGCTTACCATAAAAATAAAAAGCTATAAATAGAGTTATGCGGTTGATTATACGACCATTGCAGTTTAGTTGAAAGCACTATAGCTTACAAAGTAAAAATTATCAATGCAAAAATATCAAAAGTATCTAAATATATTTTTGATTAAGGTACAAACTCAAATACCGTTCGTTGAACAGAAACAATGTAGTTACAAAATTTTTCACAGTGGTTTTATGAAAAAACGCTGTTTGCATTTTTATTCATTGTTAAAAAGTTTATACTGCATTAAAATCGTAGTTAAAAGCTTCTGTAATCATGTCAGCGAACTTTTATGCCTACAGTTTGTAAGTTTGTATTCATAATGAGGTAAAGTAATTGTTTTGCAAGAACAGCAACTTTTCTATTGGATTATTTTCATAAATCGGCTTGCTGCATTTATTATCTACACTAGAAACTTCTTCGCACGGGTTCGAAACAGCCGAACCTGCGTGGTTTGAAAACTCAGCTTTGTTTGACGGCTTGTTGTTACTCGGTACCTGGCTGTAGCACAGTTGCTTGCCGAGGTTTTGTGAGGAGGAGCTGGTAAAGAAGGAGCTTTCGTTTGACCCCTGATGCGGTTTGCCAGCTGGTGCGGAGTTTGAGCAGGCCATTTTGTCATCATTGTGTTCGAAGCAGGAGAATTTCAGTAAAGTGTTGTCATTCACAGCGGGAAATTCATAGCTCCTTATGTCTATTGGAGTAGCTTAAAATATATTTTTATTTAGTTTAAGAAATTAAATGTTTTAAAACTTGATTTGAGTAAAAATAAAGTTCACAAATCGAATAATTATGTAAAAGACTAAATAAAAACTACATTAATTAAACAAAACATATGTCAAATTCAAACTTTAAAATAATTTGTTTTAGTTTGTCGATTCACATCATTACGTATTTTACAAGTCAGGAGAATATACAAACTCAAACAGTAGAAAAAGCAATCTAAGTTTTAATTGTATTTTCATACTTATTTAATAAACAACCTACTGTTCATCGTATTGAAGAGGTCGACTTGATTGTCTTCGTCCGCATTGTTGTTTCGACAAAATTCTTCGTTTGTAGGAGACATGTAGGTTGTTTCTGTGGCATTCAGATGCGGAGTTGTCGGCATCGACTGGCTCGAGTATAAGCTCATCGTTTCATCTGAAAGTTTGTGATGAGTCTTGTAGTAACATCATGTACAACATGAGTTGAAACAGAATAACTTTGTTTTGCGTACAAAACATAACATCTAGGTATATATCTATCACGGTATAGCTACTATGAATTAAATTTAAACTTTTAGACTAAAAAGTTTAGCATCATTATAAAGTATTTAAACGATTGTATACATGTGGAGACTTGTACATATTTGCAAGATAAACACTCACTGTCAGAATCGGTGTTGCTTGCTTTAGGTAAACCCTTGTTCTTTGAACTTTCTTGTTTTCGTGCTAGTTTTTTGATCTGCAAAAAAAAACTTTAGCATTAAATAGATTTTAGCGAATCAAAAAAGCACACTTTTGTCTAAATATTTAGAGTTTTTATATAATATACAGAGCAAATAGAGTATTTGTTTATGCAAAAAATAGTTAATTTATCACTGCTTGATTTTGACACGTCAGTTTTACACTCGTACAATACGTTCAACATGACAAGAATCAGTACTTTTATGACGAACAATGCTTTATAAAATTTAAAAAAAGTATTGGCTGTAATGAGCTAAAACCTAATTGCCTTTACTACACAAATTTTAATCCAAACGCGATGCAATCATTAAATTAAAAAAAAAACTTTTGTTTAAAATAATTAATTGATATAATATATAGTTGATATAGTTTAGATAAAAGTCGAATTTTTACCTCAAGGTTTTATTTAAGTTCTTTGAACAAAACGTTTCATATTTCTATGAACTATATCGGTCATAAATAAATAGAATGTTTTTTAAAGTTTTAAAGAATATTTAAGAACTAAAAACAAGAAATGCATTAAGTACCACAGTAGTATATGCTTAACAAAAAAGCTTGACTGTTTTTCAAAGTTTATATTAAACTAACTTTTGCTCTTTGGTTTTGGAACCAAACTTGAACGACCCTCGGACTCAAACCTGTTTCATTTGCTAAAGTTTCTCGTGCCTAACAGTTATTAAAAAAATTCAAGTTCTTTTTAGACTTATTAATTTTTTATTCTCAACGTAAAAACACACTTATGTACCTTACAACAAGTTGTTATACCTAAAAAATTAATATTTTTATTAATCCAAAAATATCACTTATAAAAAATTTACATCAAATTTGAATTATGTTTTTACAAAAGACGTTGATCAATGTTTATGATTATTTAATATTAATATAATGTATGACTAGTTAAATACAACAATACTATTCTGTTTCAATTAAAACACATTTGTTACGTTATAGAAAAAAAAATCACTTGAGAAAGTACTCATCATTCTTAGAAGAGTTTTCAAATTATAAAATACACTGTATTTAAGCCAGATATTTGTAAAGAGTACATAGTAAGACGGTGCTAAAATAAATTTTATCATTTTGTACTGTTAAAAAATTAAATTTTATGTCAAATATTATTATAAGTTTTCATAAATCACAAAGTCTTTTTTTTTTTTTTTTCAACACGGCTAAACTATAATATTTACAAAAAAAATCATTTTAAAAGGATTTTAACAGCTGTTTAATTTTTATAAAACAATAAAACATTAAATACAACTTTTTAAAATTTCTATAAATTCTAAAAACAAACAACATTCGTTTCCGACCTTTCTGGTTGGCTTCTGAGAAACTTGAAATGCTGATTTGAACTTTCTACGTTGCGCTGTGGTCAGAATTGTTCTGGGTCGCTTCACTCCTCCCTGCTGGCTTCTTAGATCGTCATCTCGGTGGATTAAGATGTTCATACTTCCTTGGGTTGCCTCTCCAACGTATCTTGCATCAGTCTGTTTGTTCACGTAAGTTGATTGGTTCATTGAAGCCACAAAATTACATGAGACACAAGTAATAAGGCCACCATTTTCATCTCGTTTGCAATATTGTTCTCCCGGCTGTTTGTAAGTAAGTTTGAAAATTAACAATCTTGCTAAAAGCTGGAAGATGTAAATGTTTAAGACGAATGGTACTTAAACTAAATTAGACTAAATAAAACTTGCTTAAAACTTATACTTCACTTATTTGGTGGCATTGACCTATTTTAATTTGTTTAAAAATTTTCGTTCAAGAAAACGGTAAAGTTGTTTAAAAAAAAAAAATTAAGTTGCGATATATAGTAGTTTTAGTCTCGCTAATGGTACGACATTAGTAACTTTAGGTTTACACAAAAAACACAACAAATATTAATGATTTTTGCTAAACTTTTTAATAAAACTACATGAAATTCACTCACCTTCACCAGTCGGCTGCATATTTCGCAGGAGAAACATTCAACGTGAACGGGGCCGGGAAAAACCTTGGAGTTGGCGGCTATTGGCTGGCAGCAACGTTTGCACAGCTTCAACCTGTAAGTAGAGTGTTAAATGTTTATTTTCTACATTTTATGAAATTAAAATGTTTATTTTCCATAAAACTATGTGTGTTGTTTTAAATATTTACTTTTCATAAAACTTGTGTAAATATATTTCATTACTTGCGTGCTTTTAGTTCGTGATTGTGCGCCGGCTTACTTTCTAGACAATCAACCTGTTACTTTGTGAGCTAAATCTCGATTTTTTTCTCACTGCGCGACATGGCAAACAAAAAGGCAGTCAGCTGTTATAATTTTGTATATAATTATAATCAGCTGAGAAAATGGTTTTGAGAAACGTTGTGCCTTCACTGTTGCGAATTTGGCACGCATCATAACACCTGCTTCGAGGTGACTGAAGCAGACATTTTCTCTCGTTGGGAAGGAAGCTGAAAGCGCGTTACTTTCTACACAGAAATATTTTTTGTCATCGAAAATGGACACGAACAGCTGGGTTGCCACGGTAACTAGGTAAGCTTTCACCCCCACTCCGTTTTTTCTGTCAATCAAATCAAAGATGCGCCTCAACACCTTTTTATGCGAGTTTCACGATGAGAGGTTTCGGTAGCTTTGTCTTCCCTTGTGACGTCACTGTGAGACGGGCGTGACATTCTACCATCTGCTGGACTTCGTGACTTAAGTGAAGAGAAACGACTCAGCTGCTTAAGTATTTGCTTTTTGATGATTGATGCGAATCTGCAGAAGCTAAATATGAACTTTTATAAAACAAAATTGAGTGAGATGCACTTCCGTGGTGGAATAGTGAAAAATATTTTTGAGTTTGTTGTTGGTTTATTTTTACGAAAAAAGTGTTTGATGTTTTAATTTCTTTTGCTTAATGCTAATAAAGCTTGTATCAAGTCAGCATTAATGTGTTGTACTTACCATACACATGTAGATTGTAAAAATTGCAGTTTACTACATAATAAGTGTGATTCAAATAACTTTTTAAATTTCATACGTGTTAACTTACCTAAGCACACAATTCTGAAACTTGAGAGACTTTCTCAACAAACTTCCGAGACAGTTCAATATTTTGCCCTCACTTTGAAAAGTTTCATGTGAAAATGCAGGTGCGAGTCTCTCAGTGACAATTCAGTGGCGATGTGAAAATCACATTAAAGCATCAAAATTTTTCCCACAAAAAATAAGTTTGACATTGAACTACATTTACAAAAAAAAATATCTATGAATTTTTTATTATTGTTCATTGTTGGTTATATTTTTCCTTCAGTTTAAAGTTTTCTACATTGGAAAAGAAAAAAAATAATACTTAAATCATAATGAAATTTTGAACTTTTAAGAAGATAACAATAGTTCAAAAGAAGTTATTTTGTTCGAATCTTTTTTGTCATGAAATAAAAACATTGGTTTCTGTTTTAGTAGCTAATAAAAATGTTTTACTTGTTTTCGCGTATATATTTTATTACAAACATGATAGACTAAACTTTATCATCTGCTTTAACGCGATAAATAAATAGTTGTTAAAGTGTTGCCACGGTTTTATCGAATGCAGCATAATTGTATTCAGAGAAAAAGCTCTGAAACGTAGTTGAAAACTTAATACCAAAAGTGATGTACAATGTAAGCTAACTTGATATAAGTTCAAAAAAACTCACTTAAATTTTTAATTTATTTTAAGCAATAAGCTTGAAAAACTATAAAAAAATCAGTTGATTACGGTGAAAATTTATATACAATAAATCTATAAACTAAAGGAATGAATAATTAAAGATAAACGACTTGCAAGCTTCAACTTTTTAACACGTTTACAATTTATTCTTGCAAAAACGGCCAACTTTGAACGAAAAGCACTGAATTTTTAAACAGCTCTAAAATCTAGTGTTTGTCTTAAAATAGCTGCAAAGGCTTTAACAATTTTTTTCTCGGCTAAAAACCACTTAGCACGCACTAATGTTTGTTTATTGTTTACACTCGGTTGTAAGTCCACTCAAAATTAAAAGGTATAAATGTAAAACTCAGGTAAAAATGTATAGTAGAAAGCCTAAGTGAAAATTACATTAAAACTGCATTTGAATTTCAAAGAAAAGTTCACAATAAAAGTTAACTGTTGATACGCTCTATGAGTTATTAACTGGCAACTTCAGAGCACTATTTTTTCAGTTTGATAATTTCAAAATCAAAAGCTCTTTCCGAAGTAGAAATGTTTGTGTGTTTTATTAAATTGATGGATTATTTTATTAGTATAATGGAATATGGAGTATTAAATTACTTTGATGTTTTATTTGTTGAAATGTTCCTCGTAAATAAATTTGTTTTAATTTTTATGATAATAAAGAAAAAAATGTACTAGTTAAAAAACTTGGCTTAAGTTAAAGACTTGATTGAACAGTTTTATAAATTTGAAGATTAACACCAGGTAAAAATAGTCAAAATTTTAGAATTTTAAAGTCAAAATGTTTCAAAGTTATATATGTAGCGCTGTACAGCTTAGCTTTTGTTGTTTACCTTATGTTGATATTAATAAAATTAAGGCTTACTAAATACTTAAAATATCTAGCTATTTGTGTAAATTTATTATCTATCTAAACAACCCTAACGTTCTATAAAAAAACTTTAAACACCTTAAAAAACTTAGCATACTAAATCGCAAGCTGCTTGCAAAAGAATTTTTTCTGTCTAATTAATCAATTTAACATTTTATCAACAATTTATTTACACCTGCTTGCAATTTCCGGCTTAGCCCAGAAATCTACACTAATTATTTTCTGACTGAAATTAAAGATGTGAGCTAATTTGTTTTCGGTTGCAGACTAAATAGGCTGAAAGTTTCGATTAAAAGGTGTGAAAGAATTTTATTTTCTGTTTACTGCCAAGCCAGTCAAATTTAGACGCGGGCTTGCCAAAACAAAATTTAACTAAACACCCGAGATAAAAAGACCTCACAAATATTTGTTTCAATGTTTTTTGTATCGTCATGTAAATCGTACTTCTTTAACTTTTATTAAACATATTTCGTTTAGCTTTATAAAGTAAGTCTTTTAATTCCCAAAAAAAGATTACGAATCAATTGTTAAATTTATGATGTTAGTTTCTACCATATAACTATGCATCCTCTTTAATATATATTTATGTTTTTGTCAAACACTACGTCTGTAATTAATGATTTTATGGCAAGTATAGTTTTGGTTAAAAGTAGTGGCCCTTAAATTTAGTTTTTCTTGCTTTTTTAATGCTAGTTGTTTGAAGCAGTTGAGAAATTTCTATGCGCAAAAAACTTAATCCGATCGAATTCCGATTCGTTAAATTTTCACCGGCTGCCGTTTGCCGCTTCTTAACGCAATTTGACCATTGATTAGTTTTGACTAAAATTATTTTTGTTTCATGTGTTGAGTTTATTTTTGTTGTGGCCACTTTTTTGAAAATAAACAGAACTGAGATATTAAATTCAGCTGACATTCTCAAATGGTAGTTGAAAGAACACTGAGCTGAATTGAATTAGAAAAAAAAAAGAAAGTTTCAAGCTTGAATGATAAGTGTAAGAATAACATATTTGATCGGAAAAAATCACTTTATAAGATTAAAACCCATTAAAATTTTTACATTTGTAATAAATAAAGAAAAATATGACTAAAAACGGAAATAAAAGTTACTTATTTTAATTACACATTTTTTTTGTAGAATTCATAATTATCTAAATAAAAAATTCTTTATCGGAACATATTAATCATTAGTGATTGATTTAAAAGCCACTTTAAAGCGAAGTTTTACAGATTAAGCATTTTAATCTCTGCTTGTATTTATTTTATGTAATACATCAAAGTTTTAAAGGTCATTAAGAGATTTGCTAATGAGCAAAGTTGTACAATTTAACTTTGAACATGAAAATGGAGATGCTTCTTTTTTTTTTTAATTGAACAACTCAAAAATAAATAAAATATTCAAAAATCTAAGTTCGATAGTTTCTATGACAAAACTAATCTAAAGACTTTTAAAAAATTTAAAACCATGTTCTAATTTATTAAGTTTTGTTTTTATTTATTTTACTATTAAGCAATCATCAATTTCTTAAAAACTAATGTTAATGAACAAATATATTAAAAGGAAATTCAAAACTAGCAAAATGTATGCTAAACTAAAAATTAAATCAAATGTTTATTTACTTTTAAAGTTTTACTTCCTATTACCTTGTGTAGTGTTGTTGACAGTAGATGTTCCCCTTTCTGACGTAACACTGGCTCACTAACACTTGCTTGCACACACAGCACACTACGCAGCCTTCGTGCCAATTTGATTGGTCAATTTTGAGGAAATACCGGTCTCTGATTGGCTTACTACATCCCGCGCAGTAATGAACGCAGCTGATTGGATGATCCACTGGTGCTGATTCGTTTGGTGAGTTTGTTGAGCAAAGTGATGAGCACATTCTTTCTTGCACTGTTTTAGTAAATTATATATGTAGATTATATATGTAAAAATCATTGTTGTTAAATAACAAATGCCACACAAGTCTTTTAAAGTTACAAAAGAAAACAGCAAGGAAAAGGAAAAAACAAGAAAATCAATCCATAAGAAATTAATATTTTTAAGATTCCAAATAAATCATTCCAATTTTAATAGATTAAGCATTTTGAAAGAGGCATATAGAAGAAAAACTTAAAGTGATTAAAGAGTATTAGCAATCAATTTATTATAACTTACTAAACATTAACGAGCCACAACAAATAAATAATTCATACTATTTGCAGTAAAAATGCTCGCTAAAAAATTGATTTTAAAGTAAAAAAAGTAAAAAATTATAGCATCGTTTTCTTGAAATATACAAGTGTCTGAATACTTTAGTTAAAAAAATCTTACCTTTCAAATAATATTCGTCTATTTTTGCTTGCCTTTTTATATGACTGAAAGACTGAGTTGGTGATACTCTGAATGTTGAAATTACCATTTTACATTGTACTGAAAAATTATTAGTGCATTAAAATACAAGAAAAATAACTACACAATCAAAAAATGGCCGGTATACAGATTAGAAAACCATTCTTGTTAGAAATTTGAAATATTTATAACAACATAATAAGTAAGTTAAAATAATTCTGATATTATGAGAAATAATTGCTTCAACTAATTTTTATTCCCATCTCTTAAAAACAAAATGTATAACTAAAAGTAGTTTTCTTGTAGACTTTGTATTATATCTTTATAATCATAAAAACATTTAGCGCTGTGGCCTGGCCAGTTTATACGTTATCAAAGTTAGGAACAAGCTTGTTTCAGATTCGGAAAATTTAATAATCTATGACGGTTTATAACAAGCTAAATCAAGTTAGAATACATTTTTTTAGTCAATTATACAAATACGATTTTTCATATTTGCTCAATTTTTTATTTCCTTAAATTTTTTGTAAGCGCTATTTAACAGGTTAAAATGTATAAAGATTTAAATAATGTTAATAAATAATATTAAAAACTATGCACATGTATGATTCAAGTAAAATCTTAATGCAAATGTTGATAAATAAAAATATTTAAAATGTATACGTAGCATTTAAATATATAAAAAAAATTACACTCATTGCTATATTTTTAGCATGTTTAAAACAATGCAACAAATTATTGGAAATATTAAGTATAAAGTACTTTATCATACAACAAGCACAAATTTAGATTTGTTTACGTTACGAGGTTTTAATTTATATACGTATTTGGTATAAAAGTATCATTTGTTCAAAAGTTGTTAAATACAAAAAACCTTTTTTTTTGTTATTCTAGTAACAATTTAAAACAAATAATAAATTTTGAGAAGTAAATAACATTGATATAACAAAAAATATGAAAATTTTACAGTAAAAGCAGATAGTTTTGTATTTGTGTAAAAAAGTATTTGTTGCAACTTTTTAATACCACCTCAATAAACTACTGTTATGATATTTCTTGCTCAAAAAAAAAAATCGTAAAAAACGAACTTTAAGCCACTGTCTAAAGCTAAAAAATAATTCAAACTAAGTTACAATTACATATTCTTCATGTAACATAAATGACACAATGGTCTTTCTTGTGTGTATCGCCACAAAAACCATGACAACAAAACATGATGCGTAAATTAGCTGAAATTGTAGCATAACTTAGTTATTCGTTTTTACATTCAGCAAACTTATTAAGACCGCACAAGCTGCTTTTAAAAGCAAAACTTATATATTTTTTTTGTTTTGCAGAAGATTTTGTACTTAAACGTTAAAAGAATAACAGTCTTCGTTTTTTAGACGAAGCAATAACTATTAACATTTGGTTTTAATGCATTAAAAAACTCCCTAAAATTCATAATATCTTATCTACCAGTGACTAAAATAATCTGTTGAAACTGAAGTATTTAAACTATCTTAACCAAGAAAAAGTTCTTACAAAATTTTCAATTTTTATGATAAGTACAAGCTTTAAACTTAATAAAACTTATTTTTTATTGATTCGTAAACAAATCTGTTCAAAAACAGGTATATATCTCTCAAAATTTAGATTATATAAACAAAGCAAAAACTGTGTATGGATGCTTTAAAAATTTTCACAATGATGCTAAAGTAACCTTGGAGTTTTTTATAGAGAAATTTAATTAACCTTAAACTTTACAAGGTAAACACATTAACCCCGGATAATTTGTTTTTGTTGACCTGCAAGCGAACAAGCTAACTATCACTTGTAACAGTCTTTAGTTCGTCATTACAAAGTGACATTTCTCCTTTGACAGCAATCAATCAATGTTTGTCATTGCAGTTAACAGGTTTATTCTTAGACTTGGTTGCTTGATAATTGCATGGTTTTGTTTTGGTCCTATTATGAAAAAATAACTTACATAATGTTGATAAATTTTGAGGAAAAATAGCATCTAGAAATATTTCCTTTATCTAATGTTAAAACTTTATCGCTTGTAAAACTAATCTTAAAAACCTTTATAGCCGTATAAATGCTGCGCATCCTTTACCTTGAACTATTTAACAACAACAAAAATAAACGAGTATTTATCTTTTAACGAGCAAGAAAATGTTGTAAAACCACAATGATAAGTTTAACGAAGATCAAATGTGTAAGCAGAAAATGGCGCAGAATGTTATAGAAATGGGGAATCACCGTAACAGAAATCATGTTTGAATGATGTTTCCCACCAAAACTTTTTATAATGCAAACACATACCGTTGTAAAACAACAAACTGTTTTCTTGTTTTTGTTATATAATTTGTAGAGAAAACTAAATATATTTTAAATTAGGTTTCTTACAATGAAGTTAATTTGTTCTAATAACTTAATCAAGAGATTTGGCTGATTTTAACCTTAGTTTTACTTTTCAATTTTGAATATCAAAACGTATTCTTTATTTAAACTCAAATAAAGAAATTAAACACTAAGTCGTTTTATCGCACTACGTTTATTTTTAATAAAACTATTTTTTTGATTACACCTTTTTCATTTCTAGTATGAAAGAAATATATACTATATAGTTAGATAAAAATAAAGTATCAAAACTAACTAAAAATTGAAAAACTAAGTTTGGTCAATAATTTTTATACATTACACAAACTATTTTATATGTAAATCTTGTTTAAACCTTAGTTGATGTAATATTTCAAGTAAAAGTTTTTTGGTAAAACCATAAAAAAACTTTTTATAGTACATACTTAATGGTTTTAATCATACTTAAGCATATATTTATAAGCTGTTTAGTTTTTTTGCTGATAATATCACATCAAATAATTTTAAACCACAGTAGTTTTAAAACCACAAAAGCTTTAAAGAAATTAAAAAAATAAAATAACGTAAAAAAAATTAACAAAAAATTTAAAAAGCTATTAAGCTTTAAAGACTTTTAATAGAAAAAATTTAAAATAGTTAGAGCTAAACAAAGCATGTACCTCGTATACAACTTATCAATAATTAAAACTTGTCTTCCACAAAATGTTCCTTTTAACTTTACTGCAACTCTTAGTTTTTAAAATGCACAATCTATAAGATAATCGACAATAAATAGCATTTAATCAACAAAGAATAATAAATTCGTCTAATCTAAATTTTTGTTTAATCCTATTACTTTAATACACTTAATAACTTAATGTTTTGTCTTTGTGTCTACTTGTTTGGTTTTATGATCATAACCTTACCAAAAAAAATTCCGAGAAAAACCGAAAAAAGTAATACAGAACTTTATAATTATAACCACTTGATAATTTAGTATTTTATTTCTGTTACACTGTATTTTTAAATAAAACTGACAAAACTACTTAAAACTTTATTTCTTTTTCTGATTTTGTTACTTATAACACTTGTTTTAGTTTAATTTGACATCCGTAAGTGTTTATTGAACAGATAATATATTTAAAAAGTAATTAATAACAAATAATGAATAATGTTTTTAAAGAAAATTATAATTTGGAAACTGATTAATACATTGAAATTTTGATAACATGTAAAGCTATACATTTTTTCATAACAAATGAAAATTTTATTTTTCATAGCTGCATGCAAGGTTTTTTACGTGGCATAAACGACTACATACTAGGTGTAATAAATTTAGTAGTAAAAAACAAGTAGATCTTTTTTAATGATATAGATTATATTTTATTTAAAATCTCGATACAAAAAAGTCTAATCCTAAAAGTATGTAAAACTTAACATTACGATATCTAAACAAAATCAAAACGAAAATTTACTTAACTTTTGTATTACAGCCTTAAAAAAACTTTAAGTAACTTTCAAAGCTTTTAAGTTTTTCACTTATTTAACAGCTACATTGCAGTAAAATTGTCTGTTGTATTTGAAAAGTTTGCTTCAAAATTTTTACTGAATTTATTTTCTTCAAACTTCCTATCTCATATGTCACTTACTTTCCTCTCTCGTTTTCTGCATTTTTTTTAAAGAATACTCTCATTTTTTTTTACCTGAGCTCACCTTTGAAACTACAGTACACTACCGCTTAAGTACGCAAATTGAACCCGACCAAAAAGTGCGTACTTAGCACGGGTAGTGCGTACTTTTTGAAAACATAGTATAATATGAACTTTAGTTGTTTGTTATCTTTCTTACAACTAGCCACCAAATAATTAAGCCAAATAAACAAGTCTTTTTATTTTAAACAACATTTAATACATAATTCTAATCCGCAAAACTTTTTATTAGATTTTAAAATGATTTATTTTGTCTATAAAAAGTTTCTACATAATTAATACATACTATTAATATAGAAAGTCAATGTCAGTCAATGGTATAAAAAAGAATATTAAGCCATTTTTTTTGTTAGAGGTAAAGTACCAAACTACATTGTGTTTACCAAACATTTTGAAAACATCAATGTGTGTACATTTAAATTAAGTTATGACTTAACTATGTTGTATTTGTAAGTTTTTTTAGCTTTGTCATCTAGATTTATTTATTCAATAGCATTACAGCTCAAATATCATTATTCTTTTCACTTTTCTGCAACCACTACATAAGTATTTAGTTTATTAACTTTTAATAACAGGACTGTCACAATTTCAGGCCACTTAGACTACTCAGGATACTCACCCTAGTTTAAAATTTGTGAAAGTCTTAGGCTAACTCAGCAGGTCGGCCAATCTACCTTTCTTGATAAGTGCGTACTTAAGGCGTGATGCGTACCAAAAAAAGTGCGTACTTAAGCGGTAGTCTACTGTATTTTGAAAATCTTCATTCATAACGTTATATATCTAAATCTACAAAGGATCTACACTATAACTGATGCTTAGTTTAATTTATACTTCAATATAATTAAAATTTGTAAAATCTTAAGACTATAAAAGTACTCTCATTTATATATTTATTCTAAAATATATGCCTAATTTAACTTAGTATCATGTTAATATAGTATTCTTAAGTAGGGTTGTCTTTACGAAACAGTTTTTGAATATACCGAAGTAAACAAACACGTATTCTTATGATAGCATATTAAAAGTTTTAAAAAAATATGTTTTTGGTGCCAACTTTTAAATTTAGGCTAAATTTTTAATTAGATATTTCTATACGTACGCGTTCATAGATTTTCTTTGTAAAAAGTCGAAGTTTTTTAAAGTTAACGTTTGAAAAAGCTTTAATTTTGTCCGTTAGTAGTAAGGTTGTTTTTCAGTTTTCTATTACTAGTATACAACAATCAAGCTTAAAGTTTTGTATTTAACAAAAATTCTCATGCAAAAAAGGCCAATATTTGCGTTTTGAAAAATCAAAATAATTTTCTATTAAGTGTTTTTTTATTTTAAGTACTTATTTAATAACTGTTATTCTAAACTTACATATTTGTAAATTTACTTAATTATTATGTTAAGTTTTGTTTCTAGTAAATTATTGTACATAAAAATTTACACTTTAATCATTTATTATAATTGAACTATCACATTCTTAAAATTATTTTTTTTCACAAAAGTATTAATTGTACTTTTAAACTATATTAAAAAATAGTTAAAAATCGTGTTATAATAAATAAAATTATCGATATAATTTTTTTCATATACCAAGTTTTGAATATTCAAATAAAAATCCTTTAAAGTCGCTACGTGTAACTCAATTTTAGAAAAACCCAATAGACCAATCTTTTAACTATGAATTTTTTCTGAATGAAATTTTTTCAAAAATAAAATGCACCAAATTTTCATAAATAGCTTATAAGTTTTTCAGAAAAAGCATTTTTTCATTTTTCTAACCATATACATGATCTTTGAAGTTACTAAGAAGTTTGAAAGTCAAACCAAAGAAGCTGTAATAGTTCTCAAATTAATAAAAAACAAATGTATTGTTTTTCAAACGAAAGAAAACTTCCTTTGTGCTAGTTTCAAATTGAGTTAATCTTTCTTATTTGAATGTTAAACAAGGTTATGTTTTTATTTTTTTAGACATAAAACCATTTTAAAGCTGAAAAAAATTTTACAACACTCAAAGTCTGCTTAAAGCAACTCTAAAACAAAGTTTTAGCTTTTTTTCATTATTTATTGCCACTGCACTTTTTCTAGCAAAATTGCATAGAACAGGAGCTTTATATTTTAAAAGTTTTTATACGTAATAATAACTTTTATGAGTCAAAGTTCACCTAAAGCTCTTACAGCTGCTTGTGAGCACGAAAGCTTCAATATTTCATTAAAGATATTTAACGACTTAAGTACATACTACCAGGGATGAATGATACATCTTAAGCATATAGAAAGTGCTCAAGTAGCCATCGAAGCGACCACTTGAGCACAAAAGTCTCGATGATGACACAAGTACCAGTGGTATATTTATATATATAATTTATTGAAACTAGACTTCACTTTAGAAGCTGTTTTTTTTTTGACTCATCGTAAAATATTTTCGAGTGTTTTGAATAACAACTTATTTCTTTTTTGTTGGTTCGAGCAATAATAATATTTTTAAATTGTGAACAGATTTGTGATTTAGATAATTTGTAGTGACCATATACAAAACTTAAATAAGTTTAGTGAAAGTTTACGTTGTACAAATTAAGTATACATAAAAAAAATTATCAAGTTTTTATACTTTATTAAAAATATATGTTAACTTAAGTCAGGGTTTCCCAAACTCATTTCTAAATCGCCCCCTTTTCAGAAATTTTAAAAACAATCGCTCCCAAATTTTACAAAGTAGTTTTTCTCTTGAGTACAAACTTTTGAGCCGAAAAAGTTGTGTTCAAAATGTATTTAGTCTGGTACTTCTCATGCACGAACTTTTGGGCTGTGTTCAAAGTAGTTTACAGGGCTTGAGAAAATAAGTTACATTTCTTTTCTTATAAGCCCAGTTAAGTGTATTAAAATACTTAATTATTAAAAAGCCTTGTGTAATCTGTAATTAGTCTTGTTTAGATATGAACTGTTTTGAAACTAATGAAATTTTTAGGGTAGTGGTGGACAACTTTCGTAGTCAGCAATTCATATTTACTAAAAAATATTTTCTAGTTTCAACTCGTTTGAAAAATGTAATTGCGGGCTGCATAATTTAAAAGATAACATATAAGAAAATTAAAAAACTCGAGCAAAATTGTAATAAAATGATTTAGTATTATTGTGATCTAGGAAATACTATTGTGAATTGAAAACCAAATTGAAAGTGTATTTCAAAATATTTAGTATCAAAAAACTAAATTTCGTTTATTTTGAAAAAATAGTTTTCAAGTTTTTTAGCGGGTCGAAATGTGACTGGGTCTTAACCGTACGTTACCCATCTGAAATACAGAATCTTAACTGAAACCTGAAATTATAATAATTTCTCATATAACGAATTTCGGACATTTAGAAGTTAATACTAAGTAACTTATTTAAGCCGCACAAAGTACTTAGATTATCTTATAAATAGGCATATTATAAAATTACTATACCAGTGATTTGAAAACTAAAAGAATGAACAGTTTATTTTATACATAATAAAATGAATATTAAAAAATAATTTCTGATCTAGTTTGAAAAGTTTGACCGACTGGTTAATTATCTCACATGAAAAGCTGTTTCATCAACAGCTTCATTTAATGCAGTAAAATTATTAATTTCAATGCTAAGATATATTATAAGCAAGTTAGTTGTTAAGTTAAAAACTTAATTTTAAACTTTTTAAACCATAACAATTGTAGTAGAATACCATTAAATAGTATTTGACTTGGAATAACCTTTACGAAACTAAACCTTAATTTTAACTTTTTTTTTTCTTAATTTAAATTCAAAAAAAAATCATATGTATTAGCTAATTCTTCTACAGAAATTAATCGATAAAAATTCTTTTAATTAGGTTAAAGTTTTGTTTTGTAACTGTAGCAATCTTTTTGATGGCTTATTTAATATTGTTTAAATTTATACTTTTTCTAGTTATTAGCCTTTAATAATTTACCATGAGAAAATACTGAAAAACTAAAAGCTGGTGTTGAAGTATTAAAATAAATGACAGATGCCAATTGCTAATATATTAAAATTAAGATAAAACAAAAAATAGTTGTATTAATAGTTTAAAATTCCTTTTTATATGACTTTTTAACAATAATAAATCAAGTTAGAAAAAAAAAATTGAGTTTAACATTCTTTTAAATGAAAAGTTTGAAGTCATTTCAAATAGAGACCTAAAATCTATACTCTTTTAAAACCAAAAAAAAATTTGAAATAAACGTTAATGGTTATCAAGATTTTTTTTAATAATACAGATTAAACAAGTAATAACAAAAATATTTGAAATAAAGTTCTTTAAAACAATTACTTTAATCACTATGCTATAAAAACTTTTAGTGTATTGTAATATTAAACTAATATAAACTGCAAAATTAACTAGGTCAAAATGAAACTATTAACAGATTTAAAACATTAACCATTTAATAATAATAGTAGACTTCCGCTGAGTTTGCACTTTGAGCAAAATTAAAAAGTGCAAACTCAAAAATTATTAACATTTTTTTTACAAAATGATATATTAAAATATGTTATATGCAATAACTTGATGAATAAAAATGAAATCAACTAAAACATAATACAAACATTCATTGAAAAATAGATCTATATAAGCTAATAAAAATTTTGTATTTTTTGTTTTATTAATACTTAGTTAGTTATTAAATATTAAATAGACTTTATTTAAGTTAAATTTTAGAAAATTTAAAATTGCATTTTTTGGGTAAAAAGTGCGAACTCAATAGCAAGTCTACCGTAATTAATATTTATTGGGCATTATGCAAACCTCATGTAAAATAAAAAAAATAATAAAAATTTATCAGAAAAAGACTACTTAAATACAATACAAACCAGGTTAAATAAGAAGTATTTTAAAAGATCAAATAAAATAAAAAAAACTTTCATAAAATAATGTCTGCTACTGAAGTCTAATATTTTGTGAAGGATGAGGTTCATGTCTGCTTGTAATTTTTTCTAATCTGATTTTTAATCAGTAAAATAAAGCCTCTTTCACAAATATCTAGATTAGATCTTTTGCTCAAGATGTTTATAACTGAACTAAAAGCTTTCTCAACAACATAGCTAGAAGGAAAAACTATAAACAACAATCTAAATTCCTCTCAAATAATTGGATTCTTTTGCCTTAGTTTTTGTTGAGTCTAAAAGCTCTCATATCGTTCTTTGGATTTTTGAAAAATTTACTTTAAGTTCAAGGCCAGTTTGTAAGTCTGAGAAGGTTTCCTGTAAGTCATTTACTTCAAAAAGATCTGCCTCGAAGGCATAGATGGGATCCGACCTTAGGTTCAAGGCCAAAAATAAGATCAATGAAAAGGGGATTTACCGAAGGAATTTAAAATCTGTCTTCAAAATACACATGACTTCAGAAATTGAAATAGTTAAATTTCTATATAAATGTTTCTTCAGAAATGAGTACAGCCAAAGTAAAAAAAAACATGTAAATTATTTAATGATTAGTATTTTTTAGCTTATATTGACATATCTTGTTTTAACTATAAAATTTTATTAAAACATGAGTTTAAATTAACATCTTGTTTTTTTAGTTTGATTATAATAATTAAAAACATGCCTTAAACTTTTGTATATTAATTTTTTTTACTTAAGTTATTTTAAAATTGATTTCATCTGACTAAAGTTGTGTGTAAGGGCTTTTTTTTTAGTTTATATTGTTTAAATAACAAAATGTCATTTTGATAAATATAACTGCTTAATTATTAGAAACATTACAAATTTTAATAAACATGTATAAAAAAAATTATTCAATAAACATCTTATAATCAAATAAAACAGCTTTTTATTAAAATGTTAGTAGTTATGTTGCCTAAAGTTTATAAAAATTTAAAAAACATTGTTCTAAATAAATACCTTTACTAAAATTATGATTTAAGTTTAGGCATTTTAAACTTAACTTACATTTTATATTTGAAACAAGTAATCATAACTATAAAGCAGATTAAATTTTACAAAGAAATAGTTAAATTTTTAGCAAGTTTCATAAAAAAATAATTTATTAAGGTAATAAGAACCTATTTTTCACAATAGTTAAGGCCCAAGAGGGGTAAGATAGTTTTTTTAAAAATACTTTGAATTTTAAGTTTTCAGTTTGGCTAGAAGTTAGTCTATACTTGTGCTTAAACTAGTTTTTAACATTTAAGGAAAGAAAGTCAGAGAGTTTATTCAGTTCTTATTAAAATCAGTGGCACAATTTAAAAAGAAAAATAAAATAGACTATTTCATTAATATCATTAATACTCACAAAGTTTATAAGCAATCATTCTTAAACATTCTCAGTCTAACATTGACTTATCAATAAACAGCCCTGTTCTAGGCTTAAAAAAATTTAGTAAATTTACTTACAAAAAAACCATATAACTGTTTTTTACTTGTTGGTTATAAAGTATTTACTTTTTTAATGTTTTGTAATTTTTACTATTTATTTTTTTATATAATGAAAGAAACTTTTCCTAAAAGTTCGAATTAATTTTCTTGAAAAGTAAGTAGAGAAATAATTTTTATTACATTTCTTTGATTTTAATTAAATTTGATTGAAATATTTGAAAATTGGAAATATAAAACTTCTTCATAATAAGTTTGTACCAGAATCTTTTTACTAAACTAAACCTTAAAGTTATACTTAATTACAATTCAAGTATTCAATGAAAAACATTTTATATTGTTTAATTTGAGTCCTCATTCAAGAGCTTATGTTAACTTTTGTTTTAAAAGAGTATTGAAATCCTTTTCTTGTCACCTTAACATAAGGTCTTATATAAAAGCTAAAGAAAAAATGGTAAGAAAGTTTTCATAAACCAACAAATATTTAATTAATTGTTGATATATTATAAGAGCATATAAAAGTACATGAAACACACTGTAATTTCTTTACAGATTCTCATATTTAAATGTTTTCTTAAAGTTATCTACCTCAAATTTTAAGAAACTTTACTTATAAAGTTTAACACTTTCGTGAAACTAGAATTCTAAAAATTCTAAAAAAAGACATTAAGGTAAAAAAAAGACTGATAATTAGAAAAGATCAATAGTACATTTGTTTTTACTTTTCTACAAAGGTTTCAATACTATTAATGAAATAGTATTATTTAACATGACAAAAAGTTCCTTACAAATCTTTTTTTTAGTAAATCTGACTTTGTTTTCTTTTTTATTTTAGCTTAAATAAATAAACATTTAGATGGTTAGATAAAAAAAAATAGTGTAATACGTTTAAACAGGCTCCAAAACTCCTAAAGAAAACTACTTTTTTAAGCTAATTAGTTTAAAATGAAGACTATTTAGTTAAGTTTAGAATAAGTAAAAACTTATTATTGGTTAAAAATAAGTGTTTTTTTAGGTTTGACAAGAGTATTTTATGGATATAATTATTTTTAGTTACGGTTTTGTAGTTTTAAAAAGTCTTATAAAACATTCTTTTGAAAACCAAGTATACCAGTAATGAAATGTATTATTTTTAATTTTGATATATTTCTTTTTCAGCCATTAACTGTAGAAATTTTTGTTGAAGAAGATTTTGTAGAAGAAGATGTAGAAAACTGAGCTTCAAAAGAAATACAAGAGGAAATATTGTAAAGAATGGGAAACAGATCCACTACTTAAAAGTAATTTATGACACAGCTATTTTCTAAATTGTAATGTTATTCATACATGTTTATTGGTTCTTTAAAATTGAATATTGTAAAAAGCTGATTTGCCTGGCCAATAACCACTAAATGTTTAGACATAGTTGGTCAAAAATTTATTAATTCAATAATAGAGTACTGTTTTATCAATTAACTCAGGCCCATATTGTTAAGCTTGAAATATATCCTAAAAGAAAAGCTTCATGAACTAAAAATTTCAACTAGTTAATGAAATATAAACAGTTTTGTTACTAATTTCAAGTATAAACTTATTTACAACCAATTTTCTCAAAAGTTTGATCAATCTTTTTCTTCTTCTCTTAAGAATATTTTAAGCAATTTACATGAAAATTTCTAGAATTTTTTTTTCTAAATTAATTAATTTTACAAAAAACTATTATACATGTTTTTAGTGAATAAAACTGGTGATTTAAGTTCAAGTAAAAGATTTTGTTTTTTTTTTTCAAAATTAAAATACTCCTGCATTCAATCTTTTTAGAATTTAATAATTGACTTTTTGTGAAAATTTGAAGAAGATTGCTTAAAAATGAAAGTGGACCCCTTATTCCCTTAATAATTAGTTGCAAGGTCTATTTTTGTGAAGGTAATAAACAAAAACTGTTTAAAAACATTCTTAATTTTGTGTTTTAACATATAAACATGGCATCTTTTATACTGGATTCAGCCATGGCATGGTGGGAATATGGTTCACTGTAAAAAGTGTAAAATTCTATTACTCCCAAAGAAATCTACACTAAATATGCACGCAAAAACCAATAAGCACTTGTTGGGTCAATTATTACCACAATCTTTTGAAAAAGATGATGGTTTCATTAAAGATGAAAAAATACAGAAACACAAAATAGAAGTAAGACTTGCCTTGTACCAAGCATTGCACAATAAAATGAATGCTTCTATTTACTTGCTTGATGTTTTTAAAGCAACTGGTAACACTTCAAACAGTTGTACACTTCGACGTACAAAATGTACCTCTATGACAGTTAATGTACTTGCTCCTATATTTAGAAAGTTTATTATAAATGACATGATTTTACAGCAGTGCTCTTTGAACTTAGACGAAAGCACTGATATTAAGGAAGTAGTTTTTTGGGTGAATGAAAAATCATAAATATAAATTGTCTAATATTCAATGTGTATAAAATGCCCAAGTATTTCTATACTATCATAATTATAATCATAATTAAAATTTAGAATTTTTTGTATATGTTTTATCATATGTTAAGTTATTTTGATTTTTTTTAAATTTACACACTTATCAAATATTGTTTTTAAGTACAGTAACCTCTCGCTTATTTACGCACATTGTGTCCACAGAAAAAGTGCGTAAAGATATGAGAGATCGTAAAGAAACGAGAGGTACCAAATATACTCACTATAATGGCTGTTTTTTAATATTGCTTCTAGTTAATAGCAGACTGGGCACTTTCCCACTTTTAACTATTTGTTTACTTCATTTATAAATATAAAAACAACAGATAAAACTATACATATATTAAAAAATAGATTTGAATTTCTATAAAATAATAATAATAATACGAGTAGAAATAATTTTACTATTGTAATAATAAGTAGAAATTATCTTTATCTTTATTTTTATGTGACATTTATATTCTATTCTACTTAGCAAACTCAATTTATAATTAAGCATTTCTTTACAATTATAACATGGTGTTTATTAATATATAGGGCAAGACTGCTATATTATTTCTTTGTGTTTTAAACTCTCGTTATTTCATTATACTCTCATTATTAAACACAGTCATATTTATTTCAGAAATTTGATTTAATCTGTTATTGTTAACAAAATTTCTAATATACTGAGGTATAAATAAATGTTTATCAATTAGTCAAGGAACATAAATTTACAAAGTCTAAAGATATAGAGAGTGTTAGCATTCAAAAACATATTTTATTTCAAAAATATACATCAAACCTAATTTAAGCAATAATAAAACAAATTAAAATTTTTTTTTCTGAATTTTATAGAATTCTGAAATGCGTAACTAAACGAGAGTGCGTAACGTCACGAGTGCGTAAAGATCCGAGAGGTTACTGTATTTGCAAATTTTTTTACTATTAACTGATGCTAATTTTACTCCAATTACATTATTAATCACAATGATTTACCAATTTGTACTGCAATGAAAATTAGAATTCAAAATGAACTTGAAAAATAAAGAAAAACTGTTTTTTGTCAAAGTTTACCTAGAGTTTTGTTAAATCATTTTATTTGTATGTTTCACAAATAAAAAAAAAAATTTTATGTATTAAAATTTCTTTGATAAACTTGAAAAGTCTCTAGTTTAACATTACTTTGTTTATTAGAATTAGTTGTTTTTGTTATTTAAGCTGAGTTTCTTAGCAAAGTATCAGTTTTCAGTAGTTATTAAAATTTTGAATGTCAAAAATAAAACAGTTTCAGCATTTTTTTTTTCAGTGCAAAATATAAATTTTACTAAATTAATTTAATTATTTTAAAATGTCTGCTTTTTTTAGTGAGATAAAAAAAAGATTAAACATTTTATGTTTTAAGTTTTACACTGTTGATTGATAAAAGGTGTTAGTATTTGCTACATAAGCAACACTACCCAAAAAGCTAATTTAACTTTTCTACATTTAGAAAAGGTTAAAAACAAAACCAGTGCTGCAATAGCTCAGGGTTTTAAAAACGTTTTAAAAATTTACAACATTAAAATGCAAAATGTAGTTGCGATTTGTAAGTTATTGTAACATACTTCTTTTGTTGTTAAATATTTTTTAACCCAAGTTTTTCAAGTCAAAATATTTATAAACAATTTCTTCTATATTTTCTTTTTTAAAAAATGGAGTTGAAGTAGTAGTTATTTAAGTAAGAAAAATATTAAATTTATAATTTTTTGAAAGTATTTTAGTTCAGTTTATTTGTCATAAATGTATTTATTAACTAAATTGATAAAATTTTAAAGATTTTGCATAACTTTTACTGTACTATACATTTTTTCTAAGTTTGGTAACCATTCTTTCCATTAAAAAACCAGTTGAAGTGTGTTGATTCATTAACACACAGAAACATATGTTGGTACAATAAAGGAAAATTACTGTATAATTTGTTTTTATAAATCAATTTCGACCATAAATTTTAAAGGTTTTACATATAATTTTTTATTTCAATATGATTACTTAAAAAACTACTTAAAACAGTACAGATTGATAGTACTGTAATTATTTTTAATTAGCTCTAGTTTTTTGTTACTTAATATAGTTTTTTGATCAATAAAACTATGTTTTTATTATTTTTTTTTAAAACTTTTGTACTACTCCATGAATACTGGATGGGTTAATTGAAGAATGAATTGATATTAAGAAATTAATAAAATAAACTTTTAAAGTTTAACCTTTTTTTGTCGACTTTTAAATGAACTACAAATTTTTTTTAACTGTTCTATAAATAAATTTTGACAGATAGATGGTTAAAGTTGGAGAACACAATAATATTCTTATGGGAAAGGAAATATAAATAACCGACTAAAAGAAACTCACCATCTTCATTTTTCAAGCAAACACAGTCAAGTTTTCTGAAAAAATTACTTACACAACTGTTAAAAAGTTCAAGTTAAAAACAGTTTAATCACACTAGATTTTACCATTACACAAAGGTGTAAAGCAAGAGGTTTGCAGTTTCTTAATTAAAAAAATATTTTAAATGCTTAAGATTTAGACGAAAAATGTCATGGTTTTATACATGTCTTGTTGCTTATAAAAAATAGTTGTTGCATCCAAGTTATTATATATTCTAAAGTCAATGCAATTTTATTTATAATGTTAATTGTAGAATAACATTCTTCAAAGCCAGAGTATATTGGAAGTACTATAGTGATTTTTTCTTAATGTTTTTTGAGATGAGTTTTTGAAAATATAACTTTATAAAATCTGTTTTATACTAACATAGTTTAGTAAATATTTATATTTTTATCACAAAATAACTTTTTTTTGTAACAACTTTGTCATTTAAATAAAATAATTTTTGAAGATAAATTGTTGTGTTGAAACCGTTAAGAAAATGTTGTTCTTTTTTATCTGGTTTTAAGAGTTATAGTTTCATCAAAAACTTTAGTAAATATAAAAGATATTTAAGTTTAAATGTATTAAGAAGAACTTTATTTTTTGTTTTAATAGATCGTTTAAATTTATTTTATTTTTGAACAAAGAAGTAGGTTTTTGGTGTTTTTTCTTTTATGGTCATGTTTATAAAAAGACCAAACATATAAAAAAATTATTCTGTAGTAGTTAACTTTTAAAAAGTTTTATGTTGAAGGGATAAAAGTCTCAATCAAAAATTCCTTCTTGTGTTATTTTTTTCAATTTTGAATGCTACTTTTAACTTCTGAAAGTAAATTAAGTGTCTTAAAATAAAATTTACTGTTTAAAGCAGTTTTTTTTAACTGCTTTAAAAGTTTCTTTACATTTTAAGTCAACTTTATATCTACAAAAAATTATTACTGATGTTTATTTTTCTCCTTATTTTTACCAAACTATAGCTACTTAAATTTTGTTTGTTTAAACATTCATTGATTTTTAAATGTTCAACTTTGATTGATTTTCATAATTAAGTAAAATAAACCAATTTCTAACAAGCTTATAGTTAATAAAATGCTTTTAAAAGCTTAGTTTTTTAATTAATTTTGAAACTGGATGGTAGTAAACTATTTATAACATGTAATTTGATTTTTTTATTTCCGAAAAAATAGTAATTAACAAAAAAGAATTTATACATACTATATGAACAAAAATGTTGTGTACTAAATTAAAGATTTATAGGTTTTAGAAACATATATTTGTTTCAATTTGTTTGTAAAAAGTATTTTAGTGTTAACTTTGCACAATCATACTTATTTTGTTCTTGAATTTAAGTTATATTTATTCCTAAGGTTGTTTTCTCAATCTATGATACGTTTTTTTTTATAAGCTGTATGATTATAACAATGTTTAGTAGCCTAATAATTTATTTGCTTCATTTGAATTTTTTTTTCATTCTTACGCGTATTAAAATACTTTTAAATAAATTTAGCGTATTATTAAAAATTCATCTATAAAGTCATGAAAAATATTTTTTAGTGATTTTATTTGTTTATGTTTCGATTAAGATGTATTCAATTTAGTATGTTCAAGAAAGTTTTGCTTAACAGCTAAAAATTGTTTATTTCTTAATTTGCTTTTTCTTTATAAAACCATTATGAGTTTCATCTTAATGTATTAAAGTAGGATATTTTTTACTTGACCATGCTAATTCCTAACAAAAAGACACGAGTCGCCACTGTTTTTAACAGAACAAGCAACTGTTTTAAACTAGGAGAAATAGGAATAAACAGTTTATTTTTTACATAACTATCCAGTTTTGTGTTAATTTTTTTTTCCGTTTCAAAATCAAGCTATATTTTAATTTTGCTCTTGAATGATTTATACACAACAACTTTTTTCACCAATTACAATTTTTTTTTCTTACTTCGATTAAGTTTAATAATAAATTACAGCTTATTAGTTTTTGATTTTTTTAACTAATTTGTTTTATGAAACCTTTTAAATTATTTACCTTAAAAAATAGTTTTATAGATTAATTTTTATTTATAAGTATGATTAAAAGCACGAAATTTTAAAAGCTGTAATGTACATGTTTTTCATTTATATGATAAACAAAAACACATTACAAAAGTTGGCAAAAAAATTAAAATAATGCTTTTATTAAGTAATTTATAGTAATTATTAAATTATAATAATGTAATCTATTATAATAATAATAGTCTTTGTTGGTTATTCTAAACACTTAAGTTTCTAAAAGTTGAAACGTTTATAAATATTGCAGTTGATACAAACTTTTATTTTTCTATTTCTGTGTCCTAAAGCTTCATTATCTTTAAATTATAGTTTATTAAACTATTGAACATAATTCTTTATTTAAAAAATATCTTGCAGTTCAAAATAAAAATTTTAATTGTTTTTTAAATTTATACTTTTTAACTAAGCTTACCAACTGGTTTAAATTAATTTATTTAGACTGCTAAATAAATTTAAATTTTTGATTTGAAATTATACAATAAAACTGTTTGCTTTAAATAGAAATTTCTACATGTCAATTTGTGTGTGGTCCATAAAATTTATTAGAAAATAGCGTAGTTAAAAAACAGTTTGCATTCATGTTTCATAAATCATTTAATCAAGATTTAAAAAAGTTAACATACAATGAAATTTATATATTTTACTTTATTTTAAAGTTATATTTGTAAAATAAATCTAAATAAATAAGTTAATAGACCTCTGCTTAACAAGTCAGTATTTGTTTATAAACTTTTTTGTATTCCAAAACTTGCAGTTTAAAAGTAGCGAAAACTTCTATTGTATCAAGTTTTTTGAAGCTTTATGTAACTACTTTCTCATAACTCATTTTACTCTAGTTACCGGTTTCTTCGAGCATGACGAGCTATTAGTACTTAAATTATGGCATCTCTGCTCGAAGGGATCCATATTTTTACCTTTTGATAGCTTTTTTGTGTCAAATCGAAGTTTTACTACTTAATATGTTGAAATTGTTAAAAATTCCGGTTTTTTTAGGTTTTTTTTCGCCTAAATTGTCAAATTCCAGGTTTATCCAGGTTTCTAGGTAAATTGGCAACCCTGTATAGTTTTAGTTTTTAGTCTAACTTAGTGACTTTTTAAAAGACAATTTGAAATATTATGAGGTGATGGTTAACAATATATAACATAGATTTTTACAAACTATTTATGATCCAAAATAACAAATAAGTCAGGTTATAAAATAGTGAGAAGGATTCCGATTGTCTATTAGCTATGTAGTTGTCAAAAAAGAAAAAAATATAAATGAAAATATGTATTTTACTTGAAAGTAGGAGTCATAAGTACTTGATTTTTTTCTCTATATTTTACATAAACAAAAAAAAAATTTTTTGTTTAAGTTTTACCTCAGGGTAAAACATTTAATAGCAAGCTAAAATTAGTAAAATAGCAAGATAAAAAACCAAAATTTTATGACAGCCCAAAATTTTAAATCGCCCCCTTACTAGTTATCGCCCACCCTTTCGCCCCCTTACTAATTATCGCCCCCCGACTTACTAAAATCGCCCCCAGGGGGGCGATATCGCCTACTTTGGAAAACCCTGACTTAAATAAAGGTAAACTAAAATAAATTTAAGTACTTCAACATTTTATGTAAAAGTATTAAAATTGGTACTTAAATTTATTTAAATTTACCTTTATTTAAGTATTTTATTTAAACAAATTAACAAATGATATAGTAAAACATTTTTTTTAAATGCTCATTGATTTAATTCGAAAATAATTAGTATTTATTTGTTATGAGAACAAGGATTTTTTGTACTAAATATTATCACCAAACAGATATTATAAACAAAAAAAAACAATTTTAAAATTAATTCACTGTTAATATATGGGCAGCAAAAAGCGACAAACTGTTTCGAACTTCGTCGAAACCAAAATGCATCGAAAGTCGACCACCGACTAAGACTCTCAGTAAGCCTAAGATATTGGTTTGACAATTGACACAACTTTAACATAAGTGCCACCTACCTGCATGAGTGACATCTCAACTTTATCGTCACCAACCTGTCGCCACCGGTAACATAACAACCAAACAAACACCAATTTAACAAACGTTTAATACCATCTCTGGTTTGTTTGTCGTTCAAAACATAAATTTCATTCGGGATTAGAGCTTGTTGAATTAAGATAAGTGAATGTTTTAATTTTTTTAGTATAAGAGGAGTATGAGCATTTTTGTGTTGTAAATTTTTGAATTGTAAGAATATCGTAGTGTGTTTTGTCTTAATACTTTTCACTCAAAACTAATTAAATTGTTTAGTATGTTGTTTAAAGGCATCAAAAGCTAAAAAATTTCAAAAACTGTTTTTTTTTTGGATCTAAGTTCTTAAATTATAAAATTGATTACAGATTATTTATGTTCTAAGTGTTGAAATATAAATTAAATACTTAGCATAACACAGGAGTCGGCAAACTTCGGCCCTCAAAGCTAAAGTTTGTGACCCGTAAGCTACTTTTTAGCTAAAAATATACCTTTTAAAAAATTGTAAAAATTTACAGTTAGACTCTTTATTTAAAAACTGCTTATTAATAGTTGCTTTACGATTGCTTTTTTATTACATTCTTCCTAAGAGTAGTGTTTTTATGTTGTTTAATACAAATATTTTAAAACAACTGTAGCCCGCGGAAGACCTTTTTTATACATTGCGGCCTGCAAACAACTTTTTCTACAAAAAATGGCCTGTGACTTATAAAAGGCTGCCGATTACTGGTATAAAACAACTTATTTATATTTTTTTTATTTTTAAGTTTAATAGGTTAAGTTTCATAACTCAGTAGTTGTGTTCAAATATCAAGTATAAATTTTCCGTAAAAAAATCAACAACAAACTGATGTAGAAAATTTTAAGAAAAAGACTAAAATTGTTTTCAGTGAACATGTAAAGACCACCTACGCTCACAACAGTTTATAACTTTATATGATAACTTGCTTGTTAAGCAACGTATAAGCACATCAGCAATTTTCAAATACTTAGCAGCCCGACAATTTTACGCTGTTATGAAAAACAAAGAGCTGAAGATGGTATCGCGCCATTCATTGTAGAAGTATTTTGTTGTGTCTATCTTTGTGTTAATCTCAACGGGTATTACTTACGTCTAAGCAGTTAAACTGTCATTTGTGCGACTTAAACACCTGTTAACTTTGTACATAGTTTAAAACAATAATTTCTCTACTTTTCGTTGAACCAAAAAAAAAAGCGAGTTTTGTGTTTCCTGTGAGCATCTAACTTTTACTCACAAGCTCAAATCGAAAGAAAACTAGCCGGGCGGCAAGACGGGAAAATCGAGAATAGGCTGTTATCTGAAAATAGCAGCGGACACAGCTGTGCTCTCGGTATCGAGCAAAAGGGGATTAGCGCTTATCTCACTACTCGCGCTTTCAGAACTTACAAAAGAAGTGAAGCGGGTGTCGGGCATTTTTGATCACTTTGTTGTTGTGACGTAATAATGCAGGCATGAAAGAGAAGTTGTTTTATGACCGGCGATCGACCCTTGAAGAAAATTTTTGGTAATCGATGTGTGACGACCAGATATGAAAACGATGCAAATTCAGGTAGCATATGGTTACCCACTGAGTGTAACGGTGCGTTATAAAGAGACCACAAACTTTTCAGTGTGATATAATTGCAATTTCGTATGCTGGTGGCTATATAAGTACTTTGGGTTGTTGTCTTTTTAGTTCGCTTTTTATATATTTTTTTGCATTCTTTAATGCTTTACGTCAATGGCTTGCATTTACAAAAAAATGTTTCTATTTTCTTAAGATGACTTTGAAATAATAAATGCCCCTTTTGATTATGAATGATTTTTTGACACAAATTTTAATTTGTAGAAACTATGTTTGAACAAGTTAATATTACAATATGTACTTACAAAAACAAGTTTAACATTTAAAAATATAACAATGGTGTTATTAATATTTATGTAGCTGTTAAAAAAATCTGACACAAGTTATACAAATTGAAAATTCCATGCCCAGTATATAGTTTGCGCTTCTCTTACATATATAAACATATCTTGTTTGTAGCTTTATACTACAAAAAAATATTACTGAGCCGTTATCAAACAGTAAGTTTTGTTAATGAGTTTTATCGTAGTCGTTGTGAATATTTTGCGCTTCCAATTGTGAAGTATCACTTAGTTGTGCTTAGTTTACATAAGTAAAGAAAAAAAAAATATAGTTGTGTAAAATATTAAAGAAAATATCGCTCAAAAATTATTAAAAATAGGTATTTGTTTTGGTTTAGACTGTTTTATTGTAATTGTAATGTTTTTCAAGTTGTAAACTTTTTGCGCATCCAATTTTAAAACTATTGTTGTTGTGTTACCGTAACTTGTTTACATTTTATAAACTCTCTTTATAATGACTTTATTAATTTTGTATTATTTTTGTAGATTTTAACTTAATCGAGTTGTTAAATACCTGATTGTTTTATTAAAACCTTTAGTTTTTGCCCTTATAAAAAACAACCATTCGGTTTCCTTGTACCTGAAACTCTGTTTAGTTCAAGTAAGTATTAAGTTTAGCGCCGCAACGAAGAAAATAGGTTCAAATTAGATAACAAGTACTAATCCTAATCATTTGAGCCTCGTTCCATAGAACACCTCTAGTACTAGTTTTAACTTTAATACTTGATGTTAATGTGTTTACAGTTAAGTTTAAAGATGGTATAACAAGTTATTGTAGGTGGAAAATGTTATTTGACGATCAATTTCATTATTATAAATTAATTGTAACTTACTTTGAAGTTTAAGATATAAAATTAAGCATACGTCTCATAGCAAAGCAAAAAATAAAAAACTTTATCGAGAACTAATATAAAAGTACCAGTTTGTAAATAAATGTAATGTTTTTGTTTTTCAGTATGAGAAACAATGTATAGAGAAATTTTTAAAAGGTCAGTATTGAAAAAATTAATGAAGTTTGAAAACGATATATTTCAAAACTTAATTCAAGAAGAGTATTGAAAAATTTCTAAATTTTACATTAAACACTTTTTATTTCCTTTGATCAAATGATTACTTTGTTAAACAACTTTTAAAAATGCTTTTATATAGAAAAAACTTCTTGTTTTACAATAAACGTTATTAAATCGTTTACTTACTTAATTTCTACACAAACAACCAAAACAGAAGGCTATATGTGATGAAAATGATAAAGTTTTTATGTACGGATAGTCAATTTATTTAAAAATTGTTTTATAAACTTCATAACTAAAATCATTTTACTAAATCTAATATAAAAAGATATATTCTCAGTTTCTTTACACTTGAAGCTCATAACAAATTTTAAATTAATGTTGAATTGCATATTTAAAATTGTGAGAACTAGATTACAACACAAGTGCAAAACATAATATGAAACTTAAGTTGCAGATATTAAGTAAAATTTTTTTCTGACTGTTAACAAACGTCAAAAGCTAAGATCAATCTTGTTTTTTTTTTGTTTGAGACATAGTTTATAATTAAAGTCACAGTTTTATTTAGTCACTTCAAGACTTTCATTTTCGTAAAAAATTCGCTTATTAACGATTATTTTGAAAATTATATAAACATTGAGATAAAAATTTTCTACTAAAAAGATAATTTTACTAAAAACATCATATTTAACGCTTCGTTTTTAGTATACAACTAAACTGCTTTCCAGATTTTCTATAATTATCCATTTAAAAAAGAATAGAGTAAAAGTGTTAAATATTGCACAGTTGTTTTCGTTTTATTTCTAGTTTCTTGAGCATGACACTACTAAGTAATTAGCTACAATTCAAGAAATCAGACATTAGTACATTGATATTTAGTCGAATACTTTTTGCAGTCTAAAATATAAAAAGAAACAGTAATTTTGTTTTATTTAACTTAATTTAATTATTATTGTTATTTTTCTCTTTAAAATATGACATCGATAAAATAACAGTATGATAGCAGTTAACTTAATAAATGTTTTTTTTACTATTAGGTATAAAATATTAGTTCATATTGTAACAACAGGAAATCCTTCTAATTTTATCAAGACACTTTAATAACTAACGATATTTAATGATATTTAGGCAACATAAAAAAAATTTAAGAAACATAAAGTACTATATAATAAAAAAATACTAAGTTAGCATTTTATACCAAAAAACGCTGTGTTCAATGTGCAAATTTGTAATATTGAAATTTTGTTTAGAAAAACTCTGTAACTTATTAAGTATGAACGTAAAACAATTTTTATTTTTTGTTTTTAATGCTCAAGAAAGTTAGAAGAAAAACAAAAAAAAACATACAAAATATTAATAAATATAAAAATATGCGAAGACAAATAAATATATCATGAGCCTGTTTAAAAGGCAGTGTTTGAAAACAAGTTAGAAAAAAAAAGTAAAATGCACTTTCGAGCAGATATTTTAGAAAATATATGTGTAATAATAGCTTGCTTTTTAGTTCTAGTAGACAATTTTTGTTGTTAATAAGTTTTTTTATATACTTTAAAAGTTATCAAAAGCTTAGTGTAACTTTTCATAAGTCTTAAAAAAGCAGCTTTCATTTATGCTGAAGGGTACATTTCGGACACTTAGATAATAAGTTTTTATAATAATGAAATAGGACATTTAAAAAAAATCATGGTATATTGAGTTTCAATTCCCGTTGAGTCCGTAACTTTTAGTTTTGTTAACAGAACTTAAAGAGGAAGACTATTGTACATTAAAATCAACTTGTCCATCGAGTTGGTTTTATAACTCGGCTTGCTGCATTTTTTTTCTACACTGGAGGCTGCTTTAACTTCGCACGGGTTCAAAACCACCAAATCTTCGTGTTTTAAAAATTCAGCTTGGTTTGACGGCTTGTTGTAATTCGGTTCCTGGCTGTAGCACAGTTCCTTGCCGAAATTTTGTGAAAAGGAGTTGGTAAAGTAGGAGCTTTTGTTCGACTCCTGATGCGGTTTGCAAGTTGGTGCGGAGTTTGAGCAGACCATTTCGTCCTCATCGAGTTCAAAACTGGGTAATTTCAGTAAAGTGCTGTCATTTGGAGTTGGAAATTCATAGCTCCTCATGTCTATACGAGAACCTTAGATCAATGATTTTAGTTAGTTTCAGAAAACTAATTTGTTTTTAAACTTGATTTCAGTAAAAAGTGTGCCTAGGTAGCTAATCATTATTTTAAAAACATAATGATTAAATAATTTACTTGAACTAGAAAAATGTATATTACAACTCAATTTTTAGATAGTTGTTTCAGTTTTCTATGTTAACTACATTATTCGTTTTGTCAGGAGAATATTCAAACTAGTGATCTACCGGTTCTTATTTTAAATTTAGTATCTGGCCGGATACTGATCGTTATTTTATTTTTCAATGAGGATCCAGCCGGATCCTATTAAAGTCTCAAACTTTCTCGTAAATCTAATTAAATTAAACTTCAAAATTAGTCTTAAATACACTAAAGACTTTTTTGCTTGCCCTTCATTACCAACTCAAGAATATCTAGTGTAAGTTTCAAATCTTTCGGTAAATTCTAGTGAAACTTTCAAGATTCACCCGTTATACCGAGTTTAAAACCATCCTGCAATATCTAGATGAGTTTTAAATAATTTTTTCGTTGTATTAGTTTAAGTTTCAAAGCTCCCTCAAATGCGTCTATTACCTTTGATTTTTATTTTTTCTATGCACCCTTCACTGGACTACCTAACTCATAATATTATGTTCTGATCGCATTCGGATACTATAAATTAAGCTTTGTTGGTAGTTGGATCTGGTAGATCACTAAGTAAACTTAAACAGAATACCCAAAAATCTTACTTCTAACTGTATTTTCATACATATTTAATAAACAACCTACTCTTCATCGTTGTGATGATGTCAATTTGATTGTCTTCGTCCGCATTATTGTTTCGACAGAACTCCTCGTTTGTAGGAGACATGTAGGTTGCATCTGTGGCATTCAGATGCGGAGTTGTCGGCATTGACTGGTTGGAATACAAGCTCATCGTTTCATCTGAAATTTTGTAAGAGACTTGTTTAAATCATTTTCAAGCACGAAAACTAAGTTTAGTAAATAAATAGTTTATGTTCCCTTCGGAAACACTAAATATATATACTAGGGACTATTTAGTAAACTGAAATTTTTAAATTTTTAATTATGTATATATTCAACATATAAATCACATACAACGTGTTTATTATTCAAGTACTGTCTATATATTAGTTTATTATAAAACGTTAAGTTTTTTTTTAATTGAACAATTGTTTTATTTTTCTATTAGATAGAATAGGTCCTAAGCCAGTTTATAACAATAACATAATATAACATAAGTTAAGATGCACATAAAATTAAGCAGAAAAAAATTTGTTTTATATTTTATAAGTTTATTTAACTTGTTTATTTATTTATACATCATTCAAAAAGTTATAAAATATAATAAATGCTAAACAAACTAAACAGAATAACTTTTTGTACTACAGATATTATACAAAACTTGAGATACAATTATTTTCAAAATTGTTTTATCGAGCAAACAAGTTAGATATATTTCAGCTAACCCTTATAATTTACAAATTAGCAGATAACTTTAAAGATAAATTTTGAGTAAATAAACAGTTTTAGGTTTAATCAGAAAATACACAATAAATGAATTAAGCAACATTAAGCAAAACTACTTAAAGATAATTTAACAATTTAAAATTACATAAATACAAATAGTTACCAATTAAACAAACATAAGCCTACGGACAAAAATATAAAAAAACAAATAATAAGTAATATAAGCAATAAACTACACAAAACATAAAAAACTTTTCCAAATAAGTTTCTAAATGTACTATTGCTTGCATAACTTAGGTCTAAACGTTTTTATAAACAAATGTTCTAAAACGCTTAGAAACTATTAATAACGTGCTTTTTTTGATATTGAAAATGCATATCGCTTTAATTCTATGCACTGTCACAATTGTTTAATAAGTGTTAAGCAGTTGCCGATGACCTATTAGATGGTTTATTCAACCACGTAATCTAACTTCTAAGAGATTTTGAAATATGTTAGTCTCTTATAATATGAAATCTCTGGTAAGTTCTGACGATAACACATAGTCTCAGTGGCATTTAAATTTATAAATGACTTTACTTTTTTTCTAGATCGGCGGTGGCATCCCCATAAGTTCTAGTTGAATGTTTTTTAGTAAAATGGCGTTATCTTAGTTGTACAGATCTAAAAGTAGAGTTGAAAATGTTTTTGACATTCTTTTCAAAAAGATACCAACATATTTCAAAGTCCTTTCAAACTTGGATCGATACGGGTTTGAATAACCATCTAATAGGTCATCGACAATTGCTAAACTCTTATAAAACGATCCTAATTGTGCAAAGTATTATAACGATGATAAATTTTCAATTTCAAATAAAGCATGTTATTAATATCATCAAAGCGTTTTAAAACCTTTTTTTTTAATTTTTAGGCCTAAGTTATGCACGCAACAGTACGTTTATAAATCTACTCTTTATAAGTTGTTATAAATGTTTTGTCTAGTTTGTTGCTTACTTTATTTATATTTTTGCACGTATGCTTATCTTAGTTAATTTATTAAATAATTTATAAATTTGTAGCTATAAATTGCTAGTCTACCTCTTATTAAATATGCTTAACTTTGCTTAGTTTATTAATTTGTTTTTTCTGTTGAAACCTAAAACTGTTTACTTACTCAAAATTTAATATAAAATTAGTCGCTAACATTAGTAATTGATAAGGGTTAGCTGAAATATATCTTACTTGTTTGCTAAATAAAATGTTTTTGAATGAATTGTGTCTAAAGTTTTTGTATAAATAAAATAAATTTGTAAAAATTTTTCAAATAAACACTTACTGTCAGAATCGGTGTTGCTTATTTTAGGTAAACTCTTGTCCCCAGAACTTTTTTGTTTTCGTGCTAGTTTTTTGATCTGTGTAATAATAAATATAATAATGAAACAGCTTTAAAATTAATCATATCAGATATTAGTTAAATTATTAAATCTAGATGTTATATTTAAGTTAAATATACTTTTATAGGTCCTGCACAAGATGTTAAACTGTATTCAAGAAGTGTATAACTCGTTAACTCGTGTAGGATTTCCTACACTAGGTCATCAAACCAAATTTTCATACGCCATTTTTCTCGTTCAATAAAACGTAAGTTTTAAATAGAATGACAGTTTATTATCATTTATTAAAACAAAAATAGTTTAACTTTTATCTAAATACTGAGAAAAGTATTCAAATTATACAAGTAGAGTTTTATATATAAGAAAACAAAGTTCGTTTACCACTGCTCAATCTTGGTTTTCTGTTTTTTGAAAACATCAGTTTCAGAATCTGTACAATATGTTTAACATTACAAGAACCAGTGTTTTTATGAGACGAACACTACTTTGTAGTACAAACAGTATACATACATAAAGTATACAATACAGTTAAAATGCACCAAAGTTGTGCAGCAGGATTTCAACGTTTAGAGAATTAAAACACCATTTATATGTAGAGAAATTATTTAATTAATGACGATAAGTCTGTCTAATAAAGTCATCGAAAAATATAGAAATGCAACAAATGTTGCTTGAGATAGTTGAATTAAAATTAGTCTATAAACTATATTTTCATATATACAAATAGGTTCAACTAACTTTTGCCCGTTGGTTTTGAAACCAAACTTGAACGACCCTCGGACTCAAACCTGTTTCGTTTGCTAAAGTTTCTCGTGCCTAATATATTAATAATAATTAATAAAAAAATCTTAGGTTAAAACTATGTTCAAACTAAGCAATTACTAACCTAATTAAAAAATACGAAATCTAAAATGTTTAATATTTTGTTAAGTTTTATAAAAAATCATAATGTTTGCTTGCCAATTGTTTTTAAGAGTAGATGGTAAAACCGTGACAATATAACTTATGTCTTTTTTCAATGTTGAATCATCCGCATATATCATAAGTAACTCAGTCATAATTTTATAATTTTTCGTAACACATCTAAGTTTTTGTTTTAATGAATTAAAAACAAGTGATTAAAATATTTGAAATGGCGTAACTAACATATCTAAATACGGATAGGCTTAAACTTAGCAAAAGTAACTTAAGAGTGCTCAAAAAACAATTGAAATTTTCTCTTATTATATAATAAAACAAACAAAACAAAAAATATAAACTTCACAACTTTTATAATTATAAAAGTTAAAAAAAATGTTTCCAACCTTTCTCGTTGGTTTCTGTGAAACTTGGAATGCTGATTTGAACTTTCTACGTTGCGCTGTGGTCAGAATTGTCCTGGGTCGCTTCACTCCTCCCTGCTGGCTCCTTGGATCGTCTCCTCCGTGGATGGACATACTTATGTCTCCGTGTGTGTCCTCACCTACATTCCTGTACCTCGCAGTGAGAATGTTGCACGAGTTCTCTGTTTGAAAAATTAAGAACTATTTTCACTACTGAATGTTAGCTTTTCTGATAATGATTTCAATCTTGTAAGCTTAAGAAGTAGTAATAAATTTACAATATTTAAAGTAATGCATTTAGTTTATTTTGATAATATATTCCACAAAGGTTTGTAGTTAGTTTGTTTTGCTTGTGAATTTTCTTTAAAATAAATTAGCACACACGAATTACTTATACTTGTTAAAACCAAACATTTCTAAAAGTTTTTTAGTATTGCGTGTTCATATATAGTTGTTTTGTATTTGTACCTGCATTCAACACGGTTGAGGATTTTGCTTCGGTCTGTTTATTAATGTAAGTTGATTGGTTCATTACAAAATTACATGAAAGACAGGTAATAAGTCCACCATTTTCATTTCGTTTGCAATACTGTTCTCCTGGCTGTTTATAAGTAAATTTTTCAAATAAAGCAATTCGTTAAAAACTGGAAGATAAGTAATAGAAACGAATTCAATTTATACTATCCTCTACACAAAACCTTGCACTAAACTTGTTATTCAAGTATCCAAGTATCAAATGTCTCTTATAATTTGTCAAAATTTGATTATTTAAGTAAGTTTAGAAATATTTCAAAAGTGGTTTTAAGTTTCAAAATATAATGTTTGTACAGGTTTTCTAGAAAAAAAAATACACCAAACAACAACACAACTATTGCTGAACAGTGCTGCAACTTTTCAATAAAATTTTATTGGAATTCACTCACCTTCATCAGCCGGCTGCATATTTCACAGGAGAAACATTCAACGTGAACGGGGCCGGGAAAAACCTTGGAGTTGGCGGTTATTGGCTGGCAGCAACGTTTGCACAGCTTCAACCTGTAAGTTTAATGATGGCTATTTATTTTCGATTAAAACTTTTGTGAAAATCTGATATTTGTTCTACATTAAACAGATTGCTAAATGTTTTTTTCTATATTACTGTGTGAAAATCAAGTGTTTACTTATGTGGTTTTAGCTTGTAATCATGCGCCGGTTTGCTTTCCAGACAAGCGACCTGTCAACCTGAGAGCAAAAATTCGTCTTTTTTCTCATAATTTCGCGCAGCGCGACATGGCAAACAAAAATGCTGTCAGCTGTTAAAATTTTGTGATGTTTTTAGCAGCGGTGGTGTTTTACAGGTGCTTGTATGAACGTGCCGAATTCTGACATCAGAAAGCGACGTAGAAGCTGTATTGTGACGTCATAACACAGTAAGACAGCTGAAAAAAAACTTATAAAGCACGTCGCGCCTTCACTGTTGCGACTTTGACACGTATTAAAACACCTGCTTTGAAGTGACTGAAGCAGAATTTCTTTTTATTGGAAGGGAAGCCGAAAACGCGTTTGTTTTTAACATAGAGACATTTTTTGGCATCTAAAAGGGACACAAAGTTGTGAGAACGCGTCGACAGATGTGTTGCTATGTAAACGAGGTACGCTTGCACCCCAGCACCGTTTTTTCTGTCAATTAAGCTGAAGATGCGCCTCAACACCTTTTTGTGCAAGTTTCACGATAAAAGGTTACGGTAGCATTGTCTGTCATTGTGACGTCACTGTGAGACAAGCGTGACATTCTCCCATCTGCTGGACTTCGTGACTTGAGTGAAGAGAAATGACTCTGCTGCTTAAATATTTGCTCTGTGATGTTTGACGCAATCTCAGAAGCTTAAAATAAACTTTTATATGATTGAGTGAGAAGCTACGAAAAAAGTGTTTGATGTTATGTTTTTTTTGCTTAATAATGCTAATTAAAGTTGTATAAAGTCTTAATAATGTGTTGTACTTACCATACACATGTAGTTTGTAAAAATTGCAGTTTGACACATAATAAGTGTGATTTAAACAACTTTTCAAATCCTGTACGGGTAAAATTACCTAAACACAAAATTCTGAAACTTGAGAGACTTTCTCAACAAACTTCCGAGACAGTTCAATATCTTGCCCTCACTTTACAAAGTTTCATGTGAAAATTCAGGTGAGAATCTCTCAGTGACAATTCAGTGGCAATGTGAAAATCGCATCAAAACGTCAAAAATATTCCCACAAAAGTTCGACATTCGACTACATTCGCGAAATTGTCTCGACGAAGCTTTTTATTTTTAATTTTTGGTTTTATTTCACTCTAGTTTAATTTTTTTTACGTTAGAATGAAAAAAATAGAAGTCCTTAAGTCATAATGAAAATTTGAACTTTTAAGTAGATGACAATATTTAAAAAGAAGTTATTTTGTTCTTTTTTTTTCATGAAAAAAAACATTAATTGCTATTCTATGAGCTAATGAAAAAACCTTAAACTTGTTTTGGCGCATATATTTTTTTACAAGCATTATGAACTAAACTTTATCATCTGCTTTAAAGCGCTAAATAAAACTTTATTAAAGTGTTGCCACGATTTTCAGTGAATGCAGCATAATTGTATTTAGAGAAAAGCTCTGAAATATAGCTGAAAAATTTAAGCCAGAAGTGTTGTACAAAGTAAGCTAACTTAATATAAATTCAAAAAAGCGCACTTAAATTGTTAATTTATTTTTATCATTAAGCTTAAAAAACTGAATGAAAATCAGTTACATACAGTGACAGTTTATATACAACAAATCTGTAATTTAAAGAAATGAATAATTAATAATAAACTACTTGCAAGCGTCAACTTTTTAACACTTTTAAATTTAATCTTTTAAAAACGGCCGAAAAAAAGCACTGAATTTTAAACAGCTCTAAAATGTAGTGTTAGTCTTAAAATAGCTGCAGAGGCTTTAAAAAAATTTTTCTCGGCTAAACACCACTTAGCACGCACTAATGTTTGTTTATTGTTTACTCTCGGTTGTAAGTCCACCCAAAACTTAAGAGGTGTAAATGAAAAACTCAGGTATAAATGTATAGTAGAAAGCCTTCGTGAAAATTACATTATTACTTCACTTTAATTTTAAATAAAATTCACAATAAAATGTAGACCGTTGATACGCTTTATGAATTTTTAAATGGTAACTTCAGAGTAATAATTTTTTGGTGCAATAAATTGAAAAATTAAAAGCTCTTTCCGAAGTAGAAATTTCGTGTGTTTTACTAAATTGACAGATTGACTAATTAAATTACTTTGATATTTTATTTGCCAAAACGTTGCTAGTAAACAAATTTGTTTTAGTTTGTATAATAATAGAGTAAAAAAAAAATTAACTAGTTCAAAAAAATTGGTTCAAATTAGGTATTTGGTGAAACAGTTTATTATATTTAAAGATTTATACCAGGTTAGAAAAGTCAAAATATTTGAAATCTAAAATCAAAATGTTTTTAAAGGTATATGTGTAGTGCTGTACAGCTTAGCGTTTATTGTTTATTTTCATGTTGACATTAATAATTAAATGTTTGCTTTAGATCTGTAAGCTAGTTACTTGTGTATTATTACAAGCTATCTAAAGAACCCTAACTTTTTATATATAAAATTCAAACACTTTAAAAATATAGCAATAGAAATCGCAAGGTGCTTGCAAAGTAATTAAATTTTTTTAAGTTAATTAAATTAATACTTTATCAACAATTTATTTACAACTGCTTGCAATTTCCGGCTGAGCTCAGATATCTACACTAATTCTATTCGTTCTGAAATTAAAGATGTGAGCTAATTTGTTTTCGGTTGCAGACAAAATAAGCTGAAAGTTTCGATTAAAAGGTGTGAACGAATTTTATTTCCTGTTAACTGTCAAGCCGGTCCAATTCAGACGCGGATTTGCCAAAACAAAGTTATAACAAAGTCAATTTAACTAAACACCTGAGCTAAACAGATTTGACAAAAATTTTATTTTAGTTTTTAAACCGTCAAATAGACTTTAGTTTCCTTTTAAACTGAAAATTAAGCTTAGCCTTTACATCTAAAAATAAGTGGATACTTACCCAAAAAAAATAATTTTTTTGATGAACTGCTTTTTTAATTCTTGCAAAAAATTAATGCTTTGTCTTTAATATGCATTAAAAACATTGTTAGTCAATAACAAATATGTGGATAGGGTTGGAAAATTTAAAAATCTTTTGCATAAAAATTGCCGCGCTAAACTCAGTTTTCTTTGTTTTAAATGCTAGTATTCCAAAGCAGTTAAGAAAATTTCTCGCCTCTGCGCAAAAAACTTAATACGATTGAGTTCCGATTTGTTAAATTTTCACCGGCTGCCGTTTGCCGCTTCTTAACGCAATTTGATCATTACCAAGTTTTGACGAAAATTGTTTTGTTTTTCATGTGTTGAGTTTATTTTTGTATTGGCTAATCGGTTTACAATAAATCGAATTGACATATTAAATTCAGCTGACATTCTCAAATAGTAGTTAAACGACCGCTGAGCTGAATTAGTTTAGAAAAATGTTTGCAAAGTTGCTTCTAGCGTTTGATAATGGTAAAAAAAAATTGAATAAAATAAAATAAATTTCTTGTTTAAGCTGTAATATTGTTTGTAACGGGTTTAGACCTTTGGGTTGTATTGATTCGATAAAATTGTGATTTGAAACTGGAAAAAATTACTACTTATTTAAATTTGAGTTTGTTTATTTTCGGAAAATAATTAAAAAACTAATAAATAATGAAAACTTTTCAAAATTATCTTGCTTTTAAATTTACAGATACCTAAGCCAAAAAATCTATACCAGAACATACTAATCATTCGTAATTAAGTCAAAAGCCACTTTAAAGCGAAGTTTAAGGGATTAAGCACTTTAATCTCCGCTTATAATTATTTTATATAATACATCAAAGTTTTAAAGGTCGTTGAGAGATTAACTAATGAGCAAAGTTGTACATATAACTTTGAACACGAAAATAAAGATGCTTTTTATCATTTCTAAATAAATCAAATTCTATAATTTTTAAGTACGTAAGTTTATTTTAATTATTTTAACTAATTGAAATAACAAAAAAGTAAATATTTATTATGTAATAGCGCTTTTATACACAAAAATTCCTAAACATCTAAACCTGATCGAACTATTATGTGAAACAGTTATAGAATTAAAAAAAAATGTCAAATAAGTGTTAGCTTTTTGCGTTTAATTAATACTAGTTTAAGTAGTAGGTCTTAATAAACACAAATTAACAAAAGTATAATAAAAATGTTGCAATACTAGCTATTACTAGTACCACTAAAACCCAAACCAAAAGTAGATTAATTTTGCAACTTTTACTCACAATTACCTTGTGTAGTGTTGATAACAGTAAATGCTCCCCTTTCTGACGTAACACTGGCCCACTAACACTTGCTTGCACACACAGCACATCACACATCCCTCGTGCCAATTCGATTGGTCAATTTTTAGAGGAAATACCGATCTCTGATTGGCTTGCTGCATCCCGCGCAGTAATGAACGCAGCTGATTGGATGTTGCTGCTCCATTGGTGCTGATTCGTTCGGTGAATTTGTTGAGAAAAGTGATGAGTACATTCTTTCTTGCACTGTTTTTGTAGAAAAATATATATTAAAAAATAAGTGATGTTTAAAAATTAATGCTACATAAATCTTTTACAAAAGACAACAGCAAATAAAGGAAAAAAAAGATAGTCAAGCCGTAAAAAATATTTTTCTCAAGAATTCAAATTAATCATACTAATTTTTCTAGATCAAGCCTTATGGAAGATGCATATGTGAGAAAATAATTGTAGTGAAATAAAAGTGTTGGAAAACAATTTATCATAATTTACTAAACGTTCACGAGTCACAACAAATAAATAACTCATATTATATTCAGAAAAAATGCTCGCTAAAAAATGAACTCTAATGAAAAAAAGGGTTGATCATGCCAATTCGATCATCAGACCACAGGTTTCGGTAGACTGAGACCGGTTTCGTCCTTATTAGGACTCATCAGTCAGTCACAACCGAAAAACTTGTAGTCGTCAATCTACAAACGGTTTATCATGCTTTCGCATGAAGCAACCATTTGCTGGCAATGATTAGTGACGTCAGCATTGTCTTTGCCGTGCAACGTTTAAAACATTGTCCACTAGGCAAGACATCTGGTACGCTCGTTTTAGTACAATCAACAAAATTGGCGAAAGTCTGCAGAACAAGTCCGGACTTTCGTTTGCCGTGAGACAAGCTCAAATTTAACAAAAGGGTTGATCATGCCAATTCGATCATCAGACCACAGGTTTCGGTAGACTGAGACCGGTTTTGTTTTTCGGTTGTGACTGACTGATGAGTCCTAATAAGGACGAAACCGGTCTCAGTCTACCGAAACCTGTGGTCTGATGATCGAATTGGCATGATCAACCCTTTTGTTAAATTTGAGCTTGTCTCACGGCAAACGAAAGTCCGGACTTGTTCTGCAGACTTTCGCCAATTTTGCTAATGAAAAAAAGGAAAAACTTGATATTTTTTCTTAACATAAATAAGAGTCTGAGTACTTAAGATTAAAATAAATTTCTTACCTTTCAAATAATATTCGTCCAATTTTGCTTCCCTCTTTATATGACTGAAGGACTGAGTTGGTGATGTTTTGAATGTTAAAATTACCATATTACATTGTACTGAAAAATTAATTGTATAAAAAATTACAAGAAAAACAAGTACACAGAAAAAATGGCCGATGTTAACACTAAAAAAGTCGTGCTTTTTAAATTTTTGATTATTTATTTGGTTTATATTTTTAAACTAAGCAAGCTAAAAAACTAACTATGATACTAAATAATAGCTTTATTAAAAATATTTTACTAATTTTATTTAAAACATTCGAAATTTTTACTAGCAAATCATACTACTCAAAAACTTTAATTGAAAGTAAAAGATTTATCTACTGTTTTTATATAATTATAGAAGTATTAAGTACTATGGGAGGTTAACACGTTTAAAAATTTTGCAAAACACATCATTTTTTGAGATACAAAGTATGTACATAACTTATAAATATATACACATAACCAATAGATAAAAAAAAACATTTACATTAATTTTTTAAACAAATTTAAAGAATTATTTTAAATTAAATGTATTCAACCATCAAAGAATAAAGATTTATAAAATGCTGAAGTAAGTCAAACTTTTTAAGAACACTATTTGTTCCTTTAACAGTTTGTAATTTTTAAATAATTGGAATAAAATAAATGTTTGTTCAAAAAAAGTCATCTAACAATTACTCTACGAGTTTTTAGTCAATACCTAAAGCCAAAAAATAAAGATAAAACATAGTTATAAATACATATTTCTCTTAAAAGACCAAAATGACACAATGGTCTTTCTTGTGTGTATCGCCACAGAAACCATGGAAACAAAACATGATGCGTAAATTAGCTGAAATTGTAGCATAATTTAGTTATTCGTTTTTACATTTAGTAAACTTTATAAGACCGCACAAGCTGCTTCTGAAAGCAAATTTTCAATGTTTTATAATTTATAAATCTAAATAATTAAAGGATAAAATAAAAGAATCCGAAATAAAAACATAACACTGTTCAATGTACTTTGACCGTAAAATGTTGTACTTTTCACCAAATGAAAATGTGGTAAAAGTTCAAGTTCAATATTTTCTTTAAAGTAGACTAAGGAATAATTATAATAAACCAAAATGATGTGCTTATAACAGCATACATTATCATACAACATTAAAGTTATAGAATATCAAGCCTACATAAGATATTTAAAAAAAATTCACATTGTTCATAAATGTATTTTTTTTCTATGTTTCGTAAAAAATAAACAACTTTGTAAACTCTAAAACATAGTTACATAGTTAAAGTTGTAATAATATACAATAAAAAAGTGGTACCTTGAACCTCTTTACGAAATACAAACAATTATTACTACTGACATTTGAGCCTTATTAAGTCCGTCTTAATACCAATCTAATATAGTTTGAAGGAATTTTTTTTTTTTAATTTTTACTTAAAGGTGTAAAAATAAAATTTCGAAATAAAACTATTTTATTAAAAATTAAAAAATAATAGCTTGTGTTTGATTATAAAAAACAATAACTTTTATTATTAAGTTTAAATGTATCAAAATTAAATCTTTATTATTTATGATTTTTGTGCGAAAAACTAAAACAATCAGAAAAATTTAAACTGTTTTATCAAAAACAGTTTCCACAATTTTTTTAAAATTTAAACAAAAGTTTATGCACTTTCTAAGCTTTCTAAATAATCATAAAAAATAGAAGTGAATGAATGTAGCCTTATTACAATCTTTAGAGCCAAATTAAGTTAAATGTTTTTTTGATTACTGAGTAATTAATGAATTTTATAACTTACTAAAAAATATAATTATGAGTATATGAATTTTGAACTAAACTAATAAAATAAAAGTAGAAGCTAACAAATAATATAAAAAAAAAATATTTTTGTTTTCAATTAAATTTCAGTGACTAAAAATCAAAACTAATTTGTTTTAAAGAATATTGTAATAAAATCTGTTTAAAATTAGGTATATACGTTTTAGAAATTGCGTGAATGTATGTAAAGACTTGTATGTGGATATCTTAAAAACTACATTAACTGATTAGTTTTTGATAAACCAATTTGACTGACCTTAAACTTTACAAGGTAAACATATTAATCCCGGATAATTATTTTTGTTGACCTGCAAGCAAGCATGCTAACTACCACTTGTAACAGTATTTTGTTTGTCATTACAAAGTGATATTTTCCTTTTTTTTACAGCCATCAATCAATGTTTGTCATTGCAGCTAACACGTTTATTTTTAGACTTGGTTGCTTGATAATTCCATGCTTTTGTTTTGATTTTATCAAGATTAAAGTTGTTTACATATTTTTTTTTTATATATTCTGAGAAATAATGGTATCTTGAGACATTTACTTTATCAAGTGTTAAAATTTTATTGCTTGTAAATCTAATCTTAAAAAATTTCATAGCTATATAGATACTGTGCATCGTTTTACCTTGAACTTCGCAACAACAAAAAAAAACAAAGGATTTTTCATATTTCAACGACAGGACAGTGTTGTCAAACCACACTGAAGAGTTTAACGAAAGTTCACATGTGTGAGCTGAAAATGGCGCAGAATGTTATTGAAAAGGGGGAGTCACCGTGACAGCAATCATGTTAGACGGATGTTTCCCACTAAAAATTTCTATTATTAAAACAACCATCTTCTTATTACAAACAAAGAACCTTGTGACACAACACCATGTTTTCTTGTTTTTATTAAAAAGTTTGCAGCTATAACTTGATATGTTTTAGGATCAAATAATTAATCGATTAACGCTTAAAGTACTAAAACAATCACATTGGCTGTTTTTAACTTCGTTGTTATTTTATACTCAAAAAAAATAAGGTTTATAAGTTATTATATATAATGTGTATCAATTTTAACTTAAAAACTAATTTGGTATCGTACTTTTGTAACGAACTCGATTCTCAATTTCGTTGTTTTATACTTTTCCGCTAGTTGGCGCTACAGTCAGCCGAAATTGTGTACTTATTTCAAGATAACGATAAGACAATGCTCATTAGGCCTTAGCTTGCGCACTACGCGCAGTTCGATATGTTGTTCGTTATTTTTGTTTTTGGCTCAGTTAAGCCATAAGACCGTGCGAGAGGCACACTAATTGATTATAAGAACTTTTTTATTATTTTCATTTTATAAGATCTTGATGTTTGTTTGCATTATTATATTATATTGTGCTTAGTTTAACCATCGTTGTACATGAAGCACGACATATATTAAGACTCTGTATTATTAGTAGTATTATTAGTAAGACCTATTTTGTATTTAAGATTTGTGACATTCAGGCACTTTAAAAACTTTATTAAGACATTTTGACTTGAAGAACTTGGTGTTTACTTGTTGTGTTTATATTCGCAGTTTTATTCAACTGATTTATTAGCTGCTTTATCATTTCTACTTCCTAATTTTCACATTAACATGACGTTTTTAATAAACTCACTTCATTAAAGAAATTATATATATATTAAGTCTATTACATACTTATTAATTACCAAGTTAAACCTAATGAGTAAGGTAAATTCATTAAAAACCTTAAAAGCTAAACGCGTTAAGAGTTTAGCACAAAAAAGCGGACTTCCCCCAATTAAAGGTAGTTCCTACCACAGGTCTTCTAGGACTACACTTTTACAAAATCTGAAAATATTATATAGTTATAAACGCATTTTAAATAAGATATAATTTTTTCTCTATAAGTCTAGTTGTTTATATTTTTATAGTTGGTGATAACTTTTAAACTGTAAATTTTCATTATTTTTAATTTATTTTTATAGTGATCTTTTTTTTTTTTCATTAAAGCTTACAAATCAAAAAAAAAATTTTTTTCTAGTTTAACACAAATGTTTAATTTGTTATTTTGAAAATTTTTAACGGTTTAGTTTAACGTAAATTTATTTTTAGTTTAGAAAGTATTATAAGTTAGTAGAATAGTCAACCCACAAATTTATTTCTCGAAATACGTTTATTTTTAATAATATCATTGTTTTGTAAAGAATTATTCTTATTGTATTTAAAGTAATACATTAATTAATTAAATGAAAAAATGTAATAAAACTAATTAATAGTTGACAATTTAAGATCAACAGATAACTAGATATTTAAACACATTAGGTTTTAATTTGTATATAATAACGTGGTTAAAACCTATAATTTAAAGTTTATGTAATATTCAAAACAATTTTTTTAGATAAACCAAAACAAAAAGGTTTTCACAGTACAGATTTAGGGGTTTTAATCATACATATTAAAAAGCTATTTTTTTTTGCTTTTAATATCATTTCAACTTTTTTCTAACCTATAGTTGAATTCACCAAAAGCAATAAGCAGTTGAGTTTGCTGTCAAACATAACTAAATCAAATAAATGTTAGTTGGTTTGTATTTTTTTGTCATATTTTGATAATTTGAAACAAACTAAAGCTACGCTTTATGTATTTGTAGCGCTGCTTAAAGTAGACTATATATAGGTAACTTTATACTTGTTAACGGAAAACAATAACAGTTTGCATTAAGTACTGGATGTAAGGATTTAAGAATTAACTAATAAAATTTATATAAATTACTTGCGATTATGAAGAGTCCTTATAATAAAATATAATAAATTTATTTTTCGGTGTTTGTTTAGATGAATAATTCATTTCGTATAAAATGTTTTATTTTGTTATTTAAAAATAATAACTTTCGTTTAATACTTAATAAGCTATTTAGAGATTGATAAGAAAGTTTTCTTTTTTTTTCAAAAAATTATGTATAAAATTAAAAACAAACTAAAATATTAAAAAACATTTGTGATTTTAAATACTTTCTGAGTAGAAGAAAATTTATAACTTTGTGGTAAACAAAACATGTACCTCGTAAATAACTTATCAATATTAAAACTTGTCTTCAACAAAATGTTTCATTTGACTTTACTACAACTGTAAATATTTAAAAGGTACAACTTTTAAAATAATCGATAGTAAATAACATTATTAACAACAAAAAACAATATATGTTTCTTATCTTTTGTTTTCGTATAATCCTCTTACTTTAATATATTTAATACCTATGGATTTTTCTTTGTGTCTATTTTTTAGTTTTTAATTGGGTATTTTATTTAAAGAACTTTGAAAATTACAATATAAAGTGTACAGTATTTTATAAACATAAGTTTTTGATTAGGTAAATAGTTTTAATTACATAACATCTTTTATTAAGATATAAAAATAAACAAAATATAATAAAACTTTGTTACTTTTTTTAGATGACTGTAAATTAAACTCTTGATTTAGTTAAGATTGATCTTTGTAAGGGTTTAAAATACGTTATATAAGTTAATTATAAAATTCTGACAAACACTACATTTAATGATTTTGTTTAAAATAAATATTTCTAAACTAAATATACATTTGAATAATATCTGTAAAGTCATACAACTTTTTATAACCAAAACAAAAAAGTGACACCTTATATTTTTCTTTAATTTTCGGAAGTTTAATATAAAATATATCAGTAGCATAAAAACCATTATATACTAACTATAATCAGTTTAGTAAAATAAATCGATTTTTTTTACACACATAGCCTATCTATAATGTAAATTCTTGCTACAAATAAACTGAAAGCTAAGAAAAAAATTAAACATGTTATAACTTAATCTTAACAAAATCAAAGCAATTTACTTAACTCAACTTTTAAAACAGTTTAAAGTAACTTTTTAAGCTATAAAATATATCACTAATCTAAATGCTTCATCCAAGTAAAAGTTGTCAGTTGTGCTTGGAAAGTTCGCTTCAAACTTTAAACTCAATTTATTTACACTAAACTTCCTATATCATTTCTAACCTACTTTCCTCTCTCGTTTGCCGCCTTTTTTAAAAGTTTTCTCGCTTTATTAAACTTGAACTCACCTTATAAACATTTTTGAACAACCAAACTTGTATTAGGTTCTATATTTTAGTCCAGTGCTTTTGAAATGGGGTTCCGCGGAGCCTTGGGTTCCGCGACGCCTCTCAGGGGTTCCGCGAAGCCTTTCTAAATTTAAAAATTTATGTAAAAATTATTTACATTTTATGTAAAATTAAAATTAGGGATTTTGCAGAAAAGTTGAACTTTGGAAAAGGGTTCCGCCACTAGAAAAAGGTTAAGAAGCACTGTTTTAGTCTATAATGGATACTATATATAAATATAATATCTAGTTTACATATGATCTTAGTTAATTTTTTATAGAATATATGTATTACTTAACGTGATATCCTGTAAATAAATTTTTCATAAATGAGGGTATTTTTTATGAAAACGATTTTTGAATAAACCAGAAGTATACATGCAAACATACTTTTGATGGAAGTTTATTAGCAAAATTTTTAAGCAACTAATTTCATACGTAGGTGTGCAAAGAATTGTTTAGTAAAAAACCGCATTTTTAAAGTTTGTTTTTTTACAAGTTTAATTGCCTTTTTCTATGCTTAATTTTTTCTATGTTTTTAAGTTGTATTACTGAACACTTTAGTTTAAATTTAATATCTAACTTAACTACTTGTGCAATAATATGTAGACAAGCTAAAAAAATTTCATTTTGTAAAATTACTTATAAATTATTTGTTTAAGTTTACTTTTATTCAAATTAAAAAAATTATAAATTAGCTACTACTTTTAAGATACCTTCTTTTTGAGTTTGTTTAAAAACTATTTTTTGTTTTATTCGTATTAAGTTGTTTTGTTTAAAACTTTATACTTAACTATATAGTACAACTATATCATAAGGATATTTTAATTTTATATATTTGTGACAAATTATTAATAATCGTTACATCAGGTTACGTTGTTAAAACATGCTTAAAATATGTTTCAAATTCGAATAAGAATCGATGGTGTTTATTTTTTGATAAACGAAATATATTTTCAAAGTACTTTGTAAAAGTCTGAGACAGTGGTTTTTTTATGGTTTCTAACCGTATTTTAATTTTATGAACTGAACTTTATTAAAAATTTTCTTGAATAATTTTATTACTATAACATTTTTAATTAATTTTTTTAACATCAAGTATAGAACTGAATAAATACCTGATAAATTTTTAAGAAAAAACCTAACCATATACAATGTTAGCTTTAAAAAATTTAAATAAATCTTTTAAAAAGTATCTTATCATTTTTAAACTAAATAAGTCATATACTATCTTTATTATTATAATATCTAATTATCTAATATATAATAGACTTATTGACATATCTTTTGTCGTTAGATAGAGAAAATTTTTAAAGTAAAAAATGTTTTTTTGTTTTAGATAATCTTAAGCAACCATATAAAAAACTTTCTGAATTCATCAAAAATGTACTTAGTGAAAACTAAAGCATGTAAAGCACAAAAAGTTTATCAAAGTTGCTAGAAAAATTTAACAAGTTTAAACAAAAACAGAAATAGAATAATTATAAATACTTTTATAAAAAACGTTGATAACAAAATTGAACTAATTAACAAAAGTTATAGTAAAACTTGTTTCATGCTAAAAGCGTTGCCTTTAACAGCTTAAAGAAACTAAAATAGTTAAAATTAAAATACGTTTAACAAAAACACAAAAAAGTTTAAACATAATTATTTTAAATTATCAACGCTTATGTTTTGTTTTTGTTTATTTTGATAATTTGAATAATGCTGAATTATACTTTGTGACTTTTTAGCATACAAGCTTATCTACAAAGTTGTATTTAACAAGTTTTAAATGAAATAGTTTAAATTACCTAAACTCGAATATTAATTTTATTAAAAACAAAAAACTTATAGTCTAAAAAAAACCTTAAAGTTTTGTTTAAATTGTAAAGCTTTTTAAACACATTAACCTTAAGAATGCTCATCAATTTCACTCGAAATACAAATAACTAACATTTCTTTGTTTTAAAAAGAAAAACTTTTTCTACTAAATATTATCACCAAATAGGATTTATAAGCAAATGAAACAATTTTAAATTAATTTCATCGTTGTAGTATCTGGGCAGAAAAAGCATCAAAAAATTCCGAACTTCGTCGAAACAACGTTGTATCAAAAAACGACCACCGCAGAGCTGAATATCTAAGCAAGTTTGAGCTTAATAGATTAACTTGACAAATGCAAAACTTAAATACAAGTGCCACCTACCTGCATGAGTGACATCTCAACTTTATCGCCACCAATCGGTTGCCAACGGTGACCTGTCAGCTTATTAAACACCAATTAAATGCACTTTAAATAATATCTTTAATTAGTTTATCGGTTAAAGCTCACACTATTTCTTGCTTCCTTTAACAACGCTATTAAAAAAATTAAGTGGAGTATATAAGCGCATTTTATGTTCTTAGTTTTTGAAGTAGTATAAAACTCGTAATGTGATTTTTACAATACTATAAACAATCTACTGTGATATTTAACGCAATTAAAAGTTTGTATGCTACAAAACAAAACAAAAAAAAGTTTTTTTTTTTAATTATTAAGTTAAGAAAAACTTATTACAGATCGTTTGTGAGTTTAATTATTAAAAAGAAATAAACAAATTCTTTAAAAACTTTTGACTTTTAAGTTTAATAGTTTAGTTCTTATCACAAATGCACCTCAAGTTTGTGTTTGAATACCAAATATAAGCCTAAAAGTAGCAACAGACCGGTTCAGAAAATTACAACAAAGCCGAAAATTGTTTTGAGTAAATATGTAAAGACCACCTACGCTCACAACAATTTATCACTTTATCTGATAATTTACTTGTTAAGCAACGTATCAGAGATTTTGCAAATACTTAGCAGCCCGACAATTTTACGCTTTTATGAAAAACAAAGAGCTGGAGATGTTATCGTGCCATTCATTGTATGTGTTTCTTGTTGTGTCTATCTTTGTGTTAATCTCAACGGTTATTACTTATGTCTCATCAGTAAAACTGTCACTTGTGCAACTTGAACAGCTGTTAAACTTGTACACGTTTTTTTACGACAAATTTTTTCTCTTTTATTTTTTGATTGCAAACCTTTTGAATTCAAGTTTTGTGAATTTGAGAATTAGCTGTTATCTGAAAATAGCAGCGGGCACAGCTGTGTTCTCGGTATCGAGCAAAAGGGGATAAGCGCTAATTTCACTACTCGCGCATTCAAAACTTACAAAAGAAGCGAAAACGAAGCAGGCGCAGTTGTCGGGGACTTTTGCTCACTTTGTTATTGTGACGTAATAATGCGGGCTTGAAGATGAAGTTGTTTGTTGACCAGCGATCGACTTTTGAAGCCAATTTTTGATGGTCGATGTGTGACGACCAGAGATGAAAGCGATGAAATTTCAGGTAGCATATGGTGATAATTACCTGCATGGTGTGTTATAAAGAGACCACAAAATTTTCAATGTATTGTAGATAATTGCAATATCGCATGCTGGTGATTTTATAAACACTTTGGGCTGTTGCCTATTCAGTTAGTTTTTTCAGTTAAGTCATAATTTTTTTAGTATTTTTGTGTTGTCTTCAACTGTTCTTATTAATACGTTCTTACTTTCTTGAGTTCATTTTGGAATATCAAATCTTCCTTTTTGAGTATGATTAATTTTTTGGCGTAGATTATGTTTTGTAGAAACTTTAAATAATCAAGTTTTAATTTAAATAAGTAACAAAAAAACTAGTTAACTTTTCAAATTTAATGACGTTGTTTTAAACATTTACTTAGTTGTTAGAAAAATCTGACACATGCTTTAAAAGTTATAAACTCCTCAACTAACACTTAGTTTGCGCTTGATTTACATAAATGAAGGAAAAAGTCTTTATAGCTTTATACTTTAATAAAAAATATTACCTAACCATTATCAAAAATGAGTATAATTTTTTGTTCGGTTTTTTATTTTAATTATAATGTTTGTCAAGTTTTAAACGTTTAGTGCTTCCAGTTTTGAAATTTTAATTGTGTATTATCTTTACTTTAAAAAATTTTATAAACTAATGCTGAGTAAAGGAACTTATAAAAATTTTTTAGAAATTTTAAATAATTGTATTTAAATTTCAATAGTTATACAGTTGAAGCTTCCCTTTAAAATCTTTTTTGTTTTGGTTTTATTTTTGAAGATATAAGGTTTAATGAGTATAAATACCTGACTAATCTATAGAAAATTTAAATTTTGTTACTATAAAAATTAACTGTTTGGTTTTATTATAGTTGAATTTCATTTAAATTTAAGAAACTATTGAACTAAGCGCCGCAAAAACTACTTTTTGTGCAAATTAGGTAATAAGTATTAAGCCTAATTATACGAGCCTCGCACTATAGAACACCTCTTATACTAATTTGGTGCTGATGTATTTACTGTAAAGTTTACAACTTGTAGAACAAGTTATTGTAGGTGGGTAAGGTTTTTAAACCTTAATTTTCTTAAATGTAAATTAAGCTGGAGCTTGCAATAAAATTAAAATTAATGTATAGGTACTTGTTTTATAGTTAAAACAAAACTAAATGTAAACAGATTGGTAAAGTTGTGAATTTAAAACTTAAAACTACAAACAAAAAAAGATTACAAGAAAAGGTATTTAACTTTTTGTCAAGTTTAGATAACAAATACAAATACAAGAAAAATTTAAAGTTTTCATTTACAGTTGTGTATTTAAATTTTGGTACATATTGTAGTTTTATTTCTATTATTTATGACCTAAACAAACATGCTTAACTTCATAGCTTGGTATAACATAAATTTAGTCTTATTTACTAATTTAATTAGCTTACTTTAATTAACATAAAAATATACTATAGCTGCAAAAAGTCTTTTATACTTTTAAATTAAAAATCACGAAAATTATTATTTTCAAGGTCAGATAGAACTTTACTATAAAGGTTAAAGCTCGATATTTTCAAGTTTGATAGTATAAAAGTGTTTGAAATATACAAAACAGTTTTGTTTGATATATATTTATTATTAAACTATTATAGTTTTATATAACTCTAAGAGGTGGCTTTATGTATTGAAAACCCTTGTTTAACCAAAAACACGTATTAAACAATTTAACATATTTTTTCACAAACAACCAAAGGGGTCGGCAAAACGTAATAGAAAGTATTTAAATACAGAAAAACGATAATATGACAAAATTGTTCGGTAGAACTCATAACTAAAGTCTTCTTATTCAAAATGCATTTAAAATAAAAGTATACAAAACAGTTTTTCTATATATTGAAAATTCATAAAAACTTTTGCACTAAGCATTAAATTTTGTAAAAAACTTTTTTAAAAATATGTCCATATCAAATGCGTAAAACTTATTTTACAGATATTTATTAAAAAAAATTAAAGCTAAGAACTAAAACTTTAAAATTTTAAATTTAAAGCTTAAACTAAGCTTGAACATATTTCTACAAACAAAGATTAAATTTTTCAGAGTTTTCTTTTGTTTATTTTAAAACTTTCACTATTATAACAAAATAAGCTTCATAACGTATAGTTGTTAATTATAAAAATATTCAGAAAAATGTTTAAAAAGTTACAAAACCGTTATAAGACCCTATCGTTCTAATTCTACGTTTAGTGTATTTCTTAAAATAATTAGTAATAGTAATATTTAGATTTAAAAGCATGTCTATAAAGTTTTCAAACTTTAATTATTAATGTAATTTATAGTTATTATTTACAAGTATACATCTAAACTGTTTTTAAGTTCTACTATAATTAGTCATAATAAGTAAATACAATTAAAAAATTAAAACATTGAACACTTGTTTTTATTTATTTATATCTGTTGAGCATGGCACTACCAAGTTATTAGTCTAAATAATTAGGAAGGTTATAAATCAAGGAATTAAAATTATAAAAGCTTTTTCACTTTAAGAATGAAAAAAAAATATTGACGTTTAATGTTGATATGGATGTTTGAAATTAAATACCAACTTAAAAAAATTGCTTCTACTCTTCGTATCAACATACATCATAAAGAGATTCTCCAGGTACTTGCAGTGAAGTAGTGGGGAAAGTATAACTATTCAAAATACAAATTTAAGTTTTTTTAACAAAATCTTTAGCTAACAAAATAGTTAGCTTACAATGTATAATTTTCACACTTAAAAAACACAAAAATATCAAAAATAGTTATAATTAAAGTACTAAATTAAATTAAAGCTCGTGGTACAGAAATGTTGTAGTCACAAAGGTTTTCACAGTGCTGCTGTTTAGACACTTAACTAGTTGTTAAAAATTATTTACTGCATTTAAAAAGTAGCTAAAAAATCTTTTAAAAGCTTTTGTTCTAACGGTTTATAAATTTGTGTTCATAAAGAGCTGAAGTAGTTGATTTTTATAAACAGTAACTTGTACATCGGGTTTTTATGATAAATTGGCTTGCTGTATTTATTATCTACACTAGAGGCAGCTTTGGCTTCGCACGGGTTTGAAACCTCCGAATCTGCTTGGTTTAAAAATTCAGCTTGGTTGGACGGCTTGTTGTAACTTTAAAAACAGGGTAATTTCAGTAAAGTGCTGTCATTAACAGCCGGAAGTTCATAGCTCCTCATGTCTGAACGGGAACCTTAAAAACATATTTTTAGTTAGATTAAGAGATTTTAGTGCTTTAAAACTTGGTTTAAGTAAAAAGAACGTTAACAGAGCGAATCATTTTGTAAAAGACTACATAAAACCTCAATGAACTTAATAAAATATATGTCAAGTTCTAAATTTAAATAAATTTATTTTAGTTTATCTGTTTACAACATCACGTGTTTTACAAGTCAGAAGAATATGTAAACTCAAACAGTAGACACATCCATCTCACTTTTAATTGTTTTTTCATACTTATTAAATAAACAACCTACTGTTCATCGTATTAAAGATATCAATTCGATTTTCTCCGTCCGCATTATCGTATCGACAAAATTCCTCGTTTGTAGGAGACATGTAGGTTGTATCTGTGGCATTCAGATGCGGAGTTGTCGGCATCGACTGACTCGAATACAAGCTCATCGTTTCATCTGAAAATTTGAGATGTGTCTTGTACTAACATCATGTACAAATATGAAAAAGTTTAGTTTAAAGAGAATAGCTTCGTTTTGCGTACAAAACATATGATCTAGGTATATGTCTACACGGTATAGCTAATATTAAGGAAATTTAAACTTTAAGTCTTCAAAGTTCAGCATTATTATATTATTATTTAGTATTGAAACAAATAAATAGCATTTCAAGACTTATATATTTTTGCAAGATAAACACTCACTGTCAGAATCAGTATTTCTTGTTCTAGGAAAACCCTTGTTTTTTGAGCTTTCTTGTTTTCGTGCTAATTTTTTGATCTTCAAAAAAAAAAACTATAGTAATAAATAGTCTTTAGCTAATCAACAAAGCTCACTTTTGTCTAGATATTGATAATTTATATGATATACAGAGCAAATACAGTTTTCGTTTATACAAAAAATTAACTTTTTTATCACTGCTTGATTTTGACACGTCAATTTTAAACTCGTACAATACGTTTAACATGATAAGAATCAGTATTTTTATGACGAACCCTTCTTCAGCTGGCTGCATATTTCGCAGGAGAAGCACTCAACGTGAACGGGGCCGGGAAAAACCTTGGAGTTGGCGGCTATTGGCTGGCAGCAACGTTTACACAGCTTCAACCTGTAAGTTGGCTGTTCGTTTTTTAATAAAAGTTTTGTGAATCTTAAATTTATTTTACACAAAACTGATTGCTAAATGTTTATTTTCCATAAAAACTGTGTTAAAACCAAATGTTTACTTTTCATAAAACTTGTGTGAATATGGAATGTTTACTTGTGTACTTATGAATAAATTTTAGCTTGTGATCATGCGCTGGTTCACTTTCTAGACAAGTAACCTGTCAATTTGAAAGCGGAATTTTTCTTTTTGTTTTTTTTTTTCTCACAAGCAGCGCGACATGGCAAACAAAAATGCTGTCAGCTGTTAAAATTTGTGTTGTTTTTAGCAGCGGTGGTTTTTTACAGGTGCTTGTATGAACGTGCCGAATTCTGACAGAAGCAGAAAACGACATCGAAGCTATATTGTGACGTCATAACACAGCAAGACAGCTGAGAAAAAAAAAACTTTTTAAGCACGTTGCGCCTTCACTGTTGCGACTTTTGCACGTATTGAAACACCTGCTTCGAGGTGACTGAAGCAGAAATTCTCTCTAGTTGGAAAGAAAGCCGAAAGCACGTTTCTTTATACACAAAAAATGTTGGCATCGAAAAGGGACACGAAGTTGTGAGAACGCGTCGACAGGTGAGTTGCCACGGTAACGAGGCACGCTTGCACCCCAGCACCGTTTTTTCTGTCAATCAAGCCAAAGATACGCCTCAACACCTTTTTGTGCGAGTTTCACGATGAAACTTACGGTAGCTTTGTTTGCCATTGTGACGTCATTGTGCGACGGGCGTGACATTCTCCCATCTGCTGGACTTCGTGACTTGAGTGTAGAAAGGTGACTCAGCTGCTTTGTGATGATTGACGCAAATCTACAGCAGCAAAATACAAACTTTAATAAAAGAAATTGAGTGAGATGCACTTTCGTAATGATGGATGCACGATGGGAATTTTAAAATATTTTTGAGTTTGTTGTTGGTTTCAATTCACGAAATAAGTGTTGGTTGTATTAATTGTCTTTGCTTAATGCTAGTAGAGGATGTATAAAGTCAGTCTAATGTGTTGTACTTACCATAAACAAGTAGATTGTAAAAATTACAGTTTGAAAAATAATAAGTCTGATTTAAACAACTTATTAAATTTTATATGTGTCAAACTACCTACACACAAATTTCTAGAATTTGAGAGACTTTCTCAACAACTTGCGAGTTAGTCCACAATTTTTCCCTCACTTTAAAAAGTTTCATGTGAAAATTCAGGTGAGAATTTCTTAGTGACAATTCAGTGGCGATTGAAAATCATATCACAGCGTCAAAAATATTCCCACAAAAGTTTGACATTCGACTACATTCGCAAAACTGAATCGACGAAGTTTTTTTTTATAATCTATTGTTGGTTTTAATTTACCTTAGTTTAAAATTTTTACGTTGGAATGAAAAAAAAAATTAGTCCTTAAATCATAAAGAAAATTTTAGCTATAATCAGGTAACAATAGTTCAAAAGAATCTATTTTTTTCCAAAAATATTTTTAGCATGAAATAAAAATATCGGTTCCTATTTCATGAGCTATTGAAATAAGTCTTTTACTTGTTTTCGCCTTTATATTTTTTCTTGCTTTATATATTCTTGCAAAAACGGCCGACCATACGAAAAGCACTGAATTTTTAAACAGCTCTAAAATGTTGTGTGTTTGTCTTAAAATAGCTGCAAAGATGCGAAAAAGCCTTTTTTTCTCGGCTAAACACCACTTAGCACGCACTAATGTTTGTTTATTGTTTACACTCGGTGGTAAGTCCACTCAAAACTTAAAAGTGAACAATAACTCGGGTATAAATGTATAATAGAAAGCCTTAATGAAAATTACATTATTACTCCACTTTAATGTTCACAATAAAATGTTGACCGTTGTACGACCGAACTATATATTTTTTGTGTGTTTTACTAAAATGATAGATTGACTTTCAAATTACTTTGATGTTTTTTTTTCCGAAACCTTCCTAGTAAATAAAATAATTTTAGTTTTTATTATAATAGAGAAAAAACTTAAACTATTTCAAAACACTTGGCTTAAATTAGATATTTAGTTGAAAAATTTTTCAAATTTGAAGATTAACACCCGGTGAAAATAGTTAAAACCTTAGAATATTAATATCAAAATGTTTTAAAGATACATGTGTAGCGCTGTACAGCTTAGCTTTTGTTGTTTATTTTCATGTTGGTTTACTAATTACTGAAAATTACTAGCTAGCTATTTGTGTGTTATTACAAGCTATCTAAACAACCCTAACTTTCTATATTGAAACTTCAAAAACTTTAAAAATATAGCAATAGAAATCGCAAGCTGCTTGCAAAGTAATTAAAATTTTTTTAAGTTAATCAAGTTAACATTTTACCAACAATTTATTTACACCTGCTTGCAATTTCCGGCTGAGCTAAGAAATCTTCACTAATTATATTCGTTCTGAAATTAAAGTTGTGAGATAGTTTGTTTTCGGTTGCAGACAAAATAAACTGAAAGTTTCGGTTAAAAGGTGTGAACAATTTTTATATCCTGTTTACTGTCAAGCTGGTCCTATTCAGACGCAGGCTTGCCAAAAAAAAGTTATGAAAAAATAAATTAAATTAAACACCTGAGCTAAACAGAGCTCACAAAAATAATATTTTAGTTTTTGAACCGTCAAATGTAACTATAATCCTTTAAACTGTAACTAACTTTAACCTTTACAACTGAAAATAAGTCGATACTTATCCAAAAAAATACTTTGATTAACTGCTTTTTTAATTGTTGCAAAAAATTAACGCTTCCTCTTTAATATGCATTCAAAACATTTTTAATTAATTAAAACTATGTGGATAGGGTCGAAAAATTTAAAACTAGAGGTTTTTTGCGTAAAAATTGCCACGCTAAATTATTTTATTTTATTTTTTGAATACTAGTTGTTTAAAGCAGTTATGAAAATTTCTCGCCTCTGCACAAAAAACTTAATACGATCGAATTCCGATTCGTTAATTTTTCACCGGCTGCCGTTTGCCGCTTCTTAACACAATTTGACCATTGACAGTTTTGACGAAAATTATTTTGTTTTTCATGTGTTGAGTTTATTTTTGTAGTAGTAACTCGCTTTAGAACAAATCGAATTGAGGTATTAAATTTAGCTGACATTCTCAAATGGTAGTTGAAAGAACACTGAGCTGAATTAAATTATAAAGTTTGCCAAGTTGCAAGCTAGTAGCATGTATGACAATGATGATAAAAACTATTGATATTTAAAGTTTTAGCTGTAATAATATTCCTAACGGGTTTAAACATTTGAGGTGTTGTGATTCAATAAAAGTGTGATGTCAAATAAAAATAAAAACTACTTATTATTACCTACATTTTTTTTGTTCAAAAACAGCAAATTGAAATAACAAAAGAAAATCAAGCCGTGAGAAAATAATTTTTTCAAGCATTCAAATACAGTATATTTTGTTTAATAGATCAAGCCTTGTAGAAGAGGCATTAATGACAAAAACTTAAAGCGATTAAAAAGTGTTAGGTAATAATTTATCATGATTTACTAAACGTTCACGAACCACAACGAAAAAATAATTCATATTATTTTCAGAAAAAATGCTCGCTAAAAATGAACTTTCACGTAAAAAAAAACCTTAGCATCATTTTCTTGAAATATACAAGTGTCTGAACACTTTAGTTAAAATAGATCTTACCTTTTAAATAATATTCGTTCATTTTTGCTTCCCTTTTTATATGACTGAAGGACTGAGTTGGTGATATTTTGAATGTTGAAATTACCATATTACATTGTACTGAATAAATATTTGTTTGTTAATCGTTGTTAAATAGCTACATAGATAAGAAAAGGCTAATTCACACGTTAGAAAATAGTGCTTGTTAGTGATTCGAAATATAAACAACAAAATAATAAATAACTTAAATACATGTGTTACGATAGGAAATAAAGGCTTTTATCAATTTTTTTCCAGCTCTAAAAAACAAAATGCATAACTAAAATTAGTTTTGTTGTAGAATTTTGTATTATATCTTTATAATCCTAAAAATATTTAGTGCTGTGACCTCGCCAGTTTATAAGTTAACAAAGTTGTGAACAAGCTTGTTTCAAAATTTGTACACTCTATGATCTATGACGGTTTATCAAAAGTTAAATCAAGTTATAAAATTTTTTAAATGAATCCGAATTTTTACATTTACTCGTTTTTTTTTTACTTTTTGTAAGCACTGTTTTACAGGATAAAATTTATAAAGATTTAAAGTAATATTAAAAAATAACTATGTACATGTATAATTTAAATAAAATCTTAATGCAAATGATGAAAAATAAAGATAATTAAAACGTATACATAAAATTTAAATTTAAAAACTAATAATTTACATTGACTGGTACATTTTTAACATTTTTTAAAACTATGCGGCAATTTATTAAAAAATATTAAGTGTAAAGTACTTTATCATATAACAAGTGTAAATTTAGATTTATTTTACTATATAAGGTTATAATTTATTTACGTATTAGGTATAAAAGTATCCTTGTTCAAAAGCTGTTAAATAAAAAAAAAAGTTTTCATAGTAACAATGTAAAACAAATAATACATTTAAAAAAGTAAATAACATTGATAAAACAAAAAAAATTAAGCTTCTACGGTAAAAGCAGATAGTTTTAAATTTGTGTAAAAAAGTATTTGTTCCAACTTTCTTGTTCAAAAAAAAAGTCTTGTTTAAATTTTTTGAAGATTCTATATAAAATTAAAAGAACATAACAATAGCAAAACAACAATACTTTTCTATATAAACACGATGCAATCAGTGCTTGTAACAAAGCATTTAAAAATTAAAAAACGAGCTTTTAGCCACTATCTAAACCTAAAAGGTTAATTCAAGTTAAGTTACAATTACACATTCTTTTTAAAGTATCATCGAAATGACACAATGGTCTTTCTTGTGTGTATCGCCTCAGAAACCATGACAACAAAACATGATGCGTAAATTAGCTGAAATTGTAGCATAATTTACTTATTCGTTTTTACATTTAACAAACTTAATAAGACCGCACAAGCTGCTTCTGAAAGCAAAACTTATATAAAATATGTTTTTTTTTGCATCAGACTTAATACTTAAACATTAAATGAATGTTTTTTGAAGTTTTTTCAAGAAGTATTAACTATTAATATTTTGCTTAAATGCATTGAAAAAACTCCTTAAATTTCAAATTGATATTATCAACTAGTAACTAAAAGAAACTGTAGAAACTAAACTATTTAAACTATCTTATCCAGAATAGTTTCTACAAAACCTTCAGAATAAAAAAAAAAATTTTGCGTTTGCTTAGCTTTCTAGAAGATCATAAAAAACATGAGAAAAAATCTAGCCTTAATACAATGTTTTAAGCAAAACTGATTAGAATTAAGTGAAATGTCATGTTTACTACTGAATAATTAATTTATTATATAACTTATTAAAAATATAAATAAGTGTGTAAAATTTTTTGACCTTAATTAATAAAGTATAAGTACAAGCTTTTATTTAAACAATACGATTTTTTTAAAAATAAACGTTAACTACTAAACGTCAAATATTATTAGTTTTAACGTGTATTGTAAACAAATCTGTTTAAAAGTAAGCAGATATCTCTCAAATTTTAGGTTAGATAAATAAACCAAAAACTATATATGAATTCTTTAAAGATTTTCATAATTATGCTACCATAACCTTTGAGTTTTTTTTAATAAAGAAGTTTAATTGACCTTAAACTTTACAAGGTAAACATATTAACCCGGATATTTGTTTTTGTTGACCTGCAAGCGAACATGCTAATTACCACTTGTAACAGTGTTTTGTTCGTCATTACAAAGTGACATTTCTCCTTTGACAGTCAATCAATGCTTGTCATTGCAGTTAACAAGTTTATTTTTAGACTTGGTTACTTGATAATTACATGGTTTTGTTTTAGTTCTATTATGATAAAATTAGTTTACAAAATTTTGATTAATTTCGAGGAAAAATAACATCTACTTGCATCAAGAAAATATTTCCTTTATCTGATGTTAAAATTTTATTTGTTGTAAAGCTAATTTAAAAAACTTTATAGCCGTACAGATACTGTGCATCGTTTTACTTTGAACTACGCAAGAAAGAAAAAAGAAATCAAACAAGTTTTCATATTTCATCGATATAACAATGTAGTAAAACCACATTGAAGAGTTTGACTAAAAGTCACAGAAGCCGAAAATGGCGCAAAATGTTATTGAAATAGGGGAATCACCGTGACAGAAATCATGTTTGACGGATGTTTTAAACCAAAACTTTTTATTATGCACACATAAACCGTTTTAACACAACACACTGTTTTCTTGTTTTCATTATAAAGTTTGCAGCTATAACTTAATTTTAATTCAGGTTGCTTATAATGAAATAAAATTTGTTTTAATAACTAAATCAAGAGCTTTGGCCAATTTTAACTAAAGTTGTAATTTTCAAATTCAAATAACAAAACTTATTCTTTGTTTAAACTAAACTAAAGAAATTAAACTCAGTCGTTTTGCCGGACTACGTTTGTTTTTAATAAAATTATTATTCTGATTATACTTATTCATTTTTATGATAAAAAAAGAGAATACTATTTAGTTAGACAAAAATAAAGTATTAAAACTAACTATTAACTGAAAAACTAAGTTTGGTCAAAAACTTTTTATACATTAAACAAACTATTTTATAGTTAAACAAGTGTTGAAACCTATAAACCTTAGTTGATGCATTATTTTGAAAACAGTTTTAAGGTAAAACCAATAAAATATCTTTTCATAATTAAAACTTAAGGGTTTTAATATTATACATAAGCATATATATAAAAGCTGCTTATTTTTTTTTATAATATCAGGTCAAGTAATTTTTAACCATGGTAGTTTTAAAACCACAAATAATTCTAAAACACAAGAACGTTAAGTAGTTGAATTTGAAGTCAAACCTAAATAAACCAAAAAAAAAAATTTATGTTCTTTTCTGTCGAAATACAATAAGTTTTAAACTATTAAAGCTTTGGCTTAAGCTTGTTTTACTGTCTTACAAGTGTATCGCTACTAAAAGTAAACTATATGTAAGTAAAGTTATACTAAATAACAAAGTAAAACAAAAATAGCTTGTAAAAGTTCTAAAATTTAAGGATTATAGACCAAATTAATAAACATTAAATTTCAAGTGATTTACTTTCAAATATAAAATTCCACCACAATTATGTTTTTTGGTCTGTTTGCACAGTTATTTTCGTAAAGTATGCATTTCTTTAAATTTTAAATGTAATAACTTAACGTTTATCCTTTAGAAAAATTTTTGTTACACAAAATTTAGTAACATAAGTTTTTTAAGTATTAATAAAAGTAAAAAAAATTAAAACATTTTGATAAAGCTCTTAAGCTTTAAAGACTTTTAATAGAAAAAGTTTAAAAAAATAGAGCTAAACAAAGCATGTACCTTGTAAATGACTTGTCAATAATTAAAACTTGTCTTCCACAAAATGTTTCATTTGACTTTACTGCACATCTTAGTTTTTAAAATGCACAATCTATAAGATAATCGACAATAAATAACATTTAAATAACAAAGAATAACAAATGCTTCTAATCTCAATTTTCGTATAATCCTAATACTTTAATAGACTTAATAACTTAAAGTTTTGTCTTTGTGTCTACTTGTTTGGTTTTATAATCGTAATCTTATTAAACTAAATTCCGAAAAAAATAAACGAAAAAAGTAACACAGAACTTTATAAGTATAACCACTTGGTAAAATTAGTAATTTTAGTTCTGTTAAACTGTTTTATTTTTAAATGACAAATATACTTAAAACTTTATTTACTTTTTAATCGTTGTTTTAGTTAAACACTTGTTTTAGTTAAACTTGACGTCGGTAAGGGTTTTTTGTTCAGATAGACTATTTTAAAAGTAATTACTAACAAACAATGAATTATGTTTTTAAAGAAAGTTATTATTTGGAAACTGATTTATAAAATGAAATTAAAAAATATGTAAAGCTGTACAACTTTCCATAACAAAGGAAAAAAGCTATTTTTTCACAGCTTCATGCAAGGTTTTTAGCGTGGCAAAAACGATTATATACTAGGTGTAACAAAATTAATAAAGAAATATAAATAGTTCTTTTTTAATGAAATAGTATATGTTTTATTTAAATCTCGACACAAACAAATCTAAACCTAAAAATATGTTAAACGACATCTAAAAAAACCAAAATAAAAAATTTACTTAACTTTTGATAACTAACTAAAATAACTTAAAGTAATTTTTAAAGTTAAAATTTTTACTGACCTAAACGTTTAGTCGCGTTAAGTATTGTCATTTGTATTTGGAAATTTCGCTTCAAACTTTTAGCTGAACTTATTTTCATCAAACTTCCTACCTCATTCTCTCTTACTTTCCTCTCTCGTTAGCCTCCTTTTTTAAGAATTCTCTCATTTTGTTTTACCTGAGCTTATTTTTGAAACTGTTCTGAAAATCTACATTTTTAACGTTAAATATCTAAATCCACAAAGGATCTACACTACAGCTGATGCTTAATTTAACTTATACTTCAATATAACTAAAACTTATAAAACCTTAAGACTATAAAAGTACACTCATTTATATATTTATTTAAGAATATATGCATTAATTACTTTAGGACACTGTTAACATAATACTAAAAGTATGGTTGTCTTTACGAAACATTTTTTAAATAGAACCGAATCAAATATACAAGTATTCTACTGATAGCAGTTTAAAAATTTTAAACAAGATTGTTTCTGTTGGCAACTTTTAGATATTGGCTAATTTATAAGTAGATAATTTTATACGTAGGCGTGCAAAGATTTACTTTGTAAAATGCCGCATTTTATATACTTAGCGTTTTCAAAAGCTTCAATTGTGCCCGCTTTTATTAAAGTTGTTTTTTAGTGATCTAGTACTAGCATACACCAATCAAGCTTAAAGTTTTGTATCTAACTTAACTAATCATGCAAAAAAGAAAAGCCAATATTAGAAAAATCCAAATACTTTTTTATTAGGATTTTTAAATAACTGTTACTCTAAACTTAGATCTTTATAAATTTACTTAACTTTTATGTTAAATTTTATTTTTCGTAAATTATTGTGCATACAACTTTACACTTTAATCATTTATTATAATTGGATTTTCACATCATTAAAGTTATATATTTTTCACATAAGTGTTAATTGTCCTGTTAAAATATGCTAAAAAATTGTTGAAAATTGTGTTAAAACAAATAAAATTATCGAACTCATCATTTCATACTATCAAGCTTAAAATATTTCAATAAAAATTTTTTAAAGTTGTTTTAATTTGCTATACGTAACTCAACTTTATGAACAACATAATAGATCAACTTTATAACTAAAGATTTTTTCTGAATGAAAATTTTTCAATAACAAAACACACAAAATTTTTATAAGTATTTTATCAGTCTTTCAGCAAAAGGCGTTCTATATTTTTAAAACATATACACGATTTTTGAAGTTAAAATGTCGAACTAAAAAATCTTTAATAGTTTTCGAATAAACAAAAAAAAAGTATTATTTTTCAAACGATAGAAAACTTTCTTTGTGCTAGGTTCAAACTGAGTTAATCTTTTTTATTTGAATGTTAAACAAGAAAAAAAAAATAATTTTTTTTAGACATAAAAATATTTAAGAGCTGACAAAAATGCTATAACACTCAAAGTCTCTATCAAGTAACATGGTTTTAGCTTTTTTTCATACTTCATTTCCCTGCAGTTTATCCAACAAATTGCTTAAAACAGAAGCTTTATATATGAAAACTTATAAACGTAGTGAGAAATTCCATGAGTCAAAGTTCATTTGAATCCGTTTCAGCAGCTTGTGAAAACGAAAGCTTCAATATTTTTGTCAAAGATATTTTAACGACAGAAGTACATAGTAACAGGGTTGAATAATACATTTTAAACATATAGAAAGTGCTCAAGTAGCTATCGAAGCGACCACTTGAGCACACAAGTCTCGATGATGACACAACTACCAGTTGTATATTTATATATTTTTTATTTAAAGAGGGTTCACTTCTAAAGCTGTTTTTTTGACTCATTTTAAAATATTTTCGAGTATTTTGAATGATGACATGTTTATTTTGTGTACGTTCAAGCAATTGTTGTAAATAGTAGTTGGTTTTGTGTTTTAAATGATCAATAGTATAAATAACTTGACTGAGTTTAACCAAAGCACATTTTGTACAAATTAAAGTTTATGAAGTGTATCAAAGTTTATATGACTTATTTATAAAGCTAATAATCTAAACAAAAACAAAATAGAAGAACTAGAAATACTATTATTGTTATTTTTATATAAAATATTTATAGCCAAGTTAAACTATTTTATAAATGCTATAGTAAAACTTTTTTAATACTGAATTAAATGCCTGTAGTTGCTTAAAAAATTAAAAATTTAAAATATCAATACACTTAAAAAGTTTACTTTATGATTATAAGCTATTAACGATAACTTTTTTTTGATTTCAGTTATCAAATTATATTGATAATTAAAATAACACTAAGTTTCACTTTTCGATACCTTACTTATAAGCTAATCTTTATACAACTATCTAAAAAATATTAAATCTAACTAACTAAAAATATTAAATCAGTTAAATTTTTCTTTAATTTAAGATAGTAACTTAAAAAAAAGGAAGCAAACTTAAAACAAAAGTTATTTAATTAGTTAAACTCGTAAATTGTTTTGTCCTTCAAAATAGTCGTTAATTTCTTTAAAATACAAGTAGTTTGTATTTTCTTTGTTTTTAAAAAAATACTTTTATACTAAATATTTTGTTATAGAGGATTAAAAACAGCAATGAATTTTAATTAATTTAATCGCTTCAAGATCTGGAAAGCAAAAAGCAATAGATAAGATTCGAACTTTGTCGAAACGAAGCTGCATCGAAATTCGACCACCGCAGAGCTTAAACTTTCAGTAGGGTTGAGCTTGAGAGATTAACTTGTCAATTGACACAACTTTAACATAAGTGCAACCTACCTGCATGAGCGACATCTCAATTTAATCGTCACCAACCTGTCGCCACCGGTAACATGACAACCAAATAAACACCAATTAAGTACACTCTTACTTCATCTATAAAAAATTCAAAATTTACTTGTGTGTGTATTTGTGCTTGTTTGTAAAATTAGTGCATAGTTTTTAGTGGCGTAAGTTAAAGTGGAGTATGAGAGTTTTTTATGTTGTTATTTTTTTACATGAAACTAGTAGTATATTTTTTTCTCAATACTTATAATTTAGAACCGACTACCAAAGTAATTTACTTTTAAGTCATTAAAAGTTAACAAATGAACGAGATACTTGTTTTCATTGTTTTTTATTATCAGATTTTTACTTAATAAAACTTGATTACAGGTCGTTTGTGAGTTTGAGTATTAAAATATAAAATAAAAAAATAGTTTAAAACAACTTATTCTAATACTATTTATTTTCAAGTTTAACAACTTAAATTTTATAACAAATATATCTAAAGTTATTGTCCGAATACAAGTGTAAGCTTTCCGTAAAAGAATAGCATAAAATAAGAATACAAAATTTCAAAAAAACTAAAATTGTTTTGAGTAAACAAGTAAAGACCACCTACGCTCACAACAGTTTATCACTTTATCTGATAATTTGCTTGTTAAGCAACGTATAAGCACATAAGCAACTTTGCAAGTACTTAGCAGCCCGACGATTTTACGCTGTTATGAAAAACCAAGAGCTGAAGATGCTATTGGGCCATTCATTGTATATATTTCTTGTTTTGTCTATATTTTTCGATTTAATCTCGGCGGGTATTACTCATGTCTCAGTGGTGAAACTGTCATTTAAGTGACTTGAACAGCTGTTATCTTTATTCACAGTTTTGAAAGTTTTTTTTTTCAAACAAAATCGAGTTTTGTCTTCCCTTTGTGCATCTAGTTTGTACTCACAAGCTCGGCTCGGGTCGAAAAATAACTAGCAGGGCGGCGAGACGGCAAATTAGAGAAATAGTTGTTATCTGAAAATAGCAGCGGGCACAGCTGTGTTCTCGGTATCGATCAAAAGGGGATTAGCGCTTATCTCACTACTCGCGCTTTCAAAACTTACAAAAGAAACGAAAACGAAGCAGGTGTCGGGTAATTTTGATCATTTGTTGTTGTGACGTAATAATGCAGATCTGAAGAAGAAGTTGTTTGTTGAACGACGATCGACCCTGACAGAAAATTATCGGTGGTCAACGTGTGACGACTAGATATGAAAACGAAGCAAATTAAGGTAGCCTTTGGTTACCCACGGAGTGTAACAGTGCGTTATAAAGCGACCACCAACTTTTCAATTTGCTAGAAATAATTGCAATTTTGTATGCTGGTGGTTTTTTAAGTACTTTGGGTTGTTGTCTATTCATTTTGTTTTTATATAATCTTTTTTGGGTTCTTTATTGTTTTACTTCAACGGCTTGCATTTACAAAAAAACGTTTTTTATTTTTTTTTGAAGAATTTTACATAGTAAATGTCCTTTTTGATGCAAATTTCGATTCGTAGAAAATTCATAGAAAAACAATGTTCAAACAAGTTAATTTTACAACGCGCCACAAAGTACATTTTTAACATTTGAAAACAAGGCTGGGTTGTTATTAATATTTACCTAGCTCTTCAAACAACCTGATACAAGCTATATAAATTAAAATTTTATATCAAATATAAAGTTTACGCTTCACTTACACATATATATATAATCTTGTTTATAACTTTATACTACAAAAAAATGTTACTAAGCCTTTATCAAAAAGAATTGTAAGTTTTTGTTTATTAGTTTTTCTTTATTAGTTTTATCGTAGTTGTTGTGAATGTTAACATTTATTTGTGCTTAATTTACATAAGTAAAAAAAAATAAATCTATAATTTTTTAATTTTTTAAAGAAAAAATTACTTAAAAATTACTGAAAATAGATATTTGTTTTGGTCTGGACTGTTGTATTGTAATTGTAGTGTTTGTCAAGTTGTAAACTTTTTGCGCATCCAACTTTAAAACTATTGTTGTTGTCTTACCTTAACTTGTTTTCATTTTATAACCTTTCTTTATATTACTTTAATAATTTGGTATTATTTTTGCAGATTTCAGATCTATTGAGTTGTTAAATACCTAATTGTTTTATGAAAACCTTCGATTGCTGTTCTAAAAAATAATAACTATTCGGTTTACTTGCACCTGAAACACAGTTTACTTCAAGTAACTTTTAAGTTTAGCGCCGCGACAAAGAAAACTGGTTCAAATTATTAATCGTAATCATTTGAGCCTCGTACCATAAAACATCTCTAATAATGGTTTGGTGTTGATGTACTTAAATGAAATTTAAAGCTTGTAGAACAAGTTATTGTAGTTGTTAAATGTTTTTTGAACTTAGTTTTATCATTGTGAAATAAGTTTCAGCTTACATTGAAGTTTTAGAAAGATAATAAAGTCTTATAGCTTGAAACTTACAAAAATACGTAAAGGCAAAAAAAAGAACTTTATCAGGAACTATTAATATACTATTACGTAAGGTCATGTAATTTTTTTGTTTTGCAAAATGAGAAAATTTGTAAAAGGTCAGTATTAAAAAAAATAAATGAGGTTTAAAAACCGGTATCTTTCAAAACTAAATTGTAGAAGAGTATTGAAAAAATTTTAAAGTTTACAGTAAACACTTTTTATTTCCTTAGATTAAATAATAACATGCTTAAACAACTTCAAAAAATGCTTTTAGCTGATAAAATTTAGCTGGTTTACTTGCATTAATTTCTACACAAACAACCAAAACAGAAGGCTATATGTGATAAAAATGATAAAGTTTTTATGTACGGACAGTCAAAATACTTAAAAATTGTTTTATAAACTTTATAATTAAAATCATTTTGCTAAATCTAGTATAAAAAGATATACTCTCAGTTTCTTTACACTTGAAGCTAACAACAAATTTTAGTTAATATTGAATCGCATAAATAAGGTTGTGAGAAATTGATTACAACGTAAGTGTAAAACATAATGTGAAACTTAAGTTGCAGATATTTACTAAAACTTTTTACTGAATGTTGTAAAAACAAAGACAAACATCAAAACTTTAAAGCTAAGATCAAGCTTGATTTTTTTGTTTTATACATACTTTTAGATTTTTTTCACAGTTTTATTTTGTCACTTCAAGACTTTCGTTTTTGTAAGAAATTTGCTTACTTACGATTGTGCTGAAAATCATATAAATGTTCAGATAAAAATTATCTACAAAATTAAGGAACTTTTACTAAAAACATCATATTTAACGTTTCGTTTTTAGTATACAACTAAACTGCTTTTAAGCTTTTTTATAACTATCCGTTAAAGAAAGTATAGAGTAAAAGTAATAAACATTGCTCACTCGTTTTTATTTATTTCTACTTTTGAGCTTGACACTACCAAGTAATTATTTAAAGTAATTAAGATGATTATAAATCAAGAAATATAAGCATTAGTACATTGATATTTAATTGAATACTTTTTGCAGTCTAAAGTTTAAAAAATAAACAGCTCGATTTAATTTGATTACATGTAAGTATTTTTGATATTTTTATGTACAAAACATAATACCGGAATGATGACAGTATTAAAAATTTTTCTTTTACTCTTAGGTATAAAATATTAGTTCATATTTTAACAACAGAAGATCCTTCTAACTTTATCAAGACACTTGAATAACTAACGTTAAAAGTGAATTATATGTCAGTAAAACTTAAAACAATTAAGAAGCATAAAGTACTATATAATGTTAAAAACTTTGTGATTTTCTCGTTAGTTTACATTTTGTACCGAATAACTTTGTGTTCAATGTGAAAATTTTAATTTTGAAATTTTTGTTTGAAAATACTCTGTTACTTATTAAATATGAATGTAAAACAATTTCTTATTTAATATTTTTCATGTTCAAGAAAATTAATTGAAAAACAAAAAAAAAACATACAAAAAACTAACAAATATAAAAAAATGCGAAAATAAAGAAATATATTATGAACCTGTTTAGAAGACAGTGTTAAAAAAAAATTAAAAATAAAGTGTGAAATGCACTTTGGAGCACATGTTTTAGAAAATATATCTGTAAAGGTAGCTTGCTTTTTAAGTCTAGTAGACACTTTTTGTTGTTTATTTTTTTTTATATACTTTGATAGTTGTGAAAAGCTAAAAGTTATTTTTGATAAGTCTTATAAAGAGCAGCTTTCATTTATGCTGTAAGGTACATTTCAGACACTTAGATAATAAGTCGTTAAAAATAATGAAATTAGACATTTATTTATAAATTATGGTATATTGAGTTTCACTTTTTGTCGAGTCCGTGATTTTGAGTTTTGTTATGAGAACTCAGAAGGAAGACTGTTGTACATTAACATCAACTTGTCCATCGAGTTGGTTTTATAACTCTGCTTGCTGCGTTTACATTTTACACTGGAGGCAGCTTTAACTTCGCACGGGTTCGAAACCGCCAAATATTCGTGTTTTGAAAATTCAGCTCGTCGGGACGGCTTGTTGTATTTCGATGTCTGGCTGTAGCGCAATTCCTTGTCGAAATTTTCCTGACGCGATTTGCAAGTTGGTGCGGAGTTTGAGCAGGCCATTTTGTCATCGAGTTCGAAGCAGGGGAATTTCAGTAAAGGGCTGACATTCACAGCAGAAAATTCAAAGCTCTTTATGTTTATTGGAGAACCTTGGAAATATATTCTTAGTTAGTTTAAAAAAACTAAATGTTTTTAAACTTGATTTCAGTAAAAAGAATGCCTAGATAGCAAATCATTATTTAAAAACTACCTTAAATAAACGGAATTAAAAAGTGTATATTACAATTTAATTTTTATATAATTGATTCAGTTTATCTGTTAACTACATTATTTATAAGTCAGAAGAATACGTAAATAAGTTATCTACCAGATTTTATTTTACTCTGGTCTACCTTATCCATAACATTAGGTTCTAGGCGTATTTTGAAATTTTAAAATCAAGCTATGTTGATAGTTGGATCCAGTATATCACTATGTAAACTCAAACAGTAGACTAAAAAATAAAACTTCTAATTGTAAATTAGCACTTATTTAACAAAATAAACAACCTACTGTTCATCGTAGTAAAAATGTCAACTTGATTGTCTTTGTTCGCATTATTGCTTCGACAAATTTCTCGTTTGTAGGAGACATGTAGGTTGTATCTGTTGCATTCAGATGCGGAGTCGTCGGCATTGACTGGCTCAAATACAAGCTCATCGTTTCATCTGAAAATTTTATGATCAAACTTGTTTGTATCATGTTTAAACACGAAAACTTAGCATAGTAAACACACAGTTCACATTTGCCTTAAAAAACACTAAATTTATATACCAGGGATATAAACAGACAGTTAAGTAAACTGAAAATTGTAGTTTGTTATTTAAGCATATGTTGAACCTATAATTCATATACAACGTTTTATTATTCAAGTGCTATCTATTTTTGCACGTATATTTATCTTTTTGAAATTATTAATTGATTTATAATTTTGTAATTGCAAATAGTTAGTCTACCTCTTATTAAATTTGCTTAATTTTGCCCAGTTTATTACTTATGTATTTTCTGATGTATTCACTTACTGTTTACTTAACTAAAATACCATTTTTTTAAATTAGTTGCTAACATTAGTAACTGATAAGGGTCAGCTGAAATATATTTTACTTGTTTGCTCAATAAAATGTTTTTGATTTAATTCTGTCTCAAGTTTTTGTATAAATAAAAAGAAAAAAATTAAAAAAATGATAAAATAAATTTATATAAGTTTTTCAAATAAAAACTTACTGTCAGAATCGGTGTTGCTTATTTTAGGTAAACTCTTATCCCCTGAACTTTCTTGTTTTCGTGCTAGTTTTTTGATCTGTGTGAAAGAAAGTGTAATAATGAAAGAGCTTTAAAATTAATCATATTATATGTTAAATATATTATTATATTCATATTAAATATTTAAGTTAAGAGTACTTTTGAAGGAACTGTACAAGACGTTAAACTATAATCAAGTAGTGTATGACTCGTTAAACGAAAATGTTTTTCTTCACTAGATTATGAGACCAAATTTTTAACGCCTCTTTTTTACGTTCAATAAAATTTAAGTTGATTAATAAACAAAATGACAGTTTGTTAAAATAATAAAAAAGTTAACTTTTATCTAAATACTGAGAAGTGTAATAAAATTAAACAAGTAGAGTTTTATATAAAAGAAAACAAAATTCGTTTATCACTGCTCAATCTTGATTTGCTGTTTTTTTGACAACATCAATTTTAAACCCTGTACAATATGTGACAAGAACCAGTGTTTTTACGGACGAATACTGCTTACAACTAATTAAAATAAAGTGTGGTCTGTAATAAGCTAAAAACGAATTCCCTGTGTACTAAACAAGTTTAAGTTAAAATTAAAACATTAGTATTATCTATTGAACTACAGAAAAAACGCTCAAAAAGCTTGGTCTAAGAAGCTGGTTAACAAAAAAATATTTGAGCTATCGAATCGTACACCAGAACAGTTTAATGTCATGTCCAGGACATTAACTTTACCAAACAAACATTAAGTTAAACATTTTTTTTTAATTTTAAATGTAATTTTTATTATAAAAAAAAATGTCGTAAAAACAGTATTAATACATAAAATATACAATACAGATAAAAATGCACAAACGTTGTGCAGCAGGATTTCAACGTTTAGAGAAGTTAAAACACTGTTTTTGTGTACAGAAACTGTTTAATAAATAATAATAAATCTATCTGCTAAAATCTTTGAAAGATATATAAAAGCTAGACAACTTGCTTGAGATAGTTGAATACAAATTGCTTACGATAAAATGTCTATAAACTATATTTTTTTATACATACAAACAAGTTCAACTAACTTTTGCCCGTTGGTTTTGGAACCAAACTTGAACGACTCTAGGACTCAAACCTGTTTCGTTTGCTAAAGTTTCTCGTGCCTAATTAATTAATATAAGTTAACAAAAAAGACTTAGTTTAAAACCATGGTTAAAATAAGAAACTACTAACCAAATTAAAAATTACGAAATCTAAAACACTTGTTATTTTGTTAAGTTATCAAAATATATACTGTTTTTTTATCATTTGTTTTTAATAGCAGTCGGTAAAACCGTGATCAGATAACTTACGTCATTTTTCAATGTTGAGTCATCCACATACGTCCTAAGTATTTCAGTCATTAATTTATCATTTTTCGTAACGCATGAAAATTTTTATTATATTAAAAAAAATAATTAAAATCTTTCACATGGCTTAAGTATTATATACTTAAATACGAATCAGTTTGAATTTAGCAAAATTAACTTAAAAGTGCTCAAACAACATTTGAAAGTTTCTTTTATTATACAAAAAAACAAACAATATAAACTTTAAAGCTTTTGTAATTATAAAATTTTTTAAAAACAAACATAAAATGTTTCCAACCTTTCTTGTGGGTTTCTGTGAAACTTGAAATGCCGATTTGAACTTTCTACGTTGCGCTGTGGTCAGAATTGTCCTGGGTCGCTTTACTCCTCCCTGCTGGCTCCTTGGATCGTCTCCTCCGTGTATGAACATACTTATGTCTCCGTGTGTGTCCTCACCTACATTCCTGTACCTCGCAGCGAGAACGTTGCGCGAGTTCTCTGTTTGAAAAAGGAAGAAGTGTTTTCAGAAATGAATGTTAGCTTTTCTGATAAAGGTTTTAATCTTGTAAGCTTAAGAAGTAGTAAAAAATTTACAACTATTTAAGTAACGCATTTAGTTTAGTTTGATAGAATATTCCACAAAGGTTTGTGGCATTGTTTGTGTAGCTTGTGTTTTACACATTTTAAATAATTATAATTGTTAAAACCAAACATTTAGAAAAAAATTCAAATATTGCGTTATCAATTATAATTGTTTTATATATGAACCTGTATCTGACATAGATGATGATCCTACTTCAATCTGTTTATTAATGTAAGTTGATTAGTTCATTACAAAATTACATGAAAGACAAGTAATAAAGCCACCATTTTCATTTTGTTTGCAATACTGTTCTCCAGGCTGTTTGTAAATAAACTTTTAAAGTAATTAACTCCTTAAGATTAAAAGATTTAACTAGTAGAAACGAATTTAATTTTTACTAATTTTTTAGACAAAACTTTGCTCAAAACTTTTTATTTAAGTATCCAAGTATTAAAAGTCTTTTAAAAATTGTTAAAATATTATTATTTAAGTAAGTTTAGAAATATTTAAAAAATCGTAGTAAGTTTCAAAGTAAAATGTTTGTTCAGCCTTTCTAATTATCAACAAAATCACACCAAACAACAACACAAGTATTGCTGAACAGTGCTGCAACTTTTCAATAAAATTTTATTAGAATTCACTCACCTTCATCAGCCGACTGCATATTTCGCAGGAGAAGCACTCAACGTGAACGGGGCCGGGAAAAACTTTGGAGTTGGCAGCTATTGGTTGACAGCAACGTTTGCACAGCTTCAACCTGTAAGTTGAATGTTGAATATTAAGTTTCCATTAAAACTTTTGTAAAAATCTGATTTTTATCAAACATAAAACTGTTTGCTAAATGTTTATTTTCCATTAAAACTGTGTAAAAATTATGTGTTTACTTTTTATAAAACTTGTGAATATGGAATATTTACTTGTGTGCTTTTAGCTTTTGATCCTGCGCCGGTTTACTTTCTAGACAAAGTACTTGTCAACTTGTGTTCAAAAATTCGCCCTTTTTCGAACAAGTTCTCACTGCGCGACATGGCAAACAAAAAACTTGTCAGTTGTTAATTTTTGTGTTGTTTTTAGCAGCGGTGGTGTTTTACAGGTGCTCATATGAACGTGTCGAATTCTGACAGCAGCAGAAAGCGACGTCGAAGCTGCATTGTTACGTCATAACACAGCAAGACAGCTGAAAAAATGGTTTCGAGACACGTCGCGCCTTCACTGTTGCGACTTTGGCACGCATCATATTACCTGCTTCGAGGTGACTGAAGCAGAATTTTCCTCTCTTTGGAAAGGAAGCCGAAAGCGCGTTCGTTTTCAACACAAATATTTTTTTGCAGCGAAAAAAGGACACAAAGTTGTGGGAACGTGTCGACAGCTGGGTTGCTAAAGTAACGAGGTACGTTTTCACCCTCACACCGTTTTTTCTGTTAGTTAAATCTAAGATGCGCCTCAACACCTTTTTGTGCGAGTTTTACGATGAGAGGTTACGGTAGCTTTGTCTGCCATTGTGACGTCACTGTCAGACGGGCGTGACATTCTCCCATCTGCTGGACTTCGTGACTTGGTTGAAGAGAAATGACTTAGCTGCTTAAATATTTGCTTTGTGATGGTTTATGCGAATCTACAGAAACTAAACATAAACTTTTCTAAACAAAATTAAGTGAGGTATATTTTAAAACTTTGAAAAATTAAAAATAAACTTGTGTTTACATAAAAAGTGTTAGTTGTTTCAATTTTTTCTTAATGCTTATAAAAATTGTATAAGGTCAGTCTTAATGTCTAGTGTTTCCATACACATGTATGTTGTAAAAATTGCATTTTGAGAATTAATAAATGTGATTTAAACAACTTTTCAAATTTTATACGTACTAAACTACCTAAAAACAATTTTCTAGACAAGAGAGACTTTCTCAACAAACCTGCGAGACAGTTCACAACTTTGCCCTCACTTTGAAAAGTTCCATGTCTCTCAGTGACAATTCAGTGGCGATGTGAAAATCACATCGAAGCGTCGAAAATTTTTCCACAAAAAAACAAGTTTGACAATTAACTGCATTTGCAAAAGTGAATCGACGAAGTTTTTTATTGTTCATTGTTGGTTTTATTTTACCTTAGTTAAAGTTTGTTACGTTGGAAATTAGAAAAATAGTCTTTGAATTATAATAGAAAAAATAATTTTAAAGAAGATAAGAATAGTTCAAAAAAATTTATTTTGTTCGAGTCTTTATTTTATCATGAAATAAAAAAATTGGTTGCTATACTATGAGCTAACTGAAACACTTATACTTGTATTTACGTGTAAATTTTTTTACAAGCATGATAAACTAAACTTTACCCCTTTCTTTAATCCGCTAAATAAAACTTTATTAAAGTGTTTCTATGATTTTTATTGATGAAGTATAATTTTATTTATACAAAAGCTCTTAAACATAATTGAAAAGTTTAAACCAAAAATGTTGTATAAAATAAGCTAAGTTTATAGATTTAAAAAAAAAACTCATTTAAATTGGTTATTTATTTTTAGCATTAAGCTTAACAAACTAAAAGAAAAACCAATCACTTACAGTTTATGTACAATAAACGTGTAAACTAAAGAAACGATAAGTTAAAGATAAACGACTTGCAAGCGTTAACTTATAACATGTTTGCAATTTATTTTTGCAAAAACGGCCGACCTTACGAAAAGCACTGAATTTTTAAACAGCTCTAAAATGCTGTGTGTTTGTCTTAAAATAGCTGCAAAGGCACTGAAAAAAACTTTTTTTCTCGGCTAAACACCACTTAGCACGCACTAATGTTTGTTTATTGTTTACACTCGGTTGTAAGTCCACTCAAAACTCGAGAGCGAACAATTATCAGTTATAAATAGAAGTTGTATAGTAGAAAGCCTTAGTAAAAGTTACATTAAAACTTGACATTTATAAAAAAAAGGTTTATTTATTACTAAATATATCTAAGCTAGCTTTTTGTATACTATTATTAGCCATCTAAACAACCCTAACTTTCTATATAAAAACTTAAAAACTTTAAAGCAAACGAAATCGCAAGCTGCTTGCAAAAAAAAAAAAAAATTGTTAACTTAATAAGAAAACATTTTATCAACAATTTATTTACACCTGCTTGCAATTTCCGGCTGAGCCCAGATATTTACACTAATTATATTCGTTCTGACTGAAATTATAGTTGTGAGCTAATTTGTTTTCGGTTGCAGACAAAATAGACTGAAAGTTTCGGCTAAAAGGTGTGAACGAGTTTTATTTCCTGTTTACTGTCAAGCTGGTCCAATTCAGACGCGGATTTGCCAAAACAAAGTTATTACAAAATAAATTCAATTTAACACCTGAGCTAAACAGGTAAACCCACAAAACTTATATTTCAGTTTTTGACTCATCGAATTAAACTTTAATTGTTTTTAAACTGAAAATTTAATTTAGACTTTGCATCTAAAAATAAGTCGATACTAACCCAAAAAAAAATTGATTAAATCCTTTTTTAAATTCCTGCATAAAAGTTAACGCTTTATCTTTAATATGCATTGGAAACATTGTTGATTAATAAAAACTATGTGAAAAAGATTAAAATAATATAAAACTCGACTTTTTTGCATAAGAATTGTCTCGCTAAACTCATTTTTCTTTGTTTTTTGAATACTAGTTGTTTAACGTAGTTAAGAAATTTCTCGCCTCTGCGCAAAAAACTTAATCCGATCGAATTCCGATTTGTTAAATTTTCACCGGCTGCCGTTTGCCGCTTCTTAACGCAATTCTACCATTGGCAAGTTTTGACAAAAATAATTTTGTTTTTCGTGTGTTGATTTTGTTTTTACAGTGGCCAATCGCTTCAGAATAAATCGAACTGAGATATTAAATTCAGCTGACATTCTCAAATGGTAGTTGAAAGAACACTGAGCTAAATTAAATTAGAAAAACGTTTGAAAAGTTGCTGGAAGCATGTTATGATAAAAATAACTTTAAAAAATGAATTAAATTCTTTGTTTATGTTGTAACATTGTTTGTAGCGGGTTCAGACCTTTGCGTTTTACTGATTCAATAAAAGTTTGATTTAAAATAGAAAAACAAATATCTTTTTTGAATTTAAATTTTTGTTGTTAAAAAAAAAAAAAGGTTTTTACAATATTTTATAAAGTTAAAAGGTAGCTAAGCTTAAAACTATTTATCGTTATATTTTAGTTATTGGTATTTTATTTAAAAGCCACTTAAAAGCGAAGTTTAACAGATTAAGCATTTTAATCTCCGCTTATAATTACTTTATCTAATACATCAAAGTTTTAAAGGTCGTTAAGAGATTTACTAATGAGCAAAGTTGTACATTTAACTTTGAACACGAAAAAGGAGATGTGTTTTTATCATTTCTTCAAGTAAGAACTAATAAACTCTCAAATTTAGTTTAGCTAAAATGTTAACTATAAAGTTTTAACCTATTTGTAATTATTTAATTTTACTTTGATTTTTTTTAAGTACTTGAAATACACTTAAGAAACATTTTTAACATCTAACAGCGCTTTAGTAATAAAAAAAAAAGATTAACTTGAAACAATATTAGTTTACATATTAATTTGAAGCCCAAAAATCTAAATTCTACTCCATTTTTGTGTAAATTTAATCTGTAGTTTCTAAAAAGTGTCAAAAACTGGTTCTAACTGGTTACGTTTCTTTTTAAATTAATAATATTTATTGAAAAAAAAAGCAATCAAGCGAATTTAAAGTTCATTATTTAAGAAAAAATATATACACACAAAATACAAAAAGAAATGTGAGCGCCACTAAAACTTAAATCAAATGTATATTTACTTTTAAAGTTTTACTTCTTATTACCTTGTGTAGTGTTGATGACAGTAAATGCTCCCCTTTCTGACGTAACACTGGCCCACTAACACTTGATTGCACACACAGCACACGACACAGCCCTCGTGCCAGTTTGATTGGTCAATTTTGAGGTAATACCGGTCTCTGATTGGCTTACTGCATCCCGCGCAGTAATGAACGCAGCTGATTGGATGTTGCCGCTCCATTGGTGCTGATTCGTTCGGTGAGTTTGTTAGAAAAATGATGAGCACATTTCTTCTTGCACTGTTTTGGTAAATTGTATATGTAAAAACCATTGTGGTTAAAAAGATAATGCAATATAAGTATTTTACAAAAGAAAACAGCAAATAAAGGGAAAAAACAGGAAAATCAAGCCGTGAGAAATAATTTTTCTCAAGATTATAAATAAATCATATCAATTTTAATAGTTCAAGCCCTACTGAAGAGGCATGCAAAAGAATAGTTTAAAGTGATTACAGAGTATTAGCAATTAATTTGTCATGATTTACTAAAAATTCACAAGTCATAAAAATAGTTCATATTATTTGCAGTAAAAATGCTCGCTAAAATTAGACTTTAAGGTAAAAAAAGCAAAATACCTTAGCGTCGTTTTCTTAAAATATACAAGTGTCTGAATATTTTAGATTTGAAAAATGCTTACCTTTCAAGTAAAATTCGTCTATTTTTGCCTCCCTTTTTATATGACTGAAAGACTGAATTGGTGATACTTTGAATGTTGAAATTACCATTTAACATTGTACTGAATAAATACTTGAGCATTAAAACACAACAAAAATAATTACACCAATAGAAAATCGTTAGAAATTTGAAATATATACAACAAAGTAATAAATATGTTATGATAAAAAATAAAGGCTTTAATCAACTTTTTTTCCCATCTCTTAATAACAAAATGTATAACTAAAAGTAGTTTTATTGTAGAATTTTGTATCATACACTTATAATAATAAAACTATTTAGTACTATGGCCTGGCCGGTTTATACATTAACAAAGTTGTGAACAAGCTTGTTTCAGATTCGAAAAATTTAATATTCCATGACGGTTTATAACAAGCTAAATCAAGTTAGAATACATTTTTTTTAGGCAATTGCACAAATAAGACTTTTTACATTTGCTCGTATTTTTATTTCCCTAAATTTTTTGTAAGCACTATTTAACAGGTTAAAATTTATAAAGATTTGAAACAATATTAATAAATAATTTATTAAAAACTATGCGCGAGTATAATTCAAGTAAGATCTTTATGCAAATGCTGATAAATAAAAAGATTTAAAATTTATAAGTAGCATTAAAGTATATAAACTAATAATTTACACTCACTGCTATATTTTTAACATTTTTAAAACTTTGCAACAAATTATTGAAAATATTAAGTGTAAAGTACTACATTTTTTAACAAGCATAGATTTCAATTTATTTTACTTTATGAGATGTTAATTTATATTCGTATTTGGTATAAAAGTATCCTTTGTTCAAAAACTGTTAAATAAAAAAAACTTTTTGTTTTGTTTTTCTACTAATGATAAAAAAAAAATAATAGATTTTAAACAACATTCATAAAAAATATAAAACTTTTACGGTAAAAGCAGATAGTTTTGTATTTGTGTAAAAAAGTCGTTTTTCCAATTTTTATTATACTTATTTTATTTATTATTTTTTAAGTATTTATTGTAACTTTTTGATATTACTTTATTAAAATACTGTTACGATATTTCTTTTTCAAAAAACATCTTGTGTAAATATATTGAAGGTACTATATAAAATTTAAACAACATAACAATATCAAAACAACAAAATGTTTCTATATAAACAGAATGCAATCAGTGCTTGTAACAAAGCATTTAACAATTAAAAAACGAGATTTTAGCCACTATCTAAACCTAAATGGTGAATTCAAGTTAAGTTACAACTACATGTTTTTCACAAAAATGACACAATGGTTTTTCTTGTGTGTATCGCCACAAAAACCATGACAACAAAACATGATGCGTAAATTAGCTGAAATTGTAGCATAATTTACTTATTCGTTTTTACATTTAGCAAACTTAATAAGACCGCACAAGCTGCTTCTGAAAGCAAAACTTATATAAAATATGTTTTTGTTTCATCAGACTTTATACTTAAACATTAAATGAATATTTTTAGAAAGTTTTTTACAAGAAGTAATAACTATTAACATTTGGTTTAAATTTGTTAAAAAACTCACTAAATTTCGAATTTATATTGTCTACTAGTAACTAAAAGAAACTAAAGTACTTAAACTATCTTATCAAAAGTAGTTTCTACAAAACTTTTAGAATAAAACAATTTTTTTTGCGTTTTCTTAGTTTTCTAGAAGATCATAAAAAAAGATGAGAATAAATCTAGCCTTAATACAATGTTTTAAGCGAAATTGATTAGAATTAAGTGGTATGTTATTTTTACTACTGAATTATTAATTTATTATATAACTTATTAAAAAATACAGTTAAGTGTGAATAAATTTTTGACCTTAATTAATAAAGTACAAGTTTTTATTTAAACAATACGAATTTTTCATAATTAAAATTTAACTACTAAACGTCAAATATAATGGCATTAATGTGTATTGTAAACAAATCTGTTTAAAAATAAGCAGATATCGCTCAAACTTTAGGTTAGATAAATAAACCAAAAGCTGTATATGGATTTTTAAAGATTTTCATAATTATGCTACCATAATCTTTGAGTTGTTTTATAAAAAAGTTAAATTAACCTTAAACTTTACAAGGTAAACATATTAACCCCGGATATTTGTTTTTGTTGAGCTGCAAGCGAACATGGTAATTACCACTTGCAACAGTCTTTAGTTCGTCATTACAAAGTGACATTTCTCCTTTGACAGCAACCAATCAATCAATGTTTGTCATTGCAGTTAACAGGTTTATTTTTAGACTGGTTGCTCGATAATTGCATGGATTTGTTTTAGTTCTTTTATGATAAAATTAATTTACAAGATTTTTATTAATTTCGAGAAAAAATAACATCTACTTGCATCTAGAAACATTTCCTTTATCTGATGTTAAAATTTTATTTGTTGTAAAGCTAACTCTAAAAAACTTTATAGCCGTATACATACCGCGCATCGTTTTACTTTGAACTACGCAAGAAAGAAAAAAGTTCAAACAAGTTTTCATATTTCAACGATATAACAATGTAGAAAACCACATTGAAAAGTTTAACTAAAAGTCACAGAAGCCGAAAATGGCGCAAAGTGTTATTGAAATAGGGGAATCACCGTGACAGAATTCATGTTTGACGGATGTTTTAAACCAAAACTTTTTATTATGCACACATAAACCGTTGTAACACAACACACTGTTTTCTTGCTTTCATTATAAAGCTTGGAGTTATATCTTAATTTTTTTTAATTTAGGTTGATTATAATGAAATAAAATTTGTTTTAATAACTAAATTAAGAGCTTTGGTCGATTTTAACTTAAGTTGTAATTTTTAAATTTAAATAATAAAACTTTTTCTTTGTTTAAACTCAAAAAAAGAAATTAAACATTCAGTCGTTTTGTCGCACTATGTTTATTTTTGTTAAAATATTATTTTGATTATACTTATTAATTTCTACTTTAAAAAAAGAACACTATTTAGTTAGACAAAAATAAAGTATTAAAACTAACTACTAATGAAAAACTAAGTTTGGTCAAAAATGTTTTTTTTACATTAAACAAACTATTTTATAGTTAAAAACCTATAAACCTTAGTTAATGCATTATTTTGAAAATAGTGTAAAGGTAAAATCAATAAAATATCTTTTCATAATTAAAACTTAATGTTTTAAATTATATTTAAGCATATATTTAAAAGCTGTTTAGTTTTTTTTGTTTATAATATCAGGTCAAATAGTTTTAAACCATAGTAGTTTTAAAACCACAAATAATTCTAAAACACAAATATCATTAAGAAGTTTAATTTGTAGTCAAACCTAAATAAACCAAAAAAAATATTTTTTTTCATTTGCTTTACCGTCGAAAAACAAACAGTTTAAAACTGTTAAAGCTCTGGCTTAAGCTTGTTTTACTGTCTTAAAAGTGTATAGCTACTAAAAGTAAACTATAATATGTAAGTGAAATTATACTAAACAAAAGAGTAAAACAAAAATTGCTTGTAAAATTTCTAAAGTGTAAGGATTAAAGGCTAAATTAATAAACATTAAAAAGTCAAGTGATTTACTTTCACATATAAAATTCCACCACATTTATTTATTTTGGTCTTTGTTTTAATTCACAGTTATTTTCGTAAAGTATGTATTTCTTTAAAGTTTAAATGTAATTAATTAACATTTATCCTTTAAAAAGATTTTTGTTACACAAAATTTAGTAACATAAGTTTTTTAAGTATTAAGAATTTTTTTAATATAAAATACAATAAAGTAAAAAAAAAAAACATTTTAACAAATCTCCTAAGATTCAAAGACTTTGAATAGAAAAAGTTAAAAAGTTAGAGCTAAACAAAGCATGTACCTCGTAAATGATTTATAAATAATTAAAACTTGTCTTTCACAGAATGTTTCATTTGACTTTATTGCAACTCTTAGTTTTTAAAATGCACAATCTATAAAATAGTCGGCAACGAATAACATTTTAGATAACAAAGAAAAATAAATGCTTCTAATTCTAAATATTCGTATAATCCTATTACTTTAATATACTTAATAACTTAATGTTTTGTCTTTGTGTCTACTTGTTTGATTTTATGAGCGTAATCTTATTAAAATAAACTCCGAGAAAAACCTAAAAAGTAATACAGAACTTTATAAACATAACCACTGGATAAACTTAGTATTTTTATTTCTCTTTCACTGCATTTTTAAATTAAACTGACAAATCTACTTAAAACTTTATTTCTTTTTCTGATTTTTACTTAAAAACTTGTTTTAGTTAAACTTGACGTCCGTAAAGGTTTATTGTTTAGATAAATTATTTAAAAAATATTTACTAACAAATAATGACTAATGTCTTTAAAAGATAATTATTATTTGGAAACTGATTTATAGATTGAAATTTTAAAAACATGTAAAGCTATACAGTTTTGCATAACAAAGGAAAAAAATCCTTTTTTTTTCATAGCTATATGCAAAGTTTTTATGTGGCATAAACGACTACATACTAGGTGTAATAAATTTATTAATACAAAATAAGTAGATATTTTTTAATGATATAGACTATATTTTATTTAAAATCTCGATACAAACAAATCTAAACCTAAAAATATGTAAAACATAACATAACGATATCTAAACAAAATCAAATTTACTTAAATTTTGTATTACATCCTTAAAAAACTTTAACTAATTTTCAAAGCTTTAAAAACTTTCACTGATATAAACGTTTATTCTCAGTAAAAACTGTCAATAATTGTATTTGAAAAGTTTGCTTCAAATTTTTGACTGAACTTCCTATCTAAATTCCTATTTACTTTTCTCTCTCGTTAGCCGCTTTTTTAAAGAATTCTCTCATTTTGTTTTACCTGAGCTCACATTTGAAACTATTTTGAAAATCTTCATTTTTAACGTTATATATCTAAATCTACAAAAGATCTACACTACAGCTGATGCTTAGTTTAATTTATACTTCAATACAACTTAAACTTATAAAACCTTACAACTGTAAGAGTACTCTCATTTATCTACTTTATTTAGAATTTATGCATCATTTGACTTAAAACCCTGTTAATATAGTATTCTTAAATAGGGTCGTCTTTACGAAACATTTTTTAGATAGAACTGAAGTAAACATACAAGTATTCTTCTAATAGCAGTTATAAAATTTTAAGCAAGTATGTGTCTGTTGGCAGCTTTACATTTAAACTAAATGTTTAAGTAAATAACTTTATACATAGGCGTTCAAAGACTTTCTTTTTAAAAAGCAGCGGTTTTCTAAAGATAGCGTCTTAAAATGCTTTAATTGTGCTCTTTTTTAGAAAAGTTGTTTTTAAGTGTTCTAGTACTAGTATACTTTTGTATTTAACTTAACTACTCATGCAAAAACAAAAAATCAATATATTCGTTGTAAAAAATACAAATACTTTTTTATTAAGTTCATTTTTCAATTCAAAGCATTTTTTAATAACTCTTATTCTAAAATTACATTTTTTTAAGTTAGATAATTATAGTTTTAAGTTTTATTTCCAGTAAATTAATGTACATAAAACTTTACACTTTAATCATTTATTATAATTAAACTACCATGTTATTAAAAATATATATTTTTAACAAAAATATTAATTGTCCTGTAAAAACATGCTAAAAAGTTGTTAAAAATTGTGTTAAAACAAATCAAATTATCAATAACATTATTTTCATACTATCAAGTACAAAAATATATTTTAAAATCGTTTTAACTCGCTAAATGTCACTCAATTTTATAAACAACATAATAGATCAACTTTATAACTAAAACATTTTTCTGAATGAAAATTTTTGAAAAATATAACACAACATTTTCATAAATAACTTATAAATTTTTCAGAAAAAGCGTTTTTTTAACCATATGCACGATTTTTGAAGTTAAAAAGTCAAACTAAAGAAACTGTGTTAGTTTTCAAATTAAAAACAAACAATTGTAATATTTTTCAAACGAAAGGGAACTTTCTTTATGCTAGTTTCAAACTTAATTAATTTTTCATATTTAAATGTTAAACAAAGTTATCTTTTTTTATCTGTTTAGGCAGGAAAACATTTCAAAGCTGACAAAAATGCTATAACACTCAAAGTATGTTTCTCAACAGGGTTTTAGCTTTTTTTTATAATTTGTTACCCTTGCGATTTTTCCAAAAAATTGCTTAAAACAGAAGCTTTGTATTTTATACGTTAAAAACGCAGTAAGAACTTTCATGGGTCAAGGGTCATCTGAAGCCGTTGCAGCTGCTTGTGAAAGCTTCAATTTTTTAATCATAGATATTTTAACGACCTAAGTACATAGTACCAGGGTTGAATGATGCATCTTAAGCATATAGAAAGTGCTCAAGTAGCCATCGAAGCAGCCACTTGAGCACACAAGTCTCGATGATAACACAAGTACCAGTGGTGCATTTATGTATTCATATTTTTATTCGAATTGGGGTTCACTTCTGAAGTTGTTGTTTTGACTCATTCGAAAACATTTTCGATTATTTTGAATGATGACATGTTGACATATCTTTTGTCGTTGGTTAGAGAATTTTTTTGGTAATAGATGGTTTTTTGTTTTAGATAGTGTTGAGTAACCATAATTTTTTTTTTCTGAATTCATCAAAAAGGTACTTAAATGCAAACTAAAACATGTAATGCACAAAAAAGTTATCAAAGTGTGTTAGAAAATTTTAAATAAGTTTTAACTAAAACAAAACAGAAAAACTTTAAATAGTTTTACGAATATGTTGATGACAAAATTAAAATAAATAACAAAAACTTGTTTTACGCTAAAACCGTTGCCTTTAATTGTTTAAAAAAACTAAAATATTACAGTCTAAATAAGTTAAGTTAAAATACAAAAATACAAATATAGTTTAAACTTAATGATTTGAAATTATCAACGCTGATGTTTTGTTTTTTTAATCCTACACTATATAAATTTTATTGACAATTTGAATAATGCTGAATAAAACATTTTAACTTTTTAGCGTATAGGCTAATCTACAAAGTAATATTTAGCAATTTTTATATGAATTAATTTATCTAAACTAGAATACTAATTTTTATAAAAACAAAAACTTATAGTCTTCTAAAAAATTTAAATTTTCATTTAAGTTCTAAATTTTTTAGAATATTTCAACTTACGAAAGCTCGTTAAATTTATTCTAAATACAAATAACTTTTACTAATTTTTTTGTATTTAGAAAAAATACCCTTTATAATAAAATTATTGCCAACTAGGATTTATATACAAAGAAACGGTTTTAGACTAATTCCATCATTTTAAATTCTCTGGACAGCAAAAAAACAGAAAATTTTGAACTTTGTCAAAACAAAGCTTCATTAAAAGTCGACCACCGCAGAGCTGAAACTCTCAGTAAGTTTGAGCTTGAGAGATTAAATTGACAATTGGCACAAATTTAACATAAGTGCCACTTACCTGCATGAGTGACATCTCAACTTTACCGCCACCAATCGGTCGCCACTGGTGGCATAATAGCCAAATAAACACCAATTAAATAGACTCTCAATTATATCTTTAATTAGTTTATCGGATATTGCTCACATTATTTTTTGCTAACTTCAGTAATGTTATTGAAAAATTTAAGTGGAGTATACTAGCGCATTTTATCTTCTTATTTTTTGAAGTAGTATGAAACTCGTAGTGTGTTTAAAAAAAACTGTACGTGTACGTTTCGTTTAAAACCTACTACCAAAACAATCTACTGTGATACTTAACGCCAATTAAAATTATTAAATAAACAAAAAAATTTTTGTGTGTTTTTTGTTCTAAATTACTTAGTTAAGAAAAATTTATTACATGTTTTTTGTGAGTCTAAGTATTAAAAAGAAAATAAACAAGTTAGTTAAAAGTTATTGACCTTTAAGTTTAATAGTTAAGTACTCATAAAAAATACATCTCAAATTTTGTGTTTGAATACTAAATGTAAGCAACAAACTGGTTCAGAAAATTTATAGAAAGCCTAAAATTGTTTTGAGTAAATATGTAAATACCACCTACGCTCACAACAAATTATCACTTTATCTGATAACTTGCTTGTTAAGCAACGTATAAGCACATCAGCAATTTTGCAAATACTTAGCAGCCCGACGATTTTACGCTGTAATGAAAAACAAAAAGCTGGATATTTTATCGCGTCATTCATTGTAGTAATGTCTTGTCTATGTTTTCGTTAATCTCAACGGGTATTACCTACGTTTCAGCGTTGACCGTATCATTTGGGCAACTTAAACAACTGTTGATATTTTTCACGAAAAATGTCTCTTCTTTTTTTTTGAACACAAATCTTAGAAGTTCGAATTTTGTGTTTTCTGTGAGCAACTAGACAAGAATACTTGTACTCACAAGCTCGGGTCGGAAGATAACTAGCAGGGCGGCGAGACGGCAAATTCGAGAAATAGTTGTTATCTGAAAATAGCAGCGGGCACAGCTGTGTTCTCGGTATCGATCAAAAGGGGATTAGCGCTTATCTCACTACTCGTGCATTCAGAGCTTACAAAAGAAGTGAAAACAAAGCAGGCACAGTGATCGACAGTTTCAATTACTTTCTTCTTGTGACGTCACAATTCGAACTGTTTAATAGAAAATATTCGTTGACCTGCAATCGACCCTTGAAGACAATTTTTGTTGGTCGATGTGTGACGACCAAAGATGAAAGCGATGCAAATTAAGGTAGCATTCTTGCGAGAATTACCTGAATGGTGAGTTAGAAAGAGACCACCTACTTTTGTGTGTTGAAAATAATTGAAATTTTATATGGTGGTAATTTTATAAGTACTTTCAGTTGTAGCCTTTTCAGTTAGTTTTTTCAGTTAATTCATAAATTTTGGTATTTTTTTGTTGTCATTAACTGTTCTTTGTAAAAACGTTGATTTCGGAATATTTAATGTTTCTTCTGAGTATGATTAATTTTTTGACGCAAATTATGTTTTGTAGAAACTTTATATTATCAAATTCAAATTCAATATTTAACAAAGTATAAATTAAATTTTTAAAATATAATGACGTTGTTATAAACATTTATCTAGTTGTTAGAAAAATCTGACACATGCTTTAAAAATTATAATCTCCTTAACTAAAACTTAGTTTGAATTTACATATATGAAGAAAAAAGTCTTCTTTATAGTTCTATACTTTAGGAAAAAATTTACCAAACCATTTTCAAAAATAAGTACAATTTATTTTTCGGTTTGTTTTAATTATAATGTTTGTCAAGTTTTAAACGTTTTGAAATTCCAGTTTTTTAAAGTTTTAATTGTGTATTATCTCTACATTAAATTTTTTATAAACTTATGCTGAGTAAATGAGGTATATAAAAAATTTCTTAGATCTTTATAAACATTTGAATAGAATTTAAACAGTAGTTTAGTTGAAGTTTTCCTTTATAATATTTTTCTGTTTTATTTTTGTAGGTATAAGGTTTAATGACTTAATTAACACCTAAATAATCCATTGAAAGTTTAATTGTTGTTACTACATGAATAAACTGTTTGGTTTTATTACAGTTGAAACTTGTTTAAATTTAAGAAACTATTAAATTGAAAGCCGCAAAAACTACTTTTTGTGCTAACCAGGCAATAAGTCTTAAGCCTAAATATACGAGCATCGTACCATAGAACATCTCTTATATTAGTCTTTTGTTGATGTGTTTACAGTGTAATTTCCAGCTTTTAGAACAAGTTGTTGTAAAGGGAAAATATTTTTTGGACCTTAATCATTAATCGTAAAATAAGCTGAGGCTTGCATTAAAATTAAAATTAATATATAGGTATTTGTTTTATAGCTTGGAACGAAGCTGGATGTAAACAGATTAGTAAAGTTATGAGTTTAAAACGTAAAAGTGTGAACAAAAAACGATAATCGGTAAAATATATTCAATTATTTGTCAAATTAAGATAACAAGTACAAATATAAGAAAAATTTAAAGTTTTCATATATAGTTGTATATTTAAACTTTGGTTGTATTGTAGTTTTATTTCATTATTTATGGTTCATACAAACATGCTTAACTTCATAGCTTGTTATAACAAAAATTTAGCTTTATTTACTCATTTAAACAGTTCACTTTAATTAAAATAAAAATATATTATAGCTGCAAAATGTCTATTACGCTTTTAAATTAAATAACACATAAATTATTATTTCAAGCTCAGATAGAGTTTTACTATTTAAAAGTTAGAACACGATATTTTTAAGTTTATTAATATATAATTGCATGAATTAAACACTTACATTTAATATATATTTAGGGGATTAGCGCTTATCTCACTACTCGCGCATTCACAGCTTACAAAAGAAGTGAAGCGGGTGTCGGGTGTTTTCCCATTTTCAATCTGTTGATGTGACGTCATAATGTAGGTTGTTTAATAGAAGTTATTCGTTGACCGGCAATTGACCCTTGAAGACAATTTTTGTTGGTCGATGTGCTATAACTAGAGATGAAAGCAATGCAAATTAAGGTAGCATTCTTGCGAGAATTACCTGCATGGTGAGTTTTAAAGAGACCACCAACTTTTGTGTATTGGAAATAGTTGCAAGTTTGTATGCTGGTAATTTTATTAGTGCTTTGGGACGCTAGATAAGCATATAGTACTACACAGCGATATAAGTACAATAGTCTAACTTTTGAGTTCGCACTTTCTACCTAAAAAACGTTTTGTTCCAAGTGTTAATTAAAATTAGAAAAAAAATACCTAAAAATCTCTATTACTAACTAAGTTTTATTCAAAACTAAGTTTTTCTTTTATTTTATTCATATTTAATGAAACTAATCGAAAAACAAAAAAACATTAAAAATACTAATAAAAGTGGAGTAAAATAAAATTGAAAACGATCATAAAGAACTGTGCAGTTTCCATTGAAATTTTAATGCTTAAATAGAAATTAAGTAAATATCAAAAGTTCTTACTAAAACTTACACATTCAAAAAATGAGCAGTGTAATATACTTTTGCATAAATATAACATAAAAAATGTCTAGAAGGCATTAAAAAAAAAGTTTTGAAACGAAATTTTTAAATATTAATTTTATTTTGAAGTAAATGCTTTGGAAAGCATGTCTGTATTTGTAGCTTTTTAATTTTGGAAACACTTTTGTTGTTGATAAGCTGTTTTGAAAAATAATCAATACGTTATTTGTATTAAAAATTCATTTTTTGCAATATTTGTAGAATATTGTTTATTTTACAAAAATCTGAAAGAAGTTACTTTGCATCATGTAAAATAAATTTGTAACTTGTTTTACATGACTATAATTAACTTAAATAATTGCTTACCATAAAAATAAAAATCTATAAATAGAGTTATGCGGTTCAATATACTAGTTTTGCAGTTTAGTTAAAAGCACTTTAGCTTACAATGTATAATAGGTATACCTAAAAGTTACAAAAATATGTAAAAATAGTTTTCAGCTAGGTATTAAACTCAATTACTATTCGTTGTACAGAAATATTGTAGTTAAAAAAGCTTTTACAGTGGTTTTATGAAAAAGCGTTGTCCACATTTTTATTGATTGTTAAAAAGTTTATACTGCATTAAAACTGTAGTTAGAAAGATTGTGTAAGCATACCAGCGAACTTTTGTGCATACGGTTTAAATAGTTGTATTCATAAAGTGTTAAAGTAGTTGTTTTGCATGAAAAGCAACTTGTCTATTGGATTATTTTTATAACTCGGCTTGCTGCATTTATTTTCTACCCAAAAAACTTCTTCGCACAAGTTGGAAACTGCCGAATCTTCATTGTTTGAAATCTCAGCTTGGTTAGGAGGCTTGTTGTAACTCGGTGCCTGGTTGTAGCACAATTCCTTGCCGAAGTTTTGTGAGAACGAGTTTTCGTTTGACCCCTGATGCGGTTTGCAAGTCGGTGCGGAATTGGAGCAGGCCATTTTGTCTTCATCAAGTTCGAAGTAGGGGAATTTCAGTAAAGTACTGTCATTCACAACAGAAAATTCATAGCTCCTAATGTCTGTAGGAAAACATAATATTTTTAGTTAGTTCAAGATAGTCAAATGCTTTAAAAGTTGATCTAAGGAAAAAGAAAGTTCACAAAGCGAATCATTATGTAAAAAATAAAGTATTATATAATTGTATTATATAATATAAACGTTTTAATTGATAATTCAATTTGTCTGTTAACTAAATTATTCGTTTTGTCAGGTGAATATATAAACTAGTGATCTACCGGATTTTATTTTAAAGTAAATCTGGTCGAATCCGGTGCCGAATCTTATTTTATATTTAACACACGGCTAGATGTGGATCAAGATAGGATTCAGCCGTAAATTATGAAAATATCAAAATTTCTCGTACAATCTAGTATATTTCAAAATTAACCTTAAAGAACCTAAGACAAATTGTTTGTCCTTCTTAACAAACTCCAGAATATCTAGTGTAGTATTAAAATATTTCGGCGAAAACTATTGTAGCTTTCACAAATTTCCTTTAAAACTTAGTATAAATTTTAAAATTTTCGTGTAATATTTAGTAGAATTTTAAACAGTTTTCACGTCTTATTAGTTTGAATTTCAAAACTCCCTTAGATATGTCTATTACTTTTTATTTTTACTTTTTTTAGCACCTTTCACCTTATCACTCACATAAAGTTCGGACGCATCCGGATATTTTGAAATTTCGTTGATAGTTGGATCCGGTATTCACTATGTAAACTCAAACAGTAGACTCAGAAATCTTACTTCGATTGTAAGTTTATACTTATTTAGAAAAATAAACAACCTACTCTTCATCGTTGTGATGATGTCAATTTGATTGTCTTCGTCCGAATTATTGTTTCGACAAAACTCCTCGTTTGTAGGAGACATGAAGGTTTCATCTGTGGAATTCAGATGCGGAGTTGTCGGCATTGACTGGTTGGAATACAAGCTCATCGTTTCATCTGAAAATTTTGTGATGAGTCTTGTTTAAATCATGTTCAAGCACAAAAACTTAGTTAAGTAAACAGATAGTTCACATTTGCCTTTAAAACCACTAAATTTATATACCAGGGATATAGACAGACAGTTTAGTAAACTGAAATTTTTGATTTTTTAATTAAGCATATATTGAACCTATAAATCATATACAACGTTTTATTATTTAAGTATTATTCTATTTTGCACATATACTTATCTTACTCAAATTACTAATTAATTTATAATTTTGTTATTGTAAATTGTTAGTCTATCTCTTATTAAACTTGCTTAATTTTCCCTAATTTATTACTTATGTATTTTTTGATGAAACCTTTTACTTACTGTTTACTTACTCAAAGTTTAACTTCAAAATTAGTTGATAACATTAGTAATTGAAAAGGGTCAGCTAAAATATATCTTACTTGTTTGCTCAATAAAATGTTTTTGAATGAATGTGTCTAAAGTTTTTGTATAAACAAAATAAATTTATATAAGTTTTTCAAATAAAACTCACTGTCGAAATCGGTGTTGCTTGCTTTAGGTAAACTCTTGTCCCCTGAACTTTCTTGTTTTCGTGCTAATTTTTTGATCTGTTAGAAAAAAAGTGTAATAATAAAATAGCTTAAAAATTAATCATTTTATATATTTATTATATTATTATACTCATATATAATATTTAAATTAAGAGTACTTTTATAGATCCTGTACAAGACGTTAAACTATATTCAAGTAGTGTACGACTCTTTAACCGAAAACGTTTTCCTACACTAGGTCATCGTACCAAATTTTTTAACGCCTCTTTCGTACGTTCAATAAAATTTAAGTTGTTTAAAAACAAAATGACAGTTTATTAAAATGATAAAACAATTTAACTTTTATCTAAATACTGAGAATAGATGAAATTAAACAAGTAGAGTTTTATATAAAAGAAAACAAAATTCGTTTATCACTGCTCAATCTTGATTTGCTGTTATTTTGACAACATCAATTTTAAAATCTGTACAATATGTTTAACATGACAGGAGTATGTGTTATTGTAGGACGAACACTGCTTACAATTAATTTAAATAAAGTATGGGCTGTAATGAACTAAAAACTAGTTCCCTGTGTACTAAACAAGTTTAAGTTATAATTAAATCATTATTATTGTCTACTGAACTACATAAAAAACGCTCAAAAAGCTTGGTCTAAGAACCTGGTGTACGAAAAAACCTTTTAGCAATCGAATAGTACACTATAACAGTTTAATGTCATGTCCAGGACATTAATTTTACCAAACAAACATTTAGCTTAAATTTTTATTTTAATTTAAAATGTAAATTTTATAATTAGAAATCTTAGTCGTAAAAATATTATAAATACATAATATATACAATTCATATTAAAATGCACCAACGTTTTGCAGCAGGAATTAAACGTTTAGCGAAGTTAAAACACTATTTTTATGAAGAGAAATTTTTTAATAAATGACGATAAGTCTGTCTGCTAAAGTCATTGAAAAATATATAAAAGCTATAAATGTTGCTGCGATAATTAAATAAAAATAGCTTAGTATAAAAAGTCTATAAACTATATTTTCGTACATACAACCAAGTTTAACTAACTTTGGCTCGTTGATTTTGAAACCAAACTTGAACGACTCTAGGACTCAGACCTGTTTCGTTTGCTAAAGTTTCTCGTGCCTAATATATTATTAAAAATTAACAAATAAAAACTTTATTTAAAACTATGGTGAAGATAAGCAAATACTAACCTAATTGAAAATTAAGAAAATATAAATATACGATATTTTGTTAAGTTTTACAAAAAATATACTGTTTTTTTTTGTCAATTGTTTTTAAGAGTAGGTGGTATAACCTTGACAGGATAATTTATGTCTTTTTTCAATGTTGAATCATCCACATACGTCATAAGTATTTCAGTCATATTTAAACTTAACTTTTCGTAAGACATCAAATATTTTATTTAAAAAAAGGTAGTTAATATGTTTGACATTGTTAAATTAACATATCTAAACACGAATAAGTTTAAATTTAGCAAAATTAACTTAAAAGTGTTTAAACAACATTTGAAATTTTCTCTTATTAATAAAACAAAACAAAAACAATACAAACTTTACAACTTTTATAAGTATACAAGTTTTCAAAAACAAACAATAAATGTTTCCAACCTTTCTGGTAGGTTTCTGAAAAACTTCAAATGCTGATTTAAACTTTCTACGTTGAGCTGTGGTCAGAATTGTCCTGGGTCGCTTCACTCCTCCCTGCTGGCTCCTTGGATCGTCTCCTCCGTGGATGAACATACTTATGTCTCCGTGTGTGTCCTCACCTAGTTTTCTGTACCTCGCAGCGAGAACGTTGCACGAGTTCTCTGTTTGAAAAATTAAGAATATATTTTAGTACTGAATGTTAGCTTATCTGAAAAAGATTTTGATATTGTAAGCTTAAGAAGTAGTAAAAAAATTAAACTTTTAAAGTAACGCATTTAGTTTGATAAAATACTCCATAAAGGTTTGTGGCATTGTTTGTGAAGATTGTGTTTTACACATTTGAAAAAAATATACTTGTTGAAACTAAATATTAAAAAAAATAAATAAACAATGCGTTATCAATTATAGAACCTACATCTGACATATTTAAAGATCCTGCTTCGGTCTGTTTATTAACGCAAGTTGATTGGTTCATTACAAAATTACACGAGAGACAGGTAATAAGGCCACCATTTTCATCTCGTTTGCAATACTGTTCTCCAGGCTGTTTGTAAGCAAGTTTTTAACAATTTAGTTCCTTAAAAATTAAAGATTTAAGAAGTAGAAACGAATTTAACTTATACTAATTTTTTTATTCAAAACTTTGTTTAAAAGTTAAACAAATATTAAAAGTCTTTTAAAACTTTAAAAAAAATATTTTTAAGTAATTTTAGAAGTATTTAAATAATTTGTAATAAGTTTCAAAGTAAAATGTATGTTAAGCTTTAATTATAATCAAGAAAATCACACCAAATAACAAAACAAGTATTTCTGAACAATAAAAAAACTTTTTAATAAAAATTTATTGCAATTCACTCACCTTCACCAGTCGGCTGCATATTTCGCAGGAGAAGCACTCAACGTGAACGGGGCCGGGAAAAACCTTGGAGTTGGCGGCTATTGGCTGGCAGCAACGTTTGCACAGCTTCAACCTGTAAGTTGAACGTTGAATGTTTATTCTCCACGTTTGTGTGAAGTTTCAATGTTTATTTTTAATAAAACTTGTGTGAATATGGAATATTGATTTGTGTGCTTTTAGCTTGTGATCATGTGCCGGTTTACTTTCTAGACAAGCGGCCTGTCAACTTGTGAGTGAAAATTTAATTGTTGTTGTTTTTTTTCACAAGTTTGCACAGCGCGACATGGCAAACAAAAATGCTGTCAGCTGTTAAAATTTTCTGTTGTTTTTAACAGCGAAGGTGTTTTACAGGTGCTCATATGAACTTGCCGAATTTTGAGACGAGCGACGTCGAAGCTGCATTGTGACGTCATAACACAGCAAGACAGCAGAGAAAAACTTATGAAGCGCCTTCACTGTTGCGACTATGGCTCGCATTGAAACACCTGCCGAGGTGACTAAAGCAAAAACTTTCTCTCTTTGGAAATAAAGCCGAAAGTTTTCAACACAGAAGTGGGACACGAACTTGTGAGAACGCGTCGACAGCTGGGTTGCCACGGTAACGAGGTACGCTTTCGTCCAAACACCGTTTTTCTGTCAATCAAATCGAAGATGCGCCTAAACACCTTTTCACGATGAAAAGTTACGGTAGCTTTGTCTGCCATTGTGACGTCACTGTGAGACGGGCGTGAAATTCTCCCATCTGCTGGACTTCGTGACTTAAGTGAACAGAAAGGTGACTCAGCTGCTTTGTGATGATTGACGCAAATCTACAGAAGCAAAATACAAACTTTAATAAAAGAAATTGAGTGAGATGCACTTTCGTAATGGTGGATGCACGATGGGAACTTTAAAATATTTTTGAGTTTGTTGTTGGTTTTAATTTACGAAATAAGTGTTGGTTGTATTAATTGTCTTTGCTTAATGCTAGTAGAGGATGTATAAAGTCAGTCTAATGTGTTGTACTTACCATACACATGTAGATTGTAAAAATTGTAGTTTGAAATTTAATAAAAGTGATTTAAGCAACTTATTAAATCTTATATGTGTTAAATTACCCAAACACAAATTTCTTCAATTTAAGAGACTTTCTCAACAAACTTGCAAAACAGTTCACAATTCTGCCCTCACTTTTGAAAGTTTCATGTGAAAATTCAGGTGAGAATCTCTCAGTGACAATTCAGTGGCGATGTGAAATTACATCAAAGCGTCAAAATTTTCCCATAAAAAACATTGGTATCTATTTTAGGAGCTAACATAAAAATGTTTTACTTGTTTTCGCGTATATACTTATTTACAAGCATGATAAACTAAACATTATCATTTGTTTTAAATCGCTTTAAAACAACTATGCTTCATTCAATACAAAATCGTACCAACACTTTGATAGAGACAAAGTTGAAAACTTTAAACTAAAAGTGTTGTACAAAATAAGCTAACTTAATATATATACAAAATAACTCACTAAATTGTTTATTTATTTTTAGCAGTAGGCTTAAAAAATAAAAAATAAAAAGTCATTTACTGTGACAGTTTATACACAATTAATCTGTAAACTAAAGAAATTAATTGTGAAAGATAAACGACTTGCAAGCGTTAAATTTTAACATGTTTGCAATTTATTCTTGCAAAAACGGCCGACCTTACGAAAAGCACTGAATTTTTAAAAAGCTCTAAAATGCTTTTAATCTTGAAATAGCTGCAAATGCATTAAAAATTTTTTTATCGGCTTAACACAACTTAGCACGCACTAATGTTTGTTTATTGTTTACACTCGTTTGTAAGTCCACTCAAAACTTAAGAGGTATAAATGTAAAACTCAGTTATAAATGTATAGTAGAAAGCCTTCGTGGAAATTACATTAATACTGCACTTTAATTTCAAAGAAAAGTTCTTAATAAAAGTTGACCGTTGATACGCTCTATGAATTATTGAATTTTAACTTTAAAGTAATAGTTTTTCGGTACAATAAATTTAAAAATCATAAACTCTCTCGAAGTAGAAATGTTTGTGTGTTTTACTAAAATGATAAATTGACTATTAGATTACTTTTATGTTTTATTTGCCGATACGCTCCTAGTAAATAAATTTATTTTAGTTTTAATAAAAACAGAGTAAGAGTTTAAACTAGTTCAAAAACTTGGCTTAAATTAGACATTTAGTTGAAAATTTTTTAAATTTGAAGATCAACACCAGGTAAAAATAGTCAAATTTTCAACTTTAATGTCAAAGTGTTTTAAAGATACATGCGTAGCGCTGAACAGCTTAACTTTAATTGTTTATTCTCATCTTGACATTGATAAAATAGAGGTTTGTTAATTCTGAAAATATCTAGGCTAGCTATTTGTATATTATTATTAGCTATGTAAACAACCGAAACTTTCTATATAGAAACTTTAAACATTTTAAAAAATTAGCATACGAAGTAGCTAGTTGCTTGCAAAATAAAAAATAATTGTCAAATTAATCAAGTTAACATTTTATCAACAACTTATTTACACCTGCTTGCAATTTCCGGCTGAGCCCAAATATCTTCACTAATTATATTCGTTCTGACTGAAATTATAGATGTGAGCTAATTTGTTTTCGTTTGCAGACAAAATAAGCTGACAGTTTCGGCTAAAAGGTGTGAACAAGTTTTATTTCCTGTTTACTGCCAAGCCAGTTCAATTCGGACGCGGGCTTGCCAAAACAAAATTATAACAAAATAAAACTCAATTAAACACCTGAGCTAAACAGAGTTATATTCAAACATATATAAGCTCACAAGAGTTAAATTTTAGTTTTTGAACCGTCAAATAAAACTTTTTTTTAACTAAAAATTTAGTTTAACGTTTACATCTAAAAAAAATCGATACTTAACCAAAAATAATATAAATTTTGATGAATTGATTTTTTTAATTCCTGCAAAAAAAAATTAATGCTTCCTCTTAACATGCATTACAAACATTATTAGTTAGTAAAAACTATGTGAAAAAGGCTAAAAAATTTAAAACTCGACTTTTTTGCATAAAAATTGTCGCGCTAAACTCAATTTCTTTGTTTTATGAATGGTAGTTGTTTAATTCAGTTAAGTAATCTCTCTCCTCTGCGCAAAAACTTAATACGATCGAATTCCGATTCGTTAAATTTTCACCGGCTGCCGTTTGCCGCTACTTAACGCAATTTGACCATTGATTAGTTTTGACGAAAATTATTTTGTTTCTTTCAGGAGTTTATTTTTATATTGGCTACTCGCTTCAGAACAAATCGAACTAAGATATTAAATTCAGCTGACATTCTCAAATGGTAATTGAAAGAACACTGAGCTGAATTAAATTAGAAAAATGAAAGAAAGTTTTTAGCTGGCATAATAAGTGTAATAATAAAATATTTGGTCGGAAAAAATCACTTTATAAGCTTAAAAACCATTAAAATATTTACTTTTGTAATAATTAGGTAAAAATATAGACTAAAACAAAAATTAAAACTACTTATTTTAATAAAACATTTTTTTGTATAACTCATAGATATCTAAGAAAAAATTCTATATCGGAACAAATTAATCATATGTGATTGATTTAAAAGACTTTAAAGCGAAGTTTATCATTTTATGTAATACATCAAAGTTTCAAAGGTCGTTGAGAGATTTACTAATAAGAAAAATGTACATTTAACTTTAAACATGAAAATGGAGATGTTTTTATTTTTTTCTTTAAATTGAACAACTCAAAAATAAATAAAATAGCTAAAAATCTAAATTCGATAGTTTCTATGATAATACTAATCTAAAAACTTTTAAAATTTTAAAATCATGTTCTAATTGACTAAGTTAAATTTTTATTTATTTAACTATTAAGCAATCTTTAATTTCTTTAAAACTAACTTTAATGAACAAATATATTAAAAGGAAATTCGAAACTAGCAAAATGTATGCGTCACTAAAACTTAAATCAAATGTATATTTACTTTTAAAGTTTTACTTCTTATTACCTTGTGTAGTGTTGATGACAGTAGAAGTTCCCCTTTCTGACGTAACACTGGCCCACTAACACTTGATTGCACACACAGCACACCACGCAGTTCTCGTGCCAATTTGATTGGTCAATTTTGAGGAAATACCGGTCTCTGATTGGCTTACTGCATCCCGCGCAGTAATGAACGCTGCTGATTGGATGTTTCTGTTCCATTGGTGCTGATTCGTTCAGTGAGTTTGTTGAGCAAAGTGATGAGCACATTCTTTCTTGCACTGTTTTAGTAGATTGTATATGTAAAAATAGTGCACTATTGTTGTTAACAATATAATGCCACAAAAGTCTTTTAAAGTTAAAAATAGCAAATTAAAAAAAAACAAGAAAATCAAGCCGTGAGTAATAATTTTCTCAAAATTTCAAATCAATTATATTAATTTTTATAGATCAAACCTTATGGAAAATTTATGTGTGAGAACAACTTAAAGTGAAATAAAGTATTGGCAAAAAAGTTATTATGATTTACTTAACGTTCACAAGCCACAATTAATAAATTATTCACATCATTCGTAATAAAAATGTTCGCTAAAAGATGGACTTTTACAAAAAAAAGTAAAAGTCCTTAAGGTTTTTTTTTTAACATAAAAAAGTACCTATGATTTTAAGAATTATAAAAAACTTACTTTTTAAACAATATTTGTTCATTTCTGCCTCACTCGTGAAATGACTGAAGGACTGAGTTGGTGAAACTTTGAATGTTAAAATTACCATATTACATTGTACTGAAAAATTATTAGTGTATTAAATTACAAGAAAAATAGTACACAGAAAAAAATGGCCGATATACACTTTAGAAAAATGGTGCTTGTTAAATCTTTGATTACTTATATGAGATAATTTTTAAATTAAGTAAGCTAAAAAACTAATTATAATAATAAACCAAAGCTTTAATAAAAATATTTTTATTTTATTTTAATTAAAAGATTCCAAATTTTTACAGATAAAATTTTTAATTTAAAGTTAAAGATTTATGTACTGTTTTTTAATTAATTAAAGAAGTATAGAGTTCTATGAGAGGTTTACACGTTTAAGAATTTTGCTATGCACATTATTTTTGAGATACCAAATATGTTCATAACTTTTAAATATACACATATAACCAATAAGTTTAAAAAAAACATATCTGTTTAAACTTAAACACTTTTATAAAAATGATTTTAAATTTAATGTATTCAACTATCAAATAATAACGGTTTATAAAAAGCTGAATTAAGTTGAATTTTTTTAAAACACTATTTGTTCATTTAACAATCTGTTTTTTTTTATAAATATTTGCAATAAAATTAATGCTTGTTTAAAAAAAAGCATTTAACAAATACTCTACAACTTTTTAATCAATATCTAAAGGCAAAAAATAAAAGTTAAATAATATTATAATTACGTGTTCTTCTTTAAGCATCACTGAAATGACACAATGGTCTTTCTTGTGTGTATCGCCACAGAAACCATGACAACAAACATGATGCGTAAATTAGCTGAAATTGTAGCATAATTTAGTTATTCGTTTTTATATTTAGCAAATTTAATAAGACCGCACAAGCTGCTTTTGATATCAAAATTTATATTTTTTCTACTTAATAATATTTAAATAATTAAAGGGTAAAATAATATATTAAAATATAAACATAAGAAAGTTTAATGTACTTTGACCGTAAAATTTTGTACTTTTTACGTAATGAAAATGTGGTAAAAAACTACTAAGTCAATTTTTTCTTGAAAGTAGACTTAGAACAAATACTTAGAATAAACTAAAATGTGCGTATAACAGCATACACCATTAAAATTATAAACGATTATAATAAGTATTAACTTTTATCTTTAAGTTTAAATGTTTCAAAATCAAATATACACTTTTTATAACTTATATACAAAAAAAAAAAAATTATAAATATTTAAACTATTTATATCCAAAATATTTCTATAATTTTTTTTTTAATTTAAAAAAAACTTTATGCATTTTTTGAGGTTTTTAATAGATCAAAAAATAGAAGTTTATGCATGAAGCTTTATTACAATTTTACGCCAAGCTATTGGAATCAAGATAAATGTTTTCTTGGCTACTGAGTAACTAATGTATTTCAAAACTTACTAAAATATATAGTTAAGAGTGTATGAACTTTGAACTAAATTACTAAAATAAAAGTAGAAGCATTCAAATTATATAACTTTTTTTTTTGTTTTTGTTTTCAATAACATTTTAGTTAATAAAATCAAAACTAATTTGTTTTAGAGTATATTGTAATAAATTCTGTTTAAAATCAAGTATACACCTTTTAGAAATAGTGTGAAATAAAAAAAGCAAGACTTGTATTTAATTAATTGAAAAATTTTCATAGTTATGATATATAAACCTTTTAGTTTTTGATAAAGCAATTTGATTGAACTTAAACTTTATAAGATAAACATATTAAACCCGGATAACTTTTTTTTGACCTGCAGCGAAAATGCTAATTACCACTTGTAACAGTCTTTTGTTCGTCATTACAAAGTGACATTTCTCCTTTAAAAGCAACCAATCAATGTTTGTCATCAAAGTTAACAGGTTTATTTTTAAACTCGGTTGCTTGATAATTACATGCTTTTGTTTTTATTATATCATAATAAAAGCTTTTTACAAAATGATGTACATGTTTTGAGAAAAAAAGGTATTTTGAGACATTTATTTTATCAAGTGTTAAAACTTTGTTGCTTGTAAATCTAATCTTAAAAAAATTTCATAGCCGTATAAATACTGTGCATCGTTTTACCTTGAACTACGAAACAACAAAAAAAAATTAGTTTTCATATTTCAACGATAAGACAATGTTGTAAAACCACACTGAAGAATTTAACGAAAGGTCACATGTGTAAGCCTAAAATGGCGAAGAATGTTGTTGAAATGGGGAATCACCGTGGCAGAAATCATGTTTGACGGATGTTTATACAAACAAAGAACGTTGTAACACATTGTTTTCTTGTTTTTATTAAAAAGTTTGAACTATAACTTGATATGTTTTAGGATCAATAATTAAATATAATAAATGGTGTTATTCGGTCTTTGTTTAAATGAAAAATTAATTTCGTAAAAAATGTTTATTTATAAATTTAAACATAACAACTTAACATTTATACTTAATAAACTATTTAAAAAGTAATAAGAAAGTTTTCTTTGTTTCAAAAAAAATATATGTTTTTAAAATAGAAAACAAGCTATAATATTTTAAAAACCTTTATGCTTTTATATAGTTTTTAAATAGAAGAAACTTTGAAAGTTTGTGCTAAACAAAACATGTACCTCGTAAATAACTTATCAGTATTAAAACTTGTCTTCAACAAAATTTTTAACTTAGCTTTACTACAACTGTGAATTTTTAATAGGCACAATCTATAAGATAATCGACAATATTAAACATTTTTAACAACAAAGATCAACAAATGCTTCTAATCTTTTATTTTCGTTTAAGCCTCTTACTTTAATATATTTAATATCTACGGATTTTTCTTTGTGTCTATTTTTTAGTTTAAAATTGGGTATTTGATTTAAAGAACTTTAAAAATTACAATATAAAATATACAGTATTTTATAAATATAAATATTTGATTAGATAAGTATTATTTTTTATATAATATATTTTTTTGAGATATAACGAACTAAAAAGTATACTTAACCTTTGTTATTGTTTTTTTAGATGTCTGTAACTTAAACACTTGTGTTAATAAAATTTGACTTTTGTATGGGCTTAAAGTAGGTTATATAAGTTGTTTATTAAATACTGACAAACGCTATAATTTTGTTTAAAATCACAATTTGGAAACTAAATGTTTATTTGAAAAGTATCTGTATAGCAATACAATTTTTCATAATAAAAACAATAAAATTACAGCTTATTTTTTTCAATAATTTTCAATAATTTGATATAAAATATTTTAAATAGCATAAACACAATTACTTACTAACTGTAGTCAGTTTAATAAAAAACATGTTTTTTTAATAACTTAGCCTAAATGTTATGTAAATTCTTGCTACAAATAAACCTAAAGCTAAAAAAAATGTAATATAACTAAATCTAAACAAAAAAATAACTTACTTAACACTACTTTAAAAACAACTTAAAATAACTTTCAAAGCTTTAAAACTTACTACTGGTCTAAATTTTATTCGCATTGAAAGTTGTCAGTTGTATTTGGAAAGTTGGCTTCAAACTTTTAACTGAGTTTACTTTTTACCTATCTCATCTCTCACTTACTTTCCTCTCTCGTTTGCCGCCATTACTTTTCAAAATTTCTCTCGCTTTATTTTATTAAAGCTAACCTTCGAAACTTTTTTGAAAAAATAAATCTATATTCGGTTCTATATTTTAATCTATAAAGAATACTAAAGTATACGTATAAATAAAATATCTAGTACACTCATAATCTTAGTAAACTTTTTTAGAATATACTTATAATTTAACGTTATATCTTGTAAATAAATTTTTCCTAAATAAAAGTTTTTTTTAAATAATATTTTTAAATAAAGCAGAATATAGCATAGGTGTGCAGAGAATTGTTGAGTAAAAAGCCGCATTTTTGGTTTGAAAAACACACGTTTTTTATTACTTCAACAGTTACAGGCATAACTAACTTACTTTATAAAAAATTAACCTTTTTATTAGGAAACAGTATTGTAAATAATTAAAAATAGAATGAATTTTTGAAAAGATAATTTAAATTTTTAATTAAATGTTAGTATACATAGAGTTATTACAACTTTTGCTTTTAAATTTTTAACTCTTTACATTTATATACCTATTTATATCAAAAACATTTTTTTAAAGTAATTTAGTCAATGATAATTGAAATTACACTAAATAAAATGTTTAGACTTATACAAGTAAATTAAAATATCTTTAAATTACAGTTAAAATTTAGCCTGATGGTGAAGGGATTTTAATGATGGTTTTGAACTTTTTTTGAGTAGAAAATTTAAAAAAATCAAGATTAAACTTTTTGGCCAATAGATATACAAAAATAAAACAACTTAAATAAAAATATTAAAATACCAGTAAAATAAAAAAGAATAAATTTTAAAGTGGTGTAGTGATCTAAAGATGTTTTGAAAACTCTCTAAACTGAACTTTTCAAGGTTTAAACCCAGTTGGTCGACCCATAAACAAAAAATATAAATGTTTAAGTACAAAAGCTTCACACAACATTATTATATACAATCAATTAAGTAAATTAAAATTTTGTTGAAAATATTTTACACTTTTCAAATAAAATTGTACTTACTAGTTGAAAAACAATACATAATCAAAAGTTATTTACACTAAGTAACAATTTATTATGGGAACCATAAGCATCTTAGTAAAATGTTTCCCAGAAAAAAAATGCTTCTTTAAGACTTTTGCCTATTTTCAAGTCACGATTAAAATTTTATTTGAAATCTATTTCAGCTGGGCAAAAACGAGCATTTTTTGTTGCTGCAAATTATAATCTTTCAGTGTTATAAATTTAACATTCATCATTCAAAGTATATCAAATAACCAAAACAAAGTCAATAAACAACTATTTAGTGATATTCTAAGATTATTTTTTTGTTTTCTTTTTTTTTTTTAGGGTGTTCACACGAAACAGGAAACCAATTTAAACATGCCCATGGTGTACACCGGTGTACTCCTTGAAGACCACTGCTGTAAACTATAAATACTTGCGTTATAATACTAGTTTAACAAAATAATGATTTATTTTATAAGCTAACTAGTACCAAAATAAATTAAAAATTCACAATAAACTCTATTTGTGTTTTTAGGAAAAGGTGTTTTATATCTATTTGAAAGAAGTGTTACAAAAATGTATAGTTATGTCAAAGATTTATATTTTTTTATACAATATACTTTATTTCCTTTTTCAGTACAAAAAAGTTTTCTAGTTTTTTTAATTAAAAATCCTAAAAAAGATAGCTAAACAAGATTTTTTTGATTTATAAAGTTTTAATTTTCAATTTTTTTTTAAATTTGTTACTACAGAACTTTTGAAATATTGCAAATGACATTTCCAGAAAAATTGACCAGAAAAATTTATGATATAAATAAGATTTTGTTACAAATAAAATTTTCTTGAAATGTCACTTGCAATATTTCAAAATTTTATTTTTTTAAATGTTATAGGAACAATCATTTTAATTTCTTATTCAGAAGCTACAATATATTTTGGTAATTAATTTGCAATAGTTTTGATAATTTTTGCATATGTGTCAACCACTAAGTTTCAATATTGCATTTAACTCGGAGAGTTTTAAAGCTGTTACTATACGACTTAATAATAAAAATTTTCTACAATTACTGTAATTAAACTGCAATGATGATACCTAGTAGTTGACACATATACAAAAAATATTGGTAAATACCAAAAAGTATTGTAGCGTCAGAATATTAAATTGAAATAAAGGTGCCTTTAACAATTTTTAAAATACATCTATAATAAATTAAGTTTTGCCTCTCTAAAGTTATCATAATGAAATTAAATGTTTAACCCATAGGTCGGCAAACTGCGGCCCGCGGGCTGCTTTAAGTTTTTTTTTAATTAGTTTAATATATTATTATTCTCAAAAAACCAAAATAAAGTTTTAGTGCTATGTTTAAAGGATAATCTATAGCAAATTTATTTGTTCAAAATTATCTTTAAATAGTTTTTTTAAAGCACATAAAAAACGTTGCTTTTTTGACCTGCTGATCCCTGTTCTAACCAAAAAATAATAGAGATTTTCAATTATTATTTATAAAAATGTTGATGTAACTTTTTTAAAATTATTAAAAATTTATGATAAGTAATATATTTCAATTAAAACAATGAAATAAACACATTTTTCCTATATACTTATTTTTCATACTTACAATGATTAACACTTACAAATAACTTGGACGAATTCGGAGGTATTTTTTGCTCAATTTTTTCCAACTTTTTTTCCATATTTCTTTTCAAAGACGCAGTAATAAAAAAATCACATTCACCATTAACATCACAGAAAAATTTTAAAAATTAGTAAGACTAAAGACATATGTTGAAACTCTCGTGTCTACAAAGTTTTTGAATTTTTTTAATTATGTATTTTACTTTTCTTAGGCCACCTTTTATAGGGCAGGGCATGCATTTTCTAAAATAAAAAGTCAGTGAACAAATGACTAAAACTAAAAAAAGACCACACTTTAAATTAAATGACCTCTCAAAAGTTAGTTTTTTGTGCTTTTAAACTTTGATTTTTGAAACATACAAAATTGTTTATTAAAAAGTTGATCAAGTAAAATTTCCTTGCTTTGTGGTGTCTTATGCTAAATGTTTCGTAAATTCATTAATATAAACTTAGTTCTAAAATAAAAAGTAAAATATAAACTTATTTTTTATACAATACCTACCAAATAGTTTAGGATATTTTTAACTAAAGCTGTTTTTGAACTTAGTTTATCTTGGCTGTTATTTTTTGCTTTGGCTGAACCATTAAAATCAACCAACCATAAAAAATGGTCCATTTTTGCATAAAAAGTCCAATTTTGGCTTGACACCCATATATAAATACTCATTAGTTGAAGAGGGTATTCATTTGTTCTACCACCTTGCTGGTGTTAACATGTATTATAACTTGACATTTGTATTATTTATTGTTTGTTATGAAGCTATTTATTAAAACATAGTTATTTATTATAAAAAGCTTTCTTATTTAAACTTAAAGCAGTAAAATGTAAATTTATTTATGCATTCTTGAATATTTTTCTTTGAAAGTTAAAAGTGCTTTAAGGTTTTACAGGTATTCAAAGGTATTTCTATTACATTTTTTTTTTGTATTTTTAATTCATAGATAGTTCTTTAATTTTATTTGTTTATTCTTTCATGCCTAGTTTTATAAAAATTAACCTTAAGTGTCATTTAATATCAGTATGAATTAGGTTAATGTTATTATTTATTATGGTCAAGGTTGCCACACACTCAGGGAATTTAGGGAAACTCAGGTAATTTTCAAGCTATAGAAAATCTCAGGGGACTCAGGGAGACTCAGGGAAATTTAGGGAAATTTAATTCTTTTTTTCAAACTCAGGGAAACTCAGGGTAGTTTTGTTTTTTTCTAGACATTTCAAGGAAATTTTAAGATTTTTTGAAAGATCTTAGGGAAAAATTTTTCTAGATCTAAAATAAGATTTAGTTAATCCAGTTTCAATACTTAGTTAGAAAAAGTTTGTTTTATTTATTTTTATATGCTTATTTTGAAACTTTTTAGTCTTGCTGCTAGTTCTTTAATATTCTTATAATTAAAATTGTATATAATCATTTGAAAAAAACTTAGGGAAATTCAGGGAAGTTTCTGGTCACTGAGGGAAGATTTTTTGACTTAAAGAGTGGCAACCCTGTGTAGTATATAAAGTAGGTTTAAAGTACACTATAACTGTTAACCCCAGGGACGTGTCTAGACTTTTTTCTAAGGGTGTTCACAACTTTTTTTTTTCTTAATTTGCCGCTTAAGTACGCATTTCTTAGGTATGCACTGCCAGTTAAGCACGCAATATTTAACCGAAAAACTTTGTGTTTGAAATGCTTTTTTTCTGCTTAGAAATAACAAAACATTTAAGTAAAAATAGAAAAGTATTATATTTATTTATTTATTACACTGTATAATTTTTAAATAGAATAAAAACTAAAAGAACAAGAAAAAAATTATGAACATACAAATTTTGATTTAGATAATAGTATAGATGGAGTTCTTTCAAATTGCTCTTGTGAATTCTAAATTCTTTACATTTATATATCTTCTAATATTAAAAAAATAATTTCAAGTAATTTAGTCTATTAAAATTGAAATTTTACTAAAATAATGTTTAGACTTATACAAACAAATTTGAAATCTTTAAACTATAATTAAATGTTTGCCTGATGGTGCGGGGATTCTTATGATGGTTTTGAAACTCTATGAAAATTTAAAAAAATAAAGAATAAACTTTGTGGCCAATAGATATACAAAAATAAAACAACTTTAATAAAAATTGAAATTTCACTTTACAAAATGTTTAGACTTATTCAATTAAATTAAAATATCTTTAAATTATAAATAAATGTTTGCCTGGTGGTGCAGAGATTCTAAAGATGATTTTGAAAACTCTCTTAATTGAACTTTACAAGGTTTAAAAGCTTCACAAAACATTGTTATATACAATCAACTAATTAAAATAAAATTTTATTGATTAAATTGGATATTATCTAAGTAAAATTGTACTTACTAGTTGAAAAATAATACTTAATTAAAAGTTATTTACAGTAAGTAAAAATTTATGGTGGGAATCATTATCATCTTAGTAAAAAGTATCCCAGAAAAAAAATGCAATTTTAAAACTTTTACCTATTATCACGTCACAATTAAAATTTATTTGTAATCAATTTCAGCTGGGCAAAAGCGAACATTTTTTATTTAGGAAACTTGTAATCTTTCAGTGTTATAAGTTCAACATTCATTATTCAAAGTTTATCAAGTAACCAAAACAAAGTCAATAAACAACGTTTTTAGTGATATTCTATGAATCTTTTTTTTGTTTTTTGTTTTCTTTTTTTTCAGGGGTTCACAGGAAACAGTAAACTAGTTAAAACACGCCCCTGGTATAACCATACCTCAGTTCCGCGTAGGTAATAAGGTACTTCAGTGAATAAGTAAGCTTTTTTTATTATGTTGTTTTTCAATACAATAAAAAAAGGACTTAATAAAAATCATTAACAAAAAAAGTTAAAAAACTAGAATGATATTTAGAAAACTATCAAAATTAACCTGTGTTTCACAAAAAAAAATTTAAAAGAACCTATGTCAGCCTCTAATGTTTTAGAATTTTGTCCTAATGACCTGAGGTCCTGTATAAACCTCTTTCTGTTCAAACAAGGAAAAGGTTTAAACTTAAATCTATGTAAGAAATTTCAATTAAAAGAAATATATTTACCGAAAATTTTTAGCTAAGTAAAAACTTTGATTAACTAATAAAGAATCATTTTTTTCTTCTTTTTTAATTTTTACAAACATTTTTGAATCACACAGGATGACCCTATCAAGCTTTAAATTCTTTACAACTTTTTAAAGAACTCGCTTAAGTTATCAATATAATTCAGAGTTGCCATGCTATTATGGTAGCTTGAATCATTTTAGAACTTCAGGCTGGTTGAACTTATTTGAACTCAGCCTCCTTCACGATTGAATTTTCTTAAAATATTTATGTTGTAGATCTTAGATTTTTTAAATATTATTCTAGCCGTTAAGATTTTGAGTTTTTAAATTTCTTACAAGCTTTTCAAAGCCTCGTGATGTCTTAAGCTAGTTTGATACAACTAATACTAGTTTTGGTCACTAGGCTGAATTTTGGTTTCAAAATAGTCTAACTTGATAAAGTTATAATCTTTCAAATTAATCAGAAATTCTTTTTGATAAGACTAAGTAATATCTTTTTTCTTCTCTCCGCACCTGATAAGAAATATATATAGTTTGATCAGATGGATTTATAATATGATAGTTGGATTAAAAAATTTCTGTTTAAGTTTTCTAAATATCCTTTAACTCCAGCAAAAAAAATATTATCTTGTTTCCTGTCATTAAAAACTTAGATGTAAATATGAAAAATGGAAGCTAAATATCATGTGAACGACAAAAATTATTTTTCAAATAATTATTTAAATCAGAATTTAATTTTGATAGTTGGTTGTTTAATAAGTTATTTACTTTTTTACAAAAACTAAAATCTTCTTACAAATATTTGAATTAAAGTATCTTTTGAAAAATTAAGTATGAAATTATTCCTTGTTTAATATAACTTAGGTCTAAGAGAGTTTAAGGTTGATTGGTTTTTTAAACTCCAGCTGGTTAAGAAAACTGTAGGAAATTCTGGTTATTTAGTATCCTTTTTAAACTTTAGAATATTTTTTTTGTAAATATTATAGTGTTTTTTTATTCTCTGGTAATTTGAATTTTCAATTTATTGTATTAATTAATTTGTTTTTTCGGAAATATTTTAGTTATTTAACCTTATTAAATAATGATGTGTTTCAGTTTTTGACTTATAAGGCTTTTTTATAGTTTTTTCTATTAAAAAACAATCTAATATATTTTAATGACTTAAAAAATATTTTTGAAACTTACAAAGATATTTTTACTAGTTCTAGCTTTGAAGATAATGAAAAATTAAGTAGCATTGCCTTAAAAAGAACAAAATAAGTAAAATGTGCTTGGTTTATTAAAAATAAAGCTAGAGACAATTTAATTAAATTTAAGCATAAGTTTTCTACTGCTAGGTATAAACCTAATTTTTTTTTTATGAACCAGTTGAATTTAGTTGGAAGTAAGTAAAGAAAAGACATGTATTTTATTCAGTATTTAGGTTTTTCGCACACTCAGATAATTATCTGACATGTGCTCGTTTGAATTTTTTGTTGTAAAACACTTTTTATTTTTGATAGTTTTTTTTAAATATAAGACCACTTTTTTGACTATCTTTAAACATTGCTTGTATTAAGTCATTCTAATGTTGTATGGGAAAACAGTGTATTAAAAAATTAGCTTACATGTAAAATGATGCTGAAAAGTTTATAAGTTCATTGTTTAAATTTGTTTTTTCTTTTAAGTACTTAAGTGGTATATATAATTTGATTTAACAGTTATCAATTAATTAAAATATTTGTTATTATTCAAAATGAATTAATTATAACAACTAACATTTAGGATGCGAAATGAGAAGAATCATATCAGCGCAGCATCAAGTGAACAAAAATCTGCACATGTTGAGTAAAAAGTTGACCAGAAAACCCAGCTTTCAACGAGTCCGATTAAACTTTAAAAGTGTTTCCTCTAATGCATGTTGACACAAAATAAATTTAAAGTATTTTAAAACTTAATTTTATTCATACCCCTATCTCTAACCTACCTTACCTCAATATATCACAAATTAATTAAACATAAAGTTTAGTAAATAACATCTAACATATTTTTAAGAGAGCTTATTTTTTATTGACTCAGCAAATATTAGGGGAATTACCGAAGAGTTTTAACCAGACTTCTTTTAATGGGTTCAATTTTTTTTGACTGCTAATATAGAGTCTTTTTGTTGATATGACGAAAATCCCCCAATATTTGCTGAGTCGGCATAAAAATGTTATAAAATTTTATGTTTTAATTCGTTTTTAATGTGTTTGGGTAAGGTGGGTTAGGGTTAAGGGTATAAATAAAAGAAATTAAAGTATTTTGTGTAAGATGGATTAGGGTTTAGGGTAAATATATTAAAAATAAATTAAAAAAAATATTTTTAATTGGTGATTCATCAAATATTTGGGAAAACACCTTTGCTTTAAAATCGGACCCCAAACATAGTGCCTTTTTTCACTCTTTTGTTCAAATTAAACTATAATGAATAAAAGAATTCATAGTAGTTAGCTAATAAGACATTAAATTTAATGTCTAATTGTTAATGTTAAGTTAATAATTAAGAGAGAGGTAGGCTCCGTTTTTAGTCGGCGGGCAATATGTGGAAAAATTTAGCAACAGCTGGGCTGAAACATTTCTTAGCAATTAAATACACAAAAACTATTAAATTATTTTCGATTAACTGCCAGTTCTGTCAGACCTTTTATTACTACGGAAATTACATATCTCCCATAAATTAGTCTTAAGAACATTTTGCTCTTAATTTTAATTTTAAGAATTAGAAAATTGGTTTGGCGTGGCTGACTCACTAGCTTACGGACCACAGCTATTGCGCGTTTCTACTAAAATTTTGTAAATATTGGCGGACCGATCATTTTCACCCCACAGACCTAAAGAGTATGAAAATATTTTTTTTATTGTAAAAGTATATTTAATAAAAAAAAGCGATCGTTTGAATAATAGAAAATTACGATCATTATAGCTTAAGTTTGTGGGAGTTTTGTATTTATAAATCAGCAAATTTATAAATCAATTGACAAAAACATCAACTGTTGCGGTTTCCTTATAAAACGATTAAAGCTAACTTCGTAACTAGCACTTCAACCTTTTACAACTAAGTGTGCACTAAAACTATTTTTGCATATTTGTGTGCATAGATTTCAATCAGCTCGCTGACCGCTTCATCTACTTCTACTTAAATACACTATCACTTTGTATGTTATCTACTTAAGCTTTAAAATTGAAAAAATAAAATGTTTGTATGTTTATTTCCAAAAAACATACTTTAGACTCGTTTGAAACCTCTATTGTTGATTGATTGGTTTACTGCTCAAAGTTTAGAGCTTGACTGGTTTAACTAAATACAAATTAGATGCTAAAAATTGAATTTTGGCCATTTTAAGTTTCTCAGCTTGGCACAAACAAAAATTTTTGTTAATTAGTTTAAATTATCTTCCGCACTTAAGTGTACATTATTTTACATACATAAGAGATACACATTGTTTTTAAATAAATAGAAATCTTAATTCTTAACTAGAAAAATTCCTGACTTTCATCACTTCTAAAAATGTGCTCAAAATCAGTTTCTTTGCGCTGCAAGCACACTCAAATTAAACATCAAAAACTCTTGATTACGAATTAAAAAAATGGAAAGTTTTGCAGATAGATTTCTGCAAAAAATGTAACAAATATAAATACTTCTCGCTGAGAAGTCCACGGCATCTCCAATTAAAAATCTTGATGATTGTCAAAACAACAGTGTACGTGTTTGATTTGTAAAGTATAAAGAATTGGTTTATTTTGACCTGGATTTTGAAAATAATGTTTTTATTACCCTGATAATGACTTTTTTCTGTATGATATACCTAAAGTGACTTTGAAAATCGCAGAGTAACACTTTTTAAAAGTTGTTGAAACAATACTCGAACATTTTATGTTGGTGTGAAGTTTAAAAAATTTACAATAAGTTTCATAAAATTTATGAAGGTTTCGGTTAATTAAAAATGGCTTTGTCATTACTAGACTTGGCGTAGTACGCAAAACCAAAACTATTTTTTAAGGGTTAAAACACTTTTAAAAAGGCCCTTTTCCGATAAATAAGTAAAACTACTTTTAATTGATTCAAACTTTAGACTTTATTACTAACTATAGCTTTTTATGACAATCTAAAAAACTGTTGGGCTTTGGAAAAAAAAACGGCAGCTAGTATCTGAAGTTCTTTAACTATAGTAATGTAATATTTACAACTTCTGGTTAATGTTTTATATTTTTTTATACTTGCGTTAAACTTTTAATTTTTTTATGTCTAAACGATTGCAAATTATTACAAGTTTTATTAATAGTAAGTACTTATTATTCAAAGTAAAATAACTTTTCAGAAAATATTAATAATTAAACATTTGAGATGGTTCGTAGAGTTGAACGCTTTAAAGCATTGAAAGAACATAAAAAGCAAATAAAATACTTGGGGGTTTTAGAAGCAAGAAAGAACAACAAAATTGAAGAGAAAAATCTGCAGATCCACGACTTTCACCAAGGGTTCGTTGGAAACTGTTCGTTGATTGCCGCTCTGGCTGCTCTTTCGCAACGACCCGAGTTCTCGAGCGAAATCGCCCCGTCGATCGATTACTCGAAAGGCTTGCTCCACTTCAGAATGTTCTGCGAGGGGGCGGAGGCGCGAGTGACGGTCGACGACAGGTTGTACTACGACAAAAAAAGAAACAAAGATGTGGACCTCGTTTACGCGCGTTCGTTGCGAGGCGACGATCAGGGCCGCGACCTGGTGTGCCTGTCGTCGTTTTTTGAAAAAGCTTTCGTGAAGCACGCTTGCTTCAACGACTACCGCAATTCCGAATGCACAGGAGCTTTTTTCGCATTTTCCTGTTTCAGCAACAACGTGACAAACCTTGTCACTTACGACGCAGACGAGTCGAAAGAAACCATCATGGAACACCTGCGATACGAAATTGATAACAACAGCTCGGTGACTCTTGGTATCACGCCAGATATTAATCACTCAGTCGACTCTGATCAAGATGGACATTGCTATACTGTTATCGGTTATAGCGAACAGGAAAGAGCGGTGAAACTTTATGATCCAAGTTTCGTACAAGAATGTAGCTTTTCAAGTGAAAGTTTGCCCACCTCACTTACTATGGATGCCAATCATTACAACGGACAATTTTGGCTTGCTTTGAAGGAAATTGATCAAAGAGAAGTAGATATATGTGCTTTGCATTCTGAAAGTATGTACAAATCAGTTTATCATTTCAAAAAGATAATAAATCCATCCAAGTTTGATGAAAACAATGAAGCATGTTTAGGCGTATGCAAAATCACTCTGAAAGAAGCATCAACATTTATGGTAAACTTTTTTTCTTACTCACACGAATTCGAAGGTTTTGACATCATTGTACGAACTGATGGTGATGATAAAAATAATGTTAAACTAGATAAAGAGTTGCCTGATGCTTTTAATAGTACTTATTGTGATCAACATCGGAAAGGACAACCGAAGACTCAATATAATCAGAGGTTTCAGCTGCAACCAAACAATTACACAATTTCTTTAGAGTTCAAACCTATTTGTGAAAATCTAATAGATAAAGATTTAAGTCTGCATCTAAGAATGGGTTCTTTTCAAGAATGCACATTTGAATTATGAATGTTTAAGTCAAGGTGATCTAAAAATTTAGAAAAACTTTTACGTAAAAAGAAATATTTTTGTAACGAGTTTGCTCTATTTTTTACTTCGTTATTTGTCTATTAAAAGTTATATCAACGGTTGTTTACTGTGTGCAGATATTTTATTATTATTGATTATATTTTATAAACGATGGTCTAATACATTGGCGGTCAAAGTGTGCACACAATCCCTAAAATTTTGAAGTTTACACTATATATTCAGGAATTCTAGATGAAAAAAAACGAATTAATCATTATTAAAACTAATGTGTAAGTTAAACTACACATTATGAGAAAATTTGGGTGCACTGATTTATCATTTCTCTATTTGGTGTGCACTGATTTTGTTTAGCTGGACGATCACTGTTCTAATACAACTTGGAAATTAATAGGGATTTTTGCCTAGCTTTAAAATGCGTAACTTGTCAATTCACCTACTGTATAGATAATAAACCCTTCTTTATAATTTGACTTTATCTTATTTTGTTTGTTTGTAATATTCTGTGAAGTTTAAGGGTATTGTTCTAACAAAGTTCAAGCAATAATAAAATTATTTATTTGTTTAGTATGCACACAGTTTTTTTTTTATTTTTGATTTTTCGGTTTAGATAATGATAGAGAACCTTTGCTCTAATCCAGGGGTCGGCAGGCAGTTAGTGCTCGCGGGCCAAATTTCAAGTTTCAAAAAACTTCGCGGGCCGCAGTTTTAGTTTTACTTACATTTAAACAACCTTCTGGTTTTAGTTTTAGTCACACTTTTAGTTAACTTTTATTAAGTTTATTATTTGGATTTACTTTTACTTTTACATAGACTATTTATTAAAAAAAAGGATTTACATTTACATTGACTAATATACTTAATTCAAAATAAACTATGTACTACTTTTTCCAGTTAATAGTTTAACTTAATATTTACTTAACTTTTTATCAAAACCAAGCTTGAATTACTTTATGAGTGACTTTTATACATTTTTTTTATGTTATCAACTAATTTTTTATATAAAAAATTGTTAATTATTGAAAATAAATTTTAAGTTTTGAAAAATTTGCACTCTTTTAAAAATTTAGAAATTAGTTTACATAAAAATAAAACCTATTTGTACTGAAGAAACCTAAAACATTTTTTTTACATAATTATTGCTCAAATACTTTATTACTAATTAACTTGTCTTTTACATAGTTGTCACTTTAACAGCAAAAATGTTTGAGTTATATAAAACCAGTCTAAGTTTACTAAAAGTTAAAAAAGCTTAAAAATTGCTGTTAATCAAGCTTAAATAATTAACTAAAATATTATCATTTCATAAAATGAAAATACATGTACAAAATATGTACGTAGCCTAGAATATATTACAATAAATAAACTACAGTCATAAAACTATTATGAGTATTGACAGATTTACTAAAAGTACTTGAAAAATAAATTTTACACAGACCTGAGTTTTCAACAATGTCTTAAACAGGTTTAATTTAGTCTGAGTACACAAAATTCAAAACTAGGCATTTTTTTTGCAACCCTGTTTATAACAAAGTTTACAAAAAAAAAAAACGAAATATAACAGTGAATTAAATATAAACAAAACAAAATAAATGTTATAAGTCAGCTTGAATGTATATTTAAGTTTTTTAAATATTTATAACGAAGAAATGAAAATTTATTAACCCATTAATAAAAAGAAGTTTTTTTTTTTAGCATTATAACAAATGTTTATCGCAATAAAAATTTTGCATTTAAAAATAGTAAATGTGAAATATAAGACGAACTATAGAAATATAAAAACGTTGGTTAGGAGTTATTGCAAGAAACGAAAAAATGCTTACGTCAGTTTTAACAAAGCGCATGATTATCTTTAGTAACTACAGACTTATCAGAACAAGTTTTCAAGGCATTTATAAAGTAGCAAAAGTAATTAATAAAAAGGAGATACCGTTTGAATTGAAAACATTTGTCTTAGCAACATAACTTGGTACTACAAAAAAACAAGTTATCTATGAAATGTGGTGCCATATAATGACACTTGAAACAAAGTCAAAACTTTTGGAGTTTCAGATAAACGAAAACAACTATAAAAATTTACACAATCTTTGAAACATTGAACTAATAACATATTTTGACTTTTTAGATGCAATTAATACTTATCAGACAATTTTTTTTCTACAATTTTTTGACCTTCAATAGTTATAAATTAAATTTAGATTCTAAAAAACTTACACAAAAAAATTAAGTTAAAGTCTAACGCACATTTACAATCAAAGTTTTCTGCGTGCAATAGCTTGATTGAAGTTGTTTTTTTTTTTTTGTAAATTAAGTTGTATCACAAGTTATCAAACAACTCAAAAAATGGCAAAAGAATTAATAATTAAATTAATGAAGAAGGATCATTTGAATCACATACGAAAAAATTATATTGTTCATATCTGCATCTGTAGCTTAAAAAAAAAGACATTTAAAACTCTTTTTTTTAATCTCAATTTCCAGGTTTTTGTAGCCAAATTGTTAAATTCAAGGTATTACGTCATCATTGATTTTTCACACTTATAAATTAATATAAATAATATTTCAAAGTATAGCAGCTGCAAGACTTAAAACATAAAATATATTGTAATCATAACCATAACTGTGAGTATAACAAAACATAAATCATAAGTTTGTTTGACACTCTTCAAAGCAAAAAGTTTTGAATAAGTGCCAAAAACTAGCCTGATAACTTAGATTTAAATTTTAGAACAAAAAAAGCAATTCAAGCTAAATACTAAAAAAATGTCTAAATTAGCCTGAAATTTGAAAAGTATTCAATGACTGACTTAGTCCAATATTATGGCAAAGTTAAGTTGCTTAATTAATTGAATTTGAACTATTTTGATTAACAACTTTTAAATTTATTAATTTTACCATCACTAAATATAATATATCTTAAATACGTAGTTACAAAAAATAGCATATATATAAGGGTGGAAAGCAAAGAAATAAATTCGATCTACCAAAGACTTTTGTTTGAAAAATGAAACTGTATACATACCAATTTAAATAACAAGTAAATTTTTATTTCTGCATATATACTGTTTTAAAAGTGTTTGTAAACACTAAGATTTTCAAGTAGAAAAAAAAAAATTATACATATGATTAAACTTCACTTAATCTAACTTAAGTATTTAAAAAAAAAGGTTTAAAAAATGGTTCTAAACATCTGTGTACATTGGTGTGTATAGTAATTAATTTAAATTGCACACAATCCTTCTAAAATTTATTATGTATTAAATGGAAAATAAAATAAACCTATTTATTATTATGCTATTTTAAATGTTTTTGTGCACACTTAGATATAAATTACTGTGATAAAACATTTATAAAAAAATTTAGGTACTAATTACATGTTAAACAAAATACCTGAACTATACAGAATGAAATTTTAGTTAATTACTGTGCATTACATAGAAAGCATTTGCGTTTAGTTTGTTATATAAATAACTAAATAAATGTCATATATAAACTGCATCCAAGCACTTCTTTTTTCAGCTAATAATTTACAGATTCAATAAGAAAGTTATTGTGAAACTGATATAAGATCACTTGTCAAATGCTAATCTGTCTTTTTAACATTTTCAAGTTAAAGTATGTAATAGATTCTTTTAGTTGTTTTAAAATGTTATTTAGGGACTTAAAACGATATCAATCAATCTAAACCGAATTCCCGAAAAAAAGTTTACGAAAATTTATTTTTGCTCAGCGGGCCACATTTAGTAGCTCGCGGGCCGCAGAAATTTCTCTCGCGGGCCGCATTCCATTTAAAAAAATAACGTGCTCGCGGGCCGCAGATTTACCCTTCGCGGGCCGCATTTGGCCCGCGGGCCGCAGTTTGCCGACCCCTGCTCTAATCGTTAATTAAAATAAATCAAAATTTCTCCTTTTATTTTTATTTTTTGTATAAATTTAAATCAATAAATAATTACTACAGATGGAATTTTAAAATTAAATTAGGTCCTAACCAACGGTTTTAGTTGATTTTACTATATATAAAAATAACAAATACCAGATCTAACGAAAATATTTATAATATATATAAAATTGTACTTAACAACAGTAAGCGGTGAAGACAAAGATAGGGAAGTAATAGGGAAGTTTTGTCATAACTTTCTGGAATCTTTGTTTTTTTCATATAAAGTTTATTATCTTATTGATTTTTGATAATAAATGATTATTGACACATAGAAGTTGCTTAAAATCGTCAATAAGCGACATAAACGCTCTACCTCAGCTCAAGCCTATCAGATAGCCTTCTTTTGCCGTTTGAATTGATTATTAAAAATTGCTTCTAAATCTAATTATGAGTCATTAAAAAATGACGTTTTCCAAATTGAATCTGTTTTAATTAATCATAACACCAGTTAAGACATTTTAGGAATTAAAAAAACTTTACATAAACTTTTTGTTTGTCTACTACAAAAAAAATTTAATCAATAAACATCTTGGTATAATTAATACCTTTTTTAAATACTGTAGCGAAGAAAAGAATGTAACACATAAATTAAAACTAGATAGCTAAATAGTCTGTGTCAAAGTCAATACAACTTTTATTCCCTTACTAAAAATTCTACTTAATGTTTTTTACAAACATATTTTTAGAACACGCTTTCTGACTAATGTTTGCTATAATTTCTAAAGCTATGTGTGAAGAGTATTCTTTAACAAACAATTTTTTTCGGAGACAATACATAATGATAGTTTTATTTACAAAAAGATAACAAAGTTTCACCCAAAATTGCAATTTTCAGGTCTGAAAATAAAAAATAAATGATGATGGTTTGATAACTTAACAAAAAGTGCAAAACAGTTAATATAATTTGGTTTATAAATATCATCAAGCTAATTTATTATTAGTGTTTAAATATACAAAAATCATAAATTATCAAAGTACTTTATACTTACAATTATTAGTATGTTGTATATAGTTTAGATACTTATATAAAAAATAGCTTATAGCAACACAAATCGAAAATGTCATTTAACAAACAAAAGTACAGTAAAGATTAATAAACAAAAACTAAAAATACGTTAAGCTTTTAAATATAACTTTCTAAAAGCGGGCAGGTGTAAACAAATTCTTGTCTTTTACTTAAGTTGCGTTTATTTTTAGTAAGTGAATTTCTTTTTTTTTAAGTTACAGGTTTTACAGATCTTACTTAAATTCTTTAATTCCCTATTCTTATACATAATGTTACATTTAAGTTCATAGCATATGTTATTGTTTTTTTATTTCAAAATGTAATTAGAAAGTTGTTCTCTTTTGTTTCTTTCATTTTTTTTTGTTAGTAATATGCGCGTTCCATTTCTTTTTAAATAGACCTCCCGTAGATCCTATGTACCTTTAATTTTAGTAATTGTTGCCTTGTATACCACATTCTCCTGCAAACACTTACCATTTAACGGCAGAGATTTTTCAGTAGTTACACATACTTTTTTCTTGATATTTCTTATTGTTCGTTGTATTTAGTACCTTCTTTTTGTAACCGTTTATTAGTGATTTAACATTTGCCATACAATAGTAGGATATTTTACAGTCGTTTCTGTTAAAAATATTTTCATGCTTTTGTTTTTAAAATGTTTATTGACTATATCTAACAATTTTATGCCAATATTAGTTTTAACTAATTGGCAGTAGGAGAATAGAAAACATAAACTTTATTTTTTGTTTTCGTTTATTTTTATATATAGGGTTGGTCTTCTTTGCGTGTTCTAGCTACAAGATAGTAATCAATTTTAAGGAACTTGATAAATAATGTTAAGATGTTCTCAAATCTTCGTTGCTTGAAATATTTGTTCACAAACTTTAAGAAAACAGTAAAAGACCTTAAGCGCTTCTTCGATAACTATACGCAATAAAAAAATCATAATGATTTTTTTTTCAAGTAAGCTGACTTTTAGTTCAATTTTATTTTATTAAATAAACTCTACTAGCTTTTTTATTAGACTGAAGTTAGAAACTACTAATCTTATATCAAAGTTAGTTAACGTCAACTAATCTACAAACTGTTTTTTAATAAACAAATAAACAAAAATAGAAAACACTAACATTGGAAATATAAAAAACAGTTTAAAAAATAGTAAATATTTATAAGGTACTGTATAGACTGTTGTTCTAACGATTCCAACCAGACTTTGCAATAGCTTGCCGAGATCGGCTTAAAACCAGTTTTCAATTAAAAAAGTAAGTTCTAATCTAATTCAAACTGGATCGTGATTTTGTATTACATATTCGGCAAAGCTAAATTTAAAAATAAGGTTAGCCGAATCAGGTGGGCCAGTTATACAAACAAAGATTCAGCTGTGACCGGTTTTAGAATGATTTTTTATCAAAATCTAACTAAATCAAGACCTTGGCAAGTTATCGCTAGATCTGGCGTTTGGGTAGAACACTGTTAGAAATTTATGAAGATCACAAGTACTTTATAGTTAACTAGTTATTTAGTTGGCTATTAAAAAAATGTCATTAATTTTATTTTATTTCAGAAAAGCTGTAAAATTTAATTTACACCTTAAATAGATATTTTAGATCATTGTTTTACCTAAAAGTTAAATACTATTTTTTTTTAATATAGTTTTTTCAAAAACTACTTTATTGAACGAAATCACGGATTTACAATGTCAACAAATAAATGCTTTTGAATATTTTCTTAATAGAAACTATTTTCTTAATTACTTCAAAATAATATCAAGCGTAGCAATTAAATATAAAATAAACAATTTTTAAGTACATACAGAAGTTTAATTTTTCTACAATAAATCAACTCCATGAAAACTACAGTTAAAGCAACGTTAGCTTGTCATCCAAACCATTTTTCTTTAGTTTCTTCTTCAGAAAAGTTCATTTAGTACAACGCTGAGTCACAAGGGTTTTGAATTATGTTTAAGTCTTAATGTATTGCCTATAAAGTAGTTCGTTTTTTAATGTTTAAGATACCAAAACGTCTTAAATATTAAATATTAATTTACGTATAACATAAAATATAAGTATTTTAAAGAAATAAGTAACATGCTAGTAACATATTTATTAAGTACTCATAAAACAGAAATAGTCAAATTGTTAAAATTATTGTAGAATGACTTTTTCAGACAAACAGAAATACATCAATCTAAAAGATAAAGGCAACCCTAAAATCAAACCTCTGTCGCTCAAATATTTCATTTAAAAAAGGCTTCAGGGGTAATTTAATTTAGTTGTGGTAACTAAATTTACTAATTACAAGAAATAAGATATTTTAATTTATTAGAACTTAGATGAAGACATATCAAATAATGTACTTCTAGACTTCTGAACCGCCTGATTGAATTAAAATTTCTAGTAACAGAAGTTTTTACTTGAATTTATAAAAGACTTAAACATACAAATATACTGTAAATGTACAAGCTCAATTGTACATATATACAAGTATATACTAAGCATTTGGAGCTTACTACGTTTAGCTTAGAAAAACCCACAAGGCACTCAGCGATTACCAACGAAAGAAAACACTAAAACCAAACAAATTTTGTACAAAAAAACTTAATTCAAAGAATCAGGGGTAGCGTTACAGAAATAAAATTCATAGTCGTTCACTTAGAAGAAATTTGTTGAATTAATTTTTTGATAGTTAATTACTTTTTTATTACTAAATTAATTTTCAACCACATTACTAACTGCTGTGCCTCCAAGATCTTAAAAAGGGTTTCTTAAAGTGAACCATGTTGCCTTTTTCAGCAATAATTATTGGTGCAGAACGAACTTATCATAAAAATGAAAAATTTTTCTAAGGAGAACATTTTTCACCCTACTCGCCCCCTTTCTTAATCTTTTACATCTTTAGAGAGTGTTGAAAACTCAGGTTGTTTTGTTGTGATCAACCTTTGCGTAGTAAAATAATCTTAAATTAATAAACTTCAAGATGTACAACACAAAATTGAGGTTCGCGGATTTCGCTGCTAGCGCATAAATTTAAATGTTATCACAGCACCCACTAAGATAAATAGCATGGAAAGTACATTGATTGATTATTTTTATTGTTTATGTTCTGAATAAATTACTAGTTCTTGTATACTATTATCAGATATATCAGACCACTTTCAACTTAATATAAAACTAAGAAGTTTCAATTCAGTTATAATTAACTTAAAGAATAGAATAAATATATTAAAGACTTTTCAAGAATTAACACTAATAAACTTTTAACTGATGCTACTCAATTTTTTAACAAACATAAAACAGATAAAATTATTTAATCTAAAAACTCCATAGATAGCAAATTTAATTACTTAATAGGCAAATTTAAAGAGATCACTGACTAAAATGTTTCAACTAAAATGTTTTCCAAAGCTAAACTAAAACTTAAATCTAAACCCTGGATAACAAAAAAATACTTAAATCCATAAAAAGAAAAAAACAGACCATATGAAAACCTTTTCAAGAGTAAATTTAATAGCCAAGTTAAACTACAAGAATACAAAAATACAGAAGCAAAACTTTAAAATAGTAACAAATTAAAAAAAAGCATACTACGAAAACATTCTAAAAAATTCTTACAAAAATAAATCTAAAACTAGGAGAGTAATAAATAACATGACTACTAGACAGAAAAAAAGACAGCCATTATCCACATAGACTAGATGTGAATCATATATCTGAAATATAACCATTAGACATAGTAAACAAACATAATATTCATATTCTAGCATTGGAAAGCAAACATCAACACAAAAAGGTTACCCAATAGGTTTTACTGACAATCTAAAATTTCAGTAATAACTTTTTTGGTTTCATGCAACAGAGACTAAAACTTACAAAAGTGATACCATTTTTTTAATCAGGATTAAAAACATTAACAAGAAACTATAAACCCATTTCACTTCTATCTGATTTGAATAAAATGATTGAAAAAGTAATCTATAACCGCCTGTACAGTTTTTTTTTTAAATTTAGTTCTAAAAAATTCTCAGTTTGGCTTTCAACAGAATCATTCCACCACTTTAGCTTTGTCTGAATTTGTTAAAGGGGCTCTGTCCAATTTTGATAAAGGAAACGCAGTTTGTGCAGTCTTTTTGGATTCAAGTAAAGCATTTGATAGTCTAGATAGAAATACCTTACTAAGGAAATTTGAATGTTATGGTGTGATAGGAAATATGCATTAAATAATCAGTTCATATCTAGATGGAAGAAAACACTTAGTAAACTTTGAAGGATATGAGTCAACCTGTGAAAAAAGTGAAATTGGGAATCACAAGGCTTAGTATTAGGACCGTTGTTGTCCCTAACACACATAAATGACTTACAAAATAATACTAGTCTTTAAGTCATCAACTTTGCAGATGATGCAATGTTATACAAAACAATGTTATACAGGTTTTTAAAATTTCTAGATTGTATTGTTAATTGTCTTTTTGATTATATGTTGTGGATAACCACGAGCTTCAAAATTATCTTTAATTTTATCTAATTCTTCCTTAAAAAACTTTTTTGAGCAAATCTTGTGTGCTCTGAATACTAAACAGGATATTAAGCCAAGTTTTTGGGATAAAGGACAAAACGACTGAAATGGAATATATTTGCTAGCAAATGTTGTTTTTTTTATACAGAGTAGTAAGCAACAGATGAACATCTAAGAAAGGTAAGCAATTGTCATTTTCTTTCTCAATAGTAAATTTAAATTTGGGTTTAAATTCGAAATTTTGTTAAATAATTCATCAATGTCAAAATAATCATTGTAAGACACAAAAATGTTATCAACATATCTAATATAGTTTATTGGTTTTTGATACTCGGAAAAGAGCATTGATTCAAGATATTTCATAAAAATGTTGGCTAAAATAGGGCCTAGTGGACTACCCATTGCCACTCCATCTATCTGTTTATAGATATAAGAATTAAAACTAAATTCAAAATTTTTTACTGCCATGTCTAACAAACTTAGACAAATTTCTTTTGGAATAGAAGGTGCTGTAAGACCAGAATTATAATGCTCATTTAAACATAGTTTTATAGTTTTATCTACTAGGACATTAGTAAAGCGGCTTTTTATGTCAAAGGAACACATGTTACTTGGTATCAAAGCTTTTTTTTATAACTTCAACGAATGATAAAGAGTCTTTTATACAAAAAGTGGAATACTTACTGAAACTGGTTCGAGTATTTTGATTAGTAGCTTTAAAATTTTATATTGAGCAGAATTACTCATATCCAAAATAGGTCTAATTGGAATAAACGTCTTGTGGATTTTAGGTAGACCGTAAAATTTCAATCACTGAGGTCCTGAAAGTCTAAAAGATTCTTACAAATTCTTAGAAATATAACCTTTGGCATACCAACCTCTGAGTTTAAGTTGAAAAGCTCGCTCTATTTTAAAAGTTGAATCAAATCCTTCAAAACGAGCTAGTTTAATAAATTTATCTTTATCTAATAAACTATCCTTCATTTTCTTTAAACACAAGATAAGCCCTTATCAGCTTTTAGGATTGCTATATCAGAATTATATTTGAGAGACTTATAGGCTTCATTGCAGTCTTTAAACATTCCAAAATCAAAATAGTTACATTTTATATTAGTGAAAGAAAGAGATAAGCTGTATAGCTTTGCATTACAACCGTCCAACTTCTCTTGGGAAATTGGTCGATGATGTCTTAGTTGTCCTGATAAAATTTCAAACTCAGAGAAAATGTTTTCATTTTACAGGTTGTTAAAGGAAATAAAAAATTTTAGACCATTTTCTAATAAATTTTATTATTAACATTCGGTTCATAATTAGAAACGTTTAATATTTAAGTCAATGTCGAAGAGAAATTACCAAAGCGTTTTGTCCTGAGGTGTAGTATTTTTTTTTTGTTTTTATTTAGAATCTTTCTATTATTTCTTTTGCTAAGTTCACTCGAATACTTTAGAAACTTTAATCTATCTATTAATGACAAAAAAGTGACGACCATTTTAAAATTACTGATAAAAGTCATTTTTATATATTTGTTTATATTGTTTAGTCTACCAATTTTACCTTTTATGAATGGACTTTGCTACTGATGGACTTTGCTTAAGTTTAGACGTTTTTATTCTATGATGAATTAATATAAACTTAAGCAAAGCCCATCAGTAGAAAAAATGTTAATTAAAGATTAAATAGAAATATTAATACACGATAGATTGTGTCTTTTAAAAAAGTAAATATTAATGTTAGTTATTAGATCAGGATTTCCCAATTTTTCTTATCATAAGTCCCTCTTAAATAAAATTAGATAAGCAATAGTCCTATATTTTAAAATTTCGTAAAAACTATCCTAAGACTTATTTTTTTGCTTTTAATCATGAACTCCAAAAAAACTAGTGTAAGTTTAAAAATTTTCTTAAGTTTTTCTGTAGTATCTAGTGTAGGTTTCAAAACTACCCTTAAGAACTTCTTTTTGCTATTCATCATCAACTCAAACTGTTCAAGTGAGTTTGATATTATTGTTTCAGATTTTTTTTGTTTGATTTGTCAGTTGGTTAAGGTGTATAACTACGAAGAAGCGGTACTAGTTTTATGTTTGGCTTTTTGTAATTAATATTATAGAATGTTTTTGTACTTTTTTTAGTTCGGTAGGTTGTATAGAGATGAGTAAATATGTTTGTTTAAGCATCTTAAGTATGTAAAGATTAAACTTGTATTCATGACTACTTTTTATTAAGCGTTTACGTTATCTTCTAACAAGATTGTACATTTGATAATAAACTGTTTCTTATAATAGATTTTTTTCTTTTGGAGAATTTCTGATTTCTTTTGTGTTTAAATAATTATTCTATTTTTTATTTTAAAACTTTTATTTCAATTTGTTAAAATTTAAATAAAGCAACAAATAATGAATTTATTTTATTTAAAAGTTAGCTTTAACTTTAAACCATCAAACGATTTAGCTTTTGAATTAATATTCAGTACGTTAAAAAATTAAATAAAATCAAATAAATAAAACTTGTTATTTACACACGGCTATAAGCCAGCTTTTAGTGAAAAGTTTGCAGAAAAATCTGTAGACAAATGATTGAAATTCAAGAATTTAAAAAAGTTAAAATTTTATGCTAAAACGAGGTTTTGACAAAATCACAATGGATTTTAATTTGAACTATAGCTTATTTTTATTTGGTAAAGTATATTTTAAATAATTATTAGTGTATTATTGAAATAATTTTATTAAAACTTATGTACTAAAGTATAATATATTTATTTTAAAGAAATTAAAAAGTTAAGTTTTGTAATTAATTGTATATTCGTTTTCTTTGTTGAATGTTATTAAAAAAAAAACTCAAACAATCTTGAAGATTTTCTTTTGAACTTTTAGTTTAAAGCCAAATGGGATATTTTCAAAAGTCGTATTTAAAACTTGATAGTAAAAAATAAAAGCATTGCTCTAAAACAAATTTTTAAAAGTTACTCAAGTAAAAAAAAAACTATAGAAATTTAAAGATACTTTGGAAATTTTATTACTATAATTCTTTATAAATTTTATTAACTTTTTAGCATTTGTTTAGATATTTGTTCTAATTTGTTTGAGTGTTAAAAACACGTTTTGTTGTAACAAGTATGTACTAATTGTTGGCTTTGTGCTTTTTAAAACTTTAAAAATTTTGTCGTTAAGAAGACTTAATTAAGTAACTAAAAAACTTAAAGTTGCTTTATAATGTTTAAATTTGCAAAACTTGAGTTGTATGGCATGGTTTATGTCATCGTAAAAATAGTTTATTTAATTTAAATGTATACAAATAGAATTTAATACATTTTTGAAGTCAAGATAAAAGAACTATAAAGCTAAAATATGAACTCTAACTTTTCTAAGGTATGGTGAATTATGTCTTTTTTTATTATTGTTTCAATATTTTGTTTTACCATCATAATCTTATAAGTTAGACATTCCAATTTAATTTACTATTTTTCTTTTATTAGTTGAGGTATGGCATTTTGAATTGTCATGATAAATTAAATTGTTTTGTAACCAGTTTAAAGTAAGTATATTTAATTTTAGTTAACATGAAATACTTTGTAAGTAGTATCTATTATAAAATAACTTGTTGAAGTAACATTAATGAACTTAAAAGATTAAGTAATTTTAAGACAAAAATTTGCAAAATAATAATCTTACTTCGAATTTGCATAAAAAAATTATTTTATATAAAAACAAAACTTTTTTAAGGAAAATTAAGTTTAGTTATATAAACATGAACAAGCTCAAAACAAACAGGAGAAGAGAAAGAAATAAGAATATTAAAGAAATGTTAAAGAAAAAGAATAAAAACAAAGAAAAAAGAAGACAACAGCGATCTCAGGAGCCACCGGCCAATCAACAAAACCAAAGGGTTGGTCAACAAGCAGCTCAGGCTCCGAATGCAGCAGAAGACGAAGAAGAAGAAGAAGAAGATGCTGCTGATGATGCTGCTGATGATGACGCTGCTGATGATGACGCTGCTGCTGATGACGCTGCTGATGATGACGCTGCTGATGATGATGCTGCTGATGATGACGCTGCTGATGATGCTGCTGCTGATGACGCTGCTGCTGATGACGCTGCTGCTGATGACGCTGCTGATGATGACGCTGCTGCTGATGATGCTGCTGATGATGACGCTGCTGATGATGACGCTGCTGATGATGACGCTGCTGATGATGACGCTGCTGATGATGACGCTGCTGATGATGATGCTGCTGATGATGACGCTGCTGATGATGCTGCTGCTGATGACGCTGCTGCTGATGACGCTGCTGCTGATGACGCTGCTGATGATGACGCTGCTGCTGATGATGCTGCTGATGATGACGCTGCTGATGATGACGCTGCTGATGATGATGCTGCTGATGATGACGCTGCTGATGATGACGCTGCTGATGATGCTGCTGCTGATGACGCTGCTGCTGATGATGATGCTGCTGATGATGAGGCTGATGATAATGATGATCACATACAGCTAACTTTTACTCACAAGCTCGGGTCGGAAGATAACAACCAGGGCGGCGAGACAGCAAATTTGAGAATTAGCTGTTATCTGAAAATAGCAGCGGGCACAGCTGTGCTCTCGGTATCGAGCAAATGGGGATCTCACTATTTGCGCATTCAGAGCTTACAAAAGAAGCAAAGCAGGAGTGGGGAATTTTTGATCACTTTGTTGTTGTGACCTCATAATGTAGGCTGTTCGAAAGAGTTTTTTTCATGACCTGCGATCGACCCTTGAAGACAATTTTTGTTGGTCGATGTGTGACGACCAGAGATGAAAGCAATGCAAATTAAGGTAGCATTCTTGCGAGAATTACCTGCATGGTGCGTTAGAAAGAGACCACCTACTTTTGTGTGTTGAAAATAATTGCAATTTTAGTATGCTGGTAACTCTATAAGTACTTTCGGTTTATGCCTTTTCAGTTTAAAATTTTTAGGTTTATGATTCTTTAAAAATGCTTTTGTGTTTTACTTGAACGGCTTGCATTAACAAAAAAGATCTTGCTTTCTTAATTGATTTTGAAATACTAAAAGTGTTTTTAATGCGCAAATTTTGTTTTTTAAAGTTTTAACGTTATAACGAAGAAGTTAGTCTTACATGGAGTTGAAAAAAAATAAACTATCTAGTTTAAAATATTACAACGTTGTTATAAATATTTACCTAGCTGTTTAAACAAACTTCAAACATGCTTCATAAATTAAAAACTTCTTATCTCATTTAACGCTTGACTTAAATAAAAAAAAAAAAAATTCTATATAGTTTTATACTTTATCAAACAAAATATTACTGAACCATCTTAATATTAATTAATAGACTTTGTTCAGGCTATTTCATCGTAATTGTAATCTAAGCTTTTAAATTTTGTTGTTGTTGTGTTATCTTAACTTTTCAATATTTTATGAACTTCACTGGGCAGTTGTAGTAATAAGAATAAGCTTTTAGATCTTTTTAATAGTTGTATGGAAATTTCACTGAAAACTTAATTGAAGCTTAATTTAGAATATTGATTTTTGTTTTGATATTTTTTTTGTAGATTTAAGAATTATCGAGTTATTGAATACTTAACGAATTTAACAAAAACCATAATTGTTACTACTATAAAAACTAACTATTTTGCTTCATACCGCTAAAATTCAGTTAAGTTTAAGTAACTACTTAAGTGGAGTAGGAGTCTAAAATGCTTGAATGGACACTTTTGCACGGGGGGGTCAAATATGCACGAAGACGCTTTTGCACGAAGGGATATATTTTCACGAAGAAAATTTTGCACGGTATGGAAAAGTTTTCAATTTTTATCATTTTTTATTTACTTTAGTTAATTATCAATTTTTTCTATTATTACTTTTACCCCTAACCCTTATCTTCGGTCGGGTTATCTTTCTTTTTTTGTGTTTTTTATAATTTTTTTTTACTTTCTGTTTATTTATTTTATTTTTTTTTTAGTTTTGTTTTATAAACTTGTTCTTGTTTTTTTATTGCTACATTTTTATTTTTACTATTACTGTTACCCCTAACCTTTACCCTTAGTCGGTATTTTTTTTTGTTTTTTTTATTAATTTTTTTTTTTATCTTGTTTATATTTGTTACTCTCGTTCAAAAATCACCCTCGAACAAAAATGTTTTCTTGCAAAAGTGCCCGATCGTGCATATTTGGCCCGTTCTCAATTAAATGAGTGCAGCAAAAAATATTTTGGTGGGAACTAGATAATAAGTATTAAGCCTAGTTATTCGAGCCTCGTACTATAGAACACTTCTAAAGTGATTTGGTGTTAATGTTTTTACGGTTAAATATACAGCTTGTAAAACAAGTTATTGTAGGCTTGAAAGGTTTGTTGAACCTTAGTTTTATAATTGTATGATAAGTTGCAGCTTTCATTAAAGCTTAAGATTACTATTAATTTACTTGTATTATAGCTTAAAAGAAAAAATTAACAAAACATTTGGATACAGTTATGACTTTTAGTCGTAAAAGCACGTACAAAAATCGTAGAACTTATTTTTTTCGGTAAAAAATATTTGGCTTTTTGTGAAGTTAAGATAAATAGTAACAAAAAACTCCTGTATGAAGTTAAAACTTTCATTTATTGTTTGTATAAATAAACATTTATAGGCATTGTAGTTTTTTTTTTTTTAAGTTATTCAATTCACATAACTTCTCTAATCAATCATCAACTACAAAAATTGTTACAACTAAAATGTAGCTAAAATATATCAAAATAAATGTAAATAAAGTACTTTTTCGTTTAGTTTAATTACTTTAAAAAATGTAAAATGTATCATAGCTGCAATAAGTTTTTCCTGTTTTGCAAGAAAAAAACATCAAATATCCACTGAAGGTCAGATAGAAAACGAGTAAACAAATTAAAAAAAAAAAACGATATCTTTAAAGCTTAACTTAAACAAAACAGTTACACTCGATACTTTTTCGTTTTAATAAACTACAACAGTAATATTAAGAAAAAAATACATTTTTCGCTAAAGATGCGTAGTAAATGATTTGATATTATAGTTTCTTTCACAAAAAACAAAATAAATTAGCTAGAAGTGTTAAAAAAAAGTTTTAAAGTACAGACTTTTAAACATTTTACTTTTTTTTGTATTATTTAAAAACTAATAGATCATTTAAAACAAGTATTTAAAACAAAAATATTTAATATAGTTTTTATCTATTAAGAACTTATAAAAAAACTTTTCATGAAACATTCAATTCCGTGAGAAACTGTTTACAAATAAATTTATATCAAATGCGTGCAACTTATCTTAGAGATATTTACTAAAATAATATTATAAAATTTGTAAAATGCATCCAAACGCCGAAAATTAAAGTTTGATATTTTTTTAAACGAAGCTTTTTTGTCAGTTTTTTTTTTTGTCACTTTTACTAAATTTAAATTTTACTAGTTCTATATTAATTTTAGTTTCGCAATCATAATGAACTCCGAACTAATCTATAAAATACTTAACTTCGAATAAATAGTTTTATCAAGAAATTAATTTTCTTGCTTACGTTTCATATATGCAATAATTTAGTCATGACCTAAAAATAACAGTTATAAGAGCTACAGTCTCTTCATCTAATCAATCTACCTGAAAAACTAATGTCAAAAAATTGCAACCTCTAGATTGACTAGATTTAATGGAACTTTATTTGTAAGTGCTGGGCTGTAAAAAAATTAAAGAAATATCAGGACAAAAAAAAACTATTTTGTTCTAATGATTATGGTAAAGATTATAATAATAAAATCTATTCAAACTTTTCATAATTGATTTCAAACCATTAAAATAAAAAAGAAATAATAAGCTTAAATTGGAACAAATGAAAATCATTGAAACTATATCAAACACTTAAACAGTTATTTTCAAAAGTATATGCTAAGTAATAATACAGTACTACACAATTATATAAGTACAGTAATCTTGCTTTTGAGTTATACCTAAAAATGTTTTGTTCAAAGTGTTAATTAATATTTGAAAAAAAAGTGTTAAAATTTTTTGTTACTAACTAAGTATTAGTCAAAACTAAGTTTTTCTTTTATTTTATTCATATTAAATGAAATTAATCGAAAAGTAAAAAAAAACATAAAAAATGTTAATACAAGTGCAGTAAAATAAATTTGAAAACGATTATAGATAACTGTGCAGTTTCTATTAAAATTTTAATGGCTTAATAAAAATGAAAAATATTAGTAATCATAACTAAAACTTACACATTCAAAAAACGAGCAGTGTAACTTACTTTTGCATAATTCTAATATAAAAATCGTCTGTAAGGCATTTTGAAAATATAAATTTTGCAACTCAAATCTTAAAATATTAAATTTACTTTGAAGTAAATGCTTTAGAAAGCATGTCTGTATTAGTAGCTTGCTTTTTAATTTTGGGAAACACTTTTGTTGTTGATAAGCTGTTATGAAAAAAAATAATAAATACTTTACTTGCGTTAAAATTTGATTTTATGTAAAGTTATTAGAATATTGTTCATATTAGACTCGGCTAAAAAAAGTTATTTTGCATGAACAGCAATGATAGTTTGCCCGATTGTGATTTTACATCATGTAAAATAAATCTGTAATTTATGTTACATGACTATAATCAACCAAAATAATTCCTTACCATAAAAAAGCTGTAAATAGAGTTATGCGGTTCAATATACTCGATAGCACGTTTTGCAGTTTATTAAAAGCACTATAGCTTACAATGTATAATTTATATACCTAAAAGTAACAAAAATATTTAAAATTGTTTAAGCAAGGTACCAAACTCAAATACTGTTTGTTCTACAAAGATTGTGTAAAATAAAAGTTTTTACAGTGGTTTTATGAAAACGTGGTGTTCACATTTTTCATTGATTATCAAAAAGTTTATACTGCTTCAAAATGGTAGTTACAAAGCTTCTGTAAGCATGTCAGCGAACTTATGTGCTTACGATTTGTAAAGTTCTGTTCATAGTGAGGTAAAATAGTTATTTTGCATGAAAAGCAACTTGTCTATTGGATTGTTTTCATAACTAGGCTTGCTGCATTTACTTTCTACACAAGAAACTTCTTCGCACGGGTTCGAAACCGCCGAATCTCCATTAATTGAAAATTCAGCTTGGTTTGACGGCTTGTTGTAACTCGGTGCCTGGCTGTAGCACAGTTCCTTGCAGAAATTTTGTGAAAAGGAGTTGGTAAAGTAGGAGCTTTTGTTCGACTCCTGATGCGGTTTGCAAGTTGGTGCGGAGTTTGAGCAGGAAATTTTGTCCTCATCGAGTTCAAAACTGGGGAATTTCTGTGAAAGGCTGTCATTCGCAGTTGGAATTTCATAGCTCTTCATGTCATTACTAGAACCTTTAATCAATAAATGATTTTAGTTAGTTTCATAAAACTAAGTGTTTTAAAACTTGTTTTTTTCTTTTTACTAAACTTTTTATTTTTCAAATGAGCACGAATATTTAAACTCAAACAGTTGACACAAAAATTTTATTTCTAATTGTAAATTTATACTTATTCAACAACATAAACAACCTACTGTTCATCGTATTGAAGATTTCAATTTGCTTGTCTCCGTCCGCATTATTGTTTTGACAAAATTCCTCGTTTGTAGGAGACATGTAGGTTGTATCTGTGGCATTCAGATGCGGAGTTGTCGGCATTGACTGGCTCGAATACAAGCTCATCGTTTCATCTGTAGTTTGTGATGAGACTTGTAATAAAGCTAGTACAAACAAAAAAAAGTTAAAAGATTCATTTGATTTTAGGTAAAAAGAATAACACTAGGTATTTATTTACTAATGCATGCACAGAGAATTTAGTGAAATAAAATGTTTAATTTAAAAAAAGTACTTCTCATAAGCCATTGAAACACTTTGTTTGTATTTATAAGTTTGTATAAATTTGCTAGATGAACTGTGAACACTCACTGTCAGAATCGGTGTTGCTTGTTTTAGGTAAACCTTTGTCCCCTGAACTTTCTTGTTTTCGTGCTAGTTTTTTGATCTTTATGGAAGAAAGTATGGTAATAATGTACTATAATATTATTAATTATTTTAATAACAATTTAATTACATGTTGAGAAGTTTTTAGACTATTATATAAGTTGAGATTTTATAAAAACTATTTTCCTTTGTCAGTACTTATTCTAAATTTAATTTTTGACAAAGTCTATTTATAACTCTGTGCAATATGTTAAAAATCACAAGAATTAGTGTTTTATAAGCAAAATACTGCTTATAAGAAACATAAAAAATATGGTCTTTAAATATTTACTTTTTATAGTAAATATACTTAGTTTTTTAAGGGCTATATTTTATCGAAGTATTTTATACAAAAAGTTTTTTAGTTTTATCAAAAAAAGTTGGTAGTAATTAAAATCAATGTTTTTTTAGAGGTTTACAAAGTATGTACTATATAGCGTATGCTTAATATGAAAGCTTGACATTTTGAGAAGTTTACGTTATACTTACTTTTGCTCGTTGATTTTGAAACCAAACTTGAACAACTCTCGGACTCAAACCAGTTTCGTTTGCTAAAGTTTCTCTTGCCTAAAATATTAAAATAGTTAATAAGTTTTATATTTAAATACTAAATGTTAAATTGTTCAAGTTTATTTTACACTTAGTAGTTTTTAATGCTCAACGTAAAAATACAGTTATATACCCTATTAAAATTATTAAACCTAATAAAATAAATTTACTAAAAATCTTAACCAGAAAAATATTTAATAAAAACCTAAAATTTACATTAAACTTGATTTATATTTTTACAAATGATGTTGATCAATATTTATGAATGTTTAGTTCAAAAAAACTTTTAATAATATTAATCTTTTTTTTTTTTTAATTGTTTAGCTTTAGTAGAATTATATGAAACAGGTCGTAAGATATTACTAGTCTTAAAATTATTTCTAAATGAAAAAATAAATTAGCTATAGTAAAATTATATGAAATAGGTCGTACGAAGTTATTAGTTTTAAAAATATTTCTAACTAAAAAAAAAATTTGCTATACGAGAACTTTTATAAAGAAGAGGTAGTAGAACGTTGCTAATATAAATATATTATTTTTAATTATTAAACATTCACTTAAGTCATAAATGTTTTGTTTATTACTTTATAAATTTTCGTAACTTGAAAATGTTTTAAGTATATTATAATGTTTGAAATAGCTTAAGTTATGATACATACTTGCAAATAAAAAAGTTTAATAAAGGAAAGTACTTAAATAAATTCTGAATTTCTATCTAACTTAAACAAGAAAACATCACTTTTAAAATTAAACCAGTTTTTAAAAACAAACAAAAAATGCTCCCAACCTTTCTAGTGGGTTTCTGTGATACTTGAAATGCCGATTTGAACTTTCTACGTTGCGCTGTGGTCAGAATTGTCCTCAGTCGCTTCACTCCTTCCTGCTGGCTCCTTGGATCGTCTCCTCCGTGTATGAACATACTCATGTCTCCGTGTGTATCCTCACCTACATTCCTGTACCTCGCATCAAGAACGTTGCACGAGTTCTCTGTTTGAAAAATTAAGAAATGTTTTTAAGACTGAATGTTAGCTTTTCTGAAAAAGATTTTGATGTTGTAAGCTTAAGAAGTAGTAAAAAAATTAAAACTTCTAAAGTAACGCATTTAGTTTGATAAAATACTCCATAAAGGTTTGTGGCATTGTTTGTGAAGATTGTGTTTTACACATTTGAAAAAAATATACTTGTTGAAACCAAATATTAAAAAAAAAATTTAAACAATGCGTTATCAATTATAGAACCTGCATCTGACATATTTGAAGATCCTGCTTCGGTCTGTTTATTAACGCAGGTTGATTGGTTCATTACAAAATTACATGAGAGACAGGTAATAAGGCCATCATTTTCATCTCGTTTGCAATACTGTTCTCCAGGCTGTTTGTAAGCAAGTTTTTAACAATTTAGTTCCTTAAAAATTAAAGATTTAAGAAGTGGAAACGAATTTAACTTATACTAACTTTTTTATTCAAAATTTTGTTTAAAAGTTAAACAAATATTAAAAGTCTTTTAAAACTTTAAAAAATATATATTTAAGTAATTTTAGAAGTATTTAAATAATTTGTAATAAGTTTCAAAGTAAAATGTTTGTTAAGCTTTAATTATAATCAAGAAAATCACACCAAATAACAAAACAAGTATTTCCGAACAATAATAAAACTTTTTAATAAAAATTTATTGCAATTCACTCACCTTCATCAGTCGGCTGCATAATTCGCAGGAGAAACATTCAACGTGAACGGGGCCGGGAAAAACCTTGGAGTTGGCGGCTATTGGCTGGCAGCAACGTTTGCACAGCTTCAACCTGTAAGTTGAACGTTGAATGTTTATTCTCCACGTTTGTGTGAAGTTTCAATGTTTATTTTTAATAAAACTTGTGTGAATATGGAATGTTTACTTGTGTGATTTTAGCTTGTGATCATGTGCCGGTTTACTTTCTAGACAAGCGGCCTGTCAACTTGTGAGTGAAAATTTAATTGTTGTTGTTTTTTTTCACAAGTTTGCACAGCGCGACATGGCAAACAAAAATGCTGTCAGCTGTTAAAATTTTCTGTTGTTTTTAACAGCGAAGGTGTTTTACAGGTGCTCATATGAACTTGCCGAATTTTGAGACGAGCGACGTCGAAGCTGCATTGTGACGTCATAACACAGCAAGACAGCAGAGAAAAACTTATGAAGCGCCTTCACTGTTGCGACTATGGCTCGCATTGAAACACCTGCCGAGGTGACTAAAGCAAAAGTTTTCTCTCTTTGGAAAAGAAGCCGAAAGTTTTCAACACAGAAGTGGGACACGAACTTGTGAGAACGCGTCGACAGCTGGGTTGCCACGGTAACGAGGTACGCTTTCGTCCAAACACCGTTTTTCTGTCAATCAAATCGAAGATGCGCCTAAACACCTTTTCACGATGAAAAGTTACGGTAGCTTTGTCTGCCATTGTGACGTCACTGTGAGACGGGCGTGAAATTCTCCCATCTGCTGGACTTCGTGACTTAAGTGAACAGAAATTATTCAGCTGCTTTGTGATGATTGACGCAAATCTACAGAAGCAAAATACAAACTTTAATAAAAGAAATTGAGTGAGATGCACTTTCGTAATGGTGGATGCACGATGGGAACTTGAAAATATTTTTGAGTTTGTTGTTGGTTTCAATTTACGAAATAATTGTTGGTTGTATTAATTGTCTTTGCTTAATGCTAGTAGAGGCTGTATAAAGTCAGTCTAATGTGTTGTACTTACCATACACATGTAGATTGTAAAAATTGTAGTTTGAAATTTAATAAAAGTGATTTAAACAACTTATTAAATCTTATATGTGTTAAATTACCCAAACACAAATTTCTTCAATTTAAGAGACTTTCTCAACAAACTTGCAAAACAGTTCACAATTCTGCCCTCACTTTTGAAAGTCTCATGTGAAAATTCAGGTGAGAATCTCTCAGTGACAATTCAGTGGCGATGTGAAATTACATCAAAGCGTCAAAATTTTCCCATAAAAAATAAGTTTGACGTTTCACTATATTCGCAAAACTAAACCGACGAAATTTTTTATTTTCCATTGTTGATTTTATTTTACTTTAGCTTAAATTTGTTATTTCGAATAATAAAAAATAGTCATTGAATCATAATGAAGATTTCAATTTTTAAGAAGATAACAGTATTTTAAAAGAATTTATTTTGTTCGAATCTTTTTTTGTCATGAAATAAAAACATTGGTATCTATTTTAGGAGCTAATATAAAAATGTTTTACTTGTTTTCGCGTATATATTTATTTACAAGCATGATAAACTAAACATTATCATTTGTTTTAAATCGCTTTAAAACAACTATGCTTCATTCAATACAAAATCGTACCAACACTTTGATATATATATACAAAAAAACTCACTAAATTGTTTATTTATTTTTAGCAGTAGGCTTAAAAAAAAATAATAAAAGTCATTTACTGTGACAGTTTATACACAATTAATCTGTAAACTAAAGAAATTAATTGTGAAAGACAAACGACTTGCAAACGTGAATTTTTAACATGTTTAAGATTATTCTTTCAAAAACGGCCGACCTTACGAAAAGCACTGAATTTTTAAACAGCTCTAAAATGTTTTTAATCTTAAAATAGCTGCAAAGACACTAAAAATTTTGTTGCTCGGCTAAACACCACTTAGCACGCACTAATGTTTGTTTATTGTTTACACTCGGTTGTAAGTACACTCGAAACTTAAGAGTTATAAATGAAAAACTCAGGTATAAATGTATAGTAGAAAGCCTTCGTGAAAATTACATTATTACTTCACTTTTAATTTTAAATAAAATTCACAATAAAATGTAGACTGTTGTTACGCTCTATGAATTATTTAATTTTAATTTTAAAGTAATAGTTTTTCGGTACAATAAATTTAAAAATCATAAACTTTCTCAAAGTAGAAATGTTTGTGTGTTTTACTAAAATGATTAATTGACTATTAGATTACTTTTATGTTTTATTTGCCGATACGCTCCTAGTAAATAAATTTATTTCAGTTTTAATAAAAACAGAGTAAGAGTTTAAACTATGTAGTTCAAAAACTTGGCTTAAATTAGACATTTAGTTGAAAATTTTTTAAATTTGAAGATCAACACCAGGTAAAAATAGTCAAATTTTCAACTTTAATATCAAAATGTTTTAAAGGTACATGTGTAGCGCTGAACAGCTTAGCTTTAATTGTTTATTCTCATCTTGACATTGATAAAATAGAGGTTTGTTAATTCTGAAAATATCTAAGCTAGCTATTTGTATATTATTATTAGCTATGTAAACAACCGAAACTTTCTATATAGAAACTTTAATATTTAAAAAAATTAGCATACGAATTAGCTAGTTGCTTGCAAAATTAAAAAATAATTGTCAAATTAATCAAGTTAACATTTGATCAACAATTTATTTACACCTGCTAGCAATTTCCGGCTGATCCCAGAAATCTACACTAATTATATTCTAACAGAGATTAAAGTTGTGAGCTAATTTGTTTTCGGTTGCAGACGAAATAAGCTGAAAGTTTCGGCTAAAAGGTGTGAACGAGTTTTATTTCCTGTTTACTGTCAAGCTGGTCCAATTCAGACGCGGATTTGCCAAAACAAAGTTATTACAAAATAAATTCAATTAAGCACCTGAGGGAAAAAGACCTCACAAAATTCTACTTCAATACTTTTTGTATCGTCACATACTTTTTTATAGTAACTAACTATAGTTATAACAATTGAGTAAGTGTATACTTGCCATAAAAAAATATTTTTATCGATTGTGTAATTCATAATTTAGTTTTCTGCTAAAGAACTACTTTTCCTTTTTGAAATTCATTATGAAAATGCTTCTTCTTTAAAATGCATTATGTGTTTATTAAAAACTGCGTGTGGAGGGTTAATAATTTGATAGCAAGTTTAATTTTGGTTAAAAGTATTGGCCCTTAAGTTCAGTTTTATTTGGATGTTACTTTTTTGAAGCAGTTATGAAAATTTCTCGCCTCTGCGCAAAAAAATTAATCCGATCGAATTTCGATTTGTTAAATTTTCACCGGCTGCCGTTTGCCGCTTCTTAACGCAATTTGACCATTGACAAGTTTTGACGAAAATTATTTTGTTTTTCATGTGTTGAGTTTATTTTCGTAGTAGTCACTTTTTTTAAATAAACAGAACTGTGATATTAAATTCAGCTGACATTCTCAAATGGTAATTGAAAGAACACTGAGCTGAATTGAATTATAAAGTTTGCAAAATTGCGAGCTTGTAGCGTGTATGACAATGATGATAAAAATTATTGATATTTAAGTTAGTTTTAGCTGTAACATTATTTGTAACGGGTTTAGACATTCGAGTTGTAGTTATTCAATATAAGTGTGATCTAAGTTAGAAATAGATAATACTTATTAAACTTAAAAGTTTTTTGATAAGAAGTAAAAAAAAAACTAAAATTAAAATTGTATGGTGCTTTTTATAAAACTCACAAATAACTATGCAAAAAATATCTATATCGGAACAATTTAATCATTAGTGATTGATTTAAAAGTCACTTTAAAGCGAAGTTTAACAGATTAAGCATTTTAATCTGCTCTTATAATTATCTTATCTATACATCAAAGTTTCAAATGTCGTTAAGAGATTTGCTGATGACCAAAGTAGTAAATTTAACTTTGAACATGAAAATTAAGATGTTTCTAATCAATTTTTCTCTTGAATTTGAAAAACTCGAAAAAAAAAGCAACAAAAATCTTAACTCAATCAAATTTCTTTGCAAAACTATTCTATAGACACTAAAAAAAATTTAAAAATGTTCAAATTTTTATCGTTTTCTTTCATTTATTTAATTATTAAGCAATCATTATCAAATCAAAGCAAAAATTTAAACAAATCTGTTAGTGAACAAACATAACAAAATAAAAAAGAAAAACTAGCAAAATGTATGCTAAACTAAAAATTAAGTCAAATGTATATTTATTTTTAAAGTTTAACTTCATATTACCTTGTGTAGTGTTGATGACAGTAGATGTTCCCCTTTCTGACGTAACACTGGCTAACTAACTTTTGCTTGCACACACAGCACACCAAGCAGCCCTCGTGCCAGTTTGATTGGTCAATTTTGAGGAAACACCGGTCTCTGATTGGCTTGTTGCATCCCGCGCAGTAATGGACGCAGCTGATTGGATGTTCCTGCTCCATTGATGCTGATTCATTTGGTGAGGTTGTTGAGCAAAGTGATGAGAATATTTTTTCTTTCACTATTAAAATAAATAAGTCAGTCTTTTTTATTTAAGATTTAGTGCTAAAAACGTATTTTAATGCCACAAAATAATACAGTAAATTAAAAAAAGAGAGAATAAAGCCGTAAGAAATTTACAGATCTACAGTCTCTTAAGATTACAAATCAAACATAGCTTTATCATTTTAAGTGTTATGAAATGGGCATATATGAGAACTACTTAAAGTGATTAAAGAGTGTTAGCAATTAATTTGTCATGATTTACTAAACGTTCACAAACCACATAAAATTATTCACATCATTCTCAGTAAACAAATATTGCTAAAATTAGACTTTAACTTGAAAAAAGTAAAATCTCTTAGCGCCGATTTCTTAGCATAAACAAGTATCTGTGGTACTTTAGATTAAAAAATAATCTTACTTTTCAAACAATGTGCGTCCATTGTTGCTTCCATTTTTATATGACTGAAGGACTGAATTGATGATATTTTGAATGTTGAAATTACCATGTTACATTGAACTGAAAAACATACTTGTAATTTAAACAACAAAAGATAAGTACACAGATAGAAAATGACCGATTTAAACGCTAAAAATACTATGCTGTTTAAAAGTTTGTAATTTATATATATAGAAATGTTTTAGACAGCCACTATACAAGATTTTAGCCACTCTATTTCACCAATTTTTTTTTTTTTGTAGTTTTAAATTTTATTTTTATAAAGGTTTTTACAACATAACAATAACAAAATAAGCTGTCTTTTTTTATATAAACACGACGCAACCAACACTTATTTAAAACAAAGCATTTAACAATTAAAAAACGAGTCTTTGGCCACTATCTTAACCTAAAGGAATAATTCAAATTAATTTACAATAACATGTCTTTCACAAAAATGTCTTCACAATAACATGTCTTTCTTGTGTATATCGCGACACTAACAGAAACCATGACAACAAAACATGATGCGTAAATTAGCTGACTTGTAGCATAATTTAGTTATTCGTTTTTACATTTAGCAAACTTAATAAGACCGCACAAGCTGCTTTTGAGAGCAAAATTTCAATGTTTTCTAACTTGGGATATCTAAAAAACAAAATAACAGATATCAAAAAAATTGTTACATGATGTATTGTATTTAGTCCTTTAAGTAATGTACAGTTTACGTAATTAAATTATGGTAAAAAAGTAGAAGTTTAATTTTTATTTGAAATAGTATAACAATAAACAATAAGAAAAAATTAAAAGAATTATAAGTTTTATATACAGCTACACATTACTATAACTAATTAAAGTTATAATAAGCAAAACCAAGCTTACAAAAACAACTACAAACGTTTACATCTTGTACATAATGTTTCATAGAAAATTAAAGCTTTCGTAAACTATAAAACAAGGTTATATGATGAAAAATATGATTATATACATTGGAATTAACTTTTGATATTCTGAACTGTAACACTAAAAACAAATACTTATTATTATTTACAATCGAGTCTTATTTAGTCTGTCTTCATACCGTTTTAATATATTTTGACAATTTTTTTTTTCGCAAAAATTTAATTTAATGGTACATAAAAAATAAAAATGGTCAAAAATATTTTATTCTTAACGTAAGACTTCATATTGCAACACTTAATAAATGATAGCTTTCGTTTTTTACAAAAAGTACTAACTATAAAGATTAGGTTTAAATGCGTTAAAAAAAACCCTAAATTTTGTATTTGTCTTAAATTACTTGTCTTATCCAAAATACTTTTTTCAAAACGTTTAAATATAAACAAACTGTACACGTTTTCTTAGCCTTCTAAACGAGAATGATTCTAGCCCTAATTTATTCAATTAAGTCATAAGCTTTATTAAATACTTAGTAATTAAGGTATTGTATAACTTCTTAACTATACAGTTAAGAGTGTTTTAATTTTTGATTTAAAGATGTATTGACTAATAAAATTCTCTTTAAAAAAATACTCTAAGTAACATATAAGTAATCAAATTTCTAATTTATCTAGTTTTAAAGATTTTGTAACAGATATGTTTAAAAACAAATTTATAACTTATAAAGAGTAGGGTTAAGTTATAAAGCAAAAACACTGTGTAAATTTTTTTAAAATTTCATAATTATGCTACGTTAGCCCATGAGTATTTGATAAGCAATTTAATAAAAGATTTTATAAGGTAAACATGTTAACCCCGGATAATTATTTTTGTTGACCTGCAAGCGAACATGCTAATTACCACTTGTAACAGTGTTTTGTTCGTCATTACAAAGTGAAATTTCTCCTTTGACAGCAATCAATCAATGTTTGTCATTGCAGTTAACACGTTTATTTTTAGACTCAGTTGCTTGATAACTGCATGCTTTTGTTTTTGCTTTGTTTTGAAAATTATACTTCATATAATGTTGTATAAAAAACCAAAGTGTTAAAAATGTTATAAATAGACATTTATTTAATCTAATGTTAATTTTTTTCTTGTTTTTCTAATCTTAAAAGAAAAACTTTATAGTGGTAAAGATACTGTACATCGTTTTACCTTGAACATCTCAACAACAACAAAATTAAAAGGAGTTTTTCATATTTCAACGACAAGACAATGTTGTAAAACCACACTGAAGAGTTTAAAGAAAGGTCACGTTTGTAAGCCGAAAATGGCTCAGAATGTTATTGAAAAGGGGAATCACCGTGACAGAAATCATGTTTGAATGATGTTTCCCACCAATATTTTTATTATGCACACAGACACCGTTGTAACACTGCACACTGTTTTCTCGTTTTTATTATAAAGTTTGCATATACAACTCAATAAAAATAACTAAAAGTAATGAAACTTAAGCTGATAGGCAACTAAAAGTACACAGTAAATTATTTTCTATATAAAACTATGCATTAAACTTTAATTTTAAGATGATGAAAAATTAAAAAAAAAATTATGCAAACACTTAGCTATTATACATTAGCAAAAAAAAGTGCTAGCTAAATCTTAGCAACATAACATTTTTTATGTTTTAACAAGATACTATTTGATACAAAATAAATTAAAGCTGAAAAACGAAGAAAAACATAAAAATATTTTTTTTGCTTTCAAAGACTATTTTCTAAAGCTAAATAGAATAAAGTTTAAATTTTTTAAGCTAAACAATATATCCTGCTCGTAAAATTTTTATCAATAATTAAAAATAGTCTTTCACAAAACGTTTTACCTAACTTTAATGTGTATTTTAAATAGTCAAAACTTTTAAGATAATCGACAGGAAACAAAATTTCCAACAACAAAGAACAATACATGCTTCTAATCTTTATTTTTGTATAATCCTCTTATTTTAATTATCTTTGGATTTGTTTTTGTTTTACTTGTTTAGATTCATGCTTAAGATTTGTTTAAAGGAATTGCTAGAATTAAGATTCAAAGTACACGATACTTTATTAATATAATTACTCGACTAAATAATTGTTTTTATTTGTTCTACACTTTTTGTTGAGAAATAAAAAAAACTTAAAAAAGTCTTCTTAAAACTTTATCACTTAAATTGGTAGATTTTGTTACTTACACACTTGTTTAAATTAAATATTTCGCCCGTAAGGGAATATACAAATAGCTAGTTAATAAATATTGATTAACATTACAGTTGGTGATTTTAAACATAACTTCCATTTAAAAAATAAAATATTATTATCATTATTATTATATTGTTTATTGTGCAATGTTGGACTCAGGCATCAAAACTTGAGCCACTTAAACAGGACACACAAAAAGAGAAAAAGAAAATAAACTTATATTCAAAACTTTAAGATAAAACTAGTTTGCAAACTTTTTCATAACCAAAACAAAAACAAAATAAAACTAATTGTAATGTTTTCACGGTAGCAAAACAAAAATTACTAAAATGAGTTTTGTAAAAAATAGATCGATTTATTTGTTTTTAGTATAGTCTAATGTCTTGTAAATTCTCGCTACAAACAAACTCAAAACTAAAAAGATTGTAAAACAGAATAACTAAATATAAACAAAACAAAAATAGTTACTAAATTTTTGTATAAAAACTTTCAAAAAGACTCAAAATAACTTTTAAAACTGTAAAATCTTTTACTTTTTACTAAACCAAAACGCTTTGTCAAAGTAAAAATTTTCAGTTGTATTTGGAAAGTTTGCTTCAAACTTTTGACTGAATTCATTTTTATTAAATTTCCTATCTCATTTCTCACTTACTTTCCTCTTTCGTTTGTCACCTTTTTTTTTCAAAAGTTCTCTTGTTTTAATAAACTTGAGATCAACTTACAAAAACTTTGTAAAATGAACAATAATAATGTTCTGTAATTATAACTATTAAGGATCTACAGCTAATGCTACTATTTTTTATTAAAGTAAACCTATGAATTTAAATTGTTTAACAGTAACGCACATTCAATTAATTATTTATAGAATTTATTCATCATCTAACGTAATATTCTGTTGACACAGTTTACCTAAATAGGGTGTCTTTACATTTTTTTTTTTAAATAGAAGTGAAGTTAACAAGCAAATACACTTCTAAAGGCAGTTTTACTTTACTTTTTTCATGTGTAATATAACTCAAACTATTTTATCTTGTTATTTACTGTTATTTTAAATTATTTTTTTACTAATATTATCATTATGTTTGGTTTTATTTTTAGCTAGTAATTGAATTTTATAATAATGAAATTTATACTTAAGCTATATAAATAAACTATAGTATACTACCAATATAAGTTTATATTTTTATACCAAGTTGTTTACAGTCGTGTTACACTGTTAAGGCATGCAAAAAAGTTTTTCTAAAATTAACATCTAAAATAAAAAAGAATATCTTTACGGCTGTTTGCACACAAAACTAAAATAACTAACTCAAAAATCAATTTAAAATCGTTTTATAAAACATAGTAAATGTAACTTAGTTTCAATAAAAACTTGCTGAATTAATTTTGTAACTATAGACATTACCCGACAAAATTTATTCTAGAATCGATCATAAAAAGATCATAGGCACAAAATAATCTAACAAAAGAGCTTTCTAGCGCAAGTCAAACATCAATATTTAGTTTTTTTTTTTTTCGCCACATTTTTGTCAACAATATCACTTATTTTAAAACAGAAGTTTTATATTTTACACGTTAAAAACGCAGTAAGAACTTTCATGAGTCAACATTTATTTGAAGCCGTTTCAGCTGCTTGTGACCACGAAAGTTTCAATATTTTAATCAAAGATATTTTAACGACCTAAGTAAATAGTACAAGGGGTTGAACAATACATCTTAAGCATATCGAAAGTGCTCAAGTAACCCTCGAAGCGACCACTTGAGCACATAAGTCTCAATGATGACACAAGTACCAGCGGTATGTATGTGTATATGTTGTCTATTTCGAGTTAGGGTTCATTTCTTAAGCTTTCATTTTTTCAAAAATATTTTGCAAACAGTTTAGATTTTTGAGTCATGACATATTTTCTTTGTTTTGGTTCAAAACTTTTATTTTAATTAGTTTGTAGTTTTTTGCTTTTGAAAATGTGTAGTGAACATATAAAGAACCAGAATAAGTTTATCAAAAGTGGACTTTGTACAAACAAATGTATATAACACACAAAAAGTTTATCTAAGTTTGTATGCTTTGTTTAGAGTGTTATTACTTTAAACAAAGTCAAAATAAAATAAATTTAACCACTATTTTTGATAATTTTGAATAAAATCTGGCAGCATAATTAATTTAAATAACATATTTAAAGTTATACAATGCTACAGTAAAACCTACATTATGCTAACGAAAATTCTTTAAACTGCTTAAAAAATCGAAAGTTTAAAAAGTTTAAATGCTTTTAGTAAAGTAATAAAAAAATTTAAACTTCATGACTATAAAATATCGATGCTGATATTTTTAGTTTCAATTATCAAATTTGATCCATGAATTTAAGAATACTTATTTATATTTTGTGACATTTAAACTTATAGGTTAATTTACATAGTGGTATTTGACAAGTATTAAATTAATCAGTTTATCTGAGATAAAATATTAATTAAAAAAAATATATATATAGTCTTTTGTAAAACAGTAGAAATGTTTTTTACTATGTTAAAGTAGTAAATTATTTAATACTTAAAAAAGACTTTTTATACTTAGTATTATTATCAAATAGGATTTTAAAAAAGAACTGGTTTCAATTTAATTACATTGTTTTCTCGCTTCGGGCAGCAAAACAGCAAGAAAAAGCTTTGAACTTCGTTGATACAATTCTGTATCGAAAGTCGACCACCGTAAAGCAGAAACTCTCAACAAATTTGAGCTTGAGAGATTAACTTGACAGTTGAAACAACTTTAACATAAGTGCCACCTACCTGCATGAGTGACATCTCAACTTTATCGCCACCAATCGGTCGCCACCGGTGACATGACAACCAAACAAAATCCAATTAAATAAACTCTTATTTCCATCTATGAGAAATTCGAAACTAACTTGTGTGTGTATTTGTGTTTGTTAGTACAATTAGTGAAAAATTCAACTGACGTTATGTATTTTTCTCAATAGTTTTTTTTTAACGTACAACAAAATAATTTACTGTGATGTTTAAATTGTTTAAAAGTTAAAAAGTAAAAAAAAATAGGGTGTAAGTTTGAATTTTGTAAATTATTAAGTTAGGAAAAGTTAACTAAAGATCAACTGTCAGTTTAATTAATGAAGCTAAAGCAAACATTTATTTTGAAACTATCTCTAAATTTGTGTTCGAAAATCAAATATAAGCTCCCCTTAAAAAAATTCAGCAACATACTCATTTTGAAAATTTTAACAAAGCCAAAAATTGTTTTCAGTAAATAAGTTACGACCACCTACGCTCACAACAGTTTATCTTTTTATCTGATAATTTGCTTCTTAAGCAACGTATAAGCACATCAGCAACTTTGCAAGTACTTAGCAGCCCGACGATTTTACGCTGTTATGAAAAACAAAGAGCTGGAGATGTTATCGCGCCATTCATTGTAGTAATTTCTTGTCTATCTTTGTGTTAATCACAACGGGTATTACTTACGTCTCATCAGTGAAACTGTCATTTGTGAGATCTAAACAGCTGTTAACTTTGTACACGGTTTTTTACGACCAATTTATCCTCTTTTTTTTTGTTAAGCTGCAGAAAAGCGAGTTTAGCAGCTAACTTGTACTCACAAGCTCAAGTCGAAAGATAACTATCAGGGCGGCGAGACGGCGATTTGAGAACTAGCTGTTATCTGAAAATAGCAGCGGGCACAGCTGTGTTCTCGGTATCGAGCAAAAGGGGATTAGCGCTTATCTCACTACTCGCGCATTCAAATCTTACATCAGAAATGAAGCGGGTGTCGGGTACTTTTGACCATTTTGTTGTTGTGACGTAATAGAGCAGGCCTGAAGGAGAAGTTGTTTGATGACCGGCGATCGACCCTTTAAGACAATTTTATTTTGGTCGATGTGTGACGACCAGAGATGAAAGCGGTGCAAACTAAGGTAGCATTTAGTTAGAATTACATGCTTAGTGCGTTATAAAGAGACCACCAACTTTTCAGTATTCTAGAAATGATTGCTATTTCGTATGCTGGTGGTTGTTGCCTGTTCATTTCGTTTTTATATAATCTTTTTTTGGGTTTTTTATAGTTTTACTTCAATGGCTTGCATTTACAAAAACCTTTTTTTTTATTAAGATGATTTTGAGATAGTAAGTGTCCTTCTTGACGCAAATTTCGATTCGTAGAAAATTCGTAGAAAAGCAATGTTCGAACAAGTCAATCTTACAATACGCCACAAAGTACAAATTTAACATTTAAAAACAAGGCAATGTTGTTATTAATATTTACCTAGCTCTTCAAACAACCTCATACAAGCAACCTCATAAATAAAAAATTCTATATGAAATATAAAATTTACGCTTCACTTACATAAAAATGTATATATAAAATCTTGTTTAAAGCTGTATACTACAAAAAAAATGTTACTAAGCCTTTATTAAATAGAATTGTGAGTTTTTGTTTATTAGTTTTATCGTAGTCGTTGTGAATGTTTTGCGCCTCCAATTGTGAAATTAACACTTAGTTTTGCTTAATTTACATAAGTAAAGAAAAATAAGTCTATAGTTTTGTAATTTTTTAAAGAAAAATATACTTAAAAACTATTGAAAATAGATATTTGTTTTGGTCTGGACTGTTGTTTTGTAATTGTAGTGTTTGTCAAGTTGTAAACATTTTGCGCTTTCAATTTTAAAATTAGTGTTGTTGTGTTACCTTAACTTGTTTATATTTTAATAACATATAGTTATACATGTAAAAAAGCTTATAAGTCTTTTTAATAGTTGTATAGAAATTTTATTGGTAACTAAGTTAAAGCTTCCTTTATAATTAACTTTCTAGTCTGGTATTTTTTTTTACAGATTTCAGATTTATCGATATACCTAATTATTCTATGGAAACCTTTAATTGTTGCTCTTAAAAAGAATGACTGTTCGGTTTCCTACAAATAAAACTCACTTTAGTTCAAGTAACTATAACGTTTAGCGCCGCAAAGAGTAAAATTTTGTTGCAAATTAGATAACCGGTATTAATTCTAATCATTCGAGCCTCGTACCATAGAACACCTCTAAAAATGGTTTGATGTTAATGCATTTACGGTGAAATTTAAATCTTGTAGAGCAAGTTGTTGTAGGTGGGAAAGGTTTTTTGACAATTAATTTCATTAATATAAATAATTGCAATTTACATTGAAGTTTAAGATATAAAGTTAAACACTTGTCTTATAGCTTGAAACTTATAAAAATACGTAAAGGCAAAAAATAAAGATTTTTATAGAGAACTAATACAAAAGTACCATTGCGTAAAACCATGTAAGTTTTGTGTTTTGCAAAATGTGTTAAAATGTATATAGAAATTTGTAAAAGGTCAGTATTGAAAAAATTAAAAAAAGTTTAAAAACGGTATCATTCAAAACTTAATTCTAGATGAGTATTGCAAAATTTCTAAATTTTACATAAAACACTTTTTATTTTCTTTGATTAAACAATTTTTTTGTTAAACAACTTTAAAAAAGATTTTTAAATAGTAAAAACTTCTTATTTTACAATTAACGTCATTAAATGGTTTACTTACATTAATTTTTACACAAACAACCAAAACAGAAGGCTATATGTGATAAAAATGATAAAGTTTTCATGTACGGATAGTCAATTTATTTAAAAGTTGTCTTCTAAACTTCATAACTAAAACTATCATACTAAAATCTAATACAAAAAGATATACTCTCAGTTTATTTACATTTGAAGCTCATAACAAAATTTTAAATTAATATTTATATGCATATTTAAGATTGTGAGAACTTGTATACAACGTAAGAGCCAAACATAATGTGAAACTTAAGTTGAAGATATTTACTTAAATAGTTTATGAATGTTGTAAAAAAAAAACGATAAACGTCAAAACTTAAAAGCTAAAACCAAGCTTGATTATTTTGTTTTATACATACTTTTTAATTTGTTTCACAGTTTTATTTTGTAACTTCAAAACTTTCATTTTTGTGAAAAATCGCTTACTAACGACTATTTTGAAAGTTATATAAACATTGAGATAAAAGTTATCTGCAAAGTTGAGTAACTTTTATTGAAAACATCATATTTAACGCTTCGTTTTTAGTATACAACTAAACTGCTCTTAGCTTTTCTGTAATTATCCATTAAAAAAGTATAGAGTAAAAGTAATAAATATTGCACACTCGTTTTCGTTTTATATCTAATATTTGAGCATGACACTACCACATAATTAGCAAAAGTAATTCGGAAAGCTATAAATAAATAAATGAAAACATTATTACATTGATATTTAGTTGTATACTTTTACAGCCTAAAGTATAAAAAAAAAACAACATCTATTTCTGATATTTTTATATTTGAAAAATTATATCAATATGATAACAGTTTTTTTGATAAACAGTTTTATTTACTATTATAAATCAGTTCATATTGTATCAAAGAAAAATCCTTCTAATTTTATCAAGACACATGAACAACTACCGTGAAAAGTAAATCATATGTAACCGAAACTAAAAATAATTAAGAAGCATAAAATACTATATAATGAAAAAATACAGTGATGTTCCTGTGAGTTTGAATTTTATACCGAAAAACACTGTTTTCAATATGCAAAATTGAAATTTTGAAAATTTTGTTTAAAAATACTCTGTTACTTATTAAGTAATAATGAAAAACTATTTTTAATTTAATGTTTTTCATGTTCACTGAAATTAAAAAAAAAAAAAAAAAAAAAAAACAAACAAAATACTAATAAATATAAAAAAATGCGAAAACAAAGAAATATATCATGAACCTGTTTAGAGGGCAGTGTCTAAAAAAGTAAAAAATAAAAGTGTGAAAATCACATTGTAGCAAATGTTTTAGAAAATATATCTGTAATGGTAGCTTGCTTTTTAGGTCTAGCAGACACTTTTTATTGTTAATATTTTTTTATATATACTTTGAAAATTATCAAAAGCTAAATGTAACTTTTCATAATTCTTACAAACAGCAGCTTTCATTTATACTGAATGAGTAAATTTCGTACACTTAGATAATAAGTTGTTAAAAATAATGAAATAAAACATTTATTTATAAATTATTGGTATATTGAGTTTCACTTCCCGTTGAGTCCGTGATTTTGAGTTTTGTTATGAGAACTCAAGAGGAAGACTATTGTACATTAACATCAACTTGTCCATCGAGTTAGTTTTAAAACTTCGCTTGCTGCGTTTATTTTCTACACTGGAGGCTGCTTTAACTTCGCACGGGTTCGAAACCGCCAAACCTTCATGGTTTAAAAATTCAGCTTTATTTGACGGCTTGTTATATTTCGGTCCCTGGATGTAGTGAAATTCCTTGCAGAAATCTCGTGAAAACGAGCTTTCGTTTGACCACTGATGCAGTTTGCTAGTTGGTGCGGAATTTGAGCAAGCCATTTTGTCCTCATCGAGTACAAAATAGGGGAGTTTAAGTAAAGTGCTATCATTCACAGCGGGAAATTCATAGCTCTTCATGTCTGTAGGAGAACCTTAAACACATATTTTCAGTTAGTTTCAGAAAACTAAATTTTCTTAAATTTGATTTCAGTAAAAAGAATGCCTAAGTAGCAAATCATTATATTAAAAACTACCTTAAATTTACTTGAATTAAAAAAATGTTTATTTCTATTAGACTTTAAGATAATTGATTCAGTTTATTTGTTAACTACATTATATATTTTGTAAGTCAGAAGAATATGTAAATGAGTGATCTATCAGATTTTATTTTAAAACTAGTATCCGGCCGAATACTGATTGTGATTTTGTTTTAAAATGAGGGTTCAGCCGAGTCCTATTGATATCTAGAAATTTTTCGTAAATCTAATAAATTTATTTCAGAATTAGTCTTTAATACTGTAAAAACTTTTTTGCTTGTGGCTTATTACAAACTCAAGAATATCTAATGCAAGTTTCAAATTATTCCGTAAAATCCAGTGAAACTTTCAAAATTTACCCGTTTTACCAAGTACAACGTCCAAAATTATCCTGCCATATTTAGTAGAGTTTTAAATAGTTAGTCGTTGTATTAGATTAAATTTTAAAACTCCCTCAAACATGTCTATTATTTTTTTTCTGTACCTTCACTGGTCTACCTTACCCATAAAAATTATGTTCTGCGCGGATCTGGATATCTTAAAGTTAAATTTATTTGGTTGTTGGATCCGGTAGATCACTATGTAAACTCAAACAGTAGACCCAAAAATCTTACTTCTAATTGTAAATTTTTACTTATTTGACAAAATAAACAACCTACTGTTCATCGTATTGAAGATGTCAATTTGCTGGTCTTCGTTCGCATTATTGTTTCGACAAAATTCCTCGTTTGTAGAAGACATGTAGGTTGTATCTTTGGAGTTCAGATGCGGAGTTGTCGGCATTAACTGACTTGAATACAAGCTCATCGTTTCATCTGAAAATTTGTGATGAGTCTTGTAATAAACATGTTCAAGCACGAAACTTAGTTTAGTAAAAAGATGGTTTATATTCCTCTGGAAAATAATAAATTTAAAAAAGGAATATAGACACACGGTTTAGTAACCTGATATTTGTATTTTTTTAATTAGGCATATGTTGAACTTATAAATCATATACAACGTGTTTATTAAGCAAGTATTGTCTGTATATAAGTTTATTATAAAACGTTACGTTTTTTTTACTTGAACAGCTTTTTAATTATACATCAAGTTTTTTATTTATGAATTATTAGTCTATCTCTTATTATACTTCCTTAATTTTGCCTAGTTTATTACTCATGTATTTTCTGATTAAACCTAAAATTGTTTACTTACTAAAAATTTAATATAAAATTAGTTGCTAACATTAGTAATTGATAAGGTTTAGCTTAAGTATATCTTTGTTTGCTTAATAAAATGTTTTTGAATGAATTGTGTCTCAAGGTTCTGTATAAACGAAATAAACTTAAACTATTAAAAAAAAAAACACTCACTGTCAGAATCGGTGTTGCTTGTTTTAGACAAACTCTTGTCCCCTGACCTTTCTTGTTTTCGTGCTAATTTTTTGATCTGTGTAATAGAAATTTAATAATAAAACAGCTTGAAAAATAATCATATTATATGTTAGTTATATTGCCATATTTATATATTATATTTAAGTTAAATATACTTTTATAGGTCCTGGACAAGACGTTAAACATATTCAAATAGTGTATGACTCGTTAAACGAAAATGTTTTTCTACATTAGGTCATCGTTCCAATTTTTTAAACACCCCCTTTTTATCGTTTATTAAAATTTAAGTTTAAAAATCAGATTGACAGTTTATTAAAACAATAAAAAGTTAATGATATCTAGATACTGAGAAGTGTATTAAAATTAAACAAGTAGAGTTTTATATAAAAGAAAACAGAGCTCGTTTATCACTGCTCAATCTTGATTTGCTGTTTTTTGAAAACATCAATTTTAGAATCTGTTCAATATGTTTAATATTACAAGAACCAGTGTTTTTATCAGACGAACACTGCTTACAACTAATCAAAATAGAGTATGGGCTGAAACTAAGTAAGAACTAATTCCCTGTGTACTAAACAAGCTTGAGTTACAACTAAATCATTAATATTGAACGATAAATAATATGCCTATAAGTTTGGTCCAAGGACCTGGTGTACGAAAAATACTTTTAGTTATCGAGTCGTACAACAGAACAGTTTAATGTCATGTCCAGAACATTAAATTTACCAAACAAACATAAAGCTTAATTTTTATTTTCTTAATTTCTATTATAAAAAAATAGTGTCATAAAAACAGTATGAATACATAAAATATACAAAACAGTTTTGCACCAACGTTTTGCAGCAGGATTTAAACGTTTAGCGAAGTTAAAACACTATTTTTGTGTACAGAAATTGTTTAATAAATAACGATAAGTTTATCTGCTTAAATCATTGAAAGATTTATAAAAGCTAGAAAAGTTACTTGAGATAGTTGAATTCGAATTGTTTACTATAAAAATTCTATAAACTATATTTTCATATATACAAATAAGTTCAACTAACTTTTGCCCGTTGGTTTTGGAACCAAACTTGAACGACCCTCGGACTCAAACCTGTTTCGTTTCCTAAAGTTTCTCGTGCCTAATATATTAATAATAATTAAGAAATACACTTAGTTTAAAACTATGGTTGAAATAAGCAACTACTAAGCTAATTACAAGTGACGAAATTTAAAACATTTGATACTTTGTTAATTTTCACAAAAAAATATTGTTTTTTTGTTAAGTGTTTTTAAGAGTAGGTGGTAAAACCGGGGAACGGGTCACTTTTGCACGAGCGTCACTTTTGCACGAAGACACTTTTGCACGAGGGGACACTTTTGCACGAGCGTCACTTTTGCACGAAGGGTCACTTTTGCACGAGGGGACACTTTTGCACGGCGACTCTTTTGCACGAGCGACACTTTAGCACGAGGGGACACTTTTGCACGGCGTCACTTTTGCACGAAGGGTCACTTTTGCACGAGGGGACACTTTTGCACGGCGACTCTTTTGCACGAGCGACACTTTAGCACGAGGGGACACTTTTGCACGGCGTCACTTTTGCACGAGGGGACACTTTTGCACGGCGACTCTTTTGCACGAGCGTCACTTTAGCACGAGGTGACACTTTTGCACGGCGTCACTTTTGCACGCAGGGTCACTTTTGCACGAGGTGACACTTTTGCACGGCGACTCTTTTGCACGGAGGGTCACTTTTGCACGGTCGTCACTTTTGCACGACGTTACATTTGCATGACGACATTTTTGCAAAGCGTCACTTTCGCACGGCGTTATAATTTCACGGGTATACTTATGAACTGCAAAGTTTTAAATAATCAGTCAATTTTGAACGAAACTTCACTTTTGCACGCTTCTAATTTTTATTTTCTCGAATAAAAATATAAATAGATTTTTTTTTGTCAATCTAAATAATATTCGCTTTTAAACACAAGTTGTTTTGAATCAATAAAATGTTGTAGTTTTTTAATGAAAAGTTAATGTAAAGTTTTTATGAAGTTGTTGTTGCAAAAATTTTAAAGAATTTCGATTGAAGTTAAAATTTTTTTATCAAAATTATATTTGTGTTAGTAAAATTAATAAGTAATTTTTAATAACCGTTGATTTAATTTTAAGACTTAGCTTAGTTTATAATTCAATTTATTATATTAGCAGCACCTTCACTCTTTTAATAATGAGTCCTTTTTCAATGTATTTAATGATTACTCATCTAGCCAGTCTATTTTTAATGTCCTTGGAGCGTTAGGTTTTTATTTTTGTTGTTAATCAATGCGTTTAAATATTTGACGTTCATCGTTCTACATCAAAGCGTAAATAAGTATAAGTTTGTGCTTAACATTTTGCTTTTTATGTTAACCTATAAGTTTTATATCAAACTATGTTTTTATCTTTGTTTTAATAAATAAACTTCTTGTATTAATTTTATGTTTTTATTATGTTTCTTTCAGTTTAAGTGGTCTAGGTTTTGATGCCTAGGTCCATCATATGGACAATAAACTTGTAACTGTGTAGTAAAATATATAATATGACATAGTTGTTGACTAATATATTAAAGTTCAAAATAAACTAGAACAACTTACTTACACTCAAATTATTTTTTATCCTAGTTTCTAAATTAATTTTTTTTTTGTCCCTGGTATGATTTTTTTATAAATAATTATATTCTATCTTTCCTTAGTTTGTTTCTAACATTAACTTTTACTGTTTAAGATTTTAAATTTTTCATTTTTTGCCTTTAATATAAGTATGTTTAAAATTTGGTACTAGCTAAAGAACTTTTTACCAAAATGAAAAATTGATGTTCCGTAAAAAAAAATCATTGTGCCAAAATGTCGCTGGGCAAAATCTTCATCGTAAAAATGTGACGTTGTGCAAAAGTACCGTTGTGCAACAATGCTGCCGCAACAAATGTCGCCGTGCAGAAGTGTCTCCTCGTGCAAAAATTACGCCGTGCAAAAATGACCTTGCGTGCAAAAGTGACGCCGTGCAAAAGTGTCCCTTCGTGCAAAAGTGACCCTCCGTGCAAAAGTGTCGCCTCGTGCAAAAGTGACCCTCCGTGCAAAAGTGACGCCGTGCAAAAGTGTCCCCTCGTGATAAAGTGACGCTCGTGCAAAAGTGACGCCGTGCAAAAGTGTCCCCTCGTGCAAAAGTGACCCTCCGTGCAAAAGTGACGCCGTGCAAAAGTGTCCCCTCGTGATAAAGTGACGCTCGTGCAAAAGTGACGCCGTGCAAAAGTGTCCCCTCGTGCAAAAGTGACCCTGCGTGCAAAAGTGACGCCGTGCAAAAGTGTCCCCTCATGCTAAAGTGACGCTCGTGCAAAAGAGTCGCCGTGCAAAAGTGTCCCCTCGTGCAAAAGTGACCCTTCGTGCAAAAGTGACAGTCGTGCAAAAGTGTCCCTTCGTGCAAAAGTGACGCTCGTGCAAAAGTGACGCTCGTGCAAAAGTGACACCCACCCGGTAAAACCGTGACCGGATAATTTATGTCATATTTCAATGTTGAATCATCCGCATATATCATAAGTATTTCAGTAAGAATTTTATAATTTTTCGTAAAACAACAAAGTTTTTGTTTTATTGAATTAAAAAAAAATTATTAAAATATTTGAAATGTCTTAACTAGCATATCTAAATACGGATAGGTTTAAACTTAGCAAAAGAAACTTAAGAGTGCTCAAAAAACATTTGAAAGTTTCTCTTATTATACAATAAAACAAACAAAACAAACAATATAAACTTCACATATTTTATAATTGTACTAGTTTTTAAAACAATCAGCAAACATTTTCAACCTTTCTGGTAGGTTTCTGTGATACTTGAAATGCTGATTTAAACTTTCTACGTTGCGTTGTGGTAAGAATTGTCCTGGGTCGCTTCACTCCTCCCTGCTGGCACGTTGTATTGACTCCTCCGTGGATGAACATACTCATGTCTCCGTGTGTGTCCTCACCTACATTCTTGTACCTCGCAGCGAGAACGTTGCACGAGTTCTCTGTTTGAAAAATTAAGAACTATTTTCACTACTGAATGTTAGCTTATCTGATAATGATTTCAATCTTGTAAGCTTAAGAAGTAGTAATAAATTTACAATATTTAAAGTAATGCATTTAGTTTATTTTGATAAAACATTCCACAAATGGTTTGTGACATTGTTTGTGTAGTTTGTGCTTTACACATTTGAAATAATAATACATGTTGAAACCAAACATTTAGAAATAAATTCATATAATGCGTTTTCAATTATAGTAACCTGCGTCTGACACAGTTGATGATCCTGCTTCGGTCTGTTTATTAATGTAAGTTGATTGGTTCATTACAAAATTACATGAAAGACAGGTGATAAGACCACCATTTTCATCTCGTTTGCAATACTGTTCTCCAGGCTGTTTATAAGTAAACTAATTTGTTAAAAACTGGAAGATTTATCTAAAAGAAAAAAATATTAACTTCTACAAATTTTTTAGATAAAACTTTCCTCAAAACTTGTTATTTATTTATCCAAGTATTATAAGTCTTTTGAAATTTGTTAAAATATTAATTTTCAAGTAAATTTAGAAATATTTCATAAATTTGTTATAAGTTTCAAAGTTTAATGTTTGCCTTTCTAATAATCAACAAAATCACACCAAACAACAACACAAGTATTGCTGAACAATGCTGAAAATTTTTAATAAAACTTTATTGCAATTCACTCACCTTCATCAGCCGGCTGCATATTTCACAGGAGAAACATTCAACGTGAACGGGGCCGGGAAAAACCTTGGAGTTGGCGGCTATTGGCTGGCAGCAACGTTTGCACAGCTTCAACCTGTAAGTTGAATGTTGAATGTTTATTTTCCATAAAAGCTGTGTAAAAATCAAGTGTTTACTTTTAATAAAATTTGTCAATATGAAATGTTTACTTACTTGCTTTTAGCTTATGATCATGCGCCGGTTTACTTTCTAGACAAAGTACTTGTCAACTTGTTAGCTAAATTTCACTTTTTGTTTTTTTTAACAATTTTTCTCACTGCGCGACATGGCAAACAAAAATGCTGTCAGCTGTTAAAATTTTGTGTTGTTTTTAGTAGCGGTGGTGTTTTACAGGTGCTCATATGAACGTGCCGAATTCTGAGACAACAGCAGAAAGCGACGTCGAAGCTGTATTGTGACGTAATAACACAGCAAAATAACTGAAAAAACTTATGAAGCACGTTGCGCCTTCACTGTTGCGACTTTAGCACGCATCATAACACCTGCTTCGAGGTGACTAAAGCAGAAATTCTCTCTCGTTGGGAAGGAAGCCGAAAGCGCGTTACTTTTTACACAGAAAATTTTGTTGGCAGCGAAAAAGGACACGAAGTTGTGAGAACACGTCGACAGCTGGGTTGCCACGGTAACAAGGTACGCTTGCACCCCACACCGTTTTTCTGTCTATATAGCCGAAGATGCGCCTCAACACCTTTTTGTGCGAGTTTCACGATGAAAGAGTTACGGTAGCTTTGTCTGCCATTGTGACGTCACTGTGAGACGGGCGTGACATTCTCACATCTGCTGGACTTCTTGACTTGAGTGAAGAGAAATTGTTCTGCTGCTTAAATAGTTGTTTTCTGGTGATTGATGCAAATCTACAGAAGCTAAAAATAAACTTTCTAAAAAATTGAATGATATTCAATTTCGTAATTGGAAACGTGGAAAACAGTTGTTGGTTTATTTTTACGAAAGAAGTGTTTTTTGTTTCAAATGTTTTGCTTAATGCTAATAGAGCTTGTATAAAGTCAGTCTTAATGTTTTGTATCCACCATACACATGTAGATTGTAAAAATTTCAGTTTGATACATAATAAGTTGGTTAAACAACTTTTTAAATCTTATACGTGTTAAATTACCTAAACACAAAATTCTGGAATTTGAGAGACTTTCTCAACAAACTTGCGAGATAGTATACAACTTTGCCCTCACTTTTGAAAGTTTCATGTAAAATTTAGGTGGAGAATTTCTCAGTGACAATTCAGTGGCGATGTGAGAATCACATCAAAATTCCCACAAAAGTTTGACATTCAACTACATTCGCAAAACTGATTAGACGAAATGTTTTTAATTTTTCATGGTTGGTTTTATTTTACCATTAGTTTAAAGTTTGTTTTGTTGGAATAGAAATAAGATTAGGACTTAAATCATAACGAAAATTTGAACTTTTAAGAAGATAACACTAGTTCAAAAGAAGTTATTTTGTTTGAATCTTTTTTATGTCATGAAATAAAAACATTGGTTTTTGTTTTAGGAGCTAATAAAAAAATGTTTTAATGTTTTCGCGTATATATTTTTTTACAAGCATGATAAACTAAACTTTATCATCTGCTTTAACGCTCTAAACAAAATGTTGTTAAAGTGTTGCCACGATTTTATCGAATGCAGCATAATTGTATTTAGAGAAAAGTCTTGAAACATAGTTAAAAGCTTTAAAACAAAAGTGTTTTACAAAGTAAGCTAACTTAATATAAGTTCAAAAAAACTCACTTAAGTTGTTTATTTATTTCTAACATTAAGCTTGAAAAACTTTAAAAAAATCAGTCGCTTACGGTGAAATTTTATATACAATAAATCTGTAAACTAAAGGAATAAATAATTAAAGATAAACGACTTGCAAGCTTCAACTTTTTTACACGTTTATAATTTATTCTTGCAAAAACGACCAACCTTGAACGAAAAGCACTGAATTTTTAAACAGCTCTAAAATGTTGTGTGTTTGTCTTAAAATAGCTGCAAAGACACTAAAAACTTTTTTCTCGGCTAAACACCACTTAGCACGCATTAATGTTTGTTTATTGTTTACACTGAGTTGAAGTCATTTTAAAACTTAAAAGGTATAAATATATAGTAGAAAGCCTTTAAAGCTACTTTAGTACTAAGTTTCAATTTCAAAGAAAAGTCCACAATAAAATGTTGACCATTGATACGCTCTAAAAATTATTGACTGGTAACTTCAGAGTACTAATTGTTGGGTAAAATAATTTCAAAATCAAAAGCTCTTTCAGAAGTAGAATGTTTGTGTGTTTTACTAAAATGATGAATTTACTATTGAATTACTTTGATGTTTTATTCGCCGAACCGTTCCTCGTAAATATTTTTGTTTTAGTTTTTATGATAATAAAGAAAAAAATTGTACTAAAGTAACCTCTCACATCTTTACGCACTCGTGACGTTACGCACTTTCGTTTAGTTACGCATTTCAGAATTCTAAAAAATTCAAAAAAAAAAAATTTGGTTTTTTAATATTGTATAAATTGGGTTTACTGTATATTTTTAATTTAAAATATGTTTTTAAATGCTATCTCACCTCTATATATTTAGACTTTGTAAACTTATGTTCCTTGACTAATTGCTAATTATTTAGTTATACCTCAGTATATCAGAAATTATGTTAACAATAAGAGATATTTAATTAGAATTTTGAAATAAGTATGACTGTCTTAAATAATGAAAGTTTAAAACAAAAATAAATAATACAGCACTCTTGCCCTATATATGAATAAAGCAACACAAATTTTAATATAGACACCACACCATTTCTTAACTGTAAACAAATGCTTAAGTATAAATTAAATTTGCTAATAAGGATAGAATATAAATGTTTTGTATTAAATAAGTCAAATTTAAATAAGAATAAAGATTGAATCTACTTATAATTAAAATTTTTTTAAAAAATTCGAGTATTATTATTTTAAATAAATTAAATCCTTTTTTTAATAGTATATAAATAAGTCTACTTTTAGCTATATGCAATATCAAAAAACAGCCATTATAGAAAGTATATTTGGTACCTCTCGTATCTTCACGATCTCTCATGTCTTTACGCATTTTTTCTGTGGACACAATGTGCGTAAATAAGCGAGAGGTTACTGTAGTTAAAAAAACTTGGCTTAAATTAAATATTTAGTTGAACAGTTTTAATTTTGAAGATTAACACCAGGTAAATATTCAAAATATTCGAATTTAAAAATCAAAATGTTTTTAAAGATATATGTGTAGCGCTGTACAGCTTATCTTTTATTGTTTATTTTCATGTTGACATTGATAAAATTAAGATTTACTAATTACTTAAAACATCTAGGTATTTGTGTATTATTATTTGCTATCTAAACAACCTTAACTTGTGTTTAGAACGTTCAAACACTTTAAAAAATTAGCATACGAAATCGCAAGCTGATAAATAAAGTAAATAATTTTTTTTTAAGTTAATCAAGTTAACATTTTATCAAGAACTTATTTACACCTGCTTGCAATTTCCGGCTGAGCCCAGATATCTTCACTAATTATATTCGTTCTAACTGAGTTTTTAGTTGTGTGCTAATTTGTTCTCGGTTGCAGGCAAAATTAGCTGAAAATTTCGGCTAAAGGTGTAAACGCGTTTTATTTCCTGTTTACTGCCAAGCCAGTTCAGTTAAGACGCGGGCTTGCCAAAACAAATTTATAACAAAATAAAATTCAATTAAGCACCTGAGCTAAAAAAGACCTCACAAAAATTTTGTTTTAGTTTTTGAACCGTCAAATGAAACTTTTTTTTTCAACTGAAAATTAAGTTTAACGTTTACATCTAAAAAAAGTCGTAACTTACCAAAAAATAATCTAAATTTTGAACAGTTGCTTTTTTTAATTCCCGCAAAAAAATTAATGCTTCCTCTTAACATGCATTACAAACATTGTTAGTTAAAAAAAATTATGTGAAAAAGATTAAACAATATAAAACTTGACTTTTTTTGCATAAAAATTGTCGCGCTAAACACATTTTTCTTTGTTATTTGAATACTAGTTGTTTAACGCAGTTAAGAAATTTCTCGCCTCTGCGCAAAAAATTAATCCGATCAAATTTCGATTCGTTAATTTTTCACCGGATGCCGTTTGCCGCTTCTTAACGCAATTTGACCATTGACAAGTTTTGACAGAAATTCTTTGTTTTTCATGTGTTGAGTTTATTTTTGTAGTGGCCACTCGCTTCAGAACAAATCGGACTGAGATATTAAATTCAGCTGACATTCTCAAATGGTAGTTGAAAGAACACTGAGCTGAATTAAATTAGAAAAAAAATTGAAAGTTTCTAGCTGGCATGATAAATGTAATAATAACATATTTAACCGGAAATTATCCATTTATAAGCTTAAAACCCCTTAAAAATTTTACATTTGTAATAATTAAATAAAAATATGACCTAAAACAGAAATAAGAACTACTTATTTTAATAAAACATGTTTTTGTAAAACTCATAGATATCTAAGCAAAAATTCTATATCGGAACATATTAATTATTGGTGATTGATTTAAAAGCCACTTTAACGTTTTAATCTCCGCTTGTAATCATTTTATCTGATACATCAAAGTTTTATAGGTCATTGAGAGATTAACTAATGAGCAAAGTTGTACATTTAACTTTGAACATGAAAATGGAGATGTTTCTATTTTTTTCTTTAAATTGACCAACACAAAATTAAAATAAGTATTTCAAAATCTAAATTCGATAGTTTCTATGATAAAACTAATAAAAAGACTTTGAAAATTTTAAAACCATGTTCTAATTTATTAAGTTTAAAATTTATTTATTTAACTATTAAGCAATCATCGATTTCTTAAAAAACTAATTTTAATGAACAATTATATCAAAAGGAAATTCGAAACTTGCAAAATGTATGCACTACTAAAAATTAAGTCAAATGTTTATTTACTTTTAAAGTTTTACTTCTTATTACCTTGTGTAGTGTTGATGACAGTAGATGTTCCCCTTTCTGACGTAACACTGGCCCACTAACTTTTGCTTGCACACACAGCACACCACACAGCCCTCGTGCCAATTTGATTGGTCAATTTTGAGGAAATACCTGTCTCTGATTGGCTTACTGCATCCCGCGCAGTAATGAACGCAGCTGATTGGATGTTGCTGCTCCATTGGTGCTGATTCGTTCGGTAAGTTTGTTGAGAAAAGTGATGAGCACATTCTTTCTTGCACTGTTTTTGTAGAAAATTATATAAGTAAAAATTATTGTTGTTAACAAAATAATGCCACAAAAGTCTTTTAAAGTTAAAAACAGCAAATTAAAAAAAAAAACAAGAAAACCAAGCCGTGAGTAATAATTTTCTCAAGATTTCAAATCAATCATATTAATTTTTATAGATCAAGCCTTATGGAAGAAGCATGTGTGAGAACAACTTAAAGTGAACTAAAAGTGTTAGCAACCAATTTATTATGATTTACTAAATGTTCACAAGCCACAATAAATGAAATATTCATATAATTCGCAGTAAAAATGATTGCTAAAAAATGGACTTTTACAAAAAAAAAGTAAAAGTCCTTAAGGTTTTTTTTACTTAACATAAACAAGTACCTATAATTTTAAGAATTATAAAAATATTACTTTTTAAACAATATTTGTCCATTTTTGCCTCACTAATTATATGATTGAAGGACTGAGTTGGTGATACTTTGAATGTTGAAATTACCATATTACATTGTACTGAAAAATTTATAGTGCATTAAATTACAAGAAAAAAAGTACACAGAAAAAATGGCCGATATACACCCTAGAAAAATGGTGTTTGTTAAATCTTTGATTATTTATATGAGATAATTTTCAAATTAAGTAAGCTAAAAAACTAATTATAATAATAAACTAAAGCTTTAATAAAAACGTTTTTATTTTATTTTGATTAAAAGATTCAAAATTTTTACTAATAAAATTTGTATTTGAAAGTTAAAGATTTATGTACTGTTTTTAAATAATTAAAGAAGTATAGAGTACTATGAGAGGTTTACACGTTTAAGAATTTTGCTATGCACATTATTTTTGAGATACCAAATATGTACATAACTTTCAAATATACACATATAACCAAAAAGTTTAAAAAAACATATTTGTTTAAATTTGAAAACTTTTATAAAAATGCTTTTAAATTAAATGTATTTAACTATCAAATAATAACGGTTTTTAAAAAGCTGAATTAAGTTGAATTTTTTTAAAACACTATTTGTTTATTTAATAATCTGTTTTTTTTTTATAAATATTTGCAATGAAATTAATGCTTGTTTAAAAAAAAACATTTAACTAATACTCTACAACTTTTTAATCAATATCTAAAGGCAAAAAATAAAAGTTAAACAAAGTTATAATTACATGTTCTTCTTAAAGTATCACTGAAATGGCACAATGGTCTTTCTTGTGTGTATCGCCACAGAAACCATGACAACAAAACATGATGCGTAAATTAGCTGAAATTGTAGCATAATTTAGTTATTCGTTTTTACATTTAGCAAACTTAATAAGACCGCACAAGCTGCTTCTGATATCAAAATTTATATTTTTCTAATTTATAGTATTTAAATAATTAAAGGGTAAAGTAACAGATATCGAAATATAAACATAACAAAGTTTAATGTACTTTAACCGTAAAGTGATGTACTTTTTACGTAATAAAAATTTGGTAAAAAACTACAAAGTCAAATTCTTCTTGAAAGTAGACTTAGAACAAATACTTAGAATAAACTACAATGTGCGTATAACAGCATGCACCATCATACACCATTGAAGTTATAAAAGATTTAGCCTACAATAAACATTTACAAAATTGTTCACATTGTACATAAATGTTTTTTTTTCTATGTTTGATATAAACTAAACACTTTTGTAAATTATGAAGCAAGGTTATATAGTTTAAATTGTAATAAGATAAAGTAAAACAAGTAATACCTTGAACCTATTTACGAAACACAAAACAGTTATTACTACTGACATTTGAACCTTATTAAGTCCGTCTTAATACAACTCTAATATATTTTGACGGTTTTTTTAAATAAAATTTTTACTTAAAGTTGTAAAAATAAAGTTTTAAAGTAAGACTTGATTATTAAACATTAACAAATAATAGTTTTTGTTTAATTATAACAAGTATTAATATTTATCTTAAAGTTTAAATGTATCAAAATCAAATATACACTTTTTTTAGCAACTTGTATACTAAAAACCAAAAAAAAATAAATATTTGAACTATTTTATCCAAAATATTTCCTGAATTTTTTTTTAAATCAAACAAAATTTTATGCATTTTTTTAAGGTTTTTAAAAGATCAAAAAATAGAAGTTAATGAATGAAGCCTTATTATAACTTTTAAGCCATACAATTGGAATTAAGATAAATGTTTTCTTGGCCACTGAGTAACTAATGTATTTTATAACTTACTAAAATATATAGTTAAAAGTGTATGAATTTTGAACTAAATTAATAAAATAAAAGAAGAAGCTATCAAACAATATAACTTTTTTTTTTGTTTTTGTTTTTAATAACATTTTAGTCAATAAAAATCAAAACTAATTTGTATTAGAATTTATTGTAATAAAATCTGTTTAAAATCAAGTATACACCTTTTAGAAATAGATTAGTGTGAAATAAAAAAAGCAGGACTTGTATTTAGTTAATTCAAAAACTTTCATAGTTATGCTACATTAATCCTTAAGATTTTGATAAAGCAATTTAATTGACCTTAAACTTTATAAGGTAAACTAATTAACCCGGGGTAACTATTTTTTTGACCTGCAAGCGAACATGCTAACTACCACTTGTAACAGTATTTTGTTCCTCATTACAAAGTGACATTTCTCCTTTGACAGCAATCAATCAATGTTTGTCATTGCAGTTAAGAGGTTCATTTTTAGACTTGGTTGCTTGATAATCACATGGTTTTGTTTTGATTATATCAAGATAAAAGTTATTTACAAAATGATGTACGTATTTTTTAGAAAAAATGGTATCTTGAGACATTGATTTTATCAAGTGTTAAAATTTTGTTGCTTGTAAATCTAATATTATAAAATTTCATAGCCGTATAAATACTGTGCATCGTTTTACCTTGAACTACGAAACAACAGAAAAAATATTAGTTTTTTATCTCAACGATAAGACAATGTTGTAAAACCAGACTGAAGAGTTTAACGAAAGGTCACATGTGTAAGCCGAAAATGGCGAAGAATGTTATTGAAAAGGGAAAACACCGTGACAGAAATCATGTTTGACGGATGTTCATACAAACAAAGAACGTTGTAACACACTGTTTTCTTGTTTTTATTAAAAAGTTTGGAACTATAACTTGATATGTTTTAGGATTAAATAATTAATCAAATAAAGCTTAAAGTACAAAAACAATCACTTTGGCTTATTTTAACTTCGTCTTATTTTCTACTTTAAGTACTAAAAAAAAGTTTTTATATGGTTTATAAGTTGTTTTATGTAATGTTTATTTACTTTAGCTTGTATAATAATTTGGTAATATTCTTCTACAACATCTGAAAATATAAAATAGTTATATACGTAATTTTATTAAGTTATAGTTTTTTCTTTAATAGTTGTTTATGTTTTTTGTTATCTGTGTTAACTTTTCAAAATTTGATTTAAATTACTGTTATTTTATTTTAGAGTAATCTTTTTTTTTCATTAATGCTTACAAACCAAAAAACTTTGTTTTTTCAATTTAACACAAAAATTTAAACAAATGTTAGGTTTTTTATTTTCAAATGTTAAACGGTTTAGTTTAATGTAAATCAATTTCATATTTTAGATAGGATTGAAAGTTAGTAGAAAAGTCTACCGGTAAATTTATTCCTCAAAACACGTTTTTTTTTTAATAACAGCATTGTTTTGTAAAGAATTATTCTTATTGTACTGTAAAGTAAAGAATATTATTTAGTTAAATTGAAAAATGTAACAAAACTAACTAATAGTTGACAATTTAATCTTAATAGATAACTTGATATTTAAACACATTAGTTTATAGTCTTCAAATTATTATTAGTTATTAAAACGTAGTTTAAACCTATAATTTAAAGTTAATGTAATATTCAAAAAATATTTTTTAAATAAACCAAAACAAAAAACTTTCCACAGTAAAGATATCATGGTTTTAATCAAACATATTGAAAATTTATTTTTTTGCCGTTAATATCATGTCAACTTTTTTCTAACCTATAGTTGATTCACCAAAAACAATAAGCAGTTGAATTTGCAGTCAAATCAATCTAAACCAAATAAATATAAGTTAGTTTGTACTTTTATGTCATATCAAGATAATCTTAAACCAATCAAAGCTTCGTTTTATCTTGTTTTACTTTATTATACTTGTAGCACTACTTAAAGTAGACTATATAAAGGTAACTTTATACTTGTTAACGAAAAACAATAACAGTTTTCAAAAAGTCTGGAATGTACGGATTTAAGACCAAACTAGTAAACATACAAATTTATATAATTAACTTTCAATTATGAAAGACCCTCATAATTAAATATAATAAATGGTGTTATTTGGTCTTTGTTTAAATGAAAAATTAATTTTGTAAAAAATGTTTCTTTTATAAATTTAAACAAAACAACTTTACATTTACACTTAATAAACTATTTAAAAAGTAATAAGAAAGTTTTCTATGTTTCAAAAAAAATATATGTTTATAAAATAAAAAACAAGCTATAATATTTTAAAAACCTTTATGCTTTTATATTCTTTTTTAAATAGAAGAAACTTTGAAAGTTTGTGCTAAACAAAACATGTACCTCGTAAATAACTTATCAATATTAAAACTTGTCTTCAACAAAATGTTTCACTTAGCTTTACTACAACTGTAAATTTTTTAATAGGCACAATCTATAAGATAATCGACAATATTTTACAATTTTAACAACAAAGGACAACAAATGCTTCTAATCTTTTAATTCTGTTTAAGCCTCTTACTTTAATATATTTAATATCTACGGATTTGTCTTTGTGTCTATTTTTTAGTTTTAACTTGGGTATTTGATTTAAAGAACCTTAAAAATTACAATATAAAATATACAGTATTTTATAAATATAAATATTTGATTAGATAAGTATTATTATTTATATAATATATTTTTTTGAGATAAAAAGAACTAAAAAGTATACTTAATCTTTGTTATTGTTTTTTTAGATGTATGTAACTTAAACACTTGTGTTAATAAAATATGACTTTTGTATGGGCTTAAAGTAGGTTATATAAGTTGTTTATTAAATACTGACAAACGCTATAATTTTGTTTAAAATCACAATTTGGAAACTAAATGTTCATTTGAAAAGTATCTGTATAGCAATTTTTCATAACCAAAACAAAAAAATTAAAGCTTATTTTTTTCTATAATTTTCGGTACTTTGATGTAAAATATTTTAGTAGCATAAACACAATTACTTACTAACTGTAATCAGTTTAATAAAAAACATGTTTTTTAATAACTTAGCCTAAATATAATGTAAACTCTTGCTACAAATAAAGCTAAAGCTAAAAAAAAATGTAATATAGCTAAATCTAAACAAAAAAAAAACTTACTTAACACTACTTTAAAAACAACTTAAAGTAACTTTCAAAGCTTTAAAACTTACTACTGATTTAAACATTTATTCGCATTGAAAATTGTCAGTTGTATTTGGAAAGTTCGCTTCAAACTTTTAACTGAATTTATTTTCACCAAACTTCCTATCTCATCTTTCACTTACTTTCCTCTCTCGTTTTCCGCCTTTTTCAAAAGTTCTCTCGTTTTATTAAACTTGAGCTGATCTTCGAAACTATTTTGAAAAACTAAATTTGTATTCGGTTCTATATTTTAGTCTGTAAAGGATACTAAAGTATGCGTATAAATATAATTACTAGTAAACTTATAATTTCAATACACTATTTTTGGAATATATGTATTATTTAACGTGATATTTTGTAAATAAATTTTTCGTAAATAAGACTTAAAAAAAAAGATTTTTGAAGTATACAAACATATATACTTCTAATATAAAATTCCAAGTTCTAGACAAAATTTTAAAGCAATTAATTTCATACGTAGGTGTGCAGAAAAATTCAGCTTTTAAAAAAGTTTAATTGCTAAATTTCTATGCTAAAATTTGAATAAGAATTAATAATGTTTAATTTTTAATAAACGAAATATCTATTCAAAGTGTTTTGTAAAAGACTGAGAGAGTGGTTTTTTTTTTGTTCCTAACCATTTTTTATCAATAGTTAAAAGCTTGTTAAAATAATTTTATAACTATAAAGTTTTTAATAAAAACAACTTTTTAAAATAAAAACTATCGGATTTTAATAAATACCCGACAAATTTGTGAGAAAAAAAAACTAACCATATACAAATTTGGCTTTAAAAAATTAAATAAATCTCTTAAAAACGTATGTTATCACTTTTTAAACTAAATAAGTCATATTAAACTGATAAGAATTTTTTTGTTGGTTTTTACGAGAAGAATCCTGTGTTAGTATTTATTTGATGGTATCTTTAAAAAAGTAGTAAACAACTTTTTTGTGCTAGTTAAGGACATGAATTTGAGTTAAAACAAGATTATTTCTACTTTATTTCTTTACTAAACACAAAGAATTTAAAGGTCTGCCTTGAGCAACATTTTTTTTGAGTTTTTAAATTTTATTTTGTCAAGAAACTATAAACAGATGCTTTATACTATAAAACTTATAAACGCAGTGAGAACTTTCACGATTCAAAGTTTATCTGAAGCCGTTTCAGCTGCTTGTGTGCACGAAAGCTTAGTTATTAGATAGTTTGGTATCTTAGATTATGTATAGTGACCATATAAAAAACTTTACTAAGTTTTACAAACTAAAGTGTTTAACGCATAAAATTGTTTAAAATTTTAAATTATCTATGCTAATATTTTTTGGTTTTAATTTTGAAAATACCAACAATACTCAATTTAGATAAGCGACTTTTAAGCTAAAAAGCTTATCTACGTAGTGGTATATAATAAGTAATGAATAAAGTAGTTTATTTAAAGTAAGATAATATTTTTGAAAAAAAAAATCTATAGTTTAATGAGAAAATAATAAAAAAGTTATTGAAATACTTAAATTGTATATTATTTTATCCTTCAACCAGCTCGTTTATTTTATTCTGAAAACAAATAACTTGATTTTTCGTTGTTTTTAATACAAAGAACTTCTGTGCAAAATATTATTACCAAACAGGAATTATAAACAAAACAGACACATTTTGATTAAATCGATTGTTTACAAGCTCCAGGCAGCATAAAAAAGGAACAAAAAGTTCAAAACTTTGGTGATACAAAGTTGCATCGAAAGTCGAACGACCGTAGATGTGAAACTCTCATTAAGTTTGAGCTTGAGAGATTAACTTGACAATTGGCACAACTTTAATGTAAGTGCCACCTACCTGCATGAGTGACATCTCAACTTTACCGCCACCAATCGGTCGCCACCGGTGACATGACAGCCAAAAAAAACACCAGTTAAGTACGCTCTTACATCTTTGAAAAGTTTACCGATCAAAACTTTTATTTTTGGTGTGGATTGATTAGTATAAAGTTTGTAAAAAAAGTAAAAAAATTAGCGTAAGCATAAGTGGAGTATGAGAGATTTATATGTTGTTATTTTTGAAGTTATGTGAAATTAATAGTATTTTTTCCCAATACTTATCGTTTAAATCCGTTTAAAACAATTTACTATGATATTAGAAGCCTTTAAATGTTAACAAATAAACAAAAACTGTTTTGTTACTTTTTTTGTACTTTTGTAAATTATAATAAAATGATTAGAGTTTATTTGTGAGTTTAAGTATCAAAACATCTAATAATTTTTAGTTTAAAAATTCTTATGCAAAAAATATTAAACTTCAAGTTTTACAGTTTAAGTTTAGTATAAATATCTTAAAATTTGTCTTCGGATACCAAATATAAACTTCCAATAAAAAGTTCAGCAACAAACTGGCGTAGAAAGTTAAAAAAAAGCCCAAAGTTGTTTTGAGTAAATAAGTTACGACCACCTACGCTCACAACAGTTTATCACTTTATCTGATAATTTGCTTGTTAAGCAACGTATAAGCATATCAGCAATTTTGCAAATACTTAGCAGCCCGACAATTTTACGCTGTTATAAAAAACAAAGAACTAGAGATGTTATCGCGCCATTCATTGTAGTAATGTCTTGTCTATCTTTGTCTTAATCTCAACGGGTATTACTTACGTCTCATCGGTAAAACTGTCATTGGTTAGACTTGAACAAAGGTTAACTTTGTAAGCGGTTTTAAAACGTGATTTTTTAATATAATTTTTTACAAACGAAAAGCGAGTTTTGTGTATCAAGAGAGCAGCTAACTTGTACTCACAAGCTCGGGTCGAAAGATAACAACCAGGGCGGCGAGACAGCAAATTGGAGAATTAGCTGTTATCTGAAAATAGCAGCGGGCACAGCTGTGCTCTCGGTATCGAGCAAAAGGGGATTAGTGCTTATCTCACTACTCGCGCATTCAGAACTTACAAAAGAAACAAAAACGAAGCAGGCACAGTGATCGGCAGTTTCGATTACTTTCTTTTTGTGACGTCACAATTCGAACTGCTAAATAGAAATTATTCGTTGACCTGCGATCGAACCTTGAAGAAAATTTTTGGTGATCGATGTGTGACGTCTAGAGATGAAAGCGATGCAAATTAAGGTAGCATATGGCTAGAATTACCATGGTGCGTTATAAAGAGTCCACCTATTTTTCAGTGATTTGAAAACAGTTGCAGTTTCGTATGCTGGTGATTTTATAAACACTTTCGGTTGTTGCCTATTCGGTGAGTTTTTATACTGAAACTTTAGTCAATCAAGTTAATTTACAATAATTTTTAAAAGTTTAACTTAACTTTTTAAAGCTTAACAATGTTGTTATAAACATTTACCTAGGTGTTAAAACAAACTGACAGAGGTTTAAAAAATAGACTACATATTTATCTATATTCAATCCACAAAGTATTATAATATATCTTTCATTACTTTGTTCTAGCTAAACAATTTACATAGTACATATAATTAGTTACTAATTTAAAATAAATTAAGATTTTCAAATTCCATTTTAAAGAGATACACAATACAAATTTATAGTTTACTACATACTGTTGACACCCGACTTTTCATCAGTCATTTTCAAATAAAAAACTTTGGAAAATAACTAAAAGATAGTGTCAAACAACTAAAAATACAAGATAAATTAAATAATAAGATATATACAAACAGTTATATAAAATTATAAACTAGAGTAAAATTACAGGTTATATAAAAATTTTTACGTTGTTAAAAGAAAACTATACATAACTAGTCAAAAATTCTTAGTGTGTGGGTAATACCAGGTTTAGTTAATTAGACAACAAAAAATTCAACACTACATTAACAACTACATACGAACAAGCTCAACACATCTTGCCTTACAGAGCCGACAAAAGTAGAAACATTACAGCAATCAGCATCTGCGAATGCTGATTAACTATAAACTTTTGTGAAAATTGGCATAATTACATGCATCTGCATCGCTTTCTCTTGTTTTATTCAAACTTTTGTTTACAAGGTACCTTAATTGAAATAACTTTTACGCCAAACAGTGTTTCAAAAATGTTGTTGTAACACACTCTAAAAATGAATTGTTGTTGCAAAATTTACAAGTTAAACAGTTAAGTTGTCAAATGCTACCAGCTAAATATTGTTTAAAAATTGTTTGATATTTTTTTTATTTAAAATGTTAAAATGTTTATACATTTTTTAGTCAATATAATTAAATAGTACGATTATCTTTTTAAACTTTGAACACCGATAATTATACCCAACCTTAAAAACGATTATGTTTTATACATTATTTATTCTTTGATTTATAACCTTCCTAATTATCTTGACTAATTACCCGGTAGTGCCATGCTCAATACATGAAAATAAAATAATTTTGCACCTGATAGGCTATATATATGGCTTAAAATTAAGCGTTAAAAGTTATGCATCTAATATAGTTTTTAATTTTGTTGGCTTTTTCAGTAAATTTTTATATAAGTTTCGGCATTATCGTCACGAAGCTAAATTACTTACGATAAGAAGTTGACGAACGAAAACTTCAAAAAAATTTCAAATCTGGTTTAAAACAAAGTGTTTATCATGAACTCAAATGTAAGCTGCAACTTATTTTATGATTATAAAATTCAGATAAAAATTACCTTTTTCATCTACAATAACTTGTTATACAAGCTGTAAACTTTACTGTAAATATATTAAAATTAGTATTAGAGGTGTTCTGTACAAAGCTCGAATAATTAAGCTTAAAACTCATTACCTAATTTGCACCAAAATTGTTTTTTTGCAGCGCTAAATTTAATAGTTACTTGAATTGAACTGAGTATCAGACGTAAGGAAACTGCATGGTAAATTTTATATATCAACAACAAATAAAATTTTTATTAGATCCTTAAGGTAATTAAGAACTCGATAATTCTTACATCTACAAAAATAATACCAAAACAAAAAAATAACTTTTTGTATAGGAAAGTTCAATTAAGCTCTCGTTAACTTATCAATAACTATTAAAAAGATTAATGAGATTTTTCTCATAACTAAAGTTACAAAGAATAAGTTTTTAAATAGTTAAAAAGTTAAGGTAACACAGCAAGAACAAAGTTTTTAAAATTTAGACCGTAAAACTTCTACAGATTGAGAAAAACCACAACTACAATAGAAAAGCCTGAACACAAAATAATATTTATTTCTGATAGTGCTTCAGTTATATTTTACTTGATAAGCTGTACAGCTATAAACAAGACTAATATTTTTTTCTTTATTCAAGTAAATCAAGCGAAAACTAGGTAAATATTAGTAAAAACATTTCTATGTTTTGAGATGTAAAACCTACTTCATTAAAATACCTAAAGATTAATTTGCGTTGGTAAAGTTTTTACTAAACAAAGTCTTTTTTTCTTGTAAACTGATCATACTCAAAAAAAACATTTGACATTTCAAAAACAATGTAAGAAAGTAAGAAAGATTTTTGTTATTGCAACCCCTGCAAGTAAAAAAAAAACTTATGTATAAAATGACAAACCTAGAAAAAAACATCGAACTGAAAAGGAAACAACCCAAAATACTTATAAAGCCACCAGCATACGAAATTGCATTTATTTCTAGCAAACTGAAAAGTTAGTGGTCTCTTTATAACGCACCGTTACACTCAGTGGGTAACCATATGCTACGGATAAACCCTCAATTTTCATCGTTTTAATCTCTGATCGTCACAAATTGACCATCAGAAGTCTCTTTCAGGGTCGATCTTCGTTCAATCAACAACTTCTCCTTCGAGCCTGCATTATTACGTCACAACAACAAAGTGATCAAAATTGCCCGACACCCGCTTCACTTCTTTTGTAAGATTTGAATGCGCGAGTAGTGAAATAAGCGCTAATCCCCTTTTGCTCGATACCGAGAACACAGCTGTGCCCGCTGCTATTTTCAGATAACAGCTAATTCTCACATTTGCTGTCTTGACACCCTGATAGTTATCTTTCGACCCGAGCTTGTTAGTACAAGTTAGATACTAAATGGAATACTAAACTCGATTTTCTGCAGCTTAACAAAAAAAAAGAGGAGAAATTGGTCGTAAAAAATGTGTACAAAGTTAACAGCTTTTCAGGTCTCACGAATTACAGTTTTACCGATGAGACATGATAAATACCTTTTTAGATTAACAAAAAGATAGACAAGACGTTACTACAATGAATGGCGCGATAGCATCTTCAGCTCTTCGTTTTTAATAACAGCGTAAAATCGTCGGTCAGCTAAGTACTTTCAAAATCGCTAATGTGATTATACGTTGCTTAACAAGCAAATTATCAGATAAAGTGATAAACTGTTGTTAGCGTAGGTGGTCGTAACTTATTTACTGAAAATAACTATGGCTTTGTTAAATTTTCAAAACTAGTATGTTTCTGGATAGTTTCAAAATAAATGTTTGTTTTAGCTTCGTTAATTAAACTGACAATTGAACTGTAATTAATTTTTCTCAACTTAATAACTTACAAAAAAATCAAACTTACACCCTATTTTTGTTTACTTCTTAACTTTTAAAGAATTTAAACATCACAGTAAATTATTTTGCTGTACGTTATTGAGAAAAATACATTACGAACTCCATTTAGTTCAATAAATAACGCTGATACTCCATTTGAATACACGTCAGTTGAGTTTTTCACTAATTTACTAAAAGCACAAATCCATACATGAGCTAGTTATTTCTCATAGATGGAATTAAGAGTTTATTTAATTGGTTTGTTTGTTTGGCTGTCATGTCACCAGTGGCGACCGATTGGTGGCGATAAAGTTGAGATGTCACTCATGCAGGTAGGTGGCACTTGTATTACAGTTGTGTCAATTGTCAAGTTAATCTCTTAAGCCCAAACCTGCTGAGAATTTCAGCTCTGCGGTGGTCGACTTTCGACGCAGCATGATTTCGACGAAGTTCGAAACTTTCTGCTGCCGCTTAGCTGCCCGGAGCGAGAAAACAATGTAATTAACTTAAAACCGCTTTTTTTTTTTTAAATTACTATAGCATTTGTTAATTAGTTTATGTTCGAGACTTTATAAAAAATTATAAAAAATTATATTGAGAATTATTGTACTTTGCTTTTGTTTAAGTTAATAAACTTTTTAAAACAAAACACGTATTTTAATAAACTTTTTGTGCATTATGTACATTAGTTTGTACAAAGAGCACTTTTGTGAACTTAGTTTGGATTTTTATGTGTTTACTACACACTTTCCGAAGCAGAACACTTTTACTATTAAATAAAAAGTTTCGAACCAAAACAAAAGAAATATGTCATCACTCAAAAAGTCTAAATTATTTGGTATGAGTTGAAAAAAAAGCTTAAGAATTTAATCCTAACTCAAAAAAACAACATACATACATACCATTGGTACTTGTGTCATCATCGAGACTTGTGTGCTCAAGTGGTCGCTTCGAGGGATACTTGAGCACTTTCGATATGTTTAAGATGTATTATTCCGCCCCTGGTACTATGTATTTAAGTCGTTAAAATGTCTTTAATTAAAATATTGAAGCTTTCGTGTTCACAAGCAGCTGAAACGGCTTCAGATGAACTTTGACTAATGAAAGTTCTCACTGCTTTTATAAACGTTGAAAATATAAAACTTCTGTCTGAACGATTTTGTTGAATAAACTGTTGGCGAAAAAAAAATAAAATAAATAATAACTGATGCTTTACTTGCGTTATAAAACATTTTTGTTAGGTTATTTTGTGCCTAACATCTTTTAAGATCTATTTTTGAATAATTTTGAATAAATTTTGTCGAATAATGTTTATAATTAAAAAATTAACTCAGTTAGTTATTTTTAAAATTAAGTTACATTTACTATGTAATATAAAATAATCTCAAACTGATTTTTATTAAATTAATTGGTTTAGTTTTGTGTCTAAACAATCATTTAGATATACTATTTAATTTTAGATGTTATTTTAAGCAAAACTTTTTTGCATGCCTTAAAAGTGTAACATGAATAACAATTTTGTGTATAAACATGAAGTTATATTGGTTTTGTATTATAGTTTTTTTGTATAACTAAAGTATAAATGTTAATATTTTAAAATTCAATAATAAACTAGAACTAAAACTAAACATAATGATGAAATAAGTTAAAAAGAAAACTATTTAAAATAACAGTAAATAACATATTAAAACTAGTTTGATTAAAACGACGCAAAAAAAGATAATGTAAAATAAAATTGTCACTAGAAGTATATTTGTATGTTTACTTCGGTTCTATTTAAAAAAATTTCATTCACAGACACCCTACTTAGGGAAACTGTGTTAACAGAATATTACGTTAAATGATGCATATATTCTAAAAATAATTAATGGAATGTACGTTAATGTTAAACAATTTATATTTATAGGTTTACTTTAATAAAAACTAGTAGCATTAGCTGTAGGTCCTTAATAGAATTAAATACAAAATATTACTATTGTTCATTTACGAAGTATTTGTAAGTTGAGCTCAAGTTTATTATAGCGAGAGAAACTTTGAAAAAAAGGCGGCTAACGAGAAAAGAAAATAGGTGAGAAATTAGGTAGGAAGTTTGGTGGAAATAAATTCAGTCAAAAGTTTGAAGCGAACTTTCTGAATGCAGCTGACAATTTTTACTTGGACAAAGCGTTTTGGTTTAGCAAAAAAATTCACAACTTTTAAAGTTACTTTAAGTTTTTTTGAAAGTTTTTATACAAAAATTTAGTAACTATTTTTTGTCTTATTTAGATTTAGTTATTCTGTTTTACAATCTTTTTAGTTTTGAGTTTGTTTGTAGCGAGAATTTACTAGACATTAGACTATACTAAAAACAAATAAATCATTCTACTTTTTTACAAAACTCATTTTAGTAATTTTTGTTATGCTACCGTAAAAATAATACATTTAGTTTTAAGTATTTTTTTGTTTTGGTAAAGAAACATTTTACTAGTTTGCAAACTCTTTTTAATGTATATTTTATTTTTAAATGAAAGTTATGTTTAAAATCATCAACTGTAGTGTTAATCAATATTTATTAACTAGCTGTTTGTATATTCCCTTACGGGCGAAATATTTAACTGAAACAAGTGTGAAAGTAACAAAAATCTACAAAATTAAGTGATAAAGTTTTAAGAAAACTTATTAAGTTTTTTTATTTCTCAACAAAACATACAGCATAACCAAAAATAATTACTTAATTGAGTAATTGTATTAATAAAATAATTTGTATTTCGAATCGTAAATATTGTGTATTTTGAATCTCGCAATTCCTTTGAACAAATTATCAAGCATATAACAAAGCAAGTAAAGCAAAAACAAATCCAAAGATAATTAAAATAAGAGAATTATACGAAAATAAAGATTAGAAGCATTTATTGTTCATTGTTGTTGGATATTTTATTTCAGGTGATTATCTTAAAAGTTGTGCCTATTTAAGATTTACATTAAAGTTAAGTGAAACATTTTGTGAAAGACAATTTTTAATTATTGACAAGTTTTTTACGAGCTGCATATTCTGTTTAGCTTAAAGTTTAAATTTATTCTATTTAGCTTTAAATAATAATTTAAATATTTTATTACTTTTAATTGTTTTTCTTAAGTTGTCTCGCAAATTTTAAAATTAATACAAAAAAACAGTGTTTTGCGTTACAACGGTATGTGTTAGTATAATAAAAAGTTTTGGTGGGAAACATCCGTCAAGCATGACTTCAGTCACGGTGATTCCCCTTTTATATAACATTTTGCGCCATTTTCGGCTTACACATGAGACCTTACGTTAAACTCTCAGTGTGGTTTTACAACATTGTCTTATCGTTGAAATATGGAAACTCCTTTTTTTCTTTGTTGCAAAGTTCAAGGTGAAACGATGAGCAGTACCTGTACGACTATAAAGTTTTTTAAGATTAGGAAAACAAGCAAAAAAATTATCATTTGATAAGATAAATTTCTGTTTATACCATTTTTGTTTAGTTTTTTACACAACATTTTGAAAGTAACATTTTCAAATCAAAACAAAAGCATGTAATTACCAAACGACTGAGTTTAAAAATAAACCTGTTTACTGCAATGACAAACATTGATTGATTACTGTCAAAGGAGAAAGGTAATTTTGTTATGACGTACTAAAGACTGTTACAAGAGATACTTAGCATGTTCACTTGCATGTCAATAAAACAATTAACCGGGGTTACTTTATAAAATTCGTTATTGAATTGCTTATCAAAAGCTCATGGGTTAATGTAGCATAGTTATGATTTTATTTTTTTAATCTACACACAGTTTTTGCTTTATTAACTTTACCTTAATCTTTAAAAATTATACTTTTTTTCTTAAACATATCTGTCACAAAAACTTTAAAATTGATTAAATTAGATAACTAATTACTTATATGTTACTTAAAGTATTTTTAAAAGGCGATTATGTTAGTCAAAATATGTCTTTAAACCAAAAATAAATACGCTCTTAATTATATAGTTAAGAAGTTATATAATAACTCAATTATTAAGTATTTAATCGAACTTTTGACTTAATTGAATAAAATAGGGCTAGAAAGCTAAAAAAACGTGTACAGTTTGTTTAAGTTTAAACGTTTTGAAAAAAAATATTTTGGATAAGACAAGTAATTTAAGACAAATAAAAAATTTAAGGTGTTTTTTAATGCATTTGAATCTAATCTTAATAGTAGTACTTTTTGTAAAAACCGAAAAATATCGTTTGTTAAGTGTTAAAATATAAAGTCTAACGTAAAAATAAATATTTTTATACCATTTTATTTTTTATGTACCATTAAATTAAATATTTGCTAAAAAATAACCATCAAAGTGTATTAAAACGGCATGAAGACAGAACAAATAAGATTCGAATGTCATTAGTAATGAGCTTGTGTTTTTAGTAAAAAAGTTCAAAATATTAAAAGTTATTTCTTATGTACATAATCATATTTCTATTGATATAACCTAGTTTTATAATTTACCAAAACTTTAATTTTCTATGAAACATTATGTACAAGATGAAAACTTTTGTGATTGTGTTTTGTAAACTTGGTTTTTCTTGTTATAACTTTATCTTAGTATAGTAATGTATGTCTGTATATACAACTTATATTTTTTTTTCTTTTTATTTATTGTTATACTATTTCAAATAAAAATTCAACTTCTACTTTTTTATACGTTAACTGTACAATACTTAAAGGACTAAATACAATAGATTATCTAACTTTTTATTTTGATATCTGTTATTTTGTCGCTTAATTATTTAAAAGTATTAAAATAGAAAAATTTGCTTTCAGAAGCAGGTTGTGCGGTCTTATTAAGTTTGCTAAATGTAAAAACGAATAACTAAATTATGCTACAATTTCAGCTAATTTACGCATCATGTTTTGTTGTCATGGTTTCTGTGGCGATACACACAAGAAAAACCATTGTGTCATTTTTGTGAAGAACATGTAATTCCTAATTTTAACTTAATTTGAATTATTTTTTTAGATTCAGAAAGTGGCTACAGACTCGCTTTTAAATTGTTAAATGCTTTGTTTTAAACAATCGTTGGTTGCATTTTGTTTATAAAGAAAAGACAGCTTAATTTGTTATTGTTATGTTGTTTAAATCATTATAAAAATAAATTAAAAAAGTTAAAAATAAATTCCTTAGCCAAATAGAGCGGCTAAAACCTCGAATAATGATTGTCTAATGCGTTTTTTTAAATATAAATTACAAACTTCTAAGCAGCAGGGAATTTTGAGCGTTTAAATCGGCCATTTTCTATCTGTGTACTTATTTTTCGTAATTTAAAACACAATTATGTTTTTCAGTACAATGTAATATGGTAGTTTTAACATTAAAAATATCATCAACTCAGTCCTTCAGTCATATAAAAAGGGACGCAAAAATGGACGAACATTGTTTAAAAAGTAAGAATTTATTTTTAATCTAAAGTACCACAGACACAATAAAGTCCAATTTTAGCAACCATTTTTACTGCGAATGATGTGAAAAGTTTTATGTGGCTTGTGAACGTTTAGTAAATCATGACAAATTAATTGCTAACACTCTTAACCACTTTAAGTTGTTCTCATATATGCCATAACACTTCTAACAGTAAAATAAATATATTTGATTTGCAATCTTCAGAGACTTAATTTCTCACACTTTTTTTTTTATAATTTCTGTATTAATTTGTGACTTTAAAATATTCTTGTGGCACTAAACTTTAAATAAAATGGGTGATATATTTATTTATTTAAATAGTGCAAGAAAAAATGTGCTCATCACTTTACTCAACAAATTCACCGAACGAATCAGCATCAATGGAGCAGCAACATCCAATCAGCTACGTTCATTACTGCGCGGGATGCAGCAAGCCAATCAGAGACCGGTATTTCCTCAAAATTGACCAATCAAATTGGCACGAGGGCTGTGTGGTGTGCTGTGTGTGCAATCAAGTGTTAGTGGGCCAGTGTTACGTCAGAAAGGGAAACATCTACTGTCATCAACACTACTCAAGGTAACAAGAAGTAAAGTTTTAAAAGTAAATATACAGTAACCTCTCGCATCTTTACGCACTCGTGACGTTACGCACTCTCGTTTAGTTACGCATTTTAGAATTCTAAAATTTTCAAAAAATTAAAACCTTATTTTTTTGATATTGCACAAACTAGGTTTATTGTATATTTTTAATTTTAAATATGTTTTTAAATGCTAACTCATCTCTCTATATCTTTAGACTTTGTGAATTTATGTTCCTTGACTAATTGATAAACATTTAGTTATACCTCAGTATATAAGAAATTTTGTTAACAATAAGAGATTAAATTAAAATTCTAAACATAAACAAATTTTATTAAACATTTTTCTTATATTTTATATATTTGTGTTCAAAATAAGAAATCCATTATAGCACCAAATGCATGTTTTTGTAAAAGGCTACAGTAACAAATTCTAATATAGAGACCACACCATTTCTAAATTGTAAACAAATGCTTAATTATAAACTGAATTTGCTAAGTAGAATGATATAAATGTTAAGTATCAAATAAGTCACTTATAAATAAAGATAAAATCTACTTTTTATTAAAAATTAGTATTTTACTTAAATTTAATTTTTTTTTAAATATAAGTATAGTTTTATCTTTGGTTTTCATATTTAGAAATAAAGTAAACAAAATATTAAAAGTGGGAAAGTCCTAGTCTGCTTTTAGCTAGAAGCAATATCAAAAAACAGCCATTATAATAAGTATATTTAGAACCTCTCGTATCTTTACGATCTCTCGTATCTTTACGCACTTTCTCTGTGGACACAATGTGCGTAAATAAGCGAGAGGTTACTGTACATTTGACTAAAGTTTTAGTGGTGCATACATTCTGCTAGCTTTGCATTTCCTTTTGATATATTAGTTCATTAACATTAATTAAAAAAAAAATCGATGATTGCTTTATAGTTTAATAAATAAATAAAAAATTAATAATTTAGAAAATGCTTTTAAAAATTTCTAGAGTCTACAGATTAGTTTTACATAGAAATTGATTGAATTTAGATATTAAGGTATTTTTTTTTTTTGAGTTGTTCAATTTTAAGAAAAGGTTAGATTCATCTTTATTTTTATGTTCATAGTTAAATGCACAACTTTACCTATTAGTAAATCTCTCAACGATCTTTAAAACATTGATGTATTAGATAAAATAATTACAAGCGGAGATTAAAATGCTTAATCTCTTAAACTTTGTATTAAAATGACTTTTAAATCAATCACAAGTAACAAGTATGTTCCGATATAAAGTTTCTTGCTTAGATATCTATGAGTTTTACAAAATAATGTATTATCAAAATAAGTAGCTTTTATTTCCGTTATAGGTCGTATATTTATTAAGTTATTACAAGTGTAAAAATTTTAACTCGTTACAAGCTTAAAAGGTGATTTTTTCCGATTAAATATGTTACTAATACATTTACCATGCCAGCTAGAAACTTTTAAATCTTTTATAAATTAATTTATCTTAGTGTTCTTTCTACAACCAAATGTGAATGTCAGCTGAATTTAATATCTCATTTCTGTTTTTTTTTTAAAGTTGCCGATACAAAATAAACTCAATAAATGAAAAACAAAATAATTTTCGTCAAAACTTGTCGATGGTCAAATTGCGTTAAGAAGCGGCAAACGGCAGCGGGTGAAAAATTAACAAATCGGAATTCCATCGGATTAAGTTTTTGCGCAGAGAAGTTTAACAACTGCTTCAAACAACTACCATTCATAAAACAAAGACAACTGAGTTTAGCGCAGCAACTTTGTTCAAAACAGTTTTATATTTTATGACCCTATGCACATAGTTTCTATTAATTAAAAATATTTTAAATTCATTTTAAAAAGAAAGCGTTAATTTTTTTGCTGAAATTAAGTAAAGCAATTCGTTAAAATATTTTTATTTTGGTAAGTATTGACTTGTTTTTAGATGTAAAGCTTAAACTTGATTTTCAGTTTAAAAAAAAATAAAGTTTCATTTGACGGTTCAAAATCTTAAATATATTTTTTTGAGGTCTATTTAGCTCAGGTGTATAATTGAGTTTTATTTGGTTATAAATTTTTTTTTGGCGAGCCTGCGTCTTAATTGAATTGGCTTGACAGTAAACAGGAAATAAAACTCGTTCACACCTTTTAGCCGAAACATTCAGCTTATTTTGTCTGCAACCGAAAACAAATTAGCTCACATCTATAATTTCAGTTAGAACGAATATAATTAGTGCAGATTTCAACCGGAAATTTGCAAGCAGGTGTAAGTAAGTTGTTGATAAAATTTTAACTTGATTAATTTGACGAAATTTTATTTATTTTGCAAACAGCTTTCGATTTATTATGTTAACTATTTAAATTGTTTGAAGTTTCTTAATACAAAGTTAAGGTTGTTTAGACCACAAATAATAATACACAAATAGCTAGTTTAGATATTTTTAGTAGTTAGTAAACCTTAATTTTGTCAATGTCAACATGAAGTAAAGAACAAAAGCTAAGCTGTACAGCGCTACACATATAACTTTGAAACATTTGACTTTGAAATTCTAAAATTTTTTGGCTAATAAAACATCAAAGTAATTTGAAAGTCAATCCATCATTTTAGTAAAACACACAAACATTTCTACTTTGGAAAGAGTTTTTGATTTTGAAATTATTATACTGAAAAATTAGTACTCTGAAACTACCAGTCAATAATTTTAATAGAGTATCAACGGTTAACATTTTATTGTGAACTTTTCTTTGAAATTAAAGTGCAGTATTAAAGTAATTTTCAAAAAAGCTTTCTACTATACATTTATACCTGAGTTTTACATTTATACCTCTTAAGTTTTTAGTGGACTTACAACCGAGTGTAGTTAATAGACAAACATTAATGCGTGCTAAGTGGTGTTTAGTCGAAAAAAAAGTTTTTAGTGTCTTTGCAGCTATTTTAAGACAAACACACAACATTTTAGAGCTGTTTAAAAATTCAGTGCTTTTCGTTCAAGGTTGGTCGTTTTTGCAAGAATAAATTGGAAACGTGTTAAAAAGTTGAAGCTTGCAAGTCGTTTATTATTAATTATTCATTCCTTTAGTTTACCGATTTGTTGTATATAAACTTTCTCCGTTAGCGACTGATTTTTTTTATAGATTTTCAAGCTTAATGCTCAAAATAAATTGAAAATTTAAGTGATTTTTTTGAGCTTATGTTAAGTTAGATTACTTTGTACAATACTTTTAATTTAAAGTTTTCAACTATGTTTCAGAGCTTTTCTTTAAATAAAAATATGCTGCATTCAATAAAAATCGTGGCAACATTTCAAGATTTTTTGTAGCGCTTTAAAGCAGACGATAAAGTTTAGTTTACCATCCTTATGAAAAAATAAATACGCGAAAACAAGTATAAGATTTTTTATTAGCTCATAAAATAGCAACCAATGTTTTTCTTTCATGACAAAAAAAGAATCAAATTAATAACTTCGTTTGAACTATTGTTATCCTCTTAAAAAGTTAAAATTTTCTTTATGTTTCAAGGACTAATATTTTTTCAATTTCAACGTAATAAATTTTAAACTAAGATAAAATAAAACCAACAATGAAAAATAAAAAACTTTGTCGATTCACTTTTGCAAATGCAGTTAACTGTCAAACTTATTTTTTGTGGGAAAAATTTTTGATGCTTTGATGTTATTTTCACATAGCCACTGAAATAAAACTGAGAGATTCTCACCTGAACTTTCACATGAAACTTTCAAAAGTGAGGGCGAAATTGTGGACTATCTCCCAAGTGTGTTGAGAAAGTCTCTCAAATTCCAGAATCTTGTTTTTAGATAGTTTAAAACGTATGAAATTTAAAAAATTGTTTAAATCACACTTATTTTTTCTCAAACTGCAACTTTTACAATCTACATGTGTATGGTAGTTACAAAACATTAAGATCGACTTTATACAACCTTTATCAGCATTAAGGAAAAAAGAAATAAAACAATAAACACTTCTTTCGTAAAACTAAACCAAAAAAAAACACAAACATACTTATAACGTTCTAAAGTTACGGAAGCGCATCTTACTCTTTTTTTTTATAAAAGTTTATATTTAGCTTCTGTAGATTTGCATCAACCATCACAGAGCAAATACTTAAGCAGCTGAGTCATTTCTCTTCAGTCAAGTTACACAGTCTAGCAGATGGGAGAATGCCATGCCCGTCTCACAGTGACTTCACAATGGCAGACAAAGCTACCGTAACCTCTCATCGTGAAACTTGCATAGAAAGGTGTTGAGGCGCATCTTCGATTTGATTGACAAAAAAACAGTGTGGGGGTGAAAGCGTACCTCGTTACCGTGGCAACACAGCTGTCGACGCGTTCTCATAACTTCGTGTCCTTTTTCGCTACCAAATAATATTTCTGTGTTGAAAACGAACGCGCTTTTGGCTTCCTTTGCAACGAGAGAAAATTTATGCTCCAGCCAAGTCGAGGCAGGTGTTTCGATGCGTGCCAAAGTCGCAACAGTGATAGCGCTACGTGCTTCATAATTTTTTTCTCAGCTTTCTCGCTGTTTTATGACATCACAATACAGCTTCGACGCCGCTTGTCTCAAATTCAGCACGTTCATATGAGCACCTGTAAAACACCACTGCTGCTAAAAACATCACAAAATTTTAACAGCTGACAGCCTTTTTGTTTGCTATGTCGCGCAGTGAGAAAAAGGCAAGTTTTTGTTCACAAGTTGACAGGTCGCTTGTCTGGAAAGTAAACCGGCACATGATCACAAGCTAAAAGCAAACAAGTAAACACTTGATTTTCACACAGTTTTTATAAAAAATAAACATTAAGCAGTCAGTTTTATGTAAATTAAATATTCGAAATTCACAAATGTTAATTTAAACTTACAGGTTGAAGCTTTGCAAACGTTGCTGCCAGCCAATAGCCGCCAACTCCAAGGTTTTTCCTGGCCCCGTTCACATTGAATGCTTCTCCTGCGAAATATGCAGTCGGCTTATGAAGGTGAGTAAATTTCAATAAAGTTTTATTAAAAAGTTTCAGTATTTTGCAGCAATATTTCTTGTGTTTTTTGATGTAATTTTGTTGAATATTAAAAAGGCTGAACACACATTTTACTTTGAAACTTATAACGAATTTTTGAAATACTTTTAAAGTTACTCAAAAAAAATTATTTTAAAAATTTTTTAGAGACTTTAAATACTTGGATACTTCAATAACAAGTTTTGAGCAAAGTTTTGTATAAAAAAATAGTAAAAGCTAAATTCGTTTCTACTACTTAAATCTTCCAGTTTTTAACGAAGTAGTTTACTTTAAAAATTTACTTTTAAATTAGTTAACTTATCTTAAAAATATACTTACAAACAGCCTGGAGAACAGTATTGCAAACGAAATGAAAATGGTGGACTTATCACCTGTCTCTCATGTAGTTTTGTAATGAACCAATCAACTTACATTAATAAACAGACCAAAGCAGGATCTTCGACTGTGTCAGATGCAGGTTCATATATAAAACAACTACAATTGATAACGCAATATTTAACTTTATTTTTAAATGTTTAGTTTTAACAAGTATAATTATTTAAAATGTGTAAAACAGAAGCTACACAAACAATGCCACAAACCTTTGTGGAATATTTTATCAAACTTAACTAAATGAGTTACTTTAAAAGTTGTAAAATTTTTACTTCGTCTTAAGCTTACAAGATTAAAATCTTTATCAGATAAGCTAACATTCAGTACTGAAACACTTGTTAATTTTTCAAACAGAGAACTCGTGCAACCTTCTCGCTGCGAGGTACAGGAACGTAGGTGAGGACACACACGGAGACATAAGTATGTTCATACACGGAGGAGACGATCCAAGGAGCCAGCAGGGAGGAGTGAAGCGACCGAGGACAATTCTGACCACAGCGCAACGTAGAAAGTTCAAATCGGCATTTCAAGTATCACAGAAACCTACCAGAAAGGTTGAAATTGTTTATTGCTTGTTTTATAATGCTGGTTTAATTATAAAAGTTATGAAGTTTATATTGTTTGTTTTGTTTTATTGTACAATAAGAGAAACTTTCAAATGTTGTTTAAGCAATTTTAAGTTATCTTTGCTTAATTTAAACTTATTCGTATTTAAATATGTTAGTTAAGCGATGTCAAATATTTAAATTATTTTTTTTAAATAAAAGTTTTGATGTGTTACAAAACATGATAGAATTATAACAGAAATACTTATGACGCATGTGGATGATTCAAAATTGAAAAATGACATATGTTATCTTATCACGGTTTTACTACCTAGTTTTAAAAACAATTGACAAAAAACAGTAAATTTTTTGTAAAACTTAAGAAAATATGAAATATTTTAGATTTTGTGATTTTTAATTAGGTTAGTAATTGCTTATTTCGACCATAGTTTGAAACTACTTTTTTTATTAACTTTTATTTATATAATAGGCAAGAGAAACTTTAGCAAACGAAACAGGTTTGAGTCCGAGGGTCGTTCAAGTTTGGTTCCAAAACCAACGAGCAAAAGTTAGTTGAACTTATTTGTATCTATGAAAACATTTTTTCAAGAGTTTTTATAGTATGCAATTTGATTTAATTATCTCAAGCAATATTTCTAGCCTTTGTATATTTTTCGATTATGTTAGCAGATAGACTTATCGTTATTTATTAAACAATTTCTGTACATAAAAATAGTTTTTCAACTTTGCTAAACGTTTAAATTCTGCTGCAAAATGTTGGTGCATTTTTAACTGTATTGTATATTTTATGTATTCATAATGTTTTTACGACAAAGTTTTCTCATAATGAAAATAAAAATTCAAATAAAAAAAATATTGAAGCTTAATGTTCTGAAAAAGACATAAAAGTGTTTTCTTGTACGAATCGATAACTAAAAGGTTTTTTTGTACACCAAGTCCTTGGGCCAAACTTTCTGAGCTTGTATTTTGTCGTTCAATAAACAATACTAATGATTTAATTGTAAATCAAGCTTGTTTAGTACACAGGGAATTACTTCTTAGTTCATTACAGTCCATACTTTATTTTAATTAGTTGTAAGCAGTTTTCGTCTCATAAAAACACTGGTTCTTGTCACGTTAAACATGTTGTACAGATTTTAAAACTGATGTTGTCAAAAAACAGCAAACCAACATTGAGCAGTGATAAACAAACTCTGTTTTTTTTTATATTCAAAACTTTACTTCCTTAATTTCTATACACTTCACAGTATTTAGATAAAAGTTAAACTTTTTATTGTTTTAACTAACTGTCATTTTATTTATTTAAGTTCCATTTTATTGATCGAGAAAAAGAGGCGTTAAAAAATTTTATCCGATGACCTAATGTAAATAAACCTTTTCGGTTAACGAGTCTTACAATACTTGAATATAGTTTTACCTCTTGTCATGACCTATAAAAATATTTCTAAGTTAAATATAAAACTATAATTAATATACAATATGACTATGAAAATGTTTCAATACTATTTTTCTTACTCACAGATCAAAAAACTTGCACGAAAACAAGACAGTTCAGGGGACAAGAGTTTACCTAAAACAAGCAACACCGATTCTGACAGTGAGTGTTTATTTAAAATAACTATATAAGTTTATCTTATTTAAACAAAAAATATAGACACAATTCATTCAAAAACACATAATTGAGCAAACATGTAATATATATCACAACTAACCCTTATCAATTACTAATCTTAGCAACTAACTTATATTAAAATTATACTAAGTTAACAGTTTTAAGTTTCATCAGAAAATACATAAGTAATAAACTATACAAAATTAAACAATTAATAAGAGGTAGACTAGTTATTTACAATTACAAAATTAGATTTAAAATTAAACAGTACTTCAAGTAAAAAAACGTAACGTTTTATAATAAACTTATATATAGATAGTACTTGTTTAATAAACACATTTTTACTAAACTAAGTTTTCCTTCTTGAACATGATATAAACAAGTTTCTTCACAAACTTTAAGATGAAACGATGAGCTTGTATTCAAGCCAGTCAATGCCGACAACTCCGCATCTGAATGCCACAAATACAACCTACAAGTCTACTACAAACGAGGAATCTTGTCGAGACAATAATGCGGACGAAGACAAGCAAATCGACATCTACAATACGATGAAGAGTAGGTTGTTTATTTTGTTGAATAAGTATAAATTTACAATTAGAAGTAAGGACTTTTGGGTCTACTGTTTGAGTTTACATAGTGATCTACCGGATCCAACTATCAATTAAACTTAATTTAAAAGTACCCGGATACGTTCAGAACGTAATATTACGGGTAAGGTAGACCAGTGAGGGCGCATAACTAAGTTAATAGACATAGTTGAGGAAGTTTTGAAATTTAAACTAATACAAAGAGAAAAATATTTAAAATTTTACTAGATAATACGATATAATTTTGAAACCTATGCTAGGTATAACTGGAAATTTGTGGAAGTTACAATAATTTTACCGAAAATTTTTTAATCTTACACTAGAATCTATAGTGACTAGATATTCTGGAGTTTAATATGAAGTGCAAAAAACTGTTTTAAAAATTTTTTAAAGTTAGTTTTGAAATGTACTAGATTGTACGAGAAACTTTGAGATTGTCATAGTATCCGGCTGGATCCTTTTTAGAATTATAATCACGATCCGGATCCGGTCGGAAATCAGCTTTAAAATAAAATACGGCACCAGCTCCGGCCAGATATACTTTAAAAATAAGATCTGGTAGATCACTAGTTTACATATTCATATGACAAAACGAATAATGTAGTTAACAGACCATCTAAGTTAATTATCAATTATAATTTTTATATTATATATTCGTTCTTTTTTACATAATGCTTCGCTACGTAAGTATTCTTTTAAAAATGTCATATTTAAAAACATATAATTTTCTGAAACTTACTAAAAGTGTTGATTTAAGGTTCTCGTATAGACATGAGGAGCTATGAATTTCCAACTTCGAATGACAGCATTTTACTGAAATTCTCCTGTTGTGAACTCGATGAGGACAAAATGACCTGCTCAAATTCCGCAACAACTTGCAAACCGCATCAGGGGTCGAACGAAAGCTTCTACTTTACCAACTCGTTCTCACAAAACTTCTGCAAGGAACTGTGCTACAACCAGGCACCGAGTTACAACAAGCCGTCAAACCAAGATGAGTTTTCAAACCACGCAGGTTCGCTGGTTTCGAACCCGTGCGAAGCCAAAGCTGCTTTTGGTGTAGATAATAAATGCAGCAAGCCAAGTTATGAAAATAATCCAATAGACAAGTTACTGTTCATGCAAAATAACTATTTTACCTCATTATGAATACAACTTTACAAACCGTAAGCACAAAAGTTCGCTGACATGCTTACAGAAGCTTTCTAACTACAGTTTTAATGCAGTATAAAGTTTTTAATAATCAATAAAAAATGTGAACAACGCTTTTTCATAAAACCACTGTAAAGGCTTTTATAACTACAACATTTCTGTACAACGAAAAGTAATTGAGTTTAATACCTAGCTGAAAACTATTTTGAGATATTTTTGAAACTTTTAGGTATATACATATTACACATTGTAAGCTATAGTGCTTTTAACTAAACTGCAAAACTAATATATTGAACCGCATAACTCTATTTATAGCTTTTTATTTTTATAGTAAGCAATTATTCTAGTTGATTATAGTCATGTAAAATAAGTTACATATTTATTTTATACGATGCAAAATAACTTTTTTCAACTCTTCGTAAAATAAACAATATTCTACAAATATTGAAAATTTATAACACAAATAACGTATTGAATTTTTTTTTAAACTGCTTGTCAAGAATAAATATGTTTCCCAAAAGCTACTAAAACAGACATGCTTTCTAAACCATATACTTCAAAGTATGTAAGTTTAATATTTTGAAATATTGTTTCAAATTTTTTTTTTGCAAATGCCTTCTAGATAATTTTTATATTATAATAATGCAAAAGTAAATTACACTGCTCGTTTTTTGAATGTGTAAGTTTTATTTGTGGCTTTTAATATTTTTAATTTTTGTTTAACCTTTAAAGTTTTAATAGAAACTGCACAGTTAACTATGATCGTTTTTAAATTTATTTACTGCTTAGTATTTTTTATGCATTTTTTTGTTGTTGTTTGATTAATTTCGTAAAACATGAATCGAATAAAAAACAAATATTTTTGTTTATACTTAGATAGTAATAGAGATTTTTAAATATTTTTTTTCAGGGATTTTCTAACCCTTTGAACAAAACGTTTTTTAGGTAAAAAGTACAAACTTGAAAGTAACACTACTGTACTTGTTTCATTGCGTAGTATTACATGCTTATCTAGCATATACTTTTTAAAATAACTGTTTAAGTATTTGATAAAGTTTCAAAGATTTTAATTTATTACAATATGAACTGATTTTATTTTTAAACTTTAATGGTATAAAATGTATTTATTAAAAGTTTGATTAGGTTTTATTGTTATAATTTTTACCATAGTTATCGGAACAAAATAGTTTTTATTTGTTTTGAAATATATGTTCTTTATTTACTACATCCCAGCACTTATAAATAAAATTCCATTAAATCTAACTAATCTAGAGCTTATTATTTTTTGATGTTATTTTTTCAAGTAGCTTGACTAGATGGAGAGACTATAGCTTTTATAACTGTTATATTTATGCCATGACTAAATTATCGCATTTGCGAAACGAAAGCAAAAAATTAATTTCTTGATAAAACATTTTATTAGAAACTAGGTATTTTATAGATTATTTCGGTATACCTAATTATTACGAAACTAAAACTAATATAGAACTAGTAAAAATTAAATTTAGTAAAACTTACAAAAAAAAATAATAAAATAGCTTGGTTTAAAAAAATAATCAAGCTTTAATTTTCGGCGTTTGGATGCATTTTACAAATTTAAGAATATTATTTTAGTAAATATCTCTAAAATAGTTTCATGCACTTGATATAAACTTATTTGTAAACGTTTTTTCACGGAATTAAATGTTTAATAAAAAGATTTTATAAGTTCTTAATAAGTACAAATTATGTTAAATCAATTGATTTTAAATATTTGTTTTAAATGATTAGTTACTTTTTTAATAAAAAAATAAAATGTTTAAAAGTCTGTACTTAAAAACTTTTTTAATTACATCTAGCCAACTTATTTTGTTGTTTGTGAATAAACCAAAATATTAAATAATTTACTACGCGTTTATAGCGAGAAATTTATATTATTAAAGTTAAAATTACATTTATTTGAGTTTATCAAAAGGAAAAAAAATATCGAGTGCAACTGTTTTGTTTAATTCAAACACTTTTAATTTCAAGTTAAGCTATATAGATGTCGTTTTTTAAAGTTTGTATACAGTAACCTCTCGCTTTATTTACGCACATTGTGTCCACAGAAAAATTGCGTAAAGATACGAGAGGTACTGAATATACTTACTATAATGGCTATTTTTGATATTGATTCTAGTTAAAAGCAGACTGGGGACTTTCTCACTTTAAAAAAATGTGTTTTATTTATTTATAAATATGAAAACAAAATATAAAACTAAACATTTGTTATAAGAAAAGGATTTAAATTTATATAAAATAATAGTACTTTTAGAAAAATTTTAATAATAAGTAGATTTATCTTTGTTTATATGTAATTTATTTGATACTTAACATTTAAATTCTATTCTATTTAGCAAATTCAATTTATAATTAAGCATTTGTTTTAAGTGTAAACTCTATATTTATTAAGTATCACTGCTACTTTTTGCTAGGATGTTTAATTAGATTTCTTTTTTAGATGTTTGTTTATATATAGGGCAAGAGTGCTAGTTATTTGTTTGTGTTTTAAACTTTCATTATTTCATTATTTAACAGAGTAATATTTCTTTCAGAATTTTAATTTAAACTGTTATTGTTAACAAAATTTCGGATATACTGAGGTATAACTAAATGTTTATTAATTAGTCAAGGAACATAAGTTTACAAAGTCTAAAGATATAGTGAAATGAGTTAGCATTTAAAAACATAATTTACATTAAAAATATAAAATAAACCTAATTTTTGCAATATTAAAAAATATTGAAAAATTTTTTGAACTTTTTAGAATTCCTAAATGCGTAACTAAACGAGAGTGCGTAACGTCACGAGTGCGTATAGATGCGAGAGGTTACTGTAGTTGTTTTCTTTCTGAGCTATTTAAGATGTTTGATTGATTTTTTTCTTGCAAAATAGAAAATACTTTTTGCAGCTATAATACATTTTTCATTTTTTAAAATAATTTAACTTAACGAAAACGTACTTTTATTTAAATTTATTATAATATCTTTTAGCTACATTTTAGTTGTAACAATTTATGTAGTTAATAATTTATTATATAAGCTATGTAAATTGAATAAATTTTGAAAAAGAAATTACAATGTCTATAAAAGTGTATATATACAAGCAATAAATGAAATTTTTAACTTTATACATGAGTTTTTTTCTTACTATTTATCTTTACATAACAAAAAACCAAATATTTTTTACCGAAAAAAAAAACTATGCTTTTTGTACGTTCTCTTTAGATTTAAAGTTATAACTGTATAAAAATGTTTTATTAACCTTTTCTTATAAGCTATAAAGCAGGTACGTTAATACTAATACTAATCTTAAATTTGAATGAAAGTTGCAACTTATCATATAATTATAAACTAAGTTCAAAAAAAAAATTCTACCTACAATAACTTGTTCATCAAGCTTTAAATTTCAACGTAAACACATAAACATTAAATTACTATTAAAGGTGTTATATAGTACAAAGCTCGTATAATTAGGCTTAATTACCTAGTTCGCAACAAAATATTTTTGCGGTACTCAATTAAGTGGGAACGGGTCAAATATACACGAAGACATTTTTTCACGGAGGGTCTAATATGTACGAAGGGACACTTTTGCACAAAGACTTTTTGCACGAAGGGTCCCTTTTGCATGAAAAAACTTTTGCAAGGAGAGTTAATTTTGAAAGACAGTAAAAATATAAATAAAACAAAAAGAAAAGTTATTTAAAAAAAAAAAAATAAAGTTACCGACCAAGGATAAGGATTAGGGGTAACAGTTGTAGTTAAAATTAAAAAATATATATATATGAATAAGAACAAAATATTTTAAATAAAACTAGAAAAAAAAAAACATATATAAAATAGAAAAAAATGAAAAAGGGAAAGGTTACTGCGCGAGGGAAAGGGTGAGGGCTTAGGGGTTTCAGTGAAAAAAAAACGTAATAAAAATTAATAATAAAAAAAAAAGAAAAAAAATATTATAAAAAACACAAAAAAAAATCAGACAGCGGGTAAGAGTAAGGGATAAAAATGATAAACAAGAAAATTGATAGTTATATAAAGTTAAAAAAAATAATAATAACTAAAAAAAATTCAAACCCGTGCAAAAGTCTCTTCGTGCAAAAGTTTCTTTGTGAAAAAGTGATCCCTCGTGCAAAATTGACGCCGTGCAAAAATATTTTCGTGCAAATATATCCCTTCGTGTAAAAGTGTCTTTGTGCAAAGTGTCCCTTCATGCATTTTAAACTCCTAACCCAGTTAAGTAGTTACTTGAACTTAACTTATTTTTAGCGGTAAGAAACAAAGTACTTAATTTTTATAGTAGTATCTTTTTATTAGATTTGTCAAGTATTCAACAACTCAATAATTCTTAAGTCTAGAATAATTATATCAAAAGAAAAAAATAATATTATAAAGAAAGTTTAAATTAACTTTCTCATGAAATTTTCATACAACTACTAAAAAAATCTAAAAGGTTATTCTTATTACTACGATTGCCCAGTGAAGTTCATAAAATATTGAAAAAATAAGATAACACAACAACAACACAAAATTTTAAAACTTAGATTACAATTTCAAAAAGCTTGAACAAAGTCTAATACGTATTTTTAATAATAGTTCAGTAATATTTTGTTTAATAAAAAGTAAAGATATAAAAAATATTTTTTCTTCATTGATATAAATCAAGCGTAAAATAGAATAAGTAGTTCTAAATTTATGGAGCATGTTCAGTTTAGTTTGTTTTAACAGCTAGGTAATTATTTATAACAACGTTGTAATGTTTTAAATTGTATAATTTATTTTTTTCAAATCAATGTAAGATTAACTAGCTTGTTTTAACGTTAAAACTTTTTTAAAAAACGAAACTTACAAAAAAAAGACACTTTTGGTAATTCAAAATCAACTTAATAATTTTAGAAAGTTTTTTGTTAATGCAAATTGTTTAACTAAAAACCAAAAGCATTAAATTAATTATAAACCTGAAAAAAGAACTGAAAAGACAGCAATCCAAAGTACTTACAAAATTACCAGCATACAAAATTGCAACTATTTCCAATACACAAAAGTTGGTGGTCTCTTTAAAACTCACCATGCAGGTAATTCTCGCAAGAATGCTACCTGAATTTGCATTGCTTTCATCTCTAATTATAGCACATCGACCAACAAAAATTGTCTTCAAGGGTCGATCGCCGGTCAAAAAACATCTTCTCCTTCCAGCCTGCATTATTACGTCACAACAACAAAGTGATCAAAAATGCCCGACATCTGCTTCGTTTTTGTTTCTTTTGTAAGTTCTGAAAGCGCGAGTAGTGAGATAAGCGCTAATCCCCTTTTGCTCGATACCAAGAACACAGCTGTGCCCGCTGCTATATTCAGATAACAGCTAATTCTCTAATTTGCCGTCTCGCCGCCCTGCTAGTTATATTTAGACTTGAACTTGTGAGTAAAAGTTAGATGCTCATAGGAAACACAAAACTCGCGTTTATTTGGTTAGTAAAAAAAAAAATAAATAAAAATCACCGTACAAATCCGTACGTATATAGTTAACAGCTGTTCAATTCGCACAAATGACAGTTTTACTGATGAGACGTAAGTAATACCCGCTGAGATTAACTTAAAGATAGACAACAAATGTCTCCAATATTCGGCGCGATAATATCTCTAGATCTTTGTTTTTCATAACAGCGTAAAATCGTCGGGCTGCTAAGTACTTGCAAAATCGCTGATGTGCTTATACGTTGCTTAACAAGCAAGTTATCAGATAAATAGATAAACTGTTGTGAGCGTAGGTGGTCTTTACATATTTATTCAAAACAATTATTGCCTTTTTTAAATTTTCTAAACGAGTATGTTGCTGAACTTGTTAAAGGAGAGCTTATAGTTGGTATTCGAACACAAATTTAGTGAAAGTTTTAGACTTTATGTACACGTCAGTTAAATTTTTCACTAATTGTACAAACAAGCACAAATCCACACACAAGTTAGTTTCGAATTTATCATAGATGGAAATAAGAGTGCCTTTAATTGGTGTTTGTTTGGTTGTCATGTCACCGGTGGCGACCGATTGGTGGCGATAAAGTTGAGATGTCACTAATGCAGGTAGGTGGCACTTATGTTAAAGTTGTGTCAATTGTCAAGTCAATCTTTTAAGCTCAAACTTGCTGAGAGTTTCAGCTCTGCGGTGGTCGAATTTCGACGCAGCATTGTTTCGACGAAGTTCGAAACTTTCTGTTGCTGTTTTGCTGCCCGGAGCAAAAAAATAATTTTATTAATTTGAAACGTTTTTTTTAATATATGATAGTGATACTTAGTATAAAAAAAGAACAAAGAACAAAGAAAATGTAAGTTATGTTTTTTGAATGAAGTTTATAAGCTTTCTAAAAGATTACAAAATTTACAAGTTTATCATAGTAAATAAAATTTTTGCTGTTTTTCAAAAGACTATATTTTTTTATAAATTAATATTTTATCTCAGATAAGCTAATTAATTTAATATCTGTCAGATACAATTATGTAAATTAACTTATAAGTTTAAATTTTGATAGTATAGACTAGTATTCTTCAATTTATCAATAAAATTTGATAATTAAAACTAAAAATTTTAGCAGCGATATTATATAATCATGTAGTTTGAATAATTTTCTTGTCTTTTTTAACGTATTTAAACTTTTATACTTTTGTTTTTTCAAGCAGTTAAAAGAATTTATTTTAGCATAAAATAAGTTTTGCTATAGCATTGTTTTAAGTATGTTTATTAATTCAGTTAACAGTCATATTTTATTCAAAATTATTAAAAATGGTGTTTAAAATTGTTTTATTTAGTTTTGTTTAAATTAATAACATTTTTTAAACAAAGCTCACAAACCTTAATAAACTTTTTGTGCTTTATATACAATATTTTGTACAAAGTACAATTTTGATAAACTTAGTTTGATTTTTTTATTTCACTTAATATTTTGAAAGCACAAAACTATTGACTTATTTAAAATAAATTGAACCAAAACAAATAAATATGTAGTCATTTAAAAATGTTTTGGGGAAAGTCAAAACAACAGCTTCTGAAGTGAACCCAATTTTGAATAAAAAATATATAAATACACCACTGGTACTTGTGTCATCATCGAGACTTGTGTGCTCAAATGGTTCTTTTCGAGGATTACTTGAGCACTTTCGATATGCTTAAGATGTATTATTCAACCCTGGTACTATGTACTTAGGTCGTTAAAATATCTTTGATTAAAAAAATGAAAGTTTCGTGCTCACAAACAGCTGAAAGGGCTTTGGATGAAATTTGAATCGTGAAAGTTCTTACCACGTTTTTGTCGTTCAAAATTAAAAATTTCAGTTTTAAGCGATTTTGTTGAATAAACTGTTGGCAAATAAAGTTTAAAAAAAAACTGAATATCAATCCTTGACTTGCGTTATAAAGCATTTTTGTAAATTATTTTGTGCCTAACATCTTTTTATGATCATTTTAGAATAAATTTTGTCGGATAATGTTTAAAGTTACAAAATTAATTCAGTTAATTTTTTATTAAAATTAAGTTAAATTTGCTTAGTTTTACAATAAAATTTCAAATTAGTTTTTAAATTAATTGTGTTAGTTCTGTGTGCAAACAGCCGTACAGATATTATGTATGTTATTTTAAGCAAAACTTATTTGCATGCCTTAACAGCGTAACACGATTAATAACAATTTTGTGTAAAAATATAATCTATATTGGTGTTATACTATAGTTATTTTATGTTGTTAAAGTATAAATTTTATTATTTTAAAAATCAATAATTGACTAGAAAAAAAACTAAACATAATGATTAAATAAGTAAAAAAATAAAACAATTTAATATAACAGTAAATGACAAAACAAAAATTGTTTTAGTAAAACTACACATAAAAAAATAAAGTAAGTAATGTTGTCATTAGAAATATACTTGTATGTTTACTTCGGTTCTATTTAAACAACTTTTTTGTTCAGACGCTTTAATTAGGCAAACTGTATTAAGACAATATTACGTTAAAAGATGCCTATTTTCTAAAAATAATCAATTTAAAGTACGTTAAACATAAATAATTTATACCTTTAGGTTTACATTAATAAAAAACTAGTAACACTTACTGTAGATCCTTAATAGAATTAAGTACAGAACATTAAGATTGTTCTTTTTTAAAACTATTTCTAAGGTGAGCTCAAGTAAAATAAAGCGAGAGAACTTTTGAAAAAAAGGCGCCCAACGAGAGAGGAAAGTAGGTGAGAAATGAGATTGGAAGCATGATGAAAAAAAAACCATTCAAAAGTTTGTAGCGAAATTTCATAACTGACAATTTTTACTTGGATGAAGCGTTTAGGTTAAGTGAAAGTTTTGCTGTTTTGGAATTTACTTGAAGTTGATTTGAAGTTTGTAATATTTAGATTTAGTTATTCTGCTTTACAGTTTTGATTTTGTTTGCTATTGTGAAATTATTACATTTAGTTATAAAGTTTTTGTTTTGTTTTAGTTAAGAAAAATGTCAACACTTTGCAGACTTTTTTTAATGTATATTTTATTTTTCAAATGGTACTTTTGTTTAAAATCATTAACTGTAATGTTGATCAATATTCATTAACTAGCTTGTTTGTATATTAAAACCTTACGAGCGAAAAATTTAACTAAACCAAGTGTGTAAGTAACAAAAATCTACTAAGTTAAGTTATAAATATTTAAGACGACTTTTTTAAGTTTTTTAGTTCTCAACAAAACATGTATTAGAAATAAAATAATTAGTTAAACAAAGAATTATGATAATCAACTATTGTGTTCTTTGCATCTTAACTCTCGCAATTCCTTTAAACAAATATCAAACATAAAACTAAACGAGTAAAGCAAACACAAATCCAAGGTCATTAAATATATTAAAGTAAAAGAATTATCCTAAAATAAAGATAAAAAGCATTTATTGTTCTTTGTTGTTGGAAATTTTATTTACTGCCGATTATCTTAAAAGTTTTGACTATTTAAAATTTACATTAAAGTTAAGTGAAACATTTTGTGAAAGACAACTTTAATTATTGATAAGATTTTACGAGCTGCATATACTGTTTAGCTTAAAACTTTAAATTTTAATCTATTCAGCTTTAAATAATAATTTAAATATTTTATTACTTTTAATTATTTTTCTTAAGTTGTCTCGCAAATTTTAAAACTAAAACAAAAAAAAACAATGTTTTGCGTTACAACGGTATGTGTTAGTATAATAAAAAGTTTTGGTAGGAAACATCCGTCAAAGTATGACTTCTGTCATGGTGATTCCCCTTTTCAATAACATTTTGCGCCATTTTCGGCTTACACATGTGACCGTTCGTTAAATTCTTCAGTGTGGTTTTACACCATTGTCTTGTCGTTGAAATATGGAAATTCCTTTTTTTTTTGTTGTTTCGTAGTTCAAGGTAAAACAATGCACAGTATTTATACGATAATGAAATTTTTTAATATTAGAATTACAAGCAACAAAGTTTTTACACTTGATAAAATAAATGCCTCAAGATACCATTATTTTTCAAAATATATAGAAAATTTTGTAAATAACTTTATCTTGATAAAATCAAAACAAAAGCATGCAATTATCAAGCAACCGAGCCTAAGAATAAACGTGTTAACTGCAATGACAAGCATTGATTGGTTGCTGTTAAAGGAGAAATGTCACTTTGTAATGACGAACAAAACACTGTTACAAGTGGTAATTAGCATGTTCGCTTGCAGGTCAACAAAAACAATTATCCGGGGTTAATATGTTTACTTTGTAAAGTTTAAGGTCAATTAAATTGGTTTATCAAAAACTAAAGAGTTAATGTAGTCTTTAAAATATCCACATACAAATCTTGTTTTTTTACGCTATTTCTAAAACGTGTATACTTGATTTTAAACAGATTTTATTACAATTTACTTTAAAAGAAATAAATTTTTATTTTTAGTCACTAAAATTTAATTGAAAACAAAAATAATTTTATTTTTGTATTATTTGTTACTTGCTATTTTTACTTTATTAGTTTAGTTCAAAATTCATACACTCATAGTTTTATATTTTAGTAAGTTATAAAATCCATTAATTACTCAGTAATCAAGACAACATTAAACTTAATTTGGCTTTAAAGATTGTAATAAGGCTACATTCACTTACTTCTATTTTTTATGATCTTTTAGAAAGCTCAGAAAGTGCATAAACTTTTATTTAAATTTATAGTTTTTTTGTGAAAACTATTTTGGATAAAACAGTCTAATTTTTTTAGATTCTTTTTGTTTTTAGTCCATAAATTAAAAATAATCAAGATTTGATTTTGATACATTTAAACTTAATGATATAAGTTATCGTTTTTTTATAATCAAACACAAACTATTATTTGTTAATGTTTAATAATATAGTCTTATTTTAAAACTTTATTTTTACAACTTTAAGTAAAAACGGTATAAAAAAAACCTTCACAATGTATTAGATTGGTATTACGACGGACTTAATAAGGTTCAAATGTCAGTAGTAATAATTGTTTGTATTTCGTAAAGAGTTTCTTGATATTTTTTTTACTCTATATTATTACAATTTCAACTGTGTAATCTTGTTTCATAGTTTACAAAACTGTTTATTCTATATGAAAAATAGAAAAAAATATCTATGTACAAGGTGATCAATTTTGTAAACATCTTATGTAGGCTAAATATTTTATAATTTTAATGTTATATGATATTGTATGCTGTTGTAGGCATATTTTAGTTTATTCTTAATATTTTTTCTTGGTATATTTAAAAAAAAAAACTTTGAATTTGTAATTTTTACCACACTTTCATTACGTGAAAAGTAAAACATTTTACGGCCAAAGTACATTAAATTTTGTTATGTTCTTATTTTTATATCTCTAATTTTACCCTTAAATTATTTAGATTTAAAAAAGTTGAACAAATAGAAATTTTGCTTTCAGAAGCAGCTTGTGCGGTCTTATTAAGTTTGCTAAATGTAAAAACGAATAACTAAATTATGCTACAATTTCAGCTAATTTACGCATCATGTTTTGTTGTCATGGTTTCTGTGGCGATACACACAAGAAAGACCATTGTGTCATTTCAGTGATGCTTAAAGAAGAACATGTAACTATAACTATGTTTAGCTTTTTTTTTTGCTTTTGGTTATTCACTAAAAACGTGAAGAGTATTTTGAAAATGCCTTTTTTAAACAATCATTAATTTCATTGCAAATATTTATTAAAAAAAATAGACTGTTAAATGAACAAATCAACTTAATTCAGCTTTTTCTGAACGGTTATTATTTGATAGTTGAATACATTTAATTTAAAAACATTTTTATAAAAGTTTTCACATTTAAACAGAAATGTTTTTTAAAACTTATTTGTTATATGTATATATTTATAAGTTAGGTACATATTTCATTTCCTAAGTTAGGTAATTCTTAAACGTGTAAAACTCCCATAATACTTTATACTTTTTTAATTATTTAAAAACAGTACTTAAGCCTTTTATTTTCAATTAAACATTTCCTTAGTAAAAATTTTGAACCTTTCAATTAAAGTAAAATAAAAACGTTGTTACTAAAGCTTTGATTTATTATTATAATTAGTTGTTTAGCTTACTTAATTTAAAAAATATATCTCATATAAATAATCAAAAATTTAACAAGCACGATTTTTCTAGGCTTTATATCGGCCATTTTTTTTTCTCTGTACTTTATTTTTGTAATTTAATACACTAGTAATTTTTCAGTACAATGTAATATGGTAATTTCAGCATTCAAAGTATCACCAACTCAGTCCTTCAGTCATTTAAAGAGGGAGGCAAAAGTGGACAAATACTGTTTAAAAAGTAAGATCTTATAATTCTTAAAATCATAGACACTTGTTTATGTTAAGAAAAAAAAAACCTTAAGGACTTCTACTTTTTTTGCAAAATTCATTTTTTAGCGAACATTTTTACTGCAAATTGAATAAATGATTTATTGTGGCTTGTGAACGTTTAGTAAATCATAATAAATTGTTTGTTTACACTTTTCATTCACTTTAAGTTTTACTCAAATATGCTGCTTGATCTAGAATAATTAAAATAATTGATTTGAAATCTTGAGAAAATAATTTTCTCACGGTTTGATTTTCTTGTTTTTTTTTTAATTTGCTGTTTTTAACTTTAAAAAGCTTTTGTGGCATTATATTGTTATATACAATAGTTTTTACATACATTATTTACTAAAACAGTGCAAGAAAAAATGTGCTCATCACTTTACTCAACAAACTCACCAAACGAATCAGCACCAATGGAACATCCAATCAGCAGCGTTCATTACTGCGCGGGATGCAGCAAACCAATCAGAGACAAGTATTTCCTTAAAATTGACCAATCAAATTGGCACGAGAGCTGCGTGGTGTGCTGTGTGTGCAATCAAGTGTTAGTGGGCCAGTGTTACGTCAGAAAGGGGAACATCTACTGTCATCAACACTACACAAGGTAATAATGGGTAAAACTTGCAAAACTAATGTACACACTCTGACTTAAGTTTTAGCGGTGCATACATTTTGTAAGTTTTGCATTTTCTTTTGTTATATTTGTTTATTAACACTAGTTTTAAAAAATCGATTATTGCGTCATAGTTATATAAATAAAAATAAAACTTAATAAATAACAATTTGATTTCAATTTTTTTAGAGTCTATAGAACAGCTTTACATAGAAATCAATCGAGATTAGATTTTGGTTTTGTTTTATTTAATTTTGAGTTGTTCAATTTAAAGATAAAATTAAAAACATCTTTTTTTTTATGTTCAAAGTAAATGTACAACTTTATTCATTAGTTAATCTCTCAACGACCTTTGAAATTTTGATGTATAAAATAAAATAGTTACAATCAGAGATTAAAATGCTTAATCTCTTAAACTTGGTATTGAAGTGGCTTTGAAATCAATCACAAATGATAAATATGTTTTGATATAGAATTTTTACTTAGATATCTATGAGTTTTACAATAAAGTTTTATTAAAATAAATAGTTTTTATTTCTGTTTTAGGTCATATTTTTACTTAATTATTACAAATGTAAAGACTTCAACTCGATATAAGCCTAAAAATTTTCTTCTATTATTAGATATGTCATTATTACCTTTATCATGCCAGCTAGAAATTCTCAATTTTTTTTCTATTTAAAATCAGCTCAGTGTTCGTTCAATTACCATTTGAGAATGTCAGCTAAATTTAATATCTCAGTTCGATTTGTTCTGAAGCGAGTGGCCACTACAAAAATAAACTCAACTCATGAAAAACAAAATAATTTTCGTCAAAACTTGTCAATGGTCAAATTGAGTTAAGAAGCGGCAAACAGCAACCGGTGAAAAATTAACGAATCGAAATTCGATTGGACCAAGTTTTTGCGAGAAATTTTCACAGCTGCTTCAAACGACTAGCATTTAAAAAACAAAGAAAAATATGTTTAGTGCGCCAAATTTTATAAAAAAAAGTTGAGCTTTAAATTTTTTAACCTTATTCACATAGTTTTCATTAATTAACAATGTTTTTAATGCATATTAAAGAGAAAACGTTAATTTTTTTGCATGAATTTAAAAAAGCGATTCACTATAATATATATTGTTTTTTGGTTAGTATCAACTTAATTAACTTAATTTTCAGTAAAAAAAATAGTTTCATTTGACGGCTCTGAAACTAAAATATAATTCTAGTGAGGTCTGTTTAGCTCAGGTATTAAATTGAATTTTAAAAACTTTTGTTATAAAAGAGTTATAACTTTGTTTTGGCAAGCCTGCGCCTGAATTAAACTGGCTTGGCAGCAAACAGGAAATAAAACTAGTTCACACCTTTTAATCGAAACTTTCAGCTTATTTTGTCTGCAACCGAAAACAAATTAGCTCAAAAATTTAATCTCAGAACGAATATAACTAGTGTAGATTTCTGGGCTCAGCCGGAAATTTGCAAACAGGTGTAAATAAGTTGTTGATAAATTGTTTACTTCATTAACCTAACAACTTTTTTTGCAAGCAGCTTGAGATTTTGTATTCTAAACTTAAAGAGTGTTTAAAGTTTCTGTTTAAAAAGTTAGGGTTGTTTAGACAGCTAATAGTAATACGTAAATAGCTAGATAGTTTCAGTAATTAGTAAACCTTTATTTTATCAATGTCAACATGAAAATAAACAGTAAAAGCTAACCTGTACAGCGCTTCACATATATCTTAAAACATTTTGATTTTAAAATTTTAAGATTTTGACTATTTTGAATTGGTGTTAATCTTAAAACTTAAAAAACTGTTCTACTAAATACCTAATTTAAGCCAAGTTTTTTGAACTAGTTCAGTTTTTATACTTATTAATGTAACTTTCACTGAGGCTTTCTACTATACATTTATACCTTTTAAATTTTGAGTGGATTTACAACCGAGTGTAAACAATAAACAAACATTAGTGCGTGCTAAGTAGTGTTAAACCGAGAAAAAATTTTTTAGTTCCTTTGCAGCTATTTTAAAACAAACACACAACATTTTAGAGCTGTTTAAAAATTCAGTGCTTTTTGTAAGGTCGGTCGTTTTTTGCAAGAATGAGTTGTAAACGTGTTAAAAAATTAACGTTTGCAAGTCGTTTATTTTTAACTATTTATTTGTTTAGTTTACAATTTTATTGTATATAAACTGTCATTGTAACTGACTGATTTCCTTAAGTTTTTTAAGCTTATTTCTAAAAATAAATAAACAGTTCAAGTGAGTTTTTTTATTATATATTAATTTAGTTTATTTTATACAACACTTTTGGTTCAAATTTTTCAACTATGTTTCAGAGCTTTTCTCTATATACAGTTATGCTGCATTCAAAAAAATAGTATTGTGGCAACTCTTTAATAGAGTTTAATTTATCCCATAAAGCAGATGATAAAGTTTAATTTATCATGCTTATAAAAAAATGTATACGCAAAAACAAGTACAAGATTTTCTTTTTAGCTCATAGAATAGCAACCTATGTTTTTATTTCATAACAAAAATAAAGATTTGAACAAAATAACTTGTTTTAAACTATTGTTATCTTTTTAAAAGTTAAAACTTTCATTATTATCTAAAGTCTATTTTTTTTTCCATTCCAACGTAATAAATTTTAACTAAGGTAAAATAAAACCAACAATAAAAATAAAAAACTTCGTCGATTCACTTTTGCAAATGCAGTTAATTGTCAAACTTATTTTTTGTTGGAAAAATTTTTGACGCTTTGATGTAATTTCACATCGCCATTGAATTGTCACTGAGAAATTCTCACCTGAATTTTCACATGAAACTTTTAAAAGTGAGGGCAAAGTTGTGAACTATCTCGCAAGTTTGTTCAGAAAGTCTCTTTAGTTCCAGAATTTTGTGTTTAGGTAATTTAACTCGTCTAAAATTTAAAAATTTGTTTAAATCATTTTTATTGTGTGTCAAACTGCAATTTTTACAATCTACATGTGTATGGCAAGTACAACGCATTAAGACAGATTTTATACTACCTTTAATAGCATTAGTAAAAAAAAATAAAATAACAAACACCTTGTTCGTAGCATCTCACTTATTTTTTATAAAAGTTTATATTTATCTTCTGTAGATTCGCATCAATTATCACAGAACAAATATTTAAGCAGCTGAGTCATTTCTCTTCACTCAAGTCAAGAAGTCCAGCAGATAGGAGAATGTCACGCCCGTCTCACAGTGACGTCACAATGGCAGACAAAGCTACCGTAACCTTTCATCGTGAAACTCGAGCAAAAAGGTGTTGAAATCTTCAGCTTGATTGACATAAAAAAATGGTGTGGGGGTAAAAGCTTACCTCGTTACCGTGGCAACCCAGCTGTCGACACGTTCTCACAACTTTGTGTCTCTTTCCGATGCAAAGAAATATTTTTATGTTGAAAACAAACGCGCTTTGAAACAGCTTCCTTTCCAACGAGAGAGAAGTTCTGTTCCAATCACCTCAGCAGGTATTTCGATGCGTGCCAAAGTCGCAACAGTGATGGCACGACGTGCTTCATAACTTTTTCTCAGCTGTCTTGCTGTCTTATGACGTCACTTAATACAGCTTTGACGTCGCTTTCTGCTGCTGTCAGAATTCGGCACGTTCATATGAGTACCTGTAAAACACCACCGCTGCTAAAAACAACACAAAATTTTAACAGCTGACAGAATTTTTGTTTGCCATGTCGCGCAGTGAGAAAAAGGCAAGTTTTTGCTCACAAGTTGACAGGTTGCTTGACTAGAAAGTAAACCGGCGCATAACCACAAGCTAAAAGCACACAAGTAACCACTTGGTTTTCACACAGTTTTTATGGAAAACAAACATTTAGTAATCGGAATTATGTAAAATAAATATTATATTTTCACAAAAGTTTTAATGGAAAATAAACATTCAACATTAAACTTACAGATTGAAACTGTGTAAACGTTGCCGCCAGCCAATAGCCGCCAACTCCAAGGTTTTTCCCGGCCCCGTTCACGTTGAATGCTTCTCCTGTGAAATATGCAGCCAAATAATGAAGGTGAGTGAAATTTAACAAAATTTCAATAAAAAGTTTTAGCATTTTTTAGCAATAATTGTGTTGTTATTTGGTGTTAAACAGCCTGAGCAAACATTTTACTTTGAAACTTATAACGACTTTTGAAATATTTCTAAATTTACTTAAATAATCAAATTTTAACAAATCATAAGAGACACTTGATACTTGGATACTTTAATTACAAGTTTTTATGCAAAGTTTTGTCTAAAAAAATAGTATAAATTAAATTCGTTTCTACTACTTATCTTCAAGTTAAAACAAATTAGTTTATTTTAAAAAATTACTTACAAACAGCCTGGAGAACAGTATTGCAAACGAGATGAAAATGGTGGCCTTATTACCTGTCTTTCATGTAATTTCGTAATGAACCAATCAACTTACATTAATAAACAGACCGAAGCAGGATCCCCAACCGTGTTGAATGCAGGTACGAATACAAAACAATTATATATGAACACGCAATACTAAAAAACTTTTAGAAATGTTTGGTTTTAACAAGTATAAGTATTTCAAGTGTGCTAATTTATTTTAAAGAAAATTCATAAGCTACACAAACAATACCATTAACCTTTGTGGAACATTTTATCAAACTTAACTAAATGCGTTACTTAAAAAGTTGTAAAATTTTTACTACTTCTTAAGCTTACAAGATTGAAATCATTATCAGAAAAGCTAACATTCAGTACTGAAACACTTCTTAATTTTTCAAACAGAGAATTCATGCATCGTTCTTGCAGCGAGGTACATAAATGTTGGTGAGGACACACAAAGAGACATGAGCATGTTCATCCACGGAGGAGACGATCCAAGGAGCCAGCAGGGAGGAGTGAAGCGACCCAGGACAATTCTGACCACAGCGCAACGTAGAAAGTTTAAATCAGCATTCGAAGTTTCTCAGAAACCAACGAGAAAGGTTGGAAACATTTTTTTAAAACTTTTATAATTAAAAAAGTTGTGAAGTTTATATTGTTTGTTTTGTTTTTTTTATTAGAAAAAATTTCAAATGTTGTTTGAGCACTTCTAATTTACTTTTGACAAATTTAAATTTATTCGTTATTAGATATGTTAATTAAGCAATGTCAAACATTTTTATTAGTTTTTTTTTAATTTAATAAAACAAAAAATTTGATGCGTTACGAAAAATGAAAAAAATAATGACTGAAATACTTATGATGTATGCTGATGAATCAACATTGAAAAATGACATAAATTATCCTTTCACGGTTTTACCATCTACTCTTAAAAACAATTGACAAACAAATATTATGTTTCTTATAAAACTTAACAAAATGACAAATATTTAAGATTTCATATTTTTTTATTAGGTTAGTAATTGCTAATTTTGACCATAGTTTTAACTTTTTTTTTATTAACTCTAATTAATTATTAGGCACGAGAAACTTTAGCAAACGAAACTGGTTTGAGTCCGAGGGTCGTTCAAGTTTGGTTTCAAAACCAACGCGCAAAAGTTAGTTGAACTTGTTTGTATGTATGAAAATATAGTTTATAGACTTTTTATAGTTAGCAATTTTTATTTAATTATCTCAAGCAATATTTTTAAGTTTTATATATTTTCCAATGACTTTAGCAGATAGTCTTATCGTTATTTATAAAACAGTTTCTGTACATAAAACAGTGTTTTACCTTCGCTAAACGTTTAAGTCCTGCTGCACAACTTTGGTGCATTTTTAACTGTATTGTATATTTTTTGTATTCATACTGTTTTTACGACATTGTTTTTTATAATAGAATTTAAATTTTAAGAAAAAAAAATCAAGATTAATGTTTGTTTGGTAAACTTAATGTCCTGGAAATGACATTAAGCTGTTCTGGTGTACAACCGATAACTAAAAGTTATTTGTAGTACACCAGGTCCTTGGACCAAACTTATAGGCATATTATTTATCGTTCAATAAACTATATTGATGATTTAGTTGTAATTCAAGCTTGTTTAGTACATAGGGAATTAGTTCTTAGTTTATCGCAGCCCATACTCTATTTAAACTAGTTTAAAGTAGTGTTCGTCTCATGAAAACACTGGTTCTTGTCATGTTAAACATATTGTACAGATTCTAAAACTAATGTTTTCAAAAAACAGCAAATCAAGATTGAGCAGTGATAAACGAGCTCTGTTTTCTTTTATATAAAACTTTTCTTGTTTAATTTTAATACACTTCTAAGTAATAAGATAACAGTTAAACTTTTTATTGTTTTAATAAATTGTCATTCTATTAATTAAACTTACATTTTGATAAACGATAAAAAGGGGGCGTTAAAAAATTTGGTACGATGATCTAAAGTAGAAAAACGTTTTCGTTTAACGAGTCATACACTACTTGTATATAGTTTAACGTCTTGTCCAGGACCTATAAAAGTATTACCTTAAATATATTTTATAAATACAACTATATAACTAACATATAATATATTTAATTTTCATGCTGTTCTATTATTAAATTCTATTACACAGATCAAAAAGTTAGCACGAAAACAAGAAAGCTCAGGGGACAACAGTTTACCTAAAACAAGCAACACCGATTCTGACAGTGAGTGATTATTTTAAAAAATAGTTAAAATTTATTTCATTTATACAGAACCTTGAGACACAATTCATTCAAAAACATTTTCTTAAGCAAACAAGTATAGATATATTTTAGCTAAACCTTATCAATTACTAATGTTAGCAACTAGTTTTATATTAAATTTTTAGTAAGTAAACAATTTTAGGTTTCATCAAAAAATACATAAGTAATAAACTAGGCAAAATTAAGCAAGTATAATAAGAGATAGACTAATAATTCATAATTACAAAATTTGATGTATAATTAAACAGTTGTTCAAGTAAAAAAACGTAACGTTTTATAATAAACTTATATATATACAGTACTTGTTTAATAAACACGTTGTATATGATTTAAAAGGTTCAACATATGCCTAATTAAAAAAGTACAAATATCAGTTTACTAAACTAAGTGTCTATATCCCTTGTTTATAAATTTAATGTTTTTAAGGGGAATCTAAACCATTTTTCTACTAAACTAAGTTTTGGTGCTTGAACATGATTATAACAAGACACATCTCAAATTTTCAGATGAAACGATGAGCTTGTGTTCTAGCCAGTCAATGGCGCCAACTCCGCATCTGAATGACACAGAAAAAAACTTCATGTCACCTACAAACGAGGAATATTGTCGAAACAACAATGCGGACGAAGACAATCAAGTTGACATTTTTACTACGATGAACAGTAGGTTGTTTATTTTGTTAAATAAGTATAAATTACAATTAGAAGTAAGAATTTTTGGTCTACTGTTTGAGTTTACATAGTGGTCTACCAGATCCAACTATCAATTAAACTTAATTTTCAAAATACACGGATACGTCCTGAACATAATGTTATGGGTAAGGTAGACCAAAGAAGGGTGCATAAAAAAATCAAATTTAATAGACATATTTGAGGGAGTTGTGAAATTTAAAATAATACAAAGAGAAAACTGTTTAAAATTTTACTAGGTAATACGTGATAATTTTGAAACCTATACTAGGTATAACGGGAAATTTGTGGAAGTTAAAATAATTTTACCAAAAATTTTAATCTTACAATAGAATCTATAGTGACTAGATATTCTGGAGTTTAATATGAAGGGAAAAAAAACTCTTATTAAAATTTTTAAAAGTTAAATATACTAGATTGTACGACAAACTTTGAGATTTTCATAGTATCCGGCTGGATCCTATTTAGTATTATAATTACGATCTGGATCCGGCTGGATGTTAGCTTTGAAATAAGATCCGGCAACGGATCCGGCTAGAAATACTTAAAAAATAAGATCTGTTAGATCATTAGTTTACATGACAAAACGAATAATGTAGTTAACAGACAAACTAAATAAACAATCAATTATAACTTTCATATCATATATTCTTTCTTTTTTACATAATGCTTCGCTACGTAAGTTTTCTTTTTAACAATGGCAAATTTAATAAACATTTAATATTTTTAAAATAACTAAAAATATATTTTCAAGGTTCTCCTAAACACATGAGGAGCTATAAATTTCCAACTCCAAATTACAGCACTTTACTGAAACTACACTGTTTCGAACTCGATGAATACAAAATGATCTGCTCAAACTCCGCACCAATTTGCAAACTGCATCAGGAATCAAATGGAAGCCCTTTCTCACAAAGTTTCGGCAAGGAACTGTGCTACAGCCAGGCACCGAGTTACAACAAGCCGTCAAACCAAGCTGAATTTTCAAACCACACAGTATCGGCGGTTTCGAACCCGTGCGAAGAAGTTTCTTGGGTAGAAAACAAATGCAGCAAGCCGAATTATGCAAACAATCCGATAGACAAGTTGCTTTTCATGCAAAACAATTACTTTACCTCATTATGAACACAACTTTACAAACCGTAAGCACAAAAGTTCGCTGGCATGTTTACAAAATCTTTTTAACTACATTTTTAATGCAATATAAATTTTTAAACAATCAATGAAAAATTTGAATAGCGCTTTTTATAAAACTACTGTAAAATTTTTTATAACTACAGCATTTCTTTACAACGATCAGTGTTTGAGTTTGCTAACTTGCTTAAACTATTTTTAGATATTTTTGTTACTTTTAGGTATTTAAATTATACATTGCAAGCTATAACGTTTTTAACTAAACGGCACAACTAAATTATTGAACCGAATAACTCTATTTATAGCTTTTCATTTTCATGGTAAGCAATTTTATAAGTTGATTTATTTTACATGATGCAAAATCACAATCGGGCAAACTATTATTGCTGTTCATGCAAAATAAATTCTTTCAGCTCTTTTTAGAATGAACAATATTCTAAAAATATTACATTAAATAAACTTATAATACAAATAACGCATTGAATTTTATTAAAAAAGTTTACCAGCAACAAAAGTGTTTCCCAATATTAAAAAGCTACTAAAACAGACATGCTTTCTAAAGCATCTACTTCAAAGTAAATTTAACATTTTAAGGTTCCGTTTTAAAATTTGTTTTCAAAAGTTGTCTCTTAGACAATTTTTATGTTATGATTATGCAAAAGTAAATTACACTGCTCGTTTTTAATATGTAAGTTTTAGTTATGGCTTTTAACGTTTTTTTTTTTTTTTTATTCATCTATTAAAATTTTTTTAGAAACTGCAGAGTTCTTTGTAATCGTTTTCAAATTTATTTTATTGTACTTGTATTAGTATTTTTTATGCTTTTTTTGTTTTTCAATTAATTTCATTATATATGAATAGAATAAAAGAAAAACTTAGTTTTGAATAATACTTAGTTAGTAAAAGAAATTTCAAAATATTGTTTTAAAATATCAATTAGCACTTTGAACGAAACGTATTTTAGGTAGAAAGTGCGAACTTAAAAGTAAGACTACTGTACTTGTTTCATTGTCTTCTTATCTAGCCTAGACTTTTAAAGATAACTGTTAAAATGTTTGATATAGTTTCAAAGATTATCTTTTGTTCCAATATAACTGATTTTATTCTGTAATTAATCAGTATTAACCCAATTAAGTAGATACTTAAACTCGACTGAGTTTTAGCGGTAAGAGACAAAGTAGTTAATTTTTACAGTACTAACAATTAAGGTTTTTATTAGATTTGTCAAGTATTCAACAATTCGATAGTTCTTAAATCTACAAAATCAATATGAAAACGAAAAAATTATAATATAAAGGAAGTTTCAATTAAGTTTCTCATGAAATTTCCATACAACTATTGAAAAAGATCTAAAAGTTTATCTTATCACTGCAATTACCCAGTGAAGTTCATAAAATATAGAAAAATTAAGATAACACAAAAACAACAAGACATTTTTTTATTTGGATTACAATTACGATAAAAAAACCTGAACAAAGTCTAATACTTATTTTTGATAATGTTTTAGTAATACCTTCTTTAAAAAAGAAAAAATATATATAAAGAATATTTTTTTCTTTATTATAAAGAATATTTTATTCTTTATTTATATAAGTCAAGCGTAAAAAGGAGTTTTTAATTTATAAAGCACTTTTCAGTCTGTTTCAACAGCTAGGTAATATTTATAACAACATTTTTATGTTAAATTGTTTTTTTTTTTCAACTCTATGTAAGATTAACTTGCTCGTTTTAATGTTAAAACTTTTAAAACAAAAGAGAATTTTGGTAGACCAAAACCAAATTTAGATAGTAAGAACGTTTATTTCTTAATGCAAATCGTTCAAGTAAAAAACAAAAGCATTAAAAAAATTATACACCAAAACAAAATCAAACAAAAAAATCAACAACTTAAAATATCTATAAAATCACCGGCATATAAAATTTCAATTATTTTAAATACACAAAATAAAGTGGTCTCTTTATAACTCACCATTCAGGTAATTCTCGCAAGAATGCTACCTTAGTTTGCATCGCTTTCATCTTTGGTCGTCACACATCGACCAACAAAAATTGTCTTCAAGGGTCGATTGCAGGTCAACGAATATTTTCTATTAAACAGTTCGAATTGTGACGTCACAAGAAGAAAGTAATTGAAACTGTCGATCACTGTGCCTGCTTTGTTTTCACTTCTTTTGTAAGCTCTGAATGCACGAGTAGTGAGATAAGCGCTAATCCCCTTTTGATCGATACCGAGAACACAGCTGTGCCCGCTGCTATTTTCAGATAACAGCTAATTCTCGAATTTGCCGTCTCGCCACCCTGCTAGTTATCTTTCGACTTGAGCTTGTGAGTACAAGTTAGCTGCTCAATGAAATACATAACTCGCTTATCTTTGGTTCAACTAAAAATAGAAATATCATATTTTAAAACCGTGTACAAAGTTAACAGCTGTTCAAGTCTAACAAATGACAGTTTTACCGATGAGACGTAAGTAATACCCAAAGATTAACACAAAGCTAGACACAACAACAAATTACTACAATGAATGGCGCTATAACATCTCCAGCTCTTTATTTTTCATAACAGCGTAAAATCGTCGGGCTGCTAAGTATTTGCGAAATCGCTGATGTGCTTATACGTTGCTTAACAAGCAAATTATCAGATAAAGTGATAAATTGTTGTGACCGTGGGTGGTCTTTACATATTTACTCAAAACAATTTCGCGCTTTTTTAACTTTTTACGCCAGCTTGTTGACGATTTTTTTATTGGAAGCTTATATTTGGTAATCGGCGACAAAACATATTTATACTAAATTTAAGCTATAAAACTTGAAGTTCAATATTTTTTGCATAAGCTATTTTGAACTAAGTATTTATTTTATGTTTTGATACTTAAACTCACAAATAAACTCCAATCATTTTATTATAACTTACAAAAGTTCAAAAAAAAGTAACAAAACAGGTTTTGTTTATTTGTTAACATTTAAAGGCTTCTAAAATCATTGTAAATTGTTTTAACGGATTTAAACGATAAGTATTGGGAAAAAATACTATTAATTTCAGATTTCTTAAAAATAACAACATATAAAACGCTCATACTCCACTTAAGCTTACGCTAATTTTTTACATTTTATATAAACTTTATACTGATCAATCCACACCAAAAATAAAAGTTTTGATCGGTAAACTTGTCAAAGATGTAAGTAAGAGTGTACTTAATTGGTGTTTGTTTGGCTGTCATATCATGGGTGGCGACCGATTTGTAGCGATAAAGTTGAGATGTCACTCATGCAGGTAGGTGGCACTTATGTTAAAATTGTGTAAATTTCAAGTTCTCTCAAGCTCAAACTATATGAGAGTTTCAGATCTACGGTGGTTCGACTTTCGATGGAACTTTGTTTCTACAAAAGTTTGAAATTTTTGTTGCTTTTTTTTGCTGCCTAGAGCTTGTAAACAAACGATTTAATCAAAATGTGTCTGTTTTGTTTATAAATCCTGTTTAGTAGTAATATTTTGTTTACAAATTATTTATTTTAAAAACAACGAAAAATCAAATTATTCGTTTTCAGAATAAAATTAACGAGCTCTGTGAGGGATAAAGCAATATACAATTTAAATATTTCAATATTTTTTTTTTTTTTCTCATTAAACTACAGATTTTTTTTTCAAAAATAATATCTTACTTTAAATCAATTACTTTATTCATTACTTATTATATACCACTACGTAGATAAGCTTTTTAGCCTAAAAGTCGCTTATCTAAATTGAGTATTGTTGGTATTTTCAAAACTAAAACTAAAAAATGTTAGCATAGATGATTTAAAATCATAAAGAATTTTATGCGTTTAACACTTAAGTTTGTAAAACGTAGACTTTTTTAAACTTAGTAAAGTTTTTTATATGGTCACTATACATAATCTAAGATACAAAACTATCTGTTAACTAACAGAATTTTGCTCTAACCAACACAAAAGAAATATGTCGTCATTTAAAACACTAAAAAAAGTTTTGGGGTAAGTCAAAACAACAGCTTCTAAAGTGAACTCCACTATTGAAAAACATATATAAAAATACACCACTGGTACTTGTGTCATTCATCATCGAAACTTGTGTGCTCAAGTGGTTGCTTCTATGGCTACTTGAGCACTTTCGATATGCTTAAGATGTATTATTCAACCCTGGTACTATGTACTTAGGTCGTTAAAATATCTTTGATTAAAATATTGAAGCTTTCGTGCACACAAGCAGCTGAAACGGCTTCAAATGAACTTTGGGTCGTGAAAGTTCTCACTACGTTTATAAGTTTTATAGTATAATGCATCTTTCTGTTTATAGTTTCTTGACAAAATAAAATTTAAAAACTCAAAAAAAATATTGCTCAAGGCAGACTTTTAAATTCTTTGTGTTTAGTAAAGAAATAAAGTAGAAATAATCTTGTTTTAACTTAAATTCATGTCTAAACTAGCACATAAGAGTTGTTTACTACTTTTCTAAAGATGCCATCAAAAAAATACTAACACAGGATTCTTCTCGTAAAAATCAACAAAAAAAAGTTTTTCATCACTTTAATTTGACTTATTTAGTTTTAAAAATGATAAGATACTTTTTTAAGAGACTTATTTAATTTTTTTAAAGCCAAATTTTTATTTTTTTTTTTTCACAAATTTGTTAGGTATTTATTAAAATTCGATAGTTTTTATTTAAAAATGTTTTTATTATTAAAATGTTTATAGTTATAAAATTATTTTAACAAGTTTTGAACAAAGATTAGTTAAATAAAAATAAAAAATGGTTAGGAACATAAAAAACTACTGTCTCAGTCTTTTACAAAACCGTTTGAATAGATCTTTTGTTTATTAAAAAATAAACATTATCAATCCTATTTAAGTTTTAGCATAGAAAAAGGCAATTAAACTTTTTTTAAAGCTGACTTTTTCTGCACACCTACGTTTGAAATTAGTTGCTTTAAAATTTTGTCTAGAATTTAGAATTTGTCATTAGAAGTATATTTGTTTGTATACTTCTGGTTTATTCAAAAACCTTTTTTTTTTAAACTCTTATTTAGGAAAAGTTTATTTACAAAATACCACATTAAATAATTCTAAATTAATTGTACTAAAATTATAAGTTTACTAGTAATTATATTTATACGCATACTTTAGTATTCTTTACAGACTAAAATATAGAACCAATTACAAATTTAGTTTTTCAAAATAGTTTCGAAGATCAGCTCAAGTTTAATAAAACGAGAGAACTTTTGAAAAAGGCGGAAAACGAGAGAGGAAAGTAAGTGAAAGATGAGATAGGAAGTTTGGTGAAAATAAATTCAGCTAATAGTTTGAAGCCAACTTTCCAAATACAACTGACAATTTTAAATGCGAATAAATTTTTAGATCAGTAGTAAGTTTTAAAGCTTTGAAAACTACTTTAAGTTGTTTTTAAAGTAGTGTTAAGTGAGTTTTTGTTTTGTTTAGATTTAGTTATATTACATTTGGTTTTTTATAGCTTTAGGGTTCATTTGTAGCAAGAATTTACATTATATTTAGGCTATGTTATTAAAAAACATGTTTTTTTATTAAACTGATTACAGTTAGTAAGTAATTGTGTTTATGCTACTGAAATAATTTACATTAAAACACTGAAAATTGTAGAAAAAAATAAGCTTTAATTTTTTTTTTGGTTATGAAAAATTGTATTGCTATACAGATACTTTTCAATTGCACATTTAGTTTCCAAATAGTGATTTTAGACAAAATTATAGTGTTTGTCAGTATTTAATAAACAACTTATATAACCTACTTTAAACCTTACAAAAGTCATACTTTATTAACACAAGTGTTTAAGTTACAGACATCTAAAAAAACAATAACAAAGGTTAAGTATACTTTTTAGTTCTTTATATCTCAAAAAAAGATATTATATAACTAAAAATACTTACCTAATCACATAGTTATTTTTATAAACTACTGTACACTTTATATTGTAATTTTTAAAGTTTTTTAAATAAAATACCCAATTTAAAACTAAAAAATAGACACAAAGACAAGTCCATAGATATTAAACATATTAAAGTAAGAGGCTTATACGAAAATAAAAGATTAGAAGCATTTGTTGTTCTTTGTTATTAAAAATGTTTAATATTGTCGATTATCTTATAGAATGTGCCTAATAAAAAATCACAGTTCTAGTAAGGCTAAGTGAAACTTTTTGTGGAAGACAAGTTTTAATATTGATAAGTTATCTACGAGGTACATGTTTAGTTTAGCACATGCATTCAAAGATTCTTCTATTAAAAAAATTTATAAAAGCATAAAGGTTTTTAAAATACTTTAGTTTGTTTTTAATTTTATACATTTTTTTTTGCAACAAAGAAAACTTTCTTATAACTTTTTTGGTTTATAAAAAACCATAAAAAAAAGTTGACATGATATTAACGGCAAAAAAAAACATTTCAATATGTTTGATTAAAACCATGATATCTTTACTGTGGAAAGTTTTTGTTTTGGTTTATTTAAACATTTTTTTTGAATATTACATTAACTTCGAATTATAGGTTTAAACTACGTTTTTAAATACAGACTATAAACTAATGTGTTTAAATATCAAGTTATCTATTAAGATTAAATTGTCAACTATCAGTTAGTTTTGTTACATTTTCAATTTGACTAAATAATATTCATTACTTTACAGTACAATAAGAATAATTATATAAAAAACAATGCTGTTATTAAAAATAAACGTATTTTGAGAAATCAATTTATCGGTAGACTTTTCTACTAACTTTCAATACTTTCTAAAGTATAAAATTGATTTACATTAAACTAAACCGTTTAACATTTTAAAAATAAAAAACTTAACATTTGTTTAAATGTTTGTGCTAAACTGGAAAAATAAAGTTTTTTGGTTTGTAAGCTTTAATGAAAAAAATGATCACTCTAAAATAAAGTAAAATAATTAAATAATTAAAATTAAATTTTGAAAAATTGACACAAATAACAAAAAACATAAACAACTATTAAAGAAAAAAACTATAACTTAATAAAATTACGTATATAACTATTTTATGTTTTCAGATGTTTTAGAAGAATATTACCAAGTTATTATACAAGCTAAAATAAATAAACATTATATAAATTAACTTATAAACCATATAAAAACTTTTTTTTAGTATTTAAAGTAGAAAATAACGACGAAAGTGATTGTTTTAGTACTTTAAGCTTTATTTGATTAATTATTTGATCCTAAAATATATCAAGTTATAGTTCCAAACTTTTTAATAAAAACAAGAAAACAGTGTATTACAACTTTCGTATTTTGTATAAACATCCGTCAAACATGATTTCTGTCACGGTGAATTCCCCATTTCAACAACATTCTGCGCCATTTTCGGCTCACACATCTGACCTTTCGTTAAACTCTTCAGTGTTGTTTGACAACACTGTCCTGTCGTTGAAATATAAAAACTAATTTTTTTTTGTTGTTTCGTAGTTCAAGGTAAAACGATGCACAGTATTTATACGGCTATGAAATTTTTAATATTAGATTTACAAGCAACAAAATTTTAACACTTGATAAAATAAGTGTCTCAAGTAACCATTTTTTCTAAAAAATATATACATCATTTGGTAGATAACTTTTATCCTTCATATAATCAAAACAAAAGCATGCAATTATCAAGCAACTGAGTGTAAAATTAAACGTGTTAACTGCAATGACAAAAATTGATTGATTGCTGTCAACGGAGAAATGTCACTTTGTAATGACAAACTGAAGACTGTTACAAGTGGTAATTAGCATGTTCGCTTGTAGGTCAACAAAAACGGTTATCCGGGTTTAATATGTTTACCTTATAAAGTTTAAGATCAATCAAATTGCTTTATCAAAAACTAAAGGGTTAATGTAGCATAGCTATGAAAATTTTTGAATTAACTACATACAAGTCTTGCTTTTTTTATTTCACACTATTCTATTTCTAAAAGGTGTATAGTTGATTTTAAACAGATTTTATTACATTATACTCTAAAACAAAATAATTTTGATTTTTATTAACTAAAACGTTATTGAAAACAATAGTTATATTATTTGATAGCTTCTACTTTTATTTTATTAATTTAGTTCAAAATTCATACACTTTTAACTATGTATTTTAGTAAGTTATAAAATACAATAATTACTCAGTAGCCAAGAAAACATTTATCTTGATTCCAATAGTTTGGCTTAAAATTGTAATAAGGCTTCATTCATTAACTTCTAATTTTGATTTTTTAGAAACCTCAAAAAAATGCATAAAATTTTGATTAAATTGGAAATATTTTAAATAAAATAATTTAAATATTTAAATATTTTTTCATTTTTAGTATATAAGTTAAAAAAAGTATATTTGATTTTGATAAATTTAATACTTATTATAATCAAACAAAAACTCTTATTTGTTAATATTTAATAATAAAGTCTTACTTTAAAACTTTATTTTACAACTTTAAGTAAAAATTTTATTAAAAAAAACCGTCAAAACATTTTAGATTGGTATTAAGACGGACTTAATAAGGTTCAAATGTCAGTAGTAATAACTGTTTGTATTACGTAAATAGGTTCAAGGTATCACCTTTTTTATTCTATTTTATTACAATTTAAACTATATAACCTTCCTTCATAATTTACAAAAGTGTTAAGTTTATATGAAACATAGAAAAAAAAACATTTATGTACAATATGAGCAATTTTATAAATCTTTACTGTAGGCTAAATCTTTTATAACTTTAATGGTGTATGATGGTGTATGCTGTTATACGCACATTTTAGTTTATTCTTAGTATTTGTTCTAAGTCTACTTTCAAGAAAAAATTGACTTTGTAGTTTTTTACCACAGTTTCATTACGTAAAAAGTACAACATTTTACGGTCAAAGTACATTAAACTTTGTTATGTTTTCAATTCGATATCTGTTATTTTACCCTTTAATTATTTAAATATTATATAAGTTAGAAAAAATAGAAGTTTTGATATCAGAAGCAGCTTGTGCGGTCTTATTAAGTTTGCTAAATGTAAAAACGAATAACTAAATTATGCTACAATTTCAGCTAATTTACGCATCATGTTTTGTTGTCATGGTTTCTGTGGCGATACACACAAGAAAAACCATTGTGTCATTTCACTGATACTTTAAGAATATTATGTAATTGTAACCTTGTTTAACTTTTATTTTTTGGCTTTAGATATTGATTAAAAAGTTGTAGAGTATTTGTTAAATGCTTTTTTTAAACAAGCATTAATTTCATTGCAAATACTTATAAAAAAATCAGATTGTTAAATGAACAAAAAGTGTTCTTAAAAAATTCAACTTAATTCAGCTTTTTATAAACCGTTATTATTTGATAGTTGAATACATTTAATTTAAAAGCATTTTTATAAAAGTGTTTAAATTTAAACAGATATGTTTTTTTTAAACTTATTGGTTATATGTATATATTTTTAAGTTATGAACATATTTCGTATCTCAAAAATAATGTGCATAGCAAAATTCTTAAACGTGTAAACCTCTCATAGAACTCTATACTTCTTTAATTATTTAAAAACGATACAAAAATCTTTTACTTTCAATTAAACATTTTGTTTGTAAAAATTTTGAATCTTTTAATCAAAATAAATTAAAAACACTTTTATTAAAGCTTTGGTTTATTATTATGATTAGTTTTTTAGCTTACTTAATTTAAAAAATATATCTCATATAAATAATCAAATATTTAACAAGCACCATTTTTCTAGGCTTTATATCGGCTTTTTTTTTTTCTCTGTACTTTTTTATTATAATTTAATACACTAGTAATTTTTTAGCATAATGTAATATGGTAATTTCAACATTCAAAGTATCACCAACTCTGTCCTTCAGTCATTTAACGAGTGAGGCAAAAATGGACAAATATTGTTTAAAAAGTAAGATTTTTATAATTCTTAAAATCATTAGTACTTTTTTATGTTAAAAAAAAACCCTAAAGAACTTTTACTTTTTTTTGTAAAATTCAATTTTTTAGCGAACATTTTTACTGCGAATTATATGAATAATTTATTTATTGTTGCTTGTGGACGTTTAGTAAATCATAATAAATTGTTTGCTAACACTTTTAATTCACTTTAAGTTGTTCTCACACATGCTTCATCATAAGGCTTGATTTATAAAAATTAATATGATTGATTTGAAATTTCGAGAAAATTATTACTCACGGCTTGATTTTCTTGTTTTTTTTAATTTGCTGTTTTTAACTCTAAAAGACTTTTGTGGCATTATATTGTTAACAACAATATTTTTTACATATATAATCTACTAAAACAGTGCAAGAAAGAATGAGTTCATCACTTTTCTCTACAAACTCACCGAACGAATCAGCACCAATGAAGCATCCAATCAGCTGCGTTCATTACTGCGCGGGATGCAGCAAACCAATCAGAGACAGGTATTTCCTCAAAATTGACCAATCACATTGGCACGAGGGCTGCTTGGTGTGCTGGGTGTGCAATCAAGTGTTAGTGGGCCAGTGTTACGTCAGAAAGGGGAACATTTACTTTCACCAACACTACACAAGGTAATTATGAGTAAAACTTGGAAAACAATGTACACAACTTTGACTTGAGTTTTATTGGTGCAAATATTTTGCTTGTTTTGGTTTTGTTATATTTAGAAATTAATAATAAGTTTTAAAACGTTAGTTGCTTAATAATTAAATAAATAGAAATTATTCTATAAAAATTTAAACATGTTTTGAAGTTTTCAGTATTTAGTTTTACATAGATATTTGATCAAGTTTAGATTTCTTGGTATTTTTACTTATTTTTGAGTTGTTCAATTTTAAGAAAATGTTATAAACATCTCTATTTTCATGTTCAAAGTTAAATATACAACTTTGCTCATTACTTAAATTCTCAACGACCTTTAAAAGTTTGATGTATTAGATAATGTTTATCAGCGAAGGTTGAAATGCTTAATCTGTTTAAATTGCTTTAAAGTGGCTTTCAAATCAATCACTAATGATAATTTTGTTCAGATATAGACTATTTTGAATAATTATCTGTGAGTTTTATACAAACATAATAAAGAATATTTTTTAGTTGTTTTTCTTTACTCTTAACAAATAAATATGTTAGTTAAAATAAATAGTTTTCACTTCTATTTTAGATCACACTAAACCCGTTACAAATTATATTACAGCTAAAACTAATTTAAAATTCAAATATTATTTTTATCATTTATCACACGCTAGAAGCAACTTTGTAGTTATTTTTTAATTCAATTTATCTCAGTGTTCTTTCTACTACCATTTAAGAATGTCAGCTAAATTTAATATTTCAATTCGATTTTTTTTTAAACGATTGGCCGATACAAAAATAAACTCAACTCATGAAACAAAATAATTTTCGTCAAAACTTGTCAATGGTCAAATTGCGTTAAGAAGCGGCAAACGGCAGCCGGTGAAAAACTAACCAATCGGAATTCGATCGGATTAAATTTTTTGCGCAGAGGCAAGACATTTCTTAACTGCTTCAAACAACTAACATCCACGAAAAACTGAATTTAAGGGTTAATACCTTTAACCAAAACTATGCTTGTCATTAAGTTATTAACCTTACACACAAAGTTTTAATAAATTCATATTAAAGAAGAAGCGTAGTTCTTTAGCAGAAAATAAAATTATAAATTACACAATCGATAAGAATATTTTTCTGAGATAAGTATAGACTTACGTTATCGTCATAGAGCTAAATGAATTTAGTATAAAAAGTTAGAAAACACATTTTATATGACGATAGAAAAAATACTAAGTAAAACAGTTGTGAGGTCTTTTTAGCTCAGGTGTTTAATTGAGTTTATTTTGTTATAACTTTGTTTTGGCAAGCCCGCGTCTTAACTGAATTGGCTTGGCAGTAAACAGGAAATAAAACGCGTTCACACCTTTTAGCCGAAACTTTCAGCTTATTTTTTCTGCAACCGAAAACAAATAAGCTCACAACTTTAATCTCAGAACAAATATAATTAGTGTAGATTTCTGGGCTCAGCCGGAAATTGCTAGCAGGTGTAAATAAACTGTTGATAAAATGTTAACTTCATTTATTTGACGAAATTTTTCTATTGAAAGCAGTTTGCGATTTCGATTGCTAACTTTTTTTAATTGTTGGTTTTAAGAGTATGCTGATAGTTTTGCAATTTGATATTATTTAACGCTTATATATTAAAAGCAAGGTAACATGAATCATGAAAGGATTATATACACAAAAATAAATAAATAATAAAATTTGATTAATTTTTACTACATTTAATTGAGTAATAATGTATAATTTTTATAAAGTCAATAATTTAGGTTAGTTGAGCTTAAATATTTGTGAAAAAATTTAATTTTTTGGAAGTAATTATCAGAAACAATGTAATGTTGTCTTTTATTAATTTAATTTATTAAATGGTAAGTTTTTTTTTTATATCTAGCTTATCTTAATAAAACTTATCTTAAGTTTAATTGTAATTCATTTATTTACTTGGTTTCTTAATTTATTGAATAATTTCCAATATATTTTTTTGATTGAGTTAGTACTTTCACTTTTTTGAGGCTAGACTTTTGTTATTATCCAAAATAAGATATCTCAAGTTTAGATTTACGAATTTTGATATATTAGAAAAAAATATATGTTTATAGTAAATAATATATTTTTAATGAAAGATACAATAGAAACAAAACAGTGAAAACTTTACTATAAAGCATTATAATGTTAAACTTCGGAGTTATTATACAGTTTAAAGCTTTTTGTGTTTTTTCATAGTAAAGTTTTATTTCAAAAGTTAAATTTGTTTAACAATACTTTTAGTATAAAACAAATCGAATAAAACGATTTAAACAATTTTTTTTCTTTTAGAAAAAAAAAAGTATTTTATAGGGGTACTTTTATGAAAACAAATTACCAAAGTAAATTGGTTAAACTAGTTCTAACAAAACACACAAATCCTTTACTTCAGAAAAAAACATTTGGTTTGCAATTTATTGAACCAAAAAACATGTACAATTAAATCACTTGTCAATAACTCAACGGTTAACATTTGATTATAACCTTTTGTTTGAAGTTAAAAAGTAAACTTTACTAAGGCTTTCTACGACAAAGTTTCTATTTATACCTGAATGTTTGTTCGCTCTTAAGTTTTGAGTGGACTTACAACCGAGTGTAAACAATAAACAAACATTAGTGCGTGCTAAGTGGTGTTAAGCCGAAAAAAAATAATTTTAGTGCCTTTGCAGCTATTTTAAGACTGACACACAACATTTAAGAGCTCTTTAAAAATTCATTACTTTTCTTTCAAGGTCGGCCGTATATGCGCGAAAATAAAATACAAACGTGTTAAAATTGACGCCTGCAAGTCCTTTATTTTTAATTATTTATTTACTAAGTTTACGGAGTTTTTTTAACTAAACTGCAAATTTATGACAGATTTTTTTATTCTTTTGAGCTTTACATTAAAAGTTTAAAATTTTCTTTAAAATTGTTTTTACTTAGAAGTTTTCATCAAACATTTTTTATAAGAAATTTTTCACTCAATCGTCTTCGAAATATAATTAAAAGTTTTTAACTAAACAAAATTTAAACTCTATTTAAAAAAACCTTTACAGCTTTACACAAACTTCTTATAATAAATTAAAACGGATAGTTAAATTAAGTTTATAATGATTTATTAAAAAAATATGTTATCACTAAAAGTTAAAACAAGCCTAGACGTTATTGTTAGCTTTTAAAAAAGCAAACAACTTGTTTTTTATTAGATGACTAAACAATGGTTTAAAGAAAATAACTTTTTCCAAACTGTACCATCTTTTCTAACCCATTACAACACAGCATTAAAATTTAAATTGAAAACGTTTAACAATGTAAATTAAAACGTTGAGAAAATTTCGTAAATGTAGTTGAATGTCTAACTTATTTTTTGTGTGAAAAACTTGACGTTTTGATGTCATTCTCACATCGCCACTGAATTGTCACTGAAAAATTCTCACCTGAATTTTTACATAAAACTTTCAAAAGTGAGGGCAAAGTAGAATATCGCAAATTTGTTGAGAAAGTCACTCTTCGTCTATAATTTTTTTACATGTTTTACGAAAACGGAAACTTTAAAAAGACTTTATTGGTATCAGCTTCAAATAGTTAAATACAAACATTCAAAAAACAGCTCTAACTACTGGTACAAAATGACAAAAATATTGCAAAATCTGCAGTATAAAAATAAAAAAAGATTCGAATGTCACAAAATAAAACAACAAAATACACAAAGTAATATAAGTTCATCTCACTTAATTTTATTTGTAAAAATTTACATGTTGCTTCCGCTGTTTCGCATTAATCATCACAGAGCAAATATAAAGCAGCTGAGTCATTTCTCTTAACTCAAGTCACGAAGCCCAGCAGATGAAAGGATGTCACGCCCGTCTCACAATGACGTCACAATCGCAGACAAAGCTACCTTTCATCGTGAAACTCGCATAAAAAGGTGTTGAGGTGCATCTTTGATTTGATTGACAGAAAAACGGTGTTGGGGTGAAAGCGTACCTCGTTACCATGACAACTAAACTGTCGATGCGTTCACAAAATTTCGTGTGCCTTTTCGATGCCAAAAAATATTTCTGTGTTAAAAACGAACGCGTTTTCTGCTTCCTTTCTTATGAGAGAAAATTAAGTCACTTCGGCAGGTGTTTCGATGCGTGCAAAAGTCGCAACAGTGAATGCGCGACGTGCTTCATAAGATTTTCTCAGCTGTTTTGCTGTTTATGACAATACAGCTTCGACGTCGTTTTCTGCTGCAGTCAGAATTCGGCACGTTCATACGAGCACCTGTAAAACACCACCGCCGCTAAAAACAACACATAATTTTAACAACTGACAGCATTTTTGTTTGTCATGTCGCGCAGTGCAAACTTGTGAGAAAAAAAGGTGAATTTTTTCAAACAAGTTGACAGGTAGCTTGTGTAGAAAGTAAACCTGTGTATAATCACAAGCTAAAAGCAAACAAGTAAATATTCCATATTCACAAGTTTTATAAAAAGAAAACACATGATTTTCACACAGTTTTTATAGAAAACAAACATTCAACATTCAACTTACAGGTTGAAGCTGTGCAAACGTTGCTGCCAGCCAATAGCCGCCAACTCAAAGGTTTTTCCCGGCCCCGTAAACGTTGAGTGCTTCTCCTGCGAAATATGCAGGCGGCTGATGAAGGTGAATGAATTTCAATAAAGTTTTATTAAAAAGTTTCAGCATTGTTCAGCAATACTTGTGTTGTTGTTTGGTGTGATTTTCTTGATTATTAAAAGGCTGAACAAACATTTTACTTTGAAACATACAATGATTATTTTTTATATTTAGAAATTCACTTAAAAATAAAAATTTTACAAATTTTAGAGACTTTTTATACTTGGATACTTATATAACAAGTTTTGAGCAAAGTTTTATCTAAAAATTTAGTAGAAGTAAAATTGGTTTCGATAACTTAAATCTTCCAGTTTTTAACGGACTAATCTAGTTAAAAATTTACGTACAAACAGCCTGGAGAACAGTATTGCAAGCGAGAAAAAAATGGTGGTCTTATTACCTGCCTCTCATGTAATTTTGTAATGAACCAATCAACTCACATTAATAAACAGACCGAAGCAGGATCATCAACTATGTCAGATGCAGGTTCATATATAAAACAACTACAATTGAAAACGCAATATTTTAATTTATTCTTAAATGTTTGGTTTTAACAAGTATAATTATTTCAAATGTGTAAAACACAAACTGTTGTGGAAAGTTTTATCAAACTTAACTAAATGCGTTACTTTAAAAGTTGTAAATTTTTTACCACTTTATAAGCTTACAAGATTGAAATCTTTATCAGAAAAGCTAACATTCAGTACTGAAAATACTTCTTAATTTTTCAAACAGAGAACTCGTGCAACATTCTCGCTGCGAGGTACAGGAACTATGGTGAGGACACACAAAGAGACATGAGCATGTTCATCCACGGAGGAGACGATCCAAGGAGCCAGCAGGGAGGAGTGAAGCGACCCAGGACAATTCTGACCACAGCGCAATGTAGAAAGTTCAAATCAGCATTTCAAGTTTCACAAAAACCTACCAGAAAGGTTGGTAACATTTATTGTTTGTTTTTAAAAACTTGTATTATTATGAAAGTTTTGAACTGTATATTATTCGTTTTTTTTTGTTTTATTAATAAGATAAACTATCAAATGTTTTTTGAGAACTTTTAGGTTATTTTTGCTAAATAAACTTGTTCGTATTCAGATATGTTAGTTAAGCAATGTCAAATATTTTAATGACTTTTTTTTTACTTTAATAAAATAAAAACTTTGATGTGTTACGATAAAAGATAAGATTATGACTGAAATACTTATGACATATGTGTATGATTCAACATTAAAAGCGACATAATTTATCTTATCACGGTTTTACCACCTACTCTTAAAAACAATTGACCAAAAAAACAGTATACTTTTCGTATAACTTAACAAAATATCAAATATTTTAGATTTCTCAATTAGTAGTTAGGTTAGTAGTTGCTTATTTTGACCATAGTTTTGTAGAAAGTAATTTTTATGAAAATTATGATTAATAATTAGGCACGAGAAACTTTAGCAAACGAAACAGGTTTGAGTCCGAGGGTCGTTCAAGTTTGGTTTCAAAACCAACGGTCAAAAGTTAGTTGAACTTGTTTGTATGTATGAAAATATAGTTTATTGACTTTTATAGTAAGCTATTTTTATTCAATATACACAAGCAACATTTCTTACTTTTTTATAATTTACCATGATTTAAGTAGACAGACTTATCGTGATTTATCAAATAATTTCTGTAAATAAAAATAGTGTTTTAACTTCGCTAAACTTTTAAACCCTGCTGCAAAACGTTGTTGTATTTTTGACTGTATTGTATATATTATGTAATTTTACTGTTTTTACGACAACATTTTCTTATAATAAAAATTAAATTTTAAGGTAAAAAATATATATAAGCAAAATGTTTGTTTGGTAAACCTAATGTCCTTGACCTGACCTTAAGCTTTTCTGGTGTACAAATCGATAACTAAAATAGTTTTTGTCAACCAGGTTCTTGGATCAAACTTTTTGTCGTTCAACAAATAATACTAATATTTTAGTTGTAACTCAAGCTTATTTAGTACACAGGGAAGTAGTTCTTAGTTCATAACAGCCCATACTTTTTTTCAATTAGTTTAAAGTAATGTTCGTCTCCTAAAAACACTGGTTCTTGTCATGTTAAACATATTGTACAGGGTTTAAAATTGATGTTGTCAAAAAACAGCAAATCAAGATTGAGCAGTGATAAACGAACTCTGTTTTCTTTTTAATAAAACTTGTTTAATTTCAATACACTTCTCAGTATTTAGACAAAACTTAAACTTTTTATTGTTTTAACAAACTGTCATTTTATTTATTTAACTTTTATTTTATTGATTGAGAAAAAGGGGCGTTAAGAAATTTGGTCCGATAATCTAGTGTATAAAACCTTTTCGGTTTTCGAGTCATACACTACTTGAATATAGTTTAACATCTGTCCGGGACCTATAAAAATATTTCTAGCTTAAATATAAAAATATAATTAGTATAAAATACGACTAACTTTGAAAATGTTTCAATATTATTTTTTTTTACACACAGATCAAAAAACTAGCACGAAAACAAGAAAGTTCCGGGGAAAAGAGTTTACCTAAAACAAGCAACACCGATTCTGACAATGAGTGTTTGTTTGAAAAATTGTATAAATTTATTTTATTTAAACAAAAACTATAGACACAATTCATTCAAAAACATATAGCTGAGCAAACATGTAATATATATTACAGCAAACCCTTATCAATTACTTATTTTAGCAACTAACTTATATTTAAATTTTACTTAGTAAACAGTTTTAGGTTTCATCAGAAAATACATAAGTAACAAACTAGGCAAAATTAAGCAAATATAATAAGAGGTAGATTAGTTATTTATATTTACAAAATTTGATGTAAAATTAAACAGTACTTCAAGTAAAAACAAACATAAAGTTTAATAATTAACTTATATATAGACAGTACTTGTTTGATAAACACGTTGTATATGATTTATAAGTTCAATATATGCTTAACTCTAAAATTACAAATTTCAGTTTACTAAACTGTCTGTCTATATCCGTGGTATATAAATTTAGTGATTTTAAGGCAAATTAAGTTTTTGTGCTTGAATATGATCATGTTTGTACATGATGTTATAACAAGACTCTTCACAAATTACAGATGAAACGATGAGCTTATACTCGAGCCAGTCAATGCCGACAACTCCGCATCTGAATGCCACAGATGCAACCTACATGTCTCCTACAAACGTTGAACTTTGTCGAAACAATAATGCGGACGAAGACAATCAAATTGACACCTTCACAACGAAGAACAGTAGGTTGTTTGTTTTGTTGAATAAGTATAAATTTACAATTAGAAGATATATTTTTAGGTACAATGTTTGTGTTCACATAGTGATCTACCGGATTCAACTATCAACAAAGCTTAATTTTAAAATACCCGGATTTGTTCAGAACAAAATGTTATGGGTAAGGTAGACCAGTGAAGGGTGCATAAAAAAAATCAAAGTTAATAGACATATTTGAGGGAGTTTCGAAATTTAAACTAATACAAAGAGAAAAATATTTAAAACTCTACTAGATATTACGTAAAAATTTTAAAACTTATACTAGGTATAACGGGAAATTTGTCGAAGTTACAATAATTTTACAGAAAATTTCTAATCTTACACTAGAATCTATAATGACTAGATATTCTGGAGTTTAATATGAAGGGCAAAAAACTGTTATTAAATTTTTTTAAAGTTAGTTTTGAAATATACTAGGTTGTACAAGAAAATTTAAGATTTTCAAAGTATCCGGCTGGATCCTATTTAGAACTATAATCACGATCCGGATCCGGTCGGAAATCAGCTTTTAAATAAGATACGGCACCGGATCCGGCCAGATATACTTTAAAAATAAGATCTGGTAGATCACTAGTTTACATATTCACATGACAAAACGAATAATGTAGTTAAAAGACCATCTAGATAAATTATCAATTATAATTTTTTAATATATATTCGTTATTTTTTACATAATGCTTCGCTACGTAAGTATTCTTTTAAAATGTCATATTTAAAAGCATTTAATTTTCTGAAACTCACTAAAAATGTTAATTTAAGGTTCTTGTATAGACATGAGGAGCTATGAATTTCCAACTCCGAATGACAGCACTTTACTGAAATTCCCCTATTGTGAACTCGATGAGGACAAAATGGCCTGCTCAAACTCCGTACCAACTTGCAAACCGCATCAGGAGTCAAACGAAAGCTCCTACTTTACCATCTCTTTCTCACACAACTTCAGCAAGGAACTGTGCTACAGCCAGGCACCGAATTACAACAAGCCGTCTAACCAAGCTGATTTTTCAAACCATGCAGGTTCGGCGGTTTCAAACCCGTGCGAAGCCAAAGCTGCCTTGAGTGTAGATAATAAATGCAGCAAGCCAAGTTGTCAAAACAACCCGATGGACAAGTTGCAAAACAATTACTTTACCTCATTGTAAATACAACTTTTTAAACCGTTGGCACAAAGATTCACTGGCACGCTTACAAAATTTTTCTTACTAACATTTTGATGCAGTATAAATTTTTCAACAATCAATAAAAAATGTGAACAACGCTTTTTCATAAAACCACTGTAAAAGCTTTTGTAACTACAACATTTCTGTACAACGAAAAGTAATTGAGTTTAATACCTAGCTGAAAACTATTTTTAGATATTTTTGAAACTTTTAGTTATATACATATTACACATTGTAAGCTATAGTGCTTTTAACTAAACTGCAAAACTAATATATTGAACCGTATAACTTTATTTATAGCTATTTATTTTTATGGTAAGCAATTATTTAAGTCGATTATAGTCATGTAAAATAAGTTACATATTTATTTTATACGATGCAAAACAACTTTTTTCAGCTCTTCGTAAAATAAACAATATTCTACAAATATTACAAAATTTATAACACAAATAACGTATTGAATTTTTTAAATTGCTTGTCAAGAATAAAACTGTTTCCCAAAAGCTACTAAAATAGACATGCTTTCTAAAGCATATACTTTAAAGTACAGTAACCTCTCGCTTATTTACGCACATTGTGTCCACAGAAAAATTGCGTAAAGATACGAGAGATCGTAAAGATACTAGAGGTACCGAATATACTTACTATAATGGCTATTTTTGATATTGCTTCTAATTACTTGCAGACTGGGGACTTTCTCACTTATAAAAAATGTGTATAATTTTTTTTTGTAAATATGAAAACAAAAGATGAAACTATACATTTGTTATAAAATAAAGGATTAAAATTTATATAAAATAATAATACTTTTAGAAAAATTTAAAAAAAAACTAGATTTTATCTTAATTTTTATGTAATTTATTTGATACTTAACATTTAGATTCTATTTTATTTAGCAAATTCAATTTATAATTAAGCATTTGTGTTAAGTGTAAACTCTATATTTATTAAGTATCACTGCTACTTTTTGCTAAAATGTTTCATTAGATTTATTTTTTAGATGTTTGTTCATTTATAGGGCAAGAGTGCTAATTATTTGTTTGTGTTTTAAATTTTCATTATTTCATTATTTAACAGAGTATTATTTCTTTCAAAAATTTTATTTAAACTTTTATTGTTAAAAAAATTTCGGATATACTGAGGTATAATTAAATGTTTATCAATTAGTCAAGGAACATAAGTTTACAAAGTCTGAACATATAGTGAAGTGAGTTAGCATTTCAAAAGATAGTTTACATTAAAAATATAAGATAAACCTTTATTTGTGCAATATTAAAAAATATTAAATTTTTTTTTGAATTTTTTAGAATTCTTAAATGCGTAACTAAACGAGAGTGCGTAACGTCACGAGTGCGTAAAGATGCGAGATGTTACTGTAGTTAATAATTTATTATGTAAGCTATGTAAATTGAATAAATTTTGAAAGTAAAATTACAATGTCTATAAAAGTGTATATATACAAGCAATAAATGAAAGTTTTAACTTTATGCATGAGTTTTTTTTCTTACTATTTATCTTTACTTAACAAAAAGCCAAATATTTTTTACCGAAAAAAAAAACTATGCTTTTTGTACGTTCTTTTTAGATTTAAAGTTATAACTGTATCAAAATGTTTTATTAGTTTTTTCTTATAAGCTATAAAGCAGGTACGTTAATACTAATACTAATCTTAAAATTTAATGAAAGTTGCAACTTATCATATAATTATAAACTATTTCAAAAAACCTTTCTACCTATAATAACTTGTTCTACAAGCTTTAAATTTCAACGTAAACACATAAACATTAAATTACTATTAAAGGTGTTCTATAGTACAAGACTCGTATAATTAGGCTTAAGACTTATTACCTAGTTCGCAACAAAATATTTTTTGCGGTACTCAATTAAGTGGGAACGGGTCAAATATACACGAAGACATTTTTTCACGGAGGGTCTAATATGCACGAAGGGACACTTTTGCGAAGGGTAAGGGTGAGGGCTTAGGGGTTTCAGTGAAAGAAAAAAAAACCGTAATAAAAACTAATAACAAAAAAAAACAGAACAAAAAAATATTATTAAAAAACACAAAAAAATCAGATAGCGGTTAAGGGTTAGGGGTAAAATTAATAAAAAAGAAAATAATAATTATATAAAGTTAAAAAAAATAATAAAAACAATTTCAAACTCGTGCAAAAGTCTCTCCGTGCAAAAAAATCTTTGTGCAAAAGTGTTCCCTCGTGCAAAATTGACGCCGTGCAAAAATATTTTCGTGCAAATATATCCCTTCGTGTAAAAGTGTCTTTGTGCAAAGTGTCCCTTCATGCATTTTAGACTCCTAAACCAATTAAGTAGCTACTTAAACTCAACTGATTTTTAGCGGTAAGAAACAAAGTACTTAATTTTTACTACTATAAAAATATTTGTCAAGTATTCAACAACTCAATAATTCTTAAGTCTAGAATAATAATATCAAAACAAAAAAAAAACTATTATAAAGGAAGTTTGAATTAACTTTATCATGAAATTTTTTTTAACAACTACTAAAAAGATCTAAAAGGTTATTCTTATTACTGCGATTGTCCAGTGTAGTTCATAAAATATTGAAAAATTAATATAACAAAACAACAACAAAATTTTAAAACTTAGATTACAATTACGATTAAAAAGCTTGAACAAAGTCTTATACGTATTTTTAATAATAGTTCAGTAATATTTTGTTTAGAAAAATGTAAAGATATAAAAAATATGCTTTCTTTATTAATATAAATCAAACGTAAAGTAGAATACGTAGTTCTAAATTTATGAAGCATGCTCAGTTTAGTTTGCTTTAACAGCTAGGTAATTTTTTATAACAACGTTGTTATGTTTTAAGTTGTTTAATTTATTTTTTTCAAATCAATGTAAGATTAACTAGCTTGTTTTAACGTTAAAACTTAAAAAAAACGAAACTTGCGAAAAAAGACACTTTTGGTAATTAAAAATCAACTTAATAATTTTAGAAAGTTTTTTGTTGATGCAAACTGTTTAACTAAAAAACAAAAGCATTTAAAAGTTATAAACCTGAAAAAAGAACTGAACAGTCAACAACCCAAAGTACTTATAAAATTACCAGCATAAAAAATTGCAATTATTTTCAATACACAAAAGTTGGTGGTCTCTTTATAACGCACCATGCAGGTAATTTAGGCCATATGCTACCTCAATTTGCACCGCTTTCATCTCTGGTCTTCACACATCGACCATCAAAAATTCTCTTCCAGGGTCCATTGCCGGTCAAAAATAACTTCTCTAAAACAACCTACGTTATGATGTCACATTAACAAAATAAAAGTAGAAAATTGCTCAAAACCCGACACCTGCTTTGCTTCTTTTGTAAGTTGTGAATGCGCGAGTAGTGAGATAAGCGCTAATCCCCTTTTGCTCGATACCGAGAACACAGCTGTGCCCGCTGCTGTTTTCAGATAACAGCTAATTCTCAAATTCGCCGTCTCGCCATCCTGCTAGTTATCTTTCGACCCAAGCTTGTTAGTACAAGTTAGGTGCTCACAGCAAACACAAAGCTTGCACTTCAAAGGTTTGTGATCACAAAAAAGGGAAATTTAGTCGTAAAAACATGTATATAGTTAACAGTTGTATAAACAGTTGTTTAAGTCCTATAAATGACAGTTTTACACCTGAGACGTAAGTAATACCCGTTGAGATTAACACAAAGATAGACTTCTACAATGAATGGCGCGATAAGATCTCTAGTTCTTTGTTTTTCATAACAGCGTAAAATCGTCGGGCTGCCAAGTATTTGCAAAATCGCTTATGTGCTTATACGTTGCTTAACAAGCAAATTATCAGATAAAGTGATAAATTGTTGTGAGCGTAGGTGGTCTTTAAGTATTTACTCAAAACAATTTTTGATCTTTCTTAAAAATTTTCTAAACAAGTTCGTTGCTATTTGGCAAGTTTAAATTTGATTCGGACACTAACTTTAGATATATTTTTATAAACTCAAACTGTTAAAATTGAGTATCGTTTTAACTTAAGTGTTTAATTTATATATTGATACTTAAATTTACAAACGAACTGTAATCAAAATTTATTTGTTCAACAACATAGAAAACATTTAAAACATTCTGTTCAATTGTTAATTTTTAATGGCTTTGAAGTAAATTACTTTTGTAGTCCGTTATAAACAAAAGTATTGAGAAATGATTAATACTACAAACTTCTTGTACTTCAAAAAGAAGCAACAAAAAAAAAACCTCTCATACTACACTTATACTTACGCCACTAAAACTTTTCACTAATTTCAATAAAAAGTACAAATCCACATTCAAGAAGTTTCGAATTTCTCATTAATGGAATTAAGAATTCATTTAATTGTGTTTGTTTGGCAATATGTCACCGGTGGCGACCGATTGGTGACAATGAAGTTGAGATGTCACTCATGCTGGTAGGTGGCACTTATCCTAAAGTTTTGTGATTGTAAAGTTAATCTCTTATGCTTAAACCTATTGAGAGTTTCAGATCTACGGTGGTCGACTTTCGATGCAACTTTGATTCGACAAAGTTCGAAACTTTTTTTTTTGGTTTTTTGCATCCGATATCTTAAACCTGTTAAATTAATTAAAATTCGTTCCTTTTTTAAATCCTTTTTAGCAAAAATATTAAGTACAAAAAGTCTTTGGTTAATATCAAAAAAACGCGAACTTCTTTTATTTCGAAGGAATTAAAGAGCATTCTGAAGGTTAAAACAATTTACGAGTTTAACTAATTAAATATACTTTTTTGTTTTGTTTTTTTTTTGTAAAAATTATTATCTTGAAGTAGAGAAAAATTATTCACTTAATACTTCTTAGATAGTTATGTTTAGATTAGCATATAGCTAAAGAGTCAAAAAGTATAATTCAGTTTTATTCAAGCTATCAATCAAGTTTTATAATTTAAATAAAAATAATATTATCGTTAATTGCTTATAACTATAAACTTTAAATTATTTTACAGTTTTACTTAATGTATTAAAACTTTAAGTTTTTTATTTTTTAAAATAATTACAGAGGCATTTATTTTAGCATAAAAAAAGTTTTACTATAGCATTTGAAAATTAGTTAAACTAAACTATCAACATTTTGTATATAAGTAACAAAAATAGTATTTATAGTTATGCAACTTGCTTTTTTTAATTACCGAACTACTTTAATATGATACATAAACTTTGATAACTTTATAAACTTTAATTTATACAAAATGTATTTTTCATAAACTTCGTCGTCTAAGTATCTTTGTTGTTATTAAACATCGTCTAAAACAAAGAACTATTTAATAACTTTAAAAATTGCTTGAATTAACACAACAATATACGTCGTCATTCAAAACACTCGAAAATGTTTTGGGATGAGTTAAAACAACAGCTTCAGAAGTGAACCCTCTTCGAATAAAAACATAAATATATACATACAACTGGTATTTGTGTCATCATCGAGACTTGTGTGCTCAAGTGTTTGCGTCGATGGCTACTTGAGCACTTTCGATTTGCTTAAGATGTATTGTTTAACCCTGGTACTATGTACTTATCACGTTAAAATATCTTTGATTGAAATATTGAAGCTTTTGTGTTCACAAGCAGCTGAAACGGCTTCAAATGAACTTTGACTCATGAAAGTTTTATTAAGTTTATAAAATATCAAAATGTTAAGCTTCAGGTTTAGAATAAAATGTTTACAGCGCTACTGGCAAAATAAATTTTGAAAAAACTTAAAGCTTGTTAAAAAAGTAATATAGCATTTTTGTTTTCTTTAAAAATTTTTAAGCTTTGAAATGAAATAAAAAACACATCTTTGTCGTACATCTAGTTAGAAAAATTAATTCAGACAAAAACTAGGTAAAAAAAAAATTTTTACTACGTTTATAGCTCTGCTGTTTAAATAAATACTAATGCATATTTTTCTAAAAATTCGAAAACAATAAAAAGTAAGCCTTTCAATTATGCTTTTCAAAAGTATTTGAGTATAAAATAAGAAAACATAAAACACTCACATTAACAAGTTTGGAAGTCATTCATTAAAATTTAATAGTTTTATTTGTCAGATTTTTTTTTCGGAAACTTTTTGTAGTAATAAAATTATTTCAAGCTTACTAGTGTGCGAGAAAATAAGATTTTAAGTTTTTTTAGCATGCCTTAACACAGTAACCCGATTACAAATAATTTTTATTTAAAAATCAAATGTTTTAATAATATTATATTATAGTTATAGTGTATAACTAACGTTTTAACTTTTAAGTACAATATATTATCACAATTTAAACAAACATTTACAACCAAGGTATTTACGGTTAATATTAACAATAAACAAATAGTTTGAATAAAAATGCTTATAAAGCAATAAGTATGAGTAGTTTTTACACGGCGAGTGTTAGCTTTACATATTTTTAGCATAATTGATAAGGTTAAAAATATAACTTTTAGCTAGCTTGTTGTATAATAGAACTAAAAATTTACCATGAAAATGGGCAATTAAGCTTTTTTTGAAACTTTTTAAATAAAATGCAACTTTTTACTATACAGTAATACGCACGCCTATGTATGAAATTAGTTGCTTAAAATTTTTAAGTTGCCTTCAATGCATATTGGTATGTTTACTTCGGTTCTTATTCAAAACTTTTTCGTAAAGACTTTCCTAATCAAAGAAACTTAATTCACAAAACATTACATAATGCATTTGTTCTAAAAAAACTATTTAGAATTAATGTTATAAGGTACTATACTTGTTTATTTAAGGTGTAGTATAGTAAAAGCTAATTTAAGCATACATCTGCTTTGGATCCTTTACAAATATTAAATCTAAACCATAAGGTTACAGTAACCTCTCGTATCTTTACGCACTCGTGAAGTTACGCATTTTAGCATTTTAAAATGTTCAAACAATAAAAATTTTGGTTTTCTTTAATATTGCACAAATTAGGTTTATTGTATAATTTTAATATAAAATATATTTTTTAATACTAACTCACCTCTCTATATCTTTATACTTTATAAACTTATGTTCCTTGACTAATAATAAACATAAGTTATACCTCAGTATATCAGAAATTTTGTTAGCAATAAGAGATTATATTAAAATTCTGAAAGAAATATGACTGTGTTAAATAATGAAATTATAATGAAATGATGAGAGTTTGTAACACAAATAAATAATACAGTACTCTTGCCTTATACATGAATAAACATCTAAAAAAGAAGTTTAATGAGACTTCCTAGCAAAAAGTAGCAGCGATACTTAATAAATATAGAGCTCACACTTAAAACAAATCTCAATTATTTTTTTAGTAAACATATTACTAATTTTCATTTGACGTTTATTTTAGTTTAAGTTCTTCTTCTGTAACACTTGCTTTGCACAGCAATTTGCTAAGTAGAATAGTATATAAATGTCAAATATCAAATATTTCAGATATAAGTAAAGATAGGTTCTACTTACTATTAAAACTAGTAAAAACTTTCTACAAGTATTATTACTTTATATAAAATCAAATCCTTTTTTTATATGTGTAGTTTTATCTTTTGTTTTCATATTTATAAATTAAGTAAACAAATTGTTAAAAATGGGAAAGTCCTCAGTCTGCTTTTAACTAAAAGCAATATCAAAAAACAGCCATTATAGTAAGTACATTTAGTACCTCTCGTATCTTTACGATATCTCGTACCTTTACGCACTTTTTCTGTCGACACAATGTGCGTAAATAAGCGAGAGGTTACTGTAATGTAATTTTTCAAATTTATGAAGCTCAGAAAAAAATAAATGAGAGAAGTTAAAAAAAACGGCGGCAAACGAGAGAGGAAAGTAGGTGAGAGATGAGATAGGAAGTTTGATGAAAATAAATTCAGTAAAAAGTTTGAACCGAACTTTTCACATACTGAACACTTTTACTTGGATTAAAACGTTTTGGTTAGGTGAAACATTTTACAGTTTTGAAAGTTACTTTAAGTTGATTTGAAGATTATAGCACAAAAGTTAAACGAATGTTTTAGATTTCCTTTAGATTTAGTTTTGTTGTGTTTTACTTTTTTTTAGCTTTTATTTTGTTTTTATCGAGAATTTAAAAATAAAAATAGGCTATGTAATTAAAAAAAGTGTTTCATTGAAATTCAGAATGTAATAAAAAGTTTTTTAACAATTTTTTTCTTTGGTAGTGATAAGTTGTATTACTTAACAGACTTTTTATTTTAAATGTTAAAAACTGTTTTTAAATATTTATTTTGTTTTAAATCGTAAACTCTACAGTTGCTTATCAATTACTAACTAACATGTTTTATACTAAATCCTAACAGATTTAAAGTTTAACTAAAACAACCATGAAAGCTACAGACATCTAAAATTTTAAGTAGACTTTTAAGGTTTTTATACCTTATTAAAAAATGTAGCGTAAAATATTTACATAATCAAGTAGTTATACCTAAAATATTTTGTATACTTTATATCGTATTTCTCATAAACTTAATTGTAAATAAATTCGTGAATGAAAATATTTCTTTAGACAAAAAATTAAGCATAAAACTAAACAAGTAGACACAAAGACAAATCCATAGATTATTAATCAAATTGAAGTAAGAAGATTGTAATAAAAAAAAGATTTAAGCATTTATTGTTCTTTGTTGTTCGGAATATTATTAACTGTCGATTGTCTTACAGATTAAGTCTTTTTGAAATTCAAAATTGCAGTAAAGTTAAGTGAAACATTTTGTAAAAGTTTGAATTATTAATACATTGTTCTTGATGTAAACGCTTTGTTCAAGCTCAAATTTCTAAATTTATTGTATTTAAAATTACCTTTAAAAGCATAAAAAAACTTTAATAGTTTTTTTTTTTGTTTTTCATTATCCAGCTTTATTTATATATATTTTATATAGAAGTAGAAAGTTTTATGTTGCTAAGTTTTATGTAAAATGAATTTCTTTCAAAGTATAAAAGTTAAGTGATCACATTTAAATTTCGAAAAAATACATATTTACGGAAATAGTTGTACATTTAAACATAGACCGAAAGAAAGTTTTTATATTTGTATTTACTTGTGAAGTAATTTTTATTGAAAGTAAGTTACATAAGATTTTAATGTTAAAACTTTGGTCTTTAATCTTTACATTTTACACTTGTGACAAACTATTGTTGTATTAAGTATATTGTTACTTATATCTAGTCTTTTTCAAACAACAATAAGTTTTTAACACAGTAAAACAAATTTAAAGCAAAGCTTTAATCGATATATTAAGATATGAATGTACAAATTAACTTATTTATTCGGTTTATTTAGGTTTGACTACAAATTTAACTGCTTTTATTTTATTGTGAAATAACTATGGCTTAACTTTTTGTCTTGATGTTGTAAGCAAAAAAAAAATTAGCTTTTAAGTAAGTTCCTAAGTATGATTAAAACCTTCGAGTCTGTCTGTAATATGAAACATTTTTTGGTGGTTTTATCTTAACTTATTTATTATAGGAACAAGTTAAAGCTATAGGTTTAAACCTCAGATTTATATATAAGGAAGTTATTAATGTATATTAAGTTATCCATTAGCTTAAACTTTCTAATTTTAGTTGTTTTTATTAAATTTGCTTATCTAACAATAAACTTAAAACAACTTATACTTATTTTTCTTACTAAAAGAAAATAAAATTTATTGTATAAGTTTCTATTTATGTTTAACTACCTTAAAAAATATGAAAGTTATTGAATTTGAAAAAAGAATCGAGTAATTGTCTAATGTTCTGTATTTTATTGGTTAGAAAACTTATTTTTTTATTTTCATACATTAATAAAAAAATATTACTTTATTATTATCTTTTTAAGTATAAATTAATTAAAAATTTCTTTTATTTAAGATTTAAAACTAATTACAAACTACAGAAAACAACAGCACTATCAAAAAAAAATTATAGTTTGTATAAAGTCGCAAATGACGACCAAAATCAGCCAAAATGCTTTTTTAAGTTATTCTTATAATATTTGCTTTATTATGAGCGACCTATAGTAGATTAAAATATCGCCGCAAACTTTTTAATAAAATCAAGAAAATTGTGTGTTGTGTTACAACGGTGTGTATTTTTAAATAAATATTTTGGTGGGAAACATCTGTCAAACATGATTTCTGTCACGGTGATTCCCCTTTTCAATAACATTCAGCGCCATTTTCGGCTTACACACGTGAACTTTTATTAAACTCCTCATTGTGGTTTTACAACATTGTCTTATCGTTGAAATATGAAAACTCCTTTAATCTTTTTTTTTGTTGCGTAGTTCAAGGTAAAACGATGCACAGTATCTTTACGACTGTGATTTTTTTAAGACTAGCTTTACAAGCAACAACATTTTAACATTTGATAAATTAATTTTGCCTTGACACCATTTTTTATTTATTCTTCATACAACATTATATGAAATAATTTATTGTAATAAAGTCAAAACAAAAACTTTAAGTAATCAAGTAAGAAAGTCTTAAAGTTTAACTTCAATAACAAATACATATTTATTGCTGTCAAACAAATTAATTGTTTGTAATGACGGACTAAATACATTTAATAATTAGCCTTTATAAATGACGAACTAAATAATTATCCGGGGTTAATATGTTTACCTTATAAAGCTAAAGGTCAATTATATTACTTTGTCAAAACTCAATGGTTGATGTAGCATAACTATCAAAATCTCTAAAAAAATCCATACAAATATTTTGTTTTTTTATCACAATTTTACAAGGTGTAAATAGTTGTAAAAATATCTGTTTATAATATGTAATTTTTTTTTTTTAGTAAAAAAATTAAACTTAATTTTAATTACTAAAAAGTAATCTTTTTCTAAAACTTTTTATTAAGTAGTTACCTCGTACTTTTACTTTACTAATTCATGTCAAAAATTTATTTACTGTTGATTGTATATTTTAATAAGTTATGTAATACTTTAGTCATTTGGTAGCCAACAAATTATTAAACTTAAATCCAAATAGTTTCGTTTAAAATACTGTAAAGAGGCTAGTAAATATCATCTTGTATTTTATGATCTTCTAGAAATCTCACAAACATAAAATTTTGTTTAATTTTAAAAGTTGTAGTGGAATAATATGTTATTATTATTAAATAAATCTAGTTTAATATTGTATGCTATTATTTATAATACAAAATCCTTTTGTTTTATTTAAATTTCTTGATTACTTTTCAGTTTTGAATAAAAGTTTAAACTTGTTATTATTACAACAGCTTAATTACGTAAAGTGTGTAGTATTTTCAGAATAGAATACAACATATTACGTAGCTTTTTATTTTGGGATCTGTCATTTAATTGTTTATTTATTTAAATATTCAAAAAATAAAACGTAGAAAAACTTTGCTTTAAGAAGCAGCTTGTGCGGTCTTAATAAGTTTGCTAAATGTAAAAGCGAGTAACTAAATTGTGCTACAATTTCATCTAATTTACGCATCATGTTTTGTTGTCACGGTTTCTGTGGCGATACACACAAGAAAGATCATTGTGTTATTTTTGTGTTACTTTAAGAAGAACATATAACTTTACTCTAATCTTTATTATTTTTAAGGTTTAGATAGTGACTAAAAAAAGTAAAATAATTGTAACATGATTTATTTTAACAAATTTGTACAATTTGTACATAATTGTATTTATGTAAAAAAATCAGCTTGTTTTATTATTGTTAGAATGTTTAGAACTTTTTTTAATTAATTTCAAAAACTTAAATAAATATTTTTTTAATATTGATAAAAAAGTATCATAAAAGTATGTTATTGTTGCATATTGGATTCAAGTTATTGTAGCAGTAATACTGTTACCTTTTACCAACTAATGTAAACGATCAGATTTTATACTCAAATTTCACATGTCTTGTAAGGGGTTAATGTGTAATCTTATCCATAAATTTTTTACTTAAAATTTACGTTTATTTGGTTTTTTTTTAAATACTGTTCAAACTACTTACAATTTTTTTAGATTTTAGCCAGTAAAACTGTCTTTAAAAGATAATTAAAACAACTAGAAAACAAGTAAATGTAAAAGTTTTATTCATTTCATCCACCTAAAATATTATTTTATCTTGATTCATCTTGTTATAAACCGTAACAAGTTATTTACATATTTTGTATCTCAAACAAATCTGTAAACAATTTTGTCAACGTATAAACCTCGTCATAGCATTTAAAGTTTACAGTTTAAAACCATTAAAACTACTTTTAATTATAAATTTTATTGTTGAAAGTTGCAAATTTTTAAATAAAAAACTTATAGTCTGTAGTTTAACCCATAACCACGTGTTCAAACAGATTTTGTTCAGTATACTTATTATTTCAAATAAATTTCAAAATCTCTAACAAGCACGACTTTTCTAGCGTTTAAATAAACCATTTTAATCTTTTTTTTCTTGTTATTTAATACACAAGCATTTTTCAGTAGAATGTAGTATGGTAACTTCAATATTCAAAACATCACCAACTCAGTCCTTCTGTCATATAAAGAAGGAGGCAAAAATGGACGATTATTATTTGAAAGGTAAGAATTTTATTCTATTCTGTATTTTGTAGTTATTTAAAGTATTCAGACATTTGTATATGTTCAAAATAAATTCCAAAGCTTTTTAACCTTTTAATGTTGTAGTCAATTTTATAGCGAGCATTTGTACTGCGAGTTATATATATAACTTACTTACTGTCCCTCGCGAACATTTAGAAAATCTTGATAAATTAATTGCTAACACTTTAAATCACTTTAAGTATTTCTCATACATGTCACTTTATTAAGATTTGATTTATTAAAACAAGTATAAATAAATAATATATAAAATAATTCTTGAGAGACTTATTTTCTAACGGTTTTGTTTTTTCTCCTAATTTGATTTTGTAACTTAATAAAAACTTTGTATTATAAATTTTCAAAAAAAAATGATTTCAATATTTTTTTAAGTGCAAGAAAGAATGTTATCATCACTTTGCTCAACAAACTCACCGAACAAATCAGCATCAATGGAGCATCCAATCAGCTGCGTTCATCATTGCGCGGGATGCAGCAAGCCAATCAGAGAACGGTATTTCCTCAAAATTGACCAATCAAATTGGCACGAGGGATGTGTGGTGTGCTGTGTGTGCAATCAAGTATTAGTGGGCCAGTGTTACGCTAGAAAGGGGAACATCTACTGTCATCAACACTACACAAGGTAATAAATGAGTAAAACTTGCAAAACTAATTTACACATCTTTGACTTAAGTTTTAGTTATGCATACATTTTACTATTTCTGCATTTGATTTTTTTCATATACTAACTAACATTTTTTTGTGTGCAAAAGCGCAAGTTGATAACAAATATATACTTTTCAAATATTTCGAGTACCTAAAACCATTAAAATAAAGTTACATACTTGTAAAAAAGCTTTAATGTGAAGCTTTATCACTTAGCATATTAAGTTTAAAACTTTATTTCTAAATTTTTTAACTATCGGAGATAAAAGACTCTCTTTATTTTCTTTTACAAAGTAAAATGTACAACTTTGCTCATTTGCTAAATCTCTCAACAACCTTTGAAACTTTGATGAATTAGATAACATAATTACAAGCGAAGACTAAAATTCTTAATCTGTTTAACTTTGCTTTTAAGTGGCTTTTAAATCAATCAGTGATTATGATTAGTTTATTCCGATATAGAAAAGATTAGGTTAGCTATCTGTGAGTTTTATAAGCGACTTTTTAAAGTTAAAATCGTTTTTGTCGGTTTTTCTACTTAAAAAAAAGTTCAAAAAAGTTGTTTTTATTTCTGTTTTACATCACGATTCTATTAAATCAATAAAATTTAAAAGTCTGAACCCGTTACAAATAACGTCACAGCTTTAAAAATGAATTTATTTTAATTTCATAAACTGTTATAATCATCAAACACTACCACAATGTATACTTATTTTAATTGATTCAGCTCAGTATTCTTTCAACTATTGTCTGAAAATGTCAGCTGAATTTAATATCTCAGTTCGATTTATTCTAAAGCGAGTGGCCACTACAAAAGTCAACTCAACACATAAAACACAAAATAATTTTCGTCAAAACTTGTCAATGGTCAAATTGGGTTAAGAAGCGGCAAACGGCAGCCGGTAAAATATTAACAAATCGGAATTCGATCGGATTAAGTTTTTTGCGCAGAGGCAAGAAATCTCTTTACTGCTTCAAACTACAAACATCCAAAAAGCAAGTAAAACTGAATTTAGTTTTTAAAATTTAGAATTTTATAGAAATTTACTTTTTTTAGTTTTAGAACTTAACCACGTAGTTTTTATAATTTATCAAATGTTTAACTTCGTATTAAAAAAGAAGCGTAGTTCTTAGGGATTTAGTTTAAGAAAAAAAAAATATTAGAAGACTTTTCTTAGGTATTATCGACTTTATTAGATGTAAAGCTTAAAGTTAATTTTCAGTTTAAAAATAAATTAACGTTTTATATGATGGTACAAAAATGAATATATAATTTTTGTGAGGTCTTTTTAGCTCAGGTGTTTAAATTAATTTATTTTGTTATAACTTTGTTTTGGCAAGCCCGCTTCTCAACTGAACTGAGTTGGCAACAAACAGGAAATAAAACTTGTTCACACCTTTTAGCCGAAACTTTCAGCTTATTTTGTCTGCAACCGAAAACAAATTAGCTCACATCTTTAATCTCAGAACGAATATAATTAGTGTAGATATCTGAGCTCAGCCGGAAATTGCAAGCAGGTGTAAATAAATTGTTGATAAAATGTTAACTTGATTAATTTGACGAAATAGTTTCGTATGTTAGTATTTTAAATGCTGTTTTAAGAGTATGTTGAAAGTTTGGCTACTTAACATTGTTAAGATATATAAGCTAAAATTAAGGTATATAAAAATTACAAATATTAAAGAAAAAGTTAAACTGTTATTAGAATTTTGCTTTTGCACTGTTATATAATGTCTATAAAGCTAGATAGTTAGGTTACTCTATTAAAAAACTCATAAAAAACATTATGTTATAAACATTAATAAAATACATTGTAACAATAATTTTATTTAATAATAAAATTATAGTTATTAATAACTAGATATTTTAAGTAACTTAAATACGTTTTTTTATAAAGTAGGTCATCGTAAAACAAACAGTGAAAACTAAACTGTACAGTTTAAAAGTTTCTTAAATTTTTTATTATGATTATACAGTTCAAAGCATTTTTATTTCTACATCTTAGGATTTTTTTTTAAATTAAAAATTCTTCTACTAGATCATTAGATAGACAAATTATAACAGAACAGTTCAATTTATTTTTTACTTTGAAAAATCGTATTAATGTTTTTAATATTGGTATGCTTCTGCAAAAAAAAAGAAATAAAGTAATTTAGTAGAAAATAGAATACTTATAAAAGCTCAATTTTTTTTTTACTTCGAAAAGATTTCACAATTTATTGTACCGAAAAACTTGTACAAATAAATTATAATTCAATAACTCATAGAGCGTATCAACGATCAACACTTTGTTGTAACTTTTTTGTTTGAAATTAAAGTGCAGCTATCAGTGTAAACTTCACTAAGGTATTCTACTAAGCAGTTTTTATTTATACCTGAGTTATTGTTCACTCTCGAGTTTTGAGTGGACATACAACCGAGTGTAAACAATAAACAAACATTAGTGCGTGATATGTGGTGTTTAGCCGAGAAAGAAAAGTTCTTAGTGTCTTTGCAGCTATTTTAAGACTAAAAACATTTTAGAGCTGTTTAAAAATTCAATATTCAGTTTTTGCACAAAAATAAAATGTTAACGTGTTAAAAACTTGATGCCTGAAAGTCGTTTATGTTCAATACTTAATCTCTTAAGTTTACAAACTTTTTTGTATATATACAGTAAATTTATGTGAATAACTTTTAATTTTTTAAGCTTAATGCTGGCTGAAAATAAATAGATTTATAAAAAATAAATAAAAATTTTTAGAAAAAACTTTTTTTATTGAAAACTATATCAGGTAAAATTGTTTTGTAGAATATTTTTAGTTTGTTTTCAGGTTTATTAACTATTTGTTAAAGTTTGTATTAATGTAAACGTCAACTATGTTTCAAACTGTTTTTGAACAAAATTATACCTAAAAAACGATGCCAATACTTGGTTAAAATAGTTTCTTAAGTGCCTTAAAGCAGATAAGAAAGTCAATGTATCATGCTTGTTAAAATATGTATGCGTTAAAACAATTATAAGTTTCTTTTTTACTAGATAGTTCATCGGTTTAGTTTTGCGAATATAGTGAAATGTCAAACTTATCTTTTGTGGGAAATTTTTTGACGCTTAGATGTGATTTCACATCGCCACTGAATTGTCACAGAAAAATTCTTACCTGAGTTTTCACATGAAACTTTTAAAAATGAGACTCTTGCTGTTTTTTATTGAGAAAATTTCTCTTGGTCTAGTAATTTGTGTTTAGGTTTTTTCACACATCTAAAAGGTTAGTAAAATGTTTGTTTCATTCTTTTAATATCTAAAACTGCAGTTATACATGTGTATGGTTAGTGCAACACATAAAGAATAAAGCTTACATTAAAGAAGCTTAATTGGTATGATGTAAGAAAATAAATTAAAATTGAGAACATAAACACAACAAACATTAAATTTTTATGGCAAAAAATAAACAAACAACAAGCTCAAAAATATTTTTCAAAGTTACAGATGTGCATCTCAATTACTTTCTTTTATAAAAGTTTATATTTAGCTTCTGCGGAGTTCGCATCAATCATCACAGAACAAATATTTAAGCAGCTGAGTCAATTCTCTTCACTGAAGTTAAGAAGTACAGCAGAAGGTAGAATGTCACGCCCGTCTCACTATGACGTCACAATTGCAGACAAAGCTACCATAACCTCTCATCATAAAACTCGCACAATAAGGTGTTGAGACTGATATTCAGCTTGATTGACAGAAAAAACGGTGTTCTCACAACTTCGTGTCCTTTTTCGCTGCCAACAATTTTTTCTGTGTAGAAAGTAACACGTTTTCAGCTAGCTTCCCTGCCAAAAAGAGAGAATTTCTGCTTCAGTCACCTCGAAGCAGATGCTTCGATGCGTGCCAAAGTCGCAACTTTGAAGACGCGACGTGATTTATAAGTTTTTTCTCAGCTGTTTTGCTGTGTTATGACGTCACAATACAGCTTCAACGTCGCTTTCTGCTGCTGTCAGAATTCGGCACGTTCATATGAGCACCTGTAAAACACCACCGCTGCTAAAAACAAGACAAAATTTTAACAGCTGACAGCATTTTTGTTTGCCATGTTGCACTGTGCAAACTTGTGAGAAAAAAGGCGAATTTTCGCTTACAAATTGACAGGACGCTTGTCTATAAAGTAAACCGGATCATGATCACAAGCTAAAATCACACAAGTAAACATTCCATATTGATACAAATTTTATGGAAAACAAACATTGAAAGTTCACATAAATCTGAAAAATAAATATTCAACATTCAACTTACAGGTTGAAGCTGTGCAAACGTTGCTGCCAGCCAATAGCCGCCAACTCCAAAGTTTTTCCCGGCCCCGTTCATGTTGAGTGCTTCTCCTGCGAAATATGCAGGCGGCTGATGAAGGTTTGCGAATTGCAAATATTTAAGTTTTATTAAAAAGTTTCACAAAACGTCATTAATATTTGTTGTTTGGTGTAATCGTGAAGGTTCTTAGTTATTAGCGAGACTAAAACTACTAAATTTTGCCACTTTAAACAAGGTTTCTTAAACTTTCAACAAATTTATCATTTTCTCGAACGTATATTTTTAAACAAATTAAAAAAGGCTAAAGACACTAAATAAATTAAAGAATACCTTTTAAGAAAAGTTTTATCTAATCAATTAAGTTTGAGTATTATTCGTTTTCAACATTTACAGCTTTTAGAAAATTACTTTTTCAAAACTTACTTACAAACAGCCGGGAGAAGAGTATTGCAAACGAAATGAAAATGGTGACCTTATTACCTGTCTCTCATGTGACTTTGTAATGAACCAATCAACTTACGTGAATAGACATACCAAAGCAGATGCAGGTTTATATATTACAACTATAATTGATAACGCAATGTCTTGCATTTTCTTACTCAAAGATTTTCAGATAACTCGTGCAACGTTCTTGCTGCGAGGTACAAAAACGTTTGTGAGGACTCACACGGAGACATGAATATGTTCATCCACGGAGAAGACGATCCAAGGAGCCAGCAGGGAGGAGTGAAGCGACCCAGGACAATTCTGACCACAGCGCAACGTAGAAAGTTCAAATCGGCATTTCAAGTATCACAGAAACCTACCAGAAAGGTTGAAACCGGTTGTTATTTGCTTTTACAAACTAAAAGAATTTTAAAAAGCTGTATTTTTTTCGTTTTGTTTTATTGTTTTACAAAAATTCAAAAGCTGTTAAAATACTTTAAAACTGCAAAAAAAATTTATTTGTATGTAAGTATTTTAACTTAGCATTGTTAAACATTGAAAAAATAATTAATTAAACACAATTTGATGTTTTATAAAAACCTATAAAACAATAAATGAAATTTTTAACATACAAATTAATATTTCAACAATAGAAAATGAGAAAAACTTTCTTAACACCTTCTTACAATGTACTCTTAAAAAATATCTGGAATAACTATAGTCTTTTTTTAAGTTTAAAACTCTTATAAGAATGATGATACTTTCTCACGAGTAATTTTTATGTAGTATTTTCTATAGCTTAACAATTGTTTTTCATTTAAAACAGAACAGTATTGTTGTATCAAATAATCATAAACATTAATCAACATCAGTTGCAAAAACATAGTTTGAATTTGATATTCTGCTGGATGTGATGTATTTTGTTTTTGGGTTTAGTTGAAGTACTTATTATTTTATGTACAATAACTTGCTATAAAATACATAACTTTTTTTTATGTTGAAAATAAAAAAGCAACAATATAGAAATGATTTAAATATTTTTTATAATGTTTTAGGCACGAGAAACTTTAGCAAATGAAACTGGTCTGAGTCCAAGAGTCGTTCAAGTTTGGTTCCAAAATCAACGAGCAAAAGTAAGACTAGTTTAAAAGTCAAACTTTTTTGTTAAGCATATACTACTGTAGTACTTTATGCATTTCTTGTTTCTTAGTTTTTAAAAAAATTTTCTATATTTAAAAACTTATTGTTTTTAGTTGTTATCAAATTTTGTTCATTAAAATAAAAAACGTTTTGTATAAAGTACTTGGATAATTAATCGCTGCAAAAATTTATCTATTTTGAAACTATATAAACTATATGTTGTATCATTTTATATCATATATCTATATATTGTAAGATATTCAGCTTAAAAATTAATATAGATTTTAATTGTTTTAATTAATTTTAAACAAAAGTTTTTTTTAATCTATTGTTTGCATCGTATTTGAGTTCAAAGTTGTTTAGTAACTGGAAAATATTCTTAGCTTATTACAGCCCACACTTTTATTAATTAGTTGTAAGCAGTGTTCTACTAGTTCATGTCATGTTAAACTTATGGTACATTGAACTGAAGATGTCAAAATTAAGTTTGATTGAGCAGTGGTAAATTAACTATTTTTTTTTATGAACAAGTACTCTACTTGCTCTGTATATGATATAAAAACTCTCAATGTTTAGACGAAAAGTGATCTGAATTTATAAGCTAAAAACTATTTATTATTATAGTTTCTTCTAAACAGATCAAAAAGTTAGCACGAAAACAAGAAAGCTCAGGGGACAAGGGTTTACCTAAAGCAAGCAACACCGATTCTGACAGTGAGTGTTTATATTGCAAATATGTATAAATCTTCAAATGTAATATATTTGTTTCAATACATTATTTTAATGCTAAAATTTGAAGTCTTAAATTTAAATTTTATTTGATAGTATCTATGCTGTTTTAGACATATACCTAAATGTTATGTTTTTTACTCAATACAATGTTATACTGTTTAAACTTTGTTTTATCATGTTTGTACATAATTTTATTACAAGACTCAACTAAAATTTTCAGATGAAACGATGAGCTTATACTCGAGCCAGTCAATGACGCCAACTCCGCATCTGAATGCCACAGATACAACCTACATGTCTCCTACAAACGAGGAACTTTTTAGAAACAATAATGCAGACAAAGAAATGCAAATTGAAGTCTTTAATACGATGAACAGTAGGTTGTTTATTAAATATGTATAAAAATAAAATTAAAAGTGAGATGGCTGTGTCTACTGTTTGAGTTTATATATTCTCTTGACTTGTAAAATACGTAATGTTATAAACAAATAAACTAAAATAAGTTGCATTAAAATTTGAATTTAACATATATTTTGTTAAATTAATGTAGTTTTTATGTATTCTTTTACGTAATGATTCGCTTTGTGAACTTTCTTTTTACTTATATCAACTTTAATAGCATTTAACTTTCTTAAACTAACTAAAAATATATTTTTAAGGTTCTCCTACAGACATGAGGAGCTATGAATTTCCAACTGTGAATGAATGCACTTTACTGAAGTTCCCCTGTTTCGAACTCAATGAAGACAAAATGGCCTGCTCAAATTCCGCACCAACTTGCAAACTGCATCAGGGGTTGCACGAAAGCTCATACTTTACCAACTCCTCCTCACAAAACTTCGGCAAGAAACTGTGCTACAGTCAGGCACCGAATTACAACAATTTAAACCATGATAAATTTTCAAACAAAGCAGATTCGGCGGTTTCGAACCCGTGCGAAGGAGTTTCTTGGGTAGAAAATAAATGCAGCAAGCCGAGTTATAAAAATAGTCCAATATACAAGTTGCTGTTCATGCAAAACAATTACTTCAGCTTTTTATGAACACAATTTTACAAACTGTTGGCACAAAATTTTGCTGGGACACTCACAATATTTTTAGCTACTTTTTAAATGCAGTATACACTTTTTAATAACTAATTAACGGTCTAAACTGCAGCACTGTAAAACGATTTGTAACTACAATATTTCTGTACCACGAACTGTAATCTAATTTGGTTCCTTACTTAAAACTATTTTTGATGTTTTTTGTGTTGTTTTTAAATACATAAAATTGTGCATTGTAAGCTAAAGTATTTTAAACGACACGGCTCTACTTTTAGCCTTATATTATCATCTCTATGATAAGCAATGATTTAAGTTGAAGTTGAGTTTGCTGTTCATGCAAAACAAATACTTCACCTTTCGTATAATGAAAATAATTTTTAGAAACTGTGACACAAAAACTTTTGAAATATTTTAAAAGCTAACTTATCAGCAACCAAGAACTTTCCACAACTATAAAGCAAATTACTATTACAGACATGCTTTCTGAAGCATCTTATTCAAAATTTATTTAACTTTTTGATAATTTGGTTTAAAAATTTGGTATTTAACAATGGCTACTGGACAATTTTTGTAATGATAATATATTAGAAATTCGCTAGAAAACATAACACTGTTCGTTTTTTTATTGCATAAGATTTGTTTATAGCATTTTACTTTTTTTTTTATATTCAATCATGAAAAGTTTGATGAAAACTGCAATGTTATTTATTTTCGTTTTGTTTATTTTTGATTCTACTGAACTTATATTAGTACTTTGAATAACCTCTCTTTTTTTTTGTTTAATTTCATTGAATATTAAAAACATTTAACAGTATATTTTTCATCAATACTTAGTTATTAATAAAGTTATTAAGTCAAGTTTTTTTTAAATAAAAATTAGCTTTTTCAACACTGGCTTTTAAAGGTAGAATGTTCGACTTCAACAAGAAGTACGAACTCAAGAATAAGACTACTTTACCTACGTTGTTATATAGTACTATGTGTTATCTAGCATGTATATTAAAAAACAACTGTTAAAGTGTTTTGATAAAGTTTAAAAGGTTTTCCTTTATTACAATAATAACTTGCTTTAGTTTTACCTTAGTAGTAAAAAAAATACTAATAAATACTTTTAAAAAATTCATTATAGTAAATGTTATCATAGTTATCAAAAAAAATTAATCTGTCCTGATATTTCTCTTTAGTTTTTTTTTTTTTAAGCCAAGGCCATATAAATAAAGTTGTATTAAATCTAAATAATTCAAAGCTCTAATTTATTGACATTTTTTCAAGACGCTTCACCAGACAAATAAACTACAGCAGTTATAACTCTTACACCTACTTCAAACTTAAATTATGCAAACTATGTCTGATATATAAAAAATACTAAAAGAATTTTAAATCAATAATCTAAAAACAGTGTTTAATAAATTACATTGGCATACTTTAAGATAAAAAACTAGAATTTATATAAAACTGATAAAAATTTATTTGTGGTAAGTGTTAAAGTAAATCTAAAGCTATTTGTTTATGCAGTCTAAGTTGAAAATTTCATGTAACTTAAAATTGACATAGTACAGTTACAAACTATAAAATATTTTATTTATCTTAGTATATTTTAACCAGGAGCGTAACACTCATACACAAAAACATTTAATCAAGCAACATTTTTATAATAATAAGAGTAATACTATTAATAGTAACGAAAATATTTTAATAGTTTTATAACCAGTTTAATATACAACCATTGGTGATTATGAATATACTTAAGATTTAAAAGTACAAACATAAAGCAGGATATTAATAAATTTTGTTCATTTTATTATACTTAAAAAAGTTTATCTAAACAATTACAGTGTAGGACACTTATGCAAAATCTTATTTTGCCTTGTGTCCAAATTTTGATAACCTAAAGAAATTAATGTTAATCACTTGATATTATATTTTTCCTTTAAAAAAAACAACAAATAAATATAGTAAAACTAATTCCCAAAAAAACTATTTTTCACAAACAAAATAAGTGCTAGTTAAAATGATTTTTGTCTTTGATTTCTTGATTGAACTGGAAATAGCTTGTTTATGGGTGTGGCTAAGGGAAAATGAGAGAATCAAATGATAGATCAAGTGATCTACAGTCCAAAGTCCAGGAAAATGAGAGAATCAAATGAGAGATCGCGTGATTATTGAAAATTCTAGAAAAAGAATCGAAAAACTATAAATACGCCCAATCAGAGCGTGAAGCAGGTCATTTACCTCGAAACAAGCACGAAGCGACACTCTGCTGCTCGCAAATTTAAGCGTTAGCCGCCATCTTGGAAAAGCTAGATGACACCCGAGAAAACCTTCTTATACAACAACGTCGACGGGGCGAACAACTCGATTTGAGTTGTTAACGTGCCATAATCATAAGCCTACGCATACTGTAGCAGACAACTTCTTTGGATCAATTTGAACACTGAATTCCACGATTGAGTCCACAGCGTTCAAAGAAACAAACTTGAACATTCATCTTATTGAGCAAGCCCACACAGATTGTGGCGTCAACCTTAGCTACACTTCTACAAACAAGTTGTTTTCGTACTTTTAAATAATTCTGTCGTAATATTTATACATATTTATATTATCGTATCTACTTACTATTGTACTTGTATTGTAATATTTATACATATTTATATCATCGTGCCTATTTATATTGTATTTTATCGCCACGCTCCGATTACGGGAAGGAAACGGAAGAAGATCAAGCCACGTACATCAAGATTCTGTAAACGAGACGGACCAACGTCGAGTGCCAGAAACTGAGCGACCGGAGACCAGTGACACGTCTCCAGTGACACGTCAAGGAGGGAATCCAGAGCACGTTTTCCTTCTAATTGTTAACTTTAAGTGTTTAGACTTATTGTGAGCTGTCATTGCGTTTATTTGTACATAATAAAACAACATTACTTAGTTTTATTATATTTAGTTATATAAATTATATAGTTATGTCCTTAAAACCCCTAAAAAAGGCATTAGTCTTGAAAGTGCCACGCACACAAACGTGCACCGAAATGAGTTGTTCCGAGACTACTGCTAACCTGGAATCTGATGAGATTGTCGAGCCTGAGACCGAGGCAATTTCGAAGGAAATCAGTGAGGCTCCTAGTCTGGGTAACAATAATGGCGTCCTCCGCAGCAACCATCTGCCAACCACTGAAGACAACACTAAAAAAATAAACGAATTAACTAAATTAGTAGAAAATAATAACAAACTAATAGAAAATAGATTTAGTACTATTTTAAAAACAATTTCTTTACAGAATTCTCAATCAATCAACAGCCCTGCAAGAAGTGTGGTAAGTTCAGTTAGTTGTTTTAATTCACATATAAACTTGACAGACTCGCCCTCAGCCAGTAAATATATGATGACCAAAACAACGGCTGCCAACAATCCTACGTTCCTTCAAGACTCCCTAAACACAAGAACATCACAAATATCCAGTTACCAAGTCACAGCTGTAACACAAACACTCCCTACTACATCCATGAGTCCAACAAATTCGTTAGACAGTTTTTCACGACCATATTCCCATCAAGAAAAACTAAATTCTAACCTAAAGTTTGATCAATCAAATGAGAAAAATTTAAGTCACTTTTACGGCAGTAATTCAAATATCGAGCAGCTTAAACGACAGTTCGACATTCTACAAAATAAAGTGAACAAAATTCTTAATTGTTATACAGATTCGAATCAGACTAATGGCAATCATATCTCTTTCAATCAAGAATCTTCGCCCGAGAATCAAAACTTCCACAAAGCAACAAATTCAAGGCGTTTTCCCGAGCGAATGTTTAGGAAAATTAAAGGAAAAAATCCGAGAGAGGAGTTCAAATTGTTTGAGCTTCAGTGTGAAAGCCAGGGCATTTTTGATGATACAACTCAGTTTGAAATTATAATCAGAATATGGCCAATTGATGATATACTTTACTATGTAAAAATTGGTAAACCATCTAGCTATGTCTGTTTCAAACAAGAAATCTTAAGCTTGACACCATGCTTACCGGATATACACAAACCTCCACCTATTTGGAGTCATACCCCAACTTTTAAAGACATTCATCAGTTGGTATCGAAAAGTCTTACTTGCTCTCCAGATGACCTCTACAAACATCTTACTATTAATTATAGTCCCAAATGGGCGAGTAAAATTCTAATAAAAGACCTTGAACTTCCTATCAAGAAGTTTAAGAACCGTCTTATGTGGATTCTCGAACAAGGCCCAACTGATTTGAAAATGAGTTATAATAGTAAAAAATCAAATAACCAGTATAAGTTGAATAATAAATTTAAAAAGACATTTCATCAAAACCGAAATGAAAATTATTCGCAACCTAATCAAAACATAAACAACTACTCAAAAGACTATAGACAACATCAAAGTAATTTTAGTAATAAAAAACTTAACAGATGTCGCTATCATGTTCGTTTTGGTGAGAAAGCTAAAAATTGTGAAGGCTCGCAATGTAAAATGTACAAAAAATTTGTAGAAAATAAAGTAAAATATTTTAAGCAAAAATCAACAATGGTAAAAAAAGAACTATTTATCGAAGAAAGGTTGGAAAGAGAAAAATTGAAGTGCATATGTGAAGATAAATCAATAAGAAACAAAGAAGCAAGTTCGTGCTCAACCTATAAAACACTTAACGAAAAACTTAAACAAAAGTCAACTGAACCAAAAAGAAAATATAGCAAATTTCGAGAAAATAGAGTACTCTGTGAAACAAAGTCAAATATAAGTACCAAACTACTAGTTATTACAGATAAATATAATAAAATACCTTATTTGTTTGATATCAATGCACAACATTCGATTATTTCTAAGGGACTAATTAGTTCATATGAAGAAGATGATTTACTACCTGAAATTTGGAACGTCTGGGGAAATGATATGAAAGCTCTAGGATATACAACTCTAAAGGTCAACATTGGTTTACAACAAAGTTTACCTCACAAGTTTTATGTAATAGAATCAAACAACCTTTTTGCTATTCTTGGCTCAAATTTTATAGTAAAGAGAAATTTAACAATCAATGCAAAGGAAAAAACGATAACACAAACAGAAACAGGAGTTAAACTTAAACTCGAACTGTCAGATCCTTCTCGTAAAAAAACCATTAGAAAAGAAGTAAAAAATTATTTAGAAACTTTTCCCGTAATCGCAAAAGAATCAAGTAACAGAGAAAAACCACAACATAACCATGTTCTTGATATGAAACTCAAAAACGAAGTCTTGCCTCGTCATAAAAAAGCTATAGCACCGATTGCAATAATATCAAAAACAAAAGAAAACATCTTCAACAAGTTGTCAAAAGGAAGCATTCCAAAAACAATTGATAATGATAAAAACAACCGCCCAATATCATTTTTACCAACCGTCAAAAAGTGTGTAAACAAAACAATTAAATTAACTAAAGCTGTAATTTTGTTTTCTAAAAAGTGGAACAGTACTCAGAAAGTAATTTCTTTACATAGTAATCGATCTCTTAGTTGTTTAATAGAAACAAAGAAAATTACAAGAGACAACTTTTATCTCCAACAAAAAAATGACCTTAAAGACTACACGCATCTCGTCACTTAACGATATTAAGACAACATAAGTTCTGTCAACTGGAATAATTTCTTAATTCTGTCACATCTACGTTCATTTTTTCAAGTTTCTTTTATCAGTGAATAACGAGCTATAAACTAATTCTAGTTCTTTTATATATTTATATATGTAATGTATACATGTGTATATACTAATTTTATTCTTTTCCTAACATGAGACTTAAAACAAAACACACTTTTTTTTCCTCTTTCTAACAATTTTTTTTTCCGCATACACAATAACCAAACTAAATACTGCAAGTTTACAATTTAATAGTTAAATTATCTGTTCTTGCAATTTTACAAATTTATTTTTTTTTTCTCGCGCAGCTGTACGATAAAAAAAAGAGAATAAATGATTCTTCTGTTCGTTTTAAATTAAATTCCGGAAGCGTTCAAATTATAATTTTTCTAAATCATTGACATTTTTTTTCCGGTATGAATTTGACCCCAGATTAATAAGAATTCAATTCCAAATAAGCACTTGGTCTTTTTCTCTTTATAACTTTAAGAATTTAATTATTTAAATCGTGCTCTAAAAAGAGTGCGTAAACTCACTAACCTGAAACCAAAAATTAATAATTATATACTTATTGAACTTATATGTTGGAAGCAAAAAAGAAGTATTTTTTATATTACAAGCTGGTCTATTTTAAAGTAAAAATCTTTGAAAAGAAAACATTGTTTTTCTTGAACATCTATTCAAAAAAAATTAAACTGCTCAAATCTTCTCCCTTTCAAATGATTTTTTTGCCGACTAGTACAATCAACTAAACTGAATGCAGCAAACTTACTGAACTCTAAGATGATAATGGTTTGCCTTTTTACAACTTTAACTGTTAGTCACTCTCGTACAGTTGCACGTGAAGTTTGCAGCAATGAAGTTCGTATATAACAGGTGATATTTTGTTTTCAACCCTCAATTTTTTACGACACACGTGTTATTAAAGTTCGAAATATGCGCAGTCAAAATTAACTCCCAAGAGTTTAACTATTGCGCTAAGCTAACTTAAATAACTTTATAAAAAGCTTCTGACAATCAAATTAATTTCCCGTATTTTTGTTTTATCACTTTTGCAGTTCACAAAAAACTTGAAGTATAAATAACTTCCAGCTGTTAAGCTAACTTTTTTTGCCACTAAACAAACTTATTAAAATGTTCCTTCAATCAAATTGCTTAATCTAAATAGTTTGAAATGTCGCTTTTCCACCTATCTCTAATTTCAAGTTATTCACTGACAGTGTGGAAGTGAGTTTATACCATGTTAGTTTTTCAAAAATATGTATATTTTTCGAAAAAAAAATTAAAACTAAAATAAAAACAAAATTATAAAACAAAAAAAAAACACATTCTATTAATTTATTTATCTATATATATTTTTTTTTCTCTTGTTTTCTTTGAACTTCATAAACTTTTATTAATATCTTATATCAATTAAGTAAAAGTCGATTTTTTTCTCTTCTAACCTTAAAAAATTAAAAAATCAAACCAATTATTAATTTAGACTTTTTCGAATTCTTACTTCAGATGTTTTTAATTTTTTTTAAATTTAACTAATTCATTCATAAAAAATATTATAACTTTGATATGATAACGTTTCATACTAATTAGAATTAACTTTTTCTAATTTTTTTCTTTGGATAAGTACATGTCTTGTATACGGATAATTAGGTAAGAGTTAAAAACAAATTCTAGTTTTCTTTTGACATTGTTTTTACTATTGTCGTTGTAAACCTGTATTTTTTTTCTTGCTTTATTCTTACGCGATGTCTTGGATCTTGATATTTAAGTGTTTGAATTTTCTAATTATTGGTTTTTCATTAACTATTAATATTTTTTTTATTTTTTTTTTGAACTCTAAAAATTAGAAATATCGTTAGACTTTTTATTTACACTCTATACTAAACTGTAATTTTCATTTTTATGTGTCGATGAATTTATGTATAATTAATTTTTGGATTGGTTAAAACTTCCGATTTATTTTTTTTTTCTTCTAAACATGATATCGCTTTATTTTTTTTTATTTCACAAGCTGTTTCAAACTTGGAATTTATAAGTTAGTATTCGTCTACCTAATAATTTTTTTCTTATCCATTCATTTTTTATTTTTCTACAATTTAAAAACAAAAAAAAAATTTTTGGTAAAAAAATAAAAATAAAATAGACAATAGTCGATGTAGGACACTTATGCAAAATCTTATTTTGCCTTGTGTCCAAATTTTGATAACCTAAAGAAATTAATGTTAATCACTTGATATTATATTTTTCCTTTAAAAAAAACAACAAATAAATATAGTAAAACTAATTCCCAAAAAAACTATTTTTCACAAACAAAATAAGTGCTAGTTAAAATGATTTTTGTCTTTGATTTCTTGATTGAACTGGAAATAGCTTGTTTATGGGTGTGGCTAAGGGAAAATGAGAGAATCAAATGATAGATCAAGTGATCTACAGTCCAAAGTCCAGGAAAATGAGAGAATCAAATGAGAGATCGCGTGATTATTGAAAATTCTAGAAAAAGAATCGAAAAACTATAAATACGCCCAATCAGAGCGTGAAGCAGGTCATTTACCTCGAAACAAGCACGAAGCGACACTCTGCTGCTCGCAAATTTAAGCGTTAGCCGCCATCTTGGAAAAGCTAGATGACACCCGAGAAAACCTTCTTATACAACAACGTCGACGGGGCGAACAACTCGATTTGAGTTGTTAACGTGCCATAATCATAAGCCTACGCATACTGTAGCAGACAACTTCTTTGGATCAATTTGAACACTGAATTCCACGATTGAGTCCACAGCGTTCAAAGAAACAAACTTGAACATTCATCTTATTGAGCAAGCCCACACAGATTGTGGCGTCAACCTTAGCTACACTTCTACAAACAAGTTGTTTTCGTACTTTTAAATAATTCTGTCGTAATATTTATACATATTTATATTATCGTATCTACTTACTATTGTACTTGTATTGTAATATTTATACATATTTATATCATCGTGCCTATTTATATTGTATTTTATCGCCACGCTCCGATTACGGGAAGGAAACGGAAGAAGATCAAGCCACGTACATCAAGATTCTGTAAACGAGACGGACCAACGTCGAGTGCCAGAAACTGAGCGACCGGAGACCAGTGACACGTCTCCAGTGACACGTCAAGGAGGGAATCCAGAGCACGTTTTCCTTCTAATTGTTAACTTTAAGTGTTTAGACTTATTGTGAGCTGTCATTGCGTTTATTTGTACATAATAAAACAACATTACTTAGTTTTATTATATTTAGTTATATAAATTATATAGTTATGTCCTTAAAACCCCTAAAAAAGGCATTAGTCTTGAAAGTGCCACGCACACAAACGTGCACCGAAATGAGTTGTTCCGAGACTACTGCTAACCTGGAATCTGATGAGATTGTCGAGCCTGAGACCGAGGCAATTTCGAAGGAAATCAGTGAGGCTCCTAGTCTGGGTAACAATAACAGGATTGTTGGTCAAGTCTTAAAAAGTAAACTAAAAAGTAGCTAATTTTTTCAATAAAAAATATAGTCAGTTAAAAACAAATTAAAAAACAAATTATTTAAGATAACAGTATGGTTTTACTACACATTTTTTCAGTACCAAATGTGAATTTTTTATTTTTGTTATGCAAATTATATTAATAATAGATCACACATAAACAGTTTAAAACATTTTTTAAATCAAGTTTTATTGTTTATGATTACACCAGTAAAATTTTATTAAGTATTTTATATTTTAGTTGCTCAATTTAAACTAGAATTTCTAAAACATTACAGGTTTTGAGAAATTCCAAAGATTTAATTTTTAAATTCATAATTCATTACTAACCTATAGACCAGGGGTCGGCAGACTTTTATAAAACGCAGGAAAAAAGCTGCTCGCTGGCCGCATCATATACAAAAGGTCTTTACGGGCCTCTATTATTTCAAAACATATGAAGTATTTAAAATAAAAACACAATTTTAAAGTAAGTGTTTGACAAAGTATACAATAATATAGCACTAATAAAAGTGATAACTAAATTAATAGCCTAACTGTAAATTTTTACCACAAAACTTCTGTTTTTATTGTTTTAAATTTTAGCTGAAAAGTATCTCGTGAGTCGCATTATTCCAACTCCTGTTATAGACTTTCAGTTTAACAATGTTTTCATTTTAAGAGCGTGATTAAAAATTTTTTGTATGGTATATAACATTTATTTGTATAAATTTTCACCGTGCTGAAAATAAAAGTCTGTAAAAGTAATTTTTACTGCCGTTTATATTTAATTATATTATAAATATTAATACTAAAACAGTTTAATTTTTTTTTTGAATTTAAATTTAAGCACATTTTTGACTTAACTCTATTTTATTTTAGTTCTAAAAACAGAAATATATTCTGAGATTTTAAACACATATTTTTTTAATTTGTTATTCAGTTTCAAATATCTATTTCAATATTAAATGTCAATAATTGTTTTTATCCTCAAAGTGATTATAGTTAATACAATTTTTATTCCTTAATCTATAACAAACGTAATTACTTTGACTTATTACTTGGTAGTGTCATGCTCAACAAATTAGAATAAAATAAGTTTGTAATGCTTTAAACTTTTAATCTATATTTATTTTATGTAACTAGTTTTAGTAGAACTAAAGGTAGATTAGCTATATACTCAAAATAAGATCTTAAAAATAGTATTATTAATTTAAGTTTTAAAACGTTATAGAAAAAATTTAAATCTAAATACTACTATTACTGTTTATTTTAAAGATTAGATTAAACGTAGAGTTAAAAACGACGTATCATATAACAGTTTTGTAACTTTATAAACAGCTTTTCTAAATGTTTTTATAATTTTCAATCATATCGTTACGAAGCTTATTTTCTTATGATAATGAAAGTTTTAAAAGTGACAAAAAAAAACTTTGAAAAAATTAAGTATTTCTCTGAAGAATTTAATTAAGCATGATCTTAGCTTTAAATTTAAATTTTAAAATGTTTAAATTCTTAGCTTTTAATGTTTTTTTCTTTTTTTATAAATATCTGTAAACTTATTTTCATACATACGATATGTACATGTTTTGTAAAAAGTTTCTCACAGAATTTAATGTTTAGCGCAACGTTTTTTATAGGTTTTTAGTATATACAAACTAATTTGTATACTTTTATTTTAAAAACATTCTGAATAAAAATATTTTAGTTATGAGTTCTACCAAAAATTTCTGTTAAATTATCGTTTTTCGGTACTTAAATACTTTTTTATTACGTTGAGCCGACTCATTTCGTTATTTTTGTAAAAAAAGTTAAATCGTTAAATACGTATATTTGGTTGAAAAAGGATTTTTAATAGCTAAAGCCACCTTTTAAAGTTATATATGACTACAATAGTTTATTGAATAGTATACATCAAATGAAACTGTTTGGTTTAATTCAAGCACTTTTATATAATTTAACTTGAAAATATCGTGCTTTAACGTTTAAATAGTAAAATTCTATTTGACCTTAAAAATGATAATTTTTGTGTTTTTTTTTTCAAAAGCGAAAAAGACTTTTTGCATCTATAATATATAATTTTTTGTTAACTTAAAATATTAAAGTTTGAAAGTTAAAGTAAACAGTTTAACTAAGTAAATGTAGCTAATTTTTTGTTGTAACAAGCTATGAAGTTAAGCATGTTTGTATAGGTCATAAATAATGAAACCAAAACTACAATGTATATGAAAGATTAAATATACAACTATATATGAAAAATTTTAATTTTGTTTTGTGATTGTACTTTTTTTTTTTAACTTGACTAAAAATTAAATACATTTTACCGATAATCTTTTTTTATTCGTACTTTTACGTTTCAAATTCATAACTTTACCAATCTGTTTACATTCAGTTTTGTTTCAAGTTATAAAACAAGTACCTGTGTATTAATTTCAATGTAAGCTCCAGCTTAATTTACATTTAAGAAAATTAAGGTTTAAAAACCTTACCCACCTACAATAACGTGTTCTACAAGTTGTAAACTTTACAGTAAATACATCAACATCAAACCAGTATAAGAAGTGTTCTATGGTACGAGGCTCGTATAATTAGGCTTAATACTTATTACCTAATTTGCACAAAAAGTAGTTTTTGCGGCGCTTAGTTCAATAGTTTCTTAAATTTAAATGAAATTCAACTGTAATAAAACCAAACAGTTAGTTTTTATAGTAGCAACAATTAAATTGTCAATAGATCAGTCAGGTACTTAATAACTTGTTTAACATTATATCTACAGGAAAAAAACCAAAACAAAAGTATATAAAGGGAAGCTTTAACTAAACTACTGTTGAAATTAACATACAATTATTATAAATATCTATGAGATTTTTCTCATAACTAAAATAACTCAGCATTAGTTTATAAATTTTTCAAAAGTTGAGATAATACACAATTAAAATTTCAAAACTGGAAGCGCAAAAGGTTTAAAATTTGACAAACATTATAATTAAACAAACCTGAATAAAAAACTGTACTTATTTTTGAAAATGGTTCAGTAAATTTTTTCTTAAAGTATAGAGCTACAAAGAAGACTTTTTTTCTTAATTTGTGTAAATCAAGCGCAAACTAAGTTTTAGTTGAGGAGTTTATAATTTTTAAAGCATGTGTCAGATATTTCTAACAACTAAGTAAATGTTTAAAACAACGTCATTATATTTTAAAAGTTTAATTTGTACTTTGTTATTCATTAAACTTTAAATTTAATCATATAAAAACTTCTACAAAACATAATTTACGCCAAAAATTTAATCATACTCAAAAAGGAAGATTTGACTTCCAAAATCAACTTTTTATAAAAAACAGTTGAAGACAACACAAAAATACAAAAATTATGACTTAACTGAAAAAACCAACTGAAAATGCAACAACCCAAAGTGTTTTTAAAATTACCAGCATAAGAATTGCAACTATTTTCAATACACAAAAGTTGGTGGTTTCGCCATTAAGGTAATTCTGGCCATAAATTTGCATTGCTATTATCTCTGGTCGTCATACATCGACCAAAAAAATGTATTCAAAGGTTTAACGCCGGTCAACAAACAACTTATCCTTCAAGCCACATTATTACGTCACAACAACAAAGTGACAAAAATAGACCGACACCTGCGCCTGCTTCGTTTTCGTTTCTTTTGTAAGCTCCGAATGCGCGAGTATTGAGATAACAGCTAATCCCCTTTTGCTCGATACCGAGAACACAGCTGTGCCCGCTGCTATTTTCAGATAACAGCTAATTCTCAATTTTGCTGTCTCGCCGCCCTGGTGTTATCTTTCGACCCGAGCTTGCGAGTAAAAGTTAGTTGCTCACAGAGAACACAAAACTTGCACTTCAAAGGTTTGTGATCAAAAAATAAAAGATAAATTCGTCGTAAAAAAAAAACTGTGTACAAAGTTAACAGCTGTTCAAGCCGCACAAATGACAGTTTCACCGCTGAGACATAAGTAATACCCGCCGAGATTAAATCAAAAATATAGACAAAACAAGAAATATATACAATGAATGGCGCGATAACATCTCCAGCTCATTGTTTTTCATAACAACTAAAATCGTCGGGCTGCTAAGTATTTGCAAAGTTGCTGATGTGCTTATACGTTGCTTAAGAAGCAAATTATCAGATAAAAGGATAAACTGTTGTGAGCGTAGGTGGTCTAAAAACAATTTTGGGCTTTGTTGAAATTTTCTACACCAGTTTTTTGCTGAATTTTTCACGGAAAGTTCGTATTTGATAAACGAATACAAATCTTAAAATATGTGTTATGAAACCTTATATATAAACCTTTGATAAATTATTAAACTTAAAATAAACATTTCTTGAATAGTTGTTTCATACCAGGAATCGGAAGTCTTTTGAAAGTCACAAGCTAATTTTTATAGAAAAAGTTGTTTGCAGGCTAAACTGTATAAAATAGGTCTTTTGCGGGCTACAGTTATGTAAAAAAACATGAATAGTATACTAAAAAACATATTTCAAAGCATAAAATTACTACTTTTAACAAAAAAGTGAGAAAAAAACAATCGTAAAGCAACTATTAATGATTAGTTATAAATTAAGAGCCTAATTGTAAACTTTTACCACAAAAACTTTTCTTCTTACCATTTTTTAAAAGATATATTTTTAGCTGAGAGTAGTTTACGGGCTGCATATTTTAGCTTTGAGGGCCGAAATTTGCCGACCCCTGTTTTATGCTAAGTATTTATTTTATATTTTAACTTTTAAAATCATAAATAACCTGTATTCAAAATTTCTCAGTTTAAGAATTTAAATAAAATAAAAACATTTTTTTTATATCTTTAAACAAAATACTAAATTAATTTGGTAGTTATTTTTAGATGAAAATTATTAAGAAAAAACACACTACACTATTCTTATGGTTCAAAAATTAGCAACACAAAAAACCTTCATACTCCACTCATACTAAGAAAATTAAATTTTTCACTTAATTTAATTCAACAAGCACTAATCTAGAATAAAAATATAAGTTTTGAACGACAAATAGTTAAGAGATGGTATTGAATGTTTATCTAATTGGTGTTCGTTTGGTTGTCATGTCACCGGTGGCGACCGATTTGTGGCGATAAAGTTGAGATTTCACTCATGCAGGTAGGTGGCACTTATCTTAAACTTAATCACTTAAACTCAAATTTACTGAGAGTTTCAGCTCTGCGGTGGTTCGACTTTCGATGCTATATTGTTTCGACGAAGTTCGAAACTTTCTGTTGTATTTTTGCTGTCCAGATATCAAAACAAAGGAAATAATTTAAATTTTTTTCTTTTGTTTATTAATCCTTTTTGGTAAAAATATTTACTAAAAAAGTCTTTATTTTTAAACAAAGAAATGCTAGTTATTTGTATTTTGAATGAATTTAATAGGCAAATTTTAAAAAAATAAATGTTCAGCAATACTTGCTTTACTATTAGCAACCTAAATTGAAATGTATAAAGTTGTCGCTACAAACTTTATAATAAAAACAAATAAAGAGTTTGCTGTGTTACAACGGTGTACTAGTGTATAATAAATAAAATGGTGGGAAACATCATTCAAACATGATTTCTGCCACGGTGATTCCCCATTTTAACAACATTCTGCGCCATTTTCGGCTTACACATGTGAACTTTCGGTAAATTCTTCAGTGTGGTTTTACACCATTGTCTTGCTGTTGAAATATGAAAACTCCTTTGATTTTTTTTATGAGTTGTTCAAGGTAAAGTTCACAGTATTTTTACGACTATGAAATTTTTAAGATTAGATTCACAAGCAACAAAATATTAACACTATATAAAGTAAATGTCTCTAGATGCCATTTTTCCTCGAAACTAATCAAAATTATGTAAGCTACTTTTTTCCTTAATAGAACCAAAACAAAACCATGTAATTAGCAAGCAACCAAGTTTAAAAATTAATCTCTTAACTGTAATGACAAGCATTGATTGATTGCTGTCAAAGGAGAAATGTCACTTTGTAATAACAAAATACTGTTACAAGTGGTAGTTAGCGTGTTTACTTACAGGTCAACAAAAACAATTATCCGGGGTTAGTATGTTTACTTTATGGAACTTTTTTATCAAATGCTCAAAGGTTATTGTGAAAATATTTAAGTTATCCATACACAATTTTTTGTTTTTTATTTATCCCAAACTTTCAGAGATATATACTTGCTTTTAAACAGACAATATTAAAATATATATTAAAATTATTTTTACTTGACGTTTGTTTACTAAAATATTATTTATTAAAAAAAAATTTTTATTTTAATTTAAGCTTGTACTTTAATTTTATTAGTTTATGTCAAAAGCTTATACACTCTAAACATTTTTTTAAAATAAGTTATATAGTACATTCATTGTTCAGTGGTAAAAACTACATTTGACTTAATTCTGATTTCTGATCAATTTCGCTTAAAACATTGTAATAAGGCTAGTCTCGTCTCGTTTTTATTTATAATCTTCTAGAAAGCTAAGAAAACCAATAAATTTTGATATACTTTTTTTGGTAGAAACTTTTTTGGATAAGATAGTTTAAGTACTACGGTTTACACGATTTCTTTTAGCTGCTAGTAGATAAGATATTACGAAATTTCGAGAGTTTTCTCAATGTATATAAACCAAATGTTAATGGTAATTAATTCTGTAAAAAATATTATAAAAAAGTTTATCTTTTGTTTAAGTATAAAATCTTATGCTAAAAAAATATTTTTTAAAACTTTATTTTAGAAGCAGCTTGTGCGGTCTTATTAAGTTTACTAAATGTAAAAACGAATAACTAAATTATGCTACAATTTCAGCTAATTTACGCATCATGTTTTGTTGTCATGGTTTTTGTGGCGATACACACAAGAAACACCATTGTGTCATTTTTGTGAAAAACATGTAATTGAAACTTAATTTGAATTATTTTTTCAACTTTAGAAAAATACTTTGTACTAAAGAATCACTGATCACATAAAGTTTTTACTGAAAAACAGCTTGTCTTGCTATTGTTATTATGTTAAAAGTTTTATATAACATCTTCAAAAAGCTTTAAAAAGAACTTTTTTTTTTATTGATCAAGAAATATTATAACAGTATTTTATTAAAGTATTATTAAAAAATTAAAATTGATAACTTATTGAACAAGTACACAATTGTCTGCTTTTACCGTAAAAGCTTTTTCTTTTTTTTTTTGTTTTATTTATAATATTTACTTGTTTAAATATATTATTTGTTTTATATTGATAAATAAAAAAATAAACAAAAGTTTTTTTAGTTAATGGTTTTTTAACAAATGTAACTTTTATACCAAATACGAACATAAATTTAAACCTCGTAAAGTAAACAAATCTAAATTTATGCTTGTAATACAATTAGGTACTTTAAACTTAATATTTTCAATAAATTGTTGCATAATTTTAAAAATGTTTAAAACCATAACAGTAATATTTAATACCATATAGCAGTCAGTGTGAATTGTTATATCTTATATTTAAGTGTTACACATTTATTTTTTTTTTGTATCATACAGATTTTACTTGAACATGTACATCGATTTATCAAATAAATTTTTATTTCACATCTTAATAAATCATACCCTGTAAAATAGTGCTTCCGAAAAGTAGAAGCAAATAAAAAAACGAGTAAAAGTAAAAAACCGTATTCGTCTAATTGACTGAAAAAGTATTTTAATATGATTTAGTTTGTTATAAGTCGTGACAGATTATTAAATTTTCCAAATTTGAAAGCTTGTTCCTAACTTTGTTAACGTTTAAACTGGCCAGGCCACAGCGCTAAATGTTTTTATGATTATAAAGATATAATACAAAGTCTACAGTAAAACTACTTTTAGTTATACATTTTGTTTTTAAGAGATGAAAAAAAACTATTTCTTATCATAATAGATTTAATCTTTGTCACTTATTATTTTGTTAGATGTTTTTAAATACAAGCACGATTTTCTAATGTGTGAATCAGCCATTTCTTATATGTGTACTTATTATTCTCGTAACTTAATGCACAAGTTTTTTAGTACAATTTTATATGATAATATCAACATTCAAAATATCATTAATTCAGTCCTTCAGTCGTATAACATCCACTGTCATCAACACTACACAAGGTAATAAGAAGTAAAACTTACAAAATAATGTGCGTACATTTGACTTAAGTTTTAGTTGTGCAAATATTTTTTGCATTTGTTTTTGTTACATTTGTACATTAACATAAAGTTTTAAATCGTTAACTGCTTAATGATTAAATAAATAAAAGTTAAACTATAAAATTTTGAACATGTTTTGAAATGTTTGAAGTGTTTAGTTTTGTCATAGAAATTGATCGAATTTATATTTTTGTGCATTTTTTTATATTTAAGTTGTTCAATTTTAAGAAAATATAATAAACATTGAAATATCTTATAGAACATCTCCATTTTCATGTTTAAAGTTAAATTTACATCTTTGCTCATTAGTTAATCTCTCAACGACCTTTAAAACTTTGATGTATTAGATAAAATAATTACAAGCGGAGATTAATATGCTTAATCTGTAAAACTTCGCTCTAAAGTGGCTTTTAAACCAATCACTTATGACAAATTTGTTCCAATATAAATTTGTTTTGCACAGTTACCTGTGAATTTTAATTGAAACAATAAAAAAAAATCAATGTTTTTTTTTATTAAAAAAAAAAAATATTTAAGTTGAAATAAATATTATCTATTTCTAACTTAGATCACACTTGTATTGAATCACTACAACTCAAATGTCTAAAACCGTTACAAATAATGTTACAGCTAAAATTAATAAAATAATAAAACATTTTTTTATTATTTCTGTCATACACTCTACAAGCTCCGCAACTTTGGATCAATTGTTTTTAATTTAATTTAGCTCAGTGTTCTTTCTACTACCATTCAAAGATGTCGGCTGAATTTAATATCTCAGTTCTATTTATATTCAAAAACGTGGCCACTACAAAAATAAACTCAACACATAAAACAAAAATAATTTTCGTCAAAACTTGTCAATGGTCAAATTACGTCAAGAAGCGGCAAACGGCAGCCGGTGAAAAATTAACGAATCGGAATTCGATTGGATTATTTTTTTGCGCAGAGGCGAGAAATTGCTTAACTGCTTTAAACAAGTAACATCCAAGAAAAACTGAATTTAAGGGCCAATACTATTAACCAAAATTAAACTTGCGATTAAATTACTTTCCCTTACAAACGTAGTTTGTAATAAAAATAACGCATATTAAATAGGAAGCGTAGTTCTTTAATAGAAAACAAAATTCTTAGTTAGACAATCGATAAGAATATCTTTCTCAGGCAAGTATAGACTTACTTCATAATCATAGATCTAAAGAAATTAATATAAAATTTTTAAAAATATATTTTATATGACGATACAAAAAAAAATTAAGTAAAACTTTTGTGAGGTCTTTTTAGCACAGGTGTTTAATTGAATTTATCTTGTTATAACTTTCTTTTGGCAAGCCTGCGTCTGGATTGAGCTGGCTTAGCAGTAAACAGGAAATAGAATTTGTTCACACCTTTAGCTGAAACTTTTAGTTTATTTTGTCTGCAACCGAAAACAAATTAGCTCACATCTATAATCTCTGTTAGAATGAAAATAATTAGTGTAGATTTCTGGTCTAAGCCGGAAATTGCAAGCAGGTGTAAATAAATTGTTGATAAAATGTTAAATTGATTAACTTAACGAAATTTTTCTATTGAAAGCAGTTTGCGATTTCAATTGCTAACTTTTTTTAATTATTCGTTTCAAGATTATGTTGATATTTTTGTAATTTAGCTTTATTTTAGGTATCTACATTAAAAGTTAGGTATAATTAATTAATTAAATACACAGAATTTAATGAAAGTTGAACATCTCTCACCATATTTGATTCAGTAATAGTATATCATTTTTATTAAATCAATTAGTAAAGTTAATCAAACTGAAATATTTATGAAAAAAATTAAATTACTGAAAGCTGATATTATAAAAACTGTATGTTACCTTCTATTAATTTTATTTTATTAGTTAAAAACATCTTTTTTTTTTTAACTTATCTTAATAAAATTTACTTAAGTTTAATAGTAAGTCTTTTTTTTAGCTATTTCTAAACTGCTCATAAGTTAAACTAGGTGTCTTAATTTATTGAATAATTGCCAATAAACTAATTTTGATTAAGTTAGTGCTACTACTTTTACTTTTTTAAGGCTAAACTTTTGTTTGTTGTCTAAGTAGAACATCACAAATTTAAACATACAAATTTTTTGATATTACCAAAAGATAAATTAGATGTTTTTAGTAAATAATATATTTTTTAATGAAACATATCACAAAAAAGACAGTGAAAACTGTACTATAAAGCATTACAAAGTTAAACTTCAGAGTGATTATACAAAATATAGTTAATAGTTTTTGAACATAAAATACCAAACTAAATTAGTAAACAGTCAGTATTTTACCAAAAACATACAAATCCTCTACTTCATAACGAGCTTTGGTTTTTCAATTTATTGTACAAAAAAACTTGTACATTATTATTACTAGTCAAAAAATCGTAGAGGGTATCAACAGTCAACAATATATTATAACTTTTTGTTTAAAGTTAAAGTGTAAACTTCACTAAGTCTTCTGATTACACCTGAATAATTGTTCGCTTTCGAGTTTTGAGTGTACTTACAACCGAGTGTAAACAATAAACAAACATTAGTGCATGCTAACAAAGTGTTTAGCCGAGAAAAATTTTTTCAGTGCCTAAGCAGCTATCTTAAGATTAAAAACATTTTAGAGCTGTTTAAAAATTCATTGCTTATCGTAAGGTCGGCCGTTTTAGCAAGAATAAATTGTAAACGTAATAAAAGATTGAAGCTTGCAAGTCGTTTATCTTTAATTATTCATTTCTTTAGTTTACAGATTTACTGTATATAGACTGTAAGCGTATGTGACTGATTTTTAGTTTTTTTAGGCTTAATGCTAAATTTAAACTTTTTTAAGAAAATTTGTTTTTTTTATAAATTTTCATCAATTTTTTTTTATTATAATTTTTTTATTTAATCGTCTCTAAACTATAAATAAAGGTTTTAAACTAAACTAAATTGAAACTTTATTTTTTAAAATTTCTACAGCATTACATACACATATTTTTATAAATTAAGACGGAAGATAAAATTAAATTTATACAATATACTATCGCTAAAAAAAGCATAGATCTTTTGTCAAAACGTAAAGAAGAAAACGATTTTTTTATTATTAAATGACGACAAAATGTTTTAAAGAAAATATATTTTTCCAAACTGTACCATATTTTCTGAACCATTTCAACACAACATTAAAATTAAAACTTAAAACTTTTAACAATATAAACTAAAACAACTTGCGTCGAAAAAATTTTGCGAATACAGTCAAACTTATTTTTTGTGGGAAAAATTTTCGAATGTAGTCGAATGTCAAACTTTAAATAAATAAATAATTAAAATTAAATTAAATAAATAAATAAAATGAAAATATGACATTTTTTGTGTTAAAATTTTTAACACTTTGATGTGATTTTCACATCGCCACTCAATTTTCACAGAGAAATTATCGCCTGAATTTTCACAGGAAACTTTCAAAAGTGAGGGCAAAATTGTGAAATCTTGCTGACTTTTATTTTTAAAAAATGTCTTTTTTTCCAGAAATTTGTGTGTTTTGTTTGTAAAACGGAAATTAAAACAAACTATATTGGTATCAAGCCCAAAAAATAAAAGTACATGCATTAAATAAAAAACACTAAACATTCGTACAAAATAATTAAAAACATTGCAAAATCTAAAGAATATAAATATAAAAAACAAACACTCTTTTGTCACAAATTAAACCAACAAGATACTTTCAACAAATAACAACAAAAATACTATCGACATTTCAAAGTTACCGAAGTGAACCTTACTCAATTTTATTTGTAACAATTAACATTTAGCTTCTGCAGATTCGCATCAAGCATCAAAAAGCAAATATTTAAGCAGCTGAGTCGTTTCTCTTAACTCAAGTCACGAAGTCCAGCAGATGGGAGAATGTCACGCCCGTCTCACAGTGACGTCACAAGGGAAGACAAAGCTACCGAAACCTTTCATCGTGAAACTCGCACAAAAAGGTGTTGAGGCGCATCTTCGGCTATATAGACAGAAAAACGGTGTGGGGGTGAAAGCGTACCTCGTTACCGTGGCAACCCAGCTGTCGACGCGTTCTCACAACTTCGTGTCTTTTTTTCGCTGCCAACAAAATTTTCTGTGTTAAAAACAAACGCGCTTTCGACTTCCTTCCCAACGAGTGAGAATTTTTGCTTCAGTCACGTCGAAGCAGGTGTTTCGATGCGTGCCAAAGTCGCAACAGTGATGGCGCGACGTGTCTCAAAAGTTTTTTCTCAGCTGTCTTACTTTGTTATGACGTCACAATACAGCTTCGACGTCGCATGTCTCAAAATTCGGCACGTTCATATGAGCACCTGTAAAAAACCACCGCTGCTAAAAACAACACAAAATTTTAACAGCTGACAGCCTTTTTGTTTGCCATGTCGCGCTGTGCGAACTTAAGAGAAAAAAGCGAATTTTTGCTCACAAGTTGATAGATCACTTGTTCAAAAAGTAAACCGGTGCATGATCACAAGCTATAAGCACACAAATAAATGTTCGATGCTCACACAGAATTTATGGAAAGTAAACATTTGATATTCACACAAACTTTGTATGAATGTAAGTATTCAACATTCAACTTATAGGTTGAAGCTGTGCAAACGTTGCTGCCAGCCAATAGCCGCCAACTCCAAGGTTTTTCCCGGCCCTGTTCACGTTGAGTGCTTCTCCTGCGAAATATGCAGCCGACTGGTGAAGGTGAGTGAACTACAAAAAAAAAATCTAAAAAGTTATCTACAAACATATACAAGTTTATAATTACGAAGTATGGTTTTCAATACCTTATGAGATCACTAATTTTTTAAATTACATACTTTGTTTATAAATAGCTAGATGGTCTGTTTTTTACCTAAAACCAAATTAATCTGTTTAAAATTAATTTTTTGCTTGTACGTGGTTTTAAACAAGACACATCACAAATTTTCAGATGAAACGATGAGCTTGTAGTTGAGTCAGTCAATGCCGACAACTCCGCACCTGAATACCACAGATTCAACCTACATGTCTCCTACAAACGATGAAGTCGAATTAATAATGCGGACGAAGACAAACAAAATGACATCTTCAAAACGATGAACAGTAGGTTGTTTATTTTGTTGAATAAGTACGGATTTACCAAAGTGTAATAGAAGATTATGTCTACTGTTTGAGTTTAAATATTCAAGCTCATTTAAAAACTACAAATTTTCTTAAACAGAAAAACTAAAACAACTTGTTTTTTAATTTTGATATTATATATTTTTATATTTATATATATATATTTATTTATTTATTTCTAAATTAATAATTTTTATAAAAGTTTTGGTCAATAGTACTCGGCAAGTTAAATTGGAGCTAAATGTTTATTAAACTATAAAACAAACAACAGTTTTATTTAGCCATCTCGTATATGAGATAATTATATCTCAAATATTCCTCTTTAAAGCTAAAGTTTGTTAAACATGTTTTACAGAACTTTTGAATCTAAAAGTTTTATAAGTGTTATAACTTCGTAATAACGAAGCTTTTTTTGCATTAAGCTAAGTTTGAATAATACGATGAGTTTAATTTTGTTATAGGTTAAAGAATTTGTGGATTTTGAAAAAGCTTTAGTAATTGCTATTGAAAATTTTGTAAATCATGGAAAGTAAAGGTCGTTCTATTTTTTTTTTAACTGCTCGTTTGCGCGGCTTAATTTTACTTTTATTTAACATTTAGTTTTAATTTTGCTAGAAAAGTACTTTTGGTAATGAATGCATATATCTTGTCTTTCGCTTTTCTTGTTTAGTGTTATGGTCTTGTCTAACTTATCAATTTCGACTTTTTTCTAAGTTGCAAAGTCTGCAGCCGAGTTTAGCATTAAATTTTGATTGTCCTGCTTAGTATTTCCCATTTAGTTTTATAGTCTATGTTGTTATTTTTCAAATTCCAAATAAAGATTGCCAGTTCTGTTGTATGCATTTTGTTAATGCTGCTAAGTAAAGATTTTTGATTCTTCTGTCTTTTGCTAAAACTATTTCCCATAGATACCACATACTGTTTGGTTGCTTTAATTGATGTTGCTTTTGCTCTATATATTATCTTAAAAGTTAGGCATTGGTTGTCAAAAGGTCACGCAGGGATCTTTGCGACAATTTCAAAGTTTAACTTTCGTGTTACTTTAATCGTTTATATTGTTTTTGTTAAAAATTGTAAAGTACACAAAGTAGTAAACAAACAAAATAATCAAATTTATTATATCATTTATTCTTTATTTTTTACATAGTTCTTCGCTACGTAAGTTTTCATTTTAACAAAGTCAAGTATAAAAATGTTTAAGTTTCTAAAACGTACTAAATGTATTTATTTAAGGTTCTAGTAATTACACGAAGAGCTATGAATTTCCAACTCCGAATGATAGCACTTTACTGAAATTACCCTGCTTCGAACTCGATGAGTACAAAATGGCCTGCTCAAATTCCGCACCAACTTGCAACCCGCATCAGGGGTCAAACGAAAACTCCTCCTCACAAAACTTCGGCAAGGAATTGTGCTACAACCAGGCACCGAGTTACAACAAGCCGTTAAACCAAGCTGAATTTTCAAACCACACAGTATCGAACCTTTGCGAAGCAACATCATCCTCTAGTGTAGAAAATAAATGCAGCAAGTCAAGTTGTCAAAACAACCCGATGGACAAGTTACTATTTATGCAAATCAATTACTTCAGCTCTTTATGAACACAACTTTACAAACCGTTGGCACAAAAGCTCGCTGGGACATTTACAAGATTTTTTAAACTGTTTTTTTGATGCATATAAACTTTTTAACAATTACTAAACTATGTAAGCAGCATTTTTTTAGAAAATCACTGTAAAAGTTTTTATACATAAAATGTAATTATGATTTATACCTAGCTTAAAACTATTTTTAAACATTGATTTTGAAGCCTCCAAGTATAACTAATTATATATTGTTAGCTAAAGTGCTTTAAACCGAGTTGTTAAAATAACACTTAAAATTTTACATTGAGCTTTTATTTATTACTTTTTTAATAAGCAATGGCTTAAGTTCAAGACAATCATGTAAAATATTGAAAGTTTTTTTCGTTAATAAAAAACAAATACTTCAGCATTTAGTAAAATAAACACCATTTTAAAAACCGTCTACACGAGTAACTTAAAAATATTCAAAAACAACTTTAATGAACAAAAACTGTCTTTCGGATATAAAAATCAAGCTTCCATTAAAAACATACTTTTTATAGCATCTACTTCAAAGGAAAACTCACTTTTTTAAAACTTTGTTATAAAAATGGTTTTTAAACATTGCTTTCTAATAAAGTTTTATAATTAATTCTTATTACAGATATGCTAAAGTAAATTAAAAAGTTCGTTTTATTTACAGTTTTTACAACTATTTTTACTTCATTTCTGTTAATGTTGTTAATGTTTTCTTTTTGTTTTTCTTATCATTTCACTAATACTGTATGTTTTGGTTTTTAGAAAACAAATAAAGAGATCTCAACTAGTAGAGAAGAAATAATATTTTTTAATTTTTTGAGACTTTGTTAAGCAAACTAAGTTTTGGTCAAAGACCTCGTAAGTGCTTATATAAAAAATTGTATTCTAATAGAGTATTTCACTAATATGAAAAATCGCAAACAAAAAGTTACTTTACGTTAATACTAAATTATTAATAGTGTTTTTTCCGCAAAGTTTTAAGAATAATAAATAAATTTTACTATGAACACAACAATGTTTTGGGTAAAATGTGCTAACACAAGAGGAAGCCTACTGTACTTATATTGTTATAAAAATATATATATATATATATTTAACTTTATGCTTTAGCTCAACTGATTAGTCATTTACTATCAAAAGTAGTTATTTAAGTTTTCGATATAGTTTAAAGAATTTTTTTTGTTACAATACGAACTGGTATTTTTTACTTTAACAGTTAAAATTTATTAATAAAATGTTTGAAATTTTTTAACATAAAAAATTTTTTTTAATCTATCAGAAAGAATTAAACTTATTTTGTCCTGGTCTTTCTTCTTAGTTTTTATTTTAAGGCCGATGCCCTATAAATAAAATTCTGTTAAATCTGAATTTCAGAGTTTCTACTTTTTTGATTAATTTTTTAAGATGGTGTTTTTATTCAAGGTTTTGAACATAGCACGATAAAAAAAAACGTTTTAACGTGTAGTAGGGTTAAAAAGACAGTAAATGATTAAATGCTTAAGTTTTAGTTGTTTCAATTAGAAGTTTGTTGTTTTATAATGAAGACTAACTTGCCGGTTTTTTTTATATTATTGTATACTAAATAATATTTCAAAATTTCAAAAATTTTAGCATAGAAAATTGCATATTTTGACTCTAAACATAAGTCTTAATAACGTAAAAGATACATAAAAGTACTTTACAATGAAGCATGGTAGTGCTTCAAATAAGTTTAAAAAAACTTAAACAGTTTAATATCTTTTTAAAAGGTAAGTACTTAAAGATATTGTAAATACTTTTTGTCAAATTAATTGTGTAGCTTATGTTTTATAGACATTTGGTTAAATTGACAAGAAAGTAAAAATTGATTTTATTTAAATGTAGATTAAGGTTAAGAGCTTGTTAATTATGATGTTTTGTTTTCAGCTTTTTTTTTTATACTCACTATTCTATACTTTTTTTAAATAAAAAAATTCAGTATTAAATGATTTTAGACTTTTAAAAAACTTTTGTCTAGTATGCATTTATTACTATAAGTATCTAAAATTGTTCAAATAGTTCAAAAATTGTTCAAAAAACTGTTGTTGTATTCTAAAACATTTATTAACGTAAGGCATAATTTAAAATAATTTAATAATACAGCAGTAAAACCATATTTTCAGCACTAAATGTAGTGAAAATGTAAGATATTTATAAATTAGTTAATGCATATTTCGAAGAAAACACGGAAGTGCAACAAAAATAAACATCAGTAAATCAAAGTTAAACAAATTATATCCAGAAATCAAAAATTATTACATTAGTAAATATTCAACACGTGTTCGCGCAAAAAAGTCAGCAAATGTAGAAACAATAATAACCTTAAGTCAAGTAAGTTGTACGCTAAAAAATGTGTCTTGCATCTTTGTTGTATTATATTGGAGAAATAAAACATGGTAACAAACAATGAAATTTAAAAGTTTTATAAGTTTAATACTACTAGTTAGATAAGGTTTAGAAGTTAATGTTATATTTTGCTCAAAGTTATGTTTTGCTTAAAGTTATGAAAGTTTAACATTTCAAATTTTATAAGTAATAAATTCTCATTATTAACTTTAGTAATTATTCTTTTCAGCTAAAAATGCCAATAATTGTTTGCATCCTTGAAGTGATATAAGCTTATACATTTTTAATTTCTTGATTAATTGCCATCCTAATTACTATGACTAACTACTTGGTAGTGTCATGCTCAAGAAATAAGAATAAAATATAAACGAGTCTGTATGCAATGTTTTTAATTTTTTTTCAATATAACTCAAGTTGAATGTAAAGAGAAATTAACTGTAAACTAGATAGTAAGATGAAAATTGATGTTTCTAATAAAATTACTGTAAACATGTTGACATATTTTTGAAATATTTTTGTAGTTTACAGCAATATTGATACGAAGCTCTTTTTCTCACAACAATTAAAGTTTTGTAAGTGACGAAAGAAATTTTCCAAAAAGTTTTAGCTTTTTATTGACAATAGATGCGGGACTTAATTTTAAAACCTCGAACCTTGGATACATTTATTATTTTTCAGTATGTTATTTGAGTAAATATCTATAATAAAAGTTGTGCATACTTTATTTAACGTTTTTTGTATACGTTTTCTCAAATATTCCAATATGTCCAAATATATACAAACTTGAAAAAAGCAAATAGATCTCTTTGTTTTAGTTTTTTAATAATATGATGGTTTACTTCATAATTAAGTTTACTATACCTTTTTTTTGTATTTTTGTATTTAATAATCTTTTTTTCTATACTACCCAGCCGACATTTTGAATTTTTTTTAAGAAGAAGTTCTTTTTTTTAATAATTTTTATAAAATATAATGACTACTAGCTAAAACCAAGTTTTAAAGTTGTTTGTATTTATTAACGTTTAGTAAAAGGAAAAATAGTATCAAATGTAATAGTTTTAATTTTTTGAAAAAATTCTTAGAATTAATTTTTGAAATATATTTTGTTGTTTAGTTCATTTATTTTTTTATATAACGACATTTAAACTTGTTTTTATTTGCATGTTTTTTTTTACAAAACACAAAAGTTACCTAAATTAACAAAGTATATTATTAATGGTTTTTAAAAAAAAAAGTTTAGCTATATTTTAATTGTTACAAGGTATTTTAGTAAAAGTTATAAGTTTTTAATATTTAAATCAGCTTATATTCAAACATTATAAATGAAATTTTTGCATTTTTACACTTATTTCTTTCATAATTTTAAACTTTATTTGACAAATAACCTGCTATATCTCTATTATTAGGATTTATGTTAGACACTCATGAAACTGTTCCGTTTTAAATCGTAACAGTAGCAAAACTTTTAAAATTAGTTTTGTTTTAATCTATAGAACAAGTACCTAAGTACTAACTTTAAACTTTAATGTAAGCTGCTCGTTATTTTACAATTATGAAATTAGGCCCACAAAACATTTTCTTTCTCATAAGAATTTGTTCTCCAAGCTGTAAGTTTTAGCGTAAATAAATTAACATCAAATTACTATCAGAGGTGTTCTATCGTACGAGGCTCGAATAATTAGGCTTAAGAATTGTTACCTAATTTACAACAAAGTTTTATTATGCGTCGCTCATTTTTATAGTTTTTTGAACTAAACTGAGTTTTAACTGTAATAAAACCAAACAGTTAAATTTGTGATATAATTAATTAAAACATTTAATAAATCAGTCATGTATTTAACAACCCTTTAAATAATAAATGTACAAGAACAAAAATATAGCAAAAAAAGTTACAATCAAGTAATCTTTAACTAAGTTACCAATGAAAACTCTATATTACTGAAATAAACATGTTTGAGATTTTTTGTTAGTTACAATAAAGCAGCCTAAGCTTTAGAATGTTAAAAAGTTAAAGTTAATAACAAGAAGTTTCCAAAATTTGAGCCGCAAAACGTTTACAACTTGGCAAGGATAAAAATTAAAATAAAAAAAATTGACCAAAAACTAATATTTTGACATATTTTTATAAGAAGACTAAGTTTCTTAAGTACGCACTTTTGCGCTGTGTTCAATGTGCATACCTAGGTGACAGGTTACTGTATTTACAATTGAGGTTTTTTATTCCTTTACTTATCCAAAAAAGATAAACTCACTTAAGATCTTTTAATTATTGTTTAAATTCTTTTTTTTTGTATTATTTGTATCTTTGCAAGTTAAGTTAATTTCTATACATTGTACACTAAAATACACAGATGCTCTTTTTTAGAACTACTTTCTATCTAAACTTTTTTAAGAATATATCAAGGCGTGTTTTGACTGGTTTCCTATGCAACCTCTAAAAAACAAAGTTGTACGTAGTATAAAATTATTAGAATATGTTTTTATTTTGAAACAGTTTACTATAAATGTATATCTATATATGTTAGTTTTCACTCTACTTACTGACAGAAACTTTAAAATAATTTTTACTGCTATTAGTAAAATAAAAAATTGTTAGACATGGCCTATTATTAAGCTAATTAGCCATTTAATTTTTTGCCTCCTAACAGCCAAAATAGTCCAAAATGGGACTATATCGCACACTTTAGGAAATCCTGCCATAACTTTAAAGTATTTAGTTTTAGAAAACATAATTTTCAATATATATTATTTTTGAGAAATATAGTGATCAATATTGTGTTACATGTAAGTTATTTGACGCATGTATTTTAGCATGCTTTTATGATATTTTTTAAGTTTGTATTTTTAATACTCACTAAAAACTGACCATGTAATATTATATATTTTACTAAAATATTACTGGTATAAAATTATTTTTTTTTAGCATACAGCTAAAAACAAATTTTGCTTTATCTTATAAAGATACTTAAAAACTACCAATGCCAGCACTATTAAAGTATTCGGAGTAACATTTATAATTTTAAATACTAAATTGACACTTAAAATTAAAACAGATTAGTTTACTAACTCAGAATATCAAAACTTAAAGTTTAAGTGTCAGTTTAGTAATGTTTCGTAAGTCAACAGTTACCATAAGTATTATAATCATTAAATAGGTATAAAATAAAGAGCTTGGTTAGAAAAAATATATTACCCAAATCATATTAGTGCTTTTTTTACATGCTTCACAGAGCAAAAATTTAAGAGAAATAAATTTTGTTATTGTTTTAGTAATAATCTCATATATACTTAGATATACTTGTATTAAATTAAACAAGAAAAACAGTAAACAATTTATTAATTTTATGAAATTATTTGTTAATAATTCCTATTTTTAACATCAAGTAAAGTTTGTGCAAATCTCAAATTTAAAATACCGAGAACTGTTTTTTTAAGCCTTGTGGTGCTATACAACTTATCTTCTTGAAATTTTTTCAAATCTCAGGATGATTCAGGATAACTCATGATTTAAATTTGCTTTCTAAACTCAGGATAGTTTTGCTTTTTTTTAAAACTTTGGATAGTTTTAAGATTTCTAAAAACCTTTGGCTGGAATTTTTTCTATACTTTTAATAAGATTTAGTTTCAGTATTTTGTATTTTTTACTGTTTTTGCTCTTTATTTATTTTGAAAACATTTGATTTTTCTAAATAATTTAAAAAACTTTGGATAGTTATTGGTCAATCAGGACAGTTTTATAGACTAAATAGGTGGCAACCCTGTCAAGTTAATTTGTTATTCCTTATAAATTTTGGGTTATAAATTTGAATAAATTTTTTTTTGTTATTTTCTTCTATTAGTTTTATCAATTTTATAAAAACTTAAGCCAACTCAGGCTAGCTAGATATAATTCAGACTAGTCTTTGCCTGAAACAATGCACGTTTAAGTTTTGTACCTTGAAAATATATTTGTTAGTAGTTTTTTTAAAGTATTACAGCTTAACATAATTTAAGATTTATTAAGATTTTGTCTTTTAATATTTTTTTTTTTTAATTTTTAGAAACTCACTAAAAATTTTTCTCAAGTAAATAATTGGTTCTCTAAGTTGTAAAAATCAGGTACAGTAGATAATTAAAGGTAAAACTCTGTTCACACCAGAATTTTAAGTATATACATTTTGTACAAAAATTTTCTCAGGTTATTGATTTATTTGATTTCAATAATCTTATAAATATAAAAATTTTACTGAATTTAGTTATTCAACAGTGGGCTTGTTTTAATCTGAAGTTGGGTCTTAAATAATAACTTAAATTACAATAAAAAAATTATAACAAAAATTAATATGAAGACAACACTACCATTGCACGTTATTATGATATTTTCAAGCTCTGCTATTGTACATAAAGTAAATGTAAACCTTAAAAAATTATGTGAAAACAACCTTAAATGAAAGAGCTGTGAGTGTTCAAAAGTGTCTATCTACTCAAAAATTAATCTTTTAAATTTAGTTTAAATGTTTTACTTTATAAAAATCAAAATTTAAACATATTTGCAACGTTTTCACAAATTTTATATTTAGTTTCACAGTGTTTTTTTTTCTAGTAGTTTTGTTGAACCAATTTATTTTTACTCACTGTTTGTTCATTTTAAGTTTAATTAAACCCTGTTTTTATCTTTTTTAGCTTTTCAATTTAATATCAAAAAGTCATTGTTAGTATACTCATTTTGACACAAAAAAAAAATTTTGTTAGTAAACCAATTTAAACTTTATTGAAAAAACTTATTTTGCCAATAGGCTTGTATTGCCCTGGTTTTCAAATGGAATGATATTGCTTTTATTTTTGGCAATTTTAACAGATCAGTGGACAATATGTAACAAATGGGTAAATAAAAGGCGCATTTTAATTTGTTAGCATTTAGTTGTGTTTTTTTTTATTAATGTACAAAAAATTCACGCTTGATGTTTAGTATTTTTTAGTATTGTTTAAACCAGTGGTCGTCAAAGTGTGCACCTGTGCACACTAGTGTGCATAGAATTTTTTTTATTGTGCACAGAAAATTTAGTAAGGTGAAAAACTATTTTTTAGATGACGCATGTTTTGTCTACTTCTATGGGAAAAAGGTTAATAATAACTTTTAATAACAGTTTTTGAACCGTTATTTACACATTAAGGCACTCATTATTTAATAATAACTACATATTTTCTATAGTCTAGTAAGCACAGAACTTATTACCCTGAAGTATATTAGGCACAGCTTTTGAAAACGTTGAAGACCACTTGTTTAAAAAACGATAAAAACTCAGTTATCAAGACTTAAAACTAATTGAACATTTAGCAATTAAACCAAACATTTTAACTTTAAATAAAATAGAAGTAAATTAATTTGAAATATTGTTTACTATTAGATAGAAATTAAACCCTTAAAATTATATATAAATTGTCTTATATAAAAAAATCGGTGTATAAACGTATGTACTTTTATGCAGTTAAAAAAAAGTATTATTATTATTCAAGTAGAAATTTGTTACATATTTCAAACTGATTTTGGGATATTGATAAAAATAACTAAATGTTTTTTTTTGTGTGTTGACACAGTTTTGTCACCAATATACCCAAGCAGATAATATTTTAGAAGTCTTACAATACATATATATATATATATGCTTTTGAAGCTTTTAACATATTTTTATACTTATTTTTTAAAGTTCTTGCTTAAAACAAAAAAAAACTGTTTAGTCTTTTCAAAGTTCGCCACAATTTTTAAAAAGTTGTCACATTTTAGCCATGATGAGATTACTTTGTAAATATTATTATTAAGTAAACACTAACCTACTGAATAATTAAAACTTACTAATTATAAATATTTTAATCGTCAAAATATATATGCATTTTAGCTGTAAAATGATTATTAGTACTTCATTTGTACTTTTAAATGGCATTTTGTCTTTTAAAAACTTCTGTACAAAAAAGAAAATTCCTCAAACAAAAATAAGTAAGTCCATTTAATACATTATAATTTGTTTATTTGTCTAAGTTAAAAAGTTACTTTGTAGTGCATAAAAATTAGGTAAAATAAAATTTTAATCAAGTGTTAAATTTGCAAGACATAGATTTTTTAAATAATTTGCTTCACGCATTAATGTTTTTATTATTTTTTTTTTGTATTTAGCCTTAAACACTTATTGATTGTAGGATAATTAGACTATAGCTCATTTTAGTGTTTATGTTTATACTTGTTTTCTTTTCAGATTTTACATTGTTAATAAATTATTAAACTAAATTAACGAGGAGTTATTCTTCATGTAAAATCTTATCAACAATCTGAGAAAGGTAAAATGGTCATAGTAAAGTGCCCAATTCGTGGATGCGAGTTCCAGACGCCAGATCTATCCGGTGATGTTGTGAGTAGCCTTCTCAACCTCCACAAAGTGGAGCATCAGCAAAATTCCGAGTTATCCAATAATGGAGTAATGCCAAATGCACCTCAATTGATTCGACCAAGGGTTGACCGGGGGATCAGCCAAGAGACATGGCTTGCTTTCATTCGGAGGTGGGAGGCATTCAAGATTGGTTCGAATATAAGCAACCAAAACGCAAGCATACAGCTTTTTCAGTGTGCGCAGGACAAGCTTGGCGATCTTATGTTAGCAAGTGATCCTAGACTGATGGCCAAATCAGAAAGTTACGTTGCTAAACTGATGGAGTCGATTGCAGTCATAAAAGTTGCTATTGGTGTAAAGAGAGCAGAACTTATGAACCTACATCAGGACCATGATGAACCGTTTAGAACGTTTGCCACACGTGTACGAAGCAAAGCAGAAACCTGCAATTTCACTACATTCAGTGAGTGTGACTGTGGGAAAAGCAATGTGACGAGCTACACAGAAGAAGCAATAAAAGACGTGATGCTCGCTGGCGTTGGGGACGATGACATAAGAAGAGAAGTTCTCAGTACTGAAGATATCTTAACCAGGTCATCATTTGATATAATTTCCTTTATTGAAAGTATGGGACGCCATGCAACTGAGAATTCGCGGACCATATCTGCAGTCTCTTCCTTTCAACGTCAGAAAAAGGGACGTGTCAACATAGGAGATAAGTCCCAGCATGTTCCTTGCCAAAACTGTAAAAAGCTTTTCTATCCTTTCAACGAAAAAGGTAACCAAAATAAAAAGCCTTTCAGATATTGTCTATCTTGTTGGCGTAGTCGATCAAAAAGGGTTAATGCTGTTCAAATCCAAGCTGATCGTTCTGATTTTATGCAACAAGATACCCAAATAATGTCATTACACGCAAGTAAAAGAATCATGTTGAATAACACCATATTCAGCAAGAAGTCCTTGCGTAAAGCCAAGGCAACGACTGATCATCCTCGTGCATCAGTCAAGATTGCTAGACATGGCACAAACAAGTTTGCATGGGTAAGTGCTTTAGCTGATACTGGAGCACAGTCGAACCTTTGGGGGTGGAAAAACTATCAGGAGGCTGGTTTTTGTAAGAAGGATTTAATGCCTGTATCCATCACAATTCGGGCTGCCAATAAAATTCCTATTAACATTCTAGGGGCTTTTAAAGCGACTTTCAGCGGAATGTCTCCAAGGAAGGAGGTTATCAGATGTGATGGAATTGTTTATGTAAGCGATTCAGTGACCGGATTCTTTCTCTCCTATGAAACCATGGTTGACCTCCTGATTATTAATAAGGATTTTACCACCATTGGATCTCAACTGCCTCATCAGCATTCTGAAGTTGCTGTAAGTTCAAATGAAAATAATCCGAATAGACTGGACTCGCATAAAGATGTGACCTGTGATTGCCCGCCAAGGAGTAGAGTGCCAGACCGACCAAACAAACTTCCGTTTGAGGCAACAAATACAAACGTGAGCAAAATGCGTGATTGGCTCTTACAAAGGTACGCAGCTTCAACGTTTAATGTATGTCCACATAAATTACTCCAGCAAATGAGTGGGCCTCCACTTGAAATACATTTGGAGAATGATGCTAAACCACGTGCTTGTCATACACCAGCTCACGTGCCAATTCATTGGCAGAAACAGGTTGAAGCAGATCTCATCCGAGATGTGAGGTTGGGTGTCTTAGAACGTGTCCCATTTGGTGAACCTGTAAGCTGGTGTCACCGCATGGTGGTCACCAGGAAACAGGATGGGTCACCTAGGAGGACAGTAGATCTCTCACCACTTAACAAGTATTGCAAGGGGGAGACGTGCGCTACAGATACTCCGTTTAAACTAGCGCGCAGAATTCCAAAGAGAACGTTCAAGACTGTAACAGATGCATGGAACGGGTATCATGGAGTTCCACTGAGAGAAAGTGATAAACACCTCACTACATTTATCACTCCGTTTGGCAGGTTCCGATATACTAGAGCACCTCAAGGCTTTGTATCATCTGGTGATGGTTACAATCGACGATTTGCAGCTACTTTATCTGATTTTGAAAGAAAGGAGAGGTGTGTTGATGACACCATATTTTTTTGATTCAGAATTAGAGTGTCACTGGTGGCGAACAATAGATTTTCTGTCAAAAGTTGGCAATGCAGGCATCATTCTAAATCCAAAGAAGTTCCAGTTTTGTCAAAAGTCCGTTGATTTTGCTGGATTTAGAATTTCTGATGAACGTATAGAACCTCTGCCCAAATATCTGGATTCCATTCGCAATTTTCCAACCCCAAAGTCTGCCACAGATATACGTAGCTGGTTTGGTCTGATAAATCAAGTCGCAAATTATGCCAAACTTCGTAAAGTCATGGCACCGTTTAGAGATTTTCCAAAATAGTCCAAAATGTAAGTTTATGTGGACAGAAAAATTAAACCAATCATTTAATGAATCAAAAGAGATAATCATTGACGCAATAAAGAGCGGTGTTCAAATTTTTGATCTTGGGAAACTAACTTGTCTTAGACCAGACTGGTCAAAGCAAGGATTGGGCTACTTCCTTATGCAGAAACACTGCAAATGCAATAGCCGGTTACCAGATTGCTGCACCACCGGCTGGAAAGTGACGCTTGCAGGTTCAAGGTTTCTGAATGGGGCAGAAAAGAATTATGCTGCAATAGAAGGGGAGTCGCTTGCTATTGCTTGGTCATTAGAACAGACAAAGTATTTCACTAAGGGCTGCAAAGATCTTGTGGTTGTTACGGATCATAAACCACTGGTAAAGATTTTTGGTGATCGTACCTTAAATGAAATTCACAACACGCGCATTTTTAGGCTCAAACAACGTACTTTGCCATGGCTTTTTCAAGTGCATTACATGCCAGGTAAAACTAATCTAGCGGCAGATGCTGCATCGCGTTATCCAAGCTCGATTAATGAACTTAATTCACATGATAATGATTTGACTAACGAATCACTTCTAATTGCTTCATTGAGTAATGAAGTATGCCATTCAATGGCAATCACTTTGGAGGAAATTGTAGAAGAGACACTAAATGACAAAGTTCTTTCAAGAGTATCCAGGTGTATTGAGGAAGGTCGAAGCTTGAAACATGATGAATCTTTGTCAGCGTATTTTAGATACGATGATGCATTGTACTTAAGTGATGGGGCTATACTTTACAAGGACAGAGTAGTAATCCCCGTCAGTTTACGATATTGGGTCCTCAACAAGTTACACTCGGCGCACCAAGGAGTCACATCAATGCATAGTCGTGCCCAACAGATTGTCTTCTGGCCTGGTATTACACAAGACATTGAAGCAATTCGGGCCAATTGTCAAAGCTGCAACCGCAATTCACCTTCTCAACCATCATTGCCACAAGAAGCATCTGATCCTCCTACAAACCCTTTTGAAAAAATATTTGCAGATTTTTTCCAGTTTGCCGGAAACAATTTTTTGGTAGTCGGAGACAGGTTGTCGGGTTGGTCGGAAATATTTTCCACACCCAGCGGAACCTCTCAGGCAGGTTCGCGTGGGTTGATTAAGTGCCTCCGAGTTTTGTTTTCCAGGTTTGGAGTACCCGAGGAAATATCGAGTGATGGTGGACCGGAATTTACGTCCAGTGCAACAAAGGAATTCCTTAAAACCTGGGATGTCACGCATCGAATATCGTCAGCTTACTATCCAAGATCAAACGGCAGAGCGGAAGTAGCCGTCAAACAGGTAAAAAGGTTGCTAAGATCAAATGTTGACGCTTCAGGAAGTCTGGACAATGACAAGTTTTTAAGTGCGTTGCTCCATCTGAGAAATACTCCTGATAGCGATTGTCAAGTGTCTCCAGCCGAGATCATATATGGACGTCAGCTGCGAGATAGTTTCTCATTCTTGAACAAACTTGACAAATTCTCCAATCCTAATGTGCGACCCATGTGGAGAAAAGCATGGAAGCTTAAAGAAGAGGCGCTCCGTACAAGATTTGTTAAGAATTCTGAAGTACTTAACCAAAGAGCCAGGGATTTGCGGCCTCTCTATGTTGGCAGTAGGTGTTTACTACAGAACCAGAGTGGCTCTCATCCACGTAAATGGGACAGAAGCGGAGTGATAATGGAGGTGCTTCCACATGATCAGTATGTAGTCAGAGTTGATGGTTCACGGAGACTTACTCGGAGGAACAGAAAATTTTTAAGGATGTACAACCCAGCCTCAACAAGCATTGAAGCAAAATCTTCCCAGGGTTGGAGCAGTAATCTACCAAGCTCACATGAGTGCAATGTTGGTCCTCAACGTCCTGATTCTTCTGTAAAGATTACAGAGGATTCCAACAGTGCCAATAGTGGTAAGACCAGTGAGGTTGAAGCGAATCATGAAGAGGTTGAGGAAGAGTACATTCCCGCTCCTATAGTTCAAAAAAAAAAATAAGGTGCCGCTTGCTTTGCGTAGGTTGAAAGGCTTCAATGCGCCAGGGAGGCTTGAAAGTGGAGTACTCCAAAGTAGAAATCACCGTAAGTGAAGTCTGTTTGTTCCTGTTTATACAAAAGTTTGTGCTGAGTGTTCAATTGATGCTGATAGTGATGATTGCTGAGCCAGGAAGGATTCAGCGTGGAATAGCATGAATTTGTATTGTTTTGGATTTATTTAGTGCGTTTTATTGCAGTTTTGATTTTCTTCAAATAAATCCCTTGTTTAAAGATTTTTTTTCTATTTAAGTCAATTGAGTTTTTTTTTTTTTTTATTGCATAAAATTTAGTTTCATCTTAGTAAAATATTTTTGTTACTTGCTTAAATCCCCTCTTGACGAGCTATGTCATTGCCTTAAACTTGTTAATATCTTTAATGAGCTGGAGGGGATGTAGGATAATTAGACTATAGCTCATTTTAGTGTTTATGTTTATACTTGTTTTCTTTTCAGATTTTACATTGTTAATAAATTATTAAACTAAATTAACGAGGAGTTATTCTTCATTGATGAAAAAGTGTTTTAAAATATCAACAGTTGTATAGGCAAAACATTTAATGTTTATAAATTTCAAATAATTTCGTACCAAAGTTTTCAGAAATTCAAGTAAAATTTTTAGTATAATCATTGATAAAAACAGCCTTGTACTTACTTACAACCTTAAGTAACTACTATAAAGTTTAACTACCTTAAAAACTAACTTTAAGATAGTTAAAGTAAGTCCGGTTTTTTTCATTTTATTTACATTTATTTTTAAATAACAGCTTGCTACATCTGTCTGTCTAATGAAGAAGAAGAAGATTTCAGACATCCTTGTAATTGTAAAGGTTAGTTTTTAATGTTATGAAATTCATAGACTATGACGGTAAATATTTTATCTTTTTACTAACTAAAGAAAGGTTGTAAAAAGTAAAGGAAACCAAGGAATTCTTATCAAAATATTGTAAAAGTAACAAAAGTAATCATAGTATAAAAACTTGCAGGTGGTACTAAGTATGTACATGAAAAATGTCTTTTAAAATGGATAGAGACAACACCAAGAAATGATAGATTTCATTGTCATATTTGCAAAACAAAGTTAGTACATTGCATAAAATATGTTTTATTTAGTTGTGAGTTGGCTTAAGTAGAAGTATAATAATTTTAATAGTTTATTACTTTTATTCAAGTCATGATTTATTTTTCGAAGCATTGTTATCTATACAGAGCATAACGACAGATAAATGACTTTAAAATATTTTTCATGCATCAATAAGTTTCACATATTTGTAAATAACATAGTTTTAAATGTATTAGCATTGTACTTTTTATCTAATACTATCAAAAGGAAAAAATATGTAAATATGATAGAGTTCATAATGGTTAATGCTGATATTGGATTTCATTTTATAACAACATTTTTTCGATACAATTTTACAAAAGATCATTTGAGATTATTATTTTCTAGTTTTAAATTTTTTTTGGTTTGACGGTGCTTAAACAATGCTTGTCAAATTAACTTGTATTAATTGTAAAAAAAAACAATATTCTATAGGTATGACATCGACTACAAAAATGTATTCAGTCCTTTAAACTTGCTAAAAGAAGGAAAGTTTCTATGTTCAGTGGTCTGTATTGATGCTGCCATACATACTTATTTGGTTTTAAACTGTAACAAGAACTTGAAACCTTCATCACTGCTTGATTGGGGTGCATATGGACTTATCATTTGTACAGCACCATGGCGTTTAAGTAGTATTAAATACATTTTAAAGTAAGAAAATATAATAAAATTATATTCGAATTATCTACTAAACTTACATTTTAAAAAGAACTAAAATTTTCGTGTTTGTTTTTAAAATTTTTCGGATTATTATTTTTTGTTTTTTTTATATATTTAAACTTTTTAGGCCAATACTTTACGTTAGTAGAGTTAGAAACTACGAGGAGAAAGTTTGCAACGGAAAAATCACAACTGAAATGTAGGAAGCTAAACTGATTTTTGGAATTCACTTTTTAAAGATTGATAAGTATTAGTGTGACATGTTAATTTTAATTATCTCTTTTCTAGTGTTTTTTTTTGTGTAGTTCATAGAATAGTTTGAAAATATAGCGAAACAATTTATTATTTTGTTTAGATTTTCTTAATTTTTAACCTAAAAGTACATGTATTTTAGTGTTTAATTGTCACGGTAAGTAAAACATGGATAAAAAATTTACTAAAAATGTTAGTTTAGTTTCTGAATAATTAAGATTTATTGATGATAATTGTAAGCATTTTACATGTTTAAGTTATGACTTTGTTAATGAAGAATCTTTTTTTTTATAAAAGTAAATTTAGATATAGAGTAAACTGTTTTCTTTAAAAGAGTTTTGAAGTATCTAAAGATTTGAAAGTAAACGTTTAAAAGGTTTTTAAACTTGTCATACCGTTAACCTTAGAAATGTTTTATATAAACTAGATTATAAAAATTATGGCTCGGCTGGCTTTTGTAAGTAGACGGCAACTTTTGTTGAAAGTTTGTACCTTTATTTTTGAAATGCTTTTTTTAGCTTGAAAAACGAGCAAATCAGCTGTATACTTACTGAATTAGCAAAAAACTAAGCTGTTATTTTTAATTTTCACCCTTATCCCTAACCAGCCTTACCTGACATAAAAAACAGATCAAAAACTAAAGTTTGAATAACTATAATTAAAAAAACTGAGTTTTGCTGACTCAGCAAATGTGCAAACAATTTGCACGTTTAAGGATACCCGAAAGAAGTACATCGCGTACTGCAGTTTGCCTAATTCCTTTAATATACAGCAATGGCGTAGCGTGGTATTTTAGTCAGAGGTGCGCAAGTTTTTTCTTAAAAAATCCCTTAAATTAAAACTTTTGTATTTAGTTATAAAAAGATCTTTCTATAAGTAATATAATTCAAATAAATTCATTAAGTAAAATAAGTTCGTAGTAACTGTTATAAAATACTTATATACTAAAAACAAATTAAAAAAACAATTAAAAAAAGTATAAATTTCATTAGAATTACTTATACTTGCACAAATGTAAACTTACATAATAAGAATTATTTTACTACTTACAGTAAATTATGTATATTTTTAAATTAATATTTTCAATAAAACAAAAGTATCTGTTTTATTTACGAAAACAATATCAATCTCTTTAGTATACAATACAACAGTGATAATAACACCTCATCGCACAAAATTTAAATAAAGTTACACAGAATTTAAATTGACCAACTTTATAACTGATATTACAATTTTTTACAACATTTTAAAATAGTTAAAAGTATATTTTTTAAATTTAATTCATCTGATTGTATTTGTCTAAAATAAAAATCAAAAACTAAGTTTATTTCTCATAGGCCGACACGCTTTTTCTTGTATGTTTACAAAAATAAAGGTCAGAAAACTAGCAGTAGTCTTAATATTTATTGTAGCATAAAAAAAGACCTGTAGAATTGTTTAATTTTCCTTAAGCGTGAAGTATTTTTGTAAATTTTTTGAAGAAAAATCTGTCATAATGTTATATTACTTCGGTGCACTAATTAGTTGCGTTCTTTTTGAGTCTAAATTCTTACGAAGTTAATGAAGTTATAAATTTTTCCTTAAGGAGTTTTTCATCAACATCGGTGCGAACATTCGCTTGCGCACCGAATCAGTATATTAGATAGTTTCCCTAACTTGTCACTAATTGGTATTCAAAATTTCGTTTTACTTTTCGAATACGAGATAAACATAGTTAAAAAAAGGCAAATTAAACAGAAAAATAAGCAATAACGGATAAAGACATTACGTTCTTTTTTTTACTTCTCTTCTTTTTTTTTTGGCTGGCACGCATGCGCCAGTGTCCCTCCCTACGCTACGCCCCTGATATACAGTATACATTATCTATTTCAGAATGATTACATTGTTTTGCTTCAATAAACTTACAGCCCTAAAAACTGACAGCACCAAATGGAAAAAGTTAACAGAAATAGCACTTTTTAAATGCAAAGTATGTTTTTTTTTGTACTTACTTATTATTTTAAAACTATAACAAGTACATATTCCCAATTATATAATCTCTACATAATTCTAGGTACATTTTGTTTTTGCGAAAATGTTGTAGGATTTAGAGTAAAATATTTTTTTGTTGTTTATTAAAAACTATGTTCATTAAAACTTAAGTTTTTAAGTATTAAAATACGCTTTTTATAGATAACAAACGTAAAAATAAATTTTAACCAAAGCTTATTGAATATGTTTATGAGCTTCAACTTTATCGGGTTAGATAAAATTTTACAGGTAATAAAAAGGTTGATAAAAACAGTTGTTAACTATTCAAAAGAATTTCTACTTTGTAGACTAACAAAACATTTTTTTAAACCTTATTTTTTATCTTTATTAGTTTTAAAGATGTAAAAAAAATTGATTTGTTATATCTAAGTGTAACTAGGTTTTTCTAAAGTTTCAATCAATTTAAATCAAATATAATTATAACATCTAAACTTTATCCAACTCAGTTGTCTTTATATAAACTGTTTTGTAAAGCTTTGGATCGGCTCGGCTGCCTTTTATAAGTAAGGGCGTTTTTTTTTTCTGCAAACAGTTGATAGCACAGTTATTTTGAAAATAGGTAGTAATAAATAAAATTAATTTAAGTCAAATATCTAATAATATTAGAAAGAAAGAAAAAATGAAAGTAAAAAGTAAACGCTCACAACTATGGTCAATGGATTGGTTTGGAGAAAGACCTTTCGGTTATTGAGCCTCACACCATACATTTTATAACATTTTTTGAGCAGTTTAGAAAATTATAGTAGTTAAATTAAGAGTCTTGCTTAAAGTTTATAAGCTTACTTTTTCAACGGTTTTTCTTTTTAATCAACAAAAAACATCGGCATGATCAACCCTTTTGTTTTTTTTTTTTAGTTTGATAAACCTTCAAATATTTTGCATATTTGCTGAGTCAGCATTAAATACAAACTTTTATTTTTTATTTACACCTTTTCCCTAATCTACCTTACCTAGACTTAAAAAAAAAACTTCTATAAAAAACGTTCTAAAAATTAAAACTAACATGCAAGGATTTTTTTTGCTGACTCAGCAAGTATTCATTTGATTTGCACGTATAAAGCTACCCTAAACTAAAAAAGTGGGAACGGGATTTATATACACAAAGGGGTATTTTTGCACGAAGATGCTACTACAAAAAGGGTCACTTTTGCCCAAATATCCTGAGATTTTAGAGAAATTTAAGACAGTATTGCCCTACACTAAGGCTACTTAGGATACTCAGCTATCTTAACTTTATTTATACCCCAAACTGAATCAGGTTGACTTGAACTATTTTTGTAAAAACTTCAGCTAGTTTAGATAATTGTTCTTAAATTTTAGGCTTTTTTTTTACTTAAATACTAAACTTTCTTAAAGTTTCTGTTGTTATAAACGTGATTGTCACACACTTAAGATAAATCAGGATAAATTGGAAATTTTGAAAATCTCAAGATTATTTAGGATAACTCATGTTTTATTTTTTTTTTAACTTAGGATATTTTTATGTTAAAGCTTTAGATAGTTTCATGATTTATAAAAATCTTTGACCAGTTTTTTTTTCTAGATTTTTCTTTAATAAGATTTAGTTTTAGTATATTGTTATGATTAACATTTTGCTGAAACACTTTGTTTTTATTCATTTTGAAAAATTTTAGTTTTTCAAATATTTTCACAAAACTTTGAACAGTTATCGGTCACTCAACAATTTTTTTTTAACTGAAAATGTGGCAACCCTGTCGAGTTAATTTGTTATCACTTTTAAATTTTAGATTATAAGCTTGAATGACATTTTTTTTTAGTTTTTAGCTCTTGTTAGTTGTTTTCTTCAGTTGTATAATTCACTTAGGCCAAATAATTTAAACATTTTTTAGTCATTTAACAAACTAAACTAAAATAGTGACCTGTTAAGGGTGGATTGAGGGTAGTATAGTTTAAATACCTTTAGGTTTAGGCAGCCTCACTTGTTTTTTCCGAAAGCTAGAGCACGTATAATAGGAAGGCTAAAAGTAATTCTAGAAAAGACTATTCACACTAAAAAAAATTAGAAAATTGCAAACAAAATCTACTAGCCAAAAAATAAATACTACAAAAATATTTTAAGATTTTAAATTTTAAAACAGTTTATCTAATTTTTTCATAAACAATATACCATATTTTTAAAAAAATTGAAAAAACTTTATCTATAAATAAGTATTTCAGGTAATTTGTGTACTTTTTGCAAGCTATTTTTTGACAAAAGTTATTGAGTACTTGAGTAATTTCTACTAACAAACCCAAAAACAGATTTCGTTTGAACTTACAGAACTTATAAAACAACTGAGGCGGAAAAAAAAACAAAGCCTGTTTTAAAAACAAGACTTAAAGCTCTATTTATACAACTATGTAAAAACTTGTTTTTTCGTTAGAAACAAAAAATGTCAATAACTGCCTTATCTACTTTTAAACCCAATATGTACTAGTGAAACATTATTAAGAAGTTTTGGCTTTTCAAGATTTTTTGTATACTACTGATATTTTACTATTAACTTATAGTGTACGGTGTACACATAAATAGTCTTCTATAAGTCTGTTACAAAACACTGCATATGTATAAATATTGTTATTATAATTAATTTAAAGTAAATATTAAAAAAAACTTTATTTAGGAATTTTTACACATGTTAATGATTGCTACATAAGTATTTGAATCTTCTCAGGCCAAAACTAGACTTGTGTTTAGTTTAAAATTATGACAGTTTAATAGTTTTCTTAAATTTCTGACTAGATTTTATTACTTAAAAATTTAACTTAGGTTCCGAAAAGTTAAGTTTTTGTATCTTGGAAAATAATTTTGTTTGTTACATCATGTTTTTTTAAAGTATTACAGCTTAACTAATAAAAGTTTGTTCAGTTTTTGACTTTTAAGAAACTTTTTTAACAAACTTAAAGAAACTCACTTAAATTTTTGCTCAAGTAAATAAGTGGTCCTCTAAGTTGTAAAAATCAGGTAGAGTAGAAAAATAAAAGAAAAACTCTGTACACACCAGAATGTAAAGTAAATAAATTTTGTACAAAAATCTTCTCAAGTGGTTAGTTTATTTGACTTCAATCATCTTAAAAATGCATAGTTTGTACTGAATTCAGTTATTCAACACTGTGCTTTATTTTAAACTCAATTTGAAACTTTTATAATAACATTAAGGTACAATATAAATTTTTAGTAAAAGTAAAATGAAAACAAAATTAACATTGGTGGTTATTAGGATATTTATAAGCCCTGGTACTGTAAATAAACTAAATATAAAATAAAAGATTCCTGTGAAAACAACTTTAAATGAAAAAGTTGTTAGTGTACAAAAGTTTCTTTCTACTCAAGTGTTAATCTATAAAACTTAGTGTAAATGTTTATAAAAATTTTAATTTAACCATTTATGCAAGTTTTTCTTACACTTTTTATTTAATTTGATATTTTTTTTTCTACACTTTTTTTAAACCAAATTTTATTAATTTACTGTTTGTTCATTTTCAGTGTAAACTCAATTTTTATCTTTTTAAGCTTTTTAATTCAATACCAAAAACTCATTGTTAGTTCACTCATTTTGTTATAGAACAGCATATTTATTTTGTAAACATATTTAAACCTAGTTTTAAAAAAATAAAGTTTATATAATAGAATGATATTGCTTTTTTTTGAAAATTTTGTTAGGTCAGTTGACAAAAAATAACAAACTCGAATATAAAAGGCTCATTTTTATTTATTAGCATTTAGTTTGTTTTATAACTTCTTTTCCATAAATCTAAGCTGTTGTTTAACATATTAAAGTATTGTTTAAACAGTAATAAAAACTCAGTTATCTAGACTTAAACTAGTTGAATATTTAGCTATTAAACCAAATAGTTTAGTTTTCAATAAAGTACAAGTAAACTTAATTTAAAAGAAAGCTAACTATTAGATATTAGTTAAACCCTTAAAAATATATATCAATTGTCTTTAAGTTAAGAAACTGGTATATAAACGTACTTTATTGTAGTTAAAAAACAATTATAATATATTCAACATTTTAAACTGGTCTTTGGAAAAAAATAACTAAATGATTTATTTTATGTGTTGACACTTTTTGTCACCAGTATACGAAAGCAGATAGTAGTTAAGCAATTTTACACTATATATAAATAAATAGAAATAAGTTAAATAACTTAATAAACTATATTTTTCAACACCGAGTTCACCTTAAAGGCTTTTTTAATAATAAATATATATACATATGCGTTCGATAAATCTTCGTTAGGTTGGTAAATTTCAAGCATTATAGACTTTTCTTTAAACTTAATTATTAAATATCTTGCTTAAAGAAACAGAAAAAAAAACAAATGTTTAGTCTTTTTTAAAATCGCAAAAATTAAAAAAAAATCATATTTTAGCAATGTTGAGATAACATAATTAATAGTATTACAAAGTAAACAATAATACTAACCTACTGAATAACTTATATTTATATATTAAAAAATAATTCAATCATCAAAATATATACATTTCAGCTGTAAAATGATTATTAGTACTTCATTTGTAATTTTAAATGGCATTTTGTCATTTAAAAAGTTCTACACAAACGATAAAACTCCTCAAACACAAAAAAGTAAGTCCTTTTTAATATATTATACGTTGTTTATTTGTTGCAGCTATTACATTACTGTTCCTAAAAGTTATGTCGAGTAAAATTTTGAAATATGTAATACATTTGATAGTCATAGATTTTTGAAGAACTTAATTTAAATTAACGTTTGTATTAAATTTTTGTTGTTTTTAGCCTTACAAACATGTTGATGAAAAACTGTTTTAAACTATTAACAGCTGTATAGGTAGAACACTTACTACTTAAAAACTTCTAACAAATTCATACTAAAGTTTTCAGATGTTTATTTAAAGTTTTTGGTATAATCATTAATAAAAAACCTAAAGTATTTACTATTTATTCGTTTTTAGCGTTTAAGTATCTAAAAAAAATAAGTAAAAGATAGTTAAATTAGTCTAATTTCTTTTTTTAGTTTTCTGCATTATTTACATATATTTTTAAATAACAGCTTGCTACATCTGTTTGTCTGATGAAGAAGAAGAGAATTTCAGAAATCCTTGTAATTGTAAAGGCTAGTTTTTAGTTTTCAATTGTTATGAAATTCATAGACTATGACGATCAATGTGATAAAAAAATTTTCATGACTAAAGAAAGGTAGTAAAAATTAAAGGGTGACAACAAATTCTTATCAAAATATTATAACAGTAACAAAAGTAATCATAATATAAATATTCATAGGTGGAACTAAATATGTACATGAAAAATGCTTGTTAAAATGGATAGAGACAACACCAAGAAATGATAGATTTCATTGTCATATTTGCAAAACAAAGTTAGTACGTTGCATAAAAAGTGTTTTATATAGTTTTTTTTAGACTTATGTACTGATTCCGTAAAATTCGAAAAAGTAACTTTAACATATTTGAACTAATATTTAGTTCTTTAAAATAAATAAATAATAAAGTAGAAATTAGATTTTTTAATAATTCATTTTGTTATATGAAAGTTATCAAAGTAAAAATTTATGACTAGATCATGATTAGCAACAAAAATTAAATAAAATTCAAAAGTCTGTTTGTTAGGTTATTACTAATGAACATATTAAACTTTTGTACACTTATGTCAAATTAAATCTTAATTTCACTACTTGCTATACTCTAAATGTTGGTATACTCACAATAATTTTTTTAACACAATTTTTCTTTTGAATGTTTAATTTTTTTTTTGAGTGTTAGATTTTAAACTACTTGTTAGCTATAAATGAACGTTATTTAGTCAAATTAACTTTTAAAACATATTTAATACACTTTTGTAGATATGAAATCGACTACAAAACTGTGTTCAGTCCTACAAACTTGCTAAAAGAAGGAAAACCAATACATTTTTTCATGATTTACGATGTTGTGCTTTCCATAAGTGTTCTTTCTAAAAAATCTATTTTTAGTTCTAACGAACATAGAAAACCTTTATCATTGACTGGATGGTTTATTAAATTTGGGCTCTATTCTTTCATCATTTGTACCTTACCAACACGTTTGAGATACCTAAAAAGTATAATCAAGTAAGAAAGAGCTTTTAACTATAATAGATAATACATTTTCAAAAAGCTTTTTTTTTTGTTTTTTTTTTTATAACTAGTATAGCTGATGATTTTAATGTAATACTTAAACGCTTCTTGAAACAATTTTATTATTTATAAATAATTTTTAGGCCAATGCTTTACAGTAGTAGAGTAAGAAACTACTAGAAGGGTAAAATTACTGAATTGTAGAAGGTTGTTCTTATTTGTAGAACTCACTATATAATAAGTACTTAGTGTCATTTGTTACTGAATGAATTAAGATTTTTATAGTATGTATTTTTCTATATGGTTGAAATAAAATTAAATTAAAATAGAACAATGTTTGTCTTGTTTTAGTTTTGTCTCATTTTTAAAACGTAGTTTATGTATTTTATTCTTTTATTTCAGTGAATAGCAAACTTTATTTAAATGTTTATTAAGCCTCTAAAATATGAATTGAAAGTCGCAATTGAAAAAGATTAATAGTTTAAAGAATTACCGACCAACGGTGAAAATTAGGGGTAACAGTGTTAGTAAAATAAAAATTAATAAAAGATCTATGAAAAAACATATATAGACCAAGGGTTAGGAGTAACAGTGATAGTAAAAATAGAAAATGAAAAAAAGAATTAAAAGACAAAAAGTTATAAGATAAAAAAGTTACCGATCAAAGGTTAGAGGGTCAGTTTTGGTCAAAAAAAAAGAAAAATAATTTAGGCTCTAAGAAGTATGTTTTATCCTCGCTAATCCTGCCTTATTGAGCAAGCTTTTTTTGTAAACATGGCCATATATATTTATTTTTTTATTTTATGCCTCCTTTATCTTATGCAATGCGTATAACAAAACTTATACTAAGTAACCAAAACTTTAATTTGCTTTCTTTTTTTTTTAATGAACCAATTTTTAAAACAAACAAACATAAACCAAAAAACAAAATTAGCATGTTGTTTTAATTACGGCATTTTAAGTTTTAAAGTGGAACCATTAAATTTAGCTGATTATTTTTAATCTACTTCTCGACTTTTTTCGACTGGATTAACGAGGGCCGGATAACTGAAAATGCACTGTATTATTATTTTATTTGAAATCAACTTACTTTTTTAATTACCTAAGTGTTAACTTTGTTCAAGTAAAGTTTAGGTACTTTGTTTTATACAAGTTTATTTTGATAAAGTGTTGCTAATTATCTACAGCCCTAGAGTAACTGTCTAAGTTGTTAATATATGTAACTAAGTGCTATTAATATCTACAAATGTTTATCTAAACTGTTATTTGTACTAAGAGTATCACTCCTATTACTTTAAGTATGTTGCATTAGTACAATGCAGTTTACAATTTTGCTAAATTTATTAGAATTAGTAACATTTTCATTAGTAGTTTAAAATTAAAATCTTATTTTAATATAAAGTTTGTTACCGTAAACAGAGCCTTTGATAAAAAACGACTTTTTTTATTGAGGCTCATTAGTCTTGCAGTATTCAAAAAATATTTAAGATTCTTAAATTTTAAAACTAAAATAGCTAATACAAGCTTGAAAGTATTTATTTAGTAATTGTAAAAAATAATAAGACTTAATTTATTTTTTAAACAGTGCAAAACGTAAAAATTGTTAAACCGCATAAGCTTTTATTTAAAAATTATGTATAACAAATTAAGTTATACTTCCATTTCTTATGACTTATTCTTCTTAATTACACGCATTTTGAATTCAGGAAGGCTTTCTCACCTTTCATATTTTTCATCCACCTTTCACATACACACAATTATTATCATTTATTATTTATATATCTTTTTCGCACAAGTCACTTTCTATTCTCCGATATTTCATATATTCATTTTACCCTCGGACCATAATTCTTCACACCTTTATGTGTTAAGTTCCAAGTTTAATTTGAAGCCTGTATTCAAATCACAGATAAACCGTGCTTTTTTACCTACTACGCCCAAGAAAGCTAGTAGATTTTTTTTACTGCAGGTTTATACTTAGCATATGACCACCTCGATGTTTTACATTTTAACTTTCATATATAACACAGTTTACTTATTAAATATTAAATATATGTATGGGATATTCAATTTAAACACCAGGCTGCTACTTTATCAATCAATTATTTTAATAATTATTAAATACAATATATATGTAATTTAAGTCATTTTGATTTTATGTATGTCGCTGTAATTTAATTATCGGTCAGTGCTATGTGAGCTGAAAAACAAGTTTGTTTTTTTTGTGTTTTGTTTCCTTAAATTTTATTTTTTTAATTTTGATTGTTACATTTGAACTAACATATTTGTTTTATTTTGTTCAGAATAGTTTACAAACATAAAAACTAAATCAACATACTTTGCAATACTAATAAAATAGTTCAAATAACCTCATTTATATTGTGACGTAATTATTAGATGTAATGAATGCATTTTGTCCATTTATTAACAACAGTAAAATTTGAATCAGTTTTTCTTTCAGTTAACGTGAGTTGTTTGTTTATATTATTATTTTTTGTTTTTTTGTGCATTTTAGTTTACTTATTTTAGACTTAATTATCACAAATATTATATAGTTTTATAACATTCGGATTTATTATTAAGTATTTTACCTATTAATAACTATTATCTGTAGAAAATATTTTAATGAAAACATGTATACACCTACTTTACTCTATGCTTCTATTCTTTCATTACAGTTATTATTTTTACAGAACCCAGTTGAACTGTGTTGATTCGTTAACACAGAAACATATGTTGGTACAATAAAGGAAGATTACTGTACAACTTGTTTTTATTATTAATTATGAAGTAATAAATTTTTTTTTACATTTTTATTAATTATCTAAGACCATATTTTCAATTATTTAACTTTGTTTGTTTAATCATATTTCACTAATCCTACTTATTTCAGATATTTAGTGTACTGATAGTTTTGGCCTTAGACTATAAAATAAATCTTTCCTTATATTGTTAATAAATTTATAACAAACAGTTATTTGTGAATTATTATAGAAAGTCAAATGTTTCTACTGTGTTACATAAAGTACACGTGTACCATGTACACTAAAAGCTCAAATAACCAAACCTAGTTATTCTTTTTCATAATTTTATATTATTATCAAAGAAAACATTGGCGAACCTTAACCTACAGAACCTAAACCTAGGTTTCATATGCCGTGCTTAGCATGGTCAACATTTAGCTCGTCAAAAATTTTTAATTACTCAGTTGATTAAGTCTGTAAAGTTTAATTTAACTAACTTATTAAAGTTTTAACTTATAAATTTTGGGTTATAAATTTGAATAACTTTTTTTTTGTTTTTTGCTCTTATTAGTTTATTTCAATTTTATAATAAACTTAAACCAACACAGGCTAGCTCGTTATAACTTACACTAGTTTTTGCCTGAAACAATGCACAATTAAGTTTTGTACCTTAAAAGTAATTTTGTTAGTATTTTTTTCAAGTATTACAGCTTAGCATAAATTAAAATTTATTAAGTTTTTGTCTTTTAATATATTTTTTTTTTTAATTTTTAGAAAATCACTAAAAATTTTGCTCAAGTTAATAATTGGTTCTCTAAGTTGTAAAAATCAGGTACAGTAGATAATTAAAGGTAAAACTCTGTTCACACCAGAATTTTAAGTATATACATTTTGTACAAAAATGTTCTCAGGTTATTGATTTATTTGATTTCAATAATCTTATAAATATAAAAATTTTACTGAATTTAGTTATTCAACACTAGGCTTTTTTAATCTGAAGTTGGGTCTTAGATAATAACTTAAATTACAATAACAAAATTATAACAAAAATTAATATGAAGACAACACTACCATTGCAAGTTATTATGATATTTTCAAGCTCTGCTATTGTACATAAAGTAAATGTAAACCTTAAAAAAATTATGTGAAAACAACCTTAAACGAAAGAGCTGTGAGTTTTCAAAAGTGTCTATCTACTCAAAAATTAATCTTTAAAATTTAGTTTAAATGTTCTACTTTATAAAAATCAAAATTTAAACATATTTGCAAGGTTTTCACAAACTTTATATTTAGTTTCACAGTGTTTTTTTTTTCTAGTAGTTTTTTTGAACCAATTTATTTTTACTCACTGTTTGTTCATTTTAAGTTTAAACCCTGTTTTTTTTTTTTTTTGCTTTCTAATTTAATATCAAAAAGTCATTGTTAGTATACTCATTTTGACACAAAAAAAAATTTTGTTAGTAAACCAATTTAAACTTTATTGAAAAAACTTATTTTGCCAATAGGCTTGTATTGCCCTGGTTTTCAAATGGAATGATATTGCTTTTATTTTTGGCAATTTTAACAGATCAGTGGACAATATGTAACAAATGGGTAAATAAAAGGCGCATTTTAATTTGTTAGCATTTAGTTGTGTTTTTTTTTATTAATGTACAAAAAATTCACGCTTGATGTTTAGTATTTTTTAGTATTGTTTAAACCAGTGGTCGTCAAAGTGTGCACCTGTGCACACTAGTGTGCATAGAATTTTTTTTACTGTGCACAGAAAATTTAGTAAGGTGAAAAACTATTTTTTAGATGACGCATGTTTTGTCTACTTCTATGGGAAAAAGGTTAATAATAACTTTTAATAACACTTTTTGAACCGTTATTTACACATTAAGGCACTCATTATTTAATAATAACTACATATTTTCTATAGTCTAGTAAGCACAGAACTTATTACCCTGAAGTATATTAGGCACAGCTTTTAAAGGTTGAAGACCACTTGTTTAAAAAATGATAAAAACTCAGTTATCAAGACTTAAAACTAATTGAACATTTAGCTATTAAACCAAACATTTTAACTTTAAATAAAATAGAAGTGAATTAATGTGAAATATTCTTTACTATTAGATAGAAGTTAAGCCCTTAAAATTATATATAAATTGTCTTACATAAAAAAATCGGTGTATAAACGTATGTACTTTTATGTAGTTAAAAAAAAAGTATTATTATTATTCAAGTAGAAATTTGTTCCATATTTCAAACTGATTTTGGGATATTGATAAAAATAACTAAATGTTTTTTTTTTGTGTGTTGGTATAGTTTTGTTTGTATAGTTTGTATATATATATGCTTTTGAAGCTTTTAACATTTTTTTATGCTTATTTTTTAAATTTCTTGCTTAAAACAAGAAAAACTGTTTAGTCTTTTCAAAGTTCGCTACAATTTTTAAAAAGTTGTCACATTTTAGCCATGATGAGATTACTTTGTAAATAGTATTATTAAGTAAACACTAACCTACTGAATAATTAAAACTTACTAATTATAAATATTTTAATCGTCAAAATATATATGCATTTTAGCTGTAAAATGATTATTAGTACTTCATTTGTACTTTTAAATGGCATTTTGTCTTTTAAAAACTTCTGCACAATAAAGAAAATTCCTCAAACAAAAATAAGTAAGTCCATTTAATACACTATAATTTGTTTATTTGTCTAAGTTAAAAAGTTACTGTGTAGTGCATAAAAATTAGTTAAAATAAAATTTTAATTAAGTGTTAAATTTGCTAGACATAGATTTTTTAAAGAATTTGCTTCACACATTAATGATTTTATTAATTTTTTTTGTATTTAGCCTTAAACACTTATTGATGAAAAAGTGTTTTAAAATATCAACAGTTGTATAGGCAGAACATTTAATGTTTATAAATTTCAAATAATTTCGTACCAAAGTTTTCAGAAATTCAAGTAAAATTTTTAGTATAATCATTGATAAAAACAGTCTTATACTTACTTACAACCTTAAGTAACTATTCGTCTATAAAGTTTAACTACCTTAAAAACTAACTTTAAGGTAGTTAAAGTAAGTCCGTTTTTTTTTCATTTTATTTACATTTATTTCTAAATAACAGCTTGCTACATCTGTCTGTCTAATGAAGAAGAAGAAGATTTCAGACATCCTTGTAATTGTAAAGGTTAGTTTTTAATGTTATGAAATTCATAGACTATGACGGTAAATATTTTATCTTTTTACTAACTAAAGAAAGGTTGTAAAAAGTAAAGGAAACCAAAGAATTCTTATCAAAATATTGTAAAAGTAATAAAAGTAATCATAGTATAAAAACTTGCAGGTGGTACTAAACATGTACATGAAAAATGTCTTTTAAAATGGATAAAAACAACACCAAGAAATGATAGATTTCATTGTCATATTTGCAAAACAAAGTTAGTACATTGCATAAAAAGTGTTTTATTTAGTTGTGAGTTGGCTTAAGTAGAAGTATAATAATTTTAATAGTTTATTACTTGTATTCAAATCATGATTTATTTTTCGAAGCATTGTTATCTATAAAGAGCATAACGACAGATAAATGACTTTAAAATATTTTTCATGCATCAATAAGTTTCACATATTTGTAAATAACATAGTTTTAAATGTATTAGCATTGTACTTTTTATCTAATACTATCAAAAGGAAAAAATATGTAAATATGATAGAGTTCATAATGGTTAATGCTGATACTGGATTTCATTTTATAACAACATTTTTTCGATACAATTTTACAAAAGATCATTTGAGATTATTATTTTCTAGTTTTAATTTTTTTTTGGTTTAACGGTGCTTAAACAATGCTTGTCAAATTAACTTGTATTAATTGTAAAAAAAAACAATATTCTATAGGTATGACATCGACTACAAAAATGTATTCAGTCCTTTAAACTTGCTAAAAGAAGGAAAGTTTCTATGTTCAGTGGTCTGTATTGATGCTGCCATACATACTTATTTGGTTTTAAACTGTAACAAGAACTTGAAACCTTCATCACTGCTTGATTGGGGTGCATATGGACTTATCATTTGTACAGCACCATGGCGTTTAAGTAGTATCAAATACATTTTAAAGTAAGAAGTTATAATAAAATTATATTAGAATTATCTACTAAACTTACATTTTAAAAAGAACTAAAATTTTCGTGTTTGTTTTTAAAATTTTTCGGATTTTTTTTTTGTATTTACTTATATATTTTAACTTTTTAGGCCAATACTTTACGTTAGTAGAGTTAGAAACTACGAGGAGAAAGTTTGCAATGAAAATACTACAACTGTAATGTAGGAAGCTATACTAATTTTTAATTCACTTTTTAAAGATTTATAAGTATTAGTTTGACATGTTGATTTTAATTTTCTCTTTTCTAGTGTTTTTTAATGTGTAGTTCATAGAATAATTTGAAAATATAGCGAAACAATTTATTATTACGTTTAGATTTTCTTCATTTTTAAACCTAAGTACATGCATTTTAGTGTTTAACTGTCACGGTAAGTAAAACGTGGATAAAAACTTTAGTGAAAATGTTAGCTTAGTTGCTAAATAAATTAGATTTAATGATGATAATTGTAAGCATTTTACATGTTTAAGTCGTGACTTTGTTGATGTAGCGTTTCACTATTTTTTCTTATAAAACTTTATTTACATAAACAGTGTAAACTATTTTCTTCAAAAGAATCTTGAAGTAACTAAAGTTTTTAAAATAAACTTTCAAATAGTTAATAAGCTTGCTTACCTTTAAGCTTAAAAATGTTTTTTTTAAACAGAATAATAAAGATCTTAGCTCGACTGGTTTTTATAAGTAGAGGTCAAGTTTTTTTTCTGCAATAGTAGCACAATTATTTGAAAAATTGTAGTAATAAATGTAATTAATTGAACTTAAATGTGCAATAAAGCAATATGAATTCCTAATACTTAGAATAAGATCCTTGTTAAAATGTAAAGCCTTATTTTTTAAACTGTTTTAAAAGTTTTTTTTAGCTTGAAATCCTGCAGATCGTGCGCGTATTTACTGAATCAGCAAAAAAAACAGCTTGTATTTTTCATTTACATCCTCATCCCTAACAACCTTATCTAAACATTTAAAACAGATCAAAAGCTAAAGTTTGAATAATTAGAATAAACATAAAAAAAATTTTGTTTCGCTGACTCAGCAAATATGCAAATATTTGGCACGTTTTGAGCTACCCAAAAAAACTTGCATCGCGGACTGCAGATTTTAGTCGTGAGTCGCAGTTTGCCGACCTCTTCTAATGTATGGTATACATTATCGATTTCGTTAATAATACATTGTTTAGTTTAAATATATTTACAGCTTTAAAAACTGACAGCACTAAATGGAAAAAACTAACAGAAATAACACTTTTTAAATGCAAAATACGTTTTTTTGTACTTTTTATAATTTTAGAACTATAACAACTACATATTATTGATTATATATTCACTAATTATTTCTAGGTACATTTTATTTATGCAAAAATGTTGTAGGATTCAAAGATGAAAAATTCATTTTTCATCTATTAAAAATTATGTTCATTAAAATTTAAGTTTATAAATATTTAAAAAAAAGCTTTTTTATAGTTAACAACCATAGAAATAAATTTTTACCCCAGATAATTGAATATGTTTATGAGCGTCAACTTTTTTGGGTTTAATAAAATTTTACAGGTAGTTGATAAAAAAATTTCTTAAAATGTTTTCGACAGTTTTATAACTATCGAAAAACAAAGGCTACTTTGTAGAATAACAAAACATTTTTTTAATTCAATTTTTACCTATATTAGTTTTAAAATTGTAAGAAAGTTTATTTTTAGTGTATGAGTGCAACTAGGCTTTTAAGAGTTCGATTAACTATAGTAATCAATTTCGATTAAATATTATATCAACATCTAAATTTCAACCCACTCAGTTGTCTTTATATAAACTGTTTTGTAAAATCTTGGGTCGACTCGGCTGCCTTTTATAAATAAGGGCAAGGTTTTTTTCCTGTAAATATTTGATTAGCACAGTTATTTAAATAATATGTAGTAATAAATAAAACTAATTTAAGCCAAATATGTGATAAAGCATTAGAAACTTCTAATAATTAAATTAAGAGTCTTGCTAAAAGTTTATAAGCTTACTTTTTCAACGGTTTTTTTTAATCAACAAAAAACATTGGCATGATCAACCATTTTGTTTTTTTTAAGCTTGATAAACCTTCAAATATTTTGCATATTTGTTGAGTCAGCATTAAATATAAACTTTTATTTTTTATTTACACCTTTTTCCCTAACCTACCTTACCTAAACTTAAAAAAAAACTTCTATAAAAAACGTTCTAAAAATTAAAACTAACATGCAAAGATTTTTTTGCTGACTCAGCAAGTATTCATTTGATTTGCACGTATCAAGCTACCCTAAACTAAAAAAGTGGGAACGGGACTTATATACACAAAGGGGTATTTTTGCACGAAGATGCTACTACAAAAAGGGTCACTTTTTCCCAAAGATCCTGAAGTTTTAGAGAAATTTAAGACAGTATTGCCCTACACTAAGGCTACTTAGGATACTCAGGTATCTTAACTTTATTTATACCCCAAGCTGAATCAGGTTGACTTGAACTATTTTTGTAAAAACTTCAGCTAGTTTAGATAATTGTTCTTAAATTTCAGGCTTTTTTTTTACTTAAATACTAAACTTTCTTAAAGTTTCTGTTGTTATAAACGTGATTGTCACACACTTAAGGTAACTCAGGATAAATTGTAAATTTTGAAAATCTCAAGATTACTTAGGATAACTCATGTTTAATTTTTTTTTTAACTTTGGATGTTTTTTATTTTAAAGCTTTAGATAGTTTCATGATTTATAAAAATCTTTGACCAGTTTTTTTTTCTAGATTTTAATAAGATTTAGTTTTAGTATATTGTTATGATTATTTTTTTGCTGAAACACTTGGTTTTTATTCATTTTGAAAAATTTTAGTTTTTAAAATATTTTCAAAAAACTTTGAATAGTTATTGGTCACTCAACAAAGTTTTTTTAACTAAAAATGTAGCAACCCTGTCGAGTTAATTTGTTGTTACTTTTAAATTTTAGATTATAAGCTTGAATGACATTTTTTTTTAATTTTAGCTCTTGTTAGTTGTTTTCTTCAGTTGTATAATTCACTTAGGCCAAATGATTTAAACATTTTTTAGTCATTTAACAAACTAAACTAAAATAGTGACCTGTTAAGGGTGGATTGAGGGTAGTATAGTTTAAATACCTTTAGGTTTAGGCAGCCTCACTTGTTTTTTCCGAAAGCTAGAGCACGTATAATAGGAAGGCTAAAAGTAATTCTATAAAAGACTATTCACACTAAAAAAAATTAGAAAATTGCAAACAAAATCTACTAGCCAAAAAATAAATACTACAAAAATATTTTAAGATTTTAAATTTTAGAACAGTTTATCTAATTTTTTAATAAACAATATACCATATTTTTAAAAAAGTTGAAAAAACTTTATCTATAAATAAGTATTTCAGGTAATTTGTGTACTTTTTGCAAGCTATTTTTTGACAAAAGTTATTGAGTACTTAAAGTAATTTCTACTAACAAACCCAAAAACAGATTTCGTTTGAACTTACAGAACTTATAAAACAATTGAAGCGGAAAAGAAACAAAGCCTGTTTTAAAAACAAGACTTAAAGCTCTATTTATACAACTATGTTAAAACTTGTTTTTTTTTTTTAGAAACCAAAAATTTCAATAACTGCCTTATCTACTTTTAAACCCAATATGTACTAGTGAAACATTATTAAGAAGTTTTGGCTTTTCAAGATTTTTTGTATACTACTGATATTTTACTATTAACTTATAGTGTACAGTGTACACATAAATAGTCTTCTATAAGTCTGTTACAAAACACTGCATGTGTATAAAAATTTTGTTATTATAATTAATTTAAAGTAAATATTAAAAAAAAAACTTTATTTAGGCATTTTTACACATGTTAATGATTGCTACATAAGTATTTGAATCTTCTCAGGCCAAAACTAGACTTGTGTTTAGTTTAAAATTATGACAGTTTAATAATTTTCTTAAATTTCTGACTAGACTTTATTACTTAAAAATTTAACTTAGGTTCCGAAAAGTTAAGTTTTTGTATCTTGGAAAATAATTGTTTGTTACATTATGTTTTTTTAAAGTATTACAGCTTAACTAATAAAAGTTTGTTCAGTTTTTGACTTTTAAGAAACTTTTTTAACAAACTTAAAGAAACTCACTTAAATTTTTGCTCAAGTAAATAAGTGGTCCTCTAAGTTGTAAAAATCAGGTAGAGTAGATAATTAAAAGAAAAACTCTGTACACATCAGAATGTAAATTAAATACATTTTGTACAAAAATGTTCTCAAGTGGTTAGTTTATTTCACTTCAATCATCTTAAAAATGCATAGTTTGTACTGAATTCAGTTATTCAACACTGTGCTTTATTTTAAACTCAATTTGAAACTTTTATAATAACATTAAGGTACAATATAAAATTTTAGTAAAAGTAAAATGAAAACAACATTAACATTGGTGGTTATTAGGATATTTATAAGCCCTGGTACTGTAAATAAACTAAATATAAAACTAAAAGATTCCTGTGAAAACAACCTTAAATGAAAAAGTTGTTAGTGTACAAAAGTGTCTTTCTACTCAAGTGTTAATCTATAAAACTTAGTGTAAATGTTTATAAAAATTTTAATTTAACCATTTATGCAAGTTTTTCACACACTTTTTATTTAATTTGATAATTTTTTTTTCTACACTTTTTTTAAACCAAATTTTATTAATTTACTGTTTGTTCATTTTCAGTGTAAACTCAATTTTTCTCTTTTTAAGCTTTTTATTTCAATATCAAAAACTCATTGTTAGTTTACTCATTTTTTATAGAACAGCATTTTTTCTTTTCTAAACATATTTAAACTTAGTTTTTAAAAATAAAGTTTATATAATAGAATGATATTGCTTTTTTTTGGAAATTTTAATAGGTCAGTGGACAAAATGTAACAAATTGGAAAAAAAGGCTCATTTTTATTTTTTAGCATTTAGTTTTTTTTCATAACTTCTGTATCATATATCTAAGGTGTTGTTTAACATTTTGTTGTATTGTTTAAACAATAATAAAAACTTAGTTATCTAGACTTAATACTAGTTAAACATTTTGCTATTAAACCAAATATTTTAGTTTTCAATAAAATACAAGTAAACTTAATCTAAAAGAAAGCTAAAAATTAGATAGAAGTTAAATCCTTTAAAATATATATCAATTGTCTTTAATTTAAGAAGCCGGTATATAAACGTACTTTAATGTAGTTAAAAAACAATTATAATTTGCTCAATATGTTAAACTGGTCTTTGGGATATTGATAAAAATAACTAAATGATTTTTTTGTGTGCTGATACAGTTTTGTCATCAATATACGCAAGCAGATAATAGTTAATAAATTTTACACTATATATAAATAAATAGAAATAAGTTAAATAACTAAATAAATTATACTTTTCAACACAGAGTTCACCTTAAAGGCTTTTTTAATATATATATATACATATATATACATATGCGTTTGATAAATTTTCATTAGGTTGGTAGATTTCAAGCATTATAGACTTTTCTTTAAACTTAATTATTAAATTTCTTGCTTAAAGAAACAGAAAAAAAGAAAATGTATAGTCTTTTTAAAATTCGCAAAAATTTAAAAAAAATCATATTTTAGCAATGTTGAGATAACACTATTAATAGTATTACAAAGTAAACAATAATACTAACCTACTGAATAACTTATATTTATAAATTAAAAAATATTTCAATCATCAAAATATACACATTTTAGCTGTGAAATGATTATTAATACTTCATTTGTAATTTTAAATGGCATTTTGTCTTTTAAAAACTTCTACACAAACAAGAAAATTCCTCAAACACAAAAAAGTTAGTCTTTTTTAATATATTACATGTTGTTTATTTGTTGCAGCTATAATATTACTGTGCAGTGCCTAAAAGTTATGTCGAGTAAAATTTTGAAATATGTAATACATTTGATAGTCATAGATTTTTCAAGAACTTAATTTAAATTAACGTTTGTATTGAATTGTTGTTGTTTTTAGCCTTACAAACATGTTGATGAAAAACTGTTTTAAACTATCAACAGTAGTATAGGTAGAACACTTACTACTTAATAATTTATTATAAATTCATACTAAAGTTTTCAGATGTTTATTTAAGGCTTTTAGTCTAATCATTTATAAAAACATTCTTCCTCAAAACCTAAAGTATTTAATATTTGTTCGTCTTTAGCGTTTAAGTATCTAAAAAATAACTAAGATATATTTAAATTAGTTTAATTTTTTTTTAGTTTTTTGAATTATTAACATTTATTTTTAAATAACAGCTTGCTACATCTGTCTATCTGATGAAGATGAAGAGAATTTCAGACATCCTTGTAATTGCAAAGGTTAGTTTTTAATTGTTATGAAATTCATAGACTATGACGATCAATGTGATAAAATGTTTAATGACTAAAGAAAGGTAGTAAATGTAAAGGGTGACAAAAAATTATAATCAAAATATTGTAACAGTTATAAGAGTAATGATAGTACAAATACTTATAGGTGGTACTAAAAATGTACATGAAAAATGTTTGTTAAAATGGATAGAGACAACACCAAGAAATGATAGATTTCATTGTCATATTTGCAAAACAAAGTTAGTACATTGCATAAAAATTGTTTCATTAGTTGTTAATAGATTTAAGTACTGATTCCTAAAAATTCGAAAAACTAATATAAACAAATTAAAACTAATACTTATTTCTTACAAGTAAATAAATAATAAATGCAAACTACTTTTTTTAAAATTTATTATGTTAAATGAAAGTTATCAAAACAAAAACTTATGACTAGGTTATGACTACCATAAAATAATGCAATAGATTTTAAAGTCTGCTTGTAAGGTTATTACTAATGAACATATTAAACTTTCGTATACTTTTGTCAAACTAATTCTTAATTTTACTGTTTGCTTTATTTTAAACGTTGGTATATTTACATTAATATTTATTTTAACACAATTTTTCTTTGCAATGTTTGATATTTTTTATTTTGAGTATAAGATTTAATAATACCTATTAGTTATAAATAAAGTTTATTTAGTCAAATTAAATTTTAAAAAATATTTAATACACTTTTGTAGATATGAAATCGACTACAAAACTGTGTTCAGTCCTACAAACCTGCTAAAAGAAGGAAAACCATTACATTTTTTCATGATTTACGATATTGTGTTTTCTATAAGTGTTCTTTCTAAAAAAATTATTTTTAGTACTAACGAACATAAAAATCCTTTATCATTTTCTGGATGGTTTATTAAATTTGGGCTCTATTCTTTCATCATTTGTACATTTCCAACACGTTTGAGATACCTAAAACGTGTAATCAAGTGAGTTGGAATTTCAACTATAATATATTTATTTTTTTCATTAATTTTTTTTGTTTTTAATAACTTGTTTAGCTGATGATTTAATGTAATACTTAAATGCTTCTTGAAATAGTTTTGTTATTTATAATTAATTTTCAGGCCAATGCTTTACAGTAGTAGAGTAAGAAACTACAAGAAGGGTACAATTACTGAATTGTAAAAGGTTGTTCTTATTTGCCGAACTCACTATATAATGAGTACTCAGTGTCATTTGTGACTGAATGAATTATTTTTTTTTATTATATACTTTTTGATATGCATAAATTATTATGATTAAAGTAGAACAATGTCTGTCTTGTTTTAGTTTTATCTCATTTTAAAAGTTGTTTATGTATTTTACTGTTTTATTTCAGTAAGCAAACTTCTCTAAATTGTTTATTTAGCCTCTAAAATGAAAACGTTAATAATTTAAAGAACTATCCACCAAGGGTAAGAGTTAGGGGTAATAGTGTCAATAAAATAAAAATAAATAACAGTTATATAGGTGAAATTATTAAAATATTTATAAAAAAATTATATATCAATCAAGGGTTAAGGGTAACAGTGGTAATCAAAAAGGGAAATTAGAAAAAATTAAAAGACAAAAAATTATAAGATAACAAAGTTATAGACCAAAGGTTAAGGGGACAGTTATAGTCAAAAAAATGGAAAAATAAAAATTATTTTTGCTCTAAAAAGAAAACGTCATATATTTCATCCTCGCTAATCCTGAAATATTGGACAAGCTTTTTTTTTAAATGTGTCCAGATATATATTTTTTTATTTTATGCCTCCTCTGTATTGCGCAATACATATATTAAAACTCATACTAAGTTTTCAAAAATTTAATTTGTTTTCTTTTTTTTTAAAGAAGCATTATTTAAAAGAAACAAAACTAAACAAAAAAGTATATTATAATAAGCAAGTTTATTTCATTACAGCATTTTAAGTTTTAAAACAAAATAATTAATTTTAGCTGAATATTTTTATTCTACTTCTCGACTGGATTAACGAGGGCCGGATAATTGAAGATGCACTGTATTATTATTTTATTTGAAATCAACTTACTTTTTTAATCACCTAAGTTAGGTGATTAAGTGTTAACTTTGTTCAAGTAAAGTTTAGGTACTTTGTTTTATACAAGTTTATTTTAATAAAGTGTTGCTAATTATCTACAGCCCTAGAAATAACTGTTTAAGTTTTTGATATATGTAACTAAGTGCTATTAATATCTATTTTAAACTGTTAATTTAAACTGTTAATTACACTACTAGTAACACATCTTTTACTTTAAGTATGTTGTATTATTACAATGCAATATTACAAATTTGCTAAGTTTATTAAAATTAGTAACATTTCATTAGTTGTTTTAATTAAAAATTAGTATTAAAACGATTTAGTTAAAATAAGTTAAATTTAATACAAAGTTTAATAAGGTAAACAGAGTCTTTTACATAAAACTACTTTTTTTTTGTTGAGGCTTATTAGTCTTGTAGTGTTCAAAAAATGTTTAGGCTTCTTATATTTTAAACGTAAAATAACTAATATAAGCTTGAAAGTAAATAATTGTAAAGAATGTAAAGTCTAAGTTAATTTTTTTTAAACAGTGCAAAATGTAAAAGATTGTAAACCACCATACTAAATACTTTTTGGTAGCATAAGCTTTTAATTAAAAATGATGTATAACAACTTAAGTTACACTCCCATTTCTTATTATTTATTCCTCTTAATAATTCGTACCTTGAATCCAGGAAAGAGTACGCTTTTTACGTGAAATTCGTATTCTACTCTGTAAAGTTAACAGCTTTGTTGCCGGAATTTAAAAAGAAAACAGTTACTCGAACATAACGTTTTACATTAAAACTTTTAAGAATTTAAATTAGCAACACTACCACTCTGGTTTTATAATAAAAATTACGCTAATAAATAGCAATTATTTTTCGTAAAGTACGGTCTACTCTAGCTAATTGTAAAATTGCTAATTAAGAAGTAGTAAATTTATTTTTTACATTTTTATCAATTATCTAAGACCATGTTTTCGATTATTTAATTTTGTTTGTTTAATCATATTTCACTAATCCTTTTTATTTCAGATGTATACTGTACTGTTAGTTTTAATCTTAGACTATAAAATAAATCTTTCCTTATTGTTAATAAATTTATAACAAACAGTTATTTGTGAATTATTATAGAAAGTCAAATGTTTCTACTGTGTTACATAGAGTACACGTGTACCATGTACACCAAAAGCTCAAATAACCAAACCTAGTTTTATAATTTTTCTTCTTTATTGTTGTCAAAGAAAACATTAGCGAACCTAAACCTAGTTTTCATATTCCGTGCTTAGCATGGTCAACATTTAGCTTGTCAAAAATTTTTAATTAGTCAGTTATTCAAGTATCCAAAGTCAGTTAACAAGTTTAAACTAGTACCAGTTCTGAAAACTTCTTTTACATAAACTAAAGGCTATATAAATGGTTAAATTAATAAATTTTCAACGTTTCTATAAGTAAATTATAAGTATCAAACTTTATTACTTTAGTAACCAGTATAAAATGTTTCTTTTATTGGACTACAATATTTTAAGTTAAGATTAAACCTTTCTATTTGTTTTAATTAATGAATTTTACCACTTTTTATTTGTTGTTTTTTTTAATTATACGTATTACAATTCTCTGATGATCTTGCGCTTCCAAACGCAATAAGTTTTGAGTATTTTATACTACACCTTGCCTATAAAGTAAAAATTGTACCAACTTTCCGATTTATAACAATGCTGCAGTAGCCGATATTTACGTTTAGAACATTGCTCATTAAAATCACAATCACCCTATTTTGAACTCACTGATAAAAAATGGTAAGCGTTGGTTGATTTAAAAAATAGACATTGTTAACGAAGTAGATACGTATAGTTCAACAAAGAACTTTTATTTTAATTGATGTTTGGGTGGTAAAAAATCCTTCTAAACTATTAATAGTTGTATAAGGAACCTTATTTTTTTTCAAGATCTAAGCATAAAATATTACTTACTCAGTTAAAAACTTTCAAATTTAATTTTCGTAAAATTTAAATTAATACAAAATAATAGTAAAATAAATTCCATTGAAAAATCCATAAATTTTAAAACTATCTGACTACTAATGATTCATTATTTAAAGAATGAAACTTTTGTAATACATTACAGCTTTGTTTGTTAAAATTTTTGGTCGTTATGAGTTTACCCCTTGGGTAACATTAATTCGTTGTTCACAAAACAATTTATTAAACTAATTTATTTTCTGAGACTTGATTAAGTTTATTTTGTTGTGCTAGGCTGTGTTTTATCTTATTAAGATATATTAATCTGAAAGTTATCTGTTTTATTATTTTATGTTTAAATTTTTCAACGTGTAGCTATTAAACAATTTTTAATTAATAATAAGTACTACATTAAGGATTTTTTAAGTAATTAAAGGTATTTTGAAAACTTTGATAATATTAGATTGTTATTAACTATACCTGCAGAACTATTCTTCTAATCTGAAATTCAAGCTACGTTTTTAAGGGATAAAGAACTTTTAAAATAACTTGTTATGTCGTATTTTAAAATGCAATGTAACCAAAACTTATTCATAGCCAACAGAAGGTATTAACTGGAGTTGGGATTACTTATTTAGTAATAAGTGGTTTACTACTTTAAACATTGGTGTTATCATTATCAACTAAACTACTTTTACTTATTAAAATATTATTAGTATTGCACATTCTTCTACTCCTCAAAATACTGTTAATAATCATGAACTTCTTACAAAATGGGTAAAATATCTTTTAAGTAATATAATAATTAGCCATTGATCCTTCAGATGACCAGAGTTAAGTAAAATGTGTTGATTCTATACCTCCTCATAGGAAGCATAGAAAGTGCTAAGAGAGTGCATTAGCATATTGCCGAGGAGTGAAAACCGTCGTTAAACTAAATTAGTATATAAAGCATTAACTTAAAAAAACACTAGATCAAAAAATATGCAAAAAAACAAACATAACAATAAAATGAGAAAAAAATAACCAATAGCTCTTAAAATTTAGAAAAATAACACGGCATTTTAGACCAAAATAACTTTAAAGTTAAACAATTGAAGTTGGAAGAGAAAACTGGCTATTTTTAAATAAACTATTTAAAAAAACTGAAATTATTAAATATCTTTCGAAAAATAAAAAAAATTAAACAATGTTAAAAAAGTTTTTGTGCAAAAATTAAAATATGTTAGCACATTTACTATATTAAAATACATGAAAGATTAAAATAACGGAATTGTTTAGAGTTAGCTCAAAAACCTAAATTTAGCAAAATTTGATGTATTGGTTCCAATAAATGTATTTAAAAAATCTTTACAAGGTTAAAGCTTTTACTTGAACTTAATTATTTTTATGCAACTTGGACAAATAACTAGATAAACTAATTTGATAAAATCTTTTCCCAAACTTTAATTATCTTATTTAATTAAAAAAGGGCTATAATCGGATATAAAAATAAAAAAGAAAAATTTTGACCTAGCTTTAGTTAACAGCAACTATTAGAAAATAACTTTTACTGATGTTAGAATAAAAACAGTATGATAAAGTTTGTGCAACAATATTTCTTTCTTTTGTAATTACAAATGTTAGTTCTATTTGTTGTATATTTTTAATGTTCATATATTTTAGTCTTACCAAGTTAATAATCTCTTACCGCATTTGGTAAAATAAAATGGGCAAGTTTAGATAACTTTATTGACTGGAATTTTCAAATAAAATGCGATCTAATTATTTTGACCAGTAAAATACTATATATAAAATATTTAGTTTTTACATGCTAAGCTGTAATTTAAAATAAATAATAAACAAAAAAAATTAATAGAACTACTTTTTTATTCATTTTTTTAAGTTTATGCTGATCAAAAATTATCAATACATAGTTGCAGATTGAACTAGTTTATTATTGAATCTTATTTTAATTTGTAAATTAATTTATTTAAGCTATTACACCAAAAACTGCATAACAGACTTATAAAATTAATACTCACAATTCAAATAAAACAAGTAATATCAACTTAAAACAAAAGGATTTTTGCTGCATAAATTTGCCCTTGCAATGAGGTCTCTCTTTGTGCAACGCTAAAAACTTTTGTATATAAAATTTCCATGAAAGTAATAGTTTATGGCCAAGTAGCTAAACGCCGAGTATGCATATGTGTGTATGTTTGGCCTCTATCTTAGTTCTACTCTTTATCGGCTTCAAAAACTGTCATACCGTTTGGTCATTTTACAAAGATTTACAATATTCTTGTATTTAGATCAAATTATGAGCAAAAACTTATAAAATTGTTATGCAGCTTTAAGGAATTTGAATATAAAAAAATTCAACTTGTTTAAAATATTAAGTTTGTATTGTAATTTATAAACAGCATAAAAATGAAAAAAAAATGTTTTCATCAAAATTTCAATAACTAGTTTACAATCCAAATAAATTTTATAAATATAAAGCTTAAAAAAACAAATACATAAATATTGTTTAAACGAACAACTACAAACATAAAAACCATCTTCAATAACAATAACTTTAATTACTATACATATTAAAGGACTCTTCAAGTTTTTTGTCCTTTCAAAATTATAGCTTTCTTTAAGCATTTCATAAATTAAAAACTGTAAATTAAGAACTTCATTACTTGAAATATTCATATAAAAATCTTATTTAATGATTTTGACCAGTAACCGTATGACAGATCAATTTTTTTTGATGCTAAGCAATTATTTGAGATAAATACAACTGAACAACCAAATTAAATCAAAAAAACTATATTTCATACAATTTTTTCAAAAGTTTATGCTGATCAGAAATTTTTAATACATAGTTGTAGACTAGTAGATTGTTGATAGTACTAGCTTATGATTCAATAACATATGAATTAAATTACTAAACTATTACACAAAAACTGCATAACAGACTTATAAAATTAATACTCACAATTTAAATAAAACAAGTAATATCAACTTAAAACAAAAGAATTTTTGCTGCATAAATTTGCCCTTGCAATGAGGTCTCTCTTTGTGCAACGCTAAAAACTTTTGTACATAAAATTTCCATGAAAGTAATAGTTTATGGCCAAGTAGCTAAACGCCGAGTATGCATATGTGTGTATGTTTGGCCTCTATCTTAGTTCTACTCTTTATCGGCTTCAAAAACTGTCATACCGTTTGGTCATTTTACAAAGATTTACAATACTCTTGCATTTAGATCAAATTATGAGCAAAAACTTATAAAATTCTTATGCAGCTTTGAAGAATTTTACTATGAAAAAATTCAACTTTTTTATTAAAATATTAAGTTTGTATTGTAATTTATAAACAGCATAAAAATGAAAAAAAAAGTTTTTATCAAAATTTCAATAATTAGTTAACAGTTAATTAGATTTAAAACATACAAACGTATATAAAATAAATGTTTAATTATAAATTTAGAGATTATACAAATGATAAATATAATTAAACCAATAAAAACCATCATATAAGCCAACTTTGATAACCCATAAATGGTAATGGAAAATTTTAAGTTTAAAATTATTACCTTCATGGTTCTTAAAACTAACGTAGTACATTACTCAATAATGTTACTCAATTAACTTGCATTATCAAAATTTCATTAGAAAATCTGTTATTGTTTGTAAAAGTACAATTGCGAATACCCATTTTTAGTAATCAACTATTCATGTGTAGCTAATAATGAATCATATAAATACTATTTTAATTATACTGTTTTTATTCAATTATGTTTAAGTTATTTGTAAATCTATCTAATTAACAACTGAATGTTCTATATACAACAATCAACGAATTGAAAAATAAAATATAACTATAAATTTACAAATCCTTGAGCAAACTCTAAAACTAACTTTAACACAAAAATCATATACATTTTAGCTTAAATAAACAAAATTAATAAATAGAATCATAACACTTTTTTATCAGTCTCAGCTTCTCATATGACATTTCCATCTTTCTGCTCCAAATTTTATTTAGAATGTATCATCTTGTAATCTGTGATGCATTGTTATATTTTGAAATACTCACAACAAACTAGTAAGTGATGGAAAATATACAGCATATATGTGTAATATTTATTTATGAACCTGCGACAAACGCTTGTGCAAAGTTTTCAAAGCTTTGAACATTTTAAAATGACTCTAATGACTTGCAAAAATAAGATTAAAAGAATTACTTTGAAAGTAAAATTAAAATACAATAACTTAATATATTAAAATTAATGTAATGAAAATATAAACACTGCTAACTATAAGTATGTTTATTTCTAAATCATGTTAACATGAAAATAAAATTGTTTGAAAACTTATAATTAATACTTCTAAAAGACTTGAAATGAAAAAGCACATATATTATACAAATTTATATATTACAAGATTTGAAACATCGTTTGAAACAACAAAGAAGAATTTATGTATTTGTAATTAACTTTTTATATAAACTTAAGTTTTACTTAAAGGTAACTTTGTATGTAGTTAAATTAATTAATTAAATAGGTCAAGTTGGTATTTTTTTATATTGCTTTTTAACTAAGATGAGAACTTAAGTTTAAAATATTATTTTAAATTAAGAGAAAAGATTAAAGAAACTTACCTTTTTTAGATTTAAACTCAGTCACTAATCATCAAATAAAAAGATGAAAATAAAAGTTACATGAAAAAATCACAAAAGTGGCTTCAATAATAATTATCACTTAGAAGCTGTTAGCCAAATTAAGTTTTTTAAAAGTAAAGTTAATATAAACTGCTCATGGATGTAGCACTGAATGAGCATAGAACACACTGACAGATGTGAACCATCTGGGAACCACACTTTTTGAAACAAACATTTGGCATGACAGCATTAGCATTTTAGAACAAAATAGTGAAAAAGTCAAAAAACCACTCTGTTGTTGACCTTTTAACTTATATCAAAATAAAAACACTTCTGCAAGTATAAATGGTTAGTTTTATCAGATGACAGCATTTTTTAAATTAAAATACTACTTGTTTGTTCTTTATGTTTAGTAATATAACTACTGTTTGAAAGAAAACATTATTATGAGTAAATGGTAGTTGTTCTAAAAAAGGATGAATAATTATCTATTCATTGTATTACTCTAATAATGTTATTAAAATCAAACTGAAGCTAATGAACAAACTTATAAGGGCACAACTTTTTGAGTTGGACCTGATTTGGTACCAGCTCTGTAAAACCTATGCCTATCTATATTGCCTATAGGATGATTTTGGTCAAGTAAAGACTTTGGAAGTAATTCGTGAGTAAATTGTAGACAAAGATACATCTTAAACACTGGGGTAAAGGGAGATCTCAGGGTTGCCAAAGGTTTTTAATATTTTTTTCCAGGTTTTTTTATCTTCTTTCATGTTTTAAAAAACAAATTTTTGGTCAAAATTAATCATAAGTTAAATAACTGTCATAAATAGCATAATAACAATGAAAATTTACTGTAAAGCTTTTTGAATGTGAACTATTGATATTCTTTTTTGATGAATATTAAAAAACAAATTTTTGGTCAAAATTAATCATAATTAAAGTTAAATAACTGTCATAAATAGCATAATAACAATGAAAATTTACTGTAAAGCTTTTTGAATGTGAACTATTGATATTCTTTTTTGATGAATATTTTGTATCTAATTGAAATTTAAGGACTTAAGTGATTTTTGTTAAAAACTCAAGGTTTTTTCAAAATTTCTCAAACTCAAGGTTCTTTCAAGATTCTAGGTTTTTTTGGCAACTCTGTAGACCTGTACTTCAATTCTTTTAAGAGAAGTAAATACATTAAAAATCCGTAGTTGAAGCCGTGTAGGAGGTCTGAAACGGTTGTCAGTGTTGTTCAAGCAGATACTGGAACAACGATGAATCTCAATTTTATGCCCTGTGCGTTTGAAAGCTTTTTGGCAAAGACACAAAACACAAAACGACGTTTACATAAAAATTGAAGTTATCACTACTATGTACTTCACCCTCAGCCAACGGAGGCTTTTGCTTACTTAGTCATGTTATAAATGTAAACAAAGAGAAAATTTAAAATAGTGTGTTGTATAAAAGCTGAGGTCGTCTAATACTACTTTTTAAAGGGGAGCAGGCTAAATATGCACAAAGAAATGTTTATATGAAGGGACAAATATGCACGAAAACGCTTTTCAGGGTTGCCACAAAAAAAGCTGAGAAAACGATCCTGAACTTTTCCTAACTTTTTATTAAAATTTTTTTGAGTTTTCAAAATCAAACTCTTAATTTAAACTTTTTCTAAAAAACACAGAGTTGCCACTCGTTTTTTCAAAAAATTTTCCAGATTTTTCAAATTTCTTCCAGGTTTTTATAAGTACACATTTTTGGGTTTATTTTTAGTTTAAAATTTATTTAAAGGTAAAAAACTGTGTTAAATAGTATAAAAACATTGAAAAGATACTGTAAAGCTACTTTTGATATGTTTTTAATAAAAATAAATTTAATGATGACAAGTTTTTTTTATTTACCTTATAGATATTTTAAATCAAATCGAAATTTTACTACTAAACATGTGAAAGTTGCTAAAAATCCAGGTTTTTTTAGTGATGTTAAAAATTCCAGGTTTTTTGCCTAAGTTGTCAAATTCCAGATTTTTCCAGGTAAAGTAGCAACACTGAATACATAATCAAACACTTGAAACTATATAAAGCTTTCATTTTTATTTTTATACAGGTTTTTTTGATGAATTCAATCATCTAATTTCCATCACATCACTTGAACCATCTGTGTATAATTGATGTATTTGCAATAAACAGCTCTATCAGCAAAATACTTGTATTTTCTAACTTATAAACACAACTTGTAAACTATATATCTGTTATACAAAATATTTCCTCTTATGATTTAGTATAAAATTTGTAACAAATAAATACACTCTTATTTTTTTCAAAATTTAGGTTGTTCTACAAAAAATTACAAATAAGCAAACTTAACCATGGCATATATCTTTTTTATAACTTATTTTTCAAATTTAAACAGTTTTGAAAAACTATAAAGACGTAAAGTATACACATAAACATTTTACATAAAATACTAAACTTAGTGTTAATTATAAAGAACTTAACTATTTACTTAAACAAAAAAAACTTTGAATCTAAAATTCTGCAAGATAAACTTTTGTGTATATATCATAGTTTCACTATGTAAGTGTCTTTGCCACAGATCATCAATACTTAAAAGCAAACAAAAACTGTTTGTTCAAGTAGGGTATTTGTTCAATACGTTAATAGAAACATTTTGCAGGTTTTTATAGGATATTGTATAAATTTTTACTAAATGAAGGTATTGGAAAATAAGTAATTTTGTAAACTCTAGGAAAATTTGTATTTTAGTCTGACATTAAAGGATTTTTGATAACTTTTTTACCATTTGAAGGCTTCGGTAAATAAGGAATATTGTAAATTTGAACTGACAAAATCCGACGTTTTTTCAAACGTTGTCAAATTTCCGGATTTTTCCTGAATTTTTGTTTTTGTAAACCCCTATTTTGTCCTGACTTTTGCATTTTTTTTAGTTTTTCTGACTTTTCCTTAACTTGTGGCAGCCCTGACTTTTGCACGAAGGGTCATTATGGACGAGAGTAAAAAATATATATGACATAATGGAAAAAACCAAAAAAAAAAAAAAAACCATTAAGGGTAAGGGTTAGGGGTAACAGTGATAGCAACTACAAAATTAAACAAAAAAAATAAAAATTAAAAAAGTCAAGAGAAAACATAAGGCTAATTTATAAAAACCATTTCAAAGAGAAACACATTTCAAATTCATAGTTTACTTTATGCAGAAGCCGTTTCGACTTTTCTTCAGTCATTATCAAAAACGAAACAGTGCAAAATAACTAAAAATTTGTGTTAAACAGCTAATATATAAGACAGACTAAGTAATAAAGTATATATAAACAGTTATATATTGAAAATTGTTAACTACAGTAAAATTACACGGTTAACAATGCACAATAACATTTATATATGGTAAAAAAATGTATGTTCAACTAATCAAAAATTCTTAATGTGTGGGTAATACCCGGTTTAATTAATTTAACAACTTAATATATAATATAATATATAATATAATTAATTAATTAAAAACTTCAACGTGATTTTTACTACAAGAAAAGTAGGTAATTATTTCAGCGACAAAGACAAGACATCTCACGAATTGAAATCTAACATGGTATACGAATACAAGTGCTAAAAGGATAAGAGCATTTAATATATTGGATTTACTTCAAGACTACTAATAGAATGAGTCAAAGAACATTTAAAAGATAAAAACAGCTGTATCTGACTATATTAGCAATTGTAATAATTTTAAAAATGAAAGATAACTGTTAACAACACTGGTATATTAAAAAAATTTAATTTCTATTACAAATGGAAATCTTCTTTATACAAAAAACTGAAAGGAAAGGCAAAAGATCATTTTAGAAATTTAGAAAATAGAAGCATAGAAAGAAATGAGAACCAAAATGAATATTTATTTATCTGTTTTTAATTTTTTTTGCATCTTTCTATATGTAATTTTTTTATTATTTTGTAGTATTCTGAAATTACTAATTATATTTAAAGTACAACTACAACATCCATAGCTGATTTCCACTAATAGCAGGTCTAACATTACTATATTAGGGAACTTTTTGCCAATTTTAAGTATAGTGTTCAATTTAAGGTAAACTGTTTTAATTAATATAAAAATAATTTCAAATTATATCAAAACTCATTGTTTTTTTAATAATTTTTTGTATCCAATAATAGTTTTGTTATTTTACATGTAAAAAAGGTTAAAACTCTAGGTTTAACCAAGTTGTTAAGTGATTTTTGTTTGACTTTCAGACTATTTTTGCCTAAATTTTCAAATTCCATGTTTTACCAAAATTCCAGGTTATTTGGCAACCCCATACTGTACAGTGCATCAATATTTATAGAAAAAAGTTTAATAAAGCTGGGACTCACTTATAATTGTTATATAAAGCCCTCAAATAAATCATTATAAAAATTTTATTTCTACATTCTTCAAATTTTATTTGTTAAAATGAACATCATCTTAATAATTTTTAATCTATTGGTATTTAACCACTACCAACCTAAAATTGATAGACTTTTCTCGAAGTTTGTACAGTTGTGCTTCTTCAAGAAGTCCAAGTATTTCAACTTTTTTCTGTAGAAGTTTTCGTAGAAGTTTTCTGTAGAAGTTTCTGTAGAAGGAGGCCTTTGCATTTGACAAAGACAACCTTGTGGCCTGTTGAAAAAATAACCGTTTATAAGTTAGTAATATTTGTGTGTGCCACTTTACTTCAGTAGGTTCAAGTAAAAATTTTACACCCATAAAGGGTTCAAATATTTTTTTCAAGTCAACATTGACCTACATTGACATCGTCCAGGACAAGACGCTATATGGCATCTTTAGTGTGCAACTCAATACCTGAAAGGTTCTGCGTGCACCAGTTTCTAGAAGTAAGACAAAATATTTTGAGGTCATTTTTTGTCATTGAATAAACTATAAAAATTTGGAAAGCTCAACAACATTTTTTTTAAATAATACATAAAAAAAAGTTTTAATTCCAATTCTAAAATATTCAGTTCATATAATTTAGCAAAACATCAAAATTTGTATTGAAGCCAATGGCTAAATTTTTCTAATTATAAAATATTATTGTCTAGATTGAAACATGAAAACTCTTAAATAAACAATAAACAAAACTGCCTGAAAAATATTTAGAACCCAATCAAAGAATTAAGAGTAGGTTAATATTTTATTAAGTTTAATCAATCAAGACATAGTTTAAGTCAAGTGACAAACATAAAGCTTAACAGATATGTTCTATTACAAAATATATATACATATTCTCATGTTGATTTTTTTGATGGGATTATGTAAATTAATCATTTAGTGCCTTTTTGTTAGGTATGAAGTGTGGAGAAAAATTATTTGATTTTACCTTTTACAGTTGTTAACACTTGACTTATTTACCATTCTTAGAATTGACAAACATTATTTGCTTGCCAGCAAAAACGAGGAGGAAGTGTGCTTTACGTTATTTTAATAAATAATATTTAACTTGTTTTGAGTGTAATTAATTGTAGTAGTATTTAAAATTTAACTTTTGAATAATGCAGTTATTAAGTAACTATTGCAATAGCTTTGAAATCATTCTCACTATATATTTTAAGTATAATTAATAATAAATTCCATGATATACTTTTATTACATTATAAACAAAACAAATTTCATATACCATATTAGACTTTGTGATAAACGGAACTGTTTGATTAAAACAACAATAGTGTTTAAAAATCATATATGCTTAATATGTAAATAAGAGTTACCAGTATAAAAAAAAATACCTGAAATATATTAATCCAACTAAAGATAGTGATCTATTTTTGTTATAAAAGGAAAAAAACAATCAAATTGCAATTTATTAATTTTAAAATTAATAGTATTGTATTTTATAATAAAATTAAAACAGACATATTTTCAAGAAAATTTGGAAAACATTTCATTATACATTTAGCTAAAAAACTATGTCTAAAAAACACTAGTAATAATTAGGTGGACCAAGTGAGTTTCTACTCGAGTTAGTTATTAACTATAACAAATTTTACAAGTTATTACTCACCATTAAAAAGTTCATTGGCTACAGTGGCGACCAAACAACCAAGCAAATGATGGTGGGCATGATGAACCTGTGTGATTATTTAATCTCTATAAATAATATTGATTGTATTTTGAAGTCTTATAACACAAACTTCATAATAAATAGTTATTCCCTGCTTACCAAACTTCATAAGACAAGTTTTTGAATTTAAATTAAAAAGAAAAGAAGTTTAATTAAATTATTAATGCAATAAAAATATTTGCAATTGCAAAACTTTTGATGAACAATCAGAGTTGTGCTGAAATTTTAAATTTGGAGAGATTTAAGACAATTCAAAGTTGTTGTAACGTATTTGACTTAGTTAAAATGGAAGTTATATGAGTTTTAAATAGAAAACCTACCCTTTGTAGGTACAGGGTTGCCACTTGTTTTTTCATAATTTTTTCCAGGTTTTTAAAAGTACACATTTTTGGGTCTATTTTTAGTTTAAAGTTAAGAAAGTTAAGTTTTAGGTAAAAAACAGTGTTGAATAGTAATAAAAAAATGTTATTTATATGATAGATTTTTTAAGTCAAATTGAAATTTTACTACTGAACATATGAAAATTGTCAAAATTCCAGGTTTTTTACAAAATTTAAGGTTGTTTTGCCTAAATTGTCAAATTCCAGGTTTTTCCAGGATTCCAGGTAAAGTGGTAACCCTGTAGGTAAAACGAATTAAATTACAGTGTTGCTTTGTTTACTTTATGCTCTTTTTTATGTTTACATGTTTATACTTAATCAGTTTTAATAACTAGTAATTTGATTAATTTTGTGTAATTGACATTGTATGTAATTAATATTTGTTTATGATGATCACTATATGTTGCTATACGGGTTAAATTAATCTTTTATTTCTTACCATGTATCCACTGATGAAAATAGCATGAAGTATATTTAGATTTTTGCAATGAGTGTCTTTTATATATTGCCTAAAATTAATTTAACTTATTATTACTATTATTATTGCAAGTTTATCGTCCATACATGGACCTAGGCATCAAAATCCAGGCCACTTAAACAGAAAGACACATAACGAAATTAATCAAAAATTAAATAACACAAAAAGTTCATTGGTTAAAACATAACATATTCAATGTAATCTGTATATATATGTATATATATAAATTTGTATACTAACATAAAAAGTAAATTTTTAAACCACAAAATTATAATTATTTGCTCTTTGATTTAAAACGATCATTCATGAAAAATCTAAATGCATTGACTAACAACAAAAATAAAAACTTAAAGCCCCAAGCATATTAAAATAGACTGGCCAGATAAATAATCATTTAACATATTCAAAAAAGACTTACCATTAATGATTAAGCGCATAGGGGGATAAACACCTTTTTTTTTGAAATTTGATCTTGTTTTATATAGTTTTTACTAAGCTACAAGATGCATTTTACATATTTTAAAAATCAAATATAATTTTTGAGATATAGCCGGTCAAAGTTGGAGTCAATAATAGGTTCCTTATGGGAGGCGCAAACTAAAACGGCAAATAACTAGAAATCACTAAAAATCTATCTTCTTCTACGCTTTTTGTGATAACTACCTCAAATTTTCAGGAAATGTTCCTTGCAATATTTAGAAAATTCTTTCGGAACAAAATTTTAAAAAAATTAAAAATAAAAAAATTATAACAATAAAACAAAAAAAAACTTTTATTTTTATAAAATTTTTATTTTTTAATTTTTTTTTTAATTCTTTCCAACAGAATTTTCTTAATATCAAGGAACATTTCCTGATAATTTGAGGTAGTTATCACAAAAAACGTAGGAGAAGATAGATTTTTAGTGATTTCTAGTTATTTGCCATTTTAGACAGCTATGAACTTTGAATTGTGATAGGGTTTTTATTAATTTAACATGGGAGACAGAATCAAAAGCTTTTTTGATATCTGTATAGATTACTTTAGTAGATTTATTGCTTAAAAAAGACACCAAACAAGAGTGTAAGCAATCTAATAATTGAAAACAGGATGTTTGGTTAGGGTAAAAACCAAATTGTTACGGTTTTTTAAAAAAGATTATGTCATTTAAAAAAGTATTTTTATAGAAATAATATTTTCAAATATTTTGCAAAAGCTACTTGTCAAAGAAATTGGTCTGTAAATTAAAGGGTTAAATTTGCTTTCTTTTTTGTGTATTGGTATTACATATGAATTTTTTTATTGTTTTGGTACAGAAGATGTAGCCAAGGAACAATTAAAGATTAGTGATATTGAAAAAAATTATAGAACAAATAGTATGTTTAATAAAAAACGAAGGAACATTAAGAAACTAAAAATTTAAAATTGTGTATTTTTAATAAAAAACTATAATTTTTCAGTCTACCTTGCTCAATTTTATTTACTAGTATTTTACTGTGCAGAACTTTGAAAATAATTAAATATTATTTCTTTATAGCATATTGTTTGAGTTAGTGAATGCTTGCTATAGAACATATTAAATAAGTAAATTTAACTTTAATTTAAGAACCAATGTTAAATTATGAAAAAAAAAAAATTACCCACCCTACGCCCTTAATGCTAGATGTGATAAAGCTTATTCCAGGGTAACCATTTAACCTGAAAAAACCTAAAATTATAAAATTTAGATAAAAGTAATTTGGAAACAGCTGGAGTTTGATATCTTTTTAAAAGAAAAAAAAATCATTAAAATATAAACTTTGAAAAAATTTTCTTGAAAAATGAACTCAATTAAAAACTATTATACATAGAAATTATATAATATGTAAAATTCTATAAAACAAATTTAAAGTAGCATTAAAGTATCTTATAAATGATTGTATTTTATTTAATAATATTTTTGACCTTAAATTCATTTTTTTGATATAAAGAGCAGAAAAGCTTTACTTTCAAGAACCTGGATAAAATTGGAAAAACTTTAAATTATTTCTTTATAACTAGTGGTCATTCTGTTACTAACTTATAATCATCACAGAGAAAAAGTTAGCTTCAACATGTTTTTAAAAATTAAGCTAATATAAAATAACTAATAGTACATATAGTTTGAACTTAATAGGAAGAAAAAAAAATAGAATGCTCACAACTATGGTCAATGGATTTGTATGGAAAAAGAGCTTTTGGCCACTAACTTTACTTTTAATACTTAAACACTACAATTTAAAATAATTTCTTCATATAATTTTAGAACAAATAGGGTTTTGTACCTGCAAGAAGGTTACAAATATTACTAGTATAAGCATTAAGGGCATAATTTTTGTTAGTATTTGTTAGCATTTAATTTGCTAGTTTAGCATTAAATTGGCTTTTATATGAAAGCTTTAAGTACAAACTACGAGCCAGTTTTTCTACTTGAGATATTATATTTTTTGTAGAAAGTTTCCAATACAAACTTATGCGAATTTTTCAAGGTCTATTTTCATCGAAATTTTAAAATTAACTAGAATTATATTTTCTCCTTAATTTTTTGAGCTAGAGATTTCAAACTTTCAGGATATGTTCATTTCATAGTTTAAAAAACTTTTAATGTTGGGATTTAAAAAATATTGATAAATAAAAAAATAAATTAAAAAACCTCAAAAATAGACTTTTTTATTATAATTACTTTATTTTTCAAAATTATACAACTTGCTGCATTCAATCTTTTTAAAATTTAGTAATGGACTTTCTGTAAAAATTTGAAGAAGATTGTTTAAAAAATGAAGGAGAACATAGATTTTTAATGAAATAGTCTTTTTTTTGCTTTTTAAGTTGCTCCTTCCATTAGGAACCTATTGAAGTCACCGACTTTGATTGTTTATATCCCTTAAGTTAATTTGAATTTTTTTAACAGTTTAAAAATTTCTGATAGCTCAGATAAAACTCTAAAAAATATGATCAAGGTGGACTTCCCTAGGCCCTTAATTACAGGGTGGCTGATTTTTTAGAATCTTCAAGGATTTCAATTTTTTCCACTTTTTCAGAACTACATGGAATTTTGTCCCTTTTTAGCAGAAAATTAATTAAAAGTTAAAAAATTATTTATGTAAATATACTGTAATGCCACTTTAAATGTGTTATCTAACAAAAAACTTAAACAACTATAGAATTTTATTGTATTTGATAAACATTTCTTACTTAAAGCTTTGCAGGTTTTTTTTTTCAAAAAGTTCTAAACTCTAGGTTTCAAAATTAAATGGTCACCCTATTATTAACATGATAAAAACTCAGACAACTTTACTTGCTCATATGTTTTGAATATTAATACGATTTCAATTATATAAAAATAAGTTAAAGAGTTTTAATAAACTTGACTAATTTTTTCAAGTCGATTTGTACAGCTGAACTAATATATAAAGGAGAATAACAAAAGCTGATAAACAAAAATTAAAATTTTAAATTAACTTAAGTTTTTATTTGTCTATATTAATTATAATTGGATAAAGTTTTTTTCTATTAGTAGGCCTTTACTTCTATAAAACAATCTGGACTAATTAGTTATTAACTATATTTATACTAAATATAAAGTTTTTAGTAAATTTAAGTACTTTCTGATAATAGGTTAAGTACATATTTAACACAAAAAAAAGAGTAATAAATCAATAATAATTTACTAATAAATGAATGTTAGTCCTACTTTTTTGAAAACTTCTTTCTATCAACAGCTCTAGTAATGAATGCTACAAATATATTGTTGCTTTGGTAACTATCTAAAACAAAACGAAATTTCAATTAGTTTCAGATTTTAAATTTTTTATTTGAAAACATTATATATCAGGTCTGCAATATCAAGTTAAGTTATCAAAGTATGTATTTACAATTGAAATAGTAAAACAAAGAAAAAAATCGTAAAATTATTAGTGTAGAATTTGTTATTACCAGTAAAATTTTTTTTAAGTGAACAAACTAGGATAATAATGCAGTTAACTCTACCTCTGCGATTAATAAGGTAAGTTAGACTAAAACAGCTCTTTGCTCTTTAAACATTTTAAATCCTAAAATATTTACTTAAACAGCCAAAGTTAAACTTTTACTATTAGAATAAAAAAGAAAGATAAAATTTACAGAACTTTATTTGATTCTTTTAATCTATTTTTTAACTAACTATTTAAAAAATACTATATATAGTTAAATATTAACCGTTTCAAAACGTTTAATATCTCCTATTTTAAAATAATAAATATATGTATAAGAAATAAGTTTCTTAAATAAGCTTTCGTAACAAAGTAATAAAAGCTTACAAATAAAAACAAAATTGAATTTAAACTGACACTAAGTCGCTTTGTGACATAATGAGAATCACTGTTGGGATCCGGCACTAGCCTTGGGGCAGTGTTTCAATAAATGAAGTACTATAAGCTCGTCATGCTTGAAGAAAACAAAAGTCGCTAGAGTAATTTGAGTAAGGAGAAGAAGATTGTCAAAAAAACCTGAAATAAAATAATAAAATAGAAGTTCTTTCTACGTGTAAACTACTAACTTTGGAAAATAAAAAAAGTTTATAAACAAGTTTTGACGTGTTTAGCAGCGATTTAGTAAATAGAAAACTAAAATTATTTAGTTCATTTAAGTTACATGACATATTTAACTTAGAAATAAAGTAAAATAAATTATAAATATTGAAAATTTACTGATTAATTTTAATTATTTTAGTAAACGATTTGCAGAACATGTTTATAAACAATTTAAAAAGTATGTTCACTTCTGAATACATTTTTTGACCACAAAACAAATAGACACGTGGAAATTTTTGGTTAAATAAAACAGTTTTATGCGGTTTTTATAGCATGATTTTAATATTAAAAGTGTTAAATTGAGCTCAACAGTCTAAATAAAATAATTTAAACTTATTGCTTAGCTTAACTAAAAAATAAAATTCTAAGATGCAGATGATAACATTTAGAATTATCCTAACCAATAAAGTGCATCAATAAGATTAATTATAAAAAAATGTTGGATGTAAAAAATGGCAACAGTTTAAAAACTTTATTTTAAGCTTAAAGAATTACTGTTTAAGTATTACATAAATGTAAAATATTTTGAAAACAATTTTATAAAAAGTAAGATGTTTAGTGAAAACAGAGATAAAAAAAAAAAGTGCATGAGCAGAAAAATTTATGAACATTTTAAAATTTGAAAACTTGAATTTTTAAGAAAACTTATACAGACTATTGTTTAAATATCCAAAAAAAAAAAATCTAATAAAGGCATTATTATACTTTTTTGCCAAGTTTTGTAATATATTTTTATTTATCATATTGACGAAAAACATGTACATTACAGCTTTTAAAATGTCATACTTTTAATCATACTTTTAAATAAAATTAAATCTATACAACAATTTTTTTAAGGTACAAAATTTAAAAGGATATAAAACAAACTAGTTTAAAAATTGGAAACTAATAAACTGTAATTCTATTATTAAACTTTATTGAAGTAAGTAAAAAAAAAGTAAAAATTGTTATTGGTGAAAAAAATTGTTGTATATATCCTACTCAAGAGCAAAATTTAAATAAAGCTTGATTTTGAAACGAAAAAAAAAAATTTAACACAAAACTGTATAATTATGTAAAAAACAAACCGTTTATATCTATTTCTTTTAGTTTAAAAACAGTTGTTTTGTTCTATTAAAAACAGCGGCGACTCATGTCTTTTTGTTGGAGACAATCATGGTTGAGTAAAAAAAGCCTAGTTTAAAACATTAAGATAAAGCTCATAATAGTTTTATTAAGAAAAAGCATATTAAGAAATAAACAATTTTTAGCTTTTAATTTTTAGCAAGACTTTCTTGAACATAATAAATTAAATACATCTTAAATGAAACATAAATAAGTATCTGTAAAAAATAATTTTTATTATTTTATTTATAAACTTATAATAGTAAGCTAAATTTTTTTTCAAGTATTATGATACACATAAGTTTATTTAAAGCTAGCAGTATAGCAGAGTTATTAAAAAAACATGTATTAACAAATTAAATTAGTTTAACTGAAATATGTAATAAAGCATTAAAATTTTCTATTAATTATGTTAAGATTCTGCTAAAAATTTATAATCTTATTTTTTAAACTGTTTTTTTACATTGAAAAACCTACAAATCCTTTGCATAAAAAGCTGAAAAACAAAAAAAAAAAAAAACTTTTTTTTCCACGTTTATCCCTAACCAACCTTACTTAGACATAAAAAAGCAAATCTAAGTATTTAGTTTTATGTCATAATCAAAGTATTAACATAAAAATATATATATTTGCTGACTCAGCAAATATGAAAAAAATTTTCACGTTTTAAGCTACCCGAAAAAAAGTACATTGCGGACAGCAGATTCTTGTTGTGAGCCGCAGTTTGCCGACCTCCTCTAATATATGGTATACATAATATTTAGTAATTAATAAACTGTTTAGTTTAAATATATTTATAGCTTTATAAACTAACAGCACCAAATAAAAACAAAAGTTTTGAAATCAATCTTTTCAAATCAAAAAGCATTGTGTTTTTATTTATTTACTTATTCATTTAAAACAAAAACAAGTAAAAACAACTAATTATATACTTTTTTACAGAATGTTAAATACAATTTATTTATGCAAAAATATTGTAGGTAATAGTGAAGAAAATTTCTTTGTTGTTTATTTAAAATTATGTTTATTGAAGTTTAAGTTTATAGATATAAACAAACATTTTTTATAGTTCACAACAGTAAAAATAAACTTTTACTCCAGTCTAAATCTAGACTAATGAATATGTTAATGATATGATCGTTAACTTTTCGTGTTGAATAAAACTTTATAGATAGTTCGTAAAAACATTTCTTTAAAATAATTTCACAGTTCTATAACTTATTAGAAAATAAGGCTTGTTTGTAATGTAGGTAGGTAGATTTACAAAGCATTAATTTTTAGGTTCAATATATATCTTTAATATTTTTAAAATTGTAACAAAAAGAGTTTTTTTACTAAGTGCGGATAGTATTTTTTAAAGTTTTAGTCAATGTTGTTTTACATTTAAATTTTATACTAATCAGTTGTCTTTCCCCTTAAAATTGAATAACTAAAACACTTAAGTATTAGATACGTTTAGAAAATAAAAAAACAAATCTTTATAATAGTTTAAACTTTTTTTGAATGAAAACAGTTAATTTTTATTTGAATAATTTTAATATATATTTTTATTAGATACTTATATATGTATATATATATCTAAGTTTGTCACTAATCTTATTTAGTAATTGATTGTACCTAGTTTTGTAATCAAATACGTACTCAAAAAATATGTGATAAAAAAAATAAGTTAAATTATATGTTTTAATTTTTTCGCTGTAAAAATAGTTAGAAATCTAACTTAATTTTAAATAAAATTTGAATTGGTTCATTTTTGGGTAAAACCTCTATAGTTAATATACGAAATGATATAAGAACAATCGACTCTGAATTGCTATAACACGTAGGCAACTATTTATATTTGCACCAAATTCTCCAATTGAGTATAAAACAATATTATGAAGAATTGTAAAATCACAGCTATAAAATTAAAAAAATTAAAAGTAAAAGAGGATAACATTCTTACACCAACTTATGAGTAATATTATTTTAACAATCTTATAGTTAATGGTTTTAACAAATGGAAATGAAAAAGTTTACGTCTTTATTTACTGTAAATTATTGTTGTGTTGTGTGCTGCACTCTATCCAGGGTTGCCACTTGACCTGGAAACTTGGAGAAACCTGGAATTTAAGCAATTTTGAAAAAACCTGGAATTTTGAATAAAAATCACTAAAAGAACTTGGAAAAACCTGTAATTTTCAACAATTTTAACGTGTTGAGTCGTAAAATTTAGTTTTCTAATAAAAAATCAAACACATTTTAAGTAGCTTTACAGTGTCTTTTTAATGTTTTTATACTATTTAACACAATTTCATACCTTAAACTTAACATTAAACTAAAGATATACCAAAAAATGTTTACTTTTATAAACTTGGAGGAAATTTTAAAAAACTAGAAAATTTTTTGAAAAAGAGAGTGGCAACTCTGTTTTTTACTTTAACTTCATTATCACTCTTACCCCTTACCCTCGGTTGGAAGCTTTTTTTTTTCTTTCAAGTATTAGTTTTTATTTATTTATTTTCTTTGTTTTTTTTTAATTTTTTTAAAGTTATTTTTTACTTTTATTTATACTATCATTGTTACCCCTAAACCTTACTTGTAGGTTGGTAGTTTTTTTTAAATTATTAATAATTTTTACTGTTTTTTTAATAGTGTTTAATAGTTATTTTTTATAAACTTATATTAGACCTACTATTATAAAAAAAAATATTATAATGTAAAAAATTTCCTCTGAAAATAGAAAATTTAATAAATATATACTGGTTCCTAAGCTAATATGGATAACATAAAATCTTTATTTAGTTATTTTGCATAGAATCAAATTGCTCATACATTTACTATAACTACTCTAAAAAACTGGTGGGTAATTGAAATTTTTGAACACACTGAAAAATTGAATCTTATTATTCTTGCTTAGAGCTTCAGTTTCAATTATATATAAATCTATTTATGGTAAAATTTATCTGTTGTTTAATGAATGTACTATTACAAAGCTTATTGGTTTAAAATCAAAACAATTTTAATCTAGAATAAGTATTAGGAGATAGTGTACAAGATTTGGTTTAATGTTGTAGGCAAATAGCTGTTGTATTAAAAAAAACAATTTAAAGCTGTTGTATAAAATAAATAAAAGTAAAGCAATATTTGTTGCCTGTATTAGGCTTGCAATCTGCCATTAACTTTTAACATTTTTGGTTAACAGAAAATCAAACCAAGTGTTATGCACATTTGAGTTCAATTAGATTTCTGGTTTTCAAAACGGTTTTTGGTTTATTTTTCTGTATTTACTTTCCAGAGTTTTTTAGAAGTTAGGTAAATTGAAGTGTGTTTAATTTTTTTTAAGGTCAAAAATAACTTTAAAAATTGAGTTATTTTAAACTACATGCAAATATTAAGGACATAGGAGATAAATAACCTTTTGTTAAATTTAATCCTATTTTATTGAGGTTTAACTAAGCTACAAGTTGCTTTATACAGATTGTCAAAAGTGAAAAGTATTTTTTTTGAGATTTAGCCAGTCAAAGTGGAAGATTACAATAGGTCCCTTATGGGAGACACAAACAAAAATGGCAAATATCTAGAAATCTCTAAAAATCTATCTCCTCCTAGGTTTTTGAGATAATTACCTCAAGCTCTCAGGAAATGTTTTTTGCAATAAACTTTTTTTTGTTTTTTAGTCAAAAAAATTTATTTTTTTAACAGATTTTTTAAAGTATTGCAAGAAACACTTATTAAAAGCTTGAGGTAATTGTATCAAAAGATGCAGGAGAAAATAGATTTTTAGTGTTTTTTTGCCTTTTTAATTTGTGCCTTCCATAAGGAGCCTATTGTAGTCTTTGGCTTTGACCAGCTATATCTCAAAAATTGTTTTGAATTTTTAAAGTTTGTAAAAAAAAGCAACTTGTAGCTAGCTTAGTCAAAATTCAACAAAGTAAGATCAAATTAAGAAAATAGTGATTCACCCCCCTACACCCTTAAAATGCACATATTTTTGCTTACTGTTTTTACAACTCTTTATAGGTATGGTATAGAGCAGGGTTTCCCAAACTTTTTACTCAAAAAGCTCCTCTTAAAGAAATTAAAAAAAACTATAGTCCCCTCCAACAAGATTTCTCCTAGAACTTCCACTAAAACCACCTAAGACCTTTTTTGCTCTTCATCATCAACTTCAAAATATCTAGTGTAATTTTCAAATCAAGACCTCATGGCCCTCTAAATTTCGGTAATGGCTCTCAAGGGGGCCATTGACCCAGAATGGGAAACACTGGTAAAGAGTTTTTACAAAAATAAAGATGTTTAAAAATTGGTTTGATATGTATATGTTTTTTTTGAAACAAATTATATTTTATGACAGCATTGCCACACACTCAGGCTACTATGGAACACTCTGCTATTTAGAACTTTGAAAATCTCAAGCTGACTCAGGTTGACTTTTTTTATGTAAAAATTCAACCTAGTTTAAATATTTCTTGCTGAATTTTGGCTAGTTTTTTAACTTTTGATATTTACTTTCTTAAAGTTTCTGTATTTATCAACATGGTTGCCACACAAATAGGATAACTTAGAATATTATGAAACTTTTTAAAATATCAGGATACTGAAATTTTAAATTTGTCTTTTAAACTCAAGGATAATTTTAAGTTTTCTTAAATTTTCTGGACATTTTTTTTTATATTTTAATATGGTTTAGTTTCAGTATTTTGTAATTTTTATTATTTTGCTGAAATAATTTTTATTGATTTTGATTTTGAAAAACTTTCAATTTTTTTTCGAGAATTTTTAAAAAATTTGACACTTGTCGGTTACTCAGGACATTTTTTTGTCTAAAAAAGTGGCAACCCTGTCAAAATAATTTTCTGTTACTTTTAAAGTTTAAAAATCAAGTACATTAAATAGTTTAAAAAAACTCAGTTAACACCAGAAAACAAAATAAATACATTTTGTACAAAAACATTTCTCAAGTTATGGATTTATTTAACTTCAATAATCTTAAAATTAAAGAGTTTTTCCTGAATTTAGTTATTCAACATTTAAAAAAAAATAAGTTGGAATTTAGAAATTAACATTAAGGTACAATAAAAAGATTATAATATAAGTTGGAATGAAAACAACAATAATCTTGCTTGTTATTAAGACATTTTTAATCCCTGGTATTGTACATGAACTAAATAAAACCTAAAAGATTCCTGTGAAAACAACCTTAAATAAAAAAGTTGTGAGTGTTCAAAAGTGTCTTTCTACTCAAAAAATAATCTTTTAAACTTAATGTAAATGTTTTAATTTATATAAATCAAAATTTAACAACTTTTGCAAGGTTTCCACATACTTGATCTACTAAACATAACTCTGGCTTGTTTTGATGTTTTAAAATGCATAACATCAAGTCTTTATTATTTTGCCTAAAAGTTAAGGTTTTATTAAGTTCATGTGTTTTATTTTTATGTTTTTAGGTATCTAACTTTTTTAAAAATTTATATTATTAATATTTTATTTCAGTTTTCTTATAATCTCAGGCTATCTTGATGTAAATCAGGCTAATTTTTTGTTCTTTCAGGCTGAATTTCTTTGCTTAAAAGAGTGGCACCTTGATAATTCTTTTTATGTATTACTAAGTAGTCATGCTTGATTAACTGTATTTAAATCAGTTTTATTTAAATAACTGCCTAAATTTAAAAGAATGTTATTCTGGCTACTATTAAAATTGGCAGTTTTGATGTTATGCATTAAAAACTGTTGTAAAATTGTTAGGTATTATTTAATTTTTTTAATTTCTTATTGCTTGTAACTAATCAGGAACCTTAATTTTTATTATTATTCATATACAGCTGTATTCTAGTTAGGAATTCCATTGAATAATTTGTAGCTAAGAAAACTAAAAATAAATGCTTTATATATAAAATTTTTACATATTTAATACAAATGGAATATAGTTGTGAACTTATTTTATAAGTTTTTCTGATGAATTTAAGAATTAATGTTATAGGTGTATAAACATTTTAAGATAAGTTAAGTGAAGTGTTACTAATTTTTAGTTGCTTTACTTTTTTAATACTCTAAAGCTACAGTATTGATTTGCTAAAAAATATTTTTTGTACCTCTCATCTACTTCCAAAATAAAAGAACTACAAAGGGGAAAATATAAAAAGTTAACTGATATCTTTAGTTGTACTTTCTACTTTTACCTGTTTAATTCTAAGCCTAGGTAGTTTTAAAAAAATTAATAGAATTATTATTTTTTTAATTTATGTGCTAGATGTAAGTTGAATGGTTATATCCATTGCTAGTATAGCTGGTTTTAGAAAGTTTTTTATTTATACTTATTAAAATTTTAAATTTGTTTGCTTTGAGCACATTTTAAATTTTAGTATGTGGTACACTTTTCTACTTCTTTTTAGCCTCACTCATAATGTCCACATTAGTATTTCATTGGTTTGTCATTTGCTTTAAAAAATTTATAAGTGGGGTATTTGTGCACAGTTGTTGTTTATTATAAGACATCAAATTATGATTTTATTATGAGTTTAAAATAATTTGAATAAATGAAAAATGTACTAGTCTGCAAGTTTTATAAAGACCATAGAAAGGTAAAGAATTTTTGCATGTTGGTCTTATTTAAAGGATCTTCAATTTAGCTAACAGTTGCTTTTTACACTTATGTAAAAATTAACTTATTTTTTGTCATTAGAGAGTACATAGTTTAAACGTACAATAGATTTTTTACAGTTGGACTAAAAAAAAAAAACGTAATTATCAAAATCTATCTTTAACAGTTTTCAAGCAATTGTTTATAAACTTTTTGATATCTTAACTCAATAATAATCACTTGTGTTGCAAATTTTATTTTAAGTTAAAGCAAAAATTTTTTCTTCTGAAAAATGAAGTAACTAATAATTTTTTAGCTTTGATCATAATATTCCTAACTTTTTTAATCTGTTAATTAAAAGAAATATAATTTGCTATATTTTTATGTTTTATGCAAATACATTTGCTAAAAATATCTTTTAGTGGTTAAATAATTAAAGCCTTCACATAAGGGCAAATTTCAATTTTTGTAAAAGAATATTTGACTTTTCCATTGCCTTAATTTAAAGTCTAAACTTGTTATATATATATTTTACTTTGTTATCTAAAGTTGAAAATAATAACCTTTAGATATTATATAAAATAAAATGGAGTTTTTAGCAAATCAGTTTGGAATTAGTTTGAAAAATTTAAACAGACGGCAGCAGGTAAGAATTATTTTTTAGCAGTTTCAGTTTTAGGTTGAACTAAAATTTATTAAGCGTACTTATCTAATGTAACATTATTTATTGTTAAAACTTCTTAATGTTATTTTTAATTGTTTGACATTTTTATTTGCTCAAAGAGTTTATCATGTTTAAATATTTTTTATAGCTTGAAAATAATGACAAATGTAAGAAACTTAAGTTCAATCTTATGTCAATTGTTTGATTAAGAATTTTTTTATACTTGAAAAAAGAAAATGAATTTATTCTAAAATACAAGTTAATTTTGAAGTTTTAGTATTATAGTAAAGGTTTTTCATTAGTTATATATTTTTTATACTAATATTGGTTAAGAATATTGTAAATAATGCTGTAAATTGCTGAACTAATTTAAATAAAATGTGTTTAATCAAACTCTAAAATAAAAAAAATTCAAATCTTCTTAAGTATAGTTAAAATGTGTTTATTTAACAAGTTTTTAAACCACTTAACAATTTAAAACTGACTTTTCAAAATCTAGCTGTTATCTGCTGTATATTTCATGAACTAGAAAGAATAATACTTGATTTTGCTTAGCTCAAATATTTTATTCTAAACAAACTTCTTTCAGTTTGATTACTTATTTGATGGTATAGAGCATAAAATGTTTATATGTTGTCTTGGGGATCTGCTCAGTTCCAGCCAGTGCATAATTCCCACCCAAAGCAAATTCAACCCAATCAATTCAGAAAACCACTTGTTGACCAAGGGTAAGGGTTAGGGGTAAAAGTAAAAAAATAAAATGTAATAATAGGAGAAAAAATAACTAACAAAGGGTAAGGGTTAACAGTGATAATAATAAAAATGATAATTTAAAGTTATGAGTGGGATTTGATTTGGTTTGGAATTGATTTGAGTGGGAATTGAGTGTGGGTGTAAATTGTGAGTAAACCATTGTCTTGAACCCAAATTAAACAAAACTTTTTTCTTAAAATTGTCATTTAACTTTGTCTAGCCAAAACTATTAGCATAAATATTAGTCTCAGTTGAATTTTTGTAGACAAAAAAGTGAAATATATAAAATTTTTTTTGCTAATCATTTAAATAATAACATTACTTCAAGTTTAGGTAATGCTTTTAGATTAGAATTATCAACTATAAACTATTTTTATAAGTTTGTATTTTATTTTAAGTGCTTAAGTTTAATTTTTTTTCAATATTTTGGAAGTTATTTATGTTTACATTAACCACTTGACTTATTTTGTTAATTTAAGATTACTTTAAATTACACAACAGGCAGTATAATGTACTAAATTTTTGTAATAACATTTATTATTTAAAAATCCTGTGGTTAACATTTTTTAAAGCTTTGTACAGTAGAAAAAAAAACTTTTAAACAAAACCTTATTTTTCATTACTTTGTACTTATTATCTCTAAATTGAGAACTACCAATATAGGTTCAAAAGTTAGGTAATATAGATTGCACACTTTTTAAGTAGTCTTGAACCCTTTAAAAAAGTACTAAACACAATGTACACAAATGTCCTATTTTAATTTACAACACAAACTATGTTTTTGAAAGAAGTTTTACTTCCACTATTTTACCAGGTGTGCTACCAAGTGCTGGATTTGCTGATGACAGTTGCCACTGCCTATATGATATTGGAAGGCGCCAGATACATGACTAGTTGCAAAACACCCTTTACTACTGTTACAAGGTTTTTAAAGTTGAACATAAGTAATACCATAACTAATGGTCAGATTTTATATTAATCATATTGGTTGTAAAACTTGCAAGCTTAGTATTACCATTATTGTTTTGATCTTTCGTATAACCCATCTTATACAAAGCAGTTTTAAGGCCATAGGGGGTCAAATTTTTTTTTATTTTTACAAAAATTAACTTTGGCTTTTATATGAAAGCTTTAAGTACAAACTACAAGCCAGTTTTTATAGAATTTAAAAATATCATTTAACTTATGAGGTATTTAATTTTTTGTAAAAATTTTCCCATATAAACATATAGACCGTAAATTTTTCAGTATCACTTTTTTTGGAAATTTTAATTTAACTAAAAATCTATCTTCTCCTTCATTTTTCAAGCAATCTTCTTTAAATTTTCAGGTAATGTTCCTTACAATAAAAGAAAAAAACGTTACTTTAGAATTTTAGTGAATTAAGATAATAAAAATTTTATCACAAAAATTAAAAAAAAAGTGTTTTTTTTTTCAAAAAAAAGTTTTACAATTTTTTTTTTAATTCTAACGTAACGTTTTTTTGTTATTGTATAAAGATTAGACTGTAAAAGTTTAAAGAAGATTGCTTGAAAATTTTAGGAGAAGATAGATTTTAAATGAAATAGTCTTTTTTTGCTGTTTTAGTTTTGCCTTCCAATAAGGAACCTATTATGTGGCTCAACTTTGACTGGTCATATCTCAAAAATTAATTCGAATTTTTTAAAACGACAAAAAGCTTCTTAAAGCTTAGATAAAACTGTATAAAATAAGATCAACTTGTAAAAAACATAGTTTACCCCCCCTATGGCCTTAATTTAAAACCTACCAAAAAAAAAAAAGTTAAAGAGTTCTACAAAAAAAGGGTTTAAGCTCTCTCCAAAAGCTGATCTTATAACTAACTAATTTTCCATCCATGTACAGACAGTAGTTATTATAAATTAATAAAAACTATAAGATAAAGTGAAAAGTTTGTAATTTATTTTCACCAACATTTACTTGACTTTAAAATGTAATTTTGCTTTGAAATTATAAGTATGATTTTACAATATTCAAAATATATTTTAAAAGTTTCACATACTCTCAATTGTCATTTTTTAAAATGTCTAACATGAAAACGTTTATTGTTCATTTTCTGAAAATTTAAAGTATCACTTCAAGTTAATCTCTTAAGTTTTTAAGCTAAGTACAGGGCAGTCACTGGTAAAGTTAAGTCAGTTTTCTTAAAAAATTGGAAAAAGTCAGGCAAAGTCATTTTTTTGGTCAAAATGGCAAAAAGTCCGTTTTCTTCAGGTCAAAATGTCAGAGTTTGTCAGTTTTAATTAACAAGATTTCTTAATTTTCAAAGCCTTAAAATGGTAAAAATTTAATAAAAAAGTCTTTAATAAAATTAGACTAAAATTGCAAAAATTTTCTAGAAACATGTTAATTACAAATTTTTTGTTTAAATTTTATTTTTTGTCTTGCAAAACTAATTATAATTTATTTTGAGATAAAAAAAAAAATTGCCATTAGTTTAACATATATGACACTTATAGATTATTTGCAAAGAGGTAAGCAGTGAAAAAAAAACCTAGTGCAGTGCAAATTTTTTATAAATAAGTTTGTATTGTTTAATTTGTATTCCAATAACTTATTATTACACCTATCTTTTACTGACCTCAGCAGCTAACCAATAGAAAGTTTGTAGCTAAGAATTACTAGTCTGAATAAAAAACTAACCTGATAGAAAGTTTTTATTTTGGTTCAAAAATATGTATTGAATAAGAAGTGCGCACTTGTCAAAATTTGTAAATATTATAAATACAAAATTATTTAGATATGCGTACTCAAATTGCATATTTAATTGAAATGCGTAATTAAAACGAGTATCTAAAAGGAAGGTGAAAGTAAGGTTAATTTGGGTCAAAATCTTGAAAATTCAGGCTAAATTTACAAAAATTTTGCGTGGCACTCCTGTTAGTATCTTTTACTTTTAGAAGCTACTTTTATTATGATGAATTGGTAATTTAAAAACATCTTTTTCCAAGTTTTTTTTAAACTAACTTTGTTGATTTTGTTAAAATTTAGTTTAGTTATTTAATTTTTAACCCCAATAATAGATAAAAATTGTACACTATTAATATTATATTGATATAAACATGTTCAAAAATAAAATTTTGTTATCTTAAGTTACTAATATATTTCTTAAGTGTGTATATAGGTTAAGAAAATTTCATGTTACAATATCTAATTTTTTACCTAAAAAATCTTAATCTTTGTAAAACAGTTATGTTTTTTATATTGCTATAAGTTATAATTTATAGAAAAAGTAAATAGTTGAGTTTTGTTTTTAGTGGAAGTATGGAGCCTGCGCTTTACAGAGGTGATTTTAATTTTCTCACCAATTACCATGGAGACAAAATTCAAGTTGGTGATATTATTGTGTTCAAAATTGACGGCAGAGATACTTCGATTCTTCACAGGGTAATTGAAGTACATGAAAGGTTTATTGTTTGTTTGAAAAAGGTTCATATATATTTTTCTTTTTGCATGATATATTTATTTTGCATTAGTTATGATAATTAAAAGCGTTAAATGTTTTAGGAACTTTTTTTTTGGAATCCTATATTAAAAACCACACATTAGTTGAATTAACTAAGTTTTGTTAGTAATTAAGTTTGTTGTTCTTAAATCAATTTTGTTAAAGATTTTCAAAGGATTATATGTACAAGATTTTAAAATAAATTCACTTAAATTAAACTACTCTACCCACAACATGGTTTAAAATTTGAAAAAAGTTATTAAGCTGCATTTGTAGGCCATGAAGTAAAAAGTACACCACAAACAAAAACAAATTCAGTTTATAATTTTTTGTTTGAAATGGTAAGATTTATTGTTGACAAAAATTGTTCATACTGCTTGGATCATTAGACCACAAGCTCTATTTAGGCTTAAATCCGGCTTTTGTTCTTATTGTAATCTTATCAGTGGTCATAACTGCATAAAGTTGTAGTTGTCGTGGTATAAAATTATTTAGTTCGAAAGTAATTTTAATAAATGTAAAAGAATATCTCAAAAGCTAATAAATATCAATATATATTTTTTAAAAACTGGCTTGTAGTTTACACTTGCTTTCATATATGAATAAATGTTAATTTTTGTAAAAAAAAATAAAATGTTGAACTCCCAATGCCTTTAAGTAAACTCTGATTAGAAAAAAAAAATTAAAAAACAGATTGTTTTTCCTTTATATTAGCAGTTTGCTCTTCAAAAGGATGGTTGAAAAATAAATACTTAAAAGGTTTTATTTTCTAAAAGATTGAATGTTATTTGTACTTAAAGAAGGGAAAACTCAAGTTATATTTAATCTGCTCAGTGGCATAATTTTATTTAATTTTTGTAAAACATTAAACAAACTATATATAACTAAAAAGACCTATTAAGTTTCTATTGAAGATTCAATCTTATGAGAAATTTTAATAATTTAAAAGTAATTGCTGTCATTGTTCTAGGTATTATAAATGTTTCAAACACTTAAATGGTATTTGTACATATATTTAATACAAACCCAACAGTAATAGTATATAAGCGTTCTAAAACTTAAGATTGTGTTGTTCATGATATTTAATTTGTCAATATCATAATTGAAGTATGTCATTAATTAGCTAGTTATAGGGTTGCTACTTTACTTGGAAAAACCTGGAGTTTATAACAATTTTAACATTTCAAGTAGTAAAACTTCGATTTGACACAAAAAATCTATCATATAGATAAAAAAACTGTCGTCATAAAATTTTTTTTATTATAAAATACATTTAAAATAGCTTAATAGTTTTTTTTTTCAATGTTTCTAAGCTGTTTAACACAGTTTCTTACCTTAAAGTTAATTTTAAACTAAAAATAGACCCAAAAATGTCTACTTTTAAAAACATGGAGGAAATTTATAAAACCTGGAAAAATTTTGAAAAAACGAGTGGCAACCCTGTAGTTAATAAAATTAGTATTACCTCACAAACTTTAAAAATGTTTTCATTTAAACAGCCACGATGGAAAGATTAAGTATCTCACAAAAGGGGACAACAACAAATTCGATGACAGTTTTGGTTTGTACAACAAGGGACAGTTCTGGCTGGAGCATGATCACGTGATTGGTAAAGTAAGGTTCACAGTGCCCTACGTTGGCATGCCAAGCATCATCGCCAAGGAGCTTTTCGCGAGCCTCTTACAGTTGCCTTTGTTGACGCGAAAGAATTTAAAGTGAAGTTGCCAGAAGATCCATGATCTTTAAGTTTGATTTCAGATTTGAGGATAGATTAGGCATTAGTTATTTGTTCTTAACAAGTATTTTAACATTTAATTATGTTTATTATGATAAGGTACATTTTCTACAATAAACTAAGATTTTATAACTTTGATTGTATTAATTTACTAGTAATGATATATATATATATATATAAGGTTTATTTTAAACAATACAATATTGTTTAAGCTACTTAAGGATTGTATAATTTTCAACAACACTTTAAGTGGTTGTAATAAAACTAAGTCTAAGTTTATTTATTAATTGTTGTTTTTTCAACAAATGATGACGCAACTTCTTTTTATTTTTAAAAATTATTAACGAAAATAAATAACCTTCGAAGATTCTGATACTTATATGCTGAAATCTGGAAAAGCATGTAAAAGCTTCGTAAAAACACAAATTCTGCAAACTTACGAAATCTGTAAACGGCAAAAATATTCTGCGCAAACTTGTGATATATTTAGTGTTGTTAAGTGATGCATTACTAGTGATTAAAATACAAGAAAAAAATTTATTTATTATTTTTTATAACTTAATATTCTTAATCAAAACTAAAATTTAATCATTTTAACTAACAATGTAAATATTTTAGCATATAAATAGATGTTATAAAAAAGTGGCCTATAACTTAGTTAATAATAACACACAGTGTTAGATCATGGGTCAGCAGAAATTCGGCTGTTATAATCAAACAATGAAAAAAGTTTTGGGCCACAGATTTAGTTTTAGTTTTTACGGTACATAACAGACCCGAAATATCTAGTTTATTTTTCGAGATTAACGTAAATTGTACCTTAAACTTTTTATCTTCCTACTTCAAACAGCAGAATATTTAGCTTAAGCTTAGACATTTTCTTTCACGAACCACATTAACATCTTAAAGGGCAAGAGTTTTTCCTTTCATGGGACGCATACCATTTGAAAAATAAAGTACCCTCCTAATGGCAGCATTTTACCGACTCTTGTACTAGATGATAAAAATATGCCTTATATTAATTTAGATTGCATTGTATAATAACTTCTGAAGTAAAATGTCATTCTAATTTACTGACTATACAAACTGTCAAATGACACTTATATAAACTTTTATAGTTTTGCATGTCTGAAGCCTAAATATATTGTTATTTAGTAAAAGTAAAAACTTAACTGCACTAAATCACTTATTTCAATTTACAATTAAACTATTAAGGCCAAGAAGGGTCCAATTTTTTTTCAAGTTATTTTTAAATTGTTTACAAGTTAAGACAAACATAAACTGTTTCACTAAAAGTCTATCTTCTTTAATTTAAACTAATCTTCTCAAGTTTTATTAAAAGCCTATAAGTAATACTTAAGTATTTTAAATATAGGATTTTTTTTGTGTAAACCTTTTTTCTATAGTCAAAAATTAAAAAAAAAAGAATTCTTGAAATTTTTTAAGGAATTTTTACTAAAATCTTTAGGACAATTGCTTAAAAAATAAAGCATAAGATGGATTTTAGTGAATTTTTAAGTATATGAGAAACATTGAAGTTCATACTTATTATCGCAAGTTTTTCACAACAACGACTATATATCTAAAGTTATTTAATTTTTTTATGTAAAATAAAAACTTAATTATAGTTTATACTTTAAGCTTTCATATGAAAGACGGTATATCAGTATTTTAAAAGTACTATGAAAAGAACTTTAAAAAGCTTCAATAAAAAATATGATAAAGGTTCCAATGAAATAAAATGACTTTAAATAGCTATATATATTTAAATAGTTTTATCATTAATTTTTAACTATTGAGCAGGGTTCGCAAAAAAACCTAAAATCCCGGAAAAACTTGGAATTTGATTATTTAAGCAAAAAAAAACTTCAGTATGATAATTTTTTTTTGAAAAACACTTGTATTTTAAACAATTTTTACATGTAAAGTAATGAAATTTTGATGACTTACAAAAAATCTGTTATGAATTTTTTTTTTTGTGACATATGAAATTTTATTTGCTTTAAAACACATCTTTAATATTTTATTTTATACTATTTAGGACAGTTATTTACCTTAAAGCTTGTTTTATACGATAAAAGGACCAAAAAACAGTTCAAAATCTTGTAGAAAATTTCAATAACCCTTACTAAAACACATATTCTCTTTTTAAGTTTAACCTTTTACTCAAAAGGATACTTAAAAAACTTGCAATAAAACCAGAAATTCTGGAAGAATTTTCGGAAAAAAATCATACAATTTACTATTAAGCAACAATAACAAACAGTTTTGTTTGCAAGAGTATTCCAATTTTTAGATAATACCTAACTTTTTTTTCAATCTTATTCGTTGTTTCTTTGTATATGCTTGGCAAAAATGTTCTGAATTAAACCTATTTTTAGTGTTTATCAAAACAGTTCAGTCCTTCCTCACTTTTCCAGCCCTGAAATATCCGGTTCCTCAATTATTTGGCCGGTTTAATTTGGGTAGTAAATTTATTAAATTGAGCTAAATTTAATGTTTTAATTAAAATACATGTGTAATTTGATTTCATTGGCCAAGCAAGCAGTTTATAATAGCGTCATTCTTAAAAGAAATATTTATAATGTTATAATTCATAGTTTTCTGCTATAACAAATATATATAAACCGAGGGTTACTTCAAACGTCCAATTTTGTATCGATGAAACCGGATTGTACTTTAGAATGCTGCTAGCAAATACTTAAGCATCGATATACAACCGGCCGAATCTAAGAAAAAAACACTTTTTTCACAGTTTGATCTTAATTTATATAGTTTTCACTAAGCTACAAGATGTTTTTTACAGATTTAAAAAAATAAATTTAACTTTTGAGATATAGCCGGTCAAAGTCAGTGGCAGCAATAGGTTCCTTGAGATAACTGTGTCAAATTTTCAGGAAATGTTCCTTGCAATACTTAATTTTGAGGTAGTTATCTCAAAAAACGTAGTAGAAGATAGATTTTTAGTGAAATAGTTTATTTTTGCTGTTTTAGTTTTTCCTTCCTCTTTGACTGGCTATATCTCAAAAAATGTTTTGAATTTTTAAAATCTGTAAAAAGCATCTTGTAGCTTAGTAAAAATACATAAAATAAGATCAAATTGTGAAAAAATGTTTACCCCCCCATTTTTTACTAAAAATAACATTGGATCTTATAAGAAAGCTTGAAGTACAAACTACAAGCTAGTTTTTATAGAATTATAGAATCTTATTTAAGTTCTGAGATATTGAAACTTTTATAAAAAATTTCTGATACAAACGTATAGACCGCAAATTTTTCGGGGTCAATTTACTTGGAAATTAAAAAATTCACTAAAAATCTATCTCCTCCTTCATTTTTTGAGCTAGAGACCTCTAACTTTCAGTAATTATTAATTTTGTAGTTTAAAAGACTTTGAATGTTGGAAATTAAAAAATATCAAAAAATAAAATTTTAGATAATAAAAACAAAAAATTTAGGTTATCAATAATTTGTATATATTGATAAAAATTTTATTTTTCAAAATTAAAAAAAATCCTGCATCAATCTTTTTTAAATTCAATGATACACTTTCTGTGAAAATTTAAAGAAAGTTGCTTGAAAAATAAAGGAGGAGATAGATTTTTATTGAAATGGTCTTTTTTCGCGTTTTTAGTTTGCGCCTTCCATTAGGAACCTATTGAGGTCACCGACTTTGATTGCTCATATCTCAAAAATTACTTTGAACTTTTTTTAGTGGTTAAAAATGTCTGAGTATTTTGTATGTTAATTGTGACTAGGAATTACAACGTTTAAATAATGTCATTCTAATAATTAACAAAGTCAGCTAACACATAATTAAGTTATAAATATCTATATTACTTTAAAAAAATAATTTTATAAAATGTTTAGCTTAAAACACGAGTTGAAATTTATTATATAAGTAAAGTTTATAACTTTGTTTTTTAACTTTAGATTAAATTCCAGTAATTTACTAGATCTGGTAAAGTCTGTATCCAACCAGATATTGATTAAAAAAAAATCAATTTTTAGCCATAGACAGGGTTTCCACTTCACCTGTAATCTTGGGAAAACCTAGAATTTGACAATTTAGGCAAAAAAAACCTGGAATTTGTGAAAATTTGAAAAAAAACCTAGAAAACCTGGAATTTTAACAATTCTCACATGTTTAGTAGAAAAATTTCGATTTGAGTTAAAAAGTCTATCATATAAATAAAAAATTTTTCTCATCATCAAATTTTTTTTTAATTCGAAAACGTATTTAAAGTAGCTTTACAGTAACTTTTCAATGTTTTAATACTATTTAACACAGTTTCTTACCTTAAACTTAACTTTAAACTAAAGATAGACCCAAAAATGTGTACTTTTAAAAGTCTGGAAAAATTTTGAAAAAACGAGTGGCAACCCTGCATAGATTAGCCCTATCCTGATTTTAAGTTTTAATTGAGTTCATACCTGAACCAGATGGACCTTTTTAAAATTTAAATCAAACAGGAACAAGTTTCAAATAATATTTCAAAAATTTTATATGGTTAGATTTGAATCCTTGCAAGCTATGGCCAGAACTGGCCAAATCTGGTATTTGTATACTGTAGACCACTAATGAGGTTTTTTATAAAATCATGGCCACATACTATACAATACAGTCTTTTTTATATTTCAACACATAAATTAATCTTAATTAAGGCCAGACAGGTTTTTTTTTAAGGAAGGAAACCCTTAAAAATAAATTTTAAGTTTTCTTAAAAATGCAAAATATTTTTTTACCTTAATGTATTTTAACACAATTTGTTTGTAGTACCAGTTTTTGTGTATTATTAATGAATAAAATCTTAACTAGTTGCTTTACAAAAATTTGTTCTATTTAACTTTTTTACCTTACTAAATATAAAAATTTTCAGATATTATATATAAATAAAAATGGATTTTGTAGCAGATCAGTTAGGGGTCAATTTTGGGGAGTTGAAAAAGATGAACAAACGTCAGGTGAAATTAGTTTTTTTATACTATAGTATAACTTATATAAATTAATGCTATTTGTTTTATTTATGACTCTTTACTGTTTATACATTTTTACATTATCAGTTTAATTCTTGAAAATTGTTATGGTAGAATTTTTCAATTATATAAATCTTTAGTTTGAAGCTTGAAATACAACACTTTCTTTTAAAAAATCAAGATTAATATTGTATGGTCATATCAGTTTTTTAATAAAAAATAAGTTTAAAATATTTTGTGAAAAAAAGGCTAAATTTGAATATTAAGTTTTATATATAGTTTTTTGCTCTTTTTATTATAAAATTTTAAGTAAGTTGTTTTGTTTGTGAAATATTTTATACAATTGATTAAGGGCATAAGGAGAAGTAAAACAATTTTAATCAAATTTAGTTTAGTTTTTAAATAAATAGATAAGCTACTTGTTTCTTTTTACCACATGTTAAAATTCAAATTAACTTTTGAAATATAAATGATCAAAGTTAAAGCGTTTACTAGGTTTTTTATTGGAAGCTGAAACCAAAACGGCAAAAGTAGACTATTTTACTATAAAGCTAGTTTCTCCTACAGTTTTTGAGCAATTGTTTTAAAACTATTTCAGAGTAATCTGTGATAGAAAAAAAAATTAGCAAACATACTTATTATATTTTTTTTTTAACAAAATAATTTTTTTTTAATGTTGATCAATTATTTTTAAATGTTTTTTTTTTCAAAGTTCGGATTCTGACAAGTTGTTTGTAATATTAAAAAGTACATTTTTAAAAGTTTGAATTAAATTGCATAAAGAATGAAGGATTATATAGATTTTTAGTAAAATTTTTCAAAATTCCAAGACTTCATACGGTTGTATCGAATTCTATTTTACAAAACTAGTTATATTACAGAATTTAAATAATTATTTTGTGTTCTGTAAAAAGTACTATAAACTATATAAAACTTTGAAATAAGAGCCAATCTTAATTAAAAAAAAGGTGGACCTCCCTATGCCCTTAAAGCTATTATATTGAGCTAACTAAAGTGTTTTAAAGCAAGTTAGTTTAAATGTTATAATTTTACCTCTAAATAAGTATCTTTTTTGATAGCAGTTTATTTAAGAAGCTCAAAAATAATTTATAGCTCTGAGCAAAATAAATACAACAATTAACACAAAATAGTCAATGTTAATATTATGGCTGGAGACGGGTTTAATATGCATAAAGACATTTTTGCACAAAAGGTCGTTTTTGCACGAAAAAAAAGACATTTAAAACAGAATAAAAATACTGACCAGCGGTTAGGGATAAGAATGATAATTATAAAAAAAATAGAGTTAAAGAAAATTTCAATTTGTGCAAAAATGTTTCTTCGTTCATATTTGACACCTACCCAGCTAGGCCATACAAAAACTAAAGTAACAATGTGTACACTTAATTTTTGTTTTTAGCTTATCTAAATGTTTAAAATTGATTTTGCTTAAACTATAGTTTTGATTAAAAACTTGAAGTAAAATTGGTTAGAGATAAGGGTATAAGTTTTATTATGTACTGCTGTACAATTCTTAAAATCTTCTCTCATTTTTATCATTTACTAGTTATTCCTAACAAAATAACTTTCCTTTGAACATAGGTGGTTTCTGACTTATAATTATTAAATATCAACTTATCAATAAACTTTGAATGTATTACTCTTTATAAAACGTTTGGTTTTTGTGTCTACTTGTACTCATTGACTTGTCAAATATTATAAGCCGGGAATTTATAAAATTATTAAAAATTTACTTTCTCAGATAGAATATTTTATCATATATGTGTTTAAAGTTTTATGATTCTAAAACACAGTGTTTCTTAATTGTAATATGTATATATATATGTATATATATATGTATAAATTGTGCAAAGTAAAAGCTGTATACAAGTTAGATTGTTGAGTCAGTTCTTTTACATATAATTATTTATTTAATTATTAGATTTACTTCATATCACTTAATACTTAAAGTTTTCGAGGTTAAATGACACAGAAAATATAACATTTAAACAATGTTTACGAAACTCAATTAAAGTTCTATGCAAAATATTGCAAACAAGTGCTTCAATTGCAAAAATACATCTTTTACATAAACCATGCAAGTATGTTTTAAATGTATTGTTGTTTTTGCACCAGGTGTACTATCAAGTGCTGAACTTCGCGATGATAGTCACTTCTGCGTTGATGATGTGGAAGGGAATGATGTGTGTGACCGGCAGCGAATCTCCAATTGTTGTTGTTCTCAGGTCTGTAGTATTTAATTACACTTTATACAGGGTTGTCAAAAACCTGGAATCCTGGAAAAACCTGGAATTTGACAATTTAGGCTAAAAAATCTGGAAAAACATGGAATTTTGAACCAAAATCATTGAAAAACCTAAAATTTTAAACAATTTTTACATGTTAAATAGTATGATTTCGACTTGACTTAAAAAATCTATCATATATATAACTTTTTTTGTCTTCATCAGATTTTTTTTATCTAAAACCACATTTAAAGTAGCTTTTGATTTTCTTTTCAATGTTTGTTATACTATTTAACACAGTTTTTTTACCTTAAAATTAATTCTAAACTAAAAATACACACTAAAAAAATGTTTAATTTTAAATCCTGGAGAAAATTAGCTAAAAAAATTTGGCAACCCTGTTAATAATTTACATAGCCATTTAGGTAATTATAATTTTTTTTCCCTTGTAAAGTTGTATTTCAGTTGAATACTATTGTAAGCTTAGTATCTTTATTATTACTGACTTCATTTCATCATTAGTATGAATTAAATTGTACCAATATGGCAATTGCAGTTGTAATTTAACTTGTCCTTTAAACCATCTAATACCAGGGTTGCTTATAAAATTTCAAAAGGTTGAAAGCATTTCTACCACCACTGTGTATGCAATAATTAGTTAAAGTTTTATTAACTTGCAATATAACGTAAACGGTATGTTAGCTTTTCCATATGTATGTGTTTAGGATATATTTATTTGTCAGGAGAATAATTTAAAAATTATAAAAAGAAATACTTTCATTGTCAGTTTTCTCAAAAAGTTATTTTTAGTTTTTCAGTATCACTTCTAAGTTTTCTATGTGAAAGACTTAAATTTTTAGTTAAATATTCTACCTAAATAATATTTGAATAGGAAATTAAGTAATTTATTTACCAACATTTTAAATTAAGATAACCAAATAAAAAAACATACACTATTTTAAACTGATTTAAATCAAATTGTTACAAATGTTTAACGCAAGCCTAGCATAAGACTAGGGTCTACAACAAAGTTTTCCAAATTCATCTTCAAAGTTGCCTATTTGCCAGAAACTAAAAAAAAAAACAATCGCCACCTTTGTAAGATATAGCCCTTTAATATTTACTTACTTTTATTTATATTTTAAATTCCCTATACTAGTTATTACCTCCAGATATCTAAAATTGCCCCCAATATTGCTTATTATTTAGAAACCCAAATGTAAAAAGTAAGTGTCTAAAAACAAACAAGATTGACCCATTCTCTGGCCCAGAGACAAAAATAAATAATAAATAGTTTCTTAGCTTAGCTTATTGACTTTAGCTAAATTTTCTGCTTAAAAATGGTAAATAATTATTTATTTTTGCTGCTCTTTTCTAGGTACAAGCTAGATAATACTAAACATGTTTATGAGATAATTTTGTATGTTGGCTAATGTTGTTATAATGCAATGTACACAAATTGAGATTGTTAAATTAAGATTTAAAGCTTTTAACAAAACTTGCCTCTAACAGCAATATCTTGTATGAAACAGTGTAGTTATTTGTTTTTATTTTAATAAAACAAGTATTTTAAATTTTATAAACAATAAACCAAACAAATATTTTCTAGTGGAAGTATGGAACCCGCGTTCTACAGGGGGGACCTTCTTTTCCTGACGAATTACGAGGAAGACAAAATTCAGGCGGGCGAAATCGTCGTGTTCAAAATTGACGGCAGAGACATTCCGATTGTTCACAGGGTCATAAAGTTGCATGAGAGGTTTATTGCATTTCTATGACACCGTTTGACCTTTTTGTTTTTGACAGGGTTGCCACACGCTGAGGATACTCAAGCTAGCTTTTTTTTTTGGAAAAACTCAGGCTAATTTTGATATCTTTTTTAATAATTTTCAGGCTATATTTTTGGACTGAAAATGTATTGTTTTCTTAAAAGCTGTGTTTTTATTAAGTCCTGTTGTTATTTTGGTAAGTTAAGGTATTAAGCTTGATTAAATTTTTTTCAGCTTTTACTCGTATATTTTGTAAGTTTTCTTTTAGATTTAAGCTAGATTGATTTAAATCAATCTATATTTTTGGTCTTTAAGGATGGCAACCCTGTTTTTCAAATGAGGTTAGCTTAATAATAGTATTTCTTAAAACTTAAGGTTTAAATGTATGTTTTTTAGGTTATGATAGTGAAAATAATAAACTAAGATAGTTATTATTACATTAGATATTTATGATGTTTGACATTTTAGAAAATTTTAAATGACTTAATACATAATTTTATTTATAACAAAGTTAAAATGAGGCAATGGTACGAAGTAATGTTCAAATTTCAAAGTTGATTCTAATAATTTCTATCAAGTCATGTCTCTATTTAAACTAAAAGTAAACTTTCATGACTTTTATTTATGTTTTACATATTTACCTTTATATTTATTATGTCATAAAGTTATACCATTCATCGACTAAATACTGAAAATCTAAAACATATTATATTAAAAGCTTCTTTAAGCTATAATTTTTGCTCTTTTTTTTGTGTTAAGCCCTGACTAAGTTTATACTTTATTGCTACAAAAATTTAAGATAATACCTAAATGAAAAGTTTTGAGTTAAGTTCACTTTTTGGAAGGATTATAAAAAATGTATTTATAAAAACATCTAAATATTTTTTAAGTTCTCGCAAAGTGTTTGCATTTGAAAATCAACTTTCATAGTTACAAGTTGAATTTGATATAAATCTGAAATTATTTGCCATTGTTTTCAAAAGAAGCCAAATACCTTTTCCCTTTTTTTTTTTTTGAAATAAAGCGAAAATTTTTCAATAAAAATCACACACTGGTCGCACACAAATACATCAAATTGAAACAGCCACGACGGAAAAGTGAAGTTTCTCACGAAAGGGGACAATAACGAGGTTGACGACAGGGGCTTGTACAACAAGGGACAGTTGTGGGTTGAACCCGACCACGTTGTTGGCAGGGCGAGGGGGTTCGTGCCCTACGTTGGCATGGTAACTATCATCATGAACGACTACCCCAAGTTGAAGGTTTGATAAAATACTTTTTGTTATTATTTTTGTTTTATGAGCACTATTCAAGCTAAGTTATCATTTATGCCTCTCCGTATTTTTTTGTAAACTTTTTTCTAGGTCAAAATTTTAATTTATTGAAGTTTGAGATTTTCGATAATTTTACTTTTCAAGTTTAAACACAAAACTGATTTTTAAAATTTTCGTAATAATGATGTTTAGTTTTTTGTCTACTTAAATAAAGACTTTTTCTGAGCATCAGTAAGAATAATTTTAATGCACATAAAAAGTATAAGAAACGTCAGGATTAATATATATGCTAACTATTTATGTAAAAAAATATATATAAGTTATCTACGAAACTAAAAAACTGGAACATATTTAAAAACGATAAAATATTTTAGTAATTATATTAAAAAGTTAAAAAATACAGATTAGAGTTTCTTATGTTTTATATTTTTTTAATTTGAGGTCTCTAGTTTTTCTTCATGATAGACTAGATTTATTAGACAAAAACTTTCACTGGCCATTTTTAACTTGTAAACTTTTACTTAAAACGTTTTTAAATTGTAAAACTACTAAATATAAAATATACCCCGCAGGGCGTATGTTTCCCATCCCTATTTGAAAGTTATTTTTTTTGTTTCTAATACATCTTTTCAAACTATAGATAATTTTGCTCAAATTTGCAATTTTTTCTAGTTCTACTAATGAAAATAGTTTTTAATTTTCAAAGAACTATTGTTTAAAGTTTTATAAATAGTATCAAATTGTCTGTGCAAAAGGTTTAGATTAGTCAAAGAGTATGTAACGAGTTTTACTAGTTAAAATTAAATTATAAAAATAAAACTAATTTTTTATATGCAGTACGCCATTCTTGGACTTCTTGGAATATTCGTTTTGGTTCACAGAGAATAAATCATAAATTGAAAAAAGCTGCTTCAATTTTATTTGTAGTTGTGTTGTGAGTCGAAAAATATTTTAAAATTTTGATTAAGTTTTCATCAACATCTATTTCTTTATAAAAGTACAAAACAGCAAGTATGTTTTCCTGGGGTAAATTAGATATTACCATTTACTTAAGCTAGTTTTGGACGAGTTAATACTTATCATAATGACGTTTATTATATTTTTATATATTACTTTGTGATAAACGGATTTTAATTTTTTTTCAAATGTTATCTATTGTAAGTTTTTAAACACTTTTGGTGACTGAAAAGGATAATTAATGTATAATATTTTATTGTTTTCCTCAAGTAGTTAACCTTTCTTTGTGTATTTATAAAATTTATCTTCATCGTGCAGTTTTGTTCGTCTTTGTTTTATTTTTTTGGTAAAAAAGAACTTTGTACTAGGTGTCTTCTTAAATTTTTGTTTAGAAACATGAATTAAATTTAAAAATATGAAACAATTTTTTTTTCTATTTGTGTATAAATGTGTTAAATAACTTTTTTTCGAATATAAAAATATAATATTCTCATCTTTACACATATTTAGTTGGTTTAACTAGAAAGTAAATTATTTTTTAATAACTAGTCAGATTCAAAAGAGACAACTAATAAATATATTAAAGAAAATGTACAATTTTAACTACAACTTCAGTAATCCTTGTCTAATTCGCATAAACTATTTTTTTAACATTATTTCGAAATATATTAGATACTTCTTTATTTAGTGCTAAATGTCCAAAGGTAAATAAAACTAGAAATTTAATAAAATTTTGATAAATTTTAATTAGTTCTATAATATTCCTGAAGTATCTATCTATTAAATTATTTTTATAAAGTTTCTGGCTGAAATTTAGAGTTTTATAGACTTTTGGTTTTATCTTGAATAAAAAGTAAAGCCTAGAACAAGTAAAAAGTTTAAATGAATTAATTTTAAGTTTATAGGTTATGATCTTGACAGAGCAATATTGAAAAGTTCAAAGCAAACATGTATTAAAACTACTGGGGAACCGTTTAAAAATTAATAAATAGTCTGTTTTCATGTCTTGTTGCTTAAACTCCATTTTAAGATTACAAGATTGTAAAAAACTACTACACATAACTATGAATTTATTTATTAAAATGCGTTAATTTATAAACTTTAAAATTTTTTTTGACGTACGAGATATTTTAAATATCCACTACTTAAATAGTGAATCGATAAGTACAAGGTTTTCATTGTAGGAATAACTAAATAATATTTTATTTTTTTAATATCAAAAAAACTTGTGTGCTAAAAATACTACTTTGGTCCAATAAAAACAGTTGAACAACTTAGCATATTAAGTTAATCCAAGTGGAAGCTATGTTTCGTTTTAATTAAGGTTGCCCAAACCTAAATATTAATTAAAGTATTAAAAATACCACTTGTGAAATTCAGGTTTAAAAACTTAAGAAATAGTAATAAGATTGCTATGCATTTAAGATATTTAATTAAACAACGAAGGTATAAATTTAGTAATATATAAAACAAAACTAATGTATTGTAAATTTATTAAAATGTTTTTAACGTTAATCATTTACATAATTACTAAAAAAGTACATACTTGGATTTTTTTTACTTTAGTATTTTTTGTTTTAGCACCATCTATATATATATATGTACTACTGATCCATAAATTAAAGTTTATTGAACGATAAAACTACGCTCCAAGTGTTTAGACCTGGTGCACGAAGAACCTTTCGGATACTGAGTCGCAGACCACGGATTCCAATCAGCGTTTTGTCCAGGTTACATGGATCCTGGTCATATAACCAGGTTCATGTTGGACCTGTATAACTTTTCCGCAATAATTAGGGCAAGTTTTAAAACTTCCCTCACGTATGTCAAAGTCTTTTTTTTTTTCAAACATCCCGTAAAGACCATTGCTGTGGAATTTTCTAAGCCATATTATAAAAACCGGAAGGATTTAAAGCCAGTAAAGTAAATTCAGCGATCTACCGAGTCCATAACATTAGGATCTGAAAAAAAAAACAAGATGTTTTGTTTTGCTGACTAAGCAAAATGCAAATCAGACAGACTTTTACGTATACTAGCCGCTTTTAAGGAACAAAAGTTAAGTTTTAAGAGCTAAGAACTTTTTATATAACAACTCCTTATTTTGAAAACAAACGTTAAGAATTTTTCGATCAATAAAAGTTATACTTTCTTGTTTGTTATTCTAAATTAATAATATTGTGCTTTAAATATGTATAAAATTATGTTATACTAAATATGTGCTAAGTAATGTACAAACTCTGAATTATTAAAAGATTATTAACATATATACATCAAGGAAAAAAACAAACAAAAATTTTAAATTCAAAATATAAAACTTGAAGTTAACACAATTGATGGAATTAAACAAAAGAGAAAATTTCTGAATAAGCGACAAATCTAAACAGTTATAATCATAATAACTCAATCTTACAACTCTTTGTCAACGCAGCTAAACTACATCAGGCTTGGCCATTCCCTTAGGAACGATACGAAACTGGCTCTTTATATTGTTGAAAAGCATTCTAGTGACAGCCTCAAGCTCGGCTTTTGTTGGAGTACTCGAGATAATGATAAAATCCGTGGCCAAAAGACTACAATGAAAGTTTTAAAACATTCCAAGTCAAAACTGTCTTGATCGTCTCTAGATTGTGCTGACTCAATTATTCGAAACTCAAGACCAAGGTGTCCGGTAAACCACTTTCGAAATTCAACAAAAAAAGCTCCTATTTATTGTCTTGACAAGGTGGAAACACGATAACAAACATATTTTGTATGGTGTAAATAGATGCTTCTTGAGTTTTTGAAATAGCCTTTCTCGTTTTCTCCGGTGGGGTCTTTTAGTCGGACAAATGTATCACCACACACATTAGCACAATAAAAATTTCTTTAGAAATTCTTTCAACTCATTGTTCATGCAATGCACGTAGTTTTTAGGAGGTGTTTTTCACACAGTATTAGCTGGTAGCGCACTTATTCTATTGTCCTGGTGATCATCTGTGCGTTGAACTTCAATAGTGCTTTCATAGGACGAACTTTCTTCCAATTTGAGCTCCTGAAAGTTAATGTCAAGATAACACTTTGAACGTGACATCAGTAGACTTCAGTTTTTCCCTCGTTATCGTTTACTGTCGGAGTTCCAATAATGTCGGCTTTCAAATCAAACTCAAGTTGAACAGGCCACTTGTTGCTCGCATATTGTTGATGTTCCGAGGCAGAGTTTGACAAAAAGTTCAACTTTACCAGTTACGCAGACCTGCTTGTGTTTAATTGATTCACAATTACTTAACTTACTATGCAGCACTTGTAAGGGTGGCACAACTGTTTTAAGAAGCTTGACATTTAAAGCTTTTTAAAGTCTCGTCCAGGACAAGCTAACTACATACTAAAATGTACAGAGAAATTTTTGAGTCTTTAAATTGAAACTTACTTATACTGAATGCAAAACCTTTAACTTTAAAAAACATTATTAGCATTTATTAAAATTCTTGTTTTATTTTCTAATTAACATAATTTACAATTTCTAATTTACTTGTTTTGTTTTGCTTTATAGTGTCTTCCATGTTTTGTTTAACTTTTATTTTTCATATTTTAAATTATAACTGAAGATCCCTTAAAGGGTAAAACTTGGTTTTGCAAATAAAATTCTTGAATAATTAATGTTGTATATATGTGTCCTTAAATTTAAATAAGTTGAGAACTATTTTGTTCAATTTAGAACCTCATATATAGTTCTATTAAAGAAATACAAATACTGTATCCATCAAAAGTTTCTTAATATATTTTAAAGTTAGAAGTTGTTTTACATTTATTCAAGATAATATATTTAAATTAGTATTTAATAAATCTGTAAAATAAGTATGACCTTATAACATAACGATAAAACATTTATTTAAATAAATACGAAAAATGTTTACTTTTAACCTAAAAAAATATAATAACTAACAACTAATGTTTCTTTATTTCTAGTTTTATGAATATAAATAACTCTTTTGATGAAAATAGAAATAATATTCAATTATAATTACAAATAAAAAAGTACCCATGAATAGTTTCGAACTTAGTTATCCTGGTAAAAATACGAAAGTTTAACGACTTACACCATTCGGCTATCGAATCTTCAATAAAGATATCGATACATATTACACATAATTTACTTTTAATCCACAAAATTAGTTATTGCAGTTCTCTACCATACACAACTATTGATTCAATAATCTATTACTTACAAAAAAGTAAATTGTTTTGGGCAAAACTACAATATATGTATATTGTTTTAATTGTTTGGTAAACAAAAAAAAATTGTGCTACACCATAAAAATAATATAGGAAACAAACAATATAACTGGCAGTAACTTCACGAAACTTATGTAAGTAGTAATTTCTTTTACTTAAGGTGTTATGAAGAAATATAAAGTTAATAACATGACTTAAACTTACAAAAAGTTAAAAGAACCTGGTTTGTCTTTTTTTATATTTTTAAAGTACAAATAAGTTACTAAGTTACTCCATTCTTAGTTTCAACTATTTATATTAACATTTACTTATAAATCATAAACTTAAAGATTTTTTCTTTCCACTTAGCTTAAATGTATAATTTATTCTTGAAAAACATCGTAAATAAATATAAAGGTTTAAAAATACAGTTACTAAACAAGTTTTGTTAACTACTCCTTGTTTGATTTAATTAAGAAAAATGTAATGTTAAGGTTCATTGTTAGATTGCATTTATCAAAACTTACTAATGGATAGTATTTTACAGTAGGCAGTGAATGATTTTACTGTTCCCAAAAACTTTAATGAGTTGTGAAGATATTTCGATAGTCTTATAAATTTTTAAAAAACAATTAATAAAAGATACAAGTTTATGGAAATTGGTGGAGAGTAAATTCGTTTTTTTTAATGATAGTTTGTTTTTAGTTGTTTTAGCATTAATTGATTGGATTTTCAAAATCATAGTTTAAATACAAATTCTAATAATATTAATAATCTGTCTAATAAAATACAAATAAAGTTTTTATAACAAAGTGTATAATCTTATAAGATTTCTTAGTCAAGTAGTTCTAACTAAATTAAAGTTTATTTCGTGTTATTATGAGTATTACTTTGCACGATTATATAAACATTAAAATTTATTTACAAAAATTTGTTATACAATTAAAAACAACATATTTGATATTAAACTAATCATATTTTTAGTTATTTAAGAAAGATGAAAAAGATTTATAGTTTTTTTTTTCATTTTAAGATTTGGGACAAAACTTTAATAGTTAAATTAACGATTAATCATAATTTTTAACTTTTTAATTTAGTTCCTTATTTAATTTATTTGCTCTTATACTTTAGTTAGTTTGAAATTAAACGATCTTTTATTATTGACTTTGTTTTTTTGTTGCTCAATTTACTTGTTAGCTTACGGGTGCACGACTATTCAAATTCGGACAATTCAAATTCCGACAATTCAAATTCTTAAAAAAAAATTGAAAGGGCCACAACTAAAAAAGTATTGTATATTTGTCAAATATAAAAAATACATATGTAAGTCCTATTAATATCTTCAAGCAATTTTTTTCTTTTTGCAAAACATTAAACACTTTTTGGTATATGGTTTAAATAAAGTAAAAAACATAGTTGTTTTTAGTAGTTTTAAAATATCTTAAAAAGTATTTAAGATTTTGCAAAAAATAAAAAGTGGCTTGTAGATATTAATAAGGTCTACATAAGCATTTTTCATTTTTCTCAAGTTTCAATTATTTTTTGAGATATAGTCTTCTAATTATTCTTTTAAGAATTTGAGTTGTCGGAATTTGAATAGTCCGAATTTGAATTGTCATGTAACCTTAGCTTACATATTGTCTTTGATTAGTTTTTGTTGAATTTTGAAAGTTAGTATTTTAAACACTGTTTTATGCTCAGTGAGCTATAAAAAACTGTTCCTTATTTGCAAAAATAGTACACCTGAAAGGTGGCAAGGCACTCTGAAAAAATAGGGTTTTTAAAAAGAAGTCAATAAATTTGAAAAAACACCAGATTATGTCATTTAGAATTAACAAAATTCCTTATTTTCCAAAGCCTTCAAATAGTAAAAGATTAATTAAAAATCCTTTTAAGTCAGACTAAAGTTGCAAAATTTTTCTAGAATTTTACTAAATTACTTTATTTCCAATGCCTTCATCTGGTTAAAAATTAATAAAATATCCTTTATAAAACTGCTAAATTTCTTTATTAACATATTGAACAACTACCCGACTTGAACAAGCAGTTTTGGTATAATTTTTAGTATTGATGATTTGTGGCAAGGACACTTCTATGTGTTTATAAGTTAAAAAATACATGTATTTTGCTAGCAGATAGCATAGAGCTGTTTATTGCAAATACATCAATCATACACAGATGGTTCAAGTGATGTAATAGAAATAAGATGATTAAATCTAGCAAAAAAAAAACTGTTGTTTTAACCTGTATAAAAATAAGATTGAAAGCGTTATATAGTTTCAAGTGTTTAATTATGTATTTTAGAAAAAGTTTATATTAAGAGTTTGATTTAAAAAAGTTGAGATAATTTTAGAAAAAGTCAGAAAATTTTTTCTCAGCTTGTTATGTGGCAACTCTGCATCTTGTGGCTTAGTAAAAACTCTATAAAATGAATCAAATTGTGAATTAAGTGATTTACACCCCCCTATGCCCTTAATTTGTTTGTTAAAACTTATAGACAATTTTTTAACACTAAAATGAGTATAGACTAGTGTTGTCTAGTATTTGAAAACAGTATTTCTCATAAGTTTAGTAAACATCTAATGCATAAGCATACACATACGAACTTCTTTTTAATTATTGAAAAAAGATCATAAGAAATAAGAAGTTTCTGCCAGAGGCAAATATTTTCTAAAGGGTTTAAATAAATAAAATATATTGTGGCTCAAGGTAATTTAAAGTCACTTAGGGCAGTTTTTTTGACTCAAAAAGTGGCAACCCTTTAATACTTGCAAAAACTTTGTTGTAAATAAAATTACCTAAAAAAAACTCTTAAAAGTATTGTGACCAGTAAATTTTTACTGATTTTAAAAATTCAAAATAATTTTTGAGATATAGCTGGTCAAAGTCAGAGGCAACAATAGGTTCCTTAGGGGGAGGCGCAAACTAAAACAGCAAAAATAGAGTATTTCACTAAAAGTCTATCTTCTCCCATGTTTTTTGAGATAACTACCTCAAAATTTCAGGAAGTGCTCCTTGATATATATATAAAGTTTTGTAAGAAAGAATTTAGAAAAAAATTGTAAAATAAGAATTTTATATTTAAAAAAAACATTTTTTTTTGTTTTTTTGTTATAAAATTTTTGTTTATTATTTTAATTTTGTTCTGACATAATTTTCTAAATATTGCAAGGAACATTTTCTAAAAATTTACGATTGTTTTTTCAAAAAACTAGTAGGAAATATATTTAGTTTTTGCCTCCTATAAGGAACCTATTGTTGCCTCTGACTTTGACCGGATATATCTCAAAAAATATTTTTAATTTTTTAAATCTGTAAAAAGCATCATTTAGCTTAGTAAAAACTATATATAATAAGATCAAATTGTAAGTATTTTTTAAACCCCCCTTTGCCCTTAAATGGGTTTAATTTTGCTAAAAAAGAATTTTTGATAATGTATATATGTATTTTGCTTTTTTGCTTCTCTTATTTAGTGATTTAGTGTTATCTGTTTAATCTATTCAAATTTTTTCTTAGTTACAACGTCTGCAACCAAGTTTAGTATTGAATTTAAATTTTTCTGCTTAGTATTTCCCATTTTATCTTTAAGTCTGTATTGTTGATTTCAAAATCCAAAATGTATTTTACCATTTCTCTTGTATGTCTTTTGTTCTATTGTAAATTAAATATTTATGATTCCTGTATCTTTCTTTGAAATTGATTCATGCGGATCCCACATGATTGATTTATTGGATGTTACTACGGCTCTATAACTTTTATTTGAAATAAGGCATTGGTTTTGTAAGGGTTGCCACGCATTGAGGATAATTCGACTAGCTTGTTTTTTTTTTAAACTTAAACCTATTTAGATGTTTTCCTAAATATCAGGATCTTTTTTTTTTTTTTGACTTTAACTTTTTTTTTAAAGCTGTGTTTGTTTAAGTTCTATTGTTATTATTTTAATAAAATTAGATAGTAAACTTGATTATTTGTTTTTTTTTCTGCGGTGGGCTCGTATGTTTTTTAAGTTTTTCTTCTAAACTTGGACTATCTTTTTTGCCTTTAAGAATGGCAACCCATTTATTAAATAAGATTAATTTTTTACTGTCTGTAAAAAACTTGAGGTTTTGTAAATATGTTTTTTATGACAATAAGTACAACAAAAAATAACAACAAATACTCGGCTTTTTTATTGAAGTAAAAAGTTTTAGGTCCAACCTTTTCAACTACTATTGTGTACAACTAAGCTAAAGAATATAATATTAATATTTATGAAAGCTTTGTAGGGTTAGAGTGTAGTGTACAACCACACTAAAAACCTACATATATAGCTATATTGATGTTTAAACAATAAATTTCTAGAGAGCTTCACACTTAAGGAGCCTTTATACAATTTAGACAAAATATTGTTTATTTGTGATCATCACTTTAGCGTGAAACAATTGTTAAGTAATAAAATCAGTTTAACCTTTGTCTTATATAGCTATGTCTTAAAAATGTAAACTTGCTTTCTGGTTGACTAATTTTATAATATTTGATATTTAACTAAATGAAACAGCAGTGAAACTGGTATTCCATTACAGCTTAAAAAGTTGTCAGTTCAGTTTCAGTATAGTTATTTTATAAACAATTTTGTCGATGAACTAAATATTTAATAATTTTGAAAAGTTAATTTTTTTTGAGATTTACAAAAAATCAGGATGTTTCAGACTAAAGGTCCCTCAGGACAGTTTTTTTTTTACTTCAAGAGTGGTATGGTAACCCTGCGTATTTAGATATATTTTAACCCTAAGAGCTAATTTTAGAGTATTATATTTGATAGCATAATTTTACTTGACTTATATATAAATTAAAATTAAAGTGACACTTAAGGGCCTTAATAGGATACTACTTTTTTTACAACTACTCTAATTCAATGCTCAAATTTTAAAGATATTAATGAATAATAAATAAAAAAATACTGATTAGTTTTAGAAATATAGTTTGTTAAGTATTTTTTTTAGTTCTTATTAATTACATTTAGGTTGAATGCAACAGTTGTACTTCCAATGAAAAAGTCCTTAATTAATAAAAAGGTTCTAGTAGGAAAGGAAAGTTTTCAGGAAAAAGTTTTACAACATTTTATAAGCAAAGAAATACAATAATTTTTTTTTACAAATAAAAAAATACTGTCTCATAACTTATTTTTTATTGTTATTCTTCTCTGGTTAAGGAAAGTCTTATTATATTAATGAAAATTCAAGAAAACTTTCTGGTGTTGGTGTTGGCCAGAGGGTAGAGCTGTTGTTAAAAGTTGTTTAATTTATAGTTTTACATAATTGGTTTACAATGAATCTGTTTTCTATGCTTAGTGTTTATATGAAGATTAAATATATGAAGATTTTTTTCAGAGTTTTTGTTTTTATTCCTCACTTTAAAGGTTTTTCATTATTTCTGTATCTTTCATCTTTATATTAATAAGTTTTAAGGTGGTTTACAAAATTTATAAAAATTTCAAGTTAGCATTGTTTATATTATTTAGTTAGCTTTTTAATATAAAAAATAGTTTTTGAGATTTTTTTTTACCACTGCAAACTTGATACACTCTGAGTGGTTTTTAACAAATTTTGTTGCATTACAGATATGTTTTTAAACTAAGTTAAAAAGTTGAGCTTACCTAAGATGAAAATGATGCAAGTATCATTTGAAAATAAAATCACCCATTTGGTACCTGTGACACTCAAAGTAATTACAAAGTCAGCCAATCCTGGAAGTTCCTGTTTCTGAAGAAACTCTTATATTATTTGCTGGGTCTCGAATATTGCCCTGCCACAGTTTTCCTGCTTATTTACAGTATTTTATGCTAGACAGATTTTGATGCTGTTTTCTGCTGTTTACTTCAGTTTGTTGCAAAATAATTTCAGATAAAATATTTTATGAAAAAGCTACTTGAATATGGTGTTACCAGAAAACTGCAAATGATAAAGTTTGTTTCAATTTTTTTTGATGATTGTATTTTTTATTTTTTTTTACGAACATTGTTGTTTAAAATATGAATATTTTTTTGTATTAAAAAAAAATATATATGTATAGTCTCTGTTGTTTCAAATTATATTTAAACATTTTAGAGTGGTTTGCTAAATTTATAAAACATATCATAGTTTTATAAAATAAGTCAGTTCAATTTTTTAATAAATGTTTATTTCTAGGTTATGTTAAAGGTTGTAAAATAAATTTTATGTATTTATCTAAATCAAAATTAAAAAGTTTATACTTTTTTACTTTAAGAGTGTATATTTTTATTATTAAATGAAAACAGTTTTTACAAAAAATATTTTTAAATAATTTCTTTGTTTTGATATCTCTTATGCATAGTTACCAAAAAAACTGGAATTTGAGAAATTTTGAAAAAAAAAACTGGAAAAACCTGGAATTTATAACAATTTAACATGTTCAGAAGTAAAACTTTGATTTGACACAAAAAATATTTAATAGATAGATTTTTTGTCATCATCAAATTTTTTTTTATAAAACATATTTAAAGTAGCTTTACAGTATCTTTTCAATGTTTTTATACTATTTTACTGAGTTTCGTACCTCAAACTTAACTATAAACTAAATATAGACCCAAAATTTAATACTTTTGAAAACCTTGAAGAAATTTTGAAAACCTGGAGAAAATTTGCCAAAAACATTTGGCAACCCTGCTTATGATTTTTACATATAAGTTTGATATGAATATTTTTGTTTTTAAATATCTAATACTTAGTATCTAAAACAATCTAAATCTAAGATATTTTTAATATATTTTTAAAGCAATTTTTCGTTTGTGGTTTTCTAATAATGTATTTTTTTATTTTTTTACAGGTCTTGTAAGTATAACAAATTAGTTTAAGTAAAAAAAATGTTTTATACTTTTTTGCATCTAAAAACTTTATGCAACTAAAGCTAGAGATAGTTTTTAATAAGACATGTACAATTCATATTTTAAAAAATTATATTTGAAAACATTAAAATAATTGTACATCTGAAAAAAAATTGATGAAAATGGCAAGATTTTTAAAACGTTTTAAATCAAAGAGTTTTATTTAAAGTGTTGAACTCAGTTAAAATTGTATATCTCATTTGTTTTTTATTAAATTTCTAATGTTTATCATTTTCATCTAATAACAATAAAAACTTTTGCAAATAGCTTCTGAATTGTGAAAAATATTTTCAAAATTATAAGTTTCAAGCCTATCAGTATTATTTTTAAAATTAATTTTTTTTGTGACTTTCTTATACTTATTTTCAATGAAAGGTTTTATGGTTTTACAAAAGTCTTAACTCATAAGGTGTCATAGGGTGTCAAGTAAAACATAAATTGCCTTGCATACAGTTGTTACTCATACTTCAACATTCCATTTATTTTTGATTAATAATTTTGCTGCATACTTGAACATAAAATACAATAACATTAGAGGTAGTTTAAATTGCTCTGTACCGGCTATGAGACGTCATCACGCGTCATTCTTGATGTTTTTTTTTGCAGATTCGTAACTTTTTTGAGCTAGCTACGTCCCTGATACATACTATTTTTCAAAAGTTTTTATTGTTAATTTCTATGTGTTAAAGATCACGATTTGTGTGAAATATCTTAAGTTTAAAAATAACAGGTAAAATATAAAACAAACAAGATAGACTAAATTTTTAAGATATATTTAAAAAGCATCACAATTTTGCTTATTTACTAAATAATTTAATATGTTGAAAAATTTATAATCATAATAAACAATGTTTATTACACACAACAGTGTATTGTATTATGGTTCATTTAGAAAAGTTTTAGCACTATTGTTATCATACCGGTTAAAATTTAAAAACTATTTTAGGAAATGATTGAAATTTTACAAATGAAGTAGTTAAGACCAGTTATAATATTTTACTACCTCATCAATATATTTTCGATACTTATTTAATATATGCTTGTGATGTTTGAGGTAAACATAAATTAAGGTTTAAAAATAGAATACATATTTATTAAATAACCTGTTACATAAACCAACAGAACATAAAGTAAATAAACATGGCAACACTGAAAAGCCTCACCAAACTGTTGACCGTTGAAAACAATAGCAAGTTTGTCTCATGCTCCAACGACAAGAACCCGCACTGCGTGGTTTTTACCTTCCACAACCACACACAGGTGTACAATGTGGCCGATAGAAGGGTGGTTGACCTTTTCAGGAGCAAGCAGTCCGCTGAAAAGTTCACTTCCAACGTGACATACAACCACAGCAGTGAAGAATACGTGGCTGTAGTCAACTCAAAAGTCTTGAAAGTTTACACAGACTACTCGAAAGCGCAGAGCTTCACTCTTGACACAAACGTGTTCAAAGTGAAGTACGTGAAGGAATTGAACAAGTGCTTTGTCCTGTTTCAAAATGGTAAAGTTGAGCTCCTTGACAACATTCTTGAGGACCCCAAAGTCACAGTGCCCTTTGACAAGAAACCAATCTTGCAGAGCTTTTTTGTCGGAACCAAAATATACTTTATAGCCAATGGTGAAGAATGCTTACATTTGAATGCAGTAGATCTCTCTGACAGTTCCTCAAACTCTTATGAGCTAAAGTACGCCAAGAAGCTGGTTTCCTGCTGCATGACGTCCTCTAACAAACTGGTTACTTTGTGGAGTGATGGCCAGCTTTGCACAACCGACCTGCCAGAAAACCACCATGACAAGATCACCTTCAAGCTGGTGACCACCTTCAAGAATGACAACTTCTACTCCGCGTTTGACCACAAGGTGGCAGCTCTTTCTAGCGACGTGGTTGCTGTCTTGCACCCAGAGTCAGAAAAGAGCAGTGATGTGTGTGTGAGCTGTGTGGATCTTGTTTATGGCTCAATCACCAAGTGCAATGTGAAAGAAATAAACTCAAAGCTCAACAAAGACTCACAACTGGTCAAAGTTGCAACTGATGGCGACCCAAACTTGTTTTTGATCAGCTCCAAGAGAGTTGACTTGGTCGACTTCCATGCAGCCTCAAAAGTCACCTTGTCCTCACTGCTGACCCTAAACAACCAAGAAAATAAGCTGGAATTCCTGGACGACCCCTTTTACACAAGCTGCTCGGCAGAGTTCAAACAGCATTTGGGTGCGCTGACCGCCAAAGTAGCACGCGGCAACAATTTGAAAACCAGCTGGCAAAAACTGTTTGGTCTTTTGAACAAGTACAACAACAAGCTTCAGTTTTTCTATTCCAAGACCATCATGAGCAATCTAGTTAACAGCCTGGTTAAAAAAGCTTCAAAACAAAGGGAAGCCGTTGAAGTGTTGAAAAAAGTTATCTCATCCAAGCTTGTGTCCACCAGAGTAGTGCCCAACCTGCACGAGCAAATACTCAAGATGTCAGATGAACAAGCCTCCCAGGAATTGCATAAAATGTACTTGAACCACGTGCACAACATAAGCGAGACCGACATTATCAAGTCAATTGACCACTGCATTGAGGGAGACAAGTACTGCCCCGTGTTGCTTGAAAAGCTTCTCTACCTCAAATGCACTGGTGACCACCTCAAATACGCACTGACAAAACTCTCATACAAGAAATCAATGACAGTGTTGGGCCACGTTTGCAACATTTTGGAAAACTGCAACCCGTCAAACAAGGAAAAAGTGGACCCGGCCCTGATGTGGATGATGTCTATCATGGACGTCAACTTTGCTAACTTTTTGGTGAACGCCGAGGCCTCGGCTGCTGTATTTGCAAGAGTGCAGACCATATTTGCTCAAGTGACAGCGGGCATTGTTGAGATGAGAAAGTTGAACAAGGAGGTGTCAATTATTAAAAACATGTCAAATGTCAAAAAGGACAACCCAAAGCCGTTGTTTGTTTACGGCTTGGACATTTTAGATGACGAGGTGGATTTTTAGGCTGTTTTTATGAACTTTTGTTTTAGGAAATTTCTTGTAGAAAGCTATAAAGTAATGATATGATTGATAGCTTTTTAAATGTTTAGAAAATTGGAGACTATGTGTAGGCTAATTTTTTTTAAGTATGTTTGCCTTATGCCCGATTGCCTTTGACTTATGTAATGCAATGAAAATGTTGTTAGTTTTATTTAGTTAAATTTTACATTAGTATTGATTTTAAATTTTTATAGACATAATTATAATTAAATCTTTTATGTAAGTAAAATTTATTGAGATTTTTAACGTTTTGAAAATTTTAAACATCTAAATTTTTTAGATTTAAAGTTATTTTGAGTATTTAAGACTACATAGTGTTTTGCATCTTAATTGTACATTTTAGACTATAAATAAGTAATTAATATTTTATCATATTTTACTTGTTTTTATTTAAAAAGTAATTATTTTTATGTGCTTTTATTTTGTTTTACTATCTGGCTTTAGAGTAATTGCTCTTAAACTTAAACTATGTTTTAAATAATTCTTCATTGGCTTTAAAATTATGCAAAAAACTTAAAGTATAAAGTTAAAAGCTTCTCTTTATTACTATTTCAGTATTTAATATTTTAAGCATTAATACCTAGTAAAAAACAGTTAATAGAACAGTATTGTTTAGACTGCAAAACTAAAATGAAATATTGAAATTATAAGTATTTTTCATTATGTATTTTTTACAAATGTAAGTTCTGTTTTACCAAATATTGTTTATCTCTATGCCAAGGTACCAAAAATAAAATAATTCACACTACTAAATGTTTACACAATAGTTTTTTTAGATAATTTTTTTAGTTTGGTTGCGTTTATTACTCAGAACAAGTTTTATAGCTAAATGAATCGGTTGTCTGAATAGTTATAATTTAAAATGTTTTAGTCCTAAAAAAATACTTTTTGATTAAGTGTTTTTGTTACCTTTTGTTGGTTAGTTTAATTTTTTAGCTTTCTGTCATCTATAATTAAACACTTTAGGCTTTGTTGTTTTCTTTTTCATAAATTATATTAATCGAAGGGAACATGGTGAATTAACATAAACATCATAAGTTTATCAAAGATAAAACTTGAAATAATTTTCAGGTTTAACAACAGTTATTTTTTAAAGCGATAAATACTTTTCAAAGGCTATCAGTATCAACAACTTAAAAATGCCAGAATATAATTTAAAATAATCAATAATTATTGTAAAACAATTGCTTTTTCAATCCTTGGATTTACAGCTTAACAATTTTTTTTTGTTTTTAAATAAATTAAAATTATATTTTCACAGCTGCTTATAGTAAATTATTATTATTAATACTTAACAAAATTTGTTTAAGTTCTTGTTTTAATTTTTATTTAACTTATTTATTTGTTAGTTTTTGCAAATTTTAAAGTATTATTTAGTTAAATAGGTTGATATATATTGATAAAAAGTTAAGAAAATAAAACTAATAACAAATTATAATTACATTGAATGCCTATTTATATTATATATCAACATAAAGGATTTTGAACAAATCATACAATAAGAACTTTGAAAATTTGATTCAAAATAATAGTAGGGATTACAATAGAATAAAAAAAAAAAATTAAATAGTAAAATATTATTTTTAGAGTAGTTGGAATCTATCAAAAGTACTTTTTCCAATTTGAGATTATTTTACTACTAAAAATGGTCATTCAAAGATGTACCTCAAAACACCGGAAAAAATTCTGAATATCCTGGAAGAAATATTGAATACCTGGAAGAAGTTTGCCAACACATTTGGTCACCATGTGTAAATCACAACAAGCACAAATTATCTTTAAAACAAATTAACTTTCAAAAACTTGAAATTAATAAATAAAATTTTAGAACCAAACATGTTTTACGGAAAACTATTAAAATTACTTTTTCTTTTCAGTTGTTTAGTACACTTATATTTCTCATTTAAAGTTTACGAGTAAAATATAATTTTATATTGTTGTAAAAAGCTTTTTTTAGTTAGCCTATACTGTGGGCTTTAAAAATTATTCGATTATAAAACATGGTTTTTATTGTGCGAGTTTTTATAAACTTACAACACCGAAGTTATCCTCATCAGGTAGACATTTTATCATTACTGATAACTATTTAAAGGTTAAATTTTTCGTAAATTTATTTCTGTTCATTTTAATATCACGTCTACAGTTTTCAATGTAAAAATTTTTATTAACAAACCAATTTTAATTAACAAAAAATCAAAAATAAAATTTTGAACTAGTATTTAGTATAAATAATTTGTGTATTTACAAACTATGTTAAACTGAATAGAATTTTTTTCGTGTACGTAAATTTTGTTTCATAAAAGTAAATAATTCCTTATAATTTTCGTTCTTATTATTAAAGTTACTACATTCTTATTATGTACATACTGTATTTCAATAAAATGTTTGTTTGTGGCCATTTAATTTTTAAACTAGATTTAGGTATGCAAAAAACCTGGAATTTCGAACAAAATTCATCAATAAACCTAAAAAATCTGGAGTTTTCAACTACTTTTACATGTGAAGTAAAAACATTTGGATAAGTTACGATAAATCTATCATAGAGACAAACATTTTTTTGTATCATTTATTTTTTTAAATGAAAACACATTTAAAGTAGCTTCACAGTAATTTTTCAATGTTGTTCTACTTTTTAAGACAGTTTTTTACCTTAAGTTTAGTTTTGCACTAAATATGGACTACAAAAATTGTTTTTAAAAAACCTGGAGAAAAATTCAAAAAAAAAAAAACTGGAAGAAATTTTCAAAAAACATGAAACCCTGTAGACTATTAAAGAACAAGTACTTGAAAAACAAACTTTATTCAGTATACTACCGCTATTGTTTACTAACAAACGACGTATTTTTAAACTTTAATATAAAATAAAGATTATAATTTCAGTTACTTTAATAATTCTATTGGTAATGTATTTTTGCTTGACAAGCAGTAGTTGACCAACCATGTTATTGTATTTAGTACAACTGAGAATTCAAAAAAATGTTTACAATTGCTGTTAATTTTAACCTTTAAATTACTCAAAGCCACAAAAAATGTAAAAAACATTTTTTATTATCTCAACTAGTGATCTAGCGGATTTTAAATTAGGATCCGACCGGATCCTAATTTAAATTTTTCTAGTTAGACCCGGCCGATTCCGGATCCTAATTTTTTTATGTAGTTTCAATAGAGAACAAGCTTATAAGTTTTATTCATTATAATACCAATAATTTAACTAAAATTGTTTAATACAAATATTTTGTTTTTAAAAAACACATTGTTGTTGTCTAAATATTGTAATTTAACACTATGAAAAGGAACATTGTGAAAAAATATCTGCCAATATGAAATCTTAGTTTAAATGTTAAATTTAAGCTATTTATACGACTGTACCTTGTATTCTATCAAAGAAATTAATTTTAACAATGCTTAAAAAAATAACAAACTTTATTTATTTTAACTATATTAAGATTTACAGTATACTCTTATTTGTAAAAGATTGAACTATAAGATGAACAAAAACTATTTAAGCAACTGATTATCTTTACGTATTTAAAAGTAATTTAGTAAATTACATTCACTCATACCAACGCCATTAAGCTACAAAGAAACCTTTTCTTGTTTTTACAAGTTTTATGAAGATATAAGTTTTTGGCCAGTTTTTGAGAGCAATAGATTTGTATGTACAAATTACCAACTTCTGAAAATAACATTTCAGAAAAAAACGGAAGATAATGGTGCCAAAAGATATCTTCTTGCAAGTCCGGCAAGATATTTAAACTTTTTATTTTTGAGTTCCACTAAGACAAGGCTTCAGCTTTTTTAACATCTTAAGCAGATAATTTTTTTAACCAAAAAATAACTTAATTTCTGTCTCAATCTCTTGATCAACTGAATCCTGTTGCTCACTTTCGTGAGTGTTTGCACTTGTTTCCGGTTTAAATGTAGAATAGAACGACAATAAATTTTTGGCAACATGATTTTTAGGTAGTTGGTTTATTAGACGGTACTAGAGGAACTTGACCAGTCTCACGACAACTATTATTTTTTACTTTTGATTTCGGTAGCCTCACAGCCTTTTTTGTTTGAGAGGGAAAAAGCCAAGTCGATACCGTTGATCAACAGCTGTTGTGATTGAAAACAAGCCGTTATCATGAAGGTTTACTCGTGTGCTGTTATTAGTAGTATAAAACCTTCTTTTATATTTTCTGCCAAGGTTGCTAAGTTTGTAAAACTACTTTAACTTGGTGGACTATAAGCTTGTTAAAGCTGGACTATATACTATTGTTAAATTTTTATCATCAACGTTACCCCTTACCCTTGGTTGGTAAAATTTTTAAGTTTTATTTTTCTGTTTTATTAATTATTTCGGGAACAGGTCAAAATTGCACGAAGACAAAACTGCACGGGGTTACTAAATTGCACGAGAGAACTAAATTGCACGAAGATACTTTTGCACGAAGACAAATTTGTACGATGGAACAAAATTGAACGGACATAATTTTGCAATAAGGGTCAATTATGCACGAGTGTAATAAAAAAATAAAAATAAATAAACAAAAACTGAAAAAAAAAAGATAAATCAATTAAAAAACAATATTAAAAAAAAAGTTACTGGCCGAGGATAAGGGTTAGGATAAAAAAACAAAAATGGGAGCAAAAACTAAAAGAACAAACAATAAAAAATTTTGTTAGAAATTGTTTTAGGTATCTTAACCAAAGTTGAGTAAATGTGTAAGTACATGCATTACATTCTAACAAGTAGGATTACTAAAAATAATGAATAGTAAACACTAAAACTTAATAAATGTGTGTTTATATATTTTTAAAATGTAATGCTTTAGTTATTTTTCTTAATCAGAAGGTTTAAAAATGTCAATGTGATAAAAGTTTGTGTTTTAGTTTTTAAACTTTTTTATTATTTTTGGTCTCGTATACTATTTACAAGATTTTTTTTGCATTAAAAAAGTTTAACAACTAAAATACAAACTTATATCATGCTAATAAATTTTATCTTAATAGTAGCCGATTTAAACTAGTAACTAAGTGCTAAATAGCATTAATTTTACAATATTAAATGTTATCATATGTAGAAAAAAAAAACTACTGCAACATTTCTTAAAATGTCTAATGCTTTGATGTTAATGTAGAGCTAAGTTCATCAAGGTAAAAAAGTATGTTCTTTGAAGCACTTTAGAATCTTTTAAAGTTAATCTTAATAAGTTGTTCATAGTAGTTCAGAGTTTAGACATAAAATCTTACATAAAAATGATGCCTATGCAAAAAAAAAGCAATTTTTTTGCAAGTGTTTTTTTTTTTTAAACTTATGACTATTGTAGCATTTTGTCAGCTAGTGTTTTGTGGTACTAATATATAAATAGATTTTTTCACGTTCTAGAACATTGTTAAACAACTAGAAACTGTTTGGTAGAGATAAAAAAAATTTTAATTTTAAAATTGATTAATTTACACTCAAACTATTGAAACGGTTATTTATACGTTTTAAAAACTGAGATTTTAATTAAATTTAATCTAACAGTAACTGATGATTATATTTATACTATTAATTATTTGAGTGAATAATTTTTTTATTAAAAAAAATTGTGATTTATTTAAATTGTTCTAACAAATTTTCTTAAGCTAAACTGAGGTAGTTTGTTAAAAAAAAGCTATACTAAAAAAAAAAATTTTAAGAAATGTTCTAAACATCTATAGATTTTAAATTCCTATACAAGTTTTGAAGTTATACTAAATGAGTTACTAAGTTAAAATGTAGAATTTCTTGAACTTACTTATACTCTATTTCTGACTGTTGCTTTTTTTTCTTGATATGAGCTTTTTTTTTTGGATTAATTAATGTCATGTATTGAAAAAGATTTAATTTCAAATTTTTTTTAATTTTTTATAATCAGGAACCCAGTAGGTATTGAAATAGGTACCATAGTATTTTTATGGTAAATAAAATAAAGTTTTTTTAAATATTAAATACGTATTCAAAGAAAGTATTCAAAATTTCATTTCAAATTACTAAACTTTAAATAATAAACACAGCTTTTGTAATTTTCTATAATTTGTTTTTTATTTCCTAAGTGTTCTTTTAAAATAAAAACACACGCCTTTATGGAATTACTAACAGCTGTTTTTTTAAACAAAGAATCTAGTTACTGTTTAAAACTAAAAAACTTGTTTTACTTAACTTGGGTGGTTTTGAACAAAAAAAACTGTCATTTTTATCATCTATACAATTTTTTAAATGTCGTTAAACTTTGTAAGTTTTGTTTCATGAAAACTAAATTAGTTATCTTAGTATCTATAATAAAATATACTTATGTTTTTAAAGTTTAGTTCATAACATAAAATAGTTAAAATAGCAGCAACTTGTTTCCACAGTAATGCACAATACAACTTATAAAGAAATGGAATCTCAAAAACAACAACACATAAACCAATATTTTAATATTTTTCTCCATTGTGAATAATCTTTAGTAAGCACTGTATCAAATATCTTGGTATGGTTAACTTTTCATGGCAAGCATAATAATCTTGTTCATCTTCCTTTGTTCCATTACAAACTTTTATTTTTCTGCCACAGCTGTCACTTTCATAAGTTTCGATAGAATCAGTCCTACAGTTTTTCTCTGTGGTATATTTTTCAAATTCATGCTTTCGTAGTGTCCCTTCAAGGTCCGTTTTTGGTGAGCTGTTTTGTTTAGAAACAGTCTTGTTCTTCAGCTTTTCTGATTCAATGATTTCATTTACAAAGATAAAATTTTCTTTTTTGAATTCAAATTCCACTTTGTTTCCACATTTTGAGTTTTCTTTCCATTTATTATAAGTTTCATTTTCCCCGTTTTTACTAACAGAAAATAATGTTGCACAGAGAGGTCTTTCTGTTAGATAAACACCGGGTCCATATTTTCCGTCAATTGAAGGCTTAAAACCTAGTTCAAGCATTCCAACTATACCGTTAAGATTTGTGCCATGATAAAGTAGCAAGTTATCGCTTTGTTGTTTAACTTTTTCATTGCCTTCACGATTATTTACTCTATATATCTTAAGCTTAAAAACTTTTATCGATCTACTTTTTGAACAAGGTTTTCGCATTTTATCTTCAAAGCATTTTTTAATTAACTCATAGTCGTCACCTTTAGGTCGCATTTCGTTCAAGAAATACATTGAATTCTTTCTGTAACTCTCAAATAAGTTCACTGTAGCACCATTGATCTTGACTATTTGTTTTTCTTTCAATGTTTCTGGTAATTCAGTTAAATCCATACTAAGTTACAACTATATCTGTTGTAGTAAACTAAAAAAACACAGCTATTATAACCAAAAAAGAAAAATTAACGATAATTCATTTGAATGGAAAAAAGCTAAAAAAATTAATTGTCAGGCTTAATAGTAGTTTTATCCGTAGTAAAAATTTTGTTTAAATAACTCAGTAAAAAAACATATGAAATATAGCAAAAACTAAAATCTAGAAGTTTAAATTTAAGAAAGTTTACATAATTCAGTAAAAAGTCACATGTTATTTAGTTTGTAGTCTATGATCAAGTTGTTTGACATCAATAACATTTTAATTTATAATTTACGTTTTTGAGATCTAGGTATAAAATTTGGATATCTTTAAATGATTAAGATGTTGTTAAGTTTTAATGTAGTGTACAACAGCATTAAAAACCATAATTAAATTTGTACTCAACTTAAACTAAATGCTGGTACTTTATATTTAATTTTTAATCTATTTACTGTAATTTTATTTATATTCCATATACGTTAGGGTCTTCTCAAAATGAACATTTTTAGTTATCAGCACCTTCTGGGGCATTAATAAGTAATAAAGGATAAAACAAATTTTTCATTAACTAGTATAAGGGAATCTAAGTGGTTTACATTGCATTCTAATAAGCAGGATTATTTTAATACCCTTTAACTAGTTAATAACCAACTTTTTTTAATAGTTTTTAGTTATTGCCCCTCATAACGGAAGAAAGAATTTCAGAAAACCCTAATGTATATGGTCTATAAATAATATATAGTATTAAGTTGATCATTAAACATTCGATAGTATTTAAGAGCGAGAAAAACAAATTTGTGATTAAAAATTTTTTTAACTATGTCTGTTAAGTAACCCTTCATAACTCGATTCTCCATAATGTGAAGTCCCCTTTACTGAAAATAGTTTAATTCAAAACATTTTGTGTTTTGTATAATGTAACTAAGAAAAGCAGAAAAAACATCATAACTAAGCATACTAATAAATTGACATTGAATTTAACTTAATTTTTTTTTTAAGTATATTTGGGAAAGAAATCTAATTCATCTACATTGTTATAAAAATATTATCAAACACATATAATATATGTTTTTGGCTAGCATCTGTGATCAAACAAAAAAAAAAAAAAAAAAAAAAAAACAACTTGAAATGAAGGACATTAATAAAATCTTTTATTAAAAATATATAACAGAATGCATTGCATTTTCTTTAAATTTATTTAAGTACTTTCAAGTAGGACTCGTCAGAAATTGTTTCCTACTGGATTGGAATGAATACAAATTGAAATAAAATTATACTGCAGTTTAAAGTTTTAAGATATAAAATGACGTTATAATCAAATATTAAAAATTAAATAACTGCTAATGCCAAACAATTTTGGTAAAATAATAAAACTCGGTAGAATTAAAACTATCTAAATAAAGAAGCGATAAAGGTTTTAAATTGAAACTATGCTTAAAAATAAAGTTTAACAAGAAACTAATTACTTTGAAATTACTAATATAAGGATTTAAAAAGTCTAGTTTGGTAAACGAACTTTTTCTGCTTACATAAACTGGGCCTTAAAGATTGAATACATAAGGCTTCCAGAATATGCAATTTAAAAGAGTTCTCCGCTCTCACTAAGACTGAAAAATTGTCCTTTTTATAATTATTAACACACTCAGGATTGTCCAACAAATGTTGCCCAATCGATGAGAAGTATTGGCGATTGGGCAACATTTTCAATTCAATTTCAATTCAAAGTAATTAGTTTCTTGTTAAACTTTATTTTTAAGCACATTTTTAATTTAAAATTTTTATTGCTTCTTTATTTAGATTGTTTTAATTTTTACTGAGTTTTATTAGTTTGCCAAATTTGTTTAGCATTAGCACTTATTTAATTTTTAATATTTGATTATTACGTCATTTTATATCTTAAAACTTTAAGCTGCAGTATAATTTTATTTCAATTTGTATTTATTCGAATCCAGTAGGAAACAATTTCTGACAAGTCCTACTTGAAAGTACTTAAATAAATTTAAAGAAAATGAAATGCATTCTGTTATATATTTTTAGTAAGTTATCCACCAGAAAAAAGCTGTTCAAAAATCTTTTATGTAAATGAAAAGTTCTAAAATTTTGATTTGTTTAAATGGAGCCCCTAGCTTAGGTTACACCAAACTAAACAACATTTGATGCTAAATTTAATGTTAGAATTTTTTGATCATTGTATAATACAAATACATGCTAAGAAGAAAAAAGAGAGTACTAGGATGGTAATGGGTCAAGTATGCACTAAGATACTTTTGCACAAAGGGTTATATATGCAGGAAGGGACACTTTTGCACGATGACACTTTTTAAAAAAAGAAAAATATTGCACAAAGACACTTTTGCACCAACAGTAAAAAATTAAAATAAAAATTACTAAAAAAATATAGAACTAAAAGATAAATTAGTACAAAAACATAAAAGAAGAAAAATAAGTAACCTACTGGTTAGGGTTAAGGGTAACATAGATAGTAAAAATAACTAATAAAAGTTATTAATAAAAAATGAATAAATTAAAAGTAATTAATTTTATTTTTGAGAAACAAAAGTAAGAAAAAACAATACTGACCAAGGTTAAGAGTTAGGGGTAACAGTGATAGTTAAAATAAAATAAACAAAAAATAAATTTTAACAAAACAAATAAGTAATTAAAAAACATTTTGAACAGTGCAAAAGTGATCCTTTGTGCAAAAGTGTCTTAGTGCAAAAATGTCCCCTTGCGCAAAAGTGTCCCTTTGGCATATTTATACCCACCCTATCAGGATATGTTTGTTGATAAATTATTTTTAACAGAAAATCCATTTGTTTGTTATTATTATAAAATAACATACAATTATGTACAAATTGTAAAGCATAGTAAAATGTTCAAAACTAGCAATTTAAAAGCAGCAGTTTCCAAATAACTGATCAATGTTGCTTTTCTACAGTGCATAGGCTCTTTTACAAGATATAGAACTTGATAAACTTGTATATGTGTTGGCCATGGGTTTTAATCTTACAACTCAGAGAGTTTTTAAACCCATCTTTAGGCCATATAAAAAAAAATCATTTTAAGGTTTTGTGGTTTACCATGTTGTACTTAGAGTTTTTTCTAAGCTTCAAGATGCTTTTTATCGTTTAAAACAATTTGAATTATTTCATGAGATATGACCAGTCAAAGTCGGGCCGCATAATAGGTTACCTATAGGAGGAAGGAAAAACTAAAACAGCAAAAAAGACTATTTTATATAAAACCTATCTCCTCCTACATTTTTCAAGCAATCTTCTTCCAACTTTCACAATCTAATCTTTATACAATAACAGGAAAACATTACTTTAGAATTATTTTTTTTTTAAATTTATGTGATACAATTTTTATTTTCTTAAATTATTAAAATTCATAAATAATGTTTTTTCTATTAATATAAGGAACATTTCCTACAAATTTAAAAAAGATTGCTTGAAAAATGAAGGAGAAGATAATTTTTTAGTGAATTTTGAAACTTCTGAAAATTGACCCCAAAAATTTGTGGTCCACATGTTTGTATTGAAAACTTTTTACAAAAAAAAAAATATTTCAAAAGTTAAATGATATTTTTGAATTCTTTAAAAACTGGCTTGTAGTTTGTATTTAAAGCTTTCATATAAAAGCCAAAGTTTAATTTTGTAAAAAAAAGTGTATTACCCCCTACAGCCTTAACTTAAGCTCTTTTCTTTGACTATTTTTGTTCCAAGACTGTAAAGTTCATTCTTTTTGCAGCCTAAAATTAATAATCAAAGTAAATATTTTATTTAAACTTGAAATAACTATTATATTGTATAAAGATCTAGCAGTTTAACAAAATTAATACAATGTATTTTAGATGCTGTGAAATATATTTATTAAAGTTAAAAGTTAGCCTTAAAATACCTGAATACCTACTTAATTTACATTGACTATAAGTTTTAAACATAGTTTTACTTTATTGTTTGTTTTAGATAATTAAAAATAAAATATTATCATTAAAGATAAGGAAATAGTCAGGCATCTGCAAAAATTCAAGGCTGTTTGTGGTATTACAGAAAAGTAAAAACAATTCAAGTGGCTTAGTTGAATATTTTTGTTCTTATTAAATGCATATAAAATTTAAGGTTATAATATATTGAGACTTGCAGAAAAGTAAAGGTGTGTAAGTTTTAATTGCTTTATATTTACATTTAACCTAAAATAGTCTAAAAAGTTGGGAAAATATAGTTTTGAAAATTCTTTCTATTATCATTTGATACATTTGATACTTTCTGAAAAAATAAAGGAAATTTTTTCATATAAAATATAAGGTTATAATATATTGAGACTTGCAGAAAAGTAAAGGTGTGTAAGTTTTAATTGCTTTATATTTACATTTAACCTAAAATAGTCTAAAAAGTTAGGAAAATATAGTTTTGAAAATTCTTTCTATTATCATTTGATACATTTGATACTTTCTGAAAAAATAAAGGAAAACCTTGGGATTTTGGACATTTTTACATGTAAAATCTGTGTTGCCACACACATAATCAGGAAATTTTGAAGTTTTTGAAAAACTCAGAACAACTCAAAATAACTCAGGATACTTTTTTAAACTCCAACTGACTCAAAATAGTTTTGTTTTTTGAAAATAAAAAGCTCAAAGTAGTTATATTTTTATTTACTCCAGGACAGTTTTTTTGTATACTTTGAATGAGAATTACTTGATTTAGTTGTAAAATTTTGCTATTTTATAACTAGTGATGTACCGGACCCACAATTTCGGGTCCGGCCGGACCCGGATCCGGACTTTCTTTTCAAGTTAGAATCCGGCCGGAACCGGACCCGGACTTTTTTTTCAAATTAGAATCCGGCCGGAACCGGACCCGGACTTTTTTTTCAAATTAGAATCCGGCCGGAACCGGATCCGGACTTTTTTTTCAAATTAGAATCCGGCCGGATCCGGATATCAGACAAAAATGGCAATATCCGGCCGGACCCGGACCCGGATAGTGAGTCCGGTACATCACTATTTATAACCAACTTTGTTAAAAAACTTTTTTTTATGATATGAAAAAATTAAGTATAACTTAGGACAGTTTAAGACCACTCAAGACAGCTTTTAACTCAAGAGTTGCAATTCTGTAAAATGATGGTATAACAGGATATCAAACTGAAATTGAAAACTGTTTTGATTTGATAGAAAGTTTTGAGAAAACCTTGTTAATCCAAGTGTTTAAGAGAAAGCTCGCAAGGTCAAGTGTTTACTGATGCAATGTTGAATTCACATACTACAGTGATATATAAATACTCATCAGTTGGAACAGAGATTCATTCGAGCCAGGGCCTTGCTGCAGTAAAAATGTAATTCCAGAACAGACTTTACATTGTTTCTTTGTGTTATGTAAAGTTTTGGTATTTAAGAATGTTTTATTTTCATAAGTATTCTTATAATTTTAGGTTCAGGCAGTTAGTTTTCATTCTAATTTTAATATTCTTAAAGTATATTTGTTTCAGATTTGAATTGTGTTTAAAGGTTTTGATAATATGCAACTAGTTTCTAAAGCATTAAGTTTTACATGGTTCTATATACTTGTTGGTGTTTGCAAAAGTTATTTAATACAATATGCTCATTTATGTCATGCCGAGTTTTATATAGAGTAGCCCTAAGTATTATTTAATACCAGTAATAGTTAGGTATATTTTATGGTTTATAGTGTGGTCTCCAAGTATATTATAAATATACTGTCAATTAAGTTAAATAAACCACATTCTTATGTGGATTACAAAGAACTTTTAATTAGATAAGAAATATACAAAAATATTACTTAGAGTTTTATTCATTATAAAACACACTTAAAGTAGCATTACTTAACAGTACATTTTAGTAACTGTAATACATTTTAAAGCCTTGAATTAAATTTTTCCCTTAAAGAAACTTATACTTTTAAAGACTTTGAAGAAATTTCTATTAAATAAAAGGCCAACTAAGTACAAAATTTATTATTCATGAGTTTGTTTTTTGTTTCACCATAAGGAATAATCAGTTCAGAAAAAAAAATCATAAGATATGTATAAGTTGTTTAAATGTTTAAGTAATGTTTAAGCCAAACACATTTTGTGAGTAACAACATATGAATTTTTTGTGTTATTATTTTAATTTTGGTCAAATTCTTATGAATATTTTAGATTAAATGGCCAAGGTTTTAATGCTGATGATATAGGACAATAAACTTAATTTATTGATAACAATTTTAACATTTTATTGTTATTATTAAGTATGAGAGAAAGGCATTTTGTAAAGTTTTCCAATAAATGTAGTAAATAGAAAAATATATAATGTTTAGACACAACTTTTTCATTGTAAACTTTCCCAAGAATTAAAATGTTCATGTGTATCTATCCACTTTTATAATTTAAGCTAAAGGTCTTGACTTTTTTGGAAACATTCATAAAATGATTTAATTGATTGATGTGACATAATTTAGTTTTAAAGTTTAAAAAAAAATTCTTGAATTAAAAAACATGAAGGCTGGCTTCCTGTTAATAGAGTTTTTTTATAATTTTTACTTTTAGTTAGTTACCTTTTGAAAAATTAGTATTGAGTTAACTGTAAAATTTTGGTAAAAATTGGATTAGAAAAGATGGGGAAACAAGGTTTTTTATGAAGTTGTGTTTTTTAGCCTTTAGTAAGAAACTTATTGGAACCAAATTTTAACAAATAAAGTGGACCCCAATGGGCATGAATTATAACTCCTTGATGTATTACTAAAAGTATAAACATTTTGTATATTATAAGTATTACAGTATATAAAATACTACTACTTTAAAGCTCAGACTTACTAACTTTATAATTTTTATGGAACTTTTCTAAAAATTTTATTATAATAAAATAAATACCAAAAAATAACTTATAGGTTCAAATCTAAGATCTCATTGTAAATGAGTTTATTTACCTAAAAGTTGTTTAAAACTGGTCCAAAAATTTCAACTTGAAATATTTAAATTAAAGATATTTTTAAAAAGTTTTAAACTTTACTACTATTTTTAATTTTATATCTTTCAAAAAAGCAAACTTATGAAAAATACAAGCTTTCATCTAAACTTCTAATTTCAACTTGTACTCTCGTTTTTCATTCTTAATCTCCCTTAGTAATTTTTTAAAGTTAAGATCAAAATGTGATTTTAAGACCATAATGTGATTTTAGTGACCATAATGTGATTTTAGTGACCATAGTTTGATTTTAATTAAGACCATAATTTGATTATAGTTAGACCATAATTTGATTTTAGTTTAGACCATAATTTGATTTCAGTTAAGTTCATAATGTGATTTTAGTTAAGACCATAATTTGATTTTAGTTAAGTCCACAATGTGATTTTAGTTAAGTCCATAATGTGATTTTAGTTAAGTCCATAATGTGATTTTAATTAAGTCCATAATGTGATTTTAGTTAAGTCCATAATGTGATTTTAGTTATGTCCATAATGTGATTTTAGTTAAGACCATAATTTGATTTTATTTAAGACCATAAGGGGACAAGGTGGGTTTTTACAAGTAGATTTATATTAGACATTATGGACTTAGACATTTAAATTAGCCTGCAACCTTTATATTATTATGTTTAAAATAAATTATTATTTGTTTTTTTAATTATATTTTGCATCCATCTGTGATCTTATTTAAGTAAAAGAACCAGAATCTAGGGCACAAAGAGTTCACTGATAAAATTACTTATACTTACAGGTTTGCCACTTTACCTGGAAAAACCTTGAAAAACCTGAAATTCAACAATCTAAGCATAAAAAACTGGAATTTCAAACAAAAATCACTAAAAAAACATAGAATTTTAACAATTCTCACATGTTCAGTAGTAAAGTTTTGATTTGACTCAAAAAATCTATCATATAAACAACATTTTTTTGTCATCATCAAAATATTTTTTTGTTAAAAAACATATTTAAAGTAGCTTTACAGTATCTTTTTAATGTTTTTATACTATTTAACACAGTTTCTTGCCTTTAACTTAACTCTAAACTATAAATAGACCCAAAAATGTGTACTTCTAAAAACCTGGAAGAAATTTAGAAAACCTGGAAAATTTTTTGAAAAAATGAGTGGGAACCCTGTACTTACTAATGTTACATGTTGTTTTTTTTGCCATGATAGTTTCAAAAGTTTGAAAGAATAAATGTTTTTGGGAATGTGTAGGGTATAAGTTAGATTTGTGTATTTTTTAGCTCTTGTATACTTAAAAATTTTAATAGAGCTCTAGCTTGTTTGCAGTTTTAAATTGTTTCTATAAAGTCATGCTAGATTTTATGAATTAAAAAAGTTTTCAATAATGGTTTTTCCACATACCAAGTCCTTTTATTACTGTTATGATTTTAAGATTTAAATAGTAGTAGTTTTGTTATTTCTTATTATTAAATCAGGCTAGTTTTTGGTCATTCTTGCTTTTTTTGTTTTAAAAGTGGCAGTATTGTGAAACTGAATATAAAACTAAAAAACATTCAATTTTGTAGGTTATTAGTGTCATTTTGTTCAAAAATATTTAAAATAATTTAAAATGACTTATAAAAATAGTTGATAGTTAGGACATCTACACATTAATAGTACATACTTTAAAAATCAAGTTAAAATTAACAATTTATAAATTTAATGTATGTGTATTAAAATTCATACTTATTTTAATTGTTCAGCATAAATTTTAAACACACAAAAGAAAATGGAAACAGTTACAAACAGTAAAAATGTGTCTTTGGAAGGCCTCTGCTGGACTTACAGTGCTGAAGAGATTTCAAGCAAGACTGATGAAGCAATTGCGACAATTGTACAGGTCAGATCACAAATCAACTCAGTGAATGTAGAGGATGCCGCCTGTGAAAATGTTTTGATGCCACTTGCTCACATGGAAGCTGAAGTTGCCACAATCAAGTACTATTTTGGCTGTTTTGTGACTTATTTTGTGACTTAAAAAAAATTAAATTAAACTTGTTTTATTTGCTTTTGTCAGTAGCAGATAAATTTTAACAAAACTTTGAAGGGTTTAGATATTTTTGAAATTTACAAAAACTGGTTATCTTATGAATGTAAGCTGATTTATATAACATTACTTACAGTTTAAAGAACACGTTTTGTATCAGACTAATGTTGATAAAAAGAACTTGTGCTTTAAGTATGCTTGTGTAAAATAAGTATGCATGTTAGTTTTTTTAATTTGTCAAGCTATGTGTGTGTGAACTATTTATTTTTTTATTAACAGGAGATGCTTGGGGTTTTACAAAAGTGTCCACCCTGATAAAGATAGGCGAGATGCGAGCACAGAAGCTGCCAAAAAATTTGCTGCTCATGCCGTTAAAATGAGCATGGACAAAAATACTTTTGACAGGTAGTTTTAATGTTTAGCATGTTTGTATAACTAAAAATTAAACTTTTGTTTTTACTATCTGACATATAGTTTTAATTTATAGTTTGTAGTTACCTACTAACTGTATACTACTTAAATTTAAAACATTTAATTATAATGGTAAATATAAGTTTGGCTTAGTTACTATCTTTTGATGAAAGTTTTAAGTTTTATTTTGTAGGTGTATTCAAATTAAGTCGTTATTTTATACTAGAACTAATTACTTTATGATATTTTTGGTATACACTAGGACTTATTTTATCAGTTTTGTTAAAAATTAAAAATATATATAGAGTTTAGAGATCCTTTTAAACAAGTTTTATGTAATAATGTACTCAATTATTTAAAAATTTTAACATGTTTTAAACTTTTTTTTTCAGGATGAATGCAGTCTATGAAGCAGAAGGTACAAAGCAAGTGATAGAAAATGACAAAGAGCTTGGAAGATTACTTGAGCGAATTGTGAAAGAAGGCAAAAGAAACGGGTTGCATTTAGATGAAAATCTGAGAAAAGAAGTTGAGGTTTGAGTTTATTTTAACTTATGTTATTCTGTTTTAAAACGTACTAAACAATCATAGACAAAGTTTGTTTTGCTTTTCAAATACAAATATCGTAATATGTTATTTTCTAAGGTTTGTAGAGTAATTTACTTTTTAATTTATAGCATGCCTTTAAATTTTTATAGATATTTGTTAAAGTTGTTAAACAATGAAAATTTTTAATTGTAAAATCTAACTAATGTTTTAGTAGAAGACAAATAACTTGCATTTGTTGTTTTAAACAAACTACAAAAATGCAAATGTCAAAGGTATTGGTTATCTATTTTAGCTCAAATTAAACAACTTTGAAATATAAGATCATTAAAGTTCCATTTTTGTTTTTCTTCAAAGTACTATTTTAACAAAGTTTAACTTTAACAAACAGGAAATAAAGACTCAAGAGAGCGATCTTGGCATCACATTTAAGAAGAACCTGAGTGAAGAAAACACAAAACTAAGCTTCAACAGGGACCAACTACAGGGGCTTGATGATGGTCAGTGACTTTATATTAACAAAAAAAAAATTAAATACTTTGTATACTGAATGATATAAAACATTTTATTTGGTTTAATGGTATTTTTTGAGCGAGTTACAAGTAATAATTTCTTAAAATTTCAATAACAGATTTCATCAACTCACTGGATAAGAACGAAGATGGAACATACCAGCTGACTCTTCAGTATCCCCACTACTTCCCACTGATGAAGAAATGCTGTGTGTCTTCCACGCGCAAGGCCATGAACAAAGCGTTTGATTCGAGATGCAAGGTTTGAAATGTCACCACTTTCATTTAAAACTGTATAAAAAACTTTTTTGTTGTATGCCTACCCAAATGTTTTCAATCAATTAGCAGCTATTTATTCAATATGTTTCAAAGATACAACTTACCATTTATTTTTTTAATTACCATTCAAAACATGGAAAAATTTTGAAAAAACAATGGCAACCCTGTATATTTCAATGACCAGCAGCATCAGTTGTTCAATATATTTCAAAGACATAACTTACCATTTATTTTTTAGGATGCAAATTCGAAGATCTTGCAGCAACTGGTCGACTTGCGCAGGAAGAAAGCCACGCTGCTCGGTTATGAGTCGCACGCCGCCTACATTCACGAAATGAGAATGGCTAAAAATCCACAGAATGTACAAGAATTCTTGACTTCACTTACAGGTATTGTATGTTAAGTATATATTTTCAATGATAAGTTTGTGATTTCTTATTTAAATTTTGCGCAATTTACATTGTGGGGTGTGTTTAAATATAACGTATTTATAAACAATTAATTTTAAGTCCAAAAATATTGTTATAAGCAATTAATTTCTATTAATTTTTTTTAAGTTATACATTTTAAACAAGTAAAAGGCATCAATATTAAAATTATTTTTTTGTTCAAAAATAACAGAGCTCGTGTTATTTTTAATGTAGAATGAATCATTTTTTTGTTGAGATATAACTTATTTATTTCTTTACTTTTTTCACTGAATTAATACAACTTTTGATAGAATTAAAATCGCCTTTGATACAAAATTACTTATTTTATTAACAAACAGAAAAATTGAAGCCCTTGGGAGAAAAAGACATTGACTTGATGTTGAAATACAAAAAAGAAGAGTGTGAGAAAAATGGTGAACCTTTTGATGGTAAAATTAACATGTATGATAGAATGTAAGTTTATTATTTAATTTATTGTATACATTTAATTTAAACTATATTGACCAGTCTAACTACTCAATATATTCTGTCGGAAATTTTAAGAAAAAGTTAAAAAAGTACCAAATACTAAGAAATGATTTTAAAATTTGAAGAATACTCAGACTAAATTAAAAGTCTTTTTATTTTGTGTATTTTGAGCTGAATAATTTTAATGTACATAAAATAAATAATTTTTTACTTTTCTTATTAAAATGAACTTACAATTAATTTAAGAATATTGTGGTAAATTTTTTTGAAATCAAAATAAGTTTACATGAAGTAAATTATAAAAGATTTTAAACTTAAGTACTTTCACTTTTATTCTTAAGTAACAATCCGCTTGAAAATTTATATTTATTAGATACTCTCATATGTTTCTAGAAATTAAGGCTTTAGTAGATAAGTTGTATAGTGAAAAGTTTTTTATAACTTTGCTTCAAAAAACTTAATAAGTTTATTTTTTTAAAGTACCCGTCTTGAAATTAATTAATTTTAGTTTATTTTGAAAAATGCTTATAAGGAAAAGAGAATTTATAACTTTTATATTAAAGGTACTTTTCCTACAAAGTAGAAAAAGAAATGTACTCAGTTGATCACGATAAACTGAAGGAATATTTTCCAATGGAAACAGTCACCGAAGGATTGCTTAAAATTTATGAAAATTTATTGGGTCTCAAGTAAGCTTTTTTTGTTATTTCATCAGAAGTCAGTGTGTTGCATTAAAAAAAAAATTAAGTAAAAAGTTGTTGTTTTCTAAAATAACTTGAGTCTTATCATTAGTTAAATGGCTTTACTCTTAATATTAAACATTTTAGCAAACTTTCAGACTTTTAATTACATTTGGTCCATACAGTGCTACAAATTTAAAGTTCCAAAAATTTTTAAATTCAAACGTACATATTTTTCAAACCAGATACAGCAAAGTGGAAGGTGCGGAAGTTTGGCACAGTGACGTCACACTGTACAAGGTCGTCGATGACGAGTCCTCTCACGTGATTGGCCACTTCTACCTGGACTTGCACCCGAGGGAGGGAAAGTACGGACACGCCGCGTGCTTTGGGCTGACTCCTGGCTGCGTGAATCGGGACGGAACGAGGCAATCAGGTAATATTAATTATTTGCAGCTTAAGATTAATGTGAAAATTTTTTTGGTTATTACAACAGTTATTGTCGTAACACGTTGAGCACATGTCGAAAAGCTTCGCGTAAAAAAAAGCCGCACGAAAATATTTTCCTAAACTTAGTGGTATCAAAATCAAAAAATGTTCTAACAACTAACTTGCTTTGCAACAACAGCCGTAGCAGCGATGGTAGCCAACTTCACGAAACCGACTTCAGACAAACCTTCGTTGTTGCTCCACGATGAAGTTGAAACTTACTTCCATGAATTCGGACACGTCATGCATCAGATATGCGCTGAGGTGAATAACATTAGTAAATTATTGTTGTTTTTGTAAATGTATAAATAATTATTTTTTTTCATAAAAATTACATATCAAAATTAAGGATGCACGACCTTTAAAATTTCAATAACTCATAGTTATTATAAACTATCTATTTTGATGATTTTTCTTCAAGAAAGTTTTTACCATCATAATCTAATACTATACCTTCAAGTACATTAGAAAACTCAATTTTTCTTTTTAAATGGGGCGCTTTAAATATTTTTATAAGAATTTAAATGCCGTAATTTGAAATGTCTCGACTTGAGTTTTGTCTTATTTTGAATTGACGTTTAACAAGTTTATATATACAGGCTAGATACGCTCGTTTCAGCGGAACTGCGGTGGAAAGAGATTTTGTTGAAGCTCCGAGCCAGATGCTTGAAAACTGGTGCTGGGAAAAAGAACCTTTGTCGGCCATGTCCAGGCACTACCAAGTTTATATCTGTTGTAATATTTATGGTAGTTAAATATGTTCAGACATTAACAAGTATTACTTTTTGTAATATAATGTTTACTTGAACATGTTCAGACACTACCATTTATTATTTTTTTTTAATAATAAAATTCTTATAATTTTAGTTGTCGCTAAAAAAATTGTATTGTGTAAGTTTTAATTCAAAGTGTTTCAATCAATATCTAGCGCTATTTTTTTTTTCAACAGACAAACGACAAGGTGCCGGACAGCATGCTCGAGAAGCTGATATCAAGCAGGAACGCGAACTGCGGTGTTTTCTACTTGAGACAAATAGCGCTCACCACGTTAGACATCACTATTCACACAATGCAAACCACCCCTGATCTTGCTAAGGTTTGACAATTTGCACTTGTTTTACAGGTTTTTGTGTTTTAAAGTTTTAGTTTATAATTATTTTGACTGCTTTTTTTGGAAACAGACTATTTTTTGATGCTTGTAAAGCATACAGTTTTCTAGATCAAACCTCAAATGTCTTTTAGTAAGTCATTGCCTAGTTACAACATCTTATGTAATTACTATGTTTTAATTATGTTTTGTTAAAAGTCAACCTTTCAATCTGTTAGGAGTATACAGCTAATATCTAATTCATATTCAAATAAAGTTCTATTTACATTTGTATTTGTCTATTGAACCCAAAATTGAGAACTCTAATCGCTACACATTAAACCAAAAGTATATAAAACAAGTTTACAAAACAATCAAAAACTTTTATGAAACAGGTGTACGCGGATTGTTGTTCGAACATCATAGGAATCCCAGCAACGGAAGGTACTTGCATGCCGGCAAACTTCGGCCACATAGCGGGTGGTTACGATGCGCAGTATTACGGATACCTGTGGAGCGAAGTCTTCTGTTTCGACATGTTCATGTCAAGGTGATTAGTAGTTTGTAAACCTTAATGTAAGCATATTATCAAGATAGAAATCGTACCTTGATATTTACATTGTTTACAGATGTTTTTAATGTGCTCAAAGTTACCAAGATAGAATAATAACAAGTTTTTGTAAACCTCGTTTAGCTACGACTATTTTAACATACCTTAATTATTTATTGTTTTAATAGTTTAGAACAGTACTTTATTATTAAAACTTTTATATAAAGTATGGTAAACACGACCAGCTCAAAATTAATACAAACAATTATATCAACCAATCAGGTTTAAGAAGGAGGGGGTGATGAGCAGTAAGGTGGGAATGGATTACAGGAAGTGCATATTGAAACCTGGTGGTTCAGTTGATGCCACCGATATGCTGCACAACTTCCTCGGTAGAAAACCCAATCAGCAAGCATTCCTCACAGCGAAAGGATTGACGCAATAATGTGCTTTAGTATTTAGTTTGAGTGATTAGGTTAATGTGAAATCAATCATGATTATTTAAGTTTTTAGGCAAATAAATTTTATAGATTTATATTTTTGTCGTTTATCTTTGCACTCGTGTTGACTTCAGAAAATTCTGAGACAAATTGTTTCATACTTGTTTTTAATTTTATGCTTTCGATGTAGTTAGTAGAGTGCATGAATTTTGTAGTTTTTTATTACGTTTAAAAAATATCCACACATTTTAAAGTAGTTAAACTTTTAAAACACTAGCTATAAGTTGAACGGATTTTAATTTTCTTCTTGTTTAGTTTTTAACATCGTTTTAGAGATTTGCACTTTAGATTTTGATTCAGAAAAAAATAGACAGCTTATATTTGTCTTACTAATATTAATTTTAAATTTAGGATAATTTTTGCATCCCAATATACTGAACTTTTAAAGTTTTGTAGCAGAATTTAAAGGGCTCTAGATTAAAGTATTTTCAACAACTTTGTTTTTTCGGCATTATAGAACCTGCTTTTAAAAGTAATTTGCTTCTCATGTAGTGGTAAATTAATTACTTTAAACTGATATTATAACTAAAAAACTTGTTGTTCATAAAATGTTTCAACCACGAATGTTTGAGTTGTTAAAATAGTTAAAATTTTTATAAAGCAAATTATCCTCAAAAAGGAAAAAGATTCATATTTTTACGTTTGAAGAAACAGTTGGCTTAAATTTTTATTTAATTCAAACAAAGTAAACGCGTGAAAAATATACAATTAAGCGGAAGAACGATTCATGATTTTTTCTAATCTTCCATGTATATTCACGATTTTTGTACTGCAAATATTTTTGTAGTCCTCGGTTTTTGTATTGCCTTTTTGTTAGTAAAATTGTTGTTTTTAATAATTTTCCAGCTGTTATAAAATGTTTTTTTGCATATCAAACATGAAGTTTAGAGGTTTAATTTGTTTTAAAGTTTTAATTGTCACTTTCGTTAACTTATACTTGTCATTCATGAAAACTTGAACAAGCAAATACTAGAATAACAAAATTGTAGAATGCATTATTGTACAAGACTACTTGATATTATCAGTAGTTTACTTAATAACTAATAGTCTAAGTCAGGGGCGTCGCGTGGGGTGTTGCACTGCCGCATCTGCACCACCTTGAAATTTTGTAAGAAAAAAAAAAGTATCTGTAGCGTTTTCGTTATTTTTTAGAACGAAATCTCTTTTAAAACTCCAATTTTGAAAACGACCATTTTGCCCACTTCACTGCCGCAAACTCTTAGCTGACTGCCGCAAATGAACTCAAAAAAGCAAAATTTCTTCAAGAATTACCGCAAAATCGATATCTTGCGGTAAGTAAACTAAGTTGAAAATTCCCTAAAACAGGACATGCTTAAGTGTCATCTACAAGCTATCTAAACATAAAATAAAAACAAAGCTACTGCAAAGGATTAAACTTGAGATAATATACCCACATGGTTTTTTTAAATTTTAGAGATCACTTCTATTAAAACTGGACAATAAAAGAACAAAACTTGTCATGAATTAAATATTTTGAAAAAAAAAGATAAGAACCTTAAATCACTAAAGTCTAAGAAATTTGATTTTAATCTGCATACATGAACTTAATTATAATTGATTATTGTTATCATAAAGTTAATAAAATATTTAATTAAACTATATTTAAATGTAAAGTTTAAGTTCTGAAAAAAAAAATAAGAAGTTTATTATTAACTTTTAGTTCACTAGAAAAATAATTTAGACTTATATTAAATGAAAACTAGTATTATTGAAACAGTCATATATTTAAATAAAGTAAATAGCCTTAACTTAGAAACTTTGATTACTTAGAGTAGTTTAACATTTTAGGAACATTTAGTCTACTTTATATGACTTTTGGTTTAATTTTTTCATAAACAAAGCAAAAGTTTTAGATAAAATCGTTGAAACATGGTTGCCTTGCCTCATAATCAGGATAACTTAGAAATGTTAAAAACTCAAGATGACCCAAGATAAATTAAAACAGACCAAATTATAAAAATATTCAGGCTGACTAAAGCAGTTTTAGTTTTTTACTCTGAAAATAACAAGCTTATCTAAAATTAAAAAATAAGTGTTTTACCCCTATGGCCACATGAAAACTAACTAACCAATTTTTTACTGCTATAAGGGTTACTTATTTGTAAATTATCTTTAAAATTCTATTAAAAGTTCAACAGCCTCACCAACTAAACTTAAAAAAATTGAGCTCCTGAGAAAAATACTGTCATCAAAATGAAAAACATATTAAAATTAAATAAAGAAAAGATACCCTTTTAAACTATTGAATTTTAAACCTCCAAAAAAAAAACATTAAAATTAGAAAAAAAGTTAATAAAAATCTTAATGTTTGTAAAAAAATAAGTGCGAAATAGTGAGGGGTAAGGGGGGAAGGTTTATAGGCACTTTTTTACATGTTGTTCTTATTTTAACTTTTTCAAAAAACTAATAGTTACTCTTTAATAAACTTGAAATTTCCAATTAAACTTTTAGTTACAACCGGTCAAAGCCAGAGAGTACAATGATTTATTATATAAGGAGCAAATCAAAACAGCAAAAGAAAACAATTTTACTGAAAACCTATATTCTCCATCATTCTTAAAGCAATTTTTATCAAACTTTTTCATCCTAAGTTTTATAAAATTTGTTTACTTTTGTTGACGAGAAATTTTAAATTTATAAGTATCAATATATATTTTTATATATACAAAAAAAAAACTTTTGTTATAACTTTTTTTTTCTTAGTGTTTCAAATATCTATTTCAGCAATTTGTTTTTCTTATAAAAGAAACATCTAAAGATTTTGAGGCCAACTTATAAAAAAAAAAGATATGATTTTAGTGATTAGATTTATTTCTTGTTTGAGTTTATATTATATTAATATAGATTCCTTTGTACCTCTGACTGTGAGTTACCATATCTCAAAAGTTAATATGAATTTTTTATATTGATAAAAGATGAGTTGTAGTTAAATTAAAACTTTATAAAATAATTTCAGTCAAATAATTCTAAAGTAGATTTTAAGGGCATAAAAGGGGGGAGGGGTAAAACATTTTTTTAAGCGCTGTTTTAGTTTGTGCCTCCCATAAGGAACCTTTTATTGCCTTTGACTTTGACCAGCTATATCTAAAAAAATATATTGGATTTTTAAAATCTGTAAAAAGTATTTTTCTTAAATATTCTTTTTTTTTTAAATAAATGTTTTATTTTTAAACAAAGTTTCCCAAGTTACATTAGCAATTTAATGTAATTGTTGTAGAAAAAGTTCTTTATTTAAGATAAAAAAAGAGTTTAAAAAAAGGGTTTTTTTTTTTTTTAATTTTGCACCACCTAAAAAAAAATACCACGCGACGCCACTGGTCTAAGTCATAATTTTTAAACTAAAATGTTACTTAACTATCTAAAAAATAAATGCTGACTTTGAACTAGCCAAAACAAATACTTTTTTTATCATCTTAGGTAAAATAAACCAAATTGTTGTTAAGGTTGTGTGTTCATAGTAGTTCCTAACATTTTATTATCTAAGTTTATCCGAAAAATTGTTTAGCCTTGAGCTTATAATTTTTAAAATCAGTAGTTTAAAAAAACTTGTTCTCAATTTGTCGATATCTGTACATTAATCTTAAATAGTTTAAGTCAGTACGGTCAGTGTAGACGTTAAAAAAGTTTTTACGGTTTGTACGCAGATATTCTAAAAACTTGAGATATTTTACTCTTTAATTTTGAGATTCTCCATTTTTTTTAATGTACACAGTAAGTAATTGTCATGGTTGCCATTATCTGTAGTCGTAAGAACATAACAAAGCTTTTCTAACAAGTTGTTATTGCAAAAGAAAAAAATACAGACACTATAGTTTTCCTTCCAATAGAAAACAGATTTAAAAATTGTATTTTTGAAACCTAAGGTTAAAATTTTGTTTCGGTTTCTATTATTATTCTTTAAATACTGAAAATTTATTTTAAAATTATTGTAATATAAAAAAAAAAAAAATGAAGCTTCATCAAAACTACGTTTCTCAGAAAACATAATATGTTTAAAATACATTCTAGTCAAGTTCTAGATCAGGGGTCGGTAAACTGCGGCCAGCGAAGGATAAATCTGCGGCCCGCGAGCACGTTATTTTTTTGAATGGAATGCGGCCCGCGAAAGAAAATTTTGCGGTCCGCGAGCATTCAAATGTGGCTCGCTGAGCAAAAATTTATTTTAAGTTAAATTTGTTTGATAAATTTAGTTTTAAGTTCATTAAACAACGTTTAGAAAAAACTAAAAGACTTTACTGATAAAGCTTGAAAATGTAAAAAAGACAGGTTAGCATTCTACCAAGTTTTTTTTTCAGTTTCATAATAACTTTCTTCTTACAACAGCAAATTATTTTATAAAAAAAGAGGTTAAAAAGTGCTTTGAATTAGTAAAAATACAGTACGTGTTTGGTAAAAACTAAATGAAAATGCTTTCCGTTTAGTACAAAAGTAATACACAGTAATTAAGTAAAATGTCATTTCTTTAAAGTTAAGTTTTTTTACACGTTTTTTATACTTATGTTTCTATTACAGATGTTTTGTTTTTAAATGTTATATTTTATTTTACACAAAAACTTTTAAAATAAAATAATAGTAATAATAATAAAAATAGTAAAAATAATAATAACAATAAAAATAATAATGATAAAATTAATAATAATGATAATAAGAAGAAAAAAGGTTAATTTTATTTTGATTTTGACAACTTTGATTTTTTAGAAGTTTTCTTTGCATTTTAAATTAACTCCTATGCACACTAATGTACAAAAATGCTCATATTTTAAATCACTTTTTATTTAATACTTAACGAGATAAAGTTTAGTTTATGGATAATTTTCCAATATTACTGTTTCAACATGTAATATCTAAGTGTGTACAGACACATTTAAAACAATGTATATGACATAGATTAAAAATGTTTATGTTAGGTATAATTTTTGATTTTTTGGCAAAATAAGTTAATTCTTATGCGTTGCACACTAATATAAACAGGAACTACCTATTTAATACAAACTAGATTGAGATATGGTAAATTATTAAGTTTGTACATTTTTAATCAAAATAGTTCAAATTCGATCAAATAAACAAATAAAAATTGCCATACACTCAGACTATGACTAATTAAAAACTTCAAATCTCAGGCCAATTTAGTAATTTTTCAGTTTTTGGTTGAATTGCTTTTTGTATGTTAAAGTTTTGGTCACTCGGACTGACTTTTTTGCTTTAAAATCTAGATAATAGCTACATCTGAAAGCCATAATGACTTTTCAACTTATTTTTGCTTTTTTTCTATATAAATTTAAACATCCCAGACGTAGTATTTTGAAACTAGTTTTAAGAAAGTTTTTTACTACGTTGTTTTATTTAAATAACGAAGTTTCTCATTGTTTAACTAATCAGATGGTTGACAAAAAAATATTAATTTGAAATGTTCAAAGGTAGTTCTGATGCTAAACATCAGTGCAATTTTATTGATATTTATCTATAAAAACAATAACACGTCAATAAAAAGAAAGGTTTGAAAACTACTATTTGAAATACCATATGCATTAGTCTCTAAAATGTTTACATTTGTAATTAACACTTAATTTTGTTCATTTCACTTAAAAAATACATGTTTGTAATCATTGCCTAACCTTGTTTTAATGACAAAACAAAAACTAAACCAATGCTTTTTCAACACGTTTTCAAAGAATAAACTTACACCAATTTGAAATAAAACAAATGTTAAATTTTGGAAAAGTGAACTGTAGAATTTCAAGATACAATGATAACAGACAGTTTTAAAACTATTGTTGTTGTTATAATTTGGCTTAGTAAAGAACGAGTAATTATTGATTAATTAAACGATGAAGACCTTTGCGTTCCAATGCTTCCTAGTTTCAAGGGTATAGAACATCCTTTCCGACTAAAAAAAATAAAAGTATATTTGAATAAAAAAAGAGTTTAGATGTCTAATAAAAAAAGTCTGGTTCTCATCTACGAAATATTTTACATCTTTAATTCTAAAATAGTTTGAAACTGTAGCTAGTGTTTACAATAAACAATAAAATCAATTGACAAAATTGGTTGGTTTAAACTAGTCGAAGCTTGGTTTAAAATCAATAACTAGTTCTAACAATTTAACTTTACCGAAAAGGTATTTTAAATATATAGTATTTAAAAATGCTCAGCTTTTTTTCAGAATTATAAAATAGTTTTTAAACTGAAAAACTAGTATTACACAATAAAATTAAACTAAAAAATTTTTAACTGAGTAATGACATAACCGATTTTTATAAAGAAGTTTTAATAAATATTAAATTTAGTTGACATAAGTAAGTATTTGTAGCTATTGAATATGCACATAAAGCAGTTTGTTTACATAAAATTATGTTAAAAACTTCCAATACTGTATGCTTCTTTAATTACTTATAACAACCTGATAGTCAACTTTAATGCAAAAAGGTAGTTTAAAAAAAGGTGAAATCCTGACTTCTGTCACCAACCAAAGGACATTGACGCTTTAATTAAAAAAGCTGCTTTTTCTTAGTTTCCGAAACATTTTGGAATTTACAACTACCGTATCAGCGTTGGCTATAACATTAAGAAGTTACAACTATCACATCACAGTAGTGATCAAGATGTGATAGTTGTAGCTCACTACTACTGTGATGTGATAGTTGTAACTCATCACTACTGTAATGTGTTAGTTGTAGTTCCTCACTACTGTGATGTGATAGTTGTAGCTCATCACAACTGTGATGTGATGATAGTTGTAGCTCATCACTACTGTGATATGATAGTTGTAGTTCATCACAACTGTGATGTGATAGTTGTAACTCATCACTACTGTGATGTGATAGTTGTAGTTGCTCACTACTGTGATGTGATAGTTGTAGTTCATCACTACTGTAATGTGATAGTTGTAGTTCATCACTACTGTGATGTAATAGTTGTAGCTCATTACTACTGTGATGGGATAATTGTAGCTCATCACTACTGTGATGTGATAGTTGTCGCTCATCACTAATGTGGTGTGATAGTTGTAGTTCCTCAATACATGACGTCAATATTCAAAATTTTACACAGTTTTGTTCAATGGAAACGCGTCAAATATGCACAAAGACACTCTTACACGGAGGGTTACTTTTGGACTACAGTAAAAAAGTAAAAAAAAAAAAAACTTAATGACTAATTTACTGACCAAGGGTAAGGGGTAACAGTGATAGCAAATAAAAATAATAAGAGGAAAAAATAACGACCAAGGGTAAGGCTTCGGAGCAACAATAGTAAAAAAAAAAAAAAAAGTAATAATAAAATGATAAGAAGAAGAAAGCAAGGTTACCGACCAAAGCTAAGGGTTAGGGGTAACATTGATAATTAAATAAAAAGCTAAAAAGAAGAAGTTATATTAATAATAGTAAAATAAGAAAAAGAAAAGATAAGTTACTGACCAAGCGTAAGGGTTAGGGCCTATGGGTAAAAGTAATAGTAAAAAAAGAATAAAAATAGGTAAAATAATTTTCAACCCGTACAAAAGTGAGCTTTCGTACAAAAGTGACTTTTTGTGTTAAAAATCTAATCAAAGATTGAAATTGTGTTCAAATATATTATATGCATTCGAAAATTAAACGAAAATTATTTTTATTATACACTAAAGTTTATCTTTTTGGTTTGTCACAAAACAGTTTTTTATTTATTTTAATATTATTAAAAAGACATTTTTATATTGTCTTAACCATTAGCAAATGCTTAATATGAAATTTTGAGTGTGTTATGATCACTTTTTTGCTTAGTTATTTAGGTTATTTTAAACTTACAAAAAAAAGTTTAGTGTAACTTTTAAATTTGTTTGTATGTGTTTAACAACAAACCTTCAACAAGATATGTTATAAAATTTTATCGTACTAAAATAGTTAAACAAAAACCTTAAACCATTTAATAGTTTAGTTTAAGTTACAAACTAGCTATAAATAAGTATTATGTTTGAAGTGCCAATGTTACACCTTAATTTTTATAAATTATAATACTTTTTGTTTAAAATTAAAAAGTTTATATTAAATTTAGGGTTTTTTTGAGCTTAGAGCTCACATACGATTATAATTCATAAAATGTTTGTTCTAATAGAGTAAAAGAATTAAATAAGTTTAATGTTTAAGAAAAAAAAAGTAGTGTCGCTTTCAACAAACAGTACATTCTCTCTGCTGTATGAAATAGAAGTTCCATATAAGTGGGTACAGTTGTGTTTAAATATTAATCACATAAGCTCTTAAAACTTCATTATAGTACATACAACATTTTTACTTTGAAATGAGCAATTAATTTTTAGTAACTTTCGGTATTACTAACTCAGACGCAGAACCCGAAGGTTTATCTAAAAATTAAAATAATAGTTTTAAAACAGATGTATATGATTTTATTTTATAAAAAACATGCTCAGTTTTTTAAAAGGCAAGTGTGTAGAAAACAAAATGTTGTTTAGTTGTTTATAAAACCTGCTTATAAATAAATAAAAAACTTCTGTCAGAAAATTTTGAACTCGTTTGTTTGAAACTGTTGTACAAAAAATTACTTGATATTTAGTATACCTTATATAAATTTGCTATTAGTATTAAATTACGAAACCTTTTTGCTTTGGAATTTTTTGTTTTAGGCTTTATTAAATGTATCAAATTCTAACTTTATTATGAAACTTAAACTAAACCTTAGCGCCATTAGCAAAGAAAACTTTTTCAGGAAAGTCACACGTTATGGTATCAGATTTAATGATAGATACTAGTTTAATTTAGAAACTTCCATTGTTTCGTTATTTCTGAAGCTGTTTGTATTACTTGTTGTTTGTTAAAACGAGTTTATCAATAATTTATCTTGAAGTAAAGGTTTTAAAATTTCTTAAACTACACAAGTGTTTTTTTCTTTAGTACAACTTTTTTTTTGAGTTATTATATAACAAAAAAGGTTTTATTCGTTATATTTTCTCTAAAATTAGCTTAAGTATACCTATTTAAAGAAGTAGCGTGCCTTTGAAAATATCATTTTGTATATGAGTGTTGTAAAATTGTTAAAATATTGTAAAAATTTTGTTCATAAAGCTGTAAACATAACTATTCTCAGTTAAAGCAAAACTAATTTAAATTAAAAATGACACTAAATATACTTACAACAATATTCAAGTGTTAAAAACAAAACTTTGAAAAAAATAATTCGAAACTCGTGTTCTCTAATAAAGAAGAACATCAAGTAGGTAGGAAATCAAACGTAAGTAGATGCAATTAAGCCGATATAGCCGCATGACAGTCGATGAATTATTGATGCAAACAAGAGAAAAATTCAGAGGCTGCGCGCAACATCAATTTCAAAACAAATCATAATTCGCTCAACGGGGGATTTTCCCTGAACCGCGCGCAGCAACAAAAGAAAATAAACAAAAAAATCACGACTCCATTCAGATGGTAATCTCGTTTGCGCACTTGGCCGCCTGCTCGCGCGGCGTTAGCAGCCTTTCAGTCACCTTCAGCCACCTTTAGTCACCTTCCGATTCAATTCGGCAGCGAGTCGAAGCTTGCCAACTGCTTGAAATTTATTTTATTTTGTTCGAACGACAGCCTGCTTGTGTGGTCGCAGTTCTTGTTTGTTTTTTTTTTTAGGTAGGCGTATCAAGCAGTCTTTAGTTTGAAGCAGTTTAAAATAATTAAATTGGATAACTTTTAGAATTTGTGTTAGATTGGAATCTTTTTTTTTATTTATGAAGTATTGTTTGAAATTAGTTTTTTTTTAAACTTTAATGTTAAAATTTAACTTGTACTTTAGTTGTTGGAACAAATTTCCTAAAACACTGATACACATTTTGTTAACGCGGTTCTTAAACCATGCAAAGCAAGGCATGTAAATTATCAGTGTTTTACAAAACTTTGCCTGTTGATAAAACTGTGGCGCTGCGCCAAATAAAGCTACATTGTATTTGGAATAAAAACGCGCAAAAAGCAAGTAAAAGGAATGACTTCGATGCGAAATAAAAAGAGGCTAATTTTTTTCTGCTGCTGATCTAAGCTATTATTTATTTTTCATTTACAGAGCCACATTTGAAATAAAATGCTGCTCTAAAGCGAAACAGTTTCTTTTTTAACACACTGTTTTATGGTGGTTTTATATTACTATCAAACTAAAGTTAAGTTTTAGTTTTAGAATAAGTATTAAGAATCAAAATAATTTGTTTGTGTTAGTTGGTAATAAGCTTTATTGACTTTTATAAGTGAAGAAAAGTTTTTTATTTAGTTTTATATTGAAATTCACCTCTTTCAAATGTATTCGGTTTTAGATGTCATTAGTACATTTTAGGTTTAAGTTTAATTTCTTTTTTAAGTTTTGAGGAAACTAGAAAAAAAACAAAGTTTCGCAAATAAAAACATTTATTACCTGTTTTTCCTAACTGAGTTACTTGTTTAATTATCTCTTGTATGGCTGTAAAAGAAAAGTTAAATATGTATAAAAAGTTAAGAACGAAAATTCTGCGAAAATAAATATATATCCTGTTATATAGAGCTTATGAAGGCGAAAGTCAATAAATTACTCAGTTTGCTTTAGAACGAGAAAGCTTTATAGAGCCTCTATTTTCATTCTGCCATTCTCTATGAGATTAATTTCGATCTAAAAGTTTCCTTTAAAATATTTAAGTCAGGTTTTTTAAAGTGACTTATCATGTATACATCACAAAGTTTATAAAATCAATTTAGATGAAAAGTTTTTTTGCTTGTTTATTTATTTTTTGTTAAATGTAGTTGTTTATTTTCATAGTTTTAAGTTAAGTTTACCACTACAACCTTTTTAGCTAGTTATTGATACATACCAAATACTAAACAAGTTTAATTCCAAGGATGTCTCTAAAAACACTTACTAATTCAACCTGACCAAGTGATATACAACTTATTAGTTTAATCTGATTATTAGCTTTAAAATGATGAAATTTTTCAAGCATGAAACAGATGACGTCGAAACAGCTCTGACGTCAGACTTGAGTTATGACGTACCGCTTCCGATCCAGTCGTTTCTATGGAGACAAACCAAGTGATGTTTATTTGATGTTCATTTTAATAAAATGTGTAATAAAAAACTTAACAACTATGTTTAAACTTTTAGCTATTTGTTAAGTTTTTAACTGTTTTTGTATGTTTTCTACATTAAGTCTATTTTCAGATAGTAAAGTTAGTTAAATTTTAGCTAAAACCTGTTGCATAATTTGAAAACCTTGTACACCTTTTTAAATTACCATAAATCGAACTAAATACAGTTTATTCCATAAAATTTTAAAACTTTGCATTTTATATATAAAGATAAACACAAATATATTTTTGACTCAGCATTTTCTGCGCAATAAAGCTTTTAGGTTTTATATGTTCATACAATAAAAGATTATTGTCTTAAACTAAAATTAACAGTTAACTTTTTTTTCAGTCCTTTTTTAAGACCTAATCTTGGAAAGTTGTATCAAGCGTCTTGCACTGTGAGTTTTTCGTTCTTGTAAGAAAAGTAACAATAATGATATTAATTGTTCACTTTTCGCTAATGAATTATTAAAAAAATGACTATATATTTTCAAACTTTTATCTCAAAAATGAGTCAATATAAATACTTATTAAAAAAAAGAAATTAACACTCATGATTAAAGTAGATTGATTGAAAATAGTAATACGTTAATAAGAAATTAAACAAAATAATTAACTAGATAAAATATAACATGTTTTTACAACATTAAAACATTACATTTAAAAGTACTTAACTAATCTGACTATTCATTTAACGTAAACTTGTACTTTTAAATTAAAAAGCCGCTGCACACAAAACTTACAACAAACAAACTTGAAACGAAATCAGCGCAGACAGATGCCATAAACGCGGCAGCAACACCTCTCATAAAAAATCAATTAAAAGCTTACAATAAACCTAAAATTATTTTATGAAGAGCTTCGAGCACGTGCTGATCAACGGGGGCAAGATACAGGGGCTTCCCCCGTCGCTGAGCAGGGCCATAGACAGCATCAGCAGGCTGAAGCTGGTCGAAGCGTGCCTGCCCCACGTCCTCCACTGCGGTGCCGTGCTGCTGGAGAAGAGCCTCACCGGTGAGGAGTTGTTTGTTGCAGTTTGTAAAAACGACATTTTGGTCGAAATTTCATGCTTGGGCGCGCCTTCGTTGTTTTGCCCGAAGTTCATTCGCCACATTATCAATTTAATATTTATTGTGTTTATAAAATATTTTTGCAGTTTTAAAAACTCGTAAACAAATGCACGTCGTTAGTTTGTTTTTGTTAACAGTTTTTTTCATATAAAGCTTTTGTTTTTCAATTTGACATGATGATGAATGAAAAATTTAAGAATAGAGTTTGCTCAGTAATCAAAACAAAAGTTTGCAGTGAAGTGTAACGTGCAGTTAACTTAAATCGAAGTAAATAAACAATTAAGCTTATTAAAACGTAAAAAAGCGTTATTTAAAGTTATTGTTAAAACTTAGTTTGATTTAAAAAGTCCATATGTATATATAGTGATCATCCTTCATTAAAAAAGTCGCATACCTTTTGTTTTGTTATTAAACATGGTACTTACTAAAATATTTAAAAACACACGTTTTTATAATTGCATTTTAAAAGTCTAATAAGTTTTAATTAGCAGACTTAAAGGTGGTAAAATTTTATTATTCTAAAAAAATAATTACAATAATATGAAAGTTATTAGTTTTAATAGTAGTAGAATCTATACCCGATATTTTCTTTGTAAATGAAATAAAGTAAATGTAAACTAATCTAATTTAAATTGTGCCTCGTAAATAAAGCTAAAATAACAAATAACACAGTATGAATTTAATTCAATCAAACTATTTTTAGCTGGAAAACACCTTTCTAACTGAAAATGTTTTAATAAATGCGTGGTTTAAACTTGAATGACAGTATAACTATTTTTATTTAGTTATCAAAAAATTACGCAAAAAAAAACCCAATATTCCTTCAAAACTTTTCATTTATGTAACATTTAATTTTTTTTTGTTATTCATAGAATTTTTGTAGTTTTTATTTTAGTGCACAGAATTGGTAAATAAAAAAGAAAAGTCTTATCTTTACAACTAAACTTTATACAAAGGCTTGGCATAAACTTTTTATTTAAAGTATTGATAAATGCTAAATTAAAAGACTTTCCGTAATAGCCTTTTAGATATGATCTTTGTGCAACGCTAGTTTTTCTCATCACGCGTAAAACTGCAGCAGGCTTTTTAAAGTCTACAAGGCGTTCAACACAAAAAATGCAGAAGGTCCGACAAATAAATAAAACAAATAGAAATATTTATTTGTGAACGGACATGCAGGGGTTCCGACAAGTTAACTTGTTAAAAGCTTTCGAGCCACAGTACTGAAAGAAGTCATACCAAACAGTTTTCTGTTATCATCAACCAAACAATCCGTTTTACTTTTGATCTTTAATCTTAAAAACTTGGCAAAAAGGGAATCGATATTTCAACGCGAAATAATTCACAGACAAGCAGGAAGTGCGGGGGAGCACCATCGAGCAGCTGCTGAGGATCCTGCACTGGATATTCGGGGACAGCAAGTCGGCGGGGTGCGGCAAGATAAAGGTGGACGAGATCGTCCTCTTCCTCTTCCTCTTCACTCCCTTCGTCGAAAAGCTGGAAAACTCCAACATCATCCACTCGATGAAAAAGTAACAAGCGTTAAACGTTTTTAAAATAAATTGTTTATCGTTTAAAAAACTTTGTAGTTTTTGTTTAAACGGTTAGAGTTAACAAACAAATTAAGTCTTGTATATACAACTAAGCTTTATTCAAAGGCGATAAAACAATAATGTGATATTTAATTACCTGCCGTGTAAATTTCAGCCGAACGAGCATTTGGGAGCAGCTGATAAAACACGAGCAGCCGAAGCTGCCGTCTTTCGAGAGGTTGTACGGACCGAGCGAGTCGGCCACCATGCTCACCGGCGTCAGCTTGCAGCACGAGTTTGTTTCAATTTGAACTTGATCGCTCGTTTGTAATGTCATTCAAGCGGGAATGAAAGAGAAATTGTGGTAATGCAAGTAGAAGTTCAAGTTTATGTCAAAAATCAATGGTTAATCAAAATAAAATGTTGAATTTTTGTTTGACACAAAAACGATTTTACCAAGTTTAGGTTGACTCAGATTCATCTTTTAGAAAGCTAATGCTGTCTTTTTCAATCAGATAAAATTTGATAAGGACAAACTTGCTAAAGATTTTTTTTGTTAATTAGCTTTTTAAAATAAAAGTCTAATCAACCAACAGAAAACTAAAAGTTTTTGCTTAATTAGCAAATGATAGAGTTTTAAAAAGTAAGAATAATACTACTTAAGAAAAATTTAACATTTATAACTTGCATAACTTCGATACTTATAAAGACTTAAATTTTATTTTTATTTAATTCTATTTAAAAAATTTAACCCACTTTTACGAGCTTAAAGAATAATATTTATAAACGTAAACGACAAAAACTAAACTAAAGTTTTGCCTTTTGGCATCTTCTGTAGTTAAATACGCTGCAAAGATAAGCAAATAAACTTTATGACGTGGTTATGACGTAACAGACACAGCCTATAGCCGATATGTCAACAACCTGACGTGCATAAAATAATCTATCGTCGTTGTTTATTATTAATTTTTGTATGTCTTTAGGCATAACAAAACTTATTATCAAAAGTTAATGAGTTCAAAGCTATATTTTATAAGCTTCTTTGCAGTTTTAGTTAAAGGTTGGTTTGAATAAGTTTACGCATTTAAGCATGTTTCGTGCTTAAGTGAAATTATTTTTTTAATGTGTTTTGTTAATTTTGAGTAAATCCTTAAGCAATAAAGTGAGTTTTATTTTATTTCCACCAATAAAAAACTCTTAATACGAAACTCGAGCTCGGTTATATTAATGCACTGCATGTAAAACAACACCATTGTTCACCACAGGAACACCATTTCCACCGCGTCCAGCGTTCCGATCAAGGCGAGCGTGACGGACGTGGCGGTGATTGGCTGCCTCCTCAACCCCCACTTCCGGCAGACCGGCGTCGTGTGGGGCCTCAACTACCTGCTGAAGAGGCTGAGGGGGGCCAAGAAGAAAAGCAGCTTTTTCGACACCTCCGACGACGACACCTTGTGAGAACAGCTTGTTGTAGTTTTGTAAACAACAGAGAGTAATTTTCTATTTTAATTTCACGGTCAAAGTTGTTAACGACTGTTAATTAAATACTGGTTGTAAAAAAACTACAGTACCTTAAATTTGTTTGATAGTTCATGGAAGCTGTTTTAAGATAAACTTAGTTACTTGAAATACATTTTGTTAAAACACAAGTGAACCAATCAACTATCTTAGTTTTAAATAGCAAAACTGTTAAAATTTTATGTTATAGGTAATTTTAATTGTTTACGATATAATAAAGAATTTAAATATACACCTATTAAAAACATCAAAAGTTATACTTTTGTAAAGTTTAAATACTTCTTTTAACGATTTTACCATCTATTTAAAACAATTTAGTTTAAATGAATATTGTTTTTAACCCGTCAGTGTTTATAAATTAAAAATCAAAATTTGACAATACTAAATCACAACTATTTAACTAGACAACAAACTTTTAAACACTGCGTTTAAAGTTTAACCAAAGCAAAGCAGGCTGCTGTTAAATAGGTTATTTAATGATGAATCGATAGAGTCATAATTCACGCGATAAAGCTGCCGCCAATTTTAAGTCAGGCAGCGGCGCGTTTGATCAATATTTTATATTAGCGAGCCTCTGTGACGGCTTATCATCTGTGCGAAAATTTAGCACTGAAAGCGGTTTTTATTTTAGAAAATATACACAACAGGCAAAGCAATGACCTTGTGTTTAAAGAGAACGTTCGCAGAGGAAACTTTCAATCGTTGAATTGTTCCGAAGGTTTGTTGCTAGCTTGTTTACAATTTGTATTTTAGAAGAGGTTTTGTAGCTATTCTTTAAATTTTTATCAAGTTCAAAACAATTTGCATTATTATTTATTCAGAAAGAAACAACAAGTTTAAAACTCAATACGATGATTCACCTGAAGTTTGTTTAATTTTTTAAGTGTTGTTGTTACCAATAAAACTTAAAATAGACTTTTGCGATGTTTTGAAAGAATTTTTTCCAGAAAATTATTAAGTTGATACAAACCAATAAAAAATAGTACTAGCTAAAATTGAATTTATTTAATTAGTTCATATTTAGAAATCAAACAACACAAAGCATAAATCATCATTGAGCCAAGCCTTTTCGTCTTTGAAAAAACTTGGATTTTCAACTTCTTTCAAAACAAACATGAAGCACTCCACGAAGGTTAAACACTAAATGTTATGTAAGCAACTATCAAACAACTTTATAATAAAAATTTTAGTCGGGTTTATTTTTTTTCATTAACTTAGAGTTTTATTTTTTTCTTTTGCTAAAAAAGAATCAGCAACCAGTTAAAAAAAAAAACAAGTCATTTCTGCTTAGACTTTTACTAGAAGCACGCACAATAGCCATGTTTAAAGCGACAAACAAAAAAAACATTTTACTTTATTCACCACAATGTCAAATATTCCTCTATGGAAAGCTTTAAAATACTTTTCTTCTTCGCAGAACGACAGCGAAGGAAGGCTGAGAAACATGGCGAGGTCCATCGTCGACTTCGACCGGACGGTCAACTGTGAGTTGTTGTTTGTTTTGCGATTGTGACGTCACTTGAAAGTTTATATCGTCAGGCATCAGCGGCAAGCTGGTGAACGGGAACGACGAAGCGAAGAACAACTTCAGGCCAGCCACGCTGCTCGTTGAGAAGGCGTTCACCGTGAGTTGAAGTTTGTTGTAAAAAAAAATTTAATGAAAAATTATATTAACTAAAATAATTTTCATCAGCTCACAGTAGTTGCTGAGACTTGTTTAATTCACCGTGAGTTGAAATAAAACTAATTATAATTACTGAAATTTATTTTCATAAGCTCGCAATAGTTGCTCAGATTTGGTTAATTAAACAGGGCTAAAAGCTCCGACAGAAACTGTAGAATATTAACGCAGGATATATTTTAAGTACTAGCTCAGTCATCGTTGGTCGTTGCGTAATTTTAAAAATAACTTAAAAATAAAAAAATACCGTTTTAAACATGTTTATTATGCAACTGGGAATTTTACACTTTTTTATTTTCTGTCTATAAAAATAACAGCTCTTTGACGCAGTGCTGGAAAAAGTCTACTTTTTAATCTTCCATCTGTCAAGATAATTCAAAGCGGTATTTTTTTAGACGGTGCGTTATGTTTCGCGATAGCGCGGTAATTCCAACGCGATTTACATCGAATTTGAAGCACAAGGTTTAACCTAATGACAATTTTGTTTTGCAAACACACACACCAGCACAATCGATATCACAAATCGAAGCAATTATCTTCGCTCTAAGCCTCCTGGCTCGGTGTGTAGATCAATAAGGCTGTGAATTTTCATCAGTAGTTCACCTTGTTCTAAGTTTACGTAGCACACAGCAACAATATAATGTAATATGTTGAAGTAAAGTTGTAACATTATATCGTGCACATACCAAATGACAAGGTTTAAAATTGTTTGAATTGGGTAAGTTTAAGTAAGTTGAGTTTAAATAGCAATTTTTTTTAAGTAAAGGCTATGTTTTGCTTGACAGCTGTAAAGCACAAAAAAGATATGAACCTTTACTCAATATAAATATTTAACCTTTAGCTTTTAAATACTTCAAAATACAAAAGTTCGTGCACAAGTTTACCAATTTTTTTTAATAAACTTTTCAGCCCCTGCCCGGCCTGCTGAGCCCGCTGGGAAGCTCGGCGAGTGTGAACAAAGGTGTGAACGGGTCGTCGTACTTGGACGCGGACGGGTACGTCCTGTTCATCGTGGTGGTGCGGGTCATCGAGAAGTCGCTGACCAGGTGCATCTCCGAGAAGCTCATTGAAGCCACCCTGTCGGTCGCCGAGCACCTCCACAAGCTGATTGAAAGCGCCGACACGGTAAGTATTCAAGTGTTTTATTTTATATTGTTTTTATTAAACGAAACACAGTTTCGGTTACTGAGTTTTTTTTAGGCGGAACAGTGTCAACCTCATGACTTGTTGTTGAATAAAAATATGTCAATTAAGCTCCTTAAAAAAATGTTGAGCGCTGTACTTCACATAGTTTCTAGTTTGTATTAAACGAAACAAAATTTACTTAAAGCGTTATTAAGTTCTTAATTTTTTATGAAACTGTTTTTAATACACAATAATTAAAAAAAAAAAAATAAGTTGTAAATTTTCATTAACTTTTTAATTTATTTATCTAAAAAAAATTAAACTTTAAGCAGACTTCTCTAAAAATATTTTAAATGATAAAAACACGTAAAAACCGAACAATTTTATTCTGATTAAAAAATTCAAGCAAAACAACAAAAAGAAAGCCCGTTGGTAGTGTTCCAACAAGCCTATTCTGCCTTCTAGTATTGATTAGATAAAACAGAATTAAGGCAATGTGTTTTAACATTTCATATTTACTAGCTGTGTGCTAGCAAACTTTTTCATATTATGAAACATTATCATTTTGCGTGTTTGTCAAAACACAACTAACTTCAAAACAGAACCCCGGCCTGAGGAACGTTGAAGCTTTCATCAAAATGATTTTTGAGCTGACGCGCGTTGTGAAGTGTCCCTGCAAGAAAGCTTACAAAGTTAAAAGCCAAGAAGCACTGAATTCATTGAGGCAGAGGGTTACTGACCTTGATTGTTTTTCAAATTAAAAATTGATCGTGCAACGCTTTTTTCACAAACAACTATAACTTGAAAAAAAGCGATGTTTAAGTTGTTTAAGCCTAAAATAAAAAGCTTACAAAGTAAAAACTATCAAAAATAAATAAAATTATAACTATTATTTTGTTATTTAAAAAGCGATAAAATACCATATAAAACTTAAATTTACTTTAACTTCAAAAACTCGTGCTTAGACGTTTAGTTTTTATTCTTTAAACGGTCCTTTAAGATTTTTTTAATCGATTAAGTTCAAGTTTTAAAACACGTTTACGCTATAACATTACATTAAAATTCACTTTGAATAAAAAGCAACGTGTACACTTGCTTCAATTTACCGTTGCACGCAGATGCTGGATATATTCTGTCGAGTTTATTTCAAGAACAGAAAGTTTTGCCAGCGTCACATGAAGGCAATTATCGCGAGCAAATCAATCAACTACGTGCTCGAGCTCTTCCACTCGCTGTTCTGCTACTGCAAGACGGAAGCTGACACCTGCGAAGTAAAAGGTGTTTGTTATGTAAACTGTTTCATTTTGATTTTATTATAATGTTTATATTGTTTTGTTTATTTATTGAAACAAAAGTGCGCATATAAGTTTTGTAAATGCTAAAAAAGCATTAAAAAACAAAGAAAATAGTAGTACAGCATGAATTTGCATACGTGTATTCAAATAAATGTTTAAAATTTTCTTTTTACAATATTATTAAATCAATACAACACAAAGTTCTAGTTATTTTCTGATGGTATCTTCAACATAAATCTGTCTTTATTTGATGCACGTTGAAGTCAATTTTCAACATGCAGATTTTCCGGAAATGACGAAATTAGACGACGACCCAATGAAGTCGTTCGAAATTGAGATGACGCAGAGCTGTTTCGGGGAATTTGTCGACAGATGCATCGATTGTCAAGACGAACTGCACATGGCTTGCAACAAGGTGGTTTTATATTGAATAAACTCAAACATAATATTTAATTGGCAACAGCGCAACTCGACAATTACCCAATATTTGATAATATGGTGATATGTTACAATGTTTTATAAAAATGCAAAAAAAATTTTACAAAATCAATATCGAATAATTACTACAGCTGCTATAGTAGCTACTAATTTGAATATAGTTTATTCAAATGTTTGCCAATTTATATTTTCTTTTAAGTTTTAATAAAGTATTTAAATGCAAGAATTATAAACGAAAACTTAAGTTTGATACAGTTTTTACAACAAATATTTAGCTAAACATAAACTAGCTTTTTTTTTTTTTTTAATTTTATCGAAATCATTTAAAAATGTTTAAGAAAATATTCCTTAAATATATAAAACAACATAAACTCACAAAACATGTTCTTGATTATACGGGATAAGTTAGAGCAATGTTTAATAATTGATTTAAACAGAACTATTAATAAGTGAAATAATTCAAAATTCAGGATTTGTACCTGAATGTTCGCAACTACATACAGTTTGTCAGAATTAACCATCCGTTTGTGTTCAACGCCAAGTTGCTGACGGTGATGATTGTGCCTTGCAAAAAGAAAAACAAATGGAAAAAAGAAAAGGTCCAGTTTATAAGACTTTTGTACAAATTTTTGTAAAGGATAATAAGTTTTTCTTTAATTTCTTAAATGATATAACAGTATATATTGTGTTACTATGATATTTTCAGTGTAGAAAAATGTAAGTAAAGCTTTAAACATTTGTTTTTCATTTGACTATGTAAACTTTTGCTAACATTTTATAACTTTTATTTACTTTTTAGCTATTAATTTTTCAAATAGATGAAAGGACCAAAATCACTCACGACATTACATAGCTCATCAGAAAATAGCACCAGCTTTCACAATAGAACGCGGTAAATTTTTTGTCAAAAATACTTTATCTACCTTCCGTGAATTTCGATAATTTTTTTTTGAATTTACAAAAGTTTTTGAGACATTTTGAAGTTTACCATTGACTTAAGAACATAAACATTTCAAACTAGTAAATAATCTTCTTTATAACACTTCATTGAAAGAGTTATGGTTTATTATATAAAAATCGTCACTTTATTATAAAAACGATCAGAACAATATAATTAAAGTTAATCAATTTGTATTCGTTTTGACGTAAAGTGCTTTTTACAGTCGTGGCGCGGTCGACATGCCGTTCAGTCCCCTGCTGGCGCGAACTCAGTCGGACAAGTGTTACCTGAAGAAGCACAAGTCGGTGTACTCGCGACGCAGCGCTGACCTGGAAAAAATGTTCGAGTTCCGGTACGGGGACAACCAGAAGTTTGTTTGTTTTTTGGGAAACGACAAGTCAAAAAGTTTTTAAAAACTTAGTTTTAGTTTGTAATACTGTTAACTCGCGTAACAGGCAGAACTTGGAGGAAAATTCGGATGAGAACGAGTCGATTCCGAACGAAGACACCTCCCTCTTCGACAAACTGCCAATTAGAAATCCGTTCAAGTCGAAAAATGTTAGCGAATTTGACCAAAATTTAAAAAAATTGAAAGATAAGTTACTGTGTTTTATTAGAAATTCAAAGTAATTAAAATTAGTTTGTTATTACAATTTATCTAGATAAAACGATTAACTTACGAGTGGGCGTGAACTGTTCATGTGGGCTTTTAAAATCAAGTAAATTTATATTCAGCAGTCAAATTAAACATAGTAAACGTAGTAAACAAAAAAAAATTATGAACCAACCAGAACACAGAAACGAATCTGGAAGGCAGCTCGAGAAAAACAATAATATCGCGGTTGAAAGGATCGATAAACATGCACGAAAAAGACAACGTGTCAAGAACCAGCTCACGTTTGCTTTACACTTGTGCTATAATTAAACTAATTGTTAAAAACAAAACTATATGATAAACAAACATTAGAATTAATAAAAACAAATTTAAAAGTAATAAAGATATCATACTAACTGGGTTTATTTTTTACTATAAAAAAACAAATATTTTATAATTAAAACTGACTTTTTTATGATAATTTGATGCATTATTAAATCCTTTAAAAGTTGTTTACTACTATCTCAAAAATATTTTTGTATTTTTGTTAAAAATATATTTTAGTGTACATGTTGCATCCTATTAACTTGACAACACTTAAACCCCTAGAAATATAACGAGACTATTACACTCGATAGTTTTTATTTTACTTTAAATAAGTCCTTTAAGTGCGAATTCTTTAACGTCAAGTAAAAACAACATCAAACTTACACTCTGCTCAAAACCTGCAAGCTCAACAACTTCGCAGGCCACTCGACGGCGACGATGCTGGACGAGATCTCCATGAAGGTGAGGAGGTTTCAAAGGAAGCAGGACGAGTTTCAGGTGGACCTTCAGGACGTGAGGAGGGGAGTGGTCATTGTGGACTTCCTCATGGAATCCTGCCCGCCCGGCACCGTTCCCGACCCCGTCATGCTGGCGGCGATACTCACTCAAGTTCGTGAAAAATGAGTTTTTAGTAATGTTAACTAAAATTTAGAATGCTACGTGTTTTCATGTACAATGTGTTTCGAACAGCACCTTTACCGTCGAAAAAGTTTTAAAGATTGTGAAATAAAAGTTATTATACTTTTTAATAAAATTTTAAAAACGTTTAAATTGTAAACTGATACACTAAACACTTTCAGCAACTACTATTTTTGTTTTAATCAAAACGATGTCGCTGCAACAGGAAAGCACGGTGCTGTCGCGGGCGTGCATGTACGTGCAAGCGGCTCACTTCGTGAAGAGATGCGCCGACGGCGATTGGCCTTCGTGGATGAACTGCAAGAACAGCAAGGTGAAGTACGACAGGATCAGGAACTGTTCCATGCACCTCATGCACCAGTGGGCTGTTGTGAGTGTTTTTGTAAAAAGTCATTGATTGTAATAAGTCTCAAAAGAAATTAAATTGCTTCTTTTTTTCTTAATTTTTTGCCTTTTTACTAGTTAATAACCCATTTAATTCTTCAACTCCGCGCTAGTCATTGCCCTAATAGCCAAAAGGATATATCACCCACTTTCGGAAACCCTGAACTACGTTAAGTATTAATAATTCTAATAAGCAATAAATTTAAGTGTTATTTATACTTATTTCACGTGTGTCGCACTAAATTGACAATGTTTAATAATTTTAGAACCTGTCCAAGAAGCTGCACGAGCTGCACAAAACGAAAACGCCCAACACCCCGGAATCAGTTGTTTCCAGCTCCGATTACCAGGAGGACTACTTGCGAGACAGTTAGTTTTTTAAAGTTGAAAAAAAAAATCTTAAAAAGTAGTTAGCTAAAAATTTTTTATATTTTTAAGGTCTGTATTAATTTTTATGGATTTTTCACGAAACAGCTTTTTCTCTTTTTTATTAGCGTACTTTATAAAGGTTCAATAATATTTGAAAACAAAAGCAGTTTTATTAACTAATTTTTCAAGTAAGTTAAAAATTTTTCAGCTGTTATCAATCCGAACGGTAACGACTGCCCATATGAGTTGAGACTGACCGTGGCAAACCTTATCAGGGAAATAACCAGCTTCATAAGAGATTCGCTTCCCACCATGAGCAAAAGTTCTGTAGATGACTACGATAAAGGTTTCTTATGGCTATGTAATGTTGTTTGAAGAATAACACATTTAGTTGCAGTAATACTGTTTCATTAGTTGAGCATTATTTTACGAGTAATTATTATTTTATCAAATAATATTAAATATACTTGGTAAAGCTCGATAAAAACTGCTCCTTTATATTATAATTTATTACATTAAGAAAATAAAAATAAATATTGGGTATTGAATTACCAATAATTATACTAAGATCAAGGCTGTTCTACTCCTAAGAAATCATCTAAAAAAATGTCGAAAACAACTGGATTAGTTCAAAGTGCGTTTATCCCTGAATCACAGAATAACAACGAAGACCTTAAAAAGCAGAAAACTTATTCAAGTTTAAACAGTTTTGAATATATAAATAATCTAGTGTAAAATATTCTCATACTTGAAAAAAACACCGAAGTTATACATTTTCATTGTTAAAGCACGTAATTATGAAAATACTTTAGAAGACTTAACTCTACAAACTCAACAGCATTAATATTACTTCTTGATCGTTCACATATATTGTGTAGCTTACAATTCTAAATAGCAGTTGAATATGTTTAAATCAACAAAAAAAATATGCTTAAATTTTCGTAACATTTATGACCATCAAAAATAAAAGGTATGATAAAAAGCTATCTTTCTACAACTTAAAGAAACCTTTTAACACAATTCTTAAAAAATACAAAATAGGAGACTGCATCGATATGGCCATCAAGCGGAAGTCGAGTGAGGACAAGTCTTCAGGACAAGCCTCGAACATCCGACAGAGCCGGATAAACGGAAACACGAACCTGCTGGTTCCCAACCTGCTTAACGCAAACATGACGCCTGAAGGACACATGGTCGGGTCCGCTTCTACGTTCAGCGTCGCTTCGGCCTACTCCGAGTACAATGTTGGCGGGAAGGAAGCGGAAAACCCGCCAAAAGCAGCCAACCAGAACAGCCAGCCGCCGAGCAGTCGCGCCACTTTCTGCTCGAGAAAGTGGGCCAAGAACGTGCCCTGGCTCGAGGTGATTTTGAAGATTAAAAATTATCTAAGCATTTACATCATGATGTATTGAATAGAATGTTAATACTTGGTAATTTATGAAATAAAATTTTGGAGTTAAAATATTTTTAAGACATGTCTTCTGACAGCTAAAACAAACTCATACAAACTTAAATTTCAATTTCATTTCACAATAAGTGTATATGTTTTTCGGATTATGAATACGTTCAAATGTATTCAAAAAATGAGGGGCGTTATTTTCCTAGATTCAAACTTAAACAAATCTTACCGTTTTTGTTTCAAGGTGATGTTTTTGCTTGAGAAGGACTTAAACGAGCACTGTTCCCACGTTCACCCGTGCGTGACGAAATGCAGCAAGAGAAGCTACAGGTGCTGCCTGAAACTGATGACCACCATGTACTCCGTGTTCGTCATAAAACCCAAAGTTTGTTTGTCTTAATTTAAGCACAAATTACTTGTAAAGTTTTGTGTAGAGATAAAGTAAATTTTAAAGTATTTTGAAGTAATTCGTTTTGCAGCGCTCAGCAACAAGATCGAGTGAAGTGAACGAAAGTGAACAAAAACCGAAATCACAGATTGCCATGAAGCGTCTACATAGCGTTTTATGGTAGTTTTAAAAATGTATTTAGAAATAGAGAACAGTTTAAATTAACAAACCTCAGTTTCAAAAACACACAGAAAAGCAACACATCGATAAAAAATAGTTATCAAAAAATAAAAAATATTAAAAGTCTTGTTAATAAACCTATGTACTTTTAAGCGACATTTTAAACTGTGTAAATAAAAGACATATTTGAAAACAATGATTTAAATATTTTATATTAATTACTTCATTCAGGTTTTTAATGATACATTACTAACAGTTACACCAAAGCGAAACAAATGCACTTGACGGAGGCGCCGTTAGGTACCTTACTGAAAGCAGTCTGCTCAATTTCAGAAAAACTGTTTGTTCAAATTCAAAAGCTCAGTTGGAAAATGTTACTCAATGAAAACTGCCAAAGAGTAGAGCTTGCAGGTTTGTTATAAGCTTATTGTAAAAGCACATTTGTAATGCTCGAACAAGTTATTTAAGATTGAAAAGTTTTAAAGTATGTTAAGCTTGTGTTTTCCATAAAAAGTGTTTTTAATTAGATCCTATAATCAAAAGTACATTAATACTACAAATCAATTAAGCTTATCAAAATGATTAAGAGCTAAGAGTTATCACGATAAGCTATCGAACATTCTAGATGAATATAAAGCATGACACAAAATTATTTGTTTTACGTCAACCTCAGGCGCTTTACTTTTACTTTGTGCCGCTAAAAGACCATTGGAGGTGAAGTCAACAATTCTCAACGACCTCAAGAGCGATCTGCCGGAAATAAGATGCGACGCTCTCAAGAAGGTACAGATCATTTGGAACTGCAGGAATAGGGTGTGGAAAAACGCTGAAATTGCTGCCAGAAGGGAATTTAAAGTTTGTTTCCTTTTTTATATTTTGAACTTTATTTTAAGCCCATTGTATTAATATTTTTAAAGCACTTTAAAGGTGTTAACTTTTACATTATTAAAAACTTCTTTATTTAAAAAAAAACTGACAGCTGCAAAATTTATTAAACAAAAACTTTTGTCTCAGCTGCTTAAATATTTCAAAATACTTTGATTATTTTTTCGTCATGATTCTTTTAGTTAAAGAATTATCATCTTTGTAAATGTATTTAATTATACACAAACATTTTAAAAACGATAAAAGACCACGAAAATTACTGCAAAAATCAAAGCAGATTCCGAACCCGACGTTCAGTTTCACCTTCTCCCCCTCAACGCTGGGACTCAGGAACGAGTCGCTGCCGGACCCGCCGTGGGTGCCCAACGTCATCAACATGACCGACCTCATCGCGCAGAACGGATCAGTCATGCAGAACTCGTTCGTGCTGGCCACTCACACGCTGTCAGTTTGATAAAATAATGTGTTGTTGATTTGAATAAAAAAAACACGTTTTGATGAAATATTTCATCCGTACTCTCGGAAACTTGTTTTAAACTTTGTTCTTCTTTACTGTTTTGAAACGAATGTATGTAAAAAAAAATTTCGCAGTTTTATTGAAATCTTTATTGAGGTTTAAACAATAAATTATTAGAGAGCTTTACACTTAAGGAGCCTTTATACAATTAAGACAAAAGTATTTTATTGAAACCTTACTTGTGTAGATGTAACCCTTAAAATACTTTTTCCATTCCCTCATACAAGATCGCACCTCCGGGAACAGCAGAAGACGAACCTGCTGATAAAAGAGTCGGAGGAGCGAGCGAACGCGAGGAAGAGGTTTCTCATCACCAACGAGCCAACGGTGATGCAAGTGAGCCACGAAATGAGGAGAAAGTGTCTGACGGAGGAAACTGAAGACAGTAAAAACGGTTAAAACTGCTTAAAGTATTTTGATTGAAGTAAACCAGATTGAATTACTTGTAACTTTTGATAATATTAATTTTTGTTTGTTTTTATAATTCAGCTTTTTAAACTAAAACATACTTCTAATAGTTAGAAAAATTGTGTCGTGTTTAATTTTTTCCTGGCTTTTATTTTATAAACAGTCTCTTTGAAAAACATGATTCAAAGCTTTACTTGGTATGTTGATTTAGAATAACTTTTAACTTTTTAACTAAATAAGCTAGTCAACAGACACAACTTAAAACCTGAAAAAAAATTCAAACAACAATTTTTTCTGCAGTCGACGGAGTTCCGGTGGCGAGCCGAAGGTTTTCCATCAGGCAACCGTCGGAAGCTTCGTGCACGGGGATCGATCCCGGCTCCAAGGAGCATACCGGAAATCACATGTCCCACTGCAGGTCCTCGCTGTTCTCAAGAACCGTCCACTGCGATCACGGTTTTAATTGATAATTATCTGAGCACTTTCCCTTTTAACTGCAGATGTTTTTCATTCTGCAAAGTGTAAAACAATAATGATCTTATGACCTTTGAAAAAAATAATAACAATGCACGCGTATGGTTGTGTAGTAACAGTATTTAAAAAGAATGAAAAATTGTACAAAAACTTTATATCTAATGAGGTATTTAATTATTTACTTACTAAAAAGTTTTTAATGCTTTGTATAAATTTTAAAAATATATTAAAAATAATGATTGTGAAAACAAATCAAACCTTGTTACTTAAAGTAACAAAAATATAAAGGCTCTTTTATTAAACTCTATCGTTGCAGTATTAAATACAGTTATTTTATTATCTATTTCTAAACTTTTACAAACAGCAGCGAGCCAGGAGAACATCAACATGAAGGGGGAGCTCCCCGGGGGAAATGCCGCCGGGGGGAGTTCCCTGTTCAGCAGCGGTCACCTTGCCAACTACCCTGTGTTTCCCACTTCGATCGCCGCCTGCATTCCCGCCATGATCGACCTGATGACCGACTTCAGCGTCGTTGATGGAGTTCAAGTCATCCAAGGTTTTGCTGAATTGTATTTAAATTGTTTTTTACAGTTTCGTGAGGTCTGTTTTCAGTTATAAATAAAATGCATTTTGCATATCAGAGTGAAAATAATTTTTTTTGTTATTGGTATACTTTCTAATGCTCTTTTTTATTAGTAAAAACATAATAATGGCTTTCAAAGTTAATTTAAATCAAATTGTTTTCACTTTCAATTAGACCATAAACATTAACTACATTTTCATAAAAATATCGATCTATTATATATTTTAAAGTAAACATAAATCATTACTACGAATTCAAGTTTATAACAACAATACTTGATTAACATTCAACCAAATAACAAACGAACCACTAGTGGGCGAAGTGGCGAAGGAGGTGATATTCTCGTGCATGATGGAGGACACCAGCCTGTTCCTCCGCTGCATAGTGGACAAGCTGACGAGCAGGCAGGGCAGCAGCGAGATGCTGACCAGGCTGAGGAAGCTGGTCAACAACACCATGTTCATGTCCCCCAACATGGCCACCACCCTCATCAACCATCTGGTATGTAAAATTATTTATTTTTTGATTTACAAAGCTACAAAGCTAAACTTTTTACGAAATTTAATAAATAAAATTAAGATCAGGGTTTCCCATACTCATTTAATACTCACCAACTTGGCAAGAATTAAAAAATAAAACACTCTTACTGTATTGAATATCGCCGTTTTACAATTTACCACTTCCTGATAGCTAAGATAGCTTGTTTTGATAAAATCTGCTCCAAAATAAAAAGCTAGTTGAATAATATTTTAAATACTAACTTCAGAGAAATTAATTTTTTGACTTACCGGCTTTAAGTTCTGAAGAACACTTTGTTTTAATTTAATCACTTAAAACATTATTATCAGATAGAATCAATTTCGAGGTTCTCACACTCGCCGCTGTCGGACCAGTCGACGGCGGAACTGGTTTCGGCGATCGCCAGCATTCTACCGAACGTGTCCTCAATCGACCTGAAGACCATGAAGCAGGCCCTCAACAAGGAGAAAATCGAGCTTCAGGTTGGTTCGAATACAATCTGAAACTTCACCAAAAAAACTGTCTTTAATTTGATAAAACTTTTTTTCTCTAGCTGTTTGTTACTGCGGGCATGTCTGGCACAAAAAAGTTGACGGTGTTTCCCCTGAACGACTACTACATACCTAGTGAGGTGAGTTAAGCTAAAAAAAGTACTGTTTTACTTGAGTTCATACTTTAAAGGTTTTAAACAGTCATTTCATATGTTTGAAAATTAATTTAGAAAACGAATTTGATTTTTTTTATCGAACATTTAGTGAAGAAAATTTTTTTTAACAGTAAAATTAAAACGAGCTTTATGATTTAATTTACTATTGTTAAAACTAAGATTATCTGATCAATGATGTTTAAATGTGCTTTACAACTTAATTGCTTATATCTTACTTGATATTTCAAACAACTTATTCGAAGTTGAATTTAAAAAATTGAAAAGTATTAGTCTATTTTTTTTACTTTAAAGATAAGCTAGTTTTTGTGTATTAAGCTTGATGAGTACCTTTCCCTAAACAATAAAAAAACTTTAATAAAGTTTTTCATACAATAACAGATAGAAGTGAACGATAGAACGAACTTTGAAAGCGTTTTAAAGGAAACTCTGACCACGATAACAGTGGACGACATGGAAAACTACCACTTGATTGACAGAAAGTCACAGCAGGTCCTCTGCAGGCATTGTTACGTGCGCGACTTTTACCAGTTCAGCAAAGACTCCGTACCTGAGGTCAGATTAATTGAAAAGACCTTTTAAAGTTGTTTTTATTAACTGTAGAGCATTAAAATTAATAAAAGCGATAAGTGTGAAATTAAGTAAAGCTTTTTTTTAATAACACTTTAGTTGTTCAAATTTCGAAAAACATATAAAGTACAGATATTTTTTTAAACTAAAAGAATGCATTATTTTTAGAAACAGCTTATGTTTACGATTTTTAAAGTTATAATAAAAAATACAAATAAAACGGGAATATAAAAGATATTATGTCTAAAGAAGTAAAAAATTTTTACTCGAACTAAAAATTCGAACTTTTTTATATTACCATTACTCTAAAGTTCTACTCCAGTAATCTAGCTTTTTTATGCTGATTTATGTTACAACATTTAAAAACATACTGTTGGTTTTTAAGTTGGTTCTTGTGAAGAACAAATCAGACGAGGGCATTCAGACGACCATAGTGGACCACGTGGTCAGACTGAAGCTGAACGAAATTGCCAGGTTACGGGTCATGTGTACCGCGTTCCAGTATCGCCATGGCAACGTGGACCAGCAGCTGAACGCCACGTTCATTTTGGAAGAACTGAAAAAGCTGTGGTCTTTTCCCAGAAAGGTTGCTTTTTAAAATACTTGTGACGTTGCGATATGTCTAGTGTTATTAACAAAATAAAATTAGGTCAGAAATATTACAAGAATCTTAAAAGTTTTCTAACTTTAGTTTTTCTAAATAAACTGAATTTTGTGGTCTTGTTATTAACAATTTAGTTAAACGTTAAGAAAGTTTGGTATTAAAAACGACAACATATATTTTTGTATGACTTAAGCTAAATCGTAAACTAAATTAGTTAACATTCAGAATAATCAAAATTAAGTTTGTTATTGACTCTACTTAATAAAAAGTAATTTAAATCTACCTTTTAAAAAACTAAGTAAAAATGAATTTTATAAAAATTAATCTATGTAAGTTTGAAGTATATATAGAGCCATTGTCTAAAATTTTTTATATAAAAAAAAGCTTTGAAAAACAACTAGATTATTTTTTAATAACTTTAAAAAACTAACATTAAAACCAGGCAATTGACGCTGAGGTATTTTTATTTGACACAAAATATGAGAACGAAATCCGAGATCTTGACTCAACACAAAAGTTTTACTGGATCGAACTGATATCAACTGTATTTCTTTCTTTGTCAAGTAAGTTTCCACGAATAACATAAATTTTTGAGTTTATTAAGCATGCTTTTATAAACCAGTTTTTCAAATTTCAACCATATACTTGTATTAGGGCCTTAAAAAATGATTTTATTAAATTCGGTGTTATCTTTCTATCCATTTTTTTGTAACCTATTTACAGATTAGTCATGAGCTCTAAACTGTTGTTGACAATATAATCTTGCATTTTTAACATTAAAAAAACGTAAAAACACATTCATAACAAGCTTCATAAACTTGACAAAATAACTTGACTTTTGTTAAAATCTTGAAGAGCTTGTTTATTTACATAAAAAATAATCAGTACTTTCTACGAGAACATACATAGAACATTAAAATTTTCTCACGCAAAACAGAGGACTACAGCTGGCAGAAGGAGGACCTGAAGAGCTTCATCAGCGTGTGGTGCGGGATAATGATCCTGCACACCAGTCACGCTCCGCTGCTCACCAAGCTGTCCTCCACGCTCATCGACATATTCACCAGGTTCAGCCGGGCGTTCATGATGCACGGCTACAGCCTCATACTGCCCACCATGCTCAGGGTTGGTACGTTATGAGGGCAGTGTGTGTTCGAAATTAAATAGTCAACACAGACAAGTCTATAACCTTGTTTCGCTTTTTACTTCTGCTATTGTTTGCATGTTTTCATACGTTATTTAAAAAAAAAGTTTTATAATGGTGATAGACGTATCATAAAACGGAACAAACTTTAAATATATTTTTAAGTGATGTAAAATTGTTCTTTAGCGTATAAATTTCTACGACTTAACAATTTTTTTAAATCTCTCATTTTTGTGAACGTTTTATTAGCATTTTTAGAAAACCTCAGTTGCTTTTAAGAAAAAAACTTAAACTTTAAAGTTTAAGACAGGGGTCGGCAAAATGCGGCCCGCAAAGGGTAATAATGTGGTCTGCGAGCGTATCTTCATTTTAAATTGAATGTGGCCCATGAAGTATAACCTGCAGCCCAATTTAAAAAAAAGAAAACTTTAAATAGATATTGGAATAAAATCAAATAATTATTTAATTAAAACTTGAAAGATACACAAGGTATTCTGAGATTTGTAGTGAAAAGTAAAAAGTAAAACTGCACTTTCAGCCCGTAAATGTTTTTATTTTTGAAATTTTGCCCGGAAACACCAAATGCCTGCCGACCCCTGTTTTAAGATGGCATATCTTTTATTTAATAATTCTAAGTTTTTTAAACAGTTTACAGGGTTTAAGTGACGTATTTTTTCGTTTTCAATATAATACAATATTAGTAAATTACGTTTAATTAGACAAAATATTTTTAAAATGAACAAAGTTAAAATATTTTGGGATACTACAGCTAAACTAGATGATGTTTAACATCAATTTATAAATTTATAGTTTTAGTTTTATTAAATCAATCTTTCTTTTTTATTTGAAAACAGCTTTTTTAACATTGTTATTACTGTTTTTCTATTTACATTATATCCAGAAATAGTTTTATAAATTAAAAACAAACGGTTTTAAGTTGTGTATGATTAATAAGTTGAAATTAGTACTTACTTTAGTTGTACAACAAACATTACGAAAACAAAATGAGTCGAAGCTGCCTGGAGCTGATGTTCAGACAAATGCAGAGGGTCCACCGGAAACCTTTCATACTTGAACTATTTTCATGTGCCTCCGCTCTATTATCAGTAAGTTAATTTTTGACTATTTTATGTGATTTTCAAGCTTAAGACTCGAAGAAGAAAGTTTTTAGTATACCAAACTTTAGGACAAATAAATTGTGTTTCATAAAATGCTTAAAAATTACAGGTTTTTCAACTACAGAAATTATTTTAACTTTGTTTAACTCAATTTATTTTAGGAGTATTATTTTCGGTCGCAATCATCAGACAAGTTCGACCAAAAAGACGATTCGCTTTCTCCTGAAAACTTCTTCAGAATTCTTGTTTCGCTGCAGCGTACCAATGAAGCAGACAGACTTGATGTTAGTTGTATATGCAGAAAAAAAACCTAAAATATCTACCTTTAGAGTTAAAATAGTATCAGAAAAGTTTTAAGAGTGTTATAACTCGATATTTAATTACTCTCATCTTGCGTTTTCAAATGACTTGCATATTACAAAACAACAGTTTTATTATTAAAAACTCAGCAAAATGTAAGCACCTTTATTTTTTTTACATCTACTTCGTTAAAAATTTCTCTTCTTTACACAATGATTAAAACTAACAAGTGTTGTTTCTACATATACAAAGTCAACAAATAAATGCATCAGGTAATGAGGTCAGTGACAGCAGAGAAGCCGCTAGCTCCCGACATGCTGTGCGTGGACGGAGACACTGAAAACTTTTCTTTTGAACACCATTTCAGGTTTGAGTTGTTCTTGCTTGCGCTTTTATGCAAAAAAACGCTTTAAGAGCTTTATTTTTTCTATAGCGAGCAAAGAGACGTATAATACGTGGTTAAAGTTCACTTGGTTATTTTCTAACTTAATAGCAATTACTGTAGAAATAATTACTATTAGAACAAAGAAGAATTTTAGTATTGATTGTTTGTTTCAGACACATAGAATGAAAAAATTTTCAAAGAGTTTCTTTATAAGTACTAGTTTGTATTTCATAGATTTACTTAAAACTTATGAATAATATTTACAGCCACTTATATATTCGTTTATTTTCTGTCTGAAATTAAATACAGCCTCAGTTAGGAAAACAACCTTACCTAAACGAATTGTGTATTTTGTATGACAATTTTATATAGTCGTTTCAATTAGTTTGAATGAGCTGCTGTGCAAAAACTAAATCAACAGTTTAAGTACATTTTTCTAACTATTGTAAATTAATAATGTAAAAGGTTGGCTGTGACGGTGATAGCTTACAACCCGGAGTCTCCGAGGACGCTCGAGATGCTGAACGTGATCAACAGCTTGCTCTTCTGCTTCTTTGAGCACCTCAACCAGAAGAACAACAGGAGGAGTACTCCCAACACTGAAGGTTGGAGAATCATGAATCTCGTTTGTAGTTTTTTGGACAAACAAACAATTTGAAACTAAAAAAAAATTTTTTACATAATGTTAAAAAAATAGTTTTTTTATGAAAAGAATACGTTATATTTACCAGCAAAATTAAATTTTTAAACTATTATAATATATAAAAAATGAAAAGTAATAAACTAGACGGTTTTAAAATAATGAAATTAAATTTTAGAATATAACAAAATCTTAGTTAAACTTACAAAAAAATATTGTACGATTTTTTTTTTAATTTCTAATATGTTTAAACCGCTTTAGTACAATACATTTTGAATGATTTTTCAAATTCAAATACGCTGGTTAACTAACTAAGCTTGAAAAACTGTTTGTAATGTTAAACCTGGGGTCGGCAAATCCCGGCCCGCGACATGCAAAAGTAGAAAACCTAGTTTTTTTTATGATTAATATATACAAACTTGTTTTTTTGCCAATGTTTCGTTTACTATATTTTTTATACTAATTATTATTGATTTAAATCACAGTTTATTTTTTTTAATTTACAAACTGCAAAAAAAATATCGGTATTCTTAAGTCGCACCTTAAAAGGACTATCGTAGATGTTTAAGTCACAACGACTTTATAGTATGCATAAAAGGAACCGTATCGTGTATAAAAATTTACTTAGCATATTACATATTATTAGAAAAAAAATCGAGTTACAATTTTTTTTGTTTATTAAATAGAAAGTAAAGTAAAGTTTTTAAATTAACCTTGACAAGTAAAAGTAATTTTTACATTCAGTATTGTTTATTTATAAGTGTTTTTCAAACAATTTACGTAATTTTATGCACTTACAGCGTTTAAATAGATAATTATAACTTTTATTTTTCGAAAACCCGCAACAAAAAATTTCAAAACTTAAAATAAACTGTCATCTATGAAGTTAATTGATCTTTAATATTTATTAATTCTAGTATTCTTTTAACAACTTTCTAAAATTTTTTACTTTTTCACAGAAATTTCAACATCACAATGAAATCATTTTAACCAAAATAAATTTAAACTACGTGTTTTTTTGCTAAAACAAAAAATACCCGATACGTAAGAAGAAATTTTAATAAGCTTAAACAATGTTTTCTCGCAGCGAGCATGCAGGAGCTGCGAAAAATTTCAATCAGCTTTCAGTCGTTGCTCGCTTCCGCGGAAATATTCACGAAAACGTTCCAGCAAAACGACAGCTTCAACGACCAACAAGTCAACAGCAACGCCAAGCAGGAGACCGATCCAGAAAAGTTAGCGCCGTCGATTGTTTCCATCAAACTTTATGAGTTTTGTTTTAAAATTTTTACATTTGTCAATAAGTTTTTTTATCTGTTATTATATTTTGAAGTGCGTTCGGATTTTTTTTCTTTTGATTTAAAATGCCTAAAAAAAATAACAGTATGCGTAGGTAATTAAAAATAAAAAGCGAAAATTAAATTAAGCGAACTCGGTAAAAAACTTAAAAAAAAATATTGGAAGTTTAATTAGTAATTCATCAACTTATTTTTTATAACAAAAACGATGAAAGTAAAAACTTTTTCACTGTCTTAAGAAAAATTTACGTCAACTGCATTTTAAAAGCATTTTATATTGTAAGACTTGTTTTTTCAAGCGCTACAGACAATTAGAATAAATCAAAACTAAACTGTGGCTCAACGCAGGGGTCAAGCAAACGCGGATTTGTCGGCGAAGATGAGAAGGGCAATTGACGAGTTCATAGTTCCCAGGGACCTCATACTGCAACTCTGCACAACTTTTTACGTGAATGCCCACCACAGGTATTTGAAGCTTACTTACATTATTTACTTACTTATTTGAAGCAGATTAAGCGTTTTACTTCAGTCAAAGTCTTTAAAAATAACAGAAATATTAAATTTACTTCAAAGTACTTTTTTTGTAAGGACAGACTGAAAGCTTAAATTTTTTTTACGTAAAATAAACTTAGATATTTAATTTTCTCAACAAAAGCTGTATATATTTTTAAACAACAACAACGTTAGAGGTTATAATTAAGTTTAATACGAAAAATCAAAGTTTTTAAAAGATATAAGTCTTTATGCCAACTTTAAAAGCCAGTACGTATGTTATGACTTAAAAAACATTTAAGTGAATATTTGCTGTGTTCGTTTAAACGCTTACAAAAACGTTTAGAAAAATTGAGGAAATTAACAAAAGAAAACAAAAGTTTTTAAACTTGCAATTATTTGTAACATACGATTTGTAACAGCTATTGTTGTAAATTCTTTTGTTGAAAATTTCTAAGTTTATTAAACTGGTTTAATATTTACATTTCGTTAACATTTTTATCCGTCGTGCTTATCAAATTTAAAAAGAAGAACTTTGAATATTTTCAGATTTCGAAACATGAAAAACGGGAACGCAGAGCAAATTTTCAATTCAAAGTCTCACATCAGGCTGAGCGAAGTTGCTCAGTCGTTACTCAAAGTTTGTTTTCATGTTAAAAATCAAATTCTTAGTTTAAACTCAATTAAGTTAAATTATTTAGATACAGCTATAGTTTTATTAGGTCAGCATAAAGAAATAATTTAAACGTGTCCAACAGAATTAAACAATTAAAGATTATTTTATAACTTTTAAAATTATAAGTATCTTTTTTACTATAAACATGCTAAAATATTGTCTTTAATACTTTGTTGCAAATTTATAAACTTTTTTAAAAGATTTATAAAACACACAAAACTTAAACAAACAGTTATACGTTTGCATAATAACCTAAAAAAAATTCAAAACTTGTTTCATATTTTAATCTAAAACGAAAGTGATTTAAAAAAACCTATTATAAGCATCTTTGTCTGAGCGATTTAAAAATTAAACACGTCTCACTAGTTTCTCACAGTATTATCTTTGTTAATAATCTATCTTAACTAACCAGATAATATACAATGTTGAAATTTATATTTATATTTATTTTTAGGGTTCACTAATACTTTTGCTTAATTACTGTTTAAATGAAATATTGGTAAACTAGAAAACATTGATAAATTTCGATTGTGCAAAACAACAATGCAGTAAAAATAACAGATTGAACTTTAAACAGAATAAAATAAAAAAAGTAAATTTATAATCTAAATTTGTGTCTTTTTTACTTTTTGCAACCAATGAACATACAGTTTTTAGTAAACCAATTCTATAACCTTTAGATACTAATTTCTTTACTACAATATGTCAAATAGAGGTACATGTCTATCAATGTAGTAAACCTAATAAAATCAATAGCATTTTAACACAGACTTACAAGCTGTTCTAGTTTAGCTTAAGTTTAAATTAAGTATTTAAAATTTTTTGATCGATAAAATCTTAATAAAATTTATGTGTATTTTGCGTGATATATAAATAAATGTTAGGCACACCAGTTTTAAAAATAAGCTTACACTCTTGCTTAATTTTATTCGCTTAAAGTTTCATTCTTTTTTAATATCAAAAACTACTTAACAGTTATTAAAAAAAAAAAATTAACACCAACTACCCACTTGAACGGAAAACTCACTTTTCAGCTGCTCACAGACGAAGAGGTGTCCCTTGTGAGCGTTGGCCTGACGACGTACATCAAATACTACTTGCCGCTAGTCGATTGGTCGGACCAGTCGGCCAGGCCCGCGCTCTTTGCCGTCCTCAAGCGGTTGGACAAATTTTTCCAAAAGTTGAGCAAAAGCAAGCACATCAGGTTCGTTTTGAAACCGCTCGCGAAAGTATGAAAAAATAAAGATAACGAACAATAAAAAATATAGTTCGTACGATTGTGTAACGCTTTTGATCATAAAAAAATTCATTAGTATTCATTAGTATTCATATTCATTAGTATTAGTATTCATATACAAAGTCTGATATTTCGACTTGCTTATACTACAGGATAAACATTGTTGTGGTCTAATGCAATGAAAAATAAACAAAAAGATAAAAAGTTAACTTATACAGTTTATATACAGTCCAGATCACAAAGTTTTATAAGTAAATGTTCAATATACAGAACGGAAATCGATGATAGAGCGGTGTGGATGGTGCTGACGGGGCTTCAGGACTTGTTATCGAGGCAACCGGCGATCGCGCATGTACCACACCTGAAAACATTTGTAAACGTTAGAAAAATGTTTCCTTGAAGCTTTTGTAGATCAACTTGCTACTAGATGTGTTTGTGTGGTTTTAAACTGTCATGTTTTACTAATTTTGCTTCGTTATTCAAACAGGTGTGCGCTCAAATGCAGATAAACTCGAACTTCAATTTCAAACAAGAAGAAAAATATCCGCTGGGAATTTTCAGGGACGCCAAAATTTTGTCGCCCTGCCTAACACCTGAAGTTGTCAAACTAGTTGGTTGGTATTGAAAACAAAAAAATATTTTTTGCAAGTTTTTCATGTGTTGAATTTACATCAATTTTTAAAATGATCAATTTATATGTAAACTTGATAACAAACTCTCAGTTCAAATTGAGCTATAGTTAGCAGTTTGTTTATTCCTTTATTTAAAACATAACTTCACAAAAATTCACCCAAAACGTATCTCGTGCAGTGTTACATTCCGAGGCTCTTCGCTCTGAAAACTGCGGGCTGAAAAACTTCATGCTGACCAATCTGAGCTTGGGCGGTTTGGAAAACTTCATCCTCAACTTCATCATTCCTATTTGTTATTCCGCTGCTTCAGAAACCGCCATATACCCCAAGGTAGCCGAGCAAGATCCGAAAAGTAAGCTGAAACTAAGAGTGATAAATATCAGTTTAACATTAACAGAAAAATTAGTTTCTTCAAAGAATATAAAAAAAATTATTAAGCTTCCTTTTATAATAAAACCGGAGAAAAACTTCTTAAAGCTTTACTATAGGTTTTTCAATAAAATTAATTAAAATATTTTAAAAATGAATACAAAATACGAACCAGTGCGATGGACCTTACCCATCGAATCGAGCGATGCTGAGCAAATTGTAAATATTTTATTTGAGGGCATCAAAGGAAAGTATAAGAAAAAGACAACAGAAATAAGCCAGTTACTGTCTGCTACAAATCCAAGTATGTTTTAAGTTTTTTTTTTCAAACCTTTCTAAAATTATGTTTTGTACGTTCTAGGTTCCTTTTTTGTTGTTATTAATTTTTTTTTTCGAAAAGATAAAGAAGTACTAGTTTTATAATTCTTTTAGTTGTAACAACCTTTATTAAAGATATTTTATCAAGATTATTTTTTACTATTAGCAAAGATAAAAGTGTAAAACATGATCTTAATAAATGTAAGTTACATTAACTTTTACTTTTTTTAGTTTCAAAAAGAAGTGAAGTAATCACAAAGAAACTTATACTACTCGCTCTAAGAGTTATTATCACTGCCTTCAAAGATAAACTTCAAGGTTGTTGGGCTAAAATGGCCAGATCAATAAAAGATATCGCTCTACAAACCTTAGGTGGGCAACTTTTGTTTAATTTGTTGATCTTTTTAAAAGTGTTTTTGAACTTAAATATATATTTAATATGAAACTATAACTTCTAACATACAAGCCAAATTAAAAACAGCTTCTAATGTAAACGGACTAAACACAAAATTTATTCCTAACTTGTATGTTTTATATCGTGTTATTTTTTGATATTATTAAGCCAGGTAGTTTATGATATATATTAACTTATTTTTAAAGTCAAATAGATGTTTTTAGTTTAAGATAATTAAAACTTCTGATTGAGTTAAAATATTTTAATTTATAACTTTATAAAAACTATTAACTTAAAAAAACTATACTTTATTTTGTTTAAATTAAAATTTGTTTTGCTTGGTTATAGTCAAATCAAATGTTCACCTTTTTTTAATAAACTAATTTTTTCACCTAAGTCTCAATAACTTCTTGCTTTTTGCCACAACTTAAAGAACTTTTCAAAATCTTCGAAGGGTTAATAATAAATTGTTTTAAACTTTTAAAAATTGTTTCAACTGTTGTTGAAATTGTTTGTGAGCAATGTTATATTAAAACAAACAAATTGTAGTTTCAAACAAACGTGCCAACAGGGGGTTCCGCAATATGGAACTTCATGATTTTCGTGATGAAGTACAAGACCCCTCTCGTGTTCCACTTGAAACCGTTTGTTGGCAGCAAAGTAAGTAAATTATATATAAAAAAACGCTTTGCAAGACGAAGTTTAGTGTTTAATATACACTTTGTTTTATTACTAAATAAAAAATGTTTTATTACAACTGTTAGATAGTTGATAGAAAAAAAATATTATCAATATTTTAATAAACTTTAATTAAGTAATTTTTATAAAAAAATAAATTAGCTTTGTCGGTAGCACAAAAAAAAAAAAATATCAAAACGAAACACGAACAATCCGCACAGTTCATCAAGCGGAACGCGGAAACGGAGGAGGAGACGGGGCTGAAGTGCACGCTGGAGGGTCTGCTGCGGAGGAGGATGAAGAAACCGCTGCTGTTCTCGCTGATGAGCCGGCAGTTCGCGTACGAGTGGAAGGAGCTGAGCAAGGAGCTGCTAAGCACGTCCACCAGCACCGCACCCGTCAAACGTTTGTTGAAAGTTTTATTTGTGAGATAAATCCAAGCAATGTAGTCATTGTAATTGGTGTAATTTTGCTTGTGTGTGAATTGTTTTTGTGCGGTTAAACCTAATCATTATGTTTTACTTGGTATAGATACGTCATAAATTAAAACAACGTCGAAAACAACTTTATAACTGAGAAACGAAATCATCTCGGATTAAAAGAAACAAAAAGTCAAAATATTTGAAAACCTTTATTTTTGTTAAGTTTTTTGAAGTTTCAACCTTTTATTTTTTACAGAAACTATTTTTCTTAGTGTTTAAAACACTTGTACAGTTTTATCTTACCAAATGAAATCGTAAATAATAAAAATAGTTCAATAAAAACAAAAACGTTAATGTAAAATACATTTTCGCATTAAAATTACGATAATTTATAGTAAGAATCAGTAGACTTTTTTCTATATCTTTTTGTGTGATTGGTTGAAATAATATGTAACATTTAAACCGCCCCGTTAAACGTTCTTTGTGCAAAATATCTGCGAAATATTTTCTAGTGAGATAAAATCCAAGCAGTAACTCTTTTGCTTGGTATAATTTTGTTTGTGTGTTTTCGTGAAATGTGTTTTTGTGTGGTAAAAGCTAATCATTATGTTTTACTTGGTAAAGATGTGTCGTAAATTAAACGTAACGTCAAAAAAACTTTATAACCGAGAAACGAAATCATCTCGGATAAAAGACGCAAGACGTCAAATTATTACTTTTTTTTTTTAGTTTTTTGAAGTTTCAACCTTTTATACTTTTTATAGAAAACATTTTTCTTAATGCATAAGCGATTTGTTTACAAAAAAAAAGTTTTATCTTACCAAATGAAATCGTAAATAATAATAAAATAGTACATTAGAAACAACAACGTTAATATAAAATACATTTTCGCAATGAAATTACCTTAATTTAAAGTAAGAACCAGTAGACTTTTTTTCTTTATTCTTTTTGTGAGACTCGTTGAAACAATATGTATTACAGTAGAAAATTCTTTCTTACCTTATTCGTAACAACAGTTTTAACATTAACTAAAAAACAACGCTGCAGCTTCGCCAGGAATCAGCAAGATAAGGTTCGGGTCGACCAAGCAGTCGCCGACCAAGGTGTTTTCCCGCGTCGGCTCCTTCCGGAGGTCCAACTCTTCCATCGACAGGAGGACCAGCGACAAGGAAGAAACCCACAAAGAAGAAAAGTAAAACTGTGGGCATGAAAGTGCATGCCGCTGATTGGCTGTTTGTAGCTTCGATGCATGCCGCTCTAAACAACTTTAACGTAATTATATTTGTGGCTACTTTCGTGTAAGGCTTTTTATTTTCCAGAGCTCAGCTTGAGTTTAAAGCAAAACTGTGTGCGCTTGTAACAGTAAGCTGCTTGTTTGCGGAATAAGTTTTATTTTCTAAACGGTTAAGATGCTCGAGAAATTTTGAATATGTTAAGAAGTTATGTTTACTAACTTACAAAAATTTTATTTTAAATTTAAAATGGATGATAAGCATTTGTCTCTCTTTTAAAAACAGCTCGTACTTTTAAGAATTTATAAACTTTTTATAAGTGTATGTCTTGCCTTTAGTGTTTTTATGTTTATTATTAAAGTGAAAAGCTTATTTCTACATACTTAAAACTCCAATTAGATAAGTAAATGAAATGCAAACTTTTTTAAAATTTTATTCCTGTTTAACATTTACTTGTATTATTTTATACAAACTCACGATTGATTACTTTATTTTTTGTGTAATTTTTTTAAGTTAAAAATTTAAAATCGTAGTCTTTGAGATCTTTTGTACAACTTTGTATAATTTTTTTTTATACTACTAAAAATCGATATAAGAAGTATTAGAAGGACAGCGCTAAATACTTTACTCTGTTTTGCATTTACTATTATGACAAAAGTTTCCCTTCAATATAAAATAAAATTGTTATTATTTGGATCTTACCACAACAAAATACCATTATAAAGCTTAAAGTGTAGATATTATAAATTGAGACGCATTTTAATAAAGTTAAAGCGTAATTTAATAGTTTCTGGTTAATCTTTTTGAACTTTAAATTCAAAGTTATTTTAGGAAACTTAAGTTAGGTTTTCAAAGTTAACTTGTTTTTAAAGGATTTTTTACGATGTTGATCAAAATATATTTCTATATACTTGTCCTTAGATTTACTTGCGTATTTGAAACCAAGCATAGAATGAATTGCTTATAGTCATAACTTATAATAAAATATTTAAGTTTAGTTTTCAAAAAGCTGTAAAATGTAGAAAAACTAAAGCATTTTATTTTTAAACTTATAAGTTTATTGTTGTAAAAAAAACAAGGTTTATTTTGGTACTAACTTTGAAGGTTTTCGTTCGAACATAACAAGTTTTTTTGTAGTATTCTATAGGTTGTTACTTGAAATTATATTTGTGTAAACAGTGACAAGCTGAAAGTTAACAAAAAAATCTTGTTGCGTTCTCCGGTTAGTTTGTGTTTTTTTTAAGTTTATTTAAAAGTGAATTAATATACTTCATTTATGTTATTACACTAATAGTTCACTTAAAGGTTTTCTTTACTGGACAAAGTTACTCTTTTTTTTTTTTTTTTTTTCCGCTTTATTATTTAAGTCTTTAGTATTAAGGCTGTTTATTATGTATTTGAAATACTTAAAGTTATACTTACAAATACTATAAGAGCATTTCGTTCTAGAAAAAGTTATATACGTTTCATAGAATTAGTTTAAATTTTTATTTTATACAATTCTTTGAGTAGTTTATGTCTTTTTAAAAAAATATTTATACCTGTTTAGTAAACGATTGCAAAAACAGATTTTTAATTAGATTTGAAAAATTACAAAGTTAAATCGTTGTAAATGTAGGAAATATTAATAAAAAAGATAACAACATTTTTTCACAGCTAACACCACAAACACTTTTCAGACTTTACAACCGAGAAACAGCTTCAAAAAGACCATAGTCAACTCGAGAAACAGAAAAATTTATTCCAGATCCTTCAGAGTGAACAAGTAGGTTCCAAGCAGTTTAACAAACAATATATTCATTCGCAAAACCACACACGTATTTTCACAGGTCGAAAATACAGAACAACTACAACATAACATCCAACGAAAGCGTGAATGCTTCTCCACTGCTGGTGAAGCGAAGGAGGTCCATACCCAACATCAAAGTGGAACAGTACGAAGGAAATAAAACATCCACACTCGAGTTAGTTCATAATAACTTAATATTTTTTTTAACTGTTTTCAAATCTACTACCAGATACTTTTAAAGTAGAAACTTTTAGTTGCAACTAAACTTAACAAATAATTATTTTTTTAATCTGAAGTTTTATAATTTACGTTGTATTTTTTTCTCATAGTTGTTTATCACTATGTCATTTACAATTTTGTCAAAGGTGCTTTGAAAGAAGCATACAGTATTGGAAATTTTAACTATACTTTTATGTAAATAAACTGTTTTATATGCATATTTAATAACTACAAACGCTTACTCAAGACAACTAAATTTAATATTTGTTTCAGCTATTTGTTAAAACTGGTTATTTCTTGCATAATAAAATTTTTTCTAGTTTCTAATTTCGTTGTGTAAAACTAATTTTTTAGTTTAAAAACTGCTTTACAAATTTAAAGTAATTTATATTAAAAAAACTTAATTACCAAAGTTAAATTTTTGGATCTAGTTATTGATTTTTAACCAAACTACGACTAGTTTAAACCAACTAATTTTTTTTTGTTTATTTTAAACACTAGCTAGAGTTTCAAACTATTTTAGAAATACAGATAAAAATATTTTGTAGATGACAACCAAACTTTTTTTTATTAGACATCTGAAATTTTTTCTTATTCAAAACTACTTTTATTTTTTAGTCGGAAAGGATGTTCTATACCCTTGAAACTAGGAAGCATTGGAACGCAAAGGTCTTCATCGTTTAAATAACTACTCTGTCTGTACTAAGCCAAATTATAACAACGACAATACTTTTAAAACTGTCTGTTAATCATTGTATCTTGAAATTCTACATTTCACTTCGCCAAAATTTAACATTTGTTTTATTTTAAATTTGATGTAAATTTAAAAACGTGTTGAAAAAGCATTGGTTGAGTTTTTATTTTGTCATCAAAACAAAGTTAGGCAATAATTACAAACGTGTATTTTTTAAGTGAAAAAACAAAGTTAAGTTATTTACAATTGAAAATAACATATAGACTAATACATACTGAATTTCAAATAATAGTTTTCAAATCTTTCTTTTCTATTGACGTGTTATTGTTATTATGTATAGATATTAATAAAATTTCACTGGTGTTTAGCATCAGCACTACCTTTGAACATTTCAAATTAATCTGCTTTGCATAACCATCTGATTAATTAAACAATGAGAAACTTCGTTATTTAAAAAAAATACCGCAGTAAAAAACTTTCTTAATACTAGTATAAAAATATTACGTTTGTGATGTTTAAATTTTTATAGAGAAATAGCAAAAATAAGTTGAAAAGTCATTACGACTTTCAGATGTAGCTAACATCTAGAACTTGACTAGCATGTAATTACTACATGATATAACTAAATAACCAGAAACATTGGATGAAAAACAAATAGTCGAAATCCATGGTGCTACTGTGAACTTATTTGAGAGTTACAGTAAGAATTCAGTGTATTTATTAAATGAAATGCGACCTAAAGATGACGATTATGAGTTAATTAAAAAATGCTTTGTAGACAAAATGCGATCGATAAAAGTTTTTAAGCTTAAGATACACAGAATAAATAATCGTTAAGGCAATGAAAAAGTTGAACAACAAAGCGATAACTTGCTACTATCATGAAATGATAACTTTATCATGGCACAAATTTTGATAGTACAGTAGGAATTCTAGATAAAGGTTTTAAGCCTTCAATTAACGGGAAATATGGACCTGGTGTTTGTCTAACAGAAAAAAAATTTTGGGCAACGTTATATTCAGTTAGAAAAAACAGAGAAAATGAAACTTATAATAAATAAAAAAAAAACACATGATGTGGAAACATAGTCGAATTTAATTTCAAAAAAGAAAATTTTATTATTGTTAAGGAAATCTTTGAATCAGAAAATCTGAAGAACAAAAACTGTTTCTAAACAAAACAGCTCACCAAAAACGGACCTTGAAGGTACACTACGAAAGCATGAATTTGAAAAATATACCATAGAGAAAAACTGTAGGACTGATTCTATTGAAACTTATGAAAGTGACAGCTGTGGTAGAAAAATAAAAGTCTGTATTGGAACAAAGGAAGATGAACAAGATTATTATGTTTGCCATGAAAAGTTAACCATACCAAGATATTTGATACAATGCTCACTAAAGATTATTCACAATGGAGAAAAATTGAAATTTTGGTTTACGTGTTGTTGTTGTTGTTGACATTCTTTTTCTTTATAAGTTGTATTGTGCATTACTGTGGAAACAAGTTGCTGCTATTTAAACTATATTACGTATTAGTTATATAAAAAATTAGTTATATTTTACTTCGATAACCGAAAGGTTTTTGTTCTTTAAGTCCCAGGACTAAAACATTTTAAGCGTTTTTTTTTTTCGTCGTATAATAAACTATATTTTTCTTTAAATATTAAGATTATTAATTTAGTTTATGTGATACAAATGTTAAGTTAGAACAAAATATCTTATTCTAAACATTAACTATATTCTTTGTTTGCTGAAAAGTTGTTTATAAATTTTATAGACATTTTATAAGTCATACTATTTTATTTTAAAACATGTTAAGTAAACTTCAAAAATAAAAAAATATGTTGTTTATCAAACATATTCAGATACTAATTTTTTAACCATTAAAATTAAAAAAACTTTTTTTTTTAAACTTCAAGTAATTTAAAGTAACTAAGGTGCTTATTTAATATTTTCAAAAAATTGAACATAACTACCGTAACAAATTAAAACTACCTACTTGGTTCCTTTAATTGTAATATAATAAGTTAAATAAGTTTTAACATAAAAACATTTTCAAAACCTGATATTTATAAAAACAGTAGCTCACATCAAGAAAAACTCAACAGTCAGAGTCTAAATAAGCTCAAGAGACTTTACACTTAGACTGCACGTTTTTATTGGTAACTCATTAAGTATAAGCTACCAGAAACAAATAAATGAAATTTATATATATATATTTATAACGTTTCTTAAAACTTACTTTTTTTAGATAAGTTGTTTTAAACAAATTATCTCATTTTAACTAAACCAAATGTGTTAGAATAATTATAAGAAATCGCAAACTTTTTCATTAAATTTTTTTCACTCTAACAGTCAATGGTATAAATAAAGTTATCAGTTAATAATAGGTTTATTTTAAGTAAAATCTCAGTTTATATAAAGTGATTATAACAGTTTAACAGTTTGTATCAACATAGATACGTTAAAATTGCTTTTATCTCTACAAATCAGTTTCTAATTATTAAAGACGCTTCTAGAACGTAAAAATATCGATTGAGATGCGGCGAAACAGTATATCAGCTGATAAAATATTACGATAGTCATAAGTGTTTTAAAAATCACTTGCAAAAAAAAAATTTGTTTTTTTTGCATAGGCATCATTTTTTATAAGATTTTATATCTAAACTCTTAACTACAGTTTAACTATGAACAACTTGTTAAAATTAACTTTAAAAGAATGTAAGGTGCTCTCAAATAACATATTTTTTTACTTTAATAAACTAATTTACGGTAGCTGTCAATTTTGCACGATGGGAAAAAACTGCACGAGTGCACAAAATTGCACGAATATACTTTTACTCGAACGGATAAAATTGCACGGAGACCTTTTGCACTAGTTAAATTTATTTTTAATTACTTTTTTGATTTTTTTATTATTTTTTTTTGTTATTACTATTTATTACTACCTCTGTTAACCCTAACCCTTACCCACGGTTGGTGAGTAATTTAATTTTATTTTCTATTTTTTTTTACTATCACAGTTACCTCTAACCCTTACCCTCCGTCGGTATATTTTTTTTTAATCAGTTTTTTTTTTAATTTTTACTATAACTGTTAAGCCTAAGCGTTACCCTCGGTCAGTAATTTTTCTTTTTATTTAATTATCTTTTATTTTTTTATTTTTGTTTTATTTTTATTTTTTTTTGTATTTTTTTACTCCCGTGCAAATTCGTGCAAAATCGTCTGACTATGGCTATAAACCAGTGAACGAAAATAAAGAATATAGTATTACGCGCGGTTGATAAATAGTTTACTATGACAGTGGTTTCTCATGAACAAGTCTCCCTGATGATTTATAATAAGAAAAAAATTGGTAGCAACATTTTATTTCGGAAATTGTCGATGATTGCCGTGCATAGCAGTTTAGCGCTTTTTGTATGTTTGCAAATAAAGTCACCTTTCCTAAGAATAACCAACAAGCTGCTATTAATAAGTACGATTTCCTAATCTTTTGTTAATTTAGCTCTCATACATGAAAACAGGTTTGCCAGGCTTTTATTAGTAGCAATCCAATTTTATAAAAAAATGCTTGCGGGTCGCAGTAAAAGAAAAAAAGTTTTTTGCTAGCCACATTTGTTTTAATTTTTTTTATTAATTTATTTAAAATTAATTTTCAAATCAAAAAATTATAGAACAAACTTTGTTAAAAATCAAGCTCCTTATCGAAGATTTTTTTTCAAAAAAAGTTCTTTTTATTTTCTGAACTTATGCTTTATCTCATACAATATGTAAATGTAAATAAGTTTTATAATGTTGAAAAAGTGCTACGTTGCGACCGGTTTACTATCATTTCTAACTCGCTATTAAATAAATATATCTTTCTTGGTTGAGTTTATTCACAAACTAATTACAAGAATGATAAAGTCTGTAATACAAAACATAGTTAAACTAGGTAAATACTTATACATCTCCCCCCAGATTTTATCTACGAAGGAGATAAAATGGTAAATTTGCCTAGCGAAACAAAATTATTTTAAAACAATTTGTTACAACTTAAACACATTTTTCAGGTCTAAAATTCAACGAAACTAAACTCAAAAAGACAAAACATTTAAAAAATTACGATTAACTTAGTTCACTATTAAATGATTTGTTAAAACAAACTACAACTTAAACAAACAAACTGTTACAAAAATTTGAGACTTAATCTTAACTTTTCTTCACTTTGCTGAATACAAACATTCAAAAACTTAATTGCTTCAGCGATTTGAACTTTTCAGCTTTGAAGAACGAAACCACACGCCACTCATCTAATTAACTTGAAACTTCACTTAATTTGCCGATAAACATCTTTATCATAATTTCGACTTCAAACAAAGTAGAATGTGCATTACTGATGGCATTAAACACTGAGGAAATACTGCTACACTTATTTTCCTAGTACTCGATACCAACTAATAGTTCGAATTTTTGAAAGTCAATCCCTGCGTCCTCATCCAAGATTACTTTGAACAGATGGCTGTTAGACAAGTCTGCTGCAAAGTCAACTACAAACTTTATGACGTCACCATTAGACTGAAACTCATTCATTAATTAGACCATAAAACATTAATTTACAGTGACCATTCCAACTTGACAATAAATGAATATCAGCAACATCAGTGTCACGAAGCTTTTGAAAAGCATCATAAAGTCTTACACGGAAACACTGCAGATAATCTGACAATTTCACACACTCATCCCGGACACATTATTGTTTGCAAGTAAACTTTGGTGGTCTGTTTGCTTTTCTGTATAAAATATAAGTCAAGAAAGTATAGATCAAAGCAACTCACTTTTGAAGAAAGTCATTAGTATAGAGGGAAATTACACAACGCTTATTCAAAAAGAATCTTCCTTCTGGAAACACAGAACATCAAAATTTTTCTTGACATCTTTTTTTTTTTTAACTTTACCAGAAAAGACAAACTTTTTCAGTGGTTTGTTTGCTTTTCTCAGATAAGGGATACCATTTTGAGATTTGCAAACAGGAGGATTAAATTTTCTTAAAAACTTTCGATTTCGTACAGTTAAGCGACCTGATCCATCAATCTTGACAACATACCGATGATAGTCTTTTAGCTCTACTATTACACCACTTTTCCCCCACTTGTTAGGGAAGTTACCTGCTTGATTCTGTATCATGACATGATCACCGCAATTCAATGGTGGCAACAATCTTGTGTGCTCACTTAAATTCTCGAGAGACTTAACATAACGAGACCTAAGAGCTTCTTCCTTTTTACTCCATGCTTTACGCCAAATGTTTAAGATCTGCGGGTTATTGTAAGCCATAATACTCTTCCTGAGGTAAGGCAAGGAGTCCTTTAAATTTCGTCCAAGAAGGATCTGTGCAGGTGATAGTTTGCATCCTGGATCAGGCGTGTTTCTCTGCGTAAGTAAAGCTTGTACCATTTTGTCATTATTTAGTTCACCATTTGAACCAACATTCTCCATTAACAATCGCTTAGAAGCCTTTACTGCTAATTCCGCCCTACCGTTCGACACTGGATGATATGCAGATGACATACGATGGTGTATACTCCATCGTTTCAGAAAATCTTTGGTAACTTTTGCAGAAAACTCTGGACCTCCATCAGAAGATATTTCAACTGGAACACCAAAAGTCACAAAAATACGACGCAAAGCTTTACACAGCCCTTTTGAACCAGAATCATTTGTACCCAATTTTATTCTTTGTTGTTCTGTCCATCCTGAAAGTCTGTCGGAAGCTACAAAATAATACCAACCTTTGAACTGAAAATAATCACAAACAATTGACTCAAAAGGAACCTTTGGAATCAATGGTTCAATTGGAGGTAGGCGAGGATTGCTTGGTGCAATTAAAATGCAACTATTGCAATTTTCCCGACAACCTTGAATGTCATTTGTTATTCCCAGCCAATAAACAATCGATTTTGCTCGCTCGTTCATTGCAGTGACTCCTTGATGAGCAGAATGCAACACTCTTAAAACCTCTTTTCTTAATTATAGAAAGACTTTATCATAAATAAATATATCTTTCTTGGTTGAGTTTATTCACAAACTAATTACAAGAATGATAAAGTCTGTAATACAAAACATAGTTAAACTAGGTAAATACTTATACAGCTATCATTTCTAACCCGTTCATTTCTAACCCTATCACTTCTAATCCGATCACTTCTAACCCGAACATTTCTAACCCGATCACTTCTAATCCGATCACTTCTAACCCGATCATTTCTAACCCGATCATTTCTAACCCGATCACTTCTAACCCGATCATTTCTAACCCGATCACTTCTAACAAAATCATTTCTAACCCGATCACTTCTAACCCGATTTAACCCAATCATTTCTAACCCGATCATTTCTAACCCGATCATTTCTAACCCGATCATTTCTAACCTGATCATTTCTAACCTGATCATATCTAACCCGATCTTTTCTAACCCGACAATTATTAACCCGATCTGTATCAATATATTTGTTTATTGTTGTTCTAAAATAAGGATTTGTTTTAAAAACAAATTAGTCTCGACAAAGTTGTTTTTTTTTGATGAAATTATTTAGTTTTGTTTAAAATAAAACTTAATGCTCAGATAGCTTTATTAAAATTTGATTTTTAATTTTCTTTGCTATTGAAAGTTTGTTATCCTACGCTAGACCCAAGCATCAAAATCTGGGCCAGTTAAACTGAATGCCACTTAACAAAGAGACGAAAATTTATATACCTTAAAATCAAAAACTATAGTTTTTTCTAATATTTATAGATTAACAGCAAAAGAATTTAACACTTTTGTATAATACTAATTTACTTATTTATGATTTTAAGAAAATGTTTTTAACAAATTTGGTTTTAACTTCTGAATAAGCAAGTTTAACATCAATTTTTTCATCGATCAGTGAGTTCTAATAAAACCAAACATAGCTGCACAATCTTTCAATTTAGAATTAACTTCCACTTTCTTTCCAACAAAAAACCTTCACTTAAAAATTCAGCAACACATATTGAGAAGTTTTAGTAAATTATTTCAATGATTTTAGTGCAGAAATCAGCAAAACAGTCTCAATTACGCACTTTTTCATTAAAAGAAGGTTCATGGTTACTTTTATAAAATTCTTTTAGAACATACTAGAATGTCAGAATTTAAACAAACTACATAAGTTCATGAATAAAATTTATTTTTGTTCAAAAATCAACCGGATATACACATCCTGACTTTTAGAGTTAGGTTCTGTACACTTGTGCAACCGTTTTGTATTTCATTGTTTTCTTATCAATTATTTTTGTCGTGTTGCCAAAGCATAATCGATACAATTAAAATAAACATTATTGGAATTAAGGTACAGACAATTGTAAAAAAAATAAAAAATTTATGTGCATTGACTGACCACTAAATTTAAAGTCCAAAGCACATTAGGAACACAGAATAAAAAATATCTATCAAAAATATTGAAAAACCTTGTACTATTTACAGAGGAAAGGCGCTGCTAACAAAATCAAACTATAGAGTTACCCAAGTTCTACATATTATATTAATGGTTTATAATGGTTTATTTTCGTTAAGTTTATAAATAAATGGTTTATTTTCGTGGTAATAAATTATTTAAATAAAGTTAAAATGGATTAATTATTAACTGTAGTTAATTAGTTTTAAAAAGCATTACGAAAATTTTAAGTCTTCTGTCTTCTAAAGATTAAGTATTAAGTTTTGATAGTCGTCAATGTAAGAAATATAATGAGTTTTGCAGTCGTTAAAGACTACTCCGTACTTTTTCTTTGAAGAGATTTTATATGGTTAATATACATTTTTTAATTATGGAGACCAGATTGGCAAGTTGCATTCAAATTTAAGGCGAATTTATATAAAATACAACTTTTTAAGAATATTAATATCAGTATATATGAAACTCGAGATAATACAGTTATTTAAAATTTAGTAATCGTAATTAGTATAGTGGTTTCATTTAAATTATCATTGTTAAATTCTAAGTTCTTAAAACGAAAGTGTATACTGTTTAAATAGTCAAAAGTAGAGGTAGACGTTTTTCAATATTTAGAACCCGTCATTAACTAGAACTTAAATTTATTTTTCTTTCTTTTAGCAAATGGTAATTTATATTTAAATATTTAGTAAGATATATTACATAATAAACTTAACTATAAAAGTTAAGTGTCGAAAACTTATTATTTTGCTTTTTTTTTTTTCAAAATATGATGTACATAAAGAAAAACAAATTTACATTTATCATGAAAACTTAAAAGTTTTCAAAATTTAAAATTGCAAAAAAAGCTTCTAACGATTAATAGTAGAAACTTCTTTAAAAAATTTCTTGATATCTTTTAAAAATTATTGTATTACAGGTTTCCAAAAACACAAGAACTTAAAATTATTCACCGAAAATTAAATATGAAATATGAGTATAAGTTACTTGATTAATTTTTATATTTTTAAAATTTATAATAGAATAATAAAATTTGTTTGTATTGTGAAACTCTAATATGGGTTTCTAGAAAATTAGAGGTGCAAAAATCGTTTTGAGAAATTTAGAGGTGCAAAAAAAGCACCGTGAATAAAGTCAATAGATTTCAAGCTGGCTTTACTGTAATAAATAAAAAGTAAATATGTTGCGTGTAAAAATCGTCTGAAAAAATAGTTGATTAAAGGAAACAAAAAACTTGATGTAGTTTTTATAAACATTTGCTTCTAGTTATACTTAATTAAACTATAATTAATTTATTACTCTATTTCAAAATGTTTTTCAGTACTTATTTCGTTTATACTTAAGTTATTTCAACTGTTCATAATGAAGTAAATTTTAAAGAACTTTTGTCTACTAAAGTACTAATTTAAGTCATAATTAAAACATTTTGTATGTTATATAGATTTAAGTGAAGGTTTTAAAGAATATTATCTGGGCGAGATTTGATTAAACTCGGACTTGTTATACAAATAAACATGTCTGTTTAATTTTTAGTGACTTTTTTTGCTTTAGGACTAAGTAGGAATTTATTAATGATGTAAAATCAAGACGCTCAATCGACGTAATATACTTTTGCAGTTTGTTATACGACATAATTGTTTTAATATCTACGTTATAACTAAAATTCAGGCTTTAACACTTAATATAACAAAATTATTTAATTTCTACTAGTGTTTGTTTAAACTCCATTATCTTAATAGGACTATGTAAGTTGTATAAAAATTTGTAAAAGTTATTAAAATGAAACTTAAAAATAACCTACTATAAATCGCTAGTACATTAGTAAGCAATAATACAACATTTACAACAGACTTACATTGTAGTTTTTGGACCGCAAGATAAAGGTTTTTGTATCTGAATATTACAATTGTCAAGGTTTACTTTTTAAAATTTGGTTATGTTAAAATTATTATAGTCACGTGAATTGTTATAAAATTCAACTTAAATATAGTTATAAGTGCTTACTTTAAAATCCTACAAAGAATAGTTTAAAATATTTTAAAGTAAACGATTTAGTGAATTGTATATTATTAACGAAAAACGGCTGTTAAAGTAGATTTAAAAAGCAAAAAAAAAATGAAATAATAAAAAAAAATTGAATTTATGTGTATAATGAATATTAAAAAATAAGGTGATAAAAGTAAGTAAAACTTATGTTTAGTTAATACTAAAGTTAAAATTCATACTAACGATGTTTTTTACGTAACACATTAAATTCATAATGTTTTAAAGAAACTAAAAAAAAGTACTTTAATAATTTTATAAGACTAGTTAGTATAGTATTTGAAGCAATCTATATCAAAATTAAGAAACAAAATAAACAAGTAGAATGGGTTAGAAATGATCAGGTTAGAAGTGATCGGGTTAGAAATGATCGGGTAAGAAATGATCGGGTTAGAAATTATTGGGTTGAATCGGGTTAGAAGTAATCGGGTTAGAAATGATCTTGTTTGAAATGATCGGGTTAGAAGTGATCGGGTTAGAAGTGATCGGGTTAGAAGTAATCGAGTTAGAAGTGATCGGGTTAGAAGTGATCGGGTTAAAAGTGATCGGGTTAGAAGTGATCGGGTTAGAAGTGATCGAGTTAGAAATGATCGGGTTACAAATGATCGGGTTAGAAGTGATCGGGTTAGAAGTAATCGAGTTAGAAGTGATCGGGTTAGAAGTGATCAGGTTAGAAGTGATCGGGTTAGAAATGATCGGGTTAGAAGTGATCGGGTTAGAAGTGATCGGGTTAGAAATGATCGGGTTAGAAGTGATCGGGTTAGAAATGATCGGGTTAGAAGTGAACGGGTTAGAAATGATAGCAGGTTAGAAATGATCGGCTCCCGTTGCGACCTTTCTAAAATATCTTTTAATACTAAAAATTAATACTTAACGACACCTTGTATAAAAATTTTATAAATTAAGTAATTATATGCCTTAAAGATTAATCTTTTAATAAGTATTACTTATTAGGGTCTTTTGTTTAAGTGCTTGATTAACTTAAAATTCTATTTTTGCTTTATTAGTAAACAAAATTTTATAGTTCAACATTTAAAATGTAAACCTTTTTTTAAAACATATATATATATATTCAAGTGATTAAACTAATGTTTTAATAATATATATACACAGTTATAACAAGGTTTAACATGGATTTTTTGTCGTGCGCCAATCTTCCAAACAAAAAAATTATTTGCGGGCCGCATTTGTAGTTTCAGTAAAAGACTTGAAATGTTTGGTGTAAGTAATTAAATCAAATGAAACATACCAGAGATTATTTTTTGTGCTGTATATTTCGAAACCAAGAGTTAGAATCTCTAGTGTAAGTTTCAATACTTTAGTTCTTTGGCCTCATTTGCATGTTTTAAAGCAGCATATATCTATTTTAATTAGTGGGCGACATATCATTTTAGAATAAGACTCGCTCGTGGGCTGCAGTTTGTTACCCTAAAATAGACAAATCAAAATAATAGAAATAAAATTTAATTTCATGTATACTATAAATAATGAAATTAAAAATTAAAAAACTGTTTGCTAAAAACTAAAATCGGGCATCATTTTCAACTAATGTAGCAGTAAAGTATTTTAGTTGTATAATAATACATTTATTTTTAACTTATTGTAAAATTATTTTTGTAGTAATTGAAACTTATATTTTTTTATTTTATAAAATTATGGTAAATTAAGTATTTAAATTAACTCCTTCGTTTAGTTTTTGTTTAAATCTGTTAAGCATTTGTCAGTTAGTTTTAATGTTGTTAGTCCTGGACAAGACGTTAAAAGGTATCCAAGTGGTGTGCGACTCGATAACTGAAAGGTTTTTTCGTGCACCAGGTTCTAGGACCGAATGTTTTGAGCATCTTTTTTCTTGTCGTTCAATAAACATTACATTATTGTTTTAAATTATTCATGAGATCAATAAACATTTGCCCTGCGCTTTAATTATAACAGCTAAATATAAGAATGTAAACAAAACCCTGGTTTCTTAAATGCTATGTTCTTACTGTAGTAAACTTCCTACATAATTTAAGAGGAAACATATATTTATTATTTATATATTTAATATTTTTTATTTTTTATAATTATAGTTAATGAAACATATATTGTTTCATTAACTTATTTACTTATAATAAAAATTATGTTTAAAAAGTCTAAAAATTTACATTTTTTCATAAATGTTTACAGTATTATAAATATAAAAACTTCAAAAACATTACAGCATCCTTAGCAAAATATCTTTTTATTTGGATAATTTATGTTAAATATTAGTAAGGCAGATAAAATTACATATGATGTAACACACTCACTTTTCCCCAAAACTGTTTATTGTTGCAATGGGTAAAGTTGGAGACTGATGTTTTTTTACTATTAAAAAAACTTTTTAATGAAATAGTTTATTAAAAAAATTTTTGATAAACTATACTTATTTGCTCTATGAAAGCTTTCTTCAACTGAAATTCAACTTTTTAAACATTTTTTTTCTATATAATATCATTATTAAAAAACTGCCTAACTAAACTGTATGAACTCTTTTACTCTTTGTTAGTATTACTTACTTTAGAGTTAAACTTTAATTTATTTTCACTTTATGCAGTTTAGATACTGTGATTATAAACAAATTTTTTAATGAGAGCTTTTGCTAATAAAGAATAAGTGAGCAATTTATTTGGTTGGTTTACACTTTGTTTTGCCTGATGTTGTAGGGGTCCTAATAATGGTTTTGAAAACTCTCTGAGTTGAATGTTGCAAAGTCAAAACCCATGGCTGACACATATACCAGGGTTGCCACACACTCAGGGAATTATTAAATTATAGAAAATCTCAAGGAAACTCAGGAAATTTTGATTTTTTTTAAACTCAGTGCAGTTTTGATTTTTCTAAAATTTTCAGGGAAGTTTTAAGAATGTTTTAAATAGTATTATGAATTAAATATTTTTAAGATATAAGGATCAAAGTCTGTGTGCTCAATAGGTTCCTTATGGGAGGAGCAAATCAAAAACTAGAAAAAAGACTGTTTCATTAAAAATCTTTCTTCTCCATCTTTTTAACCAAGCTTCTTCAAGTTTTCACAGAATGTACATTACTAAAGTTTAAATGAATTTAATGCAGGAATTTTTTAATTTTGAAAAAGGAAGATTATATAAAAAAAAACACCTATCTTGTTTTTTTTTTATTTAAAAATTTAATTTTCCAATTTTTTAACAATCACAACACTTTAAGTATTTCAGTCTATAAAAAGAACATATTCTGACAGTTTGAGGTCTTTAGCTCGAAAAATGAAGCATAAGATAGATTTTTAGTAATTTTTAAAACTTCCAAAAAAAAAAAGACCGTGAAAAGTTGTATCTATCAGAAAATTAAAAAAAAACAATATCTCAAAAATTAAACAACATTTTAATTCTTCAAAAACTAGCTTCTAAGTATATATTCTAGTTTGTACTTAGAGCTTTCATATAAGAGCCATTTTTTTTTTTGTAAAAAATGTTTATATCCCCCATGCCCTTAAATTATGACAAGACACAACAAGACTGGTAAAAGATTCTTCAAAAAAATCAGTCATTTTAATTTAAGTATATGCAATCCAAGTGTTTACAGATTAACAAAATCTGCCTAGATTTTAAGTTAAAAAATCTATTTTGATTAATTTATACAATTTTTATATAAACTTAATATTAAAATATTAAACAACAAAAACTAAGACTATTATTAGTATAAGTTTTTCAAAACTATTTAAGTATAAAACAAATTTACAGCACATATAAAATTTTTAAATGCTAATTATTTTTGAAGTTAAAAGCAGCAGCTGAAGGAACAAAACTGAAACCTTGTTGGTGTCCTTTTAAAAGATAAAAACGTTAGTTTCTTGTGATAGTTTGTTTTTTTAAGGCTTTAATTGTTTATATTTCAAATATAACTTAGTTTAAGGCTATGATGGAAAAATATGGAGTCTAACATTGTTTCAAAATTTGTTTCAAAAATTAACATTGACCCTTGGTAATACCTTTATTTAAAACTTTTTTATTGAATTTAAATAGTCATTCTTCATGACCAGTTATATATACATTTTTTAGTTAGATTTTCTAGGCTAAGTATTTAAAACTTTTGGTAAATACTTTTCTTTTATCATTTAAAGTGTTTTTTTGGAGTTAAAAAAAAGTAAAGAAAATGAAACTATGACTGAATTCTTGAAAAAGTATTTACATACTTAAAGATTTAAAAAACGCATAATTTTTTTAAAGCTTGTTTCTAAAGGGTAAACTTTAAATTTTTTTGCTCAAAGATATGATATTGTAAAACATATTACTTAATTGAAACTATATTTTCCCTGTCATTTCAAAAATTGTCTTTTAAACTCTTTAACTTTGATCCATTTCATATTAAATGTCTTTCTTTTTACTAGTTTAGAAAGCAATTTGTAATTTTGTTTATATCAGTAAAAAAGGATTAAGTTAAATAAATATTTAAATGTACCTTTCCCTAGGTGGCCTTTAATTTTAGTGTACAATCAAAGTATACTGTAAAGTGTTTTTTTTTTATAAATACTTTAACAGCAGTTTTGAAAAATATTTACATTCTTTTCTGTATTTTTTACTTTACTGCAATCTTATAATGAAATCATTAAGTAACTTCTTTTTTTTTAATTATGTGAAAAATAATATTGCTATTTTGTTACTGTTTTTTATAATCAATGACAAATTTTGCATGTAAACTGTTAAATACAGAAAAAATTAGTTATGTGCACACTAGTTACAACTACTTCTTTTTTTATTGTCAAAAGTATTAAGTTCTGCTTTTATTAGAACTTGAGTTTATTCTCAAGTAGTTTTAAAACGATTTGAAAAAGATTTTCCTTCCTTTTTCAGTCATAAACATATATATATTTCTTAGATTATTTTTTATAAAATTTCTGTATTTTTAAAAGACTTTTTTCCTTTGAAGATTTTGATTAATAATTCTGGTTGTTGCTAAAAAGTTTTTTTTATTTAAAAAAATGGCCTAGCAGGTACTAACATTTAAGAAAATTAATACTAGCCCTTATTTGAAAACTTAAATTATATAATAGAAATTACTTTATTTATAAGATAAAAGTATAAACTTTCTTATAGAAACAAACAGAGGAGAAATTTATTATTATTAATTTTTAAAGAGCTTTTAAAAACTTACAAAGGTATATCTTTATTTTAACTTAACTATCATATTAGAAGGAATGTTTTTTTCAGTATAACAATTAAATTTTAATTTTACCATTAAAAAATTTATTTTATATAACAACAATTATAAAGAAGTTTTTGTAAATAAAACAATTTTTTTCAATAATAAAAAAATCTTACTACAGGATTTTTATTACTAGGTTAAAATACTGAAAAAGTTTGAGAATAGTTGCTCAAAAACTATAGTTTAGTTTTTTAATGTATTTTTAGTTTGGTCTTTTTAAATAAAAGAATCTATTGAAAACTTTCACTTTTTAGCCATATAACTTGAAAACAAACTTTAACATTATAAAACAGTAAAACGAAAATTTAGTTAAGTTAAAATCTTAGAAATAGGATCAACTTGTAAAAAAATGTTTAATAAGCTGTGATCTTAGTTAGCTTTCAATGTATATTCAGTATTGTAAAATAATTCCCATATAAACAAAAATATATAGGCAATATAGTTAATGGCTAATTATATATAATTGTAAAAGAAAAAAAAAACTATGTTCTATCTCCTAGAATTTTTATGCTAAAAACTCAATTTTTATAAACTGTTCTCTATGTGAGTAAGAAAATTATATGGTAGCATTTTCAAACAAAGCTTAATCATTTTATGACAAATATTTTTTAATTATTACATACACCTTATTTTAAATGTTTTTATTAAAGTTAACAATATCCTATATTACAACTTTTTAGTTATTTAACGAATTCTTGACTGAAAAACTTAAGATATGTTTAAAAACTGTAAAAGAAGCTAGATTTTTGATGAATTATCCTTTTTTTCACCTCTTTACTTTGCCACTTCTGTAAGTAGCCTTTTTAGTTCTCTAACATTCATCAGTTATACCTCAAAAATTACTTTGAGTATTTTGAAATGTTATGAATTAACTACAGAAAATATATGCAAATAAAACCAAGTTAAATTTAGATGTCTTACCTACTCTTATAGGCCGTTTTGAACTTTTAAGATGTGTATAAACTTTGACCTACTAGTATTGTTACACTAAAAATATTTTAAGAAAGAAATGCTGAAAAGCAGTAAGTTGTATAAAATCTTTGCTGCATTTGTTGCTATAAAATAAAGTAATAAGTTATTTAAGTAAATATGACCTGATATTTGAACAATAAGTTTCATGTTTTGAATTGCTTTTTATTTATAATGTACATTCAAAGGTAGTTTTTGACTTTGTTGTAAGATTAGTAAATTTAATTTTGAAATCTTACCAGTACACATATGTAATAAAACTATTATCAAGCACACAAAATAATCTTTAAAAATTAAGAAGTTTCATTTAAAAACTAGATTTTTAGCTCTGAAATTTGATATATAGTTTGAAACAATGTACATAGTTTTATTGACACTTATCAAGATAACTTTCAGTTTTATTATTTTTATATGTTATAGAATAAAAGTATCATAAGAACAAATGTTTTAAAAATGAGCAACTAATTTACTATCTTGAACAGTTTTTAGTTTCTTTGTTTAATCTTAAGCAGTACTAATTAAATCTTTTGTGAATTATCTTGTTAAAGAATGCTATTTTTAGCATAAATGCAGTGATTTTTTTTCGAGTTATAACAAATTAACAGAAAAAAACATCATTGTTTTTCATTTAATTCTTAACAGACACTTTTAATAAAAACTTGTTTTTCCATTTTTGTCTTAATCGAGTTGTTGTGTTTGACCAAAAACTTAATGCTAAGTTGAAGATTTTTCAAAGACTTTGTTAAGTTTCCAGGTTATTAGACTGTATTAGTTATAATACGTTATTTGTAAGTTTAAAAAATGCTCACAAGGTCTTATCAGGGTTGTCACTTTACCTGGAAACCTTGAATTTGATAATATAGGCATAAATAACCTGAAAAAATCTGGCATTTGAGAAATTAAAAAAAAAAAAAATGGAAAAACCTGGAACTTTGAACAAAAATCACTAAAAAAATCTGAAAAAAATTGGAGTTTTAAAAATTTTCACATGTTCAGTAGTAAAATTTTGGTTTGACTAGAAAAATGTAATAAATAAAAAAAAATTGTCATGATCAAATTTTTTTTTGATAAAAAACATATTTAAAGTAGCTTAACATTATCGTTTCAATGTTTATATGCTATTAAGCACAATTTCTTACCTTACACTTAACTTTAAACTAAAAATAGACCCAAAAATGTGTACTTTTAAAAACCTGGAAACTGTCATAGAAAGAGAATAAACTATACCATACAGGTTCTTATGAAATCCTACCATGTGTTTTTGAATATCAGACTAGTAAGATCGTGTTGGGCTTTGAATTATTTAACTTAAATTAATAAAAATGATGATTTTTTTGTTAAAGCCCTTATTACCAATAAGATTATTTTTCAAATTTTATGCTATATTTTTTAAAGTTTTTAATAGTTTGCACACTATAAATTTAATAGTTGTTTGTTTCTCTTCTCTTTAAAATTCAAAGTACTTGTTGTGAATTTTGATAAAATATATGTCAATGTTTTATAGAACCATGATAATAAATCAACCAATTTTACATCTATTTGTTCTCAATGTCTTACAATTTTCCACCAAATCTATTCTTTACAAATCTCTAACAATGCAGCGCGATCATGATGATGAACAACCAGATAGTGCTGGAAGAGGATTACGACGAGAACTTCAATCCCACAGAAGAGGAGGTGGCCGAATACGCTAAAGTGATCGGGATCGATCCGAGCAAGGAAGCCACGCTCATGTACATAGCCAGGGAGGGAATCAACGCTCCGTTGCCCGGTTTGTTTTGAAAAATTTTCAATTGATAAATTTTTTTATTGTTTTATCATTAAGTTTTACCGTTGATACTTGAAAAATTATTTTCTTGCAATAAAATGTGTTTCTAATACTTTGATATTTCTAAATATATTATTTTTACCTTGCTACATATAAAAATAATAGATTTTGTGTTTACATTATTTGCCCTGTTTGTTTTGTGTTTAATTTGTTTAATTTTTCAACGGATAAATGTTTTTGTTGTTTTGTTTTTTCAACATAAAGTTTTTATTTTTGAACTTTACAAAATAGTTTCCTTGCTTCAACTTGTGTTTCAACTACTTTGTTTTTAAAAGTTTGTTTTTTAGCTCGCTACATGTAAAATCAATAGATTTTATATTTACATTAATCTATATTTTCACATTTGTTTTCTAAAATGTATTTTACTGATGTTTGATTTAAAAAACACAAGTTTTTAAGTGATGTTAACATTTACTTTTATTTAAAATTTTCTTGTTTTGAGAACTTAGTCAGTAGATATTATTTTTGTAATTTTATTTATAGCACATGATATTTCTAGCAGATGTTTTTTTTTTAATTTTATGCTAATTCTGTTTTTCACCTATTTTGTTCGTCAGGGGTTTATATTTTAGTTTAATGTATTTAATTTTAAAAGCATTTCTGTTTCAATAGTTTTGAAAGTAAAAATAGTTATAAAAACGTATTTCTTTCAATAAGATTTAGTATACAAAACATTTCTAAAATTTTAAAACTTTTAACGTCATACAGTTGTTCTTCATTTTTACAATTTGATCTGATTTTTATACTTGCATAAAAAAAAATCGAAATAACTTTCAATATTTAAGTTATCAAAGTCAAGTAAGTATTTACTGGTATAAATGACTCAAAGATTTAAATTTAAAAAAATCGAAAACCACCAATTTTTGTCTAACTTTTTTTAATGCCATTTTGAATTCCAACATGTTAAAACTTCAATACTTGTTAAAAAACTTTTATGAAACTTTATATTTTAAGTTAAGAAAAAAATAAAAGGACATATGATTTTACAACATTTTTAATTCCTAAAAAAATTGCAATGAAGTATTTCACTGTTTACAGTTTTACAAAAACTTTTTATAATACAGAATATATGTATAATGACTTTTATATTCTATAAACAAGGAGTTTTAACTGTAGTTTTCATCTAGAAGTGTTAATTTTAGATTTTGCAAAGAAAATGTCTCGGCCACCCTATAACCTCAAAAGAATGTTTAAACTAATATTACAAAACCACTAACAATAAATATTCTTTTCTAACTCCCAAATTTTATAAAGTAGTATTTCCTCTCCTTTTTTAAATTCGCCAAAACATACCGATTCAATTAAACTTAAACGGTTTTACAGGAAATTGGAAGCCGTGCCAGGACGTGTCGGGGGAGATCTACTACTTCAACTTCGACAACGGTGAGAGCATGTGGGAGCACCCGTGCGACGAGTACTACAAGCAGATGGTGCGCGACGAGCGCAACAAGCGCAAAAGCCAACCGCAGCCTGCAACCAAAAAGAAGAAGAAGAAGAGGAAGAAGTCGACCGAGTTGCTGCCCGTCGTCGCAAACAAAGGGTTCGCTCAGGTGCTCAAGAACCAACCGCAGGTGGCCGCACACCAACCGAGCAAGGTGGCGATCCCCGAAGCGTCCGGCAAGAAGAAAGATCTTCTGGCGATCCCGGAAAAGTCGCAGGAGCTGCTGAACAGCGGCACGATGAGCTCCATGCTGAGCACGAGCGACGTGGGCCGGATCGACGTTGACAACCTGAAGACGAAGGACCTGGAGATGACGAGGGTGGAGTACCAGGCGTCCGACGAGGACGAGTCGGCGGGAAAGTTTCTCAAGGACAAGAGCTCGGAGCTGATTTCCACCGACTCGATGAAAGACAACTCGGCGCTGAAGGGTCTTGTGTACGACATGAGCTTTTCCAACTTGAAAGAGTCCGAGAGTTCCGAGAGCGCGAAAGAGAGCGTTGAGGAGACGAACGAGGTGAAGACGGCTTATTTGAAGGAAGACCAACAAGCCTTGCTCACGCTCGATCTGCTCTCTCCTCAGCACAAGTCTGATGTTGAACAGAAGAAAGTTGACAAAAGCTCGTCTGACGAAAGTTCAAAGAGAAATTTCGCCGAGGTCGAAGGCGAGTTGATGAAGGAAAGAAACGAAAAGATTGAAGAGCTTAAGAGCAAAATAAAAAAAGAGCTCGATTCGAAGCGGGCCGAACTCGAGTCCGAGCTCGAAGCCGACCTGGTTCTCCAAGAGAACGAGCTGAAAAGTTCCTACGAGGAAAAGGCGGAGAGGATGAAAAATGAAAACGAGGCGAGAATAAAAGATCTCATGGAAGTTTTAAACGAAGAAAAGGAAGCGAGCTTGAAAAAGCAAAGAAAAGCAAACGATGAACAAAATGCGATTGAAATTGACAAGATAAAAAATAGTTTTGCTAAAAAGCTGCAGGCCTACACTGCTGAGCAGGAAGAAAAATTTGCAATACATAAAAAGGAACACGACCTTAAACAAAATGAAGCCCAAGAAATAAAAGAAAATGAACTTATAAATATGAAAAAAAGTTTGGAACTAAAGTACGAAAAGGAAAGAGTAGAATCTTTTGAGCGAAACAAAAAAGAAAATGAAGAAATCATCCAAAAAATAAAAAAGAAAAACGAAGATATCATTTCAGAATTAACGAAAACTAATGAAAAAATTAAAGTTGAATATGAAGAAAAACTCGAAAATTTAAACTCTCTAAACGCCGAACTCGAGCACAAAAACAGCCTCGAAAAAAACCTGTTCCAGTCCAAGCTGTCCCAAGAAAAAACCGCGATGAAGTCGGAGTTCCAGAGAGAAAAAGAAGATTTGCTGCACCGGTTGAAGCTGAAAACCGACGAGTTGAACCTCGCCAAAGAAACGCGCTCCAAAGCGGCGAGGAGCGAAAACTCAACGAGCGCCAGAGAAGCGGTTGAACTGAACGAGATGGATAGGGAGGCGTTGCGCGAAAAACACCAGAAGGAGGTGAACTCGATTGAGGAGGGCCACTTGGAGCGGGTGAGGAAGCTGCGAAACGAGCAGAACGACGAGATCCAGGACCAGATTTTGCAGTTGAGGAGAAACATGACGGACGAGCTGGAGCGCGAAAGGAAAAGGATAACGAGCGTGAACGAGAAACAAATCTCCCTTTTGGAGTTTCAGTATCAAGTTGCCAGCGAGAAGCTGGAAAAGGAGAAGCTGATCGTCAACGAGCAGCAGATGAAGAACCACCAGATTCTGGTCGAGCTGGAGAGAAAGGAGAGCGAGCTTGAGCGGAAGAGGAGCGATCTCGAGAGGATGGAGAGCGAGATTGAGATGAAGGTTGCCCAAGCTCAGATGAGCAGGAACGTCGTTGAAGCGAAACTGGAGTTTGAGGCTGAAAAAAGCGAACTTTTCGACCAGCAGTCGGAGAAAGACGAGCCTGAAGTGGCCAGAAAATTCGACGTCAAACAGTTGCAGGCAGAAGCGGCTGAGAAAAGCAACAAGGAAAACGAAAACGTCGAAGCGAACCACTCCAACTACTCGATGTACAACGACAGCAAGGCAATCAGGCGCAACTGGATGAACGAAATAAACCGCGCCAAAGCCTACCTGGCCAATCAGAGCGTCGAAGACTTGTCCGGCGACATCGATCCCCGGCTGATCCGAGAGCAAGCGAAGTACCAACCTCGCTACCGCCAGGAAGATCTCGTCGATTACGTGAGGAGCTTGGAGGTGAAGCTCAACATGGTCATCGACAAGCTCAACGAAAAGCCCGGCTACATTGCGAGAGAACCAAGTTACCTTCACCCGGCTGCGAGAGAACATGTTGATATTCCGAGAGAGCCGTACGAAGCTTCGAGAGAGCTGAAGAGCTTCTCCCGCCTGTCCAGGTCCATCGACGAAGAGGTAGGCCGCAGGTTGCTTGGTTACCAGCTCGCCCCGACGCCCCGCGAAGAGGAACCCGCGGAAAAATGGGCGGACAAAGTCCCTAAAATTCCCGCGTACGTGTCGGCGCGGGAGCTGATGGAGAGAAGAGCTTCGGAAGAGGGGAAACACCTTCTGCCGAGATTTGACGCGGGAAAAATACTTGGTAAGAAACCTACGCCAAAGCTCGTTTTCGATAACAAGACGAGCAACATTCACGTTTACGATGATTACTAGGATGTTGATCTGTGTGCAGACTCACTGTGATGAGATAGTTTGGCAAATCCTTTGTTTTGTTTCAAATAAACAAGTTTTTATTTGAAATATCATTAACAAGTTTTAAAGAGCTGACTTAATTTTATGGATACTAAACTTGTTTTTTAAACACACACATTTCTTCAAACTCAATGAAACTTGATTAGCAGTTGATTAGAGTTAACTATTTTTTCATGATGTTTTGTTGACATAAGCTTTTAAAAATAGGCTTTGCAAAGTATTACGATTGACTTAAACTGTAATGATTTATGTTTCTTTTGACAACTATACAATCAAAGTATTACGTTCTCAATTACAACTTTATGTAAGCTATTTCAATGAGCTGATAAAAAAAAGCACTTCACAAATTCTTCAAAATTTTGTTTGAGCTTTGTTAGTTATAAAAAATGTTTACAAATTACTTTAAACTGTTCGTTTGATAACTTCAAAAAACTTCTTTCGTAATCTTTTGAAATGAGCTGTAGAGTGTAGACTAGTTGCTTACAGTTTTTATCAAAACTGACTACGGATAAAGTTTTAATTTCTGGAAAATTGTTGTACAGCTTATAAATATTAAACATTTTCACTTTATTATTTTCTAACTTGAACGTTGTTTTATTTAAAACTAAATTTTTGTCCAAATTTTTTCATTACTTTATATTTTGAATTATATACAGTTATAAAAACATAATTAAAATGCAAACTTTTAAACTCTCAAGGTTCAATTTTAAAACACTTTTATTATTATTTTTTTTTTATGTAAATTTTAATCTTTATATGCAACTACAAACTTTACAATCCTTGCACAACTCATTGTTAAAACTATTACATTCTGCATTTAAAACTTTTTTCTAGCATTTATAACCAGTTTTTCAAGATACTTTTTTTGTTATACTTGGTTAGAAGTTTAAATTCAAGTTATATTCTTATTAAAAAACTTCCATAAAGTTTTATCTGTTTTAAAACTAAAATCTGTTTTATTTGTTTTAAAAATTTTAATCTACCCGTAAAACAAGTTAACACTAAAATGCTTACCGTGTTTTATTAGAATTTCTAGAAATTCATAAATTGAACTAGCAAAATAAAATATGCAAAAAAACTTATAAAAAGTATTAATAATGATAACATTAGATCTAGCTTTGTTAAATTTATTTATTATCTTGTTGCATTTAAAAATAAATTACTTTATTGCTAAATTTGTACAAAACAAAACGAATAGAAATATACAACACAATATTCTTAGAGTAGTTTATAAAAATGCGATTTTTTAAACAAAACTTTTTTTTTTCAAAAAAGTATTAAAATACCTAGGTTTAAACGCTTATAAATGTAAAAATAATTTAAGAGTTAATGTTTTAAAACTCTTACTACGCATGAGTTATGAAAATTTAATATAACATCAATCGCGTTTTTATAAACTTTTAATAACTGTTTTAATAAATATTTTAATAACTGAATATTATTTACTTTTTTGTAATGTGTACAAAATGTAACCATAGTTTTAATCATTTACAAAAAATAATACTGCTTGAGTAAAAGTATTACTCTCTAAGTTTTTGATTTAAAATATTGACTAAATTATATGAAATGTTTATAAAACTTTGTTTATTTAAATACATTATTTTAGATTTAGATAATGAAGTTCTTTTGTTTTTTTTACAAAACCTTTTATAAAAATATAGTTAATGATATTTTGGGATACAACAAAAAAAAAATTAACCTACAACTAAGCGTGTATCGGATGTTGTTTTAAATAATAAAATCCAGTGGGACACAAATTTTTCACGTAATACGGATAAAAACAGGTTTTTTTTTTAATAAAAAGTCTGATACAATAGTAGGTCTTACCACATAAACTTTCATAGTAGCCGGCAATGATGAAAAAAAAACAAATCGGAAGCACGACTGAATCTCGTATTATAAGCTTTACAAATTTATATTAAACAAAACCTTAATTGTTGTAGTTGTGAAACAGCGGCATAAAGTATACCAATGTGTTACAACAGGTTTTTGGTGGATTTACAAACTTACACGTGAGTTAATTTTATAACAGATATGATATATATCTTTCACAACTACATCAAAAATGAACATATTAAATATGACTGTTCATAATATAGATTTAATCGTTTGCTAACAAAAGATCCTAGTGAAATAAGGTCTTTGGAATATAAATAAATACATATGTTGGTACAATAAAGGGAGATTACTGTATAATTGGTTTTACATATTAAATATGCAGTTTTTCTTCCGTTTTTACGACCTTTGAACAAGCGTTCAGTAAATTATCCTCTTTTACTTATTACCTATATTTAATCTAAAATTTATAAGTTCACAGTTTGATAGATTTTAAACAGTTCGTAGTTTTAAAATAATTAGCTTTATTTAAAACATTTTATCTTATTAATAATGTAGTTATAACTTTTAGTTTTCAATAATTTATTATATTATTTTAATCTTTGAAAAAGTGTTTTTTCCTAGTCATTAAGTTCCTTTGTTCTATAATTTTTGTAATTTTAAACTTGTCTATAAACCCTGATACTAATTTAAGATTTGCTTAAACTAGTACAAAGTTTAAAATATACTAAATTAAAATACAGAGTTGTTCTACATTTGACGCTTTATGACGTAACTATTTAAACAACATTTTATAACTATTTTACGTTATACACAATTTAGTATGCATAAAGCACCAAAAACATTGTTAATAAACTTACATTTTGAAGCTTTTTTAAATGCATGGTTTGTGTTTAAATCTCTTAATTAAACATATTGCCTGGACATTTTTCTAAGACATTAAAACTGAGCTCAAGTTTTCATCTCTTTTCTTTCAATGGAGAATAAATATTCTTTCTTCAACCCTAATTTAGCTGTATCAAGCAAATCATTAGCTTTCATAAACATTCAGCATTGTCAATATCTTCTTTTGTTTTCAAGATTTTTTTCTACTTGAAAATCTAAATCTATTTTTAACGGTTTAAACTTATGTTTTTGCCTATTACTTTCAATGAAAATTGCAAAGAAAGTATATCTCACTTTTTTAAATCTCATTGTCAACAAACAGCACTTTAACGTGCACACATCTAAAATGACCCACAAGTTTGGATTTTTTTTAACAAACTTATAACTGAACCTTTGACTGTTTTACCTTGTTAAACAAAGTGCAAAACGTAACGTTATCGAGATCTTCTTTTGTTTTTAATCACATTTTACTTTAACTTTGTTTTTTATTCATTTTTCTCCACTAGTGTCCCAACATGCTGCTTCAACAGACAGTTCATTTAGTTTTGTCAAGTTCTTGATCTTTTCATCTTTTTCTTTGTTGCTATCTGTCAAGAATGCAACAGTACTCGTTTTGTATTTTCTACTTGATTTTTTCATTTTCTGCATTTTCAACTAATGTAGTTTTTTGAAGCTATGTAATTGAAAAGCTTTTTTGTAAAATTTGATTACATACTTACAACACAAACCTTTGATTATTTTATCTACTTTAACTAGAAACAAAATCAGAAGCGTTGCCTAAGCCTTCTTCTGTTTTTATTTTCCACAAGCTTTTTCTTCAATTGATATTCAGTATCATCCAACTTCTTGACCACTTCGTTGGTAATTGATAAACTAACAACCAACTCTTTTTATTCGATCCTTAAATAATACTATTTGTATAAAAAACAAACATCTATTTTTGAATGCAGAAAAGCAAACTGGTAAATAGTTTTTGAATCAATTTAATTCCGAAAGCTCAATTTTTTGCTTTATTTTTCCAATTTCAACTCAAATAGTCTAAAGCTACAATCATAAACAAACTTTTATGAAAGTTTTTTTTTTGTTTCTGAAATTAGTTTAAACTTGATTACCACCATTTATGTACAAAACTTCAAACTAATTTTTGTTTAAAAAACATCTTTTTTTTTTACTTTGAAGAAAGCTTAGTTGAAAGGTGCACGAGAAAAGTGCAACAATGTTTTTATTTTTTAAAGTTATTACGTTTTAAACAACATAAATATAGGTATATAGAATAAGTATCTAGTTATATAATTAAGACAATTTGCACAATACTTTTCTTTTTTGAACAGACACATGTTTCTTTGTGTCAAACGAGTTAAAACGCTTCAACGGAGTTCTGTAAAAAAATAAATAGGCAAACCTGATCTTATCGAGCTGTTCATATATTTTCTTTTAATGGAGAATAATTTTTTTTTCTTCAACTCTATTTCAGCATTTTCAAGCAAATCATTAGCTTTCATAAACATTTAGCGTATATTGTTTATTGAATGAAAAAAATTGCTCAAAAAGGTTGGTCTGAGGACCTGGTGTACAAAAAACCTTTCGGCTATCGAGTCGTACACCATTTAGCGTTGTCAAAGTCATCTTTTGGTTTTTGTTATCATCATTTTTTCTACTTGAAGTTGATCATCTAAATCTATTTTTAACGGTTTCAGTTTATACTTTTGCTTATTATTTTCAATGAAAGCCGTAAAGAGAGTTAAAAATTTTTGATTTTAATCTCATTGTCAATAAACAGCACCTTAACGTCCACACATCTAAAATGATCCAGAAGTTTGTAATCTTTTTTTACAAACTTTAAACAAAAACCTTTAACTGTTTTACCGTGTTAAAAAAACTACCAAACCAACTATTATCAAGGTCTTCTTTTATTTTTTTACTTTTAATCATATTTTACTTTAACTTTATTGTTCAATTCATTTTTCTCCACTAGTGTCCCAACATGCTGCTTCAACAGACAGTTCATTTACTTTTGTCAAGTGCTTGATCTTTTCATCTTTGTTTTTATTACTGTCTGTCAAGACAGTAATAAATAAAGTTAAAAAATAAAAAACTCACTTAAACAGCCTGCTTTTTTTATTTGATTTTGAAAAAAATTGTGTGTGTAAAAAAAGACAAACATTTTTTCTTGAAAAACAAAAAAACACACTGGTAAACAGTTTTTGAATCAATTAAATTCTGAAAACTTATACTTTTTTTTTTAAATTTCCTATTTAATTTCACTTTGTTTTTATAAATTCAACTCAAATAGTCTTAAGCTGCATACTATTTAAACAATCATACATAAACGTTTATGATCTTTTTTTCCAAATATGAGTTTAAACTTGATTGTATTCTTACAAATACATTATTTAAAGCACTATTTTTTGTTTAACAAACAAAAGTTATTTTTTACTTTAAAGAAAGTTTAGTTGAAGGGTGAACAAGTAGAGTACAACAACTTTTTTATTTTTTAAAGTTATTACGTTTTAAACAACATAAATATAGGTATATAGAGTAAGTTTCTAGTTATATAATTAAGACAATTTGCTCAATACTTTTCTTTTTTGAACAGACACATGTTTCTTTGTGTCAAACGAGTTAAAACGCTTCAACGGAGTTCTGTAAAAAAATAAATAGGCAGACCTGATCTTATCGAGCTGTTCATATAATTAAAGACTAATGTTTTAAACTTCAATATTATTCGTTTCTGACAAATTCTGCTTCTAACTTCTTATTTAAACCGTTCTTCTCTATTATGTCCCAACATGCTGCCCAAACAGACAGTTACTTTGGTCTTGTAGTTTAATAATTTTTTCATCTCTTTCTTTTATTATTTCATCTTTGTGTCGGTTGCTGTCTATCAATGCAGTCTTCTCTAAGCTTGTCTTGTGTTCTCCAGCCTTTCGATTATTGCTAATATACTCATGTACTCTGATACATCGAATTTTTCATAAAACTGATACTCAGTGGTTTGAGATGCAAACAGTTGTGTGCATTTTATACTTTTAACAAATAAAGCTAAGTTCATACATATTCAAGAATTTCATTTAACACAACTTGAGAAAATATGAAACTTTAAAGTTGTTTTCTGCAACTTCTTTCTCGGCTTCTAAGTCTTTTTGATTTAGAGTAGTTAAGTGCTTTTCTGTTATCCTGACACAATGTTATTATGTTAGGTTAAAATAATCTTTCTCATGCAGCTTCTCGTTTACACTAATTTTTTGTACTTTAGCTGTTAATAAACATATATAAAGTAAAAACAAACTTGTTGTAAAAATAAAACTTATTTAAAGTAATTTGCTATTTTTACTGTATTTTCAATATTGTTAAGCAATTAACTGCTTTTCTGTTTATTTTTTTGAGTTCTTTCTGTATACAACTACTTTTGATTTTTACTCATCTATAAGTTTGCACAATAAAATTTCAAAACATTTGTAGGGTTGTAAACTTTGTTTACATACATATAAAATAAACTATTTATAATACAAAAAAAAAACAACTATTTTTCGTATTGTTTACTGAGTTTCAACGTTTAACACGTATCTTCAGAACAATATAAAGCACATAGCAAAATTTTTAAGAATCAGAAAAAAAACACATTATAGCGTTTCAAAGAAAAGAATAGTTTTAGTTAGCTTATCTTAAAAACAACTTATGTACAAGTCAACTTATTTTTTGTTTGTTTTTGGTTTTACTCTATTGCTATTTTTGTTAGTGATTAGTGTTTTTTGTACTTTTAAAGTACATATTTTGATTGTGGAGACAGGATTACTGTCTTTCTTTTATTTAATGATAACTCTTTTTAATTTTTTTTTTGATTTCGTACTTTTCTAGGCAACACAAATGGCATGTTTTGTAGTTTTTAGGTTTTGTTTTAGTTCTGCAGAGTATTTCCCATTTTAAATTATAGTCTTTGTTTGCGTCTTCTAACTCCCATATATAGTTTTAGTTCTGCAGAGTATAACAAAAACTATTTATTATTTGTCTACTTTAGCAAAGTACTAAACCTAGAGTTGACAAGGTCTTTCTTAATACTCTTGCTTTCAATATTTTTCTTAGCTTTTTAGATTATCTTAATCAACATATTCTGTTGGTTTCCTTTAATTTTGTTCTAACTCGTTACCCAAAGGTGTACCTTTTTCTCTATTCTGTATGAACTTTAAGACTTTCTAGATCAGGGTTTCCCAAAGTGGGCTAAGTGGCCCCCTAGGGGGCCATGACAGATACTCAGGGGGCCACGAGCAGCAAAGGGGAAAGAGGGGGGGGGCATGAGCAAAAAAGGAGCCACAGGGAAGACATGAGGTCATAACTTAGACTTACACTAGATATTCTTGAGTTGCAGATGAAGAGCAAAAAAAAAAAAAAAGGGGTTTTGTGTATTTTATGGTAGTTTAGAAACTTACACTAGATATGCTTGAGTTGCAGACGAAAAGCAAAAAAAAAAAAAGTTCTTCGCTGTTGTTTATCGTAGTTTATGAGTAATCTTGTTGAAGGGGGCCATTGCTTTATTGCTTTTTCAATTTCTTTAAAGGGGGCCATTTGCAAAAAACTTTGGGAAATCCTGGTTTAGTGAATAGTACTGCTATTAGTTTTTAGCTATATTTGATATTACATTTTTTAGTTACTTTTAAAATTAACTTATTATATCTCTTCACCTGTTTTAACAAAATATCGAATTAAATAAATTAAAGGTAAAAATATAACAAGTTCATAAAAACATTAGTTAATTTTAACTTAAACATTTTTTCGTCTCGGTATTTTATAAAATTTTGTAATAATTTAACTGTTTCAAGTTTAATATGGGACATAGCTTGAACATGTTTTATTTTTTACCTTACTTTAAAACTTTAAGTCATAATGAAACTAGTTTTAAATTTTATAACGCAGGTTAGTTTAGATATCTCTTATTATTTCAAGCTTAATGTTTAATATAGCGCTTTTTAACCAAAAAAGATTAGAGGGAGGTTAAACTCCATGTTATGTTTATTGTTCTTCTGTATTTGCGTTTATATTTCAAAATATTGTATACAAAAATGTGTCATCTGTAGAAATAAGAGCCCCTATACTAGTTTTCTTCTGTAAGTCGCTATTGAATTTTATTATTGATGACTCCTATTAAATATCTTGTTTCTAGCTTTAAAACTTTATTCATAAGATCTTAAGCTACTAGATATTTTGAGTTTTAATTGATTTAAAAATTAAGAATTTTAAGAAAATTGTATTCATACTTCCCTTATTCCAGTACATCAAGATCCTCTCAGTTAAATTTGAAAAAAAATTGAGGTTGTATTTGTAAACATTAAGGGACTTTTTTGGTGTATTTTTCTTATTTAATAAAATTTTCAAACTTTTAAGTTTTGTATTTAGTCCTGGAATTGTTTTTACTTACTATTCTTGTAAATGTTGAAGTAGTGTTCAGTCATGCATGAAGATAAGTATAAAAGCGTTTGTTAGAGGAATAATTATATTAATTTAGTTGAGATGAGCAGCTAATAGGACACTTAGATAGGAGCTTTATATTTCATGCAAAAGTTTTCTTTTTAATTTAATAATGTTAAAAGTTTTTTTTCAAAGGTTGAAGTAAATTTGTTTATAATTTTTTATTCAAAGTAGTAATTATATAAAAAAAATTAAAGTTAAAATCATGTTGTTTTTACGATGTTCTTATTTATTATAACTAATAGATTTATAAATCATAAGTCTTTTTTTTATAAGTTGCATTTTGAAATATATTTTTCTTCTACTGTTTTTAACAAAAACAAATCGAAAATTTATTTTGAATGGTTTATAATTTGCTTCCGACCACTGTTTTTAAACAATAAATAATGCTTAATTAATACTTTTGGTTTTATATACGTTATATTACACATAAAAATATTTATAAGTTATTAGGTTCTAGTAAGATATTAAATAAGTATATAAATAATAAAAAAATTAAATTGATAAAATTCAAAACAAAAATGAGGTTGTATTTGTTAACTTTAAGGGTTTTTGGTGTATTTTTCCTATTTAATACAGTTTTTCAAATTTTAACTTAAGTTTTGTATTTAGTCCTGGTATTGTTTTTACTTACTATTTTTTTAAATGTTGAAGTAGTGTTTAGTCATGCATGAAGGTAAGTATAAAATCGTTAATTAGAGTAATGATTTTGTTTATATGTTTTGATATTAGTAAGATAAGTTGCTGATAGATCATTAAGATTGAAATTTTTATTCAATTCAAAAATTTTCTTTTTAGTTTAATAATGTTTTAATTTTTTTTTTCTCAAAGGTTAAAGGGTTTAAGTAAAATTGTTAACAAGTTATTTTGAAAACTAGTAATTATCATAATTTTTTTGAAGCTTCCAATTTTAATTTTTCAAGGTTTTTAAAAGTCGTGTCTTATAAATCTAGTTAAGCATCTTTTTTTTATAACTTTATTTATTTTATGTTTGTTTTTTGTATAATTATTTTATTGCTGAAATTTTTACTTAACTATCAAGATTCAGTATTATCATTTAAGATTTCTTTATTAATAGTCAACAGAAATTAAGATAATAAAAAAATGGAACAATATAACTACAATGAGTATACACCAGCTTCACAAAGAAGACAGCTTCCTCTTATTGTGAATGCACAATATATAGAAAACAATACAGTCAGTTTCTATCATATTTATGTTAATATTTATTGTAAACCAAACTTCTCATGCAAAAATACTTATTCACGTAAAATAACACTATTTTTCATTTTTTCTACGTTATTTAACTTTAACAAATAAAATTATTACTTTAAGTCACTATTTACAATGTTTTTTAATGCTATGCCTAGTATTTAACCAGCTTAATCTTAACAGGAACAACCTAATTGTACACCTGAACAAAACACGATGGAACAAACTTCTACAACAAGCTCTGAATCTGTACAAACTCCTTCTATTGTGGATGCAGAATTTGTACATTACAACAGACCTCAAGTTAGTAAAAAATGTTTGTGTTTTTGGTTTAAGAAGTTTAAATATTTTTGTAATATTTAGCAAGCACGCCATTTATCTATTCTACAGTTTTACAATTAATTATAAAAATACTAGAGTGTTGCATCTCAATAAAAAGTATTCAATACTTAGTTGACATAGCATTAGCAACCCTGCTATCAAGATTAAGTTGTTTACATTTGTGTATGAAAAACTGTTTACTGTTATAGATTAGCGCACACATATAAAAATATAAATCCACAGATTACACGAAATAGATTCTTTGATAGCGTGCAGGCCATAGCAGAACGAATGGAAAGAACTCAAGTCATATTCTACGATTTGGATTTGGATAACTACAACAGGGAGATAGCTCAACAAAACTTTTTACAAAACATCATCGCTTTGCCACATAACTACAACGTGCGAAGTGGCCTGACATCAGAAAGAATCAGCAAATTTGAACATTTCACTGCAGACGAGTCGTTAGCAGGTGAACAATGTCTTATTTGCATGGATGAGTTGACAATTGGAACACAAATGGTCCGTCTGGACTGTCACGTTGACCATGTTTTGTGTAAAAATTGTGTGGACAAATGGTTTCAAGACCATAATACGTGTCCTACATGCAGACATGTGTTCACTTAGATTTATTTTATCGTAGAATAAAAAGTATAAGTAGAACGTTTGTAAATTTTCCTCAAAAACTAAATTGAAATATTCACGATGCATATTAATTACTTAGGTGTAAATAAATTTAGAGTAATAGTTGAAAAGATGTTAGATCAGCCTGATTTTAGTTGTTAATCAGGCAGAATAATAAATATTTTTAATTCAATATTTTCCTTGTTATATTAGATATAACTAAATGGCGCATAACTGAAAATTTAAAACACAAACAGCTTAAGGCATAGGGCGTCAGAGTTGACTTATAAGATAAACTACTATGTCAAAAGACGAAAATAATTTGAATAAAGCAAACAAAGAACTTTTCAAATAAGCTTTAGTCAAAAGTAATAAGATAGTACTAAAATACATAATATACGTAGTAAAACAAACTTCCAAGATAATAAGTCATCGATATTTAGAAGCTTTAGTTTTAATACAAATAAAATTTTAAATTAAAATAAAACAATTTTATTGTTTTGGTAGGAGGCGTAGGGAAACATAAGTTTTAATATTTTTTTTATTGTAAGCAGAAGTTAATTCAAATAAAAGTAAGGTTTTCTTCTGAGTTTTTTATTGTTTTTCTTATATTTTCTGCGGTATTCATCGAGTTTTACTAACAACTATTTTATTTACTAATGTAAGTTTTTATTTACTAATGTAAGTTTTTATTTAGTTTTGAACAAAAATTTTCTACATTCTCGCCAGAAGTTACGACCTGTGGTAGTTAAAAAAATATCATTCTGTGAAAAATAGAACTCTGCGAGCCGATTTTTCAAAAACATTTTTTAAATTTCAATTTATGATTTTAGATAAAATAAATATTATAAAATGCTTTTGGTTTTCCATAAACAATCTTAAAAGGTAGATATATAAAACTCAAATCTTCTATATTCCTGAGATTTTAAGCCTAGTTTAGTTGATCTTTGTTGATATGGCATGTTAAATAAATTGCAATGATTGTAAGTTAAAAGTGTAAGTTTCCGTTCAATTGTTTCAACTTTGTTAGCATCTTTTTTAAGACAGGGTGATCAAAGTAGAGTTTTAAAATCATGACAACCTTATAGAATAAAGTGTTTTCAGAGTTTTATTTTCTACAAAAAACTTAATATTACATAAATATAGTTACAACAATATATTCTAAACATCATAAAACATGTACATAATATTGCAATTAATAACTGCTTAGAATATTCTTAAACAGTAACTTATCATAAAAACAAGTTGTAGTTCGTTTGTATTTTTATTTTGGAAAAGCTTCTTTTGGTACAAATGCAAGTAGCTGCTTGTGAAAACAACTACGAAAGCTACAATTAGCTTTTAAAATAAACCATAACATTTTGAAAAGAACTTGCAAACAAAAAAGTGTCTGCTAGAACTAAACGACAAGCTATGTTTAGGAAATTATATAACGAATGTTTTCAACAGCATGTAGTTATAAACAAATTTTATTTGTTTATATTTTTTACCAGCAGTGCTTACTTAAAAAATAATTGAGCGGCAGGTCACTTTAGTTTAATTTTTTAACATACATTAATCAACATATTTAATTCAATATACATTAAGTTTATAAGACTATGTTGGTACTAATAAAAACATTTAATTCATTAAATATAATAATGAGAAAGAATAATTTTAATTTTAAGTCAATTTCTATATACAGTTACATGTCAGCTAAGTACGCACTATATAGGTACGAACTGCCAGTATGGTACGCATTTTTTAACCTTTAACCGCTATGTTCAATATGATTACTTTAAAAAAAAAAGTAATAATACAAAATTATTATTTAAAAAAGAAATTATACTATACAACATAAAAAAAATATTTTTTAATGAACCATTAAATTAGTTATTAACTGACAAGTTTTAGATCAAATCAAATTTTTAAAACAAACAAATTACAGTTTATTTAACGAACAGTGAAATTTAAATTTAAATACCACAGATTAAAAACGTTTGATTAAAAATAGTTAAAAAATTGTATAAATTTTATATAAATAAAAGAAAAATTAAATCAATCAACATTTGAATATCAAATTATTAAAACAAAAATGTTTAATAACACTTAGATAAAAACCATAATAAATATTGCAATTTACATTTACTTGCCCCCTGATTGTAACATAAACGTGAAAAACTACAAGAAAATAAATAACAAGTTAGCAGAAATAAAGTTTTATGTCCATAAACTAACTTTTTTGAATAAACTTAATTTAATAAAAGCATTATTGAACAATTATAGTCTTTATTTGTTTAAAGTTGATAAATAATTATATGTAACAATCTTTATAGTTATAAAAATAATAAACTTATTTTTTGCTTAATATAGTTCACAAGAAGTTTAGTTGGTTTCAAAGCTAAGAAATACTTTTCTGAATAACAAAAAAGATTTTTGCTTGATGTGGATTAAACTTTTGTAACACAGGTAGCCTTTTACTAGTATATAACCATTCTTCTTAAAAAAGTTGTTATAAAATTAATGTTAAAATCAACAAAAGAAATACTGCGTTAATCAAGATATTTGAAGCAATAATAAAATTTTAAGTTTACAAAACTTCCGCTAAAGAAAATTACTTCGTAAAATAACTATTTATATCCTTGTTACAAAGGTAGATTTGATCAAACACAAATCTACAAAATAGAATTTTTTTATAAAAATAGTTTGGATATCAAAAGAATTTAGTTAGCTTAAAACCTTATATTGATTTTATATAAATAGCTAGAAAGGCCTTTTACAAGAAACTGGCTAATTTTCCTGGAAAAGCTGCTTGCAAGCCGTAATTATTAAAAGAGTCATTCAGTAATCAACGAACAAAAGTAACTTAGATAAGAGTAAAATAAAAGCAATAATAACAGCTTCAAGTTCCACAACTTTCATTAAAGAAAACTATGTTGTAAAGTACTAAATTATTTTATTGTTTAACTGAATGATGAAAACTAAAATTATTATGAGTTTACACTGTTCCAACTCGTAAAAAAATTAGATTTAATTGGACATTAGTCAATTACCAGCATTAAAATAATTATGATAATAAAAAATTTGAATGTGCTTTACTTAAAGTCTGGATTTAATATTTGGCCATAAAAACATTTTAAAAGTAAGAGGCCAATTTTCTGCTGCCTGCGAGCCGTAATTATTTAAAATTACCGTGTTAACCAACAAAGAAAACCTACATTAGACAAAAAATCCAATAAATTTAGTAATAAAAACAGTTTTGTTTCAAAAACTTCAATTTAAAGAATTATGCTTTCCATCATTATATTTATTCTTTTAATGTTTTTATGAAGAATAAAATAAAAATTTTAATTTGAGTTTCTTTATAACTAAAACTTTTAATTGTTCATGAATAAGTTTAATGTGAGTTCTATTTGTATCAAAATTTTAACTTGTACTGTAATGAATAAATTCAAATTCGATAATTGATTTGGAATTGCTTCGGGTGGGAGTTGATTTGGGTGGGAGTTGATTCGGGTTGGAGTTGATTTGGGTGGGCAATGTCAGAATATCATTTGAATAATCAATTTAGCCTCGCAGTTATCACATTTTAACAATATTTGCAGATCATTAGCAAGCATATGATATTTACTTGCGCACAATGGAAACACTCCTGCATGACTCTAACTGCCTCCCATGTTTCTTATAAACGCATTACTTTATTTACCCCTGGTCAACTTTTGGTGGAATAAGCGGTGTTTTATTTGAACACCTAAACAAATATTGTCATAGTTTTAATGAATCTTTTCGTAATTCCATATTTTTCTGCTGCATATAACATAAACTTCTTTTGTTTTGTTTTTTTTTTTTTTTGGTGTAAAATTCGATTAAACAGATATAAGCTTGATTAAATCATTTTTGGCATATAAGATGATATAATATAAATAATTCAGATTGACTCAGTCTTGATTTTTCCTTAACAGGGCGGCCAATTGGGTCTTTTAAAATAAAAATAATCATAATTGTAGTAAGTGGTATCAAGTGTTTTATATTTTTCGAATAATCGGAACAAGTTTAAAACTTTAACCGAAAATATTTTTTTGAATATAAAGGTATTTTAGCAGAAAGTATTCAATAAAATCAGTTTTAGCTAGAATCTAAGGAGTATTAGTATGTTTTTGATAAGTTTAGTGCAGGGTTTCCCAAAGTGGGCCAAGTGGCCCCCTAGGGGGCCGTGACAGATACTCAGGGGGCCATGAGCAGTAAAGGAGCCACAGGGAGGGGCATGAGGTCATAACTTGAAACTTACACTAGATATTCTTGAGTTGCAGACGAAGAGCAAAAAAAAAAAAAAAAAGGTCTTCGGTGTTTTTTATCGTAGTTTATGAGTAATCTTGTTGAAGGGGGCCATTGGGAAATCCTGTTTTCTTGGGAAATTCTGTTCTAGATCAATATCTAATGGTTGCTTTTTCAACTGATTCTTCTTAACTAGCACCTAAACAAACAGCTGTTTTCAATTTTGCCAATTTTTATCTCTCTATTTTCTCTGTTGCTATCTGTCAAGGCAGCAACATTCTTCTCTAGTCTTTCGATTCTTCCAAGTATTCTTTTTATTCGGAAAGCTAATAGATTTTTTTTATAAAACTGATGCTAAAATTGTTATTTATTTAAACATTTGTGTGTATTTTATTTATTTTTTACGATAAAAACAAAGATTAAGCATATTGTTAAACACAAGTTAACTTTAACAAAAATTATGTGAAATAGTAAACAAGTTGTGCAGTTTATCTTACGTTTAAAGAATTTACTTTTTTATTAATTTTTTGTTTTACTAAGTCATTTCAAATTAACAAAAAAAGACAAAAAATTGTTAAGTATTTGATTTATGGATTAACGTCTTTTCTTGATGCTAAACTAATAACTAAGTTCTACGGAACTCTAATAAGAAACTTTAAAATAAGAGAAGATAATCATTAGAAGATGTATATGCGTTCTCTATAAATATAAACTTTATTTTATTTCTTCTATTCTTGTTATTATCAAACATAATAGAAACATTCATCAAAAATATCCAAAGAAGTATGCAGAACACTCTATTGGTGCATTTTTGATTTAAAAATTAATTTCTAAGATTACTCAAAATTATCTCTACTCAATAAACGTTGTCACTTTCACTGTACTGGTTTTATTTTCAATTTAAATGGTTGACAAGTTGACGGCAGCACGACTCAATGTCGACATCTGATTTCAAACTATTTTATATTCTACAATTTTCAACAACACCAATATTTAGTACCTCCTCTAAACACTGGCTTGTTTGTCTGTTTTAGTAATTTTGTTCAGCATTCCAGTAATGACTTTTTAGATTATGGTTTTACGAATAAAATATTTTACTTTTATAAAGGTTAAAAATAAGGTTCAAATAATTTCTAATCATAAAATTCACTTTTATTTAGTTGAATTGAATAAAAAAGCTGGGCTCAATAGTAGTTATTAGTTGTTAGCATATATAAGTTCCCATAATATAAAAATATATTTAAACTTTCTTGACACATACCTACAACAATAAATAAACTAACTTTGTTTTTTCAATTATGGTTTTTTAATTTTTCCTTGAAATAAATAGAAATAAAGCAAGAATGACAACAGAAAACAACAAATTTTTGTTTGGATTTTACCACATTTTTAGTAGGTGTTCTGCATGAATGTTATAATACTTTTAACTTGTTATTACACTGCTTTTATAGTTTATTGGAAAATACATAAGTAGTGATCATAGTACGTTTATTTGTAGAGAAAAACTTTTATTTTTTTAAATAATAACAATAATATTTAAAAGAAGTATCTGTATTTAATAGATCAATGTACACCCTTCTTCTTTGCTTCATTTTATTATAAGCTGTCAATAGTTGTTTACTTGAAATTTCTCAGTAAAGTTAGCTGTAAATGTTTCTTAAAACTAAATATTTGAACTTAAAAAAATCAGTTCTATTACAGTTAGTTTGATTTAAATTTATTGCTTATTGGAACTATAGATAGTTGGATATACAAATAACATATTTTCTAGTTTATTTACACGATCATCTTCTAGTCTACTTCTAGAATCTAGTGTAACACAATGTGTAACAAATAAACTCAATAAAAAACCTTTACTTATTATGTAAAGCTCCTAACTTTAGAGAATTTTTTTTGCAAACTAAAAAGAATTTAAATTTTTATTACTTTTCTTATTATTAGCCAATCTGTTAGCTCTAATTCAATATTTGTAAAAAAAAATATTTTTAAAAACAATTGATTTTGTTGATGTGTTTCCGTTTGAGTTGTAATCTATCAGCTTCTAATCAAAATAGACGTATCAATAGAGTTTTTATTACTTTTACAAAAGTGATATATATAATAAAACCAATTTAATTACGTATTATAGTTTAGAATGAGATTCAAATTAATTCCATAGCTTTTTTCAAATATTTTTTAAAATTATGTTTATAAAGCTTACTTAAATTTTGTTCAATTATAGTACAAGTGTTATGCCAATTTAGCTGTACTATTACATTACTAATAGTATGCCTTTTAAATTAGTTGTGTGAGTTGAACGCTTTTGTTTTTTATAAATTTAAGTTCATGTTTGTCTTCATACGAACATTTTAAGCTGTTCTAAATAGTTAAAATGGATTAGTTTTAAGTGAGCATACATAAGGTTAAATAAAGTTATTTTGAATTAAATACAAATAAAAACAACAACGTTTTCATCTGTATATTATTATAAAGGTAACCTATAAATAATAAATTACCACTAAAAACAAACTTCAACAAAATTATAATAATTTTCCTGTTTAATTAAAAAAAGAGTAAATATATAGTAATCTTTTTCAAATTAATAATATTAAATTGTACAGCGATTCAGTCTTCTATGAGTAAAATAAGTTACATTTTTACTCTGTGATAAATGATGCAAAAATACTTACTAAACCTGCATACTTTTTATCAATTTATTTTTCTTTTTTTAACTGATCTACTCATTTGTGTTTGATAGTAGATTCATATACTACGTTTTTCTTTTGAACTTTATATTAAAGATTTTGTTTCGGAGATTGTTAACTTGCTGCATTTTAGAACTTTTTTATTCATAAATTTAAATGGTTAAAATTGGTCTTTAAAACTTAACATCATAATTTTCGCCCAGTTATTAAAAACAAATTATACTAACAAAGTGTTATAAATAATATGTTTAAAAAGCCATGATGTGATTAAATTTTTTATGTTTAAAAACGTTTTAATTTTTTTAACTTTTTAGTTAAAAAAAGAATTTTTTATACTTTTTCTACCTGTTTAATTAAATATATTAGATTATCTCTACTGTTTAAATGATTAAGTCTTTGTATTTTTTATCGTAAGTTCTATTGTCAATATTGCTGTTGAGTTAAAAAAGAAATATTTAATAACATTGATGTTTATTTAGTAAAGCCCGTTTTAATGCTGATATGAAAACCTTTATATATATTTATTAGCTATTTCTATTTTATACAAGTTTGAATTGTAAGATTGTTCTCATACTCAAAAAATTTGTTAGTTTGTTAAGAATTTTGACACGAAAATCTAAAGTAAACATTAATATTGAACAAAAACAATAATATACTCAAAAGTTCACAAACTTAAAAAAGAATTTAAAGAGTTAAAAGATAGAAATATCTTGACAGTTAAACAAACATAAACTATTTATAATATAAAAGAAAAAAAAAAGATTCAAAATTATACTTTTACATTGGACATGTGTTGTTTTAAGTAAAACAACTTCAATACACACTTTATAAAAAGTTTATATACATTTAGTAGTAAACTAAAATCATTTTTACAACTATTAAAGTTAACAAAAAAAAATGTATTCAAAACTGTTATAATTACTACAGTATTTAAGTTTCGAAGGTTATGAGATACATTTTGTAAACATTCTAAATTGTTGTTATAGTAGATGATGAATGTTTTAAATGCTGTTATAAAGTAAATATAGCTTTATATATGTAAGCAGTAAGGTAAACACTATAAAAGTTACTAAAAATAAACAATAGATATAGGTTGTTAACAATTTGAAATGTATTAAATGTTTATGTTAGTAAATTTTTATAAAATCGTGAAACAAAACAGTCTGAGTTTGCTATAAAAAACACTTTATAAATATTGAATTGCGTAAAAAATTTCTGATGTTTTCAATTTCTAAAACAAAATCCATGTAAAAAAATCACTTAGAGTAACTGTTTAGTTTTTTAAAAAGATCCTTTTACTATACAATTTTTAACATCTAATATCATGTATTTTTTGATATAAACTTTTGCAAAAGTATACCACCGTATTTAACTAGAACTATTTTAATTAAACTTAGTAAACTATCAATAAAGTTCAGTTACTAAAAAAACTAGCAAAGTGTATATACATTGAGCATTTGTTTTATATAAAATTGTGTAAAGAAATTTAAAAAAATTTATATAAAGTATCTGATGAAATATTAATACTATTTTCAAATAAATAGTTGATAATTAATTATTTTTTATTAGTTTTATCTAAAAAGTATGTTTTTTGGGTGCCGATCATTTCTCATCCGCAATCATTTCTAGTTTGATCACTTCTTATCCGATCATTTATAACCCGATAACATTTCTACCCAATTATTTCTAACTCGATCACTTTTAACCGATTATTTAAAACCCGATCATTTTAATCACGATCGTTTTAATCACGATCGTTTAAAACCCGATCTAACCTAATCATTTCTAACCCGACCGTTTAGTCAAAATTTATTTTTTCAACGAATAAACATTTAAAAGATGTTTTTTCTATTAAAACTAGGTTTTCTGTCTAAAACAAAACTTAGTGTTTATTATGGTTTACTTAAAAAATACTTTTAGTTTTAATTTCATTTCAACTTACTTAACATTCAACTTTTTTTCCTTATTTTGACTTTTTTCATTATATTAATGTGCTTAAATCAAACTTTATTCTATTTTTTAAGAATTATTACACGAAAATCATACTAGAAAAACAAAAATAGGGTCTTCTTGCTGAAAATTTGTTTCCTTATCTAAACTAAGGGTGGGTGAAGTAAATAATTGACGGAACGGATGTGGAAAAATTTAGTCCTTGGCCGGCTGGAGCATTTCGAATTATCTACCAGATCCAGCTGGATCCTTGTTTTGATCCGGATCTTAATTTAGAAGTATTATCCGCATCTGACAAAGTACTAATTCTAGATGATGATGCGGATCCGACTGGAAACTAATTTCAAAATTTTTTTGGATACGGTTTGATACTGATGGTACGAGTAGTTTAGAATTTTGAATCTGTTTATTAATTACTAAGTTTCTTAAGTATGAATGTTTTATTATATTTACTAAGTGTTTAAAGTTTTATAATTATTTCAACTCTAGACTCTAACACCAGTTAGTCTTATGAGTACTTTAATTTAGAAACTAAAAATTTATGTGACATTAATAAAAATATAAAGCTATCCTAAATTTGCTGAATCTTATAATTTTCCAAACTAACAGTTATTTAGTAGTGTGAGTGTGAGGCAACCTTTCTCAAAGTATCAAACATAAATACAAAAGTTAATTTTACAAACATAAAAGTTTCTTTTATTTTGCTTTTAAAATTTAATAACTGTAATTTAAAATTCTAATAGATAGCAAAATAATGCCGCAGGCACACACAAACGAACTTGCTTAACAAATCATACTTTAAGTTGCTGAGGTTTAGTTTTTAAATATTTATCAAATGGTCATCTCTAAACTTAAACATAAAATTGATCAGCAAGTCATTAATAAAATTATCGAAAACACAAAAACTGCAGCCTATACTCTTAACTTGTAATATTTTTTCATAATTTAAAGTTAAGCAGTTTGACTTAAAATGTTAATAAACTATTTGTTTGAAAAAAAAACTTCATACTTTTCTTAATATTTATAAAAGAAACTCACTATTATCGAGAAAAAAACAAAATTATTATTGAAACGTTCATTGCTTGTTTAAGACATTATGGTATGTAAGATCATCAAAATTAGTTAAGTAAGTAAATTTTTTTTGATATCTTGTAAAGAAATGTTCCAATTCACTTGAATCAGAACAAAATACTAGAACAAAATAGGGTTTTTAACACTTCAAAAAAATAAATCAAAATTTTTTTAAATGTTTTCAGGGTCAGATCTTACAGTTTTGTTTTGTAAAAATTATAAAAAAATTTGGTACAATTTTTGTAATATTACATTTGCTTGCCATAATATAAATTTTAAAAATACTTGGCGTGCCGGTCATTTTTGTCCGTGGGCCTTATTCAATTTAACTTGAAATAGGTTCGATTCCCGATCACTTTCACTCTTTTGGTCAGATCCGGCCCGCGGACCGTACGTTGCTCACCCCTAATCTAAACTTGCTGACAAATAACAATATCTTTATTAAATATTAAAAAATATTTGAATAACTTTTTTCAATCGTACGTAAAATATTTGTGCTATCACATAAATTTAAGTGAAAGTTTTAAGAAGATCAACTAGACGAGATTTAACAACCCTCGAATTTGTTACATTAATAAACAATTCTGTTTACGTGGTTAAATCTGAAAATTAATGATTTTCTACTAGATATTACAGCTATGTTCTACATCGTTAAGTTTTATTTTAATTCCACTATCTAAACAAATCTTTGCAAGTTGTAGAACAGTTTATTCAAGATTTTAAGCTCAAAGTGGAACTTACAGACTATAAAGTTATAGTAATTTAGTCAACAACTATACAACTCTTGCGCTCGACTTACAACAAAGCTTATAAATGTAATATTAATATTTTTGTACCTGAGTACTACATTTGTAAAAGTTTATTTTTTAAGTTTTACTTGCGGTAAAGAAATATTAATTACTTTCATGTCAAGAATATATACCTTAAATGTAATTAAGTTAGCTTACTTGATAAAATCAACAAAGCAAACCTTAAAGAATAAATTAGTCTAGTAAATCTTGTGTAAACTGAAAAAACGTATTTGATCTAAGCAGGTTGATATGAAGAAAAATTTCAAAATAAGAAAAGAAATTGAAGTTATAACTAGTCAAAAAACAATGATTTAAAAAAAAAATCTGTAGTCAAAACTATATAAACATTAAGCTTTGATTAGGACAAAGTAAACTTTACTTTGATGTGAAAAGAATTTTGTTAACATAAGTTTGATTTCAAAGTATGCATTGATTTAAACTAATCTAAAAAACGACTAATTTTTACTAATCAGGTTAGAAACGATCGGGTTAGAAATGATCGAGTTAGATCTCGATAGAAATAACCGGGTTAAAATTGATCTGGTTAGAAGATATCGGATTACAAATGGTTTCAGCTTTTAAATGATTTTAAATCATACTTTTCCTTAACTTGAAACTAGTTTTAGCTTTTATAAATGCTACAATTGGGAACCAATTATTTCAAACCTTATCACTTTTAGTCCGATCAAATCTACGATCATATCTAACTTGATCAATTCTAACCCGATCTAACCATAAATTTATCTTTGATCATTTGTAATACGATTATTTCTTGTCCAATGAATGACATACAGATTATTTTAAACCAAATCACTAAAATATTGTTTATTTTTTTATTTTTTAACCAGAATTTGTTTTTAACAAACTATTTTAAAAATATTTTAGTTATATTAAACATATAAATACTTTTTCTTAAAAAAAAAACAATGTTTATGTAGTCTTTGTTAAACTAAAGTCTTAAGATTATTTGATTCTAAATTTTTATTACATCTAATATGTTCTTTATTTTGACTTTTTCCTGTATATCTATCTCCTTAATGGAATTTTTATTAAAAAAAAACTAAAATGTTCAAAATAGTTTTTATATTTTGCTCTGCTGTATCATTAAAGTAAGCTCTTATATTTATATTTAAGTAAGATATTTTTGTCATAGACTAATGGAATTTAATTTTAAAAAGTTAAACCTTAACAAAATAAATGTAGGTACAAAAATTTTCATGCTAAAATCTCGTGCTATGTCGTATGTCTACCAAAACGTTGTATAGTTGTGGACTTTTACTTAAATGTCGAATGCTTAAATTTACAGCTTAAAAATTTGCACAAATTGTTCTACAACTTGTAAAGACGTTTTTAGTTAAGGAATATGATAAAAAAAGACAAAGCTGAATAATTTTGTATAAATTTAATAAAAATTCATAAGTTTTAGATGTAACCCTTTTTTATAAAACCTATAAATCTGTTATGTAATTTGAAAAACTGAAAGAGCATGTATTTTTGGCTGACCATCTAGCTTTTAACTAATTAATAAATTCTAACATAGACCGAGACTTAAGAGTATAAAAAAACAATTAAAGAGACTTGTACTTTAGTATAACAATTCCGAGGGTAATATCATTTGTTTTTTTATTTTTTTTATGTACAACTAAGTTTACATATGCTTATTTTTTTTTGCATTCACTTTACAAAAAAAAGTCTGAAAAACCTCAGCACCAAAAATAAATCTCAACTAAAAAAACAATACTTGTAACTAGGTTAAGTATAATTATGAGAAAAGTTTTGTAAACACTTTTGTGAAACAAAATAATTGTAGTTTATACATAAATATATTTATATCAATTGGTGTAATAATCTAAGTCGTAATTAAAACATTTAGATATTATATAAACCTATAAGCAAATTTCTTAGAAAAATCAAGATTTAACTACCCTCGGACTTTTTGTAATAGCAAATATTTGAGTCTGTTACTTTTTGTTGTTTACGTAGTATTTTTAAATTACATATCGGATGTATAGGTTTAATTCAGAAAGGTTATATCTAACAATTAATATTTTCGACTAAATAAAACAAAAGTTTTCAAAGTCGCCTAATGTTTACTTTAAGTACTTAAGTTCTGAAATGTTGTGCAACTTAATTTGTTATAACAAGGTAAAATGATATTTAGTTATATGATAAGATTTAATAAAAATGTTGTTAAAATCAACATGTTTTTAAGTAAGTTTTAAGTAAACAAAAGTTTAAAAAGTAGATAAAACTTTACTGATTTGGTTAAATTGATGTGCTTAAATTTAATACAAAGATATTATAGGGTTAAAAATAACTAAGTTAGATATGATCCAGTAAGTATAATCAGATAAAAAATGATCAGGGGTTGATATGATTGGGTTAGAATCTTTGGATCAAAATTAAAAGTATACAGCTATATACATTTAAATAAAAAAGCTAGCCTGTAACATTTTCTGTAACAAAAAAAATAACTTTGGCTTTTCTATGGAGGCTTTAAGTACAAATTACAAGCTAGTTTCTATAGATATTAAAAATATCATTTAATGTCTGAGATATTCAATTTTTTGTAAACATTTTCCATTACAAACTTATGAACCGCAAATATTTTGGAGACAATTCTTTCGGAAATTTTAAAAATCACTAAAATCTATCTATTCCTTCATTTTTAAAAATCTTCTTTAAATTTTTTAGTAAATTTTCGTAACATTAAAAGATAAAAAATTATTTAAGAATTCTAATAAAAACTAAAAAAAAAATATGACACAAAAATAAAAAAAAAGTCTTTTAGTTAAAAAATGTTGTTTATATTTAAATTTTTGTAGATCCGAAGTGTGTTTTTTTTATGTATAAAGATTAGAATGTGAAAGTTTAAAGAAAATTGCTTGAAAAATGTAGGAGAAGGCAGATTTTAACTGAATTAGACTTTTGTCCCTGTTTTAGTTTTCCCTTACCTTGGGCAACCTATTAAACGGTCCGACTTTGACCGGTCGTATCTCAAAAACAAGTTTGAACTTTTTTAAACAAAAGAAAGTAACTTGAAGCTTAAAAAAATATACAAAATGAGATCAACTTGTAAAAAACATGCTACCCTCCGCTATGGCCTCAAAGTATGTTCTTTTAACAACAAATTAAAAAAAGTTACTTGCTTTTAGGTTCAGCAAACTCATTCTGTGATAGATACATTAAGTTTTTTTTTTTTGGTGTTAAATATGTCATCAAACATTATTGACCTTATAAATATTAATATCAGCTTTTTGTAAAAGAACGATCATGAAATTTTAAGCTAGCACTTTAAGGTTTTGTTTTAAGTAGGAAATCAAGATGACTGCATGTTTTACTACTTTAAACAAATTAGAAGTGATATTTTGAAATTTGAAAAAAAAGACTTTTTTTTAATAAAATTTCAAAGAGCACTTTAAAATCAATTAGTAAAAATTTTGATTTTTAAAATAATATATTAAACCTAAACTAGTCAAAAATTTATAAAAAAATGTATAAACTTGTGTTTTTTATTTAATGACTCTTTTTCATATTTCAACTTTATGACCTTTTATTAAAAAATAATACCTTCCTTATAGCAAAGGATACAAAATGCTAGTACTTATTGACTATTCCTGAAAAATTTGTAAATTATTCTCTTTTGTATAATTTTGGAAATAAGCACACATTGAATTAAAAAAACTTTGTTTTGTCTCATTCAACTTGAAATCAAAAACTCCTGCCTACAAATGGGGCAAGTGTTGTGGTCAGCAAACCATCCTTCAATGCAGACTTGACAGAAAGTGTGCTGACCATCACAGTTGAGACGCATCATGCTTCTGCCGATTTCAACGTTTCCCATGCATATCACACACTGATCACCAACAATTGACTCATCAGCTGAGAATTTGCTGAAATGTTGAATTCTTGCAGGTGACGGAAAGCGTAGCTTCTTTGCTTCATACTGCCGTTCGATTTGTTCACTTAACTCTTGCAACTCTTCTAGGAACTTTCTGTTTTCTTCGTTTTCGTTTTTAAGCAGCCTTATTTTGTTCATTACTGGTTCTTTATTGTAATAATCTATATTTGTTTCTTCGTTTGCTGTAATTATTTTGCTGTTTCTTTCCAGACTTTTTCGAGCTAAGTGTTTATTTGAATTTATTGTTAAGAGAATTAATTTCTTCATTGAAGTTAAATCGTTTATATCAGTAGCTCTGTTAAACCCATCTTCGAGTGATTGGTAACATTTACGAAAAAGTTTAACTGTTTTTTGTAATGGGGACTGTTCCTTTACGTCTTGGTTTTTCTGAATCTGTACAAACAATAAACAATTACGAAATAGTCGGTAATCAACAACTATTTGTTAAAATATGAACTATAGTAATGTTTAATGTAAACCTTACTTATTTGAAAATAATTAAACAATATAAACTGGTTTAAATTAATTTAAACTAAGTATTTTATAAATTATTTACGAATACTAAAAAAAAATCAACATCTCATCAATAATATTACAACAGGTAATCAATTGTACCGCTTACGCGGTGATTGTCTCTTTTTTACTTTCTTCTTTTTTCTCAAGCGAGTATAAATTCGGCAGTCTCGAGTAATTTACGGTCAGTTCTTTTAGTTTCTACTTCATTGCATCGGACTGAACTCAGTGCAGCGTTTCGCTGCACTTAAGTTGGAATGGTTTCAATCTTGTTGTCGAATTAGTTTCGATTTTAAGACACTTTTTGAGTTTGATTTAAACGTTTAGTTTTTTGTTTCTTTGACTCGAGATTGTCGTCTTTTAAAAGAATTGATAATTTGATTTATTAGTGTAATGTTGTGCAGTATTTTATCATCTTTTCGTTTCGCAGCTTCATTGTAAATAAAATCATCATCACAGATTCGAACTCAGTTTAAAATAATATAAGTGACCGATTTATTAAACCTTTAGTAAATATTAAGTAAGTCATATTAGTTTAGTTAAATCAATTATAATTTAAGCGTTATCTTGGGGCATCTATTATACAAGTTAGAGCGCACGTTGCGTATTAAATCAGGCCATTAATAGTGTATAAGTAGAACCCTTAGTTAGCGACACAATAAAAAAATACAATTATTAACAAACAACCTTGGTTACATTCCTGTTGTTTTGTCTTCCTACAATCTGACCACTGTTTTGCTGCGAGTTTTCCATTTTTATAAATATTATAAACCTTAAAAACATAATACACAATGTAAATTTTATAAAGCTTATAACTAATGTTCTTTTTATTAATAATATGAAGATGAATTTACAGACACAAGATGATTGTTACATTGATCATTCAACGTAGTAATAACTGGCATTAAACTAAATCTTAACATTTAGCAACCTGTTTTTGTTTTTATTTTATTCTTAACTACATAATCAAGATCTACCTTTTTCTTAAAGAAAACGGTGAAACACTCTATGAACTTTAGTTTAAATAGTTAGTTATTAATAAATAATGAACTAAACAGTATTATGAACTAAATGTTACCACTAGAGTATTTTGTCAATGTGTTTTTAAAATTAAATTGAGTTGTGAGGTTGAAGTTCATTTCATTACAAAACAATTTTTAATAATTAGTATTTTTTGCTTGTTTTCATAATCTTGCATAAACATTATTTTGAACTCAGTCCTGTTTAAATTTATTTTCATAACTATAATGTTATAAAAAACCATTCTCTTAAGCATGTGAGTTGCCCAAAACGGGTGAATTCAAAACTAGGTTTATTTTATTAAGCAAATCAGAACAAAGCTGCTTTTATCCTTTCAAAAAAACATATTTCTACTTTTTGAAAGCAAAACATACAGCCTGGGTTAACATGAATTAGCTTAATATGATGGTAAAGTAAAAGTAGAACAGCTTAAAAATAACAGAAATTGTTAATATTTTAGCTTCATTTAGCCTGAGATTTAGAATTTTTTTAATCTTATTGGAATTTTGCTAATTATTCCAATGAAACATAAGTGAAACTTAAACAAAAATCATTATGAATTTGCAAAAAAGTTTACTAAATTTTAAAGTAATTAACCTTATATCGACCATACAGCTTGAAAATACTCTTATCAATTACTTATCCTCCAAAGCTAAAGTTTAGCTGAAAAAGTCAGCTAGAAAGAAAGAGGAAACCATAATTTATAATTTTTATGTAGTTGTTAAACATTGATATAACATAAGAGCTCTCTTATTTAAAAATTGTTACATCACAATTCAAATTCCGACAGTTCAAACTCTTGAAAAAATATTTCAAAGTTTTTTTCTCAAAAAGTAATAAAAAATTTAATAATATAAAATATATATGTTGATCTTATAAAAATCTACGAGTCATTTTTTTTTGCAACATCTTAGTTATTTTTTAAAGATATTTTTAAAGTACTAAAGATAACTATGCTTTTTACTTAATTTAAACCATTTCTCGAAAAAAACTTAATTTTTTGCATAAAGAAAAACTGGCGTGTAGATATTAATAGGATCTACATATATATTTATGTGTACACATATATACATTATTTTTTTATTTGTGGCTGTTTCATTTTTTTTTTAAGAATTTGAATTTTCAAAATTTAAATTGAATGAATTTGAGTAGTCGTGCACCCTTTAATGTAAAACATGGTATAAAAAGCAACAGTAAAAAAATACATGGTGAGTATTATAAATAAAACCATATAAAAAGACATTAATGCTTTATAATCAACTAAGTGATTTATCACTTCAACCAAAAACTTTAATACTGTTAAATAGGCAATAGGGTGCATCTGTTGCCCTTCAAAAGTGAAAACTTTGGAATTTCGCTTTGCTTTTTTTTTATGTTGCAAATCACATAAATGAAAAGTATTAAAATTTACCATAAGCCTGTTAGGGCAGAACATTTTTGAAAACTCTGTTGTTTATTTGATTAGTGACAAATAAAATAAGTTGGCAGTTTGACTCAGTTATACTTAAATAGAGCTGATTTTGTGATGCATCATACAAACGTTGGTATGTTAGCTTTCGTCTTTAACAAATTACATTAGGAAGTCTAAAATGAACTATGATTAGGTTAAACTAGTTGGCTTTTGGTTGAAACTAATTTATAAAAACATTTTATAATAGATGTTTATGTTTAATAACAAAAAACATAACAAGTATAAAGTAAACAAAACCCTTAAAATAAAATTAATTTGTTTCCCTAAAACAACTGTTTGCAGCCTTGCTTCTCTTTAAGTAAAAAGAAACTCGTTAGTTTCCACTTAAACTGTCCTAAGTAATTCTGAAATTTTCAAAATACCTAAAAAAATTAGCCAACATTTCGAATTATCATGTTCATAATTTTCAATTATCAACAATCATAATCTTTAATACAACTCTTATCATCTTGAGTTTCTAAAATAACTTTTAACTAACATATGTAATTTTGAAATCTACAACAACAAAAAAAATTATTTTAAGCCTACAAAGTGTGTGGAAGCACCGGTATTGTAGTGTTACATTAATTAACTAACTTAGAATAAATCAACTTGTTTACTTGTAAAGCCATTTTTGTTAATATATTTTTGCAGGTCTTCTTTTTAAACCATTATTACCCTTTTCTTTCGGGTCCGATTTCAAAGCAAAGGTGTTTCCCCTAAAATCTGCTAAATCCAGGGTTGCCACTCGTTTTTTCAACATTTTTTCCATGTTTTCCGAATTTCTCCGAGGTTTTAAAAAGTACACATTTTTGGGTCTATTTCTAGTTTTAAGTTTATTTCTATATAAGAAACTTTGTTAAATAGTATAAAAACATTGAAAATATACTGTAAAATTACTTTATATGTGTTTTTTAATTAAAAAAATTTTGATGATAAATAAAAAATCTTATTTATATGATAGATTTTTTGTGTCAATTCGAAATTTTACTACTGAAAATGTTAAAATTATTAAAAATTCCAGGTTTTTTGATCAAAATTTAAAATTTTTTCCAGTTTTTTTTTAAAGAAGCTCAAATTCCAGGTTTTTCCTGGTTGTTTCTAGGTAAAGTGGCAACCCTTGATTTTTAACCCTTGGAATCACCAATTATTATTTTTTTTAAATATATATACTCTAAACACTAAGCCATCTTACCCAAACATATTAAAAACTAATTAAAACATAACACTTTTATATTTTTTTATACTGACTCAGCAAATACTGGGGGATTTCCGTGTTATCTACAAAAGGACTCTTTATGTTGGGTCAGTCTTTTTTAGGATACTATTTTATAGGCACTACTTAATGGGTAGAATTTCTGCAATCAATTCTGCCCATATTTTTATGTGATGTCATTAAAATTATGTGTAGTATTGAGATGTTGCTGCAATTAAATGAAAAGTAAACCAGTGTCTAGGCCTTATATAAAGTTAAAAATAGTTTTTATAGATAAGATTTAATAAACAAAAAAAAACAAAAAAACAACTTAAATACAAATAAACTAATTGTTTGATTTACATGTATATTTATATAATTATATTTTGTAAACTAACAAAAGTAGTGGCTAGACTTATTAAAATGTTATAAATAGTTTTTCTATTTAAGATATAATAAAGAAAATTTAACAAAAACTTGTATACACTTAAACCAATTGTTTGATTTTTAAGTTCTTTTTTAAAATTTATATTTTGTAAATTAACAAAAGTAATGGCTTGGCATATTATAAATGTTTTGGATAGTTTTTGTATTTAAGATTTTGTAAACAAAACAAAAAAAGTTAAACTTGAACACACATAAACCATTTTTTTTATTTATAATTGTATATATGTAGTTTATATATAGTATAAGTAATCTTATAGAAGTAGTGGCTTGGCCTATGTGTACTATTTTATGGGCACTATTTTATAATTTTAGCAAAATTTTTAATTATTTTATTTTTATAAAATATAATTTAAATAAATGAACATATAAATCAATTAATTTGTTTATTAGTATTTAAGTTGTTTTTTATTTTTTTGTTCATAAAATCTTGAGTACAAAAACTATCCATAATATTTATATAATGCCTAGACACTGTTTTATTTTATATTTAATTGCAGCAACATATCAGTACTACCCATAGTTTAAATGAAATTACATCAAATTATGGGCAGAATTGATTAGAGCAATTCTACACATAAAATAGTACACAAAGGCCATGCCACTACTTCTATAACTTTACTAAACATAAATTTAAAAAATGAACTTAAAATCAAACAATTGGTTTAAGTGTATACAAGTTTTTATTTATTTTTCTTTATTAAATCTTAAATAAAAAAATTATCCATAATTTTTAAATAAGTCTAGCCACTATTTTTGTTAATTAACAAAATATATTATAAATAAATTTACATAAAAATCAAAAAATTAATTTATTTGTATTTAAATTGTTTTTTTTTTTTTGTTTATAAATTTTAACTACAAAAACTGTCTATAATATTTATATAAGGCCTAAACATTGTTTTATATTTAATTGCAGCAGCATCTCAATACTACTCACAATTTAAATGAAATCACATCAAATTATGGGCAGAATTGATTGAAGCAATTCTATACATAAAATAGTGCCCATAAAACAGTACAGATAAGGCCAAGCCACTACTTCTATAAGTTTACTAAACATAAATTATAAAAAAAAACTTATAAATCTAAAAATAGGTTTAAGTGTATACAAGTTTTTGTTTATTTTTCTTAATCAAATAAGATAGTTTTTGTACCTAAGATTTTATAAACAAAAAAATAAAAACCAACTTAAATAAAAAAACTAATTGTTTGACTTATATGTACATTTACTTAAACTATATTTTGTTAAAGTTTAATAATTAAAAATTTTGTTAAAATTTTAAAATAGTGCCCATAAGTTAGTACACATAAGGAGAAGTTACTACTTCTATAAGGTTACTAAATATAAACTACACATATACAATTATAAATCAAACAATTGGTTTATGTGTGTTCAAGTTTATTTTTTTTATTTTCTTTATAAAATCTTACATACAAAAACTATCCAAAATATTTATAATTTGCCAAGCCATTACTTTTGTTAGTTTACTATATACAAATTTGAATACGTACTTATAATTCAAACAATTGGTATATATGTATACAAGTTTTTGTTTTTTTTTTATTTATTAAATCTGAAATAAAAAAAATCATCCATAATCTTTAAATAAGTCTAGCCACTACTTTTGTTAGTTTATAAAATATAATTTACACAAATATACATATAAATCAAAAAACTAGTTTATTTCTTTTTAACTTGTTTTTTATATTTTAGTTTATAAAATCTTAACTACAAAAACTATCCATAGTATTTATATAAGGCCTTAGACACTGTTTTTTTTTTCATTTAATTGCAGCAACATCTCAATACTACCCATAACTTTAATGACATCAAATCAAGTTATGGGCAGATTTTATTGCAGCAATTCTACCCATAAAATGTGCCCATAAAATAGTACCCATAAAAAGTCCTACCGCTATGTTTTGATAGGTCAACTTTGAGTTATTTTTATCATTCACATTCAACCAATTAAAATTCTCTTGCACTACACTCAGTGAGGTAGCAACTTTCTACTTAACACATTTTGATTTTACCTATATCCAAAAATAAATTTTTAATCAATTACCTTTTTAGCTTTTTTTATCTGCTTCTTCTGTAAGAAACAAGTAAATTACAGACTTTAATTATTCATATTTTAAAAAACAAGCTTATTATTAAGTAAATGTAATTAGAAATTGATAAACTTTTCAAAATAATTAACAATCATAACTTTTTATATAACTCTATCATCCTAATTTTAAGAAATAACTTTTAACTAGCGTAAATCATCCTAAAATTTACAAAAAAAAACTGTCCTGGGTTATCATAAGTCTACTAAGTTTTGGAAAGCACCTGTATTGTAGTGTTACATGAACTAACTAACTTAGAATAGATTACCTTATTTATTGATGAACCCATTAATGTTAATAAATTTTTACAGATCTTTTTTCAAAAAAAAACATTATTACTTTTACTCTTTAATGTTTTTGTAGGTCAATTTTGAGCCATTTAATTCAGATTACATTTAACCAATTAAAATTCAGTTGCACTATACACAAATTGGTTAGCAATTTTCTACTTTACAAAAATAAAGTTTCATATATCTTATGGAGAAGATAAATTTAAATAAAGTCTTTTTTTACATTTTTAATGTTCTTTTACTGTAAAAACAAAAGAAATTACTTACTTAGGTAGTTCATTTCAAAAAATAAGTTTATTAATAAATAAATGTGACTAAAAATTAATAAATATTTTAAGTTATTAATAATCAAAACTTTCAATAAAACTCTTATTATCCTGAGTTTTAGAAATAACTTTTAACTAGCTTAAAATAACCTAAAATTTACAAAAAAATATCCTGGGTTACCTAAAGTCTACTAAGTGTGTTAAAGCACCTGTATTGTACTGTTACATGAACTAACTAACTTAGAATAAATTAACTTGCTTATTTATGAAGCCATTTATGTTAATATACTTTTGCAGGTCTTTTTTCAAAAAAAAAAAAACATTATAAATTCTACTCTTTCATCTTTTCATAGATCAATTTTGGGCCATTTTACTCAATTCACATTCAGCTATCTAAAATGCAGTTGCACTAGACACAGAGTGGTTGCAACTTTTTACTTTACTAGTATTAAATGTTATATATCTTTTTGCAAAGTTGAAATTTAAATAAAGTAGTTTTTTGATCTTTTCATGTGCTTCTTTTATAAGAAACTTAAGAAATTACAGACTTTTATAAATCATATTTTTTTAGAAAATGGGCTTATTATTAATTAAATGTTATTAGAAATTAGTAAGCTTTTCATAACTACTAATAATCAAATCTTTTTATTAAACTTTTATCATCTTAAATTTTATAAATAACTTATTTAAATAGCTTCAATCACACTGAAATTTACAAAAAAAAAAAAACTATCCTGAGTTACCCTAAGTCTACTAAGTGTGTGACAGCACCTGTATTACAGTCTTACATGAACTAACTAGTTCAGTATAAATTAACTTGTATAAAGATGAAGACATTATGATAATATATTTTTGCAGGTCTTTTTTTCAAAAAACCATTATAACCTCTATTCTTTCATGTTTTGATAGGTCAATTTTAAGCCATTTTATTCTATTTACATTCAACTAATTAAATTGCACTAAACTCAAAGAGGTTGCAACTTTTTACTTTACAAAAATTAAGTTTCATATATCTTCTTGTGAAGACAAATTTTAAATAAAGTAGATGTTTTGCTCTTTTAATCTGATTCTACTATTAGAAACAAATGTATTTACAAACTTTGGTAGTTCATTTAAAAAAAAAGAAGATTACTAACAATGATTATGATTATAAATTTATAGCTAGATAAAAATCTTCGCAATAAATGGTTCTTGAAAAAAAGCCCCTTTGTTTATTTTATAAAACTATACTTTAGAGCAGTGGTCGGCAAGGTGTACACTGGTGCACATTCGTGTACACGAAATTTTTTTTGGGGTGCACGAAATTTTGAGATAACACAAAAAAGTGTTTGTTTTACTATTATATATATTTAGTTTAAGCGCCATAGTCAAATATTAAGTTAGATCTAGCCCTGATGTTTTATTAAGCTTCTAGTTTATTGGCCATTTTACTCTCATGATCTATTTTGGTATTAAAAATCACATTCTTTATATAAACACTGAGAAAACGGCCTGCCCCTGAAAAAATAGAGATAATGTTTAAAGCTTTTATGAACTCCATTAACTGATACGGGAGGAAGCTGTCATCCAGCTACGATCATGATTAAAAGAAAAAGGTTGGTGTTTTCCTTTTTACTATTAATATTAGTAAATTACACTATTTTGCTCAATCGAAGAAAGCTCCCTTTTTAAAATTAAAATTATCAATTTTACCTACTTTTAAAACTAAACAATTATTCCTATAAAAATATTTACATGATAATTATATTATTAATTCAATAGTAATAAAAATTTAAAGTAATTTTTTATATTTACAGCAAAATTTAAGAATTTATGTTTAATAAAAATACTTTAATTAAGATACTATATTAGACTATATTTACAAATCTCTTTAAAAATATGCATATCAGTAGTAATGAATACATTTTAAGTAATAGTTTTAAGTTTTAAATAACTATAATTAAATAGTTATTATACTTTTATCCATAATTGAATATTACATTTAAAAACATCAAGAAATTTACAGAAGTTATAGGCTGAAATTAACATTAAGTTGCCACACACAGAGACTAGTTTGAATTATATACAAGTTTTTTGAAAATCTCATTCTGGCTAATATTTTGCTGGGGTTCTTTTGTAAATCTCAGGTTAGTTAGGTATACTTTTTAATAAATTACTTTGGTACAAAATACATGCTAAAAAACTAAACTGTAAATAAATGACATTTTAGTTAGTTACTGTGCATTACTTTTGTACATATTGGAAAGCATTTGCATTTAGTTCATTTACCAAACAAGTATTATATAAGTAACTTACTAAATCCAAGCACTTTTTGTACTCTTTTTTTTGAAGATAACTTGCTGTTTTAAAAAGAAAGTTATTATGAAATTAAGAAAAAACCCTGGTGGAATGCTTATCTATTTTTTCACATTTCTAAGCTGAGGCAGTTAAGTATTTTATTGTTCTAAAATTTTATTCATGGACTTAAAATAAAATTAATGAAATTAATTTGACATAAAATATAATTTTGCTCAGCGGGCCACATTGACATGCTTGCGGGTCGCAAAATTTTCTTTTAGGGGCCGCATTCCATTCAAAAAAAAAAAACGTGCTCGCGGGCCGAAGGTTTACCTTTCGAGGGCCGCATTTGGCCCGCATGCCGCAGTTTGCCGACCCCTTCGCTATAAGGATGAACAATGTTTTCTTCGAGCGTTATGTTGAAAATGCAATATACAACAGCGTAGAAAAAAGGGTCAAGAAAAATAGTGTAGCTACACTTTGTTTTTTGCCGATACTTTTAAAGAATGAACAGTTGTTAAAAGAGTCACTATGTTTTTTCTTTGTTAGAATAATAACACAATTTTGCGAAATTCTAGAAAAAAAATTCGAAGAATATAAGAGAATGTGCGTTTTATGTAATTTTTTAAAAGTCCTTGTACTAATTCAAAAACTTATTGTTTGCAACAAAATATAAAACAGAAACCTAACAACTTTAAAAACTACTACCAAGTAAAACTTTGCATAAACTATTTCTAATGTAGTATAACGTTTTTCGTTTTTCCGTGAAATAATTAACGAAAGAAAGAATTTGTAAATTTTGAGGTGTTTTGGCACATTCTTTCATAAGAGAAGTCTTTAAAGCATCAGTTTTTAGTAGAGCCACAGAAGAGACCTATGATTTCAACATAGACATTAAAAAAACTTATTGAACCGGTGATGAGGGAGACCATATATCTACAATCCCTTGAAATGACGCTCTCTCGATTTTAGTTATCCAAATTTATTTTTAGGCTTAAACGAAAAAGGTCCACCTTAACACAAAAACAGTTTTTTGGGGGTAATTTGTTATGTATAACGCCGGACCTGGGTATCGAAACCTTCCCCACTTAAACATTTTTTATCGGGCTTGCAAAGGCTTGTGTTATTAAATATATACTTAAAGTAATTTTAGCTTATGTTTGTGCAACTGCTCGATTTGAAACAAGGTTTATACGCTTAGTGGAAACAATATTGTTTCTTATTGCAATAAACAACCACCTAAACTTGCTTATTTTTATTCGATTTTCGTTTTTCATACTGCTTAAAGAAGTTAAGACGCCAAAATAATTTGGATAATATTATTTTCAAAAAGTTTTAGAGTTAATATTTGTACGATCTAGCTAGACTTTAAAGAATCTTTATAGATACCTTTTTTTGTTTAAAAACTTTTTGTTTTATTTTTATAGTCTTCTAATTTTTAAAAAAGTAAATCTAATAAAAAACAGTGGTTTTTACTTATTTAGAAAAAAATCTTTGTATTTCTTTCGGTATTCAATTGATATAATACTTTTTGAACCAAAGTTTTTGATATCCTTTAGTATACTTACGTTTTATACTTGATAATGTGCTACTAGTATGCAAGTTCTAAAGTAAAACATAAGTTACACTTAATATATAAGTTTTATATATTGTCATCTTTATAACAAACATATTTATCGGTAAAAATATTCAATAATACTGAAAGAGAATGTGATGTTAAATAAAATTATAGTAACAAATTAAGGTTAGAATAGTTCTTAGTTAAGATAATTTAGTAAAAGTACAGTTAAAAAATTTTATTACGAAACTTATAAAAGTATGTTTGTTAATCTATATACTCACAAGTCACAAACTCAATTTATGATTAGTATGTTTATAGAATATAGATTTTATTTTTTATAATACTTATTTTTGAATCAAAATATAAGATCGATGCATTTTAAACAAAAAAAAACTTAACTTATAATGTTAAAGGTAAGACAGATTTGTTTTTATACATTTTACAAAAACAATTCTTTTTAATAACTTAAAATATGATAGTAGGTTGATCGGATGAGAAAAATTGTATAGTACTTAACTAGGTCGAAGATTAATTGAAATAGAAGTAGATGGCACTCGAAAAACGCGTAAAGTTGTTATTTTAATTAGAAGACCCGCAGCAGAAGATATTTAGCTATATAATTTGTTGTTATGCAATACTAAGCTATAGAAAGAATAGAGCAAGCTAGTTACACAAATTATATGATAAACCTTTAAAGGTGAACGATTTTTTTCCCAAAAAAAATTCTAAAATTTTAGGTTGTTGTCAATTTTGAAACCAGTATTTAGAGATAAAACAATAAAATTCTTAAAAGTTGTGAGAAATTATCAGCTGTACGCAGAAGTAAATACTTTTAATTAACGTTTAGGTAGTTATCAAAAGCCAAACGTAAAATATTAAAGAAAATAAAGTAGAAGAAATTGTGAATTTCAAACAACTTGAAGTGTGAGATATTTTTCTTGAACTTAAAAACATTAACAAACAGTTTTAGCAAATCCGGTCCTTGATTGAGGCCAAATCGAAAAAGATATTAACATTATTTAAAAAACAAACATTTAAGAATTTAAATAACATGCAAACTAAGGGAAAAAAAAAATATTTATTTTTGGTGCTACGGCCATAATAATAAAAAAAAAACCTTTATTTTTGGAGGGACCCCATGATATAATTCAAACCCCAAACCTTTTTTTTTTTAATTTAAGACAACGGTGCGTTCTATTTAATAAAAAAAAAATTTTAGATAGCTTTTAAGATAAGGAAAATAATTGACATTAAAGTTTTATGTTTTTTGAAAAACTACTATAAAAATAACTTTGTGCTTGTGAATTTAAATGCCCTAAAAATTTTAATTAAACTTCTTTAATGAAATTAATTATAATACAAGTGTTTTAATACAACAATTTTAAATAAAGTACATTAAAAACATATAATATTAAACTTCATTAACTCAATTATCTTAATCATTTTGGTGAATAAACTAGTTTCTTCATAAACTTATAGCATTAGAATCATTAAACAACAATAGCATTAAATGGAAAATAGCTTTTTGGAAAGATCATAGTATATACAGGGTTGCCACTTTACCTGGAAACCTGGAAAAACCTTGAATTACCTGGAATTTGACAATTTAAGCAAAAAAAAAACCTTGAAAATCTTGGAATTTTAACAATTTTTACATGTTCAGTAGTAACATTTCAATTTGACTCTAAAAATTTATCATATAAGTCTACAATTTTTGTCATCATCAAAAGATTTTCTATTAAAATTTTATATTTAAAGTAGGTATACAGTATCTTTTCAATGTTTTTATACTATTTTACACAGTTTCTTACATTAAACTTAACTTTAAACTAAAAATAGACCCATAAATGTGTACTTTTAAAAATCTGGAAAAATTATTAAATAAAGTAGTGGAAACCCTGTATATAGCTTAAAAAACTAAAAGTATTTCTTCATGCCAATTCATTAACCATAGTTATGAGACTTCCTATAATTCTTTTTTCTAAAAGATCTAGTTAAACAGCTGTGTCCTGTTGTTTATATTTTAGCTTTGATTATAAAGCTTACATAAACTTCATTTTTAAGTTATCAAAAAGTAAAGATATACTAAAATGCTTAGAACCAGTAACTTTATCTCTAGTTTTTAATTAACGTTGAAGCATTAAATATTATATACTTATTCTAAAAACCCCATTAAATTCTTAAACTTTAATCCCAGCTCCTAAAAAAGATTACTTTTAATTAAATTAAAAAAGAACTATGATTATATTTACATGAGAAATAATAACCATTAAAAAATAATCAGTACCTCTTTATGGCCTTGGTCAGAAAGTTTATTTTGTATCTGTTCACTAGAGTTATAAAATAACATTAGATTGCTAATATTAAGACAGGGTTTCCCAGCAGGTTCTGTATTGTCCATTTTTGAATAAGAAATATTGATTCATAACCAAGTTCTCAAACAAAATCAATTGGTTTTTTAAAGAATAAAATTGCTCTTTACAATCTACAGGAATAGAATTTGTCAGTGTTTTTAAAAAATCTTGAATCTTTGAAAAACCTGGAATTTGTTAAGGTTGAATAAAAAAAAAACCTAAAGTTTTAAACAAATCTGAAATTTTGAACAAAAATCACTAAAAATTTTAGAATTCAAAACAAATTTTACTAAAACATCTGAAATTCAAAACAAGCATTACTTTTAAACTAATTAAATTTCAATTTGACACAAAAATCTGTCATAAGATAAACTTTTTTTGTTATAATTAAAAGATTTAATTTAAAAAACACATTTAAATTAGTTTTAAAATATCTTTTTAGTGTTTTTAAACTATTTAAAGCAGTTTTTTTAGCTTTAACTTAGTTTTTATAATAAAATACCTTTTTAATTGACCAACATGTAAATTAGTTCTGGCTGAAGTTTGCAACAAGAAAAAATGGAAACAACCTGCTGTGATAATAGTTTCAGCTTACTATTTTACTTTATTTATGAAAAGGATGCAAGTTTTTGCCACTTAAACTTGCAGGGTTGCCACATGGTCAGGAAAAACTAAAAAAATGACAAAAGTCAGGAAAAATGGGGGTTTTTGAAAAAAGTCAGGAAATTTGACAAAATATTAAAAATAGGTCATATTTTGTCAGATTAATTTACGAAATTCCTTATTTTCCAAAGCCTTCAAATAGTAAATTAATTAAAAATCTTTTTAAGTTGGACTAAAATTGCAAAATTTTCCTAGAATTTACAAAATTGTTTAATTTCTAATGCTTTCATCTGGTATAAATTAATAAAATATCATTTGTAAAACTGCAAAATTTTTCTATTAACATATTGATTAACTACCATACTTGAACAAGCAGTTTTTTTATGCTTTTTATTATTGATGATCTGTGGCAAGGACACTTCCATAGTGAAACAGTGATATATACACAAAAATTTTCTTGCATTACTTTAGTTATATGATATCTATTATGCAGCCTTTTTTGACATTGTACCAGAGTACCCAGCCTTTTGTTGCCTTTATGCATGAGGACATTTTGTGCTTGGTAATTAAATTTCTGTGCATCATTATGAAAGACGTGATAGTTATGAACCTCAGCTTAACCAGTTATTTAAGGTTGGATTAAATGATCGAGTTTCCCTAAAACCTGCCCTCGATCTCGGTTGTTCTGCAACCAATTTGCTTGCAAATTTGAGGAAAAAAGACCTAGTTGAGGAACAAAGGGTCTTAAATTTCAACAAAAAATGTAGATTATTTGTTATAAAAGCGGTTGAAAATCTCCGGAGCACAACAGCTATTGGAAATACATTTTTAAAAAATATGTCATGCCTAAATTCGCATAGCCTTGAAATATTAGGAGTCACAATTGTTGTTTAGCGTTTTGCCAACATTTTGCACTCCTTAATGTAGTAAAAAATGTGCTCCAACTCTGAAGGTGATACTAGCATTGAACAATTTAGAACTGTAGTAAATTGTCCAATGAATGCATTAAAGTTCAAAAGCTTGAAGCAAAAGGAAGATTGCTTGGATCAGTTCTATTTTGAAACGTTAAAATTTCTAAAATCTTCTCTCCAAAAGTTGTTGCAACTGTTGTTTGTGTTGCACAATGATCAGGCTGAGGTCAAACTAGATTAAATATTAACAAAACTCTGCTTGAAAACATTGTGAAATGAGAAACTATTACATCCAGAAGAAGAGTTATATGTATGCATACAAACTAGAACTGTATCAAGTTAGTAAATACAAGTATTTTGCTGAAAGAGCTGTTTGTTGCAAATACATCTATCATACACAGTGTTTCAAGTGATGTAATGAAAGTTAGATGATTGAATTCATCAAAAAACTGTTGTTTTAACCTGTATAAAAATAAGATTGGAAGATTTATATAGTTTAAAGTGTTTGGTTATGTATTTTAGAATAAGTTTAACTTAAGAGTTTAGATTTAGAAAAGTCAGGAAAATTAAAATTAAAAGTCAGGAAATTTTTCTCAGCTTGATCTGTGGCAGCTCTGAAATTGGTTGTAAATGAAATATTTATTTTGCACATCTTTATTTGAAAAAAAAAACAAAAATTATACTTAAAAACTTATAACAACCCTGGTCTGTACACATAGAGAACATTATAGCTGTTTGCATTATTTTCATAGCTTTCATTTTGATGTCCTACAAGTATATAGTTTGTATGATTATAAGTTTTTTTCTAACAAAATTTCTATAAACTAAACATAATATTGTAGCTAACTCCTTTGATAACTCTTATTGTATTCAGATTTTAAAGAAATAATATATTTATAGTATATAGTATCATAAAATTTTCTTAAATAGTCATTATTGGTATATCTGTTTTTTTTTTATTTATTCATTAAACAATTTTAATTTGTTAAATTTATTATGTCTTTAAAGTTAAAGTAAACTGTGCTTTCAACATTTTAATTAAATATTTCAAGTTCAGTAGTTGTAAAAGATATGTAACAAAAAGCATAACAAGTTAAAAAAGTTTCACACCTACAGACAGAGTTTATTTCCTTGTTTATAGTAGTCAGGACAGTTTTTGGTCACTCAGGGTAGTTTTTTTAAACTAAATGTTAAAAATTTAACTTAAAATCTTAAAAACTGTTTAAAGCAACCAATAAAGATGTAAACAAAAATAAGAATTTAAAAATGTTTTCAAACTCCCCCTAGGGCCTTAATAATGTTGTAAGCTACTTACTATAGGATTCTGTATATATTTACTATGGATCAATTTTTTTTTGTTTTTTAGAATTAAAAGCTAAATGAAAAGAGCAGCTGAGATGGCAGAAACAAACATAATGAAAATTTTTAAGGAAATAGAATCAAAGAATGACTGGGGGAAACTTTTCCTCAAAATAAACCGAACATCTTTCAGTTACCCATACAAGTGCATAGATGCAAATGAAAATTTGGGGAGGAATAGGTACAGTGATGTGAAACCTTACGACTACTGTAGAGTGAAGCTGAAAAACTGCAGTAATGGTACCTTTATATTTGTCTTTGTTTATTTTCCAACAAAGTTGTAAAAAGGATAAAATTTCTAATTTGCATAAGTTATAACTATATTTTTTTGAAAATCAGCACCTAATCAGACTTTTCAATTTCCTGGATAGTTGCAGTTTTACAAAATAAGTACTTAATATTTTTGTTCCTACTCACCATTTTTTAATTAATATACAATTGTTTGTGATATATATTATTTTTTTAGTGGCTAAAAATTAGCTTAAGCTGTTTAGAAGCAAAGAAGGTATTAGTATCTTATTCTATAATATTGGTGGTTACTTTAATGTTACTATTGCAAATGCTTTTTATTGAGATATCATCATACATTCTGTTAACTATGTACAGTGCTCATTTGAACTGTTTAAAAGGAAACTTTTATCTATAAGTAATAAAAGTATTTGATTAAAAAATACAAAAACAAGAATTGATAATCTGCTTAAAAAATTAAAATTAGTAAGAAGAGCAGTGTTTATCTCATTTTTAAAAAAATTTTGAGCAGTAGATAAGTTAAGCATAGTTTTGCGCACACCAGACAAATTTTTAAGTTAAAATTTTATTATATATCAAAAATAAATAATGAAAATAAATTCAAGTAATAAATTTATTCTAAAGAATACAGAGTCTCCTAGCCTATGAAATTTGATTCAAAAAATAATCCTGGGATTTCAATTACTTACCCTTCTTTTATTTGTTGTAACTTGGTGTAAACCCTGGAGAATAGTAATAGTTTGAGTTTAAGTTAAAATTGCTCAATTAAATAGAATTTATACAGGGTTACCACACACTTAGAGTAACCCAGGGTAGTTTAAAATTTATAAAAAACTTAGTTTACTCATCCCAACTGAGGCTAGTTTAAAGTTTTTTGAAAAACTCAGGCTTTTTTGGTTTTTATTTTTGCAAATCACAGGGTAATTTTTATATTTTTCTAAAATCTCAGTCTAGTTTTTATGACCATAAAGCATTCTCTGTCTAAAATTTTTCTTTTTATTTAATCTGTTTTATATTATTTTGATATTATTAGGTATTTAAGTCTTTACTTTTTCTTCAATTTTTGGCTTATACTGCTTTTTTTATTTATTAATGAACTCAGTCTAGTTAAAGGTTTACCATACTTATTTTCATAATCTCCCCTTTTTCATAAAATTAAAAAAATGATTGGCCACACTAACTCCAAACCGCAGAATGTTTAATTTAAGTTTCAAACTACTAGTAAATTGTACCTAAGACCTTTTTGTTGTTTTACACTTAAATATAAACCCTAAAACATCTAGCTTATGTTTTAATTCTTCTGTAAACTGTAGTAAATGCATTTTCTCTCTTCACTTCAAACTTTAAAAAATCCAGTGTAAGCTAGTTGATACCCCCTAATTGCCCAAAATTTAATAGTTGTCCACTTACGTTTTGCTCTTTCTAGATATTGCATCCAATAAATTGACTTCTGTGGAAAAGCCTGGTCCAGTTTGAAGTAATTCAGGCTGAGTTTTTTTTGCCTTGAACCAGTTTATAATGTTTACAAATTATTTTTTTTTTTTTTTCAATTAAACACAAGTTCCCTTGCTCCTTCTGTTTTTGTTGGTTCATAGTTACTTTAAACCATATGACCTTCTAAAGAATATTTCTAAAACAAGAGCGGTCAACATTCAGCAACTAATGTTTTTTGTTTGTCATAAAAACCACTTGATTAACTTCACAGACTACATCAACAGCAGCTTGCTGACTTCGGACAAGGCGGGCAGGAAGTACATTCTGACGCAGGGGCCGCTGGAGGAGACGTGCGGCCACTTCTGGCAGATGGTGTGGCAGCAGAAGTGCAAGGGAGTGGTCATGCTGAACAGGGTGGTGGAGAAGGGAAGGGTGAAGTGCAGTCACTACTGGCCCGAAAGCGTTGGTGAGGTGAACAGTTCACATTTATTTAAAGCACTAGTTTAACATTCAGCTACAAAGCTAAACATTTCTTCAACTTGAGGCTATAAGACAATGGTAAATCATATTTTTTAGTCAGTATTTTTTACACAAAAAAACTAAGCTACCAGTTTTTCTGTATTTTTTAAATGTTCAAATTAGTTTTTGAGGTATAAGCGATCAGAGTTAGATAACTTATTAGGTTCTTTATGAGAGGTACAAACTAAAAAGGCAAATAAAAACTCTTAAGTTAAAAATATACCTCATTTATGAATTTTTGAATTATTTTTTTAAGACTTTTTCAATCAAATCTTGAAAAATTTTGAACAAATTCCAAAAAAATGAATTTAATATTTTTGTAATTTTTTTATTTAATAAGTCCTTAAAAAGATTTTCTTAGTTGTAATTGTAATTTATTTCTCATAAATCTGCCTACTATAAATAAGTTATTGGTAGTACTAAAAAGTTAAAGTGAATTGCTTAAAAAATAAAGAGTTATTAGGGGCATAGGGGGTTAAACACTTTTTTTAAATATGTTCTTGTTTTTTTACATAATTAAATAAACTACCAGTTATTTTTCACCACTTGTTAAAACTAAAAATTACTTTTGAGATACAAGCTATCAAAGTTAGGGGGTACAATAGGTTCTTTATGGCGCAAACTAAAAAGGCGAAATTAGACTACTCACTAAAAATCTGCTTCTTCAGTTTTTGAGCAATTGTTTAAAAACTTTTTAATAATAATCTTTAATAAATTTTGAAAAACTTCTGAAAAACAGGTTTTTAAATTTTTTATTAACTTTTTTTTAACTTAAAAAAAACGGTTTTTTAGGATGTTTTTGTTTTGTTTTTTTTACTTAAAAATGCACTTCCTAGAATTTGTTTGTAATATTTATAAGTACTTTTCCTAAAAATTTGAAGTGAATCACTTTAAAATGAAGGATATAGATTTTTAGTTAATTTTTCAAAATTCTGAGAAAATTGGTCTTAAAAAATTTTTGATTCCATACAGTTATATCAGATTTTTTTTTTACCAAATAGGTTATATATTAAAAGTCATTTGATATGTTTTTTCTTTAAAAAGTATCTTATAGTTTATACTCTAGCTTTCAAATAGAAGCCTATGTTAATTTTAGTAAAGTAAAGTGTTGGACCTCCCTCCCCTATGCCCTTAAAAACTTTTATTACAAACATTTGTATCAAAATAATTTCACAAAACTGACTATGCCTTAGAAGTTAAGTGTATTTTTTTATTAAAAAAAACATTTTTTAAAATATACTCTAAGCTTTCAAAATAGTACCAATAATAATATTTGTAAAAGAAAATTACTTTTCTCTATGATCTTAATATTGTAAATGGTTTGAAATTATAATTATTATCAGGTCATACTTTTTTGTTTTTAGTTTTTAATAGTTTATAATACTACTGGTTAACAGTTGAGACAATTTTGTTTAATAAGTTATGTTGTCAAAATTGTTCCACATAATAACTAGCTGCTAGTAAAATTGATTAGTTAAAGAGGTATGCATGTTTCTTTTAGTTGTTATAGTTTTTGTTGATTCTACAATTTTGTTTAATTTTATGGATTGCTTTTTAATGGCCATCTGGGATCTTACTTATTTTCTACTTGTTGATAAAATTTTATAGGTTTTTTTTTCAACTCCCAAATACACTCTATGCCTATGGCAAACAAAATTCAAAATTACTTAAAGTATTAAGTATAAACGTTAGTGAGTACAATATGTTCTGTATGAAGGTATAACTTTTAAAGGTGAAATATATGTATCAATAAAAAATGTTTTTATTCTAGAATTTTGAACCAATCTTTTTAAAATTTATAAAGTTTATTCTTTATTATTTAAAAAAAAAAAAAAAGAACTTTTAATTTAAATTTTTAATTTCAAAACCAATCATGCAGCAGTTCTAAAATGTTTAAAAAATATTCTTTGAAGATTTAGATCCCTAACTCAAAAAAGTAGATTTACTCTTTTACACTTTGAAATTTTAAAGCAAGCTGAAAGTTAAAAAAATTCTGTCTCTTTATCTTTAAAAAAGGCAAGACACTTTTTGAAAGTTCGACTATAAAGTTAAACATTCTTCAACGTTCTGTGTTTAGCAACTTTCAGTTTGTACATAAAGCAATCATTTTAAAGAATGCCATGACCCCTTATGAGATCACTTTAATTTTTATCATTTCAATAAAAACTTGTAGTTATATTGAATTTTATTTTAAAGGACTTCGAGTTTCTTGATGTTGGCTTGTCGGTTTGCTTGAAAAAACAAGAAGAGCACTCAAACTTTGTAATCAGGTATTTGAATATGTTTTTTCATTCATTATTTTTTTTTTCCATAGATTTAGGCTTGAAAGTCTTCTGTAATGTATTACCCTAAAATAAAAAAGTTTTAGATAAAATAAATAACTTTCATAATAAATAATCCATTTCAAAAGTCAACTACCCTTTAAGAACGGGTCAAATATGCACAAACGGTCATTTTTGCACAAAGTTGAAAAAAATAAAAATAAGTACCGACCGAGGGTAAGGGTTATGGGTAACAGTGATAGTAAAAATACTGATAAACAAATAAAAACTATTATTATAAAAAAAAAACAAGAAAAATAAGTAAATCAATTAAAAAAAAAAGCTACCGACTGAGGGTTAGGGTAACAGTGGTAGTAAAAATAAACAAAAAATTAAATTTAATAATATTTTTTTTCAATTTATAATTAAACTCAATCCGTGCAAAAGTGACCCTTCGCGCATGTTTGACTCCTAACCCAAAAAACGGCCACTGCTTTCCAAACGTTGCTAATCCCAAGTTGTTCTGCAGGGAGCTCGTGGTGAAGCGGACGGACGACAAGCAGGCGGCGAGGACGGTGCACCAGTTCCACTACACCTCGTGGCCGGACCACGGCGTGCCGAAGAGCCCCGACTCCTTCATCAGGTTCATGGTGTGCGTGCAGGAGAGCGGCGTGCTCGATTTGAGCTTCGGTCCCGCCGTCGTGCACTGCTCGGCAGGTGAGAACATAAGCTGATAATAGGTGTGCTCTAGTTGTAGAAAAAGTTCTTAACTTGACTGCTCGGAAATAAATACAAATATGGAATAGTTGTTTAAATGTGAGTATTCTATTTGATCAAGGATTAGATTGCAACTGAAGGTATCTGTTATAGCTAAAACATTGTTTTATAACATAATTTATGGAAACTTCATGATTACGTCTGTATGTAAAATTTCCCAAGTGTGAAATGAACTTATTTATCTCGCAGGCATCGGAAGAACGGGCACGTTCTCCCTGGTGGAGCTCTGCAGCCAGTACTTGAAGAGAAATCTGGATTTCGACGTTTGCGAGGAGCTGCTCGAAATGAGAAAGTACCGGATGGGGCTGATTCAGACTCCGGACCAGCTGAGGTTCAGCTACTTCGCCATTGCGAGGTACCAGGAGCTTATCAAGCAAGAGAGGTGCGTGCTGGTATTATAATTAAACTTTTTTGTGTAAGTGTGAATTTATTAAATGTAGCTTCTTATCTTTTAATTTAATCTTTTTAAGGTTTCAGTTACCTAATTTTTTACTGTGACGTTTATTTTATTTTCATAAATTACCTTGCTTCGTGTCTTTACGAACGAACATTAGATAATGTAATTAAAATGATACTTATGTAACTGAACTTTATTGGCTGGTTACTGAAGCTGATTTTCTATAAAAAAAACTATGTCTTAAATCACACGAGAAGTTGTGCGTTTCAGGAAAAAATCAGAAGGTCAAAGCTCGCCCGGTGCTCACCAGCAGCCGAGTCCGGAAAACGACCATCAGACCAAAAAACAAAAGTTGTCCAAGCTGCTTCCTGGCACCTCCAAAGGTCCGCAAAGTGACGGTGACCCGACAGAAACCAACGGAAAGTTAGTTTGTTGATGTAGTTTTTTAATTGGGTTTTTTTTCTATTGTTGAAAGTTTGTTTTTACGGAGAAAAGCCTGAGCTTAACACTTAGATAGTTTCAAATATATATAAGTCTCTTTAATTTTCTTTGTTACATCCATGATTTATGTATATATATATATATATATTAAAGGTTTTATACAAAGTTCTGATCGATAGTGCTCGACAAATCAAATTGGAGCTTAATATTTCGAAAAGTCATAATTACCATAAAAAATTCTAAAATCGAAATTTCTGTTTACTATTATAATAAACTACAACTCACTGAAGATCACATGAAATTTTACATTTCAATGTGTGAAACAGCTGTTTGAATTATAGTTTTTATATAATTAAATAAATAAATATATATATATATATATATATATCAATAAAACACTTAGTTTTCAATTACAATTGTTTCACTATTCTAGTAAACAGAACAGATATTCAGTTTGTTTATTGTGATGATATCTTGAAACATAAGTCAAAGTGTACATCAAATTAAGCAAAAACTTAAAGGATTGTTATGTCACTAAGTAAATCAGTAAAAGATATAAGAGACATTAAGTTTGCATAGATGTTCAAAATTATTTAAAGCCATATTTGAGTTTAGTTTTGAGATCGAGTGTTTTTCCATATTGCAGAGAGTGTAGCCATGTTTTAAATTGAGTTTGTTTTTTGTTCGTGCTAAAACTTCCCAATTAATGCTAAAATGTTTATTTCTATCCTTTAAATCCCAGATATATTTCGAAAGCGTAGTTTTTAGCCTGTATTTACTGTTGTTTTGAGAACATTTATGCCGTGTGTACCTACTTTTAAAGGATAAACCTGATGAGCCAACATACTGCTTACTTTTTCAGCATCAACTTTCTAGCATTTAATTTTTGTTTAATATTTATTTTTAGGTTTATTTAGCATGCTGTCCACAAGCACAACATTTTTATTAACTTCGTAGTTTTTGAAAGGTGAGTGGTTATTAGTACAAAAATTATTTATTTAAGTTTATACATTTTGTAATTTAACAACGGTCCTGTAAGTATCTAATTTCATCTTTAATTTTTATAGAATTTGTTTAACCTTAATAAATAACATTTTGAGAGTACAAAATATAACTTTATTGTATTAAAATGTACTCTTACTCTAATATTTATTACTTTGAATTATGTTCATTAGCTTGTTTAAATAATTTACTATTGTATGGTTCAAAGCATCAAATCCATAATGCAAAATGACCTTGAGAAAATTTATAAAAACACATGTAACTTGTATTGCTGTTAGATGTGTCATATAATCATGCTCATCATGTTCTCCTATATTTTAAATGAAGAATAATATCATACTTTTGAAAGGTGTTTTAAGCTGTTTTACAAATTTATGTGAACGTATTTTCCAGTATGATAAGTAATCAAAAAAAAATTTTGAAAAAGTGACCAAGAAAAATTATGTGAGTTTTCTCAAGTATTTAATTAGTTCACATTTTTCCGTTGTTGTGCTTGATAATAAGGAAGCTCTGATTTGCTAGCTTCAATTACACATCAATTAAGTTTGATTTTTGAAGTATTGAAATTATCTGCTTGCTAAAATTTTATGACTGAAGTGATACAGAGGTTGTTACAAAATTTTTAAGATGTTATTACAATGCCTTCTTGTATTTGAAGGTCTAATTTTTTCCCACGAAACCATGAATAGATAGTTAGTTTGCAGATTTTTAAATATTCATAAATGCAATCACAAAGCTTAGCATGCAATGCTACATTCTTACAAAGCTTTATCAATTTTCAGCAGCGAAGAAGTGGAAGCGGCGTGCAGTTTGAAGGAAAGGTTCCTGTCAAACGACGAAATGTTGAGTTTGCGGGTGACTCACATCAGGAAGGACGTCAACATGTACAAGAAGAAGCAGCTAGAGAGCGCCGACGGAGAAAAGTTTGTTTTTAATCGTGTTGTTTTCATGAAAGTATGAATTGCAAGTGTTGAAGTTGGTCAAATTGAAACCTAGCTTATAGTTTTCATCGAAGTTTAGATTGTGTAATGTTTGAAACTTATCATCTTTAATCTAATTTGTTTTACAACTTTAATTAGTATTGAGCATAAAATTATTATTTGAATTAAATTTATACCAGTTGATAAAATTTATTAAAGATCTTTAAAAAAAATACCTTAAAGCTAAGCCTCTTGTAGTTCAATTATAAAGTTCTCAAAAAGTATATTTGTCTACGAAGACTCCTTAACGTTTATAAATACTTAAGCAGTGATAATTTGATTTATTTCTGGCATGGTTTAACATATGTATACTTTATTGGTGACATTTTTGCACTGCGACCTTTGAAGTTAACAACGTTGTAAAAAGCTAGAGGTTAACAGTAAAGTCTTAACACCAAAACAAATAATCAATATCTCTTTTTTATTGAATATCTATTGATTTTCGCCACCCGAGTTATCTAAATTGTTTTTGATAAATTTAATAAGACAACATGTTCTTGTCCTAACAATTTTAAACATATGGCGCATTAGTGAAAAATTTCGTTTATTTTGTAGAATAATTTATCTTAAAAGTGTTTTTATTCTTGTTTTATTGCTACTCAGTTAGTTTTATAGTGTTAGATAATGACAACGCTTTAAAGATGCTGAAACTTTTACCGAACTAAAACTTATCTGACAACTTTAAATAGAGCTTGTTTTACTTTTTTATATATGTAGTGTCACAACAACTAAAAGTGTTTTTTTTAAGTGCAATCTCTAATAATATTTATGTGTTGACTTACCTTAAAAGAAAAGTTTACTTGAACAATATAGTTCAAGTTTTGTGCGTTAATATTTATTACAATTAATACAGCTTTTACAATTTTTAAGCACATTTAAAAAAAAAAAAAAAAAGTAACTTTCAAACTAAATACACACTAATAAACAGTAAAACTACGACGAACTAACCATCAAGTAACGAGAAATGTTTTCTCCGCGAACGCAGCGTCTGGCGGTCAAAGTGACGTAATAATAGTAAATACCTGAGAACCGACTGACCTGATGCTATAAGGTTGGCGTTGATCGCTTGCCCATCGCTTAGTTATGAAAAGTTATAATTCTGTAAAGTTAATTTTGCAAGCTGCCTGAGGTGGCTGACATTCGAAAACAATTTAGTCTTTAATTGTTTGAAATATATATATATATATGTATAATGAAACAAATATTAACTCGTTATGTTTTTTACAGTGTATTTTTAGTAATTTTTTTTGATTGAAGTTTAAATTTAGAAAGCTTGGAATTATTATTTTTATTAAAATTTTCATAGCTTACATTTCAGTTCAAATTTGTTTCAAGTGTTTCTCAAACAAAATTCCCACTGACTTTTTCCCCGAATTCTCTTCAGCGAGCATCTGAAAGCTGTAATGACGTAACAGTTGAAAATTCCTGAAAATATCCTAAACTATTTAGTTTAATTAATTTGGTTTTACTACATGTAACAACACAGTGTAAATCAAATACCAGTTTTTTCTATGTTAAATTTTGCAAGTCACTAATGGTGGCTGTAAAGTGTATTTTTTTCATAAAGGTTTGTTAAATTCTGAGATATGTAGCTTAATTTTTAGCCTTAAGAGACAAATTTAAACAATATTCAATAATTTACTGCTAGATTTTATTTCAGACCAGATTTTCAAGTTTAAAAAAGATATTTCTTAAAAAAAAACCTCTACCAATAAAATTATAGTTATTTTGTTATATTTTGGTTTACTAGTTTACTAATGCAAACTATAAACTGTATTACAATAACATAAAAATAGTTGAAAAATGAGTTTTAAATGCTAATGTTTGAGTTGCTGTTCATTTAAGATGTTTAATAAAAAGTAATAATATAAATTTCAAACAGTACTCTTTCTTTATTACACTGTTTAAATTAAGAGTACTGTATAAATTTTTTATAATTATATATTCCACTAAACTTCTTTCGCTAGAATCTTTATTAGCAAACACTTAAATTTATATTTTGAATAGTTTTTTAATAACAAGTAGTTCTATATGTTAATAAAAAAAACTACGCAGAGAAACAAAGAAAAGTTCAAAAAGGCCATCTTCGAAAATGAGCTAATCTAAAGCAACTTGTCAACTATAGTGAAATCCATTCTATTTACATTTAACAATTCATCCTCACACAAAATAGTTCCTCTGCTACACATATCTACTGGGTGCTTACAAAAGTTTTGTTCAACTTGAAAATTGCTCAGAAAACAGGTTTTGCCAAAGTAATTGATTAGTTGTAATTCGTCTAGATGTTATTTTGTTTACTGCTGTATTTTTTACAACATTCTACGTTATACGTTCTAAGTGGAATACTAAAATGTTGCTGTATTTTCAAATAAAAGCATTTTAGCCTTTAAAAAGTGAACTTAAATAATATCTAATTTTGAAAATAATCTTGTATTGAGTTTTATTATAGGTAAAAAGTTGATTATTTATATAAGCTTGGTTTAAATTTTAAAAGTATATGAAACCTTAAGATGAGTTTTATTCTAACTGAAAGTTCTGCTAAAATTAAGTAAACTGTTGCCTACACTATAACATAGCTGATTGCGCTTATTTACATAGCTTGAATATATTTATCCAGTTACGTTGTAAAATGCTATAAATATAAAAATTTATTTTAAAAATTAAACATAAATGGTATACTTGTTATTCCATATGTTTAAACTTTTATGTAATTTAGCAACTTTAAGAAAAGGTTTTTGAGCACATTTCAGGTTTTAGGCGGGCTTTTTAAATAGTGTTCTTAAAAATTTTGTTAGTATCAGCTTTTATAAACATAAATATTATTCTAATTCTAAAAATTTTCTAACCAAATGGATGTATTTTATCTGATTTTTAAAGAAATTTTATGTACTAGATATAATTGAAAACATGTTAGTTGTAGTTTAATATACTTGATATTTTTTTCCTATTTTTTCATTTCAATAGTTTGATAAGTTGATAAAATCTCTGTCATATACGTATTCCTAAATACTGGTTTATTTAGGGTTTTATCAGTGAAACAATAAAAGTTTTTACAATATATTTTAAAATTAACACGTTTGGTTTGATACTAAATTAAAAATTTTATTACCAGTTTTATAAAACATTTAGATATCAAGCTTTTTTTTTCTGTTGATAAAGTTGTTGAACAACTTATAAAACCTGATGTTTTGAATTAAATAATTTAATTTTTAGAATTTTTAATAAAATGAAAGCTATTTTTTAAGTTAATTTTGTTTAAGAATACTAGTGTAAATCTGGTAAGGTTTTTATAAAATGTATTTTTTTGTAATTTTTTTTCTGTGAATTGTTTTTATTTACTGCTTACATTCCATGTTTAGTGTTTCGTATGTTTTAATTTTATTGTTTTTTATATTAAAAACATATATAGTGTTGATTTTCAAGAATACTATTTTGCTGTTGCATTTAATTTTATATATAGTAAACAAAGTTTAAAATTTATAATTTTTTTTAAATACGTCTCTATACTGCATAACTAAAATATTTTGAAGTTAAAAATTTAATTTAACTGAGCAGGTCTTAAATTTTAGCAGTGTATTTTTTAATTATTGCTTAAAAAGTATTCTAAGACTAGTTAATTTTTTTATTCTTGTTCGATCAAGTTTAATTTACTTAAACTAAAACAGGTAAGCAGTGTTCGAGTGTTTATTAGCTTATAGTTTTGTAATTAAAATTTATAAGGTATTGAAATACTTTATTAAGCAGAATTTTTAATGAGTTTTCTTAACATTTTCAATTTAACCTAGAGTTGAAAATTTTAAGTTGATCGATTTAAAACAAAGACATTTATTTCTTAATTAATTGAATAACAATTGTTTTTGTATTTAAGTTTCACTTTAGAATTTTTATTAAAAATCTACCAAACATTTTTTAATCTAACACTAAAAAGTTGTAAAGCTTTATTAGTTTAGTTTATTATACTTAAAAATTAGTCAAACTAAAAAACAATCATTACGTAATAAACAATTGCAAAAACTCTATGTACATCACATAATTTACTTCAAATTTTTGCTAAAACAAAATTTCACATAATTTCGCTTTTAAGGGAAATTTTTTGATGAATAATTTATCAGCAGACATCATTGAGTAATTAGTTCAATTTTACAGTAAGGAGGTAAAAAAATATTTGTTTTTCTGTAAAAATATTAATTAGTTTACTATGATAAACACATAATGATAAATTATATGTTTCTAAAAAGGTTTTTTACGTGGCTTAAAAGTTAAATTATTTTAACTAAAACAAGTTTTAAAGAATAAATTACCTTATTAAAAACATCATTTAAACCTATATAAAGTCTTTAACAGTTTTTAGATAATTTTTTTTAGTTTCTCATAGAAATTCAGTGATAATTCATTTATAAAAATTTATTTTGAAATTAACATAATTATATTTTGTCTTATGACTTCAATGTAAGCTTATATGTGCTAATAACTTTGATTATTATATTAATAATACTAAAAAAAATAGAACAGTATTTAACTTAATCGTTTTAAAATTTATTTTTAAACGAAGTTATTTACTTAAAGGATTAGTTTTGCGCAAATTAAAAAAAAAAAAGGTTTCTACGTTTGTTTTGTATAAATACTTTTCTCGAACTACATGAGAATAACTTAGACAGTTCAGCAGTAAACAGTTTATTTTTAATATTTATTTTCGTTCTTACTGACAGTTTTACCTAAAAGAAACTAATTCTCTGTTTTGAAATAAATGTCTTCAACCGACAACGTGTAATAAAGTTTTTTTACCATGTGACAACACATCATACCAAAAGTTTTTCTGATAACTGATACCAATAAAATTTGTCGAACAATACGATTATTATTATTTTTCTTTAAAAATAAAATACCAAACCACAGTTTGACTATCCTTAAGAAAGAATAACAAAGTTTTTAAAAGAAACAACTTGAATAGTTGTGTTAAGTTCTCATGACGTTCTTTTCACCACTAGTATTGGATTGTAACAGCAGTGTTACAATCCATGTATGCCATAATATGGTTCCAAGAATCGAGTAAAATATTATTTGTTACTATTATACTTAAAAACGTTTCTTAAACTTTGCCATACAATATTAGAATTTTTTAACTAACTATTTTGTAAATGTTTTAAGAGTGTCTGCTACAAAATAACTTGTCATCATCCAAAAGTACTACTTGCATTAAAGTGTGGTTACCATATTTTTTATCAATAAAATTATTTTGTTTTCACTAAAACTAAGTAAATTTTAACCACTAAAGTTTTTTTTAACGAGAAAAACTTTATCACAAATTAGCTCCGTTATGCTCCGACAGAATCCGAGTCTTCTGAAGAAGATGAGGTTGTTGAGTCGGCGGGAGAAACTGCCGATGAAGAATGTTGCGACGCGGAGGGAGAAATTTTGAACATTGTTGTCAATGGCAACCACCATAAGACAGCTGGCGATGATGAAAACTGATACATGTAAACTCTACATGAATAGGTGTTTCTCTACACCGGGTCATTTGACCATAATCTTAAGCCTTGATTTCTTCATCGTGTTTAAAACTCTTTATAAATAGCATGTTTAAAAAACTAGAAAATTTGAACCTTTAATGAAACAATCATACTAATTACAAATACAAAACTGTACAAGATAAGTATCACCTACTAAAAAAGGAAGTACTTATAAACTGGTCGTTAAAAGTATTTTTTATTTGTGTATGTGCGGTGCATTTAAGCTGGACCTAACACTAAAGTTTTGTCCCTCTAACAAAATGCTATTAAAAAAGCAAATCAAAAAAAAAATTTACACGTTTAATAGGAAAACAACAGACGTTGTACGCAAGTACTTAATCAATTTACGGCTTTTCGCTGCTCATAAAACATAAACAGCTCTACGGAGTTGTAAAAGATAAATATACTTTAAAAAGATTGCAAAGTTATCTTCTTATTTCTTATATATATCATTATTAGCATATATTTGAAAGATGAAACAAGCTAAGAGATTTCAAATAAAATAAAATAAAAATATTTTTATATGTAATCTTTGAAACATCCCTAATAAATCACGTCAAGAAATACTGGCTAAACTTTACTTAAAATATCTAAGATACAAAGTTTGGTATTTAATTTGATAACTTTTTCCAAACTTATAAATAAAGTACTCTAAGTCATTTTGATCAAAATGATAAATATTGCTAAAAAAAATAAATGTTAAAAGAAAACAAAAAAGTACAAACATGATTTGGAAAACAGCTCTTTTACCAAATAGCAACAATTTTTTGGAGTAAATTTCTCAAATGAACAGTTTAGTGTTGGAGAGTAGAGCATCTTGTTCAAAACCTGAAAAGTTTTAATTTAGAATTGGTAGTAGTTGTAAGTAAAACTTCATATGTCACAAAACAAAAGTAAATTTAGAAATATTATAAACAATTTAATCTAATTCTAACTATTTTTTTCTTATACTTCACTTATTATCAATAATAATATACATATACTGTTCATTGAACAATAAAAAAAAACGCTCAAAAAGTTTGGTCTAAGGACCTGGTGTACAAAGGAATCTTTCGGTTATCGAATCCGTACACTACAACATAATACTTTCAATATAATTTTTAATCTTGAAAATAACTAGCTTGTATTTATTTACTGATTTTGTAGTTTTCAAGTTAACGTTAAATATTCCTTAACTGGGTATAAAATTTAAATTACTTTTACTTCTTATGAGTACTATTAGCTTTAGAATCATATGCTTTTCTACATGCTAAGTTTTAGTTTATAAAATCCTGTAACTCTCCTATTTTAATAAAAAACATATATTTTTTCATAAATAATCCATTTATGTGTTTATTATCTTATTATTAAACTTTCAACATTTTTCATTTTTATTGTGTCTACTGTGAAAAAGATTAGATTTAAATGATGCTTAATAAACTATACAATGATAAAAATAAACAAAAAATATAAAGACTTAAAATACTGTCAACTTGTTTTTAAAATGTATTGTTTATTGAACGACAAAAAAAAGTTCAAGATATTTTGTCCTAAGAGCTGGTGTACGAAAATCATTTCGGTTGGCGAGTTGTTATATAAGTTATAAATGTTGTTATCGAAACTAGCACTTAACTTTTTTTTTTTTTAATTTAAAATTTATTTTAACTAATACTCATACAGAACACAAACTTTAATCACAAAAAACAAAAACTGCCATTTAAAAGTTTCTAACAGTGTAAATTATTAAAAAAAGTTATCTTAATTAAGGAGACAAGTTATTTTACTTAAATTGAGAAATAAAAAAACAGTAAAGTTAAAATGAATTTTTAATAAAATAAGTTATTTCTCAACAAACAAAGTTAAAAACGTTTACTCGAGTCTTTAAAAAGTCATAAGTAGACTGCGAAAATATTAAATAAATATATATATATATATATTAAAAAAAATTAATAAAATTTTTTAGCTTGACGTTTAAAAATACGTTTAACACCGAAAATATATGTATAGAAATTTCAAGCACAAAAATGAATTAAGTTTATAAAAACTAAAGTTTGTAAGTATAAAAATTAAGTAGTAATCTTAATCATGATAATTCATGTAAAAAGTATATGAAGATTCTTTTTTAACAACTTTGATTAAATTAATTTTCAGAACTTAACAAACAGTTAACACCTCATTATATACAATTTTATTAAACAATATGCAACCAACTAATCTAAAAGTATGTTTTGACGATGTTTCAAAAAAATATAATTTGTTTCATCTTGAAAAACTTTAAACCAAAAATGTCCTATATTTACTATATAAAATATATTAAGTACTTTAATTTCTGTACTTTAAGCCCTTTTTTTTAAATAATATTAAATTTTGGGTTTTAAGTTTTAACTAACAGCTAGTAATTAATGACTCAATTAACAATTTAACCTCCATGACTTTTATTTTGCTATTTTTTTTCTTATTCACTAACGAGATTTTCGATATAAACTTAATTTTGAGAAAATAAAATTATATGTTTTTAAAATACAATCCAAAAAATACCGCTGAGAGTTTATCACATCGAAATAGGTTGTTTATGACTATTATATGCCGTGAGCAATCTCTGGTTAACATAAAGTTGAGACCATATCAATCATCAAAACACAAGCTTTCGGTAGAACGAGACCCGGGTCCAAGTAGTCAAAGCGGTATGATCTAAATTTTATGTTAAAAAATGAAATAACTGTTAATATTATATTACAGCTAGTTCTTGGTTACAGTACGATAATTTTATGTTTAACACGTTTAAATTCTTTACTTTAAAGTAACTGATTTTTTTCTATGGTTTTCTGTTTCACTGCAGTATAATATATTTATCCATAAGTTTAAGTGCACAACCATAAAAGTTTTGACAATTCAAATTTCAAAATTTGGAGTTCTGATTACTCCGGGTTAGTATGAATTGTCTTTATATATTAGTTTTTTGTTTTTTTTTTGTTACCGTCATGTTCTTATTTAGTAGACCTTCGTGTAAATTTTACATAAAATTTTTGATTAAATTATTTTTTGAAATATAACTAAAATATAACTTAAAAACTTATTTAACATTGCTATTATTAAATACTACCAGTATAGGTTTGTACTATCATAATCTTATTTATTTGATCTTTAAGTATTTTTTGTGATTAGTACTTTGAGATATGGATAAATGTTAAGAAGAGTTTGAATATCCATGTACTCTATCGCTAACATTAATTTTAGATGTCAAATATACTTTAGTAAAAGTCTTTTAATATTTAGTGAACTTTTAAAAGTCTCTAAATGTTTATAAAACCAATTCATATAATGCTAAGTTAAAATTAATTTCTTTTTTTTTGAAGGTTGCTCATTTCACATAGACATTTAAAATTTACTATATTTTTTTATCACTTAACCTCTTTTTATCAAAGCCTAAAGTTATAAATAAGATGTTTAAAGAAAAACTAAAAATAATATGTGTCATTAGACCAATTAAAGAAGTATAACAGCCTAGTTTTAAATGTGGTTTACAGTTTTTGTGGTAAGTAAAAATGTAAAATTTGTGAAAGTAATAGGCGAAAGATAATAAAAAACGGTTTGTGGTGTGTTTTAATGTTTAGCCATCATTAATTATGGTTTGCAAATAAAAATATAGTTAATATCTTTAAAAACTTTCCATTTACAATTAACTTTTGTTTTAAAACTAAGCTACTTTTTTAAACTTTAAAACTCTTTTTTGTTTTTATAATTTAAAATTAACTTAATGTTTTCAACTTTAGTATAGACATTAAATGTTTCTTTATGTTAAAATGAGTTTTACAAACAGGAACATGTTTAAAACATTTGACAAATTTAAGCATAAGAAAGTAGCTCTACTTATGTTTCATTACAAAACTTTTATATTTACGAACTTCTTACACTTTTTTGCTTGCTACTTAAGGAGACGATAAATTATTACAAAAACAAATTAAACTTATAGTGTTATTGTATTTTAATCTAAAATTTTAATTGAATTTAATAGAACTCGTATTTGTATATAGTAAAATAAAGTCATTTAATTTGTCATTGAACAACCTTCACTTATAAAACCAACTAACATCGCTAATAAACATCCTTCACACTTGGCTTTATGTTTTGTATTGGTTAATATTTAAATTACCATTTGCCTCACATTTCAGGTTTTACAATCGATCTTTTTGTTTCAGCGACACTTTTTATTGTGCGCTTCAGAAAAAGTTGAAATAGCCGTTGAAGCCTAGAGGGCATAATATTAACAAACGTTTAAACTCATTGCGAAAGCTTATGTTGGTGTTCAAGCATCAGCTGTAGTAAAATTTGTTTTTGTGAATTAAAAGGTTTGTTAAGCTTAGAAAGGTTCAGTTTTGTAGTATTCAAATATAAAACTTTACTACATACGACAGTTAAAATGACTTTGAATATGTGTTTGTTTTAAGTAGTGAAAAATCTGTTTTAAGCTTTTTGAGTACTCAATTCAAATAACTTTTGATTCAAAACTTACTTAAGCCTTAAAGTAATACAACTATAATTTTATTTTTAAATTAACTTAAATTAAGAGAGTGGTTTTTTAATTAATACTTAAACGTGATTAAATTAATGTTTACAGAAAATATATATACAGTGCAACCAACTTTCTTTTATTTTTTGTTATAGATTTTATAATAAAACTTTCATATAGTTTTAGATTAATAAAAAAATAATTCTATCAATTTTGATAAATAACCTATGAAATTTTGATCACACATCACTTTTAGTTTAATTCATTATACTCAGTTTGTTTGTATACAATGAAAAACATAAAACTTGAAAACTTATCTAAAGACGAACTTTTATATAAAAAGAATTTACAAATGACAAATACGTTTTAAAATTTATTCCAAAAGTAATACGTTTAAGAGTTATTTATTTCTTAAAATTTTTTTTTTAGTTTTTTCAGAAACTTTTTCTTCTTTTAAATCGTTAAACTAAATGTTTGGATTGAGTTTTTTTATAATTTAACATTCATTTTCTATATTATAAACTCTTTTATCCTTAATTTTCATTACAAAAAAGTTGTAAAAGTTTACCAGAAAGTCCAATCATCAACTTCGTAGAGAAGTTTAATTGATTTTGAGAACTATATTAGTAATTTTGATAACAAGTTTTTAAAAATAATATTTATTTTAAGTATCAAGTTATTTGTATAGCTCAAGTAAAATATTTCAGTAAAAAATTGATTATTCTAAATAAAAAAAATTATTTTAATTTAACAAAAATAGATAAAATTAAACATATTTATTTATTTTTTTTCACAGTTAATTAGTTTCATGCTAAGCTAACATGGGCTGGAGGCGGAAAAAGAAGTCGAAGAAGAGTGATGACGTCAGCGAGAAAACCGATGACGTCAGCGAGATCACGGTGGTGGAAGTAAATGATGACGTAACAAAGCACCCGATAGTGAACAGTTGTTGCGGATGCTGTAGCCTCGGTGCTGGCAGCTTGCTCATAGCCGTCATATACATGGTAAGTTGCATACATGGTAAATAAATCGTTTGTTTCAAGTTATAGTACTTTGGTATACAATTTTTTTTTTAAGTTTTTTAACATTGAAAAAAACATTAGTGAAACGTATAACAGCCTTTTGAAAATTTCTGTAAGATTCGGGGTATTATAAAAAGGTATACCTTCATAGTATATAGATTTCATTCTGAATAAGTTTTACATACTGTACCAAAACTACTTTTATAGCTGTTATAACTAGTGTTTTATATTGTTTTATTTTTAATTTATAGATTATAATTTTTTTATTTGATTATTTTTATTGTTCATAACTTGTTTTAACTCAATGTAAACTAAAATAAACTAATTAAAAAAATTTCAGAATCCGCAGTTAATTTTTACAAAAAATATTTCTTGAAGTTTTTTAAAGATTACCTCATTTTAAAGAAAGATATTTGGCATTACAGTAAAAGTTATTATATCGGCAATTTAATGATCATTCTGTTATTTAAATACTTAATTACCTTTAATGACTCACAAGCTTAAAATTGGCGATTAGTGCTGATATTATAACTTTCTTAAAGTTCAAATCTTATGACAAGAGGGTTTTTATTAATTATATTTAATAACAACTAAGCTATGAAGAGAGGAAAACATCAGCAAACCATTATCCACAGTACTTAAAGTCTGTTTATATTTTGATTGTTTGCTTTATTCTTTGTACGTTTAAGTTTTATTCAGACGTTTAGTAAACTTTGAAAAAAAATCATTAAAGTTTCTAACATGATTAATTTGGTTACACTTCAGGGGTTAGGCATAGCGTTCGTGGTGACGCGTGTGAACGAGCTCAACTCGTTCCTCGGAAGCAAGAACAAGGTTTGGGACACTGAAGCCAAGTGGCAGCTCAATTGTTACAGGCTACTGCTCATCGGCGCCATCTTGTGTTCGGTTTGCTCGCTACTGGCTTGCGTTTTCCTGGCAGCAGCATCTTGCATGTGGGGACACAAGGTGCGTGGTTTGCACATAAAATTTACAAATTGATTTACAAACAAAAAATATGATAAATGTTTCTTTTTGGTAAGTTACTGTTTTTTTTATACATCTTATTGTTGTAATTTTTCTAGTTTCTTCAATTATAAAGGTTTTTTGTCAGCACCCTTACAGAAACTAAACAAAACATCACCAACTAACTAAAATGTTAATTTACATTTGTTTTAAAATATTATTCTTAACTTTTGGACATTTTTTTCGAAAAAAATAAACTATAGTTTTTGATTTAAAAAACCAAGATTAGCTTAAAACCTGCTGAATATTTTGTGACGTCACAAACACAGGAAAGCTACCTGAAGATCCGCAAGTCGATTGTGACGTGGTGCGCGGTGACGTCATCGCTCATCGTGGTGAACGTGGGCGAGATAGTCTACGTCACGGTGGTCGACGACAACATGATGCGGGTGGTGGGCAAGCTCGCCATGGTAACGAAGGCGGCGCAGACCCCAATTGACAACCTGATAAAAATGATCGCCATCGCTGCTGTGCACGCCGTCTTCTTTGTCAGTTTCAGTTTGATTTTTAACTCTAACTAGTCTTATAAAAAAATATACCTAGATTGTTACTACTACCTAATTATTAAATTAAATGGTATTAATGACTAAAATAGTTTTAATCTCTAATTTAAGAACTTTTTTCAGTTTAACTGAGTTTTATATAAATGTAAAAATGTTTACATTTTTTGATTAATCGTGATTGACAGTGTTTGACTGGGTGACAGATAAAACTGAGATTGCATATTTTAAGGTTTTAGGTATTTGTTTAGACAAGTTTAATATGTGAAACGTATATATTCTCACAGTTAGAATGAATAAAAAAACATTTCAGATATATTTTACAATTGTGCTGGTTTCTTACTTGAGATTGCTGAAGTATAAGAAAATAACGAAACTTGGTGGTAGTGATTACCAGGATAAGAAGAAAACATCTGCTGCCGTCATTGAAGAAAAATGTATGTTTGAGTAAAGTTATTTTTTACTTATTAGTTAGTTAAATCTTATGTAGTTTTACTTTTACAATTACTTAGTAGCTATAAATCAAAAAATTCGTTTGAAATGTTTTTTTAAGTTTAGTCGATTTTTTTAATGTTTTAAATTACAAGTTTTAAATTTCTATCTTTTAGCTTTATGTTTAATGTTGATAACATAGAGACCTTTTATTAAAAAAAAACAATATTTAAAGTTTTATTTAATTTTCAGTTTTAAACTAGTTTGTCTTACCATAACTGTTGTCTGTAGTTTTCATTTTGCACTTGTATTATAATTTAGTTTTAAAAGCTTTTTTTAAGTTCAGTATTAACAAACTTAATTAGGTCTGGCAAACGAACTAACAAGAACAAAATCAACTTTAACAATAAAATCGACAAACACAAGTCCCGTGACAGAACAAAGTTATGTTTCTGAAAACGACAACGCGTGAGTTTCATAAAAATATCATTAAAAATCTATTATACTGCAAAAAACGGTCATGACGATTAGCTAATTTATAACCTTTTTTGAAGTTATATTTCAATGTACTTAAATTCAAATAAAACATTTTAATAGTCTTTAAAGTTCGTTTTTTTAAGCAATTTCAGAAAACACTTTGAATTTTTATTAGAACTTTTATTGAATTTGTATTAAAACGTTACTATGTTGCAATACAGTTTTTTGTGACCCGAATGGTATGCCGAGATAATTATAATTATTACAGTAAATTTTTGATGAGTAAACATTGATAAATTCGATACCTGGTTTGATGCATTGTAATGATTACACAATGTTTGCACCGCTAACAGGTTTAATGGCATTGTAATGTCAAAATAAAAATTCAATAAAGCATGAAGAAAGTACGTTTGTAATAAACGTAAACTAAGTTTAAATTAATTTTGTATGGCCTAACCCTTTTTTTTGTGGTAAAAATTGAACTTTAGATTATTATACTTAAATGGATTTTTCGTAGTTAAACTAATTTGAAAACTTCTTTAATTGAAAATTTTATCGGTCTAATCAGCTTACAAACTACAGAACAAAGTGTTTTGGCTGATCCCAAAAGCTTTAAAACAATTCTAAGATGCTCAAAACTTAACTAGTTTAGTTTTATTTTATTTAAGTTTTATTTTGATGTATTTATTAAAGCCGTTAAGCTATTGACCAATTAGAAACCTATTAAGTTTAAATTTAATTAGTATAACTTTTAATATGCTTTTTTTTTTTTACTTTTAGATCTAGCAACGAAACGATAAGTTCAGTAAACAAAACGAAAACAAAAGCGACCATTGAAACCGGCAGCAGCAGCAGCAACAAAGATCTGAAAGATGCCGAAGATGAGAAGAAGATGTCCGACAGATCTCAGATGTTCTTGTCTCTCATATACGATCTTCCACCCACGGACGACGAAGACGACAACAGTAAGCTGTTTTGTTTGAAATAAAAATCAAGAAAGCAAGTTTTTATTCGTGCCACCCGTAGACTTTTATTATGTTTTTATTAAAAGTTAGCCGAAAATGCGAAACTTAATGAAAAGTATTTGCAATTTGTTTTGTGGATATTTTTTTACATTTTGTTTAAAATTTTCACTAAAACCTTTGAAGAGATATAGGTTAAAAAAAATCATACTTAGAAAATTATTTAAGACCTTAGAGTTAAAAATATTTTAAACTTGTTTTTAAGTTTTCACTTAAAAAAATATACTTGCTATTTTTTTACTTTAATACGTATTATGTTTTCGTTTGGTAAGATTTTAAAGCATTTTCCTTCAGAAAAAAGTCAAAAGCATGTGAAATAGTTTAACTTGTTTTGTTAGTAAACAACCATGTATTTATTTTACTTAAGATTATCGGTTTTCCTTGTTTATGAAAATATCAAAATTTGTAAACCAACTTATGAACAGTGTGTAAAAACAAACTCTTTTTTGGAAAAAATAGTTTTGGTTTAGTTATGTACCTCATTTTTTAATTTCACTACTATATATACCTCTATTAAACTTTATTAAATGTTTTTTTGATGACATGCTGTTTTAATATTCAATGTAATTGCAACTTAATATTTTAAAGCTTTGTAGAATGTTAAGAAAACAAAATTTAATTATATTTTAATTGTACATTTTTTCAAAAATTTACTTTATCAAAGCTTAAAAAGTAAAAAAAAAACATGATTAAACTAGTTAATTATTCATAAATTTAAATCACCGCTTGTGTCAAAACAATTATAACAGCAATAAACTTTTTTGTACAGATGAAGCTGAAGTTAAAGACTTAGAAAAAGTAATAAGTCTGTCAAAAAAACCTGATGTCATTCCGCTAACACCTGAAAATGAAAAGATACAAGTAAAAACAAAAGAAAACAAATCAGTTGAGGTTTAAAACGTTTGTAGTAAACTACCATTTAATTAATCAAATAGTTTTATTTTCTTACAAACTAGTTTAATTAAGTCAAACTATTTGATGTTAGAGGCTATCTCTTTTGATAATATTGAAAAATTCTCAATTAGACGCCATTAACTCGGGAAAAAGAAGAAAATATTGAAAAATTGTTGTCGTCGAAGTTCAACGAAACAGGTTTGGCACGTTTAATGTAATTTTGCAACACTTAACTTTATTTGAGTTTCTGGGTAAAAGTTTTTAACAATTTTATTGTTTAAGTGCACGTAAAAACTTTGAAATTGTTATTACATATTGAATTTCAATTTTAAATGTAACTGTATTTGAAATTATGTTATATTTTAAGCATTTTAAAATTTCTTTCATAAACAATTGTTCATTGTTTGGCTTTAAATGTATAAAGTATCTTAAATCACGTATATTTATTGAAATTAGTTTTGTTTTGCAGAAAAGACACAGTATTTAAAATGTTGTTTTTAGCCTACATTTAAAATTAAAAATCTTAAGAACTTCCTTACTTTAAATATTTTAACTTTACATTTTTTATGTTTATTTATCGGAGAAAAAAGTCAAGCTTATCATAAATAGTAGATAGTAGTCAGAAGTAGTTTAAAATGCTCGTATTTATAAAGCTATTACAGTTCTAAAGCTATAATCAGCTGTGATTGTACTTTAGACTCTTCAGTTTTGGACGAAACAACTTCGGTGCCTGAAACAGTTGAGGTGCCAACAAACTTTGAGGAACTTCCGAACAGACCTTTTAGAAGAGCTGCTTCGTCGAGGTTAATTTGTGCTTTAACGTGCAAAGTTTGTATGACTAATATGATCTGTATTGCTCGGAAAACTAAATTATTTTTGGTTTGACGACCGCTTTCACACATAATTAAAGTGATGTTAGGCAATTATTCCTGGGTTAATTTTTTTTGTGCAAACTGTTATAAGAAAACACAGTTTTTAAAATTTATAAGATTATTGTCGATTTTAAAGTATTCTACTTAAGATCTGGTGGTAAAGAGTAAGTTGAATAGTTTAGAACTAGATAACATGCTGTCATTTATCATAGTTCAGAATACTAAATTAAATTTCAATAGCGTAAACTAAACGTTTTGAAAACACATAAACTTTAAAACGACTTTCAAAGTTAAAGTTATTTTCAAAACTCACACAAAATAATTTTCACAGGAACCCGCCGCACCTCCCACCCGCATTACAAAACGACAACAGGAACGTGGAGGTGAGGAGGATGTCGGAGGAGGAGGTTGAGGCGAGGAACAGGGAAATCGAGGAGGAGGAGGAAGTGACTGCCGAGGAAATTCAGGAGTTCTTCCATCTCCTGTGCAGCCGGCCTCCCGATCTCAACGTTCACAGTGGTAAATGTTTGTGATTATTTCGCATTAGTTTTCGTATGTTTAACCGTTGATGATTCTTATTAGTTGAATTTAGTCCTTGAGAAATTATTTTATTGAATATTTGAACATGTTTTGTATAACACAATGAGCATAATGAATTTAGCTACTAAGTTATAGTAGTTTTTTTTTTAAGGTTTTTTTGCACGCGTGCTTTTTTTATAAAGCTGTTGCAATATAAATAACTAATTTTCTTTATAAACTCGAGCATCTACTGATTTAAAACTAGGTAAAAGTGAAAAAGAAGGAGCAATTGAAACAATGTTTAGAATGTTCGGAAAAGAACTCATACAAAAGAACCCACAAATGTGCAAGAAATACTTCAAGGCTTATAAAAATGCTGGTCAGTTGAGTTTGAAACTAAGTATTTAAAAATAATAATTCTGTAAAACTTAATGTCAATTTGTTGCAACTTTATTTTTTATATATGATAAAAAAAATTCTCAACAAAAAGTTATTCGTTAAGTTAATTAATATTATTTGACTATAAGTTCAGTTTCGGTTAATTCATGAAAACATAAGCAAACCTTCATATGATTAATAAGTTTTTAACCAAATATTTGCATACATTTTTTAATTGACTTATAGATAAAAACGTGTTTTGTGTTGTCAATATCAAACCAAGATTTATATTTTGCGTTCACGTCGTTACATGACTTTTTTTAGGTCAAGTTATAAAAATTAAGTCGAAGTTTACATTATAAACTAAAGAACATACAGTAAATTTCTGATATTTTGAAAGTTGATTATAAGGATAGTTTAACCCATTTAACAAACCTACTTTTAAGTTAATAAGTTAAATGACTTACACAACTTTAAAACCTCAAGTGTAAGATACACTAAGACTTAACAAAAAATCTTACTTAGTGAATAAAAGTCTTCTTAGATTATGTTAGTTAACTTTTTGTAACTAAATATGTAAAAAGTCTTTTTAAACTTAAAGTAAACTAATAAAGTATATCACTTTTATAAATAAATGTAAATATTGTTCAAACTAATATAGATTTGTATACTAAAGCTCTATGTTGTATTTTTTCAAAGGAGTTAATGTGCTGAATACAAAAAAAAATATTAACACCATTAAAAGGTGAAATAAGGAAAGAAATAGAAAGAATGCGATCAGCAAATGACAGAGAAAATAAAATAAATAGTGTCAATAAAATTGTAAAGTACGAACAAAATTACTACGGTATTGATTCGGAAAACATGTCAGAAAGTAGAGGTGTTTATTTTAATTACTTTGCTTAATATCAAAACATTTGTTAATTTGTTAGCATTTTAAAAGCATGAACTTTTACGTTTATTATCTGTATTAAATCTTACTATCGTAATATAAAAGAGAACAACTACTCAATTATATTGTCATTAGCAAGAAATTATATTTACGTTATGAACAGTTAACTTGCAATGCTTACTTACTAACTTTGTATTTAAAGTAAAGCAATAAAACCAATATATAGAAAACTTTAATAAAAGTTCTTCTGTATTTCATGCACCTTTTACTTGTTGTAAATTTATTAAATTAACTGTAACTTAATCTTATCTTATGTCAACCAATAGACGAAAAACCGCGGGAAATTTCATACGAAAACCTCCTGATGGACTCCAGCAAAATTCGTAGGGGCTACCAACAACCCCCAGGTAACCTTGACGACGACCCAACACACGGGTTCCACCCACCCAGCAGGGCTCCCTCAACTTTCTTTCAGCCCCCAATCTTCTACGACCCTTATGACGGGTCTTGTTCAACCTGCAGCGGACCTGGTTTCTATGACGACATCTACAGTGTTTACGGAGGGTTTTACGAAGGCGGGTTACCGGAAAGCTTTATTCCAAACACTAGATGGCAGCCCCAATACGAAAAAGGTTTAAATAAAAACTAAAAAATATTTGAGTTTCACGAAAATTAGCGCTAACTTTTTACTTAGGTATCATACTATTAACTGTTTATGTTTGCTTTATTTAAAAATAAAAGGTATTTATTTGTATCTCAAATTCAAAGTTATAAATTGACTTTAAACTTTTTATACTAAGAATATTTTAGTTTAAAAAAGTACAATTAAATCAACGTTGTTATCAACAGATCATCATAGACCAGCACCAAACATGGATTATCACCATAACAACCACCACGTCCGTAGAAACATGGATCCCCACGGTAACGTGAACCCCCACAATAGTGTGGATCACGAAGAAGTTTACGATCCGGGGATGCCCTCCCGCTACAACCCCCGCCTCCCGGGAACCCATCCCTCTGACGTAACAATGAAGAATGAGGAAGATCACAGCGGGATCCAACAAATCATGCTGCCGGAGTTTCACCACGAAGAAGTTCCTACTGAGTTCCGAAGCGAACACAGGTTCGTAATATATATGTAATTGGCAGTTTGTTTATATGCGTCTATAAATGATAAGTATCAGAAAAAATAAAGTTTGTTTTTAAGTGAAATTACATTAAATATGATATTTAAAGCTTTGAAGCTTTTTAATGTTTGGGATAGATTCTAGATTAGATGTTAAAATATGTTTTAAAGTTTCAAAATTGTACCGCTTTAAAAGAACAAAACGGTATTACCTTTTATAAAAATTTTATGACTTTTCAAAGGTGTTTTATAACGTTATGGTGTTTATAAAGTTGTACTTATGAAATAATGAGCTAAACCCAAAAGTCTGTATGTTTAGATTTTTTTTGCAAAAGATTTCATTTTAACTTATGTAAGAAAATTAAATAAAAACTGGATTTCTACAGATTTTAGCATGCTTTTAATCTATATTAATTTTTATTTATAATTTATTTTTTTTAGTTATATATTACTTACACTTTACAGTTTTAAAACCAAACCTAAATAGTTATAAAAAAACAAGTAAAATTTGTGTAACTTTTCGTTAATCAATTTTTACTTTGGATTAACCGCGGTTGTTATGTAACTCTCAAAAAGTTTTTTTTTTTTTAATTGCTAATTTACTTTAATATTTACTTTGTTTTAGTTTTATTATCTATCTTTAATTTTTCAATGCTTTATAGAACTTTTAAATCAAATAATATATTTTTCAATATTGTATATTTTACATAAATAATGGGCTTTTTTAGAGTTTTTTTTTTAAAGCATTTACAAGTTTTTTTACTGTTATGTTTTTAATTGTTTCTTATACAATTCAATTTTATTTCAAAAAATATTTGTCGAAAGCTTAAGAATTAGGTACAAAAGCAAAAACGTTTTTGTTATCAATAAACAAATTGTAATTTCTAGAAAGTATTTAAGCAATTTTAGCTTTCACTTTATTTTTCAAAAGTTTTTTTCAGCAAGCAAAAAAAAGCATTTTTTCAAATCAATTAGGATCACTCACAAGTCAAAGAAACTGTTGCACTATTTTTTTCAGTTTCTACCACGACAACTACCATGATGACCACGGAATGGGGTCATCGCGAAGAAACAGCCGCAGACCGTCACGTGATGACGTGTTTTCAACTACTTCATCAATGCATCCCGGTGACGTAATGAGACCGCGTCACGGTGGATACCACAGGTAAACTTGTTTTGTATGACGTGTTTGCTTAGCTTTGAAACGTCATGACTTGTAGGAGGAAAATTTATATTTGTTTTCAGTTTATAAAACTGTTTTGAGTGTTTTTTATTATTTAAATTTTCATAACACCTTTATTTGGAAAAAAACAATATACTTCGTACAATTAGTTTTAAGCTGTTAACTTTGTGACTTTAGTTTTTAATTGATAATATAAGCGGATCAATAATTGTTTTAAAATTAGTAGGGATGGAATATCAAATCGAAGTTTTACACTTGACGAAAGAAGCACCCACAGTTCAAGCAGACCTCATCAGGTTAAATTGACTAAACAAACTTTAACCCCATTTAAAAACAATAACACTTTGTTCTTTGTTGGTACTTAATTTCATCTATAAATATGTTATTTGTATTTTATCTACTTATGTGAGTAAAATGGTGCTTTAGTTTCAAAACTATTTTAGTAAATTTTTCTAATTTTTAAAATATTAACTTTCATCATAAAAGACTTGTGTAAAAATTAAATAAACACAATTTAAAACTATTTGTTTATACAAGCACGTTATTTTAAAACAAAGTGTTTAACAAAAGCAGTTAACAACTTATTTATTATATCTAAACTCTAAAATATCATATTTTTAGCCTTATGGAAGAGACTTTTCTTCTTCAAGAAGATCATCATTTCACGTCAATAGAAGAGTAAGATAACTTGTTGTATATTTGCTCTTAATGCAACGTAGAATATTTCATTTTTAATTAAAAGTTACACTGCTTTTAGACTTTTTTTTTTCATTATTTAAGTTATTATTACTACTTTGAAAACAAACATTTTTTAAATTTTTTAATACTTATGTTTATGAAGTTTTTTTCTAATTTAAGTATTTATACTTAAAATTGTTAATTTATTTCAGTGATAACAAACGAAGTACTTCAAAAAGAGTCGAAGCCGTCAAAATTGTTGTCAGAAAAGGATTTGTGATGAAAAACCCTACAAACTAACACTAACTCATTAATATGCTTTTCAAGGTTTAAAATCTGTCTAAGATAAAGCTTATTTAATAAATGCTTGTTCAGTAAAAAATGTTTAGAAACTATTGGCCGCAATTTATGTAAAACTTTTTTGAAATTCTCTAGAATAAAAAAATATTCTTTAATGCTTTAACTTGCCTTACTTCTAGATTTGTTAGTAAAATATGCAAAAATAACAATAAACAGTCTGTTTAAAGTTGTTAGTAAATTTTTTTTAGAGGTTTTTTTGTAATATAATTGTATTAAGTTTTTATTGTTATAACTTTGTCAGTATTATTATAAACTATAAATGAACTTTTTTTTAAAGTTTCTTAGACATTACGACTTAATCAGTCAAACAAATTTTAAACTAATACTATTATACACGTCTGACATTTTATGTTTTGAGTTTTATATTTTTAAATTACAATTTAGTTTTTTAAGTACGAGTAAACAAAAATTTCTACATTTCTAAGCGTTTGTTTTATTGTTCAGCTCCGTTAATGTTTTGTGATAAGATTGAAAAAATAATGAATAATTAACTTGTTTTAATTAACTAGATTTAGATCTTTTATTTGAATGTTACGATGAAAAAACCTTTAATTGTTGTAAAATACTATTTTAAAGTATAATATTTACTTTTTTAGCTATTTAGTTTAATTAAAAACAAGAAAACAAGAAACATAGCTGTAAAAAGCAAAGTTTAGTATAAAAGTACACGTTTTTGCTTATGAGCTGTTTATCCAATATGTTAAAGAATATTTTGTAGAAACACATTCTAATTTTGTAATTAAATTCAGCAGAATAAAAACTCTTAAAATTGTATATATAAACTAAATTTGTATTTAAAAGTCTGTATATAGTTAATAAAAATAGCTTACAAAAACAATTTTGCAAATTTTTTGTAATAATGAAACTATCTAAGTTGAATAAAAGTAAGTCAAAGAGAACAGCAACACGCATTTTTGTTCTTTCGCACTAATAATTTGCTAATATCTATAAAACTAATTTAAGTGGCAACAAAATTCACTATTGTAAGTTTTAGCAATACTTTTTTCAGCAGTTTTTGTTTAAGTAAAAAAAAATTGCTTATTCTAAAAAAAAAAACAATACTAGATTGTATAAAAAAAAATTCAAAGTAAGTCAAATACAGTTATAAATTTCAAAACAGAAAATATATTTAGGTTTTAAACTTAACATCAGTTATAAAATCTTTTATAGGTTTTTTTGTTACCTGTAAGAAATTAACTATATTTTAAATTAATAATAGAAACTTACTGTAAAGTATTTTTTAGTTTTGTTTAAATTTCTCTCATTATATGATACTTATTATGTTGATCTGTATTTTTTCTTTTTTACAAACACTTCTAACTTTACTTTTTAAATTGCCTAAAGACTGTAAAATTAATGCTAAGATTAGAACTTCAACCATTTAAAATGTTTGATATTTAACTTACACCTTATAGGTCTTTGTTTACTATTAAAGGTTGATGATAAACTTGTTTAACTTTTAAATAAAGTAAAACTATAAACAAAAATGTTTTTTTTTTCATTAACAAACTTTATGTTATAGCATTGCGTTTTATTTTTGAAAAAGTTTGTCTGTGTTAAGCAACTAATGTGGGAGAAAAACTGTTGGCACTTTTGACGACAAATCAATACAAACCTGTAAATTACGTTAATAAAAGTTATGTAAGTTGGAACAAGACAAACATAGCAGAATTAATTAATAATCTAAAATCAATAGTTAAATTTCATTATAATAATCAAAAATTTTCTAATTTTGACCAAGGAGAGTACAAAATTAATAACTCTTTCTCATATAATTAATTCCAGGCATTTAGTGAACAAGTTAAAAAAAATATTTCAAACATTTAATTAACAATTCATTAATATACGGTTTATCAGACATTGGCAAAATAAAACTCCTAAAAACCTACAAAGTACTGCTAAAATACCTGGTAGCAGGAAAAGAATTAGGGCAACACGCATTTTTTTCAAAAACATAACTTTTTTGTTATGCATTAGTTCAAAAAAATTATAAGGTGCAGTTAGTTAAACTCATATAATAAATACGCCAGTAAGCTACATTTTATAAAATTAGTTGATAGATAACCTATTATATTAGTGTCATTTTTTTTTTGTAAAAGAAAAATGTGTGCTTAAGGTCATTGTTTTTATTAGATTGAATTACAGTAACCTCTCGCTTATTTACGCACATTGTGTCAACAGAAAAAGTGCGTAAAGATACGAGAGATCGTAAAGATACGAGAGGTATCAAATACAGTAACCTCTCACATCTTTACGCACTCGTGACGTTACGCACTCTCGTTTAGTTACGCATTTTAGAATTCTAAAAATTCAAACAATGAAAATTTTAGTTTTCTATAATATTGCACAAATAAGGTTTATTGTATATTTTAGATGTAAAATATGTTATTAAATACAAACTCGCCTCTCTATATCTTTATACTTTGTATATTTATATTCCTTGACTAATTTATAAACATTTAATTATACCTCAGTATATCAGAAATTTTTTAAGCAATAAGAGATTAGATTAAAGTTTTGAAATAAAAATGACTATGTTAAATAATGAAAGTATAATGACATAATGAGAGTTTGTAACACAAATAAATAATACAGTAGTCTTGCTCTATATATGAATAAACATCTAAAAAAGAAATTTAATGAAACTTTCTAGCGAAAAGTAGCAGTGATACTTATTAAATATAGAGCTCACACTTAAAACAGATCTCAATTGTTTTTTTTAGTAAACATATCACTAATTTTCATTCGACGTTTTTTTTTTTAAAGTTTAAGTTCTTCTTCTGTAACATTTGCTTTACACAGCAATTTGCTAAGTAGTATAGAATATAAATGTTAAGTATCAAATAAGTCGGACATAAGTAAAGATAAATATAAAATCTACTTATTATTAAAATTTGTAATTTTTTTACAAGTATCATTATTTTATATAAAATTAAATCTATTTTTTATATGTATAGTTTTAACTTTTGTTTTCATATTTGTAAACTAAGTAAACAAATTGTTAAAAGTGGGAAAGTCCACAGTCTGCTTTTAACTAGAAGCAATATCAAAAAACAGCCGTTATAGTATATTAGGTACCTCTCGTATCTTTACGATCTCTCACATCTTTACGCAGTTTTTCTGTGGACACAAAGTGCGTAAATAAGCGAGAGGTTACTGTATACTTACTATAATGGCTGTTTTTTAATATTGCTTCTAGTTAAAAGCAGTCTGGAGGCTTTGCCACTTTTAACAAATTGTTTACTTAGTTTATAAATATAAAAATAAAGGACTTAAAACTATATAAAACAAAAAAAATTGTAGAAAAATTTTACTAATTTTAATAATAATAACAAAAAATTGGGATTTGTGTTAATTGTAAGCTCTATATTTATTAAGTATCACTGCTAATTTTTGCTAGGTTTCATTAGATTTCTTTTTTAGATGTTTATTTATATATAGGGTAACCGTGCTGTTTTTTTATTTATTTACTCTCATTATTTCATTATACTTTTATTATTTAACACAGTCATATTTCTTTCAGAATTTTAATTTAATATCTTATTGTTAAGACAATCTCTTATATACTTAAATATAACTAAATGTTTATAAATTAGTCAAGGAACATAAATTTACAAAGTCTAAAGATATAGATAGGTGAGTTAGCATGTAAAAACATATTTTAAATTAAAAAAAAACAATAAACCTACTTTGTGCAATATTAAAAAAATTTAAAATTTTTGTTTTTTTTAGAATTCTCAAATGCGTAACTAAACGAGAGTGCGTAACGTCACGAGTGCGTAAAGATGCGAGAGGTTACTGTATATTGAATAAATTTTATTTAAAATTAAGCCTGAATTTTTTTTTAGTTATGTAATAAGTGCTTATTTATAATAAACAAGAAACCCGTTACAAATTTATTATTATATATTAGTTTCATTGTTGCTTTTTATTTAACAATTTATTGTACCCATAATTCTTTGATTACTTCCGCATAGTTCAAAGTTGAAAAAATAGAGGAATTTCTGAAAAATTAAAAAGGATGATAATCTGAATTCATTCACAGAAATATGGAGCTTGTAGATTTTCTGATCCTCAGTTTTATTTACTTTCAAATCCGTGTTTTGGACCTAGATTAAGTATGATGATAAAAATATGGAACTAGAAGTGATTTAATTTTAGCTGAAAAAATGTTTCTAAGCTTCACATATGTGATATCATTCTGTTTTTTTTAGAAACTCCTCTCTTATCATATTGTTATTAGTTATGTGGAGGTAATCAAAAACACTATGTGATAAATATTTGAAATTAACTGAATGTAACTATGTTTCATACTAATCGCCTAAAAATCTATCCATTAAATTAAAACAAAGTATTGAACACAAATCAAAAGTTGTCATAATTAAAACTCAAAACTAATTCATTAATAAATAGTTTTTTGTTGACAATTTTTAATGAATAAACATACAATAAGTCAAGCTAGTTTTATTTTTGTATGTACAGAACTCTTTTATATGTACTAACCCGTAATAAATATATTAGGCCAAGCCACTATTGTAAGTTTACAAGTATAAACTTTTTTATAAATCAAACAATTTGTTTATGTGTATTCAAGTTTTTTTGTTTATAAAATCTCAAATACAAAAAACTAACATAACGTTTATAATAGGCCTAGCCACTACTTTAGCTTGTTTACACAATCTTAATTACAAAAATCTACCCCTTAATTTAAAAAACATGATGTCATCAAAATTATATATTTTTGCATCAGGGTTGCCAAAGGTTTTTTGCAAACTTCTTCCGGGCTTAAAAAAAAGTTTTTTGGTTCATTTCTAATATAAAGTTCAAATTAAGGTAAAAGACTGTATTATGGTATAAAAAGTTTATAAGAATACTGTAAAGCTACTTTAAATGTGTTTTCTTTTTAATTTTAACTGATACAAAAAAATTTATCTTCAAGATAAATTTTTCATGTTAAAGTAATTTAAATTTCAGGTATTTAAGTGATTTTCGTTTTAAATTTCAGGTTTTTTTTTTTCTTAAATTGTCTAATTCCAAATTTTTGAAAATTTAATCTATTTGAAATTGTTATTGCTCTTTGTTTGTAAATTTATTTTTTACTCCCTTGTACATAAGTAATTTTATAAGTAGCGCGGAGTTTAAAGTTTAGTAGAAGTACATAAGCTTACCAACAGAGTTTAACTGTTTTGAAAGTTGAATTAGAAAACATTTGTTCTGCACAAAACATAGATAGTAGCTCTTATGTTAAAATTTAACCTAAAACTTATTTAAAGAAAGTTTTTTAACGGATAGATTATTTCAAAACTTTATATTAAGAAAAAATTTATTTTCCATTAATAATCATTAACTACTTGTCTTACCCAGCCATAGTTATTTTAAGTTGTAAAATTATCTTTTTAAATACATTTTTAGTACTGATGTGTTTAAAACAAGAAACTTAAATTTAAAAAACAGTAAGTTATATTTGCTTTTGGTAAATAGTCATTTAAAATTACCCAAGTTATTTTATAATAATACCGAGGAAATCTATAGCGGATATTTTAAATTAAACATCAAAATCAACGAAATCGTAAAACAAAAATATATTTGTGTAATATATAAAATTTAAGAAATTCCGAAAATTTTAACTTTTACATAGATTTTTGACATTAAAAAAGTTTGGTATTAGGTGATAAAGCAACAAAAAAAAAACTATAACATCAAAAAATATTTAACTTATTTTTAGAACTACACATTAATTTCAATAAGCTTTCAAACTATTTGTATATACAATATCATAATTGATTTTATGCTTTCAATATTTGTTTCATAAAGTGTTTTAATACCTAAAATTGTAAAAACTAAATTTTATTCAAAATAAAGCGATTAAAAAACACGAACAAAATGAATTTTTCTTTAAACTTGACATAAATTATAGACAATTATGAAATTAAAAATAACTTGATTTATTAGTTTTAACTAGAAACTAAATTATTTCTTATCAAATTCATTTCCTATAATATACTTTACAAGTAAACTACTCTTTAACAGACATTTTATTTTTCATTAACATACCTACTAGTTTCAAAAAGTTCAAGCACCATTTTGTGGGTTTAAAAACATAAAAATTATCTACAAGATTGTGCAGTAAAAATCAACAATCAAAGACACTTAAGAAATAAGATAGTTCCACAATTATTGTAAAAAAAGTATTTCTAATTTTTTTATTGTTAAAATTTTGAACAATTTCATCAAAATCTTATAAAAATTAACTAATCTTGTAAAATGTCAGAAGACCTCAATGACAAAGCACATACTTGTTGAAAATCTGAAGCTTAATTAGCCCGTAGAATCAATGATGTAGAATCAATGATGAAGTCTAATTACCCGATGGAATCAGACAAGGAAGACCGTGTTCTCGGCCACCATGACCTGATTGTCGTCTTGCATTTGAGAGAGGCACTGGTCGATCTCGCCACGCGTGAACGATTCCGTTACCATGGCGTTCGCACGCGCCATTATCTGAAGAGTGAAAAAAAATAAGTTTAGCATTAATATTAAGACATATACAGTGATTTAATATATTTAAAATTTAGTATCAAGACATAAGACTGTACCTAGTAGCTTAGTTTAGAAAACAATAATATTATTAAAACAATGAACACTAAGAACTTAGCTTACTATAGCAAATTACGCTTACTTTAAACATAAGTAGTATAATTTTTTATTACTGATATACATAAATTACTTTTTTAAATAACAAGTAAAAAAATGTTTCTTAGTGGTATATCATTTTCAAGTATAGCAGAGCCAAAAATGTTTTCAAAAAATAAATATTTTTTATTCATTACTTGAATGAAAAATTAGATGCATATACGTTTTATTATACTAAAAGGTATTTTTTACAACACTAATGAGCAAATAACTTTTAACTGTTTTAAATAATAATAATTTTCACATTTTTTTATAAGCAATAGTTCAATTGTAATTTAAACAGTTTTATTATTAAATAAGCTGCAAGCTTAACTATGACAGTAAAAAAAATTAATTAAAATAACACATTACAACTAATTATCCTTTAAATATAACACAATACGACTATAACTTTTTTTTGTTTATAAGGCAGCTTTACCAACGCAAAATTTATTTTTACAAAATCAATTTAAATTAAGCTTGTTATAAGTCTAACACCTCAACTATTTTTTCTTTAATTTATAATTAAATTTAACAATACAAACTACACATTTTAAATAAATAAAACAAACATCAGGAATTTCCATGTGGCTGGCCTCCCTGTTTTCCCTGAAAATGTCGTGAAGAGCCTTCTTGAAGGATTCCAGCTTTGCCGGTGTCATGGTAACGTTACTAGCATTATCACTCGATGGGGCTGTTGTGTCACCCCCTAGTGACGATGTTGACGGTTGGGTTCCTCCGGTGGTTGTTTCGCTGTCTGTTGTCATGGTGATACGATACACAGTGTTGTCAATAAAATTTATTGAAAAAATTATAAAACTACAACGACTAATTATATAAAAATATAGAAAAAAAAACAAATATTAAATATTTATCAAATACTTATAAAATAAAATAATTCACTTCTTACACTATTGAAACAATAAAAATCATTACATGCTTTCAGAATAAAATGTAATAATCTACAATAATGTTAGTGTCTAAAATTATTGAAAACCCTAAAATATACAATGTTTAAGCATATATTACTTCGTTAACAATCATAACAATGTAAAATTTGAAGATGATGCAAAATAATTTATAAATGTTATGAAGAGACCTAGTTTATAATATTAAGTAATACTTTTTACAACAATAAATTACCTTTATTGAAGTTATACGGGTCTTCAGAGTCTCCATCGGCTCTTCTGGACTTTCTGTTAGTTTTTATTGTTGTTGTAAGCAGTAATAAATTACTTTAGGGAGTTTAAAAGGATTTAGCAACTAATTACAATTTTGATTTAAAACTTTAAAACTTTTTTACATTTTCAAGAATAATGAATGATAAAGAAGAGAAAACTCAAACAAGATAAATACAAACCAGTAAATAATAATTATGTTGTAGGAAGTTCTGATGAGAATGGATAAATATACTAAACATTTATCAGAATTTTTTTAACTTTTAATTATATATCAACACATTATGACGTCGTACCTGGGTCTCTTAGGAGCGGTGGCTTCATCATCATCATTGTCGTCATCGTCATTATCGCTTGCGTCAGCATTAGTGACGTCATCACGCTTCCTCTTACGCACTTTCTCCTCCACCTATAAAAATTTTTAAATTTTTAGATAAATAAGAGTTTGCAAAACCTTCACAAGCTCTTAGTTAAATAAATATACTTAACAAATTCAAGTTTAAATAACTCTTAGAAAATTGTCTTCCGAAAAAAAAACAGGATTCATAGTTTATTAACTTCTTTAAGAGTAAATTTTATCATAATATACAGAAGTTAGGTTGGTTTTTTAAAAGCAATGACTTAAGAAACTTAATATCTTAAAAACTTACTGTTTTAAATTTGAATATAAACTCTGGAATTACGATATTTTTCGAGTTTTAAAATTTCTTAAAAACTAAAGTTTTCATTTAAAAGAAAAAAATTTAAAAAACAATTAGCATGGGATAAGTTTAAACTCTAGCTAGATGCTATAGACTTTAAGTTGGACAATCAGTTAACTTTGATTTAATTAAACTTTAATATCAACAATTATATTCAGATGTTGAAAAACTAAGTACATAAAACAATTAACAGTTCTAAATACATTAACACAAACTAATATTCTAATTTGAGCGAACCTTATGGAAGTAGGCGAATTGAACGAGCTCTATGGCGGCTTCGGCGTCGACCTCCTTTATCTGCTGGCTGAACCTCGATTTTGCGTGCGCGGTCGCCAGACGGATCAGTGTTTCCAGTGTACGCGCCGTCACCGGCGTCGTCTGTTGATGTAATGAAATTTAATAACAACTTATTAATTTTATTATGTTAATATTTTCTTTGGTGTTGGAATAGATACCATTCGAGTAAAGTGACTTTGAAACTCTACAACAAACTACTATTACTGTTTTCTGGGAGCACACTCAAGGGAAGACATAACTCTTTTTTTTTATATAAAATTAACTTTTACCAAAATTATCATTTAAATTAAACTTTTAATTGTAACTCATGGCTCAAAACAGTATTTCTTGTAAACTTGTTCAGCTTACTTTACTAAACTCGTAAAAGATTCAATAAAGTCGCAAATGTTTAAAAGAAACGCAATCATTGTACATGAAACAAGTCTCACCCTCGCAATGTCGGTGTTCTCCTGATCCATGTTCCTCAGCCTGGCGTACTCGTCGGAAATCCTCTCGCACGCCTTCTTGGTCAATTGCGGTTGAATCGACTTGGCCAGGTGGATGTACTTCTTCAGAAAGTCCATTGTCACCGTTCTGTTAAGAACAATGACACGTGTAACAAGGTTTTTCCTTGAAAGAAAATGTTAACGGTTTAAAACTTGAACAAAATGTGTATAGAATTTATTGAAAATTTAAGCCTTAATTAGTAAAAACTTTTACTAATTAAGGCTGTTTTCTTTTTAGAAAATTGGACAGTTTTTGTTTTGATAAATTTACTGATTCAAAAATATGTACCTGATGATGTGAACATGTCAAACATTAAAGCAAAATGTCTTACTTTGCAAATTAAAATCAATAAATATTATACAATTTAAAAAAATTCTTTAAAATAAAATGTAGAAACTTTAGTATACTTATTTTTACTTTACAACACTAAACTTAATATTGCGTTTTGCAGCTTACTTTTTTATAAATCTCTAAAAAAGTGACAAGAGTACAATCAAAATGCTTATTGAAAAATATATTCAGCAAAAACTCGACAAGAAAATGCTCAGCCAATGCAATTCAGAGATTAATATTCAAAACTATCATGTAGTAAACAATTCAACATCTTTCAAACAATCAAACTTTTTCCTGCTGTTTTCTCCGTGCAACAGGTCGTTGTGCTTCTCGTAAACCTGCGTTTCCTTCTCCTCCTCTTCCTCTTCCTTCTCCAGATCCACCGTCGACAAGATCTCGGCTCCGACGTTGATCGGAAGAGCTGTGGATAGAAACATAGTGATGAACACTTATTGCTGAAAGGTGTGTATTTTTACAGATAAATATCGTTTTGGTATACCTGGCTACTGTTAACGCTGGCAATAAAAGAGTTTTTTTTTTAAGTTATCGCTGGTAAAAATTAAAATTAAAAATAATCATTAAACTTTTTTTTTTAATTGTTTAATACATTTATAGTTTTTTTATATTTATGATTTTATAATTTTTCACAAAAACATCAAACAAACTAACGGTCTCCGTCTTGCTCATTCGGATTTCTGTATCTGTGAATCCTGAGCACATGCTCTGAAATTCTCCTGTTAGATTAGCACATATACATATAAGACATTAAGGTATTTGTTCTTTTAAAAATACATTTAGACATGTTTTAACATTAATTGGGTCAAAAATAAGACATGAAAAAATGCTAACAATATTTTTCGGCTTTTCAACATTTTTTTATTATTAAAATACATATTAAATAACTTGCATAATATAAAAACAAATATAAACATAAACAAAATAAATGTTTTTAAGTAAATTAACCTGTCATTGTCCGCTTCCATTTCATCTAAAACTATGAACAATAAATCAAATCTGTGAAAAAAATATAGTTTACCAAATTTTTAAATAACCTATTTGATAGTTAAAGAAAAAAATATAAATATAAAAATTTAGAGAATGCAAAAAGAAACATATTTTTGAGGTGATATGTTAACAAAATAAACATAAATTCAAACTATATGTTTTAAAAATATTTAGCTAAACAAAAAAAATTGCATATAAAAATAGTAAAAACGGGATAAACCTAATATAAAAGTTTAACATAAAACTAAATAAATTAACAAGAACAGTAAATGTTAGAAAGATTGAAAACACAATTTTTTTACTCAAATAAAAAAATTTCACAAATGAAACCTGGAAAGCAGCGAATCCTGCATGCCGATGTTGTCCATTGGAGGGCGGTACTGATCGTACCTTCCGTACACCGGATTGGCCGCGGCCAGCACCGAGCATCTGGCGTTCAGCTTGGCGTGGATGCCGGCCTTCGCCACCGTCACACGCCCTTGTTCCATCACCTTGAATGTTGTTTTGTATTGGAGGAAAATTTAAATTAACGATCAAACATTTTTCGCTTTTTATATAGCATGTCAACGTGGAAATGTTTTGTATACAATGGATGATTTTTTATTTTGCAATATAAAAGACCAAAACTGTAAAAAATTAACCAAACTAAACAGACACGAGCTTTCACACTGTGTTACAAATACTTGAAAGCCATAATTCAAAACACTTTCATTCAATGGCAACTTCTTATAACAAACTTCTAACCTCGTGAATGGCGGTTCTGTCGATGTCGGACATCTTGTCGAACTCGTCAATGCACACGATGCCCCGGTCCGCCAGCACCATCGCCCCCGCCTCAAGCCGTCTGTCCCCCGACTCCTCGTCCTTAGTCACCGCCGCCGTCAGTCCCACCTGTGCGGGAAAGTACCCGGTATGAGAACGTTTTAAACGTTAATAGACGTATTTTAATTGAGAGAAAGTTTTCAGTTCAACACAGTTTGGAGCGTAAACTTGTTTTGATTTTGAAGGTTTTTGATTTGTTTAAATTTCGTCAATCTTGAGTTTCTTAATTTTTTTATTCTTTTGCATCACTTTTGAATAAAAAGAGCTTTATTTGTATTCAAACACTAATACTCACAACCGAATCTGAACATCACAAACTAACGCCGGTGGTACCACGTCCAGTGGTGTTTACGGCCCTGGGCGCGGTGCAGAGGACGTACCTCAGCATCTGCGATTTGGCGGTCGAAGGGTCTCCTATCAACAGGATGTTGATGTCACCACGAAGCCTCGACCCGTTTGCAAGAATCTGTTAGAAATTGTTAGTGAATAGAGCTTTTATGCCATACAAAACGCCAAGTGCTTTAAACAAAAAACTAAATTGTTTAACTTCATACATTATTAATTATTTGAAATGATGACATATTAAACACTAAACAAATAGTACTAATTGCTTAAACATTGCCAAGAATATACCTAAAATATATATGTTTACAAGATTAGAAACGATCATACCCGCAACTTAGTGCTGAACATACTAATTTACCCAATTACGATTGCTAATCACCAAAACTAGCCGTTTTAATTGGGTCCGATTGTAACATCTAGGCTTTTCCCCTAATATTTGATCTATCAGATAATTTTTAAAATCTTTTTTTTTATTTATTTATTCTCTTATTCCTAACCCACCTTACCTAAACATATAAAAAATAATCAAAAACTTTTTTTTTCTGATAACTAAAATTAAAATTATGAAAAAAAAAAAACCTTTTTTATTTTGATGACTCGGCAAATATTAGGAAAAACACCTTAACGTTTCAAAAAGACTCGTTTTAATTTCAACCACTCAGTTAATTTTCATTAAAAACCTTTTCCCTGCCGCCGAGCAGCATGCACAGCACCGCCTTCTTGATGTACTCGTGGCCGTGGATGGTGGGCGCCAGCGAGTTGGCCAGCTGCTCGAACGAGTTCTTCCTCTTGGCGAACTTCCTGATCTTGTCGATGTCCTTCGCCTGGAACTGCGGCTCCTCGTCCTTGGAGAGCTGCTTCACGTTGTTCGCCACCAGCACCGTCCTGTTTTTATTAGATAAAATATTTTTAACACCACTGCGTTTGTTGATTGCTGACGGGGTGCGGTGAATGAAAATATTCCTTTGGTGTTTTCAGACATGTTGGTTTAAGTACTGCATACAAAAAGTAATCTGGTGCATAAAGTTAAAAGTTTTGGCCGCAGTAAGGAGTAAAGGTCTGAATGAATGCAATTTAAGTAGTATAATCTGCAACACTGGATCATTTCAACTGTCATTTTTGGTAAACTCTTTTAAAAATCTGAGTTTTAATTAAATTGTCTGTGTAACTATTCTAGTTTTCTTTAGAGTATTTTTGGTTCGGCTAAAAAAAATAATTAAAAAATGTAATATTCACCACTGTTTCTCATAAAATTAAAAACTACACTACACAAGACCAAAAAATATTCCCCAAACCTGAAAACGGCGGAGGTGAACCCGTTCTTCTTTCCGGGGAGGCACCTGTAACTGCCCACTATCTGGACCCTGTCCCCGGGCTTGCACAGGTCCACCAGGTCGTCATTGGTCACGATGTCGATGGACCTGGGGAGCTGACCTGCCGGCGCCTTCTCCGGCATTTCCTGTTTGGGGAATTTTATTTTAAGATTTTTTAATCAAAATAGCAATTTTCAAGGGAGAAGAAAAAACTCACATTTCCACTTCAGATAATTTCAAATATAGAGAATTCCACAGGGCTCATTTTTAACGTTGTAAAACAATTAACTATCCAAAAATTACTAGATATTTAATAAAAAAACTTAATGATTTTTTTGAATCTTCCGTAGTTTACAAGTTAATGGACCAATTTAAATGCGTAGTATCATACTCCAAAGTAAAGAAGTAAACCTTTATAAGAAAAAATACAGTCTACTCTTTGAAAAATTATGATTAAAATATTTCTCATAACTTTAAAAATTTTATACGAGTAGACCATTTAACAATGGGTAAATTTAATTTATTCATCAAACCTGTATGGTCAGCGTCTGGTGGTCCTTGTACACCGACATGCCGAACTCCGTCTCGAGGGGGTTCCCGTTTTCGTCCTTGGTAGGGTACGCGTTGCTTGTTGGCAGGATGGCGTATGACGTCATGTCCGCGTAACGACGGCTGATCGTCTTCTGCGTTGCCGGGCAAAAATGAAACGTTTTCACCACCTGTGTGAAGTAATAAAGAAAATTAAAGATAAACAAAAACTTTTATTTTCGTTTTGTTTTATGTTTTTCTTTGAAGACTTAGAGTGAAAATAAGGCAAAGAGTTTAAACCTTTATAAACTTGAATTATTAATCAACTTCTAGATACAAAATTTTTATTCTAATATTAAGTGCACACATACTCATTCAAATGATACTATAGTTAAAAAAGTTACTGATTGTTGAAAATTACTAAATCTTAAAAACAGTCACAAATTTTTTATAAAAATGCTGTATATAAATTAGTAGTAAATTACTTAAACTAAACTTTTAATGAAAATTAAAACATGATTAAAAAAATTGAATTTGTACAGATATAATTTACATTTTAATTTTTATAATAAAATAAAAAACCTTTCAAGAAATTCTAAACTTGTAGTTAAACTTAGTTAATAATAAAAACAAAGCTTAATAACTTTCAAAAAAAAAATATATATATATACATAAAATTATCAAATCATTAAAAATTCAACTTATTAACTATAGAACAAAGCAATTTTCTAATAAACTTCAAAAAAGGCAAACTTTTTGTTTCATCAACGAGCACTTGGTAACAATTCCCTCCAAACAAACGAGTCCTCCCAAGTGCCTGGCAGTCAGTGTTCTCGGGGTGACGTGCTTTGCACCGAAACTGCAGTTATATTGTAAACTTAATTTTAATACCAACTTTTAAAAAACAAAATAATTATATACATAATTTTACACAACTCAAACAACAGGTAACGTTTTGGTTGAGATGTTAATTTTTATTGCTTCAATGATACTTAAATATATATATAAATAATGATGTATGGAGAATTTAAAAAAATAGGTAGCTTTTAATATCAATATAAACTTTTATATTGTACAAATATTTTTTCATACTAATAAATAGGTTATCATTTTAAATGCTATCAAATATAAACTAATACCACGTTAATTTAATCAACACTTTGAAATTACCTTCCTTCAAATCCGATATGAAAATCTTCGTATTTTTTGGCATATTCAATTGAATTTGTGGTAACACAAGTCTTGAGTGCATTCTGGAAAGCTATTATTTCTCCAAAACCACGGCCTAACAACCTTGGAAAACATTTGTACACATTATTAGAGGGATTTGTCAATTCAAAACATTTTTTTTTGTTTTACTGTACATTATTAAAAGTTATTTAGCTATAAACATAAAAGCTTATCTGAATAAGTTTAACATAAATTTTTAATTGTATAAAATGTTATGTTAGGAATTTATAGCCTTACTTTCTTTGATTTAAAACGAATTGTAAATATTGTCATCTAGAAATCTTAACTTAAATGATTGCATTTCTTGTAAAAAACTTTAAATTTATTCAAATGTTTTTGGCAAACTTTCTCCAGGTTTTCAAAATTACACTTTCAGGGTCTATTTTTAGCTTAAAATTAAGTTTAAGGTAAAATAAACTGTGTTAAGTAGTTTAGAAGCATTAAAAAGATATCTTAAAAAGCTTCTTTAAATGTGTTTTTTAATTAAAAAGTTTTGATGATGACAATAATTTTATCTATATGATGGATTTTTGTGTCAAATCGAAATTTTACTACTTAACATGTAAAAGTTGTTTAAAACTTTAGGTTTTTCCAGGTTTTTTTAGCCTAAATTTTTAAATTCCAAGATTTTTGGCAACCATGTTTAAATTCTAATTCTAAATTTGTTTCAAAAAATAATAAACAATATAGCAATTTTTTAAAACAATAAAATGCACACACTTTTTATTGAAACAAAAAAACTAAAACTGCAACATTTATAAGTAAATACATAAGAAATAATATTACAAATAAACAATAAATATACCTGCTTGCTCTAACTGGGTTCCTTTTTCTCAGGTCATTAATGTTGACAATAAGCCTTGACTTTTCCTCTTCCATCATAGCTTGCACTAATTGCGAGTATTTTCCATCCGATACAACCTGAAATACACTTGTTTTGTTCAAAACAAAAGAAATTACAACTCTTAAAAATTTATCAGTGTAACAATGAATATGGAGAAATAGTAATATATTGATAAAAGTTTCATTTCTTTTGAATGTTTGAAGCTTGTAAAACTTTCACGCTTTTTTTTTTCTAAAACACTGTCATACACAGCATTAGACTTAACACAATAAAAGTAAAGCCATTAAAAGAAGACCATTCTCTTTTTCTTTTTTTGTGATTTAAAACTTTTCTTAATATTTATGATGTATTTTTAAGGCCATAGGGGGGTCCAACACATTTTTACAAAAATTAACTTTGGCTTTTATATGAAAGCTTTGAGTACAAACTACATGCCAGTTTTTATAGAATTCAAAAATAACATTTAACTTTTGAGATATTTTATTTTTGTAAAAAGTTTCTGATACAAATGTATAGACCACAAATTTCTCAAGATAAATTTTAAAATTCACTAAAAATGTATCTCCTCCTTCATTTTTTAAGCAATTTTCTTCAAATTTTTAGGAAATGTTCCTAATATTAAAAGAAAAAAAAAAGTTACTCATGTACTTAAAAAATTTGAAATAATAAAAATTTTAAGACAAAAATTCAAAAAAAAAAATTCAAGTTTTTTCAAGTCCAAAGTAATGTTTATAAGTTATTGTATAAAGATTAGACGGCGAAATTTTGAAGATTGCTTGAAAAATGTGGGAGGAGATAGATTTTAAATAAAATAGTTGTTTTTTGCTGTTTTAGTTTTCCCTTCCCATAGGAAACCCATTATGCGGCCCAACTTTGACTAGTCATATCTCAAAAAAATAATTCGAATTTTTCTAAACAATAAAAAGCATTTTGAAGCTTAAAAGAATCTCTATAAAATAAGTTCAACTTGTAAAAAATATGGGCAACCCCCCTCCACCATGGCCTTAGTTCAATTAAGTATGTGCATATTGAATATGAAATAAACAGATCACTATTAAATCACAATAATAATATTATTTTATTGTTACTTAAAAAGCTCTGAAGATCCTTTTAGGTGAAGCAGTGTCAGCTAAAGTAACAATTGTTGAATAAAATTCTAATTATCAAGCTTTTGTCTATTGAGCACTGTAGTTCATACAGTTGTCTATCTGATGTATCAGTAATAGTGTTAAAAATATTAAAACTCAAACAAAGCATAGATCTTAAATCATAAGCTAAAATATTATCTAATGAATATCTATATCTATAACACTCAACTACTATTGTTAGTAATGTTTAAATAAGCTCTTTTTATTGATATTCAAAAAATAAGTATAGTACTAACAGCATCATCGAGAAACTGAAGATATTGTTTTTCTGCCTCTTTCATTTCAACCTCATTTTCTGTTTCTGGAATTGCTGCAGTATCCATGTTGTTTTATTATATTAACTAATTAAATATAAATAAAAGAACTGTGTTTTATTATTCTACTTGTACCTACTAATCACAAAAGACAAACTTTTAGGATATGAATCAAAATAATTTCAGCCTAATGAATGTTGTAAAACATAATTATAAATCAATTCACAAAATAAAATTTATCAGTTCTATCTGTTAAAAAATTTAAAAAATTAATAATTCAAATAGTTTTATTAACATTGCCACATTGCCTCGTAAGTTTAATTTATTTTCAGAAACTGAAAAACACATATGCAAAATAACTTTGGTAGAAATAATGACTACCTAAATTGTAAAAAAAATATTTAGTTTTTACTTTGTACTGACATTATTATGAAGAAATTTATTAAATTACAAAAAAAGAAGTAAAACACTAAAAAGAAGTTTAACACTAAAAAGATGTCTTACAACAAAGAAGATAAATTCAAAAAATATGATTCAAAATTAATTTAGCACAAAACTACATAAGCTTGGGGGGCTCATTTGAATTTGCATGCTTCAAAAAGTAGTTTGCAAACCACAGAATGGGGTTCTCCGGCTTCTCCAGCCACAGCTCGTGCATGCCACAAGTCACATAGGACACCACAGTCGCGTCCAAGTAAGCCCTGGTGGACATGGAGGACAGCTTGGTGTGCTTTTCAACATCGTTTCCCCTTGACTCCCCATCAACGCTGATCTCCAGGCAGGGCGGTTCGCTGTCCTCCTTGTGCTGCAGGAGGAAGTTGTGGAACCACACCAGCGGCTTGTCCGGTCTCTCCTTGGACAGGTGGTAGAAGCCCCAGGTGAGCCACGGCTCTATCTTCTCCTGCAGGTAGGCCTTGTGGTCCTCCTCGTTGTTTTCGTCCAAGTTTTCTGTTTTGATTGTGTTTGAGCTCACGTAGGAGCTGAACGATGAACTTCTGTGGGCCATTTGTTTTTTTTTAATATCTGAAAAAAAATCAATGACATTATTATCTAAAGTTAGAAAAGTCTAATGTTACTTTTTAAGTGTTAAATTTCATTATTTTCTAAGTGGCATAGTTTAACTAGTGATAACTTTTAAAACCAAATAAGTAAATTTAAAATAAGAAATATATACACTTACTTAGTGTTTGATATTTGCAATTTAAGATTATATAAATTTAATAATTAATAACTTTTAACAGTAAGTATGTTAAAATAAATAGTTTACTTAACTTGACAAGATATGTTTCACATTCATTTCAAGTAAAGTAGGAGTAAAATTGATTTATACAAATAGTTGATAAAACTTTTAATTTAGCTTTTTTAATGCTTCTTAAAGCTACTTGCTTACAAAAATAACATCTAGATATACGAGTTTAATAGAGGCTAATCAATTAATAAATAAAAGAAAGCAAAAATAATATTTTTTTAAGATCTCCCTAAATAAGTTTAAAGCAAATTCTATAGATTGTAAACTTATAACTGTGAAATTTCATTAAATTAGAAAGTGTCCTTTTTCATTTTAAGTTTAAATCTATTAACTCTTGTTTTCAGTTAATTTGTGAGTTTTAAGCATTTAAGAAACTTTCTTTCTAACTTGGTATCCAAAGTTTCAAAACTTATAGCTCTAAAATATATACTAGCTTCAAAACTAAAATATATACTTTTTGTGTAGTTTATGTTGTCAAAAGAACTATAAATAAGTACAGGGTTGCCAAATTTATTTTGAGAAACTTCTTCCAGGTTTTTAAAATACAAGTTTTGGGTCACTTTTAGTATAAAATAAGTACAAGGTAAATGACTCTCTTAATTTGTATTACAACATTGAAAGGATAATTTAAAGCCACTTTAAATGTGTTTTTCAAGATAAAAAAAATAATATCTTTAGCATAGAATTTTTTTTAGATCAAAAATTAACTTTTGTACATGTAAAAATTGTTAAAAGACTGAAGGTTTTCAATGATTATTGTCCAAAATTCCTATTTTTATTCACAAATTAGAGGTTTTCTAATACTTAATTGTAAATTCCAGGTTTTTTTTAGGATTTTAGGCATTCTGTAAGTAAAGAGAAAAAATTTTAATCAAATTTCCATCAAGGTACCATATATTAATAAATATATAAAATTTTGGGGTATTTAAAAGTTCATTTATAATAATTCATTACAATATTGCTTCAAAAAGCTTATTTTTGTTGTTCAAAGTCAGTATTATAAAACAAACCTGCATCACAAAAATTTAATACTAAATTAAATTTGAATTAACTTATCCATGATCTCAGCTGTAACATATATGTAATGATTAATAGTTTTTTTGATGCAATGAAATAATAGTTAATTGGATTTTTTTCTAGTTTTTTTTTAAAAGTATAAAAATTTAATAGTTGGTAACATACAACTTAGTTTAGTATCACATAACTTATTTTTAGGATGGAACTATTTGAGTTTTTTTTTGCTGTAAACTCATAACATGTACTAAGATCAACTTCAAATTTTAGTATGTATAATTTAAAATTGTCAATATAGAAGATAAAAATGTCAAAGCTTTTAAGGGCATCAGGGGGTTAAACACTTTTTTTGAATATTGTTTAAAGAAGCAAAAAACTGTGTTTTTTTTTTTTTGGCCGTAATTTTTTTTTTTGCTTTTTACAATTTTTTTTTATATCAAAAACAACATTTCCTGAAAATTTTGTGTAATTTCCTAAAAAACTAACAAGATAGATTTTTAGATTTATTTTCAAAATTCCGAGAAAATTGGCCTTAAAAATTTTTGATTTCATATGGTTGCATCAGATTTTTTTTATATCAATTGGTTAAATCTTGAAGCAAAATGATCATTTTTTATTCTAAAAAAAGTATCTTATAGCTTATACTACCAAGTTTTTGAATAAGAGCCAATGATAACTTTTGTAAAAAATTATGTGTTTTACAAAAGATAAAAATTTGAAAAATATTTTCCTATGTGATTTATATCTTATCTCAATTCAATATATTATGTGTAAAGTTACTCAAAACTACAATTGTTAAATGATTTTAGTTTAAAACTCTTAAAAATTTTTTAATAAGTATCAAATTCCTTTTATCAGTTTTTCAGTTTATTTTTTCTTTTTATTCAAATTCAAGGTTTATCTAGGATTCCATTTTAAATGGTCACCCTATTATAAATGAAAGCTTCTAATTCAAATTAACCTCTAATACAGGTTGGCTAAGGTCTTTTTGTAAAATTTAAAAAACAAGTTATTGGTACATTTCTAGTATAAAAAATTAAGTTTAATTAGTTTAAAAACATTAGTTTTAAAACATACAAAAATACTAAAAAGTTAATTTACTTTAAATGTATTATTTAATAAATTTTTCAATGCTATGGTAGATTTTTTATAACTACTCACAATTTTGTTACCTTACCTTTAAAAAAATAAAAATTACTGGATTTTCCTTTTTTTTTTGTTAAAATTAAATTTTTCTAGGTTTTTTACCAAAATTTCTTTAAATTCTAGGTTTTTCCAGGCTTTTTTTGCTAAAATATCAAACTCCATGCTTTTACAGGATTTAAGGTTTTTGGCAAACCTGTAAATGTTCATATATAAGGCCATAGGGGGTTCCAACATTTTATTTACAAAAGTAAACTTTGGTTTTATATGAAAGCATAAAGTACAAACTACAAGCCAGTTTTTACAGAATTCAAAAACATCATTTAACTTTTGAGATATTTTATTTTTTGATAAAAAGTTTCCAATACAAACGTATGGACCCCAAATTTTTTGGGGTCAATTTTCTTTGAAATTTCAAAGATCACTAAAAATCTATCTTCTCCTTCACTTTTCAAGTAATCTTCTTTAAATTTTCAGGAAATGTTCCTTATTTTAAAAGAAAAAAAAATTACTTATGAATTTTAATAAATTATAAAAATAAAATTTTATCACAAAAATTAAAAAAAGTCTTTTTTTCAAAGTACAAAAATTTTAAAAAAAAAATTAAAGTCCAAAGCAACGCTTTTTGTTATTATATAAAGATTAGATTGTAAAAGTTTGAAGAAGAATACTAAAAATGTAAGAGGAGTTAGATTTTAAACAAAATAGTCTTTTTTTTTGTTTCAGTTTTCCCTTCCCATAGGGAAACTATTATGCAGCCTGACTTCAACTGGTCATATCTCAAAAAATAGTTTGAATTTTCTTAAACGATAAAAAGCATCTTGAAGCTTAGAAAAACTCAATTAAGACATACTCCTTTTTCAGTTAAGAGTTTTTAAAATATAAATTTTTAAGAAAATTAATATATCAAAATCAACTTGTATAAAGTGAAGTTGTGTTATTGGAAAACCTAACTTTTCAGCTTAAATAATCAAATTCCAGGTTTATTGCAAATATGTTTAAATTGAAAATTAATTAATAACAACATATTTAATTTTGCTATACAACAAGTTTTATGTTGTGGCAAACAGAACTAAACTTAGTTTATGCTCTTTTCCAAAATTTTGTTTTTAAGATTTTGTTTTGATACTAAAATTTTAAGAAAGTAGACTAAAGCCAATATTAACTCTTAAGCATTTTTAGAACAAGAAAAAAAAACTTGTAAATAAACATGGATAATGAATGTTATACATTTTTATGTTTATATTATTATTTTCAATCTAGAAAACTTTTTTGTAACAATTCTAAATAACTATATTAATTAAATTTGTATCAAACAAAGACTGAAAATATAGAGAAATTTTGATTTTTTATAAACCATAAAAACATGTGTTTTGTTAAAACTTTTCCTAAATTAAAAATTTGAAATATTAAAATGACAACAAGTAGAACTTACAGACTTATATTAAATCTTTATAATTTTTTATGGCATTTTATGCATCACCTTAAATATTAAAAAGCTAACATTAAAAATTACAATTACAGCAACAAGTAGGTATAGCTGACTGGCGCGAAAATGTTACTTTGTTTCAAAATGTACTTAGCTGAAAATGAAACATAAAACCAAAGACTGTTATTCTATGTTTCTTTAACAGTAACCTAATAACATTTCAATTTTTAGTTTCAATCAACTTACTTGCTAAGGATGAATTTGAAAGTACTTAAAGAAATATAATGAACTTGAAATAAAAACTTTGTTGATTTTTTGAAGCATAATAAATTATATGTTTTACGCTTATGAAATAAACTTTATCTCTTAATTAAAAAAAGTTCTTTGTTTTATAAGAATACTACTAAATAAAATTAGTACTATACTTTTTTTTTAATTTTAACTGTATACATTACTATTTTCTGATTTTATCACTTAAACTTTTTTTTTCTTAATTATTGTTAGTTAGTTTTTAACTTATTTTGTTTGGCCTGAATGCGCAAGAGTCCTGCGCCTGCCTGACTCTTGAGTCCTGACGTCTGCTTTAGAAATTCTCTGAGTTTAATGTTGAAAAATCAAAACTCATTGGATGACACGTACGCTGAAAAAAATATATAAACCGCTACAGATTTTTTTTATAAAGAGTGTACAAGATAAAAGATAATTATTTTTTAATGCCTTTTTACTTTTTTAAAACTGTTATAAACTTAAAAACATTTTAAATGTATGATTTTCATAAAATAAATTAACAATCATAAGTTTTCACGTCAGGTGAGCTGAGCAAATACCATTCACAAATTTAAAGTTGTAACATAAACAATAATACTTTAGTAACGAATATTTTAGTAGATTCATTTATACAGAATAATATGGCAATACGTCAAAATCAAAGAAGTTCTAATAAAACTAAAACTTTGCTAAATTTAAAGCTAATTAATAACTATACACTATTTTAATTAAACTATACCTTTTTTTTGAGCTTAAAGCTACTAGCTTAATAAATTACTTAACGATTTTATTTTTGGAATAATATTGATTAAATTTAAAAATTATAAGTTTGTTTTAGTTAAAATAAAATACTTTAATTTTAAACAACACAGTTACATTTTATACTGATCTTAGATAGTTTTTATGCTTTTCAGTCTATTTTTTTAACTATAGTCACAATTACGAAGAAGTTAAATAAATAGAGTTTTTACATACTTTAATTAAATAAAAATACTTTTTTACAAAATCTCTAAAGCGGATGTCGAAAAACTGTGGCCTAAAAAGCATATATTTCTTGCCAGCGACATGGTTTTTAACTTTCAACGATTAAGGTAAAAGAAACAAATAAATGTCTATTATCAGTGTTAAAACACATTTTAATTTACTAAAATGCTTAAAGTAAGTTGTTAGTTTGATATTATAAATGATTTCACAATAAGAAAATACAATTTGCACATATTGATACTTCTTTAAACTCGATTTTAAAGTTTATATTCCGTTCTTAAAAAGCCAGTAAATTGTATTTGGTTTCAAACCAAAATTTCAAAAACTTTAAGTTAGTAATAGTAAAGGTATAAATTAAAAACTTTTTGTAATAACTTACTTGCAAAAACAATAAATAGTTTCACCTACACATATTTAATTTTCATCGAACTCAAACACGAAACCTTAGACAGATTTATTTAATACAGAGTGAACACTATATGTACTAAAATATCTTAAGTTAGTATTAACACTAGTAGTATTATTTTACGATTCGTTTCTATAAATAATTATTCAAACTAAAAGTAATAAAACAAAAGCAAAATTATTATTTAAAAAAAACAAATTTGTTCTTTTAAGCATAAAATTAATGTTGTTAAATTACATTAGTTAAATTGACAGTTAAAATTTTATTTGTAGTTTAAAATTGTGTTTTTTTTCTTCTAAAACTATACTCTATTTAAAATTGCTATTTAAACATTACAACTAAGAAATACAAAACATGCATTACTATTTCTTATTAGTAAATATTTACCAGTCACCACTAGTAATCTAAATTATGTAGAAACCTTCAAGTTAGTCATGATCTTCATTAAAAAAAACTCAGATCTTTGTAAACATGCTTACTTTTTTACTGTATTCTTAAAAACTTTAATGGAGTATTTTAATAAAAATTAAAAATGTGCTTAAAATTACTATTTACTAAGTCTCAAGTTATAAATATCAGAACAGTTTATGTTACATACATTTTAACTTATTTTTTTCTTCAAAAGCTTATTTGAAAAGCTGAATTTCCCTCAGAAACCTCTTCGATGCATTAAACTATCTCTTTCAATGAAAAAACCTCTAGACACAAATTTTGGCAAAATTATTTTTAGCTTAGTTCTATTTTTACTCAAAGCTAAAACGAGTGAACATTTCGAGCCGATTATTTTATATATCTTAAAGTTTTTACACGTTTGAACATGTCGATTTCAAGCTAAAAATCATGCCATTGCGCAGGGCAGCACCATTGTTGGGTTTGTTCCTTAGATGCAAATTTTCCACCCTTGTTTTTGTTAAGTAAAAATCGGTTGTAAAACATCATTTATTGATGTATTGATAAATTTCTTGTTTTTAGGTTTTATTGGTTACTGTAGTTTAGGCATACTTAGATTTTAGGCGCGTGTATTAAATTTAGTAGGGTAGTTTAGATTTGTAAAGATATTTGAAAGTATAAAATTCATAAAATAAAACAAAAAATTTTAGACAAAAAAATCAAAATTTAATTATTTTTTTATTTCTAAACATAAATTAAACACTTTCCAATAATCTATACAAACTTTTTTACTTCGAAAAAGTACTACTGCAATAAGTAAACTATTTATGTTTATCAATGAAAACTAAAAATACTTTTTACACAAAAATTTGAGATATTTTATCTGTAAAAAATATATGAACTTTAGTTATGTTACCTTACTTTTAAAATCTTTAACTCAAAACTCGCGAATACTTTTACATATAATTTATTTAAGTACAATTTGCGTTAGTAAATGTTTAGGTTAAAAGCTTTAAAGTGGAACAAAAGTTATCTTGAACAAATTTTATTACTAATAGTGTCTTAAATACGAAAATAAAGTAAACATTAAAATGATTTCAACAGAAAACATCGGCGAAAGTTTGCAGAGCAGAAGCCTGGACTTTCGTTTGCCGTGAGGCAAACTCAAGTTTAACATAAGGGTTGATCACGTTAATTTGATCATCAGACCACAAGTTTCGGTAGACTGAGACCGGTTTCGTCCTTATTAGGACTCATCAGTCAGTCACAACCAAAAAACTTGCAGTCGTCAATCTACAAACGGTTTATCATGCTTTCACATGGAGCAACCATTAGCTGTCAATGATCAGTGACGTCAGCATTGTCTTTGCCGTGCAACGTTTAAAACATTGTCCACTAGGCGAGACATCTGGTACGCTCGTTTTAGTACGATCAACAGAAAACATCGGCAAAAGTCTGCAGAGCAGAAACCTGGACTTTCGTTAGCCGTGAGACAAGCTCAAGTTTAACAAAAGGGTTGATCATGCCAATTCTATCATCAGAACACAGGTTTCGGTAGACTGAGATCGACACTGCATGATCGACCCTTTTGTTAAAATGATTTTAGGTGCTTTAAAGTATCATAAAAACTAAGTTTTTTAAACAATAAAACTTACAAGACATTAAGTTGTAATACGTTTATTATATAGTATACATTTAAGCTCGTAAGTTTAGCTAGAATAACATTAAATACTCAAGCTTGGTAGTTTTGTTGATGTATTCTACTACTTGTTAATGATCGAGCTTCTTTCTGGCCCTTTGAAAGCATCTACACACAAAGAAGTCCATTCATCTGTGGATGTGTTGTAAATGAAGACATTTTCTTCTTCTGCATCTTTTATCTTGCAAAATTTGACAACTTTTTCGTTTTTGATGCGAAACGTTTCAACCCCCATACCAAATGGAATATTTTTTGGAAACTGCTTTATCGCAGTGAATTTGTTTGAAAAATTGTCAAATACTTCACAAGTTTGCAGTTTAGATCCTCCAATTACATACAATTTATTACCCATTGCTACTGACCCATGATAACATCTTCTTTGGGTCAAATCAGGCATGTATGTCCATCTGTCCAAATAGTGGTCGTACGCCTCAACTGAATTCCTTGTACCATCAATTCCTCCAGTGACGACAATCTTCCCATTAAAAACAACGCACGAGGTACCGAGCCTTTCCTCTAGCATTCTTCCTTTTTCAACAAATGTGTCTTTTTCTGGTTCATAGACCCAGCAGTTGTAAACAAATATATAACCTCGCGCATAATAGTTAACCACCCACACGCCTCCTAGAATGCAAAGTTTTCCCATGAATAGACATGAAGCAAAGTTATCTAGATCAGCGTCAGGAGATACTTTTTTCCAACCTTTTGAGTTTCTAGACAACCATAGGTGGGACCTATTATTAAAAGGTCTCACGCGCATCTGTGCGTAGTAATTGATACTGTGAAACTCTAATAATCTTCCTGATTTTCTATTAATTCAAAATTAAGTCCGTGTTTTGTTCTTTTGCAAAGTTTTGCTTCTCTGACAATCTCACCAGACGGCTTGTCCACGTGAAACATACAAGCAACGCTTTCGTGCATGCCGCAACGGCTTTCATTTTGAACGCTTCCCAAAGACGATTCGGTGCTTTTACTTTTGTGAAACAGTATATGATCAATGTAACTGCAGCACTTTTGGCTTTGAGAGCACAATGGGTTCTTTCTGATAACGTTTTTGATGATTTCAGCAGAAAGCAATGGTAACCGAACCATCTGCAAAAAATCCAACATAAACTTTTCTCTAGTGTTTTCATCATGCTCTATCCAACTAACTATCGCATCAAATACTTCAAGTTCAGAACTTACGTTAAGATCTGATCTTGAAATAAGAAACTTAAAAAGGCTATAGTCAATCAACTTCATTTCTTTTGCTTTTGATAGGCTTACAAAGCTATGTTTTATGAGAGGTATAACGTGTTTTCTTAACATTTTATCGAAAAAATCTTGGAAAGATGCAATAAACAAAAAATATTCTTTTTATCAACCAATGTTTTTAAAAATGTGGAGCAAGTTTTTCTTTTATCCAACTGAATCTTTTCAATTTTGAAACATTGAATGAAGTTTTCGTTGTTCAAACCTGTTTTTGAAAAGATTTCTTAAGCCAATTTTTGAAGTTAAAAGGGTTTATTCCAGATTAATTTTCAAGTAACAAAGTGTATTAAGTTAGTTAATACTATGCTAAATCATTATAAAATTATCAAAAACTATACAAATAAGAGAGACGATCATTTCTAACCCGATCATATTTTGCTCGATCATTTCTACCCTGATCATATCTACCATGATCATTTTTAACCTGATAGTTTCTTATACGATAATTTCTAATCCGATCACTTCAAACCCAATCTAAGCCAATTATTTTCAACCCGAATCTTCTGACCTGAACATATCTAACCCAATCAGAAAGTTTTGTATATTTTCAGACTCTTTTTATTAGGACTTATTAAGAATACTAAAAAAAGTTAATACTTTGTTCTTTTATTAAAATTTGGTTTATATTGTCACAAAAAAGATTTCATACTTGTTGACAATTTTATCTTTTCCATTTACTTTATTGAAAACATTTCAAACAAAAAAGCAAAAACAAAACAGCAGCAATTTAACTTTAATAAAACTTTTAAAAAGAGTATAAATATTTTACTTTTTATCAAAATAAATACAACTACGAGCAATAGCTCGTAAAAAATTCATTGCAGGTCTGTTTTCCCTTTACGAATTATTTCTTTAACGATTGTTTAAGTCAAAAACTTTTTTTTACGGAAAAGTCAGCTGTTTTGACTTTTTTAGTGGTTTGTAAATTGCTTCTACAAATTTCTTGTTAATTTTTTTATACAAGGTTTTACAAGGGTCCTGTTAATTATTCCTAAAATACACTAGTTTACACAAGTAATTTTAAACTATTTTATCAAAGACAAAAACTTCAAATGTAGTTGTTTACTAATCTGGCAATAACTAATACAATAATCCAAAAAAAAAAAAAAAAATTTCATAAGCCAACAAGTTCGTTCGTTAATCTATTTCCGTTTTACTTTGTTATTACTGTTAAAGCGCAAAATTTCTTTATTTACATTTTTTGTTGTTGTTATTATTATTGTTTGTTATAAACTGAATTCTTAGTATCATTTTATTTTAGATATCATGTTTTTTATTATTTTATGTTAATTCATTACTCGAAGAATGACAAACATAGCAAATTCTAGTAAACATTTATACATAAAGTTTTCGTTCCTTATTTTGATACTAATTTAGTTATTATTTGAAATTATGGCAAATATGGCAAATTTTAGTAAAAATCTTCATTTGAAGTTTTTGTTTCGGATAGGATAGTTAAAACTTACAAGTTAACTTAAGAGCTTTTATGAAAAACCATAATATGACTCGACTCAAACGTTGGGCGACAATTATTTTCAATAAAGTTTTGAAATATGAATGAAAGTACGAGAAGTAATGAGCATAGAACTAAAGATTAAGTTAAAAAGTGGCACAGGAGATTAAAGTATGGTAATCATGCGGTAATCCTTTTTTACTTGTGTTTAAGCATTGAAAATAGAACAGTTAAACAAAGTTGAACAATATCAAAGTCAGCAGACTTAAAGCTGACTTTTCGGTAGAAAAATAAAAGTAAATATACTGGTTGTAAAAACCGATAAAAATACTCGACAAAAGGGAAGGAGGAACAGTGATAGAACTTTTACGAGCTGTTGTTTCTAATTTTAATTAGTTTATAAATAGGAACTTTTTTTTTCAAATGTTCTTTTTTCCTTGTAATTTCGTTAGTAGTTTCCTTTTTTTATTCTATCAATAAAGTAAACGTATAAAAAATAAGTATTTCAAAGAAATTACCAGTTTAGTCGTAAATAAAAGAAAAAAAGCAAATCAATTAAATTACAATTCGGATACTATATAAACTTAAGTAAAAGTTTATTTTGAAGAAGATTATCAAGACGAGATTTAATCACCTCGGACTCGTTATATCAATCAACAAGTCTGATTAGGTGTCAGTGACTTTTTGTGCTCTAGATGTAAGTAGAAGTTTAATAATGAAATAAAAACTAGACGGTCAGCCGACATTAAATGATTTTTCAGTTTGATAAATGACATACAACCGTTTTATAAATTTTATTTAGATATGTCATAGACAAAATTTATAGTTTTTCACTAAATAAAAAAGTATTCAAGTTCTACTAATGTTACCTAAAACTTTTTATCTGAGCAGATCTGTGCAAGTTATATAATAGTTTGTATAAGTTTCAAAGTTAAAGTTATGAATTAACCAACTATAAAGTAGTGTTACACTAGGTAACAACTATGCAAAGTTTGAGCTAGATTTACAGCGTAGCTTATAGACTGTAAATTGAAGATTGATCTAAAGTTATAATCTATTTCTATAAGCTACGTTTGAAACAGTTTGTATCTGAAAATTTTAGTTTTAAACATTAGTTTATTTTGTTTACTTACGCTAAAAACATTTAAATTAGATAAATGATAAAAAGATGTGAGTTAAGTATAGTTTTAGCAGTTTACTTTATGAAGTCAAGCAAATTTTAGAAATAATTTGAATATATTGAAAAATTGTTTAGTAGATCTTATGTAATCAAACTAAAAGAAGTTCGGTTTAGGTAGATTGATTAAAAGAATAAAGTAAAAATAATGAAATAAATTGAAATAATATAGCTTAAACTTAATAAAGTAAACTTAAATTGTATATAAAACAACCTAATAAATTAATATGAAAAATGTATATTAAGTAAAATTATTTAAAAACTATGTTTTTTTAACAAAAAATAAATTACTTTTTATTATAAGTACAATTTTTTAATCAGTTTATTGTTTTTTTAAACTCAGTTAAAAGTTATACAGTAAATAAATTTTCATTTATCGGGTTAGAAATAACTGGATTAGAAGTGATCAGGTTACAAATTATCTGGTTAAGTATGACCTGGTTATATTGGATTAAAAATGATCAGGTTAGAAGTGATCGGGTTAGACTGATTTTGAAATGATCGGGTTAGAAATGATCAGGTTAGAAACAAACGGGTTAGATATGATCGGGTTAGAAGTGGTCTGGTTATAAATGATAAGATTAGAAGTGATCACGTTAGAAACTATCAGCTTAAAAATGATCGGGTTAGATTAATCAGTTTAGAAGTGATTAGGTTAGATATGATCGCGGGTTTAAACTTTTGTTTAATTAAATAATATTTATTTCTAATATTGAAAAATCTATAGCATGATTAAAACGGTATATAGTCTAAAACATTGTTTTTAAAAGTTATTATTTCAACCCCTTCTACATTGATAGTATTTTTAAAAGTTTAAAAATTTAAAATTTAAGATTAAATTGCAAGCATCTTTTAAATAAAATAAAGTTAAACATCTACAGTGGACACAAACATCAACAAAAGTTTGCGAGACACCACCAAATTTTGACCTAATTAGGACTAATTAGCCAGACATATTCTAAAAACGCACTTTTAGTCTAATCAAACAGGCTTGAGTGCATTGGCACTGTTTTTATTTTGTAAATACTTGTTATATATAAAACAATGTATAACCTGAGAGTGTTGAATAATTTGAATTGGTGTCGTTAACCACCTTCAATGCATTTTCTTTGAAAATCTCAATTTTTCACAAAAACTTGCCAAATATTGGTGAGTTTCATCTTTTTTGTTTGGTTGGGCTTCTAACGAAACTAATCGATGAGTTTTATGGGAACTTAGGTTCATTATATGTAATATAATGTATCTTAAAAATTTAATGTTGAAATTAAAATGATAAAAAAAATTCTAAATCAGTAGTTAAAAGTTTTCTTAAATCCTGTGCACAATTACTCTAAAAATATTAAAACTTGTTTACAATATCAAAAAACAGACTTGGATAATGTAACTATATAAAAATTTTGAAACACTTTCACAATATATATAAAGATATATACAAATAAATAACTTTCGGAAATTTTATTTAGAAAAGGCTTGTATTTAACATAATGCATATTACAATATTTTCGTGTTTTTATCTTTTCAGATGTCAAGTATAAAAACAAGAGTTTTTAAGAATATAAAATCAAAGTAAATTGCTTTACTTAATCTAATATTAAAATAAATTGTATAAATTTAAGTGACATATAGTATTAAAACTATCTACTAAAGCAAATTTAAGAAGCAAAACTTTGAAAAGGAATTTTATAAAATTCTTTAAAAACAAACTAAAGTTTTGTAAATTGTAATGAATAAATTACATTTATTTTTCTTTGTATAATAAGTAAGAAATATATATAAGCAAAAAATATTGTGGTTATAACAAGTATTTAATAAAAATTAAACAAAACTGAAAAAAAAAACACGTAGTTTAATTAAAATTACATTAATTAAACAACTAATATAAAACACCCTGTTTTAGAAAAAAAGTTGTATATCTCGAAAATAAATTATTGTTTTGCAATACTGCATTAGGTTTTAGAAATATTTTAGTTTTAGTTTTGAAACTACATTGTTTAATGTTTTAAACTAAGGAACAACTAATAAATATTAAAAAATCAAACTGATTTATTTTTATATACTTGTATTATAACATTTTTGAATCTTTATTCTTTATATTCCCTTAATTCCTTTTACTTATATAAATCTTTGAAAATAATCATAACAATAAAAATAAAATCACAAAGTAATGTATATTAACATGTAGGCTAAAACAAATACTTTACCTTTCCAGTAATTACTTAATTTAATAGTTCTAAACACTAACTTTATGCTAAAATACATTATAAAAAAAAGAAAAAAATACATCCATATAATCTATCAATGTTTTTTTTTTTGATTAGTAAGTATTTGTAAACTTTTTTTTTAATACCTATGGTTGCCACTGATCAAGCTGAGAAAAATTTCCTGACTTTTCTTGACTTTTTACCAAAATTTTTCCTACTTTTCTAATTTAAACTCTTAAATTAAACTTATTCTAAAATACATAATGTAACACTTGAAACTATATAAAGCTTTCAATCCAATTTTAATACAGGTTAAAAACAACAGTTTTTTGCTGAATTTTATCATCAAACTTCCAGTACATCACTTAAACCATCTGTGTATGATTGATGTTTGTAATAAACAGCTCCATCAGCAAAATACTTGTATTATTACCTTATAAACACAGCTTGTCTTAAAAAAGACACATTTTTTTAGCATTTCCTAGCACAAATGTATCTAGCTAGATAAACAAACGACATATAAGGAACATTTACAATTAAAACCTTAAATTAACTTTCACAACTAAAATCTTAAAACAATAACAAATTTTTACAGTTGAACCTTAAAACAATAAAGAACACAATTTTTTAGAATTTCATAGCATAAATGTATCTAAATCAGGGTTTCCCAAACTCATTTACTAAATCGCCCCCTTTTCAGTAACTTGAAAAAAAAATCGCCCCCCACGATTTTACAAAGTTGTTTTTCTTTTAAGTACAAATTTTTGAGCTAAAAAAAGTTGTGTTCGAAATGTAATTTAGTCTTGTACTTCTTACGCACGCACTTTTGTGTTCAAAGTAGTTTACAGGGCTTGAGAAAATAATTTACCGTTATTTTCTTAGAAGCCCAGTAAAGTGTATTAAATTACTTAATTATTAAAAAGTTTTGAGTAATCTGTAATCAATCCTGTTTAAATATGATCTGTTTTGAAACTATTGAAACTTTTAGGTCAGTGGTGGACAACTTTTGTAGTCAGCAACTCATATTTACTAAAAAATATTTACTATTTTCAACTCGTTAGAAAATGTAATTGCGGGCTGCATGATTTAGAAAAATTACAAATAAGAAAATTAAAAAACTAGAGCAAAATTGTAATAAAATTATTTAGTATTATTGTGATCTAGGAAATACTTTTGTGAACTGAAAACGAAATGAAGGCGTATATCAAAATATTAAATATCAAAAAACTAAATTTTATTTATTTTGCACAAGTATTTTTCAATTTACTTAGCGGGTCGAAATTCGACTGGATCTGCGACTGGATCTGAGCCGTACGTTACCCACCTGAAATCTTAACTTAAAGCTGACATTTTAATAACATCTCATATAACAAATTTCGGACATTTAGAAGTTAATACTAAGTAACTTATTTAAGCCGCACAAAATACTTAAATTACTTTATAAATAGGCTTTTTTAAAATATCTATACCAGATATATAAAACTATAAAAGAATTAATAGTTTATTTTACACTTAATGAAAAAAATATTAAAACATTATTTCTGATCTAGTTAAAGGAAGTTTGACCGACTGGTTGATTATATCACATGAAAAGTGGTTTCATAAACAGCTTCAGTTAATGCAGTAAATTTACTAATTTCAATGCTAAGATATATTGTAAGCAAGTTAGTTGTAAAATTAAAAATTTAATTTTTAACTTTTTAAACTATTTGTTTCGTAGTAGAATACCATTAAATAGTATTTGACTCGGAATAATCTTTAGGGAACTAAACCTTAATTCTAACAATTTTTTTTCTTTATTTAAATTCAAAAAAAAAATCCAATGTTTTACAGTTAATTCTGTGATCAGAAAGTAATCAATTAAAAAAAACTTTTAATTAGGTTTTACTTTTGTTTGGTAACTGTAGCAGTCTTTTTGATGGCTTATTTAATTCTGTTTAAAAAGTTTTTTTTTTTAGCTGTTAGCCGACAATAATTTAACAGAGGAAAATAGTGAAACACTAAAATCTAGTGTTGAAGTATTAAAATAAACTAAGTATATTCTAATTGCTAATATATATTGAATTAAGATAAAACAAAAAACAGTTGTATTGATAGTTTAAAACTCCTTATATTATAATAAACTTTTGATCAATAATAAATAAAGTTAGAAAATAAAATTGTGTTTAAGAAACTTTTATATGAAAAAGTAGAAGTCATTTCAAATAGAGACCTCAAATTTATACTCTTTTAAAACCAAAAAAATCTTTTTAGAAATAAAAACTTTATTGGTTGTCAAAATATTACAATCAGATAACAGTTTTATAGTGATATAAGTTGTATACAGATTAAACTAGCAATAACAAAAACCTGTCAAATAAAGGTCTTTCAAACAAATATTCTAATCACTATGCTATAAAAACTTTTAGTGTAATGTAAAACAACGAATATCAACTACAAAATTAACCAGGTCAAAATAAAATTATTAAAATCTTTAAAACATAAACCATTTAATAAATATAGTAGACTTCCGCTTGAGTTCGCACTTAGAAAAAAATCAAAAACTGCAAACTCAAAAAACTATTACCATATTTTTTTTTACAAAACGACAAATTTCAATATGTTATATGCAATGATGTTATGAATAAACATGAAATCCACTAAAACATAAAACAAACTTTTATAAAAAAAAGATCTATATAAGCTATTAAATATTATATATATATTTTGTTTTATTAACATTTAGTTAGTAATAGACTTTACTTTAGTTAAACTTAAGAAAATATAAATTTGCACTTTTTTCTGGGTAAAAAGTGCGAACTTAACAGGAAGTCTACCGTAAATAATATTTATTAGGCATTATGCAAACCTGTTGTAGACAAAATAGCTTAATAAAGTTGTTATTATAAAAAGACCTCTTAAATACAATACAAACCAGGTTAAATAAGAAATACTTCAAAAGATCAAATAAAATTAAAAAACTTTCATAAAATAATGTCTGCTACTGAAGTCTAATATAATGTGAAGGATGAGGAATATGACTGCTTGCAAGATTTTCTAATCTGATTCTTAATTAGTAAAATATAGCGTTAAGTCACCTGCTTTATAAATATATAGATTAGACCTTTTGCTCAAGATGTTGATAACTGAAATGAAAGCTTTCTCAACAACATAGCTAGAAGGAAAAGCTATAAACAACAATCTAAATTCCTCTAAAATGATTGGATACTTTTGCCTTAGTTTTTGTTGAGTCCAAAAGCTTTCATACCGTTCTTTGGAAGAATTTACTTTAAGTTCAAGGTCAGTTTGTAAGTCTGAGAAGGTTTCCTGTAAGTGGTTTACTTCAAAAGTATTTGCCTCGAAGGGATCCTTACTTTTATCTATATGATAGCTTTTTTGTGTCAAATCTAAATTTTACTACTTAATATGTTAAAATTGTTAAAAATTCCAGATTTTTTCCAGGTTTTTTTTTTGCTTAAATTGTCAAATTCTAGGTTTTTCCAGGTTTCTAGGTAAATTGGCAACCCTGTATAGTTTTATTTCTTAGTCTAACTTAGTGACTTTTCAAAAAGCAACTGGAAATATCATGAAGTGATAGTTAGTAATAAATAACATAGATTTTTACAAACCATTTATAATCCCAAATAACATATATGTCAGGTTATAAAATAGTGAGAGGGATTCCAATCGTCTATGATATATGCAATTGTCAAATATAGAAATATTTAAATGAAAATATAGTATTTACTTGAAAGTAGGAGTCATAAGCACTAGATTTTTTTCTTTTTTTTTTTATAAATAAAATAAACTTTTTTGTTTAAGTTTTACCTCAGGGTCAAATAACTAATAGCAAGCTAAAAATAGTAAAATAGCAAGAAAAAAAGGAAAATCTAATGACAACCCAAAATTTTAAAATCGCCCCCTTTTCGCCCCCTTACTAGTTATCGCCCACCCTTTCGCCCCCTTACTAATTATCGCCCCCCAAAATACTAAAATCGCCCCGAGGGGGGCGATATCGCCCACTTTGGGAAACCCTGATCTAAATAAACGAAACGACATATAAGGAACTTTAACAATTAAAACCTTAAATCAATAAGGAACTTTCACAACTCAAACCTTAAAACAATAACGAATTTTTACAGTTAAAACATTAAAACAATAAAGAACTTAATCAAATACAGTTTTTTTTTAATGTGTGTACTAAAATTTATTTTCTCCGTTTGTTTATTAGCATTTCAACCTCTTCAATATACACATTAACTTGTTACATAAAATACTAAACTAACTGCTTAGTTATAAAGAATTCAATTATTTACTTAAACAAAAAACACTTTGATTCTAAAATTATGCTAGATAAACTTTTGTGTATATATCACAGTTTCACTATGAAAGTGTCCTTGCTACAGATCATCAATACTAAAAACTTACAAAATCTGCTTATCTAAGTAGGGTACTTGTTCATTATGTTAATAGAAAATTTTAGCAGTTTTATAAAGGATATTTTACTAATTTATACCAGGTGAAGAAGGCATTGGAAATAAAATTAAATATTTTTGTAAATTTCTAGGAAAATTTTGGAATTTTTTTCTGACTTTTATAGATTTTTAATTAAATTTCACTATTTGAAGGCTTTGAAAAACAAGGAATTTTATAAATCTAAACTGACAAATCTGACTATTTAAAAAATTTCATCAAATTTCCCAACTTATCCTGACTTTTTTTCAAAACCCCCTATTTTTTCCTGACTTTTGTAATTTTTAAAAATCTATCCTGACTTTTCCTGATTTCCTGACCGAGTGGCAACCCTGTACTGGGCAGTTAGCACCTAGTAAAAACTTTACATAAAAAAATTATGATACCATATAACTTATCTAAACAAAGGTAATATATTGAATACTATTTTTTGTGAGTTTCTTAACTATTAAAAAAAAAAGTTATAGAGCCGTTTTGGATTTTATTTCTTTATCAGATTTAAGCCATTTTTTCTATTAATTGTACAAGTCAGGGACAAATTTTGTAACTTTAACCAGTGATCTTCACATGTGCGCACCATGATTAGTAGAGTGTCAGAAATGAATAAATCTGAATATAAAATAAGCATCTAGTTAATTAAATTGAAAACTATTTAATGACCTAATAGTTTTTGGACAACATATCTGCAATTTATGAATACAAAACTTCTAATTTAAACTATACTACATTTAGATTGGCTAAATTCTTGTACATTTACCGGACATTTTTTTACTTCGTTTACAAAAAAAAAAATAGCGGAAAATTTTGTCTTTTGATTGTTTTAGTCTTAGTCATAGATAATAAAATTCAACACTTTTAATAAAGTGAAAAAAAAATCGGTAACCTGGGATGGCTCTAGGCCGAAATAAAATAGAAATTAAATAAAAAATAAAAAAACTTATTGAATCAAAAGTCTCTGTATATGATAAAAAAATAACTTGTGTTTTTAAACTAGTTTCAAATGTTGAACTTACAAGTGTGAAAAAACTAGATAAAAATGATGTAAACACAATGGTAAACCAAATTTGCCATTCTTTAAAACAAAATTTGAACAATTTGATTTTTATTGTAATTAGTGTAAAAATATAAAATATATATCATCAACCAAGTTTGAATACTAACAAAAAAACTAATATTAAAACAAGCATGAGATCAATAAAATACTTTATAAAGTTTTGCATAAAAAATCAAATATCCTTTTAAATGCGGCACAAACAAACTCAAACTGACAATTGATTGCCTGCAAATTTTTACGTTAACCTTAACTTCAAACTAAAAATAGATCCAATAACGTGTACTTTAAAAACCTTGAGGAAATTTTTCAAAAACCAGTTGCAACCCTGAGTTAGGGGTAAAAATATGTTGTTTTAGATAATAAATTTGTTTTGTATGCGACAATGCACGATATTAGATTTGCTGAAACAGAAATGGCTTGCCTGTACATGTTCTATTTTTAATTAATTAAGTTACCCATATGCAGTTTACTTTACAAGTATTACAATTTTCATTCTTTATAAATATGTTGAGTTGACTTCAATTGTAAGGTTTTAAGATAAAAAAGATAACAATTGAGTATGTTTTACTAACTGTAAAAATGGTTACTAAAATATGCTTAATTAACTCTGTTTTTTGGTAAATTATCTATTTAAACCTAATTAAAAGATGAGTCAATTTTTTTTGAAGTTCTTTCTCTAAATCTTATAACAAGTAAATTCAATGTATGTATATATATATGTACATACAATAACTACAACTTTTATAAAAAAACCTTTTTTTTATGCACTTATGTTTAAAGTGCTATATGTCATAGTTTTTTTTTTTAATATTTGGCCAAAAAGTTAACAAAATTAATGCTGCCTGATTATAATTGAAAATTTTCAAAATAAATACATGCTACTTTTATAAGCAAGTTTATGACTTTCTGTTTAACTATGGTCGCTTTGTTTGTAATTTATATTATTATAAACAATAATATTAAAGTTAATAGTTCTTCAAGTTACATTATGTTTGTGAAAAAAATTAGTTTAAAAAACCTTAAAGTAATTAAGTTTTTATTCTTTTCAAAAGTTATGCTCGAAAATTTTTTTATTTAATTTCTTTAGCATAATATAATTACGAAAAGTTTTACAAAAGCTTTATAAAAAAATTAAACTAAAAATTTCTAATAAGTTTTATAATTATAAGATAAGTAGAAAACGTTTTTACAGTTCTAGTTTTAAGAAACACAAACAGTGAAATTCAAAAATATTTAAATTTAGTATTTTTAAAATTAAACACTTGTTGTAAATGTTGTTGATATACTTTTTTAAACAGTAAATTTTAATTTTAGAACTTATTTTAACTTTCTATTGTTTAAATTTGCTGCAACAAGAATTTTTTTTATCTCATGTAATACAAAATAGTTAATCAAAAACTCTAAAATTTCATTTACAGTTTACAGTAAAAACTTTTGTTTTTTTAAAGTTTAATGTCTACTTAAAATGTTATAGCACGGCGCGGATGTTTAAAACATACAATTTCTATGCTTAATCTTTAAAACCTAAATTAATGAAAACTGTCTCTTCTACTATTAATAAAGATACTATCGATTTATATTTAGTACAAGGACTTGATTTTTCTTTCAAAATTACGTAGCTAAAACTTCTTTGAAATAAAGACACAGAACTTTTTAACTGTTTTAATAACCCTGTTGATTGAATATTCATAAATTTTTTGAAACGAGTTTATAACTTTCACCGATGTTTATAATTCCGAAGTGCTTATATTAACATATGTTATAAATTTTTGTATTTTTTTGCAATCAATTAGTTTTTTATCAGACTCTAAACATCTTAAAAAACCCTTTATAAGGTTTAAACGTCCTTAAAATTATGATTTTAATTTACTTTTAATTAAGCAAATTTATATTCTTTACATTTATAATTATTTTCTTTGTTAGTGTTTGTTTAAGTGTCTTAGAATTTAATACTTTGGTTTAACTTTACACTGTAAAATATAAAAGTAAAATTTATAAACTTATTTTTAATTATCCGAAACTCTATTTGCTCAGTTTATTTTAGTGAAGAGCAGAACATAAATATCTCTTTCACTCTCTGAGAAAAGTTGTAATTATGAAATTGAAACATAAGTGTCTCTTTTATGTTACTTCATAAAGTATATAACATTTTCGTTATATGTTGATATTTTTTTTGCATTTAAAATTAAATACTTGATTTTTATGTTTTATTTATTGCTTATTTGCTTTGTAATTATAAAAAAATTAATTAAAGTAAACCTTCTCTTTTAATTTTTTCTAAAAATATTTTTGCATTAAATCTGAACTGCATAAAGGCTGTTGACTGTGTCTTTAATTATAAAAAATGTGTTTTAGTAAAAGTAATTGCAACCAATTGAAAGAAAACTATCTACTTAACAAGAAACAGAAAAAAGTAGACTTAACTATAATAGTTTCATAACAGTTTTCATTTAACAAAAGATAACGATAAACTATCTATATCAATTTTAGAATAAGAATAAGTAAAGACATCTCATAAAAAGAGAATAAGGTTAATAAGTAGCTCAACTTCTAACTTCTTATTTGTTCATTTCTATTAAAATAAATATTGATTATGTAGTAAGTGTAATAATATCGAGACTGATAAACCATTTGTATAAAAAAGCACCGTATTTTCAATCCAATTATTTTGAATAAAACATGCATTGGGATATTGCTTTAATAAAGAAGTCTCAAATATGTCAAGTAATTTTGTGTGAACAACTTCGTTTGTTGAGATGCTGGTTATATCAAAAGCTTTATACGATTTATAACTGAAATTCAAAACTGTAATCTTAAATGCAAAAAAAAAAAACAATTTATACAAAAATTTTTCGATTTTTTTCCGTATTATCAGGTGCACTATCAAATATCAAATATTTTATTTTTCTAAGTGTCCCTGCTTTGTTCGTCTGCTTTTGATTTTTTTGACGGCAAAAGCAGATCCTGAAACATAACTGGCCCCTAACACTATAAGTTCGCTCTTAAAAAACTTTTAATTAACTATTTTATGTTGCGAATAAGAAAGATTTGCTTTAGCTTGTTAAAAACTTGTTCTAACCTTTCAAAACTGATTATCCGTTAACAATTATACTTATCCAAAGTTTCTTTTAATACTGCTTTAAGGCTAAAATATAACTTTAAAGAAAAATTTTTTTATTATATTTCGGAGTTAATCTAAAACAGCTGATAGTGAGATGTTTTTGATTATTTCCTGATTAAAATAGTCAATTAAGTATGCTGAGGTTGAAATAGATTCTAAATAAAATTGAAACAACCATTAACTTATATGTAGTATAAGCGTTCAAACTTCTAAGAGCGTCATTTACACAAAACTCTAATTTTTGTGTCGTGATTATTTGGCAATAGAAGAACTTATAACAATTTCAGTTTCATTTGAGAGCCGACTTTTTAATTAGACATTGTTATGCTATAATTCAACAACCTTAACAGGTTTTTTTTTTCAATCATCTTATATTTATTATAGGTTATAGATTTGATGGTTATAACATAGTTGAAAAATTAAAATCTGCCAAAACTTATAAATCTAGATTATATTATTCTTCTGAATGAACTAAAGTAAGTTGTTTTCTTTTTTTCTGTAAAGTTTTTTTTTTAATTTTCATATCCAACTTAAAAACAGATTATTTCCAAACCATTTTGTCATTTTTAAAGTTTGAAACAGAATACATTTTCAATCGGTAGTACTTAAAGTATAACAATGTGACAAAGTATCTAATACTTCAAACTTTAGTGAAAATATATTTGACGTTTTCAAACTTATTGTTTTAACTAATCAGCTTATTAACCTCAAAAGAAAAGAAAATTATTTTCTTCGAGAAAAAATCAGTCATATTTTGTTTTTTACTTTGAAGCAGCTTTCATATAAATTTTAACAATTATAACTTTTTATACTCTTTTAATAAAACTCATTCAACTCTTAAACAAGTAAAAAAAAAATCAATTATTAACTTTTTGACCTAAACTAGTATGTTTATCATTTACACTATAGGGCTTTTATATGATTAAAGTCTATGCAGCACACTAAACAGCAAAAAAGATGTGCATCGAAGTTTTAATTTATTCTACCGCTTGTAGTACGACAATGTAAGTTTTTTTGAACTGTTTAGTAATCCAGAATATTTGGCGTAAATTTCACAAATTCCAGACCTAAGAATACCATTGTAATTTTCAAATATCCTGTCAATTATGCTTTAAACCGTTTTCGCTCTTAATTACGTTAGAATGTTTAGTGTAAACTTCAAAACAATAGTCGCTCAAATACCTATTTTATACTTTGTGTCTATCGTCAATTATGATTTCTAAATGTAAAATAGCAAAGCTGTCGTCTGTGTTCTTAAAAAATCAATAATCAAAAAAGTAAACAAATTACTAAAGCTAAATTCGACTTCAGGCTTTAAGTACATATTGCTTGAAAGTGTGTGCAGTTTAAAAATACTTGCATCCAACAAAAAACATAGTGCACATTAGTGTGCATGGGTGCACACCAGTAGCGCCGCTTGGTTTTTTATGTCAGGAGAGTGAAAAATTTACAATAAATACAAAATCCTAAGTTTTATATTTTTTAAACTTAAGTTATTAAGATAAAAACACTAGAATTACAATAAATCTTTTGTAAACAAAACTTAATTAAAATATAATACGTTTGAATTAATATAATCTATTAGTAATATTTCAAAGTGTTTCAGAGATATCTAAAGCTAATTAAAATATAAGTTTATTTTGCGTCATTTAACTTTAAAATATAGTTCGTAAAACAATAACAACTCTGGCTTTAGTCAGAAGACAATAACTAATTGAAAAGTTTTGCCGATTTGTAACAAATTATATACTTTACTGCTTTTCAAATGATCGCCTTTGGGCGTTATAAGACTGTTTATCAAATCACTTAAAAAAAACCAAAACAATGTATGTTTTTGTGCTTAGGCAGCTATCAGTGTGCAAAAAGTGTATTATATTTTACGATCTGTATTAATTATTAGTTAAAATCAAATTTCAATTTTTAATCCTGACGTTCATAAAGTGTAAGAACATTTTGTTTAATTGCAGAACACTTATGTCATTTATTGTGTTTATTTTCGCAGACTTTTTCTACTACTAATATGGCTGTTTTGTCACTAGAACAAATTCACTTCATTAAAGAAGTTGTATATATTAAGTTTTTTTTCTTTTATTAATTACTAAGTTAAACCCAAAGAGTCAGGTGAATTCAGGAAAAATCTTAAGAGTTAAACGCTCAAAGTGTTTGACCCATAAAAAGGGGCCAAGCTCCCCTAACTGAAGATTCAGGCTGGGGTCCTTATAGATCTACTTATTTAAACAGAAGATAAAAGCTGCTCTAACACTTTGTAGCGAATGATTATTTAAGTTTTAAAGTTAGACTTAAAATCAGAGCCCAAATTTTTTAATGTTTAGCAAAGGAGTTTTTATTGATAATTAAAACTAGAACCCCGAGTTTAAATAAATGCCATAAATCCATAAAACAACTAGTATGTGTGATACAAAAAAAGTGAGCTAAAGTGAGCAACTTATTAATAAGTGTCAACCTTCTTTTTTTGTTATCTTCCTACTTAAGTTAGCTTACAATTTTACAATATTAGAAAAAAACTACAGTCATAAAACAACTTAATCAGAAAAAAAAGAATATTTATTGCCTAAAACAAGCATTACATCTTATCTTCAAAACTATTTAGATAAAAATGTTTAAATATTTTGTCTTTTATTCTTTGCTTTTCTATCCAACATAACTCGCTGCCTTTTTCGATTTGCCTTTACACGCGGTACCTGCTGAAAATGTTTGAAGAATATAAAAAAACAACTTAAGCTTGCTCAACTTTATTTAACTTTTACTGCACCAGTAAATTTGTTTATGAAGTACTTAACTTAAGGGAGACAGTGTTCCAGAAAAAAAAAGATCTGAGTAGTATATAAACATTTTTTTTATAAAATATCTCATTCTTGAGTAATTGTGTGGCGACTTGCTAGCATCAATCTAGCAACCATACCTTAAACTTAGATAGCACAGAAATATTTATAATAAATCTATTGTACTACTGCCATAAAAGTTAAGTTCTTGTTTACATCAAAACTTGTAAAAATCAGATTTTAGTGGAACAAATAGTTTAAGTAGTTTTACTGTATGCACTTTCTTGTTATTTAAACAATATGGATTAATCAGATAGTAACAAATTATGCCTCTCTAAGCTAATATTTGGCTCTTTGTGTGTTTTAGCTCAATAACAAATAATGTAAAAGAAGCAGTTAAGCTTTTTTAAAATTAAAGTTTTTATTTGTTTATGACTAAACTATGCTGACAATTTTAAGTCTCTTTCAATTTAAATTTTCTAGTAGATATATTTTTCGTTAATGAGTAAAACTTTATAGGAATACTATGGCCTGTAAGTTATTTCTTTCATTTTCATTTTGCCTACAAAGAATTTTTTACTAAATATGACTTGTTTTTCACAACAGAACTTTTACACCTGGCTTAAAGTGGTAATTATTTTCTAATTTGGTTATATAGTAAAATCCTGATTCAAGTGTTAACCAATACTGGTTTCTGTAATTACCTTAATACAGTTTAAAGAAATATGTTTCAATCAATATTTATTTTGGCCATCATTAACAATGTTGAGATGTTTCGCGCCATTAATAATAAATACATAAGTTAGAAAAACGTATGAATTAGAGTGCTCAATACATAAGAGCTTAATTATTAAAGTTTTATTCAACGATTGTTACTTTAGCTGACACTTTTTCTTAAAGGATCTTCATAGCTTTTTAAGTAACAATAAAAAAACACGAAGATTTCAAATATATACAGTAAGATCAATTAAGGAGAAAGTAATTAATTAGTCATTGTAGTTTTATATTAAGTAAATATAAGAGAAATTAATTAGGTGATAAATGAAAACTAAGCAAAAACACTCGTCAAAATAAAACAGTACTTATAGGTAAGCTAAGTAAAGTTATAATCGTTGAATAAAACTTTAATAAACAATAAACTTTACCACACGACCATCAACAACAGCATCCGAGACAACCTATGACCGATTTCGTCTTGATTGGGACTCACCAGGCAGGCATAGTCGCGAGACACCGCTGTTGGGAACGTTCAAGCAGGCTTAAGTACATGTGCACTGAAGCGACCGGGTAAATTCCAGAAAATGGATGCTGTTGTTTGTGGTGGTGTGGAGAAGTTAACTATATATATTTGTAAACGCGAAGCATCTCAACTTTATTGATGATGGCCGAAATAAATACTGTTTAAAACTTGTCAAACAAGCGTAAACTATAGTCTTATAATAAGCTGACAATGTCTTAGACGTTGAGCTGTGAAAGATTTTGCTGATTAAATTTTTTGGACTTTAGCCACAAACGGTTGCTTCAGTGCATATTTATTTAAGCCTGCTCGTTTAGATCTCAACAGCGGTTTTTCAAGAATATGCCTGTCTGATGAATCTTAATAAGGACAAAACCGGTCTTACTTGTCTCAGAAGCTGTTGTTGTTGGTCTTGTGGTGAGATTCATTATTTAACAAAAGTAAACTTAGATTAAAATAAATGAATGTTTTTTTTTCAGTTTATTTACTCTTTGTTAAGTGGGGACGAGTTCAAACGAACTTTTTTATTTACGGCGTCACTTTTGGAAGGAGTCAGTTTTGCACGTATTGAAGTTTTAGCACGAAACGTCACTTTTGCTCATTTGACTTGTTTAATCACCTCTACAATCGTCAACCACTGCTTACCAAACCGACAGAAGGAACCGCTTACCTACCAAGGGTAAAAGTTAGGTGTAACCATAGACAGTAAACCGCTAAATTTAAACTCGCGCTAAACTGACACCTTGCAAAATTGACTATTCGTGCAAAAGTGACTATTCGTGCAAAAGTGACTACTGGTGGAAAAGTGACGCCGAACCTTGTTAGGTATCTGGTAAAAACTAACAAAATTATTTTAAACAAAAAAAAAACATTTGAAAATTACTTTTGATGATTGATTAGTATTTAAATTAATAAATCTTCTGTACTTATAGTGTAACTTATATCTCTTACCTAAGGTTTTTATTAAAAAGAAAATATTCAAGTTAATTCTTATTTCCTTTTACTATTAAACATATGAACTTTTCAAATAAATGTTTGGTAACACAGTTACCACAACTTGAAATAATTTTATGATTAAAAAAAAATATTTAATACCATGAAAAGATTAATAAAAATAAGAGTTTCTTTGTAAGAAAAAATAATAAAATAATGATCATGAAAAACAAACTTTTTTTGAAGACTGCATGTAGTTTCCGTCGCTTGCAAACGCAAACACGCTGTCGCAAATTTCAGGCAGATCCACTCCGTCGTGCCATTGATCCGTGTCCAAATTATAAATTTCCACGGAATCCGTCGTTTCAATCTTTTCATCATCATCATATTCCTTCTGCCCTCCCAACGCGTACACGAGGTTGCCCACCCTGCAAACTCCGAAGTTCCACCGCCTCCGCTTCATCGGCGCCACCAGAGTGAACTCGTTCGTGCGAGGCGAGTACATTTCCACGCTGCTGAGCTCCCCCGCGTCTTCGCTGCACCCGCCGAAGACGTACAACCTGTCCTCGTACACGACCGCCTCGGCGCTCTCTCTCGCCTCCTTCATTGTGACGGGCGACGTGATCCGGTTGTCGGACACCGGGTCGAATATCACAACGGTGTTCAAGGTCTCGTCGTGGGCTCCGCCTCCGATAAGCCACACTTGGTTGAGGTACTCCACCGCTGTAAACCTGTAGTGGTCGACCTTCAACCCCGTTTTCCTCCACTTTTTGCTCATCGGGCTGAACAACCTGCTTTCTGCGTGGCGGTCAACCAGCAAAATTTGGCTTTTGAAGACACAGGCACAAACGCAGCTGCTGTCTTCATCAGATTCAAATTGGTGGTACTCGTCTTTTTCTGAATGGAACAAGACTTCTTGTCCATTTTTTGAACTGGGTCCCAAGTAATAATGGTTGTTATTAATTTCCAAAAAATCATCGATTAGACGCATTGGCGGGTTTCTGACAGGAAACCATTTCTTTTCTTTTATGAGGTATTCCCAGGTTACTAATAATTTACTGTTCTCCCCATAAGCATGCACAACAATTGACTTTCCTTTGTCTATAAATTTTTATATTTTGATAAATAACAATCATAAGGTATTTCTAATTCTATAAAAGATAATTTTAGTAAAACTTTTTATTTCATTGTTTGAAGACAATACAATACTACAAGTGTTAACTGTTGAGTTTTTTTGGAAATTAAAGTAGTTGTTGAAACATAAATTAGTTGAATTAAAATACTCATTGTGTGGCTTATTGAATTACTGCTTCTAACAGACTATGTGTGTTTTTATAAGACTTAAAATAACTATTATAATTAATAGAAATTAAAACTTTAAACGAAAAATAACCATAAATACAATTTTGTTAGTTACATATCTGGGGTGCACGACTATTCAAATAAGGACAATTCAAATTCCAAAAATTCAAGTTCTTAAATAAAAATTGATTTGGCCATAACTAAAAAAGTAATGTATATTTTCCAATATAAAAAATACATATATATGTTTTATGAATATCTACATGAAAGGTTTTTCTTTTTGTAAAACAATAAATATTTTTTAAGATATGGCTTAATAATAAAGATAATAAAGTAAAAAACATAGGTATTTTTAGTAATTTTAAAATATCTTTAAAAATATCTAAGACTTTGCAAAAAAGAAAAAGTGGCTTGTAGATTTTATTAAGATCTACATATGTATATTTTTATTTTTTTCAAATATATGTTACTTTTTGAGATATAGTCTTTTAAATGTTTTTTTTTAAGAATTTGAATTGTCGGAATTTGAGTTGTCCGAATTTAAATTGTCATGTAACCACATATCTGATAGAAACTAATAATAATAACAAGACGTTCATATACCAAACGTTTGTTAGTACTACTACAGTTTCACTGATTTAAAGCAGATCTTCAGGTACAATATTTAAACGACGATCTAAAGCACTTTAATTTTATATATTAAGAAAGGTAATTAGAGGTGATTATTAATATTAAAGCTAATAAGTATTTTTAAGTATTAGTGAGTTCTAGGACAAAAATTTATCTAAAATACAACAAAAATAAGCATTTACGACGAAACAAAAACTATAAAAAAATTAAAAAGTCGATATGAAAGACAAAAATTATTAATACAATTAAAAAAAACGAGATTGAATATGAATAGAATGATTTGAAATGGGAGCAGCGAGCTAAAATTGAAATAAGTAGAATAGAAAATATGTAATGTTTTTTTTTCTAAATTAAAGGTTCAATGTTAGAAAAAAAAAGTGCTATATAAAAGTTTTAAAAGTGCTGTTTTACCAGATGACAAGTTTCAAATAAATAATAAAATCGTTATTTTTAGATTAACTAACAAATAATTTGTTTATAAAAAATAATTGACTCGACAGCAAGGTTTCTAAAATAAATCTAAAAAAAAACAAGCAAAATTTAATTAAAAATTGAGTAATTTGCTTTAGAACGTATAAAATTTTCAATACTACTGTTTTTTTTTACCCAGGTGAGTTACCCTTAGTTGCCTGAGTTGTGACAATAAATAATTATTGGACAGGTCTTGTTTGAAAAAAAAATTAGAATAAATAAAAAATAGAAAATTTTAATCTAAAATAAAACGAAGCCGTATTCGGGATTAAAAAAAAAATCAGTTAACTATCATTTCAGACAGTTCAAACACTTCGAAAATTCAAAAGGATAACGAAATTGAGAACAAACAAAGTAAAGAGAATGACAGTAAAAGTATCTATTAGTGTTCAAAATTCAAGAACATTTTATGTTCAAAAAAGAAGATTTAAAACTATTTCAAACGGAAAAAGTTTCACTTATAAAACCAGCAAACTTAAGACAGCTTCCAAAATGTTACAGTCAAGTTGATAAGCAAAAACAAACAAAAAGGTTTTTGTAACAGAAACACGATCTCACCTGCGCTTTGAACGGCAGCTTTCATAGCGGCATTTTCTTCCTTCACAAAGTACAGCTCGTTTTCACACTGCTCCACCTTCCGCTCCAACTTTTCCACTTCCCCCCCGCCGTTCGGGTATATCTTCGGCACGACGCTCCCCAGCGTGATTGCGGCGCGGCAGTCAGGGCACGTCGAGCTGCTGACCAGCCACTTTCGCAGGCAGTCGTAGTGGTACAGGTGGCCGCAGATGGTCACGCAAACTTTCTCCACGCTCGGTTTGTTGTCTTCGTGGCAAATTGAACAAAGCGACGTCATGCTTGAACGACCTTATAAAGTTTTACACCTGAATAACGATTTAGTGTACTTTGTAGAAAACTTTCAAGTAAATTATTTAGATCTTGATTATTGTTTGAACTGTATCATTAACTTGTCTTTTCATTTCAACAATGTGTTAGCTAGGTAATTTTTAAAAAGCAAAATCAAGTCCTTGTATTAAATTTAAATCGATAGTATCTGTATTAATATTAGGATAGACAGTTTTCAGTTAACAAACTTAAAAATAAATTGCGCCTAGAAATTGTATATCTAATTATCTACGCTGTGCTATAATTTTTTTAATAGACTTAAAATTTCAAAATAAAAGTGTTAATGTAAATTATGAATGAAATTTAAAATGGTATTTGTATAAGTATTTACCTAGAATAACTATGTTTTGTATTACAGACTTAATCATTCTTGTAATTAGTTTGTGAATAAACTCAACCAAGAAAGATATATTTATTTATGATAAAGTCTTTGTTTCATTGAATCAACAATGCCTGTGATTAAATGCCCTCTTGAGAGTTGCACATATGAAACACCAGACGTCGATGCTTCTGTGGTTGCTTCTTTGCTTATCATTCACAACAACGTTCACATTTATGCAAATTCTTCAAAACCAAAGCCTCCAAAGATGGACCGTCCTCGAATAGGGACAGACTGCAATGAAGAGGGTTGGAATATATTTGTACAAAAGTGGACTATTTTCAAAGATAGCATGGAGATGACAGAAGTAGTAAAAGGCCGTCAACTGTACCAGTGCTGTGAGGAAGAATTAGGCGATGCTCTTCTGAAGGGTCATGAAGATGTAGTAAATTTAAGTGAGCAAGAGCTTTTAAGGATGATCAAGCAGCTTGCAGTTATTCCTGTTTCAGTTGTTGTACGACGATCAGACTTTCTTAGTGCAAGACAGGATTTGACTGAAAACACTAGATCATTTGCTGCACGTTTAAAGGGAAAAGCCAGTACATGCTCGTACACATGTAAATGCCCAAAGGATGGCTGTAGTCAAATGATAGATTTTACAGACATAATTCTAAAAGATGTCATGGTAACAGGTTTAGCTGATGAGGATATCCGTAAAGAGGTACTAGGATGGGAAAATCTAGATGAGAAAAATGTCAATGAGACAATCGGTTTTATTGAAGGTAAAGAGATGGCACGTGATGCAATGTCAAAACCCGCTGTTACAGCCTCAGTTTTCTCATACAAATCCTCAAAGAAAACCACACAAAAACCAAGTGGTAAAATAACTTGTGGCATATGTAAAAAGTCAACTAATAAATTTGTTTGGAGCAGTAAAAGTATGAGGTATATTGAGTGTTTTGTCTGCAAACAATGCTGGATAAAGTCCCGTAAAAAAGTTTATCAAAGTCACCAAAATTATGCTGATGAGTCAAATGCACTTGTAGTTGGTGGATTGTATACACAAAACTTTGATAACTTTTGCAGCCAAGGTCGTAGGAAAAATATGTTCGAGCGTAAAAACGCCAAGAAGAAAAAGGAGGTACAGCGACAGAAAAATGTATTTCTACACACTGGATGGCGACGAAAACCGCAAAAATCCCAAAGCAATCCTCACCTACCTCCAAATGATAAGAAGTCATTACCTTACGTCAGAAAGAGTGTTATGACTTACAATAACCCGCAGATCTCAAAAATGTGGCGTGACATTTGGAATAAAAAGAAAGAATCTCTCAGTATTCGTTTTGTTAAGTCTCTAGAAAATATAAGTGAGAACACAAAATCTTTGCCACCTTTGAGTTGCGGTGATCATGTCGTGATACTAAATCAAACAGGTAACTTTCCTAGCAAGTGGGGGAAAAGTGGAGTGGTGGTGGAAGTGAAGGACTGTCATCAATGTGTTGTCAAAGTTGATGGATCAGGTCGCTTAACTGTTCAAAATCGTAAGTTTCTAAGAAGATTTACCCCTCCTGTTTAAATGTATAAGTAGTATCCCTTATCTGAGAAAAGCAAACAAACCACTGTAAAAGTTTGTCTTTTCTGGTAAAGTTGAGAAAAAAGATGTCAAGAAAAATTTTGATGTTCTGTGTTTCCAGAAGGAAGATTCTTTTTGAATAAGCGTTGTGTAATTTCCCTCTGTACTGATGACTTTCTTCAAAATTGGTGTTGAACCGGAACGGCTCGGATTTGCTTTGATCTATACTTTCTTGACTTATATTTTATACAGAAAAGCAAACAGACCACCAAAGTTTACTTGCAAACAATAATGTGTCCGGGATGAGTGTGTGAAATTATCGGATTATTTGCAGTGTTTCCGTGTAAGACTTTATGATGCTTTTCAAAAGCTTCGTGACACAGATGTTGCTGATATTCATTTATTGTCAAGTTACAATGGTCACTGTAAATTAATGTTTTATGGTCTAATTAATGAATGAGTTTCAGTCTAATGGTGACGTCATAAAGTTTGTAGTTGACTTTTCAGCAGACTTGTCTAACAGCCATCTGTTCAAAGTAATCTTGGATGAGGACGCAGGGATTGACTTTCAAAAATTCGAACTATTGGTTGGTATCGAGTATTTAGAAAATAAGTGTAGTAGTATTTCCTCAGTGTTTAATGCCATCAGTAATGCACATTCTACTTTGTTTGAAGTCGAAATTATGATAAAGATGTGTATCGGCAAATCAAGTGAAGTTTCAAGTTAATTAGATGAGTGGCGTGTGGTTTCGTTCTTCAAAGCTGAAAAGTTCAAATCGCTGAAGCAATTAAGTTTTTGAATGCTTGATATTCAGCAAAGTGAAGAAAAGTTAAGATTAAGTCTCAAATTTTTGTAACAGTTTGTTTGTTTAAGTTGTAGTTTGTTTTAACAAATCATTTAATAGTGAACTAAGTTAATCGTAATTTTTTAAATGTTTTGTCTTTTTGAGTTTAGTTTCGTTGAATTTTAGACCTGAAAAATGTGTTTAAGTTGTAACAAATTGTTTTAAAATAATTTTGTTTCGCTAGGTAAATTTACCATTTTATCTCCTTCGTAGATAAAATCTGGGGGGAGATGTATAAGTATTTACCTAGAATAACTATGTTTTGTATTACAGACTTTATCATTCTTGTAATTAGTTTGTGAATAAACTCAACCAAGAAAGATATATTTATTTAGTATTTGGTTAACTATTTTGTAGTATATGATATACAAAAAATTGTTGCTGTAGCAAATTTAATACAATAAAAAGTTTAAAATAAGTTATTAAATAACTTTAATATTTTAAAAAAGTATTGTACTAAGTGTATCAATAACACTTACAACAAGTGTTTAATTGTAAAAAATATTAATATAAAACATCTTTGAATATTAATTTTTGTATTTCTTAAAACTAGGACTGCAAAAAAGTTTTCTACTAGTTTTATGATTATAAAACTTATTAGAAACTTATAGTAAATCCTTAAAGCTTTTGTAAAACTTTATATAATTATATTATTAGATTAAAAGGAAATTAGATTAAAATATTCTCAAGCATAACTTTTAAAAACAATTAAAAAATAAAAACTTCTTTACTTAAAGGTTTTTTAAGCTAACTTTTGTCACAGACATAAAGTAACTTGAAGAAATAAACTTTTAACATTAATATTGATGTTTATAGTAATATAAATGACAAAAAAAAAACTACCATAATTCAACAGAAAGTCATAAACTTGCTTCTAAAAGTAGCATGTTTTTATTTTGAAAATTTTCAATTATACTCATGCAGCAATAATTTTGTTACTTTTTGGCCAAAATTGAAAAAAAAACTATGACAACGTAGATAACATTTTAAACATAAGTGCATAATAAAATATAGGTTTTTTCAGAAAAGTTGTATTTATTATATGTACATATATATATTGAATTTACTATTATTAGATTTAGAGAAGTAACTTTTAAAAAAGTTGATCTATTTTATAATTTTAGGTTTTATTAAACAAGTTATCAAAAATTGAATTAATTAAGCATATTATAGTAACTATTTTTACAGTTAGTAAAACACACTTAGTTGTTATATTTAAATTTTACTTAATGGTAACAACTCTAATTTTTAATTTAAGAGCCTTGTTTAAAAACTTACAATTGAAGTCAATTTAGCATATGTATAAATAGTGAAAATTCTAGCATTGGTAAAATAAACTGCACATGAGTAACTCAAATAATAAAAAATAGAAAATGAGCAAGCAAACCATTTCTGCTTTAGTACATCTAATATCGTGCATTGTCGCATACGAAATAAATTTATTATCTAAAACAGCACATTTTTACCCTTAACTCAGGGTTGCCACTGGTTTTTGAGAAATTTCTTCCAGGTTTTTAAAAGTACACGTAGTTGGGTTGGGTCTATTTTTAGTTTGAAATTAAGTCTAAGGTAAAAATATTTGTTAAACAATACAACAACATTGAAAAGATACTGTGAGGCTACTTTAAATGTTTTTTTTTATAAAAAAAAACTTTAATGATGTCAGAATATTTTATCTATGCGAGTGTCAAATCAATATTTTACTGCTTAACATGTAAAAGTTATTTAAAGTTCCAGGGTTTTTCAGGTTTTAGTAGTTTTTTTTTTCATAATTCCAGGTTTTACTAGGATTCCAAGTTTTGTTGCAACCCTGCTAACTGTTTCCAACTTTATTTTAAATTGTTACCTGGAATTTTTAAAAGCGTACAGAAGCTGTATTTATACATGTTATGTAAGTAAATATGTTTTTTTTGATAAGATGTCAGCACATTCTCAGGCTTAATTCAATATTTAGGAATTTTTTATTATTTAAGCAACTTCAATACTTATGTCAGCTTTATTTAAAAGATAACATGATGTTACTGTGATAAATTTAGACAAAATCACTTTTGATAGAATTAAAATATTAAAAAGTTGCAATTACCTATGATGATATCACACCAATATCATGCTGAAATTATACTATATTCAATGTCTTTATTAATAATAATTTTAGGCTAAAAATCAATGTTTTAAGCCTAATATGTTTAATCTAAAAAGATACTTTGTTCTAAAGAAGCTATATAAATACATAGTAAGATTTAAAACAAATTATAATAAACTAAAATATTTAATCGATATCATTTTACAACATCACATTAGATATAGATTATTTTAGTGATATAATCGCTTTATATTGTATAATAAAAGCAATTAAATATTTCAGTTTTAATAATTTACGATAAAAAAGTTTAATGTTAATTATTAATTTATAAAAAACAAATTTTTAGCCTAAATTTTAATTTAATGTTTAAAATTATATTTAAAAAAAGACGTCGAATATAATATAATTTCAGCTTGATATTGGCTCAATATCATACTACTAGGTAATAAACAAAATAGCTTTGATAAATAGTTTAAATAAACTTTCAACAGAAAATTTTGTAGTATATTGAGGTTAATATAACATCATTAGTTAATATAATGTCATCAGTTTCTAGTAACCAAAAATAAGGATAAGAACCTTAAAATTTTAAAAATATAAAAATAAAAATGTACACTGAAATTAAACATATAAAATAAAAATGTTGAGCTGTTTTAGCATATCTGAATGCTTAGCTAATCTTATTTTACTGTTAGAACATAAAAAAAAATATATAATGCTCACAACTCAACTATGGTCAATTATTTGCGTGGGGAAAAACCATCTGGTCAGTAAACTACACAGTACACACCATTTTTTAAAAACACTTTTTGAGCTTTATTAACTTTTATATCATGGGTATACAAAAAAAAAAGGATAACATTTTACGATTAATCAAGCAACAACTTAAACTTTAAAATGGATGAACTCTTTCTTTAAACCCACTGCTGCCAACATTATTGATCATAAAAATTACTACCTTAAGCACTACCTACAAAGTCTTCTTCCTTGTAAAAAAATCATCCACTTAACAATAAAACATGAAAATGTTGTACAGAACATATATTGAAATAAAGTTAACCTTTTAATATAGTTTAGTTTTCTATCGGTTTAAAATTTGTTTTCAAATATTCTAAACAGAGTTTAAAACACTTTTCAAAACCAAATTCAGCTTAGTTTTATTTAAACTCTTATATTTTAATATTAGATTTTGAAATTATTGAACCATGAAATGACAAAGCTAAATAACATACTAAATGGTCTTAAACAAAATTATTAGATTATAAAGTTTCTAAACATTATTTGATGTCATTCTTTTGTTTTGACATAAACATTTAAAGATTAATGCGTCAATAAATTATCAAATTCTCAGATTACGATTTTCTAAAATAAAAATCAACTATTTCACATATTTTGTAATGAATAAAACTAAAATACAAACAAACGCAGTACGGTTATCAATTTAACAATTGTTATATTTTATTAACAAATAAGTTTACATTTATATTATGATTTTCAAATTTATCAACTTGATTACTTAAAAAAACGTTCTATAAAACCAGTCCAAACAGGTCAGATCTGCAACGTCAAGCTGTATTATTCATTGGTACGTATTTTTTGGCTTGAATAAACGGTAAAATAACATAAATTGAAGTATTTTATAAAAACAAGTACACATGCTACTTTTTTTTATTTCTATTTAACAGTTTTGCTTATAAAAGTTATTATAAATATATGTTTAGAAAATTTGTTTATAACTTTTAAGTAAAGTTTAAATAATTTACAGAAGTCTGTAAAAATATATTTTAACAAGTCCAGCCCGTTAAAGTTTAATTCTAGTAAATCTATCCGTCTGCATTTAAAACGTAGCCTACCAGGGTTAATACAAATAAAAAAAATTAAAGTTTTTAAAATTGTATAAATACTTGTTTGTAATCTCTAGCGATTGGTCTAGTCAACAAAAAAGTCGAAAACAGATCGTTTTCAAAAATAAAAATCGGGACGGCTTTATAAAAATTTATCTGATTCTAGTGTCATTAAAAATTTATTAGTCTAATTTTTTAGTTAAACATTGATTACTATAGCTGTTTTAAACTAAGTCGAATAACTTTTGGTCTATTAAGAATTTTCTATTTAGTTTGTTAATTTCAACAGACACAACCTTAAACTACTTCAAAGTTAGATAATTCTCAAAATTTACAAATATTGAGTACATTCTCTATTTCCGGTTAAAGCGATTTGAGCCAACTGTGCAGGTTAAGTGGTAGCTATTATAAAATATTTTTGCACGGTTACTTGACAATTCAAATTCGGACAACTCAAATTCATAAAAATATTTATAAGACTTTATCTCAAAAAGTAACATATATTTAAAAAAATTAAAAATAAATATGTAAATCTTATTAATATTTACAAGCCACTTTTTTTCTTCTTTGCAAAATCTAAAATATATTTCAAGATATTTTAAAACTACTGAAAATAACTATGTTTTTTACTTTATTAAAGCCATATTTAAAAAAAAAATTTTTTTTTGCAAAAAGAAAAAAATGGCTTGTAGATATTAACATGACATACATATGTATTTTTTAATTTTGACAAACATACATTACATTTTTATTTGTGGCCGTTTCAATTTCTTTATAAGAATTTGAACTGTCGCAATTTGAATAGTCGTGCACCCATTGTAAAATAATTTTGAACTACGCTACCTTTTTTCTATAAATGTCTTTGTTTCAAAAATATAATTAAGGCATATTAAGCTCATATTTTAACTCGTTTTTTTAACAGCTTGTTGATGGTTACATGACTATTCTAATTCGGTCAATTCATATAACGACATTCTAAATTTCAACAAATCAAATTCTGAAAGTTCAAGTTTCAATATTCTAAATTTCGATATCTTTAAATCAGACAATTCTAACCCAACAATTGGAATACTGACAATCCAAATTCCGACAATTCTAATTTGAACAGTTCAAATTTCGACAACTCAAACTCCGGTTATGTAAAATTTAATAATTAAATTCCTAAGATTTGAAAAAAGAAGAAGATTATTTTGTTTACTGCTTTTAACAAGTTTTCGGCTGTTTTTCGGTTGCAGACAGTCTAAAATTTTTGTTTAAGATTGTTTGTCTGAAGATATTTTTTATTCTTTTACTACTTTATCTACGTAAATAATTGGTAAAGTAGTATTAGTACTTATAAACCATTTTATTGCCTGTTAGTTATACATTTTTCTTTTAAAGCCATTTGTAATATTTAAATAAAATACTTTTTTGTTTACCTTAATTAAAAATAACTTAAATACCTTTTTAACCTAACCTTATATATTTTTATACTTTTAACTCAAATTTTTTATATGATTATTTTAAACTATACATGTTGTTCACACTTTTAAAAGTAAACATTTACAAACGCCAATTGTACTTCAATATTTTACTAAAGGACTATTTAAAACTTTGAATTAAAATAGCGTATTGTAGGTAATGAAACGTAAATAATATTAATTCAATTTTTACAGGTTCAAAATTTCAAATTTTTGTGTAAATAGTGTTTTATTTTACCTGGTAGTTATAATTAGTTTTCTTCATGCAGTTCTACTTATTTACGAAAAATGTTTCCAGTAACTAATGAAAACTGTTTAATTTATTTTAGAAAATCATACATACAAACTAATATTTTTTGTCTAAATTTTTTGTTTTATTTCATTATATGAATTTGATACTTACAAACTTATTTAAACATTTAAACTACAATAGACTCGCCTAAAATTTTAAATACGCCTAAACTAAAGTAACCCATAAAACATAAAAACAGCAAAATCATCACGTATAAATGATATACTACAACTGAATTGTACTTAACAAAAACAAAGGTGGGAAATTTGCATGAAGGAACAAACCCAACAATTATGCTGCCCTGCCAAGTAACATGGTTAAAGTCTTGACATCTTAAAAAGTGTAAAACTTTAAGGTTTGTAAAATAAACTTCTTAAAATGTTCACTTGTTTTAGTTTTGAGTAGAAGTAGGACGAGGCTAAAAACAATTTCACACTACTTTTGTGTATAAAGATTTTTTTACTGAAAGAGATTGATTAATGCACCGAAGAGCTCTTTGAGCGAAACTTAGTTTGCAAAATAAGTTTTTGATAATAAAAAGATGTATGTTTAAGTTTTAAATTGTATGACATAAACTGTTCTGTTTTAATTTAAAGTTGAGACTTTGTAAAGAGTGATTTTAATCATATTTTTGATTTTTTTTAGAATATTCGATTAAAGCTTCCAAGAATACAGTAAGCATGTTTAAAAAGATCTGAGTCTTTTTTCAAATCAAGGTCATTACAAACTGAAAGGTTTCTATACAAATTAGATTACTAGTGGTGACTGGTAAATATTAGCTGATAAGAAATAGTAATGTATGTTTGTATTTCTTAGTTGTAATGTTAAATAGTAATTTTTAGTAGAGTATCTACAACAAGAAAAAAAATCACAATTTAAAACGGTAAATAAAAATTTAATTGTTTACCTAACTAGTTTAATATAACAACATTAGTTTTCTCCTAAAAAATTAAATTTGTTTTCTAAAAATAATGCTTTTGTTTTTTTTGATACTTGAGTTAATTTTAGTTTGAAAAGTTATTTATATAAACGATTTGTAAAATAATACTACTAGTGTTAATACAAAGTTAAGATATTTTAGTATATATAGTGTTCACTCTGTATTAAATAAATCTGTCTAAGGTTTCGTGTTTGACTTCGATGAAAATTAAATATGTGTAGGTGAAACTATTTATTGTTTTTGCAGGTAAGTTATTACAAAAAGTTTTTAATTTATAACTTTACTATTACTAACTTAAAGTTTTTGAAATTTTTGGTTTAACAAACGTTTCAAATTATTTTAACTTTTACTGTTTTGTAACAACGTAATAAACATTTTGTAATTATAATATATCTTTTTGTTGTAAATCTAAAAAACAAAGGTTAAGTATATTTAAAATATTGGAATTCTTCTCGCAGTAATAAGTTATTCAGGGAGAAATATAAACACAATGATTAAATTTCTGGCCTTTGAAAAAAAACTATTTTGTTTTAAACTTAATCTTACACAAACTATTAAATAAGCTTATAAAAAAAAACAGCTTTATAAATATTTTTTATTAGTTTAACACAAAAGCTGTTATAATACTTTAATCATAAAAAGGCACACTTCAATTGACAGTGGAAAAAAAGTCCTGGAATAAAGGTAAGTAATTTATCTAAAATATAAAAATAGTTAAAATAAATTTATAGAAGGTTATATTTAAATGACATATACAAAATTTCGTAAACTTCGAAGCAGCATCTAAAAACTCCAAACAAAAGTTTACATGGCAAAAAGATTTATAAACAAAAAAAAAAACGAATAAAGCTTCTGGTAATATAAAAACATTGTGCAGCTGTTTCAAAGCTTACAAGTAGTTTACATGGTAATAACTACATATTTGTTTATATATTAAAAAGACACATTTAAAATAAGCTTTGGTTTTTTACTAAAAGTTTCTGATTTTCAACTGGTGGAAACTTAAACTAAAAAAAAAAAAAAGGAAAAAAGTCACAATTAAAAAGAGGGATTGTTTAAAAAGACTAACATAATTAGAAAAAAAACAAACTTCATCAAAGTTTTTCAAGAGGTTGATCTCGCGTTTAGTGTTTCAAACGAGTTTGATCTTAACGCATAAAATAGATATTGTTTTATCGGATTGCATGTCATCTAAAGGTCTCTTGACATTTAAGTTTCTCATTTGGGGCTTTTCGCTTGTCTGAGGGGTTTCCGCGGAGGAGTGGCGCCGCTTTCGTTCCGCTTCACCGGTATCGGAGGGGGGATTGCCTGAAATTATTATTTATATTAATGAAATTTATTATATAAATATACAAATACTTTAACATAAAAGAATAGTATGTAGATAAATTTTACAAAATCAAACACTTTTGATAACTACAAAAAATAAATTTTAGAAAATTCTAATCAAAAACGTAACAAAACCAGCAAAATTAAGCTGTAAGCATAGTAAGGGTTTAAGTGTTATATCTTTCAAACAATTAAAAAAAAAAAAAAACTTTTTTGTGTTTATTGAGGGGTGACGGAGGCTCCTTTCTCCTCCAAACGTCCTCCTGGTCGCCATGCAGATTGTTGCTAGGGAGGAAGTCGCCCGTCGCCTTCATCGGAAGTGGTGGCGCCTTCTTGTGCGCGTTCACCGGGAATGCCCCTAAAACAAAAAAAAATTACCAAAGATTATAAAAAATGTGCATAAACCGTTTTTAAAATAGTACATTTGTAAAATTGAGTTCTTAAAAAAACAAAGTTAAAACATGTTTTTAGTGTTTTTAGATAAACTCCGTAGATCTGTTCTTAAAATTACTTGAGAGCAGTGAAACGCCGTTAGTCGGAATAAAGTTTTGACACACAAACATGTGTGGCAAAATTAATTAAATAGAACAATAATGTCACCAACTTTGCTGCATCATTTGACCGAAATCAGTTCGACTTTTCGGCCTTCTCGGCCTCGCTGGTGTTAACTGAAAAAAAAAATTCAAATTTACAATAAACTTTAATACTATTATTTGTTTTGATTTTTCGAAAACTAATATAAAGATCTCAACTTTTAGAGAAGAAATTATATACATTAAATTCTTTCAAGATATTTTAAAGCAGACTCAGTTTCGGTCAAAGACCTCTATAGTGCTTATTAGAAAAATATATATTCAAACAGAAAATGATAAGACTTAAATAAGATTTTTTCAAACAAGCACTGAAGAGGTTTTTGGTCGAAAATGAGTCTGCTTTAAAATATCTTGAAAGAATTTACTAAATAAACTTTACCACTAGGGAAACAAGATATTAAATAAATTTTTCAGTAGTGAAACAAATAGTAAATTTTTCGCTAAGTAAGTTCAGTTAGAAGAACACATCAATACACTTTTTGTCAAGTAGTTAAATAACAATAAGCACTTTTTTAAAATAGTTGTGGATTTCCATTATGATTTTCATATAAATAAAATACTAATATTTAATCATACTTACTTTGTTCTTGAAATTATATATACTTATAAACTATAGTCTAATTTATTTTGAAAAACTGACATTGTCAGTAGATATTATCTTGGAAAATAAAAAGTAGTTACATATCGTCGGTTAGTGCGTTACTTATACAACATGTAAAATAAAGTTAAGTTAGTAATTAAAACTACACATAAAAACAGAAGAAAATGATTTAAATGCTGATTTTTTAGTAGTCAAATAAAAAAAAATATGTAAAAATTATATAAATTTTCATATTAAATTATAATACCCAAAAACACAACCAACAAACAAAGTTAAAGAGCTAAAATGCACAGAGATATTTTAGCGCTAAATTATAACAAGCAGATTTACAAATGAAAAAGATTTTGTGAGTAAATTAAAGTAACAAAAACTAAATTAAACAGTTTCACCCATTTCTTTCAAACTCTCTAACCTTTTTGTTTGGTGAGTAGTTCCCAACAAATACCTTTTTTGTTAGAAATTTCAAAAAATCATATATTATAAAAACTAACTTACTTTTGCTAAAAAATTATCTAGCTAAGAAATGCTTGCTTCGGAATAACTATAAGATAACGCATACAAATACAACATATATAACGAGTTAAAAACCTAAATATAAAACAAACACGTGTGCTTTCTTAAACTTGAACAGAATAATTTCGAGCGCTTTAGAAGTAACCGGTATCCGAACTTCGACTGACACGGATTTTGTCGAAAAGTTAGTTAATTTTATTAAATTATAAGTTTTATTTAGTTTTTTGCTTTAGATTTTTTATTTCAAGATTAGCCTAATGTCTTCTTGCATGTTGGTGTAAAATTTTTTATAGATTTAATCAAACTGATGATCTCGTTTGATTTGGTTCAAGCGAGTGAAACATTGTTTTGTTAATAAAGTTTTTAAAATTCTGAATCGATCATTTTCCTTATCATTTAGTCGAGAACTTTTATTGTTATCTACGTTATGTAAAAAGTACACAATTTTTTAAAAATAACCAAAAAATAATTTAAAATACAAACTTCCTCCTTGAGCTCGATGGCTGGAGGGGGCGGCTTGTCCTGCAGGGAGGCCGTCGACCCGCCGAAGTTGTTGCTGAACCAATCAGAAGGCTTGCTTTTCCTCTTCGCCACTCCCGAGTCAATGGAGTGCGACGAGATCACCGAAGTGGAACGGTACAAGTTGGCGGGAATGTTCTGCGTGGACTTGTTTTTGGAGGGAATCTCCGGCGGATGGTTTCTGTTGAAGAGTGTAGAGAGATGAATTGATAAGCAACCAAAACGAAACAATTGAGTTAATTTTGTCTCTTATTTTGTGATTATTTTATTTGGGGGATAGTATGATCATCCATCATTTACCAGACTGAACAGCCAGATCACATTTATCTAATTTTGTGTGTTAACAAAAGTAATCTTATGAACTTAATTATATTCATAAAAAAAAGAAATTACGTGGAATATAACTATTATTTCTCTAAACAAAGTTACAGTATATTAAATCTAATATCTGTTCTGAAATCTGTTTATGCAAAAAAATTAAAATACTCAAATGAAGTCGTAAGAAAATATTTTGGAAAACAAAGTTGTACTAATACTGCTGAAATAAAACCTCCAAGCATAACAACTCACGCGTCATTGTGTACACCGGTGTAGGAAATATTGGACGTGATTGAAATGATCGACTCCGGCCTCGGTTTGCTCATCTTTCTCATGATGGGGACTGTACCTTCATTTTCCCTTTTGATCATGGGTGGCTGTATAACAATTAATAATGCGATGAAAAAATTATTTTTTATTTATACAGCAGTGAAAAAATAATTAACCATAAATTATATACAATTTTTTTAGCTTCAGGTTCAAAATAGTTTATAAATATTTATTATTTTAATTTTTGATTAGTGACAAAGGTTTTATATCAAGAAATTATACAGAACCGTTTTACTGAGATTAACTCAATTAAATAAGATAAATTGCTTTGGTAGTGAATTTTTAGAACATCTCAACAGGAAAATCTTTCGAAATTTTTTGCAAAGACATTGAAAAACAACTTAAAAAAAGTTAATGCCCATCAACAAAAGTTACAAGAGACAGCCAGCAAACCTTGGCGCCATACTTGCTTATGGTCTGCATCTTGAGGTCGGCGAAAGTGTCCATCATGGCGTCGTGGAGCGGGAGAAGGTCCTTGTCCACGTGTTCGCCGTGGAACTTCAGCCCTTCCTCCAAGATCGGGATCTGAATGCAAAAAACATTAGTGCGGAACTTTAGTCATTTTTTAACGCATTTTATTGAAACTTTAGAAGAAATTTCATTATTTTTGTTTAGCTCTTTTATACGCTGTTAAAAATAAAACGGTTGTAGAAAAGTGGTTGTTGAAAAATAAAAAATAGTAGTTGTTGGCTTGTACGAATATAAAATGAAAAAATCTGTAAGGCTTGAAAAACAAATTATTTGTTACAAACGTTTGGTAACCACGACAATATGGGTAATTAGAAAGCAGTTACACATAGTAAAAAAAATCCAAGAAAATAAATACCTGGCTAGCAATTAAATCTTTCAGCTTAGATATTCTATTTGCATCTTCAGGGTGTTTTTCTAAATACGAATCCACGAAGAAGGCCTGTTTGTAGTAAACTTATTTTAAACCTTTCTTGAATATTTTGACAGCAACACAAATACTTGGAAACCTATAAAATAGCTTTACAGTAAATGTTTAAATGTCTTGCATTTTTTATTTTTCAGTAAGATTTTAATAAATTTTTTACCGCAAAGAATTAAAGCGTCTTTTGAAAATATTAAGAAAAGTTCAACAGCTTAGTTGTAGATATAAGTTTTCTCCTGCAACTAAACAAAAGCGTGTTTAAATTGAGTTTTAAACGAGGGAAAGCACCTTTTCGTAGTTGGCCCACCCGCCCATAACCATGGGGTCGACCATGCCCTTCAGCTTCAACGTGATTGGCTTGAGGTCGATGCGGGGATTTTTGGTGTGCTCGAGCACCAGGTTGGTCAGCTCGGTGTTGGAGCTGCTCATCTGCTCCACAGCGTTCTCTAGCGGTGACAGTTCCGTCTGATGATAAGTGTTTTGAAGATTTAAAGCTATTATATAGCTATTTTAAATATGTATTTTAATAAAATTTTTATTTGATGATGACAAAAAATGTTGGCTATATGGTAAGTTTTTTGTTTCAAATTAAAATTTTACTACTTAAAATGTAAAAATTGTTAAAAACTCCAGGTTTTATTTGAAACTGAAAAATATAAATTGTAAAATGTTTTCTTGTTAAGTTAAGTAAGTTTGTTGCAGGTTTTAAACGGGTAAAAGTAAAAATGCTTGTCTGACTGAATGCGTTTGGAAACAAGGTAGTTTCTTTGAAGAGATACAATTAAAATTTGGTTAAAACAAATTCAACAATTTAACTATTTATTATATATTACGTTACCTAGGAAAAATTATTAATCACTTAGTTTAAGAAAAACATGTTAAACAAAAATATTTACTTCCAAGTTGATCAAAAAAAAAAAATTGAATCATTTTAAGTTTATCAGTAGTAGGTTATTAATATTTGATGCAAAATATTAATAACAATTAAAGGTTGAAAAAAACGTTTTTTAGTAAAGGCATATAAAAGTAAAACAAACCGAATTGACAGAAATGACTTCGAACCATCTCAAAATACCAGGCAATTTATCTTTCAGCTTGAAAATTGAACGTTCGCACCACAAATTCTGTACAAAAAGTTGTTTTAAAATAAAAAAACAATAACTCCGAATATAAAAATTACATGTATTTCACGTTTGTTTTAATTATGACTATCAGTTTAACTCCAACCGTATAAAAAATTTGCAATCTAAAGTAAATAACAGATTTAATTTGTTTAGACAAAAACAAACAAACAGCAAATTCATTTTCTCCTTTAGGTCCCTTTCTGAACGGTCTGTTGTAACTGAACTTTTGTATTTCATTGTTCTCGTAGAAACTGTTGGTAGTTTTTTTTATTTAAGCACAATAATAGTGTAAGGAAATCATTTGAAATATAAAAAAAACACTAACTTTAAAGATTAAAAAAAAAAAAGTTATCTAGAAAGAAAAAATAAAAACTTAATAAATAACAAGTAAACAAACCTGATAATATTTTCATCGATGGATTTTCCTTTGAAGCGTAACGGAGTTTCCATGACCGGAGTCACATTGTATATTTGCACATCTATTGCAATAAATTACTAGTTGAAATATCTTAACTAGACAAACCAAAAAATATCATGGCTAAACTTTTTAATATATTGTATAATTATTTAGAGCATTTTAAAACATAATATTTGGGTTTAAAATGGTTTAAACTTATAATTTTGTACAAACAACTGAAACAGCCTGAATATATTGAGATTAACTTCGTGGTTAACGACAAACAAAAACTTAACAAAAAACGAAATACGTCTCAGAATATCAATGTTCTTAATTTAATAGCCGTTTAAATAACACTTTAAATTCTTTTTAAACTTTTTCCATCAATATATTTTCACACAACACTTTCAAATCAAACATCTGAACGTAAACTGACGCATGTCGTTGGAGTTGAGTATTTCGTCACTGGGTGGGGTTGTTGTCATCATCTTGTGTGCGCCGGGTATCTTCGTCATCAGTCTGGCGGTGAATTCTCCCAACCTCTCGCCCGACAACCCCCGGTACACGAACTTCTTGTTCTGCAAATATTTGATCAAATTGTTTTCAATTTGTTTTAGACTTTTTGGAGAGTTATCTTAGAGTTATAAAAATGGAAATATATTTTCAAATGTAAAAAAGTAGGTAACTTTCAACTTTAGTTTTAGGTTTTTTGGATAATTTACATTTATATAATTTAATTTTACATAATTTAAATTTGTTAAATGCAAACTACATCAAACATTTTTTTTCTAAAGTCGCAGATACAATAGATAATACATTTATTTTGTGGTGTTGTTGAGCAGAATATTATTAGAAAAAATAAAACTACGTCACAAGCTACTTAACAATGCAAAATTATACAAAACTTGAATACATTTTGAAGCACTTAAAAATGCTTGATCAATTATTTCACTACTGTAAAAACTTCACATATTTTGTTTCAAAAATTTTTCCAAGTTTAAATTTATAAGGCACACTAACTTTAATAATTTTTTTACCACTGTGATGTAGAAATAAGTTCACCATCAAGTATTAGAAACAATGTTAAATTGATTACAAAATTTAAATATAAACAAAAGCTTATCTTGAGTTGTTTTTAATTTTTTAAAACATTTAAACTTAATGAATTTCTAAAAATTACTATTTCGGTTAAAACTTATTTACTTTTAAACAACTTAAGATAGTTTTAAATTTGTTTATTTTAAAACAATTTCAACTAACCCTCTGGAATGAAGGGTACCCGTTACCATAGAAACCAACAAAGAAATACTGAGGGGCCATTCTGCCTCCTTTCATTATTTCCCTGTACAAAGTGGCTTGACGCATCTAAAAAATAGTTACAACTATTCAATATGTAAATTACTAAAGAAGTAAATATGATAACTTTTGAAAAGGTAGTTTCAGTTAGAGATGTACTAAATAAGGCAAACAGCTTAGTAATATTTCATTCACACTAAACGTTCGTCTACAAAGTAACAAATATTTTTACAGTTGAAGTTTTTTCTGTAACTTGTGCAAGAACAAACCAACTTAAAAAGTATGTTTTAACACGCTTTATGCTCAATAGTAGTTTATGAATCACGATAGATTAGTCAACTTTACATTTATTCTAACAACGCCGTAACATTGTCATTTTAAAACAACACTATTTTAATTTGATGCTGTATTATTTACTGAAGGTATTCATTTTCTTTTAACAGTTTTCATTTTACACTGACAATAATATTTTTAAATTTCGTAGAGTAAGTTGTTAAAAGCAAAATTGAATTTATTAAAATAAAAAAAACAGCCTAATCTGTGTTGAACTTCCTAATGCAGTCATTTTATTAAAAGCGTCTTATACAAGTTAAAACAAAAAAAAAAAAACAACCAAACTCCAGAGATGTTGTTATTTTCAAGTGTGCAACTTTAAAATATTTTTGGCTTAATCTTCGGAATATTAAAACTAAAGACTTCAAAACAAAAAACGAGCTAGTTGTCAGTCTAACATTTAGTTGTTAAGTTTTTTATTTCTTCATTTCCAAAAATGTATACAGTAACCTCTCGTATCTTTACGCACTCGTGACGTTACGCAATCTCGTTTAGTTACGCATTTTAGAATTCTAAAAAATTCAAAAAAAAAAATTTAGTTTTTTTAAATATTGCACAAATTAAGTTTATTGTATATTTTTGTTTTAAAATATGTTTTTAAATGCTAACTAACCTCTCTATATCTTTAGACTTTGTAAACTAATGTTCCTTGACTAATTGATAAACATTTAGTTATACCTCAGTACATCAGATGTTATGTTAACAATAAGAGATTAAATTAAAATTTTCAAAGAAATATGACTGTGTTAAATAATGAAGGTATAATGAAATAATGAGAGTACAAAACACAATTAAATAACACAACACTCTTGCCCTATATATGAATAAAGCAACACAAATTTTTATACACACACCATACCATCTCTTAATTGTAAACAAATGCTTAATTATAAATTGAATTTGCTAAGTAGAATAGAAAATAAATGTTAAGTATCAAATAATTCAAATCTAAATAAAGATAAAATCTTCTTATTATAATAAATAGTTAAAGTTTTCACAAGTGTTATTATTTTGAATAAATTTAAACCCTTTTTTAACAATATGTGTATAGTTTTATCTTTTGTTTCCATACTTATAAATAAAGTAAACAAATTGTTAAAAGTGGTAAAGTCGCCAGTCTGCTTTTACTAAATGCAATGTCAAAAACAAAAAAGCTATTATAGTAAGTATATTTGGTACCTCTCGTATGTTTACGTTCTCTCGTATCTTTACGCATTTTTTCTGCGGACACAATGTGCGTAAATAAGCGAGAGGTTACTGTACTCGTTGAAAAAAACATCTGTCTCTTTTCCAGTCGTTTTTACACTTCGCGCGTCTTCCGTCAGGTTTTGATGCCCGAGCCCAATGTTGCACAACAAACAGCTACAGTATCAAACAGTAATTCCAAAGTCAGACGTCGTAAAGCTTTGGTCGCAAAACATCGAATGTCAGCAAGAGTTTTATGTGAAAAAAAAACAACGAACGAATATATTGGCGAGTTCTTCGTATTTATATCATATAACACTTCATGTTAAATTTTCAAAAACAACATAAGTGAACACTTGAAAATAAAATAAAAGCTAATAATTTGCATTCAAACGAACCAGTATGTTGGCGAGTTCCTCGTAGTTGAACGTCTTGGTTTCGTGCTGGTGCTGCAACTCCTTGCACAGTTCGATCGACATCTCGTACATCTTGCTCGACTCGAAGTACTCCACGCACTTCCCGTATATCCGCTCCTTCAGCTCCGACTGCGTGCCGCAAGATTCGAAACCCCGGTACTGCATCGTCACTTCCTTGTCGTCGCCCCACTGTTGTGATGTCATAGTAAGTTTTTTTAAATTTCTTACGTCATAGTAAGGTTTTTATTTGTTTTGCTACGTCATGGTAAAGTTTTTATTTGTTTTATTACGTCATGGTAAAGATTTTTTTATTTGTTTTATTACGTCATGGTAAAGTTTTTATTTGTTTTATTTATTTGTTATTTCTTAAATTTTAAGTCATGTCTGTAGAACAACTTTAAAGGAAAAAAAAATCTTATTTTTATATTAAACAGCTTTTGTACTTAATTTGTTGTCTCCGGCTGTATGTATGATGTCAAAATAAAGTTATGCTGCTGTTTCGTATAAAAGTTTTATAGCATTAATTATCATTTTTAAAACGACTTTTGTCGCATCGTCTAAGAGCTTTGAAATTTAACACCATTAACAAAAACACAATATTTTTGTTACTAGAATTGTGCATAAATAATGAAACAAAAACTAGAAATTTTAAACATTTAAAGCATGAGCATCAAAATCACTTTGAAGTTAAACCTAAATTTAAAAAATTTTGAACATTTTATTCAAAATTGATAACATCCTTTATATAATATGTATATAATAGCTGTTACTGGCAATTTTTTAATATAAATAGTTTTTACATGAATGAATAAACTATACTACAAAGGTAAATTTTTACAAACTTTTATGAGGGAAGCGTGTTGTAGCAGTGTGTACGCTGCCTCAGTGTAATTGTCAGATTGTTCGTGCAAGTACGCCAGCTTGTGGAGATACCTGACATACATCTCGCTACGATTGATCTCTTTGTAGAAGTTCTGTTTGGATATAATATATTAAATATTTTTTATTTAGCATGTTTTTATACAAATAATAAACTTAAAGGTTGTTTTTTTTTTAGTCAAACGTGTAGTAATAAAAGAACACTTTGTAGTAATGTAATGTCGTATTTTTGAGTTTTATTTTAAATACACGTTATCATCATATTATCATGAACGTTGAGATACATGATTTTTCAACAAAGACCTCAGTAAAAACTACTTGTTTCAAAAAAATTTAAAATTATTACACTTTTAGTAAAATATTAAACTTCATCAGACTTATTTACAAGCAACTACATAACTTAATTTTTTTACTACAAATTTTACGTACTAAATGATGTTTGTCAGTTTAAAAATGTTTGCACAAAAGATAAATAGTGACGCAAGAAACAAATATTTACGATGAAACACAACACATTAAGTATAAAAAAACTTTTAGCTTAATCTAGCAGCATCGATGCCTTCGAAATCCATCATATCTATTAATTTTAAGCCTTAAATCGGGGCTTGTTATAATGTCTAAGTTTAGTGATGTTTGACTAAAATATATATAAATTGTTATTATAAGCATTGAAACGTAAATTTTGAGTAAGTTGTTAATTCGTCAATATCATATAAATTTACTGCAATTAAATATATAGGTATGTATTGTTAAATTAAATCATTATTGTAGTTTACACACGAATTATACTTAAAGTAATACGAGAATTATTTACTCTTTATATTTCAATAAAGCTCATTATACTGCACTTAATGAAAAGAAGCTTAGTTAGAACTAAACTAAAAGAGCTAAAACTATGGCAACGAAAAACAATTTCCATGTCTATTTATTTACTTAAAACTAATAAGAGTACTGATTGTTGCTTAATTATACAGTTTTTTTTATGATATACATAAGGTTAAACTTTTTAATTGAAAAAGAAAATTTTGATAAAAGAACAATTTTTGAAAAACCTAAATAAAAAAGCAGCTATAGAACTTGTGTATTTCGACTAGTACATATAATACAACTTTTTAAATTAGCACTACAGTTATTTACAAATAGTTTTAATAAAACATATTTAATAAAAGGGGTATTTTTTACTTTCTCGATTTTGAAATCATTACTTTACTAGTTCAAGTTTCTTAATTTTCGAACGAGTAGGGTTAGAGATAAAAGTAAAAAAAAAGCACTAATTGAAAAAAGCTGATAACTTTTGACATAAGACGCATTACATGAGAACAAGCACTGAAGATGACACATTTTCTATTAAGCTCACAATTTACTTTACTATCAAATAACTAATTAATTAAAATATTTTTGTTTGTGCAATACTATTTACGAGTAAGTTAAATAAACGAATAAAAATTTTCAAAGAATAACTGTTAATTGATTTACTTGTAACTTCACTTGTTAAAAGACCAACTTACTAATAAGCTCCTTCTACTAAGATTTAAGAACGCCAATAATATGTAATTTTTAAAGATAAAACACAGTATTTAATAAAGTAAACCAATAGTCAACTGCGGTTAAAATAATTACTAGCAATGTTAAAAAAAACTTTATAAAACTGACCAATAAGTTAACGGTGCAACTCATTCTATTTTCCCTGTTATTTTCCATGATAATTTCCCTGTAATCTAGTAATCTGCTGAACAAATTGCAAACTAATTTGACAAACTCCAATCCGGACGATTTGAGAAATTGATGCTTCTTGCACCAATCTGACATACTGTGAAAAACAAGTTAAACTTTTGTTAAGATGATGTTCTCTGCTTATAGAGTATTTGTATAAAAACTTTTATACTTATACTTAAAAAAAACAGTATTTAATTTTTTAACACTAAACAAAAATTAAATCTGGTAGTTTGGTATATATGCAATTATAAATTATGTCCAATAACTTACTTTAAGTCAAAAGGATATTGTTAAAAAACATGGCATTAAACTTAATAAGAGAATTACTATACTTAAAAGTTTGTAGTTACTCACATGTCATAAAAAACTTTCTGATAATTTCTGTCTCCTTTTCCAGCCTCTACTTGAACATCTAACTTGGTGATCATCTCGTTTTCAAACTGAACAAGTATTAAGTTATATAAATGACAGTCTTAACACGTATTACAATGATTTAAATGAAGTTTCACAAAAGCTTCAAACATTTAGTTTGATACATTTATAAAGAAAATTAAATAAAAATAATTTCCTTTAATGTGCTGTGGTCTTTAAAATATGATAGATAAAACGAAAATGTATCAAATTTTATTTCAAATTTTTTTACTATTTATACAACACAATAGCTCTGTAGTAAAGTTATTAGTCATACATTAACTTTTATTAAAATAATATCACAAACTTGTTTAAAGTTGCCAGCACTGTGCAGTTCGCACTGCATCATGTCGAAGAATATCGGGATGGTGACTTTTCTCAGCTCGTTCTCGGGTATCAGCGTCATTTCCAGTATGTTTCCCACCAGGTGCGGTATGAACTTTATCTTGTGGATTCCTACACAATTTGTTTGTAAAAACTTTAGAGGATATAACGAGTTTTTTTAGCTTTGGAATAGTTTGGTTTTGGTACTGTTTTTAATTGAAAATTTAAACATAAGTCACATATTTTCAAAAAAAGTTTATTAGTTAATTTTATTTAGCGCGTTATCAGAATAATCTTGCTAAAAACTGATAAGAATATAGTGTATATTTAATAAACTATTAAGAAAAAAGTATAGTTTTAAAAGTAACTTATACGTCAAGTCGATCTAAATAAAGTTTAGGTTTCGTGAAGATCATTACTAGGAATTTAAATGCTTTTAAATACTTTGAAGGTATAAGAAAAACACTAATGTCGAAATTTAATATTGCAAATTAGCAGAAATATTATACAACTTATAATGAAGTTTTATAAAATTATAATTAGTATAACATGCAAATAAAACAAACCAAGGTTAAACCACATGTTTCTGATTTGGAATCCCATTTCACAACGCAAATCTCTTTGCTTTCCTTCTCGACTGAAATTTAAATTTACTTTTAATTATTGAAGCAATTTAAGAATACAATTTTAAATATCTTATACAATTTTTTAAAATAAACTTCTTAATTACTTCCAATTGTCATAATTAATAAACAATTACTTATATAAAAATTTATAGCAATATATATTTAGACTACTAGGTATTTAATAATTACTTAACCATGTAAAAATAATTATTTAAAATTAAATACTGAGCTTTGGCTTTTATTAAAGTTTTACATTCTATAATTTCCACACACCTCTTAATAAGTTGCCTTCTATTAACTGACAGTTTTTCTATTTGGATTGAATCTTGAGTCAGGAAAGCGACTCCCAAATCAAAAAAGCTACTCCAAAGCTAAAGTAAAATAATAAAGTATATTTAAATAAGTGACTGATGCAATAACTTTTTGAAAGTATTTATAGAAAGTACATTGAAAATAGGAAAAATAAAACAAAATGCATATGAAAACGCTAAGAAGCTTAACATTTGTCATTGTATTAGTGAATATATATATATATATACAGTAAGGTTATTATTCAAACTTGATTTTTGAAAATTGAACACCTGAAGTTTAGAGACAATCTTTTTTGTCTTTATGAAACATATGTTCCAGCATTTTTAAAATTGTCATTTCAATAAATTATATTTATATATATAAATAATAAAACTGTTATTAAAATATTTAATTTTTAAATGTGGTATATTCTGAGATGTTTTTTTTTTTCAAGAACCTAATATTATTAAGCAAACGATTATCCCTGAATCTTTAAAACTCTTACTTTGCTAAAGTTATTAAAACAAGGTTGAAATACTCTAAAATTGAAACTAACACTGAAGTCAAAAGACGCTTCATCAAGGAACTTTTTGCTGAGAGTTTTTGCGAATATTTTGATGGCGTGAATGAATGTTCTGTACAATGTAAAAATTATTTATGATATGTAATTACAAAGTATTACGTAGCTATGAAAATGTAATTACATAATTGAATTATTAACAAGCAGGTTTACTTTAATTTACTTTAAAAAGTATGTTCAAATTAATTACTTTAACATCTAAACTCAAAAATATATTTTGAAATAGTTATTTTTTCATAAGAAAAAAGTGTTAATTTTAGAAAATTAGGTTTATTTTTGTTTTCATGAAAGAAATCTTTAGTTTTTTTTGTTATAAAAGCATAACTTATTTAAAAACTTACTGATTTTGAATGTTGATCATAGAGACCCAATCACTTCTGTAGGCAGGATTTTTAATTAAATCTGTGAACATTGTGAATATTTCCATTAAGAAGTCCTGCAAATATGCATAAGTAAGTTGAGTTTTGGAAAAGATTAATCTTTACTTATAGAATTTAAAAAAAATATTTATTGACTTTTTGAGAGTTTTAATGTGCAATAAAAAAAAAACACGAAGTAGTTTAATTAAACTTTTTTGAATCTCGACTAGTTCAAAGTTTAAATTCAGTTTTATCCTAAATAAAAACTTTATTTGTTCTTTATTAAATTAAAATTAGTACATATTTGAACAAATTTCAAAAACTTGAAATTACCTTGAAACCACATTACGGACACTAATTCTATAAAACAACCTAAAACACAACTATACATAACTTACCAGAATATCAATTTTAAGACCGAGATTTTTCATGTACATTTCATATTGTTCTTCATCCATTTGACGTAAGAATGCAATCAGACAAGCCACGTATCTACCCTGTTATAAATATTTTTATTTTCAATTTTGGTTTTATTGTTTAATAAGAAAAAATTAGATGAGCATGATATAATTTTCCTATTTTTTAAAAATAAGACTAAAAGTAAAAGGGCAATTAAAACTTTCAACTAACTGCAAGTACAGAGTCTCTTTTCAGATGAATTACTTTCCTGATTACAGACCTGAGAAGAACTTTGGCCAGTTCGAATACGTCCGGTTTCGTTGATCCCAGCTAAAAAATAATGCAAAGTATGAATTAAAATCAGAACTTAATTTAACTTGTTAAATACATGACTTCATACAATTGTACTTAAAACAAGTAAATTTCTTACAACATGATAAGAATTTGTTTATCTCAGCTAACAAACAATGCAAAGTATCAATCGAAAAACTATTAAAATTGCAACTTTATACTGTGTTACTCGGGCTGTTTGAACATTTACAACACAAACACTAACAAGTTGTTTTTTACTGAGAACTTTCAGTATGTCGGCGAGCAAATTGCCGCAATACTCGATATCCTGCAGCGATTCTCCTTCGTGGTTCATCATTTCGTGGAGGCTTTTGGCCATCTCACCCAGCAGCAACTTCCTGCATTCTGTTGTGTGCACGTAAAAAGTTACACAAATTAATTTGTTCTTCACCTTATATGTATTTTTCAAATATTAGTTCAAGTGTAACAAACTCGAGAAGTTTTGTTTAGGCTGATAATACTAAACTTTGCACTAAGTGTTTTGATTTTTTTATTGTGTGTTACGTTTTCAGGGTTGCCAAAAGTTTTTGAGAAATTTTTTCCAGGTCATTGAAAGTACAAGTTATTGGGTCTGTTTTCAGTATATAACTAAGTCTAAGGTGTTTTAATTAGTTTAACAACATTAAAAGATAACGTAAAGCCACTTTAAATGTGTTTTTTAGTAAAAAATAGTAATAACTAAAAAAATATCTATATGAGAGTTTTTTTTTTGTCAATAACAAATTTAATTACTTTATATGTAAAAGTAGTTAACTTTATGCTCAAAATTACAGGTTTTTTCAAAAATTTTCAAAGTCCATATTTTTTAGGTTTTTTAGTCTAAAATGTCAAATTCCAGGTTTTTTGGCAAACCTGTCAGGGTTGCCAATTGTTTTTGAGAAATTTCTAGGATATATAAAATTGTTCCAGGTTTTCGAAAGTACACGTTTTTGGGTTTATTTTAAATAAAAAAATATGTTTAAGGTAAAAAAAATATTTTAAGTATTAAACAAAATTGCAAAAGTACTGTAAAGCTACTTAAAATGTAATTTTATATAAAAAAAATTTTTGATGACGAATTTTTTTTTATATGATAGATTTTTCGTGTCAAGTCAAAATTTTACTACTTAGCATGTAAAACTGTTTAAAATCCTTTTTTTTTTAATTTATCAAATTCCAGGTTTTTTCAGCCAAAATATTCAAATTCCAGGTTTTTCCAGGTTTTGTGGCAACCCTTTTGCTAATAAAAAAGTCATAATTAAATAAAGATTTTGGTTTTGGGAGAAAATAAATGTTTGTTGTAAGAACTATACATACTAATGTTTTATTTCAGCAAGTGTTAGATTATTGAAACTTTATAAAGAAATAAATTTGTTAGTAACCAATTTTTTTTCGCTCACACTAAAACAAAGCTACCTTTTATAAATTAATAAAGGTTTTGTTATTTAAAATATACAATATGTAAAAACATTTTATTAATACCAGTTTATATTTTTTAGTGTTTTAAATTAATTTTTTTTTATTTAACTATTCAAACGTTTTTAAGAAAATATATGAAGTAAAAGTATAAGAAAATTATAAAAAGTTGAAAGAAAAAAAAATTCGTGTAAGCGCTTATAAATGATTATTTCTTTTTTTTTTTGAAAAGTCATTAAATAAACACCATAAATCAACTAATACAAATTATGACTGTGTGTGACGGAAATAGAACAACTTGTAACAAATTGTACGCTTTGTAACTACATGGAATTTGAGCGCCAAGTTTAAATGTATCTTTATAAATATTTAATGGAATGTTGTATTGCTTTTAGGCATGATTTGAAAAATAGTGGTTTAGTTTTCAAACACTGAAATAACAGGAAGTGATATTTGAAACTTTCTGAAAATAGTTAAGCTTTCAAACAGAGCTTAATGAAAAGTTTTAGTTACAATAAAAATCAAAGATCGTTTGTAGCTTATAATTTCAGTTGGAACTTTTAAAATAATTACAACTTTTACTGTAGATATGTAACTAATTTAATGAAAACGTTTTTAGAAACAAAACTAACTGTAAATAAAAATAAAACTTAACTCAAAATACATATTAAAACTTAGCAAAACATACAAACAAAAAGATCAATACAAAAATAAATGTTTAAAATCTTATATAGCCTATTCATTTCAAATGGAAATTTTGTGCAAATTTTAAACATTGCACCAAATTAAAACTTTATTTCTTTGTTAATTGTTTCTTAAGCAACTTTAAAAAATTAAGTTATGAATGTATTGTGTATTTAATTCTATCACCATAAGTATATAAATATAGCCACCAAAACAAAATGATGAAACAAAACCTTACTTGGAAAGATATTTTGACAAAATACTTTTATAGATATTCAAATCTAATAATTTCTAACCGGGATTGACAAAGAGGTCGCTATCCACGATTTCCTGCATGCTTTCCACCTTGAATCTGCTTAAATCGTTCACCGGCATGGATTGTATGAAGTTTTGAAGAAGTTTACTGCAAAAAAATACGTTTAGTGTTGAAAAATTAATATAAAAAAACACGTTTACAGCTATTAACCTAGTAAATAAAGGAATAGAAACACAAATGTTTTAACTAAAGACTTTTGTTTGTTTGCGACATAATTTTTGGTTTTGGTGAAACTTTTTAACTACGTTATTTAGTTTATAGGTTCGAGTTAGACTATTGGAACAGTGTAAATTCACACACTTTAAACTCGATATATAAGGTCGTTTAATAGTAGTTCATACTAGATAACTAAAATATTAATTATATTTATGTTGCTCCGACAATTTAGTTAATTATATTTGTATAAACTTGAACAAATCTTAATTTTGCTGTGCTAAGAAATAAAATTGATGTTACAAACTTGAAATTATAAAACTTGGCTTTAAATGTAGTTAAATAAAATATAAGTTATCTACTCCTCTTAGTACTTGAAACCACTTCAAGTAATTGAAGTAGATTACATTTTATCAACTAAAACAAAGTCTACATCTTTTATTTGGAAGGCTAATAAAAGTTATAACTATAACTACAATCAGTTAAGGTTGTATATAATTTTTAATAAAAAAACTAGAAACATAATAATTAAAAACCAAATGTAAGCTAATTTCAGCTTTAATATAAGTATTATAAACAAACTTACACAATTAAAAAACAGCAAATTAGTAATAAAATCAAATGTATTACATAAAGTAAATACATAACAAGCTTTTCAGAAAAGCTATAAGAACAACTACTGCCATAGATCTACAATAAACCGAGAATAAAACAATATCAAGTTAATTTATCATAAAGATATAACTGTTCAACTAACATACAAGAAACAACAATAAACCTATATTACAAAGAGGTATAGCAAAACAGAAATATTAGAACGAGAAAATGAAAAACAGAAGATGGATTAAAAATGAGAACAATACAAAACAAGCTACTTAAGGAGTTGAAAACAAGTTTAAAAACAAATCAAAAGTATTCATACAAAAGAGGCTTCAAGAATGATAACATTCCACAAATGAATAGGTAAACCCAAATTTTAAAGCTAGTCACAACTACATAATAAAACACAAAACAAAATACTTCAAAGACAAGATAAAACAATAACATGAACCAAGTCATACGAAGTTGTTTTGAAAAAAAAATTACATTTTACTTTATGACACAACTTTCTCTATTTATTTCAAACAGTTCTATTTCATTTAAATAATCAAACCAGTTTACTTAGTTGACCACAGACTGTACAAATAAAACCTATTATTTGGAGAAACATTCTTTTAAAAAAACTTATAGAAAGGTATGCTAACAATTAACAAGTGAAGAAACAGTCAAACAAAAACCTAAACATACAATTAACAAAACAACAAAAACACACTAAACAAATAATGAAATAAATAATAAATAAAATAATAAATACAAAACACACTATTGGTCCTCGGTGAGCGAGGTGGCACCAGGAAGCTCGTGAAAACTCTTGCACAGTTCGGCCCTCATGTCAGCCAACTTCTGTCTCTTGTTGGGGGAAAACCCCTCGTCCGATAAAGATTTCACCTGCTTCCTCTTGGACGGAGTTCTGCGGAGTATGCCTCCTAGGAACGACCTCCGCTTCTTCACTTTTGCTTTGGGGGGAGTTTTGTCCATTTGATTAAAAATTACTTAAAATCCTGATGGGCACAAAAATAGCTTCAGATGGAAAAAAATAATGAAAACAGAGTTTTTATTAAAAGTTTATAATAATGTTTTAAAAAACAAAAACTATTACTTGAGTTTTTAAACTTTTTTTTTATATAAAATTAAGACAAGTATTTGATATTTAGAAAATAATAACAGGAACTAGTTGATAAGCAAAAAAAAATATTTTTTTTTGAAAAAAGTTCAAGTCAAATAATTTGAGCATAGTTTCAGTCCTTTAAAGTACTTACTAATTATTATTTATAAGAATGAATAGAAAATATGTAAAATGTTAAAACACTTTTCTTATTATATGGGGAAAATAATAATTTAAAGATATCTGCAACAAATATAAAGCAAAGTTTTACAAAATGTTTAAATTACATTAATTGCATAAATTTGATATTAAATAATTAATATATTTCAACAACAGTTAGCTTAAAGAATTACTAAAAAAATATAAAATATAAAATTACATACTATATTGACTTTAAATATATTAAATTACATACTATGATTATTAGAAACAATGAAACTTAAATAAATACTATATTTTAATTTAAAATCTGTGTTATATAAAAAAAAAGTACATTTCGATTTTTAATTTATCAAGTACAAAAATATCTTAAAATATTCAAAAATTTTAGAAAGTAATTGAGTTTAAAGCTAATTCATAAGTATAATAAGAACGTTTGATATAGTTAATAATTTGTAAAAACATTTATACTTATTAATAAACAAACTATTGTAAATTTTGTACTAACATAACTCGCTTAATAAATTAAACTTCATCATAACAAAAAATATAAACATAAGTCTAGTAAAAAGAACTAATTCGTGATGTAATTTATTACTTTAGTTAATAAAAACATTACATTACAAGAGATAACTTTTCAAAAGCAATGAAAAATAAAGCAGCAACAAAACTCTATATTCAAAAAAAGCGCGCAAAAGCAAAGCTACCAGCACACGTTATAAAACTGCAGTAAAATTTATGAGCAGCAAATTTATTAAATGTAATTCGCCAAATTGAAAAGAGAAAGGAAAGTCGGCCATGCGTAAACGTGGCTTAAGTGACATCACGATAAGCCTAATAATGGAATTATAAAAATGAGAGGTTTTTAAATGATATCTTTATGGTTGGTAGTTTATGATAAGTGAAAAAAAAAACTAGTGTTTCATTGTTGCAAAAAAAAGCTACAATCAACACTGAAAATTTTTTCTATTGTTTAAAAATTTGCAAAAAAGTTTTTAGTTAAAACAAAGTATGATAAGCATTTTCAGGAATAATAATAAATTACTGTTATTGTTATAATTTTGTTTTTTTTATAAATTTCAAGTTATACTTGTGTACCTTTCCAACTTCAAAAATTTTTTAATTATTGTATAACTGTAACAAGTGTAATTTTTTATATAGCTCTTTTAATTAAGTTTATTCTTTTTATTAACACTTTAAGAACTTTTGTATCTGAACAATGAAAGACGATACTAGTATCTAATTTTAAAACCTGCTTAAGTTTTACTTTACTTTTTGTGACTATATTTATTAGTTATAGCTTTTACCTGATAATATTTTTTCAAGTAATGAAATAAATCAAGTTAAAATACAGTAAGAACTGATTTTAAAATTTTTATCATTGTAATATTCATTCAAATACCAAGTAAAAAATTTTACAAAAAATCTTGTTAAATTAAACATTAAAAACGCAAAAATATAAAACAAAGAAAAATTGTAACAAGAATTGCAGAGCAACAAATTTCTCTTCATTCTGTTGTCATATTTTTTCAGAAATCATAAACTATGATTTCAACTGTAAAATATGACAGAAATGTACAAAAATACGCACATAATAACTGTAAATGGCCTAAAAGATAAAAAAAAAACATATATGTATAATTGAAAAATAAAGCTCTTCAACGCTTTCTATCTAGCCACCAACACATACTTTGAAGTGTGTAGTAAACAAAAAGTAAAAATAATAAAAGTGCAGAGAAAACCAGTAATTCACTAACTCAGCAATGTGTAAGCGTTTAAAACAAAGTGGCAAAACAGCAGCTAAATAAATAAACACAAGAGAGCGCAGTTGAGCGGAAAAACAAAAAATTGCTGAGCTTTTCAAAACAACCTGAGCAAAGTCCTTCAAATTCTCCGGAACCTCGAAATAACGTTTAAAAGTTTGTTACTTTACGACCAAACAATCCATAAATAAAAAAGTTAAAAAATGTCCATCAGAATGAGATTTAATTACTTGTTTTATTACGGATCAAACCGAAATGGCCAGCTATCAAAATTTTTTATATAAACGTCGTTTTAAGAAAAACTACTAAAACTAATTCAAATTCTATATCAATGATATGAATGTATTCAAAAAATACCAACCTAAGTTTCAGCGGAGAACAGATTGGGATTATTTGTTTGACCGATTTCACAACTAACCTCAGTGCCATAGCCTGCAGAAGTTTGTTAATTTTTTTTATGGTATTATACCTTATTTAAACCTTATTTAATTATCGTACATGACGTTATTTTTCAAAAAACACTACTACTATATTTTCAAAATAACATATGCTAATTTAATAAATAAGGTTAAAGAAAAAAGTAACAAAATTAACCACCTAAAAAAAACTTTTATCGAAAACTGATGGTCTCATATCTAACAAACTAAATTTGTTTATTTTAAATTGACACAATTACAATGATACAATTTTTAGTTAAAAAAACATAAAATTTATTCTGCGCTTGAAAACTTATACATTCAAAACCTTGTGTATTTTCAGGTTCAAATTTGCAGTCGTTTTAGTGGTCATCAGTTTGTTTATGGAATTGAAAACTTCGCACACGTCCTTTTCAAATTCTTCCTTCCCTGTGTCTTCTTGGCTGAGAAAATATAAAACAGTAAACAAAACTGTATACCGCAGAAAAAAAAACTCAGTTTAGAAGCAAAAGTTTAGCGTTGCAAAATTTCGCAACTTTATGCTGACGTTTTCCCCAACCTGTGTCGGTCGTCACCCATTTTGGATTATCACCAGATGATACGACATGGCCTATTAGCTTATTTGCAGCCTATTAACGACAGGAATTTTTAGCACACCTTTTGTATTTAAAACTGCAAACTATTTTGTCAGGTTTGGCCCGATGAAAATTTCATGAGAATTTAATTTGTCGAAATTAAACTTGCACGCAACCGCTGCAGACGTGTTTAACATTTTACTTATAAGAGTGCCAGCTTAAAAAAACCTATAATGTTAAACTGACTTGAAATACAGCAACTTTTTATTTAAAATAAACCTACCTATTTCTACAAAAATAAGCATGAATGTTTTACTGTAAGTCTTTTACAAGTTCATAAACTATAAACAATTTATATTGATAAATATTTACATTTTGCAAAATTCGCCTTGATAAAAGAAATTGACATATAAAAAACTTCTGGCAAAAAAAAAAACTGATTTATCCTGACCCATACTAACCTTGAAAGTCGCTATACTATAAACTGTACATAAATTTAAGTTTTTAGCGACAATGAACTCACTGAACGAAAAGTATCCTTGATCTGACAATGAATTTGAACACGTACTCGATGGATCTCAGTGAGAACTTGACTTCTTCCAGATAATTTTCGAAATCGCTCAAATATTTCATTAACACTTTCAATAGTTTCCTGTTAAAAAAATTAACATAAAGTAAGTTGTTATATAAAAGTCAATGCTTTTTTACATTTGAGTACAGTAAAAAAGTTTAAAAATTTATAAATGTTTACCATACATACTACTAATGAGTTGAGCAACTTTTATAATCCCAAAAGCTTAGAGTTTATAGAAACACATAGAAATGTCAAAGTATTCGATATTTTACCGAGTAAATAGTACGAACAACGAATTAAATAGTAGCCGGTATCAAAAACGTTAACAGTAGCACTTTTAACAGTGTGCGTCTATGCTCATTAATCTTTGTAAAATTTATATTTACTTTGCACAGACGCTTTAACAATAAGTTCTGAAATTTATAGCAAAACGCACATACAGTCACCTCGAGCGAATCCAGGCACATTGTGTCAACAGCAAAAGTGCGTAACTAAACGAGAGCTAGAAAACAAACCTTATATATCAATTTCAAAGCACAGCTGGCTCTGATTCAAAATCCACCCGATCAAATTCGAGTGTAAGGGTTAGGGGTAACAGTGATAGTAAAAAATAAATGAAGTATAAAGAAAAAAAAATGCAAAAAATATATAAAATAAATAAATAAACAAAGAAAAAAAATTGATTGGATTTTGAACGCGGGTTAATTTTGAACGTTAGCGGATTTTGATAGTATACCGCACAGCCGTGCTCTTCCAAAGCTGTAGCTGGTGCTGGAGAGCACTACGAAGAATTGAAGGCCGCGAAAAATTCAACGTTTGCCGTGCAAAGCAAGTTCTACAGAAGGTCAATTCAAGCAAGAAAATACTAAAAGATAGAAATGACAACTAATGATACTTGTTTACTGAGAAACACAAACAAGACTTGTGCAATGTTTATGCATATTTTTGATCAATATCCTTGCCACGTTTATCATTTTTAGTCAGGTTGTAAGTCAATCATGCTTCTCTCAGAACTTTAACCAAAACTGTTGAAAACTATCAAAAATTATTGTACACTGAGTCACAATTAAATGTTCAGCCAACCGAAATGAAAATTAACTTTACAAAGCCTAACTAAATATAGAGGTGATTTAGCATTTATAGTTATTTATAAAATTTAATACATTTTACATACAACACACACAAGTAAATAAATATATCTTTCTTTGTTGAGTTTATTTACAAACTAATTAAAAGAATGATAAAATCTGTACAAGAAAACATAATGAAAGCTAGGTAAATACTTATACATCTCCCCCCCAGATTTTATCACAAGGAGATGAAACGACACGTCTAGCTAACAAAACAAACTATTTACAAAATTGCAAACTTAAATACAGTTTTCTGTGCTAACATCAACGAAACAACACTCAAAACGAACGTAAATCACTAAAATGTTACAATAAACATAGTTACAATTTGTACAAAATTTTAACAACAGTTTAAACAGGTTTGTATGTACCGCTTTCGGCATCATAAATCTTTCTCCGGGTTCTTACACGACCGGAACGACGCAGTTTATTTTCTGGAAATACTCCATCGTCGTTAAAATTTCTTTCAAATACCCTCGATTTATCATTAGGGTCCAAACGAGACAATACACCATTTTTCTGATTTGTAGAGGATTGGCTTTCATCAGTGCAATTTGAGTCCTCAGGTGAAAGGAAGGTAGCTGGTTTCGCTTTGCAAATTTTGTCAAAGTTATCTCCAGCTTTGAAACGTATTCCTTTATGGGAGCGCACACAATCAAAACTTTCCTTGGAATCTTTTCTCTCATAGTTGCCAGAAAAAACCAACTTCTGCGTTGGTATGTTTGCTTTTCTAAGATAAGGGATACTATTTTGAGATTTGCAAACATGAGGATTAAATTTTCTTAAAAACTTTCGATTTCGTACAGTAAAGCCAGCAAAATCTATTTCTTTTTGTGCAAATTGAAATTTTTCAGGATTGAGTACAACTCCATTTTTTCCCATTAAATCTAAATAGTCAATCATACGCCACCAATGATCAGCCAACTTCTCATCCCATAAAACAGTGTCATCAACGCATTTTGTCTTTCTAGGTATGTCTATTATGCTTTCATCATACCTGCGCGTATATGCATCTCCACTTGCCAAATAACCTTGTGGTGCTACTTTGTAGTAGTACCTCCCCCATGGAGTGAGAAATGTTGTGAGATGATGATCTTCTGGACGAAGTGGTACTGAATGAAACCCATTCCATGCATCGGTCACACTTTTCCAGGTGTTTGCAGGAATTTCACATACTTGAATGAATGGAGGCTTTACATGATGTGTTTCTCGTACACAATACTTATTTAAAGGTGAAAGGTCAACAACTCTTCTACAGCTACCATCAGCTTTAGCAACCACAACCATACGATGTACCCAAGTAGACGGAACACCAACTGGAGTCTTACCAAGCACACCTAATCGAGTATCCCTATCCAAAGTATCTTTTACTTCATTTTACCAATGTTTTGGAATTGGGGAAAGCAGTTGATATTGCTTTTGGAATGGCATCTGGGTCAATATGAATTTTCAAAGGTGGACCTGTCATTTCTGGAAGCAATTGGTGAGTACATTTATTAAATGTAGATGATGCGTACCTATCTAAAAGCCATTCTCTCATCTTTTGATTGTTTGCAGGAATGCAAGCAAATGGCAACTCCTTTGGCCTATCAGGGGGAGGAGCTCTAGGTATACAATCACAAGTTTGCAGTTCTTCATGGACAGTGCAGGATTCAATGGTCGCACCAATACGAGGAAAATCATGATTTATTATGCCAAGTGTTATGCAGGCATTTCTTGAATGGAAAAACCTGTCAGTACATGGGCTTATATATACCATTTCTTTTGCAACATGAACTTTACCTTGTACATCTTTAGCCATTAGTTCCATAAATATAGCACCAGTTATTTTGATCTGTTCTCTGTTGGCCGCTAACATTTTCCTTTTAACTGGTATAAGACTTGACTTCTTAAAACCATGTTTGAGGTAACTATTAAGGTCCCATAAGCATGACTGAGCACCCGTATCTGTTACAACGTTAATTTTGCAATAATTTTGTCTAGGGCATTTTATATTCATCTGAGTGTATGCTTGTTCATCAATAGAAGCTTTTAATTTAATTGTTGGATGTTTCAGTGACACTGATGCTTTCCATCCATTCAAACAATCAAAGACGTAATGATCAAGTTTTACTACACTATCATTAACATCAACTGACTCATCAAAATTTTGTGTATATGATCCATCAACTAGAAGTGCATTCGTCTCATCTGCACAATTGTTGTCACCATGATAAACTTTTTTCCTGGATTTAATCCAGCATTGCTTACATGTAGAACACTCAATATACTTGTTATTTTTCCTGCTCCAAATAAATTTTGTAGACGTTTTACTACATATATTACAAGTTATTTTACCACTTGGTCGTTTTGTAATTTTCCTAAAGGATTTGTACGAGAAAACTGAGGCAGTAACAGCAGGTTGTGTCATTGCATCACGTGCCATCTCTTTTGCTTCAATAAAACCAATTGTCTCATTGACATCTTTCTCGTCTAAACTACCCCATCCTAACACCTCTTTGCGTATATCCTCATCAGCTAAACCGGTTACCATGACATCTTTAAGGATAATGTCTGTGAAATCTATCATTTGGTTACAGCCATCCTTTGGGCATTTACATGAGTACGAGCATGTACTAGCTTTTCCCTTTAAACGGGCAGCAAATGATCTCGTGTTTTCAGTCAAATCCTGTCTTGTACTAAGAAAGTCTGATCGTCGTACAACAACTGAAACAGGAATAACTGCAAGCTGCTTGATCATCCTTAAAAGCTCTTGCTCACTTAAATTTACTACATCATTATGTCCCTTCAAAATAGCATCGCCTAGATCTTCCTCACAGCACTGGTACAGTTGACGATGCTTTTCTACTTCTGTCATTTCCATACTATCTTTAAAAATAGTCCACTTTTGCAAAAATATGTTCCAACCCTCTTCATTGCAGTCTCTCCCTATTCGAGGACGGTCCATTTTTGGAGGCTTTGGTTTTGAAGAATTTGCATTAATGTGAACGTTGTTGTGAATGATAAGTAAAGAAGCAGCTACAGAAGCATCAACGTCTGGTGTTTCATATGTGCAACACTCAAGAGGGCATTTAATCACAGGCATTGTAAAATTCAATTCAGCAAGATTTTATCATAAATAAATATATCTTTCTTTGTTGAGTTTATTTACAAACTAATTAAAAGAATGATAAAATCTGTACAAGAAAACATAATGAAAGCTAGGTAAATACTTATACAACAAGTACCAATTTAATAATAAATAGATTAAAGTATGCAAGAAACATAAATATAAGTACAATGTGAGTGAAATGGTAATTAAAACTAATAAAAAAATAAAGTGTAAATTATAACTTAGATTAATAGTTATATCGTTCTTATAAGATGAGTTACCTTACAGCAAACTTAACATTTCAGCCATGAAACCGTGCATAGTTCCTAGAATATAAAATATATTAATTAAAATACTAAAAATAGTTAAGATATAACTGTAATTTTTAGATTCTTAGATTTTTCAAGATCACTCGTGTATTTCAAAGCGTCGAATTTAATAGAAAATATCATTTTTAATAACTAAAACTTTAACTGGTTTATTCATCTAGTGCAGGGGTCGGCAGGCAGTTGGTGGTCGCGGGCCAAATTTCAAGTTTACAAAGTCTTCGCGGGCCGCAGTTTTAGTTTTAGTGACATTTGAATAATATTTTGGTTTTAGTTTTAGTCACACTAGAGAAAAGTTTTACTTTTATTCACCTTATCATTTTAAATAACTTTTAGCTATACATAGAATGACTATTTAAATTAAATAAAATTAGAATAAAATTTACATCGACTAATATACTTAAGTGTTAATAAACTATGTACTTTCATAAGCACTTACTAAGTTAAATTTAATACTTTTGTAATTTTACATACAATTTAACTCTCTATAAAAACCAAACTTGAAAGACAATTTATTAGTTACTTTTATATATTTGTTATATTATCAACCCCTTTTTTCATATTTCTAAGAATATTAACTTCAAAAAAAAGTTTTTGCGTGTTAGATAGTTTACATTCATTAAAAAATTTAGTAATTAGTTAATTTAATAAAATCAATACCTGTTTGTATTATAGAAAGCTAGAACAAATTCTTTAATATAACTAATTCTCGAGTACTTCAATAAAATATCTTATAAGTAACTAGTCTTTTACATAGTTGTCACTTAAAAAGCAAAAATGTCTGAGTTGTATCAAACTAGCCTAAGTTCATTAAAAGTTAAAAAATCAAATCGTTGTAAATAAAGCTCAAGTACCTAGTAAAAATATCATCATCATTAAAAAGTACACAAAGTGTAAAAAAACAAGAAAAAACTACAATTAGTAAACTACACTACAGTCATAAAAACTATTCAGGGAATTCTTAGATTTATTTTAAGTGTTTGAAATAAAAGTTTTACACACATCTGAGTTTTCAAGCTTTTAAAATAGCCTGTTTGTGTAGCAACCCAGTTAAAACAAAGTTCACAACATAAAGAAATAACGAAACTTATTAACAGTAAACAAATTTATCATTAATAATGAGATACCGTTTATAATTGAAAATTTTTTAAAGAATTTTTGTTGGCAGTAATAAAAAACTTTTGTTTATTTCTTCAATGACAACAAAAAGTCCTATTTATGAAATGCATTAAGGTTATAAAGTCGCATAAATTAAGTTATGACTTTAATCAATATTTTAAGATAAGAGCACTGATAAAAAAACTACTGCTCATCTGAGAATTTTTATTAGAGATGTTTTTTTAACTTTGACACTTTAGTATAATTTCTTGGTTTAGTTCAAACACGAAGCACAACAATCGGTGAAATTTTACAAGTAAAGGTGCAATGCACCAAAAGTTTTTAGAAGTACAATTCCTTCTTTTATTTTTAGTATAAAGTTTAGTTAAAGTTTAAAAAGTGTCTTATAAAGTATATTAATATTAAAAAACACTGTTAAGCTACTTTAGTATATTTTTTAATAAAGAAATGATTATTTGCTAAATTTTTTGTGTCAAATTCAAATTTCACTACTTTACATATCAAAATTGTTTGAAACTCCAGGCTTTTTCAAAAATTCTCAAATTCAAGTTTTTTTCCAAAATTTTTAAGCATAAATTTTCAAGCTCAAAGCTTGAGCTTGATATATTATAACATATATTATAACTGAAACTAACACTTTGGGTTGAGCAAAACTTACATCATAAGTTTAATTTGCCACTCTTTAAGCAAAAAAGCCAGTCTGAATTAACAAAAAAATTCCTGATATTTTTGTATACAAAAAACAATTCTTGCCAAAAACTTATAAAATGACTTAGTTGGCCTGAGATTTGAAGTCTTCAAATAGTGATAGTCTGAGTGTGTGTCAATGTTTGTAAACTATCCCTAAGTCTAGTTTATTTTAAATAGGTAGCTCCAAAAAACAGCAAATGTGTGTATTGATATGCAAAGCATAAAAGTTAACTTAGTTTGACAAAATCAATGTTTGAAAAATGAAAATGTATACCTAACACAAACTATATTAGTTTATGTCATATATATTATTTTAATTGTGTATGTACAAATTTAGATATTACATGTAGAAAAAACAAACTTAGAAAATTATGCATAAAGTAAACTTAAACTAACTAAAGTATTTAAAAAAAAGTTGTTTAAAATATGAGCATTTTTTTTAAGTTGGTGTGCATATAAATTAGTTTAAGTGCAAAAAAAACTTCTAAAAAATTAAAATGTGTCCAAACAAAACTTAAATAAACCTTTTTTTCTTATTACTATGTTATTTTAAATGCTTTTACACTAAAACATAACATTTACAAATAAAAAATATTCAAAAGAAACTTAGGTATAAAAAATATTGGAAAGAATATCTAAGCTATAAAGAAATGACACTTTAGTTAATTACTGTGCATTACTTTTGTACAAAATGGAAAACATTTGCATTTAGTTTATTTGATAAATAGGTATAATAAAACTAACATATTAAATTCAAGCACTCCTTTTTCAGATAATTACTTGCTGTTGTAAAATAGAAGTTATTATGAAACTCAGAAAAATATCCTGTTAGAATGCTAATCTGTCTTTTTCACATTTTTAAACTAAAGTAGCAACTTCTTCTAATTATTTTTAATTGTTATACAGAGGCTTAATTCTAAACTAAACAAATTAAATCGAATTACCGAAAAAAAAATTTACTTGAAATATATTTTTGCTCAGCGGGCCACTTTTACATGCTCGCGGGCCACAAAATTTTCTCTCGCGGGCCGCATTCCATTCAAAAAAATAACGTGCTCGCGGGCCGCAGATTTACCCTTCGCGGGCCGCAATTGGCCCGCGGGCCGCAGTTTGCCGACCCCTGATCTAGTGATTTACAAGGTATAATATCCCAACTTGAATTAGACAAAAATGTGAATTAAAAAAAATATATTTAAAACAAATCTAATCATAATGGATATTTAATAATAACAAATTGAGAGCACATACAGTCTTTTATAAAAGTTAATACAAATAGAGGATCTGCTAGAACTTGAGTTGTATTTATCAAATTGCTATTCATAAAATTTCAAAAAGCTATAATTTAATTTCAGTGGAATTTAGTTAATGATATTAATTTACAAGAAATACGTTAAAATAATGTTGTAAATTCAGCAAATTCATATCCTAACTATACTTTTACACATAAAACATAATTTAAGCAATATTAATATACTAGCTTTTGTTTTGTTAAATATAATAAGATATGCAAAGTTTGACGCAAGATACGTGCCAAGTAAGCTTACAGATGATACTCATCGTAATAAATCCGACTATAATATAAAAACAAACAATACTTTTGTTAGTCGTACTTTTTAGCAATGCCAACAGGCAGATGTGTTTATCCAAACTTAAAAAAACTGAATTTATGTATCAGAAGAAAATATATATAGACCTTTTATATAAATGGAAGAATAAACATATTGAAAATTTTTCGAAGAAGGAATAAAAAAAAATATTGTAATAAAGTTTCACGATTTTCACACAACAGGCTTGTAGTGTGCAACTCCTAAGCATTCTGACTAAGAATTAACAAACTTTTTCTGCTTGACCTTTATAAAGGTAGTAGGGATACTATTTGATGTTACTTTTACCAGATAAAGATCTGGTTACAAATTGGTAAAGAACTGGTTTGGGACTACAATATATTTAAAAAAACAACAGATTTTATATAGTAATTTTTTGAAACTAACGTTTGTGAGTTTTTCATTACTATTTAAGTAGAACAGTTTCATGAGAATTAAACTAAATGACGCAGATTTGAAGGAATAAGAGCGTAAAAGATAAACTGATATACAAAATAAACTTTTATTAAAAATAAAAGTTGTAACTTTCTATTTTAAGCTTAAAAATAAAAGCTAAAATTATTTAATAAGCTTTAAATGCACAAGCGACAAAGTAATTCCATAAGCTGGAATTTAGTTCTTATAATTGTCGTATACAACAAAGTTATAGAAACATCTTAATTATTGCTTTGTAGGTTTCAACAAATCTATATGTGCATAGATAAATTATAACTGAAGTACTAATTTATAAAGTGTTTTTATAAATCAAATAGTGAAAACTTTAGATTTGCTGAAATACATCTTATTTTTCAAAATCGCACTATCAAAGAAAAAATACCAGATCAAACAACATACCCATTTCAGTCAATTGAAACTAATCAGGGATATATTAAAGCACAAAAAGTGTAAACATGGTTGCCACTGATCAAGCTGAGAAAAATTTCCTGACTTTTCCTGACTTTTTACCAAAATTTTCCTGACTTTTCTTAATCAAACTCTTAAATTAAACTTATTCTAAAATACATAATCTAACACTTGAAACTATATAAAGCTTTCAATCTAATTTTAATACAGGTTAAAAACAACAGTTTTTTGCTGAATTCTATCATCAAACTTCCAGTACTTAAATTAAGTGACTGTAAAAAAAAAGACATAAAAAATTAAAATATATATCTGTTGTATAGAATATTTCCTCTTATCATTTAGTATAAAGTTTGTAACAAATAAATATACTCTTATTTACTTTAAAAACTTAAGTTACTCTACAAAAAATAAAAATAATAAGTAAACTTAATCTTTGCATATACCTCTCTTTTAACTTATTATATAAATTTAAACAACTTTGAATAAATTGTAAAGAGATAAAGTATACACATCAACTTGTTACATAAAATACTAAACTAACTGCTTAGTTATAAACAAGTCAATTATTTAAATAAAAAACACTTTGATTCTAAAATTATGCTCGATAAATTTTTGTGTATATATCTCAGTTTCACTATGGAAGTGTCCTTGCTACAGATCATCAATACTGAAAAGCTTACAAAATATGCTTGTTCAAATAGGGTACTTGTTGAATATGTTAAAAAAAAAATTTGCAGTTTTATAAAGGATATTTTATTAATTTATACCAGGTGAAGGCATTGGAAATAAAATTAAATATTTTTGTAAATTTCTAGGAAAATTTTGGAATTTTTTTCTGACTTTGAAGGACTTTTAACTAATTTTTACCATTTGAAGGCTTTGGAAAAAAAGAAATTTTGTAAATTTAAACTGACAACATCTGACTTTCTTTAAATTTTATCAAATTTCCTGACTTTTTTTCAAAACCCCCCATTTTTTCCTGACTTTTGTCATTTTTTTAAATTTCTCCTCACTTTTCCTGATTTCCTGACCGAGTGGCAACCCTGTATATAGCACTTGTTTTTTACATCTAAACATACCTTAAGAAACTTTTTAGTCATTCAACAGACCTCAAAAACATTGACATTTGCTCAGGTGACTTCATTAAAAAATTGCTTTCAATGCGAAGCGGAGCGGGCAATATCATAAACTAGCCTGAAATACTGCAATCTACAGGAAATCCAAAACATTTCCACTCAATTTATAACATTCAAATACTAATAAGAATATTTTAGTTTATAGCCAAGTTTACTTATAAAAGTTTTAAACGATTGAGTGTTAATAAGGGACACGTTCAAAATCCACCCACTTTGATTCGGAAGCCGCTTACCGATCGAGGGTAAGGGATAAGGGGTAACAGTGACAGTGAAAAATAAACATAAAAATAGATAAATGCAAAAAAATTATAAAACTAGTTAATAAAATATCGGGTGGATTTTGATAGTATATAATAACAACAACGAACGTGTATGCAAGTCTTGCGAAGAAGTGTTCTTGCACGTAGCTGTCCAATACCGCGTGGAAATGACAAAATCTTTCCTTGGCCACCAGTATTATTATGTGAACCTGTATGATATTTAAACACTAATAACTGTTGAAACAACATTAAATCTCATGCTAATATATTAAAAACTTTATTTTCTATGTTTTATAACAAAGTATTGATACAAAAAACTTTATACAAAACTTAAATGAGAAATTATCAAGTCCTACTGTTTATATTTTACATAACTGTAGTTTATGTTAAAAAACTTAAAACGCAGTACAATTTAAACAAAATAGTTTTGTTACTAACTTCAAATCTACGTAGAAATAAATCAGCGTACACAAACTGATATGTATTACTTATCATAACGAAATATTAGTCCAAAATAATAAAGCAGACTCAAAGTAGTAAAAATTTAAAATACTGATGAAACTTTCATTTATTCAATCAAAGAAACTAACAAGAGCATTGTATACGAGGAAATCGTATTGACAATCTTCAGGGTTTTCCATCATAATATTGAAAAGTGCGTCTAACGTGTCTTGTAAGAACTGATGAAAAATAAGTCGAGTATAAACAAAAATTACTAGAACTTAAAATTAAGTCTGTTGCGTAGTTTAAATCGAAAAACTAATAAAAAATTCAATAAAGTGTCTAGAAAAATTATAAGATAAATTTTCTAAATTGTTAATAATTTATTTTTTCATCGTTGTAATATCATAAAAATTTTTATTAAATATTTTGATTACATCAAACTTTTTAAAAGTAAAATATAAATGTGAGCAGTAAATGCCAAGTATGCACATCGTATAACGACAATTTAAACAAAAATTTTACAAAATATAAATATAACTTCTTTTTAAGTTATAAATACATCAAGAAAGTTAGATTTAATTAGAAAAAATACAATGCATATCCACCCACTAAAAAATAAACTAGTTTTTGTCCTTACAAGTAATTTCGAAAAGGAACTTATTGTATTATTGATCTGCAACCTATTCGTCAAGTTTCACTATTTAAGCTAAATTAAAAAATAAAACAACAGCTCATAGCATGCTACAAGCATAGAAAAATGTCATCAACTAACTTTAACAATTTCCTCGCCTTCCACGTTCATGAGTCCTTTCAAGTTCTTCTCCAAATTCTGCTTCTGGTCTTTCCACTTGAGCAGTCCCAACAAGTCCACTGAGGTTAATGTTAAATGAGATGCATGTTAGTTGTAAGAGTAGTACGAGTAAAAAATGCTTGCGTGCTTGTGCAATGGTTAAAATAAAGAGATAACAACAACCTACAGACGAATGGGGATCGGTTTTTTTTTTGAAAATAAAGTGTTTTGCTTTTTCTACTAACAACAATTCAAATCAAATAATTTAACCGATAAAAAATCTAATCAATCTACTTAATTATAGGTTCAAAAACATACATGCTCTAAAATCTAGTTTGAATCAAGGGCGATAAATAATAGAAAAAACTGATAAACAAAGATCAAATAAATGTGTTTTAAATTTACAAAAAATAAATATTTTGTGTTTTATTTAATACAAAGTTAATTTTAAACAACTGTATAGTAATAATCCACCAATTACTGTTAAAATTGACTAGGAACATTCCATCAGTACTTAACAATAAACTGAAACACTTTTTTTAGTTAAGTGGATAAAATATATACACCACAATTTTATTTCAAGCAAAAGTAAGCTGTGGTTCTGGCCGGAGCATTTCTAACAACTTATGTAAAAACTTAAAAATTTATTTTATCTCATAAAGTCTCTACAAAACAAACCGTTCTGCGTCAGCTTGGTGGAGCAGACCAGGGTGCTGATCTGAAAAGTGTCCTTCAGTTGGGAAAACCCCTCCTGGTCCTTTCTCTTGTTGGTGAGGTCGCGTGGCGAGAAGGAGGAGGTCCTCTTGTTGTGGTGGGAACCCGTGGAAGTGCTGTTGCCATGGAGATCCTGGGCGGAGGAGGGTATTCGCAGGTATCTTCGAGACTCGTTGGCGTCCAGCCTCTTTGACTCCATCTGGCGGTTGATTTTTTTTTTGTTGAGAAAAAAACTATTAACTTCAACAACTTGACTTCATAGAATGTTAATTTTGCTGGTTTTTGCTGAGTCTGACGAAAACACGTTGAAAAATTTTATACTTACATATTTTCACTTTTGATATCCATAAGTTTATATTTGCAGTTTGAGTTTTCAGCTTACATTTTACTACTGTAATTTTTTTTTTGAAATTTCAGTTGTTTAAATTGTAAATGAAGATTGATAGCGTCAACTTAACTTTTTTTTTGTAATTCAAAGCTACTACGAAATTTAATTTTAATTAACTTAATTCTTATAAATAAATGTTAATAGTGTTTATGGTTAGCTTTTGATTAAAAATTATAGTGTTTATTTTGGGACACGTTCAAAATCCACCCGCAATCAAAATCCACCCGCGATCAAAATCCACCCGATCAAAATCCACCCGATCAAAATCCACCCGATCAAAATCCACCCGAGTCAAAATCCACCCGATCAAAATCCACCCGGGTCAAAATCTACCCGATCAAAATCTACCCGGTTCAAAATCCACCCGATCAAAATCCACCCGGGTCAAAATCCACCCGATCAAAATCCACCCGAGTCAAAATCCACCCGAGTCAAAATCCACCCAAGTCAAAATCCACCCGAGTCAAAATCCACCTGATCAAAATCAACCCGGTTCAAAATCCACCCGATTAAAATCAACCCGATCAAAATCAACCCGGTTCAATATCCACCCGATCGAAATCCATCCAAGTCAAAATCCACCCGATCAAAATCCACCCGATCAAAATCAACCCAGATCAAAATCAACCCAGATCAAAATCAACCCGATCAAAATCCACCCGATCAAAATCCACCCGAGTCAAAATCCACCTGATCAAAATCAACCCGGTTCAAAATCCACCCGATTAAAATCAACCCGATCAAAATCAACCCGGTTCAATATCCACCCGATCGAAATCCATCCAAGTCAAAATCCACCCGATCAAAATCCACCCGATCAAAATCCACCCGATCAAAATCCACCCGATCAAAATCAACCCAGATCAAAGTCAACCCAGATCAAAATCAACCCAATCAAAATCAACCCGGTTCAAAATCCACCCAATCAAAATCAACCCAGTTCAGTAGTGTTGTTGTTACTTTTAAAAAAAGAATTACGCTCAGTTTTGATCCATTTAAACTTCCTTCTAATTTAATTTCTCAAATTCAATCATAATTAAATAAAAATATTTACTAAGGATAACTCGTAGTAAATTAAAATATCAAAACTATAGAAGTTTATAAATTAGAAGAATATTTAATAACATTTATTAAACTAAAGAAAATTACAAAAATCAAATACAAAATAATGTAAATTTATGAAAATGTTAATAAAATGTTACAAAAAGAATATTAAAATATTAATCTAAAATTTTTGAGTTTTTTTTTTTGATGTAAAAAGTTTTGTGTTTTGTGCTTTACTTAAATTTCAAAATAGTATTACATACAGTATTTTATTATATAAAAAATTTTAACTAACAGTATTTATAAAAAATAAAATATAGATAAAGAATTATATAAAATTGCTACGTGATAATAAAATAAAAATCCTTTGTTAAATTTGGAAAAACTATCACCTATTAATTATATTTTAAACATTATTGTTTTTAGACGTGGAAAAGACGTTAAAAGATATTTTTGGTGTGCGACTCGATAACTTTAAGGTATGTTCGTGCAAAAGGACTTAGGACCAAATATTTTGAGCGCTTTTATTTGTCGTTTAGTAAACAATTTATTTACGTTTCTTTTATTAGTAATTTTTAAAAACAGAACATAAATTTTAATATAAAAATACGAAAACTAATTTACTAAAAATATAAATGAGGAATATGTAAGAAATCAATAACAGTTTTAAAACAATTTTATTGTTTTCTATCTAATTTTTGTTACAAATATTTTTTAGTTATTTTTTTTAATTTATACAATAATTTGAGCTGCTATTATCTTTTTTTAAAAGTGTTTAAGTTATTTGAATTTTATTTTATTAAATGTTTTTTTTATAAACCATCTATTTTTGAAAAAACTAAAAATTGTTTCGTCTAAGATAACTAAAGTTATAAGTTGTTTTTAATTAGATAACAACTTAATTTGCTAGTTTTTAACTAATAGTACAAATTAAAAAGCTAAACATTTTTCTTTGAATTCTAAAGTCCTTTACATAAAACAAATATCGACTCTACAATTCATTGAGTTTGCTCAAATAGCTTGTAAATTGCAACTAAAAAAGTTAGTAGTTAGACTTGAGCTAGGGAAATTATATACTTTAGAATTGTAGTAGTAAACAAATAAATTGAGTTTTTTAGAAATGAAACTATATTTATAACAAATATTACGAAAAAAAACTTATAACATTTTTAATTTATTATTAAAATGTTCTATTTTTACATATGTTCATTAAAAAAAGTATGTATTTCAGACAAGAGAGTTTAAATTCAAGTATAAGTTATTTTTATGAATTTTTGTACCAGACTGTATTAACTTAAACAATCGTATTATTAATTTTTTTTAATAGGTTAAGGCCAGTTTTGAAAATGATTAATTGAGTGGTTTTATAAAATTTAATCTCTTTTGGTTAACGTTTAAATTTTAAATTTAAAATTTTCTAATCTAAAACTTTTAATTTACATGCGATAAATGTTCTTGAATTAATTTCCGACAATTTAAGTTAAAAGCTATAACTGCATGTTTTTAATTAATTAGTTGCAAACGTTTTATGTTTTTTTATGAATATAAAGTTGCATTGAAATTGTAATTAAGTAAGATAAATTATTATTTACTGTTCAATATTATATTGTTAATTGATATTTTTTAATTCATAGAAATGGAAATGTTATTATTTACCACTATTTTTTTTAAATATAATCTTCATATAAAAAAAGTCCATTTGTTAAAACTTAAGAAATTTTAAGTATTTTTATTAAAAATGAAACAATATTAAAATTAAACAAAATTTTATATTGGTTATAACGAATTTAAACGGTAAAGACAACTATTGTTATAACAAATTGTTTAGTAGACAAATTAAACTAAACATAAAACGTAAAGATCTTGAAAAACGTTAAAATATATGTAAAACGTTAAGATCTTGAAGATTTCAGTAATAGATAAATACGACATGACACAAAACAGTGTGTATTTTTATGTTCTAAAAATTTTACAAAACTTTATTTTTGTACTATAGTTTCTAAAAATGGTATAAAAAGACATTTAATAACTTTTTTAAACAGTGTAAGTTTTTCTTTTAAAACCTTTAAATACCTTAATAATCTATCTAAAGTTTTTCGGGTTGCAACTTTTTGAAACAAAAAAGTACAACAGTTACTTCAACCCAGTCACCGTGTTTTTGAAAGTTAAAAACATGTAAAATTGCCAATTAAAAAAACTTTGCAATATTATATAAGTAATTTATCCAAGTACGTAAGCTTTTGTTGTTTAAAAGGAAAAGTAAAGTCTAAACTATAAAGAAAAACTTCTAGATTTACTATCTGTCTTTTTTCACATCTAAGGCTTAAGCATAATAAATGGTTTTTAAATGATATTCAGGAACTTAAAAACAAACTATTATAATTTCTTTTTCTTTTTTTGAAAATTTCAATTTAAATTTTGTTTTGTTTAGCGGACCAAATTTACATGCTCGAGGGCCACATATTTACACTTCGAGGGCCGCAGTTTGCTGATCCTAAATTAAATGGATTAATTTGTAGTATAAATGGTAGCTTTCACTTGTAATACTCAGTTTTTATAAAAATTATATCGTGTGACGTAGTTGTTTAAAAATTACTTAAAAGTTCTAAATTATTAAATTTTATACCTAGAAACAGTAAATTATAATTCATTGTCGTGTAATTGTGATTGAGATGATACTAGATTATTTTTTCTGGCACATCGTTTAGTTTTCTAAAAGTTTTAACATAGTCATATTTGTATAGTAAAACTTTAATTTATTTATCCTGACGTTGTTTAACTTTTATTAGCTCTTATAGTTATACTTATATCAAAAACAACAGTTCCTTTAAAAGCTGCTTGCCGGCTGTAGCTATTCAAAATTATATTCAGTAATCGAAAAAACAAAAATATTTTTGTCTAAAATTCCTTATAATAAGCAAAAATACCAAATAACAACTCAAAAAACTTCACAAAATAAGTTCAATCTGTAGTACAGTTTTTATATTCTTAGGTCAATTTATAAGGGACAAAAATACAAGATTTTATAAGTGTTTTTTAAATAAAACTTGTTTAAGATTGGTACTTTAGAGCGGTGAGATTTGTTTAAATGATACTTGATTTAAAAAGAAATAAATAAACAAGGTGCTTGTTTCGATTCGGTTGGATTTTAGCTTTGGTTGATTTTGTGTCGGTAGGATTTTGACTCGGGTTGATTTTAACTCGGATGAATTTTGATCGGGTGGATTTTGACTCGGATGGATTTTGATCGGGTGGATTTTAAACCGGGTGGATTTTGATCTGGTGGATTTTAAACCGGGTGGATTTTGATCGGGTGGATTTTTAACCGGGTGGATTTTGATCGGGTGGATTTTGATCGGGTGGATTTTGAAACGGGTGGATTTAGAGTCGGGTTGATTTTGATCGGGTGGATTTTGAACCGGGTGGATTTTAATCGGGTGGATTTTAACTCGGGTGGATTTTGATCGGGTGGATTTTGATCGGATGGATTTTGAACCGGGTTGATTTTGATCGGGTGGATTTTGACTCGGGTTGATTTTGATCGGGTAGATTTTGACTCGGGTGGATTTTGATCGGGTGGATTTTGACTCGGGTGGATTTTGATCGGGTGGATTTTGACTCGGGTGGATTTTGATCGGGTGGATTTTTAACGCGGGTGGATTTTGATCGGGTGGATTTTGAACGCGGGTGGATTTTGATAGTATACCGTTTATTTTTGATCTCTATTTGTTAACAGTAAAAACAGTTTATAGGTTAAGAGTAGTTTTTTAATCTTAACTTTTAAAAAAATGCAAACATAAGAAATAAAACAATAAAAAGGTTGTAATTAGTAATATACTACATTAAGTTATGAATGACATTAACCTATTTGTAAACATTAGTCTAACACTTGACTAATTAGCAATTTTACTATGTTTATAATTAAGTTTGTCACACACATGTCTATCAACTCTTGATTGAAAAAGAAACAGTTTTTTGGTTTTCCAGGTAAACTTCAAATACTTAACTTTAAAAAACTTAAATACCATGATGACTAAAACACTGTCAATAACATTTGTTGCAGACCTGAGACTGCAGATTTTAAAACAGTATTGAAACTCCAAACAAACAAAATTTCCAAAGAATAACGCAGTTTTGAAATCACCAACATAAACAAAAGTTACCTTTAAAAATTTGTTTTGCAAATGAATTCTAACAAAACAGACAAACAATGAAACGAACCTTGTAAACGAACAAGTTGTGCACGCCGTCGTTCAACGTGGTTCCCTGCTGCCGCATCAGCTTCAAGTAGGCGAACCCGAATATCCGTTCCTGCTTGTCCTTGCTGTCGAACGTCGACCTGTGACGGAAGGTGAACCTCAGGTGCGCGTTGTAGAAGTCCTCTATGGGGATCTTCACCTGAATTGTTGTTTATATTTATTTCACATCATACGTTAATAGTTGGAAAAACTGCTGTCAGAGGGACGGATAAGGCCAACAATTATTATTTTTATTTAAATTGCAAATTGTGCAAAACTACAATTTTTTTTGTATGTTAAAAATTAAATGTTTACAAACAAACAAGACTGTGATATTACAACATTGCTGATTTGATGTTCACTTCATTACATTCTTGTCAAAAACACCTTTTTTTAGTGTAACTCTAAAAAGTTTAGTTTCAGCTTTAACTTTAAAAGCGTTAAGCCAGCCATCGAAAAACATGATAAAGTTGGGCAACTAACTAACGGCTGGCCTAGATTGTATAGTTTTTTTTGATGTTTTTATCTAACTAACATACATTTGCTATAACTAAAATTCAACAGTTCAAAATTGTTTTAATATTTATTTGTAATTGAAATATATCTTGTTGTCAGTCATATATTATCGAACGTATCGTAGGAAGTTGAGTGGTTACAAAAAAAAAACTAATTTTGAATTATGATGACGAGCTAATAAAAATGGACATTATAAAAAACGGTTTCGTAGTCAAAAAGTCAATTATATAAGTTTTAATTATTAAAGTCTAAACTAAACTTAAAATTGTAATCTGCATTTAATGTAAGTAGCTTAACATATACTAAAGCGTACATTTAAACGAAAAAGAATTAATTAAATTTAAAAAACATTATTAAAACTTAAACGCATATACAAAACCAATACCTACAACATTGTTAAAAATTGACAGATAAAAACTTTGCAAAAAGGTGTAAAAAACAGTAAACTAAATTATGGAATTGTCGTTTAGATTGCTTATATTTAGTGATAAATAAGAGTGGGAAAATTTTTATTCCGCGAGCCAGACTAAACTAAAAATCTTAGCTAACAGTGTAACTTTAAAAACTGTTATTATAAAAATTAAACAAACACCACGTAATAGCACAACATTAACGAAGTAATCATTTAGAAAGCACGGCTCTGTACTAAATTCGTATTAAGAACACCTTTCAACATATTTGTAATAAAAAAGCTTTATATTTGATAGCCGTTTTTGACCTAAAAATACGTTGCGGGCCAATTATTATCAATAGCATACTTTGCCCACCCCACAATAGTAGATGTAATAAGTGAAGTACAACAGAAATACTTTTCAACTTTAAACTTGGTACAATAACTTGATGATTTTAAAACTTATAATCAAGTAAAAAGTTGAAACATATAACTAATGACTTGAAAACAATTTAAGTTTATAACTTTGTTAAACAGCTTTTTGTTTAAAGTAGTAAGTTATTATGTATTAATGTAAAAAAAATTAACTTTTGCTTTTATATTTACTTAAAGATGTAAATTGTAAGATTTTGAAATGCAAAACTATACAAACTAAACAAAAAAGTGAATCATCAACTTAAAATTGTATTATAACAAAAGTAGTAATAGTAATTTTACAACAGTAGTAATAATAATTCTTTGTGTAAAATTTTTCAAGTTGTTATTAAATATTAGATACAAACACAGAAAGTATAAAGAATTTAGTATAAAGTAAAAGTACATGGGAGAAAAATAGTAAAAATTACAAAATGTAATACGTGATATTAAACATTGAAACTAGTTATTTAGTTTTTAAGATACTAGACCGAATATTAATAAACTTTGCAGATAAAAATATTTATAAAAAAAATATTCTAGCTAAGAATCTTAGAAACAGATTATAAGAATTAGAACACTTTTCAACGAGATTAAATAAAGAATTTGCAAAAAGGTAAACAAATAGCGGAAATTATGACATCATAATAAGCTACTTGTGTGACAGAGTCATACATTTTATGCTACAAATATAAATAATTTATTTAATAAAACTTAATATATAAATAAACCAAACTATTTTCCTTACTAATTTAATAAGTAAAAATAGAAAGTTGTAAAAATTTATTCTTTTTATCAAAAATTAAAACAATAAACGTTTTTTAATAAAGTTGAAGAAAAAGTCAAGTTTACATATTTAGGCTATGAATTTCTAATTAATAAAATAACTTTATTTTACTTACTATGCTTTCGAATATATTTACACATTTTAACACACAATTACCTGAACTTAATTGTATTAAATTTATTACAATAATTTTAAACATTTTGTTATCTACATTGTCTAACCATAATCTACTCAAAACAAAAGATTTTAATATACATTAAATGACTTGCTAATTAACTTTTCGACTTATTTTCTAAAAGTAACATGAAATTTTATAACAGAACTTGTTTCAAAAACAAAACATTTATTAGGTACGATTATTGTTATACTACATGTTATTAATAAAAAAATATAAATTATTATGTACTCAATAAATGTTTATCAACAAACTAATCCAAATTTATACGTATTTTATTTAACTGAAATTCAATATAAACATACAGTGTATTTGTAAATTTCCAAAAATAATTAAAGCCCTCAAATTGATCTCAGGGAGAAAAACACAAATTGAGTCAATCGAAACTTTGTTATAACACAATGTTTATCTCTAAACTTTCCCTTTCCTAATTTTTAAGAAATATTATAATCGAAAATCCCAATAGAGAAAAACTTTGTATAGAATAAACTTCTATTGATTTGATTAATAAAATACATAAATTTTTATATAAATGCTTCTAAGTTTTTGACATAAAATTAGTAAAACTGTTAAAGTTTTATCAAAAGCCTAAAATGTACAAAACTTAATTTAGGTATTTTACATCGGTAAAAATCATTTTGTAAACAAACTTTCACAGTTTCCATCCATTTAGGAGTTTTGCACTGGTAGTAAATGTGAGATCTGTATTCGTTTTCGGTGAGGCATTCCTCCGATACTCCCAACTGAATTACCATCTGCGTATTTAATAAATAGTGTGTTAATAAAACATCACTCAAATTAACTCAGTTTGAGATAAATCTATTATCAATATTTAGTGTTTTTTTTTATTTTTGAATCAAAGCTTTTATATATTGTATAAAAGTTAAAGACTCAGAAATGTTCTTCCAAATTTTTTTTTAATATTTATACGCAAAAAAAAGTTGTTTATATTTATACTGAATAAAAATTACTATATTTTCAAAAAATTTTAAGCCCAAATAAAATTAAGGTACTTAGGTAGGCTAAAACTTTAGAAAGACGACAAGCAATTTTGAACAAACCAATATAAAAAAATGATAAAAATAACTATTTTTCAATATCATACGTATACAAAAAAACAAATGCGCATTTATATTGATCATCAATTGATAATGTTTAATAAACTCACAGGTATGACAACGCCGTCGTTGCTGCAAACGCTCATTGTCACTTCAACGTTCTTGTGGGAGGTTTTGTGCATCTTTTCAAATTCTCCCTGTGAAAGTTTACTTGAAAATATATTACATTTCAAATTTAACACTGCGATAAGAACATGCTGTTATAGTCAAAGCTCACAAAACCCCTACACTGTGATGGTCACTAAAACAAAAATTACAAACACATTTCATGAGCTAAAGTAATTACAAACAGCAAATAAAACTGTTTACTTTTTAATTAGGCTGTATGAAAGCAGTAAATAACTTTCAACTCGTCAAAAGCGTTTGTAAAATGCAACACTAAAATTAAACGCTGTCTTGTATGAATAAATGACATACAAGTAAAAAATTTAGATATACTTCAACTTACAAAAACTTTAAGTAAGATTTACAAAAAAAGAATAGTAGTTAAAGTTTACATAAAAATTTAATATTTAACGTATCATTTTACCTTTTTAAAGCAAAAAGTTCTCTAAAAAATTCTAGCTTACTAATTAAAATATTGTTAAAGGTTTGTTTCTAAAACTTTCACGAAACTTAATAACTTTTAACTTGCATAATCTGCAGAACACGAGATAAAATATATTTCAAAAATGTTTTATATCTTTCAATTTGATCAATATTATTATGATACCAGAAAACATAGAAAAAAACTTTTATAATTTTTTTATTTTATCCAACTCCAACCTGGCATATGGTGACGTAGAGGTCGTTCCTGAAATCGCCGGGCATGATCACCTCGGGGAAGCCCATCTTCCTCGCAATGGGGGTTTTCCCGTCAACGAGATGCTGGTAGTTGCTCAGTATCTGCTTGTGGTCGCCCTCCAGTGGCCTCATCAGCACGTACACTCCTGAATGAGGGGGTTTTTGAATTTAAATTAATTAAAATCAATAACAAAAAAGTTAATCTTCTACTGTTGTATTAATTTTAGTTGTAACTCGAGAGAATAAATCCTGTTTACTAATATTTCTTTTGTAGGTTAAACTGACTAACTGTTTTTCACTTAAAATCCATTTCAACGATGATAAAATAATTACAAGAGTAATAAATTTAATTTAAATTTAATGTGAAGCTATATTCATTATTAAAGAAAGTTATAGTATGTAAAAACTTATATTGCTATAACTTTTAAAAAAATATTAGTTGCTGATTTAAAAAAATTAAAGACATGGCTTTTTCCATACAATATTTTTATTTAAGATAAGTAAGCATCATTGGCAGAAAGCAACCTATTGAAAAAAATAACTGAAAAAGCTAAGCACTAACAATACTTTACATGACTTTTATTTAAACTTTAATTAATTATAAATAAACCTAAAACAACTTAAAGTTTCTATTGATTTCTATATTAAATGATGATTAATTGAAGCTATAAAAAACAAAAACTTAACACTTGAATAAAACTTTTTTATAATGAAATAAATGTAAGGTACACGCACCTTGAAAATTGTCGGATTTGTTTGAAGAATGTTGGATGATCGATTGAATAAAAGACATGCGTTTATTTGCTGTTCACATGCAAAAATAAGTGAGTGTAAAATAAAACTGTTATAAAATAAAAACACATTCTATTCTAATACAGGGTTTCCAAAAGCGAGATACATTTAAGGGCGATTATTGTTTAAACTTCTACCAAAGGGTCGTTTGTGAGAGTGTGTTTGGGAAACACTGCTCTAATATATTAAAAGAAAATTTTAAAAAAAGTTTGCTTGAAAACTATCATGTAAAACATTTTTTAAAACCTAGTCTCCGGAGAAACAATATGATAACATCAACTTAAAAATTTAACAAAACGTTACTAAAAAGCATAAGCATGTATGATAAATTGAACAAAGAAAAGCACTAAATGGCTGAAGCATGCTGGTATGAATAATCAACGAGTGAATAAATTATATTTGTTAATTAACAAACGAATGTGATTGGACAATGCCGTATACCTTGTCCCTTGTGATTGGCCTGCGTGCTGATGGCTCTCTGAATGCACTGCTGCATATTTTCATTGTCGTTTGCGATTCTGTAGAAAACACATAATGTTGAATATATTTATACAAAAAAGTTTTTATTATTGTGTTATTCATATGTTTATCTTTAATTAAAAGCAACCCTTAACAATTTAATTAACTTATTGTTGTCATTTCATTTGTTTTCTTAATGGTCATTATTTGTCAATAATTGATAAAAAACTATTAATCAATTTAAGATTTTTTTTTGAAGAAGTTTAATCTGAATGATTTTCGTGCTGAACCGTACATTACCTGTAATAACTTTTTTTTAACTGTTAGTTTATAATATTGAAAAGGTAACATGTAGTCCATAAATGTATCTTAGTATATTCAAAAGTATTAATGTAAATAAAAGAAGATTTTTAAAAGGTTTAAGAAATAAAACTAATGACTGAAGACTAAATTCATAAACTTAATTATACAAATAGTTCGATTAGTTTTACTTTACAACCAACTTTTAACAAAACGTACTTTTACACAAGTTACAATAAAAGAAATGTTTTTTTTGTAAGCAACTTATGCATTTTAGAAATATTTTGTTTATTAAGAAAGAAATTTTACTGTAAAATTATTCTGAATTAACAGCTAACTTTATTGTTTTCAAAATACTGTCAACAGCGGTTAGGAAGCCAATTTCGAGTAGCACTTAAAAAACCACTTGTTTAAATTTTTATGCTTTGGAAATGAGCTTACAACTGTTTAAGGAATAAACGCTTGCAAAATAATATTTGGATTGAAGAACTTTGTTTTTACGATAAGTTTCTGATAACTGCAGGTAAACAAACCCCAAACATTTAATTCCAGGTATCAGTTAAAATTAAGCTTAAGAGTAGCTTTCAAGCTAGTTATGATAATTTTAATCAGGATTTTAAAATTACTTTTAGTAGTAATTCAAACTTATAAAAATTTAATGATACTAAACTTTTAAAAAATAATGTAAATGCAAAACTTATAAACGCTTTAATGAGTTTTTTTTTAATTTTTTAAAAAATTGTAATTTACCGATTGGAAATTTCAAGCATACCGAAATAATTTAAGGAAATATTTTGATAATTTTTGTGTTTAGGGAAAGACATGTTACATATAAGAGCAAAAAGTCAATTTAAATTTGTAACAAGCTTCTAAAAAAATTTAAATATATTTGAGAACAATAAGGCTTGTATCAATTGGTTAAACTTAACTTAAGATATAATACTCTGAAGTAATAAATTTTTAGCACACTTTTTTTTAACACAATCAAACTAAACAAACTAACTGCACGAATGGGATGAATATTTGTTTGTCCTCGTCATGCTGTTTACCCTTCATGATGTTGGTGATGTCCATGACCGCCACACCAAACGCCCTCCTAAGCCCTGACGTTTGCTTCTTGCTCTCTGACTCTTTTATGTCCATTCGGCCTGTAAAACATATTGAAAAATTGTATGAATTGCGGTAAAAAGTTTTGGTTTTTAACAAGTTGAAAGTTGTTGAAAATTAAACTTGGTTTTGTGCTTATATACAATAAATATTAGAATAATAGAAATATTATAAATAATTAAGATATTATAAAAGTGAAAGTATAGAAGACATCATTTAATACATTTGTTAAAAGATTTTTTTTAGTTTGACACTCAAACACGCTTCAATAAAAAAAATGTATAAAAAATTGTATAACAGACAATACATAGTTCTAACTTTGAATTTTATGTATACTGCTATGGTTTACCTCAAACAAAGAAACCTCAAAGTTAATGATAAATATAAAATCAAAATAAATTATTGTTAGTACTTTATAAAACTAGCGCCATTTAGTGGAACAAAAAACAACTGACCTATTCGAATTATTTTGCAGACCAAGTATATTTTGTCCATGTTTAATTCAGAATTTCCTAGATCCTGGAAACGTACAAAACTAAGTTTACTAAATATTGTATACACAATAAAAATTTACACACAGCATTTTGTACACATAGTTTTGTTTATTTTTTACAAAAAAATGTACACTTTAATAATATTCTATGGAAAACCTGTAGAGTTTTAAAATTTTAATTTTAAATATGTAAATTAAACTTATTGTTGCAAATTTTCATATATTACAAGTAAATAGATAAAAATTTTAGATAGTTGATATAACAAAAGAATCTATTTTTCTATATAACTTTACAGAATACGTTTAATAAAAACCACAAAATGTCAATTATCAAACAAACTTTGTACATTCAGTTTAAATATTTATGTATGGCTTTCATTTTTAAAGTGCTACTTGTTGAAAATATCTATTAATATTTGTTTATACAAACTAACGGTAAATATCATTTTCATGTTTCCCAGCATTTCCAATTTTCTCGGCATGCCTTGAGGTCCCCATTGCACAAAGTAACTTTCACTGTGAATTTTTCATAAAAACAACATAAATACAACGAGGTGTAAAAAAATGTTGGTTTTTTTTTCATTTCCTTAGATTTTGCTTCAAAAATTTTTTTGGGTGATTATATTTATTTCTATTATCATCTTTTTAACTCAAGGTACACTTTTTATGAAAACGTTTTAATCACAAAAGAAAATGTGTGGAAACATTCATCAAATTAAAAACCTTAATTTCGCATATGTATATTTTAAACGTTTTTTTTTTTGTAAAAAGCTACTTCAATAACAAAGCTAGCAAAACTTTGCACTAATAACAACACATACCTGATATATTTTCTATTTCTAGCATCGTACAGTGAAAAGAAAACGTCGGCATCTTCACCAATGCGACAAACAAAGTTCATCAGAGTCATGTACAAACTGCAATATACAAGTTGTTTTTTTTTTTCTAAAACGCAAATAAATCAATTCAAAGTTTCTTATTTACAGTATGTAAAAACACACCTTTGAGTATAAACATCACAAACTACTATAAACTATTTTTAAACATAATAAAAATTTTATGTCTGACAAACGTAATTAAGTGTTGCATTACTAATATTTTTAAGTTTTCAAAATTTGTAAGAACATATGCTTTTCAAAATATATCGCAAAATTAGTAGTTATAAATTTAAAATTGTTTTGATAACTGCAAGTATAACATATAAGGCGTATAAAAGTAAAATCAAAAGTTTGAAAACTTTAACCTAAAAAATAATTTGATTTTACTTTTAATAAGTTACCTATTGTATTGTTCTATTTTACAAATCATAAGTAAAACAAGCCCAAACTACTTAAAAAGCAACGTTAGTAGCTAATAAACAGGTTTCGTACAACATAAAGTTTTAAAAGTAAAGAGTTGAAATAAGAAACTTTAATATTTGAAACTTTACAACATAATGTTGCAGAAATAAATTTTAATTTTTGGAATTTAAAACAGTTTTTTTAAACTATGTTCAAAATACATCTAACTGGAAAATTGTAAAAAGTTAAACGACCTAAAAAACTCTAGTCTATACAAAAAAAAAACTCATAAAGTTCTGGTAACTTTGCAAGTTGATTTGATTCAATTTTGTGTCAGTTGCGTTGTATCTCGAAATACTAATATATTTTCAGAAATAGTTTAAAACGAGTTACCTAAAACTTTGCGGCCCCTTGCTGGTTTCAACTTCAGTTTCCCCGCTTCGCACCTGAGCTATTCGCTTCTGCACCTTTGCTGAGGCCTCCTGGTACTGTTGGATGACAAACACTTTTATAAACATATATATTTCATGCTACTTCTTCTTGATACTTGCAACAGTATTAGAGAGAAAACAAAGGTGAATGTAGAATGAAAAGTTAGTTCAAATAATCTAGTACAACAAAATGGATTGTAAAAAAATTCTCAAAGAAAACTCAAAAAAAAATTGTCTATAAAAGCAATCTTAGATAAAACACTTCTTGATACTTACAATTCAATAAATACTATTTAAACGTATAATAATTTATTCTTACAGTACAAACCACCTACAATAGCATTTAAAGTAAAATATGCATAGCTAGAATCAAAAATGTTTTCACAGACTTTTTGGCTTTTTTAAACCTATATATTGCTAATAACAGTCTAAGTAAAATTATACAAGTTTATTTTAATTGCTTTAATTACTTGACTCACTCAGAAGTTCTATAATATGCGAAGTATAGGTTGTTTTTGAAGTTTTATAACACTATTTATATAACAGTTTAAAACTAATTCAACTAATTTATTAAATAAAATATTAAAATAACTTAACTAAGCACCTTTAGTGTTCAAGTATGTAATAAATTTATAATGGTTTTAATTGTTTTAAATAATGTAAATTTTCACATGTCTTTTGTATAAAAACATAGCGAGAAACAAACCATTTCGAAGGCTGACACGGCAGACAAGTTGATTGTGTTTGCGGCCTTGCAAGTGACCGGGTCCCTGATTTGAAGGTCCAGCCCCAGCAGGTTGTTGCCGTAGTCGACCAGGCCCGCCACCTGCTGCGAAGTCTTGCTTATCTCGTCCGCCGGCAGCGTCCCTGACACCAACCTGCGCCTGTCGTGATGAAATAAACTATGATGTTTTGTTGTGAATTAATAGAAAAAATATTGAATAAATGTTTAGTACCAAAACAATAGATGTGCCGCAATGCGGTCCACAGGCCACAACTTAGACATAAATGATTTAAATCAATTTTAACTACCTCTTTTTATATAAAAACCATTTTAGAACTGTTTACTTAATTGGATGTACAATAAGAAAACAGGACACACTATCCAATAAACTAAATATATTTTGGGCAATTCTCATCAGCAGATTACAAAGCTAACATGAGATAACATTTAAAAAAAAACTTATACAGCAACAAAGTTAAAAAGTGATAAAAACAATCAAAACAGTAATAAAACAAAAAAAAGCAACAATTGAAACTAATCAATATATATCTGGTTTATTGAATAGTGTGTATTGTTTTCTTATTGTATAGTTATAAGTTTGTAGTGTTTCAGTATACTTAATTAAATATAATAAACTTGATAGAACAACAACACTAAAAACAACACGCAGAAACTTAATACACATATAAAACTTACCTAATTTCCATTACTTCAGACATCATTTCTTTAATTCTTTTCAAAGTTTTTAATCCATTCTGAGTCTAAAAAATAAGCATATTGTTTTTATCATAGCAATTTAATGTAAAATGCTTTGAACTCAAATAAAACAAAATCAAAACATTTGTTTATGATCTACAAAAAAAAAATTTAAATGTTACCAGTATGTTTTATATATAAAGAGTCAACTTTTATTTATCTCAAACTTATTATAGGTAAAGTCAGTGTTGTTGAAAATACCACTTTTACAAATTAAAATTTAATTGATAATCAGAAGGTTGATTATTATTTCATTTATTTCACATGTTTCATCTAAAAACATGAAATTTACTAACTTTATATCTCTGTTTCCACATTGCTCCCCATTCTCTCAACACATGAGTTACTTCTTGAACTATAGAGGGTTCTCCTACAGTCATTTGACCACTGCAAGTTAAACATGTAGTAGTTTTTAAATTATAACAGCTTGAAATTTAAAAGAATTAAATAACAACTAGAAATTTTAACTAAAACTTATTTCTAAAAAATTTGTAAAATGCTATAAACTACAATAATAAGAGTTACCATAATACTATATAACCTATAGCTTGACTTTTTAAAACTTTTGATTTACTTGCATGAAAAAAATTCACTCAGTTATTTTTAAACACAAAAAAATTCAAAACATTTCAAACCTGTCTGCATCAAACCTCGCATCTTTCAAGTGAACAAAGCTTGCTGGAAATACTCCCTGGAAAATAATGATAAGTGTTTTATAATTATTATAAGTTACATAACAGAAATTTAATTTTACCTTTTTTATTTTCTCAGGTAGAATACACCCCCTGAACCAGTCACCTGAGAATTAAGAAAACTTTATTTATTTATTATCAGAACACATCATAGATCAAAAACTTATAGACTTTGTGTGTACAAACTGTAGGAAAACAATTTAAAAGTTTTAACATGATCGAAAGTAAGTAAAAATATTTTTTTTTAAGTCATGAAGTATACTTTCAGTTACTATTTTATTAGTTATTCTGGAATAAAACATATACTCATCAAAACCTGCATACTCTTCAACAATATGAACTGTGTCACCAATGCTAAGTTCAAGGTGGTGTTCATTTTCAGATGAGTAGTTGTATACAGCTGTTGAAATGTTTTTGAAAATTGCATATATCTAGCTCACTCTATTTTTATTATGTTACAACAACTTTTTATACATTGTTATTAAAAGTTATCGTTCAATATCAAAAAGTGTTTTCTTAAAATAACATTGCAAAATACTGCTCTTTTGAAGAAAAAATAGTGATATAGTTTAATTGCAACTACCAATAACATTTAAAAAAATTAATGATGACAAAGTAAAATAGAAAAAAAATAAACTAAAATTTAAGAAAAATTTATAATTTCTTAATAATAATAGAAAATATTTTTTGAGTAAAAAATATAACTAAACATTATAAATTAATTCAATAAATATAAAACAAGGATTTAGAACTTTAGAAGTTTTAAAACAACTCTAATCATAAAGAAATAAATTGTATACGTAAGTATACTGTATAATTCTTTTTTGAAATCTATCTTAACTTACCTACACCAAACTTAGGTTTTGAAAAGGCAGTCCAAACCATACTTGTTTCTTATTCAAATTTCCTTCTGTAAGTTAAACTTGATGGTTTTAATAACACATGTTATTTATAAGGCTGAAAAATTATTTATTTTTACAAAATTAGTATCAAAAAGATCAGTAAATGACTAAAAAGATGCTCAACATTTGGACTGCTTATTGGACTTTTTTTTAGCTTATCTGAACTTAATTGAAATATCTGTAGTTCAAATGTTTTTTTTAACTTCTTAAATTTAAACAACAAGGTTAACTTTAACATAAAAAAAATCATTCTGAGTGACCAAAAGCTAGTTTGAAATTTTGAAAAAACTGAATATAAAAAAAGTATGAGCTAACAACTTAAAAAGCATTTTGCTAGTTAAACTTAAATACAAAAAATATATAATAATAATAACAAAAGGACCTGATATTAAGAAGGAAAAACATAAGTAACAAGAAAAAATCTATAAGTTATATAGTCTAGTCTAAAATTTCTGAAAACAAACAGTTTTGCTAACAAAATCAAACGGACCAGAGTTTATCAAAAAAAAATCAAACTAGCCCAAGTTTGTGGTAGTCCTGGTGGAATTTAAATAACCTTTGATTAACTAAAAAGTTAAATTGTATGTACACCATAATTAACAGTAACATAAACTGCTATTAAGGCAGCAATAAAGGGAGGAGTTCAAAATATTTTTAAGAATTAAAATTGGTTCTTATGTGAAAGCTTTAAGTATAAACTACAGGCCAGTTTTGGTGGAACTTACAAACTTTTAAGTTTTGAACTATTAAAGTTTTTGTAAAAAGTTTCTGGTACAAAAGTATGGGCTGAACATTTTTAAATAGTCAGTTTTATTTTTTGGAAAATTAAATATTCACCAAAAATTACCTTTGTCTTCCTTATATGAGCTAGAGACCTCAAATATATTAGAAACACTCCTTATATAGTTAAAAATACTCTAAATGTTTGAATTTAAAATTATTGATTTATAATTTTAGATAAAAAAAGTAAGTTTTTTTTATTAATTTCTTTCTTAATTAAAAAAACTGTGAGTTGAATAGATTTAACATTGGTATTTGACTTATTGTAAAAATTTAAAGAAGACTGGTTTGATAGTGGAGGAGGAAATAGGCAATTTTGAGCTTTTGGCTGTGCCTTCCATAAAGAACCTGTGGGGCTCACTGATTTTCTTGAAATCTTCTTTGAATTGCTAAAAATTTCTGATAGCTAAGATAAAGTTCTACAAAAAATAAAATAAACTTTTGAAAAAAATATGGATGCTTCTATGAACTTAAAATATTTATTTATTTGTATTTTATTTAATAACGAAAGAGTAACTTTGTACAATATAAATCAGAAAACAATATAGAAAATACATAAGATATTCTTAATAGAAAAATTCAAATTGTTCATCTTTTTACAAACAAAAATGTAAAACATTATTAGTTGTAAAATGTATCAAAATTTAAATATGTCTAAAAGCACTTAGTTTTAACTTTTTGTTTTATTTTTATATAGAAAATGAAAGTTGTACATATTAAATTCTTATTAATAGTTATACTTTTGCAATTACAGAAAAAAAAGGTTGATGACAATCATTTACAAACATATGCCTTTTATAGAGCAATAATGGTAACAGCCTAGAACATTTAAGCTTATGTTGGGTCATTGGGTATAACGTTTAAAAGTAGAAACAAAGGCTTATGTTTCTTTAATAACAAAAAAAACAAAAACTTAAAACATTTTTTTAAAACATACTTGGATAAAAGAATAGAAATAAAGACTGGAAAGCTTTAGCATAGTACAAAAAAAATTAAAACCAAAACATGACTGTCTGTATTCTTTTCTGCTACTAAAAAAATGTGGTAGCAAAAATTATATTTATATAAAAGAGAATGTGATTACTCTTTGGTAACTATCAACATTTTTAAACTATATTTTAAATAGATTTTTAAACATTTGTGCAACTTTAATGTGGTTTTTTAAAACTTATTAACATAATAATGCTTACAAACTTTTAGCTTATAACATTTTAAACATTTTTGTTTATATTTTGTTGACAAAATGGCCTACTTTTAAAGGTCAATAAAACAACTGTTTCACATTAAAAAACCATTGAGTCTTATTTTAAAAATACTTTTTATTGAATATTATTATCATTATATTAAGTAACACCTTGTATTGTTATTTGTTTCAAGTAATACAACTCTAAGATTTTTTTAATAGCTTGTAACACTGAAAGTGTTTGATTTCTATGTTGCTTGATGATCAAAAAGTGTGTTCATTTTTTTTCTCTCTTATTTTTATTAAATTATAATAATATATATAATTATAATTCAATTATTTTAAAGTAGATTACTACTTTTTACTTTTCAACAAACAAACATTTCTAGTGGATACAGCTATAAAGAAAGAAAAATGTTTTTTAATCTGGGAATTGAAGCTCACAATTGTTGTCAAGGGATTGGTGTGAAAAAAGACCTTCGAGTCATTAAGCCACACATGTTCATCAAAAGAATATTTAAAAGAGATGGATTCTTATAAACTTATAACTCAGTTCAATATTTTATTCTTATTATGATCTTCAATAAGTTTTGTTTTGGGAAAAAGTTTTAAATTTTTAAAAATTGTTTAAAGTTTTTCAGGGAATTTTAACTGAAACTTGCATAAAAGCATCAACAAGCTTTTGCTGAGAACATATTCTGGAAATTAAGTAATAAGTTGATAAAATTCCAACTATTTTAAATACTTTTTTGCACACTATATATCTGAAATATAAATACATGGTTACACTTTTTTAAAACACATTTTTCTATTTGAGAATCTTTTAGCATTCATTTGACTAAATAAAAACACTGATAATAAAAAAGTTCTGCAGCTAAACACTGTTGCAATTGTATTACTATAAAACTGTTCAACATGAGAAAAAAATCAACAAAATTTACTTAAAGACTAGATACATTAACTATCAGAAAACTATACAAAATTCATTTAAATTGCAAGTTGATATTATCCTTTTGTTTTATACCATTTTCATGGCAAAAAACATAATTGTCAAACTTTTTCCTTTTTGCAATATAGAAATTTTCAGAATCAAGAAAGTAAACTATCATGTGAAGTTTTTGTAGCTTTAGTACATCGTTTTTACAAACCTTTGTTTAGTTTATATGTATACAACAAACTAATACAGCATAAATAATATAAATTTTTATAAAATCTTAAAAGTAAGTATTTAAGTGTTAGCTTGTTTTGTTACCTCTTTTTAAAGGGAGGCACCTAAGCTAATACCAAACAAACTTTTAAGATATAGCATTTACAATCAATCGACTAAAATGTTTCTTTTTAGAAGTGCTTTTATAGCAGGACAAAAAAAGTTTATTCCGACTAAGTACGATGATAATGCTTCAAAAAGGACTGATTAAATAGTTTTTCACTTTCCAGATAGTTTTTTGGAAAAAAAATTTTTTTTTTTACTTTCAACAGTAAGATTTACTAGTAACAGTTGATTTCTTTTACAAAAATTTTGTAGTATCAGTCAAAATTTTTTTAATAAACTAACGACAACACACAACACTTAACTATTTCACTGTCTGTTAAAAACTGTGTTTTTTTGTTTAATAATTTTATATACAGGATTGTGTTTTGCCCAAAACTAGATAACTATATAAGAAAAAGTTTATTAAGAGTACTATTTGATACATACAGGCAACAAACAAATATGTTTTAATAAATGTTCGTTTTTGCACATAATTAAAGTGAGACATTTTGACAAAGTTAAACAAATTTTTCTTTAAATTAAAGTGCAAAAAAAAAAATTAAGTTAAAAAAGAGTATTTTTAAGTATTTTTTATAACGTTAAGGAACTTTAAAATATAAAATCGTTTTTAATCGTCGTAATTTTTAACATAATTAATATTTTTTATTTGTTCATTTAAACTAAAAAGTATATAAAACTTAATTTATTTTTTGTTCAAAGCTCTGAGATTTTAATATTGTTTAAGTAAAAGTACTTTAAAATTAAAACTTTAAAAGTTATGTTTTAGTAACACTAGCACAAAATTGACACCGTGCTTGTTTTAACCGTTTATAAATATATCTTTTATTTATACTAGCCTATACAATAAGAACTTTATCAAGTAGATGACTTTTTTTTTTAAAAGTAAATATTTTAGATTCTAATAAAGTTTATTATCAAATATGTGAAACATTAAAAGTTAACAACTGTTATTATAAAAATATGTATATGTTGCTTGTTAGATTATTTTGTGACATTTACAATAATACTGAAACTAATTATGGTAATTAAGGTTTTTTTGTCTTGGTAAGCTAAAAACTTAATAAAACTTAATTTTGGTTACTCAAAAAAGTAATTCACTTTTTTATCTATTTGAAGTCGTTAAAAAATAAAGCTTGTGCATTTAAATATGGTATTTAGATTGAATAATATATTTGATTAAAAAATTATCAACACTTTACAAGTTATTAAATATGAACAAAAGCAAAGTATTAAAAAAGTTATTTTGTCGCAACTAGAAGCATTTTTTCAGCTTCGAAAAAAGAAACTATTTAAAAGAAATATTAATTTCAGGTAGATAATTAAAATTTTAGCAATTATTGTTAAAAACCTTATTTAAATAACATAACAAAGCTTTGTTATACGCTTATAGCAAAAGCAGTTTAACACAAGGCATGAGTTTTGCTCATTCACGAACAAATTCTTTCTTATGTTTCTTACTAAAAAAATCTTTTCTTTTAATTGTAAACGTAACGTCTTTAAAACTAATTTAATTTAAAGTGAGTACAATAAAGTTATAATAACTTAAAAATCTATAAAACGAACTCTTCTTGATAAACAAACTGCTTTAAAAACGTGATTTGAACACTTTATTTAAAAAACACTCTTTTAGGAAGAGGAGATATAGCTATGAATATTCAAAGAAAGCGATCATCAAAACAAATGAGAAAAAACCAAGTAAAAGTTATTAAAATAGTGTTGAAAGCAGAATAAACCACCCAATCGTTGCCAAGCGACGCCATGAATGCCAGGCAACAATTTGAAGAAGCGAAACTTATTCGTGCATGTCGTTGAATTTGCGCTGATTATCAGATCTGACGTCGTTTGTTATTAGGCAGCAAATCGACTCGCCGTTACTCAGCCTGATCAGGAGCGACCTTCTCACCATGTCTTGCAGTTTCCAGTACCCAGTTTTTTTCACGCTCGCACCTGTAACTGCCTGCAAAAGTAATCGCTGTCAACTCTTAAGATTTTTAAGTCGACTTTTTTAAAAACTCGAGAAAAAATTAAACAGTTTAAGCGTTTTTAATTTGCGTAAAAAGTTGTTTTATATAGGCTTCATGTGGCTTATCAACATTTGTGGCTTAGTTACTACTATAATTTAACTTATTCTGGTATTTATTTGAAAACAGGAGTGTTTTATTTAATTTTTTTGCTTTAAGTCGCAATAGACGCATTTTATTACAACACTTGGGGAGTCTAAATCAAGCCTTGTTTTATTTAAAAAAGACCTATTCGGAGACGGCTCTAGGCTTTTTTAAGTTCAAAGTAAACTGACTGATTCGGAATTTACGCTAATTATAAGTTTTATCTCTTATCACTTACTTTTTTAAACACATTTTAAGTATGTTTTAAGATACACAATCTTAAATTCTAATATTTTAGTAATCATTCTTAGTCCACGATATTTTTTTTCTAAAGATTTATAAACATTAATCTTAAGATGGAACATTGGTAGAAAAACAACTATTAGTGGGAATCATACTTCGCTTTATTATTACAGTTTTGCTTTCAAGTAATTGTTTTTATTCTTTTTATTGTATTTTGTAAAGTAACATGTAACCCAAAATAATTTATTCTTTAGGCTGCCGACCCATGACATAAAGCTATTAAGCTATCTGAGTAGTAGACGACCAAGAATAACAGTTTATAAATACATGTTAATTAAACAGGGCTGGAAAACTAAGTAGGTCAGCAATAACAAATTAGTCATGTCCTTAATATTTTATAAGTAAGCATTTTTTAATACTAAAGGCCACTAAAAACGATTCATGTGGTACCTGATGATCGGGTTTGAACTCATCATCCGGTGACCTGAGCTCCCAGTCCATTTCGCTCACTGAACCGTCGTCGTTCGTAAAAAAATTGGCAATCGTGTACGTGAAACCTCTATATCTGAAAAGTTAATGATTCAATTGTTGTCATGCAACTAGCACAAAATGCTTTTATCTTAATAAAGATCTCCTTGAGACTAAATCTGCTACTGTTGTATGAGGTTCTCAATGTTAAAAAACATGTATGATATGTTTACAAAAGCATGTGGCATTCCTAACAAAAAACTAATAAAGAAAATAAATAAGACATCTATGTAACTTTATTTTGTGAATTAAAAACTTACAATGTTATACACGTAAATAGTATGGTAGTTAATTAATAACCTCTTTTAATCAGATTACCATTATACTAAAACGTCACAACTTTAACCTCGACAGTCTTTCGCAGTTGCCACGTTTCAGCGGCCTCTTTATAAACTCCACCTTAATCAAATTCACTCCTCCTGTAACGCTGAATTTGCTCCTTCCAATCATCTTGTTGCCGGTTTGGTGGAGCATTATGACGCCATTGCCGTTCTCAGTATCGGGAAACTCACATCTGGCGTAATTTCTAATGCTGTCCGCCGTGGCGAAGGAAAATAAGAGGCAAACAGCCAACATTGATAACATGAACTTAGTCATATTGTTCGAATGTAAATTTCTGTGAAGTTTGTTACGCTGTTAATTTCATGTGTTTATAAAGCACTTATCAAAATTCATAAAATAATAGTTTTAAGTTTGTAAAATAAATAAGTAGACAGAACACAAAATATATTTTTACAGTTTTGAACTTAACTTAGCAAGATTATTTTAGTCCTAGTGTTAAATTAGATGGTTTTTCAAAACCTCATACGATTGTCCTAACATACATATTTTTTATCAATGTTAAAATAATTTTGAATTTTTTAAATTAAGTTTCCAAACAGTACTTGAGCTAAACTGTTCAACAGTTCTGCTGAACAAACATAAATTACTAATTTTTTTGAGCTTATATACTGCTAAGTGTTTCGTAATAAAAAATAAGTCACTAATTATAAATCATAAGTCATAATGGTTTGTGCAAAAAAATGTTAAGCATTGTAAAAATTATTATATGAAAACACTAGTTAAAGCACCACTTATTTAGTCATTATACATAACACACTAGAGTTGGATACTCGATAATCTACATTTGTATAATGTAGATGTGCCAAATTATTTTATTAATAACTCATTCATTAAAATAAAAAAATTAATTTAAAAAGCTTCACTTTACGAAAATCAGACTAAGACTTATACTAATTAGCAAATTGAGCGTGCCCAGGCAAGAAAATAACTTTTTACCGTATAAAAATTTCGTTACTGACTTTTTAGAAATATATTGATAGACTTTGATTTGTTTTAGTTTCTGGCTATTCAAAAAAATAAACTAAAATACTCGTGACTAAACTTCCGACATAATTTAACCAAGCTTTTTGCTAATGCTTTAAAGATTTATATATGAATGTTGTTAAATTTTATATTGTCAAATATCCATTATGCAACATGTGTTTGTACAAATATTGATTTTACACATCTAAGTACTTGCTTAATTTTTATAAAAAATAACCACTAAAAGTTTAAGTATCAAAAAATCCTAACACACTTTTTTATTAAGACCTTTTTAAATCCTCATTACAAAACGCTGCTTACATTAAAGTAAGCTTCATATTTGCCGTCAGTTATGCCAAGGCCTACTTTTATATTTCATTACAAACTCAACAACTTATTATGCTATTTTCAACAGTTTACCAACCCCTGTATTAAGTAAACGTAGTTTATAAGAAAATACCAAAGCGGTTGGTAACAAAGTGTTATAGATCCTTGTTCGTAGAAATATATTGTTACCGAATAAAAATATTGAACAGTATTTAAACATATTTGATTTGTATTAAAAATAATTTTTTGCTAGAAAATATTTGAAAACTGTAATATTAAAATTCAAATCAATTTTATGGCAGCAGTTTTTTTTCGTTGAGTATCTCTTAAAAACTGTTAGTAACTTTATTTACGCTTGAAAAGTGTTCTTTAGATAATTACTAAAATGTTTTAAATTGAGAATGAAAATATTTACTTTCTTCGTTTTCACAAGAAAAAGAGTTATATTGATAAACTTTTTAGTAGTAAAATTTAGACCTCATATGGCATTTTAAGTTAATATGAGTTTAATTTAATAATAAAATATTTACTTCTAACTTTTTTTTACTAATTTTAAACAATTACGTTTTGAAGTCCTTTCAATTATATTACTTTTTTTAACTTTGAAAACATAAAATTGTACACATTTCTAAACTTCTTGTTTTTATCGCAAACTTAGTCATACTTGATATTTACATTTTTAAGTAAACTTTTCTTAACTAAATAGGTTTAAGTTTAAGTGCGAGGATATGAGTTAGAAATACATCAAACTAGTCTATAGGATCTTAAAAGTAATACTTTATTTAGTGTCAATTGAAAATTTACAAAAAATTATGTGAATAGTGTTAATAAGTATGAATATTTATAAGATAAATAAGTATAATTTCAACTTTCTCTTTTTAAAAGTTTTTGAACTAGGGTTCAGCAAACTACTATCCTAGAGCCCGCGGTTTATCCCTTCATTAAATTATCTTGAAGTAAACAACCTTTTTTTTTTTAACGCAAATGCTGTAAACTCTTTTATAAAAAATAAAATTTTAATTGTTTATTTGATTAATTTTTTTAAGTTAACTGCTTTAATTTCTACAAAAGAGAACCAACAGCTCATAGATTTTTTTTGTTAAGTGCGAACATTTACTTATCAACGACTGCTGACTTCTTAAGACAATCTCATTAAGCTTTTTTTTAAATATATTAAACGTTGTTTAAGTGTATTTGTTTTTATTTTAAAACCAGTTATCGAAAATACAAAAAACAATCCCTAATCAAGCGTTAAACAAATGAGAATAGCTGTAAAGTTTTTTAAGAAGGTTTTTGTAAGTAAATTTAGTTTTTTTTAATGCAAAGAAATGCTTATTGGGTTTATATAATTGCATCTTGTTTGCTAAATTAAAAGTTATTCATCTGGAAAACTATTAAGCAATGTGTTTTAATAAAGGTTTAAAATTTACCATAACTTCAATAAAACTAATGCTCTGACTGTCAAGTGTTCGTAATACATATAAAATTAATACTAGTATTTTAGCAAAGTAGACTAAAAGTATATATTGCCAGTAAAAACAAAGTGAAACAGAGTAAAAATTAAGTTGTTTGCCCGATGCGCATTTACACTAAGAAAAGCAAAAAGCGCGAGACGCAACCACGTAAAAATATAAAGAACAAATAAGGCACTTTTCAGTAATCAGTTTGTTGTGTTATCAGCATTAAAAGTCGCATTGTCGTTTTCGTAGGGTAGAAGTATTCCAGGTGCAATCCCTATTGTGAGAAACGTCGTGAACACAAAGTAGAACGTGTAGAACCAAATAGCAAATCTGTAAAAAGTTGTAACAGTTTGTATGTAGTTGTAAAAAAAAACTCTACTAATATGTGAATTACGGAAAGCTGTTAATAATACAAACAAAAAACGTTCTTAAATCTTAAAAACAGTTTTTTTTTCAGTTTAAACAGTCGGAATTTAATAGAACGACTATACTAAGGTTTTAAATAAAAGGAAAATTTTCTTTTTAAAACTTGAGATTTTTTTTTACTTTTAAGTTTAAATTTTGATAGGTTACCTACTTGCTTTATTTTACTTTAAAATACTGGCAAGGATTTTTGTTGATAAATTACAGGCATTTAAAAAAATTTTTTGATTTAATAATTTTATTTATTAAAAATTATTTTTATTATTAAAAGCCTTGATAACTGTCAATAACAGGGCTGGTTGCAATAGACTTTTTACATATACAGATCATATTAAAAGCAGAAATTTTAAGATAAAATAAATATAAAAGTTTACAAAGTATACGACCACAACAAGTATTTGATAACAACTGCATGACATTCATGATGTGAAAACAATTTTTTTTTTGTTAAAACATGCTAGTAATAAGATGACGTCATGACTGAAAGTATGACGTCACAACTAACGTGTCGAGGACGTGAGCGGCAAACTTCCACTCGAGGGCGCACTTTTCATCTTCGTCCTCGTCTCTCATGCGTGACGTGATCTTGTCCAGTTGGCGGTTGATCCTTGAAAGCTCCCTGTTGGGATAAGACTGTTGTGACTTTGTACACGTAATAAAGTAAATTTGATTGAAAGCTTGGAAGCTCCCTGCTGGTTGGGAGAAATCGTTGAGACTACATTAACATAATAGAGTATATTTAGTGTTTGCTATTATTAAATGTAATTTTTTCAATTGGATTCTTAAAAAAAAAATTTTTATTATAAAATTTAGTGGTATATCATTCTACAGAAAAAAATTAAAAGTCCAAAATGAAAGTCGATCAATATTGACATGTAAAATTTAAACATTTCTTTTTATTTATTGCTTTACTAATTAAAGTATTGATCAAAAGTTATCAAAATTAGTCAAACAATCAAATAATTAGTTTTATAATGCTTCTACAGCTACTAAGTTTTCAGTTTAAACTAGCTATCATTAATTTTTTTAAGAATTAATACAGACTACAAAACTAAATTATTTGAGGAACAACTTATGTAATTTCTCAATATTATTTTAAAAACCTCGCAGTTTCAGTAGCTGCAGCATCTGGTTTTTTCAGGTTTGTTGAAATGCAAATGTTGTTTTCCTTGTCAACTACTGTTCCATTACAGTTTAAATTTTTTAGTTTCCATCTCTGCCTCTGGGAACGATTTAATAAGTTTTAAGCAAAATAATATTTTTTAACCTTAAACTAGCTTTTAACTAAAAACACTAGTATTTTTTTTAGAATTTTCTGTGTTTTAAGTTATAGCTAAAGTATGTTTTCTGTTATTTAAGCTTAATCTAATTTGTTTTAATATTAAAAGTAAAACATAAAATTAAGATACCTTATATGAATAATAGTCATGTTTACTTGACAACTCTTCATAGAGTTTGTTAATGTTTTGCATATTATAATTCAAACTAAAATAGTACTGATTTATTTTTTTAGTACAGCAAAACTGTAAATTAGTTAGTGCTCAAACACAAATAAATTACAATTAATACGGGGTCATGGTCCTCGTATTGTTTTGTTACGTCAACAAATTTATTCTTACAGCTCATTTCTCCGGGTCGTTTTATTTTCAAGTATCTCGGTAGCACTCCCAAAAACAACCATCGAATCTGTGAAAATTATGTTTTTGATGTTTTTTTCTTTTACATAATAAAAGTTTTATAAATTAAGTATAAACTAGTTGTTATTAGTATATATATATATATTAGGCTTTATAAATATCTCTAACAAGTTAGTAAAGTGTTTGATAAACTTACCAGGCTTTGTCTGATTTTTTTTGAAAAAATTAAAGTCTATTTATGTACTCATTAAAAAAAAGTTTTTAATACACAAATACTTGAGATGAACACATTAACACTAAATTTGTTGAAACTGACCCATTTAGGCATGGCGTGCGCGTTGCTTGCATTTTTGCCATGAAAGTTCAGCGCAACAACAGTCACCAGAACGGAAGATGACACCATGACAATGCTGCTTGCAAAGTAGTTGCCTGAAACAATACAAGCTAAATTTATCTCCTACAGTTGCTAGATAAGACAAGTAACTTATGCAGTTCAAAACAAATTAAATGATAAAAAAGTGCTTTTTAACTTCTTTTAAATTAAAATTTTATCGTATAACATTTCAGTTTAAGGATTGTCAGTTTAACAAACTAACTTACTTAGTTAAACAAAAATAAGTTTTATTTTCGTTTTACAAACTAAAAGTGAAATTTAAAGTAAAAAAATAACTTGAAATTATAATAAAATTTGTAAGCAAAATTTTCACATCTTATTATTTATGTGTTTTATATTATTTTTTGTAATATTAAAGCTTCAGATTTAAAACAACTTATGTTTACTACAGTACTAATTTTAACATGTTGTATTATCAAAAAATTCACCAAGTAGAGGAATAATGTCTGTAGGAGGTAACGTCTCTGCTAAAATTTGTAGGAAAACAACAAGTGCTAGTAATATTGTTATGCCTGAAAAGTTTTTAAATTTAATTTAGTTATAACATGCATCTTTTAAATACATTAAGTTCAAACTTATTTTAGTGACACTTAATTAAAAAATAAAATCAATTTTGGTATGAAAATCCATATAAATTGTTTACAAACTATCGGTTAATGCAATTGAGCCAAAAAACTTAGCTAAGCACTATAAAAGTATAGTTTAAAATGGTCTCTTAAAATAGTAACTAAAGTAGTATAATATAGATAATATAAAAAACTGATTCCCTGGTGTTGAATAGTTTTATTGTTAACACAACTAAAATAGCTGTAGAGTAAAAAACTAAAAATAGTCTAAGTTTTTAAAATAGTATTTAAATGAAATTTAAAGAAATATTACTATATAAAAATTTATTGAGCTTTGAAACATCTGAATCTATTAAGAGCTTTTAATTTTATCAAAATTTATTAAACGCTAAACATTCCAATCATCGTAGTTTTAAAATTACTAAAAACTTTTATATCGCTCAGAAATAATCTTCAATACATTTGATATAAACGAACTGAGCGTGATTCTTTCTCCGCTGTCGGCGGGCAAGAGGAACACGAGGATCGCTAACGAGTTGACGAGGAAGCAGGGCAGTATGAAGTTAAAGCCGTAGAAGAGGGTCTGCCTCCTTATGTGCAGGTAGAAGGTGATGTCCACGAAAGGAAGCTCGCAGCAAGCGTAATCCTCTTCGCTGCGCTTCGATGTCATTGCTGTTTGTTTTAATTTTTAACATAGATCTTACATTTTACTATAAGATAACCGATTTGCATCAAAACTTATATAATAGTCCTTCCCGGTAGACTTAGCGTACAAACCAGAAGCTTATCAAGTTCTAGTTATTTGTTCTAAAGCATAAAATAATAGTTGTACATGTACATTTTAATGATAAACAATTTTGTCGGAGGCGTTCTTTGTTTTTGTCACTGTCAAACTTAAACTTTTAATTTGTTCTTTTTTTCCTTACTTTAAGTGCTTTAAACTAAATTTAAAACTTTTACATTGAAAAACCACCACGGGTTCGTGGTAAAAACAAACAAAACATTGCAACGACGACTCGAACAAAACAACCGCTGTTACGTCACACTCACAGATGAGCTGCCACTCTTTGCTGGTCACCTCCGAGAAGTCGACGGGTTTTGAAAGCTGCAAGTTCACCTCTTTCATGTTGTACTCCCAAATGCCAAACTTTATCTTGCAGGTTTGGTCATCGAAGGGAAAGTACCTGAAGTGATTTTTTTTATAAAACCTCAGTAAATAAATGTTCACACATTTGAAAAACTCAACAAAATTCAGCTGCACTTTGGCTAACAGAACACTTAAAATCTGATGACTTCTTAGTTTTAAGCTTCTATACTTTAAACTTTTAAACTACTTACTGCGTTCTTCTTAAAATAAGCTAAGTGTTATAAGAAGCCTACAGTTTTGAAATGCTTCAAAGTCTAAATTAAATACAATCAAAAAAAAAAAACATCGCCGAAAGTCGCAGAGCAGAATCCTGGACTTTCGTATGCCGTGAGACAAGCTCAAGTTTAACAAAAGGGTTGATCATACCAATTCGATCATCAGACCACAAGCTTCGGTAGACTGAGACCTGGGTTTCGTCCTCATTAGGACTCATCTTGCAGTCTTCAATCTACAAACGATGTGATCAACCCTTTTGTTTTTCTAAATTAAATAAAATCATATTTTTCAATTTGAATGAAATTACTTGGTATCAACACTGCAGTAAGTTTTGAAAAGTCCCGGAGGCATCCAGTCCACTCCCCCATTGTGACTGATGATTGCTTTTGCGGGAAACACCGAGTGGAAGTTGTCAACGACACTGCATAATATTCAATGCTATGAACAAACACACTAGGACAGTTAAGGCGTACGTATAAATATCAAATGAAAAAATTATTTTGATTTATTATAAAAATTAAAAAAGTATTAAGTGTTTTAAATGTATACGAAAAACTTTTAATGTAACTTTTGTCTTAATTCAAACATCTTTATACAAAAACATCGTATATGGGTTTAAAAATCAAGAGAAGTAGTGTTTAGGTTCAATATAGGTTTTGCATTCCAGTAATTTATTTATTTATTATTATAAACGACGTTAAAAATCCATTGTTCGAAAATACCAATAAAATGCTTTTGTTTAAAAATTTTCAATGTAGCTTTTGTTGACCGAGCATTTGTCTGATAACTTAGATAAAAAACTCTCTAAACTTAGTATTTTAAACTTAAAATATTTTTGTTATGTTTAGAAACATTAAAATAAAAATAATCAAAACCTTTTTTGTTAATTGTTTAGTAAATTATAATGATATTAGTTTTTCAAAAATTTAAATTTTAATAATAATACAATGTTTCACTCGCTTGAACCTAATCAAACGACTAATCATCAGTTGAACAAAATCTGTAAAAAAGTTTATATGAACATGCAAGAAGACATTAGGCTAAACTTGAAAGAAAAAACTAAAAGAAAAAACCAAATAAAACTTGTAGTATAAATCTGTCAATTTTTGAAAATCGTAATGTTATCAGTTTAGTTTATGTTAATATTAGATAAATGTAACCTACTTAATAATATAATATTTTTAAAATTTAAATAAAACAAATAAATATACTTACATTTACCAGGCTAGTAAAATTTGTGAACAATATAAAAGAAAACAGTACTTGCAACCAAAGCATTAAACTGAATATAATGTTTAAAAAAAAAAAAAACTGTTAACTATCGTATTTAATGCTTTAGTTGCCAGTATTGGTTACTTCCTATTGTTCACAAATTTTACAAGCCTGCTAAATGAAAGTACATTTATTTGCTTGTTTAAGTTTTAAAACTATAATATTATTAAGTAGCTTACATTTATCAAATATTAACATAAACTAAACTAAATTATGTTAGTAACTTGCCTATTATAAATTAAAATATTTGGTATCCAAATATGTTTTGAAGGCACAATTATTCTTTTAATTCCGGAGTAATTTCTCGGGTCCCACGTCAAGTATTCGTCAGTCCAATTCTAAAATATATATAACCTGTTAAGACCAAATAGATTAACTGCTAACTCACTTTATAGTTCTGCTTTCAATTTTTAATGTGCTTGTAAGTTAGAATAAAAACGAGAGCAATGTTTTTTAATCACCATAATATACTTAAACATATACTTTTAAACATTACTTTAATTAGTAAGTACAAAATTAGTTTGAATATAACCTTTTAAATCTTAACACACGTGTCAAACAAAGACTTTCTGGTAATGTAATCATAAGTCAAGCTATTCTCTACAAAATGAGTTGAAAGTCAACTTTCCTAGCAAAATTGATACAATAAAAGCTAGTAACAGCCAGGAGATACTCCCAGCTGAAATTAATAATTTAAAGATTGTTTACACCTCAAACAAGCTGCTTGAGTCACACAAAAACGGTGCTCAATGTTAAATAAGCTACTTATCAAATTTTTGGCTACAAAAAGGACGTTTTTATTTATATGGTTAACTATTAGTTATAAAAATATATCCAGTACAACTTTGTGTTTTTATTTTAAAATGACTTTTTTTAACCCAGTTCAAACATCTTTTTATTTTTTGAAGAACAAAATACTTTCTAATTCAAGTAAAACTCTTTAAAAAGTATACAACAACGAATTTTTAAACATTTATTGTTTGGTGAGTATCAAACATTTACACTTTTGGTTTAAAATTCACTGAATACTGTTCAAGAGTAAGGAATAAATTATCTATAAATAATACAAAATGTGTTACGTTTTTTATGTTGATTTACTACAAAAAATTGTATATAAATTTTTAGGTCTAACAATAAGGAACTAAATTTCTCAGACTTTCACAAGAAACACTAAAAAATGTTTTTGACATTTACATCGATGAAATTCAAACAAAAGAAACTTCACATTGTTTTATAAACAAATAATTTCTTAAAGTCAAGTTTTAAAGTTTTGAATTTTTCTCAAAAGCATATTCCATGCGTTCGATGTAATAACATGAAACAATGTGTATGACATTATCTTTGTTGACAGACACACAAGTAAACAACGAACTTTCACTTCAAACAAAAGTTAATTTGTCACCTCAAGAAATGTCACAGCGACAGATTAGTCGTCTCGAGAAATCTCGTAAACAAACACGTGTCGCCTTTGTTTCGCAACGAAAACTTTTGCATAGTGACGTCACTAAGCCGTTTTTTATGAGGCTTGCGATTTATCGCTACTGAATTTTGTTTTGGTTTTGTTTAGTTGTGTATTGAAATTATTTTATGTGTTTGAAAGCCTTTATGAAAAAAACGTTTATGATAAAAATAAAAAGTCGGTGAACTTTGAAATTCTCGTTTTAATGCGCATAAACTCATTTACTTTTTAACTTTTGTCTGTTTAAAAACTTTGTTGGACCTATTTATATGAACCGTTTAAAAAACTATATAATATCAAAACTTGTTTTTATCAATAGCAATGAACTTGCTGTTTTCACTTTGAGCTTCTGGTCAGTTGTATTGATTTTTCATACTACAGGCGCGTTAAAATTAAATCTTATCCCACTACGGCAATAACAATTCAATTGAAAAAGTAATATTATAGTAGTATAAAACTAAAGGCAAACTAACCTTAAACAAACATGTTTAAAAAACTAATAGTTATATTTTCACATTTGTTTAAAACAACATTAATTGCTTCAAAAGGTTTTATCTCTAAAACAAAAAATGTTATATTATCGTGAAAAAGATAAGGATCGATATATTCACACGTTCCAGTTATTTTACTATCAGTTGTCAACTAACCATAATAGGGTACATGGACGTTGTGAGTATCTGGTTTTTCTCGTTCTGTAAAATATAATTTTGTTCAAACTGAAGCAAGATTTTGACTTTACATTATCTCGTTGATACAATTTTTAACAGTTTAGATGTTTTCTTAGTTTAGTTTAATGAATGATTGAAGCATTGTGAAAAATTATAAATATTTATATCTTGACTACATTAAAATTATAAATGCATTACTAAATGAAGAAATTTTAATAACAAGTTGCTAAATTGAATTAATTAAAAACTTTCTGTATAATAATAATGCACAGCATATATATAGATATAACAAAGTAACTTATGTTATAAAAGTTTTAACAGTTTTCGGTAAACTTTGTTTTTCTAGTTAGTTTCTTAAATTCGCCTTGAATATTTACTAAAATACCCTTGTTTACGAACCATAGAATCAATATTGCTAAAGTGTGGTAAAAAGTTTAGAAAAAAAAAATTTAAACTTGTTTTAATTGTATTAGCTTTGTTCAAGCAAAATAATTGGATTAAAAACGACAATGAATTAAGTTATACGAAGGTATTTTTATACTATAACAAAGTTTAAGCTCAAAAGTCGTAATATTTGATTATCCTCGCTTTTTTACTACAAGGATAACTTGTTTTTTTCGTACTTTTAACATTAAATAACTTTTTTAGAGTATATATCGACTAATATAAAATTTTCCTAAAAAAAGCTTATTGCTCATTGTCGACAATAAGCAACTGTATTTAATGGTCTGGTGTAACAAATTTGAATATTTTAAAATTTGGTATCCTGTGCAAAAGTTAAGAATGTGATTATACCTATGTGCTTATGTTAGCATATAGTTTTTATAATGTGTTTATAATAAACAGCATACACTTTTAAAATCAATATATCAAAAATCAAGTTTCATACAATGATACTTAATTTATTACAAACAAACTTCGACGCAACTTAGTAAGTGCTTGACCTTACTTTGCTTTACTTATACAATTCTATTTTGAGCATATACTAGGACCAACGGTTTTATAACGTAAACAAACAAATTAAAAATAATTTGAATACTTAAAAATTTAAAAAGTATGAAGCAGACTTAGTTTAAACTAAACTAGAAAGTTAAAGAACTATTTATATGATTTGACTCTAATTCAATTTAAAATAGTTTAAACTTTAGTTTCCAATTTTTTTTGTACAACAGTTTAATGATAGTTAGTTTCCATAAACGCTACAGCTACATTGTAAGCCTCACCTTTATACTCATCGCCCGACACAGGCTATGAAAACACTAAACATGTCAATTTTTCCGCGGAGCCAGTAAGAAAAAAAAGACAGCCACAACAGATAAAGACTTTCAAACTCGGCTTATCAGCCAACCAGATCTAAACACAGTGATTGTAACCACTGTGCTACTGTATGTAAAACTCAACTGAAAAAACAAAGATTTGAACTGAAAGTTGTTGGTGTTTACGATTCGCCACTTAAATTTTCAAATTAAACTTTAATGAAAATTGCTAAGAAACTATCGTCAGCCGTAATTATATTTACGTTTAGCTTTTTTGCCAATGAAATATTTATTGAGGGTTTTAGTAGCTTCTTTTTGTGGTCGATTTTCTACTTGGATGCTATGAATGAAAGCGTGTTATCACAAAAAGCGGATCATTTTTTTTCAATATTATGCAACTTTTTTTTTCTTGCGTTTTAGAAGTTGTTTTTGCGAAAATTGTGTAAACGATAATAATGTGTAAAGGTACACTGTCTTGTTAAGTTTTTCAAAAGTTCTAGTTTTTATATTTCAATATATATGTATTGTTGTAAAATTAACTAAATCGTTCACTAAGTTTTTTTACTCGAATTGAAATAAGGTACAAGCGAATATTCTAAAGATAGCAAATTTTTCCGTTTAATAAATAAGTTTTTGCAATATAAAGTGCTGAAAATAATAGTTTTTAAACTTTTTAATTTCCATAAATACTAAATACGTGCCGAAGAAAGATTACTTTTGTTAACAATAGGGATTAGGATTATTGTGCTACTGAAATCATTTTTAGCAGTACGAATGACAATTTCAACATGTGTATTGCAATTTTTTATGATACACGCAACGCGCTTAATGTTCTAACTTAATATTTATAAGCATAAGTTTTGAACAATAAAGTGGCTTTAATATTTATAAGCTTGTGTAAAAACACGTTTACTCTGAAATACGCTCGAAGATATTTTCATATTTTAAGTATTAAAGCTTAGCTTGTAATTTTTTTCTTTTGTAGTACTTTTTTAAACGTTTTCAGAAACGAGTTATTTGTTGAAAATGTGTTTATTGAGAGTTGCCTTTATTGCGCTTATTAATATAAGTTTATTAGATGAGATAAAATAAAACATTTTTTTAGTTGTTTAGTAAATTCTCTGCATTACTAGTGATTTTAATTTATTTATTTCAAATACTTATCAATTTTCAATATTACTATCCACCTTTAATAACCATTCTATCTCTTCATATAAATAGTTTTAAATCGTCGTTATTTATTGTACCCGAACATCTACCATACGGTAACGAAACTTTAGTTTATAATAAACGTTTTGTAGCTAAATGTTTACTTAGTACTTTTGCTCTTATTGGTTTACGAGCACTTTAATCCTTTTCAGACAGAGACTTTTACAGTATACTAACAACTAATATCACATAGAATATGTACATTTTAACAAACCAGACTGATAATTTGCTGAAGGGCCACGGTCAACCCCACCTCCATGGTCGTGCTCGAGTTCATCACAGGTCTGATTTTCGGATCGTAGTTCTCAGGTCTGAACAGATCAAACATCAGGTTCTTCTCCGCTCTACTACACTCGTTTCCTGTTGACAAAAATGCGTGATTTGTATCAGTAAGCAGAAATTTATTAACAAACAGGACATGCAATAATTTCGAACAACTATTTTGTTACGTCTAAGCAAGAAGTTTTACGTAATTACACTTTATTAATTTTTTCGACATCAGATATTTTCTAATTTAATTCAGTAACTCCTCTTTTTTTTATATACTTTGAGTTACAACAAAGTCGTGATAGTGACGAAAAATAAAATATCAATTTTTGATTTTTAAGCATTTGTTTTCAAAGTTTTGTGATATTTGCTCCAAAATTAAGTTTATAATTTTACGAAAAAAAGATCCCTAAATGTCAATCACATGTTCAAAACAAATCATTCACTACAAAAACTTGATTTAAAATTGAAGATGCACTCATTGTAATGTATTTTATAAAAACAACAACACTTTAAAATGTCAGTTTCAAAGTTTTATAATCTTTTAATAAATGTTTCGTTTTCAAAAGTATTGCTCTTTTGAACGAAATGACTTATTTTATGTTTTCGTAACCTATATTCCAGTGAATTTTCAAACATAAACTTATCAAACGAACAATAAAGCTTAGAAGCATTTATAAAATGTCATTACTTAACTTTTTGGGAAGACATCATAATTGTTTATAATACGTTTTGATAATAATAAAGTGTTTGTAAAGTTAATTTAAAACGAGTTAGAATTTTAATTTTGTGATTGTTATTTATATTTACTGTTTGAAATTAAAATATAAGCTAAAATACTTTTTTGAAAGCTGTTTCGATATATAAAAATTTATAAAAACTATTCAAAACTTAAGTATTAAAACTTTTGTATTAATGTAGTAAGTTATTTTTTAGTTTATAACTATTTTAAGTGTTTTTTTAGTCAAATCAAATAATCATATAGTTTATAACAAAAAACTTGCAAAACCAATAAAAAGTTCTTTGAAAAGTTGAATCAGTTTATGATATGTAAAACTGTGATATGGTTTGTTTTTATTTATATTTGCTTGCTGTTTGTAAAATGTGATGGATTTTTTTATGATCTTTAAAAAATGTGTTTAAGTTACATATTATGAAATAGCTCGATATATTAATGTCATAGTTCCACAACTTTTTATTAACTCAATTAAACAACTTAAAAACAAATATTCTTTAAAAATAGTTTAAAACTATCTTTTTAGTACAAAGCTACACTCAAACTGTTTATGAGATTAACATTAAAAAAAAACTTTTGTAACCATCATACTTATAAAACAAAATTTTATTAGCTTTATTTTAAATTTGTTACCATCAAAAAGAAAACAAACTTTCTGCTTGCAAAGTGATCAAGGCTAGCAAAAGTAGCAAGTTGCGATACATGGTGATTTTCAGTAACTGCCAGATCACTTATTGACTTTATCAACATCGGATGGTTGCCAGTATGATATTCGTTATGTGGGCTCAACAGGCGAGCCCTGCTTATAACGAGTTCGACTTTTTTCTACTTTTTTCTTCCGCGCTGTAAAGTTCAACCGCGTACGCTTTTTATTTCCAGACAAAAAGCTTTATTTTTGCTAAACATAAGCAGCATAAGATTCCGTTCAAATTACATTTCAGGTTGTGGGGTCAAGTTCGAGCTTTAATTGGCTTAAGCGAAAGTTAAGCGATTGTTTGTGCTTGTAGCTTGCCGTGTAAAACTATCTTTCGCAGTTGTTTACCGGTTTGCAAAATACTTGGATTCGGTTTTTAATCGAACCCGCGCACGTTCGATGCTGAATTAAATTTAACATTTTAACTGTTAAGCAGAGTAATTAAAAAATTTAATTTGTTCAAAATGTTTTTGTTCGAAGGATCGTTGCGGTGAAAAACACTTGTTAGGTATTTTGCAAAAAACAAGCTGTTTTGTGTTTTAAACACTTTATGTGGTAAGATAGTTGTGTAAAAATAATTTAACGCAAGAAAATTTTTAGAGCTTCAAGTCATAAATTTTGTTCTACTTTAATACCTCAGACATTTTAAACATTTATACTAGTATATAGAAGCATGAAACAATTTTTGTATACATTAATTAGTTATTTTAAAGCTAAAAATTTGAAGTAAATATCAAAAAAAAACTTTTCTGTTATATAAATAGCTGGAATATTTTCGTATTTATTTCATACCGAAAACAAGTATTTTGAATACTATAGTTTATCGTATATTAATAAATTAGTTATCAATAAAACATAACGTGATATGAACAAACTCTAAATTTTTTCAATGACTAATAATATGTTGTAAACACTTATACAGTAAACAGACCGTTTTAATCAAAGTCTTGATAAAGACATATTCACAAAGACAATATAACGGCTTAATACAAATTACAAAATTAATACTAAATTACAAAACTTTACTGCTTACAATTTTATAAAATGTTAGAAGTTTAATTACGCATTGCTCGTATGAATTTCAAAATTACTAGTTAATAGCAACAATCAATTGGATTAGTAAACATAAATAGAGTGTTTGCTGTAACAGCATTTGAACATTTTTCTTTTAAGAATGACAACCAATTTATTTTGACAAAAACAAAGTTAAGTTCGTAAAGTTTTTTTTTAATATTAAAATTAGTCTTTAAAAAATATTTCATTATTAATTAAAAAAAAGTTATAAACTTAGTTTTTAGTTTTTTTAGAGTTTAAGACTAAAGCGTCTTAAACAGTGTAAACTTTTAAAGCTGTGTAATATTTGTTATAAACTAAAGAAATATTAAAATTTTTGACTGAAGTAGCTTTTTTGAAAAACAAATAAAAAAAATAGCTTAGCTTCTTAAATTAAGAATCGTAAACTTCATACAAAAAAGTAAAACTCTTAATGGGAGAAAAAGCTATTATACAACTATACACATTATAAAAATCTTAAAATTGCTTCCTTTAAAAAGTAGTTTTTAGCTAAAAAGCAAGTCGCAAGCTAGAATTTTGAACACCATTATTTAAATAACTTGGACTTAATTGCTTTTTCACTGTTCATTTTTATAATCCCTTTCTTTGTATAAACATAGCTACAACTCCTCTTCTTAAAAGGATGTTTTTTTAAACAAAATCATCAGTTTACGTTTCAAAGGAGTTTTATTTATAAATAAAAGTTTTTTTTTTCAGATTTTGATTTTATGATAACTTTATTGTTTTATTTTTAATTATTTTTGTTTTAAATGACGTTACGGTTAAAATAGAAAAAGTAATCAAACTAATTTTAAATTTTTGAATGAAGGTTGGTAAGGTAATTAAAACTTTTCGCTATAAATGTCAAAGATGTTTTTAAATACAATTAAAACGTTCTACTATAATCTAACACCAAAAGTAATTTTAGCTTGAAATAAGTTTAAGACAAGACAAAGTTTTAATAGTAATATTCAACACATGGTGCTCTTACAGTATTATGATTATACTAAATATTACCAATTCTCCCCTCTTGTTTAATTTTGAGTTTTTTGATGCATTTTTTGTGGTTGTTCTCGTGTTTGTGGTTGTTCTTGTAGAAAGGACAAAAACAACAATGTGAGTGTAAATGGTCATAAAAATTGAAATTTAGGGGAAGGCACGGTGTGGAACCCGCCCATGGTAGACTTGAATGGTCGATACTGGCAGTAATGGGTTAAAAAGGGTGCTTACCATTTCAAACTTGAATATATTCTGTTAATGCATATATTACTACTTTTGAAGTTTTTATTTATTTTTTCATTACTGCTTTAAAGTTAGCTCAAAGTATTAGTTACAAGCAAATGGTGCGCAGCTCGATGACCGAAAGATCTTTCTCCACACCAATCCATTGACCTTAGTTTTGAGCGTTCACATTTTTTTTACTCTCAATATTAAAGTTCTTTACTTCAAGGTTAATCAAAATACATAAAAAATGTATGGTTCTAACCATTTATCAATTCATTAGTTCTAGTATTAAGCTTTGCTAAAAGTATATATTTGTTTTATAAGCAAAAATAATACACTTTATATATATTAAATATTAATTAAATTTAAAGTAAATGTTTAAGTTAAACAACAGTGTTATTTTACTTTAAGTTTTTATTTAGAAACATCTAACCAGTATTATTAACTACTTTATTACACTTTTTAATAAAATGAAAATAAACTACCCAAAAAATTAGTTGTATTCGTCCACTTAACAACTTAACCTTGATTTTTTGTGATACAATTTTGTAAACACTTAACTTTAAAACTAATAAATAGAGAGTTTGTAAACAAATACACAGAAGGTTTTCATTATTTTTCAATAAAATACTTTAAAGTTTACTGTAGAAATTTAATGGAAATTTTTTTAAATATTAATCAAAATTGGTTGAGCTCTAATGTTTCAGGCTGTTTTAAAACTGACTTGAAATTTGTATAAACATTTTACTTTGGTATTTACTTTCAGAAAATGTCTACTTTCAAACTAAATTTATTTAGCAGTTTCTAATTTTTTAAGCACTTTAGTTCAAAAATAATTCTTTTTTTTAATTTAAACTACAATCAACATCTTATTCTTGCTTATACAGTAAATTAATTTTAACGTTGTCATGGATGAAAGAAAACGTGTAAGTAACAGTGCTTCTCGTTATAACAAAATTAAAACTAAAAGCTCAAGTGAAAGGACCAATTTGAACGACTCAAATAAGAAAGTTAAAATTGTTTATGAAAATGATTGCGAGAGTTTCTAAGCCAAATTGATACAAATATAGTATTCGAAAATGAAGTAAGAGATGAAACACATTATAGTGCTTTCATATATCAAGCATGTAATCGAATTAACAAAGAAACTTTAAAAAACTTGATAAAGTTTAATAATAAAGGTTTGTTCTACAAAATAATAATTGTCTTAATCTTATTATATTTTTCAATACTCTAGTTTTTTTATATTTAATAACAACTTTATTTTAGGTATAAAGCATAAATTTAACTTGACTTTGTTATTTTAGAAACAGAAAACAATAATTTGACAAAGAGAGAAATACTTGAGTTTATAAGAATTGGTAACATTTTTTGCTTTAATACTTTTACAAAAGCTAGTAAAAGTTTGTTAAACAAATCAATTAACCAACAAAATGTCTTTTGCCTTTTTAAATTTTCAAAACGTTTTTGTGTGCAACGTCTCCAAAAACTTGCGTTTCAATACATTAAAATATGGTTCTGCCTCTAAGTTAAGAACGAGAAACATTTTGTGTTAAGTTTCGACTCACTGATAAAAGTTTTGTAGAGCTCGGAGTTGGATGTGACGTCAGAAATCGAACTCGCAGTAGCTGCTGACGGCTGGATAAAACACAGTAAAAGCCAAAGAGGAAAACACGCGTTAGAACTGATAAAACATGTTCGCTTTCCCCTGTTGACGCGGGCTTCATTACGAACGTTGTTGGCGAAAGGTAGTTCCTTTTCAAGGTGCAAGGACAGTAAAAGGTACTTAAAACAATTATTAAAAACAAAACCAACGATACATTTGACCCGAGCTCTGTTAGTTACCAGGCTCGGTACTGTGGTCAGAAAAACTATGAAATAATATTTAGTGAACATTCTGGAACGATAAGGCACAGCTTATACAAAATTGACAATGGCAGGTTACTTGAAGAGTGTAAAATCGTAGATAGAATCTCATACAGTCTTCTCATTAACGGAGTGATTTATTTGATCGGTTCTCCCTTCATACATTTTTATTCAGCAGTGACAAAAAAAATTATGGAGAAAAAGGTTTGCGCGGTAAAAAAGTGTACGATGGATCTTGCGTGTGCAACTTTATGGGAAAGATCTACGTTGCTGGCGGATGTTTTCCGAGATCTCTGACAGTCTACGATCCCGACAGCAACGCTTGGAAGAAGAGAGCGGAAATGGCGGTGGGAAGAACAGGTGCAGCTTGTTCGGTGTTTCGCGGCAGAGTGGTTGTGTCGGGCGGGGTGACCACACGGGCGAGGCATTTGGTTACGAGCGACAGCGTTGAAGCTTACGACCATGCGTCCCACACGTGGTCACGACTGCCCGACATGCGGGAAAGAAGAAGCCTGCACGGTTCGGTGAGCATCGGGAACAAGCTGTACGTGATCGGCGGGTACCCGGGTCGGCCGTGCGAGGTGTTCGATCTTTTCAGCAACAACTTTGCCATCATACGAAAAGCAATGCCCTCGTTCGGTGGAAAGTTCGAACATGGAGTTAAGTGCACGTCGATAGGGAGCAAGATTTTTGTTTTCAAGTGATCAGCATGTACAGAGTACGCTGTGTTCGATGTTGACGAGCAGCAGTGGTTGGATGTGCTAAGGAATGAATCGAGGAGGAAACCTCACTGCGCTTCTTGTATAAGGTCACCCAAGTTTTAACTTGGTGTGTGTTTAATGTTTGGGTACATGACAACACTTGACTTGTTTGGTTGTAGTTTTTTTTGTTTACTCACATCAGAATGCTAATTATTAATATTTCGTTCAGTTCTTTGAATTTTTTAAGTCTCTGAAGTTTTTAATAGGCTTTATGAATTTTCGTGTTTAAAGTTCCATAGAAGAAAGTTTGGAAGAAAAAAATTTAGACTAGTATTAAATATTTATTAATATTTTTAAAGGCAAATAAATACTTGTTTTTGTTATGAATTTGAATTTGACTAATACCTATTAGATAAATTTAATTATACAATCTTTTTATTTAGAATTTTTATACATTTCTACGTTTTATGAAATGTGAATTAAGCTATTGATTAGTAAACCATTTTAATTCAAATAAATTTTATGTAGATACATCAACTTAACAAAAAATTTGTTTTGGGTTTTTTCTTTAGTTTTTAAGCTTGAATAGGTTTCATGAATGTAAATAGTTTTTAATTTTACAGCGTGTAATAAAAAAAAAACATGTACTGAAATAGTCAAAAATATTCTTTTATCACAAGCTTATATATTTTTAAAACCATAAGTTTTTTTGTATATTTTGTTTTAAAACTCATCGTATTTAAAAGCTTTAATGCAAAATATTCTCCAATGAATCCAAATTAGTTGAAGCGAAAGACTATTAGTGCACGAAAATAAGTAAAGAGGGTTGTTGGGTAAAAACGAGCAATGAATGATAGAATACGATAATTATTTGAAAGTCACAATGTGTTTTTTGTTATAAAAATTCAAAAATATATATTTTTTTAAATACCGATCAACGGAAAAAAATAGTAAACTATAGAAAGATATCCGAGCAACTTTTAACATAATGTTTTAATGTCAACTAATGTTTAGTTAAAACCGGTATGAAGTTAAACACATTATACAAATAGATATTTTGTTTTAAATGAAAATATTTATCGTCAGGTCTAGCCAGATAACCAATAAATAAACAGAAAATAAAAAATTTATAGTATGATAATTAATCTTATATTCTAGATAATAAACTTCATACTTTCACGACTACAACAAATTAAAATTAGATATACACAATAATTTAATATGATCATTTGGTGTTTTAAATTTTAATAAGCTAAGCATATCAATTTATAAACCTTTAAACTAATTATAAAAGTTTTGGTAAAGTTTAAAATAAGGGTATGCATAAGCTCATTTGTTATAAATTCAAATAAGACATCAGCTTAATAGTATTAAACTTATTATGTAAGAACAAAAGTGTTAAGTAATTAATTATAAAGTATTTCTCAAGTCAAACTTTATACTGATTAAATTTTATTAGTGGTAAAAAAGGTTGTTAGTCACAATAAATTATATTATTTTGTACAGTTTTAATCTTCCGGTAGTTTATTTTACATTTTCTGTAAAAGAAATGATAATTATTCCATCCAAGTTGTTTCTTTTCTATTTTTTTCTTTTTTGTTAAAGTTCATTTTTACCACAAAATTCAAAGCAAAATATTTGCTGTGAATGGTTCCTTGTTTTTCGTTATAAATTGCTTTGACGCCTGATATGCTGATACTTTTTTATTTTTAGGAACAATAAAAATGGTTTTTGAATTGCTAAAAAATATAGAAATTTAAAAATTTAGTTTAGCTTTATATATTTTATAAATAAAATGTAACCTAAAAATTCTAAAAAAATAGTTATAGATCTGGTTTTAAAAGTTTCACAAGATACTTTTAAATTACTCTGACTTTTAATTAAAAAATTTATATATTTACTTTTTTTCAACTATGTAATTAAAAATATAGTGGCAGGATTTTTTCAAATTTACATTAATACTTTTCTTAAACATGTATAGCAAGTGAAAAATAAAAAAAAACTTTTAGGACCTAATCAACTTAAATTTACCTATTGCACCAAATGGTGTCTAAAAATTATTCGTTTTATTAGCATTACATTAAAAGTAAATTCTAAAATTTGATAATGTTGTATTGTATATAAAATATGCCTTAATAAAAATTCGAGCAATAAAGAGCAGAATTGTTAGAAATTTCTAACAAAAAGTTCTAAATACTAAAAAAACTTATGTTTGTTTAAACTTAAAATGTAATAATTAAATATCTAAGTGGCAATTTTCTCACAAAAATCGGGCAACTATGATCTGAAATTTAAAAAAGTTATAATAATAACTAAGAGTTTTCAAAACATGTATTTGTCCTTGCCACTAATAAAAGATATGTATGTATTAATTTTGTAGCTTAACATTTCAACTTTACATGTTTTAATATCTTTATTTTTTTACTTTATATGGATTTTAGTCGATTTTAGTTTTAAAAATGTCTAGTTTATTAAACGCCAAAAAAAAGTTCACGCTTATCTTTTTTGTTAAAGTACTTGGTGTATAAAAGAATACTAGTAAATGTAAAAATAATAAAAAGAAAGTATACAAACGATAAAAAAACACTAATAGGTGTATTTATAATAAAAGAAAATAATAAAAAGCAATAAGAAAAGTAGTAAAGATTTATTAGCTATCTCATTACATAATACTTGATATTATCCATTTAGAATTTTACTATAAACTTGTTTATACATTGAAAAAATGTTGTTTAATGAACTTTTGCTTATCTTAATGTACATTGTACGTATAGTATAAGCTTTTCAGATATTCTAACATATTATATTTACTTTATTTTACAGACTGTCCTGGAATATTCTTTAAATTTTACCCAAAAGTGTTTCGATAACTGGAAGGTTTTTTGTGCACCAGACCAGTTCCTTTTATCCAAATTATTAAAATAATTTTTTTCGTCGTTTAGTAAACAAAATATTGCATTAGCATTAAAGAACTTTTCTTTATAAGAATACTATAGATTATTTTAGACAGTAACAATTTTAATTTCATTAAAAAATTCTTTAAAACTTTAACATGTTCCGATAAAACAAACATAGTTTTTCAGGAAGAAAAAAGGATTGTTTATCATTTCTACCGAATATAAGTCCACAAAGAATAAAATAGCTAAGTTTGAATACTGAATGTCTTAAAGCTTTGAAGCATTTCAAAAATAAAAGTTTTCAAAACAGTAATGCTTTTTAAACAATATTAAGCAAATTACAATTCTATAGTAAGTTTAAAAACATATAGAGTTTAAGTTTTATTGATAAAGTTCTGTATGGACCTCATTAAGAAAGAGAAAAAATTGTTGCAGGTCACAGTGTTTTTAAAAACTTAAATGTAATAAAAAAAGTGCAGACAAATATGGTCAAATGACTGACATGGAGAAAGTAGTTTTTTAAAAAGAGAAGAGGGACCTTGTTGATGACAACTATGAAGAATATTGCTCTAGTTCAAGAATAAAATTGTTTATGTTTAGTTAATAATACTAAGAGTGAAGTATTACAATATGAAAGCATATAAAAGTTCATTATGTTTGTGAAACTTGAAGCAATACTAATGCTCCATATTTTAAAAAAGTGTTTAACAAATGTTTAAAGTATGCTGTGTTTCCTCAGTCACTGAAATATGCGGAGGTGAACCTAGTTTAAAAATAAATCAATAAAAACAGGACTTAAATTATATCTGGAACCTTAAAATACCTGGAAAAATAAGTAATGTGCAAATTTTAAAATAGTTTTTGTGTATATAAGTAATATTAGATTAATTGTTAAAGAATTGTTATACACATTATCTGTTTTTAAATATTTGAAGTTATATTTGATATAAAACAGACTTAAAGTATAATAAAAGTATTTTTCTAGTCATTTCAAAAAATGTTTATCATTGCAAAAGGGAGAGTGAGTTGTGATGTTTTTCTACCTTAAAAAAATTATATTTCAATTGCTAAAAAGGTTTAAAAAAATTTTACTTTTAAAAACCCTGTAGAAATTTATAGAAGTAGCCACTCTAGATTAAAAAGGTTCAATGTTGAATTTTCAATCTATTTTAAAGATAAAAGCCAATCAACTGTAATAAATAACAATGTTTCTTAGTGTGAAATTGAGAATGTTGGAGAAATACAAAGTTCTTGTTTAGGTCTTTAGTTGATCCATGTATATATTATAAATATTGTTTTTAGTATGGCCTGAGTTACCAACATTGAGATGCTAACTATGTGGTTAATTGTTATCAATAAGGTGCTGAGTAAAGTAGATATATGATTGCATGCTATTAAACTTTTAGCTATTAAAAATTAAAACTTTTTCTTTTAGTAGGGTGGTCATTTAATCTGGTAAAGCTTAGAATTTGAACAATTAAGCAACCCAAAAACCTGGATTTTGGTACTCTAGATAAGTTGGCAATTTAACCTGGTATTTGAAAAACTAGGCAAAAAAAACCTAGAAAACCAGATATTTTGAAAAATTTTAACATTTTACTTGGATATAATTTAAAAAATCCAATACAAACAATATAAACTTTTGTATTATGTTAAAGTTTATTTACTAAAATGTGCATCTTAGTAGCATTACAGTATCTTTTCAAAATTTTCATTCTACTTAAAACAATTTTATATTAGCTTATATTTAATTTTATACTAAAAGTAGATAAGAAAACTTGTACTTTTGAAAAGCTTGAAGAAAATTTATAGACCTAAAAGTAATTTCTTAAAAATTAGTAGCCATGCTATTCAAAAAAATTCTTAAAAAACCTTGAACTTTCATTAAATATCATGAAAAGTTCTGAAAAACTTTAAAATTTAAAATAACTTTTATAATTAAAATGTAGAATAGATGAAATGACTATAGTTAGGATTCCCACTTCCCTATAAATTTGCAATATTGCGGAAAATCCCTAGATGAAATTGAAAAATATGTAAAAATCCCTATATTTTCCTTTTTTTTGCTTGGTGATTGAAATTTTAAAGTCAAAACAGTAACAACGCATGGTGAAAAAACATATTTAAAAAAATCTAATTATCTTTTTTATATCAAAGTCCTTGCAATCTTGTCACAAAACTGTGACTTTCTTGCACCACCTAGCGGATAAAAATTTCATTTTTTTACATTAAATTCAATTTAACTAAATTTTGCTTATTTATCTAAAATTAGAGCTCAAAAAACTTTGAACTTTTGTAAATTTCTGATTAAGAATGTGGTTATAAACGGTTAATGACATGTTTTACATTATGTACAGTAAAAACATGTTTGTAACGTTAAAAATTCATTGATTTTTTTGATAATTTCCCTATAAATTTGCTACACTTCATCGATTTTCCTATATATATTTATTTTTATTTTAGTAAGAACCCTGTATAGTATATATATAATAAAATTTTTACACTGCTTCAGAGTTATATTTGTTTCAAATAACATTTAAAATGAGATCACAATATCTTATGTCAGGTTTATGTTTTTTAAGCATATTTTGCCTTAAATGCAGATTTCTACTAAAAAAGGACAAGACATGTAATTGTACATGCTTCAAAAAACCTGAAAGACTTTTGAAACATTCTAGGCCACCCTGTAAAGTTTGAAAAATGTGACCTAATTGTATTAGTGAATGGTTTTGTTTTTGAGCAGAGTACAATTTGTAGGTTACTTAAATATAAACTTTATGGTTATAGTGTAGTGTACAACCACACTATAAACTATCACAAAGCAATACTAAAAGCTATTCTATACTACTTATACAAACTATGCATAACTTTTGGTGGTTGTATTTTTATTAAGGTTAATATCAAAGACTAAAAAATAAAGAAGATCTTACTTTAGAAAATACTTTATAAATACTTTTAAAATACTTTTAAATGTGTTCAAAACTTTTACACAAGCATTTTATCTAACAGGAATATACTTTTAGAATGTTAGCTGAAAATTATTATTTTAATACAATTTTACTTATTATATCTCTATTTAATTAGTTCAATTATGATAATTAAAATCTTATGATAATAGTAGAAAGGATCATGGTTGTAAATAAATTAAAAATAAACCCTTTTTAATGTGTATCGTACAAGCAAATCAGAAATTTATTTAAGATATACATTTATTAAGATAAATTAAAGTGATTAATAAACAGAATGTAAATATCATTTATTCAGACCTTTAGAGGATTTATATATACTTAGATAATCATAATATTTATATTAAAAACAAATCAAGGCTAATTAACTAAAATTTTTTGAGTTTTACTGCTTTTTTTCAATTTTCTTATAAACTCAGGCTGATTCAGACTAACTTTATGTAACTTAAATTATTTTTTGGTCTTTTGCTTCAAGGAGCCAGCAAGTAACATTTTATGATTTGTATGCACACTTTTGTTGAGGTTTTGTGAGCAGATGGTACACAAAGTAATAAGTCCTAAAGAAGTTTGATACAATAAGTTTTGTTTTAATTTTTATTCAAGCACTGCAAAAGCAGTTTATCAAAAGAAACAGTGTGGCTTAAAAACTTGAGAGTACTGGAATTTTATCAATATCCTATTTTCATAATCCACTAAGAAAATTGGAACTTTTTATTATTTTTGCATTTAAAGTAACAAAGTTTAGATAAATTACAAACATATATAATGATAATAATCTTTTTTGTATCATTAAAAACACATTTAAATCAGTTTTAAAGTATTTTTTCAATGTCATTATACAGTTTAAGACAGTTTTTTACCTAAACTTTAATTTTATTCTAAAAATGACCAAAAACCCTGAAAATAATTTACAAAAAACCTTTAGTAACTTTGAAGAAAAAACAAAATATATTAATAATTTTTAAACGACAAATAAAATTAATTTGTATTTATATTATAATAAAATGTTCATCTTTTCTAGAAAACTATGAAATCTTAAGCTAAAATACAAAGTTGGAGAAATTATTACAAATACAAGTTACCTTCCAACTTTTTTTTTTTTGATTAGTGGCACGTCACTTTTTATGATAGTTAGTTTGATTACAAAATAAATGTTTTATTTTTAATAATTTCTGTGCACATTACCACGAACGTACACTTTGAAAGTCACAACCATCACATTGACAAAAAAAAAGCCATTTTCTCACAACAGACAGCAGCTTGTTCTTGTGGGCAGATATACTTTTTAAAAACTATGTAATTTAAAATTTATTGTATATTTTTACCACAGAATGAAAAGTATATAATGGAAACCCTACCATCAGCTTAGTTGAACAAAGTTAGAAAAATAGTATAATAATAATATAAACTAAAAAAAAAGATTTAAGTATTAATATTTTGCTTTACCTTCTTTGAAATTGTTTAATAACTATTTACTTATTTCAAAAAAGTCTTCTATCTTAAATTTTGAAAAACACTGATGTCAAATAAATGTAAAATTTACTATTAAAATTATTATTGACTACCAACATACCAAAGTTAGACTTATCCCTTATACTTGACATAAGAAAATTAATTAAAGTTATTTAAATAGTTTAAAGTATTATAAAGTAGTAAAAAAAAAAATAAATTTTTATTATTTAATATTTTGTCAGAAAAAATTAACAAAAAAGTACTGTTTTTAGACCTTTCATTGAATGAAGTCAGCATTTAGTGTACAGTTGGTAATAAAAGTACAAGATATTAGATAAAACTTAACTGATTTTTTGACATATATGTTTTATTAGCTTTACTCAGGGTTGCCAAAAAACCTTGAAATCTGGAAAAACGTGGAATTTGACAATTTAGGCTAATAAAACCTGAAAATTGAGAAACTCTGAAAAAAAATTTGTGAAATTTGTAACAAATTTAACATATTTAAGTAGTAAAATTTCAATATAATCAAAAAATCTATCATATAGATAACTTTTATTTGACATCATCAATTTTTTTTTATTAAAGACACATTTAAAGTAGTTTAAGAGTATCTTTTCAATGTTTTTATACTATTAACACAATTTCTTACCTTAAACTTAACTTTAAACTAAAAATAGACCCAAAAACTGGTACTTTTAAAAACCTGGAGAAATTTTGCAAAAAACATTTGGCAACTCTGTTCACTTTACTTGTTTTTAGGAAAAGGTTATATTGAAATGTGTATTTAAATTAAGCTTAAGTTTTAGCTTATTAATAGTAGTTATACCAAAACAGTTTCTACATGTATTTGTCTATGTATGAAAATTTTTACTTGATCTTTGAAAATAGTTACCCTTTTTAATGTAAATTTAAACAGGGGTCAAAACAAAATCCAGCTATTACACTTTTTAAACTTGATTGTTCTAACTTTTTATTTTAGAAGTTTTTGATAAAATTATGCATGTTTCATGGTTTCAAGAACTTAATTTAAATAAATAGTTAATGAATCAATTAAATTTTAAATTACTATGAGTATAATGTAAATAAAGTCCAATATTGTGCGGAAAAAAGACACTGTAGTAAAAACTCTGCAAATTGAATATTTTTAATTAAAGAATTTTGTTTTATTTTTCTTGATTTTTTAATCCTTCTGTCATACTATTATGAAATTTGTTAAAGTCATTTTACTAGTTATTGCCCTTGAATACACAAATTACCCCAAGGAGGCCACATAACCCACTTTAGGAGAATCTGCTCTTTATAGCTTTTTTATTCAAGTATTGGCAACCCTGCTCTATAATGTTTGACTTAAGTTTATTTTTTAGTTTAAAATGTTTTGTATACTCTAAAAATAATAAAGAAGTAATTTCATTTAGTTTTTATAATTTAACACTACTAGTTTGCCACTCACTGAGAATAGTTTAAAGCTATTCAAAAAGTCAGAATTACTGAGTCCAACTCTAGTTAATTATAAATTTTTTTACAGTATTTAAGAAATTAAAACATTTGAGATAAAAGTAATTAAATTTAATAAGTTCCAAAGGTTTTTTATTGAAGAGGCAAATTAAGAAGGCAGAAAGACTGTTTCAAAAAAAAATACTCCTAATTTTAAACAAATCTTTTTAAATGTTTACAGTTAATCACTTTATTATATTAATTAATATATTAGTAATATAATATTTTATCATTTTACATAATAACTTGATCAAATACTTTTTCTGATAGAGATGAAATTTAAGAATGGATATTTTAGATAAAATTTTATTTATTTTTATAAAAAAATCATTGTTTTTAATTATTTAGGGAATGTTTTCTCAAAGTTTGAGGTCTCAATTTCCTCAAAAAAAAAAGATAGATTTTAAGAGAATTTTAAATTTAAAGAAAGATTATACAAGAAAAAATTGTTGTCCATACTTATGTATTTAAAAGTTTTTACAAAAATAACTATTTCTTAAAAATTAATTAAATTATTTATACTATTTAAAAAATGACTGATAGTTTTTACTTAAAAAGTTTTTATTTAGGCGCCTGTGTTAATTTAATTTATAATTCTAGCATTTATTATTTATCTATCTTATTTTATTGAATTGTGTTTTTTAGAGTTAACTAGTTAACAAACATATATAAAAATGGTATTTAAACTGAACGTTGTGCAAGAAGACTTCTACGCAGTGACCACCAACAACAAAATCTTCATCAACTGCAAAGGAAAACCAACTACCATCTCACTGCCAGATGATAAAAGCAATGTAAAAATTGATGCAAGCGCTTTTTCAAAATCATACAATCTGCTAGCAGTGGTGTACAGTGATAAAAGTTTAAAAATTTGGAAGAAGTCTGAAGGTTTGTTTGATATTTTGATTCTTTTTAAATAACATAGAATTACAATTTCTGAAGTTTATTAGTTATGATTTGAGATTTTTAAACTGCTAATTTAAGTGCTAATTGAATATTAATATAATATAACTTTTTTTGCAACTCAAAACAAAAACAACTAAACTATCTAAGACTCAATACGTACTCAAACCAATACTCAAATAAAAACAACATTCAATTTATAAATATTAAAGATTCCTGGAAGCTAGTAAAGGAAGCAGTGGTGCCAAGATGTCTGCTCGCTGTTTGTTTTGATGAAGAAGAACAAAGTGTTTATATGGGAGATAAGTGTGGGAATGTATACAAGTACAAGGTAGATGTTTGCTTTGAGCTGTGTTTAAATGTTTTCAAGTGTAAATAATGCTTTTATTTTTTTTGATTGACATGGTGTTTAGATTTTTGTTTCATTTTTGTACAAAAATTTTGAAAAAAACCTGCAATTTTGTACAAAAGTTGTGAAAAAACCTACATTTTTGTACAAAAATCGTAAAAAGAGCTGGATTTTTTATATTTTAGTTTTTTAACATTTTTGATATAACAAAATTATAAATTTGATCATTTTTAGACTTAAAAAGTGTATGCAAGATTTTAATTAGTAATTGATAAGTTATTATTGCTTTGATTAATGGAACTCTTTTTTTAACCTGCATGTCCATTGTTTTGGATTTCAAGTAAATCCACTTAACAAGAATCTTTTCTGACTGATGCAACTTAATAAAGTTTAGATTAAGAGTAAACTAAAAGCAACAGAAAATTAAGACCAAAGCCATTAAGAATGTCTGATTCAATGTTTTATGCTAAATGTATTTTATATTAATTGTTGCAAAAAATAAAGAAATATTTAATTAAATGAGTTGATAAATGATAATAATAAATTAACATATTAAAACTAACAACAAATAAACTAGATTGTATGTATTTATGTTATATATCAACATAAAGGCTTTTGAACAATCCTATAAGAAGAACTTTGAAGAAATTGATTCAAAATAATAGTACAGGTTGCAACAGAATAAAAAACAGATTTAATTATAGTAATGTTGTATCATTTAAGTAGTAAAAACACCTTTTGCAATTTAAGATTAGTTTACTACTAAAATATTCAAAAAGATGTACTTTCAAAAACCTGGAAGAAATTCTGAAAAACCTTAAGGACATTTTTTAAAAACTTCGGCCACTACTATGTTATATGTGTTTTTTTATTAAAAGTTTAGATATAAATGTAATTATAAGTCTCTAGTATAATTTATGTTTATAATTTAATTTGAAAATTTTAATAATAAAATTTTATAAAAAACATACGTTTTATAAAGCTTAACTTTAAAAATTAATAAATTGTTTTTGTTTTAAATTTTTTCTTTAGTTTTTATGTTGCAATGAAATTCCAAGAACTCTTTTTTGATAGTTAAAATATATTTTGAAGACAAATCATTATTTATAAAGCGATTCCTGCTACCTATTATAAGACCACAGGGAAGAATTTCATATTTAAAAATTTAACATATTTGATTAAGAAAAACAATTGTTTGTAAATAAGTATAAATTACTAATAAGTAATTATATATCAATTATTTAAGAGTTCATGGGATGTTTATCTATATATAATGAGTTTCTTATGTTGTATATATTTTTTTTTTGGCAAACTTTTTCTAGTTAAAAATGGTCAAAAAAACTCTTGCTAATAAGAGGCTACTTTAATTACTTCAAACTGTGTTTTTGTAGCAGAGCAATTCAGGGTTCGTGCGCGTCAGGCTAAGTCAGGCTAAATCAGTTTTTTTGAAAAAAGTTGAAAAACGTCAGGCTAAATCAGTTTTTATGTTTAAAAATTTGAGAATCTCAGTTTTGGTCAGTTCAAATGCATGAAATTTTTTTAATTAAGATCAAATTGAGATGTGAATTTATTTCTAAATAAAGATTTAGTTATTAAAGACAAAATCAGTCAGTATTTGTAAAAATAAGTGCTTAAAACCTTTTGTTGAATCTCTAAAATAATTTTAAGAATCTTCATTATTTTGTTTTCAGTAGATTATATACGTCATAATTATAAAAATTCATAATAAAGTACAGTTTAAACATTACAGTTTAGTTCAACAACTTAGCTGTTTGTCTGAATTTGTTTACATGAGCTTTGTTTTTCAGAGCTTAGTTGGTTAAACTGTTTTAATATCTAATATAAAGGCTTTATACCAAATACTTTTGAGATTACTCTTAGCAGTTTGTTCATATATTTTATTTTGTGTTTTTCAAAGTTATTAGAGATATTCACAAAACTAAAACTTAGCTTAAAAACTTAGCTTTGTAACTGAGCCCCAAAATTTAATAAAGGTATGAATTCATTGAAGCAGAAATTATAATGACCAGTTAAAAATATTCAAGTTGCTGGGTAAGCGATTGATAGATGTTGAAAAATAATTCATTTAAATTTTTATTTTCTTTAAAAGTAGTTTTGTGAATACTTTTATTGCGTTAATTTGCTAATTAAGACCCCCCGATACCCAAAATGCCTTCTAAAGGTGATTTTTTCTACTTTGAAAAAATGTCAGGCTAAATAGGTCTCTGTCAGGCTAAATGAAAAGGAATTTCGCGCACGAACCCTGGCAATTATTTCAGTTACTATTTGGTTATTTAAATCAGAAACTCTTTGATAAATTTTACGTTTCTAAAACTGTTGCAGTAGAATTATGTATTTGTTAATATGTTTAACATTAAAACAATGTTTTTTACGCGAAAAATAAAGCAAACATCTTCATCTTTCAAACAGGTTATCAAAGGAAAACATATTGAGATCATTTAACTTAACAGAACAATGTTTTAGTGATTTAAAAAGAAGTTAGTAGCTCACTCTTTTTTGTTTATTATCCGCTAATCATTTTATACGATAGTTTTTAGATTTGCATCCAAATTACACCTATGCCTCGAATTGTCCTTGGTGGTTGTCTCTTAACTGTACTTATATTTTTTTAATTCTTCTGGTATTGTTAGAAATTTTCCCACTCTCTGTTTGGACCTATTATTCTACCTATTACATTTTGAGTTAAAAAAGCTTGTCAGTTAATATTTGTGTCGTGTCTTTATACTGCGGCATTGACCTTTTTAAGACCTGTTATGTATGTTTAAAGTGATTTTGATAATCAAATGGTAGTATAACTTTCTTGCGAAATTGCTTCTTTTTCTTCGCCATTACTGGTAGATTACTTGGAGATTTGTTTTTTGGCTAACCTTGCTGCTTTCTTGATTCAAAGTTGTAAAAATGTTCCAAATGCATATGCAAGGCAATCACTAAATAAAAACCAATGAACTACCTTACTTAAAAATAAATAAATCACCAACTATCCTTATAAACTCCAGCTAGAATTATCTTTTAAAAACACTTTCAAAAAAATAATAATTTTTACCAATACTTTTATGATATAAATCATCCATAGGTGCATGGAGGGGAAAATGAGGAGAAACAACCCCCGATCATCGGCCACATCTCCATGCTCACCGACATCACCTGCACTCCTCAATACGTCATCACGTGCGACACGGACGAGCGCGTTCGCGTCAGTGACGTCACAAAGCCGCACGTCATCCAGTCGTTCTGCCTGGGTCACCACGAGTTCGTGCACAAGCTGGTGCCCGTTGAAGGTGGAAATTTGGTGACCACATCGGGAGACGGAAGCGTCAAAATGTGGAAGTTGGTTTATTTTTACTGTTGTATGCATATATGTGTTTTAATGTTGTCGTTATTTGTAGCTTACTAAAAGTTTTGTATTCGGTTTTGGGAAAAGAAAGCCCGATAAAGTAAAAACAAGCTGAATTTTTAGTATATATATCTATATTATAATGTTTGTTTGAAATTGAAAAAAATCCTTGCAGTCTTTGCACTTTTTAAACTAAATAGTTTGTTTTTGCTTCTGTAGAATAAATCACTTTTCATATACACAACTTGAACACAAAAAGAACAAGTTATTTTATAAATATACGAACTAACTTTAGTAATTTAGATTAATGTGTTTTATTAAAAAAGCCTATAAGTGTTCTTAAAGTTAAAACATATAAATAACCATATCTTTGGTTTACCCAATTATTTACTAATTATTTACTTTTAGAATGGAAGATGGCACAGAGCTTGCTTCAATCAGATTATTTGATGGCATAAATGAAGATAAAGTATTTGCTGATATGATCAGTTATTCTAACGTATCAGGTTAATTCCATTTATCTTTTATAAAGTTATCACTATAGTATTCACGTTATAAAGTATTATATATATTTTTGACCATATACCATTTATTTTGCTTATAAACGATTCTTCTTTTTATAAAGGTTAACTTACGAGTTATTTTCTGTTTATAGTTTTCATCTATAAGGATTTTTATATATGAGTACATACACATTTTATTGGTATCCTTTTAGCTAAATTTTTTAGCAATTAAAACTTAAGGTTTTTTAAGCTACTTCCAGTTAGTTTATTTCTAAAATACTCACAGTAATTCGTTAAAGCTAGTAAAGTTTAAGTAAAAAATTATTCTATTAGTAATCGTATGAAAAAAAGAAAGTCAAAAAGAATCAATACCAGAAATATTTAGTTTGGGTATTTATTAAATTAAAGTTAAGATATAAATCCACGTAACTGAAACATTATTTAATAACTAATTAATTCTTAAAGTTTCTACATACTGAGATTTTCATTAAGTATTTTGCAAATAAGGAAATGTTAACAAGTTTGGCTTTATAATCAGCATCTGTTTGATAACAAAAATTTATACCAGGTCACATAGCAGTAGCTTCATCCAAGAGCAACCAAATCCAAATTCTCAAGGTCACTGAAAGTACTTTTGAAAAACAGAAAGAGCTGAAATGTGACGAGAAAATAGTTGATTTCTGCTTCTGTGACGACAAACTCAACGTGCTTGTATCCGCAGATGAAAAATTGAAGATACAAGTCTACAACAGCAAGTATGAACTAGTACTAAGCTTTTAAGACTATGTAAAGTTATAAAAACTTTGTCAAACAAATAAATATAACACTTTCATGCAGTTTTATTAAACTTGGTAGGTGTACGATACAATATTTAATTCCTTAACTATGTAAGTTTTGTTTGAGATGTTTTTGCAATGCTTGAAAAATATGACACTCAATGCTAAGTTTACATTGTACAAATGAGAGTCTTTAAACGAAAACTCTATAATTTTTTATCACTTAATGTTTTTTATTATTTTCTAATGATTTTGTAAAACTACTTATTTTTCTCATAAGTAAAACAAGCAGGTAAAAACAACTTCCTATTTTCTTAAATAATAATTTTTTCACACAGTTACGAGCTGGTGAGCGCGGTTGAGGACGACGCGCTGAAGCAGATCGGTTTCAGCAAATGCGACCTATCACGTGACTACCAGGTGTGGTTCAAGCCCACCAACGTGCAGAACAAGCGGTACATCGACTTCTTCAAGAAGATCAAGCTCAACAACAACGCCCGGATGCAGAACGAAAACGGGTTCATTGAAGGGGAAGCCGCTTAGGTGTTCGATTTATGTATTAGATAATTGTTGTAGGCTTTTATTTATGGTTGTTAAAAATTACGCGCAACAGTAACACTACTATTTTTATTAGTGTTATGAGAACTGTTATAAAAATTTGAATAAGAGATAACATTTAATTTAATTGTTTATAGGATATTTTATTTTTGTGTAGGAGTTTATGTAAATGATTTATCTTTTCAATTCCATTTAATAGACTTTATGATAATTTTAGGTTATTTTAGCATTTTTACACTATTATTGTGTCAGTTTTTTAATTTTAAATGTACTTAAGCATTAGACTCACTTGTTGTATAGTTAATATGCTTTGACGTTTTAAAATGATTAAATTTTTACTTCTATATCTTATCTAGGCTATATGCAAAAGTGTGTTGTTTTTAATCGAATTTAAATTATATACAATACCCTTTTTAAATTTATTTAAATGTTTTGTTATTTTAGACTTTTTAGAAATTAAAATGTTTTACAGCTTTTAAACTATACTTTTAAAGTTTTGAAATTTAAATATAACAAACATTAATTTATTTTTTTATTTAGCTATTTTTCCTCACGTTAATGTATTTAAAGGTTTAACAAAATAGTTTTGTTTATATAAAACTAGTTTATTTGTTTTTGAATAAACTTTTGATTATCCAAAAGACTGTCTCTGTTTTAAAATTTGTGCTATCTGCAGGGTTGCCACTTTACCTGGAAACCTGGAATTCGACAATTTAGGCAAAAATAACCTGGAATTTTGATCAAAAACCTGGAATTTTTAATAGTTTGACATTTTCAGTAGTAAAATTTCGATTTGACACAAAAAATCTTTCATATAAATGAGATTTTTTTGTCATCATCAAAAATTTTTTGATTAAAAAGCACATTTAAAGTAACTTTACAGTATCTTTTCAATGTTTTTATACAATTTAACACAGTTTCTTATATAGAAATTAACTTTAAACTAAAAATAAACCCTAAAATGTGTTCTTTAAAAAACCTGAAAGAAATTTGGAAAAAAAACGAGTGGCAACCCTGTATCTGATAACGTGGCAAGGTTTTAATTGTGAATATATTTTGCTCTTTAGATGTTTCAGTTACACACTAATGAATGTTTTTAAGAGTGAGGTTCATAAAACTTATACAAGTTTAATTATCAATAGTTCTATATTTTTATTCAATTTTTATTTGATTATGCATTTGATGTTTACCAACAGACAAAGTACAAATATCAGGCATACTTTTAAAATAATGTTACTAGATTTTATCTGAAATTCACAATATCACAAATTCACCAATTTTAAGATCTGTTTTACATACAAAAACTGGATTTAGATTGTCATAGAAAAAAAGAAATATTTGCAAGGTGGTTTAAGTTCACAGAACTTGTTTTTTTGTCGATAGATATCTTTAAACTTTCGACGATTTTACTAATTAACTTGAGTTTCATACTTATATAGAAACAGTATTATTTTATAACAACTTTATAAATCTTTTTGTAATTTTAACTTGTGAATTTAAGTACTAAATAAGGTAATATAATTTAACAAGTTTGTCTTATTGATCGGATTTTATCTATTTTACACTGTTTAAATATTGTCAAAATAATTGACATACAACGAATGTAAATTAGTTACTTCAATAGGTTCTGTTATGGTGTATACTTAAAGAAGAGAATAAGAATATTTTTTATTAAAAACATGTTTTTTCCTTAAACTGAAAACAATCCACCTTAAGTTTTGTCAGTTAAGTTTTTCCCATGTACTTTTATTTACAATCAGATTTTATTACTATTGACAGAAAAACTCAACTGGTATTTTAAGCAGAGATTTTTGGGAGTTTTAATTCCATTTTATCATTTTTAATGTAATAAAAAATCCAACACGAATGTTTCGAAATTGTTAAAGTTTATTTATAAAATAAGCAAAGCTCAAAACACAGAAAAGTGCACTCTAAAATGATCGACAATATCAAAGTCGTTGTACTGTAATAAAATGTTATATATTAAAACTTTTATGAACACAAGATATTATTGAAAATAACTTATGGTTCTTTATTAATTTTTTTATCTATTACAACTTAATGTCAACTTCTAGAATTCTAAGATCCGTGTGAGTCATAGAAATAAGTAAACATCTTTCTGTAAACAGTAGTAAATACTTGTTCAATTTAAAATGTATTGAACATCATTACAAAAGTTGAACTTAACATTTATATAAACAACTACCTTTTATATTAATAGTACATGTATCTTAAAATCAAATTTATATATAGGTATTATAACTGAAGATTGATGCTAGTTTTCTGAACAATGCTCATTAAAAATGATAAAAAATTATTACAATTGTTTATGATAAGTCTTTAAAATTTGTTTTGACAAATATTACCTAAAAGTATCTGTTTAAAAATGAAAGCGGAGGATCTGAATAAAGACTATTTAAATTATCTAAATCAATATTACTAAAACAAGTTTTTTAACTCAATTCTAAATTTAAATTGAAATAAGACAGAAACTTGTATACAAGGAGCAAAGTCTGAAATCCTTGAATAAAGTTTTGAACCAGTATAGAAAGGTGTTTAAAAAACCTCTGGTCTTGCTGTGTTTTGTAACTAAACTCAAGTTTTTTTCTGTATTTTAAGTATGCAAATTTCACAAAATGCATTTGCACTATTTTATTTATATAAGCTAGATCTAAGAAAACGATGCTAACATAAAAAATGTTGTATAACCAAATTGGTAGTATTTTATTAATGTCAAATGTTTAACTACTTAAAAGTCTTTAAATAGCTAAAGTCATATTAAAAACACCATGACAGTTACCTGGGTCAATATTTTTGATTTTTGTAATAGTTTAAAGACACTGAGTTAACTTCTAAAACAAGCTAAGGTATGAAACTAATGTTTTGATATCTTTAATTTATTGTTTCAGAGTTTTAGTACATTATTTACCTATATTACAAAAAATATTTAGTTAATGGAGTGTTATTGAGTCTGTAAAAGTAAAACTAACCTAATTATCAACTAATTAATATTAGTATGTGGACCTAATGCAACCTGAAAAGACTGCAGTATACACTAGCAGAAAAAAGAAAATCCATAAATAATAAAATTGCCTTATATACTCAATGCCCACATTATTTAAATGATTTTTTAGATTAACAATTAACAAATATATTTACTGTTCTAAATAAGTTTTGTACCTACCCTAAGTACTTATTTCTATAAAAAATTATCATTTCTTGCAAATTTCATAGTAGCTTTAATAAATTTTATTTAATAATTTTCATTTACCTTAAAAAAACAAAGCTTGTGTATGTGTTGCCACTTTTAAGGCTAACTAAACCATGTATTATAATTTCAGAGCTTTTGAACTATAAACTTTTGAACTGTATTACGACTGCAATTAATTTTAGAATATCATTGACAAACTTAAATTTTTTTCTAACTTTATGATAAAAACACAATTAAACTCTACCAAATAAGTTAATTTTTCTAAACAAGTACCAACATTATCATAATACAAACTTTTAAGTATTTTAATATCTTTAAATAACGGTTTATGTTAGTAGAATTTCGATAAATTAACTTTTATAAAAGCAAAACTATTATAACTTTGCTGTACTTTGTTGAAAGCTTTTATTTCACTAATGAACTTCAAACACAACTATCTTTATGTTTTTCATTTTAAACGAGTCCAATCAGTAAAAAAAGTTAAGTTTAGCTATCTTACTTGTTTTAACAGTATAACAAATCTAAAAGAAGTTTAAGTTAAGTTTAAAAACGGTTAACTTTCTTGCTTACCTAAAGAGAGTTATTATGTATTCCTTTTTTTAATCAAAAAGACTTATGATAGTTAACTGAATCACATGAGAAAGCAAGTAATTAGAATAAACGCGGTATAAATGTTTACTAAAAGTTTTAAATAATACATTTATTGCTTATTTGTACATATACAGTACTGCGTAATTTTAAGGTTTTTTAACAGAAGTCTTTTAGCTATAAAGCTCTGTATTTTTTTTAAGTACTATTCAAGAAAAACCTATAGCTTGATTCTTCTTGCCACTTTTATTATTTTTAGTTAGTGGTAAGTTAAGTCAGTTGATGATATGTAAATAATTAAAAAAAGATATTGTTCATTTTATGTTTATAATACGTTTATATATTTTTTCTATAAAACAATAAATAACAAACTTAAGCTTGTTAGCAATTAAGTTTTACAGCTTCATTTCACGATGGGTTGGCTGCTTTAGTAAGGTTTTCGAGTTTTTTAGTTTAAAATGTTGTGCATTAAGGTAAATTTTTAAAACAGCATCTAAAAACCTATCTCTAGCCCATTTCACCAAAGTTTTAGTTTTAAACCCTCACCCCTAACCCACTTTACTAAAACGTACAACAAAAAAAGTATTTATTAAATAAAATTTAGAAGATATAGAAGTCAAAATTCATCCAATCAGGAGTGCCTAGATTCAGCAGCTGACATTGATTGTTTAAAAGTGGCTTTGAAACAAACAAACATTAAAGTTGTTCAATTAACTAGCAGTATTCACGGAAAAGTTCTTATTTTCTTCAACACATAAATAGTTTACGGAATATTGATAATCGCAGTTAAACAAAATAATGTAACTTGATTTTAAGTTTAAAAAAGAAACTGTGGAACCAAAGAAGTTTAATTAATCCTAAAACATATCATAAACAAAAAACAAGCAAGTATAAACGAATAAAACAAAAACAAACCAATAGAATGAAACATTTTGTAATTTTTTTAACTCTTAAAAAGAAACCTTAATAAGTTAAAAATTTAGTATGTGTTAAGTATAAATTTTCATACTAATTATATATTTATGTAAACAAAACAAAAACCAAGTATCTAAACTAATTAGTTTTGTTTTTCAAAAAGTCATATAATTAACTAAAACTAAAAAAAATGAATATGAAATAAATGAAAAAAATAAATACATTACAGGTTTATCAACATTTTTTTATTATTAATACTTTAAAACAATAAAAAAATAATGTATATGACTTCTCTTTTAGTAAATTTTACTTACTGTAATAAACATATCTCCTAATTAAAAGATAATACTTTAAATCAAAACTTAATAAAAACAACTTGATAACTAATTTTAACTTATCACAATATCAAAACTGTATAAAACAACTTAAAAATGCGCAAAAGTATTATAGAAAATTGGTTTAAATATCTAATAATACTAAATCTAATAAATTTAAACGTCAACTACAAACAGCTGTATTTATCTTTTTCAAAAACAAGTTATAATCATATGATACTAAACAAAAACATTCAGACATGTAATAAACTCGATTTTCAGCAGTTTAGTAGGTTAAGCACATCAGACAAATTCATGCTAACAAAAACAATTTTTTACTAAAACAAATTTGTTTCCTAAACAAATGATAAATACTCACACGACCTTTGAATATGCAGAAAAAAGCAACTTCCTTTTACTAAAAAGAATTTTCTGTACATTTCATTAAAAATTTTAAGTACACAAAATTTTCCGATGATCATGTTGTTTGTACATAATTAAATTTTTTATGCCTGTTTATTTTGGCAATTTACAACCTGTTTTTCGTATATAAATAAGCTCACTTTACTAAATGCAAAACTTAATGATGATCACAAACAAAGTAAAATTACAACTTTATGAAATTGTTGCAGCATTAGGGTGAAAATAAAAATTCAACACTTTAATCCAAAAATATGGAAGTTCTAAGATATGGGAAACTCATTTTTAATTAGTTTTCTGCTCAGAAATATTAACATAGGCAATTTAAGTATACTGCATTTTCATTGTACAAAACTAGTGGCAATTGTTTAACTATTTTACAAAATTAGAAACTCTTATAAAAGATCTAGTTTCAAAAAATAAATAATGCTTATAATAACAATTTTCGAGCAGCTATTTATTTCAAATTACTTTGCTACTGAAAATATTAAGCAAAATGACGAAATACAACAAAGACGTAGAAATGAACCAGGAATCGAAGCTTATGGGGTCACGAGACCAAATTTCAGCCAATCAAGACGACAATAAACTTATCTACAAAATTGACGACAAGCCGCCGATACATCTGACTTTGCTATTTGCTTTTCAAGTAGTTAACAAAACATTACTGCTATTCTTTAAATATATGTTTTTCAATCAGTAATAATTTTTTTGTTTAATTTGAAAAAAAATATTCAAGAACTAATTTGTTCGAAAGTTGTAATCTAATTGTCACAGATTGTAAAAATTTTTTCAGCAAAATGTTTAATTAGGTTGTATATAGATCTGTATATTCTGAGTACTAACAATCGAACTAAAAAAATACCTTCACAAACATTTTAACAAAATTAACTCAACAGCAATGCATGCTGTCGATGTTCGCTTCAATGACGTACCCGCTTTTGTTCGCAAACTCCATGTGCATACCGAACGACCATGAGGGCAACAAAGTGAAGGCGGTTTTGGCGGGAAGCGTCCTGGTGGGCGATGGCGTCAGCACGTTCATACAAACCACGTTCGGTACAAGGTAAGTGGTGATTTACATTTTATCTACATTAATTTTTTTTAAATCTTTCAATAAAATTTTTTATGGTTTTTTTAAACTTGTTATAAAACATATAAAAAATGATCGTTTAAGTTTTCCTGAAAGTTTCTGTCAACTAACCTAAATGAATGCTTTTGTTTTAATCTTTTTGTAAATAAAAATAAGTTACAAACAATGGATAATAAAAAATACTTGATTAGTTCAAGAAAATAATAAGCATTAGATTTTAATACGTATTTAACTGAAACTATTTTCCAGACTTCCGATTATGCAAGGCAGTTCGTTCGGGTTTCTGGTTCCCACCCTGTCGCTGATGGCCCTCCCTCACAACCAGTGTCCCGACCCGTTGCAAGCCAACTCTTCGTTGTTGGAAAACACCACGCACGACCACAACACCACCATGTACATGGACACCAACGGTGAGGTGACCGATTTCAACGGGCTGTGGATGCGAAGAATGAACGAGGTAACAATTGTTTAAAAAATTAAATTGAAGACTTTTTTTAATAATTCTACTTCGAGATACTGTTTTATGATATATTTTACAATCTAGCGGATGCCTTGTAAGATCTTTTTATCAAGTTTGTTAAGTCTTTGTAGTATTTATTTAAAAAACAAAAGTAAAGTCTTTAAAAGAACTTACCTGTCATTGGAAACTGACGGATACTTATAATTAGTTCGAAAAACTAGCTTTCAGTTTGAAACAAATAAAAAACAGAAACAATATTAATTAAAACTTTTTATCTTATTTTTGTCGTTCAATAAACAATATAGATATTAAATTTTTTTACCTTGTTTACAAAACAGTTACAAGGAGGGCTCATTCTGGCGGCAGTGTGCGAAACTCTGGCGGGGCTGTCCGGGTTCGTGGGCAGGCTGACCAAAATGCTGGGACCATTGACCATAACGGTCTGCATCACCATGATCGGGTTGGATCTGGTCGAAGTCGTGCCCAACCACGCCCAGTACTGCTGGCCAATGACGGCGTTGTAAGTTGACCTCTCAGCCAATAGAAAGTATGGTATTTGTTACGCTTTGAGCAAACAAAAATGTGTTTGAAAACCAAAGTTGTTAGGAAAATTTTTGAAACTTGTTTGTTTGTGTGGTTTTTTATCATTAAGTTTTAGTGAGTGTCGTTTGTAGACCGATATTAACAATTCAAAACTTGATGTAAACTTTTACCCCTAAAATTTCAATTTAAAGAACTTTAATCGGAGGTTAATTGCTTGTAATAGGTTTATATTATACCCAAACCAAAAGAAAGTTGTTATTTTACCGGTATAGGTTGCAAACGGGTACAAATACAGAAAAACGTAAGATTTTTTATTGGATATTTTTATGTGTTTAGCTGGCTTGTTAACCAATAGCCGCTCTTGTGTGTTGAAATACTATAAGTAAAAACTTGTTCAAAGCCGATGTAGTAAAAACAAAATTGTTTTGTTGTCATATATTTTGTTGTGGTTTGCCTCCAATGTTGTTGTTTTTTAAGCCAATAGAAACGATTTAAATGCGAACTTCAATTTTTATGGTCAAAACTGTCTTTTCAAAGAGATTTAGTATCACAAAAGCGGTTTCACTATGTTGCAATATTGTTCCAGTAACCACAAAACATATTTACTTTCAAGCAGCTATTATATAACAACTGTCCTGCATACTTTTGAACATGACCATGGTTATTGTATTTAAAAATTGCAGTGACTTTACTAATTTTTTTTTATAATTAAAAAAAATTCTTATTTTCTTATTCATGAAGTTTAATATTTATAATGTAAAAAAGTTAAGTTAATATATTAGTGCATAAAAACCGTAACATTGACATAATGTACTTTGGTATTTAAAAAGTTGAAACATGTCTATTCAAAATTAACACCAATCTTTTTTCTCGTTGCTGCAAGTCAGATGTACAACTAGTAACACATTTTACAGTGTCGCTTTCGTGCTTGTTATGACGTCACAGTACATGATAAATGTTCCGATTCCGTGCTTGTCGTATAACAGAGGAAGCTGCAGAGTCACAAAATTTCCTTTTTTCAAACTTTTCTCCGTTAGTTGAATTTCGTAAAAGTTTTTGTTTAGTTCTTCTTAAAACTTAAAAAAACGTTATCAAGTCTACAATTGCTTTTTTTACTTAACTATAGCCCCGCATATTATTCTATTTATTTCAACAATATATAATAATCAATAATGAAATAAATATTTTTTAGTATAAATAAAATATAACAGGTTTTTTATATTCGAACGTTTTCTTAAAAGTTTTAGTAAAAAATAATAGAACTTCTAATTAAAAATCTTATAAGGTTCTTGCAGCAATATTCATTGGTTGGTTTCTGTCGTATATCCTGACAATTACCGATGTTTTTCCTGATGATCCTGATAACATCGGTTACATGGCAAGAACTGACGCTAAAATTAACTCTTTTCAAATAAGCCCTTGGTGAGTGGAATAGCGCTGTCTGTTTTTTAAGATAAGCTGTTGTAAACATAACATTATTAGCTTATACTAAAACAAAAAACTATAATATGTTTTGATTAAGTTTTAATTTGAACTTGAATTTATTATTATTTTTTGTTTTGGGGTTAATTAATGTTAGCTTGTTATTACAGAGAAGTAACTTTACAATTAAAAAAATAATATTTCATTTTGTTGTTAACGAAAAACGACAAACGAAAATATTAAAAGTTCTTCTTTAATTGCTCAGTCTTTTAAACAAATACTCAACATCTTAATACTTGAAACTTTCGAAGGTTCCGAGTGCCGTACCCATTTCAGTTCGGCTTTCCCACCTTCACAGTAGCCAGTTTCGTAGCTGTGATGTCGGGTACGATCGCCAGTGTCATCGAGAGCATCGGGGATTATTCTGCTTGCGCCTCCTTCTGCAAGACCCCGTCACCCCCTCCCAAGCACGCCATTAACAGGTTACTTGCATGTAGAAACAGAAAAAAATCCTAAAGTTTTTTGACTTTTTAAACAATAAAAACTTTTAATAAATAATACTTGAAATATTCGCAATAAAGATGAAATTGTTAATAGTGTAAAGATATAAGCTAAAAAATTTTAATTCAAGCGTAATTTAATTCAGTTTAAAGTTTTCTAGTGTATTATCTAGTTGTAAGTATAAACTTTTTTAAATGGGTTTTGCACTAAACAAGCAACTGTTTAGTTTTACTTGCTAACGTTTTGTTCTGTGAGCAGAGCTTAATCCTAACCAATAATCGAGTTTTGAAACAACAAGTTTAAAAAAATGTTATTAAGTCTATTTTTTGGTGTGGTTGTAAACACATGTTAGTAGTCACATGCTCTTTTTGGGTTTTTAAGTACCACAAGTCTAATAATTACATAATGATGATGTAACTAAATATAGAGAAAAAAAAAAAGTCCTACAGGCCCCTGCAATAACGACTAATCAAATTGTACTTTACTGAACTTTAAAATAAAGTTCAATGTCAAAATCGTAAAGTTTTATTACTTGATGTAGAATACCACAAACATGAGTTTTATTTTATTGCTGTTAGGTATGTAAACAAACATCAAGGGAGTTTTTTCCCGTTACCAGCTTCTGTTTGCTTTAGAGTTTTATCAACAACAGCAAGTTGTTAAACACTACTAGTAATCTCTCAGGTTTACTAGTACTGTTTAATCAACTTGTTTAAAATTTATAAATTTCTTTTACGTAAATGTTTACTTTTCTATCATATAAAGTTCTAGAGACTTTATTGCTGTAATTCTTTAAAAATAGCTATTTATATTTTATAACTCTACAATACAATAAGATTAGTAGTTGTTTTTATAAACGTAAAATAAAATACTGGAATTTAATTTTTATAATAGAAACATATATTTCAATATGTTTAAAATTAATGCTTTTTTAAAATTTCATTTATGGCTAGACTATTTTAGTAACAGAGTGATAACTTACATTCCAATTATTCTTTGATATCTTTTTAAAAAATTCAAAATGACGTTTTAAAATTAATATTTTTTGGGCTCGGTATTTTTAAGTACAAAAAAAAAACACCTGACCATTTTAGAGAAAAAAATAAAACAACCCTGTTACTCAACTAATACTATAATTGACTATCACTTCCAAAAGGTATGCGACTCGATAACCGAAAGGTTTGTTCGTGTTCCAAGTCCTAGGATCTAATATTTTGAGCGTCTTATTTGTCGCTGAATAAAATATAATAATAACTTTTACTTCCAGGGGTATCATGGTCGAGGGGATCGGTTGTATATGGACAGGTGTGCTCGGTACTGGTACCGGGACCACGTCTTTCAGTGGCAACGTGGCCGCAATACAAATCACCAAAGTCGCAAGCAGAAGGGTTCGTATTCATGTAGAACAATAAACTTAAGTTAAAACTAACATATAGCTGTGTTTAAATGTTTGCTAAAGTGTTATTTTACCAAAGTTGATAATTCTGAAGTATACGATCAACAAAACATTTTTTGTGAGTTTAAATGTTTACAAAGGTTTCATAAAAAAGTTTGCCTTAAAAATTTTCGTTTAAAAGTTAAAAAAAAACTAGTTGAGGTATTTTAGAAATTTTGAAAACTATATTAGCAAAGAATAGCTTGAATTTAATGTTAATTAATAGCAAAACTGTTAGAAAACTATCACTTTTGTAATTACTAAGCTTTTAAAGTAAACAATAAAAATACAACTTTGTACGTAGCCAAGCTTGATCTGAATACTTATCATCAAAAGCTTTTTATATGAAATAGAACAAAGTATATTTATACTTAACTATTTGTTTGCAATACTCAGGTAGGGCAAGTGGCGGGAATTCTGCTTGTGTGCATCGGATGCTTCACAAAAGTAGGTGCCTTGTTGTTCACCATACCCGAACCAGTATTCGGCGGGATTTTCATCGTGCTCTTTGGTATGATCATTGCTGTCGGGGTGGCAAATCTCGAAACTGTCGACCTAAAATCCAGCAGGTTGGTAAATTGCCAAGTTATTTTGTAGTAAATACTTCTACGCTAAACAATTTAACTGCTCTTTTTCTTATGTTGTTACTTAATTTAAGAGATTTTGTAGAAGTTTTCGTAAGTTTTTAAAAGGATTTTAAATAAACAATTCATAACAAAAAGTAACATTTTAAACTTAATTTCATTTTACTAGTTTTACCGTTTCAGTTAAGTATGTTTAGAAAAATTCATTGAAAAACTAAAGTTAAACTTTTTTTAACAGAAACTTGTTTGTGATTGGATTTTCCTTCTTCCTGGGAAGAATGATCCCGGAGTGCATCAGGAAGGGACACTTCTCCGTGGAGACGGGCGCGGGGCAGGTCGATCAGATACTGGCTGTTCTGTTGGGTTCATCATTGTTTGTGGGTTCCCTGGTTGCCGTTGTCACTGACAACACTTTACCAGGTTTGTGACAAATTAAAAAAAAATTTTTTGATATTAGCTTAAATAGTTGGTTTATTTTTCATGGTTACAAATAGTTTATGAAACATGTTTAAAATTAGAGGTTTTCTATTACTTATTTTGTATCAGTATGATCCATCTAATAAAACAGATAAAAAGTTTGTAGTTAGCATGTTTAGTTTACTTTGTTAACAACTTTTGTCATAATTTAACGTTTAAAACTAAGTCAATGTTTTTATTTTGATTAGCATCAGCGGCAGACTCTCATTTGTAATGACATCTTATAACTTAAATTAAAAGCTAATAATTAAAATATTTTTTGAAGGCACTTTAGAAGAGAGAGGTTTCACACAAAACGCAAATAACGAAGACTCACAAAAATATAAATGTTACGATCCTCCAGTGCTAACTAACTCATGGTTGGTTTATTATTGTATTAAAAGATTGTTTTAATATTATTAGCTACATAAATAAATATTTGATATGGTTTACTTGAAGTATTTGACTTTTTAAAGGTACTAATAAATAACTTTTTTTTCAGGATTGCAAAGTACCTTCCAATATTTCCGAAACCAGCTGATCGAAAAGGCAATGATGAGTTGAAAGATGACTATCAGCTGTAATTTGTTTAATATAAAAAATGAGAGAAAAAATGTTTCAGCTGTTCATTTCTAAATAAACATATAGTTGACTGTGAAATCTTCAAAAGATGTTTTACTTATAAGAAAGCACTGGTTAAATGGCTTAAAACATAAAGGTTTTTGTATTCCGAAGTTTAAGGAGCCTTAACTTTTTATCAAGTTTAGATAAGTTTTTTTTTTCCTTTTCTAAAAAACTTTGAAAATGTGTTTCAAATAACTTCCGGTTTTAACTAAATACTTGCAAGCTATTATTATTTTTTCAATGTTTTGTGTACTAACTTTTTTTTACTATTATAATGCTTCTGTATTTTTTTTAATAAGTTTAAAAGGTGTTCTAGAAATTTATTCGAACTTTTATTTTGAACTTGTTTGTGTTTAGTTTTGAGTTTTTTGAGGATATCAGAAAAAGAGGTGGAAAATACTTCAGAAAAAAGAAGAAAAAAAGTTAATACATTGTTTTTGTTAACAAATAATAAAAAAATAAATTCTGTAACTGTTATCTTTTTTGTAATTTAACTGTATTTTATTTAGAAGTTTTAATTTTTGTTTATGTTGTATTATAAACACTAAATAAGTTACCTTACAATCATTTAAAGCAAAATTTTATATATAAAGAAATATTGGTCAAGGAAAGATTTAACAACTTATATAAAGTAATTTATTTAATAAATCAGACAAGAGAACATATTTAATAATTCACGATTACCTTTTCTAAAGGCTTATTTTCAGTTCATGCGAACTCGTAAAAGTATCGAAAACAAGTTTAATTACCAAAAATAAATAATTAAAAAAGTAAATTAAGCAAAGCTTAATCACATGTAGCTATACTAATATTTGTATTAAGATTTTATAAGTTGTACTTGTGTTTACATTTTTATTGTTTATAAAACTTTAGGTTTCAGTGAATTAACTAGTAAAACATATAATCATAGACTAGTGGTTTTATTTCTTTATTTTTTCGCAAAATGTATTAAAATACGATAACAATTAAACAGAAACTATTAGCTTTCAAAAAAAAATTGTTGATTATTTTTAGAAAAGGATTTCAAAAGTTTTGTAAGAAATTGTTTTACTCCAAAGTAGAAATACTTGAATGTTTAAATTTAGAAATTTATCATAGAGTTATAAGTTACATAGATCTAGTTTTATCATAATATTTAAATAGCATGTATTAAAAAAAGGTAGTTGATAAATTTAAATAACATCTTTAAACATTAAAAATTTATGAGTGTAACTTAAAATATGTTTTAAAAAATCGGTAAGTTTAAATCTTTAATAAAAAATTATTTATTTTTAAAAGCTATTTAACTTGTAAAATCTAGAAAACTAAATTCTGTTTAAAAAAAATTTCATCACATAATTCTTCTCAAGTTTATGTCTACCCCAAAAAATATATTGTAAACTTTCTAATTTGTTTCTTTCTTCTTTCAAAAAATTGACCTTTTTTCATTGAAAAAACAAAATAAAATTGCCTTAAAATTATTAAATAATTGAAATTTGTATTATTATTCATTCCATTATGACAAGTATTTATCGCTATAAAACAAAATTAAATGGATTTTTTTAATTTGAGCCTGATTTTTTTTACTTTGTTCTCATTATCTTAAATATTATGTTTTTATCACTACTTTTACTATTTAGTACAAATAATATTGCATTTTTAAATAAAAACTCCAGTTCTATAACAGTTTTAATAGTAATAATTAGAGTTTATGACTTTTTATTATCAGTTTTAGTTAAATTAGTCTTCAAATTGTATATATTAAAAACATAAAGTGTTAAAAAAATTACTAAACAAAAGAATATTTTTAAATAAAGAATGCTGCTTTTTAATGTGGTAATAATATACAGTTTTAATAAGTATATATAACTAAAAACAAAGACTTAAAATGTAGCAAACATAAAACTTTCGACTTGATAAAAATCAAAATTTTACAAAACATTTAAGCGCATCACATTTTTAATGTTTTAGGAAGTATATTCCTAAAACAATCAAAGCTTGGGAAAAGGATTGGCTATAATTTTAAAAATTTGCTCAATTTTCAATCGTTTGGATAACTCAGTGAAGTTTGTAAGGATTCTATTAACATTAAAAAATTTAATAAGAGGTTTATAAGGTGTATAGAACTTGTTTATATAAGCGAATGTAAAAGCAAATTTCAACCATATATTAGTTGATGATTTTTATAGAATAATTTTTTAACTAGTCAAGATAAATGAACTAGATAGTATTTAGTAAATTTGTAAGTAAAAATAAAAACACCATAAAGTATTAAACATAACTTAAAACTGTTATTCAAAAGTAGTGTGAAAATGTTTGAACATCGTTTTAAAATGTAAATAGATTAGTCAATAAGTAGTAAGATCAAAAACTATTGGTGTTGTATAAAAAATTAATACTACATAAAAATATCAAAAAAATACTAAGTTTGGATGGAATTCCACGTTTTTTTTTGGTTATTAACAACCAGTGTTAGATTTCTTCCAAAAAATTAAGCTACCAAAATAAATAAAAGTTACAGCCATACTTTAAAAATTAAAACAAAACATAGTTTTGATGTCAAAAAGACTTACAAGTTTTTTTTTCATATGTTATACAAACAACTACTTATCACAAAAATTAAAACAATATTTCTTTAGTTGTACGTATGATAGTGGTTTTTATATTCGTGAAAAGTATTGTTAATTTCAGTTTGAAATAAAACAAAGTCAATAAAAGCAAATAATTTTTAGTTTTTCAATCTTTTAATTTGAAAAAATATATAATATATGCTTCAAGACTTTTTATTAAGCTTATTGAACGTGACAAAAAATCAACGCTAAAAAGTGTTATTCTGACTTTGTTTATAAAAACACCTTTTGGTTATTGAACTGCATAACAACTTAAGTTTGAGGAACTCTTTCAAAAAATATTTTATGTTTATAATTTAACTTAAAACGACTCAATTTTTGTTGTAGGGGATACATTAAGTAACTACATATTTAGATAGGAAAAAAATTGTTTAGTGTATATTAAAAAAAATTGTTGCATGTTTAGTAGAACATATAAGGCCTAATTAAATATTGATTGAAAAGGGTACTAATTTCATCAAATACAATGATCGACCAGAGTCAAGGTTTTAGATTAAAACTTGTTTATTACAAAACTTCAGTGATTGGCACCAAGTCCTACCAAAAAGTATAACAAAGAATAAACATAAATACGTGTAAAGTATATAGATTTGTTTTCGATTAGTCAGCTTTGAAGGTTAGTTTTAATTTTAGGTTAAAAAGAAATAACACAAGCTTTTAATACACAAGTACAAGACAAAAAATTTAATCGGTTAATTTTGAGAAAACTAAAAAGCAAATAACTATTAAAACTATGTTTAAGCATCCAAAGCTAGTTAAAAAGATTATAGCGAGTTTGTTTTATAAAAACTTTTTTACATAAAAGTAAAATGGTTAGGTGTAAAGTACTTGAACATTTAATATAAAAAAAATATAAAGAATCTTATTTATACTTTTAAAGTAAAATTGGAAACAATAATACGTAATAATAAAAACTTAAATTACATTTATTACTAACCCTGCTTTCATTTTAGATAAACTTTTTTAAAGTTAAATGTAACCTAAACTGGCAAATTTGTAAGTTAAAAAGTCTAAACCACATCCAAAGATAATGTCTTGAGGTTTTTTAAGACTGAATTGTCGTCTATACGACTCAGCCAACTTCCATATGTTATGCGTAATGCAAATTTAGTCTACTTTATTGTAATAAAGCTCAAACACAAAATAACTCTTTAAACTGTAGAAAAACAACCGTAATAGCTAAAATTATCAGGTTCTTTTCGCGCTTGAGTTTGTTTTGGAACAAAGTTCATAACAGTTCTACCTTTTGGTAGCTATAACATAGGGATGGGCAACGTAAATAATTGACGGGGCGAATCAAAAAAAATTAGTCCTCAGCGGGCCGGAGCATTTCGAGTAAGTGATCTACCGGATTCAGTTGGATCCTTTTTTAGATCCGGATCTTTATTCAAAAATATTATCCGGATCCGGCTAAATACTAGTTTTAGACAAGGTTTCTTATCCGAATAGAACTAATTTCAAAAGACATGGATCCGGCTAGATGCTAATTGATCTGGTGTTTAAAAATTTAAATCAATTTATTAATTACCAAGGTAATCAAGTATAAAATTTTAAGTTTATTTTTATAGAGTACTCATAATTCTGTATTTATTACAACTCTGGACCGATTTAATACTAGTTGGTTTTATAAAAACAATAATTTACTTACTAAAAGTTACTCGAGCCTGAGATTTCAAACTAAAACATTAAAATTTTTTAACAATTTGAAATTATCTAATCCTTGGCTCGAGGCTACATTATTAATATTATTCAGAAGTTCAATAACATTACAATATTAAACTAATATATATATATATATTTTAATTTATGAAGATTCATTCAAAATTTTGTTAAATTGTAAACTGTTATTACAAAAATACACAAATAAATTTCCTAAACTAACCATACTTAAAGTTAATGAGATATTGTTTTGAAATATTGTCATCAGTTGGTTATAATTAAACTTAACCATTAAATTGATCAAAATTCCTTAATTAAATATCAAAAGCAGAAAAAAGTGCAAACTGTAGTCTCAACTTGGAATATTCTACTAAAATGTGAAGTTGAGCAGTTTTACTTAAAGTAGGTGTCAATGTTATTAAAAACTAATTTTCTTAACATTTATAAGAACAACTCACTACACATCTTGGAAAGACATCATTTTTTATAAGTCCTTTTTCATGAAAATCAATATGATAGGTACGATTAGTAAAGCTAGTTCAGCAAACAATTTTTTTTGATAATTTGAGAAAGAATGAATTCAACTAACTTTAAAAAGGACAAGGTACTATAACAAAAGAGTTTTTTTTACTACAAAAATTAAAAGCCACTTTAAAAACGTTTTCAGGTTAAAATCTTACAGTTTTTTTTGTGAAAATAATTTAGAAAAGGTTTTGTAGAAATTTTGTAATATTAACATTCGCTTGTAGGATTTCATTTAAATTTTGAAAATGCCTAGCGGGCCGGATAAGTTTTGTCCGCGGGCCGGATTCCATTTAAATTTAAAAAAGGTTTGGGGGCCGGATCCGGCCCGCGGGCCGTACCTTGCCCACCGTAATAACAGCAGCGCAATAAATCACAACTGGTTTTAATTTTATGTAAAAGATAAAAACACAGAAACTCTATCAATGAAAAGGCAAATAAACATATCTAAAATAGGTATAAAACTGCAATAAAAGACTGACAGTGTACAAAAAACAGGGTCTAAAGGAGCTAGTGGCAAAAAGTATAAATTATATTTAATAATAAAATCTTATGGACAATGCTTTATTTTTAACATTGAAATGAAGCTACTGAACAGAAATGCAAACAAGACAGTCTGATAGTAAAATATTTTATTAACTTTCTAACTTCTTTTGTTTCTTCAACAAAATTTAGTATATGCAAGTCAATTCGTGAATACACAGCTAAACAGACTTAAACATCTAATAACAATTTTTTTTTTAACAAAACTAACATTATCTTCGCAAATTTAAATTTGAGTTTTACTACAAAATCAACAATCTTTCGTTCGCCGTCTGTTGTAATTTCAGCAAATTAATCAGGCAATAAACTGCTAAAGTATAAAACTGGAACAGTTAATACGCAAAAAAAAAAACTGTAGCAAATTGTTTTCAAATGTAAGTTAGGTTTTTTAGTTTTATATAAAATAAATGCTTTAGTGAAACTAAGGTATTGAATTGTATATTATCATAAATTTCTTAAAACTTTTTTGTGGTGGTTTTTAAACTTTCTTAAAAGTTTTACCTTTAACTGCTGCAAAATAATCTATAACTATGTAATATAAGTACACTAATCTTTAAACTTCTCATGGAAAATCTACCAAACAAGAATATTTTCATCGTAAAAGGCTTTCCTTAAAAATAATAATAGTAGTAGAGTTTATACTTTATATTAGAGTTAGGCAATGTATGGTCCGCAAATAGATAGATAGGCTTTTCATTAAAAAAACTATACATTAAGTTCAACTTTTTAACCATAAATATTTTAATAAGTATTATTAATTTAGTCTATTGTACATATAATCGCTTATTAAAAAACTATTTTGTCACAAATTTACTTTATAAACTTTTTAATTTTTCATAGTGCAACTTCCAAATTATAAAACAGACCCCTTTAATTTGTTTCTAACAAGCCTGTTTTGCAGTAATTTTTTTGGTAAATCTAGCCCGCTTATAGAAAAATTACCGCACCCATATACTAGAAATAATGATTAATTTTGATATTAAGGTTTATTTATTATAGCTTTAAATGATAAGTAGGTTAATGCAAGATAAACCAAAAAGCATCCCTTAAGAAACAGAAGTTGCAATTTAACAATGCTTTATTACTTTTTTTATATACTAGTTTGTTAGCTACTGATAAAAAAACGATATACAAAAAAAAAGTAGAATTAATTCAAAAATTGTGTTAAGTGTTTAATTAATTTTATTGTTCACATATATTTTAATTAACTTCTTTATGTTGAAATATTTTACAAATAAGTACTAAATTGAAAAGTAAATATTTAGTGACTAAAAACTTTAAAAACTTAAAGACACGATTAAAAAAAAAGTTTTGCAAATTCAGTTATATTTATTACGACAATATGTGATACAAAATATTTATTTAAAGGTTATAACAGAAGTATTCAAGGGAAATTCAAACTAATTTGTTTCAGTTGCAAGGCTGATCTTTGTTGTGGAGTCGCTTAACCCTTTCGTATTCCAACTTACGATGAAAACCGCTGTAAAATTTGTTTTGTAAAAATAAAATGAACTTTTAATTATAAACATTTTTAAGCTAGAACATATTAAAGGCAAATATATTAAAAAATATATATATATAAAACAAACATAATACGCAGCATTTCAAAAAAAAAACTAAAAAATACGTTTGTTTTCGGTAAACACAGTAATACTGATTTAATCTTGAATATCTTTTGATGTATTGTATACCTAATTTTGTTAACAAATTTATAGAACTTTAAGTATTAATATCAAGCAGTAATCAAAGAGTCCGAAACAAAACAAATCACTTAATAATATTTACAGTGATATGTCTATACAAAATAATTACATTCTAAAGTCAAATAAGTCTTGTTTAAAAATTAAACATCTACTAACACGTATATATGTACATATATATATACATATTATTTAAAATAATTTTAAGTGGGCTTAGTGAAAAGTAAATTAGCTAAGCAAGTTCTAAAATAAATAAATATATATATATATACTATGTAAGCTATAGTGGAAAACAATTATAGAAAATCAGTCATCAAAGTAAAACACAAGTATTCAGCCAGAGCAGGGCCGAAAAACAAGTAAATCTGGCTGAACTAAAAGTTGTTGAAACTTACACTAGACATTCTTAGGTGTTTCTAATGAAAAATTAAGTCACGTTGTAGCTAAAACTGCGGCCCAGAAAGAATTTTATTTTTTAAATTCGACCCGCAATCACCCTCATTCCTGAGCTAAAACAATAATAAATTACAATATTTTCAAAAACTTTATAAAAAAAGTTAGGGTTTAAAAAAAAAATAAAAAAACAAACTTGTCTAAAAACAATACAATAGTAATTATAACCTTAACAAAATAACGTAACTAGAGATTATTTGGCTTAACCTAATTAAAAAGATCTTATAATATTCGTTTTTATTAATTTTTTAAATTAGCAAAAATATAACACTACTTTGAAAAATTATATCAAAAAAATACAACACTTTTTTTTAACTTATTACATCGTTTTCAACCCTAAAGTAAGTCAGATTAAGTTCTCCAAAAAAATATTGATAAGCCATTTTCTATATGCATAACCTAACATACATTTAAATCTTTTTTTTTTACCTGACATTAATTACAGGCAATTTATGCAGATGATTTTATTGTACCTCGTACTACTTTGATTAGAACCAATTTTAATTGTAATTTTTGAAACATCTTTAATGGTTTTCAATTGAAAAAATCATGACAAAGGTTTGAGAATATTGAAAAAATTATTAGTATTGTTTTTGGAAAATATTATACAAAATAAATGTCAATAAATAAGTATCACAAATTGAGTTTTATTTATATAACACTTAAAAAATATATTTTTAATTAAAAATAAGTAAAAAAAAAGCATATAAAGATTTTAAGATAATTATCAGCTAGCAAATAGTTAAACTAAACAAACATTTTTACCAAACTAAAACAAAACTTTAACACTTCTAGCAAAGTCTTACTTTGTAATACTTTATACAACTTTTTTAATATATAAAATCATTACTTTAAATGAGAAGTACTCACTTTGATACAGTATATAACAATAAACATACAATAAACAGTTTTAAATGCTGTAAAACTAAATCAAATTAAGAAAAACAATTTATTAAATAAATAATCAAATAGTTTTTTTTTACATTTTGATTATATTTCATATTTAACTAAAATATACAAAAAAAAAGGTAACAAATTAAATTAGATTTTAATCATCCACTGTTAAAGTTAGTTATTACAGCGCAGTAAAAAAAGTGAAACAAAAGATGAAAGAAGAAGAAAATTACAGAGGAGCACTATTTGACAATAGTTGTGTTTTCGATTTAAAATTACATTTTTCATATAGTAACATCTTTAAAAAACGCACAAAATTTTCAGTATGCGACCATTGCGTCCACAAAATTGAAGGTTTAAGTATAATTATTAGCTGTGTAAAAAGTCATCAAAGTAATTTATGATTCACAACCTTATTGTGAACTTTCGTGCTATGGTGATATTTCCAAAAAAAAAAGAAGGAATAAGTAAAAGTTGTATATAATATTTTTTTATATTTCAAATAAGATGTAAGAAAACAGTACATTTAAAAAAATATGATAAAAAAATTAATGATAATGACTACTTTAAAAAACTTAAGTTAATAAGTAAACCACTATTTTTGAAAATAATAAGAAAGAAAACTACTACTACAAAAAATAGTGCTATAAACACCTTAACTGTTCTTGTAAAAAATTTTTTATGTTTTAAATAAACTAACTTAACAATTAATTAAAATTTAAAAATTATTTTATGTGATATGAATAAGATATTAAACTGTAGACAAAAAAAACATTCTTTAACGGTTACATAGTAAAATGTTTTAATATACTATAGATTAAATTGAAATTCAAATTAGTTTTTCTTTAAAATAAAAATAATCAAAAACTTCGATACATACATTTGTCGTCACATTTTAAGTAAAAATAGCCTGAGTGATCAAAAACTAGATTAGTTTTTAAAAAAGCCCAAACATTTTTTATGGATTTAGACTTATTTTCTTAAAGCAAATATCGTATAGTATGTTTTACTCTGGACTAAAAACTCTGGATTAAGAGGTAAAAAGATGTTTTTAAATATATTCATAATTAGACTTCTTCTATTTTTCAAACTATTATTCATGGTTACTAATAAGCTGTAATATGTCATACAACTAACTATGAAAACAATTAAATCTTAAAGCTAATTTACTGAAAGAAATTGAAAATAAATTACCTACTTTGTATATTTTTTCAGATTTTGTAGACTTATTCCTTATTTTCAAATAACTAAAAGCGAAATAGTAAAATCTGCTCTTACAATTTTGTTTAAAAACGGCAATGAAAAAACATGTGTTACATACAAGTAGAGCTAGCCGAGAAGCAAAAAACTTAAGCTAATAATTAAAACCAGCACTGAAATATTGAACATATAATAAATCAAAAAACAAACAACAAACAAAAAAAATATATGTTTTTTTTATAATTCTGTATTTAATCGGTTTAAGTATAAGTAATGGACTTTCTGTAAAAACTCAAAGAAGATTGATTAAAAAATGAAAGAGAAATAGATTTCATTTATCAAATACAACAATTCAAAATTTTTATTCAACTTAAACACTTTAAAGACATTTTATATATTCATTTTACAACCAAACTCTCTTATAAAACTAACTCGTCGTGCTGGCACGCCATCAGCGCGTCAACTTCCTGCTTGCACCTCCAGCTCTCCGGCGCCCAGTCCCTCTTGCACTTGAACAGCTGCATGTAGGCGTGAGCGCAGTAGTCCCGCTGCGACCTGTGCAACCTCGCCATGTCCATCTCCTTGGTGGTGGCCGCCATCTCTGCCGTTCAATACAATTGGTTAAGATATATTAGTCAGTCTCTAATCATCAAAACTAACAAAAGTGTTTTGAAAATACACCAACATGTGTTCAATATTAATGATTGAAATATATTAGTCTAAAACAGGTTGTCCAATGCTCATTTTAATAATCGCTTTTGAACAAAGGGTCAATTTTACACGTAGACACTATTGGACGAATGGTCACTTTTGCACGAAGACACTTTTGCGTTAGTTGTTTTTTTTTTTTACTATCCATGTTACCCCTAACCCTTGGTTGACAACTTTCATTTTCTTCATTTTTGATTAATTTAGTTTTCATTTATTTTTCTATTTTTGTTGCCTTTATTTATTTTAACTTTTTATTTTTTTTACTATCACTGTTACCCCTAACCCTTACCCTCAATAGGTAACTTTTTTTGAATAAATTCATTACCTTTAATTTTCACATATATTTTTTATTCTCGTACATATAAATGACCCTACGTGCAAGAGTGTCTTCGTACAAAAATATCCCTTTGCCCATATTTAACTCTTCGTGCAAAAATTTCTATGTGCGTATTTGACTCTTCGTGCAAAAATGTCTATATGCACATTTAACCTGTTCCCAAATTAGTCCTTTTACAAATAGTGCTGAGCTTTTTAAATCAGTGTTATGAATTTTTAATGGTGGTATGTGTATATTTTAAATTGTTTTTTTTAACCATAGAACATATGGTTATTTGTCTTAACTAAAAAAGATTGCTCGAAAAAAAGATTACTCGATTTGAAATGTGCATACCAGCTTAATTAATAAATAAATAAAGAAGTGCAAATTAAATATTTAATTTACTGCCAGGTTTCGGTGGCAAAAAATTACAACATTTTAAAGTATAATAAAATAGTAAACTGCACATAACAATGTTGCTTATCTACAATGTTATTGAAAAAATTATCATGCATGAAAATCTAAACAAAAATTAAAATGTTACAATTCAATCTTACAAGTGTATAATTAAGTAAAACCCACCAACTATACTCAAACAAATCCCAAAAATGATAGAGAACAAATTTTCTTAAAAATCAAATAACAAAAACCTGTTCAACAACATTAAAAAAAGACTATAATGATGCTTTAAAGATGAACGGATACAGTTATAAAATTTACTATATAGAAGAATGCAAGTACAAAAACGAAGTAGAAAAATTATATGGCTCAATCCCCCAATATTGCAAATCTGTAAAACAAACATAGGTAAAAAGTTTCTAAAAATGATAAACAAACACTTTGGAGAAAATATTTAGTTAAAAAAATATTTATACAAAAACAATACAAAATAAAGTTACAGCTGCATAACGAACATTAAAACATCAATAAAAAAAAAACAAAACAAAAAACTAATAACCAACAATAAAATAAAGAAAGTGGAACCATGTAACTGAAGAAAGAAATAAACATGCCCCTTGGAAGGAGGAGAATTTAAGGCAGAAAATGTAACTTGCCTGAAAACAAAAAAAAACAGACAATTAGTCAAAAATATATATTGAACTGAGTGTCAATCAGCTAAAAAAAACGTATAGCAATACACAATACCACAATTGATAACAAACCAAACAACAAAAACTACCTCCAGTACAAACAAGCATCTGAGTTTTCAAAACTAACACACAAATAAAAAAATATAACAAGAACTACAAATTAAGTTGAAAAATACTAAAAGGAAAAAAATCTTAACCAGAAACGAAAACATGCAGGTTGTGCTTAAAAGAATCTTTATTAATACTTGAATCTGATACAAATTGCATCAACAAAAGAACATAGTTGATGAACTCATGCAGGCACAGCAACAATTTTTTATTAATAAACTGGAAAGCAGATAAAATTTGAATAAGAATATAATACTAGTACAAATAAGGTTTTTGACTTTTTTATTGATTTTTGTTAATATTTGGTTTGAATTCAAATTTGTAGGCAGTTGTTAATTCAAATTAGATAAATTTATAAAAAAAATACAGATAGTTCTTAAATTCATTTAAATCTTGATTGTTACATTAACTTAAAACAAACTAGATTTTTAAAATTTTCAGTGACTTGAGTTTTGTTAATATTTAGTTGATACTTGGTTTAAATTCCAATTTCAGATAGCTTTTAATTCCAATTAGATAAGTTACTAGGTATATATTTTAATTTTTTTTAAAAGCTCTTAATTTAATTTATCTAGTTTATTTTTTACTCATTACCTTAATTAAATTTAATTTGATTCCCAATTATACCAATTACCCATTATACAGTTGAATTTTAAAATATGTAACATTTAAGTTTTTGTTTAGATTATGCATAATCAAATTTTTTAATAACATTATAGATAAGTAACATTGTCATGTGCAGTTTACTGTTTTATCATACTTGAAAAGGTTGTAATTTTTTATTCCACAGAAAACCTGGTAGTAAATAAAAGAATTAATTTGCAAAATTTCATTTTATTTTGTTCAACCATAGAACAAAAAATTAACAAACACTCTAGTGTTTTTAAGCTTATTGCTGTTAAGGGCATAGGGGGGTTAACACCTTTTTTGAAATTTGATCTTATTTTATATAGTTTTTACTAAGCTACAATATGCTTTTAACAGATTTTAAAAATTCAAAATAAGTTTTGAGATATAGCCGGTCAAAGTTAGAGACAACAATAGGTTCCTTATGGGAGGTGCAAACTGAAACGGCAAAAATAGACTTTTTCTATAAATCCTAAATTATTTTTCATAAGGCCCCATAAAAACAAATAAAAAAAGCTATGCCTCCCTCCAACAATATTTTTCCAAAAACTACTATTAAATATGCATAATAATTTTTTTTACTCTTCATCTTAAACTCTAGAATATCTAGTGTAAGTTTCAAATTATGGCCTCAGGGCCCCCCTTTTCTGCTGCAATTAGTTTGCTTTTAATTGGCTATTAACAATTTAAAGCACAAAAACTTTGTGAGTAATCAAAAAAAAAAGGTATTTTAATCAGAACTTCAAACATGAAATAAAACTAATTGTAACTTTTAATTTTTAATAAAAGGATTAACTTTAGAGAAACAATTGATCGTCTGACTATAAGAATTTTGTTTTAAAAACTAAAGCTATAAATATAGACCCCATGGATTAGTTTCTGTAAAAGGCAGGGTTGCCACTCTTTGGGTCAAAAAATCTTCCCTGAGTGACTAGAAACTTCCCTGAGTAACCTTAAACTTCCCTGAGTTTTTTCTAAATCCTTAAAAAAATTATTATCTATTAAAAAACTACAATGATAATTCTAAGAATATTGAATAATCCGCAAGGCTTAAAAATTTCTAAATAAGCACTAAAAGTAAATAAAATTGACTGTTTTGAAAAACATTTTGAAACTGGATTAACTTAATCTCATTCTAGATCGAGAAAAAATATTTCCTTGAGTTTTTTTTTTTAATCTTAATATTTCCCTGAAATTTTTAGAAAAAATCAAAACTGCCCTGAGTTTAAAAAAAAGAATCGAAATTTCATGAGTTTCCCTGGGATTTTCTATAACTTGAAAATTCCTTGAGTTTCCCTGAATTTCCTGAGTGTGTGGCAACCCTGAAAAGGATATGCAATATAGGTGAATTTAAGAAAAACTTTATAATAGCTGCTTTTATTTTTTGAAAAGTAAACATAAAAGAAAATAATTAAGTTGGGTGTTCATTTAAAAAACCAATAACATAGATTTCATTTTAAAGTTACCAGTATTGTTTCCAAATAAAAAATTACAGGATGAAATACTGTATAAACTTTATGTAACAGTCTTTATTGATTTTAAGCAGTTAAGAATTATTTGTTATAAAATTTTATAATTGAAACTAATAACTTTTCTAACTTTATTGAACAGTATTAAACTTCTTAGTACAGTGTGCTTTGTAAAATTATGTTTACAAAAGATAAAAGAAACGAAAATCTTACTTTAGAAATACTTACAATAAATTACTTAAAATACAATAATTATTTGTTTTCAGCAATCTAAATAAGTCTTAACTATATTTAAATTTTTCATCATAGTTTTTACCCTTGCTAGTTGTGAACTATAAAAAGTTGAAAAAGTTACCTTGAAATTTAAAAGCAATCTTACATATGTATAGTTAAACATTTATCAATATTTTTTTTATTAATTTATCTCAGTTTGCAGTTTTTTTTTATTATATTGTTTAAATTCAAAAAAATAAGATGAGCATTAACAATATGTCAGTGTTTAATAAAACCACAAAAAAAAAATACCTATGACAGATTCAATGTATAAAAGTTTGAGTATAATTTAAGTGTTAGTACTCAAGTTTAAGTTTATGAGATGTTTGTCAAGTATAAAAAAATTCTAGCTAAAAACTCGAAGGTCGCCATATTTATAAGCACCCTACTATACACTAAGTATGATAAGCATGTAGCATATAAAGAAATGATACAACTAATTTATAAGATATAACTAAACTTCTTGACCAAGTGAAATATTTTTAAGAAATGGACATTCCATTTTTGTTTTCTAATCGATGCAACATTAATTCAAAGATTTTTTCAATTTTACAAATCTAAACATGAACTATAATTTTTAGTCCTAAATGTTGTTTTAATGTCTTTAAATATATATTTAAGTTTATATAATGTTTCGTTTAATGTTAAAATGAATTCTTCTTTCAATTAAAAAAAAATTAACAAAACAAAAAGTATCCAGTTTTTAAAGATAAAACCTGAGTATTTTTTAAAACAAAACTTTAACTTTGATTAATTTTTTTGCTGAAATTAATTATAAAAGTAGTAAAGAAAGCACTTTTACTTTTTTTAAATGTTATTTAATCTCTTTATCTTTTTTTGATTTAATTTTACACGTTAAATCTCTAAAATAACTTAAAGAATGTTTTCAGAATGTTTAAAGTCTTATAATCAAAAAATACAAAGAAATACAGGTTTTCAGTAATTTTATAAATTAAAACAAAAGGCAATGAAAAAAATAGCTGGCGATGTGTAAGTATTAAAATCTTTTTAAAATACATACCATATTTCTCATAAATTAGAAAAAACTTTTACATTCAACAAAACTTTTATCTAAGCGCCAATGATAATTTTAGTATAAAAATACCTTGAACCCTTAATGGTCATTAGTAGATAGCCTGAGATTTTCTAAATTTGAAACTAGCCAAAGTATATTTATACTTATCAATATAAACAATAACAACTAATAAAACAACAAATAAAAAGTTTGCTTAATAATAGTTCATAAATATAAAAAGATTAAAACGGGTATATATAATATAAAACATTAATTAAAAGTAGAAAAAATGTTTAAAACAAAAATAAGTAGCAGAAATATAAGCTAAATTTCATTATTTAAACGAAATCAAGCTAGTAAAAAAAAATAAAGCTTATAACTATTTTAACAACAATAAGTATAATGGTTTTAAACACAAGTTTAGAGTTCTTATCTGATAATAATAATAATAATAATAATAATAATTATAATAAGAGGAAGAAGCAGAAGAACTTTTAACAGAAATTTACATCTTAATAAAAACATATTTACTTTTGCTAATTTAAATAAAAAATACAGTTTAAAAATAAAGTAAACAACTGTAGTTAGAATTATGTATAGAGAACAATTAAGGAAGCAATCTATTGTTAATACCAGGGTTGCCACTCGTTTTTTCAAAATATTATCCAGGTTTTCCAAGTTTCTTCCAGGATTTTTAAAGAACACATTTATGGGTCTATTTTTATTTTTAAGTTAAGTTTAATGTAAGGAACTCTGTTAAACAGTATAAAAACCTTGAAAAGATACTGTGAAGATACTTTAAATAGGCTTTTTGATAAAAAAAATTTGATGATGACAAAAATTCTTTATTTATATGATAGATTTTTTTGAGTCAATTCAAAATTTTACTAATGAACACGTGAAAAATGTTAAAACTCCAGGTTGTTCCAGGGTTTTCTATTGATTTTGTTCTAAATTCTAAGTTTTTCTAGGTTTTTTCAAGACTTTCCAAATTCCAGGTTTTTCCAGTTTTTTTTTTGCCTAAATCCTGAAATTCCAGGTAAAATGGAAACCCTGTAATACCTTTAAAATGTCTTATACATAACAAAAAGAATATTTTAAGAAAATAAACTAGCTCTTTAAAATATTAAAAATAAAAAATGGTAATGGTTCAAAATAATATAGTTTTAAATTGTACATTGAAAAGTATTAAATAGTAATAGCTCAAATATTTAAATTGTATCTTCTTTTTAAACCATTTTAAGGGCCATAGGGGGGGGGGGATGTCCAAAACTTTTTTTTACCAAAATTAACATTGGCTTTTGAATGAAAAAGTACAAACTACCAGCCAGTTTTTATAGAATTCAAAAATATCATTTAACTTTTGAGATATTTATTTTTTGTAAAAAGTTTCCAATACAAATGTATGGACCGCAAATTTTTTGGGACAAGTTTTCTCAGAAGTTTTTAAATCACTAAAATTCTATCTCCCCTTCATTTTTTAAGAAATTTTCTTTAAATTTTCATGAAATATTGTTACATTAAAAGAAAAAGACGTTACTTATGAACTTTGATATTTAAAAAAAATAATGATAATAATGATAAAAATTAAAAAAAAAAAAATTTTTTTCAAAATTATAATTTATACTTAAAATTCTTCTAAGTCAAAAGTAAGGTTTTTCTGTTATTGTACAAAGATTAGACTGTGATAGTTTGAAGAAGATTGCTTGAAAAATATAGGAAGAGATAAAATTTAGTTTTAGTTTTCCACTCCTATAGGGAACCTATTATGCAGCCCGACTTTGACTGATCATATCTCAAAAAACAACTTGATTTTTTCAAAACAATAAAAAGCATCTTGAAGCTAACTCTATGAAATAAGATTAACTTCTTAAAAACATGGCCTACCCTCTATGACCTTAATACTTTTTAAAAACAACATTTTAGAAAATACAAAACTATAAATGTTTAACTATTAAACAAAATAAATATGTGTATCACTCATGTTTAAAATTAATAAAAAGACTTTTATGATATTTCTTTTATGATAAATAAATTAGTATAAAGGTCAAAGGGGGATCAAACTTTTAATATAAACTAAAAGCCAGTATTTATAGAACTTTAAGTTTTATTTACCTTCTGAGGTATTGTAATTTTGGTAAAGTGTCCACTACAGGTCTATTCTTTAGGAAACTTTAAAAATCACTAGAAATATATCATATTTTTCTTTATTTTTCCAAGTTAGACATCTTAAACTTTCAGGAAACACTTCATTTATAGTTTTAAAGACTTTTAATGTTGGGTTTGTTCTGATATTAAAAAACAAAAATTTTACATAAAAAACAAAAAACAAAGCTGTTTTTTAATAAAATTTTAATTTTTCAAAATTAAAAAAAATTGGGCATTGAATAAAATTAAATATTAAAAATGGACTTTCTGTAAAAACTTGAAGAAGATTGGTCAAATATAAAGGAGACAATCGACTTTTAGTGAAATAATCACTTTTTGTATTTTTGGTTTGTGCTTTCCATTAGGAACCTATTGAGCTTAACGACTTTGACCACTTACATTTCAAAAAATACTTTTAGTTTTTTGAAGAGCTTAAAATGTCTGATAGTTGAGATAAAACTCTACAAAACCAGATTAACTTGTAAAAATCAAGTTGGATCTCCCTATGGCCTGAAACTCAAGCACAAGTTACAAAAGAACTAAATAAATTTGAAATTTCAAGATGAAAAAAAAACTTAAGGGGTATTTGTAGGACAAAAATAAAATTACTTGAAAAAACAAATCAAAAAAAACCAAAACAGCTAAGCAGAACTAATCAGTAAAACTTTTTTTTTATAAAGTTATACAAAAATATGACGTATTTGGGCATTAATCAGTCTTCTAAGATTATATAAATCTAATCAATAAAATTGTTATCTATTCATATTGATGAACTCATTTATTTAGCAAAACATTATTTTTTGAAATATTTTTTTAAAATAAGCTTTCTAAGAAACTTAACTATACCGCATTTTATCTTTTAATAAAAAAAACAACTCACCTCTAACAGGCCTGTCTTCATCTATGTATTTGTCAAATATTTCTGGATCAGCGCCTTGGAAGGTTGCTGGTTCATCTCTCCAGTTAATATTTCTGCTGACACTGCTACCCATTATTCAATTATATTCTATACAAAAAATAGTTCAAGTAAATGTTATATTTTGTATGATTTTTCACTGTTTGAAACAAATACAAGTACAAAGTTTTGTTTTAAGTAAGCTTAAAGCACTTAGAAACAACCACAATACTTTTTATTAATTTTTGAAATTTAGAGGTTAAAAACTATCCAAAAATCATTATAATAAAATCAGTTCATATGCACTATACACATTTTTGTTATCTTTAAACCGTATTTTCTTAATTTTAGTCTAAAATGCCTCAGTTCAGACAAAGGATTCTCAAAGTGGGTCATATGGCCCCCTTGGGGGCAATTACAAAAATTTAGTCAGCTATAAGCAGCAAAGGGGCCAAAGGGGGGCATAAGACCATAGTTTATAACCTGCACTAGATATTCTGTAATTGATTGTGAAGAGCAAAAAAAAGGTCTTTGGTGTAATTAAGGGTAGTTTTGAAAATTAAACTAGATATTCTGGGAGCTCATGGTGAAGAGCAAAAAAAAAGTTTTAAGGGTAGTTTTTTTAGAAGTCTTGCTTCACTATTTTGAGGAGAAAAAATAAAACAAAAATATTTTTAAAACTATCAAATATAGATTTACTATCTAACAATGTATAACATTTGCGCAGTGGGCTGTCAAACGGTAACTGATATTATTGGTGATTAAAGAAGTAATCAAAACTTTTTTTTTGACTCAAAACATGCTAAAATGTTTCAAATTAATTAATTTGTCAAAATTATAGCTTGGAATAAATAAATACAATAAAACTTCTGAAATACTTAAAAATGTGTACCTATTCTTTTTACCAATTTTATCTAAAACGTTATATTTCTATTTGAAAAATAAGTAAGTTTTCTAAAACACTAAGCATTTGAATAAAATTGTATAGTTTTTGAATTTTATTTTTATGTTATTATATTCATTTTATGTATTTAAAATAATAAATTTATTTTTAAACTTAGATGTGTTTTCAGGAAAAAAAATTTGGGTATACTTAGGGTCATAACACTCAAAATTCTTAAAAAAAAACTGTACCTAATATTTATAGCAGGCACATACAATATAAAGCTCCAAAAAAAATCATTTGTAGGCCTAAAACTATTTATAAAACTTTTGTAAGCAATATTTTAAAAAGCATTTACAGTTTTTTTGAAAAAAAAAACTTTATAATAACAACAAAACTTTCACAGTGTACTTATATTGTATAACTGATTTAGGTTTTCTGTGTTAAGAATTTACACAGTTCCAAAGAGTTCTGAAAAAATACTTAAAACAAAAAAGAATAGAATGTAAAGAAGATGAATGTGTGTATTTTTTTAAATATTAGAAACAATTGTTATAAATTAGTAATTAATAGTACATACAGTGTTATTCTATAAGTTATATGTTAATTAACATAATAGAAAATACTTACTTATAAGATTATATTTTAAATTACTCTCAACTTATATAACATTAAATATCATAAGTAATTTTTTTCTGTTATTTTAAACAGTAAACACATAATTTTTCCTTAAGACTTGAGCTTTATGATTTCACTACACTCAGTAATTATTAATGTTGAGATTTTAATCTTAAAAGTGTTTGACATGACATCAAGAGATTAGCGTCTTTAGGATCAACTTAATCAAAAACAACTAAAAAAAACTTTTTTTTTGTTATATTTTGGGTACGGTGGGTTAGGGATAAAAGTATAGACTACAAATTTTTAAAATGAATAAAACAATCTTATTTTGATATTTGTATAATTTATATTAATAAAACACTAAGTTTTCAGATACAATTGTTTCACCGTTCTTTTAAACAGAACAGATATTTAATCTGTTTATTGTAATAATATCTTAAAACAAAAGTCAAAGTGTACATGAAATTAAGCAAAAACTTTAAGGATTGATACGTCACTAAATAAATCATTAAAAATCTTAAGACACACTAAGTTTGCATAAATGAAGATCTGTTTTGTTTAACAGAACAGTAAAACAATTGTATTTGAAAACTAAGTATTTTTTATAATATACCAGCACCTACAATTCATTGAAGAGAGACTCTCTATTTCAGTATTTACATAAAAACAGATGTATAATTTACATATAAAGTTTATTTAGAAAAAAGTTTATTCAAAAAGATTGATTCACCAAGGTTATTTTCTTTTAAATTTTTTAATATTTACTTTAGTATTTTATTGTTTAATGTTGAGGGGCAGGTAAAATCATGACTATGATGCTTGACCATTACTGTAGAAGGAAAAGTAGACATGTGGTTGATACATCAACCAGAATGCTTGAAAATATTTTACTTGAGAAGCAAAATAGTGAACTAATTTCTTTTTCAAAAACAAAAAATAAATCATTTTCAAAGACTTCTTTTTTGTAACAGTTAGTTATTTATAAACAATTATTTGTACACTCAAAAAATCAACATTTTGTTTTTCATACAAAACTTATCTAAGGTACCCAATCCTAAACAACCAGTAAAATAGTAAATTGTTAATCTCTATATTAGCACTTAAGTCTGGGTTCTCAGGCATTTGTTGGTTGCAGGCCAAGTTTTGACAACAGAAAAGTCTTATAATGACATTTTTAATTTTAGTTACGGCATGACTAATTTATAGCTCTTCATAACATGATGCATGTTTCTAGTGTAAATTTTAAAACTTCTGTCAATTATACTTGAAGTCTTTTTTTTACTACTTGTTTCAAAATGTAAAATATCTTGTGTAAGTTTCAAAAATTTTGCTTGCAGGTTGCTGTCCAACTTCAGTATTCAGACCTCTTACTTAACAATGATTATTTACCATTTTTACATTTTTTTTTTTTTTAATTTTGTTCAGTTTTATAAAACAGCTTTTTAATTGTGAGAAGAAAGTTTGTTCAAATTTTGGCTTGAACACAACTTGCTTTTTAAATTTTTTAGAATTTAATGAACATTTTAGCTCAAAAAAAGTGTAAGTCGTAAAATTTGAAAAAAGAGTTTTTGTATCAAAAAAGAAACAAATTAAAAACCAAACAAAACTTAAGTTAACTAAATGTTAAATACTTAGTAAATATTTTTTTTTTTAAATAAAGAAAAGCTAAATTAGTCATTTAAAATGTGCTACCTAACTGATTGTTTATGAACTGAATGTTTTCTAATAAGTTTTTCTTGTTTAAAACTAATACTTATATAATTGAATATAAAAAACTGACTTTTACAAAAGATTTTTAAAGACCATTAAAGTTACATTGTAAAAAAAAACAATGGCTTAATTTGTTTTAAAAATTGGTAAACTTTAACTTGACAGGTTGCTACAACATTACAAATGAATGAGAAAGATTTTTCTCTTTTTTTTAATTACTCTTTTTTTAGAACACATCAATTTTCAACTTGCATCTTTAGAGCAGTTTTAATCATCAGGTTGCTTTACTAAAAGCTTATTGTATTTACAGGGTGGCCACTAGTTTTCAAGAAATATCTTCCAGATTTTTTAAATTTCTTTCACGTTTCTGAAAGTACAAGTTTTTCAGTCTATTTTTAGTTTAAATTTAAGTTTAAATAAAAAAATGTGTTAAATAGTATAACACCATTGAAAAGCTACTGTAAACCTACTTTAAATACTTTAAAAACCTACTTTATGTTTTTTTAATATAAAAAAATATTATAACTGCAAAAATACTTTTTATCTATACCAGGATTTCCCAAACTTTTTTGCACATAGCCCCATTCAAAGAAATTAAAAAAGCTATGGCCCCCTTCAATAAAATTATTCAAAAGCTATGAAGAATTAACTTAAATTAATAATACACAAAAAATAGTTAATTGTAGTTACCTTGAGAAAACTTAATGTGTTTAAGCAGTTTAGGGTCAGTCCCTCAAGCCTGTAAAAAAGCCAATTTCGACAGTGATCATAGCATAACGGAGAAGATTAATATTGGTTAATAGATATGTTTTAGCAAACAAACTTGTTCATATTTTGTTAGTTTCTTTAAAAGTTAAGTTGAAAAAAAAAATTACGACGACTAAACTATAAAGACAATGTGATGTTTAACTTTGAAACTTTTTAATTGTCTAAGGGTGTTTTTTTATAAACCAATTAGAAAACAGTGTAGTACAGTTTATAACACATTAAAAATATTATTTGTGAAAAAATAAATTAAAAAGTATATTTTGTTTTTGTTAACGTGTTTCCGTGGTAGTTTTATAAGCATTGATAGATCTTTTATGATTCACATGTTTTACAATTAAAGGAAAGCTTTTAGTATGTTATACTATTTACTACAACATAAAAATATTAAGTAAACATTTTAAATTCTATCGGTATATTAGCTTAAAGAAATTATTTAACAAAATGCTTTATAAAAATTAAAAAAGTTATTTGTTTGTCTTATAAGTATAAGTATTATTTTTATTTTTATTACTATTTGTAAGTGTCTATATTTAGTTTTTTAAATTTATAAACTGTCTAAAAATCCCTAGTTACAAAAATGGAAAATTTTAGGTTAGTAATGTTCTTTTCATTAATATATAAATTTTGATAAACGAATTTGAACTGTAACTACTTAGTTTACTTTATTGCTAAATAAAAAACTGTATGCTTGTTTACTTATACTTGTTCGAAAGATTATGATAACTAAATTGGTAAGCGGAATAAATTGTAATGCTAGTTTCAGTTTTACTTATAAATATTGTTCAATACACCAATAACAATAACAGTGCTTTTAAATGGAACTTGATAGTATTATTCCTAGTTTATAGTCCTTAAAGATTATTTTAATATTATAAATACATACTTATTTTACCAATAATCTTGTCTTGTGTCATCTTAAATAAGTAATTTTTAATTATGTAAAAATTACGAATTACTATAGTACATATAGTGTGATAAGTATTTTGAAAGATCATAAAATTTTGAAAGCATAATAAAACCATTTTTTGGAGCAAAACAGTATAGTGGTCTAAACAAAACTTATTTTTAATTTACAGTGTACATCTTTTAATAACTTTTAAGATGATCTCATGTTATATCTTACTTAAAAAAAAAGTGATTATTATCTAAAATACTTCATAAATTGCTTTTAATTTATTTAATTTTCAAATAAAAAAATTGGCTTTATCTATTGTTATAGGTCATAAACAATCAAAATAACTATTAAAAGTAATTCAAGTACATTTTGTAATTCATCACCAAGGAAAGGCTACTAACAAAAATATGAGCTTCTTCGCATTGAAGAAAGGGTATACTATCAACATCCACCCGATCAAAATCCGCCCGTGTTCAAAATCCACCCGATTTTTTAATTTTCTTTATTATTTATTTATAACTTGCATTAATATTAACTTATATTAATTACACACAAAAATAGTTAATTGTAGTTACCTTGAGAAAACTTAATGTGTTTAAGCAGTTTAGGGTCAGTCCCTCAAGCCTAAAAAAAGCCAATTTGGACAGAGTAATATTAGTTCATTTTATTTCTTCGCATTTTTTGGCATGACAATTAAATTAATGTGGCGTAACGTAAAGTTCTCTGTTTTTATAAGCTGATGCAAAAATGAGTTGCTACTGTATAAAACCGTATAAATTTATACTAAAATTTATTTACCTACAGTAAAAGTTGAGCATTTGCGTATATTAATAAACTTTGTATAAAATACTTCATTAACTTGTTTATTACATATAAATAATATAATTAATAAAATCAACAAATATAAAGACTAATTAAAAGTGAAAGATTCTTAATTGAGCTTTAGCAGTAAACAAATACAGTAAAAAAACTAAAGAAAAGCTCAATAATATTCTACCAGATCTTAATTTAGGGGTGGGCAACATACGTTCTTAATTACGCTCTTTAGCCTTTGTAAATGGGCCAATAAGAACTTTCTCTGGATTGCTGAAAAGTTTATGATGTAAAAGACAATTTTTTTAAAACTTAGTGTAGTCGTTTAGATTCGTAATTAAAATATATTTGACTCAAATGTTGCATTTCTTTTTTTTTTCAATTAAAAACTTTCAACTTAGACGATTATAATTTGATGTTTGTTTATTGTACAATTTTTAATGATTATATTAACTTATCAGTACTCTGACCTAATGTATGAAAAAAGTTAAAACGAAAATAATAAACGTTATAGTATAGTATAATACCCGTTATACTACATTTCAATATCATTATTACTATATCATGTTTATTGTGCAATGTTGGAATCAAGCTAATATTAAACAAAAAATATTACAAAAGTTAATCTTGCTTTGAACATGTATGAAAAGTAAGTGTTTAAGGTAATTTATTAAATGCTAAAATTGTAACTGCATAAAAGTAAAAATATTTTATAAAACATGATGATTTTTTACTGTTAGGTATTTAGCTTTAAGATTTCCAGCATATATTTCTAAAGATTTTTTAACAAAAGAATGAATATAAATTAACAGAAATATTTTGATCTCTCTTTATAATATAGTAACTTGTTCTTTTTTATAATTGTACAATTAAAAAAAAAGAAATTACTTTTATATAAAAAAAACTTTGTGACTTTATTTTATTTCGAATGAACTACCTAAGGGTCGATAAAGTGTTGAGTGAGATAAAAAAAAACTTTTTTTTTACAAAACGTTCTTTGTTTTATTTTTATATTGGTTGACAATACCACATTTCGTTAAATAGATAAAGTAATAAAAAGACATTTTCTTCCTATTTTGTTTACCAAGCTTTCAGTAACAACCAAACAAAACAAAACTAATAATTAAAATAAGTTTGCAGTAATGTTATAAATTTTTGTTTGTAAACTTAATTAAATCAAACAGTACATTAGTTTTATGTGACAGTTTGTAATTAATGCTTTAAGTTTTTATCAGTAAGCCATGTGTTTCTTTTAAAAATGAAGCTAATTGGTATACTATATAGAATGATTTTTTACCATAAAGTAGAGAAATTGTGTAAGTTTGTGTTTTTTAGTTAAATTTATTAAAAAAGCTAAAAGTTATGAGCAGTTTTGAGAACCATATCAAGTAGCTATAGTTTTGAATAATTTTAATCAATAACAAATAATTGAAAACAAATACTTTAGTCATATTATTGAGAAAAATATAAGGTCGAATTTATAAAAAATTAAATTGTTATTATATAGAAATTACCATTACATAGTTAATTATTCCAAATTATAATAAAATGATGATAACAACTTAGCTCGTTTAAGAAACAATAATAAATAAATAATAAATAAGATTATTTCTACTCTTACTATTATTAAAGCTGTTACTTATTAAATTGAACTTTAAAGAACACAGTTACCACTTGGCCACAAATTAAGAGCTAAGTAGTAAGCCCTTACAAGTGAATTTTTTTAAAGTCTAGTAGTTCTAAAATTTACAAATTATTGCACTTATTTGTCAAATCTAATATATACGTCGATCAAAAGTAGACACCCATATAACAGTTATATTTACAAAACTCAAACTATGGTAACTAACCTCATGACTTATTTAGCTTTTCTTCTACCACTCAAAAAGTATTAATGAATACATAAAATAAATGAAACGTTTTGTTATTTTATTACTACAAGAAATACCAAAAATTTGAACTGTACTTGATTTATTTTGAATAACAGCGTATTTCAAACTATTTTGACAGAGTTCTCAAAAAGTGTAAGTATTTCAAGCGAGAGTGCTATTTGGCCATAAGCTCGTGAATTTATATTTTATTAGTCTAGAGCATTCAAAAATATATTTTCTTAGGGTTAATGTTTAAAAAAAAATATTTCCACTTAAATTTTCTACACTAGACGCATTATAGTATAATAAAAAGAAAAATAGCATATACAACCGTTTTTTTTTTACAAAAGTTAAAGTTTTAGTTTTTCTTTTATTAAAAATGTTTAAATAGTTAAATATAAGTTAGTTTAAATGCAGTTTGTTTTATTTAAATTATCTATACAAATGAATGAAAATATTTATTCAAAAAATTAATGAGAATTTAAAATAGAAAACGCATCAAACATTTTAGTTCGATACTATACATTTAAACTTTGATCGGCAACGTTTTGTTAGTTTGAAAATATTTTTTTCAAAAAAAATAAAGTTAATCAATTTTATAATACATATTCTTAGATGAGCTCAAATATGATTTATGGTAATCAGCATTTCTTTATAAACAGTTATTTCATCTCATTAAAACGTTCAATGTTTTAATTTTCAGTTTAGTCTTTAAAAATTACACAATCTGACAAAAACTTTCCAACAACTATAGCCGAACATTTTTTCTGCTAATTCTAGCTCACCGACTAGAAAAGTTTCCAACATCAAATTTACAAAACATGTTAAAAAGTAGCTTAACCATATATAATGTTAATTTCAAAACACCCGACCTTTTTTTTATATTTTCCTATTTTATTTATAGAGGTAATATTTACTTCTTAACTCACTATAAGAAAATAAAAATAATCCTTAAATGAAGCATTAACAGTTATTTACTGTAGACAATTATCCTAAACTTCACCTTTACAACTTTTATATACTGACTACCAGAATATTCACTCAGACTATTTCCTCCTGTTTTAATTGAATATTTAATTAGTTTATTTTATGACTTAGTTAAGTTGTTTATATTAACTAAACTACAAATAGTGCAGAACGTTTTAAATAACACTTGCAACTAAAACTAAAGCTAAAATACTCAAAATACAGTGATATTATTTAAAAGTACTACTTTTAAGCTTTTAAAATACAAATACCTGTACATTTTACATTTTTTTTGAGTTCAAAATACTTTTTAAAATAGTTAGTGGCTAGGTTTTAAGAAAAAGTTCTGTATTCATAAAAGCTTGGCGAAAAATACTTTTACTTGTATAAAGGTTTTTTAAGACATAACTCAACTTTGTAGTGTTTGTTAGTTAGTTAAGTTGTCTTATTTTTAGACATTTTAAAACCTAAGAACAATTTACGTACATCAAGTTTAACAAAGGTTTGATCATGCCAATTCGATCATCAGACAACAAGCTTTTGGTAGACTGAGACCATGATAAACCGTTTGTAGATTGACGAATGCAAGTTTTTCGGTTGTGACTGACTGATAAGTCCTAATAAAGACAAAACTGGTCTCAGTCTACCAAAAGCTTGTGGTCTGATGACTGAATTGGCATGATCAACCCTTTGTTAAACTTGAGCTTGTCTCACGGCAAACGAAAGTCCAGGCTTCGCCAATGTTTTTGTTGATTTTACGTACATCATTAATGAAATATTTTGCGCAAACTTATAAATTTACTGTGTCATAAATGCTACAACATTTGCCAAAAATAAAATGAAATTAAATCCAGTTGTCCAATCCAGTGTGTTGTTTTTATTTAGAAGTAAGTTTTCTCCTAATATCTATATATCAGATGGCTACGACTTTTGCATACAAAGTGGTTTTTGAAATCAACAATTTTTATCAATTACGGTTTTTTATACTTTAGCGCAAAGATCCCAATGTGAAAAGTGCACATTTTAGAAATGCTAAATTTAAAAAAATGCTTTTTATGTGAAGTTTAATAAGTATTGAATGTCTATAACAGGGGACGCTAAAAATGATTTTTTTTACAAGTTGTTTTGAATCTTAATGGTTCTAGTACGACAGTACAAGTGGAAAAGTATTGCTTTTATATAGATAAGTGTTTAAAGAATAGAGTAGAATTCAAGTTAATGTCAAGATGAAGAAGTGTCAAAAATGCGCTGTTATTTGATAATTAAACGATAAAAAAGCGCTTAAAATGAGTAATCCTAGGACCTGGTGTGCAAAACAGCCTTTCAGTTAGAGTCGCATACTTTGTTGGATACAGTTAAACCTCATATCAAAGACAAGAGTCAACTATTCACACTTTTGCACTAGTTTTATTTGGATTTACTGTAATTAAATGTCAAATGAAAATAAAACATTTTTAAAACTAATTTTCTCTTCTATACCTATTTTACTTTTAGATATGATTTTTTTTTAATTATATTACATCTTTCGTTTCACTATAAATTATACTGTAAAAGTAAAATCAAAAATTACAACTACTGTAAAACTTATCTGTGCCTCTATAAAAAAGATGCTGTTTGCACATTCAGTATACTTCTTAGTTTGATATAAATAAAAAATGCAACCGGATGTGCTAGTTCACATCAAATTCTAAATAATACATTTTTGCTAGTTTTTCAACATTATTATGCTGTTGTGTCGTAATCATAACAAAAATCTTTTTATTTAGTCTAATTCCAACGACTTTTTTGTTGTTCATAGGTTTTATTGTTTTCACTTTGTTTATTAAACTTAAACAGGGGAGCGGGTCAGAATGACACAGCCACAAAATGACACGGTCGTCAAATAGACACAGTGCGTCACTTTGGCACAGCGACAAAATGACACGGAGCGTCACCTTGAAACGGTGCATCACTTTGGCACGGCGACAAAATGACACGGTGGGTCACTCTGGCACGGTGCGTCACTTTGGCACAGAGGGTCACTTTGGCACAGCGACAAAACGACACGGTGCGTCACTTTGGCACGGAGGGTCACTTTGGCGCAGCGACAAAATGACACGAGGGTCACTTTAGCACTGCGACAAAATGACACAGTGGTTAATAAGGGAGGGAACGATTTGTTGTGAAACTTTAATCTTCATTGGCATGGACAACGATCTTATTTTTCTAGGAAACTTTTCGGTTTCCTGTCTTCTAACCGGTTTTGTAAAATCAGCAACAATCATATTGATTAACTTTAAAACAAAGACCGCAGGAATTTTTGATTTTGACTACATAAAATAAAGTGAAACACGTAATGTTTATACCGTCTATTGTTTATCGTCGTACTTATAAACAATATACTCATTTTTAAGCAGTAGCAAGGTGTTAGGTGTGCTTAAAAGCTGTGCTTAATAAACGAAAAATTATTATTTGTATCAAACAACGTTCACAAAGATGCAAAAGCAGCAACGTTTTTAACAAAATACGACTGCCAAAAATAAAGGGAATTTATTTTTGATATCTTTCGAATGGAAAAACATAAACACAGTTTTGTACTAGAACTTGAAACAAGTAATGAAAATTAGAAAATGACTTGCCATTTTACGACTAGAAAGATAAAAACTCATATTTACATATTTTTTAAACTTCAGCAACATTCTGATTTAAAAATACAATCTAAATTTTAGATCAATCATTCAGCACATCAAAACAATAAACTAGTAGATGTAAACACAGAGGAAAATTTGTTTTATAAACTAAAACTCAGACGTTATCGAAAACAACTTTTCTGCTGTTGTAATTCTAAATTCTAATGCGGTTCTTATTTTACGTTTTTATGCTTAAATAAAGAATAACTTGCGCTCTTTTGGCGACTTAATAGGTTACAATTTTGAACTAAAATACTGCGTTCCCTGACGATTTACGTTAGTAACAACATCTTCAAAAAATCATTGTGCACTTGACTTAAAAGATCAAAATTTTGCGCCTCTATGCGACTTATGTTAGTTGCAACATATATCGTGAACTTAGAAGTAGAAATATAATGCTCTTTCGCAAATAAAGTTGTGCACTTTTCGAGCGATAACCTTTTGTCGTTTAAAAAACAGTAATAAAAAAACTTTTATGTTTAAACAAAATACTAAGTTAAAACATATAACATTTTTAATTTTGTCACTATGCCAAAGTGACGCACTGTGTCATTTTATCGCCGTGCCAAAGTGACCCTTTGTGCCAAAGTGACGCACCGTGCTAGAATGACGCATCGTGTCATTTTGTCTCCGTGCCAAAGTGACCCTCCGTGCCAAAGTGACCTTTTTCACACCCACCCTAAAACAGAACTTAAATCAGTTTTCAAGGTAAAATAAAAGCAATAAACTTAGTTACCATTAAACTTTTAAAATTAATAAATTCTCAATAGAGATCTAAAATAGAACTTAGTCGTTTTTAAGCGGTTTTAAAGTTTAGAATTTTAAAACTAGTTTCGATTTTAATAACAATTTAAACAAGTTAAAGTTTCCAACTATTAAATCTAACAATAGTAGTTTCATAAGTAACAAAAAACTACTACAGTATAAAAATTCTACTGAAAACTCCTTTTTGAAGACTTCTTGTTTTTTAAAGTTGATAAAAAATTTAAACTATACTAGTTTCTAATAATTATTTTATTTATTATAAATTTTGAAGAATTAAACTAAGTAACCTAAACGTATCTAAACTTAAATTATTTCGATAAATACTATATGAAATTAATTAAGTAACAGATAATTTTTTTTTTGAAAATGTTTTAGTCTAATTCTATATGACAACTTATATATGGGTTTTTGTATAAAATTTTTATTTAATATTTATTCATGAGTTTTACATGTGAATTTAGCTAAATTTAGCAGAATCAACAAAATAATTATTATAAGTGAAAAAACATAAACAAATTAATTTATGTTTATAACTAGATAAAAACTTAGTAATTTCAAGTTTTTAATTTTTTTACAAAACCGTGCTTGTCATTAATTTGTACAACATTTAAACATTAAAATTCTAAACAAGGACATTGTGGTCATAAATATCACATAGTTTTATAACAAAACCATTGCAAAAGGAATAAACATTAATACACATTAGTCAATAAAACACGGGTATTAAGTTTTGAAAATTTTCTCATACTTTTATTTCTGTGTGGTTTTTTTATTTTACTTTTAAATACTTTAAAGCTAGAAATGAAGTTTAAAACATAAATGTAATAAACATATTTACAATACTTTTATTTTTATATAGTTAAAAAAAATCTTACCTGTTTTGTTCAAATAGTATGAAAATATTTAAAATTAAGCTTTAAAAACATAACTTGAGAAAAGTATATAACCAAAATAAGTTTGCTGAAAAAAATTATAAATATATAAAAAGTTATAAAAAAATTAACCAAACGAAAAAAAGAGGTAAGCTACCATACTTTTAGTGTTTGCAAACTAAATATCTAAGCTGCTTATTACTTTAAAGTTTGATAATAAAATTTTTATATGTTTTTTACAAGTATACCCAATTAGAATTACAAAGTTTTTACTTTTTTTGTATATTTTTATTTCTACGTCCATATGGAACTTTTTTTAAATTTTATCTATTTTGATTTTAAAATAACCTACTATAGAGTTTTTCCAAATTAAAACATAGTATTTTGGTTCATTTATTACATAAAATTAAAATAAAGTTTTTATATTGAAGGTAATATTATACGAAAATATTTATTGTAAAAAATCTCTTTGTTTTAGTCTTTTATAAAGTATAACATTGTTATAAGTTTTATAAGAGTTATGTTTTAGTACTGGTTTATAACAAAAGTTTAAACACAAAAAATCATTTTTATAATTAATAAATAAACTTCCAGCTTTTTAAAAATGAGTGATTTTAGTTTAAACTTTCTATGTGTAAAATTATTAAAATAACAAATCTCTATACCTAACATAAAATTGAACACGTTTTGTTAGGACCGGGCAACATTTTCTGTGATATGATTTTTGCAACCAATAATAAAAGGAACAACATTATTTGTGCGTCACGGTGTTTAAAAAAAATTTAGTTGAAATTATTTTTAGAAATGTGTTTAAAGGCATGAATTTAATTAAATAAACATTGAATTGTATACACTGTTTACTCACAGCAAAATAAAAAGTCATATTTAAAAACTTTTACTATATAAAATTTTTAAATTGTTTCTTTTGCTGAAGTTGTTATTTAATTAAAAAGCATGTCTCTGGCATCTTTACGGCATTATATTTAATATTTGTGCTTATTAAGAAAGTTAATCAGAAACTCTTATAAGTTGGTTTCAACATAAATTACGTTAACACAAACTAAAGCAAATAGCAGATTTAATGAAATGAAAAACATATAAAAACAAAAGCCAAACTTTATGCGATAGTTAGAAAATAATAGATACAAACGAAAATGATAGTTAGAAATATTGTTATTTTTGTAATTTAAGATGCCTAAAAAATTGCAATATTATGCTACTATATGACCTCATATACTTTAACAGCTTAAACGAAGCGGCAAAAAAAAAATATACTTAAAGTACTAAATGTCGTTAATTATAGAAGAAAAAAGTATTAATCTACTTATATAGTTATATAGAAACTTTTTCTATATAGTATTGAAAGGAACAAGATTACATCACTAGCTTTTAAATTAAAGCCAATGGATACCAGTAAAACATAAAACATTCGTCTGTTTTGCTTTTAAATATTCGTTAACATATCAAAGATTTTCAGAATAAATAAGATAAAGAATAAAGAATGACAGTTTCTTAAAAAGTTATCATTATGATGTGTGTAAAGATTTTTCAAGTAATAATCTTACAGAAGGTTCTGATTTTAAGGCTGGGCTGAAAACAAAATAAAAACTCTAGTATTATATAGAATAAAAGCAGGTGATACTTTTACGAGCAACCAAGCTTTAAATTTATTTGATAGAAAAAGTAAGTTGTAGACTCACTATTTCTTAATCACAGTTTCATTGTTAAGTGATTTCTTTAAATTTAAAACTTTAAAAAGAATTACAATTTAATTCATATACTGATTCCTTTAGGTTCAGTAGATCAAAATACTAAACATATTAAGTTCATTTTTAACTCAAATTATTAGTTAGGCGCTTTGTAGTAGTCTTAACCAGTTGAATTTTTGTTTTATCATCAAGTTTTTATTGGAATTCTTTCGCTGTTGAACAATCAAATGCTTGTATAGTTCATAATGTTTGTTTTAAATAAAAAAATAAGAATAAATTAAATAAGAAAATAAGACTAAAATGCAATAATGAAATTTTTTTTTCTTAAAGTAAATACCGGATTTACGAGGTTAGATAATTAAATTACGACAAAATAAACTTTTTTATTGTTATTTATTATTTTAGTTTGTCACTTATTAAACATTAAAAATATAAGCCGAAAGGTTTTAATTTAAAAAAAAAAACTCATTAACGTTAAGTTTTTTTTCAAAATTATATATAGATTGTTAAATTCTTAATTGTCAAAAAATAAAAAATAAACATGGAATATTCAAAATTTAGACAGTCATATTTTGATTTTTTTCTAGTTCGAACTGTTGTAGTTTAATAGGTAAAATTTCATGTTATCGTCGCTAATATCAAACAAGTTCTAGAACTTCATCAAATGACATTTTACGATTACGTAGATATGATTAGATAAAATATTCAAAAAAAGTTTTACAGAAGTTGTCTTAAATAGATTTAGTACAGAAAAATTTAATCAGTTTTATATCATTATTTTTTAAAAACTAATTATTTTTTGAAAACAAAGAAAATTAATGATAGCTAAACATTTAAAGAAAAGTTAAGAATTACAAACAAAACAAATTGTTTTTACAAGTGTTACTAGTTTTACAAGTGCTATTATACGTTTTACCTGGTAATTGATAACTTTTTTAGTAGACCTTTGTCTTGAACAAACTCCTCTAACTGAATAAAAATTAACTTTGTTCAACTTTCTGTTTTAAACTTTACAATAATTTTAGTTAAGTTTATTCAAACAACAAAGTATCTTGTGAACTATCATATATCGAATATAGTTTAGTTTAAAAAATAAAATTCTATAGAAAATAATATAGTAAAGTCAATTTTTGCAATGTTGACATATATTGCTCTTTTAATTTATCAGAAAAAGTATTTCTGATCAGTAGCTTTGTTGTATAATTTGAGTAAAGTACTATCTATATCAAACTTAATATAGTTTAATAAGTAGTATAAAATAATTAGTGTATTACTAAACGTGTCTAAAATTCTAAACTTTAGAATATGCAAATACAACACTCTAGCTAATTTAACAAATAACTTAATCAAATTTATCTACTATATGATTTATTATTTATAATAATTTAGAATCAAAATGTATTATTATTTTAATCAGCGTTTAAACTATATAGTATAAACAAAAAATTAGTATATATATATATTTTTAATTTATTAAAAGTACAATAAATTATTATAAAAAAAGTTATTTATTGAACAATTTAGATTTATTAAAGATTGGTATTATTAAGCTACGTTTAGATTAAGAAGGTTCTAAAGATGGAGCAAAAAAAATAAAATAAAATAGAAAGTTTAGAAAACACTAAAATACTGTATTTTTTTTAATTTATCTACTGTTTAAATTTATTGTTTTAACAAACATTATAACTATAAAAACAAAATTACAGTAATTTAAATTTTGCTATAAGTTTTATGGCTATATAACTATTATAATAGAGGAAGTTTTTTTTTTTATATTTTTATTTTATTTATTTTATCTTTAGACATTTTTAAATTTGAAACCTTTTTTTTTGAATAATTTTTTTAATTTTCCAAAAAGTTTCATATTAAAGTAATTGTGTGACTGTACGCTAATATGAATAAAATGACGTTTGTCATTTCAACAAAACTACAAAAACTATAAAAGTTGAAAACAAAAAACTAAGACTTGTAAAGCATTTATGGTCTGTTGACATAGCAACTTGTTTGCTTTTTTGGCAACCCTGCCATACAGCATAGCTGCCAAAAATAACCGAAAAAGGCTGACACATACTAAATATCACAATAGCTAAACATAAGCACGTATACGCAGAAATTTATGGCAACTAGGATGTCTTGATTGGTGTTTTTTTTAAATATGACTCTTTTTATCAGTTTATGTTTAAGAATAGTTTCATACTTTAGTTTAGAAAAAACGTAAGTAATGTTTAGAAGGTTATTAGGAAAAATCGTGATAACACAAATAGCTCAAAAAATCAACATAATAATATAAAATAAAGGTTTTAACAGCTTTGCTAGATATAATCTACCTTTGAATCTTTTATTTTTATACGTGAAACAAGTTTATTGGCGACAAAAAACGAAATAATAATTAAAAAAAAAGGTTGATATATAGGGTAAAAAAAAACACTAAAAATTTTTAATGTCGGTAGTAGTTAAAACTGTAGAAATTAGGTCACAAAGATGGATTCGTTATGAATTTTTTCACATTTAAATTATTTTATCAGATGAAACTACGCTTCTTAAGTTTAATAACTTCAATAACTTTTTCATAAGTTCATAGTAATTTTGCATTAAAATTTTATACTTCAATTCAAAATAGAACATAAATTTTTACATATAAAATATTTGAGTTTAAAAGCTTATAAATGTTGTTGTTACTTAGTTTTCTTTTGTAAATACTATTTTAATTTGCATAAAATAATTATTTACAGTCGAATATCATTATTCCGAACATTCTCCATTTTGTTCAAGCGTGACGTTTGCAATCCAGCTCATAAGAAAGTTAAATAGTAAGAAATAAACAAAAGCCATTCAGTCATTTGTAAAAGAGCTTCCTACTGGTGAGAATGCACTCTATAACAAATACAACATGGTACAACCAACAAATAAAGATGGTGTATACAGGGTTAACACGAGGTCAGGAAATATTAAAAAAATACAAAAGTCAGGAAAAAATAGGGGTTTGTTAAAAAAAGTCAGGAAATCTGACAAAATTTAGAAAAAGTCAGATTTTGTCAGTTAAAATTTAAAAAATTTCTTATTAACTAATACTTTCAAATGGTATAAAAATTAATTAAGAATCCTTTAAAGTCAGATTAAAACTGCACAATTTTCTTAGAAATTTACAAAATTGTTTAATTTCCAATGCCTTCATCTGGTATAATTAATAAAATATCCTTAATAAAACTGAAAATTTTCTATTAACACATTGAACAACTACCCTATTTGAACAAGCAGTTTTTGTAAGCTTTTTAGTATTGATGATCTGTAGCAATGACACTTCTACAGTCTCAAACTGTGACACAAAAGTTTATCTGGCATAATTTTAGAATCAATTTTTGTTTTGTTTAAGTAAATAATTGAGGCAGCAAAATTGGAAGTAAAGATAAATGAGTGCAAAAAGAAAAGAAATGATACCCACAAATTGCGGTTAGATTTAGAGAAAATATACTCTTTGACAAGTGTAGGGGTAGCAGATGAGAACAATTTAAATAAAATGAGGCAAATGGTTTTAATTGCCTAGAAAATGAAGCGGGATGAAGACCAGATGAAGGAAACCATATCTTCATTAGATGAAGAGGTTGAAGTGCTAATAAAAAACAAAGAAAATAAATTCTAGTACATATAATAAAAAACAGTGTTTCATTCAGTTCTTTATTCTTATAAGTTTTTTATTGTTTTAAAATTTTAGTTGTGATAGTTCCTAATTAATTTAAAGTTTTAATTGTAAATGTTTTTTATATATTGTTTCATTTATTTAGATACTTTTATGTTAGGAAATGCTAAATTTTTTTGTCTTTTTTCAGACAAGCTGTGTTTATAAGGTATTAATACAAGTATCTTGCTGATAGAGCTGTTTATTGCAAATGCGTCAATCATACATAGATAGTTCAAGTGATGTAATGGAAGTTTGATGATTGAATTCAGCAAAAAAACTTTTGTTTTAACCTGTATTTAAATTAGATTGAAAGCTATATATAGTTTCAAGTGTTAGATTATGTATTTTAGCATAAGTTTAAATTAAGAGTTTGATTTAGAAAAGTCAAAAAAATTTCTCAGCTTGATCTGTGGCAACCCTGTATATACTTTAAAAAGAAGTTTATTGAGTTGATTTATATTTCATTACTGCATTTTTGACAGACTAAGTAAGATATATAAATACTTGCAGGTTTATAAGGCTACAATTGTGTTTTTACTTTGTCAAAGTTTGAAAATTGTCAAAACTATAGAATTACAGTTAACTATTTTCTATTTTAATAAAGTGTCATATCTTAAGATCTTTTGTTTTATTTCTGTTTCAGTTTTATGGTATTTTAAAATGTATTTTTAACAAAATTTACTAGTTCTATCCTAAATGTTGAACCCTTGACTTAGGGCACTGTTTATATACTGTCTAAGTTATTTTTGTACATTCTTTGTACATTATTTGATATGTTTGTATACTTGAGTTTGTTGTAGTGTTTTTAATCTCTTAAACTACCCAATTTTTATTTTACCTTTAATTCTCGTATGGTAACCAAGTGTCTTATTCTAAACAGTAAAAACTTATTTATATATCTATAAAATTTAATATCAAGCAGTTTAGCAAAAACATTCTACATTTTAATTAAGTTTCTGTTTAAAGTTAATAAAGCTACTTGTTGTTTTAAGTTTACATTCATTAATATTGATGCTGTTATGCTGTAGTCTAAGTTTATTAAAGTTTACAACACACTTTGATAAAATCTGTATATAAAAATACTCATTGTAACTAATTTAGTTTCATATAAAAACTGTAATTTAGTATACAAATATTTAACAGAATTATCTTCTTAATTCTTTAAAAATAATTTTCAGAAAACTTTTATAGTTAATATTGTAGCTTAGTTCAAATTTGATTGTTGATGACTCTTATCTGTGGTAGATACAATCTGCTGTTTATACATATAAAGGTAAGTAATTACATTTATTCCTAGCTAAGTTTAACATGTTTATATAATTTTACTAGATAGTAGTAAAATCTAATGCTATGAAATGATAGTTTTGAATCAATTAGAGTCCTAGTACATCTAAGTTCCATATATAGAAGTTTTGTCTTAATCAATTGGTGTGTTACCAGTTAAGTAGTTTCAATAGTTTGAAAACATTTTGAAGACCTCAAGTATTTAACTATATACAAAAAATAGAACATTGTTCTTATAAAGTGTTTAAGTCACGCAAAGTTTTAAAAGCCATCTAAACAAATTTTTGATGATTTTAACAGTTATTGAATTTTGAAGCTGTTTTTTTTTTGACCAAATGCTTTTTATACAACTTTTATAAGGATAAAGAAGTTTTTCACAAAGTATTAGAAACATAATGATATTCTAAAATGAGTTGATTTTACTTCAAAGCGTTAGTACTTTTTTAGTGAAGAACATTGCTCAAGCTATTTTAAAAACTGGATCTAAAGTATTAAGTACTGTTCATAAAAAAAATCTTATAGCTGAATTTAACTTAAAATGAATACCATAAGTTGTTCAAGTTTTTTTACAACAAAACATGGTAATAACATTATGATTAAATTACTAGTTTTCAAATAACTGTATTAAACTACTCACTTTTAAAGAGACTTTTTAAATCAAAACTTTGTAGTTCAAAACACATTGATTTAAGTTAAAATTTTATATATTAATATCTATACTGAGTTGAATAGTAGCTGTTTTGTAGTCCTAATTTTTTCCTGTATAAATATAATAATGATTAAGTATAAAAAATACTTATATATTTATTTGTCCAACTAAAACGCTTAATTTCATTTTTCTACTTGAAGTACCATATAAAATTATAATATTTAAAAAAAAATGGTACTGTATTTAAGCTGATTTTTTATTTTTGGGTTGGTAGTTTTTAAACATATTTTTTTAGAAAAAGTGAAACATTATTCATGGCTTTTTCAGCTCTCAGATATATGTTTCTTGCTTCAAAATTTTTTATGGAATCATAGTTTTGATAAATTTTAAAAGACAGTACTGTTTCCACATTCAGAAAAATATTGTGTTTCATAAATAATATCTTTTGAAAAAGGTTTTTAGAGGCCAATAAAGACAATTTATACTAACTTGAATACTTTATAGAACTTGTAAAATTAACAGCACAAGGCTTTTTTACATAATTAAATAAGAAAAGGCTCTTGTTATAAGTTCTTTAAACTAAGCTAGTTTTTAAAAGTTAAACTAAAATATATAAAAAAGTTAGTCTAAATTAGACTTTTCAAAAGTAAAAGTACATATAAAGATATTTATGAAGCGATTTTAAAAAGTTAAAGTAATTAAAAGTTCTTTAAACTAATCTATAATTTTATTAGGTAAGCGTTTATCTTAAGTTAGTGAATTACCAAGTAGAATAAAAATTTTACAAAAAAGTTGCCTACTTTTCATAATAAATGTGTAAAGTTGCTGACTTGAACAATATTTTAAATTAATTGTCATAGAAAAAAAAATATTATTATTGTTTAATATCCCCTGGTAGACATTGTTATTGATATTTGACTAACCCTAATAAATTAAGTTTGTCAACACTTAATGCAATTATTGTAAAGCTATTTAACAATTAAAGTTTTACGTATGAATTTTATTATGATCATGCATATCAGAGAGCATCAGTTTAATTGCCTTAGTAAACAACTAATGAGTTATGTCTTCTTAGAGCTATGCTAGTTTTTATATGTTAAAGGGTCTTTATCTTTGAAATAAAGCTGGTTTACTTTCTAATTTATTATGTTGTTTTGATTTTGTATTGGTAGTTTGTGAACTGAAACTCTTAGAAAAAGTGAAACAATATGGCTTTTTTTACCAGTTTTTTGTTTATATTAGTGAACATTAAACAGTTTTATAAGGTATAAAAATAAACATTTTGACAAACTTATTTGATTTTCAAAGTTAATTCACTCGATAAGTGAAAGGGACATCTATACACCAGGTCTTTGGACCAAATTTTTTGAGCGCATAATTTTTTGTTTAATTTTTTTATTGTTCAATAAACAATAATAGAAAAAATGATTCAATTGAAATAAGGTTCAACCAAATTAAACTGTAAAATAGTTGATAGTAGTTAATTATAAACGAGTTTAAGAATATTGATTTAAGTTTGTATTTCTTGATAATTTTTGTTTACAAAATCAAAACAAATTTCATTTGAAAAAATTAAAAAAAAGCAAAGTTATCAAAAATTTTGATTGCAAATCAAATACAATCAGACAGTAGACTTTTTCGTAAAAACCAATGCTTAATTGTTTTAAAAAACTGGAGCAAAATTTCAAAGTAAAATAGTTTCGTTTGAGGTTTTTGTCATAACCATAATTAGTTTAATGTAAATAAAGTTCACTTTTATTTAATAAAACAATAAGTTTGTTTTTTATTTCATGCAGTAAAAGTTTACAACAATTGCAAACATTGTAATCAAGTAGTAAAGATAGTTTAATGCAAGGTTTTTCAAACTTTTTTCATAAGGCCCCCTATATAGATGTAAAAAAAGCTATGGCCCCCTCCGACAAAATTTCTCAAAAAACTACTATCGAAAACTTTTTTTTACTCATCATTGTCAACTCCAGAATACATAGTGTAAGTTCAAATTATGGCCTCATGGCCTCCTTCACTACTCACATCCCCTACTTTGCTGCTTATGGTCCACTTTGGGAAATCGTGGTCTACTGTAAGAAAAATATAAAAATATTAAAAGTACATATTTTAATTTTTTATGTAATATTGTTATTACAACTCTTTATAATACAAAACATTTGATATTTTGCCTAGATATATTTTGTAAAATTTAAGAATAATACAATCTACTAGATCACTTTTTATCTTATAAATTCTTTTAAATTTGCAGTATATTTAATTTTGGTTTTAATTTTCTTAAACTCTGTATTGATTTAAGACCTATAAAAAAGTATAAGCACTAAATACTTAGTTTATAACTTAAACTTAAACAGAAAAAAAAGCTATATGTATGCTTGTAGCAATTAGTTACATTACTGTATTTACATTAAGACACAAATAACTAAAGAGTATAATATTCACTTTTCAGATAAACAGGACACTAGTATCAAAATGAAAGAAAATAAGACTTCAACTAGTCCAGACTAACAATTAGTTTCACTTCAAAAGAGTCTTTCTAAAGCACAATGCTCAAAAAGAGTGAGTAATTGGTTTCAACTTACACATTGATATGTTTCTTAATGTCTCAATATTTTTTACAAATAACAATAGCGTAAAAATATTTAGTTATCAAATTTAGCATGCTTAAAGTTAAGTCTTATTTGTGTTATTATTGTTAAACCTTTTAAAAATAGTGTTTTTTTACTGGGTAATTTTTTTCAAGAGTAAATAGCTGCTGTTGTACCAGTGCAATTAATTATATAAATAAAATTTTGTCATCTAACAAACTATTAGCTTTAAAATTAATAGTTTTTATAGTTCAGATAATTTGAAGTTGCTGCAATTTGTTTTTATTTTGACTTATTTTAAGGTTTTTAGTTAGCTTTTAAGTTATTATAAACAATTTAAATTTTACTATTATTAATCTATAAAAAATCAAAAAACCAAAAGTAGTTATTTTTTGATGTACATAAATTTGATTTTTAAAACGTTTAATATTTTAATCAAAGTTTAAATAGTTTGCTTTTAAACAGGCCCAACTAACAGTGGTATAATCAAACTAAGCTGTAACTTGTAAATTATAGTATATTTTAGATTAATAGTATAAAAATCATAAGATATGAGTGACCATAAAGTACATTTCATCTTTGATGTCTTATTTTTAAACTATATTTTATTTTAACTTTTATATTAGACAAAAAAACAATTTATTTTACACATCTAAATTCATAGTATAAGTTTTTTTGTTTATTTTTTACTTTCTTTATATTTTTTATATAGTTGAAACATATGTGTAAGTTAAACAATTAAAATATTGAACATAAAGTTTTATTGCACGTGGCATTTTCTTAAAGGTCTACTTTCAAATTGTATGGTTTAAAGTAGTTTATACATTCATACTGGTTGCCCTTATATAGATATATTTAATGTGTTTAATTGAAAGCGAAAACAAAGTATTTTATACAAGTGTAATTCCAAATTGTTATTTTTTTTACCATAATGTGATTGTAAGGGTAAATCATTTTTTTCACAATGGTCATAGTCGGAGGCATCAATAGGTTTCTTGTGGGGGGCGCAAACTAAAACGTTAAATAAAGACTATTTCACTAAAACTCTATGTTCTCCTACGTTTTTTGAGATAACTACCTCAAACTTGCAGGAAATGTTCCTTGCAGTATTTCGAAAATTCTGTCGAAAAAAAAAAATTGAGAAAATAAATAAATAAAAATTTTATAAAAAATATAAATAAAAAAAGACAGTTTTTTTTGTTTTTTTTATCATAAAATTTTTATTATTTTTAAGCCTTGTATGTGCATTATTTCTTGCCATATCTTTTTGAATATTATATATATTTTAACTAGGGATTCCCAAAGTGGGCGATATTGCATTTTAGGTCAGGAGGAAATAACTAGCAAGAGTGTTTGAAAAAAAGTTGGTACTTAGCTACTAGTAAAGAGGCCAAATCTAATAAAAGGGACAACTAATTTTAAAGTTCTACCAAGAAGGCGATTATAAAAATTAAGGTAGGAACTTCTAATTCTCACTTAAGTATATTTAAAATTTATAAGTCAATTTATGTTCCCGAATTTAACATAGAAAAGGTTATATAGTAAACTTACAGCCAATAATATATTTATTTAATCTTTACTCTATAATTTGCTAAAGTTTATAGCCTTACAATATCTTAAACATAAATATTGTACAAGTTTAATAATATCTGGCATGTTTTTTATTGTTTTTTTATGTAACTATAACTCAAAGCCAGATGATTTTGCTAGTTTCATTAAAAAAGTCTTTTTTTCTCAACTTTTTATTTTGTTAAGCATATTTTAAAAATCTTATTTCTGTTTAAATCTTCTACAAATAAGCAATAATGGATACAATTTTTTGATTCAAAACTAAAATAAATTTACAGTTAAAACTTTTTTTTTCCATAATTCTAATTAGATAATTACTACTAATATTTTATACAAGTATTTATGTTTAGTCGAATTTCTGAAACATGCTTTTTTAATTACTTATGCCACGATGCTTAATATTTGTACACGTTGAAATTTGTTAGTCTAATTGGTTTAGATATTTTGTATTGATGCTGCTGTTGTAACTAGGAAATTAATTATAGTAACTGACTATTTACATGGTTATTTACTTTTACTTGCCTTGATTGAATTAATCATTCTAGTTGTATTAAAGAAGAGAAATTTCACAAACTTTATACCTCAAAAGTTTGTTTGGTTTAGTTTTAGAAATAATTTGTTTAAGCAGACAAACTAAACTGTTTCGTTTAAATATTTTCAACACATTGTTGTCAAAAAGACCAAATTAGCCTTACAGTTAATCTCGCTTTAGCTAATTAATGGTACTTCTGCTTTTTTTTTTCGCTAAATGAACTTATAATGATTTAAAAAATCTAAATACTAATGTTTTTAGCGTACTTGAGTTAAATAAAAAGACAACCATTTAAAAAAAAAGTTTATATAGTATACACTTTTGAAAAGCACATAAAATTTTCACTGTTGAAACAAGAAAGTAAAAAAGACAATGTACTCGCTAATCGTGTTTTTTTTTGTGTGATTGAGTGCGCTTTTTCCGACGCGTAATGAGGAACTACTGGAGTTTAGTGTTCCCCCTTGCAACGCTTCTTTTGTTGCCACGTGGAATTCCGCTGTCACGTGACATTCCGCTGCTCGAGTTTTGAACTCCGTACGCTTGACTGTAGGAAAAAATATAATTAAATATGGAAATAAATCTGGTTTAAACTTTATTAGAAGTTATACCAATAAAATGTTTATTTTTGATAGATTAGTTACTAGTATTTTTTCTTTGTCTACATTTAAATTTAAAAAAACCATATTTGAAATTAATCATTATATCTATAAGTATTAAGATAGTAGTTATGAAGTCTTTAATTATAAATAATTTTGTGATTATTCAAAATATTTTCAAACACAAATTTACTATTCATACCAAATTATAAATATAAATTTAATTAAACAGGTCTATAACCAACTTGTACATTGCCATCAAAGCGCAGAGAGTGAACACGAGCTGATAGAGGAATACTAAATCCGTCCAGTAAACAGTACGGGTCATGAATGGTTCGGTGCAGCGCTGTAGACCATACTTGATGCAAATCGCCATCCTGAGCAAGTAAATGAAGAAGAACATGGTTTTAATTTTTTATACTGTCTGTTTAAGTTGAGTTTTTTTTTTGATAAAACATGTAACAGTGGTAAAACAAGTTTAAATGATTGTTGGTTGTTGTTTCAGTATATAAAATAAATGCTGTTTTAAGACCTTTAATTTTTTTTTATAATATACTTCGGTTTGAATTTATTTACTAACTTTTAGGTTATTTAAATGTAATACTTTTCATAACTAAATGGTGTTTTTCCGAAATTAATTTTTATTTGTTATGCATTTCTTTAAATTTTAAAGGTTTTAATACCAATGTTTAATTTATTTTGAAAGGTTATAAACGAATACATTTCATATAATTTCTTGAAGCTATTATTACAATAACTATCAGTTCTTTCATTAGTTTATGCTTAAAACTTGCTGAAATAGCTTTTAACTTTATCTCACATAATTCCCATTCATTGGTCTCAACTATATTTACCTGCTCTGTATAAGCACTTGAAACTTTCGCTTTTTATACTAAAAATATTAATTTCTCCATTTCAACTGATTAGCTCAGAGCAAATTTATCTAAATTACTTCTGCTTCAACTAGTTTTTCTATTTTCAATATTGAACTTCAATCCATTTCTAACTTTCTTAATTAAAACTCTCTAAGTAAATTTAGATAGCCAAAACAGATAATTTAGTCAATTTAAGTACGTTATAATTAATTTTATTAAGTTTATAATATATTAAATTCGATATTTGATACTGTTTTGGTGTTTTTTTTTGTCAAAATAATTGTTTTAATTTCACAAAGTGTCATAATAGTTCAAAACTTGAAAAATTAGAGCTTATAAAAATGGTTTTTCCACAGTATGTTTATATTTTAAGAACACTAAAACACACGAATACTGTTATGAAAATCTTAATTTTATTTTTTAAATAACAATATGTTCCTTGTTTATGTTTAATTTAAATAAATCAAGTTGATTATTTTAATCAAAGTTTAATGTCAAATAAAGAGTCAACTTAGTTTAAAAATTATGACCAGCAATAAGCTAGATACCAACTATTTATACTTTTTGTAATTAAAAAATCTAACCTTTTTCAAACGTTGTTTTTTGTAATAGTACATTAATGTGAAACTTAGTAGCACAAAAACAGTGAACAATAAAAACGTTTGAACAAAAGCTTTTGTATCATTTTCGAACAAATTTCTAGTATAATGAATTTTTTTACGATTTTCTTTTGTGTTTTAAAAACTAATTTGAAGTTTTGCGATGTACAAAAGCGCTTGAAAGTAGTTTTTTTTTGTGTTTCTGCACAAACAGTCGTACAATGAAGAACATTTTGTGTAAAACAAAGAAAATATTCTTTTGTTCTAGTTTCTAATTCAATGTTTAATGAAATTATTTATGAGTTTTATTATAAGTTGAAACTTATGTATTTTTTATACACTGAAGAAAGTTTTATGTAAAACTACTCTAAAACAATGAGTAAGTTCTTTTTGTAATAATTTATCATTCTATCTTTTATTGTCAGTTATATATATGTAATTTATTGAAATGTACGATTTTAAAAATACTGAAACATATGTTTCATAAAGACAAAAAGATTGTCTTTAATCTTCAGCCAGTTCAATATTGAAATAAAAAGCACTTTGGTAAACAAAGATGCAAAAGTTTCCAAAAAACAAAAACAGTATGACGTAAGAATTGAACAAAAAAACAATTGTTTTTTTATAAACTTTTGCATATTTGTTTACCAAAATACTTTTTATTTTAAATTTGAACTGGCTGAAGATTAAAGACAATCTTTTTTGTCTTTATGAAACATATGTTCCAGTATTTTGAAAATCGTACATTTCAATAAATTGTTTAAAAGCCCTTCAAGTGGGCTCAGTAGAAGGTGTTCAGGTTTAAATAATAACCTTATTTTATATGTGTATAGATATATATAAACTTGAATAAAAACTTAAATAACTTAATTCTATATATATATATATATATAGTTTATTACAAAAATTCGATTTCAAAATAGTAGTACAGATGTTTCATAAAGCTGAACGCTAAACTTCAAGTGGGCTCAGTAGAAGGTGTTCAAGTTTGAATAATGGCCTTATTTTATATACGTATATATACATATATATATATAAACTTAAATAATAGCTTGAATAACTTAATTCTATATATATATATATATATATTTATAGTTTATTTGAAAAATTCGATTTTAAAATACTAGTACAGATGTTTCATAACGCTAAACTTCAAGTGGGCTCTGTAGAAGGTGTTCAAATTTGAATAACCACCTTATTATATATATATATATATATGTATGTTATACATTTTATATGTAAACATACAGTCATTATATATATGTTTATACTAATAATTTAATATTAATTATGATGTCATAATAGAATAAAAAACATAACTATCGAAATAATATAATGCTTTTTCACTCATAACAAAATATATATATCAATTTTGGATTCTTATGAACTAGGAATCCATTGTCCGCATAATAACTTTAAAAGATAAACAAAGTATTTTAATTAAGATATATTGCGTTTTTTAAATTTAAAGTTTGTCAAGTATGTATGTTTAGTGATATTTTTTGCTTTAATTTCATATTCCTTACTATAAAGAAAACTGATTAAAAAATGTTATTAAAAAAAATTACAAATACATCTTAATAGTATAATCACTTACGAGAGAGTATTTTAATTCATTTAGTCATAAAAGTTATACAATTCTAAAAATGTTACTTATTCAGATATGCTTTTTACTAATTGTTATTGATCTAATAAATAGTTTTTTCGGCTGAGTTGAGGACAGAGGAGTTTTGGATAGATCTTGCAGAGACCTTGAATGCGAACTAGAAGATGCTAGAAAGACTATACAAGTAAATAATAATTAATTAAGAATTGTTATCTAACAAATCAGTTAAGTAGTTTCAGCTATTGAGTTACTTTTATTAAACTTTTTAGTTTAAAATACTTTAAAGTATATGCAATCTAATAGTTTAATATTTGAAATATTAAAATACTTCGAAAAGCCACAAAAAAAAAGCTAGATAAAATTCATATTCAACCACATAACACCAACAAACTTTCTAACATGCGATGCAGCAGCAGTTGTCGGACACGGAGCAGGCGAACGCCAAGAGGCTGATCGAAATCACCACCAGGCACCGGCAGGAGTCGGAACTGGAGATCGAGAGGCTGAGGACGGCTCAGATTCAGTCGGAACGAACACTGGAGGCGCGCGAGAGAGCTCACCGGCAGCGCGTCAAGGGACTGGAAGAACAAGTAAGTTGTGACGTCACATTAGTTGATTACTTTTGTTGTTTACTTCGCCAAACAAGTTTATTGCTGCTTTTTATTTTTTTATAGGCTTATAAAAATACTAATGAGAAAGTATTTGTTTATTTCTATATGCTTAGATACTAAGTATAACTTAATTTTTCTTTTATTTAGCTTGTAGTTAAAAACTGTTTTTAAACAAATATTTTCATTTACAGGTAGCCACCTTGAAAGACCAGTTGAGTCAAGAAATTAGGAGAAGGAGACACTGAACAAAAACAAAATTTTAGTTTCGATTAAACCAATATTTTTCCTAAAGACTGTATTTTTTACGCTGTGAGTTTTTTTTACTGTGCTGATTTTACGTCACTGTTAAATGATTTATTACGTCACTACATCTTAAATATGACGTCACAGAACACTAGTTAACGAAGCAGTCGATACTAGCTTTCAGGCTGTGATAAAGTTGACCTCAACTGACATAACTTTTTTTTACTTTTTACATTACTTTCACCTTTTCAAACCGTTTTTAGCACTGTGTTTATTTTGTTTCTGTTCTTTTTTCAGCTTTTTAACGTTTTTTTTTTTATCTTTTTTGTCTTCTTTAACTTTAAAATACTATAAATTTTTGTATATACAATTTCAATAGCTTTTTGTATCTATCCTAGTTTCTGTAAACTTTCTAATTGGTAGTTTTAGCTGTCATCACTTTTTTTTGCCTAATTTTACTTTCTGCGCTATTTGACTGAAAAATTTCACGAAATTGTTTTCCGTCCTCTAACTTCACTTATTTTTACAGACAAGTACTTTCTCTTATATTTACTTTTTTAAACTTTCAGTTTTCGTATAATTACGCAGAAGTTGTTTTTTTTATGTCGCAAAAATTCAAATTTTTAATAAAGTTTGTAACAAGTACCTAATGTAGTTTTTTATAGCTACTGTTTAGTTTTTTAAAATTTATCTCAGAGTAAAGTTTAAAATATAAAAGGAAGTATACTTTAAAACCATCCTAATCTTTTAAAACTTATCGATCTATTAAAACAAAATGAATAAAATATTTTTCAATTTTTTTGCAGGACAAATTTATTAGTTAAAATACTTTATCTTATAAATATATTAGTATTATGATAAAAATTTTTAACAATTAAAACACAATTTTTATTTCTAAGTATGTTAAAAAAAATTAAAAAGTTTATTTGAGTGTAATAGTAAACAAGCAGCTGTTTAACTTCATACAATACTAAAGTTTTAGTATTGTCTTGGTCATTTTTAATACAAAAACACATGTCGTTAATTTCATTGTGCACATAGTCTATAAAAAAGTTACGCAGTAATTTAAACATAGTGTATTGGTAAATATAGATAGAAAGCGCAACTATTAGACTCATAGGTAAGTAGTGCATATTTGAAATTTTCTAAACTGTGTATATGGTATAAGAGTACACTGAAGTTAAACTTAATATTTAACCTTCAATTCGGTCCGATAATTGTAAATATCATTTAATATACAGCTCTGATCTTTATATAATATTTTAACTAATTTTTTAAGTAATAAAAACTTGATATTATTTTCTTTGTTACAATTAAGGTTGATTAATATAAAGAACTAAAGTCACAACTTATTGGAGTTTATTTTTTACTCGGTTATAATATTAAATGATTCTAAAGATTTTTTTATAAGTTTAGTATTAATGATAATAAGTTTTTCTTTTAATACATATAACAATTGTAACAGTAAATTGAATACACTAATATAAGATCTGTTTTAAACAAGGTTGAATTTCTAGAGAATTACTTGTGCTTGAATGATATGGATTTATTTTTTCTTACTGTAACATGGTTGACTCCCAAAGTCAACGATGCCATAGTCTGTCCTTCTGAGTAAAATATGATCCGTAACGATAGGAAAAATAGGGGTTGAGGTGTTGCTGTCCTTTAGTAAACTCCTTTAAAAAATTTGAAATTTAAAAAGATTTAATATCCCTTAACAATAGGAATTTTGAACACATATGTATAGATATAATTTTTTTCAATTAAAAATTAGACTTTTCTGTGTCTATCTTCCCCACTTTCTGCAAAATAAGCACTGACTGTTAAAAATGTAACTAAAATAATTAAAATACTTTTTCCAATTGACTATGCTTTTTATTTTCTTGGAGATTTTAATTTACCAACCATTGACTGGACAATTCCTAGCACAGACTTAAATAATTCATATAAGTGTTTTTTTGTCTTTCACGGATAATTTTTAACTCAGCTAATCAAAGGTCCAAATCAATAAAATGGAAACATACTTAATCTGTTAGTTTGCAATAATTTTGGTCTAGATAGAATCATGTCTCATTCAGTATTTTTTTAATTAACAAATACGTGTGACCATAACTCGGTTTCATTAAAAACTAAAATTCAAAGTCAAAAAGTTATCAACGCTTAAAATACATATAATTTTAAAAAGGCAGATTTTGAAAATTTCAATAATTTCATGTCAAAATATATTTGGACTTTATTATTTAACAAGTACTAAATCTATATATTTTACTCAGAAGGACAGACTTGTTTCAGTAAGAAAAAATAAATCAATATCATTCAAGCACAAGTAATTCTTTGAAAATTCAACCTGTTCAAAACAGATCTTATATTAGTGTATTCAATTTACTGTTACAATTATCATATATATGAAAGAAAACTTATTATCATTAATACTTAACTTATAAGAAAATTTAATATCTTTAGAATCATTTAATATTATAACCGAGTAGAAAGTAAACTCCAATGAGATGTGACTTAAGTTCTTCATATTAATCAACCTTCATTGTAAATGGAAAGGATTACAAAATTTTTACGACTAATTTGTCAGCTCAATTCAAACCTCAATTAAACGTTTTGTAATACCTATTCCAAAAATAACTAAAGCAAGTCACCGATGTTGGTGACCCAACATCTAAAGCCTCAGTTTGGTCAGAGTGACTTACTGTGGGCAGATAGTCAACCTGACCTTTTTGTTCAGACTTTTCCTGCAAGCGGGGTGACCTTCTAACAGGCTTATTTTCAGGACCCGCTGCAGGCAACTTATCATTAACATTCTTTAAGTGGGACATAGTACTATAACTTATTTATAAGTGCTAATTTGTAATTATCAGTGGAAAATATATAAAACACTTAAAGCTACTCTAGGCTATTTTATATAAATCAAACAGACAGTTTTAAGTGATGACTCTTTATATAAAACAAAACAAGAAATAATAGCATATACAAAATTATAAATTACTATGACAAACTTTTTAGAAACTACAATCTATTTAAATTTCTTCAAAAGACTTTAAACAATAAACTAAAAATTAAATAAAACTTTTAGTAAAGAAGAAACTGTAAAAGAATAAATTATTAACTATAAACCTGGCTTAAATATTAAAACAATTAAATACCAGTTAAAATGTTCACTTTTAATACAAAACAATACTTACAATACACAATCACAATTCAATACAAGGTAGTTCCAGCTGCACACCAACTCACCAACTGCTTACAAATACACTGACTGTCATTTTCTGATATTTAGTTGCATCAGAATTAGTTTGAAACACGTCAGATGATTCTCATTGGCTGGTGCAATGAAGCGTGTCAAACTCAAAATATTCTCTGAGCTCAACTTTGAATAATGAATAATGCACGTATTCATTACACTATCTTCTGTAGTCCTTTTTTTTGAAGAGGATTATCACTCTATCCTCTGCTTGCCTCCTGCTAGAAGAATTCTAAGGTGATGTTCACCTAAATCTAATTGGTAAACAGCAAAAAAAACAAAATAAAAGGAACAGTGTAAAGAACAAATAAATTCAAAATAGTCATGAACTAATTTAAAAATCAAACTTAAGTAGAATTAATAGGAGAGAGAAAAATTAAGTATTTGGTTTTCACATAATAAAAAAATTTTATATAATAACATAAATTTTATCAGAACAACTAACTCAGTAAAAAAATCTTAGACAACATAATAAAAAAAAATGGTGTCAACATAATAGTATTTGCACAATAAATAAAATGAAATATCAATAAATTTACGGTTACAATTCCAAATATTATTTTTACTATAAATAGATAAACAACTCTTAATCAAAATATTAAACTCAAAAAAAAATCTTTGGCAATATAGTATCAATTGGTACAAAAAAAAAAAACATATGTTTAGTCATACAGAATCATCACTCAACTGTCATGCCTAACTTAACCCAAGAATACAAAGAATTTTATAAATTGATTAAGGATATTTTAGAGATCATAAATCATCAGAGCTTGATGTTTCGGCGTAATTTATTGGAATTTTACGTTCCCTTAAATTGTAATTACCTGTGGCAGAAGATTTTATGTCTCTGGGCACGTAAGCTTTCACGTTTCTTATAGAGACTTTTACTAACCCCGAGTTCTTCTGAATTACCATGCTTTGTTCTGAGCAAGAATGAACTATATACGGGCCGTGATAAAGTGAACTAAGTTTCCGCTTGTTTTGTCTTCTGAGCCATACCCATTCACACTCGAATATACCTGGTTCATAATAAGGCTTATTTTTATAACGTTTGAACTGTCTACCAGTTTTTGCCATTGTATTTAAAAAAGTTTCGGTATCTAATAAATTAGGTGTGGTAATGAGTGAATTTTCCTTAATTTCATTGAACATTACACTACCCGAAAGGTTGAGTGATGCCCCTAGGGCATACTGAGATGGGGTGTACAGTGACCCTTCCACAAAGGTATTATTAATAGCTGCAGTTATTAGGGGCAAATGTAGCGCTCAATTTGTCTTATCGGACAAAGCACGAAGTGCTACATTGATAGTTTTATGTTGTCTCTCTATAAAACCATTTGTTTGGGGGCTGTACGGGCTAATTAAACGATGGTCTATGCCCAACTGTTCGAAGGCTTCAGTCAAAACAGTATTTACAAATTCTCGGCCATTATCGGAAACGACCACTTGTGGGACCCCAAACGAACCTACCCAGCATTGAAAAAAAGCATTCCTAACAGTCACAGCTTTTTTATCTGGAATTGGCATAGTCACAAGGAATCCTGTTGCTCGGTCTTTAGCTGTCAAAATAAATTTATTGTTGCAAGAAATCTCATTTAACGGACCCACAAGATCTATGTGAACAAACTGAAAACGTTCAGTATTGTCCGGAAAGAAACCAATTTTTGGCCGATTATACCTGGCAACCTTTGTTGCTTGACATACTACACAACTTTTGACCCAGTGTGTTATGTCTTTGATCATAGTGGGCCAGTAGTAGTCTTTTGCAATGGCCTCGATTGTTTTCTCTATGCCCAAGTGCAATCTATCATGAGCCATGTTGAATACTCTTAGGCGCAAGGCTTCGGGAAGAATCACTCGTTTATTGCCTTCCTCTATCACCACTGCTAATTTTTCTGGTTCTAGATATTCAATTCTTTTATCCATTTTACGTACATTATCCATTAACCCTGATTCCTTAGCTTGTAATGTCGCAATTGCTTTCTTATTTATTTTTTTAGAACTAATTGCCTCTGTATCTGTGTTTTTTTCTTCCGAGCTAAAACAATCTGAGTTTATGAGTGGGTCTTCGTCAATAATACTGTAATCATCTGACTCACTGTCACTTTTATTCGACTCAGACGTGTACACATAATCTGAATCCTCTTTGCATACTTTCACATACATCGCCGTGCTTTGTGGTGGTCTACTCAAGCTATCGGCCACCACGTTTTTTATACCGTCAATATGTTTTACTGTTGGATTAAACTCTTTTATAGCACATATCCAACGTTGTTCCGCAGGAGATTGGTTAGCCACCTCATTTGTAATGGCCCTTTCTACTGATCTACTGTCAGTTCTAATAATTGTGGGCTACCGATGTTGGTGACCCAACATCTAAAGCCTCAGTTTGGTCAGAGTGACTTACTGTGGGCAGATAGTCAGCCTGACCTTTTTGTTCAGACTTTTCCTGCAAGCGGGGTGACCTTCTAACAGGCTTATTTTCAGGACCCGCTGCAGGCAACTTATCATTAATATTCTCTAAGTTGGACATAGTACTATAACTTATTTATAAGTGCTAATTTGTAATTATCAGTGGAAAATATATATAAAACACTTAAAGCTAATCTAGGCTATTTTATATAAATCAAACAGACAGTTTTAAGTGATGACTCTTTATATAAAACAAAACAAGAAATAATAGCATATACAAAATTATAAAATACTATGACAAACTTTTTAGAAACTACAATCTATTTAAATTTCTTCAAAAGACTTTAAACAATAAACTAAAAATTAAATAAAACTTTTAGTAAAGAAGAAACTGTAAAAGAATAAATTATTAACTATAAACCTGGCTTAAATATTAAAACAATTAAATACCAGTTAAAATGTTCACTTTTAATACAAAACAATACTTACAATACACAATCACAATTCAATACAAGGTAGTTCCAGCTGCACACCAACTCACCAACTGCTTACAAATACACTGACTGTCATTTTCTGATATTTAGTTGCATCAGAATTAGTTTGAAACACGTCAGATGATTCTCATTGGCTGGTGCAATGAAGCGTGTCAAACTCAAAATATTCTCTGAGCTCAACTTTGAATAATGAATAATGCACGTATTCATTACACTATCTTCTGTAGTCCTTTTTTTTGAAGAGGATTATCACTCTATCCTCTGCTTGCCTCCTGCTAGAAGAATTCTAAGGTGATGTTCACCTAAATCTAATTGGTAAACAGCAAAAAAAACAAAATAAAAGGAACAGTGTAAAGAACAAATAAATTCAAAATAGTCATGAACTAATTTAAAAATCAAACTTAAGTAGAATATTAATAGGAGAGAGAAAAATTAAGTATTTGGTTTTCACATAATAAAAAAATTTTATATAATAACATAAATTTTATCAGAATAACTAACTCAGTAAAAAAAATCTTAGACAACATGGTAAAATAAAAAAATGGTGTCAACATAATAGTATTGCACAATAAATAAAATGAAATATCAATAAATTTACAGTTACAATTCCAAATATTATTTTTACTATAAATAGATAAACAACTCTTAATCAAAATTTTAAACTCAAAAAAAATCTTTGGCAATATAGTATCAATTGGTATTAGAATCAAAATTTTTTCACAAAAAAAAAAAACATATGTTTAGTCATACAGAATCATCACTCAACTGTCATGCCTAACTTAACCCTAGAATACAAAGAACTTTAAGTCAGCCTTTCTAAAACTTTATTTCTTAATTTGTCAATTTTAAGTTTAATATTTTCAACATGTTCTTCAATTTTTAGACCTTCTTTAATCAACTCATCTTTTTCTGAAATTAATTTCAGAATCTCACTCTGAGGTTTAACCTGTTCATTTTTATTGCTATTAGGTTGATAGCCTGTAGAGTTAACTTTTAATAAATCATTTTGAGAATTAGTATGGGTGCTTTCTTTTGAAAATTGTCTATCATCAGTTACTTCAACCTTATGGGTTAATTGGTGGTTGTGTTTTACCTTACAACTGTTTTGCTCTTCTCTCTGCTGTTTGTCTCTTACTTTACAATCACTGACAAAATGACATTTTAGTTGAGGCCTCTGTTGCCTGTTAAACCTCTGGTTATAGCTTGGCCACCTGTCTTGGGCATATTTGGAACCTTTAACTGGTTTGTTATTAGGACCTGTTACATTCACAGCCTGTGGTAAATTTCTTTTACTCATTACAACATTAAATTGAACAGCCTCACCTTGTGCAAGTGACCTTATAAACTTGTTCGGGTTGTTTTTACTAATTTCAGTGTGATGAACAAAAACATCACTGTCCTTATTATCACAATGAATGAATCCATAGCCCTTTTTAACATTAAACCACACAACTCGGCCTGTTACTCCATATGCTGTAATTTTTCTGGGAGCTTTAGGTTTAAATTTTTGTGCCTTTCTGGTTGAATGTACTGAATTAATTTTAGTCATTGCAAATTTACAGTGTTTTACTGTTCTGTTATTACCTTCATGTGGTGAAGTATTTTGGTTTTGATAGCCTTCATTTTGTTTGTTGTCATAGTGGTTTCTGTCATTATTTCTACATTGGTTGTCTCCCAGCCTATAGTACTCTTGATTAGGGTGGTTACTACTGTGGTTATTATAAAAAAAATTTTGATTTTGCTGCCAACCTACATTATTGTGACTCTTATTTCTGTACCTACCATAGTATGGTTTGTGAGGTTCATATGAAATATTTTTGACTTGTTCACAAACTTTCTGTTCTTCAATGTTGCATATTGATTCAGCCCGTCTTAAGAACTCATTATAACCAAGCCCAAAACATTCTTTAATTTTCTTTTTCAGATTATCTGGGGCATGTACATACATAAAATATTTAATTCTGTCTTCCTCAGCTGCTCTTGCCCATTGTTTGGCTGACAGAAACAAGTTTTGAAATTTTACTGGTCCCGACCATGATGGGCTCACACCTAAGATTCGAGGCAACTTACTGCCTTTGCCTTCTAAAAATTTAAACAAATTGTAGTATGTTCGGTCCTCATCATAAGCTTCAACAAAGTCTATTATGTCAGCACGCGGCCAGATTCTTTGAAGAATTTCAAACTTTTCTGTATCATCAGTGATGCCATAAGTACTACACCTATCCTCAAAAAATCTTAACTCAATAACAGGGTCCCTTATGGCTTCAATCTGGGGAAAAAGTTTGCAGTTCTCTAAAGTCCTTTGTTTCAGACTGATGTTATGTGTAGCCCCTACAGTGTTGGAAGAAGTATATACAGGACTGCTGTCACTATAACTTATCTTACTTTGGAATTTGTTTTGACCTTCATCTAATCTATTATAAATAGAATTTAATTCCTTTTTTAAGATGGCCTTCTTTTCTAAAATTTTAGCTTGGGCTACTAGCTTTGTGAGTTTCTCTATCTCCAAGTCTTCCACTTCTAGTGCACTTTCATAATCTAAAGCCTGCTGCTGCCTATTGGTGCTTACCTTACTTTCATTTTCAATTCTGTAGGGCCCAATTTTATTACAAGTGTTTTGTATCTTATTTTCCTCAAACTCTGACTTATTTAACTGTTGGTTAAAGGATTGGTAGTTCTCACTACTTCCGAGGACGCCATTGTGGGCTACCGATGTTGGTGACCCAACATCTAAAGCCTCAGTTTGGTCAGAGTGACTTACTGTGGGCAGATAGTCAGCCTGACCTTTTTGTTCAGACTTTTCCTGCAAGCGGGGTGACCTTCTAACAGGCTTATTTTCAGGACCCGCTGCAGGCAACTTATCATTAATATTCTCTAAGTTGGACATAGTACTATAACTTATTTATAAGTGCTAATTTGTAATTATCAGTGGAAAATATATATAAAACACTTAAAGCTAATCTAGGCTATTTTATATAAATCAAACAGACAGTTTTAAGTGATGACTCTTTATATAAAACAAAACAAGAAATAATAGCATATACAAAACTATAAATTACTATGACAAACTTTTTAGAAACTACAATCTATTTAAATCTCTTTAAAAGACTTTAAACAATAAACTAAAAATTAAATAAAACTTTTAGTAAAGAAGAAACTGTAAAAGAATAAACTATTAACTATAAACCTGGCTTAAATATTAAAACAATTAAATACCAGTTAAAATATTCACTTTTAACACAAAACAATACTTACAATACACAATCACAAATCAAGTTCAATATGTTGTTGCTTCCAGCTGCACACCAACTCACCAACTGCTTACAAATACACTGACTGTCATTTTCTGATATTTAGTTGCATCAGAATTAGTTTGAAACACGTCAGATGATTCTCATTGGCTGGTGCAATGAAGCGTGTCAAACTCAAAATATTCTCTGAGCTCAACTTTGAATAATGAATAATGCACGTATTCATTACACTATCTTCTTCTAATAAAGTGACGATTCTCTTTCAACAGTGGAGAAGAGGAAGTGTAACAGGATATCAAGTTGCACTTGATTACTGTTTAGATTTGGTTGGAAGTTTTGAGCTAAAAGTTCATCCAAGCGTTAAGAGAGAGCTCGCAAGGTTAAGTTTTATACTGATGCAAGTTTAATACAGTTGACAAAAAGAGAAAATAAAGTGCAGAAAGAAACCCTGATGCAACATTGAGTTAGGGAATGTTATATAAAAGCTGATACAACAGATAGATGGGGAGATTCTAGCCACAGCCTGCTGCAGTAAACGTGATAATGAAGAATAGACATTTATATTGTTTTCTTGTTTTATATAAAGTGTTTTTTGATTAGTATTATTTTTATAAGTATTCCTTATTTACATTCTAAGTAGTTAAATTGTATTTTGTTTCATACATTCTTAAAGTATATTCTTGCTAGATTAAATCTTGTGTAAAGGTTTTGACCACATTTAAAGTGTTTTCTAAATTTGATGTTCTTTATATATTTGTTAGTGTTTGCAATTGTTCTTTATATAAAATATGTTAACTCATGTCATGCCTAGTTTTATATAGAGTAGCCTAAGTATTATTAATATCATTATTTAGTATAAGTTAAGTTTAGTATTAAAGGTACCTACATCTGTAGGCTACAATTGGCGTCCTCGTTTAAAGAATAACCAGTCTTTTAAATAACAGTTAAATATTACCAAGTCACTATTTTACCCAAATAAGTTTTATTAGTGTATTACCTTTTATTTTGAAAGCAGTATTTATAACAATTATATCTCACATTCCTATATTTTTGTTATTTTTTTTATATACTGCATTTTATTTAGTAGCAGATTTAGAGAAATTTTACAACAAATTGTGCATTTAATTTTTAAGAAGCAATACTTACATTTACCATATGCCCATTTAAAAGCCTTTGAGTTTGTACCTATAACCAGAATGAATAGGGGGTTAGGAAAACTAATAAATCAAAATTGAACTGACTAAATTATTGTCCAAAAAGGCAAAGTAGAACTGACAAAGTTTAGTCCAAAAACTCAAAGTAGAACTGATAAATTTTGAGTCAACAAAGTCAAAACTGCACTGACAAAATTATTGTCCAAAAAGTCAAAGTAGTTGTGACAAAATTATGAACAAAAAGTCAAAACTGCACTGACAAAATTGTTGTCCAAAAAGTCAAAGTAGTTGTGACAAAATTATGAACAAAAAGTCAAAACTGCACTGACAAAATTATTGTCCAAAAAGTCAAAGTAGTTGTGACAAAATTATGAACAAAAAGTCAAAATTGAACTGACAAAATATTATTCCAAACAGTCAAAGTAGGTCTAACAAAATTTAGTACAAAAAGTCAAAATGTAACTGACATAATTATTGTCCAAAAAGTCAAAGTTGATCTGACAAATTTTAGTCAGAAAGTCAAAATAAAAAAAACTAATAAGGTATAAGTTTAAATAAGTCTTAAAAGTGGTGACCAATTTTATTTGAAAGTGAGTGATATTAGATTTATCTAAGGCTCTTAAATCTTAATAGCACGATAAAAAAAGAAAATATTTATAAATAACTAAGACAGCAAAGACCAGTAACATGCTGAAAATTTTTGGAGTTTGTATTATAGGGGTTTGCATAGGCATGACATTTGAGTGGTTTTTTTGTATTTTTGTAATTTACCTGTTTTTCAATACTGCAATCTTTATAGTAGAATGTGACTCATGTTTAATATTGTTTTTGAAGTTAAACAAATTGTTGAAGCTAGTAAAAAACATTAACTTTTTTTTTTTTTTGATTATCAAAAGTATAAAAAATTAAGATCTAAATTACCATTTGTTAAAAATAGTTTAATTGTTTTATTTTCTAATTTGCTTTAAATCTTGTATGGAAAACATGAGTAGTTTTGAGACCAATTCAAATTTTTAAATGTGTAAATTTTATTTGTTCATGAAGAAAGGGTGTTTTTTATCTTCCAACAAAAAGGCAGAGGAGAAGTAGAGTGACGATTCTCTTTCAACAGTGGAGAAGAGGAAGTGTAACAGGATATCAAGTTGCACTTGATTACTGTTTAGATTTGGTTGGAAGTTTTGAGCTAAAAGTTCATCCAAGCGTTAAGAGAGAGCTCGCAAGGTTAAGTTTTATACTGATGCAAGTTTAATACAGTTGACAAAAAGAGAAAATAAAGTGCAGAAAGAAACCCTGATGCAACATTGAGTTAGGGAATGTTATATATAAGCTGATACAACAGATAGATGGGGAGATTCTAGCCACAGCCTGCTGCAGTAAACGTGATAATGAAGAATAGACATTTATATTGTTTTCTTGTTTTATATAAAGTGTTTTTTGATTAGTATTATTTTTATAAGTATTCCTTATTTACATTCTAAGTAGTTAAATTGTATTTTGTTTCATACATTCTTAAAGTATATTCTTGCTAGATTAAATCTTGTGTAAAGGTTTTGACCACATTTAAAGTGTTTTCTAAATTTGATGTTCTTTATATATTTGTTAGTGTTTGCAATTGTTCTTTATATAAAATATGTTAACTCATGTCATGCCTAGTTTTATATAGAGTAGCTTAAGTATTATTAGTATCATTATTTAGTATAAGTTAAGTTTAGTATTAAAGGTACCTACATATGAAGGCTACAAAATATCCATATCACATTAAAAAACTATATTAGGAAAAACTTGTTTTGTAGAAAGAAAGTAAGACAAATAAACCATTTTCTAAACATTATAAAAATAAGTAAATACCTCTAATTTTAAAAAGTTGTATAGTTACGTAAATTCTTAACTTAGATTAAGTACTGCAATACCCCTTTTATTTGACAAGAATTTAGATAAAACTTTAACCTTAAATTTGAAATAGCCTCACTTTCTTTAGCTTATTTAACATGAAAAGAGCTGTTTATTTGTATGCATCAAATTAAACAACTAAAAACAAAATAAAAATACTAAATATAGATAAAAAAAACCTGCTAGTTCTTTTCATTAACCATTTATAATTATCATGCATAAAACATTATTTAATATGATAAACGTATATGATAAGAATAGCAAAGAAAATAACCCGATTAAATTTTATTCAAGTTAGTTTGACTAAATGACATACTTAACTTTATGATTGTATTTGTACTTTAGCGTATGTGAAAAATTTGAAAAATAGTATACTAAATATTTTTCTACTTTTTAAATTTTCATTTAATAGCATAAAGTTGGTTTGTACTATAAATTTTATTAACAAAAAATAGTTATTAAAAACAAAATAAACAAGATAACTTTTAACTTAGCACGACATAGTAAAACAGAATAAAGTTTTTAAACAAAAATGCTGTAAACAAAATAACTTAAGAAAAATCATCCAAAAAATTAGTTGCATTTGATTTAAGGACACACTCAATCACTTCTTGTTGAAAACCTCCAAAATCAAAGCTACAATCACTATTACTAATACAATCGGTAGTACAAAAACCGCGAAAAACCTTATTAACAGTATAAACAAATACAGCTAGAACAACGGACAAAGCGAGTCTTAGGTAAAAAGTAAATTTACTTTCGAAGTCTGATACCATTAGTTGCTTAGGAACCTTGTGTTGGTTTGCTTTTTTTATGGGAGAATTTGAAGCTGCAACATCAGAAAAGCGTTCATCGATCAGCCATGGTGGTAAAACTTCACCGGTAACACGGCTGGTGTTTTGATCATCAACTTTAGTCGGACTTCCAACTGCGGGTGTTGTTTCCGGAGAAGAGTTTTCGGTCACATAAGAACTCTTGGAACTGTGACCTTCATCAGATGAGATGTTTTTCACAAGTCGTGAAAAATCTAATGTGTCAATCTCATTTATTTTCTTGTTCATTTCTAAAACTACCGCTCTCCGTTGACGGTGTATACCAGCTTTAGTGGATAGATCAACCGGTTTAGAACGAAAAACAGGAAGGAAGTTCCGATTTCTACTAGTCGAAGGGATATTAACAGGGCTAGAAGTTTTTTTAAAATTAAGTTTTTCTTCAGCAATATCCAACTGAATCATTTTAATATTAGCTTCTGTTTTGGCAAGATTAATTTTTTTATTTTTAAAACGAACTGAATCAATCTTACCATGACGTTTTGCAGCATTCATAGATTTTTTTATTTGCTTTTCCAACTTTAACTTTTTCCTTTTCAATTCTGACATATCTGGTGAGCCTTCAAGCGATCTACCAGCTGTTACAACTTTAACGAATTTCTTAGTTTCAGCTTTCAGTGGTTTATTACTCTCAGGATCTCCTGATCTGGCAGTCTCTGAATAGTTGTTGTTAATTGGATTGTCTCCGGCATTAGAAGGTAGGGCACTAGTTTGCGGATCACTATTCTCAAATGATTTGTTTTCATCAACGGATGTAGGACTTGGGTTGCTGGTGACATTTTGTACAACTGGATCGTTTTCAACAGCCACATTATTTTCACTTTCAAAACTTTCAGCAGATTTCAGTTGGTTTTCACCTGACATGACGACTTCAACTTGACTACAAAGAGCTGTAAAAAAAATGTTATAACTTTAAAAAATTAAAAATTTGAAATCAATGGTTAAATTTATTTGCTCAACTTGAATATGAGGCCTTTTACTGAGTAAAATCCAATTTTTATGACTATAAGAAAATTAACGTCTTTAAAAACTGTAAATTTTACAACAAGCTACAATGTAAAGAAGTCTATTTTTGCAAAATTCCTATGAAAACTATCAGTATTAAAGTTTAAGTACTAAGCTGTAAACATATGTAAAATAATCTACATGAAATATTATTGAAACTAAAATAAAATGACAAATATTTGTAAACTTTATCAATATTTTTAAGCTTTTGAACTATTTAGTTTATTTATTCAACAAGCTAAAATATACTTTATATTAATCTAACTAATAATTACATTACACTCTAAATTGATAAAAAAAAAAACCAGGGAAGATAATAAAATTAACACTACTATTTAAACTAACAAGTTTTTTAAACATATATTAAAAAAAAAAACTAATATTTTTACAATTAATTACAATACATAATATTAAGAGACTTCTTTGTTGAAAAGCTTATAGACATTCAAAATTTTGTTAATTAAAATAAATGCTCAGGAATGAATATTAACCTGTAAATTTTGAATTTATTTATTTTTTCTTTTTTATGGTAAAAAAAAAAACTAAATTTATGCCTGAAATCTTAAAACATAATCACATTGCATTAAATAAAAAAATATCGAAATAACATGATGCTATTACATAATATTTATAACCTTTGTTTGGTTAGCTTTCTTAATATATGTAGATGTTAATTACTTGTACTCAACAAGGTAATAATTAATTAACACTTGTGGAAATTACCTAATAAATTTAATTATAAAAACAAATAAACTACTATTAACATGAAACTCTAATAAGATTTTAACAAAGTGGACATTTTCGGAATCATTAGTCTTATAACCTTCGAAGCTAAGTCTAAAATATATCGTTAATTACGATCTAATTTACTAAGTACTAACTATACAACATATTAAATAAAAAATTTAAATTCATAAATAAACATTAGTAAGTATGACTTCATTTCTCCGGACCTGAGCAAAACTGCATGTCAAAACTTAAACTAATGTATATTTTTTTGAATGAGTTTCACACATAGCATAAATAAATTTTGAAAATTTTCAACAGTCGTTGATTAATTTATTATTTTTATAAATGTGTTAATGTTAGTATGATGTAAGCTGATCATTATTTAGTTATAATTCTTTATATCTAAACTAACAGGCAATTAACAATTAATCTAATATTTTTTAATAAACATTTAATTTAATCGCATTTAAAAACTAAGGTTTAATTCATTTTTTAGTTATATTTAACTATTATTGTTTGTAAAAATATATATTTATTTAGTTATAACATTAATAACCAAATTATACAGTTTTTATAGTCAAAATATACTTATTAACTGTGTTTATTTTTTATATTAAAGCAGATTATTGCACGTCTTTTGACATGATTTATTTGTTCAATATTCTAGCTTTGGTTTTATATTTTACTAAAAACTAACATATCAATTTAAAGCTATTTAGCCACGACATCAAAACAATAATGTTTAAACATTTAACTTTATTCAGAATTCAACATATAATACTTTACATTGTTTTGTTCTAAAATATACTTTAAGTATACTTATGTTTAATTCTATAAATGTTTAATAACTAAATTTGTAATTTTAACAGTTAAATCAAATATTTTTAACCTTCGTTTCATTCTTAAGTATTTATTTACCAATTGTTAGCACTATCAAAAAATATATATATATAAAACTCAGCTGTTTAGTTTTTAGTATTTTTAAATCTTTTCTCTAACCTATAATTTATTTTTTCTTAAAGTTTTAACCAAATTCAATCACAAACACTATCTGCAATTTTAATTGATATACTTGATTAAAACTTTTTAGAACTTGTTTTAAACTTTTAACTTGTTTTGTTTTATATTAAACTTTTAGCCAATAATTAATGTCTACTACTAATTTTTGCATGAATCAATAGTTTTTTTTTTCCATTCTATTTATTTATATTCTTGTGATTTTTTAGCGAGACACTACTGTTTATAAATTTAAAATTATATTGATAAGTAAACTAAAAAGTGTAATAAATATTTTAAAATAATATTTCAAATGTATACATTTGTTTATGTTCTACCAAACAATCGTTTTAACACTTTAATAGACATTTCAATCATTTATAAAAGTCATTATTGAAAACATTTTTAAATAAAACTGTTTTTCTAAAAAAGTCAAGTATGTGCTACCTCAGTTTGCAAATCAAACAAAATATTAAAAAATAGTCAAATTTTTTTATTAAAATCTTTTATTAATTGACAAGTATTTTCCTTAGTTTTATTTTTTCTAAATTTTCTCATATCATAATATATGTCGAGCCAGGAGTTAAAATGCTTAAATCTTGAATATTGAACTTAATGTTTATCGGTTTTGTTTTCAAGTAAGTTTATATTCAAAGTTTCAACAGTAGAAAACAATATTCGGTATTTCTATTTCAGCTAATTTCTAAAAATAATGCATAAAAATTCATAAAAAAGCGTCTTCGGCAGGTATTGAACCTTTCTAACTAAAACCAATTAGGTTTATATTTAATCGCCTAAAAACTTGGCCATTATAAGTTATGTAAATTTTTTAATATTTTAAATTATGTTTTATTTTTTCCACGTAACTGAACTAAAAATGTTTAGGTTTTTTTGTATAGTATAAGTTTTACTTAAATGATTTTGAAAAGCTCAATAAAAATAATAACAATATACAAACTTTATTGGATAGTTTTATTTGCACAAGAATTAAAAAAAACATTGTAAAAAACTTGATAGGTTTAAAAAAAAGTCAAAATATGTTTGAAGCCATTGAAAGTTCATTGTAGATTCATTTAATCGTTTGTTCATGTACACCTGAAATATTACTTTCGTCAAGCTTCTAATAAAACTATTTTAGTTAGTCAATTAAATAAAAGTTATTAAAATAAGTTTTTCAGTAATTTTGTTCTTAAAAATGATTTAACTAATTTCTAATGAAACTTTGTGTCTTAGAACTAAAAAAAATAAAACTAAAAAATCATGTTTTAACTACAAGTTATCATTTATTAAAAACAAAAAAGCCACAAAAATGATTGTTTAATAAAGCTATTTAACATGTTTGAAACTTTATTTTTTTACTAGAGGTATCAAACACTACCTAAGAAAACCAAACAAAAAGCTAAGTAGACTTTTATAAAAACTCTTTTAAAATAATTTTTGTCTCAATAAAGTACAAAATATTTTACTAATAACAAAAAATGTTAAAAATTTTATTACACTTTTTTCAAAAAGTAAACGAAAGAAAATATTTATTAGAATGATAGTTAAATAGATTCTAAATAGATTTGATTAGTTTTACAATAGACTTAAATGTTTTTTTACAGTTTATCAATAAACTAAACACTAACCGAGTTAATATGACATCACAATGATTTAAACAAGCGGGTATGATGCTTGAGTGGCGATACCGCAGTTGTTTTGCATATCACGTGACATCTTGATGTATTCCTTCTCACCTCAAGATGATCTCCAACTTAGAAATTGTTTAAATTGGACTTTGCACTTATAAAAACCTTTTATATTTTTACATTTTATACCTCTTTATTGTTAATCACTTTATGTTTTTAATAGAATAAGTCTTAATTTCTTCCAAAATTATAAAACTACATATAACTTTTCACAATATAAGTTTAAACGTTTTTAACAAAAGATCCTAGCTCAACAGGTTCACTGGAATAAATAATAATAACAAATTACACAGTTTCGTTCAGTAATGTAATAAAAGAAGGATACTGTATAATTTGTTATTGTTAAAAATACATACACTCATTTTTCAGATTTATCTTACCTGTTCTTGAAAATCCCGAAGTTTTGCAGCAGGCGAACAGGTCGAACAGAAGATGCTCACCGCTTCGGAGCACGACAGGAGGGTGCTGCAGGAGAGGCTGCAGTCGAACAGGCAGCAGGCGCAGGAGCTGAAGAAGCAGAACGCGCAACTGAGCGAGAGGCTGCGTTCGACTGTCCACGAGCTGAAGGACTGCGAGGTGCGGAGGACCGAGGTCGAGACTCAACTGAAGGATCTGCAGCAGGTTGGAACAATTTTAAATTGTTTTTGTACAGTTTTTGTATGATTTGAATTTAAAATTTTTAAAATAACTACGGCTAAACATGACGTTTGATTTACTTTTATAATTTATTTTTTGACTTGTTTACTTTTGTAAATTATCTTAAATTTGTTGTGGAAGACAGCTACAATACTTGAAGGTTTGCGACAAGCGCCAGGAAGCGGAACAGTCGGCATTAGTGAGGATCCAGAAATTGCAGGAGGAGAAGAGGATCTTGCAGGAGAGGATCACGGGACTTCAGAGGGCGATCGCACAGCTGGACAGCGAGAAGAGAGAAACTCAGAGGGGAGCAGTCAGACTGGAGAAGGACAAGAACGCGCTGCAGAAGACACTTGATAAAGTTTGTAAACACGTCAAAGATACTTTACAAAGTGTTTAAATTAGGGTACTTTGCGTTTTTTAAATTTAATGTTGTCAAGTGTGTATGTTTAGTGGTATATTTTGATTTAATTTTATATTCCTTACTATAAAGAAAAGCTGATTGAAATAGATTGTTTCAAAATAAATTACAAATACATTTTTATTCATTTTGTCATAAAATTTATACAATACTAGAAAAATTACGTTTTTAGATATGCTTTTAACGAGTTGTTAATTAAAGTTAATGCCTAAAAGTCTAATTGGTCAGATAAATAATCTTTTCGATTGTGTTACTTTTACTATATAATTAGCTTCGAGTTAATTTTATTTAAAATTTTATTATAAACAATTCTAAAAGGTTGAGAGAGAACGATTGAAGACTGAAGAGGAGTCGATGAGACTTGTTAAGGACAGAGGAGTTTTGGATAGATCTTGCAGAGACCTTGAATGTGAATTAGAAGATGCTAGAAAGACTATACAAGTAATAATATTTAATTTTGATTTGTTATCTAACAAATCAATCAAGTAGTTTCAGCTATTGAGTTAATTTTATTCAAACTTTTTATCTTAAAATACTTTAAAGTTAATGACATTTAATGGTTAAATACCTTCAATAACACGTAAATATGTCTAAAAACCACAAAAAATAAAATGAAGCTAGATAAAATTCATATTCAACCACATAACACCAACAAACCTTTTAACAGGTGATGCAGCAGCAGTTGTCGGACACAGAGCAGGCGAACGCCAAGAGGCTGATCGAAATCACCACCAGGCACCGGCAGGAGTCGGAACTGGAGATCGAGAGGCTGAGGACGGCTCAGATTCAGTCGGAACGAACACTTGAGGCGCGCGAGAGAGCTCACCGGCAGCGCGTCAAGGGACTGGAAGAACAAGTAAGTTGTGACGTCACATTAGTTGATTACTTTTATTGTTTACTTCACAAAATAAGTTATGTGCTGTTGTTTATTCTTTCTTATAGCTTTTCAAAACCATTAATGAAGAGTTTTTTTTTTATAAGCTTAGATATTATATAAAACTTTATTTATATATCACGTAGTTTGTAAATAAAATCTGTTTTTAAACAAATATTTTTTTTACAGGCAGACACCTTGAAAGAGCAGTTGAGTCAAGAAATTAGGAGAAGGAGACACTGAACAAAAACAAAGTAAAAGTTATTCATTGTACAAGCGAGGGCTGCTTACTAGAATCAAAATCTTACATGTCTTGCTTGTCGAAAGAACTACTTTGAAATTAGCTTGTTTAAAATACTTTTAGTTGTTCTAAGTTTCAATTTAACGAATTGTTTTTCTGAAGACTGTATTTTTTACGCTGTGTGTTTTTTTACTGTGGATATTTTACGTCTATATTAAAGGATTTATTACGTCACTACATCTGTAATATGACGTCACGAAACACTAATTAACGAAGCTGTCGATACTAGCTTTCAGGCTGTGATAAAGTTGACCTCAACTAACATATCTTTTTTTACTTTTTACATTACTTTCACCTTTTCAAACCGTTTTTAGCACTGTGTTTATTTTATTTTTGTACTTTTTTAGCTTTTTAACGTTTTAGTTCTATTTTTATTGTCTTCTTTAACTAAAAAATTCTATAAATTTTTTTATAGACGATTTCAGTAGCTTTTTTATCTACCGTAGTTTCTGTAAATTTTCTAATTGGTAGTTATAGCTGTTATTTTTTTTTGCCTAATTTAACTTTCTGCGCTAACTGAATGAAAAATTTCCCAAAATTGTTTTCCGTCCTCTAACTTCACTTTTATTTTTTGCAGACAAGTACTTTCTCTTATAGTTACTTTTTAAAACTTTCAATGTCGTATAATTACTTAGAAGTTGTTTTTTTTTGTCGCAAATATTTAAATTTTTAATAAAGTTTGTAACAAGTACCTATTGTAGTTTTATATAACTACCGTTAGTAATATTTTAATAAGAAAATAAATTTAAAATATTTTTTAATTTCAGAGTAAAGTTTTAAATACAAAAGGAAGTATACTTTAAAAACACCCTAATCTTCTAATAATCTTTTTAGTTAAAAAACTTTACCGTAAGATATTAATGTTATGATTAATTTTTTACAATAGTTCTATTACAAAAATGTATAAATGTAGTTTTGTAAGTGTAATAGTAAACCGAGCAGAAGTTTTTATTCCACACAATACTAAAATATTAGTATTTCCTTAGTCATTTTTAATACCAAAAAACATGTCGTTAATTTCATTGTTATCTAAAAATAGTGCGTTAATAAATCTTGATGGCAAGCACAACTATTAGACTCATAAATAAAGAGTGTGCCTTTTTGAAACTTTCTAAATTGTGTAGAAAGTATTTAGAATACAGAAATGGAACTTCTTAACTTACCTTTATTTCGATACAATAATAATAAATTATATTAGATATACAGCTCTGAATAAAATTCCGTAAATTTTACGAAGTTTTAATATTATAAAACCTAGCATTATTTTCTACTTACAATGAAGGTTGATCGATAAAATAACATAATCACAACTCCTTAGGGTTACCGTACTACTTACATACTTTATTAATTAAAATTCTGCTAGTTTTAAAGTTCACTGATGAAGGACGGTTGTCCGAAATTAATTTGAACAAAAGTTGCAATAAACTGGTAGATTTTTAAACTATCGTTAATTTATTTTTGTATCTACTGATGCAGGGGAAAAATCACTAGTAAAAACAATTGACTTGTGTCCTGGACCGATTTGCGAATTATTTATAAATCTACTCTTAATTATAACGGAAGTTTTAGACTTATTAAGATAATAACATCAATTAATAACTTCAATTTTCTAGCTTATCAACTTATAAAGAACCATTTATTTAAAAGTATCAGATGAAACCAAATATTATGAGAGAAAATACTAAGTGTATGTGAAATCTGTGAGTTCTTTTCATTATAAACCCTTCAACTTTGTTTAACTTTCTACCATGTTGATAATTATTTTACTAGTTTTTTTACTAGATGTTGGTTGACTTTGTTATAAATATCGGATTAATTTATTTTTGAGCTTATTTGAATAACTAATTATTACACTTGTTCGTTGTACTGATGCATTGTGTATAAAATTAAGTATATAATTATTTACCTAATTACAATACAATAAAATGGACTTGGTTTGTTCTATTCAATAAATTTATTAACAGAAAATAGCTATTGAAAACTAAATAAACAAGAAAACTTTAACTTAGCACGACATAGTAAAACAGAATGTTAAACAAAAATGCTGTAAATCAGATAACTTAAGAAAGATAATCCGAAAAATTAGTTGAATTTGAATTAAGGATGCACTTAATCACTTTTTGTTGAAAACCTCCAAAATCAAAATTACAATCACTGTTACAAATATAATCGGAAGAACTAAAACTGCGAAAAACCTTATTAACAGTTTAAACGAATACAGCTAGAACAACGGACAAAGCGAGTCTCAGGTAGAAAGTAAATTCCTTTTCAAAGTTTAATGCGACCACTTCTTGACCAACAATCTTGTAATTAGTTTTCTTTTTATTGGGTGGTTTTGAAGCTGCAACATCAGAAAAACGTTTACCGATCAGCCTTAGTGGTAAAACTTCACCGGTAACACAGCTAGTGTTTTGATCATCAACTTTAGTCGGACTTCCAGTTCCAACTGCTGGTGGTGTTTCCTGAGAAGAATTTTCGTTCGCACAAGAACTCTTGGAACAGTGACCATTTTCAGATGGCTTAGCATACCGTGACATATTCAAAGAGTCCACCTCAACTACTGTCTTGTTCAACTTTGCATAGGAAATCGGTTTAGTTTGAAAACTAGCAGAGGATTCTGGACTGCTACTAGTCGATGGCTCAGCATCTTCAGAAGGGATATTATCAGCACTAGAAGTTGTTGATTTAATTTCCTGATGTTTATCTTTGAAAATTTCAAACCATATACTTTCAATTTGTTTTTCTATCTTGGAAATTTCTAACTTGTTCTTTTCAACAGAACCGTGAGTAAATTTAATAAAAGTTAATGTAGTCTCACCACGAACATATAAAATTTGAAAATCTATATAACTATCTATTTCTTTTTCCAAAATTAACTTTTTATTTCTTAATAGTTTGTATTTAATCAATCGTCCAGATCGTACTTGTTTACGAGATTTTTTAGTTTCAGCGTTCTCTAACTCATTACTTTCAATTAGATTGTTTCTGGCAACAGAAGGCAGGGCACTAGTTTTCGGGTCACTGTTCTCCAATGATTTGTTTTCATCATCGGATGCAGAACCTGGGTTGCTGGTGACATTTTGTATAACTGGATCGTTTTCAACAGCCACATTGTTTTCACTTTCAAAACTTTCATCAGATTTCAGTTGGTTTTCACCTGACATGACGAATTCAACGGGACTAGAAAGAGCTGCAAAAATATAATGTTATTAATTTAAAAGTGAAGATTTGAAAATGTTAAGTTAAATTTGACATTAAGAATACTTATTTTATTTAATTTAATTATGACACCTTTATTTAAATAAAAACCGATTTATAAATTTTTATAACTATAAGAAAATTAATATTATAACTGTTTATTTTCTCAGCTAGTTATATTGTAAAGAAATCTATTTTAGCTAAATTCCTATTAAAACTTATAGTGTTCAAGTTTAAGTATTAAGCTGTAGATATATATAAAAAAAATTATAAAGAAAATTAATTGGAATTCAAATAAAATAGAAAATATTAATAAATATTTTCTACTTCTTTTAAGTTTAAATAATTTAGGGTTTCTGTGTTTAACCAGTTAATAAATATTTTATATTAATGTAACTGATAATTACATTACACTCTATATAAATTTTATAAAAATCAGGGAAGCTAATAAAGCTACTACAATTATTAATCTCTAACAAGTTTTTTTAAACATTTTACAAAACAAAATACAAATGTTATAACTACTGTTTACACAACTAATTACAATATAAAATGTCTAGAAATATCTGTATTAAAAAGTTTACAAATACTCAAAGTTTTGTTCAGTTAATAATGTATTCTGGTATGAGTATTAACCTGTAAATCTCTGTATAAAACCTTAAACATTAAAACAATTGCATTGAATAATAAACTAATGAAAAAAATAATACCACAGCATCACATTTATAACCTTAGCTTGCTTAGATTTCTTAATGATATGTAGATATTAAGTACTTGTACTCAACTAAGTAATAGTCCTTAACACTTGTGTAAATTATCTAAAATATAAGATTATAAAAGCCAATTAAACTATTACTAATGTCAAACTTTAACAAGTTGTTTACAAAACGGACTTTTTCGGCATCATTAGTTTTATAATTTTCGAAGCTAAGTCTGTAATATACCGTTATTTACGATCTAATTCAATATAAAAACATTATAAATAAAATCTTAATAATTAAAAATAAATATTAGTAAGTATGGCTTCATTTTTTCTGATTTGAGCAAAATTAAAAATAAATGTATATACTTCAAAATAAATTTCACACATAACATAAAATGTTTTTTAAGTTTTTTAACATTCGTTGACTAAATTTTTCTTTTGATAAATATGTCAATGTTAATGTAATGTAAACTGGTTATTATTTTTTATTACTTTTTGTATCTAAACTAACATAATTAATATTGGATCTAATATTTGTTTTTAAACTTTTTATTTAACCGTGAATAAAACTGCATTTAAAAACTTAGGTTTAGTACGTTTTAGTAATATTTAATAGTTTTAGTAATATGTTGTTGGTATAAAAGTATATTTATTAATTTATAACATATATAACAAAATTATACAGTTTTTATAGTCTAACTACTAACTTATTAACTGTGTATATATATATTCTTTATTATTACAGCAAATTCTTGCACGTCTTTTAACATGATATTTTTTTCAGCTTTTATAGCTTCGATTTTTTCTTTCACTAAAAACTAACCACGTCATTTCAACTGTTCAGCGACTACATCAAAACAATAATATTTTACCATTTAATTTAATTTATCATTTAATATACATTACTTTACATTGTTTTATCCTAAAATATACTTTAATTATACTAATGTTTAATCCAGTATACTTTTGTTAGTAAAAATTGTAATTTTAGTTGTTAAATCAAATTCTTTTAACTTGTGTTTCAAACTTAAATATTTACTTACCAATTGCTAATATTCACTAGCACTATCTAAAAATTAAAAAAATCACTTTTTTAGTTTCTTAGTTATTTGATCTAAGGCATAATTTATTTTTTCTTTAAGTTTTAACCAAATGTTAACACAAACACTATTTTCAATTTTAATTGAAATTATCTGATTAAAACTTGTTAGTACTCGTTTAAACTTATAACTTGTTTTGTTATATAACCAACTTTTAGCTAATAATTAATATCTATTTACACTATTTTCTACCTGAATCAATTGCTTTTTTTCATTTTACCTATTTTTAATCTTGAGATTATTTAGACAGACACTACTGTTTATGAATTTGCAATTGTATTAATAAGTGAATTAAAAAGTAATTTAAACATTCTAGAACTAATATTTCATACTTACATTTGTTAAAGCTTTTTTTTTGATAGACATACCATCATTTATAAAAATCTTTATTAAAAAAAAATTAAATAAAACTGTATTTCTAAAAAAAAAAGTACGTGCTACCCCACTTTAAAAAACAAATAAAATATTAAAAAATAGTCAAAAATTCGTTTTGAAAACTTTTATTACTTGAAAAGTATTTTCCTAAGTTTTACTTTTAAAAGGTTTCTCATCTCATAAAATATGCTGAGCTAGTAGTAAAAATGCTTCAACCTGGAGTATTGAACTTAATCTAAATAGGTTTTGTTTTTAAGTAAATTTACACTCAAAGCTTTAACAATTGAAAACAATATTAGTTATTTCTAATACAGCTCATTTTTAAATTCATAAAAAAGTGTCTCAGGCAGGTTTTGAACCTTTCAGACTGAACCCAATTTGTAACTAGGTCGTCAGTTAACAGTTAATAGTTAACTGTCAAAAACACTTGTCCATTACAAATAATGTAAATGTTTTAATATTTTGCATTATGTTATATTTTTTCCACGCAATTGAACTTAAAATGCGTACGCTTTAGATAATAATAGCAATAAACAAACGCTGTTGGATAACTTTATTTATACACGAATTAAAAAAACATTGTAAAAAACTCAGTAGGTTTATAACACAGTCTAAATATGTTTGAAACCATTGAAAGTTCATTGTAGATTCATTTAATCGTTTATTGATGTACACCTGAAAAATTACTATCTTCAACCTTTTTGAAAAACTATTTTTATTAGTCAACGAAGTAAGAGTTATTAAAATAAGTTTTTTGATAATTGTGTTCTTAAAAACAATTTAACTAACTTCTAATGAAACTTTGTATCTTACACTAAAATAAATAAAACTAAAAAATTATGTTTTAAAATCAAATTTTAATTTATTAACAATAAAAAAGTTATAAAAATGCTTGTTTAATAAAACTAAACAATATGTTTAAAACTTTAACTTTTTATTAGAGGTATTAAAAAATAACTAAGTGATTAGCAAACCGAACAAAAAGCTGAGTAGACTTTTATAAAAGCTCTTTTAAGAAAATTTTAATTCAAAAAAGTATAATATTGTTTTACTAATTACAAAAACGTGAAAACTTTTTTTCATACTTTATTCAAAAAGTAAACTCGATATAAATATTTATTAGAATTGTAGTTAGATAAATCCTAAATAGATTTGATTAGTTTTACAATAAACTTAATTGATGTTTTTACAGTCTAGCAATAAACTGAAAAACCAACCAAGTAATTACGACGTCACAATGATTTAAACAAGCGGGTATGACGCTTGGGTGGCGATGCCGCAGTTGTTCTGCATATCACGTGACATCTTGATGTATCCCTTCTCACCCCAGGATGATCCCCAACTGTGAAAAAATTATTTTATTAGGAATTTACAGATATGAAAAACCTTTTATATTTTTACTTCTTGATAGTTTTTTGTTGTTAATCGCTTTATGTTTTTAACACAACAAGTCCTAATATATTTCTAAAACTATAAAACTACATATACTCAGTTTTCAGATTTATCTCACCTGTTCTTGACAATCCAAAAGTTTTTCCCGCTTTTTTCATCAGTATCATAACCAACAACAAGCACACCGTGGTCAAGTTGAATTGTGCTGCAGCTTTCTTCGTAGTACACACCTTTAAGTTAAACTTAGTAAGTTTAGGTTTCACTCCAAATATCCAAAGATTACTTTTTGATTTTTTTTAAACAGGCTTGTTACCCAAAATTTAAATCGGGTATCAAACTCTTCACAAGAACTTTAAATTTTGGTTTATTTTCTTTGTCAAACTGTAATCAGCATCAATTTTGTTTTAAATTATAAATCTGATTTGAGTAACCAGTCCTTGTTCTTTTACTTGAAATTTTTTAGCTACTTTCAGCACACATAATCTTTTTTTTTACTTTAATATTTAAAAAGTAGTTAGAGGAACACTTCTGCTTTAAAAATTGCTCAGTTTCACAATTTTTCATACAAACCTCCAGCGTACAATTGGAATGAAATGTGGGAAGCGTCGATGGCAACGGATATGGGTCCCACCTTGGCAACGGCATCCTGCAGGTCTGACTCAGAACCCTCAGGAATATCCACGCACCCCGTCAGGTTGGCAACCACCTTTGTTACGTCATACACGCATTGACCGTTCTGTTTGATCAAATAGTAACTTTATATACACCATATTTAAGTATAAGTCGCATTGCGTATTAGTGTTTAAGAATAAAACTATAGTTAGCAAATAAGTTTATAATTGAAAACATTTTTGAATAATGCTAATTTTAAAAAAGTTTAGCTTTTAGGCATAGGCTCTCTAGTTTCTTCATTAGAATATCAAAATGACCAACTAAAACATTTAAAGCATTTTTTGTTTGTTTATTGTTTTGTAGAACAAAAGAAGTTCAAATATAAACATTTTTTATATCTACTAGCTCACGCTCAAACTTTACATCATCTTTGAAACACTTATAGAATAACATACCACAGCATTGTACGGGTATTCTTCTTCGCTTTCAATTCCGTTCAACTTGATGTATTTGAATGCATCATCCATCATGCCTCCGAAACATCCCAAGTTGCCTGGTTGTATGTTGTTGTTAGTTTCAAAATAACTATCAATAGTAAATGTGTGTTTGTGCTTTGTTTGTAAACTGATTAGGTATTAATTTGTGCTTTATGAATACAACACGTTCATGTTTTACTTATGTTATTGTATTAAACAACAATTCAACGAAATAGTTGTTATATGTTCTTTTTGTGGTAACTAAATTGTGAAACAGATCACATCTGGTCACTAATGTTAATAATAAAGCTTAAAAGCGTGTTATCAATAAATACTATTTAATTTTATCCAAACTACCTTCATCGGCTGAGCAGTCAACTAGTTGCTGTTCTGACAAAGATAAAAGATTTCCTGTTTTCTTGAAATGTTGTCCTTCAAGAGAACCAGTCTGTAGATAAAGCAAAATATTATTCCGATTGACTTAAAAATTTTTTTTAATGCTTTTTAACATCTAAAGTTTTAATATCTAAGTTTTCATATAAAAATTAACAGTAACTTTTTTTAAACTACAAATCTAAGTGATATCTACCAAGTTGTTAACTTTTCAATGTGTCGTATGGTATCTGTTATTTTTAAGTAAAGATAGAAATTGTGGTTTAGATTTATATATAACAACTTATTTATGTTTTTAAAATGTCCTGTTTATTACCGCAAAAAAAGCTTTATCATTGCCACTATATGTATGAAACATTAAACAAAAAAATCAAACAAGAAAAGTAAATTCAATTGAAAAAAAAACATTTTTTTAACATAAAGCACAAGTTTTTAAAAGAAAAACCAATTTTACAGTTTTCTATTTTTACAAATAAATAAAACTAACAGTACTGAAAGCCCAGCAGGATCCGCACTGTCCCTGATCTTTCACGGGTGTGACGTACCCCTCGGCCGCCCAATTGACCTTTTTCGGGGTGGACATGTCCTTGCCGTCCCTCAAGTACACGTTGCTGCAGAAACCTTCGCCCCGAGAACGAGTTTTGGTGCCCAGCAACATCTGGCTCCATTCCTCAGTGTTCTGTGACGTCATAATAGGAAATAGCTAGTGTTTAAAAATAGTAGCCGTTTTCGTCTGCATATAACTTTTTCAAGAATCTATGTTTCCATAGAATTTTTTACAATATACTTTCAAGTTAGCCTGTTTATCTGTAGTTGTTACGACTTTTATATGATTAATAAATCTTTTAAACTTCAATTAATAACAAAATATTTTAAACAGTTGATTAACCGTATTTAAACATGCTTTGTTACTTTCTGAATGAACCGATTAACGTATTGTATCTAATTTATACACCTTAACAATTTATTTTTATTTTTAATAACTACTTCGTACTAACATTATGACGTCACACTAACCAGGTCTGCGTACTTGTTCATGTCCAACGTGTACGTGTGTCTTCCCTGCGCCGCCTCCATGTTGTGACGCGTCACGTAAACGAGGTTCTGCTGCCAGATTTCCTGCCTCCTCGCCTCCTCGTCGCCGCAGGAGTACTGTTTGCCTGTGTGGATTGAAGAAGAGGATGGTGAGAACAAAATAAATGTAATGGACTTACGATAAAAAACCTTTGTAAAAACAGCACTCAATATTGCATAAATATAATGGACAATGTTGGGTAGTAATAACAAGTACAACACCTTTCGTTAAATTTGAAGCTTTACTAGTAGTTGTTTATACATATAATATATATATATATATTTCATTGGGAAAATGCGATTTTGAAAATGATTAATTTTTTAAAATTGCATTTTCCTAATAAATTATTTAAAAGTCCTTCAAGCGGGCTCTGAAGAAAGTGATTAAGTTTAAATAAACACCTTATTTTCTATATATATATATACATATATGTATAAATATATATAACTTAAAAATTAAAGCATTAACCGTGCAAAAAATTCGTAACAGATTTCTAAAAGAGCTTGTTGTATGTATTATTCTAAAAAATCGTTTTATTTATAAATGATAAAACTGATTACAAACCGTGATAATCCTTCCATGAGTTCCACTCCTGTTCAAACAAGAAGCGTGCCTGGGTACAAGTGGCAAAAACCGCCAGTAATGTCAGTGTTAATTTCATTATAAGACAAGTTATAAAACCTATCTAAAATAAGTAAATATTTCGAAACGTACTCAATGAAATAAACCAAAAAAAAAAACAGTTTTAGTCTAAAAAAAAATTTTTTAAATACTAGTTATACTAATGAAACTTTTTTTGAAAGTTTAACAGTTAGTTTTAGACTAAATACTTTTAAATGTATTTTTGAACAACATTGCTACGAATCTTACTAAAATATATTCCATATTTTTAGTTCTTTAGATCGCCGAATCGACTACTTGTGTTTTCAAAATTTTTCGATTAGCTTTTATATATAAAAGTTAGTTTTAAATTATAGTGAATAGGCACAATTTTTTGTTTAGTTAGCTCATCAAATAAACAATTACTAAAATTAAACACATTTGAAAACAATACTTCAAAGAGTCAGGCCACACCAACGACCAATGAAATGATTTGAAATTGTTTTGACCGAGCTTGCAGCTATTGTTAAACACAGCTTGATGTTTGTTTTAGCTGCATAAAGCCAATTTCGGTATTAAAACGTGAATAGGCGATCGCTCGATTGTTGTTTAATTGTCTATAAAACTTGTTTATTGACTTTTAAAAATAAGCTTAGCTGTGTTTTTAATAAATTTAAACTTTTACTTTTATACTCACATAGAAAAATTAAGTTGTTGTTTATTCTAATTTTTCTAGTTTTCTGTATAAAAACTATTAATATGTACTCATAACCTTGTACTTGGTATTTTTAATGATTTATGCCTAGTTTGTAAATCTAAAAAAATGTTTTATAAAAAGTAAGTTCTACAACAAACGCAACGATAGTTTGTATACTTTTTATCTGTAAAAATTTATAAAAAGTAATTTTGGTATGATTGAAAATAACATTAACATTTTTTGAATGTTACCAAACTAAAGCGTAACAAAATTACGACTGCTACGCATACTTTCTACATAGTTTTGTTGATGCAATTTTAAGCAAAAAAATCAAAATACTTTTATTATTTAAAGAGAAGGGATGGTAAACATTTTTTGTCGCTGGGACAGACTTACAGAAAATGTCTAACAAGGACCGGACTCGCAATAAAACATTTTATTGTTTGAGGCGTCTTTTGAATAAATACTATAATACTTAACAATAAATTTTAATTGAGTGAATGTTTTAATTAGCATTAGTAAAAATAAACATCAAATAAAAATGTTTTTTATAAAAAACTCTAGTTTATTTGTAATGCACAAGTTATTATCAAGCTTAAAAACACTTTGCGGACTAAATGTTGCCCAATCGCAATCTAAAACGGACTAAATTTATAAATCTTAAAGAAGACTTGATAAAACATTTTTCAATGTGAGATTATAAATATAAGTTTTTTTTTAAGTTTCTTTTTTAATTTTTACAACTTTTAAATTTAAACGACAAGGTTTTTTTGTTTTATTTTTTACTAGATAATGGTCCGAAGTGTTTACTGATTTTTTTATTCCAGCATAAATTTAATTTAGTTTCAAGCTTTAATAACAGAAACAAAAGTTTCTTAATTCAAATTATAAAGCTAAATAACTTTAAGAAGAAAATATACAAAAAATCTAATTATAAAACACCTGCAGAAACAAGTGTTTTTCCCCAAATATAAAATCAAAAACAAAAAAGCTTAAAACTTATTACTTTTAGCGTATCAATTTTTTTCTTATAAGTTAAAAAGCATTTAAGTAAAAACTTGTTTTAAGCTTGTTAATGTTTATGTTATAAATTAGTTTCAAACTTGAGCTTCTATAAATTAATGACCTAAGATTGAAGTCACAAAACTAATTAAAACAAAAAAAAACACTGATAAGTAATAAGTTACAGTAGTGAAAGTACTTTGAACTAGTTTAAGTATCTAAATAAAAATATGTTTTAAACCAAAACAAGTTTTCTATACTGTTTTAGCGAATGGAGTTTTAACTTTGAAAAACTTAGTATTTAATAACTTTTTTGTAGTAAAAATAATGTCTTCTTCAAATAAGTGGATAAAAAAAATAACACTTTTTAATAATTTTCCTTCAAAATTGATCTTGTGCAGTCTTTTTTAATTCTTACAGTACAATTTTTATTTAATCTGAATATTAGGATAGTAGATACAGTAGGCCATTAAAATTAGTATAGTTTAATTATGATTTCGAATAAATTGTTTTTAATCGATATTGAATTCATAGTAAAAATTTATTATCGGATTAGCAAGTTATAACCAAAAAATTATTTACATAGTAGGTACTTAAAATTAATGTTTTTAAAAACTGTTAAAAAAATACTTCACATACTTTTGAAACTAAATCAAAGACCTTTGCTACAGATATAAAGTAACTATATCAAATTTATTTTCTTAGTCGTCTACTCTAAGTCAACAAGGTCGTAAAAAGTGACTTCTTAGTGATAAAATTTTGAAGTTTATAATTCTTTTAAAGTTTAATATGTTATTACCGAACACAAACTTATTATAAAATTATACTCAAGTAATCTAGTTAGTCGAAACTTATCTAGTTTAGTTAATGTATTTTTGTACATAAAACTACCATAGTTTTGTTTCCACTATAATTTAAACCAATTTGAGAAAATTAAGAAAGATATATAAACTTTATACCTGTTTCTACAAATATATATGTAAAAGCATGTTTTTATAAATTTATATTTAAAATAGCGGAAGTTTGCGATCCTTGTTAATGATATCACTGTAGGAGCGGCAAAAAAAAGTTAACAAGCAAAAAGCTACTGCTAGTAAAATTAACAATGTTGCAAATACTTTAAGCAAAAACTAATAAATAAGATCATTATGAGTAACACTAAATGTAAAAAAATGTTTCAAACATCTAAATTTGTAGCAAGTAGTTTTTGTTTGTAAATAGCTGTTTATCGCAATTTTTACGAGAATCTGTTTTATAAATCAAACATTGTTTTTTAGGTATTGTTGAAGTTTTTAAGATGAAGTTGTGGACAACTAAATAGGCCAAATAGGTCATCATTAGTACTTTGTTTGTCTACATTTTAAGAACTATACTTACGCTTAATATATATATTATAGTAAACAGTAAAAAATAAGTTTCTATCAAAATGCTTTGATTTGATTCGAACTATTGTTTTAAGTAATACAGCTTTAATAAATCGTAAAATGATTAAATTTAAGTTTTTGCTCAGTACGTTTTTATATAACAAAATAGTTCGTTTTTGAAATATGAATAAAACAAATTGTTTTTTGTTTTAATTTTATGTTAAAATATAATAATTAGAAAAATATAACATATTGTTGTAATATAACAGCTTGACAACGTTTAGTAGATGTTAAGTATAAAAATTTAATAACGAAACACATCCCAATGAAGTTAACTAATGAAAGAGAGTGTTTTTGTAAAATACGTCGGCTAAAGTTTTCTAAAGATATTTTAAAATGTTTTATTTTTGTATTGTGCAAAAATGTTCATTTTTGCTTAATTATAAAGTACTAATATTAAGGTTTTTTTTAGTATTTATCAGGGGCGTAGCGTGGGGAGGGACACTGGCGCATGCGTGCCACCCAAAAAAAGAAAAATTTAAAAAATAATGTAATATCTTTATTCTTATAGTTTATTTTTTCTGCTTAATTTGCCTTTTTTCAACTATGTTTATTTAGTATTCAAAAAGTTAAACGAAATTTTGAATACCAATTAGTGACAAGTTAGGAAAGTACATGTTATTACTCAATATACTGATTCGGTGCGTAATTGCAAATGCGCACCGATGTTGATGAAATACTATTTATATATATATTTCTTAAATTTTTACGAAAAATAACATAATCTGTGAAAGTTTACTAGGAGAACGACAAAAAAAGTGAAAAAATATTTTTTTCAAATAATAAAATTAATCAAACTACTTATTGAAGAAAACTTTGAAACATTTTAATTATGAAAAAATTATTGTTATTTTAAACTGTGTGATTTCTTTTACAAAAAAAAAAATTCATTAAATCAAAAACATATGAAGTTGCGTCAACTGGCATAGTTTCTGTTTTAGAAGGAATTTTTAAATTAGGTTTAAAGCTGTAGTTTTTATCTGAAAATCACAATAATTTTGTAATAATGAAAACGTTAAGTGGTTTAAGCAAAAGTTTCATCTATACATATAACAAGTTTTTAAGAAGTTATTTTAGAATACTTTTAAACCAATGTGTTGATAAACAAGACTGTTTTTGTTGAAAGTTATACTCATGTGTTAAACAAAAATAGTTTAATTTAGCAACAAAGTTTAAACTTTAAAAGTTTAAAGGTTAAAGTCAAAACAATTAAAAAACTATTATAACTTTATACATACATAACTTTTAATTTACAAACCTGGCACATTAAATGTTTATCAAAAGTTTAAAATGTTTTTTAACAAAAACTTTATAAAGCTGTTAAGCTGCAAACTTCAAAATAAACTACGTAAAAACATTAATAATCTGATTATATGTATTGTTTTTTTTATTCAAACTTAAGCATAGTGTCAGCTGAAAAGTACAAACTTTTCTTCTCGAATATAAAAACACTAAAGTGAATGAAACTAAAAACAAATTTATTAATTGCATTAACTGTTTCGAATAAAAAACTTATTTTAAAAATTTATGTTTACAGTTTTTCCAATTACTAAAAGTTTAAGATATGTATAAAAAGATATCAATAAAAACAATGATTTTAAACTGTTTTAAAGTTTATAAAATTTTATAATTCAAAGTTTAATCGAAAACTCCACTTATCAACTATATTTTATGAAAAAGTAAAACAAGAGGTTTAAAACATTATTAAAGTAGTTTCAGTAATATTTTCTTGAAGTTATTGCTTTATTTTATCTTAGTTTATATCTAGGCACAAAAAATAGACCTGTCAAAAATATTTGATTAAATGTCTAGTTATCCGTTTGTTTAGATAAAAAAATTTAATAAACAAAGATGCGTTTCCATTACTCTAACGTTAAAATGTTTGCCAAAGTAAAGATTCAGTCAACAAGCGTAAATAAAATTAAAAGAATTTTATGTTCTGTGTAAAAATTACAAAAATAAAACTATATTTAGTTTTACTTTTAGTATGACGTTTTGCTCAAGTCCGAAGAAATGAAATAATACTTACTTCTGTTTCTTTTTTAATTTTCTTTTAACATGTTGTCTAGTTTATACTTATTTAATTAGTTCGTATTTAACGATATATTTTAGACTTAGCTTAGGAGGTTAAACTATTATTGATTCTGAAAAAGTCCGTTTTGTAAGCAACTTATTAGAGTTTCATGTTAATACTAGTTTTATTACCTTTTCTAACTTAATTTATTAAGAATTTCGCATTAATATTAAGTAATTATTAACTTGTTTAGTATAAGTATTAAACATCTCTATAGTTTTAAGAAAGCAAACCAAGAAAAGTTAATATATTTTTAGTTATACAATTATGGTTTTTCATATTTTTTTTTACTTAAAATAATTTTTGTGTTATGATTTTAGATATAAATTAATAATTATACTCAAATATTTTGTTTAACTGAACAGTTTTTTAAAATTTCTTAAACCTTTCAACACATATATACTTTAACATTTCATATTGTAAATAGTTGTAAAATAAAGTTTATAACATTAATACTTTCTTTTCTTGAAAGTTGTTAAAAACTTATAAAGAGTTAAACAATAGTAATAGTTTTATTACCTTGCCTAGTTAAAAAAAATAAAGTTGTTTTGGAATTTAATGTAATTAACGATAACATAAATACTAAGTATTTATTAAGTTATTGTATATAGAAATTCAATAATTTAAGCGCTAAATCAACTAGAATGCGTTTATAAACAGATTTTAATTAATTATGTTTTAGTTACAATGGATTTTCATGTTCATATATTTATATAGATCTACTGATCACTATTTAAACATGAGTAATTTTTTGTTAATTTAAACTATGTTTAAATTACTGGTAGGTATTTTGAACAAAATGAATTTCTTTACATTATAACTTATTGTGAAAAAAAAAAAAACCGGATTTATCATTTATTTTCTTCTAGTCATAAAAAGTAAGCTATAGGTCTCTCAATCAAGTTACCTTAAGTTAGAGCTAACTTTTCGTTTTCAAGTCTTCACTTTTTTAAAGTTTTAATTTTAATTTTTGCAGCTCTTTGTAGTCCAGTTGAAGTCGTCATGTCAGGTGAAAAGCAACTGAAATCTGATGAAAGTTTTGAAAGTGAAAACAATGTGGTTGTTGAAAACGATCCAGTTGTACAAAATGTCACAAGCAACCCAGGTTCTGCATCCGATGATGGAAACAAATCATTGGAGAATAGTGATCCGCAAACTAGTGCCCTGCCTTCTGTTGCCAGAAACAATCCAATTGAAAGTAATGAGTTAGAGAACGCTGAAACTAAAGAATACGGCGAACCAGTACCAGCTGGACGTTCGTTTGAATACACCTCAGCTGTGTCCGAGTTAGAAAAGAAAATGATAATACTGGAAAATCAGATAGAAACATTTGTGGCTACGAAACCTCATGGTGTGATTGATTCAGTTCGTATTAGAAATAAAGAAATAAAAAATGCCAAACTAGAAGCTGAATTTAAAATTATTCAGTTGAATCTTGCTGAAATAAAACTTGAACTCAAAAAAACTTCTAGTACTGATGATTTCCCTTCTAAAGATGCTGAGCCATCGACTTATAGCAATTCGGAGTTCCCTGCTGATCTTCATGCTAAACCGGTTGATCTATCAACTATATCTGGTATACACCGTCAACGGAAAGCGGTAATTTTCGAAATGGACAAGAAAATAGCGGAGTTGGACACTTTAAATTCGCCACGACCTGTAAAAAACATCCCCTCCGAAAATTGTCACAGCTCCAAGAGTTCTTATGCGAACTCTCCTTTCAAAACACCACCTACAGTTGAAAGTCCGACTAAAGTTCATGATCAAAACACCAGCTGTGTGACCGGTACACTTTTACTACCAAGGCTGATCGGTGGACGTTTTTCTGATGTTGCAGCTTTAAGACAAGTTAATAAAAACGCAAACTTCAAAAATGAATTTACTTTCTACCTAAGACTCGCTTTGTTCGTTGTTCTAGTTGTATTAGTTTATACTATTAATAAGGTTTTTTGTAACTTTTTACTAACGATTGTGTTTTTAATAGTGTTTGAAATATTAATTTTGGAGGTTTTGATTTACAACAAAAAGTGATTGAGTGCATCCTGTTGATTTTTCTAGTTGATTTTTCTTAAGTTATACGATTTACAGCAATTCTGTTAAAAAATGTAATTCTGTTTTACCATGTTATGCTATGTTAAAAGTTATTTTGTTTATTTTGTGTTTAATAGCTTATTTTTGTTAATAAAAAGAATAGTCTATGCTATTGTATTATATTTGAGTATAAAATAGAATAAATACATTTGCGTTTTGCAATTTTTTAATAAAAGTTAAAATAGAAAATAATTTAGGCTCACTTAAATATCAGTACATCACTAAATGTAGTATAGTCAAACATAAATAAACTTTCTACGTTAATAAAATTATAAATTTATATGTGTATATTTACAAATGGTTAATTGTGAAAAGAACTTGCAGGTTTTTTATGTTTAGTATATTCTTAATATTTTGATTGTATCATCGGATACATTTAAATAAACAGCTCTTTAAATTTAACTAATATTAAAAATTTACGATAGTGATTAAACTCCATTAATTAAAAACTAATTTCAGAATACTGAATTAATACCTTGTTTACTGAATTAAATAAATTGAAAAAAAAAAAAAAAATATATAATAGTAGAAAAATAAACTCCAATGACTGTAACTTTTCTTTTTCTAAGTCAACCTACATTGTTAGTGGAGAAGAATGCCAAGTTTTTATTACTAAAAAAATCAGTAAAATCCTTGGATTAAATTCAGAGCTGTATATTTAATGGTATTAACAATTATTGAACCGAATTGAAGATTAGTTAAGCTTCAGTGTTCCATATACACAATTTAGAAAGTTAAAAATATGCATTACTTATATATGAGTATAATAATTGTGCCTGCTATCTAAATTTATCAATACAGTAACCTCTCACATCTTTACGCACTCGTGACGTTACGCACTCGTTTATTTACGCATTTTAAAATTCTGAAAAGTTGAACTTTTTTTTTAATAATTTTGTACAAATTAGATTTATTCTATAGTTTTAATGTAAAATATACTTTTAAATGCTAAAAAACATCTCATAAAATCATTTATAATATTTCTAAAATACAATGTAAAACAAATTTATCCTTATGTGGGCAAAGGTCAAATTAAAAAAAGTTGTAGTAACGTAAACAACTTTTATTAAACATTTTTCTGATATTTCATATATTTTTGTTTAAAAGAAGAAATCCATTACAGCACCAAATGCATATTTTTGTAAAAGGCTATAGAAAAAAAATATTTTAATAAAGACACCACACCATATCTTAATTATAAATTAAACAAGATAGGTAGAATAGCTAAAATATAATTCTAAGTATCAAAAAAGTAATATATAAATAAAGATAGAGTAAATCAAAGTATTATTAAAATAAGTAAAATTTTTCTAGAAGTATTATTATGTTATATAAATTCAAATCCTTTTACTTTAAAACTCTTAGTTTTAATAGGAACTTTACAAAAATAGATATATTTACACTATAAATAGTTGTGAATAAAAGAAGTTACGCTATTAATTTTTTCAAGTTATAAAATTTTATAATTCGACTTTTACTAAAATAAAGGTCTCATAATAAAGTTATACGAAATCACTTTTCTTGTAGTCAAAGTTAACTTTTTGTTTTCAAATCTTCACTTTTTTATGTTATAGTATTTTTTTACAGCTCTTTCTAGTCCATTCGAAGTCGTCATGTCAGGTGAAAACCAACTGAAATCTGCTGAAAGTTTTGAAAGTGAAAACAATATGGCTGTTGAAAACGATCCAGTTGTACAAAATGTAATCAGCAACCCAGGTTCTGCATCCGATGATGGAAACAAATCATTTGAGAATAGTGACCCACAAGTTAGTGCCCTGCCTTCTGATGCCAGAGATAATCCAATTGATAGTAATAAATTACTAATTTCTGAAAATAAAAAATCCGTTGAACTAGAACTAGCTGGACTATTCCTTGAATACTCATCAGTTGTGTCCAGATGTGAAAAAAAAAAGAAAATGTTTGAAGAGGAAATAGAAATATCTATCAATGCTGCAAAACCTCCTGGTGAGATTGATTTAGATCTTATTAAAAAGAAAAAGATTGAAATAGCAGAAATAGAAGCTAGAATTAAAATGATTCAGTTGAATCTTGCTGAATATATTTTTTCTTTAAAAGAGAGTTATAAACAAACTACAGTAACAAGTTCCAGTGTTGATGACACCCCTTCTGAAGATGCTGAGCCATCGATTAGTATCAATCTAGAACTCCCTGCTAATTTTCCAAACATATCGATTTCATCTTACTCCGATCTACACTATCAACGAGAAGCGGTAAGTGAAGAGTTGCTCAAGAAAATAGCGGAGATAGACACATTAAAATTGTCACGACTTGTGAAAAATATCCCACCTGAAAATAGTCACTGTTCTAAGAATTCTTATCTGAACGAAAGTTCTTCTCCGGAAACACCACCTGCAGTTGGAAGCCCGACTAAAATTGATGATCAAAACACCAGCTGTGTTAACCGTTCTAAAGAGAAACATCAACAAACTGAAACAACATCTTCTAGTGTTAAAAATATCCCTTCAAAAGATACTGAACTATCGACTATAAGCGATCAAAAATTCTCTGCTGACTATAAAACTAAATTGGCTTATCAATCATCTCCCTCAGATACATATCGTCAACAGAAAGCGGTAACTGCAGAGTTGGACAAGATAGTAGTTGAGGTGGACTCTTTGAATAAGCCACATCATGCTTACTCGTCTAAAAATAGTAACTGTTCCAAGAGTTCTTGTGTGAACGAAAATTCTTCTCAGGGAACACCATCCGCAGTTGGAAGTCCGACTAAAGTTGATGATCAAAACACCAGCCGTGTTACCGGTAAAAATTTACCAACGAGACTGATCGGTAAACGTTTTTCTGATGTTGCAGCTTCAAGACCTCCCAAGAAAAACCAAATCTTCGAAAATAAATTTGCTTCTACCTAAGACTCGCTTTGTCCGATGTTCTAGCTGTATTTGTTTATACTGTTAATAAAGTTTCTCACGGTTTTTGTACTTCCGATTGTATTTGTAATAGTGATTATAATTTTGATTTTGAAGGTTTACAACGAAAAGTGATTGAGTGTATCTTTAATTCAAATGCAACTAATTAATTGGATCATTTTTCTTAAGTTGACTGATATATAGCAGTTTTGTTTAAAAACGTTATTCTGTTTTACCATGTTATGCTATGTTAAAATTTGTCTTATTTATTTTATGTTTAATAGCTAATTCCTGTCAATTAAATGAATAGAGCAAACCAAGTTTATGCTATTGTACAATAATTGAGTATATAATATAGTAAATACATTTGCGTTCTACAAATTATTTTTACCTAAGTAAAAATAACTTAGACACACTTAAATATCAGTACAACTACTAAATGTAGTATTTCAAACATTAATAAAATATAATCCGTAGATTTTCTTTGTTTAACTTTCTACGTTAGTTAAATTATAAATTAATATGGGTATAATTATAAATGTTTCTTAGAGAAAAGAACTTGCAAGTTTTTTATGTTTAGCATTTTCTAAATATTTTGATTGTTTCATCGGATACATTTTAATAAACAGTATTTTAATTAAACTAAGATTAAAAATATACGATAGTGAATAAACTCCATTAAACTAAAACTAATTTCAGAATAGTGAAGCTTTAAATAAAGCAACACTCTAAAATTATAAAAAATTTACTTTGTTTACTGGATCAGGTTAATTAAAAAAATAAAAGTTATATAGCAGAAAAATAAACGTCAATGAGTTGTGACTTTGGTTCTTCATTTAAATCAACCTTCATTGTAAGTGGAAAAGATTGCCAAGTTTTTATTACTTAAAAATCAGTACAATCACTGATTAGATTCAGAGCTGTATGTTTAATGGTATTTGCATTTGTTGAACCGAATTGAAGTTAGTTATAAGGCTTAACTTCAGTGTTCCTTTTACAAAGTTTAGAAAGTTTCAAACATGCACTACTTATATATGAGTCTATTAGTCGCTATCTGAACTTATCAATACACAATGTTAAAATTACTGAGTTACTTTTTGTATAGACTATATGCACAATGAAATTAACGATATGTATTTTTGTATTAAAAAAGACTAAGGCAATATTAAAATTTTAGTATTGTATGAAGTTAAAAAGCTTTTTGTTTACTATTACACTCAAATAAACTTTTTAATTTTTTTTTAACCTCCTCAAAAATATTTTTTTTTTTAACCTCCTCAAAAATAATTTTTTTTTTAGTTGTTAAAAAATTATCATAATACTAATAAATTTATAAGATAAAGTCTTACAACTAAAAAATTTATCCTGCAAAAAAATTGGAAAATATTTCATTCATTTTGTTTTAATAAATCGATAAGTTTTAAAAGATTCGGGTGTTTTTAAAAGTGTACTTCTTTTTATATTCTAAACTTTACTCTGAAATAAATTGAAATAAAACTCAACAATAGTTATAAAAAACAACAATAGGTACTTGTTACAAACTTTATTAAAAATTCTTTGAAGCATTGCGACAAAAAAAAAATGCAATTTCTAAGTAATTATACGAAAACTGAAAGTTTTAAAAAGTAACTATAAGAGAAAGTATTTGTCTTATATTTATTTTATTTTAGTTATAAGACACAAAGTTTCATTAGAAGTTTGTTAACATATTTAAAAAAATTTAAAATTACTGAAAAACTTGTTTAATAACTCTTATTTTATTGAAAAATTAAAATAGTTTTTTAAGCAGCTTGAAGATAGTAATTTTTCAGGTGTACATGTACAAACGATCAAATGAACCTCAATGAAATTTCAATGGTTTCAAATAAAGTTTGACTTTTTTTATAAACCTAATGATTTTTTAAATTTAAATTCGTGTGTAAATAAAATTATTCAATTGCGTTTATTTATTGTTATTATTGTTATAGTTGGTGAGCAGTTTAAAATGCGTTTCACTAAAACCTATACTATTCAGAAAAACATAATTATTTTAAGTTTAGTTGCGTGGAAAAAACGTAGTTAAAGATATTAAAATAATTACATAACTTGTAATAGACTAGTGTTTTAGGCAAATAACTATAAGACTAATTGGGTTCAGTCTGAATGATTCGAAATCTGCCGAAGACGTTTTTTTATGAATTTAGACTGTAATGAAATGAACTGTAATAGAAATATCGAATATTGTTTTCTATTGTTAAAACTTTAAATTTAAATTAACTAAAAAAACAAAACCTATAAACATTAAGTTCAATATTCCAGGTTTGAGCATTTTAAATACTAGTTCAGCATGTATTACAATATGAAAAATTTTTATAAATAAGTTAAGGGATATACCTGTCAATAAATAAAAAACTTTAGTCCATATTTTAACAACTTTTTTGTCTTTTGTTTTATTTTCAAAGTGGGGTAGCACATACTCTACTTGTTTAGAACTACAGTTTTATTGAAAGATGTTTTTAATAATGACTTTTATAAATTATGAAAGTGTTTACTAAAGTGTTTAAACATTTGTTTGTTAGAGCTTTAACAAATGTAAGAATTAAAAATGTTAATTTGAAAATGTTTTTGGAACATTGAACTTTATTAATCAATACAGTTTCAATGTTAAAACAGTAGTGTCTGGCTAAATAATCTCAAGAGTATAAATAAGTAAAATGGAAAAATAAACAATTGTTTCATGTAAAAAATAGTGTAATTATATGTTAATTGTTGTCTTAAAAATTAATATAAAACAAAACAAATTATAAGTTAGAACGGAGTACTAAAAAGTTTTAATCAGATAATGTCAATTAAATAGTCGTTTGTGCTAAAACTTGGTTAAAACGTTATGACAAAATAAATTATAAGTTAGAGAAAAGATTAGAAAAATAAAAAACTAGACAACTGAGTTTTTTATATCTTTTGATATTGCTAGTGAATATTAACAACTGGTGAATAAACGTTTAAGTTTCAAACACAAGTTAAAAGAATTTGATTTAACCGTTAAAACTACAAATTTTACCACTAAAAATTTACTAGATTAAACTTTAGTATAGTTAAAGTATATTTAAGGATAAAACAATGTAAAGTATTATATGTTAAATGATAAATTAAATTGACGTGGTTAGTTTTTAGTGAAAAAAAAAATCGAAGCTTTGAGAGCTAAAAAAACCCAATAAAAAGCGTGCAAGAATTTGATTTAATAAAATAGCAGAGTTATTAAGTGTAGTTAGAATATAAAAGTTGTATCACTTGGTTGTAATACTTATAATATAATAAATATTCATTTATACCAACAACAACAGTTAGATATAACTATAACGTACTAAACCTAAGTTTTTAAATGCAGTACTCAGGGTTAAATTAAAAGTTTATTAAATAGTATTAGATTACATGTTAAATGTCGGTTAGTTTAAATACAAAAATTGTATTTAAATAATGATCAGTTTACATTACACTAACATTAACATATTTACCAAAAAATAACTTTAATCAACGAGAGTTGGAAAATTTTAAAAGTTTTTATGTTATGTGTGAAATTAAAATATATATATATACATTTTTAGTATAATATTTTCCTTGAAGAAATGAAGTCATACTTACTAATGTTTATATTAAAATTTTGAGCTTTTATTTTAAATGTTGTATAGTTAATACTTACTGATTTATATCGTAAGTTTTAAAACTAAAGTTTCTGAAAAAGTCAATTTCGTGAACAACTTGTTAGAGTTTCATGTTAATAGTAGTTTCATGGCTTTTATAATTTTGTGTCATTGATAATTTACACAAATATTAAGCAATTAACTTGTTGAGTGTAAGTACGTAATATCTACATAGCATTAAGAAAACTAATCAAGCAAAGGATATAAATACTACGTTATAATAGCATGTTTTTTCATTAGTTTTTTTCAATGAAATTTGATTTTATATTAAAACTTTAGACATAAATTTACAGGATAATACTCCTACCCGAGTACTTTTTTTTCAACTAAACAAAACTTTTATTATATTTAAAGCTTTATTTAACAATATTTCTTTACATTTTTTAGTGTAATTAGTTGTGAAAATAAGATTTATAACATTTGATTTTTTTTTGTTTTAGATTAAAAATTGTTAGTTCAATAGTAGTAGTTTTATCTTCCTTGGTTTTTATAAAATTAGTTTAGTGTTTAATGTAATTAGCTGATACATAAATACTAAGTTTTTTTACTTGTTTAATAAAGAAACTAAATAGTTTACACACTAAAATAAATCTAGCAAGGGTTTCTAAATGTTGTTTTAGTAGAATGATTGATTACTATTTTTACTTGAAATGAACTTTCATGTTAATTTGTTAGATACAAATCTGCAGCTTAATACTTACACTTCTATAATATTTTTTCAATTGAAATACATTATTTTATTTCTAATAGATATTTTGCAAAAAGATATTTCTTTACAAATTAGACAGTTCAGAAAAAAGTGGTTCTGCTTTTAATTTCCTTAATTTTGTAAAATGTAGGCTTTTACTTAGTTATAGGTCTCATAAACAAAATACTGACTTTATTTTATGTTAACTTTTCGTTTTCAATTTTTCACTTTTTAAAAATTATAACATGTTATTTTTGCAGCTCTTTGTAGTTGAGTTCGTCATGTCAGGTGAAAACCAACTGAAATCTGCTGAAAGTTTTGAAAGTGAAAACAATGTGGCTGTTGAAAACGATCCAGTTGTACAAAATGTCACCAGCAACCCAGGTTCTGCATCCGATGATGAAAACAAATCATTTGAGAATAGTGACCCGCAAACTAGCGCCCTGCCTTCTGATACCGGAGACAATCCAATTGAAAGTAATGAATTACAGATTGCTGTAAAATCCGGTAGACTAGTACCATCTCGACGTAAACATCCTAAAATATCACCAGTTGTGTTTAGTCTTGAATGGATAAAGTTAACATTGTTGAACGAAATAGACAGATATAGGGAGATTGAAAATATTTATGCTCATGGTGAGATTATATCAAATTCTATTAGACTGACTTTCGGTTCTGTTGAAAAGAATCAGTTAGAAATTGACACGATAGAAAAACAAATTAAAAGGATAAAGTTGGCACATGCTAATCAAAATTCTGATCCAAAAGCGATACATCAACAAACAGGATCCGAAGATTTAGTTCCTGATAATATCAATTCTGATGATCGTGATCCATCGACTAGTAGCAATCCAGATTTCTCTGCTGACTTACAAACTAAACCGAACAATTCTGCTATAAATCGTCATCAGAAAGCGGTGATGGCTGAGGTGCAGAATAATGTAACAGAGGTGGACACTTTAAATTTACCACAGCATAATAACCCATCTGAAAATGGTCAGAGTTCCAAGAGTTCTCTTGTCAACTCTCCTTTCAAAACACCACCCGCAGTTGGAAGCCCGACTAAAGTTGATGATCAAAACACCAGCCGTGTTACTGATGAAGTTTTACCGCCAAGGCCGATCGGTGAACGTTTTTCTGATGTTGCACCTTCAAGACAACCCAAGAAAAACGCAAACTTCGAAAACGAATTCACTTTCTACTTAAGACTCGCTTTGTCCGTTGTTCTAGCTGTATTCGTTTATACTGTTAATAAGGTTTTTCACATTTTTGTTACTTCCGATTGTATTTGTAAAAGTGATTGTAGTTTTGATTTTGGAGGTTTTCAACAAAAAGTGATTGAGTGCATCCTTAAATAGAATGCAACTAAATTTTTGATTTATTATTCTAAGTTATACGATTTACAGCGATTTTGTTGAAAAAACTTTATTCTGTTTTACCACGTTGTGCTATGTTAAAATCATTTTGTTTGTTTTGTGTTTAATAGCTAATTTCTGTCAATAAAATGAATAGAACAAACCAAGTATACGCTATTGTACAATAATTGAGTATGTAATATAGCATTTACGTTCTACAAATTCTTTTTACTAAGTAAAAATAACTTAAGCTTCTTTAAATATCAGTACAACCACTAAATGTAGTATGCCAAACATTAATAAAATATAATCCGATAACTTTCTACTTTTATTAAATCAGATTATAGATGGTTAATAATGAAAAGAACATGCAGGATTTATTCTATGTTTAGTTTTTTCTTAATATTTTGATTGTTTCATCGGATATACTTAGTTAAAATAAAAAAGCTGTTTATTTAAGTATATAGTATATGTAATTCAAGATCTTTTTTTAGAATGTTACTAGCCCATTTTGGGCAATAAATCAATGTCAAATGTTTGTAAAGGTCATCTTGAGAGCATGTAAGACCTTTTTATATTAGTTGATGGATATCTTTAAAGGTTGAAGAGCTGCTCCAGATAGGTGGAATATGTCTGGCAAACATGGGGTCATACTTAAGATTTCTTGTTTAAAACAGATTTAACTAGATGGTTTGCCAGCTTTTACGTACGTCATTTATTGGCCAGATTCCGATAATAATCTCAAATTGTGTTTGATCATCAAAAATTCCTTGGCTTTTGCATTGAACCTCGAAGAGGCTCAATTCCTCTCTTGGCTTTTCCCCTGAAATTTTTCTGAATGCTTTATCAGAAATGCTATTTGATAGCCTCGAATTAACTGTTTGCTGGAAGTGTTGATTTCTGGGTATCGGATTGTGGTTGCCAAAAATGTTGTTGGTGTTAAGTTGGGTTGTTATGCGTTCGTGGACAGGATTTTGGTTTATTGTCTTTTGGAGGTTGTCAGTTTGCCTTTGTAACTGTGCAATCGACTGGTTATTATCTTGTGGTTGACTTCCATTTCTTTCATTTGATTGGTCAACGTTTAAAATTGAATTGTAATTGCTCGGTATTGTGCAAGATTTGGACGCATGGCTTGATAATGGAATTGGTGTCTGGATTTTGTTGGTAGGTAATGTCGATACCGCCTCTGTTGTCATTGTTGGTTGTGTTTTTTCAGGATCTGTGAAATTTATATGTGAATTAAGATTATTAACTGTACTTACCTCGGTATTTGTAGGGATATTGGATGATTGAGAATTCTGTATAAAAATTGTTTTTAAAATAGTATTAAATCTATCTTCTACTAGTTTGTTACTATTTTCTACTAATTTAGTTCAATTCGATTTTTTTTAGTGTTGTCTTCAGTGGTTGGCGGATGTTCGCTTCGGAAGACGCCATTATTGTTACCCAGACTAAGAGCCTCACTGATTTCCTTCGAAATTGCCTCGATCTCAGGCTCAACAATTTCATCAGATTCCAGGTTAGCAGTAGTCTCGGAAAAACTTATTTCGGTGCGAGAACGGGTTCGCGGCGCTTATAAGACTAATGCCTTTTTTAAAGGTTTAAGGACATAACTATTTAATTTATTTAACTAAATATAATGAAACTAAGTAATGTTGGTTTATTATGTACAAATAAACGCAATGACAACACACAATAAGTATAGACACTTAAAGTTAACAATTAGAAGGAAAACGTGCTCTGGATTCCCTCCTTGACGTGTCACTGGTCTCCTGTCGCTCAGTTTCTGGCACTCGACTTAGATCCGTCTCGTTTACAGAATCTTGATGAACGTTGCGTGGTCTGTTTTCTTTTCCTTTCCGTGATCGGAGCGTGGCGGTAAAATACGATATTAAATAGACACGACGATATAATATGTATAAATATTACAATGCAAGTACAATAATGAATAGATATGATAATATAAATATGTATAAATACTATGCTAGAATTAATGTACAGTACAAAAACAACTTGTTCGTAGAAGTGTAGCTAAGATTGACGCCCAGTCTGTGTGGGTTTACTTGCTAAGATGAATGTTCAATTTTATCTCTTTGAACGCTGTGACTCAATCGTGGAATCCAGCATAGAGTATTTGATGAAAAAGTACTTGCAGTACTTAGATTCTTGATGCCACAGAATGCGTGGGCTTCTTCGATTAGGTGGTTGTTGAAATCTTCTTGCTTGAAGATTGACGATAGTATCTTCTATCGAGAGTAACGGTGGCTGTTATTTCTTTTGCGGAGCAGAGTGTCGCTTCGTGCTTGTTTCGAGGTCAATTGCCCGCTTCATGCTCTGATCGGGCGTATTTATAGATTTTGAATTCTTTTTCTAGAATTTTCCATAAATCACGCGATCGCTCATTTGATTCTCTCATTTTCCTGGACTTTGGACTGTAGATCACTTGATCTCTCATTTTATTCTCTCATTTTCCCTTAGCCACACCCATAAACAAGCTATTTCCAGTTTAGTCAAGTAATCAAAGAAAAAAATCATTTTAAGTAGCACTTATTTTGTTTGTGAAAAATAGTTTTTTTTTGGGAATTAGTTTTACTATATTTATTTGTTGTTGTTTTTTTTTTAAAGAAAAATATAATATCAAGTGAAAAACATTAATTCCTTTAAATTATCAAAATTTGGACACAAGGCAAAATAAGATTTTGCACAAGTGTCCTACACATATACACAATTTAGAAAGTTTAAAATGTGCACTACTTATATATGATTATAACAATTGTGCCTGCTATCTAAATTTATCAATACACTATTTTAAGATTATTGAGTTACTTTTTTTTATAGACTATGTGCACAATGAAATTAACGACATGGATTTTAGTATTAAAAAAGACCAATGCAGTACTATAATTTTAGTATTGTATGAAGTTAAACAGCTGCTTATTTACTATTACACTTAAATAACCTTTTTTTTTTCCTTTTTAGAAATAAAAATTGTTTTTTAATTTTTAATGAATTATAATAACATTAATATATTTATAAAATAAAGTCTTCTAACTAATAAATTTATCCTGCAAAAAAACTAAAAATTACTTATTCATTTTGTTTTAATAAATCGATAAGTTTTAAAAAATTATGGTGTTTTTAAAAATATACTTCTTTATATATTTTAAACTTTACTCTGAAATTAATTTAAGAAAACTGAGCAATAGTTATAAAAAACTACAAGAAGTCCTAAATAGGTACTTGTTACAAACTTTATTAAAAATTTGAATCTTTGCGACAAAAAAAAACAGTTTCTAAGTAATTATACGAAAACTGAAATTTTAAAAAGTAACTATAAGAGAAAGCACTTGTCTGCAAAAAAAGTGAAATTAGAGGACGGAAAACAATTTTCTTAAACTTTTCAGTCAAATAGCGCAGAAAGTAACATTAGGCAAAAAAAGTGATGACAGCTAAAACTACCAATTAGAAAAATTACAGAAACTAGGATAGATAAAAAAAAGCTACTGAAATCGTATATACAAAAATTTATAGTTAAGGAAGACAATAAAAATAAATCGTTAAAAAGCTGAAAAAAAATACAAAAATAAAATAAACACAGTGCTAAAAAGGTTTGAAAACGTGAAAGTAATATAAAAAGCAAAAAAAAAAAATTATGTTAGTTGAGGTCAATTTTATCACAGCCTGAAAGCTAGTATCGACAGCTTCGTTAACTAGTGTTCAGTGACGTCGTATTTGAAATGTAGTGACGTAATAAATCCTTTAACAGTGACGTAAAATCAGCACAGTAATAAAAAAACTCACAGCGTAAAAATACAGTCTTTAGTAAAAATATACGTTTAATCGAAACTCAAAACAAGTAAAAGTATTTTAAACAAGCTAATTTCAAAGTAGGTCTTTCGACAAGCAAGACATGTAAGATTTTGATTCTAGTAAGCAGCCCTCGCTTGTACAATGAAGAACTTTTACTTTGTTTTCGTTCAGTGTCTTCTTCTCCTAATTTCTTGACTCAGCTGGTCCTTCAAAATGGCAGCCTGTAAAAGAAAATATTTGTTTATCAAAAATGTTTGATTAGAAAACAACGGAAAACAAAAACTAAGTTACACATAATATTTGTGCTTATAAAAAAAACCTCTTTATTAATGATTTTGTAGGGCTATAAAAAAGAGTAATTAATTCACTTGGCAAACCAAGCAAAAAGGAATTGTTTAACTCAATATAAAAATAATCAATTTAATTTTAAAGTGACGTCACAACTTACTTGTTCTTCTAGTCCCTTGACGCGCTGCCGGTGAGCTCTCTCGCGCGCCTCCGGGGTTTGTTCCGACTGAATCTGAGCCGTCCTCAGCCTCTCGATCTCCAGTTCCGACTCCTGTCGGTGCCTGGTGGTGATTTCGATCAGCCTCTTGGCGTTCGCCTGCTCCGTGTCCGACAGCTCTTTGTAGTCTAGTTAAATTCGTGATGTTAGATGAAAAACAATTGAAATCTGCTGAAAGTTTTGAAAGTGAAAACAATGTGGCTGTTGAAAACGATACAGTTGTACAAAATGGCACCAGCAAACTAGGTTCTGCCTCCGATGATGAAAACAAATCATTTGAGAATAGTGACCCGCAAACTAGTGCCCTGCCTTCTGATGCCGGAGACAATCTGATTGAAGTTAATGAGTTCAAACACCTTGATAAAAAAGCCAGTAAACTAGTACTAGCAGAAAGATTGCTTAAATACTCATCAGCTGTGTCCAGACTTTAAAAGAAAAAGTTAATGTTGGAAAAGCAAATAGAAATATCTATAGTTGATGCAAAACTTCATGGTGTGATTGATTTAGATCTTATTAACAAGAAAAAGTAGAAATTGTTGAAATAGAAGCTGATATTAAAATGATGCAGTTAGATCTTGCTGTAGAAAAATTTTTTCTCAAAGAGAAATATCAACAAACTAAATCAACAACTTCTAGTGTTGATGATATTTCTTCTGATGATGCTGATCTATTGACTAGTAGTAATTTCCTGCTGGTTTTCCAACTATACCGATTTCATCTTCCTCTGATAGACAGCGTAAACGGGAAGTGATGATTTTAGAAATGGAAAAGAAAAGAGATGAGGTGCGCACTTTAGATTTGAAACAGCTTATGAAAAACATTCAATCTGAAATTGGTCATTGTTCCAAGAGTTCTTGTGTGAACAAAAATTCTTCTCCGGAAACACCACCCACAGTTGGAAGCCATTAAACACCAGCTGTGTTACCTGTTCTAAAGAGAAACATCAACGAACTGAATCAACATCTTCTAGTGTTGAATATTTCCCTTCAAAAGATGCTGAACTATCCACTAGAAGCAATCCAGAATCCTCTGCTGACTTTCAAACTAAATCGGCTTATCCGTCATCTTCCTCTGGTACATATCGTCAACAGAAAGCGGTAACTGCTTATTTTGACAAGCCAATAGTTGAGGTAGACTATTTGAATTTTCCATGGCATGATAACTCGTCTGAAAATGGTCATTGTTCTGAGAGTTCTTATGTGGAAACATCACCTGCAGTTGGTAGCCCGACTAAAATTGATGATCAAAACACCAGCTGTGTTACTGGTAAAGTTTTACCACCAAGGCTGATTGATGAATGTCTTTCTAATGTTGCAGTTTCAAATCTTTGCATGAAAAAAGAAAAAATCGCATTAAGCTTCGAAAAGAAAATTACTTTCTTCCTAAGACTTGCGTTGACCGTTGTTCTAGCTGTATTCCTTTACAATGTTAATAAGGTTTTTCGCAGTTGTTGTATTTCCGATTGTAATTGTGATTGTGGTTTTGAATTTCGAGGTTTTCAACAAAAAGTGTACCCTTATTTTAAATGCAACTAATTTTCTGGATGATATTTCTTAGTTATACGATTTACAGCAATTTGTTATAAAACGTTATTCTGTTTTACCATCTTATGCTATGTTAAAGTTTTTTGTTTATTTTGTTTTTAATAGCTATTTTCTGTTAATAAAAAACTACTGAATAGTACAAACCAAGTCTATGCTATTGTATTATAATTGTGTAAATAATATACTAAATATACTTTACTTAAATAAAAATAGTTTAGGCCACTGAAATACTAATTCAACAATTAAGTATAGTATGTCAATAAACAAACAAACTATAAACTTAATCCTAAAATTTTATTTTAACTTTCTATGTTTGTTTTTTTTAGTTATAAATTTGTAAGTATATAATTACAAATGGTTAATAATGAAAATAGCGTGCAGGTTTTTTTTTTTATGTTTAGTATTTTCTTAATAATCTAAATAGTGGATCTAAATAAATCTAAATAAATAATAATAGTGGAGCTTTAAATTCAGCCACAGTTTAAAGTTAAAAACTTCTATCCTTGTTGATCGAATTACGTTAATTAAAGAAAAATGAAAGTTATGTAATAGTAGCAAAGTAAACTCCAATGAGTTGTGTCTTTAGTTCTTTATATAAATCAACCTTCGTTGTAAGTGGAAAAGGATGCCAAGTTTTGTAATACTTAGAAATAGTAAAGTTAACTAGATTAAACTAAACTGTATATTTAATGGTATTTTCTATTAAAACGAATTGAAGTTAGTTATTAAGCTTAACTTGATTGTACCTTATACACAGTTTGGAAAGCTTCAAATACGCACTACTTATCTATAAGTCTAATAGTTGTGCTTCCGATCTGAATATATTGATACACTATGTTTAAATTAAACAATTTATAGCTCAATACTTACATTTCTATTATTTTTGTTGAAGTTGAACTACTAATATTTTAACTATAAATAGATGTTTTGCAAAAAGATAAATCTTTACAAATAAACTAGTTGTTAAAAAAAACGGTTATAACAATAATATTTTTTTACAGCCATAAAAAATAGGTTTTTACTCAGTTAAAGTTATCATAATAAAATTAAGCAAAATGACTTTTCTTATAGTAAAATTTTCTTCAACTTTTCGTTTTCAAATTTTCATTTTTTTAAAGTTGTAACATTTTATTTTTGCAGCTCTTTGTAGTTGAATTCGTCATGTCAGATGAAGATCAACTGAAATCTGCTGAAAGTTTTGAAAGTGAAAACGATGTGCCTGTTGAAAACGATCCAGTTGTACAAATTGGCACCAGCAACCCAGGTTCTGCATCCAATGATGAAAACAAATCATTTGAGAATAGTGACCCGCAAACTAGTGCCCTACCTTCTGATGCCGGAGACAATTCAATTAAAAGCAATGAATTACAGATTGATGAAACTAAAAAATCCGGTAAACAAGTACCAGCTAGAGTCTAGACGATTGCATAAAATCTCACCGGTTGTGTTTAGACTTGAAAGGATAAGGTTCATATTGTTAAAAGAAATAGAAAGATATTTAAAGCTTAAACATCTTTATGCTCGTGGTATAATCAATTCTATTAGACTAACTCACGGTTCTGTTGAAAAAAACAAGTTAGGAATTGACACGACAAAAAAAAACAAATTGAATGGATAAAGTTGGCACATGCTAATCAAAATTCTGATCTCAAAGAGATACATGAACAAACAGGATCCGAAAAGGCAATACTAACATTATAGTATTGTAAGAAGTAAAACAGCTGTTTATTTACTATTACACTTAGATAACCTTTTTAATCTTGTTTAACCGTCTTAGAAATAAAAATTATTTTTTATTTGTTTAAAAAATTACAAAACACTAATATATTTATAAGATAAAGTCTTTTAACTAACAGATTTATTCTAAAAAAAAAATTATTTGTATTGTTTTAATAATTCGTGTTTTTTAAAGTATTCCTCTTTTTGTATTCTAAAGTTTACTCTGAAATTAATCAAAAAAAAAAAAAAAACAGTAGTTATAGAAAACTACAATAGGTACTTGTTACTATTTTTATTAAAAATTTGAATCTTTGCGAAAGAAAAAAAACAATTTCTAAGTAATTATACAAAAACTGAAAATTTTGAAAAGTAACTATAAGAGAAAGTACTTGTCTCCAAAATAAAAGTGAAGTTGGAGAACGATAAACTATTTTATGAAATTTTTTAGTCAAATAGCGCAGAAAGTAAAATTAGGCAAAAAAAAATGATGACAGTTAAAACTACCAATTAGAAAATTTACAGAAACTAGGATATATAAAAAAAGCTACTGAAATCGTATATACAAAAATTTATAGTAATTTTAGTTAAAGAACACAATAAAAAAAAAACGTTAAAAAGCTAAAAAAGGTACAAAAATAAAACAAACACAGTTCTAAAAACGGTTTTAAAAGGTGAAAGTAATGTAGAAATTAAAAAAAAAATTATATTAGTTAAGATCAACTCTATCACAGCCTGAAGGCTAGTATCGACAGCTTCGTTAACTAGTGTTTTGTGACGTCGTATTTAAAATTTAGTGACGTAATAAATCCTTTAACAGTGACGAAAAATCAGCACAGTAAAAAAACTCCGGCATAAAAAATACAGTCTTCAAAAAAAATGTTTGTTTAATCGAAACTTAAAACAAGTAAAAGTATTTTAAACAAGCTAATTTCAAAGTATATCTTCCGAAAAGAAAGACATGTAAAACTTTGATTCTAGTAAGCAGCCCTCGCTTGTACACTGAAGAACTTTTACTTTGTTTTTATTCAGTGTCTCCTTCTCCTAATTTCTTGACTCAACAGGTCTTTCAAGGTGGCTGCCTAAAAAAGAAAATGTTACTTTAAAAACAGTTTTATTATATCAAAATTACGTAACAGAAAATTAAGTTGTACGTAGCATTTAAGCTTAATAAAATATAAAAAATTTCACAAATAATTTTGCAAGGTTAAAAAAACAAAAAACAGCAGCACTTAATTCATTTAGCGAAGTAAACAATAAGAGTAATCAAATAATGTGACGTCACAACTTACTTGTTCCTCCAGTCCCTTGACGCGCTGCCGGTGAGCTCTCTCGCGCGCCTCCAGTGTTCGTTCCGACTGAATCTGAGCCGTCCTCAGCCTCTCGATCTCCAGTTCCGACTCCTGCCGGTGCCTGGTGGTGAAACTTAAAACGAAACTTATACATAAATAACGATGCGTTTCCATTACACTGATGTCAAAATGTTTACCAAAATAAAAGTTTATCAACAGATGTTAAAAATATTGAACTTTTACTGTTCTGTGTGCAATTTATAAAATATAGAACTATATTTAGTTTCTATTTTAGTATGCAGTTTTGCTCAAGTCCGAAGAAATGAATTAATACTTACTAATGTTTGTTTTTAAATTTAATTTTTTTAACTTATTGTTTATTTTATACTTACTGAATTAGTTCGTATTTAACGATATATTTTAGACTTATCTTTGGAAGTTAAAGTATTCCGTAAAAGACCATTTTGTAAACAACTTATTAGATTTCATGTTAATAATAGTTTTTTAACCTTTTCCAACTTTTTCTAATCAGAATTTACATTAACATTAAAAAATGATTAACTTGTTGAGTTTAAGTATTTAACATCTGTTTGTCATTAACAATTCAAACCAAGTCAATTTTAAACAAAATAAGTTTTAGTTATATTATTATGGTTTTTCATCATTATTTTTTTACCTAAAGTATTTTTTTGTTATGTTTTTAGATGAAAATTTAAAACTTAATACTCACACTTAAATGCTTTGTTAAACTGAACAAATTTTAAGTATATTATAAACCTTTCAATACAGATATTCTTTTACACTTTATAATGTAATTAGTTGTGAAAACGGAAGTTATAACATTAATTTTGGTTATGTTGAATGTAATAAAAACTTACAAGAGTAAATTAATAGTAGTAGATTTATAACCTTCTCTATTTAATAAAGTTAGATTGGAATTTATTGTAATTAGCGGTTACATAAATATTAAGTTTTTATCAAGTTATGATATATAAAAATTAAATAAATAAGCATTAAAATAAAGTAAATGAGTATAAAAACATTTAGTATAGTATAATGATTTTAGTTAATTGTATTTTACTCACAATGAATTTTCATGTTAGCATTTTGTATATAAATATACAGATCATTATTTAAGCTGAGTACTTTTTCATTAAATTCAACAATGATTTGATTACTAATAAATAATAAGCAAAAATAAATTTCTTTAACTAGTTTTGAAACAAACGGACTTAATATTGATTTTGTTGAAGTTATAAAAAGTAAGTTTAAGGTCTCCTAATCAAGTTAGCTGTTTGTTTTCAAAAACTTTACTTTTTAGAAGGTTTACTATTTAATTTTTTTGCAGCTCTTTGTAGTCCAGTTGAAGTCGTCATGTCAGGTGAAAACCAACTGAAATCTGCTGAAAGTTTTGAAAGTGAAAACAATGTGGCTGTTGAAAACGATCCAGTTGTACAAAATGTCACCAGCAACCCAGGTTCTGCATCCGATGATGAAAACAAATCATTAGAGAATAGTGACCCGCAAACTAGTGCCCTGCCTTCCGATGCCGGAGACAATCCAATTGAAAGTAATAAATTAAAGATTGCTAATAAAACTGGTAAACCAGTATCAGCTAGACGATTGATTAAATTCTTACCATTTCTGTCCAGATTAGAAAAGACAAAGTTAATGTTGGAAAAAGAAATAGAAAGATATATAAAGTTCGAAAAACGTTATGCTCCTGGTGAGACTAGATCCAATTTTATTAGACTGACTCACGGTTCTGTTGAAAAGAACAAGTTAGAAATAGCCAGGATAGAAAACAAAATTGAAAGCAAATGGTTGGACATTGGTATAAAAATTCCTGACCTCCAAGAGGTACATCAGCAAACTGAATCCAAAGTTGAAAATATCCATACTGATGACAGTAATCTCATGACTACTAGCAATCCGAAATCCTCTGCTGGCTTTCCTACTAAACCGAACAACTATGCTACTTACCGTCAACAGAAAGCAGTAACTGCTGAGGTGGAGAATAATGTCTCAGAGGTAGACACTTTAAATTTACCACAACATAATAACCCACCTGAAAATGGTCACTGTTCTAAGATTTCTAACATGAACAAAACTTCTTCTCATACACCTCTCGAAGTGGCAAGCCCGACTAAAGTTGATGATCAAAACACCAGCTGTGTTACCGGTGAAGTTTTATCACCAAGGCTGATCGGTGAACGTTTTTCTAATGTTGCAGCTTCAAAACAACCAAGGAAAAACCAAAACTTCGAAAATAAAATTACTTTCCACCTAAGACTCGCTTTGTCCGTTGTTCTATCTGTATTCGTTTACATTGTAAATAAGGTTTTTCACGGTTTTTGTGATTCCGATTGGTTTTGTAATAGTGTTTGTAATTTTGATTTTGGAAGTTTTCAACAAAAAGTGATTGGGTGCATCCTTAAATAAAATGCAATTTTTTGAACAATTTTTCTTAAGTTATACGATTTACAGCAATTTTGTTATAAAACGTAATTCTGTTTTACCATGTTATGCTATGTTAAAAGTTGTCTTGTTTATTTTGTGTTTAATAGCTAATTTCTGTCAATAAAATGAATAGCACAAACCAAGTCTATGCTTTTGTACAATAATTGAGTATATAATAAAGTAAATACATTGGCGTTTTACAAATTCTTTTTACTTAAGTACAAATAACTTAAGCTCACTTTAATATCAGTACAACCACTAAATGTAGTATTTTTAAACATAAATAAAATATAGTCCGATAATTTTCTTTGTTTAACTTTCTACTTTAATTAAATTAAAAATTTGTATGTATCAGATTATAAATGGATAATAATGAAAAGAACATGCAAGATTTATTTTATGTTTAGTTTTTTCTTAATATTTTGATTGTTTCATCGGATTTATTAAATAAACAGCTTTTTTATTTAACTAAGATTAAATAATCTCCATTAATCTATAACTAATTTCAGTATAGTGAAGCTTTGAATTAAGCAACACTCTAAAATTATAAAAAAATTACTTTGTTTACTGGATCAAGTTTATTAAAAATATAAAAGTTATATAATAGTAGAAAAATAATCGTCAATGAGTTGTGACTTTGGTTCTTTATATAAACCAACCTTCATTGTAAGTAGATAGGAATGCTAAATTTTTATTACTAAAACATCAGTAAAATCACTGATTAGATTCAGAGCTGTATGTTTAATGGTATTTACAATTATTAAAACGAATTGAAGTTAGTTATTAAGCTTAAGTTCAGTGTACCTTATACACAGTTTAGAAAGTTTCAAATATGTACTACTTATCTATGAGTCTAATAGTTGTGCTTGCTATCTGAATTTATCAATACACTGTTTGAATTACTGAGTTATTTTTTTATAGACTTAAAAAGGACCAAGGCAATACTAAAACTTTAGTATTGTATGAAGTTAAACAGCTGCTTGTTTACTATTACACTCAAATAACCTTTTTAACTTTTTTAACCTTCTTAGAAATAAAAATTGGTTTTTAGTTGTTAATAAAGTATCATAATTATAATAAATTTATAAGATAAAATCTTTTAACAAATAAACTTATCCTGAGTAAAAACTGAAAAATATTTTATCCATTTTGTTTTAATAAATCGATAAGTTTTGAAAGATTAGGGTGTTTAAAAAGGGAACGGGTCTAAATTGCGCGAAGACAAAATGGCACGAAGATACTTTTGCACGGAGACTAGTTTGCACGCAGGCACAAAATTGCACGAGGGAACAAAATTGCACAAAGACTAGTTTGCACGGAAGCTCAATATTGTACAAGTTACAATTTTGCACGGAAGGTCAATTTTGCACGAGAGACAGTTTTGCACGGAGGGTCAATTTTGCACAAAAAAGTGTTAACTTAAAATAACTAAATAAAAAATATATTAAAACTTTTATATTTTATAAAAAAAGTAAAATAAGCATGTATTATTGTAGTTAATTTTAATTTATTTAAGTTTAGATTAGTTTTATTTACTTTTTTAATTTATTTACATTTTTTTAAATCAAAACTAAATTATTGTGTTTAAAAACTAATAAAAAATTTAAAAAATCTTAAATAAAAATAATAATAGGGTTTTATTTTAATAAAAATATCCCTTATTAAAGAATAAACATGTATTGATGTAAACTTAAATTAAATTAAAATTATACTAAACTTCAGTATGAAACAAAACAAGATTAAAAATAATAATAAATAAATAATTTTTACATGGGTAGGTGTTAAAATTGCACGAGCGTACAAAATTGCACGAGGGGACAAAATTGCACGAAGATACTTTTGCACAGAAAAAAACGAGCATGCAAAAGAGTGAATCAATTAAATAAATTTAGAAAGGAGAAAATCCGTCTGATGAAATTTTTATTGTGCATTGTACAAAAAGTTCTGTTATGGCTGTGTACTTCCATAAATTATACTTAAAAATTTTTTTTTTTTTTTTTATAAAACTTTTAAACATAATTTATATATCATTATTTTCTATTTGTCTAAACTTTATCTTAGTTGCATTACTTTTTGCACGCGTTTTACTCTAATTATATCTTAAGTTTCTCCTGCTCTGTTTTTTCTTTTTATCTAACCCAGACTTGCGCAAAAGCACTGGCAGAAGCAATTTTTTTCTTACTTTTTTAGAAGAAAAAGGAGATACAAGATTTTGACTAAAATAAAACAAACAAAATAACACAACAGCTAGAATTACTTAATTTCTATTTTTAATAAAAAAAAATATTAGTATTTTAACAAAACTCTTTTTGGTAATTATATTTCAATAACGGTTAGAATCTAATTTTATAACCTAGTTATATTTTTATTTTTATAAAATATTTTTTGATGTATTTCTTTTTATTATTTAATTTCTTCATTTTGAATTTTTTAATTATTAGTATTTATTTTAAACTTTTTTAATTATTCATTTCATTTATTTTAACTTTTTTTAATAATTTTATTAACTTTTGTCTTGGAGTTTTATTTAATGTATTTATTATTTAGTTTATTAATTTTTATAAATCTAATTTATTTTTTCATTTTTCAAAATTTATTTATTATTTAGTTATTTGATTTTTTAAATTCTGACTTCTTTTATTATTTACTTTAATCTATTTAACATTTAATGTTTATTTTTTTCTTAAAAATAATTTTTTTTTAACTTAAAAATATTATTATTATTTTTTTTTTTAGTTACTATTATTTTTATTTTATTGATTGATTTTTTTTTTACTTAATATTTATTTACTTTTTTATTTTTAATTGTTTGTTTTAATTTTTACTTAATATTTTTTACTTATTTTTTTGATTTTCTTAAAATTATATAGTTTTTTTTCGTATTTTTCTATTATTTTGTTATTATTTTTTTTAATTCTGATTTAAAAAAAAATATATTATACAAATTTTTTCATGAAAAAGAGTTTTCTCGTGCAATTTTGTCCCCTCGTGCAAAAATGTCTACGCGCAATTTCGACCCGTTCCTGGCCAGGAAACAAAACTCGTGCAAAAATGACCCTTTGTGCATAAGCGTCTGCGTGCATCATTGTCTGCTCGTGCAAAAATGTACCCTCGTGCAAAAGTATCTTCATGCAAAAGTGAACCTTCGTGCAATTTTGTCTACGTGCAATTTCATCTTCGTGCAATTTTGTGCTCTCGTGCAAATTAGTCTTCGTGCAAAAGTATCTTCGTGCAATTTTGTGTTTTCGTGCAATTTTGTCCACTCGTGCGATTTTGTACGCTCGCGCAATTTAGACAGCTACCCGTTTAAAAAGTATACTTCTTTTTATATTCTAAACTTTACTCTGAAAATACTAAAAAAACTAAACAGTAATTCTAAAAAACTACAATAGGTACTTATTACAAACTTTATTAAAAATTCTTCGGAGCATTGCGACAAAAAAAAAAAACAACTTCTAAGTAATTATACGAAAACTGAAAGTTTTAAAAAGTAACTATAAGAGAAAATACTTGTCTGCAAAAAATAAAAGTGAAATTAGAGGACGGAAAACAATTTTCTTAAACTTTTCAGTCAATAAGCGCAGAAAGTAAATTAGGCAAAAATGTAGTGATGACAGCTAAAACTACCAATTAGAAAGTTTATAGAAACTAGGATAGATAAAAAAAGCTACTGAAATCGTATATACAAAAATTTATAGTATTTCTTATTTAAAATAGATAATATAAAACAAAAAAAACGTTAATAAGCTTAAACAAGTACAAAAATAAAATAAACACAGTGCTAAAAACGGTTTGAAAAGGTGAAAGTAATGTAAAAAGTAAAAAAATTAAAGTTAGTTGAGGTCAACTTTATCACAGCCTGAAAGCTAGTATCGACAGCTTCGTTAACTAGTGTTTCGTGACGTCATATTTGAAATGTAGCGACGTAATAAATCCTTTAACAGTGACGTAAAATCAGCACAGTAAAAAAAAACTCACAGCGTAAAAAATACAGTATTTAGTAAAAATATTCATTTAATCGAAACTCAAAACAAGTAAAAGTATTCAAAACAAGCTAATTTCAAAGTAGGTCTTTCGACAAGCAAGAAATGTAAGATTTTGATTCTAGTAAGCAGCCCTCGCTTGTACAATGTAGAACTTTTACTTTGTTTTTGTTCAGTGTCTCCTTCTCCTAATTTCTTGACTCAGAAAATAGTGGAAATAGATATTATTGGGTAAAAGTTGAATTTAAAACTTAACAAGTTATAAGTTTTAATCAAAACAAGTTAAGATATAAAAGATTATATCTAAATAATGATCTGCTTACATCACATTAACTTTAACATAATTACCAAAAGAAAAATTTAATCAATGACTGTTGAAAATTTTTAAAAGCTTTTTATGTTATGTGTAAAATTAATTAAAAAAACATATACATAGTTTTATTTAAAGTTTGCAATTTTGCTAAAGTCCGTAGTAATGAAGATACTTGCTAATGTTTATTTTAAATTTTAAGTTATTATTATTTAATATGTTGTATAGTTAATAATTACTGAACTAGATCGTAAGTAATAAAACTAAAGATTCTGAAAAAGTCCATTTTGTTAACAACTTTTCAGAGTTTCTTGTTAATAGTAGTTTTATTACCTTTTATAACTTTATGTATTAGATAATTTACACATGCATTAAGTAACTGTAAACTTGTTGTGTATAAGTACTTAACATCTACATATCATTTAAAAAGATAGCTAAGTAAGGGTTATAATGTTACGTTATAATAACATATTTTTTCATTAGTGTTTATTTGATGCAATAGGATTTTATGTTAAGGTTTTACAAATTAATTTACATATTGATACTCCTACCTGAGTACTTTTTTTTAAACTAAACTAAATTTTGAATACCTTCTAACTTTTCAATAAAGATATTTCTTTACATTTTATATTGTGATTAATTGTCAAACAGAAGTGATAAAGTTTGTTTTTTGTTTTGTTAAATGTTATAAAAAAACTTGTTAGAGTTTAATAGTAGTAGTAGTTTTTTATCTTCCCTGGTTATTTAAAAAATTAGCTAAGAGTGTAATGTACATACCAATTACTTTAACATAAAGTATTTATAATATTTTTGAATAATTTTTGTGTATATTATACATCTTATTTTAATATAAGTAATTTAAGCTTAAAAAAAATAACGTTCATTTATATTTGACATTTATTTAAATTTCAATAAAATTTTAAGTAGATTTTTAATATTTAAGTTTACAGTTAAAAACTCAAACTTGTTTACTCTTTGTTCTGTTAGGAACTTTGAAAAAAAAGATATATTTACATTATAACTAGTTGTGAATAAAAGCAGTTATGCTATTAATTTCATAAAGTCATATTATTTTATAATTCGATTTTTACTTAAATAAAGGTCTGATAATAAAGTTAAACAAAATTACTTTTCTTGTAGTCATAGTTAGATGTTTGTTTTCAAATCTTTTCTTTTAAAGTTACAATATGTTTTTTTTGCAGCTCTTAGTAGTCCAGTTAAATTCGTCATGTCAGGTGAAAAACAACTGAAATCTGCTGAAAGTTTTGGAAGTGAAAATAATCTGTCTGTTGAAAACGATCCAGTTGTACAAAATGTCACCAGCAACCCAGGTTCTGCATCCAATGATGAAAACAAATCATTTGAGAATAGTGACCCGCAAACTAGTGCCCTACCTTCTGATGCCGGAGACAATCCAATTGATAGTAATGAATTACAGATTGATGAAACTAAAACATCCGGTGAACTAAAACTAGCTACTCTGTTGCAAAAATTATCACCATCTGTGTCCGAATTGAAAAAGAGAAAGTCAATGTTGGAAAAGGATATAGAGCAATTTATGGATGCTGCAAAACCTTATGATGAGTTTGATTTAATTTGTATTAGAATAAAAATAATTAGAATTGCCGAAATAGAAGCTCAACTTAAAATGATTCAGTTGGATCTTGCTGAAGAAAAACTTGAACTCAAAAAAACTTCTAGTGCTGATAATATCTTTTCTAAAGATGCTGAGCCATCGACTAGTACCAATTTTGAATTCCCTGCTGATATTCATGCTAAATCGGGAGATCTATCAACTATATCTGGTATATGCCTTCTACGGCAAGCGGTAGTTGACGAGTTGGACAAAAAAATAGCTGAGGTGTACACTTTAGATTTGACAAGACTTGTGCAAAACATCCCACCTGAAAATGGTCACTATGTGAACGAAAATTCTACTCCTGAAACAACACCCGCAGTTGGAAGCCCGACTGAAGTTGATGATAAAAACACCAACCGTGTTATCGGTAAATTTTTACCACTGAGGCTGATCGATGAACGTCTTTCTAATGTTGCAGCTTCAAATGCTCACATGAAAAAAAGAAATTTCGAAAAGGAATTTACTTTCTACCTGAGACTCGCTTTGTCCGTTGTTTTAGCTGTATTCGTTTATACTGTTAATAAGGTTTTTCGCAGTTTTGGTACTTCCGATTGTATTTGTAATAGTGATTGTAATTTTGATTTTGGAGGTTTTCAACAAAAAGTGATTGAGTGCATCCTTAAATGAAATGCAACTAATTTTTTGAATAATTATTCTAAGTTATACGATTTACAGCGATTTTGTTGAAAAAACTTTATTCTGTTTTACCACGTTGTGCTATGTTAAAATCATTTTGTTTGTTTTGTGTTTAATAGCTAATTTCTGTCAATAAAATGAATAGTATAAAAAAAGTATATGCTATTGTACTATAATTGAGTATATAGTATAGTAAATAAATCTGCGTTCTACAAATTCTAAAAAATTCTAAATAAATAAGGCTTACTTAAATATCAGTAAAACCACTAAATGTTGTATGCCAAATATAAATAAAATATGCGATAATTTTCTTTGTTTAACTTTCTACTTTAATTAAATTATAAATTTGTTTGTCTATAATTATAAATGGTTAATAATGAAAAGAACATGCAGGATTTATTCTTGTTTAGTTTTTTCTAAATATTTTGATTGTTTCATCAGATACATTTAAATAAGCAGCTTTTTTATTTAACTAAGATTAAAAATTTACGATAGTGACTAAACTCCATTAATCTTAAACTAATTTCAGAATAGTGAAGCTTTAAATTAAGCAATACTCTAAATTTATAAAAACTTTACTTTATTTACTGGATCAAGTTAATTAAAAAAAATAAAAGATATATAATAGTAGAAAAATAAACGTCAATGAGTTGTGACTTTGGTTCTTTATATACACCAACCTTCATTGTAAGTGGGAAGGAATGCCATATTTTTATTACAAAACATCAGTAAAATCACTGATTAGACTCAGAGCTGTATATTTAATGGTATTTACAATTATTGAAACGAATTGAAGGTAAGTTATTAAGTTTAACTTCAGTGTACCTTATGCACAGTTTAGAAAGTTTCAAATATGCATTACTTATATATGAGTCGAATAGTTGTGCTTTCTATCTAAATTTATTAATACACAATGTTTAAATTACTGAGTTATTTTTTTATAGACTATGTGTACAATGAAATTAATGATATGTATTTTGGTATTAAAAAGGACCAAGGCAATACTAAAACTTTAGTATTGTATGAAGTTAAACAGCTGCTTGTTTACTATTACACTCAAATAATCTTTTTAATTTTTTTTAAACTTCTTAGAAACAAAAAAAGTTTTTTAGTTGTAAATAAAGTATCAAAATTTTAATACATTTATAATATAAAGTTTTATAACTAATTAATTTATCCTAAAAAAAAAAACTGAAAAATATTTTATTCATTTTGTTTTAATAAATCGATAAGTTTCAAAAGATTAGGGTGTTTTTAAAAGTGTAATTCTTTTTATATTCAAAACTTTACACTGAAATTAATTAAAAAATACAAAGTAGCTACAAAAAATCTCAATAGGTATTTAATACAAACTTTATTAAAAATTTGAATCTTTGCGACAAAAAAAAAACAACTTCTAAGTAATTTTTACGAACACTGAAAGTTTTAAAAGTAACTATAAGAGAAAATACTTGTCTGCAATTAGAGGACGGAAAACAATTTCTTAAAAATTTTCAGTCAAATAGCGCAGAAATTAAAATTAGGCAAAAAAAAAAGTGATGACAGCTAAAACTACCAATTAGAAAGTTTACAGAAACTAGGATAGATAAAAAAAGCTACTGAAATCGTATATACAAAAATTTAAAGTATTTCTTATTTAAAATAGATAATATAAAACAAAAAAAACGTTAAAAAGCTTAAAAAAGTACAAAAATAAAATAAACACAGTGCTAAAAACGGTTTGAAAAGGTGAAAGTAATGTAAAAAGTAAAAAAAAAAACTTATTTTAGTTGAGATCAACTTTATCACAGCCTGAAAGCTAGTATCGACAGCTTCGTTAACTAGTGTTTCATGACGTCATATTTGAAATGTAGTGACGTAATAAATCCTTTAACAGTGACGTAAAATCAGCACAGTAATAAAAAAACTCACAGCGTAAAAATACAGTCTTTAGTAAAAATATACGTTTAATCAAAACTCAAAACAAGTAAAAGTATTCAAAACAAGCTAATTTCAAAGTAGGTCTTTCGACAAGCAAGACATGTAAGATTTTGATTCTAGTAAGCAGCCCTCGCTTGTACAATGAAGAACTTTTACTTTGTTTTTATTCAGTGTCTCCTTCTCCTAATTTCTTGACTCAGCTGGTCCTTCAAGGTGGCAGCCTAAAAAAAACAGCAGTTGTTTAAAAACAGTTTTTTTATATCAAAATTACGTAATAGCAAAACTAAGTTATACATAATATTTAAGTTATTAAAAAAAAACGAACTTTTTTATTGAGATATTTGTAAAGCTATAAAAAAATAAACAGCTGCACGAAGTAAATATTTAAAGTAATCAACTAATGTGACGTCACAACTTACTTGTTCCTCCAGTCCCTTGACGCGCTGCCGATGAGCTCTCTCGCGCGCCTCCAGTGTTCGTTCCGACTGAATCTGAGCCGTCCTCAGCCTCTCGATCTCCATTTCCGACTCCTGCCGGTGCCTGGTGGTGATTTCGATCAGCCTCTTGGCGTTCGCCTGCTCCGTGTCCGACAGCTGCTGCTGCATCGCCTGTTAGAAAGTTTGTTGGTGTTCTATGGTTGAAAATAAATTTTATCTAGCTTTATTTTATTCTTTGTTTTTAGACTTATTTTAATATTTGAAGTATCAAAATGTTAATTTGCATATATTTTAAAGCATTAAAAAAAAAAGTTTATTAAAAATTACACATTAGCTGAAACTACTTAACTGATTTTTTAAATAACAATTCTCAATTAAATATTTTTTACTTGTATAGTCTTCCTAGCATCTTCTAGTTCGCATTCAAGGTCTCTGCAAGATCTATCCAAAACTCCTCTGTCCTCAACAAGTCTCATCGACTCCTCTTCAGTCTTCAAACGTTCTCTCTTAACCTTTTAGTGTTGTTTACGATCAATTGTTTGATAAAAAATAACTTGAAGCTAATTATAAAGTATAAGTACTACAATAGGAAAGACCCTTTATCAGATTAATTAGGTTTTCGAGCATTAAAGTTTATCAAAAAGTAGTTAAAATGATCTAATTAGTTTTATGATAAAATGCGTTACATCATGATCTCATACTAAAACAGATTTGTAGTTTTGTTAGAAGGGATCTTTATTAAACCTATTTTTTATATGTAGTAATATATAGCACAAGTAAATGAAAAAAACCACTTACTTGACCAACTTTAAGTAAATAACTTAATTGTAAAATATGTTTGGAGTGTATAATTTTAAATTCTCAAACAAAATGTTGTGAAATAATAAACAAACTTTATCAAGTGTCTTCTGCAGCGCGTTCTTGTCCTTCTCCAGTCTGACTGCTCCCCTCTGAGTTTCTCTCTTCTCGCTGTCCAGCTGTGCGATCGCCCTCTGAAGTCCCGTGATCCTCTCCTGCAAGATCCTCTTCTCCTCCTGCAATTTCTGGATCCTCACTAATGCCGACTGTTCCGCTTCCTGGCGCTTGTCGCAAACCTTCAAGTTTTGTAGTTGTTTTCCACAACAAATTTAAGATAATTTACAAAATTAAACAAGTCAAAAAAAATCTATGAAAGTAAATCAAACGCCGTATTTAGCCGTACTTGTTTTCAAATTAAAAAAATTAAATCATACAAAAGCTGTACAAAAACAATTTAAAAATATTCCAACCTGCTGCAGATCCTTCAGTTGAGTTTCCACATCGGTCCTCCACAGTTGTGGATCATCGTTGGGTGAGAAGAGATACATCAAGATGTCACGTGATATGCAGAACAGCTGCGGAATCGCCACTCAAGCATCATACCCACTTGTTTAAATCATTGTGATGTCGTATTAACTCGGTTGGTTTTTTAGTTAATTGGTTAAATGTAAAAACTACAGTTAAGTTCATTGTAAAACTAATCAAATTTGTTTTGGATTATTTAACTATAATTCTAATAAATATCCTATCTCAGTTGCCTTTTTAAATAAAGTGTTAAAAACTTTTTGACAATTTTTTTAAGTAGTTAAATGTTATTTTTTTTTAATTATTTAAAGAGAGCTTATATAAAAGTCTACTATGCTTAGTTAGTATTTAATACCTCTTATAAACAGTTAAAATTTTAAACATCTTGTTTAGTTTTATTAAGCAAGCTTTTTTGTGATCCTTTTGTTTTTAATAAATGATAGTTTTGTGTTAAAATATAATTATTTAGTTTTATTTATTATAGTTATAAGATACAAAGTTTTATTAGAAGTTTGTTAACGTATTTTAAAAAACAAAATTACTGAAAAACTTGTTTTAATAACTCTTATTTCATTGACTAGTTAAAATATTTTTTTAAAAAGCTAGAAGATAGTAATTTTTCAGGTGTATATGTATAAGCCAGGGGTCGGCACGGTGTACACTGGTGCAAACTAGTGTTCAAAAATTTTTTTTAGGGTGCACGATACTTTTGGGGTGCATGAAACTTATTTTGGGGTACATGGCTTTTTTTTTGCGCAAAAACTAAATTTAAGTTTTTTTTTTTTTTTAATACATTTAAGACATATTCAACCTTGATATCTTATTGACCATTTTGTTGCTAATAAAACGACCATTTTTGTACTCTCTTAGTTCTATTTTGTTACATAATGTAAAACTTCTTCTACCCTTTGCCACCAAAAGTAAAACTGAAGTAAGCAAATCTCATACATTCTTTAAAACAAAATAAAACGGTTAGTATTGTATTAATGTTTAATTTTATTGACTCTTATTGTATAAAAGCGTTTTGCTACATTAAAAATCACTATACTAATCAGCTTATTTAACTAATATTTGAACAAAAAATAGTTTGGCCTAAAATATTCAATAATATTTAACTCATAATAAAATTAAAGTAAAAAAAGGTCAGATTTTACAATTTAATTCGTGTGTAAAAAAATTATCCAATAGCGTTTATTTACTTATATTATTATTATTATAATTGTTGAGCTTTTCAAAATGCATTTCACCAAAATCTATACTATTTAGAAAAACGTAATCATTTTGAGTTCAGTTGCGTGGAAAAAACGTAATTAAAAGTATTAAAAACATTACATAACTCATAATGGCCAAGTGTTTTAGAAGAATAATTATAAAACAAATTGGGTTCAGTCTGAAATGTTCATAATCTGCCGATGACGTATTTTATGAATTCAGAAATGAGCTGTAATAGAAATAACAAGTATTGTTTTCTATTGTTGAAACTTTAAATATAAATTTACTTAAAAACAAAATCTATAAACATTAAGTTTAACATTCAAGGTTTAATCATTTTGACTACTAGTTCAGCATATATTATGATATGACAAAATTTTAAAAGTAAACTAAGGGATATACCTGTCAATAAATAAAAATTTCTAATACATGTTTTTGACAATTTTTTTCGTCTTTTGTTTGAATTTTAGAGTGGGGTAGCACATACTCTACTTGTTTAGAACTACAGTTTTATTTAAACTTGTTTTAATAATGACTTTTATAAATTATGAAAGTGTCTATTTAAGTGTTAAAGCATTTGTTTGTTATAGCTTTAACAAATTTAAATATTAAAAATGTTTTTTTAACTTTAAATTTTAATAATCATTACAATTTCATGTCATAAACAGTAGTGTCTGGCTAAACAAAATCAAGAGTATAAATAAGTAAAATGAAAAAAATAAACTATTGATTCATGTAGATAATAGTGTAAATATATGTTAATTGTTGGCTAAAAATTGGATATAAAACAAAACAATTTATAAGTTTAAACGAGTACTAAAAAGTTTTGATAAAGTAATGTCAATTAAAATTGCAGCTAGTGTTAGTGTTAACATTTGGTTAAAACTTTATGACAAAATAAATTACAGGCTAGAGAAAAGTTTCAACAAATAAAAAACTAAACAACTAAGTTTTTTATATCTTTTGATATTGCTAGTGAATATTAACAACTGGTAAATAAATATTTAAGTTTGAAACACAAGTTAAAAAGAACTTGATTTAACCATTTAAATTACAAATTTTACCATTAAAAATCTACTAGATTAAACGTTAGTACAGTTAAAGTATATTTGAGGATAAAAAAATATAAAGTATTATATTGTAAATGATAAATTATATTGACGTGGTTAGTTTTTAGTGAAAAAAAAATCGAAGCTTTGAGAGCTAAAAAAACCCAATAAAAGGCGTGCTAGAATCTGCTTTAATAAAAAAGTAGAGTTATAAAGTTTAGTTCGAATATAAAAATTGTATAACTTGGTTGTAATACTTATAATATAATAAATATTCATTTATACCAACAACAACAGTTAGATATAACTATAACGTACTAAACCTAAGTTTTTAAATGCAGTACTCAGGGTTAAATTGAAAGTTTATAAAAAAGTATTAGATTACATGTTAAATGTCGGTTAGTTTAAATACAAAAATTGTATTTAAATAATGATCAGTTTACATTACACTAACATTAACATATTTACCAAAAAATAACTTTAATCAACGAGAGTCGGAAAATTTTAAAAGTTTTTATGTTATGTGTGAAATTAAAAAAAATATATATACATTTTTAGTATAATATTTTCCTTGAAGAAATGAAGTCATACTTACTAACGTTTATATTAAAATTTAGCTTTTATTTTAAATGTTGTATAGTTAATACTTACTGATTTAGATCGTAAGTTTTAAAACTAAAGTTTCTGAAAAAGTCAATTTTGTGAACAACTTATTAGAGTTTCATGTTAATAGTAGTTTCATGGCTTTTATAATTTTGTGTCATAGATAATTTACACAAACATTAAGCAATTAACTTGTTGAGTGTAAGTACGTAATATCTACATAGCATTAAGAAAACTAATCAAGCAAAGGGTATAAATACTACGTTATAATAGCATGTTTTTTCATTAGTTTTTTTCTATGAAATTTGATTTTATATTAATACTTTAGACATAAATTTACAGGATAATACTCCTACCCGAGTACTTTTTTTTCAATTAAACAAAACTTTTATTATATTTAAAGTTTTATTTAACAATATTTCTTTACATTTTTTAGTGTAATTAGTTGTGAAAATAAGATTTATAACATTTGTTTTTGTTTTGTTAAAGATTAAATATTGTTAGTTTAATAGTAGTAGTTTTATCTTCCTTGGTTTTTATAAAATTAGTTTAGTGTTTAATGTAATTAGCAGTTACATAAACACTAAGTTTTTTTTTACTTGTTTAATTAAGAAACTAAATAGTTAACACACTAAAATAAATCTAGCAAGGGTTTCTAAATGTTGTTTTAGTTGAATGATTGATAACTATTTTTACTTGAAATGAACTTTCATGTTAATTTGTTAGATACTAATCTGCAGCTTAATACTTATACTTCTATAATTTTTTTTCAATTGAAATACATTATTTTATTTCTAATAGATATTTTGCAAAAAGATATTTCTTTACAAATTAGATAGTTCAGAAAAAAGTAGTTCTGCTTTTAATTTCCTTAATGTTGTAAAATGTAGGCTTTTACTTAGTTATAGGTCTCATAAACAAAATAATGACTTTATTTTATGTTAACTTTTCGTTTTCAATTTTTCACTTTTTAAAAATTATAACATGTTATTTTTGCAGCTCTTTGTAGTTGAAGTCGTCATGTCAGGTGAAGATCAACTGAAATCTGCTGAAAGTTTTGAAAGTGAAAACAATGTGGCTGTTGAAAACGATCCAGTTGTACAAAATGTCACCAGCAACCCAGGTTCTGCATCCGATAATGAAAACAAATCATTTGATAATAGTGATCCGCAAACTAGTGCCCTGTCTTCTGATGCCGGAGACAATCCAATTGAAAGTAATGAATTACAGATTGCTGTAAAATCCGGTAGACTAGTACTAGCTCGACGATTGCCTAAAATATCATCAGTTGTGTTTAGTCTTGAAAGGATAAAGTTAACATTGTTGGAGGAAATAAAAAGATATAGGGAGATTGAAAATATTTATGCTCATGGTGAGAATATATCAAATTTTATTAGACTGACTTTCGGTTCTGTTGAAAAGAATCAGCTAGAAATTGACACGATAGAAAAACAAATTAAAAGGATAAAGTTGACACATGCTAATCAAAATTCTGATCTAAAAGAGATACATCAACAAACAGGACCCGAAGATATAGTTGCTGATAATATCAATACTGAAGATCGTGATCCATCGACTATTAGCAATCCAGATTTCTCTGCTGACTTACAAACTAAACCAAACAACTCTGCTAAAAATCGTCAACATAAAGCGGTGATGGCTGAGGTGCAGAATAATGTAACAGAGGTGGACACTTTAAATTTACCACAGCATAATAACTCATCTGAAAATGGTCACTGTACCAACAGTTCTTATGTGAATTCTCCTCTCAAAACACCACCCGCAGTTGGTAGCCCGACTGAAGTTGATGATCAAAACACCAGCTGTGTTACCGGTAAACTTTTACCATTAAGGCTGATCGGTGAACGTTTTTCTGATGTTGCAGCTTCAAGACCTCCCAAGAAAAATAAAAACTTCGAAAAACAAATTACTTTCTACCTAAGACTCGCTTTGTCCGTTGTTCTAGCTGTATTCGTTTATACTGTAAATAAGGTATTTCGCAGTTTTAGTACTTCTGATTGTATTTGTAATATTGATTGTAATTTTGATTTTGAAGGTTTTCAACAAAAAGTGATTGAGTGCATCCTTAAATAAAATGCAACTAATTTTTTGAACAATTATTCTTAAGTTATACGATTTACAGCAATTCTGTTAAATAATGTAATTCTGTTTTATCATGTTGTGCTAAGTTAAAAGTTATCTTGTTTGTTTTGTGTTTAATAATTAATTTCTGTCAATAAAATGAATATTATCAACAAAGTCTATGCTATTGCACTATAATTGACTATATGATATAGTAAATACAATTGCGTTCTAAAAATTCTTTTTACTTAAGTACAAATAACTTAAGCTCACTTTAATATCAGTACAACCACTAAATGTAGTATGTTAAACATGAATAAAATATTGTCCGATAATTTTCTTTGTTAAACATTCTACTTTTATTAAATTATAAATTTGTATGTGTCAGATTATAAATGGATAATAAAGAAAAGAACATGCAGGATTTTTTTATATTTAGTTTTTTCTTAATATTTTGATTGTTTCATCAATATTTATTTAAATAAACAGCTTTTTATTTAACTAAGATTAAATAAATTTCATTAATCTAAAACTAATTTCAGTATAGTGAAGCTCTAAATTAAGCAACACTCTAAAATTATAAAAAAATTACTTAATTTATTGGATCAAGTTTATTAAAAAAAAATAATATAATAGAAAATAAATAAACGTCAATGAGTTGTGATTTTTGTTCTTTATATAAAGCAACCTTCGTTTTAAGTGGAAAGGAATGCTAAATTTTTATTACTAAAACATCAGTAAAATCACTGATTAGACTCAGAGCTGTATGTTTAATGGTATTTACAATTATTAAAACGAATTGAAGTTAGTTATTAAGCTTAACTTCAGTGTACCTTATAAACTGTTTAGAAAGTTTCAAATATGTACTACTTATCTATGAGTCTAATAGTTGTGCTTGCTATCTCAATTTATCAATACACTATGTTTGAATTACTGGGTTACTTTTTTTATAGACTATGTGCACAATGAAATTAACGACATGTATTTTGGTATTAAAAAAGACCAAGGCAATACTATAATTTTAGTATTGTATGAAGTTAAACAGCGTTTTGTTTACTATTACACTTAAATAGCCTTTTTAATTTTTTTTAACCTTCTTAGAAATAAAAATAGGTTTTTAGTTGTTAATAAAGTATCATAATTATAATAAATTTATAAGATAAAATCTTTTAACTAATAAACTTATCCTGAGTAAAAGCTGAAAAATATTTTATCCATATTGTTTTAATAAATCGACAAGTTTTAAAAGATTAGGGTGTTTTAAAAAGTATACTTCTTTTTTTATTCTAAACTTTACTCTGAAACTAATTAAAAAAAAACTAAACAGTAATTCAAAAAAAACTACAATAGGTACTTGTTACAAACTTTATTAAAAATTTTTCGAAGCATTGCGACAAAAAAAAAAACAACTTCTAAGTAATTATACGAAAACTGAAAGTTTTAATAAGTAACTATAAGAGAAAGTACTTGTCTGCAAAAAATAAAAGTGAAATTAGAGGACGGAAAACAATTTTCTTAAACTTTTCAGTCAATTAGCGCAGAAAGTAAAATTAGGCAAAAAATAGTGATGACAGCTATAACTACCAATTAGAAATTTTACAGAAACTAGGATAGATAAAAAAGCTACTGAAATCGTATATACAAAAATTTATAGAATTTTTTAGTTAAAGAAGACAATAAAAGAAAAAATAAACGTTAAAAAGCTAAAAAATGTACAAAAATGAAATAAACACAGTGCTAAAAATGGTTTGAAAAGGTGAAAGTAATGTAAAAAGTAAAAAAAAATATGTTAGTTGAGGTCAACTTTATCACAGCCTGAAAGCTAGTATCGACAGCTTCGTTAACTAGTGTTTCGTGACGTCATATTTGAAATGTAGTGACGTAATAAATCCTTTAACAGTGACGTAAAATCAGCACAGTAAAAAAAACTCACAGCGTAAAAAATACAGTCTTTAGGAAAAATATTCGTTTAATCGAAACTCAAAACAAGTAAAAGTATTTTAAACAAGCTAATTTCAAAGTAGGTCTTTCGACAAGCAAGACATGTAAGATTTTGATTCTAGTAAGCAGCCCTCGCTTGTACAATGAAGAACTTTTACTTTGTTTTTGTTCAGTGTCTCCTTCTCCTAATTTCTTGACTCAGCTGGTCCTTCAAGGTGGCTGCCTAAAAAAGGAAATATTTGTTTAAAAATAATTTTATTTTATCAAAGAACGAAAGAAAAAAACTAAGTTAAATATATTATTTAAGCTTTTACAAATAAAATAAGATAAAAAATTTTTCATTAACAAATTTTTAAGGCTATAAAAAAAAAACAGTAGCAATTAAGTTATTTTGTGAAGCAAACAGTAAAAGTAATCAAATAATGTGACGTCACAACTTACTTGTTCTTCCAGTCCCTTGACGCGCTGCCGGTGAGCTCTCTCGCGCGCCTCCAGTGTTCGTTCCGACTGAATCTGAGCCGTCCTCAGCCTCTCAATCTCCAGTTCCGACTCCTGCCGGTGCCTGGTGGTGATTTCGATCAGCCTCTTGGCGTTCGCCTGCTCCGTGTCTGACAACTGCTGCTGCATCGCCTGTTAGAAAGTTTGTTGGTGTTCTATGGTTGAAAATAAATTTTATCTAGCTTCATTTTATTTTTTGGTTTTTAGACTTATATATAATATTTCAAATATTAAAGTGTTAAATTGCATAATTTAAACCATTAAAAAAAAAAAATTATAAAAAATAACTCTTTAGCTGAAACTACTTAACTGATTTTTTAAATAACAAATCTCAACTTAATATTTTTTACTTGTATAGTCTTTCTTGCATCTTCTAGTTCGCATTCAAGGTCTCTGCAAGATCTATCCAAAACTCCTCTGTCCTCAACAAGCCTCATCGACTCTTCTTCAGTCTTCAATCGTTCTCTCTCAACCTTTTAGAGTTGTTTACGATCAATAGCTTGATAAGAACAACTTGTGGCTATTTGTATAGTAAAAGTACTAAAATTGAAAAACTGTTTATCAAATAAATTAAGTTTTCGAGCATTAACATTAATCAAAAAGTAGTTAAATAATGTTATAAGTTTTATGATAAAATGCATTACAGTACTCTCTTTATATCAAAACGTTTTTGTAGTTTTGTTAGAAGTAATCTTTGTTTCATCAACTCTTTTATTTAAAGTAATATATAGCACAAGTAAAAGAAAAAAAAAAAACACTTACTTGACCAACTTAAGGTAAAAAAAACTTAATTGTAAAATATGTTTGGAGTGTATAATTTTCAATCCTCAAATAAAATGTTGTGAAATAATAAACAAACTTTATCAAGTGTCTTCTGCAGCGCGTTCTTGTCCTTCTCCAGTCTGACTGCTCCCCTCTGAGTTTCTCTCTTCTCGCTGTCCAGCTGTGCGATCGCCCTCTGAAGTCCCGTGATCCTCTCCTGCAAGATCCTCTTCTCCTCCTGCAATTTCTGGATCCTCACTAATGCCGACTGTTCCGCTTCCTGGCGCTTGTCGCAAACCTACAAATTTTGTAGTTGTTTTCCACAACGAGGTTAAGTAAAAAATATGCAGTTAATATCTATTTTTTTTAAGTAAACATTTCAAAAAAAAAAAGTTTAAGATTAAATCAATTCACGTATTTAGCATTAATTGTTTTCAAATTTATAATTAAATCATACAAAAGCTGTACAAATCAATTTGAAATTTTTGCAACCTGCTGCAGATCCTTCAGTTGAGTCTCGACCTCGGTCCTCCGCACCTCGCAGTCCTCCAGCTCGTGGACAGTCGAATGCAGCCTCTCGCTCAGCTGCGCGTTCTGCTTCTTCAGCTCCTGCGCCTGCTGCCTGTTCGACTGCAGCCTCTCCTGCAGCACCCTCCTGTCGTGCTCCGAAGCGGTGAGCATCTTCTGCAGCTGGCCGATCTTCTCGGTGAGCGACGAGGCGGCCGCTTCCTTCTCCGACATCGACAGCGACAGCGATTGAACCTGCGCGTGAAAAAGAAGTTTAGATATTTTTGTGGCTGAGAAAGTTTTTTTGTGGAAATTTTACTATCAATTAAAATGATTTTCGTTTAAATCGTTTAAGTATTTGAAGGAGGTGATGCAGTTACTTTTAAAATTTACCTTGTCTTTCAATTGACTTTCTCCTTCTTCAGTCTTAGCCAGCGCATTGCTCAGCCTGTCGATTGTCAGTTGCAGAGAAGTGCATTTCGTTTCCAAGTCCTGGATTTTCGACTGCAAGCTGGAAGATCTTTCTTGCAATACCTTAAAGAGAAAACAATTTTAATATATTTTAGACAGTAGGTAAAAATTTTGATGATGTTAATTTAAAAGATATTTTTACTGGTTTTTGAAATTTTGGTTAGTATATCTGATGAATACTCTGTCATTTTTTTTATATATTATTGCTACTACATCACAAATTTACTTATGCCTTTACTATATGTTGAAAAATTAATTTTTAAAACTTAGTTAACGACCTGGTTACTAGTTTCTTTATCATTTTGTGCCAGTTTCAATCTCTGGAGGTCGCCTTCAAGTGCTCTTCTTGCGAGTTCAAGCTTAGTAGCTCTCTGTTCGGATATTTCGAAAGCTTCTTTCAGTTTTCTCTTGTCTGATTCGTTCTTTGCCGCGATGTTCTTCATCTTGTTTATCTTGTCCTGGTTTTATAAAAAAAAAAAATATTTATTTTTATACATAACTTCTTGCAAATTTGTAGCGTAAATTTCGATACACCCGACTTAAATACAAAAAAATAAGCAGAACAAAGGTTATTACAAACTTCAAAAGTTTACAAATTATCTACTTAATTATAAGAGTTTCTTAACTTTGGTACCGCATACTAAGATAAACTAAAATTAATTCATATATGAGAAGAAAAAATAGAAGAAATGTGGACACTAAAACAACAGACTGTCTACTTACTTGCAAGCACCTTCTCTCCGCCTCGTTGCTCTGGCACGTCCTCTCCAGGCCTGCCAACTTCTCCGCCGTCTGCTTCTGCTCCCTCTCGTTCCTCCTTATGGTCTCCTCCTGCAGCATGAGCGCGGTCTGCGCCGACGCCAGCCTTCCGTGCGCCCCCCTCTTGCCTTCCTCCGCTTCGCCCAAGGACTTCTGCAGGTGCTGCAACCTCTGGTTGACCCTGTCCCTGTCTCCCTCCATCTCCATCAACTGTTTGAATGTTTATTTATTTAATTTAAAAATTTAATACTTGTTAATGTTTAAGTATTTATTACGTTTGTATTTGTTCTGATCATACCTTAAAAAACAAGCTTGGAATTTTGAAAGTTTAGCTTTATTTATACTCAACTTAAATCTATCCAATAGTAAAATCCACTATCAATTTTCTAATAGTAAACAAATGTAAGTATTAGCTAATACTTTTCAGACAATTAACGTTTAAAGTTATCAATTTAAAAAAATAAAACGAAACATACCTGTCTTGTTAGATTGGAAATTTCAATCTTTGCGTCGTCTTTCTCGCGCTGGGTGTCTTTGAGTTCCTGCAAGAAGTCCCTTAGAGCCGCTCTCACGACCTCAGGATCAATGTCTTGCACCAGTTGCTCTGAGCGACTGTTTGTAAAATTAGTATAGTAAAAAAAAAAATAATAATTTATTTTAGTGAGAATGTATTTAAAAAATATATGGTGTTTAGCATGATTACTATTTTCATTTAATAAATAATTCCATGCAGCCGTTTACAATTTAAGTGAAATTTAATATATAATAAATAGTAAGTTTAGTGATGGAAATCTTCTTAAAACAAACTATTTTGGTAATTAAAAGTTCGGATAGTTTTTTAATAGCCTCCTTAATCTAAAAGCCTATAAAATTTTGAATTAGATTATTATATCTATATCTATATTTTTAAAACCTTGGAGAAGCAGATCTGGTAAAGTCTGGGTTGCGTTCCGGAGATCCAGTTGTGGGGATTGGGTCCCCTTTTCCGTCGGTTGTCGTGGTGAACGTGTTGTCAAAGTTCTTGGATGGTGAACCGCATCTCCTGTTTTACATCGTTTATTATATTTGTGTTTGATAACTTAACAATTTCAGTTCTTCTACAAATCATACACTGTAAATGTAACTTATAAGTATTTAAAAGTTTTTAAAACTTCACGACAAGAAAATATATTAAAACTTTTTACTGACCTCTGAGGGGACGGGCTCGCTGATCTCATTCCTCTCATTGGGCTCATTGTTCTTCCCAATCGGGAAATTCCCAAGGTTCTTCTCAGTGCGCTGTGGAGACTTCCCAGCTTGAATTCAACATCTCGCTTCATAGCTGTAGAAAATAGTTAATGTTTTAGAATGAATAAAGATTATGTTCATTCCAACTATAATTTTTTATTTTATTTTAAATTTAATATAATGATATTAGAAAAAAGTAGTTTATTTCATTTAGTTTTACAACATTTGAGTACTTCGTGAGCTGCAAATAGTTTTTAAAGTGTTTAATACTCTTTTAAAGTAAATTTTAAGTCCTAATGAAAAGCGAGCTATTTGAATGCCTTTGAATTCACTTTACATTAATACACACTTAAATAAAAAATTAAAAATAATCAACAACCGACCTTCAGTCTTGACCATTTCGTTCTCCAGCCCGTTGACTCTTCCCTCGCTCGCCGACAGCTTCATCTTGTTATCGGCCAGCTCCTCGTCCAAGCTGTCGATCTTCCCTTCCAGGCTCCTGATGTCCGTCTTCTGCCGCTTGGCGAACGAGTGCGCCTCCGCCAGCTGCTCCAGGTAGTCCCTCTCCTTGGCGCGCAACTCGCCTTCCAGTTCCGACAGTTTGCGGGAGAGAAGCGAGTTCTGAGTTTTTTATTTCAATTTGAAAACAAGTTTCGTTAAAGACTTTTTTGTTATAATTTAAATGCGTTTTGCTTGAAAGAATGCGTTGAGCATGTTGTTAAGTATGAAACTTCTACTTGAAAGAAATTTGTTAGCAAACTTTGAGAAATAAGTAGAATTTTTTCACTTTACGACAGCTCAAACTAACTAGCATATACTTAAATGCAAAATTTAATTCAAAGTTTACAAAGACTACTTATATTTCACATTTTATTGATCTTACCTCCTTGAGAGCTTGTTCCTTGCTCGCCTCGGTAGCAACGATCTTCTGCTTCAAACCGAACGACTCTCTCCTCGCCTCTTCTTCTTTCTCCTCGTCCTGAGCCACTCTGTCCTGCAGCTCTTCCACCTCCTTCGACTTCTTGCTGTTCTCAGTGTCAAGCATCTTGACCTAACGAAATACTGTTTTAATATCAAGTTTTCATTTTAAAGAACAGTAGCAGCTTTAAAAAATTGAAAGTTGCTTTATTATAAAAAAATGTTTTAAGATTTGAAAGAAATTAAAACCTGTCTTCTGAGTTCTTGAAGTTCCCTTCTCGTTTCGAGCCTGCTTCTTTCCACTTCTCTAAGACTCGCTCTCAGGTCTCCGTTCTCCTTATGAGTCGTATTCCTGCTTTCGTCCAGCACGGCTATCTTCTGCTCCTTCTCTTCGTTTGCACGCTGTTATTTTTGTTTGTTTTGCATAACTTATAAACAGTTGTTGATGAGTAAACTTTTAATATAGTATTAAAAATGTAAAAATAAACTTTACTAATATACTTGAAGTTTTATTTTAAAAGAGTAATAAAAACTTTTTTTCTGCGAGGTATACCAGTTAACGTTTTTATGTTTAAACACTTAATAACACTAAAAAAAAAACTCACTACATGATAAAACTCTATATGAACTGGTTAAGTATTAGCAAAGTCATATTCAAACGCGAACCTTGAGAACGATTCTTTCCTGTTCCGCCCTCTTCACCTGCTCCCTCAGCTCCTCGTTCGCCTTCACCACCGTCTTCTTCTCGTGCACCTCCGCGTTGATGCCCCTCTTCAGCTCCAAGTTCTCCTTCCTCTGCCCGTCCCGCTGCTCCTCCGTCTCTCGCACCTTCCTCTGAGCCTCGATGAGGTCTCTGCGCACTCCGTCGCGCGCGTCCTCGCACATTCGCAGCTGCAGCTTCAACTCCTCTACCTGTGAAAATTTGTGAGATTTTATTAGTATTGCACTTTGAAATAAATGAACTTTAAAAAAGAACAATTTTTCAAAGTTAATGAGCTAAAAGCGTTACTTATACTAATTCGTTTGAACTCTAAAAAGAAAATAGTTTACAGTTTTGCTTTGAGTAACATTGAATTAATTGGCTTGTTTTAATTTAGAAAAAATGATTTTTGTATAACTTTATCAAAGCTTAGTTTTTGTGACAGCTCTAATTTACTAAAAATTACAGTAAACTGTTGTTCCTTCTCACCTCTTTCAAAGCGGCCTCTCTCATCTGGTGTACATTCTTGCAAGCCTCATTGACGCTCTTCACTTCTCTCTCGTGAGCTTCAGTCGTCAGCTCGAATTGAGTCCTGAAGTCCTTCAACTCTTGCGTTATTTGGTTGATGGTGTTCTGTAAATTAATACATAAATTTGTTTTAATACTTTTATGATCAGAACTTATACTATGTATAACCTAGTATTTCAAAAATCTTATTGATTGAGAGTAAACTAGGGTGGGTACTTAAACTTGCTATTGCGAGCACTGGTCGTTTTAAAACTTAGTTGTAAACACTGAAATTTCTTATCTACTTATATATTGCTTAATATATCCTATATATTTAGTTTAGTATTCTTGCATAAACTTAAGTTTTAGAAAAAATTAAAATAAGCTAACGATCAAAATCAAAAACACTGAATAAGCACCTAACGTTTTTGGTTTCAATCGCAACGAATTAGATTTGTTGACAGTTTGCTTTTAAATATCGGTGAGTTTAAAAACTAGATTTTAAGTAATCAACATAGATTGATAATAACTTACGCTTTCCTTATATAATCTTACTACAACTATGGCTAAGTATTAACTGTTTATAATTTTTCAATATACCTGTTATTGTTACCAATAAGTACTATCCTTGTCAATGTGTATACACCTTAAGTTTTAGTTTTGTATTTTTGCAAAAGTTTTAAAAACAATATGAACCAATCAGATATCATAATTTTTCAATACAAGCTACCAACCCGGTCCTTCTCCTGCTGAGAGGCGGCGTTCCTCTTCTGCTTCTCAACCTCGGCTTCCACGTCTTGCAGCACCTGCAGCGCGTTGTTCAGCTTCTCCTGCAGCGCGTTCTTCTCCGTCTCCTTGATGCACAGTGCCTGCTGCTTCTCCGCTTCCGCCATTATCAGCGCTTCGTTGTGCTCCTGTTTGCGATATGTTAGCAATAAGGTTTATGTGAACATAGTTTGCATGTTAGTTATTATATTGGATTAAAAAAGTAAAAACTTTATCCAAATTTTAGAACTACTCAATTAGTTTTTTGCTACTTAGTATTGCGTTTGTATGAGTCCTAATCAGTATTTTTAAAGTTATGAAAGGTTTGTTTTAATGTGAAAATAATAAGTAGTTACATACACTTACATGCTTAGCTAATAACTTAAGTTGCTTAGCTTTGGTTGTAAAAATGTTACATATATGTCTTCAATTTAAGAAAACTACTGATCAAAGGTAAGATACTATCACTGTGCAGTTTTATGCCCAAAATTACTTAAAATAAGAATTAAAAGAAGTTCATACTTTTGTTACGTAACGAATTTTGAATAACTGCTAGTCAAAGATGATTGGATAAAAGCTAATTTCTTCAACTTGTTACATAGTTATTGTTAGATATGTTTGTGGAAATGTTTATCGTTTACAGGTCGCTACAAGATTTTTTGTATGGAAGGTTTTAAACAAACTGAACACTCCCGCTGAAGCCACGCGGAAAGTACAATCATCAGGACACAAACACTTGTTTGCCGACGCTTTATTTTGTTTGTTTTCGCGGTTACAACTTGAACGGTGTTTGCGTGCAACTGACAACATGATGGAAGCCTTGAAAGTCGCTGTTGAACTTTGCGTACAATAAGCAATTTAAGCTTTTAAGAGGCTTTAAACTGTACTATTTGTTTTTGATAAGAATGTTTTAAAGTTTACCAAGCTTCTTAAAGAAGCGTGACTTAAAATTAAAAACAAATACTTTTAATAAAAACTATTTGTTTTTGATAAGAAATTCTTTGAAATTAGTACACAAGTCAATTGGATAAGTGTTATTTGTAGTAGCTAGCAAATAAAAGTATTCTACATAAAGAAAAGTTTGGGCAAAAAGCAAAACACTTGAAAAACAATCGTGCTTATGAAACATGGGCAGTCAACAAAAAGCTACAACTAGATTGTAGTGGTTAAAATTAGATTTATACAGGTGAAAGTAAAACTTACATAACTTATAGGTTTTATTTATGTTAGATCAACAACACAAATTATTTAAATAAAACCATCATTTGATTTTTGTGAAAATCTACAAATATCTTAAATTATAGCTTTCACAAAAACTTTGAAATAAGCTTAAATATTTTATATAGAAAAGTATATATAAAAGGCTGTTAAATAAATATATATTTTATAGCATCATCTTGTATAATGAGAGATTTTATCTTTACTTTTTTATTAGTTTCTTTTAAATATATACACACATAAATATATAAAATTAAGGTGTTTCATAAAACAAAACCAAAAATACTTTATTTGCCCAATGTTTTAAAAGTATTAAAGATCTTATCGGAGTTTAAATATATGTTCAAACAAAGTTATATAGACCTTCACAGACCAAAAACGTTTGTTTTATACTTGCATAATTTTGTTTGTTATGACTATTAATTTTATCAAAATTTATTGTTACTGTTTCGTTTTCCTAAAAAAAAAGTCAGTTATAATGTATTCGATTCCAATTATACAATTTAATTTCAATGTTCCTTCCAACCTGGATCATGGCTTCCATCTCCTCGTTCAGCTCCGTCTTCTCTCCCTCGAACTTCGCCTGCATCTCCTCCTTCTCCAGGTTGAAGTTGTGCTGCGCTTCCTGCTTCTCCGACGTCAGCTCCATCCTGAGCTGATCCTTCGCCTTCTGCGCCTTCTCCATGTCCTCCTCGTGCGCCTGCTGCTCCGTCTTCAGCGCCACCTGCGCCTCCCGCTCCTGCTGGATCATCTGCTGGTTCTGCAGTTGCAGGTCTTTTTGTAACTTCTGGTTCTCCACTTCCATCTCCTTGCGCACCTTGCCGATCTCGACTGTCAAAATTTTTGTTTATGTTATGCTTTTTGAAATTTCCAAACATTTTTGATTGTTTGCGAAGTTATACATTAACATAAACTAAGTTATTGAATTAAATTGAGTATGTACTTTGAAGTTTTTTTTAAACGATTTTTTTTTTTTTAGGAAACATCTTAATACCAATACTTAAAACATTTGTCAATTATTAGGTAGCTAGGTCACTTTTCAAAATTTGTACTTCATTTTTATTACTATTAGAACACTTTAGTGTACATTTTATAAGGTAAATCATTTTACTTCGTGATAGAAAAACTTACCTTGCAAAGCTTCGTTCTTCAACAAAGCGTTCTGGTTGACTTCTTCAAGCTGCTCTTTCTTGGCCAACAAAGTCGTGTTGTTTGACTGGGAGTCAAAAAGATTTGTTTCCAAAGCTTCCTTGTCAGATCTTAAATTTAAAAGGAATGAAAATTTTAGAATTAAGTTTTGAACGCTAAAGCTTTTAAAACATAAACAAGTGCAAACATATAAAAGTTCAAACTAAAATAAGTTAAATACTTTTTAATAATTTAAGATTTTCTAGATTAATATATTTATTCTTTCAAAAATTTATTTTACAAGCTAAGTTTCGGTCAAAGACCTCTTCAGTGCTTAAATAAATCTTATTCAAATAGAATCTCTTCTATTTGAATAAGATTTATTTAAGCACTGAAGAGGTCTTTGACCGAAACTTAGCTTGTAAAATAAATTTTTGAAAGAATAAATATATTACTTCTCCTCCAGCAGTTGAGATCTCTCTATTTGTTTTCTTGAAACCAAAACATATTATATTTTCTAGATTAAGTAAAAGTGAAACAAACCTGAGCCCGGCAATTTCTTCAGACAGGGATCTGTTTTCCCTCTCGGTTGCAGTGAGCTGAACAATCAAGTTGGCTTTCTCCTTGGCCAGCTCCTCTTTCTCCTTCGCCAGCTTTCCGTTGAAGTCGTTCAGTCTCACGTTGTCTTCCTGGCTCCTTGAGAGGTCTTCCTCGATCGCGGCCTTCTGGCGAGTCGTCTGAAGTACAATAAGTTGTTGTTGAGAAAATAATGTTGTTTGATGCGTTTAAAAAAAATCTGTTTTTATTATTGAATAAACTTTTGAACACAGTTTTTATTAAACTAAGATGCTACTTTTAGAAATCTGTTTTAACTTGATTAATGTTATGTAAGTCTATAAAATAAATTAATTTGTTTAACTTTGTTTTACCGAAAGTTTAAGCGTTTTATCTGTTTGAAAACAACATTTTTCTTATACTTTAAATACCAACCTGTCCGAGGGTGTCGGCGAGATCCGCTTTCTCCCGGTGGCTCACCATCAGGTCCTGCTCCAGCTTCTCCCTGCTCTGCTCCGTCAGCACCAGCGAGTGGTCCAATCCGGCCTTCTCGTTGTGCAGGTCCATCTTCTCCTGCTCCGTCTTGATCAGCTCGGCGCGGATCGAGTCCTTCTCCAGCGCCAGGTCGTGCTTGGCCGCTCCCAACGCCGCGAACTTGTCTTCCATCTGTTGTTTGATTTTTGAGTTGACAGTTTGTTAGAAAAATATTGGTTTTCCCGTTAAACCGTTTACAACTTTACCTGTTGTCTCTATTACTATTTAAAAAATCGGTTTTAATACTTGCTTTTGTTAGTATCTTACCTATTTTAGTTAAATTATTTGCTTGTTAGATAATCAAATTGAGTTTTTTACTAAATTGCTGTTTTTTTCACTTTTTGTCACTTCGTTTAACTCGAAGTGCTTGCCACATAATTCCGTCCTCGCAAGTTTAAGTTTTCTCATTGATGGGACAGTTTTAATAATCTTAAAGTTTAGAAAAAAAAAATGTCGTTAAAATGTTTACTGCCTTTTTATCTGTTAGCTATAAATTTTAAAGTTTTAAAACTATAAACATAACAGTAAAATTCGTGAGTGGTCGATAATAAAAGTTGTACAAGAATAAACTAACAGCAAACTGTTTTAATGCTAAAGTTAATAAAAAGCAACTCCAAAATTGTCTACAATACACGGAGTCGTAAACTATAATGATTTAAAAAATACAGCAAATATTGTTTTTTTAAATACTGTACATAAAATTTTATAACTGTTTGAGATTTACGAAAGTTACTATCGAAACACGTAGTCATTAATAACTCATTCAAGACGTTTGTTTGTATGGTAAATAATATGCGGAGCGGAAATTAAAAAAACTAACTAATTTTTATTTGTTTACGATATTTATCGTAAGCAAAGTATAATATTTTCTTGTAAAACATGGCACAAACTGTCAAATACTAGCAATTTACAACATCAAGTGCATACTTGACGTTTAGCTTCTTAGAAAAGGTTCTTGAATAACAAACTGAAAATACTAGATTATTATTTTACAAATATTACGTATGTACAACTGCGAAACTTTTACAAGCGACTTAATTTGATCTACGTAAAAAAATTAAATGGATTATCTATGTTAAGTTGGTATTCGTACCTCGGCGATGACTCTGTAGAGTTCAATCTTGTCCTGAGCAAGTCCCTCGTTGAGGTTCTGCATCTTGGCCACCTGATCCCTCAACGACGCTTCCTCCGTCTTCAGCTTGTTCAATGCCAGCTCTATTTCCGCGTTCGTCGTTTCAACCTGTGAGATAAAATTATACCTCTACTAATGCTGTATAAAAAACTGGTACTTTAATAGCTTCTATATGAACAAAAAAATATAAACTTTTAAATACAGAAAATATCCAAAACCTTTGCAAGAGCCTCGACGACTTCCGATTTCTCCGCTTCCATGATTTCTTTCGCCAGCACTGATTTGTTGAGAGCCTCCTTGACGGTCACCAGCTGCTCTCGTAGCGAGGACTTTTCACCGTCCATTGTAACTTCTGCTGATTTTCTGTTACAAAATAAGTTCTTCGTTAGTAAAAAAAATTGAAATATGAAAAAATTAAATTAATATAGTTGATAAAACAGTTCAGCAGTTACCTTAAGTTTGTTAAAAGTCTTTTTAATTACTAATAAATAAGATATGTCTTAAAAGTATGAAAAACAAAAACAAAAATATTTAAAAACAAAAATTAAAAATATTTTTGATTATTGAACAAGCTGTCGATAAGAAGTTTATAAACAAAACTAAAAAACTTAATTTAATAACTCTAAAAACCTTGTACAAATTAAGTTTCTTTTGAAATATATATTATTTTCATTACTAACCCTCTTTCAAGTTCCTTCTGTTTTCTCGCCAGGTCTTTCAGCAGGTCTTCCTTCTCGTCCTCCAGGTTGTCCCTGGTTCGCTGAAGGTCCGCGTTCGCCGCTTGGAGGCGCTCTTTCTCCGTCCGCAACGACTCGATCCTCGACTGCAGCGACTCTCTCTCCTTGCCCATCTCGTTCTTCTCACTAGACGTGTGTTGAACTTTGTTAGTAATGTGTATTTAAAGTTTTAACATGCTTATGATTTAAAAACTCTTCTTTTAGCTTCTAATGAGGATTTTTTTTTTGTATATTTGCCAACATAAACAGCTTATTTTCAAGTACCAGTAATTAAGCTTAGTTTATATATAAGTATATAAATATCGAAAATTTATTTTAATGGTCAGTAACAACTGATGTACATCCAAACACAAACTCACCTTCCAACGACTTCTGCCGACGACTTGTACCTGTAAGCGTCCCTCTTGGCGTCCTCCTTCGCTCTGGTGGTCGTGTCCAGGTCCTCTCTGATGGACAGGAGCTGCTTCTCCAGCATGTGCTTGCTGTGGTCCGCATCAGCCACCTGCTTCTTCAGCGCCGCGTTCGAATCCTTGGCCGCGTCCAATTTGGCTCGAAGCTCCTGATTTTTGGTTTAAAGTTAATTACTTACTGCAAAGGTCAGAGTTGTTGTCGGTAAAAGTTTTTTGTTAATACTTTTGCAGTTAGTTTCAAAAGAGTTTTTTTTTGTGAATCTGTCGTGTTTTGAAACGTCTTGTTTTTGACGAGATATTTACTTTCTTAATTGTAATGATAAACTTTATCAGTTTTGTTATGCAGGTTACCCACTTTTAATTAAGTTTTATGTGGTAGGTATTTTTTCATGTTTTTTGGAACATCAAGTGTTTTAATTTAATCAAAAAAAAAAATTGCAGAGTGGTTCTTTGCTTTTACATTTTTGTAATATATGTAAACCAGAACTGTTAACGTGATTGTTATGAAGATTTTCAAGAGAGCTATATACGTTATAAGAGGCACTTAACATAAGTGAAAACAGTTAAAAATATTTGCAAAACCAAAAAATTCTTTTTTGAATATTTTGTAGTGGTAAAATGTAAACAAACTTTACGAAACTGTACATAAAAACCAGTTCGAACATTAATTTGAAGCTTTTTGGGTTTATACCAATGAATAGTCTTACTAAAACCGATATTCGTTTAGGAATTTATTAAAAAGGTGCTTTACTTCATGAATATTAAACGCCTAAATGTTTTAGAAACACTACAACTATGTAATTTCAAACTGCAAAAAAATAAATGCATACAAATGCAAATGCCTAATAAACCGCCAACAACCAATAGTTTAATAATCTGTAAAGTAATCATTTCTTGAGTAGTCGTACTTTATAAGTTGTTCTAATTGCACAAACAGAAGCTGTTTTTGATTACATCATTCAATTCGGCAACAACACATAATACATCATTAAAGTCAGTTAAATGTTGTTTTATTCAATTAATAATACAAATTCTTCTAAGGCATGGTAGTATACACCAACCTGAACTTGCAGCTGTCTCTTCTGCAATGCGGCCTGCACCGCGTGGTACGTCGAATCTGCGAACGACGGGGAAACTCCTCTCGCTGCCGGGGATCTCCCTCTTCTCGGTGACCTTCTACCGCCTGGTGACGGCGACCTTATCGGGGAATACCCACGACTGTAAGAATGAGTTTTAATTTAGATTTTAAAATAACATGTTATTAAACTTTTTTTTTAGTAGTAAAAGTATCAAGCTTTTCAAAAATGAATGATACTAAATAAAAAATAGTAATTGTCCTTCAGATCAATAAAAATAACTTTAAGTACATAAAATTTACCTCTAAGTAAAACAACTGATATAGTCTTCATGAATCTAAAAAAAATTCTGTTAAAACCATATGAATATTATAGTATGTAAAAACATTACTACAGTTTCTTAAAGCATACCATGAACAAAATGCATTAAATTAAAAAAAACTCGATAAAAGACACTATACTCTAACAAAGTAAACCTTTCGTTTATGCAAGCTTCCTTCAAGCTCGCTTTAGCCAGCGCCTTCGCGTCACTCTTACTCTTATCCAGTTCCCTTTCCAGGCTGCTGAAATCGCACCTGCTTTTACTCCGGTGCTTCACCAATAAATCCCTCAGCGCCGGATGCCAGTCTTTCAAGTCTTTGGTCGACGAGTTGAGCCTGCTGTCCCTGATCAGCTTCTCGCTCGCCTCTATCATGCTCTGCACGCTACTAATGCTCCCGATCATCTCCTTCTTGTTCTTGAACGAGTTGTTGAACACCGACTCGGTTTCAACTTGCCTCTGCTCCCTCACTTTACGCTCGTTTATGTCTATCAGCCTCTGCACGCTCGTGCTCCTGCTTCTGATCCTGGTCGCCGGTTTCGCTTCCACGGCGCTGGCAGAAGCCTGGTTGGCGGAGCTGTCGTCTTCGAACGACGAGTTGCCGACGAAGCTGTCGTTTCTGACTTCCATCGACTTCCGGGCTCGCTGCAACATCGGCGACCCGAAGCCGCTGTCGTCACAGTTCTCACCCCTGCCGGGCTCCTCCGAGAACGCCTCGACCAGCGAAATTTTCCTGCCCTGCCGCTGGACGCTGCGCTTCTTCGGCGTCGGCTTCGGCGTGCTGCCGTGAACCTTGTTGGTTCTGTACGACATGACAACAAAGCTCGAAACAAAAAACTTTCTTTTCAAATAAAACTTTAAAATTTAGTCTCAACAACTTTTTCTGCGAACAAATTCGGTCTAAAACTAAACTTTGAAGCTAAATAAACGCAAATACTACTGTGAAGGTATCGCACTGCCAGCTCAACTGAAATTAAACTAAGTGAAAGTGATTTGCAACCGAACGACAAATTACCCAATGTCAAGTGCACGCCGAAAAAGCTCTTCAGCTCAAACGAGCTTGCAATTGTCAAAAGAAAAGGCACAAAAAGCAGAAAGGCTGAGAGCAATTTGTTTTCGCGTTCTGTGGCTGGCTGCCACAGAAGAGAGGGAAATTCGTCGAGGGCCCTTGAAAATTTTCTGCACAAAACAGATTTCGCCCGGACTGTTGAGAGGTGCTCTTGTGTGAGGGGCAGAAAATAAGTAACAGTGGCAGAAAATAGCTGGTGTGCAGCCACTTTGGGTTATTTTATTTTTCTGCTTCAAGTTCAACGCTCCCTTTTTACGTTGCTACGTGAACTGGTCGAAACGTATACTAATTTTAGTAACATAGTTATTTACATATTTTTTTAAAAGGCAAACAAATCTAACGATTCTAATAAGACTGCTACTCGTAAAGCAAACTATTTCTGTAAAAAAAAAAAAACTCTTTTTGCACAATAAGCTAGTAAATAAAATTTTTATACTGTCACTAAAAATGAATAAATAAAAATTCGATTGTTTTTTTAATATTTTCGATACTTTTGTTAAATACAACTAATAATATAAAAAACATCCTAGATTGTTTTTTTAAATTCTTGCTTTATAACTTTAACCTTGTAAGTGAACTCAACTTAATTCAAACTTAAAATAATACAAAAACAAATGACAAAGATGAAATAAGTCTAACAAAGCTGTAGAGTTCAATGCTGTAACCATTTAAAAGTACTAAAAAAACTAAATTTCATCTATGTATTAAACTAGACAAATGTTTTTTGTCTTACATAAATAAAAAAATCATCAACACTAACGTGGGAGACACGCTGAGCCCCATGTCGTTCATGCTCTCGCTCAGCTCAGTGACGGCACTTGCGGGTTTCATCTGATCGTCGCTGAGCGCCATGGCCAGGTCCGCGTCCGCTATGACCGACTGCGCGATGTCCCTGAGCGCCTGCTCGATCATCGCCTTGTCGTCCCTCAGCTTGGCCATCGTCTCCACGTCCTCTTCCTCCTCTTCCACCCGGGTAGATTCCTGTGCGTTGGTTGTGACAATAAAAAAACGAATGAACAAAAAGGTCAGTTCAAACAAGTTCTTATTCAAATGGCACATTTTCCATTAAATAATATTTTTTAACTTTTGTAATGTTACGTGTTGTTTATTGCTTGTTGAAACTTTTTGCTGCATCAGCTTTTGGATCAAGAAGATTTATGGTCAATTTAAGCAAGGGCTTTCTGAAGTGGGCGATATTACCCTTATGGTGGAGGTATTGACTATTAAAGGCGTTAACAACTAGTACGGGGTGAAAAATTAAAAGGGTATTTCAATAGCAAAGGAGCCAATATTTTTGTATCTTTTGCAAAAAAAGAACATAAAAATGATTTTGTGAAACTCTTCTGTGAGCGAGTAATTATTTGTACGCTGGTTATAAACTGAATCCGTAAATTTCTCAACGTAAACACTTACTTGCGGAATGGACAGGTTGAGTTGGTTGATGGTGCAGTCTTTTTCGTCGTTCTGTTTCTGAAGTCTCTCTGTGGCGACAGTCAGTTCGTTGATCTTGGCGTTCAGCGCTGCTTTCTCCGTATCGAAATCAGATTGCATCTGTAGCATTTCTTTCACCTGTTTAATATACAAGATTTAATAGATTGTGAAATTTATTACATTTTTTTAAACAATTGTTTTCATAAGTTAAAACGTAACTTTTAAACACGTTTCATATTTGATGATATTGTGCTATTTACAACAATGAAAAAAAAAGGAAGTCTGTCTAAATACTTTTCCAAATACAAAATAGAGCTTTTGTACCAAAGTCAAACGTCTTGTAATTAAACTTCGAAAATTTAAATACACATAAGACAAAAAAATAATATGTAAAATTACTTTAAATCTTCTACTACCCCTTTTTTTTATTTACACTTAAAAAAAAACACGCCTTTTCTCTCAGCTGATCTTCGACTCCGCTCTTCTCTCCTCTTTCTTTCTCAAGAGAGACTTTAGCGGACGAGTCCTGAACATTCTGATTGGCTCCGAGGTTCAAGCAGGCGGCGTGAAGTTGACGGGCACCTCTCTGTGTAAATACACAATTGTAACACAGACATATATCTAACTGTTTGTATGGTATACGAAAAGAAGAATGCGCTTATTTGAACCTTTTGGATGAAAATATAAAAACATATGCTGTAGCGAAGTTTAAAAGCACAATCTTCTTACTACTTTTTAACAATTTAAAAGACTATCAATGTTATCTAAGTTAGATATATTGCATTTTGTATACATTAGATTGGTGGCGTATTTAGAGTAAAGGTAGGCATGGTAAGCAACTAAATACAAGTAGTAAATTGCAAAATCCCACCTGGACATCATTGATAGCTTCGTTCAGGTTGGTCTGAGTGCTGGACTTGAGATCGGTGAATCCCCTTCTGATCTGCACCACTGCCCTCCACAATGCCAGCAATCTGCTGTGCTCGTCACCAAAGTACGTGCTAAAGTTCTATGAAAGAAGTTATATAAATTTAAAACTTCAAATGTGTCTGTCCTACTATGTTCTTATACAATAAATAGGGACAGTAAGTTATACAGTTTTTAGTTAGATCAAACAGAACTATTTTCTAAATAATGTTTACGCCTACTATAAATCTGTACACGAAAACGAACTAAATTTTATGGTTTCTGGCTACTTTAAGTAAAATTGTTCAACTTACCACGTGAGTTTAGTAAAAAACATTTTTTGTCAGGAAAAAAATTTAAACAAAATTATTTTGAGTTAACCGAAACTACTTTTGTAGACTAAAATTTTATATTTATTATTATTACGTCATACAAAATCCTCACCTCTTGTTCTTCCTTCCACTGCTGCTCCGTCGTCTTCAGTTTCTCCTGAACGTCTTCGAAGTCCTGCTGGCACTTTTGCAGGTCGTCGGTCACTTTCTTCATGTCCTCACTCATCTTCTCGTTGCCCTCGTTCGCCGCTTGCAGTTGTTCGCGCAACATCGCGTTCACCTCCGCAAGACTTTCGGCTCTGAAGAAAAAAAATACAGTTTGTCTACTGTTAGGTACTTTGAAACCTTAAACACCATTTGAATTGTGGAAACGGATCACAAATGCACGGAGCGTCACTTTTGCATTAAATTGTTTCAATTAATTTAGTAATTTAAAACTTTTTATGTTTGAAATGTTGTTTTTAAATAAATAAATACTTTCGTACGAACCATAACTGTATATATATTTTATTATATTAAACTTGGAAATAAGTTTCGGTTATTGCGAAAGTTTTGTTCGTGCATTTCTGACAACTACCGTGCTTGATTATACATAAGTAGTTTGTTTTTAGGTATTAAGATGTATTTAGACATCATTTAAACTAAGTACAGTAATTAAGTGTTTTTGCCTGTCAACAATTAAAATCTTGAAAACTTTATATATTGCTTAAGTACATAAAAGTTTTTGGTTTCATAGGTTTACAAACGTGTTTTATATTGTAAAGTGTATTTCTCTCCAATAGATCATTTTTATGTGTTTATATAATTTTTTTGTGGCTATCATTAAAAAACTTGCACGAACTTTTCATTTACCTGTTACTGTTTTCTTAAAATTCAGTAATTTTTGAAAATAATTTATGACAAGTGACTTTTACGGACCACTTTTTAAAGCACTCAGCATATTTAAAACACGTTGATCCTTTTATCTCATTCAAATGTTGTTTACAAGTGTGCGCAGCGAAAAAAAAATTGACTAAAAACAGCAAACAGTTTAACACTCAAAACACTCGCAGTCGTTGACCCAATTACAATTATCGCAGCGAAACAAGCCGATACTATTATGACGTCACAAGCGCTGTCGTCAGGCAAGCGAAAGTATTTAGCGTCCTCTCACGGTGACGTCACAATGGCGGAGACGCTTTGTACTGGCTCGTGATTGGACGAGGCGTGAGCGACACTTGATCCCGCTTGTTAGCAGTTTGAAAGTTGTTGTGACAAGTTAATTGCGGCGGAATGTTGAAAAGTTTTAATTATTTGAATTTATTGTGACTAATTAGATTGAAGAGATCAAATGATTAAAATCGTTTACATCGATTTCGAAATTATGGGTTATAATAAAGAATAATTTGACATGTAAAACAATAAAGTTAGCACTTTTAGTTTAAAAAAAAAATTATGTAAGCCTAATTAATTACTTTAATAAAATTTTATTGGAACTATTATAAACTCATAAGTATTGATTTGTTTGGTTTAAATATCTATTTAAATACGCTTGAATGTATTTTGTCGTAATTGTAGTTTACAGACTTTAAAATTATGGAACAATAGCATACACTAGTCTACAATACCTTATTGACTTTTTCATATGTAAGTAGACCAAAGTATACTTCAAAAACAGTAAAAATTTCAAATACATCAAATTCATCTAAGCTAACACATCACGACGTCTTTTAAATAAAAATGATCAAACCCCATTAAAACGTTTCAAAAGTTTAAAAAAAAAAACATAGTAAAAAAAGTTGGATTTGAAAATATACTTCTCAAATAAATTCTGCAACAGACACGCTTTGTTTATGTTCAACACAAAAAGCTTAATAGTTTACCGAAGCGATCTTGCGAATTTCACAAAAAGTTCTCATAGAAAAAACGTTACTTTTGACATTGAGGCGCTTTGTATCCTGCACTGTTGTTATTACAAGCACATTAAAAGAACAGCGGCTTTTCCATTGTTTCCAGAAACAACTTTAAACAAAAAAACTGCGTAAGTATTAATTTCACCTTAAAACTTTGACTTTCGTAAGAAAAATTAAATTGAATTAGCTTACAACTAAAGCCTATTCCAGTGTTTAAACTATGCAAATACAATTACAAAGTTGTTCTCAAAACTCACACCAAAAGCCTTGCTGATCTTATAATTTTCATTACAAGTTCTATTCTTTCGTACTCCATAACATGCTTGTACTAAATTTTAATTGATAATTAATCTAACTGTGCGTTTTTTGCCTAATAAAGCATTTTTTTACTACATTAATATTACTAATACACAATTTACGAGTGTCGTTCTTATGCAAAGCACCGGCCATCGACATATTTAGTACTTAAGTGCGTGTTAAATGGGAAGTGGGGATTTTTGAGTTTTGTAATCATAATACTAATTGATTGGATTGTATTCTAGATTGTGCATGAAAATAAAGTATTAGTTATTTAGAATGATATTTAGAAAATAAATTTAGAAAAAATATTTTAACATTGAAATAAAGTTTGAAAACTTCCCAAACTTATGCTAGTTTATATAATGATGTTAAGTTTTTTTTTTGAATTTGAATTAATTAATGAAATACCTAAACAGATGTTCGGACTATTTTTAAAGATATATGTCCATAAAATAGTCATCAACGAAATTTCATAAAGTATGTCTTTAAATAAAATAATGTTATATTTTAAATTATAGGCTAAATGTAGTTATGTTATTTCAAAAACTAACTTTTTTTTATATTACAAGCAGTTTAGGCGTAGATTAGAATAAAGTCTAAATTATTTTTTTCTGTAGTTTTGTTATTAATGTTAAAAATTGGCAAACAAGAAGTTTAAAGTTTTAATTTTGATAACATACTTAACAAAGTTTAAGTTGAATTAAAAAATTGTAAAAGTTGCTATACTTTTAATTTTAAAATCAAAACATACTTTTAATTTTAAAATCAAAACATGTTAGGCTTGTATAACTACACTTAATTGCATGATACAAAAAACTAAAACAGTTGACTAGAACAAAAAAAAATTAAAATTTAAGTAAAACCGAACAAGAATTTAAAATGCGCCTAATACATGTTGCGTTAAAAGTTTTCAAAATCTATATATTTAAGAAAAAAAAATTTCAAGCTATCACAACAATCTCACCTCTTCCGTTCTTCTTCTAGTCTGAGGAGAGCGTCTTCGATATCTGACGTGTGATGAGCCTCACTCCTTCTCAGTCTCGCCTCTGTGGAGTCCAGCCTCTGCCTGAACGAATCTGCTTTCTCGTCCATCTGTTGATAATATGTTGTTAGATGCAATTTTATTCAGGTTAAAGTAGAGAAAAACCTTGTAAGTGTATTAAAAAATTCAGGAAATTGTTTGTATAAAAAAAAAAGTAATGTGACTAACTGGTAGTTTTATATTTCTGTTTAGCAGCTCGTAAGTTTAAGTTTAAAAAAAAGGTTTTAAATTTCTTGAAATTTCTCCTGTCAATTGTTAAAGCACTGAAAGTATTAAATTTTAAACTCAAAACACTATGAAAAATGGAAGACAAATAAATTAGTAGTTAAGTGTTGTAAAACATTTATTTGCTAACGTAAAATAAAAGAGTGCTGGAATTTTGAAACTATAAAACAAAAAAAAAACGTTCCTTAATAAAAGTATAAACTTTTGGTACAATTAAGGGTTATTTGTTTATTTTAAATTTGTACACACATACAGATCTACTGCAATCTTGTACCACAAAAACACTTCGTATTTTGAAAAGTACTAAATTATTAAAAAAACATTGTTAGCAAAAACCTTATGCCTAACTTACCTACGAAATTCTTCAAAATCAAAATGGTTTAATTTAAACAAACAAAGAAATCCATAGTACATATTAGAAATACTGTTTAAACTTTATTTGAATAATAAAAGTAGAAAACATACTTATACTTTATTACTTAAAGTAATTTAAAACATCTATACTTAGAAATTTTTATATAGAAGAATATTCTTTTGTCTTTCTCAACGTTAAAGAAATATTAAACCTAGTTTTATTCAGCTTTTCAAATAAACAAAACAAAATTAACAATGGAATGTAGTTCAAGTCATAAAATTTCAAACAAATAAAACTTTTACAACAATCCACAGTGTTTTAAAAAAAAATTCAAGTTAATCGTTGTAATAGAAAATAAGTTTAACATACAAAACTGAAAACTGTTTACCGAATTTTGTCTTTTTAGATCTTGTTTAAACGTTTGGTAATATAAGCTAAATTAAAAAGATAAAATGTAAATTACTAATGTAATTTGTACTAAAAAGCTTATTCAAAATAAAATAAATTCTTACAGCAGCTTGGGATCTGTTAGCAACTTCTTTAGTTTCGGATAGTTCATCTTCTAATTCTCCACATTTCTTCTTGTACTGTAGTACCTGTAAAAATTTAAAACTTTATACAGGTACTTTAAACAAAATTTGTTGGTTAATACAAAATAAACAGGAAATTTTACGAAAACTTTCTAAAGTTATAAAAAGATATGAATTTATTCTAAGAATAAGTTCACTATTTCTCCTCTAATAGTTGAGATCTCTTTGTTTATTTTCTTAAAATCAAAACATATAAGTTATAAAAAGTTATTAAAAAAACAAACAGTAGATAAAACAAAGTTCATCGATGTTTTTAATTTGCATGATAACTACTATTGTCTCAGTAATATAGTTTTCACAGTAACCAATAAATCTTCCAAAATACTTATCAAGTTTTGTGCTGAGTTGCAAAAAAATACTTATTTTAATTTTTGTAGCAAACATTACAATTTTTATTATTATTTATCAAACCTGAATCTTTAAACTTTCAATTTCAATTCTGGTGGCCTCGTCTGACGGCTCAGCCATTATATTGGTAAGAAAATAAATACAAAATTATACAAAAATCTATTAAAATGATGTGTTTGATATAAACAAATAAACATACACTCTGTTTAAAATTTTGTACAAACCACTAATAGGCTTTCTGAAATTAAAAAAAAAAGTTGTATAACCTATAAAAAAAATAAAAAGACAATAACTAATTTAAAATTAACTGAAACTTCCACTACAACTGCGCCGGCTAATCGCTAAAAACAAATTAGCGCTCTTTTTCAAACCAACGGCTTGAAAAGCCAATCGAAAGTTGAAAGAACTCGTCCACAGAAGAGGGTTCGAAACACTTTCAACTTTCAGCGTTGTTGTCGGCTACTACACCTTGCAATTGAAAGTGAGCCACTTCACGCAGGCAGAACATTTGTTGAAAAAAATGCTCACAAGTTTCTACTTGCCCGGTCGAATATCGTGTATGTTGCGAGGCGCACCTTCGGGCTTTCTCAATTTCGCATCATGTTTGCTTACGGTTGTTGTGACGTCATAATACGACGATTATGTGGATTTGAGTTGCGCAATCGGCAGAGTTATGTGTAGCAATTAGTTTAAGTGGAACTTTATATGGATAAGAAACTGAAATAATTGAGTAAACTGAAGATTAAGTTTTTATTCAAGTTAGAACTGACAATTAAACCTATAACGTTCATATATTTTTTTCTATAGAGCTTAAATAAATATAATGAAAAAGTAATAACTTTTATAAAAACTCTAACGTTTCGTTATACTTAATTTTTTATCTTGTTACAAGTTTATCTGATATAATTATATAGTATTTAAATATCTATATGTTTTACTTAATTTTATTTTTCCTATACTAAAACAGGGGTCGGCAGCCTTTTTTAATTCAAGGCCCAATTTTTCCAGAAAAAATTGCTCGCGAGCCGCACTTTTTACAAAAAAAATTTTTGAGGGTCGCAACTGTTTAAAAAATAATCATAGTAATTAGTAGAAAAATACAATTCTAAACCAAAACATTACAAAATAAGCAGTAAAATAGCACTAGTTAAGAGTAACCATTAAATTAAAATTCTAACTGTAAAATTTTATGGCAAAACCTTTTTTTTTTCATGTTTTTAGAAAAGTGTGTTTTTAGCTGAAAAGTACCTCGCGTGCCCCAGATTTTGACTTTGAGGGCGAATTTGGCCCGCGGGCCGCATTTTGCCGACCCCTGTACTAGAACTATATACTTTTATTTTAAACTACGTAATTTTAGTTTCTCAAACTTTGTTTAATTAGTTTTCAGTTGGTTTTGTCATTATACAAGTTAATACATGTAATTTAAAATCACCTCTTAATGTTATAAAGAAATATTGCGGTGTTAGTTAAAAAAACTTTAAAAATTTCATTTTTTAACAATAAACTGTTTTAAATATACTTAGCCCGTAACAGCTCTTAATAGCTTTAAAATTTGTAATTAAAGTCTCATAAAAGCAAAAGATTAAAAGTATGTATAATTACAAATGTTACAGCTAGTATCGAAAACTTTTCTCCTTAAAGTTAGTCAAAAATAACAACATTAAAAAGGAACCTAATTTTGTAAAACGACTATATTTTCTTACACTTGTACTTTGAAACTATCAAAAGGTGTACTTTTATAGCTCAAAAGAGATCAAAAGCAGAATTTAAAGGATGTGGCTCTAAAAAAATATTTATTTTTTGACAACTCTGCTTGAGATCAAGATGTGTTTTCAATAAAGACAACAAGACGTATTTTAGTTGAAACTTTATTAACGTTCCGTACTTAAATTTCTGAGGGCTTACGCCACTTGGCGTTTAATTTTCTTTGAAATTTTAAGCTCAATCTCTTGACAGTTGCTTAATACAAATTTAAAGCCTGACAGTCGCAGTGATTTCTAGCACAGTCTAGCGGATATAAATGTTTGTTACAATTGTACTTCAGTAGATGACTGCCGAAAACTCACAAAAACTAGTAACCACTAGCTGACTTACTTTAGTTTATAAAAGTTTTCAAAAAAATATTTAGTTTATTTTTCATAAGAAAATCTAGATGTTTAATTTGCAATGATATTTCATAAATTATTCTTTTATCTAGTTTTTCAGAGTTGTACTTAGTAGTAAAGCATATAAACTATTTACTGTGAAAACTCATCAGAGTAATAACAGTATTTAAAAAAAGTCGTATAAGTATTCTATAACATTTTTCTTAAAGTTTCTAACAAGATATATTAAGTAGACTTTTACAAATTAAACTAAACCACAGAAACAGTAGTTTTAGTTTAAAATACTTTTTACTTAATGCACAGATTTATGTTTAGGGTTTTGATGAGCACACCTTTAACAAACAAAGATTTAGTAATGTTAATAATTTAATTTTTGTTACAAAAAACGTATTTTACGTTTAAGAAGTTTTAAGGTAACTATAAACTTAAAAGCTTATCGACGTAATCACAAATCAACCACAATTAAAAGGTTTTTCTGTCATGGATGTTAAGTTTCACATAAACAAAATCAATTGTTTGACGTGATTTTAATTATTAATAAAATAAAATTATAGTAGTCATTTCAGCAGAGCCGAGATGTTTTTGCGCCACCATTCAATAAGGACTAAGCTGCACGACCATCAAAAACAGAACATGTGACATTCTGCGACCTTGTTCCTGCGTGACCAATCCTAATGACAAGAATGTACCATGGACTGTTGTACATAGTGGTCGTGCAGTGCATTCTTGTGCTTCCAAAATACAGTAGTACCGATATTTTTAAGCTTTGTAGTTTTGTCAATAATATCGTTCAAACAAATGTTCTTGTTTGTGATAAAATTGATTTGGAAAAAGAAATTAATATAAAATTTGTAATTAAAGAACAGTTTTTGTCGTCTTATCTTGTAAAGAATTTTCAAAACAAACATACAAATTAAAAAATGATTAGCATTGTTCAGTTTTCAGCACAATGAAAAACTTTAAAGGGATGGAGGCTAGTCATGTGTTTTGAGGTTTCTTTATCTAGACATAATAATAAGTCTATAAGTGCGTCACAAAGAAGTATTTACTTTTGAATAATATTGATGCTTTTGTACTATTACAAACATTTTATATTAATGTCGTAGATTCTGTATTTGTTTTTGTTTTATGCGTACAAGACTATTTGCAGTATTATGATTGTTTAATAATTAAACAAACTATATTTCTTAGATTTTTTTTAGTAAATGTTATAACCTGTAAATTGTAAGCAATCGTGTCCTTTTGTTGCTGACAGATTATTACACCCATAATACCTTTACAAACCTACCTGAATCTTGATCAACTATACAAATATAAACTAGATTTTTTAAATACAGCTAGTAAATTAATAAAAAACTGTTTTTCTCATATTATTTTTACAATTAGAACTTTATCAGCTTCTTTACTGATACTTATATACTTTAGTTTAGTAAAAAAAAGTAAAAAATATTTTACCTTTCCTTGCAGTTTTTGCACGAGTTGCTGCTGCCTGTGTTGGCCTTCCTGATAGGCCAGTAGCTTTCTCTTGTAAACTGCTTGCTCGTCTTCTAACCGTTGTGTTAATATCTTGTTCTGTGAGAAGTTTTGGTTGATTTATTCATTCTTACTTTTTAAACCTAGGTTCTAAAACGTAGAAAGTTTTATTTTTTATAAGTTGTTTAGTTCTTAATTTTATTTTATTAGTGAATGGTTTTTTAAAATAGAAAGTAAAGTTTAAGTTATAACATATTTTTTGTAGTTTTAAACATGAAATGTGTTTAAAATGTTTTAGTTTTTAGTAAAAGAAGACACTCAACTCCAAGTACAAAAACTAAAAGTCTCAAAGTAACTTCTTTAGCTTAGTACATAAAACTTTTCCTACAATGTTTTAATTAAAGTTGCAACAAATACAGTTCCTACAGATTTTAACAAACTACTTATTATTAGTCAAACATCTAGTTTGTTACATACGTGTTTTTTCAAATGGTTAAGAAGCTAAAAAGTAAACAAGTTTGAGGTTTACGACCATTTTTACGACCTTCGTCGGTTTAAACGGACTTTTATAAGCTGCAATCTGTTGACAGCACAAACTAACGGTATGTTAGAACAACAAAAACACTATAATGTGAATTACATTAGAATATAATATATAAATTAATTCAAAAATTTAGTAAATCAAAAGCGATTTATGATAATAAGTACATATCTTTTTAGATATATTTAAGCACTGACGAGGTCTTTGACCGAAACTTAGTTTGTAAAATAAATTCTTGAAAGAATAAATTTATCATTAGTTTACCCTTAGTTAACTTTTTTTTTAAAGTATACATATAGGAGAAAATGATAGATTTACAAAGCTTTAAGTATTTTATAATTGCAAATAAGCATAAAAAAGTTAATAGTGTAATTAAAATAAAAGAAGCACAAATTTTGATAAAGATGTATTTCAAATAAAATAAACGCGTTTTTAGTGTTTTAAAATGTACATTAAGTTGTCATTTTTCAGACAATTTATGTTAAAGCATTCAAAACTATTTCCAACAGTATTTGTATGAAAACATTTGAAAAACTTTAAGTATAACAGTTTATTACTAGTATGAAATCGTAGTTAAAAAAATGTTACGAAATGTTATAAAGATTCTGTAAGTTTTAATAGTTTGTTTAATTTTAATATAAAATTGAACAAGTTTAGTTTATAATACAAATAACTGATTAAAGCTAGTAAAACAGTTTTTTTTTATATAATCGAAGTCAAACTAAATAACACAACAATATTACCAAATAATGAAAGGTAAATATTATGTACAATATCTTTATTTATTCAAAACTTCACGAAAGAGTCGTTTATGTTTGTATAACGTAAAAAGTACACCTTGGCCTTTATCTAAGAAATATGTATTATTCAAAACCAAAAGCATTACGTACTAGTAAAGTTTTTAGTTTTATATTAAAAATATCTATATTTTTTACATTTTGTATGTTAAAATAAATTGATTCTTTAATATTTTAAACGACCGTTTGCTTTTAAAAATACTTTTACATAAAATACTTTTGTGTGAAGCTATAAGAATTACATTAAAACAATAATCAAAAAATAAATTAAAAAATAAAATAACCGTTTTTTTTACTAAAAATAAGTATATGTTAGTACTGTTACAAAGAGCAATAAAAGATACAAATTTGTGTTTTGATTTGTTAAAATAATAAATGAAACTTAAGATGTTTTATTATTAAAACAATATAAACTATGTTATAAAAAAAAATATATATAGAAACTATATATTCATACTTGTATACAAGCTAACATAGATTCTAATTATAAACTTGAAGTTTGGCTAAGCTAAAAATCAAATACAAGCTAGTTAAAGTTTCTAGGAAAATCAAAAACTTAGTTAGTTTTGATTGATTACACTAGACTAAAAAGATTTAAAAATGAATAGTTCTATAACTTTCACGTATTAACTAAAAAAACCATAAGGAAAACAAAAGTTCTACAGGTTCCATAAAAACAATCACACATTATTGCTTACCTCCAAACTTAGAGTCCTGATGTCCATTTTGCTTGTGTTAGGTGTGCTTTGTTGCTAGAAATTTCACAGTGTTTTATTAAATAAAAATGACTAGAATTTAAATTAAAATAATTTAATAAAACAGCAATTACTAACACTCTTTAAAGCGTTTTAATTGAATAAAAATATCAAAATATAAGCTTTAACAATATAAGCTTATGTAGTTAAAATAAAATATCTTAAAAATAATAAATAAAACAAAGATACTTGCAAAAAATGAACAAAGTTATGTGCAATATTAGTGTTGCTACTACATAACAATAGCACAACTAACAAACACATAAAAAAGCCTTTTTAACTTAAAAATAATTGAAATAAAAGTAAAAGCTAATCAACAAATAATGTCTGCACTCTAGGACAGCCACTTATCAATTGACAAGACAAATTGACTTGTGAAGATGTTTATTCGCTTAGCACTTGGCACGTACGTATGTCGCAAACGCCTTAAGCAAACTCCCATCTGAAGCTTTTTGACCCAACTGAAAATTTCAAACGCAAAACCCGTTCATATTCCGCCGTTACGCTTCAATGATCACGAGAAACGGATATATTTTCCTTGTTAACTTTTTCTCTTTCTTACGTGGGTGAACTTTTTTTTGTGCAAACAAAGGGGAGCCAACGGCACGAAATTTGAAATTGCGACAAGTCGGGGCGAAATGTGTCATTTAAGCTTGTTTAAAGTAGCCGGTTATGTCCTTGTTAATGCTTTTAATTATCAATATTTGACACCTGATGTGTTATGACAAGTTTTTAGATGATTAAACAAATATCAGCTGTGATAATTTTAGCTTAAAGTTCTTTAATTTTGTTGACATTCAATTATACTCATTATAACCCATAACGATTTTTTTTAATATAGTAGATAAGTGTAGGGTACGTAAACCTTTTAAATCTTACTTACCAATAAATAAAAAAAAAATACTACTTTTTGTACTTGTGTTCAAACAATACCAAAAATAAGTAGATGAGAAAAAGTTATCTTCATTCATGTCGTTATGAAATTTAATTTTTCGTAGGAGACTGACTGTATCTTTTATCTTTAAAAACACTTAATTTCTTCAATTAAGTATAAACTTATGTTTTTGATTGGCTAGTTCTATTTCATTTTTTCTTTTCATAAAATAGCTTAACTTTAAATTATTGTTAATTAGACAAGTTGTTTGGTAAAGTTATTGTTACGCTAAAATTAAACTATAAAATCATAGTATATTGTTTATTACTGTATTAAACTTATTAAGATCTTAAATTTCCAGACTTTTAATCTACTTTAAAATAAATAAATTAAAAACATACTTTTTCAAGACTTTTTTCAAGTTCTTCTTTTTCGGCTTTAACTGTTTTCAGCATTTCAGCGCTTCTATTTAACTCATCTGCTAGAACTCGGTTTTCTTCCTAAAATTTATAACTTGTTTAAAACGTTAACTGATTGTTTCCTTTAAGATAGCACAAGTTAGCAATCTTTTTTTTTAATTTTTTCAATGTATTTATAAAAAGCTTTGTTAAATTAGTATTTTCCTACTGTTAGATTATAGTATCGGGTCGTTTTTAAAAAAAAGCTAAATTGTATTTAATGGAAATACAATTTTGCCAAATATGTTTAAGAAAAAGTAGGCTAGCAAGAAATTAAATTGTGAAGCCTGCTAGAGTTTTAGTTGCTGAAAAACACACTTATATAAGTAACAAAAGGCTTAATTAAAGGTATAACTTGACTAGAGAAATAAGTTACATAAAAAATATAAATTTCAGACTTTAGGTTTTATGAAATTTATGAAACACAATACTGAAGATCATTATTTTTTATCTTCTTTAATACTTCAAAATAGACAGTGCAGTCTACTCTTTTGTTGCACAGAGAGACTCAAAGATTAGTTTACTGAAATTTTGTTTCCTCGATTTCCTTATGAGGCAGCTGCATCCTTTACGGATAAAGTGAATAAAAATGTTATTGTTGAGTTTTATTGTTTTGTGCTTTGCGAACAATGTGCTTGTACTACCAAAGGAAATTCCAAGATTTTTTTGTGTGGAAATGTACACAAAATTGCAGTTTGGCTTGTCAACAAAAGTTTTGTATAATGTAAATAGTCTTATAAGCACAATAAAAAAACAATTGTTTTATAAGAATTTTTGATTTTTTTTGCTATAATTACTATTTGAAGAGTCATTCTTTATAATCGCCCGATAACTAAACTTAATTAGAGAAAAAGTATAACTTGATGTAATAAGTAAAAAATACACTTTTAGCTAACTTTAATGTTTTTAAACATTAACAGTATGTTCTAAAATAACGTTTTTACCAATAGTTTGTTTCAATTTGAAAAGTTTGAAAACTAAAATTTTACAAAACAATTCACTTTGTATCAAAAACAAAAATAATTTACAAAAATAAACAGAAGTCTTTTAAATTGATAAAATATTAATGCAGTTTAAATCTGCATTGTAACAAAAAAACACAAAAGTGTACATTTTATTAGTTCACAACACGTTTGTACTTATGAGGTGTTAACCTGAAGGTTTCTAGTTTCTTCAGGGGTGGGTATCCTCTCAGGGGGCTCACTCAGGTTGTCTGTGATTATTTCCCTCAACCTCGCCCCTATCGATCTATCTGGGGAATCCCTTGTCAAGAAACTGTCATTGATATCCTGAAAAAATAAACATTAAGTTTAATGATACTGTTAGCTTTTATTTTCTTTGTACTACTAACAATCAGTATTTCTTACTTATTCAAATATTTTGTTTTATCATACTTATGGATTTTTTATTTAAAAAAAATGGTTCAAATATTTTCTTTAGAAAAATAAAACAAAAAAATATTTATTTTAACTTTTTAAATAAAAAGTATGAAATACTAAAGCTTTAAATAAAGTTAATATTTTTTAAAGCGGTTGATTTAAAACAGAATTAAGAAAATTCAGTTACATAATTATTAGTGGAAGTAATAACAAGCACCATAAAAATACTACACCTTACTAAAGTATAAAAAGTGTTTTATATTGCTTTATATAACAACAACAGATTAAAATTACACATAAATTTGTTTAAGTACCTTAAGTAAAGGGAGTACCTTTCAAATTTGAGTCAAACTTTACCCTTTTTACACTATATAATAACTAATTAATTTTTAACAAAAATAGGTCTTTTTGTGTTAATTGTAGATTTAATAGGTATTTAATAAGTTAGTTGCCTTTTGGTGACAATAATTAAATTAATACATGTCTTCGTTCATTCAACTTCATTTGTTTTTTTAGCTTATTTTTGTGCACACTCATTTTCGATATTTTAAACATTGCGGGTGCGTACCTTATACATGTCCCTGCTGTAGTAAGTTTTTTATTAAAATTTGGTTGAAAATTATTCTAATTTTTGAAATGTTTATTTCATTCTAGTGCATAGATAAAACATATAATTTTTTTTTATTTAACGACGTTTGTAACAACTTTTAAACTAGATTAAATGCTTCTCTACTATAACTTGCATAATTAAATTCAAAAACTGTTATAAATTAAGTTGTTGAGCGTAGACTAGCAACTTTTATTTTTCACAAGTTGTAAATTTTTTTATATATGCCATACTTACAACCAATTTTTAGTTTTTATTAAATTTTACGTATTTTTTAGTAATGTTTAAGTTTTTTTAAGTTATTTAAATGCTCAATAATTTACAAAGAATCAAGATTTTTTTAAAATATTAAGTCGTAAGAAACAACACATGTAAAAGAGAATGTTTAAGATTAATTACGGTACAAATAAAAATAAAAACTAGCACACAAAAAAACTTACAATATCATAAGAAAAAACTAAAAATTTAATGCAAAAAGAGTGTTTTTATAAAACAATAAACTTATTTAGCAAAATAACTTCAAGTTCATAACTTATTGCGTAATATTACAACTTAAAACATTATTAACTGTCTAGGTGTTTTCACTTTGACAAGAATCACAATACCAACATTTGCATACAAAATTAGATTAACGAAAATATAGTTAAATTTTAGTTAAAGTAATAATGTAGTTTGATTTTTTTTAGATGTTCCTATAAGGAAAACCGACTCAAAGACCAATATACAAAAGAACACAATTTTATTTATAGACATCTGATAATAATTGATAGGCGTAATAAAAGTTTAGATAAGCTGCAATAATTTAAAACGATTTTTTTAAGTTACTTTTTAGTACTGAAAAGTTTGTACTATAAGAAGTTTTAGTAGTTAGATTAGTTATTACTATAAGCAAGAGTTTGTTTTTAATTAACTTTCATAATCACCCACTTGGAACAAAAAAAGTTATACTCTTTATTACCTAATAGTTTACTCTTTATCAGAAAAAACTTATTTACTCGTAAACTAAATAAAAAATCGTTTCAGCTTTTGTCCTGACAGTCAAAATCTTACACAATGGAAAACCTTGCTGTTGGTCCTGTGGGTTGTAAAGTAATACACTGCTCTTTATTAAAAACTAAATAGTCTTATAAAACAGTACAGATTAAATCAAGAAATATAATCGAACTGAGAAAGCTATAAACAGTAGTATCAAATAAAATCGTTGAATGTATACTTTTTTATTCTCTTAAGCCAAAATAACTAGTAGTGTTTACAAACGTTTGATATCATAAGTTTTACGGGTGCGGTAGAATAAAATTTAGACAACTCAAATTTTAAAATCTTTTTAGGGGTCATGTTTTTTAATAGAAATAAAAAAATGTATGAATTTCTTATTAACACGTGAAAACCATTCTTTTCACTTTGCTATATTTTATTCTTTTTTAAGTTATGACTAAAATAAATATTAAATTATAGTAATTTTTAGTATTTTTTTAATTTCTCATAAAATAATTTTCATTTTAATTGTTTTCTAATATCATAATATTAACCGCGCTTTTTACTTTTTTAAAATTCTAATTAATTTTTGAGATAAGGCCTGTTAAACATTTTTCTTGATTAGTCCGAATTTGAACTGTAATGTAACCAGTTTTACTTACAATAATATGACCTTTAATTGTTTTTTTTTAGTAAAAGCATAGCATACCTTAAGTAAAAAATTTAAAGCTAAATGGTTTACACATTAAGTAATAACACTTGACAACCGATAAAACAAGGTCATATTCGTAGACATAAACAAAATAAAACTTTTTATATTAGCATTACACTATCTTTCAACCGCTTGATAGTGCAAAAGATTAGTCTCTTATGTTTTAACATCAGCACTTCATAATAGCAGTTTTTTAGCAGTATAAACTGTTGATTTGGACAAAACGTTTACTAAAAATTTTATTTACTGAAGTTTAAATAAGTCTTTATTAATTTTTAACTTGTATAAGTGTGCAGAAGCTTTGTATTTCTAAGTTTTAAAGCAGACTTTTGTAAAGTTTTTTTTTATTTTTAAAAGTTATATAATATAATTTTCATCAAAATAAAACTTAAAATGTTTAAATAAAACTTAAAAGTTTACAAAAAAAAAACACCTTACTTTGCCAAAGATTCTTAAAAAAAAAGTAAAATTAAATAGCCTAACTGAGGTTAGGAAATTTTTTAGCTGGTAAGTCAGATTTACAAAAAAAAGTCTTTCTCGGGCCGGATATGTTTGAAATATTTTTAATAAACTGCATAATTAAAAACAAGTGTTCAGTAGAAGTATAAAAAAAGTAGAAGCAAAATTCTAACAACATAATAATATTAAAAAAAAGCTTGTAATGTAAAAATCAAAACAACTTAAAGATTTTTTTTTTATAATAAAAAATGAGTTTAATTGGTTCACAAAAGTTGTTTTTAAGCATAAATTGCATCTTGGGCCGTAGGTTGCCCATCCCTAGACTAAACAGTATTAGAAAACTAAAACTATAAAAAATATAAAATGTTCCGTATACTTTTAGTATCAAAAAGCATATAAAAGTATAAAGACTTGAGATAGATTATGAGTCGGTGGCCTTTTATAATTTACGGACCAAATTTTACGAACTAAAAATTTTATAAACTGTTACTAGGTACGCATAAGTAGTTTACGTCTAACAAAGTAAAAGTTATTAAAGATTTATAAAATCTGCAACATTTTTAAACTCCCGTAAGTCAATAATTTATTTCAAACTTTTTTAATACACTTATTATAATTTGTTTATTTTTTCTTATATAAAAGTTAATTTTATACAACTAATATTTATATATATCTTTGTTTTTAAAAGATAGAATAACCTTTTTTTTTTCGAGCTACTTTTTTAACTAAGTGGTTAAAACGAAACTGTCGGAGCTTTAATGTGTATTACATAATTCAATTTCCTTTTTTACATATCGAATAATTTTTGTTGAAAAAAAAGCCAAATGCTAATGATATTTTTTAAATATATCTGAACTGCGGACAATAGTTTTCACACGTTGATATAAATTAGCACGTCTAATATTATTAAATAAAATCCAATAAAATATACTTAATTATCTTCTTTTAATTATCTGAAACTGTATAATAAAGTTGTCTATACTAAATTTTTAGACAAAAAGAAGAGTTGTAAATGTAAATATTTTTACGAAGGTTTATCTATAGTATTTAATAAGTATAGAACAGCTTAAAATTTACTTATCATTCTTGAATGTTCATACACAATGTATGGAGCTCAACTTTTCAACTTATTATTTATAAAAAAATTCAAAAGAGACTTACTATTTTTAGTTTTTGGCTTAGTTATTGCTTAATTAGACAACTGGAGTCATATATAATGTATAATTATGAACCTTAAAAATGTTTTATGGAGAAAAAAATTTACTTCAAATAAAAAAAAATATTTAAACAACATTTTCTAAAATATTAAAGCTCTATTTGAATGCAAAAACCCTATACACCTTCTAACGATGAGAATTTTTAGAGCAATTTTTTTTTCATAAGTTGTACTTATAAAACATAGTTTAAGTAAATGGAACTTAGGTATATATCTGATTCAAAACAAACAAATGTAATAAAGAAAAAAGTTCGTAGTTATACGTGTTTTTTAAGTATCTAACCAAAAAAATTTTATTTTTTAAAGTCAATTCTGTTTTCATACTTGAGTTTTCTGTAACAACTTGTTAACTGTGCAACTTAGATAGGTAACTTTACTAACTTGTGTTTTACTTTAACTGCGTATTAATAGAAACAAACTTTTGAATAATATATGACTAATAGTTGATTATTGTCAAAATAACAGTTTTTGCCAAAGCTAAACAAGAGCACAATCTAAACTAAGTACTTTTATAAAATCATTTAAGTAGAGTATAAGGAAAGACCTAGAAACAAATAGTCAAAAAGTAACCTAATGTTGATATTATTTCTAGTAAACGTAAAAATAAATAGTCTAAATTAATGCATTTTAAAGATATGTTTGCAAAAAAAACTTTATGTAACATTTTTTCAAGGTTTAGAAAAAAAACCAACAACTAAAATATTAGAAAAATGATAGATTTTAAATGAATGTAAAACACAATCAGAAAGTTAGAATTAAGACTATAAAAACTATTTTCTGAGTACAATACTTTATTGTTTATTGATAATAGGGAAAACAGCATTAACTTTAGTGTTCTTTTCAAATACAGAAAATTTATTAGAGTTTAATAGAAAATAGAAATTTTTAAATTTTTAATACTTCGTAAAACCTAAAAACTTTAGTTTTTTCTGAAAGTTTTTTTGAGGAAACTACTCAAAATAACTTTATGTTTATTTTTATAACTTATGTTATATTTAATAAATAGCCTTAGATAAGATGTTAAATTCTTACGTTTTTGATAAAAACGTGTTCTTCAAAATAAATATTCTTATGCTAAAGGTAAGTTTATAGTATTAACATTTTAAAGTTATGACTAGTTTAACATGTAATAAAAATTGAAAAGTTTATTAAAAATCATACTTAATATTCTTAACACAATTATTTTTTTACTAAAGCTTTTACAAATTAGTAGTTGAAAATGATTTTGTATATCATGTTTTGAAACGGATCTAAATTTACTAGGGTAAATAAATCTAACTTTTAGCTAGTAGTATTTGCATGTTTACTAAAACTATTTGCTATCAAAGTTTTGAAGATGCCAGTTTTATTTACAAGTTTATTTGTAACGCTAGTAAAATTTGCAATGTAAACAGCAATAAAACACTTCTGGTCAGGTTTAATGACTTTGTTTAGCAAAAATTCAAGCTAAAGTAATACTTAAATACACATGTGTAATGCTAATCATAAGTATGATTGTATAGAAAAAAAGTAAGAATAACAAAATTACTCTCAAAGCTACAACATAATTCTAAAAAAAACTGAATTATTTTATAGTTATACAACTTAAACTATATGAGGGATTTGAAAGAAAGTAAAAAAGTAATTACATATATGAAATATCATAAATCAAAAATTTGACAACCGCTTTTAATATTTATTAAAACTTATAAACTTCTTTTAGGACAAACTTAGTTATAAAAAGATACAAATTTTTACATTTGTATTTTTTACATAAAACAGTGCTAGGTTTTACAGTCTGTGCAAATATTAACATAACTTTTTATACAAAAAATTTCATTAAAATAAAAATCAAAACTTAGACTTTTACAACTTGCACTAAGAGTGCGAACAACTACAATTCATAACTAATTTCAAGTAGAAATATTTATTTGCTAATTACACTTGAAATTGTAACGGAGCGAAACCGTTACAAATTTGAATTTGCACCAAAGTTTGAGTAAATATGTAAACAAGCTTTTTAGAATTTTTATTTGCTCAAATCTTTGCATCAAGATAAGGTATTTAAACGCACTTGTAATAACCGTTTTATGTACAAAATTTACGTTTCAATTTTACCGCCTACATAAGTTTAACTTTATAAAACATAACCTTGTAAGATAAGTAAAGATAAAAGGTTTTTAAAATATATGGTTTTTACGTACAGGAATATTTTAAATTAATAACAAAAAAAAATAAATAAAACATTATACTTTCTTTCTGAGATTATAATAAAAGAGTTTTATTAATTTCGGTTTATACCGTTACTGTAATTAATTTCTTAATAATAAAAAAAAAAAAAACTGCAGTATTTATTGTAAGCAAAGTAAAAAAGACTACATAATATTTAATTACAAAACTATTAAACTATAAAAATACAAAACAATAAAGTTTAGCTTCGCTAAACTATAAATCCAATTTTTATTTTTTAACAATCTAACCTGCATAGTGTCTTGAAACGCGAACTCCGAAGGTTGAATCACTTGAGAGGCTATCGGCGCGAGTCCTTCCGGTCTCGGGTAGTCCTTCGCGGACACTTCCGACGGCGACGCCGAAGACACCCTGTCCTCCAGCGACTTGCCCATGGACGAGTTGTTCAGGTGGATCCCCCTCTTGATGAGCTCGTCCAGGGACTTCTCCGTCCTGGACAGCTCCTCGTCCAGTGAGCTGCCGGATTTGATGGAAGACCTTCTGCTGCTCTTGCTGCTGCTCATTGTTAACTAAAAGGTCTGGAAAAATTCGAGAAATACAAGTTTAAATGAGTTGTATTTTCAATAACTTTTAGCTTTTATTAATAGACAGAAAAAGTATTAAGGTTAAAAAAATAAAGAAACAGATAACAAGTATGACCTAGATGATCTTATGAATAAATACAAAATATGTTTTGTCCAATTAAAATTTTATTATTTACAGAATTTTTTTTTAGTAGCTTAGAATACAAAAAAAAAAGATTTTCAAATGAACAGTGTAGAATTAAACAAAGAAAGACAAGCTGTATTTAAAAAATACTTAGCTTTGAAAGCTTGGCTCTTATTTAATTTTTTTTGTTTTTGTTTTTTTAAGAAATAAAATTACAAAGTATTGCTATGTTAACAAAACAGTTTATCTAACGACTTTGCTAGTCTATAAAGTTAGTTTAAAGCTAAATAGTATCATACAAACAAACAAAAATGTTTAAAATAAAACTAGTTTTTTTGTTGATGTATAAGTTAAGGTTAAATTGAAAACTAATACTCATAAATTTAGAAAAATGTTTAAAAAAATAAAATAAATTGATGAATGTCATCAGCCTTAAATACTTGCCAACAATTATCAAATTTTAAGTTTAAATATCCTCTAATTTACTTTAACTAAAAACAACTAAGATATAAAAGTTAAAGATAAAAAATAAAACTAACTATCAAAAAATATCCATTAAACATATTAACACACACAAGATTAAAATGTTTTAGACAACTTTTAGTTTCTTATTTGAACTAAATAAATAAAGATGAAAGATTATGTATGATGAAGAAAAATAAGTATTCTTATTGTTAGAAACAAACGAACTTAAACTTATGCTTGTTTATTGTAACAAAAATCTGTAAAAAAATAAAACAAAAATAAATGCCTGCAAATATTTGTAGCACCGCTCATTAACAGGGTGCTTGAAAGAAGTCCCAGCAAAATCGCCAACAAAAGAAAATACCACCGGCAGTGAATAGAGAAAAAAGCAACGAACAAAGTAACGCTCTGGTGGTTTCGCACCGGAGAAAAGCGCTTTTTGCGCGTAAAATTTACTATGCGATCATAATCGCTGTGTATTGGGTGTTTAATTTTTAATTCACTTGTCTGAGCTCGTTAAAACTGTCAACTTGGTTAAATTTTGAGATATTGATTTGAAAGCAAAAGCAGTAATAAAGCATATAAGCATAAAAAAAAGTAAGTTTTTGCAAAAACATACTTTTTAAACACTATTTTCAACGCTTGGAAAACGCTATCAGCTAATTCAATCGTAAAATAAAAAAAGCAAATTATTTTTTGTTACTTGATATAATAAGACAATTTGTTTTGTTACACTTTGTACAAAACTTTATGGAATAGTCGAAGCCTACGTTATTTTTTGTCAAAATAAAGCATTTAAATAACTTGTAAGCAAAAATAGTACAACTACTTACAATATAAGTAAAACCATAAAGCTTTCAGAGTACTTAAGTACATGTGCACAAAAATGATAGCACACCACTTTAGTATTAAACTTATTTAAAATTAACAAACATGGATTGTCTTCTTTTGCGTTAGTGCTATTTAAACAAAATAAAATAAACGAGCATTTATATTATATTCATAAAAGTCTTAACATAAAAACTCAATATCAACTTCAGTTTTATTATATAAACTTAGAATTTGAAAATTGCTTAAAAAATTAAAAACATACGAACGACAGATAGCGTTTTGTGTTTACATTAGCATGAAGTTTACTAGCGTCTTTCAAGTGTGCCCCTACTTGCCCCAACAAGTCACCTACAAACATTCTAAACACGTACAGCTTCCCATACAAGCTTCCTTTGTGTTTACTAATTTGATGTTTTCCTTTTAATTCGCGTCTTTAAAGCAGATTATCTTTTCCCGATCAAATGTGTAAGCTTGTGTCGGCTTGTTGCATATGGGGTGTTAGTGTGATTAAAATTACTGCATAAGTTTTCATTGTCAACTCAACTATTGGTTTTAAAGCTTACTATTTATTATTGCTTACTATTTGCTGTTCGTTTAAAAATATATTTCTATAGAATACATTTTGTAAGCTTAACATTTTTGATTGAAAAAATAAAACTTGGCATTTGTCTTTGTTGATCTATAATTTGTTCATTAAACTTGAATTTTGTGTCTTACCATTTTTAGTTACGAATGTTCTAAAAAAACTGTTTGTTATTAGTTGTGTAAAAATTTATTAATTTAAAACTCAAAAAAATAAGTTGAACAATCATTCTAAACTAAAGACCAATTAAGAAGTTTTATAAATAAAGTTAAATAAACTGATCTGCCGCCTCTACAATATATTTTGTAAAAAAAATCAATACATTAGTTTTCTAGCTACAAAGTATTTCTGACAGCCCTACAATTCTTTAGACCGAGACCTTTTTTACACTAAACCAAATATCTTGTACTCAAAAATTTCTTCAAGTAAAAGTTTTGCGGTTTCAGTTTATGTTGCACTCTTAAAACAATTCACAGACAAATCCGTTATACACCGCACCCAGAAGTAAGACAAGTATTTGTAGTTCAAGTGTCATCGCACTTTCTATGTGGTAGCGTGGTGTCTTTTGTTTCAACAGCGCTTCACTTTCCATTCAAACAAGATTGGAAATGACTTCAAAACTCGAAAACACATTTGCCTACTGTTTGTTTATTACATTTGCATTTTGTTGTTTTGAGTTCGAATACTAAACATGTTTGACACGATTCATATCAACTATTTAGTGACCTATTTTTTTATTTTTTGCTTGATTTAAGAAAAAAAAATCATAAACAAAAATTTGTTGTATTTCGTATTGTACTTATAAGTGTGACAAACCTACTTAACCAATTTTTAGGTTTGTGACACTTTAAAACGACTTTCTTTACAGCGAAGTAGTAAATGAATGGCTTAAGATATTCAAATTTTAAGTATTCATACTTTTCTGTTCAAAAATATTTTACAGAAACATTAGCTAAGAAAAATAAAGCTGTTAATGAAAATTGTATTGTATTTTGTTATACGAAACATTATGCATTTAAAACTTTATTGAATTCATATAAGCTTTCTGAAAGCGATAACATGATTCCTAAAAACCAATGAAGCTTTGTAGTTAAATCATTTCTCTTCTAAATAAATTGTATGACTTGTAGAAATACGGTTATCGAATGCTGTTTTCTATACATCTGTTTTTATATCTTTTGTATTTTTCATTTATTTCATTTATATCTAGTTTTTTCATAAAAAAAATTGACAAAAAGTTTAAGAGTTTTGTTTGATAGATTCAAGCAAAACTAAAGATAATATTGCTTTGCCTTAAAAATAATTTTATTGCTTGTCAATGACAGAGACTAAAGTTCTTTTTTCTCAGCTGACTAAAACCTGAGCTCACTGCATGGCCGTATATTATCACTAATAGTTATAATCAATACTGTTATCGAGTATACGAGAGGTTGCTTTTTTAAAACTAAGAAGCAACGTTTCTCATTTTAAGCTTATAAGCATTTTCAAAACTGAAAAACTTGAAGAGACTAGTTTATTATAAATTAAAACAATTTTTAGTAACTAGCAATTGAGTTTAGTGTAAAAGCTTCAGTATAATAAAGTTTAATTAAATTTAGGGTAAGCAAATTGCGGCCCGCGAAGCAAAAGTTTGCGAAGTGTGACGTACTTTTTAGATAAAGTCATACCATTTGAAATTTTACAAATAAATTTTGTGGTAATAGCTTAAACATAAGCTTCTAATTTAAAACATCAAAAACTAAAAGTGCTTTGTTATTGCTTACTATTTGCTGTTTGTTTTAAAATATATTTTTATACTTATTACTACTGTTATCTTATGATCGTTATACCACTTGCAGACTTTATTATGAACAATGCGGTCTGCGAATTTATTATAAGCAATAAAACTTAAAAAGAAAGTTAGCCAGTAAATTGAAATTGACTGTCGGCCCTTAAACTATATAAGCTATAAAACTTTTATAGAAATAACTTGTTAGTATTTAGTTTAACAAGTGCTTTTGGTGATTAAATGAAACTTAAAAAGATAAAAAAACAAGTTAATCGTGTAAAATAATTGAAAATATGTTAAATATTAGAATAAGTATACAAACAAGTTTTTAAGATCAATTTTTTTCTATAGTTTGTAAAACAGATATAGACGTAAAATACTTAAAAGTATGTATCTTAAAACTGAAATTTTTTTCAAACTGTTTTCGATTACTTTAAAATATATCTTTTCATAATTTTACTTTAAGCAGTGATAAACTGATTAAGCGAAGTACTGTTTGCGCAATGAGTTTGGGAAAAAAATAAGTTGTATATTAAAACTAACAGTAAAGTTGTCATGTTTAGTTAAATAAATGGTATACTATGATAATTATTGTTTTGTTTTAAGCTTAATTGTTTATTTTTGATATAATTTTAATTACAAAAATTAAGTCTTATAAACTTTATCGTATTACTAACAAAAAATTGTAGACGTTAGATGAGATTAAAAAGTGTTTTATTGTTTTCAATAACATGTTACATCACACAATTAATTTATTCATAATCAAAAAAGAATCCTTTGGCAACATTAGCTGAATCAGATTTGAAAGTCAAGTAGATCCAGTTAGATGAAGCTTCAAAGTGGTAACGTTGGTTGTATGTATCGAAAATATTGGCAATTTGAGCATCTGACTCTGAATCTCCGTCAAATACCTACAAAATAAGTATTGTTTTTTTTTTTTGAAAATTTTTATTGAGGCTTATTTTGTTTTGAAGTTTTGGTATTGCAAATCAATTACTAATATTTAATAAACTATGTTTTTTAAGTTTACTTTTTATAATAAGCATTGCAAGTAAAAATCTTAAGTAAAGTATTTTTACAGAAAAAACCATCTCTATTCAATATTTAATTTAAATTGTAAACAAACATACTTGCAAATAATCGTTGCTTTCGATTCCGTCAACATTCAAGTCGATTATGACTGGACTTCCGTCTTCAGCGTGTACAAGCCAGTTGCAATCGAGGTAATTGTCGTAGTTTTCAGGATAATTTGGTGAGAACATTCTTCCACTGTCGTGCAAATGGTATCCACTGCAAGCTGCATACAAACTCATCAGTCTTCCTTCCTTTGTAACGGTACGAACCACTGGAAAAACAAGTTAAATAATTTATATCAGAACAGATATTGACAAATGTAAGATAAATTCTAATATGAACGATCATACTTACTTTTAGTTTGTGGAGAAGCCATAGTTGCTGAGATGACAGCGAAAGCCAAAGTAACGAAGAAAACAAGTTTCATTTTGATAAATTTGTCTATAAAATTTTATTGTTTACATATGTTTACTTTTTAACATGAATAGTAAAGCTCAAAAAATATAAATTAAATAAATGTTACTTTAAGTACTATTGCTCAATAACTTGTTTCATTTAACAAAAAAAAAGGTTCATTTTACTACAAATAATTGTTTTATCAGTCTTTAATAAAGTTTAATAAAATAAACTTAAGTTAAGGCTTTAAAGTTTTCAAACTTGTTATAAACCATTAAATTTCTAATTAGCTGTAGTGAGCTAGTTATGGTTGTTTTGTACAAACACGCGTCTTATATATATTACTTGTATCATGTGTGAAATTTGCAATATGGTTAGTATGAAATGGTTGCAACACATTTCAAACCAATTGCTTAATTTTATAGAGTTATGAAACAGTTTTTCTATAAGAAATCATTTTAAATATTAAAAGTAATTTGTTATACGAACCTTTTTAGATTAAGTAAAAAACGTTTTAAGTTTCTAGCTTGCTAGTTCAATAACAATGATTTAATTGAAAACGGTTGAATCTATTGTGTTCAACATGTGTTCAGCATGTGTCTGTTAGGCTGTAAAATATTAAAAACAACCTTTTTTAATTTTGTAGTACTTATTTATTCACAACGAAAACTCATGTTAAGTTAGTATTACAACAGTTAAAAATAATTAAAATTATAAAATGCTCAAAGTTGTTTTTCATAAAGTAAAAGTTTAAGGTAGGATAACCTTAAAAGTTTGGTTTATTTTTATTTTAAATGAATACAATAAACCTGCAAAAAAAATTAAAAGTGTTGTAAAGACTTTTAAATTTTCTATCAACGAACTAACTTAAACAACTGAATTATCAGAATAAACCTTTAATATTTTTTGTTTCTATTTCTTTTTTCTGACAAGTACGTGTGTATAGTCAAGTAATTTGAATTATATACAGTCTAGTGTCTATAATAAAACACAAAAACCTCAGCTTTGTATATCTTGTGCTTAACTGATTTTGAAATATAACATGAAATCAATTATCATATTTTTCAACTAGAACTTTTGTTACAAAAAACAAAGTGTTATTGAATGTGTTGTAAGGTTTTTGTGTCATAAAAAGAAAAGTACTTTATTTCTTTTTTCAATACAAACAAAATACTTACCGGTAAAAATTATAACTTAAGAAACTTAGCAACCCTAGATTGATGTTAGTCATGTGAGTTTTACATGCTTATTTAAGTTGACAAACTTGTATGAAAAAGATTTAGTCTCGTCTAAAAATACTTTAAAACTATTACCTATTATATTTTAGCTTTAAGTTCTAAATTTACTTGGTGGGTTTAATTGTATGTAGTTGTAGTTTAAAATCTTTAATAGAGTTACGTGTACGAACAATTATACTGTCATGAGCATCTTAGTATCTTAGTAATCTTTCTAAGTTTTCAATTCTAATGTCATACATTCAATCGGTTTACAAAATTAACACAATTTTGAAACATTTAACTGTTATTATGTAAATCATAGTGGTTTTGAAAAGAGGTTCTTTCTGCTAATTAAAAAAAAAACGTTTAAGTCCAAATTGTACTAACCACTTTTAAAGTTTTTCTGATCCCAGAAATGATAACTTTGAATAATACTTTATGTTCGTAACACCAATCAATTAACAAGTTTGTTTGTTGAACGTATTTTATGAAAAAAAAAGTTATTACTGAAAAAGGATTTTACTTATAACAAACTGATTAGATAACCTTTGATATCTTCTAATATTAAACTAAAATCAAGAGAATTATAAACAAAACTAAATACTTTTATTAGTAAAGCTTAACCATTTACAAAACTAAGACTTTGTTTTGCGTTATGATAAGTGAAGCTTAGAACAAAGCTTAATTAAAGTTTAGGAGTTACTAGTGTTAAAAACATGTTTTACTTATTGATTCCTATGTACTAATGTTATGGAAGTTAACATGAAGTTTAGAATCAAACTAATTTAATTGAGTGTTTATTTTATATTCTTGTTTATAAACTGAACACTCGAATACCTTAAAAAAATGATAATAAAAACAGAATTAAAATAATTGTTAATTATTTTTTCATACTATTATCGTTTTCAAACGGTATTAAAAAAACATGTGTTCATCAGGTCAATATTGCTCTAAAAATACCATTAGAACAAACAACTTAAAGCTTTTAGTAATTACTGGTCGCATTATTTACAATAATACGTGTTGAAATTAAGCAACTGGTGTTTACGTGTTTTGCAACCATTTCTTAGTAACCATATTGTAGTTTTCACATTATGTTGAAAAGCGGTATATATAACCATCATCGTAAGTTAAGTTTACACTTTATTGTTTAATACCATTAAACTTTATCTAGGTATAAATCAAACAAGGTTTTGAGTAGTAGTACCTAAAGTACATTCAAACTCAACATAAACTAAGTATATGAAACAATAAAATTTTATAGACAAATCTATTAAAAATGAAACTTGTTTTCTTCGTTACTTTGGCTTTAGCTGTTCTCTCAGCAACTATGGTTTCTCCGCAAACTAAAAGTAAGTTTAATAGTTGATATTAACATTTATCTTACATTTGTCAATATATGTTCTTTGATATAATACTTAACATGTTTTTCCAGTGGTTCGCACCGTTACAAAGGAAGGAAGATTGATGAGTTTGTATGCAGCTTGCAGTGGATATCACTTGCACGACAGTGGAAGAATGTTCTCACCAAATTATCCTGAAAACTACGACAATTACCTCGATTGCAACTGGCTTGTACACGCTGAAGACGGAAGTCCAGTCATAATCGACTTGAACGTTGACGGAATTGAAAGCAACGATTATTTGCAAGTATGTTTGTTTGCAATTTAAATTAAATATTGAATAGAAATAGGGTTTCCACATATATTTCTTTTTTAAACATTTTAGTTGAAATTTCTAACAAAAACTAACAACGTTTTGAAAATAAGACTGCGCTATTAAACCCTTAAAATCAAATTAGTTTGAATATATAGATAAAAATTCTTTATTTTGTAGGTATTTGACGGAGATTCAGAGTCAGATGCTCAAATTGCCAATATTTTCGATACATACAACCAACGTTACCACTTTGAAGCTTCATCTAACTGGATCTACTTGACTTTCAAATCTGATTCAGCTAATGTTGCCAAGGGATTCTATTTTGATTATGAATAGATTAGTATGTATAATTTTTTTTTTGCGTAAATAAAATTGTTTATAACGTTTACAAAATTTATTATTATTGATTAAACTACAATAAAATTAATTGTACTTATGCTTTAAAACTTAAGGTTGTCAATAAATTTTGAACAACTTGTTTAAAATAATTACAAGAGTGAAAATTTTAAATTATATAAAATTAGAGAAGTAAGTTTGTTTTAAATAAAAAGATTAAAAGATATACTAACTAGTAAAAAAAGTATATTTATAACAATTTTGTTAAAGCCCAGCACTTTTATAAATATATAATCCAACTTATAGTTTTTGTATCAATTAGGCAAAGTACTTTAGACATAAGTATTATAACACTTTACATTTGTTCTCTTAATTTGAAATTACAGTCTTTAAATATTAATTTTTTAAATTTTCGTTTTAAAATTATTTTATATTTTAACTTTTGTATTTAAACCTTTTAAACCGAAGAGCTACGTTACTAGTTTATATACTTTGGTAGCGTAAGCTACCAAAGTAAGCTACCAAAGTATATTTGGTAGCGTAACTGTTGTATTTGGTGCACTACTATAAAAATTCTAACTAACAAAAATTTAAATTAAATTTACAAGTTTAAAGGTCCACAAATTAAAAAGCAATGTATGCTTGAAAAAAATAGCGTACGTAGGCCTAATTTGTACCTATAAATTTGTTTTTTGAATGTTTTAATAAAAAAATACTTAAATAGTTTAATTGAGTTTGCAGAAAACTTTCAAAAACATTCCATTAATAAAATTAAAAAACTATACTTGAGTTATCTGTAATTAGAGCAGTAAGTTGCAGACTTGATGTTATTGTTAACTATGTGGAAATGTTAATTTTATGAAAAAAATGTATAACTTTTTTGACACTTTACATAGTAATAAACTTAATAATATCTTTTATAACAAAGAATATTTTTTTTCAAACAATAAGTAATGTAAAGAGGTCAATCAACTTCTCTTAGAACGTTTTAGTTAAGTTACACATAATATATAGAATTTAGTTTACGACTACTTCACTACTAAAAGCTTTTATTGTAACAATTCGTATAAATTTTAAAATACCTCTAACTTTTTATGGAAACATGACAATTCAAACTTTAACAATTCAAACTTATATAGATTTATCAAAAATACTTAAAACCAAAAGAAATATGAACTTGAAGGTCTAACTAAGTGAACTTTGATGGTAAAAAAATATTCATTAAAAGAAATTAGTAAATATTTGTTCGAAATATATAATTTTTTAAATTTCAAAACATAAATTTCTAGAACTTAAGTCGTTCTGAACTTTTTTATTTTTTAAAAGTTTGAAATTAAACCTCAATTACAAAAACAACAAATAAGAAATATGTTTTGTTATAAGGTCTTACTAAACTGCGGTACAGTTGATACAACCTAATACTTTGTATAAAAAAAAGCTACATAACAAAACAATTTTAAATATAGATTTTTTAAAGGTTTTGTTATAAAAAACTCTAGTTGATATCATATTTACATCTAGTTAAGAGAAAAAAATACCGAAATATAAATTTTATAACATTTTTTGTGCATGTTGAACTTACCAAAATATTCTTTACTTTGTTCTTGTAAAATGCCAGATATAACTAAATAATTACAGCTAACTTATTATCAGTTAGTTTAGTTTATTAAGCTTCATTGTTTTAGAGCAAAACATTATTTAAATGTTAATACTTTTCAAACTCAACTAAAGACTTTTGTTTCTAATTTTTCCGATTAAAAGTAAAAGAAACATTATGACTTTCAGACACTAGTTTTAACAAAATCTTATTTTTTATTTAATTTAATAATGTAGTAATCATTCAAGTACTAAAGAAATGATTAAGTAAGAAAACAGCGGAGTTCAACCAACCAATTAAGTATAGAACCTTCGTATAAAGCAAACTCGTTTTAAAAAAGAAAACTTTTAGTTATTGCAGTGACCCGTTGTAGATAAAACTGTTATATAGATCTTTTAAAATCTTAAGTAACATTAGTATATTTTTAAACACTTAAGCATAGTTTGTAAATATAACTTATGGTGAAACGATTAAACATCTTTTTTTTTTTTGCTCGATTAATTTAATAAACTTATTAATCAGACTTTTATTATCAAAATTAAAAATTTTTATTTATGCACTTAGTCTACTTTAAATCAAACATAGCTATAATATTAATATGGTTTTTATCATAAATAGATATCTAATATATTTTTCGATATTTTAATGTGTTATTGCTTTTGTATTCGTATTTTGTTATATGAAAATTATTATTATGACACCTAAATATTTAACTTTTACCTAACTTTATAAATTATGTAGTAAATAAGTTTTAATGTACTACTATTTTAACTAAGCTTACTACTAATAAATCATATTGAATAAATCTTAAACAATCTTCAAAATGCAGCACTACAAAGTTAGATAACTCAAAAAGTCAAATTAGAATACTGCAACACAGGACCTGGTTTAAAACACATGTTTGTAACACTAACAGAGGGTAGTTTGTTCAAAGTGCGTAGCTAAGTGGTAGATTACTGTACAACCTCTGAAAATTAAACAAGCTAATGATTAAAATAAAACTTTAGGTTTAAGATTAATAAATAGTAAAACCTAACACTATTAACACAATTTAACTAAATTCTAAAAAAAAATGTTTAGTTTTTAATCATACTTTACGCATATTTCTTAATACACAAGTTAAATTCAGCTTGCTTAGTAAGTACTTATGACTTCAAAGGACTTAAGTTGAATGTATGAGCTGGTATTTTTTTTAAATTAATTACATTAAGACAACCCTAATAAAATCAAGAAATGCCAATGTGATTACTTTCTAGTTTCTATTAAACTAAGATAAAATTTAGAAAGAAAACACGATATACGACTAGCTCTATGGCCATAAGAATTTACGTCGTAACTAATGTTTCATTAATATCATCCAACTTTGTTTAATATTTAAAATATTACATAACAAAAAAGTTTGTTAAATACTTGTTCGTTTCTTTGACTAGTTATATAAAAGTGTTTATTCATCATTATCATTGAAATCGATAAAAGTACTATATATAATATTAAAACCTGATCCACATAACTTTGAATCACTATAATTTAAACAACTTAGCAAAAACTGTAGGTCACTTAATTTTGTCAACTATTGTACTCTTAAGGTGTAATGGCGAAACAAATATTATAACTATACACGTTATTAGTTCAAATTTGAAACAGTATTTGCTGTAATCAATATTTAAACTACAATAATAAAACTTAACTACTTTAACATACCTATCATTTAAACACAATTAAAAAATGATAACCTTATATATTAAGAAAATTTGTATGACATTTAATACTCCTAGAATAGGGCTGGGCAACATTTTCAGTCGGCGGGCCAGAATAGAAAAAAATATTTCTTAGCATGCCGGAGCATTTTAATTTTAATTAAATTACCAAAATTACTTTTCGACGAAATTACTTATTCGTTTCGACAATTTTTTACTATATCCAGTGCGAGCTTAGAATTTCAGGTAAATTGTACTTAAAGCCTTTTATTTATTTTTCTTTGAAATAAAATAAATTAGTTTGAGTTTTAATTCTTTTTTTTAGAAGACCATATTTACAAACTCCCAGGTTGCAGTATTATATTTCGCAGGCCGGATTTTACATAAATATAAAAGCATTAGCAGGTCAATTATTTTATTCCAGAAGGCGAATAAGGACAGTGGGCCGTACGTTGTCCTTCCATGTACTATAACTTTGAAACTAAGTAAATTGCTATGCTAAAAAAAAGTTGTGTAAGGTTTAACTAAAACTGATCGTATGTTGAAAACTAATGATCTAACTACAATTTAACTGAAAGTGTCAATCAAGTTAAGTACTTTTAAAAACGAAATGAAGCTTAAAAACAAGTGCTCAGAAGTATTCATTTAAAACAATTCCTGTTAAGATAAAAATATTTAAATCAAATTTTTGCATAAACACACAAGCTAGTTTTGCAAGTAAAATTATTCTTCATATTCGAGTTCAAACACTTCTATAGACGTAATTTACTTATAAAATAAGTAGATTACGACTAACTTTTAAAATATTATGTATAGTTTAATAGTTTGTAAACTTTGTTTGTTTTTAAGCTTTTTTTCGCAAATCTTTTATTTTAATTTATAAGTATATCTAATTTTATTATACTGCAAGCATTATAAAAAGTTTTCACTTTTATTCACGCTAATTGAAAAAAAAACTTTACACTTTAATTTATTCATAATCAAAATAGAATCCCTTGGCAACATTAGCTGAATCAGATTTGAAAGTCAAGTAGATCCAGTTAGATGAAGCTTCAAAGTGGTAACGTTGGTTGTATGTATCGAAAATATTGGCAATTTGAGCATCTGACTCTGAATCTCCATCAAATACCTACAAAATAAGTTTTTTTTTTGGGAATTTTTATTGAGGCTTATTTTGTTTTGAAGTTTTGGTATTGCAAATTTTATTTAATAAAATATTTTTTTTAAGTTTACTTTTTATAATAAGCATTGCAAGTAAAAATCTTAAGTAATGTACTTTTACAGAAAAAACTTTCTAAATTTAAAATTTATTTTAAATTGCAAATAAACGTACTTGCAAATAATCGTTGCTTTCAATTCCGTCAACGTTCAAGTCGATTATGACTGGACTTCCGTCTTCAGCGTGTACAAGCCAGTTGCAATCGAGGTAATTGTCGTAGTTTTCAGGATAATTTGGTGAGAACATTCTTCCACTGTCGTGCAAATGGTATCCACTGCAAGCTGCATACAAACTCATCAATCTTCCTTCCTTTGTAACGGTACGAACCACTGGAAAACAAGTTAAATAATTTATATCAGGATAGATAGAAAAAATAGAATAAATTTTAATATGAACTATTAAACTTACTTTTAGTTTGTGGAGAAGCCATAGTTGCTGAGATGACAGCTAAAGCCAAAGTAACGAAGAAAACATGTTTCATTTTGATAAATTTGTCTATAAAATTTTATTGTTTACATATGTTTTTACTTTTTAACATGAATAGTAAAGCTCAAAAATTATAAATTAAATAAGTCTTACTTTATGTACTATTGCTCAATAACTTGTTTCATTTAACTTTGAAAACCAGTTTCATTTTACTACAAATAATTGTTTTATCAGTCTTTAATAAAGTTTAATAAAATAAACTTAAGTTAAGGCTTTAAAGTTTTCAAACTTGTTATAAACCAATAACTTTAAAATTAGCTGTAGTGAGCTAGTTATGGTTGTTTTGTACAAACACGCGTCTTATATACATTACTTGTATCATGTGTGAAATTTGCAATATGGTTAATATGAAATGGTTGCAACACACTTATAAACCAGTTGCTTAATTTTATAGAGTTATGAAACAATTTTTCTATAAGAAATTTACTATTTGTTATAAGAACATATTTAGATTAAGTAAAAATACGTTTTAAGTTTCTAGCTTGCTGGTTCAATAACAATGATTTAATTGAAAACGGTTGAATCTAATGTGTTCAACTTAATCTGCAAACATGTGTCTGTTAGGCTGTAAAATATTAAAAACAACCTTTTTTAATTTTGTAAAACTAATTTATTCACAACGAAAACTCATATTAAGTTAGTATTACAACAGTTAAAAATAGTTAAAATTATAAAATGTTCAAAGTGGTTTTTTATAAAGTAAAAGTTTAAGGTAGGATAACCTTAAAAGTTTGGTTTATTTTTATTTTAAATGAATACAATAAACTTGCAAAAAAAAATAAAAGTGTTGTAAAGACTTTTAAATTTTCTATTAACGAACTAACTTAAACAACTGAATTATCAGAATAAACCTTTAATATTTTTTGTTTCTATTTCTTTTTTTTTGACAAATACGTGTGTATAGTCAAGTAATTTGAGTAATGTACATTCTAATGTCTATAATAAAACACAATAACCTCAGCTTTATATATCTTGTGCTTAACTGATTTTTAAATATAACATGAAATCAATTATTATATTTTTCAACTAGAACTTTTGTTACAAAAAACAAAGTGTTATTGAATAATTTTTAAGGTTGTTATTGCATAAAAAGAAAAGTACTTTATTTCTTTTTTCAATACAAACAAAATACTTACCGGTAGAAATTATAACTTAAGAAACTTAGCAACCCTAGATTGATGTTAGTCATGTGAATTTTATATGCTTATTTAACTTGACAAACTTGTATGAAAAAGATTTAGTCTCGTCTAAAAATACTTAAAAACTATTACCTATTATATTTTAGCTTTTAGTTCTAAATTTACTTGGTGGGTTTAATTGTATGAAGTTGTAGTTTGAAATCTTTAATAAAGTTACATTTACAAACAATTATACTGTCATGAATATCTTACTATGTTATTAATCGTTCTAAGTTTTCAATTCTAATGTCATACATACCATCGGTTTACAAAATTAACAGAATTTTGAAACATTTAACTGTTATTATGTAAATCATAGTGGTTTTGAAAAGAGGTTCTTTCTGCTAATTAAAAAAAAACCATTAAGTCCAAATTGTACTAACTACTTTTAAAGTTTTTCTGATCCCAGAACTGATAACTTTAAATAATACTTTAAGTTCGTAACACCAATCAATTAACAAGTTTGTTTGTAAAACGTATTTTATGAAAAAAAAAGTTATTACTGAAAAAGGAATTTACTTATAACAAACTGATTAGATAACCTTTGATATCTTCTAAAATTACACTAAAATCAAGAGAATTATAAACAAAACTAAATACTTTTATTAGTAAAGCTTAACCATTTACAAAACTAAGACTTTGTTTTGCGTTATGATAAGTGAAGCTTAGAACAAAGCTTTATTAAAGATTAGGAATTACTAGTGACAAAAACATGTTTTACTTATTAATTCCTATGTACTAATGTTATGTAAGTTAACATGAAGTTTAGAATCAAACTAATTTAATTGAGTGTTTATTTTATATTCTTGTTTATAAACTGAACACTCGAATACCTTAAAAAAATGATAATAAAAACAGAATTAAAATAAATGTTAATTATTTTTTCATACTATTATCGTTTTCAAACGGTATTAAAAAAACATGTGTTCATCAGGTCAATATTGCTCTAAAAATACCATTAGAACAAACAACTTAAAGCTTTTAGTAATTACTGGTGGCATTATTTACAATAATACGTGTTGAAATTAAGCAACTGGTGTTTACGTGTTTTGCAACCATTTCTTAGTAACCATATTGAAGTTTTCACATTATGTTGAAAAGCGGTATATATAACCATCATCGTAAGTTAAGTTTACACTTTATTGTTTAATACCATTAAACTTTATCTAGGTATAAATCAAACAAGGTTTTGAGTAGTAGTACCTAAAGTACATTCAAACTCAACATAAACTAAGTATATGAAACAATAAAATTTTATAGACAAATCTATTAAAAATGAAACTTGTTTTCTTCGTTACTTTGGCTTTCGCTGTTCTCTCAGCAACTATGGCTTCTCCACAAACTAAAAGTAAGTTTAATAGTTGATATTAACATTTATCTTACATTTGTCAATATATGTTCTTTGATATAATACTTAACATGTTTTTCCAGTGGTTCGCACCGTTACAAAGGAAGGAAGATTGATGAGTTTGTATGCAGCTTGCAGTGGATACCATTTGCACGACAGTGGAAGAATGTTTTCACCAAATTATCCTGAAAACTACGACAATTACCTCGATTGCAACTGGCTTGTACACGCTGAAGACGGAAGTCCAGTCATAATCGACTTGAATGTTGACGGAATCGAAAGCAACGATTATTTGCAAGTATGTTTGTTTGCAATTTTAGCCTGTCATAAATTTTTAGATAAAATTAAGAAATATTAATAACTTTTCAACTCGAATAAATATATCAGGAGCTAAACTTGATCAAAAATTAGTTTTAAAACTTGTTTTATATTTAGTTTGTCTTGTTTTAAAACAAACAATATTTTGATAGTTATTAACTTTTTATATTGATTTTTAGTATTTAATTTTAAAAAGAACTTAACTGTAGCTAAGGATTTTATCAATCTTATATATTAAATTATTTAAACATTGTTTTATAAAAGATTTTTTGAATTAATCTGTTTGTATTTGTTTTCTCAGATTTAAATTGACAACACAAATATTTGCACTTAAAAAGCATACTTTGTGTAACAAATTGTAAAAAGTAAAGTATTAAATCATATAAAGTTTTTGATTAGCTCCATTAGTAAATAGTTATGTATCAAGTAGTAAGCATAAAGTTTAAGTAAAATATATATTCAAAGGGATTTATTTTTAAGGTTTTTGACGGAGATTCAGAATCAGATGCTCAAATTGCCAATATTTTTGATACATACAACCAACGTTACCACTTTGAAGCTTCATCTAACTGGATTTACTTGACTTTCAAATCTGATTCAGCTAATGTTGCCAAGGGATTCTTTTTTGATTATGAATAAACTTGTCGTTATTTTTTCTTGAAAATAAAGTTATATAAACTTAATCGCAAATTTTGTCTTCATGTATAAATAGTTATCTCTAAGTAATATGTCAGTTCAACAATTTTTATGTACTAATAGCATAATAATAAAAACGGAGCAAACTACGATTCATACTCTGAAAATTCTTAATCTAAAAACTTTGTGCTGTTGTTGACCAATTTTACTGATAAAAAGTTCATTTAACAGTTTTTATGTTTCATAGTTTAAATTAGTCGAACCTTCTTTTATTTTTTTTAGTAATTATGAATTATGTTTAAGGATATGAACCATCGTTTTTTTTTAAAGATAATGAATTGTTGGAACTTAAGTTTTCGTAACTTTAAATTATCATTTAACAACAAAAACAAAAAAAAATGAAACGATAAATTCTGTACATATTTGTGTAAAAATTGATCACGAGTTTAAGTTTTAATTTAATAACATTAAAAGCTAAAGGTTTTTTTTTTTAAGAAAAAAAAAACTTATAAAATAAATATTTATAGCAATTTTTTTTGAAGCCTACTACTTCATATAAAATTTTTATATTTATTATTAACATGACAAAATTTGCCTTATTTGTGTAGTTTAAACGTAAAGTTTGTTAGTAGCTGTCAAATTTGCACGAGGGGACAAAATTTTGTCCCCTCGTGCAAATTTGTATTCGTGCAAAAGTATCTTCGTACAATTTAGTCCACTCGTGCAGTTTTGAAGCATTTCAAAAATTTGTAATTCTACTTTTTGCAAACTAGTAGAAAAACATATATATGTTGAAGCATTTCTACTTAAAACTTAAACAATTTTTTTTTAATTGTCAAATTTATTCATTTAATCATCAACCAAATGAGTAAGTAAGAAAAAAGCGGAGTTGGAAAAACCAACTTAGTATAAAACCTTAGTATAAAGCAGGGGTCGGCAGCCGTCTGTTACTCGCGGGCCAATTTTTTCAGAAAAAAACTGCTCACGGGCCGCACTATTTAGAATAAAATCTTCGAGGACCGTAGTTATTTAAAAATAGCTACAGTAATTACTAAAAAAATAACATTTTATACTAAAAATATAAAAAAATTAATAGTAAAATAACACATTTAAACAGTATTTATTAAACTAAAAGCCTAGTTGTAAGTTTTTTTTGAAAAACCTTTTATCTTTAAGTTGTTTTAAAACTTGATTTTTGGCTAAAAAGTACCTCGCGGGCTGCAGATATTGGCGTTGAGGGCCGCAACTGGCCCGCGGGCCGCAGTTTGCCGACCCCTGGTATAAAGAAAACTCATTTTCGTATAAAACTTAAGTTACTACAATGACCGGTTGTAAATAAAACCTTTACATAATTCTCATGAATTTTAAAGTAACATAAGTAAACAATTTTTTTTACATTTAAAATTTTTTTTTGAACATAAATTATGGTGAAACAATGAAACAATTAACACATCAATATTTTGATTATTTTAATGAAATAAATTATTAAACTTTTTCTATTGATTATTTTAATGATTTGATAAATTTTTAGTCAAATATAAATAAAGATACAATCAAAATTTTATTGAAAAACAAATATTTAATTTTTTCATCAATATTTTTATGTGCTATTGCTTCTGTATTTAGTTGTAATTGAAAACTTTACTATGATTAAATTTTCTTAAAAAATTTTGTCTAAGCTAACAAATACATTTTTAATTAAAATATGTCAAAAGAGTAAAAGCAATCAAAACATTAAAAAAATTAAAATATGAAATTGAATGTAATGAAAAAAAATTATTATAAAATAACTATTTTTACATTTACCTTAATCGCTAAATACCGACTTTTACTAAGATATGTATTAACAATAAAAAGTCTAATCCAATTCGCTTTTTATTAAACATTAGCTTTTTGATTTATTTTCTGTTGTAAGAATTCTTGAAATTAACGTTGGTAATATTATGTAAAAATTAAAAGTTAATTTTCAAAACCTAGTTGTAAAAAACTATAAGTTAGCTTTGATATCTTGTACAAGTTTTAAAATAGCTTTGAAAGCTACAGATCAATGAGAAAAACTTATAACACGGTTTAAAAACAAAAAAAAGTTTAATAGTCAAAAAACATACTTATCGAACTATAGTTGAGATAAAAGGTTTAACGACAACGAATTTTCATTAATTATTTACTGTATTATACTACATTGTATTAAAAAAACTTATTGCGATGGAAAATTTTAATTAAGTTGTGAATGGATTATTAGTTTATTTTATACAGATTAATTAGCCTTAAACCTTACTTTTTTTTCTAGAAATTTACTTAGTTACATGGTTATAAAATATGGATGGACAACGTACTGCCCGCTGTCCGTTTCTGGCTGCTGTAGCGAAAATGCATTGCTCGCCAATGTTTTTTAATTTAAGTATAATTTACCCCTCAAAATATAAAACTGCAGCTCGCAAGCATGTAAATATGGCAAAAAAATTTTAAACTTTTATTAGATTTTTTTTAATTTGAAGTAAAAACCAAAAAAAGGCCTTAAATGCAATTTATGTAAGACTTTAAGCTTACACTATATATAGTAATAAGAAGTGTTGTAGAACAAGTATTATTGCCGAAATGAACTTGATAATTGAGTAACTTTCGTAATTTAAGTGAAGTTAAAATGCTCCGGCCTGCTAAGAAATAATTTTTTGCCAGTCTGGACTGCTGACTGAAAATGTTTCCCAACCATATTCTAAAAGTGTTAAATGTTATAAAATTTTTTCTTAAGATCTAAGGTTATCATGGTAAACTATATTACAATGATAGGTAAATAATATAGTTAAATTTTATTATTTTAACTTAAATAATAATTACAGTACATATTATATTTAATTTAAACTAATAATATGTACAGTATTAATTCTTGTTTTGTCATTATACTTTAAGAGTACAATAATTGGCAAAGTTAAGTGATATATAGCTTTTGCTAAGTTGTTTAAAAAATAGTGATTCAAAGTTATGTGCATTAGATTTTAATAACATTTATTAAATTTTTTTCAGTTTTAATAAAAATTATGAACAAACATTTATACAACAATATTTCAGATAGTAAATAAGTATATAACAAACGTTGTTTGTAGTATAATGTTTTTAAATATTAAACAAAGCTTGATGAGATTAATAAAACATTAAATACGACGTACAATTTTGTGGTTATAGAGGTGGTCGTCATCAAGTTTTCTTTTGAAACTTTATTTCATTTTAATGGCAACAACAAAGTAAGCACATTGACAGATTTCAATGTGGGTGTCTAAATGTAATTAATATTTTATCAAAAAAGATGTTTATAAAAAAACAAGCTTATACTTCTCAACTTAATCCTTTGAGTTTATAAATACTTACTAAAAAATCTAAATTTAACTTAAGTGTTGAAAAAATTTCGTATAAGTATAAATAAGTACTAAGATAATGGAATTTTAGCTTAGTTGTGTTTAATAGGTTGATTTTTTATTATTCATTGACTTTAAAGTAAATTTTGTTTACCTTTGATTCGTTTAAATTTTCAGATTTTTTACAGTATGCCGTCTTTTTGAACAAACTACCCTCTGTTAGTGTTACAAACATGTGTTTTAAACCAGTTCCTGTGTTGCAGTATTGTAATTTGACTTTTTGAGTTATTGAATTTTATAGTGCTGCAAGTTTCAGACTGCTTAGGGTTTATTAAAAATAAGCTAAATACTTCGGTGTCATCATAAGATTTAACATATTATTTTTTATTTATAATTTATCAACTTAAAAATAAGATGTTGGTAGATAGAATTTTGTTTCTTTTAAAGTCTTCTAACAATTTATATTTGTATTTACAGAAAGTTTAAGGCTGGTTTTTTTATCACTAATTTCACTTCACTAAAAAGCATTAAACGTTTAATCATCAATGAAGTTACTATGATAACATTATGTTTAGTTCAACAGTATGTTTATAATTTTTTTGTGTTTTAAATTTTTTTTGTGACAATCCTTAATCTTAAAGCATAGATATAATAAACTTTATTGTAGTGTAAACAGTAATAATAAGTATTGTAAACGTTATAAACAATTTTATTCACGCTAATAAAAAAAAATTACAAATTTATTTATTCATAATCAAAATAGAATCCCTTGGCAACATTAGCTGAATCAGATTTGAAAGTCAAGTAGATCCAGTTAGATGAAGCTTCAAAGTGGTAACGTTGGTTGTATGTATCAAAAATATTGGCAACTTGAGCATCTGACTCTGAATCTCCGTCAAATACCTAAAAAGTTTTTTGTTTTTGTTTTATTAATTTTTACTGAGGCTTATTTGGTTTAGAAATTTTGACATTGCAAACCAATTACTAATATTTAATGTAAACGATATTTAAAAAAATTGCTTTTGTTGTTAAAAATTGAAAGTAAAAATCGTAAATAAAAGACTTTTAAAGTAAAATTATCTTCATTTAATATTTATTTCAAATTGCAAACAAACATACTTGCAAATAATCGTTGCTTTCGATTCCGTCAACATTCAAGTCGATTATGACTGGACTTCCGTCTTCAGCGTGTACAAGCCAGTTGCAATCGAGGTAATTGTCGTAGTTTTCAGGATAATTTGGTGAGAACATTCTTCCACTGTCGTGCAAATGGTATCCACTACAAGCTGCATACAAACTCATCAGTCTTCCTTCCTTTGTAACGGTACGAACCACTTGAAAAACATATTAAATATTTTATTCAAGAACAAATCTTGACAAATGTAAGATAAATGTTAATATCAACTATTAAACTTACTTTTAGTTTGTGGAGAAGCCATAGTTGCTGAGATGACAGCGAAAGCCAAAGTGACGAAGAAAACAAGTTTCATTTTGTTAAATTTGTCTATAAAATTTAATTTCTTACATATGTTAACTTTTTAACATGAATAGTAAAGCTCAAAAGTTATAACTTAAATAATTTTTTCTTAAAGTACTATTGCTCAATAATTTGTTTCATTCAACAAAGAAAACAAGTTTCATTTTACTCCGAATAATTGTTTTATCAGTCTTTAATAAAGTTTAAGAAAAAAAAAAAACTTTGAAATTAGTTGTTGTGAGCTAGTTATGGTTGTTTTGTTCAAACACGCGTCTTATATATGTTACTTGTATGTGAAATTTGCAATATGGTTAAGAAGAAATGGTAGCAACAATTTTAAAAACCAATTGCAAAATTTTATAGAGTTATGAAACAATTTTTCTAATAGAAGTTATTGTGAACATTAAAAGTAATTTGTTACACGAATATTTTTAGATTTTGTAAAGAAAGTTTTAAGTTTCTGGCTTGCTGGATAAAAAAACCATGATTTTATTGAAAACTGTTGAATGTAATATGTTCAGTTTAATTTGCAAACAAGCGTCCGTTAGGCTGTAAAGTATTAATAACAACCTTTTTTAACTATGAAGTTACTATTTAATCACAACGAAAATTAATGTTAAGTTATTATTACAACATCTAAAAATAGCTAAAATTGAAAATGTTCAAAGTTTTATTTATAAAGTAAAAGTTTAATTTAGTTTAAGCTTAAAATGTTTTATTTTTCTAATTTTAAATGAATACAAAAAACTTGCAAAAGATTTCTAAATGTTGTAAAGAGTTTTGAATTTTCTATTAATAAATTAACTTAGACAACTGAATTATCAGAACAAACCTTTAATAATACTTTTTTCTAACTCATACTTTTAGACAAACAGGCATGTATAGTCAAGTAGTTTGATTATGCATATTCTAGATAATAAAACAGAATTAACTCAGATTCGTATATCTTATGGTAAACTGATTTTTAAAGACAACTTGAAACTAGTTATGTTTTTCAACTAGAACTTTCCTTACAAATTTACATTAGGTTAAAAAGTGTTATTGGTTGTGCTTTGAGGTTGTTGTTGCATTAAAAAAATACTTAACTTCTTTCTTCATTACAAACAAAATGTTTACCGGTATATATAATAAATTATAACTTAAAAAAACTAAACAACCTTAGATTGATGTAAGTTTTGTGGATTTTATATGCTTATTAAAGTTTATAAACTAGTATGAAAAAGATTTATTCTCGTCTAAATATATTTAAACACTAAAATATACTTAACATCTAATTACTTAAATACCTATTAGAATTTAGTTTTTAGTTTTAATTTTACTTGATAGGTTTAATTGTATGTAGTTCTAATTCGAAATCGTTGATAAGTTAATGAATAAAATTCTTGTTAGTTACATTAACAAACAATTGTACTATCATGGTATGTTAATATCTTATCAATTGTTTTAAGTTTTCAATTCTAATGTCATACACTCAATCGGTTTAAAAAATTAACACACTTAATAAATTTAACTGTTATTATGTAAATCATAGTGGTTTTGAAAAGTGGTTCTTTCTGTTAATTTAAAAAAAACGTTTAAGTCCAAATTTTACTAACCACTTTAAAAGTTTTTCTGATCTGAGTATTTATAACTTTGATTAATATTTTAAGTTTCTAACACCAATGAACTAACTAGTTTGTTTGTTAAATTTTTTCAATGAAAAAAAATAGTTATTACTGTAGAAGGAATTTACTAATACCCAAGGATTAGATAAAACCTTTGATATCTTCTAAAACTGAACTAAAATCAAGAGAAATTAAACAAAACTAAATACTGTTACCAATAATGCTTAATTATTTACAAAACCAAAATTTAGTTTTGCGTCTTGATATGAGAAGGTTAAAACAAAGCTTAATTGAAGTTTAGGAGTTACTATTGGTATGAAAAATCCTTTACTTATTGAAAATCCTATACACTAATGTTAATTAGACAATTTCAGATTGAGAATTTCATTAAACACAGTGTTTCTTGCAAACGCAATGATCACGATTTAACAACTCTATAAAATAAGATAGACAAAGCTATATATACTACTAATAGATGTTACTAATCAACACTAGTCAACACTAACTATACACTTATTAGAACTGATTAAATTAAATGAGCTTGCTAAATTAACAAAAAGATTCCAAAATACTTAATGGCCAATTAAGTAAAAAAAATGATTCGATAAAAACAAAAAATATAAGTAAATAAATAAATAACTAGAAAATACAAACACAATAATAATACAATAAGTTAAAAAATACAAGTACGAATGTAACATAATTATGAAATTTGTAAATACGGACATGGCAATGTTATGATTTTAAACAAAATTTAGCGAAGTGTCTGCATTTGCCAATTAAGTCAGTTGTGGAGTTGAGCATCTAGTAGTAGTATATATAGCTTTGTCTATCTTACTTTATAGAGTTTTTAAATCATGATCATTGCGTTTGCATGAAACACTGTGTAGAATAAAAACTCTCAATTTGAAACTGTTAATTAAAATTTATTTGCTCCTTATCAGTTGAGCTCTTTATTGTGGAATGATAACTTACTATAGAGTTAATACACTAATGTTATACAAATTATCAGGAAGTTTAGAAAGAAAATAGTTTTTTTGAGAGGCTTTTTCTTAAAAGGTTGTTTAGAAATTAAAAAAATTATTAAAACAAAAAAAGAATTAAAATCATGAAAAATTTCTTTTTTATACATTTTTCATTTTTCATAGGTTTCCAAAAACAATGTAATCATCAAGTCAATATTGCTCTAAAAATACCTTCAAAACAAACAAAACAAAGTTTTTAGTAATTACTGGTTGCAATATTTACAATATAACGTCAGAAAATTGAGCAACTGGTGTTTACGTGTTTTGCAACCATTTCCCTGGAAACCATATTGTAGTTTTCACATTACATAGATGTCTGGTATATAAATCTATCATTTTAATTCAATTTACACTTTATCTTTTAAAACATTCGAATTTATGCATGTTTGAATAAAACAAGGTTTTGAGTGTTAGTACTAAAAGTAGCATTTATTTAAATATACAAATATTTAATAAAGTTATATTTTTTGAGCGTTACTATTTAAGTAAGTGTTAATAACTATGATAAGTAAATAATTACATTTTATAGACAAATTTATCAAAATGAAACTTGTTTTCTTCGTTACTTTGGCTTTCGCTGTCATCTCAGCAACTATGGCTTCTCCTCAAACTAAAAGTAAGTTTAATAATTATATTAAAATTTATTCTCTTTTTTCTATCTATTCTTATATAAAATACTTTACATGCTTTTCCAGTGGTTCGTACCGTTACAAAGGAAGGAAGACTGATGAGTTTGTATGCAGCTTGCAGTGGATACCACTTACACGACAGTGGAAGAATGTTCTCACCAAATTATCCTGAAAACTACGACAATTACCTCGACTGCAACTGGCTTGTACATGCTGAGGACGGAAGTCCAGTCATAATCGACTTGAACGTTGACGGAATTGAAAGCAACGATTATTTGCAAGTATGTTTGTTTGCAATTTGAAATAAATATGGAAAAGAGATAGGGTTTCTACATATATTTCATTTTTTTTAAACATTTTAGTTGAAATGTATAACAAAAATTAACAACGTTTTGAAAATAAAACTGCACTATCAAACCATTAAAATCAAATTAGTTTAAATATATAGATAAAATTCTTTATTTTGTAGGTATTTGACGGAGATTCAGAATCAGATGCTCAAATTGCCAATATTTTCGATACATACAACCAACGTTACCACTTTGAAGCTTCATCTAACTGGATCTACTTGACTTTCAAATCTGATTCAGCTAATGTTGCCAAAGGATTCTTTTTTGATTATGAATAAATGTTTGATTAATTAACTTAGTCAAAATAAAGCAATATTAACTTATACGCAAATATTTTTGATTTTCAATATTAAAAACGTTAATGCTTTCTAATTTTTCGGTTAGAAAATAAATAAATAAACCGTATTATGTTTATGTTTTGCTAACATATCAAAAAATTTAAATTTATAATATTTTTATTCTTAAGTGTTAGAAAAGTTTAATCAAATTTATACTGAGAATTTTTATTTTAGTTAGGTTTACGACCACATAACCACTAAAAGCTCTGATTGTAAAAATTTTTTTAAACTTTATAATGTATCTAATTTTATTTGGTTACATGACAATTTTAACTACAACAACTCGAAATCTTATGATGTTTTATCCATATACCAAAAAACAACTTGAACATTATAACACTACTTTTAAGTCTAACTATCATAGTATAAAAACTTATCAAAACAGATAAGTAAAATTTAACTTAAACTCAAAGTTATTAAAATTAAAAAGGTAGAATTTTAAATTTTAAGATTTTGAACTATTGTTCACCCTTTTGCTTTGACAAAGTTTGAATTTAAACTCAAAATTAAAAAAATGTAATTAGAAATACTTATCTTATTAAAAGATCTATCTAAATTGCAATAGAAATGAAAAAAACCTAAAGCTTGTATAAAAAAATATAGTCTGAAAGTACTTTAAACGAAGGTCTTTTATATAAGGTTGTTTATACAAATAAATTCTAGGTGAGATAATACTTAAGTCTCTTTAAAAAAATACCGAGTTACACATATAACATAATTTTTTGTGCTTGGTTAACCTCGCAAATATGTCTCACCTTACTCTTTTAAAGTGTCTGCTGTTGTTAAACAATATCAATTCAATTAGTCATCAAGGAGTTTTATTTATTGTTAAAAGTACAGGTTTCGGTAACAAAGCTGTTTAAACGGTAATATTTCCCAAACTCAGTCGCTGATTTTTATTTCTACTTTAGCAGATTCAAAGAAATAGAAAAAATATAAATTTGAGAAAAAATATAAACAATTTTTGTATGCTTTTTTTTTCAAATCGACTTAATCAATCTGATTAAGTAAAAAGTTTTTAAGCTCGCACAGCCAGTTTAGTACAATACCTTTGTACGATGCAAAATGTTTTTTAATATAAAAAAGTAGTTACTACATTAACCCGCTGTAAACAGTTTTTTACATAAACTTTGTAGATTTTTAATTAACGTAACTCTTCTTTTAACATTTAAATTCAATGTTTAAATTTAACTTAACACGTAAAATAATAAAACGATTAATACATACATATTTTACAGGTTAATCAGTTTAACAAAGTAATTATTCTATCTTTTATTATTGAAACTAAAACTGCTGTTCTATTTGATAAGTGTACTTTAAATCAAATATAATTAGACATGTAACTGAGAGTTTTATAGTATATAATTTGATGTTTAACACTATTGTATTTGTATTTTGTTAAACCTAAAATGGTTAACTATAATTAATAACTTCGTGTTATTTAAGCTAATGAAAACATTTTTAATTTCAACATATCAAATGTACAACAGCCATGAAACATTAAAACAATAAAAGTATGATATTTTAGATTTTTTAATAATTTTTCAAACATATTAAGAACTTTTACGTTTACTTTTGTAGCTAAATACAATTTTTTGTTTATAAATTTCTTTACAATATAATATTTATTCAAATTTGCTTTTAATTTAATAATAGCTTTACGTTTAATTTTCTGTTGTAGAAATATTTTAGAATAGTTTGTAACACAAACGTTTGAAAATAAGGATTAACCTCATAATTATAATTGTAAAAAATTACGAGTTAGCTTTGGTATATTGACAGATTTTAACATAACTTCATGTAACTGCAGAACAAACAAAAATATGTTGAAGAATGTTTATAAAACTTTGAAAGGCTAATATAACGAAACATACTTTTTATTCAACTATGGTTGATGTAATAGGTTTATCGACAACAAATTTTATGTTTACTGTTATACTTTTTATAATTGATATATATACTTTATTATATTATAAAAACCTTGGTGAATATATTATAAGAATCTACATCCGTTGATTATACTAAAATTTCTTTAGTTACATACAAGACAAGCACTTTTTTCTTTAAACAAGCTTACTTGTAGGTATAAAATACTAAATTATGTCTTTCGCTAAACTTTCAGCTACAAATGTATTACTTTCTTTCTAAGAAAAAGTGCTGTATTTTGATTTATAATTTTTTTTTTGTTTTTCAAACAGTCACAAACTTTAGAGAAAATTGTAACATAGTTAACATCAAAAATATTTTCGAAACTTTCTCTTACTTTACCGTAAGCAAGTCAAAATAATATTTTAAGAACTATTACGTTTTATCATAAAATAATTAAAAATATAACTGAGTTTTAAAAGTTAATCAAACTACCGTTAATCAGAACTAATACAAGAAATTTTAAATCAGTAACAAATACGAGTAATAAACAATTGCTCAGCTTTAAATCTCAATTGCGTAAACAATTTTTGTTTATAAATAAAAAATATGAAAATGAGTATAGTTTTAATTTGTTAAACGGCTTTAGTTGATTTTAAATATTTTTTATTTATTTTAGCATTTGTGTAATTGGCTTAAATTATATTTGTTAATTATAAATAATGATTAATGTTATTTTGATTGACTTTTAATATCGATTAGTGCTGCTAATATCTAGTTAATTGTTTGTTTAGCTTTTTAATTTACTTACTTGTAATAGAAAATTTTAAGCGAAAATATTTTTACAAACCTTTTGAATAAAGTTTTGTTTTCAAAAATTTTTGTAAAATATTTGTATCAAAACCCAGTAAATCAGTTTATATCAGGGATTCCTGAACTTTTTTTTTTAAAGCCCCCTTTAAAGAAATTAAATTAGCTATGGCCCCCTCCAACAAGATTACTCGAAAAACTACCATTAAAATCACCTATGGCTTTTTTTTGCTCTTCATCTGCAACTCCATAACATCTAGTGTAAGTTGCAAATTATGACCTCATGGCCCCACTGTGGCTCCTTTACTACTCATGGCCCTCTGAATATATTTCTTGGCCCCCAAGGGGGCTACTTGGCCTGGTTTGGGAAACCCTAGTTTATACCATAAATGTTTATTTAAAAGAATTTTAAACGTTGACTTTTTTATTAAAAATGTTAGTGTGCTATGAAAAAATAAATAAATAACATAACTTATGCATGGATAGTAACGCAGCATAATCAGCTTTATTAGATTATTATTATGTGTAATGATTATACTATTTTATTTAAATAGCGAAAATGTGTATTTCAACTAAGTTAAGGTTATCGGTTTAATTTAATAGAATAACAGTTAGTTATCATAGAAATAAAACAATTTTTTTATTAGTTAATTAAAAGTTTTGTAAAACCTGCAAATTTTGTAAGAATTTATATAAATCTTTTCAAAATATGTTCAAATTTTTAATTTTATTTAAATCAGAATTTGTTTTGAAAGTATAGTCTTTAAATTTAGTGTACTTAAAAAACACTTCTTATTAAACCTTTCTAGATTTTGAATTTTAGCTAGAAATCTTACTGAAGTAAATTAAGTTTATGTTTTCCACAAAAAAAACAACTAGCAAACCTTATGTATTTTATTTAACGATATTTTTGGCAAGCAAAGTAAAAACAACAAAATAAATAAGATTTATGTAGTGCAAATAACAATTAATAAATTGTGTAAGTTTTAGTGGGTTTTGATAATTTTACTGTGTAAATTTAAGTTATATAAACTAAATAACTTAATATAATTTAACTTTAAAGGAATTTAAGTTACACACCATCTTTAAGTTCGTTTTTATCCTAAAAAAATTTTTATAGTTATTACAAAAAACTGAAAACAAAATAGTTTATACAATTTTAGTAAGTAAAATCTTTTTGGCAAGCAAACAATAAAAAGTCGAATAAGAAACGAACCAAAACAAATAAACAATTAGATAGCTAAATGCACAAGTTAAAACCTTACATTACGTCTTAATACGAATTCTATTATTTACAAAGTTAAAATAAATTAAAGTTAAATGAAAGTGCAATTAACAAACAAATCAAAAATCTGAATAAGGCTAATAAGTAAGTCTTTCGCCGAAAAATACTTAATGCTCGGTTAAGCATTGTTGACTTTGGTGCACTTTACCGAAAACGTTCACTCAAAGCTGCAACAACAACAAAGTATGTACACATTTGACCCGTAAGTTAGGTCTTGCATGACGAAAAAAGAGAGTTCAGTTTTGCCAGCACAGTTTTGAAAACGAAATCAAATCAGTCTTGCAACTTTTGAAAGTTTTTTGAGGCTCGGGGCTCTGCTTAAAATCTATTAAAAGTGTATTAGTTTGAAGTGGGTTTCATTGTTAGTAGAGATTTAACTGAAAATGTAACTTTAACTGAAATTATAACTTTGTGCACTGTTGAAATTATACTAATTTATCTTTCGAATTTAGAGCAATAATTGTTTTATCTAATTAACTGGAAAAATAAAAACTTTAATGAATCAAATAATCAGTCTTTTCCTTCTTGTTGGTTAGTAAAACATCAAAAATTAATTTCATGAAAAAACATAGACAATTTACATATGATGGAGCAAACAAAAACTTATTTACAAAGAAAATATACTGTAAGGAAAGGCAAGAGGAAACTGCGCAACAAGTATTTACAAGTAAAAATTAAAAGAAAAAATTAAAAGTTGTTCATTGTAACAAATTTTTTTTTATCAACACAAAAAAAAAGGCAAAAAGTATAATCAGACTTGTTGTTTTGCATAACAGAAATTTAATTATTTAAAAGAATAACGTAATTTTTAATTGAAAACTGTATTATAAAAGTTACTAAGTAGTATGAAATATAATTTAGTTAAACAAAGAATTAGTTTTCAATGAACTACGCTAAAAAAGTTATTACAGAAGTTGCTGTTACGAAAATAAAGTAAATTTAATTTAAACGGCTACATACATTCGTTAAACATCGCAGACTTAAAACATTTTAAGTGGAGAACTAAAGTTATAAATGACTTTTTCCTGTATCAAAACTAAAATAACAACATGTATAAGTAAATAATTAAATAATGCAAACTTAAAAAGGTGATTTGTGCTTTTAGATTTGTAAAGTTGTTAGTGAACATTACAAATAAAAAAAAAAGCTTTTAAAAATGAAACTGTTACAAAATCCCTATACAAAATATCAAGTTTTAGCAACACTCAAACCATTAGTACTATTTATTAATCAGCATTTTGAATAAAATTTTGAAAAATCTCCAAAACCTTGGCTGAACTCATTTCTTTCCATTTAAATGGACATCCTCTTCCTCTTGTGGTAGATCTCCTTGGTGTCGGAGGAGCAGAGGAAGAGGACGGCGGCGCAGAGGAGGAAGCACATGGCGGACCACGCCAGCCCGTAGCCCCACCCGAACCAGAAGAAGGCGGCGAACGGGATGCCGACGACGAACCTGACGGGCAGGAACACCACCGCGAACAGGACCAGGACGGCTGAATGAAACAGTTGAAAGTTAATAGAAGTTGCAGTGAAAAAAATAAGTTAAAATATAAATTGACTTGAGTAATAGAGAATAGCTGTGGTGTCTAAACAACGGTAGAAAGTTATAGTGGAAAGTAGGTTAAAATATAAATTGACTCAGACAATAGGGGATAGCTGTGGAAGAATGTAGTAAGATGTTGAGCTTTATTTTTTATTTTAGTAAAGTATATGTGTTTAAAACAAAAAATCACCAATTTGTTTTGATAAACGCCCACTTGAAAAAATTAATTTAGTAATCACCTATTACTACTTGAAAAATATTTAATTCTTCTACTCCTTACTAGTCATTGCCCGTGATAGCCAGTATTTTACTCAAAATAATCGATATCGCCGACTTTATGAAACCCTGGTTTAAAGCACCAGAAAAGCTCAGAAAGTGGTTTATCATAGTTACAATATTGTAATAATACTAAGGTTTTACAAATTGTACTTTAGGCATGTCAATTATTTTTTATAATTTTTTGACTTAGTCTTAATGACTATGTATAAAAACTACTTTACTTCAAAAAATCAACAAAGCTTTTATTTTACCCTCATAAAATTGCTTGAAGTACAGTAACACCACTTAAGTTTCTAAAATCGTCCTTTAGTCATGTCAGTTATCTTTGTGAGTGATATTTCGAGTAATACAATGAATGTAAAGAAAAGCTTTGTTGATTTTTCTTGAAGTATAATAATTCTTATATATACGAAAGTTGTTTATTAGTAATGTTTTATGTGTTGAAAGAATTAAGCTGAAATGGATATAAACTTAATAACAGAACAAAAGCAGGGCTTTGAATATTGATACTTTTTATTAAAGATCACGAAATAAATAGTTAAGCGCGATAGATAGCCATTAAGTTTACAAAATGAAAGCAAAATACCGCATTTTAAAACCTTTGCAGCTGTGCGAAAGTACAGCAAGTCAACTTGCTTCTTTTAAAAGTTTTGTAGTGTAACAGTTATTGCTGGTAAGTGAGTTGAAGTGCATGAAGCAGCGGTAATTAGACTTTCGGAAGGAAGTAAAATGTTGAATTAGCATACTTTAAGCAAAATTAGACGTTTGTGGATAATAACTTTAATTAAATATCATAGTTTAAAATTGGTTTGTAAATATGCTTAAACTTATTTTTAGAGCAAACTAGTACTAGCCATACCAGTTTTAATTTAAATTTAAATAATTATAGTCTATAAAAATCCGTAAATTTAAAGTTGTGGATCACAAATAAAATTTAGTTCCCTAGTTTTAGTTGAAACTACCTAGAATAATTATTCTATAGTATACTAAAAGTAACAGTTTTATGATTATGGTAAGTATTTTAAGCCATAATTAAAGCTTATTATTAAAAACAAAGTTAAGATATAAAAATAAAGTATTATAGAGCTGTTGTTGATATACTGTTATAATAATAGTTCCAAAGATAAAGATTGTTATTCGTTTATACTAAGTAAATGTTGTTACTTATCCAAAAAAATAGAAAACTATTGTTTCAAAATTCTTAGAAATTTTAATTTTATACATTTAAGAGAGTCAGGTTTTATTAGATTAAAACTCAATAGCTTTTAGAAATATAAAAATTTAAATATACTCAGTATATACAAATAATAGTGAAATTCATCTTATCAAAAATGTAATAAAAAAAATTCAAATTTACTACTATGTCAAAAACAGATAAAATAGGCTTTTTATTAAGACAAATGGCTTAATTTTGTTTAGCAACAATAAACCGTACGTGTCAATTCATCTTATACCTTTTAAACATATTTATCCCGTTGTTTTATATGCTATTTTAAATTTAAGTCGTTTCAGCTGAAATGTTACTCAATGCAAACAAATAATTTATAAGTATAAACATAAACTAATTACATAACAAATTGAAATTTTTATTATAATAAAAATTTATCTGTGAGCATTCTTTATCACTTTTATAAACTGAATTAAGTGTCTATTTAGTAAACAAACAAGTAAGTAGTCAGAAATTAAGTATTTGGTGTGAATTTAAAACCTTAGTTTTCAGTGTTTAAGTTCAACTTATAACTCAGATTTTAAATTGAAAAATTTTATTTAGACTAAACAAATTAAAATATAGCTGTTTCTTAACTTATACACTAGAAAAAGACAACAGCAAAACGTTGATGAAAAACTCAAATATCTTGAAAACGTTTAAGGGATAAAATTTGAAGTCGTTCAAGTTAAAAGGGTGAAGTTAAACTGTCTTTAAATCCTCAAATACTTAATAACTGCTATTTTCGTTTAAGGTACCCTAGAAAAATAAAAACTTTGTAATTCAACTGTGAGAACTACGTGAGTTATTAAAAAATATAATATTCTCATACCAGGTTTCCAGACTTGAATTATTTTTCCGAAATTATTTGATAGTTTATATCAAAAATAGAAGATTCTGAATATTCAGCTTTAAACTAACTACACTAAATAATGTGTTTAAATACACAAACTAACAACTTTTAAAACAAGCTCTCTAATGTTTTTTGTAAACAGTAAAAAAGTTATTAAAAAAAAACTAACAAGCCACAATGAGAATGATTGCGGAAATCTTGTAAAAGTACCTCCATTCCCGTTTGAAATATGCAAGTAAGGCGATCACTAATGCTACAATTGATGCCAACAGTGCCACAATCATCATCGCTTGTACTACAGACATGTATCCTGTACAATTTGTATTACAGCATAAAAAACGATATTTAATCATAAAGGCTACAAACAAAAACAAGTAAGTTGTTGATGTCAGTTTTTGAAATGGTATTATTATCAAAAAAAAAACAATTTGAATTTCAGCGACAAAGTTATTGTTTTTTAAATAGCTATTTTTTTTAATGGAGTTAAGCTTGTTTTACATTTGATTATCTTAAAAAGTGTTAATATATTAAACAACTATTAGTTCAATTGAGGTTTACTCGATTGGAATCAAAATATCAAACTGTAAACGTGAAATAGAAAGTAGAAAAACAACGTTATGTAGAATAATACTCATACAAAATCTATTAACATAAAATTAGCAACGTTATGGTTTACTTTAATTTTTAATAACAGCAAAATGTAACAATGTTTTGTTTTTGCGAAACACTAGACATTTATAACTACAAAAATTTTAGACAATAGCATAGGTACATGTACATTTTACGTAATGAGTATTACCATGTATTCTTGAGTGATTACCGCAGGGAATACTAAGTGAGTTGATTGAAGTTTAAAAGAGTACTGCTGGTCATCAATAAGTTACCAACTGTTTATACACTTGAAGTAGTTTAAAGACTGATTTTAAGAATTTAAAGGCAGTAAGCACGAAACAAGATTAAAAGGTTATACTTATATATAACTTTTGAAGTAGAAGAACTAGATAATCCGTATAGCTTTAAAATAAAACTTATCAGCTACAACATAGCATAAACTGATCACCTCTTTTTAAACGCTTCAAAAGTTCATTTGAGTTGATGCTGCTAGAATACACACGTTTCTGCATGCGAAACTTTATTTACAAAACAACAAACGAACAAACACTCACCTAATTCATCAAAACTGAAAGCTGATAACTAAACCGCTTAAAAGGTCAAATAAGGTGATCGCAACTCAAAATTATTATAAATTCTGCGACCCGCAAGCTGACAGCTACAGTAACCTCTCGCATCTTTACGCACTCGTGACGTTACGCACTCTCGTTTAGTTACGCATTTTAAAATTCTAAAAAATTCAAAAAAAAATTTAATTTTTTTTAATATTGCACAAATTAAGTTTATTTTATATTTTTAATGTAAAATATGTTTCTAAATGCTAACTCACCTCACTATATCTTTAGACTTTGTAAACTTATGTTCCTTGACTAACTGATAAACATTTAGTTTTACTTCAGTATATCAGAAATTTTATAAACAATAAGAGTTTAAATTAAATTTCTGAAAGATATATGACTGTCTTAAATAATGAAAGTATAATGAAATAATGAAATTTCAAAACACAAACCAACAATTCAGCACTCTTGCCCTATATATGAACAAACATCTAAAAAATAAATCTTATGAAACTTCCTAGCAAAAAGTAGCAGTGATACTTAATAAATATAGAGTTTACATTTAACACAAATTCTTAATTATAAATTGAATTTTCTAAGTAGAATAGAGTATAAATGTTTAGTATCATATAAATCACATATAAAAAAGATAAAATCTACTTATTATTAAAATTAGTAAAAAATTTCTAAAAGTATTATTATTTTATATAAGTTTGAATCCTTTTGTTAGTATATGTATTATTTTATCTTTTGTTTTCATATTTATAAATAAATTAAACAATTTTTTTAAAAGTGAGAAAGTGCCCAGTCTGCTTTTAATTAGCAGCAATATCAAAAAATAGCCATTATAGTAAGTATATTTGGTACCTCTCGTATCTTTACGATCTCTCGTATCTTTACGCAGTATTTCTGTGGACACAATGTGCGTAAATAAGCGAGAGGTTACTGTAATTTGATTTTTAACCCTTTTAAAGAGTTACGCTGATTTAACACTAACGCTCATATTCTCGATTAAGCGTGAACTTATTGAAATACTGCCTTTATGTTTATTTACAACAGCGATTAAATTAAAGTTTGTCAAGTTTGATAAATTTGCTTCTGCTTTACTTTAGTAACTTAATTCAAAAACGAAGATAATTGTACACGTAGCGTTAAAAGCTCAATTGATACTTTGTATAAATTTGTTCATGATCAAGTTATACTTAAATCCTTTAAGAAATTTGAGTATTATGTATATTATAAACATACAGCACTTTTTTTTGGTACTTATAAGAATAGGTTAACAATTTAAACAAATACTAAAATTCAATTAGTGTATTACTTTAGCAACTGTTTTAGTTGATTAAACTTTATATTAACTAAAGTTATGGTTTTTGAAATTTTTACTTATGTATTAAGCTATGGTAATTTAAAACTGTAAAAATTTCTTAAAACTACTTAAAATAAATTTTTTGTTTAATTTTCTAAGCTTATTTTTTCATAATTGAAAAATTGAGTTATGAAACTATTTTAGTTGTTTATTTCACTACCCAATAGTACACTACTGATAATAAGTACAAATTTAGCAACATTACGTAATATCACCGAGCTTAATGTCGCAATACAAATGAAGTTTACTTGTTTTGTTCGTACAAGTTTTTAATGCAAAATATTTAGCATTGTAGAGATAGAAAACGCATTTCTGCCAACCTAAAACCGAAAACCGAAAAAGAAATATTTCAATCAGTTCTCAAAAATACAACATTTGGCTAAATTTTTAAACTTCTATTTGAAATTACTTAAAGTGCTTCGATTCAAACTTTTCTCATTATTCTAAGACAGTCTAACCTTAATCAAGTCGTGAGTAATGATTATTACATTATCGCTAAATATTTCACTATCATTACCGCCGACACTTACGTTCGGTAACTAAATAATTCATGTTTTGCTTGTTAAAAGCATTTCTCAGCTGTGCTTAAGTGGCACGCATGACACCCAATTAAAGAAAATTGCAAGCTGTAAGTGCTCGATATTTGTAAGTAAAAACCTTTTTTCCTTAGAAATATTTACAACGTATCAACTTACACATAAGTTTGCAGGTAATACTTAACAAAAGGGCTGTTTTAAAATTCTTTTAAATTTTTCAAGCCGACAGCTTTCTTACTTTCAATCGTTTGTAAAGTTAAACTAGCTGTGTTTTCGTATTTTTTATCGAACAAAAAAATGTTTTTTATGTATAGTTCAAAAATAGTCTAAACTACTTAAAAATTGATACTAATTGTGGCCTAGTTATGAGTAAGGCGTTTAAATAAAAAAAATTAACTAAGTAAAACTATAAAGTAGTTACATAAAAGAAAATATTAAGCTAAATATTTAAACAAGTTTACAGGCTTAAACTGTTGAAAGCTGAAGTTAAGCAACAATTAAAGTTTAAAGATAATTTTATCACAGTGACTAAAATTTTATAGTAGTATCAGCTAGAACTAGCTGGTAGTAAATAAGTATCTTTTAATTTACTTTTGTGAAATAAAACCATTGAAAGTTTACAAATGTTTTCTATTAGTTGATTTTTTTATTCTTTATTTTATTACTGTTGTTGAGGTAGCTTGTAGTAAACTTTTTTTTGAAATCAACTTCAATCAACAAATTTATCATCAATTAAAAGAAAAAAAAAACAAACGAACCAGCATAGGCAGCGGAGGGCATGCACTCCCAGCCCTCATCGGCGCTAGATGGCGTCGTCGTCAAGTCACCCGGTATTATGACGTCACTCTGCTTCATGCACTGCTGCCACAAGCCCATGTAGAACTGGGAGTTCTCCTTTTCGTCGCTGATGACCCAGTCCTTGAGCAGTATGGACACGAGGAAGCATATCAGCCCGCACAGCAGGTTGAGGATTCCGATGAGTTTGAGTGGCCGCAGCCACGTGATGTCTATTATTATCTCCTTCGCCATGTATCGAGTGTTTTAGTGTTACGCTGTGGGTCAGTTGATAATTTAGTAGATTTCTTGAAGGTAAGTATATTTTAAAAAGTGTTTTACTTTATTTTTTTTAATTAACTTTACTGTGTACAACTTGTGCTTTGGTACCAACAATTTAAACAAGCAGTAGTTTTGAGTTATTTTACAAAATTGTAAGCTAGTTTTAGAAAATTAAAACAAAATTTGTTTCCAAGTTTTGTGAAAAAATAATTAAACTACCTAAAAATGTCAAAACATTAATAAACTAAATAAATAATATAGTTTTTAACAGTTTTGAATTGTTACCGCAAAACTTAAATGATATTCTTTCTAAAAGTAATATGATGTTGCAACGAAAAAGTACTTCAATTCGTTATTTTATATATATTGTCTTGATCTATATTGAAAAGAACAAAAAACGTGTACTAAAAACTTTTCAAGCCAGAAAGTTGTTCTACAAGTTCTTATGAAACTGAAACCATTCCAATAGAAGTTGTTTGAGGTTTTAAACACACCGTAGTTTGTTAAAGTGCAAGTCAACTTTAAAGCTCAAAACAACTTTACTGCTTGTTTTACAATATTTTTTGTTCTTGAAAAAACCATTGATTGCAAGTGAATGTCAGGGAGATGTTTTTTTATTTGAAGTTTTTAAGTAATCAAAGTTTATCTAAGTAAAGTTAGCTTTATTTTATTTATACGGTTTCATTTAAAGATAAACTTATTTTCTCAAGCACTACTTAGTATAACAAGTTTGTCACTTGTTTTTAGTACTATTAATTAAAATATATTAAAAGTATTTTTTTACGAATTTTTAAAAGTTTTACTAATAATATTGTTTTGAAACTTTCTTAAACGTAAAAATCCTCATAAATATTTGGAATACATCTCACATAAGTTAACATAACAAACTTTTTAGTACATTTTATAAGTTTAATAAAAAATAACATCTTATAAAACTTTCATTTAAAATGTTTCAAAATTCGAGTGTACCGCTTATAATTTGCAGTTCTTTTTTCGTTCACCCTGTCTCACAGAAAAAGTTTAATTTGATTGATTTGACGCGATTGTTTATTGCAATTTGATACACGGGTGACACCCACTCATTAAAAAGTCATCAATTATGTTTTTTTCTATTTAAGAAATATTTTTTTTAATTTTTTTCCCATTAAGTTATTGAGACTTTCTTATCTACGTCTAAAAACAGAAGATAAAATATAACCCGCATAGATAAGGTTTGTATTCAAGTTTCAAAGCCTGTTTCTCACATTTTCCCACAAAATCAGCTTCTATAAATGTATCTAAAACGATAGTGATATTCAAAACAATATGAATATCATTTTAAAACTTTATAGAATAGAATTGTTTATGATAAATACAACACTAATTGAATTCGTTTTATTTGGTAGGAAAATTTTTCAAAAGCTCACTTAGTACCAACAAAGATGGTTTAATGTTACTTGACTTTTTTTTAAATATTCCATTAAAAAGCTTTTACAGTAATGCAATACTAACACTCACATCAAAATAAATAAAGATACTTGTTTAACTAAACTCAAATTATCTTTATGCTTAAAATTTAGATTTACTAAAGATAAATCAACTAAAAGCATAGCTTAAACGAAAAACCTACTTTTCGAAAAACAAAATACTAACACTCACATCTAAGGCTGAAATTATTATTTTAAACTTTTTTACAGAACATTAAGATATGCTAAGCATACCACTGAATGCAAATATAAATGTAAATGGTTTACAATACAGCAAAAAACCTACTTAAAAAAAACTAAATGAAACCAGTCGTAAGCACACAAACATGTAAAAGAAACAAATTCACCAGAAGCTCCGATTGTGCACGCGAGCGTCATTTTTATTTTCGTTCAGTCCCGTGAGAATACAAAGAAGGCTTTCTCATTAAATTCGAATTAAATTTTGACAACATTAGAAGAAGCACGAATTTTTTCAACACGAATTTTTCACGTCAGCTGTTTGTTTTTATTTTTTCAAGTTCACCCGAGCACACAGCATGATTGTTTATGTTTGCAAAATATGTAGCCGTCGTATTCGCAGTGGAGAGTTTTTAAAGTTTTCTTCATTATATTTTACATTAAACTTTCAGTTCTGACTGCAGTTTTGTTCTTTATGTCACAAAACTTTGTACGCCTTGTAATAAAAATAATTTGTAAGAAAAGTCTTGCACCGTTAGATAAAGTTTTATTTTATAAAAATGTTTGCGGCCATCTATGACACTTTTTAATGTAAATTATATTATATAAAGCTGTTTTATGCACAAAAAAGTTAAGCTATTTATTTTATAGGCTTCATGGTTTTCGAATATGTTTTAACGCTTGTACGGTTATACGGAATTTGAAAACTTTTTTTATTTCTATGAGAAAGTCTTTAAGCAGTTTTGTTTTTCAAAAAACAATAATGCTTAAAATGATTAATCAATTAATAAAATTTTAAAAGTTTAGTCTAGCAATGTATTTTTAATAGGAATTTACTTATTAATTCAGCTTTATCAATATATACCACAAAACAATGAATACACTTTGATTGATTTAATACCAAGTTTTTTAACTGTATAAAATTACAAAAACATCATTTTAGGATAAGATGTTCTACCAATACATCAACTGTGTAAAGATTTAATCTTAATAAAAGTGTTTTTGATACTTAAATAAATAATACTAAAAAGAATGTTTTAAATTAAAAAATATAAATTTGAAAATCCGTCGAAATTAGTTGCCTTTAAGCAGAATAAAGCGAAAACTCAATACAAATACTATACCTGTTACTTTTTACCGGTCTGGATATAAAACTTTAAATAACTGCAATAAAATTAAGGCTACTTTAAATAACCCTACAAAAGTGTTTATGCAAACAAGTTTCATTGCTTAATGGTTTTTCATAAAACTAAGTTTCATCAGTTTGTAACAAAAAATAAGTTTGTATGTTTAGAGTGTCCCTTTTTAATTTTATTAATTTAATTTTTTTTTTAGTTAATTAAGATAAATAAACTTTGAGAGAAAAAAAGGTACTATCTCAACAGAAATTATAAACTAATATCAATAAATAAAAATATTGTTACTAACAAACTGTAAAAATAGTAAACTAATATATGAGCTACCTACTCAATTTCTAATAGACTGTTCTAGCAATATATATATATATATGTGTATATGTTTATATATATATTAACATTTTATATTTAACCGAGTGAACTAAGCAAAAAACAATTAATGTCCATTTAATATACTGTTAGTATCAAATTACAAATAATACTTTTTTTAATTTTCAACATCCTACAAGCTAACATCGCCGAGGCCTGTTGTGCTTCAAAAGCTTCTCAATATGTAGGATTGGTCTAAATATCCCGTGCGCGCCCATGCGTGACACGCCTGGAGCATTTCATACACTTCATATTTTCCTCACTTAATACTTTAATAGGGCCGCTCGTATAAGCACTGCGCATTTCAATGCTGCTGCAATTTAGCGCGCTACTACGAAAAGTCACGTTTTAACATTTCTTCGCATTTTCAGTATTTTTCACTCGTTTAATAAAAGGATAAAAATTTTCTTTTCTACTTCTCTAATGTGTTTATACAAGAAAGAAAGAACTACTGAAAGTAAAAACTTAATTTTACTATTTTTTTGTATATATACTTTAATTATAAACAACAGCATTATTCTTAAAATATTTTAGATTAATTGTACTATCATAGTTTTATAGGTTGTGTGCAAACAAGGTATTTTTTATGCATAAGTTACTGTGTTAAAAAAATGTGTTTTAGTTTGACATTTAAAAATATAAAAAAACAGTTTTAAAATTTTCCCGCATGACCTTCATCTAAATGTTTCTACAACAGTTCGGTAAATAATATTAGTATTGTTATACTAGTTGTATACTAAACAGATTAAATTCTAGATTTCAATAAGTACACCAATGCTTCTTAATTTTGTAGCAGATACGGATGATGCTTGAAAGTTTTTTTTGTTTGATAATAAGTTTAACCTTAAAAAAGTTGAAAACCCTTAACGTCCTGTTTAGTCAAACTCCTAACACTAGTTTATAACCCATAACTTGTGTATTAAGATAACCCTAAAAGATACCAATGCAACCTTTTCATTCTTTTAAATTTTGATCGGTACAAACTGAAAAAACTTATTTTACTTAACTCAAAAGTTATTAGGTAAATATTTTATAAAGTAAACTCGGTAAAAAAACTACAAATAAAAGCAAATATAAGTATTTTACTTAACTCTACTAGACGCTATAAAACAAACACTAACATAGTTTGTTAAACGAAATTTAAATCTGCGTTTTTATGGAAGTAGGAACCGTGTATCAAACTTTAAATAGTAAAAAACGGTGCCTCTTGATTATATTAAAAACTATTTTGAAAAAAATGGTTTTTAATGATATATTTTAGCGTTGTTAAGGTGTTTCTTTAAATAGTGCGTACTTATTAATTTAAAGAAAAAAAAAAGAACTTAGTATAACTTAAATAAGTTATATAAAAGTAATATTTATTTGGTTAAAATGGTTTTAGTATAAAAGTTTCAATAAAAAAGAATATAATTTTAGCTCAAAATATTTTCTTTATAAAAAATCTTGTAAGTAATTTAGTTAAAAAATGTTTAAGTAAACACTACGATTAAAATAATAAGCGTTACAATTTTTTAGAACAAAAAAGTTTTTTTCATGTAGTTTTTATTTAAACAACACAAGTTTAGTAAATGCCTAAAAAATACTTCTAGTTTATAAATGTTAATCTTTTATAAATGCTAGCTCAGTTTATAACAAATATTAATAAAATTTTCTGTTGACAGCTTCAAACTAATTACCTAATTAATTAACAGCCCAATATAATGAATTAAAGTTTATCAATTTAATCCATCAAAAGAAATTAGTACTAGTTATTTTTATTAAAATTTAATAATCCTGCTTTTTATAATGAATGTCTTTTTTTAACGATATGAATGTTTTTATTTGTTTTTGTTTCATAACCGGTGCGAATTTAAATAAATATTAAGTTTTTTTAGTTTTGTAATTATCTTTAATATGCTAACTTTTTTAACGTAGCTTGCAGCATAAGTTTCTGTAAATAAAATTAATTTACGAATAATCATTTGACAGAAAGAAATTCTTAACAACTTTTTTTCCATATATTAAGCATTAAACACTAAGTGAATGTCTCGAAGATGTTTTTGGACGCAAATTTACTAAAGTAGTAGCAGTTCGCTATTTGTTTCTGTAAAACATGAAAAATATGATAGAATACTATATAATAACTAAATCTACAGTATAAAACGAACAAAAAGTTCGAACAAAAAAAGTTCATTTCAGGTTGAACACTCAGATTAAAATACGATAAAAAAGCAGATATGTTTTATGGTGACTTATCAAAATTCACCTGTGGTAACAATAAACTCATTCTATTTGACTCACTTGTTTAGAGATTGAAACTGATATAAGCTATTTGCGTTAAAGAAGTATTATAAGACTTTAATAACCTTTAAAAAAGTTTTATTAAAAACAACGCTTAGTTTAAAAAACTGCCTAAAAATTGTAGTTTACAGTTTGAAAATAACATTTACTAAAGTTTTGATTAAGTCACAATCTTTGAATTTCTTTTTTGTATGCTATTTCTGTTTTAGATTTGTAATCATAGCTTGTTTTATTAATTGTTTTTGTTTTCAAATTACTTTGTTGCTATTTTACTTTAAAATAGCAAATTAAATGTGTTAAAATTCATAATTTTATGTAAAACTTATACATTCTTAATCTTATCTTCAAGCTAAAAACAGTTTTCGACAGTCATCATCGAATCTAAGTTTTCTTTTTTTGTAGTTTTGAATAAAAACTGGTAAATAAATTTTTCAATTTCTTTTTAGCCTTATATTTTCAACTACGTTAATTTCTTATCAGAAGTTTACAAACAAATAGATAAACATGTTGCTTGCATATTATCAATCATTTGTTCAACTGTTGGTTTGAAAATAAACAGAAGTTTGTTTATATGTTGTAGGTTTACCGGAAACAAATTCAATTATCGTTTAAATTCACGATAAATCAGAAAAGCGAGTGGTTTTTATTGTTAAAAATTCATCAAATCAAACATTTGTGTGCAATACATACAATGCATAGTTTATTTTTACTACTTTTCGTTTTATTGAATTTTCGATAGATAAACAGCTTGGTTAATAAATCAAAATACTAAATATTTTAAGATTATTGTGTTAAAGTTTAAAGCTGCTTTTTAACTTAAAAAAATACAAATACAACAAAAAATACTGTTTAACATTGTATTATACTTTAATTCTAATAAGCTACAGGATTACTGTACAAATGACTAAGTACATAACTTAACTTTACTTACTTAATCTTAATTATGTTGACAAATTATATTTTATTACATAATTACTCAGTGAGTTGTTTTGATTAAAAAACATATAATTTAAATATTTGTTACGTCAACAGGTAATTATAATTAAAATACAATTATACGATACAGCCTTAAATTAGAATTAAATACACAATTCCGTGTTAAATAGGAAAATTTCACTTTAATTAATTTGTATGACATCATAAAGCTTACACTTTAATACATTGAGAAATCATTAAAAATTAATCAATTCAGGTTTATATCATTCGCGCTATTAGTTTATGAGTTTTTAATGTTGTAACGTAAACAATTTTGTTTGTGTTTATATGCTTCTAGTCTTGGAAAGATAAACATTCTCATAAAAAATTAGAATATAGCTGTTATTACCGCTATTTGATGTAATTTTGTTTTTACAATAACAAATTTTTAATATGCTTATAATTTTACTTTTGCAGTTTTACGTTCTTTTTTAAATAAAAACTAAAGCTTTTTAGAAAACTAGAACAAGAAAACAATTATGCTAAAATAATATTTTTGATAACTTTACTTAGGAAAAACTTTGTTTTAACCGTTTCATCTGCAATCAATTTAGAAAATAAAACTTAAACTAACAATTAAAATTATGGTAAGTTATATGAAAGTCGATAACTTTCAGTACTAGCATAAAGAGTTACAAGTAAAAGCAAAACACTGTGTTAACTTTTTGTTGACTAGGTTATTTAAGTAGCTAAATATTATTATATTTAAAGAAAAGTCCTATTGAGCTAGAAACTACTTTAAAAATTCACAGAAGGTAGTTTTTTATAAATCAATAACTAATTAATTTCCATGATGGTTATACAAAGTAAAGCAATAAAATACTTCTGTATAAGAACAATTACAGATCTTTAGACTCTGATCGTTTTTATGTAAAGCTGTTAATAATTAGGAATAAAATAATAAAATACTACCTCAATCGCTTATTTAAAATTATTATCTTTAAAAATTTGTTCATAAGTTTGCCTATACTTTTAACTTGAATCTTAAAAGTTTTATAAGTAATAAATTTTAGACATACACCAATATTTATTTTATACTTTTATTGATAGTATAGCTTATCAGATTTAAAATATTTAAAAAACAATAACAACTTTTTTTAAATGATTTGCTTAGTTTAGTATTTTTTTTTATATCTTAAAGTGTATAGAAAAAATGACTAAATATTTAAAAATAACAAAAACAAAATCGTTTCATTTGTTTCTTTAAATTTTATATTAAAAATTAACATGTTTATTTTCTCAAAGAATGTTAAATCAAATTTGAAATAGCTTTAGAAAAAACAAAGGTACGCTTGTAAGTTTTATAGTAATTGTAAGTTTGAAAATTGTAAAACTTTTAATTTCTAAGCTTTCTACTGTCTAATTTAAAATATAAATAACCTTTAAAATTATGTCTACTGGTTTAACTTACAACTATTTTTAAACGTAACACAGTTTAAAACAGTGGCTAAAGTTTGACCAAAAATCCCTTTAGGTCAAATATTTTCTCAAAAATCCATACAAAGGCGCAACATACTGCCTTTTCATTTGATACAAATTAGTTAATTTGGAACAATAACTTCTTTGTTATACTATTTTTTATCAGTACTCTTCTTGTGAGATGGTTGCAAGTACATAGTATTATTATTTACATACGTAGGTTAGAAAACATATTTCAAAAAAAAAAATTCTATTGGTAAGTTGTAAAGCTTAAACTTATTTGAGATCATAACAAACTGTTTAAAAAAAATCAAACATAAAATGTCAAAAATAAAGTTTAAAGACTAAAAAAAATTCTGAACGTTTGATTAAAACAAAAACTTGAGTTTAAATTTTAAATGTACCAAGAATTTAATTTTGGATGAATTGTGTTAACTTTTAATTTACGAAACGTGGAACTATTTAAGTATTATGTTATTTAACCAGAATAAAACAAAAAAAACGTTTAGTGCCTAGACTGGCGTTATTTTTTAACCCGTAAATTATAAAAGTTTCACAAGCATTTTTTCTTAAACACTTCTTCATTTTTAAGACAGCTTTTTTTCCCTTGCTTAGTTTATAAACTAAAAATATTAGCTATGTTTCAATGCAGTGCAACTAGCTAATCAACTAAAAATATTTTTCATCATTTAAAAGTTTACTGATTGCAACCTGAGTGTTTTTACAAGTTAACTCAAGTACAAAACTGAACCAGTTCGATCGTAAAACATTGAACAACAATGATAAAAACGTTATTTAACAAAAACTTTGCTTGTTTTTAACTGTGAATAACATACATCATTAAATGTAAATTTTAAAAAAATTGAGCATTAACTAAGAGGTTGATAAACCATTTTATATATAACAACTATCAGAGAATATTAAAAATTTTACAGTCGACAAGCATAACCAGAACACAGTTGTACTTACAAGCTATACTTATGTCTAACTTAACACTTTCCTAAGGAAATTTAAAATGGAATAGTTTTGATTACTTTTTTCAATTTTTAATAGTTGTATCACTGATTGCTAAGTATCACAAAGACAGTTTTTTTTAGTTATGATTTGTTGTACATAAAACAACGAATATAATGTATAAACTTAAGGAAGTTTTAAATTCGTTGTACACTTATTAAACATTTTTGTTATACTTGCCTTTAGTTTATTAAAATAGTTTTTAGAGGTTTTTTAAATGTGTTATTGAGGACTAGCAAAGTGAAACAACCAGGAGTTCTATGTTTAGTTAAAATAATATAAAACAAACACATTTTTTTATAAGTCAATTTCACTTTTAAAATTCTAAAAATATACAAAAATTATTAAAAGATTAATCAGGTTTTGAACATAGTAACATGTTACGGATTTATGATTTATTAAATAAGAGCTTTTTTCATACTTATAGTTTACTATTTAGATAAATAGGTAAACTGTTTTTGCCTGAAAAATCACATAGCATCAAAAACTGTGTGTATATTTATCAGGTTATTTACATCTATGTCAATTTTGATACAAACATTTATATTAGCTTAATCTGAATCACACAACAAAAGTGACTAATGATCTAAACAAAAACAATTTGTTTACAATTAAAATAAACTTTTATTTATAAAGTAAACACAAGCTTTTAGTTTTAGTTAATTTACTGTCCGTATCAAAGTTTTTGTATATTTTTACAACAGTTTATTTATTTTTTTTTCAAAGCTTAATTTACAATTATAACTTTAAATATTCATAACTTAAAATTTTTAAGGCTCACCGACTATCAAAATGTAACTTTTATTATGCAATACTCATTTAGATATACTTTAAAATAAAATTTAGTTTTTTTTTTTGTCAGTTCAACAAGCACAACAACATTAAGCTATAATTTGTATATTTTTTTGTAGAACAAGACTGCAAATATAAATAAAACACTGTTTATTGATGCACAAACTTTTTTTAAAACACTTAAATGTTGAAAATTTTATTTTAGAAATGGCCATCCATGCTAATTTCAAATACTTATCACGGACTGATAAAAAATAAATATATTTAGCGAGGTATACTGACATTTCCTACCGGCACGATTCCCACCGGATCAATTCAAACCCGATCATTTCCCACCCAAACCAATTCCCACCCGATCAATTCCACCCGAATTAATTTCGACCAGAATCAATTCCCACCCGATCATTCCCATCCGATCAATTACCACCCGATTCAGTTTCAATCCTATCAAATTTCAAACCGCTCAATTCCCACCAAACTATTACCTTGACTTAAAATTAAAATTTATTTTTATCATAAACTTTACATGTACAGAAATTTAACGAATTGAATTAATGCGTAAACTATCAATTTGACTAAACGATTAACACACAAAGTTTGAAAGTGATTCGACTTGGAATTGATTCGAATTCCAACTGATTCGGGTGGGAATTGATCCGGGTGGAAAATGAGCTAGTGTGAAATGATTCGGATGGGAATTAAACGGATGGGAATTGATCAGATGGGAATTGATTCGGGTTAGAATTAATCTGGTTGGAATTAATCGGGTTTGATTTGATTCGGGTTTGAACTGATCGGGTGGGATTTTATTTGGGTAGGATTTGATCTGGTGGGATTTGATTTAAATGGGATTTGATTGTGTGGGATTTGATTGGGTGAGATTTGTCGATTGGGAGTTAAGCGCGGGTTGAAAATGAACGGTTTCCATTTATCTACGATGCAGTTGAACTCTACGATAAGTTATAAACATAAACTTTGGCTATTGATTGTTATGGGTAAAATTAAAGCACAATGTTACAAACATAAATACAAGAGTTATTTTGATTTTATACTGAGTAGTGAGTTTTAAAGAAAAGAATAAAGCGAGCTTGTCTTATTTTCAAATCTTAATCTAAGTTCAGACAAAAAATATATGATTTGATGTAGAGTAAAGCAATTTATTTAGACAAATTTAACAAAATTTAAACATATTTGTTTATTAAAATTTTATTATATTAATGTTAATGCTTACATTTAAAAGTTTATATGTTGACATAATATTAAATATTTTTTTTTTCAATAATTTTTTACGTTAAAAAAATAAATACTGTTTGAAAAATAGTGTACACTGGTTTTTTAAACTTGACTAGTAGTGGTAATAAAAAATGATAATAAAACATCTTTTCAGGAGAAAAACCAGAAAGATATTGTTATTTGTTTTAACATTTTGGTCATGCTTATATTATAAGAGAATTTGATTCTATTGTAAAGCGTTTGAACCTAAAAGTTAACTTTTATATTCTTCTTTTTTGTAATAGTGTTTTTTTAGTCAATAAAATTTTATGCATATATTTGTAAATATATAAACAGAAATATAACTTCATCAAAAGTTTTATTACTTCACATTATTGATTTTTTTCAAATTAGTTGAGTTTTGTAGAAGTGTTTTTTACTAATTTGAGCACTAACATATATCAACCATGTATTCTATTTGTGCTTTAACACAATAATATTAAAATATTTTTGTTCACTATGAGTTGCTAAAGAGCTTTGGTAATGCCAAAGTTCTTAATTTTATCAGTTAAATTTTTGAAATTTAAATGCGTATTCTATTTAGTATACATTTTTTATAATAGTATATATTTTTTCTATAGATTTTTAAGAAGCAAATTTTTAAAGTGTTTTTTAACTAAAGTATTTAATAAAAAAAAATTGCTATTCCAATTTAATCATATGTCAAAAAAAAAAACAGCAACCTCTCAATAATTCAAAAAATAACTTTATATATGCTTTTAGAATGCTAGAACAATTGAAAAATATGTTATTGACGTGAAAATGAACATTAAAACCTACGTTTAAACTTTTGTACTACTGTTAAGAATGGTAAATTTTCATTTTCATTAGTTATAATTTTAAAGTGTGTATAATCTAAAAAGTCATTATAACTTTCTTAAAAACTTCTGAAAAGTCAAAACCAACAAACTTCTAAGTTACTGCTTTGCTGTAAAGCATATGTATCACTGTTTGAATGTTAAATTTAATGAACATTTTTTAGATGAAAATCAATTTTTGATACTACATTATTAAATGGGTATGATATACAATTTTATTGCTAGAACGATGTTTAAATTTATATCGTATTTCAATTCAGTGCTAATAAGCAAACAATTGTTAACAAATATTATGTTTTATGTAAATCAATGACTTGAGGATTTGAAAAAAAAACATTAATCAAAACTTAAAAAGGCAAAACAACATTTGTATGCATTAGCTTCTATCGAAATACTTTATGTAAAAGTTTGTAACAATTTGAGAGTTAAATTGCTTGCTTATTATTTGTTTAAGAAAATTTAATTGTTTATTTTCCTAATTTTAATACAACAGTTTCAAAATAATAACTTCATGTTTTAATGTGACAATTGTAATTTCAATTTAACGCGTGCTTCCCTTTTTCAAATAAGTGCAAAATTTAATTACTCTGCATTAATGGTCCTGTGCATGCTAAAATACAATTTATTTTTAAACATTTTTAAAGCCGTGTCGAATATTTCTTTATTAGTTTAACCGAACTGCTTTAAGCTACTTTGCATCCTACATAATTAAAGTTTTTCAAAGAACAAACTTTATTTGTTTAAAACTTATTTTTTCATACAGCTTAAACCATAAATTATATGTTCGTATGGAAAGTTAAATTCCCATTTTATTTTTTGTTTAAAGACACTGACGTTTTATAAGAACTGTGTTTTACAACCAAGAATAATTAAAAAAGTCAATCTTGATAAACAGTAGATTAAGTATATTTCAATTGACTCTACGACAATAATTTTTAAGTATTTTTTAAGCAACACAAAATTTAAAAAGTTTTACTTTAGCTACAGAAGCTTCTGCTTTCCACGATTTTAGGTTAAACTACAAATCATACTGAAACATAAATAATGTATATCATACTTAAACCAAAAACATGTTTTTTTTTATAAACAGATGCAACGAAAATCGCAGTTATGAATGGTTTATTAGAGCAACACAGTACAGAAAAGGGACTTCATAGAAAACAAGACATATAATGAATTACGGGCCTACGATGATTTTTTGTTTGGTTTCTTCTCAGTAGTCTTCAACGGTAGTCTGCAGAATGCACGAGATGAGTCTTTCGTCGAATTCCCCGTTTTCTGTTCGGTTTAAACTATTTGAGTTTTTAATATTAACCTTTTATAAACAAAGGCAACGTCGTTTTACTCAACAGGGATCTTCAGGCCTTTACGATATGATTGCTTAGTTTTATTGAGACCTTTTGTGCTAGAGGAAAACTCTTTACATATAACCTTTTAAGTTATAATTTTTAGAAATATATTTAGTGGTTTAGTTTCGAAAAGAAGTGGTATTGAAAATTTTCATTTAGTTTTATAACTGAAAACAAAGGAGAAATTAACTTACTAATCAATGTGTAAGTATTGATTGGTTAGAACAAGACTTACTTTTTGTTATGTCGTAGTTTAGATAATTAAAAAGTCGATAAATTTGAAAAGTTATTCAATTGTTGTATTTTTCAAATTTCCTAAAAAAAATTTTTATATAAAGTTGATTTTAAAATTAATAGTTGATGATAAGAAAACTTCTTTTAAATTTAGTGAATTAAATTTTAAGTTCTTTAGTGTTAAAGTTAAACTTTTTGGATTTCTTATCGATTTTAAACTATATCTCAGACAAATAAAATAAATACTTAAATTAATTTTTCTATGAAATTTTAGATAAAAATCTACTGACTTAAACTTCTAATCAAGTTATAAGTTTTTGTTTTTTTTTTCTTCATGAACTTTAACTATACTTTGAAAACTTTTATACTTCTCTTTAGCTTTTCTTGAAAACAAATTTATTCTACAATTAGCTTGGATTGGCGTTTAAATTTGAAATTGTTTGTTATCATGAAAACATTTCGAAACGAACTTTGTTCAACTATTAAAATTTGGGAAAATATTCAAAATTAAAATAACTTATAATAAAATTATATGAAAGTAAGGCTAGTGAAATTTTAATCAAATTTTACTATAAAAGTTTTTTTTTTTGAGCAATGGTCTTCCAAATTTTCAAAAGCTGTGCACAGATAGTTGCTGAAAATCTAATTTTGGGCAAATTTGAATAAGCTATTATAGAAAATCACTAAAAAAACATTTTTTTTTATGTCGTTATATACAAAATAAATATTTTAAAAAGTGTATTTTTTTAGGTTAGAATAAACTTTTTATGAAAATAAAGACCTAGAAAGACATTTAAAAAGTTACTTTTTACTTTAATTTCGCTGCACATCAAAAAACTTGTATGCAAACTACTATGCTTAGGTGCACACGGTTAAAATTACTGTTTTTAAGTTAAACGCAAATAAATACACCTACAACTTTCTTCTTAATATTTGAAATCAAATCAATTAAGAAATCTGTTAATAATTTAATATTATTTTATTAGATATAAATTTGTATAGCTTTCAGAACTAAATTTACAACTAACATTTAAGAAAACAAAGTAAACAAGTGTAAAAGCTTAACTTAACCACTCGTTTTTTTATTTTTATAAGAACAAGTTTGAAATGTTTTAAATAATATTTCAAAAGTAACTTCACAACTAAAACTGCGTACCTTTAAGCTTTAGAAACAAGTTGAACTCCTTGATGAGGGACTCAAATTTTTCCTGTTCCTCATCTTGCTTGTCACCTTTGAACATGTCTTCGGTTTCCGCTGGTGCTACTTCTTATAAAAATAAAAACTTATATTCAATTAGCTTTAGACAAGGTTTAACTATCAAACAAAAGTTTTTAAAACAGTCTAGTAGTTATAGATACAAGTAAAAGATGAGCTTATCTGTAAAACAAATACAAAGCACTTGCTGCATGTGCTGATTACTAAAAAAAGTATTTTAATCTACTTACTACTGGTTAGATAACTAGAAGTTTGATATCTACAAACTCGTAGAGCTATCAAACAAAGGATTTGATAATAACAAAGGTCTTATCCAAAAACTAAAAAAATAAAACAAATTTACCAACCAGCATTGTCGTCGCTTCTTTTTCCGTATGCTCGCATCATTGCACCTAAATATGTACAGTGACGTCATAAAAAGGGTACTTTAAAAAATTTTACTTAAAACAAAACTTATTTTTGGTAGATTTATAACAATCGAAAAAGTTGTAATAAAAAAAAAGTACTCACGTAATCTGTCCTTGAAATTAAATTTTTTGAGTTTTTTCCCCAAGGTATTATTTATACATTTTATTTCATTAAAAAAACCTTATTATCAAATAAACTATTTTACATAATTTTATATCAATTACCTTCTTTAATTTAAGTTTATAGTAGTTTTTATTCAATAAAACGTTTAAAGTTAAACCATAAAAAAGGCTGACTACAATGAATAATTTATAGATTTAAACTTTATAGATATATTTGTTAGCATGTCTAACCGTCTGCAATTTAACACGTTAAAGTTTGCATAAAATGATGTTTGACAATATTGATAAATTTACAAGCTATAACAGTATATCAAGACTTTAAAATGGAATTTTGTATTGTAGTTGTTAAACTAAAAAAAAATATTGCAACTTTAACTGGCAACTTAAAAGAAATTTAGAAGAGTATGATATTCTAAAAATATATATGGTTTTTTTATTTTTTTTTATTTGAATAAAACTTGATAAAACAAAATTATTTATAACATTCATATAACTTTTTTTTCAAACATTTCCATCAAACATTTTCTTATCAAAATAAACTAAAAAGTTAACTAAACTAAACATTATTTTTTAATACGAATTTATACTTTTACTGATTGAATCAAAGTAAAATCGAGACAGAGTAGGCAGGTTCGAAACTAATTTAAATAAACGACTGTCAATCAGTGTCCCTTTCTCGCGGTTTCAATTTAAAGTGGAAGTGAAAAGAGGTAATTCAAGTTTGCGGCCAAAACTCGTTGAAATAATTAATCGTAATTTATGTTTGGAGAATCTTTGAAACTATTTCCAAGCCGGAACTCAATTGCGACTAAGCTTGGATATTTGCGGATGTTTTACAACATAATAGAATAAGGAAAGCTATCAAACGTTATTGTGGCTTGTTGTAAGAGTACATTTGCGAATGTTTTTCTAAGAGGTTGTAATATTTACTTTGAAAATGAATATATGCTTCAAAGAAAATTAGTAAGCTTTTAAAGTAGTTTTTCAAGGTAAATGCATAAAATTGTTTAAAGTGTTTAAATATGAATGTTTATAAATTCTTTAATTTTTTAACAAGTTTCATGTAATACTATTTATCAGTGTGCTTAAAACCTTTATCAAATTCTTTGACTACTACAAAAATTAATAAAACACTTTTACTTAAAACTTAAAACAATTTTGGATATTTGAAAAATAGCTGGGTACATTTTAGATTTTTATCTAAAGTACAAACTTTCTTTATCCATATAATGGCTGCTGTTTATCAAGTAAATAAAAATATTTATACTGTATCTAATTTGATCTATCAGATATTTTTCACCTTGAAAAATGTCACAACATAAATAAACACACTTGTTTATTCATACCAAGAACTGTTTACAATTATGGATTTATCTTACGCACTTCCATCAAAATGAACTATCACTACTTCTATCACTAGTTTTGAATGAAGTCAAGTCTATCAACTAATGCAACTTTAAGTCTCAAGATTACATTGACTTTTTTTAATTTTTACTGAAACTAGTTTTAGTTTAATAATTGGTATTAGCAGTTGGTTTATTTTTACACTAATTATCTTAAGGTTTTTATTGTGGTCTTTAGAGGTTTAATATTTAACAAACCATACCAAAAATCTATGCTCAAAACGATAAGTCAAGTCTTGTTAACTTGCTTTAATTATATTTAGTTGAAGAGTTTTTTTAGATCATATTTTTAATATTTTCAAATACATCAGTTTATCACTTTTATAAAGCCTTATTTTGGTGTTGTAACAGCAAAAGAAATATAACATATAGTAAAAACTTAGCTAAAGGCTAGTAACTTAATAAAATATAGTTTTTTAGTGAAAACGTATCATGTTAGTACCTTAGATTCGTATATGATAATAAAATTATTTCCGTATACTTAAAATTTGATTGTTTTATTTTAAAAGTAAATAACTAAAAATAAGTCATTTAAATTAATTTTTCCTGCCTAATTTTTGTTTTTAATCACGTATGAATTCTAAACGATACATAACAGTTTAATGTAAACTTTGAAAGTTTTTTACTTACCAAGTCCACCGTGGTATCCAACAAAGTTTCTGCTCAATCTTTTTTCATTTTTTATAAGTCCGTTATTGAGTTTTGCTCCACCAAATAACTGTTTTTAGCAGATATTATTCTAACTTGCTAGTTTTTAAAACTGTAAGCAGTTGTTTTTTATTCTTGGATTTAAATGGATGTTTTCAGTAAACTTATTATTTACGTATGTACAAATAACATACATAACTGTATGTTTGAAGAAAGGTCCAAACAAAAATAATACAAAAAAACTTCTTTACGTTACTATATAGTTCAGGAAAGTTTACCTTAGCCATATTTTAAACATAGTAAAAGTTTTTTTTTGCTAGCTTTTATTTGTTGAACGTATGAGACAAAAAGTTTAGAGAAAGTACATTTTTAAGGTTCTATTGTTTATAGTGATTAAAACAGTGTAAACAAACACATGGTTTAAATGTTTTTTACTATTTGATGCATTAAAATTTTGAATTATTTATAAGTTTAATTAACAGTTGCATTCAAATTAATAATTTATACACAATCATAAGCTACTTCGTTGCAGCATATTTTGTAAACTTTTGAAAATTTAAAACATTTTTTTGCTTCAACTTTTCCGTTGATAATTGTTTTAGCACAGTTAGGTTAGCGGTAGCCAAAAATAATCTTAAATGAATTTTAGTTAATTTTGTTTTTGTAACCTAAGTTTTGAAAAGCGTGTCATAAGTTTGCTACGCTGTTTAAAACGTTTCTAAATTTAGTTTTATAGTTTCAAACAGCTCTACAATTTAAAATTAAAGTACAAAATATGTTAAAACATTTTATTATGATCGTATTTGTTAGCATGAACTCCTGAATTAAAAGCAAAAAATTAGTTTTATTTTTGTATTAAACAATATTTTTGAATGGTTAAGTTTTTTAAAAGTCTATAGTTTCTGACATTTGTTCTTAACAAAGTTAATCATAAGCTTTTATTTTACATCCCAAGTCTTTTTTTACTACACCTTTTAAAGTATTTATAGCCAAATGATAAGTTCATACGAGCATTAAGTCAAAAAGAAACGAAAAACTCTCTTGCCACATGGTAGTTTAAAATTTAAAAGGTTAGCTAAAGTGCTTCGAAGTTTCACAGCTGGTTTTTTAGCTGCGTTTTCAATTTATTGTGATAACCTGCTAATACGTTTTAGTCTCTCTCTAAAAAATACTCTATGCAAAAATGAGCTTATTTGTTACTTTCAACTAATTTTACAATACATTAAAGATTTTTTAGCTTTTTTTAACCATTTTAATTAATTTAAATTATTGAGTAGATTTGGGTTATTAAATTGAGTTTTTAGATTAAATTTTTATAAATAAAAGTAAATAACAAAGTTGTATGTGTAAATAAAGCTTTATAGCGTTGATAAATTAATTTCAGTAACAGTGATTAGAAACTAATAAATATAGTTATAATAACTGAAATTTGGTTGTAAACTTTATTATAAACCTAACATAATCAGGTTGAAAAAAATCTATACGAGCTATCTTTACAAGGTTTAGTTGTTTATTAAAACTTGCATTTGAACTATGTTCAGCTATTTTTCATAAGTTGTAATTATTATACTTACAAATGTTATAAAAAACTTAATATGTTTACTTTGGTTAAGTTAAAAACTTAGAGCTTCAGTCTTTACAAACGCATGTAACTTTAAGAATATGTATTGATCAACTAGTACTTCATAAAGCTCCTACTATTCGCACATTTATACCTAAACATTCTTTTATCGATACACTAAACATGGTATTTTTAATTTACTTTTTAAATTATTGGTTACTAACTTATATATTAAACAAAACAATTAAAAGATACCTTTCTATACCTTTCTATATAATTAGACGGACAAATTACTATACCTTAAATACTGCAATTTATTTACTATTTTAAATTCACGCTCGTAAACTAACTTGTCCGTTTGTCAGAACGACGCACGACGCGATGAAAACGCAGCAGATCAGCTTCATGTTCATTTTATCAAATTTCTTCACAACTTATCACAGCTATCCACGAGATTCGAATGCCGACAAACGCCGCCCCGCCACCCTTTATACTCTCCACCTGTCGCGTTTTTTCCACTAAAAGAGAAGTCTGACAAACAAGCTTGTTTGATTTAGATAGCTCGCCTCTCGACATAAGCCTTATGCGCGGGGGGCGCGTCACCGCGACAAGTCATCGCTAATCCACTTTTGTTTTACGCCGTTTTTGACGTCATATTCGCGCGCGACCAGGGCCTAATCACCCCCGCGTCACCTTGTGCTTGTGTTGGCTTTCGCTTTTGTGTTTGCTCGCTCGCTGGGTTTACGATTATTACTTATCATTTCGGATTAGCGAGTTGCGCTGGTTTGTTGGTAGGAGACACTGTGTCAGTTTTGATAATAAACGCGCTTTTTATTTGTTTCGAACTTTATAATCTTCACAAAGGATTTCTTGCATTGGATTTAAGACTTTAAAGCTTAATGATAAATTGTAGTTTACATCACACTAAGCTCTTTTGTTGGTATTTAGCTGTTATTTGAAAAATAAAAAATATGTTATAAAGAATTTTGTTCATTAATAATATTTTATGCTTTTTCGTAAGCAAATAATCTTTGATATAGTTTAAAAAAAAGCTGCTTCCTGATTAAAAATTTTTTTAAAAAACTCTAAATATTTTATTAAACTGTGTGCAAAAGATATTTTTTATTACTTGAAACCATCTTTTTGTTATTGCCATATTGGCAGTATGAATTCTTAATCTTTTACAAACATTTTGTTTGATTTTGCGGCTGTTATCAAAGAATAATGACGTGTGCCGAACGACAAACATAAGTAACTTAAAACCGATTGAAAATATCTAATAAATTGTGAATTTGAGTTCAATCACACTTTTAATACCTATGCTATAGTTTTATACAGTTCAGCAACTGTAAAATAGTTCTTATTGTATTATAAAGTTGAAACAAAATAGTAAAGCTTTGAATAACTATTTGATCTTAATTTATTTTTGTATATTTGTTTAATAACAGTTGTCTTGGAAGTTTATTTATTTTAAACTATGCTTGGAATTTACTTATTTAACAACATTCAATATCTATACTAAATTATTTTTTTTAAACGTCTCTCACATAAAAGACGAAACTATTTTGCAGTAATGTACTTATTTTGCACTAAAAAAAAAAATAAGAGCTTATTTAAATTTAGTTTTGTTTGAAGCTCTGCAGCTGTTTATGCTTTTATTATATTTTGTGCAACACCGGTATCAAAATAAAGTACTCGTCAAAGTTACTATTACTATTGAAATATGTTTTTTCTCAAAGTTGAGTTATTTGGTTAGCTTTTCATACATTTCTTCCAAACTTCGAACAGTTTAGAGAATTGTTACAGCTAAGCTTAAGCCTACATATTAGAGTTAAACGCTTTTTTCTGGCATTTTTTAAGCATACAACTTATGAGTTTTAAAATTTTTAAAGAATTCGTTTAAAACTTTCTCCAGCAATAATCTTTCAAATATTGAAAATGTAACAAGTCGAAACTGAATTACCAAGCATGCTGCTTATATAATCAGTCGAAAAAAATTGTTTAGCATTTTCCGTCAAAGTGTTTGATTTTTGTTTCAATTAGAAATATAATCCTCTTATTAAATTTTGATGTAAAATGTTGGTAGAAACTGTTAGCAAACTCAAAAAAAAAGCAATAACAGTCAAATTTATTTTGTGTTTTGGTCATCCTGTTATATGTGATTCAAAATAGATTCAAAAAATAAAAAATCAAAGCTCAAATAACTTGCTTGTTTTATAAGAGATATTAAAGTATTACTTATGTGAACTGTCTATTAAATAAATATTACTGATTTTATTTAATTCAGTATTTTTTAGTTTATTAATTTATATTTTAACGTTACCTTAAACGATGAGATTTATCTGATAAAATTAAAACACAAACGTCATTTTATAAAGGTAAGTGCCCACGACTATTTTACTAACATACGTATCTTTTTAGTATTTTGAAATATGTAAAAGGTTATGTATGCATTTTAGTCAGGTATATAATAGATTTTAGATACTTAAATATATCTAAATTGTTACTAAACAAGTAAGGTGAGAAATTTAAATTTATTTATTTTACTCAACATGTTTTTTCTTCAAGCAATTTTCCCGTCTTATGAGTAAAAACTGACAATTTGCTAAAAGTTTAATTTTGTTTAAACTTGTTATAAGTAATAGTCAAAAAATTAAGAAATGCCGGCGGGCTTATCTGAAAAGTTAGATAGTTTTCGTAAATTTTTCGTTGGTTTATGTTTTGACAAATAAATTTGTACTTTTAACGTGAATTATGGTTAAACATGATTTGATGAAAAACGCAGTACAAAAGTTATTTTGTGTAAGAAATGAGTTGCAACAAAATAGTTTTGCAATTGATAAAGATTAGTTCGAAGTCAAACAAACAAAAAACTTTCGAAAATAGCAAAGCTTTTATACTTCCAACTAGCTTTTGTTTATTTTAAAAGCATTAAAGCCTGGTAATTTTTAGTCTAATATTAATAACTTCTAATTTCATTGACTTATGAGCCGAAAAAAATCACGGCTCAAATTAGTTATGACAAAATCTTACAGCTGTTTTAAAAATGAGTAATATTCAAAAAATAATTCAATACGAACTTAACTAATTCACGGCAAAAGCAGCAAAGATTTTTTCATGTCTTTGAAAAGTATTAGGAAAATATTTGCTGATAAACTTGAACGTGATTTATTTTATCGATTTTTGCGAATAATGATTACAAATTTCGCGGTCTGTTGATTTCAGACGCGACAGAAACTTTCGGGAAAATTTTAATTCTTTTTAACTCTGATTAAATATTGTTAAAAGTATTTATAAAGGTTAAAACCGTAAATGTTTTGTGCAAGAGCTTTTTGCTTGACATTTGTTCTTAAAGAAAGTTTTAGTTGTTTGTTTTATGACTTTTTAGTTTTTATAAATATATCACTATAACTAAAGTGTTAAAATAAATTTACTTAAAAAAATGTTTGTAACTTTTTTGTTTAAAATGGATTACATTAATTAAAAATTATTTTATTTTTTTTTGTTATATGAAAGTTAGATAGCTATAATATTAAAATTTCAGTTATTGTTCAAATTTTTTAAAAATAAAACCTTTTAGCGTTCATCTTAATATATCTGTTTCAGTTATTAAGCTTTTATTTATGCTTGAATACAGTTATAAAAAACTAGACCAATAAAGTTTTGATTAAGTTATAAAAAATAAAGATTTAATATTTCAACAAAATAGAATGGAATTAATTCTATGAGTTTTTTTAAGCTTAACAAATAAGAACTTATAATAAATTGTAGATACACTGTGAAGCGAAAAAAGTAACTGAAATTTATGTCTGCTAACACAACAATTTAAAATAAAAGAAATCATTATTTTCTTGATGTATGATGTAGCGTTTAAAATTAGCATTTGCACCTTGTGCTTTGCATCTTAGCTGTACATTTGCTATTAGACTGGTCTCACACTGCATCGATTATTGCTTGTAAAAAGCAAATACAATTAAGTTTTAATTTTATGGCACTCATAAAAGAAAACAATTTCCATAGATCGATTAGAAACCTTTTTAATGAGGTGATGTACTTTCGTTTATTGATGTCTAATTTAGCCTTCTTAGCTGTTGACGCAAAAGAAGTCAATGATGAAAGTTATTTTCTAATTAAAAATAATTTTATAACAAAAAATAACACATAAAAATATTTTTATTGTCTTGTGTTTTTAAATATATAATCGAAGAATATTTTATTTATATACTTTTTTTTCATATTTCTGTCTGATATTAATAAAAGACTACTTGTTTCAACAAAAATCACAAAAGCAGTTAATATTTAAAATATATCAAACTGTGCTTTTTACTTTGAAAGCACAAAGTAGGAAATTTCTCTATACATATGAGTTTTAATTGCAACACCATATCTTACAACTTGAAAGTTTACAAACAAAATCGTAAACACGTCAACTAGTTCTACGCACTCGTCTCTTTGAAAAATCTTAATTAAACCAAACAAAAGTGTGAAGAAAACACAAATCAATAAAACAATAAAAGTTTAAGTGTTGCAACAACTTGCTGTACAGTGTGAATTTGTTTTTTTTTAATCCTTTTCTAAGGTTTTTGAGTTAAGCTTTAACCTGGATTTTTTAACTAAATTTTATTATTTTTTGCATATTATATTAGTAAGTTCTTTAACTGGAACAAATATAAATAGTTTTGCTATAAGTTGCAAACTATTTTCATGTTATGATAACATGAAACCACTTTCAAAGTCAACTAAAGAAATAAGTAAGTTGCAATAAAGTGACTATTTATAAACCTTTTTTTTTTCTACACGCTTTTATTATGTACTTTTTTGTTAATACATTTAAACAACTTTTCGGTAAAAAAGTAAGGTACTTTGAGCACAAACTCTCGGGCTGTAATAAACTAGAAAGTAACAAAAACTTACAGTAGTGCAAACATCTGTTCGAATATTCAAATGTTCCTTATTGTAAATTAAGATTAAAAAAATTAAAAACCGCTTCAACATTTCACATTAAAAAAAATCAATCAAAATAAACAGAAAATAAATTCAAATAATTAAAGAAAAGTTTGTTTTATTTATAACGCTAAGCTATAAATAAGACATCTAAAAGTCAGTAGATAAAAATAGTTTAACGTAATATGACTAATAATAAGTAGTGTTCAAGTTTATTGGTTTGTTTTTTGTAATTAAGGTATTACAAAAATCTAAAAACTTTGAAATTCTTAATTAAAAGCCAGCCAAATTCAAGTAAGTCAACGAAGCTCAATGACAGAGACTAGCGTTTAGTAATATTCTAAACAATACATTCAACACTATTTTTTTCTCTATGTGAGTTTTAACTTCTGTGTCAAAGCTAAAATCTGACTTACTTAGTCTTAGTGGTAGCAACGGAAGCTTCGAATATTTCCAAACAAAAAAGTAACAGCAACATAAGCAAACAACATGCAAAGTTATAACTAAAAGCAAAAAAATATCTTCAGTAGTTTTCAATTTTTATCCTTCTCTATAACTTCTAAACCTGGTACGGTTTTATTTAACGGAGATGTTTTTTTAGCTGTATATTAGGTTTTATAAGTAGTTGAGACTAGTGAACAGTTTTTCTGGTGTTTTTTACTATATCTAAGTCTGAATCGATATCAATATTTTAAGAAGTTTTTACAATCGAAGCTGTTTTTGTATGAGAAGTTTTCTCAACGTTACCGAAAGTATTAAGTTTAGTTAAGGCTTTTAAGATTTTTCGTCTGGAGCTAACTTTCAAATCTATATCCCCACTAATATTTATACTTTTAGTAGCTTCCTCTGTAGTACTTGAAGCTGTTTTTCTTACTGAAATGCCTCAAGTAGCTTTGCCTTCCTCGGTTGTAACTTTGTTTGTTTGTGTCATTGTAATTTCTTAAGTACTTTTATCACTTTCATTTAATCTACTTTCAATATATTTGTCTTGAACTATATTTGTAGTTGTGTCGTTTGTTAAACTTGGTAGTTCAGTTTCGGATATTTTTATCTTCAGAATTGATGAATGTACCTACAGTTCAGCATTGTATTGCATATTTTCAAATATGTAACATATTCTACACTTTAATTGCATTAAACATAATTATATTATTAAATCGATATACAGTTGATAAGAAAACAGGAAAACGTATGTCGTCGTAATTCTACTTTAAAATTTAACTGAAAGTATTTTCAAAAGAACTGCTTAAGTTTTTACTCAAAAAATTATATAAAATTTTAGTTAACTTAAACTTATTAGAATTAACAAAAATATTTTGACGTATTTCATTAAAAATGTTCATACAGCTTACGTTTGTTTTTTATATTGTTTGGCACAGTGTAATTCAGCTTTTTTCTATTAAACTCATCGTGACTTAAAATTAATTTTATTGAAGCATTGAAAAAAACGTGAAATACAAAAGTATCAAAAGAATTTTTTTTGAAATAACAAAAGTTAAAGGGGACTTTAACTAAGTTAAGTTTTTTTAAGTTTAAAACAATTAAAACATCACTTTATATTTAATACTTTATAAATTAATATATTAGATACGAAGAAAAGTAAACACGCATTAATGTCACTAGAAAAACACAACTAATTTTTTTTTGTGATAAAATTTTGCATATGTTGTTAATCCAATTTGAAATGATACTAAACCAATAATTTTGCTGAGAACATTAGTTGAATAATTCATTTTTACAGAATACTTTAATTTTGAGAATTCGCTTAATATAATACGTTATATTTTTTGTGAAATTACTGACGTTCTTTAGTCTAGATCGGGAGTCAACAAACCGCTGAATAAATACTTATTTAAAACGATAAAAATAAAATGTTTTATAAAAAAACTTTGAATTCAGCTCTAAATACTTTTTACTAGTGCTTTATTATTGCTTATCTTATCATATTTTTATAGTGATTATTAAATTTATTTTAAGATAAGAGCGCCCCTCTAAGGATTTTTTTCTAAATAGTGCGGCCCGCAATCAATTTTTTCTATGGAAATTAGCTCGCGAGTCACAAAAGGCAGCCGACCTCTGGTCTAGATAAAACAAAAACTATCAATAAGTTACTGTATCTACATCGAAGAATTGAGGCTTGTAAGTGTGGTAATTTTTAGCGAAACAGATTGCTATTTCTCTATCACATTCACACAATGCTTTAATATTCTTTTTTTTCGCTGTTTTTACAATAGTAAGTTGTTTTTTATTTAAATAACTATTTACTTCATTTATACACATAAGTCCTAGCTAAGTATTTTTAAGAATTTTAAAATGCTCAGTCGTTAAATGATTTAAATTATAATGCTTTACTTTACATAGAAAAAGCTTTTTAAACAAAATCACTATTAAGTTATTTTTCTAAATACACTAAAAATGAACTTTTAAAAGTTATACAAAGTCTTTTAAACATGTATAAAAACATGCTGAAAAAAATAATGAATAATTGTTTAAACTAAATTTTCTATCATAACCGTAAATATTTTAAACCTTTTTCGTAATTTCTTATTTTTTAGAAAGTTAAACTTTTCACTACTGAAAGTATGTTATTTAATCAGCTTTAGGTACATTTTCATGTTATTGAAATTTAAAAAACCTGTCTATTGAAATTAGCGAAGAATAAAACTCCAAAAACAAACATTGACAGAGAAAGTTTCCATTACTACAATCATTGTCATAAATGAGCATCATATTAGATTTTAGAAGCTTTTTGTGCACATCATTCCTATGCCCTTCTGGTTTAAGTTTATCACCCTCCCTATAACATCTATCACATGTTCCGCAACACCTACAGTTTAAGCTCAACATAAATCAGTTTCGTATAGTTTGTAATAAGCTACCTCTATTTAGTTTTGTTGTAAAAAAGTTTTATAGTGATAAAAAAACTAAAACAATGCTTGAATGATAAACCTATCATATACTAAGCTATTGTTGTTTTTTATCTTTTTATTGTGTCTTTTTAAGCTATTGTTTCAGTTGAATTTAATATAATTAAACCTTTGTTTATCTGTAAAATGACACGAAATAGTATTCATTGTAAGTTGGCCTAGTGAACCATTAAGTTTTACCAAGCCAGTTCTACAAAAGTAATCATGATAGTTATAGTTTATTAGTTTTTTGCCTTTAAATTTTTAAGCAAACTTTATCACTGTTGGTATATTAAAAGACTTACTAAAAACAGTTTTAAACTTTGGTGTTTCATTAAAAAAGCAGATGTTAGACTTACGTTTTTTAAAAATTTACTATCTGATGCATGTCAACATTTTTATACTGTGTTACCATAATATCGTTTGATATACGATAATTTGGACTTTGTTTTGCGCAATGCGCTATTAAATAAGTTTATTTTCTTGAAAAGTTTTATTTCTAGCTAATGATTAGAATAAATAATATTTAATATAATAATACATTGAATTGCAAGCATAAAAAATCAACATTTTAGACAATGAGTTAATTAGTATGAATATACACAAAATTTTATTTAATCAAAGTTTATAGTTTTATTTAACTTGCTTTTAAATACTTACTAAAATTTTTACATAAATTTTAAATTAAACTAATAGCATATAATTAAACTAAGTCAGATTTTTGTATGCTGTATGTGTATACTGTTTAAAAAAAAAAATCCGTTAAAGTGTCTAAAACTTCAACAAACTCGAAAGCATATATTTAACAATTAGCAACGCTCAAACATGCTAACTATCGACAAAGTTTTAGTATTAATAAACAAAAAGTTTTCATTTACATAGACATTTTCAGTGAGTTTAAAAAAACTCTTAATAAAACAAAAATTTTTGTCTTTTATTTAAAAAGTTGAAAACCAGATCGACAAAAACTCAAAGGTAGCGTTTGTGACAAATATATATAGTTTCAAAATAGCATAAAGTTTTACTGACTTGTCAGTTTCGTCTAAAGGTATTCCCCCCTCCCCACCCAGAAAACAGCCGTAATCTGCTTAACTGGAATTTTTGTAAATAAATATAATTGTATTATAGTTTAACATATCAACTTAGTTAAGTCGACATATGACATAAGTCGACATTGACATATGACGCGACACTTATTGTTTAGACTGAATAAAGTTTTATCTTTGTTCTTTATCTAAGTTAAGTACATATTAAACTTGAAAAAGCTTCATAAAAAAGCTTAAAAATTGTTTTAAACGAAAGTTCATGAGTTATTAACTAAATAAAAAATGTAAACACTAAAAATATATGAAAAAAAATCTAAAAAAAAAGTTTTTTGTTTTACTTAACTTTTGATTAGACATCAAACATTTAAACTGTTTATAGCTGTTTTTTTACAAGAAAGCTTACTACCACCTTTAATCTAACACACAGTTTAAAACAGTAGTAGATTATCTTAAAAGGATAAATAAAATCTCCTTACAGTTGGTAAATTAGCACAGTGGTGAATACACAAAGAAGGAAGTTTAGTAGGTAACTATAGTGACCATCTAGCAATGATTTCATTGGTTCTTGAAAATCGAATGACTTATTCAACTTTTTTACACAGTTTTATTAGTTGTATACAAAACTCTATCGTTAAAGATTAAGTTAAGTAGTAGAAATTCAATTGTTAACATCATTTATAATTACTTAGCTTATTAAAACTTAAATTAGGTTTTTTAATATGAATTTTTTAAATAATGAAATGCTTTAAATATTTATATTCTTGCCTGTTTCATTTTTTTTTACCGATTACATAGCTTAGGTAATGTATTAGTTCTAAAATTAAGTTTATCACTGTTTAAATTATGTTCTACTAAAAAATGGTTCGCTTCTTTTAAAAAAGTATACTTAAAACGATTTTAGTAACAAAAAACCTTACAACGTTTTAACAATTAGCTTTATTTGTTACTTTTGTAATTAGATGATCTGCTGAAAGTAAGTAATAAAAATTTAAATGAGAAGACGTTTGAATTCTTTAATTTTAATACATTTAATATATCCTAAATATCTAAATCATAACAAACTAGTTTACTCAAGCTTTTCAAATTATTTTAATTTCATATTAGTATTGAAACTCTTACATACCAAAACAAATGAGTAAAGTATGACAAGTTTTATAACTTATATACTTTTATTTCTATAGATTTGTTTATTTTAGTTTTTGAAAAATGTTTGATATAAAAAATTAAGCAAAATAAAGTAAAATGCAGCAAAATAAAGTTTCTACAAATTTGATATGAAGCTCAATAATTACCAATTATTAATTTAAACATTCACAACACCTCCAAAATCTTGCAGTTAAAAATAGCACATGCTTAAAGTTTATATTTAAATTAAGTTTAGTCTTTGTAAGATAACTATAGTTTTTGGATTCAATAAGTAAAATTCAGGTACATTGAAAAAATATACTATTATAAAACTGAGGTAAGCTTTATACTTTTTGTTAAACTTCTAAGTTGTAATAGCAATGAAAACAAAATTAATTGATAAAAACAGTACAACGTAAATCATTTAAAACAAAAATTGTTTAAATTCAAAGCTGTCCAATTTATTACAGCTGGGTTAAAAACCAAAAGTTTAATGTTTTTTTAAGAAAATCTAGTCAATTCCAAACAATTCTTAAAGAGCTTTATCACATCGTCTAGTCAATACTACCAAAAAAAATTTTCTGATAATGAAACTTAAATAAAAACTTCTGTTTTAAAGCTAAAATCAGAATTACTTAGTCTTAGTGGTAGCAACGGAAGCTTCGAATATTTCCAAACAAAAAAGTAACAGCAACATAGGCAAACAACGAGCAATAATGTCATTAGAAGTGTGAATTCTCTTGAATAAGTAGCATGAAATAAATCATGTTTTGCAGTTAATGTGTCAATGTATAAACGTGGTTTCTTTCTTTCATATAACACATGAGATTTTTTCTCATCTGTATTGGAGATTTCAGTTGTGGTTATTAAAGTGTTTCGTCTCGCGTCGTTTTCGATGTCGAGGTCTGTATCAATGTTTATACTTTTAATAGCTTTTTCTGTAGTATTTGAAACTGTTTTTGTTACTGAAACGCCTGAAGTAGCTTTGATTTCCTCAGTTTTAATTTTATTTGTTGTGGTCCCAGGGTCTTCTTTAGTCCATTTAACAGTTTTATTTATTCTACTTCCAACAGAGTCTTGAGCTTTACTTGTAGTTGAGTTATTTATCAAAAATGGTAGTTCAGTTGGTTTCGGATATTCTGCTTCTGATTTATTCATGTTCTTGATAAGTACTCCTTCAGAATTGATGAATATACCTACAAAGTAGCAATATGTTATGTAAACAAAAACAAGTAAGACAACTTGAAAAATTCAGTTATTAGATTCAGTTGAATCTTTAAGCGGTTTAAGATGTTTACAGAAAAATCATAACATTTTTTTTGTATGATTCTATTGGCTTTAACTTTCTTGTTACAATCAAGTTAAAATTGCAAACAAAAAAAATTTCATTTAGTTTATAAAGTACAAAGTTCATATTTAGGTTAAATAAACTTACTTAGCTTGTTTTCATTCATTACAATACTAAACATAACTTACGCATATTCTTGATATCATCTGACACTGTGTAATCCAGTTGTTTTCTATTTTCGGTATCGTAACCTAATATTAATATTGTTAAATCATTTGAAATAACTTTACAGTAACTTATTATTAGTTTTAGAAGATTTAACCAATTTCATAACAGAGTTCGGCAGCCTTCTATAACTACAAGGTATGGTTTGCTAGAAAATAGTTTTTGTTTTTTCTTTGCCAGATGAATTTTAATTATTTTCTAAAACGTATTCTGCAAACAGCCGTAGTTTTGTAAATTTTAACAAAAAGAAGTTTAAAAATGTTTAAAAAAAATTCACTAATTTATTATTGTTAACATCATTAAGTAAAGAGAGTAAGTGTCACTTTTCACTATAAAAAGGTATTTTCTTAATGTCTGTATTAGTTCTATTAAAATTGCATTGTAATTTAATGTTTCTGCTTTAGAGTCGTATCTCGCCGACCCCTGTTTATAAGTTTGAGTTTTGATGATTCTTTAAATTAAAAGACTAGTTTTATAAGTTATTTTTATTAAATTGTTACTAAAACTTTGGTGTTTTTATTTAAATAAAAGTAATAAAAAGTTAAAATAAAGATGAAAAAAAAACTCAAATTTACTAGCTACACACTTTTTTATAAATAATTTTAATTAAAGCTAAACAACTAAAAATAAAATCATACTTTGTGAAATTGCTAAATTTCATCAATAAAATCTAAATCAAGAAATAAAGACTAACAATAAGTTTTTGTAGGTATGTTGAAGAATTGAAACTTAAAAGTGTGGAAATTTTTAGCAAAGCAAATAGCGACTTCTCTATCACATTCACACAATGCTTTTAAATACTTATCTTCAGCTGTTTTAGAAATATTGAATTAGTTGTTCAATATTTAATTACTTATGGGCATATATTATAGTAAATTTAGTGTAGACTTGAAATAAGCTTTACTTTTTTAGAATATTCTTCTAGCTGTTTAAAATAATTACAAATAAAGTATATTAAGCAAAAAAGTTAGAGCTTTAAAACATGTTATAATTAATTAGGACAAATAAAAGTTTAAGTTGTGGTTCTATAGAAAAAAAAAAAAAAGTACTTTTAATACTAATTATCCAACAAAATTTTTAGCAACTTTTTTAACTATATATTTTTAATTGGTTACTTTGTTAATCCATATGTTTTAAGAATAGAAAACTACTTAATTTTTAGTTCATTCTTATATGTTAAACTCTAACAAACAACTTTATCATCGTGTTCTAACACTACAACTTTAAAACAAACATTGACAAAGAAAGTTTCCATTCTTACACTTAGAAGAATATCTAGCAAAAATATTTTCTTTTGAATCGTGACCAGTATCACCCCAACATCTGTCATGTATTTCACAACATCTGCAATTTGAATTTATAGTAAATAAGAATTATATAACGTTTAGTAAGCTAACTGTGTATACTTTTACTGTGACAAATTTTGCTCGTAATACAAAACATATCGTTTAATAAATAAAAATTTATAAATCAAAAAGTATGTTTTTGTAACTTAAAAATATAAATTCAATTACGCATTAAACGCTTTTATCTATAACAAAACAATTAAGTTTTTGAGTATCTAAATTTTGTTTGATTGAGAACTTAGTATGTCATTTAGCTTTATAAAGCATATCATGATAGTATAGACTTTTTTGTTAATTTTTCAGGTTTTCGCTAAAAAAACCACTAAGCAACTTTTATGTAAGCAATCTTCAGCTTAGTTGAAATGCTTTTAAAATACATATATTGTGTTGTTATTTTTTTGAAATGTGTGCTTGAAAAATTAATATAAATAACAAATTATTTTTGTTTTTGTTTGACTTTACTTTTCGCGCATATTGCTCATACCAAGCATCGATAAAAATCTCGCGAGCTACTTTCAAGCTAAAAAAATAAAGTGAATATTTACAATTAGGCTCATAATTCAATTTTATACATTAACAGTTTTGTACTTTTCTTTATACCAGTGTTTCACACAGTTTGCATAGAAACTGTTTTACTGTGCACAAAAATTATAGCAATGTGAAAAAGTATTTTTTAATGACAATTGTCTGGTTTTTATCTTTTAAAGTACATTATCAAAACATTGTTTAAGAATTCTTAACACCTTGTTTATACTTTAAGACTATCAAAGCGAAAAAAAAAGTAGAGTTTTTTTTTAATAACTAATATTTTTTACGGTCTGTAACAAATATTGTTTTACAATAACTTAGTTTTTTAAAAATAACTTTTAAAAAGGATGACGAACATTGGTTTGTACTATAATATTAAAAGTTTAAAGTAGTGTTTTCATATTCATTACTACAATTACTTCAGAGTAACTGTTGCCTTCAGAAATTTTTTTCGTACATTGGATTTGTGAGCAACTTTTTATAGAAAAAATTACCCTCAAATAATGAAAGGCTGCCGACCTCAGGCTTATATAAAGTAATACTTAATCTTAAAAGATTGCACATTATAGACAAATAGATTAAACTTAACTAAACGTTTATAAATAATAATTTATAATTCTAATTAAAGTACCTACTTACTTAAGTACCAATACGTGCTGCAACAAAAAAAAACTGCACGTCATTTAATACGGTTGTAATCAAAACAGCTGTAATCAAGTTTACAGAAACTATTTTAAAAGTTGCTGATCAGTGTTTGCTGCTTTTATTTAAAAAAAACAATAAAGCTTACCAAGGTGTTGTAAATGCAAGTTTAAAATCTTTCATTCAGCACATCGTTCACTTTTTAAGGCAATTGTATTGGATACATTTTTCCCGGTTAATAAAAAAAAGTAAGTTTCGGCAATTAAAATAATTTCAGAATATTAATAAAGTTTACAACTAACGTTTAAATACTTTTGTTGTTGATAACTGATGACAAAAGTTTAATTTAAAATAACAAATTATTTTTGTACAGATGGTGCCTAAAAGACTTAAAAGTAACTTTTAGGTTTTTTTTTGAAACCAAAAAACTAAACTAACAAAGAATTTAATCTTAAACTTATTGTGAATACATACTTGTTATAACTTACTAACTTGTCAGTTCCATCCAAAGGTATGCCTCCCCCACCCAACCCGCAAAAACACCCATAGTCTGCATAACCGGCAACGATGGCATGCTCGTTGTAACACTGGATTGCATCAGCGAATCTGAACAGATCTCTCTTACTTCGTGAAAGTAAAGTTTCTTGTGATTTTTCAGCTGTAAAAACAAAATTGAAAAGATAAACTTGGGTTAGCAAGTTAAATTTACTGTAGCAGTTTGACTAAAAATCTTCAATGTTTATTTCATAATCTGATACTTGCCATATTAAAAACTGTTGCAACGTTGTTTTGAGGCAGCATGGAACTTTTTTTTTAATCAGGGATATAAATTACCTTATAATAGTTTATGTGTATCATGCTTCTTAATACAATTAGGACAGTTTAAATTCTTAACAAGAACATGGAAAACTTAAAGATATATATGTAAGTAAGCTAGACAGTTCAACTCTGTTCTACATCTCTGCAGTCCTACAGTGATAAGTTGCACAAAACTTTTTTAATTTTTTTCAATCAATTAACCCGTCTAAAAGTATTGCTTTGCAACTGAAACATCATTATTTAATAGAAAACATAACAAAAATGGTAAACGTGTTTGAAACTTGTTTCTACATACAAAGTCCTAATTCAACAAATATGTACTCTAATCAAGACTGCATAAAAACAACAATTTATGAAGTAACCAGTATTATTAAACAACAAGTATAAAAACTAGTCAATAACAAAGTTTTCGATCACTTTTAACAAGCTTTATCATTATTTTGAATATACTTTGATTAGTACTAATGACAAGTTGTTTAAATAAACAGAATTATATTCAACAAAATAAAGTCAGTTGTACCATAAATAAAATTTAAATAATTAAAAAAGTTTAAGAAGTACTTTAACACAAGTAATCTTATGCAGTGTGAAATATTATACTACCAGTACTTTTGGTAACTTTAAATTATTATACAAATAAGTACCTATAAAAATTATGCACCATACTTTATATAAACCAAACCACATAAAAAAACTAACTTGTTGATGTTTCAGACTCATCTATTAATACTGTAGAAAATATCCAAGCAAACATAAATGTTAAAACTTCTTGACCCATTTTTGTTACAAGTTTATTTTGTAAAAACTAGCTATCCTTTAAATTTAAAAACCTTACTGTAAGTGCTTACGTAGTTTTTTTTTAATAAAAAGCTATAACAGTTTTTTGAAAGACTTTTGAAAAGGTGTTGACTTTTATTCGTTTTTAAGCTAGTTAAAAAGTTTAGTAAGCTTCTAATAAGTTGTTAAATAATTGTTGTTTATGTTGTTGTGATAACTCTTTTCTAAAACACTTTTAGTTGGTCAAACGTTTAAGCTTTACAATTAAAAACCTTGAGTACATTAAAAACCTGAAGTCGTTCAAAAAAAATCCATAACCTAATAGCTAAATATAATATGAATTCACTAAAAGCACCTGAAAAGAATATTATATAACTATTTTATCTTTCTAAACCTCTAAATGGACAAAAAAACTATTTAAAACTACTTTATACTAATGCTTTATACTTACTTTCAATCCAATACAATAGTATTAAACAATAGAAAATTATATGAAGAGGATAAATAAAATCTCTTTATAATTACAGCAGTGGTTAGCACAAAGAAAGTAATTTAGAAGGTAACTATAGTAATTATCTAGCAATGATTTCATTGGTTCCTTTAAATCGAATGATTCTGGTTTTACTAAATTTTTACATTGTGTATAGATTACGAGCGTGTAAGTAACTTAGTTTGTAAAAACCTAAAACTTATATGCCAATTATTTTCCTTGTCTTGAAAGCTAATTTTTTTTTTATTCTAGAGAACGTTTCTTTACCTTGAATTTAATAGCTAGACTGATGCTCTAAAGTCTTGAAAAATTGAGTGTCTTTGAAAACTTGAATAGGGCCAAATTTTTAAAAAATATTTACAACTAGAAAAAAAGGAAACGTCATTAGGACACTTATAAATAAAAAGTAAAAAATTTAAAATAATACTTTTTTTTTGTTTCAATACCGATTTAAGTGAAAATTCCTAAAAAAAACTTTTTTTTTAAACGGGCCCCATTCAAAAAAAAACCAATTTGATGATTTTTTTTTAAATCAAGATAAAAGAACGTTCTCTAGATTGAAAGATAACTTTAATAAGCTTTTAAGATAAGGAAAATATTTGGCATTAAAGTCTTGGGTTTTTCGTAAAATATAAGAAAAATTGCTGTTCAAGCTAAGTTAACGCTCGTGTATAATTTTTTTATAGAATACCTCTTATGAGAGATTAGGCTAAAGTAGTATAATTTATTTGTAGACATTATTTATAAGCACTTAGCTTATCGAAACTTAATGTAGATCTGGTATAAATTAAAAAAATAAAATATATATGCTTGAAAAAAGTTTATGGTCGGTTTTATATTCAACTTTAAATATTTTTGTTAACTGTTAAAAAGCTTATTTTCAAAGTTAAGTGTGTTACTAGATATAGTTTATTACAACAGTTTGAAGAAAAAAATAAAATATATACATGGGAAGTTTTAAGTAGATACAAACATTATAGCACTATAAGAATTAGCTTCATTTAATAACTTTGTAACAAAAAACACTTTGAAAAATAACAGATACGCTTTATTCGTTTGAAAAAAAGATAATAATAAGTAAATAACCCTTTTATAAACCTTTTAGTTTTTAATAAACCCGAGCTAACTAAGTTTAAAGAGATATACTTTTTTCATGTTATTGTAGTATGGAAACTGTTTCATACTTAACTGAAATGCTAAGAAAACTAAAAATTGATTAAGTTAACAGTTTATAATTTTCTTTGCGTTTGTATGAGTTCATTTTACTTTGGTGCTTTAAAAAAAAAAATTCAACAAAATAAAGTAAAAAAAAAATCAAATTAAATTTTTTGAAGAAAATAAATTATTCCAAATAGATCAATTTATACTATTGAAACTGTTATAAATTTACAGTATAACTTAAATGTGTCGGACCTGTCTATTGCTTCTAACTTTTATCTAAGGTTAATCTTTTCAAGACAACTGTATTAAAAAAAGTTAAACTGAGGTAAACTAAAAAAAAATACACAGATCTAAAAAAAATTGTTATAGTTAGAATATTAATATAAAATAAAGTGACAATGAAAACCAAATTAGTAGATTAAAACAGTAAAAGGCTAAATAGTTAAAAGCAAGAAAAGTAAAAACTTAAAAATATTCAATTTATTTCAGTTAGGTCAAAGACCAAAAGTACAAATCTTTCCTTTTGAAGAAAAGCCAGTCTATTTAAAAATTAAAACAAGTCTTTAAGAACTAAATGACAAAATGCAGGTTGCGTGCTTTGTTTTCAAACATTACTACCAAAACAAAGTTTTTCGGTTCTTGACTTTTCACTGAAAATTTCTTTTGTGAAGCTACAATCCGACTTGCTTTTGAGTGGCAGCAATGGAAGTTTTGAATATCTCCAAAGAAAGTAGTAACAACATAGGCAAACAACAAGCAATAATATCATGAGAAATGTGAATTCTCCTGAATAGATAACATGATAAAAATCGTATTTTACACTGTTTGTGTCAGTGTTTAAACCTTGTAGGATTCTATCATCTAAAACTTGTGTTGTTTTTTCAGCGCCATTAGAGGTTTTAGTTGTAGTTGAAACTAATGAGGAGTTTTTTCTGATTTCGTTTTGTATATCTAAGTCTGAATCGATACCAACATTCTTAGTAGTTTTTTCAGTTGAAGCTGTTTTTGTTTGTGGAACTTTCTGAACTTCATCTGTCACCTTAATTGTAGTTGAAGTATTTTTTCTGGCGCTACTTTGGATGTCTAAATCTGTATCAACATCTGTTCTTTTGGTAGGTTCTTCTGTAGTACTTAAAGCTGTTTTTGTTACTAAAATGTCCGAAGTAGCTTTGTTTTGCTCGGTTGTAATCTGGTTTGTTGCGGTTATCGGAACTTCATTAGTCCATACAAAAGTTTCATTTATTTTACTTCCATCAGAGCCCGGTGTTCTAACTGTAGTTGAGTTGTTTATGAGTTTTATAGGAATTTCAGTTGATTTCGGATATTCTGCTTCTGATTTATTCAATTTGTTGATAAGTACTCCTTCAGAATTGATGAATATACCTAAAAAGTAGCAATATGTTAGGTAATCTAAAGTAAAATATAATATAAACAATTTAAAAACATTGACTGATTTATAAAGTTTGCTGTACTCTTTAAGCTGCATGAAGTTTACCTAATTAAGTTTGTAAAAAAAAAATAAAACAAAATTAACTTATACGATTGTAGTTGTTTTTAAAATAAAGTAAACGTTTACCATGAAAAAACATCAGTTTAAGTTAATTTATGAAAAACTTATAACAAGTTCTTATAACATTTTTGGAACCTTCAACTAAACAGAATGCAAAAAGCTAATTCAATTTAGTGTAGGTTGGGTTATAATATCTTTGACAACTTACGTTTATTCTTGTAATCATGTGATACAGTATAATCCAGCTTTTTTCTATTGTCGGGATCGAAACCTAAGATTATTCTCATTAATTTTAAAAAATGATTTATAATATAGTACATGAATATCACAAATAATCAACTTTTTAAAAAGAGAGGTCTGCTAGGAAAATTCTTTAGCCGAAATAGTTTGTAAAAAGCGTTTTGCATGCAGCCGTAAATTTGAAACTACAACTATTTGTTTAACAGCGAAAACTTTTTTTATTAATCGTTAAATTACCTTTAGAAAATGTTGGTTTTTAATAGTGGTTTTGTACAAGTTTTATAGTTTTTATTAAAAATAATTTTAACAACTGATGATCTCTTGTAGTTTAATATTACAATGAAAGACAGTTTTGTTTTTAATAAACTGCAAAAGTAAAGTCTAACATCAAACATAAGTATATCTAAGTTTACTTCCTAAAATATTTTCTATATAAAAGTTTAAATCAAAACTTATCCACTAACAAACTAAAAAAAACTTTATTTCCAACAGTATTCTCTTATCAAAATTACTTAATAAAAACTAACAATAAGTTGGATTATGTATGTTGTTGAATTGACGCTTGTAAGTGTGGTAATTTTTAGCTAAGCAAATAGCTGCTTCTCTGTCACATTCACACAATGCTTTTAAAACCGTGTCTTCTGCTGTTTTATTACAGTGCGTTAGTTTGTATTTATTTACTTAAACATGCACAATTAGTAAACTTAAAATAATTTATACCAGTGGTTGGCAGCATTTAAAGTCGCGGGCCGCGGTTGTCTTGAAATTATTTTAGTTGGTATAGCAACATAAACACGCTGTTTTAAACCAAAAAAGTGGTAAAATAATCAACGAAAGAGCCACTAGTAAACAATAATCAATAAACTTTCAGCCTAGTTTTTTTACTACAGAAATTTATCTTATTTAAAAACAGTTTATTTTTAGCTGGCTATTTATGCGTCGCGGGCCGCAAATTTTGACTTTTAGGACCGCATTTGACCCGCGGGCCACTGTCCGCCAACCCCTGATCTGTAATGTTATGGACATGTAATTTAGTTTTAATCAAGCGATGATATTTTTACAACATTTCACTAACTGTATTTAATTATTACCTATTAAACATAACAAAATAAAGATTAGAGCTTTTAAATAAATAGTAATTTTTTAAGTTAAAATGGATTGTTAATTTTAATTGTGTACAAAGTCAAAGAGAATATTTTAAATTCTAACCAGTAGTTACAAAACATAAAAATTAAGCAACTTTTAGAAAGTATACACTAAGTGCTCTAGTATTTTCAAATAGTTATTTTAATATTTAGATTAGTTAACAGTAAAAGTTAGTAATCTTCATTTTTGCTATGTTGTTAAACTACATATTAAAGAGAAACAATTAAACCACTTAATACTTTTGATTACTTATTGTGTATTAAATTCTAACAAACAATTTTATCTTTGTCCATACAAAAACAAAAACTAACATTGACAGAAAAAGTTTCCATTCTTACATTCGTGGTCATATTTACTCGTGAAACTTTCAAATGTACTTAGGCCAGTCGCACCCCAACATTTGTCATGTATTTCGCAACATCTGCAGTTTAAATTCATTAAAAGTTAGTTTTGTATAAGTTTTAGTAAAATAACTGTATATACTTTAAATGTAAGTTATATTATTGTTATGTTAAACAACGCATTATTTTCTAATCAAGTTTTATGTTTTTTTGATGTGTATCATCACTATAATCTTTAATTTAAAATGATTTAATTATGCATTAAAAGTTTTCTTCTAATATAACTTTAATTATAATTTTGAGTAAAGATATGTTATGCATTTAAAATTTAGGACACGTTCAAAATCCACCCAGTCAAATTCGAGAACCGCTTACCGAACGAGGGTAAGGGCTAGGGGTAACAGTGAAAGTGAAAAATAGATAAAAAATAAATTACAAAAATGCAAGAAATATACAAATAAACTAAAAATTGAAGAAATTTTTTAAAAAAGTTGGGTGGATTTTGAACGCGGGTAGATTTTGATAGCATACCATAAATTTATACATGGTTTAGCTCTATTTAATTAATAATGATAGTAGTGAAAATTAAACTGTTCATATTTTTGATAAAAATTTGACTAAGCAACTTTTATCTAACAACTATATCTCTAATTGAAATTAAATAGCTTCAAATTAAATGTATTTAATTTTTTTTATATAAAATACATTTTTAATAAAAGTTCAAAAAATTACTAGTTTTGTTTTATAATGATATATCAAACTATTCTTTTTAAACTTTTAAATCAATAAGTTCAAATATACAAAATATTTATTGAAGTAACAATACTGACATCAAAATAGTTTTTTTTAACCATAAATCATTTAGAAAAGGTGTAATAAAAACAATTTTAATCAAAAGTTACATATAACTAATAATAAAAACATTCTACTTTTATTTACAGTAAACACAAATAAGATTACTAAGGTGACGTGAAAACAATTAAAAAAACTTTTCGTTTCTTAAACTATAAATTTTTCAATGCAATTGTAAGTAAAAAAAAACAGTTTTCACATTTGATAGCAGTAAGTTAATTTGTTGTCTATAAGTTAAGTTTTTATCAGTAAGAACTACTTCGTAGAAATAATAACTTAAAGAGTGATACTTAAAGCTTAGACTGCTGACATAAGTTTGGTTTTAAAAATCTTGTTTTAGTTTTTGCACAGATAATGCTTACAAAATTATATATTAACTTATAGTAAAGTTTATTATAAACTAAATTTAGAACTAAACTGACAAAACAATAGTCAAAAAGTTTATGGTAAATTAAATACACAGACATTACAATTCACTAACTTGTCAGTTTCATCCAAAGCTGTACCTTCTCCACCCCACCCACAAAAACAACCGTAATCACCGTATATATACCAAACATCCATAAAATGATTGATATCTTCATTGTAACAACCAATTGCATCGGAAAAATCCCATAAACTTCTCTTACTTCGTGAAAGCAAAGTTTCTCCTGAGGGTGATTTTCCAGCTGTTAAACAATTTGAAAGATAAACATAGGTAAAAAAGTTTTATCTACTCAACCAGTTTGGTTATTTTTGCTTATTAAACTACTATTAAGCTACTTGTCAAATTAAAAGAAAATTGCACAGTAGCTTTGAGTAACCTTAAAACTTTCTTTAAATCTGTTCTAATTGTCTACTGAAGAAGATTTTGAAAGTACTTTAGGCAATATAACGTTTACTAATAAATTTGTAGATTTTTTTGTTAAATAAAAATAACTTTTTTATTTAAAACGAATGATAAAGGCAAAAAAATCACAAAGAACTTCACACAACCAAGGGAAGATTTGAGACACTTAAAACTAAAATATTCTTACTGTGTTTAAATCTAGGTATATAGTTGACCTTGTAATGAACTTTTTACTTTTTGTATCTTACTATTTACTTTAGTTAAATCATAAAGAGTTATGTTATACTGCAACTCTAATATATAAAGTGTATTATATTAGACAATTCGACTCTATACTACAGTTCTACATTGACAAATTGCACACAACTTTTCAAAAGTTTACTTAACCAACTAATCAATTTAAAAGTATTGTTTAATAAATGCAACAACTTTACTTGATAAAAAATAAGTCTGCATGGTTGAAACTTTTTTCTACATACAACACTTATATCTAAACAAAAAGTTATGAACTAACCTACTTTAGTTAAGCAACAAATTTGAAAAACTAGTCAACAATTAAGTTTTCAATGATTTTTTAAAATCGTTATCATTACCATACAACTTATTTAGATAAATATTAATGACAAGTTGTAAAATAAAGTTAACTAAACTTTACAAAAAAGATGAAGTACACTTATTAAACAAACTTATTTATAAGTAAAAGTAAAATCAGTTGTACTACAAACTAAATTTCTTGATATATAAAAAGTTTATGAAGTACTTTAACAAAACATAACTCTTATAAAACATGATATATTATATTACTAATAATTTAGGAAAATTTTAAATATTGATTCAATAAGTCAATGACTTGTGCATTATGTTTTACACAAACTAAAATATTTCAAAAACTAACTTGTTGATGTTTCAGATTCATCTATCAATACTGAAGAAAATATCCAAGCAAATATAAATGTTAGAATTTCTTGACCCATTTTAGTTACTATTTTATTAGTTACTAGTTTATTCTGTTAAAATAAGCTACTATTTAATTAAATACAAAATTTTATCTGAAATTTTTACATATGAGTTTTTAGCAAAACTAGGAAAAGTCTTTGAAACACTTTTAAAAAGACTATAACTTAAACTTTCTCAAGCTTAAAATGTATTGTTAATTCGAAAAAGTTAATTATTAGTTCGATTTTATTGTGATAACTGCTTCCTAAAATACTTTTAGTTAGTCAATCACTTAAACTTTACAATTGAGATCTTAAATTAGCTTAAATTTATCTTGAAAATAAAACATTTTCAATATAGGAAACAGTACAATCAAAAAAATTTGTACCTATTAATTTTAGATAGCATTTGAGTAGTTTAACTGGTAGTTACAGTTCTCCAAGCTATTTCTTAACTGTTAAAGATTAAATTAGACTTACTTAGTCTTCCACTGAATAATAATACTTCAGAACTTATGTAGACACTAAATTTCACAGCTAAAGTTTATAAAAGTTCATTTAAAATAAAATCATCCGATTTTTAAGAACCAATGGAAACGTTACAAAATAGTTACTATAGTTACGTTAGAATACTATATAGCTTTGTTCTATACTCATAAGCGATGCTTTTACTCTGTCTGGTAAAATTACTTTGAAAATTATTGCTTTATATACTTTATCAACCATTGTTGAAAATTGACTGTAAAATTTTTCCAACTATTTTTAACTTTCTTGGTTCATAATTACTAAAAATGAAGAAAAAAAATTCTTACAATCTAAAGGTCGGTACATATATTCATTGTTTGTAGCTGAATTGAAAGTTCAAGAGTTTTCTGTTTCTGAATATAAATTTAATACAAACTTTTTAAGGAAAAAGTCGTTAAAAATATTAGGTTTTCAAAACCATAAAATTCTTCGTTAATAACTAAATTAAATGTACAGTCAGTATAAATAGTTTAAAAAAATATATACGTGATCTTTAAAAAAATAATTAACTTATTTATTTATAGCTTACTTATACCTAGCTAAACTTTATACAACCTTTTAACATACACAGTTGATTCTAAATTTACAGAGTTAGTATAATGAGATAAAAAGAATTCACTAGCAACTATGGTAGTCGTTAGTAGATCAACTGAAGATGTTTTGTATATTATTGGACGTAACGGTAGCAACTATTTATTAGTTTTTCATTTATTCTTAAAGATCAGATAGTTTTATTTATATTAAATTTTTACATTGTGTTTAAATTGTGTATAGCAGGGGTCTGCAGACTGGTAAGAGGAAAACTGGCCAATATATTCTAAAAAATTCGTTGCGGGCCACATTATTATTAAAAAACTTTTAAATGAATCAAAAAAGAATACATATAAGACGAATGTGAAATGAAATAAACATGAAATCACATCTATATACGAGAAAAAATAAACTTATTTCTAAACTTTTATATGAAAATACTCAGACTTGCTTCTACTTAATTATTTGTTTTTGAACTGAAAAGTACATGGCGGTCAGAAGTTTTTGATTAGTGGGTCAGTTACCTGACCCTGGTCTGTAAATATTACCATGTATGTTCAGTTGTAGATATAATTTATGCTTAATCGAGGTATGTATTTTTTTATAAAAGATGAGCTACAAACTCAAAGTTAGTGTTCTGGTTTGTTTTATTTTCTTATATAGGTTTATTTTAATTTTTTTATTGATTTATATAAGTTTAACTTAAGTACTCTTTTCAGGGAAAATTTTTTTACTTTTAAAATGTATAGTTTAATTAAACCAATGGTTTGCTTTGATTACAAATATACACTTAACAAAAGGGTTGATCATGCCAATTCGATCATATTTACATTGTTTCACTTAGATTCATTTATTAAATTCGTAACAAAATAAGCAATTTCATTTGTCTTTTTTGTTCGTTTATATAGGTAATTTTAAACTTAAAAAATATTATGTTGTTTTTAAACAACTTGAAGTTTATATTTATTAACACGACCAACTTATTAAATCTTCAGTTTAACAACACATACAAACTAATTTAGTTAAAGAGTGATAGCTATTATAAGTTATGGTAGAGTTAAACATCTCTTATAGTCAAGTAAAAATAAATGATGATCAAAGTTTGACAAATACAGTTTATTGAATGTATAACTATGATTGTCTTTTAGATACGCGTTTATAATATTACTTTTGTTTTATGCATTTATTAAAAAGGTGTCAACTTTAAAAATTATCGTAATAAACTCTAAACAATTAAAACACCACAAAAACTGAAAATAAATTTAAGTTGTGTTCAAACTTTCTACTGTTTCTGGCTTAATCTTTCTAGCATAAATTCTAGTTTTTGCATTGAAACAAATAAATTGAAATAATTAAAAAAAAAATTATAATTTAAGTAAGTTTTATTAAATAATTTATAATTTAATGTCAAATTTTTAAAACTATCCAACTTCAGTGAGGTTTAAGATCAAGTCTTAAAACCAAAAGCACAATTATTTTCTTTTGAAGAAAAGCAAGTCAGTTCACAACAAATATTTCAAAGTTCAACAGTACATTCTAGCCTTTATATTGTTTTCAGACATTACTAACAAAACAAAACTTTTCTGCTTTATTTTTTTCTTTGAAAAATTCTTTTGTGAAGCTACAATCAGACTTACTTTTGAGTGGTAGCAATGGAAGTTTTGAATATCTCCAAAGAAAGTAGTAACAACAAGATAGGAAAACAACAAGCAACAATATCATGAGAAATGTGAATTCTCCTGAATAGACGACATGATAAAAACCATGTTTTGTATAGTTTTCTCTACTTGTGTCAATATCAAAACCTGGTACAACTGTTTCTTCTAAAAATTGAGTGGTTTTCTCAACAGTATCTGAGGCTTCAGTTGTAGTTGGAGGTTTTGTTCTATTTTGTCTGAAGTTGTTTTGGATGTCTAGATCTGTATCATTATTTTTTCTTTCAGTAGCTTCTTCGATGGTACTTGAAGCTGTTTTTGTTACTGAAACACCAGAAGTAGCTTTTATTTCCTCGGTTGTAATTTTGTTAAATGTGGTAATGGGGATTTGCTTAGTCCATTCAACAGTTTCATTTATTCTACTTGTGATAGAGTCTTGTGCTCTATTTGTAGTTGTGTAGTTTATGAGTGTTGGTAGCTCAGTTGTTTTCGTATGTTCTGATTCATTCATTTTCTTGATAAGCACTCCTTCAGAATTGATGAATATACCTACAGAGTATCAATGTATTGTGTATTTTCAAGCAAGTTAGGCAGTTAGAATTTTAAAATATAGATTGCAATATATTTAATCAGTATTAACCTGTACACAGATAAATTAAAACTAAATAGTTTTTTTTAAGTATAATGGTTTTACAACTAAAGAGAAGTTTAGCATGAAAAAACAATTTAGCTTATTTTTAAGGACAACAAATTTATTATGACATTTTAAGAAGCTTCACCTAATTATAATGAATAAAAATAATTCAATTTTGTGTATGTTTTCCTGAAAGCATTTTTTTAAAACTTACGTTTGTTCTTGATATCACTTGGCACTGTGTAATTCAGCATTTTTCTATTGACCTCATCGTGACCTAAGATTAGTATCATTAATGCACAAAAAATGAATTTATAGACAATACAAAAATAACAAAAGTACTAATTAATAAAAAATAGTAAACAATATCTAAAACAGAAGCCGCAGCTTTTCACAAATAACAGGTGGGATTTGCTAGAATTTTTTTTACAATTTAGTTTGTTAAATTTTCCCCCAAGCAGCATTAACTTTTAAAACTACAACAAAAAGAGGAATAAAAGTTTTCTATACTAGCACAAAATTCATGAACTGTTTTTTAAAACTACTAGTTTAAACATATACAAGCACCCTTGCTTTATAAGTATAGAAAAACTTTGATTTTAAAACGTTTAACTTTGGTAGTTGTTTGCGATTGAAAATTACATGCAACTAAACATAAAAATAGTAAAGTTTTTGTTAAAGTAGTTTCAATATTTATTGTTATTGTGTAGGTTTTAAGGTTAATTAATAGTACAAACTACATAATCTTAGATGCTTTTAAGATAAAAATAGTCTTTAAATTCTGTATAAAAGTACTTTTAAAAAGAGTTTCTATATTATACTTTATTAAAGTATTTTTTGTTCAATGATTGTCACTTTAGCTAACACTGTTTCTCCTAAAAGAATCTTCAGAGCTTTTTAAGTAACAGTGTTAGCAAAAACTTTATGTTATATTAATATAAACTTTCTCAATATATAAATACTTAATATATTTATTTAATTCGAAATAAATCAACTTATCAGTCATTTTTTTTTACTAATCAAAACAAAAAACTAACAATAAGTTGGATTATGTATATTGAAGAATTGTGGCTTGTAAGTGTGGTAATTTTTGGCGAAACAAATCGCGGCTGCTCTGTCACAATCACACAAGTCTTTATTGTGCTTCTCCTTAGCTTTAAAATAATTTAATAGTAAGTTTTTGTGTTAATAACAGTTTCTTTTATTCTAATTTAGCACATATATAGTATGCTATTCCTTACATATAAAGGAGCTGTGATATTTGTAGGTAAAGTATACTAGCTTTCTGAACTAGTAACACATATAGTAGATTACATAAAAAGTCAAAAGTTTTGTACATATACAAACTTTCTAATACTGTATTAATAAAAGGAAGTATAAAAACTATATGAAGTACACAGCTTAATCTAGTGTTAGAGAGCTTAACTAATATTAGTTTTTCAACAGATCTCAAAAAGTTAACACTATTTCGCCTAAGCTCATTTATTTATGAGAACTTCTAGGCAAAATAGTGTTAACTTTTTGACATATTATTTTTGTATAGTTTATTGAAGGACTAAAAAGGCGCTCAAATACTTGGTCTTAGGACTTTGTACACAAAGAACCTTTCGGTTATCGAGTCGCACACCACGGATACCTTTTAACCTCTTGTCCAGGACATTAAATAAATTTGTAATAAGATTAAATATACTGTTTAGCTTTGATTCTTTGGAAACATAAAAATTAATTTTGAATACTAATTAGTGGTAACAAAAAAAAAAGTAACCCTTTTAAAAATCTTAAATTATTTTTTAATTAACAAAGTGCAACGTTTTTAAACAGGTGTTGTCTATATGTTCATTGAGGTAATAGTTTGTAACTATAAATGATAAATAGTCTATTTCCTTATGCTATTTTATTAAAGTATATACTCAAAAGTTCTTATAGAATTGTTTAAAATTGCTAGTTGTTTTTTGTATATTAATCTCTACTTATTAATTTATAGTTCAAACAATACAAAAACAAACATTTACAAAGAAAGTTTCCATTTTTACACTCGTTTTCATATCCATGGTAATTGAGCAAATTAAAATACCATTTGTGAACCTCAGTCCTAAACCAGTATGGTTTCTGTTTATCGGCCTCACCCCAGCATTTATCATGTATTTCACAACATCTGCAGTTTAATTTCAATACATAAATTGATTTTGTAGAATTTTATGTATATACTTTTAGTGTAAAAAACTGTTATAATAACTATAACTTCAATGATGAGCATTTTACATAACAAGTTGTATGGTCCTTATTATTGCTATGGATTCTAATAAAGTTGCATTTAAATTTGAATAAAACGTTTTATGAAATGCATCTTTAATTATATTTCTATATTTAAACAATGAGTTCATTGTTTATATTCGATGGCATAAAACATCTCAACTTTGTTGATGATGGCCGAAATAAACACTGGCTAACTATATTTCTTAAATAAATTCTACATATTTAATTTTTTTAACATAATGGTAATAGTTTTTAAGTTTCTTAAATTTCGCTTAATAATCAAAAAACAAACTTTTAATTCAATTAAAAAACAAATAATTACATATACTTAGCTTATTTTATTTTAAGATATATGATTGACTAACTAATAAAAGTACTTTTTTATTTTTTGATGCTTTTGTGTACAATATATACAAAAAAAATTATCGAGCTAAGAGGTGAGCACTTCTAACACTAGTTGTATATTAAAAATTTTTGAAGGCAACTGCTTTGACTACAATTTTTTTTTGGGATAAAAAAAAAATTAAAATGTTAGCAGTAAAAACATTTTTGAAAAACCAATAAGTTAAAAAAAATAAAAATTACTACTTTAAACCTTAAACTACTTAAAACTAACTGCTAACTATTGACAAAAGCTTATTTAAAAAGCATAAAATATTATTGCACATATAGTGCATTGTGTATAAGACTTAAACAACTGTGAATAAACGTTATCTATTTCAATTCAAAACAACCATACAAGTTGTCAAACAATTAATATTTTAACAAATGGTAATACACAATTTATTTCTCACCTGTCGGTTTCATCCACAGGTGTGCCAGCTCCTCCTATTCCGCAAAAGCAGCCGTAATCAAAATAACTTGCAGCAACGTTGACTTCCTTGTTGTAGCATTTGATGGCATCGTGAAAATTGTCGAGGTTTCTCTTGCTTCGAGAGAGCAAATTTCCTTTTGAGGGTGATTTTCCAGCTGTTGAAACAAAATTGATTGTTAAACATAAGTTAACAAACTTTGTTTATTGTACCAGATTGACTACGTATACTAAATTTTTATTTTTATACTGCTGCTACTTTCTACATTAATGAAATCAATAAATTAAATTATTGCAAGGTGGTTACAGAACTTTTAAAACTTTTTTTAAATTCATGCATTAAGTTCACTTAATGATAAAATATTTCATTTTGTAGCTCAATGCATAGTAACTTAACTATAAATATAAATTAAATCGATAAAAGCTTTTTAAGCAGTTGAAATGTGTGTTACAGTTCTGAATTCATACAGTCATCAATTGCTACAACTTTTGAAAGTTTAAACTAACTAATTAGTTTAAAAGTTTTGTTTTATTAACCAACTTGATTCAAAGATAAAATAAGTAAAAATGGTTGAAACTTATTTCTACATACAAAATTTTATTTTATCAAACGTTTAATCTGATCAAAAATTTATTAAATTTAATATCTGTTCACTTTATATTAAACAACAAACATTAAACTATAATTTCAAGTTAAATGTTGTTTATAGTTTTTAATTGTTTTTAAAAAGTGTTTTAATTTATTTGTAATGATTTAACTTCATCATCTTTAATGGATAGTTGTTAAAATAAAGCAGTTTAAGTGTTAAAAAAATGTTAATTACAGTAACCTCTCGCATCTTTACGCACTCGTGACGTTACGCACTCTCGTTTAGTTACGCATTTTAGAATTCTAAAATAATTCAAAAAAATTTGACGTTGCACAAATTAGGTTTATTGTATATTTTTATTTTAAAACATTTTTTTTGGTTTTTAACTAAACTCTCTATATCTTTAGACGTAGTAAACTTATGTTCCTTGACTACTTGATAAACATTTAATTATACCTCAGTATATCGGAAATTTAGTTAACAATAAGTGATTAAATTTAAGTTCATCCTAATGTGGGCAAAGGTAAAACCAAAGAAAGTTGTAGTAACATAAACAATTTTTATTAAACATTTTTCATATATATTTTTGTTCGAAAGAAGAAATCCATTACAGCACCAAATGCATATTTTTGTAAAAGGCTACAGAAACAAATCTTAATACAGACACCACACCATTTCTTAATTTTAAACAAATGCTTAATTATAAATTGAATCTGCTAAGTACAATAGAATATAAATATTAAGTATCAGATAAGTCCAAAATAACTAAAGACAAAGATAAAATCTACTTTTTATTAGAATTTTTCTAGAAGTTTAATTATTTTAGATAAATTTAAATCTTTTTTTTAATTTATGTATAGTTTTATCTTTTGTTTTCTTATATATAGATAAAGTAAACAAATTGTTAAAAGTGGTAAAGTCCCCAGTCTGCTTTTAACTAGGAGCAATATCAAAAAACAGCCATTATAGTAACTAATTTGGTACCTCTCGTATTTTTACGATCTCTCGTATTTTTACGCATTTTTTCTGTGGACACAATGTGCGTAAATAAGCGAGAGGTTACTGTACTTCCTTTATATAGATTTAGTTACCAATTGAAAGTATAAATAAAGTCAGTTGTACTATATGATAAGTTTATAGAACTACCAAAGTTTCATTAGTACTTTTATACAATTAAGTTTTTATATAAAACAAAATTACCAGTTTTAAGATAACTTTAAAATATTTAAAAACAGGTACATACTTAAAATTATGTTTTGGATTTTGTATCGAACAAAATATTTCAAAAACTAACTTGTTGATGTTTCAGATTCATCTATTAAAACTGAAGAAAATATCCAAGCAAATATAAAAGTTAGAACTTCTTGACCCATTTTGTTTACAATTCTGTAAAAAGTAGATATCATTTAAACTAAAAAGCTTAAAGTAAGTACTTAAATATGGTTTTTTCAGCACAACTATAAAAACTAGCATGAAACACTTTTAAAGAGTTGTACATAAAATTTGTTTTAGTCTAACTTAAAAAAGTGTAATTGACTTCTGATTTTTTTACCTCTGAATGCTATTGTGATAATTGCTTATTTTTTAAACTTTCATTTGAACCAGATGAAATTAACAACAGAACAAGAATCATCCGATTTAAAATAACCAATCAAAGCATTACTAAATAGTTGCTATAGTTACGCTAGAACACTAAACATCTTTTACATAGTTATCATTTGAAAGCTATGTTTGAATCATATCTTATAACTAGTCATTATTCTTTAAACCTTTTAACTATAGCTGAAAGTTTACTATAAAATAATTTCTATCACCTTTGATTATCGGGACTATAATTTAGTTAGGACCATTTTACTTCAACTAACTTTTGTCGTACCACTAAAGTTTTTTAAAATCACATTTACATGATTACGATTTTAAACTTACTTTTTATTGCATTTTACCTAAACATAAACCCACTGCGTAACAATATTTACCCAGCACTTACGGAACGAAGTAAAAATTAACTATTTTAGAACACCAAACTTAAATGTTTTGAAAACTTAAATTAAAGTTTTTCGTCCTATTTTTTTTTTTTAATTACCAAATAATACTTTGCAGCATAATTTAATTTATCTTATAAATTTATAGATTGGCATACTAAGTTAACGAACTGTAAAGATATAACAATATATTTTACATACTAATTGTGCTACATTAATTATTCATAGCTAAAATTAAAGTTAAATATTTATTTTAAATAAAAGTTTAGTAAAATTTGATAAATTTGTAAAAATTTAATGTTGTTCAAACTCTAAACTTCTTAAAGTTAGTAATTAAAAGCTTAATGAGTATACAATCAGTAAAAACAATTAAAAAACATTTAAACTCTATTGAATTAGTAAATGAACTTCAAACAAATAAACTATTTATAGCTTTAAATAAACTTTATATCATTTTAAATCAAACACAATTGCTTTTAAACTTACAGAATTAGTTTGATGAGATAGATAGAATCCACTTACAACTATGGTTTGGCAGTCATTAGAATTTTGATCAACTGAAGATTATATATGTACCATAAGGCGTAACTATAGTAACAAAATTGTAATGTTTTCATTGGTTTTTGAAAATCGTATGATTCTAGTTCGACTAAACTTTAACAGTTATAACTTGGTTTGTATTGTATAAGCTGTATATAGGAGCAGCCTTTTAGAGGAACAGGCAATATTTACTAAAAAAGTCTTTGCTGGCCATAACTAAAACTCTTTAGTAGACCACTGTAATCTTGAAAGTGTTTACTTTTGAAAGTTGTACGCATGTAACAGCAAATGTGTAACAGGTAGTACATAAATTAGGCATCAGTTTACTTAAAAGCGAAAACTAAGATTTTTTCAAAACTTTTATTATAAAAATAGTTTAATTTGCTTCTAGTTCGTTATTTGTCCACCCTGGTCTATTGGATGATTCATGTTAAAGATCAGGGTTCTTTTTTGTTAATAAATTTTACAAGCCTGCTAATTGTAAGTATGTTTGTTTTTATAACTTTAGCATGAGCTACCTGTTAATATTATGATTTTCCTAAATTGATAGTTTTAAGTTATAAATTCTATTTTGTTCGACTTTTACACACAAATGCCAATTTTGTTTAAAGTTAAGCCTAATGACTTCTTGTATGTTTAAACATAAAAAACAAGTACATGTTTTATATCCAACTGATGATCTCGTTAGATTTATTTCAAACTAATGAAACATTGTTTTGTTGATAACATTTTAAAATTTGGTTTAAAGATTAGGGTTTTTTTTTATATCATGTTCATAAACGTCTACTTGGCAAAAATCAAAAAGTAGTTGTCCTCATTTGTTAGATATCGTCCCTTTACTTCAGGTTTACTTTTTCACCAACTTACAAGTTAAAACCGTCCCTAAAGGGGCAATATCCGCTTCCTTTGGGAATGCCCTGTTATAGATTATGCTGAAAGATTACAAGTTTAATTATATATACTAAATATAAGTACTTAGTTGATAAAAAGTGAATGTAGCTTTGACATGATATTTATAAGCTACACAAAGTAAAAGTTTATTTAACTATTGTTTACTTTGATAGGAATGTATATATACTTAGTAAGTTTTAAAGATAGACCAAACATTTTAGAATAGTGAAAATTAGCTTTATTTATTGGTTTCGTAATAAAACAATCTTTTAAAACAACTTTCTTTATATATATATATTTTTAGTTTGAACAAATAGTTGTAAGGTTGTATAATAAGTTTTTTTATGAACATTCAACCAAGTGAAAATACATTTACTTATTATATTTTACATATCGGCTGATATAGTTCATTTATGCTAGCTAGTTTGATGCTATGGTAAAATTGATTCTGTTTCATACTTAAATAAATAAAAAATCAAAGCATAATAAGGTATAGTTTGAAAAGTTTTCTTTTCTTCTAGATAACTTTGTATACTATTACTTTTGACTTAGTGTATCATAAAAACAAAAACTTACAATTTATAAATCATGATGATAATTTTTAAACGACTAAAAAACAGCAAAGATTGAGAGTAAAACTTAACACATGTACTTAAATTTTCTAGTGCTTTAGATTTATGTTAAGAAAAACTTTCAAAAACACCTAGTACATTTTGCATGTTTAGTATATGAAATTTAGATAGGAATTTAAAAAGTACTTTGAGTTAGAGTAAAGTTGATAAAGATTTGAATGTTATTTTTGTAAATTAAAGTATAAATGAAAACAAATCGATAGAAACAGCATGAAGTAAAATGTTTTAAGCTAGAAATGTTCACACTTAAAAAAAAAAGCTCAATTTATTTTAGTTATAAAAACGACTAAAAGTACAAGCTTTAGCTTTTGAAATAAAGTCAAAATAAAACTATGAAAACTCAATGACACTATCTAGCGTATTCTTTGTTTTCAAACATTATTTACCAAATCCAACTTTTCTGTTTCCGATTTATAACCGACTTTTGCTTTTGTGAAGCTATAATCAGATTTGTATTTGTTTGGTGGCAACTGAAGTTTTGAATATTTCCAAAGATAAAAGTAACAGCAACATAAGCAAACAACGAGCAACGTTACTATTAGAACAATTATCTTTCCTGAAAACTTGGTTTGAGATAAATCTTCATTTGTATCTTGTACTCTGTTCTTGTTAATATCTAAACCTTTTGCGGTTGTTTCTTCTGAAGCTTGAGGTGTTTTCTCAAAGTGTTTACTTGTAGTTGAAACTACTGAGGAATTTTTTCTGATTTTGTTTTTTATGTCTAAGTCTGAATCGATACCAACATTCTTAGTAGTTTTTTCAGTTGAAGTTGAAGCTGTTTTTGTTTGAGAAGCTTTCTGAACTTCATCTGTCACCGCAGTTATGGTTAAAGATTTTTTTGTGATGCTATTTTGGATGTCTAAATCTGTATCAACATCTGTTCTTTTGGTTGGTTCTTCTGTAGTACTTAAAGCTGCTTTTGTTACTGAAATTCCCGAAGTAGCTTTGTTTTCCTCGGTTTTGATTTTGTTTGTTGTGGTTGTTGTAATTTCTTTAGTAAATTTAAAATCCTCAGTAGGGATTTGAGCTTTATGTGTAGTTAGTTTGTTTATTAAAGTTGGTAATTCAGTTGATTTTGGGTATTTTGATGCTGATTTATTTATGTTCTCGATAATCACTCCTTCGGAATTGATAAAAATACCTGCAGAGTAAAAAATATCATTAGATTATAAAAATATAGGGTAGTTTACAATTTAGTAATAATTTTACATTATGGTTATGTTTTCAATTAAAAGGTATGAAGTTTTTAACAAAGTGTTAAAATAAAATGTTTTCAATTTAATAAAGGTAATTTTGCTTAAAAAAAAAAGATAAGTTAAGTTTTATTAACACAGTTTTACAAAACTTTTACTAGTTTGTTTGAATAAAACTATTTCAGTTAAGTGTATATTTTGTAACAAATGTCCATATAACTTACGTTTATTCTTGATATCATTTGGTACAGTATAATTTAGTTTTTTTCTATTGACCTCATCGTGACCTAAGATTAGTGTTATTAAAGAATTTAAAATAAGTTTATTTATCAATTATTCAAAAACAGAGTTCGATAGTCTTTCATAAACAACAGTCCGGTTTTTTAAACTTTTCTGTAAGCTAGATTTGTATGTAAAGTTCTTTCGAAGTCAGAACAAAAACAAAAGTATGATTTTTAAGAAAACTTATATAGTACTAATTTTTAATCCATCACAGTTGCTTATGCTTTATTAAGTAAAAATCTTTAAGACCCCTCTTTCAAACCACATACATGCTAAATAATCATTGTTTAAAAAATAAATTGTTTTATTTTTATACATGCTTTTAAGGATATCCAAAAAAAGCATTACAAAGGCCTAATCACAATTAGGTAGGAAAAATTTAGGTACTATTTTTCTAAAGAGTTTGATAGTGTAATGTTAAATTTTGAAACTGATACTATAGTACTAAACTTAATAAAATTTTTAAATTATCAAAAAATTATGAAACGAAAGTTATCGATTAACAGATTAGTCATAATTTTGTAAAACAATTAATCTTCTTTAACTTAGTTTAAGTCACAAATTAAAAACTAACAATAAGTTTTAGTATCTAAATTGAAGAATTGAGGCTTGTAAGTGTGGTAATTTTTAGCAAAACATATTGCTATTTCTCTATCACATTCGCACACTGCGTTTATACGCTTCTTTTTAGCTGTTAAAACAGTTTTTTAGTTTGTTTTGCTTAAATATCTGCATGTATACTACTGTCTATCTCTATACTGTTCTATACACACGATGCAGCTATTTAAAAACGTTAATAAATATTTGTAGAGTATTCTTCTATCTGTGTAAAAAATTATCGTTTTGAAAAATTATCGTACTTTTTATACGCTAAATTCGAGTAAACAACATTATCAAGTTATTCTTACAATACAACTTCTTAAACTAACATTGACAGATTAAGTTTCCATTCTTACACTCATAATCATAATTTTTCAATAAACTGCTGAATGTACTGAGACCAGCTTCGCCATAACATCTATCATGTATCTCGCAACATCTATAGTTTAAATTAAACATAAATCAATTGTGTCGTAAGATAAATGCATACACTTTTAGTGCAAAAAAATGTTGTAGTAAGACAAAAAAGGTAAACTAGCTATTCCCACCCGCACACAATTTCCATCCAATTTTTTTTTTTTTTTGTTATTATTTTTTAATTTTACTATCACTGTTACCCTTGTTCGGTGAGCGGTTCTCGGATTTGGTCGGGTGGGAATTGTGCGCGAGTTGGAAATGATCGCGAGTTGGAACTGAGCGCGAGTTGAAAATGATCGCGAGTTGGAATTGTGCGCGAGTTGGAACTGAGCGGTTCCCACGAAACTACAACTTCAGTGATGAACACTTTACAAAAAAAAGCTGCATGTCTTGAAATCTTTTACATCGCTATAATATGTAATAATTTTTTTTTATGTAAACGCTTTTATATAACACATTTTTAATTATATTTTGAATTGAATAATCTTTATGCATTAATATTACTTAAGTAACTTGTATTTATAAAGCTAATCATGACAGTAATGATTTGTAAGTTGTTCAGTTTTTTGTTTTAAAGTCGATGAGCATCTTTCATATGAATAAGTAAATCTTTAATTCAGACAAAAATGTTTAGAACTTGACATCCATTTTTATATGTACGTTTGTTTCACTTCAAGTAGACGGTTTACATAAAAATAAATGATTTAGTTTGTGTACTTGTTTTATTTTATATTTTGCGTGTAACGAAAGTTGTTTCAAATAACACTTAAAATTATTGCTTAATTAATAAAAATAAGTTGAACAAAAAATCTTCTTACTTTAGTATCAATAATAGTACTTGTATTGGTAACAAAAATGTTCGTTTCTTTATCAAGTAGAAATTACTTAATGGCTTAAAAGTACCAATAACTTTCAAAAAATAACTACTAACTACATACTAAGATACAACTTACTGCTTAGTAAAAAATAAAAACTTGTTATAGTCTTTGTATTTATGATGCACATGACGAGAATTTTAAGTTTATTCTAGTAAAGCTTTTTTTCACACATAATTTAAATTGAAGATAAACTAAGCTGAATCTTTACAGTTATGGTATATACACACTTTAAAGTTTTATACTGACTTGTCTGTTTCATCCACAGGTATTCCGCCCCCACCCACTCCACAAAAACAACCGTAATCTAAATAAGTTGCAAGAACATCAACATCCTTATGGTAGCATTTGATTGCAGCGCGAAAATTAAAAGCACCTCTCTTTTTGCGTGAGAGCAAAGTTTCTCCTGTGGGTAGTTTTCCAGCTGCTAGAGATAATTAAAATAACAACATATTTCATTTACTCTACAACTTTGATTGTGTGTTTTTACATACTGTTTCTTAGTTTGATACAAAGTACCTTAAAAATGCACAGCAGTTTTGAAGAACCTTGAAATCTTATAATTTTTCAATTCAGTCACTTATTTATCTTATGATAAAATGTTTACCTTTTAAGTTAACTAAAGTTGAGTTTTATTTTATAAATACCTAATTGCATGAAAGTTTGCAAGAGTGATCAAATACGATTTTACTCATTTAGTTAATAAGATTGATCATATGTTTACTGCATTTTTAATGGTTTAAAAACAAAAAGTTTAAAAATATACTTATGCAACAAGGAAGCATTATTTAAAGAAAAGTCAATTGTAAGTTCTCGAAACTTACTTTATCATAAAGCTCAGTCATGTTCAACTAGCTTTTATTCTTGTCAACAACGTAATAAAAACTAAAATAACTAGCAAAAATTATTTTACTTTAAAAAAGGAATTAAAAATGCTAGTCGTCATATCTAATCACATAAATAAGCTTTAACATTTACATATTGAAGTTGACCTTAATTTTTTAACAGTAGATCGTAAAAGTATAGTATTCATACTCATTATTTATTGACTAATTTTAAAATAATTAAGGCTAATTTTATCTTTATAGAGTATAGAAAGATGTAAAGGTTAAAATCAAACTTTATAAAAACTTAATGTTTATAAAACATATAATGCTTTATTACATTAATTTTCAAGCTAGCTTTATAAAATTTTAAAACAAAAATGTTTTAAAAGTTTGTAATGTACATTTCCAAACTAACTTTTAGATGTTTCAGACTCATCTATTAATACTGTAGAAAATATCCAAGCAAACATAATTGTCAGAACTTCTTGACCCATTTTAGTTACAAGTTTATTCTAAAAATAAAAACTTAATTTAAGCTGAAAGCTGTTTACACACGGTTGTAGCAAAACTGTATAAAGAATTCAAAAATCTTGAAGATTTGTTTGTATGCTTGATCTAGTTTTGCTTTTAAGCTAATTTTAAAAACTTTAGTTAATCTTTTAAAGTTTAACTTTTATTAACATTTCAGTTAAGTACTTATTTTATTCACGATTACGGTGTAAAAAGTTTGTGCTGCTAAATTATTAAGTCAATACATCAAATCAGTTATAAGATTTTTTTATGTTTTTTTTAATAAATACTTAAATTAACTAATAAAAACTATACAAATTATACAAAATTTACTCTACTTACTAAACTTGCTAGCTATCAATCGTACATATGTAATTTAAAATTCAGTTTATAAATACTTTAAAGTAGAATGTATGGACTACTTTAAAACAATATCATCATTTAAAAAAGTTAACAATACAGCTAAAGCTAGTTTGATTCATAGTTCTGAAAATGATTTAAGTGACAATTATAACTCTTTAAACAATTTCTTTATTACAAAATATTACAAAACAGTTTAATTAAAAATATCCGATGTACAAGAACGAGTTTAACAGATATTACAATAACGTTAAAAGACTAAACAACTTTATTTAAATTTTGCAACGGGGTATACTTAAACTTCTGTTTACATCATTTAAATAAATATGTTACTTCAACTTTACTAATGACAGCTGAAATTTTGTTATAAACTACTTGCTTCACACAAGTACAAACTTTTATACTAACTTTTTTTGTTAATATATTTCAGATATCATCTTATTCTAACTTATAACAATATTTTAGTTTTTTTTTTAAACTGCTTATTAATAGTTTACTTTCTAAATTTTACTTGAATATGATTTTTTGCTGTTTATTCTTTAAAATGCAAATTTTGTACCATCAGTTTTACCCAGCACTAACAAAATGAAGTAAAACTTTTTTTAAATACCGAACTTAAACTGTTTTGAAAACGTAAGTTGAAGTATTTCAGCTCAAAGCTGAGTTATTTTTATAACGATAGTTTTAAATTAGTAAAATTCAAGCAATAGTTTGTAAAGATTATCTAAACAAAGTATTGAGAGCTAAATTATGACCTGTAGTGATTAAAATTTAAATCTGCGTGTTTACTCAACTAAGTTAATAAACAAGAAAAGAATTTGCTTTTTAGCTAATGGTTCGACACTCACTGTTTATGGCTTAATTAAATTTATTTTAAAACATTTTCGTTTAAAGTATTAATAAATGGTAATAACGAAAATCTAAGGTTGTTTAAAAATTAATTAAATGATAACTAAAGCTGAATAAAATAAAATCTTTTTACTTTTCTAAATCCATGTTGAATTTAAAGCTAAAAGAATTGTTTGTAGCTTAATTAAACTTTATAGCATCTGTTAACAAATATAATTGTTTTAAAACTTAGAAAAATATTCTAACAAGACATTTAAAATCGACTTACAACGATGGTAGTTATTAGGTTATATGTAGACTTTTTGTGAGCATCATTGTACGTAAAAAAGTGATTATTTGCGTTTTTATTGGAGTTTACAGATCGGATGATTTTACTTACTGTAAACTCTTATATTATGTACAAATTTTATACAAAATGGTTTACGTAAAAAATTACGCTAAAGTAGTACAAAATTAGTTTCGTACATCATAAATGATATGAAGCTTAAAAAATTAATGTGACTTTAGTGTTATTTACTTTTAGGACAATCTACACACTAGTTTAAACTTCTATTCTGATAAGTTTTTAATAAAAAATATCTTAAATTTTTGAAAAATAAAAATAAGTGGATAACTAATTTTTAACGTCTACTATTACTTTTTTTGTATTTAACTTTAGTTCTATCAGATTCTAAGTTTTAAAAACTAAGACAACAATTTCCGTAATTAGAACTTTTTTAATTTTGTCATTTACAAAAACATATCTGTTGAAAAAATGGTTTAATTTTTTCTTTAGACAGTCGTAAGATTCTACCATGTTATATTTTAAATGATGAGTTTTATTTAGCATAGTTTTCACAGTAGTTTTAGTAAATTCTTAAATCTACAAAACATTTTGTTTGTTTATATTTTAACAAACTTTAACAATAACCCCATGAAAATAGTTTATAACTGTGTAGTTTTTCAATCTAAAACTACATTAACCTGAATGAAGATTACAGTAAACTATGTTTACAAAAAACCATACAATAAAGAAAAGTGGTGATTATCTGAACATAATTAAAACTTGGCTAAATAGTTTATGCTTTAACTTAATCCTCTTTAGAATCAAATCGATCACTGCTGCAAGTTAATTCAAAGTATTTATACATCTGTTTTTCGTTCATACCTCAAATATAGTTTTCAAATCTAACTTAAACAATTAAAAAACTAATGCCAACTGTAAGCAATTTTTTAAAATCTAAAAAGACGTTTGTAAACAAAAAGAAAAAAATTGAACTAATAAGTTTTAAAGATTCTTTTTCAAAAAAAATTCTGTAGTTAAACCGAGGCAAATTTAAAAGTTTAAAGATCTATTAAACCAAACAGTGCTATTAACATTAAACAGAAAAAAAAGTTCTTACTTTATAACATTGTAGTTTTACTTTGTACCGTAAATTACAAAGAGAATATAACAAAGAAATAAAGGTCAATCTAATGTTAAATGAAAGACAATATGTCTAGCCATCATCTAAATAACAAATAAAAAGAAGTCCGAAATTTATTTTATAAAAATATTTTAGTATATAATCGACAAATTATAATTAAGCATTTAGTGGAGTTTAATACATTTTCTACTACATTTTATAAGAAGTAAATTACTATATTTTAGTGCTAAAATAGTTATCTTCAAAAAGTTATTAAAAATGCTAACTAATTATCTTTTATTGTTATTTTAATAAGTTTTTAAAGTAGCCATAAAACATAAACTCAACTCAAATTATTATTATAGCTACTTTTAAAGATTCTGTAAAGGTATCAAAGTTTTAAAGCTTAGAAAAGTTTTAAAAATTATCTAATGAAAATATATATTGTAAGAATGACAACTTTTTAAACAAATTTTTATATGTTTACATGATTCGGTTTATGAATTCAGCTTTATTTTAATAACGAACTTTTGTTAAAATACACTCTGAAACTTTGTTTTGATATTCGTAAGTTTTATAATACTTACTATTTTAAGCATGAAAATATAATAACATTTGTTGTCTTGAATTTAGACAACAACAAAACAAAGATAGTAGTTTAAGAGCTTTTAATAAAAACAGATTAGTGAAAGCTTTGATTTGTATAACTTAATTTATTGTTTGGAACAAAAGTGCTATTATTCAATAAATAAAAAGATTAGTATTTGTTTACTTTTGTTTTGAAACAAAAAAAGTTACATAGGTTTGAGAGCATTATCTACTTTAATTTGAAAAGTTTAAACCGGTTCTTTATTACAGTCCTTAAATCATTACAAAACATGTAAATTATAAAATAAACTTCTGTTTAACCAGCATAATTGTTACTTTTCATTAGAAAATTGCGAAAAATCACACGAGAAAACAGCTAATTTTTAAAAAACCTACAATTTACTCGTTTCAGAAATTTTTTGTTTGTAAAAGAGATAAAAGTATTTATACGGAGCATGTAAATGTTTTACTTTTTAAAAGTTAGTCAAAAATTTTAAATGTTAAACTAATGAAATTAATTAGTCATCAACAAATGAAAAAGGATTAATGCTCAGAGAATCGTTTAAGTTTAGTTTTTTTATAACTAAAATTATTAGAATAATGACACTTTAGTTGATAGACGTTGATAGTAGTTAATTTTTAAGACATATGTTGTGTTTCACCTAAATATCAGTAAAATAAAATTAATTGAAAACATTATTTGTTTTTCTATTTTGATTATGCTTTCTGCTATTTTGCTATTTTTAGTTTAATATAAAAATTGTTATAAAATACTAAATTGCTAAAATATCGATACACCACAAACTTGTTTTAGGACAAAAAGTAATTAAACTTATTTATTTTTTACTTGAATTTATTTTTCTGTTTCTGGCCAGTTAATGCTGTAAAGTTCTAAACTTTTGCCAAAGCTTTGAATGTTGCAGAGATTCTTAATATATGTTACTTGAATTAAGTAAAAAAGTTCTGTTAACTAGTACACTGATTATAAAGCAAACTAAAGTAGACAACATTTATAAAAAAAAAAAAAAACAAATCAAGTGCCACACACGAATAAATAGTTTCCCTAAAAACTTTAAATATGATTCAATTTAGTTACCAAACATCTTAAATAACAAAAATACTTGTTTTAAAAAAACCTAACAATGTAGATTGAAATATAGATAATTGAGTGATTTGATTGGTAATAAAGTTTGAGAATAAATAAAGCATATATACATTACACCAAAACAAAAAAGAATACAAAAAGACAAAAGCTTTAATTAATAAACTTTCAAGTCAAACTAATTAAACATACTCAAACGAACATGCTAAACCTGTTGAAGGTACATATGATCACTTATTTTTAAAGTGAAAGGTTATAAAAAACAAAATGTATAATACTTACCTAATTTTCTTCAAAAACAAACAGATTTGCAATCAATTATTCGATGTATTTTTTATCCTTTAAAAAATACTAAAGCTTAAGATTTAAGAAATACAAAATTTTTGAAATCTTTATACTACAAAGCATTTTAAATGCTTAATATCAGTAAAAAAAGTTAAGTAGTATCATGAAATTGAAAATAAAGATAAAAGTTGTGCTAAAAAATATATCTTAAGCATTTAAGTTTTTTATACAAGCTTAAACTTTTTAATATATACTAGAATTAATCAACAATTATGTCTTAACATACTTCAAATTTAAATAGAAGTTTAAATAGCTGTTATCTTAAAGTTGGCAAAAGCCAAATTATAATACAAGCATTATCTTTGTTTTAAGACGTTTCTTTCCACTCGCTTTTAATCTTGAACAAACTTAAGTAAACGCTTTTTATCACATAAAGACAACCAACTTTGACTAAAAGTACCTTAAAACTATGATCTTTATAGTACATACTTAAAATATCTGTTGTAACTTAAATAGTAAAGACACATAGACTTGAGTAACATTTGCTTGCAATTACATAGTTTCAAACTATAAACATATTAACTTTGTTAAAAAAAATTCTGCATTTAAAATAATTAAAAATAAATAAAAAAATAAACATAAGGACTTTTTTATCTTAATAACACCTTAATTTGAAGTTACACCTTCTAAAATTTTAATCATTATTACCACGCTTATTGTTTCATTTAATACAACATATCCACCGCTACACACAACTCCAGTCACACCTTTATTTCTTCGTACGAACTTTCAATCGGCGGTTTTTCGGTCAAAACTCCTTTGGTGAAGTCGGGATGGTTCTTGTGTGGGAAGAGGGGCAGCTTGGAATACCTCCACACGAAGAAGTAGCAGCAGCACAGGCAGAAGACGAGCAGGGCGGCGACCATGTATATGAAGTTTCTTGAGTACTTTTCACGAGGCGTGTCCAGTTCGTTCTCACTTGTTGAGGTGTCAACGTTTGTTTCTCTGTCTTCATCTGCATTTACAACGGTTCTCGGCGTCTGAGTTGGAATCACATCTTTTGAGGTGCTTTTTACTGGCGTGTTGGTTTTGTTTTTATCAAGGTCTGTTTTGGAACCTAAGCCATTGATTACATTTTTACTTTTGGTAGTTTCTATTAAAGTATTTGAAATTGTACTAGTTGTTACGACTTGTGAAGTTCGGTCTTTCGAAACAGTATTGTTTATTTCAACAGGAAAGCTTGTAGGTAGACTGGTGGTGACTGTCGGGTACACTTCAGTCTGTTTAGCATTTTTATCACCTTTTCTCGTTTCTATAGTGTGATCAACCTTGCTTGTTATAAAGTTTATTTTGTTCAACACTTCAGGCACTATAGTTGATTTTGAATAGTTTTTAATTGTAGAATTACCGTTTTCAATCAGCACACCTTCAGCAGTAATGAATATTTCTGAAAAAAAAACAGCTTTAACATACTGGATAATTACTTAATAGCTAAATAACATTTTTTTTATTAAATTACTCTTGAGTTGTAAATTACTTTTCACATTTTTTAAACCGTCTATATTTGCTTATTTTTTGAAACTTTTTAGTAAACATCAGCTAACTGTTACAACAAATTATGTTTCTATTTTTTGAAAAAAATTAAAAAAAACTTACTCTGTTGCTTAATATGTTCAGGAACGGTATAATCAAGTTTTGATCTATTGACAGTGTCATAGCCTTTAAAAATATATTTTGTTATTTAAGTTGAAGTTTCTTAATTATAACATAAGTTATTCGTTTTGAAACAAATTCAACTCTAAAAAGTTTGTATTTTTTTACTTTAAATTGACAAAATATAAAAAACACACTACTTTTTTGCCACATACACTAGTTTTATGAGTAGTTTGAGTTTTTAAGTTTATTTACGTTTTGTTAACGATCACCATACGAGTTTAACTAACTTTTTAAACATAATCTTTTGTTAAAAGTAGCTAAAACAGCTTTCTAGAAAATAAGTGCTTTTATAAAAGCTTTCAATTATGGATTTTACGAAAACGAAAATCAATTTAATATTTATTTAGTTAATACTTATTTTTAATAAAATTAATAGTAAACTACTGTTTAAATTGTAGTACAACAAAGTTTTTACATTAGTAAAAAAAACGATGCTCTACAGACATTACAAAATACCAAAAGTTCAAACTAACAATAAGTTTCAGTGGATAAGTTTAGAAACTGAGGCCTGAAAGTGTGATAGTTTTTAGCAAAACAAATAGCAGCGTTTCTATCGCAATTGCACAATGCCTTGGCATGAGTGTCGTCAGCTGTATGAAAATAAATTAACAATTTAGAACAAACATTGAAACTGAGGTGGATAGAACACTTAATTATTGTCAAAAAAAACCTTCTTGTGTTATATATTAAACCGAATGCATTTATTTTTTTAATTGAAATTTATCAAATAACCCAAGCACAGCTTCCACTAAACTACTAGCTATTAATTTAACCACAAACCATTCTAATTATCAAAACAACAAACTTTGGCAGAGGATGGTTCCGTTGGTGCATTTGTTTTGGTATCCGACCAGCATGTTGGATGTTTTTTCGTGGATGTAGTTGACGAACCTGCCCCACAACCCGCTTGGTTCGCGCTTTTCCGTGTTCGCTCTTGCGTAACAAGCGTCATGGGTCTTGCAGCAACTGTAGTGTTTGTTTTATAAAATAATTTAAAAAAGAAACAATTGTTTTTTTAATTTTATTTTTTAAACACCGCAACTTGTTGTCTGGCTGTTAAAGTTTTTAGTTATGTTTTATCAGTTATAGTTAACATATTAAAAGTTTAGAAATGTACGGAGTACACAGTGGATTGTATTTTGTATTGATTTGCATAGATACTATAAAAAACGTTTTCTTTTTTAGAATAACTCTTTTTTCCTAAGTTAAACATAATTTATACAAGTAAATAAAAACTATTTCTTTGTTAAACTTTCTTGTGATAAAAAATTCTATATAGTCGTGTACGAACAGTGAATTGATTTTAGTAGGAAGCTGTTCTTAGTTTTAAAATTAAGCAAAAAATCTATCAACATAAATGTTTATCTGAGCGTTAACTACTATAGTTACATATATACTGAAAAATAACTTTATAGTAATAGTTTTTGCGCATTTATAGTGTTTAAACAGTTGTAGTTAGATTATTTTAATAACAAGGTTTAAAACTAAATTTTACCGTTTCTACGAAATTATTTTTTTTGCAACATTTGTTTGTAAATAAAGTATTATAAAAAAGTTCTTGTTTTAAGTTAAAAATGCTGCATCTAAGTATATGTTGCTTGATTGTGGCTCATTTAATATAATTTGAAATCAGTTTAAATTAATTTAATTACAGATAAAAAACAGACAAATAAAATACCTAATATATGACTGAAAGCTATATCAAAATTTTTTAAAAGTTTTAACTTAACATTTTGTTAAATGCTTGCAAACAACTTTTTATTCTTTAAAATGTACAAGGTCGTTAAAGTTCTGTTAAGTTTTTGGTTTAGTTTTAACATCAAACGGTTAAAAAATAGTAAACCGTATTTAATAAAAGCAACAACACTAAGCTTTAACGATAATCTTTAAAAAAAAAACGATCAGCCTTTTATAATTTTCTAGATCTGTTTGTAAGCCTCAAAGTTAATATATTACGCACGAGTTTGTTTCATCAGTATTTTTTTATCAAAAGCGCTAAAGTACAATTATTAGCACAACAATGCAATTTTGATAAATGTAGATTTCGAACCCACGCGACGCTTTGAGCTGATAGTTTAATAATTCGCTATTACTAGCTTAAAAATCGATTACCAGTTTCATTATTACCGTAATCATATGTGCAAGCCCTAACTGTGAACTGTGCATTCGACTTAAGCTATTAGCAAATGTTTTTACTTTTTTTAAGTTTAAATCAAGCTATTTAACAATAAACTTTGCATTAAATTTTTGATAAAGTGCTAATTTTTTTGAAAATATCTATTTCACAGAACTCATCATTAAAGTGATAACTTGAAGAATTTTTAACAAAGAAAAAACGAATTAGTAACTTTTAATCAGCGAAATGATCTTCAAAATCAAATAACTCCAAGTTATTTTAAGCTGTCTATCTTCTATACTTTAAAATAATTTAAAAATTACGGTCCGTCAACTTAGGACTTAAAAAAAATCAGTAGGTTAGAATAACATATAGACTTACTTAATAGTTTTATTGCATTGCTTTAACCCTTTGTAGCTTATAAACGGGTTTCTTTTTTTTCAAATAATCTAAGGTTTTTAAACAAAGTTTAACACTGCTATAAAGTTTTGCTTACCTATGAATAAATAAAAATGCTTAGTTAATTAAAGACATTTAAATTCTGATAAATAATATAAACTAAATTTTTAAGTGTACTAAAAACTGTAGAGTAGAAATTATACTTTAAATTCGATATCAAACTAATTAGAGCTACTAGTGTATAGAAAAAAAAAGAATTTTAACAAAAACTCCTACAATTTCATATTCTCAAGAACACTTAATAATGTTTAGTTAAAAAAGTTGTTTACTATAAATTAAACTATTTATACTTTATTTATAGAAACAAACTTGTCAGTTTCATCTATGGGTATTCCGTCACCGCTGGGGCCGCAAAAGCAGCCGTAGGTGGCGTAACTGGCCAGAACGTCCACTTCCCAATTGTAACACTTGATGGCGGTGTGGAAACCCAACATGGACCTCCTTTTGCGCGAATGTTCCTCATCTGAGGGAAAATTCCCCCCTGTGAGAAAAAAAAAGTGGTTTCTTTCATTGTTGGCTAGAAACGTATACATACATTTTTAACTATTTAAATAAGTCTAGGTATATTAAATAAAAAAAAATAAAATAAGATATAAACTTGTTATTTTATAGAAATGTTTTTTTTGTTATTAAATTTAATATGTATTTATAAAAGTTATTAACTTTCAACAGCTGATTAATTGTTTAACATATAAGTTGAATATCTCAAAATGCAATGTAGGATGTCATTATTATGATTTAAGTCTTACAAAAAGTTTTACTAGTTTCATCTCATTAAGTAATTGATAACCTTAAAAACGCATTGAACTGCATTGTTTTTTTCTAATTTGAAAATTACTTTGAAAAGTTATTGGTGAAAAATTAAAATGAATTATAAACTATTAAAAATGTTTTACAAAAAATAATATATTTGTTAATTGCTATTTATTATAAAGTTATATTCAAAATTAGTTCAAATAAAAAACGGTTTTGTTTACTACTTTTAAACCCTGATAAGTTTTTGATATTAAATATATATGTTTTTCATTAAAACAAAACTATGTACTTCTATATGAATAACATAATTTTCTATGTCATAAAAGGCCAAGTGAAATTTCTTTTTAACATTAAGATTTAAATTAAGCAACTATTTGTTAATAAATAAAAATTTATTTTGTTAGTTAATACTGCATAGTTGATGTGATAAATGCTTTGGAGTTTAAAAAATTGTTTTTTTTTTAAATCTAGACTTTTAGTTTTATATCATTAGTTGTTATAAAAAAGCAATAAGATTTCGTTTTACTTGATGCAGTGTTACAAAATTTCTACATTCTTAATAGTAGTTTTAAACAACAGACTAACTTGCTGTAATATATTTAACTGTCAAAGGCTTAGTAATAGTAACCAAGAAGTCTAACTTATAAAGTCATTATGAAAAACTATTTTTGAATACTGAATAGTTAATAATAAACAAACAATAAAATGTTATTTGAGATTAAAGTATGCCAATTGCGTTTTTAATGCTATGTTAAACATTTCTAAATTGACTACTTAGAATAACTAATACCACCATTTTCATACATTTTTACCTTAATACTTTTGTTTTAAAATTAATGAAAAGTTCAAGTACTAATGAAGTAACTAACCTTTGTATGCAAATGATCCCAAAATGAAAGTGGATATATATATCCAGACAATGGAAAACATTATTAAACTCATAATAAATGTAAACGTCTGTAAAAATAAAAGTTTATAACTGTGTTAAACAAAACTCAAGCAGATACTGCTAAACAAGTTAAAATGTTTGTTTTTAACTAAAACAAAAACGCAACCAAAAAAAAAAACTTGTGCAAAACAATAAAATGCTTAAAAAGCAAATTTTATATATAAGTGTTGATTTTAGCTCAAAGTTTTTTAGTTTTTGTATCGTTCATCTCCTAACTATATTTACCAAAAACTAAGTTTAATTGTTTAACTCCAAAGTTTAGCTAATAATGTTCTAATAGTTGTAAATGATAATAAATACCCTTTCTAGCATACAGTATGCGAAATTGAGGCTTTGAAGAAACTGTTCTATACCAACAACATAACTTTTTTATTACTTAAATTTAAAAAACATAATATTAAGAGGTAACTTGATAAAATTTGTATTAGAGAATAAACCATCATACATAATTTGAAAATTGAGTAGTACTTAAATTAAAATTGATGAAACTTATAAGAAAATATGTTGGTATTACATTTTACTGAAAGTAATTTTTTTAACTTTATACAATAACTTATATTGAGTAGTTTTGTGCATCCTAAACTAAAAATTTAAGTTTATGTAATCAAACTCTTTCATTTGTAAGTACTTTTTTAAAAACTAACAAAATTTAACTCATACTTAATAAACGATAAAACACAGTTTATATTTGTATTATAGTTTTCTTCTATATGTTAAGTCTCTTTTAATAATTAAGTTTTTAAACAATTTGTCCTTCTAAAGTGTGTTAAAGTTAACAAAACAAAATTCAGAAGTTCTAAAATTATAACAAGTAAGTGTGTTTTTTAAATCACAACATTATAGCTACTAAACATTTTTATATCGTCTTCTAAACAAGAAAAAGTAATTAAAACACTTTGCTAAAACATACTAGCTATAGTTTAACATATATTTCAAAACAAACTTCTACTTAAACCAGGGGTCGGCAGGCAGTTGGTGGTCGCGGGCCAAATTTCAAGTTTACAAAGTCTTCGCGGGCCGCAGTTTTAGTTTTAGTGACATTTGAATAATCTTTTGGTTTTAGTTTTAGTCACACTAGAGAAAAGTTTTACTTTTATTCACCTTATCATTTTAAATAACTTTTAGCTATACATAGAATGACTATTTAAATTAAATTAAATACAATTTACATTGACTAAGATACTTAAGTGTTAATAAACTATGTACTTTCATAAGCACTTACTAAGTTAAATTTATTACTTTTGTAATTTTACATACAATTTAACTCTCTATAAAAACCAAACTTGAAAGACAATTTATTGGTTACTTTTATATATTTGTTATATTATCAACCCCTTTTTTCATATTTCGAAGAATATTAACTTCAAAAAAAAGTTTTTGCGTGTTAAATAGTTTACATTCATTAAAAAATTTAGTAATTAGTTAATTTAATAAAATTAATACCTGTTTGTATTATAGAAAGCTAGAAAAAATTCTTTAACTTAATTAATTCTCGAATACTTAAATAAAATATCTTATTAATAATTAGTATTTTACATGGTTGCCGGTGAAAAAGCAAAAGTGTCTGAGTTGTATCAACCAGCCTAAGTTCATTAAAAGTTTAAAAAGCTAGTAAATCGTTGTAAGTCAAGCTGAAGTACCTAGTTAAAATATCATCATCATTAAAAAGTACACAAAGTGTAAAAAAAACAAGAAAAAACTACAATTAGTAAACTACAGTACAGTCATAAAAACTATTCTGTGAATTTTAAGATTTATTTAAAGTTTTTGAAATAAAAGTTTTACACACATCTGAGTTTTCAAGCTTTTAAAATAGCCTGTTTGTGTAGCAACCCAGTTAAAACAAAGTTAACAACATAAAGAAATAATGAAACTTATTAACAGTAAACAAATTACATGCCAAAAAATAAAAGTCAGCTGGAATGGACAATTAGTTTTCTTAAACATTTTTAACAAAAGTATAAAACTTAATTGAGTCATTAGCGAAGAGAAAAACCTCTTTTTTATTAAGCATTACAGCAATTCTTTATCTGCAATAAGAATTCAAAAGTATTAGTTGTAAAATAAAAGACGAGCAACAAAAAAAAAAACGTTAGTTAGGAGTTATTGCGAGAAACGATAAAAAAACAAATCACCAAAGTCAGTTCCAACAAAGCACATGATTAACTTCAGTAACTATAGAATTATCAGAAAAAAGTTGTTAAGGCAAGTTATAAAGTAGCAAAATTTATTATTAATAATGAGATACCGTTTATAATTGAAAACATTTTTAAAGAATTTTTGTTGGCAGTAATAAAAACTTTTGTTTATTTCTTCAATGACAACAAAAAGTCCTATTTAGGAAATGCATTAAGGTTGTAAAGTCGCATAAATCAAATTTTGACTTTAATAAATATGTTAAGATGAGAGCACTGATAGAAAAACTATTGCTCATCTGAGAATTTTTATTAGAGATGTTTTTTTAACTTTGACACTTTAGTATAATTTCTTGGTTTAGTTCAAACACGAAGCACAACAATCGGTGAAGTTTTACAAGTAAAGGTGCAATGCACCAAAAGTTTTTAGAAGTACAACTCCTTCTTTTATTTTTAGTATAAAGTTTAATTAAAGTTTAAAAAGTGTCTTATAAAGTATATCAATATTAAAAAAACACTGTTAAGCTACTTTAGTATATCTTTTAATAAAGAAATGTTTATTTGCTAAATTTTTGTGTCAAATCGAAATTTCACTACTTTACATGTAAAAGTTGTTTGAAACTCCAGGCTTTTTCAAAAATTCTCAAATTCAAGTTTTTTTCCAAAAATTTTAAGCATAAATTTTCTAGTTCAAAGCTTGAACTTGATATATTATAACATATATTATAACTGAAACTAACACTTTGGGTTGAGCAAAACTTACGTTATAAGTTTAATTTGCCCCTTTTTTAAGCAAAAAAGCCAGCCTGAATTAACAAAAACATTCCTGATAGTTTTGTATACAAAAAACAATTCTAGCCAAAAACTTATAAAATGACTTAGTTGGCCTGAGATTTGAAGTCTTCAAATAGTGATAGTCTGAGTGTGTGTCAATGTTTATAAACTATCCCTAAGTCTAATTTATATTAAATAGGTAGCTCCAAAAAACAACAAATGTGTGTATTGATATGCAAAGCATAAAAGTTAACTTAGTTTGACAAAATCAATGTTTGAAAAATGAAAATGTATACCTAACAAAAACTATATTAGTTTATGTCATATATATTGTTTTAATTGTGTCTGTACAAATTTAGATATTACATGTAGAAAAAACAAACTTAGAAAATTATGCATAAACTAAACTTAAACTAACTAAAGTATTTTATGAAAAGTGGTTTAAAATATGAGCATTTTTTAAGTTAGTGTGCATATAAATTAGTTCAAGTGCAAAGAAAACTTCTAAAAAATTAAAATGTGTCAAAACAAAACTTAAATAAACCTTTTTTTCTTACAACTATGTTTTTTTAAATGTTTTTACACTAAAACATAACATTTACAAATAAAAAAATATATAAAAGAAACCTAGGTATAAAAAATATTGGAAAGAATATCTAAGCTATAAAGAAATGACACTTTAGTTAATTACTGTGCATTACTTTTGTACAAAATGGAAAACATTTGCATTTAGTTTTTTTGATAAATAGGTATAATATAACTAACTTATTAAATTCAAGCACTCTTTTTTCAGATAATTACTTGCTGTTGTAAAATAGAAGTTATATGAAACTCAGAAAAATATCCTGTTAGAATGCTAATCTGTCTTTTTCACACTTTTAAATTAAAGTAGTAACTTCTTCTAATTACTTATAATTGTTATACAGAGACTTAAAACCAAACTAAACAAATTAAATCGAATTACCGAAAAAAAATTTGCTTGAAATATATTTTTGCTCAGCGGGCCACTTTTACATGCTCGAGGGCCACAAAATTTTCTTTCGCGGGCCGCATTCCATTCAAAAAAATAACGTGCTCGCGGGCCGCAGATTTACCCTTCGCGGGCCGCAATTGGCCCGCGGGCCGCAGTTTGCCGACCCCTGACTTAAACTATTGCGCCTAAAAAAGTTTTTTTTTCAAAGAAGTTTTATGACTCAAGGTGAAATTATGTTACTTTATTTAAGGCTTTGATGTCAACTAATTAAAATATCTTGTTAATATATTACTATCATGGTTCATAAAACTTACATTTTCCACCTTTGTACATATTAAAACTTAATTTTTTTTGTTTTAAGTTCAAATATTTTGTTCTATATTAAAAAAAAACTTAAACTATTTTTCAGACTTCACAATTTAAACTTTATTACTCAAATTACTAAAATATAGTTAGACTCAGTAAACTTATTTTTAATAAGCCAGTAGTCATAACTTAGAAAAAAGCTTTTAGTAAATTATTGAGTGTCCTCTTTTTCTCGATAAAGGCTTTATGTCTCAAACCTTGGTTACTTTATTTATTTTCTGATGTTTACTATTTAAATATTATTTTTTACATTAAGCCTTACAAGTTTCATATTTATAAAACTTTATTGCAGCTGATTATATTATAAGTAGCAGGTAGTATCTTACATATATTTTTTAAGCATTAAAAATAATAAAAGAGTATTGGTCTAAATTATTAAAAATCTTTTTTTTTTTGAAACTTCTTTAGAAAATCATATACTTTGGTTTTAAGATGATAAAACCTTCGAGTTAACAAAGCGTTTCAACACCTTAAAAACTCTCTAATTTACTTAAAACATAGTTTTTAATTTGTATTTATTTAGTTGTACAAAGTTTGTTCTGAATTAAACAATTTTCTAACTTTTGTTATCGTAATGTGTATACTGCTTTACAACAAAAAAAAAAACAAAAACATTGTAATTATTTTTTTTTGAAATCTTTTATTGATTTCTTTCTGGGATGTTGTTAAGGTCAGGTGAAAATAATTTCTGAACGCACATATTTAAAAATTTAAACAAAGCTTAACAAAGTATGTAATTACTTTACAAATATTATAACTTGAATTCGTTCAAATAATCTTTCAACTTTTCGAAAAATAACCTACTTAAACTGTTTTTTAAAGTTTTAAGTTTTAAGGGTTTAAAACTCATATTTTATGTAAACTTTAAGATGAGTTTGAACACTATTTGTACTATATATAGTTAAAGATAAAATAAGGTCTAGACTTTAAAATCTTAAAAATCTGGTCTGAATATTATTTCATAAAGTTATTTACAAAACTTAAAACTTACTATTAAGTTCACTTTTCACAGATACACTGGTAAAACTTAAATTTATACTTTCTCTGGTTTAATATGTTTCAGTAGTGTTTTTGTTTAGCTTAATTGATTGAAAAGATAGATTAGGTTAACAACTCTGAAGTTTGACTAATAAGTTACTGTTTTTCCTAATATGATATAGTGATTATCACTACATGTAAATTTTAAATACCCGTAAATTGTTCTAAATTGCAGTTTACTTGAAAAATAAGGGTGTTTTTACAATAACAAAAAAAAAGGTTTACTTTGATAAATTTTTGATTAAAAAATTAATTGATATATCTTGCAATAAAAAAGTTATTTATACTCATTACAAACCTTAATGCTTACTTTGATTACAACGAAGTCGAACAAGTTGAATTACTAATTTGTATTATATTTATGCACTGCCTGCTTATCAAAACAAAAAGGTGTGAATATTTCAAATATTTTATTAAACTCTGATTGCTCGCGGCTGTTAGAGTTTTTGAATATCTCAATCAACAATGAACCTCAGGTAAATACTTAGCTTATTAAAAATAACAGCACTGTAAACAGTATGTGTATTGCGAAGTTTGCTCAACTAAATACGCATTTGTTTCAAAATCCTTTTTCAAAGATTTAGTGCTACACTGTTACTAAAGTTCAACGGGAAACTGTTAATGAATCAAACTTTTAACTTTTTTTTTCTATTGTTAACATAGAAAACTAAACCTACAAACTATTTTAAAAGTTTTAATCTACTACAAACCTTTTTTAGATACTTGTAAACTAAATTTATTTTAATAATTTGCTTTACCATTATGTTGGTTGTGACTTAAATTACTTAACAAAGTTTTCAAGTAAATTAAAAAAACTTTTGTTTTTAAACTTTAAATTTTTGTAATTCTCTCCTTAAATATTTAACCATGTGCTAATAAAAGTAGTAGTACTTCGAAAATATTTAAGAATAAAAAGTTATGACAGCTTAATGAAAAATTTCACTATACTAACATCAAAAAATAGTAGAAAGAATATTTGATGTTTACCAAAAGCAAAAAAAAATTGTAACAAAATACAAACTACTCGCACTGTAGCGAAACTAAAAGCATTAGAAAACCATGTAAAGTTGTTAGTATGCTTCAGCAACATAAAACAAATTATTTTGTACTAAAAACGTCTCACCAAAGTCACACACCTTTTTAAATACATTTTATCGAGCTATTATCAACGATCTAAAAATTTTGTGAAAGTCTTATACGGTAGCTGTTGTTTTTATCTGATATTTTCAATTAAAATAATTAAGCATAAACTTACAGTTTTAATAATTAAATTATACAGTTTTAATCTTTACTTTTAACCGTAAATAACTAACAATTTGCTTCTATCTTAATTGATGTTAATCTATTAAACTACGATCACATTTGAACAATAACAAATAGCACGTTAAGTTAGAATCAAATTGAAATTAGTTTACAGTTTTATAATCTTCTAGCTTAACAACTAATTTGAAATCTTTTATTTACAACTAACCCAATGTAATGCATTAAGTTTTTAATGTCGTTTCCTATCCCTTACTTAACTTTTCAAACTTTAAAAAAAATTTACATTAAATAAGTAGATACTTAAAAAGTGTAACATCAATTTAGTTACACATAATTTATATTTAACTTGAAAGTTGTTATTAAATATACTTTTGTTTACAATTAAAAAACAATTAAAACTCACTTATAAGTAGATTCAATTATCACTTTCTTGGAAAAAAATACTTTATACTTGCTTAGTAAAAGATTTTGGATTACTTTAAAAGTTTAAAAATTTTAAATACAAACATTTTATTATAGCAGTATAAAACAGCTTTAAACGTTAGTCATCTATTTTAAAACTGTACTAATTTCAATCAAAGAATCAAAACTACTAGTTATAAAAAAAAATTATTACTAGCTCATTTACGCCTTAAATTATTATTATAGTATACTAACATAAAAGACTGATGATAATGTATTAACTTTGTTCCTTTTGACCATTTAACATTGCATAAAACAATTATGCTCAAGAACTTTTTTAATTTACTTAAACTCAGGATATTACTCATATCGCATGTTTGCAACAAACTCATAAAAGGTAACTGTAGCTCATTTAAAACATAAATATAGTGTTTCATTTTAACTGCAACTATTAAAAACTATCTTTTTATGCTAAATGAACCTTTAATTGACCCGACGGGATACTTTTTGATGTGCTATACTTATTTAGATGAAAAAAAGTTTTTGTTATATGCTTTAAGTACTATGAGTTTGTTCAAAATTTTTATGTTATGTTTATTACATTATTAACAACATAAAAATGTTGTTTACTTGATTGTTATTGATGGTTACATGACAATTCAAACTAGGACAATTCAATTTCCGACAATTCAATTCCTAAAAAAATATTCAAAAGACTATTTCTCAAAAAGTAATAAAATTTGAAAAAAATAATAAATATATATGTTGATCTTATTGAAAACTACAAGCCTCTTTTTCTTTTTTGCAAGTCTTTAATATTTCTTAATATATTTTTAAAAAACTAAAAATAACTTGGTTTTTTACTTTATTTAAGCCATATTTCGAAAAATACTTAATATTTTGCATAAAAAAAAAATTCCTTGTAGGTATTAATAGGACTTACATATATTTTTTATGATTGACAAATATACATTACTTCTTTAGTTGTGGCCCTTTCAATTTTTTTTTAATTTGAATTGTCCGAATTTGAATAGTCGTGCACCCGTTATTGATAGTTTATTTGATATTAAGTGATAATTTGTACTTGACAGTTGAAAATAATGTCAGTGTATGCTGTTTCATATAATGAATCCATTATATAAACTTTGACAGATAAACATAACTAATTGATGCCCATCGTCTTTATTTGCAAGTATGATTTAACTATAATGATTAATAAATACAGTTCTAAGTGGTTTTAAGTAAAATAAACTTAAAAAGTAACTGCTTTAAATGCTCTAATATTATTCTACTGTTACTTTAGAAATATAAAATAAATATACACCTGCAACTAATATTTTTAACAAAAATGTTTTAATTAAGTCAAAATTTCACTTAGATATTTAAAACCTAAGTTAACCAAAGAGCACCATTTGTAATTTTCAAGGTAAACAGAGCACATTTAAGGTGTAAGTATTGTTAAACTCTTTAGTTTGTTAGTCAAAAATTTTTTTATTAAATTTTTGTTTTAATGTCGTAATTTACATTATGTTAATAAACAAAATTTAGCTGGTATTGATCAAAAACATCTTAAAGTTTTATGCTTTATTAGTTTGTAAAAGGATAACACATTTTCTTTTACAAAATGTAAAAAGATATCAAAATTTTAGCTCTTAATGATAATTTTCTAATTTAAGCTTGTTTGTAAAAGAATCTCAATCAATTGATCACTAATCTGTTTAATTAAATTAATCTTGCTTAAACAAAAGACTATAAATAAATGCATGTGCTAATTAATTAAATTCTAATTTATTTTAATCTTTATTAGAAAAAGAATTATCAAAAAACTAAAATTTCATTACATTATATTAGTTTTCGGTAATGCAGTTATAAAGTTTCAAAACACGCATTAGTTAGATAAAAAACCAAAAAATTAGCTAAATTTAAACTAACAACTGCAAAATGAAATAAAATAAACTCAAAATACCTGGCTTGAAAGTTAAACAATACTTGCAGCCTTTACAAAACCTTGAAAAACTGAAAGAAGTTAAAAATAGCTTGCAATTTATACCTGCTCACAGCTCTTTTTTCTTCAGAGTGAAGACGCGTAAATTTTTGTAAACTTATTTAATGATACGTTACTTGAACTGCATGCATACATCTGCATTTTGCTTGAAAACGCAGTTAAATGCTTCGGCTTTTATAACACTTTAAAGCACATTAGTGTTTAAACTAAGCTTTTAACTATAAACTTATCTCATTTTTATAACATTTAAATTTTCAAAGAAAAAAATAAAATAAACATGCAAAAGCAATTTTCTAAAACATTCCCACAACACTTTACTTGTATAGTAATTTTTGTATTGAAGTTACGGTTATGTTTAGTTGTAGATAATGTATACAAAAGATTCTAATTCATACAGCTAATCATGTTTTACAATTTCATTTAACTGTTTTTTGTAATACAAAATAAAGTAATTTACTATATTATCTTGATTTGTTTTCAAGATAGTATACTTGTTTTGATAGGTTAGTAACTATTTTGTTTCAATAACTAGTGCAACACAAAAGTTCTCAAGTACCTTATGTAAATAATTTATTATTATTTTATTTTGTTCGTATCAGCTTTAAATCAAACATAAAGTTGTTTTAATAGTATGTGTTACCTGGAAAACACAAAATAAACAGCTACTACTAAATAAGTGGATTAAAAAGTAGTTTACTATTTATTTTTTCATTCAAAACAAAGAGGTTTCAATGTTTGCATTTTTCTTAAGCTAAAGTTTTTCTTTTCAACTTTAATTTAAACAATTAACTAAAACTCTAAATTATAATGAAACTTAAAACAATATCACATTAACAAACACATACTACTATGTTAAGTCATTTCATAGGTTTTAAAAAACTAATCCTAACTTCTCACTTAATTATCAAAGAATATGTTAAAATGATATAAAACAACCTTTTCTAAAATTTTCTTATAATATTTAAGATTTTATTTTGCTAACTATAAATATTTTTTAGTTGATTAAGCGCTTGTAGTTTGTTTGAATGCTATAGAATGGGTGTAACTTCTTTAAAGTTTCGTACCTTTAGTAAGGTCAATTAGTGAAATAATATATTTTTAATGCTCAAAAATTATTTTATATATCTCATTACATACATTTTGAATAAAAAATTAACGCTTTAAAAGCTTAGTTGTTGTTCTACAAAAAAGTACTAAGAAAAAATGCATACTATTTTTTAATAGAAAATGTTTCTTGGTATTTTGTTTGTAATCTATAAACAAACATTTTAACAAAAGAAATGTATCGTTTGAAACATATTAGATTTTTCTTATTTATGAGATTGAAACGAAGTTAACAGTTACAACAGAAAAGTAAAATACTTTTTTAACTGTTTTTCTTGTTAAAACTAAGTAAAACAAAATCTACTTCTTTTTAATAAACTTGTACTGCACATTGTAAAAATAGGTATTTGTAATTAAATTTTGCAATACTAATTTGTGTTGAAAAACTCCTACAAAATTAAGCTTGCGGCTATACTTGAAGAACATAATTATAAATACGTCTGTATCAAACAAAAAAATTTGTAAACAAGCAAAAAATTTTTGGTCAATGACTTATTATCATGGCAGTTTAATAATGAAACAAAGCATTTCACACTTTTTTTCTCATGTCAAACTATTCGGAAAGAAAAATAGCTGATCTAAGAATAGCTTATGTTTATCAACCTAACAAAACTTAAAAGTGTATTTATAAACTACTACACAGTTAAACCAAAAATAAAATTAAACTCAACCGTTGTAGTGACAAGCGTTATGTTGTAATTAAAAATATATATATAAACATTTTAAATTTGATGTATTTAAGTTTTTACAAATTAAACATTTTTTAAATAGTAATATCTTGCCTTCTATAGCTACCAGATCTCTACAAAAACAAAACATGTCATGATTGTTAGACATAAGAATTATTCTATTTAAAATTAAAAAAACTAATTAAATAAAACATAGTGATTACTTAATATTGTTTTAAAAATTTCTGTTGTCTTCATTATTTAAAGTTTTTAAATTTTTTGAAGTATTATAACAGTCCTTTTCTAATGAGTTTAATATTTGAAAATTTCAAACCGTTTCAAAAAGTACTTACATTTAAAAGATTTAATCTGAAACGTCATAAGCATTAAAAAGTCATTAAATATTTATGTGCAAACTGTAGCTAGGCACAACTTAAGTTACCGTTTGTTTATTAAACTTCTACAGAATTCATTTTAAACTAACTGCTTTAAACTCTATAAACAAAAACAACAAACAGCATAAAAGTTTAAAACAACTTTTGCTATTATGTTTTTATTTTATTAAAAAATATACAAACAAAACGTTTAGAAGTAAATATTTACTAGAATATTAAACTGATAAATAATCCAAAATATTGGGGCTGCACCTTTTTTTCGTATACACCTAAAATTGTGTATTTGTAAAGTTTACGGTTTATACAAAATAAAGATTGAAGTAAAATGTCAAATAAAATGTTTTATTTTTAGAACAGCTCAATAAAAATTTACTTCAAAAAACAAATCTACTAGTGTAAATTCAAACTTATCAAAATTCTAAAATTTAATTAATATTTCAATGCATTTGTGTCGAATACTAAAGATTTTACTTGTCGAAATTACACTTAAAAGGTTTTAGACTTTATTCAAGTTTTAAAAGTTAACATTAAAGATTCAATTTACAACTAATAGTGATAACTCGTATCAATTAAATTAAGTATACTATTTTTTTTTGAAGTTCAACATATTGACTTTTTAATTTATTGTATTAGATCCTCCTTATCTGAGTTATAACATAATTAAACTAATTAAAACTTAACAAAGATAAATTTAGTACAATATGTTTCTTTCCTATACTATATTACACATTTTGTAAAGTTTCTATTATCAAATCAAACATGTATTTTAATAACAGCTTTTTAACTTTCCTTAAAAAAATGTTTAAAAAGAAAATTGCTTTAGAAACTATTGAAGGAATGTGAAACTTTTTAAAATTTTTAGTTATGGTAAATAACTTTGACAGACAAAAAAGTGCTTTAGAATAAATTTAATTTGCACATTTTACCTTTCATTTTTGAATTAATGATAAAAAAAACTTTTGAAAAGTATGATTCTTATTTACTAAAAACTGAAACAAAAGTTTTCTTTTATAAAGTACTAAACTATAAAAATAAAAACATTAATTTTGTAATCCAATGAAGTTAGTAAAAATTATGTTGTGAAAGGTAACTTTAGCACATTGAGTAAAAACTGTTGTTAATTTCACAAGTGCAGTTTAATGTGAATATTACAATTTACAACATATTATTTACAAGTTAGTTTTTAAAATTATACTTATAGTTGTTATATATCTGATTATAAAAGTATAAAGTATAGTAAACTTTCAAAAGCTTTGTGTTTTAACAGCATTATTTAAAAACAAGTTTTCTTTATTAACACCAGTTTTGTATACTTTATCTCTGCTTTTTACATATCTAATCAGCTTCCTAAAGTTTATTTTTACAAAGACTTTACATTCATTACATATACTTTTTTTTGTAGGAAACTCAAAATATACAATTTAATACACTGTTTTTAATTAGTGCAGTTCTATACCAAAATAGTTCAAAGTATTAAAATTCAAGTCCTAATCTAACATAGCTTGAAATAGTTTATTACAAAATCAAAAATCTGAATTTAAAGAAAACTACTTATGCTTTGTACTTGTATGATTACAGATACTCTAAAATAAGTGTTAAGATGCTTTTTTTTATAACTTACCCTATTCATGTGTAAAATTTCTAATTCATTTTTGAATATCTTTAGCCTGTAAATCAATTTTAAAAAGTGTTAGATTTAGCAATAAAACTCAAATAGTTGTCAGGCTACAAATAATAAAACACTTTTTTAGTTGCTCATGCGCCACAAAAATTTTAGTAAAATAATTGTGCTTAAAACAAAGCTTAACTAATGAACAAAAAACTTAATACTAAGTTTAAAATTTACTACAAGCACATCTTTACAAACCTGCAAGAAACTTACAGCTTAAACTTTAAAAAACGTGTTATAAATCATAGGATATTGAACTAGCAGTTTAAAGTTTACTTTAGCACACATCCATCTGCTCAAGCGGAAGTGTTTTATGCCCACTTTCTTCTATCAAACATTAGTGGTTTTCTTATTTAAGTAAAACAACTATTTTTAGATAACTATTTAGACGGAGTGATTGATTAATGTGTTTGGTGAAAATATGTATCTAAAGGGTAAGGTCTTTTGAATGTAGCTCGTTACAACTGTAAATATTTTATTTAAAACAGAATAAAGTGAGCTATAACATAAAAATGCGCACATTTTTTACTATACAGTATACAATGTATGTTTTTGTTGACGGTAAGTAATTTTTATGTTTAACTTTAATATAGGTAGAACAATGTAAACTTGTTATTTGAACACAGTGTTTTAATGATACAGTGGAAAATCATTAGATTATGTTTTTACTTAGTTGTAAAACATTACACACTTTTGTAGATACATTCCAACGGGAAAACAAAATAGTTTTATGCAGAAAATATTTTTGTAGTTTTGTTGTGTTTACAGCGAAATTTATGTAAAGAACTTGTTATTTGTGCTAATATGTTAATAAATATTTAAATGTAATGTGTTATCACATCAAAAAAAAAAACTTGTTTTTTGCTATTATAATAAATTTATAAGATTTTGTTTTGGTTAAAAAGTATAACTGTTGATAAAATGCTATTGTTCAGTAAGCTTACCTAGATTTAAAAGTACAACTTTAGTGATTATGATCTAAAAGAAAAACTTAAAATAACTTCTATAAATAAACTCATATAGATGTTTAACTACATCAAGTATTTTAACTAAATATAAAGTGTCAAATTTAACATATTTTTGTATTACACACAATTTAATAAAGGGCACCAATTTACGTGATTGTATATTAATTTATTATACTCGGACATTTTTACTACTTTTCGTTAAAAGAAATTTTTTAATAAAAAAAAATGTTTGAAAAAGTTTTTAAAGCAAAACTTTTAAAGTTATTTATAAAAAATTCAAAAAACAAAGACAAATTCCATCCCTTTTTTAGTCGTTAATAAATTGTTGTCAATAACTGTTTCATGTTCGAAAAAAAAACTTTATATTAAAACAACGTAGTATAGTTGCATTCGTTCAAAGTATTTTACGTTTAGAATTAGTTAGATAAATTTAAGAAAAAAATATGATTTGAAAAAAAAATATTTTTTTATATCAGAATTAACTTCATTTTGATAAACTTTTCAATTTTTTATTAAACTTGTAAAGTTTTAAAATGAGCTTTGCTGCTTTGAGATGTTAAATTGTTTTTGTGATACAAACAAACATATTTTGATGACGACTTTAAAAACAACTAATCCAATATTCTTCTTAAACTTGTGTTGATGTGTTTTCAATTCTTGTTTCATTGTATTTTTTTTTCTATTTTTTTGAAATAACAACTTATAATATTTAAAATTTAATTTTAAAATTAGATGTAAGAAACAGACTAAAAATGAAATATTTTTTTCGATAAAATCTAGAGTAACGAAAAACACTAATACAATATCTAAACTTTAATATTTTAAATAAGCATAGAACACGTAAAATTTTGAAAATCATCTGTAAAAGTTTTATTTAAACAAAACAAACTGCTCCTTTCGTATAATAATATTTTAATAAAACAACTTTTAGGCTTGAAAGTATAAAGAAATGCATACGATACTAATAGTCAAAAAAGATCTCACGATGAAGTTTTTAATTTTTTATTTAACTTATCATAACATTCTGAGGTACAAATAGCTATAAATTATCATTTAATTATATGGTGTATTTAGCTGTTAAACTGGATTTTGTACGTAAACAATAAAAAAAAAAGCTTCGAAATTGATTCTAATTAAAACTATGTATATAGAATTTTTATAAAGTTATTAAGTAAATATACTGATTTATCATTTAAGCCAAAAATTGTAACACAACTCAACTATATTGTTTTACTGTACAAAACGAATTTACTTAAAATACATAACAAAGTATTATAATGTTAAAAGTATTAAGTAACTAACCCTTAATGACATGTAAACAAAACTTATGTAAGGTATGCGACTCGATGCGACTCTTTTCACTTGGTGCACCCAAGTCCTTGAACCAAAATTTATTTGAGCATACTTTTTTTTCGTTTTTGTTCAATAAACTTCTAAATAACTTGTTTATATTTTGCTAGCTCGACAGGAAATTTACTTTACATTAAACAAAATATTAAAAAGTTTACTCATCTACCTAAGAATTACTAAAGATTAATCAAAATATTTTAAACATATGTTAACTCAACAAAAACAAGCTAAAATTAAAACTCTGTTTTAGAAAAAAGTATGATCTATTAAAACAACATATATAAATTTGATAGAAAAGTTCACCTAAATGATATGAGTACTTCTAGCAAATTAAGTTGTTAGCTTTTGTTAAGTTTCAATCACTGTGACACTGTTCTATATTTTTAAACAAAAAAATACTGTGTATTTGTAAAGTTTTTGACTTTTGTTTTCTAAAGTTCTGAACTAAATTTTTAAAACAATTTTTTACTAAAATAAATTTAATTCAGTTACAAAGATAAAAATACTCACTATTTCACACCCTTAAGCTGTTTTTAATACTATACTAATTAAAGTCGTTTGCTTTCAAGTTGATTAAATTATGTTACTGTTAAATATTTTAATTCACTATGTAACGATTCGGATCAAATCGATTATTAATCCTTTTAATCTACAAAGTGCTGTTCAAACAGCAGATTAAAAATAATCATATGTTCCGATTTGGCCAAGCTTACTTAAACTTTGAAAAATATATAATGAAGTTTACATGAAAGTTATTCGAAGTGTTCTTAACAAAGCTCGTTTTATTTCAAAACTTCAAATTCTTAAATTTGCTATACTTATCAATAACTTTTTGTCAAACTTATGCTTTAAAACTTAGTTTACTTTTAGGATGATTTAATTAATAGAAAAAAAAGCCTGTTTATTTAAAACAAATTATTATTTTATATGTTTTAGAAATAACAGTAGAATAGAATAACTGCAAGAATAACATCACGACAAACTTTATTCAACTCCAAAAATTATTACATCTTACCTCTAAAGTATTTTGTCTTCACCTTTAAAAGTCAAAAAAACAGATAAAGAAATGTGTAAGTAAATCTTTTACTTCAAAAACACTTTGATGTCGAATAATTAAATTACTTGACTCACAAATTTAATCAATGTTCCATAAAATGATATAATTTTGTTTACATGCTAATGATTTACTTTTAATTATGTTCGATTACAAGTTTTGTAAAGAAAATTAATATTTTTTATTTAAAAATAGTTGAAGTTGTTTAGGGCTTTTGTAAAATAAAGGAAAAAATAAACTATTTTTATACAAAAAATTTGACAACTAATCATTCTTTAGTACTTAATAAGTCATTTTATCGTTTTAATATGTTTATAACAACCAATGTTTTTGTACAACTAATATTACTATATTCAAAAGTTATAGCCGTATATTCAAAGATATTTAATTAAGCTTCACTGTTTAACTTTTGCAAAACTATTTTAATACTTTATCAATTATAATACATTGATGCTGATTGATAATTGTATAAATGTTATAATTGATTGATTTATACTTAACTGTGCTTGTATAAAAAGTATAACTGAACAACAGGTTTTGAAATACTTAAATGCTTATCAATAAAACTAAAAAATACTTTGTAAAACATTTGTTTTTCTAATTAACTTTAATGTAATAGTAAGAGGCAATTCTTTTAAATTTACATAGTTTAATATTGTAAAAGTTTTAAGTTTTATTAACTATAAAGCACAAAAACATGCAGTCGTAGATGTAACTGCAATAGTAAGTTACTTTAATGTCAATTTTAATTGTGCTTTTTGTTTGAGTTCAATCAGGTTTACTCTCTGCTTTACATTTTTTAAGAAGAGTACAATTTATGTGTGATAAGCGTTTATATCCATATCTTAAACTTTTGTGTGTATTAAAAAATTGTAGCAGTTTTGTTCAGTCCAATTATTTATGCGTATTGAAATGTTGCTAAAACTGTTTTAACGTAAAACTACACGTAAAAAAAATAAAACTTTTTTAAACAAATCGGTTACTTTACAACACAAGTAATCATTAATCATTGTTATTCAAAGTTATCTTCACCATCAATCTCTAAATAACTTTAAATATATTTTATTAGTGTAATGACTACAACCAAAACATAACAAGTACAAGTTTATCTTTAAACTGAAATTACAAACTATTTGCTACATTTTAAGCTCAAAACGACCAAAAAGTAACAGTTATTTCTGTTGTTTGACTTATCAACATGTAGTTGCCTTATTTGTAACTAAATAGTTCTGAACATTTGCATCGGTAATGATACGTTACTTTAAACGCGCAAATGTTTCTGCATTGTATTACATTTAACTGAATAGAAACATTTTTACTGGTCTTTTGTGCGTAGGATGCTATTTAGATTAAGTTTAATTGTTGCGGAAGCGTTTAGTAGCATAGCTGCTAACATTTTTTGCATTAAAATAAACGTAACGTTGTCGGTAATGTATATTTTAAATGTTTTAGCTAATCTTATAAATGCATGTTAAAACTTTTTTTGAAATAAGTTTATATTTGAAAACAACAACAAACTAAGCCATAAAACGAAATTAAATACAAAATTTAGTCTATTATAAATTGTCCTGCATTTCATTATTAACTAAAATTATAAAACATTCAGATCGATTCTCTTCATGGTTTTTAGCCTTGCCGGTGATTAACATAAGTTGTTTTGTTACTGTTAGTATCAAGTCACTTTTTAAAACTGATGAAGCTTTATACATACTTGATTGTTTTTTATTGTTTATTGTGTTATTTGTTTTAAAAGGTTCTTATTATATTATTAGCTATTTTTTACAATAAAAATGAACAAATTACGAAACGCATTGTACTGATTTTTATATCGTACAAACGTTTTTGAGTTTACACTTACTTACATACTTTTTATATTTTTCAGTTTTATTCTTTTAAGTATCTGAATCTGATATCTTATTTACACTTTAAATTATTTAATAATACTAAAATTATTTTTTAACCGGTAACAACGTAAAAACACTTCATGTGTTATTTTTAGTTTCTAAATAACAAGTGTCTGATTTTAAACTTTGTAAGCTTTAATCATTAAAAAATAATATAGATAAGTAGTTTTTTTATTTAGTTTTACAAATTTAAGGAAGTTTATGTTTGAATACATTATAGCTTATCAAAATCCATGGTAATTTTAATCAATTCTTAGTGTTTGTTTATTAAAAATATACACAAATTTTCATTATTTGAATAAAACAAATATCATGTACCTATACTATTATGTTTTTGAAGCAGTTGCATAAAGATGTTTTTGTACCCACTGTTTTTTGTTTTATATTTAAACATATGTTGTTTAAAAAAATGTACCTTATTAATTGGAGCATTAATTTTGATTAAAAAAATATTAATTTTTTTTTGTAATAGTATGTAATTTTAAGTGTAAATCTACAATAAAAAATTTCTTATAATTAGTTTTGAGTTTGTTTATAACTAGCAAGCACAAAACAGCAAGTTAAAACTAAAATATTGTTTATTGCAACCTTTTGTTTTGAAAAAAGAACTTTATTTTTATGTAAACGATTTAATCTAATCAATTTAAAGCGTTAAAACATACAAAATTGCTTTTAATTATTAATAAAAGGTAATTAATTTTTAAATAAAATTAAACTTGCGTAGTGTAAGTAATAAATAATATATAACGTTTTTTTCGTTAAAATCTGAAAAGCTTTTGCATATAAAAAATAAGGTTTTACTTTTTTTATTGTACTAAGAAAAAGACTGAAGAAGTAAAATACATATATAAAAATTGTCTTCAAATATAAAACCAAACCTTTAAGCAAAATATCCTGAAGAAAAACATAGGCATGTTTAAGAATGTACCTTATTGTTTAATTTTAATGTTTACTTTGGTTAGATAATTTTTTCTATATTAAGACTAAAATTTTAGTGTGTAATTGTCAAACTTTAAAAAACTAACTGTTTTAATTTTTATCAACAAACTAACCATGTGATTACATTTAATAGTTAAATTAATACTTAATTATAACTTTTTCTACCTTTAATTATGTTACGGTTTCAACAATAAACTATAAGTATGTATTTATTAATTTTCAGTTGTTTAGATTTATTATTTTATGTCAAGTGTTTTTCTATTTCACGTTTGAATCTCAACAGTGTTAAAATATTTGAAGATTATCATAGTTAGAGGTATAACTATTCAACTAACGTAAGTTACTGTAAAACTTTTTAATACCTTTTTATTATTCTTCATTATCGGTCATCTTGAAGTTATATTTACTAATTAAAATTTGCTGTTTCATTTTTGTAATGCCAGAAGTTTTTTTAATAATTTTTAATTAAATAAAAAACTAACTTGTCACACTAAGGTAATTTAAGTGAAATAATAAAAAAAGGTATCAATTTAAAATATTAAGCTTTTTTTATTAGAAATATATATTTATTTATTACAACTGTTGTTCAGATTGTTTTATTTAAAATTTAGATTTGATAAGAATTTATTTATTTCCGAAATTAAACAAAGAATTATAATATTCTTAAACAAATTTTAGTAAAATCTGTTAGCCCAACTTAAAAAATATATAAAAGGACTGTTAGCGTTAAATGAGATTTAAATGCTATTTATTGTAAAAAGCTTAAAAACGTTTATTATTTATTTCTATGATAAATTCAAAAAAAAAAAAGCACAAATCATAAAGTTTAAGTTTACTGAAACATTTTTAAGTTCAAGATATTTTTTACATTAAGGTTAATTGACAGTTTATCTAATTTAAACAGCTTACTAACAATTTAGTATACTTACATTTAAGTATTTAAAATTAGCATGTTTTAGAAACTAAAAACTCTTCAGTGCAAAATGTTACATCGAAGTTAAACATGTTTAATTTTTTGATAAAACCGATTGTTTTGTCTTGTAATAGTAACTTTTAAATGATAAATGTCTTTCGTACATTTTATAAGTTCTTTCTTTATCTTGAAGCAAAGCAACTTTAATTCTATGCAAATATTTCATTTATAAAGCTCGCGGCAATAACAATTAAATTTTTTTTTGTTGTTATGATTTGTACACAAAAAAATAATTTTTTAAAAGATGCAACTAAGGCGGTGGTTTGTCAAATTATTAAAATAAAACACTTTAAATTTAAAAAAATGTAAGTTATGTCAATTAAAATAAAACTGTAAAAATCAATTCCAAAATCATATCTGGCTAACCATTAAGTTTTATCTTTCTTTAAAACAGATGATTAAATGTTCTATAAGACAGAATAAAGTTAATTAAACCTTTTTAATATTCGAATACACAAGAGTAAAAAAAATCGGAAATAGAATATAAAACAAAATTAATTTCATAAAATTTTTAGCAAAACACATCTATAATAAAACAAATTATTAAAAAAAAAGTTTATCAATTCTTAAAGGAAGTTCTAAGTGATAAACTTTCTGTAATACAAAAATATATTTGTTTTTATAAATTTTAAGTCTTCATAATTAAATATTGTAATCAAAATATTAGACAACAAAATGTTCGTTATTGTTAAACTTGTTTGTAAACGATTTAATACATAACATAAATCAATTGAAAACAAATTTTTACCTAAACATTTTTCTATATCAGTTCAAAAAAAAAACTCGTATTTGACATTTACATTTTTGTATATACTAAACAAATAAAAGTATGTAGTTGTAAATATTTACAGTAAAAAAAAAAACGATTCTTAATTTTGTTAACAAAACAACTAGAACGTAAAATTTTTGTCAAAACAAGAAAAATATGCTTGTATTTAGTTTAAGTTTTTACTTATTACTTCTTTGATACAGTTTTTCTAAAAAAGTAAAAAACTTATATTTATCTATGCTCTAAGTTAAAGTGTTTCTTCTTTTTAGAATTTTTTTATTATTGTTTATATTAGCTTTTATTGTAAGGGCTCAAAATTTAAACTAAATTAATTAAGTCACCCTTTAACTTTAATCAATATTTCAGCTTTTTTTTACTATAAAAAATAAACATAAAGCTACAGTGTTTAGGTATTTAGTTATGATTATCTGCTTTAAAAAAGCAGCTTGATTAAACCATGTAAAAGGAATAATATTTACACACACATACACTTGTATACATTTTATAAATTACTGCAGACTTGAAAGTCTTATATCAGTAAAAATTATTAAGGCTAAACATAATGTAATATGTTACTAATTTTAAAGTATTTTCATGTACGAGTGTTCTGAGATATATTTTTAGGATAAAGTTTTATGCTTTTTTACACTTAGTTAACAATTTTCTTGTTAAACATTAGGTTTTCTGCTAACACAGTGTTTAGCTACACATTCTTAAACCTTTGCGATCAGTTTCTGCGTGTTGTAGCAATTTATTTATCAACAGTGTTTTAACTTTAAATTTTATTTTAATTTTATACAAAATGTAGTAATTAACAAATCAATTGGTTTATTTTGAAGCTAACTTAAATTATTTATTTACTACAACCGATCTATATACCACTGAAAAAATAGTTTAATTTTCTATCAAAAAAACATTTTTTTTTTACTTTTGTTTTTGAGTTCATAAATTTTGGTCCATAACTAAAACAACTAAAATTAATTTTATTTTTTAATATTTGTTATATAATTCAGGCAATTTTGAGCTTCACTGGTTTACCAAACTATGATACTAAAAAAAATATTTTTTGAATATTTTTATTGAATTTTAGTATTTTTTAAATACTTAAAAATGATTAATTTATTTTTTTACATAAATTTAAGAATAAAAACGAATATAGTTAAAGGAGTATTTTTGAAAAATAACTCAGAAATATTAAAACTTGCTATATTTAATTAAATAATTTTTATAGTTTAGTTTAGAATTTTGTACTACTTAATACGAAAATAATTTTGATTTAAAAATATTATTTATAAAAAACTTAAATGGTATAATGAACTGAACCATTTTGATTTGGATAAAATTAATACATTCGTATAGAAAATTTTAACATTAAAAAACAATAAAAGCTTTCATTAGTAAAATCATAAAAATGTAAATAAATTATATAGTACAGCAGGAAAGTGAAAATAAATAAAATTATTTAACACTGAGGATTGGAACGACATTAATTTAAAGCAATAAAAACGTTTGAAAAACATTTATCAATAAATTATTAATTTTAATAATTAATAATCAATAAAATTAGCACATTTAAAGGGCCACTATTTATTAAAGAAATTAGAAAATAAAAGTAAACGTAATTGACTTGGATATAATATTAAGAATTCACATTCTAATAAACAAATGCTTAATGATTTTAGTAGATAGTTGCATAATAAAAAAAAAAGTGCTATGTCAAAAGAGTTTAAAGAATATATAGTAAAAAACTCAATAACGAAACAAGTATTGTTTTCATTAGATATTAACTTGATTCTTTTGTTTGAAAAAAAAGTACAATATTATTATTAAGACAGTGAAATAAATATCTTTTTTTTATTTATTAATCACTTTTTGATATGTGGTTCAAATGATTATATAAAAAGTTAAAGTTTTCAGAATATAACTTGTATTGTGACCATGTTTCTGAGTTGATCACTTAAATCAGTTTTCTCAACATAAGTGTTTCCAAAAACTTTTATTCCGCACTTTAAGGAAATAAAAATCTAAGGCTTCCTTTGTCGAAATTTCTTAGAAAACTATTATTATCTAAGCCTAAGAAATTTTTTATTGATCGTCATCCTCAACTCAAAAGATCTAGTGTAATTTTCAAATTTAGGCCTCATGGCCCCTTTACTACTACTTAAAATTATCCTACAGCTTTTATCATTGTTTCATTTGATACAAAAATTCCACCGCTACACACACCTTCCCATCACACCTTCATTTCTTCGTACGAACTTTCAATCGGCGGTTTCTCGGTCAAAACTCCTTTGGTGAAGTCGGGATGATTCTTGTGTGGGAAGAGGGGCAGCTTGGAATACCTCCACACGAAGAAGTAGCAGCAGCACAGGCAGAAGACGAGCAGGGCGGCGACCATGTATATGAAGTTTCTTGAGTACTTTTCACGAGGTGTGCCCAGTTCGTTCTCACTTGTTGAGGTGTCAGTGTTTGTTTCTCTGTCTTCATCTGCATTTTCAACAGGTCTCGGCGTCTGAGTTGGAACCACATCTTTTGAGGTGCTTTTTACTGGCGTGTTGGTATTATTTTTATCAACATCTGTTTTGAAACTTAAGCCGTTGAGTAATTTTCTATTCTTGGTAGTCATTACTAAAGTATTTGAAATTGTACTAGTTGTTACGACTTCTGAAGTTCGGTCTTTCGAAATAGTGTTATTTCTTTCAATAGGAGCGCTTGTAAGTTGACTTGTGGTGACTGTTGGGTTGACTTCAGTCTGCTTAGCATTATTATCACCTTTTCTTGTTTCTATATTGTCGTCAGCCTTACTTGTTGTAAACTTTGTTTTGTTTAACACTTCAGACAATGTAGTTGCTTCTGAATAGTTTTCAGTTGTAGAATTACCATTTTCAATTAGCACACCTTCAGCAGTGATGAATATTTCTGAAATTAAAAGTAGCTGAACATTTAAATAAATTTTATTTTATTATTAAACTCTTATTTCCTTTAGCGTTATATTAGTTTTCTTAGCTTTAAACACCATTTTATTTGCTAAGTTTTCAAAAACTTTCGGTAATTAATTGTAACAATAACCTATGTTTGTGTTTCAAAGATAACTTAAAAATTATACTTACTCTGTTGCTTAATATGTTCAGGAACGCTATAATCCAATTTTGTTCTATTGAGAGTGCCATAACCTTTAAAAAATATATTGTTATTTACATTGAGCTATACTATCTATAACATAAGTTAGTTGTTTTATAACTATTTTAATTATATACAGTTTGTTTTTTTTTTTTTAAATTGACAAAAATTAAAAAAAAACGCATTGCTATTTGCGTCACATAATATTTTTATGAATAGTTTTAATTTTTAAGTTTATTTACGTTTTGTTTACGGTCCCCATACGAATTTCACTAACTTTTGAAACTTTATTATTTTGTTAAAAGTACCTACAACAGCTTTCTAACAAATAAGTGCTTTTATAAAAAGCTTCAATTATGGACTTACCAAATCAAAAACAATTTATTATGTATAAGCTTCATAAAGACTCGTTTTTAATAAAATTTATCGTAAACTTTTGTTTAAATAGTAGTAAAATAATGATGGTGCTGAGTTTTGCAAAGCTTTTACCCAACTAAAATAAGATGCTCTACAGACATTACAAAATACCAAAAGTGCAAACTAACAATAAGTTTCAGTGGATAAGTTTAGAAACTGAGGCCTGAAAGTGTGATAGTTTTTAGCAAAACAAATAGCAGCGTTTCTATCGCAATTGCACAATGCCTTCGCATGAGTGTCGTCAGCTGTATGAAATCAAATTGACAATATTGAACAAACGTTGAAAATGAGGTGGATAAAAAATTAATTTATTGTAAAAAAAACTACATGTGTTGTATATTAAGTCGATTCTTTTTTAGTTGAAAGTTATAAAATTACCCTAAATTACCTAAAATTTAATTAAGTCGAAAAGTGTAGGATCTTGTTTCACTAGTGTTTTATCTTAACCACAAACCGGAATTATCAAAACAACAAACTATGGCAGAGGATGGTTCCGTTCGTGCATTCGTTTTTGTATCCGACCAGCATGTTGGATGTTTTTTCGTGGATGTAGTTGACGAACCTGCCCCACAACCCGCTTGGTTCGCGCTTTTCCGTGTTCGCTCTTGCGTAACAAGCGTCATGGGTCTTGCAACAACTGTAGTGTTTGTATTTTTTTTTCGACAATTTAATTATTATTTGACAAATTGTTTTTATTTTTCGGTTTCTAAAACACCGCAATTTGTTGTCTGACTGCAAATGTTTCTAGTGATGTTTTATCAGTTATAGTTAACATATTAAAAGTTTGATAACTGTGTGATTTTCAAAATGCACTGCGGATATAGTGGGTTGCATTTTGTTTTGATTTGCATATATACTATAAAAAAACTTTTTCTGCTAAGAATAACTCTTTTATTTTAATTTAAACATAATATATACAAGTAAATAAAAAATTACTTCTTTGTTAGACTTTTTTGTGATAAAAAATTCTTATTAGTCTTGTGCGCACAGTGAATTAACTTAAGTAGGAAACTGTTCAGACTTTTCAACTTATACAATAAAACTTATACGATAAACTAGTTACATGAACAACTTAAAATAACTTTTACGCATTTATAGTCATTAAACAAATCTAAGTAGATTATTTGTACAACAAAGTTAAAACAAAACTAAACAATTTCTACTAAGTTAACGTGATATCAAACTTGTTTGTAAATATAACATTATGAAAAAAATATTTCGTTTTAAGTTAAGTCTGCTGCATTTAAGTATACTTTGCTTGATTGTGGTTCATTTTATGTAACTCAAAATCTGTTTATAAATATATTTGATTAATGATAAAAACAAATAAATAAAACTTTGGCTGTAAACTGCATCAAAATTTTATAAAAGTCTTAACTTATTGTTTTAACAAACGTTAGCAAGTAAATTACTTTTTTATTTAGTTTAAACTGGATTAAAATCAATTTTGTAGTCAAATTTTTTTTAGATTAAACATTAAAAAACATTAAAATTCCAACGATTAAAAAAATAAATGTAAGGTCGTTAAAACTCTGTTAAGTTTTTGGTCCAGTTTAAACAAACAGTTAGAAAATAATAAAACGTATTTAATAAAAGCAACAATACTAAGCTTTACCGATAATCTTTTAAAAACGATCAGTCTTTTTTTTATCACTAATATCTGTTTGTAAGGTTTAAACTTAGTATATTACGCACGAGTTTGTTTCATCAGTATTTTTTATAATTTTATCAAAAGCTCTAAAGTACAATTTTACGCGTTGTTAGCACAACAATGCAATTTTATAAATGTAGATTTCGAACCCACGCGACGCTTTGAGCTGATGGTTTAATAATTCGCTATTACTAGCTTAAAAATCGATTACCAGTTTCATTATTACCGTAATCGTATCTGCAAGCCTTAACTGTGAACTGTGCATTCGATTTTAGCTACTGGCAAATGTTTTGGCAAATGTTTTTACTTTTAAAGTTTATGTTAAGCTACTTAACCATAAACTTTGCATTAAACTTTTGATAAAGTGCTCATTTTTTTAAAATAACTACTTCACAGAGCTCAACGTTAGAGTGATAATTTGAACTTTTTTTAACAAAAAGAAAAACGAATTAGTAACTTTTCAACAGAAAATAAATCTTTAAAATCAAATAAATCTAAATTATAGTTTAGCTGTCTACCTTAAATACTTTAAAATAATTTTAAAATTACGTTCTGTCAACTTATGACATAAAAAACTCAGTAGATTAAAATTTGAATAATAAATTAAGTTACTAAGTAAGTTTATTGTATTGAAAACGTTAGACTTTAACTATATTTAGCTTATAAAGGGGATTATTTTAACAAGTAATCTAAGAACTTTTTTGAACGAAGTTAAACACTGATATAAAGTTTTGCTTATCTAAAATTAAAATATGCTTCACTTACAAACTTACAATTAAAGATTAAAAAATGAATAGTAATGCTTAGTTAATTAAAGACATTAATATTTTGATAAAAAATATTAATTAATTTTTTAAGTTTAGTAAAAACTGTAACAGTGTAAATTATACTTTAAGTACAATATAAAACTAGTTAGAACGAGCGTACTAAAATAAAAAAACATAACAAACTCAAAAAATACTACAATGTTAAGTGCTTTAAAAAAAACACTTGTTAATTATAAACTAAACTATTTAAACTTTATTTATACAAACAAACTTGTCAGTTTCATCGATGGGTATTCCGTCACCGCTGGGGCCGCAAAAGCAGCCGTAGGTGGCGTAACTGGCCAGAACGTCCACTTCCCAATTGTAACACTTGATGGCGGTGTGGAAACCCAACATGGACCTCCTTTTGCGCGAATGTTCCTCATCTGAGGGAAAATTCCCCCCTGTGAGAAAAAAAAAGTGGTTTCTTTCATTGTTGGCTAGAAACGTAAGAAACGTACACATAAATTTTTAACTTCTAATAAGTCTGGGTATATTAAATAACAAGTTCGAAATAAGAAATAAACGTGTAGTTTTATAGAAATGTTATTTTTGTTAGTTATAATAGTATGTATATATTAAAGCTTTAACTTTTAATAAATATTTTAACAAATAAATTGACTATCACAGAATGCAATGTAGGCTGTCACTATTGCAATTTGAGTCTTACAAAAAGTTTTAATTGTTTCACCTCATTAAGTAATTAATAACTTAAACCTTAAAAGTGAGAAGTACTGCACTGTTTTATAAGTTTAAAAACTATTATAAAAAGTTACTGGGGAAATTAAGATGAACTACAAGCTGTTAAAATTATTTTACAAACAAGAATAAAGTTGTTGATTGCTATTCTTTTTTAAATTATATAAAAAATTATTTTAAATGAAAAACTATTGAATTTAATACTTTTAAATCCTGATAAATTTATATGATTAATTATAAAAGTTTTTCAATTAAACAAAACTATGTACTTCTCCATGAATTTCTTAATTTTCTACGTCATAAAAGGCTAAGTTTACTTTCTTATTAACATTTAGATGTAAAAGTAGCAACTGTTTTTTTAAATTAAAGCAAGTTATTTTGTTAGTTAATACTGTATACTTTATGTGGTAAATGCTTTGTATTTAGTAAAACTGTTTCATTAAAAATCATGACTTTTAGTTTTATGTCAGTAGTTGTTGTTATACAAAAAACAATAAGGTTTTATTCTACTTTAAACAGTGTTTCAAAATTTCTACATACTTAAGAGTAGTTTTAAACGACAGACTAATTTGCTAAAATACATTAACTGTCAAAGCTTAGTAACAGTAACCTAGAAATCTAATTTATAAAATTAACGAGAAAAACTTTTTTAAATACTGAATAGTTAATGATAAACCAACAATAAAATTTTATTGAAATTAAAGTATGCAAATTGCGTATTTAATGCTATGTTAAACATTTCAAAATTAACTACTTAAAATAACTAATACCAAAGTTTTCATACATTTTTACCTTAATACTTTCGTTTTAAAATTAAATAAAAGTTTACGTACTAATAAAATAACTAACCGTTGTATGCAAATGATCCCAAAATGAAAATGGATATATATATCCAGACAATGGAAAACATTATTAAACTCATAATAAATGTAAACGTCTGTAAAAATAAAAGTTTATAACTGTGTTAAACAAAACTCAAGCAGATACTGCTAAACAAGTTAAAATGTTTGTTTTTAACTAAAACAAAAACGCAACCAAAAAAAAAAACTTGTGCAAAAAGATTAAGTGCTTAAAAAGCAAATTTTATACATAAGTGTTGATTTTAGCTCAAAGTTTTTTAGTTTTTGTATGATTCATCTCCTAATTATATTTACCAAAAACTAAGTTAAATTGTTTAACTCCAAAGTTTAGCTAATAATGTTCTAATAGTTGTAAATGATAATAAATACCCTTTCTAGCATACAGTATGCGAAATTGAAGCTTTGAAGAAACTGTTCTATACCAACAATATAACTTTTTTATTACTTAAATTTAAAAAACGTAATATTAAGAGGTAACTTGATAAAATTTGTATTAGAGAATAAACCATTATACATAATTTGAAAATTGAGTAGTACTTAAATTAAAATTGATGAAACTTATAAGAAAATATGTTGGTATTACATTTTACTGAAAGTAATTTTTAAAACTTTATACAATAACTTATATTAGGAGTTTTGTGCATCCTAAACTAAAAATTTAAGTTTATGTAATCAAACTCTTTCATTTGTAAGTATTTTTTTGAAAACTAGCAACATTTAACTCATACTTAATAAACGATAAAACACAGTTTGTATTTGTATTATAGTTTTCTTCTATATGTTAAGTCTCTTTTAACAATTAAGTTTTTAAACAATTTGTCCTTCTAAAGTGTGTTAAAGTTAACAAAATAAAATTCAGAAGTTCTAAAATTATAACAAGTAAGTGTGTTTTTTAAATCACAACATTATAGCTACTAAACATTTTTACATCGTCTTCTAAACAAGAAAAAGTAATTAAAACACTTCGCTAAAACATACTAGCTATAGTTTAACATATATTTCAAAACAAACTTCTACTTAAACTATTGCGCCTGCAACAGCTTTTTTTTTTTTAATAATTTTTATGACTCAAGGTGAAATTTTGTTACTTCCTTTAAGACTTTGATGTCAACTAATTAAAATATCTCGTTAACATGATACACTACATGGTTCATAAAACTTACATTTTCCACCTTTGTACATAGTAAAACTTTTAACTTTTTTTTTTGTTTTAAGTTCCAATATTTTGTTCTATATTAAAAAAAAACTTAAACTATTTTTCAGACTTCACAATTTAAACTTTATTACTCAAATCACTAATATATAGTTAGACTCAGTAAACTTATTTTTAATAAGCCAATAGTCATAACTTAGAAAAAAGCTTTTAGTAAGTTATTGAGTGTTCTCTTTTTCTCGATAAAGGCTTTATGTCTCAAACCTTGGTTACTTTATTTATTTTCTGATGTTTACTATTTAAATATTATATTTTACATTAAGCCTTACAAGTTTCATATTTATAAAACTTTATTGCAGCTGATTATATTATAAGTAGCAGATAGTATCTTACATATATTTTTTAAGCATTAAAAATAATACAAGAGTATTGGTCTAAATTATTAAAAAAAAATTTTTTTGAAACTTTTTTAGAAAATCATATACTTTGGTTTTAAGATGATAAAACCTTCGAGTTAACAAAGCGTTTCAACACCTTAAAAAATCTCTAATTTACTTAAAACATAGTTTTTAATTTGTATTTATTTAGTTGTACAAAGTTTGTTCTGAATTAAACAATTTTCTAACTTTTGTTATCGTATTGTGTATACTGCTTTACAACAACAAAAAAACAAAAACATTGTAATTATTTATTTTTGAAATCTTTTATTGATTTCTTTTTGGGATGTTGTTAAGGTCAGGTGAAAATAATTTCTGAACGCACATATTTAAAAATTTAAACAAAGCTTAACAAAGTATGTAATTACTCTACAAATATTATAACTTAAAGTCGTTCAAATAATCTTTCAACTTTTCGAAAAATAACCTACTTAAACTGTTTTTTAAAGTTTTAAGTTTTAAGGGTTTAAAACTCATATTTTATGTAAACTTTAAGATGAGTTTGAACACTATTTGTATTATATATAGTTAAGGATAAAATAAGGTCTAGACTTTAAAATCTAAAAATCTGGTCTGAACATTATTTCATAAAGTTATTTACAAAACTTAAAACTTACTATTAAGTTCACTTTTCACAGATACACTGGAAAAACTTAAATTTATACTTTCTCTGGTTTAATATGTTTCAGTAGTGTTTTTGTTTATCTTAATTGATTAAAAAGATAGATTAGGTTAACAACTCTGAAGTTTGACTAATACGTTACTGTTTTTCCTAATATGATATAGTGATTATAACCACATGTAAATTTTAAATTGCAGTTTACTTGAAAAATAAGGGTGTTTTTACAATAAAAAAAAAAAGGTTTACTTTAATAAATTTTTGATTAAAAAATTAATTGATATATCTTGCAATAAAAAAGTTATTTATACTCATTACAAACCTTAATGCTTACTTTGATTAAAACAAAGTCGAACAAGTTGAATTACTAATTTGTATTATATTTATGCACTGCCTGCTTATCAAAACAAAAAGGTGTGAATATTTCAAATATTTTATTAAACTCTGATTGCTCGCGGCTGTTCGAGTTTTGAATATCTCAATCAACAATGAACCTCAGGTAAATACTTAGCTTATTAAAAATAACAACACTGTAAACAGTATGTAAACTGCGAAGTTTATTCAACTAAACACGCATTTGTTTCAAAATTCTTATGCAAAGATTTAGTGCTACACTGTTACTAAAGTTCAACGGGAAACTGTTGATGAATCAAACTTTTAATTTTTTTTAATTGTTAACATAGAAAACTAAACCTACAAACTATTTTAAAAGTTTTAATCTACTACAAACCTTTTTTAGATACTTGTAAACTAAATTTACTTTAATAATTTGCTATACCATTATGTTGGTTGTGACTTAAATTACTTATCAAAGTTTTCAAGTAAATTTAAAAAACTTTTGTTTTTAAACTTTAAATTTTTGTAATTTTCTCCTTAAATATTTAACCATGTGCTAATAAAAGTAGTAGTACACTGAAAATATTTAAGAATAAAAAGTTATGACAGCTTAATGAAAAATTTCACTATACTAACATCAAAAAATAATAGAAAGAATATTTGATGTTTACCAAAAGCAAAAAAAAATATAATAAAACATAAACTAATCGCACTGTAGCGAAACTAAAAGCGTTAGAAAACCATGTAAAGTTATTAGTATGCTTCAGCAACATAAAACAAATTATTTTGTACTAAAAAGGTCTCACTAAAGTAACACACCTTTTTAAATACATTTCATCGAGCTATTATCAACGATCTAAAAATCTTGTGAAAGTCTTTTACGGTAGCTGTTGTTTTTATCTGATATTTTCAGTTAAAATAATTAAGCATAAACTTTGCTTTAAATATTTCTAATTAATTAAAAAGCTCAATTGTTGTATATTAAAATTAGTTCTAATAACTATCAAAAATAAATGTTGTTGTACTTTATCTAGTTATAACAAAACGAACAAAAACAAATTGTGTTTTACTCAAATTTGATTTTAAATTACTGAAAAAAAATACTTCAAAATATTTAAAACAAGATTTTTCAAGTTATATTGAATAACTTTTTGTAAAGGTAAATGAAAGTTACACAAGTTTTTAAAAGTACCTTTTTGCTTATATCATATTTCCTTTTACCATGTATTTAAGGAACAATAACTTCTCAATCAATACAGTTTTAATCTTTACTTTTAACCGTAAATAGCTAACAATTTGCTTCTATCTTAATTGATGTTAATCTATTAAACTACGATCACATTTGAACAATAACAAATAGCACGTTAAGTTAGAATCAATTTGAAATTAGTTTACAGTTTTATAATCTTCTAGCTTAACAACTAATTTGAAATCTTTTGTTTACAACAAACTTTATGTAATGTATTAAGTTTTTAATCGTCGTTTCCTATCCCTTACTTAACTTTTCAAACTTTTAAGAAAATTTACATTAAATAAGTAGATACTTAAAAAGTGTAACATCAATTTAGTTACACATAATTTATGTTTAACTTGAAAGTTGTTATTAAACATACTTTTGTTTAAAATTAAAAAACAATTAAAACTCACTTATAAGTAGATTCAATTATCACTTTCTTGGAAAAAAATACTTTATACTTGCTTAGTTAAAGATTTTGGAATACTTTCAAAAGTTTAAAACTTTTAAATACAAACATTTTATTAAAGCAGTATAAAACAGCTTTAAACGTTAGTCATCTATTTTAAAACTGTACTAATTTCAATCAAAGAATCAAAACTACTAATTATAAAAAAAAAAAATATTACTAGCTCATTTACTAGCTCATTTATTTATTATAGTATACTAACATAAAAGATTGATGATAATGTATTAACTTTGTTCCTTTACGCCTTAAATTATTATTATTATAGTATACTAACTCTTTTGACCATTTAATATTGCATAAAACAATTAAGCTCAAGAACTTTTTTAATTTACTTAAACTCAGGATATTACTCATATCGCATGTTTGCAACAAACTCAAAAAAGGTAACTGTAGCTCATTTAAAACATAAATATAGTGTTTCATTTTAACTGCAACTATTAAAAACTATCTTTTTAAGCTAAATGAACCTTTAATTGACCCGACGGGATACTTTTTGATGTGCTATACTTATTTAGATGAAAAAAAGCTTTTGTTATATGCTTTAAGCACTATGAGTTTGTTCAAAATTTTTATGTTATGTTTATTACATTATTAACAACATAAAAATGTTGTTTACTTGATTGCTATTGATGGTTACATAACAATTCAAACTAGGACAATTCAATTTCCGACAATTCAATTCCTAAAAAAATATTCAAAAGACTATTTCTCAAAAAGTAATAAAAATTTGAAAAAATAATAAATATATATGTTGATCTAATTGAAAAATACAAGCCTCTTTTTCTTTTTTGCAAAATCTTTAATATTTCTTAATATGTTTTTAAAAAACTAAAAATAACTTGGTTTTTTACTTTATTTAAGCCATATTTCGAAAAATACTTAATATTTTGCATAAAGAAAAAAATCGCTTGTAGATATCAATAGGACTTACATATATTTTTTATGATTGACAAATATACATTACTTCTTTAGTTGTGGCCCTTTCAAATTTTTTTTTAATTTGAATTGTCCGAAATTGAATAGTCGTGCACCCGTTATTGATAGTTTATTTGATATTAAGTGATAATTTGTACTTGACAGTTGAAAATAATGTCAGTGTATGCTGTTTCAAATAATGAATTCATTAATATAAACTTTGACAGATAAACATAACTAATAGATGCCCATCATCTTTATTTGCAAGTATGATTTAACTATAATGATTAATAAATACAGTTCAAACTGGTTTTAGTTAAAATAAACATAAAAAGTAACTGCTTTAAATGCTCTAATATTAATCTACTGTTACTTTAAAATAAAATAAATATACACCTGCAACTAATATTTTAAATTAAAATGTTTTAATTAAGTCAAAATTTCACTTAGATATTTAAAACCTAAGTTAACCAAAGAGCACCATTTGTAATTTTCAAGGTAAACAGAGCACATTTAAGGTGTAAGTATTGTTAAACTCTTTAGTTTGTTAGTCAAAAAATTTTTTATTAAACTTTTGGTTTAATGTCGTAATTTACACTATGTTATTAAACAAAATTTAGCTGGTATTGATCAAAAACATCTTTAAGTTTTATGCTTTATTAGTTTGTAAAAGGATAACACATTTTCTTTTACAAAATGTAAAAAGATATCAAAATTTTAGCTCTTAATGATAATTTTATAATTTATGCTTGTTTGTAAGGAATCTTAATCAATTGATCACTAATCTGTTTAATTAAATTAATCTTGATTAAACAAAAGACTATAAATAAATGCATGTGCTAATTAATTAAATTCCAATTTATTTTGATCTTTATTAGAAAAAGAATTATCAAAAAACTAAAATTTCATTACATTATATTAGTTTTCGGTAATGCAGTTATAAAGTTTCAAAACACGCATTAGTTAGATAAAAAACCAAAAAAAAAAGCTAGATTTCAACTAACGACTGCAACATGAAATAAAATTTAACTCAAAATACCTGACTTGACACTTAAACAATACTTGCAGCTTTTACAAAACCTTGAAAAACTGAAAAAAAATAAAAATAGCTTGCAATTTATACCTACTGTTGTTCACAGCTCTTTTTTCTTCAGAATGAAGGCGCGTAAATTTTTGTAAACTTATTTATGATACGTTACTTGAACTGCATGCAGACATCTGCATTTTGCTTGAAAACGCAGTTAAAAGTATCGGCTTTTATAACACTTTAAAGCACTTTAGTGTTTAAACTAAGCTTTTAACTGAAAATTTATCTAATTTTTGTAAGATTTAAATTTGTAAACAAAAATTATAACAAACATGTAAAATAGTTTTCACCACACTTTACTTATATGGTTACTTCTGGATTTAAACTACAGTTATGTTTAATTGTAGCTAATGAATACAAAAGATAGTAATTCATACAGCTAATCATGTTATATAATATCGTTTAACTGCTTTTATTTGATATAAAATAAAGTATTTTACTATATTAATTAAATAAAATCAAAACAAATTTTGATTTGTTTTCAATGTAGTATACTTGTTTTAATAGGTTAGTAACTATTTTGTTTTAATAGTTAGTGCTACAAAAAAGTTCTCAACTACCTTCTGTAATTAATAATGTATTTATCATTATTTTTATTTTGCTTGTATCAGCTTTTAGTCAAATATGAAGCTGTTGTAATAATAAAACAAAACAAAACAACACAAAATAAACAGCTACAAATAAATAAGTTGGCTAAAAAGTAGTTTACTATTTATTGTTACACTTCAAAATAAGGAGTATTTAACTTTTGCATTTTTCAAAAGCTAAAATTACTCTAAACAACTTTCATTAAATCAATTAATTAAAACTCCAAACAATCATGAAATTAAAAACATTAACAAATAGTTCCACTATTTCAAACCAATTCATATGATAATAAAAAAAATAAAATTAGCTTAAGACTTTAACACTTGTTGAAATGATACAAAACTACTTTAAATTTTTTTTCTTATTATATTTAAGATTCTATCTTGCTATTTAAAAAATATTTTCTATCTGAGAAGTGCTTGTAATTTGTTTGAATGCTTTAGAGTGGGTGTAACTTCTATAAAGTTTTGTATTTTATGATAGGTCAATTAGTGTAATTTACATTTATAATGCTCATAATATCTTATTTCAGATAATTTGAATAAAAAATTAACACTTTAAAAGCTTAGTTGTAGTTCTATAAGAATGTTCCCTAAAACAAAATGCATGTTATCTTTATATATTTTTAATAAAAAGTGTTTCTTGTTTTATTTTTTCCGAGTATTTTGTTGGTATTCCATAAACATACATTTTAAATAAAATAAATGCTTTCCATAACTTTTAAAATATATTAAGTTGTGCTTATGTAGGAGATAAAAATACAGTTGAAACTTACAACAGAAAAGTTAAATATACTTTAAATTATTTTTCTTATTAATACTAAACAAAAAATATCTTTGTTAATCCTTTTTAAGCAAACTTGTACTGCTTATTATAGAAATAAATTTTGTTTAAATTTTGCAATGCTTATTTGTGTTTGAAAACTCCTACAAAATTAAGCTTGCGGCTATACTTGAAGAACATAATTATAAATACGTCTCTATCAAACAACAAGTTTGTAAACAAGCAAAAAAATTTTGGTCAATGACTTGTTATCATAGCAGTTTTATAATGAAACAAAGCATTTCACACTTTTTTTTCTCATGTAAAACTATTCGAAAATAAAAACAGCCGGTCTAAAAATAAATTCTGTTAATAAAACATAACAAAACTTACTGATGAATTTATAAACTACATGCAGTTAAACTAAAAACAAAAATAAATTGAATCGTTGTAATGACAAGCGTTTTGTTGTAATTAAAAATATACTCTTAAACATTTTCAGATTTGATTTATTTTAGTTTTTACAAATCAAACACTTTTTAAATAGTAATTACTTTGCCTTCTATAGCTATCAGATCTCTAGAAAAACTAAACTTGTCATGAATATATCAGACATGTAAATTATTCAGTTTAAAATTAAAACTGAATTAATTAAAGCACATTTGTTACTAAATGTTCTTTTATAAATTTCTGTTTTCTTAACTATCGAAAGTCTTGATTTTTTCTGAAGTATTAAAATAGACCTTTGCTAGTGAGTTAATTATTTGAAAGTTTCAAACCCTTTCAAAAAGTATTTACATTTAAAAGATTTAATCTGAAACGTCATAAGCATTAAAAAGTCATTAATATTTATGTGCAAACTGTAGCTAGGCACAACTAAAGTTATATATTGTTTATTAACTTCTACTGCTTGCATTTCAAACTGACTGCGTTAAACTTTATAAACAAAAACAAAAAACAGCATAAAAGTTTAAAACAGCTTTTGCTATTAAACTAGAAAAAAAATACAAACGTAACTGTTAAGAAGAAAATATTCACCAGAATATTAAACTAATGAATAACTTAAAATATTGAGACTGCACCTTTTATTCGTATTCACTTAAAATTGTGTGCTTATTAAGTTCACTGTTTATACGAATGAAATTTGAAGTAAAATGTCAAACAAAACCTTTATCTTTAAAACAGCTCAATATAAGTTTATTTCGAACAAATAAACTTTACTAGTGTAAATTAATACTAAGCAAAATTCCAAAATTCTAATTCATATATTAATTCATTGCATTTTGCTGAATACGAAAGTTTTCAACTTGTCAAAATTACACTTCAAGGGTTTTAAACTTTATTTAAGTTTTAAATGTTTAACAACACATATTCATTTACAACTAGTAGTGATTATAAAATCAATTAAACTACTCTTCTTTGAAGTTCAACATATTGACTTTTTAATATATTGTATTAGATCCTCCTTTTCCGAGTTGTAACATAATTAACCTAATTAAAACTTAACTAAGTTAAGTTTAATACAATATGTTTCTTTCCTATTTTATACATTTTGTAAGTTACTGTTAATAAATCAACATATATATCAAAAACAGTTTTTAAACTTTCTTTAAAAATCATTTAAACAACAAACTTGCTTTAGAAACTTTTGAAGGTATCTGAAACATTTAAAATTTATTTAGTTATGGTAAAAAAACTGCGATAGCCAAAAATTTGCTTTTATATTAGTTTATTTACCTTTTGATTTTGAATTAATAATGAAAAAAAAAATTAAAAAGCACACTGGTGTTTTACTAAAAATAGAAACAAAAACTTTCTGAAATAAAGTACTAAACTATAAATATAAAAACATCAACTTTATATACCAAGGAAGTTAGTAAAGATCACGTTAACTTTGTAAAAAGTAACTTTAGCACATTGAGTAAAATATTTTGTTCTTTTCACAAGTGCAGTTTAATTATTACAATTTACAGCATACTGATTACATAAAGTATACTAAATAGTAAATATAAAGTATAATGATAAAAGTTGAAAGTATGAAACACTTTTAAAAGCTTTATGTTTCAATAGCATATTATTTGAAAACAAGTTTTCTTTATTAAACCAGTTTTGTACACTTTTTATCTGTTTTTTACATCCACTCATCTTCCTAAAGTTTATTTAACAAAGACTTTACACACATTTTTTTTTCGTAGGGAGCTCAAAATATATAATTTTAAACAGTGAAAAATTATACAAAAATAGTTCAAAGTATTAAGTTTAAGACCTAATCTAACAAAGTTTGAAATAGCTTATTATAAAATAAAAAGCTTTAGTTTAAAGAATACTACTTATATTTGTATAACTACAGAAACTTTTATAAAGTTGTAATTGCTGTTTTTTAATTTACCCTCTTAATGTATAAAAATTTCAACTAATTTTGAGTATTAATCATATAAATCAATAAAAAATCTTTTACATTTAGCAATAAAACTCAAGTAGTTGACAGGCTACAAATTAGAGATTTTAGCAAAATATTTCTGCTTAAAACAAAGCTGAACTAGTGAACAAAAAACTAAAGTTTAAATATAAAATTTACTACAAGCACATCTTTGAAACTGCAAGAAACTTACAGCTTAAACTTTAAAAAACGTGTTATAAATCACAGGATATTAACTAGCAGTTTACAGTTTACTTTAGCACACAGCTACCTGCTCAAGCGGAAGTGTTTTATGCCCACTTTTTTTATTAAAACATTAGTGGTTTTTCTTATTTAAGTACAATAACTATTTTTTAGATAATTGTTGAGACGGAGTGATGGATAAAAGTGTTTGTTAAAAAGAAGTATCTAAAGGGTAAAGTCTTTTAAATGTAGCTTGTTATAAATATTTGAAATAAAACAAAATAAAACGAGCAATAACATAAAAATGCATAATTATTTTACTATACCGTTTACAATGTACATTTTTGTTAATGGTAAGTTGTTTTTTTTTAAAGTTTATAAAAGTAGAACAACGTAAACTTGTAATTTGAACACACTGTTTTAATGACACAGATGCAAACCGTTAGATTATTTTTGTACTTAGTTGTAAAACATTACACACGTTTTTAGAAACATTCCCACGAGAAAACAAAATAGTTTTATGCAGAAAATATTTTCGTAGTTTTGGTGTGTTTATAGCGAAATTTATGCAAAGAACTTGTTATCTGTGTTAATATGTTAATAGATAATTACATGTAGTTTGTTATTACATCTAAAACAAATTAAACTTGTTTTTTGGTATTATTATAAATTTATAGTTTTCTTTTTTTAAATACAATAGTAATAAAATGCTTTTCTTAAGTAAGTTTTCCTAGATTTTAAAATGCAACTTTGGTGACTATGATTTAAACGAAAAACTTAAAATAAATTTTATGAATAAACTCATTATAATGTTTAACTATATCAAGTATTTTTACTACCTGTAAAATGTCAAATAAAACATATTTTTTGTATTACACATTTTTGATAAAGGGCACCAGTATACGTGATTGTATGTTAATGTATTATACTTAGACATATATACTACTTTTGTTAAAAGAATTTTTTTTTAAATAAATGTTTAAAATATTTTTGAAAGTAAAACTTATAAAGTTATTTTCTGAACAATTTAAAATGTTAAAACAAATTCCATCACTTTTTTATTCGTTAATAAGTTAATGTCAATAGCTGTTTAACGTTAATAAAAACATATGAAAGTAATGTAAAATAGTTGCATTCATGCAAAATATTTTACGTTTAAAATTAGTTAAGTAAATTCAAGGAAGACAATATGATTTAATTGATGTTAAAAAAATAAAAAAATAATTAACTATATTTTAAAAAGCTTTCAATTTATAATAAACCTGTTGAGTTTTAAAATTAGCTTTGCTGCAATGAGAATTTAAATTGTTTTTGTGATACAAACAAATATAGTTTGATGACAACTTTAAAAATTACTAATACTTTATTCTACTTAAACTTGTGTTGATGTGTTATTGAATTTTTCTTTCATTGTTTTTTCTCTTTCCTTCAATAGTATTTAAAATCTAATTGTAAATTTAGATGTAAGAAACAGACTGAAATTGAAATCTTTTTTATTTAAAAAAAATCTATAGTAAACGAAAAACACTAACAAAATATCTAAATTTTAAAACTTTAGATAAACTTAGAACACATAAAAAATTTGAAAAACAACTGTAAGTTTTTTTTTTATATAACTGAAAGCTCCTCTTGTATAAAGGTATTCTAGTTTAAAAACTTTAGCACTTAAAAATATGAAAAAGTGCACACGATACCATTAGTTAAAAAAATTCTATGAAAAGAATTTTTAATTTTTTATAAAACTTTCATAACATTCTATGGTACAAATAGCTATACATTATAACTTAATTTGATAGTGTATTTAGCTGTTAAACTGGATTTTGTACGTAAACAGTAGAAAAAAAAGTTTTTTAAATTAATTCTAGTTTAAAACTATGTATGAATATTTTTTTAAAGTTTTTAAGTAAATATATTGTTTTTATAAATTATACCAAAAAATACCACACAACTTTTGTTTTTTAAAGTTGTGAAATAATTTTTAAAACTTTTTTTTTACTAAAACAAAGTTTAATTCAGTTATAAAGATAAAAATACTCCCTATTTCACACCATTAAATACTATACTAATTAAAGTCGTTTGTTTTCAAGTTGATTAAATTATGTTACTGTTAATTATTTTAATTTACTATGTAACGATTCGGATCAAATCGATTATTAATTCTTTTAATCTACAAAGTGCTGTTCGAACAGCAGATTAAAAATAGTCATACGTTCCGATTTGGCCAAGCTTAGTAAAACTTAAAAAAAATAAAGTAAAAAACTTATAATAAAGTTTAAATGAAAGATATTCGAAGTATTTTTAATAAAGCTTGTTTTCTTTTGAATACTTTAACTAATTTTTTGGGCTTATTTTAGTTAATGTTTAAAACTTGAAGTTCTTAAATTTAATATATTTATCAAGAACTTTTTGTTAAACTTAAGCTTGAAAACTTAGTTTAATTTTAAAATGATTTATTTAATAGAAACAAAAAAAGTTTGTATATTTAAAACAAATTAACTTTTTTATATATTTTAGATATAATGGCTTTATAGAATAAGTGCAAAAATAGCATCACGACAAAGTTTATTCAACTTGAAAAATTATTACATCTTAAATTCTAAAGTATTTTGTACTTAACCTTTAAAAGTCAATAAACAGATAAATAAATGTGTAAGTAAACCTTTTACTTTCAAAAAAACTTTGATGTCGACTTATTAAATTACTTGACTCACAAATTTAATCAATGTTCCATAAAATGGTATAGTTTTGTTTACATGCTAATGATTCACTTTTAATTATGTGCGATTACAAATTTTGTAACGAAAATTAATATTTTTTATTTAAAAATCGTTGAAGTTGTTTAGGGTTTTTGTAAAATAAATGAAAAAAAAACTATTTTTATACAAAATTTTGACAACTAAACATCATCTAGTACTTAATTAGTCATTTTATCGTTATTACGTGTTATGAACCAATGTTTTTTGTACAACTAATATTATTATATTCCAAAGTTATAGTCATACTTTCAAAGGAACTTAGTTAAGCTTCACTACAGTAGACTACCGCTTAAGTACGCACTTTTTTTGGAACGCATCTCGCCTTAAGTACGCACTAACCTAGAAGGACAAAAAAAATTCAAAACTTTCTTAGACTTAGATTTTTTCTAAAGACTTGTGCCATAGAGTCATTTTCTGACGCTTTCCATCCGTTTTTCTAAGTTTCTCTAAAATTAAAACAAAAAACATTCAAAAACTTTCAGAAAATCTGCAAAATAAAGACTAATTTTAATGTGACATAATACAAAACTAGTTAACCACAAAAACTAGTTACAATTTTTTTAATTCAAAATAAACATATAAAAAGATGCAACAACAACAAAAACTAAAGTTAAAAAAAATTGATGAGCATCTTATCATTGTGCACTTATACTCTAAATGTTTCTACTGATATAAACTTTTTTACAAAAACAGTCCTAAAACGTTTTTCTTTCAAATAAAAAAATCAACACTTTTTAGCTAATGGAAAATTATAATAAATGTATTAACTAAACTAAACTTAGCCTTAATAACATTTTATAGAAACTTTTTATATAAAAAATAAATTATTTTAAAATCTATAAAAATTTTTGCAGATTAGAATTATGTATCAAATGATATTTAAAATAAATAGACTTGTTTATTTGGCTTAATTATTTGGTGGCTAGTTGTAAGAGAAGAAAAAAATCAACTAAAATTCATGTTATACTATGTCGTCAAAAAGTACGCACTACCCGTGCTAACTACGCACTTTTTGGTCGGGTTCAATTTGCGTACTTAAGCGGTAGTCTACTGTATTTAACTTTCGCAAGACTATTTTAATACTTCATTGATGTTGATTGATTCTTGTAAAATTATGATAATTGATTGATTTATACTTGACTGTGTTTGTAAAAAAAGTATTACTGAACAACAGGTTTTGAAATACTTAAGTTATTATTTACTTAAATTTTATTTTCTGCTAATTAACCGAAATGTAATATTTAAAGGCAATACTAATAATTTTACATAGTTTAATGTTGTAAAAGTTTAAAGTTTTATTAACTATAACCACAAAAACGTGCAGTAGTATAGTAACTGCAATAGTAAGTTACTTTAATGTCAAGTTTAATTGTGATTTTTTTTGAGTTAAAACATCTTTACTCTCTGCTTTAAATTTTTAGGAAAAGTAAAAATTTTGGTTTGTAAGCATTTAAATCCATTTCTTAAAATCTTGCTTGTATTAAAAAACTGTAGCAGTTTTGTTCAGTATAATTATTTATGCCTGTTTAAATGTTGCTAAAACTGTTTTAATGTAATACTTTATGTAATTTAATGTAAAACAAATAAAACTTTTATAAACAAATAGGTTACTTTACAAAACAAGCAATCACTAATCAGTATGAAACTAAGTTATCTTAACCAACATTCTCTAAATAACATAAAAAACCGCTTAAAATATATCTTGCATAGAGTAATGACTACAACTAAAACATAACAAGTAAAATTTATCTTTTAACTGAAATTACAAACTAATTGCTTCATTTTAAGTCCATAACAATCTAAAATGTAACAGTTATTTCTGCTGTATGACCTATCAACATGTAGTTGCCTTATTTGTAACTAAATAGTTCTGAACGTTTGCATCGGTAATGATACGTTACTTAAAACGCGCAAATGTTTCTGCATTGTATTACGTTTTACTGGATAGAAATATTTTTACTGGTCTTTTGTGTGTAGGATGCTATTTAGATTAAATTTAGTTGTTGCGGAAGCGTTTAGTAGCATAGCTGATACATTTTTAAAAATAAATTAAACGTAACGTAGATGGTAATGTATAATTTAAATGTTTTAGCTAATCTTATAAATGCATGTTAAAAATATTTTTTAAATAAGCTTCTATCTAAAAATAACAATAAACTGAGCCAAAAAACTATATTTAACTTTTAGTTTTAAAGCAATTACTAAAATTAATCTTTTATTGATTGCCATACATTTCATTATATAATTAAAATTATAAATCATTCAAATCAATGTTTACCTGGTTTTAGCCTTCCCGGTAATCAACTTAAGTTGTTTTGTAGTATCAACTTACTTTTCAACACTGATGAAGGTTTATACATAATTTATTGTTATTAATTGTTTGATCTGTTATTTGTTTCATAAGCTTGAGATTGTACTATTAGCTTTTTTTGAAATAAAAAAGAACAAACTACAAAACGCATCGCACTAATTTTTATATGCTACAAATTTACAAAGTTTACACTTTTTTACTTACTGTTTATATTTTCAGTTTTATTCATTTAAATATCCGAATTTAATATCTTATACTGGGTTTAGATTATTGAACAATACTAACATATTTTATGAAACTGGTATCAAAATATAAACACTTTTTGTATTACTTTTTATTTTTAAATAGCAAGTGTCTGAATTTAAGTTTTGTAAGCTTTAATCATTAAAAATTGATATAGTAAAGTAGTTTTTTTATATAGTTTTACAAATTTAAGGAAGTTTATGTTTGTATAAATTATAGCTTATCACTAAACTCAAAGGTAATTTTAATCAAAACTTTGTGTTTGTTTATAGAAAATATTCACAAATTTTTATTATTTGAATAAAACAAGTATCATGTACCTAAACTATTATGCTTTTGAAGCAGCTGCATAAAGATATTTTTGTACCCACTGTTTTTGGTTACACATATAATTACATATGTTGTTTAAATAAAAATTTAACTTATTAATTGGGAACATTAATTTTGTCTAGAAAGAATTATTTAATTTGTTTTGTAATAGTATGTAATTTTAAGTTCAAATCTACATTAAAAATGTCTTATAATTAGTTTTGAATTTATTTTATACTGAATTAGCAAGCACGAAATAGCAAATTAAAACTAAAGTATTGTTTGTTGCAACATTTTTTTTGATAAAAGAACTTTATTTTATGTAAACGATTTTAATCTAATCGATTTAAAGCGTTAAAACATACAAAGTTGCTTTTAGTTATAATAATAGCTAATTAGTTTTTAAATAAACTTAAACTTGCTTAGTGTAAGTAAGAAATGATTAATAACGTTTTTTCATTAAAATCTGAAGAATTTTTGCATATAAAAAATAAGGTTTTATTATTTTTAATTTATTAAAAATAAAGAATGAGTTACCAAAACACAAATACATATTTTAAAATCGTCGTCAATAACAAAACCAAATTTTTAAGCAAAATATCCTGAAGAAAAACATAGATTTAAAATGTACTTTATTGTTTAATTTAAAACTTTACTTTGGTTAGATTTTTTTTTTCTATATTAAGACTAAAATTTTGGTGTGTAATAATTGTCAAACTTTAAAAAAAATTTTATTTTTTTTTTTCTAAAAACTAACTATGTGATAACGTTTAATAATTGAATAAATACGTATTTACAACTTATTTCTACCGTTAATTATGTTAATGTTTCAAAAATAAACTATAAGTATGTATTTACTAATTTTCAGTTGTTTAGATTTGTTATTTTATGTCAAGTATTTTACGTTTTTACGGTAAATCTCAACAGTGTTAAAGTCATTGAAAATTATCATAGTTGGAAGTATAATTACTAAACTAACTTAAATTACTGTAAAACTTTTTAAAACATTTTTCTTGTTCTTGGTTATCTGTCATCTTGAAATTACATTTACTAATTAAAACCTGCTGTTTCAAGTCTGCTTTGCCAAAAGTTTTAATAATGTTTATTTAAATAAAAAACTAACTTAGTAACACTACGGTAATTCAACTGAAATAATAAAAAAAAGTATCAATTTAAAATATTTAGCTTTTTTTATTAAAAAATTATATTTATTTATTACAGTTCTTGTTCAAATTGTTTTGTTTTAAATTTAGTTTTGATAAAACTTTACTTATTTCCGAAATTAAACAAAAAATTATATTATTCTTAAACAAATTATAGTAAAATCTGTTAAGACAACTTAAAAAAGAATATAAAAGACTATTAGACGTTAAGTGAGATTTAAATATCACTTTTTGTAAAAAGCTTGAAAACGTTTACTATTTATTTCCATGATAAATTCAAAACAAAAAAATCATAATGTTTAAGTTTACTGAAACATTTTTGAGCTTAAGTGTTATTAACATTAAAGTTAATTGACAGTTTATCTAATTTAAACAGTTTGCTAACAATTAAATAAACTTAAATTTTAAGTTATTTAAATTGGCATGCTTTAAAAATTTAAAACTCTTCAGTGAAAAATGTTACATCGAAGTTAAATATGCTTAATTTTTAGATAAATCAGATTGTTTTTTCTTGTGTTAGTAATTTTTAAATGATAAAAATCTTTCGTACATTTGATAAAATCTTCTTTATCTAGAAGCAAAACAATTACAATTTTATGTAGTTATTTCATTTATAAAGCTCCCGGCAGTTTTATAACAATTAAATTAGTTTTCTGTTGTTTTGATTTCTACACAAACAAATTATTTGTCAAAAGATGCAATTAAGACAGTGGTTTGTTAAATTATATATTAAAATAAAACACTTTAAATTAAAAAAATGCAAGTTATGTGAATTAATATAAAACTGTGAAAATCAACTCCGAAATCATATCTGACTAACCATTAACTTTAATTAATAATAAATATTTGTTAAATTCAGACAGATTTGAGTTTCACCGGATTATCAAATTATGATTATAAAAAGAAATGTAACAAAATGACTAAATATGTAAAAAATGTAGTTAAATTTGTATAAAAAAAATTTATATAAATAAACCTTGTATATTCTTTGAATACTGAAAAATGATTAATTATGTTTTTTACAGAAACTAAGTTAAAAATAAAAAGGAATATCTAAATGAGTATTTTTGAAAAATAACTCAAAAATATTAAAACTTGCTATATTTTATTAAAAAAAAGTTTTTATAGTTCAGTTTAGAATTCTGTTACTACTTAGTACGAAAATAAGTTTGATTTAAAAAGATTATTTATAAAAAATTAAATGGTATAATGAACTGAACCATTTTGATTTGGATAAAATTAATACTTTCGTATAGAAAATTTTAACACTAAAAATAGAGTAAAAGCTATAACTAATAAAATTATAAAAATAAATATAAATTATATAGTAAAGCAGGAAAATAAGATTAATAAAACAATTTAACAGTGAGGATTGGTTCGATATTAACTTAAAGCAATAAAAACATTTGAAAAATGTTTTTCTATAATTTAATACTTATATGAAAATTAAGCACATTTAAAGGGCCACTGTTTATTAAAAAAATTAGAAAATAAAAGTATATGTAATTGATTTAAAAATATTATTTATAGCTCACATTCTAATATAAAAATACTTAAAGATTTTAGTAGAAAATTGCATCATTTAAAAAAAAAGTGTTTTGTTAAAAGCATTTATAGAAAATAATAGTAAACTAAATAACAAAACAAGTTAATCATTTTCATTAGATATTAACTCGATTCTTTTATTTGAAAAAAATAGTATAATATTATTAAGACAATAAAATAAATATATTTTTTTTATTTATTTAATACTTTTTGATATGCAGTTCAAATAATTGTATAAAATATTTAAGTTTTCAGAATATATCTTGTCCTGTGACCTTTTAAAAGCCGATCACTTAAATATGTTTTCTCGACATAATGGTTTCCTGAAACTTTTATTCCGCCTTTAAGGAAATAAAAAATATATGTCCTCCTTTGTCAAGATTTTTTAGAAAAAAACCATTATATAAAGCTAAGAAATATTTTTTGATCTTAAACCTCAACTCAAAATATCTAGTGTAATTTTCAAATGTAGGTCCAATGGCCCCTTTACTACTACTTAAAATTATCCTACAGCTTTTATCATTGTTTCAACGAAAACAACAGTTCCACCGCTACAATTATCTCCCTTCACACCTTTATTTCTTCGTACGAACTTTCAATCGGCGGTTTCTCGGTCAAAACTCCTTTGGTGAAGTCGGGATGGTTCTTGTGTGGGAAGAGGGGCAGCTTGGAATACCTCCACACGAAGAAGTAGCAGCAGTACAGGCAGAAAACGAGCAAGGCGACGACCATGTATATGAAGTTTCTTGAGTACTTTTCACGAGGTGTGCCCAGTTCGTTCTCACTTGTTGAGGTGTCAACGTTTGTTCCTCTGTCTTCATCTGCATTTTCAACAGTTCTCGGCGTCTGAGTTTGAATCACATCTTTTGAGGTGCTTTTTACTAGCGTGTTGGTGTTATTTCTATCAAGGTCTGTTTTGGAACCTAAGCCGTTGAGTACCTTTCTATTTTTGGTAGTTACTACTAAAGTATTTGAAATTGTACTAGTTGTTACGACTTCTGAAGTTCGATCTTTCGAAACTGTTAGATTTCTTTCAATAGGAGAGCTTGTATGTTGACTTGTGGAGACTGTCGGGTACACTTCAGTCTGTTTAGCATTATTGTCACCTTTTCCTGTTTCTATAGTGTGATCAGCATTGCTTGTTATAAACTTTGTTTTGTTCAACACTTCAGGCACTATAGTTGATTTTGAATAGTTTTCAGTTGTAGAATTACTATTTTCAATTAGCACACCTTCAGCAGTGATGAATATTTCTGAAAAAAAAACAGCTTTAACATATTAGATAATTACTTAGTAGCTAAATAAGAGTTTTTTATTAAAAAACTCTTGAGTTGTAAATTAGTTTTGATATTTGTAAAACCCTCTATATTTGCTTATTTTTCGAATTTTTTAGTAAACATCAGCTAACTGTTACAACAAATTATGTTTGTATTTTGAAAAAATAAAAATAAACTTACTCTGTAGAAAAATAAACTTACTCTGTTGCTTGATATGTTCAGGAACGGTATAATCCAATTTTGATCTATTGACAGTGCCATGGCCTTTAAAAATATATATTGTTATTTAAGTTGAAGTTTATTGACTGTAACCTAAATTAGTTGCTTTAAAAGCAATATAACTCTATACAGTTGGTAATTTTTACTTTAAATTGACAAAAACTATAAAAAATACATTGCTATTTGCACTACATATACTTGTTTTATGTATAGTTTGAATCTTTAAGTTTGTTTACGTTTTGTTTACGATCACCATACGAGTTTCACTAACTTTTCAAATTTTAGTTTTTTGTTAAAAATAGCTACAACAACTTTCTAAAAATTAACTGCTTTTATAAAAAGCTTTTATCACGGATGTTAACAAAACGAAAACAATTTAGTATGTATTTGTTTCATAAACATTTTTTTAATAAAATTATTCGTAAACTACTGTTTAAATAGTAGTACAACAATGTTGGTGTTGAGTTCACATTATTAAAAAAAGATGCTCTACTGACATTACAAAATACCAAAAGTTCAAACTAACAATAAGTTTCAGTGGATAAGTTTAGAAACTGAGGCCTGAAAGTGTGATAGTTTTTAGCAAAACAAATAGCAGCGTTTCTATCGCAATTGCACAATGCCTTGGCATGAGTGTCGTCAGCTGTGTGAAAACAAACTGACAATTATAAACAAATCTTGAAACTAAAATGAATAGAACACTAATCTAATGTAAACAAACCTACATGTATTATGTATTAAGCCAAATGCATTTATTTTTAGTTAAAAACTATCAAATAACCCAAACGCTAGTTCGAATAAACTAAGTCGAAAAATGTAGGATTTTGTTTCACTAGTGTTTTAATTCAACCATAAATAAGTCGGAATTATCAAATAACAAACTTTGGCAGAGGATGGTTCCGTTCGTGCATTCGTTTTGGTATCCGACCAGCATGTTGGATGTTTTTTCGTGGATGTAGTTGACGAACCTGCCCCACAACCCGCTTGGTTCGCGCTTATCCGCGTTCGCTCTTGCGTAACAAGCGTCATGGGTCTTGCAACAACTGTAGTGTTTGTACTTTTTTTTTTCGACAATTTAATTATTATTTGACAATTTGTTTTTTTTTTTCGGTTTTTAAAACACCGCAATTTGTTGTCTGACTGCAAATGTTTCTAGTGATGTTTTATCAGTTATAGTTAACATATTAAAAGTTTGACAACTGTGTGATTTTCAAAATGTACTGAGGATACAGTTGGTTGCATTTTATTTTAATTTGCATAAGTACTATAAAAAAACTTTATCTATCTCAAAATAACTCTTTTTTAATCTAATTAAAACATAATATATACAAGTAAATAAAAAATTACTTCTTTTTTAGACTTTTTTGTGATAAAAAAATCTTATTAGTCTTGTATGCACAGTGAATTAATTTAAGTAGAAAACTGTTCAGAGTTTTCAACTTATACAACAAATTTATCAACATAAATGTTTTTTCTGATTGTTCACTACGATAAAACTAGTTACATTAACAATTTAAAAAAACTTTTACGCATTTATAGTCGTTAAACAGTTCTAAGTAGATTATTTATACAACAAAGTTAAAAAAAAATTTATTATTTCTACTAAGTTAACGTGATATCAAACTTGTTTGTAAATATAATGTTATAAAAAAATAATTAGTTTTTAGTTAAGTCTGCTGTATTTAAGTATACTTTGCTTAATTGTGGTTCATTTTATGTAACTCAAAATCTGTTTATAAATAAACTTAATTAATGTTAAAAACAAATAAACAAAACTTTGGATGTAAACTACACCAAAATTTTATGAAAATTTTAACTTATTGTTTTAACAAAAGTTAGCAAGTAAGCTACCTTTTTATTTAGTTTAAATTGGCTTAAAAGCAGTTTTATAGTCAAATTTTTTCAAGATTAAACATAAAAAAACATTAAAATTCAAACGAATAAAAAAATAGATATAAGGTCGTTAAAATTTTGTTAAGTATTTCGTGCAGTTTAAAGAAGCAGTTAAAAAATAATAAAACGTATTTAATAAAAGCAACAATACTAAGCTTTACCGATAATCTTTTAAAAACGATCAGTCTTTTTTTATTACTTATATCTGTTTGTAAGGTTTAAACTTAGTATATTACGCACGAGTTTGTTTCATCAGTATTTTTTTATCAAAAGCTCTAAAGTACAATTTTACGCGTTATTAGCACAACAATGCAATTTTGATAAATGTAGATTTCGAACCCACGCGACGCTTTGAGCTGATAGTTTAATAATTCGCTATTACTAGCTTAAAAATCGATTACCAGTTTCATTATTACCGTAATCATATGTGCAAGCCCTAACTGTGAACTGTGCATTCGATTTTAGCTACTGGCAAATGTTTTGGCAAATGTTTTTACTTTTAAAGTTTATGTTAAGCTACTTAACCATAAACTTTGCATTAAACTTTTGATAAAGTGCTCATTTTTTAAAATGTCTACTTCACAGAGCTTAACGTTAGAGTGATAATTTGAACTTTTTTAACAAAAAGAAAAACGAATTAGTAACTTTTCAACAGAAAATAAATCTTTAAAATCAAATAAATTTAAATTATATTTCAGCTGTCTACCTTAAATACTTTAAAATAATTTTAAAATTACGTTCTGTCAACTTATGACATAAAAAAATCAGTAGATTAAAATTTGAATAATAAATAAAGTTACTAAGTTAGTTTATTGTATTGAAAACGTTAGACTTTAACTATATTTAGCTTATAAAGGGGATTCTTTTAACAAGTAATCTAAGAACTTTTTTGAACAAAGTTAAACACTGATATATAGTTTTGCTTATCTAAAATTAAAATATGCTTCACTTACAAACTTACAATTAAAGATTTAAAAATGAATAGTAATGCTTAGTTAATTAAAGACATTAATATTTTGATAAAAAATATTAATTAATTTTTTAAGTTTAGTAAAAACTGTAACAGTGTAAATTATACTTTAAGTACAATATAAAACTAGTTAGAACGAGCGTACTAAAATAAAAAAACATAACAAACTCAAAAGATTTATGTTAAGTTCTTTAAAAAAAACACTTGTTAATTATAAATTATACTTTTTAAACTTTATTTATCCAAACAAACTTGTCAGTTTCATCGATGGGTATTCCGTCACCGCTGGGGCCGCAAAAGCAGCCGTAGGTGGCGTAACTGGCCAGAACGTCCACTTCCCAATTGTAACACTTGATGGCGGTGTGGAAACCCAACATGGACCTCCTTTTGCGCGAATGTGCCTCATCGGAGGGAAAATTCCCCGCTGTGAGAAAAATAAGTGTTTTCGTTCAGCGTTGGCTAGAAACGTAAGAAACGTATACATAAATTCTTAGCTTAAAAAATAAGTTATATATAGAATAAAGAAAATTGAAATAAGATATAAACGTGTTATTTTATAGAAATGTTGTTTGTGTAATAACTAAGTATGTATTTATCAAAGTTTTTAATTTTCAATAGCTGATTAAATGTTTAACACATAAATTGACTATTACAAAATGCAATGTAGGCTGTCATTATTGTGATTTGAGTCTTACAAAAAGTTTTAATTATTTCACCTCACTAATTTTTTGATAAATTTAACCATAAAAGCGAGAAGTACTGCAGTGTTTATTTAATATTTTTTTTTAAGTTACTGGTGCAAAATTAAAATAAGTATAAGTTATTAAAAACATGTTACAAAAAAATAATGGAACACTTAACTGCCATTTTTTATAAAACTATATTCAAAATTAGTTCAAATGAAAAAGTGTTTAATTTAACACATTTAAATCCTGGTCAATTTGTATTTTTAATTATATACCTTTTTCAGTTTAACAAAAATATGTACTTCTACATGAATTGTTTAAAAGGCTACATTAACTTTCTTATCAAAATTAATATTTAGAAGTAACAACTGTTTGTTTATAAATTAAAGCAAGTTATTTTGTTAGTTAATACTGTGTACTTTATGTGATAAATATTTTGGAGTTTTAAAAAGTGTTTATTCAAAAATCCTGACTTTTAGTTTTATGTCAATAGTAGTTGTTATAAAAAAGCAATAAGGTTTTGTTTTATTTAAACAAAGTTAAAAAGTTTATACATACTTAATAATAGCTTTAAACGACAGACTATCTTGCTATAATATATGTAACTGTCAAAAGCTTAGTAATAATAACCTATAAATTTAATTTGTTAAGTTATTGTGGAAAGTTATATTAAATACAGAATAGTTAATGATAAACATACAATAAAGAAAAAACTGTTGTTTCTATGTTATGCGAACTACGTATCTAAAAATGTTAAGTTAAACATTTCAAAGTTAACTTCACTTAAAATGACTAATATCAAAGTTTTCATAAGTTTTTACTTTATACTTTTTTTAACTAAATAAAAGTTTAAGTAACAATGAAGTAACTAACCTTTGTATGCAAATGATCCTAAAATGAAAGTGGATATGTATATCCAGACAATGCAAAACATTATTAAACTCATAATAAAACGTCTGTAAAAATAAGAATTTATACCTATTTTAAATAAAACTCAAGGAAATACTGCTAAACAAATTATAATGTGTTTTTGTTTTTAACTAAAACAAAAATGCAAGCAAAATATTAATTGACAAACTTGTGCAAAACAATAAAATGCTTAAAAATCAAATTTTAGTATCAGTGTTACTTTAACTCAAAGTTTTTACTTTTTATAACGTTGATTTCCAAACTGTAGTTACTAAAAAATAAGTTACACTATTTCACTAATAAGTTAAGCTAATAGGGCTCCAATACTTATAAACGAAAATAAATACCTTTTCTAGCATATAAAAATTGAAGCTTTAAAGAAACTGTTTTATACAAACTAGACAACATTTTTAATACTTTAATTAAAAACACGTAACATTCAAAGATAATTTGACAAAATTTGTGTAAGTAAATAAAGCATCATATATAATTATAAATTAACTAATACTTAAAGTAAAACTGATGAAACCTAAAACCAAAGTTGTTGATATTTCATTCTACTAATAGTGATTTTTTTTTTTACCACATCTTATTGGAATAATTTTTTGCATCCTAAATAAATAATGTAAGTTTTTTAAATCTATCTCTTGTTTATAAACATTTTTCAAAATCTAACGAAACTTAACTTATAATTAGTAAACGATAAAACACAGTTTATGTTTGTATTCTAATTTTTTTTATAAATACCCGTTTCTTATTAATTATATTTTTAAACAAGTTGTACTTCTAAAAGGTCTTAATAAAACAAGTTTCAGAAGTTTTAAACCTATAAGCAAATTAGTTTTTTTAAACACAACATTACAGCTACTAAGCATTATAATACCTTTTTTTAAAGTAAGAAAAAGTAATAAAATCACTACACTAAAACATACTAACCATATTTTAACATTTATTTCAAGTCAAACCTCTATTTAAACTATTGCACCAGTAACAGTTTTTTTTCAAAGAAGTTTTAGGACTCAAGGTAAAATTTTGTTACTTCCTTTAAGACTTTAATGTCAACTAATTAAAATATCTCGTTAACATATTACATTCATGGTTCATAAAGCTTACATTTTCTATCTTTGTACATATTAAAACTTGAAATGTTTTTGTTTTCTGTTACCTTATTTTGTTTTATTAAAAAAAAAATTTAACAACTATTCAGACTCTAAAGTTTAAAATTGTATAATTTAAATCACTAAAATATAGTTAGACTCAGTAAACTATTTTTTAGTAAACCAGTATTCATAACTTTAAAATTAAGCTTTTTTAATTTATTGAGCTATTTTACTCATTTAAGATTTTTATCTCTCAAATATAGGTTACTTTATTTTTATTTTCTGACGTTTACTATTTAAATATATTTTTTATACATTAAGCCTTAAATGTTTTATTTTTGTAAAACACAATTGCAGCTAATTGTATTATAAGTAGCAGGTGGTATTTTACTTATATGTTTTAAAAACATTTAAAATAACAAAAGAGTATTAATCTAAATATTAAAAAACCGCTTCTTTGAAAACATACTTTTATTTTACGATGGTAGAACCTTCGAGTTAATATAGAGATTCAACACCATAAAGATTTTAACTTATGTAAAACAACATACTAAAAATATGTTTTAATTTTTTTTTTAGTTGTACAAAGGTTGTTCTAAATTAAACGATTTTCTCATTTTGTTATTGTAATGTGTTTACTGCTTTACAACAAAAAAAAAAAATTATAATTTTTATTTTCTGGATATCTATCATTGCTTTTCGTTGTGGGATGTTGTTAAGATCAGGTGAAAATAATTTTAAAACTCCCATGTTTACAAATTTAAACAAAGCTTAACAAATTATTTAATACTTTGCAATTTAAATAATTTAAAATCATTTAAAAAACCTTTTAACTTTTCTAAAAACCTAGTTAAACCGTTTTTAAAAGTTTAAAATTATAAGGCTTTAAAACTCATACTTTTTGTAAATTTTAATAATAAAGCTGAACACTATTTATATTATAATTAAAGAAAATATAATGTCTTTGTTTTAAAAGTTTAATAAAGCAATCTGAAAATTTCTTTGTAAATTTATCTATAAAACTTAAAACTTACTATTAAATTTACTTACTACAGTAACACTATTTAAAACTTAAATTAATATTTTCTCTAGTTTAACATATTTGAGTAATATTATTGTTTATTTTAGTTGTCTAAAAATATAGAATTTATTTGATATTCAATAGTTAGACTATTACATTACTGATTTCTCTAATGATTATATTAATATAAAGATTATAACCACATGTAAACTTTAAATACTCATAGTTCATTCTAAGTTGCAATTTACTTGAAAAATAAGGGTGTTTTTATAATAACAAAAAAGCTAAGTTTTAAAAATTTTATTTTAGTAAATACTTGTTTAAACAATTAACTAACCTATATTGCAATAAAAAAGTTATTTATACTGAATACAATCCTTAATGCTTACTTTGATCAAAGTCGAACAGATTAAACAACTATTTTTTTTCTGCACTGCCTGCTTATCAAAACAAAAAGACGTAAATATTTCAAATATTTTATTAAACTCTGATTGCTCGCGGCTGTTTAAGTTTTTGAATATCTCAATCAACAATGAACCTCAGCTAAATACTTAGCTTATTGAAAACAACAACACTGTAAACAGTATGTGCACTGCGAAGTTTATTCAGCTAAATACGCATTTGTTTTGAAATTTTTTAACAAAGTTTTAGTGCTACACTGTAACTAAAGTTCAACGGGAAATTGCTGATGAATCAAAATTCTAACTTTTTTTCTACCATAGAAAACTTAATCTACAATGTGTGTAAAAAGTTTTAATCTACTACAAACCTTTTTTAGGTAATTGTAAACTAAATTTTGATAATTTGTTTTACCATTGTGTGTGATGTGCACTAATGTAAAGATATTTAGATTACATGACAAAGTTTTCAAGTTTATTTAAAATACTTTTATTTTAAACTTCACAATTTTGTGATTCTCTTTCTAATTTTTTAAGCATGTGCTTAATAAAAATAGTAAAACTTCGAAACTATTTAAGAATATAAAATAAAGACAGCTTAATGAAAACTTTTATTTGACTAACATCAAAAAATAATAGAAAGAATATTTGATGTTTACCGAAAGTAAAAATAAAATTATAACAAAATGTAAATGGATCGCACTGTAGCGAAACTAAAAGCATTAGAAAATCATGTAAAGTTATTAGTATGCTTCAGCAACATAAAACAAATTATTTTGTACTAAAAAGGTCTCACCAAAGTCACACACCTTTTTAAACACATTTCATTGAGCTATTATTAAAGTTTTAAAAATTTTGTGAAAGTCTTAAACGGTAGCTGTTGTTTCTATCTGTTTATTTCAATCAAAATAGTTAAGCATAAACTTTGTGTTAAAAATTTCCAACTAAATAAAAAGCTCAGTTGTTGTGTATCAATGTTAGTTCTAATAACTCTAAATAATAATTCTTGTTGAACGTTTTCTAGTACTAACAAAACGAACAAAAACAAATTGTGTCTTACTCAAGTTTTATTTTCAATTACTGAAAAATAAATGTTTCAAAGTATTTAAAACAACATTTTTTAGTTTTGTTGAATAATTTTTCTAAAGGTTGTAAACGAAAGTTACAGAAGTTTTGAAAATACCTTTTTGCTTGTATTACATTTCCATTTACCATGTATTTAAGGAACAAAGACTTCTCAATGAATATAACTTTAATCTTTACTTTTAATCGTAAATAGCAAAACAACTTGTTTCTATCTTAATTGATGTTAATCTATTAATCTACAATCACATTTGAACAATAACAACTAGCACGTTTAGTTAGAACCAACTTGACATAATTTTAAAGTTTTATAATCTTCTAGCTTAAAAACTAATCCGATAACTTTTGTTTAAACTTCTTAAATGTTTACAACTAACCCATTGTAATCGATTAAGGTTTTAATCGTCGTTTCCTATCCTTTACTTATCTATTCAAACTTTTAAAAAAATTTATAATGTACAAGTAGATACTTAAAAAGTGTAACCTCAGTTTGTTTAAACAGTTTTATATATTTAACTTAAAAATTGTCATTAAATAAACTTCTGTTTAAAATAAAAAACAATTAAAACTCACTTATTATTGGATTGCTATCTTACTTTTTTGAAAAAAAAAACTAGTACTTGATTAATAAAAAGTTTTTGGGATGTTTTAAAAAGTATAAAAACTCAAAAAATCGAACATTTTATTGTAGCAGTACAAAAAAACTATAAGTTTTAGTCATCTTTTTTAAAACTGTACTATTTTGAAACAAAGAATCAAAATTACTAATCATAAATTAAAAGCTATTACTAGCTTATTTTCACCTTTAGTTATTAACTTTGCTCCTTTTGATTATTTAAAATAAAACAAGTAAGCTTAAAAACTTTTTTTAAATGTTCTTAAACTCAGGATATTACTCATATCGCATGTTTGCAACAAACTCAAAAAAGGTAACTGTAGCTCATTAAAAACATAAATATAATGTTTCATTTAACTGCAACTATTAAAAACTATCTTTTTAAGCTAAATGAACCTTTAATTTACCCGTCGGGATACTTTTTGATATATAGATGAAAATAAAATTGTTATATGCTTTGAGTATATGTTCATTTTGTTCAAGTACAATCTCTTCGTTGAAAACTTTTATGCTATATTTGTTACATCTTTACCAACATAAATTGTTTAGTTAATTGTTATTGATAGTTTGTACTTGATAATTAAAACAATTGCCAGTGTATGCAGTTGTATATGAAGTAAAACAAATTATAAACTTTTGTCAACAAATTTAATAAATTATTGACTATTGTCTTTATTTGCAAGAACTATTTAACCATAATGATTAATAAATACATTTCTAGCTGGTTTTAGTAAAAATAAACTTAAAAAGCAACTGTTTTAAATGGTCTTATATTAATTAACTGTTACTATAAAAATATAAAAAAATTAAACATCTGCAACTAAAATTTTGTATTAAAAATTTTTTAGTTAAGTCAAAAATTCACCAGATATTTAAAACATAAGTTAACCAAAGAGCATAATTTGTAACTTTCAAGGTTAATAGATCACATTCAAAATGCAAGCATTATTAAACTATTTAGTTTGTGAGTCAAAAACGTTTTTTATTAAACTTTTGTTTTAATATCCTAATTATATTATCTCGTTAAATAAAATTTAGCTGGTATTGATCAAAACGATCTTATAATTTATTTGCTTTACTAGTTTTAAAAGAATATAACATTTTTATTTACAAAATGTGAAAAGAAATCAAAATCTAAACTCTTAATAATCATTTTTAATCTAAACTTGTTTGTACAAGAATCTCACTCAATTGATCATTAATCTATTTAATCAAATTAATTTCGCTTAAACAATAGACTATAAGTAACTGCATGTGCTAAAAAGATAAATTCTGATTTATCTTGATAGTTGCTAAACAAAAATTAGCAGAAAATAAAATATTATAAGTTGTATTAGTTTTTAGTAATGCAGTTATAAAGTTTCAAAAAACGCATTAGTTACAAAAAAAAAAAAGCTAGATGTCAACTAACGACTGCAACATGAAATAAAATTTAACTCAAAATACCTGACTTGACAGTTAAACAAAACTTGCAGCCTTTACAAAACTTTGAAAAACTGAAGAAAGTTAAAAATAGCTTGCAATTTATACCTGCTGTTGTTCACAGCTCTTTTTTCTTCAGAGTGAAGGCGCGTAAATTATTGTAAACTTATTTAATGATACGTTACTTGAACTGCATGCATATATCTGCATTTTGCTTGAAACGCAGTTAAATGCTTCGGCTTTTATAACACTTTATACATTTTAGTGTTTAAACTAAGCTTTTAACTGAAAACTTGTCTCATTTTTGTATCATTTAAATTTTTAAATAAAAAATATAGTATACATGCAAAAGCATTTATTTAAAAAAAGTTTCTACCACACTCTAGTTATATAGTAATTTTTTTATTGAAACTACAGTTATGTTTAATTGTAGCTAATGAATACAAAAGATAGTAATTCATACAGCTAATCATGTTTTACAATTTCATTTAACTGTTTTTTGTAATACAAAATAAAGTAATTTATTACATTATTTAAATAAAAAAATAAATCTTTACTTGTTTTAAAAATAGTATACTTAATTTGACTGGTTAGTAACTAATTTTCTACAATTAGTTTAACTGAAAATTATTCATAGTGTCCCTACTGAAAAATATAACTTCGAAAGTAAAAATATGCACGGAGAGCATATTTGAAAATATAAGGTTATTATTTAAGTATCAAATAATTTTGTGCGTAGTTTCGGTTTAATTTGTAAAATAAGCTTTCAAGGTTTTACTTTAAAATAATTAAGTTATCTTGAAAATTGAAATTTCAATTGTTATGTAAGTGTTAACATTAACAAAAGGTACTGAACGTCTATCTAGATAATAAGTTAGCTTTGTAACAAATAACAAAATTCTAAAAACAAAAGGTAAAAATGAAGCTTAAACTGATGTATTATACAACATTTTCTATATAATGAAATACAATTAAATTTAATACAAAGAAAAGTTAAGACCACACGCTTAAAAAATTAAAAAGCCTGTTTTCCTTTGCTTCAAAATAGTTTATCAACCTCTCTTATTGCAAAGAATACTTGTATACTACTAATAAACAAGTACAAATAACTAATTTATTTCGTAGTATCAGCTTTAAATCAAACATAACGTTGTTGTAATAGTATGTATTACCTGAAAAACATACTAATAAATAAACAGCTACTACTTTATCAGTGGATGAAAAAGTAGTCTACTATTTATTATTTCATTTAAAACAAGCAGCTTATAACGCTTGCATTTTTCTAAAGCTAAAATTTCTCATTTCGATTTTCATTTAAACAATTACTTAAAACTCTAAATTGTAATGAAACTAAAACATTTTCAATGACATACTACTATGTTAAATTATTTCATAGATTATCAATAAAGATAAAACTATTTTCTCATTAGAGTAATAAAAAAATATGTTGAAATGATATAAAACAAAATTTTAATTTTTTTCTTGTCGTATTTAAGATTTTATCTTGCATATTATAAAATATTTTTTATTTGATTAAGCGCTTGTCATTTGTTTGAATGCTTTAGAATGGGTGTAGCTTCTGTAAAGTTTTGTATGTTATGATAGGTCAATTAGTGTAATATTATGTTTTTGATGCTCAGAGTACTTTATTTCAAATATTTGAATAAAAAATTAACGCTTTAAAAGCTTAGTTGTTGTTCTATAAAAAAGTACTTTAAAAAAAAAGCATACTATATTTTAATAGAAACTGTTTCTTGGTATTTTATTTGTAATCTATAAACAAACATTTTAGTTAAAGAAATACCTTCTATAATGTTTACAATATATTAAATTTTTTAAACATACGAGACTGAAACGACGTTAAAAGTTACGACAGAAAAGTAAAATAAACTTTAAACTGTTTTTCTTACTAAAACTAAAGAAAACAAAATTTACTTCTTTTTAATAAACTTATACTGCCTGTTGTAATTAAATTTTGCAATACTAATTTGTGTTCGAAAACTCCTACAAATTTAAGCTTGCGGCTATACTTGAAGAACATAATTATAAATACGTCTCTATCAAACAAAAAGTTTGTAAACAAGCAAAAAATTTTTAGTCAATGACTTACTATAATAGGAGATTTATAATAAAATAGAGCATTTTACACTTTTTTTTCTCATGTCAAACTAACCAAAAAAAAATTGCTGATCTAAAAATAGCTTATGGTTATAAAACATAACAAAACTAACTAGTAAATTAATAAAAAAAATAGAGTGTTAATTGTTGTAATGTCAAGTGTATAGTCTACAAAACTAAATAAAATCAACGCTGGTTTAACGTAATTAAAAACATACTCATGTTTTTAAAATTGATGTATTTTATTTTTTACAAATCAAACATCTTATAAATAATAACTACCCTGTCTTCTATATCTACCATATCTCTACAAAATTAAACTTGTCATTAATATATCAGACATATAAATTTTTCTGTTTACAAATAAAAGAACTAAATTAATTAAAACAAAGTTAAATTAATACTCTTTTAGAAACCTCTCTTTTCTTCACTATTTAAAATCTAGTTTTTTTTTAATATTGATATAGTACTTTGCTAGTGAGTTAATTTTTTGAAAATTTCAAACCGCTTCAAAAAGTATTTAAATTTATAAGACTTAATCTTAAACGTCATAAGCATTACGTTAAAGATTAATATGCAAACTGTAGCTAGGCACAACTAAAGTTATTTATTGTTTATTAACTTCTACTGCTTGCATTTGAAACTAACTGTTTAGGACTTTATTAACAAAAATAAAACAGCATAAAAGTTTAAAACAACGTTTGCTATTATATTTTTACTCAAAAAAATGCAAACGTAAATCTTAAGAGGTTAATGTTCATTAGGATATTAAACTGATGAATAATTTAAAGTATTGTGACTGCATTTTTTTCTGTATTCACCTAGAATAGTGTATTTGTAAAGTTCGTGATTAATACAACTTTATACAACGGAAAATCGAAGTAAAATGTCAAACGAAACTTTTTATTTTTAAAACAGCTCAATAAAAAATTACTTAAAAAAAAACTTTACTAGTTTTAATTATTACTTATTGAAGTTCTAAAATTCGAATTAGTATATTATTTTAATGCATTTTTGTTTAATACTAAAGTTTTTAATTTGTCGAAATTACACTTCGAGGGTATTAAACTTTATTTAAGTTTTAGTTGTTTAACACCACAGATTCATTTACAACTAGTGGTGATAATTCCTATCAATTAAATTAAGTATACTTTTCTTCTTTAAAGTTCAACATATTGACTTTTTAATGTCTTGTATTAGATCCTCCTTTTCCGAGTTGTAACATAATTAAACCAATTAAAACTTAACAGAGTTAAGTTTAATACAATATGTTTTTTTTTATTTTATATTTAGTACATTTTGTAAAGTTCCTTTTAATAAATCAAATCTTTATACCAATAAAAGCTTTTAAACTTTATAAGTTTTTTTTTAAGAAATTTGTTTTAGAAACTTTTAAAAGTTTATGAAACTCATAAGATTTTTTTAGTTATGGTAAAAAAGTTCGACAGACAAAAAAGTGTTTTTATATTAGTTTAATTTACACATTTTACCTTTTATTTTTTATTAATAATGTTAACATTTTAAAAAGTACAATCGTGTTCTACTAAAAACAGAAACAAAAATCTTCTGATAAAAAGTACTAAACTATAAATACAAAAATATCAACTTTATAAACCAAGGAAGGTAGTAAAGATCACGTTATTATAACTTTGTGAAAGGTAACTTTAGCACATTAAGTAAATCATGTTGTTCTTTTCACAAGTGAAGTTTAATTATTACAATTTACAGCATACTGTTGAAATATTAATTTTTACAATCATACTTATAATTTTTATATATCTGATTATAAAAGTATAAAGTATAAAAAACTTTTAAAAGTTTCGTATTTTAACAGCACTTTATTTGAAAACAAGTTTTCTTTATTAATACCAGTTTTGTATACTTTATCTCTGTTTTTACATTTCGACTCATCTTTCTAAAGTTTATTAAAACGAAGATTTTACATATATTATATATACTTTTTTTGTAGGTAGCTCAAAATATAAAAGATTTATACATAAAAAGTTCAAAGTATAAAATTTCAAGACCTAATCTAAAAAAGCTTGAAAAAGTTTATTATAAAATCAAAAGCTTGAATTTAAAGAACTGTTACATTTAGCAATAAAACTCAAGTAGTTGTCAGGCTACAAAATAAGAAAACAATTTTTTAGTGGCTAATGCAACACAAAACTTTTAGCAAAATAGTTGTGCTTAAAACAAAGCTGAACTAATGAACAAAAAAAAGATTATTTTGAAAATTTACTACTAGCACATCTTTAAAACTGCAAGTAACTTACAGCTTAAACTTTAAAAAACGTGTTATAAATCACAGGATATTGAACTAGCAGTTAAAAGTTTACTTTAGCACACAGCTACCTGCTCAAGCGGAAGTGTTTTATGCCCACTTTCTTCTATCAAACATTAGTGGTTTTTATTATTTAAGTACAGTAACTATTATTTTGATAATTGTTTAGGCGGAATGATTGATAAAAGTATATGTTTAGAAAATTTTTTCTAAAGGGTAAGGTCTTTTAAGTGCAGCTCGTTATAACTGTAAATACTTAAACTAAAACAGAATAAAACGAGCTATAACAAAAAAATGCATACATTTTTTACTATACCGTATACAATGTCTTTTTATTTAACGGTAATTAAATTTTTTGTTGAAGTTTTATATAAGTAGAACAATGTAAACTTGTAATTTGAACACAGTGTCTTAATGACACAGATGGAAATCATTAGATTATTTTGTATTTAGTTGTAAAACATTACACACATTTTTAGATACATTCCCAAGAAAAAACAAAATAGTTTTATGCAGAAAATATTTACCTAGTTCTGTTGTGTTTACAGCGAAATTTATGCAAAGAACTTGTTATTAGTGTTAAATGTTTATAAATAATCAGATGTAATGTGTTATTACATCAAAAAAGTAAATTAATTTAACTTACGTTTTGGTATTATAATAAATTTTTAAGATTTTTCTTTTTAAAAATTTAATTGTTAATAAAATGCTTTTGTTAAGTACGTTTTCCTGGATTTAAATATACGATTTTGGTGACTATTATTAAAAGGAAAAGTTTGAAATAATTTTTATGAATAAACTCATATAGTTGTTTAACTATATCAAGTATTTTTACTACCTATAAAATGTCAAACTTAACATATTTTTTGTATTACACATTTTTGATAAAGGGCACCAATATACGTGATTGTATGTTAATTTATTATACATAGACATTTTTACTACTTTATGTTGAAAGAATTTTTTGATAAAAATTAAATGTTTAAAATATTTTTGAACGCAAAAATGTTAAAGTTATTTTTTAAATAATTCAAAATATTTAGACAAATTCCATTCCTTTTTTGGTCATTAATAAATTCTTTTAATAGCTGTTTCACGTTCAAAAAAAAACTATATATTAAAACAATGTAGGATAGTCGCATTCGTGTAAAATGTTTTACGTTTAAAATTAGTTAAGTAAACTTAAGAAAAACAATATAATTTAAGAAAAAAAATTCTGAATTAACTTTATTTTGATAAGTTTACTATTTTGTACTAAACTTGGTAAGTTTTAAAATTAGCTTTGCTGCTATGAGAAGTTAAATCGTTTTTGTGATACAAACAAATATAGTTTGATAACGACTTTAAAACTAAAAGTACTTTATTCTACTTCAAGTTGTGTTGATGTGTTTTTAATTTTAGTTAATTTTTTTTGTGTCTTTTTTTCAAACTACTGCTTATAATATTTAAAGTCTAAATGTAAATTAAGATTTAAGAAATAGACTGAATAATTTTTTTTTTCAATATAGATCTAGAGTAACAAAAACACTAATAAATAATCTATACTTTATTATTTTAAATAAGCATAGAACACATACAAATTTTGAAAATATATTTTAAAAATTTTACTAGTATAAAACTAAGTTCATATTTCCTATAATGGTGTTTTTAATAAAAAAAACATTTACGCTTGAAAATGTAAAAAAATGCACACGATATGATTAGTTAAAAAAATCTCACGATAAAAGCTTTCGATATTTTATTTAACTTTTCACAACATTCTGTGGTACAAATAGCTTTAAACTATTATTTAATTAGATAGTGTTTTTAGCTGTAAAACTGGATTTTGTACGTAAACCATAAAATGAAAGTTTTATAGAATTCTAGTATAAAAATTGTATAAAAATTTTTTATAAAGATTATTTGTAAATATATTGTTTTTTTCAACTATGCTGAAAATTGTCACACAATTCAACTGTATTGTTTTACTGTATAAAACGAATATACGTAAAAAACACAATAAAGTATTATAATGTTAAAAGTATAAAGTAACCAACCGTTATAGCGCATGACATGCAAACAAAACTTATGTAGGGTCTGCGACTCGATGCGACTCTTTTCACTTGGTGCACCCAAGTCCTTGAACCAAAATTTATTTGAGCATCTTTGTATTTCGTTTTTGTTCAAAAAACTTCTAATACTTGTTTATATTTTGATAATTCGACCAGAAATATACTTTACATTAAACAAAATATTAAAAAGTTTACTCATCTACCTAAGAATTACTAAAGATTAATCAAAATATTTTAAACATATGTTTACTAAACAAAAATAAGCTAAAATAAAAACTCTGATTTAGAAAAAAGTAGGATTTTTAAAACAACATACATAAATCTGGTACAAAAGTCTACCTAAAAATTAAGAGTTCTTTTAGTAAAGTAAGTTTTTAGCTTTTGTTGAATTTTTATCACTGTGACACTGTTTTATACTTCTGAACAAAAAAAATAATGTGTACTCGTAAAGTTTTTGACTTTTGATTTTAAAGTTGTGAATTAGATTTTTAAAGCTATTTATTACTAAAACAAATTTAATTCAGTTAAAAAGATAAAAATACTCACTATTTCACACCCTTAAGCTGTTTTTAATACTATACTAATTAAAGTCATTTGCTTTCAAATTGATTAAATTATGTTACTGTTAAATATTTTAATTAACTATGTAACGATTCGGATCAAATCGATTATTAATTCTTTTAATCTACAAAGTGCTGTTCGAATAGCAGATTAAAAATAATCATACGTTCCGATTTGGCCAAGCTAGTAAAACTTTAAAAAAATCAAGTTTAAAACTTATAGTGAAATTTACATAAAAGATATTCGAAGTATTCTTAATAAAGCTTGTTTTATTTTCAAAAGTTTACATTAAGCAAATTAACCGTAAAAATATTGCTTCATTAGTGTTTGGAAAAGAAAATTATTTTTTTGGACTTATCTTTATTAATGTTTAAAACTTAAAATTCTTAAATTTGTTATACTTATCAATAACTTTTTGTTAAACTTATGCTTTAAAACTTAGTTTACTTTAAAGATGATTTAATTAATAGAAAAAAATAGCCTGTTTATTTAAAACAAATTATTATTTTATATATTTTAGAAATAACAGTAGAATAGAATAACTGCAAGAATAACATCACGACAAACTTTATTCAACTCCAAAAATTATTACATCTTACCTCTAAAGTATTTTGTCTTCACCTTTAAAAGTCAAAAAAACAGATAAAGAAATGTGTAAGTAAACCTTTTACTTTCAAAAACACTTTGATGTCAAATAATTAAATTACTTGACTCACAAATTTAATCAATGTTCCATAAAATGATGTAATTTTGTTTACATGCTAATGATTCACTTTTAATTACGTTGGATTACAAGTTTTGTAAAGAAAATTAATATTTTTTATTTAAAAATAGTTGAAGTTGTTTAGGGCTTTTGTAAAATAAAGGAAAAAATAAACTATTTTTATACAAAAAATTAGGCAACTAATCATTCTTTAGTACTTAATAAGTCATTTTATCGTTTTAATATGTTTATAACAACCAATGTTTTTGTACAACTAATATTACTATACTCAAAAGTTATAGCCGTATATTCAAAGATATTTAATTAAGCTTCACTGTTTAACTTTTGCAAAACTATTTTAATACTTCATCAATTATAATACATTGATGCTGATTGATAATTGTAAAAGTATGATAATTGATTGATTTATACTTAACTGTGCTTGTATAAAAAGTATAACTGAACAACAGGTTTTGCAATACTTAAATGCTTATCAATAAAACTAAAAAATACTTTGTAGAACATATGTTTTTTTTATTCTAATTAACTTTAATGTAATAGTAAGAGGCAATACTTTTAAATTTACATAGTTTAATGTTGTAAAAGTTTTAAGTTTTATTAACTATAAAGCACAAAAACATGCAGTCGTAGATGTAACTGCAATAGTAAGTTACTTTAATGTCAATTTTAATTGTGCTTTTTGTTTGAGTTCAAACAGGTTTACTCTCTGCTTTAAATCTTTTAAGAAGAGTACAATTTGTGTGTGATAAGCGTTTATATCCATATCTTAAACTTTTGTGTGTATTAAAAAATTGTAGCAGTTTTGTTCAGTCCAATTATTTATGCGTATTTAAATGTTGCTAAAACTGTTTTAACGTAAAACTACACGTAAAACAAATAAAACTTTTTTAAACAAATAGGTTACTTTACAACACAAGTAATTATTAATCATTGTTATTCAAAGTTATTATCACCATCAATCTCTAAATAACTTTAAATATATTTCAAATAGTGTAATGACTACAACCAAAACATAACAAGTACAAGTTTATCTTCAAACTGAAGTTACAAACTATTTGCTCCATTTTAAGCTCAAAACGACCAAAAAGTGACAGTTATTGCTATTGTTTGACCTATCAACATGTAGTTGCTTTTTTGTAGCTAAATAGTTCAAAATGTTTGCATCGGTAATGATACGTTACTTGAAACGCGCAAATGTTTCTGCATTGTATTACGTTTTACTGTATAGAAAACTTTTTACTGGTCTTTTGTGCGTAGAATGCTATTTAGATTAAATTTAATTGTTGCGGAAGCGTTTAGTAGCATAGTTGATAAAATTTTTTGACATAAATTAAACGTAATGTAGATGCTAATGTATAATTTAAATGTCTTAGCTAATCTTATAAATGCATGTTAAAACTTTTTTTGAAATAAGTTTATATTTGAAAACAACAACAAACTAAGCCATAAAACGAAATGAAATACAAAATTTAGTCGATTATAAATTGTCCTGCATTTCATTATTAACTAAAATTATAAAACATTCACATCGATGCTCTTCATGGTTTTTAGCCTTGCCGGTGATTAACATAAGTTGTTTTGTAATTGTTAGTATCAACTCACTTTTCAAAACTGATGAAGCTTTATGCATACTTGGTTGTTTTTTATTGTTTATTGTGTCATTTGTTTTAAAAGGTTCTTATTATATTATTAGCTATTTTTTACAATAAAAATGAACAAACTACGAAACGCATTGTACTGATTTTTATATCGTACAAACGTTTTTGAGTTTACACTTACTTACATACTTTTTATATTTTTCAGTTTTATTCTTTTAAGTATCTGAATCTGATATCTTATTTACACTTTAAATTATTTAATAATACTAAAAATTTTTTTAACCGGTAACAACGTAAAAACACTTCATGTGTTATTTTTAATTTCTAAATAACAAGTGTCTGATTTTAAACTTTGTAAGCTTTAATCATTAAAAAATAATATAGATAAGTAGTTTTTTTATTTAGTTTTACAAATTTAAGGAAGTTTATGTTTGAATACATTAGAGCTAATCAAAATTCATGGTAATTTTAATCAATTCTTAGTGTTTGTTTATTAAAAATATACACAAATTTTCATTATTTGAATAAAACAAATATCATGTACTTATACTATTATGTTTTTGAAGCAGTTGCATAAAGATGTTTTTGTACCCACTGTTTTTTGTTTTATATTTAAACATATGTTGTTTGAAAAAATGTACCTTATTAATTGGAGCATTAATTTTGATTAAAAAAATATTTAATTGTTTTTGTAATAGTATGTAATTTTAAGTGTAAATCTACATTAAAAAATTTCTTATAATTAGTTTTGAGTTTGTTTATAACTAGCAAGCACAAAACAGCAAGTTAAAACTAAAATATTGTTTGTTGCAACCTTTTGTTTTGAAAAAAGAACTTTATTTTTATGTAAACGATTTAATCTAATCGATATTAAGCGTTAAAACATACTAAATTGCTTTTAATTATTAATAAAAGGTAATTAATTTTTAAATAAAATTAAACTTGCCTAGTGTAAGTAATAAATAATATAATATATAACGTTTTTTTCGTTAAAATCTGAAGAGTTAAGGTTTTACTTTTTTTATTGTACTAAGAAAAAGACTGAAGAAGTAAAATACATATATAAAAATTGTCTTCAAATATAAAACCAAACCTTTAAGCAAAATATCCTGAAGAAAAACATAGGCATGTTTAAGAATGTACCTTATTGTTTAATTTTAATGTTTACTTTGGTTAGATATTTTTTTTCTATATTAAGACTAAAATTTTAGTGTGTAATTGTCAAACTTTAAAAAACTAACTGTTTTAATTTTTTTCAACAAACTAACCATGTGATTACGTTTAATAACTAAATTAATACTTAATTATAACTTTTCTACTTTTAATTATATTAAGGTTTCAACAATAAACTATAAGTATGTATTTAGTAATTTTCAGTTGTTTAGATTTATTATTTTAAGTCAAGTGTTTTTCTATTTCACGTTTGAATCTCAACAGTGTTAAAATATTTGAAGATTATCATAGTTAGAGGTATAACTACTCAACTAACGTAAGTTACTGTAAAACTTTTTAATACCTTTTTCTTATTCTTTATTACCTATCATCTTGAAATTAATTAATTAAAATCTGCTGTTTCATTTTTGTAATGCCAGAAGTTTTTTAATAATTTTTAATTAAATAAAAAACTAACTTGTCACACTAAGGTAATTTAACTGAAGTAAGAAAAAAAGGTATCAATTTAAAATATTAAGCTTTTTTTATTAGAAATATATATTTATTTATTACAACTGTTGTTCAGATTGTATTATTTTAAATTTAGTTTTGGTAAGACTTTATTTATTTCCGAAATTAAACAAAGAATTATAATACTCTTAAACAAATTTTAGTAAAATCTGTTAGCCCAACTTAAAAAAAATATAAAAGGACTATTAGCGTTAAACGAGGTTTAAATACTACTTATTGTAAAAAGCTTAAAAACGTTAATTATTTATTTCTATGATAAATTCAAAAAAAAGCACAAATCATAAAGTTTAAGTTTACTGAAACATTTTTTAAGTTAAAGATATTTTTTACATTAAGGTTAATCGACAGTTTATCTAATTTAAACAGCTTACTAACAATTTAGTATACTTACATTTAAGTATTTAAAGTTGGCATGTTTTAGAAACTGAAAACTCTTCAGTGCAAAATGTTACATCGAAGTTAAATATGTTTAATTTTTAGATAAAACCGATTTTTTTGTCTTGTAATAGTAACTTTTAAATGACAAATGTCTTTCGTACATTTTATAAGTTCTTTCTTTATCTTGAAGCAAAGCAACTTTAATTCTATGCAAATATTTCATTTATAAAGCTCGCGGCAATAACAATTAAATTATTTTTTGTTGTTATGATTTGTACACAAAAAAATAATTTTTTAAAAGATGCAACTAAGGCGGTGGTTTGTCAAATTATTAAAATAAAACACTTTAAATTTAAAAAATGTAAGTTATGTCAATTAAAATAAAACTGTAAATATCAATTCCAAAATCATATCTGGCTAACCATTAAGTTTTTTTTTTCTTTAAAACATATGATTAAATGTTCTATAAGACAAAATTAAGTTAATTAAACCTTTTTAGTATTCGAATACACAAGAATAAAAAAAGTCGGAAATAGAATATAAAACAAAATTAATTTTATAAATTTTTTAGCAAAACACATCTATAATAAAACAAATTATTAAAAAAAAAGTTTATCAATTCTTAAACGAAGTTCTAAGTGATAAACTTTCTGTAATACAAAAATATATTTGTTTTTATAAATTTTAAGTCTTCATAATTATATATTGTAATCAAAATATTAGACAACAGAAAGTTCGTTATTGTTAAACTTGATGTAAACGTTTTAATTCATAACATAAAACAATTGAAAACAAATTTTTACCTAAACATTATTCTATATCAGTTCAAATAAAACTCGTATTTGACATTTACATTTTTGTATATACTAAACAAATAAAAGTTTGTAGTTGTAAATATTTACACTAAAAAAAAACGATTCTTAATTCTGTTAACAAAACAACTAGAAAGTAATTTTTTTTTCAAAACAAGAAAAATGTGCTTGTATTTAGTGTTAGTTTTTACTAGTTACTTCTCTGATACAGTTTTTCTAAAAAAGTAAAAACACTTATATTTATTTCTGCTCTAAGCTAAAGTTTTTTCTTCTTTTTAGAATTGTTTTGTTAATGTTTATAATAGCTTTTAGTGTTGGACTAAAAATCCAAAATGACTTAATAAAGACCTCCTCTAACTTTAACTAAAATTTCAACTTCTTTTTACTATAAAATATAAATATAAAACTACAATGTTTATTTATTTAGTTAAAATTATCTGCACTTTTATAAAAAAACATCATGATTAAACCATCTAAAAGGAATAATATTTACACACACATACACTGGTATACATTTTATAACTTACTGAAGACTTAAAAGTCTTATACTAGTAAAAATTATCAAGGCTAAACAAAGTGTAATATTTTACTAGTTTTAAAGTATTTTCATGTACGAGTTTTCTGAGATATATTTTTAGGATAAAGTTTTATGATTTTTTACACTTAGTTAACAATTTTCTTGTTAAACATTAGGTTTTTCTGCTAACACAGTGTTTAGCTAGACAATCTTGAACCTTTGCGATTAATTTCTGCGTGTTGTAACAATTTATTTATCAACAGTGTTTTAACTTTGAATAATATTTTAATTTTATACAAAGTGTAGTAATTTACGGATTCAATTGGTTTATTTTGAAGCTAACTTAAATTATTTGTTTACTACAACCGATCTATATACTACTGAAAAAATAGTTTAATTTTCTATCACAAAAAAGATTTTTTTTGTACTTTTGTTTTTGAGTTCATGAATTTTGGTCCATAACTAAAACAACTGAAATTAATTTTAATTCTTAATATTTGTTATATAATTCAGGCAATTTTGAGTTTCACTGGATTATCAAACTATGATACTAAAAAAAATATTTTTTAAATATTTTTATTGAATTTTAGTTTTTTTTAAATACTTAAAAATGATTAATTTAATTATTTTACAGAAATTTAAAAATAAAAACGAATATAGTTAAAGGAGTATTTTTGAAAAATAATTCAGAAATATTAAAACTTGCTATATATAATTAACAAAAGTTTTTATAGTTTAGTTTAGAATTGTGTTACTAATTAATACGAAAATAATTTTGATTTTAAAATATTATTTATAAAAAACTTAAATGGTATAATGAACTGAACCATTTTGATTTGGATAAAATTAATACTTTCGTATAGAAAATTTTAACATTAAAAAACAATAAAAGCTTTCACTAGTAAAATCATAAAAATGTAAATAAATTATATAGTACAGCAGGAAAGTGAAAATAAATAAAATTATTTAACACTGAGGATTGGTACGACATTAATTTAAAGCAATAAAAACGTTTGAAAAACATTTATCAATAAATTAATAATTATATGAAAATTAGCACATTTAAAGGGCCACTATTTATTAAAAAATAAGAAAATAAAAGTAAACGTAATTGACTTGAAAATATTATTTATAGCTCACATTCTAATAAAAAAATGCTTAAAGATTTTAGTAGACAATTGCATCATTTTAAAAAAAGTATTTTGTTAAAAGCATTTATAGAAAATAATAGTAAACTCAATACAAAACAAGTATCATTTTCATTAGATATTAACTCGATTCTATTATTTGAAAAAAAAAGTATAATATTATTATTAAGACAATAAAATAAATATATTTATTTATTTATTTAATATTTTTTGATATGCAGTTCAAATAATTATATAAAATATTTAAGTTTTCAGAATATATCTTGTCCTGTGACCTTTTAAAAGCCGATCACTTAAATATATTTTCTCGACATAAAGGTTTCCTATAACTTTTATTCGGCCTTTAAGGAAATAAAAGATATATGGCCTTCTTTGTCAAGATTTCTTAGAAAAAAACCGTTATATAAACCTAAGAAATATTTTTTGATCTTAATCCTTAACTCAAAATATCTAGTGTAATTTTCAAATTTAGGTCCCATGGCCCCTTTACTACTACTTATAATTATCCTACAGCTTTTATCATTGTTTTAACGAAAACAACAACTCCACCGTTTCATAAAACTCCCATCACACCGTTAATACAACCGCTACACACCTTCCATCTTCCAATCACACCTTTATTTCTTCGTACGAACTTTCAATCGGCGGTTTCTCGGTCAAAACTCCTTTGGTGAAGCTGGGATGGTTTTTGTGTGGGAAGAGGGGCAGCTTGGAATACCTCCACACGAAGAAGTAGCAGCAGCACAGGCAGAAGACGAGCAAGGTGACGACCATGTATATGAAGTTTCTTGAGTACTTTTCACGAGGTGTGCCCAGTTCGTTCTCACTTGTTGAGGTGTCAACGTTTGTTTCTCTGTTTTTATCTGCATTTTCAACGGTTCTCGGCGTCTGAGTTGGAATCACATCTTTTGAGGTGCTTTTTACTTTAGTTTTATTTTTATCAAGGTCTGTTTTGGAACCTAAGCCATTGATTACATTTTTACTTTTGGTAGTTACTACTAAAGTATCTAAAGTTGTACTAATTGTTACGACTTGTGAAGTTTGGTCTTTCAAAACAGTGTTGTTTTTATCAATAGGAGCGCTTGTAAGTTGATTTGTGGTGACTGTAGGGTTGACTTCAGTCTGTTTTGCATTATTATCACCTTTTCTCGCTTCTATAGTGCGGTCAGCCGTGCTTGTTGTAAACTTTATTCTGTTCAACACTTCTGGCGCTATAGTTGATTTTGAATAGTTTTCAATTGTAGAATTACCATTCTCAATCAGCACACCTTCAGCAGTAATGAATATTTCTGAAAAAAAAATCGGCTTAAACATACTAGATAATTACTTAGTAGCTAAATATCATTTTTTTAATAAACAACTCTTGAGTTGTAAATTAGTTTTGATATTTTTAAAACCCTCTATAATAGTTTATTTTTCAATACCTTTTAGTAAACAGCAGCTAACTGTTACAACAAATTATGTTTGTATTTTGTAAAAACTTATTCTGTTGCTTGATATGTTCAGGAACGGTATAATCAAGTTTTGATCTATTGACAGTGTCATAGCCTTAAAAAAAATATTATTATTTAAGTTTAAAAAAATTAATTATAACATAAGTTAGTTGTTTTTAAACTAATATAAATCTATACAGTTGGTATTTTTTACTTCAAATTAACAAAAATTATAAAAATGCACTGCTATTTGCACCAAATATACTAGTTTTATGAATAGTTTAAGTTTTTAAGTTTGTTTACGTTTAGTTTACGATCACCATACAAATTTCACTAATTTTTCAAACTTAAGTTTTTTGTTAAAAGTACCTACAACAGCTTTCTAAAAATTAAATGCTTTTATAAAAAGCTTCAATCACGGATGTTACTAAAACGAAAACAGTTTAGTATGTATTTGTTTCATAAATATTTTTTTTAATAAAATTATTCGTAAACTACTGTTTAAATTGTAGTACAACAACGTTAGTGCTGAGTTTAGCAAAAATGCTCTACAGACATTACAAAATACCAAAAGTTCAAACTAACAATAAGTTTCAGTGGATATATTGAGAAACTGAGGCCTGAAAGTGTGATAGTTTTTAGCAAAACAAATTGCAACGTTTCTATCGCAATTGCACAATGCCTTGGCATGAGTGTCGTCAGCTGTGTGAAAATAAATTAGCAATTTTAAAAATAGCAAAACATGCTAACGTTAAACTAAGTAAAACTGTTTAAAATAAATTTATTGGGACTGCAGTTGTAAAAAAAAGTTGTTTGTAAAGTATGTAGATTAAAAAGTATACATATATATGCTTTTTAATTTAAAAGTTAAATAACCTACTAAGCTAAATATATGTGGGAAGTTGTTTTAATTGTTTTAATTCAACCATAAATAAGTCGGACTTTTGAAAACAACAAACTTTGGCAGAGGATGGTTCCGTTGGTGCATTCGTTTTGGTATCCGACCAGCATATTGGATGTTTTTTCGTGGATGTAGTTGACGAACCTGCCCCACAACCCGCTTGGTTCGCGCTTTTCCGTGTTCGCTCTTGCGTAACACGCGTCATGGGTCTTGCAACAACTGTAGTGTTTGTTTCGACAATTTAATTATTTTTTGACAAATTAGTTTTTTTTTTTTGTTTTAAAAAGCACCGCAAACTTGTTGTCTGATTGTGGACGTTCCAGTGATGTTTTATCAGTTATATTTGACATATTAAAAGTTTGACAACTGTGTGATTTTTAAAATGTACTGAGGATACAGTTGGTTGCATTTTATTTGAATTTGCATAAGTACTATAAAAAAAAAGTTATCTATCTCAAAATAACTCTTTTTTAATCTAATTAAAACATAATATATACAAGTAAATAAAAAATTACTTCTTTTTTAGACTTTTTTGTGATAAAAAATTGTTATTAGTCTTGTATGCACAGTGAATTAATTTAAGTAGAAAACTGTTCAGAGTTTTTAACTTATACAACAAATTTATCAACATAAATGTTTTTTCTGATTGTTCACTACGATAAAACTAGTTACATTAACAATTTAAAAAAACTTTTACGCATTTATAGTCGTTAAACAGTTCTAAGTAGATTATTTATACAACAAAGTTAAAAAAAAAATTATTATTTCTACTAAGTTAACGTGATATCAAACTTGTTTGTAAATATAATGTTATAAAAAAATAATTAGTTTTTAGTTAAGTCTGCTGTATTTAAGTATACTTTGCTTAATTGTGGTTCATTTTATGTAACTCAAAATCTGTTTATAAATAAACTTAATTAATTTTAAAAACAAATAAACAAAACTTTGGCTGTAAACTACACCAAAATTTTATAAAAATCTTAACTTATTGTTTTAACAAAAGTTAGCAAGTAAACTACCTTTTTATTTAGTTTAAATTGGATTAAAAGCAGTTTTGTAGTCAAATTTTTTCAAGATTAAACATAAAAAAACATTAAAATTCAAACGAATAAAAAAATAAATATAAGGTCCTTAAAGTTTTGTTAAGTATTTCGTGCAGTTTAAAGAAGCAGTTAAAAAATAATAAAACGTATTTAATAAAAGCAACAATACTAAGCTTTACCGATAATCTTTTAAAAACGATCAGTCTTTTTTATTACTTATATCTGTTTGTAAGGTTTAAACTTAGTGTATTACGCACGAGTTTGTTTCATCAGTATTTTTTTATCAAAAGCTCTAAAGTACAATTTTACGCGTTATTAGCACAACAATGCAATTTTAATAAATGTAGATTTCGAACCCACGCGACACTTTGAGCTGATGATTTAATAATTCCCAATTACCAGCTTAAAAATCGATTACCAGTTTCATTATTACCGTAATCATACCTGCAAGCCCTAACTGTGAACTGTGCATTCGATTTAAGCTTCTAGCAAATGTTTTTACTTCTAAAGTTTAGGTTAAGCTTTTTAACAATAAACTTTGCATTAAACGTTTGATAAAGTGCTCATTTTTAAAAAATATCTACCTCACAGATTTCATCACGAGTGTGATATTTTTTTTTACAAAAAAGCGATTTAGTAATTTATTAACAGCAAATTGATCTTTAAAATCGTATACAGTTACCTCTCGCATCTTTACGCACTCGTGACATTATGCACTCTCGTTTAGTTACGCATTTTAGAATTCTAAAAAATTCGAAAAATAAAAATTCTATTTTTTTAAATATTGCACAAACTAGGTTCATTGTATATTTTTAATTAAAAATACGTCTTTAAATGTTAACTCACCTCTCTATATCTTTAGACTTTGTAAACTTATGTTTTTTGACTAATTGATAAAAATTTATTTATACCTCAGTATATCAGAAATTTTGTTAACAATATTTTTATCAAACATTTTTCTTATGCTTTATTTATTCTTCTTTAAAAGAGAGATCCATTACAGCACCAAGTGCATATTTTTGTAAAAGACTATATAAACAAGTTTTATTATAGACACCACACCATTTCTTAGTTTTAAACAAATGCTTAATTATAAATTAAATTTGGAAAGTAAAATAAAATATAATTGTTAAATATCAAATAGATAACATACAAATAAAGATAAAATCAACTTATTATTAAAATTAGTAAATCTTTTCTACAATTATTATTATATTATATAAATTTTTTTTATATATGTATATTTTTATCTTTTTTTTTCATATTTATAAATAAAGTAAACAAATTGTAAAAAGTGGGAAAGTTCCCAGTCTGCTTTTAAGTAGATGCAATATCAAAAAACAGTCATTATAGTAAGTATATTTGGTACCTCTCGTATCTTTACGATCTCTCGTATCTCTTTACGCACTTTTTCTGTGGACACAATTTGCGTAAATAAGCGAGAGGTTACTGTAATTCTAAATTATATTTTAGCTGTCTATCATATATACTTTGAAATAATATTTAGAATGACGTTCCGTCAGAATGTAACTTAAAAAAATCAGTACATTAAAATAATATTAAGAGTTACTTAGTAAGTTTATTGTTTTGAAAACGTTAGACTTAAACTGTTTTTAGTTTATAAACGGGATTTTTTTATCAAGTAATTTAAGAACTTTTAAACAAAGTTAAACACTGCTATTAAGTTTTGCTTATCTAAAAATGAACTATGCTTCACTTACAAACTTAAAATTAGAAATATAAAAATGACTAAAAATGCTTAATTAATTAAAAACTAATGATGTTTATGTTTATGATAGATAATATAAATAAAGTTTTTAAGTTTATCAAAGACAGTAAGATAAAAATTAAACTTTTAAATTTAACATCCAACTAGTAAGAACTACTTGCGTACAAAAAAAAACATTAACAAACAATAGCTATTGTACTGTTAAAACTTTAAAAACACATAATTTAATATATAGTTAACTAAGCTTTTTATGTTTTATTTATACAAATTACAAACAAACTTGTCAGTTTCATCGATGGGTATTCCGTCACCGCTGGGGCCGCAAAAGCAGCCGTAGGTGGCGTAACTGGCCAGAACGTCCACTTCCCAATTGTAACACTTGATGGCGGTGTGGAAACCCAACATGGACCTCCTTTTGCGCGAATGTGCATCATCTGAGGGAAAATTCCCCGCTGTGAGAAAAATAAGTGTATCCATCAGTGTTGACTAGAAACGTAAGAAACGTATACATAAACTCTTAACTTACTTCTTAGTCTAGATATATCAAATAAAAAAAACTGGAATAAGATATAACAAGTTATTTTATAGAAATGTTGTTTCCGTTATTTAACTTAGTATGTATTTATCAAAGTTATTAACTTTCAATAGCTACTTAAATGCTTAACAAATAAATTGACTATCACAAAATGTAATGTAGGCTGTCATTATTGTAGTTTGAGTCTTACAAAAAAATTCACTAGTTTCACCTACATTAAGTTCTTGATAACTTAACCTTAAAAGCGAGATGTACTGCATTGTTTTTTTAAGTTTGAGAATTATTTTGAAAGTTAATGATGCAAAATTAGAATGATTTATAAATTGTGGAAATTTTTTTACAAAAAAAAAATGTAAATTGCTATTTTTTATAAAAATACGTTTAAAATTAGTTCAAATAAAAAACTGTTTAATTTAATACATTAAAATTCTGGTAAATTTATATGGTTAATCATATATGATTTTAAATTTAACAAAACTATGTACTTCTATATGAATTGCTTAATTTTCTATGTCGTAAAAGGCTAAGTTAACTTTTCTATTAACATTAAGATTTGAAAGTAGCAACTCTTTGTTTATAAGTTAAAGCAAGTTATTTTGTTAGTTAATACTGTGTACTTTATGTGATAAATAATTTGGAGTTTAAAAACTGAATTTTATTTAAATCATGACTTTTAGTTTTATGTCAGTAGTTGCTGTTATAAAATGCAATAAGGTTTTGTTTAACTTGAAACATTTAAAAAATTTCTACATACTTAATAGTAGTTTTAAGCGACAAACTAGTTTGCTATAATACTTTTAACTGTCAAAGACTGAATAATAGTAACCTAGAAGTCTAATTTATTAAATTATTCAAAAAAAAATATTTTAAAATACTGAATAGTTATTGATAAACAAACAACAAAATGTTATTTGAGATTAAAGTATGCAGATTGCGTAACTAATGCTATGTTAAACATTTCAAAATTAACTACTTAAAATATACAATACCAAAATTTTCATACAATTTCACCTTAATACTGTTGTTTTAAAATTAAATAAAAGTTTAAGTACTAATGAAGTAACTAACCTTTGTATGCAAATGATCCCAATATGAAAGTGGATATATATATCCAGACAATGGAAAACATTATAAAACTCACTACTAAAGCAAATGTCTGTAAAAATAAAATTTTATAGTTCTGTTAAATAAAACTCGAGCAAATACTGCTAAACAAGTTGAAATGTGTTTTTGTTTTTAACTAAAACAAAAACGCAAGCAAAAAAAAATTAACAAACTTGTGCAAAACAATAAAATGCTTAAAAAGCAAATTTTAGTATAAGTGTTGATTTTAGCTTAAAGTTTTTACTTTTTAAAACGTTCATTTCCAAACTATAGTTACTAACAAATAAGTTATATTATTTCACTACTAAGTTTAGCTAATAGTTTTGTAATACTTATAAATGATAACTAATACCTTTTCTAGCATACAGTTTGCGAAACTGAAGCTTTAAAGAATCTGTTTTATACTAACAAGATAACTTTTTTATTAATTAGTTAAAAAAACGTAATATTGAAAGAAGGTTTGATAAAGTTTGTATAAATAAGTAAACCTCATATATTATTCTCAAGTTAAGTAGTACTTAAAGTAAAATTAATGAAACCTAAAAACAAAAATTTTGATATTACATTCTACTAAAGTGATTTTTTTAGTTTTATACCATAACTTATAATTAATAGTTTTGTGCATCCTTAGCTAAAACTATAAGCTTTTTTTAATCAAGCTCTCCTCTTTTCTAAATACTATTTTGAAAACTAACAAAATTTAACTTATACAAAGTAAACGATAAAACACAGTTCTTGTTTATATTGTAATATTATTTTATATATTAACCGTCTTTTAATTATTCTATTTTTAAACAAGCTGTATTTTAAAAGTGTGTTAAGGTTGATAAACAAGATTCAGAAGTTTTAAAACTATAAGCAATTTTTTTTAACCACCACATTACAGCTACTAAACATTATTATACTGTTTTTTTAAAAAGAAAAAAAATAGTTAAACCACTTTGCTAAAACATACTGACTATATTTTAACATATATTTTAAACCAAACTTCTACAAAAACTATCGTGCCTATAGCAGGTTTTTTCTTAATTAGTTTTATGACTCAAGGTAAAATTGTGTTACTTACTTTAAAGCTTTGATGTCAACTAATTAAAATATCTCGTTAACATATTACTATCATGGTTCGTAAAGCTTACTTTTTCCACCTTTGTACATATTAAAATTTATCATATCACTATTTTGTTTTATTTTCTTTACTGTAAGCTTTATATTGAAAACAACTATTTAGACTTCATAATTTAAACTTATATTATTTAAATCTCTAAAATATAGTTAGACACAGTAAATTGTTTTCTAATAAGCCAGTAGTTATAATTTTGAAAAAAGCTTTTAGTAAACTATTAAGCTATTTACTCGATAAAGATTTTATTTACCAAACCTTGGTTACTCTATTTATTCTCTGATGTTTACTATTTAAATATTATTTTTTACATTAAGCCTTACACGTTTCATCTTTTTCAAAACTCTTTTGCAGCTAATTATATTATAAGTAGCAAGTGGAATTTGCACTTATGATTTTTAAACTTTAGAAATAATAAAAGAGTATTAATCTCAATTATCAAAAAACTTTTCTCCGAAACTTCTTTCTAAAAACATATATTCTTGTTTTGAAAGGATAAAACCTTCTAGTTAACAAAACGTTTCAAAACTTTAAATATTCTTTAAATTGTGTAATTTCAATGAAAAAAAATTAGTTTGCATTTTTTAGTTGTACCAAGTTTGTTTCAAATTAAACATTTTTCAAAATTTTGTTAATGTAATGAGTTTATTGCTATACATCAAAAAACCAAAACCAAAACGCTTTATCTTTTGTTTTTGAAACATTTTATTGCTTTTCAATGTTGTATGTTATTAAGATCAGGTGAACATAGTTTTTAAACTCACATGTTTAAAATTTAAACAAAGCTAAACAAAGTATGCATTTACAGTAAAGTAGAAACATTTTTAAATTATTTTAATAGTCTTTTAACTTTTATAAAAACCTAGTTAAACCGTTTTTAAAAGTTGTAAAGCTTAAGACTTTCGAACTCATCTTTTTGTAAACTTTAAGAATAAGTTTAAACACTGTTCATGTTATATATAGTTAAGAAAAAAAAAATGCTTTAATAGTTTATTAAACTAATCTGAAAATTGTTTTATTACTTTATTCAAAAAATTAAATCTTACTATTAAACTTACTTTATACAGTAACAATCTAAATAACTTATAGTTTATATTTTCTTTGGTTTAACATATTTTAGTAGTCTTATTGTGTATTTTTATTGCTTAAAAAGATAGATTAAATTAGATAAAAACTTTATAGGTACACTAACAAGTTACTGATTTTCCTAATATGGTAAAGCAATTCTATGTAAAAACTTTGATAACTCAAACATCATTCTAAATAGCTTAAAAAGTAAAAACAAATACAATAATTAAAAACTAAAAATTTCAAACTTAATTTACTAAATATATGTTCGAACAGTTAAATAACCTGTCTTGCAATAAAACTATTATTTATACTGACTACAAAACTTAATGCATACTTTGACCAAAAGTTGAAAAAATTAAGTAAATTATGTTTACTCTTTTTCTGCACTGCCTGCTTATCAAAACAAAAAGACGTAAATATTTCAAATATTTCATCAAACTCTGAGTGCTCGCAGCTATTTTGAATATCTCAATCAACAATGAACCTCAGCTAAATACTTAGCTTATTAAAAACAACAATACTGTAAACAGTATGTGTATTGCAAAGTTTGTTCAACTAAATAAGCATTTGTTTTAAAATTCATTAGTAAAATTTTAAAGCTTCACTGTAACTAAAGTTCAACGGAAAAGTGTTGATGAATCAAATTTCTAACTTTCTTTTCTCTATTGTTAACACAGGAAACTAAGTCTACAAAATGTGTAAAAAGTTTTAATCTACCACAAACCTTTTTTAGATACTTGTAAACTAAATCTTAATAATTTGTTTTACCATTATATTATGTGTGATGTGCACTAAAGCGAAGATATTAAGGTTACTCAACAAGGTTTTCACGTAAATTTAAACAACTTTTGTTTTCAAACTTAACAATTTTGTAACTCTCTCCATAAATTTTTAACCATGTGCTAATAAAAGTAGTAGTACTTCAAAAATATTTAATAATATAAAATGATTACAGCTTAAAGAAAACTTTCATTTGACTAACATCAAATAATAGAAAGAATACTTGATGTTTACCGAAAGTAAAAATAAAATTCTAACAAAATGTAAACTGATCGCACTGTAGCGAAACTAAAAGCATTAGAAAATCATGTCAAGTTATTAGTATGCTTCAGCAACATAAAACAAATTATTTTGTACTAAAAAGGTCTCACCAAAGTCACACACCTTTTTAAACACATTTTGTTGAGCTATTATTTAAGTTTTAAAAGTTTCGTGAAAATCTCAAACGGTTGCTGTTGTTTTTATCTGTTTATTTCAATTAAAATAGTTACGCACAAACTTTGCGTTAAAAATTTCTAATGAAATAAAAAGCTCAGTTGTTGTCTACTAAAATTAGTTCTAATACCTTTAAAAAAATAGTTCATATTGAACTTTTTCTAGTACTAACAAAACGAACAAAAACAAATTGTGTCTTACTCAAATTTTATTTTCAATTACTGAAAAATAGATGTTTCAAAATAATTAAAACCTCATTTTTTAGTTTTATTGAGTAATTTTTCTAAAGGTTGTAAACGAAAGTTACACAAGTTTTGAAAAGTAGCTTTTTACTAGTATTACATTTCCATTTACCATGTATTTAAGGAACAAAGATTCTCAATCAATATAACTTTAATCCTTACTTTTAATAGTAAATAGCTAAACAACTTGTTTCTATCTTAATTGATGTTAATCTATTAATCTACAATAACATTTGAACAATAACAACTAGCACGTTTAGTTAGAACCAACTTGACATAATTTTAAAGTTTTATAATCTTCTAGCTTAACAACTATTCCGATAACTTTTGTTTAAACTTCTTAAATGTTTACAACTAACCCAATGTAATCGATTAAGGTTTTAGTCGTCGTTTCCTATCCTTTACTTATTTTTTCAAACTTTTTAGAAAATTTATAATGTATAAGTAGATACTTAAAAAGTGTAACCTCAATTTGTTTAAACAGTTTTATATGTTTAACTTAAAAATTGTCATTAAATAAACTTCTGTTTAAAATTAAAAACTATTAAAACTCACTTATTATTAGATTGCTATCTTACTTTTTTGAAAAAAGTACTAGTACTTGCTTAATAAAAAAATTTTGGGATGTTTTAAAAAGTATAAAAACTTAAAAAATCAAACATTTTATTGTAGCAGTACAAAAAAACCATAAGTTTTAGTCATCTTTTTTAAAACTGTACTATTTTGAAACAAAGAATCAAAATTACTAATTATAAATTAAAAGCTATTACTAGCTTATTTTCACCTTTAGTTATTAACTTTGCTCCTTTTGATTATTTAAAATAAAACAAGTAAATTTAAAAACTTTTTTTAAATGTTTCTAAACTCAGGATAATACTCATATCGCATGTTTGCAACAAACTCTAAAAAGGTAACTGTAGCTCATTAAAAACATAAATATAGTGTTTCATTTAACTGCAACTATTAAAAACTATCTTTTTAAGCTAAATGAACCTTTAATTTACCCGTCGGGATACTTTTTGATATATAGATGAAAATAAAATTGTTATATGCTTTGAGTATATCTTCATTTTGTTCAAGTACAATCTCTTCGTTGAAAACTTTTATGCTATGTTTGTTACATCTTTAACAACATAAATTGTTTAATTAATTGTTATTGATAGTTTGTACTTGACAATTAAAAACAATGCCAGTGTATGCAGTTGTATATGAAGTAAAACAAATTATAAACTTTTATCAACAAATTTAATAAATTGATGACTATTGTCTTTATTTGCAAGAACTATTTAACCATAATGATTAATAAATACATTTCTAGCTGGTTTTAGTAAAAATAAACATAAAAAGCAACTGTTTTAAATGGTCTTATATTAATTAACTGTTACTATAAAAATATAAAAAAATTAAACATCTGCAACTAAAATTTTGTATTAAAAATGTTTTAGTTAAGTCAAAAATTCACCAGATATTTAAAACATAAGTTAACCAAAGAGCATAATTTGTAACTTTCAAGGTTAATAGATCACATTCAAAATGCAAGCATTATTAAACTATTTAGTTTGTGAGTCAAAAACGCTTTTTATTAAACTTTTGTTTCAATATCCTAATTATATTATCTCGTTAAATAAAATTTAGCTGGTATTGATCAAAACGATCTTATAACTTATTTGCTTTACTAGTTTTAAAAGAATATAACATTTTTATTTACAAAATGTGAAAAGAAATCAAAATCTAAACTCTTAATAATCATTTTTAATCTAAACTTGTTTGTATAAGAATCTCACTCAATTGATCATTAATCTATTTAATCTAATTAATTTCGCTTAAACAATAGACTATAAGTAACTGCATGTGCTAAATAGATAAATTTTGATTTATCTTGATAGTTGCTAAACAAAAATTAGCAGAAAATAAAATATTATAAGTTGTATTAGTTTTTAGTAATGCAGTTATCAAGTTTCAAAAAACGCATTAGTTACAAAACAAAAAAAAGCTAGATGTCAACTAACGACTGCAACATGAAATAAAATTTAACTCAAAATACCTGACTTGACAGTTAAACAAAACTTGCAGCCTTTACAAAACCTTGAAAAACTGAAGAAAGTTAAAAATAGCTTGCAATTTATACCTGCTGTTGTTCACAGCTCCTTTTTCTTCAGAGTGAAGGCGCGTAAATTATTGTAAACTTATTTAATGATACGTTACTTGAACTGCATGCATATATCTGCATTTTGCTTGAAACGCAGTTAAATGCTTCGGCTTTTATAACACTTTATACATTTTAGTGTTTAAACTAAGCTTTTAACTGAAAACTTGTCTCATTTTTGTATTATTTAAATTTTTAAATAAAAAATATAGTATACTTGCAAAAGCATTTATTTAAAAAAAGTTTCTACCACACTCTAGTTATATAGTATATATTTTTTATTGAAACTACAGTTATGTTTAATTGTAGCTAATGAATACAAAAGATAGTAATTCATACAGCTAATCATGTTTTACAATTTCATTTAACTGTTTTTTGTAATACAAAATAAAGTAATTTATTACATTATTTAAATAAAAAAATAAATCTTTACTTGTTTTAAAAATAGTATACTTAATTTGACTGGTTAGTAAATAATTTTCTACAATTAGTGTAACTGAAAAGTATTCATAGTGTCCCTGCTGAAGAGTATAACTTCGAAAGTAAAAATATGCACGGAGAGCATATTTGAAAATATAAGGTTATTATTTAAGTATCAAATAATTTTGTGCGTAGTTTCGGTTTAATTTGTGAAATAAGCTTTCAAGGTTTTACTTTAAAATAATTAAATTATCTTGAAAATTGAAATTTCAATTGTTATGTAAGTGTTAACATTAACAAAAGGTACTGAACGTCTATCTAGATCAGGGTTTCCCAAACTCATTTACTAAATCGCCCCCTTTTCAGAAATTTGAAAAAAAAATCGCCCCCCGTGATTTTATAAAGTATTTTTTTCTCATGAGTACGCACTTTTTAGCCAAAAAGTTGTATCTGAAATGTAATTTAGACTGGAACTTCTTATGCACGCACACGCTGTGTTAAAAAAAAATTACAGGGCTCAAAAAATAGTTTACAGTTATTTTCTACTAAGCCAAGTTAAATGCATTAAAATACTTAATTATTAAAAAGCTTTGTGTAATCTGTAATCATTTCTGTTTAAAAATGAATTGTTTTGAAGTTAATGAAACTTTTAGGTTAGTGGTGGACAACTTTTGTAGTCAGCAAGTTATTTTTACTAAAAAATTCTTTCTAGTGTCGACTTGTTAAAAAAATGTACTTGCGGGCTGCATAATTTAAAATACTAACATATAAGAAAATTAAAAATCTCGAGCAAAGTTGTAATAAATTGATTTAGTATTATTGTGATCTAGAAAGTACTATTGTGAGCTGGAAACCAAATTAAAAGCATATTTCAAAATATTAAGTATCAAAAAACTAAATTTTATTTGTTATGCACAAGTAGTTTTTAAGTTATTCAGCGGGCCGAAATTTGATTGGAGCTGGACCTTACGTTACCCATCTAAAATCTTAACTGAAACCTGACATTATAATAATCTCTTATAGAACGAATTTCGGACATTTAGAAGTGAATGCTAAGTAACTTATTTAAGTCGCACAATATACTTAAATTTTATAAATTTATAAAATTACTATACCATAGGTTAAAAAAATACATAAAAGTGATTAGCTTATTTTACATATAATAAAATAAATATCAAAACATAATTGCTGATCTATTTTGAGTAAGTTTGATAGACTGGTTGATTATCTCACATGAAAAGTAGTTTTATTAATAGCTTTAATGCAGTAAAATTAAAGTTTTATTTACCATTTTATTAAAAATCTACCTCCTCCTACAGTTTTTAAGCAATCTTATTCAAATTTTCACAGTTTACACTTTACTAAATTTTTAGTCACTTGAGTGTAGGAAATTTTTTTGTATATTTCAACACTCATAAGCTTTTTAACTGTGTAAGGAATATTTTTTTTTGAAAATTTGAGGTACCTAGCTTAAAAAACCTAGGAGGAAATAGATTTTTAGTGAAATGGATATTTCGGCGTTTTTAGCTTGCGGCTTCCATTAGGTCCCTATGGAACTATCCGGCTTTGACCGCTTATATCTCAAAAACTACTTTGAATTTTGTAAAGCTATAAAAAGCATTTGGTAGCTAAGATAGTATTCTATTAAATAAGATTAACTTGTAAAAAAAGTATTTATCCCCCCTATAGCCTTAATTGTAAACATTACTTAAAATACTCAACCTTGTGGTTAGCTGTTCTACTGATTATTAGCTTGAAGTAATTAATTTTTGGTTTTCCAAAACCTCATTCTGACTCAGGAAAGTTTATAATCACTCAGGTTAGTTTTTTTGAATCAAAGAGTGGCAACCCTGATATTAGCTAAAATTAGGTGATATTCTGGTTGCCAAAAATCATGGAAAGTTTATAAGTTTAGCAAAAAATATATTTTAGTGTTTTTTATTGTTCTTTCAATTTGAAGTTTTTTTTACTGTTCTTTCAATTTTAATAAAATTTAAATGTAAGTATTGTTCAGAAAATTAGCAAACATACCAGCTACTATTTTTAATGTTAATTTTAACTAGACCTTAATAACATATCATATACTTTCTTATTATTCAATTATTTTAGCAGCACATTAATACTTTTAGTCTAAATTCTTTTTTAACTATAATTTTTCAAAATTCAAAAGTATGTAGTTAGATATAACACATAAAAGATAAACTTCACATAATTATACTTAGTTAGTATAGTTAGTTATATAAAATTGCATTATCGTACATAGAAATTTTTATACTACTTACATTACTAATAACTTAGAGTATTAAGAATCCGGTTCTGGATCCGGCCGGTTTTTAATTTGAAAAAAATATCTGGGTCCGGTTCCGGACGGATATTAATTTGAAAAAAAAATCCGAATCCGGTTCCGGCCGGATTCTAATTTGAAAAAAAGTCCGGATCCGGTTCCGGCCGGACCCGAAATTGTGGGTCCGATACGTCACTAATTGTCATACATCTAATTATAAAAGTAAAATTATAAAAAAATCATATTGATTCTCTTCATAGTTTTTTGCCTTGCCGCTAATTAACAAAAGTTGTTTTGTAGCTGTTAGTAACAACTCACATTGAAGTTTTATACATACATTATTGTTATTTATTGTTTGATCTGTTATTTGTTTGAAAAGCTTCTAACTATATTATTAGCTATGTTTTAAACAAAAACAAATAAACTACAAAACGAATCGAACTGAATTTTATATCCTACAAACTTTTTTTAGTTTACACTTTTTTACATACTGTTTATACTTTTAGTTTTATTCTTTTAAACGCCTGATATCTTATACTGAATTTAGATTTTTAAATAATACTAATATTTTATATGAAACTGGTAACAACGTATAAACACTTTTTGTGTTACTTTTAATTTCTAAATAGTAAGTGTCTGATTTTAATTTTTTTAAGTTTTAATCAGTAAAAACTAATACAGATAAGTAATTTTTTATGTAGTTTTACAGACTTAAGAAAGTTTACGTTAAAATAAATTATAGCTTATCACTAAAATCAATGGTATTTTTTATTAAAACTTAATGTCTTCTATTAAAACACAAAGTTGCATTAACTAAAATAAAACAAATATCATGTACCTTAATTATTATGTTTTTGATGCAGCTGCAAAAGATATTTTTGTACCCACTATTTTTTGTTTCATATTTAAACATATGTTGATAAAAAAAATTACCTTATTAGTTGGGAACATTAATTTTATCTGAAAAGAGATTATCTGAATTATTTCGCAATAGTATGTAATCCAAAGTTTAAAGCTATAATAACAAATTTCTTATAATTAGTTTTGAGTTTGTTTTATACTGAACTAGCAAGTACAAAAACTTAAATAAAAACTAAAATGTTGTTTTTTGCAAAATTATTTGAAAAAAGAACTTTATTTTTATGTAAATGATCTTAATTTAATCGATTTAAAGCGTTGAAACATAAAAATTTGCTTTTAATTAAGTTGTCAAACAAACTTAAACTTGCCTAGTATAAGTAATAAATGATCTATCTATAACTTTTTTTCGCCAAAATCACAGAGCTTTCGCTTATAAAAAATAAGGTTTTACTATTTTTTAATGTGTTAGCAATAAAGACTGGGGAACTAAAATGCATATAAAAATCGTCGTCAAATACAAAACCAATTCTTTAAGCAAAATATCCTGAAGAAAAAGTTTTAAGAATGTACTTTATTGTTTACTCATAGTTAGATATTCTTCTACATTAAGAGTAAAATTTTAGTGTGCAATTGTCAAACTTTAAAAAATAATTATTTTAATTTTGTTCAACCGACTAAGTATTTATATACGTTTAATGATTGAAAAAACATAAATTATAACTTTTTCTACCTTCAATTGTGTTAAGGTTTCAACAATAAACTATAAATAATAATGTGTTTAATAAATTTTAGCTGTTTAGATTTATAATTTTATGTCAAGTGTTTTTCTTATTCACGTAGAAATCTCAACATAGTGAAAGTTATAGAAGGTTATGATATTTTTAGGCATAACTACTCAACTAACTTAATTACTGTAAAACTTTTTCACACCTTTTTTATATTCTTGATCATCTGTCATCTGATTATTTGCTCAATCATCTTGAAGTTATATTTATTACTTAAAATCTACTGTTTCATTTCTGTAATGCAAGAAGATTTTGCTGTTTATTTAAATAAAAAACTAATTTAGTCACACTAATTTAACAAAAATCTAAAATAAATAAAGTATTAATTCAAATTATTAAGCTTTTTTAAATATACATACAAATGTATTACAGCTGTTGTTCAAATTGTTTTGTTTTAATAAGTACTTTACTTACTTTCTAAATTAAACAAAAAAATATATTATTTTAGAAAGAAAAAGCAAAGCCTGTTTGCACAACTTAAAAAAGGAAAAATAAAGTTAAACAGGATTAATAAACATTAAGTAAGATTTAAATAATATTTTTTGTTGAAAGCTTGAAAACGTTTACTATCTGTTGCTATGATAAAAATATTTAGTTAAAAAAACTAAATAATTAAAAATTAAGTTTACTGAAACATTTTCAAGCTCAAGATGTTTTTAGATTAAGATTAATTGACACTTTATCTTTTCAATTTAGAGATTTTTCAAACAATTGAGTATACTTTATTTTTAAGTGTTTAAAATTTGCACATTGAAAACTTTTTATTGCAAAATGTTACATGTAAATTAAAGAGATTAAATTTTAGATATATGTTGTCCTATAAAAGTAAATTTTAAATGATAAATATCTTTCGTACATTTGATAAAATCTTATTTTATCTAAAAGCAAAACAATTACAATTTTATATACATATTTCATATATAAAGCTTGCGGCAATTTTGTAACAATTAAATTAGGTTTTTCTTGATATTATTTGTACACAAACAAATCATTTGTCAAAAGATGAAACTAAGGCGGTGGTCTGTCAAATTGAACATTAAAATAAAATGCTTTAATTTAAATCTAATGCAAGTTATGTCAATAATAATAAAATTGTGATAATCAACTCCGAAATTATATACATTTTTACGTATATGTACAACTTGAACAACTATAATTCTATACAAAAAAGTAGGAAATTCCCTAGACTGTATTTTATATTCCAAATGCACAATAAAAGAAAACTAGTTCATTATAAATATTTGCACAATTATGTTGGGAACACAATGTGCGAAAATATGCGAGAGGTGAATGTACATAAAACTGCAGCATTCTGAGACTTCACCTAATCTGTGTTTATCGTTTGTATATAGTAGTTTGTGTTTGAAGTATATTTATTACATGAGTGTATATTTTAAATTTACTACAATTTTTTTTACTAACAAGCATCTTAACACTTCTTAGAATAATGCGACGAAAATAATTAATTAAGCTTGAGTACACAAAATCTAAGTTCCACATGAATATTTAAACTCGTGTGTTTAATGTTTACTGCAATTTACTTTAAATTCTTCTGAGAATGATTTTTGAATTCCATACTCCATTTCAATTTAAAAATGCTTCAACGCATATAAGTCTAAAGTATAAAAATTACTTAATAAAAAATTAAGAAATACTAAAAATTGTTACAGGTTAACTTATAGGCGTACAAGTGAATACAAATTTAAAGAAAATTGTTGCATATAATGTTAGTAGTTTTTAAAAACTTTTTTTAATCTTAATTCATTTATGGGCAAATTATAAACAACTTGAATTAAAAGTTTTTGCAGATCAATTAACTTTCAAAGTACCTTTTAAAGTTTTACTTAAAAATAACAAGTACTACATTTCCATTAGTTTAATGAAATATTAGTAAAGATAACTCTATTTAAAAAGTTTTTTAGTTAGCTGTATTTGTTTTTAAATTAGTAGTTAGCATAAGTATTTTACCGTCGAAAGTAACATGATAATATGATATTTAGGCGGTTTAGTTCTGTTCTTTTGGTTCAGTTTTATATTAGAGTGGAAACAAAAGTATAAGTTTTTATAAAATGAGTTTGAAACAATTAGTCGATAAAGATTGATCAATGGCTTTTTAAGCAACCTAAACATGTTTCTGCTACCAAAATAATATTTACTTGATCTATAAGAGGGGTCGGCAAACTGCGGCCCGCGAGGCAAAATTTATCAAATAACATACTTTCTTAAAACCATTAAATTAGGTTTTGTAATAAAAAATTAGAATGAGTATCTTATTTCAATAAAAACTAGTTGATAATGATTTATTATTGCTTATTTTGTTAAAACAAATTTAGAAAAGTATTTTTATACTTATTATTACAATTATTTTTTAATAACTGCGGCCCGCGAGCAATAATTTGTAGTAAAATTGGCTCGCGAATTACAAAAGGCTGCCGACCCCTGATCTTTAAGTTACTGCTTTGGTAGCTTCAGTCTGTAATTTTTATTCTGAGTTTTATTTAGTTAAAATTACGCAATAAACCAATAAATATAGCTGCAAGCAAAGCTACTACAGTATTTAGAAGCGATTAGTGGACGCATGTTTGGTTAGTTTTATTTTATTCTGAAAGTTCTTACTTGATATAAAAATGCGATAATACTATAAAGAATATATTTTGAAAGTTGTTGTTATCTAACCAAACTAGTTAATTTTAAAAGTTTGAATGAATTAGAAAAAAAATGTTTCAAGCTGTTTTATCAATTTTACAACTTTTTAAGATCAGGTTTCAAAATAAAAAACTACTTACTTAAAAAATATGTTTCAATATAAAAGTACATAAAACGATTAAAATAATACTACGCGTCTTTTTTGAACAATGTAACAGTTTAAACCGTGTTAAAAAGTATTTTTTTATACTTTTAAAATAAATTTTCATATCGAAACTAATAGTAATATTTAAGTTCTGTTTGAAACACAAGTATAGCCTTTACTCCTCAACTACAACACTGAAAACAAAATTATTCACCATTATACTTTCTTATTTATTGTTTGCAGTCGCGACTACCGCTATTACAATAAGCCCTAGGCTTTGCTAGTCAAAAAAAGGAATATTTTCCGTGTGATTTACGTTCTGAACTTCTTCTGTTCCTGAAACTTCTTTTATCTTATCGTCGATCCACTTTTTGAAGAACTCCAGCCTCACGTACATCGCGAGATTGTCCTCAATATTTCCGCCCTTGTACCACCCGAACAACTTCTGCTTCCCGTCCCCATTGTGGCAGACCAGCGGGCTGCCGGAGTCTCCTTTCAGCGGTCGGACACGGCTGCCGTCCCTTCTCAGATTGTTGAAGAAAATGGCTTCCTCGAATATATGCGGCACTTTCAGCTCTCCGTATCTGAGAACTTTCGAATCTTCAGACTGACGTTCCGTCCTAAAATTAACTCTAGTTCTTCCCCAGCCCATCAGCGTGCATCGGTGTCCGATTTTGAGTCCATCCGACGATCCAAACCTGATGATGTTGACGTGGGAGCTGTTGAAAGGCTTCGTGATGAAGAGCAAGGCAGCATCATACCACTTCATTTTTCTTTCGTATTTACTGTGAGCGTGGACTTGCACGTGATCAGGCTCGATTTCCACCCTGTTCCTGCTACTCGGCTCCTGTCGCTTCTTGTAGACGTCTGCCGCCACGATGCCGACTCTGCGGTTCCTCCCGTTCTCCCTGACGCAGTGGGCCGCTGTTAAAACCCACTGGGCTCCGATGATGCTTCCGCCGCAATCGCAACGGTCGCCGATGCAGTTTTCCCTGTGGATTTGGACCGCGAACGGAAACTGCCCCTGCGCGGCCACCTCGCCTCCAAACATCTGCCCACTGCAAGCTTGAAAAAGCAAGTGGAACAGAATTAAAACCAGAAGCTTCATTTCAAACAACTGTCAAGTTATAAAGAAATATTTTTGTGTATTTCTACTTTTATACTTATTTTTTGGAAGCATTATGACGTAGGTTGCTGTAAACATTTGTAGTTTGTTGATTGTATAAATTTTATTTGAACACCGAAGAAGGATAGGATTTTTTATAGAGTATCTTTTGTGAGGCATCTTTATTGGAGCCTTTTTAAAGCCATTAATTGCAATAAATTTCCAAAAAAGTTCCCAATATTTAAATGACTTCGTACCCTTATTTTCGTTAGTTTATACATTGAAGAAACAGAGAAATTACACAAAAAGTATATCATGTAAAGAAAGTTAAACAATTTAACATAACTTGCATCAGAAAAAGTTCTACTGATTAGAAAAAGCTCAACTTTTGTAAACATACAAGAAAAAGATCTAGTCGTAGCCTTTAATAAAACGCGGGCCTGTTTTTTCTATAAATAAAAATTATTCTTTAGTTTCTCGGGCCGTACTGTTTAGAAAACATTTTCCGCGCGCCGTTAATACTTTTAAATAATTTAAGAAAATAACATTTAAACAATATTCAATTCAACACGTAATTAAATAAGCAAAAACGGAACACTAGTAATCAGTGCTATTTAGCTCAGGAGTCTAATTGTGTTAGATTTTACTTCAAAAACTTATCTAAATGCATTACTTATAGGCTTAGACGTTTTTACTTTTATATTTACTAAAGTTGAGGTCATAAAATTACCAGAAGAACTTTTTATAATGTAGTTTGTTAAAGCAATATTTTAAATTTAAATATTAAATAAGTGTACTCTTATTTACAAAGCTGGGACAATTAGCGATTTCAGCACAAATCGACATAACTTCTTATTCACAACTAACTTTCATGAGAACTAATACACTGCCACGAACAAGATGACAAGTGATTTTAAGTTTTTGTTGTATCAGTAATGGGACATCCGTGGGAAATTTTTGATTCGAAAACACGTTGTGAATTGCAACTCAACACATTGCGTTAATTTTTACTTCAAAAACTTGTGAATAAACATTCTTTTAAACTTTTGCTTATCTTTCAAAAAAACATAAATTTTCGCAGTTAAGAAATAATTCTAAAATGAGAACATTTGTGTTTTAGTAATAAGTGTTTCAATTTTTAGTATAATGCTAAGTTGCGTGTTTAAAGGATAAAAAATATTGTTCTGATTAATAACTTTAGAAAATAAATAAACTTAATACCGGTTTTGTAGTATTTTCTGAAAAATTTAGTGGCTGTATATATTTCAATAGAATAAAAATAACTATTATTGCATTGAATAAAGAACATATTAAAAAACGAGAAAAAAAATAGTTTTTGACTGAAATGGTTTATTTTGTGTAAAAATCTATTGATTAGCAAATTCTAATTATTAACTTTTTGTTAAGTAGTTTTAAAATAAACCAAGTATGACAAAAAACTAATAAAGACTTTACAGTTAGAGATTCAATGTAACCATTATTCCGTTATTGTTAAATAAAAATTACTTTCAAACTGGTACTTCGAGTATATTGAAACGTTAATATAGTTCAATAAAATAGTTATTAACTAATTTAGTGGTTTCAATATATCAATAAACTGAACAGTTCTATGAAATAACAACATCAATGCACCACAATACAGTGTTTGAAACTTCTCACCTTGTTAACTATCTGTATCCACCTAAATGAATTTTACGACGTAAGTCTTTTAAAAAATAAATTGTTATGAACAAACACTGAGTCAAAATACAAATATTGGTGAGTTTCCAATCAAAATTTTATACACACATAATAAGATTTGCAAAAGTCTTATTTTACTGTAGTATTTTCCAGGCTTGACAATGAAGTTTTACTTTTTGACTAAAAAAGGATTTACAAAATGTATATATTTCAACTTTTAATTTTGCCTGTAAATTTTCAACTTAATCATTTAGTGAATTCTACTGTGGTTATATTTAATAAATTATTTACATAAAAACAAACTTTTTAATTTTTTTTACTACATATAAATGATATATAAGTATGTTTATCACAGAGTTTACCCTTTTTTAAACTTTATAAAAGATTATCTCTAATATATTATAACTATAAGTTGTTCTGAAATCTAGTATTAGTTAAAGTTTTTATAGTATGCCCTATGTGAATTTTGTCAATAATAAACTTAAATATTTCCAACATTGTCTGTTTTTCACAGTAATTGACTGCAGGGGCGTCGCGTGGGGTGTTGCACTGCCGCAATTGCACCACTTTAATACTTTGTAAGAAAAAATTAAGTATCTTTAACGTTTTCGTTATTTTTTATAACAAAATCTCTTATTAAACTCCAATTAAGAAAACGACCATTTTGCTCACTTCACTGCCGCAAACTCTTAGCTGACTGCCGCAAATGAACTCAAAACAGCAAATTTTCTTCAGGAATTACCGCAGAATCAATATCTTGCGGTAACTAATCGAAGTTGAAAATTCCATGAAACAGTAGAGGTTTAAGTATCATTCCACAAGTTGTTGTAAACAAAAAATAAAAGCAAATCTAAGCAGAGCACAGGCGATTCAAGCAGAGGCAACTCGAGCAAAAGCATTTCAAGCAGAGGCAACTCGAGAAGAAGCACTTCGAGAAGAGGCAACTCGAGAAGAGGCAACTCGAGAAGAGGCAACTAGAGAAGAAGCAACTCGAGAAGAGGCAACTAGAGAAGAATCAACTCGAGAAGAGGCAACTCGAGAAGAGGCAACTAGAGAAGAAGCAACTCAAAAGAAGCAATTCGAGAATAGGCAACTCGTGAAGAAGCAACTCGATCAAAAGCAACTCGAGAAGAAGCAACTCTAGCAGAGGCAACTCGAGCAGAGACAACTCAAGTAAGGGCAAATCGATCACCTTCAACTCGGATTTTTTTTTCTGCACCACCTAAGAAAAATATCACGCGACGCTACTGATTGACTGTAAATATTCTCAAAAAAAAAACAAATAAAACCCGACAGTTTTGCGGGTTAAAAACGTTCTTTTGAATTTGTTTCAAAACTTTCATAACAAACCACTAATAATAATCAATCGACTTAATTATTAACTAAAAATACTAAAAACACTAAGAACATGGTTTGTTACAAACATTTTCGTGTTTCAAATTTTCCATTATGTTTTGTAACAAACCACTGATAATAATAAAACGACTTAAATATTAATTTAAAGCACTAAGAACATGAGTTGTTACAAATACTTTCGTGTTTTAACTTTTCGATTTGACCAAAGGTTTAAAAAGTTTATCAAAGTTCGTTATTTTCTAATCGCACGTTTTACTGTATATATATATTCCGCATTTAGAATTAAAAGTATCAGAATTTCTGAAATCAAATCTCATTAACGCAAATAAAATAAAAACATTTACATGGTATTTTTTATTTTTTTATTTTTTTTTTACGATGTACTTATAAAAACAGATTAAACTTTAAACGAAGAAAAACAAATGTGGTACCAATGGTAAAAAGAGTGTATATGAGTATTATTATTTTCAACATACGTTAAAAATATAAACCTTAAATGACGGTTTCGGTACATTGCCTATCCTATTTTTGAACTACGCAAATAAAGTACAAAACGTTATGTCAACTGTTTTCTTTTTGAGTGTAATATTAATAAATGTATGCCGTTTAATTTAATCCAGTTTTTCAGCTTAAATACGATAAGTTGTCAAAAAAATGATATATTTTGTTGGTCCACATTTATTAAATCGAATTAGTTCTCAACAATGATAGAAGTTAATAGTGTTTTTTCAGATCATGTTCGACAGTTATTTTTTCCTTTTAATTTTGTTTATGCGATTCACTGGAGTTGTAAACGTGATAAAAGTTTAGATTGAAGTTTTTGAAATCTCTTAACATTTGATCGCTTAATATAGTGGATTTAAAAAAGAGATCAAAACTTTTCAATAAATATTTTAGTAATATAATTTAAAAATACTTTTTACTCAACAAAAAGGTAGGAGATTTTTGTGTTCTTACCTGTTTTATCATATTAAAATATATTTCCTACTACTGCATACTTGAACAATAACAAAATAAGCAAGAGCCCCTTCTCTAACATCTGTTTGTAATATTGTTTTCTTTTAAATTTTGGCTAATGTTTAAAGAAACAAAAATTATACTAAGTGTATACACAGAAAGTTCAAATGTTTATGTTATTGCAACTTACTTTAAATGTTGTGAAACACGAATTAACTTGGCATTTTAACTAAATATTAAGTTTATTTTAATAAAAAAGTATAACTTTTCGATAAATTTCAGAAACAAAACAACTTACCATGACTAGCTTTAAATTACCAAAATATAGTTTTTAGATTATCTAAGATCTATATAACAATATATATTACTTATAAACTCATGTTAAATATTTATAATATTGCTTTTTATAACGGAATACAATTTTATACTATTTTTAAGTAATTAGTACATATATACTTGGAATAAAAAAAATTTTTTTTTCTAAAACAAACTACGTGTAAATAATTTTATTTCAAATTTTAAAGCGTTTTTAAATATGAACTTAAAATAATTTGTTTATTTAGAACTGGTTAATCACCGAAAAACTTTTATGAAGAGTTTGAGTACTTAAGCGGTCATTAGCGCTTATAAAAACGATGTCAGAAATTTGTTTACATAACATTTTTTTTGGTTTGAATGGTCTTAGAAGCAACTATGTTTTAAGAAGTCAAGTCCTAAATTTTTATGTTAATTAGATTTTGATTGTCAGCTAATATACATACGACATTTTTATTAGATGAAAATAAATCTATTGTATAAACAATATCCAGTTTTTCTGGTTGTAAAATTTATATTTGATAAATCATCTTTAAGTCTTGTAAACCAAACTTCTAAAATTAGTTAAACTAGACAACTGTATTTTTAAAACTGTTTGTTAAACTATTTGACTTACAAACGTCTACAAATTAACTAGGCTTTACTGTTCGTTCAACTTTACTTATTAACTTTTACTGTGTTTGTCTTTTTGACACCCATTGTAATATTTACTTATTTATAATTCACTATTTATCAGATAAATGTAGTCTTGAGGTTCAAAGTTTAATGTACAACAAGAATAGTGTCATATTGAGTAGCAAAACTCGTATATGATAAATAATCAAAATATGAACTCGTATGTATATAATAATCTATTAATATAATTAACCTTACTTTTAATCTGTAATATATTTAGTCGTTTTATTAACTAGAAAGTTAAAAAATACTCATATGATTTTTCTTTTGAAGGTTTTAAAACGAAAAAACAAAAATAATACACAGCACACACAACATAATATTCTACATCATAAGTCCTAAATTTTGAAGAGCTTTAAAAAAATAGTAAAAAAGTTTACATAAACATTTTTATTTACAAATAAAATAGTTACGTTTTTAGATTTATGAAACTAGTACTATGAGAGCTGTAAATAAAATGCTTCAAATTAATGTTAGCAAAAAAGGTTTTTTTTATGTAGTTTATTCTTTTTTTATCTAGAGGTTTTAAATAATAATATATTGTTACAGGAGTATAAATCTCTTTTATTAGTTTTGAAGTCATTAAGGATTCATCATTGAAATTGATAGGCTGAAAATATAAATGTTTCTTTAAAGAAGTTTTGATTTTAAAGCACAATTTTATAAATTGTTATGAAAATAACAAAATAAATTTTACATAAGACTACTTTTACTTTTGTAAAACAACTATAAACAAAAACTGAAGTAACAATAGCAGACTAAGACAGAAAAAAAATGTATTACTTTTACAAATTGAACACTAAAAGACGAAAATTATAAAAAAAAAGAAACAAAAACCATTTAGTAAAATAAAATTGTTCTTAATTGGATTTTAGAACTTACAATACTTCTTTTTTTTTACTTTAACTTAAACATTTTTAGTTTAAAAAAAAATAGAATTATTAAGTGGGAAAAGTTTTTTCCTCAGAACTTTAATTAACTTTTACTGATCGCTTTTGTCTTTTATTAATCTCTTGATTACTTTATGATTGCTTGATTACTTGTGTATTATATAGGTGTGTAAAATCTTATTATTTGTTGTCATTGTACTCTACTAAAGAGAATTGATCGTAATATATTTAGTGTTTTTGAAAGTGTTTGTCTTGTATAACTTATTTTAATATACTAGTCACTTATGTTCCAATATCAGTAAAAATAATTAAGGTTAAACATGACGTTTTATTTTGCTATTTGAAAAGTATTTTCACGTACGAGTTTTCTGAGATATATTTTTAGGATAAAGTTACATGTTTTTTTACTAAAAATTTTCTTGTTAAATATTTGGTTTTTCTGCTAACACAGTGTTTAGCTACACAACCCTGAACCTTTGCGACCAGTTTCTGCGTGTTATAACAACTTATTTATCAACAGTATTTTAACTTTAAGTAATATTTTAACTTTATACGAAGTGCAGTAATTTCGGATTCAACTGGTTTATTTTGAAGCTAACTCAAATTATTTATTTACAACAACAGATCTATATACCACTGAAAAATAGTTTGATTTTCTATGAAAAAAAGAACTTTACTTTTGTTGTTGATCGCATATATTTTGGTCCATAACTGAATCAATTGAAATTAATTTTAATTAATAATAAATATTTGTTAAATAATTCAGACAGTTTTGAGTTTCACCGGATTATCAAATTATGATTCTAAAATAAATGTAACAAAATGACTAAATATGTAAAAAATGTAAAAAATGTAGTTAAATTTATTTAATAAAATTTTATATAAAAATACGTTGTATATTCTTTTAATACTGAAAAATGATTAATTGTGTTTTTTACAGAAACTAAGTTAAAATCAAAACCGAGTATGGCTAAATGAGTATTTTTGAAAATAACTCAGAAATATTAAAACTTGTTATGTTTTACTAAAAAAAAGTTTTTATGATTTAGTTTAGAATTGTGTTACTATTTAGAACAAAAAAAATTTGATTTAAAAAGATTATTTATAAAAAATTAAATGGTATAATAAACTGAAACATTTTGATTTGGATAAAATTAATACTTTCGTATAGAAAATTTTAACACTAAAAAAGGAGTAAAAGCTATAACTAATAAAATCATAAAAATAAAATAAATTATATAGTAAAGCAGGAAAATAAAAATTTAAAAAACAATTTAACAGTTAGGATTGGTACGACATTAACTTAAAGCAATAAAAACATTTGAAAAATGTTTTTCTATAAGTTAATACTTATATGAAAATTAAGCACATTTAAAGGGCCACTGTTTATTAAAAAAATTAGAAAATAAAATTAAATGTAATTGACTTGAAAATATTATTTATAGCTCACATTCTAATAAACAAATGCTTAAAGATTTTAGTAGACAATTGCATCATTTAAAAAAAAAGTATTTTGTTAAAAGCATTTATAGAAAATAGTAGTAAACTCAATAACAAAACAAGTATCATTTTCATTAGATATTAACTCGATTCTATTATTTGAAAAAAAAAATAGTATAATATTATTATTAAGACAATAAAATAAATATATTTTTTATTTATTTAATACTTTTTGATATGCAGTTCAAATAATTATATAAAATATTTAAGTTTTAAGAATATATCTTGTCCTGTGACCTTTTAAAAGCCGATCACTTAAATCAGTTTTTTCGACATAATGGTTTACTGAAACTTTTATTCCGCCTTTAAGGAAATAAAAAATATATGGCCTCCTCTGTCAAGATTTCTTAGAAAAATACCATTATATAAACCTAAGAAATTTTTTTTGATCTTAATCCTAAACTCAAAATATCTAGTGTAATTTTCAAATTTAGGCCTCATGGCCCCTTTACTACTACTTATAATTATCCTACAGCTTTTCTCATTGTTTCAACGAAAACAACAACTCCACCGTTTCATAAAACTCCCATCACACCTTTAATACAGCCGCTACACACCTTCCATCTTCCAGTTACACCTTTATTTCTTCGTACGAACTTTCAATCGGCGGTTTTTCGGTCAAAACTCCTTTGGTGAAGTCGGGATGATTTTTGTGTGGGAAGAGGGGCAGCTTGGAATACCTCCACACGAAGAAGTAGCAGCAGCACAAGCAGAAGACGAGCAAGGTGACGACCATGTATATGAAGTTTCTTGAGTACTTTTCACGAGGTGTGCCCAGTTCGTTCTCACTTGTTGAGGTGTCAACGTTTGTTTCTCTGTTTTTATCTGCATTTTCAACAGTTGTCAACATCTGAGTTGGAATCAAATCTTTTGAGGTGCTTTTTACTTTAGTTTTGTTTTTATCAAGGTTTTTTTTGGAACCTAAGCCATTGAGTACTTTTCTATTCTTGGTAGTTACTATTAAAGTATTTGAAACTGCACTAGCTGTTACGACTTGTGAAGTTCGGTCTTTTGAAAAAGTGTTATTAATTCCAATAGTATGTAGACTTGTGGTGACTGTCGGGTTGACTTTAGTCTGTTTAGCCTTACTGTCACCTTTTCTCGTTACTGCAGTGTGATCAGCCTTACTTGTTGTAAACTTTGTTTTGTTCAACACTTCAGGCACTATAGTTGATTTTGAATAGTTTTTAGTTGTAGAATTGCTATTCTCAATCAGCACACCTTCAGCAGTGATGAATATTTCTGAAAAAAAATGCTTAAACATACTAGATAACTACTTAATAGCTAAGCAAGATATTTTTATTGAACAACTCTTAAGTTGTAAATTAGTTTTCACATTTTTAAAACCTTTTATAACTGATAAGTTTTCAAAACTTTTAGGTAACAGCAGCTAACTATTACAACAAATTATGTTTGTATTTTGTAAAAAAATAAAAAAAAAAACTTACTCTGTTGCTTGATATGTTCAGGAACGGTATAATCCAATTTTGATCTATTGACAGTGCCATAGCCTTTAAAAATATATATTGTTATTTAAGTTGTAGTTTATAAACTATAACATAAGTTAGTTGTTTTCAAATTACTTTAATTCTATACAGTTTGTATGTTTACTTCAAATTAACGAAAATTATAAAAAATACATTAAAGTTTGCGTCACAAACTATTTTTATGAATAGTTCAGTTTTGAATTTATTTACGTTTTGTTTGTAATCTCCATACGAGTTTCACTATAAATGTTAACTTTTTAAACTTTATTTTTTTGTTTGAAGTAGCTACAACAACTTTCTAAAAACTAACTGCTTTTATAAAAAGCTTCCATTACGGATTTTACAAAAATGAAAACAATTTGTATGTATTTGTTTCGTAAATAATGATTTTTTATAAAGTTATAAAGTTAATTGTAAAGTTATATTTAAATAGTAGTACAACAACGTTAGTGCTGAGTTTAGCAAAAATGCTCTACAGACATTACAAAATACCAAAAGAGTAAACTAACAATAAGTTTCAGTGGATAAGTTTAGAAACTGAGGCCTGAAAGTGTGATAGTTTTTAGCAAAACAAATAGCAGCGTTTCTATCGCAATTACACAATGCCTTGGCATGAGTGTCGTCAGCTGTGTGAAAATAAATTGACAATTTTGAACAAAGCAAAGCATGCTAACGTTAAACTAAGTAAAACTGTTTAAAATAAGTTTATTGCGACTGCAGTTGTAAAAGAACAATGTTTGTAAAGTATGTAGATTAAAAAGTATACATATATATGCTTTTTAATTTAAAAGTTAAATAACCTACTAAGCTAAAAATATGTGGGAAGTTGTTTTAATTGTTTTAATTCAACCATAAATAAGTCGGACTTTTGAAAACAACAAACTTTGGCAGAGGATGGTTCCGTTGGTGCATTCGTTTTGGTATCCGACCAGCATGTTGGATGTTTTTTCGTGGATGTAGTTGACGAACCTGCCCCACAACCCGCTTGGTTCGCGCTTTTCCGTGTTCGCTCTTGCGTAACAAGCGTCATGGGTCTTGCAACAACTGTAGTGTTTTTTTCAATTTTTGACAATTTCATTTTTTTGTTTTATAAAAGCACCGCAACTTGTTGTCTGACTGTTAATGTTTTTAGTTATGTTTTATCAGTTATAGTTAACATATTAAAAGTTTGACAACTGTGTGATTTTCAAAATGTTCTGAGGTTATAGTGGGTTGCATTTTGTTTTGCTTTGCATTGATACTATAAAAAAGCTTTTTCTGTTTAGAATAACTATTTTTAATTTAATTTAAACATAATATATAAAACATAATAAAAATACTCTTTTGTTAGACTTTTTTGTGATAAAATTTTTTTTAATAGTTTTTTACGCACATAAAATTATTCTTCATAGTTTTAAAATTATGGAAATTATAATAAATTTTATTCCTAAAATTTTTATCTATAAATGTTTTTCTGAACGTTAACTACGATAAAACTAGTTATATGAGCACTTTTAAATAACTTTATAGTAATATTTTTTGCGCACTTATAGTTGTTAAACAGTTTTAGCTAGATTATTTGTACATTAAGGTTTAAAACTAGATTTTATAATTTCTATCAAGTTAATATGTTATGAAATTTGCTTGTAAATGTAGTATTATAAAAAAACATTGTTTTAAGTTAAGAAACTGCATTTGAGTATGCATTGCTTGATTGTGGTTCATTTTATATAACTCTAAATAACTTTGAAACAAATTTAATTACAGATAAAAAACAAACAAACAAATAAACCTAAAACATGTCTGTAAACTGTATCAAACTTTACAAATGTCTTAACTTAGCATTTAGTTAAATGCTGGAAACAACTTTTTATTTCGGTTTAGATTGGCTTAAAACCATTTTTTAGTCAAACTTTGTAAGATTAAAGCATAAAATAACATAAAAAATCAAACGATTTAAAAAAGTATACAAGGTCGTTTCAAGTTCTGTTAAGTTTTTCGTTTAGTTTTAACATCAAACAGTTTAAGATAGTTAAATTTATTCAGAATTAAATAAAATGTTTAATAAAAGCAACATTACCAAGCTTTACCGATAATCTTAAAAACAAACGATCAGTCTTTTTTTAATCTGTTTGTGAGCCTCAAAGTTAATATATTACGCACGAGTTTGTTTCATCAGTATTTATTTTATTAAAAGTTCTAAAGTACAATTTTACGCGTTATTAGCACAACAATGCAATTTTATAAATGTAGATTTCGAACCCACGCGACGCTTTGAGCTGATGGTTTAATAATTCGCTATTACTAGCTTAAAAATCAATTACCATTTTTTTTATTACCGTAATCATATCTGCAAGCCCTAACTGTGAACTGTGCATTCGATTTAAGCTACAAGCAAATTTTTTGCTTTTTTCAAGTTTAAGTCAAGCTATTTAACAATAAACTATGCATTAAACTTTTGATAAAGTGCTCATTTTTTTAAAATATCTACTTCACAGAGCTCAACGTTAGAGTGATAATTTGAACTTTTTTTGACAAAAAGAAAAACGAGTTAGTAACTTTTCAACAGAAAATAAATCTTTAAAATCAAATAAATCTAAATTATATTTTAGCTGTCTACCTTAAATACTTTCTAAAATAATTTTAAAATTACGTTCTGTTAACTTATGACATAAAAAAATCAGTAGATTAAAATTTGAATAATAAATAAAGTTACTAAGTAAGTTTATTGTATTGAAAACGTTAGACTTTAACTATATTTAGCTTATAAAGGGGATTCTTTTAACAAGTAATCTAAGAACTTTTTTGAACAAAGTTAAACACTGATATAAAGTTTTGCTTATCTAAAATTAAAATATGCTTCACTTACAAACTTACAATTAAAGATTTAAAAATGAATAGTAATGCTTAGTTAATTAAAGACATTAATATTTTGATAAAAAATATTAATTAATTTTTTAAGTTTAGTAAAAACTGTAACAGTGTAAATTATACTTTAAGTACAATATAAAACTAGTTAGAACGAGCGTACTAAAATAAAAAACATAACAAACTCAAAAATACTACAATGTTAAGTTCTTTAAAAAAAACACTTGTTAATTATAAATTAAACTTTTTAAACTTTATTTATACAAACAAACTTGTCAGTTTCATCGATGGGTATTCCGTCACCGCTGGGGCCGCAAAAGCAGCCGTAGGTGGCGTAACTGGCCAGAACGTCCACTTTCCAATTGTAACACTTGATGGCGGTGTGGAAACCCAACATGGACCTCCTTTTGCGCGAATGTGCCTCATCTGAGGGAAAATTCCCCGCTGTGAGAAAAATAAGTGTTTTCCTTCATTGTTGGCTAGAAACTTCAGAAACGTATACAAAAATTCTTAATTTATTAAAATAAGTCTAGGTTTATTAATTAAAAAAATTGAAATAAGATACAAACGTGTTATTTTATAAGATGCTGTTTACGGTATTTAACTTTATGTATTTATCAAAGATTTAACTTTCAACAGCTGATTAAGTGTTTAGCATAAGTTGAATATCACAAAATGCAATGTAGGCTGTCATTATTGTGATTTGAGTTTTACAAAAAGTTTTACTTGATTCACCTCATTAAGTAATTGATAACTTAACCTTAAAAATGCATTGTACTACTGCATTGTTTTTAAGTTTGAAACTTTTTTGAAAAGTTACTGGTGCAAAATTAAAAAGAATTATATATTATTAAATAAATTCCTAAAGTAAAATAAGTTGTTAAGTGTAGGTTTTTTTATGGAATTTAATTTAAAGTAAGCTCAAGTAGAAAATAGTTTAATTTAATAGTTTTAAATCCTGATAAATTTGTATGGTTAATTTTATATGTTTTTAAACTAAACAAAACTATGTTCTTCTACATGAATTGGTTAATTTTCTATATCATAAAAGGCCAAGTTAACTTTCTTATTAACATTAATATTTAAAAGTAGCAACTGTTTGTTTATAAATTAAATTTTATTTTGTTAGCTAATACTGCATAGTTGATGTGATAAATGTTTTGGAGTTTAAAAAGTCTTGACTTTTAGTTTTATATCAGTAAATGTTGTTATAATAAAACAATAAGGTTTTGTTTAACTTGAAACAATCTTTAAAAGTTTCTACATACTTAGTAGTAGTTTTAAACGACAGACTAATTTGCTATAATACATTAACTGTCAAAGCTTAGTAATATTAACCTAGAAATCTAATTTATAAAATTAACGAGAAAAACTTTTTTAAATACTGAATAGTTAATGATAAACCAACAATAAAATTTTATTTGTGATTAAAGTATGCAAATTGCGTATTTAATGCTATGTTAAACATTTCAAAATTAACTACTTAGAATGAGTAGTACCAAAATTTTCATACATTTTTACCTTAATACTTTTGTGTCAAAATTAAATAAAAGTGTAAGTACTAATGAAGTAACTAACCTTTATATGGAAATGATTCCAAAATGAAAGTGGATATGTATATCCAGACAATGGAAAACATTATTAAACTCATAATGAATGTAAAAGTCTGTAAAAATAAAACTGAATTCTTTTGCGTTAAATAAAACTCAAGGAAATACTACTAAACAAGTTAAAATGTGTTTTTGTTTTTAACTAGTATATAAACACAAGTAAAAAAAAAATCACAAACTTGTGCCAAACATCAAAGTGCTTAAACAGCAAATTTTAGTATAAGTATTGATTTTAGCTTGAAGTTTTTACTTTTTAAAACGTTCATTTCCAAACTATAGTTACCAAAAAAGTAAGTTATGTTGTTTCACTACTAAGTTCAGCTAATAGTGTTTTAATAATTATAAATGATAATGAATACCTTTTCTAGCATACAGTATGCGAAATTGAAGCTTTAAAAAAACTTTTTTATACAAACAAGATATTATTTATTACTTTAATTAAACTAACGTACTATCAAAAGATAAATTAATAACATTTGTATAAGTAATTAAACACCAAATATAGTTCTTAAATTAAGTAGTATTTAAGGTAAAATTAATGAAACCTAAAACCAAAATGTTGATATTACATTCTACTAAAAATGAACTTTTCAATTTTATACCTTTTATAACTTATAGCGAAAAACTTTGTGTGTCCTAAAATAAAAATGTAAGTTTTTTAATCAATCTCTTTTTTAAACAAATTTAGTAAAAAATCCTAAATGTGGTAATAATTACAGTGAGACAAAGTTCAAAGTTTTAAGAAGTTGCACGAACATTTTTGATTTAATTAAAATAGAAGCTATTTATATTCACTTAAACAAGCCAGAATTATGCAAACAAAGAGAATTTGATTACTCATTATCCTTGTTTAAATTAGACTAATTTTGTTTTGTTTTAAATTGTTACAGTTAATTACGTTTTCCTTGTTGTTTTTAATTTTTTTTGTTACAGTTTAGGGTTTTTTTGTTAATTGATTGATAATTTCTCATATAATTAAAAAGGCTATATAAGTTTAAAATTTGTTTTACCTTGTTACAATTGTAATCACACTGAAGAAAATTGTTGAAATATATATGTGTTGTTGAAAAAGACTTGTTTTATGTATAAAAATTTTTTTTTTGATAAATATTTGTTTTAAAAAATTAATTGAAACACCTTGCAATAAAAAATGATTTATACTGATTACAATCCTTAATGCTTGCTGTGATCAAAGTCGAACAGATTAAACTCTTTTTTTTTCTGCACTGCCTGCTTATCAAAACAAAAAGGTGTAAATATTTCAATAATTTTATTAAACTCTGATTGCTCGCGGCTGTTTAAGTTTTTGAATATCTCAATCAACAATGAACCTCAGCTAAATACTTAGCTTATTAAAAACAACAACACTGTAAACAGTATGTGAGCTGCGAAGTTTGTTCAGCTAAATACGTATTTGTTTAAAATTATTTAACAAAGTTTTAGTGCTACACTGTAACTAAAGTTCAACGGGAAACTGTTGATGAATCAAACTTCAATTTTTTTTTTCTATTGTTAAAATAGAAAATAAACTTAAAAACTGTGTAAAAAGTTTTAATCTACTACAAACCTTTTTTAGATACTTGTAAGCAAAATTTTAATAACTTGTTTTACCATTATGTGTGATGTGCACTAAAGTGAATATTTAAGATTGCTTAATTAAATACTTTTATTTTTAAACTTTAAAATTTTGTAATTTTTTTTTATAATTTTTTAACCATGTGCTAAAAACAACAGTAGTACTTTGAAAGTATTTAAGAATAAAAAATTAAGACAGCTTAATGAAAACTTTCACTTGACTAACATCAATAAATAATAGGAAGGATATTTGGTGTTTTCCGAAAGTAAAAAAAAAAGTAACAAGATACAAACAAATCGCACTGTAGCGAAACTAAAAGCATTAGAAAACCATGTAAAGTTATTAGTATGCTTCAGCAACATAAAACAAATTATTTTGTACTAAAAAGGTCTAACCGAAGTCACACACCTTTTTAAACACATTTTGTTGAGCCATTATTAAAGTTTTAAAAATTTTGTGAAAATCTTAAACGGTAGCTGTTGTTTTTATCTGATTGTTTAAATTCTAATGGTTAAGCATAAAATTTGCATTAAAAATTTCTAACTAAATAAAAAGTTCATTTGTTGTATATTAAAATTAGTTCTAATAAATCTTAAAAAATAATTGTTGTTGAACTTTTTCTAGGACTAACAAAACGAACAAAAGTAAATTGTGTCTTACTCAAATTCGATTTCAATTACTGATGAAAATATTTTAATACATTTAAACGACATTTTTAGTTTTATTGAATAACTTTTTACAGTAGTAAAAGAAAGTTGTACAAGTTTTAAAAAGTAACTTTTTGCTTGTATTACATTTCCATTTACCATGTATTTAAGGAACAGAAAATTCTAAATCAGTATAACTTAAATCTTTATTTTTAATCGTAAATAGCTAAACAACTTATTTCTATCTTAATTGATGTTAATCTAATAAGCTGCAATCACATTTGAACAATAACAACTAGCACGTTAAGTTAGAACCAACTTGACATTAGTCTGAAGTTTTATAATCTTCTAGCTTAACGACTAATCCGATATCTTTTGTTTAAACTTCTTTGATGTTAACAACAAACCCTATGTAATGTATTAATTTTTTAATTGTCGTTTCCTATCCCTTACTTAACTTTTTTAATTTTTAAGTATATTTATATTATATAAGTAGATACTTAAAAAGAGTAACCTCAGTTTATTTACACAGTTTTTTATATTTAATTTGAAAATTGTAATTACATTAAGCATACTTTTGTAAATTAAAAACTACTAAAACTCACATATGAGTAGATTACTTTCTTACTTTTTTCAAAAAACAACTTAGTATCTGGTTAATAAAAAGTTTTGGGATACTTTAAAAGTTTAAAAACTTTAAAATCAGACATTTTATTTCAGCAATATAAAAAACTATAAATTGTAGTCATCTATTTTAATACTGTAACAGTTTCAAACAAACAACCAAAATTACTAATTATAAATTAAAAATTATTATTATCATGTTTTCACCTTCAGTTATTATTATACTATACTAACTTAAGAAGTTGATTGATACTGAATAAACTTTAACACTTTTTACCATTTAACATTGCATAAAACAAGTAGGCTTAAAAACTTTTTTTAAATGTTCTTAAACGCAGGATATTACTCATATCGCATGTTTGCAACAAACTCAAAAAAGGTAACTGTAGCTCATTTAAAACATAAATATAATTTTTCATTTAACTGCAACTATTAAAAACTATCTTTTTTAGCTAAATGAACCTTTAATTTACCTGTCGAGATACACTTTGATGAGCTTTTCTAAAACTAAAAAATAAAATTTTGTTATATGCTTTAAGTTTATGTTCATTTTATTCAAGTACTATGAGTTTGTTCAAAGTTTTTATGCTATGTTTGTTACATTCTTAACAACGTAAAAATTTTGTTTATTTAATTTTTGTTGATAATTTGTACTTTACAATTAAAATTAAAGTCAGTGTATGCAGTTTAATATGAAGTTAAAGCAATCACAAACTTTTTTCGATAAATTTAATAAATGTTTGACTATTGTCTTTATTTGCAAGTATTATTTAGCCATAATGATTAAAAAATACCAATCTAACTGGTTTTAGTTAAAATAAACTTAAAAAGCAACTGCTTCAATTGGTCTAATAACAGTCTACTGTTACTTTAAAAATATTAAATCATTATACACCTGCAACTAAAATTTTGTATTGAAAATGTTTTAGTTAAGTCAAACGTCACCTAAATATTTAAAACCCAAGTTAACCAAAGAGCATCATTTGTTAATTTTCAAGGTTAATAGAGCACATTTGAGGTGTAAGTATTATTTAACTATTTAGTTTGTTAGTCAAAAATGTTTTTATTAAATTTTTTTTTTCAATGTCATAATTTATATTATGTCGATAAATTAAACCTAGCTGGTATTGATCAAAAAGATCTTAAACTTAATTTGCTTTACTAGATTTAAAAGAATAAAACGTTTTCGTTTACAAAATGTAAAAAGAAATCAAAATTTAAGCTCTTAATGATCATTTTTAATCTAAGCTTATTTGAATAAGAATCTCAATCAATTGATCACTAATCTGTTTAATCGAATTAATCTCGCTTAAACAATAGACTATAAGTATTGCATGTGCTAAATAGATAAATTCTGATTTATGTTGATAATTGCTAAACAAGAATTAGCAAAAAATTAAAATTTTATTACACTATATTAATTTTTAGTACTGCAGTTATAAAGTTTCAAAACACGCATTAGTCAGATACAAAAACAAAAAATAAGCTAGATTTCAACTAACAACTGCAACATGAAATAAAATTTAACTCAAAATACCTGACTTGACAGTTAAACAATATTTGCAGTTTTTACAAAACCTTGAAAAACTGAAAAAAGTTAAAAGTAGCTTGCAATTTATACCTGCTGTTGTTCACAGCTCCTTTTTCTTCAGAGTGAAGGTGCGTAACTTTTTGTAAACTTATTTAATGATACGTTACTTGAACTGCATGCATATATCTGCATTTTGCTTGAAAACGCAGTTAAATGCTTCGGCTTTTATAACACTTTAAAGCACGTTAGTGTTTAAACTAAGCTTTTAACTGAAAATTTATCTGATTTCTGTAAAATTTAAATTTTTAAATAAAAATTATAATAAACATGGAGAAGCATTCCTCTAAAATAGTTTCCACAAAACTTTACTTATATGGTAATTTCTATATTGAAGTTACAGTATTGTTTAGCTGTAGCTAATGAATACAAAAGATAGTAATTCATACAGCTAATCATGTTTAACAATTTCGTTTAACTGCCTTTTGTAATATAAAGAAAGTAATTTACTATATTTTTTAATTAAAATCAAAACAAATACTTATTTTAAAATAGTATATTTAATTTAACTGGTCAGTAATATACTTTTTTTTAAATTAGTGCAACAAAAAAGTACTCATGATATACCTGCTGAAAGGTATAACTTCGAAAAATAAAAACGCACCGTTAGCAAATATAAATATATAAGTTTATTAATAAAGTATTAAATAATTTTGTGCGTAGTCTCGCTTTGATTCTTAAAATAAACTTTCAAGGTTTTGCTTCATTTTTTGAAAAATAATAAGTTGTCTCAAAAGTTGAAATTTTAATTGTTACGTAAGTGTTTGCATTAACAAAAGATACTGAACACCTATCTAGGTAATAATGTAACTTTGCAATGATTAACGAAACTTTATTGTACAAAAAAGGTAAAAAGGACGCTTAAACTGATCTTATATTTATTTAATGAAATACAAAAAAAATTAGATTACAAGCTGTTTTTGTTTACTTCAATATAGTTTCTCAATCTGTCATATTACAAATACTACTTGTATGTTATTAATAAACAAGGTATAAACAATTTATTTTATTTCGCTCTTAGCAGCTTTAAATCAAACATAACGTTGTTGTGATAGTATGTATTACCTAAAATACACAAGACAAACAGCTACTACTATATAAGTGGATTAAAAAGTAGTTTACTATTTATTATTTCCTTCAAAACAAGGAGGTCTTAACGTTTGCATTTTACTTCAGCTAAAATTAATCACTTTTATTTTCATTTAAACAACTAATTAAAACTCTAAATTATTTTGAAAATTATATATTTAAGACTTAAACAAAATTATACTACAATGTTAAATCATCTGCTAGAATATTATAAAAGCTAAAACTAATTTCTCACTTAAGCTATTAAAAATATGTTGAAATGATATAAAACAACTTTTTCAATTTTTATTATATTAGTAAAAATTCTATCTTAATAATTATAATATGTTTTTTATCTGATAAGTGAATGTAATTTGTTTGAATGCTTTAAAATGGGTGTAATTTCTATAAAGTTTTGTGTTTTATTATAGGTCAATTAATCTAATATTATACTTTTAATACTCATAATATCTTATTTTAGATATTTTGAATAAAAAATTAACACTTTAAAAGCTTAGTTGTTGTTCTATAAGAATGTTCCCTAAAACAAAAAGCTCATTATCTTTCAGTAAACAAAATTTATTATTCTATTTTTTCTTAGTATTTTGAACGTAATCCATAAACAATTATTTAATTAAAATAAATACTTTCCATAACATTTTAAATATATTTAATTGTACTTATATAGGAAATATAAATAAAACTAAAACTTACCACAGAAAAGTTAAATAAACTTTAAACTATTTTTCTTATAGAATCTAAACAAAAAAAAGAATTTGTTACTCCTTTTTAAATAAACTTGTACTGCAGATTATAAAAATAAATATTTTTTTATTTAAATTTTGCAATACTAATTTGTGTTCGAAAACTCTTACAAAATTAAGCTTGCGGCTATACTTGAAGAACATAGTTATAAATACGTCTCTATCAAACAATAAGTTTGTAAACAAGCAAAAAATTTTTGGTCAATGACTTATTATCATAAGAGTTTTACAACGAAACAAAGCATTTCACACTTTTTTTTCTCATGTCAAATTACTCGAAAAGAAAAACAGCTGGTCTAAAAATAAATTCTGTTTAAAAACATAACAAAATTTACTGGTGAATTTATAAATTAAATCACATACAGTTAAACTAAAAACAAAAATAAACTCAAAGTTTGAATCCTTGTAATATAAAACACTTTGTCTACAAAACTAAAATAAAAATTAAGCTGGTTTAACGTAATTCAAAACATACTCTTGAACATTTTCATAATTGATGTATTTCAGTTTTCACAAATAAAACATTTTTTAAATACAAATTAGCTTGTCTTCTACAGCTACCAGATCTTTACAAAAACTAAATTTGTCATGAGTATTTCAGACATATAAATAATATTTCAAATTTAAAAACTAAATTAAATGAAACACAGTTATTCCTTAATATTCTCTTAGAAATTTCTGTTTTTTTAACTATTTAAAGTCTTGATTGTTTCTGAACTATTAAAGTATTCTTTTTCTAGTAAGTTAATTATTTGAAAATTTCAAACCTTTCAAAAAAGTACTTACATTTAAAAGATTTAATCTGAAACGTCATAAGCATTAAAAAGTCATTAAATATTTATGTGCAAACTGTAGCTAGGCACGAGTAAAATTATTTTTTGTTTATTAAACTTTTACTGCTTACATTTTAAACTAACTGATTTAAACTCTATAAACAAAAATAACAGCATAAAAGTTTAGAACAACTTTTTCTATTATATTTTTATTTTGTGAAATAATATATACAAATGTAACTATTAAGAAGTAATTAATAACTAGAATATTAAACTGATAAATAATCCAAAATATTATGGCTGCACCTTTTTTCGTATTTACCTAAAATTGTGTACTTGTAAAGTTCACGGTTTATACTAATGAAAATTGAACTAAAATGTCAAACAAAACTTTTTGTTTTTAAAATAGCTCAATAAAAGTTTAATTCAAAAAAGTTTACTATGGTAAATTAATACTTATTGAAGTTCCAAAATTCTGATTAATATGTTAATTCAATGCATTTTCGTTAAATACTAAAATTTTTAATTTCTTGAAATTACACTTAAAGGGTTTAAAAAATTATTTAAGTTTTAAATATTTAACACCACAGATTCATTTACAACTAGCAGTGATAACTCGTATCAATTAAAGTAAGTATACTATTCTTCTTTGAAGTTTAACATCGTGACTTTTTAATATATTGTATTAGATCATCCTTTTCCGAGTTGTAACATAATAAATCTAATTAAAACTTAACAAAGTTAAGTTTAATACTGTATGTTTTTTCCTATTTTATATTTTTTACATTTTGTAAAGTTTCTTTTAATAAATCAAATCTATATATCAATAACAGCTTTTAAAATTTATTAATTTTTTTTTAAGAAACTTGCCTTAAAAACTTTTAAAAGTATGTGAAACTTTTAAGAACTATTTAAATATAGTAAAAAACTTCGAGAGATAAAACAGTGGTTTTATATTAGTTTAATTAACACATTTTACCTTTCTTTTTTGAATTGATAGTAAAAAAAATATAAAAAGTACACTCGTGTTTTATTAATAACTATAACAAAAGTCTTCTGAAATAAAGTACTAAACTATAAATATAAAAACATCAACTTTATATACCAAGGAAGTTAGTAAAGATCACGTTAACTTTGTAAAAAGTAACTTTAGCACATTGAGTAAAATATTTTGTACTTTTCACAAATGCAGTTTAATGTGAAAATTACAGTTTATAGCATACTATTTATAAGTTAATTTTTACAATCATACTTATAATTCTTATTTTCTGATTATAAAATTTTTTTAAAAAGTATATATAAAGTATTATAACAAAAGTATAAAGTATAAGAAACTTTTACAAGCTTTGTGTTTTCATTTTTTTGTTTATAAGTTTTCTTTATTAACACCAGTTTTGTAAACTTTATCTCTATATTTTACAGATTCACCCATCTTCCTAAAGTCTGTTTTAACAAAGACTTTACATACATTATATAAATTTTTCTTTGTAGGGAGTTCAAAATATATAATTTTAAACACTGCTTTTACTTAGTTCAGATTTATACAAAAAACAGTTTAAAGTGTTAAAACTAAAGACCTATGTAAGTATAAATTTTATTTTATTTTTGAATATTTAGCTTGTAAATCAATTAATAAAAGTATGTTACATTTATAAAATTCAAGTAGTTGTCAGGCTACTAATAAGAAAATACTTTTTTAGTTGCTCATGCAACACAAAAATTTTAGCAAATTAGTTGTGCTTAAAACAAAGCTGAACTAATGAACAAAAAACTAAAGATTAAGTATAAAATTTACTACAAGCACATCTTTAAAACTGCAAGAAAATTACAGTTTAATTTTTAAAAAACGTGTTATAAATCACAGGATATTGAACTAGCAGTTTAAAGTTTACTTTAGCACACAGCCAACTGCTCAAGCGGAAGTGTTTTATGCCAACTTTCTTCTATCAAACATTAGTGGTTTTTCTTATGTAAGTACTTTTATTTAGATAATTGTTTAGACGGAGTGATTAATAAAAGTGTTTGTTAAAAAAAGTGTATCTAAAGGGTAAGGTCTTATTAATGCAGCTCACTTTGACTGATAATATTTGAACTAAAGCAGAATGAAACAAGCTATAACATAAAAATGCATACATTTTTGATATACCGTCTACAATACATATTTTCTTTATTTGTAGAACAACGTAACCTTAAAATTTGAAAAGAGAGTTTTAATGACACACATGCAAGTCATTGTATTATTTTTGTACTTAGTTGTAAAACATTACACACGTTTGTAGAAAAATTCCCACGAGAAAATAAAAAGTTTTATACAGAAAATATTTTTGTAGTTTTGTTGTGTTTACAGCGAAATTTATGTAAAAAACTTGTTGTTTGTGTTAATATGTTATCAAATAATTAGATGTAATGTTATATTACAGCAAAAAAAAAAATTACTTGCTTTTTGATATTATAACAAATTTAAAAGATCATATTTTTGTTTAAAAGCACAATTGTTGATAAAATTTTATTGTTTAGTAAGTTTTCCTGGATTTAAAAATACAATTTTAATGACTATGATTTAAAAGAAAAACTTAAAATAAATTTTATGAATAAACACATATAGATGTTAAAACTATATCAAATATTTTTACTACCAGTAAAGTGTCAAACTTAACATATTTTTTGTATTACACATTTATGATAAAGGGCACCAGTATACGTGATTGTATGTTATTTTTTTAAACATTTTTACTACTTTTTGTTGAAAGAAATTTTTTTAATAAAAATTAAACTTTTTAAGTTATTTTTTAAAAGTTCAAAAAAATTAGACAATTTAGAAAATTCCCTTTTTTAATCTTTATTAAACTTTTGTCAATAGCTGTTTAACGTTCAAAAAGAAAAATTATGTTAAAACAATATAAAAGAGTTGCATTTGTGTAGTATTTTTTAAGTTTAAAAATATTTAAGTGAATTTAAGAAAAACAATATGATTTCAAAAAACAAATGTTTTTTTTTCAGAATTAACTTTTTTTGATAGCTTTTATAACTTTATTAAACTAGTTAAGTTTTAAAATTAGCTTTGCTGCTATTAGAAGTTAAATTGTTTTTATAATACAAACAAACATAGTTTGATGACGGCTTTAAAAACTACTAGTACTGTATTATACTTAAACTTATGTTGATGTGTTTTCAATTTTAGTTTATTGTTTTTTTGTCTTTTTTCTTCAGATTAAAGCTTCTAGTATTCAAAATCTAATACTAAATTTAAATGTAATATCAGACTGAAACTAAATTCTTTTTTTAAATAAAATCTATAATAAATAAAACCACTAATAGTTAATCTAAACTTTAATATTTTATTAAGCTTAGAACACATAGAAATTTTGAAAATAAAATGTAAATTTTTACTTATATAAAACTAAGTGATCCTTTTGTACAATGCTATTTTGATTAAAAAATTTTTACGCTTGAAAATATGAAAAAATGCACACGTTACGATTATTTAAAAAATCTCACGATGAAAACTTTTAATCTTTTATATAACTTTTCTTAATTTTCAGTGGTAAAAATAGCTATAAGTTATCACTTAATTAGATAGTGTATTTAGCTGTACAACTGAATTTTGTACGTAAACAATAAAAAAAGTTTTCAAAATTATTTCTAGTTTGAAACTATCTAATAAGTATTTTTACCACAGATGTTTTTTTGTCAAAACTTTATTCCGACTAACTACGTTTCACTGCTCTCAAATAAATTTAAGAACAGATCTACGGAGTCTCAAAAAAGCTCTAAAATTAGTATTTTTATTAATTAGTATAAATAAGTTTTTTTTATAAAGTTTTTAAGTAAATATATTGTTTTTATCAATTAAGCCATCAATTGCCACAATACTCAACTATACTGTTTTACTGTACAAAACGAATATACGTTAAAAAAAAAGAAATATTATAATTTGAAAGTATATAGTAACTAACCGTTATAGCATATGGCATGTAAACAAAACTTATGTAAGGTCTGCGACTCGATGCGATTCTTTTCACTTGGTGCACCCAAGTCCTTAAACCAAAATTTATTTGAGCATCTTTGTATTTCGTTTTTGTTCAATAAACTTCTAATACTTGTTTATATATCGCTGGTTCGACCAGAAATAAACTTTCTATAAACAAAATATTTAAAAGTTTGCTCATCTACGTAAGAACTATCAAAAACGAAAGATTAATAAAAATATTCTAAACATTTGTTAACTCAACAAAAATAAGCTAAAAAAATTAAAATTCTGTTTAGAAAAAAGTATGATCTATTAAAACAACATACATAAATCTGATACAAAAGTCTACCTAAAAATTATGAGTACTTCTAGCAAAGTAAGTTGTTAGCTTTTGTTAAGTTTCAATCACTGTGATACTGTTCTATATTTTTAAACAAAAAAAATACTGTGTATTTGTAAAGTTTTTGACTTTTGTTTTTTAAAGTTGTGAACTAAATTTTTAAAACAATTTTTTACTAAAACAAAATTTAAACCAGTTATAAAGATAAAAATACTCACTATTTCACACCCTTAACCTGTTTTTAACACTATATTTATTAAAGTCGATTGCTTTCAATTTGATTAAATTATGTTTCTGTTAAATATTTTGATTTACTATGTAACGACTCAGATCAAATCGATTATTAATTCTTTTAATCTACAAAGTGCTGTTCGAACAGCAGATTAAAAATAGTCATACGTTCCGATTTGGCTAAGCTTAGTTATACTTCAAATCTTAAAGTAAAAAATTTACATGAACGTTATTCGAAGTATTCTTAATAAAGCTTGTTTTCTTTTGAAAACTTTACATTAAGCAAATTAACTGTAAAAATATTGCTTCATTAGTGATTGGAAAAGAAACTTATTTTTTTGGACTTTTCTTAATTAATATTAAAACTTAAAGTGCTTAAATTTGCTATACTTATCAATAAATTTTTGTTTAACTTATGCTTTAAAACTTAGTTTACTTTTAAGATGATTTACTTAATAGAAACAAAAATTTCTGTTTATTTAAAACAGATTAATTTTTTATATATTTTAGAAATAACGGCATAATAGAATAAGTGCAATAATAACATCACGACAAAGTTTATTCAACTCAAAAAATTATTACATCTTAAACTCTATAGTATTTTGTAATTCACCTTTAAAAGTCAAAAAACAAATAAAAAAATGTTTAAGTAAATATTTTACTTTCAAAATCACTTTGATGTCGACTAATTAAATTACTTGACTTAAAAATTTAATCAATGTTCCATAAAATGATATAATTTTGTTTACATGCTAATGATTCACTTTTAATCACGTTTGATTACAAATTTTGAAACAAAAATCAATATTTGTAATTTGAAAATAGTTGAAGTTGTTTAGGGTTTTTGTAAAATATACAAAAATAAAACTGCTTTTACACAAAAACTTTGCAAACTAATCATTCTCTAGTATTTAATAAGTCATTATATCGTTTTAGTATGTTTATAAGAACCAATATTTTTGTACAACTAATATTACTATATTCAAAAGTTATAGCCCTATATTTAAAGATATTTAATTAAGTTTTACTATAAAACTTTTGCATGAGTATTTTAATACTTCATTAATAATAATACATTGATGTTGATTGATACTTGTAAAAACATGATAATTGATTGATTAATACTCAATTGTGTTTGTAGTACTACTGAACAACAGGTTTTGAAATACCTAAAAGATTATTTAATAATAAAAAAGTTTTGTAAAACACTTGTTGTTTTGTTTTCTGCTAATAAACTTTAGTGTAATATATATAGGCCAGGGGTCGGCAAACTGCGGCCCGCGGGCCAAATGCGGCCCTCCAAGCCAAAATTTTTGGCCCGCCAGGTACTTTTTAGCTAAAAACATACTTTTTAAAAAATATAAAGATAAAAGATTTTAGAATAAAAACTTACAAATAGGTTTTAAGTTTAATAAATACGTTTACAAGGTGCTATTATACTGCTTATTTTGTTATAATTTTGGTTTAAAATAGTGATTTTATAGTAATTACTATAATTATCTTTAAATAACTGCGGCCCTCGAAAACTTTTTTCTAACTAGTGCGGCCCGCGAGCAGTTTTTTCTGAGAAAATTGGCCCGCGACTAATAAAAGGCTGCCGACCCCTGATATAGGCAATGCTTTAAAGTTTACATAGTTTAATGTTGTTAAATTTGAATTTTTATTAAATACAAAGCAATAAAATGTGCAGTAGTAGAGTAACTGTAACAGTAAGTTACTTCAATGTGAAGTTTGTTTGTGCTTTTTGCTTGAGTTCAAAAAGCAACACTCTCTTTTTTAAATTTATAAGAAAAGTAAAATTTTTGGGTCGTTTAAATCCATTTCTTAAAATTTGTGTGTATTAAAAAACTGTAACAGTTTTGTTCAGTCCAATTATTTAGGCCTGTTTTAATGCTGCTAAAACTGTTTAAATGTAATACTTCATGTAATACAAATAAAATTTTATAAAAATAGATTACTTAACAAAAAAAGTAATCACTAATCAGTATGAAACAAAGTTTGTTTTAACCAAAAATCTCTAAATAACTTAAAAAAAAACCGCTCAATATAAATCTTACGTAGTGTATTAATTACAACCAAAAGCACACTAGAAAACAGACTACAAATACAAGTTTATCTTTAAACTGAAATTACAAACTAATTGCTCCATTTTAAGCTCAAAACGATATAAAAAGTAAAAGTTATTTCTGTTGTTTGACCTATCAACATGTAGTTGCTTTTTTGTAACCAAATAGTTCAAAATGTTTGCATCGGTAATGATACGTTACTTGAAACGCGCAAATGTTTCTGCATTGTGTTACGTTTTACTGTATAGAAATATTTTTATCGGTTTTTGTGCGTAGGATGCTATTTAGATTAAGTTTAATTGTTGCGGAAGCGTTTAGTGACATAGCTGTTAACATTTTTTAAATATAAATTAAACTTAACGTTGTCGGTAATGTATAATTTAAATGTTTTAGCTAATCTTATAAATGCATGTAAAAATTCTTTGAAAAAAAATGTTTCTATCTTAAAATCAGTGATTGCAATACCAATAAAATCAGCCAAAATTTTTGTATTTAATTTTTGATTTTAAAGAAAATACTTAGTCTATTATAGATTGCCATACATTTCATTACATAACAAAAATTATAAAACAGTCATATCGGTGCTCTACATGTTTTTAGCCTTGCCGGTAACTAACAAAAGTCGTTTGTAGCAGTTGGTATAAACTCATATTTCAACACAGAAGAAGGTTTATACAAACTTTATTGTTTTTTTTATTGTTTATTGTGTTTTTTGTTTCAAAAGCTTTTGTTGATTTTAGTAGCTATGTTTGAAAATGATAACAAACAAACTACAAAACGCATCTCACTGATTTTTATATCCTACAAACTTGTTTAAGTTTACACTTTTTACATATTGTTTATATTTTTTAGCTTTGTTCTTTTAAGAATAAGTTAATATTATTAAACAATACTAATATCTTTTATGAAGCCGGTAACAACGTAAAAACACGTTTAGTGTTACGCTTAATTTCTAAATATCAAGTGTCTGATTTTAGGTGTTGTAAGTTGTAATCACTAAAAAGTAATATAAATAAGTAATACTTTCTATATAATTTTAAAGATTTATAGAAGTTTACGTTTGAATAAATTATAGCTTATCACTAAAATAAATGGTAACTTTAATTGAAACTTAATGCTTGTTTACTAAAACTATACACAAAATTGCATTAACAGAAATAATATGAACATTAAAACAATCATGTACCTTAAATATTTTGTATTTGATGCAGCTGCAAAAGATGTTTTTGATTCTTTAATTTTGGTTACATAATTAAACATATGTTGCTTAAAAAAATTAAAAAAAAATTTCCCACATTAATTTAGAACATAAATTTGGAACATTAATTTTATCTGAAAATATATTATTTGATTTATTTTTTAATAGTATGTATTTTAAAGTAAAAATGTGTAATAACAAATTTTTTATAATTAGTTTTGAATTTATTTTATATTCAATTAGCAAACACTAAAGAGTAAATCAAAACTAAAATGCTTTTTTGTAATATTTAACATGAAAAAAGAACTTTATATTCATGAGGACGATATTAATATATTCGATATAAAACGTTAAAACATGCAAAATTACTTTTGATTATAACAGATCTAAATAGATCTCTAAAAAAAGTTAAACTTTTCTATATTGAGTAATAAATAAAATATAACGTTTTTTCGCTAAAGTCTGAATAGCTTTTGTATATAAAAAAAGGTTTTATCGTTTTATAGTACTAATAATAAAGACTGAAGAACTACAACACATATATAAATATCTTTGTCAAATGTAAAACCAAATCTTTAAGCAAAGTATTTTGAATACAAATATAGTTTCAAGAACATACTTTAATGTTTAATTGTTAAACTTTACTTATATTCAGATGATTTTCTATATTAAGAGTAAAACTTAGTCTGTATTGTAAAACTTAACAAATATTTTTATTTTTGTTTTGTTAAGCAGACTTAGGATGGGTATACACTTAATGATAATTAATTACTATGTTATAAGTTTTTCTAGCTAAATTACGTTAAGGTTTCAACAATAAACTATAAGTAATAATGTGTTTAAAAAGATATAAATTTATATATATATATTGTTTTATGTCAAGTGTTTTGCTTTCTCACAGTTGAGTCTCAACAGTGTTAAAGTATTTGAAGATTATCATAATTGGATATATAGCTACTCATCTAACTTGAACTACTGTAAAACCTTTTAAAACCTTTTTCTTATTCTTTACTACCTGTCATCTTGAAATTATATTTATTACTTAAAATCTGCAGTTTCACTTTTGTAATGCCAGAAGTTTTAATAATGTTTGTTTAAATAAGAAACTAACTAAATCACACTAAGGTAATTTAAATAAAACCTACGAAAAATATAAAGTATCAATTTAAAGTATTAAGCTTTCCTAAATATAAACATAAATGTAGAAACTTCAATGTTTTTGGTTGTATTTTATTTGTAGTAAAATATTATATTTTAAAAGTTTATTTGTAGGTGTTCGTAAAATACTTATCAACAAATTAAGAAAATTAACTATAATATTTTCGATAAATTTATTAGAAAACGAGTATGAACAAAAGTTGTAAGTACTGGAAAGTTTGTTACAAAATTTAATGTATTTTACACGGTTGAAGTTTTATTTCAGATAAATTTACCTAAATATTTTACCATCATTAACTTATAACTAAGACCTACATGAACTTTTCAAATTCAAAAAAAATGAACTAATTTTTAAGAAAAGGCTAAAATAGTTTTTCATTTTAAGTGAAATTTTATCATTTTCATTTGATATTAACTCGATTCTTTTATAAAAAAAATAGTATAAGATTATTGTTAAGACAATAAGATTTTTGTTTTCATTACCTTTTGAGATGTGGTTCAAACAATTATATAAAAAATTTGAGTTGTCAGAATATAATTTATCCTGTGACCATTTTTTTAAGTCGATCTTTTGAATTATTTCTCTACATCAGGGTTCTCGAAACGTTTTTAATTTAGGCCCCCTTTAAAGAGATAAAAAATATATTCCCCCCTCTGTCAAGATTTCTCAAAAAACTACCGTTATATACGCCTAAGAGCTTTTTATGCATTTCATCCTCAACTCAAAATATCTAGTGTAAGTTTCAAATTTAGGTCCCATGGCCCCTTTACCTTTAATTTAAAACTTATAATTATCCTACAGCTTTTATCATTGTTTCAACGAAAACAACAACTCCACCGCTTCATACAACTACCATCACACCTTTATTTCTTCGTACAAACTTTCAATCGGCGGTTTCTCGGTCAAAACTCCTTTGGTGAAGTCGGGATGGTTTTTGTGTGGGAAGAGGGGCAGCTTGGAATACCTCCACACGAAGAAGTAGCAGCAGCACAGGCAGAAGACGAGCAAGGCGACGACCATGTATATGAAGTTTCTTGAGTACTTTTCACGAGGCGTGCCCAGTTCGTTCTCACTTGTTGAGGTGTCAGTGTTTGTTTCTCTGTTTTTATCTGCATTTTCAACAGTTCTCGGCGTCTGAGTTGGAACCACATCTTTTGAGGTGCTTTTTACTGGCGTGTTGGTTTTATTTTTATCAAGGTCTGTTTTGGAACCTAAGCCGTTGAGTACTTTTCTATTTTTGGTAGTTACTACTAAAGTATTTGAAGTTGTACTAATTGTTAAGACTTGTGAAGTTCGGTCTTTCGAAACAGTGTTGTTTCTTTCAATAGGAGCGCTTGTAAGTTGACTTGTGGTGATTGTCGGGTACACTTCAGTCTGTTCAGCATTATTATCACCTTTTCTCGTTTCTATAGTGCGATCAGCCTTGCTTGTTGTAAACTTTATTCTGTTCAACACTTCAGACAATGTAGTTGATTCTGAATAGTTTTTAATTGTGGAATTAACATTTTCAATCAGCACACCTTCAGCAGTGATGAATATTTCTGAAAAAAAATCGGATTAAACATACTGGATAATTTTTTAGTAGCTAAATAAGATTTTTTTGTAAATTACAAGTAACAAACTCTTGAGTTGTAAATTAGGTTTCACATTTTTAAAACCCTCTATCATAGTTTATTTTACAATACTTTTTACTAAACAGCAGCCAACTGTTACAACAAATTATGTTTGTATTTTGTAAAAAAAAAAAAAAACTTACTCTGTTGCTTGATATGTTCAGGAACGGTATAATTCAATTTTGATCTATTGACAGTGCCATAGCCTTAAAAATTATTATTATTTAAGTTTAAAAAAATTAATTATAACATAAGTTAGTTGTTTTTAAACTAATGTAAATCTATACAGTTGGTATTTTTTACTTCAAATTAACAAAAATTATAAAAATGCACTGCTATTTGCACCAAATATACTAGTTTTATGAATAGTTTAAGTTTTTAAGTTTATTTACGTTTAGTTTACGATCACCATACGAATTTCACTAATTTTTCAAACTTAAGTTTTTTGTTAAAAGTACCTACAACAGCTTTCTAAAAATTAACTGCTTTTATAAAAAGCTTCAATCACGGATGTTACCAAAACGAAAACAATTTATTATGTATTTGTTTCATAAATATTTTTTTAATAAAATTATTCGTAAACTACTGTTTAAATAGTAATATAACAATGTTAGTGCTGAGTTCACATTATTAAAAAAATATGCTCTACAGACATTACAAAATACCAAAAGTTCAAACTAACAATAAGTTTCAGTGGATAAGTTTAGAAACTGAGGCCTGAAAGTGTGATAGTTTTTAGCAAAACAAATAGCAGCGTTTCTATCGCAATTGCACAATGCCTTGGCATGAGTGTCGTCAGCTGTGTGAAAATAAATTAACAATTTTAAAAATAGCAAAACATGCTAACGTTAAACTAAGTAAAACTGTTTAAAATAAGTTTATTGCGACTGCAGTTGTAAAAGAACAATCTTTGTAAAGTATGTAGATTAAAAAGTATACATATATATGCTTTTTAATTTAAAATTTAAATAACCTACTAAGCTAAAAATATGTGGGAAGTTGTTTTAATTGTTTTAATTTAATTTGAAAACACAGTGAGAATTTTGAAAACAACAAACTTTGACAGAGGATGGTTCCGTTGGTGCATTCGTTTTGGTACCCGACCAGCATGTTGGATGTTTTTTCGTGGATGAAGTTGACGAACCTGCCCCACAACCCGCTTGGTTCGCGCTTATCCGCGTTCGCTCTTGCGTAACAAGCGTCATGGGTCTTGCAACAACTGTAGTGTTTGTTTTTTTTTTTGACAAATATTTTTTTTCGACAAATATTTTTTTTTTTTTTTTAAAGCACCGCAACTTTTCCGTTTAGAAGTTTAAAGAATATCTCGTTGTATTCAGTTGAAACATAAAATAGACAAGTAAATAAAAAAAACTTTTTTTTTTTGTGATATAATAATTCCTATAGTCTTGTACGCACAGTTAATAGATTTTAGTAGGAAACTGATCAGAGTTTTCAGATATTCAAAAAATATATCAATATAAATTATTTTCTGAACGTTAGCTACGATAAAATTAGTTACATGAACGCTTTTAAATAACTTTATAATAAAAATTTTTGCGCACTTATAGTTGTTAAACAGCTGTAGTTAGATTATTTGTACAAAAATGTTTAAAAATAAGTATTATAATTTCTTTTAAGTATATAAGATATAAAATTTGTTGGTAAAAATAATTTTATAAAAAATTCTTGTTTTAAATTAAGAATGCTGTATTTAAGTATGCGTTGCTTGATTTTGGTTTGTTGTATATAGTTGAAAATTAGTTTAAAATGAATTTAATTACTGTTAAAAAAACAATAAAACAAATAAACCAAAAACATAGATGAAAAATATATCAAAGTTTTATGAAAGTTTTAACTTAACATTTTGTTAAATGCTGTCAATCAAATTTTTATTTTGGTTTAGTTTGGCTTAAAACCAGTTTTTTAGTGAACTTTTTGTAAGATTAAGGAATTAATTACATTAGAAATCAAATGATTAAAAAAAAAAGTATACAAGGTTGTTAAGTTCTGTTAAATTTTTCGTGTATTTTTAACATCAAACATTTAAAAGACAGTTTACTTATTCAAATAGAATATTTAATAAAAGCAACATTACTAAACTTTACCGATAATCTTTTAAAAACGATCAGTCTTTTATTATAACTTATATCTTTTTGTAAGCTTCAAAGTTAATATATTACGCACGAGTTTGTTTCATCAGTATTTTTTATTTTATCAAAAGCTCTAAAGGACAATTTTACGCGTTATTAGCACAACAATGAAGTTATGATAAATGTAGATTTCGAACCCACGCGACGCTTTGAGCTGATAGTTTAATAATTCGCTATTACTAGCTTAAAAATCGATTACCAGTTTCGTTATTACCGTAATCATATCTGCAAGCCCTAACTGTGAACTGTGCATTCGATTTAAGCTACTCGCAAATTTTTTGGCAACTGTTTTTACTTTTAAAGTTTATGTTAAGCTATTTAACAATAAACTTTGCATTAAACTTTTGATAAAGTGCTCATTTTTTGAAAATATCTACTTCACAGAGCTCATCGTTAGAGTAATAATTTAATTTTTCTTTAACAAAAATAAAAACGAATTAGTAAATTTTTCACAGCAAATTGATCTTTAAAATCAAACAAATTTAAATTATACTTTAGCTGTCTACCTTAAATACTTTAAAATAATTTTAAAATTACTTTCTGTTAACTTATGACATAAAAGAAAATTTGAATAATAAATTAAGTTTCTAAGTAAGACTTTAACTGTTTCTAGCTTAAAAACGGGATTTTTTTATCAAGTGATCTAAGAACTTTTTTGAACAAAGTTAAACACTGATATAAAATTTTGCTTACCTAAAAATGAACTATGCTTCACTTACAAATTAACAATTGAAAATTTTAAAATGAGTAAAAATGCTGAATTAATTAAAAACTAACGATGTTTATGTTTATGATAAGTAATATAAATTAAATTTTTAAGCGTACCAAAAATTTTAAATTTAAAAATAAAAAATTAAACTTTTAAATTTAATATCAAACTACCAGCGAACAAAAAAAAACTTTTACAAACACAAAAACTACTATACTGTTAAATTCTAAAAAACACATAATTGAATATTTAGTTATTCAAGCTTTTTAGTTTTATTTATCTAAACAAACTTGTCAGTTTCATCGATGGGTATTCCGTCACCGCTGGGGCCGCAAAAGCAGCCGTAGGTGGCGTAACTGGCCAGAACGTCCACTTCCCAATTGTAACACTTGATGGCGGTGTGGAAACCCAGCATGGACCTCCTTTTGCGCGAATGTGCCTCATCTGAGGGAAAATTCCCCCCTGTGAGAAAAATAAGTGTTTTCGTTCAGCGTTGGCTAGAAACGTAAGAAACGTATACATAAACTTTTAACTTAAAAAATAAGTTATATATAGAAAAAAGAAAATTGAAATAACATATAAACGTGTTATTTTATAGAAATGTTGTTTGTGTAATAACTAAGTATGTATTTATCAAAGTTTTTAATTTTCAATAGCTGATTAAATGTTTAACACATAAATTGACTATTACAAAATGCAATGTAGGATGTCATTATTGTGATTTGAGTCTTACAAAAAGTTTTAAATATTTCACCTCACTAATTTATTGATAAATTTAACCATAAAAGCGAGAAGTACTGCAGTGTTTTTTTTAATTTTTTTTTTAAGTTACTGGTGCAAAATTAAAATAAGTATAAGTTATTAAAAACATGTTACAAAAAATAATGAAACACTTAACTGCCATTTTTTATAAAACTATATTCAAAATTAGTTCAAATGAAAAAATGTTTAATTTAACACATTTAAATCCTGGTCAATTTGTATTTTTAATTATATACCTTTTTCAGTTTAACAAAAATATGTACTTCTACATGAATTGTTTAAAAGGCTACATTAACTTTCTTATCAAAGTTAATATTTAGAAGTAACAACTGTTTGTTTATAAATTAAAGCAAGTTATTTTGTTAGTTAATACTGTGTACTTTATGTGATAAATGTTTTGGAGTTTTAAAAAGTGTTTCTTCAAAAATCCTGACTTTTAGTTTTATGTCAATAGTAGTTGCTATAAAAAAGCAATAAGGTTTTGTTTTATTTAAACAGAGTTAAAAAGTTTTTACATACTTAATAATAGCTTTAAACGACAGACTATCTTGCTATAATATATGTAACTGTCAAAAGCTTAGTAATAATAACCTATAAATTTAATTTGTTAAGTTATTGTGGAAAGTTATATTAAATACAGAATAGTTAATGATAAACATACAATAAAGAAAAAACTGTTGTTTTTATGTTATGCGAACTACGTATCTAAAAATGTTAAGTTAAACATTTCAAAGTTAACTTCACTTAAAATGACAAATATCAAAGTTTTCATAAGTTTTTACTTTATACTTTTTTTAACTAAATAAAAGTTTAAGTAATAATGAAGTAACTAACCTTTGTATGCAAATGATCCTAAAATGAAAGTGGATATGTATATCCAGACAATGCAAAACATTATTATACTCACAATAAAAGTAAACGTCTGTAAAAATAAGAATTTATACCTATTTTAAATAAAACTCAAGGAAATACTGCTAAACAAATTATAATGTGTTTTTGTTTTTAACTAAAACAAAAACGCAAGCAAAAAATTAATTAACAAACTTGTGCAAAACAATAAAATGCTTAAAAATCAAATTTTAGTATCAGTGTTACTTTAACTCAAAGTTTTTACTTTTTATAACGTTGATTTCCAAACTGTAGTTACTAAAAAATAAGTTACACTATTTCACTACTAAGTTAAGCTAATAGGGCTCCAATACTTATAAACGAAAATAAATACCTTTTCTAGCATATAAAAATAGAAGCTTTAAAGAAACTGTTTTATACCAACTAGACAACATTTTTAATACTTAAATTAAAAACACGTAACATTCAAAGATAATTTGACAAAATTTGTGTAAGTAAATAAAGCATCATATATAATTATAAATTAACTAATACTTAAAGTAAAACTGATGAAACCTAAAACCAAAGTTGTTGATATTTCATTCTACTATTAGTGATTTTTTTTATTTTTTACCACATCTTATTTAAATAATTTTTTGCATCGTAAATAAATAATGTAAGTTTTTTAATCAATCTCTTTTTTGTACACATTGTTCAAAAACTAACGAAACTTTACTTATACTTAGTAAACGAAAAAACACATACTATGTTTGTTTTGTAACTTTCTTTTATATATTAATTTTCTTATATAAATCATATTTAAAAAAAATTCTACTTCTAAAGTGTTTTAAAGTTAAAGAACAAAATTCAGAAGTTTTAAAGCTAGAAGCAAATATTTTTTTTTCACAACATTACAGATACTAAACATTATTAAACTGTTTTTTTTTTAAGAAAAAAATAGTTAAAACAGTTCGCTAAAACATACTAACTATATTTTAACATATAATTTAAAACAAAGTTGTACTTAAACTATCTCGCCTATAACAGTTTTTTTTCAAAGAAGTTTTATGACTCAAGGTAAAATTGTGCTACTTCCTGTAAGGCTTTGATGTCAACTAATTAAAATATCTCGTTAACATGTTACTATCATGGTTCATAAAGCTTACATTTTCCACCTTTGTACATAGTAAAACTTGAAACTTTTTTGTTTTAAGTTCCACTATTTTGTTTTATTTTCTTTCCTGTAAGCATTATATAAAAAAAAAGATTAAACAACTTTTAAGACTTCTTAATTTAAGCTTTTATTTTTTAATCAATAAAATATAATTAGATTCAGTAAACTATTTTATAAGCCCGTATTCATAAATTTGAAAAAAAGCTTATAGTTATTTATTGAGTTATTTTACTCGATGAAGATTTTATGTCTATAACCTTGGTTACTTTATTTATTCTATGATGTTTACTATTTAAATATTATATTCCACATTAAGCCTTACACGTTTCATATTTGTAAAAATCTATTGCAGCTAATTATATTATAAGTAGCAAATGGTATCTTTCATATACCTTTTCAACCATAAAAATTATAAAAGAGCTCTAATCTAAATTATTTAAAAACCTTTTCATTGAAACTTCTTTTTTTAAATATATATTTTTGTTTTAAGATGATAAAACCTTTGAGTTAACAAAACGTTTCATCACCTTAAAACCTATTTAATTTATGTAAAACAGCATACAAAAATATATGTTTTAATTTGTATTTATTTAGTTGTAAAAAATTTGTTTTAAACTGAACATTTTTCTAACTTTTGTTATCGTAATGTGTTTACTGATTAACAACAAAAACAATTTTTTTGAAACCTTTTATTGCTTTTCGTTGTGGTATGTTGTTGAGATCAGGTGAAAATAATTTTTAAACTCACATGTTTACATATTTAAACAAAGCTTAACAAAGTATGCAATTACTTTACAAATAATATAACTTAAAATCATTCAAATAATCTTGCAATTTTTCAAAAACAAACCTACTTAAACCGTTTTTAAATGTTATAAATTTTAAGATTTTAAAACTCATATTTTATGTAAATTTTAAGAACAAGTTTGAACACTTTTTGTATTATATAAAGTTAAAGAAAAAATAATGTCTATGACTTAGAAAATTTAAAAAACTGGTCTGAAAACTTTTTTATAAATTTATTTACAAAACTTCAAACTTACTATCAAGTTCACTTTTCACAGTATAATACTATTTGAAACCTAAATTATTACTTTCTTTGTTTTAATATGTTTCAGTAGTGTTTTTGTTTATCTTAATTGATTAAAAAGATAGACTAGGTTAAAAACCATAGAGTTGAACTAACAAGTAACTGATTTTTCTAATATGATAAAGTAAATATAACCACATGTAAACTTTAAGTAACCATAAATCATTCTAAATTGCAGTTTGCTTGAAAAATAAGGATGTTTTTACAATAACAATTTTTTTTTTGCAAAATATTTGTTTTAAAAAAATAATTGATACACCTTGCAATAAAAAAATGATTTATACTGATTACAATCCTTAATGCTTGCTGTGATCAAAGTCGAAAAGATTAAACAACTATTTTTTTCTGCACTGCCTGCTTATCAAAACAAAAAGGTGTGAATATTTTAAATCTTTTATTAAACTCTGATTGCTCGCGGCTGTTTGAGTTTTTGAATATCTCAATCAACAATGAACCTCAGGTAAATAGTAAGCTTTTTAAAAACAACAACACTGTAAACAGTATGTAAGTTGCCAAGTTTGTTCAACTAAACACGTATTTGTTTTGAAATTTTTTAACAAAGTTTTAGTGCTACACTGTAACTAAAGTTCAACTGGAAACTGCTGATGAATCAAAATTCTAACTTTTTTTCTACCATAGAAAACTTAATCTACAAACTGTGTAAAAAGTTTCAATCTACTACAGAGCTTTTTTAGGTACTTGTAAACTAAATTTTAATAATTTGTTTTACCATTATGTGTGATGTGCACTAATGTAAAGATATTTAGATTACATGACAAAGTTTTGAAGTTTATTTACAATACTTTTGTTTTTAAACTTTACAATTTTGTAATTCTCTCCATACTTTTTTTACCATGTGCTAATAAAAACAGTAGTACTTTGAAAATATTTAAGAATAAAAAAATAAGACAGCTTAACGAAAACTTTTCCTTGACTAACATCAAAAAATAATAGAAAGAATATTTGGTGTTTACCGAAAGTAAAAAAAAATTTAACAAAATACAAACTGATCGCACTGTAGCGAAACTAAAAGCATTAGAAAACCATGTAAAGTTATTAGTATGCTTCAGCAACATAAAACAAATTATTTTGTACTAAAAAGGTCTATCCGAAGTCACACACCTTTTTAAACACATTTTGTTGAGCCATTTGTAAAGTTTTAAAAATTTCGTGAAAATCTTAAACGGTAGCTGTTGTTTTTATCTGATTTTTTAAATTCTAATGGTTAAGCATAAACTTTGAATTAAAAATTTCTAACTAAATAAAAAGTTCATTTGTTGTATATTAAAATTAGTTCTAATAAATCTTAAAAAATAATTGTTGTTGAACTTTTTCTAGGACTAACAAAACGAACAAAAGTAAATTGTGTTTTACTCAAATTCGATTTCAATTACTGATGAAAATACTTTAATACATTTAAACGACATTTTTAGTTTTATTGAATAACTTTTTACAGTAGTAAAAGAAAGTTGTACAAGTTTTAAAAAGTAACTTTTTGCTTGTATTACATTTCCATTTACCATGTATTTAAGGAACAAAAAATTCTAAATCAGTATAACTTAAATCTTTATTTTTAATCGTAAATAGCTAAACAACTTATTTCTATCTTAATTGATGTTAATCTAATAAGCTGCAATCACATTTGAACAATAACAAATAGCACGTTAAGTTAGAACCAACTTGACATTAGTCTGAAGTTTTATAATCTTCTAGCTTAACGACTAATCCGATATCTTTTGTTTAAACTTCTTTGATGTTAACAACAAACCCTATGTAATGTATTAATTTTTTAATTGTCGTTTCCTATCCCTTACTTAACTTTTTTAATTTTTAAGAATATTTACATTTTATAAGTAGATACATAAAAAGAGTAACCTCAGTTTATTTACACAGTTTTTTTATATTTAATTTGAAAATTGTAATTACATTAAGCATACTTTTGTAAATTAAAAACTACTAAAACTCACATATGAGTAGATTACTTTCTTACTTTTTTCAAAAAAAAACTTAGTATCTGGTTAATAAAAAGTTTTGGGATACTTTCAAAGTTTAAAAACTTTAAAATCAGACATTTTATTTCAGCAATATAAAAAACTATAAATTGTAGTCATCTATTTTAATACTGTAACAGTTTCAAACAAACAACCAAAATTACTAATTATAAATTAAAAGTTATTATTATCATGTTTTCACCTTCAGTTATTATTATACTATACTAACTTAAGAAGTTGATTAATACTGAATAAACTTTAACACTTTTTACCATTTAACATTGCATAAAACAAGTAGGCTTAAAAACTTTTTTTAAATGTTCTTAAACGCAGGATATTACTCATATCGCATGTTTGCAACAAACTCAACAAAGGTAACTGTAGCTCATTTAAAATATAAATATAATTTTTCATTTAACTGCAACTATTAAAAACTATCTTTTTTAGCTAAATGAACCTTTAATTTACCTGTCGAGATACACTTTGATGAGCTTTACTAAAACTAAAATAAAAAATTTGTTGTATGCTTTAAGTATATGTTCATTTTATTCAAGTACTATGAGTTTGTTCAAAGTTTTTATGCTATGTTTGTTACATTCTTAACAACGTAAAAATGTTGTTTATTTAATTTTTATTGATAATTTGTACTTTACAATTAAAACTAAAGTCAGTGTATGCAGTTTAATATGAAGTTTTAGCAATCACAAACTTTTTTCGATAAATTTAATAAATGTTTGACTATTGTCTTTATTTGCAAATATTATTTAGCCATAATGATAAATAAATACCAACCTAACTGGTTTTAGTTAAAATAAACTTAAAAAGCAACTGCTTCAATTGGTCTTATAATAGTCTACTGTTACTTTAAAAATATTAAATCATTATACACCTGCAACTAAAATTTTGTATTGAAAATGTTTTAGTTAAGTCAAAAGTCACCTAAATATTTAAAACCTAAGGTAACTAAAGAGCATCATTTGTTAATTTTCAAGGTTAATAGAGCACATTTGAGGTGTAAGTATTATTGAACTATTTAGTTTGTTAGTCAAAAATGTTTTTATTAAATTTTTTTTTTCAATGTCATAATTTATATTATGTCGATAAATTAAACCTAGCTGGTATTGATCAAAAAGATCTTAAACTTAATTTGCTTTACTAGATTTAAAAGAATAAAACGTTTTCGTTTACAAAATGTAAAAAGAAATCAAAATTTAAGCTCTTAATGATCATTTTTAATCTAAGCTTATTTGAATAAGAATCTCAATCAATTGATCACTAATCTGTTTAATCGAATTAATCTCGCTTAAACAATAGACTATAAGTATTGCATGTGCTAAATAGATAAATTCTGATTTATGTTGATAATTGCTAAACAAGAATAAGCAAAAAATTAAAATTTTAATTACACTATATTAATTTTTAGTACTGCAGTTATAAAGTTTCAAAACACGCATTAGTCAGATACAAAAACAAAAAATAAGCTAGATTTCAACTAACAACTGCAACATGAAATAAAATTTAACTCAAAATACCTGGCTTGAAAGTTAAACAATACTTGCAGCCTTTACAATACCTTGAAAAACTGAAAGAAAGTTAAAAATAGCTTGCAATTTATACCTGCTGTTGTTCACAGCTCCTTTTTCTTCAGAGTGAAGGCGCGTAAATTTTTGTAAACTTATTTAATGATACGTTTCTTGAACTGCATGCATACATCTGCATTTTGCTTGAAAACGCAGTTGAATGCATTGGCTTTTATAACACTTTAAAGCACGTTAATTTTTAAACTAAGCTTTTAACTGAAAATTTATCTGATTTCTGTAAAATTTAAATTTTTAAATAAAAATTATAACAAACATGGAGAAGCATTCCTCTAAAATAGTTTCCACAAAACTTTACTTATATGGTAATTTCTATATTGAAGTAAAAAAAATTTGCATCGGTAATGATACGTTACTTGAAACGCACAAATGTTTCTGCATTGTGTTGCGTTTTACTGAATAGAAACAATTTTTATTGTGCATAGAATGCTATTTAGATTAAGTTTAGTTGTTGCGGAAGCGTTTAGTAGCATATCTGCGAACATTTTTTAAATATAAATTAAACATAACGTAGATGGTAATGTATAGTTTAAATGTTTTAGCTAATCTTATTACTGCATGTATAAACTTTTTTTTGAATAACTTTTATTTTAAAATAACAATAAACTGAGCAACATAATTTTATTTTACTTTTGATTTTAAAATAAGAACTAAAGTTAGTCTGTTATAGATTGCCATACATTTCATTATAAAACTAAAATTATAAAACAGTCAAATCAATGTTTGCTTGGTTTTAGCCTTGTCGGTATTTAACAAAAGTTGATTTATAGCTATTAGTATCAACTTACTTTTAAACACTGATAAAGCTTTATACATAAATTATTGTTTTTTAAAATTTATTGTGTTATTTGTTTCAAAAGCTTGAGATTCTATTATTAGCCGTATTTTTAAGATAAAAATGAACAAACTTAAAAACGCTTAGCACTATTTTTTATATCCTACAAACTTTTTTAAGTTTAAATTTTCTTACATACTGTTTATATTTTTCAGTTTTGTTCTTCTAAGTATCTGAATATAATACCTTATACTGGGTTTAGATTATTAAATAATACTAATATTTTTCATGAAATTGGTAAGAAAGTATAAACACTTTTTGTTTTACTTTTAATTTATAAATAGCAAGTGTCTAATTTTTTCTTAGTATTTTGATCGTAATCCATAAACAAACATTTAATTAAAATTAATACTTTCCATAACATTTTAAATATATCTAATTGTACTTATATAGGAAATATAAATAAAACTAAAACTTACCACAGAAAAGTTAAATACACTTTAAACTATTTTTTTTATTGAATCTAAACAAAAAAAAAGAATTTGTTACTCCTTTTTAAATAAACTTGTACTGCAGATTATAAAAATAAATATTTTTTTATTTAGATTTTGCAATACTAATTTGTGTTCGAAAACTCTTACAAAATTAAGCTTGCGGCTATACTTGAAGAACATAATTATAAATACGTCTCTATCAAACAATAAGTTTGTAAACAAGCAAAAAATTTTTGGTCAATGACTTATTATCATAAGAGTTTTACAACGAAACAAAGCATTTCACACTTTTTTTTCTCATGTCAAATTACTCGAAAAGAAAAACAGCTGGTCTCAAAATAAATTCTGTTTAAAAACATAACAAAATTTACTGGTGAATTTATAAATTAAATCACATACAGTTAAACTAAAAACAAAAATAAACTCAAAGTTTGAATCCTTGCAATGTAAAACACTTTGTCTACAAAACTAAAATAAAAATTAAGCTGGTTTAACGTAATTCAAAACATACTCTTGAACATTTTCATAATTGATGTATTTCAGTTTTCACAAATAAAACATTTTTTAAATACAAATTAGCTTGTCTTCTACAGCTACCAGATCTTTACAAAAACTAAATTTGTCATGAGTATTTCAGACATATAAATAATATTTTTAAATTTAAAAACTAAATTAAATGAAACACAGTTGTTCCTTAATATTCTCTTAGAAATTTCTGTTTTCTTAACTATTTAAAGTCTTGATTGTTTCTGAACTATTAAAGTATTCCTTTTCTAGTAAGTTAATTATTTGAAAATTTCAAACCTTTCAAAAAAGTACTTACATTTAAAAGATTTAATCTGAAACGTCATAAGCATTAAAAAGTCATTAAATATTTATGTGCAAACTGTAGCTAGGCACGAGTAAAATTATTTTTTGTTTATTAAACTTTTACTGCTTACATTTTAAACTAACTGATTCAAACTCTATAAACAAAAATAACAGCATAAAAGTTTAGAACAACTTTTTTTATTATATTTTTATTTTGTGAAAAAATATACAAATGTAACTATTAAGAAGTAATTAATAACTAGAATATTAAATTGATAAATAATCCAAAATATTATGGCTGCACCTTTTTTCGTATTCACCTAAGTTTGTGTACTTGTACAGTTCACGGTTTATACAAATAAAAAATGAAGTAAAATGTCAAATAAAACTTTTTACTTTTAAAACAAAACAATAAAACTTTACTTCAAAAAAAAAACTATACTACTGTAAATTAATACTTATCAAAATTCCGAAATTTAGTCAATATATTTATTCAATGTAGTTGTGTCGAATACTAAACTAGTAGAAATTACACTTAAAGGATTTTAAACTTTACTTAAGTTTTAAATGTTTAAGACCACAGAATCATTTACAACTAGTAGTGATAACTCGTACCAATTAAATTAGGTATACTAACCTTCTTTGAAGATCAACATATTTATTTTTTTATATATTGTATTAGATCCTCCTTTTCCGAGTTAAAACATAATTAACCTAATTAAAACTTAACATAGTTTAAATTAAAACAATATGTTTCTTTTCTATTGTATATTTTTATAAATTTTGCAAAGCATCTGTTAATAAATCAAATATATATATATATATATATCAAAAACAGCTTTTTTAAGGAGAATATTGCTTTAGAAACTTTTGAAAGTACGTGAAACTTTTAAGATTTTTTTAATTATGGCAACAACTTCGACAGATAAAAAAATGCCTTTATGTTAGTTTAATTTACACACTATTACTTTTATTTTTGAATTACCAACAATAATAATAAATTTTAAAGTTCACTCATGTTTTACTAAAATTGAAAAAAGTTTTCGATTTAAAAAACTAAACTATAAATATAAAAGTATCAATTTTTTCAAACCAAGGATGTTAGTAAAGATCACGTTACGTTAACTTTGCGAAAGGTAACTTTAGCACATTGAATAAATCATGTTGTTCTTTTCACAAGTGCAGTTTAATGTGAACATTACAATTTACAGCATACTATTTACAAATTAATTCTTACAATCATACTTATAATTCTTATTTATCTTATTATATAAAGTATATTAAAAAGTAAATATATAGTATAATAAAAAAATTGTAAAGTATAAAACACTTAAAAAAGCTTTGAGTTTTAACAGCACATTATTTAAAAACAAGTTTTCTTTATTAACACTAGTTTTATACACTTTATCTCTGTTTTTTACATATCCACTCATCTTCCTAAAGTTTATTTTAACAAAGACTTTACATAAACTATATAAATTTCTTCGTAGGAAGCGCAAAATATATGATTTTAAACACTGCTTGTAGTTAGTGCAGATTTAAAGAAAAATATTTCAGTGTATTAAAATTCAAGACCTAATCTAATAAAGCTTGAAATAGTTTATTACAAAATCAAAAGCTCGAACTTTAAGAAAACTACTTTTATTTTATATTTGTATAATTACATGTAATTTTTAAAAAGTGTTAAGATGCTGTTTTTAATTTACGCTCTTGAAGTATAAAATTTCTAATTTATTTTTGAATATTTAGCTTGTAAATCAATAAATAAAAACTGTTACATTTAGCAATAAAACTCTAGGCTACAAATAAGAAAACACTTTTTTAATTGCTCATGCGACACAAAATTTAGCTAAATAGTTGTGCTTAAAACAAAGCTGAACTAGTGAACAAAACACTAAAGACTAAATATAAAATTCACTACAAGCACATCTTTGAAACTGCAAGAAACTTACAGCTTAAACTTTAAAAAACGTGTTATAAATCACAGGATATTGAACTAGCAGTTTGAAGTTTACTTTAGCGCATCTGCTTAAGCGGAAGTGTTTCATGCCCACTTTCTTTTATCGAACATTAAAGGTTTTTATTATGTAAGTACAGTAACTATGTTTTAGCTAATTGTTTAGTCGGAGTGATTGATAAAAGTGTTTGTTAAAAAAATAAGTATCTAAAGGGTCTTCAAATGCAGCTCGTTATAACTGTAATTATTTTGATTAAAACAGAATAAAACGAGCTATAACACCAAAATACATACATTTTTTACTATACAATGTCTTTTTTTGTTGACGGTAATTAAGTTTTTGTTTAACTTTAAATAAGAAGAACAACGTAAATTTGTAATTTGAACACAGTGTTTTAATGACACAGATACAAATTATTAGATTATTTTTGTATTTAGTTGTAAAATATTACACAAGTTTTTAGATACATTCCAAAAAGAAAACAAAATAGTTTTGTGAAAAAATATTTTTGTAGTTTTGTTGTGTTTACAGCGAAATTTATGCAATGAACTTGTTATTTGTATTAATATGTTAATAAAAAATTAGATGCAATGTGTTATTACATCTAAAAATAAATTCATGATATTTTAATAAACTTATAAGACTTTACTTTTTTCATAAGTACAAATGTTGATAAAACGCTATTGTTAAGTAAGTTTTCCTGAATTTAAAAATACAATTTTAGTGACAATGGTTAGTAAGAAAAACTTAAAATATTTTTTATGAATAAACTCATATAGATGTTTAAATGTATCAAGTATTTTTACTACCTATAAAATGTCAAACAACACATTTTTTATAAAGGGTACCGATATACGTGATTGTATGTTAATTTATTATACTTAGACATTTTTACTACTTTTTGTTGAAAGAAATTATTTAATAAAAATTCAAGTTTTTGAGATACTTTTGGAAGAAATACTTTAAGCTATTTTGAAATAATTCAAAAAGTTTAAACGAATTCCATCCCTTTTTTTGGTTATTAATATTAGTAGCTGTTTCACATTCGAAAAAAAAACTTTATATTAAAATAATGTAAGATAGTTGCATTCGTGCAAAATATTTTACGTTTAAAATTAATCAAGTAAATTTAAGAAAAACAATATGGTTTTAAAACAAAAAAAAAGTTCTAGAACTAACTTCATTTTGATAAGCTTTTTAATTTTTATTAAACTAGTTAAGCTTTTAAAATTAGCTTTGCTGCTATGAGAAGTTAAATCGTTTTTGTGATACAAATAAACATAGTTTGATGACGACTTTAAAAACTACTATCCTTTATTCTACTTAAACTTGTGTTCGTGTGTTTTGAATTTTAGTTCGTTCTTTTTTTGTCCTTTTCTTGAAATTACAGCTTATAATATTTAAAATCAATTGTAAATTTACATGTAAGAAAAACACTGAAATTAAAATCTTTTTATTTAAATAAAATTTTTAGTAACGAAAAACAATACTAAAATATCTAAACTTTAATATTTTAAATGAGCATAGAACACATTAAAACTTTGAAAACTAATTGTAAAAGTTTTACTTACATAAAACTAAGTGTTCCTTTCGTATTATTAAACTTTGATTAAAAAACTTTTACACTTTAAAATATGTAAAAATGCACACGATACTATTAGTTAAAAAAATCTCACGGTAAAAGCTTTTAACTTTTTATTTAATTCTTCATAACGTTCTGTGGTACAAATTGCTATACATTATCACTTAATTAGATAGTGTATTTAGCTGTAAAACTTAAATTTGTAAGTGAACAATAAAAAAAAAATATTCAGATTTAATTTTAGTTTAAAACTATGTATAAAAAATATTTACAATGTTTTAAAGTAAATATATTGTTTTTATCAATTAAGCCGAAAATTATCACTATAATCAACTATATTGTTTTACTGTGTAAAACGAATTTATCTAAAAAACATCATAAAGTACATATCATAATGTTAATAGTATAAAGTAACTAATATTATAGCACATGACATGTAAACAAAACTTATGTAGGGTGTGCGATTCGGTGCGACTCCTTTCTTTTCGTGCACCCAAGTCCTTGACCAAAAGTTTGTTTGTGCATATTTTTATTTCGTTTTTTTTTTCAATAAACTTCTAAATTACTTGTTTATATTTTGCTAGCTCGACAGGAAATATACTTTACATTAAACAAAATATTAAAAAGTTTACTCATCTACCTAAGAACTACTAACGATTAATCAAAGTATTTTAACCATATGTTAACTCGACAAAAACAAGCTAAAATTAAAACTCTGTTTTAGAAAAAAGTATGATCTATTAAAACAACATATATAAATTTGATAGAAAAGTCCACCTAAATGATATGAGTACTTCTAGCAAAGTAAGTTGTTAGCTTTTGTTAAGTTTCAATCACTGTGATACTGTTCTATATTTTTAAACAAAAAAAATACTGTGTATTTGTAAAGTTTTTGACTTTTGTTTTCTAAAGTTCTGAACTAAATTTTTAAAACAATTTTTTACTAAAACAAAATTTAATTCAGTTATAATTATAAAAATACTCACTATTTCACACTCTTAAGCTGTTTTTAATACTATACTAATTAATTTCGTTTGCTTTCAAATTGATTAAATTATGTTACTGTTAAATATTTTGATTTACTATGTAACGATTCGGATCAAATCAATTATTAATCCTTTTAATCTACAAAGTGCTGTTCGAACAACAGATTAAAAATTATCATACGTTCCGATTTGGCCAAGCTTAGTTTAACTTACAAAAATAAAGTAAAAAACTTATAATTAAGTTTACATGAAAGATAATCGAAGTATTCTTGATAAGGTCGTTTTATTTTGAAAACTTTACATTAATTAAATTAACCGTAAAAATATTGCTTCATTAGTGTTTGGAAAAGAAACTTATTTTTTGGACTTATTTCAATTAATGTTTAAAACTTTAAGTTCTTAAAATTTCTATACTGATCAATAACGTTTTGTTAAACTTATGCTTTAAAACTTAGTTTACTTTTAAGATGATTTATTTAATAGAAACGAAAAATGTCTGTTTATTTAAAACAAATTATTTTTTTATATATTTTAGAAATAACGTTATAATAGAATAAGTGCAATAATAACATCTAGACAAAGTTTATTCAATTCCAAAAACTATTACAACTTAAACTCTAAAGTATTTTGTCTTCACCTTTAAAAGTCAAAAAACAGATTAAGAAATGTGTAAGTAAACCTCTTTTTTTTCAAAAAAACTTTGATGTCGACTAATTTAATTACTTGACTCACAAATTTAATCAATGTTCCATTAAATGATATAATTTTGTTTACATGCTAATGATTCACTTTTAATAACATTTGATTACAAGTTTTGTAACGACAACTAATGTTTGTAATTAGAAATAGTGAAAGTTGTTTAGGTGTTTTGTGCTGATAAACAAAATTAAGACTTTTTTTATACAAAACTTTGATAACTGAACATTATTTAGTACTTAATAAGTCATTTTATTGTTTTAATATGTTGAGAAGAACCAGTGTTTTTGTTCAACTAAAATTACTATATTCCAAAGTTATATTCGTAATTTCAAAGGAACTTAAATCTTAATTAAGCTTCACTATTTAACTTTCGCAAGACTATTTCTAACACTTCATCAATAATAATAATACATTGATGTTGATTTATACTTGTAAAAATATGATAATTGATTGATTTATATTTAACTGTGTTTGTAAAAAAAGTACTACTGAACAACAGGTTTTGAAATACTTAAGTGATTAATTAATTAAAAATTTTTTCTTCTACTAATTAACTTTAAAATAATATTTGGAGGCAAAACTTTTAATTTACAAAGTTTGATGTCGTAAAAGTTAAAGTTTTATTAACTATAAAGCACAAAAACATGCAGTAGTAGAGCGACTGTAGCAGTAAGTTACATTAATGCCAAGTTCATTTGTGCTTTTTGTTTCAGTTCAAACAGGTTTACTTTCTTCTTTAAAATCTTTAAGTACAATTTGAGAGCGATAAGCGTTTAAATCTGTTTCTTAAAATTTTGGCGTAAAAAAAACTGTGCAGTTTTATTCAGTCCAACTATTTAGGCCTGTTTAAGATTGTTAAAATTGTTTTAATGCAATACTTCATGTAAAACAAATGAAACTTTTATAAACAAATAGGTTACTTTACAAAACAAGTACTCACTAATCAGTATGAAACAAAATTATTTTAACCAACAATCTTTAAATTTTGAAAAAAAACGCTTAAAATAAATCTTACATAGTGGAATGCCTACAACCTAAAACATAACAAGTACAAGTTTATCTTCAAACTGAAATTACAAACTAATTTCTTTATTTTAAGCCTAAAACGATTTAAAAAGTAACAGTTATTTCTGTTGTTTGACCTATCAACATGTAGTTGCCTTATTTGTAACTAAATAGTTCTGAACATTTGCATCGGTAATGATACGTTACTTGAAACGCGCAAATGTTTCTGCATTGTGATACGTTTTACTGTATAGAAAACATTTTTACTGGTCTTTTGTGCGTAGGATGCTATTTAGATTAAATTTAATTGTTGCGGAAGCGTTTAGTGCAGGGGTCGGCAGGCAGTTGGTAGTCGCGGGCCAAATTTCAAGTTTCCAAAGTCTTCGTGGGCCGCAGTTTTAGTTTTAGTGACATTTGAATAATCTTTTGGTTTTAGTTTTAGTCAAACTAGAGAAAAGTTTTACTTTTATTCACCTTATTTTTTAAAATGACTTTTAGCTATACATAGAATGCCTATTTAAATTATTATTTATTAGAATAGATTTTACATTGACTACTATACTTTTGTGTTAATAAACTATGTAGTTTCATAAGCACTTAATAAGTTAAACTTAATACTTTTCTAATTTTACTTACAACCTAACTCTCTGTAAAAACCTAACTTGAAAAATAACTTATGGGTTACTATTATACATTTGTTATATTATCAACCCTTTTTTCATATTTCTAAGAACATTTACTTCAAAAAAGTATTACGTGTTAAATAATTTAAACTCATTAAAGAATTTAGCAATCAGTCAACTTAATAAAATTTATACCTGTTTGTATTCCAGAAAGCTAAAACAAATTCTTTAACACAATTAATTCTCGAATACTTTAATAAAATAACTTATTATTAATTAGTCTTTTACATGGTTGCCACTTAAAAAGCAAACATGTCTGAGTTGTATCATACCAGCCTAAGTTTTTAAAAAGTTGAAAAAGCTAATAAATAGTTCTTAATCAAGCTTAAATACCTAATTAAAATATCACCATTATCAAAAAGTACACAAAGTGCAAGAAAAAAGAAAAAATTACAATTAGTAAACTGCGCTACAGTTATAAAAAATATTCTAAGATCTTTAAAATCAAAACTTCATACAAACCTGAGTTTTCAAGCTTTTATAACAGCCTGTTTGTGTAGCAACCCAGTTAAAATAAAGTTCACTACATAAAAAATAACGAAGGTTATTAACAGTAAATAAATTACATGCCAAAAAAATATAAGTCAGCTGGAATGGACAATTAAGTTTCTTAAACAAATTTAACAAAACTATAAAACTTTTTTGAGTAATTAACGAAGTAGAAAAACTTATTTTTTACTAAGCATTATAACAATTCGTTATCTGCAATAATAATAATGCATTAAAAAATAGTAATTGTAAAATACAAGACTAGCTAGAAGAATAAAAAAAACGTTAGTTAGGAGTTATTGCAAGAAACGATAATAAAACAAATCAACAAGGTCAGTTCTAACAAAGCACATGATTATCTTCAGTAACTACAGAACGATCAGAAAAAATTCTTAACACAAGTTATAAAGTAGCAAAATTTATTACTTAAAATGAGATAACGTTTATAAATAGAAAATTTTTTAAGCATTTATCTTTGTGGTAATGAAAAACTTTTGTTTATTTCTTCAATGACAACAAGAAGTAGTGTTTAGGAAATGCATTTAGGTTATAAGTCGCATAAATCAAATTAGGACTTTAATCAAACCGTTATCATGAGAGCACTAATAGAAAAACTATTACTCATCTGAGAATTTTTATTGGAGATATTTTTACTAACTTTGACATTTTAGTAGAATTTCTTGGTTTAGTTCCAACGCGAAGCACAACAGTCGGTGAAATATACAAGTAAAGGTGCAATGCAACAATACTAAGTTTTTGAATGAACACTCCTTCTTTTATTTTTAGTATAAAGTTTAATAAACGTTTTAAAAAATGTCGCAAAAAATACATCAATATTAAAAAACACTGTTAAGCTACTTTAATATATTTATTAATAAAAAAATATTTATTTGGTAAATTTTTTGTGTCAAATCGAAATTTCAATACTTTACATGTAAAAATTGTTTAAAATTCCAGGTTTTTAAAAATTTCTCACTTCAAGTTTTTTTCCAGAATTTTTAAGCACAAATTTTCAAATTCAAAGCTTTTCTGGCATTAGAGTTTTTTGGCAACACTAATTGTTCACACTTATATATACACAGTAATATAAATAACGATTTTTATTATATCAGCTGCAAGACTTAAATTTTAACATATATTAAAACTCATACTAAAACATACTGTTGATTAAGCAAAACATACATCATAGGTTTAATTTTCCACTCTTTCAAGCAAAAAAAGCCAGCCTGAGTCAACAAAAACATTCCTGATATTTTTGTATATAAAAAACAATTATAGCAAAAACTTTAAAAAATGACTTAGTTGGCCTGAGATTTGAAGTCTTCAAATAGTGATAGTCTGAGTGTGTGGCAATGTTTAGTTTTTTATTTGCTTGAATTTGAACTACTTTGATTAACAATGTACAAACTTAATAAATTTACCATCCCTAAATCTAGTTTATAATAAATAGGTAACTCCAAAAAAAAAGCAATTGTGTGTATTGATATGCAAGGCATAAAAATTAATTTAGTTTGACAAAAACAATGTTTGAAAATGAAAATGTATACCTAACAAAAACTATATTAATTTACGTCATGTATATTGTTTTAAATGTGTCTGTACAAATTTAGATATTACGTGTAGAAACAACATTATTGAAAATTTTTGCTTAATTTAAGCTTAAACTAACTAATGTATTAAATAAAAAGTGGTTTTAAATATTAGCATCTTTTAAAGTTGGTGTGCATAAAAATTAATTTTAAGTGCAAAAAAACCTTCTAAAAACTAAAATGTCTCAAAACAAATATCAAATAAACCTTAGTTTTTATTACCATGTTATTTTAAATGTTTTTACACTAAAATATAACATTTACAAATAAAAATTCTATACAAGAAGCTTAGGTATGACAAATATTGAAAAAGAATATCTAAGCTATAAAGAAATGACTCTTTAGTTAATTACTGTGCATTACTTTTGTACCAAATGGAAAACATTTGCATTTAGTTTATTTAGTAAATAGATATTATTTAACTAACTTATTAAATCCAAGAACTCTTTACATTCATTTTTAAGATAATTACTTGGTATTGTAAAAAAGAAGTTATTATGAAAATGAGAAAAATATCCTGTTAGAATGCTAATCTGTCTTTTTCACATTTTTAAACTAAAAGCAGTAATTCATTCTAATCATCTTAAAATGTTATACAGAGACTTGAAACCAAACTAATTAAATTAAATCGAATTACTGAAAAAAAATTTAACTTGAAATATGTTTTTGCTCAGCGGGCCACATTTACATGCTCGCGGGCCACACATTTTTCTTTCGCGGGCCGCATTCCATTCAAAAAAATAACGTGCTCGCGGGCCGCATATTTACCCTTCGCGGGCCGCAATTGGCCCGCGGGCCGCAGTTTGCCGACCCCTGGTTTAGTGGCATAGCTGCTAACATTTTAAAAATATAAATTAAACGTAACGTAGATGCTAATGTATAATTTAAATGTTTTAGCTAATCTTATAAATGCATGTTAAAACTTTTTTTGAAATAAGTTTATATTTGAAAACAACAACAAACTAAGCCATAAAACGAAATGAAATACAAAATTTAGTGTATTATAACTTGTCCTGCATTTCATTATTAACTAAAATTATAAAACATTCACATCGATGCTCTTCATGGTTTTTAGCCTTGCCGGTGATTAACATAAGTTGTTTTGTAACTGTTAGTATCAATATCAACTCACTTTTCAACACTGATGAAGCTTTATACATACTTGATTGTTTTTTATTGTTTATTGTGTTATTTGTTTTAAAAGGTTCTTATTATATTATTAGCTATTTTTTACAATAAAAATGAACAAATTACGAAACGCATTGTACTGATTTTTATATCGTACAAACGTTTTTGAGTTTACACTTACTTACATACTTTTTATATTTTTCAGTTTTATTCTTTTAAGTATCTGAATCTGATATCTTATTTACACTTTAAATTATTTAATAATACTAAAAATTTTTTTTAACCGGTAACAACGTAAAAACACTTCATGTGTTATTTTTAATTTTTAAATAACAAGTGTCTGATTTTAAACTTTGTAAGCTCTAATCATTAAAAAATAATATAGATAAGTAGTTTTTTTATTTAGTTTTACAAATTTAAGGAAGTTTATGTTTGAATACATTATAGCTTATCAAAATCCATGGTAATTTTAATCAATTCTTAGTGTTTTTTTATTAAAAATATACACAAATTTTCATTATTTGAATAAAACAAATATCATGTACCTATACTATTATGTTTTTGAAGCAGTTGCATAAAGATGTTTTTGTACCCACTGTTTTTTGTTTTATATTTAAACATATGTTGTTTAAAAAAATGTACCTTATTAATTGGAGCATTAATTTTGATTAAAAAAATATTTAATTTTTTTGTAATAGTAGGTAATTTTAAGTGTAAATCTACAATAAAATATTTCTTAGAATTAGTTTTGAGTTTGTTTATAACTAGCAAGCACAAAACAGCAAGTTAAAACTAAAATATTGTTTGTTGCAACCTTCTGTTTTGAAAAAAGAATTTTATTTTTATGTAAACGATTTAATCTAATCGATTTAAAGCGTTAAAACATACAAAATTGCTTTTAATTATTAATAAAAGGTAATTAATTTTTAAATAAAATTAAACTTGCCTAGTGTAAGTAATAAATAATATATAACGTTTTTTTCGTTAAAATCTGAAGAGCTTTTGCATGTAAAAAATAAGGTTTTACTTTTTTTATTGTACTAAGAAAAAGACTGAAGAAGTAAAATACATATATAAAAATTGTCTTCAAATATAAAACCAAACCTTTAAGCAAAATATCCTGAAGAAAAACATAGGCATGTTTAAGAATGTACCTTATTGTTTAATTTAAATGTTTACTTTGGTTAGATATTTTTTTTTATATTAAGACAATTTTAGTGTGTAATTGTCAAACTTTTAAAAACTAACTGTTTAAATTTTTATCAACAAACTAACCATGTGATTACGTTTAATAATTAAATTAATACTTAATTATAACTTTTTCTACCTTTACTTATGTTAAGGTTTCAACAATAAACTATAAGTATGTATTTATTAATTTTCAGTTGTTTAGATTTATTATTTTATGTCAAGTGTTTTTCTATTTCACGTTTGAATCTCAACAGTGTTAAAATATTTGAAGATTATCATAGTTAGAGGTATAACTACTCAACTAACGTAAGTTACTGTAAAACTTTTTAATACCTTTTTATTATTCTTCATTATCGGTCATCTTGAAGTTATATTTACTAATTAAAATTTGCTGTTTCATTTTTGTAATGCCAGAAGTTTTTTAATAATTTTTAATTAAATAAAAAACTAACTTGTCACACTAAGGTAATTTAACTGAAATAATAAAAAAAGGTATCAATTTAAAATATTGAGATTTTTTATTAGAAATATGTATTTATTTATTACAACTGTTGTTCAGATTGTTTTATTTTAAATTTAGTTTTGATAAGACTTTATTTATTTCCGAAATTAAACAAAGAATTATAATATTCTTAAACAAATTTTAGTAAAATCTATTAGCCCAACTTAAAAAATATATAAAAGGACTATTAGCGTTAAATGAGATTTAAATGCTACTTATTGTAAAAAGCTTAAAAACGTTTATTATTTATTTCTATGATAATTTAAAAATAAAAGCACAAATCATAAAGTTTAAGTTTACTGAAACATTTTTAAGTTCAAGATATTTTTTACATTAAGGTTAATTGACAGTTTATCTAATTTAAACAGCTTACTAACAATTTAGTATACTTACATTTAAGTATTCAAAATTAGCATGTTTCAGAAACTAAAAACTCTTCAGTGCAAAATGTTACATCGAAGTTAAACATGTTTAATTTTTTGATAAAACCGATTGTTTTGTCTTGTAATAGTAATTTTTAAATGATAAATGTCTTTCGCACATTTTATAAGTTCTTTCTTTATCTTGAAGCAAAGCAACTTTAATTCAATGCAAATATTTCATTTATAAAGCTCGCGGCAGTAACAATTAAATTAGTTTTTTGTTGTTATGATTTGTACACAAAAAAATAATTTTTCAAAAGATGCAACTAAGGCGGTGGTTTGTCAAATTATTAAAATAAAGCACTTCAAATTTAAAAAAATGTAAGTTATGTCAATTAAAATAAAACTGTAAAAATCAATTCCAAAATCATATCTGGCTAACCATTAAGTTTTATCTTTCTTTAAAACAGATGGTTAAATGTTCTATAAGACAAAATTAAGTTAATTAAACCTTTTTAGTATTCGAATACACAAGAATAAAAAAAGTCGGAAATAGAATATAAAACAAAATTAATTTCATAAAATTTATAGCAAAACACATCTATAATAAAACAAATTATTAAAAAAAAAGTTTATCAATTCTTAAAGGAAGTTCTAAGTGATAAACTTTCTGTAATACAATAACATATTTGTTTTTATAAATTTTAAGTCTTCATAATTATATATTGTAATCAAAATATTAGACAACAAAAGTTCGTTATTGTTAAACTTGATGTGAACGTTTTAATTCATAACATAAAACAATTGAAAACAAATTTTTACCTAAACATTTTTCTATATCAGTTCAAAAAAAAACTCGTATTTGACATTTACATTTTTGTATATACTAAACAAATAAAAGTATGTAGTTGTAAATATTTACACTAAAAAAAAACGATTCTTAATTCAGTTAACAAAACAACTAGAAAGTAAAATTTTTGTCAAAACAAGAAAAATATGCTTGTATTTAGTGTTAGTTTTTACTTGTTACTTCTCTGATACAGTTTTTCTAAAAAAGTAAAAACACTTATATTTATTTCTGCTCTAAGCTAAAGTTTTTTCTTCTTTTTAGAATTGTTTTGTTAATGTTTATAATAGCTTTTAGTGTTGGACTAAAAATCCAAACTAACTTAATAAAGACCCCTTTAACTTTAACTAAAATTTCAACTTCTTTTTACTATAAAATATTAACATAAAACTACAATGTTTATTTATTTAGTTAAAATTATCTGCACTTTTATAAAAAAAACATCATGATTAAACCATCTAAAAGGAATAATATTTACACACACATATACTGGTATACATTTTATAACTTACTGAAGACTTAAAAATCTTATACTAGTAAAAATTATCAAGGCTAAACAAAGTGTAATATTTTACTAGTTTTAAAGTATTTTCATGTACGAGTTTTCTGAGATATATTTTTAGGATAAAGTTTTATGATTTTTTACACTTAGTTAACAATTTTCTTGTTAAACATTAGGTTTTCTGCTAACACAGTGTTTAGCTAGACAATCTTGAACCTTTGCGATTAATTTCTGCGTGTTGTAACAATTTATTTATCAACAGTGTTTTAACTTTAAATAATATTTTAATTTTATACAAAGTGTAGTAATTTACGGATTCAATTGGTTTATTTTGAAGCTAACTTAAATTATTTGTTTACTACAACCGATCTATATACCACTAAAAAAATAGTTTAATTTTCTATCAAAAAAAAACATTTTTTTTGTACTTTTGTTTTTGAGCTCATAAATTTTGGTCCATAACTAAAACAACTGAAATTAATTTTAATTCTTAATATTTGTTATATAATTCAGGCAATTTTGAGTTTCACTGGATTATCAAACTATGATACTAAAAAAAATATTTTTTGAATATTTTTATTGAATTTTAGTATTTTTTAAATACTTAAAAATGATTAATTTATTTTTTTACAGAAATTTAAAAATAAAAACGAATATAGTTAAAGGAGTATTTTTGAAAAATAACTCAGAAATATTAAAACTTGCTATATTTAATTAAAAAAAGTTTTTATAGTTTAGTTTAGAATTGTGTTACTACTTAGTACAAAAATAATTTTGATTTAAAAATATTATTTATAAAAAATGGTATAATTAACTGAACCATTTTGATTTGGATAAAATTAATACTTTCGTATAGAAATTTTAACATTAAAAAACAATAAAAGCTTTCACTAGTAAAATCATAAAAATGTAAATAAATTATATAGTACAGCAGGAAAGTGAAAATAAATAAAACTATTTAACACTGAGGATTGGTACGACATTAATTTAAAGCAATAAAAACGTTTGAAAAACATTTATCAATAAATTAATAATTATATGAAAATTAGCACATTTAAAGGGCCACTATTTATTAAAGAAATTAGGAAATAAAAGTAAATGTAATTGACTTGAAAATATTATTTATAGCTCACATTCTAATAAACAAATGCTTAATGATTTTAGTAGACAGTTGCATCATTTAAGAAAAGTGCTATGTTAAAATCATTTATAGAATATATAGTAAAAACCTCAATAACAAAACAAGTTTTGTTTTCATTGGATATTAACTTGATTCTTTTGTTTAAAAAAAAAGTACAATATTATTATTAAGACAGTGAAATAAATATCTTTTTTATATTTATTAATTACTTTTTGATATGTGGTTCAAATGATTATATAAAAAGTTTAAGTTTTCAGAAAATAATTTGTCCTGTAACCTTTTCTTTAAGTCGATCACTTAAATAAGTTTTATCAACATAAGGGTTTCATAAAACTTTTATTCCGCCTTTAAGGAAATAAAAAATCTAAGGCCTCCTTTGTCAAAATTTTTCAGAAAACTACCATTATATACGCTTAAGATCTTTTTTTTCGCTTTTCATTCTCAACTAAAAAACCTAGTGTAAGTCTCAAATTTAAGCCTCGTGGCCCCTTTACTACTTCTTAAAATTATCCTACAGCTTTTATCATTGTTAATTGTTTCAACGAAAACAACAACTCCACCGCTACACACACCTTCCCATCACACCTTCATTTCTTCGTACGAACTTTCAATCGGCGGTTTTTCGGTCAAAACTCCTTTGGTGAAGTCGGGATGGTTTTTGTGTGGGAAGAGGGGCAGCTTGGAATACCTCCACACGAAGAAGTAGCAGCAGCACAGGCAGAAGACGAGCAGGGCGGCGACCATGTATATGAAGTTTCTTGAGTACTTTTCACGAGGTGTGCCCAGTTCGTTCTCACTTGTTGAGGTGTCAACGTTTGTTTCTATGTCTTCATCTGCATTTTCAACAGTTGTCGACGTCTGAGTTGGAATCACATCTTTTGAGGTGCTTTTTACTAGCGTGTTGGTTTTATTTTTATCAAGGTCTGTTTTGGAACCTAAGCCATTGAGTACTTTTCTATTCTTGGTAGTCACTACTAAAGTATTCGAAATTGTACTAGTTGTTACGACATCTAAAGTTCGATCTTTCGAAACAGTGTTATCTTTTTCTAGAGGAGCGCTTGTAAGTTGATTTGTGGTGACTGTCGGGTTTACTTCAGTCTGTTTAGCCTTACTGTCACCTTTTCTCGTTACTGCAGTGTGATCAGCCTTACTTGTTGTAAATTTTGTTTTGTTCAACACTTCAGGCACTATAGTTGATTCTGAATAGTTTTTAATTGTGGAATTACTATTTTCAATTAGCACACCTTCAGCAGTGATGAATATTTCTGAAATAAAAACAGTTTAAACTTTGGATAATTACTTAGTAGCTGAATATATTTTTTTAATAAAAAACTCTTGAGTTGTAAAGTAGGTTTCACATTTTTAAAACCTTTTATAACTGATAGTTTTTCAAAACTTTTAGGTAACAGCAGCTAACTATTACAACAAATTATGTTTGTATTTTGTAAAAAATAAAAAAAACTTACTCTGTTGCTTGATATGTTCAGGAACGGTATAATCCAATTTTGATCTATTGACAGTGTCATAACCTTTAAAAATATATGTTGTTATTTAAGTTGTAGTTTATTAACTATAACATAAATTTGTCTTTTTTAAACAAATTCAACTCTAAAAAGTTTGTATTTTTTTACTCTAAATTGACAAAATATAAAAAATACACTACTTTTTTGCCACATACACTAGTTTTATAAGTAATTTGAGTTTTTAAGTTTATTTACGTTTTGTTAACGATCACAATACGAGTTTAACTAACTTCTTAAACATAATTTTTTTGTTAAAAGTAGCTAAAACAGCTTTCTAGAAAATAAGTGCTTTTATAAAAGCTTTCAATTATGGATTTTACGAAAACGAAAATCAATTTAATATTTATTTAGTTAATACTTATTTTTAATAAAATTAATAGTAAACTACTGTTTAAATTGTAGTACAACAATGTTTGTGCTGAGTTCGGCAAAGTTTTTACATTAGTAAAAAAAACGATGCTCTACAGACATTACAAAATACCAAAAGTTCAAACTAACAATAAGTTTCAGTGGATAAGTTTAGAAACTGAGGCCTGAAAGTGTGATAGTTTTTAGCAAAACAAATAGCAGCGTTTCTATCGCAATTGCACAATGCCTTGGCATGAGTGTCGTCAGCTGTGTGAAAATAAATTGACAATTTTAAAAATAGCAAAACATGCAAACGTTAAACTAAGTAAAACTGTTTAAAATAAATTTATTTCGACTGCAGTTATGAAAGAACAATGTTTGTAAAGTATGTAGATTAAAAAGTATACATATATATGCTTTTCAATTTAAAAGTTAAATAACCTACTAAGCTAAAAGTATGTGGGAGGTTGTTTTAATTGTTTTTTTAATCAAAAAACCATTATAACAACCAAAAAACTTTTGCTAATTTTGAAAACAACAAACTTTGGCAGAGGATGGTTCCGTTGGTGCATTCGTTTTGGTACCCGACCAGCATGTTGGATGTTTTTTCGTGGATGTAGTTGACGAACCTGCCCCACAACCCGCTTGGTTCGGGCTTTTCCGCGTTCGCTCTTGCGTAACAAGCATCATGGGTCTTGCAACAACTGTAGTGTTTGTTTCGACAAATTAATTATTATTTGACAAATTAGTTTTTTTTTTGGTTTTAAAAGCACCGCAACATGTCGTGGATATTTCCAGTGATGTTTATTTGTTATAGTTAACATATTAAAAGTTTGTTAACTGTGTGATTTCAAAATGTACTGAGAATACAGTGGGTTGCATTTTGTTTTGCTTAAAAACTATTTAAAAAAAAAATCTGTGTTAGAACAACTCTTTCTTTTAGTTTAAACATAATATAAACAAATAAACAAATAAACAAATAAACTTCTTAGTGATAAAATAAATTTTAATAGTCTTGTACACACAGTGAATAGATTTTAGTATGAAACTGTTGAGAGTTTGTAACTTATACAAAAATCTATCAACAAAAAACTTTATTTGAACGTTAACAACCGTAAAACCAGTTACATGAACACTTTTAATTAACTTTATTATAATAATAACTTTTGCGCATTCAAAGTTGTTAAACAGTTTTAAGTAGATTATTTGTAAAATAAGGTTGTAAGAAAATTTTATAATATCTACTAACTTAATTTGATTTAACATTTGTTTGTAAATATGGTATTATAAGAATAATATTGTTTTAAGTTAAGCATGCTGTTTAAGTATGCGTTGCTTAATTGTAGTTCATTTTATTTAACTCAAAATCAGTTTAAAATAAATTTAATTACTAATAAAAAAACAGATATAAAAACCTAAAACATGGCTGAAAACTATATAAGAATTTAAAAAACGTTTTAACTTAACATTTGGTTAGAGGCTTGCAAATAACTTTTTATTTTGGTTTAGATTGGTTTAATTACGTATAGTTTTTTTCATCATTTGATTTTTTACGTTATCTAATGCTTTAATCTTACAAAATTTCACTAAAAACTGTATTTAGTAAGGTCGTTAAAGTTCTGTTAAGTTTTTCGTGTAGTTTTAACATCAAATAGTTAAAAGATATTTTAACTTATTTAATATTTAATAAAAGCAAAATTATTAAGATTTACCGATAATCTTAACAAAAACGATCATTCTTTAATTATTACCTATATTTGTTTATAAACCTCTAAGTTTATATATCACGCACGAGTTTGTTTTAACAGTATTTTTTATAATTTTATCAAAAGCTCTAAAGTACAATTTTACGCGTTATTAGCACAACAATGCAATTTTGATAAATGTAGATTTCGAACCCACGCGACGCTTTGAGCTGATAGTTTAATAATTCCCAATTACTAGCTTAAAAATCGATTACCAGTTTCATTATTACCGTAATCGTATCTGCAAGCCCTGAATGTGAACTGTGCATTCGGTTTAAGCTACTCGCAAAATTTTTGGCAACTGTTTTTACTTTTAAAGTTTATGTTAAGCTATTTAACAATAAACTTTGCATTAAACTTATGATAAAGTGCTCATTTTTTGAAAATATCTACTTCACAGAGCTCATCGTTAGAGTGATAATTTAATTTTTCTTTAACAAAAATAAAAACGAATTAGTAACTTTTTAACAGAAAATTAATCTTTAAAATCAAACAAATCTAAATTATATTTTAGCTGTCTACCTTAAATACTTTAAAATAATTTTAAAATTACTTTCTGTTAACATAAGACATAAAAAAATCTGGAGATTAAAATTTGAAAAATAAATTAAGTTTCTATGTAAGACTTTAACTGTTTCTAGCTTAAAAACGGGATTCTTTTTTTCAAATAATCTAAGAACTTTTTTGAACAAAGTTAAACACTGATATAAAATTTTGCTTACCTAAAAATGAACTACGCTTCACTTATAAATTAACAATTAAAAGTTTTAAAATGAGTAAAAATGCTGAATTAGTTAAAAACTAACGATGTTTATGTTTATGATAAGTAATGTAAATTAAAATTTTGAGCGTACCAAAAATTTTAAATTTAAAAATAAAAAATTAAACTTTTAAATATAATATCAAACTACCAGCGAACAAAAAAAACTTTTACAAACTGAATAACTACTATGCTGTTAAATTCTTAAAAACGAACAATTGAATATTTAGTTAATCAAGCTTTTTTAGTTTTATTTATCCAAACAAACTTGTCAGTTTCATCGATGGGGATTCCGTCACCGCTGGGGCCGCAAAAGCAGCCGTAGGTGGCGTAACTGGCCAGAACGTCCACTTCCCAATTGTAACACTTGATGGCGGTGTGGAAACCCAACATGGACCTCCTTTTGCGCGAATGTGCCTCATCTGAGGGAAAATTCCCCGCTGTGAGAAAAATAAGTGTTTTCGTTCAGTGTTGGCTAGATACGCATACGTAAATTCTTAACTTTTAAAAATATTTCCAGTTGTATAAAATTATAAAATTGAAATAAGATATAAACGTATTATTTAATATAAATGTTGTTTACGTTAGTTAACTTGGTATGTATTTATCAAAGTCGACAGCTGATTAAATGTTTAATATATAAGTTGTATATCACAAAATGCAATGTAGGCTGTCATTATTATGATTTGAGTCTTAAATAAGTTTTACTTGTTTCACCTCATTAAGTAATTGATAACTTAACCTTAAAAATGCATTGTTTTTAAGTTTGAAACTTTTTTGAAAAGTTACTGGTGCAAAATTAAAAAGAATTATATATTATTAAATAAATTCCTTAAGTAAAATAAATTGTTAAGTGTAGGTTTTTTTATGAAATTTCATTTTAAGTAAGCTCAAGTAGAAAATAGTTTAATTTAATAGTTTTAAATCCTGATAAATTTGTATGGTTAATTTTATATGTTTTTAAACTAAACAAAACTATGTTCTTCTACATGAATTGGTTAATATTCTATATCATAAAAGGCCAAGTTAACTTTCTTATTAACATTAATATTTAAAAGTAGCAACTGTTTGTTTATAAATTAAATTTTATTTTGTTAGCTAATACTGCATAGTTGATGTGATAAATGTTTTGGAGTTTAAAAAGTCTTGACTTTTAGTTTTATGTCAGTAAATGTTGTTATAATAAAACAATAAGGTTTTGTTTAACCTCAAACAATCTTTTAAAGTTTCTACATACTTAATAGTAGTTTTAAACGACAGACTAATTTGCTATAATACATTAACTGTCAAAGCTTAGTTATAGTAACCTAGAAATCTAATTTATAAAATTAACGAGAAAAACTTTTTTAAATACTGAACAGTTAATGATAAACCAACAATAAAATTTTATTTGAGATTAAAGTATGCAAATTGCGTTTTAATGCTATGTTAAACATATCAAAATTAACTACTTATAATAACTTATACCATAGTTTTCAAACATTTTTACCTTAATACTTTCGTTTTAAAATTAAATAAAAGTGTAACTAATAATGAAGTAACTAACCTTTGTATGCAAATGATCCCAAAATGAAAGTGGATATGTATATCCAGACAATGGAAAACATTATTAAACTCATAATAAATGTAAACGTCTGTAAAAATGAGACTTTATAACTGTGTTGAATAAAACACTAAATCTGCTGTTACTCTGCAAATACTGCTGAATAAGTTAAAATGTGTTTTAGTTTTTAACTAAAAGAAAAACGCAAGCAAAAAAAAATTGACAAACTTGTGCAAAACATTAAAATGCTTAAAAAGCAAATTTTAGTATAAGTGTTGATTTTAGCTCAAAGTTTTTACTTTTTAAAACGTTCGTTTCCAAACTATAGTTACCATAAAACAAGTTATGTTGTTTAACTACTAAGTTTAGCTAATAGTGTTTTAATGCTTATAAATTATAATAAATACCTTTTCTAGCATACAGTATGCGAAATTAGAGCTTTAAAAAAGTTGTTTTATACAAACAAGATAAGTTTTTTATTACTTAAACTAAAAACACGTAATGTTAGAATATAACTTGATAAATTTAGTATAAGTAAATAAACCTTATATATAGTTCTAAAGTTAAGTAGTACTTAAAGTTAAATTAATGAAACCTAAAACCAAAAATGTTGATATAACATTCTACTAATAGTGAACTTTTTAACTTTATACCATAACTTATATTGAACAATTTTGTGCATCCTAAAACAAAGTCTTTTTAATCAATCTTTTTTTGTACACATTGTTCAAAAACTAACGGAACTAAACTTATACTTAGTAACAATAAAACAAAAATTATGTTTGTTTTTGAACTTTATTTTATATATTAACCCTCTTATTAAAAATAACAACACGGTTAACAGTATGTAAGTTGCCAAGTTTGTTCAACTAAACACGTATTGGTTTTGAATTTTTTTTAAATATAAATCATATTTTCAAACAATTTGTACTTCTAAAGTGTTTTAAAGTTAAAAGAACAAAATTCAGAAGTTTTACACGTAAAAGCAAATTATTAGTTTTTTTAATCACAACATTATAACTACATAACGTTATTATACCGTTTTTGGAATAGGAAAAATAATAAAAGCACTTCGCTAAAACATACTAGCTATATTTTAACATATACTTTAATTCAAACTTCTACTTAAACTATCGCGCCTGTAACAGCTTTTTTTTTTTTTTAAGTTTTATGACTATTAAATACCAAAATTGTGTTACTTCCTTTAAGGCTTTGATATCAACTAATTAAAATATTTTGTTAACATATTACATTCATGGTTCATAAAGCTTACATTTTCTACTTTTGTACATATTAAAGCTTGAAACTTTTTTGTTTTATTTTCTTTCCTGTAAGCTTTATATTAAAAAAACAAGCTTAAACAACTATTTGGACACAAAAGAATTTGTAAACTTGCATTTTTACAAATTTTAACAACGCTTAACAAAATATGTAATTACAGTTTAATAAAAATATTTTTAAATCATTCAAATAGTCTTTTAACTTTTCTAAAAACATAGTCAAACTGTTTTTATAAGTTGTAATTTGTAAGGCTTTCAAACTCATACTTTTTGTAAATCTTAAGAATAAGTTTAAAAACTGCTTATATAATATTTAGCTAAGGATAACATAATTTCTATCCTTTAAAGATTTAATAAACTATCCATTAATGTTTTGTAAATTTATTTACAAAACTTAAAACTACTATAAAATTATTTTTTACAGTAACTCTTTTTTTGACTTAAATTATAGTTTCTCTGATTTTACATGTTTCAGTAGTTTTACTGTTTATTTTAATTGCTTAAAAAGATAGAACTGGTTAAAAACTTTATATTTACACTAACAAATTACTGATTTTCCTAATATGATAAAGCGATTGTAAGTAAAAACTTTAAAAACTCATACACTATTCTTAATAGCTTAAAAATAAATCTTTTTACAATAACAAAAAACTTAAAGTTTAAGATTTTATTCTACTAAATATTCGTTTTAACACTTAAATAACCTATCTTGCAATAAAAAAAGTTATTTATACTGATTATAATCCTTAATGCTTGCTGTGTTCAAAGTCGAACAGATTAAACAACTTTTTTTTTTTCTGCACTGCCTGCTTATCAAAACAAAAAGGTGTAAATATTTTAAATATTTTATCAAACTCTGATTGCTCGCGGCTGTTTGAGTTTTTGAATATCTCAATCAACAATGAACCTCAGCTAAATACTTAGCTCATTAAAAATAATAACACTGTAAACATTATGTAAGTTGCCAAGTTTGTTCAACTAAACACGTATTTGTTTAATTTTTTAACAAAGTTTTAGTGCTACACTGTAACTAAAGTTCAACGGGAAACTGCTGATGAATCAAAATTTTAACTTTTTTTCTACCATAGAAAACTTAATCTACAAACTGTGTAAAAAGTTTCAATCTACTACAAACCTTTTTTAGGTACTTGTAAACTAAATTTAAATAATTTGTTTTACCATTATGTGTGATGTGCACTAATGTAAAGATATTTAGATTACATGACAAAGTTTTCAAGTTTATTTAAAATACTTTTATTTTAAACTTTACAATTTTGTAATTCTCTTTATAATTTTTTAACCATGTGCTTAATAAAAATAGTAAAACTTCGAAACTATTTAAGTACATAAAATAAAGACAGTTTAATGAAAACTTTTATTTGACTAACATCAAAAAATAGTAGAAAGAATATTTGATGTTTACCGAAAGTAAAAATAAAATTATAACAAAATGTAAACGGATCGCACTGTAGCGAAACTAAAAGCATTAGAAAATCATGTAAATTTATTAGTATGCTTCAGCAACATAAAACAAATTATTTTGTACTAAAAAGGTCTCACCAAAGTCAAAAACTTTCTAAACACATTTCATTGTGCTATTATTAAAGTTTAAAAACTTTTGTGAAAATCTTGAACGGTAACTGTTGTTTTTATCTGATTGTTTCAATTAAAATGAAACAGTAGTTGTATATTAAAATTAGTTCTAATAACTCTCAAAAAATAATTGTTGTTGAATTATTTCTGGTACTAAAAAAACGAACAAAAATAAATTGTGACTTACTCAAATTTATTTTTCAATTACTAAAAAAGTTATCAAAAAACACTTAAATTAACATATTTTGGTTTTATTGAATAACTTTTTATAAAGGTAAAAGTAAAAATACAAGCTTTAAAAATACCATATTTTATTATTATTATTAAAAAACCTTTTTGCTTATACCATATTTCCATTTACCATGTATTTAAGGAACAAAGACTTCTCAATCAATATAACTTTTATCTCTACTTTCAAACATAAATAGCTTACTAACTTGTTTCTATCTTAATTGATTTAATCTGTTAAGCTGCTATCACATTTGAACAATAACAGCTAGAATGTTAAGTTAGAACCAACTTGACATTAGTTTACAGTTTTATAATCTTCTAGCTTAACAACTAATCCGATATATTTTGTTTAAACTTCTTTGATGTTTACAACTAACCAATGTAGTGTATTTAGTTTTTAATCGTCGTTTCCTATCTCTTACTTAACTTTTTAAATTTTAAATAAATTTACATTATAGTAGTATATAATTAAAAAGTGTAACCTCAGTTTATTTACACAATTTTTTATGTTTTCCTTGAAAATATTCATTAAATATATTTTTGGTTAAGTTGAAAACAACTAAAGTTTAAAACTCACTTATGATTAGATTCATTTTTACTTTCATAAAAAATAATATATACAAAGTACTTGCTTAATAAAAAGTTTTTTAAGATACGTTAGAAAGTTTAAGAAGTTGTTTATCAAATATTTTATTGTAGTAGTCTAAAAATACTGTAGATTTTGGTCATTCATTTTATAACTGTATTATTTTAAACAAAGAATAAAAACTACTTATTGTATTTTAATATTTATTACTAGCTTATTTTTACATTTAATTATTATTACAGAATACTTAAATAAAATATTAATTGATACTGCATTAAATTTTTTTCATATTGATTATTTAAAATAGCAAAAAACCATTAAGCTCAATAAATTGTTTTTAAATGTTCTTAAACGCAGGATATTACTCATATCGCATGTTTGCAACAAACTCAAAAAAGGTAACTGTAGCTCATTTTAAATATAAATACAATGTTTCATTTAACTGCAACTATTAAAAACTGTCTTTCTAATTTAAATGAACCTTTAATTTACCCGTCGGTATACGTTTTGATAAGCTATGCTTATATAGATAAAAAAAAAAACTTTTGTTATATGCTTTGAGTATATGTTTATTTTATACAGGTACATACTATGAATTTGTTTAATTTTTTTTGCTATGTTTATTACATTGTTAACAACATAAAAGTGTTGTTTATTTGATTGTTATTGATAGTTTGTAATTGATAAATAAAGTTTATGTCAGTGTATGCAGTTTCATATGAAGTAAAAGATTAATGATTATTTTTAATTTAAGTTTGTTTGTAAAAGAATCTCACTCAATTGATCACTAATATGTTTAATCGAATTAATCTCGCTAATTAAATAGACTATAAGTAATTGCATGTTCTAATTAATTTAAATTATTTTGATCATTGTTAAACTACGAAATAACAAGAAATTATAGTTTTGTTATTTTATATTACTTTTCAGTGATTTAGTTATGAAGTTTCAAGAAACGCTTTAGTTGGAAAAAATAAGCTAGCTTTAACCTAACAACTGCAAAATGAAATAAAATTTAACTCAAAATACCTGACTTGACAGTTAAACAATACTTGCAGCCTTTACAAAACCTTGAAAAACTGAAAAAAGTTAAAAATAGCTTGCAATTTATACCTGCTGTTGTTCACAGCTCTTTTTTCTTCAGAGTGAAGGCGCGTAAATTTTTGTAAACTTATTTAATGATACGTTACTTGAACTGCATGCATACATCTGCATTTTGCTTGAAAACGCAGTTAAATGCATTGGCTTTTATAACACTTTAAAGCACGTTAGTTTTTAAACTAAGCTTTTAACTGAAAACTTGTCTCATTTTTGTAAGATTTAAATTTGTAAACAAAAATTATAACAAACATGTAAAATAGTTTTCACCACACTTTACTTAAATGGTTACTTCTGGATTTAAACTACGGTTATGTTCAATTGTAGCTAATGAATACAAAAGATAGTAATTCATACAGCTAATCATGTTTTACAATATCGTTTAACTGCTTTTATTTGATATAAAATAAAGTAAATTACTATATTAATTAAATAAAATCAAAACAAATTTTGATTTGTTTTCAATGTAGTATACTTGTTTTAATAGGTTAGTAACTATTTTGTTTTGATAGTTAGTGCTACAAAAAAGTTCTGAACTACCTTCTGTAAATAATAATGTATTTATCATTTTTTTTTTTTGCTTGTATCAGCTTTAAGTCAAATATGAAGCTGTTGTAATAATAAAACAAAACAAAACAACACAAAATAAACAGCTACAACTAAATAAGTGGACTAAAAAGTAGTTTACTATTTATTGTTACACTTCAAAATAAGGAGTATTTAACTTTTACATTTTTCAAAAGCTAAAATTACTCTATTCAACTTTCATTAAATCAATTAATTAAAACTCCAAACAATCATGAAATTAAAAACATTAACAAATAGTTCAACAATTTCAGACCAATTCATATGATAATAAAAAAAATAAAATTAGCTTAAGACTTTAACACTTGTTGAAATGATACAAAACTACTTTAAATTTTTTTTCTTATTATATTTAAGATTCTATCTTGCTAATTAAAAAATATTTTCTATCTGAGAAGTGCTTGTAATTTGTTTGAATGCTTTAGAGTGGGTGTAACTTCTATAAAGTTTTGTATTTTATGATAGGTCAATTAGTGTAATTTACATTTATAATGCTCATAATATCTTATTTCAGATAATTTGAATAAAAAATTTACACTTTAAAAGCTTAGTTGTAGTTCTATAAGAATGTTCCCTAAAACAAAATGCATATTATTTTTATATATTTTTAATAAAAAGTGTTTCTTGTTTTCTTTTTTCCAAGTATTTTATTGGTATTCCATAAACATACATTTTAAATAAAATAAATGCTTTCCATAACTTTTAAAATATATTAAGTTGTGCTTATGTAGGAGATAAAAATACAGTTGAAACTTACAACAGAAAAGTTAAATATACTTTAAATTATTTTTCTTAAAAAATATCCTTGTTAATCCTTTTTAAGCAAACTTGTACTGCTCATTATAGAAATAAATTTTATTTAAATTTTGCAATGCTTATTTGTGTTTGAAAACTCCTACAAAATTAAGCTTGCGGCTATACTTGAAGAACATAATTATAAATACGTCTCTATCAAACAAAAAGTTTGTAAACAAGCAAAAAATTTTTGGTCAATGACTTATTATAATAGCAGTTTTATAATGAAACAAAGCATTTCACACTTTTTTTTCTCATGTAAAACTGTTCGAAAATAAAAACAACCGGTCTAAAAATAAATTCTGTTAATAAAACATAACAAAACTTACTGATGAATTTATAAACTACATGCATTTAAACTAAAAACAAAAATAAATTGAATCGTTGTAATGACAAGCGTTTTGTTGTAATTAAAAATATACTCTTGAACATTTTCAAAGTTGATGTATTTTAGTTTTTACAAATCAAACACTTTTTAAATAGTAATTACTTTGCCTTCTATAGCTATCAGATCTCTACAAAAACTAAACTTGTCATGAATATATCAGACATGTAAATTGTTCAATTTAAAATTAAAACTGAATTAATTAAAGCACATTTGTTACTTAATGTTCTTTTATAAATTTCTGTTTTCTTAACTATCGAAAGTCTTGATTTTTTCTGAAGTATTAAAATAGTCCTTTGCTAGTGAGTTAATTATTTGAAAGTTTTAAACCCTTTCAAAAAGTATTTACATTTAAAAGATTTAATCTGAAACGTCATAAGCATTAAAAAGCCATTAAATATTTTTGTGCAAACTGTAGCTAGGCACAACTAAAGTTATTTATTGTTTATTAAACTTATACTTATTGCACTTATACAGTTGCTGTAAACTGACTGCGTTAAACTTTATAAACAAAAACAAAAAACAGCATAAAAGTTTAAAACAGCTTTTGCTATTAAACTAGAAAAAAAAATACAAACGTAACTGTTAAGAAGAAAATATTCACCAGAATATTAAACTAATGAATAACTTAAAATATTGAGACTGTACCTTATATTCGTATTCACTTAAAATTGTGTGCATATTAAGTTCACTGTTTATACGAATGAAATTTGAAGTAAAATTTCAAACAAAACTCTTTATCTTTAAAACAGCTCAATATAAGTTTATTTCAAACAAATAAACTTTACTAGTGTAAATTAATACTTAGCAAAATTCCAAAATTCTAATTCATATATTAATTCATTGCATTTTGCTGAATACGAAAGTTTTCAACTTGTCGAAATTACACTTAAAAGGTTTAAAAAATTATTTAAGTTTTAAATGTTTAACAACACATATTCATTTACAACTAGTAGTGATTATTAAATCAATTAAACTATTCTTCTTTGAAGTTCAACATATTGACTTTTTAATATATTGTATTAGATCCTCCTTTTCCGAGTTGTAACATAATTAACCTAATTAAAACTTAACTAAGTTAAGTTTAATACAATATGTTTCTTTCCTATTTTATACATTTTGTAAGTTACTGTTAATAAATCAACATATATATCAAAAACAGTTTTTAAACTTTCTTTAAAAATCATTTAAAGAACAAACTTGCTTTAGAAACTTTTGAAGGTATCTGAAACATTTAAAATTTATTTAGTTATGGTAAAACAACTGCGATAGCCAAAAATTTGCTTTTATATTAGTTTATTTACCTTTTGATTTTGAATTAAAAATGAAAAAAAAAAATTAAAAAGCACACTGGTGTTTTACTAAAAATAGAAACAATAACTTTCTAAAATAAAGTACTAAACTATAAATATAAAAACATTAACTTTAACATATTAAGGAAGTTAGTAAAGATCACGTTACGTTAATTTTGCGGAAGGTAACTTTAGCACATTGAGTAAAATATGTTGTTCTTTTCACAAGTGCAGTTTAATGTTAATATTACAATTTACAACATACTATTTATAAGTTAGTTTTTACAATCATACTTTTAACTCTTATACATCTGTATACAAAGTTATACAAAGTATACTAAATAGTAAATATAAAGTATAATGATAAAAGTTGAAAGTATGAAACACTTTTAAAAGCTTTATGTTTCAATAGCATATTATTTGAAAACAAGTTTTCTTTATTAACACCAGTTTTGTACACTTTTTATCTGTTTTTTACATCCACTCATCTTCCTAAAGTTTATTTAACAAAGACTTTACACACATTTCTTTTTCGTAGGGAGCTCAAAATATATAATTTTAAACAGTGCAAAATTATACAAAAATAGTTCAAAGTATTAAGTTTAAGACCTAATCTAACAAAGCTTGAAATAGCTTATTATAAAATAAAAAGCTTTAGTTTAAAGAATACTACTTATATTTGTATAACTACAGAAACTTTTATAAAGTTGTAATTGCTGTTTTTTAATTTACCCTCTTAATGTATAAAAATTCTAACTAATTTTGAGTATTAATCATATAAATCAATAAAGAATCTTTTACATTTAGCAATAAAACTCAAGTAGTTGACAGGCTACAAATTAGAAATTTTAGCAAAATATTTCTGCTTAAAACAAAGCTGAACTAGTGAACAACAAAATAAAGATTAAATATAAAACTTACTACAAGCACATCTTTAAAACTCCAAGAAACTTACAGCTTAAACTTTAAAAAACGTGTTATAAATAACAGGATATTGAACTAGCAGTTTACAGTTTACTTTAGCACACAGCTATCTGCTCAAGCGGGAGTGTTTTATGTCCACTTTCTTCTATCAAACATTAGTGGTTTTTCTTATTTAAGTACAATAACTGTTTTTTAGATAATTGTTTAGACGGAGTGATTGATAAAAGTGTTTGTTAAAAAAATGTATCTAAATCATAAGGTCTTTTAAATGCAGTTCGTTATAACTGTAAGTATTTGAAATAAAACGAGCTATAACATAAAAATGTATATTTTTTTTACTATACCGTATACAATGTCTTTTTTGTTAACGATAATCAATTTTTTTGTTTATTTATATAAGTAGAACAATGTAAACTTGTAATTTGAACACAGTGTTTTAATGACACAGATGCAAACCATAAGATTATTTTTGTACTTTGTTGCAAAACATTACACACGTTTTTATATACATTCCCACGAGAAAACAAAATAGTTTTATGCAGATAATATTATTGTAATTTTGTTGTGTTTACAGCAAAATTTATGCAAAGAACTTGTTATTTGTGTTAATATGTAATTAAATATTTAGATTTAATGCGTTATTACATCAAAAAAGAATAAATTAAATATACTTTTATGTTACAATAAATTTATAAGTGTTTACTTTTGTTTAAAAGTACAACTATTGATAAAATGCTTTTGTTAAGTAAGTTTTTTTGGATTTGAAAATAAATTTTGGTGATTATGATTTGAAAGAAAAACTTAAAATTACTTTTGTCAACAAACTCATATATATGTTTAACTATATCAAGTATTTTTACTACCAATAAAATGTCAAATTAAAAATATTTTTTGTACTACACACAATGTAATAAAGGGCATCAATATACTTGATTGTATGTAAATTTATTATATTTAGACATTTTTACTACTTTTGTTGAAAGAAATGTTAAAAAAAAATTAAAAGTTTAAAATACTTTTAAAGACAAAATTTTTTATTTTTTTTTTCTAAATAGTTCAAAGTATTTAGATAAATTCCATCCAATTTTCGGATATTAATAAATTGTTGCTAATAGCTGTTTCACGTTCGAAATAAAAAACTTTATATTAAAACAATGTAAGATAGTTGCATTCGTGAATAATGTTTTACGTTTAAATCAGTTAAGTAAATTAAAAAAAAAAACAATATGATTTCAATTAAAACAGTTTTATAATAACTAATTTACAATTTAGTTTTGATAACTTTTTTAGTTTTTATTAAATTTTTTAAGTTTTAAAATTAGCTTTGCTGCTATGAGAAGTTAAATCGTTTTTGTGATACAAGCAAACATAGTTTGATGGCGACTTTAAAAACTACTAATCCTTTATTCTACTTATACTTGTGTTGATGTGTTATTGAATTTTTTTTTCTTTTTTTCAAATTACAGCTAATAACATTTAAAATCTAATTGTAAATTTATATGTAAGAAACACACTGAAAATAAAATCTTTTTGTTTAAATAAAATCTATAGTAAACGAAAAAGACTAACGAAATATCTAAACTTCAATATTCTAAATAAGCGTAGAACACAAAAATTTTGAAAATCATCTGTGAAACCTTTACTTATATAAAACTAAGTGCTCCTTTCGTATAATGGGACTTTAATTTAAAACTTTTACGCTTGAAAATATAAAAAAATTCACACGATACTATTAGTTAAAAAAATTTCACGATGAAGTTTTTTATTTTTTACTTAACTTTTTATAACATTCTGTGGTACAAATAGCTATAAATTATTATTTAATTAGATAGTGTGTTTAGCTGTTAAACTGGATTTTGTACGTAAACAATAAAAAAAAGTCTTTGAAATTAATTATAATTTAAAACTATGTATATAGAGTTTTTATAAAATTATTAAGTAGATATTTTGTTTTTTATCAATTAAGCATAAAATTGTCACACAATTCAACTATTTGTTTTACTGTACAAAATGAATGTACCTATAAAGATAATAAAGTATTATTATTTTAATAGTATAGTAACTAATCCTTATAGGACATGACATGTAAACAAAACTTATGTAGGGTGTGCGATTCGATGCAACTCTTTTCACTTCGTGCACCCAAGTCCTTGACCAAAAGTTTGTTTGTGCATATGTTTATTTCGTTTTGTTTTCATTAAACTTCTAATATACTCGTTTATATTTCGCTAGTTCGACCAGAAATATACTTTATATAAACAAAATATTAAAAATGTTGCTCATTTATATAAGAACTATCAAAAACTAAAGATTAATCAAAATATTTTAAACATATTTAACTTAACAAAAATAAAGGTTAAACAAAGTTTTGTTTTCAAAAAATTTGGTCTACTAAAACAACATAAATAAATCTGATACAAAAGTCTACCTAAAAATTATGAGCTCTTCTAGCAAAGTAAGTTGTTAGCTTTTGTTGAGTTTTTATCACTGTGACACTGTTTTATACTTCTGAACAAAAAATACTGTGTATTCGTAAAGTTTTTGACTTTTGGTTTTAAAGTTGTGAATTAGATGTTTAAACCTATTTATTACTAAAACAAATTTAATTCAGTTACAAAGATAAAAATACTTACTATTTCACACTCTTAAGCTGTTTTTAATACTATACTAATTAAAATCGTTTGCTTTCAAACTAATTAAATTATGTTACTGTTAAATATTTTAATTTACTATGTAACGATTCGGATCAAATCAATTACTAATCCTTTAATCTACAAAGTGCTGTTCGAACAGCAGATTAAAAATAATCATACGTTCCGATTTGGCCAAGCTTACTTAAACTTTGAAAAATATATAATGAAGTTTACATGAAAGTTATTCGAAGTGTTCTTAATAAAGCTCGTTTTATTTTTAAAACTTTACATTAAGCAAATTAACCGTAAAAATATTGCTTCATCAGTGTTTGGAAAACAAACTAATTTTTTGAACTTATTTTGATTACTGTTTAAATTTCAAGCTCTTAAATTTGCTATACTTATCAATAACTTTTGTTAAATTTATGCTTTAAAACTTAGTTTACTTTTAAGATGATTTATTTGATAGAAACAAAAAAGTCTGTTTATTTAAAACAAATTAAATTTTTATATATTTTAGAAATAACGGCCAAAAAGAATAATTGCAGTAATAACATCAAGACAAAGTTTATTCAACTCCAAAAATTATTGCATTTTAAACTCTAAAGTATTTTGTACTTCATCTTTGTAAGTCAAAATACAGATTAAAAAATGTGTAAGTAAATCTTTTACTTTGATGTCGACTAATTAAATTACTTGGCTCACAAATTTAATCAATGTTCCACAAAATGATATAATTTTGTTTACATGCTAATGATTCACTTTTAATTACGTTTGATTACAAAATTTGTAACGAAAATCAAAATTTTTTATTCAAAAACCGTTGAAGTTGTTTAGGGTTTTTGTAAAATAAACAGAAAAAAAACTATTATTATAAAAAAATTTGATAACTAAACATTATTTAGTACTTAATAAATCGTTTTATCGTTTTGATATATTGAGAAGAACCAATGTTTTTTGTACAACTAATATTATTATATTCCTAAGTTATAGTCGTAATTTCAAAAGAACTTAATAAGCTTCACTATTTAACTTTCGTAAGACTATTTTAATACTTCATCAATAATAAAACATTGATGTAGATTCATAAATTGTAAAAATATGATAACTGAATGATTTATACTTAACTGTGTTTGTAAAAAAAGTACTACTGAACAACAGTTTTTGAAATACTTTTGTGATTATTTACTTGAAAAAATTTTGTAGAACACTTGTTTTTTTTTCTACTAATTAACTATCAAGTAATATTTATAGGCGATAACTTTTAATTTACAAAGTTTAATGTTGTAAAAGTTAATGTTTTATTAACTACAAAGCACAAAAACTTGCAGTAGTTTAGCAACTGCAATAGTAAGTTACTTTAATGTCAAGTTTAATTGTGTTTTTTGTTTGAGTTCAATCATCAAAACTCACTTTTTAAAAGTTATAAGAAGAGTAAAACTTGTGGGTGGTAAGCATTTAAATCTTTTTCATAAAATTTTGTGTAATAAAAAACTGTAACAGTTTTGTTAAGTACAATTTTCTAGGCCTGTAATTTAATACTTAAAGTAAAAAAAAATATAAATACAAATAAACAGGTTAATTTATAAAAAAATTAATCACTAATCAGTATAAAACAAAGCTATTTTAACCCAAAACTTAAAAAAACCGCTTATATCAAATCTTGAATAGTGTAATAACTACAACCAAAACATAACATATAAAAGTTTATCCTTAAACTGAAATTACAAACTAATTGCTCTTTTTTAAGCCTAAAAATATCTAAAAAGTGACAGTTATTGCTATTGTTTGACCTATCAACATTAAGTTGTGTTTTTTGTAACTAAATAGTTCGAAACGTTTGCATTGGTAATGATACGTTACTTGAAACGCGCAAATGTTTCTGCATTGTGTTACGTTTTACTGAACAGAAAACTTTTTTATCGGTTTTTTGTGCATAGGATGCTATTTAGATTAAATAAAATTGTTGCGGAAGCATTTAGTAGCATAGCTGTTAACATTTTTACATTAAACTTAATGTTGTTGCTAATGTATAATTTAAATATTTTAGCTAATCTTATAAATACATTTAAAATAAGTTTCTATCTTAAAAAAAACAATAAACTGAGCAATAAAACTGTATTCAATTTTTTCATTTTAAAGTGAGTGCTAAAGTTATTCGATTATAGATTGTCATATATTTTATTATATAACTAAAATTATGTAATTAACTAAAGTTATTTTGTAGCTGTTTGTATCAAGTCACTTTTCAACACTGATGAAGCTTTATACAAACTTTATTCTTTTTAACTGTTTGTTGTATTATTTGTTTCAAAAGCCTATGATTGTACTAGTAGCTATGTTTAAAAAACAAATAAATTACAAAACGCATCGCACTGATTGTTTATCCTACAAACGTTTCATTCTTTTAAGTATCTGATATCTTGCACTGGGTATAGATTATTAAATAATACAAATATTTTTATGAAACTGGTAAGAAAGTATAAACACTTTTGTGTTACTTTTAATTTATAAATATCAAATGTCTGATTTTAGGCTTTGTAAGCTTTAATCATCAAAAATTAATATAGGTAAGTTGTTTTTTTGTATAATTTTACAAACTTAATAAAGTTTACGTTTGTATGCATTATAGCTTATCACTAAACTCAGTAGTAATTTTAATTAAAACTTAATGTTTGTTTACTAAAACTATACAAAAATTGCATAAACTTAAATAAAGCAAACATTTATAACAGTCATGTACTTTAATTATTATGTTTTTGATGCAGCTCCAAATAATGTTTTTGACCCATTAGTTTTGGTTACGTAATTAAACATATGTTGTTTTAAAAAAAAATCCTTCATTAATTCAGAACATAAATGTGGATCATTAACTTCATCTGAAAATAAATTATTTAATTTGTTTAATAATAAATAGTTTAAAGTATTAAGCTATAATAACAGATTTCTTATAATTAGTTTTGAGTTTATCTTATACTCAATTAGCAAGCACTGAACAGTAAACCAAAACTAGAATTTTTTTTTTTGCAATATTTAACATGAAAAAAGGACTTTATATTAATGTAGTGATATTGATGTAATCAATATAAAGCGTTAAAACATACAAAATTGCTTTAAATTATAATAAAAGCCAATTAGTTTTCAAAAAAAATTAAACTAACTTAGTTTAAGTAATAAATGATACATAAAATTTAAGTTATTGAAACATTTTTGAGTTCAAGACTTTTTTTAGATTAAGGTTAGTTTTTTTTTTTTATTATTATTATATTGTTTATTGTGCAATGTTGGACTCAGGTATCAAAACCTGAGCCACTTAAACAGGACACACAAAAAGAGAAAAAGAAAATAGACTTATATTCAAAACTTTAAGATAAATTATACATATATATATATACAAACATAATTTAAATGGAAACACAAAGTTAAACACAATATGATAAACAAATGAACTAAATTGAAAACTCAGTTCAAAAAATTCAAATTTATATGTTACTTAGTACACACAGTAAAGAAGTTTGTCTAAAATCATGGCTTATAAAACAATATTCATAACTACAAAATATATAAGTAAACTAATAGTTTGTAGGGGGGAGGCGTAGGGAAACGAATATTTTTCCTTTTGTTACAGTGGAAAATTAGTTAATTTTACTGGTATTTATCGTATTTAAGTCAAATCTTTTTAGCTTTAAACGAAATTGTTCTACCCTCTCACAAGATACTATATCCTGAGGTAGTCTGTTCCACATAGCTTTTGCTCTGTGAAAAAATGCGCCTTGCCACTGACTGTTTTGAAAATCATGTTTACATTTTATTTTAAAATTATTTCCTCTTAGTTGATATTTATTTTGGGAAAAATTAAAAAACTGGTCAAAAAAACTTTTATATTTGCCATTGATAATTTTGTAAAGAATTAATAAATCAAATTCCCATCTTCTATATTCCAGTGATTTCAATCCAAATTTAATCATTCTATCATTATATGACGTGTAAGATATGTTGCAACGATTACAAATATGACGGGTAAAACTCTTTTGCACAGATTCAATTTTGTTAATATCCTTTTTTAAATGGGGTGACCAAATTTGGGTACTAAACTCAAGTTTAGGGCGAAGGTATGTTTTAAATAGTTTTGTCAGAATTGAAGCAGAATTAGTTTTAAAACTTTTCAATATTTGATAACATGTAGTTTTTGCAATCTTATATAAATAGTTGATATGTTCATTCCATTTCAAATCTTTGGAAATATAAATTCCTAAATCTTTAAAAACTTTAATTTCTGGTAACTTGATGTTATTGATTAAGAGGTCAGTTGGAGAAGATTCTTTTTTGTTAATGGTTAGAATTTTACATTTGCTAGGATTTAAGTTTAGTTTTCTTGTTTTTAACCATATGTAAATATTATCTAAAGATAGTTGTAATGAAGTATTTGACTGACTAAAGATTTTGGCATCATCTGCAAATAAGCTTAACTCACTTTTAATATCAATGTTTGAACAAATATCATTAATATAAATTAAAAAGAGAAGGGGACCAACTACACCACCTTGTGGTACTCCACTGTAGATTGTTAAAGAGTCAGAAAGCGTATTATTGATGAGTACTCTTTGTGATCTATTATTTAAAAAGTTATCAAACCAATCAATTAAGCTTTCATGTAGCCCATACTGATTTAAAATTTTTAATAATCTTTTGTGTGATACTGAATCAAAGGCTTTTTGAATATCCGTATAAACGACTTTAGTAAATTCATTTTTGAGATAAGGAACTAACCAAGAATGTAAGCATGTTAACAGTTGAATGGTTGATGAGCGGTTTGGAACAAAACCAAACTGTTTGTTAGTTAATAATTTGTTATCAAAGAGGTGATTGAGAATTTTTACAGTTTTAGTTGACAGTTTAGTTGACAGTTTATTTAGTTTAAACAGTTTACTAACGGTTGAGTATACTTACATTCTAAGTAGTTAAAATTGGCACATTTAAAAAGTTTAAAACTCTTCAGTGCAAAATGTTACACCTAAACTAAACAGGTTTAATTTTTAGATAAAACAGATTATTTTGTCCTATAATAGTAATTTTTAGATAGTAAATATATTTCTTACATTTCATAAAATTTTATCTAGAAGCAAAGCAATAACAATTTTATGTACATACTTCATTTATAAAGCTCGCGGCAATAACAATTAAATTAGTTTTTTGTTGTTATGATTTGTACACAAACAAATCATTTGTCAAAAGATGCAACTAAGGTGGTGGTCTGTCAAATTAAACATAAAAATAAAATATTTTAAGTTTAAATTTAATGCAAGTTATGTCAATAAAAATAAAACTGTGAAAACTAACTACGAAATTATATCTGGGGAACCATTGAGTTTTATTTTTCTTTAAAACAGGTGATTTAATGTTCTATATGACAAAGTTAATATATTAAAAACTATTTTAAGTGTTAACTGTTTTCTTTACACAATTGCTGAAAACTTACACACTGTTGAGTGAAATAATTCTTATAATTAAAGACACGAATAAAAAAAAGGTAATAGAACTTGTAACAAAACTAGTTTCATAAAACTTTTAGCAAAACACATCTATAATAAAACGAATTTATTTTTTAATCAATTTCTTTAATTCTTTAAAGCAAGTTCTAAGTGATAAACTTTCTGCAATACAAAAATCTACTTTTTTTTATAAATTGTAAATCTTAATATTGAAATCTAAATATTGGACAACAAAAAGTTAGTTATAATAAACTTGTATGTAAAATATTTCAATATATAACATAAAACATTTACAAACAACATTTTACCTAAACATGTTTTTATCTATACTAGCTCAACAAAAAACTCACATTTGACATTTTCATTTTTGTATATACTAAACATATAAAAGTTTTGTAGCTGTAAGTATATACACTTACAAGAAAGGTTAATTTCTAATTTTAACATTAACTAGAGTAATTAACAAAACAACTAGAAAGTAAAGATTTTGTAAAACAAGATAACATGCTTGTATTTAATTTTAGTTTTTACGAGTTACTTCTTTGATACAATTTTTCTAAATAAGTAAATATATTTATTTTAATTTATGCTCTAAGTGCTCTTAAAATTATTTTACATTTTCTTATACTTAGAATTATTTTGTTAATGTTTACAGTAGCTTTTATTTTAAGTGCTCAAAAAATAAACTATTTGAATGGAGTCACAATTTAATTTTGTATATAATTTCAACTTTTTTTACTATAGAAGACAAACATCAACCTACAATGTTTATTTATTTAGTTATACTCATTTGCAAAAATAAAAGCTTGATTAAACCATCTAAAAGGAATAATACTTAAACACATATAAATTTGTATACATTTTATAACTTACTGCAGACTTTAAAATCTTAAAAGACCGTTAAAACTATCAAGGCTAAACATACTGTAATATTTTACTAGTTTAAAAGTATTTTCATGTAAGAGTTTTCAGAGATAAATATTTAGGATAAAGTTTTATGTTTTTTTACACTTAGTTAACAATTTACTTGAAAAAAATTGATTTTTCTGCTAACAAACTGTTTAGCTACACAATCTGTATCAGCCTCAACCTGGAAATTTTGCAATTAATTTCTGAGTGTTAAAAAAAAAATTTACCAACAGTGTTCTAAGTTTAAATAATAGTTTAACTTTATACGCAGTGTAATAAGTTACGGACTCAATTTGTTTATTTTAGAAGCTTATACAAGTTATTTATTTACATTTTACAACAACCGATCTACATAAGACTGAAAAAATAGTTAGATTTTCTATAAAAAAAAGGCGTTTTACTTTTGTTGTTGAGTGAACAAATTCTAGTACATAACTAAACCAATAGAAAATAATTTTAATTACTAATAAATATTTGTTGAATAATTCAGACAGTTTGAGTTTCACCGGATTATCAAAATATGATTCTGAAAAATTCAACAAAATGACTAACCATTTAAAAATTTTGTTAAATTTATATAAACAATTTTAAAAATAATAACAATATTATATAATGATATAGTTGTATATTCTTTAAAAACTAAAAAATTATTATCTGAATTTTTTACAAAAATTTTAAAATAAAAACGAATATAGTTGAATAGTTGTTTTTTTTAATAACTTAAATGTATTAAAACTTGCTGTAATATAATTATAATAAAGTTTTATGCTTTAGTTAAGAATTGTGTTACTATTTAGTACAACAATTTTTAATTGAAAACGATTATTTACAAAAACTAAAATGGTATAATAAACTTAAAATTTTATTTTGAATGGGGTTTTTACTAATGTAAAGAAAATTTATACACTAAAACACAAAAATTCACTAATAAACCCACTATAACTAATAAAATCATAAAAATGAACAAAATTTATAGTATCCTTTAACAAAAAAAAATATAAATAAATGAACCATTTAAATACTAAGGATGGGTACAACACTTGTTTAAAGCAATAAATATATTTGAAAAATGTTTATCAATAAAACATCCTTTAAATAACGCGGTAATTGAATTATTGATTTACTTCTTCAATTTATGGATTTTATTTATTCTGATAGTGTAATATTCTTTTAGATTTCACAGGGTGAGCATATTAATTCGGTTGGCGTCACAGGCTCAGTAATACTCGATTTCATTGAATATTTAGATTATTATCGTTTAAGTTTCATAAGTTGTTTGCTAATTGTGTTCAGTTTTATGCTTGTTTTTACTAGTATTAGGAAAAAAGTTTTATGCTGACAGTATCTTGTTTTGAACTTAATTTTTGTTATTAGTGTTTTTAGTTTTCTTTTTGTTGATCCTTTATATAATTTATAACCGGTTTCAGAATTATAAACTTTTGCTTGGTAGATTACGTTAGGTAAAGAACACTTAATATTAACCGAATTAAATTTTGGATTCGCAATTACATAAGCTTTTATCATTAATTCTCTTTTTCACGAGTTTATTTGTTGTGTCTTGTTATGACAGCCGTAATAGTTAGTGTCGAAATTAGATATTATCACCCAATTTCTGTTAATGATTTTACGGTAGATGCTGTCATTGTATTTTTTTTTTCAATAACTCTATAACATGTTTTCCATTTTTAAATTGAATTTATTTATAAAATGGGGGGAGGGAGCTATAGTATAGTTTTTTTGTTTTTATTTTTATTCTCACAGCAGTGAAACTTAGTAACTGTCTAATTTTTTAATAAACATATGATTTTTTTAAATATGAGTCTTCATCTTTAATTTCGTTCTTAAGCCTGTTTTAATTACTTACTTAAGCTATAGCTACCATTATGTTTAAAAATATAAGTCATTTTAGAAAGCTCCAGAGTTAACTAAAAAGTTATCTTTTAAATTGTGATTCTCAAGGTTATTAGTGATCATTCCTACTCGTCTATTGACTTTTGTTTAGGGAGTTAATAGTGTTTGTCATTTAATACCCAATCTTTTTATTAATGTTCTTTTTAAAGTTGATTTGTTTGGTTACGATAGCAGTGGTTTAGTTTAGGTTGTAGCATTTTCTAGCTCAGGGGTCGGCAAACTGTGGCCCTCGAAGGATAAATCTGCGGCCCGTGAGCACGTAATTCTTTTGAACGGAATGCGGCCCTCGAAAGAAAATCTTACGGCCCGCGAGCATGCAAATGTGGCCCGCTGAGCAGAAATATATTTTTAGAATTTTTTTTGTTATTTGGTTTAAATTGTTTTATTTCGTTTTAGTTCCTGTATAACATTTTAAAAGAATTAAAAAACTTTACTACTTTAGCTTAAAAATGTAAAAACGACAGATTAGCATTCCATCAGGATTTTATCTCAGTTTTATAACAATTTACTTCTCACAACACCAACTTATTATCTGAAAAAACAGTGTTAAGAGTGCTTTGTTTTAGTAAGTTACTTATATAACACGTATTTAGTAAGTAAACTACATGTAATTTTTTCCATTTTGTACGAAAGTAATGAACAGCAAATTAACTACGATGTCATTTATTTGCAGTTTAGATACTTTTTTAAGTTTTTTATTTATAAGTCTAATTTATAGATGTTTTTTTACTAAATATTATATTTTAGAGCGCAAAAAAAAAAAGATAATAATAAGAAATTAAGTTTATTTTGTTTTGGTTTTGACACGTTTACATTTTTTAGAAGTTTTCTGTGCACTTTAAATAAACTCCTATGCACCGCAATGTACAAAGATGCATATATTTTAAACCAATTTTTATAAAATAACTAAGTTAGATTAAGTTTAGTATATGCATAACTTTCGAAGATAGTTGTTTCTACAGGTAATATCTAATTGTGTACAAATACATTATAAAAAATGTATAAGACATACATTAAAATAGGTTTTGTCTGGTGTACATTTTCATTTTAAAAACAATTTTTTTTTTGGAAACTAAGTTATTTTTTATGCGTAGCATACTGATATACACAGTTGCTGTTTTTTGGAAATAGCTATTTAATACAAGCTAGATTTGGGTATGGCAAATTTGTTAAGTTTGTAAATTTTTTATCTAAGTAGTTCAAATTCAAGCAATTAAACAACTAAACATTGCGAAAAATTCAGACTATGACTATTTGAAGACGTCAAATTTCAGTCCAATTTATTATTTTTTAAGTTTTGGATATAAGTTTAAATCTTTTTAAATTATAATTATTAGCACAATTAAATTTTAACAAAAAAAGTGTTAAAATTTGTTTTCACATTTCGGATTTAATTAAACTTGAGGCTATTTGTATTTTAATAAGAAAACCTAAATTTTGTAAACATAAAGATTTTGATTATACTGTTTCGTTGTTTTCTTAAATTATTTTATAAGTTGTTGCTCTATTTTATTATTTTTTTAGTTGTATTGTAATTAGAAGTACTTATGTATTGTTAATTACTCTTTGCTTTATCATTATTAATTACGTTGATTGCATTTTCACTATATAAGTTAGATTTCAAATTTTATTTTTATTGTTTAGTATACAACTGATGAAAGAAGCATGAAATATATTTTGTTCTGAAAAATTGAGTCTTATTTATATTGTTTGAAAGAATTTATTTTAGTGTCAAATAATGTGTATTTACTCTTTTTAAATACAATATTTTTATTGCAGATAAAGATTGCTATAATGCTTAATAAGTTTTCTCTACTTCATTAATGGCTTAATAAAATGTTATATTTTTTTTAGAAATATTTTAGTAACTTAATTGTCCATTCAAGCTGACTTATTATGTTTTTTTTGCTATATTTTAACTTACTGTTATTAAACTTTATTATTTCTTTATTTTTTGAACTTTATTTTAAACAGCGTTGCCAAACACACAGGCTAGTTTAAAAATTTGAAAAACTCAGACTATTTTATACCTATTAAAGATAATTTTTAACAACTCAAGTGTGTGTTAAGCATCGATTTCGATCACTTTGAATAATTCTTCGAAGTCTCAGAATAATTTTATGTGTAGTGAAGCTCACTAATTGTTTTTTAAATATTGTGCTATTTTTTTAATGATGATATTTTAGTTAGGTATTTAACCTTGATTTTTAATTTTTTTAACTTTAATAAATTTAAGCTGGTTTGATATAACTCAGATATTTTTTGCTTTTAAAGTGGCAACCATGAAAAAAACTAATTAGTTACTAATAATGTATTTTATGAAAGTGTTTGACCATTAATTATGTTAAAGAATTTGTTTTAGATTTCTATAACACAAATAGGTATAAGTTTTATTTCATTTACTAATTACTGATATTTTAAAAACTGAAAATGAAAAACTTTAGACGCAAAAAGTTTTTTTCAAATGTAAGTTTTTTTAAAATATGAAAAGTTGTTCATAGTACAAAAAATGTTTAAAAATATCCCAAAAATGTTTTTCAAGCTCGGTTATTATAGATAGTTAGGTTGCAAGTAAAATAAAAGAAAACATTAAGTTTAGCTTATTAAGTTTTTAAGAAAGTTGGTATTATATTAAAACTTAAGTATACTAGTCAATGTAAATTTATTCTAATACATATTTATAGTTTAAATTTAAACTATTTGAGCATAAAAGTCTTTTATAAATATTACAGTAATTAAAAGTAAACATTTTCTGTAGAGTGACTAAAACTAAAACAAAATTAATATTAAAATATCACTAAAACTAAAACTTGCGGCCCGCAAACATTTTGGGAACTTGAATTTTGGCCCGCAAGCACCAACTGCCTGTTCTAGCTAGTTATTCTTAAGATTATTCTTTAAGATTACTATTTTGAATTAAGTTCAGAATACTTTCAAACATTTTTTTTCTTATGCTTACAATTTCTTTTTTAGCATGCAAATATTGAAAAAAATATAGTTATAGATGTTTATAATCTAGTAGAAACTACAGTGTTCAAGTAGTAAGCTGAGATAGCTGTTTCAAGCAAACTTATATTAAAAACCCTCTTTTTTTGAGAAAATCAACGAAAAATTCTTCATTTTATGTTTGCAAATATTGTTAGCTCTCTATTATTACAGTTTTAGACTTGGACAAGTATTCAAAAAGAATAAAAAAGTATATTTTAAAGTAGAAGGAAACTTGTTGTCGTTAACATTAGTATATTTAAATTAATTATTGTTTTTTTTCTTATTAAAACCATAAATTTTACAGTACTTATCTTCATATTTTTATTAATAAAAGTTAAATTCAGATATACTAGAATTAACTTCTTATAAATTCTTTAAAAATATTACAATAGTATATTTAACTATAAATTACTATTAAATTATTTTTACTGTTCAAGTTAAATTATTAAATAAAAAAAAAATTACCTTTTTAGTACAAAATACTGATAAAAATTTTGATAAAAATATTTCAGCGTATTACATTTTTACTTTCGTAAAAAAAGTTGGAACCTATAATTCAAGTATTCACACGTTTGCTATTAGTGTTGTTTAACTTCTTTTAAAATTTAATTTAAAGTTATATATACTTTTCAGTTTTTATGTTACTTAACAAAATTTAAAGTACATTATTAAAACAAAATTCTGTTAATTTCATAAAGTTTTTATTTCTTTCAATTTTCATTTAATTTAATTGATTTTTTTATTACTAAACATTTAAATATTTAAATGATAAAAAAACTATGTGTAATAGCTCGTAAGAAACTTTATAAGCATGTGGTGTACGACTCGAAAACCAAAAGGTTCCTCTTTACACCAGATCCTTAGACCAAAATTTTCGAGCGCTTTTTTTATCATTTAATGAACCACATGTAAATCAAAATATAGTATACACATGTCTAAAATCTCGAACTGTTTATAAAAATTCAAAGAAGTAACTCTGAAATTGTATGGAAATTAAAGTATAAAACGATTAATATTTTAAATCTTTTAAGCTGCTTCTAAAATATTTTTTTTAAGTTAAACTAAAATGCAGATTTTTATACGGAAAAGGTTTATTATATTTTAGTTATTTAGTTATATTTTTTAAACCACTGATCATAACGACTTGTTACAGACAATATTTTAGAACTTTGTTTGCGGTCGAAACTAATATTAAGCTTTGAAAAGTTACAAAAGTTAATTAATTTTAAAATAGTTTTTAACTAAAGTAAAAACTTACTAATTTTTTACATTAAAATTTTTAATAAAACCAGATAAATAATTTTTCTTTGTACAAAGTGTATGTTTTGTATAGGTAAACTCAGTTTTTTTCAGTTTTATATATTTATGATCTATTTTTAAATAACAAGTTTAAATAGACCAATTAAATGTATCTACTGAAAAAGGTTTACAGTAGAAAAATAGAAATGTATAAAAAATAACTCTACATTTTAATCGAGTATAAAGAAGGTATAATAATACGCCAAGTGTGTTATCTTACCTAAACTAACAAAACGTTATTTTTCTAAACAAAAACAAAACTTATGGCTGGCAAACTTTTTCTAAATCCTAATTTCTGAAAACTCCTACCTTAGTTAAAATTAAACGAAATGTATTTTTTTAAAACCGTGTTTCAATAATTGCATAGAGTTTTGAAATAAATAGGTAGTCTAAATTTGTAATGCTTTAACATAAAAAAAAATGACTCAGATTCTTTTTTGCCACATTTCAGTGACTGCAAAAATTTAGGTACATATTTTATTATTGTTTAATATATTATTGTCAGAAAACTTTCTAAGTATATATTCTAGCTTTGTGATGTGAGCTACTAAAAAAGAATTGTTACGTCACAAAGGCCCTCACAAACCATATTCCTTATAACTATCATTACGCGTGAATCATGCTGTACTAAAATATTTTAGCTTTTGCATTTTATTATTGTTATCAGTACATGTTTGCATCAATTCATGAGCAAGTTGTAAAGTTATAAAAGTTAAACTACTGTTACTTAAGGGTAGAAAATAAGTTATGTGTTGCAAACTTTTAACAGTTTAAATTTTATAGCATTTGAAAACGCGGTCATATTAAAGAAGATTTTCATACTTCTTTTATTACGATTTTTTTTCTTTGGTATCTTTGAAAGTTTAAAGTTAACTAAACCTACCCATTTCATTCGAACTACTCAAACACGACACAACTATAGTGACATTTAAACATTTTCCTTGTACAATATTTAACTTGGACATTTTTTATTGTTTTATCTTACTAAGATAGTTTTATGATACTGACATAACAACAGTAATTTTTTAATAGTTAAGTTTACAATTTTAATGTAAAAGTCAATGTATTTTAATTACATAATCTTATTAAAAAGTTGTTAATCAACTTGTTTACCTAAGAGTATATTTTTCCGTATCTGACTCATAATTTAATTTGTCTTAAAGTTTTAATCAACTGATAATACAACAAATAGCTGTAATTTAGTTTAATAAAACTTTTTAACAGTTTTTTTAAGCTGTTAGTGTGTTATGTTTTTTATTAACTTCTTAGTCAAAAGTTAAAGTCTACTACTACTATATTCTACATTACTCCAGTATTTTCCAGGTTTCTTTGTTTTTAATAACTATATAGAAGTTTAGCTTATTTCAAGAGGCACTGTTTATCAGAAAAAAATTAGAAAATAAAAGTAAACATAATTGACTTAAAATATAATGTAAGTTTACATTCCAATAAACAAATGCTTAAAAACTTTAGTTGACAGTTGCATAATTTAAAAAAAGTGTTTTGTTAAATGCAATTATAGAAAATATTCAGCAACTAAACAAATAATATAAGGGCTACTAAATGTTTAAAAGATAAGAATCAATTTTAAAAAAATTAACTTTAAACTAATTTTACAAGTATACTTCTTAGTGTTATACAAATAAGCTTTTTTTCAAAGCTAAGAGATACTCAACTTTAGCTAGTGGTTAAAATTTTGAAACCTAGAATACTAAACTTTAAATGATCTGTTTTCTAGTTCAATTTATAACTAAACTTTTAACAATAGATAACAATGTTTGTTTTTACTATTAGATTTCAGTTATAAATTCAAAAAAAACGTCTTCGGCAGACTTCGAACCTTTTATACTGAATCCAAATGTTTTAGAGCTAATAACATTGGACCATCACAAGTTATTGTTTTTTTTTCGACATTTTTAATTGTGTTTTATTTTAGCAAAAAAAGTGAGTCTAATAAGTTTACTTGTAGATATTCTTAAAATACGCAATTTAAAAAAAAATAAAAACTATAGTATTGTTGGTAATTTTATTAGCATAAGAATATAAACAAGTGTTGTAAGAACTGAATAAGTTTATAAAAAGAATCATTTTATTTTACACAAATGAAGGTTTATGCTAGATTCACTTAGAATGTTAGTTTGTGTTTACCTGGAAACTTTGCTGTCTTAAAGCTCTTTTAAAATAATTATTATCAATAAATGCTATAATACTAAATTATCTAGCCATCGTAAACTTGTAAATTAAACCTACATGAAATTTTTAAAGTGAAAATGTGTTTTTTGTTTTTTGAGATAAAGCTAAAATAATTTTTCAAATCTAGTAAACTGGAATCTTAATACCTAGACCACAATTAGATTTTTTCTTTTTTCTTTTACTTCTAATAAGTAGTTCATAAACATTATTTAAAGAACTTGAATTGTCAGAATCTTAATTGTCATGTCACAATTTTTTTTAAGGTGACCACTGTAATCAATTTTATCTACACCAGGGTTTTCTTTTAATAAGTTCTTTTAATAAAACCCCCTTTAAAGAATTAAAAACAACTATGGCCCCCTCCGTCAAGATTTTTAAGAAAACTACCATTATATACGCCTAAGACATTTATCTATTTTTTTATGCTTTTCATCATCAACTCCAGAGAAAAATTATAATAAAAAACTGAATACGTTGCTTAATTTTCAAATTATGGCCTGTGGCCCCGCTGTGGCTCTACTACTACTCACGCCCCCTTTTGCTGCTTATTTCTGTAATGGCCCACTCTTGGAAACCCTGCAAAACATGTTTACTTTTTATATTAGAAGAATGTGACACTTTTATATAAATCGTGTATAACTATCAAACTTTTGTTTTCTCATTCATTTAGTTCAAAACTTGCTTAAACTAATTTTTTAAAGCAGAAACATTGTTAAGGTTTAAATGATGTTTTATTAACAAATATTAGCAAATATTAGCTCATTTCTATCTTGTCATCACACGTAATAAGGTTCGTTAATGAAACGTGTTTGTGCAACTGTTGTTTATTTTACCTTTTTATATATTTTTTTTTTCGCTTCAAAGGGCTTATGTAATACAGAAAACAAATGTTTTTTAGAAAGTGTTAACAAAAAAGTTTTTTTTATGTTTTATGACACTTATAAACTACTAGTATGTGAAAGTAGTTTTGTTTTTATTTTTTTATTTCCTTTTTATAATTTAATTTTACCAGGTGTAGTTTAGTTTAAAGTTGGGAAAAAAAACATTAAAATATAAAATCTAAACACTATTGAAATTGCTAGAACAAATATAAACTCATGTAATATTTTGTCTAAATTAAGTATTTCATATGCTAACTAAAACTGAGTTCTTTAAAAATAACAATGCTAAATATATCTTGTATTACTTAGGGAAATTAAAAAATATATATCACTTTCCTATGCTAGTAGTAAAGTGAAAACTTTTAGGTTTCGAAAATTTCAGGTTTAATCTTTTTTTCTGAAAATAAAAACGATTTGCTTAATTATTTGTAGTAAAAAGCTATTAACTTTCATTAAGATACACAAAAACTTATATTAAACATTTAGGAGCATTTAAATTTTTTTTTTTTGAAGCCAAATTAGGTAAATAATTTTTGTTTGTTTACCGCTAAATTTAGTTTTAGCATTTTTGCTTAATGTTATCTTAGCTAAAATATATAATAAGTATAGCAATTTTTAGTACGACTTACTTCTAGTTTTAATTAAAATTGCTTAAGTACAAGTTCACAGCTTATAGCAGTATTTATGTTTGCTCAAAAAATAAATCTACCTAAGGCGTTTTATGTTAAATTTCTTAGAAAAACCACATTAAACCACTTTTAGTGTATTTGCTGAGTAAACAATTGTAAAGCTAGAATAGCACTTGTATTACTCCCATACACTGCAATAAAGTTGCTTCTCTTTTTTCAATTACACTGTTCATTTCAACCGCCACTCAAGCCAATCGATTTCCTTTATTAAAAAATAACACAGTTGGGCAACACATGGTAGTAAATTTGTGTTATTTTTGTTTTTTTATGTAGTATATAGCTGAAGAGTGTTACATTTTTTAGCAAATGTAGTTCTGTTTATAAAAGTTTGTTTGTAGATTACTCAAGTTATCATACTTTTTATATTGGTTTTAGTTAAAATGATAATACTTCGAAATGGTTTTAGTAGTTGTTTTAGAAGTATAACTTGTTGAAATTTATTTCCATCTGAGTTTAAATTATAAAGAGATAGAAAACAAGTTAAAGTAAACCATTTATTACAGAAAGTATTAGTTTTTGTTTTATTTCATGGTAAGTTTAAAATTTTATAAATTAATAGATTTATCAATACAAATATTTAAACATTTTGTACCTGATTAGAATATTTAAAAAAAACTTCTAGATATAACACATGATCATTTTTTTTTAATTTAAGTAAAAAGTTTTAAGTAGAAGGTATGTTTAGTCAAATGTATTTTCGTTCTTTTGTTTAAAATTTCTTTTTTTTTACTGCAAAAAATGTATTATTTTAAAATGTTTGACAATAAGTAAATTTAATTTTGTTTTCAAAACGATAATAGATGTTTTATACTAGAGCTTTATGATTAGGCTTAAATTTGATTAGTAAAATAAAACTTGAAACAGATTTTAATTTGGTTAACAGTACACAAAAACATATACATCAAAGTTTAGAAAAGACCTAAATAAGAAATGTGGTATAAAATGCTTTGTTTAGCTTTTATGATAATAATTACCAGTTTATGAAAATAACAGTAAAGTTCTAATTTGTTTATAAGCAACTTATATGTAAACTTTTAGAAATTTCATAAAATAGAACAGTTGTTTTATAGAAATACAAATAAATTTGATATATAAATCAGTATTTAGCTAACTTTTTGTTATTTTAATGTATATAAACAAATCTTCGTAGTTTCTGAGTTTAAAACTGAATACGTTCTTTTGTACTTTAAACATCTTTCAAAATATAATAATAAAAAGCAAACCAGTCCATAGCTTACATTTATTCGCTTTAAAATGTACTTAATTGTCTTGGATAGTTGGAAAAACGACGTATTTAAATGCTTGATTTATTTTACAACGCAACTTTATACATTTTAGTTTAACTATACTGCAATCGCTATATAAAAGTTTTTGTTTTATTAAAATTAATATTATACGTACTTACGAATCAGTAAGCCGCAACAATCTACTTGATAATACACGTCCTATATAGCTTAGAAGTAAAAAGAAGTTTAGCTAAAAAGTTATAAAAAGTAAAACAATGAGACCAGAATAAAAATCTAAGTAAAATGTCTTTATACACTAGCTGTTATGATCTAAGTTGTAGATGTCAATAGAATAATTTTTAAATTAAAAACTACTCCAAACTTATTTTTAAACAAAACTTGCATAGCATAGTGAATTATAATTTTCATTTGTTTTTCTATTGATTCCGTGCATTTAGCTTTTATGTAATTAATACTTTTATTCTTAGTATCATACAAAAGATATATTGAAAATACATAAAAGTAATTTTGTATAAAATCAAACAGGTAATAAATACATATTTTTATTATAACAAAGCAACAGAGATGCCTAAAAAGTTCCCTGATGGTAGCCCTGACAAGTTTCTTGAACACGTGATCGCGAATGCGGAGAAAGGAAACTTATCTGACGTCATAGCAACCATCGACGAGTACTGCTGGAACAAGGAGTGGCACATGAACGTTGGCGACGTCAAAGGAGAAATTCTCGATAAAATGATTGAAGAACAAGCTCCGAAGACTTTGCTGGTGAGAAAGTACATCTAAAACCTAGCTGTAGTCCGATAAATACCAAGTTATTTCAAAATAAGATTCTTCAATGTTACGTAGAAAGTATAAAAAATAAAGGAGTGAGTATGAGCTATGTAACTAGGAATATATAATGTTCTATATTTGTTTAGCTGGTAACATTTTTAAACGTTACGTTGAATCAATTCTTTCTTGAGCTAAAGTTCCGCTTTTTTTTAATAATAATATTTAAGTTTTATAATCCACATGAGTTGAGTAATAACAAATTGAAATAAAAGTAGAATTGAAAAATAAAATCAACAATGAAAACATTTAGTTGAAATAACAAAAGTTTGAGTGATATCCGACAGGATTACTTTTCTCTTTAGTATTTTATAAAAATAACTGTATATTGTACAAGTTTTTCGTAAAGGGATTTAATTTTTTCCGAATTTTAGCTAGTTAGCATGGACTTTGAGTTTAAAATTTGTTTTAACTTTCAATTGCTCGATCTTAAGTTGGTTTACATAGAGCTTAAGCAATTAACCAGTATAAATAAACATAATTAAATTACAACATAATTTCCTTAGTCGAGCCAATCGTAAAAAAGGTAACTGTTGCAAAACATTCATGTAATAAAAAGATTTAATTTTTTTTTATACTCTTTTTAAAAAAGATATAATCACCATCAACAACTATTAACAAACTAATACTACTATCAATATCATTAAAACTTCCAGAAAGAAATTAATATACTACAAAGTTTAAATATAATAACCACTCCCAGGAACTGGGAACGTATCTGGGTTACAGCGGTCTGCGAACGGTGCGAAAGATGCCCTCCGACGCCACCCTGTGGACGGCCGAAGTGAACCCGAAGCACGCGGAGATCGCCAGGCAGGTGTTCGCGCACGCCGGGGTGTCCGGCAGGGTGAACGTGGTGGAGGGCGACTCGGGGGAGGTGATCAAGGGGATGAAGGGTCAAGGGGTGGACAAGTTCGACTTCGTGTTCATCGACCACTGGAAGAACTTGTACAAGCGGGACCTGATCTTGCTGGAGGAGGAGGGTCTGCTGAGGAAGGGGTGCGTCGTCGCTGCTGACAACGTCGTTTATCCGGGTTACTTTTAAGTTTTTACAATAGAGTTATGTCAAACACTATATGCTGAGTTTGAGTTTTTTGTTAGTGCAACTGAGTGAGGTAGAAACAAAGTTTTACAATTTTTAATATTTTTGCTTAGCTGTACATTTGTCCTATACAGTAACCTCTCGGATCTTTACGCACTCTCGTTTAGTTACGCGTTTCAAAATTCTATAAAATTCAGAAAATAAAAATTTTAATTTTTTTAATATTGCACAAATACGTTTAATGTATATTTTTAAATTAAAATATGTTTTTGAATGCTAACACACCTCTCTATATCTTTAGACTTTGTAAATTTATGTTCTTTCACTAATTAATAAACATTTAGTTATACCTCAGAATATCAGAAATTTTGTTAACAATAAGAGATTAAATCGAAATTCTGAAATAAACAAGACTGAGTTTAATAATGAAAGTATAATAAAATAGTTAGAGTTTAAAACACAAAGAAATAATACAGCAGTCTTGCCCTATATATTAATAAACACCATTTTATAATTGTAAAGAAATTCTTAATTATAAATTGAATTTGTAAGTAGAATACAATATAAATGTCACATATAAATAGAGATAAATATAATTTCTACTTATTATTAAAATAGTAAAATTATTTCTACTCGTATTATTATTATTTTATAGAAATTCAAATCCTTTTTTTTAATATATGTATAGTTTTATCTGTTGTTTTCATATTTATAAATGAAGTAAACAAATAGTTATAAGAGGGAAAGTGCCCAGTCTGCTTTTAATTGAAGCAATATTAAAAAACAGCGATTGTAGTGTGTATATTTGGTACCTCTCGTTTTTTTACGATCTCTCATATCTTTACGCACTTTTTCTGTGGACACAATGTGCGTAAATAAGCGAGAGGTTACTGTAATTGCTTTTTGAATAAAAAAATGCATATGCTGATTTTCTAACACAAAAAACATATGTAAACACTCGTTCATTTTATTAAAAACAAGTCTAAAAAAGCTTTTATTAATAATTTATTTTTTTTTTTTTGCTTGTTATTTTTATTTTTTACTATGTGATTTTTTCTTGTTTTGATAAACATTTTTTTTTGTTGCATAGTAAATATATTGAAGCGAAAAAATAAAACGATGGTTTGTGTGTACCAGTGCTTATCAAAACTAAAAGTTTACGCGCCAGTTTCAGCTTTGTGCTTCATAAACTTGTTTAAACAAACAAACATGATTTGTATTTTTAGCTTCACTGTATGTTTAGGTAAAAAATGCGAAATCATTGAACTAAGTGTAGACAGTTTTTTTTTTTTTCAAACTTTGTTATAATTTAATTAAAAGATATTTTTTAGTATAGTACTTTTAAGTAAAACAAGTAACGTTTGTAAAAAACATCCATATTTTTAAGTTTATTATCAAACTTGTTTCAAAAGAAAATAATTAAATGTACTTAATAAAACAAAAAGATTATTCAACTGTTTACATTTAATCAACAGGTGCTCCGGAGTACTTAGAATACGTTCGAAACAATCCAAAGTACAAATGTGAGAACTTTCCTTCTAAGTTAGAATATTCAAAAGATCAAGAAGACGCTATTGAAAAATCAACTTATCTTGTTGATTAAATACTGCTGCTACAAAAACATCTACGATTAATAAAATATCGACAATTTAATAACCGTAATTTTTTGCTAAATTTTTGATATGCATTTAACTTTTATAATTAAACAAGTTATCTTCTTTTTTGTGTTCTGTTGTCGGTTGAAATTTTCTTAAAGCAGTAAATTTGTTTAATAGAACTTTGTTTGTTATCTATTTTATTTATTGATGTGAAGTTAGTTATAATACGAATGTAATTTAAAAGTAAATTCATCTACCGAGTAGCTCAAATAAAGCTCTTGTTTGTATTTGTCAAGCAAGTTTGATTTTTCTAATCACAAATCCTAAAAGATTTTGAAGCTTTTAAACACATAACAAATTCCATTAATACCGAGATATAGTTTTAACTAATTTAAAGGTTAGTCAAGTTTAAAAAAAAAGAAGTTGGTGTTTGCGCTTTTATACATTATATACGTTGAAACTAATTGATTCTCGATATTGAATTATAAGTATTACTATTAAGTCAAAATTATAATGTCGAAACAGAACAAACCTCAATTTTGTTATACATATATTTTACTTTCTCTTTATTTTATCTTGTTTAAATAACACATTGTTCGTAAGAAACCTTCTATGTTTGCATTTGTTCGGCGATTCGCTTTTAATTTCATTTAAGGCGTAGCAAAATGAATTACATAAGTAGTTTAAAAGCTTAACAGTGTTTCATATTTAAATAATTTCAATTTATGTTTTGGTTATTTAATTGTTGTTAATAGTACTTTTAGCACTTTATCATTTCTAAGCGCTTAGTTGAAATTAGAAAAGTACTTGATAATGGTTCTGCGTTTTATCCCGATAACTCGACATTGTAATTTGAAAATGATTATCGTTTCTACATAGCGTAAAAACTAATATACAAATCATTCGATATTTAAAAGATTTAAATCACGTTAAAAATTTCTGTCCCCTTTGTGGAGACAAACAACATATACTAAAACTATGCTTTGACATTAAAACATTTTTAGAAGTTGTAAACTAATGCTAAATAGTTTATAAATATTTTAAACCTTTAAAAGTGAATGCTTAAACAAATTATCATTTTTAAAACTTTTTACATGTTGATAATCGGTAGTTTTATAGAATTTTATGAGTTTATTTTATTTTAGTTCTTTGAATATCTTAAATAAATTAATAGTTTGAGATTTCTCTACAAGTTGAAACAATACAAGTTTTTATAATCTAATGATTGCTAATACATTGAGGAAAATGAATTCAAAAACAATTGCATAGTAAAACAACAAAAATCAATAACATAAACGTATAAAAACTAGCGCACTCATGAAAACAGTTAGAACGATTAATGTAATATCTGTAATATTTTATATTAGTATACAACTTAAGAATCTTATTGTTTGACAAAAGTATCTTTTAAACTTACAGTAGATCACAAAAAACATAATACAATATTTTTTTTTTCTGTTAATACAGTAAAAGAATAAGACTAGATTTATACATAAAAGTAAGTTTAATCTGAAGAAAAGTACACAGCTTTTATAAAAATCCTGATTCAAGTTTTAAACAAATTAGTAGCCCGAGTAATCAAAGTATGTATCAGTGTTTGCATCAGTATATGTATCAGTGTTTGCATCAGTGTATGTATCAGTATTTGCATAAGTATATGTACCAGTGTTTGCATCAGTATATGTACCAGTATTTGCATTGGTGTTTGTATCAGTATTTGTTTGTGCTGCTTCACACCAATCGTATTGAGCTCGTGAATTTCCACTTGCCCTCTCAGCTACCTCTATTTCATATTTTATTTTAAATTCAGATAAATAAACTTATTAGTTATAAATTTGTAAATATTTATTATCTACACATACCACAAAAATTTAATAATTGAGAGTACATATTTATAAAATCAGCCAATAATAAAACAGCTGTAAAACTAGGTACAATTTTCAAACAGCTATTAGCATGTGACATGTATTACACCCAAAGTTACTCACCGAGGTTGGTAAACTTCAGGTTGTCCAGGTAGACATCGTTACTGGCGGCAAACACCTCGGACGGCCTGAAGTCCAGCTGGAAAGGGACGTCTACCGTGCTGAAGTCCACCGGCGCCTGCTGCCACGAATCGCCCTGACACCCGTCCCTCGACCACAGCTTGTAGTGGGACATGACGTTCTGGTCCCATCCTTAACTAAACTTTGGTATTTAGTAGCCTTATCGAAACCTTTTAAAAAAATAATCGAAGAAAATATTGATGCAACAAGCATGTTTCAAAAAGTATCTAGACAACGGAAAGCAACAAAATAAACCTTGGTGTAATAAACAATCATTTGTGACAGAAATTTTTAAGCAAAATTGAAGCATTTTAAATTAATTAAAGCCATTATATAACAACAAGCATGACTGTATCAAATACGCTTAAATACTGTTTATTTTTTTCAAATATAAACAATAACAGAATGTTTATCAATTAAGTAAGAAGCTAGAGCTACAATTATAAGACTATAAGTAGTTTTTCAAGATTAGCAGCTTAATTGTGAAGTAAGGAGAGCATATATATATAAAAGATATATATAAGGACATACATAAGGAGCATATATATAAGGAGTATAAATAAACAAGATTTGTTGAAAGTTTCTATTTTTTAAATATTTTTTATTTATTGAAATGCAATTCTTATCATATAATTTTGCATTGATTAACTTTAAGTTAAAACTTTTAAGCTTATCAAGTTGAAGCAATTCTTTTCAATATGTTATAATATTAAATGTTTAGCTTTAATAAACCTTTTCAAGACCAGTTTGTTAATCAATTTTTCTGAGAAAGATTTTCTTGGTAGATTTAAACAAACTTATTTCTAAACGCTTTGTAATTAAATTACTTTATACTATTTATGGTAATTTTGTTGAATGTTTTACACTAAATCACCGTTTTTGTTTAAACTTAGTAAAAGACAAAACTGTTTTTCTTTTTTAAATATCTTAACATTTATTTATTTCACTTAAGACTAAACAATTGTTTATTTTGTTAAACACGTGTAAATAAAACTAAAATTATAACTCATTTAAATAAGCAAAAATTGGCTGAAAAATATATTTAAAACCATTTAAACGTTGTGTCAAATACTTATTTTTTTCTTTTTATCAAGTATTCATTTTAATTTTGAGATGTAGGTGTGGCTTATTCAGTTTAGAACTCTTTTACATTGAACCTTACAACAGTTTTATAAAATAATTAAAACTGGTTTAATAAATTCTGCAAAAAATATATCAACTTTTTTCGTTGAAACACGTTACTGTATTTATTTCACTATATAAATAATTTAATTAATTAAAAAAGAGTTTAAAACTTTTCATTGTGTTATTTTCTGCAACGCAGTGTTCAATTCTTATGTGAAGATATTTTATTAATTTCTAGAGCACTTTTTACTTAATTCTAACCTCTTGAATTACCTTATACATACATTGTTAATTACAAACATTTTTGTTTAAATTTGTACAATTTTTAAAGTCACTATCCCTTTTGTAAATATCAGAACTGGATAAGATTTAGAAAATTTTTAAATGGTTTTACTACAACTGCTAAAAGACATACGAGTCCTAAATCATTTTTTATGTCAGGAAAAAGTTATAACTTGATAGAATAGAATTTTAGTAAACACTTACTCATGAATAAAAGATAAAAGGTTTTGGTTAGGGCACATAGTAAAACAAAACGTTAAGTGATTATAGTATTGTACGCTTAATACTTAATTTATCAAAAATGCTGTTGAAATCATTTTCAAAAAAGATGTGTGTAAATACAATGCGTATAACACAATCAACAATGTAATGTAATAGCTACATTAGCTTAATCAGTATTTGACTTAATTTAAAAAAGTAGTTTGCAGTTATTGCTAATCAAAAAACTTTTTTTTTTGTGACTTTTAAACAGTAGGTGAATTATTGTTTCTATACAACACAACGTTGAAAATTTCAAAAACTATTTGTTTTGTCATTGTATAATCAACTTTTAACTTTTGGTTTCACAAATTTATGCTCTAAGAGTGTTCTTCTCGATTTTTAGGGACAAAACTTGTACATAACCTATAAACGAACTTTTATTGGATGATAGGTAGATAGGTAAAAAGATAAGGCTTGATTGCAAGTAAAACAGTAAGTAAATAGAATACTTGAAGTAAGTGCAATTGAAGTTGTTTAGAAAATATACCTAATGTTTCAAAATAACGAGTTTTTTAATGGCATGTCTGGAAACCTTTCATAAAAATACACAAGGTTTGTTTACTTAATTTATATACATACCTTTATCCGTTTAAAAGAAACTTTAAGCTAGATCGAGTTTTGTAAGAAGCGTTAGTTATAAATACTTTCCATAAAGAAAGTAATTAAGAAAATATAAATTTTAAACAAGTTATTTAAAACAACGAGTGTCCAATTGCTGAAAAAGTTAGCTCATTTACCTGAAGTCCAGAGCTTTTAAGCAAACATTTTTATTGTTTCTTTAGAATTTTATAAAGTACATTAAGATGCTAGTTTTTATAATGATTTTGTAACTAACCTTATCTTAACCTAAAAATTAAAATATTACCCTTCCTTTACGAAAGCGTTATTCACTAAACACTTTCGACTTAAACAATGAGAGTTAATTTACTAAAAATATTTCAGGTGAATATTTTTATGTGAACCGGTTTAATGTAGCAGCAATGGTACTTTATATTGCATGAAATGCAGCACTTGAAAGCATTCAATCTTGTAACATGTGCAAGTATTATATTAATAACTTCCATTGTTTTAACTCTAAAAAAAAATTAAACTTTTTATTCGAGTTCTATTTTAACTTATAAAGCATGTTTTAATAATCTTCTACAATTTTAAAGAATTTATAAAGTTAGAACTTCGCTAAAAGACTTTAACGTCTAGTTAGAAGTTGTACAAAATCAACTTTTATAAAAACATAAAACACTAAAACCTGGAAGGTGCTATTTATTCTGTTAAACTACTATTAAAATTTTAAGATAGTGTTTTAGTGACAATAATTATAATTTTTTTTTTTTACTAGACGCCTAAATAAATAACAAATGTTTTAGTTTACTACACCAACGACTACCATACAATGCTGCAAAGTTAAATGCGTTAATATCAACATATACACTGAATTATTACTTTTTTCGTTTGTTTTACTAAACAAACACATTTATCATTTCTACTATTTTAAATGAGTTGATCCTTATTGAAATAACTTAGCTGGGTAATAATTATTACTTTAATGGCAAAAATGTATTAATTCTTTTGTAAAGACATTCTTATTTTATATTAAAAATGTAAGTTATTGTACAACATTTTATCAATTTCAAGCACTAGTAAATTTGAATATACATTTTGTACATGGAAAAAGTTCATCTCATTATAAGTCTTAAAATTAAAATTTCTCTTGTTTTTAAATTTTTTTTTTGTAGTAGTCAACGTTAATTGTAGTAATGACAGTAAAAGTACTGTTTTCTCGATAGTTACAAAACTAATTAAATATTGTTTCACGAAAGTTTTGACTTTAAGAAAACTTGAGAAGTGTAAAGAGAAATACTAACAAACAAAATGCACATTCACTATTTCGAGCTTAAACTTGATTTTTATTAACAAAGTTGTTCTAGAATACTTGTTTAAGACTACACAACGTACAAAAATGTTGATGCTGTAAACGTTAAGTAGGCATTAGCAAAAGTAGATTTTTTCATTCGAGCTAAAACCTAGATGTTTCAAAATTAGTTCTCAAATTATCATGAACACTAAACGGATAAGCTATTTAAAAATTTTTTTATTATCGTTGACTTATTTTGTCAGTTTAATGACTAAAACTGTCACCAAATGATATTCAAACACACTCGTAAGTTACTTCAATACGAAATGAACTTAATTCATAAAGTACACAAAAACATATTATAGAAAATAACTGTGTTTTCCTAAAATTTAATTAACATGTGATATACACCTTAAAAATAGAGTCTCGTAATATAACATATGAGACCATATAAAAGTTGATTAAACGAAAAATTATTTTGAACAGATTTGCGACAAAATACATTCGGTCTTTTTTATGTGAAGTAAAGTACTGGGTTTTTAAACTATTTTGTGCTACTACATTGTGATATTTAATACAAGGAAAAATAATCTTTATTAAACTTAAACAATAACTAGATATTATTTTGTATAAACTACGCTTCTTATAGTTTAAATGTATTTTTTAAACTATAATATAAAAACTTATTAATTAACAAGACTAGAAAATCTACTTTAAAACATTTTTTTCGTTATGAAAGTAATCTAGAGAACTTAGTTTTAATTTTTACTCAATTATCTGCAGAATAAAGGCTTCAAGCATATTTATATGTTCCAAAAGACATCCTTTTTAAGTGTTATCTAATTTGCTAAATCTAGATTAAAAGAATCTTAAACACCTGTGGTTGATGTTTTACTACTTTTTATTATAATTAAAAGCAGTTTTGTTTGTTTATTTTTAGTTGTATACTTAAGGTTTTGTTGAACATATTTAAAAACTGCCGCACGTTGCCAATACCTCTAGTTTTCTCAAAGTGCTTATAAACTTTTATGTCGCATATTTGCAAAAAAAGCCACCAGTTTTGTCTTAAGAAAAAAGCATAGTAACTTGTTAGCTAAACTAATACTATTTAAACACAACACGCTTTTTAATTTTTTGTTTTTTAATACATCACACTTTTATTTATAAATCATAAATCAGTTCTTAGCTTTAAACGTTTAAGACATAGTTTCAAGAAGTACTTATATTAGTATCAATAAAAAAACTTGTCTAAGTTGTAAAAAAAAAATTGAAATGATTTTCCTATTTAGACGTTATAACATACCACACCAAGACAAATATCAAACATTGCTTAAAATTAATTGCTTTTTTTATAACGTAAATTTAATTTTCGCATTTTAAATCTAATATAAAAAATAATTCTAAATGTTAAATTGTTTCCAAAGCAACACAAGTTACATAAAACTTTAAACCTTCGAACATGAAACGCTCATTTGTAGGTGAAGGCGTGCAAATAGTCAATCCTGATGACCATCTCGTCCTTCGTCGGTTCCGCATCACTGAACACGTGAGCCAGGTCGCCGATCGTTCCGTTCGTCAGATCTTCGCTCAGCGGAAAGAAGACACCGCCCAGCTCGAACGAGCAGTCGACGTGCTGCGACGTCAAACCGCCAACGTTCAGGTGCTTGGTGCAGCCGTTGAGGATTTTCAAGCAGTATCTTCTCGCGGTGTAATTTTCAAACTTGTACCAGTTGGCAGCTTCTCGGGTGAAGAAACGTTTGTGGCACCTGCCTCTTCGGAGTGTAGTGAAACAAACTTCAAACTTGAGTACGAGAGGACCCATTGCGCTTTAGTGTGGTTAACAAAAACTGTGATAATATTCTGTGGTTTACACATTTAATAAATAATCATTTTGATAACAAAAGAAAGCTATGTTTTTATAGCCAATGATTGATAGAACAAGTGGAATCGACGAAATTAATGTTTTTATTTTACACTTATCAAATAATTTCAAAGTTTTAATTATTTTTAATTTTAATTAATTTTTCTAAAATTAAACAGTGACACAACAAAACTTAGGAAACCTTATTAAAATTCTATTAAAATTCTATTAAAAAAAGTAAAAAAAAAAAAAAAGATGAATTGAGTTGTTATTTTATGTTATGTCTAGTTTTAAAAAAATTCTAGTATAAAGAATTCTTTATATTCAACATTAAACAAATAATATAATGTTCATACATATTTACCTGTAATTGGTATTTGTTTTTAATTTAAATTATATTTGATAAATAAATTTTATTTATATAGTTTATTACTTTTTACACTTACTATATTATCAGACTAATTTTTTACAATTTAAAAAGTATAGCTGCACATGTTCTAAAACATAATCGTACTTGTGATTTTAAAAAGCTTATTTTTGTGAGTTGTAAAACTTAATTGATTATATTTATTGTACATTATAACATTATAAATTACAACTTTAATTATTAATTAGCTGTGCCTCACTCAAACAAACTAAATTAAGAGAAATTAAATGTTAATAACCTGTAATTAATATTAATCTAGTACTTTAGAATTTTATATTGTTCTTTCGCCTGGCATTTTTATCAGTCTTTTTCAAGTAACTTTAAATAACCAAATTGGTGTCCAGTTAAAATTTATATGAAGGCCGTCTATTTGTATAACTTTACATAACTTTATATGTACAGTTATGCAAAAGTAATCTTTTTGTTAAGTCTACTAAAATAGCAGTTCTCCACTTTAAGTAAAACTTTTCTAAAATATTTTGTTGCTTTAAAAATATTCTGACAAATTTTTCTATATTCTTTTTATAGATATAAATAGTTTGGCTTGAACATCGTTGTTCGATATAAAAACTTTTAGATAACAACAGTTATTAGCTTAATTAAAAATGTAAAATGAAAAATATGTTAGCCATGAATAATCGAATGTCTTGAGTTGTAAAACTTAATAGTTTTTTTATAGTACAAAAAGGATGTTAAAACTTTTAAGTTAACTTTTTTATAATTATTAATAATTAAAAAATAGTTTATGTACATTTCAAAAACATTTAAAAAAATTTTTCACGTGAAATACTTTGTTCAAAAAAAAACCGGTGTTTAATTTTTTTTTACTTAATACTTTTCTAAAATAGTTGTGTTTTGCATTGAAATAACGAGTTTTCAAAACAGATACAGTTTTTGTTATATTTTTTGTCAAAACTTTTGTCGATAAAGTCAAAATGTTGTTGCTTAAAAGTACTGTAAAGTGCTGAAACATTCGTTGAGCCAAAAATCATCATAACTTCACAAATAATGTATACAAAACAGAGTTGTTGTTTATTGTTAAAAAAACTGAATACTTAAGTAACTGATTTGAAAGATTTTTTAGTTTAATTAAAATACTTTTATTTTAAAACTTAACATTATTAAAGATTAGTTCGATTTATTTTAAAAAGAATAAGTATGTATATACGATATAAAATTGCATTGTATTGTACTTGTAACTTTTTGATTCAAATTAAATAAGTAAGTTAGCGGTGGATATTTATTATAAGTAGTAATACATATATCTAATTCTTTATTATGTTATTTACTTTTCTTCGCTGTTAACTAAGTAGTTTTTAAATAAAAATATTTTTTAAAATTGCAACATTAAAAAAAAAATTCATAGTTGAATAAGCTGACAATAGTTTTGCTCAAAAAAAACATGTTAAACCTATGCACTAAATAAAATGTAATTTTTACCAATACTTTCAGTCACAAAAACTAAATATTCTTTTTATTGATTATTTGTTATCTAATGTTACGCCAATTAGTTTGTACAGCAATACAAGCAACCGTGTTTGCAAACACATTTTAATTTTCTTTTTTATGTTTTTTTATTATAACTTTTAGTACGAGTATAGTTAACTTATACCAGTGGGTACCAAGCTAATCAAATTTGGCACTTACTTAATCGCAAAAAAAAAGTTCTCCCCATTTTGCTTTTCATCAAAGAAATCTAGTACAAGCTTCAAAAATATCCGTAAAAACACTTAAGACTTTCTTGTGTTTTCTGTTTCTAGAACTTCAGAGCATCTAGTATAAGTTTTTAATTTTAAATCAATTTTCCAAAAAAGATTTGTTACACCCCAAAAGTTTCGTGCAACCCAAAGTATTCTTAGCCCAGACTAGTGACTCCCGAAGTATACTTCGACTTATACTATCAAATCTTGTTCGAGTCTCTACATGCGGTTATATCAATTTCAATTTTAGCTGTAACGACTAATAAAAAAATAAGTTAATAAAACGTTGGGTTATATTAAAATAAACTTTTCAGAAACACTTTTAATTGGTAAGGGTTATTAACTTCGGGAACAACCGATAATACAGTTGTTGTAATGTTCCAAAGGAAGGAAAACTTGTTGACGGTTGTCTACTAGGTATTTTAAAACAGTATAAGATACAGTTTCTACTTATATTTTGTTCAAGAAAAGCTATAAAAATTAACAATCATGAAATAATGGGAAGTTCTTAATCATTTAGTCATAGTTTGATATGTTATGTCTTGTAAGTTTAAAATTTAATAAAAACTGAAGTTTTGACAAAGGTTGCTTAATTTAATCTCAATGGTGTTTTTAATAGCTTTAATAATTTTATCAAAAAACTCGACTTCACTTTTTTAGTATTATTCACTAATAGAAATATGTTTCATTAAGTTCTTTCTGTTCCAAACTATTTTATTTTAGCGATATTAATGAAAACCTATGAATTACAAGAAGCTCATTAGTAAGCAATATCTAGTTTCAAAACTCCTATTGTAAAAAAAAATAAGAATAAAACTCTAGTTCAGTGCTTCTGAAATGGGGTTCCGCGGAACCCTAGGGTTCCGCGACGCCTCTCAGGGGTTCCGCAAAGCCTTTCGAAATTTAAAAAAAGAAATTTGAAAGAAAAAAAAATAAATCATAAAACTTCAAAAAAAATGGAACACATAAAATGGAAAACATATATAATTATAGCATCCATTGATCTGCTTAGTGTGTATCTAGGGGTAGGACTTTTAATGGGTATTCAATGGGTATTTAATGGGTAATTAATGGATAAAATTTGGCAACAAAACATCTTCCTTCTTGTTTACAAGAAGTTCTCTCAGCGTCGATTAAAACTGTTAATTTTATAAAGAAAAGTGACACAAAGACCAGATGTTTTAAAGACCTATGTGAAAGTTTAGATGCTGACCATCTGCGACTTCTTTAAATGAAGTTCGCTGGCTGTCGAAGGGACGGACACTAGTTCGTCTCGATGAATTAAAGAATCAGGTGTTCACCTTTCTTAAAGAAAAAGGCTCAGAATTAGTGAAGTTCTTTGAAGATGATGTTTTTTTGGCCAGGCTAGCTTATCTCACTGATATTTTTGAAGAATTGAACGCTTTGAACTTAAGCATGCAAGGGAAGCAAAATTCCATTTTTGTCATGACAGACAAGATTAAGGCGTTTAAAAATAGAATTACATTTTGGAAGAAAAAGGTTAGCAATGGTAATTTTGCGATGTTTCACCGGTTTTATGAGGCCCATGAAAAATGCATAGAATTCAAATTCTCTGACGAATTATACAACCACCTTGATCTTTTGTCTATAAAGTTTCAACATTATTTTTCTGAAGATGTTCGCATTGGAAGTTTGTGGATTTTGAATCCTTTTATGTGTGATATTGCTTTAGAAGAAGTGAATCTTCCTACAGATACAGAAAACAAATTGCTGCAACTATCTGAAGATAGTAATTTAAAATTGATTTTCAAATGTAAGGAGATTTTAGATTTTTGTATATGTGCAATTTCAGAGTACCCCGTCTTAGCAAAGCGTGCAGTAAAGTTTCTTTTACCATTCACCACCAACTTATCTTTGCGAGTCCGGCTTTTCGCATGTAACAAACATTAAAACGAAGCAAAGGAACTGTATGCTGACTCCAACCTTATCTGCCTGTCTCCTTCTCAGTCTATCCAAAATCAAACCGCGCATTGACATGCATGTTGCTTAGAGACAAGTTCAAGTTTCGTACTAAATGTTTTTTTTTTAATTTTTCGTTAGGTATTTTACCCGTTTATTACAGTAATCTGTGAATTCGATTAGGTTCATGTTCATCTCGTTATTGTTTGTAGCTCTCATTTTGTTTTTATTATGCAAGGAAAGATTTTTATGACATTGCGATTAATCATGTTTGTTTTCGTTTATTTAATATAGAATCATAAAATACCTATTGCCTCTGGCGCACTTTGAGTTTGACTCGACTTAATACTATTACAATTGGTATGATTTCTAACAATGATATAGTTTTGCTAAAAGAATTTTTTTTATTGAAATTCTTTTGTTTTTTGCAGGAAATACTATATTAAACATTTTATGTAAAATTAAACTAGGGGTTCCGCGGAAAAGTTGAACTTTTTAAAAGGGTTCCGCCACTAGAAAAAGGTTCAGAAGCACTGCTCTAGTTTAACATACTAATGATAATCAGTAAGTAAAAATAATGAGTTGTCAATATTTTTTTTTTCACAAAGGTGGTGCTCGCATAGATATAATTGGAAAAACATGGATAAAAACGAGGTTAAAGATCGAGCTGCACTTAAACTTCATTATAACAAAAATCATCCAACTATATTTAAAGAATTTGAAAATGCTTTCACAATAACTTTTTTGGACAGCTCAGAAGATCAAACAGAAATAGATTTTTTAGAAAGCAAATGGACAAATAAACTACAAGCTAAAATTTATATAAACAAAACAATACTACCTTTTTACAGATAAACAATCAAACTAAAAAAAAATTTAATATTTTCAGTTTACTTAAATTTATTTTAGTTTTTTAAAATTTGTATCTTAATCTTTACTAAATAATTTAAGTACTCCTTTTTTATTTAAACCTTTTTTCTAAACTTTCAATTAGTACGTAAAGAAGTTACTTTATTTCAAGAAAACTAATTCAAGTGGTATAAAATGTTATTATTTTTTACTTAAAATTAAAGATGAATGTTACGTCGCTATATTGTATGTTTTCACTTTTTTATACTAAACTAAAAATGCTCTGTTCATAATTCTTATATCTACTTGAAAATAACTTTTTGAAACTAGTCGTAGATTTTTTTAAGCAAAAATATTGCAGATTTCTTTTAAAAATTTTTGAAGTACAACTTCCTAAATAATTAACTACGATCAAGAAAAAAATAAATCCAATAAAGAAAAGTATACTGTGCTGGAAAGATTTAAGGTAATTTTAAAATTAGTTTGTATTCTGTTGTCAATATTTTGAAACATTTTATTATTTATTTTTATATTTACTTCTTCTTGAAGACTACCTTTTGTTAATTTACTCTAAGCTTTGTTGTTTTACATATCAAAATTATTTACATATCTTGTTAATAATTACGAAGTTGAACAAAGGTACAAATTCAGTCTTACGACAAAGAAAAACAAGTTTTCAGTTCTCAAACAAAGTAACGTAATTATTTGTTTATTTTTACAATAATAATGTTAACTGAAGTTTCAAACACGACATAAAAAAAGCTTAATTGTTTGTAAACATAAACTTATTTAGTTTGATTTTGTACTGTACATTTGCTAAACTAACAACAATACTATGTTTAATTCGATACATTTTTTTTTTTAAATGAGTGCGTTCCTTTGTTCTGTATGCATACCAATAGACCTTTTAAAGATTATTAAGTATGTGTTTTTTCTTAGGGTTAGTAGATAATTTTGTTATACATTATCTCCTTTAGATTTTTAAAAACAATAATTATTATAATTATGTTTAAAGTTTAAAAGTTTTAAAACTTCAAAATTTTTGAAAATAATTATAATGAATTTAAATATATAAATTTAGGTAGCGAAGTATAGTGTGTTCTTCAGACCTTATCATTTTACTTGTCAGTTATTAAATTCAAATTGCATAAACAAAGATCACTAACAAAAACTACTTTGCAAAAAAGTATTAGCCTTAAAACTTTACTGAATACTGATCAGTAGGCCAACTGGAAACATCAAAAAAATGGGAACTTATCTTTTAAAATTTGTGGGTAGAAAGCTAAGGTTCTAACGCATTTATTGTTTTATACTAGACAAAACAAATCATGTATAACAAAAGTTATGTCAGCTGGCACAAGGCAACTTGAAGGTGTTTTGTTTAGTTAAAGTTTCAATATCTTAAAAAATCAAAAATAAACAACTAAATAAAAAAATACTTAAACACAAAAAAAAGTTATTTTTTTCAGAGTTTACAATAGATATTTTCAAGAATTGTTTATTAAATAAAAGAAACCTTTAAATATTTTTTAACTTTTCTTTTTTAAAAAAAGTTAAAAAACAAAAAAAAAAGTATCTTATTCATGAAGTTTTATCGACATTATATTAAAAATTTTAATATAACAATATATTGGTAACATGGACCATATATGTTATATAATTTAAAATTATCAGATTTAGAACATTAAAAACCCAAGAAAAAAAACCTTAAACAAACGCTGTAATAGCGTTTAAAAAATTAAAAACAAAAAAATAGTCTATAAAATTATATTAGTTGTAACAGTTTTATTAAAATGGTAACACTAAATTACGTATTATAAGTAAAAGTAGTTAAATAGCGAAAATATTGTAGTAACTTTAATTAGTTTTATTAACATTATTTTTCAGAAAACGTAAAACATCGCTTGATCGCGGAAGAAGAGATGAAAAAAATGTTGACCAGCAGTGAGTTACAGTTCATTGGTTGGAACATTTAATGCATGTTTGTTGAGTTATTAATCTTTACGCAAAACATTAGAAAACACATCTATTGTGTGTATTGATTTTTTATGATAGAATCAAAAAAAGTATAAAAGTTTAAAAATGTCAGAAACATCAGTGGTATGATTTTGTAATAGATAGAAATTTGAAACTTTCTTATGCTTTTCTGTAAAGTTTGAATAGTTTAAGTAGTTTTTAATGTTACATTTGTAAACTTTCGACGAGTTTATTTGTTTTGATACCTATCTTGTCGTATTGTAAATTAAAATACCATTTCCTCTTATACAGTACAAATTCACACATAATGATCAGTAGTTGATAACTTTAAGTCTTTTGTTTTAATTTATTAAAGTTTACAAACTTTTATGACGACAAAAATATTATATAAACCAAAAAAAACACGTTTGCAACAAACTTTATTACTAAAGTAATTTTTTAATTTTTGCTGTTTGATTTTTATAAACTTAAAAATTAATCATTTGGTTTAAATGTTAAATGGTTATGCTTTGTTGAAATTTGTACAAAATATTAAGATGTAAATGTTTAATTAAGATTTTTATTATTTCAGTAGTTTGTTTATACGACAATATATTATACGTTCTTTAAAATATTTGTTAAGTTTAGTAAAAATAATTTGAGTTTTATTTATCAAGAAGTTTTTAATATCTTATAATCTAACTTCTTTCTATCTCCGGTGCCCAATACAATGCTAACCCCTTTGTTCAGACAGTGAACTGTTAAACTTTTAGTGAGAACAAAATTATTGTAAAAAAAAACAATATTATTTCTGCTGTTTTTGACCTGAACAAATGCACGCTTTTTATTTTACAAGTACATCGTTTTATTAAAAACATTTTCAAGTGAAAAACGGCTTATTCAAATAAAATGTTATTATAAGTAAATGTATTCTATTTGGATAAACCGTTTTTCACTTAAAAATGTTTTTAATGAAACGAAGTACTTGTTAAATAAAAACCGTGTATTTGTTCAAGTCGAAGACAGTAGAAATAATATTTTTTTATTACAATAAAGAAGTTTTCAAAACTTCGTTTAATTTTCCATTCTTATCTGGCAGAGAAACAACTCAACCCATTTTGTTTTTTATACGAAAGAAACAGTTTATAAATTTCTTTTATGATCTTTTTTTATTTTTTTATTAACATTTTCATGAAGGTTTAATTTTTCTTTATAAACTTAACGAACTTAATGTTAAATAATTTAGTTTATAACATTTATTTATTCTAATCTACTTATAAAAAAGTTTTTTATGCCAGAATTAGTTATCAAACATTTTTAGTACTTCTAAATTGATTTCGTTGTAAATTATTAGCAAGTATGCGTGTAGAAGTATACTGTTTTCCAAAAATAACTTGGTTTCTTTATACAAAAAATTAAAATTCATTATTATACTTTTAGCGTTTATGTGAAACTAAAACTATTTTAACTATTTCCAAAAATAAATCTACAGAAATTTTAGATATAATTCGTAAATCGAATAGTTACTTAGTTGCTGTTTTACCATAGTCGTAAGTTGTCTTTAGCTATTTTTGGTCGATTTTTATAAATTTTATGTGCTTTAGTTCAAAGATTTTTTCGCAGTATGTCTTGTACTCTTTGGTCGAAGCATTTTAGATTTTAGGCTACCTTTTTATGCGATTAAAAAAGACTAATAACAACAAGGCGTTTAAATCGTATTCATGATAGTTTAACAATGACCGATTTTAAAATTTAATACTTTTTAGTTTTTGTTTGAAAAACTGTTAGCTTATTTATTTAAAACTTCAAAAACATTTAATATTTCATAACATGCAATTTAACCAAGCGTTAATTAATCAACACTTTTTGTTTTCATGTTACGAAAACAAATACAATATGTTTTGTCTTTAATAATTTTAAACCAAGAAAAATATCTAATGCCAATAGTTATTTAATAATTTAAAGCCTTCAGGAGATTATCTTGTGTTTAATTTTATTTTTTGTTTCAAGTATCTACACTTAGTAAATATTGACGATATTAGCAAGTTTTGTTTATATTTTAATCGAATTATTTGTATAATGGACAGACAAGCTCTTTAAAAAAAGCTTTGTTTGCTTAAGAAACTTTAGAAAAAATAGAATTGCATTTGTTATTTTTCTAATAAGTTGAGATGTTAAAGGTTACTATAGCTTGTGCTTCTTTTCTTAAGTTTGTAATATCAATAGACGTCTAAAAAAACAATTTAAATAACTACAAAAAATCAGCAAATCTCAGAGCGTTGAAATTTTTTGACTGAATTTTATTAATCGAAATTCTTTAGAACCCAACGAAATGAATAATGGACAGTTTCTACTGATGTTCAACTCACTTTTCATAATGGTTTGTGTCTGGATAATAAGCAGCAGTGGCTGCCTCGATGAAACGACAAATGTTCTGTATTCTGTAAAAGAAAAGTTCGAATACAAAATACTCACAAGCTCTAACGCAAAAGGTAATTTTGTTTTGTAATTTACAATTGTTAAAGTTTAATTACTATTTTTTTCCTTTTTTTAGTGTTATAATTTTAAAAACAGTATTTCAACTTTTTTATAATTTAATATGATTGAGATAACACTCATGAGTAAAAAATAAATAAAAGATAAGTTTGAATAAAGTGAATTTTTTTTTACAAAAAATAACAAAGCTTTCGACAAGCTGTTGCTAAATATTCATATACACTCAAAATATAACTTGGTTATATTTTTAAAATACTACACTTTAAGTCGTTTTGATTTATGTGATATACTAAAATTTAAAAAATCTAATAACTATAGGTTGTTATTTTTAATAGAGCATTGTATGATTTATTGTTATTAACTGTTGTGAATTGTTTTTCCTGTCCATTGCTTATATCTGCAAAAGCATTCATTGCTGAGTATTCTACGATACACCAGAATTTTTAAATAGATCATGTTCGACTGCAAATAAGAAACAAGTCAAGCGTGTAATAGTGTATTCAAATCTAAATGTTGAATTTTCGCTAACCTTCAATAATACTGAATGCATGATCAACTGCTCGGAACAGAAATAATGTCTATTATTTTAAATTATTGAACCTGAAGTAGAATATTAAATTTAATGTTTTGTGTTTTTACTTTTTTGAAACTTTACATTTAAATATCATGTTTTATATTTATAATTGTTTAACACCCTCAATCTTTATAGAATAACTAAGTTTTTTACAAAACAATTATTTCAAAAAAAATATTGATAAATTAATTTAACAAAGTAAAAAAACACAAATAAATAAAATTTTAAATTTTGTACTGTGCTGACAGCCAAGAAATTAACTAAGAAAATAAGTTCTTTACTTCTTAAAATTCTTTAAACAAAACAAGTCTTTGAAAAAGAAATAATTTACCAATAAAAACTTTTACATTAATCAAACTGTAACGCATTGCAAGTTATACAATTGGTAAGACTTCTTTAGAAATATTATTATAGTTAAATGATTTAAAAATCAATGAATTTTATGTGAATATTTAACAGTTTGACTTTTTGATTACGCATGCATGTATACTTGAGTAATAATATTTTTGATATGAATTTCATCATTTTACTTTTTGAACGAAGAGTTAAAACTTGTTGAAGTTTCAGATGATTATTTTTTAAGATAAAAAAGTTTAACTACACGGTAATTTAACACGTGTTTGAAAAATAAATAAAAATTTCAAATGAGCTTTGTAAGTTTTTTATGTAAGTACAAGGCTGACTAATATATTCAAAACACTTTTAGTTTACAAAACAACGTAAATACTTTTACAAAAATGTGAGCTAAATGAAGTTTCTAAATTTGTTGTAATTTCTTAACGTAGAAAAATGTATTCAAACAGTTCGGCAAAAAATGTACTACAGTAATCTTAAGAATTTTTTCAGATGTTTTTATGTTTGTTTAGTATTAACTTTATCATAAATGTATAATATAGTTTTAAGACTCCCCATTAGTATATATGAATGTTCAGAAAATGTTTTGTTTATAAATTAGCTTTTAAACGCTTCTTTTTGTTAAAGTTTGATTTTTCGCTGTGTCTTATTTTAAATATGTGAATAAAAAAACAATTTTAAACTAGAATGTTACATTCACAATTGTTTTAATTCTTTAGTGTTTTTAATTGAATAGATTACTACCTCAGCGAATTAAAGTTCTCAACACTTGAAAATAAAAGCAGAAAATATAAAACTTGTTTTTAAATGTTTTTTTATTTAATTTTAATATTTCAATGTAAAATTAAATCTTTGAGAAGTAATTAGAATCAAATTAGTTTAAATTTGTTTTTTATAAACTATTATCATTCTTTGTAGCTTTACATCTGTATTAGATTGAATAAATAAACAAACAAAAGAGTTCAATGTCACTTATCTGTTTGCCACTACACATTTAACAATAATTATAAAAAAAATAGTATTTAATTTGTTTTTTAGGATTTTGAAATTTGTTTTAAGTTTAAAGTATTTTGTTTTTTAAGTTATTACCATATATGTACATTTGGGTTTAAACAAAGTTACTTCGATTTATCGTACTTTTTATTTTGCACTATTTCTACTTTGATACAAAAATTGTGGTTTTTGAAATTTAGGTAGTTAGCAATATATAATAGTTTACGTTTAAGCAATATCTCTTATTTAAGACTTATTAACAACTTGTACAATAACATTATAAAACGTTACGGTTTTGTTAAAACAGACGAAAACATCCCAATGAAAGTTGAACGTGAAGACAATGAAGTTACAAGCAAATCGTTGCCAAAATGTTCCAATGAGATTAAAGATTTAAAACTCGTGGTTTGAAATTTATTTCAAAATTTGCTGAGAAAAGTTTTATGGTTTTTATTTTAACTTTTAATTTAGAACGTTTTTCTGTTCAAAAGAATGCATTTTATTTAAATAATTGAATTTTATTTTTAGGTTAAACTATAAACGTTGAATAAAATTATGTGTATGTTTAAAGAATAGTTATAAAAAAGTTATGTTTTAAAACTTTATTTTTAATCAAGGGTACTCGTTTAAAACATATTTTTTGCACAGCAATACACTAGAGTTTAAGAAGATAAGTTTTTTTATTTTAATTTATTTACTGATTATAACTCACAAGTTTAAAATTAAACTAGAATGTATATATTGTTAATGTATTATGTAGCTTGTTTTACTTCATTACTATGCTATTTAAATATTTAAAAAACCTAACATTTTATTATATAACTTAATTTAAAAAGTTAATAGTAATCTTTATTAGAATCTAAGTATTTGTTAAGCGTAGTTTAATAATAACTGAATTAGAATACTTTCAATTTACCTTTAAAAACATGTTGTTAGATGTTAGTTGACCTCAATCGAATTAAAGTGAGACAATTAATTTTTAAACAAACCTCATTTTTGTGTTAAACAATTTTAACTGTAACAGATTCACTTTAATAGTTTTTATAGGTCGTTCGCGTCACAATTATTGAGCGAAAATAACATAAATAAAGCTTTAATTATAAAACTACTTTAAAAAATTAAAATGTTATAAATTCTATGTTACTTCAAAAAAAAAGAAAATACGATGTATTACAGGATTTAAAAAATCTTTATTTAATAAGAAATTTTTAACTAATTCAGGGTCCTTTGAAAATAGAATTTGAAGGGGATCCACCGACATTTAGCGAATTGGAGACAAAATACCCTGAAGTGAAACAGGGTGGATTTTACCAGCCTTCAGACTGTATTGCGCAACATTGGGTTTGCTTATGACGTCATAATTATTTCATTATTTTATTATTCTGCTTGATTCATGCAATGTTACAAAATTTTATTTCAATATCAACAAACAATTTGAATTAACTTTTTTTCAAATGTAATTTATTGTTTCTTATTTAGAACGCCATAATAGTTCCATATAGAAATAGAGAATGCCACCTGAGATGGTTCTTGGAATACATTCACCCAATCTTAATGAGGCAAAAAATTGCATACCAAATTTACGTTATTAATCAGGTTTGTCCGAATTTAAAAAGTCTTTCACCATTATCATTTTTGTTTGTTTAGTAGTATCTTATGAAAACATTTTAATCGATTTATTTGTTTGTAATAGGTTGTGATAACTTAAAACAGATAGAAAACAAAAATGATTAAATTCAAGCACAAACAAGGTCTGTGTTAACAACTTAATTTTGCTAAAAACGGCACAACAAAACTTAATTAGTAAAAGCTAACTACTTTTAGTATGTTTCAAACCTTTTATTTTTTCCAATCTATTTTGAAAAACATTAAACTAATGAAATAGAATAAGTAGTTTTGTATTAGATATTGTTGTAAAAATATAAGAAGATAATGTTTTTGGAATCTAATTGCTAATGATTTAAAGTTTATAACCTAAAAACTAAACAAAAGTTTTACTTTTGAATTAAACTACTTTTTATCTTAAGTTATTTTGTTATTTGAATATTTAAACTTTTTTTTGTATATACGAAAATACCTAAATCTAAAATTATATATTGTAGTTAGTGCTAAAGAACTTTTTTATTTTAAAAAATTACTTAGATAAAACAATTAAATACTTAAACTTAAAGCTTTATGGGAATTTAAATAAGTTTCACTTAGAAATTCCTGCAATGAAATTACAATATTATAAAGATAAACTATATTTACAAATCCCTACGTAAATTTGTTATTTGTAGTTTCAATAAGTATTAGCTTGGTAATTTTTTATAATTTAAACCGTTTTCATCTCATGTATCAAAGACAATGTTAACTCCTTTGTTCAGAGAGTAAATTATTCCATTTTTAGTAAGAACAAAACTATTGTAATAAAACAATATTACTTTTACTGTCTTTGACCTGAACAAATGCACGCCTTTTATTTCACAAGTTTTTATTTGAAGTTTTTGGTTTTATTTAAAACTTTTATTACTTTTACCAGTAAAGCTGAAATAGTTTATTTAGCTAATTAAGTGCGATAAATACTGAAACTTAAACAGTATGTAGTAAATCGAGCAGAACACTTTAAACAAAAAACAGGTTATTAGGCATGTGATGGACCATAAACCAATAACACAAACACGTTAACACTTTAACTTCCAAATTTAGCACATTCCTGACCAGAATAACCTCGTCTAAACAATTTTAAATTATTTATCTAGATTCTAGATAAACTTATCAAATAACAAACACATTAACAAATCAAAAGGCAGAAGACCAAAGCCCGTTCAACCGAGCGAAACTGCTGAACGTGGGCTACGTGGAGTCCCTGCACGACCACCAGTGGCAGTGCTTCACCTTCCACGACGTGGATGAAGTTCCCGAAAACGACAGGGTGCTGTACACCTGCCCCCAGCAACCCAGGCACCTGGCCCGGTCCGTTTCGAACTTCAACTACCAGCTGCCCTACAGTTATTTCTTCGGTGAGTGGTTGCAAGACTGTTTTGAAATCTAAGAAATAATAATAATTTTCAAAATAAAGCCTAGTTTAGCATTTAAAAAACTGCAATGACTTTAACGAACATTATCAAATAAATTATTTCGTATTTTTTTATTATTTCTTACATAAATAAATGGGTAAATTAAAGAATAGCTTTGTAGAGAAGTACTGAAGTAATGTTAATCCAATGATTTTTCTTTAATAAAAAGCCTTACTTAGCAGAAACATTAATATAAAACACATGAAAACTTTAAGATAGTACTTTGAATTGTTTTATTATTTTATTAATTTTCAGATTTTTCCGATTTAATTATTTTTGTTAATATTTTGACAAACAAACAAACTTAAAAATTTACTCAACAAAAGGCGGAGTATCACAGCTGTCGAAGGAGCATTTTGTCAAGGTCAACGGCTTTCCCAACAGGTAAGAACATTTTTTTAAATCTATGACGTCACATTTACGCAATTATGACATCACACAGATACTGGGGGTGGGGAGGTGAGGATGATGACATGAGCAAACGTGTGACCGGATCAGGTCTGAAAATAACCAGGTATCCCGTCGACATTGCGAGGTATACATACACTATACACATTTTTCACAATGTATATGATGTTTTTGGTAAAATGTAAAATAATATTTATAATACGTAATACTTAATTTTCATCTGTGTGCTTTTATTTAAAAACAAACTTAGAGCAAATACTGATTAAATTATTGTTAAAATTAACTTTAATTAACATTAAATTTGCTTATGTTTTTTATATCTTATTTTGTAGATTTTAAGAATTATACTACTAAAATTCTATATACTTTTTTCTTTTCAATTATTGTTGGCAATAAAACATTAGTTTGAGTTTTAAGTGTAAAAGACTATCAACACGTTTGACATTATTGTTTAAAATAAAGTAATTCATTTTTTGTTTGAAAATATTTAGAGAAAGCATTGAACTTTTATACTGATAGATTTAAAAGGTTTAACGAAAGTCTATAAAGGTGCAAATTTAAAATAGATGTTCTATTTTACTAAACACAAAAAACTAAAAAAGTAGTAATTGCATTCTTGTAACGCGAGAATTTTCTATTAAAAAAGACGAGAAAAAGCTGCTCAAGGCATTTCAGCGACGAAGTAGGGGGCAGGGCAGTTTTATTTGTCGGTCAGACTGAATTAAAGGAAAAATTGGTTCGCGGGTCGATTTAGTTTTATTAGTAGGCCACGTTATTTAAGAAAGCCATCCTAAAAAAGTTTATAAAAAGTTTTCAATAGCAAAATTGTATTTAAGTTATATGTTCTTTTACACTACTATGCAATTAAAATTAAGTTAAGAAACGTTTTAAAGCATTTGCATTTAAAAATTCAGATTTATCTGTTTCGAGCTAGAAAAACGTCGCGTCCTAAAAGTTAGGCTTAGCGTGCTATAAGTTGCAAATTGTATTTCGAGTGCAGTTTTGGTAAGTAATTCGTTTCAAAAACTTTGTTTACTGGTGACTGACTGTTGTTGTTATGTTGTTTTTTTTTTTAATTACATCAAGTGTTTAGGCTTTTATTAATTGTGTTTGCGTATTAATAACAGTCGCATTTTAAAATTGTTTTTTTACACTGTGTAGTATTTAAAAGTACATATTGCTGAAAAGCTTAAAAACATAAACCAGTAGAAGTAAACCTTATAGCTTGATAAGCAACCATTGATAATACTCGCTATGTTGTTATTAATGAAACTATTTTTTTGATTTTGTTGTTTTCGAACTCTTTTGTAGATTTAAATACTTTGAGGTTTACACGTACTAATAAGCTGACTTTAACTTTGTTTACATTTTTTCATATAGATTTGTTGTTTTTTGCTAACAGCTATGAAAATCTCAGAATTAATAGTTATTTGAACATGGTTTATATTTAAAAAGGTGTCAGAAACAATTTTTTTAGGTATAAAATGCACAAACACAAGAGAGATAAAGGAAACAAAGACAATCCGCAAAGATTCAATTTGCTTAACGATTGGCGCAAACACAAAGATACAGATGGTCTCAACTCGCTTGTTTACAAGGTTTGTTGTTTCTTTGGCTTAAAATTGATTAAATTTATAAGCAAAGTGTTTTATAGTTGTTTATAAAAACAAGTATTAATAGTTTTTTTTTTACAATATTTAAAAATTTAGTTTTAATTGTTATTAATTGCAATAATTATAAAAAATCAATCTTTTTTTTTGAATACAAAAAAAAAAAAAGGTTTAGAAAATTTATCATTTACCAGTTTAAAAAATGACTGGTAAATTTTAAATTATGTTTCAATATGTTTTTACTACTAATAAATTTTTACTTATAAGTGCAACTAATATTTTTTTTTAAAACTTACAAGAATTAAAAAAACAGGTTTTGGAAGTGAACAGGCAACATTTGTACACTAACATAACAGTAGATGTTCTCGATACTCAACGGTAGTTCTTAAAATAAGTATAAAACCAAAGTTTTTTTGAGTAGTATAGAAGTAATTTGTAATTTACATGCGAAGTATTAGTATTTATGTACTTATTACACTAAAATTTCAAAGATTTTTTTCACATAACTTTTGAAAACTTAATTGTTTACATATTATAACGTAAAATAAACGAAGTAGCGCGTACTATAAAAACTAACATTAAATTTAAAATAAAGTTAATTTTTATCAGCCATTTCATTTCTCTTTAGTCAAAAAATAATGCAATGTCTATTACTTGCTAAATTTTATCAAGTTGCAGTTAAGTATTATAGCTTTTATTAGAATATTAAGTTTTTTTGAAACAAATTAAAAAGCATACACAACATTTTTTACCAACAAATAAATGTATCTTTAGAAAATACATGCTACTTTGTGAATTTTAAATTAGTACTCTTAAGTTTTTAAAAAGTAAGTGATATTTTCTAAGTGTAACTACTTTATTAAAAAAACAAAATATTTAATATGTATTTATTTTTACTGTAAACTTGTTCTTTATTTTTCTTATTTGCATTATTTTTTTACTTATTTGCAAATAACTACGCATTTTAAATATTAACAAAGATTGCTTTAACTTATACATTAAGTCTAACTTGAATAAGTAAACAATTAAATTGTACTTTAGTAACATATTTGTTTTTTGAAACTGACTTTGTATTTTTAAGTGTATAAGTTAAAGAAGCTTTTTTAATTTCTACCAACAAATTACTATGCACATTTATTTATATGTTTTTTTTTTTTAGCTTTAACAGTTTTAATACATAACTTTGATCTGTAGATGCTATTACATTCTTTGAAATTTATAACTCGTAATAAACTTAATATAAAAAAAAATAATTTTAAACTGATTCATTTGTTTTCATCTTTACAGCGACTCGTTTAACTAAGTTTGGTAATTTGGTTTATTATTTTTTGATCTTATGCTCAAAGTTTTATTGAAAAAATTGCATAAATATTTTGAATAGTTAATAAGGTGTGATACAATTTACAAGCTAATTAAAACTACTAGCAACAGGGGAACGGGTCATATAAGCATGGCGTTAGTTAAGCACGGAGTGACACTTAAATTAACTTTATAACTTTATTTTCTTTGCTTAAATAATATTTGTACTTCTATATCTAAAAATTTAATAACGAACATTTAAACTAAAATTTAACAAGCTTTAAATGTGTTGTAAGCTTTAGCTTTAATTAAACTAAAAATAAAAATAAATTTATAAAACTTCTTAACTAATTTTAGTAAAGAATTTTTAACTTTTTTTTTTACTTTGATATTCTAGACATTAAACTATTCCTATAAACCTAACAATATATACAAGGTCTAACATCTAGATTGATTCTTAAAAAAAATTTTAAAAAGCTTTTTTTAATTTTAATAAAGTTAAACTTGTGCGTAATTTTAAAATAAAAGATGACATATATAAACGTTAATAAAAGTTGATAAACAGTTTACCTTTGTTTTTACAAGCTCTGATATATTTATTTCTTATAAAATATCTACTTGCGTCGTTTTATATATAGCTCTAAATGTCAAAATACATAAAGATGTTAAGTTTCTCATTTTTCTTTATGCACGCATCTCGATTTTTTTCTTTATATTTATCTATGTGTTATAAAAACTTTATAAATACTACAAGAGTAAATAAATTTAATTTAACAATTTTTCTACCCGTTAAGCTTTATTATTATTTTTATTATTTCGAACCCTTTAAAAACAGCTTAATTTATAGTGCTACAAGTAATAACTTTATTGATAGTTTTCTTTTGGACGATTCATTCAATAGAGTTAGAACTAATTTTTCCGTTTGTTAGTTAGTTAACTTAATAATTATTAAGCAATTGAAAATCAGTTAAATGAATATTTTAATATATTACAACTTCGCCGTGCTAAGATGTCACTCTCTGCTAAATGACGCCGTGCCAAAGTGTCACTCCGTGCTAAAGTGACGAGCCGTGTTAATGTGACGCTGTACTTTTATGACACCTATCCTGAAATTTTAGCCTCTTTTTCAACAAAAAATAAAACTAATTTGTATATAAAAGAATTTGATGAAAATGATTTAAGTAGCAAAAAAACACATAAGGGAATAAAAGAAACGTTTACGAAAGCTATGATGATAAAAATCATTACAGATACTATGTTTGAAACAATTAATAAACAAATATTAGAACATCGAGTGTTTTCCTAAGTTTAAATTGCTAAAGTAAAGGCTTGTATATTAATAGTCAGTCTAAAGCATAAATGTTATTGTAAAAACGTTACATTTCTTAATAGTTGTTCAATTCTAATTTCAATTGAATGTACCTTTACAATTTATTAAAAATTGTTAAAAAAAGTTATGCTATTTAAATCTTGGAACCTAATAAGTTCTAAAACCAAGAAGACAATTATCTGTGAATCGGTTTTACAAATATTAAATCGGTTTAACATGATTTTACTAAATACCTAAAATATTTGTTTAAATGTTAGTTTTGAAATTTATAGTTATCCTTTAAAAAGTAATTTGTAAATGCTTCATTTAAAGAAATAAAACCTGTTTTGATATTTGACTTTCTTTGAAAACTATCAATTTATTTTTGTAGTAAGAAATTTATAATACGAATACAAAGCCAAACTACCTTTATATGAGTATCAAGATATTTTTATACTTTTTTTTAAATATAAAAGGTCTCATCGAAACTGTCATTATCATCAACTGAGTTTAAAATATTTACTATTTGACTACAAAAATTATTGTTCAAACGTTTTTTAGGTAAAAAGGTAGAAATTAAAATTTTGTAAATTGTTTTATGAACTAAATTCTGTTTTTGAGTTTTTGATTTAAGCTTAGGTATGTATATGTAACTTAACTGTTTTTGCTGTTTAAGCGTTTAGTAATTTAAAGTAATTAAAAAAAAAACTAAAAACTAATTGAATATCAATGCTTAGTCGTTTCAAAAGGACATGTGTTTATTATGTTTTAAAGTTAGCATCGTTTTGTTAAATAATCATGGAAACAACATAAGTTTTAAAAATTCGAAATTTTATATACTTGATCTTTTCGAAATATACTTAAAAATAATTATAATAATTATAAATTCGAAATATACTTGATCTTTTAGTTTTAACAATTTCTGAGAAAGTTATTTAAAAATGAAAAAAGTGAAGTCAAAACAATTTATAAAATTTGACAAAATTTGCTTTATAATTCTCATAAAAGTTTTGAAAAAAACTTCAACAGAAAACTTATTATTATTCTCACAGTATATACTTTAAAGCTGTATTTATTAACGTATCGTGTAAATGTGTATCTTACACACTTTAAGTATTGATAACAAAAAAAAAGTATTTAACAAAAATATTGTTATGTTTTATCTCAGTCGTTTATTTATAAGAAATATATGTTATTAACATATGATACATAGTTAATGATTGAAAAATTTATGTATAGTGGTTTTTAAGCAAAATTTTTTTTTTAATGAATAATAATCTTAAACTTTTTTTAGTTTTTCAATTCATCAATTAAACTTTTCTGGTCTGATTGTTTTGCATAATCAGCTGTTTGATTCCCCTCTGAAAATTTGAATATGTAATTAACATTTGTAAAAAAAGTATAACATTTTAGTAACAATCAATTAAAAAACAAAATTAAAAGGCTTTAAAGACAGTTTACTTATCTTAAATTTAACTTTATGTTCGTATCTGACGTTGAAAAACGACCTAAATTAATTTTAATTTTACCTTTATACAAGATTATTATAGTTTGAAGTAATATTACGAACCATTTTCTTTAATCACACACATTTCTGACTTGATTTCTGCTTCTACTCTATAATAATCATCAGAACTCTGCAAAAAACAATTAAAAAATTACCAAGTTGCCTTATTACAGCTTTTAATTTAAAGTTTAAACAAAAAGCTAAAAATGTACAATTAGAAAAATTTAGGGTCGTGTTGAAAACTCAAATTTAGATAAGAATCTATAAACAACTAACATGTTTTATACAACATAGAAGTTTGAATGATAGTATAATACTTGCCGAGAACAACAAAAAAACCGTTACACATACAACCCAACTAATTATGTTGAAAAATCCAACCCAACCCTGAATAAAAATATTATATTTTAGTTAAATAAATGAATTCAATTAACAACTAAAGTAAAACAGTAGTAGTGATGGAAAAAAAAACTTTAGTTTAAAAGTTGATAGTTCTTTTAAACCACGATTTCTACCAATGTTCTAGTAAAATAAGAACTCATTTCAGGTTGTATGTGTATTTTTTGTATAAAAAACATTACTATCTAAACTTTGTCTTGTTATACAAAAGGTTCCAGCTAATTTAAATAACCAAATTGAACATTGAAAACTACTCACATGATATGCCGTTATATAAAAATCAGGGTAGTTGTTTGAAAAGTATACTGTCCAATATATATTATCACAGAGAAAGTATGTAATCGCTATAAATCCTAAGATTGCTAAAACCAAATGTATGGTAATCTAAAAAGTAAGTTGAAGTTTCAAATAAACTATATCTTATGTTTTTAAACAAAGGTTTACGACTTTTATGTTTAAGAACTAAATTCATGTTTGACAAACGCAACGACCGCTAGTAGTTTTAGTTATTACACTTAGAAATCATAGTACATTTCAATTCTATTAAAAAAAAAATTGTATAGTTTAATTTTGACAATACAATAAAATAAAAGTTTGACTTTTTGAATTCTAGATGAATAAATTAATTATTCTCCTAAACTAGTTGAACTTTAAACTTGATTTTATAAAATATAAAGCAATGCTTTTAACTCAAAAAACAGCTAGTATATGTTTTCTTAATATTAAGCAGGGTTGTTTTAAAGTCAACATTAAGCCATATAGCCGCGAATTATTACCGTGATAAGTGCAATTTTAGCCATCAGGGGTCAATAACAAGTAAAAAAGTGGAAAGTAAATGACTAGTTAACTTTTAAAAGAGCAATTTAATAAATAGTGATTTTTTCATTTTCTGTCAAGCGGGCGAGAAATATGAGTTTGAGGTTCCTTGGTTTAAACTAAATTGGTAATTGAAATAAAAGTTGTGCAACTATAATGTCTTTTGGTTGAATTAAAACTTTAAGTTTTGATTAGAAAATTATAGAAATATTATTCTGTAAGAAGCTTTTTAAAAATAGTTTTAGTTTAATAAATATATGTCTCTAACCTTAGTTCCTGTTAAGTTTTTTGTTTCTCTACACACGAATACACCAGTGAATATCGTCTGTATCATTTTGTTTTATTAATTAGACTTTTACCATTTTATAGTAGATTTTATTTTTGCTTGTCTTATTTTATATAACGTTTTAGCGTTTATAATTATTTAAAACAAATAAAACATAGAAAGTTATAACTTACATAGAGTCCAGTTAGCAAAGACAGGTACCAAAAATCATAGAAGTAAATAGCAGTGAGATAAAAAATTGCCAACGACAAATCTAAAGTTCCGACTACTACAATTGCTTTCTGTGCAAAAGCTTTATGTTAAATATTAGAGACATATTTTTAGACTTTTAAAACAATTATTTGCTGTAAGAACAACTTTAAAGTATAGAACAATTTTATTAGCTACAATATTTAACGTTGTAATAAATTGAACAAAAACTTAATTTAAAATGCTACATTTTATGAACAATGTAAAATGTAAAGTTTACTACAAATAAAACAAGGTTTTTAGTTTTTCAGAGTGTTTCTACTAAATGTAAAAATATAAATAAATAAACATTTAAAAGATAAAGATTTACTAAAAAAGTTCACATAGTTATAATGACAGAAACTACGTTTTTCTGTTTTTGTTACAATTGAATCAAAATTAGAACTTGTAAATATTTATAGATATCATTGTTTATATAAAAAGCAATAAAATAAACATTATAAGCAGGTCTTAACTTTTTAAGCCTTAAAAACATTTTTTATTTAAATCGTAATTATAAGAAACGGTTGTATAAAAGTTGTTTCTTACCCCAACTATAGTGAGAAGGTTCATTATTGTTTTTGCCACTTGGCTTGCTGATTTGAAATCCTCCATGTTTTTATATTAGAATATATTTAATTTTTGAAAAAACTTTAAGAAAAGCTGTAACATTTAAACATACTAAGAATAAATGATAACAGTACAGTTTATTTTTGTCAAAGCAACTCTAGTATTTTTAAATTAAAATAGTATGTTGCAAAACAGAAAGTAAATATTTTGATTTTTAATTATGTATAGCTTTTTATTCAAAACTTAAACCGACTATATCAAAACAAATACTTAAAAATTTAGAGTTTTTCATCTTATTTTTATCAAAGAAGTAATGTTCTTACTATACTTTATAAAAATTGTACCTAGAAATTAGTTTTTTAAATGTTTAACAAGACCTTAGTATACGTAAAAAATAATAATAAAATATAACTTCATTTTAATATTTTTAAAGTCGAAAATGTATTTTTAACGGGTAGCTATCAAATTTGCACGAGTGTACGAAATTTCACGAGGGCACAAAATTGTACTACGATCCTTTTGCACGAAGACACTTTTGCACCAGCAGACAACTTTGCACGGAATGATTTTTTTTTTACTATCACTGTCAACCCTTGGTCGTTAGCTTTTTTTAAATTTGTTTTCACTTATTCTTTTATTTATAAGGATTTTTGTTAGTTATTTTCAAAACTTTACTATCACTGTTACCCCTAACCCTTACCCTCGGTTAGTAACTTTTTTTTTCTTTTAGTTTTTTTATTGTTTTATCTTTCAACTTCTTTTTTCTGTTTTTTTTTTTGTAAATACTTAATTTCTGATTTTTTACTATTGTGCAAAACTAATTCTCCGGGCAAAATTGTAACTAGGGCAACATTGTCTTCATGCAATATCGTCCCCTCGTGCAAATTTGTCTTCTTGCAAAAGTATCTTCGTGCAATTTTGTGCACTCGTGCAATTTCGTCCCTCTAGCAATTTTGTACTCTCGTGCAAATTTGTCTTCGTGCCAAATTATCTTCGTGCAAATTTGTGCACTCGTGCAATTTTGTCCTCTTGTGCAATTTTGACCCGTGTCCATTTTTAACCATTAAAATCTTTTAGTACATTTTTTTTTTCGAAGCAACAAAACTGGGACTTGAAAAACTTTAAATGTGTTCTAAATCTTAATAAAACTCTGAAGAAAATAGTTAAAATAAAAATTAAACTGCTTAATTAAGTTTATTGTAGCTTTTAATTCCCTTTTTTCTCTTCAAAAACAAACTTCTAAATACAATTTAAAGTATTTCGTTGAGTAAAAATAAACATATTTAAAATAAATTAAACTGTTAACTTCTAAACTAAATTTATAACTAAAGCTAAAAAAATCTAAAAGGCCTACAATGTATATAACTTTAAACAAGTTTTCTGTAAAAAACAAAAAAGCTTCGATGAATTAAAAAAAATATGAACTTTATAAACAGATTAGTTTTTTACTGAAACTAGCCTTAAAAATAAAGTCTTAACATAGCTTTGATATAAAACTCAGCAAAACTGTATCAGCTTAATTAAAAATTGTTTTTTCAATAAATTTAAATTTTTTTCATTCAGAATCACTTAGTCTTTTTATTTCAGTAACTTCAACGTTTACAAGTTTATATTTTAAGTCTTAAGAGTTATGTATTTTTTAATTGTGCGTAAAACTTTAATTAAAAATTTAAAGTAGAATATATATATATCTTTTTTAAATTCAAACTTTAGCTACCAAACACAACGAAATAAATTAAGTTTTGTTTTAGACTTACTGTAGACTTATAAAACTTTCTTTAAATGCAAATTGTAAATGTTTCTAGAAAAAAACCTCAAAATCTTTTAAAACTCTAATTGTTGTTTATTTCATTGCTACTCAACGCCAAAGTGTTTCAAAGTAAATGACATTGCATTCACGACAGAAGTAGATTTCATTTAAAATTGGTAATTTTTAAAACAGCATATAAACAAACTACTATGCTAAACATAAAAAGTAAAGGCTTTAAAGTTTCTGTTGTTCAAATTTTTTTTTAATGTCTAGTCTTGTTTATTATGGTAATATAATTAAGCAGAATTAGAACTTCGCTGTACAACTATCACGTGTTAGCTGCATGACTGTAAAAATAACCACAGCTGCGTGAAAAATTACTTATTTGGCTTTTTTTTTTTGAACTTGTACAAACAAAATAAACAAGTAACTTAACATGTAATCGTTTAAGTTTTATTGTTTAAGATTATTTGGACTAAAACCTCAGAAAAAAAAACAAGATTATTAAAATTAAACTAGACTAAATTATGAATTAAACAAACTAACTAATGCATTTGTAAACTAATTGTTGAATTGTTTTTAATTGTTGTGCTCCTTTTTTAAAGTGCTTTAAAAATACTATATAAATTACTCTTTTTTTTATATACACTTTGTATGTTTAGATCAATACTTTTCTTTCAATGTCGTTTATGACATTAGGTATTAGAAATCATATACAATTTTATACAGATTAATAAAACCAAGTATACAGTATAGGTGTTCTATAAGAAAAATATATCGACTTTTTATTAACAAAAAAATTTTATATTCAAAAGCTCTTTTAAACTTTTTCAATATAAAGTTTTAGTTTATTTTACTAGCAGAAAAAAAACTAGTTATTTAAGACTTATAGTACGAAAGAATAAATCAATTTTTAGAAAATAAATATAAATTTTTAAAAAACACAGTTTTCGAAGCAACAAAAACAAAATAATACAAAAGATATTCAAACTGTTAAATGTTTTTAGGTGTAAAATTTCAAAAACATTGTTTGTGCCAAGTATTGCACAATTAAACTAAAAATATTCTTGTTTAAAACATTCAAAACAATCTAATATGATTTAAATGTGTCAAAGCAGGTATAAGCTTAATTAAAAAAATATTCAAGGTAATTTGTAGATCATTTCCTAATATTTAATAAAAATTACGTCACATAACTCATTTTAGCTTGTTGGCTTATCCGTTTATAAACAATAAAAAAGTATTAATCTTTTAAAAGCGACTTTTTTAAACATGGATACAAACTTGATTAAAGATGACAACAAAAACGGATAAAATTATGTACTAACTATTAGTTTACTTAAAAAAAATATATATAAAAAACATCAAAACTTTTATTCTAAACTAATAAATAGTAATAGTATCTATTGTTTCAACCTAAATATATTTTAAAAGTTTCAAAATAGCCCTTTGTGAAGAGCTTTTGTTTAATTAATGATTTATAATTTTTTGTTTAAATCTATTTTTATTCTGTAAAAACGTCTAATAATCAAAAGGCTAAAACATTTTTGTCTAAAGCGTGTTTTTTCTAAGCAAACTTCTGATTTTCCATGTTAATTTTTAATGTTAATTTTGTTCATGAAAATGTTAATTTTTATATTTTCCTTAATTGTTTTTCTTTTGTTGCAAACGTTTTTAAATCAGTTTGCTAAATATTTACTTTAGATAACTAATTATTAACTATCTTTCTATTTTGATAGACTTTTTTAATTGGAGCTTTTATTTTTTTAATTATCGATTATTAAATGCAGCTACATATTTAAACTAAATTGATAAAACATAACAAACAAATCAAACCTAGGATTTACGATAGAGTTAATTTTTTTATTTAAATACAGTAAAAGTAATACCTTATTCTAAACTTTTAACTGTTCTCGTATAAACTTAAACTTACTCTTTATTTTTATCATTATTTTTTTTATTACAATAATTTAAAAACAAAAATAAAATGTTAATTACTACATAAAATAATAAATGCACTAGTTTTTACAACATCTTAGATTATAAAATATTTTGTTATTCGCAATAAATAACAGGACTAGTTATCAAAGCTAAAACTTATTATTAAAAATTTACAACTCGTAAAATTTACAACAAAAGTTTTTAGCTTTTTTCTTTTACTAATTTAGCCCAACTCATTTATTACTGGTATAAAACAGTTTAGCTGATAAAAACATTTGTATTATTAATTTATTACTATTTGATAAAAACACTAGTAAAGTAATTGACCAATTAAACTTATAAGTACTTTTACTTTTGATACTGATTTGGAAATACAGTTTTTAGTTTCTAGTAAATAAGCAGATACTACAAATCATTAAAATCTATTAAAAAAGTATGAACTATCTACTTCATATAAAAAAGTAAAAAAAAAGTTGTCAAAGTTAGTTAAATTAAATTTTGTTTTCATTAGATAAAAAACTGATCGCTTTAAATAGTTCTAACCCAATGTTTTCAATAGTTTTTTATCAGGTAGCTGTTATTTACAAAACTATTCAAAAAGTTTATATTTATTCATAAACATTATGTAAACTAAATAATTTAATTGTTAAAGTAAAACTTATAAAACTGTTTTACACTTATTAAATTTATGAAAATTAACTTTTTTGCAATCGCTTATGATATAATTTAAAGTTTGAAAATGTAAATTTTTATAATTTACATTTATTTTGTATGTTCTAAAGGTTATGATGTAATTCATGTCTAAATAATTTTACATTTAATAGTTTGAAACTTGTATCAAGTGAATTATAATAAACTGATAAAAATTAGTTTTAATGCTACCTCAAAGCTGAAATATACTTCAAAAAAAATTTAAGTTCGAATTATAAAGAAAAAAACTATATAATATTTAATATTTTGACATAACAAATTGGCTAACTAAAGCGTTACAAATTTGTTTTGAAATATTGAGAACATGTATTAGTGAACAAAAAAAATATTTTTATTGTGCCAAAATAAAATTTTAAGTAGTTATGTGACAGGTATATTTTTTAACAGTAAAACTACTTGATGTTTTCTAATAAAAAAATAAAATTCATATGTAATCTTTATGGAATGCAATTCAAAATTATCGGAACAAACTTTTTTACAATAATTATTGCTTTAATGGCATTAAAAGGAAGTTAAACGACTTAGGTTTAAGTTCAACTACAAACAAAACTAAATAAATAATGTTTTTCAACAATGAAACTTAATAACCTCTTTTTGAATGTAAACCGCAATAACCTATTTAATATAATCTATTTTCTTCCTTTTAATAGTTGTTTATTGGTTATAAACGGTATACTTTGCACATTCAAAAACATATTATCTTTCATAGTATAACTTTTTTTTGATAGCTAGAAATTTTGAATTTGAAAATAAAGTAGAATAAACTGTATTATGTTTAGTGTTTGTTATGTTAAAAACATATATTAAAATGTTTTTCAACATAAGTCACATGGTTAAGTTTTTACATTACCATTGCATCGGTTGTTATTGTTAGTACATTTAGTTTTCTTTTATTTATAGCAAATATTTTTTGATTAGTACTTTTGTTCATTAAATTTTAAGTTTTTGTACAAATTATATGTTGTTGTCTACTTTATCGATAAATTTTGTTTTATAGATTTAGATAAAGAATTTTACATAAAAAAATCGTGTTTTTTTTGACCAAGACTAAGATTTTTTTTTAATATTTATAAAACATAATAATATAAATTATATAATCATATAAAATAAAAGAAAAACTGAAAGCTACTTGTAGCTAGGTAATTTAGAGTAATCTTTTGATATAATGACATTTTTACCAAGATTTAACTCATTTTGCAGTATAATTTGTTTGTGTAGGCTAGTGCGAGTAAAAACTTGATGTGTACAACTGTCTTGTAAAAGTAAGTAGAAATAAAAGTTGTAATGTTTTTTTTGCTTGTTTTAAGTTTTTACGAATAACTTTTAAGCTTTTTCTAACTAAATTAAGCACCTTTAAATAGATAAATGTAATGAAAACAAAAATAGTTGTGCTGTTTTATTACTACATACTTATATAAATATACTTTTTGAACTATTTTCATATTAAGTTTAAAATTTGATTCTGATCAAATTTAATAAAAGTACCGTAATAACACTTTAGATAAAAGTAGGTTTGTTTTTATTGTAAATCAGCAAACTTAAAATATTCAGCATGACTTGCATACTATTTTCTTTAGCAAAAATAAAAAACCGAGTTATTGTATTAAAAAATACATTTGAACTTAAAGTATTTTTACTAAAAATGGCATTCTTTAATTTCCTTGTATTTACAGTTTAATTATAATTAAAATAATCTAATTACTTTCCCTGTTTACTGCAAAGAGGTTGGAACAGTAAGTTAAATATGGTGATACTTTACTTAAATCTTCTAAAATTAGTTATCACAATCGAAGTTTAGCTTTATTTAAGTTGTTCAAAGTACATTACCTAACAGTTTAAAAAACCTAAAGAAAAACATCGTGATTAATGTTCATAAAATTTGCTTAAAACCAAGTACTTAATAAATATGACCTATAAGAAACTTTATTGTTTATTAAGAATTGACTAAAAAATAATACCAATTAATATTAAAAATCAACAAATGTTTTAGTTTTTGAATTGTTTACCTGAATTAACACATAACAAAATAAAAAGAAATATTTTTTTAGATTTGAAAGTCTGAGTATGTTGAAATTTTCCGGAGATGCGAATAAAACCGTGAGAGAAAGACTCAAAGATCTTTCTTCTATTGCGGTTAGAATTTAATGATTACTAGATAGTTTATACCAATTAAGTTTTTATAAAACTCAACGAATATAATAATATTCTAGAAAGAATAAAACATTTGTAAATATTTATATTCTGTACAACTAAAACCTACTTTTTTGTACTTATATATTTGTTAGTTATACTACAAGTAGTGTTAGCAAAATTGAGGATTTTGTTTAACTTCAAGGTTTATTAACTTTATGGAAAGTCTCACAATTTTTTTGCATACTGCGTGCTTGTTTAAATTTCCACAACACTTTGGTTTTTATTTAAAAAAAATCAACTTAAAAGTAATAAACATGAAAGGTAATAAACAAAATAATAGCTAGCAGCTAAACTTTTTCCACACGTGTCATGATCACATGACTTAGTATATCCAGCTATGAACACGAAGCAAAGAAAAACAAAGTTTAAAATAAAATAAAAGTATTAAACTTCAATAATAAAATCTTAGCAATTAATAATACCAACAAATATATAATTTTGTTTGCATAATACATAAAAAATTATGCAAAGTAAAATCATTTTATTGCAGTTAGACAGACTTCAATATTAATCTAATTTATCAACAACTTTCAGCTACAACCAATAAAAACTTTAACAGAAACTATTGATAGTAGTGGGAATACTGAACACACTAACAACGTTTGTGCACATAAAATTTCATGTAAGGCACATTAACTGGTATGCATCGTTGATTTCAGGATCTTATGTTAGTTGATTTCGTTAACTGTGTTTGAGCTAATTTTTAAAGATGTTGTATCATTGTTAATAAAGCTTGATAATTTTTAAAACACAAATGTTTATACTTAAAAAACACTGTAAACTTTTTTCTTAATCAGTTAGTAAATATTATTAGAAAAATAACACTTTTTCGTCAACTTAAATACCGTATTTTTTGATTTTTTCACAAACTATTTACTTTTTTGAATGAGTCTTGTATTTTTTGATGTTCATAAAGTAACATTAACTGTTAAACTTGTTGAAAAATGTTAAGATCTCACGGGCTATTTTTTATAGTTTTTTAAAACCAATTAAAAAGTTAAAAAGCTGTAGTTGGTTAATTGTGGTAAATAATGTTAACTTTTTAATGCTGAGAAACGCTTTTAAATCTTCAAAGTTGTTAAAAATTTCAAGTTAAAATATTTTTTAGTACATCATTTCTCAACAAGTTTGCTTTTACTACAATTAAAATTTGTGTATTAAATCAGTGTTAATAACAGATGGCATCTACTGGCACTTTTATTTGGTTAAAAACTGAAAACTTATCCAAATTCAAGGTTTAATTTGTTTATTTGTTTTTGCATTTACGTTCATAACTTATTAAAAGGAAGTCATGTGCTTTTTTTCTTTTGGCATACACAATTAACTATTATTCTCTTTTAAATAAACTTTTCACCTTTTAACATTAAAAGAAGTCTAAGAAAAGAAAGATTTTTTTAAGCATAAAGGTCAACATCTGTTACAGTTTCTTAAACCGGTTGGCACTTTAAAAGTATTTTACTCTTAATAAACTAAAGCTTTAAAGTCTAATAAAATTATTTAAGAAATTTAAAAACAATCTATCATAATCATACTAACTTTCATAAAGTTTTTATAAAACATAGATTTTTCAAATAGTTTTATTATTAGCTTCAGATTTTAAAAACATTTTGATTATAACTTTGAGTAACTATTAATTTGTTTATAACGGATACACATTGATACAATTGCTTGAAAAACAGTCTTCTGTATATTATAATGCATGACCTTTAAAGTTTATGAACTTTATTTTATTACTAATAAATTCACTGTATCTTATAAAAAAAAACCACTATTTAAAATAGAATATAAAAATAAAAACTATAGTTGTATTTTGATAATACTTTCTTTAATAATACTTCTTTAAATAATGTACTCAGTATATCTTTTACAGTTTGTATACTTGAAATGAGTTGTATATTAATTTTAAATTAATACAAAACTAACTATATAAATTTTTTTAACTTGTTTTTTAGGTCGTCCTTCATTTGGTTTTAGCATTGTTAGGAACTGTTCTAACTGCGTGTTTTATTATAATAAAACTTTCACATGCAGTTTGGTCAATCAATTATCAACCAGATTTGTACGCTTTTTTAGTGAAGGTAAATTGACTATCGTTTACAAAACGATAAGATAAATTTGTATAAGCTGTTTAAATTTTTAATCTTCAAATAACCTAGAAAGGTCAAATAAATTAAAAAAAAACTGTTGTTGTAAAAGGATAGATAACAAGGATAGTATTAAAATAGCTTTTACATAAGAAACTACGTTTTAAATACTTCATACTATGTATCTTTTAAACGCAGGTTTTTTGTCTCAAGTAGCTTCTTTACAAATAACTTTTACTTTTAAATTACTTTTTCAAGCAAAAACTATGTAAAAAGTGTTAATTAAACATTTAAAAATTTTATTATTGTAACTGTATCATCAGGGAAAGCGTGGATGGGTGTATTGGTTGGATGCTGTGCTTATCCTCACAAATTTCTTCTTGTTTGTTATTTTTTCGGTTGTTTTATCAAAGGTCTTACTTCTATATAAGCAGGTTAGATTATTGTTTGTTAAACTTTACTATAAGTAGTTATACTTTAGATTTAGGTCTGTCACGTAATTTTAATCGTTTAAAAATTTTTGATGAGAATTTAAAGATTTTATTATGTAATATTACTTTTACTAAAACTGATGTCTTTAATAAATTTCACTTAGTGCTTTTATATAAAATTATTAATGCTACAAAACTAAATTTTAAGCAAAATTGTATTAAGAGTAGTTCTAATAAAAAAAAAACTTTTTAGTAGTCAGTTTTATGTAACTCATTTGATACTGAATTGAAGTAAATGCTAAATATGTAGCTATTTATATTAATAGGGCGTTATAGTTGTACTACCAATATACATATTTATAACGTAAAATCATTTTACTACCACCTCTATATCTTGAGTTTAGTGTTTAAAAAACAAATTTTTAGTCTAAATGATTTTTTTACTAATAATGATTCTTAAGACTGCTGAAAATTCTGACAAAGCAAAAGACGAAATGAGGGTGGTAGAAGTAAAAACAGACAACTGCATCATCAGAAAGGCAACTTACAAAAAACTATAGTGGTTGGTTGGTACAAAACATGTTAAATTCCATAATGAAATAAACTAAAATAAATTCCAGTAATCAACAATGGTTGGTTAATATTTTAACATAGTAGTTCCTAATTTTTAAATCTTTTAGTGTTTAAATTACACGATAGTCTTAGGTTGTTTATGAAAAAAACACTTTGATTGCTATTAAAATAACTTATTGTAGTGTATATAGTTTGTTTGTAACACTTAACTTTTTATAAATTATTATTTTTTAATGTACTTAACTGTTATAAATTTAGACAGAAAACAAGACTGAGAAATTTCTGAAAACTTCATCCAGTAAAAGCAAATTATTTAATTATTCAAGAATATTTTAAAACAACTTATTTTGTATATGATTTTATTGTAAAATTCAAAACTATAAGGCTTCGCTATTTTGTTTTTAACCTTTAAAAAAATTACATTAAATTATGCTTTTAAGTAGATCTTACTTTATAATCAACTTTTAATGTTTAAGATACTTTTTTTTACTTAAGTGACTTAGAGTGAAATGTATAAAGCATTTTTATTAAAACTACAGAGATAAAAACGTATTTACTGTACGCTATCATGTTCACAATTACAACTAAGTGTAACGTTTTTATATCGAAGCCAAAAAATATTTATAGCTTAAAAACTATACTTAAGGTTTTACATATTCTTAATAAGTAGTCATCAAAGCAAAAGCAGTACAAATATTTTTCTTCATATTAATTATTTTCTCAGATAAGTTTACCGTTATTGCTTATAAAGTTACAATTATAAAGCTTTTATTTTCTATAAACAAACAACAATAGTTTTAAATTATTTTATTTTACTTAACAAATGTTTGTCAAAATAACAATTAAATTTTGATCGTTTCATAACTTCGAAGTTATTGTAGTTTGAAATTTAAATATATTTTTTTTAAATTTCTCAATTATCAAAGTAATAGGTAAAAAATTAAAGTACTTATTATAATAAAAAACTCTTTTCTTCTTTTAAACTACTGTAAACAATAAATACTTGTTTTTATATTAAGTCTAGTGAGGAATATTATAGCTTGAGAAATAGCTTTTTAAATAGTACTTAATGTTTACTTTAATACTGTAAAAATATAAACTGCAGCTTTTGTTTTCAAGTTTTATAATTAATGTGTTATTTATGGAGCTAATATTTAGTATTGTTGATAATATAAAAGTGCTTCAAACTTCTTTTTTTTTAATATGAATGTAACAGCTTAGACTTAAAGTATAATTCAAAATTTAAACAACTAATTAAATTAATTTTCATGCGTTTAATGTTTGTTATTTAATAAACATTACTAAAAGAAATTCAAGTTATTAGATATAAATTATAGTTTAATTGAACTACAATGTTTTTCCGATATATATAAAGTATTTTTATACGTTGATTAAACAAAGTAAAACAATTACCAAATGAAGTAAAAGCTTGTTAAAAAATAGTATTGGTTTAAAATATAATACTTTTATAATTACTATACACTTTATGAGAGTAGTTTTGTGCACATAGTAGATATAAATAAATATATTATATAAATGATATAGAGTTCTAGAAAACATATTGGAACTCACAAAAATGTTGTTTACGCATTCATATATTTAAAGCATATATTTTCAAAACTGTTTTGTTCACTAGTTGTTCAAGGCTCGAAACTAAAAAAAAAATTATTTTTATAAAGTAAACTAAAATTTTTTAAGTATATTAAAGTAAATATTGCTTAGTTAAAATTCTGGTTTATAGGTTAATGTACTAACTTAGTTCAACGTTCTTGAACTGTAAGAAATACCAAAATTTTTAGTGTTTTACTTAGTTGTTTAACTTAATTATAATGCTTCTTGTAATCAACTTATTTAGTTAATTTAGTTACAAGTTAATAGTTTGTGACGCATTAATACGTGGACAAAGAAAATGCTAATAGTTACTATGGTATTTCAGCACTGAAGCGTATAAACTTTGGTTTGTTTTAAGTTAGTAATTCCACGCTCGAGTAAAAAAAGCAGTGCCTTTTACCATGCTACCGTGGGCATCACTGTTCATTCAGCAGAAGCTATTTCTAACCAGAATTGCAAATGACAGAATAAACAGTTAAACGAAATTTCAAACATTTGCTTTTAATAAAAACAGTAAAACTGGAACTTTAATTTACAAATTGTTCGGGTTAGCGTAGCAGAAAACCATTCTGTCTGCAGTCTAATTGGCTACCGTTGTGGTGGTACACGTTCAAAATCTACCCGATCAAATTCTAGAACCGCTTACCAATAGAGGGCAAGGGTTAGGAACAATAGTGATAGTGAAAAATAAATAGAAAGTAAATAAAATGCAATAATTATATGAAATAAATTAATAAACAAAGAAAAATTATAAAAAAAATGGGTGAATTTTAATAGTATACCGTTGTGGTAGCTGTTTTGGCAATGAAACTTTGGAATTCACCCAATAAAAAACAAGGAGCGCTAACAGAAGTACCAACAAATAGTTTTGACTATTAAGTACTTAGATTCAACTTTTGGTATATTAAGATATAAAGTTTTATTACATTTGTTGTAAAGCCCGACTTTAGTTTTTTGAAAAGTTTTAAAACAAACTAAAGTCAGGCTTTACAACAAATGTTATAAAACTTTTCTATTTTTAAACTGTATTAATTTGTTAACAACAAACCTTTACATAATGACGTTTAATTTTTGTAACTAAAAAACAAACTTAACTTGAAACAAAAATTTTTGATTTAAAAGGAGTGCATCGTTGGACTTAATTTAATATTAAAGAGTTAAACTACTTTGCTTTTAAAAATAGTACATTTATTTCTAATAAAAGTTTACAAAGTTTCCACTATGCTTTATTTATATAAACCAATACAAATTAAAACTAAAATGTTGATAAAATACTAAAGCGTTTAGGATTTAAAGAGCAAAATAAACAAAAATCATCAAAGTTTAAGCTCCGTATTTGAGGTCCACAATTCCGATGACGGAGACGGCAAACTTGTTATGAAAAATATTCTGAAAGAGATCAGTACTGCAAGGATAAACTCAAAGGTAAGTTGGCCAAATCAAAAAACTTAATTGATTAGGTGGATGCTGCGTCAAGAAAGTGATTTGATAACCTTCAACTAAAACATCTCATAAAAAACTAAACTAATCGAAATATTATGTTGCTTCAAATACTTAGCAACACTTTACTTAAATATTTAAACTATACATGTTTGTCGTAAATTATCAACATTTATATTGCTAAGTTGAATAAAAAACTGTATATATGCTAAACTTAATAAAACTAGCACATTTCTCGGCGCCACAGTTAACAAACTAAACAGATAAAATTCAAATAAGTAACAAAAAACCTTTTACACTCTAACTTTTTAAAATCATCAAGTTCTTATTTTCACCTATCACTCAACACAAAAAGTACCTAAAAGACGTTATCGATAATGCCGTCGACAGAAGAGATCTCGATCGGGTTCACACCTGATCAGTTCATATATGTGACGTCATAGAGGCTGAGTCGGACTTCAAAGACTTTCAGGGAGGTGAGGAGTTTTCTGATGTCAACGGGTACTTTAGACTCGCTACAAGGTTGTTGGGTAGTTCTGAAAGGGCTTTTATTTCCCAACGCCATTAAAGGCAGTTTTTTATATAAAACAGTGCTTGTGTGTTTTTTAGTTTACACGATACAAATATAAAGCAAGACTGTAAAATGCTAAAAAATAAAGTAGCCGAAAATGCAGCATAAATTTATAGTAATTAGATATTTGATTTTCATAATATTTAAATATCTATAAATATTTTGCTTTTCTGAAACTAAAGAAATATATATTTTATGTTACTTATCATTTACAAACTATCGAAAAAAAATACTTTGAGACTTTTTAATACTAGAGAATACTTTTAAACTTTGAAAATTTAGTTATGTAAAATATATTTAACTCTGTATTTTGTAAAGTTTTGTGTACTTTATAAACTGCTTAAAAAAAGTATACACTTTAGTTTATTTTTTTCACAATTTAACGTTTTAACTTTTTAAAAGTAAATCACGTTTAGAGTTACTTCGTAATTCTGTAGAATTTTTTAAAAAAAAAAGTTAAAAGTTATTAGTAACATATTTTAGTATGGTTTTATAAAAATTAATTACGTAAAATATTATTTTTATTAACCTTTATAAATCAAAACATAAAGATATACTAGTACAAACTTTTATATAAAATTATTAGAGCACAATATTGTTTATTTTTACATTGTTACACGTTTATAACTTAAAATTTAAGTTTTCAGCATTGATATACAGTTTGAATAAAAATAGTAAAATCATGGTAAACCATTACTTTTATAATAACAAATATAATTTTGAAAAGTGTTTGCAATCATCCGTAAACCATTTGTAATTTTTTAAATACTAGCATTTTTTCTTTGTTTATAAATTTTAAAGTAAATACTTTACATTTAAGCTTTTATAAAGGCCCCAATTGCAATAACTTCCAATAACTACATTAGTTTAAATAAAATTTATCGCTTCTCTTTTATTCATACTATATTAGCAGTGTTTTCTATGTAATGTCATCAAAACTAGCCACGTAAAACACTGTTGACTTAGAAAATTACGTAAAATTATGAAGAAATAGCTGTTGTATTTGGTTTTAGATTTATTTTTGAAGCTGTAAATTAAAGTTTGAGGTGTATATTAAAACTATACGTTTAAAAAACAACTTTATATATATTAAGCAAAAAAAACTTCCACCTACATTTCTATTACACTACTAAGATTATGATACGAAGTTTAAGATAATAGGGTTTTCATCAAAAAAATATATATATTTTATCTATAAAATAGCTTATTTATGAAATGAAATAGTTATTGAATAGTTTTAAAATTACTTAAAGGGAGCTTTAAAACACTGAACTAAAGCAAACTGATATTTTTTGTGTGTCATTAATCATTTCAATTTATATCATCGTCTTAATACTCTAATTTTCAATATCTGTAGAAAAAATGTTTAATCTAACAAGGTAAACTTAAAAAGACATACCATAATTAAAAAAAGTTATTCAATCAAGTTGAACAACATCAAATAAAAGTAGCTCGTGATAAAATAGTTACGACTATCAAAACTTTATAGTTATTCAAACAAAAGGTAATAAAGTTAAATTAACTTTTTGTTTAAACCAAATTTTAGCTATAAAGCAACTGTTTGTTATAGTTGGCTTTTTTTTTTGATAACCATCTATATATTTTATACTTTAGTTTAAGTCGTTTTGCTTTAAACCTTTAACATCATTGAAGGTTATACGAAATTAGCTTACTTAGTGAAACTATAACAATTATATAATTAGTATAACTTTAACATCAGACCAAGTTTTTGGGTTCTTTTAAAATTTATTTTTGTTTATATTTTATAAATTTGAGAGAACAGTTTGCATGTGGAAACCAAAAATAAAATAGAAAAGTCAGAAATCATGAAAATGCATGTTTAACTCGCTGCTTGCATTAAGAACATGGTCAAGCCATCAGTTTTTAAAATCATAAATGTGCAAAGGATTTTGAAAATTTGTAAGTTCGAATTGTTCTCGATTCTTAAGCAGGTCACCTTCGTCGTCGCCTCCTGAGTAAACGTTTGTGCAAAAAGTTAAAAATGTTTCACATAAAGATATCTATTTTCGTATCTAAAAACTTTTTAAATAGAAACATCGGCTCAAACCTTTCTGACAGTATCAAAAATAGTTTAAGTCTAGTAAAATGAACTAAAAAGAATAATGTGATCAAACACAAGTAAGAGTACCTGAATTGTTGCAACATTTATTCCTGCACACCCTGACAGCTAAGAACAAAGCAACTAATGTGATAATTGCACAAACACCAACTATCGCAACATATAGATATGTGGATGATGATGTGTTTGGTGTTTCAGTGGTTTCCAATTTGTACTTTTTTAATAACGAAAGAAAGACGAGTTTTTTATCCTCAACAACAATTTCATAATACATTTCATCTGTGAAGTTTGTCTACAAAAATAAACAACTGTTTGTGTTGAACAGTTAGATTTTTATTTAACTAGACTAATATAAAACAATTTGTATAAATAGTTGACTTAAAACTAATTTCTACATCAAATGTATGCTGAATACTTTTTAATGTTTGTAATAAAAAGTAATTTAGAGTTTGAAATACTTCTTTTTTCATAAAGTCTTACATTATATTTTAATGTAAACAGTGTAAACTTGTATTACTTAACGCATTTGACAATTTCTTTTTTACAAAATATTTTTAAGGTAACAAAAAAAAATTTAATGATAATGGTTTTACTTTGTAAATCAACTAAATTTTGAAATTTAAATACACAAGGCTTTGCAACAAAAGTATTCAAAAAACAGTATCTGTCTTACTTACATGGGAAAATACTTGAAAATTTTTAATTTTAGCTGCCATACTATACTCAGATGTTTTTACTTCGATTAAATTGGAATCAGTTTCATTGAATTTTTCATTTTCAAAGTTATAAACTGTGAAAATAACTAATAACTACATTTACGTTTTTATTAACAAAAACAAAGTTTAACTTTTATCTTTAGTTTTTAAAAGAGGCTAAATGTAAAAAATACATTTTAATTTTCAAAAGTTACAAAAATTAACAGTTACAATTAATCATTAAGATAAATAGTTAGCAGCTTAAGAACTTTGAGATACACTTTAATCTATTGTATAAGTTAAGCTACGAAGTTAAAAGTTTTTAAAAAGCAAAAAACTTTTATGCCTTACCTTTGATGTTTTTACAGTCAACTACGTCATCTGTTGTAACATTAAAAACGCAAGGTTTAACAACGACACCTTTTTCATTGAAGTAGCATTGGACTTTTTCCTTAGAAAAAATGTTTCAATTAATTAAAATAATAGTAAAAAGTTTAAGCATATAGAACATTCATTTTATTTGATTATTATGTATAAAAAAAATAACTTTATCGATAATATTACAACTAGTTACGTTTTCAATAGGCAAATTGTTATTATGCTTTCCTTGTTTTCTTTTGTCAACAAGAACCAATAGTAGCCTTTCTTCTCCAATAACTACACTAATGTTACCAGCCACCATCCATTCCTACAAATGATATTAAAACTAAGTTGCTTTGTCTAGCGTATATAAGTTAGTATAAATTATTATTACGCTGTATATCAGTTCAACTGTCTGTTCTCTGCTCTCTTGATCGTATTTCGAAGTGTTGAATTTCAGGTACTGAGTTAAATAGCTGATGACTTCTTTGTTGTTAACTACATTAAAGGCTGAAAAGATGGTTAAACTTTTAAAATACAAACTTATCTATCTATGCCAATATAGAAATGATTTTGCTTTTAAATAGTTATACCTGATAAAATGTTTTTTTTTTGTAAAATACTTTTTTAAATACTTATTGTAAAAGTTTTTGTTTTTTTCGTTGTTTTATAGCTTTGATGACATAATTACATTTATCATTACATCGGAAAAGTTCATGCCTTAAATGTATATGTTTTCACTATATTAAACACAGTATAAGTCATATTTTGTAATAAAAATCATAAGTTTAACCATTTATGTTTTCGATTCGGTATTCAGGGTTTGTCCTCAACTTAAAAGTACATGCTTTTGTAAAGCCACTTTTGTTTATTTCACACGTAGATGTTCGTTGTTCAAGTATAGGTTGAACTGCAATTAAATATTTATTTAGTTGTAATTGTTTCTAATGTAACTGATACATACTATATAGTTTTATCATTGAGTAGATAGCAATTTAGTAGTATAACGATATTTTAATTAATTGCAAATTTATATAAATATTGTAATTGATAAAACATAAAAACTGTTTAAGGTAGTTATAGAAATATTTACTTTTTAACTTTAAAACAGTATTCTAAAACATTTTTATAGATAAAAGAAAATATTTGAATAAAAATAGTTTTTTTGGACTAGATTTGAAAGAATTTTTTTTGCAGGTTTCTTTAGTTTAGAAAAAACTGTACTAAAAAGTTTCAAAAGATCTCTTTAAACAATTATTAAAAATAAAAAATAGGCTCTGCTATTTACTTAATGTAATATTATTTAATTATTTTTTATTTTCCATTGTAATAAAGCTAAATTTTACCTAATTCGCATAAACAATTTTAAGCTAAAATTGCGTTGCCGGCCGGAGATTTTACTTAATAGAATTAGACTTTCCGAATAAAATTTGCCGAATTGAGCTTTACGAAGTGAAAGAAAATAAATAAATTTAAAACATACTAAAATAAATAGATATATAAGCTAAAACAATGTTTCATTTTGTCTTTTAAAAGATTTAAAGCTTTAATTAAACAATTTTAACAATAAGAATAAAAACTATTATACATTAATTTTACTTACAAATCACATTTAAGATTTCAATTTTGGACTTTCCTTCATCATTTAAACTATCATGCACTGTATAATTGCTTATGACTTGGCAATACACTTTCTTATGGTCATCTAAGGCATTTGGTTTAAATCTTAACGGTTCATTCTATAAAGAAGATTTGTTATCAAATTATAAAAATATAAATAAAAACAGTGCAGTTTTATTCATTTTGTAATTAAAGTGTAAAATACAATACTTTAAGAATTCTATTTAAATCATTTTCAATATTTTATTTAGCTGTTAAAAAAAGAACAACTAACTGTTTCTCTGATGTAACTTTGGTTTCCAATAAAAAACTTAACTTCTTGAGGTTGGGGATTACCATCATTTGAAAACGAACATCTTATTTTTACCTCATGATTTTCTTTCATTACTTTTGGCAGTAACACTCTGACCAAGCTAGGTGCTGCAATGGTTTAATTATTAAAACATTTTACTTTTATTTTTCGTTCAATTTACTTAGATCTACTTCTATTTAACAATTAATCTATTAAAAACAACAATTAAACCGCTGTAACAAAGAGTTTTGTCAGAATTGAAAGACCACTTTGCGTTCTCATCACATCTCGCAGTTATGTTTGGTACTGAAGTGTCTTCATAGAACATCTTACCAACTTTACATAGGACCGTACCATTATCGTTGTAATTTGAAGATTTGCTTAACACTTGGAAGTTATCGCTTAATAGTTCACATTCTGTATTATTTTGTAAAACAAGTTAAGTTATTCATCTAGAACCTTATTGAATTTACACAACTTTGGTTTTAGTGCCAAATACCATATAGTTATATATCTATACGATTTTTCTGAATTTAGAAGCACTGGTAATGCAAAAGTTTAATTTAAACGTTTTTGTTTTTGATTAAAAAGTAGAACTAAATCTTATAAAAACTGTTAACAAACTTTAGTTAAATGTCAAAAAAAAAATTATGGATTTTCTTTTGTTTCAATTAAAGTTGTTCTTACGCACGCATGAACATAGCATAAAAGTGCGTACTATACGGAAATCACATGCCTAAGAAACTGAACACTCAAGGAAAGATTTATGTACTTAACATAATAAAAAGTAACATTTTACTCACCTCTTATCGTTATGCGACCCACTTCACACATTTGCTTCTTTCCGTGTATACGCAGACCCACATAGGGATCTTCATTTAGCCAATAAAACTTGTAGGTGTCTTGTTTTGCCATTGCAGCGTCGTAAGTAACATAGATAAGCAAATAATCATCCTCGTGTTCGCCCTTCGCTTCGAACATCTCGGCGTTGCTGTGCGATTTCAAAAAGTGGCAGCTGCAGCTTGCGTTGCATTCGAAAACAACGTGCATTTCGGAAAGTTTTCCGTCGGAACTTTCTATTTCAACGTGGAAGTGTCTGAAGTACTTCGGTTCGGACTGGCATTTTTCAAGGTAGGACAGTTTGGCGAAGAGATTGCTTTTCGAGTAGTTGACCGGCAAAACTGGCTTGTGCGAGTCGTTGACAAATTTCAGTCCGTCGCATTCATCTGAAAAAAATATAATCTAAAGTGTTTTTTTTTTGCTCAGTCCAACAGTTGAAATAGGCACATGACAATTATAAAGCTATACGATGAACCCTTCGTTCATTCAAATAGTTTTAAAAAGTCTGTATAGTGTGATATGATAAAAAGTACTCTAAACTTAAACATGCTAAAAATGATGCTCAAGGCACTAGTTAACATTCAGATAAAGTTAAGAAATAAAGTATTATGTGTCAAATTGTAGGAACAATTTTTTAAGGTAAGGAATGTTTTAAAAATATTAATATAAATAAAAAAAAATTAACGAGTAGTTTTAACTTGTTTTTTAGTGCATATATATACTACAAACTTAAAATTATTTTCTGTAAATTTTAAAAATAAAAAACAAATAAGTATTTCTATATTTAATGCCGACTACAACTTTAAGTATTTAGATAAGAAAATTTTACTAAGATCGATGCTGAAAATAAGATATTTCACCCGGTATACTTATAAATCAACCTTCTTTTTAAGTATAATCAGTTTACAAAATTCCAAAATGACTTACAATTTTGCTTTATTATGATAGTTTGAGTAAAGTTTAAAAAGTTACAGAAGTTACTAAACTATATCAACAGTCTTTTTTATTATAATACTAAATAGTGGTAATACATATTTCTAAACCCAATTGCAAAAAAAAAGCATGAAAAATACTTACTTGCATGTATGTTTTCTAGCAATCCCAGTAATACAATAATTGTGTATTTGTTTATAAACATTTTTTCGTAAAACATAAAGTTTCTGACATTTTTTGGTTAATTATATGTAAATTAAAACAATCATAGCCTAGTATAAACACCCTAAACTAAAAGCTATAAAATTTTCATCAACAAAAGTTATGGTAAAAAACATGTTAAACATTTGTTAAACACTTTAACAAAACTGATTGCTTTTAAGACTTTTTTTAGTTCAAAACAAGTTTTACTTCGCTTGGAATGTACTTACATCCATTTATGTTAAAAATAAACCTATGTTATATCAAAGATAAACTTAACAATATCCAAATACCTATCTTATACAGATTATTGTAAAAATAGTTAAGTTGCTGAGAATATTAATAAACTATAACTTTAACTACAGTATTATAAACCACACTGCTATTTTTTTCTTAATAGATATTCATTATCTGTAATCAAAATAGCTGTATTTTTTTAAATTGAACTAAAGTTTTAATAACAGCTTATATGATTTTATACGCGTATTCCTAGAAAATAAACGAGTTTAGGACTTATTCATTTTTAGAATTAAAATGACGTTTTTTAGCTTTTTAATATATAGTGTCTTGTTAATTGTATTTCAACTTAAACCTAAAAACACTCTAATTGATTTTTTTAAAACTTAGTTTATGTTCGAAGCATAGGAAATTAATAGGTATTAAACTAACGGTTAAAAGTATACTTTTAAAGATACATCAAACTATTTTCTAGCTACATTCCGTATAATCGTATTTTTTTAAATTTTCTGCAACTGTTATTTTATGTTTTTCATGATTTATTTGTTATCAAAACAACAACAGTCATTAATTTAAGATTAACTAATAAAATTAAATTCGTAGTTTTAATACGTAGTCCAATTTTATATAAAAATAAAATACATATTTATAGTGTGTATAATACATAATAAAATTAACGCATTTAACGTTGCAGCATTGTATGGTAGTCGTTGGTGTCGTAAACTAAAACATTTATTTTTTATTTAGGTTTAAATGGTTTCCTACATGCTTTTGTGTTATTGCTTTATTTTAGACAAACTAACTAATAATTAAAAATTATTAAAACTTTGAAATTATTTGATAAGTGTAAAATAAAAACATTAATTTCGTCGATTCCACTTGTTCTATTAATCATTGGCTATAAAAACATAGCTTTCTTTTGTTATCAAAATGATTATTTATTAAATGTGTAAACCACAGAATATTATCACAGTTTTGTTAACCACACTAAAGCGCAATGGGTCCTCTCCAGAGTTGGTAAAATGCTAATAGTTACTATGGTAATTCAGCAATGAAGCGTATAAACTTTGGTTTGTTTTAAGTTAGTAATTTCACGCTCGAGTAAACAAAGCAGAGCTTTTTAACATGTCTGGTCCTCTCGTACTCAAGTTTGAAGTTTGTTTCACTACACTCCGAAGAGGCAGGTGCCACAAACGTTTCTTCACCCGAGAAGCTGCCAACTGATACAAGTTTGAGAATTACACCGCGAGAAGATACTGCTTGAAAATCCTCAACGGCTGCACCAAGCACCTGAACGTTGGCGGTTTGACGTCGCAGCACGTCGACTGCTCGTTCGAGCTGGGCGGTGTCTTCTTTCCGCTGAGCGAAGATCTGACGAACGGAACGATCGGCGACCTGGCTCACGTGTTCAGTGATGCGGAACCGACGAAGGACGAGATGGTCATCAGGATTGACTATTTGCACGCCTTCACCTACAAATGAGCGTTTCATGTTCGAAGGTTTAAAGTTTAATGTAACTTGTGTTGCTTTGGAAACAATTTTAACATTTAAAATTGGTTTTTGTGTTAGATTAAATTGGGGAAATTAAACTTACATTAATAAAAAGCAACTAATTTAAAGCGATGTTTGAGGTTATTCCTTGTGTGGTATGTTATTTAACGTCTAGTTATGAAACTATTTCAAACTTTCTTTTACAACTTTGTTAAGTTTTTTTATTGATACTAATATTAGTAATACTTGAAAGTATGTCTTAAACGTTATGTATAATTTATAAAGTGTTGTATTAAAAAAAAAAGTGTGATGTATTTAAAATTAGCTAACAAGTTACTATGTTATTTGCTTAAGACAAAACTGGTGGTATTATTTGCAAATATGCGACATAAAAGTTTATAAGCACTTTGAGACAACTAGAGGTATTGGCAACGTCGGCAATAGTTTTTACATATGTTTATTGAAACCTTTAAATATACAAATTAAAAAAAAACTAAACAAAACTACTTTTAATAATAACAAAGAGTATAAAAACATCAACTACAGAAACTTAAAATGTTTTTAATCTAACTTTAGATTTAGCAAAGTAGTTAACACTTAAAAAAGATTACTGTTGAAACATAATTACGTTTGAAGCCTTTATTCCACAGATAATTGAGTCATACTTAAAACTAAGTTCTCTAGATTTCTTTCATATTGAAAAAAATATTTTTTTTTAAATAGCTTTTTTAGTTCTTGTTGTTTTTAACAAGTGTTTATATAGTATTTTAATAAATACATTTAAATCATAAAAAGCATAGTTTATACAAATGAAAATTTAGTTATTGGAATAATATCTAAGTTTGAGGAAGATTATTTTTTCTTATTTTAAATATTACAGCGTATAAGCGGAAAGTAATTAAAAAAACCAACACTTTTCTTCCCATAAAAAGACCGAATGTATTTTTGCGGCAATTCTGTCTAAAATTATTTGTCGTTTAATCAGTTTTTGTCTCATATGTTATATTACAAGACTCTATTTTTAAGGTTTTTATCACATAATAATTGAATTCTAGGAAAACTTTTTATATGTTTCTAAACAGTTTTTTCTATGTTACATTTTTTGGTTGGTTTATATGAATTAAGTTCAATATGTATTGAAATAATTTACGAGTGTGATTGAAAATTACTTGGTGACAGTTTTAGTCATTAAAATAAGTCAATGGCCATAAAAAAATTTTAAATATGTTGTCCTTTTAATTTTTTTGATAGTTTGAGAACTAAATTAAAAACAACTAAGTTTTAACTCAAATAAAAGAAATCTATTTTTGCTGTAACCTATTTTTAATAACTTGTAATTCTTTTTTTAAATTCCTATTTAATGTCAACAGTATCAAAGTTTTTGTACGTTGTGTTATTTTAAGCGAGTAGTTTAGAACAACTTCTTTGTTAGCAACAATCAAGTTTTAGCTCATAATAGTGGATATGCATTTTTTTTAGTATTTCTCTTTACAGTTCTCAAAAATTTTTTAAGCCTAAACTTTAGTGAAACAGTATTTAATTAGTTTTGTTACTATCGAGAAAACAGCACTTTTATTGTCATTACTGTAATTAAGGTTGACTACTACAAAAACATTTTAAAATCAAGAGACACTTAAACTTTTAAACTTATAATGAGATAAACCTTTTTCATTTATAAACAAGATATTCAAATGTACTAGTGCTTGAAAATAGTAAAATTTTGTACAATAACTTACATTTTTAAGGTAGAATAATAATGTCTGAAACCAAAGGGAGTTGGTAACCCAACATCCAAAGGTTCATTTACCCTAGAAAGTTTACGCTTAGGGCTTAATCTGAGTGTGAATTTACTATTGGGATTTGACATAATTATTACTTTACCCTAGACTTGATATAACTAGATATCAATACTACTATAAATAACTAGGCACAACAATTGAGTGGGATTATCTAATAAACGAACTTCAATGAACACAAAACCAATTGTTAAAATTACAAGAACTTTTAAATATGTAAGTTGTGTAATAAAATACTGTATACTAACAACTATAATAAACTTAATAATATTTTAAGAAATACTTAAAATTAAATGCAAAACCAAATCTTAAAAGCTTGAAGAACTATAAAAGTATGTCACTTAGGTGAAAAATGCTTTATATTACAAACTGTAAAAAAATGCTCTAAGTAAATCACTTGTTGAAAATCAAAAGGAGCTATTAAACGTACATTAAGAGAATTACAAAACTTTCTTCAAATAACCATCTCTAAATCTAACAAGTACAATTATTAACATATACACTAAAACTTTATAAAACAACTCAATACCAATATTCAAGTGTCTTTCTTGTAAACAGTCTCTGCAGCTCCTGGCGGTTCTGTCCACACAGCTTGTGACCAAAAACAATAAATAAAAAATTTCGTCAGTCAGTTTCATAAAAGAGAAATGCGCTCTCATTGTCTTTTATTCTCTTTACGTCATAAAAGAAAAGTGCGCTCTCATTCTCTTTATTTTCTTTCTTACTTTTTGTTTCATCAGACTTTGTCCGGGCAATAATTGTAAGCGCTCTTATTAACTTTTAATTTTCTCTTAAAAACAAAACGGTTTTAAAGTGAAACTTGGAAAAGCGTTACATGTCTTTACAAAACAATTAATACGTTTTTTTCCATTAAAGTATTGAATATAACCAAGCTAAGCTATTTCAACAAGTAACAACTTATTTAAAATAGTAGAAATGATAAATATAATTGTTAAGTAGAATAAACAAACAAAATAATAATATAGTCCAATTATTCTGCCTCTAGTTAAATGAAGGATTTAGGATGTGTTTAAACTGAGTTTAAGATAAAATAATAATTGGATAAACCTTTTTACTTACAATTGCATTTTTTCAATATTTTTTTTCCTTGAATAAAAATGCAAGTCTTATATAAAATAGCATTAGTCTTTAAAACACCTTAAACTTGCATTTTAAATCTTCAATGTTTTTTTCGTAAAGAGATTCATTTTTTAATAAATTTTGCTAAATTGTATTCAAGTTATATTGTTTACCGGTAAAAAGTTAGCTATAAAGTGTAGTTCAGTATCAGATTTAAAATTATCAGTTGCTCGGTTGTACTAAAGTACTTCGAAATAAAAGTATAAGAACTTGTTAATTCTATTTGTTTAAGCTGTTTAAATTTTTCGTTCTAGTTATCAGTTGTATATAACTGTGATAGTTTGAATCTTTTAAAGGTAACTTAATTGGGAATGGTCTAAATTGCAAGAGATTACTAAATTCCACGAGGGGACTAAATTGCACGAGTGCACAAAAATGCACGAAGATACTTTTGCACAAAGAGAAAAATTGCACAAGAGAACAAAATTGCACGAATACTGTTTTGCACCAATGGTCAATTTTACACAAGTAACATTTTTGCACGAGTATAAAAAATACAGAGAAATAAACTAAAAAATAAGAATAAAATTACTGACAGAGGGTAAGGGTTAGGGGTAACAGTGATAGTAAATTTAAAAATAAAAAGATAACTAATAAAAAATATTATTGAAAATAAGTTAAAAAAAATGATAATTAAAAAACAAAAAGTAAAGTTACTGACCGAGGGTTAGGGGTAACAGTGATAGTTAAAAAATAGAAATTAAAACTTATAAAAATATTTAAAAAATAAAAGATTAATAATAACTTACCTACCGAGGGTAAGGGGTAACAGTGAAAGTAAAAAAAAAACTGAATTTAAAAAAAATAAAACAAATAAAATTAAAAATGAATTGAAAAGAAATTAACCAGTGCGAAAATGTCTCCGTAAAAATTTAAATCAAATCATAATCTCGTATAAAAATTTAAACAAAGCATACTAAAATTTTAACTAATGTTTATTATATAAATTGTAAAAATTAGTGCAATAGTTTTAATAAATTCGACCTTAGAGTCTTTATCTGAACTGTTTTTTACATATAAATAATTCTCATATTAAAACATTGTGCATAATTTAACACGATATAAAGAATATTTTATTTAGACAATTTTATGTAATTTTTTAACTTTTTGTTAGCTTTCTTGAGTTATTGGTTATTTTTTTCTTAAAATTTTTTTTGCCTTTAAAAGCGGTTTTCATGTTTTAAACCGCGTTACTTTTTTTATTTAACGACTAAATATTTTTTTTTGTTATAAATCAGTTTTTAGTTTTTGTCGTTTTTGCTTTTTCTTATCTACTTTCATTTTTGATAATTAACTTTTTAACTACTTGTTAGTATACTTTTTTTTTTAATTATAAGTAATTAATTTTTAATTTAGATTTTTAAAGCTTATGTTTTTAAGTAGTTATTTCTAGTTTAATATAAAGGTTTACTTTTTAACTGACTATACTTTATTGTTTAAACCAGGGGTCAGCAAACTGCGGCCCGCGGGCCAAATGCGGCCCACAAAGGATAAATCTGCGGCCCGCAAGCACGTTAATTTTTTGAATTGACTGCGGCTCGCGAAAGAAAATTTTGTGGCCCGCGACCACGTAAATGTGGCCCGCTGAGGAAAAATATGTTTTATGTTAAATTTGTTTGATAAAATTGTTTTTAAGTTCCCGTATAATACTTTAAAACAATTAAAAAACTTTACTGATTTAGCTTAAAATGTGAAAAAGACAGGTTAGAATTGCACCAGGTTTTTTTCTCATTTTTATAATAAACTTCTTCTTACAACAGCAAACTATTTTATTAAAAAAAGAGTGTATAAATTGTGTTGAATTAGTAAAATAGTTATATAACATCTATTTGTAAAAACTAAATGCAAATGTTTTCCGTTTTGTACAAAAGTAAGCACAGTAATTAATTAAAATGTTATTTCTTTACAGTTTAGTTTTTTAACAGGTTTTTTTGTAAATAAGTTTCTATTACAGATGTTTTGTTACTAAATGTTATATTCTAGTGTGCTAAAAAACATTAAAAATAACATAACAACAATAACAATAAATAAGTTTAACTTTATTTTGGTTTTGACACCTTTGATTTTTTAGAAGATTTCTTTGCATTTTAGATTAATTCCTATGCACACCAATGAACAAAGATGCTTATATTTTAAACTACTTTTTATTTAATACTTAACGAGATAAAATTTAGTTTAAGCATAATTTTCTGACATTATTGTTTCTATATGTAATATCTAAGTGAGTACAGACACATTTAAAACAATATATATGACATAAATTTAAAAAGTTTTTGTTAGGTACAGTTTTTGATTTTTTAAACAATGTTTTTTGACAAAATAAGTTAATTTCTATGCGTTGCATACTAATATAAACAGTTGCTGTTTTTTGTAACTACCTATTTAATACAAACTAGATTGAGAAATAGTATTTTATTAAGTTTGTACATTTTTAATCAAAATAGTTCAAATTCAATCAAATAAATAAAAATTGTCACACACTCAGACTATGACTATTTGAAGACTTCAAATCTCAGGCGAGTTTAGTCATTTTTCAGTTTTTGGCTTGAATTACTTTTTGTATGCTAAAATATCAAGCTAGTTTTGGTCACTAGGACTGGATTTTTTTTTTTGCTTTAAAGAATGGTAAATTAAATTCATGATGTACGTTATGTTCAATGCACAGTGTTAGTTTAAATTGAAATATGTTTTAAATTTCAAGTCTTGGAGCTGATATAATTTAAATAATTTACAAATTAATTGTATACATATAAGTCTGAACAATTATTTTTGCCAAAAAATCCCGGAAAAGCTTAAAATTTGACAATTTATATTTTAAAAAATTTGTAGAAGCCTTTAATTTTAAACAATTTTTACATTTAAAGTAATGAAATTTCGATTTGACACAAAAATATACCATATAAATATTTTTTATTCAAAAACACATTTAAAATAGCTAAACAGTATTTTTTTAAATTTTTTATATTATTTAAGACGTTTTTTTTAACTTTATCTTAATTATATACTAAAAATAGAAACAAAATGTTGTACTTTTAAAAATTTTGTGTTGGTGCATTGCACTTTTGCTTTTAAAATATCTTTACCTATTGTTGTGCTTTGTATTGGAAATAAACCTAGAAATTCTTCTAAAATGTCAAAATTAGTAAAACACCTGTAATAAAAATTCTAAAATAAACAATATATGTTGTATCAGTTCTAACATCTTAACAGATTGATTTAAGTCCTTATTTGGTTTATGCGGCTTTATAATCTTTAGACATTTCCTAAACACGACTACTTGTTGATATTGAAGAAAAAAAATTATTTGTGCAAATACAAATTATTTAATAAGTTTTCAACTCTAAACGGTATCTTTTTTTAGTAATTAATATGCTACATTATAACTTGCCTTAATAGTATTTTCTGATCAGTCTGTAGTTACTGAAAATAATCATGTGCGTCGTTGAAACTGACACAAGCAATTTTTTTTCGTTTCTCGCAATAACTCGAAACTAACGTATTATAATTCTTGTAGCTCGTCTTATAACTTACACTTGCTCTTTTTAAGTACAAAATTTTAATTTAGATAAAGAATTGCTATAATGCTCAATAAAAAATAGGTTTTTCAAATTCTTTAGTAGCTTATTAATTTTTTATACGTTTGTTAAAATTGTTTAAAAACTTAATTATCCATTCAAGGTGAATTAAAATATTTTGTTTTAGTTATATAATTAATTCACTACTAATAAACTTCGGTATTTCTTTATTTCGTGAACTTGATTTTAAACAGGGTTGCCAAACAAACAGGCTAATTTAAAAACGTTATAAATTTCAGACTAGGTTAAAGCTGCTTAAGAAATTTTTATAAAACTTAGGTGTATCTGAAACTTTCATTTCAAACACTTTGAATAAATCTTCGAACTCTCAAATAGTTTTTATGACTGTGGTGTAGTTTACTAATTGTATTTTTTTTTATCTATTTACTTATTGTGCTTTTTTATATAATACTATATTAGTTATGTATTTAAGCTAGATTAATAGAAAGTTTTTAGCTATTTTATTTTTAAGTAAACTTTTGATATAATTCAGACATTTTTGCTTTTAATGTGGCAACCGTGTAAAAGACTAATTAATTACTTATAAGGTATTTTTTTAAAGTATTCCAACATTAAATATGTTAAAAAATTTGATTTAGCTTATCTAGAGTACAAATAGGTATTAACTTTATTTAATTAACTAATTACTGAATTTTATAAAGAATGCAAACTATTTAAGATGTAAAAACTATTTTCAAAAGTTTTCTTTTTATTTTAATATGAAAAAGTGGTTTATAATATAAAAAATGTATAAAAGTGACCAATAAATTTTTTTCAAGCTTAGTTTTTATAAGGAGTTAGGTTGTAAGTAAAAAAATAAATATTTTATCAAGTTTATCTTATTAAGTATTTAAGAAAGTACATATTTTGTTACGACTTAAGTATATTAAACAATGTAAATTCTAGTCAAATAGATATTTATATATTAAATAGGCATTCTAGTGTAGTTAAAAGTCATTTAAAGTAATAAAGTGAATAAAAGTAAAACTATCTCTGGTGTGACCAAAACTAAAGCCAAAAAATTATTTAAACATCACTAAAACTAAAACTGTGGCCCGCGAAGATTTTGAAACCTTGAAATTTGGCCCGCGAGCACCAACTGCCTGCCGACCCCTGGTTTAAACACTCCTAACTAAATATTTATCAAATATATAATATTTTTCAAATTTACAAGTTGTTGTAATTCACTTTAATTAATCAGTATACACTTTCTATTTATTTGTATTTTCCTACTAATAACGATTAATAAATTGTCACAAAACATCTTCAAAAGTTGAGAGAAATAAAATATAACCACCAATATAATTGTAGCAATTTAAGAAATCAAAATACTATACGTTTGTACCAACGAGGTTAATTTTAGTTTTTATATAAATGATTACTAGTTTTATATAAATAAATTAATAGTAGTTATATATATACATATATATTAATAATATATTAACTATAGTAATAAACTTATATTCTGCATAATATTTAATCATTGTTAGATATACAATAACAGGTTTCTTGATTTATTCACAATTTTAGATTTATGAATTTAAAAGTATTTTGAAAATTGCACTCATTCAAAATAAGCTTAACTTTGCCATTTTATATGTTTAAAAACACATTAACGTTTTCGTTTTAAGCTAAAAAATAGGTTTTAAATTAACTTAGTATACTAAATATATTTAGAAGCAATAGTAGAAAAAGTATTTTATTTACAACAAAATTAAAACTATTGGTTTCAGATTTTTTAAATTAATTATTTTGACTTGTCAGCTCAATTAGTTATCTTAAATTAAAACAAGATAAATGTGAGAAAATGTTTGAAAATTTTTACTTGCTTATAATTAAAATTATCCGTACTTTTTGTTAACAATTCGGAAAAGGTTTTTAGAAAATTTTTTTAGATTCGAGTCAAAAACTTTATTCCATAATGGCTCGAACACCAACGGTTTTATTATCAAATGAGTTCAATTGTAACTTTAAAGCTGAAAACCAAAACACTTTAACAGCGCCATACAGAAACCGAAATTCTACTTTGAAATCATTATGTACCAGCAACCATAGATAGCAAACTTTGTAAACATCAATTTTGGTATATCTAACAACAATCAGCACTTTTTTTTTGTGTTGAAAAGATTTATAAAAACAATTTGATCGCCACGTTCAAGCATAATATCAAAACAACCAAATCGTACTTCATCTCAGTTGCGGAGTCGGGGAAAAACCTGGGCGTCTGCGGCTGGTAAAGGAACTGATGCGGAACGATGTTGCACTTTTCCTCTTCGCAGCAGTGGTAGTAGACTGTGTTTTCCACCTTTTCGAGGGGATTACCCGTGCAAAAGACGTTCCTGCATTGACCCCACGGAACCCAGACGTCGCCGGGGCTCCGCTGACCCTTGGGAAGCTCCAAGACAAAAACTTCGCAGGCCTTTGTGGTTTTCGGGCAGCTCTTGTAGTCGGAAAATATTCCTTCTTTGATCCGTTCGAATTTGAGGCAAACATTGACGTTGGCCGCCGTTCGCTGGATTAAAACGAAGAACAAAAGCTCTCTGTACATTTTTGTTGCAAATAGTTTTAAATGTTTTACAGCAAAAGCTTTATGTTTTATGTAAAGTGGTCTTAGTTGCTTAGCAACTGCTATTAAAAAAATTCGGTCATGTTTACTTTTTATTAAATTTTCAGTTCTTCACAAAATCATAAAAAATTGTTTTGTTTATAGATGATCTTCAAGTCTACAGGTTTATCACATAAATTTAGTTTAGTTACTAAATTTATATCTGTCAATGTGAAATAGTTTAAAAAAAGTCTCTGCGATGTACTATTTTCGGCATTTTTCATGCCGAATGCTAAAAAAATTACAAGTTAAACTAAATAGGCTATTTTACTGTAGTCTGAAAACTAGTTTTTTAAACAAATGATCTTCAAGTTAAGAGCGATGATAAGCTACTTATATTTAAATAGACTTTTGTTTTGTGACAGTGGATATCCTTATTTATAAGTTTTGAGACTGTTAAAAATTTCTTTACATTTAATCTAACTAAAAATATAATGTCCTTTTACATTACTTTAAACATATATAATTTTGCTCAATTTATTACAAGAAAGTAGAATGAAAAGTATAACTGGTTTTGGTCTTCATAACGACTTAGAAATAAGTTTATAAAACAACTATGTTAATGAATAATATTTATATTTATTAAACTCTTTGGTATGTTGCGTCTAAATTTTCATTTCTATTTATCTTAAAGAAACTTCTTTTCTAATTTCTTTTTACTTCCTGATGATATTGACCAAAGATTTTATCTAAATAGAGCTTTTTGTTTCATGTTTGATTGTGTTTTTATTGTTTTTTAAATAATTAAACATTATTTGACATTAAAATAAGTTCTTTCAAACAATATAAATAAGACTCAATTTTTAGAACAAAATATATTTCATGCTTCTTTCATCAGTTGTATACTAAGCAATAAAGATAAAGTTTTAAATCTAACTTATATAGTGGAAATGCAATCAACGTAATTAATAATAATAAAGCAAATAGTAATTAGCAATACATAAGTACTTCTAATTACAATGCAACTAAAAAAATAATAAAACAGAGAAACAACTTATAAAACAATTTAAGAAAACAACGAAACAGTATAATCAAAATCTTTATGTTTACACAACTTAGGTTTTCTTAATAAAATACAAATAGCCTCAAGTTTAATTAAATCCGAAATGTGAAAACAATTTTTAACAATTTTAAATCTTTTTAAATTATAATTACTAGCACAATCAAGGTTATTTACTAAGTGTTCAGCAATAGCAGATCTTTTTGAAGCATTTATTACTCTAATAGATTTAGTTTTCTCATTACTCTTACAAAATTCATCAATACTTTTTGGAATATGTTCTTTTATTCTTTTGCCAAATTGTCTTGAGGTCATCCCGACATAACTAGCTTCACAGAAGCAGTTAAACTGGTAAACTACCATACTTTGTTTAAATTCTGCTGTCGGATCTTTTCCTCCAGGTCTGAACATTGGTTTCGATATAAAAATAACAATCGGCTTGGCCGAATGATACGTCCTACTTACTAATTTACAAATCTCTCTTTCTAAAACTCCTGAGTTCTTATTGACATAAGGCAATACTAAAGGAATCAAGCATTTCTTCGGCCCTGCTGGCTTTATTTTGTTCAAACTATTAAGATGTAAATTTATAGTTTTATTAACAAGTTCTTGTGGATAACCATTTTTATTTAATATCAATTTTATCTGTTTTATTTCGTCATCAAATAATTCTCTTGAACAGATCTTATGTGCTCGATGGCAAAGCGTTCTTATTAAATTTGTTTTTCTCTTCATGCTACAGAAAGAATGAAAGTTTAAGTAGTTGACAGTGAAAGTTTTCTTTCTAAAAACGGATGTCAAAATTTGCTTCTTGTGTCGTTTTACTAAAACATCAAGAAAAGCTAATTCACCATTGTTTTCCTTTTCTGAAGTAAATTTTATTGAAGAATGTGTTATGTTCAACACATTAAAAAGTTCATCTATCTCTTTCTCGTCTTTTCCTAGTACAAAACATTCGTCGACATATCTATAATAAGTTACTTTGTACTTAGAGATCACCTTTCTTTCTATAAAGCCCATAAATATATTTGACAAAGTTGGCCCTAATGGGGAGCCCATGGCTATTCCATCATGTTGGGAATACATTTGTGAATTAAATGTAAGTTGTACACCACTAGTGGATAACTTTAAAAGTTCACGAAAATTTTTTTTTCTTACTCTGGGTGTCTCAAGTCTATACAGAGTGTCAACACAAATATTCAATGCTTCATCTAGCGGTACATTTGTGAATAAATTTTGACATCAAAGGATGCCATAAAAGTGTTATTTGAATTAATATTTTTTATTTGATCAGCAAAAGAAAATGAGTCTTTTAGCATATAAGAAGAGAAATGTTCCAATACCGGATAAAGTTGGTCATTAAGAAATTTTGCCAACTTATGTTGAGCAGAGTTCACCATGGATAGGATTGGTCTTAAAGGAACATCTTTCTTATGTATCTTTGGTAAGCCATACAATCTTGGAGTAATGGAACCAACAGGTTTGATCAAATTATAAATGTCTTCATTAATTTCTTTGGTAAAAAGTAGATTTTTAAGAATTAAAACAATTTCATTTTCAACTTTGTTAATATTATCTAACTTATTTGCTGGACCAAGAAGTGTAAATTTGGTTGTGTCCTCAATAATCTCATGCATTTTATTTATATAATATGTTTTATCCAAAACTACACAACCATTACCTTTGTCAGGTTTAGAAATTATCACAAAACCATCCTTTTTCAAGTTTTTAATTACATTTCTTATCTCAGATATATTTAATAAATCACTTTTATCTGGCTTAAGCTTGCAATAATTATGTGCCAGTAAGGTTAACCTTCGTTGCTATTTCTTCTGAATTTGATATAGGTTTCAGTTTAACTACCTTGTATATAGTTATACTATATATAGTATATATAGTACTGAGTTATATTAGTAGAACTCATTCTTGTTAGTTAGAGTCTTGCGTTTATACTTTTAGGGGTCGTACTAAACAAACTACAATAAGTTAAGAAAAAAATTAATCATTAACATTCTAATTAAACCTTAATTAGCAAGAATAAAAAAAAAAGCGAAAACCTTTGATATTTTGTCACAAATATAGACAAACAATAGTGTTTTCCTAAGTACTGCTAAAAGAAAAAAACATACTTTTGCCCAGATCTTTAATTTTAAGTTGAAATTTAAAAAAAAATAGAACGTTGATACAATATAAAGAACTTTAATTTTAAAAAAAAAAAAATATTTTTTTAACAAAGCAAAAATAATGCTAAAATGACCATTTTTTCAAAGGGCCTCTGCGTGAAAAATAAGCCCCAATAAAATTTTACTTTTACTTTGTTTGAAAGTCAGAGAAACGTTCTTCTAAACATAAATAAAAATTTGGTTTTAAAATTAATAATAAGAAAGATATGTCATGAGGAAGTAAGGCTAAATTAGAAAAAGAGGAAATTTGAAGTTTTCTGAAGAAATATGGTCGTAACATAAAATAGCAGCAAGTAACTCGTAAGCAAAAAATGACTATACCTGTAAACTTTTAACATAAATTTTCTTGAACCTCCGCTAAATGTTTTCTTGCTTAACATCACGTGACAGGCCAAACGTTTTTGCACATTTATCTTACTGTCTAAAGTTTACTGAACCCTGAGTTGTACACTAAAAGCAGAACCGAAAGCTATTGCTAAAATACTTAAACTTTTTAGTCTGGTTTTAGTAAGTTATCGTTTATCAATAAGTGTAAAACGTGTTTTTAATAGAGCCAACACTAAATTGCTGGATCATGACACTTACGTTTAGTATAAACTGAACAGTATTTTAGTAACGGTAAAATGTTGTATATGTAAAAATTGAAAGAGTTAATAAAAACACTGTAATTAAAAACATTTATGTTCTCAGCTGTTATTGTCGTAGTTTTGAATGAGACAAATATAAGGTTTACAAATAATTGTGATCAACAGTTGTTCGTTGATATAATTGTAAGCTTAAAGTAACTAAATATCACTGATGCAAATATATGTTTTTAAATCTAATTGCAATTTATATCTGTCAAAGCTTTATTAAATTAAGCAGTTGTCAAACAACTAAAAACATGAATTCTTATGTTCTTATACCTTTATTTATTATGCAGATAGTTAAACTTTCTAAAAGTAGTATTTACTATTTACAACAATAAGGCTTTAAGGCTTCACGACTTTAGCGATGGTTTGCTTTATACAAAAGTATTAAATATCAATGATAAACAGTTTTTTTATAACTTCTTATTTCAATTTAGAAATTAACTTTAGCTAAAAACAGCAAACTTGTGCAAACCCTATTTATCTTAGGTTCTCGATAATAACCAAGTAAAAGTACGTTTATAAGCTTTTAATCGATTTTTTTTATGTCGAGAAATTTTAGCTATATAACAAGTTGCCGACCAGAAATTTTTACTTAATTCTTTTTACTATGCCACTTTTATTGCTTAAGACTAAAGGTGAAGTAAAAATTCTATAAGCCTCAAACTATTTTTAGCTATAAATACTTTATGTATCTCTTGTAACTTAATTTCAATAAATAGGTACTTCTTTGTTTTTAAACAATTATAGACAGACTAACTTTGTAAACAAAAATAAAAGATTGATACAGTGCTTATTCACTTATCCGGACGCTCACTTATCCGGACAGTTTCAGTCAGAAATAAATTCAAAAATTTTTTAATGTTAACACTAACCTATTTGTATGATACAAATATTTTAGCTTTCATGCTGAGAGAAAATTTTATAAATTCTACAGTTTTGTTCATTACTATGAAGTTGTGAACTACTAAAGATTATATTCTATTTTCGTTCGAAACTAGTTTAGTAATCAAAAACCTTTGCATGTAAAGTAAGTCAGTTTAGAAATTTTAAAACTCTATTATCTAAAACATAAATTTTAGTTTTTTTATTGAACTTTCAAAGTTTTTTTATAGGTTAAGAAGTTCTTAGTTTTTAGAAAATGAATGTATAACGAAATACTGATAAAAAATAATAATTAAAAATGTGAAATAATTATAAAACAAACGTCTTTCCTTTCTTATTTAAGTAAGACTTCCGTTTGATAGGATTTATATGTTTCCATTAAGTTGACTTTAAATTTGGTCAAATTTTTTGTTTTTTTTTTATGTCTGTTTTTTTTTTCCTTTGTCTAAAAAGTTTGTTTTTTCATTCAGAGATATAGGTTTATATTTTTTTTGTTTTTAAAAATAGATTTAATTTATATTTTCTCATATTAAAAGAAATTAATCTTTTTTCTAATTATTAGTTAGGGCAGGTGGAATTACAAACTATAAATTTTACTTGCTTGACCCTCAAAAAATGTTTATCGTTAGTAAGTCTGATGTCTTTCTACCCTGGAAAAAAATAGATTAATTAAGCTAAATTTAGATATTATTGTTTATCATTTTATTATATATTACTCACAGTTGCTATGTATTTGTTTTTACCATAATCCTTAATTACTCATTGCATTATATACAGCAGTTACATTATTGAATGAAAAAAAAATTCATTTTTTGTACATACTTATCCGGAATTTTGGTTATCCGGACATGTTTAAAGAAAAATCTTGCCCAACGTGTCCGGATAAGTGAATAAGCACTGTAGTATTATTAACTACAGTAGCGAAGCAAGTTCGCTGGAAATTATAAAAGTTACTTATATATAGAGCTACTTTTTGGATCTTGATAACCTAGTGGTACTGTGTTAACTCGTTTAACACAGAGAAACACATGTCAGTACTATGAAGAAGAGTACTGCGCAAATTGTTTTTACTAAAAATTATCTGAAATTACACTAACTTAAAAGTAAAATAAATAATTAAAAGTCGTATATTCGTAGTGAGTCAATTTTTAAAACTTTTAATGCAAAAAAGAGGTCGGCAATAACCGAAACCCGAATCTCGTTAAAGGCAAGACACATATAAGTAAAGTAAAATGGCAAAATAGTCACGTTTTAAAGCTTGTCTGATAAATATAAATTCTAGAAAAAAATACTTTGTTCTAGTTAATTAGTTACAAAGCAAGACTCTAACTAACAAGAATGATTTCTACTAATATAACTCAGTTTAAAACAAAACAGCTAATGAAAATATGTTTAGGTTTGTTTTTAGTTTAAACAAACAATAAAAACACAAATAAACATAAATAAAAAGCATTATTTAAATAAAGACTTTTGACAATATTAACTAAAAATAAATTAAGAAAGAGGTTTCTTCAAAATTAATAGAAGTTTAAGTTTAGACGTAATATACCAAACTGTTTAATAAATATAAATGTTATTCATTTATATAGTTGTTTTATAATCCTACCTCTAAGTCTTTATGAAGACCAAAACCAGTTACACTTTTTATTCTATTTTACCTACAGAAAACTGTGCAAAATTATATACATTTAAAATATCATAAAAAGCTATTAATGTTTTTGTTGGATTGAATATAAAGTATTTTTAAACAGTCTTGAAACTTATTAGTAAGGATGTCCACTGTCACAAAACGAAAGTCTATTTGAATATAAGTAGCTTATCTTAAAGAACAATTATTTAAAAACCTATTTTCAGACTATATTAACATAGTCTACTCAGTTTAGTTTGTACTTTTTTAGCATTCAGCATAAAAATGCCAAAAATATTTTACAGCAAAAGCTTTATGTTTTATGTAAATTGGTCTTAGTTGCTTAGCAATTACTAAATTACTAAATTTATATCTGTCAGTGTGAAGTAGTTTAGAAAAAGTCTTTGCGATTTAAATTTTTTTATGTAAAAGTCTAAATTTAAAATATGCATCGCAAAGACTTTTTCTAAACTACTTCACACTGACAGATATAAATTTAGTAATTTAGTAATTGCTAAGCAACTAAGACCAATTTACATAAAACATAAAGCTTTTGCTGTAAAACATTTAAAACTATTTGCAACAAAAATGTACAGAGAGCTTTTGTTCTTCGTTTTAATCCAGCGAACGGCGGCCAACGTCAATGTTTGCCTCAAATTCGAACGGATCAAAGAAGGAATATTTTCCGACTACAAGAGCTGCCCGAAAACCACAAAGGCCTGCGAAGTTTTTGTCTTGGAGCTTCCCAAGGGTCAGCGGAGCCCCGGCGACGTCTGGGTTCCGTGGGGTCAATGCAGGAACGTCTTTTGCACGGGTAATCCCCTCGAAAAGCTGGAAAACACAGTCTACTACCACTGCTGCGAAGAGGAAAAGTGCAACATCGTTCCGCATCAGTTCCTTTATCAGCCGCGGACGCCCAGGTTTTTCCCCGACTCCGCAACTGAGATGAGGTCCGATTTGGTTGTTTTGATATTATGCTTGAACGTGGCGATCAAATTGTTTTTATAAATCTTTTCAACACAAAAAAAAATGCTGATTTTTGTTGGATATACCAAAATTGATGTTTTCAAAGTTTGCTATCTATGGTTGCTGGTACATAATGATTTCAAAGTAGAATTTCGGTTTCTGGGTGGCGCTGTTAAAGTGTTTTGGTTTTCAACTTTAAAGTTACAATTGAACTCATTTGATAATAAAACCGTTGGTGTTCGGGCCATTATGGAATAAAGTTTTTGACTCAAATATTTTTTTAAAAACCTTTTTCGAACTGACAATACATAGTACGGTTATTTTTATTTATAAGCAAGTAAAGTTTATTAAATATTTTTTTTACATTTGTCCTTTTTTAATTTTAATTTAAGAAAGTTAATTGAGCTGATAAGTCAAAATGGTTAGTTAAAAAAACTTGAAAACAATAGTTTTAATTTTGTAGCAAGTAAAATAGTTTTTCTAATATTGCTTCTAAATATATAAAGTATACTAAGTAATTTTAAAACCGATTTTTTAGCTTAAAACGAAAACGTTAATGTGTTTTTACACATATAAAAAAGCAAAGTTAAGTTTATTTTAAATGAATGCAATTTTTAAAACACTTTTAAATTCATAAAGCTAAAATTGTGAATGAGTCAAAAAACTTTATTGTATATCTAACAATGATCAAATATTATGCAGAATATAAATTTATTATTATTTAATAATATTTATTAATATATTTATAATTAACTATTCAAAATATAAATTTAAGCGTTCGTTAACAAAAGATCCTAGCGAAAAAAGCTCACTGGAAAATATAATAACAACAAATTATGCAGTATCCTTCTTTTATTACACTAACACATGTTTCTGTGTGTCAACAGGTTAACACACTTCAACGGAGCTCGGTTAAAAATAAATACTGTAAGTAAAAATAGAAGCTAAAGGTTTTACAAATATTATATAGCTTTATAACAGTTGGATTTAACATTAAGTATTTTTTCTATTACTAACCATTAACCTTTAACATCTATAGCAGTGATTTTTTATTTTTAATGGACACATGTATATACCTACTTAAGCTTCTATTCTTTCCTTACAATGTTTATTTTTTTACAGAGCTCCGTTGAAGTGTGTTAATCCATTAACACACAGAAACATGTGTTAGTGTAAGAAAAGAAGGATACTTTATAATTTGTTATTATTATATTTATAATTATAATTTTATTTATTTGAAACTAAAGAATCAACTTTACTGGTAGAAACGTTAAGTATTATGTTTATTTTGAAGTAAGCTACAATAATATTAGTAATAATATTAAATTTCTCTCAATTTCTCGAAATGGTTTGTGACAATTCAATAAACGGTTTTAGTAGGAAAATGCAAACAAGTAAAAAGTGTATACTGATTAATTAAAGTGAAATACAAAGACTTTTTAGTTTGAAAAAAATATACATTTGATAAATATTTAGTCAGAAATGTTTAAACTATAAAATACGGTCAGTTAAAAAGTAAACATTTATATGAAACTAGAAATAACTACTCACAAACGTAAGCTTTAAAGAAGCTAAATTTAAAATTTATTACTTATAATAATGAACTATCACGTGGTCAGCGATGAGGAGAACTCCGAGGAATCTGAGGATCTCGGCATTGCGGATCTGTTTTCGTCCGGTGATGATCAAGATAGTGATCAATATATTAATATTGTTATGTGATGTTTTCTGTGCTATTTGTACCTGATACTTAGCTTCATGCAATGCATTATCTTATACTTTGCATCATTAAAGAATTATATGTAAAAAGTTACTTTATCTAGACTGGATATTCTTAATGTTGCTAACAGAAGGCTCTTTTTACTTCATAAAACTTCTTTTTATCATTCTGAAATAAGTTGACATTAATATTTTCTTAAATGGTTATATATTGCTTTTCGTTTACTTCTTCTCTGTTTTTGTAAATAAAATTAAAGTTAGCACTCATGTCTTATAATACTTAATAAAAATCTATTTAAAAAATTGTAAGATTTCGCACTGCATTAAGTGTTTGTTAAAAGCTTCTATAGTTAGTTTGATTATAGTTCCAGTTAAATAAAAGTAAATATTTTCAAAGTTTGAAGGTTTAATACACTTGCAACTTTCGGCACTATTCATTTCGTTTCAGCATATAGTTTTAACTACTTTTATAAATTTTTTGTATACACAACTTCTAATAGTTTTAAATACTAGACACATAGGTGATATTCTAAATGACTAAGTCAGCTAAAACGATATACTAAGCTTTTGAATCAAAGTAAATTGATTATAACTTGAGTTTTAAATGTTTTTTTCTATCAAAAAGTTAACGCAATAAAATACTCATTATGTTAAAAAGTTGCTGTTAAGAAATGTTGGACTAAAAACATAGCACCTATGCAATTTACATTATATAAAATTATAATCAAGATAGTTGTTGTTTATATTTATTCAGGAGCTTAAATTCTTCCTTTTTTTCAGTGCAAACTTTTAAAGTTGTCTTTAATTATCTTACAGTTAAGTTTCAAACAATCGCGGTTGCGTTTGAAACTGACCATCTTTCCATGCAAGAAAGGCTTCGAGATTCGCTCTCTCTTTAGAGTATGGTCAAGCCAGCAAAACTTTTATGTGTGAGGATTCAGTCTTTAGTAGTAATACCTGTACGTCTCAACACTTCATTATTTGATCTTTTGTTGCTTTCTGTTTATTAAGACGGAAGTGTAAGCTATTGTATTTTTCCTGCACAAAGTCCACGTTTTATTTATAAGTGACAAAAAAGGTGTATAAAATTGAGATTAAATCAGTTTGAATTACTATAAAAAGATGATAAATAAATTTATATACTTTGTATCTTGTTTGTAAACTACTGAAATTATAATTAACTTGGTTTTTTTAAATTCATATTTTGCACTATATTCCTAATTGATGGTCTTTACTTAGTACCTTACGATATATACGTTTATGTTTATCTGAAGTAGAATCTTGAGTAAACCAATTCCAACATTCTACGCAACCATAAGGTTTATTTTCTAACTGAATTCTGAATTGATGTAATAAATCAAGAAAAACATCGGCGAAATTTAGCAGGTCAGAAGCTTGGACTTTCGTATGCCGTGAGACAAGCTCAAGTTTAACATAAGGTTCTGATGATCGAGTTGGTATGATCAGCCCTTATGTTAAATTTGATTAAGTAAATATAACGAGATATTTTTTATATGTATCATTTTTATGAGCTTTTACTTTAATGTAAATTAACATACAAGTTAAAATTTTCCTTACGATAAAATTTATTTTTACAAACTTCACAATGATGTTCTATTTTTCAAATATTTTCTCACTAGTGTCTCTTTTTTATTCGAGTAAATTTTTTGTTACATTTGAAGTTTTTTGTGTGTGCTAGCATGTGCCTTTTTAACACGGTCTTAAGAGCATATTCCTTTGAAGAAACAAAACATCAAAATTATATTTTCTACCACTGTGTAGTGGTAATTCCGTATACTACTTAAAAAATATATATGTGACATGTTAAAAAAGTAATACAAAAAAAGCATGTTTAGTTTACTGTTTGGTGTACTAATAAAAAGAATACTATAAAGCTTATAAATTTATTTTAAAATTTATAAAAAACATACTTTTTTATACCAAAACTACAATAACTATGACTATTTTTTACAACTGTGTTAAGGTAAGTAAATATTAATAAGTAAAAACATTACTTTCAAATTATATGTTTAGTATATGTAACATTGTAATCAGAACGTTTTATTTTTTTTACAATTTAATAACATTATAACTTTAATACAAAGTTTTTTGGGTTATTTTTTTTTGATTTTTACTTTAGATTAGCTAAAAAATTTAAGTTAAATCTTTTACCGTTATAGTTTCAGTTTTAAATTATTTTTATCCAATAATTAAACTTGTGTCAGATTGACACGTGACCTCGTAATTAAATTAGTTTGTTGTTTTAACCAGAACACTAAAGCTTACAGTTAAGCATCACAGTTGACATTTGACTCTCTGTTGCTACATTATTTAATTTAATATGTGAACACGTACGCCCACTTGTGGCCATTTTGTAGAAGATCGTTTTTGATAACTTATTGGCTTTTCCTGGCAAGCCGAATATGGATCATATGTACATCAATTAAACCCACCAAATAGATAGAAAAAACTAGATTACGTCACTAATCTTGTTTATATTAGAAATCTTGTTTTATTATATATTATGTTTAATTATATATCTTGTTTATATTATTAATACTGTTCAGACTAATGTTGTCAAAAGAAAAAACACAATTTGTTTTCTAAGGTTTTTTTAAAAATTGTGTTTATCAAGCATTAAACAGATTGATTTTAATTATTATAATCAGTTTGATTTCCAAAGTTATTAGATTAAGTATTTTTATTAAACTGATGCCAAGTCAAGAAATATAAAACTAGTCAAAATATAACAAACACAAAATCTATAATAAAAAAAATAAACCTTGTTTTACTTTTCAAATTATTCTTATAAAATTTCAAGTTTTATAAGTTATAAACTACTTTAGAAAAGTCTTATTAGTTAAAAATAACCGAAGTAACTACTCAAATACTGTAGTAAAACATATTTTAAATGTTTTTTTTTTAAGTTTAATATACTATATTTTAAAGACATAGTAGGTTACTTAATTTGATTATTTTAAAAGATTTATTTTTAATTGAAAGTGTTTTTTAATTGTTACAAAACTTTAATTTTGAAAAATTTCATAAAAAACAAATACTGCTTAGTCCATTTTAATTAAAAACTGTTGCTGTTATTTACACAATCCACTTTATGATTACATACGTTGACTATTTATATTAAAGTTTTAAGTAATATGGTCATTTGCTTATTAAAGGGTTCAAAATAGTTAATATAATTATTTATTTAAAACTCTTACATGAATTTAACATAAATAAGCAACTAAGTTATATAACTATTTGAAGTCGAGTACTAATTTTTTTAATGTAGTTTAAAATTATTTGTTTATTTCCTTGTAAAGTGTTAGGAACTTACTTTCTACATACTTCATAATTATGTGGAAGAAATTTTTTTTAATCGCCGAAATTTAAACTCAAGATATAACTTTTTATAGTATACCAAAAACGTCCTACTAAAAACATCGTGATAAAAATAATACTTTGAAAAATATATGGAATAAAGTTATCTCATCATGTCATTTTTTAGACACTTTATAATTTTATTCGAAATCATAATTGACGATTTTAATAAGGTTAAATTAGTAGTTGATTTTTTATATTTTTTTCTAATAAATTTGTTTTTGATTTCAGTACTTAGCTTTAAGAGAGATTTTATGTACGAAATTTCATTAAATAAGATTAAAATCTACTTTTTTTTTTTTTTTAATTGAAGAAATTAAATTGTTTTTATAATTTTTGAAAATTTATTATTTTGCTGTAAAACGTGTATACGCTACGAAAATATAAGCAAACTTTTTGCACTGACAAGTCGAAATATATATACTTATATATGTTAAGCAGTTAAAATGCCTACAAAACTTTAAAACAATTAAACTAATTAGTAGAGTTCTACAAACTTATAAGCACACCAAGTTCAATTGCAGATCTAGCATATTTTTAAGATCATTTTTAAATAAAAAATAACAGTTTTTGGTAATGCTTTATTTACATAACAGAGAAACAATAATAAAAGTAAAAATTGCAACAGAAGAGTAGTTATAACTTAGTATACTGCAGTAATAAAAATTTATAAAACCGAACAAAAATCATTTAGGTCTTGTTTTTTGCATTATGATGAATATATCTAGTCGAAATATAGTTATAATGTATTTCATTGTATTTTTTATGTATAAACAAATCAGAGTTAATACGTCGCATATAATACCAAAAGTCAAGTGTAGGTAAATCGCAATAACAAATGTCATTTAACAAGTTTATACATCAGATAACAGATTTATTTTATAAAAAATCCTTACAACTAAATACTCAGATTGTGTTGAACCGTTTTCTCAAACAGCCCAGCGATTCATCATTATCGCCAGAGAAGTCGCTGGATGGTGAATCCCCGAAACCAAGATCCTCAGAGACGTCAGACTCTACAGATCTCTCTTCATCGCTAACAATGTAATATTTTCTACCCACCCTGACATTGGAACCATGATTAGCATCATCGTCTTGCACGTTCAGGTCTTTCACGCGGCGGCTAACAGCGCACAAACCGTCCAGATCCCATATTAGCTCCCGCATACTTTCCTTTATTCTTCTGAGTTTATTTTCTATATTCAGCAAGCCCCTAATGTAAACCTTAAATCCCGGCGCACTGATTCGCCTGGTGAAATATCGGTCGAGCTCTTCCAGATCCATGTCGAGGGCTAAGAAAGTCGTATGTGGAAATCTGCTGGCAATATCTCGGACGTCCCGGAGCATGTGGTGATGAAGAGAAGCTCTATGGAACCATGCGACAACTTTCCGTTCGTAGTCATGACTGAAAAAAAATTCCAACGCCCTGCAAGTTCTGGGAGCGAAGTAATTGAACATTTCACTATTTTTTACGCTGCCTGAAAAGTTTACATTTGAATAGAATTTTATACTGTGTACAAATATTTTTTATTTTTTTGTTTTTAGAAAAATTTATCTGATAGTTTTAATTTATAACCAGCAACTTTATAAGAATAACTTTAAGTTATTTTTTTACTAGATGGTTTCGAACAAGCATGATTTTTTAACAAGATTTTATTTTCTGAAATTTAAATACATGTCTAAATTTAAATACTCAACTGTTTTCTTTGTTTACTGCAAAATTATTGAACAAATAGTCTTTGTTTTTTCTATTTTATATAAAAAATTTTAAATCTTTCAAAAAGCTGCTTTAAAGTTACAGAGAGTCAAACATAAAAAAAAAAAATTATAAAAATCAACTGATGACTAAAACCAAGTTCAAGCATATTTCAATAAAGTACTCATTAAAAATTAATTTACTATTCGTTATTCAAATAAAATTGTCAGAAAAAACGCTTAAACAGCATAACCGTTGTAAATTTAAGATGTGTTTTTAACTAATTTAGAATAGTTTTATATTGTTATTTTTAATATCTTTGTAAAATACTTTGAAAAAATCTTAAATTTTTATAACGTTTATTTTTATTACTAAGCAATTAATATAAAACAACTTATTTCTTTCTTCAAGTCCTGGAAAAGACATTAAAAGGTATCCGTGGTGCGCGACTCGATAACCGAAAAGTTCTTTGTGCACCAGGTCCTAAGACCAAACATTTTGAGCGTCTTTTTTTTTTGTCGTTTAATAAACTATAATGTCTTACAAATATCTTTTAACGTTTTTTAAGCTAATTTAATGAAATTAAATTCAAATAAATACTAAATACAAGTAATTTTGTTGTTTTATATAAAAATTTTTAGACAAGCCAAACTATTTTCATTTCATTAAAGAAATACTTTACTAACGACGGTTCTTCATTAAAAATTTGTAAGTAAAAAAAAGTAAAAACAATTTCCATAACTACAATTTTAGTATATTATTTTTATTCATAGTATTTTTATTATATGTGAATTGTATTTTTCCTAGAAACGTACTCAAATGTTATAATAAAAGTTTGATTTTTCTAATGTTAATTTTTCGATTTTACAATTTCATAATTATAACACTGAAACACTAAAACGTATTTCAGATAAAAGATTCTTAAACTTTATTTCGTACAACAGATCCAAGATCCGGATCCTAATTAAAAAAAGACATTGATCCTAGCTGAGATTTTGCCGACCCGGATACAATAATTAGGAAAGACTAAAACTCATTAAAAAAAAACAAAACCCTGAAAAGTTAACCTCCATGCAAGGACAATTACCTATTATTATTGGTTACAAATATTATTTACTGCTAAATAGTTTTAATTTTGGACTTAAAAAAGTTTTCAAAAAAAAAAAAAACTAATAGAAGAAAGCTATTTGTTGTTATTATCGCTCATTAATATTGTTTTTTTTTTCTTAGTCACAATTTACAAAGATTGCCTTTATCATATTTAAATTTACATTATTCTTTTTATCATTTTATCACAGTTACTTAAGTATCAAAACATATTTAACTTTGATATCTACTAAGCTTTTTTTCTTAATTCAGAAATTTTTTATTTAATGAATATTGTACATCAATTTTTTTTATGTTTACAAGTAGTTTTTGTATAAAATTTTGTTTCTAATTTAAAATAAAAAAGAGTAATTAGTTTACAAAATTCCATCAGAATACTTTTGATTTAGAAATAATAGTCTTTTAAATTAACTAAACTATTTTGTACTATTGTTTAAAAAGAAATCTGTTTATTTAATCACTTAATGGTAATTATGTTTTAAAAAAAAATAGCAGGGATCCATTGGATCTAAAAAGAATACTAAAACAAACTAATTTAGTAAATTTAAAAATTTTCAAAAAATAGTTATAGAAATAGTTAAATAATATACAATTATTTCCATAAAAACCTTTTATTAATGTTTATAAAAAGTAAGCTATAAAACTTTACATGTTATTAAGAAATTATATAAATACTCCATAAATTAACAACAATTTCCGTATATTTGAATGATAAAATATTTAAATTAGATAGATTTGTTTAAAAATGTTTAATAAACTATAATACTATAAATAGTATTTTATGAAAGTGAATTTTTAAGTATTAAATTTAGTAAGATATCGAATGTACAAATTATGGTATTAGGACTTTAAGTAAATACTATTTTGAGGCATAATTTATTTATTTTTATAACAAAACATACTTGTAAGTTTTAATTGTGATAAGTTAGTAGTTAAAGCAAAACTTGGGACACGCTTATTTTAAATTTCTTACTTATTTCTACGCAAATTTGTTTTAACTCCATGAATTCTTACCCAAATAATTTCGTTCACACTATTTAAAGACTTTAAACTACATCTATCTTGTACAAGATGTTGAACTGTATCCAAGCCGGTGTACGATAATAAACAATAATATTTCGATGATTTGGTCCTTTATGAAGTCAAGTATATTATTTTTCTCAGGTAAACGAAGTTTTAACTCTGACAATTAAGTTCCGCCGACAAATTGAGTTTAACATTTCCAGTTCAAAATTCAATTTTGATAACTGTTTTTGTATTAGTTTAAGTTTTGACAATTCAAACTACGATTCTCAAGATTGTCTGTTTTAGTTTTAATAAAAAGTTGTGACAACTTTTTCTCGATTTAAAAACTCAATATCTTTTTAAAGACTTTTCTTATCTGTAAACATTTTACTTTAACTTTTGTTAAAGATAACAAATTAGAACAAAAATTTACATTACTTGAATACGTTGTAAATGTAAATGTAAACGCTATAGTTTGTTAAAGTCAGGTTGTTGAACTTTTAGTCTTAACTACAATTAATTAGGGTTAAATGAGTAAAAGTTTTAGTACGACTAGATTTAATTTCTGATGGCTCTGCTTTGAATTAAGAGTTGAAGTAAATTTGTTCTTACGAAAAGGAACAACACAGTCAGTTTTATTATGGAATAGTAGCTGGATGGCCTTAATTATTTAAAGTAAGTGTAGTGTCCTACATATATTTTAACCAAAAGCAAAACAAAAAAAAGAAGCAATAATGAAAACTGAGCAGACAATTCAAGTCATATATCTTTAAAATTTAAACGTCAACACGCTTACTTCACAAGTATTTTTATTTAAAAAAATATAAATAAAAGTTATTGTCAGTTTAGAAATATTCTTTAAAATTTTTGCTGGTAAATTTTTTGATATTATTTTTTGAAAACACAGTTATCTACTGTAATCAACATTTTAGCAGTTTTTTATAAAAGTTATTAAAACTTAAGATGACTTAGTTTCTACTTTTCAATTATGTCTTAGTTAAAAATATTTTACCCATGTAATTTTACCCAGTTTGTTGTTGCATTCAGCTTAGTTTTTTGTATAAACTTTTTTTACGACTGTTTAATTTAAGTTTTTTTTTTCTTTAAGTTATAAAATTTACTTTTTTTATTCTCTTATACAGCTAATAATTTTAATTTAAGTGTAATGTGCGACTTGACGACTGAGAGGTCTTTTCGTACACTTAGATACTTATAACATAAAATTTTTTTTAGCTTTTTCTTTGTTTTTGTTTAACAAAATTAATTACTATTGAAACTGTTAACAACAGTTAAAAGTAGTAACAACTAATTTTACACCTAATATTTAATTGACTTATGGTGTTTCGCTGCTTATAAATAGGAACAGCTCTACGGTTGCCAGATTTTTTTTTGTTTTCATGTTAATTGAATACGCATTTTAAATGCAACTTCTTTAAATTGAGCGGTTATAAAACTTGTTCGTTTTTAGACTTCATTTGTCGAAAATACACTCATGAGATCATAATGACAATAAGCTTTTGCATTTACAACCGCTTGAATTACAAAATCTTGAAATATTTCAATTAAAGTTACAGTAAAAACAAAATATGTACTAACATGGATAGGTTTTCTGCGATTATTTTAACCGCCACCTAGCGCTAAAGCGCGATGCGCGTGTGTTGAGAAAATGGAAAGGGGTCCGATTTCAAGTGAAACGTTATTCCCCTAATATTTGCTGAGTTAGCATTTTTTTTTTAATTAAAAAAAAATCAATTTATACTTTTAACTTTAACCCACCTTACCCAAACATATAAAAAACTGTTAAAAAAACAAAATTTTGATAATTTTTTATGCTGGCTTAGTAAATATTGGGAAACACATAGAGTTCCAATAGGACTCAATGGAAAGTGGTCAAAAGTGGCTTATAACTTATCCTGGCTGCTAGCTTGATTCCATTGTTTTAAACTGATTGTTGTAAAAATTTACTTACTTTTTATTTATTTTCAAAATTTTCTGTTTTTTAGACTATTTGAAAATCTTTAATAGTGAATACAATTTGTAACATACTTGATTTATTTGTTGTATTAATTTCTTTCATCAAAGTTATTTTTTTACTTTTTAAAAGTTGTTGTATTCAATATATGTACAAAATTTGTACTATATTAACTATGCAGCATTCACACAATCTTATATTATAAACTTCGTTAACAAAATTTTAAGCAATATCGATGATTTAACATTTGGTCTCCGTTTTGTTTTAAATTATACGAGTGTGAAGTTAGCTTCGTAACGTTTTTCAATAATTTTTTATAAATGTCCAAACTTTAGATCCAAATATTTTCCTTGTCTTAATAGCAAAATATTTTTGTTTAGAGAACGGTCCTTTGTCTTTAATTGAAAAAATCCATTGAATTGGGGTTTGACTTTTAGTGTTGGGCCTCTTAAGAAAAAATAAGTTTTTTATTAATTTTTACTAAGCTCGAATTTAATAAACAAATAAAGAAAAAATCATTTTTTTTTTATAATTTATATTTATTAGTAAATAAATTCTGTACAACACATATTTTTTTTTAACTGTTAATATTTTTTACTATTTAGCCTTATTCTAAATTCGTAATTCCGGAATAAGGCTAAATAAAACGAAATATTAGCAGTTGAAAAAAAAAAATATCACATTACTCACATATAAATATAAAAACTAAAAAAAAATTAATATAATTATTCAATTTAATTTTTTTTTTATTCGAGCAAAGTAAAAATTTATAAGAAAACTCATATTTCGTACTATATTGCCCTATTCCGGAATTAATAATTCTATATTAAGGCTAAATAGTACAAAATATTAACAGTTTGAAAAAAAATATGTTGTATAGAAGTTATTCACTAATAAATATGAATATTAAAAAAAATATAACTTTTTTTCTTTTTTTTTCATTAAATTCGAGCTAAGTAAAAATTAATAATAAAACTTTTTTTTCTAAAGGAGTCCCATATTAAAAGTCAAACCACAATCCAATGGATTCTTTTTAACTTAAAGACAAAGGACCGTTATATATAAAAAAAAGGTTTATTTAGCTATTAAGATAAGGAAAATAATTGGGTCTAAAGTTTTTACACTTTTTAAAAATTCTTGAAAAACCTTACCAAGCTAACTTCACACTCGTTTAAATTATTCTCTTAAATGACTAAACTGTTTTTGAAAAATAATATATTCATAAGTGTTCAACAAATTTTTTCAATAATAGCTCTATTAATTTGATTTTTCTCATTTAAGTAAACAAATTTTTGAAAATTTTTTCTAACTTTTAAAATATTTGTATAAAATAACTCCTGTTTTAATATAAACACAGTTAGCTTTTATCAATGGTTTTGTTTTAGTAGTGTTAAAATAGCTTTAATGGAATATAAAAAATAAAGTGATATAAAACTTGTAAGAAATTTAAAAAGCAAATATGTATATTGAGTTCAACTCGCTAATTTTAATCTAAAAATTATGGGAACGGGTCTAAATTGCACGAAGATAAAAATGCACGAGAACAAAACTGCACGAAGCCAAGTTTGCACAAAGCCAAAATTGCACCAGGGCACAAAATTGCACGAGGGAACAAAGTTGCACGAAGACGATTTTACACCAAGGGTCAACTTTGCACGAGTTACATTTTAGCACGTGAACAAAAAAAAAAAAAAAGTTGAAAACAAACAGAAAAAAAAAATTTAATAAAAAAAAGTTACTGACCGTGGGTAAGAGTTAGGAGTTAGGAGTATCAGTGATAGTAAAATAAAATGTAAATAACTAATAAAAATTATATTAAAAAAACTACTGACCGAGGGTATAAGGAGTAACAGTGATAGTAATAAACAAAAAAACTTCAAAATAATAAAAACTCACCAACCGAGGGTAAATTTTAGGGATAACAGTTATAAAAAAAATAAATAAAAATAAACCCGTGCAAAATTGTCTGCTCGAGCAAAAGTGACCATTCGTGTAAAAGTATCTTTGTGCAGTTTTATCCCCTCGTGCAAAAGTATCTTTGTGCAATTTTGTACGCTCGCGCAATTTAGATAGTTACCTAAAAAATATAACCTTAATTTATTAAGTCTTATAAAAATATTTTTATATAAAAAGGTTAAAGGATAAAGCCAGTTTGGTTTTATGCATGGTAAAAATAAATTTAGTCAATACATTTTTATCCAAGTTTTCAAAGTGCATATGAAATACAAAGATATATGAAATACAAAAATGTTGTTTGTTTAAAATATTTAATGTTAAGTTATAAAAAATAATATTTTTTAATTCTTCATCAACATTGTTAAATAATTCAGTAGTGTAAAGTTACATTACATTAAAATTTTGTTTAAATTATAAAAAAAAATATTTAGTTGTCTAGTGCAGTGGTATTCAAGCTATTAAATTCTGTGCACACTAAACTGCGTAAAACTATTTCCGTGTACCCCTAAATTATGCCGCTAGCGGTAAGAACACATAAATGACTTTAATTTTTTTGTAAGGATACTGCAGCAATTCTGCGCTTTGTTTTTAGAACCTAGCTTACTTATTCATGGAAAACTCCCACAAACTTATGCACTTCTTTTTGTTTCCAATATTATAGGTTATTTCATTAATGTTATTTTCACAACAATATTTTTATTTGTATCGCTTAATCTTTACTTAAGAAACCGCAAAGTAGATAACCATTCTGAATCTACTTACTAAATCCAGCCAAAGAGAGGTAAAATTTGCATTAGATATTCTAGAAATTAAAAAGTGTACCAAAACATCTTAAACTTTACTTATGAAAAATAAAACTTCATAACTAAAAAAGGACATATATAATTAGCATTTTGGCAAAAAAAAAAACCTTTTTTCGGAATCAACTAAAACTAAATTGTTCTGGCCAGCCAATAATTTAATTTTTCTACACCTGTCCGCTGAATGAAAACGTTGCACACCCTAACTTGAATATAACTCTAGTTAAAACATTTCAACTGGTACTTAGTCATCTAAGTTCGCGTAATAAAGTAACTACTATGCATTTAATTTTCATTTACTTTTTGTTGTTGATTTTTATTTCATATAAACAAAAAAGCGAATAAAAGACACAAATTTGCAATTAAAAAATTTGAAAGCCGTATTTTCTGGTCATCTTTTCACTTGTCTTATGTGCCAACTGTCCTGGTTTGTTTATCCGATGCTGCGCTGGTATGACACTTCACATTCCGTTTTCTAAATGCTATGTGTTGTAGTTTTTGCATTTTAAACAATGTCAAGTTTAAAACTAATTAATTTTTAAGTTTTAAAATAAAATTAATTTTACAACTTAGTACTTGTAAGGAAAAAAAATATTTGTAAAATCAATAATTTTATAAAATTATAGATATTTTATACAGGTATTTCAATAAATATATAAGCTATGACTTTTTTGATGCATTTTGCTTTCTAATATATATAACTGGACTTGATACATAACAATCCAAAAATAGTCAGTAAAGAACTGTTTAGGATATTTAGAATAATTATCAAAACTATCCTGTGTATAACATAAACAACAGCCTATGAAATTATGATTTTTATAATTAGTCTAGTCTTATTTATACAGAGTGTGGCAAACCTGTGAGTTTAGTAATAAACTGAACCGTTTTTAAACTTTAAACTAATTTGAAAGATTATATAATTTTAGTATTTAAAAATTAATAAAGTTAAAAAGTCAAAAATATAAAATATATATCTTAAACTGTCTAGTTAAGACAAAAATAAGCCTGAATTAAAAAAAAAACTTGCCTGAATTTTTGAAATATCAAGTTTTTGTTTTGAGTCAGAAAAACTACTCTAAGTGACCTTGAACTGTCCTAAGTCACCCTGAGATTTAAAAAAATTAAAGCAATTATTTCAAATTACAAGGATGCCAAAGGTCTTAGAAAATAAATTTCAAGGTTATTTGAAATTATTTCAGGTTTTCAAGAGTACTTTTTTTTTGGTATAGTTTTACTATGAAACAAAGTTTAGGTAAAAAATGTCTTCAACAGTATAACAGCATTGAAAGAATACTTTATAGTTACTTTAAACGTGTCTTTAAATGTTTTTTTAGATAACAAAAAATGTATTTATATAGAGTTTTTGTGTCAGTTTGAAATATTTTTACTTCACATGAAAATTTTTTTTAATTCCATGTTGTTTTAGTGATTTTGTTCAAAACTTTAGGTTTATTCAAAAATTTTCAAATTTTAGGTTTTTTAAGCCTAAATTGACAAGTTTTAGGATTCCATGTTTTTGGAAACTCTAAAACTAACAAATAAACAAATCTAGTTTTCAAAAAAAAAATCAAGTTTTAGTTTATTTTTTAAACAAAAAGACTTTAAAAATAGATATCAATCATTAAATTTAAGAAAAACACATTTGGAAGTCAAAAACAATTACTTGAAGTTAGAGAAAAACTCAAAACTAGCTAAGGAATAAAAAAAAACTTAGTCAACCTAAATTATTCATAACAAAAACTCAAAACTTAGAGTTGCTTATATAAACTAAATTACTTAAATAACGTTTTTCTAGAAACAATGATTTAATTTAAAAACATTAAAAAATTACACTAAGTGTGAAACTATTTAAACCTTTTGAATATTTCTTAGTATCTATTTACAAAGTAGTGTTATCATACTCTAATTAAATTTAAGGTTCACTAAAAACTACTAATTTTATTTATAAGGATAGTGATTTTTATTTTAAACTATAACTGAAATAACTATGATAAGGTTATTTTAATATCGATATATTATTTTTTTTTAGCTCAGATGCCAAAAAGATTTTCTAAAAATGTTTAGTATTGTTTTTGTTTATTTTCAGATATTGAACTTACCTTTAATAGCATTAAAATGTTTTCAAACATTTGTTACAGGGTTGCCACTTTTTAATAAAGAAAAATTGTTTAAAGTGATGAAAATTTGTATTGAATAACCTTAAATATATTAAGCCTATAAAAGTTTATTTCAAGTCTTTAAAACATTATATTATAAAAAGATAAAAAATTTCAACAGCTTTTAAAACAACAGAAATGAAGCTTTTCAACAAAATTAACTATAAAATATCAAAATATTAAAACTGGAACAACTAAATCTCATAGAAACTAGCTTGATATTTCAAAAAAACCTTTTAAACAACCTCAGTTTTTATTAAAATAACCAAGCTGGCCTGTGTTAGTACAAAATTTCAAACCAGCTTGAATTGCCTTGATAATTTTAAAAGTTTTATACAGTACAGAGTTTCCCTATTCATATCAAGTATCATGGGTGTGTTGCAACCCTGTGTTAGTAGACACTAAATATTTTTCCTTTTTAATTATATTTATCTTAATGCGTTTAAATCAGTTGTAAATTTAATTAATAAAGATGTATAGAAATTATAAAAAAGTTGGACAAGAATAATTAGTTAAGAAAACTAACTAACATTTTAGACATCTTATAGGTTTTATGGCTTCCCTCTTGTTTGTGGCTGATTAATGGAAGGTCCTCATCTCACCAATGTTTGAACGTTTTTAGAAGAGTTCACTGTTGTTTTGTTTTCATTACAACCTGTTTGCTTATTTTAGAGATGGATTGTTAAACTAAATAGATTTAAGCCTTCAGAGTATTAAAATGGTCAATTAGCAAAATAGCTAATAAAGTAAATTCAATAAAGTATCATAGGACTTAATTTCAATACAATATTGAACTTCCCGTTTAACTAAACAAATAAAATATACTTTACCTCTTTTAAACAAAAAAAAAAGTTTTGTGCACCATAAAGTTTTCGTGTACCCTAAAAAAAATTGTGTACACTACTGTGCACCAGTGTACACCTTGAAGACCACTGCTAGTGTTCAAATAACATCAAAACTTGTTGAGCATTTTACACTATATATATCGTTAAATTATATTCACTTAAGATTTGTATAATTTTTTTTTTGATTATAAAATTATGAATTTTTTTTTAAGATTATGACCAATAATTTTTGAAAAACCCTAAGGTAGCAGAGTTAAGTAAAATTACTACAATGCAATTAATATGGTGTTTTCATTTGTTTTTTTATAGTTTTGAATTTTGAATGATATAGAGTTAGTCAACCAGAACGATTCCTCATGAAATAAATATAAATTGCATTAAGTTTCTCATATATGGAAGTGCAATCATGCGTAAAATAGCTATATAAACTACAGTACAGAGAAAATTTGTGGAGATTCAATTTAAAAGCTTTCAGTAGACAGCTAGTGTGACTATTTAGTTCCATTTTTTTAACTTGTTGTTGGTTAGATTGTTTTAATATAAAATCTTCATTTGAAAAATATATTTTTTGTACTTAAAGTTTTAGTTAAATCTTGTTTTAGTTTATACAGTTTATATATGTTTTATTTTAGACTTACTTTGTGTGTTAAAGTTTTAAGTTTTCCATTTAAATAAATTCTATAGTAAATTCTTTTTTTGTGGTAGATTCTTTATAATAAAGCATAACTACTAATATCTGTGCCTACCTTGTGTAAAGTAGCCCAAACTATTGTTTAATATTAGTTATGTTTAAGTTAAATTATGGTTAATGCTATGGATGTAAACTTTATTATATATATATATGCACTTTGTACATATATAACTGTCAAAGACCACAAAAAGAATTTTTTCACACACCCTATATATATATATATATATATATATATATATATATATGTTTATAACCATATAATTTTCTTAAATATTATAAGGTTGTATCAATAAAACCTACATTAAATTGTAGGTTGACCATAGTGTATTCTAATCTTGCACTGTAACCCGTAATGATGAAAAATAAACTAATCTTATTATTACTTAAGTTAATATTAAACAATACTTATGGCAACTCTATATAAAACCAGGCATGAAAATAAATGAAGATATAGTAACCACTGCAAACACTAAAAATATAAACACCAAGTAAAATATAAATTTACAAAACTTTATGCTTTATAATTACCTTAAATGTTAAGAGAATATACTTTAAGAATGTATAAATTAAATATTAAATTTAATTACTTACAATTTGAATCAAAAAACTGATTATAAAAAATTACATTGTTACAAAAATAACATTACAATAAACAACAAAAATAAAAAAGTCTACATTTTTAGAGGAGCCAATCGTCTAGAATAAAATCATGCTTCAGCTGGTAAAAGTTTTTATGTGGCTGTAATACTGTAAAGCAAACTTGCATCAGTAAACTTGTGAATGCTCTTTACTTTCTCCTTATCTGAACTATATCAACATTTCATCAGTAAAACACTCTTTCTTTTTAACGCTTAGATAAACAAGGAATTTAACTCAAAACTTCCCATTAAACTTAAGCAGTTACCAAATACAGTTTGGTATCATGTTACATCAAATAGCAGTCTTTTTATTTTGCAACTCCTAGCTATGTATTTGGTTTATTATAAATCGCACACTAGTTATAGTATTTTTTTTCCTTAATTTTTGTTTGAGTATAATGTCCCATTTTTTTATTATAATAGTTTTTCAATATTTATGTTCTATTACTAGTATTTTATACTACTTTTTTATTTCATTTATAAATTTATAAAATCTTCAAGGTTTCCATTTTGTTTAAAGAGTGCAAATTTGAAAAACACAGTATTATTAAAAGTATTTTTATTTCATAATTGGAACTAATTTCAGACAAAAATTAATAACTTTTTTAGAATAAAGTTGTATTCTAGCAGAATTTTACTCCAAAATCAGTTGTAGTTAAAAGATATAAGAATAAAAAACTAGATTTTAATATAAAAAAAAGTTTTTGAAATCAAAATAGTTTAAATTTTCTGAATAAGTTCTTCTAATGGTTTAAGTAATAACATTATGAGCGTGTTAGTATGTCAAAAAGTTATTATTAGCTTTATTGCTTACAAAAGTTAAGTAAAAGATGTGTTACAACTGAAAACATTACAACAGTAAGGAAAAAAAACTATTTTAGTCATATGTATGTATATAGTTTATTAGATAGGTACGATTTTAAAAATGCTGGTACATTTGTTTCATAAAGCTAAATGCCTTAATCATCAGCTAGTTCAATTTATAATAACAAGCACTTTACTAAACAGAGATGAAAAAGTTATACAAAAAAAACAAATAACAATATGACGTAATTATGTGCATTATAAAAATTCGGTACAAAAATTGATCTTACCATCTAACTAATCAATCAACTAAAAATTCACAAAAACCAGAATTTTGTGACTACAAAATACTTCAAAATTTAATGTATTTAAAGAGGAGCTTTTCATATTTCGACAAGACGACATGTATTCACTCCTCTTCCCGAATTTTTGTAATGCAAAATGTTACGTCATACTATTTTTTATTTTTTTGTATAACTTTTGCATCTCTGTTTAGAAAAGTGTTTGTTATTATAAATTGAATTAGCTGATGATTAAAGCGTTTTGATTTATGAAACATATTTACTAATATTTTAAAATCGTATTTTTCTAATAAACTATTTAAAAGCCCTTCAATGGGCTCTGTAGAAGGTGTTCAAGTTTTAATAACAACCTTATTTTATATGTATATATATAATTTATTAGTAAAATGCAATTTTGAAATTCCCGAGCATATGTTTCATAAAGACAAAAAAGATTTCTTTAATCTTAAGTTGGTTCAATTTGAATAAAAAAGAACTAAGGTAAACAGAGATGCAAAAGTTTGGCAGAAAAAAGCAAAAACAAAATGATATAAGAATTGTTTATTGTACATACATTTTAAATACCTGTTTACAAAAGTGCTTTTTATTTTAAATTTAGCCAGCTGAAGATTAAAGACAATTTCTTTTTTTCTTTGTTAAACGTATGTTTTGGAATCTTTAAAATTCGCATTTTGCTAGTAAATTATATAAATGCTTTTTAAGTGAGCTCGGTAGAAAGTGATAAAGTTTAAATAATCACCTTATTTTCTATATATATATATAATTTATTATGAAAATACAATTTAAAAAATTCTAGAACATATTTTTCATAAAGACAAAAAAAAGGTTTTATTTAATATTTAACTACAAATTAATTAAATAAACAATTATTTAAAAGCTCTCCAAGTTGGCTCTGCAGAAAGTAATTAAGTTTAAAATATCACCTTATTATATATATATATATATATACCTTTTTAATTGAATAACTTTTAAAATTAATAAACTATAAAAGTTATCAAATTAAAAAAAAATCAGGTTGAGTAAAAACTGTTAGATAAAGATGAATAACAAAATTAAAGCTTTAAGGACGAAAACAACCAAATGTTCTGTTGGTCAAAATCTCGTTATTTTGTCTAAAGAAAACTGTGGAAAAAATTTTGGGTACAAGTCTTTTGAAAAATTAAAATCAACAAAAAAATCAGGTTTGAAATTAGCAATATACATAATATATTGAATGTCATTATATATTAAAATTAGCAATATACATAATATATTGAATGTCATATAAGTTTCAATAAAAAAAATAAAAAAACAAAACAGTTATATTCTTTTAAATCCTCTAAATTTAATCCTATTTCTATATTAAAAACTTTAAAATATATTTAAAAAAAGTTTGTTTATTTCATCTTTTAAAATATATGTACTGTTTGGACAATAGGTAAAACAAAGACATACTAAAGAAGTTGTTTTTACTATTTTAATAATAACTTAAGTTAATTTAAAAAACAGCTTGAAACTTTGTACACAAGTTCCAACACCACTAAGTTTAAACACAAGTTTAATATTTTTTAGTGAATACCAGACAAAACGATTTGAACCTCTGCTCATTTCTGAAGTTAAGCAAGATCTTGCTTACGGAAGATCTCCAAAGTTACCTGAGAAAAGGAATAAACTTTCGCAATGTGCTTGTTTTGCTCAAAGTAACAAAACTTTTTCACTTACCCACACTCTCCAAGGAACTTTCAAGTAACGTTGAACGCTTGTTCGCGATTGTCGCTGGAACCAGTAGCTTCTTGGAGCTGGACTTTGCACTCTTATCGAAAATTCTCGGAAGCCCTCAACTGAATGTCACGTCGGAGCTGGAGGTGTTCGATGCGGCAAGTTGCTGGCTGAGCCACGACGCCTCGTCACGTGGCAAGCATGCGAAAGATCTTTTGCTTAGAGTTCGCCTTCCTTTGCTCTCACAGTACGCTTTGGAGCACCTTTTGAAAAGATCCTCGCCGATTTCGCAAGACAGTGAATGCATCGCTATATTGGAAGGGGAGATGAAGATAAAGAAAGGTTCATCACGATACGAGCCTAGGGTTGGCTGCACGAGCAGATACTGTGATCAAAATATGTTTAATTTACTGATTTGCGGTGGCCGCGAAAAGTTTCCAAGACCAGTTTCCAGAAAAGTAAAAGAAATTTCCGGGAAAGACTTTAATTCTTTCAAATTTCTCACGTCAATGAGAACGGAGAGATCATTTTCACTGGCAGTGTGCTCAAAAGCAGATGTTTATGTGTTTGGTGGTTATGGAGAAAATCACGAAATGATAAAATCCGTAGAAAAATATTCAATAGCAAGAAACACGTGGGAAGATGTAGCTGAAATGAGTGGAGATGTCAACGAGTTTTGTGGTTGCGCTTTCACAGACAAAATATTCATCATCGGAGCGACTGGAGGAGATTCTTGTTCACAGCTCGACACCAGAGACACCACGTGGACAGAAGTTGCCAGGACTAACGAAGCCCGAGAATGCGCTGCATGCGCCGTGTTTGAAGAAAAAATTGTTTTGTGCGGGGGAACTGGAAGAACGATTCTACACACTGTAGAATCTTACGACGTGTTTTCTGATGAGTGGACTCCAATGCCTGCTATGAACCAGGGTAACTTTTGTCACAGTTTAGTTGCAGTTAAAAGCAAGCTGTTCGTAATTGGAACTGAAGCTTGCGAGGTCTATGACAGCACCTGCAGGAGGTTCACTCTTCTTGAATCCTACTCAGAACGAGTTTCATGTTTTTACACAGCGATGGCGATCGGTCATAAAATTTATGCTTTTAATGACAGTGAGAAGTATGCAATTTGTTATGATACCGTTACAGATGTGTGGACTGAAAAATTATACAAACTACCAAAGCTTGGTCTGGGATTTAGTAGTGTAAAAATGCCTGTTTGTCTTGATATATTGTCTTAAAACATTAAAACCGATAAAGTTATAAAATTATTTTGTTGATAAGTTGTTTTAACTATCATTAATAAATACGGTTTGTTTTTAGTTTAGATTTTAATTAGTTCGATATCTTTTCAACTTAATTATTAGACGTTTTAGTTGTGCTTAACATTACACTTTGCATAACTTTTAAATTTGCTATTTTAGTATAAAAAGGGTAAATTTACAACTCATTGTAACCTAAAAAGATATTGTTTAATAATTGTTTTGATTAATTTGGTACTACATACTTACCTTTTCATAAAAACAACAGTAAAATTACTATAATATGATAAATTTTTAAGACTTTGTAATATTTCAAAAGTTTTTATGTTAGAATTTTACACTCTGTAAATATATAAAACTATATCAAAAATCTACAAATTTTGGATGTTAATATTTCAAAATCAACTTAACGTTTTTTGAAGTCATTTAAGTGCTATATCTTCAGCAAAAGTTATTAGCAGTTAATTGTTGTTTGCTAAAGAATAATCATAAAAAGTAATTTAAACATAAGAAAGCTACACTGAAAATTGAAAATTTTTTAAAACTAATTTGTATTTATTTGTATATAAACAAAAACTAAACATAAATTAGTTTAGTTTGAAAACCAAATAATTATTTAGAAACAAAGTCTTAAACAGATTCAATTAATAGCAATTTACAAAAAATGTTCTGAATAATTATTTATTCGGTTTTTTATATAAAAAATATAAATCATAAAAAAATAAAATGTTAAACAATTTTAGTAAATTGATAAAAGTATTAAAAATTTTTTCATTAAATTAAAAAAACATAACATCCTATAGGTTAGTGTAGTATTATAAATTATAAGTAATAACTTATCTCTTTATTTTTTTTACTTAATAATGTTATTAGTTTTATTTTAAATACTAAACTTGTTTGTATTTAGAATTATTTTTGATACGGCCTCAAATAAAAACTAAGGTTAAATATGTCTTATACTTTTATCGAACCTTTTTTTCGTCCAAGACTTGTGACTAGCTTTTAATGTTGTATAAAGCTATCTATTTAAAAATTTTACAATACTCAGCGGAAATTTATTTTATCTGTAACCCACGGTACTACAAATAAAAATATTTTATTTTATTTAAAAAAAAGCAACTTACAAGTAAACTTTTCATTATTATGAAGTTGCTTTTACAGTTTAAATAAAATAAATTCTTTCTGGTGAAACTTTTCTAAAGCCTAATATTTTTACCTTCATTCTTATCCAAAATATATCTTAAATATCGTTTTTATTTTAAAAAATCGGTTTCTTAAAACACAAACAAGTTTTATTTTTTAGTATATAAGTTTTTTACATATTTAATATTTTAAGGCTTAACAATATATTAAAATAATCTCTTTGTACCTAAGGTAATAAAATTATGGTCATTAATTAACTTATTATTTATATTGTTTCCATTATTTTGTTAGATTTTTTAATCACAAATAGTACGATTAATAGTTATTTTAACCGAAAATGTATCAAAACCAGCTTTAGAACATATAAAAAGATAAAAACAATTACTTTTTTTTAGTTTTATTACTCTTCAAAACTTTTGTGCACAATTTGAAAACTACATAAAAATATTAGCCTAGAGAATAGATACAAAAAACTAAATGTCAAATTGAAAGGGACACGCCAATGTTTTATAAAAAGTCTATAAAAAAAATTAAATATATTCTTAATACTAAGCTGTCCTTTACAACTACATTATTTGTACTAAATACCTTAGTAATGCAGTTACAAAAAATTGTATCTTTGTACTAAATGTATTGCTCTCTTTTTTAATTAAAATCGTACAGTTATAAAAACAACAGTGAAAACTGGTTAAATAAGAAAACTTTTGCTTTGCTTCCTTAAAAAAATTTTTAACTTACTATAAAACCAATACATAAAAGTAGACAGAAAAGTTATATGATTTTCCAGAGTTTTGTTTGGAAAGAATTTAAGTAAAAATCCAATCTATTTTCGTTCATATCATACCTTAAAAAACTCGAAACTTTTATTTTTCTTTTTAATATTTTGTTGATTAGTTGTTTTAACTACCATTATTAGATGCAATACGTTTTTTAAGTTAATATTTTACATTAAATAAATATTTGATTAGTTCACTAGTGCTGATCACAGTACCAAAAATGTTGGTTGTTTTCAGCTGAACAATTGTATTTATATAATATAGTAAGATGTAAAAAAGATTTTATCTCTTTAATATCCAATAATTAGTTATTAATATTGTTTTTTTTTTATGTTGTAAATAAAAATATAGTATTAACCAATTGGGTTTAATGTGTTTTTCATAAATAAAATGTGAAAAAAATTGTTTTAAATATCATTTATATGATAAATCAATATAATTAAAAACCTTCAAAAGAAAATACAAGATAATATCATATACCACAAAGCCATATAACATATATTGTACCTGGATAACTTGATAATTTATTTTGTTTAAATGATTGTAAGTGTTTTAAAGCAACAACCTAACACTTTGTTTTTTGTTACAGATAAAAAAAAGCTGATAACATTTATAAAAAAATATAGAGTCGGTTAAGATTTGTGTAAATTTTATTATAAGCTTAAGTTAACTTAGTATTTAAGCTAAAACATCTTACAAAACATTCACATTGTGTTAAATATTTATGTTTGTTTGCAATAAACTTTTAATTATAAACACGGTCTTATAGAAATAATAGTAAAAAGTTTTGATAGAGAACTTATATTAAGTTTTAGTATAAAACTATTTTTTAAACAGTCATTTTTTTTGTTTTGTTATAAGTTATTTTATGATTAATTTAAATGCTATGTTAAGTCTGTCAAATTTAAAACAGCTAAATTTAATTTGGTACTTTTTTTGTGGATTAATTACATAAATATATTTAGATCTCAAATATTTCGTTTTAATAAGTTTAATGTCATGTACAAGACATAAAAATGTATCGGTAATGCATGACTCTATAACCAAATGGTTTTCAACAGGTTCTTAACCAAACTTTTTGAGCGATTATTTCCGTTTAATAAACAATAACAGAAAAAAGTTTCAGTTTGTGTTTAATACTGAAATCGATTGCGAAGCGCGTATAAATATTTTTTCAGTTTAATGTGCGATCTCCTTGTATCTTATTTAAATTTAAAAGCTTTTTTTTAAATAAATATTTACAGAGAAAATTTTTTGTACAACTTGAACTGAAAAAGATACACTTAAATAAATGCATTTAGTGGTTGGCAGAAATCAAAATTAATTTTTATCATACAAATATTTATGCAAATTTTAAGTATTTTGTTACTTTATTCGAGAAAATATAAGTTTTTAAATTTAGTTTTTTAACAAATTAAGTTAAGATCATTTTATATACGCTTATAAAAGTATTCAAACAAGTAAAAAATAATTTGACAAAAACTATTACTACTACTGTTACTTACCAACAAACAAGTCAAGTTTATAAAAATTGATTGAACTTTTGTATTTACAGTAAAATTAAACAATTAACTTACAAGTTTGCATTTGTTAAATTATATGCTGTTTGAACTCGGGTGAAAATTACAACCTTAACAATATACGACTTAGAAATCAATATCTTTGTACAAACTAACTACAAAAGCTTAGGAAATATTTTAAACTGAATAAGAGATATACCGTGATTTAAAACTAAAATATTTAAACAACTGTCTTTAAATAAAAATAATACTCACATAAGTAAATTTAAACATACTTAATTTAGATAAAAGATACTTTAAACAAATTAAACTAAAATACAAACTTTGCAAAGTAAAAGTAGAGCTTGATGGTTTTTATTGTTGTCTTTTGGCGACTGAGTTCTAGCAATTTCCTGTATAATTAATAATTTAAATTTAGTATTTTCAAGCATCTCAAACTATTTAAATACTACTTACCGTATTGAAGTGAAAAGTTTTGTATAATTTATATAATTGTATATAACAGTTCAGTATTATTTAATTTTTTATTAAGATTTTATAATTTTTTTTGGTAGAAATCATACTTTTATTGTTTTAGTATATTTAAAAAAAGTACATTAAATTTTATCTAACAACTTAAGTTTGAAATTTAATTTAAAATCAACATAGTTTACCTATTGTTGCATCACTAGAATACTTTTTTCCCTTTTAAAAATTAATAAAAATTTTTAAAGTTCAGACAGAAAAAAAACCGCGCTGTTAATACTATAGAGTTTTTCAAAAAACTGAAGCTGCATTGTTAGCTAATAATTTTCAACTATTTTTAAAAATAATACAAAATGATACACAAAAGTAAATACTAATTCTGTATACTTTAGAGTTATAAAAACAAGAAACAAGTTTTAGTTTTTTTAGTGTTATTAAAAGTTAAGTAACTTTGATAAAATAAATGGCAAATTGATGTTTATACAATAATAAATATTTATAATAAAAAATTATATAAAATAACCGCTTGCAATGTCGATACACAAGAAAATATAATCAACAAATAAAAAAGTAGTTACTATTACTATCATCACCCGAGTGTTATAATAAAAGAAATAATGAATATAATAAACATTTAGCTTTAGGTAACAGTAATATTGGATAGTTTCTATCATCACAAACTACTTACATACAATAAAATATGTAAATATAAATAACAAACAATTAACTTTCATGAAGGTAAAACACTAATATCTACAACAAATAAAGGTTTTGATAAAACAACTTGTTTATAACTTCTCGGATATCTTATATAACATAGGTACTAAAAGTGTAAGTAAAATAAGGTATTTAATAATGATGTGCCAAATTTATATATTTTATAATTTTTTCAAGTGTTTTTTATAAATATTTGCTTTAAACAACATTTATACTCTGTTGTTAAATAAATTCAATGGTAGAAATTTCTTAAAACTGTTCAAACACTAGGTACAAATTACTTTATTTTTTATTTGTTTTTAAAACGTTTAAACTAAAACTTGCGCTTAAGTGTTTTAAATTATTTTATGAACAAACATTAATTTATATAAAACATGTAGCTAACTTTTTTTCTGACTATAACTTTCTTATTTCACATCTGTATATTAAAGTAATGAACTATAAGTTGCTTAATTTGTTTATAAAACAATTCATGTTAAATCTTGATCACGAAAATACCTAACTATAGTGCAGGGGTCGGCAGGCAATTGGTGGTCGCGGGCCAAATTTCAAGTTTCCAAAGTCTTCGCGGGCCGCAGTTTTAGTTTTAGTGACATTTGTATAATCTTATGGTTTTAGTTTTAGTCACACTAAAGAAAAGTTTTACTTTTATTCACCTTTTTGTTTAAAATGACTTTTAGCTATACATAGAATGCCTAATCAAAATAATATTCATTAGATTATGATTTACATTGACTAATATACTTTAATAAATATGTACTAATATTGTTAATAAAATATGTACTTTCATAAGCACTTAATAAGTTAAAATTAATACTTTTTTAATTTTACTTACAACCTAACTCTCTATAAAAACCTAACTTGAAAGAAAACTTATTGGTTACTTTTATACATTTGTTATATCATCAACACTTTTTTATATTTCTAAGAATATTTACTTCGAAAAAAGTTTTGCAAGTTAAATAATTTACACTCATTAAGAAATTTAGTAATTAGTTAACATAATAAAATTAATACCTGTTTGTATTCCAGAAAGCTATAACAAATGATTTAATTCTCAAATACTTTAATAAAATATTTTATTAGTAATTAGACTTTTTCATGGTTGCCACTTAAAAAGCGAAAATGTCTGAGATGTATCAAACCAGCTTAAATTTATTAAAATTTGAAAAAGCTAATAAATAGTTGTTAATCAAGCTTAAATACCTAGTAAAATATCATCATTATCAAAAAGTTCACAAAGTGCAAGAAAACAAAAAAACATGCAATTAGTAAACTACACAACAGTCATAAAAACTATTCTGAGAATTGGAAGTTTTCTTTAAAGTGTTTGAAATAAAAGCTTCACACACACCTGAGTTTTTAAGCTTTTAAAATAGCCTGTTTGTGTAGCAACCCAGTTAATATAAAGTTCACTACATAAAGAAATAGCAAAGGTTATTAACAGTAAATAAATTACATGCCAAAAATATATAAGTCAGCTGGAATGGACAATTAAGTTTCTTAAACAAGTTTTACAAAAGTATAAAATTTTATTGAGTCATGAGCGAGGTAGAATTTTTTTTTATTAAGCATGATAGCAATTCTTTATTTGCAATAAGAGTATTGCATTTAAAAATATTAATTGTAAAATATAAGACGAGCTACAAGAATAAAAAAGCGTTAGTTAGGAGTTATTGCGAGAAACAATATAAAAAAAATCATCAAAGTTATTTCCGACAAAGCACATTATTATCTTCAGTAACTACAGAATAATCAGAAAAAATTGCTAAGGCAAGTAAAAAAATAGCAAAATTTATTAACTAAAATGATATATCGTTTATAACTGAAAACTTTTATAAAGAATTGATGTTGGCGGTAATGAAAAACTTTTGTTTATTTCTTCAATGACAACATGAAATCGTGTTTAGGAAATGCATTAAGGATATAAAGTCGCTTAAATCAAATTAGGACATGAGAGCACTGATAGAAAAACTATTGCCCATCTGAGAATTTTTATTAGAGATTTTTTTACTAACTTTGACATTTTAGTAGAATTTCTTGATTTAGTTCCAACGCGAAGCACAACAATCGGTGAAATTTTTCAAGTAAAGGTGCAATGTACAAATACGGAGTTTTTGGAAGTACAATTCCTTCTTTTATTTTTAGTATAAAGTTTAATAAAATTAAAAAAAATGTCTTAAAACATTTATCATTATTAAAAAATACTGTTAAGCTACTATAATATATTTTTTAATAAAAAAACATTATTTGGTAATTTTTTTTTAGTCAAATCGAAATTTCATTACTTTAAATGTGAAAATTGTTTGAAATTCCAGGTTTTTTCAAAAATTCTCAATTCAAGTTTTTTTCTAGAATTTTTAACCGTAAATTTACAAATTCAAAGCTTTTCAAGGATTCAACTTTTTTGGTAACACTGATTGTTCATTCTTTAATGTACACAATAATATAAATAATAATTTGAATTATATTAGCTGCGAGACTTAAAATTTAACATATATTAAAACTTAAACTAACACTGTGGATTGAGCAAAACATACATCATAAGTTTAATTTGCCACTCTTTTAAGCAAAAAAGCCAGCCTGAGTCAACAAAAACATTCCTGATATTTTTGTTAACAAAAAGCAATTCTAGCCAAAAACTTAAAAAATGGCTTAGTTGGCCTGAGATTTGAAGTCTTCAAATAGTGATAGTCTGTGTGTGTGGCAATATTAAGTTGTTTATTTGCTTGAATTTGAACTTTTTTGACTAACAATGTACAATCTTTATAAATTTACCATCCCTATATCTAGTTTATAATAAATAGGTTGCTCCAAAAAACAGCAATTGTGTGTATTGATATGCAAGGCATAAAAATTAACTTAGCTTAAAAAAACAATGTTTGAAAAATGGAATGTATACCTAACAAAAACTATATTAACTTTTGTCATATATATTGTTTTAAATGTGCATGTACAAATTTAGATATGACATGTATAAATAAAAATGTTAGAAAAGTATGCATAAACTAAACTTAAACTGACTAAAGTATTAAATAAAAAGTGGTTTAAAATATGAGTATTTTTTAAAGATGTGTGTGCATAGAAAACTTATAAAAATTTAAAATGTGTCAAAACAAAAATCAAATGAACCTTATTTCTTATTACTATATTATTTTGAATGTTTTCACACTAAAATATAACATTTACAAATAAAAAAATTATAAAAGAAACTGAGGTATAAAAAATATTGAAAAAGAGTATCTAAGCTATAAAGAAATGACACTTTAGTTAATTACTGTGCATTACTTTTGTACAAAATGGAAAATGTTTGCATCTAGTTTATTTAATAACTAGGTATTATATAACCAAATTATTAAATCCAAGCACTCTTGACACTCTTTTTTCAGATAATTACTTACTGTTGTAAAAAAAAAGTAATAATGAAACTGAGAAACATATCCTGTTAGAACGCTAATCTGTCTTTTTCACATTTTTAAATTAAAGCAGTAATTTCTTAAAATTATTTTAAAATGTTATAAAGAGACTTAAAATCAAACTAATCAAATTAAGTCGAATTACCGAAAAATTTAACAAGAAATATAATTTTGGTCAGCGGGCCACATTTACATGCTCGCGGGCCACAAAATTTTCTTTCGCGGGCCGCATTCCATTCAAAAAAATAACATGCTCGCGGGCCGCAGATTTACCCTTCGCGGGCCGCAGTTTGCCGACCCCTGCTATAGTGGTTATGTTCGACAAAATAAGTAATAATTTTGTTTTAAATAATGCTTTCTTTTTATAATTGTATAACAAAATACTCATACTTACATAGTTAGAATTTTAATTTAAAATCAACATAGTTTATAAGTATTACTACATTACAAAGCTTAAATAAAAAGTTTGATAGAAACCATTTTGCTACTTTTCTTTTGCCAAATCACTTAAATGGGGATTATATTTAAAAGTGCTTCTTAAAGCTTTGCCCATAACTATAACATAAATAAATAGTAAAGCATACCATAACTACAATCAAAAAGTATCCTCTATGATAACTGAGGTTAGTTACCTAAGATGATGTCGCACCAATATCAAGCTGAAATTATATTATATTCGATATGTTTTTAATCATAATTCTAGGATAAAAAATATATTTTATAGATATATAAATAAAGTTTAACTTATTTGTCATAAGATAATAAAACTAAAATATTTAATTGCTTTTATCATAAAACGATTCTATCAATATAACAATTTATATCTGTTAGGGTATTTAAAATTAAATCAATTAAGTATTTTGGTTTATAATAGTTAAATTCTGGTAATTTCCTAGGATGATTTCGCACCATTATCAAAGCAAAAATATTTTACACTTTCTAGTTTTATATTCTGATAACACAAGTATAAAATTGAAATATAGGGAACATGATTACTCAAATTTGGACAATAAACTTTTGTTTAATAGTTTTTATCAGTTGTTTTTTTTTAATTATCACTGTTACCCTTAACCCTTACTCCTAATTGGTAGCTTTTTTTTTAATTTATTTTTCAATTTTCTTTTTTATAATATTTTTTATTAGTTTATTATTTTACCATCATTGCTACCCCTAACCCTTATTTTTGATCGGTAGTTTGTTTTGATTTTTAATTAATTTACCTTTCAGTTTTATTTTTTTAAATAATTTCTATTAGTTATTTTTATCTTAACTATCACTGTTACCCCTAACCCTTACCCTCGATCGGTAGCTTTTTTTAATCAAAAATTCATTTTATTTACCTTAAGGTCTCAATGATTAAGGTATAGTTTAGATTTAGAGTTTTTCAACTCTATACTTGTCTTATCAGAATGTAAAATTAGAAAGTGTAAAATATTTTTGCTTTGATATTGGTGCGAAATCATCCTAGGAAATTACCTAAATTCTTAATTTGTATTTATATAGCTTGTTAAAAACTAAGTATGTTTTTAGATTAAATATATTTTTAACAACATATATAAACATTGATTTGTAGCCTAAAATTATTATAAAAAGAAAATTGAATATAATATAATTTCAGCTAGATTAGATATTGGTGCTACATTATGCTAGGTAATTACTAAAATGAGTTACTTATTAAAAACACAGTTTTAAAAACTCTTAAATTGATTAGATTTTGGTTTAATGTGGTCTGTAGCTTTAAAGTCCTTTCTTAACATAGTTTGGTTGTTCACATTTTTCTCTGTTGTATAATGTTTGTTGATTTTTTATTTGTTGTTTGTTGAGTAACATTGTACTATATATAGTTGGACGTTTTCTATGAGTATGAGCACTTAAACATACAATAACTTATTATCACTGATAGTAGGTTATTTTATGTTTAAGAAGGAAACATTTTGAATTGTGCTTCAAATAATAAATAATAGCAGTTTTTAACTTAATCTTAGTTGTTATTTTAAAGAATATTTATTATTTTTCGTTCAAAACTATAATACAATAGTTATATAAGACTTTGATTTTTTGTAACTAAGTCTTAGGTTATCGTATCAAACTAAAATTTCTAATTAAATTTATATTAGATACTTAGATTTATTTTAAAATTAAATAGAGTATTTTTAAAAGTTGATTGTTTAAATTCAGAAGGAAAAATTAAAACTACTAAAACAAAAAAATGCTTTGTTACTATTAGCTACAACTAGTCCTACATTAATATAAAAACTCAATACTAATTTTATTGTAATACAGAGAACTTATCTTGAAATTTCCATTTACCTAAAAAAAATCACTATGAAAAAATTAGTGTTGTGCAAATTTTGCTTTGTGCAATTTTGTGCACTTGTGCAATTTTGTCTTGTGGAATATACACCCTTTCCCGTTTTAGTTATATTCATAATAGTATGTAGAAAAGATTTTCATGTAGTTTTCAAACATTTGTACTGTTGTCAGTATCATAATGTTGTAATTAAGGTTAGAACAGATTTAAAAAGATAATTAAAAAATAAACATAGAAGCTAAAAAGTTTTTTTAAATCAGTTTAACAGTATTTACAAAAATAAACCAATATATACTTGATTTATTATAGTAGTTTTAATTAGTAATAATATTTTTAACATTTATGTGTTTTTAGTTTGCTTTTAGTCATGAATTACATCATTGAAATAAAATGTATTTGGAAAGCAAACCTTTACAAACCATGATTTAAATTAAACTACTTATTTTTTTCAAACTTGTTCTTTTTTAGTATAAAAGTCTTAACTAGCATTTGTACAAAAAACACAAAATTGAGCTTTGAACAATCTGAAAATATTTTGTTTAACACTTTTTGGTATCAAAAGTAATAAAAACACATTAGTTTATGTTTCAATATAACATCATATTTACTTTAAAATAAGGTAGCACTTAAAAACAAATTATTACAAAATGTATTAGTACCAAAATAGTAAATAGCTTATTTTCAAGATTTGTGTTCAATATGTATTTATAAAATCATTAGTTTTTTTCAAGGTCATAGAGGAAAGGAGTTATGTATGGAAACTAAAGTATGGAATATGAATACAAATTGTTAATGACCAATTTTATCAGAAAATAAAAATTTAGAAATCTATCTCTTTCTTTAGATTTAATGTAAAATGCTTCAGATTTTTGGAAATTTTCTTTTCATTACTACAATCAACTTGTTGTAAAAACATTCAAAAAAAAAAAAACAAAAAAAAAGTTTTTTTCCATAATAAAAGAAAATACTAGTGTATTTAAATATCTGTTTGCTACTAATTATTTTTTATTTAGTAAAGATTAGACTCAGAAAGTTTCAAAACAACTATTTTTTTTTAATTTTATTGAAGTATTTAAAAACTGTATGAGGAGGAGGTGGGAAACTTTATTTTTGCAGTTTTAGTTTGCTGGTTTCATTACAAACTTAAGGGCATTTTTGTTATAATTTCTTTTTTTTTTTTTTTTGATTTTTAATGCAAATAATTTTTCTAAACACTGCAAGGAACACTTTTTAAAAAGTTAGACATTTAAATCAGAATATAGGAGGAGATAGACTTTTAATATCTATCTATTTGCTGTTTTAATTTTCTCCTCTCATAAGATACCTATTGTAATCTCTGTCATTAACTGGCTATATCTAAAAAAATTTTTTTAGTTTAAAAAATCTGTTAAAAGCAAAAAGTTTGCTTACTTAAAACTCAATAAAAAAGATCAGTCTGTGAAAAAGTAATTTACCCCTCTCTCCCCTTATGCCTTTAATTAACTCACTTGCTTTGATTGTTTAAATCTCAACATTTACTTATAATTTTAAAAAAATGGTAAAAAACAACTTACTGCTATGTTTCAAATGTAAAAAATAAGACAAACTATATGAAAAAGCAATTTACCCTACCTTGCTATGGCCGTAATTTTGTTGTTGTTTTTTCTCAAAAGCATATTGTTAAGTGAAATAAATTAAAAGTGTGATTTAGCATAACTATGTAAAATAAAAAGTATATATTAACCACTAGTGGTTTTAAGAATAAGTAGTACTAAATAAATTCCAAAAACAAACATCAATTCTCACAGCATGTTATAATAACTTTCTACAAATAAAAATGTCATCAGAATCAAGAATAGCAGAATACTTTGTAGTATGCGGCTTAAGTGAAACTTCTAAGCCGCTGAAGGAAGATGCAAACTCGACATGGGTCACAGCGGACAAGAAAGACCCTATCACTGATATTTGCATCATTGATGTGTCAGTTTGTTGATTAGCTTTCTAACTTTTTTTTTTCTTAAATACTGTGGTCTTTATTGTGAAAATTTACATGTCAGTTTAGAAGTAGTTTTTCTTTTAACTGTCATATCATTAAAAATTTTATTGATGGTTTGGATTTATTATTAATATAGATGTCAGAACCAATTTTACTTCAATAACAGTATTTTACTTAATTTTATGGAAGTTACAGTGTTTTTATGAAGTACAGCTCCTGAGACTGCAATTAATTTATAAAAAGATAAAAATTTAACTTTAAAAGTTTTACAACTTTACCAAAACAAACTCAAAATTTTGCACTTCAATAAATAAATATACAACAAAACTGCAAAAAACACTTGAGCATATATATAAAACTAGATAACATCTTCAGCTCTTATTTTAAATATTTTTTTGAGAGTTCATGTAAATTTAGTGTGTCTCATGTATTTTTAAATGACCTGTTTAGTTACATAAGAATCCTTATAGTTTTTTTGCTAAATTTCATGTGCATATCAACTTATGTTTTATCATATTATTGAATTAAACTGACTTAAGAGCTGTTCTGTCTAAGAGAAACATATGTATTGTAAAAACTGAGTGTTTTTACTATATAAAACTAGATATAAATCTTTAAGTCAAATAAAAAATATTGTTGATGTAAAGTTAGAAAAAACCCAACCAGCTCATTCTAACTTATGTTTATCAGCAGCATATCTTACTTAACATGCCTAAAGTAGGTATACCTAAAAAAGAAGTAGTTTAAATTTATATTTTTCAATTTGTAGTTTTTTAGTTATTTGAACTTCAAACTATTTTTTTTGTGTAAGTGGAAACAACATTTTATTTCGTATATATATTCATATATATAATAATGTATGAAAAATAGAAAAAAAAAAAAAAGTTTGTAGTTAAGCTAGAACATTTGTAACATATAGCTAAATTTTAATTTTTGTAATATTCTACTTTTTTTATTTTTTTTTCCACTTTCTTAATCTGTTTTTTTTAGCCTGTCAGTCTATTTACATTTTTTAACTTTGATAAACACTTATACCCACACTTTCCACAGCACCATGGAGGAACAGTGTCCAATCGGGTTCACCTGCATCGAATCAACACCATCCGGGTTCGAATCCAACCTGAACCACGGCAGCCTCACCTCGCACAACCTGATGCTGTGCTACAAAAGAGGCAAGATCGACCCTCCCATCATTGATATCGGGTACATTGTTTTTATTTTTTTTAAAAACATAAACAACTTTTTATTGTTAACATTAAATTGTATGTAGTTATTGATTTTTATACAAATATGTGTTAAATTTTTGAAATTTATCCAAGACTGATTTTTTTTCAAATCAAGTACTTTTTTGATTCATGATAAAGAAGTTTATTTATTTAGAGTTTTTTATACTTTTAATTGACCCAGCTAATACTGATTTTACAAAACTTGTAAAATAATAATTTCTCAATTTGCTTCATGTATTTATACTGAGTTCAAAAATGGTATATGTTGTTTTTAGTATTGTACAGAATTGTTTATTTTGTTGTACCAAAGTTTTGTATTTATAATAGTTTTTATTTAAAAAGGTATACATAAATCTATTATTTTGAAACTTTAAAAAGTTTGTTAGTGCTTTTGTTTTAGCTGCTCATCAGATAAGTCTTGCTAAAAAACTAACTTATCATAGTATAAAAAGTTTTTAAAGTTTCTTAAAAATAGTTCCATCATAAAAAGTCAAATGTAAAAAAAACTCTGTGTTAAGGTTATATACTCAATGTTAATTTAAGCAGATTTGAAATAAAACTTTTAAGTTTGTCAAATAAAAAATAGTTTTTGATTTAAGCTGTGTGTTAGAAATCAATTGAATTTTAAAATATTTTTTTGTAGACAAGTTATAGCTTTGTTTACTTGTGTTGTACTTATTTTATCTGTTTGCATGGTTAGCAATATGAAACTGCAAGTAAACATAAAACCATGTACTGTTGACAAGTTTAAGCATGTGCATAAAATTTATATAACTTTTACTTGTAATCTAGTAAGTAAAAAATTCAATCATAAAGTTTTGCTAATTAGTTTAATAACTCAATTTAGTACAATTTTCACTTAAGCTTTTCACTATTTAAAAAATGTTAGTTTTGTTAAAGTTGTTTACGTAAAACTTTAACTTTATTTTGAATCAGAATAATAAAATAATATACAGTAACATAAAAAAAAGTTTTAAGCCATGTTGAGCATGTATACTGCCAATATAATGTTGTATTTGCAAAAAAATAAAAATAAACGGACTTGGTCAGAATAAATAAAGAGATTTTTTATAGTGTACAAAATACAGTTTTAGTAGATAAATGCTTTTTATTTAAAACATATAAATTTCGTTTTTCAACTGAAAGTAATAGTATTTAGTTACAGTGGTTCTGATGTGCCATGTTTTGTATTTGAAATTTATTTTGTAATTAATTATTGTTAATTAAGATTAAAAACTGATATTTTTTTAGATATGTTATGCTAGGATTAACACTTATTTTGATTGAATTATACAGCATACAAAATATTTAAACAAGACAAATAAGTTTAAACTTAAATTTTTTTTTTTTTTCAGTATTTTTTTAAAATTTGCAAACAATGTTCGTATAATCGGATATTATTTTACAGCATATACGATGAAGGTACGGATAGCCTGATGCCGGACGTTCATATAATCGAAACAACTCCTGAGGGGAGATGCGCCAATGTTAACAACGCCACCGGTCAGTTTTACTTTGATAAGTTTACAATTTTCTCTGATGGAATACATTTGAGGTGTTTTGTTAAGAACAGGGTTTCCCAAAGTAGGCCACTGCAGAAGTTTAGGGGGCCATAAGCAGTAAAGGGACTACAGGGGGCCATAAGGTCATAATTTGAAAATTGCACTAGATATTCTGGAGTTGATGATAAAGAGCAAAAAAAAATGTTTAACGTTTTAAATGGTAGTTTTTTTAAATGTTGCTGGAGGGGGCTAAATCTTTTTAATTTCTTTAAAAAGGGTCTTTTGAAAAAAATATTGGGAAACTCTGGTTTAGAATTTCACTATTAGGTTTAATACAACTGACCCATCATAAATTTTACTGGTTTTATAGTTATTGTTGAAAACCATTTTTTAGCATTTGAAAAAAATTCTTCTTACTTTTGGTTAATTATTTATATGTTTATTTAGATGATTCTGTAGTATTCGTATTCTGTAGTAAATGAAGTTGTGTACAGTAATAGTTGGTTTTAAATATATATGCTTTAAGTTTGAATCATTATAAACCAAGAATTATAAATCTTTATAGTTCTTGGTTTTCAATAGGTGAGGTTTTTTACCGTTTTTTTGTTCATTAAAAGCCAAACTGTTTTGTTAAACTTTATTGGTTTCATTTAAAATTTTGTAATTTCAAAAAATTCCATTACAATTAATTTAATTGCTAATTTAATTTAAAATAGTTTGCATTCAAAAGTTTTATAAATGTTTATTTAGTCACTTTCTTCTTAGCTGTATATTTTCACTAAAAATTTCAATTTTTATTTTACAAGATTTCGATAAAACTTTAATATTTTGTCAAAAATTTCTAAGAACCTTCAAAGATTTGTGATTTGAAAATTACCGTTACAGCCAACTTTACTTGTTTATAAATTTTTCTTGCAAATACAGAAAGTATTATTTTCCCACTTAAAATGGTATGTTTTTGTGAACAGCAGCTCGACATTCAGTTTTTCACGTCGTAAACTATTCTTTATAAGGTCAATGTTTTTAAGCATTTAAGTAATAAAAATTTTCATCGATATATTCTATATTTATCATTTACACGATATGCTGAAATTTGTTTACTGTCTAATATATATGAAATAAATGTTTTTAAGAGACAATTTTAAATATATGAAAAATAAGCTTATTATTTAGTTCAGATATATTTGAAAATTGAAAAACTAGTGATTAGCCCTATTGACTTTTTGAATTTCAGTTTTTAACATTTCAAAGTACTTGCAGTTTAATATTTAAAGTTTTCGTTCTTTAAGTTTAAAAAATGCTTGTTTGTTATTAATGATAAAAATTTGTATTAAAATATAATATTTTTTTTTGTTCTTTTGTATATTATTTAATTAACATTACTGTATTAGTGGTATTTGAACAATGAAAAACAAATGCGCGAAAAAGTTTAATCATCAATGAAGTTGTTTAAGGAGAAACTTGTTGGAATGTTTGAACTGCAGAAATTGCCTTTTTTAAAAGATTATTTCAACAGTTAAACTCATTTAACCCCATTAAAAGCTTGTTTTTATTAAGTTTCAATCAAATATCTTAAGTAGATAATTAAATTCAATAGAAAAGAATCTATGAAACTGCTTAGAATTTTATTGAGCAATATCTTGACTTTTTCTAATAAAACACTAACATGTTTTAAATGTTTTCAGTTTTTTAGTAAAAAGCTTGTCTAATCTTTTGCATGTTTTAAAGTTAATACCACAATTTCACAAAATCTAATCTTAAAATTTCATTGCAAGTTATTTTAAGATATAAATTCAAACCAGTTTAATCAAATTAAAAAAGTTTTAGTACTTATTGTGTAAATTTTTATTCTTTATTTGTCTTGCAGATTATTAAATTAATTATACAACATTAAACTAATTATTATAATTTTCGATATAAAAATGAGATGTATGAACACAATATATATTAAATGAGAAGAAGGCATTAAAATAAACTTAAAAACCATTACTTTTAATTTAAAATATACTTTTTCATACGTGTGTACATACAAAGATTACACCCAATTATTTTTTTATATAAAACTATAATTACTAATTCATATATTAAAAATTGTATAAAATGTTCATACGTTCGCAGGAATGGGAAGCCACGCGATCTACCTGACGTACCGGAGGGCGAGGAGCTCATCGCCACAAAACGCTCTGGTGGTCACGGACATCTGCATCATACTGCGGAACAAGGACGAAAAAGCCCCGTACGCCTTCCTTGAAATCGACAAGAACCTCAACAAGGGACTGGTCAGTTATTTCGAGTGATCATAAAAAAATATAATTTTTAGTTTAGTAATATTTTTGGGCTTTTGACCTGTAAAGAAAACCTGCATGAATCGTGTGACGAGTTTTTAAATAATAAGTATATATAAAGAATATATACTTTATATAATAGAATATAATATATATATATATAGAGTATAATAGTTATATAAATATTTTTAGTTGCTTAATTATTAGTTTTAATATCAAAGTTTGTATAAAGTTTTTGTAGTTTTATTTCATCTGAAATCATTTATTTAATTGTTTTTTGACAAACTTTAGTTTTTAGATTGTTGCATTAATGTTTCAATTGAACATCTTAATTAAAAGTATTATATATTTTTCAACTGCTCAATAAACGTTTTTTTTTAATAGTTAAGTGTTTCTTCTGAATTGCATATTATTAAAAAACTCTTTCAAAAAGTTTGAGTTATTTTTAAGTTTTAAAAACAGAAACATAATCATTAGATTATATGTATTATTGTCGTTTCATACTTATTGAGTATATAGTATAAAAAATAAAAATATACAGTATAAAAGCAACAAATAAATAGTGATAAGTGATTAGCCCTATTGACTTTTTGAATTTCAGTTTTTAGCATTTCAAAGTACTTGCAGTTTAATATTTAAAGTTTTCGTTTTTTAAGTTTAAAAAATGCTTGTTTGTTATTAATGATAAAAATTTGTATTGAAATATAATGTTTTTTTTGTTCTTTTGTATATTATTTAATTAACACTGTATGCTAGTAACTAATATTCCTTATTTAAACTGATGTTTAAAGCATACTTAGTTTTAGTTGTACCAACTAACTTAGTTAGTGGCAAAATTTTTTTTAGTTATTTTAAACAAGTATATCGTCATTTTAAACGAAGACATAAGTTAATAGTTGTGTTTTAGTAAACAAGTGTATATTTAACAAAGTATCTTTATAATTTTTATTACCATACTTACTTAAAGATGAATAGTTTTTTCTAAAATTATATTGTTTTATGACAATTTTATAACACGTCAGTAATGTAATTTATTGATCTATATTAAAAAAAATTCAATATAATATTTTGTGTGTATTGTATTGATTTGAATATCTGCGTGTTATTTCTACAAATACCATATGTTTTTACAAGGTATCTTTATTTGGTTTCATATAATTCACAATTCAACTATTCAAACAGCTGTTATTTTATGAAAACACAAAAAGTGTTGAACAGCTTTCGAAATTCTTTGTAATAAAACAGCTCAGTCTTTCCACAGTAAAAAAATGTGGTTACAGTCAGTAAAACTTTCAATTTGTTTATTAGTTGTTTTGTACTTTTTTCAAGTATCATGTGACTTCCACTAAATGTTTTAACGAAGTGTTCTGATAACAAACAAGATATCAGTTAAAACTTGGTCTTGAGAATAGATATGCTGATAAAATTAAATATTTTTAGATATTATTAAATATATGTGTTTTATATTTTTATAAATGTTATGATAACATTTGTTTTGTAAACTTTTAAATTAAGGTTGAAACTAAATTACGAATGCAAATAATAAACAAGTTTTTTAAATTTAAATTTTTTCTTAGAAAAACTAAATTAAAGTTTAAAATTTTTGTATCTACAAAAATGTCAATATATATTTATAAACATTTAATTTACAAACCTAGAAAACTTAATATTATGTTTAATTACAATTTAAAAAGTATGTACCTTATTTTATTACAGTTATATTTCATATAAGAAAATAGTTAATCATAACAAAAAGTATATTAGTTTTTTAAGATGTTTATTATACTTATTAATATATTATTGGTGCAAGTTGAAAAAAGCATATAGTTATTTTAATTAAACATATTTACAGTTGGGGTCGAATGTACATTTATGTTACAAAAAATCAGTAAGACAAGTCGATTCAATCGCCTTTCACCCAGGTTTGTTTTAAGTTTTAATTAGTTATTTTAATTAATTTTATTAATTAAAACAATTGTCGATAAGTACTATTTGTTTTTAGAAAATAGTCTTTGTTTTATTTTTTGCTTTACTAGTTTTTGAGTATAAGTTTATCATTAACATTTCGATATTTTCAATGATAAAGTATATAAAAAATAAATAGTGAAACATGAACACCATAAAACTAATATAAAAAATATATTGACAATTTTATAGTTAAATCCAATTTAATTGAAGATAATAGCCGACTAATACAATAACTAACTAGGCAAGTATTTATCATAAAAAACACTTACATAAATTTTATTGAGATAAAATTAATATGTTAACTTAGTTGATAACACAAATACAAATTTAATTTACGACCAAAACTGACCAACTTAATAATTATTGCAAATAAAAACAGACATGTTAGGGAGATACCCGGTTGAGAATACGGGGAGTTTTGGCATCGAACAGACGGTGGCGCTGTTCTGTCTTCCCATGGGAACCACAATAGAGTGTTGGGGCGAGGACACCCACCACCCCCTCCCCCAAGCATCCTCCTTCGTACTAACCAACCAAGAATCCGACAAGGTTGGCTGATTTTGTTTTGGAGGATTCTACTGATAGTAATTTATATAAAATTCAAGTACATTTATTATTATTTTATTTTGATTCATTATTTTTTTGTTTATTACTTCTTAGTTGTGGTAACTACTAGTTGTAGCAGATAAAAAAATGTACAGTCCAATGAATAAAACAACATGTTTTTTATTTTTACTTAATTGTCATTTAAGTACAAATAGTGTAGCACAGAATTAAATTTGTACGTTTGTCTTGTTTTTGTATACACTTGGGTTTAAACTTAAACAAGCTTTTAATAGGCTTATAAGAAAACTGCTGGTTTTTTTGTCAACACAAACTTGATTGCACTAAGTTTTCAATTATGTTTACTGATATCATTAAAAATAAATAAAATTGTTCATTTAAAAATTAGTACATTTGTTTAACAATTAAGCTAAGTATTGGTACTTTATTTAACGACTGAATAAAAGTATGAATGTTTCGATTGTCAAGTAAAATTTTTTAAGTAGTGTGTAAAGCACAAAAATTATATTTTTAAATGGTCAATGTAGGCTAGTTGTACAACAAGTCATACCAACCTACTTAAAATAGATACAAATTCTTTTAAACTAAGGTTTGTCTGCTTAAGATTTCTATTGGTATTGTTTATAGTATCTCAATATTATTACAAAACAATGTATTGTTTGAAATAATTGTGTCAAAAAACAGACATCAGTAGTAATATGATCTAATTTAAGTTGAATGACTATGTTTTCTGAAAAGTATAATATTATACTTTTAGTTTTACTTTTTGGTGTTCTTATTAAAATTTAGTCATCTTTAAAAAATTTTTAATTAATTTCCCTATATCATAAACTTATTATTTTATTAATAAAAACATATTAATAGTGTAAAGGTAGTTATTTTTGTTTGAGTTTCAATCTGGTTTAAATGGTTATTCTTATTAAAGCAAATTCTAACTTTTAGTAATTTTTACTATGCAGCTGTATCAAACATGTAAAACCCGTAAAACAAATAAAAATATTAAGCTATTTTATCTATTAAATCTAAAAATTACATAGAAACGTTTTAAATTTTCCTTAACTCTAAGGTCCAATAAAAAAATAGAAAGTTTTTTATTTTTGAAAGAGTATAGAATAAAAACTAAAATAAGAAAAGAAAGTTAAGTAAATGCTGCAAATCATATTTTGATGTAAAATAAATTCGATAGTGTTATTGAACGGTGAATTTTCATAATTTCAACTCTTCAACTCAATCAATTATTTAACAGGGTCGACTTATAATTCAACATAAATGACTTTATTGCACACAAATGCAGTTTCTGATGTGTATGAAAGTTATACTTTGTTCTTTTCAAAATCATTCAAACAATTTTATACATTTCTTATAATTTTCCCATAGAAACAAGCTGCTTAATTAAAATTAAGAACACTTTTTAAACTGTTTCAATAAAAGTTTAAGCTAACTTACTTATTTGTTCCGTAAATATTATTAAGAATTTTTCTTTGATAAAACAATAATGGATAGTTTTCAATACTTTGTAAACTGTAAACATACAAACTTAGAACAAATAATTTTAATGGATTTAATAAAGCATGAATTTTTTTTTGCGTAGGTAGAATACTTGAATCTAATTGTATATGGTTTTTAATTATTTGATAACTTTGCTTTTGTAAGATTTGTTTTATATAGTATAAAGTGTTATGTACTTAAACGTTTAAACTTTTAACATCTGATGTAAATGATATACACGCTTATTCATAAGTTAAACAAATAAAAAACTAATTTGAAAAATATGACTCTTTTTAGATAACTTATGTAAATGTTTTCATTTTTATATTTTGTTGTTATAGTATAACAAGTTCATTCTTAGTATTAAGTACTTAAAAAAAATCTATTCTGGTTTTGTTTCATAACATTCCAAAAACTTTTTATAACATAGACTAATTAGTTAAAACAAAATAAATATATACATAGGTAAATATAAATTGGTTCAACAAATTATAGATATTCAAAACTCAACTAAAAAGTTGATTTTAAACACGCAAAGATGTAATACTTATTCAACGTTGAAATTATAAAAATTATTGAGTGTTTTACAATTATCTGAAATTGAATTAGTTTATGTAATATAGATTTTAATCTAATTATAAAAGCTTGCGTGTTTCAGAATTGTTGATTCAATAAATAGGCAAAACAAAACATTTGTATCGCGTACATTACTCAATTAAAATGTCTGGAAAATATTGTTTTTCGTTGAGCTGCAGTAGGCTATAAATTTTATTAACAAAATAGAATGAGTTTTAAGTTTTCCCTTTTTAAGAGTGCAATAAAATCTGCGTAAGAAGTTGTAATTGTTTTTTTTATTATTACTTCTAAAATATAGTTGAAGTGATTTTTTTTTTTTCAAAGCTTATAAAGTTAATTGATTCTTGGTTGTTTTTTCTCGATTTATAGAAAAGTTTTTGAAACAAATATTTCAAAGTTTGCTAATTCTTGTAATAATTGCCACAAAGTTTCCACTTAAAACGGGCCCAAAAAACGCACAAAACTTTCACTTTTTTAACAAACTGCAAATAGTAGTGGTGTTTTTGCGTGATTTTCGCAGTTAACTCGCAGTTAAGTCTTTAAACTCATGCATTATTAAAACGCTGCAACGTTCGTGAAAAAGTTGCTGCCTGACGTAATGATTTTGTGTTGTAAGCGAATTATATCTCCACGGTATGTTTTTTTGAGCTCGTTCAAATGACCTTTTTAATCTTTTAAATTTTATTATAATATATAGTGGCTAATTGTTTTGTTTTTAAATTTTACTTGACCATCAAGCTTTTTATAATAAAAAATATATTTGGGATTTTTCTTTTCTTACTTTTTGAGATAACAAAAAATTCAGTTTTTAAAAGGTGATAAAGTTTTATAGTTTGTGTAGTGAAGTTTTTAAATTAAATTTTAACTCAAACTGTTATTTTATTTTTAAGTTTTATCTAGTTTATTTGAGAGTCAGTTAAATTCTAGTTATTGTCTGAATTTTAAAATATTAGTTTCAGTTGTTTATAGTTGTAAGTAATCAATAACATTTACACTAGGTTAATATCTTATACATGATTCTGTTTCTTAAATGCGAATTGAACAGTTGTAAAGTAACTTATATGTTTTAAGTATTTAAAAAGAAATATCCTTTTAATCACATGCAGCTTTTGTTTAGTCTGTCCTTTTTTTAATAAGAATGCTAATAAATCATTAATTTATTCTGTAAATATATAAAAATATATCTATATAAGTATTAATCATAAACCAGTTTAAAGTTAGCTTGATAAAATTATTGTATTTTTGTCTAACATTAGCTAAGTTCAATGCTGACATTTTAAATGTATTTGCCTGTCTTCATAAACCACTTGTGTTGTTTTATAAAATTCATATCTTTATATGAATATATGTTGGATAGATTGTTTTAAAATTTAACTTTATTGATTGAGCGAATTCGTCAAAGAGAGAACCTATTATTTTTTGTCATATTTTGTAATATGATTATGGTACTTTAAATTGATTAATTGAACTTTGAAATCATCTAATTATTTTGATCTTTAAACTTAAATGCTAAATATTAAAGCAACAAAAAAACATTCACCGAAAATGCCACCCATTCAAAACAAGTCATGTGTATCAACGTAATCTTATATGCAGAAAGTTGAACTTTATTTTTCGTGTTTTTATGCAAAATTGTGCGAACTCTGCAATGCTGGCTAAAAACTTTGAAATTAAACTTTCAACAACAAATTTTTACTGCCATGAAATTAAAAAAGCGTTTTAAAAGTCAATACCTTTAATTATACCAACATTAAAAAGTCTTATCAAAGACTGTGTATGTTTGCTTTTATTCTCTGTAAAATATATGTATTTAAGTTTGTAAACTTTGTGTGTTATGACTTTGAAGTTATAATAATTTGGCTAAATATAAAATATACTGAACTTTAACCATATTTGTATATTTCAGTTTTAAGCTCATGAAACTGTATACATAGCTTAAAACTTTTTCAGATTTTATTGTTTACGCCACAAAATTATACTGGAAGCAGTAAAATTTGCTATGGTTTGCACACATCAATACAAAAACAACAAATTTGGCATGAAGTTTTCAGGTGTAAACAAATCTTTACGGTACATACACAACTTTATTGTAATTCACATTTGAAAGCTGTTGTTTAGCCCAGGGGCGTTTTTCAAATGCAAAGTTACAATAAAACGCCTGTTTATAAATTAATTTGTCGTGTCTTAATTGATGGATGACTTGTTTATATGTACTGATGAAAGTGGTTTAAAAACATGTGATCGTATTTTGGTAATTAGTTCTGCACTCAAATTTATTTTGATGGATTATTTCAACACAGGTTGACACACGTGTACCAGCTGGTTTAAACAAAAAAATTAAAATAAAATAAAATACTGTGCACTCAAGCTATTGCTTCTGATAGATTGTTTGAAAGTTTTTGACATGTCTGTATAGCGTCTGGTCACAAAAAATTAACTTTTTTTTTAAATAAAAAGTGTGTTTTTAAACTATTAGCTTATAAGTATAAAGAACAAAAAACTTTTTTTCTATGCAGTACAATATACTGGCTAAGATACAAAACAATAAGATCTAAACTATTTAATAAAAGTTTTATAGAAATAATTTTTTTAGCAGCAAATGTTAAAAATAAAAGTTTATAGTATTTTAAAATTTACAATGTTACAAATTTGCAAAATACCTTACTGTTTTTTGTCCATGAAAGCTTCTACAAAATAATCTTTTACTCTACAGATTAAAGTTTATATTGATAACAGAAGGTGTGTAATAATTAGTGATGTACCGGACGCACAATTTCGGGTCCGGCCGGACCCGGATCCGGACTTTTTTTTCAAATTAGATTCCGGCCGGAACCGGATCCGGACTACATTTTCAAATCAAGATCCGGCCGGATCCGGATATGAGACAAAAATGGCAATATCCGGCCGGATCCGGACCCGGATAGTGAGTCCGGTACATAACTATTTTTCACATAAAAAGTAGAGCTTACATTTGTAGTTTCAAAATTTCATTTCTATAAAAGCCAAAAAAAACAATGAATAACTTTAAATTAAGTATAACGAAAATTGATAGAAAGATAAAGTTTATCACAGAAACAATATCTGGTAGCTAAGATTAAAATCTATTAAGTAAGATCACTTTGTAAAAATCAAGGAGGACCCCCTATAGCCTTACCAATCTAAAATCAATTAAAATCAAGTTCTTGATTAAAATTAACTAGAAAATCACAAAATATTGAAAACTGGATCAGCTTAAACTCATTCAAAATCTAAAAGAAAACTAGCCTGAGTTTTTCAAAAAATCTTAAAACTAGCCTAACAATTTGGTAGTAAAGTTTTTAATTTTACTACATTGGTAAAGAGTTGCATTTCTAAAATGTTTATCTCATAGTTTAAATGTAAACAAATGTAAATTAGTCACGTGTTCAAAATGAGCCAATCATGGAAGGTGTTTAAATTTAACTGACGCAAATGACTCTTTTTAATTAACAAAGGGTTTGTTTTTGAAAAAATACTTTTCTGTATGCTCTTTTTTACTAACTAGATCCGAATTGGCCGGATCTCTGTTAGGATCCGGCCGGAACCGGATCCGGACATTTTTTTCAAATTAGGATCCGGCCGGACCCGGATCCGGACATTTTTTTCAAATTAGAATCCGGCTTGAACCGGACCCGGACTACATTTTCAAATTAGAATCCGGCCGGAACCGAATCCGGACATTTTTTCATATCAAGATCTGGCCGGATCCGGATATCAGACAAAAATGGCAATATCCGGCCGGATACGGATCTGGATAGTGAGTCCGGTACATCACTAGTAATAATCCCAACTCACAAATATACTTGCGCAACAACACATTTGACACACATAAACTTTATAGTTAAAAAAAAGCATGAGTACACATACAGTGATCAGCTGCTATAATTACTTTAAAATTTTAAACTTTGCCTAAAAACCAGAATTTATAGCTTGCGCAACTGTTTCAGCGTTTAACTGCGCTGAAACAGCCATATTTGCTACATAGCAAATTACAACCACAATTACAAAGTCCTGTGTTTACTAAAATTGTACGAGTAGTTAAAAACATTCAATACACCTAACAAAAGTGATAACACTAATGCAACGGTAAGCCTCAACAAAAACAAATACACGTCATTACAAACAGATATACGGGACGGCGGTGACGTTCTACGAGTCGTACGACGAGGACAAGCTGACGGATGAGCAAAAGATTCACCTGCACGTGTTGCGGGGGGACGGGAGGAAGTCGACGCGGAGGAAGTCGCTGCACACCAACAAGTCGATATGCCTGCTGAGCAGGTGGCCGTTGTTCGACGTCTTCAAGGAGTTCCTCATGTACTTGTACCGGATGACCGTCTCCCCCCAGTGTCACCACATACCCGTTGAGAGGTTTGTTTTGTTAACACTAAAATTCGTGTTTAGTACTTTTGTGCTGCGGTCAAAGTGCATATTAAATAAAAGGTTGTTGTAGTTTTTGTTGGTGAGTTTTTATGGGTAAGTTTGTTTTTGTTTTTCTTGGTAACATACCACTCTAATTTTTTATACTTATGAAATTCAGCCTATGATTTTTTTTTCTTTATAGTTCTAAACTCTATTTTAAAATTTTGAATTAATAAGGTTTAGTATAATATAATAACAGTTTTAAGCACTTTTTCATTTTAATTTTATTTAGATTTAATTGCTTTATTATTATTTTTATTTCAAAATATAATTTATTTCAAGTGTGCTAAGTAGTTTGTCAACTCTTAGACTGTTTGCGATTATAACAAGAAATCTGGTGTTTTTATGGTAGTTTTTTATGTCGCCAACTTGGCCTAAAAAGGCATTAAAGAATTAGTTTGAAGTATTCTTTGGTTTTTAATAATCGCTTTCAACTTAAAGTCAGTATGTTTAATTTAAAAATATTATTTTCAAGTATTATGCGCATACTTTATTGTGTTGTTTTGAGTTCTAATATGATGAACTTTTGATTTCAGATCTTTGAAGTACTTGTTGTATGTTTATAAATTATTGAAGTCGTCGTTTTTGCGCATTTATAGACTAATAACATTTTATTTTTGAATATTTATATATCTCTTTATTTGTTAAATAAATAGCCTTATTTAGATAGAACAAGTTCTACAATTTTGAGTTCATGTGGATTTATGGGTTTAATATTAAATTCGTGATGGTGATAACAATGCGACAAACTTCGATATGTGATATTTATAAGTCTTTATAAGTCTTTGTGACGTAAACAATAGCACATCGCCTTTTAGCGCGCGTAAATTTTCACCCCGTATTGACTATTATGACGACAAAACGCCTTCTGCCTTTGAAAACTGGTTCTGTATAAACAGAATAATTTATAATGTCAAATTTATCATATATTGTAATATATCATTGTTATGATGAAATAACTGTTTGTATAATTGGAGAAAATCAATTTGAATAAAATAGTACTGTCACATACATATTTTATATATTTTTATAAGCATGTTAGTAACTGCTTATTGATTTCTATAAGATTTTTCAATGATACCGACTGCTGTTAATTTTTTTTTATTACTATAAGACATACTAGCGTCAAATACTGATTGTTTTACAACATATAAGTTTTTGTTAAACAACAGTAATTTGTTTTTACTTGCATCTGTAACTCTCTAGCCAATGTTTATATAAAATATTTATACATTGCATATATGCTAAACATTTCAGAAATTTTGTGTAAAATATTGATTTGATTGTGACTTTCGAGTCTTAAGGTAAATATATGGTTAGTACATGATATTTGTTTAAAATAATACTGAATAAAAAATTAGCACAAAATATAGATATTTTATTCAAGTTATTTGTTAACAGATACATATCACATTTCATGCACGCTTTGCCATTTCCATCTCCACAGAGACCCATTGTCGAGTACCAGGTTTGATTAAAACTATAATTAATATTAGATTCTGTTAATATTTTAAATTTAAAGTAGTTTCGTATAAGAAAATGTTTTTGCAACAAAAGATATTTATTAAGACATTTTTTCTCAAAAAGACTCCCTCAAAAATGCAAGCCAGTTTTAATTAAAAATTTAGATTTTTTTTGAAATGTTAAAAAAAATTTTAGCACTACATATATGAGTGATATTTTTAGAATAAAAATCATTAAATTGTTAACATTTAATTTTTTCATGTAGAACTAAGTAAAAGCAAGTAAGTTTCCATAAAGTATTTAATTGTGATTTTTATTAAATACAAAATTTATTTCACTTACCTTATTAGTTTAGAGATAAACATTGTTAAACTGTTTTAATTTTGATACTAGTACAAACTAACATAAATAATTTTTTTCTTTCATTGTACAGTATTTAAACTGTGATAAATTTAATACTATATTTGCATACAGGTATTAAGAAGAAAACAGTTTAATTGCTTTGTTTACTAGCAAAACTATCACATTGTTTTTTAACTTTAGTCAAACAATAAAAAACAAAAAAAAAACAATTTAACTTGAAACTGTTTGTTGTAGCATTATTAAGTTTTAATAGTTTTAGGACTATTGTACTTTTTTATAAATTTTGTTCTGTTTATCAATAATCATAGATAAAGTTAATAAAAGCGTTTGCATTATTTTAATAAGTTTTAAATTAGTCAATACAATTTCAAGTATCAGCAAAAAGTTAGTCATACTTTAACTTAATAGTTTTTATAAAATTAACATTAATTTTAAAAAATTTACCAGTAATATTCAAAGTATTATGAACTATGGAAAACAATATAAAAAAAATTATAACAATGTTTGTTTCGAATAAAAAATTATTTGCAAATTAAAAATTATTTACATTTGCATTCCATTGTTATTTGCACAAAACAATGCAATTTTAAAATGTGGGCAATTAAATCACGGTACTGATGGGCAATAATTACCTTATTAGTAGTCTTTGCATTGAAATAAAATAGCAAAAGCAATAAAATTGTTTTCAATCAACTTGAGTTATACCAATTTTAAGCTAAATTAACCTTATAGTTGAGCTATCTGTAAACATGTGTTGATAAAAACAGTACAAACAAATTGTTTTCAATCCATCTATAAATAGCGGTAAATATATAAGTTAAAAGTCAACGTATGTTTTACTGTTCAAAAAATGCAAAAAATTATTTTTGTATTCAATAAAACAAATATTAATTTTAATAACATTACAGATATCTTCAATGATCAAAATAACAGTTACAAGACCTCAAATCACCCCAATTCCTCTAAGGTATGTTTTGTGTAATAAGTTATTTGAAACATAATATTAAATAGTCTTTCACAAAAGTATTTTTTTTAAACTTGTTTAAGTTTTTGTAGACTTTTCAAATGGTCCTAACTTAACTTACTAGTACTTATATATTATATTTATTACTTACTAGTACAATTAGAGAACTTAAATGTTTTACAATTTGTTATTAATTTTTAAATTAAAATTATCTTACTTTCAGTTTCTTGTTTTCTGAATAACTTTGTTATGCTATAACCAGAGCTAGTTTAAAATGTTTTAAAATATTATAGTAATTATTTTTGTTAAATGTTGTAAATTTGTTTATGACATTTTTATGATCAACTTTTTTATTTATTTTTAAGAAGTAGATGAAACATTTCGAAACAAATACTTTATAATGTTAAAGAGATTATATAACTTTTCTTTATAGACGTTAAATAACTTTCATTAATAACAAAAAGTATTTTAAGAAATAAATATGTAGGTTTTTTATTTATTTTTTCTGTTTTGTATATAATTTAACAAATTCTAAGAATTCGAAATAAATTAATATACATAAATGTTAGCATTTTTTAAACCATGTCTTTAAATTTTTTATTTTATTTTTATGTTAAATGATATTTGATAAAGGTCGAGAATGTTTTTCTTGAACAAAAATTTTCAAAGCAGTTTCATTAAAGCGCGTAGTTTAAAGTGTGTAATAAAACATAATAAATGTTGTAATAAACTAAATTACATTACCTGTTTGTTGGTTTAATGCGTATGACTAACGATTTTAAGTTTAAAAAAAAACTAAGTAATGAACTTTAATATTATTTTTGATTGAGATATTAGAATATACTTTATTTGGTTTGTGATAAAAATACTTTTTATGAATCATTAGTATCTAAATTAAAAAAAAAATTCTGTAATTGAATCACAGTATAAAGGTATCATAATAATATTTCTTATGTAAAATTAAAATGTTTCAATTAAAAAAAAGAATATGATGCCACACACATTGAATTATTTTAAACATAGTTAAAAATAAAATGGTTTTGGCAAAAACACTAGATTTAGAATCTAATCTGTTTAGATATAAAAGTTTTTATGACAAGTACAGTTGAAATAGTGACTTTAAAAAAAGGCTTTCTATTCAAAAGTTTTAGTTTTAATTATAAAACACATTTAACTTTCGCTTTAAAATTGTTTAAAAATATTCTGCTGTTGATTTTAAGTGGAGATTAAACCTTCAAAAAAAAATTATAAGCAATTCAATAAAAAGTACATGTTCATAAACATGAAGTATCCTGCAATCACTGTTACATTGTGTAAACTTTTCTTATAATTTTATATACATTCTGTTTTTGAAATTGTTTTAAAATAAGTTTAGATTTTCTGTAATATTAAAACATAAAGTATTATTTGTTAGTAAAGTTTTTTTACTACGTTTTACTTAAATTAATAGTATTTAAAAAATGCATATTATGTTGAGTATAGTATTTACTAGTTACTTATACAACTGCTGCATTATCTTAAAACTTACTTAATATGTTTTTATTACAATACTCTCTATATCAACAGTGGTGCTTCTTTTGTTACGTTACTGGAGAACTTGGGTGCAGAAAACACGCTGAACTTGATAGCGCTGGCGCTGACCGAACACAAAATAGTCATTCACTCGCTCAGAGTTTCAGAAATTACCTGCGTCGCCGAAGCTCTTATAACTGTTAGTTTAAATTATTTTATTAGTTAAATAAACAGTTTTATGTAACATAATTATCATTTGATCTTACTACAGTAGATTTTCAAGTAAGTTACGTTTTTATAATTGAACAATTTTCTTTCAAGTTATACGTTTAAAGCCAGTGTAATATAACGAAAATTAAAATTATTATTATTATCTCTAAATACTATATAATAATAACATATATAATTTAAAAAAAATTACTATGGAAAATAAAATTAATAATCTTTATAAAATGTTAGTTTTGATGTTCTCAACTGCTTACCTCATATTATGAAAAGTACAATAGATAGCTCGGTGCGAGAAATATATAAATTGGTAATGTATGATATAAGTATTTATCCGTAAAGTCTATATTTAAACAGCTTGAATAGCTGCAGTTACCTTTAGTTTTATTACAACAATCATTGATAAGTTGTAATTGATTAATGGTAATACATTGTATTATTAACAAATTCACGAGTCAATGAATTTGTAAATCTTCTTCTTAGATGCAAGTTTTTAATTTACAAGATGCAAGTTTATGGTTTACAATAGAAGGTACAGTGCAAGTGGTATATAAATAAAGTAGTACAAATAAAAAAAATCTAGTATTCCCTTTATTATAATTCCAGTATTTTAACTGCTTAAATAACCTTCGCCTTAAATTATAATTCATCGAGGGTGAAATATTGTACAATTAATAAACTCACCTATCAAAAAATTTCTCTTCTCCTTGGATGCAAGCTTAAAACTTTGATTGTTACTCTAAAAATAAATTAAAAAGTGTACAACTATAATTCAGTGCTAAATAGAAAGCTTGAATTAATCTTCTATAGTAATCACATTCAATAATCACTACAACGTCAATATGAAATAAGTAATTTTTTACTCTTGCAAAAGCAGTCAGTTAAGATTTTAAACAACAAACATACATGGTGGTTATTGAAAAAAATTACTCCTAAATGTTTAATCTGTTTGGTTTATTTGTGCTAAATATTATTATTAAAAATAATAAAGGCTTAATTATAAAATTTTCAGCTGTTTCAGAGTGTAAAACAGCTGTTTTTGAGATTAAATTTACAAAATACTAGACTATCGTTGTTACAATTCAAATAGCATTTTAACCAAAAACCGCTTCTGAAAACAAAAATAGTACTAATACTAAAGCTAACTATAAATATGAACGGTTGTTTTATAATTAAAAAATAAATAAAATTAATTTTTTTTTTTGTTAAATTTAGTGTTAGTATTTTCATTTTTAAATGTCGCTACTTTTTTATTAAAAGGATATATTAAAGCTATAAATTATCTTTCAGTAATAGCTAATAATTATTTTGCTTTTATTTTTTCTAAAAAATGAATAAATGAAATAGAAACCGTATATTTCTTACTTTACAAGATAAAAGTTTAAACCTCTTTGTGTTTAAGTTGCGTTGGTGAAAATTATAGTTTTAAAAATAACAAAAAGTTTAACATGATAAATGATACAACACTTATCTTATCTTTTCCTCATTCAAAATTACTTTGGCGTTGAAACTGTATGAATATTTTATTGCACATTTAATATAGCTTTAACTTTTATTGTTTATTTCTCACGATAACCCAGTTTGAGTTTATCGCAAACAGGAACCTTGAAATATTTCAATTTTCAATCAAATTTAGACAGTTTTAGGTTTCTGCAGGAAAAAAAACAGTAATGTAGTCGAAAGTAAAGTTAAGTCTAAAAAAGTTTATTGAACTTTGAAAATAGTTTTGAAGTTCAATTTAAATTTCAACTTTCAAGTCAAGCAAATAGGGGATAGTATTAGTGGCTTCGAGCAATCTAATCGTGGGTTTGCAGAAAAAAATGTTTTAATTTTGTTTTACTTGAAATAGTGAAAATATTTAATTAAAGTTTGTAATTTATTAAAGCTATTTGTTTTAAATTTAATAAAGTTTATCACTTAAATAAATAGTTAAATAAAAAGACATATTAACCTTAAATAATAGTTTTTTTTCAAGTTGAGTTAAAAACACTAAGTAAAATATTATCTGTAACTGTTTATTATCTAAAATATTTATTAAAATTTCATATTTCTATTTTATGAAATCATGTTTACTAATGTTTTATTTGAAATGATTAAGATTCTCTAAAAAGCTATTTACGATTAAAAATGAGCTTGCAGTAAAAATATATAGTTAAATATAAAGTTAGGAAAGGTTTTGAAACTTTTTTAAGCTATAGGTGTTTATAATTGGAATAAAAGTTTTTTTTAGGTTTGTTTATAGCTTTTGTTTAATCAAAAAACGTGCTCTTAAATTTACAAGAACACTTTTGTTTCATGTAATGGTTTTTTTTTCTAAAATCAGTGTTATCGCGCATTCTCATTCTGGGGTTCGCAAAAAAAATAACTGAAACTAGTGAAGATACTTAATTAAAATTCTTAATTTATTGAAGTCTTGTGTTATATATCGTTTAAGTAAAGTTTCAAAAGTTTATCTTTAAAGTATGGCTTTAACTTATTTAAGTTTTACATGTAATGTTTAAATATATTTTTTTATAAGAGAAGTTGAATTGAAAACATTAGATAAGCAATCTTTTAGTTAGTTGAAAAATTATGTTTTCTGAAATCACCCACGTGGTTGTTTTAAGTTAAGACAAAATTAATTTCTATAAAAAATATGAACTAAAAATAAGCTTGCAATAAAGGTACATAGTGCCATCATAAGAGTTTTGAAACTTATTTTAGGTGTTTATAATTGTATTATATTTTTTCCAGGCTTGTTTATGGTTTGTAATTAAATTTACGAGTTAACTTTTGTTTCATGTATCGGTAAAAATAATTCTAAAAATAAGTTTTTCACTAGCAGACTACCTGTGGGAAAAAAGAAATATGTACAAAAAATATTGCATTAATTTAACTGAACTAAAATGGTTTAATAATATTGTGCATACGTTAGTCATAAAAAGAAGAGTATCGTTTTATTTATTAATAGAAATATTTTTAAACTAACAACATTTTATCAATTAAAACTGATTTAAGACTTAAACAACTTGAAAAAATATTTTTGCTATACAATAAAATCTTTACACAAAAGCAGATAATTGAATTGGGCTATTGATTTGTCGTGTACTTAGTAACAATGTAAAATTAAAACATTTTATTGTTTTGTCAATTAACTACAACGCCATTAATGCACTATTGCTTTAGTTTTATGAAATATCTTTGGCCTTTTGTATGAAGTAAGCATTTATAAAAACATTTTCTGAAAAGTCTTGAAATACGATGATTATTTGTTTTTACAAGAAAATTTGAAAACATTAAAAAGTCAATATTTTTGTACCAAACATTTTAGTTCATATTACTTAAGCTTAATTTTTTGATTAAATTCAATTTTGTAAGTTTTTTTCTTTGAGTTTATTAAGTTATAATTTTTGATAATGTTAAAACAGTAAAATACATTTAACTTTAAGCTAACTTTGCCAAAACAAAAAAAAATGTTATAGAACTTGATTTTAATTATTTAAATAAAACGTTAGTTATAATTCTATGAAATTTGTAAAGTAGCTTAAGTTAAAGCTAAGTATTTTATTGAATTTTTTAAAGTTCAATTAAACACTGTTTCTAATCGTTTTTATTCTTTTATTTACAATGAAGCTGATTCAATTACTTAATCATTAACAAAAATTTGAAACTAGTTTTATCAGCAGTTTTATCATTACTTACTTTAAAATAATTAATACTGTTATACTTGATCATGTTAAATTTACCTAGTTTTCTATATAATTAGTAATAACTGTTTGGTGTATTAAGATTATATAATAAACTTGAAACAAATATTCTCTAAATATACTTTCTATAAGTAAAAATAAAATTCAAGATGCTGTTTTTGTATTTATTTTACTTCAACAGAATTTGCTGAAATATATGTTATACCCTAAAATAATAAAAATATATTTTAAAATAGGAAAATAGTCTGTAATTCTTAATACTTAAAAAAAAAGTGCACAAACTACTAAATTAAACTAAGAAATGTAAACAACTATTCAACTTTAACAAATTCGAAGTTTTACATAGCTATAAATCTTGTAAATCATTTCTACGGTTTTATTTTCAAACAAAAAGATCTATTAAAGTTCAAAACTTAAAATCTGTTATTTATAGAAAGCGTTTTTGTATTAACAAACTTGAATTTACTGGCCTTATTTATTTCTCATAAAAGTAATACTTTTATTTGAAAAAAAAATCTAAAAGTCAAGTGTTTTTAAATTTTATCTTTTAAGGTTGTAATGATCCCTACGTTTATTTTAATTATTAGTTCTAGACAATTTGATTGTAATAGTTTTTATGAAAGTTTACATAACTTGTACAGTATTTTTGTTTGAAAAACTTAACAGACTCATTTTTAAGATATAAAATTTGTTTCAAAAACATAAACTTTCCAAAATAAAGATATATGAGTAAAAAAGAATAAAGATTAAAAATTATTTTAATTAAACATTTACTCATTTTTAGTATCACAATTTTAAAGTTATTCATATTGATTTTTTAAAATAGAGTGGTTCCTTAAGTTTTACTAACCATGTAACATTATACTTTTAATTAGTAGTATGCTGTAACTAAATGTTTAACTATTTATTAATAAATTTTAAATATAGCTATGTTATATCATTATTATGTCTTGATTGTTTTTAAATTTCAAGTAAGCTAACACTTAAAATAGATTTAAAAAATAGTTTAAACAAAAAGTATCACAATCTGCTTCAGGGTTTCCCGAACTTTTTTTTTAAATGTCCCTTTGAATAAATTAAAAAACCTTTGGCCCCCTCCAACAAGATTACTCAAAAAACTACCATTTAAAAAACTTTAGTTCTTTTTTTTCTTCATCATCAACTCCAGAATATCTAGTGTAAGTTTCAGCCTTTTTGTTCATGCCCCTTTTTGGTCCCTTTTCTGCTCATGACCTCCTAAATTTCTGTCATGGCCCCCAATAAACCCTGATCTGCTTGAAAGTAAAACATTAATAAAAAAATTTAAACTTATTGTGTAACAACTCAAATCTAATAAAACTTATATTTTATATCAAAAATGTTTTATGTTGTAGCAACTATTATGCTGTAGTTTGCCTATATATAAAACGACAAAACATTTTCAAGTATCATTCTTCACAGCTGCTGTTTCCGTTCCGATGGAACTGCATCTACATCCCGCTGTGCCCGCTGTCGATGTGCAACGTATTGGAGGCTCCGTGCCCCTTCATAGCCGGCGTCGACAGCAGGTACTTCGACCTGTTCGTCCCCCCACCCGACATCGTGTGCGTCAACCTCGACACCAATACCGTCGCTCTGTTAGTTTACAATGTTTTGATTTTATGGTTTGATATTAAACCGTTGTTTTGAATGTGTATTTTGGTTGAAAAATTGAAATTCGTTGTTTGAAATAGTTTTCTAGAAAAAAAAAGAACGTCCTTGAACATTGAAAGTTTTTAGTAAGTATTAAGAATTGTACAAGGTGTCAAATTTATATAATAAGCATAAAGATTTTTTTTTTATTTGTAGGTTTATATGCAAACAGTTCTATGTAAAACTTTTGTATAATCAGTTTTCAAAAATAAATTGTATTTAAATGTGCATTTTTAATTTCCAAAATTTTAAAAGAACTTTTGTTGTTTTGTGGTTTTGATGTTGTAAACTTTTGTAATTTTTTTTCATAGTTAAGTTTTTTGTTCTATTAAAAGGTGGTTAGTATTACAAAGAAATTTTTAAATAGATCAAATAAAAACTTTCTTAGAAAGTATCAATAAAAAGCTTTTTGTGGCTAAACAGTTTGAATGACTTTTCTCTTCACTTATATTATTTGAATATCTACAATAAAATAAATTTTATTACGATTTGTTTTACAGTAGTCTTCAAAACATTTACTAAAAGTATTTTGTTTCAACTTATCTAAATTTAAATAATTTTGTGTTATATTTACCAAATATACGTGATTTTTGTGTACATAGTTCACAATATGCTTTATAAATTGTTGGCCTAAGTTTAAAAATATAAAGAAAATGTGTGCTGAGTAACTACAGTAAGTATGTTTAGTTTTGTTAAAGTGATAAAATGTTTGTTTTATCTTTTGTGCTATTTGTTAAGTTTTTTTCTCAATTGTAACTTGTGATATTATACTCTACTTTTATTTACAGAAATAAAGGCATTTGAAATTCTTTACAAGTCTTAGAAATTAAACATTTTTATGTCTAATAAACAATTTTTATTAAGACATTTTGAAAACAAGGTAAAAATTAATAACAAAAAACTTGTAATTAGTAATTTTTGTTTAAAAATGTACAATGTATTAAGCAAAACTATTTCTTACTTCAACAACCAAGTCTTAATAAAAATCAGTTTTTTTTTTCTTCACATCTAACACTAATTTTTTTATCTAACTATTTCAAGCAGTTTGGCTAAACATCGAGTTATAAAGAAAATTAACCTATGTTTTAGTATCTAACATTATCTAATTGAATTTGTATCAAACAGTTCAACAAACGCTGACGACAAGAACCGACCTACGTGGAAAATGTTCCCGCGCAAAGCGTGCAAGTTCGTCAAATCAAAACTGAACAGCTGCTACAAGGAGCTGAAGGAGGCTACGAGCAAGAACGACGTTTCAATGAACTCCAGCTTCAGAGATCCAGATATCGTCAGAGTGGAGAGGCACCGGAGAATTGACAGGGATATTCAGGTTTTTTATTGGTTTTTTTTATGTATATAAATTTTGTTGCTTTCGTAATAGTGTTGAGAGACAACAGATGATTTATTTAAAGTTTGCATATATAAAAATATAAGTGGTTAGTCGAGTATTTTTATTGTTGCAATAGATATTTTGAAACTATGCTAAAGTACACTAAACTTAATTTGATGTTTTTAAATATTTTTAAGGTAATTTTGTATTAATACAGTGTAGATAAAATAAGTACAGAATAACTATCAATAGAAAAATAGTTTTTTTATGGGTTAAAACTTTATCTAACGTTATTTAAATAACTTTTTAGTTTATTTTTAATTGTCTATAGTTTATTAGATAAAACTTTTTTAAATAATATAAACAAAAAGAGCGGACTTGTTTAGTCATTACTTCCGTTAAAACTTTTTTTAAGATAAAACAAAAAATATATAAACAAATATGTCCTCGATTTAAAACCTTCTTTTATTTTTATTTCCTTGGTTGTATAAGCTTCACTTAGTACTGTTTTATTAGTGCTGTTCAAATTTATAATATAATATAGATTCAGAACAAAAAAAAATACAAAAAAAAACGTTTTATCACTATATTAAAAATATATGCAAATTATTTTTTTTGTAAGCATAAAAAAGTATAGTTTAACTAATGAATAATTTAGATCAATATATTTTTATTTGTATTTAATTAATATTTTTACCCTTTTAAACATATAACAAATCAAATAAGTAAATATTTTATTTTAAGTTTTTGATATTGAGTTTATATTTTTAATTAAACAAATAAATTATCTAAACAGGAAGTAATGTTGAAACTTATGTGCTCATTAATGCGTGGTTACCGTAAATACCTGTTGCCAATAACAACCAGACCTGAGGTGGGGACCACCGACCCCGGATCACTATTCAACATACATGGTTTGTTCGTGGAAAATATTGAGTTTCAAATTGTTTAATTATTAAATTGAGTATAACCTAATCACAAGTATAGAGAAAAACTTGATACTCTGAGCTGAATAGAGCCTACTGTTGTGAATAAACATTACTGAAAATTTGATCAAAACCTTAAATTTTCCAACAAATTAAGTTGAAAAATTGAAAAATATGTTTTATTTCAGAGTTCGTGCGAAGCAGGGAACGTAACAGCCAGAAGTTCTATCAGCAGCTCGTCGCCTGCCAGCATTTCAGCCACTTCATTGAAACGAGGTGCTTGGAAACCAGCGATGTCACAACCAGAACTCTGGTGTTCTTCGACAACTGCCTCGACAGGATCACCTCGGATAACCAGCTGGAAAGCGTTCGGTTAATCGAATCCGACGTTGCCACTAGGTTTGTTGGGTAATAGAAATTGTACTTTTATAACGGTATAAAAAAATAAAGAAAAATTTTAACATTTTTTAAATTTAGCTTTAGCATTAGTTGACTCTTAATTTTAACCTTTTTTTTTTATTCGATAACTTATTTGATAGCTTTTAGTGAATATAAATTTCATTTCATTAAAACATTAAAATAAGTAAGTAAATATTTTAATTGTTTAAAACTTTTTTATTAAAACATCTCATCGAACAGTGACCACACCATCATAATAATCCCGCCTGAAGAGAAGCCTTCTGACAAGGGTGGTTACACTTACACAACCTTCCCCCAAATACAGCAGCACCTATTTCCCCTTGACGACAACCCCGACAAGGGGCAGCAACAGGGTTGTCATAGCAACAAAAAGAAGGAAGACTTGTCAGTTCATTCGAGAAGAACCGCCCACGAAGTCAGAACACAACAGAAAGTTTGTTTTATAAATGTTTTTTAAATTCACCTTTATAGCAGGTATTTTTATTGCAAATTTGGCTAAAAAAAATTTTAATGTATAATCTGATGTTAACGTTTTCCATGACAGCTCTCCCGAATGCACCTGAACAACCCGGTAAAGTGGAGCAAGCTGCTGCAGGCGCACGCCTACGGATGCTGGTTCGCCTGCTTGGATTCGCAAACTGACGATTGCAGCAACTTGCAGGCCATGCTGCGCGCTGCATTCGAGGTTTTGCGGGTGATGCACGAGCAAGACTGCATGTGTTTCAACGACGAAACTTACTACAGGTTCGTTTCTTGTATCAAGCTGTTCAGGTTTGTTTACATAAAGCTGTGGTACAGTTATAAACGACTGAGGTAGAACGTAAGAAATAGCTAGAAGTTTATATTTTTATGTAAGTGTGCTGTGTTTTCTAATATACTAAATTTGTATTGCTTGCGTTATATTGCCTTTGAAAGCTTATTATCATTTTATTCATATAAATAATAATGAATACTGAAGAAATAAAACCTCAGCTTTAAGTTTATTATTAATCATATATCAAACAACAGAGTGATGTTCCACTTGAGTCACAAGCACGACAGACCATGTTTAGCGAAGAGAGTGTTCATGTTGTCACAACTCCACAATGAACAGATCACAGCTATCACGTACGGTCTTTACAACAAGGCAGTGTTGGAAGGAACCTGGTTGGACAACCACCAAAGCGGGTTCGTATTAACTTGTTGTTTTTTAAGAAAAATATGTAAATATGTGTGTAAAAAATTTGAAATGTTTCGATGATAGTGTTTTTCACAACCTTTACACTTATAATTTAATGACTAATTGTTATGTGCTAAAAATAATATATTAAAAAACAATATGTTATGTATATTTTTGATGTAAGTTTTACTAACAAAGACATGTACGTGACTGCAATTTGATTTTAATAAATAACAAACGTCTTTACCAATTTTTTTTTTAGTTTACACAATTAGATTTAGTGGTATACTTAACCTATATGTTGAATAAAGAGTTATTTTTATTATACATTATATGTAGTTATTTAATTACAATCTAACTAAGAAGAATGAAACCTTTGAAATAGCTTATATGGTACTTTTAAAGAGGTTTTATTCTAACTCATTTTACTGACTTATTTAGTTTTAATTTAAAATTAAGTACCTTTACTATTTTAGCATATGTTATAATTGTAATTAATGTTTTGTACAGAAAAGTATAAAGGAAAAGTAATAATAATTTTTTTATTTACCTAGATTTAATAGCTGATAAAAAGTAAACTTTAAAATAATTCTAAAATATAAAATAAAGTTTAAAATATTAAATAGTTCCATAGTTTGAAATAAAAGTCATAAAAATATCTGTTAAATACATACAATTTAAATGAAACTTCATTAAACTTTAGTTTTAACAAGTTCCATTGATAAATACAAGCTGACTGTTGATGAGACACTTGAATGATTTTCAAGTGTTCCAATCTTTTCAATAACTAATGAATCGTGAAATTTGTCTTTTATATTGTAATTGACTGCCATAATGTTTTTTTAGTTCCGTTTTAACTGCTAAGTGTGTTTATATTTAACTCTTCAAAACATAATGTTTTAAAAATTCACTAAAGACTAAAAACACTATTGTTATTAAACAGATTTTTTTTTTTGACTAAACAAAAAACTGAGCTGTTACAAGACTTCTTTAGTTTATAGTTACTTTTGTAAACTCTTAGTTGAAGTTGTTTAACAAAAAATGTTTTTATTTACCTAGCAAATTTAACGCTTGTATAAACTTTTTTTTATACGGGCCCGTTTAAAATTGGTTGTATCACTTGAACTCAATTTCTTTACAAAAGTTTAAACTTTAACAAAGTTTAGTTATCAAGTTGCTACAGTATAATTTTCAAAATTAAACAAATAAATTTCGGTTGTTAAAACGCGGGAACTTGTTTTGTTTGTTCAATTTCAATCATTAGCTAACAATGATTAACTATAGGCGTTATAAGTATGATTAACTTTCCAATAATGTTTAAATATTTAATGTAATATGAATATATTTTTTAATGTTAAACAGTTTTTTATGATACAGATAAAGCAAAAAAAGTAAAATGCTAAAGTTATATTTTTAGTATTTCGTTAAATTAGTATCACAGAGCAATTAATCATGTCACTTATATGCATTGATTAGGAGAAATTTTAAAACTTATTCACAAAAGTTGTTTATAAAACTAGTTTAATGTAAAAAATGTTTTAACATTTTTTGCCTTCAAATCACACTTTAGGAAATTAATAACTTTCAGGAAAAGTATGCTTGCAATGTGAAAAAAATTAAATCAGGTTATTTTTTTCTAAGAGGAGTTTCTTTTAAATACTAAATATATTTTAAGGTAAAAAATATTTGTAAAGCTTCGCTGAGTTAATAAGCTTTTTGTTTATATAAAATGACCGAATCAGTAATAATATTGCATCATTTTTTTATAATAATTTCACCAATTGTAAGATAGCTCAAGTTTAAATGACTAATACAAACGTATATTACCAAAATAAAAATAGTTGCACAATGTATTGAGAATTTACTTTGATATTGTAATTGTGTCAGTTATAAACATGTTTAGAAAATTTAAAAAATATTAAAGATAAGTTTATTAAAAATTTATAACTAAAAATATATGTAAAAATTTAGTGTATTTCAAAACAAATAAATCACTTTTTTTTCAAAACTTTATTAAACTTAAGATAACGAATTAAAAAATTTCATACCTTAACAAAAAGTTTTTTTTCTACTTGTGTTAAGAACTGTATAATTTAAATTATTTAATGTTCAAAAAAATAAATTTATATTAATTTCGTGTACTTATTTTTTCATTGTTATAAAATATACCAATTTAAAGACTAAACAACTTGTATTATTTTCTGTTTTATTTATTTTTTGTTTTATCATTAGTTATTTATGAATTTAAAAACTAATGATGTTTTTTTTATCAATTAAATCATTTTTTATCAATAAAATTAAATTTTTATAGAACCAAACAAGTTTAGTTTATTGAAGACAGTCAATATTTATTGTTAAACAAAATAGTTCTAAAAGATCTCTCTTGTTCATCAATTAAAACTATAATAATCGTCTGTATTGTTAAAATCTTATTATTTATACGGTATAATTTACTTTTTTTTAACGTACTTTACTCATAGAATTATTAATAAATTTCTTTAGCATTGCACATGCTTAAATTGACATTTGTTCACATAAAAATATGTACATAAACTTGTAATAGCCTTAAATATATATTAGTCTTTATTTATATATCTATCGATCAGATAAAGTGTGCTAAAGGTTACCTAATAACTGACCAGTTTTAGAAAATAATTTTGCAACTAAAAAATCAAAATATTTACGCTTATAGTTCAAAGTTTATTTCAATAAAAATAAAAGTAATGTACGCATAAGTAAATTTATTTTAAATATATATTTTCTCAACTAATCATTCCAGCTATTCGTTGTGGAAGAAAGTGCAGAATGTGTGGCGGGCAACCGTGATGTTCAGGATTCTCTACACGGATCTGAAGATCAGGTACCCCGATTCCTCCTCGTCGGAAAATAGCGATTATGACGTCAGCACCTCGTATGACGTCACTGAGGAAATAAGGAAGGACGAGGAAGACAGCAACGTTGAAGCGAAACCTCGGAAGGAAGACTGCGGAAGTACGGGTTTGTGTGTTACAAGTTTGAAGTTTTTACTTTTTTTTACTTGGCCATCTGTGTTACTTAATCGTTTGTTTAATATTTAGTATTTTTGTAATATCTGTTTAGTTTTTAAATTTGCACGAGTTTAAGTACATGCAAGTATTAATTGTTACGTAAATGTATTTAAATTTAAAATCTTATTTAATCAAATAAATACAAATGTTTTATTACAACAAAAACTTGAAATAAATAATTTGGAATAAAAATAAAGTTGCTATTAAATTAATATTATTTCATACAGTTTTAGCAACAAATGATGTATATGGTTTAAAGAAAAATTTATATACCTTTATATAAACTTTTTTTTTTTTGAAGGTAGTATTTTTTGGAAACTTTGTATAACTTTTGTATTCGAATAAAAAATGTTTTAAAATATAATATAATACCAGTATGCTCATTAGATAACCTGAATAAAAACTACCAATAGATTTTTTTCTAATAGTATATTTATGTGTTAAGGAGGTCAAAGCGATCATGGTTACAATTCGATGCCAAAACAATTGGTTAGAAGATCTCAAAGTGAAAATAATGAAAAGAAAACAGAAGGTATTACAAACGTTGAGTTTGTTGTAAGATTTTTTTTTTATGTTTAAAAAAAAATAACTTGATTATGCTTTTAATTGAATTTTTTCTTCTTCATTAAACTTTAAAGTACTTTAAAATGTGTATTTGTAAATTAAAACTGAAACCTATACAATTTAGTTTATGTTGAGACCATATTAATGTTTAAAGTGTTAAAAATTATAATGCATAGGTGCTGCTGAAAGTACAAAGCCGAATATTAAACCACCAAAATCATTAGATCTTGCCATCAACAAAATAGAAAATATTTCAGGTTTTTTAGTAATTAATAAAATTTCTGTTTTATAATTTTATTGAAAACTTATAAGCTAGTGATCAAAGTAAATTCCAAATACATTTTTTCCTGTTGTTGCTTTAAGTATAAGTATTAATTATTTTTATTAAAAAAAATCTTTGTACACTTTAAAATGTAGTTTAAACCTACTCAACTTAACTAATTCTTATAACTATTATCACAAAAATAAATTACAGAAAATGGAAAAGCAACCCACGCCAATGTTAACAGAGAGTCAGCATTATTGGTTTGTTTAAAACTTTTAATCACAAAAATATACTTTAGACTACTGTAACAGTTGTAACTTAAACTCATACTCACAGATAAGTAATTATAAATTTCCAATATTACGGTTTAATCAATTTTTTTCGAATTAAATGCAAACAACCACAGGAAGACGTGTTGTCGGACGGATCCACGATCAAGCAATCCCCCACTCAGGTGGACCTGTCCACATCGTTCGGAGCAGACAGCAAGTTCCTGTCAAGCATGAGTGATTCCGACCAGTTGAGGTGTCAGGAACTGAGCAACAGGAGAAGCTCGGCAACGCCCTCCGGTGACAAGAAGGGAGAATTCAAATTGAAAGGTTGGAAATTATTTATAAACTAGTTTAAAGTGTGTAGTTAGTTGCTATGGAATGAATACTTGTGTATGTGTTATGCTATTTATAAAAAAAAGTTTAATAGTCAATTTATTGTGTATACTTACATAGTAACAAGTATATTTTATAATTACTGTTTATAATTTTACGATGAGTTTTATGCGCAAAGCAATGATCACAATATTTTTTTCAATAACAAACTATTTATATATACGTATATACTTTTATAAATTTCTGCAGTTATATATCATGTTATAGATTTGAGAAAAAAATGGTTTTCTAAAGGTGTAACGTTAATTACTAAGTATGAGAAAAGGCAATAAAACATAAATTTTATTCAAACAAAGTTTTTAAAATTAAGTAGTAAATACTATTCCATCAACTGTTTGAACTTCTACCAACGAAAATTAAATTACCTGTAATTACTTTTCACAGGTGGGATTTCCCCTCTTATAGCACAAAAAGACTTTATTGAAGCTTCTCACAACTCAACACCGCCACCCGGTGGGCAGAATGATGTAAACGGGAGAAAAAGCAGGTTTGAAAGATATATTAGTATTTGAAAATAATTGTGTCAAGAGGTTGTTCAGCAAAGTAAATATATCTTTTGATTGTATATTTTATTTATAGTGTTTAAATTAGTATATTTTTTACTAACTTCATTACTAAAAGAATATGTTTTTTAAACCTTAGTAGAATGTTGGTTAGTTAGTAGGTATTTAAAAATATTGCCTTACTTTAGATCGAATAGTGGTACAATATTCTCTCCACCTCAGTTGCTAAGCAACAAATTACCGGCAGTTGCTGCTAGCAACAGCATTAAAAGCTCGCCTCAAGTTGAGAAAAACCCTCTAATGGACAATCCGCTGATGAATAACGGTAAATTTATGTTTGTTTGATTGATATAAAAACCGTTAAGTATATTTTTTTAGCTAATTAGTATGTTAAGAAATCAGAAATATACTATGAATAAACTTAACTTGTTATTAGTAGAAACCTAAATAATAAAAGTATTAATGTTAGTAGTATCTTATCTATAAAAGCTATTTACACATTAATAGTTATTTAAGTTTGCATAAAATCTCATAAAAAACTACAATATGCATTTGACACAAGACTTTTTCTAACAACTACAAAGTCAAACACTATATATAACTATATATTAACCACAGACCCGGTTGAGAAATTGAAGATTTCAGAAATGAGTATTCAGAGCACTCCTCTGAAGCCATTAGACAAATCAGTGAAGAGAAAAGACATTTCACATCTGATGACAGATCCGCTTTCTCCCTTTACCACTGTCGACGCTGCTGAGAAGAAAACTGAAAAATCTTTAATGAAGCCAGGTATGCCAATTTGTATGTTGTATATATTTCTAATGTAATGCTTCATAAACTCTTTCGATAAACAAAAATAAAAAATGGTTAGAACCATCAAAAAAATCAGTCTCAGTCTTATACAAATACTAAACTGTTTCGATGTATAGCTTTTTTATTTTGCATGGTCTTGTTTTTACAAACGCTAGAGGTTTCGTGATTTAGAGAAAATAACTTAAAACTTTTGGTTTGAAGAACTCGAATCATAAATGCACTCGTTTTAAACTATCATTTATACATGAACAAGTACATTAATTTTTAAATATTTTATATTTTACAACCAGCAACAAGTAACAGTCTGAAGAGAAATTTAGTTGACGAAATCGAAAACCAAATGAAGAAAGAAGAAGCGTTGCTTAGCAACAAGCAACAAAACCAATCAGCCGTGAAAGAATTGTCAAGGTTATTTTTTTTAATTATTTCCCTTGACTTTAGAAAAAAAAAATTTTATGCTCATTAATTCTGGCAAGCAAGATCGTGACGTAATCTATAAAAACCACAAACTTTGTGTTTTATATATATATAAGTTTGTGAGATTGTGAAAATGTATCTGAGTTGTCTCAATTTTTTGTTGGTACTTCGTTTTAAAAGCTCCAAACGGAGCAAAACTAGTTTATAAATAAAATGTTCATTAGGGTTATAGAAAGTCAACATTTCATAAGTATCATCTGAAATTTGTTACACGTAGACAAGCAATAAACGTCATTTTATAAAAACACAAACATTTGCAGACCTATTTTTTTATTAATCAGTACATTTCTGGTCATAGTGTGTGGTGAATTTCGTTCCAAGTGATGCAATTTCAAGGCTCTAAACCGAGCTAAAAGAATTTATTATTGTTAATTTAAAACACTTTTCTGCATACTAACTTTTTTTGAACTTACTTTTTCTTTTTAATATCTGACATCTTAAACGACGTAATGATATATTTTTTGTAATTAAAACGAAAATTTTAATATAAATGTGTAATCAATAAACAGTTTTATTATTTTTTATAATTTATTCAACACTACTGTGAATAAGATCTCCTAGTTTGATCCCATTTGTAAATCTTGTATTACTTATCAAAATAGTTTTTTGATATCATTTAGTAGATATTTGTAGTAGGCGTTAATTTAAATTTTTTTCATAAAGTTTGCATTATGTCAATGCTAGTTTTTTATCCACAGTTTTTAAATAATGATATCATATATCATTTTGTATCAGTGTGATTTGAAGTAAGCTGTTATGAAAACAGATATGAAACTTTAGTAGCATTTTAATAACAGCTGTTTTTATATAATTAAGTGTTTCTGTGATGTGTTTTTTTAGTATAATTGAAATAATATGAGTTAATTTAAAGTAGTCATTATAGTATGTTGGTAAGAACAAAATAAACCTTGTTATACATTAGAAAAGTAGTACACAGAAAAAAAAATAAAAAAAACTATCCTAATAAAAATAATAATTTATAAAAGATCGATGACGTATAGTGGAAATGACACATCGTGGACTTCATCAAAACTTAACGGGCTCATAAGGAGCACAACAATGTCACTTGGAAACAAAGTTAAAAATGTCGCCACCAATATCGCTAAAGACTTGAACGAATCCATGAAGGAGTCCATTGCTTATTACGCTAACGAGGTTCGTAAATTTTCAAATAGCTTGAAAGTTAAAAAAAGTGTATTATGTGTGTATTTTAGTTATAAAACTGATATTATGTTAAATTTTAAGTTTGTTTGTTACGCCAATGCATTTCTAAGCAAAAATTTGTATTCGTCAATTTGAATCTTATTAAGAAAAAATTTTAGAACTATGGAAATTGAAATAATAAAGTTACTTCTTTTATATTTATCATCAATAAATTTTTAGCAACCAAAAGCTTTTTCAACATTTACGAGATTTACATTACAAGAATTGCTTAATATTTTGTCAAAAACTAAAGTGTATAGTCAAAAAATTTCTAAGAATTTATTCAAAGTAAAAATTATATGAAACGCTTTACAATTTTTTACTTTTTTTTCCACTCAACCTAACATTATTTACTTTATAGCAATAGTAAACTTATCACCTATCATTATATTATCATTTAATCTTATAAACGATATTATGACATCACAGGTAAAGGGATCGTTGAAAGATGTGCACAAATCGTCTCAAGATGTGTCATCAAGCAGAACAAGTCTGAGAAGTTCAGACAGCAGTAAGAGCAGCTCCCTTGATAACAAAAGTTTGTTTGAATATTTAATAAAGTATTCAAATGTTTGTTATATGAATACAAAAGTTTTTGCAGCATCAACCAACTACTTTCTTTTTTTAATTGAAAAAAATAACTTAACACATCGTATTTACTGCTTTTTTTTTTCTTATACACATGGTAGAATAATCATTATGGTATTATACTTTTTAAGACTGATTTAAGTCTTTTTGTTTGAATTGTGTAGCTGAGTTTAAAATTCAGACAAGTTTTATAATCAAAACTACTAACTTTTCGACTGTAACCATAAAACTAAATTAATTTTTATATATGTAAGTAAATGTCTTTTTTGTTAAAAACTTTATTATTTTCATAAGTTTTTTTTACTTGTTTTATATTTATTCGTTCTAACTTTAGTATAAGTTTGTTAACAAGTAATTTTAACAGAAAATCATTTAAGAGATCGAGTTGGTAGAACAAGCAGACCTACTAGTATGCCTCCTAACTCTATCGGTAAGAATTTTCTTACTAACTTATTTATAGTAGGCTAGGATTTTTTATACATTTCTAACGTATTTATTTAGTCAATCTGTAAGTAAAATTTTTAAATAAATTAAAATAAAAATGAAATAAAATCACTTTTTTTTACAAAACTGTACTTTATAGCACCGTAGTTATTTAGTTAGTAAAGTTACAATAAATTCATAATTATTTAAGCAAATAAAGTTATTTGTCAATAAAAAAATCTTTTTTCTAAAAACTATGGATTATTAAAAAAATTATTGCAAAGCTTTTACATAAAGTTAAGTTTATCTAAGCTTATTTTGACGCCATGAAATAATACTTAAGCCAATTTAAGCTCGTTAAGGTATTCAGAATATTTTGTTGTGCTTTTTGTTTCGCGGTATTATTTCAATTTTGTCTGGTATTAAAGGCTGCTACACAGCTGCTTTTATTAAATAATTATTTTGTACTTTCATGTGAGAGTTTATTGATTTTCAACTAGTATCTTACATTTTTATGTTTCAAGCGTCAATGATAAATTGATATAAATTAAAAACAATTTTGTTTATATTTTTATTATTTACAAAACTTTTGAATGTTTCACATTAACAAGAAAAATTTATGTGCGGTTGTTTCTTTATAGTTTTTTTTTTTTCAGTAGCTGGTATTACAAAAGCTATGCGTATTTAAGATTTATCATTTTATTAATATTTATACTTTAACTATTTAAATCTAATAACACATTTCTACATATAACTAAATTGATATGTAAATGTAATTGTTGTTATAACTTTTGATAATAGTCAGCACATGTTTCAATATACAGATTCTCAGTCAATACAATCGGACTCAGCAAGTTTGAAAAATGCAGAAAATAATTTAGAAGTTCCAACCCAAGTAAAACCTGTTCCACTGAAATCAAAAACTTTTGTTCAGGTCAGTGTTTGAATTATCATACTGTTTAGTTGACAAACCTGTATTTAGACGTATTTCTACTGTAACCAGAAAGAAAACACAAGATTTTCATCTAAATATCGAACTAGAAATTTTAATGCTATGTTTAAGTCTTTACCTAAAAGCTTGAATATTAAACTATTTCATAAATAACATTTTTAAGCAGCTTTTTACCCTAGTTTGTTATGATTTTGCACTAAAAATTTAACCTTAATTTATTACTCATTTATTTTATTGGTAAAATCTGAAAATCAGTATTTTTTATAAAATTACAACTTTAAAACATAAAAACACCTTGTATTCTTGTTGTTGTTTTTTTTTTTTGATTTTGGGTTACAAATTTTTAGAATTAATAAAACATTTATTATAATTAAAACTTAGTAGTTACAAACAATAAACTCGTTTCAGTTAATCGAACTGTGATTATTATAAATTAAATTGGTACTCAATATATTCAATCTTATTTGAATGCATAACAATAATTAAACAGTTGAAATGTCACCTGATAGTTCAAATGTCGTCTTGCAGCAAATGCACCAAGTGCAAATGTGTCAACTACGACGAGGAAATTATGGCTGGATGGACGGATCAAGACTCAAATCTCAATACACAGTTTGTTTTTTAAATTGTTGTTTTATTTAAATGCTTAGTTTAAATGTTTAGTTTATGAATAGTAATGTCCTTTGTAGTATAAAATGATTGTTAAAATAAGTATTTTTCGTTTAAACTTATATTATATTTTTCAAACTTTATTTAGCGTTCTAACTCTCAAGACTAAATTATATCATTTTAAAATTTTACAATATATTCTATTCAAATAAAATACTTTACAGTTGTTATGTTTGCAATGCAAAATTCGTGCCCTTCCTTACAATTGAAATACTGGTTAGTAAAATTTAAATATTATCTTAGATTATCTAAGTATAAGTTTGTTGTTTTTTATAATTAGACTATTTTTAAATTTTATCTGTTGTTGTTATTTATTTAAGTACTGTTTTTGATCACAACTAAATCTGCAATTTTTTCAAAGTGTACTTTTTTAGTTATAATTTTTTTTTTAACTACTTAATTAATTTAATTTAAATAACTTTAAGATCACTACTATATATTTTTTAATTGTATATATGGAAGTTTTTAGTTGGTATCATAAAGTGGCTTCAAAAACTATTATTTGTAGAAAAAAATACCTTTAAGTTTAAGATTGTATAATATGTATTCGTTATCTTATCTACAATTTAAACTTAAGTTTTGGTGTGATAATTATACATGTGGCAAGTTAAAACCAATATTTGTCTTAAAATTTGTACAATTAGTAATCATATCTCGAACTTTTTTGCTTTGTTACATTTTCATACTTGTATACTTACTAATCAGAGTTTTTTCGTTAAAATTTTTCAAACTTAATGTATTTAAATCATACAAACTAAATTTATTTTATTTAGGACAAACGAAATAGGAAAGCAAAGAAAAGAAGCCACCCGCTTTCTAGTACTTCAAGGTTTGTTTAAAGTTATTTATAACTAGTCAAATAATAACTATGTTTGTACGAGTTGGTTCTTTATTGTATTTTATAAAGAAGTTTTTTAAGTATAGTTATAAATTTTCTTTTATTTTTTTTTACAGCAACACAGAGGAAGCAATATTAAAAACACCGCGAAGACAAAGTTCCAACTCGTCTAACAACAGTCCATTCAGAGTTTGTTTTTATTTATTTTTAAAGTAAAATAGTTTAAAAGGCATGGTGGTCAAAAAAGCTAGAATTCTGAAACTAACTTAAATTTGACAATTTAGCATAACAAAAACTTTTGGGCTATAAAAATTTTAGGTTTTTATTAATTAAAACAAAAAACTATTTAACGTAAGTTTTCCAAAGAAAAACTAATAATCTTCTCAGACGTCATCAACGAGCACAGACGAGTTGTACGAACTGGCATTTCCGTATTTGTCATCACTAGTCCTCCGTAAAGAAGTGGAGAGTTTGCTTCAAAATGAGGGCATACAAGTTGTTGCAACACCACAGTTCGTTGATCAACACCCCATCATTTACTGGAACTTAGTGAGTTGATGTTGTAATTGTTGAATGGATAAATTTTATTTTAAATAACTTAGTACATTTTTGAAACTAGATAGCTGATTAGCTAACTAGACTAAACTTGCTTTTTAATCTATAGGGAAATTAGTTTAAATCAGGGTTTCCCAAACTTTTTTCAAAAGACCCCCTAAACTGAAATTAAAAAAGCTATGGTCCCCTCCAACAAGATAACTTAAAAAAACTACCATAAAAAAAACTTAAGACTTTTATTTTATTTTAATAATCATCTCGAAAATATCTTATGTAAGTTTGAAAACTACCAATAAAAAGCCCTAAAACTTTTTTTTTTTTGCTCTTCATCATCAATTCCAGAATATCTAGTGTAAGTTTCAAGTTTGACATTGGGAAACTCTGGTTAACGTTTAAGTAAGCTACTTTGGCATTTTTAAAAAGTTTTCATTTAGTTAGCAAACGAAATAAAAAAGTAAAATTTTTATTTTGTTTTTGTTTATATTGTTAATTTTTGTTAAATTATATACTTGTTTTTGAAATTTGTGCCACAATATTTTTTCTACAAACTAACTACTTTATCACTTATGATGTATGATAAACTTTTAAAAGCTAAATTGAAGTTATGTATTTTTTACCACAATGCAATAATGTTCAGGTATGGTATTTCAAGAGGTTGAACTTACCGACAAACTTGTTCGACCTGCTGCAAAGTTCCCAGCAGTTCAAGCATTACAGCCACGTGAAAACAAAAGTTGCAGTCAATTTGATGTGGGACAACTTGAACTTGCACGAACAAAACAGAGATCCCATATACGTCGTGTGGCCGCAAAGTTTGTTTTTTATAAAAAAAAACTTAATTAAATAATGTTCATTCAGTGTTCCGTTTTATTTAATATTAAATTGGATTTGCACCTAACATTTGGTGTGAGTTGTATATTTTTATATTTGATAAATCAATAACTGAGATTTTACTATTAAAGTTTCTGAAATCTTTTTACAACTACTCTTCACATAATATATAACAATTGTGTTCGTGCAAAAGTAATAACTACCAAATTTTTTATAAAAACGTCATAATACTGAGAAAAGTCAGCAACTAACTCTCCACTCACAGTAGCGAGCAAATCGTCCAATCACAACACTTCGAAGTACCCGAAATCACTCATCCATAGCATCAAGAACTCGATTGTGAACGACGACGACGTCAGGTCGCCGCTAGTGGCGCTCTTGCACTTCAACAGGGGTCTGAACACCAGGGGGAGCTGTTACAGGGAAATATTGTTCTTCATCATAGTGGCACTCGGCAAGAGTTCCATTGATATCGGTTTGTCGTTGTTTGATTGGACGTTTAAATTTTAATAACTGTTATTAATTAAGTTTAAGTCTGTTAAAATTAATTATAACATGAATTAAATTATAACAGGAGTTTGTTTTTTAATTGATGTGTTAAACTTAAGGTTGATTGAAAAATCCATAGCTTTATTATAAAACATAAAGTTGATGTAATAGGTAAGTATCAATTTATTTTTTAAAGTATTTTAACGAATAAGCTGGTTGTACTTTTTTTTATTTAAACAAACACGACAGACGCGTTCAACAGAGAGTACAAGCGAGCTTACGACGCGCTGACACTCACCGAACTTGATATGTACAAGAGCGTTGATAAAATGCCCTCACAACACGCCACTATGTGCAGGAGAACGTTCGGTGCACTCAACTTGTACTGATGAGTTTGGAGGGTTTATAAGGGTTCGCTAGGTGTTGGCAACATTGCATTGGTAATACAGGATTATCTAATTAGATTACTACAGTCCGTTTTTTGCTAAGTAACAATTTAGAGGATACAAATTAGTTTGTTTTTAATATTGATATTCACTTAATAATCTGGTTGGTAGAAAATGTTTTAAAATCTAAAGAATGGGTAACAGTTATTGTTACACGGTTTAAATGTAACTGCTAATTTTATTATTACTTTTTTAAGTATTACACATGTGTTAAAGGTATTGAATTATTAAACTTTATTAGTTGTTTTAGTAATTGATTAAGCTTAATTATATTTTTTATAAAGTAGTATAATAAAAACCGATTTATGTAGTATAGTGAAAAGTAAGTAAATACTTTAGGTAGTTTGTTAAATCTGAAATATATTAAGTTTAGTGTCTGCTAAAAATCATTTAATTACCTTAGTAATTAACATTTATCATTATCAATTTATATTTGTGATTTTTCATGGATTCATGTTTATTTTCTTTTAGCTTTTTAATTATAATATATTTAAATGCAAAACCAAATTTATGTATTCAATTTAGTTTATGCAGTTGTTTAATTTTTAAACCACTGTATCAAGGTTATAACTTATTTTTTAAGTCTAATGATTTTATTCAATTGTTTATCAATGTAGTGTAAAAATTAAACCAACTTTAATAATAACATATAACAATTATGCATATAAATAGTGCAAAATTAATGAAAGTATTAAAACAAACATAAAAGATATGTTTATCAAACCATGCTTTTAGTAGAAGGTTTTCAAAAGTATTTTTTGCTTTTTATAAATCAAAAATAAGTAACTAAAAGTTAACTTTTTATCATATTGCTTATAAGATACTTTTATGGATAATTTAAACTTCAACTTATAACATGTTTAATTTTAATAAGAACATTTTGACCTGTTTTACTCTTTAAAATAGCTATTATTTTTTTATAATTTGTTTAAACTGCATTTTTTTTAACCACTGCCTTGTATGCTTTTTATGCGATCAAGTTTTTTTAGCCGAATGTTATTTTAATAAATATTTTCGTGTCATTTAAATATGTTGTATTTTTTACTGTTTTTGATGTATATTAGTTAAAGTATAGTATTTATCATGTTTTCAATGCTTAAAAGACGTTTTTTAAACATAAGTTAGATTAAAAAGAGTTATTCGTAGAAACAATTTCTAAGACGTAAACTACGAATCTAATTTTAAATATTATAAAAAACGAATCATTATATGGCCTAAACTTGCATATAAACAAAACGAAGCATTTTTTTATTATTATTTAATTTAAATTTCTTTACAATAGGCCCGGTGCAGTTTTTTTGTTCCATATTAAGGTTGGCATTGTCTTGTACACATTGTTTACAGTTTCAAATGCATCTCTGAAATTGAAAACCGTAAATTCATAATCATACTTATATATAAAAAATTATATAACTTATAACTTTATTTTAAATAGTCAAAACAGGTAATCATAAAGTAGATTGTGTAGTTGACAGTTCTAAGAATGTACTATATTCTGAATAAGTGGACTAAGCAATATTTGTTTTTGATAAAAACTTCTATATTAAAGTTTTGTAACAATTAAAAAAAAAATTAATTAAAAACTAACCTTTCAAAAAAAGTAACTTATTATGTCTTTAAAGTATAGCAAGTTAAACTTAAAAAGACATTTAAATTATATTTTTTTACAATTATTCGAGTATTTAGTTCGGTTACTTTGTACTATCAAAACTTTTTAGTATAGTTTTAAACTTGTACAACTTGAATTTTTATAAGAATAAATTTAAAAAATAAAACCAAAGTTTAAATTTTTAATTTTTTATACCTTCTGTGTTTGTTTTATTTTTGACTAGTTTTTTTATTTATTGATTTAGCAACAGTTAAATAAAAACTTAATCTAATAACTTCAGAAATCGAACTGAATATAATAATTAGAACCAATGTGTTTAATGCTTAATAAATAAATTTTTTAATAAACCTTAGAAAATAAATTGTGTTTTCTCTTTTGACAACATTAGTCGGAACAATATTAATAATATAGACAAGATATATAATTAAACATAATATATTATATAAACAAGATTAGTGACGTAATCTAGTGATTGCTATCTAGTGATTCGGTGGGTTTAGTTTATATAACCTATTTAATGCTTAATAAATACAATTTTTAAAAACACTAAAAAACATTTTGTCTTTTATTTGGCAACATTAGTCGGAAGCTTGATATAAACAAGATTAGTTATCTTGTAATTGCTACCTATTTGGTGGGTTTCATTGATGTACATGTGATCCATATTCGGCTTGCCAGGAAAAAGCCAATAAGTTATCAAAAACGGTTTTGTACAAAATGACCACAAGTGGGCGTACGTGTTCACATATTAAATTAAACTAATTTCGCAACAGAGTGTCAACTGTCATGTTTAACTGTAAGCTGTAGTGTTCTGATTAAAATAACCCACTTATTTAATTACGAGGTCACGTGTTAATCAGACGCAAGTCAAATTATTAGATGAAAGTACTTTAAATTTAAAATTTTAATGGTTAAAAATTTTAACTTACATTTTTTAGCTATTCTTAAGTAAAAAGAAAAAAATAACCCAAAACATTTTGTGTTAAAACTATAATATTGTTAAATTGTAAACAAAATTAAAACGTTCTGATTACAACGTTACATATACTAAACATATAATTTAAAACTAATGTCTGTACTTGTAAATACTTACTTTAACACAGTTGTAAAAAAGAGTTGTTAAATGTAGTATTTTATAAATGTTATAATAAATTAATAAGTTTTATAATATTTTTTTATTAGTACACCGAACTGTTAACTAAACATGCTTTTTTGTAATACTTTTTTAACATGTTACATACATATTTTTTAAGTAGTATACGCAATTACCACTACACAGTGGTAAAATAATAATTTTGATGTTATGTTTTATTGAAGGAATATGCACTTAAAACCATGTTAAAACGGCACATGCTAGCGCAGCAAAAAAATTTAAATGTGATATATGTGACAGAAAATTTACTCGAATAAAAAAGAGACACTAGTGAGAAAATTTTTGAACAATAGAACACCAGTGTTAAGTTTGTAAAAATAAATTTTCTCATAGAGAAAATTTATACTTGTATGTTAGTTCACACTAAAGTAAAAGCTCATAAAAGTGATACATACAAAAAATATCTCGTTATGTTTACTTAATCAAGTTTAACATAAGGGCTGATCATACCAACTCGATCATCAGACCCTTATGTTAAACTTGAGCTTGTCTCACGGCTCACGAAAGTCCAGGCTTCTGATCTGCTAAATTTCGCCGATGTTTTTCTTGATTTATTACACCAATTCAGAATTCAGTTAGAAAATAAACCTTATGGTTGTGTAAAATGTTGAAATTGGTTTACTCAAGATTCTACTTAAGATAAACATAAACGTATATATCGTAAGGTACTAAGTAAAGACCATCAACTAGGAATATAGTGCAAAATATGAATTTAAAAAACTAAGTTAATTATAATTTCAGTAGTTTACAAACAAGATATGAAGTATATAAATCTATTTATCATCTTTTTATAGTAATTCAAACTGATTTAATCTCAATTTTATACACCTTTTTTGTCACACATAACTAAAACGTGGACTTTGTGCAGGAAAAATACAATAGCTTACACCTCCGTCTTAATAAATATAAAGCAACAAAAGATCAAATAATGAAGTGTTGAGACGTACAGGTATTACCACCAAAGACTGAATCCTCACACATAAAAGTTTTGCTGGCTTGACCATACTCTAAAGAGAGCGAACCTTGAAGCCTCTCTTGCATGGAAAGATGGTCAGTTTCAAACGCAACCGCGATTGTTTGAAACTTAACTGTAAGATAATTAAAGACAACTTTAAAAGTTTGCACTGAAAAAAAGGAAGAATTTAAGCTCCTGAATAAATATAAACAACAACTATCTTGATTATAAATTATATATAATGTAAATTGCATAGGTGCTATGGTTTTAGTCAAACATTTAACAGCAACTTTTTAACATAATAAGTATTTTATTGCGTTAACTTTTTGATAGAAAAAATCATTTAAAACTCAAGTTATATTCAATTTACTTTGATTCAAAAGCTTAGTATATCGTTTTAGCTGACTTAATCATTTAGAATATCACCTATGTGTCTAGTATTTAAAACTATAAGTTGTGTATACAAAAAATTTATAAAAGTAGTTAAAACTATATGCTGAAACGAAATTAATAGTGCCGAAAGTTGCAAGTGTATTAAACCTTCAAACTTTAAAAATATTTACTTTTATTAAACTCGAACTATAATCAAACGAACTATAGAAGCTTTCAACATACACTTAATGCAGTGCGAAATCTTACAATTTTTTTAAATAGATATTTATTAAACATTATAAGACATGAGTGTTAACTTTAATTTCATTTACAAATACAGAGAAGAAGTAAACAAAAAGCAATATATAAACATTTAACAAAAGATTAATGTCAACTTAGTTGATGTGGTTAAAAATAAACTTTATAAGGTAAATAAAAGCTTTCTGTTAGCAACACTAAAATATCTAGTCTAGATAAAATTATAAAGTAATTTTTTACATATAATTCTTTAATGATGCACAAGTATAAGATACCGCATTGCATAAAGCTAAGTATCCAGGTACAAATAACACAGAAAACATCACATAACAATATTAATGTATTGATCACTATCTTGATCATCGCCGGACGAAAACAGATCCGCAATGCCGAGATCCTCAGATTCCTCGGAGTCCTCCTCCTCGCTGACCACGTGATAGTGCATTCGCCTCACCCTGACGCTGGAGACTTGCTGGTCCCTGTCGTCCGGCTCAGCCAAGTCCGTGATCTTGCGATCCACTCTGCACAAGTCGTCCAGGTCCCGGATCAAGTCTTCGATTCGTCGTTTTTTCCTCTGGACTTTTCTTTCCCTGTTCAGCAAGCCCCGGGTGTAAACTTTAAATTTTGGCCTTCTTGCCCGCACGCGGAAAAACTGGCCCAGCTCGTTCACATCCAGGTCAACGGCGAGAAAGGTCGCTCTATGGAGCCTCCCGGCAAGAATTCTGACGTCCTGGACATAGTCGTTGTGACGATTGCTTCTGTAGAACCACACGACGACTGTCCGGTCGTCTTCATGCAAGTGGAATTTGAAATCCCTTACAGTATTTGTTGGGATGTGATTGACCATTTGTAAAATTTTACACCGCCTGAAAAATTAACACTTCAATGGTTTGTTTGTTTTATGGATAAAGTTTAAGTTTTGTCATTTATTAAAACAATGTATGTTCTGAAGTTTAATCAGCAACTCTAAATAAAAAGATACATAAAATTTCATTAATTTATTTCAAACAAACATAGTTTTTAACAAGTAAAGATATTATATATATTAAGTTATACTTATAGTCAGTTATTTTCTTAATTTACATGTTTTTAAATATCAAAATTTTTTTAACTTTTATATTTAAATATAGTAAATAAATAAATTTAAAAACTAATTTTGAAGCAACTTGTGTTTAAAATGTGAGTCAAGCTATGTAAAACATATTTAACAAACTACTCAAAAAAATTAATGTAACAAATTTTCATCTGCCAACTAATTTACTATTTGGTATTCAATCAAACTTTCAGAAGTTTTGAAAAGCATAAGTGCTGTTGGTTTAACAAATTAATGTCATTAATTTTGTGTTATACTTATTTTGTGCATAATGATGTCAAGTATCTAGGATTAAACATAGTAAGCCAAATTTTTTACAAAACGTTTTATTTAAACTAGCTTTAAAAACTTTCATACGCAGTTTATAACTATTTTGAAAATAAAATTAGATTCTTATAAATTCTGAATATATATATTTTTTTTTAAATATAAAATAATAAATAAACAAACTAATCATATTTTTATAATTATTTTTTTTCATCAAAGACGACTTAATTTTTATTAAATATATAAAAGTATTATCAAAATAAAAAAATTATTTATTAAAGTTTTATATATTTTTTGGTTGAAAGAACCTATTTTTACATGTAATATTTTTCATTGAAACGTTATATAAAAAACCAAAATAGCTTCAATATAAATTTTTAACTTTAATGTTTTAACATTACAAATGCAATATACATTTATAAAATATAAAATAACACAAAAAACAACGTTAAAAAAATTATAAGCAGATGTATTTTAATTTTGCTATTTTTCAAATCTTGAACTACTTAAAATTATGCCCTTAATATTTTCTTAGGTTAATTATGATCAGTAAGTTTAAGTTTCTATTGTGTAAAAAAAATACGTTTTTTTAGCTCGATACTGTTGTAGTCTTTTTAGTGCTTATCTATCTTTATTTTCATAATTTGTTATTTTTATAATAATATATTAGCTTGACATTTACAAATTTTTGTTATTAAACTACACTAAAGAACTTTTGTGAAAAGCGCTTATAACGTTTCGTTTAAACACTAGATAAATTATAAATTACTTACACTTAATTTTTTTTTTAATTATTCTTAATTTTATGGTTCAAAATCGTCTAGTATTAAATTTCAACTCTTAGTTTTATCATGAAAAGCATGATTAAATATAACAACAATTTATTTTTAATTTAAGTTAAGTTAATATGAATTTTGTTTTACTAAGATAAACTTTAAGTCTTTAAGTTTATTATAAATGTAATTTTTAAAAATCTGAAAACTAAATTTATTAAGTTAACGGTTAAGGTATAATCATAGATATTTAATTGAAAGAAAGTTATGTTTTATTTAGTTTCAATATCTTCAAACTAGTATTTTAACTTTAAATTTTATAATAATTTTTAACCGTTTTTTATGTGTTGTATTCCTTTTTGAAGTACAAAATAAGAAAAAAAAAAAAGATTGTAAAGTCAAGGTAAAAATCAAAAGTTGAGTTGTTATCTTTTTATTTCTAAGATTGTAAATGTTCTGTAGAACACTTTTGTAACTTGTTTTAGCTATTTAATGATTTTTTGTTTTGTTTTTAATTTAAATTTATAAGTCTTTTTATTGAGTTTAATGAATTAAATGTCTAGTTTTTAAAATTGATAATTGTGTATTTTTAATAACACTTGTTCATTTTAAATTCCGAAGCTTGGTATGGTATTACTTAGAAATAAATCTTTACCTAAGTTATATTTTTAAAAAATACAATGTTTGAAAAATATATAAAAACTTTACTTATTTCATTTTGCGTGTTAGTACAAACTACAAAAAAAAACTTCATTTGCTTTTCGACCGTTAATTAAATTTGACATTTATCAGTTAAAACGTCAAGCTACTATCGTAAAAACATTTTGTAATAAATTTAAAAACTATGGCAACATATTATTACAATTCTCAAATGTGCCTTTTATACTTAGAAAAAATATCAACAAGTTTTTGATTTAATTTTAAACTTAAAAAAGACGTAGCAAAATTGTTAACTATTTTCTGAAAAAAAATTACTATTAGTTTGTTGTATGAAATTGGCTAACTACATTTTAGTTTTTGTAAATAATATAAGTATGCTTTATATATATTACAACTAATAAACTTAAAAAAATCTTACTTAAAATACGAACTTTCACTAAAAAAATAAAATTATATAATAACATTTAGTTAAGCTAAAGCTTAAATTAAATGAATACTTAATAGACTTTTTCTATTTTAGTTTTATATTTTATAGATTTTAACTAAATAAACTTGTTAAAAAAATAACTAAACGTAGCAATAGCTTTATTCTACTGTCTTATAGAAAACGTTTATCGTTGCAATAGAAATTAAGACTGTTTAGAAGACTGTTAAGAAAAATTTTGAGAGCTTGTTTATTTTTTTTAGTGTTATTTATAAATCTGTGTAATAAAAATAAATCCAAATTAGCAAATTTTGTTTGGTAGCTTTTGCCTTCTGCCTTTTTCAAGAAAGCTAAACGCTGGGAGAAAAGATGCTAAAATGTAATAGGTTAATTAAATATTTATAATAAGCACATGGTAACTAAATGCACAAAGATCTTGTTTAGAATTTGATCTGGTGATCTAAAAGGCCTTTTTGTCATCCATATCAACATTCTTAACTTAACTTTTCTTAAGTTGTCTAAATAAAATCAAACTAAATTAATATAGCTAGGTTGTGAACTATAATAAAAAAAACTATACTAAATATTACAAAGAATATAGTTATGATGTAATTAATGTTTTGTTTTTATGATGTATACAAAGTTTTACAGAAGAGCTAGGATGCACATTTTTGTGCTTTGCTGTAATTGAATTTTGTTACTGTATATTGAAATTATTTAAATTAGTTATAAAAAACATAAAAACAATAAAAACAAGCTCTTATTATAAACTATGTTGGGCTGTCAATTCTGCTAAGACTTGAGGTTTACTTGTAATTATTTATTTTTAATAAAACTCAGCCTGGGTCTTGCTAGCCATGATGATCACATGATTAGAATGTTGATGTGTTTTTTTTTGTTGCAGCGTTGGTAGATACTTGCTTGAGGATTTGAGCTTCTTTGTTTTTCCCACTCTTAATGGTTTTTAGTGGTGAGATTTTAACCTTTTGAGTTTTTGCCAAATGACATGACACCAATGGATTTTTTAAAGTTTAACAGAAAATAGTTTATTATCAATTTTTTGATAAGTTTAATATTAGTTTTAAAGGGGCAGGTAAAAGTATAGGTGATGACAAGATGCTTGCTTGAACTTAAAAAGCTTTAATAGTTGAATAGGTATGAGAAAGTCTTTTGTTTTTCACCATTAAAAAAACTTGTACTTTTTGAATTAAAAAAAAACACTTTGGCAAGTTAAAACTATGTTTAGTATAGACTGTTACTTTAAGAAATTGTAACTAGAATCTTGATGTTTTCACTTCTTACTTCAATTTCTAGCACACATTTTGTACTATTATGTCTAAAGAGCATAGGGGAGTCCAACTAACATTTTTTTACAAAAGTTTTCATTTGCCCTTATTATTTAAAAGTTTTAAATTTTTACTATAAAATGTTTTTTAAGTACAGAATTTTCTAATCAACTTATAAAATATTATTGTAGGTTTATTGTCATACAAAGGACCCAGGCATCAAAACCTAGGCCACTTATACAGAAAGACATACAACAAAAAGACAAAAATAAACCAAAATTGTACATTAAAAATGAAAAAAAAAAAAAAACTGAGTTTAACTAATTAAAGTTTAAAAATTAACATAAAAACACCAAAAATTATAACACAAAATTTATAATTCCGGTGCTTCAGAAAAGAGAACAACAATATCCTACTTCAACTTCACCCAAACAGATGGTTTCACTCCAAAACTGGTTTCACTTTCATTCGAACGACTGGCTTCACATTATTTGAACAACTGGTTCAGCTTTCATTTGAGTAACCGGCTTAACTTTTATCCATACAACTTGTTTCACTTTTATTTGCTTTTATATGAACAACGTTTTTCATTTTTCTTAGGAGAGCCTGCTTCATATTTACTTTCAAATCTTTAATACTCAGATAACTCAGCGTTTGTTGGACTTTCGTAGTAGCTGATAAATGTTGAGAACACTGACTATAAACAAAACTTAAGAACCCAGGCCTCTAGCACTTTAACAGCCCAATAAACTATGTATTAAGGAACAGGTTTTGTTATACACAGAGGAAAGGTGCCGCTAATAAAATAAAGCTATAGGTTAAACCAAATTAGACAAATACAACCAGTGGTTAATGAAGAAATAACAACAAAAAAAAATCACTTATGAATTTTGCTAACAAAATATTTATTTAAATCAAACTTTTTTAACCTTAACCGAAAATGCTCAACTTTTTTACAAGAAACTAATTCGTTTGGAAGCTTGTTCCATAATTCAACTGAACGATAAAAAAAAGAATTATGCCAAACATTATTATTGAAATTATGTCTGCATGTAAATTTTCTGCTGTTACCTCTCAGTAAATAAGTACATTTATGAGGTTCAAAAATAGACTGTAAATTAATTGTAGTTTCACTATTAATCAGTTTGAAAAAAGTAATTAAGTCAAACTCAATCCTTCTATACTCTAAAGACTTAATACCAAGTTTTGAGAGTCTATCAAAATAAGATGTGTATGAGATGTTACAACGGTTGAAGACTATTCTTGTATATTTTCTTTGAATGGATTCAAGATGGTTAATATCTTTCTTCAGGTATGGAGACCAAATTGGTGTGTTGTATTCTAACTTAGAATGATCATTTTAGTAAAAAGTTTGATACATATTACAAAGGTATGTAATCCAAAACTTTTTTTTTTTTTAGGGTAGAAAAACATCAGAAGAAACCCACTCTCCCCTCTACACAATAAGCGTATCCAAGATAATTGCTAATTGTCTTGTAAGTTTGAAAAATTTACTTGAATTTATCAATGTATTTTTTTTACAATTGACTATTTATGTCTTTTAATTGTTCTTTGCATTATAAAAAACACCTTTACAAAATATAAATATTTTTAAGATCAAAAATTATCAAATAAAGTTTGAGAACAATTGCTAAACTATCTCCAAGAGTTTAAAAAAATAAGTAAATATATTTTTAATTTGGTCCTTCAAAATTTGTACCTTATATATCTCAAAAACTAGTTTAAGTTCCAAAAACTAAAAAAGAAACTAATAATTAAACTTTAAAAGTTTTAAAACATAATTCCTTCTAAAGAACGTTTCTTACCCTTTTATATAGCCTTGATTAGCAATTTTTTCATGGGTATGTGCTTCTACATCTTTTTCTATTTTTCAGGCTAGTTTGAGGTAGCTTGTCCAGTTTTTAATCACTCAGGCTTGCTTTTTTGCTTAGAATAGTGGCAACTCACTAAAAAGTAAGCTATCAATTTTTTTATTTAAATAAGACTGTTGAAATATAAATGATCAAGAGTTAAGTAAGCTTCTATGGAAGGAGCAAACTATAAATTATCTTTTACAGTTTTCAAGCAATAGTTTTCAAACTTTTTCATTCAGATTTTTATAAAATCTTAATTATTTTAAGTTAAAAGAATTTTTAACTTAAAAATAAACAAAATTGACTTGTTTTCTTTTTTTGTCAATGAATTTTTATTTTTTAGTTTAAATAAGTAGTACAAATGCAAATTTTTGTTTTACTTTGGTACCAGTTTCTGTTGGTTAAACACTTAACATTGATTTTATGGTTTAAAAATAAACATTTAGACATATTGTTCCAAGTTTTGCAAGAAACACTTTAAAATTTTAGGTAAATTGGTTTAAAAAACTGATTATATCCTTGAAATTGATTAAAATTTTTGTTATTCTATGAAAAAATCTTATAGTGTATGAAGTTGGAATCTCTTGTTAACTATATGGCCATATTTTTTAGAAAATTTCTTTTGCTGCTGGACTTGTCATTTTTATTTTTCTAGGCCACACATTAAAAAAATGTTCTATAAAAATTTGAAAATAATCTATTCAAAGTGAGGTTTTAGTGAAATTATTTATTACTATCAAATACTGACGATGATTTTATTCAAAAGACTAGTATATTATGAACTTATTTTATAAAATTTTAATCATACATTTACTTAAGAGGATCAATTGTTACTTGAATTTTGTTTTTGAGTTTCTTTTAATGTTGCATTAGTGTAAATGCAAGTGTAAGAAGCAAAATATTTTAAGATTTTTTCAAATAAAAACAAAGTTGAGTTTATGCTCAGTTAGAGATGTTTTCTTATTTACATCAGCAATTATTCCACATTTGAAGTTATACTTTAAGTATCAGTATATGTTGTAAATCTATTACAAAGCCAATAACATATTTTATCTTTGTTTCCAACTAAGTTTTTATTTGTTAGTTGTTTGTACTTTGTTTTTTATTACACTCAATTAAGTTATACCTACATAATTAGATATTAGTCTGAATGTTGTCAACTATTTTACTGCTCTGTAATCTAATCTGTATCTTATACTATTTTTTATACATGTGTTTGTTTTGTTTTAATTTTTCAGTTGACAAGAATCATATTGAAGTTAAGGCCATAGGGGGGGGGGGGGGGGGGGGGTAAACCATGTTTTTTACAAGTTGATCTTATTTTAGAGAGTTTTTTTGAGCTTCAAGATACTTTTTATCGTTTAATTTTTTTTTGTTTTTGATATGACCAGTCAAAGTCGGGCTGCATAACAGGTTCTCTATGGGAAGGAAAAACTAAAACAGACTATTTCATTTAAAATCTATCTCCTCCTACATTTTTCAAGCAATCTTCTTCAAACTTTTACAGTCTAATCTTTATACAATAACAAAAAAACGTTACTTTGGAATTGAAAAAAAAATTGTAAAAATATATAAAAAAAAAACTTATTTTTTAATTTTTGTGATAAAACTTTTATTTTTTTAAATTACTAAAATTCTAAAGTAACATTTTTTTCTTTTATGATAAGGAACATTTCCTGAAAATTTGAAGTCAATTGCTTGAAAAATGAAGAAGAAGATAGATTTTTAGTGAATTTTAAAATTTCCAAAAAAATTGACCTCAAAAAACTTGCGGTCCATATGTTTATATTGGAAAATTTTTACAAGCATTAAAAATCTCAAAAGTTAAATGATATTTTTGAATTCTATAAAAACTGGCTTGTACTTCTTACTTAAGGCTTTCATATAAAAGTTAATTTTTGTATAAAATAATGTTAGACCCCCCCCCCCCCCCCCCCCTATGGCCTTAATTTGTTGTTTGACCTAAAACAAATATAAATTAAAATGTTTTACAGGATTTAATTAAAAATGGTACTGAAAATAGGCATCAATGGATTTGGAAGGATTGGTAGACTTGTTACCAGGGTGATTGCAAATCGCAAGGACATTCAAGTAGTTGCTATTAACGACCCTTTCATAGAACTTGACTACATGGTATGTTTGTTTCATATAGATAATGAGAATTTGCTTAAAAAATTAACAACAAAAACATTTTGTTACTGGAAGCTGTATACAAAAATGGCTGTATGTCAAAGATTAATTGATTTTTTTTTGTTCATACAAAACCAATTTTTATCCATACTTATAGCATTCTTATATAATTCTGTTTTTGTAAAAGAGTACCCTACCATGACATTCATATATGGCTGTGATTTGAAGCTTAACTGTACACAAATAAAAAAAAACAATCATTTTTTTTCAAATTAATAGTTTGAAAGTCTGTTTGTAATCAAGTAAACTTCAATAATAAATGCTCAAAAGTTTCTAGTTTCTTCCTAGTTTATAATTAGGAATCAGTTTTTGTCTGCATGAGCCCATAGATTCTGATCTTTTACCGGTTATATCCCAAAAATTATTTTGAATTTTTTTAATTACTAAATAAAAAACTTGTAGCTTAGTAAAACCTCAACAAAATAAAATCAAATTGTGAAAAAATATATTTCTCCCCTATGCCCTAAATGCATTTAGTATCTAGTTGGAATATTAAGAGGACTTTTTAAAAACATAATCTGCATGTTTTAGCTCCTGTTTTGGTTTTTTTTATGAATTAAATTATGGATAATAGTAATATTTGTGAGTAAGTTTTGAAAGCTCAATTGCTTGTATCCATTAAGAATAATTTTGATCTGCTGGTCTGCTTTTTTTTCAATAGTCTTTATTTATTACTGAGATTCGATTTTTCTTTTGTTAATATAATTTATGTTTTGCCGATTGCTCTTTTAAAAATGTTTGTTTGCTTGTTTAAGCAGTTGCAAAATTTCTCTGTGTCATTTTTCTAGTAATTATCTTTTTCTTAAAATAGTTTTGCAGACTATCATAAATTTTTCTAACTTGGTAATTTGTTGAGGTTTTTACTTGTTTAAAAATAATACTTTTTTTTATTAGTTTTTTTTTTTGTATTTTATTTTAATATTGTGCACTAAGGTAAATTACAGATATATTTTGTCATTCCTTTTTTGAATTTTGGTTCTACTTTTTGTTTGTATAGGTAGTGTATAAGTATTTACCTAGCTTTTATTATGTTTTGCTTTATTTCAGATCTATCATTCTTGTAATAAGTTAGTTAATAAAACATTACCAAAAAAGATATCTATAAATGATAAAATATTACTTATTTAAATTAAAAATGTCTGTTGTTAAACACCCTTTAAATCAAATTAAATGCCTGTTAAATCAAATTAGCCTCTTTGCAAATTAGACTTAACAATGTCCACTTTAATGCAATTTTTTCAAAACCAAAGCCTCAAATAATTGACAGTTCTCGAATTGGGAGAGACTGTAATGAAAAGGCATGGAACTTTATTATACAAAAATAAACAGTATTTAAAGACAGCGTAGTGATGATAGAATCAGAAAAACGTTGTTATTTGTACCAAAGCTTTGATAAAGATCTAAGCCAGGGGTGGCACGGGCGAAAATTAGAGTCTAAAATAAGTATTTAATATAATAACTATTCAAAATATAAATTTAATCATTGTTAACAAAAGATCTTGGCAAAACAAGTTCACTGAAATATATAATAATTACAAATTATACAGTATCCTTCTTTTATTACACTAACACATGTTTCTGTGTATTAACGGATTAACATACTTCAATGGAGCTCTGTGAAAAAAAATAAATACTGTAAGGAAAGAATAGAAGCTAAAGTAGTAGTTATTATTAACCATTGACCCATAAAAATCTATAGCAATTATTTTTAATGGACACATGTATATACCTACTTTAGCTTCTATTCTTTCCATACAGTATTTATTTTTTTACAGAGCTCTGTTGAAGTGTGTTAATCCCTTAACACACAGAAAAATGTGTGAGTGTAATAAAAGAAGGATACTGTATTATTACTGTTTAATTTAAATCTTATGTCGTAATATTATTTCTATCATTATTTATAAATTTATTTAAATAAAATAACTATTTTGTTCTTTTCATTACCACCTAACTTTTTAACAATGAAATAAGCAATCAGACGTTTTGTGTTTGAAAAATATTTATATGATACACAACAATAAAAAATCAACTACAAACACAGTGATGCAATAAAACAATTAATATAATATGATATCCATTTCCTTTTCTAGTTCGGTTTCAAAAAGTGTTGTTTTTTTATCTTTCTTCCAGTCTTTTGCATTTTATAGATAGCCATTTAATTTACAAGCAACTCTCACTGAAATCTGTGAAAAACTAAGCTCAAAAAACAGATTTGGATCACTTTTTACACTTTTATATAATCAACTTCTATTTATTTACTTAATATTTTGTTTTAAGTTGTTGAAAATAACTTTTAAATATTCAATACATTTCACAGCACATATTTAAAGTTTCAGTTACAGTAACCTCTCGCTTATTTACGCACATTGTGTCCACAGAAAAAAATGCGTAAAGATACGAGAGATCGTAAAGATACGAGAGATCGTAAAGATACGAGAGGTACCAAATATACTTACTATAATGACTGTTTTTTGATATTGCATCTACTTAAAAGCAGACAGGGAACTTTCCCACTTTTTAAAATTTGTTTACTTTGTTTATAAATATGAAAAATAATATAAAAATATACATATATAAAAAAAAAGTATTTAGATTTATATAAATTAATAATAATTATAGAAAAATTTTACTAATTTTAATAATAAGCTGATTTTATCTTTATTTGTATGTGAATTATTTGATACTTGACATTTATATTTTGTTTTACTTTCCAATTTTATTTTATAATTAAGCATTTGTTTGAAATTAAGAAATGGTGTGGTGTCTTTACTAAAATTTGTTTCTATAGCCTTTTACAAAAAATTGCATTTGGTGCTGTAATGGATTTCTTCTTGTAAAGAAGATTAAATAAAACAAAAAAAATGTTTGATAAAAATATTGTTAACAAAATTTCTAATATAATGAGGTATAACTTTATGTTTATCAATTAGTCAAAGAACATAAGTTTACAAACTCCAAAAAAATATAGAGGTGAGTTAGCATTTAAAGACATATTTTAAATTAAAAATATGCAACAAACCTAGTCTGTATAATATTAAAAAAATTAGAGTTTATTATTTTTTGAATTTTTTAGAATTCTAAAATGCGTAACTAAACGAGAGTGCGTAACGTCACGAGTGCGTAAAGATGCAAGAGGTTACTGTATTTTGTTAAGTTTACTAAAATATAAACCAAACTTATATTATTAATTTCATTTTATACAGCACAAGTTTTTCTTTTAAAACCCTTTTAAACTTTAATAATCTATTTAAAGTTTTGTTGGTTGCAATTTTTTGAAACAAAAAAGTTACAATCAGTTACATCAAACCAGTCAGTGTTTTTAAAAGATTAAAAAAAGTAAAAAAAAGCCAAGATTGAAAAACTTTGCAATTTACACAAAATAATTTAATAATTAATAATAAAAGTATTTTAGTTTTAGTAAATAGTTTTTGATTTTTTTAAAATGTTTCTTCGCAAATTTCAATATATGTAGTGATAAAATGTTATAAAACAAACATTTTTATAATCACATGTCAAAGCAAAAACCTAAATTATAAAAAATTGTTATGTTAGTAAAAAACTGTAATGTTTACACAGTGTTTGTACACATAAAAACCTTAATACTAAATAAAATTACTTATTGAATTGTCAACTTACTGAATCTAAGAAACTTTCCAATCCAAGTGCGTAAGCCTTTGTATACACTTCAAGATGTTGTTGTTTGAAAGGAAAAGCAAAATCCAAACTTTGAAGAAAAACTGCTAGAACTACTATCTGTCTTTTTTCACATATTTAAGCTTATACAGTGAAGATAATAAATGGTTATAAATGATATCCAGGAACTTAAAAGCAAAACTAATGAAATTCCGTTTTTTTTTTTTGAAAAAGTTAATTTAAGTTATAGTATTGTTTGGCGGGCCGCATTCATGAAAACATGGTGCTATGGCTTACCATAACCTGCATATCTCAAATGTGTGGCGTACTGCATGAAATAAAAAGGAAAAAGCTCTTAGGTCTCAATATGTTAAGTCACTCAAAAATTTAAGTGAGCACACAAAATCATTGTCACCACTGAACTCTGGTGATCATGTCATAATACAAAACCAAACAGGTTACTTTCCTAACAAGTGGCGGAAAAATAGAGTAGTAGTGGAAAATGTCTATCACCAATATTTTGTTAAGGTTGGTAGGTCATGTCGCTTAACAAAATTTAACCCTCCTAGTTGCAAATCTCTAAGCAGTATCCCTTATCTGAGAAAAGCAAACATACCACTGCAGAAGTGTGTCTTTTCTTGTAATGATGAGAATAGAGACTTACAGGAAAATGTTGATGTTTTGCGCACTTAAAAGGTAATAAATTTTAAAGCTCGAGATAACTACAGCAAGATTTACAATGCAAAATCAGCTACCTTCCTTTCATCTGAGGACTCAAGTTGTATGTGTGTAAGCCAATCTTCTTAAAAGCAGTGAAATAATGTATTGTCTCTATTGGATCCTGATAATAAATCTAGGTTATATGAAAGAGATTTTGTTGACAATGGAGTCATGTCAGTTTATATTATTATTTTTATTTAGTTGTAAGCTAATTTAATTGTAACATTTTTGTGTTTTTTTTCTGTATTTAAGTTTACAAATTATTTTAAAATAGTTTTATTTTGTTGGGTAATTGTGTCGTTTTATCTCATTTGTAAATAAAGTATTGGGGAATATGTATTTGCCTAGCTTTCATTATGTTTTGTTTTATTTCAGATTTCGTCATCCTTGTTATTTGTTTGTTAATAAAATATTACATTTAAGTTATTTATTTAGACAGTTAACCTCTTTATTTTAGTAAACTAATTTTAAAGCGCCATGCAAATTATTCATTTTAGTTTGTTGAACAACTAGTTATTGCTGGAATACTTAGAAATCCTATTTTCCATTATTTTTTGGATTTGTTTCTGTATTGTTAGTTGGCAATTAGATTTCCAGTCGAAGCTGATAATTTCTTAATATTTTTCATGTCATGCCTTTTATTGATACAATACCTAATCTACGTGCTAAATCTTTGGATTTGTGCATAAACTTTTCGACATTGTGCATTTTACAGCAGGCCAATGATTTATCGCTGTTACAATCTGCTCTGTGATAATACTTTATTGAAAGAACATCGTTTTATTTTCAGGAACTAGTCTAGCTGGTGCCTGTACTTAGAATAACTGATCTGCCAAGTACTCAGCACTGATAAGTGAGAGAAGCTTGAAAATAATGGCGACAAGTGACAAACTAATATATAAAGAAGACTGAAAGAAAGATAAAAACTTTACGAACCTTGAGCAGGAAAATAAATAAGAGTTATATTTGTTATTTGTTGCATCACTCTGATTGTAATTTTTTTTATACTTTTTGTACGTAAATAATTTTTCTTTGCTTTATACTCATAGCCAATTTTTGCTGATAGAGAACCTGTTATCATTATTGAAGTGTTGATAACTATCTTTGTGTTTTTTACTTACACTTTTGGAAACTTGCTCACAAAATTTAAATTAAAAATAGTGGATTTTCTGTTATTGAGGGATAAAAATCCACTTTATCAACCTTCCTTAGTTTTATTTAATCTCTAAGTTTCTTGTACCACTTGACCACTTTTAAGAGCTTTTCCATTCCTTAAACTGATTTGATGTTATAATGCAGTTGATATGTTGTCCACTATATGTGCTTAGCTGTCTTGAATTAGAAAAGTATAGGTTTTTATCAATTCAAACGTTAAATTGATTTTATACCATTGTTGCTTTGTTAAGTGGTTTATTTTTTATTTTATAAAATTTTACGTATTCACAATATTTATTCACAGTCATTAGTTATACTCAAATGACTGTTTTATATACTTTCATATACTCTTGTAACAGCTTCTTATGTTCATGTTTCAATATTTTCCAACAAAGTATTGATTTGTCAGCAGGCACAATTAAAAATTTGATATTTCATTAATTCAATAATAATAAATTTCTGAAAGTAGGTTTTTTTTATCTAAATATTACTTCTTTGAATAAGTTGAACATAAAAAATAAACTCTTTTAGTTCTTTTGCTTGTTTTGCAAAAACAAATTAGTCTTTAACTCATGCGTTTGGTCCCTACTTTGTTTTTACTTGACTCTTTACTGGTAAAAATAATATAGCCTTAGTCTAACTTTTCTGCAGAAATTTCTAGTATTTTCTAAGAGTTTAAGTTTATACTAAATTTTAATGCATATAGAAAATATTCTTGTCTAAAATATCATACTGAGTTTTTGCAAAATGCCATTACTTTACAGAGTCTATTGAAGATGGCTCAAACAATATTAGGAGCGTGTTTAGAGCAGTTATAAATTTATCACTTAGTTGTTTGAATCAGCTCTATTCGGCAAAATTGTCAAATTTGTTACAATTGCAGGTTTACATGTTCGCCCACGACTCAACGCACGGCGCATTCGACGGTCACGTGACCCAGAACGGCGGCAAACTGGTAATCAACGACCAGCCAATCAGCGTTCACAACATTCGCAATCCAGGGGAAATCCCGTGGAAGGGAGTTGACTACGTGGTGGACTGCACCGGGGTATTCACCACCAGCGAAAAAGCTTCCGAACATCTCAAGGTTGTTTTATTGCATGTTTAGCTGCACTAAATATATCATTGCTCTTGTTGTCTATTTATTTAATTGATTCCAGTCAAATTACACATATTTAAAGCTAGTAATTATATTGAATATTTAAAACTATTACTTAGGGTGTTTTATTAAATGTAGTCAATTTATTTTTTTCAACCGGACACAGGGTGGCGCCAAACGAGTCATCATATCGGCGCCTTCGCCCGACGCTCCCATGTTCGTAATGGGCGTGAACCAATCAAATTACACGAAATCCGACGTTGTCGTGTCGTGCGCGTCGTGCACCACCAACGCGTTGGCGCCCCTGGTGAAAGTCGTGGACGATTGTTTCGGAGTGAAGGAGGGGCTGATGACGACGGTGCACTCGTACACCGCCACGCAGAAGGTCGTCGACGGGCACAGCCGCAACAAGTGGCGGCTCGGAAGGGGAGCCGCTCAGAACATCATACCCGCCTCAACTGGTGAAATTTTTCTATCATATTAAACTACTTCAATGTAGTTTCAGTTTTGACTGATTTCTTTCCTATGTTTTTAATAGAATAAAAAGTTTTAGTTTCTCAATTTTTACCTAAACAACAATCGTTTAAAAGTATTTCTGAATTTATTTCTACTTATCGTAATATATATGTTTTTAGTTTTTTTATGGTTCAGACGCTATTTATTTCCGTACCTAACATAAAAACCCCCAACATACAAACAGGTGCCGCGACGGCGGTGACAAAAGTCCTCCCGCAGCTGAAGGGCAAGCTGACGGGGATGGCGTTCCGCGTGCCCGCCGCCAACGTGTCCGTGGTGGACCTGACCGTGAGGCTGGTGAGACCGGCGACGTACGAAGACGTCAAGAAGGCGGTGAGGAAGGCGAGCGCGAGCGGGGACATGAAGGGAATACTGGGGTACACCGAGGAACAGGTGATTAACATGGCGTGAGAAAATTGTATTTCTGACGTTTATGAGCACATATATAAAGCATTATTTAAAATAATTTAACTGTTGTTGACCGAGTTACTTTAAAGAACAAAACAGCTTGTTGTCGTAAACGAAAACACTTTTTAATCCGTATTTGTTTTCACTAAATGATGTGTTACTTCTTTTATATGTTTATGTCTTGTTATCAATCCTACTGCCTGCTGAATATTTCAGGTGGTGAGCAGCGATTTCAACGGATCGACTTTCAGCGGTGTTTTCGACGCGGGCGCGGGGCTGGCGCTGAACGACAGTTTCGTCAAACTCGTCTGCTGGTACGACAACGAGTTCGCCTACAGCAACAGAATCGTCGACCTCATGCTCTTCATGAGCGAAAAAGAATGAAGCTTACAGTTGTTGAGTTTTTATTGAGAATAGTGTGAGCATTTGTTTTGTTTGACTTTTTTTTAACAAAAGTTGCAACTAAGAAAGTGTTTTTAGTTTTATGAGATGTTAGTTTTAACTTCAGTTATTTTATTTTTGCAGATTTTACAACGCTAGTTATTTAATCTTGTTACAGTTGTGTGTTCAACTTATTAAAACAACACAATTTAGTTTAAAGATATTTAAAGTTTTTTTTGGTAAAGTTAGTGCCTTTTAATAGAATTTTTCAATAGGCTATTTTAAAATGTAGTTAGCGTTTTTTTTATGGTATATAATGTTTTTTACTAATGTTTATTTCAAGACGGAATTTGTATGTCGTTAAGAATAGTTATATAAAAGTTATTTAAAAACAATAAAAGACATACCTATTGTTTTTTTTTTCTTTAATTTTTTTTATTACTTAGTCTCAACTTTTTCTATTTTCGTCAAGTGACTAGTAAAAAAAATATTTTTTCGAATTTTAACATTATTAAGAGTTTTTAATTTACCCAGGATAAGTCGATTTCAAAGCTTTTTTGATGTTTTTCTTTAAAGCTGAGCTTTTATAGTTATTTATTGCCTAACTCGAGCTAGTTTTACATTTTATTTATACTAGAGTAAGTCAGGCTTAATCAGAAAGTTATTTATTTATAAATAAATTTATTTGATTTTTTTGTACAGGAAAAAGGTTTAGAGAATAAAAAGAATTAGTACGTATTTATCATCCTAAAAGAAATAACATTTTTTCAGTGAATCATTTATTTTACTGTTAATAAACATCATAAGTATAAAATTTTATATTGAATTTAAGTAGGTACACATACATAGTAGGTAGGTATAATTTCGAATCAGATAGTTTTGCACAATTGAGTAGTTTACATATTTGATAAAATGCTTAAATTTAACATATATTAGTATTAGTAAATATATTAGTTTATTTATAGGCTCATTAAGTTATTTTGTATTAAACTTAAAAATTTTAAACTTCGCTTAACAAAATTAGTCCAAAAGTTCTTGGTTTTTTATAGAGGAGTTCTAAATGGAATTAAATACTTTGTTACCAAAACGCCGAGTTGCTAAAGTGCTTATGCTGTTGTTTCAAACATTTGTTTGTTTTAACTTTTGTGGCTTGATTGAATTCTGGCAACTTTGCAAAAACGTGAAAAAAAAAAAACCCTACGAACCTGCAGAAACGTATTTTTATATTCTGTCCACATTTTAAGTTAATATTTAGGATTGATTTTTGGAAAAGTAAGTTTAAATTGAAGATTTCATTGTACCCTTCATATGGTAGTTGCTTTATATACATATTTTATTTTTGGTTTAGTGACTGTAACTATGAACTTTTTTAACTTTATTTTGTGCTAAAATTTGTACTCTTGTTCAAATAGAAAACCAGTTGTTATATTAAAAAGTTTTCTTAAATGATACAGACTTAAAAAAAGTAATGGCTTAGTTTTTATTTTTGTACGATGGTGTTACAAAGTACACCAAACATTTTCTAAACATAAACTTCACTTTAACTTTTTAATATTCGAATAAAACTTCAACCTTATTTATTGAGAGTAAGAATAATATATTTTTTTAAAATATGCTTGATTACATAACAAAAAAATATAAAACTTTCAAAATTTCTTTGTTTTGAGATAATGCTGAATATAATATTATCGAGTATTTAACCGAAACTTTCAAATCCGTTTTGAAACTGTGTACAAACCAAAGTCTTTTTTTTTTGCAATTCCAAAATAACTACAATGTTATGCTTAATAAAAGAATATTAAGTTTTTTCTATGCCTTTTTGATTTTAAAATCATAGTATTATAAAAGATATTTTTCAACTTTTTTTTGTTTCAAGTTCTGGAGGTTTAGAAAAAGTGTTTTGTTTGTTATATATGTTTTTCAAATATATTTATCACTTTGATAAGTAATAAATGTTTAGTTTATAATACATAACTTGTAACCTGAAGTAAATTAGTTAAAAAGTATCTAATTAAATTAAAGTTATACATTAATCAGATTCTATATTTAAACAATTTACATTTAAAAGTTGTAAGTATAAAATGGTACAAGAAAAAATAATATTCTATAAATAAAAAACTTAAAACTACCGTGTATTCAAATGGAAACGTAAATTGCACGAGGGGTCAAATTTGCACGAGAGTAAATAAATACAGAAGAAAAATAAAGTTACTGACCTAGGGTTAGGGGTAACAGTGATAGTAAAAAGAACTAATAGAAATTATTACTAAAAAGAAAAAAAAAGCTACCGACCGACGAGGGTAAGGGTTCGGGGTAACAGTGATAGTAAAAAAAAAAACTAAGTTAAAACATTATAATTTATACAGAAGTTAAAGAATGAATATATAAAGTTTAACCCGTGCAAAAATGTCTCCGTGCAAATGTCTCTTCGTGCAATTTTGCACTGCAAATTAGACAGCTAACTTTTTCAAATAAATACTAATTAATAAAAAAAGTTATTGATCTACAAACCAAACAAATTTTTTATTAAAAAAATTTTTAGACGAACACATTTTTAGCTTAGTTCGATGAACAGTTTTAAGTTATAAAGCTTTGAGGAAGAAAACGTTTACTGAAATATAAAGATTTAATTTCATTTTAATGTATCAATAGTTGCTCAAGTTAAATTGTTATGTTTTAAATGCTAACTATTGAATTAAACAGATGAGCACTCCTGTTTCAGGCAGTTTTTGAAAAAGTTACAGTTTAAAAAAAAACTTGTCTTAGTTGTGAATTTCAAACAAAACGATTAATATAAAACAGGGGCCGCAGGCTTTCAAAGGTCCAATTTTTAGAAGTCAAATTTTTTTTTTAATGTTGCTCGCGGACTAAACTGTAAAAAAAATCTTCCGTGGGCCGCAATTATTTTCAAAAAAATGTAATAATAAAGGAAAAAGCACAATATTGAACCGTAAGTGTGATCAAATAAGCAACAACAGAGCATTAGTAAAGATTTAGTTTTAAGTCAATAACTTAATTATTTGTTGCCATAAAACTGTTTTTTCATTCATTTTAATTAGGTGATAAGTATATCGCAGCCACATATTTTTTGGTTTGTGGGCCGCAGTTTGCCGTTATAATTATTAAAACTTTCTCTTAATACATTTTTAAAACATCGTACAAGAACAGTAGTGTTGAGTCTGATTAGCTGATGTTTGTCTTCTGGTTTTTAGTTATATTTATTTTTTTTATCGATTTATTTGTTTTGTGTTTGTGTAAGGTGGGTTTAAACTTAATGGTATAGAACTAGGTTTAATATTTTAGGTAAACTGGATTAGGGATAAGGGTTTAGATTTAGGTGTTATTTCTGTACTGCTGAGTGCTGTGTTATTACTTTGCCTCATTTACAAATTACTAAGATAAAAAATTCTCTAAAAGTTTCCTATGACAGACAAATTCTGATTAAATTTTTTTTTTTAATTTAAAGTTTGTATTAACCAAATCATAAGTTAAAATCTTCTATATAAAAACTAATTATAGCTACAACACAAAAACCTGACCTTAAAACCTCAGTAAAATATACAACAACTGTGTTTGACGCTTCACTTTTTTAACTTAACGTTTTTATATTTATAAAAGTTTTTTACGCTACTACTGTTTATATTCACAAAAAAAGAGAGCAATACTTTTATTTCAACTCACTTACACAACTATAGTCCTGGAAAAGACGCTAAAAGTTATCCGTGGTGTGCGACTCGATAACCGAAAGATTCTTCGCGCACGAGGTCCTAGTACCGAAAATTTAGATCGTCTTTTTTAGTCGTTAAATAAACAATTCGACTAAATTGTATATGAGTATACATTTTAGAAAATAAAAAAGTAAGTGCGTTTACATTTTGTTGGTTTTCTTTGTTATATATGACTGAATAAAATTTAAATAACGGGTAAGCACGTCACGACTTTTTTAAAAAGTTCTTACTGCCTAGCCAAGTGTTTATCGTATTAGACAGATATTTGATTAAGTTTAAATTATAAGAATATAAGAGTAAAGAAAAAAACAAATTTTATTGTCAATTTTTGTATTACTTACTTAAAAATTTTTTTTTGTAGTTAACTTTTATAGTTTTTTGATTGTTAGTAGTTTTCAAAAAGGTTTGAAAATAACGGGTTGTTTAAGATTTTTTTTGTTTAAAAATACATTAAATTTTTTTTTACATAAGTTTAAATACTCTTCTGTTACTATTGTTAAGAAAAAATTCTATACTTAAGTTCAAACTCTTAGAAAAGATAGCTACTGTTACTTTGCTTGATAGTTTATTTATACTTTTAATAAAAAGCCTTATTTACATTATTTTTTTGGGGATTATCAAAATTATAAATTTTGTTACTGGTGAGAAAGCCTATTCTACATTAATAAATAACAAAACTAGTTTTAATAACTGAATTAGTTATAAATGTTGACCATAAATAAAACGACATAGTTTTACATTTACTACTGCAGTTGATAGGAGTATATTACTTTAGATAAAACTTTTAATCTCACTATTAAAATGAAATTGAATATTAAAATATAGTCTGAAATGGTTAATAGATATACTTAAAAGGGTACCTTTACTAGAAAATTCTATGGATTAAAATTTAACTTTTTTAAGCCACAAACCTATCAAATGCTTATTATAGCTATTTACTAAAGTACTCCATTTTCTTAAACTTAAAAAAACTTTGTGTTGCTAGATTGAGTAGGAGTCCATGACAATTAGTTAAGTTTTACAACATTAAAACCCAGTGGTTGACACATATACAAATAAAAATCACAAGTTAGGTTTGAAACACTAAAAAAGGCTGGACGCATGACAGGTGCTTGCAATGCAGCAGTTAATAGGAGAGCTAAAATGGTGGACAATTTGAGGGTGGAGCTAATTGTTGTTCTGTTCTGATCATTGGTACCCTTGGTTTGAGTTGAGACACATGTAGCTCAATAGTTTTTTTCTACTACTATTATTTTCAAACTTAAGCTATACTTGAGAATCATAAATGATGGCTTCATTTCAAAATAAAACTTTGTTTGTTATCTGGAACATTCAATTTCAACTAAGACTAATTGGTCAATAGATATCGTATATAAATAAGCATAAATATGTTATAACATATTTTGTATAGCATTTTACAGCTGAGTCATTTAACTTTAAAAAGTTAAATGTTTTGTTATTTAAACTAGGCTTACTAAGTTGGTGCTAGAGCCCACCAAATAGTAAGACATTTTAATTTTTTTTTATTTATATTAAAAATTCTTAAAGTTTATATTTTTTTTCTTGAGTTGATAAGCTTTAATAAGTGTTCTATTTTTATTTGAAGAGATTGTTCTTACATTTTGAGATATAACCCATTTAAAATAAAATAAATTTCGTTTTCACCAAGCTCTACTTGCAAAATTTTAAAACACTGATGTAATATTTTTTTTTAATTTAAACAGTATGTTGACTAAACTTTAGCTGAAATATATTAATTAGCTTGAGGAAAAATAGAATTACAGATAATTTTTGTTTTACTCTTATTTTTAGTAACATACCTCAACAATTAAAAAAAAGACTTAAAACAATAGGCTATTCAATGAAATAGCTCTACTTCCAAAGTTATTTTAATTAAAAAAAAAACCTGTAAAAACCTAAATAAAAGACAAAAAAAATCTAACTAAAGGAAAAAACAAACGTTTCTTTAAAAAAAGAAAACTAAATAGCATAAGTTATCAATTTTATTTCATTAAGACAACTTGAATTTTTCTAAGTATATATAACCACTTAGTTGTTAAAAACTTTTATTTCCTTTTGTAGAACTAAAAATGTGCTCTAGGATTATAAAAAAACAGTTACTTGTTTTTGTTTTTAGGTAAGAATGCAAATTTTACTATATTTGTATATGTGTAGACCACTAGGTTTCGATCTTGTAATTTACATCAGAGAGTTTTCAAAACCACGCCTGGTCTGCCACTAGGCCACATCATTCTAGATTGTTTTATTTATGGCATTTAAAAATAGTAAATTAAGTTAGATTGTTCTACAGACTTATACTGATTTTTTTCAATAACAAATAAAAAAAACTTTGCAAAGTCTAAATAATCATTATTGCTTTAAAAAAATTTATATACAATACTTATTTATATAAGATTGACTTTTTTAGTAAATAAAGCTATATTAGTATTTTACTGGTCTTTGATAAAGAAAATGTAAGTATTTAAATAAAATTAGTTTGATACCAAATTATATGATAATAGAAAATAAATGTTTTTTCTATATTAGTTAATTAACTTATCTAAAATAATTATGGTTCTACTAGATTGTTTATGTACTTAGACTATAGTTTTAACATTTTCTCTCATTAGTAATAGAGTTTTAAACATATTTTTTTTGTTTTCATTTATTTTCAGTTTTTAACTAAATTTAATTTCGTCAAAAGTTTAATTGTTTCATAAAAAGTAAAAAAAAACTCTTTAAAATTTTTTAAAGTTTGTTTTGTACTTTATCAAAACCTTAAATAGAACTATGATCCAATTAAAACTTTTAGCTTAAGTAAAACCTGTCTTTAAAAAGCTTAATATTGCCTTAATATTTCAATAAAAAAGGCAAAAACTTAAATATTATACATCAAACTTACTTTGACTGTAGTACTCAACTTAAGCACAGTTTTTCGAAATAAAATAACAACATATAATAATTCTAATAACAAATAACAATTTAAATAACAAAACTTATTCTAGCATAAGTTCAATTAACCTTAGTATATGCATTACTTTGCTAAGCTATCGAATGTTGATGAAAAAATTAGTTTTCTGGAACAAAAGCTTCTTAAACATTCTCAAATCATAGAGGAATTGGAAACTGAGTTTGGAAAAATAAAGTTTTTTCCTATCAAAAGTTCAAATCAGTCAAGAAGACCATTTCTTTTGAAAAACTATGTCAAGGAATCCAAAGGTATTGTTTCACTTGTTTTTGTTTTAACTTATGAGTTCTACAGTGTTTCATTATTTTCAATTCTTAATTATTTTTCCTTAAAAGTATAAATTAAAGTGTTTTTTGTTAAATATTTTGTGGTAGAAACTATTTTATTTTACAAATTTTTGTTAGCAATTATATTACTAGTCAATTAAGCAACAATTTAAGAATTTGTAGCAAATTTTAAAATTAAAAGTTATTCTAGAAAGATTAATAAATTTTCTACTATTTCTATAATTAAAACTATTTTTGTACTGTCACTCATTTTATCTTTAATTTTCAATTAGCTCAAGTAGAAGAGACTGGAAACGATGAATGGGATCTAAACGAAGATTTAAAAGAACAAAGTGAAAAAAATTCAGGTAACTGTTAGACATTGTAATTGTTAATCTATATTTTTCTTTGTTAAAGTATAAGTTTCTACCAGACTTACTTAGTTTTGAAATAAAAATTGGTTTTAAGTAAGTTTAAATGTATTTATATTAAAAAATATTTAAATATTAAATGCATAATTTAAGTGTTTTTAATAATTTTACGTTATAGTTAAAAAACAAACTAATTTATTTCTGTACATTTATAATAGCTTATTTTCTCATTATTTGCTGTTAGAAGTAAATAGTTCAAAACTGAATAAAAACCTTGCAGGACATTGAGATTTTTTGTATTAAGATAACTAAAATAATAACTTTTTTTCACTTAACTAAATACTTTTATGACTCGCAGCATCATACAGTTTCGTTACTGGCCAATCTAAAGTTGATAACAAATTTGAACCGGGTAAAAGTTTTTTGTCTTCCTGTTTCACTCCTGTAGTTGAGAAAGGTTTGAAAAAGCCTGGTCAAGGCGAACCAGCAAGCAACTCAGCTCTATTGCAAGTAAAACATAACGAGCATAGAAATTTGAAAAAGTGGCAAGCGGACATTTTGAACGACTTTTACAGCAACATGCCATCTCGGTTACCCACAGATGAAGACATCAAAAAGTTGAGTAACAGATTAAAACGGACTGAAAAGTCTATAAAAAGTTGGTTTTATAACCAAAAGCAAACGGTAGGTACTGAAAACAAGACCCAGTGTAAAGTAATGAACCGAGATCACAGGAAATTTCTTGAATGGTTTTTCAAATCGAACCAGAGGCCAACAAGGGACGAAATTGAAGTACTGAGCAGTCACTTGAAACTAAACGTTTTGAAAATAATCAGCTGGTTCGCCCGCAGACGCACTAAAGCGAACAAAGATTTGATGAAGAGTGATTCGACGTCACTGAAGAAAATGAACCGTGTGATAAAGAAAGGGATGAAGTTTACTCCACGCGAGCAAGAGGTTTTGGAGGCGGAGTATAAAAAATGCAAGTACCCGAGCTCGGAGGAGAAGGCGAGGATCGGCAAAGATCTTAATTGTGACGCGTTTAGAGTTTACACTTGGTTTAACAACCGCAGAAAAGGAAACAGAGGTAAAGGGGAAAAAACGAGCTTACGTCCGAACAAAAACCAACATAAAGGCAACAGCAGTACAGAACTTTCAGTGTCAGACAACCAATGTTTTGAACAAAGTGCAGATGATGTAGTCTCAAATCATCAATTAAACTTAGACGTTGGTGACATGATTTCACTACCGCATCAACACACTAGCGTTAGCAACAGTGTATGCAACCATAATTTAGGTCTCCTTGGTGAAGAAAATGACTCATGCTCATCACAAAGAAGTTGTGAAAGTAAGAAAAGTTTTAATTGGAACAATGAAACTTTAAACTACGTTGATCCGATTATAAAAACTCAACTAGACAATCCTCTGTTTGAGTACAACAATGAAGATTTGGAGGGTCTGATCAGAGACACATCGCTTTTTCCTGAGATTTTCAATGATTCCAGTAGCTCACTTTTAGTCGAAAAACATGACTACGTTGATCCGATTGCAGAAACTCAATTAGAAAACCCTCTGTTTGAGTACAACAATGAAGATTTAGATGATCTGATCGGAGACACATCACTTTTTCCTGAGATTTTCAATGATTCCAGTAGCTCACTTTTAGTCGAAAAACATGACTAAATTTACAACATAAACTTGAACTTAATGTAGTATATTTTGTTTGCAATATTAATTATATAAAATTTATTTAGGATAAACAGCTGGAAGTTTTACTTTGTCTAGACTAACATAAAACATAAATATCATTCTTTAAAAAAATGATTCTTGTTGCAAATTTGAAAACTATATGCAGTATACTAACTTTCTACATCTCTTTAACTGAATTTTAGTTTCCTAGTTTTTTTAAGTTAACTTAAAAAACTAATTTTGATAAATTAAAACACAAGCTTTATTTCAAGCTTTATTTTTTTGTAAAATTTTTATATTTTATGTAAGTACAAAAATGTTCTATTTTTTGGACCAACTCTTTTTAATTACTGCAATTAATAATAAAGTTTAATATTTAAACAACAAAAATTTTTCACAGTACTCTTTTTTGTTAACTAACATGTTTCTGTGTGTCGAGCAAGTTAGCCGAGTTTAATAAAAAGTACGAATAGAAAATAAAGTAAGTACATATGTCTTTTAACTAAAATTAAGTCATAATTATAGATTAATAGTGAATATTAGGTACACTATACGTTGTTAAACATGTTTTGAAAAATGTGTTTGATAAATAAAGAAAAAGTAGAGTGAAAATTTGTCTTTTTTTATGTATTCCAGTGAACTTGTTTTGCTAGGATTTTTATCAACAGATAATTAAAGTGAAAGTTAGAATATTTGATCAATATTCTATGTATTCAAATGTCTATAATTAAATTTATCTTTCCAAGTAATATTATTAAGATTGTTTACAATAAACGTTAAAGTTTTCATAAAAAGTTTTTAGCTTTAATAACAAGTTAAAAAAGTAAGCTGAATTTAATACTCACCTAGTTTAATCATAAACGAGTGTTTCACAAATGATGTGATAGAAAGGTATAACTGAAAAACTACGATTTTTAAGATAAACATATAAACATGAAATTTGTTCATATAATTGTTTTCTTTTCAAGTTTTACTGCATAGAAATCGTTACAAGCTTGTTAAGCATTTGAATTTAATTTGAAAAAAGCTAATAAAATATAACAAAATTTGTCATTTTGGCATGACTATAGCTTAGTACAAAAAAAAATTTATTTGTTTTACAAAGAAAGTGATCTACTGGATTCACACATTTAGATTCGAATCTTTTCTCAGCTAAAATCCGGCTGATGCGGATCTAGATCACTTTGCTAACTTTCAAAATATCTAACAGCTATAACAGGGGTGGGCAACTAGAGAAGTCGACGGGCGAGGTTTAATAAAAACGCCTTTTGAGGGCAAATTAAAAAATGAACTCCTTGAGCGCGTAATTTGGAAAAGTCAAACAACAATATTATTTCAATTATATAAACACCAAACTTATATAAAATAATTATTTGGCAACCTGTATGCGAAAATTTAAACAGTACTATTGAAAGCTTGTTGTAATAGAATTTTAATTTGGTTCAATTTTAATTTAGTACTTAAATTGACAATTCAAGTTCCAACAATTCAAATTCTGACTTTCGACTAATGAATTCTTTACAAATGGTTGTAAGCCCAAGATTGAAAATAAATATAAAATAAATAAAAAACAAAGCTGATGTAGGTCTTACTAAGAAAATTATGAAAGTGAAAATAAAGTTTTTTTAAAGATTAAAATTACTAAAATTTATAGAATTAGAGTCGTCCGAATTTGAATAGTCATGCACTCATTTAAATTATGTCGTGCAACAGACGTTCCTGTTTGACAGCTCGCTAGTTGCACATCCCTAATTTATGATAATGTTTTGTAATTACGATACAAAAGTATGTTATACATATCTGGTTTATCGATATTCGATATTATGCCAACCCGGATGTTGGCCCATCCGCTGTCGCAAGCCGATTTTGCCTTCATTGTGATGTTGATAATTTGTGATTGTTATTTTACAACTGTTAAGTTGTTTATTTTTACCTTATCTTAAAATTTGTGGGTTTTAACGCATTTATAGTCAATTTGATTGAGTAAGTTTGTACTACCGGCTGGTAATCAAATAGAGTAACACAAGCGTTATTATTATCAAATAGTAAGCAATCTGAAACTAAAAAGTATCACAACTTGTTCTAAAATGAAAAAAAAAAGAAAACGATTTAAATCCGCAATATTAGAAAGTTAACTGTGTATGATTATCATAAATACTACAGTACACAATAAGGTATCTAACTTTGACGTATCAAAGCATAGTTTTTCCAGAATAACCTTCGGCGCTAAATAAAAAAATGACACTGAAATTGAATATAAACTTACCTGTATAATTGTGCGCCGTCTGGTCCGGTAACTTCCTGAACTCCGCCTGGAAGGAGGCAAAAAACCACGCAGTTCTTGGAAAGAAGCTTTGTACAAAGTCAAAATGAACAAGTTAAGTTTTCTGTTAAATAAAATGTTTTTAAAGTTTTATCAAATGTTGTTGTGTTAGTTGATATATTCTTTTGTTGTTACAGTTTGTTAAAATTTAAACAACACACAACAAATATTTTAATCTATAAGATAAGTTTCAAAAGTTCAGCTATTTTAATTAAAAGTACTTAAAGGTTTTCAAAATTTTAAGATGACATCTAAATTTTTTATTTTATAGTTTAATATAGAAAATAATTAATAATCATAACGTTGAATACAGTCAGAAAAGTCAGTACAAACATCGACACAAAAAGCTGAAATGCAGTTAATCCAATCAAAATAGATATTTTAGTGATTTACTCAATATACAGCTTAGTTATTAGTAACTGTTAGATTTCTTGAAACTTTAGGTAATTAGTTATCTGTGAATTGAACCCTTGAGTTTCAAAATTTAAAGATTGTTTACTTTAATAATTTTATAACTTGAACTAATTTGTTTCCACAAAAAAAAGCATTTTATAGGTGATTGTAAATTTTAACAAAAATTTAAATAGGTTTTAATAATAAAAAAAAACTACCAAAATTTTTCAAAAAAAATAAAATGTAGTTTTTCAGCTTAAAATAATTAGATTTGCAGCTACTTCGATTTCAACTATATATATATATATATATATATATATATATTCAAATAACACATATTTTTTTCCTATTTTACTAGATGTTGCTTTTATTTAATACATTTGCAAAAGATAAATTTTTAAATTATAACTTTTGTTGTTTGCCTTTTATTTACTTAAAAAAGTAAAGTTCACTTAAAAAATGTATTATTAGTATCTTTAATTAGTTATTACTTTTATTTAAGCTAAGATTTTACACTGATATTAAAACTTAATTCATGTTTAGTTCTAACTTCACATGACTTAGTAGCCTGACTATTAAAAACTTATTAATATTAAAACGATTGGAAGAAAATAAAAACTACTTGTAGAGACTAGAGCTAATCTTGATGATTACTTGACTTTCAAACAAACATAAAGTACAATAATTTTCAGGCTTTCACTAAACATATAAAGTAGAAGAAGAATGGAATCACTGGTACATTAATTGACGAAAATTAAACAAACTTAAACATTGTGACTAGAAAATCAAACCAAAAGTAATACATAGTAAGATAAAACTAAACTTTTTGTTTTCTAAGTTTAAAAGTTTTTATAGCAACAAAATACGCTTTAATTTGTCAAAAAGCGTTGGTAATTCAAGTATGAATTGAGAATCTTCAAAAACTTTTTGCTATAAAAACTTTTTTCATCAATTCTTTTTAGTTCAGAGTCAAAATGCACTTTTTTTTTGAAAACCAAAATCCAATTTATGTGACTAAAATTAGTATTAGTATTAGAGTGAAAGGAGTTTTAAATTTGTTTCAAAAATATCAAACAAAACTAGTAATTTTTTAATGTAAACTAAACATTTAGATAGTTTTACACAGTAATAAAACTATTATAATTCCCAACAAAGAAAAATACAGCCATAAAATTCGAAAATATATGTACTTATTAATAAAAAGTAAAACAATAATTTTTTTGTAAAGTTTATAATTTTTATGGTGACAGAAAATCATATCATTCAAATCAGTGAATTAATTAAAGCATAAAAAACTTTTATCCTGGACATGACATTAAATTGTATCCTGGTGTATGACTCGATAACCGAAAGCTTTTTCGTAAAACAGGTCCTTGGACCTAACTTTTAAGTTTTTTTTTATTTCAATAAACAGTATACATATTATTACTTTGGATGTTGAAGAAAACTAGCTCTAGGTAGAAAAAAATACTAAAACATTGGTTGAAGATGCTGCTTTGTATTTTTGTATATAAAAATTAATAACTACCACTTCAAAACTATAAAATGTGCTGCTTTTATATGAGTACGATTTCATTATTTACTATGTAAGTTGCTGCATTATTTTTAAATTGGGGTTTATTAAAATAAATAAATAAATATGTTCACTTAGTTTCTTTCGTTTAAGCAATAGTTACTGCTGATTACGCATATAAAAAAGAAAATAGTATGTAATAATAAAACCTTATATTGAATAACTTATTAATAAGTTTCTGTCGTTGCAAGTTAAAACTACGTTTTGAATTTTAAAATATTAACGAATGATTGCACTACTAAAGGAAGTATACTGTACTTAGTGTTTAGATGCAGTTATCTACCAACGTTAATTTTAAAAATTAACGGCTTCAATAAAAATCTAAGTTTTGTTAACTATTAAACTTGATAGTATTAATTACAAGCTGATTTATGTAAGTTGCTTCTAATTTTTTTTGTTATCAAAACGAGTCTAATTTAAGTTATACAAAAATGAATTGACATTTTTTGAATATGTTTTACCACAACTTGTTAAGGACAGCCAAAGTAACAATATGAATTAACTACATTTAAAAGGTTAGTAAACAAAAGTACAAAAATGTTCCGAAAATTACCTAATTTAGTAATAAAGTATAAACTTAACTTGTTAACTAACAAAACGTAAGTTAGCAAAAAATTATGTTCTAAATCTTATTGCTACTTATAAAATGTAACCAAAAGTAAATTATAAACAGTTTTAGTCTAATTAGTACCAACAATGAATACTCTGTTTGTTAAATAAATTAGTAACTTTAAAATAAATTAAATTCGTACTTTGTAGTGCATTTTTATCAAGTATTATAAAAAGTTTTATTTTTAATAGCTAAGTAATATACAAACATTATTAAACTATTCAGGTCTTTTATTTGCAGCTATTTTAACCTTTTATTAAAGATATATCATACAGATAGTTTCGTTATCTAGCACAAACATGTTTATTGGTAAAAAGATTAAACAAAAATTTATACAAAAATAATATTTAATAGCTTTAGTACAAATAAAATTTCCCAAAACGATTAAGTCTGAAATTATCAACTATTATAATCATAATAAAAAGATTAATATGATAATGTCTCTCATATATTTAAATAATCAATTTTTCCAATATTTATCAATGGTAATTAAGATTGCGGACATAATAGTGTTATGCTTTCTCACGTATTAAAACTTTAAAAGATTGATTATTTTTAGTACTAACATGAGCCTTTTCAAGTTTTGATACTGTTGTAAATTTTTATTGGTGATAGCTACATTTTTTTTATCGTATATTTTTAACTAAATCAATAGAAAAATGTATATGTCTATAAGAAGTCGAATTTTATAGATACAAAAAGTTTAGCATTGTTAAAAAATTCTTTATTTTTGAGAAAAAGCATTTTAAGAGCAAAGAAGTTATTCAAGTAGTTAACAGTGATTGAGAAAATTATTTACTTAATACACAAAAGTTGATATGTGCTTCAGTTATCTATAGTTTTTGTTGAGTAGAATTTTATTTTAGTTTTTACTTCTACATGTACAAAAGGTTTTTGAACTAGAAAAGGTTTCTTCGCTTATACTCCTAAATTTTTGTAAATAAAGTAATTTTTTACGTAAACACTTTTTTGAGCTAAATATAGTAATTTATAAACAAGTGTATGTACACACTTTAGCTTGTAACCACAAACAGTCGTACGATAAACATCTCATTCAAGTTGAGTAGAACAAAAAATATGCAAATAAGTTAGTTCAGTTTGAACAAACATTTAAGTCTGTTTTATTATGGAGTTCATTTGATATTTTCACTATGGCTTGTCATTTTTACTTTAAATAAAAGAACATATTACTTTTAAAGGTTAATCTAGTACTGAAGCACAGTTTTATTTTTAAACAACTTTATTTTCTTAAGGTAAAACTTTAGAAGATAAACCAAGTAACTGTTTTAAAGATAACTACAGTTTTAAATAAATACATAATTTGTATTACTAACAATTTACTGTAGTAATAAAAGACTTTGATACTTTATAAGATATACCTATTAATCAAAACTGTAAGTTTAACTAAACTTTTACCGACTTAATGAATACATGTTTCAAACAGTTTATGATTTTTGACAATTTAAAAACTTTTTTTCTACAAAAACTATTTTTTTCATACACAATATAATTAAAATACTATGTGATAGTTTAATTTTGTATATTTGTTTTTTTTCTTCGTTTTTTTATACTTAATAGACTTTTTTGCTTAAACTTTCCTAATAAAAGTACAAAACATCAAAGCTAAATTTAAGATGATTGAACTTTAATCTAGTCATTTATACTTTAATTAACCTATTTTTAGATAATTAAACTCACGATTACAAACTTTTATCTAGCAAAATAAAATAAAAGTAAGTTGTTATCAACAATTTATCTATAAAAACAATATCCGTTGTAGCCTAATCGCAACGATTAGCTTCCTATTTGTGTGAAAATTTGCGCACAAAACTCGTTGTATAACCAATAACAAGTAGTCAAGGTTGTCAAATTGTTTTTAACGTTTTAACTGGTAAACAGGTATAAACTCAATTAAACTTCACTTGAAAGTTATCTCATTATCAGTTTATTTCATAAAAGTTACTTTTGTGGTTACTTTTATGCATGATAATGTAGTGTTATTTTGTTTTTGTCTTGTTAAAAAAGTTGTATGTATGATATATATGAAACTAAATCAGCTATTAAAATTTTTACTTGTATAGACTATCAAAGCTACAGTTGCAAACTTATCAAATAACTGAAAACATTCGAACTTTGTATGCACTAAGGTCAACATTTTTTTGATGTTTACTTTTTGTTGGTGAGAAATTTTTCTTTTGTAAGTTTTACTTCCTATTCATTATTTGTGTAGACTAATTTTGTTTGTCAGTGGTTTAAGTCTCCTTTTCAACTTTAACCGACTAAACACACCAATACTACGCACTACTTTTGTTTTTCCAATAAATTATAGTAGACTTATTCTAATTATTTTATTATTATCAGTTGCTTGTATGCTAATACACAATTTTATGCTGTAAAAGATTTGTGGTGTAACAGGGTAATTTTACTTTACTACTTCAAGTTTTTTATTTTAATAAATTTGGTCAATTTTTTGTTTTGTTTAATTATTATACTTCGTTTAAAGTTGATAAAATTACAGTTGTTAAATACAAGTTTTCATAAATACGAGTTTCAATTAGCTTGTACCAAACTACAAACGTTTGAGCATATAAAGGATAATATCGTACGACTATTTTTCTCATTACTTATGTTTAAAGTAGATGTTTAATAAAAACTCAATTTAAAGATTTTTATTAAAGTTTCAGTTTACTTTCTTACTAAATCATTTAAAACATTCAAATAAATAAAGAAACGATATATAGGTTTTACAATAGTTTAAAGTAGAATCCGATAGTTTGTAATCTATTCAAATCTTCAACGATATATTGAATTCGTGTCTAAAGATAGTTTAGTTTAGTTTTTATTTGCTAATTTAAGTCATTGTTAAAGTTCAAAAAATTGTTGTTTTAAACTTAGCGTAATGTTAAAAGTTCCTATAAAATATATTGAATTTTTTTTTGTAAAGAAAGTCAAAAAACTTAAATTGTGTATATAGTTTTATAAAATTCTGATTTTCAACTTTAGTATTGAAAGAAAAACTTTAATGCGTCAATTTAAAGAATAAAGTTTCTAAAAGTATAATTATACATGAGAATATTTAAAACGCCTTAATGTAAGTGCTCAAACACTACTAATTGCACTCATAAACTCCCATGCATGATGATAGTCTAAAAAAGTTCAAAGAGTGTATTAAATTTTTCCAAAACTATATCTCGTTGTTTAACAAACTTCCTTACTAAGCAGCCGCCGCGGATGCCAGTAAAACTTCTAATCTGACTTCTGATCTGCATCTATATTACCATCTCCATCTCGGGCTGCCTACCAGCTTTCTTTTGTTTACGGTATTAAGTCGCTTTCTCCCACCCATTATTACGTCACTGCCGAGAAAATTCCGCTCGCTAATGCTGTGCGTAAAATCAATGAAAAAAAAGTTACAAGTTTTTTACTACAGCGTCAAGCTGGGAGTGCGAGTTTTAGTTTTGAGCAGAATTGTTTGCAAGTGTTAAATTATTGATCAGGTGTTTGACAGAACTGTTATGGGGTTGTTTACATTATGGATAATTTTTTCTTATATTTTCATTAGTATTTTTTCACGAGTAAAGTTGCCAAAAGATAATTTTTTCTTAGGGTTTTTGTTTAAAAGTGAGTAATAACTAGCTAAGCAAACTTGAAATAGTTTATGTATAAAGGCTCCCAAGCTGTTTATACTATGAAGTTTTGGTATTAATTTTAAATTTTGTTATCAATATCTAAAATTTAAATTAATTTAAATATTATTAACACTAACATTTTTTAATGTTTTTTTTTTAACAATATAACTTGATTTAAATCTAGAATAATTTCCATAAAGCTGGCTGCGTAGTGTTTTCTAAGTTGGCATGTATAAAGCTGTTTTTTAATTTAAAATAAAGTATTTAAAAGCTATGCAGTTTGATTATAAAATTTAAAGTTATTCTTAATTAGAACACGACCAAAGTAATCTGTTTTATTGGGTAATTTGGTACAGGAGTTTTGTAAAAGTTTAATCACCTCTTAAGTAAACATTGTTTTATTGCCATTAAACTTAATGACATCCTTACTTTTTCTTAAGTAGTTTGACTCTCATTAAAGATAAAAATTAGGCAAGTGTTTTTTAAACTTTTTTTTAATCGTTTATCAAGATTAGCTTAGTTTTATCTTTTTTTCAATTAGCTGGAGAGAGCTTTGTTATTAGTACAACAATCGAAGTGTTTTATAAAAACTTTTTAATATAATTTTTTTAGTTTTTGTTTCAATTTAAAATACTTTTAAATTTTAATAAAGTTGATTAACTGTGTTATATAAACAGCTTTTAGATTTCATATCAAAGTTTAGGTATTTTTTAATTAGTAGAAAAAGTTTTAATGCCAAATTACTTAGAATTCGAGTTTTATTTCGTTAATTTTTACCGTCATACCTGTACAATAAAGCTAAATAATATAGTTTTATTTTAAAAAGATTTTTACAATTAACTACTTTAAAACATACTTTTGAAAATCAAAATTTAGTTCTAAACGATATGAAAAAACTAGTTTTAGCAATTTTTTATTTAAAAACTGTAAACTAGTTAATAAAATTAACTATTTTATAATGTTTGTATAGAATATTCTCATTTTCCTATATATAGTTTTAGCATCTAAAGCACTTTTACAAACTACATTTATTTGTGCAACTACGTATTAGTCAACATACTTTTAAAGCAAAATGTTTTGAATAAAAAACTTTCAACTGCAACATTAGCAACTAACTGAAACACTTTTTCTACTTTTAGGTATTTTCCAACATTTTTCTCTACAAAGTTTTTCTTAATTTAAAAGATTACGTAGTTTTATGTCAATTTAACTGTTTGACATCGACTTACAACGAAGTTTGTTTGTTGCATTTTTGTATGGTACGATTTTCATGTAAAAACTTCTTTCTAGTCGCGGTGGACAAAAGTAAACTTTCTAAATCGTTTTGATAAATAAAAAATAAATTAAATTTGCAAAACTATTATACTAATATTTCGGGCTACTTGTTTGCCTTTTTCAACTTTATTTTCAGTTATAACAGAAAGCTTTAGATATGTTTTAATAAATTAAAGTATAGTTAGACAATATTTAAATTTAGATTAAATGTAGAAACAATATTTTTTAGGTATATAACAAAACAAAAAGTAAAAACAAATAGTGCATCATTACCAACAAATGACCTCTAACAAAAAAATTTCGTTCAGGGGGTTTTCCCTCATAATCGTCCTCTCCATCCTCCCTTTCTCCCGTCAATTCTGCAACCTGACAAACCTGCCACCGGAGGGCCAGATGTCGCCATGCCAACTCACCACTTCCAAGGGATTCCCCTTCGAGCGCCACCGAGTGGTCACCGACGACGGTTACGTCATCACAATGCACCGGTTGCCTGGCAACAGCAGGAAGAGAAGGAGGAGAAAAATCCCCGTTCTGCTGATGCACGGTTTGATGCTGAGCTCTTCGGTGTGGCTGCTGGACAGCAAAAAGGAGAATTTGGCTTTTAAGCTCCACGACCAGGGCTTCGACGTGTGGGTGGGAAACCACCGTGGCAACGAGTTTGGAAGGGCCCACGTCACCCTCGACCCGGACAAGGACGCGGAAAAGTTCTGGGACTTCAGCTTTGACGAGATGGGCGAATTCGACGTGCCGGCCCTGGTCGACCACGTTTTGAAGGTGACCAAAAGCAAAAAGGTCAGTTTCGTCGGCCACAGCCAGGGGTGCGTGGTTCTCCTCTCGGCCGCCATCCAGCGACCGGGTTTCGGCGGGAAAATCAGCGAGGCGTACTTTCTGGGCCCGGCGGCGTACGTGGCCCACACGAGGTCGTCGCTGGCCAACATGGGCTGCTTCGTGCGGTGGGTGGCCAGGTACGTGTACCCCGACGAGTTCAAGGGCGACGTTCTGCAGTACGTCGGCTCCTACTGCTCTCATTGGCTGTTCAGCGGCATTTGCTCGCATCTGATTGGTAACGCAGCCGGCTTCAGCAGGTTTTTTTTCGTTGGTTGATTTTTATATGGCTTTCGTTGGCTGTAAAGAATAGTGTTTTGTATACAAACAATATGAATTATTAAATTTATATTGTTGTAAATTTATATAACTTTGTGAAACAGTATAAGCTTAGTTGCAAAAAGTTATAAACTGGTGCGTCACTTTTTTAGTTTTCCTGTAAACTGGTCAGAGTTTGTAAAAAGTTAGTAAAGTATATTATCTGTAGCAAAAACTTCAAAGTCATACTTAGGAACACGTCCTTTTTTTTTTATATAATTGTTTTTTTTAGATTGTATAAATAGGTATTTAAACCATGATAAGAAATCAACCTACTAAAATTAACTATGTTTTTAGACACAGATATGTTTTAGACATTTAATTAAAAAAATATCTTTGAAGCTTATATTAGGATTTTTTTCAACTATTTAAGTATGTATTTAGTAAGCTTATACAAACGTATGTAATTTAGCACTGCACTTGTTTTTCAAAAAAAAAAAACAACTTACTATTTCAGATACGGTCACAATTCTGATAAGTTGTCGGTTTTCCTGCAGCAGTACTTCAGGCCCACGTCGTCGCGAAACATCGACCACTGGATGCAGATGTTCAAGGAGCAGCGGAGCGGAACGCGCGCCAAAATGCACTTTTACGATTTCGGCGCGAAAACCAACGCGCTCCGCTGCAACCGGACCGAGCCGCCCGAATACGACTTTTCCAAGTTCGACGTTCCCACCCACTTTTACTGCGGGACCAGGGACCACATGGTGCCGGTGAGGGACTGCATGAAACAGGTCAGATCGGTTAACGGGACTTTTCAATCTGTTTGTTTTAAACATAGAACAATAATAATTTTTAGCAGTCTAACAAGCAAAATGTGTTTTAATTTCAAACATGAAATACTGTAATAATATCAAGTAAAGCTAATTTATACAACTAAGTAAATTTTACAAAAAAGTTTTTTTTTAACAACAAAACAGCAGTTTCATACCAAACATTATATATATTTTAATATTTTACACAAAGTTTTTTTTCAACAAATTAGCAGTTTCATGAGCTTATAATAAATATAACACATTTTTCAACGAACGCAGGTGAGATCGGTCAACGGGAGTTACGTGAGGAGCGTGAAAAGGGTGAACGGGTTCAGCCACGCCGACTTCGTGTACGGGAACACCTCGAAGGGGCCGGTGTACAGGGACGTGGTGAGGAAGCTGAGGAGGAGGCGCGAGAGGAGGAAGGAGGGAAAAACGGTGGAGGTCGTCAAGCGGCTCAAGTGAACACGAACCGTGGAAGTGTCTTATTGAAATTCAAGGTGTTTCCCAAAAATTTGCTGGGTCAGCCACAAAAAAAAAAAACTTGTTTGGTGTTATTTTTGATTTTATTTATAAAAATTTTACTTTTAGTTAGTTTTTAGCATGTTTGGGTAAGGTGGGCTAGGCTTAAGGGTATAAATAAAAAAAAAAAAAATAAAAAAGCTGACTAAGCGAGTATTAGGTAACGCACCTTTAATTAAACATCGTACCCCCACTGTAGAAGGGGATTGTGGTTTTTGTTTAAATTAGTTAAAAGATAATAAATTGTAGTCTTGTTGTAGTGTGAGAAATAATAAGATGCTTCTAAGTGTTTGTAAAACTGGTAAAAATGCTGAGTTTCTGCTAATCAAGTCACTGCCATCTAACATTGATTTTTTTGATTTAGTTTGTCGGCATAGTTTTGTGAAAATTCATGTTTGATTTTAAAATGATGTAACACGTGCGAGACTAAGTTCAAAAACGTTATTTTTCTTATTCTTGATCTTCTTTTTTTGTGAATATTTACGCGTATTTTATTGTTATAGTTGTATTTATGTATATTTACAGTTGTAAAACTTAAAAGTATAAAGTAGATAAAAGTATTCTATTGTTTGAAAGTACATAAATTAATTCTAACGTTTGTGATCACAATAAATTTTACAAAAAAACTTAATACGCCTTACTTTACTATCCTGAGAAATCTTTTTAACACATTAGTACTATTTATTTTTAATTTTTAGATATTCTAACTTAGATGTCATGTTCTGTTTCGCTTTTCTATTCATGTATGCTTTTTTATGTACTTTCTTATGTTTCTAAGAGTAGAAGTTTTTGATTTTATAAATAGGACTTTTTTGTTTTATAGCTCAAAATAGTTAAAAAAATATATGGTTGGTAGCTAAATGTAAGTTTGTCTAAAGTATTTTTCATTGTTATTTACTTTACAGTATTAAATAGACTCTAAAGCTAAAGTATTATTTGTTTGTAATGAAATAAACAAAAATTATACTTAAAAAAAAAAAATATGTTGTAACAAAATACATTATTTTATATTTTATTTGCTTGTTTTAGTTAAAAAAATACTTGAGTATAATCAATTATATAAGAAACATATTTTTAACTTTTTGAAACAAGCGAATTAAGCTTAAAATTTTGATGTTTTATAATAAGTATAGACTTCCATTAACTAGCCTAAAGTTTAGAAAGTTTAGGTATTGTGTATAGATATTAAAAAACAATTTGTAAACAATGATGTATTATGTAGTTAAGTTTTAGTTTTGGCAGATACTGTACTTAACCTAATTAGTAAAACGACCTAATGATAGTGTTATTGAAAATAAAGTATTTAGCCAGACAGTTTTGTTATTTAAACCGTTTTGAATAAATAAAGTAACTTGATGTTTAAAAAATGTTTACTAGTTTTCAAACGAATCGTTTTCAACTCATACAAATACAAAACTAAATACATTAGATAGAATAAGACAAGTTAAAAAGGTTGTTAAAATTTAGTTATTTAATAATTAAAGCTATTTTCTTAAAGTTTATAATATAAACTACAGTTTTTATCTTTTCCTTGATTATTATAAATGTTGTAAAACTAGTTAGTGAAAAATCACACAAAAGTTTTTTTTTTCATATCTGCGTACAAATTTAAAAAATTGAGTAAACTATTGATAATAACGTTTTACTTTAAAGCAATTGATTATGTATAAGTAGCTTATTTTTAGTACATAAAAACTTTACTTAGCTGATTTTTTTAGTAAATAGTTTTGTTTATAAGATTTAATTTTACTACGTAGCTAGAAAACACAGAGAAATAATAAGCACTAACGTATTATTACAAAAAAAAAACTATCAGAAAGAACTTTGTAAGTTATAAGAACCGTTTTTATCTTAGGTTGTTTAGATAAATAAATTTTATGTTTATTATAAAACAGCTTAAGAAAGCAATGAAATTCTCTGGAATTCAAAGTACTTTGGAATTTTATTTCAGATATTAAAAGTTTCAAAAGATAAAAATATCTTGTATTCGTACTTCACTCATTTCAAAGATATACGAACGTAACAAATTAACTAACTTGAAGTTAAACATATATCTTTTTAAATAAAAAATTAAAAGAAAAAATATCAAGATAGTTTTAAAATGCTAAGAACTCAAATATTTAAATTATAGTCATATAAAGTTTTTTATATTGTTAATTAGACTACGAAGTTTCTACTATAATTCTTGTAATCACCATAAAAAGTGTATTTGGATATTTATTATTTATTTAATATTATTATATTATTATATATATTATATTATTTATTTGGATAAAGGATATTTATTTGCAGAGAATAAATTTTAATACTAAATACTTTTTCTTGAGCGTTTATTAAACTAACCTAGCAGTATTAAGCAATACGTTTATAAGTTTAAATTTATTACTGGTAAAACTAAATATTAAGCACAAAAATATTTAACTTTTTTTATTATCGTAATTTGTATGAATACTTTGCATATATAAAAAATGAAATAATTATTGTATACAAGTTTTGAACAAAGTTATTGAATTTTTAAAACAGAGTAAGAAATAAGCAAGTTAATAAAAAAAAAAAACACTAAGAAAATATTTAAAAGAACAGTATCTGTTATACTACAAAACTTTGTTTAACATAAGTTGTAGTCAAATTATAACTACGTTACTTTAAACTAAATTTGAATTAAAACTATTTATTCTAATGTATTTCTCGCATTTAAAAAAAATGTAAGTATTTTTAAAATATAAGATAAAAGGTAAAAGAAAAATATGTAAACTCATTTAATTCAAACATACATAAACTATACGTATCTGTAAACAAAAAAATAACGTGACAATACTCACAAATGATATTACACAGAAAACCACCTACGTAGTGTTTAAACAACTCTATCAACATGTCAAGACCGTAGTTTCAATTTTGCGCACAAAAATTTGTTTGTTTTGTAAAGTCTGACCGTCACAAGTTAAAAGTATACTAAATGTGACATTCTATAACTTAGGATTTTGCTTTCTTTTAAGAAAAGACACATGACAACTTGTTTGCAGGAAAGTAAGCAAATAAAATTTACTAGATTAAGAAAACTCAGACTATGGCAAACTTCATTCACACTGTGTAAATAAAACTCTTAACACAGGTGGTTTGGATCACCTCTTTTTTAGTAAAGGAATTTAGCAACATTTGGGTTAAAAGTGAGTTTAAATCTTCAAGCGTTACACCGGGAATTCCAACTGTGATGTAAGTAAGTTTGCAATCTCCAAATGTCGGACAAAAATAAATTTTTGATTAATTTTGACGTTGAAGACAGTTCTAATATTTCGTTAGTTGCTGAACATTTTTTAGAGTTGTCTATCATTCAAAATATTTTTTACTTTGTTGTTAAAAAGTCTTACTTTGTTGTTAGTTCCACTAAACTTCGTTCGATTCTTTGAATAACAATTAAAGTGGCAACATTTTTATATAAAAAAGCTAATATTATGTTTTTTTTTAATTTTTACACGATTAAAGTAACAAAAGTCTTTTTGTAAAATTATAGAAATAAAAGTTTCCCAAAATTTTTCGAATAATGTTTATTAAAGTTTAAAAGTTGTTTTCATTGTAACTGATTTGCTTTATATTTTGAAACTTACCACAAAAAATTCTGCGATCCCCAAAATGATAATTTTTGATAGCAACTTACCATGTATAAAAAAAACTACTTTAAACTTACAATTTTTGTTTTACAAGTTTCTGAAGTTTTTTTAACTACGATAAATGAAGAAAATTTTTTGAGAACTTTGAAAGACGTATTTGAAATAAATGCAGACAGAAAAACAAACAATTTCGTCACAGCCCGACTTTTGTCAGCAGATATAAGGTATGGTTAAAAAGAGGGCTTTTGAATGAAGTGTTTATGAAACAAACAAAAGTATAAAACACTTGTACTATAGTTTTCATATATTAATTAAACGAAATATAAGTAAATAGACATTTTAAGTTAATAAACATTTTACTCAAAATTGTTTTTTGAATTCATGACTGTCATGAAAAATTTTTGATATCATTTAATCAGTTTGTTAAAGCATAATAATACTTGTAGATGTTTTCATTTTAGTTTTGAACTAAAACAAGAAAGCTAAACCTGGTTAAAAACATTATTTTTATTGCATAGTATTATAAAAGAAGTAGCTGGTTTATTTGTTTGAATTAATCTTGCAATTAAATACATCATGATTTATAAAATTTCTTAAAGTTTATGTATTGTAATAAGTTAATATTATTGTTCTTATAAACTTTAAAAGCAAAATTTTACGTAGGAAAATTCACATTTAATTTTAAAAGTTTGAAACCGTTTAAGTTTAAAAATATATATTAACCAACATATTACATTATATTGTTTTAATATTTCATAAAGCTAATAAATTAGGAAGTTTTTATAATTTATTTTCCTAACATTTATCACTCAGGAAAATTTTTTGTTTAGTTTTTAAAAAAGTTATAAAAATCTATTCCAGGGTTAAGCAACCTTTGAAAATTTAATCAAAATAGTTATTTTGCAGCAAAATTTTCAATCATTTTAATATAAAGTTTAATTAAATATAAAAACGTGTAAAAAATTCGAATTTTAATCTTTTTCATTCTAAGTCTAGTTCGTATCTTTATGGTATTATTAACTTTATGGCTAGACCGAGTAAAAAAAGATCAATCATGTTTTTAATCGGTGCTGCTAAACAATTAACATAAAAATAGTTCTATATTTAAATTATGTATATGTATATACCACAAATGTTTTTGTGTTAAAACTTTATTCCGACTAACGGCATTTCACTGCTAAGAACAGATCTACGGAGTCTACAAAATATTAACACACATTAGAAAAAAAGCAGAAAAAGCATGTATAATTATGTATAGTGTTTATGTAGGTAGTAACTATAAATGAACTTTATGGTTTAAAAACAAAGTTTGGGATAAAAACATAAAATTATAAAATTATCTACAAAAAATACAAATTTAATACAAGCAAACGCTAACCTCAAAAAGCTCTAGGAATAGGCAAGTTTTAAAAAATGAAAATTAACGCCTTTTAACGTTACATCTTGTATATGTATATACATATATAAATCTATTACTTGAAATTTTAGTTAAAAGTGCTCAATATTTAAAAATGGATCTAAATATTTAACTATATTATAAACAACAGTTTTTTACAATTGCTTTATATCATCAGAAAAGCTTTACTTTAGTCTATTAAAATATGTCAAATAACAAAAAGTTTATCTGATGATTATATGCGATAAAAGTATCTCATTTTTGAAAAAAGCGCAAAAAAAACATTGGTTTATTGTATAATTAATTATATATGTATATACACATATAAAGAAAATTTTTGCATTATTAATTTGTACTGTACAATATTTAATAATTACGTCGTAAAGTTTTTTGATTTTTCGCATAATTTTTGCTTTATTGGTTGGCAATTCATATCAAACCGTACTAGCTGAAGACTTAAACAATTTTATTGTTTTATGAAGCGTATGATCTTTTTTTTATAAATACAATTTTCTTAATTATTTATACACATATCTATGTATATCTACATGTAAAATTACTTTTTTCAGTATGCCGTTTACAACATGTACTTAGACTTTATACTATATTATTTTCAAACAATTTTTTTAAGCTAAGTTAATGCATGAACTCGTGCAGATACGATTTATGTTTTTTTAGGAAGTATAAAAGAAACAAGATAAACTAAATAAGCAACAAGTTTTATAAGCTTTTAGAATTTTTGTTAATTTTATCTGTACTCTTTAACTAATGTAGTTTTTATATAAATCATGAAAAGCTAGAAGTAATTTTACTTTGTCTTGCATTAACTTTATGCAGTCTTGTTTAATAATTTATATTTAACTTAAGCGAGAATTTTACTTTCAGACACCCGTGATTAAACAAAACCTGTTTTATAACAGTTTATTGAGAAAATATATTATCAGCTTTGATATTTTTAATGAACATGCAAACTTATGTAAGCCGCTGTCACGATATTTAAGTTGAAAAGTTCGTTTAGATGATTTATAGAAAGTTTTCTAAAAAGTACGCAAAGTATACTTTACTTAATACAACTTTAATTAAAAACATGCAGATATGCGTTTGGTTTTTTAAAATGCTTTTAAGTTAAAGTTATAAGTTGTGTAAACTAATCAAAATAACGTATTTGTAAGTTCGAATAAAGCTTTTTGGCAGTTTTACTTACACATTAAAAAAACGTTTATCACTTTTAAGCGACTGCATGTTTATGAAACCACACAATCAAGTTATTTTTAACACTCGAAGCTTTTGTTTTTCGCACCTGTCTAAATTTAGAAAATGATAACAAAAAGTTTGTTTAAATTTCATAGCTGTCAAAACAATAACAATATAAAAAATATTTCTTCACTTCACTTGTAGTCTAAGTGTTGTACAGTGTGTAATGCATTTTTAGAAAAGTTATTTTTTTTTTGTTTTAAAAAATTAAATAAAAACCGAAGACCTTTAAAACACCAATACTATCAAAGCTGTTTAAGATACGTTAGTGAGTAGTCATTAAATTTTTTAAACTTTAAAATTTACTAGCTTTTGGATTGACTTATAAAGCAAAAGTTAGTGGATTAAAAACATTTATTTGTAAAGAAAGATAAAGTTTATTATATTCATTAAACCATTTCATATGTAATAAGAAAGTAAGGTGCTAGTTTTTATATATTTTTTATAAAGGTAAAGGTTCAGGATACATAACAGAGTTATTAAATTGTATAATAATAAAAAGAGAGAAAATAAAAGAATCTTGAATAATAAAATACTAAAACACAATCAAACATATTTTAAAATGAAACCTACCTAAAACTATACTTATCAACCATTAACAGCTACAAAAGCTTAACCAATTATGTTTTAGTATGCCAAAGTTCAAACCACACTTTTAAGCAGGTGTGTGCAGTTAATAAAAGTAAAACTTTTTATTAGTTTAGTTGTAACTGTTTTAAATGGATGTGAAAATTTTTTAAATCTTAACTAAGTTAAATATTTTCATAGTTAGGTTCATATTTAAAGAGAAAATTTTTACAAGTATAACTTAAGCTTGTGACTTACTTAGTCTCGTGAAAGTTTAAGAAAGTCTAAAAAAAGAGAAAAAATCTATAACGCTTAAATTGATAGAAACCTATCAAAAGTTTATTATCAAAGGTAGCATTATTATATATATTAACTTTAAATAGTATGATTAATACTATATAAATTTAGATTTTAAACAACTTTAATTTATAAAAGTTAAAATAGTTCTAAAGTAAATAAGTGCATTGTATATTTTTGTTTAACGTATTACAATTACTATTTTCATATTGTGTTTTCTATGTTAGTTTAAACAATTAAAACATAAAATTTTTGCAATTCATTGCTGTCTTAATATAAAACTCTCTCAAATTCTTGAACGCATGAAAAACATATTTCAAGTTTTTTACGTAAGAAAAAATTATTATTGATCAGAAATACTTCAATCGCTGTCAGTAGAAACTTTCAAGTACTTTAACTGCATTTTGATTGACGACTTTAACTACTTAAAAAGCTGCTTTAAAAATAAACTTCCTTGAGAAAATCTCACTTAAACTTCTTTTTACTGTTTGAGTGAGCTACAAGCTTTAAACAACCGTAGAGTTTTTTAAACTTCAAAGTTATTTTCAAACATCACTGTATTGAACACAAGTTTATTTCAAAAAAGAAGATATTAGTTCAGTTAACTTTATTGAAGTTTAAAAAATATTAGACATATCGGTAGTTTTGTTTTTTAACTTGAACATTTTTTTTTGAAGTACTTTATTAAACAAATACCGCTTAAATACTAACTTAGTTACTTATCTATAAATAACTTATAGTTATTTATAGAGCTGATAAGTACACACATATTTGTTATATATATATGTTTTCGTTTTTAAAATACTTTTTAAGCGAGTAATGAGAATGTTTTTTATTATAAATTTTGTTTTTTAGTTAGATGAGATTTGAATAACTTATATGTAGAACGATTTTAAAAAGGTTTTTCTTAACTAACTTTTGTTGTTAAAAGTTTTAGAACGAAAGTGTTTTATAAAAATAGTTAGGATTTCGTGTATTAAACTATATTGAAGATTGTTGACAAAATAAGTTTAGATAGAAAATCTACTTGTTAATTTAAATTAGTTGTTTTAAACAAATTATTGATTAAATGAAAGACTATTTTTATCAGTTATCACTAAATACACTTACAGTACACTACCGCTTAAGTACGCACTTTTTTTGGTACGCATTACGCCTTAAGTACGCACTTATCCAGAAAGACATAATGGCCAACCTGCTGAGTTAGCCTGAGACTTTCACAACTTTTAAACTAGGGTGAGTAATCCTGAGTAGTCTAAGTGGCCTGAGATTGTGACAGTCCTGTTATTAAATGTTAATAAACTAAATACTTATGTAGTGGTTGCAGAAAAGTGAAAAGAATAATGATATTTAAGCCGTAATGCTATAATATAAATAAATCTAGATGACAATGTTAAAAAAAACCTACCAATACAACATAATTAAGTCATAATTTAATTTAAATGTAAACACACTAATGTTTTGAAAATGTTTGGTAAACACAATGTAGTTTGGTAGTTTCCCTCTAACAAAACAAAATATGGAAAATATGGCTTAATATTCTTTATTATATCATTGACTGACATTGACTTTATATATTAAATGTATTTATTAATTATGTAGAAACTTTTTATAGAAAAAATAAATAATTTTAAAATCTATTAAAAACTTTGCAGATTAGAATTATGTATTAAATGTTATTTTAAATAAAAATAATTGTTTATTTGACTTAATTATTTGGTGGCTAGTTGTAAGATAGAAAACAAACAACTATACTTCATATTATAATATGTCGTCAAAAAGTACGCACTACCCGTGCTAAGTACGCACTTTTTGGTCGGGTTCAATTTGCGTACTTAAGCGGTAGTCTACTGTATTTGTATTAAAAATAAGCATAGTTTTTATTGTTTTCTTAAATATATTCTTCTAATCGAGTTATAAGAACACTGTTGCTAAAACTGCTTACAGTTGATCTATTTTAGGCTGTTAAGATACTGAAGAAAGTCTCAGGTCGCAAGGCTCTAAGCCAGGGTCGGCAGGCTGGAAGTACTCGCGGGCCAAATTTTGAACACATATTAAAAACTATTTGAACTTAGCTAATCTGATACATATGTCAGTCTGAGTTTTAGATATACATTTACTTTATTAAAAGGTAAAATTACGATTTTGTCTTAATAAACTTACTATCAGTCTAATAGATTTATACTTTTATGCTTAGCAATTTTAGTACTTAACTATCACCTAGCACCGAAACAAATGAGCTTAAAAAGTAATTTTGGCCACTTTTTTTCAATTGTCCTTATCTATATATCTTTCATAAATCTTTTTATAACTTGAACACATCAATTTCCTATTTAATGTTTAATAACGTTCGATATCTGATATAACCTCAAACTTTCAAATCATTAAACTAAAATAAATAAATAAACTAAAAAGTATATACTTGAGTTTTGAAAAAAATGTGCTAACTTCAAAAACTTACGTCTAAACTTTTCAGTAAGCTGTTTATTTTTCAAAAAGTGCCACATTTTGAGATAAGAAAGTTATCTTAAGTAATCTAATCTCAATACTTAAAAAATTAAAATAAAGTTCATAAAGATTAATTAAAATGAATAATGCTTATCAAGTACTAACAACATTATTATTATTTTGATTAAATAAGATTTTAACTACTTTGTTAGAAAGTATTAAAGCTTAACAAAGTTTTAAAATAATGAACTTATCTAAACTAGATTGATTTTAAAAAAATCATAAAAACTAGTTTAAAGTATTCTATTTCTTCGAAATTGTTAAACTAATCTAAATATTTGACACCCTATGTAGTATAAAACTATCACAAAAATGTAGTAATATAGTGCATAATTAAAAAACTTTACTAACCTAATTAGTGGGTGCAAACTAAACAACTTACTGTGCTCAATCATTTAAAATGAGGTGAAAATGTGCTTATTAATACATAATTACTTTAAGCATTAAATTTAAATTTGATAGTTAAGTATAAATGCAAGTCATAGTCATTAAAAAGCATACATTTCTTTAAATTTTCGATAACTACGTCACAATTCAAATTACCCACATTAGAATGTATTTTAACTCAAATCTCTTCCACTACTAATAACCACAACTTTATTTAAACAATGTTTGTATTGAAAATTTGCAAGAAGAAAAAAAGAAGCCTACATCTAGGTTCTTCTTAGTAATATTATTTTTTGATAGTTTTATTATTATTTTGATTTCGATTATTATTTTAATTATTTTTGACATAAATTACTAAGCACAAACTTAACCAATATTTAGACTTTACCATACATTCAACCTTATGATTTTAATTATTTTTGACATAAATTACTAAGCACAAACTTAACCAATATTTAGACTTTACCATACATTCAACCTTATGATTTTTTTTTGTTTCTTAAATAGAGATTTGTTTTGTTTAATTGTTTAAATACTATTTTCCATGATTGTTAAATATATCTTTTTAGATTTTATATAAGTACTGACGAGGTCTTTGACCGAAACTTAGTTTACTAGTTGGTGTCTTGAAAGAATAAACTATATTATTTCTCCACTAGAACTTGAGATCTTTGACTTTTTTTTCAAAAACTTAAAACATAAAATACAAAATGCAGTGAAAACTTTTATTTAATGGAAAGTTACATATAAGTTAATTGTTCAACAAAATACTTAGTATGATTGAAATAAACATTTTAGTTTATTACTGTACAAAGCTTAAGTTTGCATTGGAAACTACCAAAATAAGCATTAACAAAAATTATTTAATAAATATCAATTTAATGATTTTAAAATCCAAAAAGAACCCAAGATAGAACAGTATTCCTAGAATTTGACAAGTTAACACTTACAGATGTAGAAAAAAACCCTGATGTTTCTACTGTGAAGAAATACTCACAAAATACAATCTAAATTTTTAACTTGTTAAGTTTAAGCGGAAAATAAGTAGAACACTTTTTTATCAGGGGTTTAAAATGGAATTATTCAAAATAGAAAACTTTAACCAAAAAAAAATTAACTTAAAATATACATTTAGTGTGCCAGATCAACATGCTCTCGGGTCACAAAATTCGAAGGTCGCATCCCATAAATAATAAAAATATGCTCGCGGGCCGCTGATTTACTCTTGGAGGGCCGCAATTGGCCTGTGGGCCACGTGTTGCCGACCTCTACTCTAAGCTCCAATAACAATCAAACTTTTAAAAAATAAGTAGTCTAATTAAACGTTTCTTTAAACTTTTATATCTTTTGTCAAGTGTTATATCAAATAAAGTTTACGTTATTTGTATTTAAATAAGGTAGTTTTAGTTATTTAAAGTGTTTAACTTATCACTGGTATAGCTAAGAATTAAGCAGTTTACAGAAAGCAGTTAAAAAACGCTATGTTTATTAATAGCAGAGATATTTCATTAATATAAAAACACAAACATTTATTTTTGAATACTCAACTAAATACTAAAAATGTAAACCAATATATCAGCTATGACTTATTTGAAACATATTATTTAGTAGTAAAGTCTTAAAACTTAATTTTTTTTTTATATATAGTTTTGTTTTATGTTTAATAATACAAAAAAAACGTTTTTAGACAAAAGAAACAAAATTATTAAAGTTAACCATATACGATGAAATTTTCACAAAAGTATTACGGACGGATCTTAGTTGCTTGCGGATTCATCATAAATTTTGTCACTCTTGGTACTAGCAAGTAAGTGATTTTTTTTACTTAAGATTAAAGTAATTTTGTTCAAAATTTGAAAGTATGTATTAGTTTTACAACAAATTAGTTTTACTTCTATTCATCAAGAGTCTAGACTTAAAAAAAAAATTCTGAGTTTTACTATTATACTTATGCATAAAAATATATATACATGTACTAAAACTGACAATAAGTTTAAGTTACTAAATTTCCAAAACTAAACGTTTGGTTTATTTATTTAACTTAATAATATATTTATTTTAACAAACTTATAATGGTCTATTGAAACTATTTTAGAGTACAGTCAGTGTATGTTCAAGAAATAATTAAGAATTTTCAAACTTCAAATACAAAAGCATCGCTTCTAATGTCGCTTACTGTGTTAGGAATGTCTTTTTCTGGTTTGTGTTTAATAACTCTACTTAGACTTTCTCACTAAGTTTCATTTTGTTTATAGAGATATTGTTTATTCTAAGACATACTTTTAACTACATTGCTCAATAAACTGTTAAAATAAGTTTAACTTGAGTGACATTATAAACACTTTTGAACTTTTTAAAGTTTTTATTTTATTTAATTTTAAGCTTAAAATGTCTAACCACCTGCTGATTTTTAGGCGTTTGATAACAAAAGCTATAAAGTTTTATTAATTATTTTCGTAGGTTTGCTGTCGATACCAATTTTCAACAAGTTCGGGATTTGCGCCACCGTGATGACGTCATCTGTGATACTGACGTCATCAACCGTCGCTTCATCATTCGCACCAACGATCGAATTATTTTCAGTTTTGTTCGGATTTGTTGTGGGTGAGTTGTTCCAAAACTGTTTTGAATGAATATTATTCCTCGCTTATTTTAAACTTAAAAGATATTAAGACTGTGTATAGCATAAGAGAAATTACAGCAATTGTTTATTTGTCACGCTTCTAGTCTGTAAAGCTAATTTCTCCCTAGCATATTAAATGATATAGTATTAAGTAGTCAACTAAAATTGTTTTATATATTCATAACAACTTGCAGAAATTAGTTTAGATCACAATTACCAAACACTTTATGAAGATAACTGACTGGCATTATAATATCTATTATTAATAAATTTTTTCAGAAACTAAATTCAATAGTAATTGTTTATTATACTAGATTTAATAAAAAAATATTAAAAATGTTTTTCAAGGAGCTGGATTTGGAATTTGTTATATTTCTGTACCAGTTTTAATTGGGAAACATTTTACAAAAAGAAGAAGTATTGCTACAAACATTTCTAGTATAGGTAAGATTAAACATACTTGAAACAAACTTACTTTTTTTAACATAACGAAACACAAAGCAACAAAGTGTTTTAATTAAATAAGTTTTTTGTTTTACTTTTATCGTTTAGAGAAAATAATGTTACTCAGTTTTTTTATATTCAAGCAAAGTTTTTAAAACAAGTTTAATAAATTAAAAGTCCTTTTTTTTTGTTAATTTTAACTTAACTTAAATCTAAATTTAACTTTTGGCTATATAGTTTTGTAATATTTGTTAACTTCAATGTTAATTACCGAAATAAAAAATAAAGTTCTTTCATTTTTTATTCAGGTTCGTCATTAGGCACTCTCGTAATGTCGCCTGCGGTGACAATTTTACTTGAAAGAATTGACTTCAGAAGTTTCGTGCTCGTCATGTCGGCGGTAAATTTGTCTTTGTTTTTTGTCGGCTGCTTGATGAAACCTCAGAGTGAAAACAAAAATGCTAGTAACAATAAAAGAACATCAGCAGACGAAGTTAACGAATGTTTAAACAACAATTATGTCACATTTAATAAAGAAAATGTGATGCATGAAAGCTTTGAAGTTTCAAAAAAACATACAACTAACAACCGTGATGAGCTCATGAAAGAACTTCCAATAGATAAAAGTGCAGAAACAAACAAAAGGTAATTAGATTATTTTTACTTAATTTAAAAACTCTTAAATTCAAGATTAAAAACCTTTAAACAACGTTTAAATATTATGTTTAAAAAAAAAAGATATTCTATTACTTTATTTAGTTTAAACAAATATGTGCATATCTATAGTTTAGTCTGCTTATTGTATCTGAAAAACAGGGTTGAATTTTATTTGCTGTTTGTAAGATAAACTACACAAAATACTTAAGAAACCTTGAAAAAACAGAGCTGGTTTCAAAACATTTGATAAAAGCATTAACATCTCTTCCAAACTTCGACAACTTTTGACAAACAAAGTATTTTGGGTTTTCGTTTTAGGGACTTCCCTTCAATTCGGGTCTAACACGATAAGCACCTTGTTCATTCACTCGTTTGCGACTACTCAGGTTTATTTAATTTATTAGTTAGAAAGACATATTATTAGTTAAAACTTTAATTTTCTTAAAGCTGTAAATAGTACGTAAATAAATATTGTATACTATCACTGATTATAAAAAAGACTATACTTTCCCCAAAAATGACATAAGAAACCTTTTTTAAATTGTATAAACAACTTTAAACACTATAATGTTTAACTTAAAAAAAGATCTTTTATATTTACAACTGCATAAATAAAAAACAGTCGTAGAAATTTTGTTAAATGAGTAAAAGACAGTTTTAAAGAGATTTAAAATATTTATATATTTTTACTGACAAATATTATTTTAAGTAAAATATTCTTTTATGTACTTATCTTACTATAGACATTTATTAAAAACATTTCAACAGCTTCAAATAACTAGTTTCAACGCATCTTTGATATTATCCACACAAATGATTGTTGAAATTATTTCAAAAATAATATACGGATTTCTGGGTGATTTAAAAAGGTTCGATAAAAAAGTTTTAATCTGATAATAGTGTATTCTTATATCTAAGTATTATCAAGATAAGTCTTGAAAAGAAGTTAATTTTTTGATTGGCAATTTAATTAGCGTTTAAATTTATACAAACTGAATAATTCACAAAAAAATATTTACCGATTCGAAAATAAACACTTAACAATTAATTTGATATGCTGAAATATATCGATAATTTCAAACAAATATGCACAGAATAGACAGACTTTACTTGCTTTCATTTTCATATTTTCTGCAACTACTCGTCAGCATGATAACTCCATTTGCCACAAATTTCTTCAACTTGATGATCGTGCGTGGCTTTCTTGGATTTTTTGAGGTAAACTAAAAAAATTATATTTATATTTTAATGGGGTTTTTATATTTTTTGTTCAAAAACTACCTTTAATAATCCATAATACCTGCGTGTTAAAAACTAGCTGTTTTGCTGAAAATTGAGACTATTTAAATATAAAACTGATTTTTTTTTTAAATGCAAGAAAAAAAAACTTAAGTACATTCAAGCTAACTGTTTAATATTATCTAGATTTAAATAGGTTTTTACCTATAGTTACCATGTATAGGTAAACTTATACTATACAAACAAACACAACTTTAATATCTACATACTTTAAACCCAAGTACCGCTTAAAAACCACAATACTCACATGCAGGGGTCGAACGGGGGATTGTCAACAATTATATACGCTGACATCGTCGGAATTGAAAACTACGCTTCTTCATTTGGTATAAGCCTGACTTTGAAAGGAATCGTTGGTATAGTTGCGCCTCTTTGCGCAGGTAATATTTTGTAAATTCAGTTAAACTAATATAACTTAATGAAGTTTTATTATACAACAAACTTGAAAATAATAAAAGTTTTTATAAACATATCAAACAAAACAGCAGGCAAACAGTTCGTTGAATTAAAGTTAAATCTGTTTAACAGGCAATCTAGTTGATTTCATGGGGAAGGATTATAAAAGCGCCTTATGGATGAGTTCTGTTTTAATGTTGTTCAGCAGTTTGTTTGCATTAACAGCTGTAAGTTTTTTTTATGTTAGTACTATTTTAACTTGTTAATACAACAGGTAATGAAACTGGTTTGAAAACCACATGAAAAAACTGTCTCAATTCTTTTACAAAAACAAAAAACAAAATATACAAGAATCTTTCGTTTTTTGTAATAATATTTTCAATGCTTATTCTAATAGAATCTTTGTAAGATTTTTGTTTTTTTAAAAGAAATGAGACAGTTTTTGTAAAAGAATCGAAACAGTTATTGCATATGGTTTTTTAAACCAGTTTCATTACCTGTAGATTACAGTTTTCAAAACAGTCCAATCTAAATTATAAAAAGGCAGACTACCTCCAAACAAATCCACTTATGAATATAGATTGCATTGTGTTATAATTTACAAGTACATGAGTTTAATAAAAATATCGTGAAATACGATTGTATAGTCATTGTAATTATTACTTAAGGTAAAGTTAATGTAAAAAATTAAATTATTTTTTGTATATAAAATTTATATAGAACACTAGTTTTAAGTTGCTAACAAAAAAATCTGTAGCATGGGTTATAAAAAATTTTTTTTTTAATATTTAGGCGAAATCGTTCGTCAGAGAAAAAGTCAAAGAATGCATAAATGATGTGGAAAGTAATTCAAATAGATTAGACAAAGAATCTGTTTAAGCCTGTATAGTTTTTAATGTGTTAGACTGCTTTATAAAACAAAATAGTGCCATGTTTTTTGTCGAGATTTTTTTTATAACAAAATTTTGTGTAATTGATTTCTTTATGAGTAGCTTTTAAAGAGCTGCTCAAATGTTTAGAAAAATTTATTTTATATTTACTGTTTATCTTTGTTATTTTTATACAACTTTTAAGATTTTGACTAAAGATATTTAGTATTTACTTTAAAAAGTTTATGTATACGTAGTTTTTGTAATTTTACTCAAACAAATAATTGAAGATTTCATTTGTTGCATCTATAAAGGTTAAAATATCAAAAAATACCTTATTGTTGATCAAAATTTTACGTTGTATTTTTTGTTCAATTTCAAAATTGGATTTCTTTTTCTTTTGTGAATTTTAATGTAGGCTGCTATATTTATTTGTTTTTATGGTTTTCTCAATAGCTGCTTATGTAGGTTAGGATTAGATTTTATCTTTTTTAAGTTTTGTAAACTACATTTTACAACAGTTATTTTAGTGCTTTTATGAGTTAAACCAATTAATTCCCCTTAATCATATTCAGAATGTGTTTTCAATAAATAAAAATAATTTTTTGCTGAAAATTTGTATTTCTTCAAATCATTTAATGCAAAAACATCGGTCAAAAACTAATTTAAAAGCATTTTAAAGATTAGCGATTCGTTACAGCAAAACTTAAAGCTCATAAATTTTTCAAAACAGACTGTTAAATGCCGTAGAACAAAAAGATAGTTTTAGAGCTATCGTTTTATTAAAGTATTTTCAATGCAAAAAGGCTAACATATATAAAAATAAAAGTTTTAAATTGAATCTTTAGGCTAACTCAAATGTTTTTAGTACAATGCACTACCGATATATGTTAGGTTGAATTTATAGAACCTAAGTTTATAATGATAGAAGACAGTAGCTTATTGTTTTTTTTTTTCAAAAAAAACTTTTACACTTTGTTTACATGGTTAGATGTTAGATTTTGGGTATTGGTTTTTTGTTTATGTTATAAAATAGAAAAGTACGTATTGAAATGATTTTTATAATTAAGCATAATTCAGTCTCTATACAGCTTAATTAAAGTAAATCAAATTTTTCAAGTTAATATAATCGTTTGGACTAAAATTAACAAGATAGTACAATAACTACAATAATAAAAAAATGTTTAAATTTTAAAACACGAAACTAACGTTTTAATTTTAACTAAAACGTTAGATAAAACTTGCATAAAATACCTAAATTTTGAAAAAAACTTATATTTCATTATTTGATAGAATAATAATGTTTTGAATATACTGTAAGTATTAAGCCTCATTTATCAAACAAAATTAACATAAAATTAGGGTGATCTCTTGTTTTTATACACACAATATTAATAAAAAATTATTAAATGTTATATAAATGTTAGATTTAGAAACAGTAGCCACACTATTTTTCTAACATTACCTTTCAAGTAAACAGTATATTATTCAGTATTTTTTCTTCTGGAATTAGAGCTACAGCACTTTTAGATTGTTTTTTTTAATTAATTTTTTTTTAAAAAGTTTAGAACTGCTAACAGTTGTTTGAATTTAAGAACGATTTGAATAATTAATGTTTACTTTATTAAACTCATGTTTGTTACTCATTGGTCTATTTATTGAAGAAACTTTTCAAACAAAAAATGATACCTCTAAAAATGTTCTTAATCATGGTTCCTTAACTTTTTTCAAAGGGCCCATTTTAAAGAAAGTAAAAAAGCTATGTTCCCGTCCAGTGGCGTCGCGTATTGTTTTTGTTAGGTGTGGTGAAACTTGAAAAAAAAAACTTGAAACTTTTGCCCCTGCTCGAGTTACCCTGGTTAAGTTTCCTATGCTCGAGTTGCCCCTGCTCGAGTTGCCCCTTTTTATGCAACAACATGATAACATAACTTTCTTTTTTCTTAAGGTAACATAAAAAATTAAATCATTTTAATAGCTCATTTCCTAAACTTTAAGATAAAAATATTTTAGTGTAGTTTGGGGTCGTACAGCTGAAGCAGGGCCCCATTTAAAACAGGGTGTTCAAAAGCTTAAACTCTAAAACTGAAACTTCTAACTGAAATGATGAAGTTAACTCAAGCGAAAAGTGGTGCTTCGAGTGAAACGGTGAAACAGATGAAGTGATAGTTGAAAATTTTTGTAATTTTATAAAGACACAATACTGGCAACTTTGCATTATGGGAAGCGCGCTGCATTAAGCAAAACTAAGCTTATATGCAGAAATTATTCGAGGGAATTGGCTTTTCTCTTGGGGAAAATTGTCATTTTCTCGGAAACTTCCTATACTTTAATTAAGTACTTGTGTAAAACACTTTTCAAGGCTGGAAAATGTAATTTATTTATAGAAACGGTAAATATGACATACTCGAAAGAATATACACTTATTAAAAGGACAGGTGGAGGACACTGTCCTTACACGGTCATCAGTAAAATAATTAACCACAAAGCAATATTTCACAAACACTTCTTTAATTTTATTAGAAAAGATACTGATAAAAAGGTATAAGAACATATTTTACCAAATAGAAACTAACTTTAAGAAAACCAACAGTAACTTATATAGGTCTAATAGAAATTTATAAAACTCCAGATAACTATCCGAAGAATTAGTTGAAATAAGCACATTTTAATTTAGTCTTAACTATTTAAACAATAATTTTAATTTTTTTTTGTTAATAAAATATTAGTGTTCTTTTTTAACTTATTTAGAAAAAAAACTTTCTACTAGTATACAAGTAATCAAGCGGTTTGAACGTAATTTCCAGGGAAAAGTCCCTCACCCGCAACCGACACCCCTTCATACCAACCGTCGTCATTCTTCTGGGTGACGAAGACAATTTCGCCCACCTTCAACTCCATTTCGTCCGCTTGGTGGGGCTGGTAATCGTATATCGCCACCATTCTTTCCAAGTAGCTCTCTGGCGCCCAATCCTCCTCAGTGGTCAGTTCTGCGGGTGAAGGAGGAGGAGGGAGAACGAAATCATCCGGGGAATCACCGTTCATGACGGGGGGCGAAGGAAGGTCCGTTGTGACGTCATTGCGGTTGCCGTTAACGACGGAAACGCTGTCGCCGACGTCGAAATCCGAGGGAACGGGAGAATGCGTGCAAGAACTTGCGTTTTCGAAGTGTCCGATGTCGAACAAGTCGCGGGGCTTTCCGTTTGGGCCGCGAAAAATGTTGGGATGACAACCAGCGCTGCCACCAAGCGACCCGAACGCGGAAGTCAGGTCCGAGTCCGACGGTTTTGGTCTGAATGTCCCCGAAGACGCCTTGGAAACCACGGATCCGTCGATGGAGGCGCTGTTGCGGTGGTTCTTCCTGGTCGTTTCAAAGTCTGGTTGCTCCGGAACGACGACTCCCTTGCCGATGTGGTCCAGTTGGGAGAAATCGATCTTTTTCCGCACGTACTTTGTGACCTTCTTCGTTCCATGAATCTTCTCGTGGGTCTTCATCCTGGGTGGCGCCACCTTCTCCCTAGCAACCGTCCTCAACGTTGACGCGTCCTTCATTCGCATCTTCATGTTGGCTTCCATGGCACCGGCATCCACGGACCGCTTGAGCCTGGACGCTTTTTCTTCCTGGATGTCCAGCACAGTGCTGAGCTTGGACGCCATTGAGTGGACCTAAAATAGTGTAAATAAAAAAAATTAAAACAAATAAATAAAACAGAAAATCTATATATATAATGTATAATAAAATACCTGGAAGGCCACGGCGGCCAGCGCTCGGTTCGTGAGCTCCTTGGTCTCTTCGACCACCTCTTGCTTGGATTTGCTGGAGTTTTTGTAGTTGTCCACGCAGTAATCCGCGACCTGGGAGAGACGTTCCCGGGTGTCTAGGAGTCCTTCTCTCATTTCAGGTATTTCCTTGTTGATCAGCGATTCCATGCCGTCCATTTTTATATTGTCATTCTGAAATGAGTCATTAGTTGATTAATTTCATTTTTGTAAAACCTATGTAGGAAGAAGTTTTTAATTTCTTAAAACACATATTTAAAGCATAAAACCATAGAAAAAGTTAACTTTTTTATTATTTTTCCTTAACATTAAAAAATGAATTTATGAACTTTTCGATCCACTTATTGTAGATTGTAGGTTTTTAAAATAAAGCAATTAAATAGTGCCTTTTAAAACTATCATTCTGTTTTAAATTTAACAAATCAATATTTTTTTTCATATAGTTTAAAATTATTATATTATAGCACAAAATAAAGCTACTCTTCAGAACTTGTAAAGAAATATAAAAACACTTGTGCAATTTTCGCTCTAGTGACTATTGTTGAAACAAGTTATGATATAAATTGTAGTTGTATTGTCTAATTTTAAAAAGACTTTAACTACTGTTTTATTAGGCGCTTGAAACTTATTTCCTGCTACAGTGCTTATTCACTTATCTGGACTTCACTTATCCGGACGCTCACTTATCCGGACACTTTCAGTCAGAGGAAAATTCAAAAAAGTTTCAATATTATTCAATAACATTATTGTATGATATACAAATACTTAAGCTTAATGCTGTAAGTAAATTTTAAGTGATTTTATAATTTATACTATTTTGTTTGTTATGATGATATAACAATACTTATAAAGATTACATTCTAAATTTATTCTAAACTAGTTTAGTTATGAAAAACCTTTGCATGTAATCGTTAAGTCAGTCAGTTTAGAAATCTTAAAAACAATTCCATTAAAACATCACTTGTAGTTTTTTTATTTTATTTAAAGTTTCAGAGATTTTTGATAGTGAATTGAATTCTAAGTTGATTTTTGTTTTTATTTTATAGAAGTTCTGTTTGGTTTTTAACTCAAACAATATTACAAAAACGTATATCGTTGCAGAGGGTTAGTAAGTCTGATGTTTTTCTACCTTAGAAAAAAAAATTAACCATAAATTTAGCTTTTGTTGTTTATCATTTTAATATCTTTTTCACATTTAATATGTATTTGTATTTACTATAAGACTTTGTTTATTTATTATACGTTGTATAATAAAGCAGTTGTTATATTTTATGAAAGATTAATTTTTTGTAGTTATCCGGATTTTTGGTTATACGGACATGTTTACAGAAAAATCTTGCCCAATGTGTCCAGATAAGTGAATAAGCACTGAATTTAAAAAAATAATCAACTAGTATATGATATTTTTAATAAATGTACAGTTAATTACTCGACTTCATAATACTAAACTAGTTCGAAATTAGAATAAGCTTTCAATATAAGAATTTAAAATGAATAAACTCTAAAGCGCAACTTTAAGCTTAACAATTTTTAAATAAAACCTTTCTTATTAATACTATTTGAAAAAAATGTTTTGCATAATTGCTTACTCGTGTTTAACACCAAATCTAACTAACTTAAAAAAATCGTAAGAACTGTTTAATCTCTAACCACACAAAAAATATATTATGTTTGATCAAAACTGGCTTATTTAACATTAAATCAAATAAACTTACCCTATACTACTAAAATAAAATCTCTAGTACAATTTTTTTTGTATAAATTGTTTTTGTAACAAGTATATAAGAACTTTTATAAACTTTTATTAAGAACTGGAATTAGAAAAGTTTTTATTAAACAGCATTTTGTTTAGCACATAATAAAGAAAAAAATACTTAATAATTTTTGATATTTCTAAACTTATTAGAGACTTAATTAGATCAACTGCTTAACAAAAAAAATCAAAAATAATAGTTTTTGTTTTTGGCATAACTTCAGTTTACACAAACTAGATTAACAATTTACACAAACTGTAGACTAGATTAAAACAAAATTCAACTAAACAGTTACTAAAGGTTGTTTTTTTTAATGAAAAAACAAAGAACTTCAACAAAATAAAATATGCACATAGATAATATATTTCATTTAAGTTTTATTTCAGCTCAAAAAATGTTGTCAAATTTGTTACTTTAGAGTAATTTATAATTTAACAGTTATAATAAGAAACAATATGGTTTTATTGAGTTAAACTATACAAATTATACAAATTTGTAGAGCTTTTATTGTTTTGAATAATAAAATACACAAAAATATAACTGAATAAAGGAATAAAACGGTTTTTTTCAAAGTTTTTACCAAAAAAAAAAACTGCTACAACATTATGGTTAGAAGCTTTATTTTTCAAGCTCACAAGTTTTAAATCTATTTAAATATTAAGTATATAGCTATAAATAAGTTAATGCTTAAATCTTAGTTCAGATTGTAGAGGTTTGAACAAAAACAAATATAAAACGTTCATAACTAAAAACAACATCGATGCACAACAAATACTGTTTGTTGTTGTTAACAGTAAATTATTGGTTTGTACAGCAATTAATAAAAAGTATAATCAAGCGCTAATAACATATCAAAAATAACATAATTAAACTTAGCTGCTTACATAAATAAACTAACTTAAATATTACTTAAATTAATAAACAAAACGTACGAAAAAGTAATTTAACTTATAACAATTTACTTTACAAACGAACATAAAAAAATATATTATTTAGCAACTTTAACTACTTATTTTAAACATAAAATAAAAAAAATTTAAAACTTTTAAATTTCAAGTCAAATCTTTGATTGAAAATTCTCAAGTTCCAAAAAATTAAAAGCTGCATTAAACTACAACTAAAATTGCGGTTTTTGTAGTGAAAACTCAGCAGTTATATTGCATTGTTTAAACTTAAGCTTTTTATTGCAATTTGACCTTTTGATTTGAAGTTAAATTTGCAAAAAATTGATTCTACTTAATTGAAAAATTCTAAAAAATTGTTTTCTAATAACTTTATTAGAATTATAAATTATAAAGAACTTGGCTTGTTTTGAAATTTACTTCTTATTAAAAACAATACTATTATTCCAAAAACAAACTGTTTCATTTGTAAATAGTTACTAATGTCACTATTTATTAAAAAAAGACTGTTTTTTTTCTTATGTTCTATAGACTTTAAGCAAAATAAAGATTTGTTTTCAAAATTCTAAACAATGCTCTTAGCTTGACAAAATAGTAGTAAAACTTAATTCAATTCACTTATATAGCTTAATTAGTTAAAAAATCTAGTTATTATAACAAGGAAGCTTATAAACAAAACTAAATGATTTACAAATATTGTATAAATAAATAGAACTTAGATTGACTTTACTTGTTTCAAAAGCCAAAATAAATTATAATGTTATTACGTTTTGTAAAGTAGATTAACTTTTTTTGGTCACATGGTTAATGCCTTATGATTTAGTTAAATTGAAAACAAACTTTAAAAGTGAATTTTAGCTTCATAAAATATTTTGTTTCTTTAAAGATTTAAAACAAAAAATATTTCATACTATATAACAAGTTATTTCTAATGGACACTAAATTAAGTTTCATATGAAAATAATAAATTCAAATATAGCCATAAAAAACTTTTATTATATACTATCATAAATAAAAATACAGGTATTTCAGTTTTAAAGAAAAGAATTAAGTACTTGGAAATACGTGTGTTATTAGCTATGCAAATAAAACAATCAACTTATTATATTCAAAAAACGCAAACACAATAAACAGTATTTGTACTTTTTCAGTAAAAATTTTAAACTTCAGATATTAAAAAAAAAGTCATTAATATAATGTATATAAATAAAGATTAAACAAAAAACTGTTAAATATTTGATTCAATACAGTTTTTTTTTAATTTAAGAAGTTCTTCAAGCATTAAGAAAATTTACAGCTAATAAGTAAATGCTAATAAATTTATATACATGCTTATATAAAAAATATAACTATATTTATTTAACTGAATTAACTTATCTTAACTGAGACTGCTTTGAACAGCTTTTAAATACTTTATCTAAAATGATAAATTAGTAAAAAAAGTCAATAGTTGTTTATGTAGCTTACTGCTGCAATCCTCAGTTATTTGAATTGGAAATAACTACAAAATGTACATTATATTAATAAACAAATTGCACAAAATAACAAAAAAGCATTATGACGTACTTTTAAATTAGGTCAATGTCAATATTAGTGCAAACATTCAACTTGAAACAAACTAAAAAACAAAGACATTTTATTTCAAATATGTAAATTTAAACGTTTATTTAATAGTTTTGTTTATCTTATAAAAAATAATTTTTAGAAGTTGATATGATATTGTTTATTTTTCTATATCAAACAATTTTAAACTTTAATGAATGAAATTTAGTGTTGTTAATAAGCTTTGATATAACTTAAGCCATTTTGTAAAATTAGATTGTATAAAAGTGTTTTTAACTTTAAATGTCTGCTACTTGATTTAATTTCGAAAAAAATGTTTTTCCAGTTATGATTCTTTTCGTTTTGGTGCATACAAACTAGATTTTTGACTTACCTTTTAGTTCAAATAAGGTAAAAATTAAAGTTCTGCACGAAACACAATTTGTAATTTTACACAAATATTTCTTTTGTTCCTTGGGGGCTTTTGAAAGTTAACAAATTAGAACAAAATTTTATTTTATTGCTTAACTGAAAAAAAAAAAGATTGGCAATGGCTAGAAATCTACATTTAAACAACCTAACAAAACAGATAAAAAATAGATACTGAGAACCTACAAAGTAGACTACTTAAAAAACTTTTTAGAGTGTAAAATTATACAACCTTGTAAAATGTCTAATAATTTTTATTGAAATTCTATTTAAAAATCAGGTTGTATTAAATTGTTCGCTTCGAAAACAATTTTTTTAACAAATTTTGCACATTTGTACAAAATGAAACTTTGAGTATCAAACATTTAAACTAAGTATTAGCAACACTCAGGGTTCTCATTCTTAAAATGATAAAAATAAAACAAGTCTGGTTGACCAAAAACAAGCTAAAGTCAGACTGACTTAATGAAAAGCTTTTAGATAAAAGTAGAAAAAAAATACAGGTAGTAAAGTTTGAATACTTAAAAAACAACACTAAAGGACTTAAACCTATTGAGAAAACTAAAATTAAAGATTTTGAGTTTTGAACTTTAGCATTAACTTTAGAAATAAATTCAATATTAGCCTGCGTTTTGCAAAAATATAAACTTTAAAAAAGTTTAAAAAAATGACTAAAACACACTTTAAACTAGCCTGAATTGACCTAAAATTTTTAAAGATTTCATACTAATGCAAATAGCCTGACTGTGCGCTGCAACCCTGCAAATTTAAATGTAAAAATAAAACTAAACATAAAAATCTTTAATCACATCTGTTTTCAATAAACTGTATTAAAGCTTATGTTGAAGTTTCATATAAGTAGAGCTTTAGTGGTGTTTTTAAAACAAGATTTACAAAGTACAACAGATCAGGGGTTTGTCTAGCCTTTTGAAATGGGGAAACTTTTTTTGTTTTACTTCATTAATAAAGTTTCTCTAAAGTAGTATTAAACTATGCTTTCATAAAGTTATTATTTTGAGTATTAGTTTTCTTTTTAGTCCCTTCTTTTTATTTTAGTAAGAGTTTCATCTTCAAAAAGAAGGTTTAGATATTAAAAAGGTTTTAATATCTTCAACTGACACATTCAAAATGATCACTAAGTCTCTACGTAAAAAGCTATTTATTTATTTATTTAAAAAAGCTTAGTTGAAATACTATCATTTGTTTAAAAACAAATGTGAGCTAATGAAAGTTTAATGATATTATTATACTGTCCTCTGTTTTTTTTTTCTCAAAAAATTCAATTATAACTATTTCATGACTAGAAATAATCTTCTAATTAAATGTATTAGAACAAAATACTATAACTCAGTTCATGAAAGTTAGAAAGTCACTATTAAAAAAAGTATTTTAGCAACAAACTAAATAAAAAAAAAAAATTTTTTTTTTGGCCTAACAACTTTTTATGTTGCAATTACACTGTACAAATGGAATTGTTGAGTGATTGAAATAGCATGGTCAGTATTTAGTGAACTTTAAAATTCAAAGTTTAAAAAACAATATTAATAAACAATATTATTATGGAAATGTCATGATATAAAATTTGGAGATCTGCTTTACCAAAACTTAATTTTAAGTTGCTATACAAACAAAGTTGTAGAAGTTTGCTTCATATAGATTTAATATTTACAAGCAACTAAGTGAACTTATACTCTATTAATAAAAATTTCATATTTTTAATGTAAAAGTAGTTTTTCTAGTATAAAAAAATATATATATATAAATTATTCATTAGTTATGTATACACTTTAACTGTAAACTATATTCTAGCAGCTTAATAAAAAGTTTCCTTCTAATAACTGATTCTTTTGAAACATATATTTTTTAAGACATAATTACATTTTAATTTCAAAAAATTTTGCTGATCTCTAGTGATGCACATCTAAATGCTAATTTATCTTTAATTTGTTTTTATAAACTCAATATTCATTATTTAAAAATTTAACAAAAAAGTACAACCAAATCTATTGTTTGTCCTTCAACAACGTTTTTGGTAAATGATCTGAGTTTTATCTTTTTTTTTTCAGGGCCACAAGAAAACAATAAACAAGTCAAATCACGCTCTTGGATTGTTTTAAAAACTAAACAGTAGCTTTGATAAATATTTTTTTCTTGTAAAAAGTATACATTTTTTGTTTAATTTAGGTTGTATTAAAGCTGTTACGCTAACGAAATATAGCGTCTATATATGTATAAAAGTGGTTTTATTTTCCTTAGCGCCAACTAAAAAATTATTAAAAAAAAAGTTATTTGCATTGTTCAGTACTTCATAAGCATAGAAGATTACATTTTTTAAAATATTGGGTAGTTCAATAGACAGAATTTTGGAAAATACTAAGTTTAAAAAATTTGTACATTTTTGTAATGCAAATTATTTAGTGTTATTGAAACAGTTAAAATTGTTTTGAATATCTATTGATGTTTACCCTAATATACGAAAAACAGTAAATCAACGGTTTTTTTTTATTTACAATTTTATATATATAGGCATTTTTCACAATATAGCTTATAATGTATAAAAATATTTTTTTAAATTAAAAAAAACTTAAAACTACTTGTTAATCGTCTGACTTGCTAAAACCAATGTAAAAGAGCCATTATGTACCACTTTTTTCTATAGACTACAGCATCACTTATACTTACCCAATAAAAAAGAAATTAGGAAACTAGAGGATATAACAATCAAGTTTAGCACATTCATAATTAGAATATTCAATATATTTGCTTGTTGGTAAAAAATTATGGAAGGTAATGGGTTTGATTTTTAAAAAATTAGTAAGCCTGTAAAGTAAAGTAAGTTTTTTACTTATTCAATTAACTTAAACTTTATCTCAAAAAAAAACTCAATAAATTGTACTCTACATTGTACTTATGTAATGTACTTATTTTTTGGAACCAGTTCAGTGGAGTTCATGTCTATCAAGAAACAGAAATACAAAACACTGTTACATTTGCCAAAACAAGACATAATATTTAGAAAATTAGCATAAAATGCTGAACAGGGACTAAAATAACTTAATTTGAAGAATAAAAGCACTAAGTAGTATTAGTAAAACTGGTTAAAAATTGGTGAAATAAAAAAAATGGTGTTAATAAGATAACAAAATGTTCGTGAAAGTTAAACTTCTAAAGTAAACTCATATCATTTTTAAAGTTATATGGTAGAAAAAGTAAAAAGTTATACGAAAACGTACTAACTATTATATTACTTTTAAGTTTTTAAAATTTATCTAAATTTTCAGTTTAGATAAGTTAAAAACTATTCACTACACTATCTTTATACTGCCTTTAAAATTTTAAACAAGTTTTCAGGGAATTCTAACATAATTCTTCGACTGTTTTAAAATCAAGCTAAATAAAATTTTATAAGACTATCGTAAGGTAAGCTTTAAAAGTAATTAATTTTACAGCAAGATATTTTTAGATTAAATTTATAATTCCCAAACGCTTTATGTGCTTAAACTGAATAATATTAAATTTACAACTAAATAAAATCTTGCGTGTTTTTAAAACAAAACAAAAATAACTTTTAGGAAACAAAACTTTCACTAAATTAAACTCTACTAAAATAAATGAAGAAGCAGGTATATGATTACGCCAGGGGCGTCGCGTGGGGTGTTGCACTGCCGCAACTGCACCACCTTGAAATTTTGTAAGTAAAAAAATAAGTATCTATAACGTTTTCGTTATTTTTTAGAACAAAATCTCTTTTAAAACTCCAATTTTGAAAACGACCATTTTGCTCACTTCACTGCCGCAAACTCTTAGCTGACTGCCGCAAATGAACTCAAAAAAGCAAAATTTCTTCAAGAATTACCGCAAAATCAATATCTTGCGGTAAGTAAACTAAGTTGAAAATTCCCTAAAATAGGACATGCTGAATTATCATCTACAAGCTATTGTAAACATAAAAAAAAACAAAGCTAAGCTACTGCAAAGGATTAATCTTGAGTTTATGTACTCACAGGATTTTTTAAATTTAACAGATCTCTTCTATTAAAACTGGACAATAAAAGAACAAAACTTGTCATAAATTAAATATTTTGAAAAGAAAGATAAAATCCCTAAATCATTAAAGTCTAAGAAATTTGATTTTTTATTTTAATCTGCATACATAAACTTAACTATAACTGATTTTTTTTATCATAAAGTTAATAAAATATTTAAATAAATTATATTGAAATGTAAAGTTCTGAAAAAAATTAATTATGAAGTTTATTATAAACTTCTAGTTCACTCTTACAGAAAAGTAGTTTAGATTTATATTAAAAGAAAATTAGTATTGAAACAGTCACATATTTAAAAAAGTAAATAGCCTTAACTTAGAAACTTTGATTACTTAGAGTAGTTTAACATTTTAGGAAAATTTAGTCTACTTTATATGACTTTTGATTTAATTTTTTCATAAACAATGCAAAAATTTTAGATAAAAATTTTGAAACATGGTTGCCTTGCCTCATAATCAGGATAACTTAGAAATGTTAAAAACTCAAGATGATCCAAGATAAATTAAAGCAGACTAAATTTTAAAAATATTCATAAAAACATTCAGGCTGACTAAAGCAATTTTAGTTTATTACTTTGAAAATAACAAGCTTATTTAAAATTAAAAAATAAGTGTTTTACCCCTATGGCCACATGAAAACTAACTAACCAGTTTTTTTACTTCTATAATGGTTACATATTTATAAATTATCTTTTAAATTCTTGAAAAGTTCAACAGCCTAACCACTAAACTTAAAAAAGTTAAGCTCTGGTGAAAAATACTGTCATCAAAATGAAAAACATATTAAAATTGAATAAAGAAAAGTTACCCTTGAAAAACTATTGAATCTAAACCTCTAACAAAAAAACATTAAAAGTTGAAAAAAAGTTAATAAAAATCTAAATGTTTGTAAAAAAAAATTGTGCAAAATAGTGAGGGGTAAGAGGGGGGAGGGTGTATAGGCATTTTTTTACATGTTGTTCTAATTTTAACTTTTTCAGAAAGCTAATAGTTACTCTTTAATAAACTTGAAATTTTCAATTGAACTTTTAGTTACAACCGGTCAAAGCCAGAGAGTACAATGACTTATTATACAAGGAGCAAACCAAAACATCAAAAAAATACAATTTTACTGAAAACCTATATTCTCCATCATTCTTAAAGCAATTTTTATCAAACTTTTTCATCCTAAGTTTTATAGAAATTTATACTTTTGTTGAAGAGAAGTTTTAAATTTTTAAGTATCAATATATATTTTTATATATACAAAAAAAGTTTTTTTTTTTAACTTTTTTTTTCTTAGTGTTTTAAGTATCTATTTTAGCAAATAGTTTTGTTTTATAAAAGAAACATCTAAAGATTTTGAGGCCAACTTATAAAAAATCTTAAAAGACCAAAGGGTATAATTAAAAATTAATTTATGATAAAGGTATGTATATTTCTTTGTTTACTCAGTAAGTTTTAAATTGTTGTTGTCACAAGAACTTTTTTTGATTTTAAATATTCAGATGTACCTATATCCTAGAGAAAAAAAATATTAGAAAGAAAAGTTTGTATAGTCAGATTTCTTATCTTTAAATCTAATTAAAACAATATCTTTTATATATTTTTTTATATATAACAAGTGAGTCTTTTAAAATTGTTAAGCTGATTTAATAATGTTTAAACTTTTGTTATAGGTACAACAGTTAAGAGGAAGTTCAACAAAAGTTATTACTCCAAACACCAATGGCTGTCCGGATGCTCGGAAACAAAAGCTCTATTTTGTTTCCCATGCTTGCTCTTTGGGAAGGAAGCAGCATGGAATGGACTAAAACTGGCTTCAAAAATATTTCTAACATCTCTGCGAGATGCAAAAGCCATGAATGTTCACTTGGCCATATAAACAGCATGATCTCTTTTAATTTTTTTCAAGTTTTCAGGCCATTTAAGAATTTTGCAGTTATTTTTCGCAAAATATTTTACTGTTTATAAATTTTGTATTCCTTAAGAACTTATAGAAACAGTGAAGAAGTGCTATACTGTAGTTGAATGTAAACAGTTAGAAAGAGAACTGAAAACATTTTATTCACGTAAAGAAATGCATCAGGATGGTTTAGTGAAAATACTGTTATATCTTGAAGAACATAACCTGACTAAAATATTTAACGAAACTACAAGGCTTCTTAGAATTTTGATAACTATTCCCATGACTAGTGTAGAAGCTGAAAGAACATTTTCATCTTTGAAAAGGATAAAAACATTTTTTAGAAACACCAGGGGTCAGTCAAGATTAGATTCTTTAAGTGTAATTTCGATTGGTAGGGACTTACTTAAAAACTGGACTAGTTTAAAGGAAGAGGTGATGGAGAAATTTATCAACCAAAAGGAGAGAAGAATGAACTTTAGTTACAAAGGTGAAAAGCATGAGTCTAAGTATTTATGTTTGCAAAACTAGAACTTTAGATTTATTTTTTATGCAGGCATTTAGTAGTAACTATTTTCTGTACTAAGCAAGTTTAGTTTATCTTTAAAAAGTTGTAGTTTGTACATAAAATTTTCTTTGTTTGTAGACTTTTTAATTTACTTGCCAAGCTTCATTATGTATTCCTTTATTTGTTTAGTTAAAAACAAGTAAAAATATCATTTTTAGTTTGGTATTTAATCCAATATTTTTCAAGTAAAGTTGAAGCTAAAATGAAGTATCATTATAGTTGCTGTGTTTTTTATTGAAATATAAGTTTTTAATATCTAAACTGTTAGCTACTTTTAGTTTTAACTTTAGAGCCTTTGTAAAACTTAATTGTATTTAGTTTGCTTGTTTTACTTTTGAGTTTTTTACTTAGTCAAACTTTTTTTTAATCTTAATTTTATTTTAAAATTCTTTAAAATTTCTCTTCTCAGTAATGTAAGTTATTCTTTGAAAAATATTTAATTTGTACACAACGTTTTATTTGTTTGTAGACTTTTTAATTTATTGCCAAGTATGATTAGATTTTTTCAAATTAAATATTAGTAAAATAGTTAGATTTTTAATTAATCCAATATTTTTTAACTAAAGTTGAGGCTAAAATAAACATTATTGCATTCGCTGTATTTTCTTATTATAATATTAGTCTGTTTAATCTAAATTGTAAGTTAGAGAATTCTTAAAATAAGATATTTATGAGCTTGCTTATATTACTTTTGTGTTTTTAACTTAGTAGCCAAGCTGTTTTTTTCAAACATCAAAAGTTTTAATTAATTGTAAGTTGATACTCGTTTATTGTTTTCAATATTCAGCAGTAAATAAGCAATTATTTTCTACTAAGTAAAATAAATTTTACTTAAAATAAACTTGCAGTTTTTACATCAATTTTTTTTTGTTTGTAGACTTTTTAATTTCCTTGCCAAGTCTAATAAGATATTTATTTTTTGTTAAGTTAAATATTAGTAAAATAACCATTCTTAGTATGATGTTTAATCAAATATTTTTGAAATAAAGTTGAGGCAAAATAAAGAACTATTAAAGTTGCTGTATTTTTCAATATAATAATAATTTGTTTTGTCTAAATTTTTTCTACTGTTAATTTAAACTTTAAAGCCTTCTTTAAAAATAATACTCATAAGTGAGCTAACATTTTTTGAGTCTTTTAAATTACTTAAATTTTTTTTATATTCCTATATTTGCTTTAATTTTCAAAGTAATTACCTTATTTTTAAAGTTATTTTCTTAAATAATTTTGTTTTGAAAATATAAATGTTTTATTTTTAAACAAAGTTGCCCAAGTTACATTAGCAATTAAATGTAGTTTTTATAGAAAAAAGTCTTTATTTAAAATAAAAAAGAGTTTTAAAATAGGGGATTTCTTTAAAAAATTCTGCACCACCTAAGAAAAATACCACGCGACGCCACTGGATTACGCAGGTTTGTAGTTAACATTTATTTTCCAAAAAAAAAAATGCAAAATACTTTTAAACTTTGTTTTTAAACCTTTTAGTGTTTAAGTATCAGTCGTTTCAAAACTGTTTTGCTGGAAAGTCGTATAAAATCGCAATGAACAATTTTTATGAACTAAAATCGTCTATACCTAGCTTTATAACTAACTTTGACGTATCAAAGTTTAAGATAAATTTCAACTAAATTAAAACATTCATTAAGCTTAACAACTATTTTGTTTTCTTACAAAATTACTAATTAAAAAAACTTAATGCATAAAAAGGGTAGTTGACTTTTTGAACACTTCTAAAACTGAGGGTTTATTCATAAATAAAAATAAACATAAGTCGTATTTACGAAAACTCAAAAAAAAGTCCAAACTGAAATACTATTTTTTTGAGTTTCTCTTTGAAAAATAGTCATTAAATCTACTCCATAGAAACTTAAATTGACAAAATCGAGATTATTATAAAATTTTTTGCTAATTAGTAAAATAACAGTTAAAACTTATAACATAACAGTCTACTATCATAGAAAAATTGAAAATCATTTATCATTTGTAAATGTGTACGAATTCTCAAAATATAAATATTTCTTTTGTTTTTTTTATTATTATATTTAAAGCAAAAGCTCTTCATTTACAAAGAAAATAAAAGGCAAGACAATTTTTCTGTTTCGGGTGGCTGACTGCTTCTGTACAATGATGTTTCGGGTCTACAAATTTTCATGCTGAGATCTCTGCAGTTTCTCTGCTTGAACTTTCAGCAATTCATCCAGGTACAGCTGTAAGTAATTTAAAAATTTTTACAAACTAAAATGTTTTGGGATTTTTTTGAATATTAGTAGAATAATTTTTGTCTATAAATTTCATATTATTTATAGAAAATATTGTACTAGCACTTTTTTTAACAAAAGCATTATTAGAGTCTCTAAAGAGTTGATAAAAAAAACCATTTTCTTAAAAACATCCGAAAAAAAAACGACTGGAAAGCCAACTAAAGGTAGAAAAACAAACCTGCACTGCAGTTAGTACAGTGCAAACTGCGGGATTACCGAGTCCATGAGTAATTAAACTGAAGTTTGTCAAAGGACGTTGAACTCTTTCTTCCAGTATCGGTGTTGGTGCGCTACTCATGATTGGTGACATGTCTTGCGCTAGCAAATCTTGCAGTTCTTTAATTATTTCCCTGTAAATCAAAATTAGTCTAAGAAGTAATAAACTACTGTAAATGTTTATTTGATTGATATTTACGAAAACAAACAGGAATATATAGGATTTTTTGCTACTTAAATAGATAAGCTTTAATTTACTTTAAAATTCTGTCAATATAAACAAATTGTCCAAGTAATACAGTGCTTATTCACTGATCCGGACTTCACTTATCCGGACAGTTTCGCTCAGAGGAAAATTCAGAAAATTTCTAAAATAGACACTGACATTTTTGTATGATAAAAATATTCAACCTTTCATGCTGTTAGAAAATTCTAAGTTATTTTATTAATTCTACAAGTTTGTTCATTGTTATGACATAATAATACTACGAAAGATTACATTCTACTTTTATTCAAAACTAGTTTAGTTATCAAAAACTTTTACATGTTAAGTAAGTCAGTTTAGATAATTTCAAAACAATGATATTTAAAACACAACTTTTAGTTTTTACTTAAACTTTTAAAGTTTTTATTATAAGTTTAAGTTATTTTAGATTTCAGCCTGAAGCCACGCCAGAACAGGTTTCACAACTTATTAAATTCAATGAGTTTTCTGCTGAAAAACGCGAAAAAACTATAAAACAAACGACTTATTTTTTTTTATTAAAGTAAACCTTCAATTAAAACTAGTTTGTTAGGAGTTATACGTTTCCGTTAAATTGAATTTAAACTTGGTCTTTCGTTTTTTTATGTCTGTTTTTTTTTGTTTAAAAAGTTTATTTAGGGAGACAAGTTTACAAAAAGTTTTTTCTTTTTAAAGATAAATATTTTCTCTTAAATGCGGCAGTTACATTATTATATGAATTTTTTTTTTATCCGGAACTTTGATTATCCGGACATGTTTACAGAAAAATCTTGCCAAACGTGTTCGGATAAGTTAAAAAGCACTGTAGCTGCTTTTTTTTAAACTAATTGATTCGAGTTCATTTACAACTTCACAAAAAAAAAAATCATATTTAATTATTACGGTTTATTTATTACTTTCTTGTGCTGTTTTTGTTGAAGTAATATATTTCAAAAACATAAATAACATACTTTGCAGCTAGTATCATGTTTTGTCTCGTGTACAACCCATGGGGATCAGAATATTTCTGGCAAACAAATTCTGCCAGAGGTTTGGCGGGAAACTCCTTCTCACATAATGAACAAAAACCTTTTGCAAGTTGAAGCGCTTCACCTACAAATAAAAACATGATTTTTATGATTCAATTAAAAAACATTTTAAAGGGTTGTTTAACTACCTATAAAACAAACAATTTACCTGACACACGAGATTTTTTTGAAAAAAATCAGTTTTAATTTAACGTGATCAGTAAATTTTAGTCAATGTAAAACGTCACTCCGGAGAGTTTAATCAATATTTACAAAATTAAAGTATATAAAGAAAATTAAACACATATATCCATAGTTTTTAAAATTATGTAAAACTAGTATTGCTACCTTCTACTAACGCTGTAAACAGCGTAATATTTCCAGCTTGACGACGGCGTTCTGGCAGTTCAACACCAACTGATTCTAAATGCTCACGAAGCTGCATTAACCCGTCTTTTTTTTTCTTTCTATCATTAACAAGATTTTTAGTATTCATAGTTAAACTTCTGTAATTTTAACTACAACTAAAATAAACAATTTAAAATTGACATTTTAATCGATCAAAACTTTTTACGATATTTATAAATAAAAGTCAATTTAAGTCTTACTGACACTTTTATGTTTGTTGGTATATTTATTTTACCTTCTCAAATAGCCGTTAAGCAGTGTGGTATTAAAACGCTCAGGACCAGAGAGCCTCCTTTTTATTTTGGCATTTGACACGTCGTATTTAATTTTTTTATTCCATAAATTTAATCTGCCCAAGACTGTGGAAAAAACTTCTTGTTTTTTATCTAGATCTTTCACTTTTGTAGAGGCATTGCTTCTTTGCAGCTAATTGTCGCTGTTGTTTTTGTTGACGGTTATTTAGTCATTATTTAAAAGAACAAAATCAGTTTTATTGGTACTCCGAAATTAAAAAATGTATAAAACCAATTAAAAGAAATCTATAAATATGTACTAAGACACCTTTTAACTCGATTTATATAAAAGTTTTGAGGTAGTATATAACTCACAGTTAATACTAAACATACCTTGTAGAGGTTAAAGGGTTGTGAGAGCTATAGTTGTGACTTTGTACTGGCACCAGATGATTCGGCTCAATCGAAGGATGGTTGCGTTGAACAACTGCGTTACTACTAGCCTGATAATAAACAGTTTTGAACTGAATACAAAACAGATAAATATTTTGTTTGAAGAAAAAAAAGTTAAGTAAGGTTTTGTTAAGTATTTGGATAACTATACTTCAAGATATATTTTTAATTTTTTTGTTTCGATGTCTTACTAAAAATTAAACAAAACTAACAAGTTCTGTTCTAGATTGGAATGTGTAACGACCTTTTTTTACGTATTTTACATCACGATTGTTTTCCACCATTTCATTAGTGGGCCGGATCAAAAACTTATTTCCAACTTTGTTTTGCATCCTCTGCGCTCGAACATGTTCATTTGAAGTCGTCGGATTGTTGTGATGCTGGTAAGAACGCTCATTTGAAGTCGACGGATTGTTGTGATGTTGGTAAGAACGCTCATTTGAAGTCGACGAATTGTTGTGATGCTTGTAAGAACGTTCATTTGAAGTCGACGGATTGTTGTGATGTTGGTAAGAACGCTCATTTGAAGTCGACGGATTGTTGTGATGCTTGTAAGAACGTTCATTTGAATTCGACGGATTGTTTTGATGCTGGTAAGAACGTTCATTTGAAATCGTCGGATTGTTGCGATGCTGGTAAGAACGTTCATTTGAAATCGTCGGATTGTTGCGATGCTGGTAAGAACGTTCATTTGAAATCGTCGTATTGTTGTGATGCAGGTAATAACGTTCATTTGAAGTCGTCAGATTGTTGTGATGCTTGTAAGAACGTTCATTTGAAATCGTCAGATTGTTGCGATGCTGGAAAGAACGTTCATTTGAAGTCGTCGGATTGTTGCGATGCTGGTAAGAACGTTCATTTGAAGTCGTCAAATTGTTGTGATGCTGGTAAGAACGTTCATTTGAAATCGTCGTATTGTTGCGATGCTGGTAAGAACGTTCATTTGAAGTCTTCAGATTGTTGTGATTCTGGTAAGAACGTTCATTTGAAGTCGTCGGATTGTTGTGATACTGGTAAGAACGTTCATTTGTTTTCGTCAAATTGTTGTGATGCTGGTAAGAACGTTCATTTGAAATCGTCAGATTATTTTGATGCTGGTAAGAACGTTCATTTGAAGTCGTCGGATTGTTGTGATGCTGGTAAAAACGTTCATTTGAAGTCGTCAGATTGTTGTGATACTGGTAAGAACGTTCATTTGAAGTCGTCGGATTGTTGCGATGCTGGTAAGAACGTTCATTTGAAATCGTCGGATTGTTGTGATGCTGGTAAGAACGTTCATTTGAAATCGTCAGATTATTTTGATGCTGGTAAGAACGTTCATTTGAAGTCGACGGATTGTTGCGATGCTGGAAAGAACGTTCATTTAAAATCGTCAGATTATTTTGATGCTGGTAAGAACGTTCATTTGAAGTCGTCGGATTGTTGTGATGCTTGTAAAAACGTTCATTTGAAGTCGTCGGATTGTTGTGATGCTTGTAAAAACGTTCATTTGTTTTCGTCAAATTGTTGCGATGCTGGAAAGAACGTTCATTTGAAATCGTCGGATTGTTGCGATGCTGGTAATAACGTTCATTTGAAATCGTCAGATTATTTTGATGCTGGTAAGAACGTTCATTTGAAGTCGTCGGATTGTTGCGATGCTGGTAAGAACGTTCATTTGAAGTCGTCAAATTGTTGTGATGCTTGTAAGAACGTTCATTTGAAGTCGTCGGATTGTTGCGATGCTGGTAAAAACGTTCATTTGAAATCGTCGGATTGTTGTGATACTGGTAAGAACGTTCATTTGAAATCGTCGGATTGTTGCGATGCTGGTAATAACGTTCATTTGAAATCGTCAGATTGTTGTGATGCTTGTAAGAACGTTCATTTGAAGTCGTCAGATTGTTGCGATGCTGGAAAGAACGTTCATTTGAAGTCGTCGGATTGTTGCGATGCTGGAAAGAACGTTCATTTGAAGTCGACGGATTGTTGTGATTCTGGTAAGAACGTTCATTTGAAATCGTCGGATTGTTGTGATACTGGTAAGAACGTTCATTTGAAATCGTCGGATTGTTGCGATGCTGGTAATAACGTTCATTTGAAATCGTCAGATTGTTGTGATGCTTGTAAGAACGTTCATTTGAAATCGTCAGATTGTTGCGATGCTGGAAAGAACGTTCATTTGAAATCGTCGGATTGTTGTGATACTGGTAAGAACGTTCATTTGTTTTCGTCAAATTGTTGTGATGCTGGTAAGAACGTTCATTTGAAGTCGTCGGATTGTTGCGATGCTGGAAAGAACGTTCATTTGAAGTCGTCGGATTGTTGTGATGCTGGAAAGAACGTTCATTTGAAGTCGTCAGATTGTTGTGATACTGGTAAGAACGTTCATTTGAAGTCGACGGATTGTTGTGATTCTGGTAAGAACGTTCATTTGAAATCGTCGGATTGTTGTGATACTGGTAAGAACGTTCATTTGTTTTCGTCAAATTGTTGTGATGCTGGTAAGAACGTTCATTTGAAGTCGTCGGATTGTTGTGATGCTTGTAAAAACGTTCATTTGAAGTCGTCGGATTGTTGTGATGCTTGTAAAAACGTTCATTTGTTTTCGTCAAATTGTTGCGATGCTGGAAAGAACGTTCATTTGAAATCGTCGGATTGTTGCGATGCTGGTAATAACGTTCATTTGAAATCGTCAGATTATTTTGATGCTGGTAAGAACGTTCATTTGAAGTCGTCGGATTGTTGCGATGCTGGTAAGAACGTTCATTTGAAGTCGTCAAATTGTTGTGATGCTTGTAAGAACGTTCATTTGAAGTCGTCGGATTGTTGCGATGCTGGTAAAAACGTTCATTTGAAATCGTCGGATTGTTGTGATACTGGTAAGAACGTTCATTTGAAATCGTCGGATTGTTGCGATGCTGGTAATAACGTTCATTTGAAATCGTCAGATTGTTGTGATGCTTGTAAGAACGTTCATTTGAAGTCGTCAGATTGTTGCGATGCTGGAAAGAACGTTCATTTGAAGTCGTCGGATTGTTGCGATGCTTGTAAGAACGTTCATTTGAAGTCGACGGATTGTTGTGATTCTGGTAAGAACGTTCATTTGAAATCGTCGGATTGTTGTGATACTGGTAAGAACGTTCATTTGAAATCGTCGGATTGTTGCGATGCTGGTAATAACGTTCATTTGAAATCGTCAGATTGTTGTGATGCTTGTAAGAACGTTCATTTGAAATCGTCAGATTGTTGCGATGCTGGAAAGAACGTTCATTTGAAATCGTCGGATTGTTGTGATACTGGTAAGAACGTTCATTTGTTTTCGTCAAATTGTTGTGATGCTGGTAAGAACGTTCATTTGAAGTCGTCGGATTGTTGCGATGCTGGAAAGAACGTTCATTTGAAGTCGTCGGATTGTTGTGATGCTGGAAAGAACGTTCATTTGAAGTCGTCAGATTGTTGTGATACTGGTAAGAACGTTCATTTGAAGTCGACGGATTGTTGTGATTCTGGTAAGAACGTTCATTTGAAATCGTCGGATTGTTGTGATACTGGTAAGAACGTTCATTTGAAATCGTCGGATTGTTGCGATGCTGGTAATAACGTTCATTTGAAATCGTCAGATTGTTGTGATGCTTGTAAGAACGTTCATTTGAAATCGTCAGATTGTTGCGATGCTGGTAAGAACGTTCATTTGAAATCGTCGGATTGTTGCGATGCTGGTTAGCTTTTCTTTAACGATATTTTGAGTCAATTGAGATATTGTTTTTTTTTATAAATTTATACTATTTGAACTTATATTAGCAACAAAATGTCTGACTCTTATAACGTTTTCAGTTTTTGTACGACAAGCAGCTTTTAAATAATTGTGTATGTTGGAGTCTCTTGATTTTTTGAAGTCGATTCTAGTATTCTTTAAAGGGGAGGTAATATCAACAGATTCTTAGTTTTGTACTACTTTGATTAGAGTTTTTGATGAGATGACAACAATTCTTACATATCAGTATTTAGTCTTTTAATAAGATGCAGCACGTGCAAGTATAATTTCAATAAATACTTTTACTGTTTTTTTTATTTGTAGGTTTTTGAGTAAAACGATGTAGCCTCCAAATATAAAAATAGTGCTCTTATTTATTTTCTTACTTTATTCACTACTTAGTCGTCCCTTGATTTTAAATATGTGTTCTTTTCTCTTTTGTTATTTTAAACTTGTGATCATTGCTTTGTGCATGAAACACAGTGTAAACTGATGAACTGTAACTATAAAGTAGTTTCATTACTGTTCTATCTTCTTCTAATAAGTTATCCTAAAACCAAGGTTAGATAAATAAAGTATTTAGATTGCTGGTTTTTGACAATTTCACATACTAGCAACATCTAACTTGGTAAATACAATATAAATTTATAAGTGTTAAACAGTTGTAAGATAATCCGTTTTCTAAAATTAATTATTTTCTTCTTTGAAGTGTTTAAATTAGTTAGAGTTGTGAACATTTACCTTGAATTTTAAAATAAACACAGTTAAAGTTTAAAGTTGAGAATTAGGCGCAATAAAATCTATGTATATTAAATTTATTACCTATAATTGTACGACATACAGTATTAAAACTTATGTATTTATTTAGCAACATTTAAAAACGAAAATCTCTTTTATGATAATAGGCTAAACTTTCTATACAAATCTAATTTTTTAAAGTTCTCAAACATACTTTTTAATTTTTTGGCATCAAAAAAAATACAATTACTTCAACCTATAACTCAATTAAACTATCTAATCAAACTTGAAAGTAAAAATATTTAAGTTACCAAAAATATAAATTATTAAATATTGCTTTGTAGTTGTAATTATATAATGAAATAGTTATCTTTTTTAGAATAACTATAGTTCTACTAAACAAAGAAAAAGTTGTTTTAAACTAGAGTTATTATGACATTTATTTCAATAGAAAAATAAACTTTTTAATGGTTTTATACATCACTAACAAACAGTTATTTCTCTTGGAATGTTATTTTAGCTTATTTATATTTTTGTCACAAATTATTAACATGTTAGAAGGTTGCAATTAAGTATTTAATTGTAGCTGACAATGTATAAGCTGTAATTGGTTCTATATATACTTAAGTTATAAAATACATGATTTTCTGGTTTGTTAGTATATTAAATGATAGTTTCATACATAACTTACATACACCATGCTACAAAATACTTTAAAAAAACTCAATAATCACATTATCTGATTTTTTAAATTAAAACTAGTTAGTTGTGCTTTAAGCTGTTAAAGTGTTGTTTTAACCTAGTAATGTATATTCTGCTACATTGGAAACTTCTAAAGAGTTCAACCAAACAATTATAAGAACAACATTGATTAAGTAAAAGACCCACATTAGTAGAAAACTAAGTTGTAGTAAAACTTTTTACTTACGCTTGTCTAAAAGTTACCATTTTAGAAGTTAAATTGAAAAAAGAAAACTTTAGTTAAAGGTCTTTTTTTGATTAACCATACTAGTTTTTTTTATTTATTATCTTTTTTTCTATTTGCTTCCGCCTTTTTAAGAAATTAATTACCACTAAAAGCTGTTCTCGTATAAAATATAACAAAAAAGATTTAAATTCTAAAAAAATACAAAGTGCAAAAAATTTTTAGACTGTAAAATCATTTACCATTTTACCATTATTATACCTCAATATGTTTTTAAGATCAAGTTCATAATAACAATTTTGCTGATGAATGCTACAGTTAAAAAAAATAAACAAAGTAACATATTAACATTCAATAGTTTTTAGTATTTAAACTTATAATACTATAGGCTTTATTCATAGTAAGCTCTAATTATTTTTATAAAATAAAGTCGAGTTTATAGTCGAATTCACATCTACAAAAAGTAATAGTTACATTTTGAATACAACTCTCTGAGTAAATTTATAACTTATATTTACACTATAAACACGTTTAAACATGCAATTTATGGCATCGATTATCGATGTTTTATAGTTTATTGAACGACAAAAAATACGCCCAAAATATTTGGTTCTAAGACCTGTTGCACGAAAAAACTTCTTGGTTATCGAATCGCACACCATGGATACCTTTTAACTTCTTGTCCAGGACAATAAATGATGTAAGTATTGAAACCAGAGGAGGTTGGAATGCCAACTTCCAAGGGTTTGTTTAGGAAGGTAGGGGGGGTCAATGGTTGACTCATGGCTAAGAGATCTTTGGCTCTGAATGCGAGCACTTTTAGCCCGAGTTTGAATCCTAGTGTCTGGAAGACACTCTGGATTTGGACTGACCCGTGACATAGTTTAAATTTACTTTAATAAAAACTATTTAATAATATAAAATACAAAGCAGTTGGGATAAATTTATATTCTAAAAACTTAATAGTAAACCAATTTGTAACAAAATATAAAAAACTTAAAATGAATAAAGTAGTTAAAATTAGACAAAAATTACAATAAAAAACTCAGGAATGAAAAAATCAATAAAATTTTATAAACTATTATAAAATTTTATACAATGTTAACAAAATTCAAGAAAATACTTAAATTTGTCTAAAAACAATTTAAGTATCTTGCTTATAAAAAAGTCAATAAAATTAGTCACTAGCACACAGGAAAAGGTGATTCTACTCGAAGACAATAAACTTCACTCCAATTTTTTCCTCAGAACTCAGACTACTCTCTCTAACAATGCCCCAAGCTTACAATAGTCCTTTCCTTTACAGATGACTGTTGTTATAGCAACAATTTCAAATTTCTTGTACTATAACTTGTCAACATCTCATTTGTTGTTGTTTTTAGCTTTCCCAACAACAAAGTGTTTCCAATAAAAAAATAGAAAGTTGTAATTAAATAACGTATCGTTACAGTATCGTTTTTAATTTATTTAAATTGATAATTAACTTTGAAATAACTCAGAAACAAATTAGTTTAACAGCAAAGGCTTCAAAGAAGTACTAGGAAATCGATATTAATAATTTAAGAGATTGATCTTTTGACTTTAAACAAAAAATCTGTTGTAGATATTTATCAGCAAAACTCTTTCTAAAGTAGTACTTATGGTTTTTTAATCTCATCTACTATTTACTTGATTTTTCAACGTAATTAAAAAATAACATGATATCTTTTTCAAACTCAATTTAATTTTATATAAAAACGCAGATAGTTATTTAATTGAATAATTTTAAATTAAGAAATGACGATCGCTAGAACCTAGGGTGAAATATTGTATTGTTTTTGATAATAAAATATCTTGTAAACTTACTCGTGTAAATTTAGGAAAATTTGCATAAAAGTAAAAAATATAATAATGGAAATCATTAAAAAAATTTAATTAAAATAATCTATTTATGACGTAAAGCTTAAGCAGATAGAGTCTGTTACTTTTTGTTAAAATTCGTTGTTTTGTTGAAAACAAGTTTTAAAATTAGTAGTTGGACCAAAAAAACTTCAAATTAGTAAAAGATCAAGAAAGGATTTTATTACCAAGTCCAATATAAAGATATGGATAAAACTAAAAAAAGTAAGTATTTTGCTTTTCATACATACTAGTTTGATACTGTTACCTTTTTTGCGTTCAACGAACTTTTATTTCAATGAAGCAAAAATTATACAGATAGTACTAAACACTAAGCAAATTTTAGTTTAGCTTTGTATATTTTATCGAATCAAATTCCAATTTACGCTATAGAAAATTAAAATTTAAGTTTAAAGTAAAATAAAAAAAGCGGCTGAAAAGTAATTACGACAAAAGAATGTTTTAAAAATCTTAGTTGTGCAGAAAACTATTGTATAGAAAGATTGTTGATCACGTACTAGTAATGTGTTTAAGTTATGCACTTCTGTGTATAGATACATGAAAAAATAAAACTAAAGATGGGTTTGCATAAAAAAAATACAAAAATGCTTTATTTAAATTACTTTTGTTTTTTTGTGCTTAACTTTTCTCAAACTGTAGACAGTTTTATTTAAATGTACTAAATAAATCGTAATTTAGTTAAAAAAAATTCTAGTAACCGTTACACTTAAAACGTCTTTAAGAAAAACAAAAAAGTGTGTAACAAAATATTGCAACGAAGTATCGTAAATTCAATGATTAAGTGTTATCTTTAGTTTGTAAATGATCAGCACACTTCAAAACAAATTTAAAATAACAATTTAGTACTTGGACTTGTAAAACTTTTATTGTCTTTGTATGATACTAACTACAGCTATTGGTTAACGTTGACAAAACAAATCTAATTATAACTTAATTTACAGCAAGTTTTTAGGTAAAGTTTTTAAATTGTTAACTTTTTTATAAAACTCTAATGTTAAATACAATTTGTTTTTTTTAAATATGTTGTAAGTACATACATGCTTAATAGTTGATATAAAGTAGAAACTACTATTGAGTGTTTTTAAAACAGTTTACAGAAAATGTACCCAAAATAAAATGAACCAAGAAAAAACTTACCAAAGTCTAATCAACACTTTGTTGAGTTGTTTGTAATTTGTGGATAAAACTGCCATAAATACGTTGTATAAATTAAAATTTAAAACAAACTAAAAAGGATAAAGTAAAAGAAAAGCAAAAGTGTGATGTTAAAGTGTAAGTATAAAAAGAGAACTACAAAAAAAAAGATTATTAAACCATCTGAATTACAAACTTGTGAAAACTTTGTATGCAATACGATTTAGTTCTAGAAAAATAGTTTTAAAACAAAAGTTAGAACTCACGGAGCTTTTATAAAGTTTTAAAGCTTGAAAGAACTGAAAAAACTATAAAAAGAAAACAGAAAGGTTTAATACTATGAAAAATTACAAAAACGAAATCATCTTGAAGCTTATTTGACCAAAAAAAAAAGAAACTAAAACAATGAAGTTTATAGAAATTGAACCATGGTTAGTTTTTGATTTTTCTAACTATAAAGTTTTTTTTCTGCCAAAATACTTTAAGATTAAAAAGTTAAAACTGATAAATATTTTTTTATCCACAATGTCAGTATAAAACATTTTATTTTTAAGAAGATTTAGTTTTTTTTCTTCCAAATTCAGGCTTACCAACTCAAAATACTTAAATTAACAAAATACTTAACATAGAAATGTTTATTTTCTAGTTTGGTGCAGTACTCTAAAGTTATAAAACAAACATAAAACTTATGTTTAAAAATTTCAAAAAAAAAAAACAACATGAAGAAATAAAATTTATATATAAACATGCGTGTATAAAAGAAACCACAGCTCTTAAAGTTGAATGCTGTTAGTTACTTAAGAATTTGCTTCTTTAATTATATTTGAAAAAAAAACTTTTTTTAAACATTGCAGTAATTTTTTGATAAAGGTTGTTTTTTTCTTACTTTGTTTTATAGTTTTTATCCTTTTTATATTTAACAATATTAGTTCTTTAGAAGATAGAAAAATATCAAAGAAAGTTTAATTTAAAAACTCATCCATGCTTTAAGTTATGAATACTGTCTAAGTATACCATTTTTCATTACACTATTTATACATTTTTTTAAACCTATTGTTGAACTATTGCAGTATGTGAAAATTAATTTTTTATTCACTTTCTTACACAGTTGAAATGTTTAAAAGAGATTTAATGCATATATAGAACATTATAAGCTTCTACTTTGTAACAAATTAAAACGATAAATAAAGTAGAAATGAGTAAAAACTAGTTTACAGAAAATTTATCAAAAAGAAAATAAACGAAGATGAAACTTAATTGATTTGAAATGAGACTCTGTTAAGCATTTTGTTTTATTCAACAACTACTAACAAAATTAATTATAAGTGAATGAAATTTTGTTTAAATTAATTCGAAGCTACGAAAACTTAACAGAAGAACTTAACATAAATTAAATAAAAACAACTTGTATGGTATACAACTTTTTTTCATATTAAAATTTTTCTCGAAAACATTTGTGTCAAGTACACTGTATTTGAAGACAGTTAGAGAAAATCTTTACATAAATATATGTTGACATCAAACATTTATCCTTATATTATCTAACTAAAACTAAAAAATTAATACTTCATTTATCTAAAAACTACTTTAATTTTTTTTTATTATAGTAGTATGAACTTTCGTTTTAATTACGAGATAGTAATTCAATGTTTAAAAATCTAAACTGTTAAAACGTAGCATGTAGCAAGCTAGGAAACGAAAACAATATATTATGATTAAGATATTATTATGACTTAATAATAACAAACATGACTTCCTTAGTAAAAACAAAAAAAATTTTTTTTTTTTTAAATAAGTTTTACAAAAAAAGTCTAAATCAATTTTCTAGCTTAATTAATGACATAACTATATATTTCTATTTTGAATACTTTTGTACACAAGAGCTAATAAAAAGAACAAAAACTTTTATTTTACTGGCTCAAATATTTTTTCTAAATTTGTAATTATACTTGTAAAAGTTTCGTATAAAAACATTTTTAAATTAACAAACATGATACAAAAACGAAAATTAATCATTTATAAAAAAGTACGAATTAAACTTTTTAACCTACTAGTACGAGCTTATTTTCACAAAAACAAAGCCTTAATACAAAAGTGACTTATTTTGTTTTGTTAGCACTACTTTATATCAGTAACCTTTTTTTTTAGTTTTCAATATATGGTGTGTAAAAGATAGCTGTATATATTTATACATATATCGCATAAGTTATTTAAACTTAATCAATTTCCACAAAGCCTACGTGAAAAGCTTTGAATAATTTATTTCAAACCGTACTAGCTGAAGATTAAAAAACAGTTTTTTGTATTTATAGAACGTATGTTCTAGTTTTTTAAATCGATTTTTCTAAATATGTTCTACTCAGTTCCAATAACATAAGGTACAGCTGTATTTTGCATAAAACAACTTAAACTAATATTTTGTTATATTGAACTTAATGCTTTGCAGCAGTTCTATTAAAAAAATAAAATATTCTTTAATTTTTTTTTTTGGTGTCAAATAGTTTCAAAGCATATTATTGATAATTGAATTTGTATTTTTAGTTATTATTCTACAAATGGAATAGAGAAGTTTTGAAATTAAATTAAACTTTGAACTCTAGACTACTTTTTACATTGAACTTGTTTAATTTAAAGAGTTTAGTCATTATCTAATCTTATACAGTCAACATAAATTTAATAAAACTATATTTCATTTGTTACAAAAAATAATTAAAAGTTGTTTATTTGGGAAACTGAAGAATCTTTCAATCAATAAGTTAATAATCTTTCTTAGTCAAAATATATTGTTTAAAAGAAAACAGTAATACAATTGAAAGATAATATTTAACAGTACTTTTTCATCAAATATATTAAAACACTTGTAATCGTTACATTTTAAGCATCGAATTGCCGTAGTACTTTTGTTAACATTTTCTATTTTTAAATACTCACTTTAAGTGAAAATAAATATACCGCTATAAGGCAGTGTTAAGCTTGTACAGATTTTTAGAGTAACATTAACAACACATGTATGTTTTTGTACAACTTCAATTTATTTGCATTTAACAATTTGGTATGCCTTTCTTTACTTTTTGTAACTTACGTTATTAAAAAAAAAAACATTAGTTATTTGCGTTTAGGGGCAATAAAATTTGATAAATCAGGATTCTAAAATGCTTTTATTAGATTTGTAGGCCCTTAAAGTAGTTCAAAAATTGTAACAATTTCAAAACAAATGAGCACATCATGTTAAAACATGTTTTTGAAAGAAACACTTTAATTGTAACTCTATACAATATAGTTCTGGTGTTTAATACGTAAGTACAAATTAAAAAAAAAATTAGTTATTACAAGACAGTTTTCAAAACTTACAGAAAATTTTCAAAAAGTTTTGCAAGCTTAAGGTTAAGTAAAAATCAAACTTTACTTTGCAAATATAGATTTAATGACACGAGTTATTTACTTATGAAACGCATAAAAATTTCAGATTAACTTAGTAAAAACATAAGGTGTTACAAGAAATTATTTGAGTAATTTTCATTATTAGCATTAAACACTTTAGAAAGGTTTTTAACGAATTGCACACATTTAATCAAAATCAATCAAATTTTCGTTTTGTCTGTTTTGTTCGTTCAACACTTTCATGTAATCGTAGCAATATTCGACTTTTAATTCGAAATGATCAATTTCCAATTTCTTATTGCTCTTTACAATGTTATCCACCGCTGTAAGTAATAACAAACTTTGATTTTAATGTTTGTAATACAAAAAACTTTTATTCAGTAAAGCGTTTTAAATTTTTATTTAAATAGATATGTAGACCTGAGTAAGAAAATGTTTAATTAGTTAATACATTGACTTTCATAGTTCTTAAAAAATAATGTAAAACTTTTAACACTAAAATTTTAAACAAATTAAGTAATCAAAACGTAATTTAAAGCAAAACTTATAAAATAAACAATCAATGCATACTGTTTCAATCAGCAAAAAAGACGAGACATTCAGATCCGTTCATGATCCTTTTAACTGAAGACACATTTCTTCCATTACTCCTCTCAACATTTGAAAAAAACAGATCAATAAAATCGTTGCTCGTTGTGGGATTTATGTTCCTAACTCGCAAACAATGCGTTTGGTACACTGGCCTTATCTGTATAGCAAAATTTAAAAATTTAAGAGGTGTTCTTAGAAGGAAAATATTTTGAATCATTATTCTGTCTATTACGGAGCTAAGAAAGAAAATGTCTAATTAAACTCTTATTTATTTTATGTTCTTTCTCAATGAAGTTTTTATAAACGAAAGCTTAACTTGTTACTCTTTTTATTTAACGTTCAACCTTATAGATATTAATATTCCGTAGGCATAATTTTCTTCCTATAAAACATTTTATTTTAAAAAGCATACAAAATCCTACTTTACAATAAAATAAATTATACTAATGTAATATTTTAGTTTCAAAAGTTTCTTGATTCAAAAGTTTTAAACTTTTTTTAATCATATTGTTGTTTTCAAAAATCACAAAAGTAAAAACTTATATTTGTTAAATTACAGTGGTAATTTTGTTGTGAAAACTTATGCTTATTCTCTTAAAACAAAAACAGAATATTTCTTAGAAATAAACAACATTTCTGTTATTTTTCTACAAATACATGCACAAATTAAACAATATATTGGAAAAATTGTTAACGTATTGTTGTTAGCGTATGCTTATATTAAATGTAACCTGACTTGTTAGAGTTGTATCGAATGCAATAACTGTTTTTATCAACTTTTAAAATAGACTTAGGCGTAGTTTGATTTTCTACGTCACAATTTTCAAGAAGCATTTCAATTACACTTCTATCTGTATTTTCTGGTATACCCTGTGTATTGTAGTGAAGTAAACAGAAATCTGATTATTTAATTTAAAATTATAATAGCATCATGTTAAAAATATGGTAAATATTTTTAAGTATAATGCACTAAATAGTTATTTTGATATAAATTTTTACTATAACTTTAATTAACAAACATTAAAAAAAAATTGTTTTTCTAACCTTAAGTTTTAAAAAACCTAAAACAATGCTGTTAATTTATCTAAATAGTAGAAGTAATTTGTTGTTTATTTCCAGTTTAATTTATTAACTTTAAAAATAATCATTTAAAACGAAAAACTTAAAACTTACTTATATAAGAATCAATGAAATAATAAAAATGACTTTAGAACAAACTTACTACTAAAAGAAATCTATCATCCAAAAGCTTTGGATTTATTTTTTTGTGTACTCTTAAAATTTTATTGTCAACAACATGATCCGACTTGTTTAACACATTGCTTTGATCTGTGATAAGAAAATATGATTAATAAAAAACTTTGAGTTAAAAAGTTTCAAGTACATATTAGTAATTGTAAAATAAATTATTAACTGTAGCTGTTTGATAAATAATAAACAACTTTAAATTAATAAAACGACATTTATTTTCTGTTTATGTTCATCAAACAACCTTTCTTAGAAGAGTTTATATTATATACCAGCGGAACTAAAGAAAGCAAAAATGTTTACTTTTGTTTGAAGTTTTTGCTACAAGTATGAGTCTTTACATAACTTTACAAAACTAACAATTTTAACCTAATTTTAGAAAATAAAACTTTTATACAAAATAATTAATTAAGTTAGTAAGCTATTATTATCAACAAAATGTTCTAAAATTTAAAAAAATAAATCTACCTTCGGCGTTTTTGAATACAATATAAACTTCACTCAATAGAGAATCAACAGATTCTACTTCTCCACCATTAGATCTTTTTTTATTTTCAAAGTACAATTTTAAAACATCTGGTGTCGTTGACATTGAAAAGTTTGTTACCACTATTATTCTGTGTAATACTAAATAACTTAAAAAAAGGGTTTTCATTTAAAATTTCATTTTATCATGAGTGATTTAGTTTATATAGTTTAGATACTTGTTAGTTAGATACTTTCAAGGTTTTACTTAAAACTATTTAAAACTTTTAAAATGTAAAACAAGATTTTAAGATTTTTACCAGCATAATATTTTATAAAAACATTTAAATTACAAGTTACAAAAATATTTTAGTGCTTTACTTATTTTCAGTAATTTTAGCTTTAGGTTAAAAGAAAATAAGGTAAATATTTTTTTTTTGAAGCAACCTATCATTCTTGGTATGTGCTACAGAATTTTTGTTTCCTTTAGTTTTGGTGCTATTTTTTGCTTGCTTTGTTTCTGTTTTTAATTGTTTAGACTTGTATGTAATTTTTTACTCTTATTTAAATGTTAATTAAAAGTAAAAGATATACTAATTTTTTATAAAAAACTGCACAAAATGGTTTGTTTTAATAGGTCGTTCAGTTATTAAATCAATTTTCTTTTAATTATTATAGTGAAAAGTATTTGAAACAGATTAAATCATGTGTGTTTTATTTAATTTTGTTCAAATGCAGTAAACACTAAAATTAACAATAACAAATATGTTAGTTTTTTGAATAACTATGTAAAATTTTTTGGACATATACAAAACAAGGTGATAACTAAAAAAAATTAACTGTCTTATAAACCTTTGTTTTTTTGTTTGTTTTGTTTAACACCAGTCTTTTTTACAATGTTTTCTGTTGACTTGATCTCATGGTTTTTATTTTTATTTTTCACATTTTTATTATTGCTTTCACTTTCTTTAGAATCGTTTTCTAAAAAAATATAAAAAAACTCATAAAAATAAATTAGTAGCACTAAAACTAATTTACTCATCATTTTTCGTATAAATTTTGTGACACTCTATATTTTCTATAGCATTCGACAGAAACTATGACAATTCTGGATATTAAAACAAACTATTAATAACATATAAAAAACTATATGTAAAATATTACTTTCAGTTTAACTTTAACTAAACCAGAATTACAAATTTATAATAAAGATATTTTTAAATTCATGATTGTTCTTAAAACAGTAAAACAGATATTTTAAGAAAAAGATAAGAAAAATACCTCGATCCTTTTGATTTTCTTTAATAAGTTTCTCTCTAATATAAGAAGCTGTAAAAAAAATAATTTTACTAACATTAATAAACAAAATTAACATTTATAGTTGTCTAGTGTAAAAAAACGTTAATTTATTATATTTTTATTTTCTAATTTTATGTGAGCTATTGATAAGATAACCATTGATCAACAAGCGTAAATAATTTTTAACTTTTGATTTAAAGAAAACAACAGCAGAAAAAGATATTTTCTACACATTTTAAACGTACCTTCAACAGGGTCATATCTCAATGCAAAAGACCAGGCTTGTTTTACTTTTGTAAAATTTACTTTCGTTACTGCTTGATTTGCGAATTCCTTAACATATATTTATTAATTTTTAAACACTATTACTCGTATGTACTTCATTTTTAGGTTTAAAACTTGTTTCAAAGATTATAAGTCATTAAAAAGAATTATTATAAAATTTTAGTAAAAATAAGTTATATTATTACAAAAAACAGTAATTAAAGCGTTTGCTGAGATTAAACTATAGTTATAAAAAACTTACTTCTGAGCTAAATTTCAATAAATAAGTATCGGGATTTTCAAATTTTTTTTCAGCATTACTGGTATAATTAACGTTTCCTTTTCCTTGTGTCACACTAAATTTACAAAATATTTAATAAAAGTTAGGTAAAAACGTTTCAATATTTTTTCTATTAAAAACAATGCATTTACTCTTATTTTGTACTACTTCACAAACTTTAAAATGCTTTTCAATTTTTTATAGTTGCTTTTAAGTAAAGTTACCAAGTAAAATTAAAAATAAAAAAGTCAACAAGCGTAAGTTTAGTTAATTAGTAACATAATAACTTTTTAACAATATAGTTGAGCATGTCTGTAGGTAAACAGTGTTTTAAGTTATAAGCGATCAAGTTTCTTTGTTTTTGTTGTACTTTCCTTTCTATCTCTGCATATTTGTACTCACCTAAAGCATTTTTTTTAGTCAGTGTTTCTTGTACAAGTTAAGCAAAAATAATCTACTTTTTAAAAATATAATTGAGTCAGTTTATATAATCTTAGGAAAAATGTATTATTTAGTAGTGTATTCAATTAAAGTTATGTCTTAATTTTAAAGCAATTAAAAATATAAATTTTGAATTAATTTAAATTATAGCTAAAATAAAGTATATTAAAATTATAAATTACAAACTTAACCTCGTTTGAAGCTGTTATTTAGTATGTTGTGTGAAAAATTACTCACTTAAATCAAGTGTTAATTTTAGGTCAGGAACTGTAGAACGCAAAACTCCGGTGTAATGAGAATAAGAAAACTGGCCAACTGTTATACTGTACATATTTCTCATGACATTTTCCGCTTCTTCCTTATGAGATTAAAGTTTTTTGTGTTAAAATAGTTAAAAACAATGAAAAAAACCATTAACTTAAAACAATACTTACAGTTAGTGTTTGACTGCATAACTTGTTTTATAAAACCTAGCAAGACTCTAAAACTTTTATTTACTTCTATGTAACTACGCATACAAACAACTAGAAATACTAAATTTTTTTTTTTGCTATAAACAGTTCTTTTAAAGATTTAACAAGGATTAAGTCATTAAGCGTCTTGTTATATATTATAGAAATACAAACATTAGAAAGGCTTATTTTTTCAAATAAAATTTAACAACATTACGTATAAGAACGTCAACTGTAGAGTGGTACAGCCGGTAGGGTAGGTCTTTTTATGTGTACTATTTTATGGGCACTATTTTATGTGTAGAATTGCTGCATTCAATTTTTGATGTGATGTCATCAAAATTATGTGTAGTATTTAGATGTTGCTGCAATTAAGTTGCTGCAATTAAATGAAAAATAAATTACTGTCCAGGCCTTTTATAAATATTATAGATAGTTTTTGAAGTTTTAAATTTATAAACAAACAAATAAAAAATAACTTGAATACACATAAACCAATAGTTTGATTTATTTGTACATTTATTTAAATTAAATTTTGTAAACTAACAGAAGTATAGGCTAGACTTATTAAAAGATTATGGATATTTTTTTTCATTTAAGATTTAATAAAGAAAAAAAAACTTGAATACACTTAAACCAATTGTTTGATATAAAATTATTTTTATGTAACTTATATTTTTTATACTAACAGAAGTAATGGCTTGGCATATTATAAATATTTTGAAAAAAAAAATTATTTAAGATTTTAAAAACAAAATAAAAAAATAAAAATTGCACACACATAAACCAATTGTTTGATTTGTAGTTTTATATATGTAATTTATATTTAGTAAACTTATAAAAGTAGTGGTTTACTCTTATGTGTACTATTTTATGGGCACTATTTTATGTGTAGAATTGCTTCAATCAATTATGACCATAGTTTTATATGACTTCATTTAAATTATGGGTAGTATTTAGATGTTGCTGTAATTAAATAAAAATAAAATACAGTCCTGACCTTATATAAATATTATGGATAGTTTTTGTAGTTTTAAATTTATAAACAAACAAAAAAAAAAAAAACTTGAATACACATAAACCAATAGTTTGATTTAGTTGTACAATTATTTAAATTGTATTTTGTAAACTAACAGAAGTAGTGGCTAGACTTATTAAAAGATTATAGATAATTTTTTTTTTAAATTTAATAAAGAAAAAAAAAGCTTGATTACACTTAAACCAATTATTTGATTTAATAGTATATTTATATAATTTATATTTTTTATACTACCAGAAGTAATGGCTTGGCATATTATAAATATTTTGGATATTTCTTTATTTAAGGTTTTATAAACAAAATTTAAATTTAACACACATAAACCAATTGTTTAATTTATAGTTGTATATATGTATTTTACATTTAGTAAACTTATAGAAGTAGTGGTTTGGCCTTATGTGTACTATTTTATGGGCACTCTTTTATGTGTAGAATTGCTTCAATTAACTTATGTGGTTTCATTTAAATTATGGGTAGTATTTAGATGTTGCTGCAATTAAGTAAAAATAAGATACTGTCTACTTTTAAATCAAACAATTGATTTAAGTGTATTCAAGATTTTTTATTAAATATTACATAAAAAAACTATCCATAATCTTTTAATAAGTCTATCCACTACTTCTGTTAGTTTACAAAATACAATTTAAATAAATGTACAAATAAATCAAACTATTGGTTTATGTGTATTAAAGTTATTTTTTATTTGTTTGTTTATAAATTTAAAACTACAAAAACTATTCATAATATTTATATAAGGCTTAGAAAGTATTTTATTTTTCATTTAGTTGTAGCAACATCTAAATACTACCCATTGAATATAATTGATTGAAGCAATTCTACACATAAAATAGTGCCCATAAAATAGTACACATAAGAGCAAACCACTACTTTTATAAGTTTACTAAATATAAATCACATATATACAACTATAAATCAAACAATTGGTTTATGTGTGTTCAAGTTTTTTTTTCTTTATTAAAAATTTCTTAAAAAAATCTACCCATAATCTTTTATAAGTCTAGCCACTACTTCTTTCAGTTTACAAAATATAACTCAAATAAATGTAAAAATAAATCATACTATTGGTTTATGTTTATTCAAGTTATATTTTATTTGTTTTTTTATGAACTTAAAACTACAAAAACTATCCATAATATTTATATAAGATCTAGACAGTATTTTATTTTTCATTTAATTTCAGCAACTAAATTGCAGCTACATCTCAATACTACCCATAATTTGAATGAAATCACATCAAATTATGGGCATAATTGATTGAAGCAATTCTACACATAAAATAGTGCCCATAAAATAGTACACATAAGGTCGAACCTCTACTCTATAAGTTTACTAAATACAAATTACGTATATACAACTATAAATCAAACAATTTTAGATTTAAATCAAACAGTTTATGTGTGTTCAAGTTTAATTTATAAATTTTGTTTATAAAATCTTAAATAAAAAAAAAAACCAAAATTACTTATTATATGACTAGCCATTAATTCTGGTAGTATAAAAACAATAAACTACATAAATATACATATAAATCAAACAATTTGTTTAAGTGTAATCAATTTTTTTTTCTTTATTAAATATTACATAAAAAACTATCCATAATCTTTTATAAATCTAGCCACTACTTCTGTCAGTTTAAAAAATATAACTCAAATAAATGTAAAAATAAATCATACTATTGGTTTATGTTTATTCAAGTTATATTTTATTTGTTTGTTTATAAACTTAAAACTACAAAAACTATCCATAACATTTATATAAGGCCTGGACAGTAATTTATTTTTCATTTAATTGCAGCAACTTAATTGCAGCAACATCTAAATACTACACATAATTTTGATGACATCACATCAAAAATTGAATGCAGCAATTCTACACATAAAATAGTGCCCATAAAATAGTACACATAAAAAGTCCTACCGAAATTTACACATAATTTTGATGACATCACATCAAAAATTTAATGCAGCAAATCTACACATAAAATAGTGCCCATAAAATAGTACACATAAAAAGACCTACCCGTAACAGCTGTTATTGAAATTGTTTTAATGATATTACTTAATCAGATATTTTACTATTATGCTGTGGTCATGGTAAAAGAATTAACATTATAAGATACTAGTAAAATTAAACTAACCGGTTTACTAAATTTTATTACTGCAAACAATAGTTCTTTGTTCAAAACCACATACTTTACTATTCCATACCTATTTCATAATGTTTGTTTGTTTTAAAGAAAAAATATAAGTAGCATCAACATAAATACTTTTCTAGATGATAAATAATGTAATGTATCATACAAAACTTACTTGTGAAATATTTTTCTTAACACCTGTTCGTCTAAGTTTTCAGGTACTAATCGACTGACATGTATGCAGCGCATCGTAATATTTACAGGTTTGTTTTGCTGACTTGGTTTTACTATTTTGTCAGGAACTTTTTTGCTGACTAGTTAATAACGTTTGAATTTAACTTCATGCAAATAATAATCACGTAAGGTATTTAAAATAGTAAAAAAAAGTATTAGTGTCAGAAAAATTAAAGACTAAAAATTCAAATCACCTGGATTTTTCGAAGTTTCTTCTTGAGGGAACAATGACAATTTAAAATTTAGAATTTTAGGAGGTTGGTTTGCCGCATTTACATTTGTGCTTAACGAACGTTTCTTCAGCAAAGTTAATGTTTCTGTAGAAACATAAATGTGTGAAGTTTAAGCTTTAGGGCGTATTTTTAGTTATGCGGCTTTGTAGAATGCTCGGCGAAGTTTGTAGTGTAGTAAGCGTTGATTAGACAAAAATAAGTATTGATTGAAATAATTTTTAAATCTTTAAGTTTATGCTGCAATATAGTGTTCAGTGCACAGGTCAATAAGAAACAAACAGTAGCGGATTTTTTCAATTTGTCTTTTCGTAAAAAAAACAATAAATGAAATACTAATTCAGACAACTAAAAAACTAACTACCTTCTGCATTGTCAAGAATTGCTTTCACGTTAGCAAACTTTTCACCTTTTTTAGGTGGTGAAAAAGCAAGAGAGGCGTTAATTCCATTGGTTTTTAGTAAATTGTTCAACTTGTTTGATCCAAACTGTAGTGGAACATTCAAAATAAAAACAGCGTATCTATCGTTATCGTCATCGTTTGACATAATTAATCAATATGACTGTTACGAATTTATTTTCACTTTAGTTTAAATTCTATGCTTTTAAGTCGGTATACAAATAATCAAAAATTTTAAAAACGTTGTGAATGTGTTATTTGTTTTGCGCAGCGCAACGTCATAACTTTCCTTTAAATTTACTACTTTTTAGTTATATGTAGTTTTAATTACTTTTACGATATTTGTTTATTTCTATACACTAAAGTTTAATTTTAAAAGCAACTTAAAAAAAATATAAAAACATGATAATGTACACATTGTTTTTTTATTAAACTACATTTTGCCCTGTAGGGTTCATAATTTTTAACAAAATATTGAAAAATAAAACAAATATATATGAAGATATTAAGTTTTAACTTCAGTTTACAAGTACTCTATTAAAAAGTATCAAAAGGCTAACATACACCAGTGAAAACCTTAAGGCTACTTAAGATAAAACTATACAAAGTTGTTAATAAGTCATACACCAAATATTTCAATAACAATTAAAACAAAAATTTAAGTAAAAAAAAACTTAAGGTTAGATAAAAATTAATTGAAAGTTAATCCAACTGCCTAATGAAACAAAGATAAAAAAAACTTGAACTAATAAAAAATAACATATTTTTAACATAAAAAAATTTTCAACTATAACTTTTTGTTTGAAAACGTTTTTAAATTTATTTTAGTGATTTTATCTAAATAGTACTAAAAAAAACCAGTTTAGTTTATTGATATAAAAAATATATAAATAATTATTAAATTTTTATTAATATTCATACTGCAAAAATTTAAACTTTTCATTGAAGCATGTGTTCTTACTATGTTATACTAAATATTACATTTCTTAAACTTAAAAAAAAAATTATGTAAAATTTGAAAATATATTCAAATAGTAAACTTTGCTTTTATGTGTAGCTTTTAAATGATTTGTTGTAGATTTATATAAACATTACAAACGTCTTTATATTAACTTTGTCAAATAAAAATCGATTCAAAGTAAGCTAAAGTAGTTTAAGTTTTTTCTAAAGACAGATAAAACAAAATATACCGAGTTTTTGAAAAATATATTAATCAGTTAATATTTACTTTTTAAAATTTTTCAAACAAACAAAATAAAAAAAGTATATTGAAAACAAAGAGCTGAATAAAAGAAAATTTATTTATGATAATACAGTAATCTGAAAACGTTCGAATAGTTAAGAGGAATTTTCATACCCAAAAACTGACGAAGCATGTAGCTTTAGTGGTCGTTTGCTGGAGAAAAAGTTTTATAATGCTCACTAATCACATACGCTTGATTAAAAAATTACGTTCGAGCGAGAAGAAATTTTATAAAAATTTTATTTGCTAACATTGATATTAGTTTCACGCTTAGATTTATTACTAATAAATTGAACAAATTATATAAAAGTTAATAAAACTTCTTTCTAAACAAAGTCTTATCGTTTGTTGGTTAAGCTGTTTCTTAAATTAGATATTTTTTTTTATTAATTTAAACTTTAGGTAGTATGTTAATAACTTGTTCAAACTAAAAATGTAACTTTTAAACATAAGTCCTCGAAACATAACATACATTACATAGTGTTTTGCTGTTTTTGAGCTAAAAAACAAATACATCACAAAATGTTGCTCAATTTTTACTCTTTAAGCAACTGTCAATTAGTAGCGTCAGTAAGCAAATATTGAATTAGAAGAATAAAAGCTTCACTAAATAATTTCGTTCTTAAATTGTTTATTATCTTGTTTTGTTAATTACTACATAACTGCTAACGAAAAAACACATTTGATTATAAAATTAGAAAATAAATGTTAAGTTTTACAAAAAGTTATTGTTTAAAAACTTAAATTCTTGTTAAATTTAAAATTGGTAAAAGTTAGTTTAGATCTTGAACAAGTTAAGCAAAAAAATGTTTTTGTACAAGTGTAAATATTTATAATTTTATTTTTTGTCGATAAATTTAGTTGACCATAACATAAATCATTTGAAGATATTGTCAGAAATAGCAATTGTGATCTGTACACGTTAAAAATTATCTTTTTACCTTCAATTGATTTTTTTTTCTATTTTGGTTTTGTTTTAATCTAACAAAGTAAAAACTATAAAAACAACTTTATTTGAAACTATTCATTACTTTTCATTAAGTTATTAAAGCTATAAAGTAAAACTAAAACAATCTGAATGATAATAAAACTACACTAGAAAGTGAGGATAGTTGTTGTTCAGCATTGGCTGTTCAGCGGCATTTGCTCACATCTGATTGGCAACGCAGCCGGCTTCAGCAGGTATTTTTTCGTTGATTGATTTTTAAGTGTCTGTAAAGAATAGTGTTTTGTATACAAACAATATGAATTATTAAATTTATTTTGTTGTAAGTTTATATCACTCTGTGAAACAGTATAATAGCTTAGTTGCAAAAAGTTATAAACTGGTGCGTCACTTTTTTAGTTTTCCTGTAAACTGGTCAGAGTTTGTAAAAAGTTAGTAAAGTATATTATTTGTAGCAAAAATTTCAAAGTCATACTTACGAACATATACTTTTTTTTTTTTTTATAAATGTTCTTTTTTATTGTATAAAAAGATAATTATACCATGACAAAAATCAACCTACTAAAGTTTACTGTGTTCTTAGACACAGATATGTTTCAGACATTTGATCTAAAAATTTAACTTTAAGACTTAAGTTAGGATTTTTTTCAAAACCAATTAAGTACGTATTTTGTAAGTTTATACAAACTAATCTAATTTAGCACCGCGTTTGTTTCACAAAAAAAAATCAAAAATAAAACAATTTACGATTTTCAGATACGGTCACAATTCTGACAAGTTGTCGGTTTTCCTGCAGCAGTACTTCAGGCCCACGTCGTCGCGAAACATCGACCACTGGATGCAGATGTTCAAGGAGCAGCGGAGCGGAACGCGCGCCAAAATGCACTTTTACGATTTCGGCGCGATAACCAACGCGCTTCGCTACAACCGGACCGAGCCGCCCGAATACGACTTTTCCAAGTTCGACGTTCCCACCCACTTTTACTGCGGGACCAGGGACCACATGGTGCCGGTGAGGGACTGCATGAAACAGGTCAGATCGGTTAACGGGACTTTTCAATCAGTTTGTTTTAAACATGGAACAATGATAACTTTCAGCTATCTAATAAGCAAAATGTGTTTTAATTTAAAATCTAAAATACTGTAATAATATCAAGTAAACCTGATTTATACAACTAACTTAATTTTACATAAAAAGTTTTTTTTTCAACAAAATAGCAGTTTCAAGAGTTTATAATAAACATTACACAATTTTTGCAGGTGAGATCGGTCAACGGGAGTTACGTGAGGAGCGTGAAAAGGGTGAACGGGTTCAGCCACGCCGACTTCGTGTACGGGAACACCTCGAAGGGGCCGGTGTACAGGGACGTGGTGAGGAAGCTGAGGAGGAGGCGCGAGAGGAGGAAGGAGGGAAATACGGTGGAGGTCGTCAAGCGGTTCAAGTGAACACGAACCGTGGAAGGGGTGTTATTGTTTGAATTCTAGGTGTTTCCCAAATATTTGCTGAGTCAGCATTTAAAAATACTTTTTTTATGTTATTTTTAATTTCATTCATTAAAATTTTAATTTTAATTAGTTTTTAGTATGTTTGGGTAAGGTGGGTTTGGGTTATAAAAAAATAACTTTATGACTTAAAAAAATAGCTGACTCAGCAAATATTAGGGGAAACACCTTTAATTACAAATCGGACCGCCACTGTAGAAGGGGATTGTGGTTTTTGTTTAAATTAGTTAAAAGATAATAAATTGTAGTCTTGTTGTAGTGTGAGAAATAATAAGTTGCTTCTAAGTGTTTGTAAAACTGGTAAAAATGCTGAGTTTCTGCTAATCAAGTCACTGCCATCTAATATTGATTTTTTTGATTTATTTTGTCGGCATAGTTTTTATAACTTTTCAACTTTTAAAAGGTTTCATTTTAAAGTAATGTATAAGAATAAATTTAAACAAGTAGTTTTTCTTAGTTTATTTTTTTTTGTGTTAATATACGTGTGTTTTGTTGTTGTAGTTGAGTCTTATGTTTTTTTTTATACAACTTAAAAAAAAATTCAGTACATAAAAGTGTTTTTTTTTTGTTTGAAAGTACATACACAGGTTTTAACATTGGCGTTTTATCTACTTTTACAAATTAAAACAACTTGTTACGCCTGAGTTTACTATTCTAAGAATTTTTTTATCATATAAATATTATTTATTTTTCATTACAGACATTCTGAGTTAAATGTTATATTCTGTTTCGCTTTTCTTTTCATGTATGCTTTTTTCTGTACTTTCTTATGTTTCTAAGAGTAGAAGTCTCTGATGTTAGAATATCACTTTTTTGTTTTATAGTTAAAAAAAGTTAAAGTAAGTATATGAAAAGTAGCTTTATTTATTAGGTACTTTAATATTTTCATCGTTATTTTCTCTATTGTATTTAATAAACTACTAAGTTAATCAATTATTTGTTTGTACTTAAGGAAACAAAAACTTATACTAAAAAACTTAAAATCTATTATTTTATTTTTTACTTAACAGTTTTAATTTTTCAAACTTTATTTTTTAAGTATAACCAAAAACAGAAACATGTGTTTAATTTTTAAAGAAATGAACAAATAAGGCTTAAAGTTTTGATGTTTTATATCAATTTTAGACTTACATTAATTAGTCTAAGTATTGTGTTTTATAAAAAAGATGTTAAAAAAAATTATTGCCTAAGACAACTTTTTTATAAAGAGTTATGCATTATGTAATAAAGTATTAGTTTTTACAGACGTTATAAACAACCTTATCAGTAAAACAACCTAAGGTTCATGTAATTGAAAATAAAGTATTTAGTAAGACGTTTTTGTTATTTAAACAATCTTAAATAATTAAAGTAGTTTGATGTTAAAATAAATTTTACTTGTTTCAAGCGAATTGTTTAAAACTCATATAAGTACAAAATTGAAAACAATAAATAGAATAAAGCAAATTAAAAGTACAGTAGACTACCGCTTAAGTACGCAAATTGAACCCGACCAAAAAGTGCGTACTTAGCACGGGTAGTGCGTACTTTTTGACGACATAGTATAGTATGAAATTTAGTTGTTTGTTTTCTTACAACTAGCCACCAAATAATTCAGCCAAATAAACAAGTCTTTTTATTTTAATTAATATTTAATAAATAATTCTAATCTGCAAACTTTTTTAATAGATTTTAAAATAATTTTTTTTTTCTAAATAAAGTTTCTACATAATTGATACATACATTCAATATAGAAAGTCAATGTCAGTCGATAATATAAAAAAGAACATTAAGCCATATTTTCAATACTTTGTTTTGTTAGAGGGAAAATACCAAACTATATTGTGTTTACCAAACATTTTCAAAACATCAATGTGTGTACAATTAAATTAAATAATGACTTAAGTATGTTGTATTTGTAGGTGTTTTTAACTTTGTCATTTAGACTTATTTATTTTATAGCATTACATCTCAAATATAATTATTCTTTTCACATAAGTATTTAGTTTATTGACATTTAATAAAAGGACTGTCAAAATCTCAGGCCACTTAGACTACTTAGGATTACTTACCCTAGTAAAAAAGTTTATTTAAATTTGATTTAAATATATAAAAAAATTAGAAGTTTTTTTTTTGTCTTTCTGGATAAGTGCGTACTTAAGCGGTAGTCTACTGTATTGTTAAAATTAGATTCTCAAATAGCTAAAGGTTTTTATAATTTATACTAGAAACTATAGTTTTTACTTTTTCTTTGATTTCAATAACCATTGTATAACTAGTTTATGAAAGTTTTTTTACATGTCAAGACCGTAGTTTCAATTTTCCGCGCAAAAACTTTCTTTACTATGTAAAGTCTGATCGTCATACTTAAAAGTATACTAAATGTGTCTTTTACTACATATAACAATGTCTGTAATTTATAGTTTTGCTCTCTCTTAAGACACATGACAACTTGTTTGCAGGAAAGTAAGCAAATAAAACTTGCTAGATTAAGAAAACTCAGACTATGGCAAACTTCATTTACACTGTTTAAAGAAAACTCCTAGCACAGGTGGTTTCGGACACCACGTTTTTAGTAAAGGAATTAAGCAATATTTGGGTCGAAAGTGAGGTTAAAGGGTTATTGAAAGGTTATTAAGGTTTTATTAGTAAAGATTAGCGTTACACCGGGAATCCCAACTGTGATGTTAGCAAGTTTTCAAGGAAATAAATGTTGGATAAAAACAAATTTTTCATTAATTTTGACGTTGAAGACTGTTTGAGTATTTCGTTAGTTGCTGAATACATTTTTATACATTTTTAGAGTTGTTTATCATTAAAAATATCTTTTACTTTGTTGTTAAAAAGTCTTACCTTGTTGTTAGTTCCACTAAACTTCGTTCGATTCTTAGAATATTAATTAAAGTGGCAACATTTTTGTAAAAAAAAAGCTAATATTATGTTTTTCATAATTTTTACACGATTAAAGTAACAAAGGTCTCTTTGAAATTTTAAAAATAAAAATTACCCAAATTTTTCGAAAAAGATTTATTAACTTGTTCTCCTTGTAACTGATTTGGTTTATATTTTCAAACTTACCAAAAATAATCCTGCAATCCCCAAAATGATAATTTTTAAATTTACCATGTACGAAAAATACTACTTTAAACATGTTTTTTTCTTTACTTATGTTTTTTTTAATATCATAGTCTCAAACGATTGAAATAAAATAAAAGTTATGTAAACAAGAATGTATTTTAGTTTTTAAAGATTGTAATAGTCATAATAAAAAAAAAATCAAACAAGAATTAAAACTTATGTTATACAGGTTTCTGAAGTTTTTCTAACTACGATAAATGAAAAAAAAAATCTGAGAACTTTAAAAGACGTATTTGAAACTAATGTTGACAGAAAAACAAACAATTTTGTCACAGTCCGACTTTTGTCAATATATATAAGGTATGGTTTAAAAGAGGGATTTTTAATGAAGTGTTTATGAAACAAACAAAAGTATAAAACACTTGTTCTACAGTTTTCGTATTTAATTAAACGAAATTATAAGTGAATAAACCATTGACTCAAAAATTGTTTTTTGATTTAATGACTGTTATAACGCAACTTTAATATTCTTAAATCAGTTTATTATAGCATATTAATACTTGGAGGTTTTATCCCGCAAAGTTTTGGCCCGCAAAGGATGAATGTTTACTTTTCTGAATTACCAGCTAAAAACTTATTTTTACTATAAATAATGAATCTCACCACACAACCAACAACAGCAGCTTCCGAGACAACCTACGACCGGTGTTGTCCTTATCAGGACTCATCAGGCAGGCATAGTCGCAAAAAACCGCTGTTGAGATCAAACCAAGTACATTTAAATCATCTGTCACTTAGGTAAGAATTTTTAGGTACGCACTGCCGGTTTGGTACGCTCTTTTTAGCCGATAAACGCTGTTTTCAAATTGTTTTTTTTTCTACTTAAAAATAAATAAAAAAGACCTAAAATTAGTATTAAAAAAGTATTATATTTTTTTTTTTTCTGTTTTAGATTTAAATAAGTTAAAACAAATATTAAATACTCTATTTACAACAAATATGCTACAGTTTTTTGATTTTATAGAAATAAGTAACATTCATGTTAAATATTTGCATAACCCATGATCACAACATAGGAACAAAAAATATTTAAAAGTTCATACAAAATTTATATAAACTAAAAGGATGAAGAGTGTAATTGACATTTACATACCCAATGATTAAAACTGAAATGTAAAAATATCATAAAAATGCGAAACCAATAAATAAAAAAACATTTTACTTTGTATTTACAAACTCCATGATTGAAACTTAAGTTCGAAATGCTTATAAAAAACGATACTTATAAAATGAACATGTATTAGGCTTAATGTAGGTAGTTAAAGACCATGATTTCTTAGGTAAGCTCTACCTGTTGTTTAAGCGCTTTTACGCTGTGTTCAAAGTGCGTACCTAAGCGGCAGGTTACTGTACAGTGTACACTGAAGCGACTGTTTGTGAGTAAAATCAGAAAAAAATAACAATAAAAAAAGGTTATGTAGTAAAAGTTTACAGTTAGGCTTTAGAAAAAATAGTTGTTTATTTCAATTATGTTTTTTTTTTTCATAAAACGGCATTTCTATTGGTTATTAAAACCGTTTAAAATACCCAGAGAAGGCTTGTGGCCCGCGATCAAATTTTGCTAGCAAAAATAGCTTGTGGCTAATAAAAGGCTGTCGACCTCTGCTCTACATTTTTAAAACTTAATTTAGTTATAGATAGTTATTAGTTTGATAACTCATAAATATTGTTTACCTACATATTTCACAAAATACATTCTTATCTTCTACTTGTTATTTTATCTCCTTTGAAGTACTTATATTTTTTCAGAGCTTTTTAGAACTAAGTGTTTTGATTAAAATAGAGAAACGTCATTAGTTTTTAATATATTAAGTACAACGTTGGTACAATTTTTAGTGTTAAAATTAATAATTTAATGATTTTATGTAACTTTTTATAATTTAATTTAATAAGATTTTAAGATGTTTCTTACAATCTTATACAGCTTGGTTTTTTTTTTTGCAGAGCCTCATTTTTGGTAGTTTGCCACAAAATTTTATCCTTTTTAACCCGATTTAACAAAAGACTTTCCATTAAAGACAAAATAAAGTAAATAAAAGTTGCTAGTATGGATAAATAAACTGAAAATTTTTATTTAATGTAACGGTGTACAAACAATTTTAAAGTATCATCTGTTGTTTTATTAAATCAAAACATTTAGTCAATTTACAATCTAACAGGTTGGACATTCCTGATGTAAGGCTTACACTTGTCCATTTGAAAAATTCAATCAATATAGATTTTTCTTCAGCAAAATTTTCAATGATCTTAGAATAAAATTTTATTTAATAAAGAATATGCAAAAGTTCGAAGTATAATAATTTCATTCTACGTCTAATTCATATCTATATAAAATTATTAACTTTATGTCCAAACCGAGTAAAAAAAGATCAAACTAAATTTTTTTAATTGGTGCTGCTTAACAATTAAAACTAAATAATTTATGGTAATTTTATATAATTGTATATACATTTTTATGCGAAAATTCTAATTTTAAAAACAACAGTACATATGTTTGATAAAAACAATAAAATGTTTTTAATCCTATGTACGTAAAAAGTAACTTTGATCAGTTTGATGTTTACAACATGTACTTAGTTTATTTTTAACTTCAAACTATTAATATCTTTTAGGAAATTATTATTGCAAACAAAATTTTTAATGCTAAGTAAATGCATATACTAGTAGATACAATATATAAACTATTTGAAAAAATTGATAAACTTTACAAATAGCTAGTTTTATCAGCTTATAGAAAGTTTTTTTTAACTTTATGTGTACTTTTTATTCTAATATTAGTTTTTATATAAATCATGAGAAGTTAAAAACTTCATTTTGTCTTGCATTAACTTTATGCGGTCTTGTTTAACAATTTATATTTAACTTAAGCGAGAATTTTACTTTCAGACACCCGTGATTAAACAAAACCTGTTTTGTAACAGTTTATTGAGAAAATATATTATCAGCTTTGATGTTTTTAATGAACATGCAAACTTCTATAAGCCGCTGTCACGATACTTAAGTTGAAAAGTTCGATGATTTATAGAAAATTTTCTAAAAAGTACGCAAAGTACACTTTACTTAATACAACTTTTTTTAAAAACATGCAGATATGCGTTTGGTTTTTTAAAATGCTTTTAAGTTAAAGTTATAAGTTGTGTAAACTAATCAAAATAACGTATTTGTAAGTTTGAATAAAGCTTTTTGGCAGTTTTACTTACACATTAAAAAAAAGTTTATCACTTTTAAGCGACTGCATGTTTATGAAACCACACAATCAAGTTATTTTTAACACTCGAAGCTTTTGTTTTTCGCACCTGTCTAAATTTAGAAAATGATAACAAAAAGTTTAAATTTCATAGCTGTCAAAACAATAACAATATAAAAAACTTTTTCATTTCATTTGTAGTCTAAGTGTTGTACAGTGTGTAATGCATTTTTAGAAAAGTTATGTCTTTTTTTTGTTTTAAAAAATTAAATAAAAACCGAAGACCTTTAAAACACCAATACTATCAAAGCTGTTTAAGATACGTTAGTGAGTAGTCATTAAATTTTTTAAACTTTAAAATTTACTAGCTTTTGGATTGACTTATAGAGCAGAAGTTAGTGGATTAAAAACATTTATTTGTAAAGAAAGATAAAGTTTATTAGATTCATTAAACCATTTCATATGTAATAAGAAAGTAAGGTGCTAGTTTTTATATATTTTTTATAAAGGTAAAGGTTCAGGATACATAAAAGAGTTATTAAATTGAATAATAATAAAAAGAGAGAAAATAAAAGAATCTTGAATGATAAAATACTTAAACACAATCAAACATATTTTAAAATGAAACCTACCTAAAACTATAATTATCAACCATTAACAGCTACAAAAGCTTAACCAATTATGTTTTAGTATGCCAAAGTTCAAACCACACTTTTAAGCAGGTGTGTGCAGTTAATAAAAGTAAAACTTTTTATTAGTTTAGTTGTAACTGTTTTAAATGGATGTGAAAAATTTTTAAATCTTAACTAAATTAAATAATTTCATAGTTAGGTTCATATTTAAGGAGAAAATTTTTACAAGTATAACTCCAGCTTGTGACTTACTTAGTCTCGTGAAAGTTTAAGAAAGTCTAAAAAAAGAGAAAAAATCTATAACGCTTAAATTGATAGAAATCTATCAAAAGTTTATTATCAAAGGTAGCATTATTATATATATTAACTTTAAATAGTATGATTAATACTATATAAATTTAGACTTTAAACAACTTTAATTTAAAAAAGTTAAAATAGTTCTAAAGTAAATAAGTGCATTGTATATTTTTGTTTAACGTATTACAATTACTATTTTCATATTGTGTTTTCTATGTTAGTTAAAACAATTAAAACATAAAATTTATGCAATTCATTGCTGTCTTAATATAAAACTCTCTCAAATTCTTGAACGCATGAAAAACATATTTTAAGTTTTTTACGTAAGAAAAAATTATTATTGATCAGAAATCCTTCAATCGCTGTCAGTAGAAACTTTCAAGTACTTTAACTGCCTTTTGATTGACGACTTTAACTACTTAAAAAGCTGCTTTAAAAATAAACTTCCTTGAGAAAATCTCACTTAAATTTCTTTTTACTGTTTGAGTGAGCTACAAGCTCTAAACAACCGTAGAGTTTTTTAAACTTCAAAGTTATTTTCAAACATCAATATATTGAACACAAGTTTATTTCAAAAATGAAGATATTAGTTCAGTTAACTTTATTGAAGTTTAAAAAATATTAGACATATCGGTAGTTTTGTTTTTTAACTTGAACATTTTTTTTTGAAGTACTTTATTAAACAAATACCGCTTAAATACTTACTTAGTTACTTATCTATAAATAACTTACAGTACACACATATTTGTTATATATATATGTTTTCTTTTTTAAAATACTTTTTAAGCGAGTAATAAGATTGTTTTTATTATAAATTTTGTTTTTTAGTTAGATGAGATTTGAATAACTTATATGTAGAACGATTTTAAAAAGGTTTTTCTTAACTAACTTTTGTTGTTAAAAGTTTTAGAACGAAAGTGTTTTATAAAAATAGTTAGGATTTCGTGTATTAAACTATATTGAAGATTGTTGACAAAATAAGTTTAGATAGAAAATCTGATTTGTTAACTTAAATTAGTTGTTTTAAACAAAGTATTGATTAAATGAAAGACTGTTTTTATCAGTTATCACTAAATACACTTATTTGTATTAAAAATAAGCCTAGTTTTTATTGTTTTCTTAAATATATTCTTTTAATCGAGTTATAAGAACATTGTTGCTAAAACTGCTTACAGTTTATCTATTTTAGGCTGTTAAGATACTGAAGAAAGTCTCAGGTCGCAAGGCTCTAAGCCAAGGTCGGCAGGCTGGAAGTACTCGCGGGCCAAATTTTGAACACATATTAAAAACTATTTAAACTTAGCTAATCTGATACATATGTCAGTCTGAGTTTTAGATATACATTTACTTTATTAAAAGGTAAAATTACGATTTTGTCTTAATAAACTTACTATCAGTCTAATATCAGTCTGATGAGTCCTAATAAGGACGAAACCGGTCTCAGTCTACCGAAACTTGTGGTCTGATGATCGAATTGGCATGATCAACCCATCAGTCTAATAGATTTATACTTTTATGCTTAGTAATTTTAGTACTTAACTATCACCTAGCACCGAAACAAATGAGCTTAAAAAGTAATTTTGGCCACTTTTTTTCAATTGTCCTTATTAAAAAAAAAACTAAAACAAGTTGCCGCTTGAGGTTAAGGGTTAGGGGTATAAGTAACAATAAAAAAGGCTCGATAAAGTATGTTGCTTAATTTAAATAAGGTATTAAAAAAAGCTATCTTAGTAAAAAATAATCGATTATGAAAGCAGTATATCTTTCATAAATCTTTTTATAACTTGAACACATCAATTTCCTACTTAATGTTTAATAACGTTCGATATCTGATATAACCTCAAACTTTCAAATCATTAAACTAAAATGGATAAATAAACTAAAAAGTATATACTTGAGTTTTGAAAAAAAAATGTGCTAACTTCAAAAACTTACGTCTAAACTTTTCAGTAAGCTGTTTATTTTTCAAAAAGTGCCACATTTGAGATAAGAAAGTTATCTTAAGTAATCTAATCTCAATACTTAAAAAATTAAAATAAAGTTCATAAAGATTAATTAAAATGAATAATGCTTATCAAGTACTAACGACATTATTATTATTTTAATTAAATAAGATTTTAACTACTTTGTTAAAAAGTATTACAGCTTAACAAAGTTTTAAAATAATGAACTTATCTAAACTAGATTGATTTTAAAAAAATAATTAAAACTAGTATAAAGTATTCTATTTCTTCGAAATTGTTAAACTAATCTAAATATTTGACACCCTATGTAGTATAAAACTATCACAAACTTTGTAGTAATATAATGCATAATTAATAAACTTTACTAACCTAATTAGTGGGTGCAAACTAAACAACTTACTGTGCTTAATCATTTAAAATGAGGTGAAAATGTGCTTATTAATACAATATTTTACTTTAAGCATTAAATTTAAATTTGATAGTTAAGTATAAAATGCAACTCATAGTCATCAAAAAGCATACAATTCTTTAAATTTTCGGTAGCTACGTCACAATTCAAATTACCCACATTAGAATGTATTTTAACTCAAAGTTCTTCCACTACTAATAACCACAACTTTATTTAAACAATGTTTGTATTGAAAATTTGCAAGAAGAAAAAAAGAAGCCTACATCTAGGTTCTTCTTAGTAATATTATTTTTTGATAGTTTTATTATTATTTTTATTTCGATTATTATTTTAGTTCTTTTTGACCTAAATTACTAAGCACAAACTTTACCAATATTTAAACTTTACCATACATTCAACCTTATGATTTTTTTTGTTTTTTAAGTAGAGATTTGTTTTGTTTAATTGTTTAAATACTATTTTCCATGACTGTTAAATATATCTTTTTAGACTTTATATAAGTACTGACGAGGTCTTTGACCGAAACTTAGTTTACTAGTTGGTGTCTTGAAAGAATAAACTATATTATTTCTCCACTAGAACTTGAGATCTTTGACCTTTTTTTCAAAAACTTAAAACATAAAATACAAAATGCAGTGAAAACTTTTATTTAATGGAAAGTTACATATAAAATAATTGTTCAACAAAATACTTAGTATGATTGAAACTAACATTTTAGTTTATTACTGTACAAAGCTTAAGTTTGCATTGAAAACTACCAAAATAAGCATTAACAAAAATTATTTAATAAATATCAATTTAATGATTTTTAAATCCAAAAAGAACCCAAGATAGAACAGTATTCCTAGAATTTGACAAGTTAACACTTACAGATGTAGAAAAAAACCCTGATGTTTCTACTGTGAAGAAATACAAACAAAATACAATCTTAATTTTTAAGTTGTTAATTTTAAGCGGAAAATAAGTAGAACACTTTTTTTTCAGGGGTTTAAAATGGAATAGTTCAAAATACAAAACTTTAACCAAAAAAAAATCAACTTAAAATAATTTTTTTAGTGTGCCAGATCAACATGCTCTCGGGCCACAAAATTGCTTTTGCAGGTCGCATCCCATTAAAAATAAAAATATGCTCGCGGGCCGCAGATTTACTCTTGGAGGGCCGCAGTTGGCCTGTGGGCCACGTGTTGCCGACCTCTGCTCTAAGCTCTAATAACAATCAAACTTTAAAAAATAAGTAGTCTAATTAAACGTTTCTTTAAATTTTTTTATTTTTTCAAGTGTTATATTAAATAACGTTTACGTTATTTGTTTTTAAATAAGGTAGTTTTACTTACATAAAGTTTTTAGCTTATCACAGGTATAGCGAAAAATTAAGCAGTTAAAAAAAGCTATGTTTATTGATAATAGAGATATTTTACGGATATAAAAACACAAACATTTATTTTTGAATAATCAACTAAATACTAAAAATGTAAACAAATATATTAGCTATGACTTATTTGAAACATACTATTCTGTAGTAAAGTTTTAAAACGTTAAAACTTACTATTTTATATGTTGTTTTGTTTTATGTTTAATAAAAAAAAAAAAACGTTTTTAGACAAAAGAAACAAAATTATTAAAGTTAACCATATACAATGAAGTTTTCACAAAAGTATTACGGACGGATCTTAGTTGCTTGCGGATTCATCATAAATTTTGTCACTCTTGGTACTAGCAAGTTAGTGATTTTTTATTACTTAAGACTGAAGTAATTTTATTCAAAAGTTGAAAGTATGTATTAACCACACAACAAATTAGTTTTACTTCTGTTCATCTAGACTTATGTATGAAAAGTATATTATATTCTATTATATATTATATTTATACTAATATACTTATGTATAAAAATATATACACATGTATTAAAACAGTCAATAAGTTTAAAACCACATTTCCAAAACTAAACGTTTGGTTTTTTTATTTAACTCAATAATATATTTTTTTCACAAACTAATAACCGTCTGTTGAAACTATTTCAGAGTACAGTCAGTGTATGTTCAAGAAATAATTACGAATTTTCAAACTTCAAATACAAAAGCATCGCTAGTAATGTCGCTTACTGTGTTAGGAATGTCTTTTTCTGGTTTGTACTTAGTAACTCTACTTAGACTTTCTCACTAAGTTTTAATTTGTTTGTACAGATATTGTCTGTTCTGTGATATACTTTTAATTATATCACTCAACAAACTGTTAAAATAAATTTAACTTGAGTCACATTATAAAAACTTTAGAACTTTTTGAAGTATTTTTTTCATTTTAGTTTAAGCTTAAAAATGTCTAATCAGCTGCTGCTTTTTGAGCGTTCGGTAACAAAAGCTACAAATTGTTATTAATTATTTTCGTAGGTTTGCTGTCGATACCAATTTTCAACAAGTTCGGGATTCGCACCACGGTGATGACGTCATCTGTGATACTGACGTCATCTACTGTCGCGTCATCGTTCGCACCAACGATCGAATTATTTTCAGTTTTGTTCGGATTTGTTGTGGGTGAGTTGATACAAAACTGTTTTGATTGAATATTATTCCTCGTTTATTTCACACTTGAATGATATAGACTGTGTCTAGCATAAGAGAAATTAAAGCAATTGTTTATTTGTCACGCTTCTAGTCTGTAAAGCTAATTTCTCCCTAGCATATTTAATGATATAGTATTAAGTAGTCAACTAAAATTGTTTTATATATTCATAACAACTTGCAGAAATTAGTTTAGATCACAATTACCAAACACTTTATAAAGATAACTGACTGGCATTATAATATCTATTATTAATAAATTTTTTCAGAAACTAAATTCAATAGTAATTTTCTACTATATTAGATTTAATAAAATAAAAATAAAATTTTTTCAAGGAGCTGGATTTGGAATTTGTTATATTTCTGTACCAGTTTTAATTGGGAAACATTTTAAAAAAAGAAGAAGTATTGCTACAAACATTTCTAGTATAGGTAAGATTAAACATACTTGAAACAAACTTACTTTTTTAAACATAACGAAACACAAAGCAACAAAGTGTTTTAATTAATTAAGTTTTTTGTTTTACTTTTATCGTTTAGAGAAAATAATGTTACTCAGTTTTTTTATATTCAAGCAAAGTTTTTAAAACAAGTTTAATAAATTAAAAGTCCTTTTTTTTTGTTAATTTTAACTTAACTTAAATCTAAATTTAACTTTTAACTATATAGTTTTGTTATATTTGTTAACTTCAATGTTAATTACCGAAATAAAAATAAAGTTCTTTCATTTTTTATTCAGGTTCGTCATTAGGCACTCTCGTAATGTCGCCTGCGGTGACAATTCTACTTGAAAGAATTGACTTCAGAAGTTTCGTGCTCGTCATGTCGGCGGTAAATATGTCTTTGTTTTTTGTCGGCTGCCTGATGAGACCTCAGAGTGAAAACAAAAATGCGAGTACCAGTACAGAAAAATCAGCAGACGAGGTTAACGAAGGTTTAAACAACATTTATGTCACATTTAATAAAGAAAATGTGACGCATGAAAGCTTTAAAGTCTCAAAAGAAAATACGACTAACAACCGTGATGAGCTCATGAAAGAACTTCGAATAGATAAAAGTGCAGAAACAAACAAAAGGTAATTAGATTATTTTTACTTAATTTAAAAACTCTTAAATTCAAGATTAAAAACCTTTAAGCAACGTTTAAATACTATGTTTAAAAAAAAGAGATATTCTATTACTTTATTTAGTTTAAACAAATATGTGCATATCTATAATTTAGTCTGCTTATTGTATCTGAAAAACAGGGTTGAGTTTTATTTGCTGTTTGTAAGATAAACTACACAAAATACTTAAGAAACGTTGAAAAAACAGAGCTGGTTTCAAAACATTTGATAAAAGCATTAACATCTCTTCCAAACTTCGACAACTTTTGACAAACAAAGTATTTTGGGTTTTCGTTTTAGGGACTTCCCTTTAATTCGGGTCTAACACGATAAGCACCTTGTTCATTCACTCGTTTGCAACTACTCAGGTTTATTTATTTTTATTAGTTAGAAAGACATATTATTAGTTAAAACTTTAATTTTCTTAAAGCTGTAAATAGTACGTAAATAGTACATAAGTTACCATGTATCAACTCAGGTTTATTTATTTTTATTAGTTAGAAAGACATATTATTAGTTAAAACTTTAATTTTCTTAAAGCTGTAAATAGTACGTAAATAGTACATAAGCTACCATGTATCAACTCAGGTTTATTTATTTTTATTAGTTAGAAAGACATATTATTAGTTAAAACTTTAATTTTCTTAAAGCTGTAAATAGTACGTAAATAAATATTGTATACTGTCATTGATTATAAAAAAGACTATACTTTCCCCAAAAATGACATAAAAAACCTTTTTAAAATTGTATAAACAACTTTAAACACTATAATGTTTAATTTAAAAAAAGATCTTTTATATTTACAACTGCATAAAATAAAAAACAGTAGTAGAAATTTTGTGTAAAGAGTAAAAGACAGTTTTAAAGAGATTTAAAATATTTATATATTTTCACTGACAAATATTATTTTAAGTAAAATATTCTTTTATGTACTTATCTTACTATAGACATTTATTAAAAACATTTAAACAGCTTCAAATAACTAGTTTAAACGCATCTTTGATATTATCCACACAAATGATAGTTGAAATTATTTCAAAAGTAATATACGGATTTCTGGGTGATTTAAAAAGGTTCGATAAAAAAGTTTTAATCTGATAATAGTGTATTCTTATATCTAAGTATTATCAAGATAAGTGTTGAAAAGAAGTTAAGTTTTTGATTGGCAATTTAATTAGCGTTTAAATTTATACAAACTGATTAATTTACAAAAAAAATAATTACCGATTTGAAAATAAAAACTAGACAATTAATTTGATATGCTGAAATATATCAATAATTTCAAACAAATATGCACAGAATAGACAGACTTTACTTGCTTTCATTTTCATATTTTCTGCAACTACTCGTCAGCATGATAACTCCATTTGCCACAAATTTCTTCAACTTGATGATCGTGCGTGGCTTTCTTGGATTTTTTGAGGTAAGCTAAAAAAATTATGTTTATATTTTAATGGGGTTTTTATATTTTTTGTTCAAAAACTACCTTTAATGATCCATAATACCTGCGTGTTAAAAACTAGTTGTTTTGCTGAAAATTGAGACTATTTGAATATAAAACTGATTTTTTTTTATTTAAATGCAAGAAAACAAAAACTTAAGTACATTCAAGCTAACTGTTTAATATTATCTAGATTCTAGTAGGTCTTTACCTATAGTTACCATGTATAGTTAAACTTATACTATACAAACATAACTTTAATATCTACATACTTTAAACCCAAGTACCGCTTAAAAAACCACAACACCCACGTGCAGGGGTCGAACGGGGGATTGTCAACAATTATATACGCTGACATCGTCGGAATTGAAAACTACGCTTCTTCGTTTGGTATAAGCCTGACTTTGAAAGGAATCGTTGGTTTAGTTGCGCCTCTTTGCGCAGGTAATATTTTGTAAATTCAGCTAAACTGATATAAGTTAAAGAAGTTTTATTATACAATAAACTTGAAAACAATAAAAGTTTTTATAAGTATATCAAACAAAACAGCAGGCAAACAGTTCGTTGAATTAAAGTTAAATCTGTTTAACAGGCAATCTAGTTGATTTCATGGGGAAGGATTATAAAAGCGCTTTATGGATGAGTTCTGTTTTAATGTTGTTCAGCAGTTTGTTTACATTAACAGCTGTAAGTTTTTTTTATGTTAGTACTATTTTAACTTGTTAATGCAACAGGTAATGAAACTGGTTTGAAAAACCATATGAAAAAACTGTCTCAATTCTTTTACAAAAACAAAAAACAAAATATACAAGTATCTTTCGTTTTTTATAATAATAATTTCAATGCTTATTCTAATAGAATCTTTGTAAGATTTTTGTATCTGTTGATTTTTGTTTTTGTAAAAGAAATGAGACAGGTTTTGTAAAAGAATCGAAACAGTTATTGCATATGGTTTTTTATACCAGTTTCATTACCTGTAGATTACAGTTTTCAAAACAGTCCAATCTAAATTATAAAAAAGGCAGACTATCTCCAAATAATTCCACTTATGAATATAGATTGCATTGTGTTATAATTTACAAGTACATGAGTTTAATAAAAATATTATGAAATACGATTGTATAGTCATTGTAATTATTACTTAAGGTAAAGTTAATGTAAAAAATTAAATTACTTTTTGTATACAAAACTTATATAGAACACTAATTTTAAGTTGCTAACAAAAAAAATCTGTAGCATGGCTTATAAAAAAAAAGCATTTTAATATTTAGGCAAAATCGTTCGTCAGAGAAAAAGTCAAAGAATGCATAAATGATGTGGAAAGTAATTTAAATAGGTTAGACAAAGAATCTGTATAAGCCTTTATAGTTTTTAATGTGTTAGACTGCTGTATACAACAAAATAGTGCCATGTTTTTTGTCGGGATTTTTTTTATAACGAAATTTTGTTTAATTGATTTATTTATGAGTAGCTTTTAAAAAGCTGCTCAAGTGTTTAGAAAAATTCATTTTATAGTTACTGTTTATCTTTGTTATTTTTATACAACTTTTAAGATTTTGACTAAAGATATTTAGTATTTACTTTAAAAAGTTTATGTATACGTAGTTTTTGTAATTTTACTCAAACAAATAATTGAAGATTTCATTTGTTGCATCTATAAAGGTTAAAATATCAAAAAATACCTTATTGTTGATCAAAATTTTACGTTGTATTTTTTGTTCAATTTCAAAATTGGATTTCTTTTTCTTTTGTGAATTTTAATGTTGGCTGCTATATTTATTTGTTTTTATGGTTTTCTCAAAAGTTGCTTATGTAGGTTAGGATTAGATTTTATCTTTTTTAAGTTTTGTAAACTACATTTTAATACAGTTATTTTAGTGCTTTTATGAGTTAAACCAATTAATTCCCCTTAATCATATTCAGAATGTGTTTTCAATAAATAAAAATAATTTTTTGCTGAAAATTTGTATTTCTTTAAATCAAAAACATCGATCAACCACTAATTTAAAAGCATTTTAAAGATTAGCGATTCGTTACAGCAAAACTTAAAGCTCATAAATTTTTCAAAACAGACTGTTAAGTGTCGTAGAACAAAAAGATAGTTTTAGAGCTATCGTTTTATTAAAGTATTTTCAATGCAAAAAGGCTTACATGTGTAAAAATAAAAGTTTCAAATTGAATCTTTACGCTAACTCAAATGTTTTTAGTACAATGCACTACAGATTTATGTTAGGTTGAATTTATAGAACCTAAGTTTATAATGATAGAAGACAGTAGCTTATTGTTTTTTTTTTTCAAAAAAAACTTTTACACCTTGTTTACATGGTTAGATGTTAGATTTTAGGTATTGGTTTTTTGTTTATTTTATAAAATTGAAAAGTACGTATTGAAAGACTTTTATAATTAAGCATAATTCAGTCTCTATACAGCTTAATTAAAGTAAATCAAAATTTTCAAGTTAATATAATCGTTTGGACTAAAATTAACAAAATAGTACAATAATCACAATAATAAAGAAAGGTTTAAATTTTAAAGCGTGAAACTAACGTTTTAATTTTAACTAAAACGTTAGATAAAACTTGCATAAAGTACCTAAATTTTGAAAAATACTTATATTTCATTATTTAATAGAAAAATAATATGTATTGAATATACTGTAAGTATTAAGAAAAACTGTTTGCCTCATTTATCAAACAATATTAACATAAAATTAGGGTGATTTCTTGTTTTTATACACACAATATTAATAAAAAAATATTTAATGTTATATAAATGTTAGATTTAGAAATAGTAGCCACCAGTGGCGTCGCGTGGTATTTTTTTTAGGTGATGCAGAATTTAAAAAAATATCAATTAATTTAATAAAAATATGTTTTTACTGTCAAGTTTGAAAACAACACCTGCTACACCTGAAGATAATCTTTGCTTTTAAGGGCATAGGGGGGATGAAACAATTTAATCTTATTTTATGTAGTTTTTACTAAGCTACAAGATGCTTTTTACAGATTTTAAAAATTCAGTATATGTTTTAAGATATAGCCGGTCAAAGTCAAAGGCAACAAAAGGTTCATAATGGGAGGCACAAACTAAAACAGTGTTTAAAAAAATGTTTTACCCCCCCCCCCCCTTTATGCCCTTAACATATACTTTAGAATTATTTCACTTAAATTACTTTATACAGTTTTAATTTAACTACAAGTCATCTTTTATCAATATAAAAAATTCTTAAAATTTTTGAGATATGGTAATTTACAGTCAAAGGTACAAATGAATCCTTATTTTTATAATATAAACTCAAACAACAAATAAATCAAATCACTAAAATCATATCTTTTTTTTATAAGTTAACCTCAAAATCTTTAGATGTTTCTTTTATAAAACAAAAAAAAAATTGCTAAATTAGATATTTAAAACACCAAGAAAAAAAAATTATAACAAAAGTTTTTTTTTTGTATATATAAAAATATATATTGATACTTAAAAATTGAAAACTTCTCTTCAACAAAAGTATAAAGTTTTAAAAAAATTAGGATGAAAAAGTTTAATTAAAAATTGTTTTAAAAATGATGGAGAATATAGGTTTTCAGTAAAATTGTAATTTTTGCTGTTTTGGTTTGCTCCTTGTATAATAAACCATTGTACTCTCTGGCTTTGACTGGTTGTAACTAAAAGTTTAATTGGGATTTTCAAGTTTATTAAAGAGTAACTATTAGCTTTCTGAAAAAGTTAAAATAAGAACAACATGTAAAAAAGTGCCTATACACCCTCCCTCCTTACTCCTTACTAATTTGCACATTTTTTTTACAAAAATTAACATTTTTATTAACTTTTTTTCTAATTTTAATGTTTTTTGTTGGAGGTTTAAAATTCAATAGTTTTTTAAGGGTATCTTTTCTTTATTTAATATTTATTTGTTTTTCATTTTGATGACAGTATTTTTCTCAAGACCTCAACTTTTTTAAGTTTAGTTGTGAGGCTGTTGAACTTTTAAAGAATTTTAAAGATAATTTATAAATATGTAACCATTTTAGAACTAAAAGTATGGTTAGTTAGTTTTCATGTGGCCATAGGGGTAAAACACTTATTTTTTAATTTCAAATAACCTTGTTATTTTCAGAGTAAAAATTAAAACTGCTTTAGTCAGTCTGAATATTTTTCTAATTTGGTCTGTTTTAATTTATCTTGGGTCATCTTGAGTTTTTAACATTTCTAAATTATCCTGATTATGAGGCAAGGCAACCATGTTTCAACAATTTTATCTTAAAATTTTTGCTTTGTTTATGAAAAAATTAAACCAAAAATTATATAAAGTAGAGGTAGACTAAATTTTCCTAAAATGTTAAACTACTCTAAGTAATCAAAGTTTCTAAATTAAGGCTATTTACTTAATTTAAATATGTGATTGTTTCAATAATTCTATTTTTTATTTAATATAAATCTAAAATATTTTTCTGTAAGAGTGAACTAGAAGTTTATAATAAACTTCTTAATTCTTTTTTTCAGAACTTGAATTTTATTATTTATTTTATTAACTTTATGATAAAAATAATCAGTTATAGTTAAGTTTATGTATGCAGATTAAAATAAAAAATCAAAATTTTAAGACTTTGGTGATTTAGGGTTTTTATCTTTTTTATCAAAATATGCAATTTATGACAAATCTTTTAAAAGAAGTGATCAGTTAAATTTAAAAAATCATGTGGGTACATAAACTCAAGTTTAATCCTTTGCAGTAACTTGCTTTGTTTTTATTTTATGTTTTCAATAGCTTGTAGATGATACTTAAGCAAGTCCTGTTTTAGGGAATTTTCAACTTAGCTTACTTACCGCAAGATATTGATTTTGCGGTAATTCTTGAAGAAATTTTGCTTATTTGAGTTCATTTGCGGCAGTCAGCTAAGAGTTTGCGGCAGTGAAGTGGGCAAAATGGTCGTTTTCAAAATTCAAGTTTTAAAAGAGATTTCGTTCAAAAAAATAACGAAAACGTTATAGATACTTATTTTTTTTCTAAGAAAATTTCAAGGTGGTGCAGTTGCGGCAGTGCAACACCCCACGCGACGCCCCTGGTAGCCACACTATTTTTCTAACATTACCTTTCAAGTAAACAGTATATTATTCAGTATTTTTACTTCTGGAATCATAGCATTTTGCTACAGCACTTTTAGATTGTTTTTTTTAATTTAAATTTTTTTTTTAAAGTTTAGAACTGCTAACAGTTGTTTGAATTTTAGAACGATTTGAATAATTAATGTTTACTTTATTAAATTTATGTTTGTTACTCATTGGTCTATTTATTGAAGAAACTTTTCAAACAAAAAATGATACCTCTAAAAATGTTCTTAATCATGGTTCCTTAACTTTTTTCAAAAGGCCCATTTTAAAGAAAGTAAAAAAGCTATGCTCCCGTCCAGTGGCGTCGCGTATTGTTTTTGTTAGGTGTGGTGAAACTTGAAAAAAAAAAAAACTTGAAACTTTTGCCCCTGCTCGAGTTACCCTGGTTAAGTTTCCTAGCTTGAGTTGCCCCTGCTCGAGTTGCCCCTGCTTGAGTTGCCCCTGCTCGAGTTGCCCCTGCTCGAGTTGCCCCTTTTTACGCAACAACATGATAACATGACTTTCTTTTTTCTTAAGCTAACATAAAAAATTAAATCATTTTAAAGCTCATTTCCTAAACTTTAAGATAAAAATATTTTAATGTAGTTTGGGGTCGTGCAGCTGAAGTAGGGCCCCATTTAAAACAGGGTGTTTAAAAGCTTAAACTCTAAAACTGAAACTGCTAACTGAAATGATGAAGTTAACTTAAGCGAAAAGTAGTGCTTCGAGTAAAACGAAGAAACAGATGAAGTGATAGTTGAAAATTTTTGTTATTTTATAAATACACAATACTGGCAACTTTGCATTATGGGAAGCGCGCTGCATTAAGCAAAACTAAGCTTATATGCAGAAATTATTCGAGGGAATTGGCTTTTCTCTTGGGGAAAATTGTCATTTTCTCGGAAACTTCCTATACTTTAATTAAGTACTTGTGTAAAACACTTTTCAAGGCTGGAAAATGTAATTTATTTATAGAAACGGTAAATATGACATACTCGAAAGAATATACACTTATTAAAAGGACAGGTGGAGGACACTGTCCTTACACGGTCATTAGTAAAATAATTAACCACAAATCAATAATTCACAAACACTTCTTTAATTTTATTAGAAAAGATACTGATAAAAAGGTATAAGAACATATTTTACCAAATAGAAACTAACTTTAAGAAAACCAACAGTAACTTATATAGGTCTAATAAAAACTTATAAAACTCCAGATAACTATCCGAAGAATTAGTTGAAATAAGCACATTTTAATTTAATCTTAACTATTTAAACAATAATTTTAATTTTTTTTTGTTAATAAAATATTAGTGTTCATTTTTAACTTATTTAGAAAAAAAACGTTCTACTAGTATACAAGTAATCAAGCGGTTTGAACGTAATTTCCAGGGAAAAGTCCCTCACCCGCAACCGACACCCCTTCATACCAACCGTCGTCGTTCTTCCGGGTGACGAAGACAATTTCGCCCACCTTCAACTCCATTTCGTCCGCTTGGTGGGGCTGGTAATCGTATATCGCCACCATTCTTTCTAAGTAGCTCTCTGGCGCCCAATCCTCCTCAGTGGTCAGTTCTGCGGGTGAAGGAGGAGGAGGGAGAAGGAAATCATCCGGGGAATCACCGTTCATGACGGGGGGCGGAGGAAGGTCCGTTGTGACGTCATTGCGGTTGCCGTTAACGACGGAAACGCTGTCGCCGACGTCGAAATCCGAGGGAACGGGAGAATGCGTGCAAGAACTTGCGTTTTCGAAGTGTCCGATGTCGAACAAGTCGCGGGGCTTTCCGTTTGGGCCGCGAAAAATGTTGGGATGACAACCAGCGCTGCCACCAAGCGACCCGAACGCGGAAGTCAGGTCCGAGTCCGACGGTTTTGGTCTGAATGTCCCCGAAGACGCCTTGGAAACCACGGATCCGTCGATGGAGGCGCTGTTGCGGTGGTTCTTCCTGGTCGTTTCAAAGTCTGGTTGCTCCGGAACGACGACTCCCTTGCCGATGTGGTCCAGTTGGGAGAAATCGATCTTTTTCCGCACGTACTTTGTGACCTTCTTCGTTCCATGAATCTTCTCGTGGGTCTTCATCCTGGGTGGCGCCACCTTCTCCCTAGCAACCGTCCTCAACGTTGACGCGTCCTTCATTCGCATCTTCATGTTGGCTTCCATGGCAACGGCATCCACGGACCGATTGAGCCTGGACGCTTTTTCTTCCTGGATGTCCAGCACAGTGCTGAGCTTGGACGCCATTGAGTGGACCTAAAATAGTGTAAATAAAAAAAATTAAAACAAATAAATAAAACATAAAATCTATATATATAATGTATAATAAAATACCTGGAAGGCCACGGCGGCCAGCGCTCGGTTCGTGAGCTCCTTGGTCTCTTCGACCACCTCTTGCTTGGACTTGCTGGAGTTTTTGTAGTTGTCCACGCAGTAGTCCGCGACCTGGGAGAGACGTTCCCGGGTGTCCAGGAGTCCTTCTCTCATTTCAGGTATTTCCTTGTTGATCAGCGATTCCATGCCGTCCATTTTTATATTGTCATTCTGGAAAGAGTCATTAGTTGATTAATTTCATTTTTATAAAACCTATGTAGGTAGAAGTTTTTTTTTTCTTAAAACACATATCAAAGGCATAAAACCATAGACAAAATTAACTTTTTTATTATTTTTCCTTAACATTAAAAAATGAGTTTATGACCTTTTCGATCCACTTATTGTAGATTGTAGGTTTTTAAAATAAAGCAATTAAATAGTGCCTTTTAAAACTATCATTCTGTTTTAAATTTAGCAAATCAAGATTTTTTTTCATGTAGTTTATAATTATCATATTACAGCAAAAAATAAAACAACCCTTCAGAACTTGAAATAAAGTATAAAATTATTTGTTTTATTTTTATTCTAGTGACTATTATTGATATAAGTTAAAATAGAAATTGTAATTGTTCCAATTCAAAAAAGGCGTTTGAAACTTATTTTCAACTACTTAAAAAAAATAATTAACTAGTATATGATATTTCTAACAAAAGTACAATAAATACTCGACTAAAAATATTAAATTAGTTCTAAATTAGAATGAGCTTTCAATATAAGCATTTTGAATAAATAAACTCTAAAGCATAACTTCAAGCTTTAATTATAAATAAAACCTTTCTCATTAATACTATTTGAAAAAATGATTTGCATAATTGCTAACAAATGTTTGACGTTAAATCTAACTAACTTGAACAAATTGTAATAACTGTTAAATCTCTAATCACACAAAAAATCTTCTATGTTTGATCAAAACTGACTTATTTAATATAAAATCAAATAAACTTACACTATATTACTAAAATAAACATCTTAGTAGAAATATTTATTTATATTAATTGTTTTTGTAACCAGTATATAAGAATAATAATAGACTTTTATAAAAACCTGGAAACATAGCTAAGTTTTGATTCCACAGCATTTTGGTTTAGCACATAACAAAAAAGTAATTAAATAAATTTTTTGATACAACTAAATTTACTAGAGACTTAATTATATCATTTGTTTAAAAAAAAATCAAAAACAATGACTTTTGTTTTTGGCATAACTTCAATTTACACAAACTAGATTAACAATTTACACAAAATATAGACTAGATTAAAACAAAACTCAATTAAACAGTTACTAGAAACGTTAAATTTTTTAATAAAAAAACAACGAATTTCAACAAAACTAAACATGCGTCGAGATAATATATTTGATTTTAAATTTTATTTCAGTTCAAAAATGTTGTCACTTTTGTTACTTTAGCGTAATTTACAATTCTACAGTTTTAATAATAAATGATATTGTTTTATTAAGTTAAATTATACAAACTTCTAGAGCTTTACTGATTTTAATAATAAAGTACTTTAAAATATAATTTATTAAAGGAACAAAACGGGTTTTTTCGAAAATTTGTCAAAAAATAAAGAAACAACTGCTATAACATTTTTGTTAGAAGCTTTATTTTTCAGGCTTACAAATTTAAAATCTATATAAATTTTAAGTACATAGCCAGAAATAAGTTAATGCGTAAATCTTAGCACATAGTGTAACAATTTGAACAAAAACAAATAACAAAATGTTCATAACTAAAAAACAACTCTATTACGCAACAAACACTGTTTGTTGTTAAGCAGTAAATTATTGATTTGTATAGCACTTTATTATTACAACACAAAACATTATTAAGCAATAAAAACACTAGCATAATCAAACTTAACTGCTTAATTAAATATAGTATCTTAAATGATACTTAAATTAAAAAACAAAACATACGAAAAAGTAATTTAACTTATAGTAGTTTACTTTATAAACGAACGTTAAAAATACAATATCTTATAACAATTTTAACTACTTATTCTAAACCTAAAATAAAAAAATCTACATTTGATTTAAAACTTTTAAATCTCAAGTCAAAACTTTGAATGAAAATTCTATAAATCCAAAAAGAATCATAAGCTGCATTAAATTACAACTCAAATTGCGGTTTTTGTACAGAAAACTCAGCAGTTTTTATTGCAATGTTTCAACTTTAGTTTTTTTATTGAAATTTGACCTGTTGATTTAAAGTTAAACCTGCAAAAGAAATTGATTCTACACAGTTAAAAAATTCTAAAATTTTATTTTAATAATTTTATTAGATTTATAAATTAAAGAACTTAGCTTGCTCTTTACTAGAATAAATTTGAAAATTTACTTTGAAAATTTACTTCTAGCAAAAAAACAGCTACTATTCTAAAAACAGGCTGTTTCACTTGTAAACAGTTAATTGTATCACTATTTATTAAAAAAGTTAATTAAAATTTTTTTCCTTCACCTTTTATAGACTTTCAAAACTCTAAACAATGCTCATAGCTTGGCAAAATAGTAGTTTAACTTAATTCAATTGACTTATAGAGCTTAATTAGTTAAAAAATCTAGTTATTATAACAAGGAAGCTTATAAACAAAACTAAATGATTTACAAATACTGCAAAAATACAACTTAAATTAACTTTACTTGTTTGAAGTACCAAAAGAAATAAATTATAATGCTATTACGTTTTGTAAAGTAGTTTAAACTTTTATTTGGTCACATGGTAAATGCCTTATGATTTTGTTAAATTGAAAACAAACTTTAATAGTGAGATTTTAGCTTCATACAATACTTTGTATCCTTAAAGCTTTAATACAAAAACTATTTCAAGCTATATAACAAGTAATTTCTATTGTAAACTTAATTAAGTTTCATATGAAAATAATAAATTCAAAAATAACCATAAAAAAACTTTTATTTGATACACTATCATAAATGAAAAAAAAAGGTAAATCAGTTTTATAGAAAAGAATAAAGTACTTTGAAATACGTGTAATAAGCTAAGCAAAGTAAAATTATCAATTTACTGTATCCAAAAAACTTAAGCACAATAAACAATATTTGTACTTTTTCATTAAAAAGTTTTAAACTTAAAGTATTTAAAAAACAATCATTAACATTTGTATATAAAATATTAAATAAAAAACAGTTAAATATTTGATTCAATACAGTTTTTTTTAGTTTAAAAAGTTCTTCAAGCATATAGAAAACTTACAGCTAATAAGTAAACGTTAATAAATCTATATAACTGACCTACTTATATAAAAAATATAACTATATTTTTTTAACTGAATTAATTTTAACTGAAACTGCTTGGAACGGCTTTTAAATACTTAATCTAAAATGATAAATTAGTAAAAAAAGTCAATAGTTGTTTTGTGTAGCTTACTGCTGCAATCCTCAGCTATTCAAATTGGAAATAACTACAAAATGTACATTATATTAATAAACAAGTTCCACAAAATAACAAAAAAGCATTATTACGTATTTTAAAATTTAGTTTAATGACGATGTTAGTGCAAACATTCAACTTCAATCGAATTAAACAATTAATAAACTTTATTTTAAATACATATTTATTTAAACTTTTATTCAACATTTTTGTTTATCGTATAAAAATTCATTCTCACGAGTTAACATGATATTGTTTATTTTTCTATATTTAACAATTTTAAACTTTAATGAATGAAATTTAATGCTGTTAATTAGTTATGATATAAATTAAGCCATTTTGTAAAATTATAGTGCATAATAAACATTTCACTTTAAATATTTGCTACTTGTTTTAATTGAAAAAAAAAAGTTTTTCCAGTTTTTTTTCTTTTCATTTTGGTACATTCAAACTAAATTTTTGATTTACCTTTTAGGTTAAATGAGACAAAAATTAAAGTTCCGCACAATTCACAGTTTGTATTTTTTTACAAATACTTCCTTTATACCCTAGCAAAATGCTTTTGGAAGTTAACAAAGTAGAACAAACTTTGAGTTTATAACTATAACTAAATAATAATAAAATATTGGCAATTGACAGAAATCTATATTTAAACAAATCAACAACAGAAATAAAAAATTGATACTTAGAACCTACTAAGTAGACTACTACAATAAACCTTTTAGGTGTAAAATTACTAAACATTATTAAATATTAAATCATTAATCATAAATTCTATTAAAAAGTCAGGTTGTATTAAGATATTCGTTTATTCGTTTCAAAAACAATGTTTTAACAAATTTTGCACTTTTACAACATTTTGCTGGTTTTACTTTCAAACTAAATACTAGCTATACTAAGGGTTCCCATTCTTAAAATAGTGAAAAATAGTGAAAAAATAGCCTGGTTGACCAAAAACTAGCCAAAGCCAGACTGAGCTAATGAAAAGCTTTTAAATAAAAGTAATAAAAAAATACAGGTAGTAAAATTTTATACTTAAAAAACAAAACTAAAGGAATTAAACATATTGATAAAATAAAAATTAAAAATTTCGAGTTATGAACTTTAGCATTAATTTTAGGAATAAAGTCAATACTAGCCTACGTTTTTCAAAAATATAAACTTCAAAAAGTTGAAAAAAAATAACAAAATACACTTTAAACTAGCCTGAATTGACCAAAAAATGTTTAAAGATTCCATTCTGACGTAAATAGCCTGACTGTGGGCGGCAACCCTGTAAATTTAAACTTGAAAATTAAACAAAATATAAAATTATAAATCACATCTGTTTTCAATAGAATGTACTTAAGCTTATATTTAGGTTTCGTATAAGTAGAGCTTTAGTGGTGTTTTTAAAACAAGATTTAAAAGAAAAACAGATCATGGGTTCCTCTAGCCTTTCAAAATGGGGAACTTTTTTACTTTTACTTCATTAATTTTTTTTTCTTAAGTAGTATTAGACAAAATTTTTGAGTAAATGAACTAAACTGCTATAATTATGCTTCAACATTTCTAAAATATAATCTAAACAAAATCTATGTTTTCATAAAGTTATTATTTTAAGTGGCCTTTCCTTTTAGTTTAGTTAGAATTACTTTTTTAAAAGGAATGTTTAGATAGGAAATGGTTTTAAAATCTTCAACTGACTCTTACAAAATGATAACTAAGTCTCTAAGTAAAAAGCTAGTATTTTATTTAAAAAAGCATAATTAAATTACTATTAGTTGTTAAGAAAACCGAATGTTAGCTATAGAAAGTTTAATTGTATTATTATAACGTCCTCTATTTTTTTCTCTAAAAGTAAAATTATAATTATTTCATGATTAAAAATGATCTTTAATTAAATACATTACAACAAAATACAATTCATAAGATTTAGAGAGTCATATAAAAAGTAATTTAACAAAAAACTAAGTAAAAAATTTAAGTGATAATTTTTTTTTATTATTGGTTAAATAATCTTTTATGTTGAAATTTCACTGTACTAATGTAATTGTTGAATGATTGAAATGACATGGTCAGTATTTAGTGAACTATAAAAATTCAAAGTTAAAAAAAAAATATTAATAAACAATTTTATTATTGAAATTTCATGATAAAAAATTTGTAGATTTGATTCAACATAACTTAATTTTCAATTGCTATATAAACAAGGTTATAAAAGTTTGCTTCACATAGATTTAATATTTACAAGCAACTAAGTGAATTTTTACTCTATTATTAAATATTCAATATTTTTTTAGTAAATTTATTCTTTCTACTTTGAAAAAGAAAAAAAATAATAATCATTCACTACTTATGTATACATCTCAACTGTAAACTTTATTTCAGCAGCTTAATAAAAAGTTTCCTTCTAAAAACTGATTCTTTTAAAACATATATTCTTTATGAAATAACTATTACATTTTAATTTTAAAACTTTTAAGCTGATCTCTAGTGATGCAAATGTAAATGCTAGTTTCTTTTTATTTTATCTTCGTATAAATTCAACATTCATTTTTAAAGAATTTAACAAAAAAGTACAACCAAATCTATTAAACATGTAATTTTTAAATTCAAAAACGTTTTTGGTAAAAGACCTGAGTTTCATCTTTTTATTCAGGGTCACAAAGGAAACAGGAAACAAGTCGAATCACGCTTCTGGAATAGATGATAAATATAACTAAAGATTGTAAATTTGTTACATAACATTTTAAGTACATAAATGGTTAATAAAACATCTTTTGCCAAAGAAGTTTTCTTAAAGACAACCAAAAAGCAACTTTAAAGCATGTGATATTTAACATATATGCAGATAATCTATACAAAATAACTAAAAAAAATCTGATGAACAACTTTATAGCAATTGTGCTAATCATAATAGAAACTAAAAGTTATCTTTGTGATAGCAAGTTTTATAACTTTGCTAACAAAAAATTGATTTAAAATTAATCAAAATCTATAAAAAAGAAGGGAAAATAACATCTTCACCAACTCTAAAAATATTTATTTTTTTAAACCATAAAAATGAACAAAATTCAATAATATTACAGAATCTGGGTTTGAAAAATAAGTAGTTAGACATTATTTCTGTTAGAATAATCAAAATATTTAACAGTTTTAGTTTTGACGTTATCATAAGTCTTTTTGTTTTTGAAACCACACTAAAAAGCACATAATATAATATAAACTTATTTTGCTTTACTTTTTTTCATAACTTATAGGTTTAAATACTTGCTAAATTTAAAAGTATACTTTTTGAAATTTTTAATGTATTAGTGATAATTGTCAAAAACTGTTAGCAAGACTTATGAAAAGATATTTAAATAGTAGTATAAAAAGTTTTCTTTTTTATTAAATTTAAGAATTAAAGACTATTTTACACCAGGGTCGTGTTTTAGCTGTTTTTTGGAGCCTGTGTAACCCCTGAATAAATAAATAAAAAACTTTGGTTTTACTTTTAAACGTTGTACAACATATTAAAAACTTTATAAACTTTGTATTTTTTTGCCAAAGTTGTAAATTATGAAAGTTAAACTAATGACATATATATATTAAAAAAACTTCATTGCTTCATTGTGCTCTACTAGCTGTTAGCTGAAAAAAGTTTTAAATAAAAGTCTAGTTGTGGTGTTATAGTCACAAATTTTATTTAAAAGGTTATTTGTAAAAGGATATTTAATGCTAACTTACTTAAAACTTTCAATTGAAAGGGCTTATCTAATAAAAATAATGATAAGTGTATGTATTGTTTTTGAACTAGAAACTAAATTTTGCTTCAATAACTACACTTTAGTTGCTTGTAAAATTATGTTTTTATAAAGAAAACTATAACTACTTTTAAGTAAATAACAGTTGAAAATTAAGTTCTACTAAAGTAGCTTCTTATAGTTTACTATGATACTACTATAATAATATTATACAACTATGTGCAACTTTTTTAGTTTCAACCTTTACATTTTACTAAATTCTGACCGTATCATTTCAACTAATCGACCATGACATTAATATAAAAAAGAAAAATGTGAACGCTCACAACTACGTTCAACGGGTTGGTGTAGAGAAAGACCTTTAGGTAATCGAGCCTCACACCATAAATTTTGCAAATAACTTTGATAAATTTTATCTACAGCAGTAAAAAAAATGTAATTTTAAGAAAAAAATGTCATTATTCTAATTTAAATAAAAAAAATAAATTAATTCTAAAAGAAAAGAAAAGCTTTATGCACTGTTTTTAAACCATTTATGCCAATATTAGATATGCAAGTTATAGTCAACTATGGGCAACACACCGTCTCCTAAAAAGTTCGATTTCTATGATCATGTACATTCACAGTTTTCTTGTTGCGCTTTCTACAGGAGCAACCAAGAAAATTTAATAAAACAATTGATTAAAAAAATAAGAAGTGCTAAAACTTCTATAAATTACGTGTTTATTTCCTTTTAATATATGAATCGAAACATGATTACAAGCATAAACTGTAGAGCATACCTTGTTTTAATAAAATCAGTAGATCTCTGTGCTTTTAAGCACATCAAAAAACTGTTTAGTATTTTCGTATGCTCTTTGTATATGTAAATTACTCAGTTACAATAACTAGTTTTCACACTAACAACTGACAGACACATATAAGAGTGAAGTTTGAAATTTTCTCTAAACTAGCACTTAACTTAAAACTTTTATGTTACTTCATAACACAAAGAAAATTTAAAGATGCTATGGATAAAGCAACTAGAAAGTTTTAAGCATTTTAATAGGTAATAATTAAAATTTGAAAGTTTTACATTTGAAAATAAAAACAAAACTACTTTTTTGTAAACCAAATCAAAGTCGTAAATTTGATTGACCCACATAAAAAGAGCGCAAACTTTTGTTTAGTTTCATTATTAGTTTAAGTTGTGTTATATGAACATTGTATGTTTTTTGTCAGAAATGCTATATTTAAAAAAAAAAGACATTTTTTTATCTTCAGCAATATCACTACTTATACTAAACGAATAAAACAATTAATAGCTTAAAAACTACGATACTTAAGTATATTATGTACAAAATATTATTATGGAACTAAAAATGAAAAAAAGTGTTGTCTTTTGAAACTAAGGAACTTTAATTAAAATTGTTAACATTTTATTATACTTATTCAGTTTAGTAATAAGCAAGAATTCAACAAGATTGAAATTCCCAAAAATTTTAAAAGCTAAATAAAAATTTTAATAAATCTATTTTCCTTGTAAAAAGTATACAATTTTTGTTTATTTTGGATTATATTGAAGCTGTTATGCTAACGAAATGTAGCATCTAGATATGTATAAAGTTTGTTTTATTTTATTTAGTTTATTTTCAAAACAAATTATTTGCATTTTTTTAATACTTCACAGACATAGAAGATAATATTTTTTTAAATATCAAAAATTTCAATTGAAAAACATTTGAAAATATGTAATTATTAAAAAAATTTTTTAGTTGGCGTAATGCAGATTATTTAGTTTTTTTGAATATTTATTGATATGTACCCTAATAAACGAAAAACAGTAAATCAACGAATTCTTAATTATTTAGTTTTTCATAAAAAATTGTAGGTAATTTTCACACTATAGCTTATTCTGTATAAAAATAATTATTTCAATTGAAACAACTAAAAACTATTTTTCAATCGTCTGATTTGCTGAAACTAATGTTAAAAAACCATTATGTGCCACTTTTTTCTATAGACTACAGCATCACTCATACTAACCCAATATAAAAAAAAACTAGAAAATTAGAGGAAATAACAATCCAGTTTAGCACAGTCGAAGCTAGAATATTCAATATATGTGCTTGTTGGTAAAACATTATGCAATGTAATGGGTTTGATTTTTAAAACAGTCGTAAGCCTGTAAAGAAAAGTAAGTTATTTACTTATTCAATTAACTTTAACTTACATGATTAGTCCTACATGATAAAGACAATACTAATGCTGTCCAGGTAATAATTAGCATTAAATTGTATAATAAAGTATGTGAGTGCTGCCTCGACTCAATAACACAAGCTGATTTCCTCGGAGATATGGAGGAAAAACATACTGACAACAGTACAAAAGCAATAAATAATATTTGACAGAGCAAAGCTTTTCTTTAACGATATAGATAACGTCACGTAAATTAAGATAATGTTTTTATTTTAACTTTTTACAAATCTAACTACTATTAATAACAAAATGACTGAGTGTTACAAAGTATTTAGTTTTTGTACGACAAGCAGTTTTAACTAATGGTGTGGTTTAGAGCAGTGCTTCTGAACCTTTTTCTAGTGGCGGAACCCTTTTCCAAAGTTCAACTTTTCCGTGGAACCCCTAATTTAATTTTACATAAAATGCTTAATATAATATTTCCAGCAAAAGCAAAAGAATTTCAGTGAAAAACTATTTTTTTAGCAAAACTATATCATTGTTAGAAATCATACCAATTGTAATAGTATTAAGCCGAGTCAAACTCAAAGTGCGCCAGAGGCAATAGGTATTTTATGATTCTATAATAAATAAACGAAAACAAACATGATTAATCGCAACGTCATAAAAATCTTTCCTTGCATAATAAAAACAAAATGAGAGCTACAAACAAGAACGAAATGAACATAAACCTAATAAAGTTCACAGATTACCGTAATAAACGGGTAAGATGCTTAACGAAAAATAAATAAAAAACATTTAGTGCGAAACTTGAACTTGTCTCTTAGCAACAAGCATGACAATGCGCTGCTGGATTTTGGATAGACTGAGACGGAGACAGGCAGATAAGGTTGGAGTCAGCATACAGTTCCTTTGCTATGTTTTAATGTTTCTTACATGCGAAAAGCCGGACTCGCAAAGATGAATGATAAAAAAAATTTTATTGCACGCTTTGCTAAGACGGGGTACTCTGAAATTGCACATATCCAAAAATCTAAAAGCTCCTTCCCTTTGAAACTCAACTTTAAATTTCTATCTTCAGATAGTTGCAGCAATTCGTTTTCTGTATTTGTAGGAAGATTCACTTCTTCTGAAGCAATATCACACATAAAAGGATTCAAAATCCATAAATTTTCGATGCGAACATCTACAGGAAAATAATGTTGAAACCTTATAGGCAAAAGATCAAGGTGGTTGTATATTTCGTCAGAGAAGTTGAATTCTATGCATTTTTCTTGGGCCTCATCAAACCGGTGAAACATCGCAAAATTACCATTGCTAACCTTTTTCTTCCAAAAATTATTTCTATTTTTTAACGCCTCATTCTTGTCTGTCATGGCAAAAATGGAATTTTGCTTCCCTTGCATGCTTAAGTTCAAAGCGTTCAATTCTTCGAAAATATCGGTGAGATAAGCTAATCTGGCCAAAAAAAACATCATCTTCAAAGAACTTCACTAATTCTGAGCCTTAATCTTTAAGAAAGATGAACACCTGCTTCTTTAATTCAACAAGACGAACCAGTGTCCGCCTCTTCGACAGCCAGCGATCTTCGTTGTGATAAAGAAGTCGCAGATGGTCAGCATCTAAACTTTCTTATAGGTCTTTGAGACATCTGGCCTTTGTGTCACTTTTCTTTATAAAATTAACGACGCTGAGAGAACTACTTGTAAACAAGAAGGAAAATTTTTTGTTGCCAAATTTTCTATATGTAAAAAACAATGTATTTATTTAGCTTCAACTGCTTCATCCTTCATTTTCCTCACTACACCATTTTTGGACCCAGTCATAGACGCTGCACCGTCAGTACAAATGCCGACACATTTATTCCACTCTAAACCCTTGCTGATGAAATAATTTTCGATACATTTTATTACTTCAACAGAAGTTTTTTTTATAAATGATAATCAAAAAAAATATCATCGAGTTATAATAATTAAACAGAAAAAGCAATTACTTAAATACAAACTTTAAAACTTTGCTAACACACAGACATTTAAACATTTTTATCATGTAAATTTAAAAAATTGTTTCAAATTCAATTTCTGTTAAAATTTAAAGACCTGGCCAGAACTTTTAAAAATAAGAGTATCATTTTTTATCACGTAAGTTTAAAAAAACTATTTAAAATTCAATTTCTGTTAAAATTTTATAGGTCTGGCAAGATTTTTTTAAAATTATAGTAGAATTTTTTAAGTAAAAAGTAAGCTTTTATACATATTAAATTTTAAATCAAGGTAATAGACATCTTTTTAAACATTTTTACAGCATTTGGAACAATATAATATACCAGAAATAAGTTTCTAAAAAAGATTTGTTATTTAGTTTTGTTGTGTAAACATTTAGAACTTGTTTTGATTGCTCCTACATTGTTTGCTTTAGTGATAATACCAATATTTTCATGACTTCACTAAAAATAGAAATTCAAAAAATTTGGGCAACCAGGACACCTATTAATAATGAATACCCATTAAAAGTCCCACCGCTAGATAGACACTAAGCAGATCAATGAATGCTATAATTATATATGTTTTCCATTTTATGTGTTCCATTGTTTTTGAAGTTTTATGATTTATGTTTTTTTTCTTTCTTTTTAATTTCGAAAGGCTTTGCGGAACCCCTGAGAGGCGTCGCGGAACCCTAGGGTTCCGCGGAACCCCATTTCAGAAGCACTGGTTTAGAGTCTCTTGATTTTTTGTTAGAAGGTTGCAATTAAGTATTTAATTGTAGCTGACAATGTATAAGCTGTAGTTGGTTCTATATATACTTAAGTTATAAAATGCATGGTTTTCTGATTTGTAAGTACATTAAATAACAGTTTCACACATAACTTACATACACCATGCTACAAAATACTTCGAAAAAACTCAATAATCACATTATCTGAAATTTAAAGTAAAATTAGTTAGTTGTGCTTTAAGCTATTAAAATGTTGTTTTAATCTAGTAATATATATTCTGCTACCTGGAAACTTCCAAAGAGTTCAACCTTTCAATTATAAGAGCAACATTGATTAAGTAAAATTATTTCCACATTAGTAGAAAACTAAGTTGTAGTAAAACTTTTTATTTACGCTTGTCTAAAAGTTACTATTTTAGAAGTTAAAATGAATAAATTGAAAAAAGAAAACTTTAGTTAAAGGTCTTTTTTTGATTAACCATACTAGTTTATTTTAGTTATTATTTCTTTTTATTTGCTTACGCCTTTATCAGAATTTAATTACCACTTAAAAGCTGTTCTCATACAAAATATAGTAAAAAAGATTTAAATGCTAAAAAAGTTTTTAGACTGTAAAATTATTTACCATTTTACCATTATTATACCAAAATATGTTTTCAAGATCAAGTTTATAACAACAATTTTGCTGATGAATGCTACAGTTAAAAAAAATAAACAAAATAACATATTAACATTCAATATTTTTAAAGTATTTAAGCTTATTATACTATAGGCTTTATTTATAATAAGCTCTAATTATTTTTATAAAATAAAGTCGAGTTTATAGTCGAATTCACATCTACAAAAAGTAATAGTTACATTTTGAATACAACTCTCTGAGTAAATATATAACTTATATTTACACTATAAACACGTTTAAACATGCAATTTATGGCATCGATTATCGATGTTTTATAGTTTATTGAACGACAAAAAATACGCCCAAAATATTTGGTTCTAAGACCTGGTGCACGAAAAAACTTCTTGGTTATCGAATCGCACACCATGGATACCTTTTAACTTCTTGTCGAGGACAATAAAAGATGTAAGAATCTTTTTTAATTTATTTAAAATTATCAAATAACTTTGAAATAACTCAGAAACAAATTAGTTTAACAAAGATTAGTTTAAGCAAAGGCTTCAAAGAAGTACTAGAAAATTGATATTAGTAGTTTAAGAGAATGATTTTTTGACTTTATACAAAAAATCTGTTGTAGATATTTATCAGCAAAACTCTTTCTAAAGTAGTACTTATGGTTCTTTAATCTCATCTACTATTTACTTGATTTTTCAACGTGATTAAAAAATAACACGACAATTTTTAAACTCAATTAAATTTTAACTAAAAACGCATATGATTATTTTTTTGTTTGTTAAAGTATGTACAAGAATACAATCATTTTTAAACTTTAATTGTACTTTTATTATTATTTATGTTCATACAACATGATCATTCTATTTTTAAATTCTTTATAGTTCAATGAACTTTACAGCGTTAAACATTTTTTAAAGCATTATTTTGTTCAAAAAGGAATTTGCTTATTCACAGTGTTAGCTTACTTTAGCACAAATGTACTAATACTAATTATTTTAGATCAAAGATTTTATACAATCTACTTATAAAGTGCAGTTAGTTTGTGTAAACAAATTTAACTGCTCAACTTGTTTTTACTACGATCGTTCGAAGTTTTGTTTTTCTCCTTTAATATCAATATAAAGATAAATGATGCTTCGAAGGTTTATTAAAATCTTTATTTGAAATCACTGAGCTCTGCATAAGAGAAAGACAACCTTTTTTATTGATATGAGCCGTTATTTTGAAAAATCGTAAACAGAAAAATTAAATAACTGTTTAAAAGCGATGCTACAATGTAATAATAATAATAAATGGAGAATGGTTAGTCAGTTTTGTTTTTGAAATGTTGATCACTTATTTTGTATAATCTTACCTAAGCTAACTAAAGATTTTTACTGGTTATTAAATTCAGACAAACTTTTTAGGTTAAGAATATAAAAACTAGTTTTCCCTATTGTTAATTATAGTTTGCCCAGTGTTTGCTTTATATAAGAAAGTCATAAATCTTTGCGTTTTTGTATTTATATTATTTAATGAGATATCATTTTAATATACTAGTTCAGTAATATCCGAGGTAATCAAAATCTCTGCATACTAAACTGCAAAAAAAAAAATCAGTGCACCCCAAAATTAAATTTAGTTACTTTGTATTGTTAGGCTATTTTTCCTAAAAGTACAAAGTAGTTCATGAATCTAAGAACGCTTAAAAAACATATGACGTAATAATAGGGAAGTTTTGTTGTTTTTGAAGATGTTTTTTATGTATGTAGAGTGACATGAAGGGGCTTCAGAGAACTTAGTGTAACTTAATGTTAACTTCTATTGAATTTGTAAATATTGTAATTTTCTTTTGATTTTCTTAATTGCAAATTTACATTTCTAATTTGTTTAGTAATAAAATTTAGTAATTTCGTAGTTGTTTATAATGTATTAGTGATTTAGTTAGTATTTTAGTGATAGTTTAAGTTTTCTGTATTTATATATAATTGTTTAGAATTATTAGATTCTATTAAATATTCATATTATTATTAGTATTTGTTATTCATATCCATTAATGATATTCATATTCCCTATATTCATATTTTAATATTTGATTTTCTGATATTCTAATACTGTTTAATATTCTAATATTGTTATCTTGTAAGTAAGAGTATAATAAGATGATCTCAAGTGACTCAAAGGCAGTATCTGTTCCATCGGGGCTACCATGCCCCTCGAGCGGACAACTTTTTGTGATAGACTGTATTTTGTTGAAATAAGTTAAAACAAGAGAGAAAAAAGTTTTTTTTTAAACAAATTCTGTGTAAAAAAAAATGTTACGTTGTAACTAAAACTGTTGACCGCGAAGATTTTTGTTTTTGAAATTTTGCCTGCGACTACCAAATATCTGCCGACCCTGAGTTAGTTAATGTATCTTTATCATGAATAATCAAATTTTATTACAAAAATTAGCACTGTATTGAATTTACGTAATATCGTAATTTATTTCTAAACTGAATAAAAAAAATATGAAAGATTTTATCCAACAGACCACTTATTTTTATTTGAATATTTTTAAACTAATAACTGACGATCGCTAGAACAGGGGTCGGCAAACTGCGGTCCGCGGGCTAATTGCGGCCCACGAAGGGTAAATCTGCGGCCCGCGAGCATGTTATTTTTTTGAATGGAATGCGGCCCGCGAGAGAAAATTTTGTGGCCCGCGAGCATGTAAATGTGGCCCGCTGAGCAAAATATATTTCAAGTTAAATTTTTTTCGGTAATTTGATTTAATTTGATTAGTTTGGTTTTAAGTCTCTGTATAACATTTAAAAATAATTAGAAGAAGATACTGCTTTAGTTAAGTAATTATCTGAAAAAAGAGTGTAAAGAGTGCATGAATTTAATAAGTTAGTTATATAATACCTATTATTTGATAAACTAAATGCAAATGTTTTCCATTTAGTACAAAAGTAATGCACAGTAATTAACTAAAGTGTCATGTCTTTATAGCTTAGATATTTTTTTCAACATTTTTTAAACCAAAATTTCTTTTATAGATTTTTTATTTGTAAATGTTATATTTTAGTGTAAAAGCATTTAAAATAACATAGTAATAAGAAATAAGGTTTATTTAATTTTTGTTTTTACAAATTTAAATTATTTAGAAGATTTCTTTGCACTTAAATTAATTTATATGCCCACCAACTTAAAAAGATGCTCATATATTAAACCACTTTTTATTTAATACTTTAGTTAATTTAAGTTTAGTTTATGCATAAATTTCTGAAATTGTTGTTTCTACATGTAATATCTAAATTTGTACAGACACATTTAAAACAGTATATATGACATAAATTGATATTTTTTTTTTAGGTATACATTTTCATTTTTAAAACATTGTTTACGTAAAACTAGGTTAACTTTTATGCCTTGCATATCAATATACACATTTGCTGTTTTTTGGAGCTACCTATTTAATATAAACTAGGTTGAGAGATGGTAAATTTTTCAATTTTGTACATTGTTAATCCAAATAGTTCAAATTCAAGCAAATAAACAACTAGAAATTGACACACACTCAGACTATCACTATTTGAAGACTTCAAATCTCAGGCCAATAAAGTCTTTTTATAATTTTTTGACTAGAATTGTTTTTTGTATACAAAAATATCAGGAATGTTTTTTTTGACTCAGGCTGGCTCTTTTGCTTGAAAGAGTGGCAAATTAAACTTATGATGTAAGTTTTGCTCAATCCACAGTGTTAGTTTGAGTTATAATATATGTTAAATTTTAAGTCTTGCAGCTTATATAATTGAAAATTTTATTTATATTGTTGTGTACATTTAAGTTTCAACAATCAGTGTTGCCAAAAAAATTGAATCCCGGAAAAGCTTTGAACTTGAAAATTTATGCTTAAAAATTCAGGAAAAAAACTTGAATCTGAGAATTTTTGAAAAAACCTGGAATTTCAAACAACTTTTACATGTAAAGTAATGAAATTTCTATTTGACACAAAAAATTTAGCAAATAAACATTTCTTTATTAAAAATATATTAAAGTAGCTTAACAGTGTTTTTTAATATTGATATATTTTTTAAGACACTTTTTAAACTCTAATTAAACTTTGTACTAAAAATAAAAGAAGGAATTATACTTCTAAAAACTTTGTATTTGTGCATTGCACCTTTACTTGTGAAATTTCACCGATTGGTGTGCTTCGTGTTGGAACTAAACCAAGAAATTCTACTAAAATGTCAAAGTTAGTAAAAACATCTCTAATAAAAATTCTCAGATGAGCAATAGTTTTTCTATTAGTGCTCTCATGTTAACATATTGATTAAAGTCCTAATTTTATTTATGCGACTTTATAACCTTAATGCATTTCCTAACTATAACTTTTTGATGTCGTTGAAGAAATAAACAAAAGTTTTTCACTACTGCCAACATAAATTCTTTAAAAAATTTTCAATTATAAACGGTATCTCATTTCAAACAATAAGTTTTGCTACTTTATAACTTGCCTAAACAATTTTTTCCGATAATTCTGTAGTTACTAAAGATAATCATGTGCTTTGTTGGAACTGACTTTGGTGATTTGTTTTTTTATCCATTCTCGCAATAAGTCCTAACTAACGTTTTTTTATTTTTGTAGCTCGTCTTATATTTTACAATTGATATTTTTAAATGCAATATTCTTATTGCAGATAAAGAATTGCTATAATGCTAAATAAAAAATAAGTTTTTATATTTCGCTAATGACTCAATAAAGTTTTATACTTTAGTTAAAGTTGTTTAAGAAACTTAATTGTCCATTCAAGCTGACTTTAACTTTTTTTGGCATGTAATTTATTTACTGTTGATAACTTTCGTCATTTCTTTATGTTGTGAACTTTGTTTTAACTGGGTTGCTACACAAACAGGCTATTTTAAAAGTTTGAAAACTCAGGTGTGTGTGAAACTTTTAATTCCCAGAATAGTTTTTATGACTGTAGTGTAGTTTACCAATTGTAGTTTTTTCTTGTTTTCTTACACTTAGTGTACTTTTTTTTGATGATGATATTTTTACTAGGTATTTAAGCTTGATTAAAACGATTTATTAGCTTTTTTAAACTTTAATAAACTTAGACTGGTTTGATACAACTCAGACATTTTTGCTTTTTAAGTGGCAACCATGTAAAAGACTAGTTACTAATAAGATATTTTAATTAAGTATTCGAGAATTAATTATGTTAAAGAATTTGTTCTAGCTTTCTGGAATACAAACAGGTATTAATCTTATTAAGTTAACTAAATTTTGAAATGAATGTAAACTATTTAACACGCAAAACTTTTTATTGAAGTAAACACTCTTAGAAATATGAAAAAAGGGTTGATAATATAACAAATATATAAAATTAACCCATAAATTGTCTTAAAAGTTTGGTTTTTATAGAGAGTTAGGTTGTAAGTAAAATTACAAAAGTATTAAGTTTAACTTATTATTATGAAAATACATAGTTTATTAACACTTAAGTATATTAGTCAAAGAAAATTTTATTCTAATAAATATTAATTTAAATAGGCATACTATGTATAGCTAAAATTTTATTCTAATATATATTAATTTAAATAGGCATTCTATGTATAGCTAAAAGTCATTTAAAATGATAAGGTGGTAAAATTAAAACTTTTTTCTAGTGTGACTAAAACTAAAAGTTTATTCAAGTGTCAATAAAACTAAAACTGCGGCCCGCGAAGTCTTTGTACACTTGAAATTTGGCCCGCGACCACCAACTGCCTGCCGACCCCTGCGCTAGAACCTAGGGTGAAATATTGTATTGTTTTTGATAATAAAATATTTTGTAAACTTACTTGTGTAAACTGAATTTGCACAAAAATATGTATAGCAACTAAAATCATTAAAAAAATCAAGCAAAATAATCTGCTTATGACGTAAAGTTTAAGCAGATAGAGTCTGTTACTTTTTGTTATAATTCGTTGTTTTGTAGAAAATAAGTTTTTAAATTAGTACATAGTTGGACCAAAAAAGCTTCAACTTAGTAAAAGATCAAGAATGGATTTTGTTACCAAGTTCAAGATAAAGATGTGGATAAAACTAAACAAAGTAAGTGTTTTGCTTTTTATATATACTAGTTTAATACTGTTACCTTTTTTGCGTTCAACGAATTTTTATTTCAATGAAGCAAAAATTATACAAATAGTGCTAATACTAAGCAAATTTCAGTTTAGCTTTGTATATTTTATCGAATCAAATTCCAATTTGAGTTTGTATAGCCTCACCCACGCTATAGACAATAAAAATTTAAGTTTAAAGTAAAACAAATAAAAACACCGGAAAACTAATTACGACAAAATAATGTTTTAAAATCTTAGTTGAGCAGAAAATTATAGTATAGATAGATTGTTGATCACATGCCTGTAATGTGTTTAAATAAATCCTGTGTACAAATACAAATAAAATATTAGAATAAAGATAAGTTTGCATCAAGAACATTTACAAAAATGACTTAGTTAAATAACTTTTATTTTTGTGCTTAACTTTTCTCTAACTGTAGACAGTTTTATTTAAATATACTAAATAAATCGTAATTTAAAAAAAAAAGTTTCTAATAACCATTGTACTTGAAACGTCTTAAAAAAACGAACTAGTGTGTAACAAAATATTGCAACGAAGTATCGTAAGTTTAATGATTAAGTATTATTTTTAGTTTGGGAATATCAGCACACTTTAGACAGATTTAATTAATAATATAAAACTTAGATTATCTTTGTATGATACTAACTACAGCAACAGGTTAACGTTCACAAAACGAATCTAATTATAACTTAATTTACAGCAAGTTTTTAGGTAAAGTTTTTAAATTGTTAACTTTCTTATAAAACTATAATGTTAAATACAATTTATGTATAAAAAGTATATTGTAAGCACCTTCATGCTTAAAAGTTAATACAAAGTAGAAAAGACTAATGAGTGTTTTTAAAACGGTATACAGAAAATGTACCCAAAATAAAATGAACCAAGAAAAATTTAATTAAAGTTTAATCAAAACTTTGTTGAGTTGTTTACGTTTTGTGGATCTACTGCCAAAAATAAGTTGTATAAATTAAAAATGACAAGCTAATAAAGATAAAGTAAAAGAAAAGCAAATGTTTGATGTTGAAGTATAAGTGTAATAAGTAAATAACAAAAAAAAAATTAAACCATCTGAATCACAAATTTGTATTCAATACGAATTAGTTCTAGAAAAATAGTTTTAAAACAAGAGTTAGAACTCACGGAGCTTTTATAAAGTTTTAAAGCTTGAAAGAACAATAACTATAAAACTATAAAAAGAAAACATAAGGGTTTAATACTCTGATTAGAAAAACGAAATAATTTTGAAGCTTATTTGACCAAAAAAAAAAAATAAAACAAGGAAGTTTATAGAAATTGAACCATGGTTAGTTTTTGCATTTTCTAACTATAAAGTTTTTTTTCTGCCAAAATACTTTTAGATTAAAAAGTTAAAGCTGATAAATTTTTTTTCATTCACAATGTTAGTATAAAACATTTTTTTTAAGGAGTTTAATTTTTTTTCCTTCCAAATTCGTGCTTACCAAACTCAAAATACTTTACACGGACAAATTTATATATTAGTTTGGTGTAGTACTCTAAAGTTAATAAAATAACATAAAACTTATATTTAAAAAATTCAAAAAAAAAAAACAAGATGAAGTAATCATATTTATATATAAACATGCGTATATAAAAGTAACCGCAGCTCTCAAAGTTTAATGCTGTTAGTTACTTAAGAATTTGCTTCTTTAATTATATTTGAACCAAAACCCTTTTTTTAAACATTGCAGTAATTTTTGGATAAAGGTTGTTTTTTTCTTACTTTGTTTTATAGTTTTTATCCTTTTTATATTTAACAATACTAGTTTTTTAAAAGATAGATAAATATCAAATAAAGTTAAATTTAAAAACTCATCCATGCTTTAAGTTATGAATACTGTCTAAGTATATCATTTTTCATTATACTATTTATACATTTTTTTAAACCTATTGTTGAACTATTGCAGTATGTAATTCAGTAAAAACTATTTTTTTATTCACTTTCTTACATTGTTAAAATGTTTAAAAGAGATTTAATGCACATAGAGAACATTATAATCTTTTGCTTCGTAGCAAACTAAAACGATGAAATAAAGTAGAAATAAGTAAAAAGTAGTTCACAGAAAGTTTATAAAAAAGAAAATAAACGAAGATGAAACTTATTTAATTTGAAATGAGACTCAGTTGCTCATTTTTCTTATTTAACAACTACTAACAAAGTTAATAATAAAAGAATAAAATTTTGTTTAAGTTTATTCGAAGCTTCCAAAACTTAACAGACGAACTTAACATAAATTAAATAAAGACAACTTGTATGGTATACACCTTTTTTTCTAGTTAAACTTTTCTCGAAAACATTTGTGTCAAGTACACTGTATTTGAAGACAATTAGAGAAAATCTTTACATAAATATATGTTGACATCAAACATTTTATCCTTATATTATCTAACTAAAACTAAAAAATTAATACTTTAATTATCTAGAAACTACTTTAATTTTTTTTTATAATAGTAGTATGAACTTTCGTTTTATTTACGAGATAGTAATACAATGTTTAAAAATATAAACTATTAAAATGTAGCAAGTAGCAAGCTAGGAAACGAAAACAATACATTATGATTAAGATATTATTATGACTTGATAATAATAAACATGACTTCCTTAGTAAAAACATAAAAAAAAATTTTTTTTTTTTAATAAGTTTTACAAAAAAAGTCTAAATCAATTTTCTAGCTTAATTAATGACATAACTATATATTTCTATTTTGAATACTTTTGTACACAAGAGCTAATAAAAAGAACAAAAACTTTTATTTTACTGGCTTAAATATTTTTTTCTAAATTTGTAACTATAATTGTAAAAGTTTCGTATAAAAACATTTTTAAATTAACAAACATGATACAAAAACGAAAATTAATCATTTATAAAAAAGTACGAGTTAAACTTTTTAACCTACTAGTACGAGCTTATTCTCACAAAAACAAAGCCTTAATACAAAAGTGACTTATTTTGTTTTGTTAGCACTACTTTATATCAGTAACCTTAATTTTTTTTAGTTTTCAATATATGGTGTGTAAAAGACAGCTGTATATATCTATACATATATCGTATAAATTATTTACGCTTAATCACTTTCCACAAAGCCTACGTGAAAAGCTTTTAAATAATTTATTTCAAACCGTAATAGCTGAAGATTTAAAAACAGTTTTTTGTATTTATAAAACGTATGTTCGAGTTTTTTAAATCGATTTTTCTAAATATGTTCTACTCAGTTCCAATAACATAAGGTACAGCTGTATTTTGCATAAAACAACTTAAAATAATATTTTGTTATATTGAACTTAATGCTTTGCAGCAGTTCTATTAAAAAAATAAAATATTCTTTAATTTTTTTTTTGGTGTCAAATAGTTTCAAAGCATATTATTGATAATTGAATTTGTGTTTTTAGTTATTATTCTACAAATGGAATAGAGAAGTTTTGAAATTAAATTAAACTTTGAACTCTAGACTACTTTTTACATTGAACTTGTTTAAGTTAAAGAGTTTAGTCATTATCTAATCTTATACAGTCAACATAAATCTAATAAAACTATATTTCATTTGTTACAAAAAATAATTAAAAGTTGTTTTTTTGGGAAACTGAAGAATCTTTCAATCAATAAGTTAATAATCTTTCTTAGTCAAAATATATTGTTTAAAAGAAAACAGTAATACAATTGACAGATTATTCTTTTTTAATATTTAACAGTACTTTTTCATCAAATATATTAAAACACTTGTAATCGTTACATATTTAGCATCGAATTGCCGTAGTATTTTTGTTAACATTTTCTATTTTTAAATACTCACTTTAAGTGAAAATAAATATACCGCTATAAGGCAGTGTTAGGCTTGTACAGATTTTTAGAGTAACATTAACAACACATGTATGTTTTTGTACAACTTCAATTTATTTGCATTTAACAATTTGGTATGCCTTTCTTTACTTTTTGTAACTTACGTTATTAAAAAAAAAATAACATTAGTTATTTGCGTTTAGGGGAAATAAAATTTGATAAATCAGGTATCTAAAATGCTTTTATTAGATTTGTAGGCCCTTAAAGTAGTTCAAAAATTGTAACAATTTCAAAACAAATGAGCACATCATGTTAAAACATGTTTTTGAAAGAAACACTTTAATTGTAACTCTATACAATATAGTTCTGGTGTTTAATACGTAAGTACAAATTAAAAAAAAAATTAGTTATTACAAGACAGTTTTCAAAACTTACAGAAAATTTTCAAAAAGTTTTGCAAACTTAACGTTAAGTAAAAATCAAACTTTACTTTGCAAATATAGATTTAATGACACGAGTTATTTACTTATGAAACGCATAAAAATTTCAGATTAACTTAGTAAAAACATAAGGTGTTACAAGAAATTATTTGAGTAATTTTCATTATTAGCATTAAACACTTTAGAAAGGTTTTTAACGAATTGCACACATTTAATCAAAATCAATCAAATTTTCGTTTTGTCTATTTTGTTCGTTCAACACTTTCATGTAATCGTAGCAATATTCGACTTTTAATTCGAAATGATCAATTTCCAATTTCTTATTGCTCTTTACAATTTTATCCACCGCTGTAAGTAATAACAAACTTTGATTTTAATGTTTGTAATACAAAAAAACTTTTATTCAGTAAAGTGTTTTAAATTTTTATTTAAATAGATATGTAGACCTGAGTAAGAAAATGTTTAATTAGTTCATACATTGACTTTAATAGTTCTAAAAATATAATGTAAAACATTTAATACTAAAACTTTAATCAAAATTAATCAAAACGTAATTTAAAGCAAAACTTATATAATAAACGATCAATACATACTGTTGCAATCAGCAAAGAAGACGAGACATTCAGATCCGTTCATGATCCTTTTAACTGAAGACACATTTCTTCCATTACTCCTCTCAACATTTGAAAAAAAACAGATCAATAAGATCGTTGCTCGTTGTGGGATTTATGTTCCTAACTCGCAAACAATGCGTTTGGTACACTGGCCTTATCTGTATAGCAGAATTTAAAAATTTAAGAGGTGTTCTTAGAAGGAAAACTATTCGAATCATTATTCTGTCTACAACGGAGCTAAGAACGAAAATGTCTAACTAAACTCTTATTTATTTTATGTTCTTTCTCAATGAAGTTTTTATAAACGAAAGCTTAACTTGTTACTCTTTTTATTTAACGGTCAACCTTATAGAATATAGATATTAATATTCCGTAGGCATAATTTTCTTCCTATAAAGTTTGGTATTTTAATTAAAAAAGCATACAGTATCCTACTTTACAATAAAATAAACTATACTAATGTAATATTTTAGTTTCAAAAGTTTCTTGATTCAAAAGTTTTAAACTTTTTTTAATCATATTGTTGTTTTCAAAAATCACAAAAGTAAAAACTTATATTTGTTAAATTACAGTGGTAACTTTGTTATGAAAACTTATGCTTATTCTTTTAAAACAAAAATAGAATATTTTTTAGAAATTAACAAAATTTCTGTAATTTTTTTACAAATACATGCACAAATTAAACAATATATTGTAAAAATTGTTAACGTATTGTTGTTAGCGTATGCTTATATTAAATGTAAACAAAACTGCATTTATGTGTGCTCAAATTATCAAATACTTTGTTTGCTAATACATATAAAAATAAAATGCATCACTGAACTTTTTGGAAAACTATTTATATGAAATTAAACTTACAGTTAGTAGATTGTTTTGAAATGGTTTTCGCAAAACTTGGTTTTTTACTCGATGGACAACACCTGTACATTATTTTTTACAATTAACTTCAGGTTTATATTTTTTTTCATATATCATAACTTTGTGGTTTCGCAGTTTTAAAGTTGAAACAGGTTAAAAAATATTCAAACAAACAACTAATCTAAAATAAATATTTTTACACTTAGTTAAACTCAAATCAAGAAGTTATTTAAACTTGTTATTGTTTAATGTCTAATTCTAATAAACTCTTTTAACCTGACTTGTTAGAGTTGTATCGAATGCAATAACTGTTTTTATCAACTTTTAAAATAGACTTAGGTGTAGTTTGATTTTCTACGTCACAATTTTCAAGAAGCATTTCAATTACACTTCTATCTGTATTTTCTGGTATACCCTGTGTATTGTAGTGAAGTAAACAGAAATCTGATTATTTAATTTAAAATAATAATAGCATCATGTTAAAAATATGGTAAATATTTTTAAGCATAATGCACTAAATAGTTATTTTGATATAAAATTTTACTTTAACTTTAATTAACATATATTAAAAAAAAAAGTTTTTTTAGCCTTAAGTTTAAAAAAATCTAAAACAATGCTGTTAATTTATCTAAATAGTAGAATTAATTTGTTGTTTATTTCCAGTTTAATTTATTTGTTTTAAAAATAACCATTTAAAAGGAAAAACTTAACAATTATTTATATAAGAATAAATGAAATAATAAAAATGACTTTAGAACAAACTTACTACTAAAAGAAATCTATCATCCAAAAGCTTTGGATTTATTTTTTTGTGTACTCTTAAAATTTTATTGTCAACAACATGATCCGACTTGTTCAACACATTGCTTTGATCTGTGACAAGAAAATATGATTAATAAAATACTTTGAGTTAAAAAGTTTTAAGTACACATTAGTAATTGTAAAATAAATTAATAACTGTAGCTGTTTGATAAATAATAAACAACTTTAAATTAATAAAACGACAGTTATTTTCTGTTTATGTTCATCAAACAACCTTTCTTTAAGACTTTATATTATATACCAGCGGAACTAAAGAAAGCAAAAATGTTTACTTTTGTTTGAAGTTTTTGCTACAAGTATGAGTCTTTACATAACTATACAAAACTAACAATTTTAACCTAATTTTACAAAATAAAACTCTTATAAAAAAAATTATTCAAGTAAGTAAGTTATTATTATCAACAAAATATTCTAAAATTGTAAAAAACAAATCTACCTTCGGCGTTTTTGAATACAATATAAACTTCACTCAATAGAGAATCAACAGATTCTACTTCTCCACCATTAGATCTTTTTTTATTTTCAAAGTACAATTTTAAAACATCTGGTGTTGTTGACATTGAAAAGTTTGTTACCACTATTATTCTGTGTAATACTAAATAACTTAAAAAAAGGGTTTTCATTTAAAATTTCATTTTATCATGAGTGATTTAGTTTTATAAAGTTTAGATACTTGTTAGTTAGATACTTTCAATGTTTTACTTTAAACTATTTAAAACTTTTATAATATAAAATAATATTTTAAGCTTTTTACCATAAAGCATAATATTTTGTTAAAAAATTTTAATTAAAAGTTACAAAAATATTTTAGTGCTGATCTTATTTTCAGTAATTTTAGGTTTAGGTTAAAAAAAAATGAGATAATATATTTTTTTTTTTTTTAAGCAACCTATCATTCTTGGTTTGTGCTACAGAACTTTTGTTTCCTTTAGTTTTGGTACTGTTTTTTGTTTGCTTTGTTTCTGTTTTTAATTGTTTGGACTTCTATGTTATTTTTTACTCTTATTTAAATGCTAATTAAAAGTAAAAGATATACTAATGTTTTATAAAAAAATGCATAAAACGGTTAGTTTTAATAAGTCGTTCAGTTATTAGATCAATTTTACTTTTAATTATTATAGTGAAAAGTATTTGTAAACAGATTAAATCATGTGTGTTTTATTTAATTTTGTTTAAATGCAGCAAACACTAAAATTAACAATAACAAACATATTAGTTTTTTGAATAACTATGTAAATTTTTTTGGAAATATACAAAACAAGGTGATAACTAAAAAAAATTAATTTTCTTATAAACCTTTGTTTTTTTGTTTGTTTTGTTTAACATCAGTCTTTTTTACAATGTTTTCTGTTGACTTGATCTCATGGTTTTTATTTTTATTTTTCACATTTTTATTAATGCTTTCAATTTCTTTAGAATCGTTTTCTAAAAAATATAAAGAAATAACAACAAAGAAAATAGTAGCACTAAAACTAATTAACTCATCTTTTTTTCGTATAAATTTTATGCTACTCTATATTTTCTATAGCATTCGATAGAAACTATGACAATTCTCGATATTAAAAAATACTATTAATAACATATAAAAAACTATACTTAAAATTTTATTTTGAGTTTTACTTTAACTAAACCAGAATTACAAACTTATAATAAAGATATTTTTTAATTCATGTTTGTTCTTAAAACAATAAAACAGACATTTTAAGCAAAAGATAAGTAAAATACCTCGATGTTTTTGATTTTCTTTAATAAGTTTCTCTCTAATATAAGAAGCTGTAGAAAAAAATATTTTTACTAACATTAATAAACAAAATTAACATTTATAGTTGTCTAGTGTAAAAAAAAACGTTAATTTATTATATTTTTATTTTCTAATTTTATGTGAGCTATTGATAAGATAACCATTGATCAACAAGCGTAAATAATTTTTATTTTTTGATTTAAAGAAAACAACAACAGAAAAAGATATTTTCTACACATTTTAAACGTACCTTCAACAGGGTCATATCTCAATGCAAAAGACCAGGCTTGTTTAATTTTTGTAAAGTTTACTTTCTTTACTGCTTGATTTGCAAGTTCCTTAACATATATTTATTAATTTTTAAACACTATTACTCGTATGTACTTCATTTTTAGGTTTAAAAGTTGTTTCAAAGATTGTAAGTCATTAAAAAAAAATATCATAAAATTTTAGTAAAAAAAAGTTATATTATTACAAAAAACAGTAATTAAAGCGTTTGCTGAGATTAAACTACAGTTATAAAAAACTTACTTCTGAGCTAAATTTCAATAAATAAGTATCGGGATTTTCAAAAATTTTTTCAGCATTACTGGTATAACTAACGTTTCCTTTTCCTTGTGTCACACTAAATTTACAAAATATTTAATAAAAGTTAGGTAAAAACGTTTCAATATTTTTTCTTTTTAAAACAATGCATTTACTCTTATTTGGTACTACTTCACAAACTTTAAAATGCTTTTCAATTTTTTATAGTTGCTTTTAAGTAAAGTTACCAAGTAAAATATAAAATAAAAAAGTTAACAAGCGTAAGTTTAGTTAATTAGTAACATAATAACTTTTTAACTATATAGTTGAGCATGTCTGTAGGTAAACAGTGTTTTAAGTTATAAGCGATCAAGTTTCTTTGTTTTTGTTGTACTTTCCTTTCTATCTCTGCATATTTGTACTCACCTAAAGCATTTTTTTTAGTCAGTGTTTCTTGTACAAGTTAAGCAAAAATAATCTACTTTTTAAAAATATAATTGAGTCAGTTTATATAATCTTAGGAAAAATGTATTATTTAGTAGTGTATTCAATTAAAGTTATGTCTTAATTTTAAAGCAATTAAAAATATAAATTTTGAATTAATTTAAATTATAGCTAAAATAAAGTATATTAAAATTATAAATTACAAACTTAACCTCGTTTGAAGCTGTTATTTAGTATGTTGTGTGAAAAATTACTCACTTAAATCAAGTGTTAATTTTAGGTCAGGAACTGTAGAACGCAAAACTCCGGTGTAATGAGAATAAGAAAACTGGCCAACTGTTATACTGTACATATTTCTCATGACATTTTCCGCTTCTTCCTTATGAGATTAAAGTTTTTTGTGTTAAAATAGTTAAAAACAATGAAAAAAACCATTAACTTAAAACAATACTTACAGTTAGTGTTTGACTGCATAACTTGTTTTATAAAACCTAGCAAGACTCTAAAACTTTTATTTACTTCTATGTAACTACGCATACAAACAACTAGAAATACTAAATTTTTTTTTTTGCTATAAACAGTTCTTTTAAAGATTTAACAAGGATTAAGTCATTAAGCGTCTTGTTATATATTATAGAAATACAAACATTAGAAAGGCTTATTTTTTCAAATAAAATTTAACAACATTACGTATAAGAACGTCAACTGTAGAGTGGTACAGCCGGTAGGGTAGGTCTTTTTATGTGTACTATTTTATGGGCACTATTTTATGTGTAGAATTGCTGCATTCAATTTTTGATGTGATGTCATCAAAATTATGTGTAGTATTTAGATGTTGCTGCAATTAAGTTGCTGCAATTAAATGAAAAATAAATTACTGTCCAGGCCTTTTATAAATATTATAGATAGTTTTTGAAGTTTTAAATTTATAAACAAACAAATAAAAAATAACTTGAATACACATAAACCAATAGTTTGATTTATTTGTACATTTATTTAAATTAAATTTTGTAAACTAACAGAAGTATAGGCTAGACTTATTAAAAGATTATGGATATTTTTTTTCATTTAAGATTTAATAAAGAAAAAAAAACTTGAATACACTTAAACCAATTGTTTGATATAAAATTATTTTTATGTAACTTATATTTTTTATACTAACAGAAGTAATGGCTTGGCATATTATAAATATTTTGAAAAAAAAAATTATTTAAGATTTTAAAAACAAAATAAAAAAATAAAAATTGCACACACATAAACCAATTGTTTGATTTGTAGTTTTATATATGTAATTTATATTTAGTAAACTTATAAAAGTAGTGGTTTACTCTTATGTGTACTATTTTATGGGCACTATTTTATGTGTAGAATTGCTTCAATCAATTATGACCATAGTTTTATATGACTTCATTTAAATTATGGGTAGTATTTAGATGTTGCTGTAATTAAATAAAAATAAAATACAGTCCTGACCTTATATAAATATTATGGATAGTTTTTGTAGTTTTAAATTTATAAACAAACAAAAAAAAAAAAAACTTGAATACACATAAACCAATAGTTTGATTTAGTTGTACAATTATTTAAATTGTATTTTGTAAACTAACAGAAGTAGTGGCTAGACTTATTAAAAGATTATAGATAATTTTTTTTTTAAATTTAATAAAGAAAAAAAAAGCTTGATTACACTTAAACCAATTATTTGATTTAATAGTATATTTATATAATTTATATTTTTTATACTACCAGAAGTAATGGCTTGGCATATTATAAATATTTTGGATATTTCTTTATTTAAGGTTTTATAAACAAAATTTAAATTTAACACACATAAACCAATTGTTTAATTTATAGTTGTATATATGTATTTTACATTTAGTAAACTTATAGAAGTAGTGGTTTGGCCTTATGTGTACTATTTTATGGGCACTCTTTTATGTGTAGAATTGCTTCAATTAACTTATGTGGTTTCATTTAAATTATGGGTAGTATTTAGATGTTGCTGCAATTAAGTAAAAATAAGATACTGTCTACTTTTAAATCAAACAATTGATTTAAGTGTATTCAAGATTTTTTATTAAATATTACATAAAAAAACTATCCATAATCTTTTAATAAGTCTATCCACTACTTCTGTTAGTTTACAAAATACAATTTAAATAAATGTACAAATAAATCAAACTATTGGTTTATGTGTATTAAAGTTATTTTTTATTTGTTTGTTTATAAATTTAAAACTACAAAAACTATTCATAATATTTATATAAGGCTTAGAAAGTATTTTATTTTTCATTTAGTTGTAGCAACATCTAAATACTACCCATTGAATATAATTGATTGAAGCAATTCTACACATAAAATAGTGCCCATAAAATAGTACACATAAGAGCAAACCACTACTTTTATAAGTTTACTAAATATAAATCACATATATACAACTATAAATCAAACAATTGGTTTATGTGTGTTCAAGTTTTTTTTTCTTTATTAAAAATTTCTTAAAAAAATCTACCCATAATCTTTTATAAGTCTAGCCACTACTTCTTTCAGTTTACAAAATATAACTCAAATAAATGTAAAAATAAATCATACTATTGGTTTATGTTTATTCAAGTTATATTTTATTTGTTTTTTTATGAACTTAAAACTACAAAAACTATCCATAATATTTATATAAGATCTAGACAGTATTTTATTTTTCATTTAATTTCAGCAACTAAATTGCAGCTACATCTCAATACTACCCATAATTTGAATGAAATCACATCAAATTATGGGCATAATTGATTGAAGCAATTCTACACATAAAATAGTGCCCATAAAATAGTACACATAAGGTCGAACCTCTACTCTATAAGTTTACTAAATACAAATTACGTATATACAACTATAAATCAAACAATTTTAGATTTAAATCAAACAGTTTATGTGTGTTCAAGTTTAATTTATAAATTTTGTTTATAAAATCTTAAATAAAAAAAAAAACCAAAATTACTTATTATATGACTAGCCATTAATTCTGGTAGTATAAAAACAATAAACTACATAAATATACATATAAATCAAACAATTTGTTTAAGTGTAATCAATTTTTTTTTCTTTATTAAATATTACATAAAAAACTATCCATAATCTTTTATAAATCTAGCCACTACTTCTGTCAGTTTAAAAAATATAACTCAAATAAATGTAAAAATAAATCATACTATTGGTTTATGTTTATTCAAGTTATATTTTATTTGTTTGTTTATAAACTTAAAACTACAAAAACTATCCATAACATTTATATAAGGCCTGGACAGTAATTTATTTTTCATTTAATTGCAGCAACTTAATTGCAGCAACATCTAAATACTACACATAATTTTGATGACATCACATCAAAAATTGAATGCAGCAATTCTACACATAAAATAGTGCCCATAAAATAGTACACATAAAAAGTCCTACCGAAATTTACACATAATTTTGATGACATCACATCAAAAATTTAATGCAGCAAATCTACACATAAAATAGTGCCCATAAAATAGTACACATAAAAAGACCTACCCGTAACAGCTGTTATTGAAATTGTTTTAATGATATTACTTAATCAGATATTTTACTATTATGCTGTGGTCATGGTAAAAGAATTAACATTATAAGATACTAGTAAAATTAAACTAACCGGTTTACTAAATTTTATTACTGCAAACAATAGTTCTTTGTTCAAAACCACATACTTTACTATTCCATACCTATTTCATAATGTTTGTTTGTTTTAAAGAAAAAATATAAGTAGCATCAACATAAATACTTTTCTAGATGATAAATAATGTAATGTATCATACAAAACTTACTTGTGAAATATTTTTCTTAACACCTGTTCGTCTAAGTTTTCAGGTACTAATCGACTGACATGTATGCAGCGCATCGTAATATTTACAGGTTTGTTTTGCTGACTTGGTTTTACTATTTTGTCAGGAACTTTTTTGCTGACTAGTTAATAACGTTTGAATTTAACTTCATGCAAATAATAATCACGTAAGGTATTTAAAATAGTAAAAAAAAGTATTAGTGTCAGAAAAATTAAAGACTAAAGATTCAAATCACCTGGATTTTTCGAAGTTTCTTCTTGAGGGAACAATGAAAATTTAAAATTTAGAATTTTAGGAGGTTGGTTTGCCGCATTTACATTTGTGCTTAACGAACGTTTCTTCAGCAAAGTTAATGTTTCTGTAGAAATATAAATGTGTGAAGTTTAAGCTTTAGGGCGTATTTTTAGTTATGCGGCTTTGTAGAATGCTCGGCGAAGTTTGTAGTGTAGTAAGCGTTGATTAGACAAAAATAAGTATTGATTAAAATATTTTTTAAATGTTTAAGTTTATGCTGCAATATAGTGTTCAGTGCACAGGTCAATAAGAAACAAACAGTAGCGGATTTTTTCAATTTGTCTTTTCGTAAAAAAAACAATAAATGAAATACTATTTCAGACAACTAAAAAACTAACTACCTTCTGCATTGTCAAGAATTGCTTTCACATTTGCAAACTTTTCACCTTTTTTAGGTGGAGAAAAAGCAAGAGAGGCGTTATCTCCATTGGTTTTTAGTAAATTGTTCAGCTTGCTTGATCCAAACTGTAGTGGAACATTTAAAATAAAAACAGCGTATCTATCGTTATCGTCATCGTTTGACATAATTAATCAATATCACTGTTACGAATTTATTTTCACTTTAGTTTAAATTCTATGCTTTAAAGTCGGTATACAAATAATCAAAAATTTTAAAAACGTTGTGAATGTGTTATTTGTTTTGCGCAGCGCAACGTCATAACCTTTAAATTTACTACTTTTTAGTTATATGTAGTTTTAATTACTTTTATGATACTTGTTTATTTCTATACACTAAAGTTTAATTTTAAAAGCAACTTAAAAAAAATATAAAAACATGATAATGTACACATTGTTTTTTTATTAAACTACATTTTGCCCTGTAGGGCTCATAATTTTTAACAAAATATTGAAAACTAATACAAGCATATATGAAGATATTAAGTTTTAACTTCAGTTTGCAAGTACTCTATTAAAAAGTATCAAAAGGCTTACATACACCAGTGAAAACCTTAAAGCTACTTAAGATAAAACTATACAAAGTTGTTAATAAGTCATACACCAAATATTTCAATAACAATTAAAACAAAAATTTAAGTAAAAAAAAACTTAAGGTTAGATAAAAATTAATTGAAAGTTAATCCAACTGCCTAACGAAACAAAGATAAAAAAACTTGAACTAATAAAAAATAACATATTTTTAACATAAGAAAGTTTCAACTATAACTTTTTATTTGAAAACGTTTTTAAATTTATTTTAGTGAATTTATCTAAATAGTACTAAAAAAAACCAGTTTAGTTTATTGATATAAACAATATATAAATAATTATTAAATTTTTATTAATATTCATACTGCAAAAATTTAAAATTTTCATTGAAGCATTTGTTCTTACTATGTTATACTAAATATTATATTTATTAAACTTAAAAAAAAAATTATGTATAATTTGAAAATATATTCAAATAGTAAACTTTGCTTTTAATATGTAGCTTTTAAATGATTTGTTGTAGATTTATATAAACATTACAAACGTCTTTATATTAACTTTGTCAAATAAAAATCGATTCAAAGTAAGGTAAAGTAGTTTAAGTTTTTTCTAAAGACAGACAAAACAAAATATACCGAGTTTTTGAAAAATATATTAATCAGTTAATATTTACTTTTTAAAATTTTTCAAACAAACAAAATAAAAAAGAATATTGAAAACAAAGAGCTGAATAAAAGAAAATTTATTTATGATAATACAGTAATCTGAAAACGTTCGAAAAGTTAAGAGGAATTTTCATACCCAAAAACTGACGAAGCATGTAGCTTTAGTGGTCGTTTCCTGGAGAAAAAGTTTTATAATGCTCACTAATCACATACGCTTGATTAAAAAATTACGTTCGAGCGAGAAGAAATTTTTTAAAAATTTTATTTGCTAACATTGATATTAGTTTCACGCTTAGATTTATTACTAATAAATTGAACAAATTATATAAAAGTTAATAAAACTTCTTTCTAAACAAAGTCTTACCGTTTGTTGGTTAAGCTGTTTCTTAAATTAGATATTTTTTTTAATTAATTTAAACTTTAGGTAGTATGTTTATAACTTGTTCAAACTAAAAATGTAACTTTTAAACATAAGTCCTCGAAACATAACATACATTACATAGTGTTTTGCTGTTTTTGAGCTAAAAATCAAATACATCACAAAATGTTGCTCAATTTTTACTCTTTAAGCAACTGTCAATTAGTAGCGTCAGTAAGCAAATATTGAATTATAAGAATAACGGCTTCACTAAATAATTTCGTTCTTAAATTGTTTATTATCTTGTTTTGTTAATTACTACATAACTACTAACGAAAAAACACATTTGATTATAAAATTAGAAAATAAATGTTAAGTTTTACAAAAAGTTATTGTTTAAAAACTTAAACTCTTGTTAAATTTAAAATTGGTAAAAGTTAGTTTAGATCTTGAACAAGTTAAGCAAAAAATTGTTTTTGTACAAGTGTAAATATTTATAATTTTATTTTTTGTCGATGAATTTAGTTGACCATAATATAAATCATTTGAAGATATTGTCAGAAATAGCAATTGTGATCTGTACACGTTGAAAATTAAATTTTTACCTTCAACTGATTTTTTTTTTCTATTTTGGTTTTGTTTTAATCTAACGAAGTAAAAACTATAAAAACAACTTTATTTGAAACTATTCATTACTTTTCATTAAGTTATTAAAGCTATAAGGTAAAACTAAAACAATCTGAATGATAATAAAACTACACTAGAAAGTGAGGATAGTTGTTGTTCAGCATTGGCTGTTCAGCGGCATTTGCTCACATCTGATTGGCAACGCAGCCGGCTTCAGCAGGTTTTTTTTTCGTTGGTTGATTTTTAAGTGTCTGTAAAAAATAGTGTTATGTATAAAAACAATATGAATTATTAAATTTATATTGTTGTAAATTTATATCACTCTGTGAAACAGTATAAGCTTAGTTGCAAAAAGTTATAAACTAGTGCATAACTTTTTTAGTTTTCCTGTAAACTGGTCAGAATTTATAAAAAGTTTGTAAAGTATATTATCTGTAGCAAAAACTTCAAAGTCATACTTAGGAACATATACTTTTTTTTTGTATAATTTTTTTAGATTGTATAAATAGATAATTTAACCATGATAAGAAATCAACCTACTAAAACTAACTGTGTGCTTAGACACATATATGTTCCAAAAACTTAGTTTAAAAATTTAACTTTAAAACTTAAATTAGTATTTAAAAAAAACCATTTAAAATTATTTAAGTATGTATTTTGTAAGCTTATACAAACGTATGCAATTTAGCACTGCGTTTTTTTTCACAAAAATAACCAAAACTGAAACAACTTACGATTTTCAGATACGGCCACAATTCTGACAAGTTGTCGGTTTTCCTGCAGCAGTACTTCAGGCCCACGTCGTCGCGAAACATCAACCACTGGATGCAGATGTTCAAGGAGCAGCGGAGCGGAACGCGCGCCAAAATGCACTTTTACGATTTCGGCGCGAAAACCAACGCGCTTCGCTACAACCGGACCGAGCCGCCCGAATACGACTTTTCCAAGTTCGACGTTCCCACCCACTTCTACTGCGGGACCAGGGACCACATGGTGCCGGTGAGGGACTGCATGAAACAGGTCAGATCGGTTAACGGGACTTTTCAATCTGTTTGTTTTAATAATGGAACAATGTTAACTTTTAGCTATCTAATAAGCAAGGTTGTGTTTTAATCTGAAACATAACATATTGTATTAACATTAAGTAAAGCTAATTTATAAAAATTAACTAATTTTACAAAAAAAAATATACAAAAAGAGTAAAGCTGATTTATACAACTAACTTAATTTTACACAACAAAACAGCTTTTTTTCAACAAAACAGCAGTTTCATACTAAATATTACACAATTTTCAACGAACGCAGGTGAGATCGGTCAACGGGAGTTACGTGAGGAGCGTGAAAAGGGTGAACGGGTTCAGCCACGCCGACTTCGTGTACGGGAACACCTCGAAGGGGCCGGTGTACAGGGACGTGGTGAGGAAGCTGAGGAGGAGGCGCGAGAGGAGGAAGGAGGGAAAAACGGTGGAGGTCGTCAAGCGGCTCAAGTGAACACAAACCGTGGAAGGGGATTTTGAAATTCAAGGTGTTTCCCAAAAATTTGCTGGGTCAGCATTAAAAAAAACTTTTTTTATGTTATTTTTGATTTTATTTATTTAAAGTTTTACTTTTAGTTAGTTTTTAGTATGTTTGGGTAAGGTGGGCTAGGCTTAAGGGTATAAATATAAAAAAGAATAATAAAAAAGCTGACTAAGCGAGTATTAGGTAACGCACCTTTAATTAAACATCACCCCCACTGTAGAAGGGGATTGTGGTTTTTGTTTAAATTAGTTAAAAGATAATAAATTGTAGTCTTGTTGTAGTGTGAGAAATAATAAGATGCTTCTAAGTGTTTGTAAAACTGGTAAAAATGCTGAGTTTCTGCTAATTAAGTCACTGCCATCTAACATTGATTTTTTTGATTTGTTTTGTCGGCATAGTTTTGTGAAAATTCATGTTTGATTTTAAAATAATGTAACACGTGCGAGACTAAGTTCAAAAACGTTATTTTTCTTATTCTTGATCTTCTTTTTTTGTGAATATTTACGCGTATTTTATTGTTATAGCTGTATTTATGTATATTTACAGTTGTAAAACTTAAAAGTATAAAGTAGATAAAAGTATTCTATTGTTTGAAAGTACATAAATTAATTCTAACGTTTGTGATCACAATAAATTTTACAAAAAAAACTTAATACGCCTTACTTTACTATTCTGAGAAATCTTTTTAACACATTAGTACTATTTATTTTTAATTTTTAGATATTCTAACTTAGATGTCATGTTCTGTTTCGCTTTTCTATTCATGTATGCTTTTTTATGTACTTTCTTATATTTCTAAGAGTAGAAGTTTTTGATTTTATAAATAGGACTTTTTTGTTTCATAGCTCAAAATAGTTAAAAAAATATATGGTTGGTAGCTAAATGTAAGTTTGTCTAAAGTATTTTTCATTGTTATTTACTTTACCGTATTAAATAGACTCTAAAGCTAAAGTATTATTTGTTTGTAATGAAATAAACAAAAATTATACTTAAAAAAAAAAAATATGTTGTAACAAAATACATTATTTTATACTTTTTTTGCTTGTTTTAGTTAAAAAAATACTTGAGTATAATCAATTATATAAGAAACATATATTTAACTTTTTGAAACAAGCGAATTAAGCTTAAAATTTTGATGTTTTATAATAAGTATAGACTTCCATTAACTAGCCTAAAGTTTAGAAAGTTTAGGTATTGTGTATAGATATTAAAAAACAATTTGTAAACAATGATGTATTATGTAGTTAAGTTTTAGTTTTGGCAGATACTGTACTTAACCTAATTAGTAAAACGACCTAATGATAGTGTTATTGAAAATAAAGTATTTAGACAGACAGTTTTGTTATTTAAACCGTTTTGAATAAATAAAGTAACTTGATGTTTAAAAAATTTTTACTAGTTTTCAAACGAATCGTTTTCAACTCATACAAATACAACACTAAATACATTAGATAGAATAAGACGAGTTAAAAAGGTTGTTAAAATTTAGTTATTTAATAATTAAAGCTATTTTCTTAAAGTTTATAATATAAACTACAGTTTTTATCTTTTCCTTGATTATTATAAATATTGTATAACTAGTTAGTGAAAAATCACACAAAAGTTTTTTTTTTCATATCTGCGTACAAATTTAAAAAATTGAGTAAACTATTGATAATAACCTTTTACTTTAAAGCAATTGATTATGTATAAGTAGCTTATTTTTAGTACATAAAAACTTTACTTAGCTGATTTTTTTAGTAAATAGTTTTGTTTATAAGATTTAATTTTACTACGTAGCTAGAAAACACAGAGAAATAATAAGCACTAACGTATTATTACAAAAAAAAACTATCAGAAATATAAATTCAGGTTTTTTATGAATTTTGTAAGTTATAAGAACCGTTTTTATCTTAGATTGTTTAGATAAATAAATTTGATGTTTGTTTTAAAACAGCTTAAGAAAGCAATGAAATTCTCTGGAATTCAAAGTACTTTGGAATTTTATTTCAGATATTAAAAGTTTCAAAAGATAAAAATATCTTGTATTCGTACTTCACTCATTTCAAAGATATACGAACGTAACAAATTAACTAACTTGAAGTTAAACATATATCTTTTTAAATAAAAAATTAAAAGAAAAAATATCAAGATAGTTTTAAAATGCTAAGAACTCAAATATTTAAATTATAGTCATATAAAGTTTTTTTATTGTTAATTAGACTGCGAAGTTTCTACTATAATTCTTGTAATCACCGTAAAAAGTGTATTTGGATATTTATTATTTATTTAATATTATTTTATTATTATATATATTATATTATTTATTTGGATAAAGGATATTTATTTGCAGAGAATAAATTTTAATACTAAATACTTTTTCTTAAGCGTTTATTAAACTAACCTAGCAGTATTAAGCAATACGTTTATAAGTTTAAATTTATTACTGGTAAAACTAAATATTAAGCACAAAAATATTTAACTTTTTTTATTATCGTAAATTGTATGAATACTTTGCATATATAAAAAAAAAAATAATTATTGTATACAAGTTTTGAACAAAGTTATTGAATTTTTAAAACAGAGTAAGAAATAAGCAAGTTAAAAAAAAAAAACACTAAGAAAACTTTTAAAAGAACAGTATCTGTTATACTACAAAACTTTGTTTAACATAAATTGTAGTCAAATTATAACTACGTTACTTTAAACTACATTTGAATTAAAACTATTTATTCTAATGTATTTCTTGCATTTAAAAAAAATGTAAGTATTTTTAAAATATAAGATAAAAGGTAAAACAAAAATATGTAAATTTATTTAATTCAAACATACATAAACTATACGTATCTGTAAACTAATAAATAAGTTGACAATACTCAGAAATGATATTACACAGAAAACCACCTACGTAGTGTTTAAAATCAAAACAACTCTATCTACATGTCAAGACCGTAGTTTCAATTTTGCGCACAAAAATTTGTTTGCTTTGTAAAGTCTGACCGTCACAAGTTAAAAGTATACTAAATGTGACATTCTATAACTTAGGATTTTGCTTTCTTTTAAGAAAAGACACATGACAACTTGTTTGCAGGAAAGTAAGCAAATAAAATTTACTAGATTAAGAAAACTCAGACTATGGCAAACTTCATTCACACTGTTTAAATAAAACTCTTAACACAGGTGGTTTGGATCACCTCTTTTTTAGTAAAGGAATTTGGCAGCATTTGGGTTAAAAGTGAGTTTAAATCTTCAAGCGTTACACCGGGAATTCCAACTGTGATGTAAGTAAGTTTGCAATCTCCAAATGTCGGATACAAATAAATTTTTGATTAATTTTGACGTTGAAGACAGTTCTAATATTTCGTTAGTTGCTGAACATTTTTTAGAGTTGTCTATCATTCAAAATATTTTTTACTTTGTTGTTAAGAAGTTTTACTTTGTTGTTAGTTCCACTAAACTTCGTTCGATTCTTTGAATAACAATTAAAGTGGCAACATTTTTATAAAAAAAAGCTAGTATTATGTTTTTTTTAATTTTTACACGATTAAAGTAACAAAAGTCTTTTTGTAAAATTATAGAAATAAAAGTTTCCCAAAATTTTTCGAATAATGTTTATTAAAGTTTAAAAGTTGTTTTCATTGTAACTGATTTGCTTTATATTTTGAAACTTACCACAAAAAATTCTGCGATCCCCAAAATGATAATTTTTGATAGAAACTTACCATGTATAAAAAATATTACTTTAAACTTACAATTTTTGTTTTACAAGTTTCTGAAGTTTTTTTAACTACGATAAATGAAGAAAATTTTTTGAGAATTTTGAAAGACGTATTTGAAATAAATGCAGACAGAAAAACAAACAATTTCGTCACAGCCCGACTTTTGTCAGCAGATATAAGGTATGCTTTTGAATGAAGTGTTTATGAAACAAACAAAAGTATAAAACACTTGTACTATAGTTTTCATATATTAATTAAACGAAATATAAATAAATATAAATTTTAAGTAAATAAACATTTTACTCAAAATTGTTTTTTGAGTTCATGACTGTCATGAAAAAGTTTTAATATCATTTAATCAGTTTGTTAAAGCATAATGATACTTGTAGATGTTTTCATTTTAGTTTTGAACTAAAACAAGAAAGCTAAACTTGGTTAAAAACATTATTTTTATTGCATAGTATTATAAAAGAAGTTGCTGGTTTATTTGTTTGAATTATTCTTGGAATTAAATACATAATGATTTATAAAATTTCTTAAAGTTTATGTATTGTAATAAGTTAATATTATTGTTCTTATAAACTTTAAAAGCAAAATTTAACGTAGGAAAATTCACATTTAATTTTAAAAGTTTAAAACCGTTTAAGTTTATAAATATATATTAACCAACATATTACATTATATTGTTTTAATTTTTCATAAAGCTAACAAATTAGGAAGTTTTTATAATTTATTTTCGTAACATTTATCACTCAGGAAAACTTTTTGTTTAGTTTTTAAAAAAGTTATAAAAATCTATACCAGGGTTAAGCAGCCTTTGAAAATTTAATCAAAATAGTTATTTTGCAGCAAAATTTTCAGTCATTTTAATATAAAGTTTAATTAAATATAAAAACGTGTAAAAGATTCGAATTTTTATCCTTTTCATTCTAAGTCTAGTTCGTATCTATATGGTATTATTAACTTTATGGCTAGACCGAGTAAAAAAGATCAATCATGTTTTTAATCGGTGCTGCTAAACAATTAACATAAAAATAGTTCTATATTTAAATTATGTACATGTATATACCACAGATGTTTTTGTGTTAAAACTTTATTCCGACTAACGGCATTTCACTGCTCTCAAATAAATTTAAGAACAGATCTACGGAGTCTATAAAATATTAACACACATTAGAAAAAAAGCAGAAAAAGCATGTATAATTATGTATAGTGTTTATGTAGGTAGTAACTATAAATGAACTTTATGGTTTAAAAACAAAGTTTGAGATAAAAACATAAAATTATAAAATTATCTACAAAAAATACAAATTTAATATAAGCAAACGCTAACCTCAAAAAGCTCTAAGAATAGGCAAGTTTTAAAAAATGAAAATTAACGCCTTTTAACGTTACATCTTGTATATGTATATACATATATAAATCTATTACTTGAAATTTTAGTTAAAAGTGCTCAATATTTAAAAATGGATCTAAATATTTAACTATATTATAAACAATAGTTTTTTACAATTGCTTTATATCATCAGAAAAGCTTTACTTTAGTCTATTAAAATATGTCAAATAACAAAAAGTTTATCTGATGATTATATGAGATAAAAATATCTCATTAAAAATAAAAATCGCAAAAAAAACATTGGTTTATTGTATAATTAATTAAATATGTATATACACATATAAAGAAAATTTTTGCATTATTTATTTGTACTGTACAACATTTAATAATTACGTCGTAAAGTTTTTTTGATTTTTCGCATAATTTTTGCTTTATTGGTTGGCAATTCATATCAAACCGTACTAGCTGAAGACTTAAACAATTTTATTGTTTTATGAAGCGTATGTTCTTTTTTTTATAAATTCAATTTTCTTAATTATTTATACACATATCTATGTATATCTACATGTAAAATTACTTTTTTCAGTATGCCGTTTACAACATGTACTTAGACTTTATACTATATTATTTTCAAACAATTTTTTTAAGCTAAGTTAATGCATGAACTCGTGCAGATACGATTTATGTTTTTTTAGGAAGTATAAAAGAAACAAGATAAACTAAATAAGCAACAAGTTTTATAAGCTTTTAGAATTTTTATTAATTGTATCTGTACTCTTTAACTAATGTAGTTTTTATATAAATCATGAAAAGCTAGAAGTAATTTTATTTTGTCTTGCTCTAACTTTATGCAGTCTTGTTTAATAATTTATATTCAACTTAAGCGAGAATTTTACTTTCAGACACCCGTGATTAAACAAAACCTGTTTTGTAACAGTTTATTGAGAAAATATATTATCAGCTTTGATATTTTTAATGAACATGCAAACTTATGTAAGCCGCTGTCACGATACTTAAGTTGAAAAGTTCGTTTAGATTATTTATAGAAAATTTCTAAAAAGTACGCAAAGTATACTTTACTTAATACAACTTTTTTTAAAAACATGCAGATATGCGTTTGGTTTTTTAAAATGCTTTTAAGTTAAAGTTATAAGTTGTGTAAACTAATCAAAATAACGTATTTGTAAGTTTGAATAAATTTTTTGGCAGTTTTACTTACACATTAAAAAAACGTTTATTACTTTTAAGCGACTGCATGTTTATGAAACCACACAATCAAGTTATTTTTAACACTCGAACCTTTTGTTTTTCGCATCTGTCTAAATTTAGAAAATGATAACAAAAAGTTTGTTTAAATTTCATAGCTGTCAAAACAATAACAATATAAAAAATATTTCTTCACTTCACTTGTAGTCTAAGTGTTGTACAGTGTGTAATGCATTTTTAGAAAAGTTATGTTTTTTTTGTTTTATAAAATTAAATAAAAACCGAAGACCTTTATAACACCAATACTATCAAAGCTGTTTAAGATACGTTAGTGAGTAGTCATTAAATTTTTTAAACTTTAAAATTTACTAGCTTTTGGATTGACTTATAGAGCAGAAGTTAGTGGATTAAAAACATTTATTTGTAAAGAAAGATAAAGTTTATTAGATTCATTAAACCATTTCATATGTAATAAGAAAGTAAGGTGCTAGTTTTTGTATATTTTTTATAAAGGTAAAGGTTCAGGATACATAACAGAGTTATTAAATTGAATAATAATAAAAAGAGAGAAAATAAAAGAATCTTGAATGATAAAATACTTAAACACAATCAAACATATTTTAAAATGAAACCTACCTAAAACTATAATTATCAACCATTAACAGCTACAAAAGCTTAACCAATTATGTTTTAGTATGCCAAAGTTCAAACCACACTTTTAAGCAGGTGTGTGCAGTTAATAAAAGTAAAACTTTTTATTAGTTTAGTTGTAACTGTTTTAAATGGATGTTAAAATTTTTTAAATCTTAACTAAGTTAAATAATTTCATAGTTAGGTTCATATTTAAGGAGAAAATTTTTACAAGTATAACTCCAGCTTGTGACTTACTTAGTCTCGTGAAAGTTTAAGAAAGTCTAAAAAAAGAGAAAAAATCTGTAACGCTTAAATTGATAGAAATCTATCAAAAGTTTATTATCAAAGGTAGCATTATTATATATATTAACTTTAAATAGTATGATTAATACTATATAAGTTTAGATTTTAAACAACTTTAATTTATAAAAGTTAAAATAGTTCTAAAGTAAATAAGTGCATTGTATATTTTTGTTTAACGTATTACAATTACTATTTTCATATTGTGTTTTCTATGTTAGTTAAACAATTAAAACATAAAATTTATGCAATTCATTGCTGTCTTAATATAAAACTCTCTCAAATTCTTGAACGCATGAAAAACATATTTTAAGTTTTTTACGTAAGAAAAAATTATTATTGATCAGAAATACTTCAATCGCTGTCAGTAGAAACTTTCAAGTACTTTAACTGCATTTTGATTGACGACTTTAACTACTTAAAAAGCTGCTTTAAAAATAAACTTCCTTGAGAAAATCTCACTTAAGCTTCTTTTTACTGTTTGAGTGAGCTACAAGCTCTAAACAACCGTAGAGTTTTTTAAACTTCAAAGTTATTTTCAAACATCAATATATTGAACACAAGTTTATTTCTAAAAAGAAGATATTAGTTCAGTTAACTTTATTGAAGTTTAAAAAATATTAGACATATAGGTAGTTTTGTTTTTTAACTTGAACATTTTTTTTTAAGTACTTTATTAAACAAATACTGCTTAAATACTTACTTAGTTACTTATCTATAAATAACTTACAGTTATTTATAGAGCTGATAAGTACACACATATTTGTTATATATATATATATGTTTTCTTTTTAAAAATACTTTTTAAGCGAGTAATAAGAATGTTTTTATTATAAATTTTGTTTTTTAGTTAGATGAGATTTGAATAACTTATATGTAGAACAATTTAAAAAAGGTTTTTCTTAACTAACTTTTGTTGTTAAAAGTTTTAGAACGAAAGTGTTTTATAAAAATAGTTAGGATTTCGTGTATTAAACTATATTGAAGATTGTTGACAAAATAAGTTTAGATAGAAAATCTACTTGTTAACTTAAATTAGTTGTTTTAAACAAATTATTGATTAAATGAAAGACTGTTTCTATCAGTTATCACTAAATACACTTATTTGTATTAAAAATAAGCATAGTTTTTATTGTTTTCTTAAATATATTCTTCTAATCGAGTTATAAGAACATTGTTGCTAAAACTGCTTACAGTTGATCTATTTTAGGCTGTTAAGATACTGAAGAAAGTTTCAGGTCGAAAGGCTCTAAGCCAGGGCAGGCAGGCTGGAAGTACTCGCGGGCCAAATTTTGAACACATATTAAAAACTATTTGAACTTAGCTAATCTGATACATATGTCAGTCTGAGTTTTAAATATACATTTACTTTATTAAAAGGTAAAATTAAGATTTTGTCTTAATAAACTTACTATCAGTCTAATAGATTTATACTTTTATGCTTAGTAACTTTAGTACTAAACTATCACCTAGCACCGAAACAAATGAACTTAAAAAGTAATTTTGGCCACTTTTTTTTAATTGTCCTTATCTATATATCTTTCATAAATCTTTTTATACTTGAACACATCAATTTCCTACTTAATGTTTAATAACGTTCGATATCTGATATAACCTCAAACTTTCAAATCATTAAACTAAAATGGATAAATAAACTAAAAAGTATATACTATCACAGATGTTCTTGTGCTAAAACTTTATTTCAACTAACGGCGTTTCACTGCTCTCAAATAAATTTAAGAACAGATCTACGGAGTCTCAAAAAGCTCTAAGAATAGCTATTCTTAGAGCTTTTTGAGACTCCGTAGATCTGTTCTTAAATTTATTTGAGAGCAGTGAAACGCCGTTAGTTGAAATAAAGTTTTAGCACAAGAACATCTGTGATACACATTCCGATAAGCTTAGCTTATCAGGATCTCCAGGATTTAACGCCTTATAACGTTACATCTTAAAAAGTATATACTTGAGTTTTGAAAAAAAATGTGCTAACTTCAAAAACTTACGTCTAAACTTTTCAGTAAGCTGTTTATTTTTCAAAAAGTGCCACATTTTGAGATAAGAAAGTTATCTTAAGTAATCTAATCTCAATACTTAAAAAATTAAAATAAAGTTCATAAAGATTAATTAAAATGAATAATGCTTATCAAGTACTAACAACATTATTATTATTTTGATTAAATAAGATTTTAACTACTTTGTTAGAAAGTATTAAAGCTTAATAAAGTTTTAAAATAATGAACTTATCTAAACTAGATTGATTTTAAAAAAATAATTAAAATTAGTTTAAAGTATTCTATTTCTTCGAAATTGTTAAACTGATCTAAATATTTGACACCCTATGTAGTATAAAACTATCACAAAAATGTAGTAATATAATGCATAATTAATAAACTTTACTAACCTAATTAGTGGGTGCAAACTAAACAACTTACTGTGCTTAATCATTTAAAATGAGGTGAAAATGTGCTTATTAATACAATATTTTACTTTAAGCATTAAATTTAAATTTGATATTTAAGTATAAAATGCAAGTCATAGTCATTAAAAAGCATACATTTCTTTAAATTTTCGGTAGCTACGTCACAATTCAAATTACCCACATTAGAATGTATTTTAACTCAAATCTCTTCCACTACTAATAACCACAACTTTATTTAAACAATGTTTGTATTGAAAATTTACAAGAAGAAAAAAAGAAGCCTACATCTAGGTTCTTCTTATTAATACTATTTTTTGATAGTTTTATTATTATTTTGATTTCGATTACTATTTTAAATATTTTTGACCTAAATTACTAAGCACAAACTTAACCAATATTTAAACTTTACCATACATTCAACCTTATGATTTTTTTTTTGGTTCATAAGTAGAGATTTGTTTTGTTTAATTGTTTAAATACTATTTTCCATGATTGTTAAATATATCTTTTTAGATTTTATATAAGTACTGACGAGGTCTTTGACCGAAACTTAGTTTACTAGTTGGTGTCTTGAAAGAATAAACTATATTATTTCTCCACTAGAACTTGAGATCTTTGACTTTTTTTTCAAAAACTTAAAACATAAAATACAAAATGCAGTGAAAACTTTTATTTAATGGAAAGTTACATATAAGTTAATTGTTCAACAAAATACTTAGTATGATTGAAACTAATATTTTAGTTTATTACTGTACAAAGCATAATTTTGCATTGGAAACTACCAAAATAAGCATTAACAAAAATTATTTAATAAATATCAATTTAATGATTTTTAAATCCAAAAAGAACCAAAGATAGAACAGTATTCCTAGAATTTGACAAGTTAACACTTACAGATGTAGAAAAAAACCCTGATGTTTCTACTGTGAAGAAATACTCACAAAATACAATCTTAATTCTTAACTTGTTATGTTTAAGCGGAAAGTATGTATAACACTTTTTTATCAGGGGTTTAAAATGGAATAGTTCAAAATACAAAACTTTAACCAAAAAAAAATCAATTTAAAATATTCATTTAGTGTGCCAGATCAACATGCTCTCGGGCACAGAATTACCTTTCGAAGGTCGCATCCCATTAAAAATAAAAGTATGCTCGCGGGCCGCATATTTACTCTTGTAGGGCCGCAATTGGCCTGTGGGCCACGTGTTGCCGACCTCCGCTCTAAGCTCTAATAACAATCAAGATTTTTAAAAATAAGTAGTCTAATTAAAGGTTTCTTTAAACTTTTATATTTTTTCAAGTGTTATATTAAATAACGTTTACGTTATTTGTTTTTAAATAAGGTAGTTTTACTTATATAAAGTTTTTAGCTTATCACAGGTATAGCGAAAAATAAAGCAGTTAAAAAAAGCTATGTTTATTGATAATAGAGATATTTTATTGATATAAAAACACAAACATTTATTTTTGAATACTCAACTAAATACTGAAGATGTATACCAATATACTAGCTATGACTTATTTGAAACATATTATTCAGTAGTAAAGTCTTAAAACTTAAAATTTATTTTTATATATATTGTTTTGTTTTATGTTTTATAATAAAAAAAAAACATTTTTAGACAAAAGAAACAAAATTATTAAAGTTAACCATATACGATGAAACTTTCACAAAAGTATTACGGACGTATCTTAGTTGCTTGCGGATTCATCATAAATTTTGTCACTCTTGGTACTAGCAAGTAAGTGATTTTTTTTACTTAAGATTAAAGTAATTTTGTTCAAAATTTGAAAGTATGTATTAGTTTTACAACAAATTAGTTTTACTTCTATTCATCAAGAGTCTAGACTTTTAAAAAAAATTTCTGAGTTTCACTATTATACTTATGCATAAAAATATATATACATGTACTAAAACTGACAATAAGTTTAAGTTACTAAATTTCCATAGCTAAACGTTTGGTTTATTTATTTAACTTAATAATATATTTATTTTAACAAACTTATAATGGTCTATTGAAACTATTTCAGAGTACAGTCAGTGTATGTTCAAGAAATAATTAAGAATTTTCAAACTTCAAATACAAAAGCATCGCTTGTAATGTCGCTTACTTTGTTAGGAATGTCTTTTTCTGGTTTGTGTTTAATAAATCTACTTAGACTTTCTTACTAAGTTTTATTTGGTTTATACAGATATTGTTTATTCTAAGACATACTTTTAACTACATTGCTCAATAAACTGTTAAAATAAATTTAACTTGAGTGACATTATAAACACTTTTGAACTTTTTTAAGTTTTTATTTTATTTAATTTTAAGCTTAAAATGTCTAACCAGCTGCTGATTTTTAGGCGTTTGATAACAAAAGCTATAAAGTTTTATTAATTATTTTCGTAGGTTTGCTGTCGATACCAATTTTCAACAAGTTCGGGATTCGCGCCACCGTTATGACGTCATCTGTGATACTGACGTCATCAACCGTCGCTTCATCATTCGCACCAACGATCGAATTATTTTCAGTTTTGTTCGGATTTGTTGTGGGTGAGTTGTTCCAAAACTGTTTTGAATGAATATTATTCCTCGCTTATTTTAAACTTGAAAGATATTAAGACTGTGTATAGCATAAGAGAAATTATAGCAATTGTTTAATTGTAACGCTTCTAATCTGTTTCTAGCTAATTTCTCCCTAACGTGTTTAATAATTTAGTATTAAGTAGTTAACTAAAGTTATTTTATATATTCATAACAACTTGCAGAAATTAGTTTATATCACATTTACCAAACACTTTATAAAGATAACTGACTGGCATTATAATATCTATTATTAATAAATTTTTTCAGAAACTAAATTCAATAGTAGTTGTTTATTATACTAGATTTAATAAAAAATATTAAAAATGTTTTTCAAGGAGCTGGATTTGGAATTTGTTATATTTCTGTACCAGTTTTAATTGGGAAACATTTTACAAAAAGAAGAAGTATTGCTACAAACATTTCTAGCATTGGTAAGAATAAATATACTCAAAATTTTTTTTTTACTTTTTTTAAACATAACGAAAAACTTTAACCAAAAAGTGTTTTAATTAAGCAAGTTATTTGTTTTATTCTTTATCATTTTAAAGAAAATCATTTTATTCAGTTTTTGTATGTTCAAACAAAGTTTTCAAAACAAGTTTAATAAAATAAAAAGTTGTTTTTTGATTCTAACTTAACTCAAAACTAAGTTTATTTTAGATTTTATAATTGTTAAACTTGATGTTAATTACGGACACAAAAATGAATCTTTTTTGTTTTTTATTCAGGTTCGTCATTAGGCACTCTCGTAATGTCGCCTGCGGTGACAATTTTACTTGAAAGAATTGACTTCAGAAGTTTCGTGCTCGTCATGTCGGCGGTAAATTTGTCTTTGTTTTTTGTCGGCTGCTTGATGAAACCTCAGAGTGAAAACAAAAATGCAAGTAACAATAAAAGAACATCAGCAGACGAAGTTAACGAATGTTTAAACAACAATTATGTTACATTTAATAAAGAAAATGTGACGCATGAAAGCTTTAAAGTCTCAAAAGAAAATACGACTAACAACCGTGATGAAGTCATGAGAGAACTTCCAATAGATAAAAGTACAGAAACAAACAAAAGGTAATTAGATTATTTTTACTTAATTTAAAAACTTTTAAATTCAACATTAAAAATCTTTAAACAACGTTTAAAAATTAAGTTAAAAAAAAATTACTTTATTTAGTTTAAACAGATATGTGCAAATCTATAAATAAATCTCCTTATAGTATCTCAAAAATTGGGTTGAACTTTTTATGCTGTTCGTAAAATAAACTAAACAAAATTCTCAGAAAATCTTATAAAAAACAGAGCTGCTTCCAAAACATTTAATAAAAGATTCAGCATCTCTTCCAAACTTCGACAACTTTTGACAAACAAAGTATTTTGGGTTTTCGTTTTAGGGACTTCTCTTCAATTCGGATCTAACACGATAAGCACCTTGTTTATTCACTCGTTTGCGACTACACAGGTTTATATGCGTACTTATTTTGATTAGTTAGAAATACATATTATTGGTTAAAATTATTATTTTTTTAAAGTTTTAAATAGTACGCAAATATATATTGTATAGTATTAATGATTATAAAAGCGGTTATATTTACCCCCAAAATGACGTAAGAAACCTTCTAAGCTTCTATAAACAACTTTAAACACTATAATGTTTGATTAAAAAAATTTTTTTTTTATTTACAACTGCATAGATAAAAAATATTAGTAGAAATTTTGTTGAAAGAGTAAAAGGCAGTTTTAAGAAGAATTAAAATAATTATCTATTTTTACTCACAAAGATTATTTTAAGTAAAATTTTCTCTAAAGTATTTTTCTTACTATATACATTTATTGCAAATATTTAAACAGCTTCAAATAACTAGTTTCAACGCATCTTTGATATTATCCACACAAATGATAGTTGAAATTATTTCAAAAGTAATATACGGATTTCTTGGTGATTTAAAAAGGTTAGTTGTAAAAGTTTTATTATCATTATAGTTTATTATCATTACTAAGTATTATCAAGATAAATATTTAAAAAAAGTTACATGTTTTTGATTGGAAAGCGTTTAACTTTTATTCAAACTGGATTATTACCAAAATAAAAACTTTTACCGATTTAAAAATAAACAGTTTATAATTAATTTAATATGCTGAAATATATTAACAATTTTAAACAAATATGCACAGAATAGACAGACTTTACTTGCTTTCATTTTCATATTTTCTGCAACTACTTGTCAGCATGATAACTCCATTTGCTACAAATTTCTTCAACTTGATGGTTTTGCGTGGCTTTCTTGGATTTTTTGAGGTAAAATCAAAATGATGTTTATATTTATATAATTCTTTGTTAGAAAAATTAGCTTTAATAACCCATAATACCTGTGTATTAAAAAATAGCTGTTTTGCTGAAACTTGAGACTATTTAAATCTAAAACTGATTTTTTTTTTACTTTTTAAATACAAGAAAGAAAAAAAAATTAAGTTATTTCAAGCTAACTGTTTTATATCATCTAGATTTAAATAGGTTTTTACCTATAGTTACCATGTATAGTTAAACTTATACTATACAAACAAACACAATTTTAATATCTACATACTTTAAACCCAAGTACCGCTTAAAAAACCACAACACTCACGTGCAGGGGTCGAACGGGGGATTGTCAACAATTATATACGCTGACATCGTCGGAATTGAAAACTACGCTTCTTCGTTTGGTATAAGCCTGACTTTGAAAGGAATCGTTGGTTTGATTGCGCCTCTTTGCGCAGGTAATAGTTTGTAAATTCAGCTAAACTAATATAAATTAAAGAAGTTTTATTATACAATAAACTTGAAAATAATAAAAGTTTTTATAAACATATCAAACAAAACAGCAGGCAAACAGTTCGTTGAATTAAAGTTAAATCTGTTTAACAGGCAATCTAGTTGATTTCATGGGGAAGGATTATAAAAGCGCCTTATGGATGAGTTCTGTTTTAATGTTGTTCAGCAGTTTGTTTGCATTAACAGCTGTAAGTTTTTTTTATGTTAGTACTATTTTAACTTGTTAATCCAACAAGTAATGAAACTGGTTTGAAAAACTATATAAAAAAACTGTCTCAATTCTTTTACAAAAACGAAAAACAAAATATACAAGAATCTTTCGTTTTTTATAATAATATTTTCAATGCTTATTCTAATTGAATCTTTGTAAGATTTTTGTTTTTGTAAAAGAAATGAGACAGTTTTTGTAAAAGAATCGAAACAGTTATTGCATATGGTTTTTTAAACCAGCTTCATTACCTGTAGATTACAGTTTTCAAAACAGTCCAATCTAAATTATAAAAAAGGCAGACTACCTCCAAATAATTCCACTTATGAATAAAGATTGCATTGTGTTATAATTTACAAGCACATGAGTTTAATAAAAATATCGTGAAATACGATTGTATAGTCATTGTAATTATTACGTAAGGTAAAGTAAATGTAAAAAATTAAATTATTTTTTGTATATAAAATTTATATAGAACACTAATTTTAAGTTGCTAACAAAAAAATCTGTAGCATGGGTTATAAAAAAAAAGCATTTTAATATTTAGGCAAAATCGTTCGTCAGAGAAAAAGTCAAAGAATGCATAAATGATGTGGAAAGTAATTCAAATAGGTTAGACAAAGAATCTGTATAAGCCTTTATAGTTTTTAATGTGTTAGACTGCTTTATACAACAAAATAGTGCCATGTTTTTTGTCGAGATTTTTTTTATAACGAAATTTTGTTTAATGGATTTCTTTATGAGTAGGTTTTAAAGAGCTGCTCAAATGATTAGAAAAATTCATTTTATAGTTACTGTTTATCTTTGTTATTTTTATACAACTTTTAAGATTTTGACTCAAGATATTTAGTATTTACTTTAAAATGTTTATGTATACGTAGTTTTTGTAATTTTACTCAAACAAATAATTGAAGATTTCATTTGTTGCATCTATAAAGGTTAAAATATCAAAAAATACCTTATTGTTGATCAAAACTTTACGTTGTATTTTTTGTTCAATTTCAAAATTGGATTTCTTTTTCTTTTGTGAATTTTAATGTTGGCTGCTATATTTATTTGTTTTTATTGTTTTTCTCAAAAGTTGCTTCTGTAGGTTAGGATTAGATTTTATTTTTTTAAGTTTTGTAAACTACATTTTAGTACAGTTATTTTAGTGCTTTTATGAGTTAAACCAATTAATTCCCCTTAATCATATTCATAATGTGTTTTCAATAAATAAAAATAATTTTTTGCTGAAAATTTGTATTTCTTTAAATCATTTAATGCAAAACCATCGATGAACCACTAATTTAAAAGCATTTTAAAGATTAGCGGATCGTTACAGCAAAACTTAAAGCTCATAAATTTTTCAAAACAGACTGTTAAATGTCGTAGAACAAAAAGATAGTTTTAGAGCTATCGTTTTATTAAAGTATTTTCAATGCAAAAAGGCTTACATATATAAAAATAAAAGTTTTAAATTAAATCTTTACGCTAACTCAAATGTTTTTAGTACAATGCACTACCGATATATGTTAGGTTGAAATTATAGAACCTAAGTTTATAATGATAGAAGACAGTAGCTTATTGTTTTTTTTTTCAAAAAAAACTTTTACACTTTGTTTACATGGTTAGATGTTAGATTTTGGGTATTAGTTTTTTGTTTATGTTATAAAATAGAAAAGTACGTATTGAAATGATTTTTATAATTAAGCATAATTCAGTCTCTATACAGCTTAATTAAAGTAAATCAAATTTTTCAAGGTAATATAATCGTTTGGACTAAAATTAACAAAATAGTACAATAACTACAATAATAAAAAAAGGTTTAAATTTTAAAACACGAAACTAACGTTTTAATTTTAACTAAAACGTTAGATAAAACTTGCATAAAATACCTAAATTTTGAAAAAAACTTATACTTCATTATTTAATAGAAAAATAATGTTTTGAATATATTGTAAGTATTAAGCCTCATTTATCAAATAAAATTAACATAAAATTAGGGTGATCTCTTGTTTTTATACACACAATTTTAATAAAAAATTATTAAATGTTATATAAATGTTAGATTTAGAAATAGTAGCCACACTATTTTTCTAACATTACCTTTCAAGTAAACAGTATATTATTCAGTATTTTTACTTCTGGAATTATAGCATTTTGCTACAGAACTTTTAGATTGTTTTTTTTAATTTAAATTTTTTTTAAAAAGTTTAGAACTGCTAACAGTTGTTTGAATTTAAGAACGATTTGAACAATTAATGTTCACTTTATTAAACTTATGTTTGTTACTCATTGGTCTATTTATTGAAGAAACTTTTCAAACAAAAAATGATACCTCTAAAAATGTTCTTAATCATGGTTCCTTAACTTTTTTCAAAAGGCCCATTTTAAAGAAAGTGAAAAAGCTTTCTTTAAAATTACCCTGGTTAAGTTTCCTATGCTCGAGTTGCCCCTGCTTGAGTTGCCCCTTTTTATGCAACAACATGATAACATAACTTTTTTTTTTCTTAAGGTAACATAAAAAATTAAATCATTTTAAAGCTCATTTCCTAAACTTTAAGATAAAAATATTTTAGTGTAGTTCGGGGTCGTACAGCTGAAGCAGGGCCCCATTTAAAACAGGGTGTTTAAAAGCTTAAACTCTAAAACTGAAACTTCTAACTGAAATGATGAAGTTAACTCAAGCGAAAAGTGGTGCTTCGAGTGAAACGGTGAAACAGATGAAGGGATAGTTGAAAATTTTTGTAATTTTATAAATACACAATACTGGCAACTTTGTCCTTTGCATTATGGGAAGCGCGCTGCATTAAGCAAAACTAAGCTTATATGCAGAAATTATTCGAGGGAGTTGGCTTTTCTCTTGGGGATAATTGTCATTTTCTCGGAAACTTCCTATACTTTATCTGAGTACTTGTGTAAAACACTTTTCAAGGCTGGAAAATGTAATTTATTTATAGAAACGGTAAATATGACATACTCGAAAGAATATACATTTATTAAAAGGACAGGTGGAGGACACTGTCCTTACACGGTCATCAGTAAAATAATTAACCACAAATCAATAATTCACAAACAGTTCTTTAATTTTATTAGAAAAGATACTGATAAAAAGGTATAAGAACATATTTTACCAAATAGAAAATAAGTTTAAGAAAAACAACAGTAACTTATATAGGTCTAATAAAAATTTATAAAACTCCAGATAACTATCCGAAGAATTAGTTGAAATAAGCACATTTTAATTTAATCTTAACTATTTAAACAATAATTTTAATTTTTTTTTGTTAATAAAATATTAGTGTTCTTTTTTAACTTATTTAGAAAAAAACGTTCTACTAGTATACAAGTAATCAAGCGGTTTGAACGTAATTTCCAGGGAAAAGCCCCTCACCCGCAACCGACACGCCTTCATACCACCCGTCGTCATTCTTCCGGGTGACAAAGACAATTTCGCCCATCTTCAACTCCATTTCGTCCGCTTGGTGGGGCTGGTAATCGTATATCGCCACCATCCTTTCCAAGTAGCTCTCTGGCGCCCAATCCTCCTCAGTGGTCAGTTCCGCGGGTGAAGGAGGAGGAGGGAGAACGAAATCATCCGGGGAACCACCGTTCATGACGGGGGGCGGAGGAAGGTCCGTTGTGACGTCATTGCGGTTGCCGTTAACGACGGAAACGCTGTCGCCGACGTCGAAATCCGAGGGAACAGGAGAATGCGTGCAAGAACTTGCGTTTTCGAAGTGTCCGATGTCGAACAAGTCGCGGGGCTTTCCGTTTGGGCCGCGAAAAATGTTGGGATGACAACCAGCGCTGCCACCAAGCGACCCGAACGCGGAAGTCTGGTCCGAGTCCGACGGTTTTGGTCTGAATGTCCCCGAAGACGCCTTGGAAACCACGGATCCGTCGATGGAGGCGCTGTTGCGGTGGTTCTTCCTGGTCGTTTCAAAGTCGGGTTGCTCCGGAACGACGACTCCCCTGCCGATGTGGTCCAGTTGGGAGAAATCAATCTTTTTCCGCACGTACTTTGTGACCTTCTTCGTTCCATGAATCTTCTCGTGGGTCTTCATCCTGGGTGGCGCCACCTTCTCCCTAGCAACCGTCCTCAACGTTGACGCGTCCTTCATTCGCACCTTCATGTTGGCTTCCATGGCAACGGCATCCACGGACCGCTTGAGCCTGGACGCTTTTTCTTCCTGGATGTCCAGCACAGTGCTGAGCTTGGACGCCATTGAGTGGACCTAAAATAGTGTAAATAAAAAAAGTTAAAACAAATAAATAAAACAGAAAATCTATATACATATAATGTATAATAAAATACCTGGAAGGCCACGGCGGCCAGCGCTCGGTTCGTGAGCTCCTTGGTCTCTTCAACCACCTCCTGCTTGGATTTGCTGGAGTTTTTGTAGTTGTCCACGCAGTAATCCGCCACCTGGGAGAGACGTTCCCGGGTGTCCAGGAGTCCTTCTCTCATTTCAGGTATTTCCTTGTTGATCAGCGATTCCATGCCGTCCATTTTTATATTGTCATTCTGGAAGGATGTTTTTGGATAATTAGTTTTAATTTCGTATAACTTATGTAGGTACATTTATTTTTTCTTAAAACACATATTAAAGGCATAAAACCATAGACAAAATTAACTTTTATTTTATTTTTCCTTAACATTAAAAAATGAATTTATGACCTTTTCGATCCACTTATTGTAGATTGTAGGTTATTAAAATAAAGCAATTAAAAAGTGCCTTTTAAAACTATCATTCTGTTTTAAATTTAACAAATTAATATTTTTTTTCATATAGCTTAAAATTATTACATTACAGCAAAAAATAAAACAACCCTTCAGAACTTGAAATAAAGTATAAAATTATTTGTTTTATTTTTATTCTAGTGACTATTATTGATATAAGTTATAATAGAAATTGTAATTGTTCCAATTCAAAAAAGGCGTTTGAAACTTATTTTCAACTACTTAAAAAAGTAATTAACTAGTATATGATATTTCTAACAAAAGTACAATAAATACTCGACTTCAAATATTAAATTAGTTCGAAATTAGAATGAGCTTTCAATATAAGCATTTTAAATAAATAAACTTTAAAGCATAACTTCAAGCTTTAATTATAAATAAAACCTTTCTCATTAATACTATTTGAAAAAATGATTTGCATAATTGCTAACAACTGTTTGACGTTAAATCTAACTAACTTGAACAAATTGGAATAACTGTTAAATTTCTAATCACACAAAAAATCTTCTATATTTGATCAAAACTGACTTATTCAACATAAAATCAAATTAACTTACACTATATTACTAAAATAAACATCTTAGTAGAAATATTTTTTGTATTAATTGTTTTTGTAACCAGTATATAAGAATAATAATAGACTTTTATAAAAACCTGGAAACATAGCTAAGTTTTGATTTCACAGCATTTTGGTTTAGCACATAACAAAAAAGTAATTAAATAAAATTTATGATACAACTAAATTTACTAGAGACTTAATTATATCATTTGTTTAACAAAAAAAAGAAAAAAACAATGACTTTTGTTTTTGGCATAACTTCAATTTACACAAACTAGATTAACAATTTACACAAAATATAGACTAGATTAAAACAAAACTCAATTAAACAGTTACTAGAAACGTTAAATTTTTTAATAAAAAAACAACGAATTTCAACAAAACTAAGCATGCGTCGAGATAATATATTTGATTTCAAAATTTATTTCAGTTCAAAAATGTTGTCACTTTTGTTACTTTAGCGTAATTTACAATTCTACAGTTTTAATAATAAATGATATTGTTTTATTAAGTTAAATTATACAAACTTGTAGAGCTTTACTGATTTTAATAATAAAGTACTTAAAAATATAATTTATTAAAGGAATAAAACGGGTTTTTTCAAAAGTTTGACAAAAAATAAAGAAACAACTGCTATAACATTTTCGTTAGAAGCTTTATTTTTCAGGCTTACAAATTTAAAATCTATATGAATTTTAAGTACATAGCCAGAAATAAGTTAATGCGTAAATCTTAGCACATATTGTAATAATTTGAACAAAAACAAATAATAAAATGTTCATAACTAAAAAACAACTCTATTACGCAACAAACACTGTTTGTTGTTAACCAGTAAATTATTGATTTGTATAGCACTTCATTATTACAACAAAAAACATTATTAAGCAATAAAAACACTAGCATAATCAAACTTAACTGCTTAATTAAATATAGTATCTTAAATGATACTTAAATTAAAAAACAAAACATACGAAAAAGTAATTTAACTTATAATAGTTTACTTTATAAACGAACGTTAAGAATACAATATCTTATAACAACTTTAACTACTTATTCTAAACCTAAAATAAAAAAATCTACATTTGATTTAAAACTTTTAAATCTCAAGTCAAAACTTTGAATGAAAATTCTATAAATCAAAAAAGAATCATAAGCTGCATTAAATTACAACTCAAATTGCGGTTTTTGTACACAAAACTCAGCAGTTTTTATTGCAATGTTTTAGCTTTAGTTTTTTTATTGAAATTTGACCTATTGATTTGAAGTTAAACCTGCAAAAGAAATTGATTCTACACAGTTAAAAAATTCTAAAATTTTGTTTTAATAATTTTATTAGATTCATAAATTAAAGAACTTAGCTTGCTTTAAAATTTACTTCTAGCAAAAAAAAAACTACTATTCTAAAAACAGGCTGTTTCACTTGTAAACAGTTACTAGTATAACTATTTATTAAAAAAATTAATTAAATTTTCTTTTCCACGTTTTATAGACTTTCAAAACTCTAAACAATGCTCATAGCTTGGCAAAATAGTAGTTTAACTTAATTAAATTGACTTATAGAGCTTAATTAGTTAAAAAATCTAGTTATTATAACAAGGAAGCTTATAAACAAAACTAAATGATTTACAAATACTGCAAAAATACAACTTAAATTAACTTTACTTGTTTGAAGTACCAAAAGAAATAAATTATAATGCTATTACGTTTTGTAAAGTAGTTTAAACTTTTATTTGGTCACATGGTAAATGCCTTATGATTTTGTTAAACTGAAAACAAACTTTAATAGTGAGATTTTAGCTTCATAAAATACTTTGTATCCTTAAAGCTTTAATACAAAAACTATTTCAAGCTATATAACAAGTAATTTCTAATGTAAACTTAATTAAGTTTATTATAAAAATAATAAATTCAAAAATAACCATGAAAAACTTTTATTTGATACACTATCATAAATGAAAAATAAAGGTAGATCAGTTTTATAGAAAAGAATAAAGTACTTGGAAAAACGTGTAATAAGCTAAGCAAAGTAAAATTATCAATTTACTGTATCCAAAAAACTTAAGCACAATAAACAATATTTGTACCTTTTCATTAAAAAGTTTTAAACTTAAGGTATTTAAAAAACAATCATTAACATTTGTATATAAAACATTAAATAAAAAACAGTTAAATATTTGATTCAATACAGTTTTTTTAGTTTAAGAAGTTCTTCAAGCATATAGAAAACTTACAGCTAATAAGTAAACGTTAATAAATTTATATAACTGACCTACTTATATAAAAAATATAACTATATTTATTTAACTGAATTAATTTTAACTGAAACTGCTTGGAACGGCTTTTAAATACTTAATCTAAAATGATAAATTAGTGAAAAAAGTCTATAGTTGTTTTGTGTAGCTTACTGCTGCAATCATCAGCTATTCAAATTGGAAATAACTACAAAATGTACATTGTATTAATAAACAAGTTCCACAAAATAACAATAAAGCATTATTACGTATTTTAAAATTTAGTTTAATGACGATGTTAGTGCAAACATTCAACTTCAATTGAATTAAACAATTCATAAACTTTATTTTTAATACATATTTATTTAAACTTTTATTCAACATTTTTGTTTATCGTATAAAAATTCATTCTCACGAGTTAACATGATATTGTTTATTTTTCTATATTTAACAATTTTAAACTTTAATGAATGAAATTTAATGTTGTTAATTAGTTATGATATAAATTAAGCCATTTTGTAAAATTATAGTGCATAATAAACATTTCACTTTAAATATTTGCTACTTGTTTAAATTGAAAAAAAAAGTTTTTCCATTTTTTTTTCTTTTCATTTTGGTACATTCAAACTAAATTTTTGATTTACCTTTTAGGTTAAATAAGACAAAAATTAAAGTTCCGCACAAAACACAGTTTGTATTTTTTACAAATACTTCCTTTATACCCTAGCAAAATGCTTTTGGAAGTTAACAAAGTAGAACAAACTTTGAGTTTATAACTATAACTAAATAATAATAAACTATTGGCAATTGATAGAAATCTATGTTTAAACAAATCAACAACAGAAATAAAAAATGATACTTAGAACCTACTAAGTAGACTACTAAAATAAACCTTTTAGGTGTAAAATTACTAAACATTATTAAATATTAAATCATTAATTATAAATTCTATTAAAAAGTCAGGTTGTATTAAGATATTCGTTTCAAAAACAATGTTTTAACAAATTTTGCACTTTTACAATATTTTGCGGGTTTTATTTTCAAACTAAATACTAGCTATACTAAAAGTTCCCATACTTAAAATAGTAAAAAATAGCCTGGTTGACCAAAAACTAGCCAAAGCCAGACTAAGCTAATGAAAAGCTTTTAAATAAAAGTAATAAAAAAATACAGGTAGTAAAATTTTATACTTAAAAATCAAAACTAAAGGAATTAAACCTATTGATAAAATAAAAATTAAAAATTTTGAGTTATGAACTTTAGCATTATTTTTAGGAATAAAGTCAATACTAGCCTGCGTTTTTCAAAAATATAAACTTCAAACAAGTTGAAAAAAATAACAAAATACACTTTAAACTAGCCTGAATTGACCAAAAAATGTTTAAAAATTCCATTCTGACGTAAATAGCCTGACTGCTGGCGTCAACCCTGTAAATTTAAACTTGAAAATTAAACAAAGCATAAAATTATAAATCACATCTGTTTTCAATAGACTGTACTTAAGCTTATATTTAGGTTTCGTATAAGTAGAGCTTTAGTGGTGTTTTTAAAACAAGATTTAAAAGAAAAACAGATCAAGGGTTCCTCTAGCCTTTCAAAATGGGGAACTTTTTTACTTTTACTTCATTAATTTTTTTTTTCTTAAGTAGTATTAGACAAAATTTTTGAGTAAATGAACTGAAATGCTTTAATTATGCTTCAACATTTCTAAAATATAATCTAAACAAAATCTATTTTTTCATAAAGTTATTATTTTAAGTGGCCTTTCCTTTTAGTTTAGTTAGAACTACTTTTTCAAAAGGAAGGTTTAGATAGGAAATGGTTTTAAAATCTTCAACTGACTCATACAAAATGATAACTAAGTCTCTAAGTAAAAAGCTAGTATTTTATTTAAAAAAGCATAATTAAATTACTATTAGTTGTTAAAAAAACCAAATGTTAGCTATAGAAAGTTTAATTGTATTATTATAAAGTCCTCTATTTTTTTTCTCTAAAAGTTAAATTATAATTATTTCATGATTAAAAATGATCTTTAATTAAATACATTACAACAAAATACAATTCATAAGATTTAGAGAGTCATATAAAAAGTAATTTAACAAAAAACCAAGTAAAAAAATTAAATGATAATTTTTTTTTTTAATTATTGGTTAAATAATCTTTTATGTTGAAATTTCACTGTACTAATGTAATTTTTGAATGATTGAAATGACATTGTCAGTATTTAGTGAACTATAAAAATTCAAAGTTTAAAAAAAAATATTAATAAACAATTTTATTATGGAAATTTCATGATAAAAAAATTGTAGATTTCATTCAACATAACTTAATTTTCAATTGCTATATAAACAAGGTTATAAAAGCTTGCTTCACATAGATTTAATATTTACAAGCAACTAAGTGAATTTTTACTCTATTATTAAATACTTAATATTTTTTAAGTAAATTTATTCTTTCTACTTTGAAAAACAAAAAAAAAATCATTCACTACTTATGTATACATCTCAACTGTAAACTTTATTTCAGCAGCTTAATAAAAAGTTTCCTTCTAAAAACTGATTCTTTTAAAACATATATTCTTTATGACATAACTATTACATTTTAATTTTAAAACGTTTTAGCTGATCTCAAGTGATGCAAATGTAAATGCTAGTTTCTTTTTATTTTATCTTCGTATAAATTCAACAATCATTTTTAAAGAATTTAACAAAAAAGTACAACCAAATCTATTAAAAATGTAATATTTAAATTCAAAAACGTTTTTGGTAAAAGACCTGAGTTTTATCTTTTTATTCAGGTCACAAAGGACACAGGAAACAAGTCGAATCACGCTTCTGGAATAGATGATAAATAAAACTAAAGATTGTAAATTTGTTACATAACATTTTAAGTACATAAATGGTTAATAAAACATCTTTTGCCAAAGAAGTTTTCTTAAAGACAACCAAAAAGCAACTTTAAAGCATGTGATATTTAACATATATGCAGATAATCTATACAAAATAACTAAAAAAAATCTGATGAACAACTTTATAGCAATTGTGCTAATCATAGTAGAAACTAAAAGTTATCTTTGTGATAGCAAGTTTTATAACTTTGCTAACAAAAAATTGATTTATTAATCAAAATCTATAAAAAAGAAGGGAAAATAACATCTTCACCAACTGTAAAAATATTTATTTTTTTTAAACCATAAAAATGAATAAAATTCAATAATATTACAGAATCTGGGTTTGAAAAATAAGTAGTTAGACATTATTTCTGTTAGAATAATCAAAATATTTTACAGTTTTAGTTTTGACCTTATCATAAGTCCTTTTGTTTTTGAAACCACACTAAAAAGCACATAATATAATATAAATTTATTTTGCTTTACTTTTTTTCATAACTTATAGGTTTAAATACTTGCTAAATTTAAAAGTATACTTTTTGAAATTTTTAATGTATTAGTGATAATTGTCAAAAACTGTTAGCAAGACTTATGAAAAAATATTTAAATAGTAGTATAAAAAGTTTTCTTTTTTATTAAATTTAAGAATAAAAGAACATTTTCACCAGGGTCGTGTTTTAGCTGTTTTTTGGAGCCTGTGTAACCCCTGAATAAATAAATAAAAAACTTTGGTTTTACTTTTAACCGTTGTACAACATAGTAAAAATAGTATAAACTTTGTATTTTTTTGCCAAAGTTGTAAATTATGAAAGTTAAACTAATGACATATATATATTAAAAAAACTTCATTGCTTCATTGTGCTCTACTAGCTGTTAGCTGAAAAAAGTTTTAAATAAAAGTCTAGTTGTGATGTTATAGTCACAAATTTTATTTAAAAGGTTATTTGTAAAAGGATATTTTATGCTAACTTACTTAAAACTTTCAATTGAAAGGGCTTATCTAATAAAAATAATGATAAGTGTATGTATTGTTTTTGAACTAGAAACTAAATTTTGCTTCAATAACTACACTTTAGTTGCTTGTAAAATTATGTTTTTATAAAGAAAACTATAACTACTTTTAAGTAAATAACAGTTGAAAATTAAGTCTACTAAAGTAGCTTCTTATAGTTTACTATGATACTATTATAATAATATTATACAACTATGTGCAACTTTTTTAGTTTCAACCTTTACATTTTACTAAATTCTGACCGTATCATTTCAACTAATCGACCACGACATTAATATAAAAAAGAAAAATGTGAACGCTCACAACTACGTTCAATGGGTTGGTGTAGAGAAAGACCTTTTGGTAATCGAGCCTCACACCATAAATTTTGCAAATAACTTTGATAAATTTTAATTACAACAGTAAAAAAATGTAATTTTAAGAAAAAAAAGAGTCATTATTTTAATTTAAATAAAAAAAAGAAATTAATTCTAAAAGAAAAGAAAAGCTTCATGCACTGTTTTTAAACCATTTATGCCAATATTAGATATGCAAGTTATAGTCTACTATGGGCAGCACACCGTCTCCTAAAAAGTTCGATTTCTATGATCATGTACGTTCACAGTTTTCTTGTTGCGCTTTCTACAGGAGCAACCAAGAAAATTTAATAAAACGATTAATTAAAAAAATAAGAAGTGCTAAAACTACTATAAATTACGTGTCTATTTCCTTTTAATATATGAACCGAAACATGATTACAAGCATAAACTGTAGAGCATACCTTATTTTAATAAAATCAGTAGATCTCTGTGCTTTTAAGCACATCAAAAAACTGTTTAGTATTTTCTTATGCTCTTTATATATGTAAGTTACTCAGTTACAATAACTAGTTTTCACATTAATAACTGACAGACACATATAAGAGAATAGTGAAGTTTGAAATTTTCTCTAAACTAGCACTTAACTTAAAACTTTTATGTTACTTCATAACACAAAAAAAAATTAAAGATGCTATGGATAAAGCAACTAGAAAGTTTTAAGCATTTTAATAGGTAATAATTAAAATTTGAAAGTTTTACATTTGAAAATAAAAACAAAACTACTTTTTTTAAACCAAATCAAAGTCGTAAATTTGATTGACCCACATAAAAAGAGCGCAAACTTTTGTTTTGTTTTATTATGAGTTTAAGTTGTATTATATGAACATTGTATGTTTTTTGTCAGAAATGCTATATTTAAAAAAAAGACATTTTTTTATCTTCAGCAATATCACTACTTATACTAAACGAATAAAACAATTAATAGCTTAAAAACTACGATATTTAACTATATTATGTACAAAATATTATTATGGAACTAGAAATTAAAAAAAATGTTGTCTTTTGAAACTAAAGAACTTTAATTAAAATTGTTAACATTTTATTATACTTATTCAGTTTAGTAATAAGCAAGAATTCAACAAGATTGTAATTCCCAAAAACTTTAAAAGCTAAATAAAAATTTTAATAAATCTATTTTCCTTGTAAAAAGTATACAATTTTTGTTTATTTTGGATTATATTGAAGCTGTTATGCTAACGAAATGTAGCATCTAGATATGTATAAAGTTTGTTTTATTTTATTATCTTATTTCAAAAACAAATTATTTGCATTTTTTTAATACTTCACCGACATAGAAGATAATATTTTTTTAAACATTAAAAAATTCAATTGAAAAAAATTTGTAAAGAAGTAATTTTTTTTAAAATTTTTGAGATGGCGTAATGCAGGTTATTTAGTTTTTTTGAATATTTATTGATATGTACCCTAATATACGGAAAACAGTAAATCAACGAATTCTTAATTATTTAGTTTTTCATAAAAAATTGTAGGTAATTTTCACAATATAGCTTATTCTGTATAAAAATAATTATTTCAATTGAAACAACTAAAAACTATTTTTCAATCGTCTGATTTGCTGAAACTAATGTAAAAAAACCATTATGTGCCACTTTTTTCTATAGACTACAGCATCACTCATACTAACCCAATATAAAAAAAAACTAGAAAATTAGAGAAAATAACAATCCAGTTTAGCACAGTCGAAGCTAGATTATTCAATATATGTGCTTGTTGGTAAAACATTATGCAATGTAATGGGCTTGATTTTTAAAACAGTCGTAAACCTGTAAAGAAAAGTAATTTATTTACTTATTCAATTAACTTTAACTTACATGATTAGTCCTACATGATAAAGACAATACTAATGCTGTCCAGGTAATAATTAGGATTAAATTGTATAATAAAGTATGTGAGTGCTGCCTCGATTCAATAACACAAGCTGATTTCCTCGGAGATATGGAGGAAAAACATACTGACAACAGTACAAAAGCATTAAATAATATTTGACAGAGCAAAGCTTTTATTTAACGATATAGATAACGTCACGTAAATTAAGATAATGTTTTTATTTTAACTTTTTACAAATCTAACTACTCTTAATAACAAAATGACTGAGTGTTATAAAGTATTTAGTTTTTGTACTACAAGCAGTTTTAACTAATGGTGTGGTTTAGAGCAGTGCTTCTGAACCTTTTTCTAGTGGCGGAACCCTTTTCCAAAGTTCAACTTTTCCGTGGAACCCCTAATTTAATTTTACATAAAATGTTTAATATAATATTTCCTGCAAAAGCAAAAGAATTTCAGTGAAAAACGATTTTTTTAGCAAAACTATATCATTGTTAGAAATCATACCAATTGTAATAGTATTAAGCCGAGTCAAACTCAAAGTGCGCCAGAGGCAATAGGTATTTAATGATTCTATAATAAATAAACGAAAACAAACATGATTAATCGCAACGTCATAAAAATCTTTTTCTTGCATAATAAAAACAAAATTAGAGCTACAAACAACAACGAAATGAACATACACCTAATCAAGTTCACAGATTACCGTAATAAACGGGTAAGATGCTTAACGAAAAATAAATAAAAAATATTTAGTGCGAAACTTGAACTTGTCTCTTAGCAACAAGCATGACAATGCGCTGCTGGATTTCGGATAGACTGAGACGGAGACAGGCAGATAAGGTTGGAGTCAGCATACAGTTCCTTTGCTATGTTTTAATGTTTCTTACATGCAAAAAGCCGGACTCGCAAAGATGAATGATAAACGAAATTTTATTGCACGCTTTGCTAAGACGGGGTACTCTGAAATTGCACATATCCAAAAATCTAAAAGCTCCTTCCCTTTGAAACTCAATTTTAAATTTCTATATTCAGATAGTTGCAGCAATTCGTTTTCTGTATTTGTAGGAAGATTCACTTCTTCTGAAGCAATATCACACATAAAAGGATTCAAAATCCATAAATTTCCGATGCGAACATCTTCAGGAAAATAATGTTGAAACCTTATAGACAAAAGATCAAGGGGGTTGTATATTTCGTGAGAGAAGTTGAATTCTATGCATTTTTCTTGGGCCTCATCAAACCGGTGAAACATCGCAAAATTACCATTGCTAACCTTTTTCTTCCAAAAATTATTTCTATTTTTTAAAGCCTCATTCTTGTCTGTCATGGCAAAAATGGAATTTTGCTTCCCTTGCATGCTTAAGTTCAAAGCGTTCAATTCTTCGAAAATATCGGTGAGATAAGCTAGCCTGGCCAAAAAAACATTATCTTCAAAGAACTTCACTAATTCTGAGCCTTAATCTTTAAGAAAGATGAACATCTGCTTCTTTAATTCAACAAGACGAACCAGTGTCCGCCTCTTCGACAGCCAGCGATCTTCGTTGTGATAAAGAAGTCGCAGATGGTCAGCATCTAAACTTTCTTATAGGTCTTTGAGACATCCGGCCTTTGTGTCACTTTTCTTTATAAAATTAACGACGCTGAGAGAACTTCTTGTAAACAAGAAGGAAGATGTTTTGTTGCCAAAATTTCTATATGTAAAAAAAAATGTATTTATTTAGCTTCAACTGCTTTATCCTTCATTTTCCTCACTACACCATTTTTGGACCCAGTCATAGACGCTGCACCGTCAGTACAAATGCCGACACATTTATTCCACTCTAAACCCTTGCTGAGGAAATAATTTTCGATACATTTTATTACTTCAACAGAAGTTTTTTTATAAATGATAATCAAAAAAAATATCATCGAGTTATAATAATTAAACAGAAAAAGCAATTACTTAAATAACAAACTTTAAAACTTTGCTAACACACAGACATTTAAACATTTTTATCATGTAAATTTAAAAAATTGTTTCAAATTCAATTTCTGTTAAAATTTTAAAGACCTGGCTAGAACTTTTAAAAAATAGAGTATCATTTTTTATCATGTAAGTTTAAAAAAACTATTTAAAATTCAGTTTCTGTTAAAATTTTATAGGCCTGGCCAGATTTTTTTAAAAGTATAGTAGCATTTTTTAAGTAAAAAGTAAGCTTTTATACATATTAAATTTTAAATCAAGGTAATAGACATCTTTTTAAACATTTTTACAGCATTTGGAACAATATAATATACCAGAAATAAGTTTCTAAAAAAGATTTGTGATTTAGTTTTGTTGTGTAAACATTTATAATTTTTTTTGATTGCTCCTACATTGTTTGCTTTAGTGATAATATCAGTATTTTCATGACTTCACTAAAAATAGAAACTCAAAAAAATTGGGCAACCAGGACACCTATTAATAATGAATACCCATTAAAAGTCCCACCGCTAGATAGACACTAAGCAGATCAATGAATGCTATAATTATATATGTTTTCCATTTTATGTGTTCCATTGTTTTTGAAGTTATATGATTTATGTTTTTTTTCTTTCTTTTTAATTTCGAAAGGCTTTGCGGAACCCCTGAGAGGCGTCGCGGAACCCTAGGGTTCCGCGGAACCCCATTTCAGAAGCACTGGTTTAGAGTCTCTTGATTTTTTGTTAGAAGGTTGCAATTAAGTATTTAATTGTAGCTGACAATGTATAAGCTGTAGTTGGTTCTATATATACTTAAGTTATAAAATGCATGATTTTCTGATTTGTAAGTACATTAAATAACAGTTTCACACATAACTTACATACACCATGCTACAAAATACTTCGAAAAAACTCAATAATCACATTATCTGAAATTTAAAGTAAAACTAGTTAGTTGTGCTTTAAGCTATTAAAATGTTATTTTAATCTAGTTATATATATTCTGCTACCTGGAAACTTCCAAAGAGTTCAACCTTTCAATTATAAGAGCAACATTGATTAAGTAAAATTATTTCCACATTAGTAGATAACTAAGTTGTAGTAAAACTCTTTATTTACGCTTGTCTAAAAGTTACTATTATAGAAGTTAAAATGAATAAACTTAAAAAAGAAAACTTTAGTTAAAGGTCTTTTTTTGATTAACCATACTAGTTTATTTTAGTTATTATTTCTTTTTATTTGCCTACGCCTTTATCAGAATTTAATTACCACTTAAAAGCTGTTCTCATACAAAATATAGTAAAAAAGATTTAAATGCTAAAAAAGTTTTTAGACTGTAAAATTATTTACCATTTTACCATTATTATACCAAAATATGTTTTCAAGATCAAGTTTATAACAACAATTTTGCTGATGAATGCAACAGTTAAAAAAAATAAACAAAATAACATATTAACATTCAATATTTTTAAAGTGTTTAAGCTTATTATACTATAGGCTTTATTTATAATAAGCTCTAATTATTTTTATAAAATAAAGTCGAGTTTATAGTCGAATTCACATCTACAAAAAGTAATAGTTACATTTTGAATACAACTCTCTGAGTAAATTTATAACTTATATTTACACTATAAACACGTTTAAACATGCAATTTATGGCATCGGGTATCGATGTTTTATAGTTTATTGAACGACAAAAATACGCCCAAAATATTTGTTCTAAGACCTGGTGCACGAAAAAACTTCTTGGTTATCGAATCGCACACCATGGATACCTTTTAACTTCTTGTCGAGGACAATAAAAGATGTAAGAATCTTTTTTAATTTATTTAAAATTATCAAATAACTTTGAAATAACTCAGAAACAAATTAGTTTAACAGCAAAGGCTTCAAAGAAGTACTAGAAAATTGATATTAGTAGTTTAAGAGAATGATTTTTTGACTTTATACAAAAAATCTGTTGTAGATATTTATCAGCAAAACTCTTTCTAAAGTAGTACTTATGGTTCTTTAATCTCATCTACTATTTACTTGATTTTTCAACGTGATTAAAAAATAACACGACAATTTTTAAACTCAATTAAATTTTAACTAAAAACGCATATGATTATTTTTTTGTTTGTTAAAGTATGAACAAGAATACAATCATTTTTAAACTTTAATTGTACTTTTATTATTATTTATGTTCATACAACATGATCATTCTATTTTTAAATTCTTTATAAATCAATGAACTTTACGGCGTTAAACATTTTTTAAAGCATTATTTTGTTCAAAAAGGAATTTGCTTATTCACAGTGTTAGCTTACTTTAGCACAAATGTACTAATACTAATTATTTTAGATCAAAGATTTCATACAATCTACTTATAAAGTGCAGTTAGTTTGTGGAAACAAATTTAACTGCTCAACTTGTTTTTACTACGATCGTTCGAAGTTTTGTTTTTCTCCTTTAATATCAATATAAAGATAAATGATGCTTCGAAGGTTTATTAAAATCTTTATTTGAAATCACTGAGCTCTGCATAAGAGAAAGACAACCTTCTTTATTGATATGAGCCGTTATTATGAAAAATCGTAAACAGAAAAATTAAATAACTGTTTAAAAGCGATGCTACAATGTAATAATAATAATAAATGGAGAATGGTTAGTCAGTTTTGTTTTTGAAATGTTGATCACTTATTTTGTATAATCTTACCTAAGCTAACTAAAGATTTTTACTGGTTATTAAATTCAGATAAACTTTTTAGGTATAAGAATATAAAAACTAGTTTTCCCTATTGTTAATTATAGTTTGCCCAGTGTTTGCTTTATATAAGAAAGTCATAAATCTTTGCGTTTTTGTATTTATATTATTTAATGAGATATCGTTTTAATATACCGAGGTAATCAAAATCTCTGCATACTAAACTGCAAAAAAAAATCAGTGCACCCCAAAATTAAATTTAGTTACTTTGTATTGTTAGGCTATTTTTCCTAAAAGTACAAAGTAGTTCATGAATCTAAGAACGCTTAAAAAACATATGACGTAATAATAGGGAAATTTTGTTGTTTTTGAAGATGTTTTTTATGTAGAGTGACATGAAGCGGCTTCAGAGAACTTGGTGTAACTTAATGTTAACTTCTATTGAACTTGTAAATGTTGTAATTTTCTTTTGATTTTCTTAATTGCAAATTTACATTTCTAATTTGTTTAATAATAAAATTTAGTAATTTCGTAGTTGTTTATAATGTATTAGTGATTTAGTTATTACTTTAGTGATAGTTTAAGTTTTCTGTATTTATATATAATTATTTAGAACTATTAGATTCTATTAAATATTCATATTATTATTAGTATTTGTTATTGATATCAATTAATGATATTCATATTCCCTATATTCATATTTTAATATTTGATATTCTGATATTCTAATACTGTTTAATATTCTAATATTGTTATCTTGTAAGTAAGAGTATAATAAGATGATCTCAAGTGACTCAAAGGCAGTATCTGTTCCATCGGGGCTACCAGGCCCCTCGAGCGGACAACTTATTGTGATAGACTGTATTTTGGTGAAATAAGTTAAAACAAGAGAGAAGAAAGTTTTTTTTTAAACAAATTCTGTGTAAAAAAAATGTTACGTTGTAACTAAAACTGTTGACCGCGAAGATTTTTGTTTTTGAAATTTTGCCTGCGACTACCAAATACCTGCCGACCCTGAGTTAGTTAATGTATCTTAATCATGAATAATAAATTTTATTACAAAAATTAGCACTGTATTGAATTTACGTAATATCGTAATTTATTTCTAAACTGAATAAAAAAAATATGAAAGATTTTATCCAACAGACCACTTATTTTTATTTGAATATTTTTAAACTAACAACTGACGATCGCTAGAACCTAGGGTGAAATATTGTATTGTTTTTGATAATAAAATATTTTCTAAACTTACTTGTGTAAACTGAATTTGCACAAAAATATGTATAGCAACTAAAATCATTAAAAAATTCAAGCAAAATAATCTGCTTATGACGTAAAGTTTAAGCAGATAGAGTCTGTTACTTTTTGTTATAATTCGTTGTTTTGTTGAAAACAAGTTTTAAAATTAGTAGTTGGACCAAAAAAACTTCAACTTAGTAAAAGATCAAGAATGGATTTTGTTACCAAGTTCAAGATAAAGATGTGGATAAAACTAAACAAAGTAAGTGTTTTGCTTTTTATATATACTAGTTTAATACTGTTACCTTTTTTGCGTTCAACGAATTTTTATTTCAATGAAGCAAAAACTATACAGATAGTACTAATACTAAGCAAATTTTATTTTAGCTTTGTATATTTTATCGAATCAAATTCCAATTTGAGTTTGTATAGCCTCACCCACGCTATAGACAATTAAAATTTAAGTTTAAAGTAAAACAAATAAAAACACCGGAAAACTAATTACGACAAAATAATGTTTTAAAATCTTAGTTGAGCAGAAAATTATAGTATAGATAGATTGTTGATCACATGCCTGTAATGTGTTTAAATTATACTCTCCTGTGTACAAATACAAATAAAATATTAGAATAAAGATGAGTTTGCATCAAGAAAATTTACAAAAATGCTTTATTTAAACAATTTTTAAACTTTTTAAACTTTAATTTTTTTTAGACAGTTTTATTTAAATGCACTAAATAAATCGTAATTTAAATTAATAAATTTCTAGTAACCGTTGTACTTAAAACTAGTGATGTACCGGACCCGTATCCGGACTTTTTTTTCAAATTAGAATCCGGCCGGAACCGGATCCGGACTTTTTTTTCGAATTAGAATCCGGCCGGAACCAGATCCGGACTTTTTTTTTTCAAATTAGGGTCCGGCCGGAACCGGATCCGGACTTTTTTTCAAACTAGAATCCGGCCGGATCCGGATGTTGGACAAAAATGGCAATATCCGGCCGGACCCGGATAGTAAGTCCGGTACATCACTACTATAAACTAGCCTGAGTCAGAATGAGGTTTTTAAAAACTGAAAAAAAAGAACTTTAATCCAATAATAAGTAGAACAGCTAGCCACAAGGTTTACAAATTTAGGTGTTATTTACAATTAAAAATCTGAAATGAAGTTCTTGAACAAAATACACTAGAAAATTACAAAATATTGAAAACTGGATCAGCTCAAACCCATTCAAAATCTAAAAGAAAACTAGCTTGAGTTTTTATAAAAAACTAAACTAGCCTGAGGCAGTCTAAGATTTTCTAAAATTCCCAAAAATTTTCAAACTAGCAGGGTTGCCACTGTTTACGTCATTAAAACTATCTAGAGTGAGTATAAACAAGCCTGAGTCAGAATAAGGTTTTTAAAAACTGAAAAAATTACTTTAATTTAATAATCAGTATAACAGCTAGCAAAGGTTGAAAATTTGGTAGTAAATTTGTGGACTGATTGTGGTACACTTAACTTATTAGTACTACCCATCATATTTAAATCCTACCTTATTTAATTAATATCTAACAAACACTTAACTCTAACTGAGATTACTTTCTATAATCGGACACGACAGTTTTGAGTGATGAATCTTTTATATAAAACACAACAAGAAATACTAGCATATACAAAATTATTAATTACTTTTATAACACTTTAAAAACTGGAAGCTCTTTAAATCTATATCAAAAGACTTAAAACAAAAAACTAAAAATTAAATAAAACTTTTAGTAAACAGGAAACTGTAAAATTTTTAAAAAACTATTAAACTATAAACCTGGCTTAAATGTTTAAAAATTAAACACCAGTTGAAATATTCACTTTTAAAACAAAACACTACTTACAATAACCATTCACAAAAAAGTTCAAGATACTTTGTTGCATCAAGCTGCACACCAAACTAACTAACTGCTTACATATAAACTGCCTGTCATGTTCTGATGATTTGTTGCATCAGTATTTAGTTTGAAACATTTCGTCATATGATTCTCATTGGCTCGTACATTCAACCGTATTAACTCTAAATATTCTCTGAGCTCAACTTTAAGTAATAAATAATGCAAGTATTCATTCCAAAGTTTTCAATTTAACAACATATGTAAAAAGTTGCATTTCTGAAATGTTTATTTCATAGTTTAAATGTAAACAAATGTAAATTGGTCACGTGTACAAAATGAGCCAATCACGGTAGGTGTTTAGTTTTAACTGACGAAAATGACTCTTATTAATTTACACAGGGTTTGATTTTGAAAAAAAACTTTTCAGTATGCTCTTATTTACTGACTTTTTTTTCAAATTAGAATCCGGCCGGAACCGGATCCGGATTTTTTTTTAAATTAGAATCCGGCCGGAACCGGATCCGGACTTTTTTTTCAAATTAGAATCCGGCCGGATCCGGATATCAGACAAAAATGGCAATAACCGGCCGGACCCGGATAGTGAGTCCGGTACATCACTACTTAAAACCTCTTAAAGAATAAGAAACTAGTGTGTAACAAAATATTCCAACAAAGCATCGTGAATATAATGATTAAGTACTATTTTTACTTTGTAAATGGATAGCACACTTCAAAACAAATTTAAATTAACAGCTTAAATTTGAAACTAGATTTGAAATCTTTAATTTTATTTGTATGATACTTACTAACTACAGCTACAGGTTAACGTTGACAAAAGTAATCTAATTATAATTTAACTTACAGCAAGTTTTTAGGTAAAGTTTTTAAACTATTAACTTTCTAATAAAACTATAATATTAAATACAATTTATGTACAAAAAGTATATTGTAAGCGCCTACATGCTTAAAAATTAAAACAAAGTAGAAAAGACTAATGAGTGTTTTTAAAACAGTTTACAGAAAATGTACCCAAAATAAAATGGACCAAGAAAAAGCTTTCTTAAGTTTAATCAACACTTTGTTGAGTTGTTAGTTATTTGTGGATTTACTGCCAAAAATAAGTTGTATAAATAAAAACAGAAAAAAAAAAACTAAAAAAGATTAACTAAAAGAAAAGCAAAAGTTTGATGTTGAAGTTTAAGTATAAATGGAGAATTACAAAAAAAGATTATTCAACCGACTAAACTAGAAACTTGTGAAAATTTTGTATGTTTTACGATTTAGTTCCAGAAAAACAGTTTTGAGCAAAAGTTAGAACTCACGGAGCTTTTATAAAGTTTTAAAGCTTGAAAGTTTTATAACTGAAAAAAACTATTAAAAGAAAACAGAAAGCTTTAATACTCTGAAAATTTAGAAAAAACGAAATCATCTTGAAGCTTATCTAAGCAAACAAAAAAAAAGAAACTAAAACAATACAGTTAAAGAAAAGTGAACCATGGTTAGTTATTGGATTTTCTAAATATAAAGTTTTATTTTGCTGAAATACTTATAGATTAAAAAGTTAAAGCTGATAAATTATTTTTTCATCCACAATGTCAGTATAAAACATTTTGTTTTTAAGAAGCTTTAGTTTTTTTTTTCTTTCAAATTCAGGCGTACCAAACTCAAAATACTCAAATTAACAAAATACTTAACATAGAGATGTTTATTTTCTAGTTTGGTGCAGTACTCTAAAGTTAAAAAACAAACATAAAACTTATGGTTAAAAATTTCAAAAAAAAAACAAGATGTAGAAATAAAATTTATATATAAACATGAGTATACAAAACATGATACCACACTTCTTAAATTCATAAAAGTTAGTTAAAGTTAAAAACAGTTATTTTAAATGTTACGTCGGTCATGTATCATTGCTTCAAAACATTTTGTCTTCCTGCAACCAGGATTGGTATCAATCATTTTCAGCAAAGTTGGATAATATTTAGACCAGCGGTTCTTGACCTTTTTTCTCAAGTTTAACCCCTTTATGGAAAGTAATTACTAGACAGGCTTCTGCTTCATAGCAAATTAAAACGATGAAATAAAGTAGAAAGAAGTATACAGAAAATTTATTAAAAAGAAAACAAACCACGATGAAACTTTATTAATTTGAAAATAGACTCTGCTGGGCATTTTTATTATTTAAGAATTACTAAGAAAAGTAAATTGTTTGAATCAAAACTGTTGGGAAGCAAAATAAGATGAAAAGTTTGTTTTTGCTAACTATTGAAAAAAGCTTAGACATAAATTGTTACAAGAATGCAAATTACAAATAAATAAAGATTCTGTGATGGTCTGATTGTACTTACTAAAAAGTTTTGATTTTGACTAACATTCAAACTATCTGTAATATGCAAGTTAAAAAATAGTTCTTGGAGTTTGAAAACTGTTAAGTTTACAACTGCAAGGATCCTAGTTGGAAAAATTAGAAATGCTAAATATTGTGAAAATGTTCGAAAATTGAAATGAATTTAAAGCCTATGTTCGCGAAATAAAAACAGTTTATATTAATTGACGAAAACTTTACAGAAAAACCGCAACTAAGTTAGTTATTATATTGCATGTAGAACAGTTTTTTGCTAAAACTTTTAGATTAAAGAGGTAAAACTGATGACGTGTTTTTATCTACAGTTAGAAATAAAAAGCATCATAAATATATAGTTAAGAGTATAAAGTCATAATAACTATTAAATGTTTAGTTATTAACCTACTCAAATCACGGTTACTTTTTTGAAAAAATTAAACTTATAAAATTATTTTCTAAATGCAGTACTCCAAAAAAAATTGTAGATAGAATTATGCTTATTAGAAATACAACAAATAGAAAAAATTTAAGAATTATTTAAAAAGAAATGAAGAAAACACAACTTCGGAAATCAAAAACAAAGTTAGTTATTTTGTTTTACCCATTAATTTTTACCCTTTTTTTCAAACAAGCAACTTTTTATTAGCTATATTAATATGGTTTTGGTACAACTTTTTTTAAATGATTTCTATCTACAATCTTTAAATTTTCCTTTAAGATAAAACCTAACTACCACATGTTGCAAAATTTTTAATTTTTTATAACTTTTGGACTAGTCCCTTATTCATGTTAAAATTTAGAAAAACTTTCCTTAAATGTTAACCCTATATAATAGAAATTCTACTAGTTGTGAAACCAAACATTTTAAGTTTGACTTATTTTTAAACATAAAATGTTAAAGCTTTATATTTACAATATACTGAATAGTTTCTAGTGGTACATTATTTTTTATAAAAAAATCTTAATAATAGTGCTTACCATTGATGGATGGCCCAATAAAAAACTTTTACATACAATCTAAAATTCTAAATAATTTAAAGGAGTTTGAAACTGGTTAATAAGAATTGAGATTCTCTGCATTGGTAGAGTTGTTCTTTTGATTTTATTCACGTATAAGTTCAAAAAATGTCATTTCAATAAAAACTTTCATATATTGTAGCAAAAAATCGTGCAACCCTAAATAAGTTTCGTGCTCAAAAAAAAATTGCAAACTCTAAAACAAAATTTGCACAACTGCATAAGTTTCCCTTAATTAAGTAAATAAACTCATAAAATCAGTAGAGTTAGAAGAAGCATGTTGTTATAAAAGACATTAATACTTAGTAAAACTTAATCTATTAAAGCGCATTTTAATTTTTTTATACACCCTAATGAAAACCTTCTTTCATTTATAAAGTTTCATTAAGTATGAAAATTATAAAAAGTAGAATACAATGTTTTTGTAAAACAATTAACAACAAATAAACATTATGACCCACCAAACAAATAAAAATCCTTTTTAAAATATAACATGAACATTTAATTAAACTTTCATCATATCAACATTAGTGTTGTTTTCCTTGAACTAAACATCTCATGAATCTAAATACAACATAATTCTTATTGATATTTAATAAAGGGTTGCCAAAGTTTTATTGATATTATTTTTTAAAGGTTTTCTAAATGTCTTCCAGCTTTTTTAAATTACAAGAATTTTTGCCTGTTTTTAAATAAAATTAAGTTTGAAGTAAAAAATTGTCTTAAATGTTATAACCATATTGAAAGGGTACTGTAATGATACTTTAAAGATGTTTTATAATAAACAAAATTCTAAATAACTTTAAAAAAATTTGTATATGGTAGATTTTTTCTACCTAATCAAAATTTCATTATTTTAAATTTAAAAATATTTCAAAATTGCATTTTATTATGTGATTTGTTCTAAGCTTTTATTTTCAAAATTTCTTAAATTGAAGGTTTTTATTTGCCTAAATTGTTAATTTCAGGTTTTTCAGGAATTCCAGGTTTTTTGACAACCCTTTTATTTTGAGAATAGTTTCAATATAATTAATTTAAAATGAAAATTTCGAAGAATATATTTGAAAATTACAATCTAATGACCAAATGTTTACAATAATAAAACTTTTACAAAACTTATTTATTACAAAAAGCTAAGAACTTTTATTAATATTTAATTACAAGTGTAAATATAACTTAGATTTAGTGCATTAAAAACTTGATAAAATAGGAATTGAAATCAGTGCTTCTAAAAAAAATAAAACTAAAAACATAAAATTTAACGTAACGTTAGTGAGATGAGAATTATAGCACTTCTTAAACTTTTAATAATTGTTTATTGTGTAGCATTACAAACTTGAACAGAATTACTATTCAATTTAAAATATAAATGATGCTTGTTTCTTTCTGTTTAGCTGAATCAAAGAAAACTCAGTTGTTAAACTAATAAAACAAATTTTGTTCTCTAATAATTATCAAGAGCAATTGAACTTGCACTTTATAACTGGTTTTACTTTATGGTTAAAAATGGTTAGGTACGTATTATAATTCAACTTTTATTCATTAAACTTACTTAAACTTGTTTTAACTTCTTTCTAATTTAGACACACAACTATAACTTCAACTATATTAAAGAAACAAAAATAATACAACTTTAATTTATTACAACAATATAAAAAAAAATCTTTAATAATTAAAACTTATTTTGTATTGAACACGTTTTTTAATTATTTTAATTCAAAAATTCTAAACTGTTGTTTATAACAGGATAATTAAAAAAAAATTATTATTTTTTTTTTTTTTTTTTTTGTTAATAATAATATTCACTGCTAGAATTGAAAACAAAAAATGAACAGGAAAGCAAAAATTTCAACAGTATAAAAAACATAGTTTAAATATGAACGAAATTGTCAATTGTAGATATTTAAGAAGTTATTTCTGCTGCTTTGTCAACTTTTTAGTAACAAAATATTAATAAAAGTTTTATTTATGTATTACAAATTTTAATGGAATATTTTAAAATATCAATTTACAACCGTCTAATACAAAATATTTAAAATTAACTTTACATTTTAGAAAATAATGGTTTAAAAAATCACATATAATATGTCTACTTTTCGATAAAAAATGCATACGTATATATAAATACAGATTTCTAAGAAAAACTCAATTTGAAGTATTAAGAATTTGTACAAGTTGTAAAAAAAAATTACAAAAGTGTTTGGTAATCTAAAACTTTTAAAATACAATATTTTCATTAAAACAGTAAGTCTTGTCAACTATCATTACAAAAAGTCTAAAAACTTACATGTATAAAAATGTCAAACTTGATAACTTTTCCGCGGAAAAAGTCAACAAAGCAGCAGAAATGGATGTATTTATATAGCAAGTCCGAACACGCTGACAATGCAGTACATTGATTTATTCTCCCACCTCAGGGTGCAACTACCGTCGGTACTGTTGTCCCAGTAACACGAACTTGCCGTGTGCAGACCTGTGCGATGAATTGCACGTAAAAATAACAAGTTGTCAACTTTAATTCACAATCTAAGCGTGTTTTGAAAACGTAAGAACAGTTATCTTTATAATTTGTTATAAATATGACCTTCCTATAGAAACATACTATCAAACAGCTTTAAAACTTCCATTAAGTTTAAAAACCTTTTTTTTAACTGAGAACGTAGAATACAGCTAGAGTTTTGTACATAAACTTTAATTTTATTTTTAACATATAAATATTTTTTAGCTTTAAACTACATAGAAAGTATAGATGTAAATAAATGTTTCAACGAAAAAGCAGGATTCACACAGTACTGTCTAAAAGCCATAAGCTAATCATTAATTTAATTTATCTAAAATATTTTAAAGTCATACACTAGTAATTGAGGATGGATAAAATTATGTATAAAAGATGGTGGCCAACAGTCTTTGAATATTAAAATTCTAAATTTGTTTAACCGTTTATAAACAACTAGATCTTTCGAAATAAATGGCTAAAACAGATTTGACAGAATCGATGGAAGATGAAAATTCTAGGATTGAAATATATTTATTAAAAATTCAGACAATAAGAAGTTTTACCGCCAAACGGATTATCAAACTGAAATTTTTATTCTATTCAGATTCTTTTCAAATTAAAGTTTAACAATCTGTTCAGCGGCGAAACTTGTCAAATGTCTGAAATTGCAATAAATGTTTTTAGACTAAACCTTTTTATTGTATTATTAAATTTAAAATTAGACAGTGGGGTGAATGAATTGAATAAAAAATTATAATGCACTTTTCTGTTTCAAAAAGCTAAAAAACTACCTGTTTTCATTATTAATTGTCACCAGAACAAACACTTATTGCACTTTATAACATTATTATGTCGTCGAAAATTAAAATTTATTGATACATACCACACAAATTACAAACATTTATTATAGTTTGTACACAAACATAATAACTTTATCTTTATTTAAATTTTGACTGATTATATCAAAAAAGTTACTTTGAACTTAAAAAAACTAGTACAAAGAAACTCGTAGCTTCATCGATGTTGTAAAAAGTAAGAATAATTGTTTATAAAAGTAAATTGCTGCCTTAATTAATCAAGAATAATCATCATGCTTAAAAATAACAGTCTAAAACTACAAAACAAAAATATAAGTAGTAAGATTTAAAATAAAATTTATGTAACCTTTACATTTTAAATCTTTACCATGTGAAGGTATAAGAAAAAAATCCTTGGTTTAATTTGGTGGCAAACACACTACAAAATTAAGTTAATAAAAAAGGAAGAGTAAGACTTAAATAAAATTATCATAATTATTTTGATATTTTTAACAACTACTACTTAAGTAAAACTACACAACAACTTTAAACATTGGTGATCACTTTTTTATTTATATCAGCAAATATTATAACTGGTTTTTCACTCCAGACAATAATCATCTATAGTATTTTAAACTCATTTATAATTCATACCTAGTTACTGTAAAAGCTTATGATCAATAAAATATGAAAGCATTTATCAAGTGTTGGAACTATTTTGACAAAAAAAAACTCAGGATGTTTATTTACTCTATGGTTTTAATTTAAATGTATTTAAGTTTCTGTTTCTGAACAAAATAGTAATAATAGTTTTCAAAACCAGAAAAACAAAACTCAGGGTATTTTAGAATAAAAAATTTCATAGAAAAAAAAGTTCAATAACTTTTAGGGTTAAATTTTAGGATATGTTGAATTAAAACTTAAGTTAGAATAAGTTAAAATACTCGCAAAAAAAATGGATTCAATTACTTGCCCTAGAATTTTCAACAACTAAAATAATAATTTCTAAAAATTAAGGCATAGTGTGCTTTGTACTTGAACTCTGACTTTTAAAGATTTTTTTGCAAGTAACATGAACTAATTTTTAATCTTTATTGCTTTAAAGCTTATAAAATAAATTAATCAACATTGCCTCAACGACCAAACCAAGTACCGTCAATATATGTTTTTAAAAAACTAATAAAAAAATACATGAAATCTGGTTGCATAAAGACCTTTCTAAATACTAACCTGCACCGTTCTTCTGCATGATAACTGCTGTTACAATGTATTTGAAAGGCCTCTGTAGTTTTGTCAAGGCGTTCAAACACTGCTCCACTACATTTGATGTCCAACCATTTACCTGTAATAAAAGTGGTAGGCTTGGTTTATTTAGTTCCTAATAGAGGTAGAACAATATTTAAGTTTTTCAAACCATCACAATAAAGCTTTGCATGCTGATTGACAATAATATATATATATACCACTTTGTACATATGTATATGTATATATTAGGGTTAATACTAATTTTTTCCAAATTTCTTCCAGGTTTTCCAAATTTCTTCCAGGTTTTTAAACGTATACACTTTTGGTCTATTTTTAGTTTAAAGTTAAGTTTAAGGTAAGAAACTGTGTTAAATAATATAAAAACATTGAAAAGATACTGTAAAGCTACTTTAAATTTTTTTTATTAAAAATAATTTTTGATGATGACAAAAATTATTTATCTATATGATAGATTTTTTGAGTCAAATCAAAATTTTACTACTGAACATATGAAAATTGTTAAAAATCCAGGTTTTTTTTGCCTAAATTGTCAAATTCCAGGTTTTCAAGGTTTCCTGGTAAAGTGGCAACCCTAATATACGTTTTTACTTTGAATATGTTCAAACAATACCCTACAATTTTCTTAGAATTTTTAGTATGTAGAGTAAACTAAGTTAAAGTCGCATAAGTTTTTATTTCTAAGAACAATTACCTCATACTTTTTATTACTTAATACTTTTAAATGGCTGGTTACAAATATTTTAACACTAAAGATCTGGTTAATTTGTAAAAAAAAAAAGTGTTGTACAATTCACATAGCAGAAGGCCAAAAACTTATTTCATTATGGCATTGAGATGATAAGGCACTTTTTTATATTTCGAAATTATTTTAAAGAACTTTACCTTAGCTAACAGTTAATTTTTACCAACTCTTATAATTTAAATTAGTTTTTGAGAAATGTGAGGACAAAATCGAAGAGTTCTGTAGGATTCTTATGGATGGTTAAGTTGAAACAGTTAAAAAATAGTATTTAATACAAAATTTATTTTATCCTACAGTCTTTAAGCAGTCTTATTTAAACTTAAAGAGTATGATTTACACTTAATAAATGTAATCTTGATGTAAAATTTATCAATTGTATTAAAAAATTTCATAATAGGAGTAAAACTCGTTTTTTTTTAAGAATTTAGTTTTTTTCTTGTGGTGATGATTTTTTTTTCTACAAACTGTAACAATAAGATATTTTTTTTAATGCAATAAACATTTCCTGGAAGTTTAAGGTGAATTGCTTGAAAAATGAAGGAGCAAATATATTATTAGTGAAATTTTAAATTGTCAAGTAAACTATTGATAGTGAAAAAATTGCAATCCATACAATTGTATTGGAATTTTTTACAAACATGACTATATCTCAAAAGCTAATAAAAACTTTTGTAATTTATAAAAACTGACATATAGTTTATACTTTAAGCTTTCATATAAGAGCCATGTTAACTTTTGTGTAAAAAAAGAGCTTAAAAAGTAAATAAACAAATCTACTTTGCTACGACTCAAAATGAAACATCATACCAAATGAATTACAATTAAGTAAAAGTAATTATTGAAGTATTTTTTTAAACTTAGACACCAAACTAAATAATATATAAATAAAACTTAAAATTTGGAATTGAATATTTGTTTTATAAGTAAGTATAAAACTATTGTTGTTTATGAAATGTTATTATCCCTAAAAAGCTAGTAAAAAAGGTAAGTTTTTGAGTTTATTACTTTTAGTTGACCCTATTTCAATTATGTACATTAAAATAAAATTCTTTAAAAATAAATGGAGTAAACATTAGAATCAATTTAATATCAATATCACAACTAGTATTATTTTACTATTGGTAGATTATTATAACTTATTATTACATATGTACTACTTAACAATCTTTAAAAAATTGATAGAAATAATAATATGCTACAACATTTATATAAATTGGTAAAATTCTAATACTTAAGTACATAGATAGGATCAACATTTAAAAAAATAAACTAAAAACTAAAATGAAAGCTATGAGATACTTTTCACACAACAAAATTTTTTTTTTTTGAGATTTATTCAATTGAGTAAAAAGTTCGAACACGGATAGATGCAGTTTTTCATTCTTAATTTTCTTAGTCAAACATTTGTTCACAAAAATTAACACTGGATCTTATTTAAAAATTTAGAGTATAAACTATAGGATACTTTTTATAAAAGTATAAAATTCAATTAATTTTTGAGATATAACCAGTTTTGTAAGAAAGTTTAATACAAACGTATAAAATAAAAAGATTTTAAGGTAAATTTTCTTGGAATTTTTAAAAACTAAATAAAAATCTATAAACTTAACTTCAATCTTAGAGCAATACACTTCAAACTTTCATAAAATATTATTTTTAATTTTAAAAACAACTTATAGAAAGTAAATTTTTGAAAAATAAAAAGCTATAATAAAACTGAAAATAAAACTTTTGTTGTTAATTTATACTAAGTGCAATTTAAAAAAAAATTACTACAAATTGTTCAGAATTTATGTAAAATTAGACCTAAAAATTTAAAAACAAATGCTCAAAAACAAAGGAGGATATAGATTTTAATTGAAACAGTCTATTTACGCTTTATTACTAATAATATTAGTTTGCTCTCTATAAAGAATCTATATAAATCATTACTTTAAGTAAATTGTGATCAAGAAAATTTACCCTTAAAACAAAGGAATACTGGTTAAGAACTACTGGTTTTAAGCTTTATATTGAAAACTTTTTATTAAATGATTTAATTTCAAAAGTTTCAAAGTTTTATAACAAAATTTAAAAACTTTTTTTTTGTTTTTTTGTTATAAAGATTTTATTTTTTTATACTTTATTCGGACAAAATTTTCTAAATATTGTAAGAAAAATTCCCTGAAAGTTTGAAGTTGATATTTCAAAAAATATAGGAGGAATTATATTTTTAGTGATTTCTAGTTATTTGCCTTTTAGTTTGCGCTTCCCATAAGGAACCTATTGTAGTCTCGGACTTCAACCGGCTATACGTCAAAAAAAAAATTGAGTTTTAAAAATCTGTAAAAAGCAACATGTAGCTTAGTTGAAACTCAATAAAATAAGACTAAATAATGAAAAATTGATTTACTCCCCTTTACCCTTAGGTTACTTATGGAAGGGCCAAAGTAAAAAGACAAACAAGAGTATTTCATTAAAGATCTATCTTCTCCTTAGGGTTTTACAATCATTCTGAAACTTTTCCAGTTTAACATTTAGTATATTACTAACATTTTCGTTGTAAGATTTTTTAATTAGAACTAAAAGTTTTTTTCTATAAAAAAATTGAAACTCTGTTTTTTTTTTGGATTCTTACTATTGGATTTTTTCTATTAATGCAAGGAGCATTTCTTAAAAATTTGAAGCAGATTGACCTAAAATGAAATAGAAGATAGATTTTTAGTAGATTTTTCAAAATTCAGAGAAAAATGGATTTCATATATGGTCTAGTGTTAATTTTTGTAAAAAAATGTTTAATCCCCCATTTACCCTTAAAATAACCTTTCACAAGGTTATCTAATTATAATTTAATAAAAGATTAAAATAAAAAACATATACTTTGTACTTGAAATATTTTTAAGAAACACGTGTAAACAATATATTCTTTGCATATAAGAAAATGTTAAATTTTATTGAATAAATAAAACATGCACACTTATTAATTTTTTTTTTATTTGTTAAAAGATTGACATTTCTAAATTAAAATACCTTATTGTGCTGATATGCATTTCCACCAATGGTCATTTCAATAGACTCCTTAATAACATTGCTGACATCATCAACTACAAAAGTGGTTTGCTCATCTTCTACAAACTCTTCATCCATTTTTATATGCTATTTACTTACAAATATATAAACCTGTAAGTAATATTTTATGTAAAGCTAATAGTTAGATAGTTTTAAAAAGCTTCAAAAAGTAAGATGAAAAAAGCAACAAAGCTTACTAACAGATCAAGCTAAAACAAACTATATTATAGTTTTTCATGTTTTTTTCAAGTAGTAATAATCTAACTACCAATTTTATTAATTTCTGTTTGTTTAAAGTATGTAATAAAACTATTATCCTTTACATAAAAAGTATTTTAGATTGATCTTTTTTTTTTGTAAAAGTTTAGAATTATATATCTGTAGCATAAAAAGCAGTAAAATTTAATTTGAATACTTGGCCTATTTTTTATATAAGTAGAAAAATGGGACTATTTTCTGATTTAAGAATGTGAATTAAATTATGTGCTATTTTACTTAAATTATTACTTTTTAACAGTTACTTATTCAGAGAGAAATATTGCATATTAGAGCTCAACTAGTACCTCTCAAAAATTTAAATTTTGTAGTACAGTGCTGTAAAAATTTTTTAGCAACATACTATCTTGTCAACTGTGGTTTACAGATTAGGGGGAAAATAATCTCAGTACTATCTCCCGGAATGTAAACTTAAACAAAAGTTTTGACTTGTTGCCTACTGATGCACTGAAAAATACAAAGAAGTGGTGAAAACCTGTATAAGACAAGTTATTTGTGCTGAATGGAATGTGAAAATGAAAAAGTTTGAAGAAAAGGGGCACAGTGAGAAGGAAGCGCTTAATATACATACAGAGGAAAAAATTATCTTTTCAATATTAAGTTTCTAAAAAAACAAAATCCTCCTGGTCCTTTTACCAGATCTAACAATGTTTCTTATTACTTATGCAGTTATATCAATGATGCAGTCAAGAATAAGTGTCTTTACATTAAAGTCAGATTGGCTAAAATAACCTAATCTCATGATTAGATATAGGGGTAGGGAGTACTTGGGTGATGTTTGCTAGACTTATTAGTCCATAAGATTTATATTTATTTTTGCTTCATGAAGAAGAATCTAAAGAAAAAAATATAAATTTTGCAAGAAAAAAAGTATCCCACCCAAACAATTAATTTCAACCCCAAAAACCACATATTTTTTGATTTTTTGACTTTAACAGTAATAAAATCACTTATACAAGTCCTAGACTTAAAATTTATATGTTAAATCAAAGCTTATACTTATTGACATGGATTTAAAGATATATTAACTATTTTAGATGTATTATGATGTCATAATCACCCTAAATATGCAAATTTTGATGTAAAATGGTGCTTTTTGGAAAATTCAAAATCATAGTTTGTTAAAAATATTGATTTTAAAACAAAACTTTTTAGGTATACTTACTTACCTTTAAAAATTTTGGTGGTGTGGTTTGTATATAAGCAGAATATTTGATGTCAAAGTTCATTTAGCTTTAAGTGTTTAAAAAGCTCAACTAGCATTGCAACAAAATAACAAAATATTAAAAAGTTATGATTTATTACAGGAAAGATAATTTTATATGACACTGAACATTAAGTTAATGAATGCAAAATAAAGAAATTTAAAAAGGAATAAAGAAAATTGCAAAATAAAACAAACACCATACTGTATCATTTCGCACTTAACATTATTGCAAAATGACTGATACTTATAAAAATGTTAATATTAAAAAACTGTCACATGATTGATAAAATCTAATGGACTATCTGTTTGAAATATTTAGGTAAACATAATACTCTTAAAGACTTAAAAAAAATATCATTTAACTTTCTGTAATAGACATCTGTTCTACTAAAAAATCTATTTGGATATGGTTTCTCAGTGAAAAGTAATAGATCTTTTATTAGAAACAGTCCAAAATTTAACTAAGTCAATTTTTGTAAAAAAATGTTGGACCCCCCCCCCCTATAGCCTCAAACAAAGCAGTACATAAATCATGTATTATCATGAAAAAATAAACAAAAAAAAGTTTTGCTATTCAATCTGTTAAAAACAACTAGCAGCATTTTTAAAACTACACAAAATTAAATAAAAAATTAAAAAACTAACTTTAACTCCCCTATGCCCTTTGATAATTACATGGTTGCCACTGATCAAGCTGAGAAAAATTTCCTGAATTTTCCTGACTTTTTACCAAAATTTTCCTGACTTTTCTAAATCTTAAATTAAACTTATTCTAAAATACATAATCTAACACTTGAAACTATATAAAGCTGTCCAATATGTTAATAGAAAATTTTTGCAGTTTTATAAAGGATATTTTACTAATTTATACCAGATGAAGGCATTCGAAATAAAACTAAACATTTTTGTAAATTTTGAGGAAAATTTTGGAATTTTTTTCTCACTATTAAGGACTTTTTATTAATTTTTACCATTTGAAGGCTTTGGAAAAAAAGGAATTTTGTAAATTTAGACTGACAAAATCTGATTTTTTTTAGTTTTATCAAATTTCCTGACTTTTCCTGACTTTTTTTCAAAACCCCTAATTTTTTCCTGACTTTTGTCAATTTTTTAAATTTTTCCTGACTTTTCCTGACCAAGTGGCAACCCTGTAAATAACAATGATTACACATTTAGAATTTTGGTGTACTTTTTAGTTGCAGCAAAACTAAAATCTGGTAATTACCTAGGATGATGTCACATCAATATCAAGCTAAAACTATATTATATTTGATGTCTTTTTAACCATAATTTAAGGCTAAAAATTTATGTTTTATAAATACACAAATAAAATTAAACTTATTTATCATAAACTTATGAAACTTGGCTATTTAGTAGGTTTTATTTCTATTTTTAATTTAAAGTGATTATATCAATACAATAAATTATATTCATTATAATATTGTAAAAAAAATCAACTAAATATTTTAAAACAAGGACAAAATAATTAAACTTAATTCTTACATGTATTTATATATATTGTTTAAAACAAAGTATCTTTTTAGATTAAAAGTATAAGGCTTAAAATTAAATAATGGTTAAAAAGACACCGATTATAATTTAATTTCTGCTTGATACTGGAGCAGCATCATTCTAGGTAATTACTTAAATTAATTCTTTTGGGACTAAAACTTTGGGATCTTGTCACAACTTTTGGTTTTTAATTCTGAAAGTTTTTTTTTAGTTGTTTGCTAAATCACAAGCCAACAAAGAATTAAATTTTTAAAGACTTTTTTTTTGATAGTTTTTGATAATTATAAATCATTGAAAGTTAAATTTTCAAATAAACTTTATCATTTAAGAGGAGAGTAAGTGCTGATAATTCTTTCACTATAAGAAGGCTAAAGAATATACAAATATATATTTCTGACTTTAATTTTAAATTCATTTAACTTAAATTTTTTATTTAAACTTTTAATACTTTATGTAGTTGCAAAAATTGGAAATTTAAAAAAAAACTTTAAAGGTATATGATTGTAAAGCATTTTTATAAGGTAACACATAGTTTCTGGGATATTACAAGATAACACAGCACATATTTTAATAGCAACTTATAGTGTTTGTAACTTGAACAAAATGTGTTGCCTGGATACTTCAATAGATTTTGTTGTATTTTTTTGTGAACAACAAAACCATTTCGCCCCAACACATTTTTATAACTGAATTATTAAACAGCCCAACAAAGTTCATTTGCATTGGGCGTGAAATTCACGCCGTGAATCATAATATGTAAAAAAAAAACATATACGGAACAATAAAATCAGTTTTTATAAATTTTCTGTTAGTCTTAGTTAAGGCTTTAAAATTATTTAAAAAAATTTATTTAAATCAATAAAGTAACACTATCAAAAAAAATTCTTCTATATCTGCATAATGGGAACAGGTCACTTTTGCATGAGCGTCACTTTTGCACAGTTTCTCTTTTGCACGGAGAGTCACTTTTGCACGGCGTCACTTTTGTACGAGGAGACACTTTTGCACGGTAGTCATTTTTATACGCAGGGTCATTTTTGCACGGCGTCACTTATGCATGGCGACATTTTTGCAAAGCGTCACTTTCGCATTGCGTTATATTTCCATGAATATACTTATGAACTGCAATAATTTTAAACGATCATTTAATTTTGAGCGGAACTTCGCTTTTGCACGCTTCTAATTTTTATTTTTTCAAATAAAAATTTTAATAAATCTTTAGTTTTTTTTTATCAATTTAAATAATATTCGCTTTAAAACGCAAGTTGTTTTGAATTAATAAAATGTGGTAATTTTTTAATGAAATATTGATGTAAAGTTTTTATAAATTTATTCTTTCAAAAAGTTATGTTACAAACTATGTTTCGGTCAAAGAACTCGTCAGTGCTTAAATAAAGTTCTTAAATAAAAGTTTTTATTTGAAGTCTTACGTAGAACAATATAATATCGTACCAAAATTGATTAATTCATATTTATAGTCTTAATTTAAATAAACTATATGAACACACATTTTCTAATTTTAAATAAAACAATTTTCAATACATTAAAATAGAAATAATCTGAATCTCGTTAATTAAACGTTAATTAAACGTTTATCTTCTAGTTTAAAAAAAACAACTTGAATATCTTAATTAAAAATAATCTGAATCTCGTTAATTTTTAAACAAAAAGATAAACTTAATTTAGTAAGGCTTTAAAACACGAATCTTGAGTATTTTTTTATTTATATTCTTTTGATGTTAAAATTAGCATTATATAGTTGTTTAACAAATATTTTAAATATATTTTAACTTCAAACAATTGTTAAACAAAAAAAAAAAGTAAATTTCTGAATTGTGAAGATATTTCAGATTTTACTTGATGTTTATTTTTTTTTTTTTTTTAAATTTAGCACTTAAATTAAAAAGAGCACTAAAACAGCGCATTTTTCAAAATTTAAACTTAGATTATTTTATTACTATAATGTTGCATGATCATGATAAGCCGATGAGAGAGTAACATTTAGAAGTTTTAACTTATGTTTAAAGAAAATATACCATATTAGTCTTCAACCGCTGCAGTATTTCAATAATGAGACTTGGAAGAATTCTATGGAACAAACTTCCAAGTAAATTAGTTTCTTGCAAAAATTTTAAAGAATTTCGATTAAAGTTAAAAAATTTTTATCTGAATAATGTTTGTGTAAGACAAATTAATTAGTAATTTTTAATCAACCGTTGATTTAATTTTAAGATTTAGCTTCGTTTATAGTTCAATTTTATTAGCAGCATCTTTACTTTTTTAATAATGAGTCATTTTCAATGTATTTACTGATTGTTCATCTGGCCAGTCTATTGTTAATGTCGTTGGAGCGTTAGGTTTTTTTTTTGTTGTTAGTCGATGCATTTAAATATTTTATGTTGATCGTACGACATCAAAGCGGAAATAAGTATAAGTTTGTGGTTAAAATTTTGCTTTTTATGTTAACCTATAAATTTTATATCAAATTACGTTTTTATCTTTGTTTTGTTAAATAAACTATTTGTGTTAATTTTATTTTTCTTTATTTGTCTTTCAGTTTAAGAGGTCTTGGTTTTGATTCCTAGGTCATAATATGGACAATAAACTTGTAACCGTATAGTAATATATATGAAAAGGCATAGTTGTTGACTAATACATTAAAGTTCAAAATAAACTAGAACAATTTATTTACACTTAAAGTACTTTTTATCCTAGTTTCTAAATAATTAAATTTTTTGTCCGTGGTATGAATCTTTATAAATAACTTTATTTTATTTTTCCTAAGTTTGTTTCTAACATTAACTTGTACTGTTTAATATTTTAAATCTTTCATTTTTTGCCCTAAATATAAGTGTTTTATAAAGTTTTAGTTTTAATTTTCCTTTTATGTTACGGATTTGGTATGTACTAACTAAAACATTTTTTACCAAAATGCAAAATTGATGTTCCGTGCGAAAAAGTAATTTCGTCAAAATGTTGCTCTGCCAAAATTTTATTAAAAATTGACGTTGTGTAACCATGCTGCCGTAAAAAATTGTCATCATGAAAAAATATCGCCGTGTAAAAGTGTCCCCTCGTGCAATAGTGACCATCCGTGCAAAAGTGACGCTCGTGCAAAAATGTCCCCTCATGCAAAAGTGACCCTGCGTGCAAAAATGACCCTTCGTGCAAAAGTGACACCCACCCCGCAAAGTAGTAGCATATTTTCAAAGTTATGCATTTAACCAAAAATTTAAAGTTCCCTTACCTGAAACTTAAATTAAAAAATTACTTGCTTCAAAATAAAAATATTAATTTAATAATAAAGGAATAGATTGCTGTTACTACTCTTTTTTTATGGTAAAAAAAACTTCAGTCTCAAACTCAATCCCTTGTATAGATAAAATTTTTCGAAAAACTGGGTAAGTAAAACCAAGTGTAGTTTACTTAGTAAAACCAAGTGTAGTTTACTTACCCCATTAATATTAAATTTAATTATCCAAAAATAAAACAAACAAAAAACTTTCTTTAAAATAAGTCAAAAACCCTTATTGACATGCCATTTGAAAAACACTCACAAGGCAAAATCTCAACATTAAAAACCACAATGTGAGGAAAAATAATGAAGCTGAAATTCCCAAGCAAGTGTTCACCCCTGCTACAACAAAAGAATCCTACAGCAATCCAACCAAAAGATCACTGTCACCTGAGATTCTTACAATCAGTTGTTTAAAAAGTACTTTAGTATTATATTGTAGATTAACATTAAATAATTATCTTAAAAGCTATCAAAAACTATTGAAGTGTTAATAAAATAAAAAATTAGAAACTAACAAAAAAAAAAGTAGTTTCTGAAACTTGTAAACTGTATAGGTAAAACTAATTATATTCCAATAAAAGTAGTAAAAAAAACTTGAGCATAAATAATTATGTATACATACAGCTAAGATACAACAAAACTGGAAAAAGCATATAAACAGTCTGCATACCTATATAAATATTCTTTATCAAGAGACTAAAACTAGCCAACCATAAATTGGAAGAAACAAACTTAATACTTACCATACATTAAAAACATAAACATATAATAAATACCAACTAAAAGCAATTAAGCAATATCTGCATTTAAGGCCATAGGGGGTAAGCCATGTTTTTTTTTATTATATTTTATATAAACTTATCTTTTTTTATAGAGTTTTTAATAAGCTTCAAGTAGCTTTTACCATTTTATAAATTCAAATTATTTTTTAAGATATGACAGGTCAAAGTCTCAAAGTTGGGCAGCATAATAGGTTCCTTTATGAGAAGGGAAAACTATAACGCAAAAAGAGACTATTTTATTAAAATCCATCTCCTCATACACTTATCAAGCAATTATCTTAAATCTTTTATTTACAGTCTAATCTTTTTTTTTTTAAGGTAGAAAAAACATCAGAAAAAACATCAGAAAGTACTCACTCTCCCCTCTGCAACGATAAACGTTTTCTGAAGGTCAAGCAAGTGAGTTTGAGCTCATCACGTGTTATTTCACCTGCCCTATCTTTAAATTTTCTAAGAAAAAAAATACCTTTTAACTAAAAACAAAACTAAAAATGTCTATGTAATAAAAAAATTTTAGCTAACTGAAATAAAAACTAATCCTAACCCTTTATTGAAAAAACCTCTGGTGACACGTCATTTGGCAAACACTCACAAGGTTAAAATCTCAACACCAAAAACCACAAAGTGTGGGAAAATCATGAAGCTCAAATCCCCAAGTAAGTATTTGCCGACTACAACAAAAAACACACCAACAATCCAATCATGTGATCACTGCCACCAGTGTGAACTCACAATCAGCTGTTGTAAACTCAATAAACCAATATCTAATTTTAAGTATTTAGTTCTAAAAAAAAAAAAAAAACTAACTAGACTGAAGAAATACTGTAAGTAGGAAAAAAAGATACTATTTGTATTGAAAAAATAACATATATATATATATCAACAATAAAGTCAATAAATAATAAGAATTTTCAAAGTTTGTTAGTATTAACTTTGTACAAGACTCAAAAAAGAAAAAAAAAAAGAAAAAAAAAAAAGAAATATTAAACAAATAAAATAAGTGAAAAAATAAAAATAAATAAAATAAATAAAAATATAAATAAAAAACCAAATTTAAAAAATAAATAATTAAAAATTAAATAAAAATTTTGTATTGAATTTATACTTTTACCTCTAATTTCTAATAAAAAATATAAATAAAATGATTTTTCTTAAATCTAACACAATAACAAAATTAAAACAAGTAAAACAACTTAGCAATAAACAAAATTTATTACAATAATTTATAACAATCACTATTCATTACCAGGACATTCATAAAAATAAAGATCCACACATTACAATCTGGTCCCAAATAACATGAATCAAATTTTAACACAAACAAACATACATGTAGAAGCACTCTAGATCTACTCCATGTAGTTATTCAACAAAAAGTTTTTATATCTAAATTTAAAAGGATATTTTTTAAGTTTTTAAAAGTTTCAGGGACACTAGACTAAAACTTGGGACCCAAATACCTAAAGCAGTTTAGGCCAAGTCTTGTTCTAGGTCTTTCAGTTATAAAATTATTTTTTTTGAAAATTTTGTATTGTGTGAGTGAACAGAGCTAGCAAGTGTAAATCTATTGTGTTCTACATCAAACCCTGTTATAGTATTACACATCAACTTACAAATTTGCAATTTATACACATCCTTTAATTTTAGCACACCAGTTTTTTTAAACAAAAGGTTTGTTGTGGTCAAAGCAGGCACATGAAAAACATACCTGATCACTCTTTTTTGCATACAAACAATTGGTTTTAAGTAAAAGTCAGCAGCACTACCCCAAACAGATATACAATATTGGATATGCAAATAAAACAAACTATAATATACAGTTTTAAGTGTAAATGTGTCCAAGTAATATCTCAAACAACTCCTAGACAATTTCAATTTCAGAGAACTCAAATGTTTCTTCCAATTCAGCTAATCATCCAAAACCACACCTAAGTATTTTATACTATCACTCTGTTCAATAAGAAAACCATTAACCTTAACACTAAATTCACAATTTTTTGAAGTTTTATTTAAAAGCAAAACTTTAGTTTTTGAATAATTAATAAAAAGTTTATTAGCACGCAACCATTTATCAACTTTAACCAACTCCTTATTAATAGTTTCATTTAAATTATCAGGATCACTGTGTTGGTAGCTCAAACAGGTATCATCAGCAAACATTCTCATATTTATCTCAGTAGAGGAAAAAATATCATAAATATACACAAAAAAACAACAAAGGTCCAAACAAGAACCTTGTGGTATTCCAACATTCACAATTTCACGCTCAGACACAACATTATTTAAGACCGTTGATTGACTTCCATCTTTTAAACAATCTTTAAGTAAATTTAACATTGAACCTTATATATTATAATTTTTAAGTTTAGATATTAGAATTTTATGATTAACCGTGTTAAATGCTTGAGCCAAATCCAAAAATACAGAGCAATTTATTAATTTTCTCTCACCAGCCTCAATTAACTCATCAACAATCTGATTCACAGCTAGTTCAGTCGTACTATTCTCTCTAAACCCATACTGTTTTTCATGTAGCACCTCATTCAACAAAAAGAATTTTTTCAATCTCTCACACACTGAAAACTCAAAATTTTTTGAAAATGGGGATAAAGAGATACAGGTCTGTAGTTATTAATGTCATTTTTTTACCAGATTTATAAATAGGAATTACCTCAGAAAATTTAAGCGACTCAGGAAACATACCATACTCAACACATTTATTATACAATTTAGAAAGATAAGGAGAAATTATTTTTGCACTGAGCTTCACAAAACATATATTAGGGACATCAGAACGCACACTTTTATTTGGATTTAAAGTTTTAATATAATTCAGAATCTCACTATCAGAAATTTCATTAAAGACAAAATCATTTTTAACTGATCAGACAAATACTCATCATTCTTTACATCAACAACATCTTTTCTTTTTTTTTAACAAATTGTCAGCAATATTTACAAAATTTTTATTCATTAGATTGCCTACATATTTTGGGTCATTCACTATTTCACCACACTCATCAAGCACACCTTTAATTTTACAACAAGATGTAGGTTTAGTGGAAACAATATTGTTTACAATTTTCCATAAATTTTTCTATTTTGTTTATTCTTTTTTACTAGTTATTATAATAAAGTCACTTGGAACATTCTATTACACTTTTAGTATATTTCGATATTTTTTAAAACAAGCATATTTTTTTTTGTTTTATCTTTAATAGCAAATTTAAACATTAAGTTTTTAAAGTTTATTGAGATTATTATACCTTTTGTTATACACGGTTTAGTTTTTGTTCTTTTTTACTTTATATTTTGACTGGAGCATGAACAAATACCGTCCCACTAAAAATACTCTCAAACTCATCCCAACATTTATTAAAATATTCACAATTTTTAGCACACAGGTTCATGCCTCTCAATTTCACACTCAAATCAATCAGAAAAGCTCCAACTTCAAACTTGCTGAAGTCCTGAAAGGACCTCAGATCACAATACTCATTTTTGGACTTTTTGCATTTAATTTCACAGATTAAAGGCATATGATTAAATATATCATAATCCACAATATTGTCATTTAGCTTTTCACAATCAAAACTAGAATAAACATGATCAATCAAAGAACTAGACAACTAATCAGCAGAATGCCTAGTTGGCAAATCAACAAATTGCAAAGCACCAGCACTAGAAGTACAATCCAAATAGTCAAATGTACGCTGATCTCTATTAAACAAGTTTGTATTTATATCACCACCAATTATATAATATTTATTCTTTTCATTTAATAGGTCTAAAACTTTAAGAAAATTTTCTTTAAAAGCATCAAATGCAGTGCTTGGATGTCTATATACATTACGACTTTATACAATAACAACTTACTTTGGACTTCAAAGAATTTTAAGTAAAAATACCTTTTTTTTGATAAAAATAGGCTTTAAAAAAAATTTTGTCATAAAATTTCTATTTTTTAAATTATTAAAATTTATAGGTAACATTTTTTTCATAACATAAGGAACAATTTCTAAAAATTTGAAGAAAATAGCTTAAAAAATGAAGGAAGAGATAGAATTTTAGCGAGTTTTAAAATTCCAAGAAAATTGACCAAAAAAACTTGCTGTCCATACACTCCGTACACTATCAGAATTTTTTTTACAAAATATAAAATATCTCTAAAGTTTAATGATATTTTTGAATTCTATTAAAATTGGCTGGTAGTTTGTACTTAAAGCTTTCATATAAAAGCCAAAGTTAATTTTTGCTCAATCAAAAAATTCCTAATTTACTCAGTATACTGGCTCAACCAGAACTTTTTCTAACTCTATCCCTTTTTAGTTCTTCAAAAATAGATGGAACACTATACCACAACTTATGACCCAAATACTTGGAAGGAGTTTAGGCCAAGCTCTGTTCTAGGTCTTCCAACTACAAAATTATTATTTGTAAATGTCTTGTATTGTGTGTATACTTACTGGAGTAAAGCAACTTTGGTCAACCTCAAATCCTCTCAAAGTATTCATCATCAACCTACAAACTTTCAAATTAAAAACCTCATTATATTTCAGAATACTAGTTTTCTCAAACAAAGAATTTTTTAGAGTCAGTGTAGGCATGCAACAAACATATATTACAGTTATTTTTTGCGTACTAACAATTAGCTTCAAATGACAACTAGCAGCATTACCCCAAGCTGATATACAATAATGGATATGCAGGTAGATCAAACTGTAATACACCATTTTTAAAGTACTTGCATCCAAATAACATCTCATTTCTGACATCATAAAACTGCTTCTAAAAAGCTTAGATTCAAGGTACTTTAAATGTGCATTCCAGTTTAGCTTGTCATCTAATACCACACCAGGTATTTAATACTTTCATTACGTTCATATCAAAATAGTTTAGTTTTAAGGGCATAAGAGGGGTCCAACATTGTTTTTACTAAATACAACATTAGATTTTATATGAAAGCTTGAAGTACAAACTGCAAGACAGTTTTTATAGAATAAAAAGCCTTGCTTAACTTTTGAGATATTGTATTTTTTATAAAAATTTTTGCGCAAATTTTTTGGAATCAATTTTTTTAGAAATTTGAAAAATTACTTAAAATCTATCTTCTCCTTCATTTTTCAAGCTAAAGACCTCAAAATTTCAGGAAATTTTCCTTTTATAATTTCAAAGACTTTGAATGATGCAATTTTAAAAATACTGAAAAATTAAAATTTTAGATAATATGAAAAAAAAATAGGTGGTTTTTTTATTGAAAAATTATTTTTCAAAGTTGAAAAAAATCCTGCATTCAATTATTTTTAATTCTAATAATAATACACTTTCTGTTAAAATTTGAAGAAGACTGGTTAGAAATTAAGGAGGAGATAGATTTTAAGTGAAATGGTCTTTTTTTGGCGTTTTTGGTTTGCGCTTTCGATTAGAAACTTATTGAGGTCACAGACTTTGATCGCTTATATATCAAAAATTACTTGAATTTTTTCAAAGGGGTTAAAAATGTCTAATAGCTCAGATAAAACTCTATAAAATAAGATCAACTTTTGAAAATCTAGGTGGACCTCCCTTCCCCTCTCCCCTATGCCCTTAACATTAAGCTAACTAAAAATAAAAGTATTTCTTACTGAAAAAAATCCCCTGATGACACATTTTGCAATTTCTTTAGGGTTTGTCACACATACAGAACAATTATAATAAAAGAAATATTTTCTGAAAATTTGAAGAAGAATGCTTGAAAAATGAAGGAGGAGATATATTTTTAGTGATTTTTTAAATTTCTGAGAAAATTGACCCTAAACAATTTGTTGTCAATGTATGTATCAGAAACTTTTTACAAAAAATAAAATATCTCAAAAGTTAAATGATATTTTTGAATTCTATAAAAACTGGCTTGTAGTTTGTACTTAAAGCTTTCATCTAAAAGCCAAAGTTATTTTTTGTAAAAAAATGTCTTTTAATCCGGCCTCCCCCCTATGGCCTCAATAAAAGTTTAACAGAAGTTTTTTGATTTCCTGTTTTTTTTTTGAAAAAATTAAGAAGTGCTTATTTAAAAATGTTTTAAATTATGTAGAAAATGTTTTTGTAATAAGTTCCACTTAAAAATAGTATTAAGCTAAAAACTTTGAGGTCAATTTTTTAAGGTCCCTAATATTTTACATTGGTGTATTTTCAGATAATGGAGCTAAGCCAAGGGTTGCCACAATGTCAGAAAAATCAGGAAGAACTAAAAAAATGACAAAATTTAGGAATGACAAGTCATGAAAACATGGGGATTTTTGAAGAAAGTCAGAAAATTTCAGACAAAATTTGAAAAAACGTCCAATATTTACAAAGTTTCTTGTTTTCCAAAGCTGTCAAATGATAAAAATCCTTTAAAGTAAGACTAAAATTGCAAAATTTTTCTAGAAATTTACAAAATTACAAATTTTCCAATGCCTTCATCTGGTAAACATGAATAAAATATCCTTTATAAAACTGCAACATTTTTTTATGAATATATTGAACAACTACCCACTTGATCAAGCAGTTTTTGTATGCTATTTGGTATTAATGATGTCTGGCAAGGACACAGTTAAACAAACTTGTAATATACAAAAGTTCATCTTGCAGAGTTTTAAAATCAAAGTGTTTTTTGTTTAAGGAAATAATTAAGTTCTTTATAATTAAGCACTTAGTATAGAATTTTATGTTGCAAGTTCACGTGTAAACTTAACCTCTATAACTTTTTCAAAGTTGTTTAAATTTGAAAAATAGACTGTAACTAAGTTAGATGATTTCATTCTGCAAAAAAATTGTTGCTTTAAACTGTATAAAATTAAGATTGAAAGCTTTATTTAGTTTCATAGTCGATTATATATTTTAGAATAAGTTTAAATTAAGAGTTTGATTTAGAAAAGTCAGGAAAAATTTTATAGAAAGTCAAGAAATTTTTCCCAGATTGATCTGTAGCAACTCGTAAGCCTCCTTAAAGTTTTCTTTAAAAAGACTCAAACTTTGCACAAAATGTTTTTATGATAATTTATGATTATTAAATATTGTAGAGGTGAAAAATCAAAAATACCATTTTTATAAGCACCTTTATTCGGGTAAGTGTCAAATAAGAACAAAGGAACACTTTTGCTAAATGAGTCACTTTTGCACAACAACTCTTATGCATGAAGAGTCACTTTTTCAAGAAGCAACATTTGTGCACAAGGAATCACTTTTGCATGGCTTGAAAATTTTTTGATTAATTATTTTTTTTTTTAAATTTACTTTTATTTAGTTTTTACTGTCTCTGTTACTATAAATTAACCCTTATGCTTAGTCGCTAACTTTTTTTAATTATTTTGTTTTTTTTTATATTCCTTTTTTTAATGTTTTTTATTTAAATTTTTATATATTTATTTTTATTATTTTTTTGTGTTTACTATCACCTTTACCCATAACCCTTACCTTTAGTTAGTGACCATTTTTTTCTTCCCTTATTTTTTTTTATTAACCTTTTTTTTTTGTTTTTCAAGTTATATTAGCTAGTTTTTAAAATAAGTATCACTTTTACCCCTAACCTTTACCCTCAGTCGGTATTTATTTTTCTTTTTTTGGTTTTTATTAATTAATTTATTATACTTTTTTTTGTTGTTTTTCTTTTTTTATTCTTTATAATATTATTTTTTATTTATTTTCTTGAAAAAGTGACCCTTAGTGCAAAAGTACCTTTGTGCAACAGTGTCCTTTTGTGCATATTTGATCCGTTCCCCCCTTATTCAGAGAATTCATTAAAAAACCATCAACAATCCAACCATGTGATTACTGCCACCAAAGTGAACTCATGTCAGCTGTTGCAATTTCGAATAAAGCAATACCCAACTGTAATTGGTGTCTCTTTGGATCCTATTTTCTTAGGCTCCAAAATATAGTCTGGTAAATTTTATATTTAATACAAGCAGTTCTTTATTAATTTCTAAAACTTTGCAGAAATATTCAGGGTTGTCATAAACCCTGGAATTCTAGAAAAAGCTGTTATTTGAAAATGTAGATAAAAAAACTTTTAAAAACTTTTATTTAGAAAAAAACTGAATATATAACCTGGAAAAACCTGGAATTTCAAACAACAATAATAAAAAAATATTACTAAAACCTGGAATTTCAAACCATTTTTACATGTTAAGTAATGAAATTTCAATTAGATACAGAAAGTCTATCAAAAAGGATTGTCAAAAATCTTGAATCCAGGAAAATCTGAAGTTAGACAATTTAGGCAAGAAAAACCTGGAAAACTTAGAGTTTTAAGGCATAGGGAGTGGCAAAGCACTTTTTTCACAATTTGATCTTATTTTATATAATTTTTACCAAGCTCCAAGATGCTTTTTACAGATTTAAAAAAATCAAAATAGTTTTTGAGATATAGCTGGTAAAAGTCGGAGACAACAATAGGTTCCTTATAGGAGGCGCAAACTAAAACTAATGAATAATAATCTTTTTTTTTTGACATTCTTATATAACTTTTTGTGTTATAATTTTGCTTACAACAAATATTTGACTTTCATAAACATTTTTGCTATTTTTCTTTAATTTAATACCAAAATATTTTTTATATTTAATTTTTGCTAAAAGTTTAAACTAGTGTTCTGAAAACTTGATTAGTTATAAGTATGATTAGAACTTTAAAAATCTAAATGATTTAAATATATATTTATTTTATTTTTCAAAAAAATTCAAAACTTTTCAAGCCCATTGTACTTTTAAATATTTAAAATATTTAATTTTTTAAAGATTAAACTATAAAGCTTTTAAAAATATTTTTTTAAAATGTTTATGTACAAACTGATCATATATATCTTTTGTATTTTTAGTATAATGAGTGCATAAAGTTTAATTTTTACATCACAAACGTATTATTTCTTTTACATATGTTTAAAGAAGAAAATAATTTTGTGTTTATTTTTTTTTGAAAACAATAGTTTGTAATATTTTGACACATCCATCTTTACTATCAAATTTTTTTTAAACCAATTTTTTCCCAAAACTTCTTATTTGTATATAAAAGTCATTTTTTGTACTTGATTTGTTTAGTTATCTAGTGATATATATCAGTAAATGATAAGTCAAAACTTATAGAGTATCATAAATTTATTTACTTAAATACAGTATAATTTTCATTGCTTTTGCTTAATCTATTTAACAAATAGTTTCTCAATTACTTAGTATTTATATTCGTATCATATGAGTTAGACATTTTTTTACTGTTTTATTTGTTGTCACTTAAATCAAATTTGGTCATACTTTATGAGTTTGTTTAAGTTTTTTAATTGACAAATCAGAAATGTTTTGCTTAACAAACAAAAAAACTTTTATTCTCAGACATTTCGTGCTGTAGAAATGGAAACACGTATTTAGATTTATAATTGTTCTTATTTTAATATCTTTTAATAGCTGCTATGCTTAAATAAATAATTTTTGAGATCAAAGCTTGATTGTTTTTTTCCAAATTATATAAGTTTAGTGCTTTTATTAATGTTTCAAACAGCATGATTTCCAGTTTTTAAAAACTGCACAAAATTTTTGTTAATCAAATGCTGCAGTAGCTTTACCCATTGTAACTTAATTTTGTTTAAACTTAATGACATAAATTTTCTAACAAATAATTTATTTATGAAGAAATTATGTTTATTTTATCTAAAATTAAATCATACTTTCAATGAAGGATTAGCAAATTTTTATTTCAAAAAACCCAGCACAAGTGCAACTAATCAAATGTTTTTTAACAGACTTTCTTGTGTAAGCACTAAATGTCATCTGAAGCAGAAGCCTTCACAGTTCAGCCGTTTCACCAAATCAACTTTTGCGTGGAAGCCGGCGGTCACGTGACTTTTGTCGTCACGCATGGCTGGGCAGAGGTGAACGGGTGCCCGCTCGCCACCGACACAACGCACAGCGTGAGCGGACCGCGCAGTTTCAGCGTCGAGACGATGACCGGGTTTGCGTTGACGGTAGCAAGCAGGGACAAGTGCTTGATTGAGAAGCACCGGTTGGAAACGTACAAGCTCGTGAAGGGCTACTCCACCGTTATCGCTAACTTGAGCCACGCGGCCCGCGTTTCTGGCGCCGAAGGGCCGTGCGTGCTGGTGTTTGGGCCCAGAAACTCGGACAGAACCAAGTTTTGTCAGAGCGTGCTCAACATGTGCATAGCAAACGAGCAGTGCCCGACCTTTATGGACCTCGACGTTTCCGACAACACGCTGGCGCCCGCGGGCACCATTTCGTACAAAAACTTCACCTCGGGAAAGCCCCTGGACCTTCTCTTTGAAATTCCAAAATGCGATACGCTCCGTTGCGGCGGCGGGGACAAGACGGAACACGAGGAAGAGTTCGTTGGCATTCTCGACCACCTCAAAAGTCTGCACAGGCGCAGGCAGGCCGAAGACCCGGACGTCGGGGCCGGAGCGCTGGTGATCAGGTGGAGGTGCGACTCGAGCGGACGGGAGGAGGTGAGGGGAATTTTGAACGTGATGATGCGCTTCAAGACGACCTACCTCATGTACACCGGCGACGATGCGACGTTTGGCAAGATAAAAATGCTCTCAAAGTGCGAGTCGAGAGCGGACGCCGTCAAGATCATTCCGAGGTTGACGCCCAGAGACGACAACGTCAGAAACGCGTTGGAAAGCGGTCGTTCGAGCTTGTTCGAGAGCAAGTACCTTTCAGGTGACTTGACTGTGTGTACGACGGTTTTTTACGAAAACCTGACAGTTTACCGCCACAATGACGCGAATGAGTTTGAGCAAGTTGCTTTGAACGGAAAAATGGAAAACAAGTTTATGTGCGGCGTCAGAGAAGTCGATGTGCAATGCAACCAAAAGCACCTTCACCTCGGCACGACTGTTTGGGTGAAGGGTGTGAGTGTGGAGGAAAAAACGATTGTTTTGAGTGCTTGCAGGAACGAGAGTGCAAAAGGCGGATCTTTTTTGATTCTGGACTATGACAGTTAGGATGTTTTTTAAGCATGAAATCATATTATTGATGTTTTGAGTAAATAATATGATGTTGGTTTATGTATTTGAAACAGGTTGTTAGGTGCTAATACAATTAGGGTTAAATCGTTAGAAACTAGATTAATTTATTTTCTTTTGAAGTTTTGTTAACAGTCTACATTTTTCTTAATTTTTTCAAAAAATTATTCAAGTTACAAAAATATTTTAATTTATTATTTAAACTGTATTCTTTAAATCAGCCTACATAACGGTATAAAACATTTTCTTTTTGAACTTTAATTGTTGAAGTGTTGTATGATTGTTTAAAAAGGTCGGTTATCTCATTGAAACCAGGTTTTGAATAAAACAGCAACAAAGCTGCTCTTTTGTGTTACATTTTTATAAAATTTTAAAATGTGTTATTCCGATATTCGTAGAAGAAAAAAAATACTAAGATAACAAAGTTTCAAAATCGCCTTTTCTCCCTTTTCTATTTGTTCCCTGACTTACTAAAATCGCCCAAAAAGGGGTTAACGCCACCTTTGGGCAACCCTGTTTTATTCGGATATAGCAAGTATGACTAATTAGTTGTTATATATCAGGGTTTACCACTGTGGAAATACAATTGCTCTTATTATTGTCTATTTTAGTATAGTCGCATTCAGGTAAAGGGGCGAAAGGAACTAATTTAGTAATTCTAGGGTATGTGTAAAGTTTTAATTTTTAGTTTGCTATTTTAATAACAATATAAGTTTAATCCTAATTTAAACTTGCAGCAGTGGTAAATTGAGTTTGCAAATTTACCTGAAGTTTCACCGTGGTTTATTTTATTACTAAAGATTACAGTGATTTTAAAGGCCATCTATGTAAGTGTACCAAACAAAATCGTTGTTTGTTTTTAAAATGGGCTCTACGCTACTTTTTAAATGTTCTTCGATTTTGCAAGGCCACCTATGAAATATGAACCAAACTAATTCGTAGTTTGTCTTAAAAAATGGGCTCTACGCTACTTTTTAAAGGTTTTTTAGTTTTGTATGGCCAACTATGAGTATAAAAGATAGACCAATGTAAACGTTTTTTCACAAAGGAAACCTTGTGCTAAAAGACAAGTTTTTGGTTATTCGTATTCGTTTTGCGTTTTAGGTAAGGAATGGGTTTTTCTGCTAAGATCTCGCAATCGGGCTTAACATTTGTTTTAGTTTCGTCAGTTTTTGACGTCGCTTTCGTGACTCTGTTCGTAGACAAGGGTAATTCCTGTGGATTTGTCGAATTGAAAAATTAGAGGGCTGAAAGAAGAACTGTTGTCGATTTTTAACAGTGGACGAGGGTGTTTTTGGCTTGACTTGAATGGTTTGTTGGGCGGTAGCGGTATCTCGCTCGCTGTTTCGACCGAAGCAGATTTTTATGCTTAGTATTTGTGACGTCATAACTCGGCATGGTGTCAGCGTGTTTGGGTTTTGCTTCTCTAGCACAGGGTTGCCACTCGGTCAGGAAATCAGGAAAAATTAAAAAAAATGACAAAAGTCAGGAAAAAATGGGGGGTTTTGAAAAAAAGTCAGGAAATTTGAAAAATTTTTAAAAAAAGTCAGATTTTGTCAGTTTTAATTTACAAAATTCCTTGTTTTCCAAAGCCTTCAAATGGTAAAAACTAATTAAAAGTCTGTTAAAGTCAGAAAAAAATTCCAAAATTTTCTTAGAAATTTACAAAAATATTTACTTTTATTTCCAATGCCTTCACCTGGTATAAATTAGTAAAATATTCTTTATAAAACTGCAAAAATTTTCTATAAGCATATTGAACAAGTACCCTACTTGAACAAGCAGATTTTGTAAGCTTTTAGTATTGATGATCTTAAGCAAGGGCACTTCCATAGTGAAACTGTGATATATACACACAAGTTTATCTAGCATAATTTTAGAATCAAAGTGTTTTTTGTTAAAATAATTGAGTTTTTTATAACTAAACAGTTAGTTTAGTATTTTATGTAACAGGTTAATGTGTATACTTTACCTCTTTATAATTTTTTCAAAGTTGTTTAAAATTAAGTTATAAGAGAGGTATATGCCAAGATTAAGTTTACTTATTATTTGTATTTTTAGTAGAGTAACTTAAGTTTTTAAAGTAAATAAGAGTATATTTATTTGTTACAAATTTTATACTATTATTAGAGGAAATATTTTATACAACAGGTATATAGTTTACTTTTTATGTCTTTTTTTACAGTTACTTAAGTATATTCTTTTTTAATTGATTTTTAATTTAAGGATTTTATATTAAATAGTTTAGGTAGTATTTTATTAAACTTAGTGAAAAATTTATATAATTAAAACTGATTTAGAAAAGTCAGGAAAATTTTTGTAAAAAGTCAGGAAATTTTTCTCAGCTTGAGCAGCTACAGCTATTTTGGCTTTAAGTTTTTTGATCTATGATTTTTTTGCGGTTGTGAAGTTTTACTAACTTACTTTGTGGCAATTAAATTTCTCTGTTGAGAGGTTTCCTACTTGCGGTTGTGGCACTGGTCGCGTAAGTTCTCACAAATTCTGGTGTATGATTTACGTAAAAATAATTTTAGATTAATGAGATTTCTGTGTTCAAGTGCAGTTGAAGTGAAAAATATTAACGTATCTATAGAAGGTAATACATTAGACCAGTGGTCGGCACGCTGATCAAAATCTGTGTACACTAAAATGCAGAAAATTAAATTTGTGCACCCCGAGATCTTATTTTGAGAAGCGCCGCTAGTGGTGGAACTACGTAAACACTTTTACTAATGCGTTCTGATAAGGCAAAATTCCGATTAAATGACAATTCAAATTCTTTGAAAAATAATCAAGAGATTATATCTTAAAAATATGTAGTTTTGAAAACAAAAAAAATACGTTTGTAGGTCTTTTTAATATCTTTAGGTCTTTTTTTGCGAAGTTGTTATTTAATTTAATATATTCATTAACTACTAAAAATGACTATTTTTAAGCTTATTTCATCCATATCTCAAAAAGTTTTGCATAAGGAAAAGAAAACCTTGTAGATATTTAATTTATTAGACCTACATAGATATTATTTGTTCAAAATATGCACAACTATTAAAGTTAAGGTCCGTTGAATATCTTTCAAGAATTTGAATAGTCCAAATTTAATTTGTCGTGCACCCGAAAATCTTGAGGTTTTTTTTAATGAGATATGTCTTCATGGAACCCAAAAAGTTTTAACTTCAATTTAAAAAAGACAAAACTCAGTTTATATTTACATGCAAAACTTTTAATGACTAGTGCTGAAATTTATTGCTTGATACTAATTGTAATGAGCCTCTCTATTTAGTGTACCTTATTTCCACAAAGATGTTTAATTATACGGCTATGCCTGAAATACTTATTAATTGAACACATCTCTGCAGTCACTGCAAAATCCCTAGTACAGTATTTTTAAAATATTTTATTCAAAGTTAACTACATATACATGATATTAGACAAACGACAACAATAAAAACGAGTTAAAAACAGCTAAATTTAAAATAATGTACAGTATATCTTGTTGCTCTCCGTATAGCTGGTGCAGTTTCTTTCATAGATTGACTTTTTGCACTTTACCAAGTTCAGCGTTGTATATGTTTGTCACTTTGTTCTGGTACAAATAAAAACTTCAAATTTTACTATAAGTTTGTTACATATAACTATTATGTTTTTGGTTTTTAACCGAGCTTAGTAATTTAATTTAGATTTTGTCACTCTTTCAAGTAAAAAAAATCCTGATTGTCCATGAAACAATTTTGAAATTCTTTAATCTATTTAAAATAATGAAATATATATTTGTTTGGCCAAAACTAATAACAAATTAATAAAGCTTAAATGAATAAAATACCAATTAACTCAAAAATTAGTCAGTTGAAAAAATAGCCTAAGATTCAAAGGAAAAATCAAACTAGTCTGATTTTTTCATTTAAGGTTCAAACAAAAATGTGTCAGCATAACTAAAAAAAAATTACTTTGCCAAAGTTTTTCAAAATTTTAAAATAGCATAAGAGTTATCCAAAGTAGTTTGAGTGTGTTAAAATATAGTTTATCAAAAAAATAATGCCATTACTAATTTCTAATCTAGTTTAACCAATATCAAAAAAAAATATTTAACATAAAAAAATTGTGCTGATTTAACTTTTTAAAACTTTTTATTTATATGAAAAATACAAATAAACACCTTAAATAAATAATTTAAGATAGGTATTATACAGTAAATTAATGTCTTACTGTAAAAATTTGAAATTATTGATATTTTATATTTTTAGTTTAGCTTAGTTGAATAAAAGAAGTTGATAAAAATTATGGATAATTCAGTAAGTAAAAGATGTTAAAGGCAAAAAAAATTGAAGGACAATCAATAATTTGCAAAAAAAATGTTATCCTGTGTCATACTGTTATCCTGTGTCATACTGAGATATTCAAAGTTTTAAACTATCCAGGATTATTCTGATTGTGTGGCAAACTTGTTGATTACCTAAAATATCAAAGTTATAACAAACAGACAATATGAAACATTAATTCCAAGGTAAAAAAGGGTTGTTGATCAAAACCGGGCTCAAGCTCAGAAAAAAAATTCCAAACTAAAATGGGTATTTTTTTAAATCCTTACTAGTCTGAGTCTTGATAAAGTATCATAAAACCTTTAAACTATCTATATTTTTGCATATACATAATAAAAATACTGAAAACGATATCTATTAACAGTATTTTATTTCTTTCAAATTATTCAAGTAAAGTAAAACAACTGAAGAACTGTACAATATTTTGAAAAGTTTAAAAAATAAAACTATTTTTAAATTAGCAAATCAAAAACAGAAAAAACTAGCTTAATATTTCACAAATAATACATTTTTAATTGTTAATATAAAATTATAAATTATTAAAATACTAAACAATTTTTTTAGTCTGTTTTAAAAATGTTTGTTAAGCATAAAGTAAGTTTTACATTTTAAAAACACATAGTATAACTCTTCTAATGGAATTATTGAAATTGCTGCTTAATATATTTCATAAATAAAAGAACAAGCATTAGCAGTGTTGTTACGCTTTGAGTTAAAACACTATCCTGACCCTTAAATATAGAAATACTTATAGAACATCATATTTAAATATTAGATATAAAAAAAAAGCTAGCTTACTCATCAAAATTGCAATTTAAATAAAAAAAAAAACAGATAGTTGAAATTTAAACAAAATAATTTTATTTAATGAAATAAAAACCCATGGAATAAGACTCAAAAAAAAATTATTCTAGAATTTTGAAATATCTATACTGTCCTGAGTTGTACTAAGTGTGGGACTCTGGGTTTACTATCATTTCTACTGGCTATCATTTTTAACTCCAAAACTTCTACCCCGATCACTTCTAACCCGATCATTTCTAACCCGATCACTTCTAACCCGATCACTTCTAACCCGATCACTTCTAACCCGATCACTTCTAACCCGATCATTTCTAACCCGATCACTTCTAACCAGATCATATCTAACCGGATCACTTCTAACCCGATCACTTCTAACCCAATCACTTCTAACTCGATTACTTCTAACCCGATCACTTCTAACCCGTTTACTTCTAACCCGATCATTTCTAACCCGATCATTTCTAACCCGATCACTTCTAACCCGATCATTTCTAACCCGATCACTTCTAACCCGATCATTTCTAACAAGATCATTTCTAACCAGATAATTTCTAACCTGATCATTTCTAACCCGATCACTTCTAACCTGATCATATCTAACCCGATCATTTCTAACCCGATCTGACCCGACAATTATTAACCCGATCTGTATTAATATGATTGTTTATTATTGTTTTAAAACTAGAGTTTGTTTTAAAAACAAATTAATCTCAACAAAGTTATTTTTAATAATTTTTAGTTAGTTTTGTAAATTTTAATTAAATGTTCAGACATTGTTAAAATTTAATTTTAGATTTTCATTGCTGTTGGAAGTTTTTTATTCTACGCTTAATCTAGGCATCAAAGCTAAGCAACTTAAACTGAATAACACTTAACAAAGAGACGCGAATTTATATAACTTAAAATCAAAAACTATAGTATTATCTAATATTCATAGATTAACAGCAAAAAACATTTATACTTTAGTATAATACTAGTTGACTTATTTATGATTTGAAGGAAAAGGATTTTAAAACATTTGGTTTTAACTCCACAATAAGCAAGTTTAATATCAATTCTTTCATCGATCAGTGAGCTCCAATAAAACCAAACACAGTTGCACATTCTTTCAATTTAGAATTAAATTCCTATTTCTTTTCAACAAAAAAAAAATTCTCTTAAAAATTCAGCAGCACATATTGAGACGATTTAGTAAATTATTTCAACGATTTAGTGCAGCAATCAACAAAATAGTCTGAATTACGCACTTCTTCATTAAAAGAAGTTACATAGATACTTTTATAAAATTCTTTTAGAATATACTAGAATGTCAGAATTCAAAAAAACTACAAAAGTTCATGAATAAAACTTATTCTTGTTCAAATATCAATCGGATATACACATCCTGACTTTTAAAGTTAGGTTCTGTACATTTGTGCAACCGTTTGGTGTTTCATCGATTTTTTATCAATTGTTTTTGTTGCTTTACCAAAGCATAATTGATCCAATTTAAATAAAAATTATTGGAATTAAGGTACACACAATTGTCAAAAAAAAAAAATTAAAAGTGCATTGACTAACCACTAAATTTAAAGTCCAAAGCACATTAGGAATACAAGCTAAATAAATATCTATCGAAAATATTGAAAAACCTTATATTATTTGAAGAGGAAAGCCACTGCTAATAAAATCAAACTATAGAATGAACCAAATTCTACATGTAATATCAATGGTTTATAATGGTTTACTTTCGTGGTAATAATTATTTTAAAAAATTTCAAAAAATGGATTATTAATTAACTGTAGTTAATTAGTTTTAAAAAAGAATTAGGAAAAGTATAAGTCTTCTGTATTCTAAAGATTAAATATTAAGTTTTGATAGTCGTCAATGTAAGAAATATAATGAGTATTGCAGCGGTTAAAGACTATTATCTACTTTTTTTTTGAAGATATTCTATATTTTTTACAATTAATATACATTTTTTAAGTATGGAGACCAGATTGGCTAATTTAGGGCGAACTTATATGAAATACAACTTTTTAAGAATAATAATATCAGTATCTATGAAACTTGAAATAATACACTTAATAAAAATTTAGTTATCGTATTTAGTATGGTCGTTTCATTTAAAACTATCATTATAAATTTTTAAGTTCTTAAAACGAAAATGTATACTGTACAATAAGTGAAAAGTAGAGGTAGATGTTTTTAAACATTTTGAACCCTTCATTTACTAGAACTTAAATCTAATTTTCTTTCTTTTAGCCAATGGTAAGTTATATTTAGAGATTAAATAAAACGTATCATATAATAAACTTAAGTATAAAAGTTAAGTGCCGAAAACTTATTATTTTGATTTTTTTTTTTCAAAATATGATGTACATAGAGCAAAACGAACTTACATTTATCATGAAAATTTAAAAGTTTTCAAAATATAAAATTGCTAAAGCGGTTTCTCACTACTAATAATAGATGCTTCTTTAAAAAATTTCTTGATATCTTTTAAAAGTTATTGTTTCACAGATTTCAAAAAAAAACCAAAAACTTAAGATTATTTAACGATAATTAAATATGAAACATTAGCATAAGCATAGAAGCCAAATGTAGCTGAAACGCGGAAAATTCGTTAAAAAATGAGCTATTTTCCACAATAGCTGTTAGCTTAGCATAAACCTCTTTTAACCTAAATTTTTATTTTTGTGTCAGAACGGCCTTAAGGGGCGTCACGTAAACGTAAAGGGGAATCCCGTTGTACGAAACATTTTGAAAAATAATCTATTAAAGTTTTTAAACTGTAGTAACAATGCTTGTAACTACAAGTTGTAAGGTTTAAAGTAATAAATTTAAACTGTGACAAGTTAAAACATTATAAAAGAATCTAAAGGAACACTGCTCTTCAAATAAATTAAATTTGGAATATTTGAAAAATGCTCATGCTCATGACTTTTATAAATAAATCATCAGTATTAAAAAGCCAGTTTTTAGTATGTTTTAAAATTTCAACTAGTTATATATATTTTTTTCGTTTTTTCAGTTAGAAAATTAAATAATTTATTTAAATGTTAATTTAAACTTATTTAAACTTTTTTTTATTGTTTAACGAAAATAAGACGAAATAAGACTTTCAGCAAAATATTAAGCTTAGTAAGTTGTTTATGAAACATTGCCAAATCCTTAATTACACTGAAAATACACATTTTTAAATTTACAAAGTGTTCAATTTAATGTTAAAAAACAAAATAGAGGAGGGTGGAGTAAATCTGAAGGTTGTCTACCATAAAAAATTAAAATATCCTAGAAATAAAATAATAAATCGTGATTATAGTCTGAAGATACTTAAAGATTTTTATCAAAAAGTTTTCTTTTTAGTTTAATTTTTATATTCTATTTTATATATTTGAATGTTATAATGAATTTTTAAATGACTTGATTAAATTTCAAACTTTATGATTTCATTCAAGTAATATAGTTTATAACCAACACATTACTATATTGAAATTACTATTTATTCAAACACAAGTTATCATTTTTTCAAAAACAAAAATAAGGTTTAAAACTTTTTTTTAGTTTTTAGAGACGTCTCTTTGACTTAATTTTTGCACATTTTTGCTGGTCACTCTTTACTTAAAAAAAACAACAGATTGAGTCTTAATGAAATGTATAAATAAAATTTCTTGAAACAACCTATGTGCAAGTTTTTATTTAATAATGTCTTGCATTATTAAAGTCTAGGACTGTTTGTATAGTAGCCATATACAAAGTAGCCTACAAATGTGCATAATTGTGTTAACCATTAAAATAATAAAATTGGTTAACCTGTGTTATTAAATTAGTCCAGTTTTATAAGCTAAACCTTATTAAAAATATCTTTAAAGACTCTCCTTTTGTAACAACTAAATATTTTAACTGTATACTTACTTATTAATTATCTAAGAATTTTCTAAAAGACTTTAGACTAGTAAAAAACATTTTACCTATTATTTTAGAACTTAACAGTTATATAATGTTTTCTTTTTAATATTTAACACTTTATTTACTCTTTTTAGCTCTTCGTTGATTTCTTAAATAAGTTCTTCTGTTATTTGATAAATATTTTTGTTTCAATTTTGGTTTTCATAAATTATGTTTGTCAAGAATTCTAGAAATTATGATTTTATAACTTAAGTTTAGAAGTGTACAAATTTTTCTAAAAACAGCTGTGTTTAAATCAAAACTAAACAATGTCTTTTATTCACTAAAAAAAATTAACAAAGTATTATGTAAAATAATCCTAAAAAAAAATAAGCTTTGTGTAATAAGTATAATAAGTATAACAAAAAATAGTTAAATAATTGATCTTGACCATCTAATTGTTATAAAAAAGAATCATTAAGAACAGTTTTAATAAAATATTCATTAAAAAAATTTGCTGGATTTGCTTCATAAAAAAGTTTTCCGCTCACATTTTCATATCCTACAATATATGAGCAAAAAAAAAATTATGGCTTTTAAAGCATTCAAATAGTCAATGAAAATGTACATTAATTTTTGTGGTGGACTTTAGATAAAATGATTGTGCTAAGAATTAATGCTTCAGTTTTAAAATTTTTTTGTTTCATGTAGAAATTTAACATCAGTAGATTAGTTTTTTTATAGTATCATCCATAAAGTCTATACTAAGATTTTTTATACAGCCAAAAACTGTTTCAATTAACTTTTAAGATATATTCAGTTAAAAGTTTCAGATACATACTGTGTGTGGCACTCTTAGGCTAGTATGAACTTTTTTTGTAATCTCATGCTAGTGTTAATATCCTTTAAGTATTTCATACCAGTTTTTATGCCTTAATTATTTCTTATTTCTTACAAATATTGATTTTTTTAATTCTTCTGTAATTATTTAGGTATCTTTTTGTATTTAAACTTAATTAGTTTTATTTTCATTCAAAAATTTTCTAACAAAAATGTTTTGTTTCTATTGTGTTCTAAACTCAAACTAGTCTGAAGTAACACAGGCTGACTGTTTTGCCTCAAAGAGTGGCAATTCTGATTATTATTAACTCAGCTAAATTATGATTACTTCAGCTTAGCAGTTAGAATAGTTAAAAGCAAAGTATACATTTGTAAGTTGTTTAAAAAGTAGGAAAAACATATATCTAACTAACTAATGAATTTTTATTAAGTATTAATTAAAATTTAATAATTAATATTTATTTTAATACCTCATTACTAACAAAACAATGTTTTACTCCTATATTTGCATATAGGAGATCCTCAGTTGTTGTTAACAAATCTGAAAAAAAATTTGAACAAATAAATGGAAGTAAAATAAAACTAAAAACAAAATATTGAAATAGGCGTTTAAGTCAAGAACTTTAAATTGATTAATTTAAAAAAAGTAACAATATTACAAAAAAAATAAGTACAATTTGGATTTCCAATATTTATTTAATCCAAAATACTAAAAAATTATTATTTGTTATTCTATGATAGTTAACTTTATAACAGCCTCTTTTATATAAAGCACTAAAACATTTATTTGTCACAGCTGGTTAAAAATGATAACTGTCAAAATTGAAGCACCTACTGAAAGAATAAACAAAAATACACTTCTAAACGGAAATCTGTTCCTGAGTTTAAAGGTAAAGTAGTTGATTATTGCTTTACATAAATAAGACTTATCTATTAAATACAGAATATGATTTTACTAATAGACTGGATTATGCCTGATGTTTCTAATTTATACCACGTAAGGTGTAGACATTTTAAGAAGAGATTAAAAGCGAAATGCTCAAGTCTTAAATACCATACTAATACTAGCCAACATTTGAAAAAAGTTAGTTTTAACTAATCATCCTCCCAAAAATTTTGAATAACAATTAAAAACATATTAAGGGCATAGGGATGTAGATCACCACTTTTACAATTTAGTCTTATAACATTGAATTTTAACTAAGCTCCAAGTTGCTTTTTTACAAGTTTAAAAAAAACAAATTACTTTTTGAGATATAGCAGGTCATATTGGACAGCAATAATAGGTTCCTTTTGGGAGAGGCAAACTAAAACAGCAAAAAAAGACTACTTCACTAAAAATCTATCCTCTACGTTTTTCGAAATAAATGCCACAAACTTTTAGAATATGCTCCTTGCAATTTTCAAAAAAATGTGTTGGAAGAGAATTTAAACAAATAAAAATAAATAATTTGGGACAAAAAAACAAAAAAAAAAAACTGTTTGTTTTTTGTTTATTTTTTTATAATTTTATTTTTTTTATTTTAAAAACATTCTTTCTGACAAAGTTTTAAAGTACTTTAAACAACATATCCTGAAAGTTTGAGGTATTTATCTCAAAAAACGTAGGAGAATATAGATTTTTAGTGAAGTAGTCTTTTTTTGCTGTTTTAGTTTGCCCCTCCAAAAAGGAACCTATTGTTGCCTCCCACTTTGACCTGATATATCTCAAAAATCGTTTTTTATTATTAAAATCAGTAAAAACCATCTTGTAGCTTAAAAACTCAATAAAATAAGATCAAAATGTGAAAAAAGTGTTTAACTCCCTATGCCCTTGATACTTTTATTAAAGTTTGTTTGCATTTCTTGACTTTAAATATAACTAAATTAATTTTCATACTGCTCTAGTATTAGCATGTAGTTATCATAGATATTCATGATTACAGCTTCAGTAACAGGTTTAATTCATTATTTGTTCATAAATGGGCTAGATTATGCATGCTTGTTTTCTAAAATATTATCATTTTGTATAAACTTTACCTGAACACTGTAAACTGAAAACGGGTTAAAGCTGCCATTGGTTATAATAAAATAATTTTGCTGAAAAAAAAATTGTACAAAGTGTTTTACATAGTTTAAAAAAGTTTGATTTTTTATTTTAAAATTGGTTTTGTCGTTTTTCTGCTTGAAGTATTTAAGAAGAGTTCGTAAGTTTAAATCTAACTAGTTTTTGCCTATACAATTTGTAAACTACTCCAAATTCTTAATAGTTTTGACAAAGTTTTCTTGCAGAATGTTAGAGAAAAATTTCTGTAAGACTAATTTAGAGAAACTTTTTTAGCATATTTCTTAAACTTTGTTGAAATAGTAATGGAAAACACAATAAGTTATTTAAAAACTTAAAATTTTTAACTTAATTTTTTTTATTTGATATTTTTTCAAAAAAAAATAGTGCAAGTAGGCATCAGGATGTTGCTTGTATAAACCTAAAATTAGTTAATTTCCTAATGATTGTTTTATTTTGTAAATTGTATATAGAATTTTTTTCGTATTTGCTAAAACATAAAAAAATGAAGATATTTCAAAGTCAAGCAGTTGAAATATTCTTTTTTAGAAATACTTTGTAGTATATTACCATAAATCATCAATGAAATTTTCAAAAGATTATAAGTTTTAAATTGAGAAAAAAAATATATTTTTTTTTCAATTTTTCAAAGAATTCTGACATTTTTTAACACTAAACCAAAGAAATCAAAAAACCTAAAAAAATTTTATATAAAAGCTTCTAAGGTATTTTTTAGCAGTTTATGTTGGCCTTAATTTTGATAAAAATTTTAGGTTTTTTCAATTTATTTTTTTTTTTTAAGGAAAAATTTGCTACATTTAAGCTTACATAATTTAATTTTATTCACAGGCCACAAATGAGATATTTATATAACAATACTTTTATAATATTTTTTACTGAGAGATTGTTTCTTTCAAAGTAATCAAGTCCACAGTTTTCATTTAATAAAAATGTTTAATATTGAAGAATAATATACTACACGTACATTTTTTTGCATATAAAAGCAATTTAAATCTAATTAAATTATATTCGAACATTTTATAAATATGATAAAAGTATTATCAGTAAATATACAGTTATTTCTAGTAATGTGTTAAGTTTGATAAAGTGTATTTGTATCAAAGTTCTTTTTTATTTTTGTTTAATTTTTTAATTGAAATATTTGTACAAATTGATTAATTTTTAATGTTGTATACTTGAATAAATATATAGCTGTCTACTTTTAATGATATTTTTTGTTTAGTATTAAATGTGTTTGTTCTAGTTCAACCTATTTAAAAAAACTTTTTTGACTTAACAGGAATTCATACCACTTGAAGCACTGATTATAGTAAAGCCAACCACAAAAAGTTAGTTAAGATTTCGAGAGAATTTTTCAATTTGATAGTGCCTATCAAAGTTGTAAAACAAGTAGTATTTTAATTGTCCTAGGAGCACTCATCTCTATAAGTTAGTTTTTGTTTTAATATTTTATTTATTCTAAATAACTCATCAGTGTTTGTAATTTATCTATTTATTTACTTTTAGACCATCTTCCCTAATTAAAAAGATACTTTGGTCTTTAAGTTAGTTTGAAAAAAAAACTTTTTTTTCCTTTCTAAAGTTTTTTTTCAACTTAAATAAAAGTATGATTCCAATTTTTCCCTTTCATAATATCTATATTGTTTTTCTAACCCTTCGTTTTAAAATGTATAATAATATTATATTTAACTACAATGGATTTTCAAATACTTTAAAAATTATTTTTGAGTGGTACACTAACTATAAAAAAACATTTTTAGAATAAGAATAAAAGTAAAATAAAAAAATATTTTTAGTAAAAGCTTAATATATTTGATTTGTATTTTAGTTATTTGTAAAAAATATATAAACAGTAAAAATTTGTTAATCAAACAATTGCTTTCGTTAGTTTTTCTTTAATCTAAATTAAAAGCTTGATTATTGGAATTATTTATAAAACTAGTTTAAAATACAAGCGTTTAAAACTGTTATCTTTCTTACTTAAAAAAAGTAAATTAAAAAGTTATCATTTGTTTTAAATTGTTTTATATTAAATTTAAAACAAACATAACTCAACTTTTCTAAAACAAAAGTATTCCGTATATACTTTACCATAGCTTTACAAAATTATGGATAAAAGTATAATAATTTTTGTTTAATAAAAGCTTAAATAACTTTTAGCTTATTTTGTATTTACCATAAAAAAAGATTGAACATTACGTTTAGAGCTAATCTTACTCTAAAATGACTTTATTTTTTTAAGTTACTTATTTTTTAATTGAAAACTAAATTAAACAAAAAACATAATTTAAAAGCAGTTATTATTGGTAATTTTTAGTGTTTACAAGCTAATAAGTAGTATAAAAAAGTGCATTTTAAATTAAGAATATATAAAAAATTATCGATTATAAATTGATATGTTAGCTTTCAGTTTAATTTTAAAGTAAAGCTGTTAAATTATTGGAGTGTCTAAACCGAGCTATTTTAAGATAATAGTTTCTTACATTTCAGATAAAAACGCTTATATTACATTTTATTTTAATTAAAGGATAAAATAGCTTTTAAAAACTTTCTTACAACAAAGTTAAACGAATTTAAGACGTAAGTAATGAAAATAAAAATTATGCGCAAAAAAGCAAAAATAATTAAAAACATCGACCGGAAGTTTTGTTAAGGGGTGCGAAGAATTAAAAAACATCTCTAAATTAAAAACTCGTCGAGATACAACGACATCTTTGTTATGACGTCAGAAAAACTCGGTGACGTCTACATTGAGGAAATCATAATTAGGTGGGTCGGTTGCGTTGTGAAAATATATTTCAATGATGCTGTTAAAACAGTGTTTATACTTGTAACAATTGAAACAATTATAAAAGTATAATTTTAGAGGCTTTGTTGTTAAAGTTTTAGTCGGCTTTTTTTAGTAAGTTTGTTATTGTATTTAGTTTAAACACTATGAAAAATATTACCTTGGTAAAAATCTGGGCTGTTTATGCAATGTTTTTCTTACTTTACTTTCCTATGAAAATAAATACTAAAAGTATTTTAATATTCATCTATTTTGATGCTTATACTTTTCTGTAAATATCAGTTTATTTATGTTGTTGTAATTTTTTTACTGAACTAATTTGAAAAAGCTTTGACTCAACCACCATTAAGCAACTGGTTCCATTTTAAGTGTTGTTGAACTACTACGTAATAAAGCATTGATTACCTCATATATTGCGAAAATTTTTATACTAGTTAGTTTTTAATGACAAAAATAGTACTTGGTTAAAAAATCATATCGTACCAGGTCCACAACGCAATGGCGATGGAAAAAATGGGCTTGAAAATCAGTTGCTAGCATAGTCACTAGGTTTCAATCAGCAAACCACAAAATTTTCCGAGCGTTATATTTTAGGCTATGACGATCGAAGTACAGGAACAGAGCAACCGTTATTTTGGAATATTTTATTTCCATCTGCGGAAGATTTGACTGTCTAACAACAGTGACATTTTGTGTTACGTATATTTTCTGCATTATTATAATATTATCACTTGATCACTTCGTATCTTCCGTAAGTTTTATTTTATAATTTTGTTTAGCTCGATTTCCCAAACTGGGCGATATAGCTATTATCAAAAAAGTTATTTCGCCGCTACCTAAGATTCTAATTTATATCATCCAAATTTACGGGTTGTTTAAGACAGTGCTTCTGAAATGGGGTTCCGCGGAACCCTAGGGTTCCGCGACGCCTCTCAGGGGTTCCGCAAAGCCTTTCGAAATTAAAAAGAAAGAAAAAAAACATAAATCATATAACTTCAAAAACAATGGAACACATAAAATGGAAAACATATATAATTATAGCATTCATTGATCTGCTTAGTGTCTATCTAGCGGTGGGACTTTTAATGGGTATTCATTATTAATAGGTGTCCTGGTTGCCCAATTTTTTTGAGTTTCTATTTTTAGTGAAGTCATGAAAATACTGATATTATCACTAAAGCAAACAATGTAGGAGCAATCAAAAAAAATTATAAATGTTTACACAACAAAACTAAATCACAAATCTTTTTTAGAAACTTATTTCTGGTATATTATATTGTTCCAAATGCTGTAAAAATGTTTAAAAAGATGTCTATTACCTTGATTTAAAATTTAATATGTATAAAAGCTTACTTTTTACTTAAAAAATGCTACTATACTTTTAAAAAAATCTGGCCAGGCCTATAAAATTTTAACAGAAACTGAATTTTAAATAGTTTTTTTAAACTTACATGATAAAAAATGATACTCTATTTTTTAAAAGTTCTAGCCAGGTCTTTAAAATTTTAACAGAAATTGAATTTGAAACAATTTTTTAAATTTACATGATAAAAATGTTTAAATGTCTGTGTGTTAGCAAAGTTTTAAAGTTTGTTATTTAAGTAATTGCTTTTTCTGTTTAATTATTATAACTCGATGATATTTTTTTTGATTATCATTTATAAAAAAACTTCTGTTGAAGTAATAAAATGTATCGAAAATTATTTCCTCAGCAAGGGTTTAGAGTGGAATAAATGTGTCGGCATTTGTACTGACGGTGCAGCGTCTATGACTGGGTCCAAAAATGGTGTAGTGAGGAAAATGAAGGATAAAGCAGTTGAAGCTAAATAAATACATTTTTTTTTACATATAGAAATTTTGGCAACAAAACATCTTCCTTCTTGTTTACAAGAAGTTCTCTCAGCGTCGTTAATTTTATAAAGAAAAGTGACACAAAGGCCGGATGTCTCAAAGACCTATAAGAAAGTTTAGATGCTGACCATCTGCGACTTCTTTATCACAACGAAGATCGCTGGCTGTCGAAGAGGCGGACACTGGTTCGTCTTGTTGAATTAAAGAAGCAGATGTTCATCTTTCTTAAAGATTAAGGCTCAGAATTAGTGAAGTTCTTTGAAGATAATGTTTTTTTGGCCAGGCTAGCTTATCTCACCGATATTTTCGAAGAATTGAACGCTTTGAACTTAAGCATGCAAGGGAAGCAAAATTCCATTTTTGCCATGACAGACAAGAATGAGGCTTTAAAAAATAGAAATAATTTTTGGAAGAAAAAGGTTAGCAATGGTAATTTTGCGATGTTTCACCGGTTTGATGAGGCCCAAGAAAAATGCATAGAATTCAACTTCTCTCACGAAATATACAACCCCCTTGATCTTTTGTCTATAAGGTTTCAACATTATTTTCCTGAAGATGTTCGCATCGGAAATTTATGGATTTTGAATCCTTTTATGTGTGATATTGCTTCAGAAGAAGTGAATCTTCCTACAAATACAGAAAACGAATTGCTGCAACTATCTGAATATAGAAATTTAAAATTGAGTTTCAAAGGGAAGGAGCTTTTAGATTTTTGGATATGTGCAATTTCAGAGTACCCCGTCTTAGCAAAGCGTGCAATAAAATTTCGTTTATCATTCATCTTTGCGAGTCCGGCTTTTTGCATGTAAGAAACATTAAAACATAGCAAAGGAACTGTATGCTGACTCCAACCTTATCTGCCTGTCTCCGTCTCAGTCTATCCGAAATCCAGCAGCGCATTGTCATGCTTGTTGCTAAGAGACAAGTTCAAGTTTCGCACTAAATATTTTTTATTTATTTTTCGTTAAGCATCTTACCCGTTTATTACGGTAATCTGTGAACTTGATTAGGTGTATGTTCATTTCGTTGTTGTTTGTAGCTCTAATTTTGTTTTTATTATGCAAGAAAAAGATTTTTATGACGTTGCGATTAATCATGTTTGTTTTCGTTTATTTATTATAGAATCATTAAATACCTATTGCCTCTGGCGCACTTTGAGTTTGACTCGGCTTAATACTATTACAATTGGTATGATTTCTAACAATGATATAGTTTTGCTAAAAAAATCGTTTTTCACTGAAATTCTTTTGCTTTTGCAGGAAATATTATATTAAACATTTTATGTAAAATTAAATTAGGGGTTCCACGGAAAAGTTGAACTTTGGAAAAGGGTTCCGCCACTAGAAAAAGGTTCAGAAGCACTGGTTTAAGATATCTAAATGCAAGTTAATTTTGAGCTTATTTTATAAGTACCCTGAAGTATGTTCATTATATATTCATTATAGAAAAGTATGATATAAGATATACAAGTTTAAACTAGCACACATAACTAAACTTATAAATTAAATAATACCGCAGATTGGTGCAAAAGTTTACTAACAGGAATAAAACAACATATACTAATTATAAATAAAAAATCAAAACTCAGATAATTTGTCAATTGACTTAGTATAACAAAACTTTTTGATAACTGAGCTACAATTAACTCATTAACTTGTCGAATCTAAACACACGAGACTTTTTTTGATAGTAAAATGATAAAGGAAAAAATGTAGTTACCTTGAAACATAATATGATAACCAAATAAAAAATAATATTTGAGCATAAATAAATTTTGACGTCATAATATTAACAATCAGGCGTTTTCAAATACTTTTCTGCATACGGGACATGTGTTGTGGTTAGCAAGCCAACCTTCTACGCACTGCTGGCAAAACTTGTGTTTGCAATCTAGCTGCATCAAATTCTTGCCAACTTCGAATTCCTCCATGCAGACTACACACTGATCATCAGCCAATGACTCGTCAGCTTCGTATTTGCGAAATTTCTGGATTCTTTCAGCAGTAAGACCCTTATGAAGCTTTTTCCTTACAATTAAAATTACCTGTTGCAATAACACGTGTTGTTCACGTACATACTTTTCAATTTCATTAAGGTCTTTTCTCTCTTGAACAAGCCTTGCCTTCTTTTCTTCCTTTCTTTTCCTTCCTTCTTCAGCTGTTTTCTGATCTTCTTTAGCTTCTTTTAAACGTGTGTTTTCTTCTTTACTTCCCAGGATTACTGCACCCAAGTAAATGCAAATTTCGTCAGCCTTCTTCAAAACATGATCAAGCACTTGTAAATTTTGACTGATTATTTTACGACTCTCTTCAATCCGCTTAAACCAGGACTCCTTCTCATTGTTTATCTGTTCTTCAAAATCATCCAAGTCACTTATTTCGGTCAGTGCTTGCAGGAGTTGATGCCAATCCTGGTAAACTATTTGAAAAATGAACATCTTGTCCGCTAAAGGAATCTGCAATGATTATAAAGTTTATTGAATCATATTAGGCTAACTTTTTGAAAATGTTTTTAATATTTTACACTGGAGAGTATCATAAACTTTATAAAATTTAACAAACTTATGTTGAATGTATTACTGGTCATGAAGTTTAGAACATTTTTAAGTGTTTACTGTACAGAAAAAACAACTATTCAAACCCAAAGAAATTTTGTAATACATATTAACAGTTTTTGGATAAAAATATTTAGCAAACAAACCATTTGTGAAACAAAAGATTCCTCTTCACTATTGCCAATATTGTCCATGCTTTTTTGTATAACTATGACTAACTTTTATAAGCTGTAAAAACTGTATTTGTGAAATAAGGTTCAAATCAAAACGAATTTGACAAAACGTTTTACTGAAAAAATAGTCAAAAAAATACTATAAATACTTTAATTCCATTGACTTTCTTTACAATTAGAAACAAAAATGATCGATACGTTAAGAATAAATATTATAGCAAAAAATAAACTTTTAAATCTTTTTTTTATATAAACTTTATATAACATCTTTTTAAAAAATTAAAACTAAAAGTAGGAAAAATTATTCGGTTTACATGAGATATACTTCATAAAATATCTAAAGCTAAGATAATAAAAAGGTTTAAATTTCTTTCCTAACTTAAATGCAGCTGTAATTAAATTTGTTTCAACTAATAATTTCTTGAATTAACAGTTTAAGAGCTTATGAAGAACAAATTATTACATTTTACAAGCTTTGAATAAAATATATCATGGTATTTATCAAAAAAATTTTCATAAACATTTGATATATTAAAAGCTTAATTCATTTATGACTGGTAAGTTTTCTAAATACGGTCGTATTATGAGTTTTATTACAGACTTAAACTTATGCAATTTTCTCAAGCTTTATATTAAGATAAATTGGTTTATTGATGACTACTAAAGTAATTAAGTTCCATTATTTACCTTTTCTATTTAGAATGATAAAACGAGTTATACTATACTATTCAAGGTAATAAAAGACTTGCATGTAAGATAGAGCTTATTAATAACAACATTAAACTTATTAACACTCATTACATAAAAAAAAATACAATAAATTTTAACCAACCAATATATAATGCTTTCTTTAGGTGTATTGAATAACGTTTTATCGCAAAAACACTAAAGAACTACTCTGATAATAAAATCAAAACTATTTTCTATTATCCTAATTTTAACGTATATTTTAAGAACTTCAAAAATATATTTTACTTTTTATACTTTCAATCGAATAATCTTTGATACTTTCTTAATTTAGAGTAAAACTTTAAGAGTAGTTACAAAAAAAGAAAAATGTTATAACAATATTTATAACAAACTGGGAAAAACTTATTTAAAACACAAAAATATGGGTGCTTAATAGCCAGCCAATTCAGTTTCGGCTGCCGGTACTGCGTATAAAGTTCACGTGCCGATGGAATTACCATCTCCGTCTGATTAGACGACCAAGCCTTACAAGATTTACTAATTTACAATTTAATACACATCGGGCTAACAAGATTGCTAGTAGCTGATCGCTTTCAATAAACTTGCGTAGTCGTCCTCACACAGAACGACCACTGGCACTCGAACTAGGGAAGCAGGACCGGCAGTAAAAGAACCGAACCGCTAGGCAATACTGGCGCCCGCCTGTCTTCTCTAATTACGGTATATAAACCATTAAGTTTTGTTTATTGTTTACGTAAAAATATAAAAGACATAATTAGGAAAAAGCTGGTTAAAATAGAAAAAATATTTTAGGGGTATTCGTGAATTGTAATGTACACTGCAATGTGTTAAACTACGTTAAAACTAGTTATTCTTTTTAGGTTACTTTTAAAATGGCTGTAACAAAACTATATTAGTATACATTACTATTTTGATTTAATAGTAATTAGACTTTTTTAAGTTTGGAAAATTTTTGAATTTTTACTTAAGTGGTAGTTTTGTAAACTTTAGCTGGTTTGTAACCAGTTTAAGAAATAAATTAACTTGTTATTAACCGCCTGAATTTTAAAAGATTGATTAAAAGCTACTGAATTGAATTAAAATAAAGGATTACGAACTTAATGTTGCAAGAAAATTCTTAGAAAATTAAGTTTCTCCAAAAAGCGTTCTATAATCATTATTAGTTTCAAAAAATAAAATACTGAATAAATACAGTCACAGGAAGTATAAAATTAAAAAATTCTGAATACTTCAAACACGTTTCTTTATTTTAATTTAAAAAGTTATGCTTATGTATTTTTTAGAAGTACACTCAAAGCCTCAATGGCAAGTGTTAGTCAAAGGATTTTATTAATAAAAACATATTTTTAAAGTTATCTAGCTGTACAATAGAGCTGTTTAATGGTTGGCTGAAATCTTAAACTAGACATTACGAAAAACTAAAAAATTATTTAGTGTAATTAATGGAATTTTCAAAGAAGTTTTGTTGAAAGCGTCATAAATTTTTTCTATATTTTTAGACCGGGCCCTATGAAAAAGGTTTGGATGACCCTGCATTAACTCTTAAATAAATGTTAACTAGGTAGCTATATAGCCTTTATTACTTCAAATGGTTAAAATACTTGAATTATGTACGAAACAGAATATTTTTTCCTTCATAAATTATTCTAGTAATGGTATTACAAAAAAAAAGAATATTTTTTGTGTTTCAAAAATTAAAATATTATACTTATAAAGTAGTCTTATAAGAAAAAAGTTTCAAACTTATATAGTTTAGTTTTTTAAAGCAGTACAAAATTTAAAAATATTCTGCTATATTCAGGAACAATTAAAGTATTTTTTCTTACTGTGCTTAACATAAGGAAATCTTAAATATGAATCTTTAAAAAAAAAAGAATTTTTAAGTTTATTTTACATATGTAAAATTTCTAGACAATTATTATTTTATCGATACGTTTTAATCATGTATTTGTCGTCAAATTAAATTTACATTATCAGCTTGATAGCACGTTCCACAAAAATAATAGAAACACGTGAGTTAACCTTTGATTAAGTCTGGAGAAATTGAAGCTCATAACTCTGTATAGCTCAAAGCAGTATAAAAAAAATATGTATGAATTATTATTCTATAATAATAAAAGTCTTAACTTTAATGAATAGAAAAGAAGTTATCTCAATCCTTTTTGTTGTTTACGTTTATTATTTTAACAATTTTATAGTTTCATAAAAACAGGTAATAAACAAAGTTATATCTACGTGAAATATTCTCAATTATACATCTTCAATTATGTTTTGATAAATTATAATTTTGATAGTGTACTAGAACCTTTAGTAATTTTATCCTAGTTACTTGCAAAGTAAATTATTTTAATACATAAATTGTTGTTTTGGAAGTAAAAAAAAGCTCTGTTCAACAATCAAGAGTATATTTAATTTAGAGCTAATTTGATTTTAGTTCAGTATTGAATTCAGATAAATAAATAACACTTTGTTTTGTACGTTTCCATGTATTTTATATCAAACTTTTTAGTTTTTGATAATAATTTTTTTTTTGTAAAAATTTATAATAAAATTCTTTTGAAACCTTTAGATTCCTTTTTTTGCTAAAATCTTATTAATTAGTTATTAAAATCAGTTGAAAAACAAGCTTGTAAGATATTTTTAGTAAAAATCTAATAAATTTAACAATAAGAATTTTATATCAGCTTTTTGATGTTAAAAGATGCTTTTTACGTATTTGATTCACTTGGTTACCAGACTTACAAACAATTTATCTAAACTGAAAAAAATTAGCAGTTTAATAGAGGTAAATTTTAAGAATTAAAATTACAAGTTTGAGAGTAGTTATTCAATAATATGAAGTAGTCTGTTTTTTAAAGTAGAATTTAGGTAAAAATAAAATTAGAGTAACCGTTATGGTTTTGTTAAATGGGTTTTTAGTAAAGTATTGTTTGTTTTTGCTAAAAACTGCGTAAAATATTTGAAAAAACAAACTATCATTTAATTAAAAAAACAGGAAACAAGTTTTGAGTATTTTAATTTACTTTAGTTATACTGTACTAAAAACATTATAAAAAAAATACTTTACACAGTTATACAAAAACATTAGTTTTAAAAATCAAGCAAGTTTTAAAATTTATAATTTTTAATAGGATATAAATGATAATGAATACTAACTTATCATTTTTTTTTAATTATCGCAGTCACAACTGCAAAAGCGACGACTTTTCACTCAGAATCAGAAAACCATTGCCGACTTCACACCACTACTGAACTCAATTGCGATGGCGACGCTCCAACCACCTCGATTTAACCATGAAAACATACCCCTTGCTGTTGGAAAGGCCGGTCCAAAAGGGAAGCCTGGACAGAAAGGGGAGCCTCGGACAAGCTGCACTACCGAAGACTGTCTTGCTAAATCTGCCGAGTATGACGAGTTGTTTAAACAAATAACAAGTTGTTTAGTCGAAGAAATAAAATACGCAAACCACAACGCTTCGTCTAAATACGTCACAACGAAGCTGTGACGTATGAGTGTGTTTTCGGTTACTTTACTGAGAGCGTCATAACAAGAAAGTACTAGTTTGGCAGGCTTATCCCCTCCTTCGCTCTTTACCCGTTCGTTTGCGACCAAGGTTGCTTGGTAAGCGGTGTAGACCACGCTTCTACGGACGCCCTAAAGAGAGCCCACGTGAAATCTAACGACTCGATCAATTACTCGTGCGACGCCGGCTACACGACGAGCGATATCGTTGAAAGAACTTGCCGAGGCTGCGAAATTGCTCCATCTTTTGAAGAAGAGCCTCTCGTTTGCCAGGCCGACTGCACTTCCGTCGACCAAAACTTCGACAGAGGCACAGTACAGTTGCCGCTGGTCCACGGGAAAAAAGCGGTGATTACTTGCGACCCAGGCTACATGCCAGTTAACACACGAAATGTCTACTGTCGAGACGGTTTTTTTAATTTAACTGATGTCTTTTGCAAGAAGCCCACTTATCACTTTGTCACCAAAAAGCTGTCGTGGTTGAAATCTCAGGAGTTTTGCGCTGAAATGTACCGAGGAAACTTGGCCAGCTACGGGCTCGAAACTCTGGCCGCCAGAAAACAGTTTGCTGATCGATTCAACACTAACGAAGACTTTGCCATAGGCGTACGTAGGGTGAAGGGAGCTTGGGTTAGGGTGGACGGATCTGCTCTTCCTTTGACCTTCGAGTATGTTTGGTATCCATCTCACGGTAACAGGAACACCGACTAAATGAGAGTCAGAGGAGTCCACAATTCTTATATCGAACGGCTCGGAATGATCTGGGACCACGATGAAGGACTTCTGCGTGCGTTCGTTTGCGAAAACTAAAAGTGCTGTATATAAAAATATTTTTCATTAATGTACGTGCTGTTTTTGCTTAAACATATATTTCAAATTTATCGATTATATAAAAATTGTTTATTTGGTTAGCTCATTTATACATAAGCCTTTATGTATACTAAAAAAGTGTTTTAAGTATGTTTTAACTAAATTAATTTTTCGAATTTAAATCCTGTCTTTTAAAGAAAAAAACTATTTAGAAAATAAAAAACGTTTTTCTATTGATTTTTGAAAATATTGAACTTTAGCTATGAGGATATTTATTCTCTTGTAAAACTTTAATACTTTAGAACTTATTTTAATATTATCAATTTTTAAATTTTTAGTATTAGTAATTACCATTATAAATTTATAAAAGCACTGATTAACTTCTACAAGCTAGTATGTTTCATATAAAAACAAAACTACTTCATAATCCTTTTACCCTTATCTTACAACACATTTTAACAACACTTTTTTGTTATGCTACAACAACTACTTAGTTTTGGTATTAAAACTTTATGTAATAAAAAAAATCTTAATATCTTTCTTTTATTACTTAAAGTATGTATACTATTGTATAAATTATATTCTCTAAGTACAAAAAAAGCATAATTATATTTAGATATTAGCCATTACTACTTAATAACATTAAGGTATGATTCAACTACACTTTTTTTTCAAATAAAACGTACAAAAAATTTTTTGTTGTAAGCTAGAATTAAAATTTATGTTGTTTTAATACTTAATTGATTACTTTAACATTTTCTAAGATACTTGTTCGTTCTAAAATTCATGTTAAATGAAAAAAAAAAAAAAAATTATTCATGTTTAATGTAATTTTTGTTGACATTTGATTGCACTTAAATTTATATTTTAAGTAAAATTATTGTCTGCTGTAAACATTTCTTAGTTGTCATTATAAGAAGTGTTTCTATTTTACTTCTTTTTACAAAAGAAAAACACATTGTTTAAACAAATAACTAACAAACAGCTTGAATTTTAGTAAGTATAATAAAGTTAGCTTGTACAAAATCACTGTTTTAATCAGTGACTACTTAAAAGAAAGGTTTTTTTTTCCTAATTTTTACTTAATCATTAAAGAAAAGGTACTTTGTTAGTTTATTTAGAATAAAACAAAAATGCTTTAACTTTTCCATACAATTAGGTTAATTTAAAAACTCCTGTTAATATAAATTAAAAATGAAATAGATAAATTAATAATTTCGTAAAATAGATTCTAAACTATAGTAAATGTAAAAATGTAGTACTTGATAAATAATACATTACTAGAAACAAATCACAACCATGTAAAGTTAAATAGCAAAAAATAAACCGTAAACCAGAACACTTAGCTGAAAATAAATAACGGTATATAATTTGTACTAGTTTATCTGGAATCAATAGTAAAAGAAAGATTCAAAAAATATTGTAAATATTTTCTAAACAATAAGAAAAAAAGTTTCAAAAACATCAAACTATCAGCAAACAGCAAAGCTTTTCTTAAAATTATAATTTCCTTTTATATTTTTAAAGCGTGTGAATAAATATGGGATTTTCTTTGAAAGTAAAAAAGCTTTCGCAAAATATTTTTTCCCAGTTTCCAAAACAACATTGTTTCTTCATAAGAGTTAGCTTATTTCTAATGGTTACGTAAATAAAAGAAGTTTTCTTTGTTTTCACTATAAAATAGACAAAATTTTTGAAATATTGGACATTTGGCAGTAATTTGTGTGCTACTATGTTGTGCTTTAAACACGTTAGATTCTACTATTTAATGCTTTTTTTTACTAAAGTTATAAGATACTTATTACATTTCTTTGATCACTTGTGTTCAACTGTAGTTTTAGTATAGTGTGGGTAATTATCTTGTATCTTTGTGCATTTTTAGTTAATGTAAATGAAAGATTAATTTTCATTTGATTTATATATTAATATATATTTTGCTATACGCTACATACCCTTATTGTTTTCTTTTACCCTCAAAAACTATATATATATATATATATATATATGCTAACTTTTAGAGCTTTTAAATTAACATTTTACTGGCTCTATCGGAGACGAATTGTGAACGAGTTTGCACCGCTTTAATTTATTTCAAATATTGCTTTGTTTTTAGTTTTTACACAAAGCTTCTATATCTATCTGAAACTAACAGCAAAATCTATATAGCTCGATGTTTCAAACCAAAAGTTTTAACATTTAAGCCCAAGGAGCGACACTTCAAGCTCCTTGGGCTCTGGTAATTATATTGTGACAAACTATCAAAAAAAAATGTTTAATAAATTATACAATTTATTATCTGTTATGATTTGGTTGTGAATTTCTAAAAAAACTTATGACTTAAGATTATTTTTCATTGTCAAATGATTTAAAGTAAAACTTTAGCTTGCTTTAGCCAAAGTGTTTTTTAATTTATTTTAAACGATTTAACAGTTTAAGTTTTTTTATGTGAATAAATTGAAACGTTGTCCAATTATTTTTACAATTTTAGTCTGTGTAAACACTCATATCATTTTGAAATGTTTATTATTGAATAATATTTTTCTGTAAAATTAATTAGTTAAATAACTAAATATGACCTAATTGAAGCAATAGTTTAAATAGTTTTGTTTTGATATTTGACTTACTTTAATTGCTGTTTAAAAAAGTAATATTGCATTGTAAAAAATAATTTTTAAATGGTTTTACGTCAGGCATAGTATAATTGTAAAATCACTCATTACAGCTGTTTTATTGCTATAGTAACTAGAAAAAATAAAATTTTCAAAATTAATTACAGGAAGACTTTTTTCTGGTTTACGTGACTCACCGATAGTGAAGTTATTTTATCACATGCCAGTGTTTAATAAACACTTTGTACATAGCGAACATTGCACAAAATGATGGGTATAAATGTCTAGAATTATTTAGGTACATAAAAAAGTAAGCAAAAAACTAAAAAGTAGTCCAGTTCTTTTATTTTTAGAAAAACCTAAGTTTTACTTTTGTTAGCAATGTAAAAAAATGCTTTACATTGCAAAGCTAATTTAACGTTCGCCTGACAGTGGTGTACGACTCAATAACCGAAAGGTTACTTTGTACACCATGTCCTTAGAACAAACATTTTAGCGCTTTTTTATCGTTCAATAAACAATATATAATATGAAAAAAATAAATTTTTATGTTTTAGAAACTAAAAACGAAACACTAACCAAAATTAGTAACTAACTTGAACTAATAAAAAAATAATAAAATGTATGTAAATAAATTACTCAGTAAAATGGTTCATTTGAGATAGTTAAGCTAAAAATAATACTCAAATTAAAACAAAATTATGTTAACCATATTGTTTATTGAACGGCAAGCAAAAAAAAAACTTTAAAATATATATATATATATATATATTTGTTTTCAAATACTTTTCTGCAAACTCAGTAGTGACGGGTTTTTTTGTTGAGCTCGTATTTTTTTTTTTTCGAATTCTGCTTAGAAAAATAAACTTTAGTACTTGAACTCCAGAACAAAAATTAATAATTTGTCAATATATCATATATATACTTTACAAATTTTATTTCGTAGTCACTTTTACAATATCTACTTTTAAAAAACTAACTTTTACATTAAGTTTTTAAGCAGTAACTTACTTAATAATGATTTAAACTTGTGTTTATAAATAACTTATTGCTTTTTAGTGTGTTTTGAAAGGCTTTGCTTTTACAAATTTATTTTTATGGATTTAAAAGCATTTACGATTTAGATAGTTTAATTAGAAAAAAAACTTGATATAAATTTTACAATACAATGTTAGTTATCAATTTGTTAAACATATTAAATCGCAAAATTTCAAAAAATAAAACTTGTTTTCACTATGTTGTTTGCTTATTCCAAATGTGTTTTAGAAAATTATGCAATAAAAACGTACTTAATAAGAGAAACGTTTAACTAATTTGAAAGAAAATGTTTTTCCTACTATATTACTTAAGTACTTAAATTTCGCTTACTTGTTTAAAACGTTTGTAATAAAGTATAAAAAAAATATTGTTTATCGAAAATTGAAATGTTTCTTTTAATCGATCAATACTAACTTGGATAACTTTTTAACAAATTTTAATCAGAACTTTAAATGGTAGATATAGTACGTTTATAATAACTTTGATCTGCTTTGAAACAGTACTTGTTTTAAAAACTATAATTAAACCGAAAAATCAGTTCTAGTACAAAATAAACTAAAAAATAACCTATTCAAAAGGCTTTCGAATCCGAATACTTAAGTTTATCGTACAGCGCTTTGCCTAATAAGCAATGTTTTTTTTTAACGTGAATACAAACAAATAAAATTTGTTTAACAATTGAGACAAGTTTATGCTAAATATTTAACTTAAAAATTTTAATTAAATAGTAGTTAGTTTGTTGTTTGTTTTTGTTCTAAATAATTTAGGCTTTTTATAGGTGTTGCTTACTGTTTTAAAAAAATATTTATATTTGTTCAGATAACTCAGTTTTCAATTTTAAACGATACGATTTTTGATGATGATCAAAATAATTAATATTAACAGTTTATTAAGTTATGTGTTTTTATAATTTATACAACAAAAAACTGAATCATAAGCATTTTCTTTATACATAAAAGATTTGAAATAAACGTATGTTTAAATTTTTTTTTATTGAGTATACTACACTTTATTACTTAAGTTTGTTTATTTTAGCTTTATACTACATTGTATATTTGTTTAATTAAAACCATACGGCAGTAATGTAAATACATAGTCAAAAAACTGTATGCATTTTTTAAGCATATTCAAGTACTTGAAAAAATTAAAAAACATTTGTAATGAATAATTAAAACAATTTTTTTAAATACTAAAAATTGTTTAAGTAACTATTCAAGTTAACTTATCAAGAAACTATCCGATTGGCTCATTTAAAAAAATATTCATGATGTTGCTATTTTATCATAACATACTAGTCATCTAGAACGGCTATAATTAAAAAACACTACGACTGTACTAACAAAAGCTATTGCTAAAATTGTTGAAAAATTTAAGTTAAAAAAAAAAATCTAACCTTGGCCGAGTTTGATCTTAGGTTCTTATGCACGTGGCTCTTAGCATTTTGCTACAACTCCACTTGATTATGATGATGTAAACGGGTTTATAAAGTAAAAATTAATCAGACAAGTTTTATTTTAATCTACTTACTCATATTAAGTATTTACATGCTTAAATAGTTTTTAATAAGCTTTTGTTTTTTTTTATTTTAAAACACCCATTTCTCACTTCGAAAAATCAAACAAAAATATTTAATGGAAAAAGACACTACATTTTGTAAATATTTATTTTTAGTAGTACAAGATTTTAACCTTAAAAGTTCTTAACCTTTAGTATTTAAAATGGCTTATAATTTTAATTTATAATGAAAATATCTTAGATCTTCTACATGATAAAAATTTTTGTATTTTTAGATAGTTTTGGTATAAGTTAATTATAACACTTTAAGTAAACGTAGTTGTTAGTATTTATATATTATTAGTTAGTATGCAGTTGTATATATTCAGAAAACTTGTGTTGAAGTAAAAACAAATTACTATAATTACATTATTTATATAACTAAATTAATTTTGTTACTCCATCAAAACAATTTTTTTATTTCAAAGCTTCTACAATTTTTTTTAATTAGTTTTTAAAAACAGTTTAAAAGTTAAAATAGTAATGTTATTATTAATAAACGTTTAAACATTTTATGTAACTGTGTTAATATCTCTAACCTCAGAAACAAATAGTTTATAGTTAATAAATAATACTCAAATTTTATTATTACTATTGTTGCAGTAAGTAGAACTTTTAATCAATAGCATTAGATTACGTTTTGAAATTTTTGTATTTGATTTGTTTGCTTTTACGTATCTAAAGTTTACAAATATATTTTCGAATACTACTAAAAAAATATTTACTATAAAGGGCAACGCAACTCTAAAAACTATTCATTCAGTTAGAAAATAGTTTTGTATTAACTGGTTTAACTTTTACATATGTACTAAATACGAAAAACCTAAAGGAATATATCAAGAAGTATACTAAAAAGCTAAGATTGATATTTAGCAAACTGTCTATAACTATCTTAAACCGTCCTGAATCAGCTAAAGTTTTTCTAAATCCATTTTTTAAATATTTGATTTACTTAAAAAAAAGTTTGAGAACACCTTTAAATTAAGAGAAATCTTGTTATTGATAAAATATTGATCATGTACGATTAAGAAATTGTATAAGTATAATTTAAAATGTAGAAAAAACTAGATTTTCGAGAAATATTAAAAGTGTCAGAAAAAAAAAGAAAAACTTGCCTGAGTTATCCTGAGTTTTAAAACTTTATTCTTTTACAATTAATCAAATATGTCATTTAACTTTATATAGAGAAACAGTTTGTTTTATTTCTTAGAAGTAGTTATTTCTGTATTATTAATGGCAAAACTACAATTAATCAATTCCATAAAAACTTGTATTAATAACTTATTATTTATTTCACAAAAAGTAAAACTTTAAACTTGTGGTCAAAGAATTCAATCAAGTACAATTAATGCTTCATTTTTAATGCTTATTTTAAACATCCTATAACGTATAAGTACTAAATTTTATAAATTTCTCCTTGTTTTAAGAGACAAATTTTTGTAGTTTATATATTTTCATCAAAAGTATAATACTTGACTTGATTTTATTTAATAATGTAATAAAATGCAACTAACTTATTCATGCTTCTGCAATGATACATAGTAGTTATAAGTTTGTAAAGACTTTTTCATTTTTGAAATAATTTTTAAATTTTGTCTAACCTCAAAACCTCAAAAAAAAAAACTGATTTTTGTTTTTAACAATCACTAAAAAAAAGCATTTTAAAAATTTAAACTTTTTTTAAGGACTTCCTTTCCTTCAAAAATTATGCCCTGAGTAACTACTACTTTATGGCGTTTAAAGTTTTGGTTCCAAGGGAACTTTTTACTTAATTCTTTTTTTACTAAAAATAAAGTTTTAAACTACTCTCAACGTTTAAGTGTTTGAATTTCTTTTAATTTTTTTTTCAAATGAAGATATTTTAAAGATCTTTATAGTGCTTAAATATTATTTGAAATACTAAATTACTGTTTTTTTAGTTTAGAACATTTATAGTATACTCTAAGCCAGGGGTCGGCAAACTGCGGCCCGCGGGCCAAATGCGGCCCTCGAAGGGTAAATCTGCGGCCCGCGAGCATGTTTATTTTTTGAATTGAATGCGGCCCGCGGAAGAAAATTTTGTGGCCCGCGAGCATGTAAACGTGGCCCGCTGATCAAAAAAAAAATTTCAGTTAAATTTATTTTGGTTTTTTGTTTAATTTAATAATTTCGTTTTAACTCCCTGAATAACATTTTAAAACAATTAAAAAACTTTACAGTATCAGCTTAAAAATGTAACAAAAGACAGATTAGCAATTCACTAGGTTTTTTCTCAGTTTCATCATAACTTTCTTCTTACAACAGCAAGTTTAGGTATTATTTACATGTTTTTAAAAACTCAGTTTCTTCTATAGATGTTTTATTACTAAAAGTTATATTTGAGTGTGCACAAAAACATTTAAAAAACATTTAGTAAGAAAAAAGGTTTATTTTATTTTAGTTTTTACACATTTTTATTTTTTTATAATTTTTTTTTAAGCACTTTAAATTAACTCCTATGCACACAAATGTACAAAGATGCTCATATTTTAATCGGCATACTGCCAATTCCGAACCCGCGATCATTTCCCACCCGATCAAATCCCATCCGCGCACAATTCCCACTCAAAAATATTTTTAACTTTCTTTTATCATTCCTTTATTTTCTAATATTTTTGTTTTATTTTTATTTATTATTAATTCATGTCTTACTATCACTTTTACCCCTAACCCTTGGTTGGTAAGCGGTTCTCAGATTTGATCGGGTGGGAAATGATCGCGGGTTGGAAATGAGCGGTTCCCTTTTTAAACGACGTTTTATTTAATACTCAAATTAGATTAAGTTTAGTTAATTCATAGTTATCTAAAATTATTGTTTATACCTGAAGTATCTTGGTGTGTAAAGACACATTTAAAACAATACATGATATAAATTAAAATATTTTTTAATAGGTATACATTTTAATTTTTTAATCAATATTTTTTTGACAAACTAAGTTAATTTTTATGCCCTAATATACACAGTTACTGTTTTTTTGAACTAGCTTTTTAATACAAACTAAATTTAGAGATGATAAATTTGTAAGGTTTGTATATTGTTAATCAAAATAGTTCAAATTCAAGCTAATAAACAACTAAACATTGCCACACACTTAAATTATGAGTATCTGTAGATTTCAAATCTTAAGTCAATTTAGTCATTTTCTCAGTTTTTGGTTTAAATAAATATTTTTGTACTAAAATATCATGCTAGTTTTAGGTGTTTTATGATGTTTTTTTTTTGCTTTATGAGTGGCAAATTAAATTTATGGAGATGTATGTTTTGTTCAAATTACAGTGTTGGTTTGAATTATGATATATGTGAAACTTTAAGTCTTGCAGCTGATAAAATTTGAAATATGTATTGTTTATATTAATTGTAAACATATAGGTGTGAACAATTATTGTTGCTAAAAAACTTGAATTCCGGAAAAGCTTGGAATTTAAAAATTTATGCTTAAACATTCTGGAAAAACCTTGAATTTGAGAATTTGTAAAAAAAACTCGAATTTTAAACAATTTTTACGTGTAAAGTAACGAAATTTCTATTTCACACAATAAGTTTACTGTATAGATACTTTTTTTGAACACATTAAAAGTAGCTTAACAGTATCTATTTAGTATTGCTATATTACTAAACACAGTTTTTTTTAATACATGTAATTTAATTTTATACCAAAAAAGAAGCAGAAAATTATACTTTCAAAAACTTTATGTAAGTGCATTGCATCTTTGCTTTTAAAACGCCCTTACCTATTGTTGTGCATTGGAACTAAACCTAGAAACTTTTCTAAAATATCAAAGTCAGTAAAAACACCTATAATAAAAACTCTCAGATGAGCAATATTTGTTGTACCAGTTCTCTCATCTTAACATATTGATTAAAGTTCTATTTTGATTTATGCTGCTTTATAATGTTCAGAGATTTACTAAACACAACTTCTTGTTGTCATTGAAGAAATAAACAAAAATATTTTACTACCGCCAACATAAATTCTTAAAACAGTTTTATTTCTAAATGGTATCTTCTTTTTAGTAATTATTTTTCCTACCTTATAATTTGCCTTAGCAGTTTTTTCTGATCAGTCTGTAGTTACTGAATATAATCATTTGCTTTGTTGAAACTGACTATAGCTATTTTTATTTTTTTTTTTTCGCAATAACTCTTAATTAACGTTTTTAGTTTTTATAGCTCGTCTTATATTTCACATTTACTCTTTAAATACAACATCTCTATTGCAGATAAATAGTTGCTATAATAATCAATAAAAAGTTAAGTTTTTCTACTTTGTTAATAGCTTAATAAATTTTTAATTTTTTTTAAAAATGTTTAAGAAACGTAATTGTCCATTCAAACTGACTTATGATATTATTTTTGCTATATATCTAATTCACTGTTAATAAACTTCGTTATTTCTTTGTTTTGTGACTTTATTTTAAAAGGGGTTGCTAAACATACAGTCTAGTTAAATTTGAAAAATTCAAACTAGGTTAAACCTGTTTAAGACATTTATAAGAAACTCAGGTTTACTTTTATTTCAAACACTTTAAATAAATCTTCGAATTCTTAGAACAGTTTTTATGACTGTAGTGTAGTTTACTAACTGTAATTTTTTCTAGTCTATTTATACATTGTGTACTTTTTATACTGATGATATTTTAGTTAGGTATGAGCTTGATTAACTACAAGTGTTTGCACTTTTTTTAAAGTGGAAACCATTTTAAAAGATATTTAGTTACTAATAAGGTACTTTATTAGGGTATTCGAGCATTAATTATGTTTAAAAAAAGACACAGTTAATTAAGACTTAAGTATATTTGTCAATGTAAATTTTACTCCAATAAATATTTAAAATTAAAGTAGGCATTCTAAGTGTAGCTAAACATCATTAAAACTATTAAAGTGAAAATAAGTAAACATTTCTTTAATTTAACTAAAACAAAAACCAAAAGATTATTCAAATGTCACTAAAACTAAAACTGTGGCCCGCGAAGATTTTGGAAACTTGAAATTTGGCCCGCGAGCACCAACTGCCTGCCGACCCATGCTCTAAGCCAATATGTACAATGTACTTTGCCTGGATTGCTTCCCTGAAAAATTTAAGCTTTAGGTAAGTTAACTTCGGAAAAACCAGAAAAAAAAAGTATATATAGTTATGAGCAAAACTTATGGAAAAATTGATTATATTGTCATTTAAAAAGAAAAAAATGCAATACACATCAAAAATTATAATTCAGAGTACTATTACCTTTATAATTTTACTCAAAATAACTAAGTTAATTTATAAAATATAAGTTTATTTTTCAATATATCAATTCATCATAAACTATTTTTTCAATTTCTCTATTCTTTCTAGTAAATGTTATAAATATTAAATAAACAGAAGTTTCTGTATTTTTCAATTAATAAGGGTGATTATTAAATGATAAATTTTAAGGAAAATTATGTATGTGTGTAACCGTTTATGCTGTTGAAAGAAAATCATATTTTTACAACTGAAAATGGTACTGATTTTTACAGACTCAAAAAATACCATTTTTTGCACATGTTATAAATAAATTATACCCTGACTTGCACTTACCTTGATAAAAAATAGTTACTTAAAGTCAGGGTCTTAAAAAACTTTTTTGTTATTTATTTATAAGTGTCTTGTACAAAAATATACGAAATAGTGCTTGTGTTACTTCAGCAATCAGCATGTTATAAAATAAGGCATTAGTGAAAGCAGATTCCATGTTCTGTTATATGATAAGTATGTTTCATAATGTGTTATATAAAATATAATTTCATATGTCGTTTTATAGAAGCATGTTTTTCCACCATGAGTTCAGCATTTAGTTTGAAATTTTATATTTATCTAAAACTTTTATATCATTTTTTTTTGTTATATCATTTGCGTTTAAGCTCTTGTACTTTTTAACTAACAAACTTTTGGTAAAAAATGATGTGGTACTTTATTAATTTTGAAAAGAAAGGGTCAGGGTTGCCACTCTTTAAATGAAAAAAATATACTGAGTTTTGGACCATATTAAGTCATCTTAAATTTTTCATTATAAATTTTGAAGTTATTTGATTAATTTATAAATTATTTAAATAATTTTTTTAAAGTCAATAGAAACCTATTTTTGATGAAATTTTGAGCAGAAAACCTTGCTTAAATTATCCTGAATATTTTAACATCACAAACTAGACTGAGTTATTCTGAGTTTTCAAAATATTCCACACTAAAAAGAGTTAGCCTGTCTGATTCGTAAACATTGGAGGCGTTGAGGTTTATGCAAAAGTTTGTAAACTTAAACAAATTCAAATTGAAAGTTTATTTTAGTATTTTGCTTTATTTAAAACTACGTAAAAAAAGAATATATAAGCATTTAATATTTTAAGTAAAACTTTATTAAATAACCAATTATAAATATCTTATGTCATACTTCATAAAAGACAATAAATTGAAGACAATAGTATTTGTAAGAGTGTAGTAAAGTTTGTTAAAGTTAAAGTTAATTTAAAGTTTTTTAAAGTTAAACAAGTTCCTCTTACATTTATATAATATTTCAGCAAAGTAATATTTAACAATGATATCATTACATAAAATTAACTTGCATATTTTATAATAAAAAAAAAAAAGATTTTTTGTAATGTAATAGGAAATAACTTATTTACTGACTGCCTATGTATCAAATAAATACACCTTATATTTGTGATGAAAATTGTGAACTAACTCGATGCAAGTGTAGTTATCAGTGCTCATGTACAAAGTTCCGCCTTCGTTTCCGTCCATACTTTCTGTGATGTCATAGGGTGTATATGTTTAACCTGGTACTCGGCAGTTCCGTTGTACTTAGACGGCATCCACGAAAAATTTGCTAAATTTTCACCGCAAGATGAAAGCTGTAAGCTGTAGTATCCTATGAGTAAAATGGTATAAACTTGTTTAAGTTTAAAAATAGTAAAACATGATCAAACCTTAATTGACTAAATGTCTGTTAGGTCAAAAGACGTACAAACAGATTTTTTAGTTATTTAAAATACTAATTATTTCAGAAACAAAAAATGTCACAGTAATTTACATAGTAGTTTTTATCGTACATTTCAACTAGCTCTGTTTAATTGGTATTTTAAATTATATATAAATATAACTCAAATTTTGATAAACATCATCGAATTATATAAACTTGTATTTTATTCATTTACAGTTCTAATAAAGAATATATTTATATATGTAAATCTAGAGAACTGTGGGTAATAATGCTTTCTAAAGCAAAAGTAGGGACTTTAACTTTAGATAATTAAACATTATTTGACATTAGAATAATTTCTTTCAAACTATATAAATGAGACTTAATTTTTAGAACAAGATATATTTCATGCTTTCTTTCATCAGTTGTATACTAAGCAAAAAAAAAATAATGTTTGAAATTTAACTTATATAGTGGAAATGCAATCAACGTAATTAATAATAATAAAGCAAAGAGTAATTAACAATACATAAGTACTTATAATTACAATGCAACTAAAAAAATAATAATAAAACAGAGCAACAACTTATAAAACAATTTAAGAAAACAACGAAACGGTATAATCAAAATCTTTATGTTTACATAACTTAGGTTTTCTTAATAAAATACAAATAGCCTCAAGTTTAATTAAATCCGAAATGTGAAAACATTTTTTAACAATTTTAAATCTTTTTAAATTATAATTACTAGCACAATCAAGGTTATTTACTAAGTGTTCAGAAATAGCAGATCTTTTTGAAACATTTATTACTCTAATAGATTTAATTTTCTCATTACTCTTACAAAATTCGTCAATACTTTTTGGAATATGTTCTTTTATTCTTTTGCCAAATTGTCTTGAGGTCATCCCGACATAACTGGCTTCACAGAAGCAGTTAAACTGGTAAACTACCATACTTTGTTTAAATTCTGCTATCGGATCTTTTCCTCCAGGTCTGAACATTGGTTTCGATATAAAAATAACAATTGGCTTAGCCGAATGATACGTCCTACTTACTAATTTACAAATCTCTCTTTCTAACACTCCTGAGTTCTTATTGACATAAGGCAATACTAAAGGAATCAAGCATTTCTCAGGCCCTACTGGCTTTATTTTGTTCAAACTATTAAGATGTAAATTTATAGTTTTATTAACAAGTTCTTGTGGATAACCATTTTTATTTAATATCAATTTTATCTGTTTTATTTCATCATCAATTAATTCTCTTGAACAGATCTTATGTGCTCGATGGCAAAGCGTTCTTATTAAATTTGTTTTTCTCTTCATGCTACAGAATGAATGGAAGCTTAAGTAGTTACCAGTGAAAGTTTTCTTTCTAAAAACGGTTGTCAAAAATTGATTCTTGTTTCGTTTTACTAAAACATCAAGAAAAGCTAGTTCATCATTGTTTTCCTTTTCTGAAGTAAATTTTATTGAAGAATGTGTTTTGTTCAACACATCAAAAAGTTCATCTATGTCTTTCTCGTCTTTTCCAAGTACAAAACAATCGTCGACATATCTATAATAAGTTACTTTGTATTTAGAGACCACCTTTCTTTCTATAAAGCCCATAAATATGTTTGCCAAAGTTGGCCCTAACGGGGAGCCCATGGCTATTCCATCATGTTGGGAATACATTTGTGAATTAAATGTAAATTGTACACCACTAGTGGATAACTTTAAAAGTTCACGAAAATTGTTTTTGCTTATTCTGGGTGTCTTAAGTCTATACAAAGTGTCAACACAAATATCCAATACTTCATCTAGCGGTACATTTGTGAATAAGCTCTTGACATCAAAGGATGCCATAAAAGTGTTATTTGAATTAATCTTTTTTATTTGATCAGCAAAAGAAAATGAGTCTTTTAGCATATAAGAAGAGAAATGTTCCAATACCGGATAAAGTTGGTCATTAAGAAATTTTGCTAACTTATGTTGAGCAGAGTTCACCATGGATAGGATTGGTCTTAAAGGAACATCTTTCTTATGTATCTTTGGTAAGCCATACAATCTTGGAGTAATGGAACCAACAGGTTTGATCGAATTATAGATGTCTTCATTAATTTCTTTGGTAAAAAGTAGATTTTTAAGAATTTTAACAATTTTATTCTCAACTTTGTTGACATTATCAAACTTATTTGCTGGACCAAGAAGCGTAAATTTGGTTGTGTCCTCAATAATCTCAAGCATTTTACTTATATAATCTGTTTTATCCAAAACTACACAACCATTACCTTTGTCAGGTTTAGAAATTATCACAGAATCATCCTTTTTCAAGTTTTTAATAACATTTCTTATCTCAGATATATTTAATAAATCACTTTTATCTGGCTTAAGCTTGCAATAATTATGTGCTAATGCAGTAAGGTTAACCTTCGTTGCTATCTCTTCTGAATTTGATATAGGTTTCAATTTACTAAGCTGTTTGTAGAACTTTTCAAAACCCAAAAAAACTGATTCTTTGTCAGGTTGTCTTGTCGGTAGGGAGAAATTAAGGCCTAAACTCAGGGCAAAACTTTCTTCTTTAGATAATTCTCTTTTAGATAAATTAAATACGCTACACTTGGCAAGTTTTCCATACTTTAAAGCTATCACATTTGTAGTTTGTTTTAGTTTTGTATGCTTAACTTATTCTTGTTTTTAGTGGTAACAGAGTTTATATATTCCAAAAAATTCTTAAAGTCCTCAGATTTAATTTCATTTTTCAGGCTATTCGTCATAAGTTCAATTTCAGAGTTTAAATACTTTACAATTTTCTCTATTTTCACAATTTCACATTTCAAAAACAAATTTTCAACTTTACTAGACATTTTTAATTTCGAACTTCTTATTCTAAATAAGATCCACTTAGGTAATACAAACTTAAGGCTACATTGTTTCAACATTTCTATACATAAACTTTTCTTAGTAATTTTGCAATGAGTCATTATAAGCTTATTACAGAGCTTAACAACATGTATGTCATAATTTTTCTTTAGATAATTAAACATTATTTGACATTAGAATAATTTCTTTCAAACTATATAAATGAGACTCAATTTTTAGAACAAGATATATTTCATGCTTCTTTCATCAGTTGTATACTAAGCAATAAAAATAAAGTTTGAAATTTAACTTATATAGTGGAAATGCAATCAACGTAATTAATAATAATAAAGCAAAGAGTAATTAACAATACATAAGTACTTATAATTACAATGCAACTAAAAAAATAATAATAAAACAGAGCAACAACTTATAAAACAATTTAAGAAAACAACGAAACAGTATAATCAAAATCTTTATGTTTACATAACTTAGGTTTTCTTAATAAAATACAAATAGCCTCAAGTTTAATTAAATCCGAAATGTGAAAACATTTTTTAACAATTTTAAATCTTTTTAAATTATAATTACTAGCACAATCAAGGTTATTTACTAAGTGTTCAGAAATAGCAGATCTTTTTGAAGCATTTATTACTCTAATAGATTTAATTTTCTCATTACTCTTACAAAATTCGTCAATACTTTTTGGAATATGTTCTTTTATTCTTTTGCCAAATTGTCTTGAGGTCATCCCGACATAACTGGCTTCACAGAAGCAGTTAAACTGGTAAACTACCATACTTTGTTTAAATTCTGCTATCGGATCTTTTCCTCCAGGTCTGAACATTGGTTTCGATATAAAAATAACAATTGGCTTAGCCGAATGATACGTCCTACTTACTAATTTACAAATCTCTCTTTCTAACACTCCTGAGTTCTTATTGACATAAGGCAATACTAAAGGAATCAAGCATTTCTCAGGCCCTACTGGCTTTATTTTGTTCAAACTATTAAGATGTAAATTTATAGTTTTATTAACAAGTTCTTGTGGATAACCATTTTTATTTAATATCAATTTTATCTGTTTTATTTCATCATCAATTAATTCTCTTGAACAGATCTTATGTGCTCGATGGCAAAGCGTTCTTATTAAATTTGTTTTTCTCTTCATGCTACAGAATGAATGGAAGCTTAAGTAGTTACCAGTGAAAGTTTTCTTTCTAAAAACGGTTGTCAAAAATTGATTCTTGTTTCGTTTTACTAAAACATCAAGAAAAGCTAGTTCATCATTGTTTTCCTTTTCTGAAGTAAATTTTATTGAAGAATGTGTTTTGTTCAACACATCAAAAAGTTCATCTATGTCTTTCTCGTCTTTTCCAAGTACAAAACAATCGTCGACATATCTATAATAAGTTACTTTGTATTTAGAGACCACCTTTCTTTCTATAAAGCCCATAAATATGTTTGCCAAAGTTGGCCCTAACGGGGAGCCCATGGCTATTCCATCATGTTGGGAATACATTTGTGAATTAAATGTAAATTGTACACCACTAGTGGATAACTTTAAATCTTCTGTAAACAAATTTTTCATGAAAAAGTTTACTAGTACTTTTTATTTTTGTTGAAACTCAAACCGTGTTTTTTAATACTAGAAGATTAATAAGAGTACCATAGATGTTTATGCTACCCAATACTTTATATTATCATTTTATTAACAAAGTACTGATGCCTACTTATTTATAAATAAACAACTAGCCTTGAAAAATATAACAGATTGTGTTCAAATCGTAAAAATAAAGTTAAAACTAAAAGAAAACTTCTCATAGTTTATGAAATTTTAAGGAAAAACTGGAAAACTAAAAAATAAGGAAGAATTCGAAAAATTATAAATCTTGTCTGCTACGATTATGGTTACTTGATTATCTTTTATTTTAGTTTATTTTTTTAGTTGTTTTCAAAAAAGTTGAACACAATTTGTTTTATATTTAGGTTAGTTGTTTATTTATACGTATATTGGCATTAGTACTTTGTAAATATAAATATAAAGTAAAACAATTATTAGCATAAATATTTATAATACTTTAACTTTAATACCTTTAATTTTGAAGAAGGCAGTTTGAGTTTAAACAAAAATAAAAAGTATTAGTAAATTTTTTCTAGAAAAATGTTCATTACAGAAAATTGATAGTTTAAAAAAAAATCGAGTACTTCTATAAAAAAACTTAAAATGTTTAAGTCTTTTTGTTTTAGGTGAATATTATTATGGTTGATAACTTTATAAAAATAATTTACGCTGTTGCAAATTCATAAGCTGTAATTTAATGTTACTTTACGTAATGTATTAATAGTAAGAACATCTTTTACTTAAAAAAAGTATAGTAGTTAACATTAAATACACGTTTTGGAGTTTTTGCTTCATTGTTAATATTTAATTGCCAACAGTATACTATTTAACTTAGATTGTTAACAAATTGTTCAAAATATGTTTATCAACTTGGTTGAATTTCTTAGATACTAAATAAGTAATGAGTTAAAGTTGTTTCAAGTACAGAAGATTTTTTTAAATTCAAATAGTATTTTTATATACTTATTGTGCCTGCTTTTGTTTTATAAAAAAATGTTACCCACAAGGCTTTAAACTTCAGTTAAAAATATATTCTCAAATCATTTGTATTAAAATTGAATTATAATTGATATAATTCAATGATCGATAATAAAAGTGAGTTATAATTATGTATTTTTTAGTTTATCAATTCAACAAAGCTAGTTAATGTAAAACTAAAATAAGTCCTAACATTTTAGTATTGTTGAAAATATAAAACTTCTAACCAAACCCTCATGTAAGGGGTAACATTACAGTATCTTTTTAGTTATGTAGAACTAATAAATTTTTTTATTAAATCTCAGGTTTAAAGTTCTCTTAAAAAATCTCAAATGATACAGTTATAATTTGTTTTGATACTTAAGTGTTTTTTTTTATTTTAGTGTGTTTTTACATGATTTTTCTCTATCTATCTTGAACATTTTCATTACACACACCATAGTTGTGAATTTATTACTCGAAAATTATTATTCAATCAATCAAGCATGAAATTTTTAGTTGAAGAGACAAACTGTTTGTTCATTGTACTGTATTGTTGCAGTGTCCAGTAAAATGGTTAGTTGATAAATTCCATTAAACTGTTTGAATTAGTTTATTATTAATTTTTCAGAAAATAATATGTAAAATGTGGTAGAAGCATTCTAGTACAATTGACGGTATAATTTTAAACTAACTAATTCAGACGTCATATAACCCTGAAAAATTAGATTTTATAAATTTATGCTTCTTTTACAAGGTATAATTTTTGTATCTTATATTTTGTGTTCAAAATTATGATAACTCCCTTGATTTTATTTAATTTTATAACAAAATGCAAGTGACTTGTTAATGCTGCTGAATTGATTCAAAAAAAAATTTAAATTTGTGAAGACTTTTTCTATTTGAATATTAACATTTCCATTCTCGGTAATTTCAAAACCATATAAAACAATGTATAAATACTATTTGTTTTTAACATTTACCTTAAAAAATTGTTTTAAATGTTTTATAATTTTTTTAATGCCCTCCCATTTAGTTACAAATTTTATGCTGTAAAACAATTCTTTAATGACTTTTAAAGTTTTAGTTTCAAAGAAGTATTCTATTAACACATATTTTTTTTATTATTTTTTAATAAAACTGGAGGATTTAACTAAAAGGTATTTTTGATTTATTTTTAAAGTGTGTTTTGTTAATGAAAAAGTTTTTAAGAACTTAATAGTGTTTAAAATAAAGTTTTAAATACTAATATACTATTTTTTAGTCTAGAGTATTACTAGTAAACTCTAGTGTATGTATATAGTCGCGTCTGAATCCCTTGAAACTTTTACAAACTAAATATTTTCGAATTAACTTATAATGACACGCACCTTTCATTGTTTTAGTGTTGTTGATTGTTGAGTTTCGTAATGCTGAACATCACAAAACTATTCAACCAGAACACAAGTATTTAAGACAATGTTATAACTACTTTGAGATAGTTGTTGGTAAGACCTAGAGCTTGTATTGTACTGCTTAAAGTTACTATTAGACACTTTTTAGAACTGCATGTTATTTGTTTCTGTATGTTTATTATTCAAGTATTAAAAGTTTTTATTAGGCTATACTGAATTGTTTAAAAGTTCTTCAATATTTTATGGTCATATTATTTAATGTTTTACAGTAATTTATTTTTAAACTTAAATTATTATAAAGTTTTATTTATTCTAAGTTATTCAAAAAACTAACTTATATTTTGTTAATAATTTTCTGTAGTCTTTTCTTTTTAAAAATAAATTACTAAAGTAGTCTTACCTGATTTATATAAAGTAAAATAACATCTAGTATTTCTAAGTATTCTGATAATGTAGAGTTTAATAAAAACGAGGAAATAAACTAAGTGTACCACATTCCATACCCTACAAACTTAGGAAACACCTTACAAAAAATAAATAAAAAATTGAGCAAAAATCATGAGAAAGCATCAAAACATTTGGTTTTAGACTTTTTAAAATGTATGGGTAACTATTATATGATTTTTTTTAAGCAAATTGAGTATGTGTGTAAGTATTTGAACTGTTAAAATACCTTTTTTTTTCTTTTATTACAACTGATAATAGTATTGAATTATCTAGATTTAGAAAAAAATGCCATCTATCTTTACAACTGTGATGATTAAACTCTTGTTACTTTTAACTAACAAACTTTTGGTAAAAATGTTGTGGTACTTTCTTAATGCAGAAAAAATAAAGAGTCAGAGTTGCCACTCTTTGAGTAAAAAAGATATTCTGTGTTTTGGACCATACTAAGTCATCTTAGATTTTTTTTTAATTCTAATTTAAAGTATTTGATTAACTACAAAAATACATAAACAAATTATTCCAAATCAAAAGAAATCTAGTTTTTGATGAAATTTTGAACAGATAACCTTGCTTAAATTATCCTGAATATTTAAACATCACAAACTAGACTGAGTTATTCTGAGTTTTTAAAATATTTCAAACTAGAATGAGTTAGCCTATCTGTTATAATGAAACAAAATTGTAAAAAACTTTATCAACTTTGAGAAACAGTATGGTTCTGTAATTATTTTGTTACCTTTTATTATAGAATAATTTTATTGATACTTAAAAAATAAATTATATAAACTGCTTAAATAAAAGCAAAATTATTATTTAGATAGAATGAATCAGGTAGCATGATTTATAAAAGTTTATAAATATTTAGTCATTACAACTTTAGTTTATAGTTTAAAATATTAATTCTAAAATAATTACGCCTTTCAGTTATTTCTTCTAAGAAAACTCATTACTTAATTCTTTAAGTACTTAAGTGTTAATAATTAAATTAAGTAATTAAGTAATTAAAGTACGCAAAAACTTAATCAATTTAGCTAACCTCTCTATTTAAAACCAGTTCAAACTAGTATCAACTAGATACTGTTTCATAATTTAAAAAATTACTGGCTGGGTAACATTACTATGAAAACATTATTTTTAGGTTCTACTTTTAAAGAAAAACTAAGCTCCATTCAAAATTAATACTACAAAACGAGAAGTTTGTTAATTAAATGGTAATTAAACTATTAAACACTTAGTTGATTAATATCTATAAATCTAATTAAACATACGAAAATGTATTTTTTTAACATAGCATTCTTATAAGAAAGAACAACAAGAATATTTTAAATTTTACGGAATCAAGTTACTTAAAACAAATTTGAAAAAATATTTTGATATTTTAAATGTAATCTTTTTTATGCCAAATACATCATGATATAGTTGCCAATAAAGATATAACTGTTAATTTTAGCTACATAAAAGTAAAATAAAACTTTTACTAAAATTAAATATTTCAATTATTATTACGTTTTTCAAAGAAATTAAATACCTAGTAATAAGATATATTAAATTTTTTACAAAAAAAAAGATTAAATTTACAATTCATTTTAATTTAGAAAAGAGTACTAAATTTACAGTCTTAAAAAATGATAATTTAGTTATTAACGCGATTCAGAAAGAAATGTTAAAATATTATAACTTAATCTTTTAAATTAATTTAATTACAACTTTTAATAAAATAATACAGTTATAATACTTATCATAAGTCTTTAAATAGCTTATAAAAGCGTGCAAGTATATTATTAACTGTTATTTCACACGTAGGTATGATATGTTATAATAAAATTCACTTGTTATAAAAATCATTATCAGTTGAATTATTAAATCCATTACATCATTTTCTTTCTTTTGAAAAAATGACAGTTGGCAATAAACAGTTTAAAAACTGTTTAAAATGTTCTTAATATTTTAAAACTTCTACCTTTGACTTTTACGTTGAACATATAGTTTTCATAAAAAAATGTTACATTATCAACATTTGTTACTTTGATTTATGATGCTTAAAATTTATTTTGCTGTAAGTTTATGTTAACTAATTAATAAAACAAAATAGTTTGATGTTTCTTTCCTGTTAAGATCTAAATATTTTTTTAAAACAAAAACCTTTTAATTATATTATGTTGTTAAACTCTTAAGAGGGATTAGCTCTTATTAGTTTGTAATGAAATATAGATAAACCAAATTTAGATCTCAAAAATTATAATTTTATTAAAAAACAAATAGTGCTAAGCCGTCACTAAAGCTCCATAACTTATAAGCTGTTTTAAAATAGTTTTTCCATAAACATATCCAATTCCAGGTTGTTCTAGTTTTATTTTCAGAAAGTTTTTTAATTTAAAGGTTATATATAATAATAATGATTTGCTAATCTAATGATTTCTTAAATTATATTTAAAAGTCAGTCTAAGCTGAAAAAACGTTGAAAAAAAATGATGATTTAGCAAACTTTTTTAAAGCTTTTGTTGATTTGTAGTTTATTTATAGTCTTTTCCTTAACCAACCTAACCGAAATATATCAAAAATAAAAGTAAAAAAAAATAAGGTAAGCAATACAATTTCTTTTCTTTTGCAGATTCATCTATTTTAGGTCTGACTGAATTTGAATTAAACTAGCGATCATTTTTATACTTTTCATTACGTTTTTCATGCTTGTATAGTACATTGTATCACATAACATACATAGAGACATTGATGGATTTATATTAAACTTATACTAACTAAAAAAAAGTTCGAAATATTTTGCTTAATAAATTATTTTATGTTAAAGACGGTAGCTTTTAAGACAAAATAAAATTAGAGTTAGATTTGAAGTTGCAAGGTTAAAGTTGTGTTGGTTAACAATAAAACATAAAGATTTAATTATTTTTGTTCCACAACCATCAAAATAATGTACGAACCTAGAATTTAGAACATTCTTTATTTTTCAAACGAAAAAATTTGTATAAAATACGAAACAAATGAAAAACAATTATATAAAACTTAACTGTTCAAAATTTAGGTTTAATTGTTTGCTAACAAGAGATCCTATTGAAGTAACTTCACTGGAATATAAATTAAAACAAATTATGCAGTAATCTTCCTTTATTCTACCAACATATGTTTCTGTGTGTCAACGAATCAACACACTTCAACTGGGTTCTGTAAAAAAATAATTACTTTAATGAGAGAATAGAAGCATGGAATAAAGTAGGTGTATACATGTTTTCATTAAAATAAGATATTTTCTACAGATAATAGTTATTAATAGGTGAAATACTTAATAATAAATCCGACTGTTATAAAACTATATAGTATTTGTGATTATTAAGTTTAAAATAAGTAAAGTAAGCTAAATTACTCAACAAAACTTAACATAAACAAACAACTCACGTTAATGGGAAAGATAACTAATTCAGATTTTTTTGTTGTTAACTAATGAAAAATACATTCGTTACAACTAATAATTACGTCATAATGTAAATGAGGTTATTTAAACTATTTAATTTGTATTGCAAAGAACATTAATATAGTTTTTATGTAATCTATTTGGAACAAAAATGAAACATTAACCACTAGTTAGTGAATTAATAAAATTTAATAAAACTTTACGACGCTGAAGGCAATATAAGTCACAGAAACTCGATGTAACATATATATTATATATTGAATGTTTGTAAAGATTGAATCAAAGTTATATAGAATTAGGAAGCAGATTTAGTTCAAATGTAAAAATCAAAAATGAAAAAATTAAACTTTAAGAAAAAACAAAACAAAAAAAACAAAAAACAAAATTGTCATTGTGCTTACAATGTACTGACCGATAATTAATTTACAGCGACATACATAAAATCATAATGACCTAAATTAAATATATATTGTATTTTACAATTAATAAAATAATTCATTGGTAAAGTAGGAGTCGGCTGTTTAATTTAAATATCCCATACAGATATTTTAAATGTTTAATAAGTAAATTGTATTATATATGAAAGTTAAAATGTAAAACAACAAGGTAGTCATATGCTAAGTATAAACCTGCAATAAAAAACCTACTAGCTCTCTTGGGCGTAGTAGGTAAAAAAGCACGGTTTATCTGTGATTCGAATACAGGCTTCCAATTAAACTTGAAACTTAACATATAAAGGTGTGAAGAATTATAGTCGGAGGGTAAAGTGAATATATGAAATTTCAGAGAATAGAAAGTGACTTGTGTAAAATAGATATAAATAATGAATGAATAAAACTATATGTTAATTAGGATATATAATTATATTAATATATGTTAAGTGAATGTGTGTGTGTATGTGGAAGGTGAATGAAAAGGTGAGAAGGCAATTATATAAAACTTAGAATTTTTATTAACACATTTATATTAAAATTAGTGTATTTTTTTAGCACTTTTGATTTTTAAACATTTGCTTAGTTCTATATTTAAATATAGACAAATAATTGTATTTTAAAATAATTAAAAGAAAGTAAAATAATTTAAAAGATATTATAAAAAAGGCAATAATGTTTTTTATAGGAAGATAATTGATAAAAAGATTATGTTAGGTTAGCCTCCTAAGAATTTTTTAGCATAATATTTATATAATCTGATAGGAGAAATGCACTTAGGTAACAACTCCTAGATAACTTGAATAAGCTTAAACATATCTCACAAATTTGAGTTTATAAAGAGCAACTTAAAACTTTAAATGTTTTTTATTAATATTTTATTTTTATTCTTGTAACAATTTAACCTAAGACCACTTAAATTTAGAACATTTAATTTTTATTCTTCTAAGAATCAATTCCAGGTTTTCGAGTTAATGTTTTGTGTTTTTTCTAACTAAAAGGTTACGTATAAGAATAATGATTTGCTAATCTATTGATTACTTAAAATTATATTTAAAAGTAATTTTAAGCTAAAAAAGGTTGAACAAAATAATGATTTAGCAACCTTTTTAAAGATTTTGTTGATTGGTATTTTATTAATAGCTCTTTCCCTAACTAACCTAACTAAAACTTATCAAAGATAAAAGTTATAAAAAATAAGGTAAGAAATATAGTTTATTCTCTTTTGCTGATTCAATTTTTTTTAAGTCAGACTGATTTTGATTTATATTAGCAGTGATTTTTATATTTTTCATTACGTTTTCATAGTTGTATAGTATATACTGTCACATAAAATACATAGAGATATTAGTAGTTTTTTATTTAAATTATATAAAACGATGTAGAAAAGTTCAAAATGTTATGCTTAAGAACTTATTTTAAAGAAGGTAGTTTTAAAAACTAAATAAATTTAGAGTTAGACTTGAAGTTGCAAAGTAAAAGTTGTGTTGGTTTACAATAAAACATAAGAGTTAATTAATTAGTTCCAAATCTATCAAAATAATAAAATAAAGTTTTTGTTTTATAATTTTAGAACTAACTTTTACAATTTATCATAGTTGATTTTATACAACATGTGATAACAAAATAATTTTTAATTCAAAATTGTCAAGGCTAATTAATAATTGATGTTGTTATATCAAGATAATAAAACAAAAATAAATAGATAATAACTATTGAAGTGTACATGTTAAAAATAGTATACTTTGAAAATCGTCATAAATTTTACCGACTTCTTTATTTATAATTTTGGCTTTTACTTTTTCTAAGTTTTCTGATTAAATTTTGTAAGTACATTAAATTTTGAGAACTGCAAATAATACAGTTTCTTACAGATTTGTTGGGTGAAAACTATGAAAAAGAGGTAATGTAAAAATCTTGTAATTTTTATATTGTCTGCCGGACTTCATATAAATTATGAAAACGCTTAGTGGGCCGGTCATTTTTTCTGAGGGCCAGACTCAATTTAAAATTAAAAAAGGTTCGTAGACCGGTCAATTTTACTCCATTGGGGTTGGGCCGTACGTTGCCCACCCCCAATCTTTAGTAAGGGCCTGTAGGAGTGTAAATGACTTTTGAAAATTTTTCAAAGGTTAAGTTGAATTCGGCCCGCGCAAGATAAAGCTGCACCACAGCTAAATCAAAATTTAAAGCTTAAACTTAATTTTCTATAATTTTTCACTAAAATTAATAGTAAGGTTTTAGGTAGATATTACGGGATATTTATAACTTGCATTATTAATTAAAACTAAAACAAAAAATAGAATTCATATTTTAAGGAGACCAAATGAACAATTGAGTAATTTTCGTTTTTTTTTTGTGTCATTGTTTTACTTTTAGTGTTATTTAATACAAATTTCTAGAAAAGTTATTCTTTCAGATTAAAAGTTTAGCTATAAAACAACTAAATATAACAATGTCAGAAAAATACAACGATTTGTCCCAAAACAGTAGTGATGACGTTCTACCATTTCTACATAATGATGAACACATGCTTTCATTGGAAGACCAAGAAAAAATACTTTCAAAAATGTGTGATGACGACTTTATTAGACGCGAAATAGAAAGCGTTGGTTCTTTTGCGCTCACTGCACCAAACAGTTTAATGCAAGATGAGCAAAACAGAATAAATATAAACGAGCATCAAAGTTGTCAGCCTGCTGTGTTTTCTTTAACAAACCAAGCTTGTAGCTACGCAGCACAAAATCAATATAAAAATTATCCAAGTTGTGCGAGTGGTCAGCCTTTGTATCAAAATATTCAGAATTGTGCATTTCAAGCGCAACAAGATGGTATACTTGATTACTCAAACTATCATACACTAACTTCTTCCTCTGACTATAATCAACAACAAAATTGTCAATCAAATACGAACAGCTGTTACCAGCCAAACAGATGTTTTGACAACCAGCAGTTGAGTACTTGTTTGCAAGGTGGTATTCAGCTTAAACCGTCTTGTGCAAATTATTTCAATGTAACAACGGTTAATCCAGCTCAAGCAGACAATTTTGCACAACAGCCACGTGCATACCCCTCTATGATAGGTAAGTTTCAGTTCAAACTTTTATAAAAAAACAAGTAAAATTTTTCTTTGCATTAAATTATTATTTATTATTCATAGATCCAAACCTTGAAAAGTGTTGCTTGCAGCAGAAAGTTTCAGAAGCTTCATCCGATGCATCGACTTTAAATGATGATTTAAAATTTCAATCTGATAATTTCCACGAACAATATAAAAGGAAAGAAAATTAACAGAAAAAAAACAAAGTTAGTTTAATTATTTATTTTTAAAAATATCGAACAAAACAATAAAAAAAATATTTTAAACTTTAAACTAATAGAAAGTTTAACTAATTTAGTAGTTTATTTTAGTTGATTTTTTAAAATTAATTTATTAAATCTATTAAAATGTAAATCTATTAAAAGTTAGAAAGCTTAATTTAAAATTTTACATACAGACGAAGGATAAATTTAACATTCTCTCAATCATCTATGTTAGAATATTTTTATGAAAGAATTAAACACCCACTGCCTGATCAAAAGGACAAACTCGGAAAATTAACTGGTCTTAGTAAAAGAGAACTAGTAGTATGTTTTTTTTTTTTACTAAGTTCATGTAATAAAAGGAATAATAAAAGTTTACTTTGTTTTACTAAAAGAATAATAAATCATGATTTTTAAATATAAATAATAAATACTTAAACAGATTAATTTATTAAGTTTTAATATATTTATTTATTTTTCAGTCCTGGTTTCAAAATAGAATACATAAATATAAAAGTCAAAGTATTGTAGTTGAGAAGATTAAGGGAGGTAATCATAAGGAAATATTTAAACACCTTCTTGCGAATTATTCAAAAGAAATTAAACTCATCGAAAATAAAAGTTAGTTTGTTTGTTATACCTAGTAATTAGAAAAATAAGTTAAACACGGTGATTAAAAAAAAGTGTTTTTTAAACATATAATCTACCTAGATTTTAAAAAATCATTAATTTTGTATTTAAGTAAATTCAATAAACTACATGTAAAAAAAATTACCTAATAATGTATTTTAGCAAGGGAGTCCTGTGTCATAGACCAGAAAACGAAAAAAAATAAGAAAACGTAAGTGTTTCATTTTAAAATTTCAACGTTATAAAAACACGTAAACATATTTTTTTAACAATCAAAACTAGTTTTCAACATAGAATGAAGATTAACTTTGTATGTTTAAACATATATTGAAATAAAAGTGCTATTACTTATAATGAAAAACTTTTAAAAACTTAGACTCGCACCAGCTATACTTCACATCAGTTGACATGTTTTGAAGAACTGTACGAAAAAACTAACAGGGAAAATAGAAGACCAAACAAAAACGAATTTTTGCAGCTCGTTGAAAAAATTGGCCTGTCTGAAAACAAATGCAGAGTAAGAAATCAGTTTGTTTTTATATAAAATAACTTGATTTCAAAGTTTTTAATTGTTATGTTGTTTTAGATAGAGAGAAGTTGTTTTTAGGACACTTAGAGCATCTAAGCGTATTTTATCTAGTTATACTTCAATTAATTTAAAAAAAAAACTAACCGTCTTTAATTTTCAATATAATGATGAAGTTGTATTTTTTCTTCTTCTTTCAAAGAACTAGTTTGATATTTTTACATAAATGACTAACGAACATTTTTTTTACAGTGTTGGTTCAATAACAAACGACAAGAGGAAAAGAAAAAGAAAAGAAATTAAAATAAATGAACTTGCATGATATACACAGTATTTATTAAAACTCATTTTTCATTTTGTCTACTACTTTACTTAGTTGGAGATTTTTCGAACACTTCATTAAAAGTTGATTAGCTTCTAGTATGAATTTTTTTTTGTATTAAAATATGGTGAACAAACCTTTAAAATATGTCTAGTTATTTTCTATACGCATATAATTTTTTAATTTCATACTTTTTTATCGTTTTGTAAATGATTTCAAGATGGATACCATATAGATATTTTTTCAATTATAAATATACCTACATAACCTGTTTTCATCTTTTGTTACTAATTTTATATTTAGAACTTATACTCTAAAAAAATAAAATTCATTTCTACCTTATTTGTATATTTGTTTAAATAAACAAAATATATTTATACTCTTGTTTAAATTAAAACCAATTCAGTTATTTATATCTAAGTGAGCAACTTAATCGGAATAATTTACATATTTACAATTTACATAAAGCTTTGAAAAACAATTCTAAGTATAGTCATTTTCACTTCTGTTCCACTAAGTTGAATATCAAATAATACAAAACAATCAACCAATAAGCAGGTTGATTATATGCAAATTTACATTTTTATGACATAGCCATAAAAACTAGTAACAGTGAGTGTGTTGTTTATTTAAGTCAAGACTTTTCAGGTACAATTCCAGAATTGAACTTAATTATTATCCATTTTGTTTGAAAAGTTTTTTATTTAAACAGTGCTAATTTATTAAAAGTTTTATGTGATTAAAAATTTTATTATTTAATTCTCATTTTAAAGTAAAGACTTTTTGTAACATTTATTTCAAAATATAGTTCATTAGTAAAAGTTTTGATTTCATTAAAAGTATTTTATAAAGTATGATTATCTATTAATGCTAGATTGTGTATTTATGTTTTGATAGAAGTTATAACAACTAACTATCATACCTAATTAACATAGAGAAGCATATAAAGTAGTATTTGGTACTATTGTAATAGTATAGTTAGGTTTAAGTTAGTTATGGTTAATAATGTAAGTTATTAAGCATTTAAATAGATTAATTAACTTAAAGATACTTTTATTTATTAATTGCTAAAAAAGTTTTTATTAGTTTTATAAATTTAAACAATAGTACAGTCAAAGTTTTAAAGTAATTTTTATCAATTAGTTTACTAATAAATATTGGGAAAATTGAAATAATTCAAAACTTAATACGTTACTCTAATTTTTTTTTGAAACTTGTCTGCACTTCTAAAATATATTTGTTACTTTTTGAACTAATGAATAAAAACTAAGTTTCAACTTAGAAATGCTTATTACAAATATTATTTCATATGTAATACGAAAAAGAATATATGAAAAACATTAAAGAGCTGTTTTAGCATTTTAACTGTATAGTTACATTATAATTTAATATATTAGTGGATAAAGATAAAACTTGTTCCTTTTTTTATTCCTTTATTCGTATAGTGCAACAAGTGAGCTTGGTTTGTTTTTGTAAACATGACTATAAAATCAATATGGTGAAAATTTTTTTTTTTAAATTTGAGGTTTTCATTTTATCTTTTTTGTTAAAATGTATATTCTAGACCAGACTAAAAGATATTCTAACCACTACAACAACTAAAAGGAGTTCATAGGTATTAAAATACTCACTAGTACGTTTACTTTGTTCGAAATGGACAAGTACCTATTATATAATTCTTGGGTTCACTTCGATTATAACAATCAAAAGAAAAGCATAGACTGTATAGAAAAGTATAGTTGTAAAACATATATATTTATATATATGTTATGTATATACATATATATATATGTTTTACACCTTTAAGACGCGTATTAAACGCAGAAACAGCTGTCCCAAGCAAAAGTTTGTTTTGTGTATTTTAGATCTATATATATCAAAATTAAAAACAAAATAACATAAGTAAAACTATACTAAAAAGTAATCTAATGTATTAAACATTATTTTAAACAAATACTTTTATTTAATGATTTTAATTTTACTTCTTAAACATTTACTATTTTTATTTTTGCTTATAATCTTATATGCAAACTAAACTGTTTTAAACTAATTACTGCTGTAATGTATTATATGTGTATGTGTGTTTGAGTTTACAAAGAGAAGTTTTATCATTACAAGTTTTTAATTGCGGTTTTAACTAAGTGCTGAAAAAGTTAGGATATTTATATATTTATTAATAATGAAACATTTGAACAAAAATCTGCAAAATGTAGCCAAAACTTATTTTTAAGAAGCTCAATATACTTTGCGTCACAACATGCTTAATACACAAGATTTTTTTATGAAGTCAACTGAAAAATTAAGCAGTCGAATCAGTATAAGCAACAGTAACTTAAAGAGTAGTTACCTATTTGCTTGTTATTTTAATATACCAAAACTAAATTACTTACAAACAATTTGAAAGTTTTTATTTTTAAGAAAAAAGGAGCTTATTATAAATTAGCTGATTATAAATTTAAACAATAAAAAGATCAATGTTTACCTAAGCAACATTTCCCAAAACTAAAAGCTAAATAAGTTTTACAAACCTTAAGCGACCAGACAATTTTCAGTTAGTTTAAAATTATTGGCTATAAGCAATTCAAATGAGTATATTTCAATAAAAAAATGGTAGAGTAAACAGAGTATGATTAGTACAGAAGCATAAGGTATTATTTTGAGACATGTCTAAAAACATTTAAAAAGCTTCACTTAATAAACTATTCATAGTAAACAATCTAGAATGCGACGAAATTCTTTTTAAATAGTCTACTGTGTGTGGCGTTCAAAAAATCAGTCAACCACTTTTTAGTAGTGTATCATACGTGCTTTGATAAATATAACTAAATAAGTTAAATTAAAACAAAAATAACATGCAAGCTGCTTCATGTTAGAATCTTAATTAGTTTGCGCCTACGTACTTTCTACACAATAAGCAATAAATTTTTATAAAGTAACAATTACTAAGTAATTCTATTTTTCCACAATAGTTAAGTAGAAATAATCGAATTTAATTTAAATTGTGACTAACTTTTTGCTTGCTATTCCGGTATGTAAAAACTAAATCACTTTAAAATTTTTTCAAATTTTTGAATTTTTGAGATTAAACAATTATTACTTAAAATGAGCTAGTTAAAATATATTTTAGGCAGAAAGTGAGTACTACAGAATCGTATACCATTGTTTGAAGTTGTAATGAAACTAACATTTCATTTTAATATTTTAAAGCTCGTGAATAAATATGTAATTTTTTGTAACAATAAAAATATTTTTCATTATTCTCAAAACAAGCTTTTCCAAATTTATTTAAAAGCGGATGTTGTAAACTGTTTTACGCAGACTTCGTGACGTACTTCCAGTATTGAAAGCAAAAACATTTTTTATTGTTAGGAGTTACATTTGTTTTAGTGCTTATAAAACGGAATTTGACTTGCATTTACTTGCAGTAGCAGTAGCAGTTTCGGCAGAGCATTCGGCAGTTATCAGTGTGCTTTAAGTTAAAATGCATTTTAAACACGTTAGATTTAAGAACTAATGTTTTTTAATGTGTGTTTGACTTTAATTCTCGTATAGAAAGATGTATTTGTATCTTTGTGTTGTTTAGTTTATGTAAATAAAATATAAGTGTTGTTTTGATTGTTGTACTAATCTACTTTACTAATCATATTACCCCTTAATAAAATCTGTATCGAGACATTGGAGACCATGTGTGGCCTGTATTTTAGGAATCTTCTATAAGGAATTAGGTGCCTTATCAATTAAAAAACGCAGCGAAAAAAAACTTTAGTTTATTACTAAACAACTTTTTAACGAGTTTAAAATTTTGACAGTATAATTTGCGATAATACTTTACTTTGCGACATTTCACTATGATAATAGTAAGAAAAAATGTGTGAATAACTTTCTACTTTGAAACAGCAAGTCTACAATTATAATACAAGTGTGTGGTAGTGGTTTATTTAGTTTTGTTAAAAGAGAAGCTTGATGTCAAGGATTTTTTGCTGGAAGTACTATATCATTTTTCGGTTATTTCTCTGTATACTTCTATTTATGCTTTTTTAGTGCTTAGGTGCACATTTTATTTGCTAATGAGCATAACATTTCTTCTTCTTAGTGCACAATATATGTTGCAATTAACATAAGTCGCATGGGGGCGCAGTATTTCGATCGTAAAAAGCTAAATCTTTTTAGCTAAGGGCACAATATAAGTTGCAACTAACATAAGTCGCATGGGGCGCAGTATTTCGATTATAAAAAGCACAGTCTTTTTACTCTAGTGCACAATGTTCTTTTGAAGATGTTGCAATTTACATAAGTCGTCAGGGGACGCAGTATTTTAGTGCAAAATTGCATTTTATAAGTTGCCAAGAGAGCGCAGTTATTATATTTTTCTTAGCATAGAAATGTAAAGTAAGAACCGCAATAAAGTTTAGAATTACAACAGCAGAATAGTTGTTCTTAATAACGTCGGAGTTTTAGCTGATAAGACTAATTTTTCCTATGTGTTTACAACTACTAGTTTATTGTTTTGATCTGCTGATTGATTGTATTAAAGTATAGATTGTATCTGCTTTAAATTAGTATGATTCTGAAGTTTAAAAACATGTTTGAATGAGTTTTCATCTTTCTTAGTCGTTAAATGGCTTATCGTTTGCCACAATTATTACTCGTTTCAAGTTCAAGTATAAAATTGTGTAAAAATTTTCCCTTTGAAAGAAACCAAAAATAAACTCCCCTTAAATTTAGCAGTCGTCGTTTGTTAAATAAATTGTTGCGTTTGTATCTTTTTGAACGTTGTTTGAAGCAAATAATTGATTGTCATTTAAGCACACCTAACACCTTGCTGCTGCATGAAACTTTAAAAGTTTTTTTGTTTATAAATACGACAACAGACAAAAGATTGAATGAAGATTTTGTGTTTATTCTATGACGTCACAATCAAAATTCCTGCTGTCATTGTTTCCGAAGCCAATCGATGTGGTGTTTTGCTGATTCAACAAACCAGCAAGAAGACAGAAAGTCAAATGTTTCCTAAAAGAAATAAGACGTTGTCAATGATCCAATTGATGTTTCATAAGCCTCTATTAACCACCAGTGAAGAAAAAGCCCAAGGACGACAAGCCCGAGGACAACAAGCCCAAGGACAGCAAGCCCGAGTACGACAAGCATGAAGACAACTAAATGAATATCATTGTTACTTTTTCCTTATGTTGTGTATTATCTTAGTTTTTGTAAATTTTGTAATTTTTGAGATAATAAGTAATACAGTTTCTTTTTCTTATTTTTTTAAAACCGCACTTTTGATACTGTTAAAAAAGTTTAAAGTTAAGTAGGATTTTAAGGATTTAAATAATTTAAAACCAGGCTTTTAATACTAGTTTTAAAAAAGTAATACAAGTAATGTAATGAAACTAACATTTCATTTTAATATTTTAAAGCTCGTGAATAAATATGTAATTTTTTGTAACAATAAAAGTATTTTTATTCTCAAAACAAGCTTTTCCAAATTTATTTAAAAGCGGATGTTGTAAACTGTTTTACGCAGACTTCGTGACGTACTTCCAGTATTGAAAACAAAAACATTTTTTATTGTTAGGAGTTACATTTGTTTTAGTGCTTATAAAACGGAATTTGACTTGCATTTACTTGCAGTAGCAGTTTCGGCAGAGCATTCGGCAGTTATCAGTGTGCTTTAAGTTAAAATGCATTTTAAACACGTTAGATTTAAGAACTAATTTTTTTTTAATGTGTGTTTGACTTTAATTCTCGTATAGAGTGATGTTATTGTATCTTTGTTTAGTTTAGTTTATGTAAATAAAATATAAGTGTTGTTTTGATTGTTGTACTAATCTACTTTACTAATCATATTACCCCTTAATAAAATATCTGTAACGAGACAAAGTACATAATATTATTATCATATACTACACATCTATAATTTTTAAACATAATAAAAAATGCAGTAATGATTTAACTATTTATCGTAAATAATCTTTTGTGCACATAAAATCTTTTCAATTAGTCTGGTTTTAAAAATTTAGCGAGCCGCTGCTTTGACAGAGTAACATATGTGCATTTAAAACCAAACTAATTATTAAATTTTAAAATAAAGAAACTAAGCAAGCTGCGCTTATTGTTAAGAAGCTAGATAAGCTCGCGCCTACATGCTTATTACACAAGCAATAAACAGGAAGTTTTTATGAAGTCAGTAATTAGTTAAGCAGTCAGCTAAGTTTTAGTGATTATAATTCATAGAGTGTTTAACTATATGCTCGTTATTTTAGTAAAACGAAGTTAAGTTTGAAAGTTTTTAACTGTTTAAAAAAAAAATTATATAATTTTAACAATGAGCCGGTCAAAAATACTAACAATCGACAAAAAAATACGTAGCTTGTCTAAACCACTTATTTCAAATTTGAAAATAAACAGCTTTTACAAGTCTTAATTGATTACTTTAACATCAATAAATTCTAAACACAGTAGAAAAGTGTTAATAATCAAACATTTAATGGTAAACAATTTAGTGTGCACAGAAACTCTTGATTATAGCCTACTGAGCGAGCATTTGAAAATTTAGCGAGCCGCTGCTTTGGTAGAGTTTCATATGTGCTTTTGAAATCAAACTAAATTACTTAAATTACTCAACTAACAAACTAAGCAAGCTACGCTTTTAGTTAAAAAGCTTGCTAAGCTAGCGCCTACATGCTTATTACGCCAGCAACAAAAAGGATGTTTTTATGAAGTGAACAGTCAATTAAGCAGTTAAATCAGTAGAAGCAAAAATAACTTTTAAAAGGTTTAACTACAATCTTGTCATTTTAGTAAAACAAAACTAAATTAATTTGAAACAATTTTTAAAGTTTTGGTTATTTAAGATAAGATAACGTTCCTACTTTAAATGAGCCAGCCAAAAGTACTAACTACGAAAGAATCGGTGTTTACGCAAGCGAAATGTTTTAAAACTATAAGTTAAATAAGTTTTATAACTCTTGACCGACTTGTTATCAAAAAACATAAAAAAGCTTTAGTGTTTAAGCTGTTATGGTAAATAACCTAGTGTGCACAAAGACTCTTTATCAGTAGTCTACTGTGCGTAGCGTTTTAAAATTTAGCGAGCCGTTTTTAGTAGTGTATCACATTTTTTTGAAAAGTAAAACTAAATACAGTAACCTCTCGCTTATTTACGCACATTGTGTCCACAAAAAAATGCGTAAAGACATGAGAGATCGTAAAGATACGAGAGGTACCAAATATACTTACTATAATGGCTGTTTTTTGATATTGCATCTAGTTAAAAGTAGACTTATTTATATACTCTAAAAAAGGATTTAATTCATTAAAAAAAAAGTAATCGAATTTCTTTTTATAATTTTAGTTATTAGTAGATTCTATCTTTATCTTTTTTAAATTTGACTTGTTCGATACAAAACATTTATATTCTATTCTTATTAGCAAATTTAATTTATACTTAATCATTTGTTTACAGTTAAGAAATAGTCTGGTGTCTATATTAAAATTTGTTTTGCTTAATTCATATAAAGGGCAATAATGCTGTATTATTTATTGTTGTTTTAAACTTTCATTATTTAAAACAGTCATATTTCTTTCAATTTTTTAGTTTAATTTCTTATTGTTTACATAATTTCTGATATACTGAGGTATAACTGAATAATTAGCAATTAGTCAAGGAACATAAGTTTACAAAGTCTAAATATATAGAGGTGAGATAGCATTTAAAACATAATTTAAGTTAAAAATATACAGTAAACCTAATTTAGCAATACTTAAATTAGAATAATCTATTGTTTTTTAGACTTCAAAAATGCGTAACTAAACGAGAGTGCGTAACGTCACGAGTGCGTAAAGATGTGAGAGGTTACTGTAACTAAAATTGAAACCTAACAAAGTAAGCAAGCGAGCTTATTGTTGAGAAATTTTATAAGTTTGCGCCTACATGCTTATTAAACGAGAAAAAAATGAAATGAACAATTAAATAAGCTGTTTAATAGTAAAAATAATGTTAATTTATAAAATGATTAATTATATGCTAGTGATTTTAGTATATTAATTAATTAATATGTAACAAATTTCAAATTTTTATTTTTTTGAAATAAAAGTTTTCCAACTTAAAATTGGATTCGAAATTTTTCAACATTAAAAGGAAAATTTATGTTTACCTAAGCTAATCTTTTTAAAAATACAAGTTATATAAGTTTTACTACTCTTAACCGACTATAAAATTTTCAATAAGCTAAAACTTATTTGACTTTTTTTGTAATGCAAGTCAAATAAATATAGCGTCGTTGAAAAAATAGATCTAGTAATCATAAAAATACTAGTACATATAATAATAAAGTATTATTATAAGTACTTTATACCATTATCATATAAGACGCATCATTAAAAATATATAAGAAAAAGTTTTAAGTATTATACTGTTCATCGTAAATAAAATGTACACATATATTATTTTCTAATACTCTAAGGTGAGTAGCTTTTGCAAACTTAGCAAGCTGTTTCTTAAGTAGGGTATCATACGTGCTTTTAAATAAAACTAAATAACTTAAATTAAAAAAACAAACAAATTAAGCAACCCGACTTTATTGTCGAGAAGCTTCACTAGTTTGCACCTACGTACTTATTACACAACAAGCAGTAATTTTTGATTAAGTAACAGTTATTAAAAAGTTTTATAATTCTACAATATTTAAGCAGAAATAAGCGAATTCAACTTATAGTGTGACTAACTTTATGCTTGTATTTTAGTATGATAAAATCAAATCACTCTAAAAGGATTTCAAGTTTTTGAATTATTAAAATTAATAATTTCTTACTTAAAATGAGCTAGTCAAAAGTTTTAAATATTAAAAAAAAAAACAATGTTTGACTAAGCCACATGTATCAAAATCTAAATTTAAACAATTTCAATAATTTTTAATTAATCAATTCAAACTTATACTGAAATTTATTGGCTTTGTTTTATTAAAGCAAGTCAAATAAATTTTGTGCTTAAAAGTGTATACATTCTAGACTGAAAGTGAGTACTACAGAATCATAAGAAGTTATTTCAAGTACTTTATACTACTTTTATATACTACTTAGTAACTATCTATAAATTTTAACAATAATAAAACAAGCAACAGTATTCAAACACTTCATCGTAAACAATCTACTGTGCACATAAAATATTTATTAACAGTCTACTTTTAAAATTGGCGAGCCGCTGCTTTAGTAGAGCATCATTTGTGCATTGAAAATAAAAATATATAAAACTTAATTTAAAAATAAACAAAGTAAGCAAAACGAGCTTATTGTTAAGAGGCTTGATAAGCTTGCGCATACATGCTTATTAGACAACAAGCAGTAAACAGCTATTTTTTATGAAGTCAACAATTAACTAAGCAGTCAGATCACTTTTATCGACTATAAATTATAGAGTTATTAACTATATCTCGTTATTTTATAACTAACTTGATTTACTCTGAAATAATTTGAAAGTTTTTAATTTTTTAAGACAAAAAAGTGCTATTTTAAAACAAGCTGGTCAAAAGTATTAACAATCAACAAAAAATAAATCAAAGTTTGGCTAAACCACATACTTTAAAATTAAAATTAAACAAATTTTGCAACTCTTAATTGAAAAAAAAAATTATGTTAAAACCTATCGGGTTAGACTTGTTTTAGCAAGTCAAATCCGTAAAGTGCGAATGAAAATTTGAATAGTACAGAATCATAAAGTATTATTTTATATAAATTATACTACTTCATTTACTACACATCAATAAATTTCAAACATAATTAAACTGTTCATCGTAAACAATGTAGTGTGCACGGAAATTTATTTTAAGTAGTCTACTGAGCGTAGCATTTAAAAACTTAGTGAGCAACTGCTTTGATAGAGTATCATATGTGCATTGAAAATCAAACTAATTTTTAAAATTTAAAACCAACAAAATAAGCAAGCTGCGCTTATTGTTAAGAAGCTAGACTAGCTTGCGCCTACATGCTTATTACACAAGCAATAAACAGGAAGTTTTAATAAAGTCAATACTTAGTTAAGCAGTCAGCTAAGTTTTAGCAATTTAAACTTATAGAGCTAATAACTATATACTCGTTATTTAATTTAACAAAGCTAATTTAAGTTAAACAACTTTTAAGTTTTTGAATGTTTAAGAAGAAAAATTAATTAATCTAACGTGCCGGTCAAAAGTATTAACAATCAACAAAACATAGCTCAAAGTTTGCCTAAGCCACTTGTTAAGTCAAAACTTAACAAGTTTTACAATTCTTTTTAGATTAAGTAGTTTTCTATAAGTTAAAACGTAAAGTAATTTTTCTTGTCATAGCAAGTATAGTGGCGTTAAAACGATATATAGTTTCGGCAGAGACTGAGCATAACAGAAGTATAAAATATTATTTCAGGTACTTATTCACTACTTTTATCAACTACATATCAACAATTTTTAAAATATACATCAGTAATTAAACTGTTTATTGTAAACAACCTAGTGTGCACAAAAGTTATTTTAAGTAGTCTACTGAGCGTAGCATTTAAAAACTTAGTGAGCAACTGCTTTGATAGAGTATCATTTGTGCATTGAATATCAAACTAATTTTTAAAATTTAAAACCAACAAAATAAGCAAGCTGCGCTTATTGTTAAGAAGCTAGACTAGCTTGCGCCTACATGCTTATTACACAAGCAATAAACAGGAAGTTTTTATAAAGTCAATACTTAGTTAAGCAGTCAGCTAAGTTTTAGCAATTTAAACTTATAGAGCTAATAACTATATACTCGTTATTTAATTTAACAAAGCTAATTTAAGTTAAACAACTTTTAAGTTTTTGAATGTTTAAGAAGAAAAATTAATTAATCTAACGTGCCGGTCAAAAGTATTAACAATCAACAAAACATAGCTCAAAGTTTGCCTAAGCCACTTGTTAAGTCAAAACTTAACAATTTTTACAACTTTTTTGAGATTAAATAGTTTTCTAGATGTTAAAACTTACTGGATTTTTCTTGTTATAGCAAGTATAGTGGCGTTAAAACGATATATAGTTTCGGCAGAGACTGAGTATAACAGAAGTATAAAATATTATTTCAGGTACTTATTCACTACTTTTATCAACTACATATCAACAATTTTCAAACATTATAAAATATACATCAGTAATTAAACTGTTTATTGTAAACAATCTAGTGTGCACAAAAGTTATTTTAAGTAGTCTACTGAGCGTAGCATTTGGAAATTTAGTGAGCCGCTGCTTTGATAGAGTATCATATGTGCATTGATTATCAACTCAAACTACTTAAATTATTCAACAAATAAGTGAGCAAGCAGCACTTGTTTTTAAGAAGCTCAATAAGCTTTGCGCCTACATGCTTATTACCCAAGAAAAAATAAGAAATTTCCATGAAGTCCAAAGTTATTTAAGCAGATGAATCAGTTCAAGCAATAATGATAATTTACATTGTGATTAACTATTTTATTGTTATTTCAGTAAAACAAAACTAAATTGGTCTGGATAAGTTTCAAGTTTTCGATAGCTTCGAAAAAAAATGTCACTTAAGATTTCCTTCGTAAATTGCTACGTAAAAATGGCTTCCCAAAAACAATATTAAATCAATGTTAACCTAAGTCACGTGCTTAAAAACTGAAAGTAAAATAAGTTTAACTACTCATATCCGATCGTGCAATTTTCAATAATTAAAAACTTATTTACTCATTTTTTTTAAGCAAGTCAAATAAGTCATGCACTGTTAAAAGTAAACATATTTTAGGCAGAAAGTGAGTTCTACAGAACCATAAAGTACTATTTTAAGTACTTAATACTACTTTCATATATTACACATCATTAAAAGTACATAATAAGAGTTGGCAGTATATATGCTGTTCATCGTAAATAATCTAGTATGGACAGATATTCAATTTAAATAATCTAATATGAGTATCGTTAAAACATTTAGCGAGCCGCTTCTTTAGAAGCGTTTCATTTATGCTTAAAAAAAACTAAATAAATTAAATTAAAACCAAGCAAAGTAGCAAGCCGCATTTTTTGTTAAGAAGCTTTATTACCTTCCGCCTGCGTACTTATTACACAATAATCAGTAAGCTTTAAATAAGTAACAATTACTAGTTAGTTAGACAATTCTACAATAGTTAAGTAGAAATAAGCGAAGTTAACTTAAAGTGTGGGTAATTTTATCGTTGTTATTTCAGTATGTAAAAACTAAATCGCTCTAAAATAGTTTTAAAATTTATCAAATTTAAAAATTAAAAGGTTCATACTTAAAATGAGCTAGTTAAAAGTTTTAAATATTAACACAAAACAATCTTTGACTAAGCCACATGTTTCAAAATCAAAATTAAACAGTTTCAATAATTTTCAATTCCTTATTTATTTTTCTATAAGTTTGAATTATTAAGTATACTTTTATTTTAGAAATTTAAATAAGTGTTGCGCTGTTAAAAGTAAACATATTTTAGGCAGAGACTTAGTACTACAGAATCGTAAAGTATTTTTTTAAGTACTTAATACTATCATATACTACACAATAATGAATTTTAAACATAATAAGATATGCATCAGTTATTAAACTGTTCATTGTAAACAATTTAATGTGCACATAAAATATTTATTAACAGTCTACGTTTTAAATTTGGCTAGGTGCTGTTTTGTAGAGTATCAAATGTGCTTAAAAAAAAAAAATGAAAATAAACAAAGTAAGCAAGACGAGCTTATTGTTGGAAAGCTTGAAAAGCTTGCGCCTACATGCTTATTACACGTTAAGCAAAAAACATGAAATTTTTATAAAGTCAACAATTTATTGAGCAGTCAGATAAGTTGCATCGATTTAGACTTGTACAATAGTTAACAATATGCTTGTTATTTATGTATAACAAACCAAATTTACTCTGAAACAACTTAAAATTTTTAGTTGTTTAAGATAAAAAAGTACTGTTTTAAAACGAGCTGGTCAAAATTATTAACAATCAACAAAATATAAATCAAAGTTTACCTAAACCACATGCTTTAAAGTTAAAATCGAACAAGATTTGCAACTCTTAATTGAAAAGACAATTTTCTTTATGTTATAACTTATCGGGTTATTCTTGTTTTAGCAAGTCAAATCAGTAGAGTGCAAATTAAAGTTTGAATAGTACAGAATCATAAAGTAATTTGTTAATTAATTTATACTACTTCGTTTACTACACATCAATAAATTTCAAACATAATTAAACTGTTCATCGTAAACAATGTAGTGTGCACGGAAATTCTTTAAAGTAGTCTACCGAGCGTAGCATTTAAAAATTTAGTGAGCAACTGCTTTGATAAAGTATCATATGTGCATTTAAAACCAAACTAATTATTAAATTTTAAAATAAACAAACTAAGCAAGCTGCGCTTATTGTTAAGAAGCTAGATAAGCTTGCGCCTTCATGCTTATTACACAAGCAATAAACAGGAAGTTTTTATGAAGTCAATAATTAGTCAAGCAGTCAGCTAGGTTTTGGCAATTTAAACTTATAGAGTGTTTAACTATATGCTCGTTATTTTAATAAAACGAAGTTAAGTTTGAAAGTTTTTAACTGTTAAAAAAAAAAAAATATATAATTTTAACAATGAGCCGGTCAAAAATATTAACAATCGACAAAAAAATACGAAGCTTGTCTAAACCACTTATTTCAAATTTGAAAATAAACAGCTTTTACAAGTCTTAATTGATTACTTTAACATCAATAAATTCTAAACACAGTAAAAAAGTGTTAATAATCAAACATTTAATGGTAAACAACTTAGTGTGCACAGAAACTCTTGATTATAGCCTACTGAGCGAGCATTTGAAAATTTAGCGAGCCGCTGCTTTGGTAGAGTTTCATATGTGCTTTTGAAATCAAACTAAATTACTTAAATTACTCAACTAACAAACTAAGCAAGCTACGCTTTTAGTTAAAAAGCTTGCTAAGCTAGCGCCTACATGCTTATTACGCCAGCAACAAAAAGGAAGTTTTTATGAAGTGAACAGTCAATTAAGCAGTTAAATCAGTAGAAGCAAAAATAACTTTTAAAAGGTTTAACTACAATCTTGTCATTTTAGTAAAACAAAACTAAATTAATTTGAAACAATTTTTAAAGTTTTGGTTATTTAAGATAAGATAACGTTCCTACTTTAAATGAGCCAGCCAAAAGTACTAACTACGAAAGAATCGGTGTTTACGCAAGCGAAATGTTTTAAAACTATAAGTTAAATAAGTTTTATAACTCTTGACCGACTTGTTATCAAAAAACATAAAAAAGCTTTAGTGTTTAAGCTGTTTATGGTAAATAACCTAGTGTGCACAAAGACTCTTTATCAGTAGTCTACTGTGCGTAGCGTTTTAAAATTTAGCGAGCCGTTTTTAGTAGTGTATCACATTTGTTTTGAAAAGTAAAACTAAATAACTAAAGTTGAAACCAAACAAAGTAAGCAAGCGAGCTTATTGTTGAGAAATTTTATAAGTTTGCGCCTACATGCTTATTAACCGAGAAAAAAATGAAATGAACAATTAAATAAGCTGTTAAATAGTAAAAATAATGTTAATTTATAGAATCATTAATTATATGCTAGTGATTTTAGTATATTAATTAATTAATATGTAACAAATTTCAAATTTTTATTTTTTTGAAATAAAAGTTTTCCGACTTAAAATTGGATTCGAAATTTTTCAACAATAAAAGGAAAGTTCATGTTTACCTAAGCTAATCTTTTTAAAAATATAAGTTATATAAGTTTTACTACTCTTAACCAACTATAAAATTTTCAATAAGCTAAAACTTATTTACCTTTTTTTGTAATGAAAGTCAAATAAATATAGCGTCGTTGAAAAAATAGATCTAGTAATCATAAAAATACTAGTACATATAATAATAAAGTATTATTATAAGTACTTTATACCATTATCATATGAGACGCATCATTAAAAATATATTAGAAAAAGTTTTAAGTATTATACTGTTCATCGTAAATAAAATGTACACATATATTATTTTTTAATACTCTAAGGTGAGTAGCTTTTGCAAACTTAGCAAGCTGTTTCTTAAGTAGGGTATCATACGTGCTTTTAAATAAAACTAAATAACTTAAATTAAAAAACAAACAAATTAAGCAACCCGACTTTATTGTCGAGAAGCTTCACTAGTTTGCACCTACGTACTTATTACACAACAAGCAGTAATTTTTGATTAAGTAACAGTTATTAAAAAGTTTTATAATTCTACAATATTTAAGCAGAAATAAGCGAATTCAACTTATAGTGTGACTAACTTTATGCTTGTTATTTTAGTATGATAAAATCAAATCACTCTAAAAGGATTTCAAGTTTTTGAATTATTAAAATTAATAATTTCTTACTAAAAATGAGCTAGTCAAAAGTTGTAAATATTAAAAAAAACAATGTTTGACTAAGCCACATGTATCAAAATCTGAATTTAAACAATTTCAATAATTTTTAATTAATAAATTCAAACTTATACTGAAATTTATTGGCTTTGTTTTATTAAAGCAAGTCAAATAAATTTTGTGCTTAAAAGTGTATACATTCTAGACTGAAAGTGAGTACTACAGAATCATAAGAAGTTATTTCAAGTACTTTATAATACTTTTATATACTACTTAGTAACTATCTATAAATTTTAACAATAATAAAACAAGCAACAGTATTCAAACACTTCATCGTAAACAATCTACTGTGCACATAAAATATTTATTAACAGTCTACTTTTAAAATTGGCGAGCCGCTGCTTTAGTAGAGCATCATATGTGCATTAAAAATAAAAATATATAAAACTTAGTTTTAAAATAAACAAAGTAAGCAAAACGAGCTTATTGTTAAGAGGCTTGAGAAGCTTGCGCATACATGCTTATTAGACAACAAGCAGTAAACAGCTATTTTTTATAAAGTCAACAATTAATTAAGCAGTCAGATCACTTTTATCGACTATAAATTATAGAGTTATTAACTATATCTCGTTATTTTATAACTAACTTGGTTTACTCTGAAATAATTTGAAAGTTTTTAATTTTTTAAGACAAAAAAGTGCTATTTTAAAACGAGCTAGTCAAAAGTATTAACAATCAACAAAATATAAATCAAAATTTACCTAAACCACATACTTTAAAGTTAAAATTAAACAAATTTTGCAACTCTTAATTGAAAAAACAATTTTCTTTATGTTAAAACCTATCGGGTTAGTCTTTTTTTAGCAAGTCAAATCAGTAGAGAACAAATGAAAGTTTAAATAGTACAGAACCATAAAGTATTAATTTATTTAAATTATACTACTTCATTTACAACACATCAATAAATTTTAAACATATTTAAACTGTTCATCGTAAACAATGTAGTGTGCACGGAAATTCTTTTAAGTAGTCTACTGAGCGTAGCATTTCAAAATTTAGTGAGCAACTGCTTTGATAGAGTATCATATGTGCATTGAAAATCAAACTAATCAATAAAACTTAAAACAAACAAAATAAGCAATCTGCGCTTATTGTTAAGAAGCTAGACTAGCTTGCGCCTACATACTTATTACACAAGCAATAAACAGGAAGTTTTTATAAAGTCAATACTTAGTTAAGCAGTCAGCTAAGTTTTAGCAATTTAAACTTATAGAGCTAATAACTATATACTCGTTATTTAATTTAACAAAGCTAATTTAAGTTAAAACAACTTTTAAGTTTTTGAATGTTTAAGAAGAAAAATTAAATAATCTAACGTGCCGGTCAAAAGTATTAACAATCAACAAAACATAGCTCAAAGTTTGCCTAAGCCACTTGTTAAGTCAAAACTTAACAAGTTTTACAATTCTTTTTAGATTAAGTAGTTTTCTAGAAGTTAAAACTTACTGGATTTTTCTTGTTATAGCAAGTATAGTGGCGTTAAAGCGATATAAAGTTTCGGCAGAGACTGAGTATAACAGAAGTATAAAATATTATTTCAGGTACTTATTCACTACTTTTATCAACTACATATGAACAATTTTTAAAATATTAATCAGTAATTAAACTGTTTATTGTAAACAACCTAGTGTGCACAAAAGTTATTTTAAGTAGTCTACTGAGCGTAGCATTTGGAAATTTAGTGAGCCGCTGCTTTGATAGAGTATCATATGTGCATTGAGTATCAACTCAAACTACTTAAAATATTCAACAAATAAGTGAGCAAGCAGCACTTGTTTTTAAGACGCTCAATAAGCTTTGCGCCTACATGCTTATTACCTAAGAAAAAATAAGAAATTTTCATGAAGTCAAAAGTTATTTAAGCAGATGAATTAGTTCAAGCAATAATGATAATTTACATTGTGATTAACTATATTATCGTTATTTCAGTATAACAAAACTAAATTCGTCTGTAACAAGTTTCAAGTTTTCGATATTTTCGAAAAAAAGTGCCACTTAAGATTGCCTTCGTAAATTGCTACGTAAAAATGGCTTCCCAAAAACAATATTAAATCAATATTAACCTAAGTCACGTGTTTAAAAACTGAAAGTAAAATAAGTTTAACTACTCATAACCGATCGTGCAATTTTTAATAATTAAAAACTTATTTACTCATTTTTTTTTAAGCAAGTCAAATAAGTCATGTACTGTTAAAAGTAAACATATTTTAGGCAGAAAGTGAGTTCTACAGAACCATAAAGTACTATTTTAAGTACTTAATACTACTTTCATATATTAAACATCATTAAAAGTACATAATAAGAGTTGGCAGTACCTATGCTGTTCATCGTAAATAATCAAGTTTGGACAGATATTCAATTTAAATAATCTAATATGAGTATCGTTAAAACATTTAGCGAGCCGCTTCTTTAGAAGCGTTTCATGTATGCTTAAAAAAAACTAAATAAATTAAATTAAAACCAAACAAAGTAGCAAGCCGCATTTTTTGTTAAGAAGCTTTATTACCTTCCGCCTACGTACTTATTACACAATAATCAGTAAGCTTTAAATAAGTAACAATTACTAGTTAGTTAGACAATTCTACAATAGTTAAGTAGAAATAAGCGAAGTTAACTTAAAGTGTGGGTAATTTTATCGTTGTTATTTCGGTATGTAAAAACTAAATTGCTCTAAAATAGTTTTAAAATTTATCAAATTTAAAAATTAAAAAGTTCTTACTTAAAATGAGCTAGTTAAAAGTTTTAAATATTAACACAAAACAATCTTTGACTAAGCCACATGTTTCAAAATCAAATTTAAACAGTTTCAATAATTTTCAATTCCTTATTTATTTTTCTACAAATTTGAATTTTTAAGTATACTTTTATTTTAGAAATTTAAATAAGTATTGCGCTGTTAAAAGTAAACATATTTTAGGCAGAGACTTAGTACTACAGAATCGTAAAGTATTTTTTTAAGTACTTAATACTACTATCATATACTACACAATAATGAATTTTAAACATAATAAGATATGCATCAGTTATTAAACTGTTCATTGTAAACAATTTAATGTGCACATAAAATATTTATTAACAGTCTACGTTTTAAATTTGGCTAGGTGCTGTTTTGTAGAGTATCAAATGTGCTTATTAAAAAAAATGAAAAAAAACAAAGTAAGCAAGACGAGCTTATTGTTGGAAAGCTTGCGCCTACATGCTTATTACACGTTAAGCAAAAACATTAAATTTTTATAAAGTAAACAATTTATTGAGCAGTCAGATAAGTTGCATCGATTTAAACTTGTAGAATAAATAACAAGATGCTTGTTATTTAAGTATAACAAACCAAATTTACTCTGAAACAACGAAAATTTTTAGTTGTTTAAGATAAAAAAGTACTGTTTTAAAACGAGCTGGTCAAAATTATTAACAATCAACAAAATATAAATCAAAGTTTACCTAAACCACATGCTTTAAAGTTAAAATCGAACAAGATTTGCAACTCTTAATTGAAAAAACAATTTTCCTTATGTTATAATTTATCGGGTTATTCTTGTTTTAGCAAGTCAAATCAGTAGAGTGCAAATTAAAGTTTGAATAGTACAGAATCATAAAGTATTATTTTAATTAAATTATACTACTTCGTTTACTACACATCAATAACTTTCAAACATATTTAAACTGTTCATCGTAAACAATGTAGTGTGCACGGAAATTTATTTTAAGTAGTCTACTGAGCGTAACATTTAAAAATCTAGTGAGCAACTGCTTTGATAGAGTATCATATGTGCATTGAAAATCAAACGAATTTTTAAAATTTAAAACCAACAAAATAAGCAAGCTGCGCTTATTGTTAAGAAGCTAGACTAGCTTGCGCCTTCATGCTTATTACACAAGCAATAAACAGGAAGTTTTTAAAAAGTCAATACTTAGTTAAGCAGTTAGCTAAGTTTTAGCAATTTAAACTTATAGAGCTAATAACTATATACTCGTTATTTAATTTAACAAAACTAATTTACATTAAAACAACTTTTAAGTTTTTGAATGTTTAAGAAGAAAAATTAAATAATCTAACGTGCCGGTCAAAAGTATTAACAATCAACAAAACATAGCTCAAAGTTTGCCTAAGCCACTTGTTAAGTCAAAACTTAACAATTTTTACAATTCTTTTTAGATTAAATAGTTTTCTAGAAGTTAAAACTTACTGGATTTTTCTTGTTATAGCAAGTATAGTGGCGTTAAAACGATATAAAGTTTCGGCAGAGACTGAGTATAACAGAAGTATAAAATATTATTTCAGGTACTTATTCACTACTTTTATCAACTACATATCAACAATTTTCAAACATTATAAAATATACATCAGTAATAAAACTGTTTATTGTAAACAATCTCACATGCACAAAAGTTATTTTAAGTAGTTTACTGAGCGTAGCATTTGGAAATTTAGTTAGCCGCTGCTTTGATAGAGTATCATATGTGCATTGAGTATCAACTCAAACTACTTAAAATATTAAACAAATAAGTGAGCAAGCAGCACTTGTTTTTAAGACGCTCAATAAGCTTTGCGCCTACATGCTTATTACCAAAAAAAAACAAGAAGTTTTTATGAAGTCAAAAGTTAATTAAGCAGTTTTATCAGTTTAAGCAATAATAATTTAAAGAATGAGTAATTATATGATCGTTGTTTTAAGATAAGAAAACTAAATTAATCCGTAACAAATTTAAAATGTTCAATAGTTTAGAATAAAAATTGCTACGTAAAAATGGCTTCCCAAAAGTTTTGATGATAAAAAATCAATTTTTACCAAACTACATGTTTCAAAACTGCAAGTTAAATAAAATTAACTACTCGTTATTAACCATACAATTTTCAATAAGTTAAAACTTATTGGCTTAGTTTTATTTAAGCAAGTTGAATATGTGAAGCGTCGTTCAAAAATAGCTATATTAAGCAGAGAGCGAGTACTACGAATTGAATAAAAATTGTTTTAATAACTTTATACTATTTTCATATAAGACACATCAATAAAAAATATCAAAATACAAAGTTTTAGTATATAAGCTGTTCATCGTAAATAATATACCGTAAATTGTATTCTAATACGCTAAGCTTTTGTGAATTTAGCGAGCCGCTTTATTAGTAGTGTATCAATTGTGCTTTAGAAATTATACAAAACAACTCAAGTTAAAACCAAACAAAGTAAGCAAGCTGCATTTTTTTGTTGATGAGCTTTATTAGTGTGTGCCTACGTACTTATTACACAACAAGCAATAAACAGAAAGTTTTGATGAAGTAGCAATTACTCACGCTGCTCAACAGTTTATTAAGCAACTTGTAATAATAACAAGCTTCTTACTAATTTCTTACGTACATAGAGCTGATATAGTTGCACGTGTTAATGTTTTCATCCAATCATAGTTGATGAAAACGCTTAGCTATGTTCAGCATAAATACGTTGGTGTGTTTTAGGCATTTACCATTTTAAAAGTTCATATTTAAAAGTTTGAATTGTTGTTGGTCATAAGCTGTTTTTAAACTAAACTTTTACGTTTTGTTTATAAATTTATTTTTTCAATGCTGTCATTAATTTATATTAAAGATATTAAATATTTGTAACTCAATAGCTCTGGTATTTAATTTTACAAAATTCGTTAATACACTTAAAATCCGCTCTGGAAAAAGCTGGGTAAAGTGTCACAGTAGCTATGTTTATGCTCTTATTAACATTAATTCCAAATGATACAAGGTAATGGTCGTTAGTATTGATTAAAGGTGAATCCACTAACTGAAATTTAATTCTATCTAACTTCATGTAATTACAAAGCACTAAATTAAGAATACTTTATGGTGTAGTTGTGTATACTGTATGTTGTCTTTATTTGTAGGTGAATCAATAGTTTGAGTTGAAAAAGTCTCTAAACAAAACTTAATAAAACTTTTATTACATTCATAAAAATTTGAGCTTGGAATACTCTAATCAATATTTGGAAATTAAAGTCACCAATAAAATAAAAAGAAACAATTTTCGGTGTGAACTGTTTAATTAGGTCAATCATGTTTGATACAATTTTTATAGATTTAGAAAGATTTGGAGGGATATAAATACGTAGAAATCTTAACTTTAATCCATTGAGAATTAAATTAAAGCATATAAATTCATCACCGTCAAAAGTAAAAAGATCACTTTTAATTTCAATAATTTTTAAACAACTTTTAACAAAAGCAGCAACGCCTCCCCCCTGTTTAGTCTATCATTGCGAATAACATTATACCCAGATGAATAAAAATTAAAATTGTTAATGTTAGAATTTAACGCAGTTTCAGTTAAGAAAATAAATCTTTGTTTTTTGTACGCATATAAACTCAACAAAACTTTTTTTTATTTAAAATAGATATAATATTTTTATATGAAACTTTTCTTAGAAAATTTTTACTAGACTTTGACCTATTGAGGAAACTTGTGCTTAAGGCTTCAATACACTTAACTTTTAAAGAACTAACAGTACTAGTATTAAAAACAAAATCACTACAACTACAATCAGAATTAACAGATTGACTAAATGTATTAAATGTATTAAATTTTTTAACAAAGTTGTTACAACTAACACTAACCCCAGAGTTCCAGGGTGGTGTAACGAAAGGGCTGCTGTATTTTTTCAACTATTTTGTTATATCGTATTACGTATTGAACACTCAGACTTTTTTTCATCAGCTAGGTGTTGTTTTATTTTTTAATTCTTAACGCAATTTCTTAATAGCCAATAGCTCTAAAGCTGTTCTATCGGGATTAATATATACTGCGATTTCATTTCCTTTGCTAATAACTTTTAGATTTCTTAATTTAAAAAGTCTCTGTTTTGCTTTCAAATTGTGGAGCTTAATCATAACTGGTCTGCATCTATCCTTAATAGTTTTTGCAATTCGGTACAATGAGTTGAATTTAGATTCAATAATTTTGTTTACACCCAAAATTTCTTGAACAGTTTTTAAATCTCTTTTCGAGCTTTCAAGTGAGCTATTAGAACTTTCTGAATCTGGAATATTAAAAAACAATCACATTCAGTACCTTTTTTATCTTTTAGTTTTTCATAACTTTTAGAATCAATTTTGTACTTATATCTATGAAAAACTCAGCTGATTTGTTCAATCTAACTGCATCAGCGTAGGTCAGAAACTTTGGTTGGAACTTTTCTCATTTCGTAGAACAAGTTTGTTTAAACTGAAGGAAAGATGTTAGTAGATCACTAATTTTTTGTTCCATTGCAGTATATTTTTTGTCAAGGCTAAGACTTTTTCACATGTGCAATAATAAGTTGTCAATTCAACCAACCTTTGTTCAAGACTCAAACTTTTCTCAGTATATTCATTTTTTAGTTTGCAAATATCATTTTGCAGTAAATTTAACTCCATATTCTTTTGAACTCCAAATGCTAAGTTTTTCTTTCAGTTGCTTTCCGATTTTGGAATTTTCAATCAGCAATTTTATTTCATTTTCATTAGACATTTATACTTTCTTACTTCAATAAACCTTATTCAAAAAATAAATAAAAATTAATCATTAAAAGTAGTCCTTTAATACAGGCCGAGGTTTACAATATACTTAGCCAATAAAACGACCAGCCTTTAAACGAGTCACAAGGAAAAAAAATTCTAAAGCAGTAAAACGAAATTGATAAAACTAAAAATATTAAAAAACAAGATTGCATAAAACGGAAGTTCCTTTTAGGTTAATTTAGACAATACCAAAATCTCGCCAAGACAAGCTAGTAAGGTTTTATAAGTTATTACTTCAGCTAGATCTAAATCATTATATACGTTTTGTTTTTAAAGACTCTTGTGAAGTAATTAAGTGGATTAGGAATATTAATAGAGAAAACACATTCTTATCCTCCTTTGAAGTATTTTTTTTTTCAAATGTCCCATTGGATGAGGTTATACAAATTTGTTTTGTAGTATTATAAAGCTTAAGAAAACTGAGTATCAAAAAAACTAGTTTTATAAAATTAATGAGAATAACAACAAGCCACGACAGTTTAGCTTTAATAACGAGATTTATCGTCAAATAATTGGATTAGCTATTGGGTCTCCTCTTGGGCCTACTCTTGCTAATATCTTTATGAGTATTAATAACCTAAATTTTTTGGTGAGTTACTATCCCAAGCTCTGTACATAAGGTGGGAACGGGTCACTTTTGCACGAGGGGATACTTTTGCACGAAGGGTCACTTTTGCTCGAGGTGACACTTTTTCACGGCGACTCTTTTGCACGAAGGGTCACTTTTGCACGAGGGACACTTTTGCACGGTGTCTCTTTTGCACGGCGACTCTTTTGCACGAACGTAACTTTAGCACGAAGGGACACTTTTTCACGGCGTGACTTTTGCACGCAGGGTCACTTTTGCACGGCGATCCTTTTGCACGAGCGTCACTTTAGCACGAGGGGACACTTTTGCACGGCGTCACTTTTGCACAGAGGGACACTTTTGCACGGCGACTCTTTTGCACGAAGGGTCACTTTTTCACGAGGGACACTTTTGCACGGTGACTCTTTTGCACGAGCGTCACTTTGGAACGAGGTGACTTTTGCACGGTAACATTTTTATACGTCAAAATTTTTGCACGACGTTACAATTGCATTGCGATATTTTTTGCAAAGCGTCACTTTCGCACGACATTATATTTTTACGGATATACTTATGACCTGCGAAAATTGTAACACTGAGTCAATTTCAAACGGAACTTTACTTTTGCACACTTCTAATTTCTGTTATCTCAAATAAAAATTTAAATATTTAATTTTTGAACTTAAATAGTATTCGCTTTTAAACGCAAATTGTTTTGAATGAATAAAATGTGGTAGTTTTTTAATAAAATTTTTATGTAAAGTTTTTATGAATATATTCTTGCAAAAATTTATTTTACAAACTAAGTTTCGGTCAAAGACCTCGTCAGTGCTTTAATAAAGTTCTTAAATAAAAGTTTTTATTTGAAGTTTTACAGAGAACAATAAAATTACGTACCACAACTCATTTATTCGTGTTCATAATCTTAATTAAAACAAATTAAATGATTAACTAAATTAAACTAAAATTTCTAAATTTAATAAAATACAATTTTGAATACTTTAAATAAAAACAATCTGAATGTCGTTAATTTTTAAACAGAAAGATAAACTTAATTTAGTAAGGCTTTAAAACACGAACCTTGTATATTATTTTTTACTTTCTCTTGGTGTTAAAATTAGCATTGTATAGTTGTTAAACAAATATTTCAAATTTATTTTAATTTTATTTTTGTTGTTAGTCAATGCATTTAAATATCTGACGTTGATCGTTCTACATCAGGGGTCGGCAGGCAGTTGGTGCTGGCGGGCCAAATTTCAAGTTTTCAAAATCTTCGCGGGCCACAGTTTTAGTTTTAGTGATATTTCAATAATCTTTTGGCTTTAGTTTTGGTCACACCAGAGACAGTTTTACTTAAATCACTTTATAACTTTAAATGACTGTTAGCTACACATAGAATGCCTATCTATTATATAAATATCTATTTGAGTAGAACTTACATTGTTTAATATACTTAAGTTGTAATAAAATATGTACTTTCTTAAACAAATAATAAGTTAAACTTGATAAAATACTTTTATTTTTTACTTACAACCTAACTCTCTATAAAAACTAAGCTTGAAAAACATTTATGGGTCACTTTTGTACATTTTTTATATATGAACCACTTTTTCATATCAAAAAAAATGTTAACTTTTGAAAATAGTTTTTACGTCTTAAATAGTTTGCATTCTTTATAAAATTCAGTAATTAGTTAATAAAATAAAATTAATACCTATTCGTACTCTAGATAAACTAAATCAAATTTTTTAACATATTTAATGTTAGAATACTTTAATAAAATACCTTATAAGTAATTAATTAGTCTTTTACACGGTTGCCACTTTAAAAGCAAACATGTCTGAATTATATCAAAAGTTTACTAAAAGATAAAATAGCTAAAAACTTTCTGTTAATCAAGCTTAGATACATAACTAATATATCATTTTATAAAAAAGCACAATATGTAAATAGACAAAAAATTACAATTAGTTAACTACACTACAGTCATAAAAACTATTCTGAGAATTAGAAGATTTATTCAAAGTGTTTGAAATAAAAGTTTCAGATACCCCTAAGTTTTATAAAAAAATGTTAAACAGCTTTAACCTAGTCTGAAGTTTAATTTTTTTTAAACTATCCTTTTTGTTTGGCAACCCTGTTTAAGGTCAAGTTCACAAAATAAAGAAAAAATTTTAAAACAGCTTCAATGGTTAATTAAGTTTTTAAACATTTTTAACAAATGTATAAACAATTATTAACCTATTTTTTATTGAGCATTATAGCAATTCTTTATCTGCACTAAAATTTTGTATTTAAAAAGAGCAAATGTAAGTTATAAGACGAGCTACAAGAACAATAATACGTTAGTTTCGAGTTATTGCGAGATACGAAAAAAAAAATCGCTTATGTCAGTTTCAACAATTCACATGATTATTTTCGGTAACTACAGACTGATCAGAAAAAACTATTAAGGCAAGTTATAATGTAGCAAAATTAGTTACTAAAAAAAGATACCGTTTAGAGTTGAAAACTTGTTAAAATAATTTGTGTGGGGTTAGTAAAATATTTTTGTTTATTTCTTTAATATCAACAAGAAGTCGTGTTTAGGAAATGTCTGAAGATTATAAAGCCGCATAAACCAAATAAGGACTTTAATCAATCTGTTAAGATGTTAGAACTGATACAACAGATATTGTTCGTTTTAGAATTTTTATTACAGGTGTTTTACTAATTTTGACATTTTAGAAGAATTTCTAGGTTTAGTTCCAATACAAAGCACAACAATAAGTAAAGACATTTTAAAAGCAAAAGTGCAATGCACCAATATAAAGTTTTTAAAAGTACAACATTTTGCTTCTATTTTTAGTATATAATTAAGTCAAAGTTTAAAACAACGTCTTAAATAATATAGAAAATTTAAAAAAAACTGTTACGCTAGTTTAAATGTGTTTTTGAATAAAAAAAATTATATGGTACATTTTTGTGTCAAATCGAAATTTCATTACTTAAAATGTAAAAATTGTTTAAAATTCAAGGTTTTTTTTTCGATAGTTCTCAAATTCAAGGCCTCTACAGATTATTTTGAGTATAAATTGTCAAATTCCAAGCTTTTCTGGGATTTTTGGCAACGGTAATTGTTCAGACTTATATGTATACAATTAATATAAAAAATAATTTAAAATATATCAGCTGCAAAACTTAAAATTTAAAACATATTTTAATTTAAACCAACACTGTGCATTGAACATAACATACATCATGAATTTAATTTACCATTCTTTAAAGCAAAAAAAAAAATCCAGTCCTACTGACCAAAACTAGCTTGATATTTTAGCATACAAAAAGCAATTCAAGCAAAAAACTGAAAAATGACTAAACTCGCCTGAGATTTGAAGTCTTCAAATAGTCATAGTCTGAGTGTGTGACAATTTTCATTTATTTATTTGATCGAATTTGAACTATTTTGATTAAAAATGTACAAACTTAATAAATTACCATTTCTCAATCTAGTTTTTATTAAATGGGTAGTTACAAAAAACAGCAACTTTTTATATTAGTATACAACGCATAAAAACTAAATTATTTTGTCAAAAAACATTGTTTAAAAATTCAAAAAGTATACCTAACAAAAACTTTTTTAATTTATGTCATATATGTTGTTTTAAATGTGTCTGTACACACTTAGATATTACATATAGAAACAATAATGTCAGAAAATTATGCTTAAACTAAATTTTATCTCGTTATGTATTAAGTAAAAAGTGGTTTGTAATATAAGCATCTTTGTTTATTGGTGTGCATAGGAATTAATTTAAAATGCAACGAAATCTTCTAGAAAATCAAAGGTGTCAAAACCCAAATAAAATTAACCTTATTTCTTGTTAATGTTATTATGTTTTTTTTAATGTTTTTTGCACACTAGTATATAACATTTAGTAACAAAACATCTGTAATAGAAAATTAGGTACAAAAAACGTGTTAAAAAACTAAACTGTAAAGAAATAACATTTTAGTTAATTACTGTGCTTACTTTTGTACAAAACGGAAAACACTTGCATTTAGTTTTTACAAATAGATATTATATAACTATAATACTAATTCAACGCAATTTTTACACTCTTTTTTTTAGAAAATAATTTGCTGTTGTAAGAAGAAATTTATTATAAAATTGAGAAAAAAACTTGGTGCAATGCTAACCTGTCTTTTTCACATTTAAGCTAAAACAGTAAAGTTTTTTAATTGTTTTAAAGTATTATACAGAAACTAAAACAATCAAACAAATTTAACTTAAAATATATTTGTGCTCAGCGGGCCACATTTACGTGGTCGCGGGCCGCAAAATTTTCTTTCGCGGGCCGCATTCCATTCAAAAAAATAACGTGCTCGCGGGCCGCAGATTTATCTTTTGCGGGCCGCATTTGGCCCGCGGGCCGCAGTTTGCCGACCCCTGTTCTACATCAAAGCGTAAATAAGTATATGTTTGTGGTTAAAATTTTGCTTTTTATGTTAGCCTTTAAACTTCATATCAAATTATGTTTTTATCTTTCTTTTAATAAATAAACTCTTTGTGTTAATTTTATTTTTTCGTTATTTGTCTTTTAGTTTAAGTGGTCTAGGTTTTGATGCTTAGGTCCATCATATGGACAATAAACTTGTAACCGTATAGTTAAATATATATAAAAGACATAGTTGTTGATTAACATATCAAAGTTCAAAATAAACTAGAACATTTTACTTACAATTAAAGTATTTATTTATCCTAATTACTAAATAAATTATTTTTTTTGTCCCAAGTATGAATCTTTTATAAATAATTTAATTTTATCTTTCCTTAGTTTGTTTCTAACATTAACTTGTACTGTTTAATATTTTAAATCTTTCATTTTTGCCTTTAAAACAAGTATGTTATAAAATTTTAGTTTTCAATTTCTTTTTATATTAAAAATTTTGTACTAGCTAAAAAACTTACCAAAATGCAAAATTTATGTTCCGTGCAAAAAATTAATCGTGCCAAAATGTCGCTGTGCAAAAATTTAATCGTAAAAATGTGACGTTGTGCAAAAGTATCGTTGTGTAACAATGCTGCCGTGAAAAAATTTCGGCGTACAAAAGTGTCCCCTCGTGCAAAAGTGACCCTCCATGCAAAAGAGTTGCCGTGCAAAAGTGTCTCCTCGTGAAAAAGTGACTCTCCGTGCAAAAGTGTCCCCTTGTGCTAAAGTGACGCTTGTGCAAAAGTGTCGCCGTGCTAAAGTGACGCTTGTACAAAAGTGTCGCCGTGCAAAAGTGTCCGCTCGTGCAAAAGTGACGCTTGTGCAAAAGTATCCCCTCGTGAAAAAGTGACACCCACCCACATAAGGTATATGGATGATTGTCTAGTTATTGCACAAAATTTCATTCACCAAGGAAATAGAAATAAATAACCAAATTACTTTTTCAGATACAATAATTACAAAAAGTAAATCTAAACTCCTTACCAGTGTGTACAGAAAGCTCTCTTTTACCGGCCAATATTTACAGTTTTAATCTTTTTGTACCAAAAAAAAATGATTAGAACCTTATACTACCAGGTATGTATGATTTGTTGTCCTAATGTGTTTCATTCTGAAACAGAAAAATTAAGGAAATTTTAGTGGGAAATAGTCATCCATTAGAGCTGATAAAAAACGAGTCATAAAATCACACGATGACAACCGTAGGAATCCTAAATTGTTTGGACCGAAGAAATTTTCTGCGGTTCTTAAACTATCATATTTGGGTAACGTATCACATTTATTTGAGAAAAAATTGCAAGAACTAACAGCTTCGACTTATAAACAAGTAAAGCTTAGAGTAGTATTTTGTTTAAAACCAGTTCTTGGACTCAAAGTCAAAGAACTAACATCCTACCTTGATAAAAGTTATATTATTTGCAAATTTAATTTTTTATGCGAAATAAGTTATATTGCGTAAAATTCTAAACATCTAAAAACGACAGTGAATGCACATATACCTATGTGTATATTAAACTTTATGAAATAAAATACTAATAATAAGACGATAGCTGTTATAAATTCGACAAAAAGATCTTCGGTAACACAACATCTGATTAATAACGTCGATTGTGCAAACAGCTATGATAAATCGAGATTTAAGTTTATCAATAATTGTACAAATTTGGTTGATTTGATTAGATTAGAAGCAATTAGATTTATTTATTTTAATTGCTTTTGGTTGTGTTATTTACTTAAACGTGTCTTTAATTGTTTCAACCATTTCATTTTGTAATTTAAAATGTTTATTTTTGTATTGACTACTATTTTACATAAATCTAGAAAAAAAATTAAAAATTGGCTTTTGTTGATTGTTTTTGTTTACAGCAATCACTTCAGCAATTAATCACTTCAGTAGTTTATTATTTTTAGTTAAAAAAAGCTTTTGTTTTATTTCAAGTTTCTGCAGTAAGTCTTTGAAGAGTTACAGTAAAAATATATTAAAAATTTTATAAAAAAACATTGGATTGTTATTTAAACAGAGAAAAAACTATCATAGGCTTTTGATTTTGACATAAAAAATCGACTAAATTTTTTTTTTTTACAGTGAAAACACAATAAAAGCACAGCATGCGGTCAATACTTTTTACAACACCACTAAGGCAGATGGAATCTGGCTAGGAATCAGCGCCAAGAACTTGACAGAACCTGCCAACGAGATCGACAACAACTACGTCTTCTCAGACGGAACTAGTTTCAACGACACCGAATTCGTGTTTAAATGGAAACTTAATGAGCCCACTTTTGGAAACTTCAAGTGCGCCTATATAAGTAGAGATGAAAAGCTTTTGAGTTTTACATTAAGTGATAATAATATAATGTCTACTCTTTGTAAAATTGATGCGGACTGTGAGGATGCGACCTCTAAATGTGAACGTTTCCGCGTAAACTTGTCGGTTTTCGCGCTTTTGATGGCTTGCACCTTCTTCAATACTTTCTTCGCGCTCGCCGGGTCTGTTTAAGCGTCTTCGTGGAAACTTTTCTTTAGAGTTTGCACCTTAAACACTTTAATGCTGTTTGAAAATTTAAAAAATAATTATCCATGAATAACATATTAGTTTTGTTATTTTTTTTTCTGTGAAATTTGCTGCTTTGAAATTATAAATATATGAAACTTAGTTTAAATAAAAATAGTAAAAATTAATCGATTCACCATATAATTCAACTGCTTTAGATAATTTTACATTAATAATTGTATTTGAAACATTTTTTTTGAATTTTCACTAACTACAAAATAGTTATTTTGAATTTTAAAATTTTTTAGTTTTTTTAAACATTTTTTCAAACAAAATAAACCATGCTTTTTTACCTACTAAGCAAAAAGAACAAAGCTTTAGGATTTTTTAACGCAGGTTTAAAAAAAAATTGTGTATTGATATAATAGTAACGCTTAATTAAACTAAAACATTTTTTATTGTTAGTTGCTTAATAGCTTTATGATATTATGCTGTGTTAAAAAACATATGTTGTTAATTATGCGTATTGTTAGTTTTTCGTGTATTTTATGAAAAAAAGTTTCAATAGTTCTTTACGTTAATAAACTAGAAACTTTATAGATACTTAAAACGTTTTTAAGTATGTTATTGTTATTATTATTACTGTAATTGTTATTATCATTTTTATTATCGTTTTAATTATTATTACTATCATTATGAGTTTTGTTTAACACATGTATCAAAATTTAGTGTTTATTATTATAAAACTAGATGTACAATGAGCAATAAAAAAAAAAAGTAGTGTTTTTATTCATTAACTGTAAGTTTTTAGGGTTAATGAAGGTATTAATTAAAATATTTGTGAGTTTATATTTTAAGAAAACATAGTTTGAGAGACTTGAATAAAATTCATAACTAAAAACTGTCCTTATTGCATTCTATAAAATGCAGTTCTAGTTAACAAAATCAACTTTTAAGTGTTTTATTAACAGATTCAACACAACTTACAATCAGTTGCTCATCTTTTAAATACAAAAGCATATTGTTTCGGTATATGGTTCAAAATTGTAAAGTATTGTGCAAAGTTTGATTTATTTTAGTATATAAGAAATTTTAAGAAATTTTATATAAGAAATATATAAGAAATTTAGTATATAAGAAATATTAAGAAACTGCTAGTATTTAGAATTTAAAAAAATATATTTAATGTCTGAAAAAGAACATCTAAAACAATTAAAACAAATATTTTATTAGTATCCAGTATTGTATATATTTGTTTTAAGGTTTTTTAACTTTCTTCTATATAAAAAAAAAAACATATATGGTTGTAGTCGTCATCAGCATTGTATTTTTTGAGAAATTCCTATTTAAAAATACTACTTTTAAAGAAAGTTTTAAATTTTAGTACAGAGATTTATACCATATTTTACAAATTATTTTATAAATTAAAAGTGATTTAAGTTCCTGACAGATATTTAAAAATAACAATGACTGTCTTTTAGAATTTAAGGCATGTAATTTTATTGTTTCTTTAAAACATAAAAACTATTAAACATGTTGAAATACAAAACCAGTATTACAATTTTGATAATAGCTGTTTTTGGGTTTATAAAAACATTTAAGTTTTATATAAAAGAAATACAAATAAAACATTCATTAACACATACAACTTCGATTGCAAAATGTATTTACCTTAAGTTAAAAAATCAATAAACATAATTTAAAATTCAAACTAAGCTAAATAACTGCTAGTATTTATAAAAACATAGGTTTATTTTGTTATAGTTTTAACGTTGTATTGGAATATCAGTTTCACTTCTGTTCCAATAAGTTGAACATCAAATAATACAAAATAAGTCAACCAATATGCAGGTTGATTTGATGCAACGTTTACATTTTAATTACATAACTTTAAAAACTAGTAATAGTGAGTGTGTGGGGAGGTTTAAGTCAATACTTTTTAGGTGCAATTCCAGAATATAGCTTATTTATTATTAATTTTGATTATTTTTAACTTCTTTTTTCAACAATTCTACTTATTTAAAGTGTTTTGTTGATTTAAAGTTTTATTATTTAATTATCATTTTAAAGTAAACACATTTTAGAACATTTATTTCTAAAAAATAATTCATTAGTAAAAGTTTTTACTTTATAAAAAGTATTTTCTAAAGTATGATGTTTTTTCTATTAATGCTAGATTGTGTATTTATGTTTTGATAGAAGTTATAACAACTATCTATCATACCTAATTAACATAGAGAAGCATATAAAGTAGTATTTGGTACTATTGTAATAGTATAGTTAGGTTTAAGTTAGTTATGGTTAATAATGTAAGTTATTAAGCATTTAAATAGATTAATTAACTTAAAGATACTTTTATTTATTAATTGCTAAAAAAGTTTTTATTAGTTTTATAAATTTAAACAATAGTACAGTCAAAGTTTTAAAGTAATTTTTATCAATTAGTTTACTAATAAATATTGGGAAAATTGAAATAATTCAAAACTTAATACGTTACTCTAATTTTTTTTTGAAACTTGTCTGCACTTCTAAAATATATTTGTTACTTTTTGAACTAATGAATAAAAACTAAGTTTCAACTTAGAAATGCTTATTACAAATATTATTTCATATGTAATACGAAAAAGAATATATGAAAAACATTAAAGAGCTGTTTTAGCATTTTAACTGTATAGTTACATTATAATTTAATATATTAGTGGATAAAGATAAAACTTGTTCCTTTTTTTATTCCTTTATTCGTATAGTGCAACAAGTGAGCTTGGTTTGTTTTTGTAAACATGACTATAAAATCAATATGGTGAAAATTTTTTTTTTTAAATTTGAGGTTTTCATTTTATCTTTTTTGTTAAAATGTATATTCTAGACCAGACTAAAAGATATTCTAACCACTACAACAACTAAAAGGAGTTCATAGGTATTAAAATACTCACTAATATGTTTAGTTTGTTCTAAATGACAAGTTACTTTTTTTTAGTTCTTGTTTTCACTTCGATTATAAAAATCAAAACGAAATAAATAGACTGTATTATAAAGTAAGGTTGTAAAACATTTATATATTAAAATAAAACATTTTAATATAAAAAAACTTGTTATTAAACAAGGTAAGAATTGTTTTAAACAATATTTTAAACAAATACTTTTATTTATTGTTTTAATAATATATTTTAAATATTTACTATTTTTATTTTTGCTTATAATCTTATAAGCAAACTAAACTGTTTTAAATTAATTACTGTTGTAATGTATTATATGTGTCTGCGTTTTTGAGTTTACAAAAGAAATTTTTATCATTACTAGATTTTAACTGCTGTTTTAACTAAGTGCTGAAAAAGTGAGGTTTTTTTATATTTATTAATATTGAAACTTTAGAACAATAGTCTGCAAAATGTAGCCAACGATGCAATTTTTAGCAAAAAAGTACTAAAAAAATTTTTATCTTTTAAAAACTTAAACTGGTCTTTAAAATCAGCAAGTAGTAGTTAGTCTCGGTTTTTTATATCTGCACTTGTCATTATTTGGTTAAAACAATATTTTTTACTGATTAACTGAACAGCTGCGATCTGCGGAGTACTTTTTACTACATAATGCAGCCCGAGAGCAACCTTTTTCGGAAAAAATGGCATGTTTCTTTTGAAAGGCTAACAACTCCTTTTATAGCTCTAAAACGTATAAAATATAATTTTTAAATAACAAAATTATTCATTTCTTTTGAAAAAAATATGCCTCTTTTAAAAACTTTACAGCATTCTCTGATGTTTTCTCTTAATCATTAATCGTAAAAACAAAACTATAAACAAAAATTATTAATCCTAAAAACACTACATCTTCAGTTCTTGTACTACTTCAAGCCAATACTTGTTTGAGTTTTGCTATCTTGTACTTTAACGCTTCGAGCCGACCAGAGGCTGAAACTTTATACTTTTGTTTATGAACCTTTGTTTTTATGACAATGTATTCTAATTCAGAAAGGAGATAGCAGAAAAAGCCACGCAATTTGAAGCTTTAAACAAGATTCACGATTATGTTCCAAACAACTGTAGTGTTGTAGTAGTATAAGACAACAATTCGTTGTATAGAGCATTTTTTCAAAATTAAATACACAAATATGTACAGACTTAGTAACAAGTGATAAACTTTTGCTTTGAACAACCGTTTCAGCGTCTAAACGCTTCTTTATCTAGGTTTTTTGTTTTATAAAAAAGCAAAGTTATAAGTAAAATCAAATTTAGCTTACTTCTTGTAAGCTATAAATGCACTTAATAAAATGCATCGATCACGTTTTTAGATATGCGTTTTTATTCACGCCTCTCGAACTTTCGCTCCTTTTAGTTTAAACTCTTATTGCCACCGTATCGGTTAAATAAAGCTGTAGTGCAGATAGTTGCTACAAAATAGTTATACTTCTTTTACTGCTTACTATACCTCTAGTTTTTAAAATTAAATCTATATCAAGTTTTAATACACTTTTATAATACATAAACTTAATTTGAGAAATTAAGAAAACCTTCAGAAGTAAATTTTGTAATATATTTTTCTAATATATTATAGATTTTGCTAAGTTTTTTTTTTATATTAGAATTTTAGTTCAATAATAAACAAGGTAGAATGTTATTAAAAGCTGAAATTAATTTTAGATGTATTTCAGATATGAAAAGCTTGCCATATGTAAATTTTATAATAGACTGTTATTAATTATATTAAATCTATTAGGTCATTGTATTTTTATTTGTAGTAATAAACTATTAAAAGTTATTTTAGCTGTTATTTATTAGAATAAAACTATCATTTCGGAAATAAAAACCGTTTTTTTTGCAAAAAAAATAATTAAACCAATGTGCGTTTAATGATTAGCAAGTATTTTTTTGTTTTTTTGTTTTATAACTTTACTTGCTGCATAAATTACAATAAGACTTATGGGGATTATCTAAATTGTAGTTAACATTACGAAATCTTAAAACTTGTTTTATACTTTTACTATTCTGCAATAACTCTAATGTTTTTTTTAAAGCTTAAAACAAATTAAGTTCTAATGCAACTAAAATATCACAAAAATCAAATTAGTTTAATTTTTTTTTTTTCAATTTTACTTTCGTCTACTCAAAAACTGCTGGGTAAGAAGTTTGTCTCTTAACTAAAAGAAGTTTGTAACTTATCAATGTCTGATTTAAATGTATTATTTGGCAGAATAAGAATTGTCAGATTTTGAATTTTTGATAGTTAAACCCTCAGATTTCGGAATTTGAATTATTGTATTTTAAATTTCGAATTTAAATTGTCAGAATTTGAGTTGTCCAAACTTTAATTGTCGTATTTAAGTTATCGAAATTCGAGTTGCCAAAATTATTAATTTTATTGTCGGAATTTAAGTTTCCTAGTTTAAACATTTGAATTTAATTTTTTTTAAATCAATTGTCAGAATTTAAATTGTCTGAATTTGAGTTGATGTCGGAATATAAATTGTCGGAGTTTGAATTGTCCTAATGTGAGTTTGGAGTTTAAGTTTTCAGAATTTATTTAGTCACATATCCTTTATAAATCATTCCGATTGAGTTGCTCACTTAGATATAAATAACTGAATTGGTTTTAATTTAAACAAGAGTACAAATATATATTGTTAATCAAAACAAATACACAAATCAGGTAGATATGAAGATTATTTTTTTAGAGCAACAGTTCTAAATATAAAATTAGTTACAACAGCAGAAAACAGGTTATGTAGGTATATTTATAATTGAAAAATATCTATATGGTATCCATCTTGAAATCATTTAAAAAACGATAAAAAAGTATGTAATTAAAAAAAATATGCGTATAGAAAATAACTAGACATATTTTAAAGGTTTGTTCACCATGCATTTATTTATCTTAACACAAAAAAAAATCATACTAGAAGCTAATCAACTTGTAATAAAGTGTTCGAATAATCTCAAACTAAGTAAAGTAGTAGACAAAATGAAAAATTAGTTTTAATAGATACTGTGTATATCATGCAAGTTCATTTCTTTTTTTTTCTTTTTTTTTTCTTTTCCACTTGTCGTTTGTTATTGAACCAACACTGTAAAAATATTTTTGTTAGTCATTTATGTAAAACTATCAAACTAATTCTTTGGAAGGAGAAGAAAAAATACAACTTTACATTATATTGAAAATTAAAGAGGGTTAGTATTTTTTTTTAATAATTGAAGTATAAATAGATAATATACGCTTAGATGTTCTAAGTATCTTAAAAACAACTTCTCTCTATCTAAAAACAACATAACAATTAATCACTTTTAAATCAAGTTATTTTATATAAAAACAAACTGATTCCTTACTCTGCATTTATTTTCAGGCAGGCCAATTTTTTCGACGAGTTGAAAAAAATCATTTTTGTTTGGTCTTCTATTTTGCCTGTTAGTTTTTTCGTACAGTTCTTCAAAAGATTTCAACTGATGTGAAGTATAGCTGGTGCGGGGTCTAAGTTTTGAAACGTTTTTCATTATAAGTAATAGCATTTTTATTTCAATATATGTTTAAACTAGTGATGTACCGGACTCGGATCCGGACTTTGTTTTTAAATTAAAATCCGGCCGGAACCGGATCCGGACTTTTTTTTCATATTAAGATCCGGCCAGATCCGGATATCAGACAAAAATGGCAACATCCGGCCGAATCCGGACCCGGATAGTGAGTCCGGTACATCATAAGTTATCACGTAAAAAGTAGAGCTTACATTTGTAGTTTCAAAATTTCATTTGTATAAAAGCTAAAAAAAAACAATGAATAACTTTAAATTAAGTATAAGGAAAATTGATAGAAAGATAAAGTACATCACAGAAACAATATCTGGTAGGTAAGATTTAAATTTACTAAATAAGATCAACGTGTAAAAATCAAGGACCCTAATAGCCTTACCAATCTACAATCAATTAAGATCAAGTTCTTGAACAAAATTAACTAGAAAATCACAAAATATTTAAAACTGGATCAGCTTAAACTAATTCAAAATCTAAAAGAAAACTAGCCTGAGTTTTTCGAAAAATCTTAAAACTAGCCTAACAATTTGGTAGTAAAGTTTTTAACTTTACTACATAGGTAAAGAGTTGCTTTTCTAAAATGTTTATTTCATAGTTTAAATGTAAACAAATGTAAATTAGTCACGTGTTCAAAATGAACCAATCATGGTAGGTGTCTAATTTTAACTGACGAAAATGACTCTTTTTAATTTACAAAGGGTTTGTTTTTGAAAAAAACACTTTTATGTATGCTCTTTTTTACTTACTAGATCCGAATTGGCCGAATATCTCTTAGGATCCGGCCATAACCGGATCGGAACTTTTTTTTTTCAAATTAGGATCCGGCCGGATCCAAATCCGGACTTTTTTTTCAAACTAGAAACCGGCAGGAACCGGATCCGGACTTTTTTTTCATATTAAGATCCGGCCCGATCCGGATATCAGAAAAAAATGGCAATATCCGGCCGGATCCGGACCCGGATAGTGAGTCCGGTACATCACTAGTTTAAACATACAAAGTTAATCTTCATTGTATGTTGAAAACTAGTTTTGATTGTCAAAAAAATATGTTTACGTGGTTTTATAACTTTGAAATTTTTAAATGTAACACTTACCTTTTCTTATTTTTTCTCGTTTTCTGGTCTACGACACAGGACTCCCTTTCTAAAATATATTATTAGGTAATTTTTTGTATATGTAATTTATTGAACTTACTTAAATACAAAATTAATGATTTTTTAAACCTAGGTAGAAAACATGTTTAAAATACACTATTGTTTTTTTAGTCGTATTTATTAAACTTATTATTTTCAATTACTATGTATAACAAACAAACTAGCTTTTATTTTCGATGAGTTTAATTTCTTTTGAATAAGTTGCAAGAAGGTGTTTAAATATTTCCTCATGATTACCTCTCTTAATCTTCTCAACTACAATACTTTGACTTTTATCTTTATGTATTCTATTTTGAAACCAAGACTGAAAAATATTAATATTAAATATATTAGAACTTAACAAATTAATCTGTATAGATATTTATTATTTATATTCAAAAATCATAATTTTTCTTTTTAAGTAAAACAAAGTAATCTTTTATCATTCCTTTTATTACATGAACTTGATAAAAAATTAAACTTACTACTAGTTCTCTTTTACTAAGACCAGTTAATTTTCCAAGTTTGTCCTTTTGATCAGGCAGTGGGTGTTTAATTCTTTCATAAAAATATTCTAACATAGATGATTGAGAGAATGTTAAATTTATCATTTGTCTGTATGTAAAATTATTACTTAAGCTTTCCAAATTTTAACACATTAAATTATTTAAGTTCAAATAAAATAAACTAGTTAATTAATTAAAACTTATATTTGTTCAAAGTTTTTTTTTATCGTTTTGCTTGATATTTTTAAAAAACGATAGTTAAACTAACTTCCTTTTTTTCTGTTTAAGTTCCTGCTCTTTATATTGTTCGTGGGAATTATCAGATTCAATTTTTAAATCATCATTTAAAATCGACGCATCGGATGAAGCTTCTAAAACTTTCTGCTTTAAGCAACACTTTTCAAGGTTGGGATCTATTAATAACAAATAATAATTGATTGGAAAAAAAAAATTACTTTCTTTTAATGAAAAATCGAATTAAAACTTACCTTTCATAGAGGGGTATGCGCGTGGCAGTTGAGCAGAATTGTCTGCTTGAGCTGGATTAATCGTTGTTACGTTGAAATTATTTGCACAAGACGGTTTAAGCTGGATACCACCTTGCAAACAAGTACTCAACTGCTGGTTGTCAAAACATCTGTTTGGCTGGTAACAGCTGTTCGTATTTGAATGACAATTTTGTTGTTCATTATAGTCAGAACAAGAAGTTAATGTGTGATAGTTAGAGTAATCAAGTATACCATCTTGTAGCGCTTGAAATGCACAATTCTGAACATTTTGGTACGAAGGCTGACCACTTGCACAATTTGGATAACTTTCATATTGATGTTGCACTGCGTAGCTAGGAGCTTGATTTGTTAAAGAAAACACAGCAGGCTGACAGCTTGTTTTTATTGCGACTGTATTGCTCGTCTTGTGTTAAACTGTTTGGTGCAGCGAGCGCAAAAGAACCAACGCTTTCTATTTCGCGTCTAATAAAGTCGTCATTACACATTTTTGAATGTTTTTTTTTTGGTCTTCCAATGAAAGCATATGTTCATCATTATGTAGAAATGGTAAATTGTAATCACTACTGTTATGGGACAAATCGTTGTATTTTTCCGACATTGATATATTTAGTTGTTTTATAGCTTAGTTATTATTCTGAAAGAATAAATTTTCTATAAATGTTGTATTTAATAACACTAAAAGTTAAACAATGACAAAAAAAACAAAAATTACTCAATTGTTTATTTTATCTTCTAGAAATATGAATTATAACTAGTTTTTCAAATTTGTAATTAATAATGCAATTTTAAAATGCCCCGTAATATCTACCTAAAACCTTATATTGAATTCAAATGAAAAATTTTAGAAAATAAAGTAAAAGCTATAAAATTGATTTAGCAATGGTGCAGCTTTATCTTTCGCGGGCCGGATTCAACAATTTTTTTTAAAAAGCTACTCGGTAAGTAATTCACAATTCTGCGCGCCTCCAACTATATTTTACAAAGTTACTCAATTCCACAGATTAAATCAACAACCAATATTCCTTTTACTATAACAATTTTTACATCAAATAATTTAAAAAAATTTACGAAAAAAATTGATAAGTACCATTTATAAAGAAGTCCAAAGTTATTATTGCTAATTGATAACATACAAAAAATTTATCACAATAATTAATTTTTAACTAGTATTAATCATTATTTTTTTCAACGAATTACAGCTTAGACTTACTTTTAATATAAATTCAAGAAATCATTAAATTAGCAAATCATAATTCTTGTATATAACTTTTAAACTTAAAAAAAAAATTGCGAAAAAAAAAACTTGAGAAACCTGGAATTGGTTCTTAATAGAATAAAAACTAAGTGTTTTAAAGTAAGTGTTCTTAGGTTAAGTGTTATTAGACGAATAAAAATAAAATATTAATAAAACATGTTTAAAATATTCTGTTGCTCTCAATAAACTCAAATTTGTGAGATATGTTTAAGCTTATTATGAGTTATCTAGGAGTTGCTACCTAAGTGCATTTCTCCTTTCAGATTATATAAATATTAATCTAACAGAGGAGTATCTGAGGAGGCACTCCTAACAAAACCTTTTTATCAATTACCTTTAACATAAAAAATATTACTGCCTTTTTTATAATTTCCTTTAAAACATTTTACTTCCTTTTAAATCTTTAAATAAAAAATCATATTCTAAACTTAAATATAAAATAAAATTAAGCAAAAGTTAAAAAAATTAAACATGCTAAAAAGATATACTAATTTTAATATAAATTTGTAAGTAAAAATTTATGTTTTTTATTAGTTTTTTTTTCATTTATTTCGTATTTTATACAAATTTTTTTGTTTGAAAAATAAAAATTTTTCTAAATTCTATGTTCGAACACTATTTTGATGGTTTTATAACAAAATTTATTAACTCGTTATGTTTTACTGTAAACCAACACAACTTTTAACATTGAAACTTCAAATATAACTATAAGCTTATTTTGTTTTTTAAACTACAGTCTTTAAAATAAAATAATTTCTTAAGCATAACATTTTGAATCTTTTTTTGGTTTTGTATAAGCCTAATAAAAAACCAAAATATATCTGTGTATGTTATGCGACAGTATTTACTATACAAGTATGAAAAACGTAATGAAAAGTATAAAAAATCATTGCTAATATACTTCAAAATCAGTCTGACTTAAACAAAAAAGTTTGATCCGCAAATGAAAATAAATTGTATTTCTTATCTTTTTTTTTTACTTTAATTTTTGATATGTTTCGGATAAGTTGGTTGGGAAAGAGGCTATTTATAAACTACTACCAATTAACGAAAGCATTAAAAAGATTGCTAAATCATTGCTTTTTTCGACATTTTTCCAGCTTAGACTGACTTTTAAATATAGTTTCAAGAAATTATTAGATTAGCAAATCATTATTCTTATATATAACCTTTAAATTAAAATAAACGCAAAAAAAAAAAACTAAAACTTGGAATTGGTTATTAAAAGAATAAAAATTAAGTGTTCTTAAGTTAAGTGTTTTTAGGTTAAGTGTTGTCAGAAGAATAAAAATAAAATATTAATAAAAAACATTTAAAGCATTATGTTGCTCTTTATGAACTTAAATTTGTGAGATATGTTTGAGCTTATGATAATTTATCTAGGAGTTGCTACCTAAGTGCATTTCTCCTTTCAGATTATACAAATTTCTAGCTCAAAATTCTTAGGAGGCACTCCTAACATAATCTTTTTATCAATTATTTTTCTTAAAAAGACATTATAGCCTTTTTATAATTTCATTCAAAATATTTGACTTTCTTAAAAATGATTTAAAATAAAATTCTTTGTCTTAATTAAATTATAAAATAAAATTTAGCAAGTGATAAAAGTCTTATTTTATTTCAATTTGTATAGAACTAAAGTTTATATATTTATTGACGACTCTATCATGATCTGTTTAAAATAATAAGAGATTATGTTTAAAATATTCAAATCTGTTTTAAGTAACTTGATTCCGTAAAATTTTAAATGTTGTTGTTGTTCTTTCTAATAAGCATGTTATGTTATAATAATACATTATCGTATGTTTAAATTAGATTTTAAATAGTAATCAACTAAGTGTTTGATAGTTTAATTAAAATTTTATTAACAAAATTCTTGTTTTGTAGTATTAACTTTAATAGAGTCTAGTTCTTCTTTTAAAGTAGAACGTACAAAGAATGTTTTCTTAATAATGCTACATGCAAGTAGTTTTTTTTAAATTATGAAACAATATCTAGTTGATCCTAGTTTGAACTGGTTTTAAATAGAGAGGTTAGCTAAATTGATTAAGTCTTTGCTTAGTTGGTTTACTTAATACTCAACTTCTTAATGACTTAAGTAATAAAATAATAGGTTCTACTTATGAGAAATAACTGAAAGGCGTAATTATTTTAGATTTAATATTTGCTATAAATATATATTGGAATAACTACGTATTAGGACACTTTATAAAATCATGCTTCCTAATTCATTCTTTTTAAATAATGACTTTGTTTTTTATACAAGCAATTTTATCAACAATATATTTTATTTTATAAGTATCAATAAAACTTTTTTTTTATGAAAGGAAACAAAATGATTAAAGAAGTATACTGTTTCTTAAAGTGGATATAGTTTTTTGTAGTTTATTTTTTAATTATAACAGGTCGGCTAACTCATTCTAGTTTGAAATATTTTGAAAACTCAGAATAACTCAGTCTAGTTTGTAATGTTTAATTATTTAGAATAATTTAAGCCAGCTTATTTGTTCAAAATTTCATAAAGTTCTAGGTTTCTATTGATTTGGAAAAAAAATATTTAAACATTTTCTTAATTAATCAAACGCTTTTTAAATGAATTTAAAAAATTTAAGATGACTTAGTACGGTCAAAAACTCAGAATAATTTATTCAAAGAGTGGCAACCTTATCTCTTTATTTTTAATATCAATAAAGTACTACATCATTTTAATCAAATATTTTTAGTTAAAAAGTACAAGAGTTAAATGCAAAAGATAAAAAAAAAATTTTTTGAATATCAACATTTTAGAGAAATTTTAAATTTTAAACTAAATGTTATTTCATGGTGGAGAAATCCGCTTTTACAAAACAACATATGAACCTTTTTGTTATGAATAATATGAAATAATCTAATTATATAAATGAATATTGAATATGATTTCATTAAAGCCTTATTTTATTTAGTAATATATATCAATGAAATTATATTTATGATGCTGATAGCTAAATAAATTAATTTTCGTAAGGTGTTTCTCAAGTTTGTACAGTATAGATTGTTGTACTTTTAATTTATTGATTCTTCTGGTATTAATTAAACCCTACCTTATCAAAATACTTATAAACACTAGATGTTATTTTAGTCTACTTTATACAAATCAGACAAGACTATTAAGTAATTTATCTTTAATAAAAAGAACCACGTAAAATTATTAACTAAATATAAATTATTTTTTTAAATAACTTAGAACAAAAAAAACTTTATAACAATTTAAGTTTAAAAATAGAATACTTTAAAACTTAAAATAATGTGAAGTATAAAATATCAAAAGAACTTTTGAACAGTTTAGTATGGCCAAATAAAAGCTTTTAATACTTAAATAATAAACATACAAAAACAAATAACATTCAGTATTAAAATGTGTCTAATAGTAACTTTTAGCAGTACAATACAAGCTCTAGGTCTTATCAACCACTAATCCAAAATAGTTATAACAGTGTCTTAAATACTTGTGTTCTGGTTAAATAATTTTGTGACATTCAATATTATCACTGAACAATCAACAACTTTAAAACAGAGGAACATCAAATGATAGACGCGTTCCATTACAAGTTAATTCGAAAACATATAATTTTTAATTTTTTTCAGGGATTCAGACCAGCCTATATACGTAATGAATAGTAACTTAGAGTACAGTAGTAATATTCTAGACCAGGGGTCGGCAGGCAGTTGGTGCTCGCGGGCCAAATTGAAAATTTCCAAAATCTTCGCGGGCCACAGTTTTAGTTTTAGTGAACTTTAAATAAACTTTTGGTTTTAGTTTTAGTCACACTAAAGAAAGTTTTACTTTTATTAAGTTTAAATTTTAATTGACTTTTAGCTACACATAAACCGTCTATTTAAGTTATACATACTTATCGAAATAAAATTTACAATGACTAAAATACTTAAGTCTTAAAAAACTACGTACTGTCTTTACGACTATATAAGTTTAATTTAAAGTTTTTACTTTTTACTTACAATCTATTTCTCTATGAAAACCGAGCTTTAAAAAAATTTTTGGGGCGGTACTTTAATACATTTTTTATATAATGAACCGCTTTTTCATATTTTGTAAAACATTAACCTTTAGAAATAACTTTTGCGTTTTAAATAGTTTTTACTCTTTAAAAGTTCAGTAATAAGTTAACTAAATATATTTATACCTTTTTACAAGGTAAAAAAACTTAAAAAGTATTTTAACAAAATTGATATTCAAATACTTTAATAAAATAACTTTTTGACAATAAATTAGTCTTTTACATGATCAACACTTAAAAAGCAAACATGACTGAGTTATATCAAACCATTCTAATTTTATTATAAGTTGAAAAAGCTATAAACTTGCTGCTAATCAAACTTAAATACCTAACTAAAATATCATCAATAAATAAAATACATAATATGTAAGTAGGCTAGAATAAAATAATAATCAATAAACTACACTATAATCATAAAAACTGTTATGAGAATTCAAAAATTTATTCAAATATAAAAATTTGACACACACCCGAGTTTTAACCTAGTATGAGTTTTTCAAATTTTTAAACTAGCCTGTTTGTTTGGAAGCCCTGTTTAGAATAAAGTTTACAAAATAAAGAGATAAAAATTTTTACCAACTATTAATCGAATATATTAAAAAAAATATATTATAAGTCAGCTTGAATAGACAATTAACTTTCTTAAATTGTTTTAACTAAAGTATACATTCATTAAGCCATTAAAGAAGTAGAAAAACTATTTTATTATTGAGCATTACTGCAATTTGTTATCTGCAATAAAGTATTGGGTTTTAAAAGAGTAAATGTGAAATATAAAACGAGCAATAAGAACTAAAAAAACGTTAGTTAGGAGTTATTGCGAGAAACGAAATAAAAAAAACAAACTACCTAAGTCAGTTTCAACAAAGCACATGATTATCTTCTTGTAGTTACAGAATTAATAGAAAAAAATGTTAAGGCAAGTTATAAAGTAGCAAAATGGATTACTAAAAAGAAGATACCGTTAAGAATTGAAAACTTTTTTAAAGAAAATGTTTTGGCGGTAGTAAAACACTTTTGTTTATTTGTTCAATAACAAAAAAAATTCGTGTTTAGAAGATTTCTGAAGATTATAAAGTAATAATAATCAAATTAAGAATTTAATCAATTTGTTAAGATAAGACCACTGATACAACAGATCCTGCTCGGTAGAGAAGTTTTATAAGAGGTGTTTTAACTAACTTTGAAATTTTAGAAGAATTTCTAGGTTTAATTCCAATGCAAAGCACAAAAATAGATAAAGTTAGTTTATTAGCAGAGGTGCAATGCACCAGTATAATGGGTGTTGATTTTAAGTTTTTTTAAACAATATTGTTACTGCAATTATTGCTAGATACATAATGTTAATATGATTTTGTTTAAAACCAGATCTTGAACTTATGTTGTTTATCATTAACTTCATTTAGTAATAAACCAGGAAGCATTATGAGCGAAGATAACAAGCATAAGAAATTATGAAATTAATAACTTAAGTAGTGAACACAATTTTGTCAAACAAACTTTACCACCGACAGTTTCAAAAAATAGTAGAAAAACAAAAAGTCAATACGTTGACCTAGTTTACTTTTGGCTTGTTCTTTGGTTGAGATTTCGTTTGATGTTATAATTAGTCTATGAGTTTAGAAATGAAATTTTATATTTTCTTAAAAGTAAGCATATGAATAATACTGCTTATAAAGATAAAAACTTGATACTATTTTAAGCATTTCTGGTATTTCGTACATCACAACTTATAAACCTAACTTGGTTTTACCAGAAAAAAAAATAGGAGTAACAAAGTTAGACTATAGGGGTTTCAGATAAAAGAAAAAAAAACTATACAAAATTCCACAACCTTTAAAAGCATCAAACTAACAACAGATGTTGACGTTTTCAATGCAATTATTAACTTATCAGACGAATTTTCAAACTGACTTTCTGACCATCAACTATTAAATAAAATTCAGATCCTATAAAACTTCCACAAAAATGTATTTTCTTAAAGTGTAGCGCACATTTACAACCAAAGTTTAATACGTGCAATAGCTTGATTGAAATTTTTTGCTTTTTTGTAAATTATGAAGTACCATAGCTTATTAAAAAAAGCGAAAAAATGGCAAAAGAAACAAAAATTTGCCAAAAAATATTGTTAGAAAATTGAAAATATATACCTAACAAAAACTACTTTGGTTTTTGTTATATATATATCATTTTAAGCATGTCTGTACACACTTATGGAAATAATAATACTAATAATACATTGTTTTTAAACTTAACTTATTCTAACTTAGTACTAAATAAAAAAGTGGTTCAAAAATGAGTATCTGAGTACATTTGTGTGCATAGAAACTAATTTAATGTACACAGAAAACTTATAAAAAATCAAAATGTGTCGAAACCAAAGTATAAAAAACCTAAGTTTTTATTATTATGTAATTTTTAATGTGTTCGTACACATTTAAATATAACATATAGTTATAAAACATCTATGAGAGAAACAAAGGTATAAATTACATTATAAACTAAATACTTAATTTGTAAAGAAATGACATTTTAGTTAATTACTGTGCATTACTTTTATACAAAACGAAAACATTTGCATTTAGTTTATTTACTAAAAAGTTATTATATAACTATCTTACTAATTCAAAGCACTTTTTACATTCTTTCTACAGAAATTAATTTGCTGTTGTAAAAATAAAATCATTATGAAATTGAGAAAAATAACCTGGTGCAATGCTAACCTGTCTTTTTCACATTTTTAAGCTAAATCAGTAAAGTCTTTTAATTATATTATAATGTTATACAAGGACTTATTACTAAATCAATTAAACAAATTTATATATTAAATAAAAAATATTATTAAAAAATTTAAAATAAATTTTTGCTCAGCGGGCCACATTTGCATGCTCGCGGGCCAGAAAATTTTCTTTCGCGGGCTGCATTCCGTTCAAAAAATTAACGTGCTCGCGGGCCACAGATTTACCCTTCGCGGGCCGCATTTGGCCCGCGGGCCGCAGTTTGCCGATCCCTGTTCTAGACTAAGAAATAGTATATTAGTATTTAAAACTTTTTCAAAAAAAAAAGAAATCAAAAATAGATTATAGTTAAATACTCAAGTTTAAGTACAAAAGAAAAATAATAGTTTAGTAGAATACTTCTTTAAAACCAAAACTTTAAAAGATATTAAAGACTTGTTTTACAGCGCATTATTTGTAACCAAAAAGGAAGTCATCAAAAAAAAATATGAAACATTTAAAACTATTTTTTAACATTAAAGTTAAAAACAAAAACAAGTTATTCATTTAATTTATGTGATTTTGAGATTACGGAGAATGGTAATGTTAATTTTCAAATAGAAAAAGCCTTCACAAACTTATATTTTTTATGAATCAGTTCAGCAGCATTAATAAATACTTGCATTTTAGTATAATATTAAATAAAATCAAAGGAGTTATCATATTTTGAATACAAAATATAAGATACAAAAATTATACCTTGTATAAGAAGTGTAAATTTATAGAATATATTTTTTAGGCGTTATAAAATAATTTATTTAAAATTGAACCATCAGTCGTACGAGAATGCTTCGACCACATTTTACATATTATTTTCTGAAAAAATAATAATAAACTATTTTAAACAAATTTTTATGGAACTTATCAACAACAATTTTACTTACACTGCAACAATACAGTATAATGAACAAACAGTTTGTCTGTTTCAATTTAAAAGTTTGTGCTTGATTGATTGTATAAAAATCTTCCAGTATAAAATTCACAACTATGGTATGTGTAATGAAAATGTTCAAGATTTTTATCTAAAGATGTTCTAACCTAGTCTACAGGTAATAATTTACTTACAAAAACAAGAAAAACAAAATGGATTAAATGCTGATTACTTAAAATTTGTTCTGCTTGTGTTGGTGTAACAAACATTAACCCTGACTTGCGGATTTTCTGTTTGTTATGAAACATGAACATTTCACGTGGCAATTTTAGTGCAGTCAAGCGTGACTAATAGACAAATACATTGTAATTAGTGTTGGTATATATTTTGTTTTTCCTAACAAAATATATATATTCTGATTGCTTTTTCAGTATCAGCTGCATTATTGAATTGTGATTGGCAGCTTATAATTCTTTAGTAGAATTAACTTAGTTAATCTATTGTGTTTTAGATAAACTATTATATAAAGAGTTATCCATTATAGTCTGACTCTTGTATTTTGTATTTGGTATTTCAAGTAGTTTAAATTTTTGGGTGTTTTGAAACATATTAACTACTTGTTCAGTTTGACACCTTCCAGGTGTTTTGTTAGTAAGTATATTTTTAAATAGTGTCGCAGTATTATTTGTGTATTTTTATTTTGTATATAAATAGTACCATTTTCAACTTCCTGTCTGTTCTTATATTATATAATTATGAGTAAAAACAACATAACGAGCAGTAATAACGAGCCCCTTGTTAAGCTATCCCCCAAGCGCAAGCGGACTAGGGCCTCTGCACGTTTACAGCAGGTGCATGAGGATAAAGGTCAGGTTGACAATACCTCTGGCGGTCAACCTGATCTCTCTGAACCTTTTGGCCATGAGGCACCAACATCCACTGCTTACATTTGCGTTTCTCAAGGGAAAAATAACCAGCCTTTTGAACATTTGAATAAACCAAAGACAACTAATTATAATTTAAACATCCTTAATGAAGAACACTATAGCCCACAAAAACCTCACGCCCCCTATACTCAACACAATAAATAAAACCAGTCTTTAAGTGATGTCAGTTCTTTAGAAACAGAAGATTTAGAGATTAAAGAACTGACAAAGTTAGTAGCAAAAGCTAAGATATTAGAGAAAAAGGCTAAACTAAAAAAAGAACTTGACTCAATTTACAATAGGATAGGGGAAAATGAAACCAAACTTCAACAAAAACATAGTAGTGGCAGTCTGTTAAATAACACTTCACAAACTGAAAATTTTACAAACAGCCAAAGTTTTAAACAAAAGACACTAGAAAATTGTAAACTTTTTTCACAAATAAAAAATGTAAGGGATCCTGTCTTGGAATTAAAATTTTTTAATGACAGATGTAAAATTTATGGAATCTCAGATAACAATGAAAAATTTGAAATTCTTCAGAGAATATGGCCACGCTCAGATATCATAGATTTTATAGAAACTCATGATGAAGACAGAACGTACAAAAGTCTTATAGAATTTTTACAAAGCAAAAGTAGTAAATTGCCTCGTATACTAGGCGCAAGTCCATCATGGTCGGAGCCAGTAAAATTCCAAGATTTATTTCTGTCAGCCAAACAATGGGCTAAAGCAAAAGAGGAGGATAGGGCTAAATTTTTTATGCATAAACATGCCCCAAATAATTTGAAGAAAAAGATTAAAGAGTGTTTTGGACTTGAATATGATGAATTTCTTAAACGTACAGAATTGATATGCGATATAGAAGAAGATAGAGTTTGTGAACCAGCCAAAAATTTTGCATATGAACCTCAACGTTTCAAAAACAACAGGCAGTACTTTAACAAACAGAGATGGCATGAAAATACTCCAAACAAACAGAAATATTTCCGGAATTATGAGCATAACCGTAATCAGGGGTACTCAGGAGAAGGTCCTAACCAAAATAGAAATTTTGACCAAAAATTTTATACCAATAGGCAGTATCACCAAAAAAACGAACTCCCATCTTTACATCAGTAAGAGGGCAAGAAGATGGGGACAATAAACCTCTTACTAGGTCTGTTAAATCAGCTTTAATTTATATTTAGTAAATATTTGATATACTTCATTATTTTAGCTGTAGTTTTTTTTTTCTTTAACTTTAGTATACAGACAGTACTTAACACACCTTACTAAACTCAACTTAACCTAAGTTTGATAAAGATGAAATATGATAAATTTTATGAATTCAATTCAATGTTTTTTTAGATTAAGTTGTTGTTAATTATGTTAAACTAGTATTTTAGCAGTGATTTTCAACTTATTTGAATTAAATATTTAACAAGTTTATTAACTTAATTTCAACAAAGGTAAAAATTCTGAGATGGACAGAGAAACTTATTTGTTGGGAAAAAGAATAAAATATCTTACTGGTGATCAGGTATCTTTAAAAATAGTTTGCCATATTACATTTTAAAAAATTAATAATTTGATTGTAAGTTTAAATATTTTGAACTGCAATATCGAAATTTTTTAGGTCTTTGAAGTTATTTAACACATTCCTTTTTAAAAAAAGTTTAAAACTTTGCTTTATCAATTTTATTTACAGATGTTTATAAATTTTAAGAGTGATAAATTTAACGATCTAAAAATAAAAGCAACAAAAATAGATATAGAAAGGATTTAGTAGTAGAAGATATTTAAAAAATTCAAATATTTTCAGTTCACAAATTAAAATAATTTAAAACAAGTATCAACTTTCAGGGAGATTTCATCGTCAAAACGGAAGAGGAAAAACGCTTTGACGAAAAGTTGATGGAAGGTTGGAGTACGAGAGAAAGGCAATAGAGGACCCTCTGTTCAAAATAAAAAAAACGGTTGAGGAGAAGAAAAGGGAACTGCTGAGCAACGCCATAAAAGTCAAACGGATGAAGGAAACCCTGATAAACTCACTGAGCAAAGATCTCGGCAGGAGTTTTAACAAAAAGTCAAATTAAAGATCCAGGTACTATTTTTAACTTAATTAGATTAATTTTGATATAAGAAGTATGGTTTTAGTATATATTATTGTTACTTAAGAATATAATTGTATAAAGCAGCTACAATTAACTCATAATTAATTTTAATAGGTCTCCAATCAGACACAAGAGCCATAAAAAGCACAAAAAATCAAGTGATTTTCTCAAAAAGGCAGAAACGAGCAGCAACGCTAGGCAGTCCCTCAAAGAGGATCTGATGAAGCAATTGGGTGGTGACTCTTCTTCATCTTTGAGCATAAGCTCTTCAACCTCAGAGGACGAAAGAAGGAATAGAAAGCACAAGAAATCATCTCGCTGGGAAAACAAGCACAAGAAAGAAAAGAGACACAAAATTCCTGAAAAATCAGCAGAAAAGAAAGATAGAGAAAAGAAACACAAAATTCACAACTTTTTTGTGAGCATGAAATCCAACAGCAAGTATGGGTTGCTGCACAGGAGAGACAAGAGAGATGACTAGTCTGAAGAGGAAGACTCATTCAAGAAGCAGGATCTCTCAAAAATGGAGAAGAAGAAAAATTACCCAGTGCATGTGAGGACCAAGCCACTGGGGTTTGTTTTGTTGTTTTAGATGATTTTTTTTCTATAACATACTGTTTTTGTTATTCTCATATTATTATGTTTTTCATTTTCTATATTGTTATCTACTTTTTATGATTAATGTTTTTTATATTAACTTATCATTATAATCATTTCTATTTCTATTCATTTATTGTTTTTCTATTTTGTTAGGTTCACAAAAAGATTAACCAAAGAGGAGCTTGAAAAAAAGGGGAGACAAATGATGTGTAACGCGGTTGAAAATAAGAAAACGAGGAAGAAGAACGTTAAAAAGTATAAGGAAGGGGACGATTTAATTGCGAAGAGGGAAGCAGAAGTTAGTAATACGGATGTTTTATAATTCAGTTAATGATAAATTTTTTATGAAAGTTATAGTGGCACTTTTTTTATTTATATTAGTATATTTTACTAAACTTAAATTAGTAGATTTAATACGTTAGGTATATTTAAATGTGTATTCGACTTTAATGAAGACATAATGCGCTCACTGACTATAGCTTTTAATTGGCTTATTACCAGTGACTTTTTTAAGAGACTGTTTAAAGAATCAAGTAAACATGAAATTTAATGTAATTTAATTATTTGTCATGTAAAACATAACATGTTTACCAACACTTATGAAATATTGTATGCATCAGGTAAGGATGCGAAATTCAAGACGAGAAGAGAAATATGGATCTAGTAAAAACTTCATGAATGATATGAGACTAAGTTCTGTAGAAGATTTTGTTAGAAGGAAGAGAGATAAATTTAGTAAAAATACTGATAATCAAATGTGAAAAAGACAATAACTTTCTGATTATTGGGTTTTAAGTAGACAATATATAATTGCTTTTATATTTATGTGTTTTTAATGTTTTTATACTTTATCTAGTTTGTTTGTCAAAAATAAAATTTTAAAATTTAGACTTAAGATTTGTTTGTATTTTATAAATTTAGCGTACAATATTATAAGTGTATGTAATATTTTTTCATTTACTTTTGATAAACAATACCTTTTTATGGAATAAATTCTTATGAAATTTAAACTAAATTATTTATGTACTAAACCGGTTTCACATAATAATCATATTTTTGTACTTGTAAAATGAGTGTGTTCTACTGGTTTATTATTAAGCTTAAGTTTGCTTTTGATTTTTGCAGAATCGTAATTTTTTTGAGCTAGCTCCGTCATATTACAAATACTATATCTTTTCATAAAAAAAACTTGAAATTATCTCACATTAACCGAACTCTAAATTAGTCGGACAGAGTAAGTATAAAATAACGTGTTTAGTAATGTGATGTACTTAGTTTTTCTTTAAGCATTAGGGTAAGGCTAACCTTTAGAAAACATAACAATTCTTTAACGGTAGTACCTGTTTTATAAATTCAAAAATTTTTGAATGATTTACAAATTAAATAAATGAGCTAGGCTATATAAATTGTATTTAACCAAACAAAAGCATTCAAAATAGTTATTAAAAAACAACACAATAACATAAAAGCTTCGATTTATTTTAAAACTATAGAATTAATCTAAACTAAAACGAATTTGAGAAAAACAAATTTCTTAACCGACTGAAATTTACTAAGGTGACATAAATTATATTGAAGTACAAATAACATAAACATACTTGTGTATTTATTTTAGTACAAACATAATTGAACTTTTTTAGAAAAGTATTTTTTTTAACTGGTTTCTATGAAGCAAAGTATTTTCTTGAAAATTAAAAATTAACACATATATTAATAACATTACCTATTAGTATGTTAGTGCAAAAGAAAAGACTTGTGTAAAAATTTTTAGAAATAAAATTAAGCATATATATGCTCAAGTAAATGTTTCTCAATCATATAAGCCCTGATTAGAACTCGTATTTTTAGATTTGTACTTAAGTTTACCTGAAGTAAAAAAGAACTGTCATACAAACACTCAGGGTTTTCGTCTTTATAAATCCAGTCGTGAATGCTTTTAACCACAACACTATTCATCTGTTCACTGTATTTTTCACTAATAGCACTGCATAAATTGCACAGACCAACTGTATCGGATTTTACATCTTTTTAGTTGGTAGAATCACTTGAAAGGTCAGTTTTTCTCCATTGAACTTTTGTTTTTATTCTAATTTCACTACTAAACATGTAAAAGTTATTTAAAATCTAAGGTAATTTAGTCATGTTGTTTAAAATTCTACGTATTTTGCAATCTATCTCAAACTTCAGGTTTTTCAGGATTCCACATTGTATATGTGTACAGAATCTAAACAAAAAAAATGAGAAGCTAAATAAGTCTTTTTTTTAAAATTTACCCATTCGGATGTCTTTTCAGTTAAGAGAAAAACTTCTTATCTAACAATTATTAGGTAGACGACAGTAAAATTATAATTAATAAAAATAAAAATTGATAATTTAAGCATACTTTTTTTTTTGTAAAATAGTTTTTCAACTAGTTATATTATAAAACAAACGAACTCTTTTTTCAATTAAATTTTTTTTACATAATTTTACAAACTTTAAAGTTTCTTTTTTCAGATATAGCAACTGCAGTTATACAAATAAAAAAAAACAGTTTTTAATTAAAAGTACAAACAAATAAGTTATTTTCTAATTCTTTATTGTTTATTGACATTAGATTTTCAATTTTTATTTTGTTTTGTTTATCGAAATTATTTTTTAGTGGTTTTAATCCTTAAAAATTTATAATTTTTTAGTTTAAATACTGTTCTTTTTTATATATTTCAGCGAGCTTGATTTGTTAGGCCCTTTTTTACTAAAATATTAGCTTGAAGTTTTAAATAACTTTGTACTGAATTTTTATAAACGAATCAAGTAAACTTAATCAAAACTATTGAGGTTCAAGTTGTTTCTTTATTGCTTTGATTAATACGTAAACGAAAAAATACAACAAAACAAACATTGTTTGTACTTATAACGACTAGCATTTCAAAGCAAAAAACTTACTAACTTTTACAACTTTCTTAGTCTTACTTCCTAATTACAGTAACCTGCCGCTTACGTCAGCACTTCCGGTTTGGTACGCACTTTTTAGCCAAAAAACGTTGTGTACAATATGCATAAAGTAAGCTTAAAAGGAATTTTTCAAAAGTTTTTTATTTTTTTAAATATTAATTTGAATCAAAATTTAATAAACAAAAACCGATAAAAATAGAAAAAAGCTGTTAACTTACAAATTGTTAATCAAATTTAATATTGAAACTACAGTTTGTTAATTATTATAAAATAAAAAGTAGTTCTATTTAAACTTGCATACGCAATCATTAGATAATAGGAAAAAAAAAACTTTTAAGTAGTCCTAGAAAATTTGGATAAAAGAAAATATTGAACAGTGCACTTAACATTTAGGCATACGATAAATAAAATTGAAATGTCAAAAGGTGATAAAAGTTAATGTTAATAATGAGAAGAATAACAATTGTAATATAAAATAAGAATATAGTATTATTGTTATAGATAACGAATGCATAATATTCAAAATAAAATTGATTGTTGTTTCTAATAGTCATTGTAAAGTGTTTTGGCTTTAAACTTGTTTGTATTAGGCTTAATATAGATAAATAAAGACTACTAGATAAACAAAGTTTCTTGAGTAAGTATTGCAGGTTCAGTACACTTCTGCACTGTGTTCGAAATGCGTATCTAAGCGGTAGCTTACTGTACATTGTATTGTATCTACTTTTTTACTAAAAGTCTGGATATAAAATAAAAAATTGATATATCTCATTTTGTTCTTAAACATTTATTACTTGTGCGAGTAAATTTACATTTAAGTTTTTAGCAGGTAAACTTTTTACGTTTAGCAATTATAATAAAAAATTCTGTATATTTCAAAGCAATTTTATTAAAGTTTTACTTAAAAGTTTTAAGCTTTTATTTTGTAAATTTTTATTTTGTTATTTTTTTCAAAACAATCTACAAGAATTTACATCAAACTTTATTTGTACTAAATTACAAATTACACGTAGAAAAATTTTCAGCCTAAAACCTGAAGGTCAATTATTTAAGGTCGCTTAAGTTTTCGTTGATGTTAGTTACAGAAAAAAAATTATTACGCTGCTTTTTACGATTCTAATATATCATCTAATTATTTTCACGGGTTGTTTTTAAGATATTTTCTAAATACAAGTTAATTTTCAGCTGAAAATCCAAAGGTCGTTATTTTACAAGTATCCTAAATTATATACACTATAAAATACTATATTAAAATTATATACAAGTTTAAACTTGTATAAACAATTTAACTTAGAAACTGTACAATACCACAGTATAGTGCAAAAGTTTATTAACAGTAACATAGCAACTTATACCAAATATAAATAAAAAGTAAAACTCAGAAAAGTTGTAAATTGACTTAATTTAACAAATTTTTTTGTAAGTAAGCTTCAGTTAATTCAATTTCGTGTCAAATCTAAACACGGAAAAAGCACTTAGCTTGAAAAAAAATATGATACATAAATAAACAATGATAACTGATCATAAATAAAAGAATTTCAAATATTCAAATTACTATATTGACACTCGAAGTTTTCAAACATTTTTCTGCAAACGGGGCATGTGTTGTGGTCAGCGAGCCAATCTTCAACGCACTCCTGGCAAAATTCATGTTTGCAGTCGAGCTGCATCAACTTCCATCCAGTTTCAAATTCCTCAATGCACACTACACACTGTTCATCAGCCATTGACTCGTCTGCTTCGAATTTTCGAAATTTCAGAATTCTCTCGTCGGTAAGATCCTTGTGAAGTTTTTTTCTTGCAACTAATACCTGCTGTAGCAATAATTCGTGTTGATCTTGAATGTACTTTTTTATTTGTTGAATGCAATTTTCTTTTTGAACAACCTTTTCCTTCTTTTTTTTTAATTTCAATAAAGACTTCTTAATGTTGTTTTGATGTCCTGCAGCTTTTTCTGTTTCAATTATTTCTTCATTTCCCAGGATTGTTGAACTCATCACAATCACAAGTTCCACTGTTTCAAGCGTTTGTAACTTGATTTTAGTTTTTTTATGGATAAGGTCGATCAGCTTAAACCAAAATTCCTTCTCATTGTATATCTGTTCTTCAAAAGCATCCAAGTCACTCATTTCAGTCAGTGCTTGCAGGAGTTGATGCCAATCCTGGAATTGATTATTTAATTTGAGCATCAGGTCTGCTAGAGGAGTCTGCAATGATTACAAAGTTTATTGAATTTACTAGGTATTTAAACATGTTTGCAAATTATTTAAAATTGAAGTATCATAGGCTTGAAAAACTTTACATACCTCATTTGTATTTATTAGAGGTTGTATAGTTAAGAACCTTTTAAAATGAACTCGAGTACTGTATAAAAACAAACTATCACAACCCAAAGACATTTAATAATGCAGTCTAACATTTTATTGGTTAAAAAATATATAGCAAAACAAACCGTTTGTAAAACAACATATTCTACTACACTATTGCCAATATTGTCCATGCTTTCTTAATTAACTAAGACTGAGTTTAATAAGCTGAAAAAACTATCTTTGTAAAATTAATGTAGAAGTCAAAACAGATGAGACAAAACGTTGAGCTAAAAAAAATTACCAAATATAAATTACTTTTGAATACTTTAATTTTGTTGACTTCCTTAGCGATTTAAAGCACATAAAGACTGAAAACTTGAATTGTATATAAAATAAAATAAGATTTTATTAATACTTATAAAAATTATAAAAATTTATTTTTTTTAACAATCTTTTTGATATTGATATAGAACTATTTAAAAATATCAAAAAAATGAGATGAAAAAGTTTTCAGATTGACCAGAGAGGTTTACATTAGAAAACTTTAATAGTTTAGAATTAAGATAATAAAACGGTTTCTTTTTTTTTTCAAACTTGAATGCAGCTGTAAAAATATTCGCTTCAACTAGTTAGTTATAAACTAATAGTTTATAAGCTGATAAATAAAAAAGTTTTAGTTTTTACAAATTTTGAATGAAAATTATTATGGTATTAAAAAATAAAACCTTGCATAAACGTTTGATAAAATTTAGGTCTTACTTTATTTTTGACTTGTAAATATTTTTCTATAAAATATTGATATAAGTTTTTTACATTCTTATTTTTATATAATTCTCTCAAGCTTTATATTTATATAAACTGTTTATTTATAACTACTAAAACAATTAAGTTCCATTATTTCTTTATTCATTAATACTTTTTCTCTTTAGAATGATAAAACGAGTTTTACTATAGTATTCAAGGAAATGTAAGACTTGCATGTAGGATAGAACTTACTTATAACAACTTTAAGAAATTTTAGTTTAAAATAATTTTCAATCAACTAATCCAGTTATCGTTGAACGTAATGAATCGTTTTTTATACCAAAAACACTTTAAAACTACTCTGGTAATAAAATTAAAAATATTTTTGTTACTCGACTTGTCACATATTTTTTATAAACTTAAAAAGTAGACTTTAAAATCACATATTCTTTAATACTTTCTTCATTTAAAGTAAAACTTTAAAAATAGTTACAAAAAATAAAAAAATACTACAACATAACTGGGAAAAACTTATTTGACAGACAAAAAAATAGTAGCTGGACGGCCAGCAATTCGGTTTCGGCTGCCGGTCATGCGTACTAACTTCGCGTCCCGATTTAATTAATATCTCATTCTGTAATTAAAAATAACTAGAAATGTGTAAAAAACTAAAGTATTAAAAGTATAACAAACGAAAATATTTTGTTGCACTTATATAATTAATTTTCTTAAAACTCTATTATTCTTCTAATCGAAAAACAATTTTTACTAATGATTTAGCAACAACCAGAAGCTGTTTAGTTAGCTAAAATAAAAACTTTTTTAACTTTTGAATGCTATTTAATGCTATTAATTAGAACATTCATGTATTCAGCTAATGCTCAAACTTTTTTCATAAGGCTCTCTCTAAAGAAGTAAAAAAAATTATGACGCTTTCAACAAAATTTCGGGTGCGCGATTATTTAAATTAGGAAATTTCAAATTCTTAGAAAAATACTTAAAAGGAGACAAATAAAAAACTAATGTATTCCTGGGCCGACCGAAGTGCGCAACCTTTGACCAGGACTCTGAACCCACTCCCTAAAAACTTTTAGTAGCGACAGGTATTTTTTGCTGAGCTCGTAAAATATTTTTTTTTTCTTCAGCTGTCCTGCATTGAGAAATAAATCGTGACTTAAACTTTAATAACAAAATTAAATTATTTGTATTTATATGTTACAACTACTTAATAAATTTTATTTCATAATCTCTATTAAAACAAAAACTAATTTTTGCATTCAGTTTTCTAAGCAGTAACTTACTTAGGTAGTCATTAATAAATGATATTCATTTGTGTTTAAAAATAAGTTATTGCTTCTTAGCATGTTTTGAAAGGCTTAGCTTTTACAACTGTATTCTTTTTAAGGATTTAAAAATATTTACGATTTACAAATAATTTAATTAGATAATCTTGATATAAATTAAAGTAGTGTACATTGTTATTTATCAACTTGTTAAACATATTAATTTGTAAAAATTGCAAACTATTATTTATGTTATTTACTATGTTGGCTGTTTATTCCACAAGATTTTTAGAAAATTAAGCAATACATAAATTGAATATGTCACCGCAATTAGATTCCCAAAAGACGAGTGGCAAGTACTTAGAATGGTAAGCGAATGACCCGGGTTCAAATCCTGGCAATAACTATTCTTTTTTGACTTTACAGTTTATATTATCCGTAATATTATTTTTAAGTTTAATTACAGTTTTTAGTACTGGTTTGAAAAAAATGGCTCCTGACCAAAAGTTCTATTTACTGCTACAGGAGTAAGTCATGAAATTTGAGTAGTATTCATTAACTATAAATTATTCCTATCTAACATTACAAACACCAACACAGTTACTTAAAATGTTTATTAATAAATACTTTATAGTTAGTACTATTCTAATTTTTAAACAGTTTTTCAAAGTTTTGTTAAGCAATAAATAAAAGCTTTGTTGGATTTTAAGCGTAATAGATAACGTAATAAACATTTAATTATTGATTATTTATTTAAAAAAGGTATGTAAATTTACTTAGCTTATAAAATCTTATAAATTTGAACAAATGGTTTAAACTCAGTAAAAAATCGTTATTTAATAACATTTTAAATATCCATAACAAAAAAAATTTAATGTTTTAAATTAAAAAAAAGAATTATTTAAAGATTTAGCATCTCTTAATAAAGTTATAATGTTTGCTTGTATACTGATATCAAAAAATGAGATGGTCAACAGTCTGGCTTCCTTGTAGAAATAAACATTTAAATTTCGTATTTTTTTCTCAGTAGTTCTTTATTTTAAGGAAACTAAACAAAAAAAAATTAGTATTTTAAGCTAACTTTTTATTGATTCTGATTGAAATCAAACGATTCATTTTTTAAAGTTTTTAAGTATGTAAATACTTTTTAAGAGTTTTTTTTTATCGTTTAATAAACAATAATATAAAGTAGGGGTGGGCAACGTAAATATTTGACGGGCCGTATCCAGAAAAATATAGTCCTCAGCGGGCCGGACCATTTCAAGTTAGTGATCTTTTGGATTCAGCTGGATCCTTTTTTTAGATCCGGATCCCATTTTAAACATATTATCCGGATCCGCCTAAATACTAATTTTAGACAAAGATCTAGATCCGAATGGAAACTAATTTTCAAAAGATTCGAATCCGGTTAGATGCTTATTGATCGGGTATTTTAGAATTTTGAATCAATATATTAATTACCAAGGTTGTCAAGTATGAAATTTTATGTTAAATTTAGTTAAGTATTCATAATTCTATATATATTATAACGCTGGAAAGAATTAATACTAGTTAGTCCTAAAAAAATATAATTTGGTTACTAAAAGTAACTCGAGCCTAACATTTCAAGCTAAAACATAAAAAAATTGCTAACTATTCGAAATGAAGTAATTTTGGAAATCCTTATCTGGAGTTTATATTGATAATATTTGTTCAAAAATTATTAAACAATACAATATTAAACTATTATTATTTAATTTATTAAGCTAAAGAAGATTCAATACATTTTTTGCATGTATAAAAGAACAAAAGAAAAATAATTCTGATATAGTAAACAGTTTTACCATAAAAGAAAAAAAAAATAAATAAAAGATCTCGATGAAACACTTAAGGTTGATCATGTATTAGAGTTGTTTAAATCTAGTTGCTTGACAGTTTTGGAAAATCTGCAAGTGCACTGAAATACCGATTAGGTTTGAAGATAGCTTATCCTTGTTAATGCTTGTGGTCGGAAATGTTTGTTTTCAAATGTATGAAGTATCGAACAACACAACTACTTCCATGGTCATCTTTAGAAGTTGACAAACTTTGGCTTGATCAATTATACCTAAAATGTATCTAAAAATCTTATAAAAGCAACAAAAATTATATGTTTGGTTTCAAATTTTCTTATTAACTTATTTAAAAAACAGTTAAGCCTAGATAAAAAATTACTTTGGCTTGAAATTTTAACACGTTTACTTTCAAAATATCAAATAGTTATAATTAACCTGCGAAATTTAACTATGTTATGTACTTTAAAAATATTATAATCAAACAGTGCACCTAAAATACTTTAATAAGAGTACTAACATAAAATAACGAAATATTGAAACAAAAAATAAATTAATATGTATTTTTAGCATAACAAATATTTAGTTTAATAGACTTTAAGATTAAGATTGATTTCGCAATGATTAAACTGTCACATTATGCTTTAAATGTTAAGTTTAAAGAATTTAGCAAGAATAATTACACTAAAAAGAAGTCAATGAGACATTTATGGATCATAAAAGTTTTTAACAAGTTGTTTAAAATCTGGAAGTTTATTTGAAGTAGATATTCTCAGTAGTAACTGCAAATTGGTATCAGTAAGATTTGAACGCAGCTTACTTTTGTTTATATACATGGTTTAGAATATTCGTTTGCAAAAATATGTAGACCAAAATATAACAAATAACTTCATTGTCTTTTTTTTTTTTAAATTAACAAATTTTCACTTGTTAAGTAAGTCATAAATCTGTCAATTTTTCAGTTTTGAACTTTTCTTTTTGTGTACTGCCACATTGAAGTTTAACAGTTCTAACAATATTACTAAGTACATTTTCGGTGTCAAACGTCGACGGTGATGAAATAATGTCAAATTCTTCACTTAATTGTTAAAAGTCTGCAAAACGACGACCAAACTTATTATTAAGTGAAACTATTGTAATCAAATGGTCATCACTAAACTTAACCATATATTTAATAAAAAAGTCCTTAATGAAAAAACAATAGCAGAAAAAGTTCAAATTGTAGTCTAAACTTAAAACATTTGACAAAAATTTAAACTTGAGCAGTTTGACTTAAAAAAGTTGTCAATGTTTAAAGGGTATTTCTTAGGATAACATTTAAAAAACAACTCAATACTTATCTGGAAAAGAAAGCAATTTTTTACACGTCTGTTTTTTATGAAAACATTATGGTAGGTATGATCATCAAAGTTACTTCAGCAAAAAATTGCTTTTGTATAATTTGAGAAAGGATTACTTCAACTGACTTGAAACAGAACAAAAAGAACACACAAAAGTAGTGTTTTATCACCATAAAATAATAAGCCATTTTAACAAACGTTTTCAGGGTCAAAGTTTTACAATTTTGTTTAATGAAATAGTTCAAAAAACGTTTTGTACAAGTTTTGTGCTAATTAAATTGGCTGGCCGGATTTTTTATAAATTTTGAAAATGCTTAGCGGGCCGGATCATCTACTTGCGGGCCGGATCAATGTTGTCCGCGGGCCGGATTCCATTTAAAATTAAAAAAGGTTTGGGGGCCGGTCATTTTCACTCTGCGGGCCGGATCCGGCCCGCGGGCCGTACGTTGCCCACCCCTAATATAAAGTAATGTATTTTTGCCTCAGCGTATACTTTAAGTTTCTTTAATGATTAAGTAGATTAAAATTAAAAAAGGACATGTTTGATTAAATTTTACTAATTTTTTTACTTTTCAATGGACCAAATAGAGATCCTCATATCTGTAAAGTTTACGCTGTGATAGGAAAAGAGGTTGAAATCTATTAATTTATTTATTTTATTATTTAACTAAGCTCAATCTTCATGTAAAGTTTAGTTATAAAGTATGTATTTAAAACTTTTATAGGAAATATTAAACATTTTGATATCTGCTTAGTCAATATTTGTGCATACATGACGTTCAAAAACTATTTTTGAACAAATAAGTAAGTTTATATCATTACGACTTATCTTTAACTAAAATAAGTACATTAGTTAGAATCAGACAACTTCTTTCTTAAAATATTTTGAGTTTTTTTTCGCAGAACTTTATAAATTGTTTAAAAGAATTAACAACACCTTTATACATTACAGACAGCAAAACTTACTGCATAAATATTTATAAGGTTTTTAATTGAGAATTTCTACAGCTAAAGTAAATAATATAAATTTTCAAATGTCAAACTTATTTTTCAACAAAGTTAATTTTAAAACAAACTTACTTTTAATTTATAAACAGCTAAACTTTTTTTTTACATTGAGCAATTATAACAAAAAGTTTTGAGTAACTCAGTCAATGTAATAAAAGTTTCACTGATAAGTTTTAATTAAAATGTTTTTCAAAGCAGTATTTTTTTTTGAGTAATTAAAAAAAAAAAAGCTTCAAGTACCTACATGAATTTTTTTTTGTATTAAACTACAAATAAATGCTTATATAGGTTTTCAGCCTAAAACCTAAAGGTAGAGTTTCAAAGGTCGCAAGAGTTTCTATTGGAGTTAATTACAGAAAAAATAATTTCGCCGCTATCTACGATTCTAATTTATACCAGACTATTTTTCACGGGTTGATTTTAAGATATCTTCTAAATGCAAGCTTTTTTCATAAGTACCGTGAAGTATATACATTATGGAAAGATATGATATAAAATATACAAATTTAAACTTTAACACATAATCAAAATTATAAAATAAATAATACCACAGAACAGTGCAAAAGTTTATTAACTGATCTAAAACAACATTTACTAATTAAATACAAAAAATCAAAACCCAGGAAAGTTGTCAATTGATATAGTATAACAGAAATGTTTAATAAATTACATGTCAAATCTAAACACACGAGACTATTTTTGACAGTAAAAACTTCAAGAAAAAAAGCAGTAAGCTGAAAACATAATATGATACCCAAATAAAAAATAATATTTGAGCATAAATAAATTTTGACGTCACAAAATGAACAATCAGGCGTTTTTAAATACTTTTCTGCAAATGGGACATGTGTTGTGGTCCACAAGCCAACCTTCCACGCACTCCTGGCAAAATTTATGTTTGCAGTCGAGCTGCATCAACTCCCTTCCAACTTCGAATTCTTCCTTGCAAACTGAACACTGTTTGTCAGCCATTGACTCGTCTGCTTCAAAGTGACGAAATCTCTGGATTCTTTCGTCGGTAAGACCCCTGTGAAGTTTTTTTCCTTACAACTGATACCTTCTGTTGGAATAAATCATGTTGCTCCTGAATGTACTTTTCTGTTTGTTGAAGGTCATTTTCTTTTTGAATCCAAGTAGCCTCCTTATCCTTAACACTATTTTCAAGTGCTTTCGGATGTCTTGCAGCTTCATCTAAAGGTGTATTTGTTTCTTCATTTTCCAGCGTCCTTGAACTCGTCTCAATTTAAAGTTGCACTTCTTCTAATTCACCTTGATTTTCATCAGCTATTTGCGAGGTAGTATTAAGTCTTTGTAAATTATTTCCAATTTTTTCACGGTCTTTTAGAATGTTGCTTAAGAAAATTTCCTTCGTATTGTTTACACATTCTTCAAACTCATCCAATTCAATCATTTCAGTGAAATCATCCAGCATATTTCGGCCTGAACAGTAAAATTCTTGAAAAAGCCGCATCTTGTCCGAAAAATGAATCTGCAATGGTTATAGAGTGTATTAAAATTCATTAGCCTAACTTTTGAACTTGTTTTTAATATTTTAGATATTTTACACTAGAGAATATCATAAGCTTCATAAACTTAATAAAACAAGTTTAATTTCAATTTATTACAGGTAATAAAGCTTAGAACATTTTTAAATTATTTCGATTACTCTACGAAACATGTTTATAAGAACCGAAAGACTTATATTGGATAACAAGTAGCTTTAAAAAACCGTTTGTAAAGCAACAGATTCTTCTTCACGATTGCTAATATTGTCCATGCTTTCTAAAACAACTATGACTAATTTTAATAAGCTAAAAAACTGTATTTGTCAAAAAATGTACAAGTCAAATAGGGTATGATAAACGTTTTGCTAAGAATACTGTCAAAAAAAAGCTTTGAAATACTTTAATTCTATTGGTTTTGTTAATAATTAATAGATAATTTATTGAAAAATAAATAAAATAACTTATAAGTTTTATATAAGTCTTACAAAAATTTTATTCTTAAGTAAACTTGATATAATAAATCTTTGAACATGTTAAAACAAATAGTTTTAAAAAATATTTAGATTGAATAGTAAGGTGTATATTAGATATACTTTAATAAGATAATTGAGAACTAAAACAGTATAGTGATTTTTTTTTTTGCCAAACATAAATTCAGCTGTTTTTATGCTACAACTAATTAATATTCGAAGTAAGAGTTTAAGAAAAATTTGTTAGTTTTTACAAGGTTTGAATGAAAAATATAAGGTGTTTAGTAAATAACTTTTTTTAAACGTTTTAATAGTTTTAAATGCTTAATTCATTCAAGACGAATGCATTTTAAAATAAGATCTTGATGAGAGATTTATTACAGTTTTTATCATTAAGGTAACTTCCTACAAAAATAGTTAAGTACATGACACAGTATAAAAATAATTATAAAGAAATTACACGTCAAATCTATACACACGAGAATATTTTTGACAGTAAAACTTAATTAAATAAAGCACTTAGCTTGAAGCAAAATAAAATACCCAAACAAACATTGATATTGTACCATAAATAAAGGAATTTTAAGTTTTCCAGTACAATGTTAACTCAAACGTTTTTAAACACTTCTCCGCAAACTGGACATGTGTTGTGGTTAGCAAGCCAACCTTCAACGCATTGCTGGCAAAATTCATGTTTGCAGTCGAGCTGCGTCAACTTCCTCCCAGCTTCAAATACTTCCATGCACACTACACACTGTTCATCAGCCATTGACTCGTCTGCTTCGAATTTTCGAAATTTCAGAATTCTCTCGTCGGTAAGATCCTTGTGAAGTTTTTTTCTTGCAACTAATACCTGCTGTAGCAATAATTCGTGTTGTTGTTGAATGTACCTTTCTATTTGTTGAAAGTCTTTATCCTTTTGAACACCCTCGCCTTTTTGTCATTCAATCTTAATGAAGCCGTTCTGATGTCCTGTAGCTTGTGCTAATCTTGTACAAATTACTGCATTTCCTGGAATTATTGCATCAATCTCAATCCAAAATTACACACGATTTTCAAATTCGTCCAGTTTTTCATCAACTATTTCCAAGGTATCATCAACCGTTTTAAAATTATTTCTGATACTCTTACGGCTATCTTTGATCTGCTTTAATAAACGTTCCTTCACATTGTTTATCAGTTCTTCAAAATCATCTAAATTATAAATTTCAATCAGTGCTTCCAGGAATTGATTCCACTCCTGGTAAAGGTTTTGTAAAAACAGAATCTTATTCGCAAAAGAAATCTGGAATAATTGCAATTTTATTAAAACTAATTAACTACAGCTTCAAACATGTTTTGAGTATTTTAAATATTTTACAAAAGAGAGTATTAAAGATTTTAAATCTTTTACAGGTTATAAAGTTCACAAAATTTCAATTAAACTCACCTACTGTAAAAAATAAAATTATCAAAACCCAAAGACATTTTAAATAGAGTTTAACATTGTATTGGATAAAAGTATATAGCTAAACAAACCAATTGTGAAACAACAGATTTTTCTTCAATATTGCTTATATTGTTCAGGCTTTCTTAAATAACTATGATTTATTTTAATAAGCTGAAAGAACTGTATTTCTTAAACAATTTTAAGTCAAAAAGGATATGATAAAACGTTTTGCTAAATAAACTGTCAAAAAAAGCTTTGTAAAACTTTAAATAAAATTCTTTTTTTTTTAACTTGATATAATAACTATTTGAAAAATAATTAAACAAGTGGTATGAAAAATTATTCAAATTGAACAATAAGGTGTACATTAGATATACATCAATAAGATAATTTAGAACTAAGTTAATAAAATGGTTTTAATTTATTTCCAAACATAAATTAAGCTGTATTTAAAACTGCTACAACTAATTAATATTCGAAGTAAGAGTTTAAGAGTTGATAGATAAAAAAGTTGTTAGTTTTTTAATGATAAATATTAGGGTATTTAATAAATAACTTTTTATAAACGTTTTAATAGATTTAAATGCTTAATTTAATCAATACTGGTATATTTTAAAATAAGATCTTGATGAGAGATTTATTACAGTTTTTATCATTAAGGTAATTTCCTAAAGCTTTATATTTAGATAAATTGGTTATTGATGACTACAAAAATAATTAAGTTCCATTATTTCTTTTTTCATTAAAACTTTTCCTCTTTAGAATGATAAAAAGAGTTTTACTATTCTATTCAAGGTAATCTAAGACTTGTAAGCAACATAGAACTTATTAATAATAACTAAATAAAACTTATTAGATACTAAAAAAAAAAAATTAATTTAATTTTGAAATAAATTTTAATAAACCAATTAAAAATGTGTATTGAATCGGTTTTTAAAGCGAAAACACTTAAAACTACTCTGATTTAAAAATTAAAAGTAAATTCTGTTTTTCTTATTCTAAAATATATTTAAAAAATTTAAAAAGCAAACTTTACTTTTAATACTTTAATCGAATAATCTTTGGTACTTTCTTAATTTTAAGTAAAAGTTTAAGAATAATTACAAAAACGAAGAATATTAAAATATAATTCGGTAAAAATTGATTTTAATACATAAAACATGGCTGCTTGATAGCCAGCCGATTAGGTTTCGGCTGCCAGTTCTGCGTATTAAGTTCACGTCTCGATGGAATTATCATCTATTTCTGAAAAGACGACCAATCTTTACAAGGTTTACAATCTAATACATATCAGGCTAAAAAGATAGCTAGTAGCTGATCGCATTCTTATATACTTGCGTAGTCGTCCCCATATGGAACAATCACTAGTACTCGAACTTTGGACGCAGGACCGGCAGTAGGAGAACCAAACCGCTGGGTCATACAGGCGCCCGCCTTTCTACTCTAATTACGTCATATAAACCATTGAGTTTCAATAAATTAAAAATTTCAAATGTTTTACAATTATTTACATTGTGTGTAAAACTATATAAACCAGTTTAGTTTTATAATAAGTTAATTGTTTTTAAAAATAATAGAGAAGACATAACTGGAAGAATTTTTTGTTTAAGACAAAAGAAAAAAAAAATGGTGCTGGACAGCCAGCCGTTTCGGTTTAGGCTTCTGGTCCTGCGAACCGATGTAATCGACATCAAAGTCAGAGAATAAAAAAATTTAGAAATATGTTAAAAACCTCCTTATTAAAAGCATAACAAACAAAATAATATGTATTGGCTATTTACTGTTATTTTATCTAAAAAAATGTTTACTATCATTTAGGCAAAAACCAGAAGTTGTTTAGTAAGCTGAAATAAAAACTTATGAAAACTTTAGTTGCTACTTGATGTAATCATTTTTTTTATTTTTAATCAGTTAATGCAGGGTCACCCAAACTGTTTTCATAAAACCTTCTGAAAATTTATAAAATAATTATGACCCTTCTAACAACATTTCTCAGAAAAATACCACTAATTGCACATACAGTAACCTCTCGCATATTTACGCACTCGTGACGTTACGCACTCTCGTTTAGTTACGCATTTTAAATTCTTAAATATTCAAAAATTAACATTTTTAGTTTTTTTTAATATTGCACGAATTCACAGTGGGCTGAAAACGGGGATCAAGCGGCTTTTGACATAAAACTGTCATAAAAAGCAGTATAATACAATTTTAAGTTACACTTAGTGTTACAATATGAATAATGTTTGTTTTTATTTAAAAAATAGTTAAAATTTTAATTTCTAATAAAACTTTAAAGAAAGAAACTTAAAAAAAAGAAAATAATAGTTGGCTACCTCAAGAGAGTCACATTTACTCACATTTTAGTTTAAATATGAATGAATTTTCAATATCAAGCCGGGTGAAACTATACTCTAAATACAGTTTATTTTTAATATAAGGCTGTTCTGTGTATATCAAAGTTTTTATTATTAATAACGTTACATTTGTACTAGTTTATCAAAAGAAAAAAACCCGTAAACATTTTGAACAATAAAAACTTTTATTCGTTGCAAAACAGTGCAAAAAACAAAATAATTTAGGCTGTGATTAAAAAAAATCTTTAAATTTACTAGAAAATATAAGTCAAACAGTAAGTTTTTGAAACTTTTTTAAAATTAAGTTTCTAAAATAAATAAAACACTCTATTCAGTAGCACAAAGCATATGTAACAACGTTTCCCATTCTGAACTACATGATGAAATTTTTTCATCTAGCTGCAAACAACTTCGCACAGTATGTCCAACTTCTTTACAATAAGTGCAATTCAGTCTGTCTAAAGCAGGGTTTCCCAAACTCATTTACTAAATTGCCCCCTTTTCAGTAACTTGAAAAAAAAATCGCCCCCCACGATTTTACAAAGTAGTTTTTCTTTTGAGTACAAACTTTGAGCTAAAAAAGTTGTGTTCGAAATGTAATTTAGTTTTGTACTTCTTATGCACGTACTTTTGTGTTCAAAGTAGTTTACAGGGCTTGAGAAAATAATTTTCTTAGAAGCCCAGTAAAGTGTATTAAAATACTTGATTATTAAAAAGCCTTGAGTAATCTGTAATCAATCCTGTTTAAATATGAACTGTTTTGAAACTATTGAAACTTTTAAGTCGGTGGTGGACAACTTTTGTAGTCAGCAATTCATATTTACTAAAAAATATTTTCTATTTTCAACTCGTTAGAAAATGTAATTGCGGGCTGCATGATTTAGAAAAATTACAAATAAGAAAATTAAAAATCTCGAGCAAAATTGTAATAAAATGATTTAGTATTATTGTGATCTAGGAAATACTTTTGTGAACTGAAAACGAAATGAAAGCGTATATCAAAATATTAAATATCAAAAAACTAAATTTTATTTATTTTGCACAAGTAGTTTTCAATTTACTTAGCGGGTCGAAATTCGACTGGATCTGCGACTGGATCTGAGCCGTACGTTACCCACCTGAAATTTTAACTTAAACCTGACATTTTAATAATATCTCATATAACAAATTTCGGACATTTAGAAGTTAATACTAAGTAACTTATTTAAGCCGCACAAAATACTTAAATTACTTTATAAATAGGCTTTTTTTAAATATCTATACCAGAGATTAAAAAACTATAAAAGAATTAACAGTTTATTTTACACTAAATGAAATAAATATTAAAACATTATTTCTGATCAGGTTAAAGGAAGTTTGACCGACTGGTTGATTATCTAACATGAAAAGTGGTTTCATCAACAGCTTCAGTTAATGCAGTAAATTTACTAATTTCAATGCTAAGATATATTGTAAGCAAGTTAGTTGTAAAGTTAAAAAAATAATTTTTAACTTTTTAAACTATTTGTTTCGTAGTAGAATACCATGAAATAGCATTTGACTTGGAATAATCTTTAGGGAACTAAACCTTAATTCTAACAATTTTTTTTTTTTTTTAAATTCAAAAAAAAAATCCATTGTTTTACAGTTAATTCTGTGAACAGAAAGTAATCAATTAAAAAAAACTTTTAACTAGGTTTAAATTTTGTTTTGTAATTGTAGCAGTCTTTTTGATGGCTTATTTAATTCTGTTTAAAAAGTTTTTTTTTTCTAGCTACTAGCCTACAATAATTTAAAAGAGGAAAATAGTGAAAAACTAAAAGCTAGTGTTGAAGTATTAAAATAAACTAAGTATATTCTAATTGCTAATATATATTGAATTAAGATAAAACATAAAACAGTTGTATTAATAGTTTAAAACTCTTTATATTATAATAAATCAAGTTAGAAAATAAAATTGTGTTTAAGAAACTTTTAAAAGAAAAAGTAGAAGTCATTTCAAATAGAAACCTCAAATTTATACTCTTTTAAAACCAAAAAAATCTTTTTAGAAATAAAAACTTTAATGGTTGTCAAAATATTACAATCAGATAATAGTTTTATAGTGATATAAGTTGTATACATATTAAACTAGTAATAACAAAAACCTGTCAAATAAAGGTCTTTCAAACAAATAAATTAATCACTATGCTATAAAAACTTTTAGTGTAATGTAAAACAACGAATATCAACTACAAAATTAACCAGGTCAAAATAAAATTATTAAAATCTTTAAAACATAAACCATTTAATAAATATAGTAGACTTCCGCTTGAGTTCGCACTTTGAAAAAAATCAAAAAGTGCAAACTCAAAAAATTATTACCATATTTTTTTTTACAAAATGACAAATTTCAATATGTTATATGCAATGATGTTATGAAAAAACATAAAATCCACTAAAACATAAAACAAACTTTCATAAAAAAAAAAAGATCTATATAAGCTATTAAATATTATATATACTTTGTTTTATTAATATTTAGTTAGTAATAGACTTTACTTTAGTTAAATTTAATAAAATATAAATTTGCACTTTTTTTTGGGTAAAAAGTGCGAACTCAAGAGGAAGTCTACCGTAAATAATATTTATTAGGCATTATGCAAACCTGTTGTAGAATTAATAGCTTAGTAAAGTTGTTATTATAAAAAGACTACTTAATTACAATACAAACCAGGTGAAATAAGAAATACTTCAAAAGATCAAATAAAATTAAAAAACTTTCATAAAATAATGTCTGCTACTGAAGTCTAATATAATGTGGAGGATGAGGAATATGACTGCTTGCAAGTTTTTCTAATCTGATTCTTAATTAGTAAAATAGAGCTATAAGTCACCTCCTTTATAAATATCTAGATTAGATCTTTTGCTCAAGATGTTGAAAGCTTTCTCAACAACATAGCTAGAAGGAAAAGCTATAAACAACAACCTAAATTCCTCTCAAATGATTGGATACTTTTGCCTTAGTTTTTGTTGAGTACAAAAGCTTTCATATCGTTCTTTGGAAGAATTTACTTTAAGTTCAAGGTCAGTTTGTAAGTCTGAGAAGGTTTCCTGTAAGTCGTTTACTTCAAAAGTATTTGCCTCGAAGAGATCCATACTTTTATCTATATGATAGCTTTTTTGTGTCAAATCTAAATTTTACTACTTATTATGTTAAAATTGTTAAAAATTCCAGATTTTTTCTAAGTTTTTTTGCTTAAATTGTCAAATTTTAGGTTTTTCCAGGTTTCTAGGTAAATTGGCAACCCTGTATAGGTTTATTTCTTAGTCTAACTTAGTGACTTTTCAAAAAGCAACTGGAAATACCATAAGGTGATAGATAGTAATAAATAACATAGATTTTTACAAATCATTTATAACCCCAAATAACATATATGTCAGGTTATAAAATAGTGAGAGGGATTCCAATCGTCTATGATATATTTAATTGTTAAATATGGAAATATATAAATGAAAATATAGTATTTACTTGAAAGTAGGAGTCATAAGCACTAGATTATTTTTCTTTTTTTTTTTCATAAATAAAATAAACTTTTTGTTTAAGTTTTACCTCGGGGTCAAATAATTAATAGCAAGCTAAAAATAGTAAAATAGCAAGAAAAAAAGTAAAAATCTTATGACAACCCAAAATTTTAAAATCGCCCCCTTTTCGCCCCCTTACTAGTTATCGCCCACCCTTTCGCCCCCTTACTAATTATCGCCCCCCAAAATACTAAAATCGCCCCCAGGGGGGCGATATCGCCCACTTTGGGAAACCCTGGTCTAAAGTGTTGTTAACATCGTAGTCACTCTTGTCCCATAATCGATTTAAACAATCTGTTAAATTTTAATACTGAGAAGTTTTCCTTGAAAAGTTCATTATGTACTGTTTTAGAAACTTGTTGTTAGCTTCAAATCCACTTTCGTTGTAATTTAGCAAACCTCTACCGTTGTTTTGGTCAGTTAGTTCAGCACTATGTGCAAGAACAGTATGCGCAGTTGGTGTAAAGCGAATCCATTTAACCGACATGACCAGCATCATTGTTTTTTGACATAAAACTGAGTATTTCTCTACATTAATCTTTCTGTTAGAATTTATGAGGCATAAAATAATAGAAACATACAAAATAATTTTGTCAATGTTTTCTTTTAAACTAACATCAGAAATATGCTTCGTCAGCAGAGTCCTATTATTGGTGTTTAGTATAGTTTTGACAACGTTACCTGTTGTAGAAGTTCCATCATAGCCTGTGGGATCCGGTTTTTCAAGAGCAACATTTATTTCTTCTTCTACACATTTCTGATTTTTTCTTTTTGACTGAAGTAAATTATTTACACCTTGACTTTTAGATATTCCTTCAAACTTCGATTCTGACAAATTAAAATGTCCAGCCACAGCATGATAACATATTTTATAGACCCATCCGAAAACTCTGAGGTAACTGTGAAGCGGGTGTAAAGTCAAGTGCTGTTCATTTGTAATTGGTTCCTTAGTTACTGCCTGTCTAACCTTATAGTCATTTGGTTTTCGATTTTCAAGCAAGTGCCGGTTCTCTTCACATATTTGTTTTGTTTGTTCAAGAGAACGATCAACGGAAAACTTTTACAAAAACTACTATAATAACTTCAGTACTACAATACCTTAAATTTGCTAAAATAGTAAAAAAAAAACTCTTTCAATAACTAAAACATATGCTGAGCTAACATGTTTTGACCAATACTAACTGTTCTATTCATTCTAGGAGCTTAAATGATCTGTAAACAAAAGTAAGTGAATCTATACACATTAAGAACCTTTTAGAACATACAAAATGGTCTTTTTTGTCATAGTGAAAAACCATGGATAGGATATTATACTAAATTTTTTAATAGAAATATCGCTTGTAAAAACCTAAAAAAATAGTTATATTTCACATTATAGATTTGTCTGTAAATTTGTATATAGAATCCTTGTCATTTTTACTAAATTATAAAAAAAAAATATGTAGGTTGTAGGTGGCGAATTGAGAAAATTAACCCTTTGGAATACCCTAAATTGCCAGAAAATCATCAATGAATTTTCGACGAGAATAGAAGATTTTTTAAATGAGAAATAATATACTTTTACATTTAAATATTCAAAGAGTTTTGACTTTTTTCAATTAACACTAAACTAAAGAAATGAAAAAACTTAAAAAAAAAAATTTGTATAAAAGTTTTTAAGGTGTTTTTTAACAGTAGATGTAGACCTTAATTTTGACAAAAATTTAAGCATTTTTCGAGGCTTTTTTAAACTTAAAAAAAGCAAACTTTGGCTACATTTAAGCTTACATAACTTTTAGTATACTTTAAGCAGAACAGAAATAAACCCATTTTTTAAAAGACGAAACCCCGCTCTAAACAATTAAATAAAAATCTTGCTTTAACTGTTTAGTCGCGAAAATAGTCAATGGCCACTTGCCAGCCCACTGTGAAATTAGGTTTATTGTATATTTTAAAATATGTTTTTAAATGCTATCTCAATTTTCTATATCTTAAGACATTGTTAACTTATGACTCTTTTTGACTAACTGATAAACATTTAGTTATACCTCAGTATATCAGAAATTATGTTAACAATAAGAGTTTTAATTAAAATTCTGAAAGAAATATGACTGTGTTTAATAATGAAGGTATAATGAAATAATGAGAGTTAAAAACACAAATAAATAATACAGCACTCTTGCCCTATATATGAATAATGTAACGCATGTTTTAATGATACAACACCATTTCTTATTATAAACAAATGCTTAATTATAAATTTATTTTGCTAAATAGAATAAAATATTGATATTAACTATCAAATTAGTAAAATTTTTCTACAAGTTTTGTTATTTTAAATGATTTGATATAATTTTTAACTACATAATTTTATATGCTTCTTTAACGTTTGCTTATATATAAAACAAAATAAAAAAATTACTGAATGTAACAGTATATCTTTACCAAAGAGTTGTAATCATTTTTATAAAATGTAGAGTAATTTTTAGAACTAAAAGTTTAATTCTAGATAATTTTTTTTTTCAGAAAAATTATTCGTCTGAGTTTTAAAAAGAACTACAACTTGAATGAGACTTACTGATTATATAATTTAAAGTTTTTTATTTAAATCATACACAAACAGTTAAATTTAAACAAAATTTATTAAGAATAACACCTGAAGGATTTAAAAAAGATCCTAGTTTTTTAAAGTAGATTTAGATAAAATTTATCTGTTGGGTGACAGCACTGCATTAAATAACAAATTACAAAAGTAGCTATAATCATCTGCTCAGTTTCAAAATGCAAACAAATTACAAATAAAATGAACAAAATTAACAACGGTTTTAAGCAATTAAAGATCAATAGCAATTAAAGATCCATGTACTTCTAAATTTTAATTTATTATAATTACAACACTTTTATTACTATTAAGGAAGTTTTTATAAACATATATTTAAAAATTTACTTTAAGGTTTATCCATACATTTAGTGTTACCTTAACAAAGTTAGTGGTTTCTGAATACTAACAGTCTATAAAGCATACAGATAAACACTTTTTGAAAGTTTTTATGTTACTGAATTTAATTAAAGATAATTTAAACCTTTCAAAAAACTATTTAGGTATTATTTTTAAATATTTAAAACAACTCTACAGTATATCTTAATATCTCTCCTACTGTTGTTTTTATCAGACACAATTTGATAGATTCTAAAATAACTAAGAAGCAACTGACAGCTTTAAAACAGTTCTAAAATGACTTTCTAAAACTTTCAAACTCGAATGTAAAAAAAAATAGTTGTTTTTTCACTTATCAATTACAAAAGATGGGGACGGGTCAAATATGCTCGAAGGCATTTTTTCACGAATGTTCATTTTTGCTCGAGAAATAGAAAAAAAAAATATTGACCGAGGGTAAGAGTTAGGGGTAAAAGTAAAAAAAATAATAAGAAGAAAATAAAAATAACAAAGAAAAAACAATATAAACAAAAAAAATAAAAATAAAATATCAAAAAAAAAAAACAAATGTATCGACTAATGTAAAACATTAAGGGTATCAAAGATAGTAAAAAAAATAAAAATAAACTTTTACCCGTGCAAAAGTGTCCCTCGTGCATACTTGACACTTACCCATTAATTATGTATAACTTTTACATAGATTAGCAAGAAATTTGACTTTAAAAATTTACTATACGGCTAAAGAACTTTTTTTTTTTTAGCACGATCAATGTTGAATTCAAGATTTATTACTTACTTTAATATTGTTTTTCATAATTATCTTTTATTAAATTAAATTTACGATAAATAATAATTTTACATTTCTACAACAAACTTAATTCAAGCTCTACAAGTCTAAACAAATCTGGGTTTTGTTAACAAAACTAATGTTATTACCTTTTTATAGTAATATAAACAATGAACTTCACCGCATTGTTTATATTCGATGGCATAAAACATCTCAACTTGTTGACGATGGCCGAAATAAATACTGGTTTTTATAGTAAGTAGTTTACTTATATTGGTTTTGTTTTGAATTAATATTTTTAAACAACTAGAAAAGATGGTTGGCTGTCAAATGAACCGAGATGCTTATATTTAATTAACCTCCAAATCCGTACAAAGTACGTCCTCTACGTTTCAATGCGTATACAACATCCAATGCGGTTACAGTCTTACACTTGGCATGTTCCAAAAAGACTTTCAGCTTTCTACGAGTTTCTTCATAGATCAATCTTGAAATACGGTGGAGAAATGATGTAGATTGGATCACAGCATTTGAATTTTTATTTTCTTCAGTTTTCAAGCATTTTGTTTTACCTTCACTGTCAAATAAATGTTTCCTTATTTTTTGAGATGGTTTAAATGCTTCATTGTTGTTCAACTTCCTCTTGTTTGACATTTTTTAGAGATCCCTGATGAAGTAAAACTACTGTTTGAGTGGGCATTAGATAGAAATATTGTCTTTGTTACGGACTGAAGCGAGTGCTTCTATCTGTATTACTACACCTTGTGAGTCAGTTTTGTTTTAAATTTTAAATGATATTTACAAAGTTTAAAAATATTAGATATATATCAAGTTAATTTAAAAGGTTGAATCATTTTACTTTTTCAGTAATTGGAAACATTGTATATTTTTCAAAGGTCTTACAAAAGTAATAACCCCAAAAGAACTAAACATAACATTTCTTTTGCTTAGTATGTAAATTTTGAAACAGAAATAAATTATTCTATGGAAAAACTATAACTTAAATTATTAACTTAAAAATTTAGTAATTAATAAAGTTAAATTTTAATTGTAAAAATCATTTTTTTATCAAATAAGGTCATAGGGGGGTGAGTAATATCTTTACAAGTTAATCATATTTTATAGAGTTTTGTACTAAGCTTCAAGTTTCATTTTACTAATTCAAAAAATTCAAATAAGTTTTTGAGATATGACAGGTCAAAGTCGGGCCGCATAATAGGTTCCTTCTGGGGAGGGAAAACTAAACAACGAAAACAGACTATTTTGTTTAAAAATCATCTCCTACGACACTATTTTTAGCAATCTTCTTCATACTTTCACAGTCTAACCTTTATACAATAGTAAAAAATCTTTACTTTATACTTTAAAAAATTTATAGTAAAGTTACTGTTTTCAAAAAAAAAAACTGTTTTTTTTAACTTTTGTGAATTTTTTTTTTTTTTTTTTTTTAATTTATCAAATTTTATGAGTAATCTTTTTTTCCTATAATGTAAGGAATATTGCTTAAAAAATGAAGGAGAAGATAGATTTTTAGTGATTTTTGAAATTTCATAAAAAATTGACTCCAAAAAATTTGCGGTCCGTACCTTTTTCAACTGAAACTTTTTACAAAAAATATAATATTTCGAAAACTAATTCATATTTTTGAATTTTGTACTTTGAGCTCAAATGAAAGCTTAAGTTATTTTTCGTAAAAAATGTGTTAGATCCCTCCCCTCTTATGGCCTTAATTACAATTTTAATCTTAAAAACATTAAATAAAGAACAATAAAAATATGAGCAGAACAATAAATATGTATAATGAAACTAAAAAGTCATTAAGTACTTAAGAAATTTAGAAGTCTAGTTAGCAGGGTTGCCTTTTTTTTTTGATAAACTTCTAACAGTTTTTCTTAATTTCTTCCAGGTTATTTAAAGTTTTTCATCAATTTTTAGATTTAAGCTTGAGGTTAAAAACTGCGATAGGTAATATGACAACATTAAAAAGCTACTATTAAGCTACTTTAAACTTGTTTAAAAAAATATTTTTATTCAAGGTTTTTTATTTTATACATTAGATTTTTGATGTCAAACTAAAATTTTGCTACTTAACATGTAGAAATTGGTTAAAACTCAAGACTTTTCAAGTTTTTTTTAGTGATTTTGTGCAAAATTTCAGGTATATAAGTGACTTTTGTTTAAATTTCAAGGTTTTGTTTTCAAAATTTATCAAACTTCATTTTTTTTAGCCTAAATTGTCAAATTAAATGATTTTCCAGGATTCAATGTTTTTTGGCAACCTTGAATTAGGAATAAAATAATAAAAATTCGCCCTTCACAAAATTCAATAAGAATACTATCTTATACAACCAATACAATAAAACCAAATCTTCTTAAAAAATTTTCACTCAAATTTTATTTAACTACTTTAACTAAATAAATGAATAAAAAAACTGTCTAGTCAAATTTTATAAGGCCCAGTTACATATATGGAAGTTTAAAAACTCAACATTCAAAATTTTTGTAAATAAACTCATAATCAGGACTTATAAAAAAATTTAAATTTTTATTTTTTAATTTCTTATCATACATAATTTTAAGATTGTTAACATAAGAAAAGCTATCTTCAAAAGTACTTATATTTGCATGTTAGTATTCTTTTGAATAAATATAATAAAAAGTTTAAGAATTTAATTTTGAATATTTTTATAAGTACTGATTATATGTTTATTTACTAAAATTTTGAATGTTGAGTTTTTAAACTTCCATGTCTGTAACTGGGCCTTAAAAAATTTGACTAGACAGTTATTTTTTTTTATTTATTCAGTTAATGTATTTAAATAAAATTTTAGTGTAAAACTTTAAAGAAAATTTGGTTTCATTGTATTGGTTGTATGAGGCAGTATTTTTATTGATTTTTTGTAGTGCCAATTTTTGTTATTTTGTTCCTAATTAAAGATTGCCAAAAAACATTGAATCCTGGAAAATCATTTACTCTGACAATTTAGGCTTAAAAATATCTTTTGATAAAATTTAAAAGCAGAACTTGGAAATTTAAACAAAAATCACTAACAAACCTGGAGTTTTGAACAAAAATCACTAAAACCTAGAAAATTAATTAATTATCTAGAAAAATCTAAAAAATTTTAGTTTGACATCAAAAATCTAAGGTACAAATAAAAAATAAACTTTGAATCAAATTGTTTTTTTAAACAAACTCAAATTAGCTTTATATTATCTTATTAATATTGTCATATTACTCAGTGCAGTTTTTAAGATATACTAATCTAAAAATAGTCAAAAAATTGTGTATTTCAAATAACCTGGATGAAATTAAGAAAAACTGTTAGAAACTTATCAAAAAAAAGGCAACCCTGCTAATTAGACTTCTAAATTTCTCAAGTACTTAATGACTTTTTAGTTTCATTATAAATATTTATTGTTCTGCTTGTTTGTTTGTTATATAGCTCTGCCCAAAATACAAATTATTACAGCATCAGTTTTTATATAAATAAAAGTTTTCTAAAGCTACTGATTAAAATATAAAACTTTAGTTTTTGATCTTTTATGATTTAATCATAAGTATAGGTCATACACTAACTATTTATAAGATTGTATTTTAAGCTTTTAAACTGAATTTATTTGTTGTTCTTAATTTAATTTTTTTAATATATAAAATATGTTTAATATTTACGATCGTAACTAAGTTATGAAGAAGTGGAATTTTAAAGTAATAGCTTAATTTTATTAACTATTAAATCAATTTATAGTTTTCATTCAGAATATTTTTTTTTGTTTAAAAATTTACATAATAGGCAAAATAGTTTTTTATTTATTTTGGGGTTGTTAGTTTAATAAAACCTTTGAAAAGTAACAAATGTTTCTAAATACTGAATAACTAAATTGCTTGAAATTTTTAAAACCAACATCAAACATACATAATATTTTAAAACTTTTTTAACTTTTGTACGAGCTCTTAGTGATTACAAAAAGTAGTTTTAATTTTTTAATTTATTAACAGTTAGATAAATGTAGAATTCAATACAGTTTATCATGATTATTATAAAAAAATTAGCTTAGAGTTATAAGCTGCAACAGTCTCTTTTCTTGTTCGTTTAACTGAAAAACTAGAATTATTGATCTTAACTCTGACATTTATAGTTATAATTAAAGAATAAATTTAAAATAAGTTAAACTTTATAAAAAAAATAATACGCTTATTACTATACAAAACTGTTATGTTTAGTAAAAATGGTATACTTTGCAAAATGTTAACAAACAGAATATTTTTTTAAACAAAGTAATGGATATTTTCTTTACTGATTGTATGAAGGGCATAAGGAAAATATAATAATAATAGACAGCGGTTTTTTATTAACAAAAACAAAATTAAAATTAAGTAACGAGAATTTTTTTTTACTGTAGTAGGCTTTTTAAAGAATTAGCAAAATAAATCAATGTACAGAAAACACAAAAAACAAAGAAAAGAACAAACATTACAAACTAAAATAAAACTTTTAAGAAGCCATAAAATTCTTTTTTTGTATTATTCATTGAATAAACAGTATTCATATTGTGTTAAAATTAAAAAATTGTTTTTAATACAAAATTAAAAGACAACAACTTTGATAAACAACTGAATTTCGTATAATATTTTTTAATACAATTTAGCAGCAGTATTAAATTATTAAAGAGTTTATGCTTCTTTTAAATACACTTGGTAGAAGATTTAAAGCTCGTTTTTATTTTATTGTTTTGATAACACTACTCTGATTAGTATACGTAAGTGTTTTATTTTTTCTTTTAGTTACTAATTATGAGCGATTCTTTGTCATTTTACATATTGTGAGCTTTTTTTTTTGTATTGCTAAGTTTTCAATGCTATTCTTTAGTTATCTGTACATTTGTAGGTTGTAGTTTAATAAATATTTCTCATAGTTGTAATTCACTCACTAGTTTTATAAATACAGTAGAACTACAACAGAAATCAAGTAATTTAACTAGAAAATAAAACAAATAGAAACTCATAGATGGTAATTAAGAGTCACAAAGCTAACAGCAATGAATGTGATTTTTTTTTCACCTAATTTAATTTTTAAAAATATTTTAATTCTTTTAGCCCATATCTCGCTTATCGAATTTAATGGAATAGCTTCTAATCTAACGTGCTCAATTACAATAATAAAAAGAATAATAATTTTGAATCTAGATACTTTTCTATTACTATTCGACGTATTACTCGCATTTAATACCTATTAGCTTTTTGTTTTACTTTTTTAGTTTGTTTTATTGTTTTTTCTAAATATATACCTTATTAAATCACAAAGACTTATTGGACATTATTATTTTTTGATTTTTTCATTAAAAAATAGTTATTAGTGTTATTTGTTGTTGAACCTTATGTTTACTTGAGCTTGTATCTTAACATACAAAAGTCCAGGCTGAAGACTTTTGCCGATGTTTTTGTTGATCGTTAACTATACGAGCGTAACAGCTGTCTTGCTTAATGGGTAGTTTGTTAAACCTTGCAAGAAAATAAAAAGTTCGAGTGAATGATCAATACCAAAAAATGGTTGCTTTATGGTAAAACATAGTAACTTTTTTGTAGATTCAAGACTGCAGGTTTTTCGGTTGCGACTAACTGACGAGTTTTAATGATAACGAAACTCTGATACAAGTCTAACGAAAGTTCGTGGTATGATGATTGAGTTAGTATGATCAAACTTTGTATAGCTTGAGCTTGTCTCACGGCATACAAAAGTTCAGGCTTAGGCTTTGTAAACTTTCGCCGATGTTTTTTTGGGAGATTTTAAAAAAGTCAAAGATTTGTTTTTCTAGAAACAAGCTATTTTTATGGTACTTTAACTAAAATATTATATATTATTATGTTGTAAGCAAAATTATAGTTAAAAGATATAAATTTCTAAATATTTGAAAATTGTGTTTCTAATCAAAATATTATTATTGAATAACTTAACAATAAGTAATAAGTAATTTAACAATAAATATAAAAACAGATTTACGCACAAATAACCGTATACACTTAAATTTTTTTATTTAAAAAAATTTTTAACAAAAAATGTCATCTAAGTAGGGGTCTAATATGCACGAAGGGTCTAAAATGCACGAAGACACTTTTGTACGAGGTGTAACTATTGGTACAAGTTCAGTTTTTTACAAAGGGTCAGTTTTGCACAATAACAATTTTTTACGGGTTTAAAAACTTTATAACTTTTTTATCTTTTGACTTTAATTTTAATTACCTATATTTTGCTATTCACAATTACAAACAATATTCCCCTTAGTCACAATTTTTGTTTTTTATTTTAAATTTTTTGATTAATTCATATTTTGTTGTTTATTTTTTTACTTTGTTGTTTTTTTAAACAAAAATTTAAAAAAGTTTATTTTTCTTATCACTGTTACTCCTAACCCTACCCTCGGCCGTTAACTGTTTTATTTTTTGTTTTTTTTCTAATGTTTTTTGATAATTTTTTTTGTTTTTTTCTTTTTTCGAGATTTATTTCTGCTTTCACTGTTACCCCTAACCCTACCCTTTATCGGTAACTTCCTTTATTTATTTTTTATTGCTTGTTTTTTTTTTAGACTGTAGTGTAAAAGTGACTTATCAATGTCTCTACTCCACTTATAACAAATACGTACAAAATAGTTTTCGTGCCAAAGTGCCTCTTTGTGTATATTTGACCCGTTCCCATGTCAGCTAGTCATATGTTATGCAGTTCAAATTGTTCCCTTTACCAAATTAACTAAAAATAACGACATACACATTAAAAACACCTTAAATATGCTTTAAAAGCAATCTTTGTTTCTCATAAATTGAAAATTTACACACTTAAAATAATGATTCAATATTAAAAATCAAATATTTCTTTTTATAACTTTCAGATTTTTTATTAATATAATGCGTTCTTACAACTATGATGGACATAAATTTATGATCTTGTGCAAGGCGAAATATCAAAGAAAAAATGTAAAAACATGTAAAGAAAGGGAAAACGCTCTTGTCAAAGCAGGTAAAAATTATCCATTATCAAAATTAATTTATTTTATTACTTAAAAAAACAGATTATAAATATATTGATGGGAACCAATCACTTTGTAAGTTGCGTCACTTTTGCACGACCGTCACTTTTTCACGTGATTAGGGTCGGGTTAAGGTTAGAGCTAGGGCCAGAGTTAGAATTAAGGTCAAAGTAAGGTTAGGGTAGGGGTAGGTAATGTATAGCCTGTGGGCCGGATCCAGCCCGCGAAGGTTAATACTACAAAACTTGCATAAAACTTCGTTTCATCATTTTATAAAACAAATCTGTAAGGGTTAGACTTTAAATGTTATAATTGGCTTTTTACTTTATGTGTACTGATAAACTCACCATTTTGACGTAATTGTTTTGTTTAGTTCAAACTCAGTTAGAATATCCTTACTTGTATCAATTTAAATTTTATAATTTATTATGAATTTAAGTATTATTAGCACAATACTCAAGCCCAGAGGTTTAAAAAATAGATGACTCTGAATACTTATCAAAAAATAATTAATAATTAAGTAATATTTAATAAAGAACTGCATGTTTTAGCTTAAATTGTTACACCAGTAGTTGTTCTTAGGCTCAATGTTTTGAACTTTGTCAAGAATTTTGAATACTTAATAAATATTAACTAAAAGTGTCATACTTTAGAAGTTTTTGCGAACTAAATGGATTTAAAATAGTTATCTACCGGTCCAATAAAATTAGTATCTGGCCGAAACCGGATCTAAAAAATCATTATCTGACTGGATCCGGTAGTCCAATAATTAAAAATCCTCCGACCCGCAAAGGACTTTGTTTTTTTTTTGAATCAAGCCCGCCGATTAGCAACGTTTCCTCATTAGTAAAGTTAAGTTAAGGTCAGGGTGATTATGTGCAAAGTGACGTCTCGCAAATGCAACTTCTTACAAAAGTCACGCCTCGTGTAAAAGTGACGACCAGCCATATAAAATTTCATCGAAAGTTGTATGATTTCTTTTAAAGCTAATTAAATATTAGAACATGGGTTGGCAAACTTCGGTCCGTAAAGCTAAAATCTGCGGCCCGGGAGGTAAATTATAATCAAAGAATAATTTAAAAAAGCAACAAAAAGAAAAGTTTTTGTCGTAAAAACTTACAACTTTGCTCTTTTTTATAATATTTACTCTTTACTAGTGCTCACTTATTGTTTTTTAGTTCAAAATGTTATTTTATAGTGATTACTACAACTATTTTAAAATAACTGCGGCCTGCGAAAACGTTTTTCAATACAGTGCAGCCCAAAAAAAATATTGAATAAACTAGCCCGCGACTTTTAAAAGGCTGCCGACCCCTGTGCTAGAACAGAATTTAAAGTGGTATGAAAGTTTATTTCATTTAAAAGATACTTTTAAAAACAGTTATTTTTTTTTATTCTTTTAAATTTAAAGTAAATACTAAAATTATTTAAAAATTAGTTTTACTATTTTTTTCTAAATAACACCTTAAAATGTAATTACAAATTTTAGTTTTTAAATAGTTTTAGCACCAGTTAATAAAACATGCTAGAAAAATATATTAAATTAATCTTTCATGTACATTTATTTGAATAAATACATTAGTATATATAAATTTTTAGTAACATCGTTTATAAACAAAATCAAATAAAAGAGTATATATACATTTGTAGTTGTAAAGTGAAATATTTTCAGGTGAGATGAAACCAGAAGACTTTGTAGATGATTTAAAACAATACATGCTTTGCTTTGACGAAAGGTTATATATCAGTTTAAGTGACTACTTCATACACAATATATCTGTGAAAAAAGTTGAAATTTTATACGCATTAGCTAAAATTTTTGGGTTAAGCAAACTTGCCAAGGAAATTATTAGTTTCATGCGCCAAAGTTTCACAATAAGTGTAAGAGACAACTGGCTCGAGTACCCAGACACCAAACAAGTTCGAATACACCCCGAAGTGGCTTTCCTCGAAGATTCGATTTATGTGTTCGGGGGCGGAAACGGTCGCCGGGATGTGATCACGGAAGTTCAAAAATACTCATTTGCAAGCGACAACTGGAGTGTGGTGGCCTCGAGTCCCGACGACCGTGAAGGGTTTTGCGTTTGCGCTTTCAAAACCAGAGTGTACGTGATCGGAGGTTGCTTCGACGATCGCGACGATTGGTACACGATTATCACCGCCTCTTGCTTGGAGTTCGACGCGGAACGCAGCAGCTGGAAGGAGATCGCCGGAATGAAGCGGCCGCGAGTGAGCGCGGCTCCCACCGTGTTCAAAGGCGAAATGGTGGTTTGCGGGGGCGAAGGCGTCGCGGGAGCACTGAAGTCGGTCGAGTCGTACGACGGGAGGAGATGGCGGCCGATGCCGGACATGAACGTGGCCAAAGACTGTCACTGCGCGTTCGTTTTGAAGAACAAGTTGTTCGTGGTGGGTGATAAAGACCAACTGTGCGAAGTTTTAGATGACGAATGTAACAAGTTTGCAATGTTAAAGTCACCAAAAGTACCTGAACTAGATGCTTATTTTATTAGAAGCGCCTCAATAGGAAATAAATTTATAATAACTGGAAAAGATGGAACTAAAGCATTTTGTTACGATATTACAACAGATGTGTGGTCGGAAATGGTTTTTGAGTTTGCTGAAAACATGTTCGTTTGTAAAAACATTTTGTCTTCAATGTTTTCGTATAAAACTCACTAGATAACTTTGTTTCAAGAAAATTATAAGTTGAGTGTAATAACAACAATGTTCAAAACTTTGTTCAAACTAACGCACGTCTAATACAAATAAAAATTCGTTAGTTTAAACAAACCAAAACTTTGAACATTGTTGTTGTATACTCCAACAAATTATTTTTTGTTTCGATCTTTTTAACGAATAAACTAGCATACTAATAGTTTGTATATAAAGTTAAGTGTAACTTAAGTTTTGTCAGATTTTATTGATATTTCATAATTTATTTTAAATTTATCACATATCATATTTAGAACTTTATTGTTTGTATAAGTAAATATAGACATTGACAAGTTACACATATATATATAGTTTATTAAACGACAAAAAATACGCTTAAATTATTTGTTTGTAAGACCGGGTGCCCGAAAAAATTCTTCGGTTATCGAGTCGTACACAACAAGTACCTTTTAACGTCTTGTCCAGGACTAGAGTAACGCACTAAAACTCTATAAATGTGCTGTACTCGATAACCGAAAGGTTCCTTTGTATACCGGTCCTTAGACCAAATATGAGCACTTGAGCACTTATTTATTTATCGTTTAATAAACAATATATATAAATGGGATCAAAATATTAAATCTTATAACTATACATTTAAGTACGCATATCACTGTAAGGTTCTTATTTTTTCTGAGCTCAAAGCAATCAAACTGATTTTTATCGATGTTTTAATTGTACTAATTTAGTATGAACGTAGATAATTTATAATATTTATGAGTTTATGCTATATACTAACAGTTAATTGATCTTAAACTTAATATATAAAAGCATTTAAATTTAAACAGTCAACTTTCGTTTCTAGAGTTTGTTATAACCTATATGTAATTAACTTTAACTTAACTTATAAACAAATAAAATATGTGAATAAATGAATTTCACTGAACAAGAAAACTCAGTTAAATTTTTATAATTAAAAGTATAAAAATAAGTACTGTAAGATTTATACACTATTCACTTTATAATAAAAAAAAAACAATAAGTTTCTTTAATTTTTTTTTTAATATATGATTTTTAAGTTTATCCAAGAACTTTTCAAGTTGGCTTTTTAAACATAATGATAGGTCAGTCAATAATTTACTACCTTGGTAAGCTAGCATTTTGTGACCAGTCTTGTTGATGAATTTAGGTAAGAACTAGTCTGTTTTTGAAGACCTTGAATGATATTTATGGATATTTTCAACACTTTTAAAGTAATTATTAAAGCTAGCTGGTAGCAAATTATTGTTAAATTCAAACATAAAACAACATAATTAGTAAAATTACAGAATTTTTATATTTATTCTTTATTTTTAAATATTCCTACATTATTATCATAAATCATATAATTTATACATCTAAGTGCCCTGTTAATAAGAACCTTGATATCATTAATACATTTTTATTTGCTCTTCTCCAGCACAACAAAAATTTCTAACATTGCTCATAAACAAAGAATAAAAGATTAGATATAATGATTTATTATAAAAGAATTGTGTCTTTTTAGATAATACAACTAATGTTTTTTTATTTTGTTTTTATAGTTTTTAAAAGTTCTGATCAACTTAAATTTATAATTATAATTATTCCGATATATTTATAACTATTTGTATTTTTATAATTTTTTTTTCATTAGAATCTATATTTTTCGAAAAATCTATACTTTGATTGATGTAGAATTGTAGAAGCATACTTGTGGTTTTATCAAGGTTTAGTTTTAGTTTATGTACCATAAGCCAGTCAGAAACCTTACTAAGTCCGTTAAAATTTTAGTGTCATTTAAGTATATGTTTTTTATTTTGATTATTTTGTGTAATACTGTATCATCTACAAAGTTAAGGACCTTAAGACTAATATAAATATTTACTAGCTGTTATTCGTATGTATTATTGACATTCTCAGATTTTCATTAAAACCCAGTGGGTTATCTTTTTTTGTTGAGGTCTTTTTTCCAATGTAAAAAATGAGTGTTTTGTTTGTTTACAAAATCTACGTTTTGTACAAGATTCTTGAATTACATCTATCCTATGTTGATAAAAGCTGTTTTTTTCCTGTCTATTAGTGATGTTTTTATAACCTTCCAAATATAAAAACTTTTTTTTTGAACTTTAAGCTTATTAAACACAAATAAACGTATAATTCAACAAGTTTTTTTAACTTTCAAAAAGTTACGGTTAAATACTAACTTATAAGTTAAAAACACCATATATAAACTTTAACTTACATGACTTATCATATAAAAAGTTTACCCCCTAACACAAGGAAATCTATCTTAAGCAGTAAATTTACCCAGGGTAATAATCGCTGATTTAGCCGTTTTAAATCATTCCTTAATTTATATTGACACTTATGAGAAATGATACCTTAAAATTGAATTTTACTCACAGTATTTTTGCGAGTAAATTCAAGTGTTGGTCGTATATTTTAAGTGCCGTGCAAAAAATTAATGTATCATGCGCATCAATCTAGTATCGTGTGCAAATATAACGTACATGTAAAACGATTCGATGGCTGCTAGTAACAGTAGAGATAAAAACTGAAGCTATCGATACAAGTTTGTAAAAAACAAAAAAATTCAACAAAACAAACCCTTGCAACTGTTAATGTGAGTTTAACTAAAGTATCAATATATTTCTTACTAATAAAACAAACATTTAAAAAATTTTCAACAACTAATTATATACATTAATTTGAATAGTTTGAATAATTTTACTTAAAACGATGAATCAAGCTGTAAGTGTAACGTCTTAAACTCAAAAAATTTTTTTAATATTTTTTAAACATTAAAAAAAGCACCTAAAGAGTTTAGCCTAAGTACCTAATGCAGGAAAATCCTTTCGGTTATCAATAAAATAATATTTTAATAACGAGCTAGTTCGATCAATTAATCAATAGCAAGAAACTATTGCTCGTTTGTTTATTTTAAATTGGTTCATAGTTCTGGGCTTGACATTAAACTATATCCCTGGTGCATAACTCGATAAAGTAAAGGTGCATAACTCGAAAGGTTTTTTGTGTACATCAGGTCTTTAGATCTAAAGTTTCGAGGGCTTTTTATGTTGTCAAAGATTTGAAGAAATTTTACTTATTGTATTATCTTTGTTAGCTAAAGGAAAAAGAATCACTAGTTTTTTCTACTTATATTTTAGCTACAAATTATTGTCAATGCAACGCTTGCAACGATTGTATTAATTGCAAATATAAAAGTCCTTGTAGCTGTACCAAATCTTGCTGTTAAAAAAGGTAAGCTTTAGTTATTCTTTATTGAAAATAACGAAATAATTTATCTATCTAATATAATTATTTTGTTAAGCATGACTAAAAACTGTAAAAAAGATTAATTATTAAACAACATAATTAGCCGTAAGGCTGTCAAGTAATTTTGTATAACTACTAAACGGTTAAATGCTTTTTTGATAAATGATTTTTAATTAAAAAAACATGTTTATATTCTTTAAATATGTTGAAATCAGAAAAATGCAATATTTTTATTCTTGTTTCTAACAGATAAACATTTCAATAGCTCAAAGCATGTATGAAGATCTTGCTACTTACACTCAACTATTCAAATTTCCTAAAAGAGTTACTGTATGTGTTTAAATTATTACCAGCTGTAAACAAAGCTAACTCTGTAATTTAAAAATTAACTCACTATACAATTTCAGTTGTGTAAATTACTTAGTAATTTTATTGTTGTTTTAGTGAAGATAAGTTAAAAGTTTTAAACATTTGCTATACTTTACTGACTTTTTATAAAACTAATTTAAATGGTAGCAGATATTTTCAAACCAAAAATATTCATTAGTTCTTCTCTGAAACAAAGAAAAATTTAGTTTAAACTTTAGCTAAAACTTTACATTTTAGCTTGATCGTGTAAAATTCAAAGGCCATTTGAATAGTTGAGTCAAAGAAGAGATACTAAGTTAAATTTTGACGACATCATTAACTTGTGTGAGTTCGTGATTCGAGACAACTTTTAGATTGAAGCTTTTTCTTACATTCATGAAGTTGTTATGTCTTATGTGCGACTGTTACATAAAATGAAATAAAAATTATTTACAACCAGCACATTAAATTTCGAAGATGCTAGGAATGTTAATATCTGTTTTTTTCTGGGGTAACTTTTTTGAACAAATATTCATCAAAAAATATTTTCAGTCACTACGTATAAAAAAATTTTTTAGTGTTTTTTTTTAAATTGAATGTTGTAGAAATATCTTTAGAACTGTTTTGTACTACTTATAATATAGACTAAAGGTATAATTTCTTATAGATAATTCATAAATTCAATTTATTTTATACCTGCTTCGTATTTTAATATTTTATTACAATACAAAAGTAGTTTTTCAACGGGTTTATAAACATAGTGAATTCAATCGCTCTTGTGTGTATTTATTTAAGTGTTAATAAAATTTCATTACATCTTTTATTTATTTTAGTATTATCGTAGTTTAATCATCACAAAATCTAAAATGTAACATTGATTAATATAAAATTGTTTGTAAAAACATTTATTAGGATTTAATCATACCATTTCCACCATCGTCAAACGGACAAAGCTGACGTATCTGATCACACCAACAAATTATAGTTTCATGGTAAAACAAATAAGCTGATTTGATATTGACGATTGCAGGATTGTTGGTTGATAATGACTGGCAAGTTTTAATAGACGCAAATCCCGGTTATCAGTTTACCGAAACTCGTGATCTGGTGATTGAATTTATATGAACAAAATTTTATGTATAAATGAGCTTGTCTCATGGTACTAAAAAGTTCAGGCTTAGGACTTTTGCTGATATTTTCTTTGATGAAATCATTTGTAGTGCACTTATTAGCTTAAATTGCTTAGTAAAACCAAACTGTTTAGTTGTGTAAAACTTCAATACATTTATTTTTTTTTGATATAATTAAAGAAACATTACATATTAAAAGTTTAAGTGGTAAATTAAATAAAAATAGTAACACTAAATTAAAACCTATTAGAGAATTAAGTCTGAAAAAATTAAGAACTTATCATTTGTTATATTATAAGATATTTCTTTTGTTTTTATTTATTGATACGATACAGTCTTCTTTATTTATTATACATGCAATAATTAATATGGAATTTTATTTATATTTTGTTGTACAACTATTACAAAAAAACAACTTTTGTAAAACTCAATCAATCAAAGGATGCGGCCAAAAAACATCATGAAATTTATGATATAATCACTCGCAAAATATTTGTTCAAAAAAATATAAAATAAACTACCGGGTGAACGAATTCGGAGTAGATTTGGAAAAGAACAGGCTGAACACTAAATTTTCAAACACAGTCATGTCACTGCTGTTCGTCTACGGGGACGGGCAACAATGGAACCACTCATCCGTGAAATACGTCACTAACAACGTCACGGTGGCCCGATTCTCCTCCTAACTTCATTTGCACAAACTCGAAGAAGAATTCCTGACCAGCTACAGGGCTTACAGGGACTACCAGAAGAATGGCCGTAATGGAGACGGTAGCCGCCATGGTGAACCTGACCCTATGATCAGTCTCCGCCACATGAGGCGCGCTCAGAGGCTGAGCGTTGGCGGCAACAGCAGGAACAGGTTTTACAGGGAGGAGACGGTGAAAGTTTGCGAACGTTGGTTTGAAGTGGTTCACCAAGATTTGTGAAAATCTTGTTGACACTCTATTTGTTTTTACGTGAACAAGTATTTTTGATTGTTTTAAACTAGCTTTAAAATTTTATTGTTTCTGTGTTAGACAAAGCACTGGTAGATATTCATTTTAGCTGTTTTCAAATATCAATATACTTTATATCGTGGTATGATAAAATAAAATTTGTAAATAAAAACTTAAGCTTATTTTCTTCGGCATTTTTTTCTGTTAATTCCTGGCTGCTTGCTAAGTGTTGATGAAAAAGTACTTATTTATGAAATACTGAAGAACTATTTCTAAATCGTTGTTAATACAAAGCAGTAAAAATTAAAACAAAGTTCTAGTTTTATGAAATTGGTTTGACTTTGTATAAAATTATTTTCCTTAACAGGAATGTTATGATATTAAATCTGATGTTGTTAACTTTTTTGTCAAAGTTTTTTAGCTGTGTTAACATTTATGTTTTCATACCTTTTTATTTTAATAAATCGTGTTTATCAAATGTACTTGTTGTTTATTGTACGATGATTTTGTTTTTCTATCTTTTTTTATCTAAAACTTTAAACAGTAAAATACATAAAAACAGAGTCTCTCAACTTTACTCTGAGTTCGCACTTTTTAGCTAGATTTCACCATTGAGTTTGAAAGTTTTACCCAAAAAACGTTGTGTTCAAAGTGCAAATTTGTCATTTTAAAATTTAACGTAAACGAACTTTAGTGCAAAGTATAAAAGAAATACAACTTCACTAAAGGATTTTTTTTTTAATTTAATGATACAAAACAAAATATTAAGTAATTAAAATGAAATATTAAGAAAACACTAAAATATTAAGAAGATTAATTTATATAAAAATTAAAAAAAAAGAACAGTACTGCTTAAATCTAAAATCTCATGATTAAAAGTAATTTGAAAATTGTTGAAAGCCCCTACTAAAATTCAAACATTTTAAACTTACATAAGCACCAATTTTAACTGAAATTACCATCTAGACAATCTTATGTTAAAAAAATTTTAAAGAAAAAACAAACAATGAAATTTTCTTGATCTTAATGCTTTAGAAAACATGTGTAATAGTAAAGAATTCAAAAAAAAAAAAAACATTTTGTTGATAGATTGTTTTTTTAACATTTTCAAATTTTTAGAATGCTCAATGTAAGCTTTTGTTATTTATATTAACAGTTTCTGATAACTTGATACCTTCAACTCATTGTTACCTTAACATATCGAACTTAGCAATTTCGTAAAAATAATAATCATGATTTTATGAGTTTGCACTTTTGGGTTTGATTCAAAGTTTGAAATGGAGAGGAAAGTGACCGTACTACATAAAAGATAAAAGTATTGAGCGTTTTATTACAAATTATATTTAAATAGTTTTTTCACTTCATTTATTTAATTTGAAATATCCCAGATGTCATTTGTAGAATTTAAATCATTTAATAAACTTATAACAGTAAATCAAATTATTATTTTTTTTAAAGTTTGTGTTTTAAAGCTAAACATATGACTGGTCGACTTTTTACTCTTTTAAAAATACTTGTTGAGTAAAAAAATATATAAAAAAATCACTGGTTACTCAAATGTTTGCTATTGCATAAATTTAATTTATCTAAAACAAATTATAAACAAAATATGTACTTTAAAAAGCAAACACTTGTCACGACTATTAACATTAACTTTTGCTTTTTTTTAACTTGAGAACACCAAGTTTTGTCAAAACATTAAAGTATTTTTGCAATGTTATTTGTATGATTATTCGACGTTAAACTAATAACGTACACTTAAAACTCTTTTCTGACTTTCAAGATTTTTTTGCAGTGCTAGAATAAATATCTAAAATTTTAAACGCAGATCATAAGTAGACTTAAAAATATTTTTCTTAAACTGTACGTTTTTATAAACTCAAGGCTTTTTTTTAATAAATGAATATTTATTTTGTCTTTGTGTTTAACTTTGCGACTTTTTTTAAATAAGCATACATGAACTATTTATTAAATACTTTTCTCAAGATTTTAAATTTAATTGACAAAGATATATTGCTTGTAAAACAAAAAAAAAAGACTTTTGTACACCTTATATATTTTAACCTTCTAGGTTTTTTAGGTTGCAGCATTAAAATTTTATAAGTTCAAAGCTTATTTCTTGTAATTAAATTCAAATTATTTACTTCAGATTTACTTTTCACTCACAAAAAACTAAACTTTTGTTTTTTCGTTGTTAAACTTCGGTTAAAACTAATTAGTTTTGTTTGAAAACTGCCCTTAGTCAATTTATAAATAAAACAATTTTTTTTTTAAATGAGCTTCATTTAGAAATACAATTTTTTTTTTTTCAGTTTATGTGTTTTAAGCACAACAACATATATTACCTATTAAACCTATTTAATAATATTTAATTAACTGTTTTTATACAACATGTATGATTTTTTTATGATAAGTTTTGTCTAATTTACAAAATTAAAATAAATTTGTCAGATCATTTTTTTATTAAAAACATAGATAATTGACAATCTATTACGACATTTAAACATTTTTGAATGGGAATTTTAAGCCTAAAATATAATTATCACTATAAATTTTTACACATGTTTTGTTATTGAAAGAAAAAATCATACAACAAAGTATCGAAGTATCTCAATTGAAAATATTTTTGTATTTTCACATTAAAAGCTGATTACTTAAAAAGTCACAAAAATATTTTGTTCCCGATTCGTAAACGGAACCTTTCGGGGTGTCGCTCAGCCTGTTGGCGTTGGTCATGTGGCGTAAACTGGTGACTGGGTTGCCCATGGCGACGTGCACCATAGACGCCAGCATCTCCATGACGACGTATTTCTCGTGCATCCCCGACTTCCGGTAGCTGTCGAGGAAGTGATCGTTCATTTGTTGGAAGTAAAGTTGGGAGGCGAAGCGAGCCGCCAACACCGTCACGTTGTTGGTGACGTACTTCACGGATGAGTGATTCCACTCCTGCGCGTCCCCGTAGACGAACAGTGTCAAGCAGATCAGGTCGGAGAATCCGTCCTGCAACTTTTTCTTTTCGAATACACCACGGTTTTCGTGGACCTAGAAAATTGTTTGCTTTTATTTAAATGAGCAGAATTATTATCCTACTTGGTTGTGTATCACTTGAATAAAAGCTTAGTTTTTCAAGGATACCAATTTTTACACATCAAGTATGGCAATATTTATCCAATTAGCTAAACTTTATCCATGTTACGACGTTTCACTTCAAAAACAGCTCATTAAACAAAAAACAAAACTGCAAAACAAAATATTCAAAGTTATGATGATCTATATACAATACTTATACAAACATCTTTCGACGTTCCTATGGGGTCGTACTTCAGTGCTTAGTTATACGACCTAATTGGCCTATATATTCTTGATAGATTAGGGAAAACATACATGTCAAACCAAATAGGCCTATGTAGGGATGATGGTTTACCAATCAACAAGCACAAAAACAACCAGGATCTTGAGAAGATAAAAAAGCAAACGATAAAGATCTCTAAAGACATCGGTTTTACTATCACAATAGATATTAGTATGACAAGATGCAACTTCTTGGACATCGCATTAGATCTAGCCAACAGTTGTTATATTCTATACAGAAAAGAAAATTTCTCAATCAGTTACATCAAAAATAACTCCAACAATCCGACGATAATCAAGATAAACCTACCTAAAATGATAGAGAAAAGATTAAATAGACTGTCTACAGACCCACGAACCTTTGATAATGCAAAGCATAACTATTAAATTGCTCTACGCCAATTTAACTTCAAACCAAACTTAAATATGAAAACAAAACCAACCCTGTTGACAAAAAGAAACGAAAACGAACATAAAAAAATTATAGTTTTCAATCCCCATACTGCCAATCAGTTAAAACAAACGTTGGTAAAAAAAATAATTGGATCTAATTGACAAACATTTCAAAACAGAGAGCATGAAAAAGATTTTCAACAGAAGCAATTTCAAAGTATCGTAATTTTGTATGTTAAATGCTAAATCATTAATAAGTGGCCACAACAAGAAGATACTAAGTAAATTGAGCTATAAGAAAAACCAAGAGAATAAGTCGTGCAACTGCCGCGACAAAGACTCCTGCCCCTTAAGTGGTAAGTGCTTGCAGGAAAATGTTGTATATAAGGCGACAATCACTAGTCAGAACAAAACCAAGGAATATATAGGATCCACGGAAGGCCAATTCAAAAAGAGATGGTACGCACACATTAGTGATATTTCAAATAAAAATAACAAAGGAACATAATGTTCCAAGTACATTTAGAAATTAAAATACAATAGCATTTGCTACGAAAAAAGATGGAGCATCATGCATAAGTATAGAAAAGTAAAAATATAGTTAAAATCTGCAAAACTTGCAACCTGGAAAAAATTTAAATAGCACTTGCTAACAAGAAACGAAATTTAAACAAAGGACAAGAGCTCTTTTAATCCTCCCCGCACTTCAGAAAACTCTATTCAAAACTTAACGTATTCAAAACTTTTATTACTTATTTGTGTTTTTTTTTGTACTCTTATTTGTTAAAAGCCATTTTGTTTTGTTTTGTTATAAGCTAAATCTAAATCTGTATAAAACATATCAATAATTGTAAGTAAAAATACTACTATTTAATTTTTTTTATTCTTACTTTAGTTTTTGTTTTTTACTTTGTTAGTTTAACTGTTTAGGAATAATACTATATTGACATAATTATTTTTAATTTATTTTTAAATTGATTATAATCTCTTGCATTATTATATAATATTTTAGTTATCCATTGTCTAATTTATTTTTATTATAGTATTCAGGCCTGAAGATCCCTTAATGGTAAAACGTCGTTGCCTTTGTGTAAACAAATAAATTTAATATTAATTTTCTCTCCGAAATTAGTTTTGTTGAGACCTGTTGTGCTTAAGAAATACTCCTTGCATATATTTATACAAACACAAAAATTAAGTTTTGATAATATTTACTATTATGTTCACTAAAAAATGATAAATTTTTCTATTAAACAAAATTTTCAAAACAATTCATTTTCTAAATCAAAAGTAAAAAACAACAACGTAAACTTTACAAAGTATGTACTGTACAATAATAATACAATCCAGGGACGTAGCAAGCTCAAATAAATTACGAAGCTGCAAAAAAAAAAGACAAAAAACATCAGGGTCGACACGTGATGACGTCATACGAAGTACTTATCAGCTTAAACTTTCACGAGCGTTATTCTATTTTATATTTAAGCATGCAGATATATTAAAAATAAAAAAACAAAAAAGGAAATGAATCGTTTAAGTACTAAAGATGACTAAATACGAAGCAGTATAACTTACAATATTTTTCTTTACTCTAAAGGTTTTCGGAAAACTAGGTTTTATAAAGGTACAATTATTTTACTTTTATCAAAAACTATTTTGTAAAAAGTATGAAAAACAGATCTTGTCTTTTTAAATTTTGTTACTGTTTACTTCAGTTAGATTAAAAAAAGAAAAAATTAGACAAAATATTCACTTATTGAGTAGAAATAAATTTTGTTTTCTCATAACTAACTTATTAAAGTCCAGATAATAAATTCATATAAGTTTCCACTACGTTGAAAAAGCATAAACATTAAAGTAAAATTAAAGATACTATAATATCGTATATCATTTAGTTTAACAAGACTATATATATATACTTATAAATTGCAGCCAAATTTTTCCATATGTTACTTTTATTTAAATGAGTTTGAAAATTAAAACAAAGAAGTGTAAAATAATCAAAAATTAAAAAGCTAAAGGCCTGTTACCTTAAAAACGCTACAATATCGGTTCCATCGACTAAAGAAGTTGTCTAACTTTATTATAACGCATCTAAATACTGCGGAAAAAAATTTATATAGAAAATATTCAAAAATTCTGAACATTACATATGAAAATGTATTGATTTGTGACAAAAAAAAAAAAAAAAAAACTAATATGAATTAATAGACATTTATCTACTAATACAATTAATATAAACATATGCCAATAACGAGTAATTAGAAAGTTTAGTTTTGTTTTTTTTCGTCAAAAGTTTTTGTGTTTTCTATAGCAACGAGAAAACACAATATTTTTTTTAAAGGTCACAGTGAACTTACTCATGGTCTATAGTTTACTTATGTGTTAACAACGAAGGTTTTGATAAAAGTTTTCTGTTTCATTTATTAAACGTATATTTCTAACAAAAAACAGGATTTTAGTTAATAAAAGGCCGGATTCTGAATTGACTACTACAAGTAGGACCAACATTATAGCAAGTATAAAAAAAAACATAAAAAAATTGAATACTTACTTTTACTATAAATTTATAGTTTTGCTAGACAAAGTATTTAATCTAAGGTAATATTTGTTTTTGATACCTTGTGACTTTCGTTTTGTTATAATAAAATTAAATGAATTTTAAGTATGTCTAGAATATAAAATGTAAAGTTTGAATAATCCAAAAAACTTAACCGCAGCATATAAAAAACCTAAAAAACTACTAGATTAGACAATTATATTATTACTATTATAATTTAAAATCTAGAACACTGTATTTTAAATTAGATTAAAACCAGTCGTAATGTTTAAATATAAATTTCAAAGTTCATTAATTCTAGAAGATAAACTAAGCATTGATATAGTCAAAACATAATATTTGATATAAATTTAACTATTAAAATATCCCCTTAAAAAATAGTGATAATCACTTTGAAAAAAATTTTTGAAACTTCGTCATGAAAATTAATTTTCTGAAGAAAATATATTTACAAAACGAAATTTACCTCGGCAAAAACGGATAGAGCCATTCCTAGTATTTTTGAAACCTTGTGAGCTGATTGAAAATTGTTTTTTCTTTCACCAGCAACCAAATTTGTATGATAAAAGATTGTAGCCTGAATGTAACAATAAACTTGAATGTAGAGTCGATCTCTAATCATGCACAAGTCGATTATGTCGTCACAATTGAACTTAACATCGCCTCTTTTGCTCAATGTTACCAAGTCTTTGGCAACAAACGATTCATAGTTAAACTAAAATGAAATATAATTATAAAAACATTTACTAAATGTTTATTTAGTTCAAAACACCTTAAACACTTTAAAACTGCAGTGTGTTTCTTTGTACTTTGGTAAAATAGAAATGTAGCTAGACTTATTTTTCTAATCTAATGAATATAAAGTATTTACGTAACATCTTTTTAAGTTACGAAACTTTAGTCATTATAAAGTGTATGTCCTTGTTTTAAAGTTAATAACTATAAAATATCTGCATTTTTTCAAACAAAAGTAAAATATAAAAATCAATTAAGTTTTTTAAAACAAAAAATTAGTTCCTTAAACGTACTTTAATATGCCATACTGAAAATAATAATATATGTATATAAACAGTTTTAAAGTTTAGATCTGGTTTAAGATAATAATAAATAAAAAGCAAAACCTTTGGTTTTCTCGAAGTTTTAAACAATTTAGTGTAATTAGAAAGTTTTTCATACATTTCTCTTGCTGTTGCCTCGTTTATCTGATTTAGATAATTAGATAATAAAATAAAAATATTTAAACCATAAAAATAAACATGTTTATCATAATTTTATTAAATTTAATAAATTATTTATCTCTTTATTAAACACTAACTACTTTTAATATACATTAATAAAATACTTATAAAACTTTGAGTTACAAATAATAATAAATAAATACAGTTATTAATAACATGGCTAGTTATCAAAATTTTTTTTGAGAGTCTTTTAAACTCATGATTTAAATTGTTATTTTTCTTGGTATTAGTTTAGTTTAGAATTATACGAGAGCAATTTTAATATTAAATTTAAATATATAGATATTGAAAAAATACACCATATTAGAAGAAAAGTCTTTTTCAAGGAATATTCTTTTCAATTCGTTCCTTTTGCTTTCAGAAAGAGTGGGCCCAACGAAATTAATATTAGGCATTATTATGGTTAAAAAACACTAAAACAAACTAAAAATATACGAAAATTTTTTGTTTATACAAAGTAAAATTATAATGTTTATTTAAAAAATTCTTAATTAGTTACCAATGTTTAAGAAGGAAGTATTTATAGAGTTCAAATCTAAACTTAATATATCAGCTTTGAAAAATTAAAAATAAACATTTTACACTTATTTTATACATACTCTACATCAGGGTTTCCCAAACTCATTTTCTAAATCGCCCCCTTTTCAAAAATTTGAAAAATAATCGCCCCCCACGATTTTATAAAGTAGTTTTTTTCTTGAGTACAAACTTTTGAGCCGAAAAAGTTGTGTTCGTAATGTAATTTAGTCTGTTATTTCTTATGCACGCACTTTTGGGCTGTGTTCAAAGTAGTTTACAGGGCTTGAGAAAATAAGTTACATTTGTTTTCTTATAAGCCCAGTAAAATGTATTAAAATACTTAATTATTAAAAAGCCTTGTGTAATCTGTAATCAATCCTGTTTAAATATGAATTGTTTTGAAACTAATGAAACTTTTAGGGTAGTGGTGGACAACTTTTGTAGTCAGCAATTCATATTTACTAAAAAAAAATCCTAGTTTAAACTCGTTAAAAAATGTAATTGCGGGCTGCATAAATTAAAAAAATAATAAATTTGAAAATTAAAAAACTCGAGCAAAATTGTAATAAAATGAGTTAGTATTATTGTGATCTAGGAAATACTATTGTGAACTGAAAACCTAATTGAAAGTGTATTTCAAAATATTAAATATCAAAAAACTAAATTCTGTTTATTTTGCACAAGTAGTTTTCAAGATACTTAGCGGGTCGAAATTTGACTGGATCTTAACCGTACGTTACCAATCTGAATTCTTAACTTAAACCTGACATTATAATAATCTCTCATATAACGAATTTCAAACATTTAGAAGTTAATACTGAGTAAGTTATTTAAGCCGCACCGAATACTTAAATTATTTTATAAATAGGCATATTCTAAAACTACTATACCAGAAATTAAAAACTATAAAAGAATGAACAGTTTATTTTACAGATAATAAAATAAATATTAAATCATAATTTCTGATCTACTTTGAGGAAGTTTGACCGACTGGCTGATTATCTCACATGAAAAGTGGTTTCATCAACAGCTTCAGTTAATGCAGTAAAATTATTAATTTCAATGCTAAGATATATTATAAGCAAGTTAGTTGTAAAGTTAAAAACTTAATTTTAAACTTTCTAAACTATATGTTTTGTAGTAGAATACAATGAAACAATATTTGACTTGGAATAACCTTTAGGAAACTAGATCTTAATTTTAACATTTTCTTTTTTCTTAAGTTAAATTCAAAAATTCAAAGTTTTTACAGTTAATTCTGTGAACAGAAAGTGATCGATAAAAAAATTCTTTTAATTAGGTTTAAATTTTGTTTTGTAATTGTAGCAGTCTAATACTGTTTAATTTTATTTTTTCTCTAGTTATTAGCCCATAATAATTTACCAGAAGAAAATAGTGAAAAACTAAAAGCTAATGTTGAACTATTAAAATAAACAACACATTCTAATTGCTAAAATATTGAAAACTAAGATAAAACAAAAAACAGTTGTATTAACAGTTTAAAATTCCTTAATATATAGATTTTTTAACAATAATAAATCCAGTTAGAAAATAAAATCGAGTTTAAGAATCTTTTAAATGAAAAATTCGAAGTTATTTCAAATAGAGACCTCAAATCTATACTCTTTTAAAACCAAAAAAAAAAAGAATTTTTGAAATAAAAACCTTAATGGTTATCAAGATTTTTTTATTTATACAGATTAAACAAGTAATAAAAAAAATATGTCAAACAAATTTCTTTCAAACAAATACTTTTATGCTATGAAAACGTTTAGTGTGATGTAAAACAACAAATATAAAGTATAAAATTAAGAAGGTCAAAATAAAACTATTAACAGATTTAAAACATAAACCATTTAATAAATACAGTAGACTTCCGCTTGAGTTTGCACTTTGAACAAAATCAAAAAGTGCAAACTCAAAAATTATTACGTTTTTTTTTATAAAATGATAAACTTAAATATTTTATATGCAACAACGTTATGCATTCACATGAAATCAACTAAAACATAAAACAAACATTCATTAAAAAAATAGATCAATATAAGCTATTAAATATTATGTTTTTTGTTTATTAATACTTAGTTATTAATAAACTTTATTTAATTTAAATTTTATAAAATATAAATTTGCACTTTTTTTTTTGGTAAAAAGTGCGAACTCAAGAGGAAGTCTACTGTAATTAATATTTATTAGGCAGTATGCAAACCTGTTGTAGAATAAATAACTGAATATAATTTTATTTTAAAAAGACTACTTAAATACAATACAAACCAGGTTAAATAAGAAGTGTTTTAAAAGATCAAAAAAAAACTTTTATAAAACAATGTCTGCCACTAAAGTCTAATATAATGTGAAAGATGAGGTTCATGACTGCTTGCAAGTTTTTCTAATCTGGTTCTTAATCAGTAAAATAAAGCCTCCCTTATAAATATCTAGAATAGATTTTTTGCTCAAGATGTCGATAACTGAACTGAAAGCTTTCTCAACAAGATAGCTAGAAGGAAAAACTATAAACAACAATCTAAGTTCCTCTCAAATGATTGGATACTTTTGCCTTAGTTTTTGTTGAGTCCAAAAACTATCATACCGTTCTTTGGAAAAAATTATTTTAAGTTCAAGGTCAGTTTGTAAATCTGAGAAGAATTCCTGTAAGTCGTTTACTTCAAAAAGATCTGCGCCGAAGGGATCCATATTTTTATCTATATGATAGCTTTTTTGTGTCAAAACGAAATTTTACTACTTAATATATTGAAATTGTTAAAAACTCCAGATTTTTTAGGTTTTTTTTGTTGCCTAAATTGTTAAATTCCAGGTTTTTCCAGGTTTCTAGGTAAATTGGCAACCCTGTATAGTTTTACTTCTTAGTCTAACTTAGTGGCTTTTCAAAACACAATTGGAAATTAAATTATACAGGGTTGCCAGTTTACCTAGAAATTTAATAATATATAACATAGATTTTTACAAACCATTTATGATCCAAAATAACAAATATGTCAGGTTATAAAATGGTGAGAGGGATTCTGATCGTCTATGATCTATGTAATTGTTAAATAAGAAAATATATAAATGAAATTATGTAATTTACTTGAAAGTAGGAGTCATAAGTACTTGATTTTTTTCTCTATATTATACATAAACAATTTTTTGTTTAAGTTTTACCTCAGGGTCAAACATTAAACAGCAAGCTAAAATTAGTAAATTAGCAATATAAAAAGTAAAAACTTTATGACAGCCCAAAATTTTAAAATCGCCCCCTTTTCGCCCCCTTACTAGTTATCGCCCACCCTTTCGCCCCCTTTCTAATTATCGCCCCCCGAATTACTAAAATCGCCCCCAGAGGGGCGATATCGCCCACTTTGGGAAACCCTGCTCTACATGCATAATAATCCAAAAGGCAATAAACAAAATAAAACTTTATTTAAATTATGGAATTTTATTTAAACATTTTAAGTATAGATATATCAGTTGTAAATTTATGTTTTTGTACTCTTTAATTTAAAATTCGTATAAAAAGTTTTTAATAATTGTTTAATAAATATTTGTGGACACAATAAACTAAAAGTTAATATTAAAATAATTAACGAGCGAATATGCTTCATACACTTACAAAAATAGTTAAGATACTTTTGAACATTAGTTCTGTAAAAAAGTTTACAAAACTTAATGTGTCTGTTTTAAAATACAAAATTACAGGGTTGCCACTCGTTTTTTTCAAAAAAAATTTCAGGTTTTTAAAAGTAGACATTTTAGAGTCTATTTTTAGTTGAAAGTTAAGTTTAAGGTAAAAAACTGTGTTAAGTAGTATGAAAACGTTGAAAAGATACTATTAACCTACTTTATATATGTTTTACAACAAAAAAAATTTTTATGATGACAACTTTTCTTTATATGATAGATTTTTTTTTAAATTGAAATTTTACTACTGAACATGTGAAAATTGTTTAAATTCCAGGATTTTTTAGTGGTTTTTGTTCAAAAATCCAGGTTGTTCAGGTATTTTTTTTTGCATAAACTGACAAATTCCAGGTCTCTACAGGTTTCCAGATAAAGTGGCAACCCTGAAAATAAGATAAAAAACTGGGAAAATTAGTAACATAAACCATTCATTAACAGTTAAAAAATACCTTTAACCATTTGCATTTTAATAAGGTACATCTTGTTTTACTTGACAACATACATGCACCCACAAATTTAAGTCAAAAGGTTATCAACAAAAATAAAACTTTCTAAAAATTATTTAAGTAGCTTTAAAACAAAACATTTATAAAAGTTGTAGACAAAAAAACTTTTATCTAGTTTTTACTTTGAAAAATTGTAAACTTTTTAATCCATTTAGAAAAGAAGAAGTTATTAAAGCTTCTAGGAATTAAAACAAATTAACCTGAGAATTTTTTTTTGTCGTTCAATTAACAAAAATATTTTTTTTAAATGCATCTCAAAAAATAACTTTAACTGTAGCTCAAAAAATATTTTCTTTAAATGTTTTTAGATAAAAACCACAACCTGTGTTCATAAAAATTTAAGAATAGGTTTATAAAAACTTATACAATATGATTTGCAACATTAGTGCAAAGTAAACTTAGTTTTTTTAGTTAGAATTGACAAAAGAATTTGGCAGAAAAAAGTTAATTTAAATCTGTATAAAAAATGTGGACAAAATTAATGGTATAAGCTTTGAACCAAGTTAAAAAGTACATCAAATTGAACTAATCTTTTTTTTAGTTAATTTAAAAATTTTATAGACCACAATTTAAATAATTTACTTAAAAAATGTGAAATTGTGAATAAAAACTTTAAAAAAAAACAGTGGTAATAAATATGTTTTACAGTCGAAAGTAAATTAAATTCAAACCTATGATTATAATTTTGATATTTTCCAATTTATCTATAAAATAACAGTTTTTCTAAACAAAACTAACATGCTTTAACAGTATTAAAGATGAAATCAAAATCATTAATTTTTACAATTTTTATTAATCAGCTACTACAAACTTACTTAGTAAAGTTTTATTATTACAACTCTCTGGGTAATTCAAATACTAATAGCTCTATTAAAAAGAGAAAAAAAAACTAAATTTTTAGTCCAACAAAAAATGTTCACTAAATCTATAATTAGTAACCATTTCAGAAAAATCATTTATAAAATACATACAAAAGTCTTCTAAGAAAAAAAAAACATTTTGAGTAATAAATGTTTTTTATTTATTAACTGCTAATAGAAAATTTTTTCAATAAACTGATGAAAGTTAAAAGAACAGTCTCAAAAATAACTTTTTTTAATAATCTTTTCATACATAGTTCAAATTTATAAATCAACAAAAGTGATGATGTTGTGATTCTTTTGCCATTGGGTATTTGTGCACTATTTATGTAAACACTTATAATGTTTATTGAAAAATTCAATTTATTGATAAATAAAATATTAGTACCTACTTGTAACTGTTACAACATCTTGGGTAATTGAAGTAGTCATAGCTCGATTAAAATAAAAAAAAAACTATAGTCAAACAAAAAATATTCACAAAAACAAAACAAAAAAATACATCTTAGAAAAATCAGTTGTACAACATTTACAAAAAGTCTTATAGTAAAAAAAAATACATTTTGAGTATTTGATATTTTTTATCTAAAACTCTTAAATGGAAAGTTTTTTTCACTGACATTCTAGTTAATTTATACTGGTAACACTATAGTACTGTATTAGAACTTTCTTTTATATAGAACTTGAAGTCACAACTAATTTGCGATAAACAATATTTGAAATTTTCCAATAATAAAGAAAATTTTATGTCCAGTAATTTTTTCTTGAATTAGTTATTAACAACTTTTTTCGTTTCTCTCGTTCATAAGAACTTTAATTTTGGCTAAAACTGTGATTTTGAAAACTTTGTTTATGTTAAAAAACAAAATGGTTTGATATATTTTGTAATTAAATGATATATAAAGTAAATTTGAGATACCTTATTAGTTAACCTATAGTTTTGGCGCTAATTATCATAAATTTCGGATATTTCTTATAACTATTAAGTATACATGCAATATACAGCAAAGCAAAATTTTTAACTCAATAAAAATAAATAACGCGATATTTTGAGTAAAAAAAATATAATAAAAGCAATAGATGTAATTAACACAAAAGTTTATTCAACATCAGTAGTAAAACTAAATTGCTAACATTTATTTGAAACTTTAAATTGTCATGCTTTATCAATTCATTAAACTTGATTTCTTTCAGCTGGCTTTAATATGATTGTTTACAAGTTATTATTGTTTTGTTCATTAGAAGTTAAAAACACAATTTTCAAAATAGTTACTTATAATAATCCTTTTATACATGAACCAAGTTTATAAATTAACAAAAATGACGATTTTGTTATTCCTTTCCAATGTGTATTTATATACTCTTTGTTCTAATTAAATTTAAGCGCTTATAATTTTTGTTGACAAATTCAATTTCTTTATACATAAAGTAGTAGTACCTACATGTATTACATGATCAAAATCTATTTATATCTTTTTTTTATGAACTTTTGATAGAAATATTCATTAATACCATTTGTAGATAAATGACTCTAAAGTGGCTAAACAAACAAGTTTCTTGTTTCATTTATTTTTAGTGCTGGCTTACTGAAATGTACTTCGACTCACATTTTAAGCTAAATTTTAAGAATTTATATTACTGATAAGACTTTTTTTTAACTTTTAACTACAGAAACTTATTTAAAAATTTTGCTTTATATATATTTCTTTAAGTTTATTGATCTTATTGCTTCGTTTAGAAACATAAATCGTAAAATTGCTGCCCGCAGGCTAAATATGACCAGCCGAGTAAAACTTTTTGGCTAGCAATATGCTTCTTAACTAAAATTCAAATAATGTAGAAAAAGTAACTGTAAATTTTTTTTATATAAAATATTTTAATCTTCACTTTTTTTTTGCAGGTGATTATGCCTATTTTTGTATTTTGTTTTAATTTATATGTTTTTTTAATTATTTTATTGTAATACTATGATCTTCATATTTTCTTTTTCTTTTACTGTCGTCTTTCGAAAATAATTTTTCAATTTAATCTAGCTCGTTATTAATAAGAGGCTGTTGATGCTCAAAACTTTATTTATTTTCAGTAGAATATTATTTCAAAATTACGTACTTACCTTTTTTTTAAATAAAATTTAGGTTAACTGTATAGTGATACTTAGTTAAATAGTTATTACTAATTTTTATATCTAGTTTTTTAAATAAATTATATACTTTTAAGCGATATAAGAAATGAGAACTGTAATTTGTAAATTATTAACAAATAATCTCGTTTTAAAAAATGAAACTCTTTAAAGTAGCCTTTTTTAGGCCAATGAGTAACTAATAGTTAAGCAAAGTAAATGAGAAAAAATTAATTGATTTTATAAACATGACTAACTAAAGTACTTGGCTTAAAACCATTAAGTAAACACTTAAAAAATCTCTATCTGTTACATTTTTGCTTTAAAGCTACTTTAAAGCTAATGATTTTAACTAATGTAGTGTAAAAATTTGAAATTTTCACAAAAGTAAAAAGTAAAATTTGATAATTGTAAAAAAAATTTATTTTTAGACAACAAGTTGATATCAGAAAAATTATGTCGTCTTTGTGGAGTTAATTTACAAGAAAGTGATGGTGTAAAACATTACGAAATGGAGTTAGAAAAAGTCAGGAACGATTGGTTAATATTTTTCGTTCCTAAATTAGTTTAGATAAAAGCTAAAAATGTGTTACATGGGTAAAAAAAAAAACGTATATCAATTAGTCGAATAAAAATTTTGACTTCTAAAAGTTGTCTTTCTTAATCAAAATAACATTTATAAGGTCGCAGCTATTTAAATACTATAAGCATTTTTTTAAACATCTATAAAATATTTGAAAACATTAAATAAGTATTTTGTTTAAATTACTGTATGTAAGTTTACTAGTTCTAAAAATATAAGTCATTTTAAAGTATACTTCACATATATGTATATATATATATATATAAAATAAGGTTATTATTCAAACTCGAACACCTTCTACTGAGCCCACTTGAAGGGCTTTTAAATAATTTGTTGAAAAAGTACGATTTTAAAACTGCTGGTACATATGTTTCATAAGACTAGACGCCTTAATCATCAGCCAGTTTAATTTAAAATAAAAAGCACTTTACTTAACATAAATGCAAAGGTTATACAAAAAAAAGGTATGACGTAATATTGTGCATTACAAAAATTAAGTACAAAAGTCGGTGTACCATCTAACTAATCAAACAACTAAAGTTAACAAAAATAGCAGTTAAGTGACTATTAAATACTTAAAAGTTTGTTGTATTTTTAAAGAAGCTTTTTCATATGTCGACAAGACGATATGAAATCACTGCTCTTATTTAAACAACCTTCCTTTTTTAAAGCATACATAACGGCTATTGATTCTTTTAAGCACAGCCTACAAACAGGGTTATTACGATCTGCTATTGTCTGCGCTCTTTTTATAAAAAAGGCAGCCTTTAGACTTTTAATAAATTAAATATATATATATTAAAGTATACACTTTTTATACTATAAGTTGTAGAGGTGCTTAATTTTTATTGAAAAACAAACATAACTTTGCAGATTTTGCTGAGAATTTAGAATATTTAATTAAATGTTTCTTGTTTTAATTTAAAAATTGTTCCCAAACGCTTAGATAAACAAATTTGTTGTCTTAGTTGTTAATATAAATAATATAAAATACTATTTTTATACAAATATTAGTACATTTTTTCGCAGTAATACGCTAATAAGTTCCATCTAAAATATATGTATTGTGTTATATGAAGTTATATTATTTCAATCAAATAACCAAAATTTAGGTTCCAAAAATTTCATAAGTTGTTTACTAAACAATTATAACAGTAGTGTAATTTATTGCAGAGTAACAAAAAACTCTCTAACTAATCTTTTCAAAGAAAAAGAAAATAACTTCGAGCTACCCTTGAAAAGTGAGTCATTTGCTGTAAAAAAAATTTTACGACTTTATTTCTAATTCAAAGAGCTTTTATCATTTACACAGTTTTTCAAAAAAAATCGCAAACCATTTAAATAAGTTTTAGCCTAACTTGAATTTTTTTTTTTTTCATTTATTTTTACAAATAATAAATACTGCAAAATAACAAATAATAATACTGCAAAATATATGACAAGATGTAATTTAGCCGGGCAACAAGTAATTCACGCCAAAATTTGGTTAATTATAACTGTAACGTTGAATTATAAAACAGAAGTTAAGAATTTAGTGATAACAACTTGGTTTGAGGATGTGACTAATTTAAATTTTTTGTTTTTAGTAACTAATTTTTTAAATTTATTTATTTACAAAGGCTACAATGTTTCTCCCCTAAGGGATCTTCAGGCCTGTAAAATAAAATAAACATAAGACGATGGACAAACTTAAGAAAATACAATAATGCAAAAAATTATAAATGAATTCAAATTAAAATTAAAAATGTATAATGCTATTACTAAAGAATTAGTTAACAAAATTAATAGTTTTATAATAATGAAAAAGACTTTTTTAAACTTTTAAATATGCTTTATACTTACAATAGATGATTTGTTTTATATAGGTTTGGATTTAGCTTAAAAACACAAAACAAAATGGCGCTTAACAAATGAGGGTACAAGTAATAACAAAAGTAGAACTAAGTGATAAAAGAATTAATACGCTAAGTTTTAAAATAAAATTTCCTAAAGTGCGGGCAGGTGTAGAAGAGCTCTTGTCTTTTGTTTAGAATTCGTTTCTTATTAGCAAGTGCTATTTCTATTTTTTCCAAATTGCAAGTCTTACAGATTTTACCTATATTCTTCATTTCCCTGATCTTGTGTATTATGCTCCATTTTAAATCTTTTAATTTTAGTAACTAATATAAAACCTGCAATAAAATATTTAAAATAACTAGTCATAAAATCTTTTGTTAGAAATAGACTAAACTTTCAAAATATTTTTTGTTTTTTTGGAATCTGTCTGATTTTTGTTTTGCTGTGAACCTTAAATAGTAAAACTGCTATGTAACATATGCAAATAATGCATTTTAAATTTTGATAAATGGAAGGTCGTCTTAATAAGCTGTAGCGCTTGACCTTTTATTTGAATACAGGATAGTTTGATTAAACACATATATTTTTGATCTTTAAATAGCTAAAAAATGTATTTTTAGAGCTCTATTCTGAGATTTAAAGAAAAGCCATAATGTCATTATTTTTCTGAGGAATCTAACACTGACAAAATAAACAAAAGCTTAATTTGTTTAAGCTGTATCAGTAAGCTATTCTTTTTGTAAAATATATCATTTAAGAACAAAGAAAAAAAGTTATTGTGTTTTGAAAGAAAAATTACTTAAATTTCTCCTTAAACTAGAATAATTGTCGCGTTAAAAATTCAAAAAGATTATAACATGAACAAGCCTTTAAAAGTATTCAAAACACTGTATAATTAAATGCAAGAAAAAAATAAGTTACAAACATAACTAAAATGGTTTTAAATTTTATATGTTATTTTGTTTAAACTAAGAGGTCAATATGGTCATGATTTTTGGAAAAATCTAATGTTGTTTTCAGGTTTATGGCCATTATAACTCAAACTGTTTAAACTAGCGCTTTTAAGTCTTTTTCTACAATCAATTTGTTTAAATAGATACATGTCAATTTTAAAATTAAAGTGTTATTACACTTTAATTTCTAGGTTAAAACAAACTGAGTTATGACACTTTACTGTAAATCACAGTTGCTAAATTTCCAAATTAAACAGTTCTAAATACTGAAAAAGCCTTTGTTTGTTTTAAGTTAAAATTTCATGAGTGGCCTTTTGAATTAAGCAAAGGGTCATAACATTTTTAGAGGTAAAGCAAAAAATTAAGAAATCAATATCAAAGGTATTATCCAGGGGCGTGTTTTGACTGGTTTCCTGTTTCCTGAGCGACCCCTTAAAAAATTAAAATAATTTTTTTAGATTTGGGTTTGCAATTTCCTAAAATTTTTCAAACTACTAATGTTGAATTTGTTACATATAGAGCATTAAAATAAGAAATTTTCACAAATTGCTTGGGCATTCTTAGAAGCTAGGTGGAATAAGTTTAGTTTATTTATTTTTATGAGTTAAGTTTTATTAGTTTAAGTTATAGAATTAATAATTAGATTTTCATTCTTGATCTGGGAATTTTTCTTTATAAATTATTTAAAACTTCTATTATAAAATGCTATTAAATGTAAATAAATAATTATTAGTCATCGTTTTTGAACTTGCAAGGACAATTTTACTTAAAAACTGTTTAATGTAGTTTCAAAAGTTTCATTACACTTAGTTTATTGCATAGATTTCTTTTTTGAAGCAAACCATTCAGCTTTAAATAACATAGAAGTTAAAAGTTGATTTGAAAATCAAAACATGTATAATACTTATTAAAGTTTCGACTTTTATAACCTACTAAAAACCTAAATTTATCAGTTAAACAACTTGACTACGACATAAATTTAGTGAAATTTCAGTATTTTCTTTAATATCTTATATATCATAGTTTATTTTACATATATATATTTTTTTGTATATGAGTTAATCATTTGGTTTGGATCTTGCAATTTTCAACTCAGAGATTTTACAAAATCAAAGGTTCATACACTATCAAGCAAAAAATATTTTTATAACTGGAAATTTTTTTAAATTTCTACTTGAAGTTATTTTAAATGTATATGTATCTTCCACATAGTTCAGAGTTTTAGAGATCTTAATAGTTTTAACTCACAGAATTTTAATAAAAAATAATGGACTCTTAAACAATCAGGTACACATTTAATTAACATTTAAATATAAAATTATAAAACTGTGTAGAAGTTTAAATATTGTTTTTTTTTCAAGTGATGTTTCAACTTTTAAGCATAAAACTACTCAAAAAGTATTAATTTTACCAACAAATGATATTTAAATATCAAGGAAATTAATATTTACAATAAAAATTTGAAGCAATATACTTTATAATTTTTAGTTTTCTTTGTTTCCCTGAGTCCCTGAGTGTTTGGAAACCCTTAATTCTTATAATTAATAAAAGATAGGAAACAAATTATTTAAAAATTTTTGGTTTTTGTAAACTATACTTTTGCACCAAAAACATTAAAAACTAGCTAAGTCATTTATTTAAATATGTTGTCTTTAAAGGTATATAACAAATAAAGGTCTCCACTTATTGCTAAAGACAGGGTTGCTTAATGTTTATGATAAATTTTCTCCAGGTTTTCAAACATTCTTCCAGGTTTTAGAAAGTAGACATTTTTGGTTATTTGTTTTTATTTAAAGTTCATTTTGAGGTTAAAAACTGTGTTAAATTTTATGCAACCATACAAAAGATACTTTAAAGCTCCTTTAAAACTGTTTTTTTTTATAAGAAATTTTGTGGTGATACTAAAAAAATATCTATATGATATATTCATTGCGTCAAATCAAAATTTTACTACTTAGCTACTAAAAATTGTTAAAATTCTAGGTTATTTAGTGATTTCTGTTCAAAATTCGAGGTTTTATTTTTTTTCAATTTCACAAATTCAAGATTTTCCAGGTTTTTTAGTCTAAATTGTCATATTCCAGGGTTTCAGGTTTTTTATCAAACCTGTAAATAGAATGATATAACTTTTATTAATTTACGATTATGTATTCATAACAATCTTTTAATCAAAAAAATAGATCATCAAATTAAAAAAATGTATTAAAAATTTGTGAGCTATGGATGTTGGTGGACCAACACCCAAAGTCTTAGTTGGGTCTGGTTGACTGTCTGTAGGAATATTGTCAACCTAACTTTATTGTCAATATTTTTCTTCTGTAGACGGGGTGACTTCCTAGCACGTTTATGCTTAGGACTCTCTGAGGACAGTTTGATATTTGCTTTTTATTTAAATTAGACATAATAAAAATAAATTGCTTTTATACTAACTTATTTTAATGTATCAGTGGATTTTATCTATCAATACTATTCTAGACTTCTTTATAAAAATTAGGAAATATAGTATAGTTGAAGTATCTATTATACAAAAGAACCACCCAAAAATTTTATAAAACTTCTTACTCAAAAAATATAAGCTGCTTTCGAAACTTTTATAAATCACTAGGCAAATGTTTCTTAATGAAATGTTGCAACATTAAATTTAAGCCTTATTTCTCATAACTACAGAAAGCTCTAAATACACTATTAATAGTCAGAGTTCACAAATAAATAATGAAAGTAGTTGCAGCAGTTCATTACAATTTAAATAAGATTTTATTGTTAAAATACTTTTTACTTCAGAATGTTGTTTTTTAAATTAAATATCAAAATATTTGTAATTAAAACATATATATCATAAATTAAAACTATCAGTTGAATAAATAATACAAAATTAACAAAAAAAATATATAAAAGTATTTAAGCATTTGCATTAATGTTATATATATAAGTTGCATTTTTTTTCTTTGTTAAAATAATGCAGCAGCTCATAAAAACGAGCAAACATAAAAAAAACTAAACATATGACGAACAAATAAGAGCGCTTATCTAAAAAGCTGAGACTAAACGACTTAACTATTTACTAAATTTTATTTGAGAGTCTAACAAAGTTAATATATCATAGTTTTTATACTGTGTGCAATGCTCTAAATCAAAAATAATAATGCATTTATAAGTGAGAAAACCCTTTTTTTATCCACTTAGGCTTGAAATCATTAACTAGTTTTACATATTATTTAACTTTTGGACAAACAACTAAATAAATGTCAAAAAGTTTAAAGAGGTCTACAGAGTCTAAAATCTCAGAGTCGGCCGAATCCGAGTCTAAAAAGGCTAGGTTCGTCCGAATCCGAGTCCGAATCTTGGATTCAGTAGATCACTACTTTTAGCATACCATCAGAGCAAAAACAAAGTTTATTAGTAATTTTTTTAAGAACAGCAGAAATAAAAATTAAAAAAATTCAAGAAAATTTGAATAACTTTAGTTAGATTAATTTTAAAACAGCTTCTATACAAGTCAACTTATACCTTGTTTTGTCTCTTTATGTTTTTTATTTTATTTTTGTTGCTATTGTTGTTACTGTACAATATTATTTTTTATTTTAAATACATTTTTTAGTTATAAAGGCAGGGTTCATGTCTTCTTGTTCTTTTATTTAAGGACAGCTCTTTTAATATTTTTTAATATTGTGTTTCTCTAAACTACATAACTTACATATTTTGTTATTTTTAAATTAGTTTTGTTCTGTAATGTATTTTCCAGTTTACCTTATTTTAACAAAGACTAAAAATATAAATAAGAACTACTCTGCAGAACTAAAAGAAAACCAAAAAGAAATAAAACATGTAAATTATATAGTTTAGAAAAGAACCCGATAAATTTAAAAATAATGATTTACAAAAAAGTCAAGGTAGTTAAGGTTTACTAAATTATAATAACACTAGTTTCAAAAATTTTAGATTTTAGCTTTTATTAGTATTTTACCTTTGTTTTTGTGGTAGTAACCTTAGATGCGTTTTTTAAATGTTACTCATTAATTACAAATGAAATGTTTGGTAAAACTCGATTGCAATTAATTTCAAAATCAATTTATTTTTACACATTGATTTTTACAAGTTAAATTTATTTTTTACAGTTTATTCTGAGATATCCGACATTTTTTACCGCTTAAGCAAATTCAAAGTAACTTTCTTGATATAAGTAGTTGAAGTTAGTGACCTCAACAGGTTTCTTATGATAAGGCACAAACCAAAAACCCAAAAAAAAAAGACTATTTCACAAAATAAATTTCTTGTTTTTAATCCTTTAAATAATCCTTCTCGAATTTTCACAAAATGTGTAATATTAGGGTTTAAAGAGATTAAATGCAATTTTTAATCTTTTAATTTAGAAAAAATAATAAATTAAAACTACATATTTTTCGTTTTTTGTTTAATTTTTTTTAGTATTTTTTAAAATCAACATTAAAAGTTTTCTAACCTTAAAATGAAATGTTTCTATTAAATTTCACGTCGCGCTAGCTAAAAAAAATAAGGAGAATAAGTTATATTTTACTGAATTTTTAGGTTTCGAGAAAATTGAACCTGTAAAATTTGCTGTCTATATGTTTGTATTGGAAATTAATTACAAAAACTTCTATATCTGAAACACTAAACAAAAAATTAATACTTTACAAAAACTGACAGGTAGTTTTTTTTTGGTTTCATATAATTGCCAATTTTTTTAAATGTCGGACCCCATTATGCCCTTAACTTTAGCTTGTCTCACGGTGTACGAAAGTCCGGTTTAGGCTCTGTAGACTTCCGCTAATGTTTTTTCTACATACTTTAAATCAAAGTAGTATTTTATTAAAATTAAAAAGAATTATTATTTGTTCCCATTTAATAAAAAAAAAATCAAATTACAAAGTTTGTATTATAATATAAAATTACCTGTTTATTTTGTAGATTGACTATTTAATCCTTTTGCTGACGAAAGAAACGAATTACAGTAAATTTTTATCAAATGAACCGTTTTACATTACGAAGTTTTTCTAAAACTAAACTAATATTTTTCATTTAAGATTACAATATATGAAAATATATTATAGCTAACTTGTGTTATTGCATCAATATGAGTAAAAGAAAATTTAAAAGTAATGAATCTTTAAATTTTTCTGGTATTAAAAAGATGAAAACTAGAAGTTCAACAATAAACGAAAGAACTAACTTAAAAGAATTAAATATAAAAACTAAAAACGTTTATGAAAATCGCTGCCAGAAACTTTTGAACCGACTTAATTCGTGTAAGATATGTAGAAGTAACGTAAGAAATGAAAAAGTCAGAGCTTTCAAATATCATGCAATCGGTAGAATCAATAAGAATGTTGTAGAAAATTTATTAAAATATAATAATAAAGGCTAGTTTTAAAACATAACTTATTTTATAGTTGATCGTATAAAAATCTAAATAGTGTTTAATATTTATTAAAAACTTCACACTTAATTATTTTTTTGTTTTTTAAACAGAAAAGAAGAAATTGACTCTGTCAGAAACTCTTGAGTTTGTAAGACTTGGTAAGATGTTTGACTGCTATCTATTAAAAAAAGCTTTTAATAGCTTACTATCAAAGTCAATTACACACGAAAATGCTATTTGTTATTTCGAACTGTCAAGGCTTTTGCAAATGCCACGTCTTCAAAATCAGGTATTTGAATTTATCCAAAGATGGTTCTGTCTTTTAGCGGCGAATAAGAAGCACCTTGATTTGAGTTTTGACTCCTTAAGAAAAGTTTTGTCCAGTTCAGAACTAGATATAACATCGGAAACTGAAGTTGTGCTCGCCGCCGACGGATGGATAAAATACGATGATATGCAAAGAGGTAAGCATGCCAAAGAGCTGGTAAAAACCATTAGGTTGCCTTTGCTGTCACAAGCCTCCTTAGAAACGTTATTAGCAGATTGTAACTCATTTTCAAAGAACGAGGTCAGTAAAAGCGTATCGAAAAAGCAATAAGTGAAAAATCAAAGATTAAGCCGAGCTCTGCCTGTTACCAATTCCGGTACTGTAGCCAAAAAAATTTTGAGATAATGCTATGCGGAGTGTCTAAAACATATAAAAATTGCTTGTACCAAGCAAAAGACAGAAGACTTTTCAAAGAAATTCAAATTGTAGATAATGTTTTAAAAAATAATACTAGTATCTCTCAAAGTATTCTTATAAATGGAGTCATTTACTTATTCGGCTCTCACTACATCTACTTGTACTCAACATTGATGAAAAAATTATTTAAAAAAAAACATTTACCAAGACAAACAGTTGGCGATTGTTCCAGTTTGTGCAACTTTATGGGGAATATTCACATCACAGGTTGGTACGAGCAAGCTCTAACAGTCTATTACCCCAACGGTGACGCCTGAGAAAAAAGAGCAGAAATGACAGTAAATAGAATGTACGCTGCGTGCTCAGTTTTTCGCGGGAGAGTGGTGGTTTCGGGAGGTGCGGCTAGAGATGAAGAAGGGAGTATTGTTCCAACCAGCACAGTTGAGGCTTACGACCACGCTTCTAACTCGTGGTCACCGATGCCGCGCATGATTGAACGCAGAAACCATCATGCCTCATCGAGCATCGGCAACAAGCTTTATGTGATCGGCGGGCTTTACAGTGAAGGGAGCAGTTGCGAAATGTTCGATTTTTTCAGCAACGCATTTGTTAGAATACAAAATGCAATGCCTTATTTCGGCGGCGTGCATCCTGTGAGTGTGAGATGTCTGTCAATAGGGAGTGCGATCACAGTTTTCAACGAGAGCAGTTCAAAGGAGCATGTTGTCTTCGACACAGAAAAGCGAGAATGGTCAGGAGTGTACAAAAATGCGTCAAGGAGGAAATATATTTATTGCACATCTTGTATTAAATTGCCTATGTTTTAAGGTTATATATGTGAATTTATATGTGTTCATGATTTTTTTTAAATAAAAGTTTCACTTTTTTTTTTCTTAACGGCCTGTTTTTTTTCCTATTTTTCCTTACAAGCTTAACTACGATCAAAGCTCAGGTAGTTAGATTACTAGTCAAGGACCAGGTCAAGTATGCGCGAAGAATTTTGAAAAAAGGGTCAAATATGCACGAAGGGACACTTTTGCACAGTGGGACATTATTACACGAAGAAACGTTTGCACGAAGTATCACTTTTGCGTGTAGGGACACTTTTGCACGAAGTATTCCTTTCACACGTGAGTAAATAGACAGAAAAAACTGTATAACTTAAAAAAAACACAGAAAAAAAAATTATAACTTAAAAAGTAAAATACAAAATAAAATAAACAACTTATAAAAATTAAAATATTAAATTAATACCGAGGGCAACGATTACGTGGTAGAAATAAAATAAGATTAAAAATCAAATTGATAAGAAAAACATAAAAGCTTGCAACCCGTGCAAAAGTGACGCTTTTTGTAAAAGTTTCTTCGTGCAAAAAAAGTCCCTTCGTGCATGTTTGACTCTTATCCGTAAAACCATACTTTTATACGGTTTATTATCATTTCTAACTCGCTATTATTTCTAACCCGATCACTTCTACCCCTATCACTTCTAACAAGATCATTTCTAACCAGATAATTTCTAACCCGATCATTTCTAACTCGATTATTTCTAACCCGATTATTTCTAACCTGATCATATCTAACCCGATCATTTCTAACCCGATCTGACCCGACAATTATTAGCCCGATCTGTATTAATATGTTTGTTTTTTATTGTTTTAAAATTAGGGTTTGTTTTAAAACCAAATCAAACTCAACAAAGTTGTTTTTAAATAAATTTTAGTTAGTTTTGTATAAATTTAAATTTAATGTTCAGACAGCTTTTATTAAAATTTTATTTTTGATATTCATTGTTGTTGAATTTTTTTTATTTTACACTTCATCTAGGCATCAAAGCTAAGCCATTTAAACTGAATGACACTTAACAAAGAGACGCAATTTTATATACCTTAAAATCAAAAACTATAGTATTATATTATATTTTTAAATTAACAGCAAAAAACATTTATACTTTAGTATAATACTAGTTGACTTATTTTTGATTTGGAGGAAAAGGATTTTAAAACATTTGGTTTTAACTCCACAATAAGCAAGTTTAACATCAATTCTTTCATCAATCAGTAAGCTCCAATAAAACCAAACACAGTTGCACAATCTTTCAATTTAAAATTAAATTCCTATTTCTTTTCAATAAAAAAAAATTCTCTTAAAAATTCAGCAACACATATTTAGACGATTTAGTAAATTATTTCAACGATTTAGTGCAGCAATCAACAAAATAGTCTGAATTACGCACTTCTTCATTAAAAGAAGTTACATAGATACTTTTATAAAATTCTTTTAGAACATACTAGAATGTCAGAATTCAAAAAAAACTACAAAAGTTCATGAATAAAAAGTATTCTTGTTCAAATATAAATCGGATATACACATCCTGACTTTTAGAGTTAGGTTCTGTACATTTGTGCAACCGTTTGGTTATTCATTGATTTTTTATCAATTGTTTTTGTCGCATTGCCAAAGTATGTTTGATCGAATTTAAATAAACATTATTGGAATTAAGGTACAGACAATTGTAAAAAAAAAAATTAAAAGCATTGACTAACCACTAAATTTAAAGTCCAAAGCACATTAGGAATACAAGCTAAATAAATATCTATCGAAAATATTGAAAAAACTTTTATTATTTAAAGAGGAAAGCCGCTGCTAATAGAATCAAACTATAGAATGAACCAAATTCTACATATTATACAAATGGTTTATATTCGTGGTAATAATTATTTTAAAAAAGTTTAAAACTGGATTATTAATTAACTGTAGTTAATTAGTTTTAAAAACGAATTAGGAAAAGTATAAGTCTTCTGTATTCTAAAGATTAAATATTAAGTTTTAATAGTCGTCAATGTAAGAAATATAATGAGTATTGCAGCGGTTAAAGACTATTATCTACTTTTTTTTTTGAAGATGTTCTATATTTTTTACAACTAATATACATTTTTTTAAGGAGAACCAGATTGGCAAATTTAAGGCGAAATTATATGAAATACAACTTTTTAAGAATAATAATATCAAAATCTATGAAACTTGAAATAATACACTTAAAAAAATTTAACTATCGTATTTAGTATGGTCGTTTCATTTAAAATTATCATTATAAATTTTTAAGTTCTTAAAACGAAAATGTATACTGTACAATAAGTGAAAAGTAGAGGTAAATGTTTTAAAACATTTTGAACCCTTCATTTACTAGAACTTAAATCTAATTTTCTTTCTTTTAGCCAATGGTAAATTATATTTAGAGATTAAATAAAACGTATCATATAATAAACTTAAGTATAAAAGTTAAGTGCCGAAAACTTATTATTTTGATTTTTTTTTTCAAAATATGATGTACATAGAGCAAAACAAACTTACATTTATTATGAAAATTTAAAAGTTTTCAAAATATAAAATTGCTAAAGCGGTTTCTCACTACTAATAATAGATGCTTCTTTAAAAAATTTCTTGATATCTTTTAAAAGTTATTGTTTCACAGATTTCAAAAAAAACCAAAAACTTAAGATTATTTAACGATAATTAAATATGAAACATTAGCATAAGCATAGAAGCCAAATGTAGCTGAAACGCGGAAAATTTGTTAAAAAATGAGCTATTTTCCACAATAGCTGTTAGCTTAGCATAAACCTCTTTTAACCTAAATTTTTATTTTTGTGTCAGAACGGCCTTAATGGGCGTAACGTAAACGTAAAGGGGAATCCCGTTGTACGAAACATTTTGAAAAATAATCTATTAAAGTTTTTAAACTGTAGTAACAATGCTTGTAACTACAAGTTGTAAGGTTTAAAGTAATAAATTTAAACTGTGACAAGTTAAAACATTATAAAAGAATCTAAAGGAACACTGCTCTTCAAATAAATTAAATTTGGAATATTTGAAAAATGCTCATGCTCATGACTTTTATAAATAAATCATCAGTATTAAAAAGCCAATTTTTAGTATGTTTTAAAATTTCAACTAGTTATATATTTTTTTCTTTTTTTCAGTTAGAAAATTAAATAATTTATTTAAATGTTAATTTAAACTTATTTAAACTTTTTTTTATTGTTTAACGAAAATAAGACGAAATAAGACTTTCAGCAAAATATTAAGCTTAGTAAGTTGTTTATGAAACATTGCCAAATCCTTGATTACACTGAAAATACAAATTTTTAAATTTACAAAGTGTTCAATTTAATGTTAAAAAACAAAATAGAGGAGGGTGGAGTAAATCTGAAGGTTGTCTACCATAAAAAATTAAAATAACCTAGAAATAAAATAATAAATTGTGATTAAAGTCTGAAGATACTTAAAGATTTTTATCAAAAAGTTTTTTTTTTAGTTTAATTTTTGTATTCTATTTTATATATTTGAATGTTATAATGAATTTTTAAATGACCTGATTAAATTTCAAATTTTATTATTTCATTCAAGTAATATAGTTTATAACCAAGACATTACTATATTCAAATTACTATTTATTCAAACATAAGTTTATCATTTTTTCTAAAACAAAAATAAGGTTTAACATTTTTTTTTTAGTTTTTAGAAATGTCTCTTTGACTTAATTTTTGCACATTTTTGCTGGTCACTCTTTACTTAAAAAAACAACAGATTGAGTCTTAATGAAATGTATAAATAAAATTTGTTGAAACAACCTATAGGCAAATTTTAATTTAATAATGTCTTGCATTATTAAAGTCTAGGAATGTTTGTATAGTAGCCATATACAAAGTAGCCTACAAATGTGCATAATTGTGTTAACCATTAAAATAATAAAATTGGTTAACCTGTGTTATTAAATTAGTCCAGTTTTATAAGCTAACTTTTATTAAAAATATCTTTAAAGACTCTCCTTTTGTAACAACTAAATATTTTAACTGTATACTTATTAATTATTTAAGAACTATCTAAATTATCCACAGTTTTCATTTAATAAAAATGTTTAACATTGAACAATAATATACTACACGTAAATTTTTTTTGCATATAAAAGCAATTTAAATCTAATTAAGTTATATTCGAACATTTTATAAATATGATAAAAGTATTATCAGTAAATATACAATTATTTCTAGTAATCTATTAAGTTTGATAAAGTGTATTTGTATCAAAAATGTTTTTTATATTTTGTTTAATTTTTTAATTGAAATATTTGTACAAATTGATTAATTTTTAATGTTTTATACTTGAATAAATTTATAGCTTTCTACTTTTAATGATATTTTTGTTTAGTATTAAATGTGTTTGTTCTAGTTCAACCTATTTTAAAAAACTTTTTTGACTTAACAGGAATTCATATCACTTGAAGCACTGATTATAGTAAAGCCAACCACAAAAAGTGAGTTAACATTTCGAGAGAATTTTTCAATTTGATAGTGCCTGGCAAAGTTGTAAAACAAGTAGGATTTTAATTGTCCTAGGAGCACTCACCTCTATAAGTTAGTTTTTGTTTTAATATTTCATTTATTCTAAATAACTCATCAGTGTTTGTAATTTATCGATTTATTTATTTTTAGACCATCTTCCCTAATTAAAAACATACTTTGGTCTTTAAGTTAGTTTAAAAAAAAATTTTTTTTTCCTTTCTAAAGTTTTTTTTCAACTTAAATAAAAGTATGATTCCAATTTTTCCACTTCATAATATCTATATTGTTTTTCTAACTCTTCGTTTTAAAATGTATAAAAATATTATATTTAACTACAATAGATTTTCAAATACTTTAAAAATTATTTTTGAGTGATAAACAAGTTTTTGAAGTTCTACTTCTTTGTAAAAAGTTTAAAATACAAACATATGTAAAACAAAGCTTTTGTAGTAATATTTAAAAGTTTTAACTAATTTACACAACTTTTCTTATGTTCTTAAGCAAAAAACCTTGATTATTTAAAAATATTTTTTTTTGCAAGGAAGAAAAACATAAAATTATCAATTAAACTTATATATAAATTTACTCTAAAATCAACAAGTTTTAAAACTTTTGTATAAAGATTTTTATTAGAATGCTAATCCAAGTTTAAGTAAACATTAGAGATTAAAAATACTCAAAGTGCTTTATTTTTCTTATAATTTGCTCTTGCTTTGTGTAATGATACATGTAATACAACTTTCTGATCAAAAGAAATGTAATTTTTATTTTTGGTTAACTTTAGTATTACTTCATGAATACTATATCAGTTGAATTGAAGTTTAATAGATGCTAAAGAATTTTAAAACAATATTTGCTTGGTCTTACTTTGAAGATTTTTAAGTAAATTTTGTGTTGTTTATTTATTGTTTATTTAATTTATTACACAAATTTTGAAATATAACTGTTTAAAATTGAGAGCACAATAATTTTTAAAATATTTAACAAATTTTAAATTTACAATGATAAAAAATAAAATGATTTAGATAAACATTTGATCTAGAAGAAAATTTTTAAATTAGTTTTAAATAAATATATATAAAGGTATATGTTTTGTAACTATAAATAAATAAATCTTTGTTATATGCCAGTTATTTCATTTCCTAATTGTTTGCAATTTTAATTATACTTCATAAAAATAACATACTTCACTGCTAGGGTAACTTGAAGTAATTTGTTCTAAATGTTTTTTTAGATTAATAATAAAAAAAAGAATTTATTCTTTTAATTTTTAATTAGTACAGTATATATTTATTATTTTATTACTAACAGTTTTATGTAACAAATTTTGCACTTAAGTAAATTTAGTTGTGTTAAATATGTTCACAAAATGTTGTTCTTGTGTTTTTTGAAGTTATAGAACTAATAGTTTTATCACTAATTGTTTTGTAAAACAACTATAGTAATTATATAAACTACTTCTTTTTTAATCAAATTGTGTTCAAAAATTTATTTTTTTTGTTTTATTAGATCTTTTAAACTTTTTTAATTTCGAACAAAAACATAAATTTCTGGTTATTATTTATAGTCATGTTTATTAAAAGAACAAACATTTTAAAAGTTATATACTGTAGCAGTTAACTTTTTAAAGTGATGTATGTTAAAAAATTAATAGTTTCAATAGAAAATTCCTCCTTGTGTGGTTTTATTCCCTTTGAGTGTTATTTTTTAATCAGAAAAAAAAATTAAGTGGCTTAAAAATAAAAACAGTTACTGTTTAAAGCAATTTGTTTTAATTGCTTTAGAGTTTCTTTATGTTTTAAGCCAACTTTACAATCTACAATATTATTACTGATGTTTTTTTCTAATTATTTTTATTAAATAAGAGTTTATTCAGTTTTAGCCTATTTAGTTTATTTTTTGCTTTAAATGTAAAAATTTACTAATTTAGTCTACTAACTTTATAAAAAATTTTAGAAATAATAAACAGTTTTTTATTCAGTGTGTCAACTTATGAATTGTTGGTTTTGTTAAAACTTATTTGTCTTGTTGATTTTCTGATTTACTAGTTTTTTAGAAATGCTTAAACAAATTAGTTGTATAAACCAAGCTTATGTAACATTTTAAAATATTTCTAAATTCAATTTGTGTTTTTATTAAACCGACATTTTCGTTCAGATGCTTAAAACTAAGTGAAATTTTTACCTCGTATCTTGGAAGTTTTTAATAGAACATTTTGATATTCAGTATTTTTGATCTTAAAATGCACTTTCATAATTATTTTATCACAAAAGCTTTTATAGAAATGAAATTTTGAAACTATAAAAGTAAGCTCTACTCTTTATGTGAAAACTACTTTTAAGAAAAAATAGTGTAGAAATATCTTAAATCTATTTGATTAGTCTTTTTAATTTCACAGTAGATTATTTGATGTTTTTTGACCTTTTTCGTATTAAATTTTCAAATTAAAACCTAAAATAATGACATAAAACAGTTTGTTATAAAGCTTAAATTATTACCTGTTATTTTTATAGTATAGTTTTAAGAAGTACCAATAGAAGCAATTTAATTCTAATAGCTTTAATCCATTTGTTTTTCATTATTATGATGAACAAAAAAGATTAAAAGACCAGTAAAAATTTGAAATAAGTTCTTCTAGGTGTTTTATATTGTAAAGTTATTGTAAAATAAGTTTTACTGTTTATAAGATGTTTTTTAAGGTGTTTTTTAGTTATGTAAATAGTTTTGCTGGATTTAGTATGTTCACTGTAGAAATATATGCAAACTAAATAAACTAAAGAATTTTTTTTATAATATTTATTATAAAACTGATAAATAACCTTTTCATTAAGTACACTTACTAAATTCCACTTTGTGTTCAGTATAAAAGTCTAAAACTATATAAATATTAGAGTTCAATACTTAATTACTGTATTTTATGAATATTATCTATTAATAATAAAAAATGCTTTTATCCATTATTATCGTTAAAATTTAAACCAACATTTATTACAAAAAGGCTACATGTTTTGAAGTTACTGTAAATTATAAAAAAAAAAATCATAGTCTAAACATTTTGTAGAATTTAATTTAAAGTTTTTAAAAGAATCGTCTTTTAGTAAAAATTCAAAAACAATCTTATAATTTACTTAATTTCAAATAAAAGTGTTTATTACTGTTATTTTGAGATTGAGTTTACAGAAATATAAAATTTAAGTTTTGAATTAAATTTATTTACTTGATTATAACCTAAAGTACATTTAAAAGTTTTACGTTTCGTTTTCTTTCTAAAGTTTTTATATGTTTGTTTAAATACTTTAGAAAAAAATTACTTAATTAAAAATAATACTTTGAAGCTTATGTTAAACTCAATTTCACTTAACTTAAAATTGAAAAAGTTACATACTAAGCAAATATTTGAAATTTAAAATCCAAACTTAAACAGCAGTGCGAACTCAATATTTGTAAATTTAACCGACTGTGAGAACTCAAAAACTCGAACCTAACTGATAGACTTCTGCATTTGAAAATTTTAAGTATGAACAAAAAACTGCAAGCAACTTTTAAATCAGCTAAAGAATGATACCGGAATTTGTACTTTTAGTTTGCAAGAACTATTCTTTTAGTATCTTAGTATAAAGAAGTTATTTTCCGTAAACTGAAAGTTAATAAGAATAGCACTATAGTATAGTGTTTTAGTTGAAGACTAATTCATTTACTGAAATTCAAAGAAAGACAAACTTAGCTCTTGGGCGATACTTAATGGTTAAAATCTATATATGTCAATTTTCCTATACATGTTGAATGAGGGCAAAAACAGCCGAAAAATTCTGGCAACTATGAACATAAGTAACTTGATAAATTTATCTATTTTTAAAACTTTTAATAAAATTGCTTTGTGTTGTAAAACTGTAGTATAGGTTTTAATTTACAATAAAGAAAAAATCTTATGACTTTTATAGAAATTTAGAGATGCAAAAAACACTGAGTATAAAGTCAATAGACTTCAAGCTGGCTTTACTGTAATGAATGAAAAGTAAATATGTTGCGTGTAATAATTGTCTGAATAAATAGTTGATTTAAGGAAACAAAAAAACTTGATGTAGTTTTTATAAACTTCTGCTCCTAGTTATACTTAATTTAACTATAATTAATTTATTACTCTATTTAAAAATATTTTTTCAGTACTTATTTTGTTTTTACTTACGTTATTTTAACTGTTCATAACAAAGTAAATTTTAATAAAATTTTTGTCAACTAAAGTACTAATTTAAGTCGTAATTAAAACATTTTGTATATTATATATATTTAAGTGAAGGGTGTAAAAAAGATTACCTGGGCGAGATTTAATTAACCTCGGACTTGTTATACAAATAAACATGTCTGTTTAATTATTAATCACTTTTTTTGCTCTAGGACTAAGTAGGAATTAATTAATAATGTGAAATCAAGACGTTCAATCGACGTAAAATACTAATGCGGTTTGTTATATGACATAACGGTTTTAATATCTAAGTTATACCTAAAAATCAGCCTTTTTTACTTAAAATAACAAAAGTATTTAATTTCTCCTAGTGTTTGTTTGAATTCCATTATCTTAATAGGCCTATGCAAGTTGTATAACAATTAGTAAAAGTTAGTAAAATAAAACTTAAATCTAACCTACTATAAACGTTAATACACTAGTCAGCAATAATACAACATTTACAACAGACTTACAATGTAGTTTTCTGACCGTAATATAAAAGTTTTTGTATCTGAATACTATTGTAAAGGTTTACTTTTTTAAATTTGCTTATGTTAAAATTATTATAGTCACGTGAATATATTATAAGATCCAACTTAATTATAGTTATAAGTGCTTTGTTTAAAATCCTACGAAAAATAGTTCAAAATATTATAAAGTAAACAATTTAGTGAATTGTATATTATTAACGAAAAACATCTGTTAAAGGTGATTGAAAGAACAAAAAAATATGAAATAAAAATAAAAAAATTAAAATTAATTGTAGTATGAAATATCAGAAAATAAGGTGATAAAAATAAATTAAATCTATGTTAAGCTAATACTAAAATTAAAGTTTATAGTAACTATGTTTTTTACGTAACACATTAAAATCATAATGTTTTTAAGAAACTAATAAAGAAAAACTTTATTAAGACTAGTTTGTTTTAAAATGAAATCTAAATTAGAAAATAAATTAAACAAGTGAAATGGGTTAGAAATGATCAGGTTAGAAGTGATCGGGTTATAAATGATCGGGTTAGAAATGATTGGGCTAAATTGGGTTAAAATAATCGGGTTAGAAATGATCTTGTTTGAAATTATCGGGTTAGAAGTGATCAGGTTATAAGTAATCGGGTTAGATATGATCAGGTTAGAAGTGATATGGTTAGAAGTAATCGAGTTAGAAGTGATTGAGTTAGAAGTAATCGAGTTAGAAATTATCGGGTTAGAAGTGATCGGGTTAGAAGTGTTCGGGTTAGAAGTGAACGGGTTAGAAGTGATCGGGTTAGAAATGATCGGGTTAGAAGTGATCGGGTTAAGAGTGATCGGGTTAGAAGTGATTGAGTTAGAAGTAATCGAGTTAGAAATGATCGGGTTAGAAGTGATCGGGTTAAAAGTGATCGGGTTAGAAATGATCGGGTTAGAAGTGATCGGGTTAGAAGTGAACGGGTTAGAAATACGATATTCGTTTTTACGATTAATTCTTTTATACGATATTCGTTAAAAAAGTTTATTTTCAATAATCGATTCCGAAAAAAAAATATTTAAGTTTTCTTATAATAAGGAAGTCCGAATATTGAACAAAAATTAGCGTTTTGGTTTATTATAAACTTTAAATAGTTATTTAGCTGAAATTAAATTGATTTGAAACCCTGAAAAACTAAATGATAAGGTCTAAAATTTACTAAACAAGTAAGTAACTATACGGCAGGTTTATTATCTTATGTTGCGGTAGGTTACTTTAATACTTAAATCATATACACTTCTGCTACTGTTACCATACTTTTTTTCATAAATTACTTTAAATTAAATAAAAGTTTTGTTTGCTAGAGATATACAATACGTTTACTTTTAACTTGTAAAATTAAAACAGTATAATATTGTCAGATTTTGTTTGGCAGTATTTTGACAGGTATTGTACAAACCCAGATATGAAATGAAGCATCCTTCAACACGCCAACAACAACATGAGTAGCTCGAATAAAATCTGCTGTATATGTAATCTTGAACGAGTTAGAGTTGTAGCTGAAATGTTTAGTAGTAAAACATTCATAAATAAAAGACGTGATATTTTAAACAACTAAGTACACAACTAACGGTTCTTCAAATAATATCTTGGCGCTTTTTAACATTTCATTTCTCTTTTATATGAACACACACACACTTTCACTACGTATAAGTTAATATTATTGTATATTATAAATAAATACATATTTTGATTTATTTGTTTGTATACATATCACTTTTTAATTTCCAACATTGTTATGTCTCTTACTGGACTATATACTTTGTGTGTTATGTTCCAATAATTAGAAATCTGTATCAAAGTCACAAATAACTATTACTTTTTTACCTACTACGCCCAATAGATCGGCTAGAGGATTTTTTTATTGCAAGTTTAAACTTAGCACATAACCACCTTGTTGTTTTATGTATTACATTTTAACTTTCATATTAAACACAAAATAGAAATTTATTAGAAAATGTAAAATATTTTCTATACAAGATCGTTTGAATTTATACCCGAGTGCTCTTTTCTAAAGTAATATTTAATCATATTAGTTAATATATTTATTCTTTCAATAATTTATTTTGCAAACTAAGTTTCGGTCAAAGACCTCGTCAGTGCTTAAATAAATCTAAAAAAAGATATGTGACAGTCATGGAAAACAGCATTTAAACAATTAAATTCATATAAAAACAAATTATTACTGAAAATTTTTACTTAAGAAACTAAACAAATCAAATTTTAATATTAAGACTGAGTTTTAGTAGAAGTTTAAATTTTTAGCTAAGTTTTAAAATCAATATAACAACAATAATAACAATAATAATCAAAGCTGTATGTAGCTTTCTTTTTTCTTCTAGATAATTTACAGACTAAACATTGCTTAAGTAAAAGTGTAATTAATGAAATGAGCTTAAATTTTACTTAAGCAATGTTTAGTCTGTAAATTATCTAGAAGAAAAAAGAAAGCTACATACAGCTTTGATTATTATTATTATTGTTGTTTTATTGATTTTAAAACTTGGCTAAAAATTTAAACTTCTACTAAAACTCAGTCTTAATATTAAAATTTGATTTGTTTAGTTTCTTAAGTAAAAATTTTCAGTAATAATTTGTTTTTATTTGAATTTAATTGTTTAAATGCTATTTTCCATGACTGTCACATATCTTTTTTTTAGATTTATTTAAGCACTGACGAGGTCTTTGACCGAAACTTAGTTTGCAAAATAAGTTATTGAAAGAATAAATATATTACTTCTCCTCCAGCAGTTGAGATCTCTCTATTAGTTTTCTAAAAACCAAAACATATAATATTAGTTAATATGTAATATAAATGTATTTTTGTTATAGTATTTTTTTATATGATGCTGTAATTCAATTATTGGTCAGGGATTAATAGCATTTTCAGTTTTTTTGTTTTTTAAAGGTTATATTTAATTTGTTATACCAAATTGTATCTTATTAAACTTTTGTTATAATTCATATTTAACCATAGTAAAAATTTTGGTAAGTTTATGCTGTCCCAAGTTTTTACAGCTTTAATTAACTTTTTAAATTCAGTAATTAAGGTGTGTTTTTTACTACTATTCATTTAAAATAGATCACTATTATTTCAAAATGATTGCGAAAATCTTTTTAAATTAAAATTCTTTACTAAATTTTATAAACGTAAAGAATTAATTATCTACTTTGTAGTGTGAGTTAATTTACTGGTTCTAATGTTAATATATAAAAGCGTAATATTGTTATGTAATTACTAGATGTTTTTTGAATAAAAATTACAATTAAATATCCTGATCAGCATTTCTTGACTTTCAAGAAGTTGCTTCATATCATAAATTGTTATTTTATTTAGTACTTATACTTTATTTTATCTAATTTTTAACTATTAAAACAAACATTATATAGTTTTATAACAGTTGGTTTGTAGTAAAATATTAAAAAAATTTGTAGTAATATATCTATTACTAACTATCAATCTACAATAACTCATAATATTTATTTATATTTTTAATAAACACGTATGTAGATACTCACTTTAGCTATTCTGTTTTTACAGTAATTATTTTTACAGAGCTACGTTAAAGTATGTTAACCTCGTTAACACACAGAAGTACGTGTTAATGTTATAAAGATAGAATACTTTTTAGTTTGTTTTTATCATTAAAACAATATATATAAATATTGAGATAAAAGCTTTCAATTAGGCTCGTTTTTAATAACTAATGTTATCAGTGCTCTACTATTGATTATTGTATAATATTTCAGGTTTAAAATTTTATTTTTGTATTACTACAGAAACTTTGAAACAACTGCGGCTCCCGGAAGATTATTTTAATACAGTGCGTCCCGCGAGCAAGTTTCTTTTGTAAAATTAGCCCATGACCTGAAAACTTCTGCCTTGAGGTGTGGCAAGCCTAAAAGCTTAATCTAATCCCTTTTTACCGTTATTCCAACCAATACTAATCCATGTTGAAATTTTATTATTCTAGAAAATAGTTATTAAACCAATAACAAATACAAATTGAAAAATCATTTGAAACATATTAAGTTATTAAGATATTAAATTTATGAAAGTAGTTATAGATTTTTACAAAAGTTTGACATAGCAGATTTTGAAACTAATTATACATATTTAAAAAGTAAAAAAATATATTCAAAACCTCTGTATATTTTCAATATATAAATATAGATCACTACACTACAACCACTTTCTCGTTGATATATCTAACAATAGTAGAGTAAGAGCTGTTTAATATAAATTGAAAGACACTAATACAAATACAACAATAAAAGAGCTTTTACAACTGTTAAAGAACACGCTTGGCCCAATTAAATTCCACCCAAACAACTATCAACGTCGCAGCATGACTTTAGAACAGAGAGTGACTTTTCTATGGCGTCACTTTTCAAATAATTAACCTACTTTGAGTGGTTGCACTTTTGTACGAAGCGTTGCGTCAATTTTTCACCGGTGCCAGCAAGTCGTTTTGCACGAATTTAGAAAATTGTATGGCGTCATTTTGCGTGCTTGACATTTTCGAAGTTAAGATAAAACTAAGTTGACAAAATTTATTTGAATAAACTAAAAAACTATAGTTAAAACCAAATTCCGTTAAAATTAAAACTAGTAAAACTAAAAATCTATCATTTCTTAATGTGAAATTAATAAAAAAAAAGGAAAATAAATAGTTTTATTAAGAAGAAATATAAGCTTAGTTATGTATATTAATATATGGCAAACACTACTTTTTTATTTATATCAAAATATATATTAAGTAATCAGATAAACTAAACACATAGTTCAAAGAACTTTCAAAAGAAACATATTTTATATTTGTACCAAAACAACCTTGTCAAACAGAGTTGCCTTGTCAAACGAAATATTAATTCGTTTTAACGTAAGTTGTTTTGTTCCAGTGTGGCTACTGTAACTTTTTTAATTTGGCGAATTCCTAGGTTGTTTAAACGCAAATAATATTGACGAAATTTGCTCAGCTAAATGCCACACGTAATCAATTCATTCTGTTGCCGACTGTGGGAAGTATCTTATAAAACCTTATAAGTTTGAAATATAGGATTTTAGCGCAAAATAAGCGAACTTCGCAGTTGCGGCATCTTAGTTGTAACGTAAACATAGTATAAAAATTAAGGTATCCGCCAAACTTTGAGGCGTTTAATATACAGTCCTAATGATTTGTTTCCCGAAATCATGTTATTGTTACAAAGCTAATAGATAAAGAGTAGAGAGTAGAGACTGATACACTTTTTAACAGTAGTATACGTTTTGGTACAGGATCAGCAAACTACAGCCCCTGGACTCAAGCAAGGCTCATGACCCCTTTTTTTTACTAAAATATATATTAAAAGTACCGACTTTAAGCTTTCTCTTTAATAAATTGTAAATAAATGTTCTTTTTATGTTTTCTAGTAATCGGTGTAGCGCAATTTAGGTTTGTCTTATAACAAGACATGTTACAGATAGTACTTTTTTTAAATATTGTTGTTTAAGTTAATATAGTTTGCAAGGAAGTTTATTCTAGTAAATATTAAATTCCGTTTCATATTTAGCCGACGCCTCTTCTTGGTCGAGGTAGTACCCTATTTCAAATTAATTGCGTTTAAAAAACACATTTGAAAGTTATTTATTGAACAGTTTTTAACTTCAGACTTATTGAAAACGTTTTAAAATTTGTTTCTCCAAGCAAAAATTTTTTGTTGTTTAGTAATATTTGGAATTACTTTGTACGTTAGTTATTATTTTTTTAATTAGCACAAATTTTTTTTTGACTTTTAGTCTTTTACTAACTAATAAAACAGACGAAAAATAGTTAAATTTAACATTTTCAACAAAAAGCTAGAATAATATACCTAAATTAATGAAATAAAGCTTTTGAGTATTAATTTACGCTCCAATCATCTTTTATGAATTTAAATGTAAAATATATATGAGTGTTTATTATATAAGAGTATTTAAAAAACTATATTAATATCATGCAACTTTTTTTGTTTAAACAAAACAAAAATGGTCAGTTCTAAAATGAGTATTGATTATCAAATAAAATGCATTAACACTTGATATGTTTAAAAGAGCTTTTTTAATACCGACTATTGATTTAATAACTTATTTGAATAAGGGTTTAGTACTATTGATACTACCATTTTTTAAAATGATATAATTGAAAATCTAAACAATTTAAAAAATTAATTTTTGCATTTCGTTTATACAAATAACATATTCATTTAACTATAATTTGAAATTGAATTGATCAGTTCCAGATTTCGAGTACAAAGTAAACCTATCTACTTCTACAAATTCTTAAAAATTGATCGTCAAGCGTCAGGATTTAACTTCGATAAAAAAGTAGAATTTTAAAGCAGCTGAATTGAAATACTTTTAATTAAAACGGCTCTTTTTAATAAAATAGACAAGTTTCTGAATGAACTAAAAATGTTTTGCTTATGCAAAAATGGTCGATATTTTTTAATCTCTGATGATTTTATCAAAAACTTTAAAATTCAATATCTAATTCAAACTTCTGCTACAAGTTATTTTGATTTTCAATGAATTTGGCTGTTTGAAATATTTAATAAGTATGTTTAAAGATTAACTCTTAAATAGATCATAACTATATAAAACTCCTTAAAAAGATTACTTTAGTTATTATCAAGACTAAAGTAGTAATAGGATAAATTTGTGTTTCTATACTTAAACTTTAAAGATAATTTGTTTTTTTACTTTAAAATAGCAGTAATCTTATTTTGATAAGATAAAGACTGAATAAAATCATTAGATTAAAATTATTTATTTTCAGTCTATAGCTTCTGTATAACTTTAGCTAAGCGTAACCTGCTGACAGAATGTTCTCCAAAGAAAAAAACATTGCATGTTCTCCTAGTAGAGCAATTATCGACGAGTTATTAACACACAGGGAGCTCTCAGTTATTTTCGTTTGCGAAGAAAATTGTGAAGAAGAGTTAAACAAGTTTGTAAAGAAAATTGAAGCTTTTGCTAAACTTCATCAAAATATCACTTTTTTCATAGTAAAGTCAGGTTCTGATGTTTGTAATAATTTACAACTTGTTCACCCTAAGTCCATGCTACCAAGAGTAGTTTTTTTTAATCGTTTCAAAGATTTTAATTCGATGAGTTTTAATATAGATAATCTTAAAAAAGTACATACTGAGCTTGAGACAGCTAAAAAACTCTTCTCCTTAGAAAAAAACCAACTGGCATTTTCATCGAATTATCCTAAGATGTATTATATTTCTAGTGAAACTATAAAAAAAGTAAAAACAGCTAAAGAAGCAAACTGGTTAATTAAATGTAGAGTGACTCCTGTTATTTATCTTAGAAATTGTAAAACTGAATGGTACGACTTTTTTGTACGTCTTTCCAAAGAGTATTTTGAATTTCAGTTTATAGAGCTTGACTGTGCAAAAATCAGAAATATTAATCAGACCACAATTATTATATACTACTTTGACCAGAGTGTCACAACAAAACGCTTCAAATTTGATGAACAGAAAGATCGCGAGGAAGCTGCGTATTTTGTCAGACATCTGAAAACATTGATGCTAAAAAATTCTAAATCAGTTGAATACAATCTTGAGAGTGTAGGAACAATAAATAGTTTATTAGAAACCGAAAAACTGTTGCAAAAATTTGAAGTTTTTGTAGCTTTAGTTTATTCTGCTGAGAAAGACGGTGTTATTTACAACTCTTTTACTCAAATCAAAAGTTTGTTCGATAACGTGTTGTTTGTATCGTTGGATGTTGATAGTGCGTCCGCTGACAAAAAAAAACTTTACGCGTTGAAGCACTACGTGATAGTGTTCACCGTGAATTTGAGATCTATGTTTTGCTTAGAAACAGCAAAACATGAGTTGGTTGAATATCTAGAACTAATGATGAATGATGAATAATTTTTGTGGAATAATAATTGTGTTATGAACTATTAATTAATTTTTATATGTTGTAGTGATTTTAGTTTGTACTTTTATATGACTTTGTTCAGTATCCTCTTTGTTCTTTTTTACTCGTTATAAAGTAATAAAATCTCCAATCTTAATCAATAAGTCTATCATTATAGTTTAAAGATTTAACATAAACGTAGAATTTTGTTCAATTCATGAAATGTCTTAAGACTAATATACTACATAAAATGTTTAATACAATAAAATTTACTAACCAGTTTATAAAACTGAGAAGTAGTTGAGAGTTTAAGTAAAATTATGCATTGAAATCATAAGTGTAATGCAGGACTTTATATACAATTGAAGTAAATTGACCAGCAGTATTAAGTGTGAATGTAACTAAATTGCCAGCTTTGTTATAGTTATCAGCCTTAAAAAAAGAAGTATACATGTTTATTCATAAATAACATATATTCTGAAACCTTTAAAATAAAGTCCAATAAAACATATCATTTTCTAATAACTTAAAGCTTAAAGTGTCAAAACAAATAAAGTTTTCATAAAACTCTTAGTATTATCTTCCGTAAATATGAGATGCTTTTCAATAAATTGTCCGTTCTCCCACTGATAGCAAATTTCGCAACCATGAGGATGCCACCTTTTGGCAGCTGTTATATAGTATGGTAAGATTCTATTTGTTGTTACTCGTTATTTATTGTCGGTTTTGAATAAATAAGAAGTTGCGAAAGAACCCACATTTTTATTAATTATCTTAGAAAAAAAGTTTTTGCAGCTTAGATATTATTCAAAATAAAAAAGTTTAAACTATTTAACAAAGCTTAACAAAACCCTCGATTTGATTTTAATTGTTTGTTTAAAACAAGGACAATATTTGCTAAACAACAAAATTTATTTAATCTTGACGTTGAAGTTGCTAATATGTTTTTTTAAAACCAAGTAATATTTAAAGCTATATATTTTATCATTTATTAACTTTTTCTTTATAATATCTACAACTTAAAGTCTTATTTTATGAAAACTGCAAAGAACAAAGCAGATTTATACTTTTTTAAACTTAAAAGTACTTTTTGTAGCAGTCTAACAGATCTGTTCTGTTATAAATTGAGATAATTAGCGAAAAAAGGGGTTGTTAAGACACTATATATACGACGCATCAGCGATTACGTCACTTAATTGCCTTGTTGCATACATTAACTCAGTTTTTACGTTTTTCTTAAGTTATAGTCCTTCCTATTATAATTATTTCTTTTATTTACGTATTACTTAATTTTTAAGTGTTGTTTTTATATTTAATATTTTTCAGTTCAATCAATAAATAGTTTGTTGTTTTGTTGTATTTTCATATTTTTTTAGTACTTACTTGACCAGTCATTCGCTATATTATTGTAGATAAGTTGCGCGTATGATAAATAGTAAGGCTCTGAAAAGGATGGTCAACAAAATAACCACACGATCTGGTTCAGGCGCGTTGCCTGACCCCGTAGTAATTTAGATTACATATTGCAATCGCCAGCTCCACCTAAGAGTAGCCGCGCTAGGCGACCGTGACACTTTTATTTTAAATTTCTTTACCCAAGTTAGGCTTTATGTTTACTTAAAATTTTGCAGTTTTACGAAAATAGCTCGAGATTAAAGAAAGTTTTAAGTAAATACTTTTTTATAATTCTTTCAAAATCTAATAAAATCAAAAATAAAATCTATATTAATTTTTTCTGTAATACTATTATTTTTATACTGCAATCGGATAGATATGATAAAATGTTTAGCAACAATATCAATAGTTAATTTTTCTTTTTTTTTTAATTTTTTAAAGACAATTAATTGAAACCTAGTAAATTACACATAGCTTAAAAAAAACTATACAACCAAATTATTTTTTATTTATATAATTCAAAAAAGTTAATAATATTTTACTTAAAATTTTCATACTTTTTTTTAACTTTTTTTTGCTTGTTAGTTTTTTTTTTCACAATAATCTACATATAACTACATGAAGCTTTAATTCTATTAAATTAGAAATTTATATACGTAGAAAAATTTTCAGCATAAGACCTAAAGATCAACTTTATAAGCTCGCATAAGTTTTCTTTGGGATTTGTTCAGAAAAAAAATGATTTCGCCGCCATCTACGATTCTAATTTATATTATTTAACTATTTTCACGGATTTTTTAAAAATAAATTTTCTAAATGCAAGTTATTTTTACAAGTACCCTAAAATATATACAATATAAACTGATATATTAAAAAAATTTACAAGTTTAAACTTGTATACATAATTTAACTAGTATACTATACAATACCACAGAATAGTGCTTAAGTTTAATAACAGGAAAAAAAAACTTAAATAAAATATAAATAAATAATCAAAACTCGGAAAAGTTGTCAATTGACTCAGTAAAACAAAACTTTTTAATAACTAAGCTTCAATTAACTCAATAACTGGTCAAATCTAATAACACGAGACTATTTTTGACAGTAAAAAAATTTTGGGATAAAAAGCACTTAGCTTGAAACAAAATATAACACCTAAATGAACACTGATATTGGAGCATAAATAAATGAATTTAAAGTTTTTTAGTACAATGTTAACTCAAACGTTTTCAAACACTTCTCCGCAAACGGGGCATGTGTTGTGGTTAGCAAGCCAACGTTCAAAGCATTGCTGGCAAAATTCATGTTTGCAGTCGAGCTGCGTCAACTTCCTCCCAGCTTCAAATACTTCCATGCACACTACACGCTGTTCATCAGCCATTGACTTGTCTGCTTTAAATTTTTCGAAATTTCAGAATTCTCTCGTCGGTAAGACCCTTGTGATGTCTTTTTCTTGCAACTAATACCTGCTGTTGTAATAACTGGTGTTGTTGTTGAATGTACCTTTCTATTTGTTGAAAGTCTTTTTCTTCTTGAACAACCCTCGCCTTCTTGTCATTCAATCTTAATGAAACCGTTTCGTTTGCGTTCTGATGTACTGTAGCTTGTGCTAAATTTGTATATATTACTGCATTTCTCGGGCTTATTGCATCCATCTCAATCCAAAATTGCACACGTTCTTCTTATTCGTCCAGTTTTTCATCAACCATTTCCAAGGTATCATCGAGCGTTTTCAAATTATTTCTGATATTTTTACGCCTTTCTTCGATCTTCTTCAATAAACGTTTCTTCACATTATTTATCAGTTGTTCAAAATCATCTAAATTATAAATTTCAGTCAGTGCTTGCAGGAGTTGATTCCACTCCTGGTAAAGGTTTTGTAAAAACAGCATCTTATCCGCAAAAAAAAATCTGCAATGATTATATATTTTATTCAAACTAATAGCTACAATTTTAAACATGTTTTGAATATTATAAATATTTTACAAAAGAGAGTATTAAAAATTAATAAAACTTTACATATTTATTTTAAATCTATTACAGGTTAGAGCATATAGCTTAACAAACCGTTTGTAAAACAACAGATTCTTCTTCACTATTGCCAATATTGTCCATACTTTCTTAAGTAACTAAGACTGAGTTAAATAAGCTAAAAAAACTGTATTTCTCAAAAAATGTACAAGTCAAATAAGATATGATAAACGTTTTGCTAAGAATACTGTCAAAAAAAGATTTGAAATACTTTAATTCCATTGACTTTCTTAACAATTAGAAATACAAAAAAGACCCATACTTTAAACAAAAAATAAAATAGTAAATTAGTTTTATATAAGCCTTATAAAAACTCTATTTTTTAAGTAAACTTGATATAACAACTATTTAAAATAAAATCAACTCAAAGTATGAAAACTTATTCAGATTGAATAATAAGGTTTACATTAGATATACTTCAATAAAATAATTAAGAACTGAGACAATTAAAATGGTTTTATTTTATTTCCAAACTTAAATGCAGCTGTAATTAAATTTTCTTCAACTAATTAATATTCAAAGTAACAGTTTAAGAGCTTATAAATAAAAATGTTTTTAGTTTTTACAAGGTTTGATTGAGAAGTACTATGGTATTGTTTAAAACAAAAACTTTTTATAAATGACTGAATGATTTATATTCTTAATTTATTTTTGACTGGTACATTTGTAAATAAGATCTTGATGAGAGATTTTTTGCAGTGTTATTTTTTAACTAAATTTCTCAAGGTTTATCTAATTCAGATAAATTAGTTTATTTATGACTATTAACATAATTAAGTTCCATTATTTCTTTTTTCATTAAAACTTTTCCATTTTAGAATGATAAAACGAGTTTTACTATCCTATTCAAGGTTATGTAAGACTTGCATGTAAAATATGACTTGCTAACTATAACATAAAAGTTTAATAGATCTTATTTCATACCAAAAAATATATATTAAATTTAAATTTAAATTAAATTTTAATCGACCAATACTTAATGTTTTTTAAATATATTGAATCGTTTTTCATTGCGAAAACACTTAAAAAACTACTTTGAAATAAAATCAAAACTATTTTCGGTTACTCCAATTCTACATGTTTTTCAAAAACTTAAATGGTAGACTTTAATTTTAATACTTTATATATAAATAGTCTTTAATATTTTCATCACTTAAAGTACAACTTAACAAATATTTACAAAACAAACAACTAAAACATTACTGGAAAAAGTTATTTTTAATACAAAGAAAATGGGTGCTGGATAGCTAGCCATTTCGGTTTTGGCTGTCGGTCCTACGTACCGAGTTCACGTCTATTACTATTTCCGTCTGAATAGACGACTGATCCGTAAATCAAGTTATTAACTTTAAAAACAGTAATATTGAAAAAAAATATTTAAAGTTACCTGGTCACCAGTAGGATCTTTTATTCTTTTTCCCATCAAATAAGCTTCTCTGTCCATCTCAGAAGTTTTACCTTTGTTGAAACTAAGTTAGTAAATTTGTTAAATATTTAATTCAAATAAGTTGAAAACGACTGCTAAAATATTAGTTTAACATGATTAACAACAACTTAATCTAAAAAAACATTAACTTGAATTCATAACATTTATCATATTTCATCTTTATCAAACTTAGGTTAAGTTGTGTTTAGTAAGGTGTGTTAAGTACTGTATACTAAAGTCAAAGAAAAAAAACTACAGCTAAAATAATGAAGTATATCAAAAAATTACTAAATTTAAATTACAACATTAGTACCATATAAAACCATTTCTTACCTTAATGAATATTAAAAATCTACTAGTTAAATTGTGTTAAATATTAAATATTTGACTAAAAGAAAATAAAAACTAATTTAATATTCTTACCTCCATACATCCATTCAAGAGTTCTTTCATCAAAGTTTTGTTCAGCCATTTTGTTTTAATTATTAATTATACTGAAAAGTTTTTATGTTGTATTAAATATACAAAAAGAAAACTGCTGTTAGTTGTTTTTATGGACACTTAAATAAATATTTTTTGTAAGTTGACAGTTTTAGACTAATTTTGGTCAAAACAATTAAAAAAAAATCAGCTAAAAATTAAGTGACATCAATCTTTGAAACAATGGAATTATACTTATAGTTTTAACAAACATTTATATTTACAACATAATTCAAATAAATAATTTTCAAAAAACTTACTTACTTATTTAAGTTCACATATCAGGAAAAACATTATAAACATATAAATTATTTTAGTACAACACTGAATATGAAACAATTTCACCACAGTGCGTACTTAAATGGCTGTGCATACCTAAGAAATGCGTACTTATGCGGCAAATTAAGAACAAAAAACATTTGGTTTTTTTTTCAACATTTGTACATAATACATTTAGTCCAGAAGACGCTTAAAATTTATAATAAGTATTAACAATGCAAAATTAAGAAAACATCTTTGAGTCAATAACATTTTTCATTTCTCTCACTTTAAATATCACTCTCTCTCGTTTGCCTTCGAAATGCATGAAACCAAAGAAATATTTAATTAAAAAAGTGTTTATAATCAAAAGTTTGTTTAACAAAACCATTTGAGAGTATTAAGAATAAATGAACTTTTTAAAACCGTCAGCATAAGCGGTCAATATAAATGATAAACTTGAAAAGCAAGTAGGTGTCACACCAAAACACTTTTGTGTACATTTAATATTTCATACACGCTTGCACTAATATTGTTGAGCTTTTTTTCTTGAATCAACAGGCTTTACAATTGTAAAAGATTGTGTAAAAATGCCATTTCTATCATATAAAAAATAATACAAAACAAAATCTCAGAAAATATATTAAACTTTAAAAAATAGACGGTTGTAACAAATCTCAGTAATTCCTGATGATTTACAGCATTTGAATAATTAATTAGATTGCTTACCGATTGTGCAGCTTCAAAATGTAATTACTAAATGATGTTTTTCTGAAAACAACATTGTCAACTACTAATTTCTTTTTGTATTTATTTCAAAATTTTAAACGTTAAATTGTGTGCGTCGAAACAACGTCACGAAAAAAGAGAGAAGAGAAGTTGATTTGAGAGAACTGTTTGTTCCGGTTGATTAATAATGTTGATTTAAATAAATCAGCTATTCTTAAGCTGGGTAAATTACCTTGTTTAGGGGGTAAGTTTTCTTTATTACAAGTTATGTAAATCAATGTTTTTAATTGTTATTTTAGTTTATAAATTAATATTTAATTATAATTCTTCTAAAGTTAAATAAACTCTTTAAACTTTAGTTTTTGTTTGATTTAAAAAGCTGAAAGTTTAAAAAATCTACTATTTATACTCAAATTAAATACTAATTTTTTCATTGGGGTAAACGTGATTATAATCTTCCAAAAATATTAAAAACAAAAAAAAAAGATTAAAACCCCTGAACTAAATAAACTTAGCTTTTTTAAATGATATTTCGTAAACTCATTTCTTCGCGCTGGCTGCACTCAATTAAAATTAAGCAAATATAATTACATTACATTAACAGATTAACCTTAACATAAAAACTCAGTTAATTAGATTATTAATTATCTATATAGATATAAATTGGCTGATGTTGAGTATGAACAAAATTACAAATTTCATCAAAAAATATCCAATTAAAATTAAGCAGAATTAATTACATTAACATTAACAGAAACATTACCATAAAAACTCAGTTAATAAGATTAATTGAGTATCTTCTTTTTACAATATTTTCCTAGACATAATTATTTTTCCAAAATTAAATTCAAAGGTAGCTGTTTAATAAATAAAAGTAAAATAGCAAATGAATCTAGGATTCCGTTGCAAATAAATAATTGACGAATTTTATAAATACCATGTATTCTGAGAATTGTAATATAAAATGGCGATCATTTCTAAGTTTTAGAAAAACAAGATGATTTTCAGAATTATTTTCTTTTTCATAGATCAATTACTTTTTAAATACTGTCGTGGATTCCAATTTTTTTTTGTAAAAAAAAAATTTAACATTTTGACTTTTTAAAAATAGAAGTTGTTCTATTTTTTTTTATGTTGGTATTGTAAAAGTTTTAATCTTAAACTGCTAAGTAATTTTATCGATTTTAAACTTGAGGTTACTAACTTATACCGCTCAATTAAAACTTTAAGAAATTTAATTTCAAACTTTTGTATAAAACTCTTACAGGTGTGTATCTTTTCGACAACTTTTTCAAAAAAACCTTTGATTTTTTTCTATTTAAAAACAATTGATCTTGTTGTAATTATTTTAAAGTTTTTAAAGCTATCACAATATAATGTTAAATAACACAATTTTAGTGTCTTAACAAACACTTTTATCAAAATATCCCAGATAGTTCTAAATTAAAAAAATAAATTTTTGTCAAATGAGGAAAGTTACAATATATAATAACTATTTATTTATGTCTTTTAGATTTTTGTTTATGATAAAACAGATTTAAAGTAGCATTACAGTCTCTTTAATGTCTTTTTAATGTTTTAACGGTTTTGTAAATCAAATATATTAAATATATAACTAAAATTAAAAAATTACTAGAAGCAAAAGAAAATATTTTTACTCTAAAAAACCAGGATATTAAAATTAAACATTTGTCAACTGTCCTTTACATAATTGCTATCTTACAAATACTCGTTGCGTTGCTACTTTTTATAAAGTAGACTTGACAAGTTAGTGGACGAATATTCTTTTAAAAAACTACTATAAAAGTATGTTATAAACCTATACTTTAGTTATCACATTAACTAGGAATTCAAAGTTTAGATTTCAACCTTGAAAAAAACTGGACTTTGATCAAAATAATTAAGCTAAGTAAAAGGACTTTTGAGGATTTAAAGTAATGTTAGAACTATGAAATAATTAAACAGTTAAAAAAAAAAAGTAAACTTGCATTTAATAAACAAAAATCTAACAAAAACTTGAATTAGTTCTCTTTTGACTTAAAGGTATGTACTTGAGCTTGTTCAATCCACAACTAAAAACTAAATTTATGAAATTTACTTATACTGGTTTGTTGCACATAATTGAACATGAAAAGTTGCATCAGAATTGCTCTTTGTTCTGGTTGACTGGTTCTGTTTTCTAAAGAGTTAAGAAAAATTAAATAGCAAATGAATCTCATATTCTTTTGCAAAGTAATAACTGATACTAATTTTGGAACATCATGTATTTTGAGAATTGTTATATAAAATGGCAATCATTTGTAAGTTTTAGAAAACGAGTAGGTTTTTAAAAAGAGTTTCTTCTTTATAGATCTCAAATATTTTAAGTACTGTTGTGGATTCCAAAAATATTTAAAAATTTTTGGCTTTTTCAAGCTTGTTAAGCATCCTATACAATTATGATTTTATCTTTAACACTTTTTTTTAATTTGAGCAGACTTTCATAAACTTATTTTGTAGTCTGCCATTTTGCAGATACATAAAGCAAATTACTCCTAATTCATTTGTTTTTTTTTTGTTTTTTGTACTCATAAAACTTACTTTGTAAGTCTTAAAACAAAACGTAACCTAAATTCTAGTAAAGTTTTTTCAAACTAGTTTAATTTATCACCAAGTTGTAAAAGTATTGAAAACAGTTCTAAAAATAAAGAAACTAAAAAATAGTATTAATAAAGCTTGAGTAATAAAGCTTTAGTTCTAATGTAACTTGAGTAAAAAAGATTAACACTAACATAAAAACTCAGTTAACTAGATTTACATTAACAAATGTTGAGTAAGTAATCATACAATAATCAATTAAAATTAAGCAAAACTATTTAGATTAACATTAAAATTCAGTTAATTAGATTAACTTTATTTTTATAAAATTTTCTTAATCGTAAAACCTCATTAATATGTAAATTCAAAGGTAACTATTGATAGAAACCTGCATATTTTTAAAATATGTACTACTTTATGAGTAAAGTCCTTTTAAATATTTTTTGAACAACATTTAAACTAATTAATAGCATTTTTATTAAGCTTCATAAAACAAATTTTTAAATTTTTGAACAAAATCACAAAAATTTTGGTATTTTGGACAGTTCTTGAATGTTAAATAGCAAAATTTTGACTTTATCATATAAATTATTATTCTTTTTTAATCACAGCAAGAAAAAAAATTTTTTTAGCAAGACGTCATGTTGTAGTGCACATTTTTTTTTACTTTAAATTTAGTTTTGATCTGAAATAGACCTAAAACCTGGCGACTTTTAAAACTTGAAGAAAATTTGAAAAACTAGAGAAAACTTGCAAAAAAAAAAAATTGGTAACCACGTAACAAAATAAAAAAACCCCAACAAGATCACACCATGAATACTCTCAAACTTACACTAAAAGTCACCTCTAAAACAAAAAAGTACTTACAAAATATAATTAACAAAACCAACAACTACAACTCAAAACCTGTCTCTGACTGCCAACTTGTACAGTTTAACTTAAAAAAGTTAAAAAAAGTAATTAAATGTAAGATGAACTTAAATAAATTTATTTTAAGTAATCAGCATTTTGTTCATTTATTTCTTTACTTTCTTTAAGCAAATTATTACCTGTGGACTTGGTTTAGAACATCTTTATATAAAAATTCATTACACATACCATATTAATGAATTTTATACTGGAAGATTATTATACAATCAATCAAGCGTGAAATTTTAATTGAAATTGACTAACTGTTTGTTCATTGTACTGTATTGTTGCAGTGTATAGTAAAATTGTTAGTTGAGAAGTTTTATAATAATTTGTTATAAACAGTTTATTATTTATTTTTAAGAAAACTATATTTGAAATAGTTTATCATTTATTATCAAAAAAATTATATATATATAATTTAGTCAAAGCATTCTAGTACGACTGATGGATCAATTTTAAATAAATTATATTATAACGCTGAAAAAATAAATTCTATAAATTTATACTTCTTTTACAAGGTATAATTTTTGTATATTATATTTTGTCTTCAAAATATGATAACTCCCTTGATTTTATTTAATCTTATAATAAAATGCAAGTATTTATTAATGCTACTGAACTGATTCATAAAAAATATAAGTTTGTGAAGAATTTTTCTATTTGAAAATTAACATTACCATTCTCCGTAATCTCAAAACCACATAAAATAAATAAATAACTTGTTTTTGTTTTTAACATTAACGTTAAAAAATAGTTTTAGATGTTTCATTTTTTTATTAATGACCTCCTTTTTGGTTACAAATAATGCGCTGTAAAACAATTCTTTAATATCTTTTAAAGTTGTGGTTTTAAAGAAGTATTCTTTGAAACTATTATTTTTCTTTTTTACTAAAACTTGAATATTTAACTTTAATCTATTTTTGATTTTTTTTAGTGTGCTTTTTTTTTCGAAAAAGTTTTTAAAATTTAATATATTAAAAATAAAGTTTTAAATACTAATATACTATTTTTTAGTCTAGAATATTACTAGTGTACTCTAAGTTACTATTCATTACGTATATAGCCTGGTCTGAATCCCTGAAAAAAATAAAAACTATATATTATCGAATTACCTTGTAATGGCACGCGTCTATTATTTGATGTTCCCCTGTTTTAAAGTTGTTGATTGTTCAGTGATAATATTGAATGTCACAGAATTATTCAACCAGAACACAAGTATTTAAGACAAAGTTATAACTATTTTAGATTAGTGGTTGATAAGACCTAGAGCTTGTATGGTACTGCTAAAAGTTACTATTAGACACTTTTTAGAACTGGATGTTATTTGTTTTTGTATGTTTATTATTTAAGTATTAAAAGCTTTTATTTGGCCATACTAAACTGTTCAAAAGTTCTTTTGATATTTTATACTTCACATTATCTAAAGTTTTAAAGTATTCTATTTTTAAACTTAAGTTGTTATAAAGTTTTTTTTTTATTTAAAAGAATAATCTATATTTAGTTAATAATTTTACGTGGTTCTTTTTATTAAAGATAAATTACTAAATAGTTTTGTCTGATTTGTATTGAGTAGACTAAAATAACATCTAGTATTTATAAGTATTTTGATAAGGTAGGGTTCAATTAAAACTAGGAGAATCAATAAATTAAATGTACCACAATCCATACTCTACAAACTTGGTAAACACCTTACGAAAAATAAGTTAAAAACTGAGCAAAAAACATGAGAAAGCATTAAAACAGCTTATTTCAGACTTTTTAAAATGAAATGGGTAACTATTTTATGATTTTTTAAGCAAACTGAGTATGTGTGTAAGAATTTGAGTTGTTAAAATATTTTTTTTTTCTTTTATTACAACTGAAAATATTATTGTATTATTGGTGATTTAGAAAAATACCATCTATTTTTTTACACCTGTGATGAATAAACTATACCCTAACTTTTACTAATTATTTTTATTAATAAAGGTTGTTGCATCTTAAAAAACTTTTTCTTTATATGGTTACAACAATATACCAAATAGTGTTTGTATTACATTATCTATCAGCATCATGAATATAATTGCATTGATATATATTACTATATAAAATAAGGCTTTAATGAAATCAGATTCAATATTCTTTTATATAATTAGAATATATCATATTATTCATAACAAAAAGGTTCATATCTTGTTCTGTAAAAGCGGATTTCTCCACCATGAAATAACATTTAGTTTAAAATTTAAAATTTCTCTAAAACTTTGATATTCAAAAGTTTTTTTTTATCTTTTGCATTTAACTCTTGTACTTTTTATCTAAAAAATTTTGGTTAAAATGATGTATTACTATATTGATATTAAAAATAAAGAGTTAAGGTTGCCACTCTTTGAGTAAAAATATTCATCTGAGTTTTGGACCGTACTAAGTCATTTTAAGTTTTTTAAATTCATTCAAAACGTATTTGATTAATTTAGAAAATGTTTAAATAATTTTTTCCAAATCAATAGAAACCTAGAACTGATGAAATTTTGAACAAATAAGCTTGCTTATATTATTCTGAATAATTAAACATTACAAACTAGACTGAGTTATTCTGAGTTTTCAAAATATTTCAAACTAGAATGAGTTAGCCGATCTGTTATAATTAAAAAAAAAATTACAAAAAACTATATCTACTTTGAGAAACAGTATACTTCTGTAATCTTTTTGTTTTCTTTCATAAAAAAATACTTTTATTGATACTTATAAAATAAAATATATTGTTGATAAAATTGCTTGTATAAAAACAAAATTATTATTTAAAAAGAATGAATTAGGTACTATGATTTTATAAAGTGTCCTAATATTTAGTTATTCCAATATAAGTTTATAGTAAATATAAAATCTAAAATAATTACGCCTTTCAGTAATTTCTCCTAAGTAAAACCCATTATCTAATTACTTAAGTCATTAAGTACTTAAGTGTTAAGTAAACCAATTAAGCAAAGATTTAATCAATTTAGCTAACCACTCTATTTAAAACCAGTTAAAACTAGTATCAACTAGATGTTGTTTCATAATTTAAAAAAACTACTTGCAGGTAGCATTATTAAAAAAACATTCTTTGTAGGACCTACTTTAAAAAAAGAACTAGACTCTATTAAAGTTAATACTACAAAACGAGAAGTTTGTTAATAAAATGGTAATTAAACTATCAAACACTTAGTTGATTACTATCTATAAATCTAATTTAAACATACGAAATTGTATTTTTATAACATAACATGCTTATTAGAAAGAACAACAACAACATTTTAAATTTTACGGAATCAAGTTACTTAAAACAAATTTAAATATTTTAGACATGAATTTTTATTATTTTAAACAGATCATGATAGAGTCGCCAATAAATATATAAACTTTAGTTCTATACAAATGTAAATAAAATAAGACTTCTAACACTTGCTAAATTTTATTTTATAATTGAATTAAGACAAAGAATTTTATTTTAAAACATTTCTAAGAAAGAGAAATATTTTAAAAGAAATTATAAAAAGGCAGGAATGTTTTTTTAGGAAAATAATTGATAAAAAGATTATGTTAGGAGTGCCTCCTAAGAATTTGTTAGCTTAATATTTATATAATCTGAAAGTAGAAATACAATTAGGTAGCAACTCCTAGATAACTTATGATAAACTTAAACATATCTAAAAAATTTGAATTCATCAAGAGCAACATAATACTTTAAAAGTTTTTTATTGTTTTTTTTTATTCTTCTAACAACACTTAACCAAAGAACTCTTAACTTTAGAACATTTAATTTTTATTCTTCTAACAACCAATTTTAAGTTTGCCAGTAATTATTTTGTGATTTTGTTTTTAATTTAAAGGTTATATATAAGAATAATGATTTGCTAGTCTAATAATTTCATGAAATTGTATTTAAAAGTCAGTCTAAGATGAAAAAACGTTGAAAAAAAAATAATCTAGCAAACTTTTAAAAAGCTTTTGTTGATTGGTAGTTTTATTATAGCCTTTTCCATAACCAACGTAACCTAAACATATCGAAAATTAAATTAAAAAAAGACAAGAAATACAATTTATTATCGTTCGCTAATTCCACTATCTTAGGTCTGACAGAACTTTAAGTAAACTAGCGATGATTTTTATACTTTTCATCACGTTTTTCATACTTGTATAGTACATTGTATCACGTAACATACATAGAGATATTAGTGGTTTTTTATTAAACTTATACAAAACCAAAAAAGAGAGTTCGAAATATTTTACTTTATATATTATTTTATGTCAAAGACGGTAGTTTTAAAGACAAAATAAGAGTTAGATTTGAAGTTGCAAGGTAAAAAGTTGTGTTGGTTTACAATAAAACATTAAGAGTTAATTAATTTTTTTACCAAAACCATCAAAATAATGTACAAACCTAAAATTTAGAACTCATTTTATTTTTCAAACGAAAAAATTTGTATGAATGCGAAATAAATGAAAAAAAAAAATGTAAAACTTAAAAATTTAATTTAAACAATTATATCAAAATTAGAATATCATTTTAGCAATTTTGATTTTTTTTTAAATTAGCTTAATTTTATTTTGTATTTAAATTTAGACAAGAAATTTTAATTTAAAAAAACTAAATGGAAATAAAATTTATTTAGGAAGTTATAACAAGGCAAAAAAGTTTTTTATAGGAAATAATTGATAAAAACATTATGTTAGGAGTGCCTCCGAAGAATTTGTTGGCTTAATATTTATATAATCTAAAAGGAGAAATGCACTTAGATAGCAACTCCTAGATTACTTATAATAAGCTTAAACATGTCTCACAAATTTGAATTCATCAAGAGCAACATAATATTTTAAATATGTTTATTACTAATATTTTATTTTTATTCTTCTAACAATTTTAACCTAAGAACGACTTACCTTAAATACACTTAATTTTTGTTCTTCTAAGAACCAATTCCAGGTTTTTCCAGTTTTTTTCGCATTTTTTTTTTAATTTAAAGGTTATAAATAAGAATAACGATTTGCTAATCTTATGATTTCTTGAATTTATATTTAAAAGTTAGTCTAAGCTGTAATTCGTTGAAAAAAACTAATTAATAATTAATTATTTTGATAAATTTTTTGTATGATATCAATCAGCTATAATAACTTTTGATTTCTTATTCAATGGTACTTATTATTTTTTTTAGTAAATACTTTTTAAGTATTTGATGTTAAAATTATTTTAGTAAAAGGAATATTAGTTGTTGATTTAATCTGTGGTATTAAGTAACTTTGTAAAATAGAGTTGGAGGCGCGCAGAATTGTAAATTACTTACCGAGTAGCTTTTTGAAAAACTTAAGTTGAATCCGGCCCGCGAAAGATAAAGCTGCACGATTGCTAAATCAATTTTATAGCTTTTACTTTTTTGTCTAAAATTTTTGATTTGAATTCAATATAAGGTTTTTGGTAGATATTACGGGACATTTTAAAGTTGCATTTTTAATTAAAAATTTAAAAAAATAATGATAATTCATATTTCTACAAGATAAAATAAACAGTTGAGTATTTTTTTGTCATTGTTTTACTTTTAGTGTTATTAAATACAACATTTATAGAAAAGTTATTCTTTCAGATTAATAACTAAGCTATAAAACAACTAAATATAATAATGTCGGAAAAACACAATGATTTGTCCCTAAACAGTAGTGATGACGTCCTACCGTTTATACATAATGATGAACATATGCTTTCATTGGAAGACCAGGAAAAAATACTTTCAAAAATGTGTAATGACGACTTTATTAGACGCGAAATAGAAAGCGTTGGTTCTTTTGCGCTCACTGCATTAAACAGTTTAACACAAGACGAGCAATACAGATGCAATAGAAACGAGCAACAAAGTTGTCAGCCTGCTGTGTTTTCTTCAACAAATCAAGCTCCTAGCTATGCAGTGCAACATCAATATGAAAGTTATCCAAATTATGCAAGTGGTCAGCCTTTGTACCAAAATGTTCAGAATTTTGCATTTCAAGCGCAACAAGATGGTATACTTGATTACTCAAACTATCACACATTAACTTCTTCTTCTGACTATAATCAACAACGAAATTGTCAATCAAATACGAACAGCTGTTACCAGCCAAACAGATGTTTTGACAACCACCAGTTGAGTACTTTTTTGCAAGGTGGTATTCAGCTTAAACCGTCTTGTGCAAATAATTTCAATGTAACAACGGTTAATCCAGCTCAAGCAGACAATTTTGCACAACAGCCACGTGCATACCCCTCTATGATAGGTAAGTTTCAGTTCAAACTTTTATAAAAAAACAAGTAAAATTTTTCTTTGCATTAAATTATTATTTATTATTCATAGATCCAAACCTTGAAAAGTGTTGCTTGCAGCAGAAAGTTTTAGAAGCTTCATCCGATGCATCGATTTCAAATGATGATTTAAAATTTAAATCTGATAATTCCAACGAACAATGTAAAAAGCAGGAAATAAAACTGAAAAAAAGAAAGTTAGTCTAACTATTACTTTTTAAAAATATCAAACAAAACAACAAAAAAAAAAACAGTTTTAAAACTTTAAACTATAAGAAAGTTTAACAAATTTACTAGTTTATTTTATTAGATTTTTTTTTTTAATTAACTTAAATAGTGTAATGTATTAAAAGTTAGAAAGCTTAAGTAAAAGTTTTACATACAGACGAAGGATAAATTTAACATACGCTCAATCATCTATGTTAGAATATTTTTATGAAAGAATTAAACATCCACTGCCAGATCAAAAGGACAAACTCGGAAAATTAACTGGTCTTAGTAAAAGAGAACTAGTAGTAAGTTTTTTCTTTTATCAAGTTCATGTAATAAAAGCATTAATAAAATTTTACTTTGTTTTACTAAAAAAATAATAATTTATGATTTATAATATAAATACTAAATACTTAAACAGATTTATTTTGTAAGTTCTAATATATTTAATATTTTTCAGTCTTGGTTTCAAAATAGAATACATAAAGATAAAAGTCAAGGTATTGTAGTTGAGAAGATTAAGGGAGGTAATCATGAGGAAATATTTAAACACCTTTCAAATTATTCAAAAGAAATTAAACTCATTGAAAATAAAAGTTAGTTTGTTTGTTAGACCAATTGATTAGAAAAATAAGTAAAAGACAGTGATTAAAAAAAAGTGTTTTTTAAACATATGTTCTACCTAGATTTAAAAAATACATTAATTTTGTATTTAATTAAGTTCAATAAATTACATATACAAGAAATTACTTAATAACTTACTTTAGCAAGGGAGTCCTGTGTCATAGACAAGAAAACGAAAAAAGATAAGAAAAGGTAAATGTTTCATTTAAAAGTTTCAATGTTATAAAAATACGTAAACATATTTTTTTGACAATAAAAACTAGTTTTCAACATACAATGAAGATTAACTTTGTATTTTTATACATATATTGAAATAAAAGTGCTATTACTTATAATGAAAAACGTTTCAAAACTTAGACCCCGCACCAGCTATACTTCACATCAGTTGAAATGTTTTGAAGAACTGTACGAAAAAACTAACAGGGAAAACAGAAGACCAAACAAAAACGAATTTTTGCAGCTCGTCGAAAAAATTGGCCTGCCTGAAAATAAATGCAGAGTAAGAAATCAGTTTATTTTTAATTTAAAATAACTTGATTTAAAAGTTTTTAATTGTTATTTTATTTTTATATAGAGAGAAGTTGTTTTTAGGACACTTAGAACATCTAAGCGTATTTTATCTATTTATACTTCAATTAATTTAAAAAAAATACTAACTCTCTTTAATTTCCAATATAATGATGAAGTTGTATTTTTCTTCTCCTTTTAAAGAATTAGTTTGATATTTTTACATAAATGACTAACGAACATTTTTTTACAGTCTTGGTTCAATAACAAACGACAAGAGGAAAAGAAAAAGAAAAGAAATTAAAAGAAATGAACTTGCATGATATACACAGTATTCATTAAAACTAATTTTTTCATTTTGTCTACTACTTTACTTAGTTAGAGATTATTCGAAAACTTTATAAAAAGTTGATTAGCTTCTAGTATAAATTTAATAAATGCATGGTGAACAAACCTTTAAAATATGTCTAGTTATTTTCTATACGCATATTTTTGTTTTAATTTCATACTTTTTTATCGTTTTGTAAATGATTTCAAGATGGATACCATATAGATATTTTTTCAATTATAAATATACCTACATAACCTGTATTCATCTGTTGTTACTAATTTTATATTAAGAACTTATACTCTAAAAAAAGAAACTTCATTTCTACCTAATTTGTATATTTGTTTAAATAAACAACATATATTTTTACTCTTGATTAAATTAAAACCAATTCAGTTATTTATATCTAAGTGAGCAACTCAATCGGAATAATTTATAAAGGATGTGTGACTAACTAAATTCTGAAAACTTAGACTCGAAACTCACATTAGGATATTTCAAACTCTGACAATTTATATTCCGACATCAACTCAAATTCGGACAATTTAAATTCTGACAAGTTAATTTAAAAAAACTTAAATTCAAATATTTAAATTAGAAAACTTCAATTCCGACAACAAAATTAATAATTTTGGCAACTCGAATTTAGATAACTTAAATACGACAATTCAAGTTTCGATAACTCGAATTTTGACAATTTAAATTCGAAATTTAAAATACAATAAATCACATTTTGAAATCTGAGGGTTTAAATTTCGAAAATTTAAAACCTAGCAATTCTAATTCTACAATATAGTATGAAAAAATAAACATTGATAAGTTTCAAAACTTACAAATTTGATATAAAATGTTTGTTTTAATATTTGTTATATGAAAGTTTTGACAAAAATTTTTTCAAATTTTCTCAATGAAATGAATTTTATAAAAAATAAAACTGTTTGTTAGGGGTAAAATCATGATATAAAAATAAAATTTTATATAGAATGCATTAAAATTTTGTGACAGTTTGTAAGTTTATTTATGTTCAGTTTAATAAGAATTAATTTAAAATTAACATTCTTTATCTTTTAGTAACAGCAGTAACAACCTTTTTTCAGTGTTTTTTATAATCTTGTTTTTTATCCTAAAAACAAAAAAAAAATTATTAAATTCTAACCCTATATATTTTAAGGTTTTCGTAAACTCTTTATTATTTTATACTTTTGTTTTACTAAATAATTTTTGTTTTGAATGTAAAGCTTAGATTTTTTTTTTATTTGTATGTTGTTGCTATTGCTCCTTGATATCGCCCACTAAAAACGTTAATTGTTTAAAACTTACTTCAAGGTAAAGTGTTGAAAACCAAGCAAAAATTATTTAAATAGCAAGTTAAAAATACAAATTTTACACTTGCCCAAAAATAACTAAATTAGTCCTTTTCGAACCTTTACCCTAATGCAACTATACTAAAATAGCCAAATAAAAGAGCAGTTGCGTTTCCCCTGTGGAATACCCTGATCTATAATAAATAACCAATCATACTTGCTATATCCGAATAAAACAGGGTTGCCCTAAGGTGGCATTATCACTTACAATTAACATAAAGCTTTGAAAAACAATTCTAAGTATAGTCATTTTCACTTCTGTTCCACTAAGTTGAATATCAAATAATACAAAATAATTCAACTAATATGCAGGTTGATTATATGCAAATTTACATTTTTATGACATAGCCATAAAACTAGTAACAGTGAGTGTGTTGTAGATTTAAGTCAAGACTTTTCAGGTACAATTCCAGAATTGAACTTAATTAATAGCCATTTTGTTTGAAAAGTTTTTTATTTAAACAATGCTAATTTATTAAAAGTTTTATGTGATTAAAAGTTTTATTATTTAATTCTCATTTTAAAGTAAAGACTTTTTGTAACATTTATTTCAAAATATAGTTCATTAGTAAAAGTTTTGATTTCATTAAAAGTATTTTCTAAAGTATGATATTCTTTCTATTAATGCTAGATTGTGTATTTATGTTTTGATAGAAGTTATAACAACTATCTATCATACCAAATAACATAGAGAAGCATATAAAGTAGTATTTGGTACTATTATGATAGTATAGTTAGGTTTAAGTTAGTTATGGTTAATAATTTAAGTTATTTAGCATTTAAATAGATTAATTAACTTAAAGATATTTTTAATTATTAATTGCTAAAAAAGATTTTATTAGTTTTATAAATTTAAACAAAAGTACAGTCAAAGTTTTAAAGTAACTTTTATCAATTAGTTTTACTAATAAATATTGGGAAAATTGAAATAATTCAAAATTTAATATGTTACTTTAATTTTTTTTTGAAACTTGTCTACACTTCTAAAATATATTTGTTACTTTTTGAACTAATGAACATAAACTAAGTTTCAACTTAGAAATGCTTATTACAAATATTATTTCATATGTAATACGAAAAAGAATATATGAAAAACATTAAAGAACTGTTTTAGAATTTTAACTGTATAGTTACATTATGTTTTAATATATTAGTGGATAAAGATAAAACTTGTTCCATTTATTTTCTTTATTTGTTTATGACAACAAGAAAGCCTGGTATGTTGTTGTAAACAAGACTACAAAATCAATATGGTGAAAAAAATTCTTTTTTTATTTGAGGTTTTCATTTTATCTTTTTTGTTAAAATGTATATTCTAGACCAGACTAAAAGATATTCTAACCACTACAACAACTAAAAGGAGTTCACAGGTATTAAAATACTCACTAGTACGTTTACTTTGTTCGAAATGGACAAGTACCTATTATATAATTCTTGTTTTCACTTCGATTATAAAAATCAAAACGAAAAACATAGACTGTGTAAAAAAGTATAGTTGTAAAACATAAATATGTTTTACACCTTTAAGACGCGTATTAAACGCAGAAACAGCTGTCCCAAGCAAAAGTTTATTTTGTGTATTTTAGATATATATATATCAAAATTAAAAACAAAATAACATAAGTGAGACTTTACTAAAAAGTAATCTAATGTATTAAACATTATTTTAAACAAATACTTTTATTTAATGATCTTAATTTTACTTCTTAATCATTTACTATTTTTATTTTTGCTTATAATCTTATATGCAAACTAAACTGTTTTAAACTAATTACTGCTGTAATGTATTATATGTGTATGTGTGTTTGAGTTTACAAAGAGAAGTTTTATCATTACAAGTTTTTAATTGCGGTTTTAACTAAGTGCTGAAAAAGTTAGGATTTTTTATATTTATTAATATTGAAACATTTGAACAAAAATCTGCAAAATGTAGCCAAAACTTATTTTTAAGAAGCTCAATATACTTTGCGTCACAACATGCTTAATACACAAGATTTTTTTTTGAAGTCAACTGAAAAATTAAGCAGTCGAATCAGTATAAGCAACAGTAACTTAAAGAGTGGTTACCTATTTGCTTGTTATTTTAATAGAACAAAACTAAATTACTTACAAACAATTTGAAAGTTTTTACTTTTAAGAAAAAAGGAGCTTATTATAAATTAGCTGATTATAAATTTAAACAATAAAAAGATCAATGTTTACCTAAGCAACATTTTCCAAAACTGAAAGCTAAATAAGTTTTACAAACCTTAAGCGACCAGACAATTTTCAGTTAGTTTAAAATTATTGGCTATAAGCAATTCAAATGAGTAAATTTCAATAAAAAAAATGGTAGAGTAAACAGAGTATGATTAGTACAGAAGCATAAGGTATTATTTTGAGACATGTCTAAAAACATTTAAAAAGCTTCACTTAATAAACTATTCATAGTAAACAATCTAGTATGCGACGAAATTCTTTTTAAATAGTCTACTGTGTGTGGCGTTCAAAAAATCAGTCAACCACTTTTTAGTAGTGTATCATATGTGCTTTGATAAATATAACTAAATAAGTTAAATTAAAACAAAAATAACATGCAAGCTGCTTCATGTTAGAATCTTAATTAGTTTGCGCCTACGTACTTTCTATACAATAAGCAATAAATTTTGATTAAGTAACAGTTACTAAGTAACTCTATTATTCCACAATAGTTAAGTAGAAATAATCGAATTTAATTTAAATTGTGACTAACTTTTTGCTTGCTATTCCGGTATGTAGAAACTAAATCACTTTAAATTTTTTTTTAATTTTTGAAATTTTGAGATTAAACTATTATTACTTAAAATGAGCTAGTCAAAATATATTTTAGGCAGAAAGTGAGTACTACAAACTCGTATACCATTGTTTGAAGTTGTAATGAAACTAACATTTCATTTTAATATTTTAAAGCTCGTAAATAAATATGTAATTTTTTGTAACAATAAAAATATTTTTCATTATTCTCAAAACAAGCTTTTCCAAATTTATTTAAAAGCGGATGTTGTAAACTGTTTTACGCAGACTTCTTGACGTACTTTCAGTATTGAAAACAAAAACATTTTTTATTGTTAGGAGTTACATTTGTTTTAGTGGTTATAAAACGGAATTTGACTTGCATTTACTTGCAGTAGCAGTTTCGGCAGAGCATTCGGCAGTTATCAGTGTGCTTTAAGTTAAAATGCATTTTAAACACGTTAGATTTAAGAACTAATGTTTTTTAATGTGTGTTTGACTTTAATTCTCGTATAGAGTGATGTAATTGTATCTTTGTGTTGTTTAGTTTATGTAAATAAAATATAAGTGTTGTTTTGATTGTTGTACTAATCTACTTTACTAATCCCTATTACCCCCCTTAATAAAATCTTTATCGAGACATTGGAGACCATGTGTGGCCTGTATTTTAGGAATCTTCTATAAGGAATTAGGTGCCTTATCAGATAAAAAACGCAGCGAAAAAAAAACTTTAGTTTATTACTAAACAACTTTTTAACGAGTTTAAAATTTTGACAGTATAATTTGCGATAATACTTTACTTTGCGACATTTCACTATGATAATAGTAAGAAAAATTGTGTGAATAACTTTCTACTTTGAAACAGCAAGTCTACAATTATAATACAAGTGTGTGGTAGTGGTTTATTTAGTTTTGTTAAAAGAGAAGCTTGATGTCAAAGATTTTCTGCTGGAAGTACTATATAATTGTTGCGGTTATTTCTATGTATACTTCTATTTATGCTTTTTTAGTGCTTAGGTGCACATTTTATTTGCTAACGAGCATAATATTTCTTCTTCTTAGTGCACAATATATGTTGCAACTAACATAAGTCGCATGGGGGCGCAGTATTTCGATCGTAAAAAGCTAAATCTTTTTAGCTAAGGGCACAATATAAGTTGCAACTAACATAAGTCGCATGGGGGCGCAGTATTTCGATTATAAAAAGCACAGTCTTTTTACTCTAGTGCACAATGTTCTTTTGAAGATGTTGCAATTTACATAAGTCGTCAGAGGACGCAGTATTTTAGTTCAAAATTGCATTTTATAAGTTGCCAAGAGAGCGCAGTTATTATATTTTTCTTAGCATAGAAATGTAAAGTAAGAACCGCAATAAAATTTAGAATTACAACAGCAGAATAGTTGTTCTTAATAACGTCGGAGTTTTAGCTGATAAGACTAATTTTCCTATGTGTTTACTACTACTAGTTTATTGTTTTGATCTGCTGATTGATTGTATTAAAGTTTAGATTGTATCTGTTTTAAATTAGTATGATTCTGAAGTTTAAAAACATGTTTGAATGAGTTTTCATCTTTCTTAGTCGTTAAATGGCTTATCGTTTGCCACATTTTATTACTTGCTTCAAGTTCAAGTATAAAATTGTGTTAAAATTTTTCCTTTGAAAGAAACCAAAAATAATCTCCCCTTAAATTTAGCAGTCGTCGTTTGTTAAATAAATTGTTGCGTTTGTATCTTTTTGAACGTTGTTTGAAGCAAATAATTGATTGTCATTTAAGCACACCTAACACCTTGCTGCTGCATGTAACTTTAAAAGTTTTTTTGTTTATAAGTACGACAACAGACAAAAGATTGAATTAAGATTTTGTGTTTATTCTATGACGTCACAATCAAAATTCCTGCTGTCATTGTTTCCGAAGCCAATCGATGTGGTGTTTTGCTGATTCAACAAACCAGCTAGAAGACAGAAAGTCAAATGTTTCCTAAAAGAAATAAGACGTTGTCAATGATCCAATTGATGTTTCATAAGCCTCTATTAACCACCAGTGAAGAAAAAGCCCAAGGACGACAAGCCCGAGGACAACAAGCCCAAGGACAGCAAGCCCGAGGACGACAAGCATGAAGACAACTAAAAGAATATCATTGTTACTTTTTCCTTATGTTGTGTATTATCTTAGTTTTTGTAAATTATGTAATTTTTGAGATAATAAGTAATACAGTTTCTTTTTCTTATTTTTTTAAAACCGCACTTTTGATACTGTTAAAAAAGTTTAAAGTTAAGTAGGATTTTAAGGATTTAAATTATTTAAAACCAGGCTTTTAATACTAATTTTAAAAAAGTAATACAAGTAATGAAATGAAACTAACATTTCATTTTAATATTTTAAAGCTCGTGAATAAATATGTAATTTTTTGTAACAATAAAAATATTTTTCATTATTCTCAAAACAAGCTTTTCCAAATTTATTTAAAAGCGGATGTTGTAAACTGTTTTACGCAAACTTCGTGACAAACTTCCAGTATTGAAAACAAAAACATTTTTTATTGTTAGGAGTTACATTTGTTTTAGTGCTTATAAAACGGAATTTGACTTGCATTTACTTGCAGTAGCAGTTTCGGCAGAGCATTCGGCAGTTATCAGTGTGCTTTAAGTTAAAATGCATTTTAAACACGTTAGATTTAAGAACTAATGTTTTTTAATGTGTGTTTGACTTTAATTCTCGTATAGAGTGATGTAATTGTATCTTTGTTTTGTTTAGTTTATGTAAATAAAATATAAGTGTTGTTTTGATTGTTGTACTAATCTACTTTACTAATCATATTACCCCTTAATAAAATATCTGTAACGAGAGAAAGTACATAATATTATTATCATATACTACACATCTATAATTTTTAAACATAATAAAAAATGCAGTAATGATTTAACTATTTATCGTAAATAATCTTTTGTGCACATAAAATCTTTTCAATTAGTCTGGTTTTAAAAATTTAGCGAGCCGCTGCTTTGACAGAGTAACATATGTGCATTTAAAACCAAACTAATTATTAAATTTTAAAATAAACAAACTAAGCAAGCTGCGCTTATTGTTAAGAAGCTAGATAAGCTCGCGCCTACATGCTTATTACACAAGCAATAAACAGGAAGTTTTTATGAAGTCAGTAATTAGTTAAGCAGTCAGCTAAGTTTTAGTGATTATAATTCATAGAGTGTTTAACTATATGCTCGTTATTTTAGTAAAACGAAGTTATGTTTGAAAGTTTTTAACTGTTTAAAAAAAAATAATATAATTTTAACAATGAGGCGGTCAAAAATATTAACAATCGACAAAAAAATACGAAGCTTGTCTAAGCCACTTATTTCAAAATTGAAAATAAACACCTTTTACAAGTCTTAATTGATTACTTTAACATCAATAAATTCTAAACACAGTAACAAAGTGTTAATAATTAAACATTTAATGGTAAAAAACTTAGTGTGCACAGAAACTCTTGATAATAGCCTATTGAGCGTAGCATTTTAAAATTTACCGAGCAGAATTTTACTAATAATAGCCTACTGAGCTTTGATAGTTTCATATGTGATTTTGAAATCAAACCAAATTAGTTTAATTATTCAACTAATAATGTAAACAAGCATAATTTATTGTAGAGAAGCTTGGTAAGCTAGCGCCTACATGCTTATTACGCAAGCAATAAAAAGGAAGTTTTTATGAAGTGAACAGTCAATTAATCAGTTAAATCAGTAGAAGCAAAAATAACTGTTAAAAGCTTTAACTACAATCTTGACATTTTAGTAAAACAAAACTCAATTAATCTGAAACAATTTTTATTATTTTTATTATTTAAGATAAGATAAAGTTCTTACTTTAAATGAGCCAGCTAAAAGTTCTAACTACGAAAGAATCGGTGTTTACGCCAGCGAAATGTTTTAAAACTATAAGTTAAATAAGTTTTATAACTCTTGACCGACCTGTTTATCAAAAAACACAAAAAAGCCTTAGTATTTCAGCTGTTTATGGTAAATAACCTAGTGTGCACAAATATTCTTTATCAGTAGTCTACTGTGCGTAGCGTTTTAAAATTTAGCGAGCCGTTTTTAGTAGTGTATCACATTTGCTTTGAAAAGTAAAACTAAATAACTAAAGTTGAAACCAAACAAAGTAAGCAAGCGAGCTTATTGTTGAGAAATTTTATAAGTTTGCGCCTACATGCTTATTAACCGAGAAAAAAATGAAATGAACAATTAAATAAGCTGTTAAATAGTAAAAATAATGTTAATTTATAGAATGATTAATTACATTTTAGTGATTTTAGTACATTAAAACTAAGTTAATATGTAACAAATTTTAAATTTTTGATACTTTGAAATAAAAAATTCCAACTTAAAATTGGATTCGAAATTTTTCAACAATAAAAGGAAAATTAATGTTTACTTAAGCCAAATGTTTTAAAACTACAAGTTATATAAGCTTCACCACTCTTAACCGACTATAAAATGTTCAATGAGTTTAAATTTAATTACTTATTTTTATTTAAGCAAGTCAAATAAGTATAGCGTCGTTAGAAAAATAGATCTAGTAATCATAGAAATACAAGTACATAAGAATAAAGTATTATTGTTAGTACTTTATACCATTATCATATTAGACCAGGGTTTCCCAAACTCATTTTCTAAATCGCCCCCTTTTCAAAAATTAGAAAAATAATTGCCCCCCACGATTTTACAAAGTATTTTTTCTTTTGAGTACAAACTTTTGAGCCGAAAAAGTTGTGTTGGAAAAGTAATTTAGTCTGATTATTCTTATGCACGCACTTTTGGGCTGTGTTCAAAGTAGTTTACAGGGCTTGAGAAAATAAGTTACATTTGTTATCTTAAAAGTCCAGTAAAGTGTATTAAAATACTTAATTTTTGAAAAGCCATGTGTATTCTGTAATCAATCCTGTTTAGATATGAATTGTTTGAAACTAATGAAACTTTTAGGGTAGTGGTAGACAACTTTTGTAGTCAGCAATACATATTTACTAAAAAAATATTTTTAGTTTCAACTCGTTAAAAAAAATGTAATTGCGAGCTGCATAATTTAAAAAAATAACATATATGAAAATTAAAAAACTCCAGCAGAATTGCAATAAAATGATTTAGTATTATTGTGATCTAGGAAATACTATTGTGAACTGAAAACCAAATTGAAAGTTTATTTCAAAATATTAAATATCAAAAAACTAAATTTTGTTTATTTTGCACAAAAAGTTTTCAAAATACTAAGCGGGTCGAAATTTGACTGGATCTTAAACGCACGTTACCCATCTGAAATCTTAAATTAAACCTGACATTATAATAATCTCTCATATAACGAATTTCGGACATTTAGAAGTTAATATTAAGTAATTTATTTAAGCCGCACAAAATACTTAAATTATTTTATAAATAGGCATATTCTAAAATTACTATACCAGAAATTAAAAAACCATAAAAGAATGAACAGTTTATTTTACACAAAATAAAATAAATACTAAAACATAATTTCTGATTGAGTTTGAGGAAGTTTGACCGACTGGTTGATTATCTCACATGAAAAATGGTTTCATCAACAGCTTCAGTTAGTGCAGCAAAACTATTAATTTCAATGCTAAGATATATTATAAGCAAGTTAGTTGTAAAGTTAAAAACTTAATTTTAAACTTTTTAAACTATATGCTTTGTAGTAGAATACCATTAAATAGTATTTGATTTGGAATAACCTTTAGGAAACTAAACCTTAATTTTAACATTTTCTTTTTTCTCAATTTAAATTAAAAAAATAAAAATTTTTACAGTTATTTCTGTGAACAGAAAGTGATCGATTAAAAATGTTCGTTTAATTAGGTTAAAATTTTGTTTTGTAGCTGTAGCAGTCTAATACTGTTTAATTTTATATTTCTCTAGTTATTAGCCTATAATAACTTACGAGAAGAAAATAGTGAAAAACTAAAAGCTAGTGTTCAACTATTAAAATAAACAACACATTCTAATTGCTAAAATATTAAAAACTAAGATAGTTCAAAAAACAGTTGTAATAATAGTTTAAAATTCCTTAATATATTAATTTTTTAACAATAATAAATCAAGCTAGAAAATAAAATTGAGTTTAAGAATTATTTAAATAAAAAATTTCAAGTCATTTAAAATAGAGTCCTCAAATCTATACTTTTTTAAAACCAAAAATAAAAAAACTAACGTTATGCATTCACATGAAATCAACTAAAACATAAAACAAACATTCACTAAAAAATAGATCAATATAAGCTATTAAATATTATGTACTTTTTGTTTTATTAATACTTACTTAGTTAGTAATAGACTTTATTCAAGTTAAATTTTAAAAAGTATAAATTTGCACTTTTTTTTTTGGTAAAAATTGCGAACTCAAGAGTAATTAATATTATTAAGCATTATGCAAACCTGTTGTAGAATAAATAACTTAATAAAATTTTATTTTAAAAAGACTACTTAAATACAATACAAACAAGGTTAAATAAGAAGTATTTTAAAAGATCAAATAAAATAAAATAAACTTTAATAAAATAATGTCTGCTACTGAAGTATAATAAAATGTGAAGGATGCGGTCCATGACTGCCTGCAAGTTTTTCTAATCTAGTTCTTAATCAGTAAAATAAAGCCTCCTTTACTAAAGTCTAGATTAGATCTTTTGCTCAAGATGTTGATAACTGAACTGAAAGCTTTCTCAACAAGATAGCTAGAAGGAAAAACTATAAACAACAATCTAAGTTCCTCTCAAATGATTGGATACTTTTGCCTTAGTTTTTGTTCAGTTCAAAAGCTTTTATATCGTTCTTTTGAAAAACTTACTTTAAGTTCAAGGTCAGTTTGTAAGTCTGAGAATAATTTCTGTAAGTCGTTTACTTCAAAAAGGTCTGCCTCGAACGGATCCATATTTTTATTTATATGATAGCTTTTTTGTGTCCAATCGAAATTTTACTACTTAATATATTGAAATTGTTTAAAATTCCAGATTTTTTAGGTTATTGTTTGCCTAAATTGTCAAATTCTAGGTTATTCCAGGTTTATAGGTAAATCGACAACCCTGCATAGTTTTATTTCTTAGTCTAACTTAGTGACTTTTCAAAAAACAATTGGAAATATCATGTAGTGATAAAACTATCACCTCATGATATTTCCAATAAAATAAAAGTATACAGGGTTGCCGGTTTACCTAGAAATTTAATAATATATAACATAGATTTTTACAAACCATTTATGATCCCAAATAACATATATGTCAGGTTATAAAATGGTGAGAGGGATTCCGATCGTCTATGATCTATGTAATTGTTAAAATAAGAAAATATATGAATAAAAATATGTAATTTACTTGAAAGTAGGAGTCATAAGTACTTGATTTTTTTCTCTATATTTTACTTAAACAAAATAAACTTTTTTTGTTTAAGTTTTACCTCAGGGTCACATATTTAACAGCAAGCTAAAATTTGTAAAATAGCAATATAAAAAGTAAAACTTTTATGACAACCCAAAATTTTAAAACCGCCCCCTTTTCGCCCCCTTACTAGTTATCGCCCACCCTTTCGCCCCCTTAATAATTATCGCCCCCAAATTACTAAAATCGCCCCCAGGGGGACGATATCGCCCACTTTGGGAAACCCTGTATTAGACGCATCATTAAAAATATATAAGAAAAAGTTGTAAGTATTATACTGCTCATCGTAAATAAAATGTACACATATATTATTTTCTAATACTCTAAGGTGAGTAGCTTTTGTAAACTTAGCAAGCTGTTTCTTAAGTAGGATATCATACGTGCTTTTAAATAAAACTAAATAACTTGAATTAAAAAACAAATAAATTAAGCAACCCGACTTTATTGTCGAGAAGCTTCAATAGTTTGCACCTACGTACTTATTACACAACAAGCAGTAATTTTTGATAAAGTAATGTTTATTTAAAAGTTTTATAATTCTACAATAGTTAAGCAGAAATAAGCGAATTCAACTTATAGTGTAACTAACTTTATGCTTGTTATTTTAGTATGATAAAATCAAATCACTCTAAAAGGATTTCAAATTTTTGAACTATTAAGATTAATAGCTTCTTACTTAAACTGAATTAAAAGTTTTAAATATTAACAAAAACAATGTTTGACTAAGCCACATGTTTCAATATCTTAATTAAACAGTTTATATAATTTTTATTGATCAGTTCAAACTCAAACTAAAAATTATTGGCTTTGTTTTATTAAAGCAAGTCAAATAAATATTGTGCTTAGTAGTATATACATTCGGACTGAAAGTGAGTACTACAGAATCATAAGAAGTTATTTCAAGTACTTTATACTACTTTTATATACTACTAACTACCTATAAATTAATTTTAAGCATAATAAAACAAGCATCAGTATTCAAACAGTTCATCGTAAACAATCTACTGTGCACATTAAATATTTATTAATAGTCTACTTTTGAAATTTGGCGAGCCGCTGCTTTAGTAGAGCATCATATGTGCTTTGAAAATGAAACTAAATAAAACTAAATTTAAAAATAAACAAAGTAAGCAAAACGAGCTTATTGTTAAGAAGCTTGATAAGCTTGCGCCTACATGCTTATTAGAAAACAAGCAATAAACAGAAAGTTTTTATGAAGTCAGCAATTAATTAAGCAGTCAGATCACTTTTATCGGCTTTAACTTAAAGATTGATTAACTATATCTCGTTATTTTTATATAACTAAGCTGATTTACTCTAAAACAATTTGAAAATTTTTAATTTTTAAGACAAAAAAGTGCTATTTTAAAACGAGCTGTTCAAAAGTATTAACAATCAACAAAATATAAATAGAAGTTTGCCTAGGCCACATGCTTTAAAGTTAAAATCAAACAAATTATGCAACTCTTAATTGTAAAAACAATTTTATTTACGTTAAAACCTATCGGATTAGTCTTGTTTTAGCAAGTCAAGTCAGTAGAGTGCAAATGAAAGTTTGAATAGTCAGAATCATAAAGTATTAATTTAATTTAATTATACTACTTTATTTACTACACATCAATAAATTTCAAACATAATTAAACTGTTCATCGTAAACAATGTAGTGTCCACGGAAATTATTTTTAAGTAGTCTACTGAGCGTAGCATTTAAAAATTTAGTGAGCAACTGCTTTGATAGAATATCATATGTGCATTGAAAATCAAACTAATTTTTAAAATTTAAAACCAACAAAATAAACAAGCTGCGCTTATTGTTAAGAAGCTAGATAAGCTTGCGCCTACATGCTTATTACACAAGCAATCAACAGGAAGTTTTCATGAAGTCAATAATTAGTTAAGCAGTCAGCTAAGTTTTGGCAATTTAAACTTATAGAGCTAATAACTATATACTCATTATTAAATTTAACAAAGCTAATTAAAATTCAAACAACTTTTAAGTTTTTGTATGTTTAAGAAGAAAATGAATTAATCTAACGAGCCGGTCAAAAGTATTAACAATCAACAAAACATAGCTCAAAGTTTGCCTAAGCCACTTGTTAAAGTCAAAACTTAACAATTTTTACAATTCTTTTTAGATTAAGTAGTTTTCTAGAAGCTAAAACGTACTGAAATTTTTCTTGTTATAGCAAGTATAGTGGCGTTAAAGCGATATAAAGTTTCAGCAGAGACAGAGTATAACAAAAGTATAACATATTATTTCAGGTTCTTTATACTACTTTCATCAATTTTCATCAATTTTCAAACATTATAAAATATACATCAGTAATTAAACTGTATATTGTAAACAATCTCTTGTGCACAAAAGTTACTTTAAAGTAGTCTACTGAGCGTAGCATTTGAAAATTTAGTGCGCCGCTGCTTTGATAGAGTATCATATGTGCATTGAGTATCAACTCAAACTACTTAAGTTATTCAACAAATAAGTGAGCAAGCAGCTCTTGTTTTTAAGACGCTCAATAAGCTTTGCGCCTACATGCTTATTACCCTAGAAAAAAAAAAGAAATTTTCATGAAGTCAACAGTTAATTAAGCAGTTGAATCAGTTCAAGCAATAATGATAATTTACAGAGTGATTAACTATATTATCCTTAATTTAGTATAACAAAACTAAATTGGTCTGTAACAAGTTTCAAATTTTTTGATAGTTGCGAAAAAAATGTCACTTAAGATTGTTTTCGTAAATTGCTACGTAAAAATGGCTTCCCAAAACAATATTAAATCAATATTAACCTAATTCAGGTGTTTAAAAACTGAAAGTAAAATAAGTTTAACTACTCATAATCGATCGTGCAATTTTTAATAATTAAAAACTTATTTACTCATTTTTTTTAAGCAAGTCAAATAAGTCATGCACTGTTAAAAGTAAACATATTTTAGGCAGAAAGTGAGTTCTACAGAACCATAAAGTACTATTTTAAGTACTAAATACTACTTTCATATATTACACATCATTAAAAGTACATAATAAGAGTTGGCAGTACCTATGCTGTTCATCGTAAATAATCTAGTATGGACAGATATCCAATTTAAATAATCTAATATGAGTATCGTTAAAACATTTAGCGAGCCGCTTCTTTAGAAGTGTTTCATGTATGCTTAAAAAAAACTAAATAAATTAAATTAAAACCAAGCAAAGTAGCAAGCCGCATTTTTTGTTAAGAAGCTTTATTACCTTCCGCCTACGTACTTATTACACAATAATCAGTAAGCTTTAAATAAGTAACAATTACTAGTTAGTTAGACAATTCTACAATAGTTAAGTAGAATTAAGCGAAGTTAACTGAAAGTGTGGGTAATTTTATCGTTGTTATTTCAGTATGTAAAAACTAAATCGCTCTAAAATAGTTTTAAAATTTATCAAATTTTAAAATTAAAAAGTTCTTACTTAAAATGAGCTAGTTAAACGTTTTAAATATTAACACAAAACAATCTTTGACTAAGCCACATGTTTCAAAATCAAAATTAAAGTTTCAATAATTTTCAATTCCTTATTTATTTTTCTATAAATTTGAATTTTTAAGTATACTTTTATTTTAGAAATTTAAATAAGTGTTGCGCTGTTAAAAGTAAACATATTTTAGGCAGAGACTTAGTACTACAGAATCGTAAAGTATTTTTTTAAGTACTTAATACTACTATCATATACTACACAATAATGAATTTTAAACATAATAAGGTATGCATCAGTTATTAAACTGTTCATTGTAAACAATCTAATGTGCACATAAAATATTTATTAACAGTCTACGTTTTAAATTTGGCTAGGTGCTGTTTTGTAGAGTATCAAATGTGCTTATAAAAAAAAATAAAAATAAACAAAGTAAGTAAGACGAGCTTATTGTTGGAAAGCTTGATAAGCTTGCGCCTACATCCTTATTAAACGTTAAGCAAAAAACATGAAATTTTTATAAAGTCAACAATTTATTGAGCAGTCAGATAAGTTGCATCGATTTAGACTTGTACAATAGTTAACAATATGCTTGTTATTTAAGTATAACAAACCAAATTTACTTTGAAACAACTTAAAATTTTTAGTTGTTAAAGATAAAAAAGTACTGTTTTAAAACGAGCTGGTCAAAATTATTAACAATCAACAAAATATAAATCAAAATTTACCTAAACCACATGCTTTAAAGTTAAAATCAAACAAGATTTGCAACTCTTAATTGAAAAAACAATTTTCTTTATGTTATAACTTATCGGGTTATTCTTGTTTTAGCAAGTCAAATCAGTAGAGTGCAAATTAAAGTTTGAATAGTACAGAATCATAAAGTATTATTTCAATTAATTTATACTACTTCGTTTACTACACATCAATAAATTTTAAACATATTTAAACTGTTCATCGTAAACAATGTAGTGTGCACGGAAATTCTTTTAAGTAGTCTACTGAGCGTAGCATTTAAAAATTTAGTGAGCAACTGCTCTGATAAAGTATCATATGTGCATTGAAAATAAAACTAATTATTAAAATTTAAAACAAACAAAATAAGCAAGCTGTGCTTATTGTTAAGAAGCTAGATAAGCTTGCGCCTTCATGCTTATTACACAAGCAATAAACAGGAAGTTTTTATGAAGTCAATAATTAGTTAAGCAGTCAGCTAAGTTTTGGCAATTTAAACTTATAGAGCTAATAACTATATACTCGTTATTTAATTTAACAAAGCTAAATTAAATTAAAACAACTTTTAAGTTTTTGAATGTTTAAGAAGAAAAATTAAATAATCTAACGTGCCGGTCAAAAGTATTAACAATCAACAAAACATAGCTCAAAGTTTGCCTAAGCCACTTGTTAAGTCAAAACTTAACAATTTTTACAATTTTTTTGAGATTAAATAGTTTTCTAGAAGTTAAAACTTACTAGATTTTTCTTGTTATAGCAAGTATAGTGGCGTTAAAGCGATATAAAGTTTCGGCAGAGACTGAGTATAACAGAAGTATAAAATATTATTTCAGGTACTTATTCACTACTTTTATCAACTACATATCAACAATTTTCAAACATTATAAAATATACATCAGTAATTAAACTGTTTATTGTAAACAATCTCACATGCACAAAAGTTATTTTTAAGTAGTCTACTGAGCGTAGCATTTGGAAATTTAGTGAGCCGCTGCTTTGATAGAGTATCATATGTGCATTGAGTATCAACTCAAACTACTTAAATTATTCAACAAATAAGTGAGCAAGCAGCACTTGTTTTTAAGACGCTCAATAAGCTTTGCGCCTACATGCTTATTACCCAAGAAAAAACAAGAAATTTTCATGAAGTCAAAAGTTATTTAAGCAGATGAATCAGTTCAAGCAATAATGATAATTTACATTGTGATTAACTATTTTATTGTTATTTCAGTAAAACAAAACTAAATTGGTCTGGAACAAGTTTCAAGTTTTCGATAGCTTCGAAAAAAAATGTCACTTAAGATTTCCTTCGTAAATTGCTACGTAAAAATGGCTTCCCAAAAACAATATTAAATCAATGTTAACCTAAGTCACGTGTTTAAAAACTGAAAGTAAAATAAGTTTAACTACTCATAACCGATCGTGCAATTTTCAATAATTAAAAACTTATTTACTCATTTTTTTTAAGCAAGTCAAATAAGTCATGCACTGTTAAAAGTAAACATATTTTAGGCAGAAAGTGAGTTCTACAGAACCATAAAGTACTATTTTAAGTACTTAATACTACTTTCATATACTACATATCATTAAAAGTACATAATAAGAGTTGGCAGTACCTATGCTGTTCATCGTAAATAATCTAGTGTGGACAGATATTCAATTTAAATAATCTAATATGAGTATCGTTAAAACATTTAGCGAGCCGCTTCTTTAGAAGCGTTTCATGTATGCTAAAAAAAACTAAATAAATTAAATTAAAACCAAGCAAAGTAGCAAGCCGCATTTTTTGTTAAGAAGCTTTATTACCTTCTGCCTACGTACTTATTACACAATAATCAGTAAGCTTTAAATAAGTAACAATTACTAGTTAGTTAGACAATTCTACAAAAGTGAAGTAGAAATAAGCAAAGTTAACTTAAAGTGTGGGTAATTTTATCGTTGTTATTTCAGTATGTAAAAACTAAATCGCTCTAAAATAATTTTAAAATTTATCAAAATAAAAAATTAAAAAGTTCTTACTTAAAAGGAGCTAGTTAAAAGTTTTAAATATTAACAAAAAACAATCTTTGACTATGCCACATGTTTCTAAATCAAAATTAAACAATTTCAATAATTTTTAATTGATAATATATTTTTTCCATAAAATATAATTTTTAAGTATACTTTTATTTTAGAAATTTAAATAAGTATTGCGCTGTTAAAAGTAAACATATTCTAGGCAGAGACTTTTATTTTAAGTACTTAATACTATTATCATATTCTACACAATAACAAATTTTAAACATAATAAGATATGCATCAGTAATTAAACTGTTCATTGTAAACAATCTACTGTGCACATAAAATATTTATTAATAGTCTACCTTTTAAATTTGGCTAGGTGCTGTTTTGTAGAGTATCAAATGTGCTTTAAAAAAATAAATAAATAAAAACAAAGTAAGCAAGACGAGCTTATTGTTTGAAAGCTTGATAAGCTTGCGCATACATGCTTATTACACGTTAAGCAAAAACATTAAATTTTTATAAAGTCGACAACTTATTGAGCAGTCAGATAAGTTGCATCGATTTAAACTTGTAGAATAATCAACAATATGCTTGTTATTTAAGTATAACAAACCAAATTTACTCTGAACCAACTTAAAGTTTTTTATTTTTTAAGACAACAACTACTACTTTAAAACGAGCTCATTAAAATTGTTAACAATCAACAAAGTATAAATCAAAGTTTGGCTAAGCCACATGCTTTAAAGTTAAAATCAAACAAATTATGCAACTCTTAATTGAAAAAACATTTTTCATTATGTTAAAACTTATCAGGTTATTCTTGTTTTAGCAAGTCAAATCAGTAGAGTGCAAATAAAAATTTGAATAGTACAGAATCATAAAGCATTATTTTATTTAAGTTATACTACTTTATTTACTACACATCAATAAATTTCAAACATAATTAAACTGTTCATCGTAAACAATGTAGTGTGCACGGAAATCCAATTAAGTAGTCTAGTGAGCGTAGCATTTAAAAATTTAGTGAGCAACTGCTCTGATAAAGTATCATATGTGCATTGAAAATCAAACTAATTATTAAAATTTAAAACCAACAAAATAAGCAAGCTGCGCTTATTGTTAACCAGCTAGATAAGCTTGCGCCTACATGCTTATTACACGTTAAGCAAAAAACATGAAATTTTTATAAAGTCAACAATTTATTGAGCAGTCAGATAAGTTGCATCGATTTAGACTTGTACAATAGTTAAAAATATGCTTGTTATTTAAGTATAACAAACCAAATTTACTCTGAAACAACTTAAAATTTTTAGTTGTTTAAGATAAAAAAGTACTGTTTTAAAACGAGCTGGTCAAAATTATTAACAATCAACAAAATATAAATCAAAATTTACCTAAACCACATGCTTTAAAGTTAAAATCAAACAAGATTTGCAACTCTTAATTGAAAAAACAATTTTCTTTATGTTATAACTTATCGGGTTATTCTTGTTTTAGCAAGTCAAATCAGTAGAGTGCAAATTAAAGTTTGAATAGTACAGAATCATAAAGTATTATTTTAATTAATTTATACTACTTCGTTTACTACACATGAATAAATTTCAAACATAATTAAACTGTTCATCGTAAACAATGAAGTGTGCACGGAAAGTATTTTTAAGTAGTCTACTAAGCGTAGCATTTAAAAATTTAGTGAGCAACTGCTCTGATAAAGTATCATATGTGCATTGAAAATCAAACTAATTTTTAAAATTTAAAACAAACAAAATAAGCAAGCTGCGCTTATTGTTAAGAAGCTAGATAAGCTTGCGCCTTCATGCTTAATACACAAGCAATAAACAGGAAGTTTTATGAAGTCAATAACTAGTTAAGCAGTCAGCTAAGTTTTGGCAATTTAAACTTATAGAGTGAATAACTATATACTCGTTATTTAATTTAACAAAGCTAATTTAAGTTAAAACAGCTTTTAATTTTTTGTATGTTTAAGAAGAAAAATTAAATAATCTAACGTGCCGGTCAAAAGTATTAACAATCAACAAAACATAGCTCAAAGTTTGCCTAAGCCACTTGTTAAGTCAAAACTTAACAATTTTTACAATTCTTTTTAGATTAAGTAGTTTTCTATAAGTTAAAACGTAAAGTAATTTTTCTTGTCATAGCAAGTATAGTGGCGTTAAAACGATATATAGTTTCGGCAGAGACTATAAGTTTTAATTACATAACAGAAGTATAAAATATTATTTCAGATACTTATTCACTACTTTTATCAACTACATATCAACAATTTTAAAAATGTACATCAGTAATTAAACTGTTTATTAAAAACAACCTAGTGTGCACAAAAGTTATTTCTAAGTAGTCTACTGAGCGTAGCATTTGGAAATTTAGTGAGCCGCTGCTTTGATAGAGTATCATATGTGCATTGAGTATCAACTCAAACTACTTAAATTATTCAACAAATAAGTGAGCAAGCAGCACTTCTTTTTAAGACGCTCAATAAGCTTTGCGCCTACATGCTTATTACCTAAGAAAAAATAAGAAACTTTTTTGAAGTCAAAAGTTAATTAAGCAGTTTTATCAGTTTAAGCAATAATAATTTAAAGAATGAGTAACTATATGATCGTTGTTTTAAGATAAGAAAACTAAATTAATCCGTAACAAAATTAAAATGTTCAATAGTTTAGAATAAAAATTGCTACGTAAAAATGGCTTCCCAAAAGTTTTAATGATAAAAAATCAATTTTTACCAAACTACATGTTTAAAAACTGAAAGTAAAATAAGTTTAACTACTCGTTATTAACCATACAATTTTCAATAAGTTAAAACTTATTGGCTTAGTTTTATTTAAGCAAATTGAATATGTGAAGCATCGTTCAAAAATAGCTATATCAAACAGAGAGCGAGTACTACGAATTGAATAAAAATTGTTTTAATAACTTTATACTATTTTCATATAAGACAAATCAATAAAAAATATCATAATACAAAGTTTTAGTATATAAGCTGTTCATCGTAAATAATATACCGTAAATTGTATTCTAATACGCTAAGCTTTTGTGAATTTAGCGAGCCGCTTTATTAGTAGTGTATCATATGTGCTTTAAAAATTATACAAAACAACTCAAGTTAAAACCAAACAAAGTAAGCAAGCTGCATTTTTTGTTGAGAAGCTTTATTAGTGTGTGCCTACGTAATTATTACACAACAAGCAATAAACAGAAAGTTTTGATGAAGTAGCAATTACTCACGCTGCTCAACAGTTTATTAAGCAACTTGTAATAATAACAAGCTTCTTACTAATTTCTTACGTACATAGAGCTGATATAGTTGCACGTGTTAATGTTTTCATCCAATCATAGTTGATGAAAACGCTTAGCTATGTTCAGCATAAATACGTTGGTGTGTTGTAAGCATTTACCATTTTAAAAGTTCTGTGAAGGCGAAACAATGTAGAACCTTTATGAGTTATGTGATGAGGTTCTTTAGAGCTTTTTATGTGTTTGTTATTTAAAGTTACATTGTTAAAAGTATATTTAAACTGCTTTTTTAGTCTTTTTTTATTGTTCTCCATACAAGCATTTCCTAATCGTTAATTTACAAAGTGATAAAAACTTTAACAAAAATAAAATTAACTTAAAAACTTTAAACAGTTCATTCTTTAGTTAAACAAATCAACAAAGACTTGCTTGACACAATGAAGATATTCTTTATAGCAACTGCCCTGCTATTTTACACACAGGCAATTGAAACAAGAAGTATGTTTTAGAAGTTTCTTTTATCTAGCAATAGCCTATGGTTATTCATAATATTATTTTTTGTTTTATAGTTGAGATAATACTAACTGTTATAAACTTTTTACAAATCAGCTCACTTGTACAAGTGAATAAAAATAAATAACTGTGTAATCAGCTGAGAAAATTACTTTGTTTTCACAGTTTAAAGTGTTTAGTAACATTTTCAAAGAACAATAACGATTGAAAACAACTGTCTTTATTGTCTGAAATAAATCGGTCAACAACTTAGTTTTTCTTTAACTGTTTAAATTTCGCAAAAGAGGTTTTTAATTATAATTAATGTGCTTTTGCATATTTTCGTTGTATCAACACTAATTGTAAACCGGTTATACAATGTCTTTAAGTGAAATTAGTACTTTCAATCAGTTGAGTCATTAAGCTCTGCTTTTGATTTGTACATTTTTCATAACCTTTATTTTGGTAAAGTTTAAATTTTTGTGCTCACCATAACGCTGTACTTTTTGGTGTGTTTATTTAAAAGATTAAACATTTTTTACAGAGTGCAGCTACAACTACGTGGTAACCAATAAAACAATTCCATTTTTAAAAGCAAATGACGAATGTAATGCTATTGGAGGAGAAATAGCATCGGAAGAGCTCAAAGAAAGGTTGATTTCGAATTTATTTAAAGCTAACAAACTAAAGAATAAATTTACTATGTTATATATATCATTCTGTACTTTCTACTTTAATGATGAAAATCAATGTTCTCAACTTAAATATAAGGAGAATGATCAACTATAAATTTTAAATTTTATTAACAATTGAATTCTATTTGAATAAGATTTTATTCACTTAATAATCTCGTTTGACTAGTCTAAGCGAGCGAAACGTTGTATTGTTAATAAAATTTATAATATATAATTTATACATACTATGATTAAAAATCAGCTTTCAAAAACAAAATAACTGTAGTTGACAAATAAATCTATAAAGTACAAAGATACAAGTTTAGTTTATTTGGAAAATAAAAGATAACACTTATCGAAAATTAGTAGTAGCTTTTAAAAGATTATTAATATCAAAAAAAAAAGTTTATTGGTTAAACTTTTATGGCATGTAAATAAAAATGTTTTTTTAACCCTCAAAATACTGTGTCCAAAGACTTCGTGTACAAAAACAGTTTCGGTTATTTAGTCTGTAACAAATATATTTTGTTTTTAACTTTAGTTTGTAAAGAACATTACATTATTAGCAGAGTGTTGTTTTTGAAAATATTTCTGACACTTGCTTTGAGAAGTCCTTTGATAATAAAAGATACTCTTTTTATTACTTATGTACCAAAATTAATGTAAGTTGACTAAAACAATATTTTACCTCAAATAACTGATTAATCGTTTAGTACGCGTTCTTCAGCCCTTTTTTTTCAATAGAAAGCAATTTATAAGTAAAAGTATAAAAATGTATAAAATTTTATATAGCATAATAATAGGAGAATAACTTAAATATGTAGCATAATAATGTAGCATAATGTTAGGATGAACATATATTTATTTAGTTTAAATATAGTTTTATAATGTAAATTTTTTTTTTTTTTGTAATTATAAATAAACAAACAATCGAAACTAGACACTTGTAAAAAGTATATAGAATATTGTAACAAATTCGCCCTTTCTTAGTGCATAGTACTTAAATTTTTGATCATTTTTCTGTGTTGGCGCTTAATGTTTTGATTTTTATTGAATTGTTGTTGGTCATAAGCTATTTTTAGACTAAATTTTTATATATTGTTTATAAATTTATTTTTTTCAATGCTGTCATTATTCTATATTAAATATATTAAATATTTCTAACTCCATAGCTCTGGTATTTAATTCTACAAAAAGTAACTTGGCTTTATATATTGCTATTATTGAAGTTTATTGTCAAACGAAGGACCTAGGCATTAAAACCTAAGCCACTTAAACTAAAAGACACTAACATAAAAACAAAAAAAACAAATTACAGTGTTAAACCAAACATAAAACCCATACAAGGCACCAGGGACGTAGCTAGTTCAAAAAAGTTACGAATCTTTAAACATTTAAACATCTGAAATAACTCGTGATAACGTCCTAGCGGGAACACAGCAATTTAAACTGCCTCTAATGTTATTGAATTTAATCTGAAAAAATGCAGTTATGTTAATACATCAAAAATGGAATGTTGAGGTACGAGTGATAACTGTATACAAGGCAATTTAATTTGCTCCACACCCCCTATGACTCTTTATGTCTTGCCACTTGTGTAAACCAAGAAAACATTCATTAAACGGTAGGAATTTTTATATGTAGTTTTAAATATTGGGTACTTTCAATTGCAGCAAATTTGCAAAAAAAAAAAGTACCAAATATTTTGATGACGTCATTAACTTTACTTTGGGTAGTTTTGAAGCTTAAACTTGTAAAAAAAGAAAAATTGCTGTCTAAGCTTATGACAAATTCACTTTTTTAATTTTCTAAAATATGAAAATAATCATATCTGAAATAAAACAATAGAATAATACTAAACATTTCCCTATGTTAACAAAATTATACAAATATTTTTTGTTAACATAAAGTTACAATTTTAAATTTAAACACAAATTTAAAAAAATGATTTTTAAAAGTTTTCTTTTATAGTTTATTGATGAATTTAATTCATAAAATTTTTTGAACTAATTATACATTAGTTGTGTGCTTCAACAAAAGCTACCTTTTTAAAGTTTGAAATATAGTTAACAGGGTGGCCATCAAACCTAAATGCTTATGGTAATCTTGGAATGTTATATAAAATTCTAGAATGACTTGAAATTCTGATCACTTATTTTGTCTAGAAAAGTAAATAAGACTTGAATTTAAAAAAGTATATTAAACTTTGAAAAATTGAAAGAAGATTCAAAAAAACTTTTAGAGCCATCTTGGGTACAGGGAGGGTGTAGATTACTTTTATTACAAGTTGATGTCACTTTATGAAATTTAATCTAAACTACAAGTATCTTTATACAGATTTTTTATAGATAAGCAAATTTTTGATATAAAACATTAGAATAGGAGAGTACAGTAGGTTTTAATTGTCATCTTTTAGTATTTTTAAATATTAAAAGTAATATTTCTTTAAAATTTGAGCAGGGTTGTCAAAACACCTGGAATCCAGGAACTTGACAGTTTAAACAAAAACTGGAAAAAAACTTGAACTTTTGAAATTAAAAACTTGAAAAAATCTAGTGTTTAAAAAAAATCATCAAAAAATCTGTAATTATTAAACTACTTTTACATGTAAAATAATGAAATTTTTATAAAATATGATAACTTAAAGTCATCAATAATCTATAATAGAAAAATTTTCAAAGTCAATAGCTTAATTTGTGGTTGAATTTAAAATTTTAACTTACACAAAAAATATCAAGGTTGAAAATTATATTTCCTTAATTTTGTTTACATAGTGAAATGTTTAGTATTATTTTATTTCAGATACAATTATTTTTATATTTAGAAAAAAAAACAAAGTGAATTTATCATACGCCTAGACAGCAAATTTATTTTTTTACAAAGTTTAACCTTAATAACTACCCAAAGTAGAGTTAATGACAACATAAGAATATTGAGTACTTTTTTATTGCAAAATTGAGGCAATTAAAAGTACCCAATACTTAAAACTACTTATAAAAAGTTAAAAAGTCCTACCCTTCATAAAATAAGTTATTATCACCATTAAACTCAAAAAAACTTATACTGTTTTCAAAAACATTTAAAGTAGTCAATAGTAACAACAAGTTATGCAAATTTTTGTAACATAAAGTTGTATGATTTTGATTTTTGAAGCTACAGCTTCCTTTAGAATCAATTTTGCATTGCAGCTTTTTGACAAAATAAAGCTTTAACACCCTAAATGTTATAATTTGGATGTATTTATTTCGTTCAATTTTTTTACGACACTAAAAATGCTAAAGAGTATATATATGTCAAAATTATTTCTCAGGAGTGCAAAATTAAGCATAAATGAATACTAAAAGCTAACGCAGCAGAGTCTTTTCAAGCTGAAAAAAAAGCAAGTTTTTTCGCACATAAGTATAAGTTTCTGTAGATTTGCAGAAACCTACCAAGTTACGTCCCTGCAAGGCACAAACTGAAAAAACTTAAACTTTCACAATCAAAATATTCAAAGATTCCAAAGACAATAATCTTCAATTATACATTCTAAAACATGAAATCTTTGAAACAAGCATCTCTTGTCAAAATTCTACAGTACCTGGCTCGAAATTCTAAGAACTATCTTGAAGACCACTCTTCATCAAAAAAGAAATTTCAACACGCATTCATTTTCAACTTAAAAAAGAAATTTTCATCTTGCAGAACATTGATCTCAACAACTATTCGCCATTCATCATGTTTTCAAAGTTTCACCACGGCAAATTCAGTCAAAAAATACTTCAAACATGTGGCAGCAACAATTCACAAATCTAGATTACAAATTAACTGAGCATCCAATAATTTTAGAATCTAAAGCCACAAGCACATTAACAATAGACCGGAAAAAAATTCAAAACTAAAAAGTACTTAAAATTCATAAGGGGAAGGTATTGCTTACAAATCAAACTACCAATAAACTACATACCACATACCAAATCAATGGCTAAAAAGATTAATAAAACTAATTACTTATAAATTTTGTTGGTAAATATTTTGTTTAAATAATTCTTTTTTAACTTTAATCGAAAATGTTCAAGATTTTTGCAAGATCTAGTTCATTTGGAAGTTCGTTCCACATTTTTACCGAACGATAGAAAAAATAATTTTGCCAACCAACATTGTTGAAATTATATTTGCGAGTATACTTTCTATTATTATCTTTGAGTGAGTAAGTATTTTTATAAGGTTTGAATAAAGTTTGGGATCTAATAGTAGTTTCATTGTTAATTAGTTTATAAAAATGTAATAAGATCAAATTCAAGTCTTCTGTACTCTAAAGTTTTTATATTAAGCTTAGTTAGCCTGTCTATGTAAGACGTATATGAAATGTTGCACCGATTAAAGATTAATCTCGTAAATTTTCTTTGAACTAATTCTAGTTGGTTGATGTCGTTGAGACCATAAAGGTTTGTTGTATTCCATCTTAGGACTGATGTAAACTAGGTACAAATTTTTAAGAATTTTCTAAATCCGTAGATATAAAGCTTTCTAGAATTTGAAAAGATAAAATTGATGCAGTACGGTAAATATAGTTAATGAGATGGTTAAATTTTAAATTATATGAAATAAAAATTCCAAGGTCTTAAAACACTTCAGTTTTAGGTAAGATTACATTGTTTATTTTAAAGTCAAACGTAGGAATAGGTGTACTTCTGTAAATATTTTAAACATGACATTTGCTGGGATTTAGGTTTAATTTCCTTTCTTTTAATCAATGGTAGATTTTATCTAATTTTTTTTGTAAAACTAAGTTAGATTAGCTAAATGCTTTTGTGTCGTCTGCAAAAAGCTTAATGTTCTGAAGTTATATCATTTATATAAATTATAAATAAATGTGGACCAATAGCCCCTCCTTGAGGAACTCCACTAAAAATTGGTAAGGATTCTGAGAACGTGTTACCGATAACTACTCTTTGTGTTCTATCCTGAAGAAATTATTTAAACTATTCAACTAGATTTCTATTAATTTTTGTTGAGATAAGGTTTTAATTAACTTAAAATAAGAGACATAGTCAAATGCTTTCTAAATATCTGTACAAATTACATTGATAGATTTATTGTTAAAAAAAGATAATAACCATAAACGAAAGCAATCCAATAGTTGAATACAGGAAGTTTGTTTAGGAAGAAAAAAAAACTGTTTCGGAGAAATAAGATTATTTTAAAAAATATGATTAAGTTCTTTTAATGAAACTATATGTTCAAAAGATCTGCAAAAGCAACTAGTTAGTGAAATTGGACTGTAGTTTAATGGATTATTTATGTTTCCGTTTTTGTATATTGGTATAATATAAGATATTTTCCATTGTTTTGGTATGAAAGAAATAGCTAAAGTAAAATTAAAAATTCACGAGATTGGAAAAATGAGAGAGCAAATAGTTCGTTTTAAAAAATATGAAGTTATACTTTCTGCTGTTCTGAGTGAGTATTTTATCTTTTAAACGATTTACAGATTCATTTATTACATTATTACTAATAAAAAAATCCTGCATTTCAAGACAATTTTTATCAATACGTTTAAAATGTTCGTCTTCATAATTTTTACTAAATACTTTTTAGAATAATTTCTTAAAACCAGAGGTTTTATCAAAGTCAGAAGTTAATGGTAAACTATTTTCATTAAGTAAAAGAGGAAAGGAAGGTGATAGATTTAGCTTTGATTTTACAAAAGAGTTTTTTATTTTATTTGTATTAGGACAAAAGCTTTTTTCATGTTGAATGTCGAATTTTTTTACAGCTTTTTCGTATGCTTTTGAAACTAGCTTGTATTTTATAGTAATCTACTGATCTAACTTGCTTTTTTGTATAGCTTTTGCCTTTCTTTTAGTAGCTTTCTTAAATTAGAAGGATATGTTTTTCTTTTTTTATCTTTCTTTATCAAAGGCACAATTTTTTTAAGTGCAAGATTAATAATGCTAACAAATTTATCATAAAACTCCTGTAAATTTTCTGATTTATTGTAAATAAATTTCCAATCTATACTTGACAAACATTCGTTAATACACTAAAAATCCTCTCTGGAAAAAAATGGGTAAAGTGTCACAGTAGCTAAGTTTGTGCTCTTATTAACATTAATTCCAAATGATATAAGGTAATGGTCGTTAGTATTGAATAAGGGTAAATCCACTTAATGAAATTTAATTCTATCTAACTTCATGTAATTACAAAGCACTAAATTAAGAATACTTTATGATTTAGTTGTGTATACTGTATGTTGTCTTTATGTGTAGGTGAATCAATAGTTTAAGTTGAAAAAGTCTCTGAACAAAACTTAATAAAACTTTTATTACATTCATTAAAATTGAGCTTGGAATACTCTAATCAATATTTTGAAATTAAAGTCACCAATAAAATAAAAATAAACAATTTTTAGTGTGAACTGTTTAATTAGGTCACTCGTGTTTGATACAATTTTTATAGATTTAGAAAGATTTGGAGGGATATAAATACGTAGAAATCTTAACTTTAATCCATTGAGAATTAAATCAAAGCATATAAATTCAACACCGTCAAAAGTAAAAAATTAACTTTTAATTTCAATAATTTTTAAACAATTTTTAACAAAAGCAGCAACGCCTCCCCCCTGTTCAGTCTATCATTGCGAATAAAATTATACCCAGATGGACAAAAATTATAATTTTTAATATTAGAATTTAACGAAGTTTCAGTTAAAAAAATAAACTTTTGTTTTTTGTATAAACTCAACAAAACTTTTTTTATTTAAAATAGATATAATATTTGTATACGAAACTTTTACTAGAAAAATTTTACTAGACTTTGACCTATTGAGGAAATTTGTGCTCAAGGCTTTAATACACTTAACTTTTAAAGAACTAACAGTACTAGTATTAAGAAAATGACTACAACTACAATCAGAATTAACAGATTGACCAAATTTATTAAATGTATGTAAGTTTTCAACAAAGTTGTTACAACTAACACTAACCCCAGAGTTCTAGGGTGGTGTAACGAAAGGGCTGCTGTATTTTTTCAACCATTTGTTATATCGTATTACGTATTGAACACTCAGATTTTTTTCATCAGCTAGTTGTTGTTTTATTTTTTAATTCTTAACGCAATTTATTAATAGCCAATAGCTCTGAAGCTGTTCTATCGGGATTAATATATACTGCGATTTCTATTCCTTTGCTAATAACTTTTAGATTTCTTAATTTTAAAAATCTCTGTTTTGCTTTCAAGTTGTTGAGCTTAAATATAATTAATCTGCATCTATCCTTGATAACTTTTGCAATTCTGTACAATGAGTTGAATTCAGATTAAGTAATTTTGTCTACTGCCAAAACTTCTTGAATAGTTTTTAAATCTCTTTTCGAGTTTTCATATTTGCTGTTAGAACATTCTGATTCTGGAATATTGAAAACAATCATATTGAGTTCTTTCTTTTTTTTTTAGTTTTTCATCACTTTGAGCTTTAATTTTTTTGGTAACCAAATTCAATTTTGTACTTATATCTGTGAAAAACTCAGCTAGTTTGTTCAATTGAATTACAATAACGTAGGTCAGAAACTTTGTTTGGAACTTTCCGCATTTTGTAGAAAATTTTTGAATAAACTGAAAGATAGATGTCTGTATATCACTAATTTTTTGTTCGATTGCAGTATATTTTTTGTCAAGGCTAAGACTTTTTTCACATGTGCAATCATCACTTCTCAATTCAACCAACCTTTGTTCAAGACTCAAATTTTTCTCAGTATATACATTTTCTAATTTGCAAATATCATTTTGCAGTGGATTAAACTCCATATCCTCTTGAATTCCAAATGCTTTAAGTTTTACTTTTTTAGTTGCTTTCCAATTTTGGAATTTTCAATCAGCAATTTGATTTCATTGTCATTAGACATTTAAATTTTCTTACTTAACACAAACCTCATTCAAAAATAAATAAAAAGTAATCCTTAAAAGTAATCCTTTAATACAGGCCGAGGGTAACAAGATATTTAACAAGTAAAACAATCGGCCTTTAAATAAGTCACAAGGAAAAGTAAATTCTAAATCAGTAAAACGAAATTGATAAAACTAAAAATATCAAAAAACAAGATTGCACAAAACGGAAGTTCCTTTTAGGTTAATTTAGTCAATACCAAAGTCTCGCCAAGACAAGCTAGTAAGGTTTTATAAATTATTACTTGAGCCAGATCTAAATCATTATTCACGTTTTGTTTTTAAAGATTCTTTTGAAGTAATTAAGTGAATTTATATTAAATAATTTATTAATACAGAAAACACATACTTATCCTCCTTTGATTTTTTTTTTTTTCAAATGTCCCATTGGATGAGGTTATACAAATTTGTTTTGTAGTATTATAAAGCTTAAGAAAACTGAGTATTAGAAAAAATAGTTTTATAAAATTAATGAAAATAGCAACAAGCCACGACAGTTTGGCTTTAATAACGAGATTTATCGTCAAATAATCGGATTAGCTATGGGGTCTCCTCTTGGGCCTACTCTTGCTAATATCTTTATGGAATATTTAGAACCTAAATTGTTTGATGAATTATTATCACAAGCTCTTTACATAAGGTATATGGATGATTGTCTCGTTATTGCACAATCAGAGAAAGTTAAGGAGACTTTTTTTTAAAGCTAAACGTGTTACATGAACAAATTTTATTCACCAAGAAAATAGAAATCAATAACCAAATTAATTTTTAAAATATATTAATTACAAAAAGTAAATCTAAACTCCTTACCAGTGTGTACAGAAAGCTCTCTTTTACCGGCCAATATTTACACTTTTAGTCTATTTGTACCAAAATAAAAACCTGATTAGAACCTTATACTACCAGGTATGTATGATTTGTTCTCCTGATACGCTTCATTCTGAAACAGATAAAATTAAGGAAGTTCTAGTGAGAAATTGTTATCCAAAAGATAAAAAACGAATCATAAAATCACACGATGACAACCGTAGGAAGCCTAAATTTTTTATACCGAAGAAATTTTCTGCGGTTCTTAAACTATCATATTTGGGTAATGTATTACGTTTATTTGAGAAAAATTGCAAGAACTAACAGCTTCGACTTATAACCAAGTAGACCCTAGAATAGTATTTGTTTCAAAACCAGTTCTTAGATTGAAACTCAAAGACCTAGCATCCTACCTTGATAAATTCGACAAAAAGATCTTCGATAACACAACATCTTATTAATAACGTCGATTGTGCAAACAGCTATGATGTATCGAGATTTTAGTTTATCAATAATTGTACAAATTTGATTGATTAGATTGTATTAGAAGCAATTAGATTTATTTATTTAAAGTTTTTTTTTGATTATATTATTTATTTAAACGTGTCTTTAATTGTTTCAACCAGTTAATTTTGTGATTTAAAATGTTTATTTTTGTTTTAACTACTATTTTACATAAATCTAGAAAAAAAATTAAAAATTGGCGTTTGTTGATTGTTTTTATTTACAGCAATCACTTCAGCAATTAATCACTTCAGTAGTTTTCTTAAGTTTATTATTTTTAGTTAAAGAAAACTTTTGTTTTATTTCAAGTTTCTGCAGTAAGTCTCCGAAGAGTTGCAATAAAAATATATTAAAAATTTTATAAAAAAACATTGGATTGTTATTTAAACAAAGGAAACACTATAGTAGGCTTTTGTTTTTGACATTAAAATATAGACTAAAATTATTTTTTATTTTACAGTGAAAACGCAATAAAAGCACAGCATGTGGTCAATACTTATTTCAAAACATCATTTGATTATGGAATCTGGCTAGGAATCAGCGTCAAGAACTTGACAGAACCTGCCAACGAGACCGACAACAACTACGTCTTCTCAGACGGAACTAGTTTCAACGACACCGAATTCGTGTTTAAATGGTATGACAATGAGCCCGATTTTGGAGACTACAAGTGCACTTACATAGATACCGATGAAACGCTTATTTCTTATAAATTAGGTATTTATAGAAAACAATTCGCTCTTTGTAAAATTGATGAGGACTGTGAGGATGCGACCTCTAGATGTGAACGTTCCCGCGTAAACTTGTCGGTTTTCGCGCTTTTGATGGCTTGCACCTTCTTCAACACTTTCTTCGCGCTCGCCGGGTCTGTTTAAGCGTCTTCGTGGAAACTCTTCTTTAGAGTTTGCACCTTAAACACTTTAATGCTGTTTGAAAATTAAAAAAATAATTATCCATGAATAACATATTAGTTTTGTTAACTTTTTTTTTTCTGTTAAATTTTGCTGCTTTGAAATGATAAATATATGAAACTTAGTTTTATTAAAAATAGTAAAAATTAATCGATTCACCATATAATTCAACTGCTTTAGATAATTTTACATTAATAATTGTATTTGAAACATTTTTTGAATTTCCACTAACTACAAAATAGTAATTTTGATTCAAAAATACTTAGATTTTTAAAAAATTTTATTAAACAAAAAAACAAACCACGCTTTTTTACCTTAAGCAAAAAGAACAAAGCTTTAGGATTTTTTAACGCAGGTTTAAAAAAAATTGTGTATTGATATAATACTAACGCTTAATTAAACTAAAACATTTTTTATTTTTAGTTGCTTAATAGCTTTATGATATTATGCTGTGTTAAAATACATATGTTGTTAATTATGCGTATTGTTAGTTTTTCGTGTATTTTGTGAAAAAAAGTTTCAATAGTTCTTTACGTTAATAAACTAGAAACTCTATAGATACTTAAAACGTTTTTAAGTATGTTATTGTTATTATTATTACTGTAGTTATTAATATCATTTTTTTTATCCTTTTAATTATTATTACTATCATTATGAGTTTTGTTTAACACATGTATCAAAATTTAGTATTTATTATTATAAAACTAGATGTATAATAAGCAATAAAAAAATAAAAGTACTGTTTTTATTGATTAACTGGAAATTTTCAGGGTTAATGAAGGTATTAACTAAAATCTTTGTGAGTTTATATTTAAGAAAACATAGTTTGAGAGACTTGAATAAAATTCATAACTAAAAACCGTCCTTATTGCATTCTATAAAATGCAATTCTAGTTAACAAAAACAACTTTTAAGTGTTTTATCAACAGATTCAACACAACTTACAATGAGTTGCTCATCTTTTAAATACAAAAGCATATTGTTTCGGTAAAAGGTTCAAAATTGTAAAGTATTGTGCAAAGTTTAATATATTTTAATATATAAGAAATTTTAAGAAATTTTATATAAGAATATATAAGAAATTTAGTATATAAGAAATATTAAGAAACTGCTAGTATTTAGAATTTAAAAAAATATATTTAATGTCTGAAAAAGAACATCTAAAACAATTAAAACAAATATTTTACTAGTATCCAGTATTGTATATATTTGTTTTAAGGTTTTTTAACTTTCTTCTACCTAAAAAAAACATATATGGTTGTAGTCGTCATCAGCATTGTATTTTTTGAGAAATTCCTATTTGAAAATATTACTTTTAAGGGAAGTTTTAAATTTTAGTACAGAGATTTATACCATATTTTACAAATTATTTTATAAATTAAAAGTGATTTAAGTTACTGACAGATATTTAAAAATAACAATGACTGCCTTTTAGAATTTAAGGCATGTAATTTTATTGTTTTTTTAAAACATAAAAACTTTTAAACATGTTGAAATACAAAACCAGTATTACAATTTTGATAATAGCTGTTTTTAGGTTTATAAAAACATTTAAGTTTTATATAAAAGAAATACAAATAAAACATTCATTAACACACACAACTTCGATTGCAAAATGTATTTAGCTTAAGTTAAAAAATCAATAAACATAATTTAAAATTTAAACTAAGCTAAATAACTGCTTGTATTTATAAAAATATAGGTTTATTTTGTTATAGTTTTAACGTTGTATTGGAATATCAGTTTCACTTCTGTTCCAATAAGTTGAACATCAAATAATACAAAATAAGTCAACCAATATGCAGGTTGATTTGATGCAACGTTTACATTTTAATTACATAACTTTAAAAACTAGTAACAGTGAGTGTGTGGGGAGGTTTAAGTCAATACTTTTTTGGTGCAATTCCAGAATATAGCTTATTTATTATTAATTTTGATTATTTTTAACTTCTTTTTTTAATAATTCTACTTATTAAAAGTGTTTTGTTGATTTAAAGTTTTATTATTTAATTATCATTTTAAAGTAAACACATTTTAGAACATTTATTTCTAAAAAATAATTCATTAGTAAAAGTTTTGATTTCAATAAAAATCTTTTCTAAAGTATGATGTTTTTTCTATTAATGCTAGATTGTGTATTTATGTTTTGATAGAAATTATAACAACTAACTATCTTACCTAGTTAACATAGAGTAGCATATAAAGTAGTATTTGGTACTATTAAAATAATATATTTAGGTTTAAGTTAGTTGTGGTTAATAATTTAAGTTATATAGCATTTAAATAGATTTATTAACTTAAAAAACTTTTTAATTGTTAATCACTAAAAAATCTTTTTATTAATTTTATAAATTTAAACAATAGTACAGTCAAAGTTTTAAAGTAACTTTTATCAATTAGTTTTACTAATAAATATTCGGAAAGTTGAAATAATTCAAAATTTACTATGTTACTTTAATATTTTATGAAACTTGTCTACATTTATAAAATATATTTGTTACTTTTTGAACTAAATAACATAAACTAAGTTTCAACTTAGAAATGCTTAATGCAAGTATTATTTCATATGTTATACGAAAAACACTAATTAAAAAACATTAAAGAACTCTTTTTGCATTTTAAAGGTATAGTTACATTATGTTTTAATATATTAGTGGATAAAGATAAAACTTGTTCCTTTTTATTCCTTTATTCGTTTAGTGCAACAAGTGAGCTTGGTTTGTTTTTGTAAACAAGACTATAAAATCAATATGATGAAAATAATCTTTTTTTATCTGAGATTTTCTTTTTATCTTTTTTATTAAAATGTATATTCTAGACCAGACTAATAGATATTCTAACCACTACAACAACTAAAAGGAGTTCACAGGTATTAAAATACTCACTAGTATGTTTAGTTTGTTCGAAATGGACAAGTTACTATTCTTTAGTTCTTGTTTTCACTTTGATCATACAAATCAAAACGGAATATATTTACTGTATTATAAAGTAGGGTTGTAAAACATTTATATATTAAAATATAACATTTTAATATAAGAAAATTTATTATTAAACAAAGTATGAATTGTGTTAAACAATATTTTAAACAAATACTTTTATTTATTGGTATAATAATATTTCTTAAATATTTACTATTTTTATTTTTGCTAATAATCTTATAAGCAAACTAAACTGTTTTAAATTAATTACTGTTGTAATGTATTATATGTGTCTGCGTTTTTCAGTTTACAAAGAAAAATTTTATCATTACTAGATTTTTACTGCTGTTTTAACTAAGTGCTGAAAAAGTAAGGTTTTTTTATTATTATTAATATTAAAACTTTTGAACAATAGTCTGCAAAATGTATCCAACGATGCAATTTTTAGCAAAAAAGTACTAAAAAAAATTTTATCTTTTAAAAACTTAAACTGGTCTTTAAAATTAGCAAGTAGTAGTTAGTCTCGGTTTTTTATATCTGCACTTGTCATCATTTGGTTAAAAACAATATTTTTTTACTGATTAACTTAACAGCTGCGATCTGCGGAGTACTTTTTACTACATAATGCAGCCCGAGAGCAACCTTTTTCGGAAAAAATGGCATGTTTCTTTTGAAAGGCTAACAACTCCTTTTATAGCTCTAAAACGTATAAAATATAATTTTTAAATAACAAAATTATTCATTTCTTTTGAAAAAAATATGCCTCTTTTAAAAACTTTACATCATTCTCTGATGTTTTCTCTTAATCATTAATCGTAAAAACAAAACTATAAACAAAAATTATTAATCCTAAAAACACTACATCTTCAGTTCTTGTACTACTTCAAGCCAATACTTGTTTGAGTTTTGCTATCTTGTACTTTAACGCTTAGAGCCGACCAGAGGCTGAAACTTTATACTTTTGTTTATGAACCTTTGTTTTTATGACAATGTATTCTAATTCAGAGAGGAGATAGCAGAAAAAGCCACGCAATTTGAAGCTTTAAACAAGATTCACGATTATGTTCCAAACAACTGTAGTGTTGTAGTAGTATAAGACAACAATTCGTTGTATAGAGCATTTTTTCAAAATTAAATACACAAATATGTACAGACTTAGTAACAAGTGATAAACTTTTGCTTTGAACAACCGTTTCAGCGTCTAAACGCTTCTTTATCTAGGTTTTTTGTTTTATAAAAAAGCAAAGTTATAAGTAAAATCAAATTTAGCTTACTTCTTGTAAGCTATAAATGCACTTAATAAAATGCATCGATCACGTTTTTAGATATGCGTTTTTATTCACGCCTCTCGAACTTTCGCTACTTTTAGTTTAAACTCTTATTGCCACCGTATCGGTTAAATAAAGCTGTAATGCAGATAGTTGCTACAAAATAGTTATACTTCTTTTACTGCTTACTATACCTCTAGTTTTTAAAATTAAATCTATATCAAGTTTTAATACACTTTTATAATACATAAACTTAATTTGAGAAATTAAGAAAACCTTCAGAAATAAATTTTGTAATATATTTTTCTAATATATTATAGATTTGGCTAAGTTTTTTTTTTTTTTATTAGAATTTTAGTTCAATAATAAACAAGGTAGAATGTTATTAAAAGCTGAAATTAATTTTAGATGTATTTCAGATATGAAAAGCTTGCCATATGTAAATTTTATAATAAACTGTTATTAATTATATTAAATCTATTAGGTCATTGTATTTTTATTTGTAGTAATAAACTATTAAAATCTCAGAGCTGTTATTTATTAGAATAAAACTATCATTTCGGAAATAAAAACCGTTTTTTTTGCAAAAAAAATAATTAAACCAATGTGCGTTTAATGATTAGCAAGTATTTTTTTGTTTTTTTGTTTTATAACTTTACTTGCTGCATAAATTACAATAAGACTTATGGGGATTAAATATACTACTTTATCTAAATTGTAGTTAACATTACGAAATCTTAAAACTTGTTTTATACTTTTACTATTCTGCAATAACTCTAATGTTTTTTTTAAAGCTTAAAACAAATTAAGTTCTAATGCAACTAAAATATCACAAAAATCAAATTAGTTTAATTTTTTTTTTTCAATTTTACTTTCGTCTACTCAAAAACTGCTGGGTAAGAAGTTTGTCTCTTAACTAAAAGAAGTTTGTAACTTATCAATGTCTGATTTAAATGTATTATTTGGCAGAATAAGAATTGTCATATTTTGAATTTTTGATAGTTAAACCCTCAGATTTTGGAATTTGAATTATTGTATTTTAAATTTCGAATTTAAATTGTCAGAATTTGAGTTGTCCAAACTTTAATTGTCGTATTTAAGTTATCGAAACTCGAGTTGCCAAAATTATTAATTTTATTGTCGGAATTTAAGTTTCCTAGTTTAAACATTTGAATTTAATTTTTTTTAAATCAATTGTCAGAATTTAAATTGTCTGAATTTGAGTTGATGTCGGAATATAAATTGTCGGAGTTTGAATTGTCCTAATGTGAGTTTGAAGTTTAAGTTTTCAGAATTTAGTTAGTCACACATCCTTTATAAATCATTCCGTTTGAGTTGTTCACTTAGATATAAATAACTGAATTGGTTTTAATTTAAACAAGAGTACAAATATATATTGTTAATCAAAACAAATACACAAATCAGGTAGATATGAAGATTATTTTTTTAGAGCAAAAGTTCTAAATATAAAATTAGTTACAACAGCAGAAAACAGGTTATGTAGGTATATTTATAATTGAAAAATATCTATATGGTATCCATCTTGAAATCATTTAAAAAACGATAAAAAAGTATGTAATTAAAAAAAATATGCGTATAGAAAATAACTAGACATATTTTAAAGGTTTGTTCACCATGCATTTATTTATCTTAACACAAAAAAAAATCATACTAGAAGCTAATCAACTTGTAATAAAGTGTTCGAATAATCTCCAACTAAGTAAAGTAGTAGACAAAATGAAAAATTAGTTTTAATAGATACTGTGTATATCATGCAAGTTCATTTCTTTTTTTTTCTTTTTTTTTTCTTTTCCACTTGTCGTTTGTTATTGAACCAACACTGTAAAAAAATTTTTGTTAGTCATTTATGTAAAACTATCAAACTAATTCTTTGGAAGGAGAAGAAAAAATACAACTTTACATTATATTGAAAATTAAAGAGGGTTAGTATTTTTTTTAAATAATTGAAGTATAAATAGATAATATACGCTTAGATGTTCTAAGTATCTTAAAAACAACTTCTCTCTATCTAAAAACAACATAACAATTAATCACTTTTAAATCAAGTTATTTTATATAAAAACAAACTGATTCCTTACTCTGCATTTATTTTCAGGCAGGCCAATTTTTTCGACGAGTTGAAAAAAATCATTTTTGTTTGGTCTTCTATTTTCCCTGTTAGTTTTTTCGTACAGTTCTTCAAAAGATTTCAACTGATGTGAAGTATAGCTGGTGCGGGGTCTAAGTTTTGAAACGTTTTTCATTATAAGTAATAGCATTTTTATTTCAATATATGTTTAAACTAGTGATGTACCGGACCCGGATCCGGACTTTGTTTTTAAATTAAAATCCGGCCGGAACCGGATCCGGACTTTTTTTTCATATTAAGATCCGGCCAGATCCGGATATCAGACAAAAATGGCAACATCCGGCCGAATCCGGACCCGGATAGTGAGTCCGGTACATCATAAGTTATCACGTAAAAAGTAGAGCTTACATTTGTAGTTTCAAAATTTCATTTGTATAAAAGCTAAAAAAAACAATGAATAACTTTAAATTAAGTATAAGGAAAATTGATAGAAAGATAAAGTACATCACAGAAACAATATCTTGTAGGTAAGATTTAAATTTACTAAATAAGATCAACTTGTAAAAATCAAGGACCCTAATAGCCTTACCAATCTACAATCAATTAAGATCAAGTTCTTGAACAAAATTAACTAGAAAATCACAAAATATTTAAAACTGGATCAGCTTAAACTAATTCAAAATTTAAAAGAAAACTAGCCTGAGTTTTTCAAAAAATCTTAAAACTAGCCTAACAATTTGGTAGTAAAGTTTTTAACTTTACTACATAGGTAAAGAGTTGCTTTTCTAAAATGTTTATTTCATAGTTTAAATGTAAACAAATGTAAATTAGTCACGTGTTCAAAATGAACCAATCATGGTAGGTGTCTAATTTCAACTGACGAAAATGAATCTTTTTAATTTACAAAGGGTTTGTTTTTGAAAAAACACTTTTCTGTATGCTCTTTTTTACTTACTAGATCCGAATTGGCCGGATATCTCTTAGGATCCGGCCATAACCGGATCGGAACTTTTTTTTCAAATTAGGATCCGGCCGGATCCAAATCCGGACTTTTTTTTCAAACTAGAAACCGGCAGGAACCGGATCCGGACTTTTTTTCATATTAAGATCCGGCCCGATCCGGATATCAGAAAAAAATGGCAATATCCGGCCGGATCCGGACCCGGATAGTGAGTCCGGTACATCACTAGTTTAAACATACAAAGTTAATCTTCATTGTATGTTGAAAACTAGTTTTGATTGTCAAAAAAATATGTTTACGTGGTTTTATAACTTTGAAATTTTTAAATGTAACACTTACCTTTTCTTATTTTTTCTCGTTTTCTGGTCTACGACACAGGACTCCCTTTCTAAAATATATTATTAGGTAATTTTTTGTATATGTAATTTATTGAACTCACTTAAATACAAAATTAATGATTTTTTAAACCTAGGTAGAAAACATGTTTAAAATACACTATTGTTTTTTTAGTCGTATTTATTAAACTTATTATTTTCAATTACTATGTATAACAAACAAACTAACTTTTATTTTCGATGAGTTTAATTTCTTTTGAATAATTTGCAAGAAGGTGTTTAAATATTTCCTCATGATTACCTCCCTTAATCTTCTCAACTACAATACCTTGACTTTTATCTTTATGTATTCTATTTTGAAACCAAGACTGAAAATTATTAATATTAAATATATTAGAACTTAACAAATTAATCTGTATAGATATTTATTATTTATATTCAAAAATCATAATTTTTCTTTTTAAGTAAAACAAAGTAATCTTTTATCATTCCTTTTATTACATGAACTTGATAAAAAATTAAACTTACTACTAGTTCTCTTTTACTAAGACCAGTTAATTTTCCAAGTTTGTCCTTTTGATCAGGCAGTGGGTGTTTAATTCTTTCATAAAAATATTCTAACATAGATGATTGAGAGAATGTTAAATTTATCCTTTGTCTGTATGTAAAATTATTACTTAAGCTTTCCAAATTTTAACACATTAAATTATTTAAGTTCAAATAAAATAAACTAGTTAGTTAATTAAAATTTATATTTGTTCAAAGTTTTTTTTATCGTTTTGCTTGATATTTTTAAAAAACGGTAGTTAAACTAACTTCCTTTTTTTCTGTTTAAGTTCCTGCTCTTTATATTGTTCGTGGGAATTATCAGATTCAATTTTTAAATCATCATTTAAAATCGACGCATCGGATGAAGCTTCTAAAACTTTCTGCTTTAAGCAACACTTTTCAAGATTGGGATCTATTAATAATAAATAATAATTGATTGCAAAAAATAAATTACTTTCTTTTAGTGAAAAATCGAATTAAAACTTACCTTTCATAGAGGGGTATGCGCGTGGCAGTTGAGCAAAATTGTCTGCTTGAGCTGGATTAATCGTTGTTACGTTGAAATAATTTGCACAAGACGGTTTAAGCTGGATACCACCTTGCAAACAAGTACTCAACTGCTGGTTGTCAAAACATCTGTTTGGCTGGTAACAGCTGTTTGTTTTTGATTGACAATTATGTTGTTGATTATAGTCAGAACAAGAAGTTAATGTATGATAGTTTGAGTAATCAAGTATACCATTTTGTTGCGCTTGAAATGCACAATTCTGAACATTTTGGTACAAAGGCTGACCACTTGCACAATTTGGATAATTTTCATATTGATGTTGCACTGCGTAGCTAGGAGCTTGATTTGTTGAAGAAAACACAGCAGGCTGACAAATTTGTTGCTCGTTTTTATTGCATCTGTTGTATTGCTCGTCTTGTGTTAAACTGTTTGGTGCAGTGAGCGAAAAAGAACCAACGCTTTCTATTTCGCGTCTAATAAAGTCGTCATTACACATTTTTGAAAGTATTTTTTCTTGGTCTTCCAATGAAAGCATATGTTCATCATTATGTAGAAATGGTAAAATGTAATCACTACTGTTATGGGACAAATCGTTGTATTTTTCCGACATTGTTATATTTAGTTGTTTTATAGCTTAGTTATTAATCTGAAAGAATAACTTTTCCATAAATGTGGTATTTAATAACACTAAAAGTTAAACAATGACAAAAAAACAAAAATTACTCAATTGTTTATTTTATCTTGTAGAAATATGAATTATAACTAGTTTTTCAAATTTGGAATTAATAATACAATTTTAAAATGTCCCGTAATATCTACCTAAAACCTTTTATTGAACTTAAATCAAAAATTTTAGAAAATAAAGTAAAAGCTATAAAATTGATTTAGCAATGGTGCAGCTTTATCTTTCGCGGGCCGTATTCAACTAATTATTTTAAAAAGCTACTCGGTAAGTAATTTACAATTCTGCGCGCCTCCAACTCTATTTTACAAAGTTACTTAATACCACAGATTTAATCAACAACCAATATTCCTTTTACTGAAACAATTTTTACATCAAATAATAAAAAATATTTACGGAAAAATTGATAAGTACCATTTATTAAGAAGTCAAAAGTTATTATTGCTAATTGATAACATACAAAAAATTCATCACAATAATTAATTTATAACAAGTATTAATCATTATTTTTTTCAACGAATTACAGCTTAGACTAAATTTTAAATATAAATTCAAGAAATCATTAAATTAGCAAATCATAATTCTTATATATAACCTTTAATTAAAAAAAAATTCGAAAAAAAAACTTGAAAAACTTGGAATTGGTTCTTAATAGAATAAAAACTAAGTGTTATAAAGTAAGTGTTCTTAGGTTAAGTGTTGTTAGACGAATAAAAATAAAATATTAACAAAACATGTTTAAAATATTATGTTGCTCTCGATAAACTCAAATTTGTGAGATATGTTTAAGCTTATTATGAGTTATCTAGGAGTTGCTACCTAAGTGCATTTCTCCTTTCAGATTATATAAATATTAATCTAACAAATTCTGAGGAGGCACTCCTAAAAAACCTTTTTATCAATTACCTTTAACATAAAAAATATTACTGCCTTTTTTATAATTTCCTTTAAAACATTTTACTTCCTTTTAAATCTTTAAATAAAAAATCATATTCTAAACCTTAAATATAAAATAAAATTAAGCAAAAGTTAAAAAAATTAAACATGCTAAAGAGATATACTAATTTTTATATAAATTTGTAAGTAAAAATTTTATGTTTTTTAATAGTTTTTTTTTTCATTTATTTCATATTTTATACAAATTTTTTTGTTTGAAAAATAAAAAATGTTCTAAATTCTATGTTCGAACACTATTTTGATGGTTTTGTAACAAAATTTATTAACTCGTTATGTTTTATTGTAAACCAACACAACTTTTAACATTAAAACTTCAAATATAACTATAAGCTTATTTTGTTTTTAAAACTACAGTCTTTAAAATAAAATAACTTCTTAAGCATAACATTTTGAATTTTTTTTTTTTGGTTTTGTATAAGCCTAATAAAAAACCATTAATATCTATGTGTATGTTATGCGACAGTATATACTATACAAGTATGAAAAACGCATTTAAAAGTATAAAAATCATTGCTAATATACTTCAAAATCAGTCTGACTTAAACAAAAAAGTTTGATCCGCAAATGAAAATAAATTATATTTCTTATCTTTTTTTTTTACTTTAATTTTTGATACGTTTCGGATAAGTTGGTTGGGAAAGAGGCTTTTTATAAACTATCAATTAACAAAAGCTTTAAAAAGATTGCTAAATCATTGCTTTTTTCGACATTTTTTCAGCTTAGACTGACTTTTAAATAAAATTTCAAGAAATTATTAGATTAGCAAATCATTATTCTTATATATAACCTTTAAATTAAAATAAACGCAAAAAAAAAAACTAAAACTTAGAATTTGTTATTAAAAGAATAAAAATTAAGTGTTCTTAAGTTAAGTGTTTTTAGGTTAAGTGTTGTCAAAAGAATAAAAATAAAATATTAATAAAAAACATTTAAAGCATTATGTTGCTCTTTATGAATTCAAATTTGTGAAATATGTTTGAGCTTATGATAATTTATCTAGGAGTTGCTACCTAAGTGCATTTCTCCTTTCAGATTATACAAATGTCTAGCTCAAAATTCTTAGGAGACACTCCTAACATAATATTTTTATCAATTATTTTTAAAAAAAGACATTATAGCCTTTTTATAATTTCATTCAAAATATTTGACTTTCTTAAAAATGATTTATAATAAAATTCTTTGTCTTAATTAAATTATAAAATAAAATTTAGCAAGTGATAAAAGTCTTATTTTATTTCAATTTGTATAGAACTAAAGTTTATATATTTATTGACGACTCTATCATGATCTGTTTAAAATAATAAGAGATTATGTTTAAAATATTCAAATCTGTTTTAAGTAACTTGATTCCGTAAAATATTAAATGTTGTTGTTGTTCTTTCTAATAAGCATGTTATGTTATAATAATACATTTTCGTATGTTTAAATTAGATTTTAAATAGTAATCAACTAAGTGTTTGATAGTTTAATTAAAATTTTATTAACAAAATTCTCGTTTTGTATTATTAACTTTAATAGAGTCTAGTTCTTCTTTTAAAGTAGAACGTACAAAGAATGTTTTCTTAATAATGCTACATGCAAGTATTGTTTTTTAAATTATGAAACAATATCTAGTTGACACTAGTTTGAATTGGTTTTAAATAGAGAGGTTAGCTAAATTGATTAAGTCTTTGTTTAATTGGTTTACTTAATACTTAACTTCTTAATGACTTAATTAATAAAATAATAAGTTTTACTTATGAGAAATAACTGAAAGGCGTAACTATTTTAGATTTAATATTTGCTATAAATATATATTGGAATAACTACGTATTAGGACACTTTATAAAATCATGCTTCCTAATTCATTCTTTTTAAATAATGACTTTGTTTTTTATACAAGCAATTTTATCAACAATATATTTTATTTTATAAGTATCAATAAAACTTTTTTTTTATGAAAGGAAAGAAAATGATTAAAGAAGTATACTGTTTCTCAAAGTAGATATAGTTTTTTGTAGTTTATTTCTTAATTATAACAGGTCGGCTAACTCATTCTAGTTTGAAATATTTTGAAAACTCAGAATAACTCAGTCTAGTTTGTAATGTTTAATTATTTAGAATAATTTAAGCCAGCTTATTTGTTCAAAATTTCATAAAGTTCTAGGTTTCTATTGATTTGGAAAAATAATATTTAAACATTTTCTTAATTAATATCAAACGCTTTTTAAATGAATTTAAAAAATTTAAGATGACTTAGTACGGTCAAAAACTCAGAATAATTTATTCAAAGAGTGGCAACCTTATCTCTTTATTTTTAATATCAATAAAGTAGTACATCATTTTAATCAAATATTTTTAGTTAAAAAGTACAAGAGTTAAATGCAAAAGATAAAAAAAATAATTTTTGAATATCAACATTTTAGATAAATTTTAAATTTTAAACTAAATGTTATTTCATGGTGGAGAAATCCGCTTTTACAAAACAACATATGAACCTTTTTGTTATGAATAATATGAAATAATCTAATTATATAAATGAATATTGAATATGATTTCATTAAAGCCTTATTTTATTTAGTAATATATATCAATGAAATTATATTTATGATGCTGATAGCTAAATAAATTAATTTTCGTAAGGTGTTTCTCAAGTTTGTACAGTATAGATTGTTGTACTTTTAATTTATTGATTCTTCTGGTATTAATTAAACCCTACCTTATCAAAATACTTATAAACACTAGATGTTATTTTAGTCTACTTTATACAAATCAGACAAGACTATTAAGTAATTTATCTTTAATAAAAAGAACCACGTAAAATTATTAACTAAATATTAATTATTTTTTTATGTAACTTAGAACAAAAAAAACTTTATCACAATTTAAGTTTAAAAATAGAATACTTTAAAACTTAAAATAATGTGAAGTATAAAATATCAAAAAAACTTTTGAACAGTTTAGTATGGCCAAATAAAAGCTTTTTATACTTAAATAATAAACATACAAAAACAAATAACATTCAGTTTTAAAAAGTGTCTAATAGTAACTTTTAGCAGTACAATACAAGCTCTAGGTCTTATCAACCACTAATCCAAAATAGTTATAACAGTGTCTTAAATACTTGTGTTCTGGTTAAATAATTTTGTGACATTCAATATTATCACTGAACAATCAACAACTTTAAAACAGGGGAACATCAAATGATAGACGCGTTCCATTACAAGTTAATTCGAAAACATATAATTTTTAATTTTTTTCAGGGATTCAGACCAGCCTATATACGTAATGAATAGTAACTTAGAGTACAGTAGTAATATTCTAGACTAAGAAATAGTATATAAGTATTTAAAACTTTTTCAAAAAAAAAAGAAATCAAAAATAGATTATAGTTAAATACTCAAGTTTAAGTACAAAAGAAAAATAATAGTTTAGTAGAATACTTCTTTAAAACCAAAACTTTAAAAGATATCAAAGACTTGTTTTACAGCGCATTATTTGTAACCAAAAAGGAAGTCATCAAAAAAAAAATATGAAACATCTAAAACTCTTTTTTAACATTAAAGTTTAAAACAAAAACAAGTTATTCATTTATTTTATGTGATTTTGAGATTACGGAGAATGGTAATGTTAATTTTCAAATAGAAAAAGCCTTCACAAACTTATATTTTTTATGAATCAGTTCAGCAGCATTAATAAATACTTGCATTTTAGTATGAGATTAAATAAAATCAAAGGAGTTATCATATTTTGAAGACAAAATATAAGATACAAAAATTATACCTTGTATAAGAAGTGTAAATTTATAGAATATATTTTTTTAGGCGTTATAAAATAATTTATTTAAAATTGAACCATCAGTCGTACGAGAATGCTTCGACCACATTTTACATATTATTTTCTGAAAAAATAATAATAAACTATTTTAAACAAATTTTTATGGAACTTATCAACAACAATTTTACTTACACTGCAACAATACAGTATAATGAACAAACAGTTTGTCTGTTTCAATTTAAAAGTTTGTGCTTGATTGATTGTATAAAAATCTTCCAGTATAAAATTCACAACTATGGTATGTGTATCGAAAATGTTCAAGATTTTTATCTAAAGATGTTCTAACCTAGTCTACAGGTAATAATTTACTTACAAAAACAAGAAAAACAAAATGGATTAAATGCTGATTACTTAAAATTTGTTCTGCTCGTGTTGGTGTAACAAACATTAACCCTGACTTGCGGATTTTCTGTTTGTTATGAAACATGAACATTTCACGTGGCAATTTTAGTGCAGTCAAGCGTGACTAATAGACAAATACATTGTAATTAGTGTTGGTATATATATTGTTTTTCCTAACAAAATATATATATTCTGATTGCTTTTTCAGTATCAGCTGCATTATTGAATTGTGATTGGCAGCTTATAATTCTTTAGTAGAATTAACTTAGTTAATCTATTGTGTTTTAGATAAACTATGATATAAAGAGTTATACATTATAGTCTGACTCTTGTATTTTGTATTTGGTATTTCAAGTAGTTTAAATTTTTGGGTGTTTATAAACATATTAACTACTTGTTCAGTTTGACACCTTCCAGGTGTTTTGTTAGTAAGTATATTTTTAAATAGTGTCGCAGTATTATTTGTGTATTTTTATTTTGTATATAAATAGTACCATTTTCAACTTCCTGTCTGTTCTTATATTAAATAATTATGAGTAAAAACAACCTAAGCAGTAATAACGAGCCCCTTGTTAAGCTATCCCCCAAGCGCAAGCGGACTAGGGCCTCTGCACGTTTACAGCAGGTGCATGAGGAAAAAGGTCAGGTTGACAATACCTCTGGCGGTCAACCTGATCTCTCTGAACCTTTGGGCCATGAGGCACCAACATCCACTGCTTACATTTGCGTTTCTCAAGGGAAAAATAACCAGCCTTTCGAACATTTGAATAAACCAAAGACAACTAATTATAATTTAAACATCCCGCCCCATATAACAAAAACCTCACGCCCCCTATACTCAACACAATAAATAAAACCAGTCTTTAAGTGATGTCAGTTCTTTAGAAACAGAAGATTTAGAGATTAAAGAACTGACAAAGTTAGTAGCAAAAGCTAAGATATTAGAGAAAAAGGCTAAACTAAAAAAAGAACTTGACTCAATTTACAATAGGATAGGGGAAAATGAAACCAAACTTCAACAAAAACATAGTAGTGGCAGTCTGTTAAATAACACTTCACAAACTGAAAATTTTACAAACAGCCAAAGTTTTAAACAAAAGACACTAGAAAATTGTAAACTTTTTTCACAAATAAAAAATGTAAGGGATCCTGTCTTGGAATTAAAATTTTTTAATGACAGATGTAAAATTTATGGAATCACAGATAACAATGAAAAATTTGAAATTCTTCAGAGAATATGGCCACGCTCAGATATCATAGATTTTATAGAAACTCATGATGAAGACAGAACGTACAAAAGTCTTATAGAATTTTTACAAAGCAAAAGTAGTAAATTGCCTCGTATACTAGGCGCAAGTCCATCATGGTCGGAGCCAGTAAAATTCCAAGATTTATTTCTGTCAGCCAAACAATGGGCTAAAGCAAAAGAGGAGGATAGGGCTAAATTTTTTATGCATAAACATGCCCCAAATAACTTGAAGAAAAAGATTAAAGAGTGTTTTGGACTTGAATATGATGAATTTCTTAAACGTACAGAATTGATATGCGATATAGAAGAAGATAGAGTTTGTGAACCAGCCAAAAATTTTGCATATGAACCTCAACGTTTCAAAAACAACAGGCAGTACTTTAACAAACAGAGATGGTATGAAAATACTCCAAACAAACAGAAATATTTCCGGAATTATGAGCATAACCGTAATCAGGGGTACTCAGGAGAAGGTCCTAACCAAAATAGAAATTTTGACCAAAAATTTTATACCAACAGGCAGTATCAACAAAAAAACGAACTCCCATCTTCACATCAGTAAGAGGGCAAGAAGATGGGGACAATAAACCTCTTACTAGGTCTGTTAAATCAGCTTTAATTTATATTTAGTAATTATTTAATATGTAACAAAATGTATATTTTGTTGTTTTTAAATGACCGCCAGGGGGCGTTAGACGATTGTTTATAAAATCAACACACAATAAAACTTTAGCATTATTTGTTATTTCGCTCAGTTAAGCCATAAGACCGTGCGAGAGGCACATTAATTGATTATAAGAACTTTTTTATTATTTTCATTTTATAAGATCTTGATATTTATTTGCATTATTGTATTATATTTGCTTAGTTCAGTCATAAAATCGTGCAAGAAGCACATAACAATTTAAGACTCTGATTTAATAGTAAGACCTATTTTAGTATTTAAGATTTTAAACACTTTAAGAACATTTCTACTTGTAGAACTTTGTGTTTATTTATTGTGTTTATATTCGCAGTTTTATTCAACTGATTTATTAGCTGCTTTATTATTTCTACTTCCTAATTTTCACATTAACATCACGTTTTTAATAAACTCACTTCATTAAAGAAATTATATATATATTAAGTCTATTACATACTTATTAATTACCAAATTAAACCTGATGACTAAGGTAAATTCAGTAAAAACCTTGAGAGCTAAACGCGCTAAGCGTTTAGCACAAAAAAGGGGACTTCCCCTAATTAAAGGTAGTTCCTACCTCAGGCCCTGGAGGACTACAAATATACTTCATTATTTTAGCTGTAGTTTATTTTTTCTTTAACTTTAGTATACAGTACTTAACACACCTTACTAAACTCAACTTAACCTAAGTTTGATAAAGATGAAATATGATAAATTTTATGAATTCAATTCAATGTTTTTTTAGATTAAGTTGTTGTTAATTATGTTAAACTAGTATTTTAGCAGTGATTTTCAACTTATTTGAATTAAATATTTAACAAGTTTATTAACTTAATTTCAACAAAGGTAAAAATTCTGAGATGGACAGAGAAACTTATTTGTTGGGAAAAAGAATAAAAGATCCTACTGGTGATCAGGTATCTTTAAAAATAGTTTGCCATAATACATTTTTAAAAATTAATAATTTGATTGTAAGTTTAAATATTTTGAACTGCAATATCTAAATTTTTTAGGTCTTTGAAGTTATTTAAGACATTCCTTTTTAATAAAAGTTTAAAACTTTGCTTTATCAATTTTATTTACAGATGTTTATAAATAATAAGAGTAATAAATTTAACGATCTAAAAATAAAAGCAACAAAAATAGATACAGAAAGGATTTAGTAGTAGAAGATATTTAAAAAGTTCAAATATTTTCAGTTCACAAATTAAAATAATTCAAAACAAGTATCAACTTTCATGGAGATTTCATCGTCAAAACGGAAGAGGAAAAACGCTTTGACGAAAAGTTGATGGAAGGCTGGAGTACGAGAGAAAGGCAATAGAGGACCCTCCGTTCAAAATCAAAAAAACGGTTGAGGAGAAGGAAAGGGAACTGCTGAGCAACGCCATAAAAGTCAAACGGATGAAGGAAACCCTGATCAACTCACTGAGCAAAGATCTCGGCAGGAGTTTAAAAAAAAAGTCAAATTAAAGATCCAGATACTATTTTTAACTTAATTAGATTAATTTTGATATAAAAAGTATGGTTTTAGTATATATTATTGTTACTTAAGAATATAATTGTATAAAGCAGCTACAATTAACTCATAATTAATTTTAATAGGTCTCCAATCAGACACAAGAGCCATAAAAAGCACAAAAAATCAAGTGATTTTCTCAAAAAGGCAGAGACGAGCAGCAAAGCGAGGCGGTCCCTCAAAGAGGCTTTGATAAAGCAATTAGGTGGTGACTCTTCTTCATCTTCGAGCGAAAGCTCTTTATCCTCAGAGGACGAAAAAAGGAAGAGAAAACACAAGAAATCATCTCGCAGGGAAAACATGCACAAGAAAGAAAAGAAACACAAAAGTCCTGAAAGATCAGCAGAGAAAAAAGATAGAGAGGAGAAACACAAAATCCACTACTCTTCTGTGAGCATAAAAGCCAACAGCAAGTATGGGTTGCTACACAAGAGAGACAAGAGAGATGACTCATCTGAAGAGGAAGACTCATTCAAGAAGGTGGATCTCTCAAAGATGGAGAAGAAGAAAAATTACACAGTGCATGTGAGGACCAAGCCACAGGGGTTTGTTTTGTTGTTTTAAATAATTTTATTGCTATAACATACTATTTTTATTATTCTCATATTATTATGTTTTTCATTTTCTATATTGTTATCTACATTTTATGATTAATTTATTTTAAAAACCTTATTATTATTATTTCTATTTCTATTTTATTAGGTTCACAAAGAAATTAACCAAAGAGGAGCTTGATAAAAAGAGGAGAGAAATGATGTGTAACGGGGTGGAGAATAAGAAAACGAGGAAGAAGAACGTTGAAAAGTATAAGGAAAGGGACGATTTGATTGCGAAGAGGGAAGCAGAAGTTAGTAATACGGATGTTTTATAATTAGGTTAATGTTAAATTTTTTGTGAAAGTTATAGTGGCACTGTTTTTATTTATATTAGTATACTTTACTAAACTTAAATTAGTAGATTTAATACGTTAAGTACACTTTAATGTGTATTTTACGTTAATGAAGACATAATGTGCTCACTGACTATAGTTTTAAATTGGCTTATTACCAGTGACTTTATTAAGAGACTGTTTAAAGAATCAAGTAAACATAAAACTTAATGTAATTAAATTATTTGTCATGTAAAACATAACATGTTTACCAACACTTATGAAATATTGTATTCATCAGGTAAGGATGCGAAATTCAAGGCAAAAACATAAATATGGATCTAGTAAAAACTTCATCAATGATATGTGACTAGATTCTGTAGAAGATGTTGTTAGAAGAAAGGAAAAAAAATCAGTAAAAATACTGATAATCAAATGTAAAAAAGATAAAAATTTTCTGATTATTGGGTTTTAAGTAGACAATATATAATTGATTTTATATTTATGTGTTTTTAATGTTTTTTCAGTTTATCTAGTTTGTTCGTCAAAAATAAATTTTTTTAATTTTATCGTAAAATTTGTTCGTATTTTATAAAATTAGCGTACAATATTATAAGTGTATGTAATATTTTTTATTTTACTTTTGATAAACTTTTTTATGAAAATATACTTATGAAATTTCAACTAAATTATTTATGTACTAAATCGTTTTCACATAATAGTCATATTTTTGTACTTGTAAATGAGTGTGTTCTACTGGTTTATTAAAAAGCTTAAGTTTGCTTTTGATTTTTGCAGAACCGTAATTTTTTGAGCTAGCTCCGTCCCTACTACAAATGAGGGGCGTGTTTTGACTGGTTTCCTGTTTCCTGTGAACCCCATGAAAAAAAAGAAAAAAAAAGAAAAAAAATATTCTTAGAATATCATTAAAAACGTTGTTTATTAACTTTGTTTTGGTTATTTGATAAACTTTGAATAATGAATGTTGAATTTATAACACTGAAAGATAAAAAAGTTTCCTTAACAAAAATGCTCTTTTTTGCCAGCTGAAATAGATTTTAAATAAAATTTCAATTGTGATGTCATAATAGGCACAAGTTATAAAGTAGCATTTTCTATCTAGGAAACTTTTTACTATGATGCTCTTAGTTCCCACTAAAAATTGTTAATTAGTATAAGTAATAACTAATACAGTATTGTTTTTGAACTAGTAAGTACGATTTTACTAAAAAAATGTCCAATACAATCACTAAAATTTTATTTTACTTATTTGATTGTATATAATAATGTTGTGTGAAGTTTTTGTACTTTAAAATTTATATTTTTTGTTTATGTGTCAACCAACTGGGTTTAAACCGTGAAAAGTTCAATTTATAGAGTTTTCAAAATTATCTTTGGACCTGCCAATTTATTCTTTTATCATTTATTGCTATTTTAATATTTTTTTATTTAAGTTTTTTTATTTTTGTATATGTGTTAGCCACAAATTTTGTTCTTGATTTTTTGAATTTTAACTCAGAGAGATTTCAAAATCATTATTAGAATTCCTGCACCATCTGGCTAACATTTAGTTATAATTTAAAGATTTTTTATTTAGTTGTAAAAGTCTAAACATTTTTTGGTAATTACCTAGGATAAAGTTGCACCAATATCAAGCTGAAATTATATTGTGTTTAATATCTTTTTGAACCATGATTTTAAGCTTGTAGGCATGTATATTTGATCTAAAATTATACTTCGTTTTAAACAAACTATATAAATACATAGCTAGAATTAAATTCATTTGTTATAAACTAAAATACTTAATTGATTTTATTTTACAGTACAGTAATGTATATAAGTTATGTATCATTTGATTTGTTTCGAAATAAAAAGGAGTTAAATATTTAAGTTTTATTGGTTTATAATAAATAAGTTTTATTTATGTATTTAGAAAATATAAGTTTTAAGCCTATAATTATGGTAAAAAATAACAATATATTTAATATAAATTCAGCTTGATATTGGTGCGATATCATCCTAGTTAATTAATTACTTTTTTTAGTAAAATTTAAATATTCAAGTCTAAATTATATTAAAAAAAATTTTTATTATAAGTATAACTTTTCCGGCTCTTTTAGTTTTAATTTATCTAAGTTTAGTACAGTATATTAAATGAAATGTATAATATTTTCCCATTACTACTTATATGTTTTTTCTTATTTCTAAGCAAAAAAAAGCATTTTAAACAAAAACTTTTTCAGCTAAATATTGCGTACTTAACTGGCAGTGCATACCTAAGAAATGCGTACGTAAGCGGGAAATTAAGAACTAAAAAAATTGTGAACCCCCTTTGAAAAAAGTCTAGACACGCCGCTGCTACAAATACTATAACTTTTAATAAAAAACTTGAAATTATCTTGCATTAACCGAACTCTAAATTAGTCGGACAGAGTAAGTATAAAATAACGTGTTTAATAATGTGATGTACTTAGTTTTTCTTTAAGCATTAGGGTAAGGCTAACCTTTAGAAAATACAACAATTCTTTAACGGTAGTACCTGTTATATATATTCAGAAATTTCTGAATGATATACAAATTAAATAAATGAGCTACGCTATATTAATTGTATTTAACCAAACAAAAGCATTCAAACTAGTTATTAATAAAACAACAAAATTACCACATAAAAGCTTCGATTTATTTTAAAACAATAGAACTAATCTAAACTAAAACGTAATTGAGTAAAATAAGTTCCTTAACTGACTCAAATTTATTAAGGTGACAAAGAGTTTTATTAAAGTAAAAATTTTTTTAGAAAAGAAATTTTTTAACTTGCTTCTATGAAGCAAAGAATTTTCTTGAAATTTAAAAAAATTAACACATATGATAATAACACTACCTATTAGTATATTAGTGCAAAAGAAAAGATTGGTAGATATTTTCAGTAATAAAATTAAGCATAGACATGTTCAAGTAAACGCTTCTAAATCGTATAAACCCAGATTAGAACTCGTATTTTTAAATTTGTTCTTAAGTTTACCTGAAGTAAAAAAGAACTGTCATACAAACACTCAGGGTTTTCGTCTTTATAAATCCAGTTGTGAATGCTTTCAACCACAACATTTTTCATATGTTCATTGTCTTTTTCACTAATAGTACTGCATAAATTGCACAGACCGATTGTATCGGATTTAACATCTTTATAGTAGGTAGAATCACTTGAAAGGTCAGTTTTTCTCCATTGAAAATACTCTAGATATGCAGTATCGTTTTTATCCAGGTATTCCAGATAATCAGCTAAACCATCCATGCTTTCGAAGTCTTCCATAAAAATTACACTTTTCTCCGGAACATCATAATCTGATTTTTTAGCTCCCCAAACAATTGGAACAGCTTCCATTAGGAGTCCATTTGTGTACAGCTTCTCAGTTATGTAAACCTTGCAGTGATAACTGTTCTCCATTGACAAGTAAAACTTGTACTCTTTGAACTTTTCTTGCGGGAACCATTCATCGCTATAAAAAAAGAAACTACTATTAAAAACCTTTTTGTGCTATTAAAATATCTTAAAGTCTGAGATATTTAGAGCAAAATTTTACTTAAGCTAGCTGTTTATATTGCTACTATTTAATTAAAAAAATTTTAAATCATTTAAATCATGTTATCACAGATGTTAGTAAAATTTTAATATTTATGAGGAAAAAGAAAAGTGCTAGCAACTAAGTTAAATAAAAATACTGTTTAAGTAAAAACCATCAAACAAATAAACAAGATTAATAATTATTTTTAGATTTGTTCCAGTTTTACTTGAAATTAAAAAAGAACTTTTACCTGAAGCACTTTCCCTCCCTGTCAAACCTATCTCCAACTTTGTTTTTTTTTCAGCAGATGACTGATCTTCATTCTCTGTGGCTCCCGGCACTGAATCCCCGCAGTTTGAGGCGACCCACAACAGGAGTTTCTTCTTTTTCTCAAGAACTTGGCTGATTCCGAAGTCTGGGCTTTCTCTGTATTTCTCCTTAAACTTCTCTTAACTCGTTTGCCATGCTCGAGTACGGGGAATAAACGTTTGAGTTTTTTCTAAAGTTTAATTAAAGTTGATATTAGACTTGAAGATGAAAATTTACGAAATAAAATTGTTAACCACATATCACTGTTACAACAATAAACTCATTTTATGTATCAATTAGGCAAAGTTCTATTCTAAGAACTTTACTATTTAGAAAGTCAAAACATTTCCAACACTAACTTGTAAGACATGGTTAGATTAAAATAGTTGTCGTATTCCTTGAAGTAAAAATTTCTCAATTTCAACGCCGGAAGAGCTTCCATAGAATTAAATACAAATAGTTGGTCGTTGAATCTAAATAATGAGAAGTTGATATTTCTATTGAAACGTATTAGCTCAAAGTCATTTTTAGCATAGATATACAGTTCAAAATATTTAAACTTCTCAATCAAACTAAATGTATAAGTTTTCATATGTTTTTGTTTTTATGAATTTTTTGTAAATAATTTTTTTACTTAGTTTTGAAAAACTAAAAAAAGATCATATTAAAAAATATTTTTTTTTATAAATTAAAAACAAAATCCAATTCAACGGTTGATTGTGTAAAGTATTTGCAAAAATAATAACTCTTTATTAGTAAGCAAAAACGTACTTGTAGATAAAAAAGTAGCAACGTTTAAAGAAAGCTACAAAGTGATTTTTATAAATTATTTGTCATATTAAACCACATTAATAATTGTTCGTTAAAAAAAAACAGTTACAGAATGTAATCATAATTTCATAAGTTTTACTACTGTGTATAAAACATGTTTTGAGAGTTTAATTAAATTTAGTTTAAAGAGTTAACAAGAAAAGTACGACCCTGAACATGATCCGATCAACAAACAGAAATATCTTGCCCGCGACCTAGTTTATAGCTAGAATATAAACTATTTAAAATTTTATAAATCGAGCTTTTTTGTATAAAGTTTTTTGTTTTTCTCTTAATTTAATTTTTAATAGACACTACTTCTTGCTAATAAATGTTTAATTATATCTTATTTAATAGTTTATATTACACAATACGAAATTGTGCGACCTGCGAAGACTTTTTATTTTAAGATATTTTGGAAGTAGCTGGTTAGCTTTTTGTTAAATAATTTTATTATTTTAATAAACTATAAGTTTTCTCACCTGTATTCTGGCATTGTTTCTGAATCAATCTCGTTGAAGTGAAAAATAGCTGCACTTGATTCATTGAACTGAAAATATGTTTTAAAAACTATATGAAGCTTTTTATTTGAATTTGAAATTAGTATTAAAGTTGAATATTTTATTTATATATTTAACAAAAATTGCACATATTTTGTAGAGAAATTTGTTTTAAGTTAATGAGTTTAATTAGCTGTTAAACTAAGCATATAAAATTTTATAAGTTAAAAAAAAAGGCATTTTAAGAAAAGTTTAATTACAGCAAAATCTTATTTAGCTAAAAAAGTGTTATTTATAATTTTTTAACTGTTAAGAAAAGTGTTAAACTTAGTTTTACTTTTTTTTTTTTTTATTAAACAGTGATAAAGTAAGAACACTTATACTTTGATACGATCGCTGGTCACTTGACAGTTACCACAGCTATCGGGTAGTGTTTGGTCAAAATTGTATCCAAATGGTTTGTACCAATATAAAATTGTTTTCTGTTTAAAAATGGTTAATGCTTAACAATATTAAAAAAATTGTCATTTATACACTTATAACTTACAGAATATCTATTATAACACTAAAGTATTGAATGAAACAGTTAACTACCGATTTATTTTTTTTAAACCTTACTAGTTATTGCCATACTATAGTCATAATTGTACAACAAGCAAATATTAGTAAAATTGAAGTTTTAAAAGTAAAAAGTGTTTTCACTCCCATACTAGTTACCGCCCCCTGAACTATTTAAACAGCCAAGAAGAGTGTAATATGGCCTTCATTAGCATACTGTACTTAGACTCATAAACTATATGCTACAAAAATAACCTCTATAAAAAGTTTAAGACGATTCAAGTTTGACAGTTTAGGCTCTAAAATCTTTAAGTTTCTATTTGAATAAGACTTTTTTAAGCACTGACGAGGTCTTTGACCGAAACTTAGTCTGTAAAATAATTTTTTGAAAGAATAAATTCATCTTTAAGTTATTGTGAATTATCTTTTATAACAGATATTTTTTATGTTTTATGTATTTTTTACCATCATAATCTATTATAAGTTCATATTTTATACTTTTAAATTACTTTTCAGACTTGTTCTCATAAAGATTAAAAAGTTTATGTTATTTAGTTTGTCATCTAACCTTTAAATTGCATAAAATAAATTTCTGAACAAGCGCATGTATTTGTAATAAAATCAAAACTTACATTTAAATTGCTCTTGACGCTTTCATTCAATACTTGGTTTCTTAGAAGCTTTGGTTGATTTGGCTGTTTTTAATAGTAGTAACCCAAGGTAAGAGAAATGGCATATACTATTTAACAAGCAATTATAACTGCAGTAGTAACAGAAGCTTTTTTGTTATCAGACGCAGTTTTCCAGTTAAATACTTTCACACTCATAGCTATAAGTTACTTGCTTATAAATTTTCTATAAAAGTTTATACTCTTTTTATTAAATTTTTAGGATGTTTTTCATAAAATTAAATTGCCAACGACAGGGTTGCTACTTGTTTTTTTAATTTTTTTCCGGGTTTTCTAAATTTATTCCGGGTTTATAAAAGTACACAATCTTGAGTCTATTTTTAATTAAAGTTAAGTTTACGGTAAGAAATTATATGAAATAGTATAAAAACATTGAAAAATACTGTAAAGCTACTTTAAATATCTCTTTAATAAAATTTATTGATGATGACAAAATTTTTTTATTTATATGTTTGATTTTTTGAGTCTAATCTAAATTTTACTACTGAACATGTAAAAATTCTTAAAATTCCAGGTTTTGCAAGGGTTATATAGTGATTTTTTTACAAAATTTGAGGTATTTTTTTAATCACTCAAATACCAGGTTTAATGGTAAAGTGGCAACCCTGCAACGATAAGTTTTCTAATTATGTTTTAAACAAAACACAACAATAGAATTTAAAAACTAGTTGAAAATGTCAATTTTTTTTTTTGAAAATTTTAATACAAAGTATTACAAACTAAATTGAAATAATAAAAGAAAGATTTTTAATTTAAGTCATATGTGAATTTTGACTAGTTAAACCAAGTTTTTTTTTTAATTTATATATTACTATGATTTAATTATAGTAAAACTTTTATATATATTTATTTTTAATTTAGTATTCTACTTATTTAAACTTGTTGTCCATCTAGGTAAGGGTTTCCAAAACATTTTTTCAAAAGAAACAAAATGCAATATGGTACCCTCAAAAAAATATTCTCATAAAACTACCATCAATCTGCCTATAATCTGCCTAAGAACTTTTTTTTATTTTTTTATTTGCTCTTTATCATCAACTGTGGCCAACCTGGGGGTCACGAGCAGCAAAGGGGCAAAAGGGCAAAATGGGTGCATAAGCAGCAAATGAGCCACAGAGTGGCAATGAGGTCATAATTTGAAACTTACACTAGATATTCTGTAGTTGTTGATGAATAGCAAAACAAAAGGTCTTAGATGTTTTTTGTGGTAGTTTTGAGACTCACACTAGACATTATGAAGTTGCTGATGAAAAGCAAAAAAAAGCTTAAATGTTTTTTATAGTAGTTGTTAAGTAATCTTGGTACAAGGGAGCCTTTGCTTTTTTAATTTCTTTAAAAAGGGCCGTTTTAAAGTAAGTTTGGGAAACCCTGATTTAGTGCAACTTAAGTTATAACATCAAAACCCCCTTAAATTCTATAACTGCCCTCAAGAGGCCACTTAGCTAAGTTTGGAAAACTCTGATCTAGGGTTTTTCTGTTATTTAATAAAATTTTTTCTGAAGTGTCTTTAAATAAAACGCTTTTAAAAAATGTATTTAGTGACTACTATATGTAACATAACTTGCAAAATAAAAGTTGAAAAAAAATGTCTTCTAAAATTGTTAACAAACAGGGTTGCCACTCTCTGAGTCAAAAAATCTTCCCTGAGTGACCAGAAACTTTCTTGAGTAGTTTCAAATTTCGCTGAGTTTTCCTAAGTTTTTTCCAAATTGTTAAAATTTTTATTATTTATTAAAAAGTTACAATATTAATTCTAAGAATATTAAAGAACTAGCCGCAAAGCTAAACATTTTCTAAACACACACTTAGAATAAACAAAACTAATTTTTTTGACCAAAATGTTTAAACTGGATTAACTAAATCTCATTGTAGATCTAGAAAAAATTTTCTTAGATTTCTTAAAAATTTTTTTAAATTTCCCTGAAATGTAAAAAAAAAAAAAACTGCCCTTAGTTTCCCTGAGATTTTCTACAACTTGAAAACTCCCTGAGTTTCCCTGAAGTCCCTGAGTTCCCTTAGTGTGTGGCAACCCTGAACAAAACATTAAGAGTTCTCATTCTTTTTATTTCATTATATAACTTTTTTATCAACAAAAAAGTTAAAAATAAAATAGTATAAATTTCTTCAACTGATACAGACATAATAATAATTAATTATCTTTGTAAAATATTTTTTAAGAGATAACAATCAAAACTCTAAGAATTGTTTAGAAATGTTTAGAAATGTTAGTTATTTATAATTTTGAGGCACTTTGTATTGCCCTTTGAAGTTATTTTTTAAATAGATTCTATTTGAATAAAATTTACAATTTGAAAATCCGCTTTGCGGTGAAACTGAGTAATAATTAATTCTCAAAAATAATAAATTTTTAATTATCAATCTCCTATTAGTGGATAGATTACTGTGTCCTATTTATTTGTTCTAAACTCTATAGTATAATGTCATTATATTAATGACATGTTTAGTATTGAGTTAACTTAAATAGTCAAATTTTGGAAAACTATAAACTTTACCAATATTTTGATGAAAATTTCATAATAAAGGACTTAGGAAATCTGCTTTATTTATATCCAATTTCAATTGCTGTTGGATTGAATGATTAAAACTTTGGTTCACATCAATTCATTATCTACAACCAACTAAGAGTAACTAAACTTTATTTATGAAAACTTAACATTTTTAATGTAAAACTTAACTTTTTAGTTTTAAAAACAACGCATAATCATCGTTTATAACTATATAAAAAAAATTAATTGAAAATTCGAAGTAATTTCATTATTTTTAAGTTTAATTTTTTAATGACATTAAACTCAAATTGTTTTTCAAATATACTTCCAATGATTGTAAGGATTTAAGGAAAAACTTTAAACTTTCTAATTTTTAAATGTTATGAGTTCAATATTAAAATTTTTAAAGTTTAGCTAAAAAGTGCAATCAATCTAACATTCTATTTGAAAATTCTTATTAAACAACGTTTTTATTGAATAAACAGTTACATTAAATTTGTTTCAAAACAAAGCATAACTGATAGGTAGTATGTTTTTTTTTAAACTAATCCAAATGGACCTTAAAAAAATTATTATAAAAATATTTTATTTTAGGACACAGTACACGAAAAAATATTACGGTTATCGAGTCGCACACTACGAATACCTTTTAATGTCTTGTCCACTACAATAATAGTTTGAAATGTCAACTTGAACTAATTCGTTTCAATAAGTTTTGTTTTTTTAGCAAAAATTCTTTTAAAAAAGATTTTATTCGTTTTTCAGTATTATGTGTATCAAAAAAAAAGAAAACTAAACACATAACAAAACTAACTGAATGAAACTTACGATTCTAAAGTTTTCTGCTATTCTACTGTTTGAAAATCAAAATAATTTTATTGAAAACAAAACGATTTAAAGTAACAACGACATACTTGTTTGATTTTATTAGTAAATAAACACAATTGTTTTTTAAATAATTTTGTTCCGGTACAATTTTATTTTTTTGAGTTACACCATTACTTTCTTCATATATTATTATAGTCTAGTTACTTGACTCTAGTAGGAATTTTTCACTATACATTTGTCAACTTACTACTAGATACAACTGTGTGGTTAATGCATAACAATTTTAACATTTTCTAATCTTGGTAAATAATACGTCATAATGAGTTTACCTTTTTATTTAATTAAATACAGTATGGCTAAGAAGTTGTTAAATTAAGTAAACAAAACTTTACAAGCAACAATTAGTTAATAATTGATTTATTTTTGCTTATAAAATTTTGATAACTTAACTTTATTAACTTATTAGCAATACTGTATTTAATTAGAATACTAAGTTAAGTTTATTATGTCAATTATCAAGTTCTTAAATTGTTAACGTTGTTATACTTTATTAGTTGTACACAATGGTATTTCATAAGTTTACAAAGAGACAAAAAAACTGATAAAGTCTAATAAAAGAAAAAAAGATTTGTTGTTACTACTAAACAACGTTATTTTTATATAATTGTAAGTATTCTTATTACAGTTAAAATTATTAAGTTCTATAATAACAAATAGTAACATTAATTGTAAATAAACTAAATATTTCCCTACTCTGTTGCCAACTGACATTTGACATACAAATGGTTTTGTAAAATTTGATTTTTATTTTATTTTATACTGTTGAATAGTAATATAGTTTATTATTAACAGTTTGATAAGCTGTTAATGCAGGAAAAAAAATATCTAGGTATTTAGGTCTTTGTAGGAATTTTTTTTTTATAATGTCTTTACTATTACTAAATTTTTTTAATCATGTCTAAATTAACAAAATAATGTTAAGCGAACATCCGATATCAATTTAAATAAATCGTAAACATAGCAACTGTGAGATTGGTAAAGTCGTGAAATATAAGTTAAACTGTTACTTTACCAAAGAAAACATAAAGTTTATCAGTAAGATTAGATTATTGATATTAGGATATAAGATAAAGTTCTAAATTAAAAAAAAATTGTTATTCAAAATCAGAATAATAATAAACAAATGTGTTAAAGTTGTTTACTGTAATTTAATACTAAAACATTTTTATTAGTAATTCGTGCTCAAAATAAAAGATCATTTGACTTACAATTGTAGTCTAAAAACAAGTTTCAAAAACGTTGTTTTTGAAAATATTTCAGTACTTAAATCGAAAATAGCAAAAGTTATCAAAATGACTAAAGAGTTTACGAAAAGCTACTAATCTAAACTATTAAGTTTTTAAACCATATATCATTTAAACCATGCAAAACCACAAAAAAGACATTTTAAGCTTAGCACTGCTTAAACTTAATGGTACAGGACGTAAATAACTTCATAAACATAAAGTTTCTTGAAACATATGTTTAGATTAGAATTTCTATTTTTGTTTTGATTATTTAAAAATATGACACAATTGTTAAACTTTAAACAAATACAGTTTTAAGACACCTGAAAATATCAGGACAGTTTTTCTTATAGACTTTGAATGATACTTAGTTCCATTATTTGGTTTATTATAAAGAAATAGAACTAGATTTTAAAAATTTCTTATTTTGGGATTAAAAGAAATATGGACAGTTTAAGGTCACTCAGAACAGTTTTTTCGACTCTAAGAGTGGCAAGTTTATTCTATACATTTATTATTTGTAAAACTTTTGAATATTAGTTTAAAAAACTTTCTTTAAATGCAAAAAAGTAGGTGCTGTACACCCAGCCGGTTTAGTTTCGACTGCCGGTCGTCATGCGTAAAAAGTTCACGTCCCAATAGAATTACCATCTCTGTCTGAAAAAGACGATTAATCATTACAAGGTTTACAATCTGATTGCACATCGGGTTAACAAGAAAGCTAGCCGCTGACTGCATTCTTACATACTTGCGTAGTGGTCCCCATAGGGGGCGGTCACCGGTACTGGAGCTCATAACGCAAGGGCTGGCAATCGAAAAACCAAAACCGCTGGACTATACAAGCGCCTGCCTGTCTACTATTTTTATTGTACAAAACTATTGAGTTTTAAAATGATGCAATAAAAAAACAAATTACTATCTTAAAAAAGTAGTAATTTTGAACATTGTTGTTTTAAATTAGTTTTCAAATTGTTGAGTCTCGTCAAACCTCGATGGTGGGTTAAAAATAATTTTTAATCAAAAACTACAGTAATGTTAAATCAAATGCTTGTGGTATTTTAATGATTTTTAAGTAGTGAATATTTAAGTAAGAACAGAATATAAGGGATGGATTCAAAACTATCGGTTTTTTTCATTATTAAACCAGTAAGAACATAGCTGCTTTTATCTTTTAAGAAGAACAAATTTTTGCTTTTGTTTCGATATTCAATTGATATAATAAACTCCACTTAAAACATATATAATAAAAATAGGAAATAGTCAAAATTGCACGGAGACAAAATTCTACGAGTGATAGTTTTGCACAGAGGGTCATTTTGCACGATAGTAAAAATAAAAAAATAATATATAAAAGATAAGCTAATGGAAAAAAAAAGCTACCGATCGAGGGTAAGGGTTAGGGATAACTGTTATAATTAAAATAAAAAATTTAACAAATAAAATTTATTAAAAAAAGTAAACTAAATAAAAAACTTCTAAACAAATAAAATAAGCTACGGATTGAGGGTAATAGTTATAGGTAACAGTGATGAAAAAAGTTAAAAAAAAAACAACTAATAAAAATTATCGAAAAAAGAAAAGTTTTTTCTCCGAAATTGAGTAGTCGTGCACCCTATATATGTAGATGTTTGGACCTGGTATATAATTTATAATGTATATTAATTTGAAAAACGTTACTTAAAGTTTGTTTGAAAAGGTCACAATAAAGAAAACCGAATTTTCAATCCATTCGGATTTAAGAGTAATGACATTACAATACAATAATTTGAGCTGGTAGAGCTTGAAGCAACAAAACTGGAATAGGGTCGATAGAAAGTTAGACACTTTAGGACAACTTAGAATTAATAAATCCTATGGTAACTCAGGCTAGTTTTTTATAGTCATGATGACTCAGCTGGTATAGAGTTATTTAAATTCAGGGTGGTTTTAAGAATTTTAAAAACTCCATATACTATTTTTAATTTAAGAATAAGATATTGTAGTTACACATTTTGATAATATGATTTTAGTTTAAAAACATAATTTATGTTGATTTTGAAAAGATTATAAAAACAATAAGAATTATAAAAAGGTCTTAAAAACTTCAGGATGACTCATGACCGTTTAACGTCATGCAGGACAGATTCTTGCAAGGTTGCCACACACTTAAGATAACTCAGGATAAACTTAGTCTGTAAGAGTATTTTATGTACTTTAAAAATCGTATTCCTGTAAATAGTAAAACTGATTAAGGTATATAGAGTCTTTTAATTAATCGATTATAGTTAATTTTTCAATACAAATTGTTTTGAAAATGTTCTCCAAAAGAATATTTGAAAAGACAATGGTTATAACTAATCTAAGTGACACATAAACTATGATTACTTACTCTCTAAAATATAAGGTAGTTATTACAGAAATCAAAATTATAACTATTATAATTGTTTTCAAATTGACTGTCAGATATAGAAAATTTAAGTGTTATTATAGTGTCCTTTTAAATTGTTCTTATAAGTTTCAATTACAATCATTTTTTATCCAAAAATTCTCTGTTAAGTTGGTGAAATATTCAAAACATTTTTATTTATAAAAGTGATTAAATCTACATAAATATAAAATTTCTGACATAATATTTAGTAATTAAAGTAAGGGATAATAGCTTGATATTTTATTTTAATAAAATTTGAAAATTCAAAGTATTAGAACTATAGCCAGTATCTAGGGCACTGTAAGACCTTAGGAAACTGAAATCATATTACCCAATTGATGTAAAAGAATAAATAAACCCAACTTTTTTTAAAGTTTACCGAAGTTAAGCTTATGGTTTTTATTATTGATTTCTTGGAGTCTTTCCTGAAATATACTATTGAAAACAAATCTGAAAATTGATTCAATAAATAAACTGTTTAATCAAAATCTACAACTATGTTGAATTAAATGTCGGTGGTAATTCATTTTTTTTAAGTATTAGTGACATAGTTGATAAAAATTAATTAAAATACAAAAAGTAGGCGCTGGACAGCCATCATATTTGGTTTCGGTTGCCGGCCCTGCGTACCAAGCTCACGTCCCAATGGAATTACCATCTCCGTCTGAAAAGACGATCAATACTTAGGTTTACAATCCATAACACATTGGGTTAACAAGAGTGCTAGCGGCTGATCGCATTCTCATGTACTTGCGTAGTCGTCTAAATAGAGAGCAGCCTTCGGGACTCGAAATCGGGATGCAGATTCGGCGGTCGGAAAACCAAACCGCTGGGCCACACAAACCTCTAGTTACAGTATAAAAACCATTGAATTTCATAATCATGTAAAAAAAATTGAATTGTTTTTTAACCGGTTACATCGTGTATAAAATTAAAGAAAACAAGTTCGAGTCTCGGTGGTTGCTCTTTATGGGGACGACTACGCAAGCATATAAGAATGCAATTAGCGGCTAGCACTCTTGTTAATATTTTTTACTGTATATTAAAAGCTCTAATAACTTAAAATTCGGAACAAAAAGTTTATTAGATATTATTTATATCTTTTGAAGTCATGAAGTTAAATATGTTCTTTGTTCTGATAAAATAAGATTAGCACAGGTTATAATTGATTAATATAGAATGTATGGTTTAATTGTATACTTATATTGCAAACAATTAGAAATAACTTATTATAAAGTTTTTTTAAAGTTATACATTTTATTATATCTAAACTTCAATTACCGATTAATGAGTGGTTAAATAAGTGTACATTACAAAATATTATTGTTTGAAAAGTAAAAAACGTTCAATATTCGATTATGAACAAGTATTTGTTAAAATGTTAATTTGTGGTAAAAAAACATTGAGACAATATTCTATTTTTGTATCTTTAGGAATCACTAATCGATGAATAAAAAATATTTTTTTATTAACATATCTATGATAAACTGAAGAGCACAAAGCTTTTAATTCAAAAGCATTATAAAAAATAACATTCAGAATATTATGAAGCTTAGTTTTTAATTGCAAGATGGTTTTAGAAAAATACTTTTCGTTTTAATATTTATAAGTTAGTTCAGTTAGATCTGAGTATCAAAAGTATTGTGATATTAAATTTTAAACAAACCAGTTTTTAGTTTTTAAAATAGTATACAATCGTAAAAATATACTAAAATAAGTTCTTAGTAAAACGTTTTTTGGTAAAATGACTTTTTTTACACAAACATAGATGTCAAAAAAAAAAGAAATAGAATTAATACAAATGAAGCGATCAATGTTATTCCTCAAAATCGAATAAACAAAACCTATATCAGAATTTTTAAATCTTTTTCTTTAAATTAATAAAATAACCTGTAACCTAAATAGTATTCTTTTATTTTACATCACTTAAATTTTTATAAGAGCCTAAATTTAAATTAGGTTGATGATGAAAATAAGTTTATTGTTAAAAACTACTACAAATAGCAAAAAAGTCTGAGAAATGGTCTTTGAAAATCTAAATAACATAAAAAACAAGATAACAGTTTTCTCAAAATATTTCTAATATCTAATTTAAGCATTTCTATGAAAATTACACAGCTGGAACTTTAGAATTTCTTACGTTATCTTTTATAAAAATTTAATTTGAGTTTACGAGGGACTCTACAGTTTTTAAAATTGTGTTTGAGTAAAAGTTGCAACTATATTAAGTTTTCAAATTTTCCCATCTCATTTAGTTCTTGCTTGGCATTAATCGATTCATTTTTTATGCCAATTAAAATGTACAAATTTTCCTTGTTATTCTTGTTGGTGATGAATTGACGAAAAACTGTCTTCACATTGATAGTGTGATGAAAAACACACTGACACTAACTTTTGTAGGAAAAAGAGTTGGACACAAGTCGATGAGATGTGTTCTTCAGTTGAATCAATCTGTTGACTTGCATCATGGCTTATGATTTGTTAGCTGTTAGTTTCAATACTTTTTTTTGCTGCTGCACATTCATTGTTTGTCAAACAATCTCTAAGGATTTTATTGACTCTTTTGAAAGTTATATACACGCTCCCGAGCTGATCTTTCGAGTTTTCTTCAAGCGTTTATTGAGCTCTGCCGCATCCTTTGCGATGAGCTATTGCTTGCAAATGATCGGAGATGAGAACTTTCTGTAACATGCTTCTGGTCTTATCAGTGGTTTTGCCATTACAGTGCGATTTTTTCGTTTGCAATCAAGAATAAAACCTCGAGAATGTACTCGTGTGCGAGATGACGACCAGTTTTTTGCTTTCTTTAAGAATTTCTTTTCGTAAACTTCTTTGTTGAATGCTAGTCGAAATGGAGTGCTAGCATTCTTTGTAGCACCCCGTCTCGACTAGCATGCCACAAAGTGTCTTTTTTTTTTGTCGCAATTAATTTTTTTGCCTTCTCTGTGTGCGTCAGTTATTTTCTGTAGAATTGTTGTCAACCTTTCATTATATGTTTTTTCAAAACGATTTCTTTTTTAAACTTGTTTAAGTCAATCTTTTCAATTCCGTTTTTGGCACTTCGTCTTCTGGAACATCTTCAATCCAAAGCGTAAGATGCTTGAAAAGTTCTGAAAACATAAGAACTATTGTTTTGTGAGTGTTACAGTGGCCACCCTGTTTATTAAATAAAAAATGTAAATGGTGGTAAAATAGTACAACAGACCTAATTTATAAGCTACTATGAAAATATAATGAAAATAAAGATTAAATTTCGACTGAGTGGCCAAAAAACCTGGAATGTTGAACACAAATCACTAAAAAACCTAGAAAAGACAGCAACTTTAAATATGTAAAGTGGAAATTAACAATTTTTACATGTTAAGTAGTAAAATTTTGACTTGATGCAAAAATCTATCATACATAATATAGATTAAAAAACTGAATATATTTCTAATTACTTCAAGGAACATTTCTATACTAAAAAATCATACTGAGTAATTTTAATATCATATAAATATAAACTAACATACCTGTGAAGAACGATGTCCTTTTCCAAAGGTTGAGCACAGCCATCCCATTTCTTCACGGTCTTGTTTGAAGTCATTAATTAATTTAACTTTTATATAAAATTTATCTGAAAAAAATGATTGTTTATCTAGTGCAATTGACAAGTTTATGTTAACATTATTTTGAAGAATAACATCAGAGCAAGTTTTTTCATCAACAATAGATGTAGTAAAGATGTTCATCATTTGTTATTCTTCAGCCCCCTTATAAAATTTGTTTTAAATAAAATTCTTATTTAGTAATATCATAAGTTAAACCATAAATAATTAAATTCACCTCACTGAAATCTAGCTAATAAATTACGTAAAAACTTAGCCATATGTTAGAAACTAAAAAAAAAGTCTAAAACTATTTTTATAGGGCTTCGTTATTATTTTCTCAGCAAACTAATTAGTAATAATAAATTAAATTAACTGGTATATCATTGTTAATAATTTCAGTAACACAAAGAAAAACTGTACTTTTAAAATTATTTCTATAGCTTCTTTTAGCTTTAAGTTAATAGTTTATTAAGTTACTTGTAGAAATTTGGTTAACAGAAGTCAACAATGTAAAAGTAACAGAAGAAGGAGAGTTCTATGAACCTGAAGATGTTTTGGCTGCACTAAATGTGTTAGAAGAGTACTGGGATTATTTATTATAGTATTAGAAGACAACAAATAAAAAGAGCTTAAAGTGTTTGAGCCTAAAGGATAAGAAATTTTTTTAATAACGAGGGAATTTTTTTTTTAAGTACGAAAAAACACAGTTGAGAAAGAATAAAAACTGTTTAAAACTTTTCTTAACAATAGTAAACTCAGGCGTTTTCAAACACTTTTCTGCAAACGGGGCAAGTGTTGTGGTCAGCGAGCCAACCCTCCGCGCACTCCTGGCAAAAATTGTGTTTGCAGTCGAGTTGCATCAACTTCCTCCCAGCTTCGAATTCACCCATGCAGACTGCGCACTGTTCACCAGCCATTGACTTGTCTGCTTCGAACTTGCGAAACTTTTGGATTCTTGCCTCGGTGAGACCCTTGTGCAACTTATTTCTTACAACTGCTATTTGCTGTTGCAACGACTCGTGCTGCTCTTGTATGAACTTTTCTATTTCATGAAGGTCTTTTTCCTCTTGAACAACCCTCGCCTTCTTTTCTTTTAAACTCAAAATTGTATTTTCAAGTTTTTTCTTATGCTCTGAACCTTCTTCTAAATTCGTTTTAACTTCGTCATTTTCCAGGCTCATTGCGCGCATCATCATCCTAAATAGCAGTTCTTGCTCAAATTCCCTTTGTTGTTTTTCAAACATTTCCAACATATCATCAAGCTTTTGCTGATTATATCTGATATTTTCCCAGCTTTTCTTGATCTGAATAGCGTTCTGCTCCTTATCATTATCTATCAGTTGTTGAAAGTCATCCAAGTCACTCATTTCTGTCAGTGCCTGCAGAAATTGATGCCTTCCCTGAAAAAGTCTTTCAACAATATCTATCTTGTCCGCTAGAGGAATCTGCAATGGTAACATAGTTTATTGAAACATATTAGGTTCGTTTCAAAACGTTACTTAAATAGTTTAATAGGAAACGGCTAAATTTCACGAAGACAAAATTGCCCGAGGTTACGAAATTGCAAGAGTGCAAAAAATTGCATGAAGCCAAAATTGCACGAGGGAACAAAATTGCACCACGGGTTAATTCTGCACGAGAGTAAAAAAACAGAACAAATAAAATAAAAACAAAAAAAATAAAAATAAAAACAGAAAAAAAAACTTAAAGATAATTTAATATCAAAAAGTTACTAACCGAGGGTAAGGGTTAGGGGTAACAGTGATAGTAAGAATAATAATAAAAAAATAACTAACAAAAGTTACTGTTAAAAAAATATCAAAAAAAAAAGGCTAGCGACTGAGAGTAAGCGTTAGGGGTAATAGTGGTAGTAAAAAAAAAATAGAAAAATTTAAAATTAAAAAAAAAACTATTACTGAGAGTAAGGGTTAGGGGCAACAGTGATAGTAAAAAAAAATCAATAAAAAAAAATTAATAACAAAGTAAAAAATACTCTCAGTGCAAAATTGTCTGCTAGTACAAAAGTGTCTTCGTACACATAAGTTTCTTTGTGCAAAAGTATCTGTGTGCAATTTTGTCCACTCGTGCAATCTTGTCCCCTCGAGCAACGTTGTACGCTCGTGCAAATTTGACAGCTACCCAGTTTAACAAGTTTCAGTTTTCAACAAAAATCCATGATAAACTTAAGTAATTTTTTAACATTTATTTTGTACTATTATAGGTTAAAAAATTTATAAATCTTTGAAATGTAACCAAGTAGTCCACACAAAAATTTAATGACAAACTTAAAGACACTTAGTAACGTTTTAATATTTTTTGATTTATAATATATAGTATAACAAACCATTTGTGAAACCATAGATTCATGTCTACTTTCCTGAACATTATCCATGCCTGCTGAAATAAGCGTTACTAACTTTTTTGCTAGAAATAGTTAAAAAAAAATTGTTGTTAATATTGTTGTACAAGTCAAAACGAATGTGACAAATCATTGAGGCAAAACATTTTACGTGAAAAAAAAACAATTAAAAACTTATATTGCTTTTCCCAACAATTAAAAGCACAAACACTGTTAAATATTTGAAATATAAATAAAGAAGCTGATAATTTAATTTAGGAAATCTTATAAAAATAATAGTTTTTAGGCGAATATTAGAATTTATATAAAAAAATATTAATTAAAAAAAAAACATTATTTACAGTAGACATACTTTAGTAAAATAAAATTAGAATCAAGCTAAAAAAAGAAGCTTTTATTTTATTTTCAAATTTTATTTAATCTGTAATTACAATTTCTTGTTTTAACTATATAATTTTTAAACCAGCAGATTAAAAGCTTATAAATAATAAAGTTATTAGTTTTTACAACTTTTAAATGAAAAATATTAAGTTCATTAAATTTTTTTACTTTGGTAAGATTTAAAAACTATTTTTTTTCATTAGATCATGATATGGGTTTTACAGTTTTTATCTTTTTATCTAATTATTTTAAGTCGTATATTTACCTAAGTCAGTTTATTAATGACTTTTGAAACATATTAAGTTATAGAAATTCTGATAAAAATACTACTTTTTCTCTTTAACACAACAAAATTAATTTCACTATTATATTAAAAGTAATATTTACATATTTACATTTAAGGTATGATACTTAGTAACACTTATTGTGGATGAAATAAAATTAACAAACAATTTTATTTGAATTAAAGTTAAATAAGGTTTTGGTAATAAACTCAAATGTCTTTAAACAAATTCTTAACAGTGTGATACAATTGTAACAAAATGTAGAGCTTTTTTAACTTATATAGCCTTAAGGTTGCATCAAAAATAATTTAATCAAGCAAAACACAAAACAAAAAAGGGTCTAAAACTATAAACCAGCATGATTAAATGTAACAGGAGAGCACTAATTAATAAACAAGAAAATCTTTCTTCCTACATAACTTTGGTTGTTTAAATAAATGTATATAACTTCAGTTTTGACTGGGTCTAAAATATTGTTACAACTTTTTAATTTTTTTTTTTCGTTTCATTATAACTTATTCTACAAATTGGATTTTTAACTAAATGTTCTGATATTGAAGATATATTCATTGTATTTGAAGTTGTTATACTCATTGTCTTGAGCTGATTGTTAATATTTTATTTTACACACTTTGGAATGTGCTCTTTAACTGTAGTTTCAAATTACCGATATGTTAATATCAGTTTCAAAAGACTCTAGCAATTGAATGTTTGGGACATCCGTTCTTTTTTATCATTTTTTTTTGTATATTAAACTTAAACTCAAAAATTTCTGGAGAACATATTTTCTTGGGAACATGTCAAATATGCACAAATACATTTTTACACGAAAGATATAATATAACCGAAGAGAAACTTTTGGACGAAGACGTTCTTGCAGTAAGAGACAACATTGCGAGAAGACACTTTTGCACAAATGGTCAGTTTTGCACTATAGTAAAACAAATATATAAAACTAAAATATTAAATAGAAAAAATAAAATAAATAAAAAAGATAAACTAAAAAAAATAAAATACCGTCTGAGGGTAAGGGTGAGGGGTAATAGTAATAGTAAAAATAAGTTGTTGATTAGCTAAAGTAAACAAAAAATAATTATAAATTTGCTAACACGAGCAAAAGTGTCTTCGTGCAAAAATGTCCTTTAAGGTATTTAAATTCTCACCCTATTTTTTAGCTCTGTGAAATTAGGTTTTAACTTAACCTTTTTTATTCCTATTTGCTACTATAAGATTGAAAATTTAGATATTGACCCGTGAACGAAGGTTTTCTGAATACCGATTCGACAAATTTATAATTTTTTTCCGAACATCTAACAACGATGTTTGATTATTTACTTCAGTTTCTTTGGTGAACAGGATAACACCATGTGGAATTTAATTTCTCGAATAATAAAGAGCTAACTTTTTCACTGCCACTAATGATTCAAAACAATTTTCTACTTATCTTACGTCCTTACACTCTGAATTTATATTCAAGTAATGTTTTATATACCATGTAACCCATAAAGATATTGGCCTATGTAGATCCTAAAGAAGACCCCTTAGCTATACCATCAACTAGACAGTATAATACATTGTTAAAACTGTATTCAAGTTATTTAGTTGCAAGTGAAATGAAATTGTTTTTTTCTTAAGAAATAGATTATCTAAGCTATAACGTGTATCAGCACAAATATTAATCACATTGTAACGGTACATCAAATTGTATTTGAAACCGTTTTGTGTTTGAGTGGAAATCTCCGAAAAAAACGGATGAAAATACTGATGCAAGTTCAAAATTCAGTTAAGATAAGAGAAAACAAAGAGCAGTCGCGAGTTTATTGATGCAAGTTTGCATTCCTATAAAACATCCATATAACATTATTCATTCTAGACTACCTTGCTGCTGCTAATATGTTGTTCAAAAAGACATTTGTATTTTTTTTATAAGTAAATTTCTTTTTTAAACAATGTTATTTCGTAAAAGCAGTTTTTTAATTTAAATTTTAAGTAGTCAAATGTAATATTATTTTATACTTTTCCAAAGTAAACTCCTGTTTAATTTAATTCTTGTGTAAAAGTTTTGTGTAAATTTACAGTAACTACTAAAGTTTGTGTTTTTTATATAACTGTTAGTGTTTGCAATTGTTCTTTAACACAATATGTTCATTCACCATTCATGCCTAGTTTTATATAGAGTAGCCATAAATAATATTTTGCATCAGTATTAATTAAGTTAATAATATTATTATTTTCGTGGTTTATAGTGTAAGTTAAAAGTATACTATAACTGGAAAAGGACCAAATATTGACATATAACATTACTAATATCAAATTCTGCTTAGGGTTACTCTATATAATACTAGGTATGACTTGATTGGATATTGTGTTAAAGAACCAATGCAAACTTTTACAATTGTATAAAAAACATCTTTAACTGGAAACGAGTCCTTCTGTTGATGTGACGGAAATCCCCCGATATTTGCTGAGTCAGCATAAGAAAATTATAAATGTTATATTTTATTTAGTTTTTAATATGTTTGGGTAAGCGGGGTTAGGGTTAATGGTTTAAATATTAAAAAAATTAAAAAAAAAAGTTGATGATTCAGCAAATATTAGGGAAACACCTTTGCTTTAAAATCGGTCCCATTGGAAAATGGACATATAATATTACTGATATAAGTCCTGTTTAGGGCTGCTCTATATAATACTAGACATGACTTGATTGAATATATTGTGTTAAAGAACCATTACAAACATTTACAAAAATACAAAAATTATCATACTTCAGAAAATACTTTAAATTTGGTCAAAACTTTCACACAAAACTTAATCTAACAGATATACTTTAAAAATCTATAAAATAAAATATGATTTAACTACCTTGTATGTAAATAAATTATTCACTTAAAAAACACTTTAATAAAAAAAATACTATATATAACTAGGGTTGCCAAATGTTTTAGGCAAATTTCTTTAAAGTTTTCAAAATTTATTTCAAGTTTTTAAAATTATAAGCTCTAAGGTCTACTTATAGGTTAAAATTAAACTTAAGGTAAAATAATGTGTTAAATAACATAATGACATTTGGAAAAATATTTTAAAGCTTCTTTTTATGTGTTCTTTGTTAAATAAGTTTTGATGATGAGCAAAAAAAGTTGATCTTTACAATATATTTTTGTATCAAATTGAAATTTTACTACTTAAAATGAAAAATTTGTTTAAAATTTTAGATTTTTAAATTTTTCAAAATTTTACCAGGTTTCTAAAATTACATGTTTTAGGGACCATTTTTAATTTAAAACTGAGTTTAAGGTACACAACTGCGTTATATTGTATAAAGACATTTAAAAGATATATTAAAGCATCTTTAAACATGTTTTTCTTTATAAAAACAATTTTGACGGTTATAAATATTTATATACACAATAGATTTTTGTGTCTATTGAGGTTTTAATATTTAAGATGTAAAATTGTTAAATTCCAGGTTTTTTGGCAACCCTGTTTAATACAAAAAACAACAAAAAAATGTTTATTCTAAAATATCATGTACAATGCAGCATACCCAACCCAGAAAGTGGCGAGAATGCCCCCACCATTTTCTGGGGCTGGTTTATTTGTTGATGTTCTTAACTTTAATTAACATTACGTCAGAAAATTTTTATCTGATCTTTATTTTCTCCTTATCTCAACTGACTATGTATTACATTACTATTTATATCGGTTTCTTTCTAGGATTTACCCTCAGACACTAAATTGTTTCAAACATACATTGATCTACCGTTACAAATATACCTTTTTAAATTTAAGTCATAAAAAAAATATAGTTTTACTTGAACAGAGTTTTTTCATAGTCAAAAATTCTACAAATAAAACTGTGAATATTATTTACTAAAATAGTGAAAATAATCAAAGTTTTCCAAAAGATATTGTAAACTTCATTTTTCTAAACTACAAAACTCACTATTTAACTAAAAACAACTCACTCACTTTAGTTTTTAAAGCAAAAGTTATTTGTAATAACTGATGTAAAATTAAAGTAAGTATTTTTAAATCAATCAATTCAAATGTAACTTTTTGGCGTTTTGTATTTACTTGAATATTCTAGAAAAATAAAAAGAGAGCAGGGATAAAAAAGCACCAGTAGCAAATTTTATATTAAATATTTGATTAGTTTCTCCATAAACTAGCCTGAATTATTTAAAACATTAATAATAAGGGCAACCCGCAAATGCACCCATTGCGTATAAAAATATTTATATTTATTATTAACTATACATAGATTATTATATGTTTTTATTTTTCGAAAACTATTATAAAAACCTAAACTTCTAGAGGTGAAATTATGTTTATTATACTCTTTCAAGTTATATTAAAGCAGAATCAGATTTCGGTCAAAGACCTCTTCAGTGCTTATGAGGACTAATACCAAATACCAATTTAGCAAAACAACTTCAACGACTTAACTGACATTTATTCATCTTAGTATTCAAAACTAACTAATTATAATGAATTTAGTTTGTATTTTCTTTTTCTATACTAATAATTATAATTATATTTGAACATAATAAAGAAAAAAATTACTCAAAAAAGCAATTAAAAAGTTTGAGTCCATTAAAAACAGTTTTTTCTGGTCATTTTTTCACTAAACTTCTATCCGCTGCTCTGGTCTGGTTACTTCATGCTGCCGTTATATGGTACTTCTTATTCCGTGTAAAATATAAAGTGTTAAAATTATTGCATTTTAAAGAATAACAGGATTCAAATTAATATCATTTTTAAATTATATAATTAACTTGCCTTTAAAACTTAAGTACTTGTATGGAAAACATTACTTGTCGAGTCAATGAGTTTATATAATTTTACATATATTTAACAGGTACTTCAATATATAGGTAAGCTACTACTTTTATGAAGCACTACTTTCCAATACAATGCAACAGAACTAAATACATAAAAAGTCAAAAACAATCAATAATTTTAACACGATATTTAGGAAAACTGTCAAAACTTACCTTTAACATCAAATTACTATTGAATTTCAGTGAAAAATATGTTTTCCTTAAAAAAAATAATTAAGTAGAAAAAAACTAGTCTGACATACCTTTCAAGCTTGAGTTTTGAAATAAAACTTCAAACAAATCTACTTTATCCTAGGTATTTTTAAAAATATCTGAAGTTTGACAAAACTGCAAGATCTTTACAGTTAAATCTTTTAGTATTTAATCTTATATCGGGTTCATAGTATTTTTATGATGATTTTTTTTCTATGGTCTGTGCTGAACGGTCGCATAACTTTTCGTTGTTTTTCTCGCCAAGCTATTTCATTAAGTCACCTAACCATGTTTTCGTGTTTTTTTTTGACATTTTGAATATTTTATTTTTTCGCATCACACCGTTTTTACGAAAATGAATATCTTTTGCATATTTAATCTTACTTCTTCCTTAGTTTGTATGTAACAATAATTTCAAGTAAAGAGATTCAAAAAATATCAAAAGAAAATTTTTTAATTGTTATATTTTACTGAAAGAAAACAAATTGAAGTCAAACTATAAGTGATTAAATTAAGTTTAGAATTGTTTTAAATTAAATAAAAATACTGTGTTACAGATAAGGTTTAAGAATATTATATATAACAAATTTTTCAATGAAACTTTAGTTACTTAATTTTACCTTTTTATAGAGATTTAAACTTTTAACAATAGTTATTACTGAAATGCATTCTTAATATTATTTTTAAAGTCTTATATTAAAAATAAACATCTCTTTAGTCTGTGTAGTATGTGTTTTTTACGTAAAAAAGGCTACTCTGTTGTTGAGTTATGACATGGCTCAGCAAATGTAAGGGAAAACACCTTAAATAAAAATATTTTGCACTATGAATAAACGTATATACGTTTTGGAAAAACTTCCTAAAATAATTTCTAAAAGTTCAAAGACTTATATATGGAAAAGGTTAGTAAACAATTTGTATTAACTTTATCAAATATTCTAGTTTAAACATTGTGGTACAATTAAAATTATTCTTATTATGAATTATATAATATATTAATAAGTAATTCAAAAATACTTTTATACAAAACCATTTTAACAAATAAAAATAATTTGTACTTCTGAAAAGTTTAAACTATAAAATTAATAATACTATCAGAGTTTTCCTGTGTTCAGGTCTATCAGGTAATTCAGGTTAGTCTTAATTTTTTGAGGTTGCCACTTTTTCAGAATACCAGAGTTGCAAAAATCTGAAATACTGTAAAAATCTGGAATTTGACTATTTAGGCTAAAAATATCAAAATAATCATAGTTTTAAGAAATTTTGAAAAAACCTGGAATTTTGAACAAAAATCACAAAAAGTCATACAATTTTAAAAAGTTTTATATGTTAAAGTGTAAAAATTCAATTTGACACAAAAAATATACCATTGTCAAAAATATCTTCTATTTAAAAATATATTTAAAGCAGCTTTACAGTACTTTAATATTATTTCACTACTTAGCACAGTTTTTGGCCTTAAAATTAGCTTTAAACTAAAAGTAGACCCAAAAATATGTACTTTTAAAAACCTAGAAAAAAAGTCAAAAATTCTTGAAGAAATTTCTTAAAAAATATTTGGCAACCTTTAGACTTTTAATGAACTCAGAACAACTCAAAGTTTGAAAATTTTGAAAATATCACTTTAACTTTGGCCAGTGTAATTTTTCTTTAATTCAGGGTAGTTTTATTTAGAATTTTTTAAAATCCATTTATTTAAATTTTAAATGAGATTTAGCCATTCAAGTTTAGATACTTAAATACTATGTAACCAATATTTATGAAAAACTGTTTTATTTTTTAAATTCTATTTAGTACATTTGTTAATTCATTTAAGATTTTTTTAAATAATTTTTAAAAGAACCAAAAAATGGCAATCCTGAGTTTTTAAAATTTCGGGTCAACTTAAGCTCATGTTTGCCTACTCAGGATACTCCGAATAACCAGAAAATTTTAAAAATCTCAGGATGACTTATTATTATTATGGTTATTTAAATACGTTTTTTAAAGTCAGGATAGTCTTGATTTTTTCAAAAAGTTCAGGATAGCTTTTAGATTTTTGAATGTCTCAGACTTTTTTTTTAGACTTTGAAAAAGATTTAGTTTTGATATTACGTTATTTTATAAAAATTATTGTTGAAAAACTTGTTTTTTTATTAAATTTTAGAAGTTCTTAAGTTATTATTGAAGAAAAAAACAATGACTTAGGATAATTTAAAATCACTCCAGCAATATTTCTTATTAAGGCTTTATCATTTATGGCTTTTTTTATTTTTTTTTTATCTTAGTTCTTTTTTTAGTAAAATATTAATGATTAAACGTTTTCACAGAGTCCATTGTATATACTTAATGACACACCATGGTCAAAACTTTCACATCTACTCTGAAAATTCTACCAGAGATCAAAACGCCTGACAACTCAATAGGGTAAGACGGATCTGTGCGGAGAAATTCCCTTCCATGAAAAGTAGTATCTGATGCAGTTCATTAGCGCAAATATAAGGTAAATTTTTCTTTTACACAAATTAAAAAGTTGTCAGTTATTGTTGAAATTTTAGTTTTGTAATCAAAGTGTTGTTTATTATAAAAAATACTTTAAATTTACAAAACTTAATGTCTTTTTGAGAAACTCAGACTAGTATTAAACTTCAAAAAAATTAGGCCAACTAATACTAGTTTATATGTTACAAAATTTCACCTTAAATATTACTGTTTTTCTTTTGTAAAAGTTAGGCTTGTTTAAAGTATCTGGCTCTTTATACGTTAGTAAAATTGGAATCTTTTTAATTGATACTCTTTTATTAAGTCATTATGATACTATTTATACCTTTTTTGCAGGTAATTTTATCGCGAACTAGCAAATATTAGTCATGTTTTCAACTTTTGTATAAATTAAAAGTCATTTCAAGTCTGCCTTGATTAACTCAGTATCGTATGTAGTCACCAAGGCTAGTTTTTTTTTTCAAAGATAAGCAACCCCTGTAGTTTTATCTAATTTAAAATAATAAGTTTCAATTAAAAATTTTTTGATAAAACAATAGAATAGCCTTTTATAAGTATTAGAAATACACAAACAACGCAGACTAAATAGATATTTATTTTCTGTACAAAACTAAAAAAAAATTTAATAATGAATTAAAGTATTAACGATTGCTAAAAGCTGAAATCTATCAATATATATATATAGGTAAAATTAAGTAATCATTGTTAATTGAATAATTTTTAGTAAATCAACTTTTTAAAAATCTTTTCTGTAACATAGTTACATTATTCAACTTGAAATAATTCTAAATTTATTTTACTCACTTAATGCTTGACACAAGTTTAGTTTTTTCTTAGAAAGATAACATTTACAAACTTTTATATAAATATTTTTGAATTTTCTTGATTTGAAATTATTGTTACATGAAAAGTTAAGGAAAATGTTAAATGAATTACTTAATACAGTTTCGCCACTTTTATGATAATTTGTATCAAATGTAGTTTGTATGCTCAGGTTGAGTCAAGTTTGTTTGGAGTTCACTTACAAAACTCAAGGTTTAAAGTTACGTCACGAGCTTTAACTTAGCTGGATAAGCATTTTTTGCAATTTTAAAAAATGTCCAAACTTTAGATCCAATTATTTTCCTTATATTTAAAGCTAATTTATTTTTTAATTATAAAGAACGCTCGTTTGCCTTTAATTTAAAAAATATCAATTTGATTGTGGTCTGAATTTTTGAGAGGGGTTCCTTAGCAAACATTTCTTTTTAGATATTTGTACTACAACCAATATTTAATAAAAAAAACATTTTTTTTGAATATACTTACCTATGCTGTGTTTTCAAGTGTGTTTTTTTTTTTTTAATTTCAAATTTTTTAAATTATTTATACCACTATGCCTGATTTTAAACTCAAAAGCCCCTCAATTTTTCAGCGGTCACTGAAGCAAAAATAAAAAAACTAACTCTATTATACTACACTTAAGTATGACTATTTTAAACAGTGCACGCTTGTTTTTAGATTTTTTATGTATTTAGCCCTGTTGTAAAGTTTGAAAAGTAGTGCTTCATAAAAGTAGTAGCTTACCTAATTATTGACGTACCTATGAAATATATTTGAAATTTTATAAATTCATTGATTTTACTAGTAATGTTTACCATACAAATACTTAAAATAAGTTTAATTTAAAAGTGTATCATTAATTAGTTATAAACTTGTTATTCTATACAATGTAATAATTATAACACCTAACATTTAGGATACGGATTGAGAGCTACCAAATCAGCGCATCATCAAGTAAACAGACCAGCGCAGTTGACACAAGTTTAGTGAACAGTTGACCAGGAAAAACAGCTTTTGATGGACTCAACAACTGAAAGGTTCCTTTGTACACCAGATCCTTAGACCGATCTTTTTGAGCACTTTTGTTTTATCATTCAATAAACAATATTCAAACATTTTAGTTGCTTTTTTTGTTTGTTAATTCCACTTTTTTGTTCAAATTAAACAATAATAAAAAAATGAAACTACAAATTAAATTTGCAGTAGCTAGTTAATTATGCATACTAAATTGACTAAGTATCAGTTTAGTCATTTTAAGGGTTTTGCTTAATTGATATTTAAGGTTATCGCGTACAATGTGCATTGCTCTCATTCAGTCGGCATGATGTAGAAAAGTTTAGATATTGGCAAACAAGAATATATTAGTTTTATTTAATACATGAAAATAACAATATTACAATTTGCAAAAAATTATAATCTAAATGATCATTTTTTAATGAAGAAGTTTTATATTTCATTTATGTTAAAGCTACATTTTTTTACATGCACTTTAATTTCTAGAACATCTAAAATCCTTTACCTCTCGTGGGCCGTTTTCCACTTAAAATATATGAAGATTTTTAGAACGGTCATTTTATCTCTTTGGGCCTTAAAATAAGAATTGAGCGATACAAATAGAATATTATTATTAAAATACCTGTTTGAACTGTTCCGATGGCATATGATTTTTTGAAATAATCTATGTTAAAACAAAAACAATAAACTACAACGCTTTTAAAACCCTTGTTTTCCTCGATAACATTGTATATTCGAGGGAGTTAATTTATTTCCAAAGCGTATATATAGGCTGTTGCTTTTTAAATAGTGTTACTCTTCAAATACCATTGGTCGCAATACGATATTTGCTGAGGCTGATTCTATTCGGTGATTTGTTCCATTTGTTTTAGTTTATTAATTTCCGTTAATAAGCGAAGTTGGAAAAAGTTATTCTGTTAAATTAATTGACCCGAAAATCACTTTATCTACGAAAAAAATCTAGAGTTTCGAAGCTTGACACGTGTTCGAGCAGATAAAAAAGATATTTCAATCGAGAACTATTAGTCTATATTGTATAATTGTTGTTGTCGCTTTCACCTATTGTAGTATAAATTTTGTGCACTTTCTTAACAAAGTAAATTAATTGAACTAGGAATTTAATAATAGTTTAAAAATATTAGATGTCCAATTCCGGCCTTCGCAATAAATCTACTAAATCAAAAACGAAGTTTTCCGTACATCAAATCGTCACTAGGGCAACAAGTAAAGAAAAAGATGCGAGACCAGATGGACACCGACGCAGGTAATAATGGAGACCATGCAGCGTCCGATAACAATCCGGAATTTTCGCAGCATTCAATAAATAAAAACTTAACAGAAAAAGTTTGCGCTAAATCTAGCTTTAATCTTAATACTTCCGTGCATAATAAGGTTATAAACAAGAGGAAAACCTTATTTTGTCAACTAATTCTTGCGCTAACACGATCAAGTTATATAATTAAATGCGCAAGAGGAATTAGTAAGGTTGAGAAAAGAAATTTAAAAAATAGATATTATATTAAATCAAAACAAAATAAAACAGTTACCGAGGCCTTACGATAGCGAAATGCCACTACAAAGCGAACATTTGTTTTACAATTATGAAAACAGCCGAAATAGTATCAATAACAATTTTAACGATACACTTAGAGCACAAAGGTTAAATAGAAAATTTAAATTATTAAATTTTGTAAGAAAACCTCGAAATACCATCAACTACTTGAGCTTTACGACGAAAACGTTTTAAGTGATTAAGAAAAAACAATTATTTAATAGGGTTTTGGCCGAAGAGAAGATACTTCAGACTGCTACAAGATTATAGAAGGGATGATAGAAATTATAGCTCGCTAAAAAACTTAAGTTTACAGCGCCATAACACACTAACCGAAATTTAAAATAGAGTTTTGACCTCAGACAAAAAAATCACTTGTAATCAAATATTTTCAACTTTGACCAAATGGGCCAAATGTCCGAAAATGACAGAATATCTTTTTATTGCGTTTTCAATGCCCTCCTTGATAAAAAGTAAAATTAAAGAGTTTAACGACGGGCACCTGGACGTTTTTAGGCGTAAAAGTGAAGCTATAAGGAACGCTCACATAGAAAGCGCATTACAGACTAGATAAGTGAATTACAAAAGGTTACACAGATCTAGTCAAAATCATTATCCTTCTGAAAAAACTACCAATGTAAATATCGCTCTAAGCCCCAACAAGAGTTTTATCAAAAAAAAAAAGTTATATTACCAACATGTGAATCAAACAATTTGAACAACATTAACTCGAACCAATCATTTCGAACCGAGACAATGAAAAGAGAAACATCGAAACGGTTCACCGTCGTCTCGACAGTAAGAGAAAGAAACGATGGGTGCAACAAAAAATCCCTTAACGATACTCTTAATAACACTATTAAAAGAACTGATGTAACTCTTTACAAAACCCACAACCAGCTTACAAACAAAAACAATAATCCTATGTGTAAATTTAATTTTGATAATGTTAAAAATTTTATAATAAAACCTAAACTTGTTCAAAGTAATCGAAAGAAGTCTCTTGTAAATACTAAATTAATAAACAGTAATACTTTAAGTACTAATAGTTTGAAAAAAGATAATGTCTGAAAATTGGAAAAAAAAACTTCACCATTTTTATTGTAATTTACCACAAAACTTTTTATTTATATTGAATAACAGTTCTGAAGCAGAATTTTTGGTTGACACAGAGTGCAAAATTTTTATTCTCCCTAAAAACCTATGAATGATATTAGTTACTGTTTTCGACAAAAAAGTAAAACCATACAGGGAGTAAGTAGTACTTCTATATATCCTACAGGGAGTGTTGATATTGTCTATAAGTTTGGTAATTTAAGAAATATTGAACACAATGTTTGGCTTACACAAGAGTATAGAGATTACGATTTATTGGATGATAGTTCTTAAAAATTTCGAGCTGTCTATTTCTTTAGAAAACTAAAAATTGTATCAACACATGAACAACCGTTTAGCTGAATTATAAACGGCTAACGAGATGCCAAAATCGGTTGTAGTTACTTCACACGATTTAGCGGTAATTAACATCGAGTTTATTTCACACTATCAGGAAAAGTGTAGAAATTTACTTAATGAATCTCTAAAACTTACAGAAACTTCTGATTACACTCGACCATGAAAACACGGGCATTCTTTAGAAATAATAGTTGAAAATTTTACTCTTAAAATAGTCAAAGCGCATAGATGCAATGGTATTAGACGTAGAATGGTTAAAGAAACTTTGAATGACCTTATAAAAAGGATGCTATGTCACGCGGTACGGCAGACATTTACGCTTCACTCATTACAATAGTCCCAAAGGAAGACCTATGTGTAGATTATAAAGTTCCCATTCTATACATACGCGTATGTATAGATTATACAGTGCGTAATGCACATACACGTCCAATGTCTTACCATTTTCATAGGATTGATGAACTTGCAGAAATAATCCCGGAAATAACTCAGTTTTTTTTGTCTTGATCTGAAAGAAGCTCATCATAGCTTACCTATTAAGCCTAGCTCTCGAAAATAGGCTGCAATTATAGCCGATCATGGGATTTTCGTGCTTCATCACACAACATGCCTCCATAGCTTTTCAGCAAATGATTCAAAGCGTACTAGCGGATTGCTTTGAATACACCTTTGTTTACCTAGAAAATATCCTTTTTTCAGTAAATCCGAAAATGAATTAATAAAAAATAAAATATATATATTACACCTAAATTACCTAAATATAAAAAGAATGTTTTTACTCAACATAAACCATATTTTCTTGGTCACTCAGTAGGAATTGGTTGGCTTAATATCTTAGAGAATAAAATAAAAGCAATAAAAGTTTTTACCCAAACCTACTAATCGCAAGTATTTAAAACGTTTCTTGGGTCTGTGCAATAATTACCATATGCGCATTCCAAAACTAACCAAAATTAACTGCTCAACTTAATGAAACATCAGGGGATCCTCAATCTACTAATAGAACAGATTCTATTTGAAAAATATTTCATTCAATTGATAATCTCGTTTTACTAGGTTCAAGCAAGTGAAACATTGTTATATTAATAAAATTTCAAATCTTTAAATGATCATTCTCTTTATAATTAAGTTGAGAACTTTGATTCTTATCTAAAGTAAAAATTACCTAATAGAACACATTTACATTTAAATGAAACCAAAACAAAAACTTATAAAGATACATTAGATATATTGTCAAACACAGCAACTCTCTTTTTTGAAGATCGTGAGGAGCTTTTAATTGTCTATTGAGATGCACCTGAGAGTCATATTGGGCAGTTTTAGAAGAGGAGGGTAAGAATGGTTAAAAGCGCCTACTCGCATTTTTTTCTAAAAACCTCTGTTTCCCACGATTCAAATTGTTTATTCGAGGGTTTAATTAATTTCCAATGCGTATAAGTAGGATGTTGCTTTTTAAATAGCTTTAATTTTTTAAAACCATTGGTCGCTATACGATATTTGCTGAGACCTATTGAATTCGCTGATTTGTTCCATTCGTTTTAACTTTATAATTTACGTTTGTAAGCGAAGTTGGTCAAAGTTATTCTTTGATAGTAAGTGACGTGAAAATCACTTAAACACCGCTACGAAATAAATCTAATACTCAACACGTTCTCGAGTAGGGTTTAAAAGAATATTTCAATCAAGAACTGTTAGTGTATATTTTATCATTGCTGTTGTCACTTTCACCTATTGTGGTTTAAATTGTGTGCACTTACTTCACCATAAAGAAATGACTTTATGAATAAAACCAGAAATTTAAATTTTAGTTAACAGATATTAAATGTTCAATTCCGGCCTTTGCAATAATTCATTAAATGAAAAATGAAGTTCTCCGTACAGCAAAACGTCACTAGAGAAACAAGTAAGGAAAAAGAGGTAACTCAAGACCAGATGGACATCAACGCAGATTCTTATAAACTGAACATTATTATGTAAAACACTTGAACAATAAAAAAAATATAGTTTTAGGTGTATTTACACTTTTGTTAGTGTTTTTGTACTGACTAGCAAAATGTTTTGAAAATTTTTAAGCTTTAAAATCAATTTAGTGCCAGTTTTAAATGTCAACTAATACTAATTAAAATATAAAATATTTTTCATAAAAGTATACATAAAACTTGCCTGTAGTTAATAATTAAAATAGTGTTTTTTTATTTTCAAGTGATACTTCGTAAAAAGTTGTTTAAATACATCCTTGGATGGTTTTTTTAGGATTTTCTCTTGTAGCTATGATTTTATAAAATCAACCACAAGATATTTGAGGTTATAAAAAGCTGATGGAAAATAAACTACAACCAACAAAGATAAAAGTCTAGTTTTAATTAAGCTATTGTTGATTCTAGAAAGTTAATTAATATTAAAATTCATAACCGTTTTCGTCGGTAACTAATATTTTCAAAACTTGAAGCTATAAATGCTTACCTCATTTATTTAAACCCACAATATAACTGAAACATATTTTATATAAATATTTATAATTAATTAATACTACTGAGCTTGGTCGATCACCAGTTTAAAACAGCTTTCTAGTAGTTGTGAAATATACAAACTATCAATAAAAAACATTATTATGTTTAATTTCAAAGCCTTTTTTAATAAATTTTAAGTTTTGTGAATGACAAATAAAACTCTCGTTTAAAAAATGCTAGTAGCTTAATACCTTAAAAGAAAGAATTATATAAATAAAAATTATAAAAAAAACTAAGAAATTAGGTTCATAAAATGTTTTCGTTAAAAATATAAGAATGATCCTTATTTAAAGTGCTCTAATGAGATATTTTGAAATAAACGCATAGTTTGTTTTGAACACACCACAATAAAAATAACGAAGTTAGACTTAAATAAGCATGTCGTTTAGAGTGCTTATGTCATTTTTACAAATGACAAAAACTAACTTGACCATCAAATATTATTAGTTACGTAAATTTAGCATAACTTGTGAATAGAAATAACTTTAATTTTAATTACTTAAAAAAAAATATTATTTAACTATTTAAACTTTTAGTTTAGTACATTTACAATGTTTTGTTATATTAGAAGAAAGCATTTAAAATATGTATAAACTATTTTAATATCTAAGTTTAAACGTTTGTTATCAAAAATCCAGGCGAAACATGTTCGCTGGTATATACAATAATAAAAATTAAAGATTATTCGTTCCTATATCACTAACTTATTTTCTGTCTGTTCACGGGTTAACACACTTCAACGGAGCTATGTGTTTTCTTGATTTTGATAACTTTGTTGAAGTGTTTTATTCTGTTAATACACAGAAACATGTGATGGTGTAATAAAGAAAAAAAGTTTATTCTGTAATTTAGAAATTGTATATTCCTAATTCAATACCAATTTTAATAAGTTATGACTGCAACTAATTACTTTTATAAAAGATTGCCATAAGAGTTTTGCATCTCTTAAATGGATCAAATAACTACGGATCTAAACATTTTTTCTCCGGTGTTTAAAATCCGTTTTTAATACCACCCTTTGGTAAATTTCAAAGGATTTGAATTAATTTAACAAGGCAGTGGAGGTAGGCAAAGGTTCTACAAGGTTGTTGCTAAATAAACTATAACTCACCAAGGAAAGCAGTTTATTGTAAAACCAAGATTTTTTTATAGAAGTTACTGTTTATAATGAATAATTAAGGCACCTTTAAATTTAAAAAAATATTACCGACTGTACTTTTAGAATGTACAATTCTACTATGAAACTTTAACGTGAATTATTTTTTTGATAAACTAAAAATATTAAAGTTTATTGCATGTTTTGTTGTTAACTAGTATATGGATTTTGATTTGTCAAATATTTACGTCATCGTTCAAAACGCACAAATAGTAACTTTTTTATAATAATATGATATTTATTCAAAAAGTTAGATCGATATAAAGATCATAGTTTAAAACAGCCTTCTTATAATTGTAAATTTGTGATAATTATTAAATAACACCTTTAATACGATAAATGTGAAAACAAGTTTATTCATTTATAAAAAGTTGTAAAAACTAAAAAGTAAAATAAAAATTAACAAAAACTAGTAATTAAGCAAGTTTTCTTCTACTGCTTACAGAAACAAAATATCATTTAAACTATTTTTCAATAGTTTATTTTATTTACACCCTTGAAAGAAATTTTTTTTATAACTTATTTCACATAATGTAAAGCAATTTTTTATCTAACAATAGAAATAGTATTTTAAACCGATTAAATATTCTTTCACCTGTTAAAAGCTGTCTCAAACTAAAAGTGAATTATAAATGCATATTATTAATTTTTTGAAAACATATACACTACTTTATGCATTTACATATTGTGTTTTTACATTATAAACTAAAAAATTGGTATACGGTGAATTTAAAACTATTTCATTTAAAAAACGAGCAGAAAATCAAGATAATAAAATCTTGCAAAAACTGTAAACGTACTAAGATAATTTCAAGAACTAATTTTTTAATAGATATTTACTAAAATGTCCTTAAGAAAAAATAAAATTAAAATAAAAGACTTTAGTATGTTAGTTACCACAATTATATTTTTGATTCTGTTTAGAAGTCATAGTAAATTTATAAAGCATTGTGTTTTATTAATATTTAATGCTTTTTCAAAAGATATTTTTTTATATAAAGTTATTAGTTTGTTTTTTAATAAGATTGTTAATGTCAGTTACCTATCAGTTGCTTGTTTTAGTTATAATTAATAAAAAACAGAAGTTTAGTACAGAAATTAATTCTTTTTAGTTAATCACTTTAATGTACGTTTATGAATAACCTTAACTTTACCACAGATATTCTTGTGCTAAAAATTTATTTCAACTAACGGCGTTTTACTGCTCTCAAATAAATTAAAGAACAGATCAACGGAGTCTATAAAATATTAACACACATTAGAAAAAAAGCAGAAAAAGCATGTATATTTATGTATAGTGTTAATGTAGGTAGTAACTATAAATGAGCTTTATGGTTTAAAAACAAAGTTTGGGATAAAAACATAAAATTATATAAAATGTTCTACAAAAAATACAAATTTAATAAAAGTAGGCACTAACCTCAAAAAGCTCTAAGAATAGGCAAGTTTTTAAAATGAAAAGTAAATCGAGTTGTGCAGAAATGTTACGTCATAATAAATTTAACAGATTGATCAATAATTTATACCGCTTAAAAACATGAAGTATTAAACTTACTAGTGTTTGTGATTGTAATGTGAGTGTTGTAAAATAAATTAGTACATAAGTAAACAGAGTTATTTAAAGTAGAATCGTCGGTTGTGGGGACAGATATTCGATAAATCTTGCCGCTTATTCAGAAGTAGGTCTTTATCTTCTGCTGCAATTACTGCTCTTTCTGTATTGCAAGTTCGGCAAATTCTACTTACTCCTTTGGATGCATGTTTAATTTTTGAAACAATACTCCACTCCATGTTTGGCCTTTTACCGTACATGTGATAAAAGCTCCAGACATAATCCGATAAACGCGTGCTTTGTTTTTTATTTATATTTTTAAAAGTATGCCTATGGTTAGCATATCTATCCTTGAAACTACCTGCTGTACTTCCAATATAAATTTTATCTGGGCCCTTCCTTCAACTTTAACTTTATAAATTACATTTCTAGTTAAACAATTACCTTTTAATGTGCAGTTATCTTTATTTAATTTACGGCAATTACATGTTTTAGGCATATTACTTAACTTATTACTATTAGGGTTAGTTGGTTTTGAATATTTATTTATAGTTTTATTGTTATGCATTTTGCTTATACTTTTAGCGCTATTGTCACTTACTTGTTCTAAGTTTTGTTTTGTCATTTTAGAAATACTTCTAGTTATACGTTGATTATTATAATATACACTATTATTAGTACTATTGATATGGATATTTTCATTATCATTAATATTAAAGTTATCATTATAGCTTATATCTTTAATGTTTAAAGTTTTAATATGTTTTACATTATTGTTACCATAATTAAAATTTTTACTATTAGGACTATCATTATTATTACTGTTAATATTACTATTATTAGAATTATTATTTTTATTATTACTGTTATTATTAATATGATTAGTATAATTAGAAATATTGTACATATTTACGTTATTACTAACTTTATTACTAGAATTATTATTTGTATTAGCTTTGATATGTCTATTTTTAAAGTTTGAAATTACTGTTTTGTTGTGCAATTGTATTAAAGTTTTAACATTACTCATGCAACTATAAGAAATTTTAACTGTCTTTCTATAAAAAAATTTGTTATAAAAGTGGCTATCGTGGAAGTGTTTATCGACTAGCTTTAAAAATTCTTTACCTAAGTTTATATTAACTGAAGAGCAATATGGAGGATTATATCACATTATAGTCGGTTACGCGGTTTTTTGCGTTTTTATGTACATCTAATTTTCTATACTTTAATTTACATTTAAAACCTCGATTTTTTAATTCATTTTCGTACGGTGCTTTTATTTCGTTAAATATATTTTCATTCGAAGAGAGGGTACTTAAACGTTTTTGTGTCATTACCAGGAGGCATTTTTTTACATGATAAGGGTGGTCAGAATTAATATTATAAAGTTTAATAAAGAATTCGGTTTACGACCCGGACGGTAAGTATTATTAGATAAATTTAAAGTAACATCTAAAAAATTCGTTATTTGCGCTCCTATTTCTAAAGATATCTTAAAACCGATATCAGACATCAATCTAAACGTTGACTTTTTAATTTTTTCGTATACAAGAGAATACTGTTTATTTATTACGTCTACAGTTAGACCTCAAGCATCACAAGATGTTCTATAGACAATAATAGTTCTACTTTAATCAACTTATAACCCCTATAGATAAAAAATTAGGTTTGTGATTTTAATGCGTTTTAGATTAAAAGTAAAAACTATTTCTGTTTTCGAAAAATGCTAAACTTACGTTTTATTAAAACTTTAAATAATTAGAACATAAATAATGTGCTTTGAGCAGTATACAAAGTGTTATAAAAAATCAATTCCTAATAAATCTTTTAAGTTTTTTTTTCTAAATAATCAAATTTAATGTTGATTTTATAATTAATAGTTTACATATTTTAATTCTGGAACTTTTTGTCAAAGTTTGCATGATTTTTTTTGCTTTAATGGAGATCATTTGAAGACGTAACAGTTGTATAATTCAACATATGTGTATTAGTAAATTATCATAAAGTTAGACAGTTTTAAAACTAAAAAAGTCTCTAACTTAGAAAATATAAACAAAAAAAGTTAAAGTTATTTCATAACGAAAAAAATGAAATATTTTAGTTTATACTTTTTTTTATTTTTTACTTATTGTTTTTGTTTCAACAAAAACTAAATTTAAAATTAGTAGGTTAACTTTTTTTATTTAAGTATATTTTGCATTTTAAGAATATCTCAGTAATTTTTAGGAGTAAAAATTTTTCATCACTAACTTTACTTTTAATTTATTCATTAGATTTTAAGAAGCTTCGTTCGAAGCCAAAAAAAGTTGGAAGATTCATTCTAATTGTGCTTACTTAACATAGAACTGGATTTTTACTTATACTTGCATTTGAAGTTAACATTTGTCGTATCATATATGATGTCACTAAGCGCATTGAATATATTTTGTAAATAAAATGTTGTTAAGTGCGAAGGTTTTTGAACCATTTTACATTTATTTGTATAGAAAGTTACTTGTTTATATATTCAAGAAAACAAATGATGAAACTTTAAACATAAGTGTTTAAATCGTTTATAAATCGTCAATCTTAAAAAATGAACAAAATGTATATTATTTAAAAAAAAATTAAAAACATTAAAATACAAAGTTTAATCACTTTCGAAATTTAAACGCTATAAACTGTACCAAAAATACTTTATTAAAACAATTACATATATAAAAAAAAGCACTGAAGTTTAGTTTTTTTATTTACTTACTTTTTTAGTAAAGAAATGTTTCACTGTTTAAAGTTATAGTTTTTACAGTTACGATGATAACGGTGATATTTTTTAGAGATGAGCTGGCCATCAAAAAAAAGTATAGTATGATTTAATTTAATATGTTTAAAAAAAATAGTTTACGAATACCAACATTACCTCAGCGAAAAATTGAAACTTTTATAGTACTTAACAGTTAAAGATTATGAGTTAAAGCTATATTTTTCTAGCTTAAGTCATATTAAACAATAACTTATTAAACTTAAATTTCGGAACTTTAACTTTATAATATCAACACATAACAAGTACGTGCAACAATGCAACATGCCGCATATAGACTTGTACTGTTTTAATGTATTAAACATTGAAAGTTTATATCAACTTTTTAGTAGTTACTTTAATATAAAACAGCCATAGACAGTTGAAATTTAGTTTTTTACTTTGCTTAAAGAAAGCAAAATTACTTTATATATATAATTTAAAAAATAAAAAATTTTAAGCAATATTTTCTAAAATATTATGAAATTTGATAATATTAAGGTTTTTAGACATAATTCAAGTAACATTTTTTTTTTCTGTTGCTTAAAGATTTTTTACGCAAACTTCATAAGTTTTATGTGATTAATTGTAAGGAGCTTTAAAACAACAACTTCTGAATTTAAAACTAATTATGAATAACATTACTATTTTAAACAACTATATTAACAAAAACATTATCAACTCTCAAAAATGGTTCATTAACAAATCTTCAAGAACTTAATATATTTTCAATAAATCTTTGTGAATTATAAAAATTATTTTGATTAAAAGTTTTATGATAATAAGTTTCATAACTTTTTGTAATCAGAGGTTTTAAAAGTCTTTGGTTTTGAAGTTTGTATGTATTTGAGCTAGTTTATTTTTTAGAAAGACCGTTTGAGTAAACAATGCATGAAGGACATTTTAATGTTTATTATTAACCTAAAGTTAAATTTGTGTTCACAAGTGCGGGTAAATTTTGCAACTTAAAAAATAAGATTTTCAAAAAACTTTCTACTAAGACTATGTAAAACAGCAACTCGGTTTGAAAAGTAAAACGGCTTGTGAAAATCTGTTTTAAGTGCACTTTAGGTTAAATTTAAGACCATAAATGAAAAAAAAGTTAAGCTAATTTAAGAATCAAGTTAAGTTTGTTAGTGTATTTTTCTTATAAAAATGTATTGTTTTTGCTTTATGAAACTTTAGCCTTTAATTTTTGAGGTCAATTTTCAAACTATAAATAAAAATCATCTGTAAATTTATTTTAAACACTAAATTAAGGTTAACTAATATGTTCTCTTTAATAACCGTCTTTTGACCTATATAAACTTTGACTTGGATTGGTTTATTAGAAACTTAAACTTAGTTGCTATAAACTTTCTCAAAATTGTTTCAAAAAGTGTTTTTAAACTAATTGATTTTTTGCTTAACGAATTTGAAAGTCCTAAAAGTTTTACAGTTGGATAATCACGTATTTTAAACTCCAGTAAATAAACTAAATTAGTAGCAAATTTTTTGGAAACTATACATTTGCGGTTTGAATAAAAATTAAATTGTTTGTGTTGCCTTACGCATGAAGATTAAAATCATTAATATTGCCATAATAGAAATTTTAAATGCTTTTGCGTATTGTTTTTATATTTTGTTTAAAAAAAAGTTGTTCATTTTAAGCAATATTTTGAAGAGGTAAACTGTATTATGATCTAATAAAAAGACTTTTTCAACTTTTAATAGTTTTATTTTTAAAACAATTAAAATTTTAATGACATTGTTTTCGATCAAAGCTGTTAGCTTTTACGAATTAATCAAATATTGACACTATGTTATCAAAATTAAACCTAAATAACGTTTGAATTATTAACATTTAACATTTTTATCGATATCACTATTCATGTTCTTTTGTTGCTTACATTGTCTATATACAATAAAAATATTTGCATTTGTTTTTTTTTTAAATAATGATTGAGCAAGCAAAACTGTTGGAAAAACATAATTATGTTAAATATCATTCATAAAATGTGAACAAAAATTTACAAATCGTCTCTTAACGGTGATAGCGAGCAAAAATCGACTTATTTGCAAGATGCAAATACATGCTCTTGTGCACAACCTAACGGAGAAAACACCAAATACGTCATCAGATGATTAAAATGATGTCGAAACAATGTTTCTGAGGTGTGAAGCCTTGGTAGCTGCTCTACACTACAGCTGATGCCACAAGCAGATCGAACCAAGTTGAAGAGAGGTAGTCAACGGACAGAGATGCTTAGCGCCTAAAATTGAACAGGTTAGAAAGAAAGGCAGAAGAAGCAGCAGCCCATGGAGTAAAAAGTTATTAAAAATGTTTTCAAACTCTTACATGAGATTTAAAAATCGAAAATTTACACAAACTAAATTAGCTAAGAATAAGTGCACTAAAAAAGAAGCTTTAAATGATTTTCATGGTTTTACTAAAAAAATAATTTCCGTTTTATTTGATATCAAAGTATTATATACTTTTAACTTTTATGAAAATACTTATATAACTTAAATTAACTTAAAAAATAATATTGTTCAACAATTTTGTACAATTTGAAAATTAGTATTCAAAGTTATGCATTTATATTTATTAGAAACACTTAAAAATGTTGCAAGACCCCTCTAAAAACCTTAATTTGAAGACTATAAGGTGGGGAAATGTAACAAAATGTATTTTTTATCGTTTTTTAAATGCCCACCATGGGAAGTTAGACGATTGTTTATCAAATCACAGAATAAAACTTTATTAATGTTTGTTATTGTGCTCAGTTAGCCATAAGACTGTGCGGAATGCACATCAATTTTAAGAACTTTAAGACACTATCGGATTTAAAAACTTTTTTATGATTTTCATTTTATAAGATCTTTATGTTTATTTGTATGACTGTATTGTATTCTACTTAGTTTTGTCATCGTTGTGCATGAAGTACAAGACATATTAAGACTTTGTATATTAGTAAGACCTATTTTTGTATTTAAGATTGTGACATTCTGACACTTTTAGAACGTTATGAAGAATATTGTTATTAATAGAATTTTGTGTTTACTTGTTGTGTTAATTTTCGCAGTTTTATTCATCTGAAGTATTAGCAGCTTTATCACTTCTACTTTCTAGTTGTCACATTGATATCACTTTTTCAATAACTCACTTCATTAAAGAAATTATATATATCAAGTTTATTACATATTTATTAATTACTAAGTTAAACCTAATGAGTAAGTTAAATTCAGTAAAAGTCTTAAAAGCTAAACACTCAAAGTGTTTAGCACAAAAAAGGGACTTACCCCTATTAAAGTTAGTTCCTAATCCAAGCCTAGGACAACATAACAACAGCAACACATTTTAAAGATAAGTAAAAGCAAAATGTTTAACTCAAATATTTGAAGCCTTATTTGTGTCCTTATACTGATAAAAACTTTTCATAATGACTAAATACAAGTTTATTAAAAATTGAAACAGGAAATAGGTTTAAATAAACAAAAAGAGAAAATACTTTTTTGTTATTAAATTACACAGTATTTTATTTTGTAATATAGTGTTGGTTAACTTTGTTTTTATTTAACAAAAAATTTATCAAAAGTTGAAGCGGAAAATAGGCACTGTGATCTAATAAATATCATTACTCACATCTCAAACACCTAAGAAGTCGAAAATAAACAAAAGAGCGAACAAAACATTAAGCTTCATATCGAATATGTCGATCATGAAATATTTGTATCTACACGCCACTACTGCTGCATTGACATTAGATTCAAGGTATAAACTTTGTTTGATTAAGTATTAGTGTATACATTGTTTCATAATAATAAATAAAAAGTTATGTACCTATGCGCCACTACTGCTTTAATATTTACAGCTGATTCAAGGTTCGAATTTAATTAAATTTATTACACAGTGAAAGCTTTTATTTTAAAAAATATTTTCCTATGGTTTTTGTTTAACATACTTGTTGTTTATAGTTTGGTATAAAAAGAAATTGTTAATAGTACAAAAAATCCCTTTAGGAGTTTTTCAATCTTACCCCATGTTCATTTTAGCTCAATAACAATTTTTTATATAAAGTTAATTTTTCAAGGTTTATTAACTATTGCTTATCTTTTAACTTAATTTTTAATGAACCATATCAAAAGATTATTCATGTAACAAAAAAATTTACTAAAGTAAACTAATATTTTTGTCTATTGAGAAAACTGGATTAAGTTACAAATAGTTTTAAATACTTTTGTTAGGCAATCTAAATTTAGAAGAAGTAAATAACTACATCTGCTTATGTAGTCACACAATAAAGTGCTTTATATTATCATGGTATATCTTTAGTTTTGTGAGAGTAAAAAAAACTGCATAGCTATAAAAATTTGTTAAATAAAAACTAGTGCTAGAAGTTTATAGTTATTTATTCACATAATAAATAACTGTTTATAGTAATAATACAAAATAACCACAAAAAAATGCAAGCACTATATTAAAAAAAAGTTAATTACTTTTAATACTTTTATTAATCACTTGGTAAAAGTGCAACTTAGTAATAAACCAAGCTTAGTGTAGTAAACTGTAACACAATTAGAGTACTGGCAACTATTAAATTTATTTCATATAATTTAAAACAACCATGTATAATTTAATAAAATCATTTAGAGAGCAATAAACTATAAAAAGATGTTATAACTATTAAACTTTTAATTCTAACTCATCAAATAATTTAAAGCAGTTAACACACAATTTAATTTTATATCTTAAGAATACTTACAATTCTAAACTAAAATACTCAACAAGTTTTTTAGTAGTTCAAACTTCTGTTCTTGCTCCCAGCTGCACACAAACAAACTGACTGCTCACATCAAAATGTCATTGTTGTCTTTTGATAAAATGTTGCATCATTGATTTTATTTGTAATGTTGCATCATTGATTTAAGCCTCATTTCTCATACTGCGTGACACCTCTGAGTACAACTACCTCAACTTTGATTTAATTATTAAAAGAGAATGGCATACAAGTCGAACGTGTTTGTATTTATCATCCTCTTAGATTTGATTTGAAAGCCGTCAGCGGTGAGACATTTTACAAGTGACTGTTGTCTCCAACAGCCAGTCTTCCCAATTACAACAGAGTCAGTCGCAATCCTTAGCAATCGTAACAAAGCCGAGGGGATTAACTCGTCTTTATTTGGTAATTCATGCAAGGTACGCCCAACCAGCAAACACGGTACTGGCGGGATTCGAACCCACGACCCTCAATCGTACACCGCGCTCAGCAGTCAGCGTAGTAACGCCTCGAACCATCCTGCCTCGCATAAGAAGGCACTTTTGTAAGCTTATATAATAATAATAATTACATTAACTCAATCATTTCTATCATTTTTTTATACATGTTGTTAGTAATTTATAAAGGTTTATGAACTTTTCAGTATTGCTCAAATTAAGAAAATAATAACTCCAAACTAAAAATAAAACTACTTAACTTAATTTTACTTATCAGGGTTTCTAAAATACCTGGAATCCTGATATTTGACAATTAAGACTAAAAAAACCAAGAATTTGAGAAACTTAAAAAAAAACCTGGAATTTTAAACAAAAGTCATTTAAAACCTTTAATTTTCAGCAGTTTTTATAAATTAAACAGTAAAATTTTATTATGACACGAAAAATCTACTGTAAAGATAAAAAAAAAATTGTCATCATCAAATTTCTTTTTAATAAAAAACACATTTAAAGTAGCTTTACAGTGTCTTTTCAATGTTGTTATACTATTTAGCACAGTTTTTAAACTTAGCTTTGAACTAAATATAGACTTTAAAACGTGTACTTTTAAAAAAGGTAGATGTCTAATTTGCACGAGCATATAAAATTGCACGAACATACTTTCTCACGGAGGGTCACATTTGCACGGAGACAATTTAGCACGGGTTAAATTTTATTAAATTGTTTTTTTATTTGTTATATTTATTTTTTTTTAAGTTTTCTTATTTAATTATCACTGTTTCCCATATTCCTTACTCTCAATAAAATAGTTTTTTAGTGTTATTTATTATGTGTTTATTTTTTATAACTGTTACCCTAACCCTTACCCTCAGTCGGTAACTTTTTTTATCATTATTTTTTTATAATAATAAATTTTATAGTTTTATAAGCTTATAAGTATTTTTGTTATAACTATCTTTATCTCTCTTTTTTCTGCATTTATTTTTTACTCTCGTGCAAAAATGTAACTCGTGCAAATTTTGCTTCGTGCAATATTGGCTTCGTGTGATTCAGTGTATTCGTGCAATTTAGTTCCCTTGTGCAATTTAGTAACCTCGTGCAATTTTGACTTTGTGCAATTTATTCCCGTTTCCTTTAAAAACTTGGAAAAAATTCAGAAAACTTTGGCAACTCTGCTTATATTTGAACAAATAATTATTTTAAGATATTTTCAGAAACTGAATGCAAATTCATTTAAACTATAATCATAAAAATGTAGTATTTGTTTAATAACTTAATAATTGTTTTAATAATTCATTGTGACCATAACAGCTTAATACATCTTGATTGATTTTAAATTTTATCCATAGAAAATAATATATGTAAATAATTAAGGTATTTTAGTTTTATTTTTAAGTGGCGGGCGAAATATTATCGCTAAAGGGGACAGAGAATTCGGCACAAGTTTGTCTCTGCTTGATGACTTTTCAATTTAATATACTACGATTCTCAAAAATGTCTGAACTTTAATGAAATGTTTTGAACAAAGTTGTAAAATTAAAAGTACTTTTTGTCTTTAAGCTTAATTAAACAAAAATCTAATGATAGATGAATTCAATACGAAGCCCAATGTTTCGTCGACTTTGTTGTTTATTTTCGGAATTATTTGCTTTTTATTCTTATCAATTCAATTATCTAAATATAACTAGGTTTTTTCAACGGTTGGCAAAATATTCCAATAAAAGTATATGTAACATAATAATTTTTTAGAATGACTTAAGATAAATTTGAAAATATTAAAACCAAATATAAGTACTTAATGAATATTATTACAAACGAAATGTATCAAGAAAATCAATAATTTTTGATTTTTATGAAACATTTTTAGGTAGCTATCAAAAATGCGCTAGAACTTAAAAAGTAGGTTATAAAAAAACATTTTACACATAATATATAGAGTTGTTTTTATCTATAAAATACTCAATAAGTATCTTGCCTGTTGTAAAGTTGTAAAAAAAATTGTTTAATGTTCATTAAATATATAATGCAGATAGTTGTTTGCTTGTTTCTGTAAAATCATTTTCATTGTACTAAAAATAATAACTAAAAAACTGCAGTATACCCAAATTGACTTTTATTCAAGTGTTTTTCTACAGTTTATTTTATAATACACGAAATAAAATGAATATTTAAAGTTTGCGAGATATTTTTTAATCAGAAACGTGGTATACAGAACAAGTTTTTGAATTACCTCGTAGGACATATGTCTGTGTATCTTTTCAGCGTCAAGTTTAGAGATGAAAAGCCTAACTAATCTGTTTATGTTAAATTTAAGTTCTTGTTAATTAAAAAGTAACACTGTTACTACATTTTTACAAGTTCATATGTTAAAAATTATTATAACAGGAAAAAAGCAGTGTGCACGACTATTAAAATAACAGTAAGCAATATTTAGAAAATATTTATCTAAACCAGGGTTTCCCAAAGTGGGCGATATCGCCCCCCTGGGGGCGATTTTAGTAAGTCAGGGGGCGATAATTAGTAAAGGGGCGAACGGGTGGGCGATAACTAGTAAGGGGGCGAAAAGGGGGCGATTTTGAAATTTTGGGCTATCATAAAACTTTTACATTTTATCTTGCTATTTTACTAATTTTAGCTTGCTGTTAAATATTTGACCCTGAGTTTAAACTTAAACAAAAAAAGTTTATTTTGTTTATGTAAAATATAGTGATAAAAATCAAATACTTATGACTCCTACTTTCATCTATATATTTACTAATTTAATAATTTCATAGATAATAGACGATCGAAATCCCTCTCACTATTTTATAACCTGACATACATGTTATTTGGGATCATAAATGGTTTGTAAAAATCTATGTTATATATTATTAACTATTACCACATGATATTTCCATTTGTTTTTTGAAAAGTCACTAAGTTAGGCTAAGAAATAAAACTATACAGGGTTGCCAATATAACTAGAAATCTGAAAAAAAAACCTGGAATTTGACAATTTAGGAAAAAATAACCTAAAAATTCTAGAACTTTTAACAATTTCAACATATTAAGTAGTAAAATTTCGATTTGACAAAAAAAAAGCTATTAAGATGGATCTCTTCGAGGCATATCTTTTTAAAGTAAACGACTTACAGGAAACCTTCTCAGACTTACAAACTGACCTTGAGCTTGAAGTAAAATTTTTCAAAGAACGATATGAAAGCTTTTGGACTCAACAAAAACTAAGACAAAAATATCCAATCATTTGAGAGGAATTTAGATTGTTTATAGTTTTTCCTTCTAGCTATGTTGTTTAGAAAGCTTTCAGTTCAGTTATCAACATCTTTAGCAAAAGATCTAATCTAGATATTTGTAAAAGAGGCTTTATTTTACTGATTAAGAATCAGATTAGAAAAACTTGCAAGCAGTCATGAACCTCATCCTTCACATTATATTAGACTTCAGTAGCATACATAATTTTATGAAAGTTTTTTTTTGTTTACCTGATCTTTTAAAATAATCCTTATTTAATCTGGTTCGTATTGTATTTAAGTAGACTTTTTATAATGAAAATTTTGTTAAGTTGTTTGTTCTTCAACAGGTTTGCATAATGCCTAATAAATACTAATTACGGTAGACTTCCTTTTGAGTTCGCACTTTTTACCCAAAAAAAGTGCAAAATTTTATTTTCAAAAATTTAACTTAAAAAAAGTATATTACTTACTAAGTTTTAATAATACAAAAACACATAATATTTAATAGCTTATATAGATGTATTTTTTTAACGAACGTTTGTTTTATGTTTTAATTGATTTCATGTTTATTCATAACGTTATTGCATAAAAAATATTTAAATTTAAAATTTTGTAAAAGAAATGGTAATAGTTTTTGAGTTTGCACTTTTAGATTTTGTTCAAAGTGCGAACTCATGCGGAAGTCTACTGTATTTATTAAATGGTTTATGTTTTAAATTTGTTAATAGTTTATTTTGACCTGATTAATTTTATAGTTTATATTTGTCGTTTTACATTACACTCAAAGTTTTTATAGCATAGTGATTCAAGTATTTGTTTGAAAGAGATTTTTTGACATTTATTTTATTACTTGTATTATCTGTATTAAAAAAAATCTTGATAACCATTAAAGTTTTTATTTCATTTTTTTTTTGGTTTTTGAAGAGTATAGATTTGAGGTGTTTTTGAAATGACTTCAAGATTTTCATTTAAAAGATTCTTAAACTCAAATTCATTTCTAACTTGATTTATTATTGTTAAAAAATCTATATATTAAGGAATTTTAAACTATTAATACAACTATTTTTTGTTATATCTTAATTTTTAATATATTAGCAATTAGAACGTGTTGTTTATTTTGATAGTTCAATACTAGCTTTTAGTTTTTCACTATTTTCTTCTAGTAAATTACTATAGGCTAATAACTAGAGAAAAAATAAATTTAAACAGTATTGAATAAGCCATCAAAAAGACTGCTTCAGTTACAAAACAAAATTTTAACGTTGTTAAAAGAATTTTTAAATCAACTATTTTTTATTCTCAGAATTAACTTTAAAGCTTTTGATTTTTTTTTTTGAATTTAAATTAAGAAAAAATAAAATGTTAAAATTAAGGTTTAGTTTCCTAAAGGTTATTCCAAGTCAAATACTATTTAATGGTATTCTACTACAAGACATATGGTTTAAAAATTTTAAATTAAGTTTTTAACTTTACAACTAACTTGCTTATAATATATCTTAGCACTGAAATTAATAATTTTACTGCATTAACTGAAGCTGTTGATGAAACCACTTTTCATGTGAGATAATCAACCAGTCGGTCAAACTTTCTACAACTAGATTAGAAATGGTGTTTTAATATTTATTTTATTATGTGTAAAATAAACTTTTCATTCTTTTATAGTTTTTTAATCTCTGGTATAATAATTTTAGAATATGAGTATTTATAAAATAATTTAAGTATTTTGTGTGGCTTAAATAAGTTACTTAGTATTTATTTCTAAATGTCCGAAATTCGTTATATGAGAGATTATTAGTCAGGTTTCAGATGGGTAATGTACGGTAAAATACAGTCAACACGGTAAGTAACTTGAAAACTACATGTGCAAAATAAATAAAATTTAGTTTTTTGATACTTAATAATTTAAAAAACACTTTCAATTTGGTTTTCAGTTCACAATAGTTTTTCCTAGATCACAATAATACTAGATCATTTTATTACAATTTTGCTCCATTTTTTTTTTTTTTCTTATATCTTAATTTTTGAAATTATGCAGCCCGCAATTACGTTTTTTAACAAGTTGAAACTAGAAAAGGTTTTTAAGTAAATATGAATTATTGATTACAAAAGTTGTCCACCACAACCCTAAAAGTTTCATCATTTTTAAAACAGTTCATAACTAAACAGGATTGATTACAGATTACACAAGGCTTTTTAATAATTAAGTACTTTAATACAAATTACTAGGCTTATAGAAAACAAATGTAACTTACTTTCTCCAGCCCTGTAAACTACTTCGAACACATCCCAAAAGTGCATGCATAAAAAGTACCAGACTAAATTACATTTCGAACACAACTTTTTCGTCTCAAAAGTTTGTACTTAAGAGAAAAACTACTTTGTAAAATCGTGGGGGCGATTATTTTTCAAATTTCCGAAAAGGGGGCTATTTAGAAAATGAGTTTGGGAAACCCTGATCTAAACAATGTTAGTTTTCCTTTTTGACTTTCTTGGACCAAAAAGCAGACAGTGCCTTCCTCATAAACAAGCTGAACCAGTATATGTTCAGAATGTCCAGTCCTGCTGTCAGTCCAAGCCAAGTGTGATTAACTGCTCTGCTAGTCTGTGAAGTTATATTTTTTATAAAAATAAACGGTTGCACTTTAAATTGAAGTATTATAAAAAAAAAACTGTTGGGTTTACACTTTTTTCTAAGCTGAAACAATTTTGAAACATGAAAAAAAAAAACTTTCGTAAACCAGGTTCTTAGACCAAAAATTGTTGCGCTTTTCTTTTATCGTTCGATAAACAATATTCGACAGTCTATTAGGTTAGTATTACCAAAAAAACTTTACCTTACCCGACAATGCAGCATTTTGATCGAACAAGCTTGTAGATAAAAGCCCACATAAATGGTATGGGAACAATTCTAAGAACAAAGAAGGTAGTAGGAGTAGCATTTGTTCCATAAATACAGGGGAGACTTTTCGTTACCAGATATGTGGTAAGGTACTAATGAGTGGTTAATCTTATTAATAAACATAGTCTTTAGTGGATCTAGTAGTAAGGTACTAATAAGGGTTAGCTTCAAAAGGTAGAACTTTAACCAGGCCCGTGTTAGTATAATAAGTAAGCTAATGCTCTTTTGGTATAAATTTTGACTATAAATATGAACGTCAGTACTTTGTAAGTTATTACTGTTGTATTTTAGAAAAATAAACTTGTTTCGTTCCGGTCTTTTTTAACAAACAAATTAGGAATCTAATATTTTGAGATGTTCAACAAGCATAAATTACATATAAACTTAAATTCAGTTGAGGTTCAACTTTTAACCGATTAGCATCTGAACTAATATAATAGTATCTTGCTTCCTGCTCGAAATTATTAAATATTATTTTTAAAATTTTGTAACATGTTTTTGACTGCAATAAAATTTTAAAAATAATAAACACTTTACATTAAAAATCTAGTGACCAAACTGTTAACTTTCATCGAATTAAAAATAAAGCTTTAATGAGTATAAATTCAGTTTATTTTATAAATTTATTTAGTTTTTATTTTGGCTTCAAAAACCAAATTATTTTATACCAGAATTTGTTTTAATATAACAAGTCTGATGAATATTTTTTCGTACTATTATACTTAAACTATCAAATTTTTATTGTTATTATTTTTTTTAAAGTTTTCTAAATAGTACGTACATTAGTTGAAGTAAAAGTGGTTTTATCAGCAAATTGTAGAAACTATTTTAAACTCTTAAATGTTTACGTAGTTATATCAAAATAGTAAAAGCAGTTACAACAAGCAATTAGTTATTTTCCTTTATGATTGGAAGACAAATATACTTTAGTTTTAAAAGCTTAGATAAAGCCGTATTTTTTTACCATTTGAAACATGTCACCTATTTCAAAAAAGAAACGGTTTACCTTTAAAATATATTTTACTTATTTTTACTTTTTCTAGTTCAAGAACTTTTGTTTTTGTTTTTAATATTTTTAATACAACAGCATGCAGAAATACGCTGACTTTTTCTACAAGTATAAAATAGTACACGAATAAAATTTTGTAAAAAACTTTTGTTTTTTTAGTATGATTTTTTTTTGTAAAAGACTTTTAGTTCGTGTTTTTTAAACAAACTTAGCTTATATTAAATAAAAACATATTTTTTTTTATACCTAGTTTACTTTTAAGGTTTACATAGTGTATTACAATAGCATATAGTTTTTTTTAACTATCAATTTCATGCTAAGAAGCATATCACTTCAGTAATTTTGCTTAGACGTTTTTAAATACTTTCAAAATTAAATATTGTTTAACAAAACAAAGATATTCAAATGTTGTTAAATTTAAGTTCATTAACTTAGAAAAATACAATTAGAAGTTTAAAACTATTACAAAAATCTTTATACTTTAAGATAAAGTCATAGCTAAGTTTTATTGGTTTACTATTTATTTTTTTATCAGAAAACACAAAGTTTTCTATAACTTACTTAATTTAAAAAAAAATTAACGGAGAGTGTGATTTAAATTATTTCAAATAGATTGCAAAAATAATACATATTTTATGTTTTAGAATCAAAACACTTTCTAATAAGCTATTTAATCAAGCTTTCTCAACTACTGAAAAATTATTTATAAAAATGGTTTTTTATTTATGCATATAAAGATTATGTTTGCTTTTCTAAACCTTGTTTAAGATAAAAATATTCACTTCTGTACTGAAAAACAACCTAAGATTTGATTGTTTTATAAATAATGATAGTTTTGCGGTAATAACTTAGTCAAGTCATTAAAAAATAGAAACCAAAACATTAATTTAAAATTTTATCAGTTATATATTAAAAACTCATTAAGGTTTCGATACTAAACACTAGCTTATGTTTATAGTTAGTACAAATAAATTAAGCTTTTAACAGAACTTTCTGCATCTTACTTTTAGTAGAGGTTATTTATAATGATAAATATAAACAACAATTTACTACTCTTATAGATTTACTTTCCTTATAACTCATTTTACCAAATTCATCAATACTTTTTGGAACATGCTCCTTTATTCCGACATAACTTTCTTCACAGAATCAGTTATACTGGTAAACTACATTACTTTTTTACATTCTGGTATCAGACATTTGCCCCAATGTCTAATCATTGGTTTTGATAAGAAAAAAATTCTTTGTTTTGCTGAGTGGTAAGTTTTACTTATCAATTGGTTGATATTTCTTACTATAATTTCTGAGTTGACATAAGGTAGTGTAATCAGTAAAAGTAATAATCAAACATTTCTCCGGGCTTGCTGATTTTATTTTGTTTAAACTTCAAAGTTGTAAATTAATTATTTTAATAACAAGTTGTTGTGGATAGCCATTTTTATTGTGTATCAATTTTAGCTCATTTATTTCATCAGCAAATAACTCTCTTTAACAGATTTTATGTATTCGACGACAAAGCGTTAAAATAACATTTGATTTCTATTTATACTACAAAATGAATGAAAGTTTAAATAGTTCACAGTAAAAGTTTTCTTTTTATAAACAGTTGTCAAAATTTGGTTCTTGTGTCATTATACTAAAATGTCAAAAAAAGCCAATTCATCGTTATTTTCGTTTTATAATGTAAATTTTATTGATGGTTGTGTTTTGTTCAACACATTAAAAAGTTCATCAATCTCTTTCTCATCTTTTCCTAGCAAAAAAAAAATCTTCAACATATCTAAAATAAGTCACATTGTATTTAAAGATCATCTTTCTTTCATAAAACCCATGACAAAGTTGGCCCTTATGGGGAGCCCATGGCTTTTCCATCATGTTAGGAACACATTTTTGAGTTTAATGTAAATTGTACACCACTAGTTAATAGTTTTAAAAGTTTGCTAATTTTTTTTTTACTTATACAAGTCTGTACAGCGTGTCAACACATATATCTAATACTTCATCTAGCAGTACATTTTTGGATAGACTGTTGACATCAAAAGAAGCCATAAATGTATTATTTGAATTAATATTTTTTATTAGATCAGCAAAAGAAAATTAATCTTTTAAAATATAGAATAGAAATGTTCTAACACAGAATAAAGTTGGGCATTAAGAAGCCTCGCTAACTTATGCTGAGCAGAGTTTACCATGAACAAGATTAGTCTCAAAGAAGCATCTTTCTTATGTATCTTTGGTAAGCCATACATTCTAGGAGTGATGGAACTAACAGATTGATTAAACTACAAATGTCTTTTTAATTTAATTCTCAACTTTGTTAACATTATCAAGCTTATTTGCTGGCCCAAGGAGTTTAAATTTGGTTTTGTGACCAATAATTTCATACAGTTAAATTACATAATCTATTTAATCCAAAACAACACATCCGTTACCTTTTTCAGGTTTAGAAATTATCACAGAATCATCCTTTTCAAAGTTTCTAATCACATTTCTTATCTCAGATATAATTAATAACTCACTTTTATAGCTTTAGTTTGCAATAATTGTGGGCTAATGCAGTAAGGTTAACCTTCGTTGCTGTTTTCTCTGAATGTGATATAGGTTTTAGTTTACTGAGTCGTTTGTAGAACTTTTTAAAACCCAAGAAAACTTAATCTTTGTCAAGCTGCTTTGCAGGCAGGGAGAAATTAAGACCTAAACTCAAAGCAAAACTCTTCTTCAGATTATTTCTTTTTTAGACAAATTAAATACGCTACATTTTGCAAGTTTTCCATACTTTTAAGCCGTCAGTTTTTGTAGTTTGTTTTTATTTTGTGTACTTAATTTATTCTTGTATTTGGTGTTAACAGAGTGCATATATCTTTAAAAAAATTTAAAGTCGTCAGATTTAATTTAATTTTACAGTTCATTGCTTAAAAGTTCAGCTACGGAATTTATATACTTAACAATCTTCTCTAATTTACTAAATTCGCATTTTTAAAAACACATTTTCAACTTTACTAGATATTTTCAGTTTCGAGTTTCTTATTCTAAATAAGATCCATTTTGATAAAACAAGCTTAAAGCTACACTGCTTAAATATTTCTTTAAATAGACTTTTCTTTTTATTTTTGCACTGAGTCATCATAAGGTTATTACAGAGCTTAATAACATGCATGTCAAAACCTTTTTTGAGAAAATTAAATATTTGTTTGACACACCTAATAAATTATTTTAAAAAACACACAAAAACTCAAATTTCAGATTTATATATATATTTCATGCTTGTTTTATCAGTTGTTTACTAAGCAATGAAAATAAAGTTTCAAATTTAGCTTATATGATAAAATATTATCAATGTAAAAGTAATAATAGTAAAGCAAAGGGTAATTAACAATACATAGGTACTTTTAATTACAATGCAACTATAAGTAAATAAAAAATCATACGTAAAACTTATAGAACAACTTATGCAAACAATAAAATAGTAAAATTAGTACTTAGCAAACAACTGATAAAATAAGCATGAAATATATATTGTTCTGAAATTTAAGTCTTTTGTATATTTTCTGAAATGATGTGTTAAGGTGTTAAACAAATGTTTAATTTTCTAAAAACATACATCATTTAATAATGCAACAACTGGTAGTTGCAAATATTTTTATATATAACTTTGTGACTTTTTAAAGTTGTAGTTTTGATTAAAGATAATCTAAAAAAGCTTTTTTTAGCTGTAGAATGAATATTTTGATAATAATAAGTTTATTTGTTTGAACTTTTAATCATGAGAATAAAAAACATCTTCATAAGACAATTAATTTGAAAGAGAAAGTATGAATGCAATTTTTTTCAAAGCTGTTAAACATTGTCAATCAGCAATAGGTGAACATTTGTTAAATAACTTAAAATATTCAAAAAATTATAAAGATAAAATGTTTTCCATTGTTTGTAAACGACGTAATATGTTTCATTTAAGTGTTTTAGAATTTTCATTTATAAAATAAAATAAGACAACTTTATGCAATCAAATATTTGTTTATAATTCTAATTTGTTTAAATTATTGTAGTTTCCCTACTAAGTTTCGTTTTTGTTGTTTAATTTTATTATCAAACAAATTGAACTTAAATTTGATTTTTCATATTAAAATTGCAATTAATGCTTTCAATTTCTAGAACTTTTGTTTTAAACATTATATTTAAAAATACTTTTATAATTTTGTTAAACAACTTAATAATAGCATCGCAGTGTACATATAGTTTTATTTACATATTATGACGCATAATCTTACAATTTTATTAGATCTACTATTTTACACATATATGTCTAGTTATTTTATTATCTTTTAATGAGCGTAGATTGTAAAACTTTAAATTAACAATAAATAAATTACAAAATGAATTTATGTCTCTAATTTTTACTTAAGGTTAGTACAGAAAAGCAGTTATTTAGTAGATTGTAATTAGTTTGACATTATTGATTGCTCAAACTTTATTTAAAAAGATTTTTAGATATTTTTTAAACACTGTTAAGTAGTTATTTATTAATGAAAAAATGTTAAACTGTATATATTGAAAAATATTTTGTTTAACACTTTAATTTTTCGAAGTTTGATAAAGGTTTAAAACTTGATCGTTTAACTTATCATCTTATTTTAACGATATTATTATTACAAAGAAAGCAACTAAGCAAATGTGGGCGCCTTAAGAACAATTGTTAAATGCTAATGATAATTAAAACAAATGTGTTTGTTAAATGCGAACGAGTTTTATGTCGCATTTAACAAATACTTTTTTTTTTAATCCGAAGCCGTTTGCAAAATTTATTTAATGCGCACTTCGACGTAATATTTATTACCGTAAATGTTGACTTCTACTGCTCGTATAAAACAAAAGCCAGTTTGATAATATTAAGTAAAGTAATGTGTAAAGACTGTTTTACTTTTATGGCTTTAGACGAATATTCACGAGCTGTAGAAGTTAACTTAATAGCTAAAGCAAATAAATATTTTATAACAAAACTGCAATTACATTCTTAGTTAGCACATAACATTTACTAAACCTTTTTGTTGTTACTTAATTTAGAGCAGGGTTTCCCAAACTTTTTTGCTAATGGCCCCCTTTAAAGAGTTTGAAAAAGTAATGGCCCCCTTCAACATATAGATTACTCATAAACTACTATAAAATACACATAAGGCCTTTTTTTTTTTTTTTTTTTGCTCTTCATCTGAAACTCAAGAATGTCTAGTGTAAGTTTCAAGTTATGGCCTCATGGCCCCCCTGTGGCTCCTTTGTTGCTCATTACCCCCCCTCTTCCCCCTTTGCTGCTCATGCCCCCCTGAGTATCTGTCATGGCTCCCTAGGGGGCCACTTGGCCCACTTTGGGAAACCCTGATTTAGAGTTTCACATCTAAAATATTCTTTATGAATTCGTTTACTTCAATCAACTATTAATAGACAACTTTTTATTGAAAAATGGTAAAATTCGAACTTCATAAAAGTTTAAAAACTTAGAATAAACATAAACTAGTTGAGCTAAGTACTTATTATTTTTAGGTAACGTTTTTACTTGAAAATAACCTTTATATTTAAAACTTTTAATCTGTTATAAAAACTAACAAAGCTAAATGAGATATTTAAATGTCAACATATACAATACAAAACAATCTATAAAAAACTTAAAGGGTAAATTATATATTTCCTAATATCATTATACTTTATTATAAAATTATTTATAAAATGCATATTCCTTGATATTAAACCACAAAAATTTGCTTCAAAAAGTTGTATATAAATATTAAAGTTGTAAAAAATTCTTAATAAAAAGCAACACTACAGTAACCTCTCGCATCTTTACGCACTTGTGACGTTACGCACTCTCGTTTAGTTACGCATTTTAGTATTCTAAAAAGTTCAAAAAATTAAAATTCATAATTTTTTTCAATTTTGCACAAAATAGGTTTATTGTATATTTTTAATTTAAAATATGCTTTTAAATGCTAACTCACCTCTCTATATCTTTAAGCTTTTGAATTTATCTTCCTTGACTTATTGACAAACATTAACTAATACATCTTTAATACAATGCAAGACAAGTTTATCCTTATGTAGGCAAATGTCAAATTAAAAAAGTTTTAGTAACATAAACAATTTTTTTAAAACATTTTCTTATATTTTTTACATTTTTGTTCAAAAGAAGAAATACATTACAGCAGCAAAAGAATATTTTTGTAAAAGGCTACAGAAACATATTTTAATATAGACACCAACCATTTCTTAATTGTAAACAAATGCTTAATTATAAATTGAATTAGCTAAGTAGAATAGAATATAAATGTTAAGTATCAAATAAGTCACATAAAAATAAAGATAAAGCAAAAATCTACTTATTATTAAAACTAGTAAAACTTTTCTACAAGTATTATTATTTTATAAAAAATTAAAGCTATTTTTTAATATATGTATAGTTTTATTTATGTTTTCATAATTATAAATAAAGTAAACAAAATATTAAAAGTGGGAAAGTCCCCAGTCTACTTTTAACTAGAAGCAATATCAAAAAAATCCATTGTAATAAGTATATTTGGTACCTCTCGTATTTTTACGATCACTCATATCTTTACGCATTTCTTCTGTGGACACAATGTGCGTAAATAAGCGAGAGGTTACTGTAACATTTTTCAAAATCAAGCAGAGACAAACTTTTGCCGAATTCTCTGTCCCCTTTAGCCAAAATATCTCGCCTGCCACTTTTAATTCAGCTTGAAAATACTTTGATCATTTACATCTAACATTTTTACGGATAAAATTTAAATAAGTCAAGATGTATTAAGCTGTTGTGGTCACAATGAATTATTAAAACAAACATTAAGTTTCTTTAAAATACTACATTTTTATGATTATAGTTTAACTGAATTTGCATTCAGTTTCTGAAAATATCTTTAAATAATTATTTGTTGAAATATAAGCAGAGTTGGCAAATTTTTCGACAATTTACATACAAGTTTTCTGAAAATGATTCATCGTTAGTAGAGGAAAGGCGCTGCGTATAAAATCGAACAATGGAACGAACTAAATCTTTAAATTTAATCTGATGAAATTAATTTTAAATTTTTCCGACAAATATTTTATTTATATCTTGTTATTTCAACTTTAATCGAAATTTTTCAACATTTTTCAAAAAACTAACTATTTGTAAGTTTAATATATATTAAATGCACGAAAAAAAAATTCTGCAAAGCATCATTGTTGAAATGATGTTTGTATTTAATTTTGTTGCTCTTTCGTTTCAGTAACTAATTACTTATATAAGCTTTAAAAATTGATTATATACCAATAGTAGTTTCAGCATTAACTAGTTTTAAAATAGTAATTACTTCAAATTCAAATATTCTGTAATCTGAAAATTTTATATTAAGTTTTGTTAGTCTATTAAGGCTAGACATGTAAGAAGTTTTGCAGCTGTTGAAGATTAATCTAGTATTTTTTCTCTTAAATTAACAAAATTTAAGACAATATCAACACTCCCTATAGGATGTATAAAAGTAATACTTATGTTCTGTTTGGTTTTACTAAGTGGTGAAAATTAGTGATTAATAACATTTATTAGTTTTTTGGGAAGAATAGAAATTTCACACCCTGTGTCAACAAAAATAATGCTTTGGAACTACTATCTAGTATAAATAACAAGTTTTGTGGTAAATTTTTAAAACAAACGGGTGAACCTTTTTTTTTCAAATTTTCAGACATTATCGCTATTCAAACTATTAGTACTTAAAATATTAATGTTTACTAATTGAATATTTACAAGAGACTTCTTTTAATTATTTTGAATAAGTTTAGGTTTTTTTTTAACATTAATTACATTAGATTTACACATAAGATTATTGTTTATCTTTGTAAGTTGGTTGTGGTTTTTGCGATGAGTTACATTAGCTCTTTTAATAATAATATTCAGAGTATTATGAACAGGATTGTTCTTGTATCTATCCTCTTACTCTTACTGTCGGGACGATTGGGAACCGTTTTCCTCTCGTCGATATTTATTGCTTGTATCAGCATAAGGAAGTGAATATGAATTTGGATAAGTGTAGCCTCTCTTTTCATTATCTCGGTACCTATAAAAGTATGGGTTTGAGTTGTTGTTCTTAACATAGTTTTTATTTTGATATTAATAAACATAATAATTGTTCAAATTATTATTTCATTGATAAGATTCTTGTTAGGGTTTAGAGCAATATTTACCTTGACAATTTGTTCTGGAGGTATAATGCTTTTGACCAGATCTGTGTAATCTATTGTAATTTACTTTCCAGTTTGTAGTGCGTTTTCTTCGTGAGCGTTCCATATAGCTCGACTTTTACGCCTCTAAATGTCCAGGTTCGCGTCGAAATACTATTCAATTTTACTTTTTTTGAGGAGGGCATTTAATACGCAAGAAAAAACTTTATTCTGTCATCGTCTGGACATTTGGTCGCAGTCGAAAAGATTTGATTAAAATTAGTTTCGGTTTCCCAGGTCGGAAAGTTATCTAAAGTTGCGGTTAGTTTGTTATCGCAGTGTAAACTGAAGTTTTTAACGAGTTATAATTTCTTTCGCTTCTTTCTATAATCTTGTAGCAGTCTGAAGTATATTTTTTTCGGCCAAAACCCTATAGAATAATTGTATTTTTCTTAATCACTTATAACGTTTTCGTCGTAAAGCTCAAGTAGTTGATGGTATTTCGAGGGTTTCTTACAAAATTTAGTAATTTAAATTTTCTACTTAACCTGAAATTATCATTGTTACTATTTCGGCTGTTTTCATAATTGTCAAACAAATGTTCGTTTTTTGATGGCATTTTGCTATCGTAATGCCTCGGTAACTGTTTTATTTTGTTTTGATTTAATCTAATATCTATTTTTTTAATTTCGTTTCTCAACCTTACTAATTCCTCTTGCGCATTTAATTTATAACTTCTGTTAGTTTTTGGTTGTACAATAATCGTGTTAGCGCAAGAATTAATTGACAAAATGAGGTTTTCCCTCGTTTATAACCTTATTTGGCACGGAAGTATTAAGATTAAAGTTAGATTTAGCGCAAACTTCTTCTGTTAAGTTTTTAATAATTGAATGCTGCGAAAAATCCTGATCGTTATCGGACGCTACATGGTCTCCATTATTACCGGCGTTGGTGTCCATCTGGACTTGAGTTGCGTCTTTCTCCTTACTTGTTGCGACGTTTTGCTGTCAAACGGAAAACTTCTTTTTTAATTTAGTATATTTATTGCGAAGGCCGGAATTGGACATTTAATATATTTTAAATGGTTTTTAATTACCTAGTTTAATTAATTCACTAAATTTTATTTTAGAAGAAAGTGTACACATTTTATACTACAACAGGTGAAAGTGACAACACAGTTATACAATAGACACTAACAGTTCTTTTTTTGAACCTGCTCGAACACGTGTCAAGCTTAGAACTTTTAGATTTTTTCGTAATTAAAGTGATTTTCGCGTCAACTACATTCAGAGAATAACTTTTTCCAACTTCGCTTACGAACGGAAATTAATAAACTAACACAAATGGAACAAATCACCGAATCGAATCAGCCTCAGCAAATATCGTCTAGCGACCAATGGTTTTTGAAGAGTAGCGCTATTTAAAAAGCAACAGCTTATATATACCCAATGGAAATAATTTTACTCCTTCGAATATACAATGTTATCGTGGGAAACAGGGGGTTTAAAAAGCGTTGTTGTTTATTGTTTCTGTTTGAACATAGATTTTTTCAAAAAATCATTTGCCATTGGAACAGTTTAAACAATCTTATTTTTATAATAATATTCTATTTGTATCGCTCAATTCTATTTTAAGGCCCAGGGAGGTAAAATGACCATTCTAAAAACCTTCACATATTTTAAGTGGAAAACGGCCCACGAGGGGTAAAGGATTTTAGATATTCTAGAAATTAAAGTTCATATAAAAAATGTAGCTTTAACATTAGTGAAATATGAAACTTCTTCATTAAAAAACGGTCATTTAGAATTATAATTTTTGCAAAAAATAATATTGTTATTTTCATGTATTAAATAAAATTAATATATTCCTGTTTGCCAATATCTAAACTTTTCTACATCTGGCCGACTGAATGAGAGTAAAGCACATTGTACACGATTTACCTTAAGTATCAATTAAGCGAAACCCTTACAATGACTAAACTGATACTTAGTCAATTTAGTATGCATAATTAATTAGCTACTGCAAATTTAATTTGTAGTTTCATTTTTTTATTGTTATTTAATTTGAACAAAAAAGTGGAATTAACAAACAAAAAAAGCAACTAAAATGTTTGAACATTGTTTATTGAACGATAAAACAAAAGCGCTCAAAAAGTTCGGTCTAAGGATTTGGTGTACAAAGGAACCTTTCAGCTGTTGAGTCCATCGAAAGCTGTTTTTCCTAGTCAACTTTTCACTAAACTTGTGTCAACTGCCCTGGTCTGTTTACTTGATGATGCGCTGATATGGTAGCTCTCAATCCGTATCCTAAATGTTATGTGTTATAATTATTACATTGTAAAGTATAACAAGTGTATAACTAATTAATGATACACTTTTAAATTAAACTTATTTTAAGTATTTGTATGGTAAAGATTAATAGTAAAATCAATGAATTTATCAAATTTTAAATATATTTCATAGGTACTTTAATAATTAAGTAAGCTACTACTTTTATGAAGCATTTCAAAATTGATATTCGGACTCGGCCGAATCTTAATTTGAAATTAAGACTCGAATTCGTATTTGGTCAAATCCAAAAATTTTGACTCGGTAGATCACTAAAATTTTATTTAAATAGTATTTGAAACTGCATTTCCTACAGCTTTAAAAATTAAAAACAACTTTTTTGTTATTGACCATGCAAATTTATAATTAACCTGTTTGTTTATATATGCACTGTGTAAGAAATTTTTACCGCATTTTAATTATTACGTCACAAGAAGCGTTTTGGGTTAGATTGGTCATTTTGCTTAAAAGTAAAGACTGTAATTAAAAACTTTTAGATTTAGTTAAACCCACAGCTGCATACATAAAATTATATAATAATAATAAAAACTTGTCTATATTAGTGTTTTGTTGTCTTAAGTCATTAAAATATCAATGGGTAAACAATTTAAAAACAAAATTACGTAATTTAATATTGTTTAATTATTTAATAGCTTACTTTGTAAAGTTTTGTATAGTAGTTAATGCTTCATTTGCAAAATTTGTAAATATTTTTCTACATGCTTTTACCCTAATTAAATGTAATGAATTAAAAAGTTTGTTTTTTGAAACTTGGCTTTATAAAAGATTTTGTTTTTAAATTTTCCTTTTTTAAACAGTTTTTCAATTAATTGATGTTTAAAAAAAAAACAATTGTTTCTTTAAAAGTGTAGTAACAACCTTAATTAACTAATGATAAAAGTTGTCCTTTATGAATATAAATTTTTGAGAATCTTAGTGTCATAATTTCAAAACCTTTGAAAATTAAATCTATCTAAAAACAGGAAAAAAAACTATCAAACCAGATATTTTAATAAAAAGTACTAAAACTTTTTTTCTTAACGCTTCAAGTATAAAACATTTTTAAAGAAATTTAGAAACTTTACTTTCATTTTTTTAGATTTGAAATGTACTTCAAAGTGGACTCTGCAGCTTCAATAATTAATTATTGAAAGCTTCCTGAAAATCCTAGTTTGATTAAACAAAATCATGAGTAAAAATTGAACGTGGTTATAATTTAAACATTTGTTTCTTTGCATATCAATTAAAATATAATTTTAAACCATAAAAGAACTACTATGTTTCAAGTTGGCTTAGGTTTTAAATTTATTTATAAGCTGGGGTTTGTAGCTTTGCAACTCAAATGTTTACATACTTTAATTATGGTATATTAACCATTTAGTTGCAATAAATTATGTAAAAAATATATCTTCAACATTTTTTAAAACATTGAATATATCAAAATTAAACTTGTTTTCTTTGCTATGCATTCCTTTAAAATTTTTGAAATTTTTATTTATTTTTACATTTTATCGAAACTCAATGGTTTATATACTATAATTAAAGAAGACATTCGGACGCCTGTATGGCCCAGCAACTTGGCCCTCCGACTGACGATCCTGCGTCCCGAGTTCCAATCCAGGTGGTTGCTCTCAATTAGAACGACTACGCAAGCATATAAGAATGCGACCAGCGGCCAGCACCCCTGTTGGGAACAGGTCTAAATTGCACGTAGACAATTTTGCACGAGTTACATTTTTGCACGTGAGTGAAAAAGTAAAGAAAAAATAGAAGTTAAAACTAAACAAAAAAAATTATGAAAAAAAAAGTAACTGACCGAGGTTAAAGGTTCGGGGAAATATGGACAGTAAAAATAAAAATCATAAAAAAAAATAATAAAAGTTATAATAATCTTATAACTATAAGAAAATTAATAAAAAAAAGCTACCGACCCACGATTAGGGTTAGTGGTAACAGTGACAGTAAAAATAAAAATAGAAAAGCTAACAGAATTATTTAAAAAATCAAAAAAAAATTATTAAAAAAAAGCTACCGACCGAGGGTAAGGGTAAAAAAAAAATAATAATAATCAATAAAAAATAAAAAATAAATAAAAACATTTAACCCGTGCATTTTTATCTTTGTGCAATTTTGTACGCTTACGCAATTTAAACAGCTACCCCTCCTGTTAGCCCGATGTTTATCAGATTGTAAACCCTGTATTGTTCGTTTTTTAAGACTGATAAGGTAATTCCATAGGGAGTTTGGTACGCAGCCGAAACTAAATCGATTGGCTGTCCGGCTCCTACTTTTTTGTGTGTCTAATAGTTTTTACCTAATTACGTCTTCAACATTTTTTAAAGCAGTGAGTTTAACAAAAATTTACACTTATTTTCTTTACAATGCATTCCTTAAAAAAAAGTTGAAATTTTGAAAGTTTATGATTTTTTACATAACTTATTGAAAATTGATGCTTTATATACCATGATTAGAGTAGACAGACGGGCGCCTGTATGGCCCAGCGGCTTGGTTCTCCGGCTGAGGACCCATGTAAAAATTACCGTTTTCTCTAGCTCCTACTGTTGGTCGGCAATATAATTTTTTTATTTTTAAATGACTTTTCTTTATTTTTTTATATCACTTTGTTTTATTTATATTCACTCTCTGCAAAAAAACCTTTTTTGCATAAGTGTATTCGTGCTTGTTTGACCCGTTACTGAACAAAACATTTGCATTTAAAGTAAAACTTAAACTTAATACGTGTTATACACAGTTTTACAGCTGGTTTTACAAAGTTTCGATTAAAAATAATTTACTATCAACTAAGATTACTAGTGTAAACATCAGGTTTGATTTAAGTGAAACATTGTATTGATTCAAAGTAAGCAACCAACATTTAAGATGTTTGGCACTTGTTGCGTTTGGCACTGTGCAGTAACATTTTTTTCGTAAGATAAAAACAGCTTATATAGTAATTTTTACTGATTGAAAAAGTTTAAACGTTTTCACCTTTTTCTACTGTTTTACTAATTTAGTACGACAACTGTAAATTTTGTATAATTTGTTTTATGAATAATACTTAATTTCTTGTCTTGTTGTAATGTAACGGGGTTTTCCCTAATATTTGCTGAGTTAACAAAATATTTTTTTTAGTTATAAAAAACTTAGGTTTTGATATGTTTTAAAGATGTTTGGGTAAGGTAGGTTAGGAATAAGGGAATAAAAAAAATTGTTTACTCAGCAAATTTTAGGGAAAACCCCGTTAGATTACAATCGGACCCCTCCAGGCAGGTCCATAAACAAAAACATTTTTAAGCAAACTGTTTTTTATTTTGTTTAATGAATTTACTATAAAAAACAGTTCACTACAACTTTTACTCTAGTTCATTTATTGATGTTTTGATATTAACATCTTTAATAAAGTACAAACTTCCAGAACTTAAGATCGGCGTAAAACCAGCAGTTTTAATACTATTGTTTCTTAAACTTAGATTGTCAAGCGTCTAGCTTGCACTTCTAAAACGTTTGTTTTTGTACCCTAGCAGTACGTGTAAAGCTCATAATAACAAGTTAAAGTTTCAAAATTAGCTTTAAAAACTTTTGAGACTTTATTTTTCTTTTCATCTAGAACTTTATTTTGTATAATTTGTATTGGCTGTCAGCTTTATAAATCAATAGTTATGTTTAGTAAAAAAAAATGGCTTACACTCGCGTAATATAAAGAAGAATCTCATTGTTTATCCAACAAAATTGAACAGCCATCTCGCACCCCCTGATTGGAAAACCCTGAATTAAGCTTTAAAGACTTAGGAAAGAGCTGTGAAGCAGTGAGATTGTTTTCTATTTATAATTCAAAATATTTAGGTCTGAAGCTATAACAATTATTATACCTACACTTGCTTCAAAAACTGTGCGTAAATATAAAACTTTTATGTTAAGAATATTAGTTTGTGCAGTATGTTTAGTATTTACATAAAGATTTTTTCGAAACGAGTAGAAAAGATTAAGTAGTTCATTTAAACTTATAGATAATTTATTAAAAGTGCCTTACAAAATAAAATGGTTAATTTATTTTTCTAGATGACTTTAGTTTAGTGATTCCAAATTTAAGTAAGACTAAAACTAGCAGAGGTTACATGTACTTTTGAAGAAATTAATTTTTATTTTTAAAGCTTATGTTAAAAAAAGTAATTTTTTAGTTAGTTGAAACAACTTGCAGTTTCATTATTTATATTAATAAAAAAAATTTAAATAAAGTACAGTGGACATAAAAAATAATTATTTAGCTCTTTATGTCACAATAACAGAATTTTACAAAACTTTTTGTAAATTAGTTATAATCTAATAGTACGAATCGAAAATGTAATTTTAAAACTTTAAGTTCCAAAAAATTAACTTCTTGATCCAAAGTTAAAGCACTAGTTACTATGAAATACTTATTTATATTTCTTATTTTGATGTAGACCCATGTTGTAGGACATTTTTTCATGGTTAAAGGCGAAGTTTTGCCTTTAATTATTTATATTTTGCCTTTTTATGATATTTTTAATAGTTATGAAGTCATAAGAGCAGACAATAAAAGCATAAATTTCAAAAAAAGTTTAAACTATTAGAAATTGTATCAATTAAAATTTGTTTATTTTTATTAAGTTATTCATTTTTTATTTATTCTATTTATCTCTTTTTTTTTTTCTTCCCCAGCTTTGGCAACTTAAATTCTAGAAAAATGAAGCATCTTATATTGATTTTTTCAAAGTTTATCTAAAATAAGGTAGTTAAAGCATGTTTCTTAAGTCTCTTTAAACTAAACCAACAGTTAAGTATGAAGTTGAGTTATTACTCTAATCTTTGAATTTATACTTTTAACTAAATTGCTTTAAGTAAAGTTTTCCCAAAAATATAGTCTTGATAAAGACACCTTAAAACTTCTAACACCTTCAGTAAACAAGTTTATCAGTGAAAACTATCACAAAATAACTTCTTACGCGTTTTATGCATAAAAATATTAACCTATACTTCAAAATTGTATTTTTCTTGTAATTTACTTAAGAGAACATTTAAAAAACATTACTACTTTAACTCTCGTGATATTTTTTACTACATTCAATTATCGCCACTTATAGAAAGTAAGCGCACACCATCGCGGTCAAAACAAACGCAAAGTTCAAGCTTCCCTTCTGCCGACCGAACTCCTTATCCGAGTGCCTTCTCATCGTCAATCTTATAAAGTTCAAACACTTGGACACTTTCACCCACTTCGCGGGCCTCGTGAACTGCTGGTCGTGGGTGTTCTCGTAGTCGGAACACGACAGGACGCCGTAAACCGTCGAACCTTCCGGCTTGAAAAGCCCGCACCCGGAATCTCCGTATCCAATGTAAGGCCCGATTTCGCGCGGCCTCCTGACCCCCGTGCAAATGTGAGAGTGGTAGACGAGTTCGTGAAACTCCTTCAGGTCTTGTCTGCCTTGATCGTCGAGCTCGTTCTCGAAATGTTCGAACATTTCTTCCGCTGCGTCCATATTATGGGCTTCTTTATCATCCAATGCATTTTTCAACCAGCAGTAATAAATCGGTAGTTTCACCGACTTTCCCTCGTAAAGAACCGGCTCATCTCCGTGGTCGTTTTCACCGTAGCCCGCAAACCTGACATCGCTGAAGTTTTCGATCTCTTCGTCTGGTTGGGGAAGGCCGGCAGCGTTTATCTCGGCCGGTTTGTTTCCGTCCATGAACGGCGTTTTCAGCCTGACGAGAGCGATGTCGACCATGTCAAAGTCGTACTCGTTGCCTTCCAGATCATGGTCGAAGTTGTAAGTCGGGTGCGGGTACCAACTCGCAGCTTCCGCGCTGTACCCCTTGGCCGGAACGCTCACTTCGGCCGACACCGCCTTGCCGATGTCCTCGTCGTTGTCGAAATTGTGAGCGGCGGTCAGGACCCACTGATCGCTTATCAAAGTGCCGCTGCCTCTACAGGGATCGTATTCGTCGTGGTTTTCCCCCGTCACCACGATCAACACCTGATGGGGGTACTCTTCGTTGGAGCCTCTTCCGGTTTCCCTGCGCACCTGGCACGAAGACAGACGGAACAGAATGAAAACCGCTGCTAACCTCGTGAAGAGCATCGTTGTTGGTGAACGTTTTACGGTAATTTTCTATAATTTTTTTTAAACCTAATATGTAAGGTTTGAAAAACGTCATAATCGATAAAAAAAGTCGTATTAATTTGCTGAATTTTAACTCAGGTTGAAAACTGAAATAGTACGTTTTTAATTCGGTTATAAATAAAAAATCCATTTGGGATAGCTGTTTCAGCATATTTTTTCTTTTCATAAGTTTCGTAGTGTTGTTTTATAAATACCTTACGTATGCGGATGAGAAAGGGACGGATTCTGATTCTCTTTAAAAATTTTCTTTTAGTAATCACTACTTTCTGTCCAAATAGGTAAATTTAATAATATACTAATTAAAAGGCTAGATAAAATAAACTAGATATTTCTACAAACTTGAAATGAGTTCTCTAAAATACCATGATTTAGGCCTGAGTTACCATTGTCAATTAAACTGACCAAAGTAACTTATTCAAGTATTACGTTTTAAATTAAAATAATAAAAAAACGTTTATAAAGTAGATATTGTTAAAATGTTTCATTGCAAACAAGCCTGGTACTAATTATTATTGAATTCGCAACAAATTTTATTAATGACTAAGTTAATCCTAGTAGCTAAGAAAAGAAAATGATTTTATAATAGTAAAATATTATTTTTTTTGAAACTTTTTATTAAACTTTTCAAAAATATTTATAAACGAAAACCTTAGACCTCATTTGATAAAAGTGTTTGACTAGAAAAATATAGTTATAAATTGTGCATAAAGTTATAAAACAAAGTTTTTTTAGTAAAATCAATGGTAATGTTTATCAATTAATGGTTGCCGTAAACTAGTGATAGCCTCGAGTTTTTCAAAATATTAGTAAAAAAAAAAAATTAAAAGTACTCAACACCATGAGAACTTGTATCACAATATCTCATAAAACTCTATCGTTTTAGCCAGCTTTTTAGTAGCTGTATAATAAGAATTGTAATTTTATTAGGAAGACAAATTGTAAACTTTGTCTAAACATTGTTTAAAACAATAACAGTAGCTTAGATAATTGATTTAAAAGAGAGAGTAGTAGCACAGCTTTAAATCTATAATAAATGTTTAAACTGTAAGTTTTACCTTAATGTTTGAAATTCTTACAAGTTTATATATTACCTGCTGCAACTAGATAATAAGTTTTAAAAACTGTTACGTTAGTATTTAGCTATTAAACATCATATGAAATTTAATTTAATAAAAATTCCAATCATACTACATTAATCAACAATTGTACAACTATAATGGTTTTTAGTTTCGACAAGTTTAATCTAAAAAGTGAAAAAGAAGTTTTATTTTTGAGAAGTACTTAATTTCTGTTTTATAAAAAACTTTAAATATGTAGAACATAACTATTGTGTTCTATATAATAAATTAATTGTAACATAAGTTTTAACTTTTTAAAGTTTTTAATGTTTATTTTTTTGTCTTCAAAAGTTTAAGTCTAATTTTGTTACTTTATTTGTTAGTAATCTCAAAAAGGGACAGATTTACAAAATAATTTAATTTCTTGGTCTTCTTTATGCTTACAAAATTTGATCTGAATAATATATTTCATACAATCGTTATTCATAGGAAGTAGATGTTTTAGGACAGCTTAAAATTACTCTGTTACATCCGATATAACCCATTAAAAATTCTTTTATAATAAAATATTGTAAACAAGCGTTTGTAGGTGTATCTAAAAATTTATAAATTTTACTTTTTTTGACATTTATACCAAACATATTTTTTCAATTCCAAAGTATAAACACACAAATGTTATACCTTATTAAAATAGAGAACAATAAGTTGCAACTTGCACATCTTAATTTCTAAATCTTAACAGATGTTTATCGTACTTGACAATTTCCACAGAAAAGTTCGAGATACTGCACTTACTGTATCTAAAAATGTATTTGAAATACATTTCACTATTAAAACCAACTTAAAACAAGGTTTTTTTTTAAATTGAATAATCGTAAATTTATATAGCTTAAATATGTTTAAAATATATATTTTAATTAAATTTTATCTAAAGTTGTACATTATTATTTTGCGATTAAAAACTTAAAACCAAGTTAAAAAAGTTAGTAGTACTTAATATAAGTAGTCAATATAGATAAATTGTAACTTTAAAGTCATCATATCACAACAATATAAATAGCTGCAAAAAGTTGAATACAAGCTTTTTTTATTTTAATAATCAGTGGTCTTGACATTGTTAGTTTATATTAAATATTGAGTATTTGTAAGATCACACAATCAAAAGTTATATTTTTTTTACTAAATAATTTTAATTTTATTTAGAATTTATTAGTATTTAACAAGCAACATATTTTTTTCTTAAAACTTTCTAACAAAACAACACTTAAAAATATCTTAAATTAAGTTTAATTGCTTACATCATAATATCAACCTACAATAGTTAGCTTCGGTAATTCATAAATAAATTGAATCCACATGCGAAATCGTTTGCTAAGTTGGGTTCATTTTAATTAGTGATGCACCGGACTCACTATCCGGGTCCGGCCGGATATTGCCATTTTTGTCTGATATCCGGACCCGGCCGGATTCTAATTCGAAAAAAAAGTCCGGATCCGGTTCCGGCCGGATTCTAATTTGAAAAAAAAGTCAGGGTCCGGTTCTGGCCGGATTCTAATTTGAAAAAAAAGTCCGGATCCGGGTCCGGCCGGATCTTAACTTAGATACGGCCGGACCCGGATCTAGTTAGTTAAAACGAGCATACTGAAAAGTATTTTTTCATAAACAAACCCTGTGTAAATTAATAAGAGTCATTTTCGTCAGTTAAAATTAAACACCTACCGTGATTGGCTCATTTTGTACACGTGACTAATTTACATTTTTTTACATTTAAACTATGAAAAAAACATTTCATGAAATGCAACTCTTTACATATGTTGTAAAATTGAAAATTTTGGAATGAATACTTGCATTATTTATTGTTTAAAGTTGAGCTCAGAGAACATTTAGAGTTAATACGGTTGAATGTACGAGCCAATGAGAATCATATGACGAAATGTTTCAAACTAAATACTGATGCAACAAAACATCAGAACATGACAGGCAGTTTATATGTAAGCAGTTAGTTAGTTTGGTGTGTAGCTTGAAGCAACAAAATATCTTGAACGTTTTTTTGAATGCTTATTGTAGGTAGTGTTTTGTTTTCAAAGTGAATATTTTAACAGGTGTTTAATTGTTTAAATATTTAAGCTAGGTTTGTAGTTTAATAGTTTATTAAAAATTTTACAGTTTCTTGTTTACTAAAAGTTTTATTTAATTTTTAGTTTTTTGTTTTAAGTCTTTTGATATAGATTTAAATAGCTTCCAGTTTTTAAAGTGTTACCAAAGTAATATTTCTAGTATTTCTTGTTGTGTTTTATATAAAAGATTCATCATTTAAAACTGTCGTGTCTGATTATAGAAAGTAGTCTCAGTTAGAATTTAGTATTTTTTAGATATTAATTAAATAAGGTAGGATTTAATTATGATGGGTAGTACTAATAAGTTAAGTGTACCACAATCAGTCCACAACTTTACTACCAAATTGTCAACCTTTGCTAGCTGTTCTACTGATTATTAGATTAAAGTAATTTTTTCAGTTTTTAAAAACCTTATTCTGACTCAGGCTTGTTTATACTCACTCTAGCTAGTTTTATTGACTTAAACAGTGGCAACTCTGCTAGTTTGAAAATTTTTGGGAATTTGAGAAAATCTTGGACTGCCTCAGGCCAGTTTAGTTTTTTATAAAAACTCAGGCTAGTTTTCTTTTAGATTTTAAATGAGTTTGAGCTGATCCAGTTTTCAATATTTTGTAATTTTCTAGTGTATATTGTTCAAGAACTTGATTTAAGATTTTTAATTGTAAATAACACCTAAATTTGTAAACCTTGTGGCTAGCTGTTCTACTTATTATTAAATTAAAGTTCTTTTTTTTCAATTTTTAAAAACCTCATTCTGACTCAGGCTAGTTTATTCTAGTGATGTACCGGACTCACTATCCGGGTCCGGCCGGATATTGCCATTTTTGTCTGATATCCGGATCCGGCCGGATTCTAATTTGAAAAAAAAGTCCGGTTCCGGCCGGACTCTAATTTGAAAAAAAAGTCCGGATCAGGTTCCGGCCGGATTCTAATTTGAAAAAAAAGTCCGGATCCGGTTCCGGCCAGATTCTAATTTGAAAAAAAAGTCCGGATCCGGGTCCGGTACATCACTAATTTTAATATAGTTTTCTACCAGCTGTAATCACACTTAATTATCAAATATAAACTATTTTAATTAGTAATAGTTCATAATTTTAAGTTTCATCATGATTACTAAAGCACATTTCAAAATATAGTTAATAGTGTATCATATATACTGTTTTTTTTTTAGGCTTTAGAGTTTAGACATTCACATTACTTTTTAGTAATATTGTATAACATATAAGTTTAAAAAATCGTTATAGTATGCATAATAGAAATGTGGAATTTTATTTTTGATTTTCTATTTCTTTTTCTTATGAAAGTTGTACAAAAATATTACCAATCAAATGTCTACTTTACAATTAAAAACACATTTTGTAATTGCATTAAGTATGCATATTTTATTAGCTGAGAAAGTCTTATATTTTAATTGAAAATAAACAATACACATATTAAATTAAGCTAATTTGATTTTCTTTATTAAGTCCTAGCTTGTTAAGTTTAATTAGTGTTATTTGTTTAAAGAATTTATTCAAAGAACAAAGTACAAGAAAATAATATACCAAAAAAAATACATTATAATTAGATGTATAGAAGATTAGAAAACTTAAAATTCTTTTTTTAAAAACACTAATAAGATTATAGCAGTTCTAAGTAAAGTTTATAAAAAGTAAATATCCATACAAAAGAATTCAGCTTTTTCATGATAATACTATAAATAAACACACAATATGTAGATGCAACAAACACTATAAATTAATCCAACTTTTTAATACAACATTGTTCTAGTAATTCAAATTTATAACAGCTTTCTGGTAGCTCTTAGCTAATAAATATAGTACAACTCAAATAAATTTTTTTAAGCTATCAGTAGTTTGTTTACTTTAAAAACTAGTTTTATGCGCTATTTATAAGGAATCATTAAAATGCAGATAATGGAGTGAATTAACACTAATATGTTTTACTTAAGTTTAGAACTTTTGATCTAAAACTTTATAAGACTATTTAACTAAAATATTGCTTACTACTTTAATTATTTTCTGAAATTTTAATCTTTGAAAAATGAGTAGCAAGTTGATATTAAAAGCTGCAAAAAAAACTTAATCTAATTGATTAACCTTTGAATATCAAAAATTAACTAGTATAACTTACAAAAAGCTAGTATTTTGTGATTTGAGGAAAACTTTATTAATATTAAACTGTATAAGTGTTAGTATGGCGTATTTGTAGTAATGGTATATATTATTTAATTTAAACAACCAATTTTAATTTTATAAAATGTTAAAAATCGTGTGTTAAATGAATATTGTCCACTTTAGTTCTTTACATAAATCTCTGCGATTTATCATTGAAACTAATTTTTGTTAACAGTTTTTCTTAATATTTAGTGTAACGTCATTAGTCTACTACAAAGTTTACAAGAAAATATTTTAAGCCTGGTTAAAAAAGTCTTCATAATTAAGTTAAGCACCAAAGTCGTTGTAAAGAAATAAAAACAATTTTGTAAGAGCACAAAAAATAAAGTTCTTATCGGCGTAGTGACAACAAACTTCTCAGCCAGCAATTTCTACGTTCTAGATTTCACTCATATTTGACAAAATTCAACGAAATTTTCAGCTTGTTTATAAGTTTATAGCCTATTAAGGCTTTCTATAAGTCATAGATAACATAAAACGATTTTATCTAAGCTTTAAAAAACTAATTAAAGTGCATTTATTACAGACGTGCTTCTAAAATTTTAATATTTAGAGTGCAAAGTCATTTAGCAAAAAAAAAAATAATGTTCTACTATTTTATAGTTTTAAAATTTGTTTATTCTTTAGCAGAAAAAGGCTTAATAGATAAATCTTACTTAAAAGTTTATATACTGGTAAAACTAAAACAAAATATTTGTTATAGTTTTCTTTATCAAATTGTTTAAACAATGTTTTAGTGTTGTTATTGTACTTTATATTACACTTTTCAGGGCAAGTTAATAAATTATAATAAAATAAAAATAAAGAAAATAATAAAAGCTATATTAATTTTAAATAATTTTTTTTAAACAATAAAAAAAATTCTTAAAAAGGCTTTAAACCACCAAAAAGATTTTTTGATAAATTGAAATTTTTATAAAGTCATGAAAAATAAACGATTTATTCAAACTTTGTGATAAAACATTAACTAATGTTATTTTACAATTTTATATGTTGAAAAAAATTAAAGACAAAAATGCTGTAAAAGTAAGATAAAAACTAAAAATAAAAAAAAGTCTCTTTAAGATGATATACGTCACTTTGAGTCTAAAACCAACTTTAAATTCCAACATTCAATTAATTTTTTGCCAATTTTGTTGTTAGCTAAAATTAAGTTAAATTAAGATAATTAAATCTCAATCCTTATGTACAAATAGTCCTGAATAAAAAAAAGCTTTAGAACAAATCTTAAGCAGTGATATTTAGATTTATATACTTTTTAAAGCTAATAAGCTTAAATAGAAATAATTTCATATAAAAAACAAAGTTTAAGTATATGTAATGCAATTGTATTTATACTGTTTGATAATAACTTTGATCACAAAATTGTCAAATAAATATTTTAAGTTATTATCACTAGTTACTTTTTTAATTTTATTAAAATTATGATACTTTCTACAACAAAACATAGATGTAATATTAACCGAAATGATTAAATTTATTATAAGAACAATCTTCAAAAACTTATCTAGAAATAATAAAAATAAGTTGAGCATTGTATAGATCAGATTGTATTTTGTTTAGTACTATAAAATGTAAAAAAAAAAATTAAAAAATTATTCAACTGAAACATAAAAGCTCTAAGTAAAAAAAACAATTAAAAGTAGTCTTTTTTAATATTATATTTAGAAAATCTTGTATATAAACATTAACAAATGTAAGCTGTTTAAAGAATAACAATTAAAAAAAAATTAAGTGTTTTATTATAATAAAGTTAGTTTCTTTATTTATGAATATTATACTAAAACCAACTAAATATATAAGGTACATTAAAAAATTATAAACAAAACACTGAATAATGTTGTTAAGAGAACTAACCTCTCAAAATGCTGTATGTAAAAACACTGTAAAACAAAAATTGATGTATAGTTAAAATAAAGCTACAAATAAAGTTGACGTCAAAACATTTCTCCCACAAACTATTAGTTTCAAGGATTGATAAACAGTTTCTGGTTTTGATGATTATTGTTATTATGTCTGGAGTATAAGCACCTCGAATGTGGTTAGGGATAAATAGGTTTAAGGGAAACAGTGTCAGCTGAATTTTGATGATATCGATTTAAATTGCGAAAAATATACATGATACGTCAAGGTATAAAATTCCAACAACTAACCAAAATTATTAGTATCTAGTACTTTTTTTTTGATACATATACTATCAAAAGTATAACTAAAGTTATATCAGCTATTTACTAGCTGTAATCGTTTTTATTCTTTAAATAAAATTCTAAATATATTATTATGTTTGCTTATCATTAATGCGCTTAAAAAAGTCTGTTTTTTAAAATGAAACTTAATAATACGCTTATAAAAAAGTTATGTGTTAGTCAAAAGTTTTTATACTAAAGTAGACAATTACGTTTTTACTACTTTTCAACAAATCAAAATTTTTAACTATTTTTGAGTAAGTTATATTTTACGTCATCTTTTTTTTTTAAATTTAATAACAAATAACGCTTGTTTGTTCTGGTTATTTTAAGTAATAAATTTTAAGTAATAAGTAATAAACTGATTTTAAGTTAAAAAACTAAGTTGAGCTAAAAAAACTTTCAAATTGAATTAGTAGCTGACGAATATGTAACCAAAAGGACATAGAAACAGATAATTTTATCAAAAAATAACCATTATACTCTAAATCTATAAACGGTACCTTATAAATATGTTAAAAATATTTGAAAAGAAGTCAAACTGTATCCATGGTATATCAATATAAATTGTAACTTAGTATAACCTGTTTTTGATAATTAGAACTTATTACAGCTACTGTAAAGCTGTTTAAAACCGTTTTTCCAGTTGTGGAGGTTGTGTAGAATTTAATGAAAAAATTTATATAATTTATTGCAGCTATCTTTTGTGGTTTGTAAACATGACGCAAGCACTGTTCATTTGGATTGGGTAATTGTCTAAACTCATAAAAGCATTTAAAGTTTTACTCTAAAATTATATAACTACAGTTTAAGAGATTTAAATTAATCAACTAGACAAAATAAAGAGATTTAACTTTAAAACTGATACAATATCATTTAGCAGTTGATACTATTTTGTTTTAATTTAAAGTCATATTAGTACTACGTAGTACAGAAAATAAATAAAAAAGTTTAGTTTTGTTTTTAAATCGTTAAACAAAAAAATGTTTAGAATTACATTAAAATTACGATTAAATTAAGATATTACCATTGTTATTTAGCTTTGCACATTACTGTATTGTTTACTTACGTCTATTTTTCAAACTTTAGTATCCTCAATGTATTATAATGCATTTAGAATAGTTCTGATAACTCTAATTAATTACAATCATCGACTGATTTTATAAACTTTATTTATAATTTTCATATGATTTAGTATAGTACAATAACGTAATTATTATTTTAAAATCTCGATACTTGACTTAAGCTTTTTTGTGTTATGTTTAGTTTTCTAGACTTGATGAAAGTAGTTGTCTTGTTTTGTGTTTTTGGTTAAACTGAGTGTCATTATTATGGTTTGGTATAAAATCTACACAGACTATTACATAATTTAGTACTTAAACAAAAGTTTTAAATTTCAAAAAGCTACAACAATGCAGCTTTGTCAAATTGACTAACAAACTTGTTTTAATTATATTTTCATATTGTACAAATTAATTAAAACTTTAACTCTAACAACTTTTATAGCGTATCGTTTTAAAATTTAGTATTATAATTAAAGCCATCAGTAGTTCTTCAAAGTTCTACTAAAGTACGCTCATATAATATATTAATTAAAGTTGTGTTAAAACTGTTAAAATTTAATAGTTAGCACATAACAATTTTAAAATTTTCCTATTTTTTTGTTTGATATTTATAAATACAAATGTTGATCTATAATTAATTTAACTTCTAACAGTTATAGAAGATCAAGTTTGTTAATGGAAAATTTAAAAAAAAAATGAAAGAACTAAAATATAACTTTATAAAATTTTAAACTTAGATAACAACTATGTCTAGCTAAGCTAAGTACTTACTGTTTATAGGTAACATTATTGCTCGAATAAAAAGCCTTTGACCTTTTTATAATATTAAGGCAGTTAACTGATAAATAGTACATGTAGATATAATATAAAATTAAATATATCAAAACTTAGTAAAAATGTATAATAAAAGTTATTAACTTCCTTCTATCGTTAGAAATTTATATAATGTTGATTCTAAAATGCATATGTCTTAATGTTACACCACTTTAATCAGTATCAAAAGTTAATATATAGGTTGATAAAAGTTGCAAATATGGTACAAAAGTACAAGTTTGAAACAGCTTACATTTAGCTGTGACATTTTCTTATTATAGAGAAATAATATTGTGTTTAAAAAATATTTTGTTATAAAATTGGGTGGTAAATTGATAGTTACTGAAACTTATAGAAAAAATACATTCAAAATTAGTTAGTTCATCGTTAAATTGACAAAGTAACTATTTAAAAAGATAAATTCAAAGCTAAAAACTCAAAATATTTTATTGAATTAAGTTAGTAATAAAAGTAAAAATTTTTTTAAATAAAAAACACTAAGTTTGTTTTTTCACAAGGTGTTTAGGTAACAAAAATGCTTATTAATTTTAAAACAAAACCTTGAATATCACGCCTTGAGTACTTAAACACAATGTTTTAAAAACATAAGTAAAATTAAAATTTATTTAACGTTGCTCAAAACTGTCTTCCAGTAGTTGAAAAACATAATCCTATTTTATAAGTTGATTTAGCTGGTATGATCTAAGGAACTTTCCAATTCTTATGTTAAACAAATACAGTGTTTTTATATTAAAATTTTTTTCTACAAATTTTATGTACATTTTTGAAGTTTTTAAAAAACGATATTTCAGTATTTAAGCTGGGTAATAAAAAGTTTTTTAATTCACAGACAAAGTCGTTTTTTATAAGATTAGTTCGTATTAATTTATTCATCAACTAGCTTTTACTAAGCAAACATAAACTTAGCTGGATTTAAAAAGTATACACAAAATAAGAAATAAAATTAAAAAAGCTTTATATTAGTCTGTCTGTACAAAAAATCACTATGTTCATCTATTGAGGTATGATGAAATATAAATAGTTGATTTTGTATAGGTTAAACAAACGCAAATTAAATATGGTCAAACTAAAATTAAAAACAATTTATAATTATACAATTCTATTTAACGATTACTTTGTTTAAAACTAAATCACATATGAAGGGCAATAAAATAAAATTATTATAGAAAACTGTTTTATGCTTAATCTAAAATATTATAGCTGCTAAAAAAACTGTTTTAAATTTGCAGAGAAAAGCTTGACATCAATAAGGTTTAAAAACTATTTCTATTCTACCAGTTGTTCATAAATATTGTAGGTTTAGTATGCTGGCGTCTGAATTTGAGACGTTAGTTTATTGAATTGTATTCTTCTTTAAATACGATAAGCTTAGTTATACAGTTTAATTAAAATTTAAAGATTTTACAAAATATAAAATGAATAAAAAATTTTAAGTAAATCACTATGTTTTTATTACTTTACTTTAAGATTTAAGTTTTAAATTTTTTGTTCATCTTAAAAGCTGAAGTGTATTTTTTTAATTTATAGTTAGTTTTAGTCAGATTTTGGACTTTTAATATATTGAGTTTTTGTTTTATGAATTGTTCTTTTTAATTTTTAATTGTAATTTATTTGGCACCAACTACATAAAATTGTATGAAATTGTGTTAGTATGGTAAATATTGTGCTTGTACTTTTAAAATACTTATACTAGTTTTTTTAGTATTTTTTTTTCTTAAGTGGATAGGCTTTTAGCTACATCTGTAAAAAAATGCACATCGTGTGTAAAAAACTAATAATATTTCTTGTCAATGAATTTTTGTGAAAGAACGTGATTATTTTCGTTCAACAGTTTAAGAGTTTTTGTTACTGTGTTTCTTTAGTAAACTTTTTATTTTTTATTTTAATTCATTAGAACATGCTTCAATTCTTAAATAAGTCAACGATTTTTTTTATGAACGTGTTAGTTTTTTTTTTGTATGTTTTATTTAAACCTGCTTTTTAGTTAGTTTGACAATAATTTTCGTTTACAAATGATTTTACTCATCATTGATAAACTTTAATGAAAATAAAGTTATATTGAATTTAGCGTACTTAAGAGTTTTGTTTTAAAGGTAGTAAATATTCTCAGCTAATAGAAAGCTGTTTCAAACTGTCTACGGAACTGCTTACTGTAATACTTTATAAATATACATAATTATATAAAACTTGTTGCAGTTATATTGAGGGTTTTAATAATTCATGTAAGCATTTAATAAAACATTTTTTATACCGTTTAAAACAAAAGTGTCATAAATTTAAATATTATTATTTTCGCTTCAATTAAAAAACGACTTAGTTTAACTTTAGACATTTACCTTGTTGATAAAAGTTTAATCAACAACAACTCTGTATAACCATTGCCTATCTCCACTGTCTAGTTGATGATTTATATTAAGTTATAGCTTCAGGGGAAAGTCATTAAGTATAATCAGAGAAATAAAAGCCTCAAAATTATTTCAAGAAGCCTTTAAATCCGTAATATGACAACTATTTCAAAAGATGCAAAACTATGATGAAAGATGATCCATTTTTAAAGGTAGAATTAAAGTAATTTATACTTAAGTTTGAAACTAATTATTTCAATCAGAGAAAAGCATCAATTCAAACCAAAATAATATTTTTATATCACTTAATTACGTATTGCATAATACACAAATTTACTAAAAACATTGCATTTTGTTAGACAAACTTAGGCTGACACTGATATGAAACTGACTTAAACTATCTTAAAATTAAAAAATTATAACAATAGTCGAAAACAATAATACTGGAACTAGAATTTTTATGAGACTTCACTTAAAAATGTTTAATAAACTGAAGAGAATAAGACCTATAAGAGTTGTAATTTGTTTTAATTTCAAGGAAATTATGTAACTAAATGCATAGTGATCAAAAGTTTTAAATTGTTTATATAGCTGTTTGGTTACGATTTTACAATGAATAAGTATCATTTTAATATCATCAAATAAAATCAAAAAAATATTATTTATTTGCCTTATATCTTTGCTCTTACTTTATGATTATTTTATCAGCTAAAACAGAGCTGCTCGGATTTAAGACAACTTTTATTTTATTAAACTTACAATTACATTTTTATACTACTTATTACAACTATTAGTATTTTGTCAGTGTGCCGTCAAATCAGCGTTTAGAATTCAGAAATATTAGAAGTAACAAGAAAAATTGTTAGTGTTTTAAGTTTAGTCGTCCAACTAAAAAAAACCTATTTGTTTATTTAATTACTTTTAGTAATTAAATATTTGAAGGTTAATTTAACACGTAGTAATTTATTACGTTTTTTTTTTAAGTTGTTTAAACTTTAAAGTAAACAGAAAACGTAAGATTAAGGTTACAGTTTATTTTTAATACTGACTACTACGTTTCTTAAATTTACCTTTCCAATAAGTTTTTATGCAAAGCCATTAAAATACAACAACCAAAGTTAAAAATAAATTTACTCTTGATTTGTTCTTAATTTATCAATAACTCATCACATACCTTAGATTTTAATGGTCGAACAAATTTTTGCTAGCTTTTGTAAAATTTGCAAAACTATTTTTTAATGATATTTTAAGTCCGAAGTGAGGTAATTTGTAACAATTTCTTAATATAATTCTTAAGTAAAATGCCAAACGCCTACATAACAAATCATAAACAGTGTAGTTTCAGTTTTATATAGATAAGTTTTTAAGTATATGTTAAATTACAAAGTTAATATACATTTATTTTAGAAAACTTAATATAAAAATATTGTACAGTTTTTATGATAAAAACTTACATTAATGTAAACAGCATTAAAATATAAAGTATACATATATTCATCTTATTTATCATTTTTTATTGTTTTATGTTCTTGAATTTTCAGAAATCTGTTTGGTTGTGATCTTAGTTATAATCAACAAAAGCTTTAATAAAGTTTCAATCAAGGAAATACTATGTAAAATGTTGTTATTATAAATTAATGATTTGTTTTTTAATGATTTCTATATAAAATTATTTAAGCAGTCAAATAGTTTGAACACATTGAAAGTTCACAAAGTATAAACTGACTACAACTTTAAATCAGGTGAATTTTTACTCTTAGTTAGTTAGAGTGATCTAGTTTATAAACCGAATGAAAAATCTACATCAATTTTAAAACAACAAAGTTGAAAAATCTGTTTTCTAATTTTAATAAAACTAATATTTTAAATCTACCCTAAAACTGAATTTGAATGCCTTATCTACTTCTTGGCAATATATTTTATTTGTTGTACGGTGTGTTTTTAATACAATCATTTTTTTTTAATACGTATTTGAAATTTTTTCGTTGTAAAATGATAAACAGTACTAGAAAATCTTTACCTTTGCGTTTATAATTTTTTTTATTTTTAATGCTCAATTTTACTTTTACCACAAGGCACAACCAAAGATAGTTGTTTTAAGTAAGTGTTTGTAAAACTTTCGAAATCAATAACTAATAATTATTTTATCTACAAAATCTAAAGTTATAGCTAATAAAAACCAGTTTAAACTAACTAATCTTAGTTTCTCAAATGCTAAAGTTATACTGCCACAAAAGGACCGCAAATAAAGACTTGCGGCCCGCGAGTATGAAAATGTGGCCCGCTGATCAAAAATGCCTTAAAATTGGATTTTTAATGGTATACTGCTGTGATTTTATTAATTTCTTTTCTAGTCCTTGGATATACTTTAAAACAATTAAAAATGTTTAATGCTTAGACTTCAAACTGTAAAAAGAAAGATTTGAATTCCAGCAGTGTTTTTTCTTCTATTAGAAAGTAACTTCCTGTTTAAAATAGCAACAAGTGAACCAAACAAGAATTTAAAAGAACCTGTGTTAAGTAAGCTTATTTTGTAATATTATGAAAAAAATTAACTAAATGTAAATGTTCTCCATTGTGTAAGAAAGTAGTGCAAAGCAATCAACTAAAATACAATATATTCAAAATTTCGGTATTTTTTTTAAATCTAGTTTATAACTAAGTATTATTATATATATTTTATCACCATACTTTAAATTTAAGTTTAAATTTAAAATACAGAAGAAACATCATACTACTAAAACATAAGGTAAAATACTTTATTACATTTTTAATATAAATAAACTTTCTGTGTACAAATGCTCATTTTTCAAATTTTTATTTTTACTTTATCTAGGTTAAGTTTAAATTAAGTATAGTTTTTTATAATTTATATGGTTTATCATATATATTATATTGAAGTGTGGAAATAAATATTTTAAACAAAATAAGATTAGGACATATGGTAAAATATTTTTCTATATACAATAAATTTTCACTTACTTAAGTAAATATTCTGTGAACAATTTTAATGCACACTCGTGTACGTACATATATGTTCTTGTATAATGTTTTTATACTAATTGAGACAGTTTTTACCTTAAATTAATGTTTTACTAAAAATAGGCCCAAAAACTTGTACTTTCTAAAACCTAAAAGAGTTTTATCAAAAATCTTTGGCAACCTGTTTAAAGCAAAATTTCAATTTGAGACAAAAATTGTCTGTCATATATTTAACATATGTAATATGTTTTTATTATTTTTTTAAACACAACTAGAGTAGGTTTAAAGTATATTTTCAATATTTTTATACTAACTAAGACAGTTTTTGTTAGTTTTGTAAACTTATGTTTGTTATAAGGCAAACGATTCAAAAATAATAATTTTGAACAAAATGTAATAAATAGTGCTTTAAATGTATATATACATTTATTCGAATTTATAAAACTAAGTTGTTTGGCGATTATGTAGCACTACTTTATTAAAACCATTTTAGTGTTCGTTTTAACGCATGATTAAAATTTATAATTATTAAGGTTGCTACACGCTCAGCAAAGAATTTACCCTGATATTTTTGATTAAATTGGAATTAAAAAACTTAAAAAAATAATATGGATTCTTAAATGTATATTACATTTTATTAACAAAATTTAGATTAGATATGAAACGTAAGTATTATACAAAAAATATTAAACATTATTTGGGTCTCTATATTCCATATAAAACACATTTGAAAAGGCTTTATAGTATCTTTTCAGTAACCATATACATTTTTTTTCTTAAGTTTTATTTAGAAAAATAAATATATGTATTGTGCTTCAAAAATCTGAAAATTAATCAGAATACGTAAAATAAGTTTTTTTTTTAAATTAGTTGCCTCTGTGACCGCCCTAGCCATTTCTGGGTTTTTTGAAGATTTTTTGAATAATTTAGGCCAGAAATGAAAAAGAAAAGAACACTTTATGTAACTGATGTAGAAAAATAAATTAAATCTTTTTTTAATATAATATTTTTTGCATCACTGTGTTTGTTATTATTCTTTAATTGTTGTTTATCTTGTACATTTTTGTTTCCAAAGACAAAAAGCATGACCTACTTAGGCTTATTATTGTCTTAACAGAGCTAAGTGGTAATCTTACAAAGTTAAGTGATAATAAAAGTTGGTATTTTATTTAAAAAGTCTTAAGTTTATGAAACTATAAGTATTACGACTTAGGTATTTCATTCAATGTTAAATTTTAGGCTATAAAATTCATAAAAAGTATAAAAAGACCTTAGATGTTTAGATAAAAGTGACTAAAACTAAAACTGTGTTCCGCGAAAATTTTGAAGTTTGAAATTTGGCCCGCGAGGGCCATTAGCCTGCCGACTCCTGTTCTAGACAGAAATATTCAAATATTTTTAAATTAAGATTAAGTAACTCAAACTAAATTTGTTACAGCAACGTTTAGAAGCATAGAAACGTAAAATAAAAATTACATACTTTTGAAAAATATTTTAAATCAAACTTTTGTGCATTATTTATTTAATATGTTTTACTAATTAACTATTGATTGCAAACTTCACGTTGTTATGTAACAACAAGTATTAGTTGCAAGTATTAGTATATAATCTTTTATGATTTTTTATCATTGCGCAGATTTTACATTGCAGTTTAGAACAGCTATAAGTAGCTGTACACTTAATACTTTGATTATCATGAGGATTACAACATCATGAGTACTACAACACTTAAGAGTTTAAGACTCATTAAAGTCTTTTATAATCTTCTCTCTTGTCAAGTCTTGTCGAATCAAGTCTTGTCCACTTCTTTTGTGTCGGCCGGTGCGCCTCCATTTTTAATTAGGTCAATAATTCTTATGTCGTATGCCAAATAAAAAGGTTTGATTTTCACGATTCTTTTGCAAAAAAGCTTGTATTGTTAAAAGCAAATCAAAAGAATGTTATTTATAAAAAGAAATAATCGAAGTTAACCTTAAAGAAACTTTTTATAATAGGTTTTATAGTTTGGTTAATGATAGATACCAAAAATGACTATTCGAGCCAAGATCGTGATTGATGCTCCATTTTTTTTATTAAAAAAAACCATTCAAACTCTGCAGTGACAAACGTTTTCTGGGCAATATGCAATAGGCATAGGTACAATGCATCATTTGGTCCAGTTTTCACGCTTTTGGTCCTCGACGTGATGCTAAACTGTTCTGGTGTATGACTCGATAACCGAAAAGTTTTTCGTGCACCAAGTCTCTGGACTAAACTTTTTGAGCGTTTGTTGTCGTTTAATAAACAGTATGTACAAATTGAAAACTTATTAAACATTGACTATATATGGTTCAAACACTGACAAATAGTTTTAGACTGTAACAAAATTTTGTATTTACCAGAAAAAGTTGTTTAGTTTAAGATATCGAGCATTCTTTTAAACTACAGAGGTAAGTAATACACTGATTGTTCTATAAACACTAATATTTCCTAAAATAAGTCCTATAGCGTAGTGATCAAAAATCACAAAACGACTTTAAAAAACTTTATAAGTTGAGCGTTGTAAGATCAAGACCCATGGTTCGTTGCATATCCTAAAAAACATCAATGAGAGCTTAATTTAAAAATTATAACAAAAAACGATTTTTTTTCTTTTTCACAATTTCTTTTAAAGCTAAATTGTATTTCAGGCGGGAAATTTTTGCTTAGAGGCCGTAGAGGTAGCAAACTTGTTTTTGTTTTATTTTCAACGAGTTTTTTATTTCTTATTTTTAAAATTCATCAAGAATGTAGCTTTGAAGTAATCTCCAGAACGTAGTTCATTAATTTTGTGCTTGTTTTTATAAGTATTTTGTTTTTAGTTTTTATAGATTAATCTATGTTCGTTTAAAAATAAACATAAATCTTTTTAATGCGCTACAAATGTATTTGCAAATTTGTGCTGCTTGCCCTTCATTATCGTTTTTTTAAATAGTTGGACTAGTCTAGGTAGCAACTACAGAAATTTATTAAACACAACTAATAAATTTTCTTTGTCCCTGCTCTGTTTATAATTATATCCTAGTCTAGAATAAGCCAGGTTCTACTAGTACAAAGAATATTCTAGAAAAAAAAAAATCGAAATGGTACACTTAAGTTGAGAATGTGCAAAACCATATATTTTAAAATTATCTTAGTTAAAAGTACTATTTGCTAGAAGGAATAAGTTGTTTTTTTGTTCTAATATTAAGTAGTGTAGTTTAGTAACAATTACTAGTACAAAAATATACTACGTTTGCTCTGCCTTTTTGAAAGTTGTAATTATAGTAAGTATTACTTTCAATTTATTAGTAGAATTTTTACAATTAAAAAATTTTATTTAAGTAATACTTGAAAAAATTGGTGTTTTAGCAAAATCGAAATTTGATAAAGGTATTTTTTATAATCAGGGTTCATTCAGTAACAAATTTTTCTTAGTAAAATTTATTGGGATCAAATAGTTTTTGTTCCTTTTTTTTAAATTACCACTGGCTTATATATTTGCAAAAAACCTAGAATTCTGGAAAGATCTGGAGTTTATTAATGTAGGCAAAATATAAGTATAAAAATCTGGAGTTGTAAACAACTTGTACATGTAAACAGGGTTGCCACTTTACCTGAAAACCTTGTGAACCTTAAAAAACCTGGATTTCGACAATTTAGGCAAAAATTACCTGGAACTTGAGAAATTTTGAAAAAACCATGAGTTTTGAACAAAAATCGCTAAAAAAACCTGGAAAAACCTGGAATTTTAACAATTTTCACATGTTCAGTAGTAAAATTTCGATTGCACTTTAAATATCTATCATATAAATAAAAAATGTTTGTCATCATCAAATTTTTTTTAATAAAAAACATATTTAAGTAGAGTAGCTTTACATTATCTCTTCAATGTTTTTATACTATTTAACACAGTTTCTGACCTTTGACTTAACTTTAAACTAAAAATAGACCCAACACTGTGTACTTTTAAAAACCTGGAAGAAATTTGGAAAACCTGGAAAAAAATTTGAAAAAACAAGTGGCAACCCTGTGTAAAGTAATGAAATTTTGATTAGACACAAAAAATCTATGAAAAATGTTAAAATGTTTGGTTCATTTGCATTTGTTGTTAAAAAACTAAACTTAAAGTAGCTTTACAGTATATTTTCAATGCTGTGATACTATTTGAATAAGTTTTTTACTCAACCCTTATTTTATGTTAAAAATAGACCAAAAAAGTTGCTTTTCATAAATTCTGAAGAAATTTATCGAAAACTATTGGCTACTTTTGTAACTTATTCGATTTTTTAAGTTTGGATAAACACTTTAAGTGTTCAACAATTTTTAAATATTTACTAGGTAATTTTCAAATAATATTTATTATATACTCATTAAAGTTCATGACTCAAACATTTAACAATTTATTTACAATAAGCAGGGTGGCACTTAACCTGGAATTCTGGAAAAACCTGTAATATAAAATTTAGGAAAAAGAATCCTAGAATTTGAGAAAATTTAAATATAACTTATTTTGAATAAAAATAACTAAAAAACCTGAAATATTAAACGGTTTTTACATGTTAACTAGTAAAATTTTGGTTTGACACTACAACTTTAACATTTAGATAAAAATTTTTAGTCAATAATAAAAAAATATTTTATTAAAAATCACATTCAAAGTAGCTTTACAAGTCTTTTCAATTTTGTTATACTACTAAGACTAACACAGTTTTTTAACCGAAAATTTAACTTTAAACTAAAATTAGACCCAAACTGCGTGTACTTTCATAAACCTGGTAGAAACTTTTCAAAAACCAGTGGCCACCCTGAGTAAGATACATGTGGTTTTATTCTTAAGGCAAGTAAACAACCTGTAAATAAAAATTTGATATTGAAGTTTTTTTCAAAAGAATTAATTAAAAAAAGCTTTAACTAATTAATTCAAAAATCACTTTTAATTGATACAAGATTTCAAAACTAGCGATTTTTGAAATATAAAAAGTGAACTGTAATAATTAAAAATAGTTTTAATTCCATTATCAGAGTTATTTTTTCAGCGTTTTTTATTCAATAAGTCAAAAGGTAATACAAAGTATTAAATGAGTAAAATACAATTTACTTATTACTTTACTTTATTTTTTCACATAAAAATTGTTATTAAGTAAACTTACATGCAAAAGTGTAAATATTAACTTTGATGAGTTGGTAAATATAATTATATTATTCTACAGGGAAAAAGTAATTATGTTATTAGAAGTAAAAAAAATTAAATATTTAGAAGCCATAAATAAGCTGACCTAGCTAAATATAGAGCGTGAAAGAACCAGATAAAAATAGAAAAGTAGTTTCACCGAGATAAAGAACTTTTAACAGGGTTTCCACTTTACCTGAAATCCTGGAAAAACCTGGAATTTTACAAGTTTGGTAAAAAAAAACCTGGAGAAACCTGGAATTTAAGAAATTTTGAAAAAAAACTTGAAAAACCTGAAATTTTGAACAGAAAGCCTAAAAAAACCTGAAATTTTAACATGTTCAGTAGTAAAATTTTGGTTTGACTCAAAAGATTTATCATATAGATAAAAATAATTTGTCATCACCATTTTTTTTTACTTCAAAAACACATTTTAAGTAGCTGTACAATTTCTTTTCAATCTTTTATCACTATTTAACACAGTTTCTTACCATAAGTTTAACTTATAAACTAAAAATAGACCCAAAATTGTGTAATTTTAAAAACCTGGAAGAAAATTTAAAAACCTTGAAAAATTTTTGAAAAACGAGTGGCAACCCTGTTATTAATATAAGTACTTATTATAGTCTTTAACTATAAGTAGTTTTAAACAAATTAAGCTCTTATATTTAGTTTACAGAAGTTAAAAAAATTATTTACTTAAACAGCATATCTTATATGTTTTAAGGCTCATAAAAACCAATAACTTAATCACTTATAAGCTTTTAAACTGTTAGAGTTTAATTACAGCTTAGATTAAATTACAGCTTAAAATGCATCTTAAATAAAATAAAACTTTCTTTCGATTAACCTAATTTTAATCAGCTAAAGTATATCTGATGCAAATATTTTTTCCTATTTTTAAGGTTTTTTATATAAAGTTGTAAATGTTAATAAAAATTAATACTTTTATAAGTTTTCAAAAAAAAAAATTGGTTTAATTATATTTCAAATAATCAATATTATTCGTGTTTTTAATTATTAAAAAAAGCTAAAGAAGTTCTTTTTATTTTTTTTACTTTAAAATATATTTTTATCACAACGTTTTGTCACATTCGGTTTTACTTGTACAACTTTTTTTAGTAATATTTTTTTTCAGCTTCTTCAAGTTTTTTCTAGCAAAAAAAAAGTGTCACTTAATTCAGCAGGCATGGAAAATATTGATGGTAATAGAAATGAATCTATTATTTCACAAATGGTTTGTTGAACTATATATTTTTATCAACAAACTAAAGTTTATATTGTAAAATGTCTATGGGTTATAAAGTTTTTGTGTGAACTACTTGATTGTATTTCAAAAATTTCTTAACTCTATAAACTGTAATAAATACAAAATAGGTACTTATTTTTTTAAGTATAAGTTCAAATTTTCGTGTATTAATTACTATTATAGGAAGGTTTATAAACGCATTTGCATCTTATTATTAACAAATTACTCATTTTGTTTTATATTTTGTTCACAAAGCTTTTCAAAACTATACTAGTTCCATTATCGAGTGATAAATGTTAATTGAATTTGAAAAAAATATTTTTTGGTTAGTTCTGGTATGAGCATATTTCCAAACATTTGTCAAAACATTTTGCACCTAGTTTTAATATTCAAATTAAAATATCTAAACTAAAATATATTATTTTGGTTACTTTTTGATAAAGTTTAAAGGACAACAGTTAAAAGACTTAAAAAGTTTTTAAAAACTTACCAAAAAGTAACCAAGTTAAAACTTATTTCACAAAGCTTTTCAAAACTATACTAGTTCTATTTTTCAAGTGGTAAATGTTAAATGATTTTAAAGATTTTTTTTTGGTTAGTTCTGGTATGAACTTCATTTCCAAACAAGATATTTTGGCAAATGTTTGGAAATAAAACTCATAGAAGTAGATGTTGATAGCAACATAAATCTCTTTGCAGACGATACAAAAACTTTTAGCCATTCTAACACAATTCTACAAAAATATTTGGATAAAATTTATCATTGGCTAAAAGAAAGAAAACTAGTTTTAAATCTTAGTAAATGTCAGATTCTAAACATACAAAAAAATACATCTAGTATCGCTTCTGAATTTAGAACAAACAATATAAGGTTACCTTCAACTAAAGTATTTAAAGATCTAGGAATTTTTATTGCTGAAAACCTAAAATGGAACCACCATATCAATTACGTTTATCAAATTGCATCAAGTATTTCTTTCCAAGTTTTAAAGAGTTTTAAATCTACAGATATAAACATTCTAAAAAAAATTATCTCGTTTACATTCGTCCTAAGTTAGAATACAACACACCAATTTGGTCTCCATACTTAAAGAAAGATATTAACCATCTTGAATCCATTCAAAGAAAATATACAAGAATAGTCTTCAACCGTTGCAACATTTCATACACATCTTATTTTGATAGACTCTCAAAACTTGGTACTAAGTCTTTAGAGTAGAGAAGGATTGAGTTTGACTTAATTTCTTTTTTAAACTAATTAATAGTGAAACTACAATTAATTTACAGTCTATTTTTGAACCTCCTAAATGTACTTATTTACTGAGAGGTAACAACAGAAAATTTACATGCAGACATAATTTCAATAATAATGTTTGGCATAATTCTTTTTTTTATCGTTTAGTTGAATTATGGAACAAGCTTCCAAACGAATTAGTTTCTTGTAAAAAAGTTGAGCATTTTCGGTTAAGTTAAAAAAGTTTGATTTAAATAAATATTTTGTCAGCAAAATTCATAAGTAATTTTTTTTTGTTATTTCTTCATTAACCACTGGTTGTATTTGTCTAATTTGGTTTAACCTATAGCTTTATTTTATTAGCGGCGCCTTTCCTCTGTGTATAACAAAACCTGTTCCTTAATACATAGTTAATTGGCCTGTTAAAGTGCTTGGGGCCTTGGGTTTTTAAGTTTTGTTTATTGTCAGTGTTCTCAACATTTATCAGCTACTACGAAAGTCCAACAAACGCTGAGTTATCTGAGTATTAAAGATTTGAAAATAAATATGAAGCAGGCTCTCCTAACAAAAGTGAAACACGTTGTTCAGATAAAAACGGTTCTAGTTATACGAATAAAAGTGAAACAAGTTGTATGGATAAAAGTTAAACCATTTACTCAAATGAAGGCTGAACCAGTTGTTCAAATAATGTGAAGCCAGTTGTTCGAATGAAAGTGAAACCAGTTTTGGAGTGAAACCATTTGATCGGGTGAAGTTGGAGTAGGATATTGTTGTTCTCTTTTCGGAAGCACCGGAATTATACATTTTGTGTTAAAATTTTTGTGTTTTTATGTTAATTTTAAACTTTAATTAGTTAAACTCAGTTTTTTTTTTCATTTTTAATGTACAATTTTGGTTTATTCTTGTCTTTTTGTTGTATGTCTTTCTGTATAAGTGGCCTAGATTTTGATGCCTGGGTCCTTCGTATGACAATAAACTTACAATAATAATACCAGAACTAACCAAAAAAAACCTTTAAATCATTTAATATTTACCACTTGAAAATAAAACTAGTACAGTTTTGAAAGGCTTTGTGAAATAAAATATAAAACAAAATGAGTTATCTGTTATTATTAAGTTGCAAATGGTATATAAGTTCGTGTAGTAGATATGAAAATTTTAAATCAAGCTATTTATTCTAAACAAATTACCTAACAAATTTCAATAACCTCTACAACTGTTGCAGATGCCACTAGAAGACAAGATGCTGATTTTACAAACTCTTTTCCAGAGTTGGCATCAACTCTTGCAGGGACAGACTGAAATAATGGACTTGGATGCTTTTGAAGAACTGATAAACAATGAGAAGGAACAAAACTTTAAACAGATCGTGGAGAGCCGTTTGAATATCAAAAGCAATCTGAAAACGCTTGATGATCACTTGGAAAAGTTTGATGAAAAACAGGAGGAACTTGAAGAGTTAATGTTAGTTTGTATTTTGAGGCTTGCAGTGAGACCGGTAAATGAAGCAGTAAACACGCAATTTAAAGAAACTAAAAAACATCAGGAAGCTTTTGAAAAAGCCATATTGAGTTTAAAAGAAAAAAAGGCGGGGGTTGTCCAAGAAGAGAAAGACCTTCAACAAATAGAAAGGTACGTGCGAGAGCAGCACGAGTCGTTGCAACAGCAAATAGCAGTTGTAAGAAATAAGTTGCACAAGGGTCTCACCGACACAAGAATCCAAAAATTTCGCAAGTTCGAAGCAGACAAGTCAATGGCTGGTGAACAGTGCGCAGTCTGCATGGGGGAATTCGAAGCTGGGAGGAAGTTGATGCAACTCGACTGCAAACACAAGTTTTGTAAGGAGTGCGCGGAAGGTTGGCTCGCTGACCACAACACATGTCCCGTTTGCAGAAAAGTATTTGAAAACGAATAATTTTGTATTGTAAAGTGAATTTTCAAACATTTCTATGCTCAAATAACAATTTTTTCTTGTAAGTTTGACAAAAAGGTTGATTGTATCTGTTTGTGTATCACTCCACAAACCTGAATTTTAATTAAAGTTAAATGTTTTTCTTTGATTATTTTTGCTGCTAACCATTTTTTTGTGCATCAAGCTTATTAAGATAGATGCTTGATGATTAGTTCGATTAATTAAAAAAACTGCTGCGTTATTATTAATTGAAAGTGTTTATGAGTGTCGAATTGTTACTTTCACTTATTAGTTTTGTTCTTGCTGAATAAACTTTATTAAATATATGATGATGATTTATAAACAAGTTTAGATGCTTGTATACAAGTTTAGTAATATAAAAGTTTTATTTTAACCTATACTTAAACTAGATTCTTTTTACTTAAACATAATAATTTGTAAAATGTTTTCAGGAATACTTTTCATTTTTCTATAATCAAAAATGCTTATATATTCATATAATTAATGTCATCTACTATTATGTCTTAACTTAACTTTGTTAGTTAAACAGTTGAGCTCAAATTCCATCGGGACATAACTAAAGTAGACAAACGGACGCATGTATGGTCCAGCAGTTTCGTTCTCCGACTGCCAGTCCTGCTATCCAAGTTCGAGTCCCGATGGTCGCTCTTTTATCGGGCCGACTACGCAAGTACATGAAAATGCGATCAGCGGCTAGCACTCTTGTTAGCCCGATGTGTTTTAGATTGTAAACCTTCTAAGTATTGATCGTCTTTTCTGGCGGAGATGGTACATCCATCTGGACGTGAGCCTAAGGGAACGGTTCAAAATTGGACGACGTTACTGAATTGCACGAGGGGACAAAATTGCACGAAGATAACTTTGCACTAGTTAAAATTTTGCACGGAGGGTCATTTTTCCACTGGAGTAAAAAAAAGTGTAAACACTAGAAACAGAAAAAAAACTTAAAAGATAAATTAACAAAATAAACAAAGATATACACTGACCTAGGGTAAGGGTTAGGGGTAACAGTGATAGTAATAACAAAGTTAAAAAATAACTAATAATATTATTATTAGAAAAACCAAGAAAAATGAATAAATAACAAGTAATTGATAATAAAAAAGTTAAGGACTGAGGGTAAGGATTAGGGATAATAGTATAGGTAATGAAAAAAATAAAATTTATTAAAATTAAAAGTAAAAACTAATAAAAAAAAGAATAATAATTTAAAAAAAAATTCAACCCGGACAAAAATGTCTTCGTGCAAAATTGACCTTTCGTGCAATTTTGTCTTCATGCAATTTTTCCCTCGTGAAGAAGTGTCTATAAGCTAAATTTTTCTTCGTGCATCTTTGTGCCCTCGTGCAACCTAGTGCAGTTTTGTACGCTCGTGTAAATTTGACAGCTACCCAAGCTTGGTACGCAGGACCGGCAGCCAAAACCAAATCGGCTGGCTGTCCGACGCCCAATTAATTGTTAAGTTTTTTAAAACATTGAATGTATTTAAATATTAAACAGATTTTTTATTATTTTATGTACAAGGATTAAAAAAAAAATTAATATTTTAAACAGTTTGTTGAAACTAAATGATTTAAATACCTTAATTAGAGTAAACAGGCGGGCGCCTGTGTGGCCCAGAAGTTTGGTTCTCCGTCTAGAGTTCGAGTTTTGGTAATCGCTTTTTTTAGGGCTAACTACGCAAGTATATAAGACTGCAGTCAGAAGCTAGTAACCTTGTTAGCCTGGCCTGATGTGTAACAGATTGTAAATTTCGAAAGTTGGTCGTTTTTTTCAGACGGAGATGGTTATTCCATCAGGACATGAGCTTAGTACGTAGGACCGGCAGCCGAAAGAAAACAAGCTGGCTATCTAACACCAGATCAATTATTTAATATTTTTTAAAACATTGAATGTAATTAAAAATAAACAGTTTTTATAAAACTTTATGTACAAAGAAAATGAGTTGAAATAAAATATTGGAAAATTCTAGTGACTTATTTGAACTCAATAGTTTATATACCGTAAATAAAAGTAGACAGGCAGAAGCTTGTATGGCCCAGAAAATTAGTTTTTTGACTGCCAGTCCTGCATTCTTAGTAATTTTGAAGAAACAAGTGGCAACCCTGTGTGAAGTAATGAAATTTTGATTAGACACAAAAAATCTATGAAAAATGTTTAAATTTTTTGTTCAGATGTTTTTTTTCTGTTAAATAACTCAATTTAAAGTAGCTTTACAGTATTTTTTCAATGCTTTTATACTATTTGAATAAGTTTTTTTCTCAAACCTTATTTTATGTTAAAAATAGACCAAAAAAGTTGCTTTTCATAAATTCTGAAGAAATTTATCGAAAACTATTGGCAACTTTAGTAACTCATTTAATTTTTTAAGTTTGGATGAACACTTTAAGTGTTCGACAACTTTTAAACATTTACTAGGTGATTTTCAAATAATATTTATTATATTCTAATTAAAATTCATGACTTAAAAATTAAACATTTAACAATTTATTTACAATAAGCAGGGTCGCACTTAACCTGGAAAAATCTGTAATTTAACAATTTAGGAAAAAAAAATCCTTGAATTTGAGAAACTTTAAATATAACTTATTTTGAATAAAAATCACTAAAAACCCTGAAATATTAAACGGTTTTTGCATCTTAAACAGTAAAATTTTGGTTTGACACAAAAATTTTGATATTTAGATAACAACTTTTTGTCATTAATAAAAATAATTTTATCAAAAATCATATTCAAAGTAGCTTTACAAGTCTTTTTAATTGTGTTATACTACTAACACAGTTTTTTAACCGAAAATTTAACTTTAAACTAAAATTAAACTTAAAATGCGTGTACTTTCAAAAACCTGGTAGAAATTTTTCAAAAACCAGTGGCCACCCTGAGTAATAAACATGTGGTTTCATTTTTAAGGCAAGTAAACTTGATATTAAAGTTTTTTTCAACAGAATTAATTAAAAAAAGCTTCAATTAATTAACTCAAAAAATCACTTTAATTGATACAAGATTTCAAAATTAGCCATTTTTGAAATATAAAAAGTGAATTAAAATAATTGAAATTAGTTTTAAATTCACTATTAGAGTCATTTTTTTCAGTGTTTATAATTCATTAAGTCAAAAGATAATACTGAGTATTAACTGAGTAAAATACAACTTACATGTTACTTTATTTTTTTTTTCATAAAATTTGTTATTAAGTAAGCTTACATGCAAAAGTGTTAACATCACATTAGATAAGATGGTAAAATTAATTATGATATTCTACAGGGAACAGGTAAAAATTTTATTAGAAGTAATATAATTTAACTATTTAGAAGTCATAAATAAGCTGACCTAGCTAAATATAGAGCGTGAATAAACCAGATAAGTAGTTTTAAACAAATTAAGTTTTTATATCTTACAGAAGTTTTTAAAAAGTATTTACTTAAACAGCATAACTTTTATCTTTAAGGCTCATAAAAACCAATAACTTTATCACTTATAAGCTTTAAAACTGTTAGTCTAAAAATTAATTAGTTATATTGAAAATTGAATTACAGCTTAGATTAAATTACAGCTTAAAATGCACCTTAATTTAAATTTTAAATAATATAAAAGCTTCTTTTTATTAACTTAAATTTAATTAACTAAAGTATATCTAATGCAAATATTTTTTACTATTTTTTAAAGTTTTTTATATAAACAGGGTTACCATTTACCTGGAAACGTGTAATAACCTGGAATTTGACAATTTAGGCTAAAATAACCTGGTAAATCCTGGAATTTTTAAAAATTTTAACATTTTCAGTTTAAAATTTTGATGTGACACAATATCTGTCATATAATTAAGATTTTTTGTCATCAACAAAAATTTTTTTATTAAAAAACACATTTAAAGTAATTTTACAGTAATTTTACAATATTTTTATACTACTTAACACAGTTTCTTAAAAAGAAATTAATTTAAAACTAAAATTAGACCCAAAAATATATACTTTAAAAAACCTGGAATAAATTTGAAAAACCTGGAAAAAAATTTAGAAAACGAGTGGCAACCCTGTATAAAATTGTAAATGTTTAATCATAGTTAGTACTTATATAAGTTTCAAAAAAAAAACAAATTTTCTGATTTATTTATATTTCAAATAATCAATAATGTTTGTGCTTTTAATTGTTAAAAAAAACTTAATATTTTTTTATTTTTACTTAAAAATATATTTTTATCACAACGTTTTGTCACGTTGGTTTTTACTTGTACAACTTTTTTTAATAATAATTATTTTTCAGCTTCTTTCAGTTTTTTCTAGCAAAAAAAAATCACTTATTTCAGCAGGCATGGAAAATATTGATGAATCTATTTTTTCACAAACGGTTTGTTGGACTATATATTTTTATCAACAAACTAAAAAACTATATTATAAAATGTCTTTGGGTTGTTATAAAGTTTTTGTGTAAACTACTTGATTGTATTTCAAAATTTTATAACCTCTAAAACCTGTAATAAGTACAAAATAGGTATTTACTTTTTTAAGTATAAGTTCAAATTTTCGTGTATTAATTACTATTATAGGAAGGTTTTGAAACGTATTTATATACCATTTGCAAATTATTCTTAACAGATTACTCATTTTGTTTTATATTTTATCTCACAAAGCTTTTCAAAACTGTACAAGTTTCATTATCGAGTGATAAATGTTAATTAAATTTGAAAAAAATAGTTTTTGGTTAGTATTGGTATGAGCTTCATTTCCAAACATTTGTCAAAATATTTTACACCTAGTTTTAATATTTAAATTAAAATATCTAAACTAAAATATATTATTTTGGTTACTTTTTGATAAAGTTTAAAGGTAAACGTTTAAAAGTCTTAAGAAGTTTTTAAAAACTTACCAAAAAGTAACCAAGTTAAAACTTATTTCACAAAGCTTTTCAATTTCTATTATTCTATTTACTAGATTCTATACTAGTTCTATTTTTCAAGTGGTAATGTTTAATGATATTGAATTTTTTGGTCAGTTCTGGTATGAACTTTATTTCCAAAAAAGATATTTTGACAGATGTTTGGAAATAAAACTCATACCAGAAGTACCAAAAAAAAAACCTTCAAAATCATTTAACATTTACAACTTAAAAATGGAACTAGTACAGTTTTGAAAGGCTTTGTGAAATAAAATATAAAACAAAATGAATTATCTGTTATTATTAAGTTGCAAATGGTATATAATTTAGTGTGATAGATGTGAAAGTTTTAAAACAAGCTATTTATTCTAAACAACTTGCCTAACAAATTTCAATAACCTCTACAACTGTTGCAGATGCCACTAGAAGACAAGATGCTGATTTTACAAACTTCTTTCCAGAGTTGGCATCGACTCCTGCAGGGACAGACTGAAATAATGGACTTGGATGCTTTTGAAGAACTTATAAACAATGAGAAGGAACAAAACTTTAAACAGATCGTAGAGAGCCGTTCGAATATCAAAAGCAATCTGAAAACGCTCGATGATAACTTGGAAGTGAACGATGGTAAACAAGAGGAACTCGAAGAGGCTGTGTTAGTTTGTATGTTGAGGTGTGCAATGCGCCCGGAAGATAAAGCAGTAAACACGGAATTCGAAAAAGCTAAAAAACATCAGGAAGCTTTTGAAGAAGCTCTATTGAGTTTGAAAGAGAAGAGGGCGGGATTTGTCCAAGAAGAGAAAGACCTTCAACAAATAGAAAGGTACGTGCGAGAGCAGCACGAGTCGTTGCAACAGCAAATAGCAGTTGTAAGAAATAAGTTGCACAAGGGCTTGACTGCCGAAAGAATCCTGAAGTTTCGCAAGTTCGAAGCAGACAAGTCAATGGCTGATGAAAAGTGCGCAGTCTGCATGGGGGAATTCGAAGTCGGAAGGAAGCTGATGCAACTCGACTGCAAACACGAGTTTTGCCAGGAGTGCGCGGAAGGTTGGCTCGCTGACCACAACACATGTCCCGTTTGCAGAAAAGTTTTTGAAAACGAATAATTTTGTATTGTAAAGTGAATTTTCAAACATTTCTATGCTCAAATAATAATTTTTTCTTGTAAGTTTGACAAAAAGGTTGATTGTATCTGTTTGTGTATCACTCCACAAACCTGAATTTTAATTAAAGTTAAATGTTTTTCTTTGATTATTTTTGCTGCTAACCATTTTTTTGTGCATCAAGCTTATTAAGGTAGATGCTTGATGATTAGTTCGATTAATTAAAAAAACTGCTGCGTTATTATTAATTGAAAATGTTTATGAGTGTCGAATTGTTACTTTCACTTATTAGTTTTGTTCTTGCTGAATAAACTTTATTAAATATATGGTGATGATTTATAAACAAGTTTAGTAATATAAAAGTTTTATTTTAACCTATACTTAAACTAGATTCTTTTTACTCAAACATAATAATTTGTAAAATGTTTTCAGGAATACTTTTTATTTTTCTATAATCAAAAATGTTTATATATTCATATAATTAATGTCATCTACTATTATGTCTTAACTTAACTTTGTTAGTTAAACAGTTGAGCTCTAATTCCATCGGGACGTAACTAAAGTAGACAAACGGACGCATGTATGGTCCAGCAGTTTCGTTCTCCGACTGCCAGTCCTGCTATCCAAGTTCGAGTCCCGATGGTCGCTCTTTTATCGGGCCGACTACGCAAGTACATGAAAATGCGATCAGCGGCTAGCACTCTTGTTAGCCCGATGTGTTTTAGATTGTAAACCTTCTAAGTATTGATCGTCTTTTCAGGCGGAGATGGTACATCCATCAGGACGTGAGCCTGGGGAAACGGGTCAAAATTGGACGACGTTACTGAATTGCACGAGGGGACAGAATTGCACGAAGATAACTTTACACTAGTTAAAATTTTGCACGGAGGGTCATTTTTCCACTGGAGTAAAAAAGAGTGTAAACACTAGAAACAATAAAAAAACTTAAAAGATAAATTAACAAAATAAACAAAAAAATATACTGACCTAGGGTAAGGGTTAGGGGTAACAGTGATAGTAATAACAAAGTTAAAAAATAACTAATAATATTATTATTAAAAAAAACAAGAAAAATGAATAAATAACAAGTAATTGATAATAAAAAAGTTAAGGACCGAGGGTAAGGATTAGGGATAATAGTATAGGTAATGAAAAAAAATAAAATTTATTAAAATTAAAAATAAAAACTATTAAAAAAAAGAATGATAATTAAAAAAAATTCAACCCGGACAAAAATGTCTTCGTGCAAAATTGACCTTTCGTGCAATTTTGTCTTTATGCAATTTTCCCCTCGTGAAGAAGTGTCTTTAAGCTAAATTTATCTTCGTTCATCTTTGTGCCCTCGTGCAACCTAGTGCAGTTAAGTACGCTCGTGCAAATTTGACAGCTAACCAAGCTTGGTACGCAGAACCGGCAGCCAAAACCAAATCGGCTGGCTGTTCGACGCCCAATTAATTGTTAAGTTTTTTAAAACATTGAATGTATTTAAATATTAAACAGATTTACTATTATTTTATGTACAAGGATCAAAAAAAATTGAATATTTTAAACAGTTTGTTGAAGCTAAATGATTTAATTACCTTAATTAGAGTAAACAGGCGGGCGCCTGTGTGACCCAGAAGTTTGGTTCTCCGTCTAGAGTTCGAATTCTGGTGATCGCTTTTTTTAGGGCTGACTACGCAAGTATATAAGAATGCATTCAAAAGCTAGTAACCTTGTTAGCCTGATGTGTAATAGATTGTAAATTTCGAAAGTTGGTCGTTTTTTCAGACGGAGATGGTTATTCCGTCGGGACATAAGCTTAGTACGTAGGACTGGCAGCCGAAAGAAAACCAGCTAGCTATCTAACACTAGATCAATTATTTAATATTTTTTAAAACATTGAATGTAATTAAAAATAAACAGTTTTTATAAAACTTTATGTACAAAGAAAATGAGTTAAAATAAAATTTTGGAAAATTCTTGTGACTTATTTGAACTCAATAGTTTTTATACCGTAAATAAAAGTAGACAGGCAGGAGCTTGTATGGCCCAGAAAATTAGTTTTTTGACTGCCAGTCCTGCATTCTAAGTAATTTTGAAGAAATAAGTGGCAACCCTGTGTGAAGTAATGAAATTTTGATTAGACACAAAAAATCTATGAAAAATGTTTAAATTTTTTGTTCAGATGTTTTTTTTCTGTTAAATAACTCAATTTAAAGTAGCTTTACAGTATTTTTTCAATGCTTTTATACTATTTGAATAAGTTTTTTTCTCAAACCTTATTTTATGTTAAAAATAGACCAAAAAAGTTGCTTTTCATAAATTCTGAAGAAATTTATCGAAAACTATTGGCAACTTTAGTAACTCATTTAATTTTTTAAGCTTGGATGAACACTTTAAGTGTTCGACAACTTTTAAACATTTACTAGGTGATTTTCAAATAATATTTATTATATTCTAATTAAAATTCATGACTTCAAAATTAAACATTTAACAATTTATTTACAATAAGCAGGGTCGCATTTAACCTGGAAAAATCTGTAATTTAACAACTTAGGAAAAAAAAATCTTTGAATTTGAGAAACTTTAAATATAACTTATTTTGAATAAAAATCACTAAAAACCCTGAAATATTAAACGGTTTTTGCATCTTAAACAGTAAAATTTTGGTTTGACACAAAAATTTTGATATTTAGATAACAACTTTTTGTCATTAATAAAAATATTTTCATCAAAAATCATATTCAAAGTAGCTTTACAAGTCTTTTTAATTGTGTTATACTACTAACACAGTTTTTAAACCAAAAATTTAACTTTAAACTAAAATTAAACCCAAACTGCGTGTACTTTCAAAAACCTGGTAGAAATTTTTCAAAAACCAGTGGCCACCCTGAGTAATAAACATGTGGTTTCATTTTTAAGGCAAGTAAACTTGATATTAAAGTTTTTTTCAACAGAATTAATTAAAAAAAGCTTCAATTAATTAAGTCAAAAAATCACTTTAATTGATACAAGATTTCAAAATTAGCCATTTTTGAAATATAAAAAGTGAATTAAAGTAATTGAAATTAGTTTTAAATTCACTATCAGAGTCATTTTTTTCAGTGTTTATAATTCATTAAGTCAAAAGATAATACTGAGTATTAACTGAGTAAAATACAACTTACATGTTACTTTATTTTTTTTTTTCATAAAATTTGTTATTAAGTAAGCTTACATGCAAAAGTGTTAACATCACATTAGATAAGATGGTAAAATTAATTATGATATTCTACAGGGAAAAGGTAAAAATTTTATTAGAAGTAATATAATTTAACTATTTAGAAGTCATAAATAAGCTGACCTAGCTAAATATAGAGCGTGAATAAACCAGATAAGTAGTTTTAAACAAATTAAGCTTTTATATTTTACAGAAGATTTTAAAAAGTATTTACTTAAACAGCATAACTTTTATCTTTAAGGCTCATAAAAACCAATAACTTTATCACTTATAAGCTTTAAAACTGTAAGTCTAAAAATTAATTAGTTATATTGAAAATTGAATTACAGCTTAGATTAAATTACAGCTTAAAATGCATCTTAATTTAAACTTTAAATAATATAAAAGCTTCTTTTTATTAACTTAAATTTAATTAACTAAAGTATATCTAATGCAAATATTTTTTACTATTTTTTAAAGTTTTTTATATAAACAGGGTTACCATTTTACCTGGAAACGTGTAATAACCTGGAATTTGACAATTTAGGCTAAAATAACCTGGAAATTTTAAAAATTTTAACATATTCAGTTTAAAATTTTGATGTGACACAAAATATCTGTCATATAATTAAGTTTTTTGTCATCAACAAAAATATTTTTATTAAAAAACACATTTAAAGTAATTTTACAGTAATTTTACAATACTTTTATAATACTTAACACAGTTTCTTAAAAAGAAATTAATTTAAAACTAAAATTAGACCCAAATATATATACTTTAAAAAATTTGGAATAAATTTGGAAAACCTGGAAAAAAATTTAGAAAACGAGTGGCATCCCTGTATAAAATTGTAAATGTTTATTCATAGTTAGTACTTTTATAAGTTTCAAAAAAAACACATTTTCTGATTTATTTATATTTCAAATAATTAATAATGTTTGTGCTTTTAATTGTTAAAAAAAAAATAATATTTCTTTATTTTTACTTATAAATATATTTTTATCACAACGTTTTGTCACGTTGGTTTTTACTTGTACAACTTTTTTTAATAATAATTATTTTTCAGCTTCTTTCAGTTTTTTCTAGCAAAAAAAATCACTTAATTCAGCAGGCATGGAAAATATTGATGAATCTATTTTTTCACAAACGGTTTGTTGAACTATATATTTTTATCAATAAACTAAAAAACTATATTATAAAATGTCTTTGGGTTGTTATAAAGTTTTTGTGTGAACTACTTGATTGTATTTCAAAATTTTATAAACTCTAAAACATAAGTACAAAAAAAGGTATTTACTTTTTTAAGTATAAGTTCAAATTTTCGTGTATTAATTACTATTATAGGAAGGTTTTTAAACGTATTTATATACCATTTGCAACTTATTATTAACAGATTACTCATTTTGTTTTATATTTTATCTCCCAAAGCTTTTCAAAACTGTACAAGTTTCATTATTGAGTGATAAATGTTAATTAATTTTGAAAAAAATAGTTTTTGGTTAGTATTGGTATGAGCTTCATTTCCAAACATTTGTCAAAATATTTTGCACCTAGTTTTAATATTTAAATTAAAATATATAGACTAAAATATATTATTTTGGTTACTTTTTGATAAAGTTTAAAGGTAAACGTTTAAAAGTCTTAAGAAGTTTTTAAAAACTTACAAAAAAGTAACCAAGTTAAAACTTATTTCACAAAGCTTTTCAATTTCAATTATTCTATTTACTAGATTCTATACTAGTTCTATTTTTCAAGTGGTAATGTTTAATGATATTGAATTTTTTTGGTCAGTTCTGGTATGAACTTTATTTCCAAAAAAGATATTTTGACAGATGTTTGGAAATAAAACTCATACCAGAAGTACCAAAAAAAAAAAACCTTCAAAATCATTTAACATTTACAACTTGAAAATGGAACTAGTACAGTTTTGAAAGGCTTTGTGAAATAAAATATAAAACAAAATGAATTTTCTGTTATTACTAAGTTGCAAATGGTATATAATTTAGTGTGATAGATGTGAAAGTTTTAAAACAAGCTATTTATTCTAAACAACTTGCCTAACAAATTTCAATAACCTCTACAACTGTTGCAGATGCCACTAGCAGACAAGATGCTGATTTTACAAACTATTTTCCAGAGTTGGCATCGACTCCTGCAGGGACAGACTGAAATAATGGACTTGGATGCTTTTGAAGAACTTATAAACAATGAGAAGGAACAAAACTTTAAACAGATCGTGGAGAGCCGTTCGAATATCAAAAGCAGTCTGAAAACGCTCGATGATAACTTGGAAGTGAACGATGGTAAACAAGAGGAACTCGAAGAGGCTGTGTTAGTTTGTATGTTGAGGTGTGCAATGCGCCCGGAAGATAAAGCAGTAAACACGGAATTCGAAAAAGCTAAAAAACATCGGGAAGCTTTTGAAGAAGCTCTATTGAGTTTGAAAAAAAGAGGGCGGGATTTGTCCAAGAAGAGAAGGACCTTCAACAAATAGAAAGGTACGTGCGAGAGCAGCACGAGTCGTTGCAACAGCAAATAGCAGTTGTAAGAAATAAGTTGCACAAGGGTCTCACCAAAGCAAGAATCCAAAAGTTTCGCAAGTTCGAAGCAGACAAGTCAATGGCTGATGAACAGTGCGCAGTCTGCATGGGGGAATTCGAAGTTGGGAGGAAGTTGATGCAACTCGACTGCAAACACAAGTTTTGTAAGGAGTGCGCGGAAGGTTGGCTCGCTGACCACAACACATGCCCCGTTTGCAGAAAAGCTTTTGAAAACGAATAATTTTGTATTGTAAAGTGAATTTTCAAACATTTCTATGCTCAAATAACAATTTTTTCTTGTAAGTTTGACAAAAAGGTTGATTGTATCTGTTTGTGTATCACTCCACAAACCTGAATTTTAATTAAAGTTAAATGTTTTTCTTTGATTATTTTTGCTGCTAACAATTTTTTTGTGCATCAAGCTTATTAAGGTAGATGATTGATGATTAGTTCGATTATTTAAAAAAACTGTTGCTTTATTGTTAATTGAAAATGTTTATGAGTGTCGAACTGTTATTTTCACTTATTAGTTTTGTTCTTGCTGAATAAACTTTTTAAAATATCTGGTGAAGTTTAATAAACAAATATAGATGCTTTTATACAAGTTTAGTTCTATATATGTTTTATCTTAACCTATAATAGCTTCTTTTTACTTAAACATAATTTTTTGCAAAACTTTTTTAGGAATACTTTTCATTTTTATTTAATCAAAAAAGTTTATATATTGTTTCCTATAACTAATGTCATCTACTATTATGTCTTAACTTAATTAGTTAAAGAATTGAGCTCTAATCCCATCGGGACGTAACTAAAGTAGACAAACGGGTGCCTGTATGGTCCAGCAGTTTCGTTCTCCGACTGCCCATCCTGCTTTCCAAGTTCGAGTCCCAGTGGTCGCTCGTTTTGGGGCCGACTACGCAAGTAAATAAGAATGCGATCAGCGGCTAGCACTCTTGTTAGCCCGATGTGTTTTAGATTGTAAACCTTCTAAGCATTGATCGTCTTTTTAGACGGGACATCCATCGGGACGTGAGCCTGGAGGAAACGGGTCAAAAAGGCTTGACGTTACTGAATTGCACGAATACAAAATTGCACGAGGGCACAAAATTGCACGTAGTCAAGTTTTAACGAGGGGACAAAATTGAACGAAGATAGTTTTGCACTAGTTAAAATTTTGCACGGAGGGTCATTTTTCCAAGAGAGTAAAAAAATTGAAAAATTAAAACTAGAAACAAACAATAAACTTATAAGATAAATTAACAAAAAAGAAAAATTTACTGACCGAGGGTTAGGGGTAACATTTTTAGTAAAATTAAGTTAAAAAAATTAATAATAATATTATTATTCAAAAAAAAACATCAAAAATGAGTAAATAAAAATTAATTAATAAAATAAAGTTTATGACCGAGGGTAATAGGGATAATAGTAATAAAAAAAAGTTAAATTTATTGAGATTAAAAATAAAAATTATTAAAAAAAACAATAATAACTAAAAAAAATGCTTCAACCCGTGCAAAAATGTCTTCGTGCAATTTTATCATCATGCAATTTTTCCCCTTATGAAGGAATGTCTTCATGCAAAAGTATTTTCGTGCAATTTTATCTTCGTGCAACTTTGTGCCCTCGTGCAGTCAAGTACGCTCGTGTAAATTTGACAGCTACCCAAGCTTGGTACGCAGGACCGGCAGCCAAAACCAAATCGGCTGGCTGTCCGACGCCCAATTAATTGTTAAGTATTTTTAAAATATTGAATGTATTTAAACATTATACAGATTTACTATGATTTTAAATACAAGGAAATTGGATTAAAGAAAAATTTAATATTTCAAATGGTCCAGTAGTTTGTTCTCCGACTGCCAGTCCTGCTATCCAAGTTCGAGTACCGATGGTCGCTCTGGAAATGGTACATCCATCGGGACGTGAGCCTGGGGAAACGGGCTAAAATTTTCCGAGGGCACAAAATTAAACGAGGGTACAAGATTGCACGTGGGTACAAAATTGCACGAGGATACCTTGAATCTTTGAGTTATGCCAACATAAAGCTATGTAATTATTAAACTTTAGATATCAGGTTAATCAAAGTGTTTATAAGAAATTGGACTTTATAAATAAAAAGTAATATAAACTAGCCTGTGTTTTCTTAAGTAATGAATGTAATCCAGTAAAATTTGATATAAATAAAATAGTTAAAATAGAAACTATTTGATCCAAATAAATTTTGCAAAAACAAATTTTTTACTGAATGAATTCTGATGATGAAAATACCTTTATCATTTTTTTTTTTAACAACTATTTTTATCAAGTTTTAATAAATGAAAGTTTTTAATTGTAAAAATTATACTAATAAGTTAAAGATATTTCTTACTTCAATTAAAGTAGAAATACATCTTTCTAAAAGACAGCTCGAACTTTGTATAGTTTTATACTAATAATTCTTACTGAACTTCACTACTTAACATTGAAATGAAAAATCAACTTGTTCGTTTTTTTATTTAGAAAATAGTATTTTTAATTAACTTAATTTTCAAATGTATCGTTTGTCACATTCACAACTTTAATGTAATTTTTTGTACTTTCTTGAATATTCTAGGTTTACTAATAGAATCTAGTTTATTCTAGACCAGAATATAAGCAAATACAAAGCAGGGACAAAGACGTGTTATTAGCTGTGTTTAATTAAGATTTTTAAAGGTGCTAACTAGTAGACTATTCTAACTTTAAAAGGAACAATAAAATAAAAGGCAAGCCGCACAAATTTTCAAAAACATATGTGGCGCACTGAAAAATATTATGTTTATTTTAAACAAACATAAATAAAAACAAGAAAACTAAAAACAAAATACTTATAAAGAAACAAAAAAAAAGCACAGAATTAATAAATGAAGCGCTGAAGATTACTTCCTAATTACATGCTTGATGAATTTTAAAAATAAGAAAGAAATTAGTTGAAAACAAAAAAAAAAGTTTGCTACCTTTACGGCCTCTAAGCATTGATACCTGAAAATAATAACCATTGATAACCATTGTAACCTCGCCTGAAATACATTTTAGCTTTAAAAAAATTCTGAAAAACGAGAATTTTTTTATTAATATTTTTAAATTGAGCTCTCATTTAATTATATTGTATCTGCAACGGGCCATGGGTCTTGATTTTACAACATTCAACTCAAACAGTTTTTGAGAGTCGTTGTAATTTTAACGTCCACTACGCCATAAGCCACATTATTATAAGAAATTAGAGTTTATTGAACAATCAGTTTATTAGTTTTGCCTCTATATATTAAAAAAATTAACGAAACATGCTCAATTTCTAAAACGAGACAACTTTTTCCGGTAATTATAAAAGTTTGTTATAGTCAAAAACTATTTGTTAGTGTTTGAAGTATATATATATCTCTGTTTAATAAGTTTTCTATATATGTACATACATATATATATATATATATATATATATTGCTTATTGAACAACAAAAAACGCTCAAAATGTTTGGTCCAAGGACCTTTCGGTTGTCGAGTCAAAAACCAGAACAGTTTAACATCATGTCAAGGACTAAAAGCGTGAAACTAAACCAAATGATGCATTGTACTTATGCCTATTGCATATTGCCCAGAAAACGTTTGTCACTGCAGAGTTTGAATAATAATTTTAATAGAAAAAATAAAGTATTAATTACAAGCGTTACCTTGGATCGAATAGTCATTTTTGGTATTTTTTGTTTTCAACTTAACTCTAAAATCTGTTTTTTTTTTTTAAAGTTTTTTGGAAATGTTATTTTTTTATTCTACAATATACTATATTGCTTTTATTTTTTAAATTAATTTCTATAGAATTGAAGTTTGATTTTGGTATCGGGGTGGGGCCCCTTTAAAAATTTTACGTTTTTTTACAGTTTTTTACTAAATCAAATTTTTCTGAAAAAATAGGAATTCTTTTTTAAAGTACGCATCTAACTAAGTTTTATATAGCAAACAAGTGTTTTTATATTCAACTAATATTAAAACAAATTTCTATAGAAATTATACATTTGGTACCTTATATTGAGTTGGTGCGTTTTTGCTTGCTTAGAAAGTTGCTTAATTTAAAGAAATTCAATGCAACTAGCCTTAAAAACTCACAATTGGTAGTTGTTTAAATTTTGTGATATTAATTAGTTGCAATAATACTATCACGAAATTCACCAACATTAAATACTTTTCTGTTGAGGGAAGGTTTCTTTGGCCGTTTCACTTTTATATATATAATATTGTAATAAATTTTATTGATAAGGAAAATTTTTGAAGAAAAAATCTATAGTAGCCGTTCTTTCAGATTACTGATTTTTGTTTTAACATGTTTTTATTTAAAAAAAATTCTTATTTTTACTTTTTTAAAACCTACTATTAAGGTGTCTTCAACTTTGTCACTAACCAAGTAATTATATGAATATTTTACTAGACTAATATTTTTTTTTTAATTTAAGTTATTTAAGGAATTTATTGCTTAAATGCTATGTATTTATGTTAAAGTTGCATAGGTCCTATTCCTATATTTGAGAAATAGTAATAAGTTATAAAAAAAGTTGTTAACAATGAAAAAATTAGTAAAGTAAGTATAATAAAAAAAATATTTATTTCAAAAATGTTTATTTTTGCATTACAGCCAGTTATAGTATCAAAAATTGTGCAAATTTTAAACTTTTTTTTAAATTTGATTTCAGCGTATCTTAAAAATACTTAAATTAATAAAAAAATACGAATAAAAAACTTAATTAAATACGTTTGTATAAAAACAAAATATTTTGCAGAAAAATTTCATAAAGTAAAAAAGTGCAAAAAACGGAATTTTTTTAAAGGGACCCCAATACAAAACTCAAACCCGAATTTGATGGAAATTATCGTGAAAAACAAAGTAAAAGAATTAAAAAAAAAGTTTCCAGTAAACTTTGAACAAATTTCAAATAATAGATTTTACAGTTTGGTTAAAAATAAAAAGAACTAAATTGACTATTCGAGCCAAAGTAACGCTCGTGCATCAATCTTGTTGTTGCTTTGAATGTCAAATGATGTACATTCAAGCAATTAAAAAAAAGTCCCTAAGTTTGAATCCGTGAGACATGATGTAATTGTAATATAAGTAAATTACAAACACGTTGCAGCATTTAGTGTAGTATTCGCCAAGTATTCGATGTAATTTTGTTTCGGATAATTCTCATATAAAGAGTCAAAGTTGGTCTAAAAAAATGGTATGGGCGTCTTCCCTAAGGTCTGTAGTTTTGCAATTCATTCTTTGATTTTTATTTTTTGACGTATTTTTTTACAAAAATGACGTCACAAAAAAAAAAAAAAAATCGTCATAAAAAATAGTTTCGGAGAATTCTCATATAAAGAGTCAAAAATGGTCTTTAAAAATGGTATGGGCGTCTTTCCCAAGTTCTGCAGTTTTGCAATTCAGTCTTTGATTTTTAATTTTTGACGTATTTTTTTCAAAAATGACGTCACAAAAAAAAGTCATTTTTCGTCATAAAAAAATAGTTTCGGAGAATTCTCGTATAAAGAGTCAAAAATGGTTTTTAAAAGAGGTATTGGCGTCTTCCTTAAGGTCTTTAGTTTTGCAATTCAGTCTTTGATTTTTTATTTTTGACGTATTTTTTTTCAAAAATGACGTCACAAAAAAAAGTCATTTTTCGTCATAAAAAAATAGTTTCGGAGAATTCTCGTATAAAGAGTCAAAAATGGTCTTTAAAAGAGGTATTGGCGTCTTTCTTAAGGTCTGTAGTTTTGCAATTCAGTCTTTAATTTTTGATTTTTGACGTATTTTTTTTCAAAAATGACGTCACAAAAAAAAGTCATTTTTCGTTATAAAAAAATAGTTTCGAAGAATTCTTATATAAAGAGTCAAAGTTGGTCTTTAAAAGTGGTATGGGCGTCTTTCCTAAGGTCTGTAGTTTTGCAATTCAGTCTTTGATTTTTATTTTTTGACGTATTTTGTTCGAAAAAGACGTCAAAAAAAAAAGTCATTTTTCGTCATAAAAAAATAGTTTTGGAGAATTCTCATATTAAGAGTCAAAGCTGGTCTTTAAAAGTGGTATTGGCGTCTTCGTCTAAGCAAGTTGAAATAAATAAATGTTTCTGAAACCTATAAAGTTATCAATTTACTACACAATATTGTTGTTCATATAGTATGTATATTCTTTTTGTTGTTAAGTACTTTTTTTCGTAGATAAAAAAAATTAAAATACATGTTACAAATAGTTTACTACCATCCGGCTTTATAATAAATTAAAAAACTAAGCTTTTAAAAGCATTTTATTAACTATAAGTTAGTTGGAAATTGGTTTGTTTTACATAATTATTAAAATCAATATAATCAAATATATAATCAATGAATTTTAAAATAAACAAAATTTAAAGTAGCTATAGTTTTGTAACGATACGTTATTTTATTCCAATTTTCTATTTTTTAATTGGAAACACTTTGTTGTTGGGAAAGCTAAATTTGAAATTGTTGCTATAACAATAGTCTTTAGTCAAGGCAAGGACTATTGTAAGCTTGGGCATTGTTAGAGAGAGTAGTCTGAGTTCTGAGGAAAGAATTGGAGTGAAGTTTATTGTCTTCCAGTAGAATCACCTTTTCCAGTGTGCTAGTGACTAATTTTATTGACTTTTTTTATAAGCAAGATACTTAAATTGTTTTTAGACAAATTTAAGTATTTTCTTGAATTTTGTTAACATTGTATAAAATTTTATAACAGTTTATAAAATTTTATTGATTTTTTCATACCTGAGTTTTTTATTGTAATTTTTGTCTAATTTTAACTACTTTATTCATTTTAAGTTTTTTATATTTTGTTACAAATTGGTTTACTATTAAGTTTTTAGTATATAAATTTATCTCAACTGCTTTGTATTTTATATTATTAAATAATTTTTATTAAAGTAAATTTAAACTATGTCACGGGTCAGTCCAAATCCAGAGTGTCTTCCAGACACTAGGATTCAAACTCGGGCTAAGAGTGCTCGCATTCAGAGCCAAAGATCTCTTAGCCATGAGTCAACCATTGACCCTCCTACCCTCCTAAACAAACCCTTGGAAGTTGGCATGCCAACCTCCTCTGGTTTCAGTTTAGTAAAAATAAACATCAGTAATAACTTTTTGTAGATATAAAGTTGACTTAAAATGTAAAGAAACTTTTAATGCAATTAATAAAGAACTGCTTTAAACAGTAACTTTTATTTTAAGACACTTAATTTGTTTTCAGAAGTAAATAATAACATCAAAAATTCTAAAAATAATACAAGAAGGAATTTTTGATTGAGAATTTCACCCCTTCAACATAAAACTCTGTAAAAATTAACTACTACAGTAGAATTTTTTGATATGTTTGATCTTTTATAAACATGACCATAAAAAAAAACACCAAAAATCTACTTCTTTGTTCAAAAACAAAATAAATTTCAACGACCTAATAAAAAAAAAAAAAAGTTCTTCTTAATACATTTAAATATATACAAACAAAAAAAGCATTACTTTTATAGCAGCTATTTAAAAAAATCAACACTCTACTATAATGCAACGAAAAGTAAAGAATTCCAAAACGAAAAACTTTCTGTTTAAGCTTGTTTTGTTTAACTTAATGCTTCAAATTCTAAAACTATAACTAATTTAGTAACTTAGTTGTTTTAAAAAACTTTTATACTTAAATTTAACACTTCAATCGTGATCAAACGTATGGGTTAATTTTTGAAAAGTAGTTTTTTACTATCAGGTTAGTGTACCCTAATAGTACTGTTTTCTGATTCCAATCAAAAAGTGATGATATTTCTGCAACTGACAAGTCCCATGAAAAATGATTGATAACTTTGTTCAAACTTCTAAAATTTTTCTGAAAAGAGTTATTTAAACTTTAAAATTAAAAAACTCTGTAAACTGGAAATGCTTTGATGGCTTTTTTTTCTTCTTTGTGACTATCAATCTATTTTTGTTTATAATTTATAACAATTATAAGTATAAAATTAAATAAACTACAAAACGTACACTTACTTGCTCATCCAAAGTATCACCAGAAGAACATTCTTTGTCATAACATTTCACCTGTTTATAAATTTATAATGATTAGAAATATAAAATTAAATAAACTACAAAATGTACACTTACTTGCTCATCAAAAGTATCACCAGAAGAACATTCTTTGTCATAACATTTAACCTGTTTATAAATTTATAACAATTGATAGTATAGAATAAAATAAACTTAAAAATGTACACTTACTTGCACATCCAAAGTATCACTAGAAGAACATTCTTTGTCATAACATTTAACCTGTTTATAAATTTATAATTATTAGAAATTTAAAACAAAATAAACTACAAAATGTAAACTTACTTGCTTATCCAAAGTATCACCAGAAGAACATTCTTTGTCATAACATTTAACCTGTTTTTGAATTTTTAAAATGTCTTCAAATAGCTCTGTTTTATCAAGTTAGCAAAACAAAGGTATAAAAGAGGAAATTCAAAGTCTTAAAGATTAAAAAAAAATTATTTAACATAACTACAAAAAGCTATATATATACACAATTACTAAATATTTAAACATTCTTTTATATATGTAGTTTAATACTATTAATTTATGTTTAAAGTGTAGAAATTTAAAATAAAAGTTTAAAAATACTTTGAAAATTTTATATACATTGGTTAAAAAAATTAACAAACTTGCTCAGTTAAAATTTCAGCAGATGGAAATGTTTTTGAATCACACACCTGTTAATAAATTTATAACAAATGACAATCTTTTACCATAAATATTCTTAAATAATAAATAATGTTAAAATATAACATATTAGAAGCTGCATTTATTGATATTTAATACACTTTTTAAAAACTTACTTTTGTGATGTTTTCATTCTGCCCTCTTTGCTTGATTTTCTTTTCAAAATCTTTTCCATTCTTCTTCCAAACACGTAAAAATTTTTCAATAAATCTTCTCATAAATTCTTTGGATCTTTTTCCTTTAATTATTGTTTTTAAGAACACTTCTGCAGCTGTTCTAACACTACAATTTTATATGTGATATAGTAGAGAACAGTCAATAGCTGTCTTTATAAATAGCTCCTCATCACAAAGTTGGCTCAATGGTGAAATATTTTTTTTTTGGCATTTTATTTAGTTCTTAAATGGATCTACAATTTTTTAACAAGTATTATTATTATATAAAAAGCATAATGTTGCCAAAAATATACTTTTAGAATTTAAAATACTTATAAATTGAATTTAATAAAGAAAGTTTAGATTGTTTACAAAAAATGTTTACACAAAGTTAAGTTAGAGTTTGTTTTGCTGTGGCAACCAAGAATCGTAAAACTATGGACTTTAAAAAATATGTTTTTGTATTCAAAGCAGAAATGTAGAAGTTTTGATAGTATAAGAAGGTTATAGTGATATAAAATTTAAAAAAGCTTTTATAACTTATCGCTGATTAATTAGACAAGTTATTTAACAAAAAATTTTCAAAAAAAAAAAAAAAAATGAACATATAAATATAGCATCGTCAGTAAAAATTCCTCTGACATTATAGTTTTTATTTTTATCGTTTTTAAAGAACAACAAAAAAAGGAAAACTATACTTCTTATTTTAATGTTGTATAAAAAAAAAACATGATAATCAAAAATTTGCTTGTAAAACAATTTGATTACTGAAAGTTTTAATACAAATTACACCACAATTTATCTAGTTTGTTTTACAAACTATAATTATCTTTTCAAACGATTATCAGTTAATAGCTATTTACAAAAACCAAGTAACTTGTTTTAGTTAACTTTAATCTGAATTGATTAAATTAGTCAGTTACTCTATTAACTATACTTTTATTTTTAAAATTAATCTAAAATGTTATTACTTATTGTACTAATGTTTTGAAAACTATTTTAACTTTGACAAATACATATTTTATTAACTTGTTTTTATAACTAGTTTTATGTTTTTTTTATGTGCCGTTTCTACTTTTTCTTGAAAATTTTTGTAATTAATTTTTTTTTTATTGAATAGAGTAAATTAATATTATTAAAAATTTTATAAACAATTAAAACTTTAACAATATTTTTGGAAATTGTTATTTAACCATTAAAAATTATTCAATGTAAAAAACTTTATAAGTTATTTTATATTAGATTGGCTTAAAAGTTATATTTATAATCAATTTAGGTTGAACAAACTAATTTAAAACTTAAAGATTAGTTTGAAAAACTATTGAGCAAAAAGAGGACGGAACAGAAATACTTTTTTTAAGAAATAAATTTAAATTTTTTAAATCTAAAACGTCTTTAAAACAATCAAAAACTGATTTGCAAAATTACAAAACTTGATAAAGACTCTTAATCTTTTCTTATCACTTAATATTTGTTATGAGGTAAAACACTTAAGAAATAATTAAAAAAAGATTATTCTTCTATGACTTAATTGTAATAGAATCGATAAACAATAGTCAATTTTCAAAAAAAGAAATCTTGAAGAAGGAGCCTATTCTATTCTGAATAATTAATTTTAATATTTCTAGGAGAAATGTTCGAAACAAGTTTTTTAAAGCAAAAAATGATTTTTTTGTGACGTCATTTTTGAAACGTTTTTAAAACAATCAGAAACTCATTTGCAAAACTACAAAACTTGAGAAAGATTTTTAAGTTTTTTTATTACTTTATCTTCATTATTAGGAAATACTTTAAGGAAGTGTTTTAAAAACGATAACTTTTACATGAATTAATTTTAAAAAAATAGAAAGTCAAAAAAAATTTCAAAAATAAAACTTTTGAATAGATGCAAATGCCCCATACTATTCTAAATTAACAATATTGCCTATTTATAAGAGTATTCTCCGAAACAAGTTTTTTAGGGCGAAAAATGACTTTTTTTTATGACGTCTTTTTTGAAAAAAAAACACTTCAAAAATTAAAAATTAAAGGCTGAATTGCAAGACTACAGATCTTGGGGAAGACGCCAATACCAATTTTAAAGACCATTTGTGACTTTTTATAGGGGAACTATCCGAAACCATTTTTTTAACGACGAAAAGTAACTTTTTTTTGTTACGTCATTTTTGAAAAAAATACGTCAAAAACTAAAAATCAAAGACTGAATTGCAAAACTACAGACCTTAGGAAAGACGCCCATTCAATTTTTCTAGACCATTTTTGTCTCTTTATATGAGAATTCTCCGAAACTTTTTGATTATAGCAATTGTTTTTTTTTTTGTGACGTCATTTTTGAAAAAAAATACGTCAAAAATTAAAAATCAAAGACTGAATTGCAAAACTACAGACCTTAAGGAAGACGCCAATACCTCTTTTAAAGACTATCTTTGACTCTTTATAGGAGAATTCTCCGAAACAAAGTTTTTTTAGGATATCAAATAGAGAAAAAAAAATACTACTATTGTGACGTAATTTAAGGTAAATTAAAATTTATATACTTAAAAATAAAAACTGTTTTCTAAAACTTCAGACCATCCAGAAAAAGAAGGTACTTTTTTTTTTGGTATAGACTTAACTTTTATATGATAAATTATCTTTTTAAAAAAACTTCGAATACTTGGCGAATACTTGGCGAATACTACACTAAATGCTGCAACGTATTACAAACAAGTATTTTTTTGGTTGGAAAACTTCAGACTTACTCTTCCTTTGACATTTATAAACTGTTTTTTAAAGGAAGAAAGGAAAATGTGAACGCTCACAACTATGGTCAATTGATTTGTGTGGAGAAAGACCTTTCGGTCATCATGCCTCACACCATATCACTTGCTTGACCTTCAGAAAACGTTTATTGTTGCAGAGGGGAGAGTGAGTATTCTCTGATGTTTTTCTACCTTTAAAAAAAATATATTTGTAAATAACTTTGATAAGTTTTATTTTGAACTTTTAAAACATTTAACTTTAAGATCAATGTAAATGATTTTGTATTTTGTTTTTTACTTAAACTAAAAAAGAAATTAATTATAAAATAAAAGAAAATAAATGGTATGCACTCTTTTTTAAACCCATTACTGCCAATATTAACTATGGAAACCATAGTCTACCATGGGCACCACACAGTCTCCTCCCAAAGATTTCAATTTCTATGGTCATGTTAGTTCACATTTTTCTTGTTGCCCTCTCTACAAGAGCAAACCTGAATAGTGCAATAAAACGCCCAACCATAAACAAAAAGGGAGATAAGGTGAAATTGCTATAACTAACATATTTTTCTTTTGTATATGTAAAAGCAAACATTAGTATAAGCATTAACTGTAGAGCACAACCTACTTAAAAAGATCTACAGATATATGTGCTAAGTACAAAAAAGTAAAAACATTCAGTATTTTCTTATACTTTTGATATGTAAATTACTCAGTTACAATAACTATTCCATACACTAATAAATACTAGATACATGTAAGAAAATAAAAACAAATATATCACACCTATAAAAGTACAACTAAATGTTTTAGAAATAAATAAAAAAAAATAAGAAAAAAAAAATTAACAACCACTCTTGTAAATAAAAAATTAATTAACAAATCTTACTTAAAATTAAAAATAAACACAATAAGTTTCAACTATACATGTTCTATTATTTTTTACTTTAAAATAAACTTAATAATTATTCAAAAAAAAAGGAATAATAAATAAAAAAATAATCATACTTAATAACCTAACTCACAGAAAAAAAAAGTCATGTTATTAATTGAAAACTTTATGTTCCAAAACTATAACCAAGACCAAATCAACTCAGCTCACACCCAGCTAACACAACTGCCATTGACTTAAAAAGAAAAAAATAGAGAGTAAAACCCAATGACCATGAAATCATTTTATGTGATACTATTTAAATCAGAAAATTTAGATAGACTTTTGTCTGATTGATTCTTGAGTAATACATTTTTTATTCCAAATTGAAATTCTATAAGATAGTTTTGTTCTTTTAAGCTTTTTGGAATTTCATCCCATACCTTACATCTAAGATAGTGTAAGCATTTAGAACCGTAAGGACTATTTACTCTAGGAAAAAAGTAATTTGTCTCTGAAAATCTCGTTGAATGATGATGAGTTTTGTTTATACTTGTAAAGTAATGCTTGAAATTAACTGGCAATATACCTTTTTTGAATTTGTACATAAAGGCTCCTAACTTATACTGAAGCATGTTTTCAATATCTTTTTTTTGATATTTTTATACTGCTTACATTTTCATTCCATTTTAAAAATGCATGCACATTACAGCTCTATTTATAAGTTTGTTGATCCCAGTAATTTTAGTTCTACTTGCTCTACCCCAACAAAGTAATCTATATCTAATATAATTTATCAGAAATGAATTTAAATGTAATACAAAGAGTTTTGATTTAAATAGTACTGTGTTTTGTAAAAAATACCTTTAGTCTTTAATAATTTTGTTTTTAATGTTTCAATATGGTTAAACCAATTAAGACTATTGTCAATTGTAACACCCAAAGTTTATAATTATTTACCTTTGATATAGTTGATTTACTAATTTTTATTTTTAAATTTATTTATTTTCCAAATATCACTTTTGCCAGAGTGGGAGAGCATGTATATTGTTTTATTTAGATTTAGTGTAAGCCTCTTGTCCATTAACCATCTTAATACATTTTTTAATTGGGAGTTTAGGTATTCATTATCTTTTTCATGGATGTTTTTCTTAAATGTTGTACATAATAAAGTATCATCAGCTTTGACTTTTAGTGTTGTATTACTTAGTGAGTTATTGATGTGCACCAGAAAGTACAAGGGCCCCAGAACCCACCCTTGTGGTGCTCTTGCCTTGACGCTTTCTCAAGTTGATGTATACCCTGCAAAATCTACAAACTGTTTTCTTTCAGTGAGATAAAATTCCAAATATATAAGCATTTTTCCCAAATTCCGTATTATATTAACTTTTTTAATAATTTTTTTCTGTCTACACAGAGTAATGCCTTACTTAGATCTAACAACACTGCACAAACAGCATTACCTTTATCAAAAGAAGTTAGTGTACTCACCACAAACTCTGATAAAGCTAGAGTAGTAGAATGTCCTTCTCTGAAACCAAACTGAAAGCTAAAAGTATTTTAAATTTACTAAAAAAAACTATATTAACGACTATGTAGAACCTTTTCAATGATCTTATTAATATTTAACAGGAGTGAAATTGGTATGTAATCACCTGGAACTGTTTTTGAACCTAATTTAAATATTGGTAATACTTTGGCCAATTTTAAACAACTAGGATTTACACCTTCAAATGCCAAATTTATTAGTTTACTAATTATTCGAGCTATATGAGAGTTAATCAGTTTTAGCATTTTAACAGAGATATTGTTAGCACCATTTGCTTTGTTTGAATTTAAACTTTAAATGAAATCAGATATTTCTTTTTCGTGAATCTCAAACCAGACAAAACTTTTATAGTAACTTCTTGGGCTATTTATAGTAAAGTTTTGGTAGCTTATTGAATTTAGACAAGTTTGTTTTCCAATATTTGAAAAAATATGGGTTTAAATTATTTACAAAATCAACTGGATTAGATAAGAATTCTTCATTAAATTCAAGTTTGTGGGGAAGTTCATAGTTTTTTTGTCTGTTAGTAATTTCATTGATAACGTTCCAAGTATCTGCTGAACTTTTATTACAGTTTTGTAATTTTTTTCAAAATAATTTTTCTTTGATATTGTTTTAATTTTTTTCTATTTGTTTCTGTAAGTTTTGTACTTTTTAACTTTCTGTGTAATACTTAAATTATTTATTTTTCCACAGCATTTTTTACAGCCTATTTTTATACCTAATAGATATGAGTATACCTTAAGTTATCCAGGGTTTTGACTTAAATTTTTGTTTGGATTTTGACAGCTTTCTTGTAGGAATGTTTTTTTTTTTCAACTATTTCCTTGAGTTTTTGTAACAAACATTCAAACTTTAAGTCTATAGAATTCTTGGAGTTAATAATCTTATATATTTGAAATTTATAAAGAATGTTAGAACTATCAGTTGAGAGTTAGTTACTGTTGATTTTAGAATAATTCTGGTAAAATTGAGTTTTAGCATTTTTTTGAGTCTTTGAAAAGTTACAATTTATAATTTTTACACATAATGAAAAATGATCAGAAATATCAGATAAAAAACTTGGGTATTTTCAGCTATTTGAGGATTTGTATAATAAAAGTGGTCGATTAGTGTTCCTCCTTGATGGGTAACTCTAGTTTTAGGACATTAATTAAGTTTGTAAGGCCAAAACTATGATTTTTATTAAAATAGTTTTTAATTGATGTTTCTCTACCTTTCTAAAGTAAATTTATGTTAATGTCACCAAATATGCAAATTTCCTTATTTTGAAGTATATTGTTCATTAATAAAAATTCAGAAAACTGTTTAGTAAAGTCACTTATTGAATTTCCTGGATGGTGATAGATTAATCCAATTAAAACACTTTCATTTCTTTTTCCTACTGACATATCCAACTAGACAAATTCATCATTTTCTATAGTGAAGATAAGATCTATTTTTATTGTATATATTATAGAGTATGTGCCAACTCCTCCTGCTTTTGATAAGGAATTTGTGTAGTGGATTGTGTATTTGTTTAATAGTATAGAAGGTTAGGCAAGCAGTTTGTCATGATATGTAGTTTTACCTCCCCCTTTAAATTTAAAAATATACTAACCAAAAATTTAAATTAAAAGAAAAAAACTATCCATATAACTGAAAAAAAAAACCCTTAGTGACATCGTTTGACAAACACTCACAAGGTCAAAATATCAACACTAAAAACCACAAAGTGTTGGAAAATCATGAAGCTCAAATCCTCAAGCAAGTCTTACAACAAAAAACACATAAACAATCCAATCATGTGATCATTGCCACCAGTGTGAACTCCCAATCACCCAAATGCAAACTCTAATAACCAATTTCTAATCTAAATATATAAGTTCTTAAAAAATTAATTAATTAATAGGGAAACTGTAACTAGGAAAAAAAAAGTGTTTGTATTAAGTAAAGTATATAGATAGAAAGAAAAATGTGAACACTCACAACAATGGTCAATGGGTTGGTAAGAAGAAAGACCTTTTGGTCATCACACCATAAATTTGATAAATGAAAAGTCAGTATTATTATTAATTAATAATTTATATATAAATAACTCAATAAGTATAAATGATAATGAATTTGTACTAATGCTATACTTTTACGTCTAATTTCTAAAAAATAAATAAATAATAATAGAATAAATAATAATAATCTTTTATCTAAAACAGTAACAAAAAAAAAGAAATATGTTTACAATAAATATAACTTATCTCAATAATTTATAACAATCAATCATTCAATCATAAAACAAAAGACCCATCACAGCTTGCTGCCCATATAACATAAACAAAATTTCAACACAAATTAACATACATACAGAAGCACGCTAGATTACTAAAAATTCAAAGTTGTTTTTCTCTACAAGCATTCTATATTTTACAAAGTTATTGTGGTGGTTGCACAATACAATTTTTAGTAAATGATATTATTGGCATAAGGGGGGTTAAACAACCTTTTTTGGTTTTTGATCTTATTTTATATAGTTTTTACTAAGCTACAAGATGCTTTTTATAGATTTAAAAAAATCAAAATAGTTTTTGAGATATAGCCGGTCAAAGTCAAAGCAGACAATAGGATCCTTATGGAAGGCGCAAACTAAAACGTCAAATAACTAGAAATTACTAAAAATCTATCTCCTCCTACGTTTTTTGATATAACTACCTCAAATTTTTAGGAAATGTTCCTTGCAGTATTTAGAAAATTATGTCGGAACAGAATTAAAAAAAAAAAAAAATTAAAAAAAAAAAAAAACTGTTTATTTTGTTTATTTTTTATATAAAATTTTAATTTTTTATTTTAAAAAAAATTCCTTCCGACTGAATTTTTTAAATATATCAAGGAACATTTCCTGAAAGTTTGAGGTAGTTATCTCAAAAAACGTAGGAGAAGATAGATTTTTAGTGAAATAGTCTATTTTTGCCATTTTAGTTCGCGCCTCCCATAAGGATCCTATTGTCGGCTTCGACTTTGACCGGCTATATCTCAAAAACTATTTTGATTTTTTTAAATCTGTAAAAAGCATCTTGTAGCTTAGTAAAAACTATATAAAATAAGATCAAAAACCAAAAAAGGGTGTTTACCCCCCCCCCCCCCTATGCCCTTATACTGTGTTAGTTTTGTTTTTGTACTATTTTTTGTTAGTAGAAAAGTATCAGTTTTTATCAGGGTTTCCCAAACGATTTTCAAAATGCCCCCTTAACAAAAATTAAAAAAGCTATGGCCCCCTCCAACAAGAATACTCAAAAATTACCATTAAAAAGCCTTAGACTATTTGTTAATTTTTTGCTCTTATTCATCAACTCCAGAATATCTAGTGTAAGTATTAAATTATGGCATTGTGGCCCCTATATTCCTAATTGTTTCCAAAATATTTAACTATTTTTGAAAACAACCAAGTCCTTTTTACTCCTGCAACTAAGCTTATTTATGTTAACAAAAACTTCAAAAGATGTTTATTTTTGCAGTAGTATTATTTTTTTAGAATGTTTTGTATTTTTAATAAAGTTGCATACTTTGTTTCAAAGCTAGGTTTTTAGACTTTAACGTTTTTTTAAAGTTGTTTTTCTATTTAATCTAATTATTAAGTATTTTTGTGATTGGTATGATTGTTTTAAATATTTAAATAACTTTTTAGTACTACAGATATTAAACAAAAACTTGAGACAAGGTTCATTTGTACTAGGTCCTAGGACCAAATGTTTGGTGCACTTTTTTGTTGTTCAATAAATAATAATAATAACATTTAAAAACATTTTTATTGAGCAAACAAGTAAAGTATATTTCAGCTAGCCCTTATCAACTACTTTTAATAGCAGCTAGTTTTAAAATTAAATTTTGAGTTAGTTAACAGTTATAAGTTTCATCGGAAAATACTCAATTAATAAAATTTAATTTGTTTAATTTATATAACATAAATAGAGTAATTACTAGTGTGCTTATAAGTATAGCAATCTTTGATTTTGCAGCATATTTTTTACATATGGCATATAACTACTTAAAAATATAAATTTAAGCGTTTGTTAACAAAGATTCTGAAGAAACTAGTTAACTAGAATGTATAATAATAATAAATTAAACAATATTAATTCTTTATTACTTTAACACATGTTTCTGTGTGTTAATAGGTCAACATACTTCATTGGAGCTCTGTAAATATAGAATACAATACATAGTATTTAAATCCGACTACTACAAACTTATAAAATATTTTTAATTATTAGGTCTAAACTAGATAAAGTAAAATACAAAATAAAATAACAAATCATGATATAAAACCACTTACATAAAAGTCAAGAAACTACTGATTCAAAATATTTATACATTTTATATAAGATGTAACGTTAAAAGGCTTAAAAGGCGTTAAATCCTGGAGATCCTGATAAGCTAAGCTTATTGGAATATATACCACAGATGTTCTTGTGTTAAAACTTTATTTGGCGTTTCACTGCTCTCAAATACGCCGTTAGTTGAAATAAAGTTTTAACACAAGAACATATGTGGTACATTTTATATATATATATATATAAATGTTTTTTTTCAATGATTAGTAACGTTTATTTATTAAAACAAGTGGTATTCCTGTATATAACTATTTAAGTTTCTATTATTTCCTTACAGTATCTTTTTTTACAGAGCTCCATTGAAGTGTGTTAATCTTTTAAGGGCATAGGGGGGGGTGGTAAACACCCTTTTTTGGTTTTTGATCTTATTTTATATAGTTTTTACTAAGCTACAAGATGCTTTTTACAGATTAAAAAAAATCAAAGTAGTTTTTGAAATATAGCCGGTCAAAGTCGACAATAGGATCCTTATGGGAGGCGCAAACTAAAGGGGCAAAAATAGACTATTTTACTAAAAATCTATCTTCTCCTACGTTTTTTGAGATAACTACCTCAAACTTTCAGAAAATGTTCCTTGATATATTTAGAAAATTCTGTCGGAATTAAAAGAAAAAAAAATTTATATAAAAAATAAACAAAAAAAAAGTTTTTTTTTGTTTTTTTGTTATAAAATTTTAATTTTTTTAAATTCTGTTCCGACAGAATTTTCTAAATACTGCAAGGAACATATCCTAAAAATTTGAGGTAGTTATCTTAAAAAACGTAGGAGAAAATAGATTTTTAGTGATTTCTAGTTATTTGACGTTTTAGTTTGCGCCTTCCATAAGGATCCTATTGTTGCCTCTGACTTTGACCGGCTATATCTCAAAAATTATTTTGAATTTTCAAATCTGTAAAAAGCATCTTGTAGCTTAGTAAAAACTTTATAAAATAAGATCAAAAACCAAAAAAGGTTGTTTACCCCCCCCTATGCCCTTAACACATAGTTAATCTCTAAAATCCACCAAATTCAAACTGTGTTGGACCCAAAAATACAGCCTTATATTTTTTAGCTGGAAAATATTTTACATGTGGCATTTATCACAAAAAAGTATTGTGCATAGTTTTAGACAATTCAAAGAAAGTTTTAATGAGGTATATCTTGATTTTGTACAATTTTTATTATTTTTTGTTATTGTGCACAATGAATGAGTTTTTTGATAATGACATCATGTTAAATTATATCCAGCTAAAAACTCTAAGGTTGCATTTTTGGGTTTAATACAGTTTTCAGTTGGGTGCTTTTCAAAAAATTGAATGGTGCCAAGGAGAATTTTTTTTTAAATAATCTAAAATTTATTACTAAGTGTTTTTATGATATTAGACAAGTTTGTAAAAAAATGCTAAAAACTCAAAAGTTGCCTTATCTATAAGCACCCTTGTGATTATGTTTAAATTATTTGGAGCAAGTGCATATTGTAGTTTTAATTGGTTAAGGGAATAGGGGGGATTCTGAAATTTTTTTTTACTAAAAATAACATTGGATCTTATATAAAAGCTTAAAGTACAAACTACAAGCCAGTTTTTATAGAATTAAAAAATATTATTTAACTTTTGAGATATTGTAATTTTTTCAAAAAGTTTCCGATACAAACGTATAGACTGCAAGTTTTTTGGGATCAATTTTCTCGGAAATTTAAAAAATCACTAAAAATTTATCTTCTCCTTCATTTTTTGAGATGGAGACCTCAAATTTCCAGGAAACGTTCCTTTTGTAGTTTAAAACACTTTAAATGTTGGAATTTTAAAAATATTAAAAAATAAAAATTTTAGATAAAAAAACAAAAAAATAGGTGTTTTTTTTATTAATTTTCTTATTTTTCAAAATTAAAAAAATTCTGCATTCAATCTTTTTAGAATTTAATAATACACCTTCAGTGAAAATTTGAAGAAGATTGCTTAAAAAATGAAGGAGGAGATAGATTTTTAGTGAAATGGTCTTTTTTTGGGTTTTAGTTTGCGCCTTCCATTAGTAACCTATTGAGGTCACCGACTTTGACTGCTCATATCTCAAAAAATACTTTGAATTTTTTCAAACGGTTAAAAATTTCTGATAGCTCGGATAAAACTCTATAAAATAAGATCAACTTGTAAAAATCAAGGTGGACCCCCCTATGCCCTTAAATCTGGTTATTAATTAAATTTTCATAAAACTTTCTGCTAATGTTATCTTCAATCAAAATCAATTAATTTAGTAAAAATATTTAACTAGCTACAGGCTAGAGTCTTTAAGATATTTTGTATATTTATAAAATTCAACTTGATATAAAATTAACACTAAAAGGACTTTTAATCAGTTTATTATCAGCATATATATATATATATATATATATACTTATCTAATTATATGAAAACTATAATTTAAACAGCTGTATAAATTATAGTTTTTATATAATTAGATAAATACTTAGCTCCAATTTAATTTGTTGAGCACTATCGATCAGAACTTTTTATAAAACCTTTAATATATATATATCTATGTATACCACAGATGTTCTTGTGCTAAAACTTTATTTCAACTAACGGCGTTTCACTGCTCTCAAATAAATTTAAGAACAGATATACAGAGTCCGTTGATCTGTTGCCTTGTAAATAATGTTCTCTGACCGGCAATTGCCCCCCTTCAAATTATACTTACAACCACCAGCGCAATTACATTGATTTTTGATTAAATAGATTTTTTTTAAATCCTTTGATTATGTGACGTTATGTATGTTGAAAAAGGAAGGTTGTTTAAATAGTAGGAGTGAATTCATATCGTCTTGTCGACATATGAAAAAGCTCCTTTCAAATACAACACATATTATATATATATATATATATCAAAATCAATGAATTTATGCTAGTTTACAGTTCAAAAGTTGTTATAGGAAAAAATCAGAAAATCATAGTAGTAGTAATGTTGTAGTCATTCATAAAATACTATTACTATTCCAAATGACATTATTAGTTCCAAGTAAAGGTATAAGGTTGCTAAGATCAACCTATAAAATTTCTATCCTTGAATTTCTTTATTAGTTTCTTTAAAAATACAATTTAAAGCTTTTCAAAAATTTAAGTTAAATTTTAAGAAAAAAAAAAACTTAGTTTGTTCTTTAAACTTGGGTCTTGGTTGCCATTTACTTTTCTGTTGTATATGTTTTTTTTTCAAATGTCTATGAAAAAGGTTTTATTAAAATGTTTTTGTATTTTTACTTCATATTTTTCTATTACTTAGATTATTTATTTTCTTGCTTGGGTAAAAATTTTTCAACATTTTTGTTTGCAATATTTAGTAAACTTCAATTAGATTTTACATGAAATAAAAACATCTTTGGGAGTCAATTGAATGTTTTCTAGTTGTAGTATCATACTTAAATAAAAATTTGTTAATTATCATTTTAATTACAAAACATATGTATATTAATTACACACAAAAATGTTATGAAATGTTTAAACACATACTTAACATGTAAAGAAGCTTATGTGTTATAATTTAAAAACACCAACAAATAAATTTTTCTAACACATACTAGTAATTTTTTTAAAATTTCGTATATGGTAGTTTAATTACTTACAATGTCAGTTTTAAACGCCCATTGTTACAACAGCTTAAACAAAATGTACTTGATTGGCATCACCGGGGGAATAGCGTCTGGCAAGTCCACTGTGAGCAACCTGGCCAGGGAGAAGGGGTTTTCTGTTGTTGACGCCGACAAGGTGAGCAGGGAAGGCTTTTGTTGAGTGCGTCAATCAGTTTGGTTCGGTTATACTCAACCGGGATGGTGACATTGACCGGGAAAAGCTTGGGGAAATTATTTTCAACGACCCCTTGAAAAGGAAAAAGCTGAACTCGATAATGCATTCGAAAATAAGGGTGAAGCTGTTGAAGGAAATTGCTTGTTGTTTTTGCAGGAACGAAAAGGTTGTTTTCGTTGACATTCCGCTGCTCATTGAGTCAAAGCTCACATTTATCTTCAGGGAGTTGATTGTTGTTTTCACTGACAAAGAAGTGCAGTTGAATAGGCTGACGACCAGAAACAGCTTCACTGAACCTCAGGCCGAGTCCAGAATCAACAGCCAAATGGATTTGAGCAAAAAGTTAAAGTTTGCAACCAGAGTTGTAGACAACAATGGAACTGTTGACAGTACCACTGCACAAATTAATGACTTTTTAAATAAACTAAACTTAAACACCACCAGTCCTTTTCAAGTATTGTGTAGTATTTTAGTTTGTTTTTCTGGATTGGCATGGTTCTATTTCAGATAGACTCTTAACCACCTTATTTTTTAGTGTTTTTTATCTATTTTCAAGTATTATTTGTATTTGCATTTTCGCTAATATGTTTTAGCTATATTGTTTTATATGATGAAAATCTGTTAAAAATACTGTTCACCTAAAGTTGAAAAAAAAAAATTAGTAGCAAATAATTTTAATTTTTAAATAGCACTAATTTTTTTAATAAAATCTTTACTTTTAGGTTTTAAACTCAACACTGTAAAAATTTCCAGTATTTTAGTAAGGCGATCTTTTTAGTAAAAAAAAAGGATTTTAGATATTTTTTCTGATGTAAATTCTTTAAGAAAACTTTTAAAATTATCAGTTTCCTTATACCTGATAATATATTTTTAAAAGTTTAAATAAGTGTAAATAGGTTATTTCTTTTTTTTTAACTTCATATACTATCTATAAATTTTAAAACTTTTTAATAGTTGTATATTAGTGACTATTATGTTTTTAATTTTCTATACATGAATTTATTTCTATTACGTTATAACTATTTTTTGAGACATTTAAAAAATTTTGTATTTCAGTTGTAATTCTTTTGTTTTAAGAACTTTTTTTTTAATTTATTGGGAAACTTTTGTTTTTTAAAAGTATGTTAGTTCAACTTTATTAAAATTAATACATATGTTTTATTTATTTTTTGATTAAGCTCAAATTAAGTTATTTTTTCATGCTTTTTTGGACAAAGTTAACGTTATAATTAATGTTTTATAAGTATAACCGTTTTAAGTTCTTGATAAATGTAAAAATCCTTACTATATTTCATTTCTTACTTAAATGTTATGCAATTTTAGTGCAATTAGTTAAGAAAATAAATATATTGCTATGCTGTATTTTAGTTTTTATAATGTTTCTAAACATTTCAAGCATTTTGTTTTCTTCGTTCTTTACTATATAAACTATTTAAGAATTTAAAATATATTTTGTCAATAAAAAGTTTAATTTCTAATCTATAGACTTTTCTTTTACTTCTAAATTAAAATGAAAAATAAACTTAAATCTGAATCACTTAATTTATAGCCGAGTTTAGGGGTAGATTCAAAAACCTGCAAATGTTTGTATGTGTCAGACTGATATTGGCCTTTCCTTTTTTTTTTTTTTGTAATCTGTACCCTTATCCCTAACCCACCTTACACAAATATATAACAAGTAAATCAAAATATAAAAGTTTAAATAACTTAAATTAAGATGAAAAAAAAGGAAAGGTCAATATCAGTCTGATATATGCAAACTATATGCAGGTTGTTGAATCTACCCCTAAACTCGGCTATTAATTAGGTGAATCAGATTTAAGTTTGTTAATGTAATATAATAGTTCTACTATTCCAAAACAAAATAAAACTCGGTAATAAAGTTAAACTTACCTAGCTTTACATGTAGCTTGAGAGAGTTAGATAAAAATAGGAGAGTAATTTAATAAGTTAAAATTTAAAAAAAAACATTTTTTAACAATACAAATATTTTACTTAATAGTTACGAGTAAAGTTTAGAAATATAATTAAAAATTTTTGATTCTTAAAACTTAAATGCAGCTGTAATTAAATTAAATTTTCAAATATTTAGTTTTAAAACTAACAATTACAAGTTTATTAAAATTTTGGTTTTCACGAGCATCAAATGGAAAGTGTTATGCTAAAAAATTATAAACTATTTATAAGCGTTTGTAAAGTATTTGTGTTAAAAAGTGTCTGTTTTTTTATTTCGATTGGAGTTAAATTAAATTTGAGCATAACACTTTCCATTCTAAGGCTTCTGAAAACTGTTATTTTTATAAACTTGTAATTATTTGTTTTAAAACTAATTATTTGAAAATTTAAATTAGTTACAACTGCAATTAAATTTTAGGAATCTAAAAAATTTAATTATATTATTAAATAATATTACTTAAATAAAACTAATGTAAAATTATTCTAACTTACAGGCTTGCCAAAAAACCTGGAATTTGACAACTAAGCCAAAAAAAAACTGAAAAAACCTGGAATTTGAGAAATAAAAAAAAAAACCTGAAACTGTGAACAAAATCACTAAAAAGCCTGGAACTTTGATCAATAATTACAAAAAACCTGGAATTTTTAACATGTTTATAGTAGTAAAATTTCGATTTGATACAAAAAATCTATAGTAAAGATAAAGAAATTCTCATCATATTTTTTTTTGTTATGATTTAAAGAAGCTTTAAGATATCTCTTTAATGTTGTTTTTCTATTTAACAAATTATTTTACTTTAAACTAACTTAAAGCTAAAAACGTGTAATTTTAAAAACCTAGATAAAATTTTTTAAACCTGGAGAAAATTTTCCAATTATCTTTTGGCAACCCTGTAACTCAACTCTAATTTTGTTATTAATTTATTTTCATCTCTTTACTTTTTTAACAAGTTTTAAAAACTATTTTAACATGATGATATAAAAAAATGAGTTTAAATTACTATTCTTTAGCAACTTATTCGCTACTTGATTTAGTAATAAAAATTGAAATAACTTTTCGTTGCTTTTAGTTATCAGGAAAAAGGATGGTATTAGAAAATTGAAAAATATTTGAACTTGAAATTTTTTTAGCACAACGTTTTTTGTTTCTCGTTTTGATCTGTATAGTTTTTTATCAGTTAAATAATTTCAGCTTAAAAAATAAAATAAAACTGTTAAGCAGGCATGGACAATATTGGTAAAACTAAAGATGAATCTGTTGTTTCACAAATGGTTTGTTAATTTAAATCTATTTTGTAAAATAAGTATATAAATTTTGTTTTTACTGTTAAAAAACTTTTTTATAGAGTACTTTGGTTTAAAAGCTTTCTAGACTCTGTTACCTGTAATGGGTACAAACAGGGTAGTCACTAAATCTAGAAAACCTGGAACTTGACAATTTAGGTTTGTATATCTTAGAAAAACTGGAATTTGTGAAAAAAAGACTGAAACACATGGAAATTTAAACAATTTTGAATTGACACCAATAACCTATCATATAGATAAAAACTATTTGTTATCATCAATTTTTTTAGAAAACATTTAAAGTAGCTTTACAATATCTCTTCATTGTTGTTATACTATTTAAATTAAAACAGTTTTAACCTAAAACTTAACTTTAAACTAAAAATAGACCCAAAAAGGTGTACTTTCAAAAACCTGGAAAAAACTTCTCAAAAATCATTGGTCACTCTGGTAAAAAATAAGTAACAAAGTTTTATAAGGTTTATGACAGACTTTGATCCAAAATATCTGAAAAAGTTTAAAAAAATTTTGATTAAGTTTACAAATGGAAAAATAAAAAAAGTTTTAAGAAATTATTTTACCACCACAGATACCTCTAGAAGACAAAATGTTGATTTTGCAAAGTCTTTACCAGGGAAGGCAATACACCCTGCAAGCGCTGACTGAAACTAGTGATTTGGACGATTTCGAAGTATTGATAAACAATGAGAAGGATCTTTACTCCAGCCAGACCAAAGACAGCCGCGAAAATATCAAGAAAAATCTTAAAACGCTTGATAGCAACCTGAAACAATTTGACGAAAAGCAAGGAGAAATTGAAGAAGCAATGCGATTTTGGATGATGATGCGCGCAATGGGCGGAGAGAATGACGAAGTTAAAACTAACTTAAAAGAAGCTTCGCAACATCAGAAAGCACTCAAAAAAGCTGCGTCGAGCTTGAAAGAAAAGAAGGCGAGGATTGTTCAGGAAGAGAAAGACCTTCAGCAGGTAGAAAAGTTCATGCAAGAGCAGCACGAGTTGTTGCAACAACAACTGTCGGTTGTAAAAGGAAAGCTTCACAAAGGTTTGACTGCCGAAAGAATCAATAAATTTCGTCATTTCGAGGCTGATGACTCGTTGGTAGGCAATCAATGCGCGGTATGCAAAGATGACATCGAAGTTGGGAGGAAAATGATGCAACTCGACTGCAAACACGAGTTTTGTAAGCAGTGCGTTGAAGGCTGGCTCGCTAACCACAACACATGCCCCGTTTGCAGAGAATTGTTTGAAAACGTTTGAGTGTTAATATTGTGAAGCAAACTTTATGTTCAAACGTCGATGTTGAGTTAACTAAGCTTTCCAACTTAGTTTATAAAAAATTCTCGAGCAAATCCTTATTTTGAACATTAGTCTGTTGTTGTACTTGATTAAAAACAAACGAGGTCTTTTATTTTACACACATATATTTTAACAAATTTTCATCAGTGTCACAATTTCGTCAATAGTCACAAATTAAAGAAAATTTTAAACTTATTTAGCGTTATAATTTCATCAGATATTAGTTAATCAAGCAAAAAACAAAATATAAAAGAAGTTAAAATTACAAATAAACACTATTAAACATAACTTTAGAGCACTAATTAACTAAACAAGTTTAATAAATAATCAAAATATTTCTACTTACATAACTTTAGTTTATTTAAATGAATGTATACTTTGTTACAATTGTGTTACACTGAGAAAAAAATTGTGAAAATATATTTGTGTTGAACAAAAGACCTTAATTGATTTTAATTAAATTCTAATTTTTTTTAGATAAACAACAATTAATTAATTACTCAAATCTTATTTTCTGGCAACCCTTAAGTTTAGTAACGTGATTTTTTATTCCTCTTAGTTTTTACTTTTAAACATGTTTATGTGTTTTGATTGATAAAATTAATTGATGTGCAACTCGATTATTGAAAGGACTTTGTACTCAGTTTAAGAAAGTTTTATGAGCTCTGATTTTCTACTTATGTTCAAGATAATTGTTTTTATTCCTGTTAAATAAACTTTTTTATTTATCGGTAGTGTATAATATATAAGTTTTATATGTTTTTTAACCTGTACTTACACCTATTTTATTAGTTTAGAAAGTTTCTAATAATTTTTTTCAAGAATTTTTGGTTAACTGTTCAAATTCAAGAGAGATTTTAAAACGTTTTGGAGCTGTGCATTTAAAAGTTCTAGACTCATGCCAGCTACTACTATATCTAAACGTTTTAGTTAATTAAAATTGAACTTCGAAATATTAACATAATTTCAAAGTCCGAAAATTGTTTTAGATAATTGTCAACTCCCACATAAAATTTTTATAAAACAACATGCATTGAACCGACAGAGAGACGCTCAGTTCCAACTCGTGTTCAATTCCCACTCGCTCGTAATTCCCACCCGATCAAATCCGAGAACCGCTTACCGACTGAGGGTGGCAGCAGTAGTAAAAAATAAAAAGTAGTTAGAATTGTCGGTGGCGGGAACATACCGAATGACAGATACAAAGAAAAAATCATTAACAAGTTTAGGTTGTTTTATTATAAAATATCTGTTTAGTTGAAAAACTATACAAAAATAAATGGTATCTTAATTATTTACAATACTTAATTTCAACACCAAATTTGTTGCTGTCTGAAGTATTAAAATTTGCGGTTTTTTCAAGAAGCGGCGTTATTTATTTAGCTGATTTAAAGTTTTCTTTGTATGAAGTTCTTATATATATGTTTTAATGAAAAAGAATTTATTTAAACAAAGTTTATAAAAATAAAATAACAACGAGGCTAGAGTTAATTATACAGCTAACAAAATAAATATTCTAATGAGTAAAAGAAAATTTGTTTTTATATTACTTTTTGCTTAATTAAAATTTAAAACTTGTCCTAATTATTTTTATCCTACTAAATTAGTTAATTTTTATTAAAAATAAGATTTTTTTATACTTGCAAAATATTATTAACTTTGGTTTCATTTTTTTTTTTTGCTCTACAATTAGGAGAAAAAACACTTTTTTCAAACCCGGACTAATTTTATTCTGCAGACCAAAAAAAGTAGCGGAAAAATATGTGTATTCTATATTCAAAATGCTTATACTATGTAGATACTTGTTAAAGTATTTATAACTGGGTTTACCAAAGTAGGCCATATCATTCCAAATGTAGTCATTTCAGAAATTTAGAGAGGTGTAAGCTGCAGGGGAGAGTGACTAGTAAATAGGACATGGGGAGGCCTACAATTTGAAACTTAAACTTAATTTTCTGGTTTTGATAGCGTATTCAAGTGTAATTTCTAAACTCTGGAGTTTGTGGTTAAGATCAAAAAAGCGTATTAAGGGTGGTTTCAAAACTAAATTTAGATGTTACAGAAAAGTTTGTCACTTACACCAGAGCTTTTCAAATGGGCTACAAGCTGCAAAGGTATGATACAGGGCCACAGTTTAAAACTTATGCTAAACATTCTTGAGTTGATAATGAAGAGCAAAAAAAATCTAAGGCATTTTTGAGATAAGTTTCCTGAAATTTTAGTGGAGGGTCATAGCTTTTTATATTTTCATAGGGGGCTTTATGAAAAAAAGTTTAAAAACCCTAAGTTTATAATTACCTCAAAAGTTTTTTTTATTCTTAAAAGATGCATATTTATTTAGCTGATTTAAAGTTTTGTTGTTTGAAGTTCTTAGATATATTACAATCCACAACAATTTTTTTAAACAAAGTTTATAAGAAAAACTAGGCTTAAGTAAGTTATACAGCTACTAAATATAAGTTTTCTCATAACTAAAACAAAAAACTTAAGCTTAAAACTTGTGTTCATTATTTTACAGCCTCAAATTATTTTTTAAAATTTAACTGGTAGCAGAGGCGACGCGTCGGGTGGAGCATTGTGACAGATACTCCGCTTTAAAAAGTTTAGAAAAAAACTTATTGTAAAACTTTTAATATTATTGTTTTATAGATAAATTTGTAACAAGCGTTTTTTGTAGTTGTGGTTTTTTTATCTTACTAAATTGTTTTGTTTTTAATAGTAAATTAAGGTTTTTTTTAATACTTGTAAATTTTACCCACTCCTAAAAAAATACCACAATTTTTCATTTCGTTAATCTGATTTTAAGAAGTACTTGTTAGAATAAACAACTTTGATAATTTAAAATGCTAATAATGTGTAAATTAATAGTTTTTATTTCTTCATCCATTCTAAAAAGCACGAAAAACTAAACATTTTTATATAACAAACTTTATATGTGGTGTCATAAATTGTCAGAATTTTTCTTATTACTTTAAATATTTTTTTTTTTGATTTTTTTTTTGTATATTTAGTTCTTTAAATCATATAACTTTTAACTTATTTAACTTCAAAAATTTTTTGTTACTTGTATAACCAAACATTTTTTCTTAAATTGTTACATCACAATTCAAATAAAAAACTTTAAGGGGCTGTAACTAAAAAAACTTGTGATTCAGCAAAACTATACTAAAAGGTCAATTTAATAAGGTTTGACGGTAATTAAATTTACAAAGATATTAAATTACGATAGCTAAGCTCACAGCTTTTATTATCGTGCACACCTTTAATTACTTTCTAACTGAAAAATAAATTTTAAACTCTTTTTTGATGACAGAGTTGTTCGCGTAAACACTGTATACTTTATTATAATACAAAGTTAGTAAAACTGAGTCAATTATTTTTTTTAATTGTGCACACATAAATACCAAAAACAACATTTGCTCACAGTTGATTATCGATTTAACATTAGTTTTACCAACAACTTTAAAACAATTTTAGTTTTCTGAGCAAACGTTTAAGTTTTTAAAGTTGTTGTTGACATTCGAGAAAATCTGTACCAAAATGAAAATTTAGCCTTTATTTAGTTTTTACTTAAGTTGGTTAAAACAGTTTTTGATTAAAGCAGTTTATATTGTATAACAATAAATAATAAAAGCAAAAATTTTATTAAACTTTTTGCTTTACAAATGCTTCTCGCTTACACGATGGTCACAAGCAAATAACAAATACAAAAAAATTTCTGTAAATCTATTAGATATAGTACCATAAAACCTGATTTTGGGAAAAGTCTAGATACCAGTTTTAAAACTTCTGTTCCTATATTCATTTTTATGTAATCACTGAAAAGGGGATTGTTATAGATACCATCTTTTTCCTTAACTTTCTTCTTGTACTTCCCATAGGATTATCTTGAACATATGATAGTGATGTTTTAAAACCACTATTTTTAAAGTGTTCGTATAGAAATTTTATTTTTATAAAAATTTAATTGGTTTCAAACAAAAATGATAATAAATATAGATCATAAAAGGTTTTTTTAGATATGAATGGTTAGAATTGAAGTTCATGTAGATGTTCTTGACATTCTTTTTTATATATGGTATATTTTCGTCTTTTTACAGTTCCATAGTTATATACAAAAAGGTCCACTTTTTTTGTACTTAATTTAGTGTTATTTTTTAGGTTATGCTTCTGAATTGATTTTGGTATAGATTTCTTAAGTTGGTCAATTATTCTTAGTGTTTTTTTTTTAACTGTAAGTTAACCATCACGATAAATACCACAATTAATTTTGTCAATTTTCTTATCATCAGTTAGTTTATTTATAATAAATGATCCCACTAACTCACAAGTTTCTGCTCCGTGGTAACTTCCCATCGGAAAGTCAAAGAGATCATGCGCGGAATTCTTTTTGATCCAACACTCGTGATTGAAAAATGAACTTGTTTTACAGAAGTGAAGTACGATATCAGTTTGATCGGTATTGGCATCAATATATTTCTTTGCAAATTGAATAGAATTCATCAAGAGTTCTTTACAGAGTTTTCAAATAATTTTGGCACTTTTTTTTCAGGTTTTAAAAATTTCTTCAAAGTTTTTAGAAGTACACATTTATGGGTTTATTTTTAGTTTAAAGTTAAGGTAAAAAGCTGTGTTAAACACTCACATTCAAACCGAAAGAAGTCTATTTGCAGATGACGCAAAAGTATATAGCAAGTCAGAAACTTCTTTACAAATAACATTAGATAATATTCACGAATGGCTAAAAACAAGAAAACTTGATTTAAATCCAAAAAATGCCATGTTCTAACCATTAATAAAAATAAACCCTTCCCTTTTAACTTTTTTATTAATAAAACTAAAATACCAGCAGTGAAATTCTTTAAAGACTTAGGAATACATATATCTGAAAATCTAAAATGGAACGAACATGTAAGTTATTTATACAAAATTGCTCAAAACTCATCATATCAAATACTTAAAAGTTTTAAGACCAGTTCTGCTAGTATTCTTATTAAATTATTTAAAATCTACGTTCGCCCTAAACTCGAATACAATACCCCAATATGGTCACCCTATTTAAAAAAAAAGACATTATTAGGATTGAGTCTGTGCAGAGAAATTTTACCCGTTTTGTTTGTAATAGATGCAACATTTCAAATACCTCATACAAAGATAGGTTGGTGAAACTCAGATTGGAGTCTCTAGAGTATAGAAGATGGCAGTTTGACTTTATAACACTTTATAAAATTGTTAATGGTAAATATAAAGAATTTTTCAATCAGTTTTTTGTTTTTTCTCAGACCAATTATAATTTGAGAGGAAATGATAAAAAAATAAAATTTTAAAATAATTTTAATAACAGCCAGTGGCAAAATTCTTTTTTCTGCAGAACAATAAATATGTGGAACAGGTTACCGCAGGATGTGGTTTCGTGTGGGAGGGTGGAACAATTTCGATTAAAACTAAAAAAATCGTTTTAAATAATATAACACAAGTAAAATACAGTGATTAACGGATAAAAATTCATTGTAAAGTATTAATATCACTAAGGATAATTTTTCTTCCCTACGCCTTCCCCCTACAGATTATAAGTTGTTATATATAATTTTTGTAAATGTGTAATTTTTTATAGTCTACGCATAAATTTTTATATGAGAATTTATTTCGTTTTGTTTTTCGTGCATACTAAGTTATTATTTAACATACAGTACTATTTGTTTGTAATTTTTTTACTATGTTATGTTTAGATTTTCATTGAATGTAATTTGTTTCTTTCTTCGTGTGTGTTGTTTAAGCGGCTCAGGTTTTAATGCCCGAGTCCATCTTCGCACAATAAACTCTAATAATAAATAGTATAAAAACATTGAAGAGATACTGTAAATCTACTTTAGATGTGTTATTTAATAAAAAACATTTGACGATGCCAAATTTTTTTATCTCTATATGGTAAACTTTTTGTGTCAAATCGAAATATTACTACTTAAAATGTAAAAGTTGTTTAATTACCAGGTTTTTTAGTTTCTCAAATTCCAAGTTTTTTGGCAACCCTGTCTTTAGAAACACTACGGTAAAATAACACCACATCAAATTTCATAAAAGTTAATACTTACTTATCTTTCATATTCTTAAACCATTTGAAGACTTCAAAAGAATTTCTCCACTGTTGCAGTCCTGTTTTAAATTTTAGTATAGGCAGATTATTGTCCAATATCTTTTTACTAACTATTCCTCAATTATATTTGCATGCGTTTATCAATCTACATCTATTTTTGTATGGAAAAATCCCTTTTAGGTCCTTTAACGTTATAAAAGCATCATATTCATCTAACTTTTCGATTTTACCTTTTATATTGTTAATAAAGACTATAAGTTCCGCCACTGACAATTTCGGTTGTGACGTTTTTGTATTTCGAAGCAACTGTTTCAAATAACATGTTTCTACACATCTGCTGGCTGTTAATCAGAAAGTAGCTCGTCGAGTCACGTGTACGTAATGATGTGAAATAATTGTTGTATAGTTATTATGTTTGTATGGTAAAAGTCCTATATTGCACAAAACGCCAGTAGTTTGCTTAAGCTAAAAAATCTATGTGTAAGTGCTAGTGAAAATATGTTAGACCAAATTAATAATTGAGATATTTCTAATCTCAAACTAACACATGATTAAAATTTTGCTCAAAACAAACTTTACTTTTTGTTTTTCTCCAAAAAAATAAACAACATGATACAAAACCGGTTCAATACAGTTTATTTCAAACAGACGAGCAAAATACGGTGACGGGGCGATAAAACGTTGTGTTTTTAAAATAAAAAAGTAAAGAGGTTATCGGGGTTTATATCAAGCAAAAAAAAACATGATAAAAACATTTACTTAAATTCAAAAAAATAAAAGAAATGGCAAAAGCTGGCAATATTGTAGCAGCACCACCTTTTTAAAATAAACTTAAAATTTAAAGAAAATTTGATAAAAAAATATACTTTTTTATTAATCCAATAAATTATGTCTAGCGCCAGTATATACATTATTTATTTTAAAAAATATTTAAAAAATGTTTTCATAAAGTCGTGATTTACAAAAAAAGACGGTAAATAAAATCTTATTCTTATTTTAGTAGCTTTCCTTGACAATAACTTAAAATTAAAACAGATTTTCATTTACACAAAAGTCGTTTGAGAAGTTTTTTATAATATTTTTTTTTATAGTTCAATAAATTTTGTACAGCACTCTACGTTTTAACACTGTAGAGGCAGTTTGATGGCAAACAACTAAACGTAGAATGAAGGTGATTTGAAAGTGAGGGCAGAATCGAACAGACACGAAATTCTTGTGAGAGGCTGTTTCGTAAGACTCCAGCATTTTACATAAATCTTGATGCAATTTTGATCTTTTTTAATGCATACTGTTACTGTGATACCGTATTTTTATATTGAGGCAAGTCTTTTAATTCTAAACTCTGTTCAAAAAAAAAATGTTAGAATTTTGAGAGTTGAAAAAATATTTTTGCTTTGTAAGGTTACGAAGAACTTTTTCTAAAATTTAAAAAAAATAAAGAGCTAACTTAATATCTACTTTTAACTTATCTAACTAAAATTCGTTTTCTAATTCTAAATTTTGTTTAATAAAAAAATTAGTCACTTTTAGTTTGTTTTTTTTTAGGTGGAATTTTGTTTCTTCTTTGTAAGATTTGAGCTTTTTTAAGTTAAAAAAAGCTTACTTAAATTTTAATATAATTGAATAAAATAAAATATTCATCTAATACAGTTAACAGTTTAAAATGAGATTGAAAATACATACTTTATGTAAATTTAATTTAAAATTTAATGTTTTGTTTGCTTGTTTAAACAAAAACAATCTAAAGTAGCAAAATCAAATATTATAACTTTTTCCTATTTTTTTGTTCGAAAATAAAATTTATCATTTAGAAGAACTTTGTTGAAAAACTAAAACTAAACACAATTTTTATTAGCATAATTTTTTTCTACATCAAAATATGTTATAAAAATAATTTGTCAAAAAAAAACAGTCTTAATCAAAACAAAGATTTTTGACTAAGAACATAATTTTTATTTTTTAATATAAATTAGAAGTTTTTGCCAGACTCATTTAGTAGAGAAAGTAAAAAATGAACAAAAACCTTAGAAAATTATTTAACAAAGTTCGAACATAACTTTAAACTCAATTTTTTTAAACGTAAATGAAATAAAAAACTAATTTATCAGTTAAAACAAATTGCAAATAACCGAAAAATATATATAACATACAAATTAAGTACTTTATAATTGGATTTTTATAAAAACATATTTAAAAATAACTTAATGTTTGTAATTAATAAAATAGAGTATGAATGACTTTTTTTTTAAATACTGTAATATAAAGACACACCGTTGAAAAAAAAAATTTGAAACAAGCTTTTATTTATTAGATAAACTAGTACAAATATAATACAAATTAAAAAAGATTTAGCCAGAACCAACATATGTTACGAAAATTTTATTCAATCTAATTTTTTTGTTACACGATTTTAAGATGATACCGGTTTTAAATTTATCAGTTTGCTCTGACTTAAAATAAGACTTGGTAAAGCACTATTGGCTTGCTTTTACTATCTAAAAATTACATATCTATTGAAACATCGTATCAACTAAACAGTTTTTACATTGAAAGTAAAAGTTAAAGTTTAATTAATATCAAACTTTATTAAAAGTAACAAGTGTTGAATATTTGTTTTATTATGTATATTAAAAATATTTTGTTTAGCATGAAGATTAGTATCAAAATAGAAATAAAGAAAATACTACAAAACTACTGAAGTGTTTTATGATAGCATTTTTTAATTTTCTAACTTCTTATAATTAAGCAGAAAATATACCAACTGTCAATTAAGATGTATTAAATTTATGTTTCATTTATTGATAGTGTAAAGAAATTTGGTGTTTGGTTAATTTAAATTTATTCATCTTATAAAGTAACATACCTTTTTTTTAGTTTTTGATAAATCTATATAGATCTAACTTCAATTCAACATTTTAAATTTTATTAACAAAACAATGTTTCTTTCCTTTGAACCAAATCAAACGAGATCACCAGTTGAATAAATTATTATTCGAATAAAATAAATCAAACTTACATTATTATACTTGAATGCTTTAAACTCTGACGCACTCTTCAGTTACAGCGTTCTCAGCTATGCTTCCCTGAATAAAAATAATAAAATAACTTTTTTTTTAAATATAAAAAACTCAATTAAAAAACATTAGTTTGAAAAATAGTTTTATGTTCATAAAGTATAAAAACTAGTTTTTTATTTCTTTTTATTGCTGTTTATTCGTTTTAAGAAATGTTTTAATTTATATAAACTTTCAGTATGTATCTAGGGTTTGATAAATTAAGTTTGTACATACTCATAAACTTATATATTACGATCAAATATTAATTCAAATATTTCAATAATTATGTTTAAAAATATAATAAAGAATAAAACATTATTGCTAACTAAAATTTACAAAAAAATTAAATTTAAACATCAGATTTGCCTTGAAGATGTATAAAAAAAATGCTATAAAATATCACTTTACATTTTAAAACCCAAAGCTCTTTTTTTTTATTATTATTATTTATTCACCCTTGCAAATTTTTAAAAGTATATAAATTATTATTTTTTTATTACTTATGCAGGGTGAGTATATTAAGTTCGTAGACACTCATAAACTCATGTATATTAAGATTAAAAGTCGTTTTTGCAAATGTTAATTTAGGTTTTTTATGAAGTTATACACTATAAATTGAATTTTACAGAAAAGAGATCATAAAAAGTTCAGTTGAATTATAAATTTTAGCGCATAAAAGCTTCTTTTCAAGATTAATTTTACAAGGTTAAGGTAGGGTTTTAGAAAACACTCAACACAAATTCATGAATTTTTAATAGCAAGTTATACAACAAACTTCATAAATAATTAAACTTCAAGGATGAAAAAACAAGAAAAAAGCTTTCATGACTTAAAATTACTTAACTCGAATACTGACTACAAACTAAGGCTCAACTTTAAGTATAAAAATTATTTATAACTTATTATTCCTAAAAGCATAAAAAAGTTTAAAATTTTACAGTAAATATTGTCTCAGTATAAAAACATTTCATTCATCTCAACGCAAAAACTATTTATGGGATTTTTCTGGCAGAACATTTGTGCTTATTATGAGTCAAACACAACTCATTAATTTCTGACAACTGTGTGTCAATAAAAAATGGTTTTTTTTGCAATAAGAAAATATTGTTTTATAAAAATAAAGTACGTGCGTATATTCTAGTTTTTATAATTAGTTTTTATTTAGGTTGGCTAAAATGTTTCAATTTCCTTCCAACTATAAACATTTACCGTTTAAGTTACTTAAAGTAAAGAAAAATGTATAGTAGGTTTTGTTTTGGTGTTAAAATTTTTGTTTATCTTTACTTCTGAATTATTTTAAATATTAGTAATTTTTGTCTTATTATAAGCGTTTTTTTTTTTGATAAGGTTATGAAAATCTGAATTATTTGTTTAGCGTACTTAATCTTTGTTTTAAAGCTAAGTTTAAAACATATAATATATGTTTTTTGTACCCAAATGTATGTATTTCAAAACTATTTGACTAGACTACTTTTGACTCAATTAAATTTTAATTTATTACGTTTTTCGAAGACATAAATGACACTAATTAAAGAATTTTGTTAAAGTAATTTTAATATGGGAAAATTGTTAATAGTCTTTATTTTTTAATTTATCAAGTTAAACTAAAACGACATATAATTAAGTGAGAACATTTTCCAACAAACCAATGCACGTAACAATTTTGAAATGTCATTTACGAGGTTGTGATTATTCTAAATACCGCAATGTTGCAACTATATAATTGTCTTGTGGTTAACATAATCAGCTGTCAATATAAGCAATTGTATATTCTCAAGAAAATATCACAAGTTCTAGAATTTTAATTTTTTACGTTGGATAATTTGAAAAAAAAAGTATATTTAAGGCGACAAAGTTTGTTTAAGATTACCTAAATTAAATATAATAAAACTAAACTAAGATGTTATTCACAACTTGAGTTTTCAATATCAAAGAATTCCAAAATTGCATTTAAATTTTAAGACACTTTCTTTAGTACACTTTCTGGCAAAGAACTTTTGCAATGTCAGTAAAAGGTTAGTTCAAGTTTTGCAACAATTATTTTTTGAAACTGTACTCATCAAAACAAACTTGCTGTATTATTACTTGTATTTTTAAAAAGTACAACAGTGTAGACTAAAGACAGTGTTGAATTAAACACATACAACACCTAACAAAAAATTTGAACCGACTAGGATGGCAACACTGGGTATTTTAAACTTTTTCAATTTTTAATTAATAATACGTTGGTAATTGTACTTTAATTTACAATTTTTTATAAAATTGAGGTTAAAAAGGTTTTGTTTCGATTGTTGATGTTAGCATATGAATAGCAAAAAGAAGAAAAAACCGGACCAAACACTTTTTAACCTTTTATTAACTTTGTAAAAATGTTTGAGGTATCAAAAGCTAAGTTTTAGAAAAACAACAAATCAAATAAAACTAACCAGGGGCTGATAATAGTCGATCTGATGTTTGAAGGTTATACACATAAATTTAATTGATATAGCGCCGTTAATTAAAAAAAAACACTAGAGTATACACTTTTGATAATTCTGAGTTGTTTTTTGAATTATGAAAAACAAAGCTGGGAAAGCGGCAAAACAAATGTTCAATAAAAACCAATCAGCTGATGATAATTGTTTTACTTAATATATACGTTTTTAGTAGTATTTTGAGTAAGAAAAAACAAATTTTGAGAAAAATCAAAAAAAAAAAAAACCAACCAGACTGATTATGGTCGATCTGTCGTTCAGCTTCTCATCATCATCTTCTTCCACTTCTTCGCTGATCACCCTGCTAAGTCTCCTTGTCAGGGAGACCCTCTTCATGCTGGAAGTCGACCCCTTCAGCTCTTCCGACTCCTTCATCTGAACGCGCGAGTCTGTTTACGTTTTATTAATTTTATCAGCAACTTTATGGCACCACTACTCGTTTTTGTAGATGAGGCTTACCAAGCTTTAGCTCATTTTAGTTTATATGTTTGTACTTGTTTTGTTTCATATACTTTACATTGATATTAAATTCACTTAATTAACAAGGAGTTATTCTTCAGTTTTAGTTTCGTTTAAACCAGGGTTTCCTAAACTTTTTTTTTTCAAATGGCCCCCTTGTACCAAGATTATTCAAAAACACTACCATAAATATAATCTGAAACCTTTTTTTGCTTTTCATCAAAGACTCAAGAATATCTAGTGTAAGTTTTAAATTATGCCCCCCCTTTGGCTCCTTTACTACTCATGCCCTCCCTCTTTGGCTCCTTTGCTGCTAGTGGCCCCCTGAGTATCTTTCATGGCCACCAAGGGGGCCACTTCGCCCACTTTGGGAAACCCTGGTTTAAACGTTTGTGTGAGGTAACAAGCTGTTCCTTTGTACAAATGGAAATAAACAATTTTTATACCTTAAAAATAAACATATTTCTGTACATTTACGCTCAACGTGCGAATTTACAAAGCAAACTTTTGTAACTTTAAGAAAAAAAATATTTTTTTTAGAACTTATTAAAGCATGCGATGAAGACTCGAATTTTTGTCCGGTTTATAACAAACATCTTTATATTCTTTTTATAAACACGATAAACAAAGGCTCACAAAATAGTTTAAATTATCTGCGCAACTTAGCATGGAATAAAGTGACAGTGGTATCCGGCAATAGACAGATGAAATCTTGAAACACTTTTAATTGCCACTTTGAAAGTGATGGGCCACTTAACATAACTATGCAGCATCAGACAACAAATAATTGCTTTGCAAATAGCAAATACCTTTAATTGCACGGAACGGATACGTTAAGTTTGAAAAACAAAACTTTTTCAGTATGCGCTCATTATTTGAATAAAAATAATAATCTAAACATGTTTTAACGCTAAGCATAAAAAAAATTACTTACTGAAATTAAAATGAGTTAGCGTCAAAAATTTAAGAATTAATATTATTAAAGTAAAAACCGGTTTATTGTTTGGATAAAAAGAAAAACTTATGAAAAATGTCTACTTGTAAACCTTAAATGTAAATTCATATATTGGAATTAAAAATGTATCACAAAACCAAGATTAATAATATTAAAATACCGTTTTGTTGTTCTGACTGGGACGGTTTGTACAGAATTGGTTGTTCCGGCCAGTTGGTCAGCATGTAGTTGAGAACTTGGATGTGACGCTTGAACCCTATTGCGCCCGTTATATCGATCCTGTGACGTCATAGAACAAGATTTAATAAAATTAGTTACAAAAAAAATTATGCAATACTTAATATTCATTAAATTTTTTTACAGAATCTTATGTCTATGCAATTAACAAACAACAAATTTTATCAATTAAAAAACTGTAAACAACTTTATTAACTTTTGAAAATCTCAGAAAGCTTCATTTTTTATAAAATAGTTGGATCACAGGACCTTGTGTTTATTTGTAAGTAAAAAATAGTATTTGCACTTTTTTCATATAGTCACCTGAAACTTAACATGGTATATTAAAATGAAATATTTTAATTACGATATCAGTATTTAAAATTTAACCAACGCAAAAATGTGCATTGTAATCAGTTGTACCATTATGATGCTTATCTGATGAGAACATCAAATCGTGAATTTATCTCAATTGTACTACGTGTTCTCAATCAATTTTTACAAACTTTTAAACGTTCTACTTGTTTTAGTAGCTTTATGTTCAGACTAAATCATGTGTAGTTGATGTATATAAGTTAGTTTTGCAATGGGAAACTTTTTCAAATTTTCATGCATAATTGTTTTAAACAGTATTAATAGCAATTGTAAGTATTCACATTTTTATAACTTGTTAAACGTTACAAAACAAAATGCTTTAAAAATGTTTAATTGGTTTTTTTTTTTGTTAACTTATAAACTATATAAAAATAGTATACAAAGTTTTTAGATAACTTACAACACTTTTTTAATGCTGTACCCTAAAAATACTTTATAACATTTTACATGCAGTTTATCTAAATACTCAATAAACAGAAAAGAGTTTCAAGAAAGATGCAAAATTTTTTGACTGAAACACAACTTGAACTTTGGCTACTTGAAGATGATAACTTAACACTATTTGAAATTGTTATAATGTAAAATTCCGATTAAAATTTAAACTAGTACAGTCCATTTTCAAACAAAGAGATAAAATTTTAACTAATATTGCATATACATTATTTTTTGTGTATAGTATCATAAAAATAAGCTTTTAAACATAAAAACTTGAATATTTTCTTTTTATTTCTTTATCATGAGCTTTTCAAGTCAAACAGTTTGTGCTAACAAACAAGATAAGCAAAATGATAAAAATGTATCATGAAAACTGATTTAATGTTTCTATAAACCCTTACAAACTGAAAAACCGTAAGAAAAGCTACAATTCATGTGGCTGCAAACATTGGTAGGATAGGCTATATAAAAATTAAAAAATCACAGTTAAGTTCTTAAAACTTAATAAATTATAGTTTAAATCGAGCTAAAGCTTAATTTAAGAAGCTGAAAATTTTAATTTCAAACAAACAGGTAACTTTAAAATATATAATAGAAGTTAAGCCCAAGTATTTAACAACAAAAGTTACTGAGTACATCAATGAGGTTAAGCGAATGACCATTCACAAAATTCCAACCGCCACCTTTTGCAGTACATACGAAGTTAGTTGAAACAACACTTTATTTTTCATACTAGTAGTAAAACTACCTTCACTTTTCAACTTTTAAGCAACTTATACTTTGCTTGAGTTGTTAGAGGTTAATAAACTAAAAAATTTAAAAAGTTATATATCATATCAAGATAGTTGATTTGATAATATTAATAAGTGACTTTTCGTTGTACTTTCCAACATCTTTTTAAATACCTGATCAAAACAAGTAGTACATAATTCTTCTCAAACAATTAAGAAAGTAAAAATTATAACATGAAAAATAACAATACTGAACTATAATAAATAAATGAGTAAACAACGAATGTTTAATCGGAAAACAAAGCTTTGCAAAATTGGTAACTTGCTTCAGTTCAACTAAACTCTATATTTTATATTTCACAGTTAATGCGAGCATTAGCTACACAAGTATTATGCTCTCATTTAACTAGGTCAAAATATTAATTGACTAAAATTCCAATTTAGTAAGTAATGAACGTTTCATCATAATACCAACTAATACATATGACTTTAAAACGTTTCGAGTTATTTGCTTTAACTCAAGCAAGTTCTACAGTGTTTATTTCGCATTCTAGCAAGCGCAAGTGTTATTCTCTCATGTTAACTAGGTCGTTCTATCAATGCAAATAGTTAGTGGCAACTACTCGAGTTAGTAATGAGTGACACACGTTTCGCATTCTTACTTTTTGCTCGGCGAAGTCTTTCCATCGCTGCTTTCCGCTCCTTTAAAATTAGCGAACAATAGCTCAGTCCTGTGCCATTTGTTAATACGAAATTGAGATTATGTAGTAAATTAATAGTTCTGATTTTTAGCAACTTAAGCAAAGCTTTAAAAGCATTTGTTAAATGATTAAAAAAAAAATTAATTAAAAGCATGTTTTTTCCAACAATTTGAGTGTTTTTAACTGTTTTTTTTGTCTCGGTCGATTGGTTTTTAATAATTCAAAAATATGATATCGAAAAACTTAAGATAGCTGTTTTTTGAACCAATGTACAAATAAGTGTGAGTAAGTAGTGATAAACAAAAGCTTAAAAAAATATAAGTCATGAAGTACTGACTAATTCTTAAAGTTAAAAAATAAAACACTAAACAACAAACAAAATCACGTTAAAATTGATGTCTTCTCAACTTTCATCAGTAATTCTACTTTAATAAACAAAAAAACTTAATAGTACAGCAAATGTTTTATAAAAAAATAAGACTTTATATTAAAGATAGATGTTTTCAAAACAATTCTTTAATGATGCTATTTTAAAAGCATGATAACTTTAAATACAAAAAAAACTTGACAAATGTTGAACAAACAATAAATTTATAAATACTTTTACTTGCACTATATGATTTATGAGTTACACAAAACACAACGAAAGCTTTAATATTTTTTTCTATATAAATTGTAGCTTGTAACAATTTAAAATGTGTTAGTAAGACTCAATTTTAACAGAAGTCTAATTCACCAAAAAAGAGAGCTGTATCAGAAAAAACAATAAATTAAAAACAGCTTAAATCCCAAAAGAAAATGTTTTTTGATAAAACTGTTAGTATAAATAAATTTACTTATAAAGATGTTTTTTAGCTTTGTATTCAATGCAACAGTAACAGAGCATGTTTTAATATTTTAAAACCAAGTGTACTTTTGTAGCAATTTTTTCAGTGCTAAGCTCTAAAATGTTTACAAAAGCAAATTACTTTTTCAATAAAATAAATTTATACAAATTTGATAAGGCAAAACTATAAACATTTTCTATTTGAAACAAATTTTGTTTTGAGTTTTATTAAAAATAAAATGATATATATCTTAAGAGAGGTGTAATAGTTTCCATATTTTATAAATCTCATATAAAATTTACTTGAAAATATATAAATCAACAACGTAAAATCAACCAAAAGACTTTACTAAAATATACATTTTGTAAAATTCATTTGCAAAATATAAAAAAAAACTTTCGACTATAATTATCAAAATAACCAGTTGAAGAAATAAGCCAATTAAAATATATTACGCTTTACTTAAATAAGATACAGTACTCATATTTAAAATTTATTACTTGATTAAAATAGTTAAACAACTAGTACAACTAAAATAAAATACCCTGTTGTGGAAGCGGTTGATATTTCAAACACAATCTCAAACTTATGAAACGTTCAAAATCACTACGTTATTTGCGTTAAAACTCGACTAAAACTAAAACAAAAAATACCCGGTCGTGGAAGTGGTGGGTCCGAGCAAGACGGGTCCGAAGCAGACGGCGAGGTTCTGGCAGTTCATCTTGTTGGCGGGGTGGTGCAGGGACACCTTCTTCAAGTGGTTGAGCAGCGCGTACAAGGTGCACTTCTCCGCCACCTGCATCGAGCACAGCGTGCTGATGTGCTGCAGCAGCATGTGCGATTTGCGCTTTCGGTCGAGGGGGTTTTCCGGGTTGGCGGGCTTTTGCGGTGGGTGGTGGTGGGGCGAAGGGCTCATTGACGAGAGTTGAGTCGGTTCTGTGGGTTGATGATGTTGTAAGTTAGATATATAAAAAAAAATGTTAACAGTTTTGTATTTCAATTAGGCGCTGTTAAACGTAATTAACAATTTCTTTCTATAAAATAAATATTAAATATTTTCTTTTTATTCTTTAATGAGAATTAAGTTGGTTTTGTGAGTTGACGTTTTGGTTGAACTGGATCAAAGCTGAATTTATAAGATATACTTTGAATGGTTTTTCACTGTAATTAAGTGCTGTTACAATTTTTTACAAATTTATCAAATAAAATTAAAAAAATTAAATATAAAGCTGGTTCTGTTAAAAATTATTAGAGTTTTTTTTTCTAGCACATGACTAAAAATTGCAAAAATAACACTTTGGAATATTTTGTTTAGCAATATACGTTTGGAAATTTTAAGAGTTGAAAAAGAATTTAATAAAGTCATTTATAGTTAGTTTTGAACTTTTGTAAAGTGAAATAAATAGAATAGTAGTAGTAAACGTTTTTTGTAATAAAAACTTGGAATTTATTTTTCATGATTTCTACATAAGTTTTTATCTTTAAAATAAAACTGAAATGTCCTAAATTGGACTGTGCTGTCAATGTTTATTGATTGTTAAACTAAACTACTAAAAAACAATATATAATCGTATAAAACTGGTTTCAATAAGTTCTGAGAAACGTGCTATAAAAAAATATTTGTAATTAAATTCATCTTAATTAAGTCTGCCACAGTTCTATTGCACATAGCTTTAATACATAAAAACTTACAAAGTTCTTTATTAAAAACCTTTAAATTTTTTAAGATATTTTAAATTCTAGTCAATAAGAACAAAACCTTTTAATTATTAAAAAATTATCAGTGAAATACACACAAAAACAGAAATAAAATTAAACGAACAGTATATTAAGGTAGGTATTTAAACTATTCAGTTTCAACTATATCAAACAATAAAGCCAATAGAACAAAGCTCATATGACTTGTTCTCTTGAACTTTGACTTGAGAATTCGACTGTGTATTTAATTGTAAGATGTATGTTTTTATCTTTAAAACAAAACTAAAGTTTACTAAACATGACCGTTATCTGAACATTTTTGAATTCAAAATTAAGTCCACTGAAAAAAACGTCAAAACAAAACCTTACAAACTTTGTTTAACATATTTCTGCGAACGTATTAGAAAGTATTTTTATTAAACTTAACAAACATAACAATCAATCATCATAATTAAGTTTGCTACAGTTTTAATTACACAAAATAGTTTTATTATATAAATGTAAAAAAATAACTTATTCACTTCAAAAGTGTTTTAATCATTTTGAATTTTAGTTGTTTAGAATTATATAAAAGTTATTAGTACAACATCATTTAAAACTTAATAAAGTACTTGTAAATAACAAATGTTAAAATAAATCAACAGTTAAGTATTTAAACAGTTCAGATTTCACTTAACCAAACAATAAAGCCAAGAGAACAAAGCTCATATGTCTTGGTTTGATTTATTTGCATTGAGCTTTGGCATAAGAATTTGGCTGCGTGTATATTTGATTATAAGATGTATATGAGCTGAACAAATACCTTAAATTGACATGAAAGCAACAAACACTCAGTTCAAAGTGTTTACACTAAATAGAAACATGCTAGCACACACAGCAACAATTGAGATAAAAGAGGACAAATTTGTTTGTATTGTTTTGATACAAGTGCATGAATAAACATTTTGTTTTTTACAACTTCCTGATTAGATAAATATTTCGTGTGTTGGTTAAGTAGAAGTTTGAAATAACTAACAACTCATGTGTGTTAACTAATTTGTGAACAGGTAAAAAACAATAATGTTAGTTTAACCTTAAGCTAAAGTATCTTTAAATTAAATTTACAAACTACTAATTTTAATTTTTATTTCTTTACGAGCTAAAGTTATAAACGATGATTAAAAACAGTTGAACAGAATTTTGGTATTTAGAAGAATAATTTACATTACTAATACAAATTCAAAAGTTTACATTTTATGTTTGATTGTTAATACAATAGTGATGCACGTTAATACAAGGTTCGTTTTAAACAGAAAGCATTTTTAAAGAATCGACTCGGAAGAAGCTACATAAAATATTTCATCTAAATTAAAATGTTTCAAAGCGTACAAAAATCAAGTATTAATGTATATATACATATATATTTATACAAATACCTGTATTGTTCTCCATGAGCAGGGTTACAGCTTCTAGCAGCTCTGGCGGGAACAAGGGTTGGGGTAACTCCCTCAGAAAATCCTTCAGTATTCCTAAAAATATATCAGGGCTTGTTACTACTCTGAACTCAATTTTGTTAGGTTTAAAAGTTGTAAGTACTTGCAGTAAGGCAAATTATAATGTAAGTTGTAGTAGCAGTATTAAAAGTTATACAAATTTAATGTTTTTATAACTAATAAAGTTAAAAATAAAAGTTAGCAAAAAAATACTTGACTTAACAATTTTAATACTTCAAAGTAAAATAATTTGACATGATTTAAATTCCATCAAGTTAATTTCCAAAACTTATGACAGTGTTTTATTTACTAATAGCTTCCTAATCCTTATAAAAACAGCTATTTTACACATAAACTTTGGTAAACAGCGCTGGTAAACGACAAAAGTCGACGGCAAAACTCAATTAAAAGACCAACATGCATACTAAACATTGATAAAAACACACACACGAAACATGTTGTGAGCCAACAAACACGCATCGGATAGCTCGCGTGCCTCGGAATCGCTCGACCGTGACGCGCAAACAGTAATGCCCGATGTTCGTGTGATGGAAGCTGCTCATGCAAGGAAAATATTGCGAGGCAGGAAGTAGAAGTCTGAATAATGTGTTCGCGATAAGCCGTCTGATAAGAGCAATTTCGTTTTCGTAAAAATTTAAAAGTGTGTTTTTGCAAGTTGTGCACGGCTAGACGCTTGGAAGTTTTTACATCTCGCGAGTGATAGGCCGCATCAAATTACATTTTCTGAATGAAAACCACTTCATATTAAACTGATATATTTAAAAAACTGTGTAGGTTTATTTTATTTTCTGCCTAAGTTAAAACAATTGTGTTACTTCCCAAATAAATACTTTAGTTACTATCAATTTACTTGTTTGTTTTAGGGTTTTACTATGCTAGTGGCCCGCAGTTCATCAAATTTATTTTTCTCGACTAAATATAATGACAGAAAAAAGAAAAACTTTCCCCAAAGATATATAGACACTTTTAACAGAAAACATCAAAAAAAATATTATTACATTCACAATTTTACATGCTTTCTCGCGTGTGCCTACCAAATTTAAATTTCCCTTGATTCCGTATACCAGCAACTTATCTAATACTTAAATAATTTAACTGAATAAACATCACATTACCATCAATTAAGCCAACACAAAATCAACACCGTATTTTGTGACAACCTCAAATTTTTATGCGTATATTAACTTACTTGCAAAGTTTTAAATATCATATCATTGTCTTTAAGAATATAGAAAAAATAACAAATTCATATTCAACAATTTAAAAATGCAATCATAACATAAACAAGTTATTCATCAAATACCTGTTATCACGTTGACATCCGGGTAATCGTCAGCGGCCAACGAAACTTCTTCTTTGGATTCTTCCAGCTTCTTTCTCAGTTCCCGCTTCACGATTGCCGATCCGCACAAACGGTATATTCCGACCACCTGTATATTATTTGTTTTAAATATAGTGTGAGAGTCATAAAGCAAGATAAAGTTTTTACAACCTGTATATTATATATATATATATATATATAAGTATACTTATTTTAAACATAGTGTGAGAGTCAAGTAGCAAAATAAAATTCCGAAAACCTGTATACCATTATTATAGTTATTATGTATAAGTATGCTTGTTTTAAATATAGTGTGAGAGTCAAGTAGCAAAATAAAATTCCGACAACCTGTATATTATTATATATAAGTATGCTTACTTTGAACACAGTATGAGAGTAATAAAGCAAAATAAAATTCCGAGAACCTGTATATTAGTTTATATAAGTATGCTTGTTTTGAACACAGTATGAGAGTCATAAAGCAAGATAAAGTTTTGACAACCTGTATATTATATATATATAAGTATACTTATTTCGAACACAGTATGAGAGTCATAAAGCAAAATAAAATTCCGAGAACCTGTATATTATACATATATATAAGTATACTTATTTTAAACATAATGTGAGAGTCAAGTAGCAAAATAAAATTCCGAAAACCTGTATACCATTATTATAGTTATTATGTATAAGTATGCTTGTTTTAAATATAGTGTGAGAGTCAAGTAGCAAAATAAAATTCCGACAACCTGTATATTATTATATATAAGTATGCTTACTTTGAACACAGTATGAGAGTCATAAAGCAAGATAATACTCCGACATATGTTATTTGTACACGAGTATGTTTCTTTAAGATGGTGACTTTAAAACGAGGATAATATAGCATTGTCCGCAACTAAAAATATGATTATTAATTGATTTGTTGATAAAAAATTTAACAGTTAAATTAATTAGTAACTAAAAAGTTGCATTAAACTAGTTATGTTAATAAAATTTTTAATTTATGTTGGGCTAGCAGTTACATATTTATTTTTACCACCCACTATACTATTGTGTTTTGTACCCATGTACAACAACTTTTAACACGATTTGAGACTTATAATGTAAAAATATAAAAAAAAAGAGTTTGTATTTCGATACTTTACTGTTAATATAAGGTATAAGTTCAAAACAGTTCATTCATTACTTGTCACCACCTATGTTATTTGTGTTTCGTATACATTAACTTTTAACACGGTGTGAGAGTTATAAGGTAACTAATAATATATACGGATAAAAAGGTTTTTATTTTGACATAAATATGTATTTACTATTAACTAAGTGTACAAGTTCAAAACAGGGATTACATTGTTTGTATCTAAACACAAGGTTATTAACTGGTTGATGAAAAATTTAAAAGTTAGCTTTAAAAAATAAGCATTGTGAGCTAGTTAGGTACACAAACTTTTTAACTTGTATTGTCCTGACAAATAAATGTTCATTTCTCAAAAATAACAACACAATACACTCAATAAATTTGACAAACTGCGTCACTCAAATTTATGTGTATTTGTTTTAACTTGGCTAAAACAATGGCTAAAAATTTTATGCGCACAAAGTTGTATATTGCTTATACCTACGCTTTAACTTTTTCTTGTAAAACCAAGTTGATGAAACTATTTTTAATACTCATAGTTGAGACAACGAAACTTTAAAGTTTCATATTTCTGAAAAACTTTATATAAATGATTAAATTGACCTACCAGTGCAACCGAGACTCGAAAATAATAATTAGTATACTGCAACAAATTAACAGCAAATTACATATATTTTTGTAATTAGTTAATATCTAACTTTAAAATCCGTGAGCTAAATATCATACGTACTCTAACATTACCAAAAGTATAGTTAAATATCATGTCCTGATTATACTAATTTTCCCAGTATTATAAAAGTATGAAATTTTTAAAAGTTTGTTACTTTAATTTCAAACACCTGAACGACGTTATATTGAAGCTGTGTAATTAAATTAAGCTGTACTTTGCTACAACTTACAACAAAATGACAAATGAGCTGAGATTTACGCTTACATAAATACTTAATCATAATGAAAAGTTTTAAACATAAAACATTTTATTTGACAGTGAAATATGCTTGGGTAGCCAGTATTTGTAATAAGCATCTTTAGAAGCACGGGTTAACAAAGTTTAATAAACCATTATTTATAGCGCTTTGAGTAGATTAAGTGATTTAAAATTTAAGAAATATATTTTATGTGAGAGTGCTTTTTTGCACCAAACTAAACTTTCACCGTCTGTACATTACATAAACATTAATCTAACTGAGTATTCTGACATTTAAAATTAAATTTAAAGTCAATGGTTGAAAAAACTTGGCACTTCTAAGATAAAAGTTCAACTAAAACCTCATACATTTTTTATTCTCATTAGCTGTTCTTTATAAAATGCTACCAAGTAAAAATTTTGTGAATTTATTTACAAATAGTACATAAATTTACACCCATATAAACTACAGGTGAAAACTTATTTACTCCTTCTAATAAAACACTTTTTTTTAACTGACATATAAAATTAAACTTATAATTCTGAAGATTAGCAAGTAAACCTTAAGTTAAGTCCAAAACTAATATTTCATTTACTCATAAACCACAGGGTTGCTGTTCTTTGAAGCAAAAAGCTCGAGTTTATGACAAAGTTGGAATAAATAGTAGTTTGGGTCAAAAACTGAAAAAATTCTTTTAATGAAACTTTAAAAATTTTCAAATGATAATCATAAAATTACTTAATATCTAGAATAAAGAATGTTAATAAAAAAGTGAATTTAAATTCATAAATCTAGCCTGATTTATAGTAAAAAAATACCAACTCAGCCTGAGTTTGGAAAAATCTTTAAACAAACCTGTTTTTTTTTCGAATAACATGAAAAATATTCAATAAACTAATTAAGTAAAACAAATGCGTTGTCCTAAGTGTTGGACAACCCTGAAACCTTTAAAAAAATCTAAAACTCTATGAACTAAAATGTTGAAGCTTACTTACCACAAAACATATAATTATTTTTTTTATTTTTACCTGCTGATGGGCAATTTTTAGATAATTTCATGAGCTGGGATCCCAAACTTGTTTTTGTAATCGCCAATATGGGAGAAACTTAAAAACAACTGCTTTAACAATTCGTTATTCTTATTAACTAGTAAATTAACTGAAACTTTTTGGCCCCTGTTAGCCAAAATAGCCCGCTCTGGGAAACCGTGGTCTAGAGAAATGCTAAAAGAAAAGTGAAGAAATTTAAACTATCAAAAATAAATAATTCAAAAAGAAACCTTCATTCCTCTCAGTTCGACTTCCTCGATGCACTTGTGCACAAGGCGGGGAATCCCCTCGTAAGTCCTCCCCACCTCCCGGCCCTTCACCTCCCGCACTTTCAGGTCCATCAGCTCCCTGTCCACTATGGACTGCAGGTCGGCGCCGAACATGAGCGGGCCCGAGCTGCTGCTGGTCGGTTCCAGCGCCACCTGTTCGGTTAAACTTGTTTACAAGGTTGCAGCACCGCATGCGGATTTTATGATAATTTCTTGTAAAATCGCTAATACTTAATAAACGTTAATGGCGAATTTATGCCTGATGCATTTATTATTAAGTGTAAACTTTTGACCTTGTTTTTTAAAATGGAAGTTTGTGTGAAAGGATCGACTCAAGCAGTTAAAGAAAATTTTGAAACAGAATTGTTGATATCCAGGAAGTAAATAATTTCTATGGATGATGCATACAATTAAAATTAATTTAGAAAATGAGAATAAAAACAATTGTTTAAATTAAGCGTGATTTTTGAATTCAAACAATTTATTGCTTTAACTTTATTCAATGATAACCCATTATAAAATTTGATGTAGTTTTATACAATTCATTTATTAAAGCTTTTATAAAATTTTAGTCTCAAGTTTAAAAAGTTTAAACTATTATAAAACTCTTTTAAGTATCTAGTCATGTGAAGCACAAAAAAAATTTAAAATGACAATTTTCTCCGAATTAAAAGTTATAGCCTTTTTTTTAAATATGCATTTATTTAAGTTTCGAAATTCACGATTAAAAACATTTAGTACTTCTAATGTATAATTTGAGTTCAAAAACCCGACCTTGATATAGATAGTGCCCCTGGGTTTTAACTTCTACACACCAGTTTTAAATAAACAAAACAAGTTAAAAATACACTAACTAATCTCAGTACAAAATATAATCTGGTTCACACAAATTTCAATAATTATAAAAAACCGACCTTGATGTAAATGGTGCCCCTGGGTTCCAGCCTGACGGCCAGCCTCTTGTAGCAGGACAGCTGCCTGGGAGAGAGCTCGTTCAGCACGCAGGTGAGGTTGATGGTGGACTGGAAGGACTTCTTGAACTTGCCGCTCTTTATCTCCCACGTGTAAATCGTCAGCTGCAAGCTTCTCGCCCTGTTCACCGTCATCTGCACAAATTTGAATTTATTAAAAAAAATGAATAAAACTGATTGTTTTCAAGTAAGCTTTGAAGTAATTGATAAATTTTAACTGGAGTTGTGTGTTTTTTAACACAGTTTTTAATTTCTTAGTGCTACGGTTTTTTTTTAGTTTGGAGACATGAAAAACACTTTTAATTTTTCTAACAATTAATTGATTGCTGACAGTATCATCTTGTTGGTTTATTATTAGAAACAACTTCCTGCTGATTGTACAGTAGTTGGCGTAGCATATTGAACTTTTTTTAAAAGCAAAAGCTACGCAGCAGGTTACAGGGGTTGCCAATCAAAAAACTGTCCCGAGTGACCAAAAAACTATTGAAATTTTTTCGAAGTACCAAGTTGCAATACGATATTTTGCGGAAGTACTTCGGTTTGATAACATTTAAAAATTAGCGTTTAAGAAACAAAAAATATTTGTTTTGTTTTTAAATTCTAAACAACACTTTGTAAAATTAATTATTTAATTTTCTAATATCATACTTTAAGATTAAATTCAAGAAAACTAAGTTTTCGTTGTGTTTTAAAATTGCAGCAGGTTTTTCTTAGATAGGGGTATGTGATTAGAATAAAAAATTTACATGGTAATGAACAAGATAAAATAAAAATATAAAAAATACTTTAGGCGTTAAAAAAATTATCAAAATATTAAAATTTTTAAATAGTGTGACACCATGTGTCTTGGATAAGACAAAATTTCAAATTAAGAAATGAAAATATAAAATTTTTAACGTAAACTAGGTAAAAAATAAAAATTTTAAAAATTTTTGTACTAAGTTTTCACAGTATAAAACTGTGCATGTAGAAAAAAACACATATCAAATAATTAACTTTTTATAAGTTTAGAACTTTACAATAACTTCATATTATCAGTGAAATAATTCTAAAGTTTAATTAAAAAAAACTAGTATGACAACTTAAAATGCATAACAAAATATTTTAATTTATAAAATTAGTTTGAAAAAATATTTTCAGCAATGATTTTAAGTAATGTATCTATGAATAGAATTTTTTCAATATGTTTTCGACCAATTTATATGTAAAAATTAATTAAAAAAAAAAAGTTTTAAATGCATTGATATTTTTTAAATAAATCTCATTGTTGTTTTGAAAAGTGTTTAATAATTACAATTATTTAAAAACTATTACGGAACTAAAGCTAAAGTATTCGATTAAAGAAAAAATATTTTTAAAGATCATATTGAAATTGAAAAAACGAATAACACTTAAAACAATTATCTACATAGCTGAACTTCAAAAGCAATACTAAAGTGATACACTTTAAGAAACTTTAAAATTATTTTTTTGTTAATAAAGAATAAAGATGATATATAATTTTTCTATTTGAATATCAAACATACAATAAATAAGCAATAACAGAAACAGCTTTTTTTAATAACAATGAGATTTACTTAAAATATGTCACGACATATAAGATTTTTTGAATTTATTGGGTACAAGAAACTATATTTATAAAATTAAGACTATAGTGATCTGAAATATCTAAATCTATGAACTTTTTTTTTTTGTAAATTACTACTTGTTTAATTTAAAATTGTAAAACATAGGCATATTTTATAAATTTTAAAAAACTCACACTATTTAAGATTTTATAAATAATTAATTTTTAAAAGATAACAAATAAAGATAGTATACCAATTACATCATAATCTCACAAAGCTAATAGATAAGTTGAAAACAATTTTATTAAAATAAATTTGAACAGCTTGAAACAGTGTTTTGAGATAGTGAAATTTTAAAAATCACATGTTAATTTTAATTTAATAACAACAATGTAATTAAACAAATGTAGATCATTTAAAAACCAATGTATCAAGATTAAATTAATAAAACATCGCGCGATGTAAAAGAAAATTATTTATACACATAATCACTTATACACACATTTGAAAACAAACTTTAATCTACAAAATACGAATAAAGGTGATGAGTTCAGAAAATGCGAATTAGCGCAACGTATCTCTCACATACATTGTACGAAAACAAATTGGCGAGTTATTAACAATTTGTATGGTATGCGAGCGCCGCGGGCCTGCTACATTCAAGTTCACCACTTTAAACGCTGTACGCGCACTCCACACAATGGAAGCAACCACGTGTTAACCGTCTTCACAACAACAACCTACTTGCGCGCACACACTGTTTGAATGTGGTGTACGAACGTCTTATACATATACGTATATTACAGTTTGAGTATTTTAAATGTAAAATTTTTCATGTTCTTTTAAAAAAAAATTCGATCATACTTTTTTTATTTACCTATATGTTTTAAAAATACACAAAAAATTTATTATAAATTTTTAATAAATATCTTGACACACTACGACATTCTACATGCGCGCATTTATATATATATATTTATTTATTTATACATGCTTAAAGATATGAATATTTTGAACGCCTCATTTCATTATGTTTTATTTTTTAAATAAATGTTTGATTTGAGTTGTTTTATTATTTACATGTTTTCAAATCATAAGAAAGTTTTACATTGTACGAATAATTAAGTTTTTTAACATTCTTATCTTCACACACAACAACAGAAACTTGCAGTGCGCCTATATGCAGTTTAAAATGAATGGATTTCTGCGTTTTATTACGGTTTTTGATAAAACAAATGTTTGAGTGATTGTAAATTTTTGTTTTATTGCTCACATGTTTTAAAAACTTTTTTAAGCTTGAGAAAGTTTTACGTTGTTACGAAAAATCAAGTTGGCAGCAACAGAAGCTCGCAGCACATGCAGTTTTAAAGTCTCTTTTTTTAATTCTGCGTTATTTTATGGTGTCTTTTCAAATAATTTTTTTGCCCAAACTTTTTACATGTTTTTATAAAGTAAAACAGTTTTATTTTTTTTTTTTACAGTAATATCTTTTCAACGCTGCTTTTTATTATGTTTTCTTTTTCAAACAAATGTTTGATTGTAGTTGTTTTATTGCCTGAAGTTTTCAAAAAACACACATAGCAAAAATTTCTGAAATTTTATCAGCGTTTTTGCAATTGTTTGATATAAAACAAATACATCTGGTTTATTGTTTATACACTGGTATTGAGGTATCAGTTATATAGCCAATTTTTTGTAAGTTATTTTTCAAGTTTTATAGTTGAAAAATTCTTTATCTCTGGATATATATTACCATATTTAGGAAAAGAAACTTTTTTTGATTTTTTTTAGTTAATCTCTAGAATATGACAAACTTATATAAAGTTTTTTTTAAACTAATCCAAGGTAAAAATAATTTTTTTAAAGTTTTATTGTAAAAGCTTTATCACATTTATTTTTAGAACACTTAATTTTGCTCTAATCAAATTTTTAGTTTTATCCTGATGATGCGTGGAAAACAAGTCATTTAAACCAAAAATTCTAACTTTTCATCAAACATGTGTAAAAAAACAGCTTAGAGAAACTTTTTTTTAAAGATTTATTTTGAACTTCACGTGAAACATTGCTAATTGTGTCTTAAGGTTGAAAAACCGCTAATTTTGTAAAAGAGTTTTAAGTTGAAAAACACCTTTTAATTGAGTAACTTTTAAAAACTTAAAATTTGCTTTTAAAGGTTTTCATCCAAAGTTCAAAAAACACACAAAAGTCATAATTCATCTGAAAAGTCAGATCAATTGAAGCTTTGAGCTGCTCTCGTTGAAATTCCTCATCTTAAATCTACACAAATTCCAACTTTACGATGTACATCTACTCGTTTCAAATTGATTAATTAACCAGGAGAGAAACTAAAACCAACGAAACAAAAAGGAAACAATGAACTTTAAAGTGTAGTATTAACGTCACAAGTATTTTAATTCGTCTAATTTCACTCAACTTTGTGCTTGGTACAGAGCTAACAAAGAAGAAATTTTAAAAAATATAAATTAAAAAAAAACTGTTCCAAACTTTATACGAACAGTAGAAGTTTCAAAAAACATACTTTTAAATTACAAGGTAACCAAAAAAAATTTTAGAGTGTAAAAAATACAATTCCAACTAAAAATAATACAACAATTGTAGTGGGAAATAATTTAAAACTTCATATTACTAAACTGATTTATTTATGTAGTATAAACTATTTTAGTGTTTTTAAGTGCATTTTATCTACGAAATTGAAGGTTATATATCGAAATTTGTTAGTCTTTTTTTAAATAGTTTTTGAAAACATTTTACTGAAACTATGAGTAACTAAATGATAAAGAACAAACAGTGTTAGTAAATCTTCATACGGTTGAAAGGTATTTTTATCTAAAAGAATTTAAAACATTGGTGAAAAAATCTAAATAAAATTACAATTTAAATTTAATTTATATAACTTTGAGTAGTTTAAGTTGTAAATATACGCAATTGATATAAAATGTATACTTTATACATAGATCAACATTAACCTAGTAAATAAGTATATAAATTCTACTAACAGTTCAACAATAGTTTAAAAAACTACATTGAGAATTAATTAGAAAATTGTTGTTAAATTGAATTTTAGATGCTATAAAAGCTTAAAGGTAACCAATCTAGATTGACTATGTAAGTATATTTATTCAACTACTTATTTAATTGATAAAAGTAAATAATTATACAGCTGTTAATAAAATTATTTCAGCTTCAAAACAAGTAAACTTCGAAAATATGGTTTCACATTTATTAAACAAACTCATAAATATACGTGAATCTCATTTACCAAGTTCAAACGTGCATAGCACGGGTGTCTCATAACCTAAACAGTGTATATACATAAATATCTTACAGCTCCTACTGTCTATATAGTTAAATAAAACTATTAAATTTTTAGTAAATGCAGATACAGATTTTGAAGCACTGGTTTAACTTAATTAAAGTAAGGTAGATTATTACTTTCATTTGACTATAAATTACAGTACTAAATAACTATTAATAACAATAATAGTAATATTTTTATTACTATATTGTTTATTGTACAATTTTGGACTAAGACATCAAAATCCGAGCCACTTGAATAGGACGAACAAAAAGAAGAGAGAAAAATAAAAACCAAAAGTTTTACATTGTTTCTAAACTTTAAAATACTATACACAAACTATATTATTTCTATTTAAAAAATTTAATGCAAACTCCAAATGACAAATTCCACTTAATACAAATAAGCTGTATGCTTAAAAGTACATACTACAGTTCTATGGTTCATCAACCAAACTTCAAAGCACTACTTTTTTTTTAATTTTAAGACATATATTAAAACCACTCGTTCGCTAAACACATGAAATCATATCAATATTAAACAATCTACAAACCAGATTAACAAACAATTAATTTTATAAAGCAAACAAAAATAATCAAACAAACTTCGAAGCACTGGTTCACTAAATACAAAAATATTTTACTACTATCAAACTAGATTAATAGATATATATCTGATAATCAAACGAACTTCGAAGCACTGGTTCCAGGCCACCTGCCCTCCCCTGCAAGTCTGCATCGTGGTGCCCACCCTCTTGTCGTCGCAATCGTCGATCTGCATCAGGCACGACGCCTCGCACAGCGACTTCTTCAGGTCGCACGCCCCGTATATCGTCATCACCACGCAGCCTGTTTGAATTTTTTTTTCAATTTAACAGTACGTCGGGGGTGTTATCTTTACATTCTAGCTTACAACTTTATTTTACTGATTGGAATCCAATTTAAATTTGAAACAAACCAACGAAAACTGATGCTGGTTTTCAAAAAAATATTAAGCTTTTATATATACAAAATCAACTTGATGTAAAAAAGCTATCAATTAGAATGTTTCAAATCAAAAATTTATTCGAAACAATAGCGTAAATTAACGGCAACTCGTACTTTGAAAAAAAAAGTTTACTCGTTGCCAATTGTCAAAAATTAGATTCAACTCGGTGTGAAAGTTTTTCTAACGACCAGCTACCAATTAAAATATTTCAAATCTAATACCGTCGATCAATGGCAACTGGTAGGCGGTGGGCTTGTATTTTTTGAACTGATTCGTGGTGAGCATCTGCAGCTTGGGATCCCTGTTCGCTTCACCGATCAGCAACTGCCTGCTGATCCTACGTTGCTGCGCCTACAATTTATTTTAATTAAATGTGGTTTTGTTGTTTGTTATTATGTTAAAATCACCAACCAGCAGCCGTCTGGTGAATAATTAATTATTTGATACTATAAATTGATACTTCAATTAAAACAATAACTAAAAAGAACTGAGATTTCAAATAACTTTCTCTTTTAAAACTAGTTAACTTCATTTTCAATTTTTTTTTTTAATTTTTTATAGTCCTTGATAAAAAGATTAAAGATTTTTTTTTTAATGTTAAAGATTTAAAACTTCATAACTATAAAGAATTAGCAAGCTGGTAAATAATTCTTTTAACTCTAAAGTTCTGTGCAGCATTTCAAAAAAAAACCTTTGTCAAAAAACAAAAATAGAAGCAAAAATGTAGTCTTTTAACTTTTCATATTTTGCTTCATAAATTTTCACTAATAGTTTGTTTTAATTTATTTCCCTAAACATTCACAAAACAATCAACTAACGATGCTGATGTCGAGGTGGTAGCGGTTGATGACCGACTTACTGTTCTGCTTGCTGATTGGCCGGCTCTGATCGAACGGGAACGCCTGATTGGCTCTTTCGTTGCTGCCGCCTGATTGGTTGGACTCGTCCTTGTCGTTGGAGGGAGCGTCGTCTTGCCTGTTTGTTTCATTTATTTTAATTTTATTTCTTTGTTTGTTTTTTAATGTTAATAAGTCTTAATAAGTTTATATACTTAAGTTTATGGGCTACTTAATTTTTTTTTGAGTAATTAAACATTTTATGTTTTATTGCTTACACTTTTTTTTTTATGTTTTTTATTACTTTTATTCTTTATTAGTTTTTATAAGTTTATTTTATTTATAGTTTAATAAAGTTACAAGCACAGCAATCTTTCTAAAACTAGTGGCTTAAACTACAATTCAATAAACAACTTTTTCGTGGATGGTGAATGTTATTTGCTTGTTTATTATACATTTTGAGATCATTAAACAGTATTGAAAATAAAGTAGCATATTTTAAAGCACGCTTAAAAGTTTTATAACAAAAAAAATATTTTAAAATAACTGTTTACACTCTGTATTATTGGCTTATACTTTATCAAATTAACAGCTGCTTAACTAAGTTCGAATACTTGACTAATCAACATAAAATTTAATGTTATTTATTATCATTTATTGCAATTAAACTAAAATTAAATCTTTAATCTAACATACAAAAACTACTTTAAAGATTAGTTTTGCATTCAAATTAATAGTTCAAAAGACTAGAAGTTTGTAGAGTTAATAAAAATGGTTTTTAAAAAATAAAAACAAATATTTCACCCTCCAATTTTTCGAATTCTCTGCGTCAACTTCTGTCCCCAGTTCATCTTTCTGCTTCTGGAAGGAGAAAGTAGCGGAAGCGGGCTGATCTTTGACTGTTCGCACGTGTCCGGTGTTTCTGTTAAGTTAAAATATTTCGAAATAAAAAAAAACAATAATAATAATTTTTACTTTTAAAATGAAGTTTCGAGTTATATTTAAGAGTTTCTAAAAGTGCGATAGAAGATTATTTGCTGTCGACGAGAACAAAAAATTGATTTATGTTTTTTATAATCCAATAGATATTTAGCAGTATCACTGATTAGAAAGCGGTAATAGGTAGCTTTTTATAATAACTTGCATTTATTTCTTAAAAGATATAAACTTAAAATTTAAAATTGAAAAACACTCATGTTAAATCAAATAAGTACTGACCCAACGTAACATATCTAAACAAGTTTATTTACTGAATTAATCAGACAGTTATACAATTACGTCCAAACGTACTCGATTTCAATTCTGGATTAATTCTAAACGAATGTTTTGTTGATGTGTTGTGAATAATTTCAATTCTCTTCTTTTTCGAAGAGTCGTTCACAAACAAGCTCATCTCTTTCTTTTTAGAAGCTATCGAGTTGTTGTCAACAGTCTTTCCCTCGAAAGACTTTTTTTCAATCAGTTTAGTCACCACATGAGCACTGCTTTTTTCTTTCATTGCCGATCCATTGCCAGTGAGTAGAACGGTTTTTTCTTTCTTTAAAATTAAAAAAAATTAATATCAATCACTTAACCCCAAGCTAGAGAATGGAAACCAAAACTAAATGCTTTAAATAAAAAAAATTAGGTACGAATATAGTTTCAGAATAAGGTTTTAATCTTTTTTTCATATAGTAGCAGTCAATTACTGCTACTATAGAATGTTTATTTTAAAAAAAGTTGTTAAATATTGGAACTAAAATTAAATATTAAAGACTTAATTGCCATTAATAAATGAATATTTTGTGTTTAAATCTACTTCCATTTAAACATACAATACCTACATTACGAAGTACTTTAAACAGTGAGAATAAAAACTTTTGTAAAGTTTATTTAAACTTATCAAAAGTATGTGTATATTCAAAAGTTATTTTGAAGTTGATAAAGTTTGAATTTAAACGAAATGTTAGTTTAGTTAAAAATAAATAAAATACATAAGTAAAAAATAAAGTTTTATTTTTCAAACTACTATCTTAGTTTATAAAAAACGTTTTGTACTTTTAATACATACATAAGATGCTCAGGACCTAATAAACTCCTTAAAAGTAAGTTTTATCTATCATAATATATGATAATCAATATTCAAACTACAGTTTATATAGCTTTAATATTTTACTGATAATCAATTATTATTAATACTTTTAGAAGAAGATAAATCATATAGTATTTAATGTTTAAATTTTTCACTCACTTTAATAAAAGCACTTTCCGAGTTCGTTGAATTTTTTTTCCTATCTTTACTGCTAAACACTGTTTTCTTGCAGCCCGAATGCTCATTGTTTTCAGAATCGCTATCGTTGCAACTGATCAGCGGGAAGAGACCGGGCGCAGTTCTTTTGGGAACCGAACCCGATTGCTGGTTTTCAGAAGTGAAAGCGCCGGAAACCGCAAACGACTTGGAGCGAACCACCTTCTTCCTCTTTTTAGTTTTGCTCGCAGCCGGAGCGCCCACCAGCTCGTCAATGTCGATTTCGTCCGCGTCAAACGCGTCTTCAGGTTCCGAGGAAGCCACGTCGTCGTAGTCGGGCTCGTCAAACAAAACCTGCTTCTTCGCCTCTTTGTTCGAAGCAGCTTCTTTTTCAAACACGGAAAAGCTGTTGGGCTTGCTAACATGGTTTTCAGTGTTTTCACCAACTGACTGCTTCGCACTGTTGTCCAGAAACTCGCTGAGCAGGCTGTCGACGTCGCTCAAGTTGGTTTCCGGTATCTCGTTCGTGCTGCTGCTGTTGTTGTCGATGTACAAAAAGTTGTTGGACAAGTTGACATCCCTGTCTGCCTGTTTGGCGCAGTCCAGCTCGGGCGGCGGTGAAAATCCAGGCAGCCCCAAAATTGCGTTTTGCAGCAGCAAGAGAGACTCGTCAAACTTTTGGTGCACCGGATCCTGCCTGAAAATGTCCGCACTTTTTTCCGGCGTAAACTGCTGGACGCCCGGGCTCTTATCAAAAAAAGAATTGCTCCCTTGCAAAGGTGTGCCGTTGTCGTACACACTGGCTGTTACACAAGGACCAACATTGAAAGAACCGTTTCTTCTTTTTCCTATACCTGGTTTAGCAAGTGTCACTGTTTCTTTCAAACCCTTATTTTCTTTACTCTTTTCATTCAAAATCACCGAAGGTTTAGCTTCAGACAAATTTTCAACCGCAGTACCGTCGTTTTCATGCAAAATTGTAAGTATTTTAACCCCGTCAAACTTCTGCTTGTGGTTCGAGCAGGTGCACTTTCTGTCCTCTTCCACCATCGAGTTGTTCTGCTGCAAAGGTTGAGAGAAGACAAAACTCCTCAACGTTATCTGCAGGTCCTCCTTCATCATGAACATCAGGCCCGCAACTTTCTTCACGCTGTAACCGGTGACGTCCGCCCCGTTTATGCACACGACCTGGTCGCCAACCTTGATGTTGCTGTCCCTGCTGGACAGCGAGCCGGGCCTTATCTTGCTTATGAAGACGCCGTGCTTCAAGTTGAAGTTTTTGTTCTTTGACAGAAGGGCCGTTTCCTGCCTCCTGTTGAACTTGCGCGTTCTGACTGAAAGGCCCAGGCTCTGGCCTCCGCTGAAGCTCAAGTTTATCACCTTTGTCACGATGGTCAGCTCGCTCGGGGGGTTTTTCCTGCGTATGGAGTGGTGGATTTTGCGGATGAAACCTGAACTGCCCGAACTGTTGGTTTTCAGCAGGCTTGTTTCCTTTTCTGCGCTGTAGATGCTGTTGCTTGGCTTTCTGCAGCAGGGGCACACTTCACTGCTGTCCTTGAACTTCGAGTTGGTCATCTTTTCAAGGACATCTGAAGACAGTTCAATGCCGACGCGCAGCGGATCAAATTTGCTCACTCGGATGTTTGCCTGGAATAAAAAAAATGCTTTAAATGAATTTTATATGTATAAAAAAATTAGAGCTATAAGTAAAACAAAAAGCTAAATAGATTATTTTAAATTTCATTCTAACAATTTATTTTAGGGTTAAAACTTTTTTTTGCATTCCATTTTAAAAATTTCAGATGAACTACTCCTTAAAAGTGTTAAGGGCATAGGGGGGTCAGACATCTTTTTTTACTAAAATTAACATTTGATTATATATAAAAGCATAAAGTAAAAAAATACAAGCCAGTTTTTATAGAATTAAAAAAAATTATTTAACTTTAGAGATATTATGATTTTTATAAAAAGTATCTGATACAAACGTATAGACCCCAAATTTTTTGGGGTCATTTTTCTAGGAAATTTTAAAAATCACTAAAAAACTATCTTCTCCTTCATTTTTTGAGCTCGAGACCTAAAACTTTCAGGAAACTTTCCTTTTAAGGTTTATAAGACTTTGAATGTAGGAATGCAAAAACATTAAAAGATAAAAATTTTAGATAATAAAAACAAAAAAATAGGTGGTATTTTTTGTTTTTATTTTTTGTTTCAAAATTTCTGCATTCAATCTTTTTGAAATTTAATAAACACTTTCTTTGAAAATTTGAAGAAGATTGCTTAGATTTTTAGTGTAATGGTCTTTTTTGCGTTTCTAGTTTGCGCCTTCCATTAGGAACCTATTGAGGTCACCAACTTTGATGTCTCATATCTCAATAAGTACTTTGAATTTTTTCAGGTGGTTAAAAATGTCTGATAGCTCAGATAAAACTCTATAAAATAAGATCAACTTGTAAAAATCAAGGTGGACCTCCCCTATGCCCTTAACAATAGCTTCAACATAATGGCTTTAAAAATAAGTAGTCTATACATTCAAATATAGGCAGTATGAACTGATTTTTTTTAATTTTTACTTTATCTTTAAGATTTTTTTGTAATTACTATTACTGTTAACTACATGAAATATCGAATAAACTTAAATTTAAATTTTTGAGAGCTGTAAGGGACCTTTTTGGAAAAGTAAAACAAACTTAAATGGTAAAACGAAAGGGTTATGCATATATCCTTTTGTCTAACAACAGAGTTGCCACTGGTTTTTGAGAAACTTTTTTCAGGTTTTCTGAGTTTCTTCCAGGTGTTTTAAACGTTTTTGGGTCTATTTTTATTTTAAAGTTAAGTTTCAGGAAAAAAACTGTGGTAAATAGTATAACAACATCGAAAAGATATTGTAGAGTTAATTTTAATAAGTTTTTTTATAAAAAAAAATTTGATAATGATAAAAACTTTTTATGTATATGACGTATTTTTTGTGTCAAATCAAAATTTTACTATTTTTCAAGTTAAATTTCAGATTTTTTAAGTTTGTTTTTCAAAATTCCAGGTTATTTTAGCCTAAATTGTAAATTTCCAGGCTTTTCCTTAATTCCAGGCTTTGTGGTAACCACGTGAAAATGAATACAACTCAATTTGTTAAAACTTTAGCATAAGCTCAACTATAATAAAGATTTTAGAATTTTTACAGTCTGTATTTTATATTTTGTTAGATACTTTCAAAAATGCATTTTTTATTTTAATAAAAACATTTTTATTTAAAATCATGAATTTTTTTACAAAATTAATTGTTTTTTTACATAAGTTTCTTTTTAGATAAAGTTTTATTTGATAATAAATCTAGCAGTGACTTTTCCAACAGACTTCAAGAACTTTTAAATGTACTTTGTTGGCTCAAATCACAAAAAAAAAAATTAATGAATTTTTAAACTTCTAAAGAATTGACTATAAAAGAGTTACCAGCTAAACATTTGATACAATGCTAACAATACCTTAAAATAAGAAAAAAGTATTATTATTTTCTAAAAACCATTTATAGCTCGAAATTTAAGTTTTTTGATATTATTGAAAGTTTGACAAGATACAATGGCCTTAATTTAACTTTTTTTAAACATACTTCTTTGCTTTTTCTTTTAACAAAATAGTCTTTATCTTTAAAGTTTATAAATCTATGTTTTACTAGGCACCGATTAAAAGTAGCTTTATGTTTAAATTTAAGCCAATAAAAACACAAAAAACAACTTTTTTTTATACATTTAAACCATAAAAAAAATTATTACTTTCTAAATTAACAGTACTTAAATTCTTTAATATTTAAAGCTTTCTAGAAAATAAATATTTACCTTTTATTTTAAAACTAATAAAATTTTTTAATACTTAATATAAAAAACAAACATACTTGTACACAGAGCTACTATACATTTTAATCTTGTAGAAAATAATTTGTTTAAAAAAGACAAAGATCTAAGTTTTCTTAATTGCAAATGTAATTACAACAAAAATAAGCTGTTTAAATGAAAAAATATATAGTATAATGAAAAATATTTGTTCAATAAAAAGAGATAGAGTGAAAGTAATTCTTCACAAAAATATTAGATAATTATCAAAAAAAATAGGTGTTTTTTAATATTTTATCACTTGAAATTAAAGTTGATTACACTTTTTAAAATACTGTTATGCATATATAATGACTTAGATAACATGTATCATACACAAGAATCAGGGTTTGTTTTAAATTAAATAAGTTTTTTCTATACCTGTATTAGTTTATAAACTTTTTAGCACTTTAAACCTGATTTAACGACTTATATTAAAATATATATATAATGGTATTAAAACATTTGTAAAACACTAGACTTTTTCTAAAATGATAGCTACGACAATCAAAGGACTAAATCAATTTAAAATATACAAGTTTACAAACCAACCTTCTGGCCAAACTTTGCTCTGACAGACCTGTTCCAAACTCTGCTCCCATTTGTCCGCATCTCCACTGCTGAAACATTGGAAGAATTTGCGCTCTTCTCATTACAGCTGGCCTTCACTCTCCTCTGCTTCCTTTTGAATGGAGGCAGCGACAAGGAACGCTCCAGGGTGGCTCCCGAAGACATTCCAACATTTATTGATGTCATAATTTTCAAATATTATTTTACATGCTGAAAGTAATATGGTTGTGTATGGCTAAGGTAATAAAAAAATACACTGTCTTGAAATGAAGTTGTAAAAACAATGTTAAAAGTTGAAGTTAACATCTAAGTTTCAAGTGTTGTAAAAAAAACTAATGTAGACAAACTATTGCTTTTTGAAACTATAAAATAGATACTTTTACTTTTTTATGTAAGATTTTTTGCCCTACAAGATATGTAATTTAGAAACAGACAAGTTACTTAGTCTAAAGTTGTATTGTTCTTTTTAATTTAAGAGCACAAAAAAATTGTTAGAAAATAAACTGACAACTCCATGACTTCCATTACACTTGCAAAAAGTACTACTTTTTAGTAAAAAGCAACTAAACTAATTAAAAAAAAACAATTTGACAAATATTAATTTGTTCAATTTTGACCAAAAGATTTTAGCAATTAGTTTTAAAATAAATAACAATTTATAATTTTGGTAAAATCAAACAAAAGTTGTCTAGTTCTAAAAACAGGAGGAAAATCTGTTAAAGATTTTTTTAATGCGTTAAGTTTACATTTTAATAAACAATTAGATAATATTAATTTTTCTTTTGTGGACGAAAATCATCTTACGAGTGATTTGATATACTAGTGATATACTAGTAGGTCCTCCCATAACATTATTTATGAGTTGATAAACATGTAAACATGCCAATGTATTAAAAAAAATTTGATTTTTTTTACTATTTTTTAGAACAAATATTTTGTAATAAGGTTGTCAAAAGTTTTTTGAAAAATGTTCAGGTTTTCTTAATTTCTTCAAGGACTTTGAAAATACAACTTTGTTTGTTAATTTTTAGTATAAAACATAATTCAAGGTAAAAATTGTCTTAAATGGTATAAATTACTGAAAAGATACTGTATTGCTACTTTTAATGTGTTTTTTTTAAATATATATGATACAAAAAAATTGTATTTGATATATTTTTTATACTTAATCTAAATGACATAATTTCACGTGTAATACTGTTTAAAACTCCAGGTTTTTCTTTTTTTCAAAATTTCTCAAATTACATATTATTATTGCCTAAATTGTCAAACTCCACCTATTTCAAAACTTTCATGTATTTTGACAACCTTGTTTAGAATTCAATACTAAATGGTCTATGATGACAATTAAGAAACACAGACGTTTTAAAAACATTAAATTTATTTTTTAATCAACTTTTGTACCAATTTTTAACTAGCAGATTTTATTTATTTTAAATGCTGTCTACTAAATAATCTTCATGGTTCCATTAAACTTTCAAAACAGAAATTGTTTGTTAAAAACTTTTGAATAATGTTTTAGAAGTTTTAATAGTTTTAAAAAGTATTCATTATTTAAATGATGTTTTGTGTTGCTAGCAGTAGTAAAACTGAGTAATTTGGCAACAAATATGGAACCAGTTTTTCTAAAAAAATACTTCATTATGTAGAATTGTGTATATCACAATTATCTAAGCAATATACAGATTTTATGACTGATGCTTCCTTTTAGATTAAAAAAAAAAAGTGTTACAAAAACTTTTAAAAATTTAGAGCTTAAGTTTTGTTTTTTTAGACTTTGTTAAAAGTTTAGTTTTTGTTTGAAAATAAGTAATTTATGAACCATTTTTTGTTGTTTACATACACTGTATAACACAAATACATCTCAAAAATTAAAAAAAAAACAAATTAACTTTAAAATTTGGGTTACTATTAGTTTATAAATACATATAATTCCAAATTAAACTTTATAATGAAAAAGTTTAACATACACTGCTTTAAAAATATCTTAGTCTAATTTATATCCATAAACATATGGCTCTGTTGTAAAGGGGTTGTAATGGAAGCATTGAAAGCTGTAAAAGCTGAACTTCTAAATATTAAGTCACTAACTAGTCTAAACACATAAACACGTAAATAGAAGAAAAATTATATTATTTGTTAAAAAACACTTTTAAGGTTTGTGTACGTACTATTATACTAGTTAATTGTTTTTTTTTTCAAAATCTAATTGTGGGTTCACTTTGATGCAGGGTTGCCACTCTTTGAGTCAAAAACCTTCCCTGAATGACCAGAAACTTTCCTGAGTTTCCCTGAGTTTTTTTCAAATCCTTTTTTTTTTTTGGATTTGAAAAATCTTTTTTTTTTTGGGTTTGGATCAAATTTTTTGGATTAAGTCTTGAATATCAGTCAAAAGGGCTTTTTTTTTTAATTCCCAAACAATTCTGAATTAAATTACTAGCAGTGTTTTTTTTTTCTTTGCGCATTGTACTACAAGATCTAACAACAAAAAACATTGGATAAGGTCTACAGTGCCAAAGCCTTGACTTTCATGTGCCATGAGACAAGCTCAAGTTTACAAAGTTTGATCATACAAATTTGATCATCAGACCACAAGCTTTTGGTAGTCTGAGAACAGTTTCGTCCTTTTCCTTTAAAAATTAAAAAATAGAAGTTTTATAACAAAAAAAAACTTTTCTTTCCGTTAAAAAATAAATATTTTTTATTTAAAAAATTTAATTTTGACAGAATTTTCTAAATGTTCAAGGGAATAATTCTAAAAAATTTGAGGTATTTATCTCAAAAAACGTAGGAAATAGATTTTTAGTGATTTCTACTTATTTGCTGTTTTAGTTTGTGCCTCCCATATGGGACCTATTATGGGCTCTGACTTTGAACGTCTATATCTCAAAAATTGTTTCAAGTTATAAAAACCTGTAAAAAGCAACTTGTAGCTTGATTAAAACAAAACAAAATGGGAGTAAATTGTGAAAAAGGTGGTTTACCTATATTCCTTAATATTCCCTTAATTCTAAGAATATAGAAGGCTAAAAAATCTCCAAATAAGCAGTTAAAAACTAATAAAATTATTTTTTTTGAAAATCTTGTTTAACTAAATTTTATTTTAGATCTATAAAAAATCTAAATTCCCTGAGTGTTTGGCAACCATATTAATGGCAATGATTACATGGTTGGGTTGAGATGTTATTGTCAAAGCTGGCAAACAAATGCTTTGGGATTTGAGCTACATGAATTTGACACACTTAGTTGACTTTAGTGTTGAGATTTCAAGCTTGTTATTACTGAGATGTTTACTGTAAACTTCACACTCTATTATCCTATATTTGTGAAAATATTTTCAAAACTTGAGGTCAATTTAAGTATTTACAATTAAGGGAAAAGGGGGGGAGGGGTAAAATACTTTTTTCACAATTTGACCTTGTTTTAAATAGTTTTTACTAGGCTACAATATTCTTTTTACAGTTTAAAAAATTCAAATTAATTTTTGAATCACAGCTAGTCAAAGTCGGAGGCAACATTAGGCTCCTTATGGGAGGCGCAAACTAAAACTAAAAAATAAACTATTTTACTAAAAACCTATTTTCTTCTACGTAATTTAGATAGAAAGTGTTCCTTGATATATTTGAAAATTCTGTCAGCAGGATTTTTTTTAAATAAAAACTTTATATTAAAAATAAACAAAAAAACAGTTTTTTTTTTTATTATTACAAAATTTCTATTTTTTGATATTTTTAAACTTTGTTTTGACACAACTTTTCAAAAATTACAAGGAACATTTCCTGAAAATTTGAGGTAGATATCTCAAAAAACGTAGGAGGAGATAATTTTTAGTGATTTCTAGTTATTTGCCATTTTAGTTTGCTCTACCCATAAGGAACCTATTGTTGCCTCCAACTTTGACTGGCTATATCTCAACAATCATTTGTGAATTTTTTAAATCTGTAAAAAGCATCTTGTAGATTAGTAAAAACTGTATAAAATAATAAGATTAAATTGTGAAAAAGTGTTTTACCCCCATATGCCCTTGATAGTAAATTCTAAAACTTTACACTTTTAAACTGGTCTCCAATTAGCTGTCACCAACAGTTTTATTATCTTGGTTGAGAGGTAGTTTTTATTTTTCCTTAGTTTGATCGATTTTTCTGACAGCTGAAGTCTTAGGGGTCCTTGTGATGGGTTGGAAAACTCTTCAAGTTGGAAAGACTTAATCATAGTGGTCCACCTACACATTCACAAAAAAATACAAGCTTTATTTTAAGGGGAAAATAAAACTTCACATGTCATCTTTGGTATGATGATACCTAGGATGATTTTGCACCAATTTTGAGCTGAAATTATATTGTACTTGAGGTGTTTTTTTACCATAATTTTGGGCTAAAAATCAATGTTTTAAGCCTACTAAGTTTAAATCTAAAAACACACTTTATTTCAAACAAAATGTATGAATACATAGTAAGAATTAAATTTATTTACAATCAACTAAAATAATTTATTTAATTTATTTCATAATATTGTAATCAACTTAAATTATTATATTGATGTAATTGCTTTATATTGTAAAATAAAAGCATTTAAGCGTTCAAGTTTTATTAGTTTTTTATGATAAATAATTTTTTTTTTTATATATATATTTGAAATATAAATTTTTAGTTAAAATTATAGTTAAAAATGACATCAAATATAATATAATTTCAGCTTGATACCATCCTAGGTAATTACTTACTTTATCTTTTTCACTGAAAAGGCTTTTTTGTTGTAAAATATAATAAATAATGAACTACACATGATCAAAAACAACAACAATAGCATCCAAGACAACCTGCAACCAGTTTCGTCCTAATTAGGACTTGTCAGGCAGGCATAGTTGCAATAAACCTCTGTACAAAGTTCTGAAGCGACCTTTTGTGAGTAAAGTTGAAAATATTGAGTTGTAGAAAATACAGTTTGAGACTGTTGTTTTTTAAAATTTACCTTCAGAAAACGTTTATTGTTGCAGAAGGGAGAATGAGTTCTTATGTTTTTCTACCTTGAAAATATAAATAAATTGTTTAAGCACAAAAAAAATACTTCATAAACACAAGTTTTATTCAAACTTGCCTAAAGTATAAATTAATTTAAAGACACCTATAATTTATTTTTAGTTGTTTTCTTTTCACTTTATAGAATCTAATTTCATTATTTAAAATTTCACCATGATATACAAGGAAGGTTTGGATGTTGTGCTTATATGAAACTACACTGCTAGTGGTTCAACTTATTCTCTATGTTCAGCATTCAATCTGAAAGTTCTCAAAGTACTTACTAAGGGTGTTTTACAAGTACATCGAACGCAATGTAGTTAAATAAAAAGATAAAATACAAGTAATCTAACTTTACATAAATAAAGTAAAATCTGAGACGAAAACAAAACAACGTTCATATATCATATTCCATTTGATAAAAATACTGACTGACACCAATTTACTTTCAGTTGTTATAGATAACATTTCCTACTGCAATTTAAAACTTTAGTGAATTATTAAAAGAAGGTTCTTATGAGCTTTAAATTGTTTTAACACCATAACTTAACTAAAAGTTCTTAAAAAAAAAACTTTTTCGTGTTATTTTTTTGCTAATTATATTTAAAAATTAATTTATTAAAAAAACTTAAGAAAAAACAAAAAATACAACTAGTTTTGTTTCAAACAGTTCAAGTTTAGCTAACAATATTTAGAATTTAAAAAGCTGTATATTACCTATTAAGTCACATTAGTTATTAAAAGTTTATTTCAAAACCAAGCTAGAATTTTTTTAAATGAAAATAAGTGCACTACATGTAACATTTTAAAAGCTCAAGCTAAAATGTCTAAGTTTTTGTTTTGCCCTACAAATATAAAACTGATAATAAGCTTTTATCAATAACTATACAAGCTATCAATTACTTTAAGGTAAACTTACTTAAGTCTTTAAAAATTTTTATATAAAGCTTATAAATAAATTCATTCCTAACTATTTTCAACCACAATAAAAGTTTTTAAGCGATCACTTGGTGTTTTTAAATCAGCATTAGGGACTCCTATAAAATATACTTACGTTGTAGTAACCTCTTATTTAAAAATTTTAGTAATTTATTTTGTTATACTGCTTTATATTCTATATTTAAATTTTATGCGTCTAATCTTAACAATTAAAATGTAAGTTTTACACTTCGTAGATGTATAGGTGTCTAGTTAATAACAATTTGATCTGTTGTAAAACTAATTAAAATCTACACAAAAATAGATTAAACTTGGTTACCATTACAAAACTTCTATACTATTGAAAACGAATAAAAGTTTGTAATTTTAATATATTTTTTCTTGTTAAGTCTTAACACTTAACCAAATGGAATCAAAACGGCAGCTCTAAAACTAAATTTATAAATCGTAGTTGTATTTAAGTTCTATATTTTAAACTAAGCTTAACAAACTTTCATTGTATAAATTAATTGTTATTAATTAAACTGTTAAATACAGTAATTCGACAAATTTTAACTAACATTCCGCATTAGGTAAAGATTAATATTAAATGAAAAAACTAAAAAGGTTTGTTATAGTTAAAGAATAAAAAAATAATTATTAAACAACTAGTAGCAATATACTAGTTTAATAAATTTTGGTGTTCTAAGTCCTAATTTTATTTCAACTTAAAGGACTTAAAATCTTAAATTAATTGTAACACTGTGTTGACCTTGTATATATATTATATTTATTTTTTATAATTTTGTTTTATCGTATTTGAAAATTTAGTTAGTTAAAAAAACGGTTGAAAAAAACAAACTATATAACAACATATTAAAATAATCATAGATATCTAATAATAGTAGATAAACTTATTAAAAAAATAATGAAAACAACATTTGTTATATTTGTCTATAAAATTTATTACAATTTCAAAAAGTTCCTAAAAGTAAACGAGAAAAGTAATCGTAAAAAGAAATTAGTTATAAAACTTCTAGGCTTCTTTCTACTCATTTTTGCAAGATCGACTAGTGACGACGTAAAACCGGGAGTAAGGAAGAAAACGGAATCAATTAATTTAAGTGCTTTTTCATATACCAAAACGTAACTGCAAAATTACACATGACGTTCAGACACGTAAGAAAAACTATAACTTTGTTAGTTTTGAATTGTGACGTCATTACGCGTCGAAGTAAACTACTAATCGTCTCCCGCCTAATATTGCGGCTGAGCTTCAGTTTGATCAACCTGGTCTTCAACTTGATGAATGATATCTTCCATTAAATCTTCAATTTCATCAGTTTGATCTTCCATTTGATCTCCGACTTGAACCTCCTGTCGTTCTGCGTTTTGAGGTTCCGGTTGAACGCGCACGTAGTACAGCGCAAACGGATCCCTCACTCTCAGAACGTCTCCCAATGAAATGTTGCTGACGAAGCTGTCGTTGCAGCAAGTCCACTGACCATTAGGCGCTTTGCAGTACGCCCAGTAGTGACCCCCGCCCACCATAACGGCGTACAACTTGTACAATACATCGGATCCACAGGCAGCATCTTCCATGTACTTTCCGATGTTGATCTCTTCAGGAAACTCACAAGATTTCCTGTCGAACCACGAGCGCTTGTACTCTTCCTTGAACCTGAGAAGCAATACGTGCGGCGGCGTTTCGATGACCGTCTTCTCTGTGCACTCGGTTTTCTCCTTGCACTCATCGCACGTCCGCAAGACGTCGCACCCCGTTTCCCCGCACAGCGTGTCGAGGAGGTCCGTGACCCTTCCCTTGTTCAGTAAAATATTTGCAGTACCGCTCAGCTCCTTCTTCACGTTTCCGCACTTCTTGCACCTGTATAAGTCGGCCGTCTTGGTATAGAAGATGTCCCTTATTATACTGTTCTTGTCCTCGTCCTCCAAATTGTCCTCCAGGTGCATAAGCAGGTCCTCGGCGTCTCCCACCCGCCCAACTTCCATCAGTTTCGTGTCGCGCATCACTGATCCGAAGAACTTTCCCGACCTGATGTCCCTGTCCGTCTTCGTGCAATGTTCAAAGTGCCTCACGTACTCTTTCACCAAGCAGTTGTAGCACTGTTTCCCGCGGTTTTCTTCGCGCGCTTTTTCTTTACAGTCGCACGTCATGTCCCTGAAGTGGTTGATGAAGGCGGGCGTGTGGTTCAGCGCCTGCATGCACGCGTTCGCGTAGCACGTGTTTCCGATGTTGGGGATTCCCGGGAGCTTGGAGCGGTCCTTGAAGGTTTCCGGCCATTCCGTGTTGAGCTTGGTGTTGCTTTTCATATTTTAGATTAGTTTGTGTAAAAGATCTCTGAAAGTTTTTTATTTGTTATTTGCTTATATAACTGTTTATAGATTTAAGGTGAATGAAGTTTTCTAAGTTTTGCTTTATTGAAAAATGTATGAACATTATTCAAACACTTTGAGTTTTTATCTTTGGATCTTTTGTTTTAAACGTGTTGTTCTTTTATGTGCGTTAGACCAGTGGTCGTTAAGCTAATAAAAACCTTAGTACACCAAACTGCAGAATAAAATCGGTGCACCCCAACATCTAATTTTAATAAGCGCCGCTAGTTGCGGTACTATATAAACGCTTTTACTAATACATTTCTAGTTAAAGCAAAATTCTTGAGGTTTTGTATTAATGAGTTATGTTTTCATGGAAATTAAAGATTTAATTCCTATTTTATAAAATCATAACTAAGTTTATATTTACATGCAAATCTTTAAATAACTAATGCTTAAATTTATTATTTGATTATAACTATAATGAAATTTTCTATTTGGTTTATTTTATTTTCACAATGATATTTTAACTGTTTGATTTTGTCTTACATAACTATTAATTAAACACATCTTCTAATCACTACAAAATCCACACTACAGTACTCTTAAGATATTTTATTTGTTATTAACTACATACTTAAACTAATTCTACATATTTTACTTTGTGAGTATTATCTGTTTTAACCAATGGTATTAAACAAACAGAAAAACGACAACAACAATGAACGACTTTAAAACTGCTAAATTCAAAATAATGTATATCTTGTTGCTCTCCTTATAGTTGAAGCAGATATTTTATTTTTCATTCATTGAATTTTTGCACTTCACGAAGTTCAGAGTTGTAACTGATTGTCACTTCTTTCTGGTAAAAAAAACCTAAAGTATAACTACATTTTGTTATGAAGTTTTGTTACATACAACTACTACATTTTAAGGGAATTAGTATTTTAATTTAGATTTAAGTCACTCTTTCAATCAAAAAAGCATGCCTGATTTACCATAAGCCAGTTTTTAATTCCTTAAGCTAATATAAATTTAAAAAAAAGTATTTTTCCTGGCCAAAATAAAATAACAAACTAATAAAGCTAAAATGAATAAAACATCAGTTAACTCAAAAAATATCTGAATGAAAAAAAAATTTAGGAATTAGAAATAGTTTCAAATTAGTCTGAATTTTTCAAAAAAAGTTCAAACAAACATATGTCAGCATGATTTTTTCATAAAAATTTACTTTGCCAAATTATTTTAACTTTTAAAATAGCATTAAAGGTATCATGATTAATTTGAGTGTGTGAAAATTTTGTTTTTAAACAATTGTTCAAAATATAGATTTAAGTGTTTGCTAACAACAGATCCTAGTGAAACAGGTTTACTGGAATGTAAATAAAAACAAATTATACAGTATTCTTCCTTTATTGTACCAACATATGTTTATGTGTGTTAACGAATCAACGAACTTCAACTGGCTTCTGTAAAAAAAATAAATACTGTAATGAAAGAATAGAAGCTAAAGTAGGTGTATAAATATTTTTATTAAAATTAAAATATATAATTATATAAATATACATTATGTGAATGTGTATGTTCATGTGAAAGGTGAATGAAAAATATGGAAGGTGAGAAAGCCAAAGCTAAAAAGTATGTAGCAGTATAATTTAAGCAACATTATCATAAAAAAATAATTTAGATATAAATAAAAATTAATACTTTTTAAAAAAGGTTTTAGACATAAATGTATTAAGAGACTTAACACAAATACCAAAAATAGACTACTTTTTGCAAAAAAAAAAAAATATGCTTAGCAACACTGTATTTCTAAGAAAAGTTCAACTAGGCAAAGTGTGTGGTAACCATAAACCATAGTAAAACCTAAAACTGGTTATTAAGAGGGTTGCAACTTTTTAGAGCAAAAATCTTTGTTGACAGGGTTGCCACTCGTTTTTTCAAATTTTCTTCCAGGTTTTTAAAGTACACGTTTTTGGGTCTGATTTTAGTTTTAAGCTAATTTCTATATAAGAAACTGTGTTTAATAGTATAAAAACATTGAAAATATTTTATTAAGTTACTTTAAATGTGTTTCTTAATCAAAAAAGTTTTGATGATGACAAAAAAATATTATTTATATGATAGAAATTTTACTACTGAAAATGTTAAAATTATTTAAAATTCCAGGTTTTTCTAGGTTTTTTTTTACCAAAATTCCAGGTTTTTTCAAAATATCTCAAAATCCAGATTTTTCCAGGTTATTTTTGCCTAAATTGTCAAGTTCCAGGTTTTTCCAGGTTTCCAGGTAAAATGGCAACCCTGTTGTTGAGAGTTAAAAAAATATCTATCTTAGATTACATTTACTAGTCTAGTAATCCTGTTTTATGAAAAAAAAATATCAGAAAACAAATTAAAAATTATAAAATAAACAGTTATCTTTTTTTTTTGTTTAAAACAAACAAAACAAGTAGAAAATAAAAATTATTAAAAAAAAAGGAAATTTTCAAATCATAAAATTAATTAATTTAAGAAACTAGAAATTTATTAAAAAGCATAACTAATTAGCTTAAGATTTACAAAAGACACCCAAAATAATATAAGCTAGGCTGAGATTTTAAAAAACCCTTAATAAAATTTAAACTAGCCTCAGTGTGTGGCATTTCTATGTTATTTTAAGCCTATAGTTTTTACAGATTTAGTGTTATTAATCAATTATTGTTTTATAAATATAACATTAGTTTATTTAAATTATTTAAAACATGAAATTGTTGCTTAATTTATTCATTTACTCAAAGGGTTGCCACTCTTTGAGTCAAAAAATCTTCCTTGAGTAACCTTAAACTTCCTTGAGTATTTTTAAAATACTTAATTTTTTTTTTTAAACCATAAATTAAAAAATTACAATGTTAGTTCTAAGAATATTAAAAAAGTAACCGCAAGGCTAAAATTGACTAAATAAGCATTTAAAGATAAATAAAATTATTTTATTGGAACAAAATATTGAAACTGGATTAACTAAATCTCATTCTAGAAGTAGAAAAAATTTTCCCTGAGATTTTTTTTTTACATTAAAATTTTCCTAAAATTTTTAGAAATAACTAAAACTGCCCTGAGTTTCCCTAAGTAAAAAAAAAACTCAAAATTCCCTGAGATTTTCTACAGCTTGAGAACTCCTTGAGTTCCCTGAGTGCGTGGCAACCCTGTTACTACTACCATGCATCTATTTAAAAGGAACTGTTATTATATTTCAATTATTTTTATCTTAATTAATGTATTTCTTATTCAAAATAAGTTATTTACTTTTCCTGTAAATAAAAAAAAACTAGCTTTAAACTTTAATTATTACTAAACTAATAACATCATTATCATATGAATATCCTTAGAGGAATAGTTGTTTAGTGTAAAAATTAGGTTGTATTAATGATTTTAATTTTAAAAAGGGAACTTCCTTCATTAAGCAAAATAATGTAATTTTCTAGTATTTATAATAAGTAGGAAAATATTAACATTTTCAATTTGGTCCTTTAATCATGATAGTAGCTGCATGACAGGTTCCTCAACATCAGTCAATGTACTTGACTAGACTTTTGAGAATTTCCATTTTTCCAGCTGCAGATTTAATTCTGGTTTATATAAAGAATTATACGTGAGGTTTAATACCAAAATAGAACATCATAGTAAAATGGTCAATAAACTAAATATTAAATTGCCCCAAAACATTTATTAGCAGTAGTATTTTTCTTCAATTTCAAAAGCTTTCAAAAATTTTAATTTAGTAACATAGTTTTCTATTAAATTAAACTCAAAAAATTAAAACACGCTTAACTTAAAAAAAGAAACTAAAAAATATATAAAACTTAAGACCACATATAATTAAAGGTTTACAATAAAGTGCTAAGTATTTTACAATATAATGAAGTTTTTATATAAACAGTAACATATATTAACTTTTAACACAAATATTAAAGATAAGTTTAAAGTTTTAAGGCTTAAACAAAATCAACTCATAAAATAAAAATAAAAAGTGAATTGAAAAGTACATGTCTCTTAACATTAGACAAATGTTTTGTTTGTACCTTGTCTTATTCCACTTTTAAAAACATTACATACAGACTAATCTTTATCAGATTTACTTGATACTGTTATACTGTTCTAAATGTTACAGGATCGCTACTTTTTTGTACTTTTATTTTTATGTAACCTTGGACCATAATAGTACTTTATATTCAAAGTATTACTTTTAATTAGCATTAATTTATAATATAAATTCTAATACCAATAGAATCATATGCTACTCTGAAATTTTACTATCAGCTTTATACTTATTATACAACACGGCAGTCGTTTAACTAGTTTCCTGGAGTCTGTGCGACCCCTGAAATTGTTCAGAATATGGGAAAAAAAAAGCTTAGACTACTCACAAAAAAGTTGTTTAACTAAAAAAATGTCATGTGCTATATATTAGAGAAACGTTTTTGCTAAACTTTAACAATTGAATGTTGAACTTATAAAATGTAAATATCATAATTTTTATATATTTGATAGTACTCTGTAAGGAGTTAGCTAAAAAATTAAAAATTAATTTTTATGCCATACTAAACCTATACTTTGTTAAAATCTAATAGTTAAAATAATATTGACCAAATTGTACAAAAATATCAAGTGAAAACAGTAATATAAATAAATATATGGTAAATATTCTATTTTAGTCCCAGACAAGACATTAACAGTATTTGTGGTGTGCAGCTTGGTAACCAATTTTTCTTTACTCCAATTCCTTAGTTAGACCAAACTTTTTTAGCATTTTGGTTTGTGTTGTTTACAAGATCGTAATTGTAAACTTTATTAGAACTTTACTTTATAGTTGTTCAATGTTTTTTTTTAAACTATGTAACAAATTTTAAAATTAAAAAAAAATCCATTTAAATAAAAAAAATTCTAATTATATAGCAATTTAAATTTTAGTTACATTAAAACAAGTTACCGTACTTCCTGCATCTATTTTGATTAGTAATAATTTTATAAAGTTATTATATTTGACACTATTATTTATCATTAAAGTTTTTATTTATCTAGTTTACTAAATGCTGACCATGTAGTTCAATTACTTGACCATGATATTAATATAGCAGAGTCGGAATAAAAGCTAAAGTTTCGATAGAAAATCACTAAAACTCCTGGCAAAAATAGAACTTGAAACAATTTTTACATGTAAAATATCAAAATTTCGCTTAGATAAAAAGTGTGTTGAGATTCCAGTGTTGTATAATTAGAATAAAGCTGATCGTCGAATGTAAGATTAGAATAAACTGTCCTAATTTTATGAACAACAACATAAAAGACTTTGATGACCTTTTTATTTGCAAATGGAAGCTATTTAAATTATTCAACCAAATTAATGCTAATTAAAAGTAATATTTTGAATATAAAGTACTATTATGGTCCGAGGTTACATAAAAAAAAGTACAAAATAATATTGTTCCGGTGACATTCAGACCAGACAGTATAAAGTAAATCTGATAAAGATGAGAACACAAACACAACATTTATCTAATGTTAAGAGACATGTACTTTTTAATTTACTTTTTACTCTTTTATGTTTAGATTTTGTTTAAGCCTTCAAACTATAATATCTATTTATTACTTAATACTTGTGTTCAGGGGCGTCGCGTGGGGTGTTGCACTGCCGCAACTGCACCACTTGGAAATTTTGTAAGGAAAAAATTAAGTATCTATAATATTTTCGTTATTTTTTAGAACGAAATCTCTTTTCAAAACTCCAATTTAAAAAACGACCATTTTGCCCACTTCACTGCCGCAAACTCTTAGCTGACTGCCGCAAATGAACTCAAAAAAGCAAAATTTCTTCAAGAATTACCGCAAAATCAATATCTTGCGGTAAGTAAGCTAAGTTGAAAATTCCCTAAAACAGGACATGCTTAAGTATCATCTACAAGCTATTGTAAACATAAAATAAAAACAAAGCTAAGCTACTGCAAAGGATTAAACTTGACTTTATGTACTCACATGATTTTTTAAATTTAAACTTGTCATAAATTAAATATTTTGAAAAAAAAAAAAAAGAAACTTAAATCACCAAAGTCTAAGAAATTCGATTTTTTATTTTAATCTGCATACATAAACTTAACTATAACTGATTATTGTAATCATAAAGTTAATAAAATATTTAATTAAATAATATTTAAATGTAAAATTTGAGTTCTGAAAAAAAATGTTAAGCAGTTTATTATAAACTTCTAGTTTACTCTTACAGAAAAATAATTTAGATTTATATTAAATAAAAATTATTATTATTTAAACAGTCACATATTTAAATAAAGTAAATAGCCTTAACTTAAAATATTGGTCTGACCCCCCAAGAAACTTTGATTACTTTGAGTAGTTTAACATTTTAGTCTACTTTATATGACTTTTGGTTTAATTTTTTCATAAACAAAGCAAAAATTTTAGATAAAATTGCCTCATAATCAGGATAACTTAGAAATGTTAAAAAACTCAAGATGACCCAAGATAAATTAAAACTGACCAAATTAGAAAATATTCAGGCTGACTAAAGCAGTTTTAGTTTTTTACTCTGAAAATAACAAGTTTATTTAAAGTTAAAATATAAGTGTTTTACCCCTATGGCCACATGAAAACTAACTAACAATTTTTTACTGTTATAATGGTTACATATTTATTAATTATCTTTAAATTTCTTGAAAAGTTCAACAGCCTCACCAACTAAACTTTAAAAAGTTGAGCTCCTGAGAAAAATACTGTCATCAAAATGAAAAACAAATAAAATTTGAATACATAAAAGATACCCTTAAAAAAATATTGAATTTTAAACCTCCAACAAAAAAACATTAAGTTTAGAAAAAAAGTTAATAAAAATCTTTAAGTTTGTTGAAAAAAATTGTGCAAAATAGTGAGGGGTAAGGGGGGGATGTATAGGCACTTTTTTACATGTTGTTCTTATTCTAAGTTTTTCAGAAAGCTAATAGTTACTCTTTAATAAACTTGAAACTTCCAATTAAACTTTTAGATACAACCGGTCAGACTAGAGATTACATTGATTTATTATACAAGGAGCAAACTAAAACAGCAAAAAAATACAATTTTACTGAAAACCTATATTCTCCATCATTTTTAAAGCAATTTTTATCAAACTTTTTCATCCTAATCTTTATGAAATTTTATACTTTTGTTGAAGAGAAGTGTTAAATTTTTAACTATCAATATATATTTTTATATATACAAAAAATATTACTTTTGTTATAACTTTTTTTTCTTAGTGTTTTAAATATCTATTTTAGCAAATTGTTTTATTTTATAAAAGAAACATCTATAGATTTTGAGGCCAACTTATAAAAAAAGATATGGTTTTAGTGATTTGATCTATTTGTTGTTTGAGTTTATATTATATTAATAAGGACTCTTTTGTATCTCTGACTGTGAATTCCCATATCTCAAAAATTAATATGATTTTTTATATGGATAAAAAATTCCTTGCAGTTAAATTAAAACTGTATAAAATAAGTTCAGTAAAATAATTCTAAAGTATATGTTAAGGGCATAAAAGGGGGGTAAAACACTTTTTTTTTAAACGATGTTTTAGTTTGTGCCTCCTGTAAGGAACCTTTTGTTGCCTTCGACTTTGATCGGCTATATCTAAAAAAGTATTTTGAATTTTTAAAATCTGTAAAAAGCATTTTGTAGCTTAGTAAAACTTCATAAAATAAGATCAAATTGTGAAGAAAGTGTTTCATCCTCCCAATGCCCTTAAAAGCAAAGCTTATCTTCAGGTGTAGCAAAAGTTCAGTTGTTTTCAAACTTGATAGTAAAAATATATTAAAAAAAAAATATCTTCATGTCCTTAAAGTTATTGATAAAATGAAACTCTTTGTTTTTAAAATTATTTTAATCTTTTTTTTAGCTATATTCAGGATTGCCACACACTCAGGGTACTCAGTGAAACTTAATGATATTTTAAGTTCTAAAAAATCTCAGGGAAACTCAGGGTATTTTGATTTTTTCTCAAAAACACATGGTGACTCAGGGCATTTTAAGGTCACTCAGGACAGTTTCTTTTGACTCAAAGAGTGGCAACCTTGCTTTTATTTAAATTTTTTTTAATATTGAAATTATTTATTAGTTTACTCTGTATAGTTAGAGCAGTTTAAGAATTTCACAGTTATTGTTGGCAAAATATTTTACTGTTAATAAATCCTGTTTTCCTTTAGAACTTATAGAAACAGTGAAGAAGTGTTATCCTGTAGTTGAATGTAAACAGTTAGAAAGAGAACTGAAAACATTTTATTCACATGCATCAGGATGATTTAGTGAAAATACTGTTATATCTTGAAGAACATAACCTGACTAAAATATTTAACAAAACTACAAAGTTTCTTAGAACTTTGATAACTATTCCCATGAATAGTGTAAACGCTGAAAGAACATTTTCATCTTTGAAAAGGATAAAAACATTTTTGAGAAACACCATGGGTCAGTCAAGATTAAATTCTTTGAGTGTAATTTCGATTGGTAGGGACTTACTTAAAAACTGTACTAGTTTCAAAGAAGAGGTGATGGAGAAATTTATCAGCCAAAAGGAGAGAAGAATGAATTTTAGTTACAAAGGTGAAAAGTAAGAGTCTAAATATTTATGTTTGCAAAGTTAGACTTTAGATTTATTTTTTTAGGTAGACATTCAGTAGTAACTAATTTCTGTACTAAGCAAGTTTAGTTTTTCTTTAAAAAGTTGTAATTTGTACATAAATTTTTCTTTGTTTGTAGACTTTTTAATTTACTTGCCAAGCTTCATTATGCATTCCTTTTTTCGTTTAGTTAAAAATAAGTAAAAATATTATTTTTAGTTTGGTATTTAATCCAATATTTTTCAAGTAAAGTTGAAGCTAAAATGAAATATTATTATAGTTGCTTTGTTTTTTATTATAATATAAGTTTCTTATATCTAAATTGTAAGCTACTTTTAGTTTTAACTTTAGAGCCTTTGTAAAACTAAATATTATTTAGTTTGCTTGTTTTACTTTTGATTTTTTTACTTATTTGAACTTTTTTTTTAATCATAAATGAATTTTAAATTTCTTTACTTTGTAATGTAAGTTGTTCTTTAAAAAGGTTTCAATTTCTACACAACATTTTATTAGTTTGTAGACTTTTTAATTTACTTGCCAAGTATAATTAGACTTTTTTATTATTAAATATTAGTAAAACAATTATTAATAGTTTGATATTTAATTAATCCAATATTTTTAAACTAAAGTTGAGGCTAAAAAAATATTATTGCAGTTGCTGTATTTTCTTATTATAATATTAATCTGTTTAATCTAAATTGTAAGTTAGAGACTTCGTAAAATTTGATATTTACGAGCTTGCTTATTTTACTTTTGTGTTTTTAACTTAGTAGTCAAGCTGTTTTTTTTAAACATAAAAATTTTAATTAGTTATAAGTTGATACTCGTTTATTTTTTTTATTATTCATCAGTAAATAAGCAATTATTTTCTACTGAGTTTTAAATAAATTTTACTTAAAATAAACTTGCAGTTTGTACATAACATTTTTTTGTTTGTTTGTAGACTTTTTAATGTTCTTGCCAAGTCTAATAAGACATTTTTTTTTGTTAAGTTAAATATTAGTAGAATAACCATTCTTAGTATGATGTTTAATCAAATATTTTTAAAAATTAAGTTGAGGCAAAAGAAAAACTATTAAAGTTGCTGTGTTTTTCAATATAATAAAAATTTGTTTTGTCCAATTTTTTTTCTACTGTTAGTTTAAATTTTAAAACCTTCTTAAAAATTAATACTCATAAGTAAGCTAACATTTTTTGAGTCTTGTAAATTACTTGAAATAATTTTTTTTCTTATATTCTTATATTTACTTAAAATTTCAAAGTATTTACCTTTTTTTTTAAAGTTATTTTCTTACATAATTTTTTTTTGAAAAAATAAATGTTTTATTTCTAAACAAAATTTCCCAGGTTACATTAGCAATTTAATGTAATTGTTGTAGAAAAAAGTCTTTATTTAAGATAAAAAAAGAGTTTGAAAATAGTGGATTTTTTTTATAAATTCTGCACCACCTAAAAAAAATACCACGCGACGCCACTAATTGTGTTAAAAGTTTTTATATGTTACTGTTTATATAAATTTTTTATTATGTTGTAAAATACTTGGTATTCTATCGTAAACATTTTAATTATATATGGTCTTAAATTTTATACGTCTTTTAGAATTTCTGTTAAGTATTGCGTGTTTTTATTCTTTCATTTTAAATCAATATAAATTAATTCATATAACTTATAAATTTTTAAAAATTTTAAGTTAAAAAAGGCTACTGCTTTTGAATTTTTGGGCAGGATAACATTTTAAAATAGTTTTTTTTTTAAGTTTTTGATTACTTCAGATTTTCACTTAATGCTAAAAAAATTACTTTTACAAAATAGAAAATATAAAAAATTTAGTAGTTTTTGTGTAGGGTAAAGATTAATTAGATTTTTTAAAACTATCATGCTAGGTATAAATTTTTTTAAATCTAGTCACAGTACTTTTCTGTTTTATTAACAATCTTTTTAAACACTCATGCATGATTAGTAGTATTTTATTAACTTGTTCTTATTATATAAAAGAAGAAAGCATTTTATTAAACCAGTTGTAGATAAGAGAGCTAAAAGTAACATCTTAGGGTGACAAACTAAAAGAACTTTTATAAAAAACATGTTATAACAATTTTTGATTATTCCGAGTTTCAACTAAAGTTAAACTGATGTAGTTTTATTTTTACAATAATAAAAAAATGATTTTTTTATAAAGTTGTATAATTTACAAGCTAAATTGCTTTTTTTGAATTTATATCAGATAATTAAAAATGATTTAGCTTTCTTGAGTTTAAGGCTTCATGGGATACCTCTAAATACCATGTTATATAGTTGTTGTTAAACTTTGTCTTAAATAGAAATATTTCTCAATTTACTGAAATTTAAAGACATTATTCAGATAAAGATGTGCAAACTAATATTTTTATTTATTATCAGGTTTCGGTGGCAAAAAATTACAAGTTTTTAAGTATAATAAATAATAAACTTTTTTTTATTGTATTATACTTGAAAAGGTCGCAATTGTTTGCTACAAAAACCTGGTAAGTGATAAAAAACTTAATTTGCACATCTTTATTTTAATCTCATGTTAGTAATAAAAACTACTTGTTTAAAAACTTTTACTTGTCTTCCAAATGTAGTGTTCTTTTTGTGTTTTTTTATGATTGTTTTCAGTATTCAAACTTACAAATAAAATATTGACTTAAAAAAAAAAAATTTAAATTTCCTTAATATAATAATTAGTCTTTACTAATAAAAATATTAGGCAGACATTTTTTCTATAAATATTGATAACTTCAATGCAATATGATAAAGAAGTCTATAAAATACTAAGTATTGTTTATATGTTTTTATGTTATCTAATAATTGGAACAAATTAAGATATCAAATCAGATATATTTTTGGAACAAAACATCATGATAGCAAAATACTTTCTATTATAATAGTTGTAGGTAAGAGAGCTAAAAGTTACAGCTTAGGACATAAAGCTGAAACATGTTTTGAAAAACTAAAAAACTGTTAACAATACAACCAATTATTTTGATCAACCTAGGTATAAACTTTATGGTTGTGTACGTATGTTAAGATAAGACCATTTAGTAGGACCAATTTAGCTTTAATAACTTGTGGTATTGTTTTGTAAATAAGAAAATAATATAATTTTAAATATGACTGTTTTAGTAGTTTTTAATTTTAGAACAACAAAGTAAAAAAATTGAAGTCAAATACAAAAAGTCAATTTAAATCAATTTATAGTTATTTTTTAATACTTTTTCTATTAGTGGTTATAAAACTTAAAAGAATAAAGAAACTTTGTTATCTTTGTGAGGGAAATTAATTCAGTGTAACTGTTTAGTAAATTTAAATAAAAAAAATTATCTTGTACTACTATCTATTGATTATAATTTATATTATAATTGTTGGTAGGGTTTTTTAAAACTTAAGTTAGTTTCATTTATTTTCAAAAACCAATAAAATAATTTTTCTACTTAAAGTTGTTCTTTCAAAGGGATTTTTTTTGAGTTTAGTGTTAAACTTATACAGCTTTTGCTTATATTTTTTTTTTATCAAAATTATCATAAAAATAGGATTTTTATTCAAGTTTACCTTAAATATAGCTTAATAATACTGGTTTCCGGGAGTCTACCATTAAAAAAAGTCTAAAATTGGATTCACTAAATACATTTTTCACTCAAAAACTGCAATTATTATTAAATAGCTATTTGGTGTAATTTAATAAATTTTTGAACAGTGAATATTTAAATAACAACAGGATACATAAGTTTAATGTCATTAAGATAAAATTAAATGTAGTTGGTAGAGCTTCAAGCAACAACATTGAAATAGGATTTAAAGTTAGTTACTCAGAATAACTTAATGCTTTTTTTTATCTTACAGTAACTAAGGTCAGTTTTTTTATATCCAGGATGACTTATGCCAGTATAGTAGTTCTAAAATAATTCAAGGTTATTTTAAGAATTTAAAAAAATGCTAGTCCTTTTTTTTTCTAAATGATGAATGAGATATTGTTGTTTTATATTCAAAAGTATAATAATTTTAAGAATAACTAGCTCAAAAACTTAACTTTGATTGCTATTTAAAAGGTTTTTGATTAGAAAATCTTAGAATTATGTAAAGGACTTGAAAAATAAAGGCAGACTCAGAACAATAAAAAGTCACTTAGGACAAACTTAAGCAAGGTCCACACACTCTTGTTACTCAGGACAGTTATAACTTTTCAGAATACTTAGGACTGCACAGTTTAAGTCAGGCTCTTTGAAAAATTTTTAAAATTCCGGATGAGTTAGGTCAGTTTGATTGTATTATAAAAACTCAAAATATTTTAATAGTTTTTTGAGAACATCAAGCTAGTTTATTATATCTTAAATAAGATTTAGTTTTTTTAAGTTTCAATATTTTGATATTATTTTCAATTGTGTTCAAAAAAATTTAGCAAGTTTTTGAAACTAGTTTAAATTCAAAGTTTATTGTAAAGTCATAATAAAATACTTCTTAAGCATAGAGTTTTTTTTTATGATTTTATTTGGTTTTTGAGTTTGAGTTCATAATTCATAAAACAACTCAACTAAGGCCAAATTTTATAAAATATTGACACTTAGTAAAAACAAAATTATAGCCGTTTATACACATATTATTAAGAAAATTAAAAAAATAAAATTTTATTATAATTTTTTATAACTCAAATTTATAAAAAAAAAAAAATTTCTAAGGGGCCCTACTCAAAAAACAAAACCCCAATCCAATGGAATTCTTTTGGTTTTTAGACAAAGGACCGTTTTCTAGAATAAAAAAAAATTTTAATTAGCTATTAATATAAGGAAAATAATTAGATCCAAGATCCAAAATTTGGACATAAAAAATTATTTAAGCTAGCTTCACACTCCTTATTAAACTAACAATAGAAGAAAGGAAATATTCTCAACAGGTAAATGACTTAATAAAAGCATTAAAAAGCATATAGATTTAGATATAAAAAAGCTAAATTTTTTTACAAACAAAAGTTAATAACATTGAAAAGTTGAAAGTTTAGTCTAAATTAACTCGATAGTATTTATTGTTAATTTTTATAATTACAAAATATACGTGAAATTTAAATAAAAAAACATTCTAACTAAAAGCATAAAAAAGTGTTTGCAATTTTTTTTTTCTAAATCTTTTGAAAATCTAAAAAATACTTAAGTCGTAGTTTTGAATAGTTTACCACTTTAATAAATACGATTGCTATATTAATATTTTATTTAGAAAATAATATTTAGTTAAGTACGAAAGGTCCGCACATAGTTCATTAATGTTCGCCGGAACTTTTACTGGTTTTAATTGATGTTTTTTTTTGTTTTTTACCAGGTCCAAATATTCAGAAAGTGCTTTTAAAAGGAGTAAAGATATCGATAAGGTGCGCTACGCACTTTAAGAATTACGCATTTGATTAAGGTACGCATTAAATTTATATAACATCTAAATCCAAAAAATTCAAGCACGTTTTTCTATTATATTAAAAAATATTTTAACAAATTCTACAACACTAAACATTACTGTTTAAAGGTGTTATGTAGGACGAAGACAACATGATTTATAGAGAAAAAAAAAATTTAATCTCTTGTAATACAATAAAACAGTGTTTGCCTTTTTAACTGCATGTAGAAGTTTGTTGTATCTTTAATTCAAATACTGCATGTTTAAAATTAAAAGTTATTATAAAAACTTAATAAAATAAAATTACTAAAACTTTCGTGAAACTTGTCTATATAAAAACTTTTGTAAGCAAATTTAACTTATATTTCGCTAAACTAAAATAGTGAATATCAAAAGAAAAAATACCGGATATCGAAACGATAAAAAAAAAAGTTCTTACGGACCTTTTGTACTTGAATATCATAATTTCTTCTGAAAAACTTCAACATAAGTATTACAGGTGTTTAAGATCAGCTTTGAATCATAAATACTAGTGTAAAATGCTATATTTCATTAGTATATTAATGCTACCTTACTGGTTTGATGTTTTTAGTTTTACAATTTCTTCCTTGCTAAATAAAAAAAGGAAACAACTAGAATCGGATAAGTGATAAAACTTATAAAAAACCATTAGTGCTTATCCTGTAGTTTAGAAGCTTGTATTTTACATAAAATATGATTATTTTCAGAGAAACTTTTTCACATTAACTTTTTTTTTTTATATTGGCAGCGCTAATATTTACAATTGTTATCAAAATTAGTTTTAATATTTTACTTTATTTTTTTATAACTTTAATTTTTTTTTTATTACTGTTACCCCTAACCCTTACCCCCGGTCGCTAAATTATCAATATCACTTTTTTAATTATTTTTTTCTAGTTATTATTACTTTTTTTTATTTACTATCACTATTACCCCTAATCCTTGCCCTCGGTCTGTAGCTTTTTTTGATTATTAATTTTTATGTATTCACTTTTATTGTTTTATTTTAACAAAAATTTTTATTAGTTAACTTTTTACTTTTATTTTTAACTATCAATGTTACCCCTAATCCTTACCTTCGGTCGGTAGCTTTTTTTTCTTTCATTTTTAATTATTAGTTTTCATTTGATAATTTTTCTTGTTTTTTTTTTTGTAATAATTTTTGATGCTGTTATTTATAAATATAATTAGCCCTGCTAGTGTAAAAAACTGAATATAATGTAAAAAAGCTCCTCTGAAAATGATAAGCTTAATAAGTAGAATACGCACTCTTAAACTAAAGGATAACCCCATTAGTTACATTTTCTAATGTATTTAAGTATTTCTTTCCTAGATTTTTAAATTTGGAAGATAAAATACTTTTTATAATTTATATGTAGTATTTAGTTGAAAATGTGTTTAACCTTTATTTTGATTTAAAAAAGACATTCTGAATTAAATATTATCAAAATAATAAAAAGCTTCTATTTCTATTATTACAACCTGTAAAACTTGCAAACAGTAAAAACAAAGTTTTAAAATATTTTAAATAGTAGGCCACTAAGTCTTTAAAAAGAATTGAAGAATAAAATTTCTTATGTTTGATTTTACTAAGTAAATAAATAATTGTTTTCTTAAGACATCACAGAGTTTGAATTTAAAACACTCAGGACAGGGTAGCCAAAAACTTGGAAACCTGGAAAAACCTCGAGTATTTAGGCCAAATAACCCGGAAAAACCTGAATTTTCAACATTTTTTTCATGTTAAGCTAAAAAATTTTGATTTGACACAAAAAATCTATCAGATAGATTAATTTTTTTTGTGTTATTTAATATTTAATAATAATTTTTTTTATTAAAAAACACATTTGAAGTAGGTTTACAGTATCTTTTCAATGTTTTTACACTAACTAACACAGTTTTTAACCTTAAACTTAACTTTAAACTAAAAATAGAATCAAAAATGTCTAGTTTTTAAAACTTGGAGGAAATTTTGAAAACCTGGAGAAAATTTGCCAAAAACATTTTGCAACCCAGCTCAGGGTATATTATAGCAATTTGAATAGTTTTTACCTTCGGCGAATTTTTATTATTATAAACTTAAGAGGACTCAGGCCAGTTTGGTTTTAATAAAGCTCAAAGTAGTTTAAAAATATTTTTTTAAATGTCATCCCAGTTTTTTTATAGATTTTATATGAGGTTTTGTTTTTCCAGCTTTAAGATTATTTAGTTTTTTAACCAATTTTGTTCAAACACTAACCAACTTTCAAAAGTTATTTTAATATTTTTTTAAGTTTATTTAATTATGTTTTTACTTTAAAATGGCTCAGGATAGTTTTTTTAACTCAAAGAGTAGCAACATATGAAGTTCCTATTGAAAGTATATTCAGTTTTTTTAACGGTATTTTTATACTTTTATTTTAAAGTATTTGTTGTTTAAATTACAGAAGGTGCTTGTTTTTTTATTTTTCTGCTAAAGTTAAGTCGCTGGTTGGCTTTTTTTAAACCATAGATATAAAACCGCTTTTTATTTTTTTTTTACTTAACACTTTTTGGGATATGGACTATGAAGTATATTTAAGTAAATTTGAATTTTAAGAATTTGAATTATCTGAATTCAAATTTTGGTGACTCATGTAACCTGTAAAACTTAAATGGCTCGAGTTTTGGTGCCATAATCGAATGTTACACAAAAAACAAAATGTAATAATAATAAAATCAAAGCTGGGGTCTATTTGTGACGTTTTGTTATTTACACATGCCGTTTTTAGTAAATTAGTAAATTGTTTGCCGAAGAATTTAGTTCGTAGTACTTGCTTTTTATTTACTCACCTTTGTGTCATAAGTAATTTTAAAGTTTAAATAAGCTTGTTTTACAACATGATATTTTGTTTTATTGTTATCAACGTGTTTAATAAAGCTTAAATATTTAAAAAATAATTTATTTCACAGATTTAACGTAATTTAATAAACAAAGCATGGAAGAGTTTTTAAGAAGTTTAAAATTAAAAATAAAAATTAAAATGTTAAAACCTACCTTCAAAACTTGCCTTCATGATTATATTCAAAAGGAAAAAAACGACAGAAAAAAAGAAATTTCAGACGAAAAAGAAGAGTTGGTTGAGAAAGCTAAAAAACTTTTGAAGCATAACAATTTAAATTTTGAAAAAGATTTTCCTTCCGGTTTCAAATACAAGCTTGAACCTTTGAAAAACGATGACGCTGATTATAAGTTTCTCGAAAGTTCAATCAGATCAAGCGACAAACTTGAAAAGGATCTTCAGACTGCTTCTAACACCAACAGACCGGATGCAAACCCCAAATCAAACTCTTTGAAGATTTACCGGGTCGTTTCGACTGATCGCTTCTCAGAAGATTTGAACGCTTCTGATTGCTCGCAACTTCTTTTGCTGCACGGAACGCAAGCGCGAAACGTGGAAGGAATTTTGAAGACGGGGTTCGAGCCCTCGCGTGACGGAAGACACGGAGCCGGAGTGTACCTCACCGACAGCATTGATTACGCGCAGTTTTTCGGATACAGTTTCGCATTGGAAAATAAAAGTATCAAGTGTTTCAGTTACTTTTTTGTAAGCAAAATAAAACAGGCTGATGTAAAAGTATCATCGGGTGGTGTTGGACCTCATACTTACTACCATGGATATGTTGATGAAGAACCAACGATAAAGGTTTTCGACAGCACTTGCTACTTAACAAAAAATTTTGAATATACATCAATAGATAAATTTGATAGCAAAAACAACAGACTTTTACAAGGTACGTTTCAAATAAAAGACTTTTCAACTGAGATGATAGTGTTGGCACATCATGATTTAGTGACTCCTGTTTATCTTCTTCAAAAAGAAGAGCTATTCAATGTAAAACAAATTGCAGAACGTATTCTTTACAATAATTTACGTGTTAATATGTATCGGACGGAAAGTACTCCTTCTTTAAAACCTAGGATGATATTTACAAAAAACAATCATCCCAATAGAGTTAAAGATTTTACTTTAGAGTTATTAATGAAAGCATTTAAAACAGAAATAGATACAAATAATAAGGCAAAATCGAAATTTTTAAAGAAAATTTTTGATAAAAAGATTAATTCAATTATAAAACAACTTAAATTTAAACTTAATAGTCTCATAGAAGGAAAAGAAAATTTGCACGCAAAGTATAGAACAGAACTTTTGCAAAAGGAAAACGACGATTATAAATTAATTTCAAGTTCAGTCGCGGACAACGAAGCTGAAAACATGCCGAAAATTTTGCATTTGTTCAAAATTCACCCCGCTAAAAAAGCCGATGCAGCAGTTTTCAAAAACAAACACCTGTTGCTCTACGGCGTCGAATCGTTTCGTGTCGACGATGTTCTTACCAATGGCTTTCCTCAGCAGGGCGACGAACAGTTTCGTTATATTGAATCCTATGCTACTAACTATTTGGATATCGAAGTGCAAGACAATGTTAGTTACTGCGAAGTTGACAAAGCCGTGAAAAGGTTGTCGTTTGTATTTGTTGTGACGACTGAACCGACCTACGGAATACTCTGCCCGCATGAAGTAAGTGGGATGGAGGCAACGAAAGACAGTAGAGAAAGTTTAATTATAAAAGGTGCATTTACTGATAAAGACTTGAGGCTGGAGACAAATGCTTTGATCCCGGCATACTTGATCGTTTTCGAGTCGGTATGAATACGACGAAAGTGTCCTATTTCAATAGACGTTGCTTCTAAAATTCGTAAATAGTTTTTAAGTATCGCATTGAATAAATACTTTTTTTTATCTACATCGCGTATGTTTTAACTTAAAAATATTACCGTTTTTAATATACACACATCTTTTTTTCTAATTAAACACAGAATAATAATTAATTAATTACCCATTGAATCAAGGGTCAAGTCGCGGGCTAATTCTACTAAAAGAAGTTGTTTGCAGACAGCACTTTATAGGAAAAAATCTTTTCTGCGCGCCGCGTTTCGATTTTCACCTACATCATGCTTGTTTTAATAATCATTTTTTTAGTATTCAAGCTTGGTCAATAATATGTGTTTTTATTTTTTATCACTAACTACAAAGAAAATATGGTTTTTCAAATTTTCTGTTTGAAAATGGCAGAGTTGGTGTAAAATTGTAAGACTCTAGAAATTATAAAATTACTAAATATTATTAAGTGCTTTCATTTTTTTATTAACTGAATTAAGTAGTAAACTTTAATCATAAAATTTAAACTATATTATAGCAAAAGGCAATAGGCATGCTGTTAAATAAGTTGTAGTTAAATGAGTTATGAGTAACTCTTGAGATGTAATTTTTTTTAAACTAAAGATAGTTAAGTTTTCTAAAAGTAGTTACATCTGTGATTATAAAATAGATTTCAAACATGTTAAGAAAAGTTTTATAAACGGTACTCATAGATAAAATTCTAATATATTAAAATGTTTAGTACTGCAGAATTGAATTTCTTCTTTTATAGTTTATTTTGTAATTTTCTATTTTGAAACAAAAGAGCTTTTTATTTGTATTTTTATGGGTTCGGATCTTGCAACGTTCAGAGAGTTTTTAAGGTTTTCATTAAACCCCTTCGCCATTGGGCCACACACGAGTGAATGGTACGGTACAAAGTTTTGTTGAAATTTAAACTTATACTTTTATTTTTACTAGTTGAATGCCTTGACTTAATTTTAATAAAAAAGTAAATTTTGAAAAAATTAAATTTTCTATGCATATGGGATGAGCATTGGAAGTGAGTATTTAGTACTGAATCAGTCGAAAAATTTAAAATAATAGTAAAATTTAGATTGAAGTTATTATGCTGAAACAAAAGTAACTACTTTAATTAAAAAAAAAAGATTAAAATAAATTGCTTCAAGCTCGCGGGCGGAATTTCAAATTTCCAAAATCTTCACGCGCCACAAATTTAGATTTAGTGAAAGCTAAATATTTTTCTAGTTTTAGCTTTCGTCACGCTAGAGAAAGTTTCACTTTTTTTCACCTTATTATTTTAAATGACTATTAGCTACACATACGTTGCCTATTTAAAGTACAAATGTTTATCGGAATAAGTTTACACTGTACTTAAGAATAAAACTGACAATGTACTTAAGTCTTAATAAACTATGTACTTACTTAAACACTTAAGAAGTTAAACTTAAGATTTTTATTATTTTACTTACAACCTTAATCTCTTAAAACAAACAAACTTGAAAAACCATTACAAGTGACTTTTATACATTTTTTAAATTATGAACCGCTTTTTAATATCTTTAAAAATGTTGACTTTTATAAATAGTTTTTGTATCTCAAATAGTTTGCTTTCTTAAATAAATTAGTAATTAATTAACTAAATAAAATCGATACTTTATTTAATGTAGAAGTGCTAAAACGAATTCTTAACTAAAGCGTAGAATTGCGAGAGATGACTGTAAATCAATAAATGTTTTAATCCACATATTATAAGTACAAAGTAGCGTTTGTTTGTTATGTATTTTTCGAAACGAAACAAAAGTTTATAGATTAGATATTTAAAATTGTTAAGTCATACTAGCATATATACAAATATACTTTAAAAAAAAAAAGCTTTTATAAGTAAATTTACTTTAAAATAATTTTAAATAGGTTTAAATAAAAGTTTTAATTCTTTTTTTAACAGAATAAAAGTGTATGTTAACCCTAATTGATAAACATTGTCAAAAATTTTATTTCTTTTTTTTAACTCATACTTTGAAATTAACGTTAATAATTGATCAAAACAAAATATAGGTTTACTATTTTTAAACGAATTTTAGACATAAGAATAATAATTATTTTTTTAAGAGTTCGTTTTAGTGAAATAAATATTAGTCTAAATATATATCAACATCTAACTCAAATAACAATAACTTAATTACATAGCATGAGTTGGCAAATTACGGCTCGCGGGCAAATTGCGGCCCACGAAGGATAAATCTGCGGCCCAAGAGCACGTTTTTTATTTGAATTGAATGCGGCCCGCGAAAGAAAATTATGCGGCCCGCGAGCCGGTAATTTAGGCCCGCTGAGCAAAAATACATTTTAAGTCAATTTTTTCACGGTAGTTTGGTTTAACTTGATTAATTTCGTTTTAGTTCCTGTATAATATTTTAAAATAATCAAAAAACTTTTCTGTTTTAGCTTAAAAATGTTAAAATGACAGATTAAAATTCGACAAATATTTTCATTCTCAATTTCATAATAAGTTTCTTCTTACAACAGCAAGTTATTATCTGAAAAATGTAAAAAGTGCTTGGTTTTAGAAAGATTTTTATATAATACCGACTTTGTAAATAAACTAAATACTAACATTTTTAGTTTTGTTAAAAAGTGCTGCAAAATTTTTGATTAAAATGTTATTTCTTTTAAATTTAGGTATTTTGTTTAGCATGTAGTTTAAACATAAGTTTATTTTAAATATTTTATTACTATAAGTCAAGTTTTAGTGTGCACAAAATCATTTAAAATAACATAATAACAAGGAGTATAATAACAACATTTATTTTATTTTAGTTATTACACATTTTGATTTTTTGGAAGTTTTCTGTGCACTTTAAATTATTTCCTAGGCACATGAATGTACACAAACGCTCATTTTTTGAACTATTATTTTATTAAATACTTAATTAGATAAGAACTTTTTTCTATTACTATTGTTTATATATTTAATATCTTATAGTGTACAAACACGTTTAAAACAATAATTATGACATAAATTAAAAAAATGTTTTTTAAGTATACATTTTATTTTTTAAACAACATATTTTGGAAATTCAACATATTTCTATACTTGGCATACTAATATTTAAAGATATTTTTTTGCTAATAGATTTAGGGATGGTAAATTTATTAAGTTTCTATAGTCGTAGTGTACGACTCGATAACCAAAAGTTTTCTTTGTACACCAGGTCCTTAGATCAAACTTTTTGAGCGCTTTTTTTTGCTCATTAAACAATATATATAATTCAACGAAATAGTTTAAATTTAATAAAATAAACAAGTAAACGTTGCCACACATTCAGACTAAATCAGGCTAGTTTAAAGACGTTTCAAATATAATGCCAATTTAGGATTTTTTTTCAGTTTTTGGCTTGAATTGCTATTTTATTCTAAAATGTCCTTAGTTTTTAATCACTGACGCTGGCTTTTTGCTTTGAAGAGTGGCAAAGTAAATTTATGATGTATGTTTTGTTTAATTCACAGTGTAGGTTAGAACTGTTTTTAATGTTAAATTTTAAGTCTTGCAGCTGCTATCATTTAAAATGTTATTTATATTAATTTTATACAGACAAGTTTAAAGAATCAGTGTCTTAAAATCTTGAACTCTTAAAAAGCTTGGAGTTTGACAATCTATGCTAAAAAAATATGGAAAAACCTAGAATTTGAGAATTTTTGAAAATTTCTGGAGTCTTAAACAATTTTGACATGTAAAGTAATGAAACTTTGATATGACATAAAAAATCTATCATAGTATTTTTTTTGTTATCACCTTTTTTTATTGCTTTTTTTTTGTTGCTATACTATGCAAGACAGTTTTTTATCTTAAACTTTATTTTATATTAGAAATATACCCAAAAACTTGTACTTTCAAATAACCTGGAAAAATTATCTTAAAAACCTTTGGCAACCCTGGAAATGTTTACTTTCTTTATAAAGGTTAAAAATAGCACATATATTTTTGTTTGACATTCTTTATATTTATATAACACAAGAAAACATTTTTTTAGTAGGTAATAATAAATGTTTTAACTATAATTACTAACTATTTTACTTTTCTTATCTTTAACATTCCTTGTATGTAATCAGATTTGTATGGTTTCGAAGAATAATCTTCTTTTATTGTATGTAAAACCTAATACAGAAATTATCATAAGAATCATTGTAATGCACAGAAGTTATTTTCGCTACTTCATTAATTTCCTTAAGATTTTTTCTGAATAGTCTGTAGTTACTGAACATAATCATGTGCTTTGTTGCAACTGGCTTAAGCAATTTTTCTTTTTGTTTTCTCTGACTTACGTTTAAGTTTACATTTATTTCTTCTTTTTAAATGCAATATTTTTTTAGCAAAAAATTGCTATAATACTTGATAAAAAAAGTTGTTATACTTTATTAATGGCTAAATAAATGCTTATAATTCCGTTAAAAGTATTTAAGGATCTTAATTGTCTAATCAAGCTGAATTATGATAATTAATTTACTGTTAATAAACTTCGCTATTTCTTTATTTTGTTAACTTTACGTTAAAAAGATTTTCCAACAAACAGGCTAGTTTAAAAAAATTAAAAAAATCAAAAAAGGTTAGACCTCTTTAAGAAATTTCCAAAAACTTAGGTATGTGAAATCTTTATTTCAAACACTTTTAATAAATCTTCAAATTCTCAGAAAGGTTTTTATGACTGTAGTGTAGTTTGTTAATTATAATTTTTCTAGTTCATTTAAATTTAATTTACTTTTTTTTTATGATGATGTTTTAATTGAATATTTTAGCTTGATTAACAGCAATATTTTAGTATTTTCAATTTTTAATAAACTTAGGCTGGTTTGATATAACTCAGAAACTTTTCGCTTTCAAAGTGTCAACAGTGTAAAATACTAATAAGCTATTTTATCAAAGTGTTTTTAATAAGTTACGTTTAAAAATATTTTTTACTTTTTTTTACGATACAAATAGGTATTATTTATATATAGCTAAATAATTACTGAATTATTTTAAAATGTGCTAACTATTTAAAACGCATAAACTGTTTTCGAAAGTTTATTTTTGTTTTAAGTATGAAAAAGTGGTTCATAATATAAAAAATGTATAAAGTTACCTGTAAATATTTTTCAAGCCCGGTTTTTATAAAGAGTTAGGTTGTAAGTAAGATAACAAAAACTTTATGTTAACTCGATTAAGTGATTAAGGTAGAACAAAGTTTTTTAAGACTAAATTATATTAGTCAATGTAAATTTTGTTAAAAAAGTATTTATAATTAAGTAGGCATTTTTTAAGTAGCTAAGAGTAATTAAAAATAATAAACTGGAATTTTTTTTTTCAGTGTGACTAAATCTAAAAGAGAAATATTATTTTAAAGTCACTAAAACTAAAACTGCGGCCTGCGAAGAATTTTAAATCTTGAATTTTGGACGTCGAGCACCAACTGCTTGCCGACCCCTGATACATAGTATAATATTAATATTGAACGGAATATATTTTACTAATTGTAATTATAAGCATAGTTTATAAAAAAATTGTGATATTTATAATACAAAACGTCCATTAAACCTCCCTAAAGAGAGTAGTATTTTTACACTTTTTTGAATTTATATTTACTTTTTAATTACATCAAACTATATACCAATCTTAGTAGAGGTTTAAAATTAAGTATTGTTTTAGATATTAAAATTTATATTTCAACCTTTACTGCGGATAATAATACTAAAACTATTATATAAGTTAAAAATATATGTTCAACAATTACTTTATTCAGATTTAGAGTCATTTTTAAAACAACTTTGTGTTTAAAGACGTCTTTTTTAAAAGTTAATAAGTTTTACTAAAAATATTTAGCAAATTTCATAAAGAAACTAAGCAACAAGATTGTAGAAAATGTAAATTTTTGGTACTAAAAAGCAACAACGTCATTTCAATTTTAATGATAAAAATATTGTTTGCTTTTATTTTTTGGAAAAATGTTCATTATTTTACTAACAAATAAAAATAAAATTCTTCATAAACTTTAAAACAAAAAAACTCAACAAACTTTTAAAGCAATATTCTAATACTTGTTAATGATCAAGCTTCTTTCTAGCCCTGTCAAAGTACTTACACACATAAAAGTCCATTCATCTGTGGTTGTGTTGTAAATGAAGACGTAGTTATTTCCTGCATTTTTTATTTTGCAAAATTTGACAACTATTTTGTTTTTAATGCGAAACGTTTCCACCCCATACCAAATGGAATTTTTTTTGGAAACTATTTTATCGCAGTGAATTTGTTTGAAAAATTTTCAAATACTTCACAAGTTTGCAGTCTAAGTCCTTCAACTACATACAACTTATTAACCATTGCTACTGACCAGGGGCATCGCGTGGGGTAGAACGCTGGAGCTGTAGCTCCAGCTAAAATATTGAAAAGCTATGCTTTTTTTTTTTATTTTAGAATTTAATCCTTTAAACACGCTGTTTTAAATGCCCCTTGCTTCAGATGTATAACCCCAAACTACGTCAAAGTAACTGGTATACAGTCGAGGAATGTAGCTTTAAAATGAAATAAAAAAAATTATATTAGCTTAAAAAATAAGAATGTTATGTTATCATGAAGTTGTACAAAAATACAGCCAAATGTGTCATGAACGTCGTTAATTTCCCTGCTACATTAGTTTTTTTCAAAATTGTATATTTGATGTTTAAAATGTTTGTAAAGTTGGAGCTGTAAGCTCAATCTGTGTCAGCTGCATCTTAAATATTTACAAATTTTCAATACAAAAAACTTTGAAAAGTTTAATTCTGGAGCTGCATGAACTTTTAGCACCGTTTGAATTAAATCATGATCGTTGGCTATCATTTACAACAACGCGAGAACAATAAGACAAGTTAAACTTGAGCAAAAGAAACTCCAGGAGGAAATACTCAAGCAGTGGCAATTCGAACAGGAACAAATCGAGCAGGAGCAACTCGAGCAGGATAAACTTGAGCAGGAGCAACTCAAGCAAGGAAAACTCGAGCAGGAAAAACTCGAGCTGGAGCAACTCAAGCAGCAACAACTCTAGCAGGGGCTACTCGAAAAGAAAAACTCGAGCAGGTTCAATTCGAGCAGAGAAAACTCGAGCAGGAACAACTCGAGCAGGGAAAATTTAAGCAAGGACAATTCGAGCAGTGAAAACTTGAGCAGGAACAACTCGAGCAAGGAAAATTCGAGCAGGAAAAACTCGAGCAAGGAAAACTCGAGCAGGGACAACTCGAGCAGGAACAACTCGAGCAGGGACAATTCAAGCAAGGACAATTCGAGCAGGGAAAACTCGAGCAAGAAAAACTCAAGTAGGAAAAACTCAAGCAGGAACAACTCGAGCAGGAACAACTCGAGCTAGGTAAACTCGAGAAGGAAAAACTAGAGCAGAAAAAACTCGAGCACGGGCAACTCGAGCAGAACAACTTGAGCAGGTTCAATTTGAGCAGGATAAACTCAAATAAGAAAAACTCGAGCAGGATAAACTCGAGCAAGAACAACTCGAGCAGGGACAACTCAAACAAGGACAATTCGAGCAGGGAAAACTCGAGCAGGAGCAACTCGAGCAAGAAAAACTCGAGCAGGGGCAACTCGAGCAGGTTCAATTCGAGCTAGGAAAAACTCGAGCAGGTTTATTATTAATTATTACAGTTGTGTTATATTTTATTTATTTCTTAAACGTAAAACAATTCTATTTATTAAAAAATAACGTTATTACAGTAAATTTAAAGTTTACTTCCAAAGATATAAAATTAACTAGATATTTGAAAAAACATATGCTAGTTTTGTGCAAATTTTTTATACATATTTTTGAACGAGTTTTTGTCGACTAAAACAGGACATCGAGAAGAGTTAGTGACGTAACATGAAATTTCTAGAAATTTTCAAAATTGTTTGAAATTTATATTCGATTTCATTTTAGAGCGAGTGGTAGGAAAAAAATCGAAAACAGCATTATGAAGAGAGTGGAGTTTTCTGACGCATGGAAGCTAAAGGCAAGAACAAACATTTGCGCGCGAAGCGCGCTTTTGTACTTTTTTGAAGGGTGAAACCGAAAGTAAGCAGATCTTTCTAAGGCAGGAATTTAGATTGACGGGTTTAGATTTTTTTTAAATTGAAATACTATTTTTTCTAATAAAGTAATTCTGTTTTAATGCTTAGTTTAAACAGCAGTTTTCAAATACTCTTAGAAGTTTTTAAAAATTGCTGTTTTTAAATATCGAATATATTAACCCAAGCAAGGTTTAGATTTCTTTTAAGATGAAATGCTATTTTTTCTGATAAAGCAATTCTGTAAACATTAGTTTTTAAAACTTTGAAAAATTTTTAAGAGTATTTGAAAGTAAGTAAAAAAATTAAAAAAAATTAAATTTTTGTAATATTTTTACTTATAATATTTTTTATTTGCTTTATTCGGCTAGCACAAAAGCGCGCTCTGCGAAATTCGGCCCGCGAGCAACCATTGCCTGCCGACCCCTGAGCTAACTGCTTACAGATTACTAGTAAATAGTGAAAACTTATAATATTTATATTTTATAAGTTCAACATTCAATTGTTAGAGCTTAGCGAAAACCTTTCTCAGATTTATAGTATAAACTAATAGTGAACTAATAGTAAACTATATTGAAACTAATTTGGTTAAACAACTTTTTTTACAATAGTCTAAGTTTTTTTTCCCACATTCTTGAACAATTTCAGGGGTCGCACAGACTCCAGGAAAATAGTTAAAAGACTAATAAGTATAAAGCTGATGGTTGAATGTTAGAGTAGTATACATTTCTATTGGGATTTAAATTTATAAACACCAAAATACAAAGTTTTGAAGGCCTTTTTATTTGCAAATGGAAGCTACTTGAAATAATTTAACAAAATTAATGCTAATTAAAAGTAATACTTTAAATATAAAGTACTATTATGGTCCAAGTCTACATAAAAGGGTCCAAGGTTACAAGTACAAAAAGTATTGTTCCTGTGAAATTCAGACCAGACAGTACGAAGTAAATCTGATAAAGATTAGTCTGTATGTAATGTTTTTAAAAATGGAGTAAGACAAGGTACAAACAAAACATTTATCTAATGTTAAAAGACAAGTATTTGTTGATTTACTTTTTATTCTTTTGTGTTTGGATTTAGTTGAAGGCTTAAAAGTATAAAATTTACTTATTATTTAATACTTGTGTTAAAATTTTCTATATTATACTGTTTATTTAAAAGTAAAATATATTATAAAATACGTTACATTCTATTGTAAACATGTTAGTTGTATGTACTCTTCAATTTTATAATTTTTTTTTTTTTTTTAAGATTAGTGTGCTTTAATCCTTTTAGTTTAACCTAAAAGAAAATTAGTTTACTAAATGTTTTTTTTTATACAACTTTGAATATAAATGAAAACGGCTAATACTATTAAATGTTTTTGGGCAGGATAAAATTTTTAAATCTGTTGTTTAGAAGTTTTTTTCATTTCAGGTTATCACTTAATGCTGGAAAAAATGACTTTTACAAAATGAAACATACATAAATTAGTTACATCAGCAAATACAAGTATAATTCTTACAGAGATCTTTTACACAAATTAACCTAAAATATGAAAACCAACACCGTATTATCAGTTGTCAATTAATTATTGGAAATTATATAGCTTGTTTTGTAAGTTTAAAACCAATGTACAACTACTAAAAAAATTTGGATTATGTATAAATACTTAATAACTTTTTTTATTTTTATCTATTTAAATAAAAGTATTTTTATACCATATACTTAAATACAAAAGAAAACTAAAAATTAAATTTTTTTGATGTTGATAAGTAGGTTTTAATACATATTTCAAATTATTAAAAATATATTAAAAGAAATTACTATCATAATTTAAGAATCTTTTAAGTCTTGCTGTATGTATTTTTCCTTCAAAAACTAAATACTTTTAACATACTTAAAACTTACATTATGTAAAAATTTATATTTGATTGCTTGAATTCGCACTTATCGTTGAGTTTGCACATTTAGTTTTTTTTTCGAAAAGCGATATAAAGAGAGCAGCTAATGTTTTTGTTAAATTTAAGTTAAGCACCTAATCTAATAAAATAATAAAAACAATTTATTTTTTGGAAATTAAAGGTACTAATTAAATTTGATTTTGCTACTTAACTTAATTTACATTATAAATTTGTATTTTCGTTTTTGGACTGATTTACTAAGAGTATAAATTTTGTTTATCTTACTTTTTTAAAAAGTTAATGTAAGACAATTGACCTTTATATATTATTACTTAAAACTAAGCTACTTACAAAAATTTATTGTTCAAATAATTAATGTAATGTTACAAAATAGTATATACCTAACTTTAATTTTACACATTCCCGTTTTTAAGTTTAAAAGTACAGAAAGTTTTAATATTTTATGAAACTATATACATTCAACAATAACTATATTGCGTTTGTATGATTTATCAATTACTACTAATGAACGGTTATGTTTTAAATTAAATAATTTAAAAATATTTTACTAATATAATTAAGAAACATTCATACTTAACAAGCTTAGATTCAAAACTAATCTAAATTAACAAAATAACATTCAAAACTACCAAAATTTAACAAGTTTTTTTTTTGTTTGTTTGCGAAAAGCACGAATTTACGAAAAGAAATTACTAATTTAATTTTAACAAATCCAACGTTGCATGATCGCAATACATTTTTAAAACAATTTAGTTGAAAATATTTTCATTTATAATCAAATTTCATTTAATCTCGTTATGTCGATTCAGTTAACGTAAGCAAAGCAGAAAATTCAACAACAACTAGAAATAAATGCGATGAAAATTATGTTTCAAAATATGTCGCAAATTTAATAATGCGTGCTGACGTCATTAAGAATTACCTGCAAACTGTAAAACCTACCACATGTATTTAAAATAACTAACTTTAAACTTATTTATCTTCTTTGTCTGTATATGACCGCCAACATTCGTATTATTTTCAGTCTCGTAAGAGGCTCATTAAAATAAACAACTAGTGAACTAGTAAAAAGCGGGTAATGTAATTATGAGAATTATAAGAAAGACCTTACAAAGCTGAAAAAAAATAGCAAGAAAAAATTGATATTATTAAGAACGAAAATCTTCTTAAACACTTGAACTTATTTTTATAGTGACATTTTTATACTAAATAGTTAACTTAATTAATAAATTTAAGTAACTATAAATTTATCAAAAAGTATACCTAATTAGCCTAAGATTTACTAAAGAAACCCAGAACAATATGAGCTAGCCTGAGGTTTTTAAAAACCCGTTATAAAATTTAAACTAGCTTCAGTGTGTGGCAGGTTTCTAAGTTATTTTAAGCCTATAGTTTCTGCAGATTTAGAGATATTATTCCATTATGGATTAGTAAATATAACAATTACTTTATTTAAATTATTTAAAACTTGGAATTGTTGCTTAATTTATTCGTTTACTCAAATGGTTGCCACTCTTTAAGTCAAAATATCTTCCTTGAGTGACCAGAAACTTCCCTGAGTAACTTAAACTTCCCTGAGTATTTTTCAAATCCTTAATTTTTTTAAACTTATTTATTAAAAAATTACAATGTTAGTTCTAAGAATATTAAAAAACAAACGCAAGGCTAAAATTGTCTAAATAAGCATTTATAGATAAATAAAATTATTTAATTGGAACAAAATATTGAAACTGGATTAACTAAATCTCATTCTAGAGCTAGAAAAAATTTTCCCTGAGATTTTTTTTTAAACATTTAAATTTTCCAAAAATTTTTAGAAAAAACCAAAACTGCCCTGAGTTTCCCTAATTAAAAAAAAAGAATCAAAATTCCCTGAGTCTCCCTGAGATTTTCTACAACTTGAAAATTCCTTGAGTTTCCCGAGTGTGTGGCAACCCTGTTACTACTACCATGCATCTATTTAAAAGAAACTATTATTATGTTATATTTTTTTTTATCTTATTTAATTTATTTTTTATTCAAGATAAGTTCTTAACTTTTTCTGTAAATAAAAATACTAGCTTTAAACTTTAATAATTACTAAACTAATAACATCATTATCATATGAATATCCTTAGAGGAATAATTGTTTAGTGTAAAAATTAGGTTGTATTAATGATTTTAATTTAAAAAAGGAAACTTTCTTTATAAAGCAAAATACTGTAATCTTCTAGTATTTATGATAAGTAGGAAAATATTAACATTTTCAATTTGGTCATTTAATCATGATAGTAGCTGCATGACAGCTTCTTCAACATCAGTCAATGTACGTGACTGTACTTTTGAGAATTTCCATTTTTCCAGCTGCAGATTCTAATTCTGGTTTATATAAAGAATTATATGTGAGGTTTAATACCAAAATAGAACATCTTAGTAAAATGGTCAATAAACTAAATGTTAAATTGCCCCAAAACATTTATTAGCAGTAGTATTTTTTATTTAGTTTCAAAAATGTTCAAAAGTTTTAATTTAATAACATAGTTTTCTATTAAATTAAACTCAAAGGATTAAAACACGCTAAACTTAAAAAAAAAAAACTAAAAAGTTATAATACTTTAGACCACAAATAATTAAAGGTTTACAATATAATTAAAATTTTATATAAACAGTAACATATAGAAACTTTTAACACAAGTATTAAATAATAATTAATTTTTTTATTTTCAAAGCTTAAACAAAATCCAGATATAAAAAAAAAGTGAATTAAAAAGTACATGTCTCTTAACATTAGATAATTGTTTTGCTTGTACCTTGCCTTACTCCATGTTACTACACAATAAATAAATACTAATCTTTATCAGATTTACTTTATACTGTCTGGTCTGAATGTCACAAGAACAATACTTTTTTGTACTTTTTTTATATAACCTTGGACCATAATAGTACTTTATATTCAAAATATTATCTTTGATTAGCACTAATATGGTTGAATTATTTTAAGTAGCTCCCGATTGCAAATAAAAAGACCATCAAAACTTTGTATGTTGGTGTTTTTAGATTTATTTTTAATAGAAATATATACTACTCTGACGTTCAACCATCATCTTTATACTAATTATACAACACGGGAGTCTTTTCAATAGTTTTCTGGAGTCAAAGCGACGCTTCAAATAAAAAAATGGGGAAAAAAACTTAGACTATTCACAAAAAAATTTGTTTAACCAAAATAATATCATATGCTATATATTATTGAAAGATTTTTGCTAAACTATAAAAATTAAATGTTGAATTTATAAAATGTAAATATTATAAATTTTTACTATTTACTAGTACTCTGTAAGGAGTTAGCTGAATGAAATTAAAAACTAAAATCTGTTTGCTATGCCATATACTTTGTTAGAATCTAAAAGTTGTTAAAAGAATTTAGACCAAATTGCTTAAATTTATCAAATGAAAACAATAATATAAAAAAATATGTGATAAATAATCTATTTTAGTCCTAGACAAGACATTAAACAGTATTTGTGGTGTGCAACTTGGTAATAAAATATTTTTACATCAATTCCTTGGCTAAACCAAAATTTTTTAGCATTTCTGTTTATGTTGTTCAAAAGATCGTTATTGTAAATTTTATTTTAACTTTACTTTTTAATTGTTCAATGTTTTTCTTTTAATTATGTAAATAATGAAAAAAAAATCTAACTAAATAAAATCTCTTTTATTTCGAATTATATGGCAATTGAAAGTTTGGTTACATTAAAACAAGATCCCGTACTTCTTTAATCTATTTTTATTAATAATAATTCTATTAAGTTGTTATTTTTGACACTATCATTTATTTTTAAAGTTTTTATTTCTCTAGTTTACTAAATGCTGACCATGTAGTTCAATTACTTTGTAATTTATTGATGATGCATCCTTGATGTTAGGTTATGAATATCAGGGTAAAGCTGTGTAGCTAATCATAATCAGCACATTAATAATTGACAAATCACTTATTATTATGCATAAAAGTTAATTGATGATGCAAGAACACAAACATTTGTTATCACTGGCTTGCAGCAACTTTTGTGTTGTTTGGACAAAGTTTGATTTTTTTATTTAAATTTTGGTATTAGTCCATTTGCAGCTTATCTGATATTTGGACTTGTTACTTGTTTTAACACAGTTTGATATTTGGATTTGAATATTGGTATCAGTCCATTTACAGCTTATCTGATTTGGATTTGTTACTTGTTTGGACACAGTTTATTATTTGGATTTGAACATTGGTATCAGTTTATTTACAGTTTATCTGATATTTAGGTTTGTTACTTGTTTTGATTTGACACAGTTTGATATTTGGGTTTGAATTTTGGTATCAGTCCATTTACAGCTTATTTGACTTGGATTTCTTACTTCTTTGGGCACAAACTCTATTATTGCTTTTGAACAGCTGAATTTCAACTCAGCAGTTAGTTCAAAATAGAACAACATTTTTAGCTGCCTAGTTGTTCAATTTTATTACGGGCTTATATTATTACATTGCTAGGTTTTTTTTATTTGACTTATTTGCTAATTTATACAATTTTGTTAGGACTGTGTTTATTTAAACTATTGTTTTATATTTAACTAATTTGCCAATTTTTTAGATTTGTACTTGTTATTGAATTTAAAGCTTAATAAGTTCATTATCTTACATTGACTCTATTTATTAAATTAAATTATCTTAGTCTCAAATTTTACTTAACATGGACCCTAACTATAAACCCCCATCTAGTCTAAATGTAGCTAAACTACTCCCTAGAAAACCTTCCCCACGATTTGGCTCGGACACTAATGTGTCCACCACTCCGGGGCATTCCCCCGTAAATCACAACTTGACCACGATATTAATATAGCAGGGTCGGCATAAAAGCTTTTTTACATTTGATAAAAAACAGTTAAAACTCCTGACAAACCTAGAACTTAAATAATTTTTCACGTAAAATATAAAATTTCGATTAGATAAAAAAAATTTAAACACAAAACGATTTTTTGTAGAATTAGTGTTATATTCATTGTAATTCACATAAAAAGAAGTATTAGAATGTTTTTTTAATACTCCTATACTTATCCTGGACAGGACATTAAAAGGTATCAGTGGTTTGCAACTTGATAAATGAAAGATTTTTTTTGTGTACCAGGTGCTTGGACCAAATGTTTTGAGCAATTTTTTTTTGTTCAATAAATTAAATTTGTAATTTAGATTTTTTTTATAACATAAACGAAAACTGATTAATTTAAAACAATAAATCACCCTGAATTTTTCAAAAACTCTCAAAAAAAGTTCTAACTAGGATTTCTCATTTCTTGGTTTCGATCAAGTGTCAATTGCGCGGGTGGTAACTAAGCGGTTGCCATAGTTTTTTTTTTACCTTAATTTTAAACAATAATTGAAACGTTTTTTATTTATTGTTTTTTGATTCTTATAGTTTGTCTTATGTTTCACACATTTACATATTTTTAATGAAATGTTTTTATTCCAGATTAAGAATTGCTATAAAGCTTAAAAAACATTTTTTTTCTATATATTTAAGTAATTTATTTGTCCATTCAAGCTGACTTATAGTATCTTTTTGATATATATTTAATTCAATGTTAGACGTCTTTGTTATTTCTTTATTTTGTAAACTTTATTTTAAACAGGGCTGCCAAACAAGTTTAAACGGCTAGTTTAAAAAACTAAGACTAGTTTAAATGTGTTTAAGACATTTTTTAAACTCATATGCGTTTTAAACTTTTATTTTAATTACTTTAAACAAATCTTCGAATTTACAAAATAGTTTTTATGACTAGTGTGTAGTTTACTAAACTTATTTCACAATGGTTAACAAAGTTATAGCACAACTATCAAATATAAAAGTTATTTTAATTACGTGGGCAGCTAACTACTAAATAGTATAACAAAAGATGAAAAAATGCTCCTGTTAAACGTAAAAATATACACGCTAAATCTTATACTAGTATCTTATTTGTATGAAGGCGTTTAGTTTTAAAACAATAAATTATTCTGTACAACAAACAATGAACTTCACCGCATGATCAACAACAACAGCAATCGAGACAACCCACGACCGGTCTCGTCCTAATTAGGACTCATTAGGCAGGCATAGTCGCGAGAAACCGCTGTTGAGATCTAACCAAGCGGGGGTAAGTATGAAGTACTGAAACGACTGTTTGTGGGTAAAGTTGAAAAATTTTTGTTGATGATGGCCGAAATAAACACTAGCTAAAACTGATAAAAAAGAGTGTAGAGACTAAATCTCACTTCAAACTTACAATATCTTAGACGTTGGGCTGTCAACAATTTGGCTTCGTCATTTTTTTAAATTTATCTACAAACGGACGCTTCAGTGCATATTCAGTTAAGCCCGCTAGGTTAAGATCACAACAGCAGTTTCTCGCGAATAAGTCTATCTGATATGTAAGGACAAAACCGGTCGTGGGTTGTTTCGGATGCTGTTGTTATTGATCGTGCGGTGAAGTTCATTGCTTATTGTCGATGGCGAATTACATCTTAACTTTCTTGATGATGGCCGAAATAAATACTGGTTATTCTGTATAAGTGTTAATGTAGAATATAGTGGTTTCAAAAATTAGTAAAAATTATAGTAACTTGATGAAAAATTAATAAAACTTTTATAAAAGTCTTAACTTAAAACAAATCAACAATTAATGTTTTTTTCGGCTATAGTTTATGTCAAATCTTAATGATGCCATTTAAAAAGTCTTAAACTCTTAAATAAACAAGAATAGATTTTATTAGAGTATGACGTCACAAAAAGTATGGGTGCCTGAAAAACTTATACCTTAAAATTTGTATTACAAAAAAGTATAACGTAAAAACAATTTTATAATTCATTTAAGTTATTGAAAACAAGTGTTATAAACAAATTATGCCTTTGTAAGTTGAAAAGGAATCTAAAATACCTAAAATTTATTTTTATAAATTTTTTGTTTAGCACGGTAAAGAAATCGACGTACAAAAATAAGTTTAAAAAATCTTTTGGTCATAATGCTGCTTAATTGTTAAATTTAACTTTGTGGTGTTTTAAAACAGTCGCTTTATCTAAAAATTAAACATTTAGAATATTTTTATTTAAACCTCAAACTACTGTCGAAATGATTTTTTTATTGTTACGAGTTTTTGGACAGTATATACTTCCGCTTAAAACTAAAAATGTTTACTTTAAATACTACAAGTATAAGTAAAACACAATAATTGAAAAAAAAAAGAAAACTTTTTTTTTAATATTTATATCATCTAAATTAGCTACGGAATCAATTAATTATTTATTCTTTAAAATATAAGTTATTTTATTTCCAAACACCTCCCCCTCCCTAACAGACTATTAATTTACTTATATCAATTTTGAACAAATGTGTTATGTCATTTAAACAATGCTTTGGGAAAATCGGCTATTTGGTTGTACTTTCTTATAAATGTGCATTTACTATTTGTTTTTGTATGTACTAAATTATTGCGTTTTATATTGAACAAATAAGTTTAAACTTAATAATTAGTTCTTTATGAATTTAGATTTGTTTATTCTTTTGTTTATGTTTATTTTTAATCTTAAAAAGTTAAAGAAATAATTGTTTTAATTTCATTTTTCTTCTTGTGTCCTGTTAAAAAGACTCAAGTTTTAATGCCTGAGTCCAACATTGCACAACAATTATTATAAAATATAATCAATAATTCTAATTAGTTTTAAAATTTGTTAGTACTAATATTTTCTAGATGTTTCTAATTGATAAGCTTATATCATTAAATGTTTAAAAACACTTGTTAATTCTTTGTACTTGATATTTTTTAGACCAAAACTTTCAATTAAAAAAAAACTAGCTATGGTCAGCATAAGCTTTTTGTTAAAATGCGAAAGTTAAATAAAATACTTTTTATCAAACCTTAAAATTTCTAAACAGTTAACAAAACAAAATGACTAAATTTCACGATAAAAACACAATTTTTAGATTTGAATACACTAAACCAGGGGTCGGCAGCTTTATGCAACTCGCGGGCCAATTTTCTTAAGAAAAATTGCTCACGGGCCGCACTATTTAGAAAAAAAGCTTTGAGAGCCACATTTATTAAAAATATTTTTTAGTAATCATTAGCAAAATATTAATTGAGATCGAAAATGGATAAATTAAGCAATATTAGAGCACTAATAAAGAGTATTTATTGAATTAAGAGCTTAACTATAAGTTTTTATCACAAATTTTTAAATTTTCATTGTTTTCGAAATGTATATTTTTGGCTGCAAAGGAGTTTGCGGGCCGCAGATTTTGTCTTCGAGAGCCGCATTTGGCCCACGGGCCGCTTTTTGCCGACCCCTGCACTAAACTATTTCACACACAAAATTTCAAAAATGATTATTGTTTTAAGTTTTCAAAAAAAAGCAAGAAGCTGTTAGAAATATAAACTATTACTAATGATTTCAATAACTTTTACATATACCAATATTACTTTACTACTTTATTTTTTAGAACAATAGGAAAGGTTATTGTTTTAAAATTTTTAAACATTTAAACAGTATTGCAATATTGGTATACTTACGTTTCCCACCTGCACAATTTCCATCCATTTTTTTTTTCATTTATTTATTTGTTTTACTTGATTTTGTTTTTTACTATAACTCTTACCCATAACTCTTAACCTTGGTCGGTAACCGGTTCTAGGATATGATCGGGTGGGGATTGTCCGGGTGGAAATGAGCAGTTTCCGTAAAATTTAATGCAATATTAAAAATAAGAACTTAAAAGAGTGTATGTTCACGGAACTTATCTTAACATGTTCACGGAACTTATCTTAACATGACTACGAAATTATAATAACAACTATATTAAAATATAACACAACGTACATAAAAGAGTAGAAGTATACTTGACATGCTAGACCTGCATAAAATCTCTGTATAAGCTGTCACTCATAGCAGTTCAAGCTAAAACTCTATTCGGTCAAGGTTTCTGACTGAATAGACATAACGAGAATAAATGAAATTTGTTATACATAAAAATGTTTTTAATTTATTTATTTCAATAATGTATTTATTGTGATTAGGCAGTATTGGATTTGTTAAAACCAATCATTTGATTAAGTACATTCTTGCTTTTCGAAAAATTATTTGAGGTTTGACAGTTTTAATTTTTATTTTGATAAATTTAGACTTGTTGAAAAAGCTAGCATGTTAATAAAATATTTAATAGAAGACTAGTACTCAGAAAGTATAGTAACAGAACAAATAAGTATAGTAGAAGTGGTAGTATAACAAGTAGTAGCCAGCTACTTGTTTCTAGAAGTGCAACGAAGGAGTCAACAATAAGTTTAAGAACCAAGGGAAAATTAAAATTATATGACTGCAATGTAATTATTTAAAGTAGTTGTAACGCTATTCCAAGTTTCACTTGAAAACCGTCTTGTTTTTAAGAGAAAATTAAGAGTTTATTGCAATTAAATTCTTGCCCGGGCAAGTCTGATGAAACAAAAAGTGAAAAAGAGAACAAAGAGAATGAGAGCGCAGTTCTCTTTTAAGAAACTGACTGACGAAAGTTTTTAATGTTTTTGGTCACAAGTTGATAAGGTGATACGACAGACTGAGCTGTGTGGACAGAACCGCCAGGAGTTGCATAGACTGTTTACAAGAAAGACACTTGAATATTGGTAATGAGTTGTTTTATAAAATGTTAGTATATATATTTATAATTTTATTTGTTGGATTTAAAGATTGTTATTTAAAGAAAGTTTTGTAATTCTTTTACTGTACATTTTATAGCTCTTTTGATTTTCAATAAGTGAATTACTGAAAGCATTTTTTACAGTTTATAATATAAAGTATTTTCCACATAAGTGACAGAATTTTATAGTTCTTGAAGTTTTTTACACTTGGTTTTGCATTTAATATTAAGTGTTTACTTGGAATTTTTATAAGTTTCTTAGAACTTTAATGAGTTTTTCATAATGGTTAATATACAATATTTTAGTACACAAATTACATATTTAATAGTTTTTGTGATTTTTACAATTGGTTTGTATTCATTGAAGTTCGTTTAATAGAGAAACCTACTCAACTGTTGTGCCTATATTATCTAGTAACATTAAGTCTAGAGTAAAGTAATAACTATGCCAAATCCCAATAGTAAAGTCACACTCAGATTAGGCCCTAAGCGTAAGAATTCTAGGGTAAATGAACCTTTGGATGTTGGGTCACTAACTCCCTATGGTTTCATAGTGAACTTTCTAATTATTTTCTAGAACTGTTATGAGGGAGTCATCAATAGTTCAAGCAAAAAAATACAGGTTTTTTTTTCTTGTGACGTAATAAAGTAGAGAAGAGAGTATAAAAAGAAAGGAGTATTCTTAATAAGCTAAAAAGATGTCGTTGTTGGATGGAACGGTCGCAAGAGACATTCGGAATTCTGCAGAGGGTTTCATCTTATTGAAGTAAGATAGAAGAATTGACTTAGTCGTTGAAAGAACTCAGCCTACAGTTAGTTACTAAGTTTAAGAAAGCCTCGAGTCAGTTGTGGTAGAACTGTGTTTATTTCATTCACTTTACCACATATTATTGTTTTTGAACTCGCACTAAATAAATCAAAATTCCCTTAAAATTGTTTCGTTAACATTAGCTGAATAGTAATATTAACATAACATTTAACGAGCGTTCCATTTTAATGTTTGTATTACTATCATTAAACAACCTATTGTATAATTCCGTCCAAACGCTTTTCCCTAAAAATTCTTAATAAACGTCAAACTAGATCGCAAACGCGGGGAAAAACCCTAACCTAAACAACCCTTTAACTTGACCACGACCGAACGACAGAGTATGATTGTATATTAAAAAGTAGTGTTAAGCATTATAATTCAAATATGCTGAAATAAGATTAAACATTTAAGTTAACATATAAAGTTTCTTATATAATCAAATCTCAACTACATACTGTTTCTGTCTCTTAAATAAATCAATAATGACAAAAGATTTTCAAAGGGATAAGTTTTCGATACTTACTTGCAGAAATCAATCTTATAATATGTTTTTGAAAGCTTATTTAAAAATATTCTTAAAAGTATTTAATTTAAGTTTTGTCGGGTATTTTATTACGTGTAGAAAACAAATAATCAACAGTATAGAATAAATGCATGTAAAACTTGGTGAAATCATTTTTGATAGTTTTAAACTCAAATACATATTTTGTAACTTAAGTGTTAGATAGTTCCGATATTAAATGTAACCCTAAAATTCTAGTTGTAAAATGATAGTTCAATTTGTTATAAATTTTACGTGTAAAGGATCGAAAAAGTATTAAAAAATATATAAGTTATCATTATTTTTTTTCATCAAATAAAAAAGACCACATTGCACTGCACGCTTTAACAACTAAATTTTAATAAGAAAACTGAGCAGAAAATTACTAAAAGTCAAGTGCAGTAAGTTACTTTAAATATACAAAATTTTATATTATAATTAAAAACAAAAGGTTTATAAACTTATAGCCTTTCTCTTGTATTTTCACAATTAGTAAAAGTGTACACATGCATAATAAAAACAAAAAGCTGTTATTTATTTTTAACTTGTTGTTTTACAAGCTTTTTATGACAAACTAAACTATTTACAGGTTAAAGTTAAACTAACAGTAAAGTATAACAAATATACGCAACCATGTAAACAACAACAGTAAAACAGAGTGTTTGTAAAAATGTAAATTATACAAATTTCGCTTATGTAAAATTTTCTCTTTGTGAATTCTTATGAATAGCGGTTGTAGAACTGATAGTTGACGTGTGTTTCTCTCTCTATAAAAATTTATGAATCTGCTGTAACTTCCTGCACAACTACGATTACTCGGAAGGTGTTCAGGATGAATGGCTTTCTTCTAGAATGTTCCTTGTCATTTAAAAATGAACTTTTTCGTTTTTTTTTTTTGTTATTTGTCCAGCCTGTTATGAACTCATTGAGAGACCTACGTAGTCATTGCGGAAACAAATTTAACGAATAGTTGTTAGTTTATGTAGCAAAATAAAACTGTTACTTAACTAATTACGATAATTTTGACATACCAGGAAATATAAACAAGGAAGGAGTTAATTAAATAGTAACAAATTTTAGTATAAAAATGCATTTTAATTCTTTTTAAATTATTAGAACAAAAACCGATTGAAAATCGGTAAAATCGAAATACTGAATTCGAGAGAAGAACATATGAAACTTGTTTTATGTTTACTCATTGTTCGTTTGGAGTAGTTATTTTTTATAGTAATATTAAAATATTTATTTTTGCTTAAAGTTTTACAGAGTGTTGTGAAGTTTAATTTAACACAGCTCAAAGTTATATACAACTATTAAAAGAATATTTTCATAAAACTAAGTTAATAAACACTATAATTTAAAAAGTAATTTAATTTTTTTATTTTACCAAGTTTAAATAGAAACTAAAATTACTAACAAGGTTCATAATTTTCAGATTGTAGCAGCTTTTTGTGGCTCATCAGGTGCTGTTACCAGTGAGTTTAACTGTGTTTTATAATGTACGTATAACATATTAGAAAAGTAGTTTAAACTTAAACTGTTTTAGAACTTATAAAGTTTTTAGAGTTCGATTCAAAAAAAAATATTGTTAAATATGTGCATTTAAAAATTGTATTGGTTACACAAAAAAATAGTACATTCGATTAAAATATATTATAAGACATGTTACTGGTATTACTGAGTAACAAAAAAAATGAAGTTTTTTTCAACTTTCTTAAGTTCAGAGAGCAAAGTCGCGGTAAAGCACAGCTTTATTACCATTTTAGACAACTCTTTTTACCTACCCTAAATATATCAAAATGTATATATACAAAAACGTAAAACGTTTACAGATTTGTATGACGTGAAAATTTCAACTGATACCGGTAAACCGTGCGACTTGTCAAAATCAACATTTAACGGCAAGACCTACCAGTTCTGCGCTCTCGCTGAAACTATTCTCGATCCGTTCTGCTACATTGAAAAATCCGCTGTCACTTTCACCGATTGGGACTATTGCAAATGTTGGTGCGACCTCAATTTTCAACTCTTGCAAAACATTTTGTTCTTACAAATGCGATACATTTTTGCTTTTTATTTTATTCACGTTGCAGCAAAACGTAATACAGCAAAAAACTAGAAAAAAAAACATGTGCGTTTGTTTTGCTTAAATTAACAAGTGTTTATTTAAAGCTTACAACTGGAATGTGGCGTTCAGCAGCAGTGTTATCTCAAACGAAACCAACGATCACAAGGACAGAAGGTACAAGTTTGATTATTATGGCGAAAATTTTGCGGTTTCAAAATACGCGGCAGGTCGCCTTGACCAGGCTGATTTCAAAACCAATTTCACCGTCGAGGGCGACTTCAAAACCGGATACAAGGTTTGTTACGTCATAATTTCCAAAAAATAGTTCTAATAGTATATATCATGCTCGGATGTCTACTTCTTTTTTTAATAAGCTTCAAAGTTCAAACTTTTTATTTGAGTTAATGGATACGAAAATCTTTTGAGAAAATATAAAAACTAATCTTCTACAAGAGAAGCAAAAAATTTAGTAAGCTGTATGTTTTCTAACTGCCATATACTATTTAACTATTCATTTTAAGTATATTTTTTTTGATAATAAAAACAATGGTTTTATTTATTAAATATTTCATTAAAAAAAAACTAGACTCCTTTTCAAAGTTTTAACTTTAAAGACTATATAGTTTTATCCAAATAAAAAAAAAAATTAAACTTATTTAATCAAATATATATCTTCATAGATTGTTGTGCCTGAAAAGTACACTGGAAACCAAGAACTGTCTCTCGAAAGAAGAATGTACGACGAATCGATGGACAATCTCAGGTGAGGTATTGAAAAACACTGAAACAAGCACTACTCGTAACCGCTGTACTTTACACATCTTCATGTTCATTGAAAACTTCAACAACCCAGCGCACTATAATTTCAGGCAAATACTCGCTCCGTTCGCCAGCGCATCCGGCCAGATGGCCAACTGGTGGGTGAAGGACGTCAACGGCAACAACGGGGACTACTGCATCGTTTACAACCACGAGAAGCACTTCGTGGCGGCGGTGGGCTGCGACCTCGCCGAAATTTCCGACCCGAGCCTCGAGTACGCGTGGGTCGTGCAAGAGTACAAACTGAATTGAATAAAAAAGAGTGTTTTTGTTTGATGCGTTTGGATGCAAAACGACGCAAATGCGAATAAAAGACGTCTATATGTAAAACCTTTTTCGATGCTCTACTTTTATCTAACACAATCTTGAATAAATTGACAATTCATTTGTAGCGCTTAAACCTTCGGTATAATCGTGTTTTAATCTTAGTTTAATAATTCGCGCAGTTGTCTTTTACTTTTCAGCTACTTGAAACTTGTTAAGATGTGTAAAAAGTGCCTTCATATTTAGCCTTACAAAAACTAAGAATAAAGAAAACAATCGAATTTATTGATTTTTTGTTCATTATATTAAACGTAAGATAAACTATTTCCACTTAAAGAGATATGAGTAAAATGAATAATATAAACGGGGTAAATTTTTATCATAAAAAATGTACCAAATAAGAGCTTATCTTTTACTTTCTATCTGTTGTTTTGGCTTATTTTACAATTAAGCATTTTTATGACCTGAAGGTAAATCATACTTATGACGTCATAAATATTGCAGCATCATGTTAAATGTAAATTTCCACCTAACTTCCAAGCGTTGCGGTAAAAGCGTTTGAAATCAACAATGGTGTGGTGACAATCTGTTAAGAAAAAAATGTCACGTAACTGAAATTCATGAGATTACTTAAAAGAATATAACAGAGATATGCAGTAGTTAAGAAATTTTTGTCGCCAAAAACAAATAAGTGGTTAAAATAAATTGAAGTAAAATTAACATAAAGTGCAATCTAAATTTTAAGGTAAATGTTCTGTAAAAATTTACTCTTTAACTAGAATTGTAATATACGACTTTAAAGTCGACAGTTCAGAATTACAAATAATTTGCTAGCTTTTTATGACGTCGTGTTAGCAAGTTTTATTTGGCTAGTTGTTATTTACAAACTATATTTTGAATCTGCTAGTGATCTTTGTCGCTAAACTTTTGTGCTTTTACATTTTAACCCCACCAGGTACATTACATTGCGATGTTTCAAATGTTAGTATTTTAGTATCTTATTTTAAATATCTAAATACTATATGCATTTATTTCTAACAAATCTTAATATGTTTGTGGGTCCAATATACAAAGTTTCTACTAATTTGTTTAAAAGTTTCCTTAACTAATCCAATAAATTTCTAACTTGACATTTTTGATTTAAATTTTAAATTTTATACCCTTATCCCACCTTACCCATACGTATTAAAAATTATTCAAAAAAAAAATTGATTCTTAAAAGTTAAAAAATTCATGAAATGTTTTTTTTCTGACTTAGAAAATATTAGGGGAAACATCTTAATGTTTAAACAAGACTCTAACAAGATGTAGTCCTACAGGGCATATGGGAGCTACTGTTAATATCTACGAGGGGTTGCGCGTTTAAGTTAGAGGGTAGTGAGCTAGAGCTTGTAGGTTCTATGGGGAGCTAAGAGGTAAAGAAGATGTTCTGCCTGCGTATCTTTTTTTCCGCTAATCGTTTAGACCTTTTCAAAACTGGTGCCAGTAGGTTACTTACAATGTTATAGAATAGTATTCCTGAGTTTCCTGAACTCATAAAGTTAATTATAATTTTAATGAAATTATTAATTAACTTAATTAATATAGTTTAAATGTAACGTGAGTTTATTCAAGTTACAAAAAACAGCTAAACTTATTAGTGATTTCATAAAACTGCGAATAAACGATAACAAAACTAATAAATTCTAATGACAAAAAATGAAGTTATTGTGACGACTAGAAAGTAGAAGTGAAAAAATTTTTTTAAGTTGTTTACGTTTTTAGTACGAGATCACGTGGCCAAGTTAATATTGACCCTCTCGCGCCACCTGAAGTGATTTTATAACAACAAATACAAAGTTTGTTACAAAGATATCCGATGGATAAAAAAGAAATTAAAAAAAAAAAAAAGTCATATAAAGTTTGAATAAAAAACTTTAATGGTCCCATGCAGTTTTCATTTGGGTTGTTTTCAGAAAATCAAAGTTTGCTAGTTGCTTCAAATCATCTGAAGTTTTGCCCAGAGTTGTATTTGTAAAATTTGCAAACTCGATTTTAATTAAAGCTGAAAACTTAAAGTTGTCTATTTTCTTTGTTACTGTCATATACAGCAATAAAATGTTTGTATGGAATTATATAAAACCAGAAATTTGATATTTATTTAACAAAAATTACAGAAAATTTTTTTGCTTATTTAATTTATTTGCTTCTATACCTTAGTTAGATTGAAATTTAAAGATCTTTTATAATTCACATTCTTTTTTTGTTGCTTAATTTACTTGTTAGCTTACAAATCGTCTTTAATTAGTTTGCGTTGAACTTTGAAAGCTAGTACTTGTAACGTTTTTTTCATGCTCAGTATACCATTTAAAACTGGTGCATAATTGCAGAAATAGAATACCTATTTGGTAAGAAACCCACAAAATACCCCAAGTTAAAAATAAGAATTTGAAAAATTTAAAAAGTCATACAAAATTTAAAAAAACTGATTTCATTAGGTTTGCTTTCAGAAAATCAAAATTTGCTAATAGCTTCAAACCATCTGAAATTTGCAGAGAGTTGAATTTGTAATTTTTGTCAGTTTGAATGTTTTAAGAGCTAAAAGCTTAAAGTTTGTCTTTTTCTTTATTACTGGCATAAAGTAATAAAATGTTGGAAGGGATCTATATAAAACCTGTTTATTGATAATTTTTGAACAAAAGTCAGAAAAAAAAATCAAATAAGTTTTGCTTGTAGTAAACTTTAATTTTACACTAAAAAAGATTGTGGCCTGATGGATTAGGGGCCCTAATGTCGGCTTTAGAAATTCTCTTTCATGCTACCATAGTTTTTATAATCTACACATTTAATTTAAACCTTAAAACAAGTTATTGATTACACAATAAAAGTTTTTTTAAACTAAGTAAAATCAAGTTATGACTTATGGTGTTTCTAACATTAAACTTTACTAATTAAACTACAAGTTGTTACCTAAACTACTATAAAAGTTATGCCAATTAAATGTTCATGTTCACAAATTAAATAAAGTTTTTAAGTTAAGTTGAATAACTATTTTTTTATTAACATTTTGTTTTTTAAGATGAATGTTGGTTTACATTAAAACTTGGTTATCTGAGCTCACTGCTGACTTAATTGTGACGTAATCATTTCGATGTGAGGCGATAGAAAAATTTATGTTGTTTGCAATTGCTAGGTTATTTATTTCACCTCAAAAACATATTATGTTGAGAAACAAATTTATTTTTAACTGAATTCAAACTTTGTTCAACTTTTCAGCACAGCTGCTTTTTTATTTATCGAAATATTAACAAATTTCGGTTAATCAATTTCATATCTAAAAATCCACATTTAAATAGCCGAAGTTTTTCAATTTAGAATCTGCCGAAAGTATTACTTCTAATTTTCAGTTTGGCTTCATTATCCCTATTCAATTAGGTCAATTTTTTTTTCTATGCACTGAATTTTTTAAAATTTTATCTGCTTAAAACTATAAATACCTGACTCTTTTTAAAAGTTACACATATATTTGATACACGAAAGTCAAAAAAATATTGCATTCGATATCTTAAACTTGTTTACTAACATTATTAATTTTTAAATAATTTCTATGATCAGATATTTTTTGCTTTTTGTGACTTCATTTATAATTTGGATGTACTGAACTTACTATGGTGTCTTAAAAAAAATAAAAGTTATTTTGTTTAACGTTCTTCTGTTAGATTTTTTGTTAGATAACATAAAACTTAATAATATGATGTTTATTTAATTTACAAAAAGTGTTGAATGCTTTGATTTGCTGTAAAACAAAAGAAATCACTTTAAGTAATAAACAAAAGAAAAAATAAACCTTACATCTTGCAAATAACTTGGATTTAAAAAAAGATTATTGGTTGTAGTTAATATAAGCAGAAAAAAACTTATGATATTGAAACTACAGATATTGTTAGTTTAGATTATAAAATATATAAAATATTTTTAATTTTTGTGAAACAAAACAAATTATTTAAAATAGCTATTAATTGAAATTAACATCTAGAGTTGTAAGAAGCAAAAAATTTTAATAAAAAAATATTACTTTTTGTTGCTGTAAGCAGACAAAATTCTTTGAGTATAAAAAAAGTCTTCTAATAAACATTTATAGAACTGTTTTTTAAAGTAAGCCTTTATATATTCTAACAATTTTAAAGTTCTGTTTAACAAACGCTCATTCGTGACTTAAAAAATAAAGTGTTCGGATCAAACAAAGTCAGTATTCACAAATAAAGTTGCGTTCATGATCGGGGGAGTTGAAAACGGTGTTTGTGTACGCGTTGTTCCTGAAGTACCAGTACAAAAAATCATAACCGTCGTCGCTACGAGGGTAGCCGTGAGGATACCAACCGTTGATGTCTACCTCCGCTCCGTCGATGCTCTTCCTCCAGATGCTGGTATCCGTCTCGTCTCTCCTGATTCCCAAGTGGTAGTGATCATCAGGCGATATTCCTAATTCTTGGGCGAGTATTCTGAAGAGTTTTATTTCAACAGTTGATTTAAAATAAATTAATATTTTAATGCTTAATAATAACAAGTTATACAGTATCCTTCTTTTATTACACTGACATATGTTTCTGTGTGTTAAACGAGTTAACAGTAGAGTAGAAGCTAAAGTAGGTATGTACATGTGTCCATTAAAAATGTAAGTAATTGCTGTAGATATAATAATATATAAAATACTTAATGTTAAATTCTACTGTTGTAAAACTATATAGTATTTGTAATTATTAAGTCTAAATTAAATAAATTAAAGTAAAAATATAAAATGAAATAAAAAACCATAAAATAAACTATTTACTTAAAATGAAGGAAGAACTTATTCTAAGTATTTATTGGTTACTAATCATTGAAAAATTATATCTAATAATTACGTCACAAATATATGAACATTAGGACTAGATAGTTAATTTATAGTACAAAGTTAGATAATTTATTCTTTATATTTGAAAATTCATTAAAGCGCTTTAATTTAAAAAAGTAATATGTAATCTATTGTGAATAAAAAGTAAAACAACAAACATAAATTATTTAGTTAATATATTTAACAATAGTAAAGGCAATAAAAGCCAAAGAAACTTGATTTGTTATGTATTTTACTTATTCAATATTTACAATAGTTTAATCTAATTTATAACAAATTAAGGTTAGATTCAATTAGAAGACAAATTGAATTTAAATAAAAAGTTTAAAACAAAGCACAAAAATCAAACTTGTTATTAATCTTTCAAAGCCCTGGCCAGTAATTAAGCCACAGCGACATACATAAAAAACATCATGACTTAAACTACATATATATTATAAAATAAGTAATTGATAAATTAGTTTTTTAGGAAGGAGCAGTCGGGTATCTAAATTAAAGATCTTATAAAGATAATTTAAACATTTATTAGTTTAACTATGTTCTAAGTTACGGGTTTGTGTTTAATACAAAAGTTGAAAAGCAAAACATAAAACAACAAGGTGGTTATTTGCCAAGTATAAACCTGCAGTAAAAATACCTCTAGAAGTTCTATTGGGCGTAGTAGGTAAAAAAGCACGGCTTCCGTAATTTGAATAAAGTTTTCCACTTAATTTTGGAACTTAACACATAAAAAAATATGAAAAATTATAGTCGAAGAATAAAACGACCATATAAATTGTCGGAGAATAGAAAGCGACACGTGTTAAATAAGTATATCAAACTAATTGAATTAAACTATGTTTTTAATTAAGATATACAATTATATTGATATATACTAAGTCAGTGTGTGTTTATGTAACGGTAAATGAAAAATGAAAGGTGATAAAGTGCCAAGGTGTTGTTTAAGAGAAATCGTCAGTTGTGTACACAGCTATCTGAAATATCACGTCTTTTATTTGTAATTGTTTACTATCTCCTGCTACAACTTACTTTAATTAAAGGTTGCATATTTGGCAGATCTTGCTCACGCTACTGACGTTATTGTTGGTGTGACGATGGATGCTCTATTCCATTTCTGGTTTGGTTCCATACCTATCAAAATACTGCCAAACAAAATATATTAATCTTATAGTATTCTTTTTATTTACATGCTTAAAAGTGTATTTATGCCCAGTGTACCTATGTTTAAAATTGCCTCATGTTGAACAGAAATACAATTTAATAATAATAATAATAAGGCGAATTGTATATGGGTTAGACATGAGATCATTTTAAAGATAGATATACTGGGCATAAGTACACTTTTAAACATGTAAATAAAAAGAATAGAACAAGATTGTCTAATTTTGAACGAACATTAAATGAACCCGAATGGCAATTGTAGCAGAAGATAGTAAACAATTACTAAATAAAATAAATGATATTTCAAACAAATGTGTACACAACTGTTACTTTTTGTTCACAATAGATTACATACTAGTTTTTTAAATTAAAGCGCTGTAATACTTTTCCAACCATTAAGAATAATTTATCTAAGTTTGTAGTATAAATTAACTAGATATTCCTAATGTTCATACATTTGTGACGTAATTATTAGATATATTTTTTTGAATGATTAGTAACCAGTAAATGTTCAAAATATGTACTTACTTCTTTTCAAGTAAGTAGTTTATTTTATGATTTGTTATTTTATTTTCATTATTACTTTATTTTATTCAATTTAGACTTAATAATTACAAATATTACATAGTTTTACAACAGTCGAATTTAACTTTAAGTATTTTATCAATTATTAAACATTAACGTATAAAAATCTATAGCAATTACTTACATGACTTACATATAATATTAATTTTATTGGACACATGTATATACCTACTTAAGCTTCTATTTTTTTCTAACAGTACTTATTTTTTTACAGAACTCCGTTGAAGTGTATTAACTCGTTTAACACACAGAAACATATGTCAGTGTAATAAAAGAAGGATAATGTATAATTTTTTATTTTATACATTCCAGTATGCTTGTTTTGCTAGGATTTTTTTACTAACAAACGCTTAAATTTATACTTTGATTAGTTATTTTAATGTTTATTATTATTTTGTCTTATAATTTAACTAATTTGGTTGAAGTTGTTAATAAAACTAAAAATGTTCATTTTTATAAGCTTACTTTAAATAAAAGTTAATGCAAGGTTTCTTTTATACAACAATGTATAAGAAAAATAATAAAACTATTTACCTAGTTTTAATACATTCAAAAAATTAATTTCTTGATGTCATTTATATGATAAAAAAATTAATAAATGATAACACGTTAAAAAAAATTTATGTTACATAAAATTTGTAAACTATATCGACTTTTTTACAAACCTAAACGTTTTCAAAACTTAGAAAGTAAAATAACCCAACTAATTCTAGAATCTAGATGTTAAGGAACTTACATTCTTCCGTCATACGTCAAAATTTTTTGAGTTTTCTGGATGAGATCACCACCTCTTGCCTGGCAGTGATCTCTCGCTTGATCCCAATACATTTTTTGATTGACAACTTCAAATTTATCTGTTAATAATACAGTACTAATCAATAACTTACGCAATATTAAATCGGTATTAATTAAAACTCATTTACTGACAGTCAACAAGTTTTAAAGTTCTCTCAACTAAACAGTTAACTTGTATCTTTTCTAGTTTTCTTTATTTGAAAGCAAAAACTTTATTTTTAACTAACAATCGTTATCTGAAAATAAAAATATCAATGAAATTTCAAATATTTATAATCTTAGTTTGATACTTAACTTTAATTCTTATTAAGCCTTAGATATATTTTAGTGTGTATTTTAAAGATTTTTCACTAGACTACACAGTAATAATCTTCTTTAATAAAGTATATGTAGTTAAAAGTATTTTTTGTTAGTTTTAATAAACTTTTAAAGTAAACAATTTTTAGACAAACTTCAAAAGATATAAGCAATATTTTATAATTTTTAGCACAAAGACACCTTCTGCTTTAAGTAAATATATTTTTTTCTAACATTTTTCTTCATTTATTTTAGTCATATTGTAAATAATTACCGTTTGACGTAAGTGTTATTTTTTAACCTCTACTCAAATCTTAGATTCTCAAAAATACATTTTAAAGTTTATGGATTAAAAACAAAAACAAAAGTCTAAACAAAGTTTTAGATTAACTCAATGTAATGGTATTTTGGCGGGTAGCTGTCAAATTTTCACGAGCGTACAAAATTACACAAGGGGACAAAATTGCACTAAGATACTTTTGCACGAAGACAGTTTTGCACGAGGGGATAAAAATTTACGCAGATAAAATTGCATGAAGGGTCACTTTTGAACTGCAGACAGTTTTGCACGGAGACATTTTTGCACGGGTTAAATTTTATTTTTTTTATTTAATTTAATTTATTTTTTTTTTACTATCACTGTTATCCCTAACCCTTACCTTCGGTCAGTAACTTTTTTTTTCTTTTTTGTATCAAAATATTTTAAAGTTCTTTTTCTGTTTTTTATGTTTTTAATCTTTTTCTGTTTATTTTTTACTCTCGGGCAACAATGTAACTCGTGCAAAATTGACCTTTGATGCAAAATCGTCTTCGTGCATTTTTTTTTCCTCGTGCAATTTTATAATTTATAAAGATTTCATTACATTTATATAATTATTGTCATGTCACAGTATGAATTTTATATTGTTAAATATACAAACCGAAGGCTAGAATCCGTCCCCGAAAAAAAAAACCACCACAATGATCAAATCCAACCTAACTTAATTTTTCGTACGTTATTTATTTATTTTTTACTTCTTTTTAACCATAAACCCTTACTTTTGGTCGATAAGTAGCTTTCAGATTTGATTTCGCGCAATAATGTAATCAAATATTACAATAAATAATAATTGAAGTTTTTTTTTTCTGATAGTGTAGTTAAAACTTACTAGTTAAACATTTGAAGTTTAAATAGTTTTGTCACTGATATTACTTTTAATATAATAATTATAGTAGGGGATTTCCTTTTACTCTACAAAAGGAATTTTATGCTCTCGTGCAAAATTGATTTTGGTCAAATTTGGCTTCGTGCAATAAGTGCTTTTCGTGCAATTCTGTTCTCGTGAAATTTATTCCCCTCGTGCAATCTAGACCCGTTCACATTTTGGCTAGGTAAAGGATAATACTTGAAAGATTTAAAAAGATTATTAACCTAAAGTTTCTTGAGTTGTTGCTACTGTAGAAATCTTAGATGTTTGCACCGCAGTTGTTGCTGCAATAGGAATCTCAGATGTTTGCGCGGTTGTAGTTGTAGTTGCAATCGGAATTTGAGATGTTTGCGCAGTTGATACTGTTGTAAAATTCTCAGATGTTTGCGCGGTTGTAGTCGTAGCTGCTTCTGTGTAGATGTGTGTTGAAGTTGGGACATCACATCGAGCCTTTAATTCTGAAAAATTAATTCTCAATGCACAGCAGTACAGTAGTGTGCCCTCAAAAATGGCGACCTTTAAGCTTTCAACCGAAAAAATATTAATATTGAAAAATATTTTAAAAACACTATATGTACAATTCGAGATGATTTAAAGAAATTTGAATAGTGCCAGAATTGATTTTCTGAAAGCAATTTAAAATAGTTGAAAAAAATAACTTTTTTACTGTAAATTACACCATGAGGTATAACAAAAAAAACTATAATTTTTGAAAGCTTTAAAGTCAAAAAAAAATAATTTTTACATACGTTTACTGTATTTTGTCAAAATTTTTAATAGTTCTCCTTCAAAGTATTTTTTTAGTAACATAATATTAAATTATTTTTTTACTCTGTAGCTCTTACTTTTCATAAAGGTTTGTTTAAATTTTAGTTTAATACGATTAACTGCTTTAAATTAGTTTTCTTATGCTCCAAATATATAATATATAAACACTTACACCATAAAAGGATATTTTTATTGAATTTTAAAGATACTGAATTAATTTAAGTTAAGTTCGCTTATTTAAACGTCATTAGCTTTAAAAAATTTATAATATTTTAAGTTCACTTCAGGTGATTTCTGCTCTTATGACGTCATAATTGTACAAAAAACAATCTTTGGGTTTGAGCTTTACAAAATGCCTTTAAACATAGATCCGCCTACAAAAAGATAATACTTATAGTGTTTTTTGTTTTATATTTTACTAAAATTTGAATATTTCTATTATTTTAAATTGTTTTTAGAAAATCGATTTTAGCACTATGAATTTATGAAAAATCATAAATTTCTATGCACATTGTATTTATATGATATTTGATAACTATAAGATTTTCAAGTCAAAAAACTAAAGGCGGCTTTTTAATAATTTATTCATTTGTTTTTATAAACACCCCAGTGCAAAAAGCTCATTGTTAATAAAGAATAAAAAAATTGCTTTTACCCTTAGTTTTATACAATAAAAAACTTTGTGTACCTTTAATATTTCTTAATGAAACGAAAATATTTATTAACCTTCAAATGTGAAATTAAGTATAAAGTTTGTACATTGTTTCTAATTTTTGTTAATTAGAAAGTTTGTATTAACATTGAATTTTTTATTAAGTAAAAAGTTTTAATTTACCTTCAATTTTTTGTTAAGTAAAAAGTTTGTATATGTCTTTTTTTTAATTGTTGAAAAGTTTGTATTTATATGTAATTTTTATATAAAAAAATCTTTGTATTTACCTTTAATTTTTTTGTTAAGTAATAAGTTTGTATATACATGTACCATTTTTTTAAGTGAAAAGTTTGTACTTATCTTTAATTTTTTTTTAATAAAAAGTTTGTATTTACATTCAATTGTTTTTTCTTGCTCGTTAATTTTCTTTTCCATGACCTTTACATAAAAAATATAGTTAAGTTTTTTTTAACTATAGTTTTAAAACTAACAAACCTTCTCAGTTTCTTTGGTGATGGAAAAAGTACCTACAATAAAGAAAATGCCAATAGTGATTAAAATCACTATTAATATTAAATTTAAAATCAAACTAGTTTTAAAGTATTTATCCATTTTCTAACAAAAAAAAAGCATTTTTAAAAGCTTTATTTTACTTTTCGTTTTGGATGTAAATTTGCATTATATTAGCAACTGTTTTATAATTTTTTTCATAATTTTTAACGAAAAATGTAGTATTTTGTACAACTTCCGTTTTTATTTCTTTTAACACAAAATTTACACAGAACAAAAACGTTATTTGATTAGCTTATGCAAAAAGATCAATGATAATATATTTAACATTTTCGTCATATAACATTATGCTAAGAGTGTATTAAATCTCATGATATTATGTAAAACTTTTAAAAATAGTCTTTTATAATATTTTTTTTATAATATTAAAACAAGTTGCTCAATAGTTAACTTAAGCAAATTATTAAAGTTAAGCCTAACTATTTGTAAAATACTCTTATAACTTTAGCTTGAAATTAAATTATTTGGTTTTTTAAAAACCAAAAATTTGAGCTAAACTAAAATGGCTAGTATTAAAATTTTTTGTTTAAAAATTTTGTAAATCTAAACCCTTACTTAAAACTGTTCTAATAATTTAACTTGAAAAAAAAAGTTTTTGCTTGTACTGCATCAACTAAGTTAATCTAAAACGGAGGGCTATCAACAAAATTCATGTTGGCTAAATGTGCTACTGTACAAATAAAAGCTAAACTAATCTGACTATGAGTTTGTATAAACTGTAGATTGGTGATTCATAGCTAACGCGTACACGAAATTTCAACACGTTTAAAACACGGGATTTAAACGCTTTTTAAACAAGTAAAAATTAAGAAATTTAATCTAATTACTTTGTTCTTATAAAAATCAATTTACTCAGTAAATACACACGAATTCATAAACTTATAAATTGTAAGTTTAAAAAAGATAGGATAACGATATAAAGAAGTATTCTTTTAAAAGTTAAAAAGCTTTAAACTGCATCTTTAAAAGTCTAAAAATAGATATATTTCAAAGTCAGATCTGTTGCCTTCAGCTTCCATGCCTCGAAGGCTTTCTTCATACATTCCAACCTCATTGGAAAGCTTCGCGCGCGATCGTGTTTCTTGCTTTAAGCCTTATATGCCTTTCGGCCACACTCGAGTGAATGATACGATACAAATTTTTATTGAAATTATAACTTATACTTTTATTTTTACTAGTTGAATGCCTTGAATCAATTTTGATTGAAAAGTTGAGAAAAATAAATTTTCTTGCAAGTTACATATGGGTTAAGCATTGGAAGTGAGTATTTAGTAGTGAATTAGTCGAAAAATTTAAAATAATAGTAAAATTTAGATTAAAGTTTTTATGCTAAAACTAATTAACTACTTTAATTTTAAAAAAAGTTTTGAATAAATAGCTGAGAGTATCGCACACCGCGCGCAGAGCTTGCTTTTGTGCTAGCCGAATAAAGCAAATAAATAATATTATAAAAAAAAAAATACAAAAAATTAGAAGTTTTTAATTTTTGTACTAATTTTCAAATACTCTTAAAAATTTAAGAAGAAGCAAAAAAAATATATCTTATCAGTAAACTTTAAAACAAATGTAAACGAATGTATCTCAACGAGTTCATTACAAGCAGGACAAATAACAAAAAAAAACGAAAAAGTTTGACAAGGAACATTCTAAGAAGAAAACCATTCATTCGTGAACACCTTCTGAGTAATCATAGTTGTGCAGGAAATTAGATCAGATTCAAAATTTTATCTAGAGTGTGAAAAATATGCCGCTATTACAACCGCTATTCAGAAGAACTCGCAAAGAGAAAATTTTATTTATGCGATATTTGTATAATTGAATTTTGTATTTATACTGTGGTTTTACTTGTGTTGTTTATGGGAATGGGTAAGAGTAACACGGTGCGTCACTTTGGCACGGTGTGTCACTTAAGCGTAGTTTGTGAAATTAAGGTTTTAATAAACTATTACCCTAAAGAAAAACAATTAAAATGTTTCACCGCAAAGCAGACTTTTAAGTTAGTGGTAATAATGACTGATATTAAAAAAAAAAGTTTAGCTTTTAATAAAAATTATTTTTTAATTAATAAAAATTTTTACAAACACTTTGTTTTCCTTTTGTTGTTTATATTGTTACGTATATAATATTTTACTGTTTGTTTAACCTGTTAATAATTTAGTTTGCATTAAAATGTTTGTAAAACAACAAACCATAAATAAAAAACAACTCATGGTTTCTATTATGCATACAAACTTTTACTATTTCTAAAAATACAAGATAAAGGTTATAACTTTACAAACCAAAGTTTTTTTTTAACTCTACTATAAATTTTTTGTATTTAAAGTAACTTAATGCACTTGACTTTTAGTAATTTTCTGTTCACTTTTCTCACTTTTTTAATTAAAGTTGTTAAAGCGTGCAGTGCAATGTTGTCTTTGAAAACTTTTTTTTTGATGATGAACAAAAAAAAATTATAATTCATATTTTTTAAAATAATTTCTTATGTCTTTACTCGTACAATTTGTAACAAGTTGAACTATCATTTTACAACTAGTACCGAATTTTAGGATTAAATTTGATATTGAAAAAACTAATACTTCAACTACAAAAAGTATATTTTAGTTTAAAATTATCAACAATTATTTCACAAAATTTTACATGCATTCATTATATATTGCTGATTATTTGTTTTCTATACGTAACAAAATACCCGACAAAACTTAACATTTAATACTTTTAAAAATATTTTTAAATAAGTTTTCAAAAAATATTATAAGTTTGATTTCTGTAAGTAAGCATGAAAAACTTATCCCTTTGAATTTTTTTTATCATTGTTGATATATTTAAGAGACGGGAACAGTAAGTAATATAATTTAATATTATTAGAAACTTTATATTTTGATTTAAATGTTTAGTGTTATTTCAGCATAAGTGTATAATAAAACTTAAATTTTACTTTTTAATAGATAATCTACGCTTTTCAGTTATAATAAAGTTTTTTGGTTAAAAAGTAAAACACAAAAAAAATAACACTAAAAAAACACTAAAATAATCGTCATAAAACATGTATACGCGTAGTAGCTTAACCGGATACACCTTTTCTGCATTTCTTTTGTTTTTTATTTTCAAGTTTAGCTGCTCACAGCTAACAGAACAAGTTTATTTCCTTCAACAGTGCTTGATTAGCAAACACTTGTATATTTTAACTAATTAAGAGAAATAGCTGATACCAAATACCTTCGATAATTTTAGTTTAATACATACTCTTTTGAGGCAAAAAAAAGAACTTCAGAATCATTTTCATTGTTTACGTTTAAATACTAAAATCTAAAGTTAATGTTTCTTTTGAATAAATTTATACATTTATACAAGTAGAAACAATCGAAATAATAGAAATATAATTGTAAGTATTGTATATTTGTAAAAATGTTAAGCATAATCAATTGTTATTAACTAAATCAAGAAACTTAATTATTTTATAATTAAGTTTTTTCTAGTACTCCGACTTTACAAGACTGATTCAATAAGCTTATAAAGTATACTGTGTTATACAAAAACTTATATTTTTGTTTTAAAGTGGTATTCAGATAAACCTCGATTCGAGCAGCGAAATATATGTTTGATAATACGATATGAATATAGTCAAAACATTTAAGTATTTTGCATATATCTAAAACTTAAATAAAACTACTATAGAGTTACATTTGTTACTTTATTATTTATAAAGTTATCAAATTAATAATCTTCACAGACTATTTAAGTTTAGCACATATTGTACATAAATACAGCAAATGATTGTTCAATGTTTTTACAAACTTAACAAAACTTTACAAAGACTATTTAGTCGTAACAAATTTAAACTATACTACACATAACTTTTTTTCATTTTCTGCAAAAAATATTTGTTTGTTTTTTTAACGGCTTTGTATAACTGATTAGTAGTAAGTACCAGTAGACGTTTTAAAGAAAAGGAAGCAAGTATCTTGTTGTTATTGTGTGAAATAAAAGAAAAAATACTAAAGTTAATATATCATCACGTCTTTTGAAAATACTGTCGTTACGTGCTTACAATAAATGACCCCCCCCCCCTTAATTACAAAAATTAATTTTAGTGTTTTGATTGAACAACAGTATTAACTGTAAGTTTTGTTATTAAGTTCACTAAATATTATCTTAATTTGCTGAACTCAAAAAAATTGAAAAATGTAAAACTATAATTGCAGCAATTCTCAAAGTGGAATGAGCACAACTCTTTTTTTTTCTTTTTTTTTTTGCATCTTTAGTCATAAAAGTTTTCAAACATCATTATAGTAAATAAAAAGAAAAAGCTCAAAGTTTTCATGACCCTTTTAGAATAAATAATCATCATATGTAAAAACTAAATACTTGAACTTTATTTAGCATCGACTTTGAATTTATTATGTAATACTACTGCATAACTTCATAATACAAAATAAAGTATCAAAAAACTATAAGTTTAATATAGCAAGTTTTTACTGATACCTGATCTTACAGCAAACATTACAACTAAAAGAAAATGACACAAAGTTAAATAACAATTTACTTGGTTACTTGCAAGTTTTACTTTTAAACAACATTGTAAGAAAAGTGCCTTCAAAATTTCTTTATTGGTTCGTAAGACTAATATTCGTTCATTTGGTGTTTTATTCGTGATGAAACGCCAGCCGTTTAAAAAAGTAATTTTAAGCTTACTGTAAGTTTACTTAAACAACACAATTAGTAATCGAATATATTTTATAGACGCTTTTATGTTTTTTTTTTTTATAGATAAACTTTATATATTGCATTTTATTGTTTTGATGAACATTTAAAGTTCGTTACCAAGTTGTGTAATGCAAGCTATACCCACGATAGGCCAAAATAAAAAAAACACGTTATTATTACTTTTATGAAATTAGTGTTTGACTTATCTTTTTCTTATTTCAAAATTCTAATGAACTTTGGTAAGCTTTTTGAAATTAGAAGAACAAAGTAAATGTTTGTTATTTTAAAAACTGACGATTAAATTTTGATACTAAATCTGTCATCACGTTATTTCGTAACAATAAACTTTGGTGTGATTATTGTGTTTATAAAAAAATATCTTAGATTAGCTTTAGTTGTAAAATTTAGTTTAGTTTTATATATTTTTTTACTTTAGCAGTGTTAAGCATTTTATTTTTTACTTTAAGTAATATATAATTGTTTTTTTGTAGGTTTGGTCATCAAGAGAACATTTTTTGCAAAATTTTTGATCAAAATAAAAGCAATGTTACTACTCACATTACTCACTACTCAAATTAAACTTATACTTGTAGTTTTTATCCTATTTAGAACATGTTACTAGTATTACAATAGTAAATATACACGGTGTTAGTCTGTGTGTATAAAATTTATTTTATTGGCACTGAAAAGTTTGTAGCTTAAAAAAACACTTTAAATGCCGTTTGGTTGTCAATTTCTATCAGAAAAAGTTAGGCGCAGCATATATTAATAATTCCTAACACGAATGTTAAAATGAATGAATGTTAAATATAGTTTGTGTTTTCCAACAACAGTTTGTATTTTTTGCAGTCTAGTGTGCAAACAACTTAGTTTTTATTAATTAGTTGTGCGCAGTTTTTAAGCTGCTGTTTAAATTTTAAATCTCGTTTACATTGAGTAATAGAAATAATTTTTGTGGTTCTATAAAAAAAACAAAGTAAAGCATTAGCTTATAGTAGTGATTTAAAAAATTTAAACGTACAATATCTTGAAAGTACATATAAAAGGTTTATAAACTTAACCAAAAACTGAAGATTTTTATCAGTTTATATTAAAATCACAAATTTAGAAAGTTTGGAAGGTTTATTTATTAGTTTTGTAAACTGATTAATGTAGAGTATAATTAAGGATTTCCTAAAGTGAGCAATATGACCGCCTTAAAGGGCATTAAAAAATTTAGGGGGCCATAAGGAGCAAAGAAGCCAAAATGGGTGCTATGAGTAGCTAAGGATCCACAGGCATTGGGATACAATTTTAAACTTATACTAGATATTCTGGAATTGATGGTAAAAGAGCAAAAAAGAGTTCAGGTTTTTTTAAAGAAAGTTTTAAAAGAAATCTAATCAGAGGAGGCCATAGCTTTTTTTTACAGTGGGCCTTAAAAAAGTTGGGAAAACTGCTTCAAATTTTAGTTTAGTATAAAGATTTTTTAATATTTAACCGAAAATAGTTACCATCTCTCAGGTTTACAATCATTGTTCAATTAAAATTCGCGAGCCAAAAAATTTTAAACAATGAGATTTATATAATAGAAAACTTTATAAACATCGTGTTTTTAGTATTCCTATTATTGTCAATTTTTGTAATTTTTTGCTTTTTAAGTTCTGTTTTATGTAAAGTTTGTACAGTTACAAATGTTTTCATTCTATTAATTCTATCTTAAAAGTAGCTTATAATCTTGAAAGTATAACTTAATCTTATTTTTATATTTGAGTCCTTATTCCTTTACACAGATTTTTACATTTGAGTCTATGTAATGTAACTATTTTCATTTTGATATTTAAAAATCCTTATACTAAACTAAAAATAATACTACACCTTTATCAGTTTTTAGCAACTTTATTATGACGATGTGCGCAACGAAATTAATTAAAAAACTTTCAAAAGTTTCAAAATGAGTGATTTATATTTGTATTTTATAAGTAACAATTGTAAAATTTGTTTTATTTTTAAAATGTTTTTTTTTTCCTTTGTTTCAAGACTTAAAACTCCCAATGAAAACAAATCGACAGTTCAGACCTTTCTTGATTTGTGGAATAGTTACAACTTTTGTGATACTACTGTTGCAAACAGAGCTAGACTGCACAAAGCCTTTTACTTTACTAAAAGAATACTATTTCAACGTAAGTTAAAGTTTAATATTAAAATAAAGACATTAACATAAGTAAACGTTTTTTGTTACTGAAAATAAGTCTTATGTTGCACATTATAAATGTTAGGTATTTTTTGAATATTTTACAGAATGATTCTTCAACTTCTTTAATAGCTGTAATATTAAAAACAACAACAACAACAAAAGCAATAACAACATCACAAAACAAGTTATTTGAAAACAAAACTAAAACGATTTCAGCACATAAACCGGTTATTTTAAAACTTTATTTAGTTTTTAGTTATATTAAAACACTTTTATGTACTTTTTAACGTAGTTGTCATTGTGACAATGAATACATCGCACTACGTTGTCAGAGCATTACATCTCGGACTAAAACTAACAATTTGGGTTTTTAAATACTTATATATGAAATTATAGCAACACTGATTTTCACTATGATTTATTACTCTGTTCGTTAGAAAGTAGCTTTTTGGTTTTTATTACACAAATTACTTTGAATAAAGAAACAAGAACTTGAGAAGCTGACAAAAACATAAAAGTAAAATCTCTCATCACACCTTTTTATAACAAGTTATTGTTATTTTGTAAGCAAACATCATTTACAGCAGATAAACATTTTAACATTTGTATCTAACGATTTATGGGTTTATATTGTTTTTTTAATAAAGTAACCGTTATAAGATTAGTTTTTTATACATAATAAGTGTTTCAAAATTTTGATCTAAGTTTCGTTTAACAAACAAACTTTGTCTTTGCGTATTCACGCTGGTAAAAGTTCACGCCTTTTAGTGACAATAAAGTTTTGTTGTTCTATGAGTAAACTGTTTTTACAAAAAAGAAATCAATACAAACTAGATTTAGTATATAGTTTACTGTGTTTTTCGGTTGGTTTTAGTTGAACAAAACCGTTTTCAGTTTAAGAAACGAGTATTTTATAGAAAGTTTTTTTAATTGATAGATTTGGTATTTATTTTAGTTATTGTCATCTCAGCTACACGCTTAGTAGATAAAGTTTATTTTAAGTATTAATCATACTTATTATTAAACATAACTGTTAAATTTTTATTCTTATTTTTTCAAATGAGTAGCATTTTTTAGTAGTTGTTTTTTTTTAGTTAGTTATTAACATAATTAGTCGGTAATAAAAAGAAAAACATGACGTTTATAATTTTGATTAAGTGTAACAGATTTTTCTATTTTATTCTAAGCCAGTGTATTTTTAAAGAAGAAAAAAAGAATAAGCTTTTTGTAAAGCAGTATACTTCATACAGTTTAGTTTGTTAAATACGTAGTGTTTTAGCTTGTTCAAATATAGATTTTTTTTAAAGGCGAGAAACTTATAGTTTAAAATTTAACTAATTTTGAAACTTTGCAATTTTAGTAAATAGTATTCTTGAATACACTGATATAAATATCGTAAAAAACGTAAAATGGTGCATTACCGATTCGAAAAAAGTACATGTTTAAACATTTGTGTCTGTCCTAACCAGTAAACTTTAATAATTGTAGTTTGATTAAGTGAAGTATGAAAAAAAGTTTTGTATTAAAAAAAAAAACGATTTTTGAAACATAAAATGTAAAAATAAACAACTTAGTTAAAGTCTATTAAGTAAATTAAGATAAGTTGTTTCACTTCTTTATTTACTTAGATTTTTATTTACGTTGTAAATTAATAAAAACTTAATGTGTTGCAAGAAGTTACGGTATTTTATACTAGTTTTTATTGTTTTCACATAAGTATTTGTTTAAGTATAAACATAAAGTAAAAACTTATTTTAAAATAAGTCAGAGTAAACATGTAATGACCAAACAAAAAAAATTCTTTACAAAAAATAGATATTTTAGTAAACAATAAAGAAAATCTAAATAGTTAATTGTTAATTACTAAGAAAACTTATATTATTTTTAATTAAACTGCATTATCGCTGTCATACGCTATACGAAGGTTATCAAAAACAATTTACTATCAATATAACTTTTTTCGACTCATTGAACTGTTCTAAGAAAACAAGAAAACTTTAATATTGCAAACTAAAATGTTTTATTCAATTTGTTCGTAAAAATTGGATAAATATAAACTTTAAGCAAAAATTTTTAGCTGTTAGCTTTTCTATGTTTAATCATGAATCATACAAGTTCAATTTTTTAGCTTTAAAAACAGTTTACAATTTTTGTTGAATGGATGAGGTAATTACAAAACTAAATCGAATTTTATAAAACTTAAAAGAGTTTAAACAGTTTTTTTTTCTAATTTTTGAAGTGTACATTTTTTTTGGTAAAACAAAGCGTTTTTAAGGAAATTGGTTTAGCTGTTTGTTTAGCTTGCTTTAAAAAATTAAGCAACTTGTTCGAAAAAAAAAAAAGAATTATTTTTTTCTTTAATTAATTTATTAATAAAGAACACTAAAATAGTAAAATAACATAACTGTGAATCATTTGACAGTTTAAAATGTTTTGAACTTTTTTTTCTGTATAGTTTTATATGCACCTAAAGCTTTTTATTAACTACTATTGTGCATAGGTGCATACTGTCAGAAATGCTGCTTTCAAGTGCTATAGCATTTTTACTAATTAAAACAAATTTTTTAGGTATAAAATGAAAGCTTTCACACTTTTTTACACAAATTCAAAAATGCTACTAGAGCTCAAACAAGGCTTTCCAATGAAACGATTAATCAAACTAGTGTCCAAAGCTTTCGTCGTTTACTGAATTTTTCAATGGTTCAAACGGCATAAGTTTTACAAATTGTATAACTGTTTATAATAATAAACAACTGGATTTTTTTTTGACTCGGACTAAAACTTAATTTAATTCAACATTTATTACAAAAATTATTAATTTTTTACTAAACGCTTTCAAGGGTACAGAAATAATTAAATAAAACAATTAATTCATAAAATTTAAAAAATTTTTTTATTCAATTACAACCCTATTTAGTTTCTAACATGACTTAAATTTTCGTGACCGTTTAATTAAAGCAACGTGAAAATAACTGTTAGGTAGCTCAACTTAGCACAATAAAATGCAAACAAAAACCCTAAAATTCTTTGTAATTCAATACGCAAACTTTATTTACTTTTTATTTTGTGTTGCGGTATCCATTGTTACTGTTTGTCACAAATTGCAATGTGCAAGTCCGTTGGTCAAATGTTTACTGATTGTTGTTTTCCGATGGTATTGAAGAAAAAAGTAATACTCGGTTAAATGTATAAAGTCAGAGCATGCACTTACTAAATTAGACGGCAGTTGTTTAAAAATAAAGAATGAGTTATATAATCAAATTAGGTGCATTTAGTTTATGATTGTAAAGACAAGTCTCACAGTTTATAACTGAACTGCAGTATCTTAGTCAAACACCATTAGTTTGTTGTTGAAAAAGTTTGTTAATCAGATAACGTTTTTGAACTTAAAGTACTGTTCTAAAACAATTAAAATAAAAGCTTTGTTTAAATTCTTTTAAGCCTACATAGGGTTCAAGTAAATATAAACTTTATTTGGTTTGTAGTTGCTTTGTAGTTGTGCTACATAAAGTAAAACGTTTTAGAGTTTGAGTTTTTAGTTCAGGATTTTTTTGTTGAAAGGATGTACAAAATAAACAAAAGCATAAAATATGCAAGTTTTTAACTAAAAATATATAGAAGTAATTATTTAGATAGTTCAATTTAGTTAAAAAATTTATTCTTTGACTTTTTTTTAGATAACATACTTAAATCTAAAAGTACAATCATGTAGAGATGATTTAGTTGTATTAGTACGCAAATAGATGCTGTGAAACCAAAAAAGTTAATGATGTTGAACAAACTATTTTATCAATAAATAGTTAAGGTTTTTAGGTTAAAAATTAAGTTTTTCTCAGTATTTAACCTTATCTAAAAAATTATAACGTTTTATTTGCTTTTAAACATTCGCATAGTTATACAAAAACAAAGAACTAAGTAAAACAAAAACTTCGAACTATGTCAATTTTTTAATTTAAATTTATAAGTGCTTTGTATAAATAATAATCATGCTATAAGAATAGTTTTAAAACTGTCATTCGATATTTTTGTTATAGCTTCGTACTTTAATTGATTGTTTTGTGTTTTAAAAACTTGCTTTTAGTCGTTATATAAAAGTGTTTGTACAATAAAATCACAAAAATCATTAAACAAAAGTTATAACTAGCCTTCATAATTTTTTAAAGATATTTAAATTGCCTTCTATAGTAAGATATATTTAGATTTTGGTTAGATTACTAGTTTAGGTTTTTTAATCTTAGCAAACCTTAACAAAGTTTACAAAAAATAATTGTAGTTTAGGAGTTAAAAGTATTATGTATATTTTAAAAACTTAAATTATCGCTTAAATCAAGTTTTTCCTTTAAAACAATTAAAACTGTTACTATTGAATAGATATTAATTGTTATTCCAGTGACTAGTTATAGGTTTGTAATAAAAAAAAAACTATTTTAGTTTTAACAATCATTGATAATAAATCTTAATAAGCAAAATTTTGAATTTAATATTTAACGCATATAGAAGTAATTTCCAAAGAAGTATAAAAAATTCTTATTAGTGCTTGGTTTTAATAAACTTTATTTTTTTTCTAGTTTAGGTGTATAAAAAGAAAGACTTTAAAAAAAAAAAACATGAAAAGAATTCATAAAAATAGATTATTTTTAGCAATCTCAGTAATAGCAACTTTTGGATTATGTTTATTGTTCAGTAACCGTTCAAGTGAAATATTTTATTTTGTTAATAACCTCTACTTTGATGTTAGTTGGAGCAATTGTTTAGTATAATAATTATTTTATAGATCGTAGCAAAAGTTCTCGACATAATGATAAGGATATTTATATAGAATATTTGAATAAGGTTTTATTCAACTGATGGTCTTGTTTGATTTAGTTCAAACGAGTGAAACATTGTTTTGTAATAAAATTTCAAAGTTTGAATCGCAACAAAGATTTAACTAATGGTTGTTTAAAAACTGCATTTATAGATGTTATGCTTTTTAAAACAACGCTAAGATTAGAAACAAAACACTTGTAAACTTGTGATACAAACAGTTTTTCATAAAATTTTCAAATAAATGTTTTTAAAGGTAAATATTGAAAAATAGGCTGTATTTTCTTACATCTAAAACATAAACATTTTTAACAGGATGGTTTCGTTTTAAACGGAGATGAGACTGTGAGTTTACTGTTTTATGATTAAAAGTTTTGCATGACGTTGATCTTCAAAAACAAATACTATTTAAATTAACTAAAGTAAATCAATCTAAAAATTTTATTGCAGAAAATTAACAAAATTCAATTGTTTTAGGCAATTATGCGCAAAGTCTGAACATAATCTTTGTATAAATTTAATACTTATTGGAATAATTACGTTTAACAACATGTAAATTGTAAAGTTTGATTAATCCTGTAAAAAAAAAACTATAATGAAACAAAATCATATTATTATAATGAATATTACTACTTAAAAATGAGCAATTTTTTATCATTATATAAAAAGATTATTTTTAGTAGAAAGCAAAATAGACAAAGTGTAAACAAAATTATCATTAAGTAATTGAAAAATGACTAATAATTATTTCATATTAAAATGTTTTTATTTCAATGTTTTTAATAAGTTTTAAATTCTATATATACTTATAGTTACCATTTATAATTTTAGTTACAGTAATAAGATAAAAACAAACTTTTAGTACTTAAAATTTTCAAAATAATTGCAGATAATACTTTATTGGTATCGTCCTTGGGGAAGTCCGGTTCGTAGGAAATTGGGGTCAGAATGCGGTAGTTGCGTGGTAACAGACAACAGAAGGAGGGTTTGTTGTTGTTTTTTTTTTTTTCATTCATTTATTTTTTTTTAAACTAAAACTATTGTCAAAAACTAAAAAATATATAGGAACAAATTTAATTAACATTTTTGAGTTTAAGTAAATTACGTTTTGATTTGAAAAGTGTTTGTTTTAAACTAATGTCATTTATAAATAATGATGAAACCATGTCACTGAAACTAAATAAAAATAGTTTTTTTAATTGTACTTTTGTAGATTGAAGAGGAAGGCACTAAAGCTGTAATATTTCATTACCAGGAACTGAACAAAAACGATCTACCCAAAACAAAAAGGTAAATTGAACTGAAATTACATAAAATAATAGTCAGAGTTATAAATAAAAATTTTAGATCTACAAAAGAATTTTTAGGAACTCATTTTATAAAAGTGTTTTAAAAACTGTATATATGGTAAAAGCATCGCAGTTTTTTAAATATATGAGTACTTTTTACAAAGAAGCATATGAAAATATTTTGTTGTAATCAAAACATATTATATAATTACTATGTCACAGTTTAATCTTTAATTTTGAATATCAATTTATACGGATACAATTATTTAATAAAAGTTATGAAGTTTTCAGCTTACTTTTAATAAACCTTCTTGATTTGTAGTAATAATTTTTATGAAGAAAAAAAACCTTGACCAATAAGGCAGCTCTAGTTATATTTTATTAGTATTAAACAGTAACAATGTTACTTAATAACAGAATACTACTTGTACTTGTGGTTAGAAGTTTAATTGTTTGAAGAATTTTTCTTTATTTTTACCTTTATAATTTTATTTGCTTAAACTTAATTAGTTTGCTAGTAAATTCGTTGTTTAAATTTTTTTTTCCTAGTAATATCCATGTAAAGTATGTAAGTATTCTTTTATTTCAGTGAGAACAATTTAACAATTGCTCACTTTTTATAACAAAACAGGCGCTCAGACCAGTACTACGCATTTCATTCGATGGAGAGTCCGGCTTATGTGAAATCAGAAAAAGGGAGTTTGAAGAATTATGACGAATATTTCAACTTGACCATGACAGTAAGGTGTGAATTTTTTTTAAGTAGCAGAAAATAAACTTTCTGGATACGTTTACTTAAACCTAGTAGAACAAAAAAAAAGTTGAACTTAGGAAATAAACAAAGTTATTGAAATTGTGCAAATAAACCACATTATTTTTATTTAATTTTGTTTTATTGTATTATTTTTTGGATAATATCTCTAAAACATTTTAAGGAATATAATTTATTGTGTTTAAATTGGTCTTAACGTAATACTTAATTTTTCAGAAGGGACGGAGATGTATTTTATCCTTACAGCACTATGTACAAAACCGCTTTAGAAGTGAAAAAGAAAAACACAAGTTTACAAGAATTGATGAAAAATAAGAAACATTTAGTCACTTGGTTTGCGACTAACTGTGGCTATACAGTGGGTGCCAAGAATAGATTTAATCTCGTGCAAGAGTTGGTTGATATGGGGCTAGATGTAGATCGTAGGTTATTTGAACACAATTATTTTATTTTATTGTAAAATTTACAAAATTAGTTATTTTTAAACGCCCAATAAATAATCCTAAAATTACAATAAGTTGTTTAATAAGAACTTGTTTTAGTAAAATTCTAAGTAAAAATTTGTTTTTATTTAATTGTTTAAATTCTTTTTCCATGACTGTTACATATTTTTCTCATTTTTAAATTTTTATTTAAGCACTGACAAAGTCTTTTACCGAAACATAGTTTGCATAATCAAGTCTTTAAAGAATAAGTACAAATTGATTTCAGTAGTTATGGCAGTAAAATATTAAACTAGTAAAGTAAACAATTATTACAAAAAAATTTAAAACTAGTGAAAAGATTGTTTTGCAACTTTGCTACTACATTAATAAGTAGGTCGTTTTAGTGTTTCAAGTTTTAAGGGGAAACTGTTTTCCGGGGGCACCAGTCGTAAGCAACCGGCTACAATACATGGGAAAAATAATGCTGAATTTTATATCAAAGCACAAGTTCTACCTTTCATTTGAAAACAGTCACATGTGCAAGGACTACATTACTGAAAAGCTGCACAAAAACGCTTTCTTAAGCGGGGCTGTCCCTATTGTTTACGGTGCAAGAAAAGTAATTTTTGTTATTTGAGTCTTTCACAAAATAAAATTAAAACAAGGCACAGTTTTAAATAAATACTAACTAATTTTAATACTTATACAAATGTAATAAATTATAAATACAAAATATTTTTAATAACATAAATCCATACCACACAAAAAAGTATACTTGTGCAGCTGATAAACGCTTACCAACTTATGCTGAAATTTTGCCAAGTTCTTAAGTAATATAAACATTTAGCAAGACTACGAAGCGGTGATTCCTAAGAAAAGCGCCATTTTTGTCGACAATTACGCCGACCTGGGACAATTGATCGACCACATCAAGTACCTGGACAAAAACGACACTGCCTACATGGAGTACTTGGCGTGGAGACTGGACGACCCGGAGAAATTCTATGGATACAACATGGCAACGGGGGCCTGCGAACTTTGCTTGAAGTTGACAAAGTTGTCAGGTAAAACGGGATATAAGTTTGCAAACGGAAGAAGGGAATTTCCGAAAAGTAAAATTTTTAACTCGCTTGATAAATGGTTTTACAATGAAGAAGATAAAGAGTGTATTTTGTGATCTTCCTTTTAAAAAAAATTTCAAATGAACGTAAAACTAATAGTTGTTTTGTATAATTAATCTATTTTAGTTGGTAGTTTAATAAAATTAAACTTTATTGCCAAAAGTTTTTACACAATATTTTTCGTAGACATTTTTATTTTAGTGTTTACTGTTTTACAACTAATAATTAAATAGTTTTTATTACTTTAAACGTATTTTATTGCAATGACTATAATTTGTTTGTGCCAAGAAGTTTAAAAGTATTTTTCTATTTTAAACTTCGTATAAAAAGAAATTTATGAATGAATTTACCAAATTAAGTGTAAACTCAAAAACAGTTTTCTATGGTTTTCGTTAGATTTTAAAATGAAAGTTTATGACTAAACAAATGTCAAGGTGTATACTTCTTCTTACACTTTGTTTTTAAGCTATGGTAAAATATATCTTTTGGTAAAATAACCTAAAAAATTTATTTTGTAAGCTATACTTTTTATTTTTTACATTTATATTCATCAAACTATGCAACAAGTTGTACCTAATTCTTTTCAATTTTATTTTATAACCTAAGTTTTAACTTTGATATTTTTTTGCTGTTTATGTAAACACTGTATTATAGGTTTGAAATTCACTAGCAATTTGTTTTTGTCCAGTTAACTTAACTTGAAAAAACAAACTAAAAACGGTACACACATTATTTTTAGATTTTTTTTACAATTGTGGTTTAAATTATTTGTCGTTATAAAATACTTTAAAACAATTTACACAACCTTATCATCCTTCAATCATTATCTTTATGCTAAGAAGTTAAAAGTTATTCATACATGAGTGAAGTATTTTAAAATGATGAAATTATAATGGTTTTCTTCAAACTTTAAAATTTAAACAATGCGTATAAATGCTACAAACTATACTCTGTAGTTTTTCTGAAAATTTTATAATGAAAAAACTATGTCTAGTAATTTATAATATTTGTGCTTAACTGTTTTATATAAAACTGTTCAAACGTAGCTGGTAAATGGTTTTGCATGAAAATTTGATAAAAATTAACTAGAAATGAAATGTTTTCATTATTGTTTTTCTTGTTTGTAAGGTTTTTTAAGTGAACAACAAAAGTATAGTTATCATGTTTTGCTATACAAAAAATGAACTTAGAAATTTTAAAACAAAGAAAGATAATTTAAAAGTTGATATAATAAAAGTAGTTTTTTGGTATTTTAAATTGAAAACCAACAAAGTTAACTATAAAACTTAAGTAATTTTTTTTTTAATTAATGTTTATTAAAAATTTTACTATTTTCCGAAAACAAGAGTTGAATTTGAAAATTAACTTATAAAAAGTGTTGTATTAACATATTTATATCAACTTATGAATCAAAATTTTAGTTTTTTGTTATAGATAATATGTTTATTCTACGATTCGATATTCATTTAAAATTCTAAACGTGTTATTTTAAACGTTACATCACCTTAATTTTAATATCACCTTATTTAGTATTATTATCATTACAGTATTACAAAAACTTAAAAAAATAATCTTAAACTAGAATTATAGTGGCTACTTAAAACTAGTATGAGATGTTTTCGTAGTTGCACATCAAACATTAGCCTGCACACATTGAATTAGTAGACTGTCTCGGAATCTGTTGTTGATGGTCGTACGATGCCAGAGCATAGAGTAATTGATGTTTTAAATTTTCTTTTATACTGATTATATATTTTGTAAATTCTAAATGCATATTAAATTTCTCTTTGTTTCTTTTAAAAATTAATATTTTTGAAACGAACTTAGAATAAGTTTTTATTTTAATTAACAATCGTAACTTGTTTTCAATGTTCTAGCTTAGTTCAGCTAGTGGTATTTACATATAATTTTAAATACAATTTAAGGGTTTTATTAATTCTTATGCTATATTAAAATTTACTATTTTAAAACGAACTTAGAAATAGTTTTTAAATTAATTAAAACACGTAACTTCTTTTCAGTTTTCTAGCTTAGTTCGGCTAATGGTATTTACATATGATTTAAACAGTTTAAGGGTTTTATTAATTCTAATACTATATTGTATTTTCCAAAAACAAGACTAAAAACAAGCTTTTTTTTTGTAAAAATAGTTTTTCAGCTTAAAAATAAAAAATTTTAGATGAATTTTACTTGATATTTAGTAGGGATAAGCCAACTGGTCAGGCCTAATTCAGTCCTTAAAGCTGCAGCTAGCAATTTATATCTAGCGCAAAACATGCTCTTTTTGAACAGAAAATAAGTTTAGTAAAAAATAGTGTTTATTTTGATAATTAACTACTACTAGTAATTTTTTATTCCTTATTTATCACATTTTGATATAAACTAGTTATTCTCAATAATTACTACAGTTTTTTTAATAACTGCGATCCACGGAAGACATTTTGTTTAAAGTGTTCCCCGTAACCAAGTTTTTATATAAAAGTTAAATTTATACACAAAACAATTTAAACGTTAAAAACTGAAAGGTATTAAATAAATGTTTCTTTGCTTTCGCAGATTTTCAAAAAAAAAAAAAAAAAGTTTGAAAAACTTGCGAATTTGTATATATCTAAACAGTCAAAACTTTATTGTCTATTTGTTTAAAAAAGTAGCAAGTTGTTAGCATTGCTTTCTAAAATTGAAATATTAATATAGTTTAATTTTTGACAGTTTTTATTTTTGCTTAAGTTCGATTTTTTTTGAACCTAAATAAACTTATTCAGAAGATTTAATATAAATCATTTCATAAAATTGTTATTCAATATTTATTTTAACAATTTATTACTAACAAAACAATGTTTTACTCCTATAATTGGATATAGGAGATCCTCAGCTGTTGTCAACAAATCTGAAAAAATATTTGGACCAAAATAAATGGAAGTAAAATAAAATTTAAAGCTAATGGTTTATCAACAAAAATAAAACTTAAAGATCCTAAAATTTAGTAAAAATTTAATTGTTATGTTACGCTATGGTTTACCAATTGTACATCTGTCTAAAATAATAAAAAGCTAGATTTTGCTTAATTTAATTTAAAATATTTTACAAAAAACACTAGTTTTTTTACTAAGTTTTCAAGAGTTCAGAACAAATAGAATAAAACAATTAACTCATAAATTTATTTTTTTTTCAATTTCAAGTACAACCCTGTTTAATTTTTAAGATGACTTAAATTTTTGTGACCGTTTAAAACAACCTAAAAATAAATATTAGGTTGCTTTACTTAATACAATAAAATACAAACAAAAATGATAATAAAAATTTTGGTGTGTACTTTCTTTTTCCTCGTACATTAACTTTTTTGATAGTATCTTTTAAATAATTTTCGAAGTGTTTTTACATCTGTTTTTAGGGTAGTTAAAATTATAATTGATACAGTTCGTATTATAGTTGAGTTTCTTCTGTAGGCTGCAGCTGTTTAAGAATGAGTTTTGTAAGACATCCAAGAAAAAAAGTCGGCCTGAAAAATCACTTCTTATACCATAGTTTCAGTATGGACTTTTATTAGATGGACCTATGATATTTCGTTGGAGATATACGGACCTGTTAAATCACACAACTACGCGCTGAAATTTTCATTATTGGATGGTTTTGTCCAACTATATTATCATTTATTTATTGTTTAAACTAAGCTACTTATATAAAACTATCGTTTAAATAATAAATGCGATGTTACAAAATGAACATCTAAAAAATTTTGTTTTTGCACAAGTTTGATTTAGATTCAGAAATATTCAAAATTTTAATGTCTTTATAAAATTTTGTACATAAAAAAAATATATTATATTTTTATGTTTCATTACTTACTATTCATAAACAGTTATGTTGTAATATATGTAATTTAAAAATACTTTAATAATCAATAAACATGCATACTAAACAAGTTTCGATTCAAAACAATCTAAATCAACAGAATAATGTTCAAAACTATTAAAATTTAAGCTGTTTTATTTTGTTTGTTAGCTAAAAGCATAAATTTACGGAAAAAAATTACTAGCTATATTTTAACAAATCCAACATTGCATGATAGCAGTAAATACATTTTTAAAACATTTAAGTTGAAAATATTTTCATTTATAATCAAAATTCATTTTATCTCGTTATGTCGATTCGCTTAAAATCGTAAGCAAGGCAGAAAACTCAACCAAAACTAAAAGTAATTGCATTGCAAATAATGTTGCAAAATATGTTGCATCATTTAGTTGCAAATTATGTTACAAATTTTGTAATGCGTGCTGAAGTCATTGAAACTTAGCAGCAAACTGTAAAACCTATCACTTTTATTTAAATTAGCTTACTTTGTTATTAATACTTCTGTCTATTTTCTCCAATTGTCGTAATATTTTCAGTCTCGCAAAAGGCTCTCTAAAATAAACAACTAGTAAACAAGTGAAAAAGCAAACAGTTTAATCGTGAGAATTAAAAGAAAGACCTATCGAAGCTAAAAAAAATTATTTAAAATAAGCTGTGTCTAAAAATAATGAAAAACTAGCGAAACTGTAATTCGATTATTTTACTTAAAATTGTCTAGTTATATTTAAACAACAAGACAAAATAGATAATCATTCAATTTAGGTTAATTTTTTTTTTTAACTTTGGTTAAAAAGGTTAAAAAAATATCATTTATATTACAATATTTAACTGTAAAACTCCATCATTTATGAGTTTCTGGTGTAGGCTGCAGCTTTTTAAGGATAGGTCTGGTAAGACATCCAGGTAAAATGTTGTAATGAAATAAACAGTTACGAAAACTATGTTGCTGAATTTTACAAAGATTTTAAAGTCGGCCTTAAAGATCGCTTCTTATACCGTAGTCTCAGTATGGACCTTTATTCGATGGACCTATGATATTTCGTTAATGATATACAGACTTATTAAATCACACAACTCTGCACTGAAGTTGTCATTATTTGATGTTTTTGTCCAACTATATTAATATTTATTTATTGTTTAAAATTAAGCTACTTATATAAATCTATCGTTTAAATAATGAATGTGATGTTACAAAATAAATATCTAAACAATATTTTTTCGCACAAAGTTGTTTTAGATTAATGAATATTCAAAATTTTAACTTCTATATAAGTTTTTTTCGAAAAAAAAAAATCTTATATATTTATGTTTCATTACTTTCATTGGACAACTTTGTTTGAGCTCTAGTAGCATTTTTGAATTTGTGTAAAAAAGTCTAGGAGCTTTCATTTTGTAACTAAAAATTTTGATTTAATTAGTAAAAATGCTATAGTACTTTAAAGCAGTATTTCTGACAGTATGCACCTGTGCACAGTAGTAGTTAAGAATAAGTTTCAGGTGCATATAAAACTATATAGGAAAAAAAAATTCAAAACATTTTAAACTGCCAAATGATTCACAGTTATGTTATTTTACTATTTCGATGTTTTTTCTCTAATAAATTAATTTCTTCAGAAGTCTTACTTTTTTTTTTCGAACAAGGTGTTTAAAATTAAGCTACTTATATAAATCTATCGTTTAAATAATAAATGTGATGTTACAAAATAAACATCTAAATAATTTTTTTCTGACAAAGTTGTTTTAGATTAATGAATATTCAAAATTTTAATGTATTTATAAATATTTTTACATAAAATAAAATATATTATATTTTTATGTTTATTACTTAATATTCATAAACAGTTATATTTTAATATATGTAATTTTATGATGTTTTACTAATCAATAAACATGCATACTAAACAAGTTTTGATTCAAAACAAATCTAAATCGACAAAATAATATTCAAAACTATCAAAATTTAAGCAGTTTTTTTTTTTTTTTGTTAGCAAAAAGCATGAATTTATTAAAACAAATTACTAATTAAACTTCTACAAATCCAACGTTGCATGATAGCAATACATTTTTAAAACAATTTAGTTGAAAATATTTTCATTTATAATCAAATTCTATCTCGTTATGTCGATTCGCTTAAAATCGTAAGTTAGGCAGAAAGTTCAACCAAAACTAAAAGTAATTGCGTTGCAAATAATGTTGCAAAATATGTTGCAAAATATATTGCATCATTTAGTTGCAAATTATGTTCCAAATTTTATGATGCGTGCTGACGTCATTGAAACTTAACAGCAAACTGTAAAATCTATCAATTGTATTTAAATTAGCTAACTTTGTTATTAATACTTCTGTCTATTTTCTCCAATTGTCGTAATATTTTCAGTCTCGCAAAAGGCTCTCTAAAATAAACAACTAGTAAAAAAGTAAAAAAGCAAATAGTTTAATCGTCAGAATTAAAAGAAAGACCCATCAAAGCTGAAAAAATAAATTACTTAAAGTAAGCTGTGTCTAAAAATAATGAAAAACTAGCTAAACTCTAATTCGATTATTATACTTAAAAATTTTCTAGTTATATTTGAACAATAAAACAAAATATTTTAAGATAATCATTCGATTTAGGTTATAAATATATTTTTATTTTCAACTTTCATTAAAAAGGTTAGAAAAATATCATTTAAGTTACAAAATTTAACGGTAGAACTCCATAATTTATGAGTTTCTGGTGTAAGCTGCAGCTGTTGAAGGATAGGTCTGGTAAGACATCCAGGTAAAATGTTGTAATGAAATGAACAGTTATGAAAACTATGTTGCTTAATTTTAAAATTTTTATATTTAAAAATCCTTATACTAAACTAAAAATAACACTACACCTTTACCAGTTTTTAGCAACTTTATTACGACGGTGTGCTAAACGTAATTAACTTTCAAAAGTTTCTAAATAACGGATTTATATTTAAACTTTCTAAATAACAGCTGTAAAATTTGTTTTATTTTTAAAATGCTTATTTTTTTCTTTGTTTCAAGACTAAAAATTCCCAATGAAAACAAATCGACAGTTCAGACCTTTCTTGATTTGTGATGGTTACAACTTTTGTGATACTACTGTTGCAAAAAGAGCTAGATTACACAAAACATTTTACTTTACTAAAAGAATACTATTTCAACGTAAGTTAAAGTTTTACATTAAAAAATATACTATAGCACAAGTTGACGTTTTTTTTTACTGAAAACAAGTCTTATGTTGCAAATCATAAATGTTTGGTATTTTGTGAATATTTTACAGAATGATTCTTCAACTTCTTTAATAGCTGTAATATTAAAAACAACAACAAAAGCAACAACAACAACAACAAAAGCAATAACAACATCACAAAACAAGTTATTTGAAAATAAAACTAAAACGATTTCAGCACAAAAACCGGTTATTTTAAAACTTTATTTAGTTTTTAGTTATATTAAAACACTTTTATGTACTTTTTAAAGTAGTTGTCATTGTGACAATGAATACATCGCACTACGTTGTCAGAGCATTACATCTCGGACTAAAACTAACAAACTTCAATGTTTAAAATACTTATAAATGACATTCTAGCAACACTGATTTTCACTATAATTTATTATTCTGTTCGTTAGAAGGTAGCTTTTTGGTTTTTATTCTACAAATTACTTCGAATAAAGAAACAAGTAACTTTGAGAAGCTGACAAAAACATAAAAGTAAAATCTTTCATCACACCTTTTTATAAAAATTTATCGTTATTTTGTAAGCAAACAGCATTAACAGCAGATTATTCAAACATTTTAAATTTGTATCTAACACTTTATTAGTTTATATGGTTTTTTTTATAAAGTAACCGTTTTAAGACTAGTTTTTTATACATAATAAGTGTTTCAAAAATTTGATCTAACTTTCGTTTAATAAACAAACTTTGTCTTTGCGTATTCACGCTGGTAAAAGTTCACGCCTTTTAGTAACAATAAAGTTTTGTTGTTCTATGAGTGAACAGTGTTTACAAAAAAGAAATCAATACAAACTAGGTTTAGTATAAAGTTTATTGTGCTTTTCGGTTGGTTTTAGTTGAATAAAACCGTTTTCAGTTTAAGAAATGTATATTTCATAGAAAGTTTTTAATATTGATATATTTTGTAATTATTTATAGTTTTTGTCATCTCAGCTACACGTTTAGTAGATAAAGTTAACTTTAGTTTAATCATACTTATTATTAAACAAAACTGTCAAAGTTTTATATTTATTTTTTTCAAAGGAGTAGCAATTGAATTATTTGTTTTATTCTAAGCCAGTTTACTTTCAAACTGAGAAGAAACAAAGAAGAACAAAAAAAAATCTAAGTTTATTGTAAAACAGTATATTTGATATAGTTTAGTTTATAAAATACCTAGTATTTCATGCTTCTTTTAATTTTAGATTAAAATAAAAGGACAAACTTATTGTTTATAATTTGGTTAGTTTAGATAACTTGTTTTACTTATTCATTTATTTAGATTTTAATTTACTTTGTTAATAAATATAAAATTGTGTGTTTCAAGAAGTTACGGTATTTTATACTAGTTTCTATTCTTTTCACACAATTATTTGTTTAAGTATAAACATAAAGTAAAAACTTATTTTAAAAAAATCAGAGTAAACATGTAATGACCAAACAAAAAAAATTCTTTACAAAAAATAGATATTTTAGTAAACAATAAAGAAAATCTAAATAGTTAATTGTTAATTACTAAGAAAACTTATATCATTTTTAATTAAACTGCAATATCGCTGTCATACGCTATACGAAGGTAATCAAAAACAATTTACTATCAATATAACGTTTTTCGACTCATTGAACTGTTCTAAGAAAACTAGAAAACTTTAATATTGCAAACTAAAATGTTTTATTCAATTTGTTCGTAAAAATATGATAATTATAAACTTTAAACTAAAACTTTTAGCTGTTAGCTTTTCTATGTTAAATCATGAATCATAAAAGTTTAATTTTTTCGCTTTACTAACAGTTTGCAATTTTTGTTGAATCGATGAGGTAATTACAAAACAAACTCGAATTTTATAAAACTTAAAAGAGTTTATACAATTTTTTTCTAGTTTTTGAAGTGTACATTTTTATTGGTAAGACAAAGCGTTTTTAAGGAAATTGGATTAGCTGTTTGTTTAGCTTGCTTTAAAAAATTAAGCAACTTGTTCGAAATAAAATAAAAGTAATTTTTTTTAAAGAAATTAATTTATTAAAAAAGAACACTAAAATAGTAAAATAACATAACTGTGAATTATTTGACAGTTTAAAATGTTTTGATTTTTTTTTCTGTATAGTTTTATATGCACCTAAAAATTTTTATTAACTACTACTGTGCATAGGTGCATACTGTCAGAAATGCTGCTTTCAAGTACTACAGCATTTTTACCTAGTTTAAAAACTTTTTAGTTATAAAATGAAAGCTTTTACACTTTTTTACACAAATTCAAAAATGCTACTAGAGCTCAAACAAAGCTGTCCAATCGAACTAGTGTTCAAAGCTTTCGTCATTTATTAAGTTTTTCAATGGTTCAAAAGGCTTTAATTTAACAAATTGTACAACCGTTTAAAATAATTAACATCTGGATTTTTTTGACTCGGACTAAAACTTAATTAAATTCAACATATATTACAAAAATTATTAATTTTTTACTAAACGCTTTCAAGGGTACAGAAAGAATTAGATAAAACAATTAATTCATAAAATTTAATATTTTTTAATTTCAAGTACAACCCTATTTAGTTTCTAACATGACTTAAATTTTCGTGACCGTTTAAAGCAACGTGAAAATAACTATTAGGTAGCTCAACTTAGCACAATAAAATGCAAACAAAAACCCTAAAATTCTTTGTAATTCAATACGCAAACTTTATTTACTTTATTTTGGTTTGCAGTATCCATTGTTACCGTTTATCACAAATTGCAATGAGCAAGTCCGTTGGTCGAATGTTTACTGATTGCCGTTTTCCGATTGTATTAAAGAAAAAAGTAATACTCGGGTAAATGTATAAAGTCAGAGCATGCACTTACTAAATTAGACGGCAGTTGTTTAAAAATAAAGCATGAGTTATATAATCAGATTAGGTGCATTTAGTTTATGATTGTAAAGACAAGTCTCACAGCTTATAACTGAACTACAGTATCTTAGTCAAACACCATCAGTTTGTTGTTGAAAACGTTTGTTAATCAGATAACGTTTTTGAACTTAAAGTACTGTTCTAAAACAATTAAAAAAAGCTTTGTTTAAATTTTTTTAAGCCTACATAGGGTTCAAGTAAATATAAACATTATTTGCTTTGTAGTTGTGCTACATAGAGTGAAAAATTTTAGAGTTTGAGTTTTTAGTTCAGGATTTTTTTGTTGAAAGGATGTACAAAATAAACAAAAGCATAAAATATGTAAGTTTTTAACTAAAAATTTTTAGAAGTAATTATTTAAATAATTCATTTTAGTTAAAAAATTTATTTTTGACTTTTGTTTAGATAACATACTCAAATCTAGAAATACAATCATGTAGAGATGATTTAGTTGTATTAGTACGCAAATAGATGCTGTGAAACCAAAAAAGTTAATGATGTTGAACAAACTATTTTATCAATAAATAGTTAAGGTTTTTAAGTTAGAATTAAGTTTTTCTCAGTATTTAACCTGATCTAAAAAATTATAACGTTTTATTTGCTTTCAAACATTCGCATAGTTATACAAAAACAAAGAACTAAGTAAAACAAAAACTTCGAACTATGTTAATATTTTTATTTAAATTTAAATTTATAAGTGTTGTGTATAAATAAAAATAGTTTTAAAACTGTCATTCGATATTTTTGTTATAGCTTCGTACTTTAATTGATTGTTTTGTGTTTTAAAATCTTGCTTTTAGTCGTTATATAAAAGTGTTTGTACAATAAATTCACAAAAATCTTTAAACAAAAGTTATAACTAGCCATGATAATTTTTCAAAGATATTTAAATTGCCTTCTATAGTAAGATATATTTAAATTTTGGTTAGATTACTAGTTTAGGTTTTTTAATCTTAGCAAATCTTAACAAAGTTTAAAAAAAATAATTGTAGTTTAGGAGTTTGAAGTATTATGTATATTTTAAAAACTTGACTTATCGCTTAAATCAAAGTTTTCCTTTAAAACAATTAAAACTATTACTATTAAATAGATATTAATTCTTATTCCAGTGACTAGCTATAGCTTTGTAATAAAAAAAAAAACAATTTTACTTTTAACTGTCATTGATAATAAATCTTAATAAGCAAAACTTTAAATTTAATATCTAACGCATGTAGTAGTAATTTACAAAAAAAATATAAAAACTTCTTATTACTGTTTGGTTTTATTAAACTTTTATTTTTTTTTAGGTTAGATGTATAAAAAAAGACCTTAAACACAAAAAACATGAAAAGAATCCATAAAAATAGATTATTTTTAGCAATCTCAGCAATAGCAACTTTTGGATTATGTTCATTGTTCAGTAACCGTTCCAGTGAAATATTTTATTTTGTTAATAACCTTTACTCTGATGTTAGTTGGAGCAAGTGTTTTGTATATATTTACTTTATAGATCGCAACAAAAGTTCTCGACATAATGATAAGCATATTTATATGGAATATTTGAATAAGGTTTTATCCAACTGATGGTCTTGTTTGATTTAGTTCAAACGAGTGAAACATTGTTTTGTAATAATATTTTAAATTTTTAGTTGAAACAAAGAATTAACTGATGGTTGTTTGAAAACTGCTTTTATAGATGTTAGGCTTTTTAAAAAAAACCTAAGATTAGAAACAAAACACTTGTAAACTTGTGATACAGTTTTATATAAAATTTTCAAGCATATGTTTTCAAAGGTAAATATTGAAAAATAGGCTGTATTTTCTTTCATGTAAAAGCTAAACATTTTTAACAGGATGGTTTTGTTTTAAAAGGAGATGAGACTGTGAGTTTTCTGTTTTTTTATGCTTAAAAATTTTGCATGACGTTTAACTTCGAAAAAAAATTACTGTTTAAATTAACTTAAGTAACTCAACCTAAAACTTTGATTGCAAAAAATTGACAAAATTAAATTGTTTTAGGCAATTATATGCAAAGTCGGAACATAATTTTAGTATAAATTTAATGCTTATCAAAATAATTACGTTTAAAAACATGTGTATTGTAAAGTTTGATTAATCCCGTAAAAAACTGTAATGAAACAAAATCATTTTGTTTTCCAAGAATAAAAATTACTTAAAAATGAGCACTTTTTTTTCATTACATAAAAAGATTATTTTAGTAGAAAGCAAAACGCACAAAGTGAAACAAAATTATCATTAAGTCATTAAAAAAAAACTAAAAAATATTTCACACCAAAATGTTTTTATTTTAATGTTTTAAATAAGTTTTAAATCTTACATATACTTATAATTACCATTTATCATTTTAGTTGCAGTAAGTAGATAATTAACAAACTTATTATTTTAAATCTTCAAAATAATTACAGATAATACTTTATTGGTATCGTCCTTGGGGAAGTCCGGTTCGTAGGAAATTGGGGTCAGAATGCGGTAGTTGCGTGGTAACAGACAACAGAAAAAGGGTTCGTTATTATTTTTTTATATAATTTTTTTGTTTTCATCTATTTACTTTTATGTTTAGTCAAAAACTAAAAATTTCTAGGAACAAGTCTAACCAACACTTTTTAATTTAAGTAAATTAAGTTAAAGTGTTTGTTTAAAACTAAGTTTATAAATAATGATGAAACCATGTCACTGAAACTTAAAAAAAATATTTTTTTAATTGTATCTTTGTAGATTGAAGAGAAAGGCACTAAAGGTGTAATATTTCATTACCAAGAACTGAACAAAAACGATCTACCCAAAACAAAAAGGTAAACTAAACCTAAACTTTTCAAAACTATAACTAGAGTTGTAAATAAAAATAGATCTATAAAAGAATTTTTAGGAACTGTCATTTTATAAAAGTGTTTTGAAAACTGTAATTATGGCAAAAGCATCGCAGTTATTAAAACATACAAGTACTTTTTGTAGAAAAGCTAAATATATTTTGTGGTTATCTAAACAAATAAATAATAACCACGTCACGATTTAATCTTTAATTTCGAATATCAATTTATACAAACACAATTAATTAATAAGATGTATGTAGTTTTTAGCTTAGTTTAAATAAACCTTCTTGATTTGTAGTAAACGTTTTTTATGAAGAAAAAAATCTTTGACCAATAAGGCAACTCTAGTTCTATTTTGTTAGTGTTTAACAGTAACTATGTTACTTAACAATAGAACACTACTTGTACTTGTGTTAAAAGCTTAATTTTTTCAAGAATTTTTCATTATTTTTATTCATATAATTTTATTTGCTTAAACTTAGTTAGTTTGCTAGTAAATTCTTCGTTAAATTTTTTTTTTCATAGTAGTGTCTATGTAAAGTATTTAAGTATGGTTTTATTTGAGTGAGAGCAATTTAACAATAGCTCACATTTTTAATAAAACAGGCGCTCAGACCAGTACTACGCATTTCATTCGATGGAGAGTCCGGCTTATGTGAAAACAGAAAAAGGGAGTTTAAAGAATTACGACGAATATTTCAACTTGACCATGACAGTAAGGTGTGAATTTTGTTTTAAGTATCAGAAAATAAACTTTCTGGATACTTTTACTTAAACCTAGTAGAACACAAAAAAAGTGGAACAAAGGAAATAAACAAATTTATTGAAATTAAGCAAATAAACTACATTATTTTTATTTAATTTTGTTTTATTGTATTATTTTTTGGACAATACCTCTAAAGCAACATAAAGAAAAATAACTTATTGTCTTTAAATTGGTCTTAACGTAATACTTAATTTTTCAGAAGAGACGGAGATGTATTTTATCCTTACAGCACTATGTACAAAACCGCTTTAGAAGTAAAAAAGAAAAACACTAGTTTACAAGAATTGATGAAAAATAAGAAACATTTAGCCACTTGGTTCGTAACTAACTGTGGCTATACAGTGGGTGCTAAGAATAGATTTAATCTTGTGCAAGAGTTGGTTGATTTGGGGCTAGGTGTAGATCGTAGGTTGTTTGAACATAATTGTTTTATTTTATTGTAAAATTTACAAATTTAGTTATATTTAAACGCCTAATAAATAATTATAAAATTACAATAAGTTGTTTAATAAGAACTTATTTTAGTAAAAATCTAAGTAAAAATTTGTTTTTATTTAATTGTTTAAATTCTTTTTCCATGGCTGTTACATATCTTAATCATTTTTAAATTTCTACTTAAGCACTGACGAGGTCTTTAACCGAAACATAGTTTGCATAATCAAGTCTTTAAAGAATAAGTACAAATTGATTTCAGTAGTTATGGCTCTAAAATATTAAACTAGTAAAGTAAACAAATATTACAAAAAAAATTAAAACTAGTGAAAAGACTGTTTTGCAACTTTGCTACTACATTAATAAGTAGGTCGTTTTAGTAATTAAAATTTTAAGGGGAAACTGTTTTCCGGGGGCACCAGTCGTAAGCAACCGGCTACAATACATGGGAGAAATAATGCTGGATTTTATAACAAAGCACAAGTTCTACCTTTCATTTGAAAACAGTCACATGTGCAAGGACTACATTACTGAAAAGCTGCACAAAAACGCTTTCTTAAGCGGGGCTGTACCTATTGTTTACCGTGCAAGAAAAGTAATTTTTGTTATTTGAGTCTTTCACAAACTAAAATTAAAACAAGGCACAGTTTTACATAAATACTAACTAATTTTAATTCTTATACAAATGTAATAAATTATAAATACAAAATATTTTTAATAAAATAAATCCATACCACATTAAAAGTATACTTCTGCAGCTGATAAACTTTCACTAAACTTATGCTGAAATGTTGCCAAGTTCTTAAGTAATATAAACATTTAGCAAGACTACGAAGCGGTGATTCCTGAGAAAAGCGCCATTTTTGTCGACGATTACGCCGACCTGGGGCAATTGATCGATCACATCAAGTACCTTGACAAAAACGACACCGCCTACATGGAGTACTTGGCGTGGAGACTGGACGACCCGGAGAAATTTTACGGGTACAACATGGCAACGGGGGACTGCGAACTTTGCTTGAAGTTGACAAAGTTGTCAGGTAAAAAGGGATATAAATTTGCAAACGGGAGAAGGGAATTGCCGAAGAGTAAAATTTTCAACTCTCTTGATGAATGGTTCTACAATGAAGAAGATAAAGAGTGTATTTTGTGATCTTCAATTCAAAAAATAACTTCAATAAACGTAAAACTAATCGTTTTTTCATACTGTTAATGTATTTTAGTTGATAGTTTTATAAAATTAAAACTTATGACCAAAAGTTTTTACACAACAATTTTCGTTGACATTTTTATTTTATTGTTTACTGTTTTACTACTAACAGTAAAAAAGTTTTAATTGTTCTTAATGTATTTTGTTGCAAGTACTATAGTTTGTTTGTGCCAAAAAGTTTCAAAAGTATTTTTAAACTTTAAACTTCGTATCAAACGGAATTTATGACTGAATATGCCAAATTAAGTATAATCACAAATATTAATTTTATAAGATTTTAGTTAGATTTCTAAGTGAAAAGTTCTGACTAAAAAAATTTGAAGATGTGTACTTCTTCTTACACTTTGTTTTTAGCTATGGTTAAACATATATATTCTTATAAAATTACCTAAAAGAATGTTATTTTGTAAGCTTTACTCTTTATTTTTATCATTTATATTCATCAAACTATGCATCAATTTCTACCTATTTTTTTTAGTTTCATTTTATAGTTTTAGATTTAAATTTTGTTATTTTAGTTATTTATATAAATACTGCATTATAGGTTTAAAATTCGCTAGTCTTTTTTATTCTAGTTAACTTAACTTGAAAAAACAAACTAGAAATAATATGTACAGTAATTTTAGATTTTTTTTAACTTCTAATTTAAACTATTTGTCATTTTTAAAAGTACTTTAAAACTATTTTTAAAAAGCTTTGAAAAAATTGCGTCTCAAAAACTCAAAAAAATATTGTCTATTTGTTTAAAAAATAGCAAGTTGTTAGAACTGCTTTCTAAAATTAAAATATAAATGTATTTAGTTTTTGACAGCTTTATTTTTGCTTTAGTTCGATTTTTTTGAACCCGATTGAAACTATTCAGAAGGTATAATGTATATTATTTTATAAAATTATTATGTATTACGGTTAAATTTTCTAACGAAATTGATATTTTATTAAAAAATTTTACCAAGTTCACAAGTTTTTTTTACTAAAAAAGAATGACTATATTAAAAATATTTATCTTACACATTAAATTTAAGTAGACATTTTCAAAACTATGCAATAAAATTTTAAATAGCTTGTTTTGCAGTATTTAAAAAAGTTTTAATTTTTCCAGTTTATTTTGTGCATTAATAACTAGTCTTTCTTTTGTTTGTCGTGTTTAAGTTATTCACTACTTTACTTGTCTACGAGTTGCGTATTTTGGAAAGCCTCTTACGAGACTAAAAATAAAGAAGAACATTGGATATTTATCGCGTTATCTATATTTAAGGTTAGCTAGTTTATATACAAGCAGTAAATTTTACAGTTTGCTGTTAAGTTTCAATGACGTCAGCACGCATTATATAATTGGGAACATAATTTGCAACTAAATAATGCAACATATTTTTCATCGCATTTACTTCTAGTTTTTGTTGGATTTTCTGCTTTGCTTACGTTTTTAAGCGAATCGACATAACGAGATTAAATGAAATTTGATTAAAAATGAAAATGTAACTTAATTGTTTATAACATTTATTTATTGTTATCATACAATGTTAGATTATTTAGATTTGTTTGTTTTAATATATTTTTACTTTTCACATAATTAAAAATAAAACAATTTGAGGTTTGAAATTTTAATTTTTATTTTGTTAAACTTAGATTTGTTTTGAATGAAATTGTTTTCTATGAATGTTTATTTATTAATAACTCTTTTTTTAATTACATAACTTACAATATGACTGTTTATCAAAGGAAATAATAAAGAATAAACATATAATATAGTAAATAATCTCTATATAAGTTTTTATAAAAACATTTTATTTTCAATATTTCTAAATCTAAAACGAAAATGTATAAAAACAAATTTATCTTGATGTTTTATTTTGTAACACTACATTCACTGTTTAAACGACAGACCACAATTTCTAAAGCTTTTTTTTTAATTGCCTTTGAAGAAATTAAAAAGGTTACTGACCCCTCCAACAAGACTTCCATTTAAAACACCTAAGACCTTTTTTTTTGCTCTTCATCTGAGTTTTAAAGTTTAAAATTGCTCAAAGTTTTAAAATTGTTCACTTAATTAATTATTGCCCCCCCCCCCCCAACTTACTAAAATCGCCCCCAAGGGAAGATACCAACCTGCGATAGACCTTTGCAAGTAGCTAAATTTTAGTTAGTAATATATCAACTTTAATTAATTTAAATTATCTGTTTTAAAAAGTAAGCTGAATAAAACTTATATTCTTAGTATATCAGCCCAAATCAAAAATTTAAATTTTCAATTTAGTTAAGTTGCAAAAGCAAAATTCATTAATTACCCTTTAGTTTCCAAAGTTTAAGTTGTTTTTATTGTGTTTGTTATTTAATAAAATGTAAGTTTAATTTAGATTAAATTTAATGAAATCATTAGCCGTTTTCTTTTTATTGCTTTTCAAAAAAATAATGTGCTAACTCATGATAAAAGCTAACATTAGCAATCACGTAGAATTGTGCCTACATAATGGCAAGTTTATTAGAACTTTTGGTTTGGGAAGAAAAAGTACATTCAACAAGAAATAAAAGATTCTGTACGTAAGAGTTATGATAGTTTTATAATACATTCAAGTTTTTGATAACTTAACATATGTTTTAAAACCTACTTATCAACATCAAAATTTTAATTTTTTAATTCTTATTTTAATTCTTTTATTTTAGTATATGATATAAAAAATACTTCTGTTTTTAATAGTTAAAAAACTAAAAAAGTTAATTAAGTGTTTATACATAATCTAACTTTTTTAGTAGTTATATCTTGCTTTGTAAACTTAATAAGATATGCTTAAAACAAAACATTGTAATAAAACTAGTGCATTAATGTATTTTTAACTTTAAAATTCTAAGACTATAATGCAAGGAAACTGTTTTTTATAACATATTAAAGTATTTTATAATATTACCTTGTAAATAAGTTAAAATTAAAACATCTTAATACTAATTATTATATGTATAATAATCTTTACTTCTGCGTTTATGTGTAAAATAATGATGACAAAAACTATTTTTTTTGCAGAGAATTATAGCTTGTAGCCAAAAAAACATTAACTATTAACAATTTAGCTGGCAACAAAAAAATTTTCTAAGCTAAAAAGTGTTTATATAATAACTAAAGCTAGTGTAATAATAAAAAAGGTAAAATAAGTTATTTTAATAATATTTATAAATGAACTGTTTCCAACAAAAGCAATTAAAATGAGTATTTTTGAAAATTCATGTGCTATAATTTTTCCAGTTGCTGCAAGTTGCAAAACTATAAATAAATATGCTAGTCTGTTTAAATTGAAACTTTATAAAATTGTAATAACCGCAGATGTTCTTGTGCTAAAACTTTATTTCAACTAACGGTGTTTCACTGCTCTAAAATACATTTAAGAACAGATCTACGGAGTCTATAAAATATTAACACACATTAGAAAAAAAAGCAGAAAAAGCATGTATAATTATGTATAGTGTACGCCGTTAGTTGAAATAAAGTTTTAGCACAAGAACATCTGTGGTATTTATTCCGATAAGCTTAGCTTATCAGGATCTCCAGGATTTAACGCCTATTAACGTTACATCTTATATCTTAAAATTGTAATTATATTGCTTAACTAATAAAATACGACTATCAAAAAATTAGCTGCATCTAAATTTAAACTTTTTTTGTAGTTGAAGTTTAGTATTCAAAATTCTATAATTGTTAAAACTCTGGACTGAATTAATCTATGTAGTTAGTTAGTCTTATCAATAAATATTTGGAAAAAGAAATGTTTCAACAGACTTGAAACAGAACAAAATGGTATTTTTATCACTACACAATAATAAAAAGCCTTTTTAAAAACGTTTTTAAGGTCAGAGTCTTATAGTATTGTTTTATTAGCATTATGAGAAAAGGTTTTGTAGAATTTTTGTAATATTTACATTGACTGGCCGAATTTCAAATAAACTTTGAAAATGCATAGCGGGCCGGTCAATTTTTAATCCGTGGACCAGATTCTATTTAAGTTTGAAATGGTTTGGGGGCCAGTCAATTTTACTTTGCAGGCGGGATCCGGCTCACGGGCCGTACGTTGTTTATCCTGTTGTAAAGCATAAGGTTAAGGCCATAGGAAGGTCTTTGATTTTTACAAGTTGGTCTTTATTATTAGGGTTTTGTGTTAGTTATCAGATATTTTTCACCAAAAAATAAAATTCAAAGTAACTTCGAAGATATAAACGATCAGTGAGCTCAGTAGATTCCTTGTGGAAGGGGCAAACCAAAAGCAAGAAAACAACTATTTTACTAATTAAGTTATCTTGTTCTTCATCTGTAAACCAATCTTCAAAATTTTACACTAAATCAGCAAATAATACTTAAATCTTTTATTCAGGATATTTTTTATTCCAACATCAAAGTCTTTTATAACCATATGAGAAAATATTTCTGAACATTTAAGGTCTCTAGCTCAAAAATGAATTAAAAGATGACTTTAAAGTAAATTTTAAAATTTCTTAGAAAGTTGACAATAAAAAGTTAGCTGTCCAAAGTCGAATCCGTGGACCAGAATCGAAAAATTTTTACAAAAATTGCAACATCTTAAAAGTTATATATATTTCTAGTTATATAAAAACTGGCATGTAGTTTATACTTGAAGCTTAAGGGCAAATGATAATTTCTGTAAAAAAGTTGTTGGACCCCTCTATGGTCTTAATGTCTTGTTAATATTATACAAGCCTGCTTTTGTGATTTATTAAACTTTATCATGGATATGTTTTGACATGATTTAGTCATTATTACACTAAAAAAGCTAATAAAAATGGTATCAAAATTTAAAATTACAAGTTATTGTACAAAAAGATTAAAAAAGTTTGAAGTAATTAAGCTTATAAATCACATAAGAAGCATATACAAGTAATAAATAAACAAATTGTTTCAGTTGTATCCCCTTTATAATGATCAATAGTTCTTATATGAATATAATGTACTGGATACTTTTACTCTTAAAAAATGCAATTTAATAGACTATTTTAGATTTCAATTTAAAAGCTACTACTTTTTTAGTGTAATACTTAGTGACTGTAGTAAAGGGATTAGAAATCTAACCCTGCATGATTATAAGTTTCTTCTGAAATATTTTTAAATAAAGTACTAATTTTTAAGTTCTAAGTACGCACAAAATCTTGGAAATGAGTGATGTTTTAAATTAAAAAGAAGAAGATTACTTTAAACGAATGAAACAATTTAAAATATGATCTTATTTTGATCAAAGCAAGTATTTCTAAAAAAAATTTTTTTTTAAATGTAGAAACTGTAAAATATATTCAAATAGATCTTTTTTTATTTAAAATAAGAAACTATAAACTTTTATTTGTCGTGAGAGGCAAATTATAAGGTATTACGTTTGCCTGGGTTTCGTTATGCGTCTCTAACGTATATTTTTTTGATACTGAAAAGTTCCATTCACTAAAAGATATATCTAAATTAGTTTTACTCAATAATTACTACAGTTTTTTTAATAACTGCGGTCCACGGAAGACATTTTGTTTAAAGTGTTCCCCGTAACCAAGTTTTTATATAAAAGTTAAATTTATAAACAAAACAATTTAAACGTTGAAAACTGAAAGATGTTAAATAAATGTTTCTTTGCTTTTGGAGATTCTCAAAAAAAAAAATTTTGAAAAACTTGCGAAACCGAATTTGTATATATGTAAATAGTCAAAACTTTATTGTCTATTTGTAAAAAAAGTAACAATTTGTTAGCATTGCTTTTTAAAATTAAAATATAAATGTGTTTAATTTTTGACAGTTTTTGTTTTTGCTTAAGTTCGATTTTTTTGAATCTGATTGAAATTATTCAGAAGATTTAATGTAAATTATTTTATAAAATTAATATCCAAGATTTACTTTAACAATTTATTACAACAAAACAATGTTTCACTCCTATAATTGCATAAAGAAGATCCTCAGTTGTTGGAAACAAATCTGAAAAATTAAAAAAAAAAATAGAAGTAAAATAGAATTTAAAGCTAATGGTTTAACAAAAAAAAAAACTTAAAAATACTAAAATTGAGTAAAAAATTAATGGTTATGTTACGCTTTTAGGAATTTTGTTGGTAATACAGACAGGAAAAAAAAATATAATGTTATATACGTTAAATTATCATGTTAATTTATTAATCAAAATTATTATGTTATATGGTTAAGTTTTGTAACTAAACTGATTATTTGTTGAAAATTTTTACCAAGTTCAAAATTTTTTTTAACTAAAAATAAATGACTATTTAAAAATTTTTCATCTAAAACATTAAGTTAAACTAGAAATTTTCTAAACTAAACAATAAAACAACTAATAAGCTAGTTTTTCAGTATTTAAAAAAAAATAAGTACTTTAAGATTTTTTCAGTTTATTTAGTGCATTTTTAACTAGTCTTTCCTTTGTTTCTAGTGATTACTTTACTTGTCTACAAGTTTCTTATTTTGGAAAGCCTCTTATAAGACTAAAAATTAAAAATTTCACTGGCGTTTCGTCGCTTTATCTGAAATTAAGGTTAGCTAGTTTTTATACAAGCAGTAAATTTTACTGTTTGCAGGTAATTTTTAATGACGTCAGCACGCATCATAAAATTTGCGACACATTTTACAATATAATTTTCATCGCATTTACTTCTAGTTGTGGTTGAATTTTCTGCTTTGCTTACGTTAACTGAATCGACATAACGAGATTAAATGAAATTTGATTGAAAATGAAAATGTATTTAACTTAGTTGTTTGAAAAATTTAGTTAATGTTATCATACAATGTTAGATTATTTAGATTTGTTTGTTTTAATATATTTTTACTTCTCACATAATAAAAAATAAAACAATTTGAGGTTTGAAATTTTAATGTTTATTTTGTTAAACTTAGATTTGTTTTAAATTAAAATTATTTTCTATGAATGTTTATTTATTAGTAACTCTTTTTTTAATTACATAACTTACAATATGACTGTTTATTAAGGGAAATTATTAAGAATAAACATATAATAAAGTACATAATCTCTACATAAGTTTTTATAAGGCATTATAATTTTCAATATTTCTAAATCTAAAAACAAAAATTTGCCAAATAAATTTATCTTGATGTTTTATTTTGTAACACTACATTCACTGTTTACGACAGACCAGAATTTCTAAAACATTTTTTTTAGTTGCCTTTGAAAAAAATTAAAAAGGCTATTGACCTCTCCAACAAGACTGCCATTTAAAACACCTAAGACCTTTTTTTTTTTGCTTTTCATCTGAGTTTTAAAGTTTAAAATTGCTCAAAGTTTTAAAATTGTTCACTTAATTAATTATTACCCCCAACTTACTAAAATCGCCTCCAAGGGAAGATACCACCCTGTGATAGACCTTTGCAAGTAGCTAAATTTTAGTTAGTAATATATCAACTTTAATTAATTTAAATTAGCTGTTTTAAAAAGTAAGCTGAATAAAACTTATATTCTTAGTATAATAGTCCAAAATCAAAAATTTAAATATGCAATTTAGTTAAGTTGCAAAAGCAAAATTCATTTATTACACTTTAGTTTTCAAAGTTTAAGTTGTTTTCATTAAGTTTGTTATTTAATAATATGTAAGTTTAATTTAGGTTAAATTTAATAAAAACATTAGCCGTTCTCTTTTTATCGCTTTTCAAAAAAAAACCATGATAAAAGCTAACATTAGCAATCAAGTACAATTTGTGCTTACATAATGGCAAGTTTGTTAGAACTTTTGGTTTCGGAAGGAAAAGTACATTCAACAAGAAATAAAAAATTCGGTACGTAAGAGTTATGATAGTTTTATAATCAATTCAACTTTTTGATAACTTAAAATATGTCTTAAAACCTACTGATCAACATCAAAATTTTATTTTTTTAATTCTTACTCTTTTATTTTAGTACATGATATAAAAATACTTCTGTTTTTAATAGATAAAAAACTAAAAAAAGTAATTAAGTAAATATACATAATCAATTATTTAGTAGTTATATTTTGGTTTGTAAACTTATTAAAATATGCTTAAGACAAAACATTGCAATAAAACTAGAACATTAATATATTTTTTACTTTAAAATGCAAAGATTTTAATGCAAGGAAACTGTTTTTTGTAATATATAAAAGTATTTTATAATATTGCTTTGTTAATAAATTAAAAATAAGACATCTTGTTACTACTTATTTTATGTATAAAATCTTTACTTCTGCGTTTATGTGTAAAACAATGATAAAAACTTTTTTTTGCAGATAATTATAGTTTGTAATCAAAGAAAAATATTAACAAATTAGTAAGCAACATAAAAATTTTAATCTAAAAAGTAGGTATATAAAAACTAAAGCTAGTGTAATAAAAAAATGTAAAATAAGTTTTTGTAATCATATTTATAAACTAACTGTTTCCAACAAAAGAAATTAAAATGAATATTTCGAAAAACTCATGTACTATATATTTTCAATTTCTGCAAGTTGCAAAACTAAATAGAAATATACTAATTTGTTTAAATCAAAATTTTGTATAAATTGTAATTATATTGCTTTACTAATAAAATACAACTATTAAAAAATTAGCTGCATATAAATTTAAACTTTTGTTTATAGTTGATACTAATATATACTTTAGTTTATAGTAAAAATAGTTTAAGCAAGTTTTTAATTTAATTAATTTCTTATTATACACTAATTGTTTTTATTACTCTTCTAGTGAAAAAAAATGTTTAAAAAACTATCAAAATATATATTTTACGCAAACTAAAAATATATTTATACTGTTCAATAAATCTATTGAATTCGTATAAAATATTACTTAGCTGTTTTTAACAGCTTTAAAAATTACTCAAATATGATGAAACCTTATCTAATTTGAAAATCATAATTTATCTATACTCTCCAAAAAATTTAGCGTTTGTGTTGATTTTTATGGCATCTACAGTTCCTTTGTTGCGTGAATTATTTTACTAAACGATTTTCTATCATAAATGTTCTAACGAAAACTTCTAACTTAAATTTGAGTGAGTTAACAATACAGGAAGTATTAACAAACCTGAATTAATAAACTGCAAAAAAAAAATAAAAAATACTTATAAGTTATTTTAAAAAAATATTGGTCAAGTTGTTTAACATTTTTAACTTCGTTAGTAAACTTATCAATACATCTTAGTATAAACAGTAAAAACTTTTTTTTAATTTGTGTGAATAATTTCATAAAACTTTTTGTTAGATTTAATAAGAAAAGTAAATGTTGTAATACAAATTAATTTATATATTAAAAATAAAGCTAAATAAACTGGGTTTCACAACACAAAAACGTTGTTTTATTATTTAGTTAAAATATACAAACAAACATAGTTCTCATAAAAATTAGTCTTAGTATCAGAAAAATATTTTTAAAGATACTAATTATATTGGTAAATTATGTCATCATTTACTACTAATAATTTTAGCTTCTAATAAAACCTTTATATAGCTAGTAAGAAATATATAAGACAAAGTATTGAGTTCGCATTCTGAGGCATAAGGTTTAATGTAAATTAACTCAAGTCAGACTGAGATTTGTATAAAACCTTTATATAAAATAAAAACTTTGCATTTTATTAGCTGATAAATCAACGAAACCCAATTAAGTATAGAAATTATAACAATAAATATTTGTCTACCGTACCTAGGTTCTGGATTCATTAATTTTCGTTCCAGATCAGGTAGATCAATAATTGTGCACTACATTGTAATAAAACATAATTAGACAAAAAAAAACACTAAGTTTATTGCAAAACTTGCGCTAGAATTATTCGAGTATACCATGATGACTAAAAAAATATTTACTGCGTATTTGTGAAGAGTTATGAGACTTACACTAGATATTCTAAAGTTTACCTTTTCTTTAAAGAATTAGAAACTAGTTACAATTGTACGAAACTATTGTAAAAATAAACAAGATAAGCTTAAAAAAAAAACTAGCTATATTAATGCATATACTTAACGCAAAAATCATTTCAGGTTTGAAATGGGTGAAGTTAAATGTTAAGTGACGTCAAACGTGTGCTCACGAGGTGTTGACGTTGAACAAGTGACATTTGTCGTCAATTTCGAAAAACCCACTAAGACACTCACAAGCCTGATTGTGAAACTTATCTGCAAAGGACCGAAAAAACATGTTCCTTTTGAAAATTTGGCGTCGCAGTGAATTTTGTCTCCAGCAGCCAAGACCGTGAAGTATTAATTAAAAATAAAGACTAAAACAAGGGAAAAATTGAGATAAATGACATTGAAGATGACGATAAGCTCGAAGCAAAGCTTGCAGAAAGTTAAAAAGCTCGAAAAACAATAATATATTAGATAATACATATCGTTTTTTTTCTGCAAATCAAAAGAAATACAATTAGAAACTACATTTTTAAATCTATTACAGATTTGTGTCGTACTTTTCTTATAGTCAACTCTTTGATAAACAGTTCTTCCTATATATTAGATATCAAACTTTTAGTAGTAGCTAATATATTTTTTTGCTTTACGCATATTTTATAATAAACTTACATATTTTATTAAATAAATAATAAAGCGAGTTGAACTCGTATTCTAACTGTTTTTATATTGTAACAGCTTGTAGATGTTTAGTAGAAATTAAGTCTAAGTTTTGATAATAAAAATATATTTAACTATAAAACGAAAATTGAAAAAAATTATATTTTGCATTTTTTTATTCACTTCACAGTCCATTACTCTAGTAATCTTTCTAAAATTAAAGTACTTGAAGTCATGTTCCGTTAAATTTATTTTTAAATACTAAATATAAAATTTAAAAAACTATCCACATATATTGGTGCAAGGGGGCTAAAATAATAATTCGAAAAGTATAGTAGAAAGTTAGTAAACATATATAAATAAAGTACTTTTTTTTTGTTTTTTGACAAAAAAGTACTGAATTTTTTTTTTAAACTCAATAATATTTATTAAAGACATGTTTTAATAAATAGTTAATTAAGTTGTTCGTATTGTTATATACCCTTTGCTTATTATTACATTGGTTACCTTGTAAATATATAAGCAAGACTTTAAACTTTATTTTAATTGATTAGTAAATATCTGAAGAGTTCAGTACCAAATATATTTGTAGTTTGATTAATGTGTATCTTTAACTTTAATATTTTTATGTTAAATTTTTGTTTGAAAAGATTTTACACAATCGTCAATTTTAGATTTCTAAAAACATCAAAGCTTGAACCAAATTACAAATTGCTTCGCACCAACTTGGATAAGTTTTGTTATGGATGAATTTTTTAGTTTAATTTGAAGCACTAAAGTGCGCTAAAAATTTTGATTTTTATCCACACTTTTTCACATATTTTTTTGTGCTGTTTACAACTGCAGGCCCATTTTGTAGGATAAGAAAAAAAGAACAATGGCCGAAAGGTTTTGTTGTTCTTCAGTCCTTCAATCATTTTTCGACTGTCAATTTCTTGATTTTTTCAATAATATGAAACTATACAAAATTCCTTTTAATACTTTCTTTTCTTTGGTATAAAAAGTAAGGGTGAATAGTTGAATAGCAAACTTAAGTTCACAAAGAAGCTAATTTTCAATATAGTGTGGAGTGGCTTACAAGTTTAGATTTGAAAAGAGTTATGACATTATGATAAATTTACTTTTATTAATGCATACAACTTTAATTTTTTATAATTTAACATTTTTCTACTAAAATAAAATCAATAGACTCATTTTGAATATTCATACAGAGAATGATTACAATAAACTTCAAAGTATTTTCAAACTTAGTTATTATATTAAACAAGTTGTTTTTACATGTAAAGCTATGTAGTTTTAATAGATACAAAAAATCTGTCATGAAGATAATTTAAAAATAACATATAAAGAAAGAAGCTTGTAGTACTTTCCAATATCTTTATACTGTTCAAAATAGTTTTTTTTTATAATCTTAAATTCAGTTTTACACTATAAAAAACCAAAAAAAGAAACAGATTTTTAAAAACCTGGAAGAAATTCAGAAAACCTTTGGCAAACCTGAATGTAATTTTACCTACCCCACGAATTTTTTACTTTTAGTTTTTAAAAGATAAAATGAAAACAAACTGTTTTTAAACAAATAAAAACTTCCCTTGGTGACACGCAGTGAACACTCACAAAGCTAAAATTTTAACAAAAAAAAAACACTAAGAAAATATGAAGCCCAAGTCCCTGAGCAAGTGTCACTGTTGATGCACAGAAAATCACACCAACAGTCAATGTCATATGATTTGAAAGTATAGAAGAAAAAACCTAAGTTTTGATATTTTTCAAAAAATACCTATAATATTCATCAAATTACTTTAAAAAAAACCTAGAATCTTGTACATTTTCACAGTAAAACAATAAAATTTAGATTAAAAAAAACTATTTAAAAAAATAATATTATGTTAGGTATATGGAATTTAATTAGATCTATTTAAAGTAGCATTGTAGTATTTTTAATACTTTTTTAGTTTAAATAGTTTATATACCTTAAATCTAATTTATAACTAAAAAAAAAAAGAACACTTGTTCTTGCTTAAAAGAAAACCAAAAAGAAAATTAGAAAGCCTTGAAAAAGTTTCTAAAAAACTAGTGGCCACCCTTATCTATTAATACAGGTATGTATTAAACTGAATGAATAACTATTGAAAATATACCAAACTAGCTACCTTGTTTAGTTTCAATGATTTTGTATAGCCACACACATTTGCTAATTTTAAATTCTAGAAAAAATTTACATAATTTTTTTTTGTAAAATTTAAATTCTTTACCATAGCTTGTCTAGTTGAAGTTTTATGTTTGAGCTTAATTTTATTTTGTGTTCATTTTATAGAGCTATAATTTAATTGTTCAACTGATACTTTACTTTAAAGACTTTTGCTCTTGAATTTATGATGAGTTTGTATATGTAGAGACTTAAAATTGTTTTTTGTTAAGTCTATTGTAACTATTTTGATTTGTTCCAATATTTAGCCTAATTAACAATATTTTAAATGTTTTGTATATGTTTTGACCATCAGGTTTTGATCTTGCAATGAACAACTCTGAGAGTTTTCAGAGCTTTGATCAGTATTCTAAACCATCAGGCCATTTTAACTTGCATAATTTTTAAAGTTATTTATAGTTAAATGTCGACTAAGCATAGTATGATGAAATTCAGGTTAGTTTTTTGGTCGCTTTGGCTGGATTTTTTTTGCTTCAATGAGTAATCATATCCAGAGTGGTATCTTATTGGCCTGTTCTAAAGCTATTTCAGACCACTTACTGTAAATTCTAAAAAACATAGAATCTTCATTAGAATTTTACTGTAAACAATCAATGTTCAAAATTTTATTTATTGATGTAAAGAATTATTACTTTTTAAGTCCAAATATTAGCTTATTCTTTTACACAGGGGCTAGTTTACCTAGGTTAGCCTGTCATTTGAAAATTTACAGGGTTGCCACTCACTCAGGATATTTTGAAAATCTCAGGACATCCCAGAATAACTGAGAATGTTCTGAGTTTTTTTTTGAAACTCAGGCTGACTCAGTATATTTTTTTAAATCTGGATAGTTTTACAATTTATAAAAATTTTAGGAAAGATTAAGTTGATCCTATTATTTTTTTGTTACTTTATATAACAAATTTTGTTCAAAATTTGATTTTAAAATAAATTTTTTTATATTTGGGTATATTTCTTCACTACTTTTATAAATAACATAATTTTTGTGCCAGAAGCAAAAAAAGCATTTTTTAATGATTTTCTAAAATCAGAATAACTCAAGGTAGTTAAAGGTCATTTAGTACAGTTTTTGGTCACTAAGGATAGTTTTTCCACCTTAAGTGTTAGTTAAAAAATTGAATTTAGTTATAAAAAACTTGGAAAAACTTAAATTTAATACTCCTTGAAAAAATAGTAAATATTGAACAATTGAATATGTAAAACAAATTGAAATTTTGATTACTTAAGAAATAACTGATATGTTTAATAAAGCATTTATTTTATTATGTAGGGTTTTAATTAAGGTACAAGTTTATTTTTAAAGATTTTTTTATATTTAAACTTGTTTTTCAAATATAACCTTCTAAAGTTGAAAAGTATGTACAATAATGTTCATATAAGGAAGAGAAGCTAAAATGATAAACAAATAAAAGTCTTTCTTATCCTACCGCTGTTGAGATGTTCAGTTCAAATCTTTAGTAAATGTTCCTTGCAACTTTAAGTAAAATTAGAAAAATCTAGCAAATAAGTTCTAAAACTTGTTTCAAATAAATGAATTATTACAAGCATATGAAAACTATTTTAAAAAACAAAGAGTTTAGCCTTGGTTGTAATTTAAGGACTAAAATTTTGAGAAATGTACCTGTGAAAATATCTATAACAACATATTTAAGTTGTCTCTACTACAAATTAAAAATAAATTATTTGATTACCATGAAAATTAACTAATGTTATTTAATTCTTTGCTTGCCCTATATTAAGTTGAATCTTTAAAATGAAAAATATTGCATTGCCTTAATCAGTCAGATGAGTATTTTTAATGTTTCACTAACTATTATGGTTAAAATAAATTAGGTTTGTGTTTTTTATATCCTTTTTAGTGGTAAAGTGTTCTTAAAAAGTAATGTCTTATGTAATTTAGGAATTTAAAGGCACAGAGTGTTGAAACTTTTTTTTCTATAGAAATTAACATTAGCTTTTTAATAAAATCTCAAATTTTAAAGTATAAGTCAGAAAATTTAATCAATTTTTGAGAAACATTTTATTTAAAAGTTTCCAATACAAACAAATTTCACTGTCAATTTACTTTGAAATAAAAAACTCATTAAAGTTCTATTTTATTGGTTTTTTAATTTTATGACCTCTATACTAATTTTCCTTGCATTACAAGAAAATTTTCTACTGTAACAGAGTAAAAAATAAAAATTACAGCCAAATTAGTTTTGAGAATTATAGTTCAAAAACTGATGGAGAATATTTTTAATGAAATAGCCATTTTAACTTTTCTATTCTACAAGGATCATCTCTGACGTTGTCTCTTCATATCTCTAAAACTATTTTTTTATAAGAAATGGTGAAAAGCAACTGTAAATTGAATCTTTGAAATAAGATCAGTATGATTAAAAAAAACTTAACTCCCTTATGACCTTAATATAAAATAAATTGTCATTAAAATGAAATTATTTAGACTTATTAGCAGTACTAGACTAAGTGTTTAAATTTAGCTAAAAAAGATTGAACAGATCTTTACTTAGTACACATTTGTAATGTTTGTGACATAAGCATCTTATTAAGTTTAATTACCTCTAAAACAATTAAAAATTTGTTTCACTAATTTCAAATTATAAAAAGCCAGAATGATTCAAAAACTTAAGATTTTTTTTTTCTTATGATTTTAGAAACTGAAAAAAATTCCATTTTAAACTACATTTACATTCTTACTTATTTTTACTTTTTAAATCATAAACTTTAAAATTACTTGGTTTTGAATAATAAGTAGTAACATAATTTTTATTAATTAAGCTGTATTAAAACTAACCCCTTAGTAAGAGCTTTAACATATTAAAAAAAATTTAATCCATAAAATAAGACTTAGTGAATAAAGTTTGCTTTTTTTGACTAAGGCTGCTTTTTTTTTTTAAAAGAGCATAGACCTTCTAACTAGCTTAATATTTTAATATCAATTTTAAATGGTCTTTAGTTAAGTTTGATTTTTTTTGCAAGAAATATATTATAAAACTTATTTGCTAAAATTTATATATGTGAGTTTTTAAAATTGTAAAGTTGTAATTGTTTTACTAATTGAATTTTAAACATATCTTTCAAAAAGCACCATTCAAAAATTTATATTTGGGACCTTTTATGTTTTAATAACTACTTTTGTGTGTACTATAAAAAGTATTATAGAATAACTTAAAAAGATGTGTATTACTTTTACTTAAGATATGCCTCCCTTTTCTATTTATGAAAATGTGTACTAAGTTGTATTTATATCTTTGTTATGAATAACATAAAATTTGTTTATTGAATTATCCAAAGTTCTTATTAAAAACTGTAATATTTCTATTGGTTTTATTTGGTAATAATATATTTTTTTTGAGTTGCTGATGCTGTTATACAAAATGTATTAAGCCACATCAATCTATCTTTAATATTACTATTCAGTGGTATTTAGTATTCAGTTACAAAAAAGTGTTAAGAGTATGGTTTTATAAAAAAAAGCAGGTTATGAAAAGTAGTCAGGTATTTAAATTTGTTCTGTTAAAAAAATGATCAGAAGTGTTGTAAAAAAATCATTTTAACAATTAAAATGATGTTTTTAAACAGCATTAAAACACTAGAAAATTATAAATAATCATGACTTTAAATTCACAAAAAAATTCTTTGTTGTGGAATAGAAATAAGTTACAATGTTTAGTTAAGTTTTAATTTAGCTGTTATATATATTTAATAATCTATGAAAAACTGTTTATTATATACTGTTTTTATCTTAGTTTTTCTTCTTGGTAAGCTTTGTAATCTTAATTTTGTATTCTATACATTAAATGAATACATAATCTTTCTTATGAATATCAAATTATTTTCTTATAAAGTTATGTTCACTTTTTGAAAAACACGTATTTTGAAAAATAAGCTTTTTTATGTACCGTCAAAATGTATTGTAATATAATTACATGTAGAAAAAAGAAAACCTTCCCTAAAACAGTAACATAAATAGTAATTTTAACAGTAAACTGGCTGTAATAAATTGAGAAAATGATTTTTTTGTTTTACTTATTTCTACAATAATTGTTCGTAAAGTATGTAATTGTTTACTAAGGGTAGTCATAAACTAAAATTTAATTGTACTACATTCAACCAAATAGTTTTTTTAGTTCAAAATATAACTTAAAGAACAATATAAATGCTTAAAAAAAGGTATTATAATGACACATAAAAATTTAAAGAAAATCAAAATTTATTAAAAAAGTTTTTATTTTGATTGGAATAAATTTTTATAGGTCCCCCCTATGCCCTTAACTAATTTTAAGTTTTTTCAGATCAGTTGTTGTTTGTGACATACATTAGATAATTTAACAGTTTTAAAATGAGCATTTTTTATTTTCACTAGCAATTATTTCATAAGTTCTAAATAAAAATAAGAAGTAAGTAAATATTTTTGAAGTGGCTAATAAAATGATTAAATGAATCAATCTTACTTTAACTAAGAAGTTGAGAGTTTCTATGTGATTTTACAAAAAACCTCTTCATTAGTTTTTTGTTTAAAAATTCATTTAAAGTAATGTTATATAAAAAAGATGCTGTATACTTTTCTGCCACACAGCAGAGTATTTTACATAAAGTTTAAAAAATCTAAGTTTGATTTAATATTAATTCTAAAGTGTTTTCTATGTTTTATTATGGATATTAAGTGCTTTTTACTGCTTAAAATAATTACAAGTTTAATGTACTAATACTTATAGACTAGGTACTAATTTATAGATTAATCCAAATGTCATATTTATTTGAAATATTTATTTTTTGAACTAGTATTTTATTTTAATATTTATAAGTTTATCTGGTACAGACTTAAAATCAATTAGAGTATATACATTCATTTTTTATAAAAATAATATCAGCTTTTGTTGAAAAAAATGCCTTACTTTACTATTTAAACATGCCAAGATTATAAATGATCAAAAGAACTATAAACTTACAGAAATTTAGAATTAAGTGTTAGGAACCTAATTTTCATCAGGTTATATTGACTAATATAAGTGTTTGCAAATTAGGCACATCAGTCTATACAATTAGTCTATACATATAAGTTTTGTTTTAAATTGTCTACTAATCAGTTTTTAAAGTCTAAAATTAAAACAAGTCAATTAATAAATGACATTTAGTGTTATAAATTTATAGCTTTATAACTCTAATTCATTTTGCAGAATTTTAAAGTTAAGTAATTTGAACCTATTTTTCATCACTTAATACTCACTGCACTATTTGAAACAACATGAAGAACCACAAGTTCAACAAATTCAAGGAGCTGGGTCTGTACTCCTCCGAAGTTCCCCACATCGTTTCCACCACCAGAAACAACGAGGCGATTGTCCTCACCGCCGCCGGCAACTACATGTACGAGAACGGTCTGAAGAAGCTGTCAAAATATTCGGTTTCAGTGCGGCACCCGGACCACATAACCTGCATGGCCGCCAGCAAGTACTACCAGTTCACTGGGTGTGGAAATGTAAGTTTTCTTTAATGTTGCATTTAATATTGCGTACACATTAATTGGGGTTCCCACTTTACTCTTTACTGGATATTTGCAGTTTTACAAAAATAAGTAAACTTTCCTGGATAAAACTAAAAAGGTATAAAAAGCAATGGCTTTCCAAGAATTTTATTTTTTTTTGCCTAATGCTCAACCAATGTTTAACTACATGCTAATTTGTGTACGATGCATATCATATTAAAGTTATGAATTTAAAAACAAAAAAACTAGTGATTTAAACTTGAACAAATTTAAGGAGATAGTGTACAATAGTTTCTATTATTCAATGTTGTACCATGTTTCATTTAAAACACTACAATATAAAAACTTAATTTTGATAGAACTTCAAAGTTTTTTAAAGAAGATTAAATGGTCTTTTAAAGAAATGCAGTATTTTCAACTAATTAATGTTGATTTTAAACTTTTGAGTTTTTAATAACCAATGTTAAGCCATTTAAAGCTATGAAGGCTAAATAAATTATCTTTGTACATGGTAGGCTAATCATTTAAATTGGAAGTGCCAAGATTAAACTTTGAAATAAAAACTTAATCTGGAATTTTGAAAAATTCTTGTAAGTAAAATAATCAACATTAGATTAAATAAGAAGCATTTATTAGACAAAACAAAAATTATGTATTATTCAGAGTTCTTTTTGTTATTATACTTATTTGAATCAACTTAAAGTATCTTTTCACTATTTATATATTTAAAAAGTATTTTTTACCCTTAAATCTAATTTTGTTCTTAAGAGGAAACACAAAAAGTTGTTCTTTTAAAAACTTAGAAGAAAATAGAATACTGGAAGTTTTCTGAAAAACTATTGCCCCCTTGGTTTATTTAATTGCTGCTCATTTAGCTTGTTGTTAAGTTATTATAGCAATTAATCTTGATTGGGTTGTTGTAAATTGTATAATTTGTATAAAAATTAAAAAAAAATATGAAACCAAATTTTGTTATATACCTGTAATTGTAAAATTCATCTTAAAGTACAATAATATCAATTAATAAACTTTTATTAAAATTGAAAATAAAGATGATTTCTAGCTTAAGGCAGTGGTTCTCTTAAAAATCTGTGCGTAATACACCAGATTTAAGCAGATACTTCAATAATATTGTTTGAATGGTAACTCTATTAGATAAAACAAAATTTCAAATCTGTCAACAAAAGTATTGAAAACATTTTCTTAAATATAGTTGTTCTGAAAGAAATTCCAAGCCTTCTAGCAGATAAAATTTATTAAGAAAAATTTAATGGATTCTTTTTTTAGTAGGAACCCTGAATATGGTATAAACCAGATTATCGAAAAACAGTTCTAGAAAATATATTTTTGGTATATTAAAACTATTTTTCATTAGGAAGAAAAGCTATTATGAAACAGGAAATTGTGCTCCTTTAATGTAAAATTTTTATGAAGTTGACTTATTGTTAGTTTAAGGGCATAGGGACTCCAGCATTTTTTTACTAAAAATAGCAATGGCTTTATATTTAAGCCTTTAAGTACAAACTTTAAAAGCCCTTTTTTTATAGAATTAAAATATATTATTTAACTTTTGAGATATTCTATTTTTTTGTAAAAATTTTCCAATACAAACTTATAGAAAACACACTTGGGGTCAATTTTATCTGAATTTAAAAAATCACTAAAAGTATATTTCTTCTTCATTTTTTTAGCTAAAGACCTCAAACTTTTATGAAATGTTTCTTTTATAGCTTAAAAGATTTTGAAAGTTGGAATTTTAAAAATGTTAGAAAATAAATATTTTAGATCAAATAAACAAAAGAAAGTGTTTTTTAAAAAGTTTTTTGTTTTCAAAATTGAAAAAATTCCTACATTCAATATTTTTAAAATTTAATTCTAGACTTTCAGTGAAAACTTGAAGAAGATGGTTAAAAATTAAAAATAAGACGCATTTTTAATAAAATAGTCTTTTTTTGCGTTTTTGGTTTGCGCCTTTCTTTAGGAACCTATTGAGGTCACTGACTTAGATCAATTATACCTCAAAAAATACTTAAAAGTCTTTCAAGCTGTTAAAAGTGTCTGGTAGCTCAGATAAAACTCTATAAAATAAGATCAACTTGTAAAAATCAAGGTGGACCCCTCCAACTCCCCTACACCCTTAATAGTATATATCAGTAATGATGTGATTTTGGTAGGGGTGAATTTTTTTTTTTAAATTCCCCTAGCTTTGATATTTTTGTATTAGGTTAGGACCTTTTAATTGATACACTTACAATAAATCTTTTACAATAAGTTTTTTTTATTAAAAATTATAAAACCAAAGCTGCTGTACAGAAAATATTATTAATTTACAAACACATACCTTTCTGATTAGTTATAACTATTTTTTTAAGGTTAAAAGTTATTAGAATTCTACTTACCTGTACAACTTAGAAACTATTATTATTATATTATTATTATATATTAAACTATTGTTATTATTATATTAGTATTATAAGTTTTGATTAAGCAATCTAATAAAAGCAAAAATAATTTTTAACTTATTCTTAAATAATATTAAAATATAGAAAAAATTTACCAATTAAAAACTATTACAAATTAATACTTGAAAAAAAAATATAATAACAGTAATAAAGACTATTTTTATAAAAGCAACTTTTAATTTAGAGCTGTATTTTTGTAACTGTTTTAGTTTACCATAATAATGATAACTAACTAGTTAATAGTACTTAATATGTTTGCCTTTTCAACTTACTTAAAAATAATGGTTGTTAAACTTTTCAGGCCAAATTTTCTAAGAATTTTGAAAAATTTACCAAAAATATATCTTCTCCTTCATAATTTGTTTCAAGTTTTTAGGAAATGTATTTTTAAATATGTAATAGTAAATGTGCAAATTAATTGCTTCATTTGATATCCAGTTTCAGTAAAAAAAGTTCCAACCTTGTCAAATATAGCAAAATAGTAAATTAGGAAATGTTTCTTTAAGTATTACTAACTATTTTAAAAACAAGACTTGGGAATATTACTTTTTTAAACTTATGGCTAAAGTTTAAAATATTTTGTTAGATAGAAACATAAATTCTACAAGATGCTTTTAATTTTTTTAAAGTTATATAATTTGAAAACAATTGTTCAAAAGCTAAAGGAGGGGAAAGATTTTTACTGAAGTACTCTATTTTGTCTTTATTCTCAAAAGCTACATGGAATTTCAAAAAATGTTAATAAACGATTGACTTAAAATAAAAACAATTTACCCCTGGTTTCTATAGTTTTAAAAGGTTAAAACTTCAGTTCTTGAAATAATTGTTTCTTAAACCACAAAAGTTGCACGGACCTCCTTGTCCTTTTAATTGGAGTTATAAAAGGAAGCAAAACTTAGTTGCAATTTTTCTTAGTAATTTATTTCTAATTAGTAGATTTAGTTTAGAAAAACTTAGTCGAAAAGTAATCAAATGAAAAAAATACTGTAAAAGTATTACTTGCAATTAAAGCAACTAGTAGAGTTGAAAAAATTCACCAACTTCTAAGACAAACTAATTAACTTGAAATTATATTCTTCAAATATTATTAAAACTAATTTTAAAGACCCTTCTTTTGTAAGGGTGGATTTTAGTTATCAAATATTTATTTAGTTATTAAAAATAAATATCTTTTTAAATTTAAGTTCTAGCTTATCTATACTATTGTTTTTTACCAGCAACAAAGAAATATTAAAACTTTATTTATACATTTATTTAATAAATGCATAAATTAGAATAAACTAACTTTTAGAAAAAGCGTTTTAAAGAATTTTTTAAATAAAATAAAAAATAAATCTGTTGGGCTAAATAAAGATATCTAATCATTTAAGTTAATTAATTCAAAATAATTTTATTTTTAGTAATAAAAAAGAAATATATATAACTTTTTGTTTATTTCTAAGGTGGTGAGAGTTTTCAAAAACAAGAAAACAGTTCACACTGAGCTTCACTGCGATGCTGAAGTGAAGTTCATCATTCCAATGGACGAAGACTACATCATTGCAATTGACAGAATGAACAACCTCAAGTGTTGGCTTATTGAAACAGGTAAGATTAAATTACATTTAGTTTTTGCAATTTAAAGTTTTTATCAATATTCTTTGGAGCTACTTAAAACTGAATCACTGATGAATTTTTTTTTTTGTTATATTTTATTGTTAATATTAAATATAAATTAAATAAGATTCAAAAATTGTTTTTAGTTGTTGGTAATTAGGTATTAAAATTTATTCTAAGGTGATAATTTATTACATGAATGATGTAATAATAAAATGCTGCTAATAAAACTATAGGTGAAGTTCTTTGACTATATACAAAAATTTGAGTTTTGATAGATGTAATGATAAAGTTTGCTATTGGGCTACAGTAGTTTTTTAATTGAAGAACATTTTGCTTTATAATCCTTTGATATTTTATAGTTGAATAACTTTTTATCTTCACTTTATTTTTGATTAACTGTTTTAAATAACTATTTGTTTTATGTCTGTCGTTTTTTGTAATATAAATTTAAAACTTTTTATGACTTCCAGTTAGAGTTTTAATGATCACTTGATCGCCCTTTTTAACTAGATAAGTGTTAATTGTAAAAAATCTACAACCAATATAGTAATATAATGTACTTTTTTTTTTTGAAAAGCATTTTTTAATTTAGAGCTCTGTTTTTATAACTGTTTTAGTTTTATATAGTAATAAGAACAAACTAGTTATTAGAATCATTTTTTTTGTCATTTAAACATACTTTGAAACATTAACTGTTAAATATAAAAATATTAATCAATATAATTACTAGAAAATCATTTTCAAAATAATAAAATTCAATTAACTTTATAAATTACTGTTTTTGTAAATTGTAACTGAGCTAAATGTATAAAATTTCATTTTTTGGTGCAAGTTTGTTCAGAATTTTGCTAAATGTACTAAAATATATCTATTATTTGTTTTGAACAAATTTATTTCAAATTTTTTGAGAACGTTTTTTCAAAACAACAAACTATTTGTAGAAAACAGAATTTTGAATTTCATTTTTAATTAATGACCAAGCTTAAATTAGAATTATTTTAGATTTATTGTAGATTAAAAATATTTTTTGATAAAAAATTGTTTCCGATTAATTGTTAAAAAATTGTTTAAGATTGACTGAAAAATTTCAAAACAACAAAAAAACTGAAAGAGGTAATAGATCTTTAATAAAATATTCATTTTCTATTTTTTTTACCTTATAAGTTACATTAAATTTTCAAAAAATGGTGTAAAATGAATAGTAGTTTAGTTTTTCTATTTAAAAATAAGATCAACTATAAAAAAGAGATTCACACACACTTCTTATACAACCTTAACAAGTTAAAACTTCAATTCTTGAAGTAATTAGTTTTCAATTCATGTGTAGTAGCATGGATCCCTTATGGCCTGAAAATTTCTATTACTAAAGGAAGGAAACTAGAATATTTTTTAATAATTTATTTTCAAGTAAGTAAATGTAGTTTGTTTAGAAAAAGATAATCAAAAATTTCTTAAATTGAAAAGTATTAGTGCTTGATATCACTTGCTAAAGTATATCAAAAATTCATTAGGTTCTCAAGAAACTTACTTATTTTTAAGTTTTACTTTAAAAATTACTAAAACTATTTTTTTATCCTTGTTTTGTAACAGTGGGTCTTAATAATCAAGTGTTTTTTAAATCAATAAAAACAACTTTTTAAGTTTTAGTTCCATATAACTGAAAATATTGATGATTTAGCAGTCAGTAAAATGTTTAAACTCTATTTAAATAAATTCAAAACAAATAAAAACGAAATGTTAGAAAATAAAATAATTTAAGAATTTGAATAGTTTGAATAAAAGCTTTAAAGGATTAAACTGATACATTTTGAAACTTTTTCTAGTACGAATAACTGTTCCAATATTCCTCCCAACGCTTTGCCCCTGGTGTCCTGTGAATAGTTAAAAGATGCTTGACAAATTACATTTAATTTTTATTACCTGAATTTTTTGCAACATGGAAGTTTATAATCCACAGACCTTTACCTTCTAGCTCAAAATGAACATTTAAATTTTGTTCAAAAATGATGGTTACTGATATATTTGCTCAGCTTTGCCACAGATCCAGCTGAAAATATTATCTTGACTTTTAAAAGAAAATCTTTATTTAAAGCTGTTCAAAAATACATATACATAGACTAGAAATTATGTTGAGTTTTAAATCTTACTTTTATACAGGTTAAATAGTTTAAATGAAATGGTGCAATGGAGGTAAAATGATTAAATACAGCCAAAAGAATACTGTTGTTTTGGCTGTATTTAATCATATAACCTCCATTGCACCATTTCATGTAAACTATTTGTGTATGATCCATGTATTTGCAATAAAGAGCTCAATAAGCAAAATACTTGTATCTCTACCAAACAGTAAATATACACGTGAGATCATAGAATATTTTAATTTATTATAAAAGTTCAATTAGACCCTGAAATAAAATTGCAAAAGCACAATTTTTTTTTTTGAAAATGACATTAGCAAAATGCAGCTTATAGTGATGATAAACTTTCTTATTAACAGCATTTTGGTATCAGGTTATCTGATATTTTCTCAAATACCTCTATTTTTCCTGTCTTTGTGGCAGCCCTGTTCGCTAAAAAAGTTGAAAAAAAAATTGTTGAAATAAAAACGAAGAAAAATTAGCAGACTGTAATTACTATCAATTTCATTTTGATTATAGTTCATTTTTCTGTTCTGTACTTATAGTTTATTTCCTTCAGTTTTTAAATTTTCAAACTACAATTAACGTGTTGTTTGTATTCTATTTTGTTTTCACAAATTGAAAATTAATTGATATATTTATTGAATTAAATTACTGGTTCGTTCAACACTTCAACAATTAAATGCACCGTAGTTGCCATAATTTAAACTTTTATAAGTCTAGCGGTTGTAAACTATCAGACTTTGTCATCATGCCTTCAATATTAATATTTTGAAAACAAGTATAAATATTATAACCGTAAAAATTGAAAAACACATCAACCATAACGACTTGCAAAAAGTCTGACTGTAAAGTTTGAGCCAAATTGTAATTTTTTCACAGGAACCGAAAAAGGCAGCTTCGCTTTCGGCGGGAGCGACTTCGACGTCACCTGCGCCATCCACCCGCTCACCAAGAAGAACAAGGTGCTGCTGGGAAGCTCGTCGGGCAAGATCAAGCTGTTCAACGTGAGCAAGATGGTCGAGTGCTACGAGTACGAAGCTGTGGGGCCGGTCACCTGCATGCGGCAGGCCCCCTTCGACCCGAACGTGGTCGCGGTCGGCTGCCACGACGGCCGGATCGCCTTCCTCAACACGAAGTACGGCGGCCACGAGTTCACGCTCGCGCAGGACCAGGGCCCGGTCGCCTGCCTCTCCTTCACCACGACCGACCTGGACCTGCTGGTGGTCGGCACTGCCTGCGGCCACGTCTGCGTCATGGAGTACAACAAGAGCGGCGGGTGCCTGAAGTCGACGGTGGAGGGGGCGCACCGGAGCGCCGTGGCGAACGTGACGTGCCTTCACGACGAGAACACGTTCGTGACCAACGGCGGCGACAACTCGATCAAGGTGTACACGATCGACGAGAAGAGCCTGGCCTGCCACCAGCTGAAGGAGAGGTGCGGGCACCACGGCTCGCTGAGCAAGGTGACGTTCTACGACGACGAGAGCGTGCTGTCGACCGGCGACGACTCGGTGGTGAAGATGTACAAGGTCATGAACGAGAACGGGACCAAGTCGTTCGGCACGGCCGCCTTCGACAAGGGCAAGAAGAACAAGCTGCCCAAGATCGTCGACATCAAGTTCGAGAAGGCGCGGGAAAACGACTGGGAGGGAATGGTGGCCGTTCACAACAAGCACCCGATGGCCACCACGTGGAACGTCAAGCACCAAAAGCTCGGCCGCCACAAGTTTCACTACGACAAAGGCACGAACCTGACGTGCGCGGAAATCACTTCCTGCGGCAACTTTGCCATCGTCGGCTCGTCGAAGGGCGACGTGAAAGCTTACAACCTGCAGTCGGGCATTCCCAGGGGCGAGTTCGCGCACAGGAAGAAGCCCGCCCACGACAAGAAGGTGGTGGCGGTCGTCATTGACGACGTCAACGACACCGTCGTCACCGTGGGAGACGACCTCAAAGTCAAGTTTTGGAACTTCAAGCGCAAAGCGCTGACTTGCGCGCCGCTGACGCTGAAAAGCAAGCCGCTGTTCGCCAGAGTGCACCGGCCGACCTCGATGCTGGCCGTGGCGCTGGTCGACTTCAAGATCCGCGTGTACGACGTGGAAACGAGGAAAGTGGCGCGGGTGTTCGACTGCCGCTCCACCGTCACCGACCTGGCTTGGAGCGGGTGCGGCGGCTTCATCGTGACGTCGTCGGCCGACTGCCACGTCAGGACGTTCGACATGTCGCTGGGAGTGCTCATCGACCAGTTCCCCGTCGACGACCCGGTCACGTCGCTGTGCCTCTCCCCCAACGGCGCGCTGCTGGCCACCGGTCACGCGGAAAGCCCCGCCATCTCGCTGTGGAACAACTCGTCGATGTTCGGGGTGAACAGCTACACGGTGGAAAGTCACCGCAACTCGGAGGAGGAGGAAATGGAGGTTGAGGAGGTGGTGCTGTTCGAGGAGAGGGAGAACGATTCGCAGATCGCCGGCAACTTGCTCACTTCTTCCGGGTTGCCTCAATCAAGGTTGTTAAAATTTTTGAAATAGTTTAGTTTGCAACAAATAAAACTTTAATTTGTAGTTGAGCTAAAAATATTTTAAAATAATAAATTAATTTTGCTTATACCTTCACAGATGGGTGAACCTGAGCGACTTGGACATCATCAGGGCGCGCAACAAGCCGAAGGAGCCCGTGACAAAAGTGACCTCGGCCCCCTTCTTCCTCGACGTCCAAGAAGCAGAAGAGGAGAATGCTGAAACGAAAGAGAAGAAGAACTCTTTCAAGCTGTTCGAGATGTCGCCGTTCGCGAGGGACCTGGTCACGCTGGAAGCCGACGAGATGCTGGAAAAGATGAAGGGGATGGGGCCGTCGCACATCGACGCCGGGATCAGGTCCTTGCAGGATCCCGCGGCGGGGCTGAAGTTTCTCGAGATGTGCTTGCGGGCGATGAGGGGGCGGAGGGACTTTGAGCTGGTCGCCTCCTACCTGCAGCTCTTCCTGAAAGTGCACTCCTCAAGCGGGGAGGTGATTTCAGGCGGAGGGGAGGAGTTGAGGCGGGTGGCGGAGGAAGTGAAGGAGGAGCAGGCGAAGACGAGGAGGGAGTGGGCCGACCTGATGGACGAGACCCTGATGTGCTGCAACTTCATTATGACGTCACTCAATTAAAATTATTTGTTGGAACGTTTAGACAATTTTGTTGTAGAACAATTGGTATTTAGATTTGTTGTATGGAAGTTTTAGCTTGTCGTGAAATTGTAGAAAATAATATTTTTGTTTTAAAGTTTTAATTTTATTAGCGTGTAGGCCTTTGAGAACACTACTTTAGATAATATTTTAGATTGATTTTAAATTGATATGATGTACTCTTTCCTTTAATAACCACTGACACTTTTTAAATTATTTATTACAAGCAAAACATGTTTTTTTGCTTAAATTGTTGAACCCTATTAAAAGATATAAAAGTTGTTGAGATTATGTTATCTAATTAATATTATATGAAGTTTACAATAAAGTTTTAAATAATAGAAAAAATAAAATGTTTATAATCGTTTGAGCGCTTATTTTAAAAAATTGAAACAAATGTTGTTCCGTTCAGTAATAATTTACTTAATTTTATCAATATTATCTTGTTATCTCATATTATTAAAACTTTTAATGCTGGTACATAAAAGACAATACTTTTTGAAGGTTAAGGAAATTATTTATTTATTTATTATATTGTGAATTCTAAAGATCCCTTAACTTTTTTCAGTTGCTTATAAATAAAAGTTACTTTCAACTTTTTTTTATTCTTTTTTTAACAACCTGTATACTGGGTTGCCAAAAACCATGGAATTTCTCAAAAACCTGAAATTTGACTGTTTAGGCTGAAATAACCTAAAAAGACGGAAGTTTTGAAAAGAAAACCTGGAATTTTGAATTTTAGAACAAAATTTACTAAAAATCCTGGAATTTTAAACAACCTTTACATGTTAAGTAGTAAAATTTCGATTATACACAAAAATCTATCATATAAACGAAAAAATTTTGTCATCATCAAAAAAATGTTTATTAAAAAACACATTTATAGTAGCTACTGTATCTTTTCAATATCGTTATACTATTTAACACAGTTTGTTACCCTAAACTTAATTTTAAACTAAAAATAGATCCTAAAACTTCTAATTTAAAAAACCTGAAAATCTTTGAAAAACTGGAGGAAATTTGCCAAAAACTTTGGCAACCCTGTATATAGCTAATAAAAAGATTAATAACAGCTTAATTACATTAAAACTTCTCATATTTAATTAGAAAACAATATAAATACTATACTAAGTTTGTTTTGACTAAAAACAATGATGTAAAATGAAAGCGTTAAGAAGAAAATGTTTAAGTAATAAATTTTTTTCCTTATAAGAAACATATTAAAAGCACGTGAAAATTTGTCTTAAATATACTTATAACTTAGGTATATATAATTAGTATAACAACATTTTAATATATGAATTATTGCAGTTAATTTTGAAGCCATTAGTTGAATAATGAAATTTACTAACTAGTGAAATATATTTTTTAAATTGTTAACTCCGTTAAGAAAGTTTTTTAAATATATATAAAACTATACTACTCCATTAAGGTTTTTGTAGTAGATAATATATAAAGTCAATACTAAATAAAAGCTACTCATTTTTATAAATTTTGTATTATTTTTAATAAAAGAAAATTGAGATATGTGTCATAACCTTAATACAAAATAATACTCAATTCTGAAAAATCTAAAGACTTGCTTAGATCATGATTTCCTAAATTATTTAACTTAATCGCTAACTTTAAAAGTTTAAAATAAAATCGCCCCCTAATGAAAGCAGTTTAAGCTAATTGTTTCAAATGCATTTTTATCATGTAAAGTTTTTCGATATAAAAGTTGGTGAAATAATGATATTAAAATACAAAAATAATACATTTTTGTTAAATTTAATAATTTAAGCTTTTCAAGTCTATTTTATAAACCAAAAAAGTAGTTTTAAGACAATTAAAGCCTTTAGCACACGTATTTTTTCTTATTAACTACAACTGTTTTTCAAATATTGGAACATAAGTGACCAGTAATTATACAATTAGTTACACAAGACACACAATTTCAATAACACTAAATATATTTCGAGCAATTCTCATCAGTAGAGTACAAAGCTAACAAGTAATAAGATTTTACAAACTTATAAAATAATCAAGAGGTTAATAGAAGACTAAAGCAATTAGTAATAATTAAAATCATATAAGTTTACTTACGTTATAATTGATCTACAGTAAAACTAAACAAAATCAAAACAATCCTTATAAAGTATATAGAAAAACAGTATAGTCAAAATGCTTTTGCATACATAAAACAGGTTTCCTTAACAAAATACAAATGGCTTCTAATTTAATCAAATCGAAAACATTACTACAAGTTTAATAGTTTTAAACCTATTTATATTATAACTTTTTGCACAAGTTGGATTATTAGCCGAACTTTATCTACTTTTCAATTTTAGAATAATACTAATAAATAACTTTGTTTCGATAAGTCTGCATTACGCAGATGTTCTTAGTCATTCGGCACCTTTCGCTCACTGATCTAAGCAGCAGGTTTCCTACGAAGAGGCCTTGATTTAGGGTAGCTTAGGCAGTGAAGCTCACGTGAATGTGTGAGAACACCGTGGCAATAAAGCATCCCATTGCTTTTGTATCAACTGCTGCTGTGCTTTTATGTGTATGAAATATTGAACGTGATATTCTGCTGCAAGAGAATTGTGATGTAATAATTTGATACTACTGTTACGTCACATAGCTCGTTCAAGCATGACTTGTTTGAGAGTACTCAGCTATTAAAATAAAAAGAAACTTTAGGCAAAACATTTTAATTTTGCAAAATGTTCAAGTTATAAATACCTTTTTAATGAAATAAAATAATATAAGGTTTAACTTTTAAATTGAGTAAACTAGTTTAAAATTTTTGTGAGGAGATTTGTTTGAATAAGCTAGTATGTAGAAAAAAAGTAATATAATTAACATGAAAATATAGTTTAAAAAACATCATTTAGCTGAGTACTGACTTTAAGTATTTTAAGTTTCAGCTTATATAAGGATTAAACTTTTAAATAAATTAATTTAATATATAAGCATAAAAAAATATTAGTAAAGCCAATTAAAAGTGGTTACGTAGTTCTGCCACTAAAAGCTCTCTAAAGTTAAATAGTGGGGTGCACATAATTTTTATTTTTCAGTTTAGTGTGCTCAGATTTTTATTAGCTTGACGACTACTGAGTTATACAATACTTCTTAAACTTATCAACTAAGTTTAAACTACTATTCTTGGTTGTATTTCTAAGAAGTACCAGTGTTATGAAATTTATTTATACAAACAAACTTTATTTATATTGAAACCAAAAAGTACCTATGTACAGTTTTTAACAAATAATTTAATACTGACATTAAAAAAGTATTTGTTTAATTATAAACTTAACTTAATATTTGCATAAACTGTTTCAACCTATAATTGTTTTTATAGTTTCAAATAAAAATAATTGTTACAATTTGAATTATATTATATTTTTTCAGATTATTTGCTTCATTTTAATTTATTATGAACTTATTTTGCTTTTTATTTTTCTCTAGCAACTTTTTCTGCAATTGAAAATTATGAAAAGTTGAAGTTAATTGAGTATAAAAGTATTCTACTATACCAGCTTTATCTTTTAGATACTATTTTTAACAGTTTAAAATAAGCGAAGTCTTCCCAACCAAAGTAAATCAAAAATAGTGCAAGCGAAGGACGATGAAACTGAACTCTCAGTTCCTAGATTTCAACGTGACAACATTCAAGAACGAGAAAGAAACGACATTCAAGAACGAGCTAATCCTGTTGAACCGATTATCCTGCCTTTAGGTAAACTTCGTCATCTACCTCAATTTAATCTTGGTGCTGTTAGATATCCACTTGTCTAACGGTCTCACTTCATAGAAAAATCGCAAAGTTCGAACATTTCAAAGCGGACGAATCGTTGGCAGGCGTGGTTTGTCTGGAAGACCTGCGGGTCGGTGTGGTAATGGTCCGTCTGGACTGCCACTTCTTGTGCGAAGTTGCGCGGACGCTTGGTTCGAGGACCACATTAAGTGCCCCACGTGCAATCACGTGCTTAAATAGAAAGTCGGTTGGTAATAAAGTATAGAATATTAGTAGTTGTGTTTTTCGTGAAACGTGTAATAAGCTAATTAATTGTAAATAGTTTTTTGAGCAAATAAAAAATGAAAAGTGCATTGGATAAATAAACTAACTGTTGGATCTTTTTTGAAATTTTTTTTTATACATTTTTTCTGATAAAAATAAGTTTGTGTTTATACTTTCAAAATCGTTAAAGGATTGAACTTACTAAATATTTATAATCAGTTTTTGATTTGAATATCTATTAAAATTTTATTTTCGCGGTTTACATCTGAAAAATAAATAAAACAGCTCAGTGAAAGTTTAACTAACCAAACAAAAGTTTAGTTTGTTTTATAGTAAATGACAATGATAAATTTTATAAGCCTAGTAAATTAAATTTCTTAAACGCTCTTTTGACAAAACTAATGAATAAACTACATTTACTACATTTAACCGATTACTAACAAATTACTCATTTTACTTTTATTTCAACTTTTTAATATATATTGCCCACTGATGGTTAAAATCACCTCATTTTAGGAAACTCTTGCTTAAACTTTATTAAGCTTAGTTTTGGCAAAATGAAGGAGAAAAATTTTAGTTTTTAAACCGCTAGATTTTACATATCCTTACTTATGGCAGTCTTCGCTTTAAAAGTCTAGGCAATTATAAGTTTTAATTATTACCTTCATGCTTTGAAAAGAAAATTAGTTAAAGCCCGATTTAAATTCGAATTAAATGGCATCTCTGTTTGCAGCTTAATATTATTATTTTATTCTTATTTTGCAACATTAATATAAACTTATCAACTTAGATGATAATTAACACGCTGATAGTTTTTAAACATTTTAGTTTAGTTGTAATTGAATTTATTTGCTTGAAAAATAAACTAATAGGTTTAATATTTTTTAGCAACTTTTTTTAAACTCTTTGTTGTTATATGTTTATCAATAAAAAATTTTTAACTATAATTAAAAGCTTAATATTTAACCTACTTTATTACATATATGCGCTTGCATACAACGGATAGTGTTTATTTACAAAAATTGACAATTAAACAATACTTCAAGTTGTAACATGCTTACCAAATACTTTAATATAAAGTTACAAGCCTCAAACGACTGTTACAAAATCAAAAGTTGAAAAAAAGGATAAGTTGCTTGCTATTTATTCTCAATAACAATAACACTTAGTGCTTACATTTCTTCAAGTTAAAAAATTTAGAAATAAATAGTATCAGTTGCTAAATATATGCTCTCAACAAACGTTAATGTGAGCATTTTAAAACTCTTGTATTTATTCAAAGTTAAAACACCGGTATGGTTTTTCTTAAATAAACAATTTAAAAAAAGCATACACAGCGACCGCAGAAAACAGAAATTTGTTTTTATAAATCTTATCCGACGCGTTACAAAGATTTCCTTGGCAGCAGTTTGCGTTTATTTTGAAGCCGGAAGCGTCAGTGGAATACTGCATTTTAAGGCATTTCGGGGAACACCCCTTGCTGACGCGTTTCTGGTCTTTACGGGAACCCGACACTTTAATGCACATTTCCATGCCAACCCCGCAAACAACTTCTTCGGGTTGGTTACAAGCGGCATCCGTGCCGTTGTAGCTTCTTTCTACGTTGCATTGGTAGCACTTCAAGCTGAAGACGGAGTGACAAAAGCAAAAGAGAAAAATAGAAATTAGAGCAAACTTCATTGTTATATCTACAATAACGTTTATGGATAAATAATAAAGCGATTCAATATATTTAGATCTTACAGGTAAAAGTAGCCTGCAACTAGAGTTATTAAGTATAGATAAAAAACAAACATGAAACTAAGTTTAAATGCCAACTTCCTTTAAGTTGGTAAGGAAAGCCATGTAAACTAAAAAATATATTTTAATTCTAAATTTTATGCTTTGGGCCACTTGAATAAAAAACAGCAATTATATTTCAAAGTTTTCTACTAAAATTGACTAAAACAAATTGCTTAATTGGTTATCCGTAAGAACTAATTTATATAAGCTGTGGCATTTACTTTAAAAATAGTTTTAATTGGTTGAGAAAAAAAGTTTTAAACTATAAAAGTGTGAAGTTTTCATTTATCTATTAGATTTTATCGTTTTATTTTGTTATACATAAACAAAATAATAATAAATTTATAATAGTTGTGAAGTTTTTTAAGATAGATAATTTTGATTTACAAAATAATTGTTCTCTGACTACATCTCAAAACTAAGTTTTTTTAATTATTAATAGTGAAATGTGATGTTTATGTATAATGTATTAAATCAAAAAAATTATATGTTTATTTGCATAAAATTATAGTTGATTTGAAACTTTTCAAGTTAAAAACAAAACCTTTTTTGAAAGCCAATAATCTCAGAACTTTGACAATAATTTAATTTTTATGTAATTGGTTTTTTTTTAACAAATTTTCATAAACTTTTTAAATTGTTTTTTTTTCTTTTTTATTTCGAAAAATTTCTGTCATTAATTTTTTTTCAGAAGCTCAGTTAAGTTAAATTATCTAACTTAAAAAAAATCTCACCGATTTTCTTTTTTTATTAAGCTACAAATAAATAAACTGTTTTTAGTCTTTAAAAAGTATTCAGAAAAGTTAATGTTTAAAAAAAATTTCTAGAGAGTTTAGTATTCAAAGATTTAAATTAAATATTTTAAATTTTAAATGTAACTAACAAATTTTTATTTACGATATTTTGCAAAAAAATTTAATGTAACTAATAATTTTTCCTTTCATACACCTTTTAAAATAAAAAAAAGAATTGAAAGTGCCTAAACTCGTGTTACTATACTTTTAGAAAAATATGATGCTTAAATATGTCTGTTGATAATCAAATCTTGGTTATTGAATATTATTAAAAAGAAATTAACAAACTACTTAGCACTTAACAAAACTTTTCAAAAACTTAATAATAACACTTTACTGTCTATAGTATACTTTTAAATATAAACTTTTTAGATTTTTGAAATCTATCTTTTTATTTTAGAAAACTGTACTTCATCGCAGGTATTGCGCAAACAAAATTTTTTTTATAATGTATAAAAATTTAAAATCAACACTAGCAAGTAAAAAATACTTTTTTTTAAATCACCTCTAAATATGAATTTAAACTTATTTTATGGGATTTAAGTTTAAAGATCTAAAAAAATATTCACATAAAAGCAATATATCTTTTACTCTTTAAATTGACCTTTTAAATAAATAATGAGCCTATACTTATAATTTTTTTTTTTGATTTCTAAAAGACTTTAATAAATTATTCAAACGGCCCACTTTTGTATGAAGCGTAAAAACTGTAATACTCGCGTAGTGTTTTTATTTGAAAAATTTTAAATAAAAAGTTGCAAGAAAGTCTTATTTGTGCAGTTGACTACCATAAATTGAATTAGAACTTTTAAAAAACTAGTTTGATAATGTTAATAAAAAAATTCTAACTTTTGATAGTAAAATAGATAAGCTGGAAAAAAAGTTTGCTTGCTTCATAAAACCAAACTTTTAGCTGTTATAATATAAACTTATAAATTGATTACGCAAATATTGAAGCATGAGTAAAAAAAAATATTACAGGCCTTTGAAAACCTCTATTTTGAGGTAATTATAAAGTTTAAGTTCTTTTAAAGTTATGACTATAGTACCTATCTAAACTCGGTATTAAACTTTTTTTTGTATAGTTCAACTAAAGTTTTATCAAAAATAATGGACTTTAACAAAAATAATTTAATGCTTGTGTTTTTTTTGTAGCCAAAATAAGCTCTAGTTATTGGAAAACAACATTAGTTTGATAGTTTGGTATTTTTATTAACGACAAATCCTTTAAAAGTTAGTTTCGAAAAAGTTAGTTTTACATCTTTTCCAGCTTCTAAAATATATTTTATCTAAAAATAGTGCTTTGCAATTTTATAATAATATAGTCCAAATTGGGATCGATCCTGGGTCTCGTGCGTGAAAGCCATTGTGGTCAACCACTCAACCATCTGGTTTTTTAAAAGAATTAAGATTTGTAACGTTTATAAATTTGATTCCTAATATCACTTTCTAAATATTTTTGCTTCCATTACATACAAGTAATTTGTTTCAAAAAACAATGAACATCTTTCTCTGATACATGCAAAGTTGTCTTAGATAAGTACTCGGATTAAGTGAAAAATAAACTAATGTCAAAAAAATTTAGGTATAAAGTAAAGTTTTATGAATTAAGCTAAATCTAGTTATGCTTTAATAACTTAATGTACATGTGGACACTGAAAAGGCTTCTATATAATTAAATATTTTGTATAAAAGCTTAATTTGAAATTAGAATGAAAAAATTCTAACTTTTGATAGTAAAATAGATAAGCTGGAAAAAAAGTTTGCTTGCTACATAAAACCAAACTTTTAGTTGTTATAATATAAACTTATAAATTGATTACGCAAATATTGAAGCATGAGTAAAAAAAATATTACAGGCCTTTGAAAATCTCTATTTTGAGGTAGTTATAAAGTTTAGATTCTTTTAAAGTTATGACTATACCTATCTAAACTCGGTATTAAGCTTTTTGTTGTATAGTCAAACTAAAGTTTTATCAAAAATAATGGACTAAAACAAAAATAATTTAATGCTTGTGTTTTTTTTAAGGCCAAAATAAGCTCTAGTTATTGGAAAACAACATTAGTTTGATAGTTTGGTATTTTTATTAACGAAAAATCCTTTAAAAGTTAGTTTCATATCTTTACCAGGTTCTAAAATATATTTTATCTAAAAATAGTGCTTTGCAATTTTATAATAAAAATAATACTGATTAGGATCGATCCTGGGTCTCGTGCGTGAAAGCCATTGTGGTCAACCACTCGACCATCTGGTTTTTTATTATCTCAAGATTTGTAACGTTTATAAATTTGATTCCTAATATCACTTTCTAAATATTTTTGCTTAGCCATTACATACAAGTAATTTGATTCAAAAACAATGAACATTTTTCTCTGTTACATGCAAAAAAATCTTAAATAAGTACTCGGATTAAGTGAAAAAAAATCATTCAAATACAGATATAGAGTCAAAAACATTTATATATAAAATAAAGTTTTATGAATTAAGCTAAATCTAGTTATGCTTTAATAACTTAATGTACATGTGGACACTGAAAAGGCTTCTATATAATTAAATATTTTGTATAAAAGCTTATTTTGATATTAAAATAAAAAATTTCTAACTTTTGATAGTAAAATAGATAAGCTGGAAAAAGAGTTTGCTTGCTACATAAAACCAAACTTTTAGATGTTGTTATAAATTGATTACTCAAATATTGAAGCATGAGTAAAAAAATATTACAGGCCTTTGAAAACCTCTATTTTGAGGTAATTATAAAGTTTAAGTTCTTCTAAAGTTATGACTATACCTATCTAAAATCCGTATAAATTTTTTGTTGTATAGTTCAACTAAAGTTTTATCAAAAATAATGGACTAAAACAAAAACAATTTAATGTTTGTGATTTTTTAAAGCCAAAATAAGCTCTAGTTATTCGAAAACAATATTAGTTTGATAGTTTGGTATATTTATTAACGAAAAATCCTTTAAAAGTTAGTTTCACATCTTTATCAGGTTCTAAAATAGCTTTTATTTAAAAATAGTGCTTTGCAATTTTATAATAAAAATAATACTGATTGGACTCGATCCCGGGTCTCGTGCGCGGAGGCCCAGGATGTAAACCACTCGACCATCTGGTTTTTTAATAGAATCAAGATTTGTAACGTTTATAAATTTGATATTTATTACCATATTCTAAATATTTTTGCTTAGCCATTACATACAAGTCATTTGATTCAAAAACAATGAACATTTTTCTCTGTTACATGCAAAATTTTCTTAAATAAGTACTCGGATTAAGTGAAAAATAAATTAACGCCAAAAACATTTAAATATAAAGTAAGTTTTATGAATTAAGCTAAATCCAGTTATGCTTTAATAACTAAAGTTTTATCAAAAATAATGGACTAAAACAAAAACGATTTAATGTTTGTGGCTTTTTAAAGCCAAAATAAGCTCTAGTTATTTGAAAACAATATAAGTTTGATAGTTTGGTATTTTTACTGACGATATATCCTTTAAAAGTTATTTTCGAAAAAGTTAGTTTTACATCTTTTCCAGGTTCTAAAATATATTTTAGTTTTAATTAAAAATAGTGCTTTACAGTGATTTTTTTATAATTAAAAATACTCTTGCTTGGACTCGATCTCGCGACCGCATGGGCGAGAGCCCCGGTGGTCAACCACTCGACCATCTGGTTGTTTGAGAAACGTGATTTGTAGCGTTAATAAATTTGATTTTTGTTATCACAATCTAAATATTTTTGCTTTGCCATTACAAACAATTCATCTGTTTCAAAAAACAATGAGCATTTTCTTTGATATATGCAAAATAAGTACTTTTTCGATTAAGTGAAAAATGAATTAATGTCAAAAAAATTCAGATATAAAGTATAATTTTATGAGTTAAGCTAAATCCTGTTTTACTTTTAAAAACTTAATTTACTTGTTTACAGTTACAAGTTTTGTATACCATTACATAGCTTTGTATAAAAAAATTAGAAAAAAATTCTAAACTTTGATAGTTAAATAGATAAGCTGGAAAAATGGTTGCTTACTACATAAAACAAAAGTTTGGTTAATATAAACATATAAGCTGAAATACAAAAATATTGAACTAAAAGTAAAAAAATATTACAGATATTAAATGGTACAATAATTATAATGATATATAGTGTAATGCTTGGTAGACACTTCTTTTACAAGAATCAAAGAAGATATTTTTTCAAGTTTAAATTAAAACGATTCTGTGTTAAATTAACATAAGTAAAATCACAAACAGTATAAAGAACATTTATGCATGTAAACTTTCTTGTACTTTAAAATTCTATAAAACTAACTTATTTACATTATAGTGAAAGTGTTTAAAACTAAGTTTTGTAGGTTAATATTAGTTATGGTAATAAAAACTTTATTTAAAAGTAATAACAAAAATAAATTTTTCAAAACATGAATTATATCTTTCAAACTTGATACTAAAATAATTTTGTACAGTTTGACTAAAGCCTTGTCAAAAGTTAATAGACTAAAACAGAAACGATTTATTACTTGTAATTTTTCTAAAGCTGGAAATTCGCTAAAGTTAAAAAATATCGACTTTCTTCGCTTTTAGTTCATATACTTTTTATTTAAAACAGTTAATAAGCTTGACTTGATACTTTGTTAATTACAAACTAAAGTAGTTTTATTTTAGGAAAGTGATACAAAAACAACTTTTTATTAACACAGCTTTTGTTGTGTTATCTTCTATATTTGACTAATGATTTTGTGATATGGATTTCTGTGAGGACAATATACTTGTTTTGCAATAAACTTAAATTTTTTATAATAATTGGCTCTTTCTTTCAGAAATATTTTTCTCTAGTGTTTTTAAAAGTAAACTTTGTTTAATTTTTAAGTTTTATTAAAAAATATTAGTTTTTTAAAGTTAAGCTTATCAGTAGATTATAATCTTTTTAATAAATAAGATTGTTAAACTGAAAAAATGATAGACAAACATATACTTTCAAAACATTCTTAATAATAGTTAGTAAGTTGAAAAAATTATAATGAAAATGCAGTTCAAAGATATTAAATAAACCAAGCAAGCAAAAATATGCCACAAAACATCATTAAAAAATACCAATACTACATTTTATTGTTTAGTGTCGTTGTTCCTTACTAATAAAACAACTCAATTAATTGGTAATTAACTAGTAATTGTTTGAGAAGTTTACTGTAAAAATAAACATTACGAGTAAATTGATATAACTCATAATTAAATCTTTTGAACTCTTTTTTCACAATGAAAATGTTTTTAAATAACGCAAAGTTTTTGTTTTTAAATTTCAATTTTCTGTGTATAACTACAAACCCTTATCTTATATACATTTTGCTTAAACGTTTTATTAAAACTCTAGAATAGCTTTTAAAATTAAATGTTAATAAGCTAATGTTTTAGTAAAAAATGTATAAAAACTTTAAATGCTTATTTTGTAAAACAATATAGAAAAAGTACGTTTAAAAGGGTATGTTTTTATTAAAAAAAAAATCTTTTTTTTGTCTTATAAATTCCCTTTAACTTACAGTAAAATATTAAGAAAGTTATAACACGACGGTGTAATAAAACAAACATTATCTTTATATATATTTTTTTATGTTTAGAGTAAATCAAATTCATACTAACAATAGCTATATATTGTTCATTAACTTTTAGTTTTTTATTTGTTTAAGTTTCTATACTCAGTTTTAAGTAATGTTCTGTTTAGTTTTTACTCATTAAGTTTACGAAAATCTAATAAAGTATTTAAAAAAATCAAAATTATTATAGTATTAGTTTTACGTGGTTAAAAAATATAGATTTTGTTTTATTTTACCTTTTAAATAAAAATAAATTAAGACTCTATTAAGCAGCTTTTTGGACCTGGTATAAAAATGTAAAGTTTTAAAATTCTGAAGTTTACTCAAGCTTATAAAAGATAAACAAAAGTTTGTAAACAAATGGGAGGGAAAATGGAAGGAGAACTGAATAAACAGGCTGGTAATTATATATATATATATTTTTAGTTTTAAAATTATAAGTTAAAAAATTGAAATTTTAGCTTGCAGGGTTGCCACTTACTCAAGATATAAAGGAAAATTAGGATAACTCAAAATGTTTTGAATTTTTTTAAAGTCTCAAGATATTATGATTTTTTTATAAACTCTGGATAGTTTTGTTTTTTAATAACAAGTAAAATTAAATAAGTTTGAACTTTAGGACAGATTTTTCTAGATCTTGAATAGAATTAAGTTGTTCCAGTTTCAATATTTTATGTCTTTTGAGAAATTTTGTTCAAAAAATAGGTTCCTAGTGTTTTTGAAAAACTTAACATAAGTTTAAAAGGTATTTTTAAAGGGTTTAAAAATCTCAGGATGACTTATGACATTTTTTAGTCATTCATGGTAGTTTTTTTTGGCTCAAAAAGTGGCAACCTATTAGAAATCTAGCTAATATTTTACTTGTTTTTGCTTTAAAATTAGACACTTTTGGCAATAAGTACTTTTGATGGGAATAGTGTTTTTTTCAAATAAAACTTAAGTTTAAATTAAGGCTTTAAAATCAGCTTTTTCTGAAAATAGCTTTTATTTTATTTTTAAGTCCTGTTGTTAAAGATTTTTGTATGTATACAAAATTGATTAACAATCATTTTTAGTTTTCACCTTTTAGTACATTACTTTTTAATTTATCATATAATTAATTTCTTGCATTTTGAACAAACCCTGGAATTTTGACAAAGTTTTATATGTAAAATTATGAATTTTAGATTAAATAAAAAATAATTATTAAATACATCTCAAATTATTTACCATTAATTATTTAACATTGTATTAGTTTTATAACATATTTGTAGTAGAATTACATAATCTTTTTATTAATGTAATACAATTGATATTTTTTATTTTATCTTAGATTTAAAGTTATGTTAAAAATAGACAATAAAACTTTAAAAATCCTGGCAGAAAGTCTAAAAACTTAATTTTTTTTAACAAATGGCCATCCTGTTAATATACAAACTCAGGTTGTTTAATTAATCATTATGTTATTTTCTAGTGGCTCCTCTTTTCATTATAAATGATTTATGTTAAGTTTATGAACTTTTATAGAAAATACATTTATATTATCAATAGGTTATAAGTAAAACTATGACAGATTATATGATACCATTTATGACAAATAATTATAATGATTTTAATACTCTATAATTTTATGATTGGAACTTGGTAGCAGTATATTATGTTTCAAAGCATTACAAAAATTTATATGAGTATTGGAAATTTGGTAAATACCTAGGATAATGTTGCACCAATATCAAGTTGAAAATATATTATATTTGATGTCTTTTTTATCTACAACTATAGGCTAAAAATCTGTATTCTATAAATAAAAAAAAATTTATTAATCATAAACTAATAAAAGTTAAATATTTAATCACTTTATTTTACAATATAATGCTATTATATCATATGTACAATAATTTACATTGATTATCTTTTCAGCCTCAAAAATCCATCCTCAAAATGAAAAAATATCTTAAAAATTTGTGTTTTTAAAAATCTTACACTTACAATTTTCAATGTTTATAAACAAAAAGCATGTTTAACGGTTTTGATTGCTTTGTAGATTGTAAGTTGAAACTTTATTTAAAATAAAAAAGTCAGGAAAACTAATAAATAAACTTCTTATTGAGCATAAGCATCTTTTCAAAAATATTTTAAACTTACAATTTTCAATGTTTACAGACAAAAACCTGCACAAAGACACTTTTACACGGGTTGAAATTTTTAAATTATTTTTTATTAACTTAAATTTTTTATTATTTCTTTTTCTATCACTATTAACGCTAACCCTTAACCTCTATAGGTAACTTTTTTGTTCTTATTTGTTTTTTAATGTTTTAAGGATCTGAGTATGTGAATTAAAGTCATTTAAAAAATTTGCATGTTTGAGGATGAATTTTAAAGGCTGAAAAGACTTTTATTAAATACAATGTTGTGAAATACAATCAAATATTTAAGTTTACAATAGTTAAATTTAATTCTTACTATATATTGATATATCTAGTTTGAAACAAAGTATCTTTTAAGATTAAAAATATTATGCTTATAGCATTGATTTTTAGCCTAAAATTTCTTAAAAAGAATTCAAATATAATTTCAGCTGGATATTGGTGTGACATCCTAGGCAATTACCAAAAATTCTTTTATAAATAAGTCTATTTATTATATAAAGCGTTTATATGTCAATAGAAATCTTGAATATAAACTAGTGTCAAAATAAAAGTTAAAATGTAACATTTGTAACTATTTCACAGTTTAAGTTGGTTTCATAAATATTTGCTTGTTATAAAGTCAAATAGTATTAGCTTATAATATAAAAATCACCAGACGTTTTGAAAACTTAAAAAAATTGTAATTAGGTTATTTCTATAAATAAAATTATCTATAAAACACAACCGAGAGACCAAGCTTTGAATAATAACGACTATAAACCAGCAGGTTTATTTATTTATTAAATAAATATCAACTTTATATTACTTTGATCTGAATTTTGAATTTTATCAGTTTGATCTTGAAATGTTTAGTAAATTTTATTGGTGTTTGAATTAAATTTGTGCACTGAAGAGTATTTTTTAATTGATTACAGTAACCTCTCGCTTATTTACGCACATTGTGTCCACAGAAAAAATGCGTAAAGATATGAGAGATCGGAGAGGTACCAAATATAGTTCCTATGATGACTGTTTTTTTTTTATATTACTTTTTTATTAAAAGCAAACTGGAGACTTTCTTACTTTTAACAATTTGTTTACTTTATTTATAAATATGAAAACAAAAGATAAAATTATACATATATTGATAAAAAAAAGTTTAGATTTATTTAAAGTAATAATACTTGTAGAAAAGTTTTCCTTATTTTTATTTTAAGTAGATTTTATCTTAATCCTTATTTAAATGTGACTTATTTGATACTTATTATTTATATTCTAGTCTACTTAGCAACTTCAATTTATAACTAAGCATTTGTTTACAACTAAGAAATGGTGTGGTGTCTATATTAAAATTTGTGTTGCTTTAAAAATATATAAGGCAAGAGTGCTGTATTATATATATGTGTTTTAGCTCTCATTGTTTCATTATACTTTCATCATTTAACACAGTCATACTTCTTTCAGAATTTTAATTTAACTTCTTATTGTTAATATAATTTCTGATACACTGAGATATAAATAAATGTTTACTAATTAGTCAAGGAACATAAGTTTACAAAGTCTAAAGATATAGAGAGGTGAGATGGCGTTTAAAAACATGTTTTAAAATAAAAATATACAATTAACCCAATTTGTGCAATATTAAAAAAAAACTTAAATTTTTACTTTTTGAAATTTTTAGAATTCTAAAATGCGTAACTAAACGAGAGTGCGTAACGTCGCGAGTGCGTAAAGATCCGAGAGGTTACTGTACATATACTTTTATCAAAGTAGTTTTAAGCAAGTATGTTTTTTTTTAATGTTATGAAAAAATCCTAGGAAGTTACCAAAAATTCATTTGTTAATAAGTCTATTTATTATATAAAGTGTTTATATGTCAGTATGTATATGGGATTAAAATCTTGAATATAAACTAGTGTCGAAATAAAAGTTAAAATGTAACATTTGAAACTATTTCACAGTTTAAGTTGGTTTCATAAATATTTGCTTGTTATAAAGTCAAACAGTATTAGCTTATAATATAAAAAATCACCAGACGTTTTGAAAACTTAAAAGTTTTTGTATTTAGTTTATTTCTATAAATAAAAATATCGATAAAACACAACCGAAAGACCAAGCTCCGAATAATAACCACTATAAACCAGCAGGTTTATTTATTTTTTAATTAAGTAAATATCAACTTTATATTAGTTTGATCTGAATTTTGAATTTTATCAGTTTGATCTTGAAATGTTTAGTAAATTTTATTGGTGTTTGAGTTAAACTTGTACATTGAAGAGTATTTTTTAATTAATTACATATACTTTTATCAAAGTAGTTCTAATCAGGTATGATTTTTTTATATCATCACGTACTTGGCCTCACAAAACGTTCTAACAATAAAGTTTGTCAATTGTTTAAACATTTGTCATAATTATTTTTCAATGGTCGTACAGCAACCCACTGTTTTTTGGCTTCAAAAATTAATAAATTTCCCACCACAGGGCAAAATTGTCTTCGAACAACAGCAAAAGAATGAGCAGACAAGCGAGGAGTGGAAGGAGCAGATGATGAAGGAGGGAAAAATAAAGAGATACAACAGGAAGAAGACAGAAGATGTTACCAACACCAAGGGCCTCTCTTTCCATACCATGTTCTTGGACAAGGAGCTCCAAAGGGTAATTCATATGAAGGGTTTGTTTTTGATCTAAAATAATAAGTTTTTCTTGGATATAAAATAAAACTTGAAAACATTATTGCCCCATGTGTAGTGTTTTTAATCATAAAATAAAAAAATAACTATTTAAGTATTTGAAAATAACAATATCTAAAAATGCAGCCCAACCTTGTTGAAATTTGTCTACTTCTTTGCTTTTCTGACATGCTTGATTTGATAAAATAAAATTAAGGATTGTTTCGTTTATAATGTAAATATTAACCCAAAGTTAGACATTTATCACTCGTAAATTTTCAGCATTTAAATTTAGCAGTAAAATTATTAATTTAGATAAGTAGATATTTCAGTATTTTGTATTCATTCATTTTAGGTTGATATCAATAAATTTTCATTTGCTTAAGTTCAGTATTTCAATACAGGTGGTACCATTTTGAGAGATGACATTGTAGAGACTTGAGCAAGATATTCAATGATTTTAGCAATTCCCGGTGGAAATCTCGATTTAATTAGAAAAGGCACGCCATTGAGCAAGTTAGTTTAAATTTTTTGTTTATTATTTATTTGTAGTTTAAATCGTTATGAAAAAGTTCTAAACAAAATCCGGCGAAAATGAATGTTTTGTTTACTTGTAGAAAATGCACCTGAAATTAAATATGTCAATTGTAGTTGAGCAACTGTTGTTGTTTATGTTGGTTTCATTAGTTGCTCAACTGGTTAATAGTTGTGGTTTATAATACAAATATTATGGCAGCAGTCTTTGGGCAGCAAATAAACTCGTTTTGTCAAAAGTTGAAATGAACTTAAAAAATTAACTGAATAACTTTTATGTTAGAAATGCCACATGCTCGTATTGGACGAAGCGGACAAATTGTTGTCATCAGATTTCCACCGAATGATGGTGGAATGGCAAAGCATGCTACCTAGAAGCAGAAAGATATTATATTTTCAGCAACATTCCCGCTATCTGTCGAATCTTTCATCAAAAAGTAAGCTATTATGTTAGATATTTAAATGTTTTTATTGCTTTTCTTTGCCATTTTCTAATTATGTAACTCTTGAAATAGTTATTAGAACTTAAACAAATAATATGACGCTGCTTCATTTATAATATGAAAATTTGAGAAAAAATTAAACGTTTAAATAAACCACTAAAGTTTATATGAACATTATGATATTCTACGCTTGAGTGATTACAAGCTAGTTAGCTGTTTTATAATAACCAGGCTTATAATAATTATATATATTTATCTTTTTTTATATTTATTACTTGTCTGTGTTAAAAATTTTAACAAATGACTTATTGTGTTAGATGATCGATTGTTTAGTTTATAGTAAAAATTTAAACTATTAATTTTAATTATGGTGTTTAAAATACGAATCTAATTTGGCAATAGCCCTTGGGCAGCAAATTAACTCGTTTTGTTAAAAGTTTAAGGAAAATGAACTTCAAGAGTTAAATGAATAACTTTTCTGTTAGAAATGCCACATGCTCGTATTGGACGAAGCAGACAAATTGTTGTCATCAGATTTCCACAAAATGATGGTGGAATGGCAAAGCATGCTACCTAGAAGCAGACAGATGTTATTGTTTTCAGCAACATTCCCGCTATCTGTCGAATATTTCATGAAAAGTATGCTATTATATTAGATATTTTTATATTTTTATTGCTTTTCTTTGCCTTGTTTCCAGTTATGTAACTCTTGAAATATTTATTAGAATTTAAACAAATATTATGCTTGTTTTCACCTGTTTTTTCTTTATTAAATGTAGAAATATTTGTAATGAGTCAATCTCTTTAGACAATCAATATTTATTTGTAACTCTTTGTGTTTTATAGACACATAAATTTGATTTCATATTTGGTATGAAAACAAACATTGTATAATTCTATTAAGGTAGAATTCTATATCTGATTAAAAAAGACACGTCAGAGAGCACATTATTTTAAAGTTTTTGTTTATTATTTATTTGTAGTTTGAATTCTTATGAAAAAAGTTCTAAACAAAATCCGGCGAAAATGAATGTTTTGTTTACTTTTAGCAAATGCACCTAAAATTAAATATGTCAATTATAGTTAAGCGACTGTTTTTGTTATGTTTAATAGTTGCTCAACTGGTTAATAGTTACGGTTTATAATACAAATATTATGGCAACAGTCCTTGGGCAGCAAATAAACTCGTTTTGTTAAAAGTTGAAATGAACTTATAGAATTAACTGAATAACTTTTATGTTAGAAATGCCACATGCTCTTTTTGGACGAAGCGGACAAATTGTTGTCATCAGATTTCCACAAAATGATGGTGGAATGGCAAAGCATGCTACCTAGAAGCAGACAGATGTTATTGTTTTCAGCAACATTCCCGCTATCTGTTGAATCCTTCATGAAAAGTATGCTATTATATTAGATATTTTTATATTTTTATTGCTTTTCTTTGCCTTGTTTCCAGTTATGTAACTCTTGAAATAGTTATTAGAATTTAAACAAATATTATGCTTGTTTTCACCTGTTTTTTCTTTATTAAATGTAGAAATATTTGTAATGAGTCAATCGCTTTAGACAATCAATTAATATTTGTAACTCTTTGTGTTTTATAGACACATAAATTTGATTTCATATTTGGTATGAAAACAAACATTGTATAATTCTATTAAGGTAGAATTCTATATCTGATTAAAAAAGACACGCCAGAGAGCACATTAGTTTAAAGTTTTTGTTTATTATTTATTTGTAGTTTGAGTTCTTATGAAAAAAATTCTAAACAAAATCCGGCGAAAATGAATGTTTTGTTTACTTTTAGCAAATGCACCTAAAATTAAATATGTCAATTGTAGTTAAGCGACTGATTTTGTTATGTTTAATAGTTGCTCAACTGGTTAATAGTTTCGGTTTATAATACAAATATTATGGCAACAGTCCTTGGGCAGCAAATAAACTCGTTTTGTTAAAAGTTTAAGGAAAATGAACTTCAAGAGTTAAATGAATAACTTTTCTGTTAGAAATGCCACATGCTCGTATTGGACGAAGCAGACAAATTGTTGTCTTCATATTTCCACCGAATGATGGTGGAATGGCAAAGCATGCTACCTAGAAGCAGACAGATGTTATTGTTTTCAGCAACATTCCCGCTATCTGTCGAATCTTTCATGAAAAGTGTGCTATTATATTAGATATTTTTATATTTTTATTGCCTTTCTTTGCCTTGTTTCAAGTTAAGTAACTCTTGAAATAGTTATTAGAATTTAAACAAATATTATGCTGTTGCTACACTTTCTAGTATGAAATTTGAGAAAAAGTTGAACTTTTAAATAAACCACTAAAGTTTATATGAAAACTATAATATTCTACGCTTGAGTGATTACAAGCTAGTTAGCTGTTTTATAATAACCAGGCTTGAAGTTAATGGTATTATATATATGTATTTTTTTTTAATATATATTACTTGTCTATGCTAAGAATTATAACAAATAACTTATTGTGCTAGATGATCGATTGTTTAGTATATAGTAAAAATAAGTTTTTATCAAGTTGTTTTCACCTGTTTTTTCTTTATTAAATGTAGAAATATTTGTATTTAGTTAATCTCTTTATTCAGACAATATTTATTTGTAACTCTTTGTGTTTTATAGGCAAATAAATTTAATTTCATATTTGGTATGAAAACTAACATTGTATAGTTATGTTAAGGTTAAAATCAATTTAAATATTTCTTGATATTTTTTAATTAACCATCATAAAAAAAGACCGTTTGAAAATATACCTACTTCTTTTTCTATAGCCTTTATCTTTAAACCTATCAAAATGAGTCAGGCCTAGCTAAGATGTTGAGTATTATAACATGCTTTTATTTTCTTCGTTTGAAAATGTTTGAAAATAGTTAGTTTGAACAATTAATTTTCTATAGAATCATCAGGTGTTAGGAATCTTTAAGATGTAAGAATGTACCCTTCCAAGATGCCTGCAATAAAAAGGTAAATTTTCATACTTGTATATGACTATTTTAAAACTTTACAGTTGTCTGTTGTGTAATTTATTTCAATAAACTTAACATTTAAACACAGTTAGCTGTTAATGTCGGTTTTGCGCGTTTCTGTTATATAGATAATAAAAATAGTTAATTTTTTGACGTTCCGACCCCAGGTTGAAAGGTCATACAGAACCTCAAAATTGAATATTAGTTGATTACCTTTTATGTTAAAATAATTTTATGCAGTTAAAAACTATGTAAAGTTGGTTTGTGTTGACCTATCAAATTGACATTATTGTACGTTTGGTTATTAGAAAATAAAGATGTTTAGTACACAGTTGTTATATCTCGCGATAAAGACTTTCTCAAAAACCGATTTTGTTATATTATTTAAATAGTTCTTCAGAAGTTTCCAGTCCTAATCCAAAATATCCATAAAATGGTTAAATATATTTGGATATTATTTCTAAATGATTCATAATTCTTAAAGCATACTTAGAATTTAATACTCATTTTCATCAGTGACTTCTTCGAGTGATTGAAAATTTGCTACATTGCTTGTTTTAACTCGTCGACACCAGAGATGTAACTTTTATTTTATTTTAATACTTCCTACATTTAAGTATGTTTTTATTTTTCCTAGAAACATTAAGGTTATTTAAATGGCTAAAAATGTCACTCGAATAAGCTAGTATTTTCTTAAATTCTTATGACTCCATTTCTTTAGCATAGTAATAGTTACGTTCCTCAAGAAAAGCTTTAACTTGTATTCGAAAGTCAAAAAAGCGCGTTAAAACTCTTCCACGTGATAGCCAGCGGACCTCCGTAAGGAAAATTAAAACTGAATGTTCACTACCTTGACACAACGACTTAAAACGGCGGTGATTTAGAGCACGACCTCTAATCCAGTTGGTGGCCTTCAAGAAATATCAAGGATATTTTTAGATTTCGATGGCTATGTTTTTGATGCAAAAGCATGTCGATGATTAAAACAGTGAGTACCCTACAAGTGCGAAATACCCTGTTTTAACAGAGCAAAAAAAAAAACGATTTGTTTCTTAACATAACAGGGGCATCTACAGTACACACACAACCAATAATTTGAATGTCTGTACTCTTTTCCTATAACAATTTTCGTCATTTGTGAAACACATGGATTTATCAACTCTTCAGCAATCGTATGAGGCTTCTTGGATTTGGCTAATTTATACGCCACATGGTATGAAGCCATTAAAAGTGGTTTGTCAACAGATTACAAAACCCAACTTTGAAAGTTTTACTCGTGATTCAAAGCGGATCTTTTTTGCTTTCAATGATTCAATGACCTGAAACATCTGCTCAACCATGTCTGTTGTTAAAGTTTTCTTGCAACTTAGACGGTTTCAAATTTGCGTTTGAAAATACAGTATTACAAAATATGCATAGCGGCTTTTGCAGGCCTTCAATTGTTTCAGTGCAAGTAAAACCAAACTCAACATAACTATCATTCCACTTCGTTTTCTTTGGAATATATAAGGATTAAATACTAATTAAAAAATTCAAATCTAAAAAATAGTTGATTACTTGAACAATTTTATAAGATTTATTTGAGAAAAACAATGCTTGGGTGTATGACCTCGTCAGTTTGTTTTTTTAAATGTAAAAAAATTATGAGAAGTTAGGAAGGCGTCAAAAGAATAAATAAATGTTAGGTTTAAACTTAAAAAAAAACTTTTTAGACATTTTAATATGAATAGGTACTGAAAATATAAAATAAACTGAGCTAGGTAAATCCAAAGTAATATTTTTAGTTAAAAACTATACGCTCACGTTAGTCTAAAGCCAAAAAAAAAACTTTGGTTTTTTAAAATATAATAACTGTTACAAACTTAAGATTTAGGTAAAAGTAGTTTAGTTTTTGTAAAGCAACAGTTAAAACAAAAACAACAACTAATAAGTTTTGAGTTTGAAAGCTTAGTTAGAAATATGCAATTTGACTGTGACCTAATTATAAAAACTTTAATTCTTTTTGTACGAATTGAATTGCGTGTAAGCTTTAATTATCGGTAGTTATGTTTTGTTCAGTAAAAAAATATCCTTACATTCATTGATGGTGTGTAAATAATATTTACAAGCTTAGATAGACGTTTAAATGAGGGTTAAGGTGTGTTATTTTATATAAATTTTGTATTAACTTTTGATATTTTGGCTTCTTGAACAAAATGCGTTATTAGCTTTCCCTATTTAACTTACTAAAGTTGATTGTCTATAAATTGGGTGAGCAGTTTAAATATATTGCAAACTACAATTAGTCAGTTTGCAAAAATAAACTAACGTCTTAAAACTAACTCTTGTCATTCCGATTACCATATGTAACAATTACTTAAAAGTAAACTTAATGAAGCAAGTTTATATTTTTTAGAGTTTACTTTTTACGTGTTTATATCTTGTTTTTGACCAACTTTGAATAAAACATTTATTACTAAAAAAGAAATATTTTAACTGTTGTTATCCTACCTTGCCTATACTATTATATTGCTGATTAAGTTGGTACTTCCTGTCTTTAACTGAGCTAGTAAACTAATGATTTTGACAACGGGAAACCAAATATAACAGATTGAAATTGTAAAGTAATTTTAACTAAAACTAGACCACACTCAACTGGTGTAAGTTCAATTGCTTCAAAAGTTTCACAGTTTTAGCTTAAAAGTTTTACGTTAGATTAATAGAAATAAAAATTTGAATATATAGGTAAGAATTAACTGACGTTTCGAATAAAATCAACACTAAAAGAACACTTAAATGATTAAAACCTTTAAACCGATTTCATTTTTGTATTATTTGTTTAATTTAGTAGTGTGCGAATTTAGCAAACTAAGACTTTTAAGGAGTTTATAATTTAAAACCGTTTCATGAAATCAGTGTTTGAGCAGTAAACTTTGAGAAACCAGCTTTAAACTATTTTATTTCTGTTAAATTTTAAATTTTCTGAAAACCGTTCCATTTACTAAAAACTGTTCCAACTTTATTATTAAGTATTACTTTCTGTAACTATCAATTTGTAAAAGCTAAAATTTCCGTCAAGTAATAGCTAACTGTAATATTTTTAGGGTAAAAGTTAATATCGAAAATAAAAGAACAAAACAGTTATGTGTCAGCTATCATAATTTTTTATGTTAATAACTTTTGTTATCTGATTATTAAAGTTGCTTAAAATAGCGTATGTACAGAAACTTTTTAGTTTTACAATACAATTTTTTTAAATATTGAGAAACTAAGTAATTTACATTAGAACTTGGTTTCCCAAACTAGTTGATAGAATCGCCAGTTTTAAGATTTAAAAACAAATATTATTCCTCTGATCAAATGCAAATTCAGCTAATGCCTTCAGAACAAATAAGTTTTATTTTTTTGCCATAAATTTTTCCAAGTATTATATTGAGAAACTTAATACGGTCAAGAAATAATTTTACATTGAAGAATGATAAAATGTATTATTTTAAGGATAAACATTTCACTAACTATTACTACTAAGATCCAGCCAAGTAAACAAATAAAATCACCACAATTCAAGTTTAGATCACAATTATAATTAGTATCACAAATAGCTTTAAAATCCAAATACCTGTTTTGTCATTTGTAATTTAGATTTTAAGTGTATGAAGTTGTACTTACTTAGAGAAACTTAAACTTTAGACTCAGATTTTTAACCTTTTTAAAACTAGAACCAACATAAAAAAGTAACAGTATAAAAAAGTTGTAAAATTAACTTTTTTTAACTTGATGTTACCACGTTCAAATTTTCCTTGAATTTATTTTAAAGTTTACATAGTTAGTGATATAACTTCTAACAAAAGATTTAAGCTTTACAAGATTTATTTTTATGAATATCATTGAAACAATTAAAAATTAACTAGATTTTTAATAATTGATTTTTTTTCTTATCTGTTTGTACTTAACAAAAAGTAGTTTGTATATATCATCAAAATGTTCACACTAAATCTGTTTTTTTTAAACAGCTTCATTTATTATAACGATATTAGGATACATAAGAGTGTTTTTTTTCTAAACCTAAGTTCTCTATATTTTACACAATCAAGATTGAACCTATAATATTTTGTTTTGACTTAGAGTATTTACTAAGATAATTTATTTGTTTTTAGCTTTTTTCAAAAATAAAAACCCTAAAAAAAAGATAAAAATACATATTAAAACTTTACTTGAATTTTTTACTTTTTTACTTGAAAAAACTTTTACTTGATTTTTTTACTTGATTTTTTTAAACAATAATTTTTGATAAAAAAAGGCTTTGGTCAAGTCTTTCACTTGACCAAGGTCAAAATAATTTTTTGGTAAAAAATAGACCCTTGTCGAACTATTCGACAAAGGTCAAAATAATTTTTTGGTAAAAAATAGACCCTTGTCGAACTATTCGACAAAGGTCAAAATAATTTTTTGGTAAAAAATAGACCCTTGTCGAACTATTCGACAAAGGTCAAAATAATTTTTTGGTAAAAAATAGACCCTTGTCGAATTATTCGACAAGGATCAAAAAAAAATAATGAAAAAAAATTTGGAAAAAAAAAGGGCCGAAAGGACGAAAAATTGCGCCGCGGCGCAATTTTTCGTCCTTTCGGCCCTTTTTTTTTCCAAATTTTTTTTCATTTTTCAAAAATTCAATCTCTTTCCCCAATTTTTTTTTTCAAACGATTTCTATTTTTTTTCAAAAAAATCTTCCCCCGCGTTTTCACAACTTTTTTCTTGAAGCTTCTACTCGCCTCACAAACGCCTTCAAATAACTCCAACTCTGACCTTCAAAGCGGTTTGCAACATTCACCCGCTTCTTCACCTGCTTATACCAGTGCTTCACCTCCCGACCGCGCACATTCTAGAGTCGCCCCGTTTTTTTCTTCACCTCTAGAATCGCACGCTAGTTCATGTTCGCAGCTTTTCAAGTCAGAGCTTTTACCTTGCCAAGTGCAGCTGTTTCTATCAACCTACTACGGCCGTCTTTACCTTCTGCACTTGCCACTTGACCTGCTAAGGTCTCTTGTTCGTTCTAGACTGCCTGCTTCAGCCTCTTACCCGTTCACTGCTTTTCAAGTCAGAGCTTTTACCTTGCCAAGTGCAGCTGTTTCTATCAACCTACTACGGCCGTCTTTACCTTCCGCACTTGCTACTTCACCTGCTAAGGTCTCTTGTTCTTTCTAGACTGCCTGCTTCAGTCTCTTACCCGTTCACTGCTTACCGCTGTCTCAAGAGTACTTAAATTGCCAGTTCTGCTTTCACGCGTTATGTTTTCCCTGCAACAGCCACTCTCGTCAGCTGCTGCAGCCTTTTGCTATCACATACTCGTCGCGACGACTTCACAAGTTTTAAGCCTAAAATACACTGTTTAACAGTAGCCCTTCAACCCGCCTTCTCGCTCAACGCGATACAACCACTCTTACCTATGTAAAGTAATGCATACGCGTATGATGCTAAGATTCTGTTGTTCAACTGGCTACCTCAAGAGAGTCAGTTGAACTGGCTACCTCAAGAGAGTCACATTTTTTTCAAAACGTTACAGAAATAGCCTATCTACTATAGCAATTGAATTGTACTGTGAAATGTTAATACTATTTTCTAGCCTATGAATGACTGATGTGTATCACTTAAGAAATATTTATGTTAAAGTTTTTTTTTACACATTTTATTAACAATCATCACTGTTTGTTTTAAATCCTGTTGTAAAAGTAGTAGTTGAAGTTGTAAATTTTCAACAGACACATGAACAATCCCTACGAGATCAACTTTATGGAGGAGCTTACTTTGAAGGGAGTCAGCCAGTCCTACGCTTACGTTGAGGAGAAAAAAAAAGTGCATTGCCTCAACACACTGTTCGCTAAATTGCAAATCAATCAAGCCATCATCTTCTGCAATAGGTTGGTTTTTATATATAGTGAAAATAAATATTTTAGCTCAATGTGAATACATTTCATCAATTATATAACAAGGTTGTTGCACAAAGTAAACCAATGTGTTAAATTTTGTTTCTAACTTTAAAAACTAGTTTTACTTACAAAAAAAAATAAAGCTACGAACATAAGTCATTGAAAGTATGTAAGTAGTACATATGTAAAGTACAAAAGTGAATAAACATGAAAGTAATTTTAGTATTTTGTCCTGCAGTTAATGAAACAAACGAAGCCCAGTTGGGTCCGACTGTATCCATTATGAGCCCTATTCTCAGATTTATACAACTTCTCTGCGAAAATCACAACTCTAAGTTACAAGTAAATATTCATATTTAGTATGGTTTGATTATAAAATATAAATTTTATCAGTTTTATTTTTAAATACTTTCCATTATTTTTTTTACTAATGTTAAAACTTATCACATCACACTGTACTTGGTATTAAATTTAAAAAAAAAATTTATAATCTTCTATTAACAGTTTAGCTTGAGTTATTTTAGACATACTGATTTATAGTTTTTATAAAAAATACCATAGTTTTCCTAGCACATTCTAAACTCGCCAAAAGATAACAAGAGTTCTTACAATCTTGTCACATTTATAAGTATATATAAATTAATAAAAATATTATTCATTATATGTAACAATTTTCCCAGCACTTTCTTCACTCGCAAGAAGGCAACAAGAACTCGTACAACTTGGTCACCGACACCTTAAAGTTTCTCGACTGCATTTGCGGGTCCACCACTGGAGGGCTGGGTTTGTTGGGGCTGTACATTCACGAAAACAACGTGGATCTTGTGGACCAGGCACTCGTGACCTTGACCGAGTACTGTCAGGGGCCGTGTCACATTAACCAGGTGAGTTTTGTAACACTTTTTGTTGTTTTTAAGTAAATTAAAATATGAACATTTTTAAAGTTTGAATTTTGTAAAAAAATGGTTTCCATGAAAGATTTTTTTTTTATATACTAAACTTCTTTTTAAATTGTTCTACGTTCTATATTTCTAAAAGCTTTTTAAAATTATTTTATTTAGTTTCTGTTAGACTTGTTTTTAACTTAGAGCTATGTTTTTATAACTGTTTTAGTTTTATATAGTAATGAGAACAAACTAGTTATTATAAGCAGTATTTTTTTTGTCATTTAAACATACTTTGAAACACTAACTATTAAAGTATAAAAATATAAATCATTTTAATAACTATAAAATCATTTTCAAAATAATAAAATTCAATTAACTTTTGAAATTACTGTTTTTGTAAATTGTACTGATCTAAATGTATAAAATTTCATTTCTTTGATGCAATTTTGTTCAGAATTTTGCTAAATGTACTAAAATATATCTATTATTTGTTTTGAAACAAATTTATTGAAAATATATTTTTTTCAAAACAACAAACAATTTGTAGAAAACAGAATTTTGAATTTAATATTTTATTTATGACTAAACATAAATTAGAATTATTTTTTAGTTTATTGTGGATTAAAAATATTTTTTGATAAAAAATTGTTTCCTATTAATTGTTAAAAAATTGTTTAAGATTTGACTGAAAAATTTCAAAACGACAAAAAAACTGAAAGAGGAAATAGATCTTTAGTAAAATACTCATTTTCTGCTTTTAAATCTTATAAGTTACACACAGTTTTGAAAAAATGGTGTAAAATGAATAGTAGTTTAGATTTTCTATGTAAAAAAAGATCAATTATAAAAAAGAGATTCACACACACATTTTACACACCATTAACAAGTTAAAACTTCAATTCTTGAAGTTATTAATTTTCAATAGATGTGTAATAGCATGGATCATTTATTGTCTGAAAATTTCTATTAATAAAGTAAGCAAAATTGAATTGCTATATTTCTTAATAATTTATTTCAAGTAGTATATGTAGTTTGTTTAGAAAAAGATAATCAAAAATTTCTTAATTCCAAAAGTATCAGTGCTTGATATCACCTGCTAAAGTATAGCAAAAATTCGTTAGCTTCTCAAAAAGATTACTTATTTTTAAATTTTATTTTAAAAATTACTAAAATTACATTTTTAAATCCTAGTTTTGTAACAGTGGGTCTCAATAATTAAGTGTTTATAATATTAGTAAAAAACAAATTTTTAAGTTTTAGTTCCAACCAGTTGAAAATATTGATGCTTTAGCAGTCAGTAAAATGTTTAAACTCTATTTAGATAAATTCAAAACGAATAAAATCGAAATGGTAGAAATTAAGATAATTTAAGTTTAGTTTGAATAAAAGTTTTATAGGATTAAACTGATACATTTTGAAACTTTTTCTAGTACAAATAACTGTTCCAATATTCCTCCCCACGCTTTGCCCCTGGTGTCCTTTTTAAAAGATGCTTGATAAATCACATCTAGTTTTGATTACCTGAATTTGTTGCAATATGTAAGTTACTAAGTTTATAGTCCACAGAAATTAACTCTAGTTCAAAATGAACATTTGCACTTTGTTCAAAAATGATGGTTACTTATATATTTGCTCAGCTTTGCCACAGATCGAGCTAAAAAAAATATATCGACTTTTAGAAGAAATTCTTAATTAGAACCGATTCAAAAATACATATACAAAGACTGTAACTTATGTTAAGTTTTCAATCTTAACTTAGTACAGGTTGAAACAACAGTTCTTTTGCTGGATTTAATCATATAACTTCCATTGCACCATTTGAACTATCTGTGTATGATCGATGTATTTGCAATAAACAGCTTTATAAGTAAAATACTTTATCTCTTCCACATAGTAAATACACACGTGAGATCATAGAAGATTTTAATTTATTCCAAAAGCTAAATTAGAATTGCAAAAGCAAAATTTTTTGTAAAATAACATTAGCAAAATGCAGTATATACAGGTTTGCCACTTTACCTGGAAAAACCTGGAATTAGGGAAATTTTGAAAAAACCTGGAATTTTGAACAAAAATCACTAAAAAATCCTGGAATTTTAACAATTTTCAAATGTTCAGTTTTAAATTTTGATTTGACTCAAAAAATCTATCATATAAATAAGATATTTTTGTCATCATCAAACATTTTTTTCATTAAAAAACATATTTAAAGTAGCTTTACAGTATCTTTTTGATGTTTTTTTACTATTTAACACAGTTTTTTCCTTAAACTTAACTTTTAACTAAAAATAGACCCTAAATGTGTACTTTTGAAAACCTGGAATAAATTTGGAAAACCTTTAAAGTTTTTTGAAAATACGAGTGGCAACCCTAAATATATAGAGAAGCATATACTTTCTTAATAACAGCATTTTGATATCTAACTACCTGACTTTTCCTTATATTTTTTCAAAAACCCTAATTTTTTTCCTGACTTATGTTATTATTAAAATTTTTGCTGACTTTGTGGCAGCCGGTTTGCTAATAGAGTTTAAAAAAAATTGTTGAAATAAAAAAGAAGAAAAATTAGCAGACTGTAATTACTATCAATTTCATTTTGATTATAGTTCATTTTTCTGTTCTGTACTTATAGTTTATCTCCTCCAGTTTTTAAATTTTCAAACTACAATTAACTTGTTGTTTGTTTTTAAGTTTGTTTTCACAATTTAAAAAATTAATTGATATATTTATTGAATTAAATTACTGGTTTGTTCAACACTTCAACAATTAAATGCACCGTAGTTGCCATAATTTAAACTTTTAAAAGTCTAGCGGTTGTAAATTTTCAGACTTTGTCATCATGCTTTCAATATTAATGTTTCGAAAACAAGTATAGATGTCAGAACCGCTAAATTGAAAAATACACCAACCATAACGACTTAAAAAATAAATTTACTGTAAAATTTGAGCCAAATTGTAATTTTTTCACAGGAACCGAAAAAGGCAGCTTCGCTTTCGGCGGGAGCGACTTCGACGTCACCTGCGCCATCCACCCGCTCACCAAGAAGAACAAGGTGCTGCTGGGAAGCTCGTCGGGCAAGATCAAGCTGTTCAACGTGAGCAAGATGGTCGAGTGCTACGAGTACGAAGCTGTGGGGCCGGTCACCTGCATGCGGCAGGCCCCCTTCGACCCAAACGTGGTCGCGGTCGGCTGCCACGACGGCCGGATCGCCTTCCTCAACACGAAGTACGGCGGCCACGAGTTCACGCTCGCGCAGGACCAGGGCCCGGTCGCCTGCCTCTCCTTCACCACGACCGACCTGGACCTGCTGGTGGTCGGCACTGCCTGCGGCCACGTCTGCGTCATGGAGTACAACAAGAGCGGCGGGTGCCTGAAGTCGACGGTGGAGTGCGCGCACAGGAGCGCCGTGGCGAATATAACGTGCCTGCACGACGAGAACACGTTCGTGACCAACGGCGGCGACAACTCGATCAAGGTGTACACGATCGACGAGAAGAGCCTGGCCTGCCACCAGCTGAAGGAGAGGTGCGGGCACCACGGCTCGCTGAGCAAGGTGACGTTCTACGACGACGAGAGCGTGCTGTCGACCGGCGACGACTCGGTGGTGAAGATGTACAAGGTCATGAACGAGAACGGGACCAAGTCGTTCGGCACGGCCGCCTTCGACAAGGGCAAGAAGAACAAGCTGCCCAAGATCGTCGACATCAAGTTCGAGAAAGCGCGGGAAAACGACTGGGAGGGAATGGTGGCCGTTCACAACAAGCACCCGATGGCCACCACGTGGAACGTCAAGCACCAAAAGCTCGGCCGCCACAAGTTTCACTACGAAAAGGGCGCGAGGCTGACGTGCGCGGAAATCACTTCCTGCGGCAACTTTGCCATCGTCGGCTCGTCGAAGGGCGACGTGAAAGCTTACAACCTGCAGTCGGGCATTCCCAGGGGCGAGTTCGCGCACAGGAAGAAGCCCGCCCACGACAAGAAGGTGGTGGCGGTCGTCATTGACGACGTCAACGACACCGTCGTCACCGTGGGAGACGACCTCAAAGTCAAGTTTTGGAACTTCAAGCGCAAAGCGCTGACTTGCGCGCCGCTGACGCTGAAAAGCAAGCCGCTGTTCGCCAGAGTGCACCGGCCGACCTCGATGCTGGCCGTGGCGCTGGTCGACTTCAAGATCCGCGTGTACGACGTGGAAACGAGGAAAGTGGCGCGGGTGTTCGACTGCCGCTCCACCGTCACCGACCTGGCTTGGAGCGGGTGCGGCGGCTTCATCGTGACGTCGTCGGCCGACTGCCACGTCAGGACGTTCGACATGTCGCTGGGAGTGCTCATCGACCAGTTCCCCGTCGACGACCCGGTCACGTCGCTGTGCCTCTCCCCCAACGGCGCGCTGCTGGCCACCGGTCACGCGGAAAGCCCCGCCATCTCGCTGTGGAACAACTCGTCGATGTTCGGGGTGAACAGCTACACGGTGGAAAGTCACCGCAACTCGGAGGAGGAGGAAATGGAGGTTGAGGAGGTGGTGCTGTTCGAGGAGAGGGAGAACGATTCGCAGATCGCCGGCAACTTGCTCACTTCTTCCGGGTTGCCTCAATCAAGGTTGTTAAAATTTTTGAAATAGTTTAGTTTGCAACAAATAAAACTTTAATTTGTAGTTGAGCTAAAAATATTTTAAAATAATAAATTAATTTTGCTTATACCTTCACAGATGGGTGAACCTGAGCGACTTGGACATCATCAGGGCGCGCAACAAGCCGAAGGAGCCCGTGACAAAAGTGACCTCGGCCCCCTTCTTCCTCGACGTCCAAGAAGCAGAAGAGAAGGAGAACTCAGCTGAAACGAAAGAAAAGAAGGACTCTTTCAAGCTGTTCGAGATGTCGCCGTTTGCGAGGGACCTGGTCACGCTGGAAGCCGACGAGATGCTGGAAAAGATGAAGGGGATGGGGCCGTCGCACATCGACGCCGGGGTCAGGTCGCTGCAGGATCCCGCGGCGGGGCTGAAGTTTTTGGAGATGTGCTTGCGGGCGATGAGGGGGCGGAGGGACTTCGAGCTGGTCGCCTCCTACCTGCAGCTCTTCCTGAAAGTGCACTCTGCAAGCGGGGAGGTGATTTCAGGCGGAGGGGAGGAGTTGAGGCGGGTGGCGGAGGAAGTGAAGGAGGAGCAGGCGAAGATGAGGAGGGAGTGGGCCGACCTGATGGACGAGACCCTGATGTGCTGCAACTTCATTATGACGTCACTCAATTAAAATTATTTGTTGGAACGTTTAGACAATTTTGTTGTAGAACAATTGGTATTTAGATTTGTTGTGTCGAAGTTTTAGTTTATCGTGAAATTGTAGAGAATAATTATTTTTGTTTAAAAGTTTTAATTTTATTGGCGTGTAGGCCTTTGAGAACACTACTTTAGATAATATTTTAGATTGATTTTAAATTGATATGATGTACTCTTTCCTTTAATAACCACTGACACTTTTTAAATTATTTTTTACAAGCAAAACATGTTTTTTGCTTAAATTGTTAAACCCTATTAAAAGATATAAAAAGTTGTTGAGATTATGTTATCTAATTAATATTATATGAAGTTTACAATAAAGTTTTAAATAATAGAAAAAATAAAATATTTATAATCGTTTGAGCGCTTATTTTAAAAAATTGAAACAAATGTTGTTCCGTTCAGTAATAATTTACTTAATTTTATCAATATTATCTTGTTATCTCATATTATTAAAACTTTTAATGCTGGTACATAAAAGACAATACTTTTTGAAGGTTAAGGAAATAATTGTATTTGTTTATTATAATGTAAATTCTAAGGATCCCTGTTTTTTTTCAGTTGCTTATAAATAAAAGTTTCTTTCAACTTTTTTTATTATTTTTTTAACAACCTATATACTGGGTTGCCAAAAACCATGGAATTTCTCAAAAACCTGAAATTTGACTGTTTAGGCTGAAATAACCTAAAAAGACGGAACTTGAAAAGTTTTGAAAAAGAAACCTGGAATTTTGAATTTTGGAACAAAAAATACTAAAAATCCTGGAATTTTAAACAACCTTTACATGTTAAGTAGTAAAATTTCGATTATACACAAAAATCTATCATATAAACGAAAAAATTTTGTCATCATCAAAAAAATGTTTATTAAAAAACACATTTAAAGTAGCTACTGTATCTTTTCAATATCGTTGAACTATTTAACACAGTTTGTTACCCTAAACTTAATTTTAAACTAAAAATAGATACTAAAACTTCTAATTCAAAAAACCTGAAAACCTTTGAAAAACTGGAGGAAATTTGCCAAAAACTTTGGCAACCCTGTATATAGCTAATAAAAAGATTAATAACAGCTTAATTACATTAAAACTTCTCATATTTAATTAGAAAACAATATAAATACTATACTAAATTTGTTTTGACTAAAAACAATGATGTAAAATGAAAGCGTTAAGAAGAAAATGTTTAAGTAATAAATTTTTTTCCTTATAAGAAACATATTAAAAGCACGTTAAAATTTGTCTTAAATATACTCTTAACTTAGGTATATATAATTACTATAACAACATTTTAAAATATGAATTATTGCAGTTAATTTTGCCATTAGTTGAATAATGAAATTTACTAACTAGTGAAATATATATTTTAAATTGTTAACTCCGTTAAGAAAGTTTTTAATCATATATAAAACTATACTACTTCATTAAGGTTTTTGTAGTAGATAATATATAAAGCCAATACTAAATAAAAGCTACTCATATTTTTAAATTTTTGTATTATTTTTAATAAAAGAAAATAGAGATATGTGTCATAACCTTAATACAAAATAATACTCAATTCTGACAAATCTAAAGACTTGCTTAGATCATGATTTCCTAAATTATTTAACTTAATCGCTAACTTTAAAAGTTAAAAATAAAATCGCCCCCTAATGAAAGCAGTTTAAGCTAATTGTTTCAAATGCATTTTTATCATGTAAAGTTTTTCGATATAAAAGTTGGTGAAATAATGGTATTAAAATATAAAAATAATACATTTTGTTAAATTTAATAATTTAAGCTTATTTTATAAACCAAAAAAGTAGTTTTAAGACAAAATTAAAGCCTTTAGCACACGTATTTTTTCTTATTAACTACTACTGTTTTTCAAATATTGGAACATAAGTGACCAGTAATTATACAATTAGTTACACAAGACACACAATTTCAATAACACTAAATATATTTCGAGCAATTCTCATCAGTAGAGTACAAAGCTAACAAGTAATAAGATTTTACAAACTAATAAAATAATCAAGAGGTTAATAGAAGACTAAAGCAATTAGTAATAATTAAAATCATATAAGTTTACTTACGTTATAATTGAACTACAGTAAAACTAAACAAAATCAAAACAATCCTTATAAAGTATATAGAAAAACAGTATAGTCAAAATGCTTTTGCATACATAAAACAGGTTCCCTTAACAAAATACAAATGGCTTCTAATTTAATCAAATCGAAAACATTACTACAAGTTTAATAGTTTTAAACCTATTTATATTATAACTTTTTGCACAAGTTGAATTATTAGCCGAACTTTATCTACTTTTCAATTTTAGAATAATACTAATAAATAACTTTGTTTCGAAAAGTCTGCATTAAGCAGATGTTCCTAGTCGTTCGGCACCTTTCGCTCACTGATCTAAGCAGCAGGTTTCCTACGAAGAGGCCTTGATTTAGGGCAGCTTAGGCAGTGAAGCTCACATGAATGTGTGAGAACACCGTGGCAATAAAGCATCCCATTGCTTTTGTATCAACTGCTGCTGTGCTTTTATATGTATGAAATATTGAATGTGATATTCTGCTGCAAGAGAATTGTGATGTAATAATTTGATACTACTGTTACGTCACATAGCTCGTTCAAGCATGACTTGTTTGAGAGTACTCAGTTATTAAAGTAAAAAAAAACTTTAGGCAAAACATTTTAATTTTGCAAAATGTTCAAGTTGTAAATACTTTTTTAATGAAATAAAGTAATATAAGGTTTGACTTTTAAATTGAGTAAACTAGTTTAAAATTTTTGTGAGGAGATTTGTTTGAATAAGCTAGTATGTAGAAAAAAAGTAATATAATTAACATGAAAATATAGTTTAAAAAACATCATTTAACTGAGTACTGAATTTAAGTATTTTAAGTTTCAGCTTATATAAGGATTAAACTTTTAAATAAATTAATTTAATATATAAGCATAAAAAATATTAGTAAAGCCAATTAAAAGTGGTTACGTAGTCTTGCCACTAAAGGCTGTCTAAAGTCAAATATTGGGATGCACAGAATTTTTATTTTTCAGTTTAGTATGCTCAGATTTTTATTAGCTTGACGACTACTGAGTTATACAATACTTCTTAAACTTATCAACTAAGTTTAAACTACTATTCTTGGTTGTATTTCTAAGAAGTACCAGTGTTATGAAATTTATTTTTACAAACAAACTTTATTTATATTGAAACCAAAAAGTACCTATGTACAGTTTTTAACAAATAATTTAATACTAACATTAAAAAAGTATTTGTTTACTTATAAACTTAACTTAATATTTGCATAAACTGTTTCAACCTATAATTGTTTTTATAGTTTCAAATAAAAATAATTGTTACAATTTGAATTATATTATCTTTTTTCAGATTATTTGCTTCATTTTAGTTTATTATGTACTTATTTTGCTTTTTATTTTTCTCTAACAACTTTTTCTGCAATTGAAAATTTTGAAAAGTTGAAGTTAATTGAGTATAAAAGTATTTTACTATACCAGCTTTATCTTTTAGATACTATTTTTAACAGTTTAAAATAAGCGAAGTCTTACCAACCAAAGTAAATCAAAAATAGTGCAAGCGAAGGACGATGAAACTGAACTCTCAGTTCCTAGATTTCAACGTGACAACATTCAAGAACGAGAAAGAAACGACATTCAAGAACGAGCTAATCCTGTTGAACCAATTATCCTGCCTTTAGGTAAACTTCGTCATCTACCTCAATTTAATCTCGGTGCTGTTAGGTATCCACTTGTCTAACGGTCTCACTTCATAGAAAAATCGCAAAGTTCGAACATTTCAAAGCGGACGAATCGTTGGCAGGCGTGGTTTGTCTGGAAGACCTGCGGGTCGGTGTGGTAATGGTCCGTCTGGACTGCCACTTCTTGTGCGAAGTTGCGCGGACGCTTGGTTCGAGGACCACATTAAGTGCCCCACGTGCAATCACGTGCTTAAATAGAAAGTCGGTTGGTAATAAAGTATAGAATATTAGTAGTTGTGTTTTTCGTGAAACGTGTAATAAGCTAATTAATTGTAAATAGTTTTTTGAGTAAATAAAAAATGAAAAGTGCATTGGATAAATAAACTAACTGTTGGATCTTTTTTGAAATTTTTTTTTATACGTTTTTTCTGATAAAAATAAGTTTGTGTTTATACTTTCAAAATCGTTAAAGGAATGAACTTACTAAATATTTATAATCAGTTTTTGATTTGAATATCTATTAAAATTTTATTTTCGCGGTTTACATCTGAAAAATAAATAAAACAGCTCAGTGAAAGTTTAACTAACCAAACAAAAGTTTAGTTTGTTTTTCAGTAAATGACAATGATAAATTTTATAAGCCTAGTAAATTAAATTTCTTTAACGCTCTTTTGACAAAACTAATGAATAAACTACATTTACTACATTTAACCGATTACTAACAAATTACTCATTTTACTTTTATTTCAACTTTTTAATATATATTGCCCACTGATGGTTAAAATCACCTCATTTTAGGAAACTCTTGCCTAAACTTTATTAAGCTTAGTTTTGGCAAAATGAAGGAAAAAAATTTTAGTTTTTAAACCGCTAGATTTTACATATCCTTACTTATGGCAGTCTTCGCTTTAAAAGTCTAGGCAATTATAAGTTTTAATTATTACCTTCATGCTTTGAAAAGAAAATTAGTTAAAGCCCGATTTAAATTCGAATTAAATGGCATCTCTGTTTGCAGCTTAATATTATTATTTTATTATTATTTTGCAACATTAATATAAACTTATCAACTTAGATGATAATTAACACGCTGATAGTTTTTAAACATTTTAGTTTAGTTGTAATTGAATTTATTTGCTTGAAAAATGAACTAATAGGTTTAATATTTTTAAGCAACTTTTTTAAACTCTATGTTGTTATATGTTTATCAATAAAAATTTTTTAACTATAATTAAAAGTTTAATAAATAACCTACTTTATTACATATATACGCTTGCATACAACGGATAATGTTTATTTACAAAAATTGACAATTAAACAATACATCAAGTTGTAACATGCTTACCAAATACTTTAATATAAAGTTACAAGCCTCAAACGACTGTTACAAAATCTAAAGTTGAAAAAAATGATAAGTTGCTTGCAATTTATTCTCAATAACAATAACACTTAGTGCTTACATTTCTTTAATTTAAAAAATTTAGAAATAAATAGTATTAGTTGCTAAATATATGCTCTCAACAAACGTTAATGTGAGCATTTTAAAACTCCTGTATTTATTTAAAGTTAAAACACCGGTATGGTTTTTCTTAAAAAAACAATTTAAAGAAAGCATACACAGCGACAGCAGAAAACAGAAATTTGTTTTTATAAATCTTATCTGACGAGTTACAAAGATTTCCTTGGCAGCAGTTTGCGTTTATTTTGAAGCCGGAAGCGTCAGTGGAATATTGCATTTTAAGACATTTCGGGGAACACCGCTTGCTGACGCTTTTCTGGTCTTTACGGGAAACCGACATTTTAATGCACATTTCCATGCCAACCCCGCAAACAACTTCTTGAGGTTGGTTACAAGCGGCATCCGTGCCGTTGTAGCTTCTTTCTACGTTGCATTGGTAGCACTTCAAGCTGAAGACGGAGTGACAAAAGCAAAAGAGCAAAACATAAGTTAGAGCAAACTTCATTGTTATATCTACAATAACGTTTATGGATAAATAATAAAGCGATTCAATATATTTAGATCTTACAGGTAAAAGTAGCCTGCAACTAGAGTTATTAAATATAGATAAAAAACAATCATGAGTCTAAGTTTAAATGCCAACTTCCTTTAAGTTGATAAGGAAAGCCATGTAAACAAAAAAAATATATTTTAATTCAAAATTTTATGCTTTGGGCCACTTGAATAAAAAAACAGCAGTTACATTTCAAAGTTTTCTACTAAAATTGACTGAAACAAATTGCTTAATTGGTTATCCGTAAGAACTAATTTATATAAGCTGTGGCAGTTACTTTAAAAATAGTTTTAATTGGTTGAGAAAAAAAGTTTTAAACTATAAAAGTGTGAAGTTTTCATTTATCTATTAAATTTTATCGTTTTATTTTGTTATACATAAACAAAATAATAATAAATTTATAATAGTTGTGAAGTTTTTTAAGATAGATAATTTTGATTTACAAAATAATTGTTCTCTGACTACATCTCAAAACTAAGGTTTTTTAATTATTAATAGTGAAATGTGATGTTTATGTATAATGTATTAAATCAAAAAAATTATATGTTTATTTGCATAAAAATATAATTGATTTGAAACTTTTCAAGTTAAAAACAAAACCTTTTTTAATAGCCAATAATCTCGGAACTTTGACAATAATTTAATTTTTATGTAATTGGTTTTTTTTAACAAATTTTCATAAACTTTTTAAGTTGTTTTTTTTTTTTCATTTCGAAAAACTTCTGTCATTAATTTTTTTTCAGAAGCTCAGTTAAGTTAAATTATCTAACTTAAAAAAAATCTCACCGATTTTCTTTTTTTATTAAGCTACAAATAAATAAACTGTTTTTAGTCTTTAAAAAGTATTCAGAAAAGTTATTATTTAAAAAAAAATTCTAGAGAGTTTAATATTTAAAGATTTAAATTAAATATTTTAAATTTTAAATGTAACTAACAAATTTTTATTTACGATATTTTGCAAAAAAAATTAATGTAACTAATAATTTTTCCTTTCATACACCTTTTAAAATAAAAAAAGAATTGAAAGTGCCTAAACTCGTGTTAATTTACTTTTAGAAAAATATGATGCTTAAATATGTCTGTTGATAATCAAATCTTGGTTATTGAATATTATTAAAAAGAAATTAACAAACTACTTAGCACTTAACAAAACTTTTCAAAAACTTAATAATAACACTTTACTGTCTAAATACAAACTTTTTAGATTTTTGAAATCTATCTTTTTATTTTAGAAAACTGTACTTCATCGCAGATTTTCCAAAATCAATTTTTTTTTCAGTGTATAAACATTTGAAATCAACACTTGCAAGTAAAAAATACTTTTTTTTGAATCACCTCTAAATATGAATTTAAACTTATTTTATGGGATTTAAGTTTAAAGATTTAAGAAAATATTCACAAAAAAGCAATATATCTTTTACTCTTTAAATTGACCTTTAAATAAATAATGAGCTTATACTTATCATTTTATTTTTGGTTTCTAAAAGACTTTAATAAATTATTCAAACGGCCCACTTTTGTATGAAGCGTAAAAACTGTAATACTCGCGTAGTGTTTTTATTTGAAAGATTTTAAATAAAAAGTTGCAAGAAAGTCTTATTTGTGCAGTTGACTACCATAAATTGAATTAGAACTTTTTAAAAACTAGTTTGATAATGTTTTTAAGATAAAATCGTATGCATAGGGTTTAATTAAAAATAAAACAATATGATTTATGCACATTTGACTTACTACAAAAAGTAAGCATCTTAAGTTAATGTTTTGGTTTTCATGAGGCTCAATTTTAAACGCTTGTAACGCGTTTCTTAAAACATGTACAGTAAGAAGCACTTCAGTGGAATAAAAAATACTCAAAAATAAAGGTATCGACGTAACTAAAAGTTAATAAAAAAATGATTCTGTCTATATGTTCGCCAAAAAACTTTAGTGCTTGAAAAACATATTGCATGAACGGTAAAATATTTTTTTGAACTCAAGGTTTATTTGTTTATATAGTAATAATGCTTTTATAACTATATATAAATAACGAAACACTTATGTTTGATTAAGTAATTACTGTTTAAACATTATTATATTTGGAATTAAGTAAAGTTGGCCTACAGAAACTTATAATTAAATAAAAAATTTCACCTTATAAAAGCTAATATTTTAGAAACTAAATCATTTAAAAATGTGTCCACTTATATAAAGAGTCTAAATATAGGTTATTTCGAATGTAAGCACATAGTTTAGGGTTAAAATTCTTTTTTTTTATATGAAAAAAAAATAAAGCCTTATAAACTAAAATAGTAATTTTTTTAAGAACTGAATAAATATAGTTTTTTTCTTACATTAAGTATATAAACGAATTTCAGGTGTTCAACTAAAACGTTTCAAAAGATTCTAACCGAATATTTGTTTATGTATACCATTTTTTTACATTAAAAAATGGTACGAACTTGAAAACCATTAAAAAAATAGCTAAAAAAATGTAAAGTTAATTTATTCCGTTTTAAAGCTTATAAATGTTTATCTTTTTAGTAAAACTTTTTCTTTACATTTTATATGGTAATTAACACTAATATAACATTGAAGAAATACTTAGTAATATTTAAATACCAAATTGTTAATTTATGGGTCACTTAAATAAAAAATTAGTAAATTTGACTAAAATTGACTAAAACAAAATGATTAATTGACTATCTATAAGAACTAACCATATAAGCTTTAAAATTTACTTTGAAACAAGTTTTTTATTGGTTAAAATAAAAGGTTTTAGCTGTAACAGTTTGAAGTTTTTCGTTTAGCTAATGGAGTTTATCGTTTTCTTTTGTTAGACATAAACAAAATAGTAACAATAATTTTTTAATAGCTGTGAAACTGTTTAAGATTGATAATTTTGTTTTCTGACCGTGTCCTAAAACTAAGGTTTTTTTTTAAATTATTAACAGTATAATGATGTTTATAATTAACAAATTTATAACTAATCGACAAATAACATTTTTATAAAATCTTATAGTATAAATTTATAATTGACTTGAAGCTGTTAAGTTAAAAACAAAACCTTTTTTAAAAGCCAATATTTTCAGAACTTTGACAATATTTTAGTTTTGATGTAACTGGTTTTTTAAACAAATTTTCATTTAAATTTAAACTTGTTTTTTTATCATTATTTATAACGAAAAATGTCTGTCTGCAAATTTTTTTTTCAAAAACTTAGTTTATTTAAATTATCTAGCTTCAAAAAGACTCACTGACTTCCTTTTTTTATTAAGCTGTACATACAAAATAAACTGTCTTTAGTCTTTAAAAAGTATTCAGAAAAGTAATTAATTCAATAAAACTTTTAGAGTATTTTATTTTAAAAAATATAAATTAAATAGTCTAGTTTTTAAATGTAGCTAACAAATTTTTATTTATAAAATTTTGAAAAAAAACGTAAAAAATAAATATTTTTAGACTAACTTGTTTAAATGAACTAGTTGTTTTTCCTTTTATACACCTTTCAATTATAAAATAAAAAATTAAAAGTGCTTAAAATTCATGTTAAAGCAGTTTTAGCAATTAAAACTAAAATTATTTAAGCAGATAAGGTTTTAAAATGCTGATGTTTAAATATGTCTTTTAATATTAAAACCTTAGTTGTCGATTATTATTATTAATTAAAAAAAAATTAAAAAACTACCAAGCATCCAACAAAGCTTTTCAATGATTTTAACAATAAAACTTTACTGTCTAAATATAAACTTTTTAGATTTTTGAAATCTATCTTTTTATTTCAGAAAACTGTACTTAATCGCAGGTTTTTCGCAAACAATTTTAATTATAGTGTATAAACATTTCAAATCAACACTTGCAAGTAAAGAAAAAATTTTATTTGCAAGTGTTATGAAATTTTTTTTTAACCTCGATAGATAAACTTTAAAGTTTCAAATTACTTTATGGGATATATATTTGAATAGCTTATAAAATATTCATGAAAAACCAATATATCTATAACTCTTTAAACTGCCCTTTCAAATAAATAATAAGCCTATACTTACGATTTTTTGGTTTGGATAATACTTTAAATAAATTATTTAAACGGCCCGCCTTACTTAAAATGATAGAAAATAATATTCCTTTTTAGATTTTTTTTATAATTTTTACGATTTTATCTAATAATTAGGTAAGTATGAGTACGAGCTAAGTTTTACATAATTAAGATTTATTACAATATATTTTAGATAGTTTTCGCTAAATTTTAGAGTTCTAAAAACCTTAAAAAGCAGTGCTCTGTTTCTCAACTATACATGATTTCTATTTAATTTAAAGTTTTTAGAAAAACCTAAAGTAAAACAAAGTTTGAAGGATGTTTAAAAAGCTTTTGTACCAAACAGTTATTTTCGATCAATAATTGACTAAAATAAACAAATATTTTAAGTACGTTGAGCAAAAGTCATAGTGAATAAAAATTAATAATTTTTAGTGTTTTAATATAGTATCTTGACAAGTTTCTTAAGCAAGTATCATAAAACTAAAATACCAAGTCAAAAAAGAATTAGATAAAATACTTAACACATTTATACATGAAAGTTTTAGTTAACCATATTTAGCAAATCAAAAAAATTAATCAGCCTGAGTACAAAACAACAAAAATTAGGTTTGAAAATATATGTACTAAATTATTATATATTCTCGTAACAAAAACTTACTTACTCTAAAGTCTAAAAAAATGTGGTTACAACTAAATTAATTATTGAAAAATCTCTAAGAACTGCGCATCTATAAAAAGTGCTTCAAAAACTTTAAAAGTTTAGTTATAACTATTTTCACAACTAGTTTACAGCTGCACAACCTTGTTAATACTCAAAAGCAGTATAACACTTTCTTTATAATGAGAGGAATACAAAAATTTTGTGCTATTTATTAAGAAAAACAGATTGATTGTACATACCAAGACTTATTTTTGGCAAAATAAAATGTATGTGTTCTGATATCAGATAGTCGAGCAAACAGTTTTGTGAACCATTATTTTTAGTAAATATCCGGATCTATCAACATATAGAAAACAAAACAGTTCGTGGGCATCTTCGAAATTTGCAATCAATCAATATTTAAGTCAGAGAAAAGCTGTACTTTTGTTTAACGTCTTTTTGGAGTGAATAGAAGCTTTCAGTTAATAATTTTTTTTTTGTACGTCACAAGTAAATTTTTTAATCTGATTAACCAGTTGAGTCTAATTGATTCAACTAAAGATGTTTTTCGAATGAATCTTTTTATTTTTTGCAATCTTGTTTTAAATACTAACACGAACAACCAGAGGATTAAGAGTCTTTTTGTTATCAGTGTAAATGATAACCGTTAAACGATTGTTTTGATGTTTTAGATACTTGTTCTACAACTTTGACATGAAAAGACTTATCTTTTATCAAACATTGAGTTTTTATGGTTAAGAATTCTAAATTAAAACTTTTAACTTTTAAGATTTTATAAAAAACAACTACTATTACTTAGTATAGAAACTTTTTTAAAAGTATATAGCATCTATGTTTACAATTATTTTAGTAAATACATTAAATTGTTAAGTATATGAAACTCAAAATCTTGTACAGTCGAATATCTAAAACAGTAGAAATAAAATAGATGAAGTAGTTTTTAAAGAAGTACGTATCTGCGTAAGATAAGCTTCAAATTTCAATAAATAGGGAAAAAAACAAAAGTAAAATAAATGAAATTGTATCAAACAAATGCAGTTAAACTGACGAAAACATAATCTTATTTTGTTAAACGCAACAAAACACAATTATTTGAAAAATACCGTACAAAGTCTTTTAAAATTGTGTATGTATTAGATATAAATAGACTTTACCATGATTTCTTAACATTATATAAAAATATAATTCAACTTATAAATTTATTGACTTCCAGTAAACAGAGACTTATATTTAGTGCAAATTACTTTTGTGTAATATTTCAGCAAATTTTTGGGTTATTGTATGAATTCTAATATAGTTATCCAAGTAAAAGATGTTAGAACAATAACAAGTTTTAATTATTTGAACTTTATGACTTAAGCAGTCGTTTACAAAATTTTGATAGCTACTAACTGAAATAAGAGCTTAATTTCATTCTTTTCGTAGGGTAATAATTTCTTTCTTGTTTTACTTAGTTGAAAATATCTATTTTTTGTAACTAATAATTTTTGGTGAAAACCCTACTATCGGAAAACTCAGTCCTAAAACGTTTAAATATTTTTGGAAATTCATGTAGTAATTGAATTAAATTATCATTTGCTTAAGCTTACCAAGAATCTCATATTTACAAAACCTAAAAACTTTTCAAGATGTGCCTTAGTTATTGATCAAATCCTAACAGTAGCATAGAAAAAGCAAGTTAAGTTCGCAATGGTAAAAATATAAAGTTTTCATAAGAGCTTTGTAAATATAAACATTTAAAAAAAGTAAACATCAAAATAATCAAAACTAATACTAGACTTTCAAATTTACGACCTTAAGTAACTTTTAGTATTAAATATCAAGTAGAGTAAGTTATAGACTGATATCTATACCCTAAGTAAATGGAAACTTTTTAAAAACTTAACTGTGAAAATTAGCCCAAATAATACTTAGTTTTTTAAGATTTAAACTTGATTACTTTATTTGCAAAAACGTCAACTAGGGTAATTTCATTTGTTTCAACTATTACATTTTCAACGTAATACAACACATCAAGCTAGCTTTACATTAAATAACTTACACAAGCTGTATAACATAAAAGTAATATTTTTTAAGATTTTATTCGAAATAATTGACTTCAAGTTAAACTATGTAAAATAACTTATTATAATGACCAATAGTGTTTTAGAACAAGCCAAATAAACAGTTATTGTCAATTCATAACTATTTTTGAACAATGGTAATAAATGCTACTAAATAGTAGTTTAAGTTTAGTACCTACCCCTTAAATAGAATATCAAGCGACTAAAACGACATTCAAGGTGTGCACTGCACATAAAAACATAAAAATATGTTATTTTGTAAAAGTAATCTTAAACTTACACTAACAATATAAAAAAAATCCGTTTTCGTTTTATTTTAGTAGAACATTCTTTTTTTACATCTTGTAAATAAATAAGTATAAAATGTTAGTAACATTTAGCACTAGTATTACTCTAAATCAGTGGTCGGCACGGTGTACACTGGTGCACACTAGTGTACACGAAATTTATTTTGGGGTGCACGAAACTTTTAGGGTACACGAAAGTCATTTAGGGGTGCACAGAATTTTGAGATTACATTATTATATTTATTTAGTTTAAGCGACATACTTAAATATTTAAGTTAAATCTAGCCCTGGTGTTTAGTTTAGCTTTTAATTTATTGGCCATTTTACTCTCATGATCTATTTTGGTATTGAAAATCACATAACATTCTTTATATCAACATTGAGGAAGCAGTTTGCATCTGAAAGAATAGAGAGAAAACTCGAAGATCTTGTGAAATCAGTTGGCTGATGTGGAGGAAGCTTTCATCCAGCTAAGATCATGAATATATTAAAAGGTTAGTATTTTTCTTTTTACTTACAGTATTAGTAGATTACAGTATTTTGCTTAGTGAAGAAAGTTTCTTTTATAAATTATTAATACTACCTACTTTAAAAACTAAACAATAATTCCTTTAAAAATATTCACATGATAATTATAATATTTTTATACTTAAAGGAAAATTAAAGAATTTATGTTCAATAAAAATACTTAAAAAAGATAAAAACAGTTAAAGTATATTAAAAAAAATTTCTAAATAGATTCATAAAAGTAGTAATGAACAAGTTTTAAGTAACAGATTTAAGTTTTGAATAACACAAGTTAAGTAAATATCATACCTTTGAATTTATTTTATTAATTAATTAATTAACTTATCCATAATTGAATAGTACATATAAAGTTTAAAAGAAAATATAGGCTAAATTGACATTGAGTTGCCACACACTGAGGATAGTTTAAATTTTATAAAAGTTTTTGAAAATCTCAAGATGGCTAGAACTTTTCTTTTTTTTTCTTAAACTCAGGCTAGCTAGGTATGCTTTTTATTAAACTACTTGTTACTTAATTTATTGACTTTAAAAGTTAAAAAATTTATTCTCTTAATTATTTTATTTACTAGCTATTTTGATCTGTTGGTTTAACAAAATATGTTGTATCTGTTGTATGATTCAAGGTTGCCACACACTCAGCCTAAATGTTTTTTTTTATTAGAAATAAAGTCTTATTAAGCATGTTATTTTTCTTGCAAAAGTTAGTCTAGTTTTGGACTTGTGTAGAATCTTTGAATGTATGTATGATTTTTATTTTTGAAATATAAAAAATTTATTTAGTCATTTATCAAAATATTAATTTAAGTATACTGCTACTTTTGAGCTTTGGTTTTCTCTTTTCTTTATTAAACTAAAAATGACCAAGGCTAGTTTTATTGTAACTATTACAGAGTCCTACACTTAGTGCAATTCAGGACAGTATAAATATTTTACAATTCTCAGGATAATTTGTTTTTTGAATCTTGTTCCAATATTTTCTATTTCATTAAATGAAATTTCTTTGTTGTAGTTTCAAATTTTTTTTTTTTAATTCCAATTTTGATGAATAACCTGAGTTGTTTTTTAAACTTTATTTATATTGAATATTTATATATGATGTTTTATAAAAATTTCAAAGTTTAAGAGTCAGGATAATTTTTTAACTCAAAGAGTAACAACAGTGCTAATACTTGATCTTAAATTTATGAATTATACTAAGCAGTAATTTAATAATTTTGTTAGAAGAGTTATAGTATGTGTTTTTAAGATGTAAATCTTTCTTTATGCCTACCAAAAATTTAAAAAAAGACTAAACAATTTTGTTTAGAATTTAAAAATAACTTATAGTTTTATATTAAAAACCAAAAATTTATTATTTGTGAAATGTTAAGCTTTTTTTTTTTCTGTTTTAGTTGTGCTTATTTGAAAATAGTTTTTTTTTAAATGTTTTAAAATGATGTACAGTTCCTCAGTTGTTTTACTTAATTTGAATATTTTGAAAGAAAACTTACTGTTAATTGATATCTTTTTCAGTATTTTTATTATGTAAATGCAAAAATATAGACAGTTTAAAGGTATTATGATACTTTATCAAAACTCAGACTAGTAAGGATTTAAAAAAATACCCATTTTAGGTTAGAATGCTTTTCCTGAGCTTGAGCTTGGTTTTGATTTTTGATTAACAACCCTTTTTACCTTAAAACTATAGTTTAAAAATGTATGTTTGTTATAAATTTGATATTTCATGTTATCAAAAAGTTTGCCACACAATCAGAATAATCCTGGATGATTTAAAAATTTTGAAAATCTCAGTATGACATAAGATAACTTAGAAAATTTTGAATTTGTTTTTTAAACCCAGGCTGACTCAAGATAGTTTTTTTTATCTCAGTATAGTTTTAAGATTTCAGGCATTTTTTTCCTACATTTTGAATGAGATATAGTTAATATAGTCCCATTAAATTATTTTGTAACTTTTAGTATTTTTTGCTGAAGATATATGTTTTTCTTGCCTTTGAAAATAAAAAAATGAAAAAAACTTAGATGACTACAGTTCAGTTTAAAGTCATTCAGGACAGTCTTGATCTGTCAAATCAGTTTTAACCCAAAGGATTACAATCCTGTCAAGCTTATTCAACAGTATCTACTTTAAATGTTTGACATAATAAAAAATGTTTTTTGTTTCAAAGAGAAGCAACTCTGGTCTTAATATAATTAAATTCTTTACTTAGCGAATTATTGATTGTCTTTTTGAGTTTTTTCTTGCATTTTACAACTTTTACTTACTATAACTCTGACTTTAAATATAACTCTTATTAAACTAAGCTAAAAAAAATATAACACAAAAATAATTTTAAATATTTACAGTAAGGTATCAAATTTACTGTATAATACTTATCTTAAACCAAATGTTTTACTTGAGATGATTATTTATATTTTTTATAGATATAAAAAGTTTTGTAAGTTAAATCAGCACAATTTTTTTAAAGCTATAAAGTTTTTTTTTAATAATGATTAAACTAGATTAGAAGTCAGTAATGACATTAGTTTTTTGATAAAATTTTCACACACTCAAACTACTTTGGATAACTCTTATGCTATTTTAAAGGTTGGAAAACTTTGGCAAAGTAACTTTTTAAAAGATACTTATGCTGAGACATTATACCTCAATTGAAGAACTTACTTGACAAGTTAAACCACAACCCAGTAGCAGTTCCAATAAACAGCTCATTATGGTAAGATAGTTTTAGAATAATAGGTCTCTTGGTATTTTAGTCTCTTATATTACACTAAAAAAAAATTAAAAGTCAATTCTACTAATATTGATTAAAGTGTAAAATTTTACAAAAATGATTTATTCATTTTTATAGGTGCTTAATAACTCTTGAGAAAAATCTAATTATTAATATGTAAATTTAATTAATTTTCATTAATTTACTTGTTTTTTTTTGAAATCATAAACATTTTATTTAGTTTAAAAAATTACTTGTTTTTATTAGTAACAGCTTTGTTTTGCTTTTTTTTTGAACATTGTAACTTTATTTTCTTTATGTTATAGCTCATTTTTATTCTTACTTATTTTAATAAGTTGAATAGTAGAGTCCAAATTCTTAAACATACTTTTTAAAATTTAAATATTTATAATTTTTTTTTTTAAGACATGTGAAAGATTAAATTATTGATAAATTTTAAACTTAAAAACATTTCATGTTAAAACTTTACCTTTTAACGTAAAGTTCAATATAGATTTTATGTGTGTATGATGTTAGATACTATTATATAATTTTTTTTTTATTGATATTTTTGTTCATAAAAAATAGTTGATGTTTTAAATTTTGATAGTCTCATTTTAAAAAGTTTTTGTTTTAGAGTTTGATTTTAACTGTTAAGTTTTTTTATAATTTTTTAGCTCATTATAAATTTGATTAAAGTTGGGTATGCAACTCGATGACCGAGAGGTCTTTTTACGAGCATAAAGTTATTGTTATAGGAAAATTTATTAATTTTTCAAAAAACATAAAACTTTAATGTCAATTATTTTCCTTATCTTAAAAGCTATCTAAAAAATTTTTTTTTTAATAAAGAGAACGCACCTTTGCCTTTAATTTAAAAAAAAAAAAATTTAATTTGGGGTTGGAATTATTTCATGGGGTCCCTCCAAAAATAAAGGTTTTTTTTCGTTTTTTTTTCATCAAATGGTATTATAACCAAAAATAAATATTTTTTTTTAATTTTTTTTTTTGATTTCCCTTAGTTTGCATGTTATTAAAACTCGTAAATAGTTATTTTATAAATAATGTTAATATCTTTTACGATTTGGCCCAAAATCAAAATGTAGTATATTACACTATCATTTGCCTTGGCCATTTCCTAGATAAAAAATTGATAAAAGGAAAAAAAAAGTTAATAAGAATGTGAATATACAACAAATTTAATTAAATTATTTTATTTTTATTCAGTTTGATGTAATTCACATTCTTATTAACTTTTTTTTTCCTTCTATCAATTTTTTATCTAGGAAATGGCCAAGGCAAATGATAGTGTAATATACTACATTTTGATTTTGGGCCAAATCGTAAAAGATATTAACATTATTTATAAAATAACTATTTACGAGTTTTAATAACATGCAAACTAAGGGAAATCAAAAAAAAAAATTAAAAAAAAATATTTATTTTTGGTTCTAATACCATTTGATGAAAAAAAACGAAAAAAAACCTTTATTTTTGGAGGGACCCCATGAAATAATTCCAACCCCAAATTAAATATTTTTTTTTTAAATTAAAGGCAAAGGTGCGTTCTCTTTAATAAAAAAAATTTTTTTAGATAGCTTTTAAGATAAGGAAAATAATTGACATTAAAGTTTTATGTTTTTTAAAAAATTAATAAATTTTCCTATAACAATAACTTTATGCTCGTGGTCTTTTTGTGTATCCAGGTCCTTCATCCAAAAATAATTTTTGAGCAATTTTTTCAATAAACCTCATTAAGACCTGAATTATTACTAAGCATTAACTTTAAAACCTTAATTTTAGGTTTGATCAGATTCGTGCAAGCAACAAGACCAACACATACAGTTCCAGATCAACAAAACGGATTTAGCTAGGATAATATTTTCATGTCTTTTTTGTCGTTACTTTTTGGTGTAATTTTTGTTTCCTTAATTTTTTCGTGGCAATACATCTGTTAAACACATATAGTAATCGATTATTAAAAAATCATTAAGTAGAGTTAACTAAATAATTAAATTTACCATGCAATAAAAAGTACCAAGACTGCTGATTGTTAATTGGGATTGTGGCAATGTATTAAATTAATCTAGTTAGTATTTTAGACCTGGGTGATACAAGTAAAATATTGTTGTAAAAATTAGATCACCGATATAAGTTTATTAAAATGGATAGGGTAAAGTGAACAATTTTAAGTTATCTTGTAAAAATTAATTGGGTGTTCCCGAATTATTAGTAAAAAAATCGATTTAAAGTATTTACATATTCTTCAACACTAGCGGCGCTAAAAAATGGAAATTGGGGTGCACCAAATTTTAATTTTGTGATTTAGGGTTCACGGATTCAAATTGGCGTGCCGACCACTGCTCTAAATATATAGAATAATTAAAATTAGAAAACGTAAACTGATACCAAAAAAACAAAGAAATAAACAACATTTACCTTTAAAAAAATTAAAGATAAAACAAAAAATACTTACTGCGATTAATAATGTATCATTTTTAAAGTAAACTGCATATTTATTTTATTCAAATATTGTAGACTTTGTTAAATTTTTTAGTCTAAAGCTTAACACTACTGATTAAAACTGTCGTCTTTCTAAAAATCTAAATTTATAATTTTTTAACACAAGTGAATATCGAATATTTTTATTTTAATTCAATTTAGAATTTTCATTTTAAAGGTAATTGATAGTGTATAGAACATTTCCACTCACACAAATACATAAACTTATCATAAGTTAGTTTTTCAATTTATTTTTGTGTTCTTTAAAAAAAAAACTTATTTTAGTGTTTGTGAAAAACTTTTACGTTTTTAATCATTTAGAAAATTTAGTTTATAATTTGTAAATGTACTAAAAAAAAATACATAATATAGTTTTGAAATAGTCTTACTCTAAACATTAGAACAGGTTTTGTAGTTTGTATGGTATATAAAAAATGTCATCTTTTAAAGTAGAAGTGTATCAAGTTCACCATCATTTGAACGAAACCAAACTGTATAGTAAAAACTTTTCATCTAGTTTTGACAATAATCAACCAGAGCTGCTCGATTTAGAAGATATAAAAGAAAACTCAGTTATAGAATCTTTGAATAAGGTCGTGTGTTATGACTCCAATTTCCAATATAGTGTAGTGCCTCTTGTGCTGAATCCAAAAGATAGATGTTTTTTGTTCTTTGATAATATGCATGGGAAAATTAGTGATTTTATAAAAAAGTACAAAGCCAATTATGACGTCCTATATAAAATGATATTTTTTTGCACGTTGTGCACAAAGTTCCTTACGGCCCAATTAACTCTGAAAATCTTTTCCAAATTGTTATAGCAGTAACAGTTCATTTGTATGACTACTGCCATGCAAAGATGTTCATAGTTAGTGAAAGATATACTTTAAATGACAAGTCTTCAGAATTAGAGAAGAGTATGGGTCATATTGCTGAAATGTATAGTTGTAAGACTGTCGCTAGTAAATTCAGGCATAGTTCTGATGTAAGTTTGAAAACAATTGTTTATAAGAAAGCTGGTAAATTTTACAGTATAGTTAAGAACCTTCAAGAAACCCTGTTAAAAAATGTAGTAATCGAAAATAAAAGAGAAAGCCCAAACAGCTCGAGAATTATTATATTAGTAAATTCAGCAGTTTTCAGTGAAACCTGCAAATTAAAAGAGAGTAACTAAAGAATTTTTATAGGAAATTGATTTAACATTGAAAAGTTTATATTTGTTGAAAAACAATGGTTATAAGTAATATTATATTTTATAAGTTGTGATTATATATAAATTGATATTTGTTTTAATACTTGTTTAAACTTTCTGTTATATTTTGTTGGACACTTATGCAAAATCTTTTTTTACTTTAAGTGTCCAAAATTTTGAGAGTTTATAGAAATTTAGAAGTTTCTTAATTACTAACTTTAAGTGTTTAGATTTATTGTAGGCTGTTATTGCGTTTACTTGTACATAATAAAACAACACTACTTAGTTTTATTATATGTAGTTACATAAACTGTATATTTTTGTCCTTAAAACCCCTAAAAAAGGTATTAACACCAAAAGCCCCTCGCACGCGTTCGCGAACCGAAATGAGTTGTTCCGAGACTACTGCTAACCCGGAATCTGACGAAGTTGCCGAGCTTGAGACCGAGGCAACTTCTAAGGAAATCAGTGAGGCTCCTAGTCTGGGTAATAATAATTTTGTCCGTGATTTTAAGATTAGTTAAAGTTTTTATATAATTGACTTTTTATAAGTTTTTTCATAACCAAGACAACTCAATATCAATTTGCTTAAAATAATTTTATTTGTTATGTTTCAAAGTCTTATAATTCAACTTAAATAAACTATGGAAATTATATATTTATATTTTGTTTTTGTTGTAATAAGAGATATAAACTGTAAATGATATTAAACAAACAATGTTTTTTATTAAATTGTGAAAAATTTATTATTTCAAACTAGATAACAAACTGATAGTTGAAGTTATGTAGCGCAGTAAAATGTGTTAAATATTTAATAAGTTTATCATATTAAGTAAAAAACAGTCTTAAGGGTAGTTATGAAATTTAACTGCTGATTTTTGTTTATTTATCATTTAGATTATACGTGTATACTTTTTTTTTTTACAAAAAAATTATAATATAATATAATAAATAAAAACAAAAATATACGTAGAAGCTTTCTGTAAAACGTAAATAAAAGTATTCACGTGTAATATGAATGATAAATAAATAAAATATTTAAGAGAAAAAATCAACGTGTTAAATATTTCATCAATTTATCATAAAAAATAAAGAACAGTCCTAAGGATCGTTATGAAGTTTAACTGCTGATTTTTAAGTTTAAATATTTGAATCAATTTGTTTTGATTTAAACGATTTTTTGTTCGTACAATACAAATATCAAAAGAGTAATTTAATCATGCATTCTGTTTTAAAATGAATAATTATAAAATAAATTCAAATTTAGTAGTAATAGTCTTGTATTATTTCTTAAGTTAAAAACTAAAACTTGTAAATACTATGTTTTACTATTTTAGTAGTTTTCGTTACTTAATCAGCCTTAAGATCCCTCTTCTAAAACTTTAAAACTAAAAAAGAATTGTAACACAAGTTATACCTTTTTATAATACTCTTAAACTTGAGTAATTTGTTTTTATAAACTTCATAAAGTTTTTATTAAAAGATAGCAAAGCTTTAGTATTTGTTGGGGTTTTCATAAATATTTTGTGCTTTAATCACAGATTTCCCAAGTTGGCGGTATTTTAGTAAGTTGTTGGGCAATAATTAGTAAAAGGCAAATGGTGGAAGGAGGCGATTAAAAAATTTTGAAACTTATACTAGATATTCTTTAATTGGTTTTAGTTAAGCACTAATACTGAAAAAAAAATGAAAGAAAGTTTAATAAAAACAGAACAAGGAGAAAAAATAAATTTACCGACCAAGTGTTAGGGGTAACAGTGATAGTAAAAATTAAGCTAACAAAAATTATTATTAAAAGAAAGCTAAATTAATAAAAATAAATTGATAAAAAATTAAGAGAGCTATGGACCGAGGGTAAGGGTAAAGGGTAACAGTGATGGCAAAAAAAATATAATACTATAAATAAAAACAAAATTATACGTAAATGCTTTTTGTAAAAAAAAATAAATAAAAAGTATATCACTGTTTCCCTTTACCCTTACCCTCAATCCGTAGCTTTCTTATTTTTTTATTAATTTATATTTATTAATTTAGTTTTTTTGTTTTATTATTAGTTTTTGTAAGTTTAATTTTTACTGTCACTGTCACCCCTAACACTTGGTCGGTAAATTTATTTTTTCTCCTTGTTCTGTTTTTACTAATTTATTGTAATTGGTACAAGAGTAAAAGAAATAAATTCTAAGTAGTAAACTGTCTACTAAACTCTTAAAGTAGAAGAAGTATTTTTTGATTCACTATGTATTAAAAGATTTAATATAATTATTATTTCAACGAAAAAACTCTAAACTTAATTATTAAAGTACGGCTTAAAACGTTTTACTGAGTAACAGTTTGTTTAGCAGAAACATAAAAGCTTCGGCAGATACCAACCTTTAAATAACATTTAAACTTTTACAACAAACTTTTTAAATAGTGTAAATGACTTCAATTGTTTACTTTTAGGTAGAAATCGAAAAAGCTTCAGATGATACAAAAAGTACGGGAGTTGGCTAAAAATTCAAAACTTCCAAGTCTAGACTTTTAAGTTATTTTTAAATGTTTTATATAAACATAGTGGGTCACTAAGTAATAAACAGACTTTTATTGGTTTTAACTTATATTTGCTTAAGGTTCTTTTTGTTTAGATGCTTTCGTTATTGTGAGCCATTTTCGTTTTACTCGCACAAATAAAATTGATTTAAGTAATTTAGTTCTTTTGATTTTAGGTTAAGCCGACTACAGGCAAAAATAAGTAACATCTTTAAATATTTTGGTTTAATAAATAAACCAAAATTAGTATGGTTTCATAGTATTTTATTAAACTAACTAACTTAAGACGAAGTTATAGGTCTTAAAGTTTTTATGGGTCTATGTGAAAATGTACATACAGTCTTAAAAACTAATGCGTCTTGGCGCATATTGACTGATTTAACCTTTTGCTAAAACAAAACTGTTTATAATTTTTTTTTGTTCAGTAAAGTTTTATTATGGTATCAGTTTTGAAATTTTAAAACTACCCAGCCATAAAGTAATTTCAATAGCTTGAAAAAATTGTTTTAAAGTATACCAGTTTTTTTCACATTTACTTTAAAGGATCGATTACAAGTAAAATTTTTTCTAGTGTTTATACAAAATATGCAGCAACATTAAAAAGCCAAAACCTGCTGGTAAAAAAGCATTTTATTTATCAATTTGATAATTAAAAGCACATGTTTGCTCAAAAACTGATAGAAATCACACTAAAGATGAGTTAATTATATTGTCTATAGCTCTCTAGAACAAAATCCTAGTTTTCATTCGTAACTTTATTTGCAGAAATAATATTATCGATTTTGTACGAAATGCTAGCAACTTATGTTCGATGTATGAATTACTTTTTTTTTAAATATAAATTTTTTTGGCAACAATATTTTAAATGTTATTTTCTAAACATTAAAGTTATGTTTGTGTAATTAATTCAAAATTTAAGATATTAACGTAAGGCAACAATGGGTGCACGACTATTCAAATTCGGACAATTCAAATTCCGATAATTCAAATTCTTTAAAAAACATCTAAAGAGCCACAAATAAAAAACTAATGTATATTTGTCAAATATAAAAAATACATATGTAGATCATATTAATATCTGCAAGCAATTTTTTTTTGGTTTTACAAAACATGAAATATTTTTTGATATATGGTTTAAATAAAGTAAAAAACATAGTTATTTTTAGTAATTTTAAAATATCCTACACAATATTAAGATTTTGCAAAAAAAAAAGGCTTATACATGTTGATAAGATTTACATATGTGTTTTTTATTTTATTCAAATTTATATTACTTATTTAGATATATTCTTTCAAATATTTGTTTAAGAATTTGAATTGTCGGAATTTAAGTTGTCCGAATTTGAATTGTCATGTTACCGGCAACAACAAAGAGCCGGAAGTAAGTTTGTCTCCAAAAAATATAAATTAACAAACAACTATTACATGCTTCAAAATAACGGTAATTTTGCACAAGAAAAGTAACAAAGATCTTTTGCAGCTTGGCACGGCCTTTTTGACCATTCGTTTTCACAAACGTCGTAAACCGCCACCGAGGGCCTTTCAAATTGCAAAACGAAAATTTTCCTTCCGATTGCCAAAGCTCTGTCCAGCTGCAAGTTCTTCGGGCACTTTACAGCAGCAAATTTGTCACCGTCGAAAACTTCGATTCCGAAACCTCCGACGGCAAACAGCTTGCTTTCGGCAACAACTAAACTGTGGTAGCATCTCCCTCCCACCATGCTTGGCATTGGCGCCCAAGTGTCAGCGGCGACATCGTACGACTCTACTGTGTTCAACAGATCAAAGTTCACGTCTCTCCCGCCGCAAACCACAACTTGTTCTCGGTACACTGCGCACGCCGCGGACTCTCGAGCTTGCATCATGTCACCAGCTTGTTTCCATTTGAAGTTTGTTGCATTGAACCGCAAACAACGGCTGGCAGCGGTCCGGTTCGTGACCCCTCCGACAATGAGCACCTCGTCAATGTACGCGCATGCACAAAAATTCTTACGATCATCGGCCATATCAGCTACTTTCCGCCAACACTTCGAACTCAATGAGTATTTTTCAACGGACCTGATCCAACGGACATCATCGTCTAAGCCGCCAAACACGTAAACTTCGTTTTTCAAACAGACAGCTTCGGTCAGCTTCCTCTCTTGTGTCATCGGGCAAATGCTGCTCACGTTTGCCGAAACACCAGAAACGTCGATCTTTTGCACTTCTCTGACATGGCCGCGTTTGTTTTCTCCGCCGAAAATCAAGATACCGAACATTTCCTGATCGCAATGCCGATGCGTGTCTGCGCAAGCGCGCGCGATGTTACACTTTCTTTTGGCGATTTCCTTCGAAACACGACCGTTCGCCGCGGACGAACGCGCGCCAAGCAGATTTTTCAAAGCGCTGTCCGGCAAAAGACCGAGACGAACTTTGAGGTGGAGCTTGGAGGCGAACTTACCGCGTCCTTCCTTGTCGTGGTTCACCCAGCGATCGGCTGCGCGGTGGACTTCGAGCTCCGAAGTGATGTGGAGCCGAGAGCTCGCGAGTATCGCGGCTACCGAGCTGCTGTCCAGCTCCAAGTAGTTTTCAGTTTCGGCGAACGTTGTGAAGCAGCGTTGCATGCAGTCGAACGTTGGCTTGCGAAGGCTCGGCAAGTTGAAAAGCTTTGAAATTTCGTACAAAGACGCGACGTTTTCGACGTTCAGATTATCTTCGCAAAACTTACAATCTTCACTCGACAGATTTTCATCTAAAAAAAGCTTTGCCAACTTTAAATTTCTAATTGCTTTGTTATCGTTCACATTTCCATTACCTAAAATTGTTATAACAAAACTTGATTATGCTTATTATGAGACAAACGAAATAAAACAGCCATCATAAATTGAAGAATGTGTAAGCAGGTGTACGTTTTAAAGTAGATTAATTGCAAACGGCGACGCGCGAAAACACATCCTTTAGATATTAGTTTATAAGAGATTCAGTAAAAGCTATTATTTTCAAACTGTATGGTTAATGATAAAAATAGTTGTTAAACATTTGGTAGATTTTGTTTTTATTAAATACATAAAACAAAAAACGTAGAGAAAGAAACAGTTCGTTAGTCATTATGTAGTAAAACGAGAAAAAATATCATTTTGAAGTTAAATAACTAGTTTTTAAAACAACAATTTTAAACAACATTTTGGTAAACGAAAAGCTTGATAGGTTTTAGAAAAATGAGAAATGTATACGTTTTCGAATAAAACTAGAGAAATAATTAATTACTATTTACCGATTTTCTTATAATTTTTATCTCTCAGCAATATTAAATACAATTTAAAACAATTTTGTACGCACAACCTTAACTTTATGGAAATTTCGAACTGGTTTTTATTTCAGCGCCAAATTAAACACAAAACATGCTTATTTATGCAAATAAAATGTCCAAAACCAAAACAGAACATTTATACCAGAGAACTTCAAAAAAGCTAAAATGCAAGTGGATTAGAAGTGGGCAACTTATCTAGTCAGCGAGCGAGTTTTATTCTTTTAAGTCAAAATTCTTTTCTGACCGGAATTGTTTTAAAATCTATTGGTGGGCCGCTTAATTTTTAAAATAAGTGATATAGAAGTCTTTAAATATTTTTAGAAAGAAAATTATAAAACTAAACGATTAAGAAATAAATATTAATGTCTGCTGAAATAAAAACTAGAAACATACATAAAATTATTTGTAATAAAAATATCAATTTACTTAATTTAAAAACAAAATCAAGGTAAAAATTGTATCAAACGACTGTTTCATAAAAGCAGATTCTTTTGTTTCTGTATCTCCATACTTAATTTTGATATTCGTTTTTAGCTAAATTTTTATATCTGTTTATTAGTGCTTTAAAAAGACTTAGTCAATCTAAATCAGAGGTTGGTAGGAAATTGGTGATCACGGCCAAATAACAGGCTTTATCATCTTAACAGGAAGAAGTTTTAGTTTTAGTCACAATTAAATAATCTTTAGGTTTTAGTTTTAGCCATTTACAAAAAAAAAACAGTTTTAGTTTTGTTCACAGCTTTTGTTTTATTCACTTTATTATTTTAAATAACTTTTAAGTACACCCAGAGGGCCTGTTTCAATTGTAGATATTTATAGAACTAACTAAACTAATATACTCAAATCTTAATTCACTATCTACTATCTTAAAACATTTAATGCTAGAGGAAACCCGAATTTTTTAATTTTTGTAATAGAGCCAACCCTATAACAAAATATTAAGGCTTTACTAATTGAAGAAAAGCAAAAAGCTTGATTAATTCTAAACTACTGGTTATTAATAAATTGTAAACTGATTTTATTCATTTTATTTCAATATTAGACATAAAACAGCCTGAGTGTTTCAAAAAAATCAAGCTAGTATAAAATATAAAGTATAGTATGAGTTAGCCTGATATTTACAAAACTTAAAACAGTATAAGATAATCTAAGTGTGTAGCAACACTAATAAATAAAACAGCAAATATTCCAAACAATCAAATTAAACAAAAATAATTTTTACATAATATAATAGAAAACACAACTTTTTTAATAAATCACAAAAAATTTAAAATTTTCAAGCGTAAAAATAAGAAGTTTTATTTATATTCTACCATCGTTTTTTTTTTTGTTTATTTCGTAAAAACTCGTTTGTTATAGCTATAAAAAATGTCAAACAGGTAATTTGTTTTTTTTTCTGCTATTTTAAACCTTAAAAAAGAATGTAACAAAAAACATATAGACTATTTTTTTCGTATATATTTGTTGTTAGTAAATAAGTTTTCTATTCTTTTTTTACAAAGCAAGGCATTCTTAACTACAGCGTTGTTTTATAAAATTTTGTTTGTCTAAATTGCTTGTCAAGTTTAAGGGATCAGCGCCTACACTGTTTTAGACAAAAACAAAAATTCTGAGTGACTAAAAACTAGCTTTAATTAGCCTGAGTTTATTAAAGTATAACGTTAAAAGTTTTAACACTTAAATGCAGTTACTTTTAAAGCCAGTGTGCATTTTAAAAACTTGGTGTTTATTAGTGTGCAGTTCATAGGAATTAACTAAGTTTGCAAAAAATATCAATTAAATTAATCAATTACACTTAAAAAATTTAACTATATTAGAAACTTATGTGTAAATTTCATGCTAACCTAAATTAGTTATAAATAAAAACCTTTAGTTCCCAAAATGAGCATATGTTTACATTGTTGTGGTAGAAATTAATTAAATAAGCACACAAAATTTACCTATACAAAAATGTTTTCTTAACCATAAACTATTTTACCTTATGTCATATTATAATGTTTTTTTTTTACTTGAACAATTAAATATAAAATCTCAGAAAAAAAAATATGTAGAAAACTATGCTTTAACTACATTCAACTTAAATTAAGTATAAGTTTAAAATGTGAAAATGAGCATCTGTGTAAGTTAGTGTGCATTGAAATTAATTTAAATTGCACAGAAAAACCAAAACGTATCAAAATCAATAAACAAAAACTTATACCTTGTGTCGTATTATTAAGTTGTTTCAAATGTTTCTGTGTATTTTTAAATGTAATATACTGTGATAAAAATCTGTTTAAGAAACTTCAGGGTAAGTAAAGGACATGAAAATCAAAGTATTTAAATTGTAATGACATTAAATTTTAGTTATTTACGTTACATTCTTTTTTACACAATGGTAAACATTTGCATTAAGTTAAGACATTTTATAAGTGTTATATATAAAACTTAATGAATATAAGAACTTTTAAAACTTTGTATTATTTCACCAGTTGCTTTTGTAAGTGACAGTTCATTATAACAATTTATAACTTCATTACTTTATTTAAACTTTTGAATTTCATTATAAACTGTAATTTTATACTTTATACTGTGCTACCTGACTGAGAACAAAAATTGTATTCGTGCTTGAATAGAACTAAACAAAGTGCTTAAAATATTACTATTTTAATTCTTATAGCTAATGTAGTTACGATGTAATCGAAATCATTAACAAGGTTAACCAAAGTAAAATGAGCTTTAGTTTGTTTGAAATAAAACTCCTACAACACAACCTGAATTTTTAAATATTAGCTTATTTTAGTACAAAGTTAAACTTACGTTCTTCAGAGAAATTATTCATACTAAGCATTTCATTTTTACAAATAAGTTTTCTACTGGTATCCTTGCATAAGCTCACGTAACTGAGATTTCTATTCTTTTTAGAATTTTTTTCGCATTTTTTTACACTTTTGTATTCAATTTTACTTTTTTCTAACTTTCTCTTATTTGACTGGGTGTTTTTCACAGCAATTTTTGTCAAAATTTTATCCATTATAATAGAAATTTATTCGTCTAAGAAAAACAACTTTCAAAATTTCAAGCAGTTTCTTAAAAAAAAACAAAGTATAGTTTTCAAAACTTTTGAAATTAAATCACATATACAAAAGAGTCCAAAACAAAGTTTAATGTACAACTTTGTTTTAATAAATATTTTTTATAACTGTGTTTAAATAATTGTTATAAATTGATAAATATATCTAACTTAAACGGAAAATATTATTTTTGGTAGTTTGTACAAAAAAAATATTTGTCAAGGCGTGTTTCAACTTGATTTAATACCTTATTATACTTAAAAATTTATACTAAAGAATTACTATATAAAACAAGACATTGGAACATAAGTGACCGGTAAATTACAATATGTTACACAAGACACACAATTTCAAAAACACTAAATAAATATATTTTAAGCAATTCACTTCAGTAGAGTGCAATGCTAATAAATAATAAGATTTCACACACTTATATAATAACCAAGTAATCAAGTAATCATAAAGTAATTAAGAGATTAATAAAAGACAAAAGCAGTTAAGAAAAGTTTAAACCAAATAAGTCCATTTTCGTTATAATTAATCTACAGTAAAACTAAACATAAATAAAATGAAAGCAATTCTTATAAAATGTTACGAAAATAAAAAAACAGTATAGTCAAAATCGTTTTGCTTACATCAAACAGGTTTCCTTAACAAAATACAAATGGCTTCTAATTTAATCAACTGAAAATCATTTAATTTTTAAAAAGATAAACAAAGTATTTTGTTAAAAAGATACTGTATAGCTACTTTAAATTTGTTTTATAACTAAATATTTTTATTGATGACAAATGCATTTTACTTAAATCATTGATATTTTTTTATCAAATTTCACTATTTAACATATAAAAATTGTTTAAAATTCCATATTTTCCTGGAATCCAGGTATTTTGGCCACCCTGAGCAATTTTTTAGTTAAAAAAAAAGTCTTTACATAAGTTTTACCATTATATTTTTTCTCAATATTATAAAAAGTCTGTCTAGATTTTGTTTTTAAATCAAGCTAAGAACTCTTCCTGAAATTATTGGATTGTTAGCTTGAATTTTAAAAAGATAAAAAAAAAGTTAGAAATTTTTAAATTCATTGTTTTGTTTCCGAGGCTAGCCATTTAATATTGGTAGGCTAGCTAAACATTTAAGAAAAAACTTTATGAAAAAGTTTTTGACCACCCCTTCTTAATAAAGAAAGGTTGTGGATCTCACTTAGGCTTAGTTTTTTAAATTAAATTTATCTTACGAAATGAATGCCTAACTTGATTATTACTAGTGTTTTTAAATTTTGAATTTTTTTTTCCACAATTTTTTTTATCAAAATAGGGCAGATATAAAAATTGCATGTATCTTGTCAGCTACACATTGCTTATTTAACAGTACAAGATATAAAAGAACAAAATTAATTAACCTTTAGAAAAAATCCAAGGTTGTATGTAAATGAGATGTGTAGCCTTTATCTCCTACAAATACTAAGGTATTTTGAAACAAAAATATAGTGGTATGTAAAAAATATCAACAATTTTTTATATAAAAACTACCAAAAAAGTTAACACACAAAAACTATAAAATTCGGTTATTTCTAAACATAATGTTTTTTAAGAACTTATTATAACATTTGACTTGGATAGATTTTTTTGTATATGTGTTGACCACTGAGTTTTGATCTTGCAACAGTCAATTCAGATATTAAATTCTAAATTCACTTTATTCAGTTATTTCACATTAAGAGCACTTTTCAATTGGTAATGTAGAAAAAATTTAATTTTTTTATTCACATAATGCTGTAAAAAATTGCCACAAAACCTGGAACTTGACAATCTAGACTAAAAACCCTGGAATTTCAGAAACGTTGAAAAAAAAACTAGAAAAACCTGGAGTTTTAAACAACTTTTACATACTTTGTGGTAAAATTTCAATTTAAGACAAATGTCTATCAAAAAAAAAAAAAATTTTTCATTATCAAAAAAAAAGTTATTACAAAATACATTTGAAGTACTTTAATAGTATTTTTTGAATTTTGTTATACTAACTAACACAACTTTTACCTTTTATTTAATTTCAAATTAAAAATAGACCCATGAATAAATACTTTTTTAAACCTGGAGGAAAATTTGCTAAAAACTAGCGGCAACCTTGTACATATAAACTTATTTTCTACAACTAATAAAAACTACAGTACTGACTATAGTAACAAAAAAATCAATGACTTTAAACTTATACTGCAGTTTTAAGTCCAAAAAAAGTCATTTTATTAACTTATAATAGTATATTAAAATGAAAATATTGTTAAAATTAGTTCAGGGTTTCCTTTAACAAACAGGTTCTTAAAATTTTGAATACTGATAACACAATAATGAATTAAAAACACAAAACTTGCAGAATTGTTCTCAAGTTGTTCATTTCATAATATTAATAATTATTTTTTAGTACTACTAAGTAGTTATTTGCCGTTTTGGCCCAAATTTTTTGGCCAATTTATATTTGATTATGAAGCAGCGTCGTTAAAAAATAAGCTTTCTTAATTCTAGCGCTATTTAAATCAAATACTTTTCGAATTTAAATTGTCTATACTAGTTACAATTAAATACCTAAATAAGTAAAACTTACAAATAAAAAAAGTTAAAAAATCAAACTGTAGTAGTGCTGCATAGTGCTTAGTAGTGTTTTTAAACGACAATCATTTTAAAGTATCGGATATTTTAGTCGTCTTTTTAACTTAAACATTTCAAAACACAATACTTTCTTTGTTATTTGGTTTTTAAGTATATTTTTCACAAAAACTGACATTAGTTAAGTTTAAAAACTAAAACAATAAATTACTTTTGAACATATTTTTTTGATAGTTTATTCTTATTCGTCAATTTGAAAACTTACCTAAAAACTAACAAATATAAAACTGTAAAGTAGAAATACTTCATTCATGAATAGCTTAATTTTAGTAAATTTTGTACTAAGAAATAATGAACTACTTGCTTACTCTGTAAAAAACATATAAAGTAAATTATTTTTACTAAAAACTTTTCAATAGGTTTGTTTAATATTTTATTAGTTAAAAATTTTTTATCCAAATCTTGCTTTTTCTGTTTTGAAAAATTACATGTAATAAAAACCGTAAGTGTATTAAAAAACTGAAAATGATGTACCGTTTTATATTCAACTTTACTATCCATAAACTTTTGCATATATCAAAACACACTTTGACGGTTAAATGTTGATAAAATTTATTTTCATACAGTAGTATATCTATCATATAAAACAAGCGGTAGGACTTTTTATGTGTACTATTTTATGGGCACTATTTTATGTGTAGAATTGCTGCATTCAATTTTTGATGTGATGTCATCAAAATTATGTGTAGTATTTAGATGTTGCTGCAATTAAGTTGCTGCAATTAAATGAAAAACAAATTACTGTCCAGGCCTTATATAAATATTATGGATAGTTTCTGTAGTTTTAAGTTTATAAACAAACAAATAAAATATAACTCGAATAAACATAAACCAATAGTATGATTTATTTTTACATTTATTTGAGTTATATTTTTTAAACTGACAGAAGTAGTTGCTAGACTTATAAAAGATTATGGATAGATTTTTTAAAGTAATTTTTAATAAAGAAAAAAAAAAACTTGAATACACTTAAACAAATTGTTTGATTTATATGTATATTTATGTAATTTATTGTTTTTATACTAACAGAATTAATGGCTAGTCATATAATAAGTAATTTTGGTTTTTTTATTTATTTAAGATTTTATAAACAAAATTTATAAATTAAACTTGAACACACATTAACTGTTTGATTTAAATCTAAAATTGTTTGATTTATAGTTGTTTATACGTAATTTATAATTAGTAAACTTATAGAGTAGAGGTTCGACCTTATGTGTACTACTTTATGGGCACTATTTTATGTGTAGAATTGCTTCAATCAATTATGCCCATAATTTGATGTGATTTCATTCAAATTATGGGTAGTATTGAGATGTAGCTGCAATTAAGTTGCTGAAATTAAATGAAAAATAAAATACTGTCTAGAACTTATATAAATATTATGGATAGTTTTTGTAGTTTTAAGTTCATAAAAAAACAAATAAAATATAACTTGAATAAACATAAACCAATAGTATGATTTATTTTTACATTTATTTGAGTTATATTTTGTAAACTGACAGAAGTAGTGGCTAGACTTATAAAAGATTATTGGTAGGTTTTTTTAAGAAATTTTTAATAAAGAAAAAAAAAACTTGAACACACATAAACCAATTGTTTGATTTATAGTTGTATTTTTGTGATTTATATTTAGTAAACTTATAAAAGTAGTGGTTTGCTCTTATGTGTACTATTTTATGGGCACTATTTTATGTGTAGAATTGCTTCAATCAATTATATTCAATGGGTAGTATTTAGATGTTGCTACAACTAAATGAAAAATGAAATACTTTCTAAGCCTTATATAAATATTATGGATAGTTTTTGTAGTTTTAAATTTATAAACAAACAAATTAAAAATAACTTGAATACACATAAACCAATAGTTTGATTTATTTGTACATTTATTTAAATTGTATTTTGTAAACTAACAGAAGTAGTGGATAGACTTATTAAAAGATTATGGATAGTTTTTTTATGTAATATTAAATAAAAAAAGCTTGAATACACTTAAATCAATTGTTTGATTTAAAAGTAAACAGTATCTTATTTTTACTTAATTGCAGCAACATCTAAATATTACCCATAATTTAAATGAAACCACATAAGTTAATTGAAGCAATTCTACACATAAAAGAGTGCCCATAAAATAGTACACATAAGGCCAAACCACTACTTCTATAAGTTTACTAAATGTAAATTACACATTTACAACTATAAATTAAACAATTGGTTTATGATAGTTAAATTTAAATTTTGTTTATAAAATCTTAAATAAAGAAATATCCAAAATATTTATAATATGCCAAGACATTACTTCTGGTAGTATAAAAAATATAAATTATATAAATATACTATTAAATCAAATAATTGGTTTAACTGTAATCAAGCTTTTTTTTCTTTATTAAATCTTAAAAAAAATTATCCATAATCTTTTGATAAGTCTAGCCACTACTTCTGTTAGTTTACAAAACACAATTTAAATAATTGTACAACTAAATCAAACTATTGGTTTATGTGTATTCAAGTTTTTTTTTTATTTGTTTGTTTATAAATTTAAAACTACAAAAACTATCCATAATATTTATATAAGGTCAGGACTGTATTTTATTTTTATTTAATTACAGCAACATCTAAATACTACCCATAATTTAAATGAAGTCATATAAAACTATGGTCAAAATTGATTGAAGCAATTCTACACATAAAATAGTACACATAAGAGCAAACCACTACTTTTATAAGTTTACTAAATATAAATTACATATATAAAACTACAAATCAAACAATTGGTTTATGTGTGTGCAATTTTTATTTTTGTTATTTTGTTTATAAAATCTTAAATAAAATTTTCTTTCAAAATATTTATAATATGCCAAGCCATTACTTCTGTTAGTATAAAAAATAAAAGTTACAGAAATATAATTTTATATCAAACAATTGGTTTAAGTGTATTAAAGTATTTTTTCTTTATTAAATCTTAAATGAAAAAAATATCCATAATCTTTTAATAAGTCTAGCCTATACTTCTATTAGTTTACAAAATATAATTTAAATAAATGTACAAATAAATCATACTATTGGTTTATGTGTGTTCAAGTTATTTTTTATTTAATTGTTTATAAATTTAAAACTTCAAAAACTATCTATAATATTTATATAAGGCCTGGACAGTAATTTATTTTTCATTTAATTGCAGCAACTTAATTACAGCAACATCTAAATACTACACATAATTTTGATGACATCACATCAAAAATTGAATGCAGCAATTCTACACATAAAATAGTGCCCATAAAATAGTACACATAAAAAGACCTACCCTAAAACAAGGTTTTATGTAAAAGTTATGTTATAACTGTATTTGTATTGAATTTTCTACGTCACAGTTTGTCATGAACAAGTTCATAATAAAAAATTCATGTGTTTGACATATTTAAATAAAATAAATTGTACATGAAATCAATAAAGAAGTTATTGCGTTTGTTAAAATCTAAAAAAATACATTGAGATTATTGTTGCACCTTTCTTTATATCCTTACTACTGAGTTCAACATGCAAAGATGCTCAGCAGATAATTGTTTGTTTTAATATAATATAGCTATCATTTGTGTAAACAAAAAATATACAACAATTGTTGCAGAAATACTAATTTCACTGCTTACGATCAGTCATTCAAAAATGTACAGAATTGTCGAAACTTTTATAACACGAAGTTGCTAGAGTTTAACTAATTAAAATTACAATAAGGTAGCTTTTAACCTAAATTGCAGTAAAATTGTATTATGTTTAGTTTAGTATTTTAAAAAACTAAATACATTAAATATATTCATATAAATGCTCTATTTCATTAATTTCTTAAAGGTTTCAAAATTAAAATTTACTAATCAAGACAACAAAACCAAAGCAAGAGTAGTGTTTATTATTAATAAAATTAGCTAACTAATACAATATCACAAGTTTATATGATTTTAAGTACACATCTTCTTAAAATTTCTGGAATCAGATCATCAGTGTTTAATTCACTAAAACTCAGGTCTGATGTCAGCCGAAATCAAGTAAACATTGTGCAAAGAAGAAAAAAATTGACAGTTATGCAATAGATAAAAACTAACAAACAATAAAAATTTATATATATATACAAAAAAAAACCTATGCTTTTCATTTTTTCGTGTTCTCGGTTTCTCTAAGTGTTCTTTTGTTCTTTTGCACTTTCTTACAGTCTTTTGTGTACAGTAACTCGCCATTTTTCCCGGTCATTGGCAAGGAACTTTCTGTTATCAGGTTCTTTTATTAAAGCTAATTAGGTCACGCTTGCATACGTCCTTAAAACGTAGTTCTTGACGACCTCGGTTGAATTAAAAAATAAAAAAAGTAAATAAAATTTACGTTCATTACCAAGTAATAAGTTTTAAACAGTGTTTGATATTATAGTTTATTCTTTATTTGACTAATACATAACGATTTTCTGTATTTATTTTTTGTTAAAAAATAAATTGTTTGATAAACACCTGAAAAAAAAATCTATTAACATAATTTATCTTAGTTAACACAATAGTATCATTCGTTTGCAAATAACTATAAAAAAGATTCTTAGTTGTAATTTGATATATAATTTTTATTATTTGTTTTACTTATTGCATAACTGTAATTGTTCATTTTCTTATATGCACATTGCATAGCTGATTTCGACTGACAGTAGACCTATCATTATTACAATTTTTTTCTAATCTTTATTACTGTTGTTTATTTTCAACTTTAGCGGTATAAACTTTTTTTACAAAGATTTAACTGAATATTTAGATTAATTTTACAGGTACAACATATTATTGTGCTTTAGAACATTTGTTCGTCTTTTTGTTTAAGTTTCATATGAGCATTTAATTTACACACAAATGTTTTTACATTTTTATTTTTACCTTGTTTGAATATAAACAAAAAAAAAACACTCTGTGCTTTAGTTATAATTCATTCTAGTAGCCATATACATCATAACTTAAATTTTGTCAACGGCTTTTTGTAGTTTTTGCTTTGTAATAATTTTCTTTAATGTGTCTTTTCATTAGCTATTTAGACAATTTTATCTTTTAAACTATACTTTATCTTTTAAAAACTTAAAAAAAAATTATTTATTTACTTTGTTGTTAGTGTTTAAGTTTAACTCAAAGCTAATGTAAGTATAGCCTAGCTAAAACTATGTAGTCTAACTTTTTTTTTACCGAAAGTTGAATAGCAAGCATATAGCTGCTAGATTTTAATCGTCTAAAACCCACACGTATTTCACATAAATGTATATATATATATATATGTTTTGATTTTAAGAAAACAAATAAAGAGATCTTAACTACTAGAGAAAAAATAATGAAATTATTCTTTCAAGAATTTATTTTACTAACTAAGTTTCGGTCAAAGACCTCGTCAGTGCTTAAATAAGTCTAAAAAGATATGTAACAGTCATGGAAAATATCATTTAAACAACTATATTTAAGAAAAAAAAATACTCAAAATTGTTACTTCAAAACTAAACAAATCAGAATTTAATAACAGGATTGATTTTATGGTAAAGTTTAAATTTTAGTTAAGTTTAAAATCAATATAACAACAATAATAATAGTAAAAGCTGTATGTAGATCTTTTTTTTCTAGTTAATTTTCAAAGTTAGAAATAGAAGAAAAAAGAAAGCTAGATACAGATTTTTATACTTTTTTATTATTATTTGTGTTGTTTTTTGACTTTAAAACTTAACTTAAATTTAAACTTTACCAAGATTTCAATCTTAATATTAAAATTCAACTTGTTTTGTTTTAATGTATAAATTTGTTTTTAACTAAAAGTTTTATATAAAGTAGTGATCTACCGAGTCTAAAAATTCGGATTTTGCGAAATCTGAGTCTTATTTTCAAATTAGGATTCGGCCGAATCCGAATCTCAATTTTGAAATTTGGATTCGGCCGAATCTGAGTCCGAGTCCAAATATTTCAATATTTTTTTATAAACCTTAATTGCTTTTGAATCCATAGTGTCCCAGAGTTTCATAGACTTATAATCACCAAGGCTAGTTTGCTTGATAGCTTCAAGCTTTCTGTTCTTCGTAGGTTCGGGTGCAGTACAACTTCTATCTTTGTCAAAAGACTAACTTTGCCCCATTTTGTAACTCTCGCTGTGTTGGTTTTCAAGTACTAGTGCATGGAAGAGGTAGTATAGGACTTATATTTGCTACTTCCTCTTTTTATCTTATCTCCGAAGATATTGAATACTGCGATGAAGTTATCTTCTTCATTTATAGTAAAATATTGCCAGACTATTGAAGACATTATTAATCTTAAAAAATAAAAATAACTGTAGAATAATAGTATGATATTGTTATAAAATTAAAATGCACTAAATTTTAATTCTAAATAGCAATTTAATTTCTATGTTGTGTAAACTATACTTTGATAAAGCTGTTAATATAGGTTGTAATTGTAATAGTTTTGTTCTTAAACTATGTTTTCTTTTAAATAAAACATTTTGTGGATACATAAAAAATTGTAGTTTAAATTACTGTGCAAAACTTGATACTACAAAATACAAACTAGTATATCTTTAAATAATTATTAAGCTTATGTTATTTAAAATCTCAAGCTTTATTTATACTGACCCAGCGAGTCAAACTTATTTCATGAAATTGACAATTAATTACATTATATTTTAGCATTTTTATGTATTTACAATCCTAACAGAATAAAAATAACAATAATTAAGTATAAGCATAATAATATAGAGCTAAAAATTTGCGAAAATCTGCTTTAATATAACTTATTTTTTTCATATTTTAACGAATAAGTTTATTTATTTATCTTGGCATAAACCCTTGACATTGAGTAAAAAACTTTAAATATAAATTAAACATTTCTAAAATAATTCTAGTAAAATAAAAACTATAAAATGGAAAAATTAACAAAATAAGCTTTATTAAATATTGAGAATATATAAAAAATATATTTATCATAAACAAACTACCAACAACATTTACATTATTAAGGGTTGTCACTCTTTACGTCAAAAGATTTGCCCTGAGTGACCTTGAACTGTCCTTAGTCACCTCGAGATTTTTTAAATGCTTACAAAAAAATAAAATCTTTTAGACATCAATAAAAATCAAGTTTTTGAAAAACTGGTTATAAAACAAAGTATTTAAACTAATTCAAGAAAATATTATTCAATACATATGAATACTTGACTAAAATTTTAAAAGTCTTAAAACTATCCTGATGTATTTATTAAAAATTAAAACTATCCTGAGTTTACCAGAACCTCCAAGAGATTTTTTAAACTTTAAGAATGCCCTTTTTCCCTTAGTACCCTAAGTCTTTGGCAACCCTTGATTGCTATAATTAATAAAAGATAACAAACAAATTATTTTAAAATGTATGGTCTTTGTAAACTCTACTTCTGCACTAAAAACAGTAAAAAATTAGCCAAATCATTTGTTTAAGGCTGTTATCTTCAAAGATTTATAACAAATAAAGGTCTCCACTTGTTGCTAAAGACAGGGTTGCTAAATATTTTTGGCAAATTTCCTCCATGTTTTCAAAAGTACGTCCAGGTTTTCGAAAGTACACATTTTTGTGTCTATTTTTAGTTTAAAGTTTATTTTGAGGTTAAAAACTGTGTTAAATTTTATGCAAGCTATCAAAAGATATTGTAAAGCTCCTTTAAAACTGTTGTTTTTTTAGTTGTGATGAAGCTAAAATAAATGTCTGTATGATAGATTTCATTGTGTCAAATTAAAATTATATTACTTAACATCTAAAAATTGTTAAAATTCCAGGTTTTTTAGTGATTTTTGTTCAAAATTCCTGTTTTTTTTATAATTTCACAAGTTCAAGATTTTTTTAGATTTTTAGTCTAAATTGCCAAATTTCAGTATTTCAGGTTTTTTGGCAACCCTGTAAAGAAAATGATATAACTTTAAATATTTTAACGTTTTTGTTTTCACTTTAAAATATTTCACTCCAAAAAATGGAACATCAAATAAAGGATAATTCATTAATAATTTGTGAGCGATGGACATTGTTAATCCAATATTTAAAGTCCCAGTTGGGTCTTGTTGACTGTCTGTGGGAAGATTGTCAACCTGACTTTTTTGCCCATATTTTTCGTGTAGATAGGGTGCCTTCCTAGCACGTTTATGCTTAGGATCCTCTGCGGGCAGTTTGGTATTTGTATTATTTTAATTAGACGTAATTAAAATAAAGTGATTTTATACTTACTTAATATAGTTTTTCAGTGAATTTTATCTATCAATACTAAAGACTATTTTAGACTACTTTATATAAATTAGGCAATATAGTATAGGTTAAGTATCTATTATACAAAAGATCACGCAACAATTTTATAAAACTTCATACTCTAAAAATATGAGCTGCTTTTAAAACTTTTATAAATCACTAGGCAAATGTTTTTTAATAAAAATCATTAATTTTAAGCCTTATTTCTTATAACTGCAGCAAGCTGTAAATATTCTCTTAATATTTAGAGTATAACAATGAATAATAAAAGCAGTTGCAGCAGTTCATTGCAAATTAATTAAGATTTTATTGTTAACGGATTTTTTTACTTTTAGAACATAGTTTAAAAAAAATATGAAAATGTTTGAAGTTATAACACATGTATTATAAATTTAAGTTATCCGTTAAAAAAATAAAATAATAATAACAAAAGATATATAGATAAAAGTGTTCAAGCATCTGCTTTAATGTTATTTATATTGCACTTTTTTCTTTGTTTAAATAATGCAGCAGTTCATAACAAAGAGCAAACATAAAAAAACTAAACATGTGATGAATAAATAAGAGCGTTTATCCAAAAACTGAGATTAAACGCCTTAACTGTTTACTTAATTTTATTTGAGAATCTAACAAAAATGATATATCATAGTTTTTAAACTGTTGGCAAAACTCTAAATCAAAATTAATAATGCTTTTATAAGCAAGAAAGACCATTTTTATCCACTCAAGCGTGAAATCATTAACTAGTTTTACATTTAAGTTAAAGTTGAAAATTAATTTTCAAACAATTAAGTAAAATTCAAAAAGCTTAAAGTGGTTTACCGAGTCAAAAATTTCGGATTCGGCCGATTCCGAATCCAAATCTTATTTTGAAATTAGAATTCGGCCGAATCCGAATCCAAGTCTTAATTTAAAATTTAGAGTTCGACCGAATCCGAATCCAAGTCTTAATTTAAAATTTAGAGTTCGACCGAATCCGAGTCGGAATATTATTATTGTTGATATATTGTTTTTAATTTCATTAGCTAAATGTTTTTTTTCCATGAATGTCACATAACATTTTAGAATTATTTTAAGCATTGACGAGGTCTTTGACCGAAACTTATTTTGTAAAATAAATTTTTGAAAAAATAAATTTATTAATTCTCCTCTAGTAGTTGAGTTGAGACCTCTTTATTTGTTTTCTTAAAAACAAAATATATAATATATATAATTATTTTAGATAACTTTTGATTTTTATTAAAATAAATAATAACTTCAATATTTTTTTCTGTTGTAAACCAAATGTTATGTCAGTATGAGACTATCACATAATGTTTTTTTTAATATTTTTAACTTTTTTATTAAAGCTTACTTAAAACAAAAATTAAGTTTTCGACGGAATTTTTTGTGTTTTAATCATAATAATTTTTTGCATGCTTCAATTAGCTTATTTATTCTCTGAAAGATGCTAAACTTTTTTACGAAGCTTATGAGACATTATTTTTAATATACAAGTTTATATAACTTAAATTAGTTTTTAACATTTAAGTCTTAAAAAGTTTTAAGACTTCGATTTCTCTTAACTTTTTTTAATAAAATATCTTATATGTGTAAAAATAACTATAGCTATATATCAACAAAAACACAATTAAGTTAAAAAATAATTTAGTCAGTCTAAAAAAGTTATTGAAAGTAAAGCAATTTAATCCAACTATAAACTTATTATTTTATATACTTATTGCGTATACCTTAATCAAAGCAACATAAGTAAAACCATTTTAAAACTGATAATCAACGTACGATTTAAGATTTAAACTGCTTGCTTATCTATAGATAATCCTAAAACATTTACATATTAATGTACTCTAAATATCGCTAATCTGTATTTTACTTACAATGTCTATATTCGTTTTGTTGCAGTATTCTAAGTATTTTTAAAGCATAAAAATATTTTTAAATATTTTTTACAGAACTGTTTACTACCGAACTATTTTTAGTCTTTTAATGAACGTCGACAACTGTATGCAATGTATATGATTTATGCACATTTGATTTATTACAAAAAGTAAGCATCTTAAGTTCATATTTTAGCTTTCATAAAATTCAATTTTAAAGAATTTTAAAGCGTATTTCAAAACATGTATAGTAAGAAGTATTTCAGTGGAATAAAAAATACTCAAAAATAAAAGTATTGAAGCAACTAAAAGTTAATAAAAACTAAAAACTTGCCTATAGGTTTGCCAATCATTTTAGTGCTTTAAAATCATATTGCATGAGCGGTAAATACTTTTTTGAAGTCAAGGTTTAATTGTTTATATAGTAATAATGCTTTTAAAACTATATATAAACAACGAAACACTTATGTTTAATTAAGTAATTACTGTTCAAACATTACTATAATTGGAATTAGGTGAAGTTAGCCTACGTGAATTGTTATTTAGTATATTTAAATTAAAATTTCCTCCTTATCAAATCTCATATTTTAGATATTAAAATATTTAGAAATGTTTCCACTAATATAAAGAGCCTAAATCTAGGTTATTTCAAATGTAAGCACATAGTTTAGGGTTAATTTTTTTTTATATGTAAAAAAAATTAAGTCTAACAAACCAAAATAGTGATTCGTTTAAGAAAAGAAAATATATTATTTCAATAGTTGTTTATGTATTTTATCATTTTTTTACATTTAAAAATGATTCAAATTTAGAAAAACATTAAAAAACTAGCTACAAAAACATAAAATTAGTTTATTGCGTTTTGAAGCTTATAATTGTTTATTTTTAAAGTAAAACTTTTTCTTTACACGTTATATGGTAATTAACACTAGATAACATTTGGATAAATACTTAGTAATACTTATTTGTTGTCTAGTTATAGATTAATACTAATACGTGTGTATATAAACATATATAAGCATGTATAAGATTTGTACTCCAGTAGTATTTTTATTATAAGTTTCTTGTAAGTTGTTGCGAATTAATTATACACATTATAAGATAAACGCTTAAGCAAGTTTTTGCACAAAAATTTAAAAGTCGTTTTCAAGCTTAGGCAAACCAGACCTTATAAATAATAAAGTATTGTAGAATCTTGAACTTAATAAGTGTTAGGGGAGTATTCTTCGTAGAGAGTGCTGAGAAAGAACCACCAGACGCATAAGAGATTAGTAAAATACTGAAATAAGTTCTGTTTGAATACGTTTGTTTAATTTTTCGTTTTACAAGTTGTTTTGATTTATGTTGACAAACTTTACACAAAGTTTTAGTTTCTAGTTTTCATTTTGTTTACAAGCGGGGTTTCAATAATTTCAAAGTTAGGGACAAAAGCAGTACTTTGAGTACATTTAATTGAGTTTATATTTAGGTTTACAAGCTTTTAAACTGAATGAGCTGATAAATGACATGTTTATATACTTTATTATATTTTTAAAGTACTTAAAACAATGTAAAAAAACATTGGATGATGAAAACAAAACGTTTTTACTTTATTAATAATTAATTGTGATCAATTATAATTCAATACGTATTCGATTAAATACTTAACATAATATGCAAATCAAAATGTTATAATTTTATTTTTATATAAGTCTAGTGGTTGAAAAACGTTTATACTTCTAATTTTTATTGCACTTCTTGACTTAGCTGAAAAGCAAAACAGGTACAAATTTAAATACTATCATTTTTGAAAACGCTCAAGTTGTACTTTTAGATAATTATTGTATAAGTAAGTACATTTATTTTGATTAATAACAAATACTATTCACAGTTCACTGTGAAGCTGCAGCTAAACTGTAAATTATTTTCGAAGGATTTTAGTAAACTGTATTTAACTTAGTTATTTTATTTCTAACTTAGTAAGTTTAAGGGGTTAATTACTCGGCATAAACCTAAAGTTTATTAAGACTATTTATGATTCGTTGATATGTTGCGCTATTTGTTTTCGTTTTAATAATTAATAAAGTGTTTGGTATTTGGATTTTGGAATTTATCTATTTAAAATATTTCTACTTAATTTAGGAGTTGCTTTTGTTATTGTTTACTATATGTTTTGTAAAAACAACAAACTATTTATTTATAGATACTAATTATATAATTGCTCATAAACTACATATGTTAAGTTTTTATTTTCAAAAAAGTAATTTGAGCTTTCATATATTTTTTTAGTTTGTAAGTAAATCAAATTAAAAGCTACTACGTTAAATTTTTATAAACAATATGACCAATAAACTTAAAACTAAAAGTCCGTATAATGTTTTTAATTAGAGTGGTATCAAATTATCCTACTTTTTTTTTTGAGCAAAACTTAATCACACTATAGTGAACAAAACTAATCATTTGGTTTTGTAATCTAAAAATTTAAACCAATTAAAAAAATTCCCCACATTACACACTTTTTCAAAATCAAACTTATCCAATGCTTTTACAGTAGAAATATTCAAATGCAGATGTTGCTAAAAAATTTATTTTTTTATAGATCTTAAAGTCACCAATAATCTCTAAAAAAGCTAATACTTTTAATCAGTTAATATTTGGTGTATTTTATCCAGTTATTAGTACAAACCAGGCTAAAGCTTCAGAGCTTTCCAAAGTTGTGTAGTTTTTGATATCAAGATCTCTTGCTCTGCTCGTGTAAGTTTTTTTAAATCAAAATTTAGGGGAGGAGACGCTGTGGAGCCCATGGTAGACTTTGATTTCCATGGTCAATATTGGCATCAATGGGTTAAAAAAGAGTACTTACCATTTTTAAACTTAAAAAATATATATATATATATATAGTTATTTTTTAAGTATTTTGTTTTTGCTTTTTCATTATTGTTTCAAAGTTAGCTCAAAGTATCAGTTACAAGTAAATGGTGTGCAGCTTGATGACCAAAAGGTCTTTCTCCACACCAATCCATTGACCTTAGTTGTGACTGTTCACATTTTCTTTCTTTTTTTCTTCTTAAATGAATCAGTTATCTTTGATAGATAATTAGAGTACAATTCTGAATAAGAACCGTATTTCAATAAAATATCTACACATTGTTAAGAAAATTTGTATATGGAATAATGAAGACCTTAATACAGTGCTGCCACAAACTTTGGCTACTCAAGATAGCTCAAAACAGTCTTGAAGTTTTTAAAAAGTTTGGAATAATTCAGGCTGACTCTGGACTGTTTGATTTTTTTGTGAACCTTGTGCTATTTTTTGACTTTTAAGCTAAATTTTAATTAAAAAACAGTTCTTTCCTATTCCTGTTAGACCTAAATTTCAACAAAGATCTGGACCCAGCAAAGCTCAATTAAAAAAATAACTTGGCCATATTTAGCCTTTTAATACAAATTTTGTTCCAATAGAACCTAAAAGAATTTTTTATAAAAATTCAGCTGGAACAAGTACCTAATCTATTTAAATAAGTCTAATTAGATACAGACATAAGAATATAAAATAAAGGCAATATTGAAAAATATCAGAATTAATCAGTACAGATTCTATAAATTTTCTTAAATAAGAATAATAATTTGTTTCAATTGACAGGTTGATAAGCTTTATAGAATAATAACTTTTTAATTTACTTAAGGGCATAGGGGGGAAAGGCACTTTTTTAAATGTTGATCTTGTTTTTAGATCTTAGCTGACAGTTACATTATAACTTTTTAACAATATAAATTAGTATCTGAAATATAAATGAACCAAGTCTGAGAGTTTCTTATGGAAGGGCAAAGTAAAAAAAAGCAAAAAAAAAACAACATCATCAAAAATCTATTTTCTCCTACAGTTTTTAAGCAGTCTTTCTCAAACTTTACAGTTGAATCTGAATTTAATAAAAAAAAAACCTAACGTAGGATTTTTATTTAGATTTTGAGTAAAATTATTTCATTAGTTAGAAAAAATTATCTATTATATATATTGATTCTTTTTCTTCTTTTGGTCATAAAATATAAGTTTTTTATTTTTAAATTGTTACAATAGACTTTTTTGATGCAAGGAAAATTTACTAAAAATTTGAAGTCAATAGCTTAAAAAATAAAGGAGAAGATAGATTTTTGGTGAGCTTATCAAAATTCAGAGAAAATCAGCCTAGAAAAATTTTGGTTTCATACTTTGTATCTGATTTTATTTTTAAAAAATTGGTTATATCTCAAAATTAAATTAATTATTTTCTTGTTATATAAAAAGTATCTTACATTAAGCTTTCAATTAAGAGCCAATGTTAATATTTGTAAAATGTTGGACCCCCATGCCCTTAATAATATGTGATTGTTTTAACTTTAAGCAAGATATTTTTTTAATGAAAAACATAAATAAGGACCTAATTGTTTAAAGTTTGAAATTTAATTTCAAAAATTATTTGTGTCTAAAAAAAGTAAAAAAAAAACACAAAGAAATACAGAATTGTTGATTTTTAAATGAAAACTTTAAAAAGCGTCTAGGTATACTGTGCAGTAGGTAAAGTCTTTGTTACAATATACTTTAAAGAAAAGGTGGCTTATAAGCCCTTAATTTTAAGATGTTAATAAGGCCAAAGAGGGCAGGGTTTGAGCTATGTTCACAAGCCTTAAAACTATTGAAAAATATTGTTTTTAAATAAATTTTAATTGTTTTTAACAAATGCTACAACAGTTACTTATAACTTTATTTTATACTGGGTAATTCAGGTTAGTTTTTTTTTAAATAATTTGGCCCCATTTGTACATGCATAAACTTAAAAGTTATTTGAAAAACTCAGGCTTAGACTAATTTAGCTTTTCAAACTCAAGCTAGTTAAAAGTTTTCAGCCTATTCTTTTTTAGAAGTACATGGTTCTCACTACACTGGATTTCACACAAATTTGTAAAAAAAAATATCGGATGTTTTAAGATGAACTTGTAAAGTCGAATAAATTTATCTTTGTTTTTTGCCTAATTCTGGACCAACTTTACATATCAACACACTATCAATCATAGTTTACCGAAAACTTAGTTCCAACAAAAAAAATTATAAATAGAGTATACTAAACTTGCTTAAAGGCTTGCAATTCAATGTTTTGTTAGGGAATGTAAAAATAAGTTTTTATAATTTTTATCTTATCAAAAGTTTAATTTAAAATTGCACAAAACAAAAATGAACATATTTTTTATGTTTTTGTTTATCTGAAATAATTTTATTCAACATAATTCTGTATTTGACTTTTAAGAGCGTTAATACTATAAAGCAGCAATTTATTGTCAGTAAACTTATTTTTCACAAAAATAGTTGGATTTACCATATTGTTTTTGTTGAAAAAGTTGAAATTAGATTATTTTTTTCAATTTTTGTGTAATTTTGAATAAAAAGTTTGTTTATACATTCATGGTGTTGTTATTTAAAAAAAAGCATATATTGAGTTAAGTTAAGGTAGTTTAATCGATTCAGTTGGACTCAGACAATTTTTTGTTCACTCAGACTATTTTTTGCGTGAAGTGTGGCAACCTTGTTTATACAAAAATCTACCCGAACTGCCTAGAGTTAATCGTCTGTACAAAAATATAGTTAAATCAAGTATGTTATAATTCTAATGAAATGTCAACTAATGTCGGGAAGAATACTGAACATTGTATTTTTAAGTTTGTCGATAAAATAAATTGATATTTAAAAAGAGTTTTTGAATAAAGTTCTTATACTTTTTTTGTTATGAGAAAAATATGTTATCATTATCTTGCTTTTATGCACAGTAATTTTAATATATATTTTGTTTTACAGTTTATTGTTTTGTTAATAATGAACTGTATAATAAAATATATAACTAATCTTCTTAAGTCAAGAACTTTTTATTGTTTGATTTAAAGCAAACTACAATATTACAATAATTTTTAAGGTGAGACAAAATAGTTTTGATGCCATAATATATTTTAGGTAGCATATATTGTAGTTCCTTTTATTAATTAAAAATGTTTAAAATATTAGTTGGAATTTGATTTTCTAAGAATAGATCCAAACAATAAAAGTTGTTTGGAACACTGTGTTACCAAACTTGAAAAATACTTAGTTGAACCTAACAATATTTCTCAGTGATATTTATTCATAGTGCAGAAAAACATCTTAAGTTTTAATAAATTAAGTTCTTTTAAGACTCTTTTACTTTTTAAATATAATAACAAACTTCTAATGTACCATGTTTTAAATAAAAGTTTAATCCCATTTAAAAGTAGTTAAATAATTTTGTTTCACATTAAAACTTAACGGAATAAAATAATTAAATTATTTACTTGTTCATTTACTTAAAATTGCAAGTGTATTGAAGATAATACAATAAAGTATTATTTGCAGATTAAATAAAGTACTAATGGCTTACCAGTACATAGTTACTGCCCAGAAACCTACAGCTGTTTCATTTTCTGTGAAAGGTAAAAATGTTTGCTGGTGTTTAAATGTTTATTTTTAATCATGATGTTAACGATTTTTAAAATAAAACTTGTGAAGTAAATTTATGATTTGAAATAAACTAATTTACAGTAAATCATTAAATATTTTATTTAATTTTTATTATTATTCTATATTTTTAATTAAATGTATAATTGATTAATGGTTTATTTGTTTTTTCTATATAAATAAAAAATTTGTTTAAGTTTTATACACCATACTTGAAATACTTATAAACAAAGTTTAAAAGAATTAAATTAATTATGGTTTTAATTATAATTTTTTTCTAAGGGTTTAATATTTTTTTAATTAATATGAATTCTAAATATTAACTAATCTTTACTAATTTCAAATGAACAAAACTTTGATAACTTAAAATTTTATTTAATTTGAAATAAATCAAAGTCATAGGGAGGAAGCTCTGCATTTAATTCAGAATTTTTTTATTTTGCAGATCTTAAATGAGTTACCACTTGCTTTTTATGACTTATGATAAAATAAACCAATTATTATTAAAAATTTGACAACAGTTAAATATATTTTTTAAGGAAGGCTCAGACTGAAAAAATTGTACTACTATTGTTTTATAAAATATAACTTGTTGTAAAACTTTTTAGCAACTGGTCTCAATTTTTCTCAGTCTTATCTCTAAAAACAGTAATTAAAATATAGGACACATCTGTTTTTTTATTATCTTAAAAATAATAAGAACATTTCTTGAAATTTAAGTCTTTTACAAATTTTAGACAGTTTCATAGATAATTATGTATTTGATTTACTTTTTTCAGAAACTCTGTCTAAAACTGATTATTTCATATAACCATGTATATTTTTTTAATTATATATCATAAAAAATAGATTATAGTTCATATTTAAAATTTTTTAACATAAAACAATGAATTTCTTTAAATAAATGTTTAATCATGTTGATCTTACGTCTCATCATGTTTTTAGAACAAAATTTTGTTTAAGATTGCCTTTTGAGTAACTAAAATTATAATAGGTTCCTTTTTTTTTTAATTCTTTCAAAAAAAAGCTTTGAAATATTGATGGACATAGCAAAAAACCTAAACAAACTTAAATTCAAGGCACTATTAAGGCTGGAACTTTTTTTTTTATATGTTGATATATTTATTAAGATCTTTAACTTGACTAACAGTTGCTTTTTACCACTTTTTCTGATCAAAATAAGTTTTTGAGATAAGTTGAGACACAATCTGAGAGGTTTAATAGGTTCTTTATGAAGGAGCAAAATAAAAAAGGCAAATAGACTATTTCATGAAAATTATTTTTACAGTTTCTAAGCAATATATCTCAAACTTTATCTTCAGTATAATCTTAACTTAATAAAAAATCAACTGTTTTAAAGCAATTTTAAAAATTCTGTGAATTTTCTAAAATAGAAATATAGTTCCCAATTTTTTTTTAAAGTTCTTAGCGTAGGTTGTTTTCTTAAAGTGCATGGAACATAACCGAAAATTTGAGGTAAATAACTTAAAAATAAAGAAAGTAAAGTTAATAATTATTTTTTAAAAATTTAAGAAAATGACAGTGAAAGAGGAGTGGTCTATGTATTATAATTAAAAAAAAATTAAAAAAAAAAAACTTATAGTTTATACTCTAAGCTTTTATTTAAAATTTAATTTAAATTTTGTAAAATAAAACCTTAACTTTCCTATGCCCTTAGTAAAAAGTATGTAATTTAATTTTTAAACAAGTTTGAAATTTTTGAGTTGCATTTTTTTGTTTAAAATTATTTTATTAACATTAGAAGACTTAAATTTAGTGTAAATATTATATGCTTTTACTTTGAAATAAACTTTAAAATCAAGTTGATAATCTACTTAGAGGAGATTCAGAATAGGTATGTGTTTGTATTTTTTAAAACAAATAAATTACATAACAACATAGTTTTTCTTTTGGTCCCTGTAAAAACTATGTACAACTGTTTGTTTTGAAAGAAATTCATCATATATTTTTTTTCATACGTATAAATTTTCAAAACAAGTTATGAAATTTGAAGCTCAAAGTTTTAATATTCAGTTTTTCATTTTAAATATGTCATAATTGTATCCTGAATTATACATATGTCCTTTTCAGGTAACTTCACCAGTAAAGATGACTTGAACTTGCTTGTGGCAAAAAACAACCGAATAGGAATTTACACAATTTGCCAAGAGGGCTTGAGAGCTGTCAGGGACATAAACATATTCGGAAAGATTGCTTACATGAATCTTTTCAAACCATCAAAAGTATGAGCAAATTATAATTTTTCTTTATGCTTTTTAAAATGCTAAAAAATAATAGCCATGATATATGTTGATTTAAAGCTTTATGTACCAAAGATGGATTAATTTATTCTGTTAATATTTTTAATACATATTGATATAACTTAAAATGTTGAATCCTCACTTTATAAGTTTGATATTGATACAGAACTCAAAGATTGACTACTTATTTTTTCTCACTGATCACTATGAGGCCAGTGTGATCTACTGCAAACCTACCAGCGACGGAGGATTCGACATACACACCAAAGCCCATGGAAACTTGAGTGTTAGTTCATTGTTTGTTATGGTTACATATTTCTTTTTCCAATTAAGTATCATTTGTGATATTTAAAGGTTTTTGAATATTTGTTAGTGGATAAATATTAAAGTTAAAAATGCTTAAATTATTTAAACTCATTAGAAATTTATATGAGAAATTTTTTTTGAAAAGCGGAACAAAAAATCAAATTGCTTGAACTAAAATTGTTATATAGTTTTATTAGTAAGTGCTATTTACTTATTAAAAGAAGCTTGAACTTCTTTTGAAGTATTTAAAAAAGTTAATATTGTATAACTAGGATTCAGTGGGCCGCCCACCTGATTCAGGAATCATCGGGATGTTTGACGTTGAAAATAACATGATTGGATTGCGTTTGTTCGAGGGAGTTTTCAAGGTTTGTAGTAAAGTTTATGTTTACAACTATATAATAAGTATTTGTTGAGTTTGAATTTTTGGTGTGATTTCGTTTTTTGTTGGAACAAAATGTTAAGAAAAACTATAAGGAAAACATGTTATTTTTTGATGCTCAATTTAAATAAGCAACATGCTTTTTTTATAACACTTTTTCTAATCTGTAGTGTTAAAAAGTCATGTAAAGGTTTTCACATGAATTTTTTATTGAAAGTTTTATATGTTTTCTAGTGTACAATTCTTAACTACTGACATAAAAATCTACTAAAATGAGAGTATTGCGTTTAAGTATTCAACACAATATAGATTTTATTTTAATAATAAAGGATAAAAAACCAAACCCCTTTAACTGTTTTTTTTTTTTTTCAATGATCAGTTCATGCACTATGATGCCGAGGTGACGGAACTATCCCCGTTCAACGTGAAAACAGAACAACTTGGAATCATCGACGCGCAATTCCTGAAAGGCTGCAACACAAACCCTCAAGTTGCAATGATATACCAAGTAGTTGTTTTTTCAAATTTTTTGAATAAGTTGGTTTCTAAAGTTTTACATCAATGTTTTTTTGTTAACTTCTAAAGTCAAGTCTAAATATTTCCTTTGAAAACTTAACTATGTAAAGTTATTGTTTTTTTAGATTATTTGTTTACTCTTTATAATGTTTTTTGTAGTTTTGTTTGCGTATTTTAATATGTTACATTTAATTTCATAAAATGATATTTTTACAAGTTTTTGAAACAAAATGTAGCTAAATCACCACTAGATCTACAAACAAAAAATTGTTTTATGAAAATTTTAATATACGCCCCTTACTGATTACATGACAATTCAAATTCGGACAATTCCAATTCCGACGATTCAAATTCTTTAAAAAAAATTTAAAACAGTATATCTCAAAAAGTTTTATAAATTTGAAAAAATAAAAAACACATATGTAGATCTTAAAAAAATATACAAGCCACTTTTTGTATTTTGCAGTACCTTAATTATTTTTAAGTTATTTTAAAATTACTAAAAAGTAACTATGTTTTGTACTTTATTTAAGCCATATCTCAAAAAATATTCAATATTTTGCAAAATGAAAAATAAACTGCTTTTAGATATTAATAGGACCTACATATAATTTTTTTATTTTTGACAAATATATATTGCTTTTTTAGTTGTAACCCTTTCAAGTTTTTTTTAAGAATTTGAATTGTCCGAATTAAAAAGTCGTTAACCCCCCATTACTAGATCTTCAAACTTGCATTTTAAAGGATTTTTGATCCAGGTTGTAAAACCTTTTCTATTTTTTTTTGTCACACCAGCCACACAAACAGAACACGGTGGGCCGACACATCACGGTGTCCAAGCTGGACGTGAGAAGCCGGGAAATCGTCAAGACGACCTGGGAGCTTCAGAACATAGACCCGGATGCGAGCGTTCTCATTACAAGTGCGAGTTTTATAATGCTTCTGTAAAAAGTTGCTTTAAAATATAGTATGTTAAACATTAGTGTTAATACAAAGTGTTTTCATTATAACCAACACTGTAAGTTTATGATGGCTTGAAACTCAAACAGAAACAGTTTCCTAAATAGAGAAAAGCTATTTTTCTATTAATCATAAAGTTTTTTTTTTCTCAGATTAGCTTTTCAATAGTGTGAAAATACTTGATTAAACTTTTTTTTACCTTTAATTGTAACAGTTTTTTGTACAACTAAACCAAAATTATGAAAAATGACAAAGCCACTTTTTTTTAAATATACATTGCAATAGAGATAGTTATATAATTGTATGTTAATAGATAAAATATAGTAACTTTGTATTTATTATTTAATTATCACACAGTGCCACAACCAGCTTACGGCCTGATAGTTATTGGACAACAGACAGTCATCTACGTCAATGAGAGGAACAGTGCCAATAACGACTTCATATCAGCTCAGATACCCAATACCACGGTGGTTATATTTTTTTATATAGAAAAGTGTAAATAATATTATAATGTAAATAAATAGTTTATATCAATTCCCAATACAACGGTAGTTTTTTGGCTGAAAAAACTTTGTTTAAGTAGTAGAGTTCTATTTAGTTTTGATTTTAGAAATTTTATGTAAGTAAGTTGCAAAACAATACCTTTTATTGTTTGCAACTTGTAAATAAAAACTTGTATATAAATATATATTATTATAGTGTCAACAACGAGTTCAAATCCGCTCCAATGCTCAATTCCGTGTATATATATATACATATTAAAGGTTTTATAAAAAGTTCTGATCGATAGTGCTCGACAAATTAAATTGGAGCTAAATATTTATCTAATTATATAAAAACTATAACTTTAACAGCTGTTTCACACATTGAAATGTAAAATTTCATGTGATCGTCAGTAACCATTGCTACGTCACAATTATTATAAAAAATTTTAAAATCGAAATTTCTGTTCACTACTATAATAAACTGTAACTTACATCACATGAAATTTTACATTTCAATGTGTGAAACAGCTGTTTAAATTATAGTTTTTATATAATTAGATAAATATATATATACATATATCCATGAAAATAATTTTGTTTAAGTAGTAAGAGTTTTGCCTAGTTATAATTTTAGAAGCTTGCTATCACTTAGAACAGGGGTCTGCAAACTGCGACCCGCGGACCAAATTCGGCCTTCAAAGTCAAAATCTGCGTCCTGCAAACTCCTTTTCAGCCAAAATATACATTTCTTATATAAAATACCATTACAGTTAGGCTCTTTGTTCAATAAATACTCTTAACTAGTGCTCTACTTTTCCTAGTGTATCATATTTTTAATCTAAAACAATATTTTTCTACTATTTATTAGAACTTAATTTAAATAAACGCGGCCCTTTAAGATTTTTTTCTAAATTATGCGGCCCGCGATCAATTTTTCCTAGGAAAATTGGCCCGCGAGCTACAAAAGGCTGCCGATCCCTGACTTAAAAAATTGCTAAATATCAACGTCATTTTGCTGTCCATCGATTAACATGGTCTTATATGTATAATTTTTTTCTGATAGTGAAAATTAAGTTCTACAAAATAAGATCATCTTTTAAAAAAAATATCGACTCCCTATGGCCTTAATTACAAATGTTTAAATGTACCGGATTAAACTCTTTATTAAGTTTTAGATTTTTGTTGAGTTTTAAGTCCTTAATCATTAGTCAGTAGTTGTTTTAACTAATAATTAACTTTTCTTGTTGTACATTGACATTGATATATATGCTTTATATGATAGTTAAATTAAAACAAAAACTAGTCTGACCATGTCATAATGATGATGTCACGTTTAATTGTACGTTGTAGCAGTAATATATAGTAATATTTTATTTATAGATTCAATACACTTTCATTTAATACTAATACAATGCATTTTTAAATTGAAAAAGCATATAAATTAGCTTTACTATTAATTTTTTGAAGTTCCTTAAAAATATTGTTTTAATATATGTGTTCATACGTTTTTCTTATGTGTAGAGTCTTCCTTTCTTATAAAATAATATTTATTAAACAATTACAAATAGTTTTATTTAAATAATTTACTAAACAAAATGCCTACTTAAAGCTTACTTTTTACGCATTTTATTAATTCTTAAGGTAATTGTCAATATGTAGGTTTATATTTAATAATTTTTTCATTAACTTTTGTTCATTTCTAAACAGAAATTGTAGTTAATATTAAAATATTTAGATTTCTATCAATTTAATTTATTCTTTAACATATTTTGGGTTTTGTGAAATTAGGTTCGTTAGAGAACCTTGATTTTAAGATATTAAGTATATGTTGTTAATGAAGTGTAGTCAATAAAATTTAAAATAAGTTTATCTGGTGCATAATTACATGTAGTGTATAAACTTTTTTTAACCTAATTATACATGTTTTAATTTAAGTTTATGTACAATACATACTTATAATGACTTCGTTCAAGCCAAATTAAAAATTTTACATAATTTTTGTTTAATAAAAGTTTTGTAAAACTTTCAATTTATTCACACCATTTATTTTATGATCTCTTCCGTCTATTATTTTAACAGTTTTTATCCAATTCCTACCAAAGCGTTAAACTGACATAATTTAATTAATCCAAAATAATTTCTATTAATAATTTTTTTAAATATTTTAGTCTTTTTATTTTTATCCTATGCAAGAATTTTAGATACTGTTTAAGTTATTAAAAAAGCTTAATTTCTGTAACAGCACCCGATAACCTGCTGGGAGCCGATTGACGAAGATTACTCCCGCATACTGCTGGGCAACTTGGACGGGGACCTGATGATGCTCGTTCTCAAGTTCGGTGATTCCCCTAACGTGGAACCAGGTGCGAGGAGACCGGTGCTGAGCTTAAACATTCACCACCTCGGCAAAGTGCGATTTGTTATTTTATACTCAAGTTAATGGCTCACGTTGTACGTGTTAAGTAATGTGAATTTTTCATTCACGTTATTTTATTATTTTTAATTTGGTTTGAAAAATCTAAAATTTTTATAATACAAGGGTTTCGATTAGTGACACCAGTACTATTATAACTTACTTTTTTGTGGTTTTTCAATGTTTTTTCTGAGTAAGCACAATAAAATTTGAAACATTAATTCAAAACAACAGACTTCAATTCCGGAGTCCATCACCTATTTAGATAACTCGTTCGTGTACATTGGATCAAAATTCAGCGATTCCCAACTCATCAAATTGAATGAAGGTGGGTGGAAAATTTTGATAAAAAATATATGTTTTGATATTTTTACTTTATATCATGCTTAGATAAACTGTTAACAATTTATTGAAAATAAATAAAAGGTGATAATAAAATATTTTTTATAAATTTTAGCACATACGCACTTAAATTTATTTCTTGTACTTAATGCCTTTAAACCTTTTGTCCGTGCAAATGAAAAATCAAATATTACTATATAAGTAACAATCATTTACTAAAAAAAAGATTCTTCACGATAAATTTTTAAACAAATTTTAACAGTTGAAGTTTTTTAGATAGCTTGTATGCAGTAAAACTTTATGTGCATGTTTTTGAACAATTAACAAGAAAGATGTTCAATAAAACCACTACTAAAAAAAATTAATTTAAGTATATAAATTATTTTAAAAAACCTAATAAATATTTGTAAACATGATTAAGGTAAATTAATTGTTATTTTATGTAAATGATAGAATATATATTTAGTTCATATTTTTTAAACGCGACGCATATTACAAAGCAGTCTTACACATGTAACTTTTGTGTCATCTGTATGACTAAACTTTATACTTAGTGTCAAGTTTACCAAAAGTTTGCTATTATTAATATAGTATATAAGTAAATTATATTATATTATATTGTATAAGTTTTTTAATAAGCAAAAGTCAAGGTCTACTCAAATTGAATTTTGTTTTAAATAATTCAGGTACTACTTTTTTATACTTAAACAAACTCAAGAACTATTTCACAATAACATGTTTGTAACTTATGAATCAGTAAAAAAAAAATTAGCACTTAAAATAAATCTAACAGGCAATTCTTAAACTTTGGTTTTTCTAAAAAAGCTTTAAGTGTTATAGTTTTATAAATTGAATTGTCTAATAACATTTATCCTGAAACAAGCTTGCATAAAATTTTGTTCAATGTTTTAATGCCCAGCAATGTACATGTTACATATAATATTACAATATTGAATTTTGTAACAGACGATATACAAAACAATTAAACTAATAATCGGAACAATCACACAAATTTTCAGAGGGCGGAAACGGTGACGGTCCGCAGACGATCGAAGTTCTCGAGTCGTACGAGAACGTGGGACCGGTGGCGGACATGTGCGTGGTGGACTTGGACCAGCAGGGACAGTCGCAGCTGGTGACGTGCAGCGGGGCGTACAGGGACGGAAGCATCCGCGTCATCAGGAACGGGATCGGAATTCAGGAGCACGCCTCCTTCGACATGAGCGTCAACGGTTGGTTGTGACAATCAATTTGATGTGGTGTGAAATAGTTGAGAAATGTTTCAATTGATTCTGAATAAGCTATTTAGTATTATAAAATAAATGGAAACTTTTGGTGTTAGCTTCAATGATTGGTCGTGAATTATAACGGGTAGAATGATAACTTATTTGTTGTTGTGTTAAAAAAACTTATAACATTTATTGAATGCGTTTTACCTATACATCATTTGAAATTAGAATAAGGTTTTTTAAACAAGTTTTTGATATGAAATGTTAAACTTAAACATAATTCCTTTTCGGGTTAGGCTTTGAAGACTAAATATATAAAGATAAAGAGCTAGGTGTTAACAATTAAAGTTAGCAGTAAGGTAAAAAAGTTGAGGGTTTAATAATCATAATTAGTAGCCGAGCATTGATTTTTAGAGTGTACGAGTGACAGTTGAGCATCAGATAACAACAAGATTATTATTTCTGGTTTAAATGTTGTAAAACTAACATTTTATTAAACCCTTTAATCTACCAGCCTTATAAGGTGGATAAACTTGTACATTATACAGACTCGATGTTAAAATAAAAACTTTTTGCAAATAATAAAATAAGAGCTTGCAAATAAAAACAAATACTTCCAAACTAACATATTGATGAAACAAACCTATATTAGGCATGTGGTCGTTGAGATTTTATGTGTTAAGTGAAAACAAATTTAATTGTCAATAAAAACGCAGGCATGTGGTCGTTGCGATTGGGGTGGGGCCTGGTGCAAACGGAAGCGGACAGGCAGAGGAAGGACTCGCTGGTGGTGAGCGGGATCGACCACTGCAGGATAATAAAGTTTTACGGGGAGGAGGCGGAAGAAGTGAACGTGGAGGGATTCGAAACTGAAGCGAGGTGCCTGTACGCATCCAATGTCGTGCATGATCAGATATTGCAGGTTTGAAGTTTGTAAATAATGAAAATTTTTGGTTGTTTAAATGATTGTAAGCTTTCAATGGCCTTTATAATACAGTTTTGAAGGTTGTTTTAATTCGTAAAAAACATTGAAAAGAATTGATTGATTGTTTGAAAAATGTTTACAAAATGTTAATTTGTTTTAAGTAAAACTTTTTAAATGCTCATTTATAATAACATCACAAGTTCTTATAAAAAATTAACTAATATCTACAATCAGTACTTAAAATAAATATGATGTGTTGACACACCTTAACTTTATTTTTCATAATTTTAAATAATCAGGTCACTTCAAAAGAAGTCCGGCTGCTTACGGTAGATAACGGAAAGGGCGACTCAAACCCGGTCATTTGGACCCCGGATAAGGGCAGTCATATCACCATGGCAACCAGCAACAACTTTCAGTTGCTAGTGGCAACCATCGACCCCAGCAAAGAGGAATTTAATCAGCTGTTCTACTTCAACATCGCAAACAGTTAGTTTTGGGATCTTATTTTACACTAGTACTTTTTATGATGTTTTCGAAAATAGTATACAGTTTTTGTAAAGTATGAACAAATTAATAAGATTTATATTTTCACAGGAGACCTGATAAAGGAAGGGGAGAAGAATTTTAAGAACAACATCGCTTGCTTGAGTATTGATCCCATTTCATCACAGGAAAAAGATACGGATGCCGAAAATGTTTGTTTTTTAGTTTACGAAATATTTTCAGAGACAACTAAACACTTTTTTACAAAAAACAAATAAATTAAATTAAGTCTCAACTAACTTATGCTTGTATGCGACGTTTAACGGTTAATTATACCGATTAGTTTTATAAGACTATACAATCATAGATAGAAATGTTTATATAAAGTCCATTTTAAGTGACAACTCGTCATGAAATAATCTTGATTTTGAACTTTAAAGATTTTAACAACATACTCAACATTTTAACAGATGGAAACGGACAGTCAGGTGAACGAGAGAGCTTCTCTGTGTTCGGTCGGGTTATGGCGGGAAATGTCGATCAACATGCTGAGCATCCCTCACTTGCAACTACTGTACACTGATACGCTTTCTGAACGTTTGTTTTGTTTGATTTGGCTTAATTATGTTTTATATAAAATTTTTTCAATTTTTAATGCTTGTCCTTCCAGCAGTTATATGTACTTTTACTGAAAATTCATCTGTGCTTTGAGAACGGTGCATCTGTGCATAGCAATATATTGTCTAACTATAAATTCAAATACGTATAAATTGAGTAGTTAAATTTATAGTCAATAACGTGAGCATATTCTTTCAAAAGACTCCATGTTTAAGTGTTTGTATTATCACGTGTACTTCTATTTTGTTTTTTTATATTTCAGATTACCAACCTCGATCTGTCGTCTTGGTCAATTTTGAAGGCATCAACTACTGCCTGGTCACAATCGGAAACGGTCACCTGTTTTACTACAAAATCGACTGTAAAACAGGTCAGTTTGCTGTGCAGTGTTTAAAATTAAATACTGGTTTGCATAAGTTCATTTTTCAAAGAATGAATTCATACTTTAATGTTTACGAAATAAGTTTTGATTTAATAAAATTGTTGTATTTATGACTCAAAATGATCTCAATTTAAAATTAAGTTATTTTGAAAAAAGGTAAATTATAATATAAGTATCACAACAATAATTTCTGAATAGTAATTTAAAATAACCTTAAACTAACTAAAGTTTTATTTTAAGTTTTGGAAGATCAAAAAACTAAATAACCAATTATGATAATGAGAAATATTTGAAATTATTGAAAACTAACTAACATGAAATTATTCTAAGTTCTGCACACTAATTCAAAGTTACAAGTTAATTTTAAATCCACAAGTCAAATTGCTCGCGATCATTTTAAACTAATTTTCATTTAAATACTTAAATGTAAAAAATCAAAAAAAAAAAAAACGGTATAACTATAAAACTATAAAACAATGTGCATACATATATGTCCTACAACACTCTATATACTTTAAAATATAATTTTGATTATAAACAATTTAAAATCATTCACCCTCCACTCAGGCGAGATGACGGACAAGAAGAAGATCCACCTGACCAACAATCCCCCCAAACTGAAACTTTTCAGGTCGAAGGAAGGAGCGTGCTCGGTGTTCTCGTGCAGCGACCGACCCTCGGTGGTGTACAGCAGCAACAAGAAGCTGGTGATCAGCTCGGTCAACATGAAGAAGGTCACCCACATGTGCGTGCTCGATTCCACAGGCTACCCCGAGAGGTATTTGTTTGGTATGAAAATAATAACAATAACTTATATTAAGTTGCTTGAAGCAAAAGTTTCATACATTAAACTTTTGTTATTTTAAAAATTTTAAATGCTGCGTGCTCGATTCAACTGGGCACCCAGAAAGGTGATTATTTGAATGGTGTAAAGTTACTAGTTTTACCGATCGACCGATTAGAATTGTTTTTTATGTTTATGCAGACCTGGGTATTAACTGACTTAATGCGTTATAACAATATCGACGACGGTTACTTAAATGTTTAAAATTGATTCAGCTAAATAATATAATATAATAAAAATACATTTGAATTTATTATTTCAATATATCCGAGAGGTTTGTTTGTTTGGTTTATAATTACCAGTATCATTTCAGTCAAATAATTCAGTCTAAGTATGAACAATAATATCTCTCAACTTGAATAGACACTAAAGATAACTTTTAGTATTTTTTTTTGAATCTTTTTAAAGCATTTTATTTTTGAATGCATTTTTAGTAACATATTTAATATATATAATAACTAAAGTTTATTTTTAAGCGGGGAAGCCCTCCTGACAGAACGTTGTATTTTATTTTAAATATAGTTAAATTAAATCTTGGGAGATAAAACTAATAATGTTAATGTACTGTATTTTTATCCTTGGTTGTGTGGCTTTTGATTTTTTTGAACTAAGATTGTTTTTATTTTCGTATTAGTTGTCTCAATGGTTTATAGAAATGTTGACTGCTGCTAACTTAAAAAAAGTATGTAGACATACTTAACTTATTGTATAACATTAATTCTTGATTTGTGTACTATAACTTGTTGGTGTTTTAATATAAAAAATAAATAAATTTAAACTTTACAGTTAACTCTAACCCAATTGTTCGGTTACTTTTAAATAACTCACTTCAAGACCAGCTTTTTTATAATAATAATTTTGTTATTTCAGTTTGGCGATAGCAAGCGACAAAGTGGTGACGATCGGCAAAATAGACGCGATTCAGAAACTGCACATTCGCACTGTTAAGTTGGGAGAATGTCCCAGGAGAATCTGCTATCAGGTATAATATTTTGTTGTTTTGATAACTACTTTTTGTAGTATTTAATTGTCCTAATGATTTATTTTATTGTAAAACAACGTTTTTTCTATGATTGTTGTTTTATTCACTCACAAAACCGTTATAAAACGAAATATACATTTTTAACATTTTGATTATTCAGTACACTTGAAAGCAACTAAAATATTAAGATATATATTTTTTACAGAAAGAAACACAGTCGTTCGCAGTGGGAACCATCAGGCACGAATACGTAGATGACAAATTGCAGCTGATACCTAATAAAAAGTGTGCTAGCACCACTGTGAGTTGTATACATACAACGATAAATAAACAGATAAACGCATACATATATAGCAAGGATATGTCTTGTTTTTATTTACTTTTATGAGTTTTAAGCTTGCTAAACATGGTTGTTTAAACAAAAAAAATATGTACTATTTGCTGACTTTATAAGCCCATGTGAATATTTTTTGTTAAAACCAACTTAGATTTGCGTTTAATTAAAAACGCAACATCATTTAGTAACTACAACAATAGCACTTAAATTCCTTACTTTAAAGGCAACAAGAGTATGGAAGGATCGGAACAACGCGAGTAAATCTACTTACAACTACGCCGGTGAAATGATATCCATCAGCAGTCTGATTATTTTGAACGCCGCCACGTTTGAAGGTTTGATTTAAATTTACACAAACAATTTGTTTTACCAAAAAAATTACTTAACAATAATTATACATACTGCAAGCTAATTAATTTTAGATTGTTTTTTTCTGTACAAACTAGGTTATTAGGTTAGTTTTTAATATATATATTTTTAATCTTTGTATAGCCTTATTGTCTCACGAGTAAACACAAAGATACTTATATAAATCAGCAATAACAATAAAAAAGAGGCAGACTAGACATCTACAGTTCAAAAATGTTTTTATCTTTCAAAAGATCCTGTGTTTAAATTTTGCAAAAAAACAACCAACTAAGTTATGAAAATGGTACTTCAATGAACGTTGTATATAATTTTTACTTGAATATTCCAAACAGTGATGTACTCATACGAGTATGCAAGTATTAAATAAAATTACTTTTAACTAAACAGTATTATATTGATCAAAAAAGATTAACTTGACATCTAAGGTTAATAGTAGTTAAAAGTATTATATTTTTTTATAGTCTGTATGAATTTGTAAACAGCTTTATAACTTTCCAAACAGTGATGTACTCATACGAGCTGGCGCAGTACGAGGAAGTGTTGTCGGTGATGTCGATGAAGGTTGGCGACGAGGTTTTGTACGTGTGCGGCACTGCCTACGTGCTTGAAAACGAGAGTGAACCCAAGCAGGGACGGATACTGCTGTTCAAATACGACCAAGATACTAGTTTGTTCGAATGTTGTTATGCATAGTGTTTTAAAATAAATAATATGCTTTTAGATTAATGCTTGATAATAATAAACCAAACTTGTCTTGAAGAACTTAATTATATTGTTAGTCAAAGTATTTTGCTACAAACAAACTATAAATAATTTAAAGCAAATTAAATTTCAGTTGAATTTACACTTTTAACTCATTAGGTCGATAAAAATTTAACGTTTACAAGATTCACATTAAACTAGATTGTTTTTATACTGTTGATTTAAATAAATGTTGAATAATGGTATACTTAATTGGATTTTTGCATTAACTTACTTTTTATACGCAGTTTTGAAAAGTCTGAACTCTAATTTTTAAAATCTATTTAGATTTTATTTTAGAACTTGCTGAAACTTGTAATTTTTTTACAAATATTAACAAAAGTATTTTAAACAGACAATTTGAATTTGTTTTCGGAAACTCTGGTTAAAGGTGCGGTTTATTCGGTTGGTAATTTGAAGGGCAACCTTGTGGCTGCAATCAATAATCAGGTATGTTTTATGTAAACTTTTTGATATCATTTTAGCATACTATTACAGACAACACAACGTTTTGCTCTTGTGTAAAATTATAAAAGATCATCAGTTGTTAAAATAATTCTTATTCAAGTAGAATCACATTGTTAAAAAGAGTCAATAAAAAAGTATTTCCAGCTCCTAGGTATATTTTTTTTAAAGTACTTCCAAAAGAGAATTTTTTATGTGCATTAAGTTTTATAATGGAGGCTACAACTAAATACTTTTAATAAATGTCCCCTTAAAAACTATATTATTTCTACCACCAACAAGTAGTCTTTTTGAAAAGTATTTGAAAATAAATCGAACAAATTATCTGCTTAGAAGCTTGAAATAATCGTAATCTAACCAAAACTTCACAGGTATTTAAAATAGTTTTCAAAATCAGACAAGAAATTAAATAATGTAATTAAGCAAGCTAGTTCAAACAAGCTGAAGTGTAATTTTATAAGTTGTCTATTGCAAAACAATTCTATTTTTACTTAAAACCATATCATTTTCGTCAAAAAAGTTAAAAAAAATTATTCACAAAAAAAAAGGTTCGACAAGTTTTTTATATATATATATTTAAGTTACAACCAAACAAACAATATCAAACAGGTATCAGTGTACAAGTTGAATATGGAGAGCGAGTGCAAGCTGGTACAGGAAACTACCAAGTACGGCAACGTGATAATAGTGCACATGAAGGTGTACGAGGACAAGATACTGATCGCCGACCTGATGAGGAGCATGTCCGTGTACAAGTACAAGGAAAAAGAAGGCCTTCTCGAAGAAGTTTGAAACTTGTACATTGTGATGTTTTTTTTGATTCTGATGTTTTAAGTAGTTGTTGTAACTAATTTCTCGATTCAGTATTTAAATTAAATTAATTATTTTTAATTCAGAGATGACAATTAGCAAATAACTAACCAAGTATTTAGTTTTTCAAAATATGTTTGTCTGTTAACTACATTTAGATGAATAAGTTTTGAAGTTCAGGTATTGCTTTTTAAAGAAAGCTAAAAGTTGAGTTAATCTGTTCACGTACAGTTTTTCACTTTTTAAATCAGCTAATTTGCCTTTTTAGTTCTTTTTTAACCTGTGACGTTTCGAACATGAGTCTCATAAAAACACAGTTTCCGTAAATTATAGCTTTTTTGTTTTCCCTAAAATGTTAATTAAAGTAAAAGTTCATAAAGTGTTGTTATGTTAAAGTCTTCAGGACACAGTTCAGTGATAGATTTGTTTCAAGCAACTTTTCTATTAAATTTTGTAAACAGGAGTCGCGAGATTACAACCCGAATTGGATGTCGGCATGCGAAGTCATTGATGCGGAAACTTACATTGGAAGCGAAAATTTCAACAACGTCTTCGTTTGCCAGCGACAAAGGTTTGGTTGGGATGTAAACTTACTTTAAGAGATGATTTTAAATAATTACTTATTTCATGAAAGTTGTCATTTAACAAAAAAAGACAATGTGTTGACTTTAAATTTATCATATAAACAAATTTATTATGAATTAAGTAAGGTTTTTCTATCACAAGGACTCTATTTATAAGACAAAAAAAAATAATTAAATAATATTTAATTTGTATAGCATTTAAAATTAATATAAACAAACCCCAGTGTCAGGGACCAATCAGACAGCAGCAGTTACGCGGCGGAAAGAATGGAAGAAGTGGCCATGTTCAACGTGGGAGACCTGATTAATTGTTTTCAGAGGGGCAGCCTGGTCATGGACTCCGTCGTTGAAACTGAACTCAAAACAAGGGTGGGTAGAAATAAATAGTTTTGTTTATGTATATATAAAAAAAAACAGTGCTTTTTGTATTTTATAGCAAAGTTGTGGGTAATAAAAAAGTCTTGTTTGTATAAGTTAAGAGAAGATCGCTCTAAATTTTATACCACGTTTAATATTTAATAAAATCAAAGTTATTTAAACAAAGAAACTGATATAACTTATTCAAATATTTTACCCTTGCAGAATTGTTTGTATTTAGGTTACTAAATTGTTAACCAAGCAATTGAAAAAAATGAACTTAATTCTCAACAGCACTCGGAGTCGATATTGTTCTACTCACATACTTCTAACATTTTAATACCAAATAATTTACATGCTTTTTAAAATATAATAGAATTTAAAATATAATAGACTAACAAAACTTTTCTTGACCTTTTTTTGTAGCACTCGGAGTCGTTATTATACGGAACGGTGACGGGTTCCATCGGGATGATCCTCCCGATCGAGGAAGAATCTTTCGAATTCCTCTCCAGGATTGAGAGGAAGATGGAGGTTGAGAAGGAGGGAATCGGTGGGTTGAAACACGACAAGTACCGCAGTTTCAGGTTTTAATAATATTCTGTATTTTATAATTATTAAATTAACAGTGTCAAGTTTTATTGTCAAATAGATATGTTAACGACCGTAGTTTCAGGTTTTAATTTGTTTGTTAAGTTTTAAATAATGAAGTATTTTGTTTCTAAAATATTTCTAAAATATGCTGCACATTTTATCAAAAGTTAAACAGATATATTTTTTGTACGCAATATTTTTGTATGCAAAGTTTTATTAACAAATAAATTACAAGAATGAAAATTCTGAAAATAAACATAGAAATTAAAACAAAACTATAAATGTGATTAATATATTTAATTTTTTAAGTTCATTAATTTTCAAATAATGAATAATCTGTAAAAGTGATACATATCTTTATCGTGTGTTAAATTTTTGACAAATAAATTATAACAAAGATAAACCTGAAGGAATGGCATTAAATTTAAAAAAATAAAAGTAACAAAATCAGTCATTTAATTTCACCACAGAACCACCACACTGTGGTTTTTATTCAAAAATTAACACGTTACATTTATACTTTCAGACCCTATTTTAAAATTAACACAGCACATTTATACTTTCAGACCCTATTTTAAAAACGACAGATCGTGCAGAAGGGTGGAGGAGAGCCCGAAGAAGAACGTGATCGACGGAGACCTGATCGAGAGCTTGTTGGATCTGCCCGCCGAGGCCAAAAAGAAGATCGCCAAAGGACTGACTGTAAGAACTGTTGTTGTTTTTATCAGTATCGCTCTTATTACAGTTTTTACTGTAATAAGTATCGTGCAACTTTGCATAGTATCGCCTAGTATTTAATAGAAGACATTTTACAAGTTATTTGTATTAGTAGCTTTTTTTTTGAATATCACAGCGTACTTGAGTGAAATTGCTTTAGATAGTTAAGTTTTATGTATATGTGTATTTTGTTTGAAATGTTTACTAATGTTGATAAATCGACTTTTTTTGATGCTAAAAATATTTTTTTCTACTGTAAAAATACTAATCAACTTTTTTATATGACTTATTTTTCCATAATAGAGCCTAAAAGCCAGGCTGTATTTAAACTACTGTTTGAATAAACACAATATTTTTGTGCATGTATACTCAGTAATTCACATTAAAGCATATAAACACTGTTTTCAGATTAAAGACGGAAATGGCGGGAAAAGAGATGTGACTTTAGAGGAGCTTGTGAAGAAAATAGAAGAACTAAATCGCTTGCATTGAAATATATCTTTAGTTAATATATTATTCTTCATAAGAGCTAAGGTGGTTTCAGTTTAAAGTTTTTGTCTTTTCTAGTTGAGTTGTTGAATTTTTGTAAATTATGTTTTTATCATATAAGCGACAATCATTTACATTTTTATTTAAACTAAGTTATAGTGTCAAAATATATCTAATTAGTTGTTAGATTTAAAAGAAACTGTTCAATAGTAATTCAAACTTTTTTTATAAAAGACCCAACGATCTAAACTATTAACTATTAAAAAAAAATTATATAAATTTACAATTTGTGCTAAAAAATACTCGATACACATTGTTATTATTATGAGTCTTTCTTACAGTACTAAAGTTATTTGAGTTTTTTCTTTGTAAGTTGTTAATAAACTTAAATGTCCGATTCAGTTTTCGATTATTAAAAGTAGCACTTTTTTAATACTTACTTTAATATAATACAAAGAATAATAACAACTTCATTGCAGCTTGAGTTAAAATTAAATAGTTTCACTGAAACTGTAACGCACCTAAAATTGCAGTACTTGAAAGTCTGTAGAAGTTATTTTTAAATTAGTTAGTCAATTTTTTAACTAATTAAACTGATGATTCTGAAACTTGAAACTCAGTTTAACTCCTAGAAGATATAACTAAATTTATCCTTAATTTTGTTAATTTATAATGATTCGAAATTTCCGAAATTACCTATTAAATTTTTAGTTTACATGTGTACTTGAAAAAAAGAAGCAACAATAACAATATAAAAAAATATCAGCCTGAGTCCCCTACACAAATGCATCAAGAATTTTTAAAGCACATAATAAAAATATCTCCTAAATATATTTTTTACATTCCCAACCCACTTAATCTAGTTGCTCTTAAAAACAATGAATTTTGTCTATGCATAATATTATATTTTGCTATAAAACAGCCAAGATAACCCTTAATACATTTCATAATGACAGTTTTATTAGGTGATTTTAGAAAGGCGGTGGCTATTATGAAACTTGGGACTCTTGAATAATTTTAATATTTCACCTTAACTAATAAAGCGGCAAAAATAATAATTGTTTGTAGAACAATAAAAAAGCGCTTTAAGTAGTTGGACCTAGTGCACGGAAAAACCTTACGGTTATTGGGTCGCACACAATTTTGATACCTTTTAACATCTTGTCAAGGATAAATGTAACGTAATAACTAATTCCGGAGATTGTAATAAAGATCAAGAAGAAGTTCTGAAGGATAATTGACGGAAGATTTAGAACTTCTGTTTGGTACATTTTAGTTTGTTTATAAACACTAAGTATTGCATTGACCTTGTACTTAATTATAGTCATGTGGTATTCTTTTTGCTTACTTTCTGTACAAAGTGAAGTAACAGAAATTAAAAAACTTAATTAAACTTAATAGTATAATAATTGTTTTAATGTCAACTATTTTGCTTATGCAAACAAGTTAATCAGATTAGGTTATGAAGTAAGGCAGACCAAACTACTGCCTTGGTAAAATGAAGACTAAAATCATTACACACTTCGAAACTATTTTGTAGAAATAAAATCTTAAAAAAGAAACAGTCTTATATTTAACTGTCAATAATAAAAGCAAAACAGCTGTTAAGAGTTGGTTTTGTTGAATCCAAAAATACGGAAGTTAAATATTTATTACATCAATAGCTCGATGATTTAAAAGTCCTTTGATTTTACATAACTAGTTTGCTTTTAATAAAACATAAATCACTAGTTTACGATATTATGGATAAAAAATATTTTAATAAAAAGTATTTTCAATAACACAAAACTTGAAAACTTTATATTTTAAATTTGATTATTTGTAGAAAGTTATTCTAAACCGTTAAACGTCACTTGACCATATAAAAAAGTTTTTATTTTTGTAGTAAATTTACGTCTTAGACGTTAAATCCTCAAAACCTGGAAACAGTTGATCATTTAGTTAATTAAGATGTTTAAATTAAAGTTTAAACTATTTAGCTACCTACTAACTATTTAGGTTGTATTTATGAGTTTCAATGATTCAAATAACTTTAACTTCAGCATAATCGCGTTTTGTTTTTTTATACTTAATAATTAAGAACTTAAAGCAAGTATAAGAAGATTTTTTTCAATCTACTACTATTTTTGCAGTCTGTACAACTTCTTTTTGTTATTTATTATTTTATGTTTTCAAAGCAATTTACATTGAACATCCAATGAAACGAAACATTGTTTAAAAATCGTGTACATTTGTTTTAAAGCGCATTCTACATTTGATGATTTGTCATTTCTGTACAGACGAAGAACATAAAAACCTGTTAGTATAGCTTTTGAAACTACACAAAGAATGAATACATGTATATTTTAAAATAAAATTTTTAGTTGTAACTAATATTCATGTGCAAAACAAAACTATTTTTATTGACACCACTGAGTGAGCGCACATTAAAAGGCATATAAACTAATCAAAATATTTTATGTATCAATTCAATAATTTGTGTTAAGATCTTTAGATTGTTTATAAAAATTATCTGTTATTAAAACTATTAAAGAAAACGGCCAGGTCTACAAAGCCTAAACCTGTACTTTCGTATGCTGTAAGACAAGCTCAAGTTGGCTCACGAAGTGATATAATCAAACTTTTATGTTAATCATACTGCGCACAAAGTGTTTTTTTTAATTTAGTTTGAGTAAATGCAATGTTTGTCAGCCTGGATTAAATACACAAATTTTTCTGTTTAGTAAAAAGTTTTAAGGGCGTTAAGCTTTTATGTTCGTTTTAGTAAAAAATAACTCTAATTGGTCGTGAGCCAATTTCGTAAACTTTACGGGCTGATTTATTTTTCCTCGACAAACCCAAGCATATCTTGTGTAAGTTTTATATCTTCCGTCGATTGTGCCTAAGAATTTTGAAAACTTTTTTTACAAACACTAGAATATTTGTTGTAAGTTTCAAAAATTTCAGACCAAAGAATAACTATTGCAAGTTTCAAAAATTCTAGGGCCCAGAATATCTATTATAGGTTTTAAATCTTCTGTCAGTTATGCATGAGAGCTTTTTTACTTAATTTTTATTAAAAACCAATTAATGTTTAGTTTAACCTTCAATATTTTCTGATTTACCGCAGTTTTAAATTTAGTTGGACGCATCCATACTAAAATAATAACACTTTTGTTGGATGCACAGGTCATTTTTTTATGTTACATTTTGCCAACCCCTGTCGTAATCCAGGAGTGGGATTTGTTTACATTGTCAATATTATTAGAAATTAATAACATAGAACTGAGTATAAAATTCATATTGGGTATTTACTTTAAAAAAAAGCTATATATTTAGTCGAGTAAGAGTAGCTTCAAAATATTTATAGAACAGATCCAAAAGTATGATGTCTTAAACAATGAAAAAGTGTTTTATCAGTTAAAATTATAAAAAAAATGTTGAAACTAAACATTCATATTTCGTGAAAAAAATAATATTAAACTGTTTACTTAAAGTAAAAAACAACAATGAATAACCTTATATATAAGGTATAGAATTATTTGAAAATTAATAAGACATCTACTATTTTTATTTATTTTACAGTTTGTATTTAACACATTATTATTTTGCAATTTAAGGCTGACATTTCTCTACCTCTGTCGCGCCCAGTTAAATTTGTTACCAGAAGAAACGACATAAACCTAGATTAGTTTTAACTGCGTAGTCTACAAGAAATACATTTTTTTAGTATATAATTTCAAACCATTTAATTAAGTACAGCCCCAGATGTTCAAAAAGATAGTTTTTAAAGCTTGTAGTTTTATGTAACTGCTATAAACATTTTTTTTGTTTATAGTGCTAGCGCATCTGTTTTGATTTTACTAAACAACTTTAACTACATAAAAACTGATACATTTACTTTACGAAACTCCCATCCTACTGTATTCCTATGTATACTATATTCTCACTTCTTTAGAAATAATCTTTAAACGTGCAAAAATGAAAAGTACATTTCTTGTAAATAAATAACATTTATTCAAAGAAAGTAATTCTCAGATATCCTTAAGAAATTCAGAAAATTGCAAGTTTTTATGCTCGACATATTGTCTACAAAAAACCAAACTCTATTAAGAATTGAAGTTTTAATTTACTCAAAATAAAACATGTTATCATTTCTTTTTTTACAAAGTTTCAAATACTTGCACAATAAAATCTTAAATTTTCCAATATACAGCTATTTAAACTATATGTTTTTAAGCGAGAAATATACAATTTAATAGCTTACAAATTAAATGATTTAGCATGAAGGGTGTGGACCCTGTTTTATGTAGTTTTGTTATGTAGTATTAATAGCCAGTAAACCAAATTTTAAAACATACAAGTTTAATAAAATCATTGTAAAGTAGTTATACCAAAATTTAATTTGTCAGCTAAGACAATTGAAACAAAGTTTAATGTTTAGCACATTCAAGGAACACATTCATTACAATTACAAAAAAATAAAAAGAAATAGTGAACCAAAAGTCTAAAGCTGAGTTTATCAACTATTTTGTAAATTAAAACGGTTAAAAGACAACTCAAATTTCAAAAACTCAAACTTTTATAAAAAATTTCATAGAGTCACCCTCAAAAAGTAAGTTGAATCCCAGAAAAAAAATAAAATGTTTCGAAAGGACTAACTAATAGTATCAAGATGGTAGATAGAAATCTGAATAAAATTTTTAATATTGATTAAAAAAAAAATTGTAACTATTAAATTTGACATATTTGAGTAAATCTTTAAAAATTCTTTTAGCTATGTTTGAGAAAAAAACAACTAAATTTGATGAAAAAACATCCTAAAGGTTTGATTAATAAAATCATGTTTGTAAAAAATAAGTTTTGAACAAAAAATAAATAAAGAGAACATTCCCAACAACTTAGAACCTTTAGAAATTAAATTGTCTAAACAAAATCAAACAAACATTAAAATTTAGTTATATAAATGAACCATCTAATTAAGATAAGTAATTTAAACTCTTAACAATATTCACTAAAAAACTTTTTTTTAAAGTAACTATATACTAACTTTTACTATAACATGAATATCAATTTTTATATTCTAAACACAAGTACAAAAGTTAGTTTCAAAAGTAAATGAATTAATTTATTCAACTAATAAAGAATTTTTATCGTACTATTCACACACGAAGCTATTTCAAATTAATTTAGCTAAAACAACTAAAATAAATCACTATTTGAAACCAAAATATACCAAGGTAATAATGATGAATCAATATTTTTAAAATATAACGAAACCATAAAATCTTATTTTAAATTGTAAAATATACTTTGATCTAAACTAAAATAATTTAATTCAAGTTGCACTGTAACAAAAGCATACAAAAATTAAAACCATTTTTCTAGAATATACGTCTTTAGCAACACATATTGATTTTGTTTTAAATACATCAAAATATTTGAGACACATTTAATACAAAAATCAGTAATATAATATCTGGCTCATTAAACTCATTAAATTAAAAAAATTACATAAATAAATGTTTTTGATTTTAATTTCTCTAAATTTATACACTAAAAATAAAAACAAAATGAAGATGTTTAAATCGAATACTTTTAATGATTAAAAAACTACTGTAAATTTAATTGTCTAAACTGTTTTTATTAATAAAACTATGCTTAGTTGTAGCTGTACAAACAAAAATGACTTCCAATTAAAATGAACAATTCAATTATTTAGTTGTAGTCATATAAATAACTTTATTTAAAAAAGTTGCAGTTTAAAAAGTATTGAAAACTTGTATACACTAATTACAAGGAGATTCAACGAAGACTTTTATTACTTAAAAATTATATGTAGTAAGTGTATTGAACGAAAACGAAGATGCTCAAAAAAAATTTTGGTCTTAGGACCTGGGTGTAAGAAAATACCTCTCAGTCATCGATTCGTAAACCAAAAGTAAGTAAAAATTGTTTCTTACTTAGTATTTTAAAAAATTCCGATGAAAAATTTGTACAGTAGATCGTTGAAGAAAAATGCTGAAGACTTTATGAAACTGAAAAAATAGTTTTGATAAGGAAAACTGATCTTAACTTTAACTAAGTTCTTTATTAGTTTAAAACTTATCAAAAGATTTTCTAAGTTACAAAATAAGAAGTAAATATAAATAAACAAGTTTATAACTATTTTTGCAATAAAAAAACTGTTGAGTAATAAGATTTATGAGAAACACTGTGCTCTACATACGTAAACACAAATAATTTGAAAATAAAATTAAGTTAACACATATAATAAGAAAAGCTTAACAAAAAAAATACTATATTAGACAAATCAAAAAAAAAACTGTTTAACTTTTACCAACGTTAGAAAGATAATTATTTTAAAAAAATCCTTTGTATTTTAAAATTAGTGCTTGTAATTAAAAACATAACTCTTAAAAAACTTTGCATAAATCAAAATGTTTCTCAATTAAAAAAAATTCAAAACAACCACCAAGCTTACTTTATTCACTAACAACGTCTAATTAATCTGGCAAACGAAAAGAAACAGCTCAATTTCAAAAATAAAAAGCTTCAATTAGTAAACCTGCAAAATAGTGTGAAGCATGTCGTCAAATATTGAACTCGGTAGTTCCCTAAATTTGCAACTTCCTAGCAAGGTCTTAAGCACGTGATCTTTACTCGAGTAGTGATCTTCGTTTTCATTTAAGATGAGAGCTTGGAGGAGTTGCGGAGGCTTACGTAACAGTTTCAGGTTAAACTACTTTTAAACTAACTTAAAGTTTTGAAAAATTTTAAGTAGCATGAGAGCTTGTGAAAATCGAAAGTAGACTAAGATAAAATAAAGTTTTTAGATAGCCTAAGATTTTTGTAAGTATGAAATGGGCTGAAATTTCACAAAATTTAAACCAGTCAATGCTGAGGGTAATCTTAAGCTCTGTTTAAGCTTTAAATGAACTAATTATGAGTGTTTTTATTGCCTGAAATTATTTTTCGATAACATTGTAAAAACTACCTGAAAAAAAAGAATTAATTATCATAGATACAAAATTTGTAAAAGGTGATTAGAACTTTTAAACTTAGATATAATAATATTTAATCTGGTTTTGAGGACTACATACAATAAAGCTGTCTATTTAAATGCTAACTTTGCTACAAAACTAATAAACTAGTTTTAAGTATTTGAAAGTTAATACTAAATTGCAACTATTATTTTATCAAAGTTAAAATTTGTTGTTATTATACATTGTATATGTTTGTCCTAATTAGTAAATATAAATTTATATTTGCAAATTTACAGCTGTACAATTAGGTTTATGCTTTACAACGTTATTGCTATTACAACGTGCTATAAAACTGCTTAATGTATTTGTTGTTTAAAAAAATATGTTTTAAAAAGTCAAGTCTTTTTTTACTCCACTTTATTGTAAAACAAGGGTACACATTTTTTTTTATTCTTGGGTAATATTCATTATTTCATAAAATTTCTGAGCCTTCTTTGCATTTTCTTCATTCTGCTTTTTAAGGTTGTTGGTTTCCTCTGTGAAACATTTAAATGTTAATAGTAGTCCAGCAATAAAGCTATATAACTATAAAGGTTTTATAAATATGACAACTAACATTAAACTAAAACATAACTAGTTCGATGATACACTTTACAGCCGTTTTTGTATGCTTATATATTGTGTAGTAGATTAGAACTTGTATGCTTTGAAACAACATTCATAATAAATTTCATGGAAAACTTGCTTTGCAATTTACGCTATCAAAAATAAATAGCAAAAAGATTTATGTGAGTACATCAACACTTTAACTTGGACTGTAATACACTTATGTTATTTTAATTTCTTAAACTAATTATTCGTGAATTTTATTTATAATTATTTATTTATTGACTATTATTTGTTAGCTTAGATCACAGGTCGGCAGCCTTTTACAAGTCGCTTGCTTGTGGGCTGCAAACTGTATAGAAAACTGTCTTCTACAGGCTGCAGTTATTCAAAATAATTGTAGTAATAATTTTTATTATACTAATTTTAAAGTAAAATGCTATAGAATGGTCAACAATAGAGCGTTTTTATTTAGTAGTTGTTAAATTAACAGCCTAATTGTAGCTTTTAGCACAAAATATTAAAAAAAAGTTTTTTTCTACATGTATGTTTCTAGCTGTAAAGTACAACGCGGGAAGAATTTTGCAAACTCTTGAATTACTTTAACTACCGTTATATGCTCAAATTATAATTAAATTTAAGTACATTGAAACTAATATTTTTGATACAAGTGTTTAGTCCTTAAGAATTAATTAGAAATAACAATATATGTCAACTTCGTTTTGTGCTTATACAAAACATACTTAAACAAAAATATTTTTTGTAAAATTACACTTTTGAAATAAACCAACTTAACTTTTTTGTACTTTCTAAAAAGACACCTAATATCAAATGATTAAAACAATAAAAATTAAATCATATTCAAGGTAAATTATTTTTACATTAAAACTAACATTAAAATACTGTGGAGACTTTGATTGTGGAGATCTATTCCTTCGTGAGTCAAGATCTAAAGAAGAACCATATTGCCGAAAATTATTTTCTTGACGTCTTTGCTCTCTCATTTTTTCTTGTAAAATTTCTTGACGCCTTTGCTGTCTCATATGTTCTACCAAAATTTTTTGACGTCTTTGCTGTCTCATTTGTTCTTTTAAAATTTTTTGACGTCTTTGCTCTCTCACTTTTTCTTGCAAAATTTCTTGTTGTTTTCGTTCTCTCATTTGCTCTTTTAGAAGTTCTTGTTGTCTTTGCTGTCTATATTTTTCTTTTAGAAGTTCTTCATACCTTAATTTTTTAAGTTGTTCTAGTAAAAATTGTTCTCGCCTCATTTTTGCTTTTAAACGTTCTTGATGTCTTTGTTGTCTAATTTTTTCATTTAAACGTTGTTGTTGTTTAAACTGGTTTTTAGAAGGACCATTATTGTATGCTCTTTCAGGTTGTGAATATGATTTTCTTTGCTACAAAATATTTTTAAAGTTAGTATTTCAGACTAATTTCAAAGTAGATTTTTATGTATAAAAGTTTAACTATAGCAAATGAAACACTCGAATTCAAATTTAGAGGTTTATGACCATTAGTAAATAAAAAATTGTGAAAACTTATAGTAATAAAGTATATAAACCTAGTCATTGCTTCAAACAAATTTTAACTTTATCAAACAGAAAATTTCTTAATTTCTACAAAAAAATACTTTAGAAGTAAAGACATTTTTAAAAACACAAACTTACAGGTTTCTTTTCGCCAATGATCTTTAACAATGTATCATAGTAAACTGAAAACTGCTTGGATTTAGCACCAGAAAATATCTTTGCAATGTAGAGTAGCTTGATGCCCACGTGGAGACCACAGTTGTCCAAGCCTTCGTTGTACAATTGCATAAACTTGACTGGTGCGAAACATTTCAAATAATTTCCAAGGCTGGCTTGGTAGTCGTTTTTGAAAGCCACAACTAAAAGCTGTTAAATTTTGAATGTGAAAATAAAAAAGTGTGTGTGTTGAAAAAGATAACTAGAAAAACTAAAGAGCAAAAAACTATTACAAATGCTGGTGTAAAATAAAACACTTTTTGCTTGTAAGTTTGACATTGACATACTAGAAATTTGATTGGTATCAAAAATAGTTGTTGATCTTAGACTTAAAGAGAATATTTTTGAGCAATTGATAATATTATCAAGTATTTAAATATCTTACCATTATCAAGGCATCTCTTTTTGAATAATGATCATCTAAATTGCTGTGAACAATTTGCCTGAACAAGTTGAAAGCTTGTTTTTCTTCACTTTTCAATGAGTTGGGTAGAAAATAACCAGTGTTGAAACTATCATGAATATCGAAATGCTTGTTTGTTGAAAGGTGTTGGCCATTCAAATACACTTGCAATTGTGTGTCAAGATCTACAAGACTGCTGAACGAGCTATATCGACTGTTAGTTCTTTCATCGTACACACCTCTGCAAATAGTTAGTTTAATTTTATTATATGTTTCATATTTTATGTAAGCGACAACTTGTTGATTGTTTTCAGTGTAGTAAATCACTTAAAGTTTAAATGTTTACTTTCTATGTAACTACTGGAGAAAAAATATGGAAAAACATGTACTTCACTGAGTTTATGTCTGCTTTACCTTTGACTTTATATTTTTTATTTAACTAACAATATTGTATAAACAAAAATGAACTTCAGAATTATGATAAATTTTGTACATATTTTTAATCTACTTTCAGGTATTTATCATTCTTTGAAAATAAACAATATTCAAGTAAGATATTTATTTATGATCTTTTTTTTAACGTTTTGTAACTATTTGCCCATTTAAAAAGCATTAGATACTTAACACAGATGTTAATTACTTTTCTGCTTATAATTCACAATGATATCCATGTAAGGCACATGTTAGTAATTCTAAACCAGTGTTTCTCAAACTATTTTTCATAAGGCACCCTTTCAACAAATTAAAAAACAATGGACCCTCCAATAAGATTTCTCAAAAAAAAACTCTTAAACACGCCAAAGACCTTTTTTTGCTTTTCATCATCAACTCCAGAATATCTAGCGTAAGTTTTAAGTTATGACCCCCTTTTATACTTAATGGCCCCTGATTCTCCAAAATGGTCCTCTTTGGGAAGCCTTGGTCTAGTGTAAGTTTAAAATTTTCCAGTAATATGTGGTGTAAGTTTCAGAACTACCCTTAAGTACGTCAAAGACCTTCTTTTTGCTCTTCATCATTAACTTAATCTTAGAGACAAAATAAAGCTAGTAAAACCAATGCACTTGTGGGTGGTGGATTGTTATTACAGAATATCAATGAAGTTGTTAATGCTTGTCAAAGTATCAATGTAATCGCACTGTGTATATTCAATAAATGGACCAACAAATTGCCACCACTTAAGTATGGCGTTCAGGTGCCTGGCATTGCTTTAATCTTTTTAACAAATTCAATTTTGTTGCATTTTTTGACAACAATTATGCTCAAGTAGTTTTCATTAAATTGTGTAGTAAACAACAAAACAACACTCAAATAATTAGTCCTAGGACATGGTGCACAAAAAGCCTTTTAATTATCAAGTCCACACCACTTGGATACTTTTTAATGTTTTGTACAGAACTATAAACATTGTTTTAAATAGAACTATGAAATAAGATAGAAAAAATATATGCTAAAAAGAAACGGATGTTGTTTTAAGTTTTAGTTTGGTAGCACCAACAAAATTGAAAAGAGCCTTAACTTTTTATATAAAGCTAAAAGTAGCATCAAGTAACAGCATGTTAAATTATGGATAAAACTATAGTAAAAATATTTATTTTCAAAACTAGTAAAAATATTTGATGTTGTACTAAAGAGTTTTGAGAACAGTAAAATGTTAAACAAAACTTGCAGAATTCAGAAATTCCATAAAATCCATAAACAAAAAGAGTCTGATTACAAGAAAACAAATTATTATAACTAAAATTCTTATAAAACCATTAAAGACACCATAATCTTAGAAAAAATTCTGAATGAAAAAAATAATATTTTTACCAGAAGTTCTTATTAACAAAACTATGATGGTATAAAATATAAACTATTAAGAGAAACTATTAATTTCAAATCAGGATTATCAGAATTTTAGCTGTCTGAGTTCGAATCATTGTGGTATCTAAGAAAATATAGTACCTTTTATAAAAAGAATTGTGAAGAAATAAATCATAAAGTATGAAGAAGATGTATTTTTATTTACTCCATTAATAAAGTAAGTAAATGTTTAACTACAAAAACGTGTTAGCTAACAAATTAAAATTCTAAAGAAATATTTTATAAATCAATTTTAATACAAAAAAAAGATCTAACAGAAAGTTGTGAGAAGATATTTTACTACTTGTACACATTAGTAATCCCTAAAAACATCAATAACTTTAGCATTTCTAATAAGTAAGTTAACTGGTGCTTTGAAAAACTTGGGTAGACTTCTAAATTTCACTGTCTTTTAAAGATGAACAATAAATTGCTTATTTCACAAGTAGTTTTGTTTATAAATAAAAAACTCAAGTGTTAACTGGCTTCAGTGAATTTATTGAGTTACGCAGGTAATATTCATGTTGTGGCTAAATAAAATGTATTTTTAAAGTAAAGCCAGTATAACTACAGTTTTTAAATCTAGGTATAAAATTTATTATTTTTTTGCAATTTAATTCTTAAACACTTTGCTTTAATTTTTTGCAATTTTATTCTTAAACATTGACAAATGCATGACAACTTCATTATAAAAAATAAATTAATTAATAAATTTGAAATTTATAAAAAAAAAAAAATTATGTTTACTCCGGTGCTATCTAGAAAGTAAAATATGACCTTATAATTGAATTTATATTAAAACATAATTTAACACAAAATAGCTTAAACCTTTAAAAGAAAAACAACTTATTATAATAAGTTCTATTACAGTAAAAGTTTAAACTTACAATAAGTTATTCTTAAAAGTGGTAAATGTTATACAAATTTAACTAATTACCAATAACTAATAACTTACTAAGTTAAAGTGTATATTTATCAATAATAACTTACAAAAATTTAGAAACTTCTCACAGGCTCAGAGTATTTTGTACAAACTTCTTTTCATGATTACTGTTTAAAATAAATAATCTGTTATTTTAAACTTTTTGTAAAAATATATTTTCCAAAAATAAAAAACACTACAAACAACTTAAAACTAAAATTAACTTCTAAAAAAACTCACTGATATGCGTTACTTGAAAACATTCTTAACTTCTTCTCTAATAAAAAAAAATATCAGCTAACAATAAAAAATGAGTTATTAAAATGTGCTTTTTAACAAGCATTATTAATAAAATAAATATTAAAAGATTAAAGAACATCTAAACAATTGTATATTTATTTAAATTCATAAATTTAGACAAACATAATTTTAAAAACTTATTGTCAAAAGGCTTAAAATTTTAAACTTAAGTAAGTTGGGATATAAAAAAAAATAGTTGTGCGTGGTAAGTAATCAATAAACTATAAACTTTTTTGTTACAAACAAAAAATCAAAAAATTTTAGAATTATTGAAAAATAATTTTTGAAATGACTAAACTCATTTATTTAATATTTTCATAGATTTCAATATAACTCACACTTTGAAAAAACACTGTTTTATTTTCAAATAAAAAACTTCTTGCATTTTAGTTAAGCTTGGTATATAAACTAAAAAAAACCTCAAAAGAATGAAAAACATTTATGCTACATATATTTTTAAAAACTTTTTAAATTTTTTCATCTTTTAAAAGCCTTTTAATAAGAAACTTATGTTTAGTTCTAAACAGAACTATAGAAGTATGCAGCTTTTAAGTCAGTGTAAAATGTGGAAGCAGCTCATAAGTAAGAGTGATAGTATAAAAAAACAAATAATAAATAAAAATTTAACATAAATGTTAAAAAATAAAGAACAAAATAAAGAAAAAAAATTGAGTGGGAATTGTGCGCTGGTGGATTTTAATCGAGTAGTAAATGATTGCGGGTGGGAATTGTATGTATACATGTATACCGTAGAATGTATATGTACTTTTATGTTATAAAGAATAATAATAATTAAAAGGTAATAGAGTAGAATAAATTTGATTAAGCAGTCATTTAAATTTTTTTTATATAATTATGTTTGTTCACAATTAAAGGTTATCAAACAACAAATGTATGATTTTGTTTGCATAGTAGTTTCTATTTGAAATTAAATTTACTACCAGCTATTTTTTGTATACCAAGCTGTTAAAATAAAGCTGATTTTGAATCTAGCAGTACAAAAACTTTTATTTTTGTCAGTAAGTAACTATTCAAAACTTGACAATCTAAGTATTTAAAACGACAAACAAATTAGAGCTATACTCCTAAAAATTGCCTTAAATTCAAGCACTGGTAAGATATTCTTCAAAGCTGATTAAGTAGTGACTTGATTGTGACTAGGAACTATTTGTCATACAGAAGTGTTTAAACTGGATCTAATACTAGCATCAACAAGTATGGTTTATTAAACAAAAAAAAATTGAATATAGTTTATTTAAACTCTTCCTATCTTTACTTTTATTTACATTATTTCAAGATTGACCTGTATGAAATTAGAGTTCTGTTTATCAGAAAACAAGTTTTTTAAAAATTTACTTTAAGCAACTCTTTCAAAGTTACACAATAAGAATTTAATAAATTTGTGATTTTTTTAAGACAAGCAGAAAACACTTCAGAATAAATTAAAGTTGACCTACACTTTAATAATAAAGTCAGTAAACCTCATAGTAATGTTTATAATTGAAATTTTTCTGCTAACACACTTTCTTATAGAAAAACCAGTTATTTGTAAGATATACTTATAAATTCAAAAAACAGAAATATAAGTACTTTAATATAGTTATTGAAATACTATTTTATAAACATAACAAACTTTGAACTATGTTGTACAAATAAACATGCATTGAACTAAATAATAGGAAATTGTACATATATTACATTCACAATTTTAATTCAAGTAAGAAAACAAACTGATGATGTTTTAAAAGAAACTATTTATGCTAATATTTACATAATTATGACAACAAAAAACAAACTCCAAACTAAATTACCAAGTCAGGTCAAAATTGCACAAAGCTTTGCACGTGAAGTCATTTTTACATGAAAGCAAAAAAAATATTAATAAAAAAAAGAGAAATGACTAAAAACAGACTAGTAAAAAAATAATCTACCGACAATGGGTAAGGGTTAGGGGTAATAGTGATAGTAAAAAATAAAAATAAAAAAAATTAACAAAAATATTTAAACAAAAAAAAGTTACAAACCAAGGGTAAGGGTAACAGTGATAGTTAAAAAAATAATTAAATTAATTAAACAATAAAAATAAAAAAAAACATTTAAATAAATTCAAAAAATTTCTCCCATGCAAAAATATCTTTGTGCAAAATTGACCCATTGTGAAGTGTCTTTGTGCAAAAGTATCTTCGTGCAATTTGTGCTATACCAATTATTCTTTTATTAATTTGACACCTACCCTAATTTTAAAACGTTGTTTTAAGTTCAAATTAAATAACATTTAATTCTAGCTATCTTCTTTTATCTAAAAAAGAGCTTCAATTAATGTATATGTTTTTAAAAAATTTATAAATTTATAACAACAAATTGTTCCAAATACTTTTATAACTTAAGAGTATTACTTAAAACAAAAAGTAACTTTTAACTAACTAACTTGTTTTATTCACTATAACATCAGTTTTTACAGTTGGCAATATTGCAATCTGTTTGGGCTAAGATTTCTAGGCTAAGATTATGAAAAATCGAGCATTTAACGTTCCGCATGAGTAATTTCACTACTAAAATAGGCTAATAATTTGCAAATTATATCATGGTATACGCCTGTGTCATTTTCATACTTTTCCATATTAAACTTTGTTTAAAACTAATAAAACACATATCAATACGTTCCCTAGGCTTCGTAGTTATTGAATAACTTGTTTATTTAAAAAAAAAACACTTTTAATATATATTTTTAAGACCTCAAAGTTCGACTTGTTTTGTTTAAAAAATTTTTCTTTTTTCAAGTACACGCACGTGTCATTTTCATACTTTTCCATATTAAACTTTGTTTAAAACTAATAAAACACATATCAATACGTTTCCTAGGCTTTGTAGTTATTGAATAACTTGTTTATTTTTAATAAAAATACTTTTAGTATACATTTTTAAGACCTCAAAGTTCGACTTGTTTTGTTCAAAAAATTTTTCTTTTTTCAAGTACACGCACGTGTCATTTTCATACTTTTCCATATTAAACTTTCTTTAAAACTTATAAAACACATATCAATACGTTCCCTAGGCTTCGTAGTTATTGAATAACTTGTTTATTTTTAATAAAAATACTTTTAGTATACATTTTTAAGACCTCAAAGTTCGACTTATTTTGTTCAAAAAATTTTTCTTTTTTCAAGTACACGCACGTGTCATTTTCATACTTTTTCATATTAAACTTTGTTTAAAACTAATAAAACACATATCAATACGTTCCCTAGGCTTCGTAGTTATTGAATAATTTGTTTATTTTTAATAAAAACACTTTTAATGTATATTTTTAAGACCTCAAAGTTCGACTTGTTTTGTTCAAAAAGTTTTTCTTTTTTCAAGTAAACGCACGTGTCATTTTCATACTTTTCCATATTAAACTTTGTTTAAAACTTATAAAACACATATCAATACGTTCCCTAGGCTTTGTAGTTATTGAATAACTTGTTTATTTTCAATAAAAATACTTTTAGTATACATTTTTAAGACCTCAAAGTTCGACTTGTTTTGTTCAAAAAATTTTTCTTTTTTCAAGTACACGCACGTGTCATTTTCATACTTTTCCATATTAAACTTTGTTTAAAACTAATGAAACACATATCAATACGTTCCCTAGGCTTGGTAGTTATTGAATAACTTGTTTATTTAAAAAAAAACACTTTTAATATATATTTTTAAGACCTCAAAGTTCGTATTAAATTTCTTCGTAAAAAAGTTCGTAAATTTTTTAGTTTTAAACAAAGTTTAATATGGAAAAGTATGAAAATGACACGTGCGTGTACTTGAAAAAAGAAAATTTTTTGAACAAAACAAGTCGAACTTTGAGGTCTTAAAAATGTATACTAAAAGTATTTTTATTAAAAATAAACAAGTTATTCAATAACTACGAAGCCTAGGGAACGTATTGATATGTGTTTTATAAGTTTTAAAGAAAGTTTAATATGGAAAAGTATGAAAATGACACGTGCGTGTACTTGAAAAAAGAAAAATTTTTTGAACAAAACAAGTCGAACTTTGAGGTCTTAAAAATGTATACTAAAAGTATTTTTATTAAAAATAAACAAATTATTCAATAACTACGAAGTCTAGGAAACGTATTGATATGTGTTTTATTAGTTTTAAACAAAGTTTAATACGGAAAAGTATGAAAATGACACGTGCGTGTACTTGAAAAAAGAAAAAGTTTTTGAACAAAACAAGTCGAACTTTGAGGTCTTAAAAATGTATACTAAAAGTATTTTTATTAAAAATAAACAAGTTATTCAATAACTACGAAGCCTAGGGAACGTATTGATATGTGTTTTATTAGTTTTAAAGAAAGTTTAATATGAAAAAGTATGAAAATGACACAGGCGTATACCATGATATAATTTGCAAAATATTAGCCTATTTTAGTAGTGAAATTACTCATGCGTAACGTTAAATGCTCGATTTTTCATAATCTTAGCCTAGAAATCTTAGCCCAAACAGATCGCAATACAAAATAAAATAGTAAGTGCTATTTATTTCAAGTTTGGTTTATTTTGAGTTTACTGAGTTGCATCATATTCGCTATAGAAATATAAAGTTACTAATAAACTAATTTAAATATTTAACTGAATTACAATTACAATCAGGGATCAAATAGCTTAAGTTTTCTTAAGAAAGTATACTCAAAGGTTTGAAAGCTTTGAAAATGTTGAGTCAGCAAAAAATAAGCTTTTTGTTTTTAATTTTTGTTTTGTTAAACCTTTATTTTTTGGTAAATTTTTAGAATTTTTTGGTACGGTGGGTTAGGGCCTTAGGGGTGAGGGTTTTTAAAAAAAAAATTTAAAAAACTTTAAAATAATTTGTCGAATCAATTTTTTTAAAGCTCAGACTGAACTTTTCGTTTTCTTACAAGTTTGTCGTAATTATACACTTGATAAATCTTACAGCTACTATTTTATTAAAATGTATATAATTATTTAACTATATAACCCACCGTTTTGCTGTTCAGTGAAAACAAATGTGGGAAACAAATTCTTAGAAATAATAAAGAAGCATTTTAGCAAAGAAAGCAAACTAAATAAATATGTCAACAGCAACTGCATAAAGCTAAGTTACAGCTGTATGCCAAATATCGAAATGACAATCAAAAGCCACAACAAAAAACTGTTGAATATAGAAAAAATCACAGATGAGACGTGCAATTGTAGGGACAAAAATAAATGCCCCCTAAAAGGTGGCAATTGTAGAACTGAAAACGTCATATATGAAGCTTCAGTAAGCGCAAAAAACGAAACCAAAACATATATTGGAATAACAGCAAACCAATTAAAGAAAAGAATTTCAACGCACAATACAACAATCAATTGCAAACCTGATAACAGAAACTACAATAAATACGTAAATTCAACAGAACTATCAAAACTAATTCACAAATTAAAAAACGAAGGAGAGGATTAAAAATTAAATTGGAAGATCCTAGAAAGAGTAAACAAACACCAACCAGGAAAAACAACATGCAAGCTTTGCTTGAAAGAAGCCCTCAAGATATTACAAGCAAGCAACAACTGTATCAACAAAAAATCCGAACTTATGGGCAGTTGCAGACATAGGAACAAATTTATGTTGATGAATTGGAAGCAAGCAATTAGCTAGTATAACAAATGTTTAAATTAGGGTTTTGAATTTTGAGTTTTATTTGTTGTTTTTTATTATTTTTTTTATTATTTTATTAAATGTTAAATATTCCGTTTCAACTTAAATTCATGCATTGTGTTTAACCATTACTAGTTAATATGTTGCTTTTTAATGTTTTGTTTTATTTCGAAGTATATTAAGAATTAAAGCCAATCCTTTTGCCTAAACCTTTAACTATAATCAAACATTCTGATATTATTATTATTATTATAATTACAACACAATATATTTTTCTAATTGCTAACTTAATCTAATCAAAATAATTAACAAAAGGCATTTCTACTTTCTCTCTCTCTCTTTTTACTTTCATTTACTTTCTTTTTACGCATGAATAGTTATTTTGTATATATTAATAGTTGCCTAAAACGTGCTTATTCTTATTTTGTTGAAGCCTGAAGAGATTGACTATCTGTCTTTCGAAACAGCTGTTGTTAAACAAAATAAACTATAGCACTCTATTTGTATTTGTATATAACTATTTACAAACTATTTGTTTACTTTAATTCAATTTTTATTGTTTCGTGCACTGTACAATACTGTCGGTATAAAAAAAGTTACCATGTGTATGATGAAAACTAATTCAGTTTATGTATATAATTTTAGAAGCAGCCTCGTTTAAAAATAATTAAATTCATTATTTTTAGTTGGAGGATAGAAAGATCACATGTTCTGGCAAGAATGTATGTTTTTTTAATTTACTAGAAATTTAGATTAGTTTTAACAGTATAATAATTGAAGGTTAATTTTAGAAAAGTATATCATAAAAGTCTGCATCAAGCAAATGTTCCTAGTCATTCGGCACCTTTCGCTCACTGATCTAAGCAGCAGGTTTCCTACGAAGAGGCCTTGATTTAGGGTAGCTTAGGCAGTGAAGCTCACATGAATATGAGAGAACACCGTGGCAATAAAGCATCCCTTTGCTTTTGTATTAACTGCTGCTGTGCTTTTATCTGTATGAAATATTGAATGTGATAGTTTGCTAAGAGAGAACTGTAATGTAATAATCTGATACTATTGTCACGTCACATGGCTCGTTGAAGCACAACTTGTTTGAGAGTATTCAGTTAGTAATAGTAAAAAAGCAACTTTAATCATTAAATTCAAATTTTTCAAATAGTTTAAATTTTGAAACATGCTTTATTTAAATAAAATATAAACTAGTAAGATTAACTTTTTTATTTTTTAAATTAGTTTTAAGCACTTCGAACTATATTTTTGATTATTTTTTAATTCAACCATTTAAAATAATCAAAATTTTGATTTATTAAGAAAGAAAGCTTTAAAAAAAACAAAAAAAATAAGTTTTTATAACATAAGCTAGTTCGTAGTAAAGTACATAACAATCTAAAAAAAACATTACTAAAATAATTTTTTTTTAACAAAAAAAAAAGTAGTTCAAAAATTTTTACAAAATTAAACTTTGTTAATATTTGTTATAATGTTATTAAAAATTATATAATGGATTTTTATTTGTTTTTTGTTTTTAGCTGCAATTATTTGAGTTCTAAACTATTCCACCTACTTAAATAATAATTAAATTTTAAATGAAGATCTTTGATAAATTGAAACTTTTTTAAAACGGGTTTCTTCAAAACAAAATATATCAAACCTTAATTTATTATGTTTAAACTAAATAAAATAAATCAAATCTTATGTATAACACTAAAGTCTTTAACATGTAAAAAATTAATTTATCAAAGTTAAATAATTTTATTTTTAATTGCTAAAACTGCTTCAACATGAGTTTTAAGTAGTGATGTACCGGACTCACTATCCGGGTCCGGGTCCGGCCGGATATTGCCATTTTTGTCTGATATCCGGATCCGGCCGGATTCTAATTTGAAAAAAAAGTCCGGATCCGGTTCCGGCCGGACTCTAATTTGAAAAAAAAAGTCCGGATCCGGTTCCGGCCGGATTCTAATTTGAAAAAAAAGTCCGGATCCGGTTCCGGCCGGATCCTAACAAAGATCCGGCCGGACCCGGATCTAGTTAGTAAAAAAGAGCATACTGAAAAGTATTTTTTCAAAAACACCTACCGTGATTGACTCATTTTGTACACGTGACTAATTTACATTTGTTTACATTTAAACTATAAAATAAACATTTCATGAAATGCAACTCTTTACATATGTTGTAAAATTGAAAACTTTGGAATGAATACTTGCATTATTTATTGTTTAAAGTTGAGCTCAGAGAATATTTAGAGTTAAAACGGTTGAATGTACGAGCCAATGAGAATCATAATACGAAATGTTTCAAATTAAATACTGATTCAACAAAACATCAGAACATGACAGGCAGTTTATATGTAAGCAGTTAGTTAGTTTGGTGTGTAGCTTGAAGCAACAAAATATCTTGAAAATTTTTGTGAAAACTTATTGTAAATAGTGCTTTGTTTTAAAAGTGAATATTTCAACAGGTGTTTAATTGTTTAAATATTTAAGCCAGGTTTATAGTTTAATTTTACAGTTACTTATTTACTAAAAATTTTATTTAATTTTTAGATTTTTGTTTTAAGTCTTTTGATATAGGGTTATATAGCTTCCAGTTTTTAAAGTGTTACCAAAGTAATTGGTAATTTTGTATCTGCTAGTATTTCTTGTTGTGGTTTATATAAAAGATTCATCACTCAAAACTGTCGTGTCTGATTATAGAAAGTAGTCTCAGTTAGAATTTAGTATTTGTTAGATATTAAATAAATAAGGTAGGATTTAATTATGATGGGTAGTAATAATAAGTTAAGTGTACCTCAATCAGTCCACAACTTTACTACCAAATTGTCAACCTTTGCTAGCTGTTCTACTGATTATTAGATTTAAGTAATTTTTTTCAGTTTTTAAAAACCTCATTCTGACTCAGGCTTGTTTATACTCACTCTAGCTAGTTTTATTGACTTAAACAGTAGCAACCCTGCTATTTTGAAAGTTTTTGAAAATTTTAGAAAATCTTGGACTGCCTCAGGCTAGTTTAGTTTTTATAAAAACTCAGGCTAGTTTTCTTTTAGATTTTGAATGAGTTTGAGCTGATCCAGTTTTCAATATTTTGTAATTTTCTAGTGTATTTTGTTCAAGAACTTGATTTCAGATTTTTAAATGTAAATAACACCTAAATTTGTAAACCTTGTGGCTAGGTGTTCTTCTTATTATTAGATTAAAGTTCTTTTTTTTCAGTTTTTAAAAACCTCATTCTGACTCAGGCTAGTTTATTCTAGTGATGTACCGGACTCACTATCCGGGTCCGGCCGGATATTGCCATTTTTGTCTGATATCCGGATCCGGCCGGATTCTAATTTGAAAAAAAAAGTCCGAATCCGGTTCCGGCCGGACTCTAAATTGAAAAAAAAGTCCGGATCCGGTTCCGGCCGGATTCGAATTTGAAAAACAAGTCCGGATCCGGTTCCGGCCGAATTCTAATTTGAAAAAAAAAGTCCGGATCCGGTTCCGGCCGGACCCGAAATTGTGGGTCCGGTACATCACTAGTTTTAAGCGCTTTTAATTCTTTGTTTTATTTTTAAAAGGTGTATAAAAGGAAAACAACTAGTTCATTTAAACAAGTTAGTTAAAAATAATTAATTCTTTTACGTTTTTTTCAATATTTTATAAACAAATTTGTTAGCTACATTTAAAAACTAAAGTATTTAATTTATATCTTTTGAAATTAAATACTCTAAAAGTTTTATTGAATTGTTTACTTTTCTAAATACTTTTTAAAGACTAAAGACAGTTTATTTTGTATGTACAGCTTAATAAAAAAAGGAAGTCAGTGAGTTTTTTTGAAGTTAGATAAGTTAAAAAAATTAAGTTTTTGAAAAAATTTTTACAGACAGACATTTTCGTAATAAATAATGAAAAAAAAACAAGTTAAAGATTAAATGAAAACTTGTTGAAAAAACCAATTACATCAAAATTAAACTATTGTCAAAGTTCTGAAATATTGGTTTTTAAAAAAGGTATTGTTTTTATATTCACAGTTTTAAGTCAATTATAGATTTTATACAATAAGATTTTATAAAAATATAATTTGTCGATTAGTGCATTATATATAAACATGACATTTTACTATTAGTACTTAAAAAAAACATTAGTTTTGGGCCACGGTCAGAAAACAATTTTTCTTTAACCAAAATTATCAATCTTAAACGGTTTCACAGTTATTAAAAAATTATTGTTACTATTTTGTTTATGTCTAACAAAAGAAAACGATAAAATCCAATAACTAAATGAAAAACTTCAAACTATCAAGCTAAAACCTTTTTTTCAACCAAAAAAATCTTGTTTCAAAGTAAATTTTAAAGCTTGTATAGCTATGTTCTTATAGATAGTCAATTAATCATTTTGTTAAAGTCAATTTTAGTCAAATATACTAATTTTTCATTTAAGTGGTCCAAAAGTTAAAAATTTAGAATTTAAATATTTTTTAGTTTACATGGTTTTCCTTACCAACTTAAAGGAAATAGGCATTTAAACTTAGTTTCATGTTTGTTTTTTATCTATACTTAATAACTCTAGTTGCAGGTTACTTTTACCTGTAAGATCTAGATATATTGATTTGCTTTAAAACTAATCCATAAACGTTATTCTAGACTAGATATAACAATGAAGTTTGCTCTAATTTATGTTTTGCTCTTTTGCTTTTGTCACTCCGTCTTCAGCTTGAAGTGCTACCAATGCAACGTAGAAAGAAGCTACAACGGCACGGATCCCGCTTGCAACCAACCCGAAGAAGTTGTTTGCGGGGTTGGCATGGAAATGTGCGCTAAAGTGTCGGTTTCCCGTAAAGACCAGAAAGGCGTCAGCAAGGGGTGTTCCCCAAAATGCTCTAATATGCAGTATTCCACTGACGTTTCCGGCATCAAAATAAACGCAATCTGCTGCCAAGGAAATCTTTGTAACTCGTCATATAAGGCTTCCAAAAACAATTTTCTGCTTTTGCTGTGTATGCTTATTTTAAATTGGTTTTTTAAGAAAATACAAATCGGTCTTTAAACTTTAAATAAATACAAGAGTTGTAAAATGCTGACATTAACGTTTATTGAGAGCATATATTTAGCAACTAATACTATTTACTTTAAAAATTTTTAACTTCAAATAATGTAAGCACTAAGTGCTGGCGTTATTGTTATTAAAAATAAATAATAAGCAACTTATTCTGTTTTTTTTTTCAATTTAGCTTTTGTAACAGTCATTTAAGGCTTGTAACTTTACACTTAAGTATTTAGTAAGCAGTTATACAACTTGATGTATCGTTTAACTGTCAATTTTTGTAAATAAACAGTATCTGTTGTATGTAAGCGTACATATGTTGTAAAACTAGGTTATTCATTTAACTTTTAAATACCTAAGGTAAACGTTTTTTATAAATAGACGTATAACAACGAAGAATTTTAAAAGAGTTGCTAAAAAAATATAAAACGTACCAATGTATTTTTCAATCAAGTTAATTCAACTACAACTAAACTAAAATGTTTAAAAACTATCAGCGTGTTAATTATCATCTAAGTTGATAAGTTTATATTAATGTTGTAAAATAAAAATAAAATAATAACATTAAGCTGCAAACAGAGATGCGATTTAATTTGAATTTAAATCGGGCTCTAACTAATTTTCTTTTGCTATGAACGTAATAAACACAACTTATAATTGTCTAGACTTTTCAAACGAAGACTGCCATAAGTAAGGATATTTTAAATCTAGTGGTTTGAAACTTAAACTTTTTATCATTCAATTTACCAAGACTAAATTTAAAAAAGTTTAAGCCAGGGTTTCCTAAAATGGGGGTGATTTTAATAATCAGTTCGCAATGTATAGTTAATAATTGAAATAAAAATAAAATGAGTAATTTGTTAGTAAAATGTTTAATCGGGGCGGTAATTCATTAGTTTTATCAAAAAAGCCTCAAAAAAATTTAATTTACTTGGCTTATAAAATTTATCATAATAATTAAAAAAAAAAAACAAAAACTTTTGTTTGATTAGTTTAATTTTCACTGAGTTGTTTTATTTTTTTTTCAGATAAAAACCACAAAAATAAAATTTAAATAGATATTCAAACAAAGACTGATTATAAGTATTTAGTAAGTTCATTTCTTTAACAATTTTAAAAGTATAAACACAACCTTATAATTATAAGAAAAAGTGGATAAAGAATAGTTTCAAAAAATGATTCTTAGAGAAAAATAAAAAGCAAAATAAATACATAACAAACTCAAATGTAACAACTAATCTGAAAAATTTTAGTAAAAAATGATATAATTTAAGTTGTAAAAATTATTTTTATTCAAAGCAATAAAAACAATTCTAGTTTGAAACAGTTTATACAAAAACCAAGTTAAATTTATAACTAAAAAAAAACATTTTTAGTGTTAGTATAAAATTATTTGTTAAAAACTGTACATCAGTACTTTATCGAATTCAATATAAATAAATGAAGTTTGTTTGTAAAAATAAATTTCATAACACAGGTACTTCTAAAAATACAACCAAGAATAGTAACTTAAACTTAATTGAAAAGTTAAAAAAGTATTGTATAACTCAGTGGTCGTCCAGCTAGTAAAAATCTGAGCACAATAAACTGAAAAATAAAAGTTCTGTGCACCCCGATATTTAACTTTAAAGAGCCTTTAGTGGCAAGACTACGTAACCACTTTTAATTGACTTTACTGATACGTTTTTACGCTTACAAATAATTAAATTAATTTATTTAAAACTTTAATCCTTATATCAGATGCAAATTAAAATATCTAAAATTAGTTCTTTGTTAAATGATCTTCTTTTAAACTTTATTTTTAAATTATTTAAATTACTTTTTTTCTACATACTAACTTATTCAAACACATCTCGGCTATCTTAACTAAATACTTGAAATACTTCATTAAGTATTAACTACATATTTGAATTAACTTTTAAATTTTTTACTTTGTTATTATTATCTGTATATTACAAGGATGTTTAACAAAACAAAAAAATCGATAATCAAAAATACGAATTAAAATCAGAAAAATTAAAATTATGAATATTAATATATTCAAAAATATAAATAATAATAATTTTTTTTTTTAAGTTTTGGTCGATAGCGCTCGACAATTTGAATTGGAGGTAAATATTTATTTGATTATATAAAATACAATAGGCTTATACGACCGTTTCGTATATGAGATATATTACCTTATACACTTATCAGTAAAGCTAAAATTTATTAACAATATTTAAGAGAAATTTAGAAATCGAAAGATTTATAAATAAGTATTATGACATAGAAATAATGATGGTTTTTGTACAGCAAAGTTACGCTGATCTTGTTATTTTAAGAACTTATTTATTTTGAAAGAAAAAATATATGTATCCATTACCAAATAAAAAAATTAGCGAATTTAAAACTAACTAAATAGTTTCAGTCTATAACTAGACAACGAGTAAGTATTACGAAGTACTTATTCAAATTTTATTCAGTGCTAATTACCATATAACGTGTAAAGAAAAAGTTTTACTTTAAAAAGAAACATTAATAAGCTTTGAAACGAAAAAAACTAACTTTAAGTTTTTTACCTATTTTTTAATGTTTTTTCTAAATTTGTACTAATTTAATATAAAAAAAAAAGGTAAAATACGTAAACAACTATTTAGTTAGAATTTTTTGAAAAGCTTTGGTTGAACGCCTGAAATTCGTTTATATACTTCACGTAAGAAAATATTATATTTATTTTTTTCTTAGAAGAATCACTATTTTAGTTTATTAAGCTTTAATTGTTTTACATAAAAATCTAAGTAATTTTGACCCTAAACTATGTGCTTACATTCGAAATAACCTAGATTTAGACTAGTTATATAAGTAGAAATACTTTTAAATAATTTAATTTCTAAGATATTAGTTTTTATTGGGTAGAATTTTTTTTAATTAAACTAAATTACAATTCATGTAGGTTAACTTCACTTTATTCCAATTATAATAATGTTTAAACAGTAATTTCTTAAATAAACATAAGTGTTTCTTTGTTCATTCATAGTTTTAAAAGCATTGTTACTATATAAAAAAATAAACCTTGAGTTCAAAAAAGTATTTTACCGCCCATGCAATATGTTTTCAAAGCACTAAAATGTTTTGGCAAACCTATAGGCAGAACTAATTTTTTTAAATTATTTTTAGTTGCTTCAATACTTTTATTTTGGAGTTTTTTTATTCCACTGAAGTGCTTCTTACTAAACATGTTTTAAGAAACGCGTTACAAGCGTTTAAAATTGAGCTTCCTGAAAACCAAAACATGAACTTAAGATGCTTACTTTTTGTAGTATATCAAATTTGCTCAAGTCATATTATTTTATTTTTTTAATAAACCCTATGCATACAATTTTATCTTAAAAACATTACCAAACTAGTTTCTAAAAGATTCTAATTCAAGTTATGGTAGTCAACTGCACAAATAAGACTTTCTTGCAACTTTTTATTAAAAATTTTTCAAATAAAAACACCATGCGAATATTACAGTTTTTACGCTTCGTACAAAAGTGACACACAATAAAGACATGAGATTGAAGCGAAACTTTGTTTTCTTAAAGCTATACCAAGTTGTTCTAAACTTTGCTTTCGCTTTTAATTACTAACAATACAAAATTGATCAAAAAGTTGTAAGTTCAAACATATTAGATTTGTTTTATTTTAATTTTTTACTTTCAAGTCTAAGAAACGAACTAACATACTACTAGAGCTTTAAAAGACTGACTTTAAATTTAGAATTTTTGTATACAACTTAAAACATTATTTTGTACAACAAAAATTAAATACATTCATACAACCTGGTACTTACTATCTTTTATTTCCACTCACAAAATTTATTTATTTTAAAGTTGTTTAATTCAAAATTTTATGAGCAAGTGAAACCTATTTATCTCTTTGCTTTATCATAACGTATAATCAGTAAAAACTTTTAGTTTTATATATATATTTATTTAATTAGAACAAACGTTAAGCCTTTAAGTTACTATAAAGCAAAACCAAAATTAGTTTTTGTGTCATCTTTAGAAATAACAATACTTATTAGTAGAACAAAAACAGAAACTAATCTAATTGACTTTAAAAGTGTTCTAATAAAACCCTACTAACCTATGTATGACCAAATAATAAAACCCTATTATAAAGGTCATTGCAAACTGATTAAATTGGTATTCGGCCAAAAATTGTTTAACTTAGTTTTCTATTCTATTGTAGTTAAACACTTGAAAAGTATTTTAAAGCTTACGATGCGTATTTAAATTAAAATAAAAAAGTACTAGTTTGATAAATTTAAAAGTTGAGTTTTCTTTTAGTAGTTTTTATAGTTTTTGTCTTTTTAGGTAGTTCTATAAACTATTTTAACAAAATAAAATTTTTCACGAAATGTATCCAAATCACTTTATAAGTATGTTCATCTGTGCAATAGATTAAAACAAAAACTAAGGATACTTTAGATGAGTTTTAAATGATAGTGCTACGGGATTAGTCTGTGACAAACGTAACAGATAAAGTATAAAATCCGAAACACGCCTAAAATAGTGTTTGTTTTTTATAATACTTATAAGTTATTTAACAATTATAATAAACACCTATACTTTTATGATAATCTAAAAGTGGATTAGCTTATAAATATCAAAATTTTAAATCACACTTAATTATAATCACATAAAACAAAAAATTATTATGAAGTTAAAAAAGTAAATTATCTTAAAAAATCAAAACATAGTATAAAACTTATTAAAAAACAAAGTTCTATAAAATTTGTTTACAATAACTCATTAATCAAGTTTGGTATTTTTCACTACAAAAGGTAGACAAAATAAATAGTTTCATGTAAAAGTATTACTAAACATGCTTAAATAATTTGTGTTTAATTCTTATTAATGTTTGATAACCTAAAGTTTGGTTTATTAAATCAAGCTGTATTGCTAAGCTAAAAAAACAAAAATAATTTTTATCTTTAACTTTTACTTTATAATAAAAATTTCTTATTTTAAAAAGTACAAAAATAAAAAGTATCATCGAGGTATCTATTGTTCGAAAAAAGTTTTACTTTAGTGTAATAAAGGAACATTAAAAACTAGTAAGACATCTATTAAAAAGAAGTTTGTTTAATCTTCGTTTTATTTTAATAAAGAAAATATTATCAAATTCTTTATACTTATAAGACTTCATTTAAAAATAATATATTACTTTTTACAAAAAAAAAAGTTTTTGAAGTAAAATAGGTCATTTTTATTTCTAACCAAACACAAGGTGGCAGTGTAACAAAGCACATAGTTTTATAAATAGGGTTTTAGTTCAAATGCTTAAACAAATTTAAGCATAGGCGAATTTTTCTTTGATACAGTAGTTGGTAGAATTGTAAACTCTTTAGTTTCTCTTTAGTTTTAAATGAAAAGAAATTTTAATCATCAAAAAAATTTAAGTTGTTAAGTTAGCATTATATATGACTAGGAAAAAGCAGGGAAACCCGAAAAAACGTATTGAAAGTACGAATATAAAATTTTCTAATTACTATAAACGTTTGTCGTATTGCAGTGTAAGTCAGAGAGATACTATTTCGAAAGAAAAAGCACCAACATCATTTTCAGGTAGTTTTTGTTGATGTATAAATGTTAATTTCGGTAAGTACTATGAAAACAAGTTAATTCTACATTAATTTTTTTAGTAAAAACTCTTTCAGGTTTTTAATAAGATATTAAATTTTATAAGTTTAAAATTTCAAGTAATTTACTTATTTCGTCTGTTCCTATATTTTTAATCGATTTCAGCACAATAGTTATGTCTATTACTTTGTTTTAAAAAAAAACTAATATGAATTAATTTAGTTTAAAAAATAAAAACCTATACATTATTTCTGTATTGCTTATAATTTTCGTTATCGTAATTATTTAAAAACATATTTATTTCATTATTACTTTAGTTATAGTATTAATATCAGATGTATTTAATCAAATCACGTAACTCTTTTTAGAAATTTTATTAGAAAATTTGTTAAACTACAATTTACAATAGAAGCGTGTAGCAAACAACGTCTATAACCAAAAATGTTACACGTTTAGCAATAAGAATTTCAAATGTTGAAACTTTTAATAAGCTTATTATGCCCTAACAGTTTAACTGAAAGGTCAAGTTCACTGTTTTGCGCGCACAAACAGCTGTTGAAGACATCGGCAAGCGAAAGTAACTTCATACCAGTTCGCTCGATCGTTTAAACTAATAAAACGGCTACTAAACGGCGTCTTATCGTTCAATTGCATCGCCCCTAAATACTGCTTTGTCGTAGCTTAAAACTTGTTAAGCTTTCTTTGCGTATGACAAAATCTCATAGGTTAAGTTTATAAAAACAGGTGCAGATATAGAAAAAAAATTGCCTAGATAACGGCATCTCCTTTGTGAACATTTCTAAAAGCCTTGGTGTTAAATCGATTAAGCTTTAGTTTAAAATAATGATGTTATATAGCATTATTGTTAAAAAGTTTTAGCTTTGTTAGTTTTATTGCAGCGTTATTTTATTAATAGTAAGCGCACACAACGAATACTTTTAATGAAAAACTTTTTTAATACTAAAAATATTTAACTTTACTGACACTTTTAAAAGTATAATGTTTAGTTTTGATCAGAGTTTTTGCTGATGAAATTTATTTATTTTAAGCTTTTAACTATTTTAACAAGTATTTATAATATTGTATATTTCACTATAAAAAATGTTTTTTTTTTGCATATCAAAACTTAAGTTTTTACCTGTCAAGTTATATTTTAGTTTTTATGTACCAAACACTTCTTAAATGCTCTTAAACAGTTTAAAGCACTAGTTAGGACTATTAATTTGTTAAAGTATGTTGATAAATGTTTTATGGTTTAAGAATAAGATGTTAAAAAGACTTACATACAGTTATACGACTTTAATTTGTATTAAACTTAAAGAAAAAAATTTACTCATAAACTAAGACTAAAGCTATAAAAACCTATTGAAAACAATTAGTTCGTTTCAATATTTTAAACTTTAAAATATATCTAATAAGAATAAGGTCAAAGCAAAATAAAGATGCTTAACATAAATAACTAAAACTAATGTATCATTAACGTTATTTTGTTTATAACATAAATAAAGTAAAAAATAACTTGAGGTAAACTAGGTTTTATTTGAAATATATAAAATCAAAAGGCACTAAATGTTTAGCTATTTTCTTGTTTTCAAAAGCTTTCTAATTACCGAAGAAAAGTATTAATGAAACTTTACTCAGGTTTTATTGATAAAATTTATTAACTTCGTGAAAAATGGTTTTAACATTCCATAACTTAAAATTCAATATACTATCTACTTGTTTGTAGTGCTCTTTTAGTTTTGATAATTCTTATTTTGAAATTTTTTCTTGTTTTTTAGTTTTTGCGATTATAAATACAAACAATGTAAAGACTTAGTCAGCATTTTAAAGAAAGATGCTGCATAAGTCATTTTCAGATTTTTTTAACTTTTCTTTAAATCATACCCGTTTTTTAATTCTGAACGATATTATTTTTTTGCTAATATAAAAGCTTAAGCCTAATTAGCTTTGCAAGTTTTACAAGTTTATAATCATGTAGTAGTTTAAACCACAATTTTTTATGCGTTACTTTTAACAACAGAAAAACGAAGAAATGGAAACTTCAATAACTTAGATGAGGTTTGCAGTCGAAACGAAGGCACTGGATTTCCTTATAACTTCTGCAACAAACAAAACTACTACAATGAAGTAAAAGAAACAGAGCTCAATTCAGCACAGAGTGTTGCTACTTCGTTAAACATTTTTTACCATTTGATGATACTGATGCATTTAAACATTATAATGCAAGTGTTTTATGACAGCTTAATAAGCACGATAAGAAACATAGCAAGACTCCAGTTTTACTATTTCGACAGAATAAGCAAAGCAGCTCAAAATGTACAAGACACATTAGTGCCATTGGATAACTCAAAATATTTTGACAACAAAACTAATTTTGTTAGTTTTTCGCCCCAATATTTAGAACTTTTCAAGCAGAAAGAGGAGTCAACTATTTACACAGAACATAAGAAAAAAGAAAAAGTTAATAAACTAAAGTGTGAGGGTTTTAAAAAACGAAACATTAACGAAAAAGTATTCAAAATTAGTGAAAACTTTGAAACGAAAGATAATAGGTTGTTATCTAATGACAATAAAAGCTTACCTCGTTTTTATTTTGCAGAAACAAAATGTTTTAGTAACACAAGTAGATCATGTTACGCAAACAGATATAAACAAGAAAGTTGGAAAAAGTGTACAACTAAAACAGCAGATAAAACTAAAAACTTCAGAAATACTAGTAAACTACCTACTAAGAAAATTTCTTCTCACCAAGCTGAAGTTATTTTGAGTTCAATCAAGAAACTGGTGCAAGGAAAAAACACTGAAAACATGCGTTTTGAGTGCCCGGTGTGCCACAAAAGGATAAAAAGGTTGTACCATTTTCACCGACACGTGAAAATCCACACCGGTAACAAAGACCACAAGTGTCAATATTGCAGCTACAGCTCGGTCAGAAAGGACAATTTGGTGTATCATATGAAAGTGCACAAGAAAAACGTTGAACCTGTATATTTGAACATTTAGCTTTAATTTTTCTGTTACTTTTACGAAAAAATGTTACTTTGCTTGTAACTAAACTTAAGCTGCGTTTGATTTAAAGTACGTTAATACTTTTATATAAGGGTTCAAGTATATTTTTATCAGTTGAAATTTAAGCTTATTTAGAATTAGATAAAGTTTTAAAAATAATATAAATAGCTTGTTCTTTTACTAGTACATTAATATTATGATTTAAACTGCTGTATTAATTTTCATTCTTTTTTAAATTATTCAAAGATTTGAAAAAGTTATAATTAATTAAAACTTTGTAGTATTTTTGCTAATATAAGCTAAATAAATCTATTAGTTTTTTTTTTATTTTTAACAATATAAATTTATACATTTATACAACCTGCCTAAAAGTTTAAGCTAACACAAAATGAATCTTTTAAATACTTTACCAAAAGTAGTTAAAAATTGCTATAAGAAATTCAGAACTTATTTTAACAAATTAAAAAAAAAATAATGTTTAAATTTTAATTTATAAAAACTTTACTGATCAAAAATAAATATGCTATGTATAAACAAATTTAGACTAAAATTACAGTTAAGCTTCTTTAAAATATAATGAAGAAACTTTGTTTCATATTGTATCTAATAAAATTTTGTTAGTTGTTTGCAGTTGTTTTTACGTTTTTTAGAAATGCCTTAACATTTTCTTTTTTTTTTGTTAAGGTGCTATTTAACACTTTTTTCACTAATTAGCTGTTAAATTATACATTAATTTACTATAAAATGTTTTACAATTAAGTAAAATAAAGAATAAAAAAACGACAAAAAGGTTATTTTTCAAAATTAATTTATATAAAAAAGATTTAAAATAACTTACTGTATAGAAAATAATGTTTTAGAAAATACTTTTGATATATGAAAAATAAAAAATGAAAAAATTGTAAGAGATGTACTTTAAGTTATTTTCGCAAAATTATAAATTACTATATGTTACGTGAAAACAAAAAAAGTTCATAACTTTAAATAAACATATTGATTGCTATTTTTATAATTAAGCTGTTGAAAAATTGTAACTGTAACTAATTTCGGTAAAAGAATTCGAATGTTTACAATTTATGTGCACAGTAAGTTTAATATTGACCTCTTAGCAAGAATCAACACTGATTTGTAAGAAAATTATGAAAGTTATAAAGTAGATAACTAATTAATTTCTTTTGTAGGTGATATTTTTCGTTTAGATTAATGATAACTATCTGAAGCTAAAACATAAGTAAAAAACAAGCTTTTCAAACTTTTATGTATGTTGACAGACTAGACTTGATCAATCCAAGGACAAAAAGAAGCATAAATACAGTATAATGATAACTTTTTATAAAATTTCTGATAAGCGGGTTTCGATCTTCAAATGTTGAGTATTTACGGTTGACGAAAAGTTCTCTGTAAATTTAAATTTAAGTAGATAGATATTTGGTGTAAATTAATATCAAATAAATATTAAATATGCAGCTTAAACTTCAATTTCTTTCTAAACTATTAATTTCTAAAAGTACACTGTAACAATGTTACTAAAAATTTATTTTTACAAACTAAAACTACAAGTTATAATGTCAAAACACCTTTTACGTTAAAACTTTTGACATAACTTAGATTAGATACGAAAATCTATCATATACAACAAATTTTTATTGTACTACTTATACTTGGTTTATCATAAAATACAGTGTTGCCATATGTCATACGGGTCCTATTGACAACTTAGAAAATTCTCTACGTTCTACGTTGCAAGACTAAAATTTAGAAATATATTTAAAAAAAAAAGCTAAATTAGCATTACAGTACGTTATCAATATTTTTATACCACATACACAGCTTTTTTTAATCTATCATATCAACAAATTTTTAATGTTACATTGATTTTTTTTTCAACAGTGTTGCCTTATGGCGTTAGGGTCCTAATGACGACTTTTAAATTTCTCTATGTTGAACTTTGCAAGTAAAATTTAGTGGTCGACTCCTTTACAAAAAAATATTTAAAATAGAATTACACTACTTTGTCAATATTTTTACTCAAATTAAGACAGATTTTTTTTTACAATAAATTTAATTTCATACTCAAAATGGACCAAAAAATTCTAGTTTTAAAACCCAATAAGATATTTAGAAAAAATCGTAAAAAAATATAAAACAAATTTAGCAGCGCTGGTATAAGTATATACTTAAAAAAACATCTATGAATATTTTTTCTCGATAAAATATAAACAGTATTTAATTTAGCAAAACATAAGTAAGAACCAAAATACAGATATAATTAAAATATAAAATGGAACAACACGTTTGTAAGTTTTAGTTATCTAAATAAAGGATTCCTTGCACTAAATATCAAGTGGTATATGTATTTATTTGTAGAAAGACGCTGCTAGAAGCACTAGCATTAGCTAAAAACTATTGCGCAATTATTTAGGACGAAATCGACACAGTAGTTCACTGCTGCAAATCAGTACTTATTTACAACAATTGTATGTGGTCGAAGAAGGATACTGGTGATGGTTTAGATATACCGCAGGGAAGTTTTTGTTGTGCAGAAGTATATAAGCTAGTAGGGTTACTTTTAATGTATATTTATAGAATTATTTTAGAATTATTTATATTCTAAAATATTATTTGTATTATTTATAGAACCATTATTTTACAAAATGATAAATTTAAATATGTTTTAGTGCAATAATGTTATAAATAAACATAAAATCAACTAAAACATAAAACAAAATATAAGCTATTAACTATTATGTTTTTTTTATTTATACTCAGTAAGTAATAGATTTTATTTAAGTTAAATTTTAAAAAATATGTATTTGCACTTTTTTTTTGGGTAAAAAGTGCGAACTCAAGAGAAAGTCTACTGTAATTAATATTTACTAGGCATTATGCAAACCTGTTGTAGAAAAAATAACTTAATAAAAGTTTTATTATAAAAAGACTACTTAAATACAATACAAATCAGGTGAAATAAGAAGTATTTTAAAAGATCAAATAAAAAATAAAAACTTTCATAAAATAATGTCTGCTATTGAAGTCTAATACAAAGTGAAGGATGAGGTTCATGACTGCTTGCAAGTTTTTCTAATCTGATTCTTAATCAGTAAAATAAGCCTCCTTTACAAATAACTATATTAGATCTTTTGCTCAAGATGTTGATAACTAAACTGAAAACCTTCTCATTAACATAGCTGAAAGGAAAAACTATAAACAACGATCTAAGTTCCACTGAAACGATTGGATACTTTTGCCTTAGTTTTTGTTGAGTCCAAAAGCTTTCATATCATTCTTTAGAAAATTTAATTTTTTGTTTAAGGTCAGTTTGTAAGTCTGAGAAGGTTTCCTGTTAGTGGTTTACTTCAAAAAGATCTGCCTCGAAGAAATCTATATTTTTACCTATATGATAGCGTTTTTGTGTCAAATCGAAGTTTTACTACTTAATATGTTGAAATTGATAAAACTCCAGATTTTTTAGGTTTTTTTTTGCCTAAATTGTCAAGTTCTAGATTTCTCTAGATTTCTAGGTAAATTGGCAACCCTTTATAGTTTTATTTCTTAGTCTAACTTAGTGACTTTTCAAAAAACAATTGGAAATATCCTAAGGTGATAGTTAATAATATAAAACATAGATTTTTACAAACCAAATCCCAAATTGATCCCAAATAACATATATGTCACGTCATAAAATGGTGAGAGGGATTCCGATAGTCTATGATCTATGTAATTGTTAAATAAGAAAATATATGAATTAAAATATGTAATTTACTTGAAAGTAAGAGTCATAATTTATTTGATTTTTTTCTCTATATTTTACATAAACAAAATAAACTTTTTTCATTTAAGCTTTACTTCAGTGTTAAATATTAAATATTAAGCTAAAACTAGTAAAATAGCACGATAAAAAGTGAAAATTTTATGACAGCCCAAAATTTTAAAATCGCCCCCTTTTCGCCCCCTTACAAGTTATTGCCCACCCTTTCGCCCCCTTACTAATTATCGCCTCCCGACTTACTAAAGTCGCCCCCAGGGGGGCGATATCGCCCACTTTGGGAAACCCTGATTTAGAGGAAAAATATATAAACAATTTTATTACAATTGACAATGAAACAACTGAAGAATACTCTGAAAGTGTTTTAGAGGAAATTGAAACGGCAAACAGTGAGGTTGATTCCACAAACATGCTGAGAACTTCAAAGGACCATCTTGAAACTGAAGAAGAATATTTTTCATAGCAAGAAGAAGAGTTTGAGTTCGAGGGTTTTTAACCAATGTTAATGAAGACCATCAGTTTTAACGCGCAGTTGTGTTCTTCCAAAGCTGTAACTGGTGCTGGTGTGCATTTCGAAGAATAGAAGGCAACGTGCGAAAAAAATTCAATGCTTGCGTGCAAAGCAAGTTTTACAGAAGAAAAACTTAAACTAAAAAAAAACTTCAAATGAAAATTAGTGATATCTTTACTAATAAAACCATTTGATATTTGTGTTAAGTGTAAGCTGTATATTTATTAAGTATCATTGCTACTTTTTGCTAGGAAGTTTCATTAGATTTCTTTTTTAGATATTTATTCATATACAGGGCAAGAGTGCTGTATTATTTATTTGTGTTTTAAACTCTCATTGTTTCATTATACTTTCATTATTTAACAAAGTTATAATTCTTTCAGAATTTTTATTTAATCTCTTACTGTTAACAAAATTTCCGATTTAATGAGGTATTACTAAATGTTTATCAATTAGTCGAGGAACACAAGTTTACAAAGTCTAAAGATATAGAGAGGTGAGTTAGCATTTAAAACATATTTTAAATTAAAAACATACAATAAACCTAATTTGTGCAATATTGAAAAGAATTAAAATTTTTATTTTTCAAAATTTTAGAATTCTAAAATGCGTAACTAAACGAGAATGCGTAACGTAATTAAATAATTTTTCACTGTCTTAACTTTGTCATTTAAAGAGCTTTTATGTCTCCAAAAATACATATACCCTTATAACTATTTATGTTTTCTATAAAAAAATCTGAAAATTTATACTAAATCCCTGAAAAGGTTTTCCAGGATGTCTATAAATTAGCCTTACTAGATGTTTTTACTGCTATTACTATTTGTTCCTACAGATATTTCTAGCTATAGTGATTCATATTCTCTTCAAGTAAATTTAAGATCTTGTTTTGTTGTATATAAAATTGATTTTTTTAATAAATAAGCACACCGCAAGATCTGGTTTCATAGTTGGCAAAATGTAGATTGTAATTTTCCAGTGATAGCAAATCTATGTTGCTGTTTGTATTAAGTTTTGTTTCACAGAGAAGCTATGATATCTGTGCACGAAATATGCTCGAAATAGATTACAGTGCACACTAGTGTGTAGAAAATTTATAAATTCACGTAAGTTTTTTGTCGCACTAAATTCATTTTGATGTTATACAGACTTTCTCGATTTTATGATAAAAGGCAAGAAGTAAAAAAAAGACGTAATTTTAAGAAGTTTGGAGTTTTGGGTGCACACAGCTTTTTATTTCTAGCTTGGTGTGCACAAAATTTAATTACAGTGAAGACCACTGTTACAAACAATAAAAACTTGACTCACTTTATTATTTTTCTTTTAGTATGTTGAAATAAATGTATTTAACCATGCAATGATACAACTTCTTTATGCTAAAATATCCGCTAAATAATAAGTTTGCATTGTATAATAAAAAAATTAGTTTTATTACATATTTATTGAGAGGACGGTTTAGGCTGATATGTAAGCACTTTTAATGTATAGCCTGTTTTGCATTTTAAACTACAATATTGGAATGAATTCGAGATTATTTTTTCCTAAGCTCTTTTCAACTAAAAAGCTAAAATACTGTTAGTTTTGAAAAAAGTAAGTAACTAATTAAAAACTTCTCTGGAAAATATTTTACTAAATAGTGTTTTTTAACCTATAGTCTTTCACAGTATCTTGAAATTTAACTTTGTATTAATTGTACTACTTTTTCTTCTATTCATACTTTATTAACATACCGGTTTAAATTTATTTAAATTAATTACTATCTATTATTAAACATATCCAATCAATTAACAAAACAATTAAAAAAACTTTTTTCTCCACTATAATCATAATTATAAAACTAATTAGTTGCGTTAAAACCATTTCCGCAAATAAGGAATAAAAGTAAAAAAAATATTTAAATGTTGCATCAAATTTTGTTATACATAACGTTTTATTGTATTCAAAAAACTATTTTATATATATATATATGTATATAAATTACATCTACTCAAGAGTACCAGTCAGTGTGTATTGTATAGTTGAAAAGAAAAGTGTAACAAGTTAAAACTATAAGGTACTGAAACAGTCAAAAAATAAATTTTTGAACGATAAACAAAAAAAAATATTTACTTTACAAAGATAAATCATAAATATGGTTTGTCATGTTAAAAGTTTAACAACTTTATTGTTTACAAACTATAAAGCATTTTCTATAACTGAAAACATTCTCATTAAATAAGGTTAACTACAAATACTTAGTACAGAATTAGGAGATTTTTTATAAAGTAAATATTGTATAAGGAAGAGAGTAATTCTGTTGTTAAAGTTGTTTAATTTAAAAAGTATTTAGTTGTTGTATACTGTTTTACTTCTTAACATTTATTCTAAAACAAATAAGAAGAGTATAACTTAAAAAAATTACAAAAATGTAAATTTTATAACACTTGCGCCCTTTAGCATAGATTTAAAAATTTGAAAATTAAATTACTCTTAATACTATTTGTTTCTAATTAATTGTTAACGCTTGAGTATTATGTAGCTGCTTGCAGACAGAAATCTGGCAACCATGTCCTTTATTAAATAAAAAATGCATGTTTTGATACGTTAATAAATTCAGACCTCAGAAAAAGTAGTACAACATACTTAATAAACAGTTTAATCTATTTTAAAGATCTTTAAAGATTTTCAATAACTTTTTCATTGAATTCATTTGCTTTTGATGACCGAGAGGTCTTTTCGCGTATCTAGGTCCTTGAACCACAAAAAATTTGAGCAACATTTCGTTTTTGTTCAATAAACTACTATTTAATGTTCTATTTTAGCCAATGTAAATAATTTTTTTAGTAATGAATGACATAAGAGGTTTTGTTTCAAAATATTTTGACTCTAACTAACGTTTCAATTTATTTTTGCAACGAAATCAATTAACATTTAAACTTTGTAATGTTTAAACAGAAAGGTTTTAGATAACTTGTTTTATGATCGTACAATATTAAATACTAGTTATATAAACTTTAGGAAACATTTTTTACAACTGAATGTCTACAAAATTTTAATAGAAAAAATCCTGTGAAAAGTAATAATACAGAGAATGTCTAACACTAACTAAATACTAAAGTGTTAGAAATGTAATCCATTATAAAATTGCATAAATAGATTACAAGAACTTTAGCTGCAAGTTATTTGGTCAACACTTTGATACGTTTCCAATCATGTTTCTTACTTAATACATAAATGTTGTAAATGTTTGCTTAATAAATAAAGCTAAGTCTTGTGTGTTTTTTAGTTTATTGTTTAAGAAAGAAAGTTCAATAATAGTTACTCCTGTATCAGGGGCGTGTTTTGACTGGTTTCCTGTTTCCTGTGAACCCCCTGAAAAAAAAAGAAAATTAAAGAGAAAAAGAGATTCTTAGAATATCACTAAAAACGTTGTTTATTGACTTTGTTTTGGTTATTTAATAAATTTTGAATAATGAATGATGAATTTAAAACACTGAAATATTAAAAAGTTTCCTTTACAAATAATGCTTGTTTTTGCCCAGCTGAAGTAGATTTTAAATAAAAATTTAATCGTAACGTAGACGTTTTAAAGTAGCTTTTTTTTCTAGAAAACTTTTTACTAAAATGCTCTTAGTTTCCTTTAAAAATTGCTACTTAGTGTAAATCACTTTTTATTAAGAATTGTTTTTAAGCTAGTAAGTACAATTTTACTTTAGAAGTGTCAAATATAATCACTAAAGTTTTATTTTACTTAGTTTATTGTATATAATAATGCTGTGTAAAGCTTTTGTGTTATGTTGTGTTTGTACTTATACATTTATATTATTTGTTAATGTGTCAACCAATTGGGTTTAAACCTTGAAAAGTTCAATTCAGATAGTTTTCAAAATCATCTGTAGACAACTACACTACATAGCAATTTATTCTTATATCATTTAATGGTATTTTAATATTTTTTTTTGTATATCTGTTAGCCACAAAGTTGATTCTTGATTTTTTGAAATTTTCAACTCAAGAGATTTCAAAACCATGATTAGAATCCCTGCAACATCAGGCAAACATTTAAATAAAACTAGATATTTTAATTTAATTGTATAAGTCTAAACATTTTTTTAGTGAAATTTATTTTCTATAGATTAATTTACTTGAATAAAAGATTAATATAAATAGATATATAAATGTAAAGAATTTAAAATTAAAAAGAAAAATTTGTAAGAACTCCATCTATACTAACATTTAAATCAAAATTAAATATCTTCTTAAATTTTATTTAAATGTTATGAACTTAAAAATTGTATATCAATATACAAATCTGTTATTTAAAACAAAAGTATTACAGTCATAATTAACTTATTCTATAAAAAATCAACTTTTTTATCAGGAAACAACATTATAAAATTATTAAAACTAGAATAGATTTTTATAAAGATATTTTAACTTAATTCTATGAGTCTAAACATTTTTTTAGTGAAATTTAAATTTTAATAGATTAAATTACTTGAAAAAATTTTTTTTTATTATAAATAGATTTTAAAATGTAAGGAGTTTAAAATTTAAATAAAAAATTTTAAGAACTCCATCTATACTAAGATTTAATTAAAGATTGAAATTCTCTTTATTAAAATTTATTCAAGTTTTAATTACTTTAAAATACTGTTTACTGATAAAAAAGTTATTTTTTTATTAAGTAAGTTAATCATGTCTGTAATATTTTTGTTTTAAATAACAGATTTGAATTTTGATATACAATTTTTAAGTTGATTACTTTTTTCTGTTTTTTTTAATTTTAATTTATATAAATCTAATACAGTATAATAAATAAAAAAATATAATATTTTGTATTACTACTTAAATGTTTTTTTATTTATGAGCAGAGAAAAAAAGAAATTTTAGACACAGAGTTTTTCGGCTAAATATTGCGTACTTAACTAGCAGGGCATACCTAAGAAATGCGTACTTAAGCGGCTCATTAAGAAAAATAAAACATTGTTAACCCCCTTTGAAAAAAGTCTAGACACGCCCCTGTCCTATATACAACCTTTATTTAGAAAATTTTTAAAATATTTGTTGTTTAAAAAAGTAATTTTGCATGCATTATGTTGTTGCTAAGTTTTTTAGACTTAAAGTACATTAAAACCTTCGTACTTAGATTAATTATTCCTTTAAATTATTTATATAAGAACTTAGGTTTTCCTTTTATGCTAAATGTTTAGCTTTACTTCTCAGACTAGTTTTTGTTTAAATTAGTTTTGCATTTTTTAATTCTGTGCGTTTACTTATAGTTCAATATATATTTTGCTTTAATAGCAAGGTTTTTAAAAACCTGAAAAGCAGCTAAAACTTTATATCTAGGATTTTTTTTATTTGGTTAAAAATTACCAACAAAACCTGTTTGAGAAATTTTAGAAAAAAAAACTTGAAAAACCTGGAATTTTAGAATAAACCATTAAAAAATCTTGAAAATTATGTTATTAAATAAAAAGTTAACATGTAAAATAAAAAACTTGTTTTAGACATAAAAACTATCATATATAATGTTTTTTTGTGAAATTTAGATTTTGTTTTTGTAGAATACAAAATTTTTTATAGAAAGTAGCATGAGATTATTTTTTTAAACTTTTATACAATTATTAACAATGAATTTAACTTTACACTAAAAATAGACATCAAATTGTACTCTAAAAAACGTGGAAGAAATTCAAAACCTGAAAAAAAGTTTTAAACGCTATAAAAAAGTTTTAAGCATCTGTTGGAGACATCAAAAAAAAAACTTTTATATAACATTTTAACTTTTGTACTACTTTTACGTTTTAGACTTATTTGGATTTTTAATAAGTCTAGTTTTTTTTATTCTTAAGGCTTAAATAAGAAGATTTCACGGCATAAATTACAAACAAATAGTTAATAATTAAATAAAAACTCACAACCTTTATAATATTTTGTTCTACTTACTTCAGAACTTAATACAGTTAATGATTATTTTTACAAACATGTTTTTTTAACCTAAAGAAAAAGTAATCATAATAAACTATAAAAAAATTAAAAATGGGTAAAGTACATTAAACTGAAAAGTATAAATTTTGTAAAAATTAAACATGTTTGTAAGAGATAAATTTTAATTAGTCTGACTTAAAAAACTTAGAGACTTCTTAGTTGTATTGTATATGTATTATTCAGGGTTGCCACTCATCTAAAAAAAAAATTCCAGGTTTTCAAATTTTCTTCCAGGTTTTTAAAAGTTAACATTTTTCGGTCTATTTTTAGTTTAATGCAATTTTAAGGTAAGAGACTGTGTTAAATAGTATAAAAACACTAAAACTACTTTAAATATAATTTTGAATAAAAAAAAAATTTTGATGATGACAATTTTTTTTATTTGTATGATAAATTTTATTAGTTAAATAGAAATTTTACTACTGAGCATTTGAAAATTGCTAAAATACTAGGTTTTTTCAAGCTTCAGGTTTTCTAAGTAATTTTCAAAATTCCTCAAATTCCAGGTTTTTTGCCTAAATTGTAATATTGCAGGATTTTCCGGGTTTCCCTGGGCTACCAGGTAAAGTGGCAACCCTGATTTTTTTTTCTGTTTTGATATAGTATTTATAATTTTTAAGGCTGCCACAAGTCGGGAAAAGTCAGGAAAAACTAAATGTATGACAAAAGTCAGGAAAATATTAGGGTTATTGAGAAGAAGTCGGAAAATTTCAAATGTCAAATATTGTTAGTTCAAATTTAAAAAATTCCTTATTTTCCAAAGCCTTTAAATGGTAAAAATCAATTAAAATCCTTTGTCAGACTAAAATTGTCAAATTTTCCTAGAAACTTACAAAATAACTTAAATTCCAATGCCTTCGTCTGGTATAAATCAATATAACATCCTTAATAGATTGCCAAAAATTTTCTTGACGTATTGAACAACTACTCTACTTGAACAAGCATTTTTGGTATGCATTTTAGTAATGATTATCTGTAGCAAGGACATTTACATAGTGAAACTTGGATATATACACAAAAGTTTGTCTTGCAGAATTTTATAATCAAAGTGTTTTTTGTTTAAGTAAATAAATATAAGTATAAAATAAAGTTTTTTATAATTTAGCACTTATTATTACATGTTTCAGATAAATAATTGTATCATATTGATATTATTATCTTCTAGGTTGTTTTACAGCTTTTATGCTAAGTCTGACTTTATTTTCTGATAGAGCTGTTTATTGAAAAAAACATCAATCATACACTGATATTTCAACTGATGTAATGGAAGTTAGATGATTGAATTCAGCAAAAAAAAAACTGTTGTTTTAACGTGTATAAAAATAAGATTGATACTTTAGAATTTTAGATAGTTTGAAGTTATCGCTAATACATTTTTAAATAAGTTTAAATTGAGAAGTTGATTTTTAAAATTTAGGAATTTTTTTATTTAAGTAAGGAAAAACTCTGGAATTTTTTTTCAGCTTGATCGTTGGCAACCTTGTGTTTTACTGAAAAAAAGTAAAAATCAAAGTTAGGTTGAAAAAATAATAAAGAAGTGTAACTTTGAAATTTGTGGTAAATTAAGTTTTAAAAAGTGTACTTTCATAAACGATTCGTCAGTTTAAATCTGTTATGGATTTTCTTAAAGTTTTGTTGATTGAGTCTATTTTCTACCTATAACAAGATTACCCAAAAACATTTTTTATATTGGTGTCTTTTTAATTCAATCCTTATCCTCTACTGCAAATTGAAGAGTATGTATAACAAGGTAGCTAAAATAGCAATCTGCAAAAATCTGGATTTTAGACAAAAATCAATAAAAAACTAGAAATTTAAACGTTTTTTATCAAATTTCAATTTGACACAGAAAATCTGTCATACAAATAAAAAATTTTTGTCGTCATCAAGTTTTTTAAAATACAAGTTATATTTAAAGTATTTAATTTTTATATACTATCTAACAACAGTTTTTTATCTAAATTTTATTTTAAACTAAAAATAGACCCAAAATTGTGTACTTTCAAAAAGACGAAGGAAGTTTTACTCCCTGTAATAAGCTTTTCTACCCTTGGCAACCCTGTAATGAGTTTTTTACTGTTTAACACCAAACCTAAAGGCCTAAAGTTTCTAGTGTAGGTTATATTTTGCAGCCCTCATAATAATCGCCCTCAAGTATTTGCAATTACTTTTACTGCTCATCACAAACTCCAGGATATCTGGTGTAAGGTTTTTACTACTATTTTTCTATTTGACTGACTTAATGTATATTGTCTTCTATAGTAAACATCGACCTACTAGAGCAGGGTTTCCCAAAGTCGACCTAGTGGCTCCCTTGGGGGCCATGACAGATACTCAGGGTGCTCGGAGCAGTAGGGGGACATGAGGTCGTAATTTGAAACTTACACTTATATTCTGGAGTTGCTGGTGAATAGTGAAAATAGGCTTTAATGGTAGTTTTTTGAGTAGTTGTGTTGGAGGGGGGCCATAACTTTTTTAATATATTTAAAGAAGGCCATTAAAAAAAAAATTTAGGAAACCCTGTACTAGCACGGAAGCTGATTGTCCAATAAAATAAAGCAATCTAAAAATTTTAAGACGGTTCTAAATAACTAAAATAAATAAAAAATAACAAGTTTAATGTGTCTAAATACTGTGTTTTTAATATTTTTTTTAATGACTTCAGATTTCAGTTTAATATATAAAATAGTACAAATGCTATGGATAAGTTCTATAAAAACAAAAGTGAGAGAAAAAATGAAAAGTTTCCAGTAAAACTAAACGATTTACATGCAATTCGCACTAGCAAAAAGACTTTCTTCGATGTTTGTCAAAATAATGCTTCGAAAAGTATTGAAAATGATGATTTAATAACTTTCAACCAAATTGCCCAATCTGGTAATTCATTTTATATTTTAAGTCCTTTCGTAAAACTGAAAAAAAATAATTTAAAACTTGTAACTGCAAATATTTTTTTTTAAATTTATATTCATACACCTTATTGTTTGTTATAGTTCCTAATAAAAACTTTTCTTATATGAAATTAGACTATTTTTGAATGGTTAGTAAAAAATTGAAACTATTTTAAGTAGTTAACAAAGTACAACCAATAACTTTGAAATATTAATTTTTATTTTTAGGTAAACTCCCTGATGAAGTCTACAAGCTAGTTGTAATTTTGAAGTTATACAAAATTAAACTGAATAGAGATGTGGAAACAAAAATGTACAACTACATAAAGACCTTTATATCTCCACAAAATGCTGCTACGTACTATAAGCTGTCTTTACTTTTCAGTTTAAATGATCTTTTTAAAAAAACAAATGCTTACATTCATTGTTGGTTCACAACAGTTGCTGAAACTAACAATTTCTTAGAGTTAGATATTGATTCAGTCAAGAAAGTTCTGTCAAGCTCTAACATAAACATATTTTCAGAAATCGAAGTTTTTAATTTTGCAGATGCTTGGATAAAATACAAGCTTAGTGAAAGAAAAAAACATTTCTAAGATCTCTTAATGACTGTACGCCTATCTTTGTTGTCTAGACATGCTTTAAGGCATATTTTATACCGGGATTCATCGTTTAAAAATGACCAAGAATGCCAAGCTATAATACATGAAGCCATAAAAGTAAGTAAAATAAATATGGAGAACAATGAATCAATAAATGTAAAGAATTGCACTAGATATTGCAGCGAAAACAGTCTTGATATTTTACACTGTGGCAAAGTTTTAAATTATACAAGATTTATAAACAAAATTGATGGCAGAAATTTGTTAAGCAGTACAAAAGTTCAATGTTTTACAAGAATTCGTAACCCTATACGGAGTGGTCTACCAGCTGTTTACTTAAAAGGAAATGTTTACTTTTTAGGTTGTCTTTACAGCGGTTATGAGAGTTTTAATAAGATCGAAAAATATTCACTTGCTGCGGAGTGTTTTTCACTAGAAATTGTAGGAGACTTGTTCAAAGATCGTGGCTTCATCGATAAGATTTATTTCATCGGCGGTGAGTGGCGAAACTCGTGCGAGGCGAAACTGCGTGAGAGGCAAAACTGCGTGCGAGGCGTGCCACATGAAACAGCAATATGTAGGTATTTTGATACAACTAGCTGCACGTGGGGAGATGCAGCAAGCATGAAGGAGGCGAGATCAAGTGCGGCCTGCACTGCATTTGAAGGACGGGTTGTTGTTTGCGGAGGTTTTAACAACGGTGCATTAAGCACTGTTGAGTCGTACGACCACGTAGCTGATGAATGGTCGCCCATGCCGAGCATGACTAAAGGAATACATTATCAATTTTTAGTAGCTGTAAAGAACAAGCTGTTTGCAATACAAGGACACATTCCGAATTTAGAGGTTTACGATTCAACTTGCAAAAAATTTGTAAGTATTTTTATAAAAATTGATAAATATTCCCCACGTTCGAGCGTATGTGGAGCTGTATCTGTGGAAAACAAGGTTCTTGTGTTTTACAAAAATCTTTCAAAGTATTCGTTTTTCGACGTGGATAGGGAGGAATGGACAACTGAATCTTGTATGGAGACAGCACACAGGGAAAACAAATTTACAGTAATTCCTAAGCTGAATTTGTATTAGTTTATTGTATAACATAATCATTAGTTTAGTAAACGAATTGTTACGACCAGTTTGAAATTAGTTTTAAATGGAACAATCGTTGTTAACTATTGATAAAAATTAGTTTCTTTTCTCTATCTCGTTACAATTTGAAACTTAGAACTTCTTAGAGTTTATTTTAAGAAACAATGATTATATTTAAAATTATTAAGTTGTTGATGTGTAGGTCAAAATTCTTATTCTATTTTACATCACAATTTTGTTAGTGTATATCTAGTTTTAAAGTTTTTTTCTAGTATTATAGTTTTTTTCAACGCCTCTAAACAATGTAAGAGTTTTGTAGTAATGTTTGATAAAATACTATTTTATTTAAACTTAGTTAAGGTTCTACCAAGTAACAGGTCAGATAAACTCTTTGAAAAATGTTTTTCAAAAAAAAAAAGATATATTTTAAATAAAACTTTTTTTATTATTTGTACATCATAATAAATTTTAGTTTTTTAATGTTTGATTAGAATATGCCACATTATTTATATGTTTAAAGTTATGAAAAAACTTTTTCAACATAATGAATGTGTAAATACTCAGTCGTATGTCAAAAACTGTCTAGCTTTAAAACTTAATCTTAGAAGTAAGTACTAATTCGTGCGGTATTTAAAAATAACCTTAGTAGTACTAAAATTTTATGTACAGTGATTTCTATAAATAAAAAGTTAACATAAAGTAGTTGTAGATTCTTAAAAAATTTTTTTTTTTGCATAGTATATGTAAGGTAGTAACTTTTTAAAATTCAACGGTATAATGAAAAGTTGCCAAATGCTATTTAGCATTAAAACATCCTTTTTTTAAATTTCACTCTGCTTAAGTTAATATGCTTTTTCACAAGTTTAGTTTAGAGATTTCCTAAAATGGTCTTACATGGGGTTGACTGTTTAAAAAGTTTTAATGTACTGCTTAATTTTGATAAAATATACTGTAATTTATTTTTGCAGCACATTGAAAAATGAATTCATCTGTTAACCATTTATGATATGACAATTAAACATTACTAAACAAACCTTTTTGATTTAAGAAAATAAGTTTTTGTTGCTTGTTTCTAAAATATTTTATCAAGCAGCGTACTTAAAAATAATTAAACTATCGAAATAACAATAAAATAACTAATAAAAGTTAAAGTGCATCCTTGCTAATCCAATCACGTTTAAATTTTTTTCTATTTATGATCGCTGTAATAACATTTGGCCGCATAACTAACTAACGAATAATTAGTCAAATATAGTCACTTCGAAAAATCAGAAAAGCTTGTTAATAAGTAACAACAAACTTTTTTATCTACGGGGTCTTAGATGTTGGGATGTAAACGATTTGGATGCGTCAATTTTTTCGGACTTTACCCACAAGTGTTCGCTTCAGTGCATATGCACTTAAGTCTGCTTGGTTGAGATTACAACTGCAGTTTATCGCGACTATGCCTGCCTGATAAGTTCAAAAAAGGACGAAACCGGTCGTAGGTTGTCTTAGATGCTGTTATTGTTAGTCGTGCGGTGAAACTCATTATTTATTATTTATGGAGCAAAATCTATAATTCAAACTAAAATTTCAAAATGTATTATAGATATTGCGTAACTTTAAACTAGTTGCATTAAATTAAGTACGTTTCTCAATGCCAAAAAAATAAAGTTAAAGCATGGAGAGTTTTAAGTCTAGGATAACTGAAAAATTAAGAAGGATAGTCGCTGAAATAAAAATAAAAAACACTCTGGTACAAAAAATAGAAAAAGTTTCTAAAACATGTTTAAATTATATAAAATCAAAAACAAAAATACTAAAAATAGAGTACATTAGAAACAAACAAATAGAGCATCCTTGCTGAGAAAAAAAAAATCAAGACAGTATTTTATAGTAAGAATTATTCTTATGATTTAAAAATTTAGTTTTGGGAATTTCATAGAAGTATTTGCTTGTTTTGATGATTTACATTATTTTGTTTTAAAAATATATTTTAGTTGTTTTACTTTTTGTAATTCAGATGTAATATTCGACTTAAATTCAAAGGTGTTTTATTTGTAACTTGTTTTATAATTCATCGTTATAGAGTTCATAGTTTATTTTTAGCTTTATTTTCTTTGTTATATACACATTGCATACAGTTGTGGACGTTCATTAAAAGACTAAAAATAGTTCGGTAGTAAATAGTTCTGTAAAAAATATTTAAAGACTTATTTTATTTTTTTAAAATACATAAAAAACTGCAACAAAACAAATAAAAATATTGTAAGTAGAACATAGATTAGCGATATTCTAAAGTACATTAACATTTGAGATGTTTTAGGATTATGTATTAATCGAAGACTGTCTGAAAATAAGCGAGTAGTTTAAAACTTTAATTATACACCAATTACCAATTTTTAAATGGTTTTACTTATGTTGCTTTAATTAAGGTATGTGCAATAAGTATATAAAATATTTAGTTTATAGTTAAACTAAATTGCTTTACTTTCAATGGTTTTTTTAGACTAACAAAACTATTTTTTAACTTAATTATGTTTTTGTTGATATATAGCTATAGTTATTTTTACATATACAAAATGTTTTATTAAATTAATTGAAGAGAAATTGAAGTCTTAAAACTTTTTTAGACTTAAATGACTATATAAATTTTAAAAATTTATTTAAGTTATAGAAATTTGTATATTAAAAAATGATGTCTCATAAGCTTCGTAGAACAGTTCAGCATCTTTTAAAGAGTAAATAAACTAATTAAAGCATGCGAAAAATAATTATGATTAAAACACAAAAATTTCCGTCGTAAACTTAGTTTTTGTTCTAAGTAAGCTTTAATAAAAAAGTTAAGAATATAACAAAAAAACATTAAGTGAAAGTCTTATACTGACATTACAGTTGGTTTACAACAGAAAAAAAATATTGAAATTTTTATTAATTTTAATAAAAAATCAAAATTTATCTAAAATATTTGTATATATTATATGTTTTGTTTTTAATAAGCAAATAAAGATATCTCAACTACTAGAGGATATATAAAAAAAATATTTTTTCAATAATTTATTTTACAAACTAATTTTCGGTCAAAGACCTCGTTAATGTTTAAATAATTCTAAAATATATGTGACAGTCATGGGAAAAAAAGCATTTAGCTAATTAAATTAAAATTAAAATACCAACAACAATAATAGTAAAAGCTGTATGTAGCTTTCTTTTTCTTCTTGTCAATTTTCAAAGTAAACATTGCTTAAGTAAAAATGTAGTTAATAAGTGAGCTTAAAGTTGAGATGCATTTTAACGTAGCTTATTTTAATGGTGACGTAACCACTGAAAATTTAAACAATCCTGTACTTGTAATAGCTGTAAAATATGAAATCCCGCCCGAATGCGTTTTATTAGTGATCTACCGAATCCAAGATTCGGACTCGGATTCGGCCGAACTCTAAATTGTGATAAGACTCGGATTTAGCCAAACCCTAATTTCAAAATAAGATTCCGATTCGGACTCGGCCGAATCCGAAATTTTTGACTTGGTAAACCACTTTAAGCTTTTTGAATTTACTTAATTGTTTGTAAATTAATTTTTAACTTAAAGTTAAATGAAATGTAAAAATAGTTAATGATTTCACGCTTGAGTGGATAAAAATGGTCTTTCTCGCTTATAAAAGCATTATTAATTTTTATTTAGAGTTTTGCAAACAGTATAAAAACTATGACATATCATTTTTGTTAGATTCTAAAACAAAACTAAGTAAAAAGTTAAGCCGTTTAGTCTTAGCTTTTTGGATAAGCGCTCTTATTTATTCGTCTTATGTTTAGTTGTTTTATGTTTGCTCGGTGTTAATGAACTGCTGCATTATTTAGAAAAAGAAAAAAATGCTACTTAAATATGTAACGGCTTTCTAAAAGTTTAGGAAATCTCTTGGAGGTTCTGGGAAACTCAGGATAGTTTTAATTTTTAATTAATACATCAGGGTAGTTTTAAGACTTTTAAAATTTTAGTCAAGTATTCATGCATATTGGTTGACATTTAGTTGAATTAGTTTAAATACTATTTTTAATACCAATTTTGTTAAAAACTTGATTTTTATTGATGTCTAAAAGATGTTAATTTTTTTCTAAGCATTTGAAAAATCTCGAGGTGACTCAGGAAATTTTAAGGTCACTCAGGACAAATCTTTTGACTCAAAGAGTGACAACCCTGAATAATGTAAATGTTGTTGGTAGTTTGTTAATGATAAATATATTTTTATATATTCTCACAATTTTGAAATTTTATTTGTTAATTTTTCCATTTTATAGTTTTTATTTTAGTAAATTTTTAAAATGTTTTATTTATATTTAAAGTTTTTTACTTAATGTCAAACATTTATGCCAAGATAAACAATTAAATTAAATCGTTAAAGTATGAAAAAAAATAAATTATATTACAGCAGATTTTCCCAAATTTTTAGCTCTATATTATTATGCTTATAATTAATTATTGCTATTTTATTCTGTTAGGAATGTAAAAACCTACAAATGCTAAAATACTCACTAGGTCAGTATAAATAAAGCTTGAGTTTTTAAATAGCATAAGCTTAATAACTATTTGAAGATATACTCGTTTGTATTTTGTAGTATCAAGTTTTGCACCATAGTTTAAAATACAATTTTTCATGTATCCATAAAATGTTTCATTTAAAAGAAAACATAGTTTAAGAACAAAACTATTACGACCTACATTAACAGCTTTATCAAAGTATAGTTTATACAACATAAAAATCAAATTGCTATTTGGAATTAAAATTTAGTGCATTTTAATTTTATCATACTACCATACTATTTTTCTATAGTTATTTTTATTTTATAATATTAATAATGTCATCAATAGTCTGGCAATATTTTACTATAGTTGAAGAAGATAACTCCATCGCAGTATGCAATATTTTTGGAGCTAAGATAAAAGTAGCAAGTCTAAGTGCTATACTATCTCTTCCATGCACGAGCATTTGAAAACTCAACACAGCGAGAGTTACAAAAAGTCTCAAAGTAAATCTTTTGACAAAGATAGAAGTTGTACTGCACCCGAACCTACGAAGAAAAGAAAGCTTGAAGCTATCAAGCAAACTAGCCTTGGTCATTATAAGTCTATAAAACTCTGGGACATTATGGATTCAAAAGCAATTAAAGTTTATAAAAATTATTAAAATATATGGACTCGGACTCAGATTCGGATTCGGCCGAATCCAAATTTCAAAATTGAGATTCGGATTCGGACTCGGCTTAATCCGAAATTTTTGGACTCTGTAGATCACAACTTTATATAGAAACTTTTAGTTAAAAACAAATTTTTACATCAAAATGAAACAAGTTGAATTTTAATATTAAGATTGAATTTATGGTAAAGTTTAAATTTAAGTTCAGTTTCAAAATCAAAAAACAACACAAATAATAATAAAACATTATAAAAATCTGTATTTAGCTTTCTTTTTCCTTATATTTTTAACTTTGAAAATTAACGAAAAGAAAAAATATATATACGTACAGCTTTTACTATTATTATTCTAGTCATATTGATTTTAAAAATTAACTAAAATTTAAACTTTACCATAAAATCAATTTGGTTATTAAATTTTGATTTGTTTAGTTTGGAAATAAAAATTTTGAGTAAGTTTTTTTTAATATAATTGTTTAATAGATACTTTCCATGACTTTTACATATCTTTTTAGACTTATTTAAGCACTGACGAGGTCTTTGACCGAAACTTAGTTTGTAAGATAAATTCTTAAAAGATTTATTACATTATTTTTCCTCTAGTAGTTAAGATCTCTTTATTTGTTTTCTTAAAATCAAAACATATAATATATTCATTTATGTGAAAAACGTGTGGGTTTTAGATGATTAAAATCTAGCAGCTATATGCTTGCTATTCAACTTTCGGTGAAAAAAGTAAGACTACATAGTTTTAGCTAGGCTATACTTACATTAGCTTTGAGTTAAACTTAAACACTAACAACAAAGTGAATAAAAAAAAATTAATTAAAATTTTAAAAGATTAGATATAGCTTAAAAGATAAAATTGTTTAAATAGCAAATGACAAGACACATTAAAGAATATTATTCAACAAGCAAAAACAACAAAAAACAGTTGACAAATTTAAGTTATAATGTAAATGGTTATTAGAATGAGTTATAATTAAAGCACACAGCGTTTTTTTTTTGTTTATATTCAAACAAGGTAAAAATAAAAATGCAAACACATTTGTGTGTAAATTAAATGCTCATATAAAACTTAAACAAAAGACGATAAAATATTCTAAAGCACAATAACATATTGTACCTTTAAAATTAATTTAAATATTTAGTTAAATCTTTGTAAAATAGTTTATACCGCAAAAGTTGAAAAAAACAATAACAATAAAGATATTAAAAAAAAAGGTGATAATGATAGGTCCACTGTTAGTCGAAATCAGCAATGCAATGTGCATAGAACAAAAAAAAACAATTACAGTGATGCAATAAGTAAAACAAACAAATAATAAAAATATTATATCAACGTACAACTAAGAATCTTTATTATAGTTATTTGCAAACGAATGATACTATTGTGTTAAGTAAGATAAATTATGTAAATGGTTTTTACTTTTCTTCAGGTATTTATCAAACAATTTATTTGTTAACAAAAAAAATACAGAACATCGTTATATATCAGTCAAATAAAGTATAAACTGTAATATCAAACACTGTTTATAACTTATTACTTGGTAAAGAACGTAAATTTTATTTACTTTTTTTAATTTTTTAGTTCAACCGAGGTCGTCAAGAACAACGTTTTAAGGACGTATGCAAGCGCGACCTAATTAGCTTTAATGAAAAAAATGACAGAAAGTTCCTTGCCAATGACCGGGACAATTGGCGATTTACTGTACACAAAAGACTGTAAGAAAGGACTAAAGAACACCTAGAGAATCCGAAAGCCACGAAAAAATGAAAAGCAAAATGTCTTTTATTTTTATATATAAATTTTTTACTGTTTGTTATTTTCATCTGTCGCATCACTGTCAATTTTTTTTCTCATATGCACAATGTTTACTTGATTTCGGCTGACAGCAGACCTGAGTTTTAGTGAACTAAACACTGATAATCTGATTCCAGAAATTTTAAGAAGTTGTGTACTTAAAATTATAAAAACTTGTGGTATTGTATTAGTTAGCTAATTTTAATAATAATAAACACTACTCTTGCTTTGGTTTTGTTGTCTTGATAAGAAAATTTAAATTTTGAAAACTTTTAAGAGGTTAATGAAATATAACATTTATATAAATATGTTTTATGTATTTAGTTTTTTAAAATACTAAACTAAACGTAATACAATTTTACTGCAGTTTAGGTTAAAAGCTACATTATTGTAATTTTAATTAATTAAACTCAAGCAACTTCGTTTTATAAAAACTTCGACAATTCTGTACATTTTGGAGTGACTAATCGTAAGCAGTGAAATGAGGATTTCTGCAACTTCGTGTTATATTTTTTGTTTACACAAATGATAGCTATATGATATTAAAACAAACAATTATCTGCTGAGTATCTTTGCATTTTGAACTTAGTAGTAAGGATATAATGGAAGGTGCATTAATAATCTCATGGTAACATTTTAGATTTTAGCAAACGCAATAACTTCTTTATTGATTTCATGTACAATGTCTTTTATTTACAAATGTCAAACACATGACTTTTTTTTATGAACTTGTTTATGACAAACTGTGACGTAGAAAATTCAATACAAATACAGTTATCACATAACTTTTACATAAAACCTTGTTTTAGATGATAGTTATACTACTGTATGAAAATAAATTTTGTCAATATAACCGTCAAAGTGTGTTTTGATATATGCAAAACTATATGGATAATAGAGTTTAATATAAAACGATACATTATTTTCAGTTTTTTAATACACTTACTGTTTTTTTACATGTAATTTTACAAAACAGAAAAAGTAAGATTTGGATAAAAAAATCTTAATTAATAAAATGTTAAACAAACCTAATGAAAAGTTTTCAGTAAAAATAATTTACTTTACATGTTTTTTACAGAGTAAGCAAGTAGTTCATTATTTCTTAGTAAAAAATTTATTAAAATTAAGCTATTCATGAATGAAGTATTTCTACTTTACAGTTTTATATTTGCCAGTTTTTAGGTAAGTTTTTAAATTGACGAATAAGAATAAACTATCTAAAAACTATGTTCCAAAGTAATTTATTGTTTAAGTTTTTAAACATAAAAAATGTCAGTTTTTGTAAAAAATACTTTAAAACCGAAAAAAAAAGAAAGTATTGTGTTTTTAAATTTTTATGTAAAAAAGACGACTAAAATATCCGTTATTTTAAAATTATTGTCGTTTAAAAACACTACTAAGCACTATGCAGCTCTACTACAGTTTGATTTTTTAACTTTTTTTATTTGTAAGTTTTACTTATTGTGGTATTTAAATGTAATTAGTATAGACAATCTAAATTTAAAAAGTGTTTGATTTAGTAACGCTAGAATTAAGAAAGCTTATTTTGTAACGACGCTGCTTTATAATCAAATATAAATTGCCCAAAAAATTGAGGCCAAAATGGTAGTTTACTACTTAGTAGTACTAAAAACTAGTAATTATCAGTATTATTAAATGAACAACTTGAACACAGCTCCTGCAAGTTTTGTATTCTATATTCATTATTGTTTTATTAGTATTTGAAATTTTTAATAACCTGTTTGTTAAAGGAAACCCTGTACTAATTTTAAAAAATTCTCATTTTAAGATATTATTATAAGTATAAAAAAAATGAAATGACAATTTTTTGGACTTAAAACTGCAATATAAGTTTAAAGTCATTAATTTTTTTGTTACTGGTAGTCAGTAGTTTTTATTAGTTGTAGAAAATAAGTTTATATGTACAAGGTTGCCACTGGTTTTTGGCAAATTTTCCTCCAGATTTTTAAAAGTATTGGTTTATGAGTCTATTTTTAAATTGAAATTAAATAAAGATAAAAGTTGTGTTAATTAGTATAACAATATTTAAAACATACTATAAAGCTACTTTAATTTGTATTTTGTAATAAAACTTTTTTTTTGATAATGACAACCTTTTTTATTTATTTTATAGACATTTGTCTTAAACAGAAATTTTACCACAAAATATGTAAAAGTTGTTTAAAAATTCAGGTTTTTTTTTTCAAAGTTTCTGAAATTCCAGGGTTTTTAGCCTAGATTGTCAAGTTCCAGTTTTTGTGGCAATTTTTTGCAGCATAATGTGAATTAAGAAATTATTTTTTTTTACACATTAAAAAGTGCTCTTAATGAGAACCAACTAAATAAAGTGAATTTAGAATTTAGTCTCTGAATTGAATGTTGCAAGATCAAAACTCAGTAGTCAACACATGTACAAAAAAAAAACAAAGCCAAGAGTTATAATAAGTTCTTAAAGGACATTATACTTCAAAATAACAAATTTTTATAGTTTTTGTTGATATTATTTTGGTAGTTTTCATATAAAATATTGTTCATATTTTTCACATACCATTATATTTTTGTTTCAAAATACCTTAGTCATTATAGGAGATAAAGGCTACACATCTCATTTACACACAACCTTGGATTTTTTCTAAAGGTTAATTAATTTTGTTCTTTTATATCTTTTACTATTAAATAAGTAATGTATAGCTAACAAGGTACATGCAATTTTTATATGTGTCTGCCCTATTTTGATAAAACAAACTGTTTAAAAACAAAATTTATAATTTAAAAATACTTGTGATAAACAAGTTAGGCATTCATTTAGTAAGATAAAGTTAATCTAAAAAATAAGCCTAAGTGAGATCCACAACCTTTTTTTATATTAAGAAGGGGTGGTCAAAAATGTTTTTTTAAGTTATTTTAAAAGTGTTTAGCTAACCTACAAATATTAAATGACTAGCTTCTTATTTGAGGAGGGAAACAAAACAATGAGTTTAAAAAAATTGTAAAACCGTTTTATTTTTATTATTTAAGCTAGTAATCCAATAATTTCAGGAAGTGTTCTTAGCTTGATTCAAGTAAAAATCTTGACAGGTGTTTAAAAATATTAAGAAAAATATGATGGCAAAATTAATGTAAAAATTCTTTTTAAACTAAAAAGTTGTTCAGCGTGGCCAAATTACCTGGAACCCTCGAAAAATCTGGAATTTTAAACAATTAATACATGTTAAGTGATAAAATTTCAATTTGATACAAAAAAAAATCAATGATTTAAATAAAATTCTTTTGTCATCAACTAAAATCTTTAATTATAAAACAAATTTAAAATAGCTTTACAGTATCTTTTTAACATTGTTATACTGTTTAACACAGTTTTTTACCTTAAAATAAAATACAGCCAAAAACGTGTACTTTCAAAAACTTTAAAAATTCTAAAAATTCAGTGGCCACCCTGAAATAATTTTTTTGATTTGATTGAAGATTTATTTGAACAAAATTGTTAAAGTTTTTTTTTTAAATTGTCCTATTTCTTTTAATTATCCTTATTTTTTTTATCTAAATGTTTCAAACTAGTGGATTTTTTAATTTGATATAGTCAATCTGCAGCACCCCCTAACAAAAAGACCACGCAACGCCACTGTTGACCACTGAGTTTTCATATTGCAAAATTTAACTCACAGAGCGAATTTTAAATAATTCCCTTTGTTCAGTTTGTTTACATTCATTACATTTTTCAATGCGTAATGTTCAATAAGTAGTTTTTTAATTCACATAGTTCTGCAATAATTTTTTAAACAGTTTTTTGTATGAAAATTTGTTTGATAAAAATTGTATGAAAATTTTGTTTGAGTTCAAAATGCAGCTGACACATATTAAGCTTGACGCTGTTGTTTACCGAATATTTTAAGATCTATTATTATAATGTAAACCACCAAAAAATATGAAAATGATGGAAAATTACGTTTTCTTTCTTTTATTATTAGGTGGAACAACAGCTCCAGTGTGCCACCCCAAGCGACGCCTCTGCTTGTCAACAGTAATTTTGAATAACTGTTCTTTTACAACATGGGGTCGGCAAACTGCGGCCCATATGCGGTCCTAAAAGCCAAAATCTGCAGCCTGCGAAATACTTTTAAACTCAAAGTATACCTATTTAAGTAAAGTATCACGAAAAGTTTTTCTAATAACAGCTCGCAGTTACGTTTTTAATTTATTAACTACTCATTACTGATATGATAATCTTTATCATATTTTTGTTTTAAAACACTTTTTTTATCTACAAGTATATTGTAATAACTGCAGGCCGCATAAGACTATTTTATACAGCCCGCGATCAAGTTTTTCAAGGCCAGTGACTTTTACAAGGCTGCTTACCCCTGGTTTGAAAGTAATCAGCGTGACACTTGTATAAACTGTTTACTTTTTGAACGCTGTTTTCATTTAAATTATGTTCTTTTTCTTAAAATGAAAACAACTATACAAACTTGCACAGAATAACATTATGGAACAATCAGTTTCAAAGAAAAGAAAAGTATTATTTGAGGAAAAGTGTCAAAGCAAGGATAACGTTAAAAAACTAAAAGGCGTTTGTGAACAACTACTAAGAAATGAAGCTGCTTGTGCGAACTTACAAGTTAAGAGCTTTTTGGAATTATGCAAGAAAAATACATCGAGATTTTTAAAATTTAATACTCACAGATCAACATTCAAAGGTAGTTTTGTTAATTGGTTTTAAATAGTTTTCAATTCTTTTATGCTACATTATTAATAAGTAAAGAAAAATAATAATAAAACATTTCAAGTCAAATAGATCCATGTCTTATACAATTAAAAACAACATCGGCAAAAGTCTGCAGAGCAGAAGCCTAGACTTTCGTATGCTGTGAGACAAGCACAAGTTTAACAATAGGGTTGATCATACCTATTCAATCATCAGATCACAAGCCTTCGGTAGACTGAGACCGGTTTCGTCCGTCTAATAAGTTCTTAAAAAGCAGAAGCGGTCTCAGTCTATCGAAGCTTGTAGTCTGATGATTAAATTAGCATGATCAACCCTTTTGTTAAACTTATACAATCAAAATTGTAAAATAAACGATTAGTTAAAAGTTTGATATTTTAAAACAGATTTTAAAGTTTTTAAACAGTTAATAGTAACCTTAAAGGATAGTGTTAACAATTTTTTAGAAAAATATTTACTTTAAATAAAGTTTTTAATATTAAAACTAAACTATAATCATAAGTAGGTAACACTATTTTCAATATTTTTTAGTAGCAGGCCTACAAAGTTTTCAAAATTAATTGTAAAAGTTTGTAGAGAAGTTAATCTTTTCGAAAGCAAACAATTATTAGTATTATCAATTTCTTCCAAAAACAATAAAACTAAACTAGTATCAGGCATATAAAATAGCAAAACAAAATTAGCAATTTTTACACCTTTAAACTTAATGAAGTTCTTTTTATGTAGTTTTTACTAAAATTGACCAAACTTATTGGATTGATTTTTTTAAGTAACTGAAATTTTTTAACACTTGTTTAAAGTTTTTTTTTGGGGTTTTTAATTGTTGTTTAGATTACTTCAACTAAAACTTGCGAATACTAAAAGTTATCAATTTCTTTAAAAAACGTAATAGGAACAGAGATTTATTATAAAAACGTCTTTAAAGACAAAACAAGTTTTAAAATGAGTAACATGTTAAGCTACATTCTATAAGTTTTTTTATTCTAAAAATTTAACAAAATTTTTAAGTTGAGTTTTTATTAAGACTCGGACTTATTCTTAACTGTATATTACGTAATGTGCAATTTAAAAAATGTACTCTTATAAACAGGTTTATACAGCAATTGGTCGTTCAACAAAAATGTTGTCTCAGCTATCAAATACAACAGAGTTTTTCCCGATAAAGGTATAGAAAATACGCTTTCATCACTAATTGAAGATAAAGTTTGTAATAAAAACGCTTTAATGCTTTACTGTTTATCAAGAGTATTGAAACTGTCAGGACTGTCTAAAATGTCATTTTGCTATGTAGAACGCCGGTTCGCAATAATAAGCGTAACTTCAGACTTTTTGGAGTTAGACTTCACCCATGTAAGGGATGTACTGGCAAGTTCAAACCTGCACATAACATCAGAACTTGAAGTTTTCTATGCTGCTGAAAGATGGTTGCAATATGACTTTAAACAGCGTTGCAAGTACGCAAAAGATATTTTACTGAAAGTTCGTCTTTCTTTCTTTTCACAGGACACATTGAAACTTCTGATTAAAAAATCTTCACCATTTTATAAATGTGATGGATGCGTTTCTTTACTTCATGAAATTTTGAAACGCAAAGAAACAAGTTGTAATAGTGTTGTTGATGCAAGCAGGTTTTCTAACCAGGACAATTTCAAGGTTTTAGTTTACAGCTTGAAAAGTCAGCCATTCGGTTCATCAAAACATGTTTTAAATATCCTGAGGTGTGATGGGTGCAACTTAAAATATGTTGATGACATACCTTTCATGTCAGAAAAGCTCAAGTTTTATTATTTAAAGATTTTATGTTTGAAAGAAGTTGCCTATGTTTTCGGAAAAAAGTCCACAACTAACTTTTTTATAAGTTATTCTTTTTTAACTAAAACTTGGAAAAGTGAAGCTGATATGACAGAAAAAAGAGGGATGTTTTGTGTCTGTGCGTTTATAGATAGAATATTTGCTATTGGGGGTTCAGTTACTGGTCCTAGTCTTAATTCTTGTGCTGAGTACCATGTAAATGACAACAAGTGGAGACAAGTTAGCGGAATGACTCAAGCAAGGTGTTTAGCATCTTGTGTGGTGTTTATGGAAAAAGTTGTTGTTTCTGGTGGACTCACCGGTGGAGGGCGTATAAGCAACACTGTAGAGTCTTATGACGTAGTGGCAGATACCTGGCAACGAATGCCAAGCATGATTGAAAATAGGTACAGGCACAGCTTGGTTGCAGTCAGAAGCAAGCTGTTCGCAATTGCGGGCAGCAACACAAACACGTGCGAGGTGTTTGATCACAACAGCGAAAAGTTTACTGCTTTAAACAACTGCCCTTTTATTTACTACTTCCAGCAAGCCATTTCGATTGGAAGCAAAATTTTTATTTTCGGTTCAGGAAGTTTTTCTTGTTATGACGTTGATGAAGATGATTGGGTAGAAGACATAGAGTGTGGAGGAATAAAAAAGGTTTACCGTGGTTACTGTGCAAAAATGGACTTTAACTAGCGCACTTTTGAGTTTTACACAGTTAGCACTTAACACAGGGTTTCCCAAGCTTTATTTCAAAAGGCCCCTTTAAAGAAATAAAAAAGCTATGGCGCCCTCCAACGAGATTTCTCAAAAACTTCTATAATAAATGCATATTACCTTTTTTTTCTCACCGTCTTTAGAATATTTATTGTAAGTGTAATTTTTGACCTTATGGCCCTCAATGGGGTTAATTGGACCACTTTAGGAAACTCTGACTTAAGAACTATGACGTTTTTTTAGGATTGGCTGAACCATTAGAATTAATTGTTAAATATACTGTTTGTATGTGATAAAAATTTGTAAAGGTGGTTTTTTCTGATGTCTAATACTACTTTAAACAATAGTTATTGTTTTGTAGATCTTAAATTTTTAATTTATTTTCCTACAATAAATGTTTGAGTAATTCTTCACTTTCGTCATCTTAATTTGTTTATTAATTGTTACAATTGTTTTAAATAAAATTATTGTTTTTTTTCAATTTATAGAGCTGTTTTTTTTTAAGTTTTTATCAAATATGAAAAGTAAAATAATATTTTAAGAATTTACATATTTTTTTTTTTCTATGTCCTTATACTTACCCTCTGAGACAAATAGGTTATTAATTGATATATATTAGTATTGTGTATAAAACTTACAATAAAATATTTAAAATGCGAACTATAGAATAAACACCAAATTTTGATAAAACATTTTTTCAACAACTAAGTTTAAACAACTACCCGAAATTAATTAAACAATTTTTGAGTTTTAAAAAGCTTTTTTTCTTAAATAATAAATTTTAAACTTAAATTTACCATTAGTTTTAACTATAATATAAATAGATTACTATGAACTGTGTAAGTTCATGAAAGTTTTATTTTTTACAAATTTAAAATATATTGTATGTAATGTTTATATACTTCTAATTTTTACAATTTTATATCTTATAAATTTAAATTCAAGAAAGTTTAACGGACTAAAATATACATTGCTATATATTTATAGTCATCTCTAAATTGCTACCAAGCAATGGTACGAACTGTGTAAGAATCAAAAATATAATAAAGATAATTTTATCAAGTACTTCATGAATTCTAAGAGAAGTAAAACTAAGCATCCAGTTCTGTTAAATTTTGATTAAAGTAAAAATTTACTTTTCAATAATAATATTTTTTGCATATTGTTTAGGTACGGTGAAATACCATAACAATTGAGCTTACTTTACGGTTCAAGTAATCTAAGAGTCGGAATATTTCGTTTATTACGTTGTTAACACCAGTTTCTGAAAATTTAATAAAAACTAATTAACGATATAATAATCGGTAAGGAATATTAAGGAGAAATGTATTGAATCTAAAATGTATATTTACTACTTATTTCTTACTTTAATATTAGGTGTTTCATTGATCACAGTTCAGTTTCCAATTACTAGTATAATAAGAATTGTTTGTTGATGATCTATTCATAGCATTCGAAGTAGCAATGCTAATTGTTGTTGGCTGCTTTTGAACACTTATTCTTACTCACTTTTGAACGTGCTCTTTTATTCTAGTTTCAAGATGTCTAGAAGTCTGAACAATATAGCTGTTTGAGCAACAGCATTCAAATGTACAAACAACGCAACTTTTATGTTTGTTTGAATTAAGGTCTTTAAGACTAAAAACATAACTGGATGTAAAATTAACTCTTGGTCTGGCTACACGGTAATCTTTTTCCGTTATTTTGTTTTTCTTACGATCTGGGTCGAATTTTAATCTACATAAGACAAAATAAAAAGAACCGGACATTTCTTATGCCCGTAAGGCTTTGTATATTTCAATCTGTTAAGGTTTAGGATATCCGTTCTTTAACAGCAGTGCTTTTTTTAAATTAGGTTAAGTTAGAAATAATTTTTAGTACACATTAAATTAACTTCATGCACTTTGCACACTTTGTGGTCCGCCTGCTTGTTTAGCTGAAGCGTGTGAGCTTTAACTGGACTTCTCTACCCTTAAACGAGATTAGTTCCGTTTTTTGTTAGACTCAATGGAATGTTTTAACCCTGGTTTGTTTGTCTTGGACTAAATCGACACAGGGGTCCTTTCATAATGTGATTAAATATTAAAAATAACTACGATAAGATAAAACTAGCTAGATCTATTAATTTTTTAAATAATTAAGTAAGCTAAAATAGCATAAGTGAATTAGTTACAAAGTTCACAGGAAATTAGAACTTAAAACATCTGTATTTTAGATTGCACAATAAACTTGTAATTTTTGAAGATCAGAAAAATTTTGATAGTCAAATAAAACACTTCTGTTACGAGAACAATTGTTAAAAAATAATAATTAAAGTTTCAGAAACAACCGTTAGATAGGTCCACAATGAAAAGTAAGTTTTGAGTCCAGTAGTGCAAACATATACGGAAAGTGCAAAATATAAGGTTAATAACTAATGGGCAAATGTAAAACATTTTTAATTACTTAGTGTATTTTTTTATCAATTAATAAATAATACATAAATCTTTTTATTATAATAAAATTTTACATATAGAAAATCAATATAAATACGGCTATATTTACTTGTTTTACTTTATTAGTAAGGATATTTTCTTTTTAAAACGATTTCGGTTGAGATTTAGACTGTTTTATAAAAAGTAACCTTACAAATATTATTCACCTAATTTTTTTCACAAATGTAAAACTGTATTGATAATGAAGCTAAGCAGCAGGTAACTATATTTTAAAGTTTAATAGATTAGCAGATTGTTACATTATACACAATTAAAATTTTCCAAATCACTGAATCATATAAACTTTATATATAAGAAATTTAATTAGTTTGTAGATTTTATTTGCATCAAAAATATTCAACATAAACAAATATGAAACCAAGACAAGTTTACTTAACGAAAACTTTGCATTGCAAATTAACATAATTTAAGTGAATAAATAATCAAAAAAAAGATATCATGAAATCTTTATTACAATGAAGTAACTTTACCCATAAACAAAGTACGATTTTCAAACAAAATCATGAACAAAAATGGATGATCAACCGTAAAGTGAACTGGTCTTGGTTTTTTGAAATTCGTGAATTCTTTTTTATCTATTCCTGTTGCTGCAGCAGCTTCAGTTCCTTCTTCACTTGTCTCAACGAAAGCTTTGTGAACTACTTCAGATACATAGAGTTCTTTTTCTTCGGTTGACATTGCACTAAAATCTGCATTTTCTTCGTTAAATGCATCTTTAACTTCATCTACTCCTGTTGATGCAGCAGCTTCAGTTCCTTCTTCACTTATCTCAACGAAAGCTTTGTGAACTACTTCAGTTACATGGAGTCCTTTTGAACGCATGGACATTGAACTAAAGTCTGCATTTTCTTTATCAAAAGCGTCTTTTATTACCAATGAACAGAATGTTTTGTTCAAACTTGCTTCATACTCGATTTTGACCTTTGGCATTTTCAACAAGATATATTTCCAATCGAAATTAAAAGGATCATTTAAGCTTTCAATAGTGTCAGCGTCTAAATGTTTTATTAAATCATTAATCCCGAACTGTTCATTGGGTAAAACAATAAGCATGCTAAATTTTTTTTGCTTGTAAGGAATTTTGACACACTTGAACCCTTTTTCATCAACTGCAAAGTATGAATAGAAATCTGTATGTGTCATCATTTGAACAATATAAGTTTTCTTTTCATTACAATAGAACGTAGCATCTCTGGTGTTAGTTGACTTAAACTTTCGATCCCAATCACCTTTGAAATGGATACAACTGGCTAGAACACATGCTGTATCAGGATCTAGATCACTTAATAAGTCGTCAATTTTTTCATTAGTACAACTTGCAACCCAACTATTGATTTTTGTTTTTGTTCCTTCTGCATTTTTATCAAAGTATGAAGTTTGCATATGGCATTTAAAAGCTAATTCCATGTCAATTTTGCACTTTGCAACCATCGGAAACGTTTGTGATGGAAAAACAGAATTAGCCAGTTTGATTTGTAAACCTTCAGAGTTGGAATCGAGTACATCATTCAGCGCTTTTAGCTTACCAAGAAGTTGTTCATCTTTTACAATTCCTAGTTCTTTTTCAATTTGCTGCTTAGTTGTACCGTTAGAACCCAATAGTAGCATTGACAGAGCAAGCGAAACGCTCAATGGTGAAAAGAAAATGTTTTTATTTTCGTCAGAGCTTTCACAAAGCAGTTTGAAAAGATTAACATCAAACGAATAAACACTTTTGTCATTTTTCAGAGAGCTTTTGGAATGCTCGTCACATGAATTTAAACTCGCCAAGTTCATACTGAATTTAGGTAAAATTAACAAAGCTGAAAATTATTTACTATTTATGTTCGACTTGAATTATAATTGAACTTCATCTTGGTCAAATAATTTTTTAAACTACGACACCTTAAACACTTATAAAATATTTTAAGGAGTTAAGTCTCAAACATAAATGTAATTGACACCTTTTTATTAGTATTCAATGGTCAGATCTTGGTGTTTAATTAAAAACACTACAGTGAAAAAAGTAAATTAGAAAATTATAAATAAAAGAGAAACTCCTCAACTGTCAAAATTAATCGTATCATAGTAAGTTTAAAAAAGTTTTGAAGCTGTATCTCAAAAAAAAATTAAAATGTAAAAAAATCATCCATGTTAAAGTATATAGGTTGGTAACAAAAAACTTTTTTGTGAATTTTTTTATATAAATCAAAATTTTTAGAGTTAGAATTATCGTAATGCACATTATCGTTCACCTATTTTGTTTAAAAAATTATAAAGAAATCAAAAAAATTAATTTAAGGCATTAACTTTGTTTAACATATTTTAGTGTTCATTCATAAAATAATAAGTATCAAATCTATAAGCTATTATTTATGTGATTTTTATATAAAAATATGTCATCAAGTTCATTAATTTATTACTTGTTTTAACTTTTACAATTTAATCAAATTGTACATAGCATTCACCAATATTTAACCTTCACAACTCTAGTAACTCAACTAGTTTCTTTATTGATTTCATGTACAATGTCTTTTACTAACAAATGTCAAGCACGTGACTTTTTTTTTATGAACTTGTTTATAACAGATAGTGACATAATACAGCTATCACATAATTTTTACATGAAACCTTGTTTTAGATGATAGTTATACTAGTGTATGAAAATAAATTTTATCAACATTTAACCGTCAAAATGTGTTTTGATATATGCAAAACTATATGGATAATAGAGTTTAATATAAAACAATACATTATTTTCAGTTTTTTAATACACTTACGGTTTTTTTTTACATGTAATTTCACAAAACGGAAAAAGCAAGATTTGGATAAAAATGTTTTAATTAGAAAAATGTTTAATAAACCTATTGAAAAGTTTTCAGTAAAAATAATTCACTTTATATGTTTTTTACAGAGTAAGCAAGTTGTTCATTATTACTTAATAAAAAATTTACTAAAATTAAGCTATTCATGAATGAACTATTTCTACTTTACAATACTTTTCAGTTTTCAGGTAAGTTTTCAAATTGACGAATAAGAATAAAATATCTAAAAACTATGTTCCAAAGTAATTTATTGTTTTAGTTTTTAAACTTAACAAATGTCAGTTTTTGTAAAAACTACTTTAAAACCAAAAAAAAAAAAGAAAGTATTGTATTTTGAAATGTTTAAGTTAAAAAGACGACTAAAATATCCGTTATTTGAAAATGATTGATGTTTAATAACACTACTATGCACTATGCAGCACTACTACAGTTTGATTTTTTAACTTTTTTTATTTGTAAGTTTTACTTATTGTGGTATTTAAATGTAACTAGTATAGGCAATCTAAATTTGAAAAGTACTGATTTAGTAACGCTAAAATTAAGAAAGCTTATTTTGTAACGACGCTGCTTTATAATCAAATATAAATTGCCCAAAAAGTTGAGGCCAAAATGGCAGTTTACTACTTAGTATTACTAAAAACTAATTATCAGTATTATGATATGAACAACTTGAGAACAGCTTCTACAAGTTTTGTATTCTATATTCATGATTGTATTATCAGTATTAAAAATTTTTAATAACCTGTTTGTAAAAGGAAACCCTGTACTAATTTTAACAATTTCTTATTTTAAGATATTATTATAAGTATAAATAAAATGAAATGACATTTTTTGGACTTAAAACTGCAATATAAGTTTTAAGTCATTGATTTTTTTGTTAGTGGTAGTCAGTAGTTTTCATTAGTTGTAAAAAATAAGTTTATATGTACAAGGTTGCCACTGGTTTTTGGCAAATTTTCCTCCAGGTTTTAAAAAGTATTGGTTTATGGGTCTATTTTTAAATTGAAATTAAATAAAGATAAAAGTTGTATTAATTAATATAACAATATTTAAAAGATACTATAATGCTACTTTAAATGTATTTTGTAATAAAACTTTTTTTTTGATAATGACAACCTTTTTTATTTTTTTATTTGATAAATATTTGTCTTAAACAGAAATTTTACCACAAAATATGTAAAAGTTGTTTAAAAATTCAGGTTTTTCTAGGTTTTTTTTTTCAAAGTTTCTGAAATTCCAGGGTTTTTAGCATAGATAGTCAAGTTCCAGGTTTTGTGGCAATTTTTTACAGCATTATGTGAATTAAGAAATTAGTTTTTTTTATTACACATTACAAAGTGCTCTTAATGTGAACCAACTGAATAAAGTGAATTTAGAATTTAGTCTCTGAATTGAATGTTGCAAGATCAAAACTCAGTAGTCAACACATATACAAAAAAAAATCAAAGACAAAAGTTATAATAACTTCTTAAAAGACATTATACTTGGAAATAACAAATTTTTATAGTTTTTGTTGACATTCTTTTGGTAGTTTTCATATAAAAATTTGTTCATATTTTTAATACCATTATATTTTTGCTTCAAAATACCTTAGTGTTTGTAGGAGATAAAGGCTACACACCTCATTTACATACAACCTTGGATTTTTTCTAAAGGTTAATTAATTTTGTTCTTTTATATCTTTTACTATTAAATAAGTAATGTGTAGCTAACAAGGTACATGCAATTTTTATATGTGTCTGCCCTATTTTGATAACACAAACTGTTTAAAAACAAAATTTCATAAATTAAAAATACTTGTGATAAACAAGTTAGGCATTCATTTCGTAAGATAAAATTAATCTAAAAAAATAAGCCTAAGTGAGATCCACAACCTTTTTTATATTAAGAAGGGGTGGTCAAAAATGATTTTTTAAGTTATTTTAAAAGTGTTTAGCTAACCTGCAAATATTAAATGACTAGCTTCTTAATTGAGGAGGAAAACAAAACAATGAGTTTAAAAAGTTGTAAAACCTTTTTATTATTTAAGCTAGTAATCCAATAATTTCAGGAAGTGTTCTTAGCTTGATTCAAGTAAAAATCTTGACAGGTGTTTAAAAATATTAAGAAAAATATGATGGCAAAATTTATGTAAAATTTTTTTTTAAACTAAAAAGTTGCTCAAGGTGGCCAAATTACCTGGAACCCTAGAAAAATCTGGAATTTTAAACAATTTTTACATGTTAAGTAATGAAATTTCAATTTGATACAAAAAAAATCAATGATTTAAGTAAAATGCTTTTGTCATCAGCTAAAATCTTTAATTATAAAACAAATATAAAGTAGCTTTACAGTAACTTTTCAACATTGTTATACTGTTTAACACAGTTTTTTACCTTAAAATACAGCCAAAAACGTGTACTTTCAAAAACTTTAAAAATTCTGAAAAATTCCACCCTGAAATAATTTTTTTGATTTGATTGAAGATTTATTTGAACAAAATTGTTAAAGTTTTTTTTTTTTAAATTGTCCTATTTCTTTTAATTATCCTTATTTTTTTTATCTACATGTTTCAAACTAGTGGATTTTTTAATTTTATATTGTCAATCTGCAGAACTCCCTAACAAAAAGACCACGCGACGCCACTGTTGACCACTAAGTTTTCATATTGCAAAATTTAACTCACAGAGCGAATTTTAAATAATTCCCTTTGTTCAGTTTGTTTACATTCATTACATTTTTCAATGCGTAATGTTCAATAAGTAGTTTTTTAATTCACATAGTTCTGCAATAATTTTTTAAACAGTTTTTTGTATGAAAATTTGTTTGATAAAAATTGTATGAAAATTTTGTTTGAGTTCAAAATGCAGCTGACACATATTAAGCTTGACGCTGTTGTTTACCGAATATTTTAAGATCTATTATTATAATGTAAACCACCAAAAAATATGAAATTGATGGAAAATTCCTTTTTTCTTTCTTTTATTATTAGGTGGAACAACAGCTCCAGTGTGCCACCCCATGCGACGCCTCTGCTTGTCAACAGTATTTTGAATAACTGTTCTTTTACAACATGGGGTCGTTAAACTGCGGCCAATATGCGGTCCTAAAAGCAAAAATCTGCAGCCTGCGAAATACTTTTAAACTCAAAGTATACCTATTTAAGTAAAGTATCACGAAAAGTTTTTCTAATAACAGCTCGCAGTTACGTTTTTAATTTAATAACTACTCATTACTGATATGATAATCTTTATCATATTTTTGTTTTAAAACACTTTTTTTAACTACAAGTATATTTTAATAACTGCAGGCCGCAGAAGACTATTTTATACAGCCCGCGATCAAGTTTTTCAAGACCAGCGAATTTTACAAGGCTGCTTACCCCTGGTTTGAAAGTAATCAGCGTGACACTTGTATAAACTGTTTACTTTTTAAACGCTGTTTCATTTAAATTATGTTCATTTTCTTAAAATGAAAACAACTAAACAAACTTGCACAGATTAACATTATGGAACAATCAGTTTCAAAGAAAAGAAAAGTATTATTTGAGGAAAAGTGTCAAAGCAAGGATAACGTTAAAAAACTAAAAGGCGTTTGTATACAACTACTAAGAAATGAAGCTGCTTGTGCGAACTTACAAGTTAAGAGCTTTTTGGAATTATGCAAGAAAAATACATCGAGATTTTTAAAATTTAATACTCACAGGTCAACATTCAAAGGTAGTTTTGTTAATTGATTTTAAATAGTTTTTAATTCATTTATGCTAAATTATTAATATGTAAAGAAAAATAATAATAAAACATTTCAAGCCAAATAGATCAATTTCTTATACAATTAAAAACAACATCGGCAAAAGTCTGCAGAGCAGAAGCCTAGACTTTCGTATGCCGTGAGACAAGCACAAGTTTAACAATAGGGTTGATCATACCTATTCAATCATCAGACCACAAGCCTTCGGTAGACTGAGACCGGTTTCGTTTGTCTAATAAGTTCTTAAAAAGCAGAAGCGGTCTCAGTCTATCGAAGCTTGTAGTCTGATGATTAAATTAGCATGATCAACCCTTTTGTTAAACTTATACAATCAAAATTGTAAAATAAACGATTAGTTAAAAGTTTGTTATTTTAAAACAGATTTTAAAGTTTTTAAACAGTTAATAGTAACCTTAAAGGATAGTGTTAACAATTTTTTAGAAAAATATTTACTTTAAATAAAGTTTTTAATATTAAAACTAAACTATAATCATAAGTAGGTAACATTATTTTCAATATTTTTTAGTAGCAGGCCTACAAAGTTTTCAAAATTTATTGTAAAAGTTTGTAGAGAAGTTAATCTTTTCGAAAGCAAACAAATATTAGTACTACCAATTTCTTCCAAAAACAATAAAACTAAACTAATACCAGGCATATAAAATAGCAAAAGAAAATTAGCAAGTTTTACACCTTTAAACTCAATGAAGTTCTTTTTATGTAGTTTTTACTAAAATTGACCAAATTGACCAAATTTTTTAAACTAACTGAGATTTTTAAACACTTTTTTAAAGTTTTTTTTGGGTTTTTGATTGTTGTTGAGATTGCTGCGGCTAAAAATTGCGAATACTAAAAGTTATCAATTTCTTTTAAAAACGTAATAGGAACAGAGATTTATTATAAAAACGTCTTTAAAGACAAAACAAGTTTTAAAATAAGTAATATGTTAAGCTACATTCTATAAGTTTTTTTATTCTAAAAATTTAACAAAATTTTTAAGTTGAGTTTTTATTAAGACTCGGACTTATTCTTAACTGTATATAACGTAATGTGCAATTTAAAAAATGTACTCATATAAACAGGTTTATACAGCGATTGGTCGTTCAACAAAAATGTTGTCTCAGCTATCAAATACAACAGAGTTTTTCCCGATAAAGGTATCGAAAATACGCTTTCATCACTAATTGAAGATAAAGCTAGTAATAAAAATGCTTTAATGCTTTACTGTTTATCAAGAGTATTGAAACTGTCAGGACTGTCTAAAATGTCATTTTGCTATGTAGAACGCCGGTTCGCAATAATAAGCGTAACTACAGACTTTTCGGAGTTAGACTTCATCCATGTAAGGGATGTACTGGCAAGTTCAAACCTGCACATAACATCAGAACTTGAAGTTTTCTATGCTGCTGAAAGATGGTTGCAATATGACTTTCAACAGCGCAGCAAGTACGCAAAAGATCTTTTACTGAAAGTTCGTCTTTCTTTGTTTTCACAAGACACATTGAAACTTCTGATTAAAAAATCTTCACCATTTTATAAATGTGATGGATGCGTTTCTTTACTTCATGAAATTTTGAAACGCAAAGAAAGTTGTAATAGTGTTGTTGACGCAGGCAGGTTTTCTAACCAGGACGATTTCAAGGTTTTAGTTTACAGCTTGAAAAGTCAGCCATTCGGTTCATCAAAACATGTTTTAAATATCCTTAGGTGTGATGGGTGCAACTTAAAATATGTTGATGACATACCTTTCATGTCAGAAAAGCTCAAGTTTTATTATTTAAAAATTTTATGTTTGAAAGAAGTTGTCTATGTTTTCGGAAAAAAGTCCACAACTAACTTTTTTATAAGTTATTCTTTTTTAACTAAAACTTGGAAAAGTGAAGCTGATATGACAGAAAAAAGAGGGATGTTTTGTGTCTGTGCGTTTATAGATAGAATATTTGCTATTGGGGGTTCAGTTACTGGTCCTAGTCTTAATTCTTGTGCTGAGTACCATGTAAATGACAACAAGTGGAGACAAGTTAGCGAAATGACTCAAGCAAGGTGTTTAGGATCTTGTGTGGTGTTTATGGAAAAAGTTGTTGTTTCTGGTGGACTCACCGGTGGAGGGCGTATAAGCAACACTGTAGAGTCTTATGACGTAGTGGCAGATACCTGGCAACGAATGCCAAGCATGATTGAAAATAGGTACATGCACAGCTTGGTTGCAGTCAGAACCAAGCTGTTCGCAATTGCGGGCAGCAACACAAACACGTGCGAGGTGTTTGATAACAAAAGCGAAAAGTTTACTGCTTTAAATAACTGCCCTTTTATTTACTACTTCCAGCAAGCCATTTCGATTGGAAGCAAAATTTTTATTTTCGGTTCAGGAAGTTTTTCTTGTTATGACGTTGATGAAGATGATTGGGTAGAAGACATAGAGTGTGGAGGAATAAAAAAGGTTTACCGTGGTTACTGTGCAAAAATGGACTTTAACTAGCGCACTTTTGAGTTTTACACAGTTAGCACTTAACACAGGGTTTCCCAAGCTTTATTTCAAAAGGCCCCTTTAAAGAAATAAAAAAGCTATGGCGCCCTCCAACGAGATTTCTCAAAAACTTCTATAATAAATGCATATTACCTTTTTTTTCTCACCGTCTTTAGAATATTTATTGTAAGTGTAATTTTTGACCTTATGGCCCTCAATGGGGTTAATTGGACCACTTTAGGAAACTCTGACTTAAGAACTATGACGTTTTTTTAGGATTGGCTGAACCATTAGAATTAATTGTTAAATATACTGTTTGTATGTGATAAAAATTTGTAAAGGTGGTTTTTTCTGATGTCTAATACTACTTTAAACAATAGTTATTGTTTTGTAGATCTTAAATTTTTAATTTATTTTCCTACAATAAATGTTTGAGTAATTCTTCACTTTCGTCATCTTAATTTGTTTATTAATTGTTACAATTGTTTTAAATAAAATTATTGTTTTTTTTCAATTTATAGAGCTGTTTTTTTTTAAGTTTTTATCAAATATGAAAAGTAAAATAATATTTTAAGAATTTACATATTTTTTTTTTTCTATGTCCTTATACTTACCCTCTGAGACAAATAGGTTATTAATTGATATATATTAGTATTGTGTATAAAACTTACAATAAAATATTTAAAATGCGAACTATAGAATAAACACCAAATTTTAATAAAACATTTTTTCAACAACTAAGTTTAAACAACTACCCGAAATTAATTAAACAATTTTTGAGTTTTAAAAAGCTTTTTTTCTTAAATAATAAATTTTAAACTATAATTTACCATTAGTTTTAACTATAATATAAATAGATTATTATGAACTGTGTAAGTTCATGAAAATTTTATTTTTTACAAATTTAAAACATATTGTATGTTATGTTTATATACTTCTAATTTTTACAATTTTATACCTTATAAATTTAAATTCAAGAAAGTTTAACGGACTAAAATATACATTGCTATATATTTATAGTCATCTCTAAATTGCTACCAAGCTGTGAATCAAAAATATAATAAAGATAATTTTATCAAGTACTTCATGAATTCTAAGAGAAGTAAAACTAAGCATCCAGTTCTGTTAAATTTTGATTAGAGTAAAAAATTACTTTTCAAACTTTAAATAATAATATTGTTTTGCTTATTATTTAGGTACGGTACCATAACAATACCATAATAATTGACTATACTGTACGATTTAAGTAATCTAAGACTCGGAATATTTCGCTTATTACGTAGTCAACACCAGTTTGTGAAAAGTAATTTTATTTAAGTTAATTTGAATAGTAATAAAAACTAATTAACGATTTAATAATCGGTAAAAAATATTAAGGAGAAATGTATTGAATCTAAAATGTAAACTTACTACTAGTTTCTTACTTTAATACTAGGTGTTTCATTGATCACAGTTCAGTTTCCAATTACTAGTATAATAACAATTGTTTGTTGAAGATCAAACCATAGCATTTAAAATAGCAATGCTAATTGTTGTTGGCTGATTTTGAACACTTATTCTTACTCACTTTTGAACGTGCTTTTTTATTCTAGTTTCAAGATGTCTAAAAGTCTGAACAATATAATTGTTTGAGCAACAGCATTCAAACAACGCAACTTTTATGTTTGTTTGATATAAGATGTTTAAGACTAAAAACATAACTGGATGTAAAATTAACTCTCGGACTGGCTACACGGTAATCTTTTTCCATTATTTTATTTTTCTTACGATCTGGGTCGAATTTTAATCTACATAAGACAAAATAAAAAGAACCGGACATTTCTTATGCCCGTAAGGCTTTGTATATTTCAATCTGTTAAGGTTTAGGATATCCGTTCTTTAACAGCAGTGCTTTTTTAAAATTAGGTTAAGTTCGAAATAATTTCTAGTACACACTGAATTAACTTCATGCACTTTGCACACTTTGTGGTTCACCAGCTTAATTAGCTGAAGCGTGTGAGCTTTTCTACGCTTAAACGAGATTAGTTCCGTTTTTTGTTAGACTCAATGGAATTTTTTAACCCTGGTTTGTTTGTCTTGGACTAAATCGGCACAGGGGTCCTTTCATAATGTGATTAAATATTAAAAATAACTACGATAAGATAAAACTAGTTAGATCTGTTAATTTTTTTTTTCAATACTTAAGTAAGCTAAAAATAGCATAAGTGAATTAGTTACAAAGTTTACAGGAAATTAGAACTTAAAACATCTGTATTTTAGAAAGCACAATAAACTGGTAATTTTTGAAGATCAGAAAAATATTGATAGTCAAATAAAACACTTCTGCTACGAGAACAATTGTTAAAAAATAATAATTAAAATTTCAGAAACCGCTGGTAGATAGGTTCACAATGAAAAGTAAGTTTTGAGCTTGTTAGTGCAAACATATACGGTAAGTGCCAAATATAAGGTTCATAACTAATGGGCAAATGTAAGACAATTTTAATTACTTAGTGTATTTTTTTATCAATTAATAAATAATACATAAATCTTTTTATTTTAATAAAATTTTACATATAGAAAATCAATATAAATACGGCTATATTTACTTGTTTTATTTTATTAGTAAGGATATTTTCTTTTTAAAACGACTTCGGTTGAGATTTAGACTATTTTATAGAAAGTAACCTTACAAATATTATTCACCTAATTTTTTTCACAAATGTAAAACTGTATTGATAATGAAACTAAGCAGCAGGTAACTATATTTTAAAGTTTAATAGATTAGCTGATTATTACAATATACACAATTTTCCAAATCACTGAATCATATAAACTTTATATATAAGAAATTTAATTAGTTTGTAGATTTTATTTGCATCAAAAATATTCAACATAAACAAATATGAAACCAAGACAAGTTTACTTAACGAAAACTTTGCATTGCAAATTAACATAATTTAAGTGAATAAATAATGAAAAAATGATAGAATGAAATCTTTATTACAAGAAGTAACTTTACCCATAAACAAAGTACGATTTTCAAACAAAGTCATAAACAAAAATGGATGATCAACCGTAAAGTGAACTGGTCTTGGTTTTTTGAAATTTGTAAATACTATTTCATCTACTCCTGTTGCTGCAGCAGCTTCAGTTCCTTCTTCACTTATCTCAACGAAAGCTTTGTGAACTACTTCAGATACATTGAGTTCTTTTTCTTCGGTTGAAATTGCACTAAAATCTGCATTTTTTTCGTTAAATGCATCTTCAATTTCATCTATTCCTGTTGCTGCAGCAGCTTCAGTTCCTTCTTCACTTATCTCAACGAAAGCTTTGTGAACTACTTCAGTTACATGGAGTCCTTTTGAACGCATGGACATTGAACTAAAGTCTGCATTTTCTTTATCAAAAGCGTCTTTTATTACCAATGAACAGAATGTTTTGTTCAAACTTGCTTCATACTCAATTTTGAACTTTGGCATTTTTAACAAGATATATTTCCAATCGAAATTAAAAGAATCATTTAAGCTTTCAATAGTGTCAGCGTCTAAATTTTTTATTAAATCACTAATCCCGAACTGTTCATTGGGTAAAACAATAAGCATGCTAAAACTTGTTTGCTTGTAAGGAATTTTGACACACTTGAACCCTTTTTCATCAACTGCAAAGTATGAATAGAAATCTGTATCTGACATCATTTGAACAGTAGAAGTTTTCTTTTCATTACAATAGAACGTAGCATCTTTGGTGTTACTTGACTTGAACTTTCGATCCCAATCACCTTTGAAATGAATACAACTGGCTAGAACACATGCTGTATCAGGATCTAAATCACTTAATAAGTCGTCAATTTTTTCATTAGTACAACTTGTAACCCAACTATTGATTTTAGTTTTTGTTCCTTCTGCATTTTTATCAAAGTCTGAGGTTTGTATTTGGAATTTAAAAGCTAATTCCATGTCACTTTTGCACTTTGCAACCATCTGAAACGTTTGTGATGGAAAAGCAGAATTAGCCAGTTTGATTTGTAAACCTTCAGAGTTGGAATAGAGTACATCATTCAGCGCTTTTAGCTTACCAAGATGTTGTTCATCTTTTACAATTCCTAGTTCTTTTTCAAGTTGCTGCTTAGTTGTACCGTTAGAACCCAATAGTAGCATTGACAAAGCAAGCGAAACGCTTAATGGTGAAAAGAAAATGTTTTTATTTTCGTCAGAGCTTTCACTAAGCAGTTTGAAAAGATTAACATCAAACGAATGGACACTTTTGTCATTTTTCAGAGAGCTTATGGATTGCTCGTCACAGGAACTTAAACTCACTAAGCTCATACTGAATTTAGGTAAAATTAACAAAGCTGAAAATTATTTACTATTTATCGTCGACTTAAATTATAATTGAATTGTATCTTGATTAAATAAGAATTCAAATTACGACAATTTAAACTCTTACAAAAAGTTTTAAGGAGTCAAGTCTAAAAAAGTGGCTTTTATTTAATTTTTCTTCTTTGTAGTCAATGGTCATGTGTGTTAGACTAAAGAAATTATAATGGTAAACTAAAATTTGAAAGTTGTTAATAATAATAAAGATACTTCTTGAAATTTCTCGTATTGTAGTAAGTTTAGAAACTTATTTAAGCCATATCTTATAAAAAAAACTTTAAGTTCGATTAAAAATTGTTCATGTTTAATTAAGAAATTTGATAGTAAGGTCTTTTTTTAGAAGTTTTCAATAACTTAAAATTGTTAGAATTAGAATTTTCTGTGTACAAATGGTCTTGCACCTATTTGTATGAAATTTATGAAGAAAATTAAAATAAGTACATATAAGGCATTGATTAAACTTAAATATTACTATTTACTCTGTACTTCGTTACGAACAAATTTAATTAATTATTGTTAAAATGTGTTTTTATATAAATTTTTCTCATCAAATCATTATTATTTTACTTTATTTAACTTTTACAACTTAATCAAAATGTGTATAACTTACACAAGTATTTAAGCTTCACAACTCTAATAACTTAAACAGTCTACAACAATTAAAAACAAAAAATAAATTGTTAGATGCTATTCAAGTGAAAATAAAACAGTAGTAGTGTATATATTTCAATAAACTTTCTAAATACCAAATACTATTTAGAACTTGTACTCGGTAACAAAAGTAAATTTTAGTTACTTGTTTTTTTTACTGTAGTTTTAACTACTGCGGTACTCACTATGTTTTACTTGCAAATATTCAACTATACATTTATTTTGCACTTATTTTTACGGGTAGTAAAGATTAATTTAAATCACGTTTATGTTTTTTGTTTCAATTTTATATGATCATTTAAACTTTACACATAATTTACATTTATTGTAGCATTGATTTCATTCTATTTATTTTTCTTTTTTTTAGTTTTGTAAACAAAATCTACAACACCATAGTCTACTTGAGCCCCTTTGAACAAGAAAAGCTCAACTAGGACCTTAAGGAAAGAATTGAAGAACCGACAGTTTCTGCAAATTTTCAATAAAAAAATTAGCCACAATTTTTCGCAACAAAATCAAAAAAAACTATATGTTTTTGGCTAGTATGAAGTGAGTGGTTTCTTACATAAATGTTTGTTAAAATTACGAAATTTTAAATTACAATTTTTAGTTTCAGTTTGCAGAAAAGCTTGTAGAAAATTTAGATAATGGTGAGACCATTCTAAAATTCTTAAGAGAAGAAGTACTGAATATCAAAAGAAATCGCTTGCAAAATAAGTTCTTTTGATAGGAGGTTGAAATACAGTTTCATTATCAGAAAATCTTTTCAAACTTGTTAGGTGTTATTAAATAATAACTAAATACATGTAAAACTTAGGTCCACCAAACGAAGGTCCACCCTTGGATTACTGTTTTGCGTGTGGAGCATAAGACATAAAAAAAAAAGAACCGTCTTTCATGGGTTTCATGGTTAGTTAATTAAAAAAACTAAGTAAGATAATTGTTACACTTCTTAAACTTAAAGTTAATTCAGATTCAGTGTGAGGTTACGAAATGTAGAAGATGGTTTCACATGAAATGTGTTGATTTAAATACTGAGCAACCAAAGGAGTTTAAGTTTATGATGTGTGAACATTCTTAACTGATTAAAAATTGTATTTTTTTCGTTGCTGACCTGTGCAATAAAATTTAAGTTGAATACAAACATATTTCAGTTCTTTTTCTCCATTTATGATTTAGCTCACAAAAATAAGTTGCTTATACCTAAGCTTGATGAATTTTTACAATATTTTTTAAAGAGTAAAAAGTTTTGATAAACCGGCTGATTAGAACAACTTGTTATAACGATCTATTTACTTTTAAATTTGTTTTAACACTACACTTCAGTAACTTTGTATAATAATCGCATTGCAACAAAAGGTTAAATAACCAGTTCTCAAGACTAAATATTGAGTACTTAAGTACTCAAGTATCTAAATACATACTTATTAATGTTTTATAAAAAACTATAGAAAAAGCTATATTCAAACAATATATAGTTTTTAGCTCAGTCTGAAACACCATTTTGCTGTAACATACATTTGTTTTGAACAACTTAAAAGGAATAACTCTTGAAAACTGAAGGAATTAGTAAAGTGTTATGTTTATTTATTTCTGATTTTGAAACTTAGTTTTAAAGAATCAAAGAAAAGATAGTTTTAAACAAACATTTATTAAGTATTTAGAATTAATTTTTTATCCAGCCCTGATATTTATTATTCAGCTAATTACAAATTTTCTCCGTGTACGACCGGCAAGACGGGTTAGACAGTGTTTATTTAGCTTGTAAATAACTTGTGCGAAATAAATGTATAGAAATGTTACAAATCCTTTCAGCTCAACAGTAAAAACCAACGTAGGTAAAGAAGTTCTAAAGTTATTTGACAAACACTTCACGAAAAATGGACCATTCAATAAAATTCTCAACAGAAACATAATTAAGATAAGCTTTTCATGTATACCTAACATCGAACCTGAAATCGCAAAGTCATAGAAGAAAGTAATTTTCGGAAGGAAAATGAAACAAGTTGCAATTTTAGAACTAAAACCTCGTGCCCAATGGAAAGTAAATGCCTTTCCAAAAGTTTATATATAAAGCTACTGTCACATATAATGATAAAGAACTGCATTATATCAGATTCACCGAAAAAAACTTCAAAACAAGATACAATGAACATAGGCATAGCTTGAGAAATAATAATCTGAAAGAATCCATAAAAAATTAAGCTCATTTATTCAGACCGCTAAGTTCAACGAACATATGATCAGAAACAATGTTAAATGGAAGATAATACATGAAATTAATCAACGTAAACCGGGTAGAATATGCACTATGTGTAAAATAGAAAGATTGGAAACAGCATGCGCTGACAAAAATCATCCCTCTACTCCAGAACTGAACTATTAGGTAAATGCAGATATTTTGCTAAACTTTACTTATAATAATAACATTGCTATGTCTATACTTGCAATTTTTGCTCTGTTATAAATATGTTGTGTTTATGCTTGCGTTTTTATCGCATTTGTATTTTTATTATATACTATATCTAATAAGTATTTTTCATCTAACCGTTATAATAACTTAAACGATAGTTCTAAAAGTATTTTCTAAATGTTAATCAAGTACTTGGAATTTGTACTAGATTAGGAGACTAATTCAACTTAATCAGTTATAATTAGAATATAATTAGTACTAATTAATAACTTTTAGTAACAGTATATTTAGCCTTGTTTGCCTTGCTTTTAGGAGTTTTTTAGTTTGTGATCATTGCTTAACACCAAAAACACTGTGTTGAATAAAAACCTCTGAATTTTAAATTGTTTCTTAATATTAATATTTAATTGCTTTTTTCTAGTTGAGCTCTTTCCGGTAGAAATAAAAATTACCATAAAGTTATCAACATTAGAAATATTAAATAACAAATACTTTGAAACGTGCTTTTTATAATGTTTCAAAGTTAAGCTTGTAAATTATTTGTTTTTTCACCCTTAAAATGTCTACCGAAAACAATAAACGGTAATACTCTTAAAAAACTAAGACAAAGAATAAACTAAAGTTTAAGTATTAATAACTAAGTGAAAAATTTATCTTATAGCTAAAACTTGATATCTAATTCAGTGGTTTCTAAAGTTTTAAAAACTTGGTATTGTTTATTATTATAAATAGTTTGATAGAAAAATTATATAAGTAATTTAATTATAAAAATTTCATTTAAAAACTTTTTTTAGTTTGTTTTTAGTACTCATTTGTTTTTTTTTATTCTTAGATTTTAGTTGCGAATGATGAATTTTGAAATACGAAACTAGATTCAAAATCATACAAAAAAGTTATTAAATATTTGCGTTTTTGAGGCTGAAAAGACTTCAATTAAAAAGTTGTTAAAGTATAAAAAAAAGTGACATTTACAATACAGAGAATTTTCAACGTACATTTTAATGTTTAGACACAGCTATATACTTTAAAATAGCATATATTTTAGCTAAAAAAAGTTAGCCTGCTGAACAACCAAGTAAGTTGAAATATTGACCTATAGCCACCTATATTAAAAAACTTAGCCCAAAAAGATAACAATACCATTTGATTATTTATTATGGTAGAAAAACATCAGTTTTACTTTTCCCTTCCTCGAAAACAATAACTTTTGAAGGTCAAGCAAGCAAGTTGTCATCACCTGTAATTCTACCTGACCCTTTAAAATAAACATTAAACTAACAAAAAATGAAAGTTTTGACAAAGTTTATGTCTAAATAAAAATATATTACTTTACTTTATGCATAGAAGAGCTCATAAGTTATTTTTTAGGCTAGAGAAATAAAATATGACATGTTTGTTTTAGGAAGGCATGTAATGCTTCTATACTTAGCTTTTTGTAAAAGTTATTATCTAGGTATGTTTTCAAACAAGTAGCTAAAAATTTACTACAATGTTCATAAAACATAGCCAACTTAATAATCCCCATCTTAGAGATCTTTATTTTTATTTTTTGGGGAATATCACGATGTTGATAACTCAGACAAGCATCGTCTGCAAACAATCTCAATTTAATATTTGTAGCTGAAAATATGTCATTTATATATACAAGAAACAACAATGGACCAAAACAAGAACCCTGAGGTATCCCAACATTCAAAATTTCACGCTCAGAAACAACATTATTTACAACAGTAGACTGACTTCTATCTTTTAAATAACTTTCAATAAAATTTAACATTGAGCATTTTATAATATAACATTTAAGTTTTGATATAAAAATTTTATGATTAACAGTATTAAAAGCTTTAGCAAGATCCAAAAAAACAGAACAATTTACCTTTTTTTTTCACCAGCCTCAATCAGTTCCTCAACAATCTGATTTACTGCTAACTCAGTTGTACTATTTTTTCTAAACCCATATTGTTTGAAGTGCAGTAAATTATTTGACAGAAAATAACCACTCAGTCTCTCACACACCAATGACTCAAAAATTTTAGAAAAATTAACTGTCTATGTAAAAGTTAATTACTAAATTAAAATTTTTTGCATAGAATAGCTCATAAGTTATTTTTTAGGCTAGAGAGATAAAATATGACATGTTTGTTTTAGGAAGGCATGTAATGCTTCTATACTTAGCTTTTTGTAAAAATTATTATCTAGGTATGTTTTCAAACAAGTAGCTAAAAATTTACTACAATGTCCATAAAACACTTAATAATCCCCATATTAGAGATCTTTATTTTTTATTTTTTGGGGAATTTTAACAAAATTTATCTTTGTTTTTCAAAAGGATTTAGATAACTGCGGTTAAAGGCTACTTAAACAAAATTTAATAGTAAATGAGTCTTTAAAACATATATTTTAGCAACAAAGTTGTACATTTTAGCAAGTATAACAGTTATTATTTTTAAGTTTTGTGTGTTTATCTAAAGGTTTTTGAACTAACCCTTCAAACCAAAAAATGAAATATAAATTTAAAAAAAAATATTAACAACTCAAAATGTTTGTAAAAGATTTAATAGTGGAAGTTTAAACAAAACAAAATATTACAGTTTACAAAATCTAATTTATAAAAGCTTTTAATTCTTTACTAGTATAGTAGATTGCATTTTAGAGATTGTAAGAAGCTTTAAATTCGTTAAAACTTTGCATTTTTACAACTTATTTTCAGTTTAAACTTTAATTTTTTATCAAGCTCATCTTGTTACTGTTTTATGCATCTTTTAAACTAACTTAAAACTAACCAAAATATTTTGTTTAACGTGATTGAGAATAACGATAGTTCTAATTTTGGTTATTTAAAAAAAAATAGCAATATATTTTACTTTCTATGGTTTATTAAACTAGTCATTCTACATACGATAAGTTTAAAAAGAGATGAAAGCAAAAAGAGCAAACAATTTTGTGAAGACAGTTAAGTTCAAAGTATATCTGCATATATGTTTTTTTGTTAATCTTCTTACTGTTAATTTTAACTTTTTACGTTTCAATGTGTTGGTCAATATTGTTAGTTGTGTGTATTTTGTGGATGATAATTTTTTTTGACTGCAACACGAAAAGCTGACTTATGTAGCAGGCCTACTTTTATAACAAATTAGTGAACATTTAAACAAATTATAAAAAATGTAATAATATGCTTCAAAATTAAAAAATACAAAACGCATCGTGCATCAACTGTTGGTTTTAATCAAAAAATTTAGAAACAAAATACTTTTTCAATCAAGCAGAATAAAACTAATTAACAGGTACGTAAGTTGAACCGTTCTTTGATACGTATTCTTTTGATAGTATTAAATTAAGTGCTTTTAGTTTTATCATAAGTTGTATACAGGTTAAACTGGTTCAACTCATTTATTTTGTTTTTATTAAAAAACGAGCGTGAATATAATGATAAAAATAAATTGTTGCAGAGAAGCTTAGGTATAAATTAATTTTAAAGTGATGATAAGATATATCAATCATTTTTATAGTCAGATAAAATAATCATTTTTGTTATTAAGCTTTTTAGGTTTTGAAATTTAAACTATAAAAGTTTTTACAGTTGTTTATTAAGCGACAAAATAAAAATGCTCAAATGAAATGTTTATTCCTAGGACCTAGTGCACAAAAAACCTTTTTGGTTATCGAGTCGCACACCACGGATACCTTTTAACGTCTTGTCCAGGACAATAAAGTTTTTATAATTGTTACGAATATTTTTTTTGCTTCATTTACGTATAAAAATAACTACTTTTTAACTTTTTAACCTTTTATGCTTTTTATACTTTTAATTATTTATAACTTTTATTTCTTTCAAGTTTAAATTGTCTAAAACTTTGGCAGTGTAGCGCAGCAATAATCATCCGCATCTTCCACCGCTTCACACGACTTGTCAAACCATTTTTCTTTTTGAACATCATATGTTCATTAAGTTTATGTCTAAGTAAAAGTTAATTACTAAATTAAAATGTTTTGCATAGAATAGCTCATAAGTTATTTTTAAGGCTAGAGAAATAAAATATGACATGTTTGTTTTAGGAAGGCATGTAATGCTTCTATACTTAGCTTTTTGTAAAAATTATTATTTAGGTATGTTTTCAATCAAGTAGCTAAAAATTTACTACACTGTCCATAAAACACAGCCAACTTAATAATCCCCATCTTAGAGATCTTTATTTTTAAATTTTTTTTGGGGGAATTTTAACAAAATTTAATTTGATTTTCGAAAGGATTTAGATAACTGCGGTTATAAGCTACTAAAACAAAATTTAAAAGTAAATGAGTCTTTAAAACATATAATTTAGCAAGTACAACACTTCCTATTTTTAAAATTTGTGTGTTTATCTAAAGGTTTTTAAACTTACGCTTTTAACCAAAAATATTAAAATACCAATTTGAAAAAAATATAATACTACAAAACTTTTTCTAAAATATTTAATAGTGGAAGTTTATAATAAAAATATAAATTAAAATTCACAAAATCTAAGTTATAAAAGCTTTTAATACTTTATTTATATAGGATTGCATTTTAAAGTTTGTAAAAAACCTTAAATTCGTTAAAACTTTTGCATTTTTACGAATTATTTTCAATTGAAACTTTTAAATCCTTTTTTTAGTTCTTCTTGTTACTGTTTTACCCATCTTTAAAACTTACTTAAAGCTAACCAAAATATATAGTCAGGCGTGGTAGAGAAAAACGATAAGTTTAACTTTGGTAATTTTAAAAATTAAAATATAAATATAAATTACTTATTTATGTTTTATCAAACTAGTCATTTTATATACGATATATTTTAAAAAAGAGGAAAGCAAAAATAACAGAGCAAATAATTCTGTGAAGACAATTAATTAGAAGTACATATATCAAATTTACTGTAATTATACGTTTTTGTTAATACTCTTACTATTTATTTTAAATTTTTTGTTTCAATGTGTTGGTCAATCTTTTTAGTTATCTGTATTTAAAGGATGGTAATTTTTTTCGACCACAACACGAATAGCTGACTTATGTAACAGGCCTAATTTTATAACAAATTAGTTAACATTAACTAGTTTGTAGTAAAATGTTATAATATACTTCCAAATTAAAAATCCAAAACGCCTCGGAGTGTCTTTTTTTTTCGTTCTTTAAAGTGTTGGTTTTAATCAAAAAGTTTAGAAACAAGTTATATTTTCAATCAAGATAAAATAAAAGTAATTACGAGGTACGTAACTTGAACCGTTCTTTGACACTGTATTAAATTAAGTGCTTTTAGTTTAATTATAAGTTATAAATAGCTTGAAATGGATCAAGTCATTGATTTTGTTTTTATTAAGAAACGAGCGTGAATAAAATGATAAAAATAAGTTGTTTCAGAGAAGCTTGGGTATAAATTAATTTTAAAGTGATAAGATGATATACCAGTCTAAAATTTATTTTCAGACAAACCAGACTAATCATTTCGCTTTAAAGTTTACATAAATAAATTTTCTTTTCTTTGTTTTTTTAGAAGACTAGAAGTATAAAAGTTTTAATTATAAAAATTTTCTTTACAATTGATCATGAAGCGACAAAGTAAAAATGCTCAAAACGAAATGTTTATTCTTAGGATCTGGTGCACGAAAAAACTTTTCGGTTATTGAGTTGCACATCACGGATACCTTTTAACGTCTTGTTCAAGAAAATATAGTCTTTCTAATTATTGCGAATATATTTTTTACTTTATTTACGTATAAAAGTAACTACTGTTTAGATTTTTCAGCTTTAATGCTTTTTATACTTTTAATAATGTATAACTTTTACTTCCTTCAAATTTAAATTAACTAAAATTTTGGTAGTGTAACGCAGCAATAATCATCCGTATCTTCCACCGCTTCACACGACTTGTCAAACCATTTTTCTTTTTGAACATCATATTCGTAAACTAAAGATGACCAATAAGTTTTAAACACAAAAAATTTATCGCCGACTACAACCCGGCATACATCGGTGATTTGACGGCAACAAACTTATTGCAAACATCGTCCAAAACTTCACAACAGTTTTTACTGTTCCCCCCAACTGTAAACAGCTTGTTATGTACGACAACTAAACCGTGGCCTGATTTACGCGACAACATGTCTGGCATTTGTGTCCAAGTGTTCCCAAACACATCATAAGACTCAGTGGTGTTTAAGTCTCTCAAATCAGTATTTCTTCCACCAGAAACTACGATTCTTCTTTTGAAATTGGCACAAGGGAAATATGATCTTTCCTGGTTCATTACGGCAACTTCTTTCCATCTGCGATCTCTTGCGTTGAGTTGAAAACATGAGTTAAATGCATGTTTCACGTGTGTTGCGCCTCCAATAACAAACAGCTCATCCATAAATGAACATGCACAAAATGCATAACGGCTGTCAAACATATCAGTTATTTTACTCCACGCATCAGTGCGAGATGAATATTTGTCTACAGACATTATATGTTTGCTATTAGAATTACAACCACCAAAAACGTAAATTTCACCTTTTAAACAAGCAGTCGAAAATGACCTTCGATCTTTGAGTGTGCTACTTACATTTCTCACAATGTTTAAACTACTAGCATCTAGATACTTAATATCTTCTACAGGCAGAAAACGCATACCCCCAAAGTTGAGTATTACAAATTCGTTCTGGCTACAATATCTACTCACTTTGGCCGATTTACTTTGTATATTTTTGCCTTCCAGGACATTATTTAGTATTTCAGTGCACCCATGCAGCTTAGAGAGTGATGACGTTTCAGTTGTGAGATAAGTTAAAGCGTCATCAGACAGCAAGGCGGGCCGCACTTTTAGCATCAAGCTTTTCGCAAACTCGCCCCGTTCGTCGATATCGTGGCTCAACCATCTGAAAGCAGCACGGCAAACTTCAACTTCAGATGTGATCAGCAACTCGGAACTTTGGAGTATTTTCGAAACTCGACCGATGTCTAATTCTAAAAAACTGCCATCTTCTACGACCATTGTGAAACAGCGTTCGATGTATCTCAGTGTTGCTTCGTGGACGCCCAACAAATTGAAAGCTTTCGTTAACTGGTGATAAGTTACAACTTTTTCTAGCTTAATTCTTTTTTCTACAAACTGACATAGTTTGTTCTCCACGTTTTTATGTATAAACATTTTGTTAAGTTTTAAGACGGAACATAACTGATGACCATCTAGCTCAACGTTTGCTGAAAAAAAGTGGTTTTAAAATCAAATATATATTAGGTTAAAATAACTTTCCTTAAGTTTAGAGTTGTAAAAAGATTAAAAGTATTAATTTTTTTAAAAAGAATATAATAACAAGATTTCAAAATAACAAACATCTATTGGTGGTATAAATGAATTAAGTTGTATTGTTTTTAAACTTCTAACTGAAAACTAACTTTATCGTTAATAATATTTATATTTGCTATAAGTATAGTTTTTATAATCTTACTTTATTTTTTAAATTTCATTCAATAAGAAAAAATATTAAATTTTTAAAATAAATTTCTGACTGAAAATTTTTCAACCTGTTGTAATTTTTAAATTATTCATCATACATTTAGCTTTAGAAGACTTTTAAAGCTATGATGGTGTTTTTAGATGTACTAATTTGTTTTTACAATCAATAAAAAGTCTTAATTTCAAATCTAAAAAATATCATAATAAACGTATAACAATAAGACGTAAATATTTTAATGAATTTCAAATATATTTTAGAGTAAAGTAAAAGCTTTTAACAAAAATACAAAATTTGTTCAAAATAATACCGATTATAATTCACTTGAAATCATTTTTTACGTCTATCTACTTGATCACGACATTAAAATACATTTAAACATTTTGCTTGAATTTTTATTAGATTAAAAACTCTTTTTTGTTTTTTATGTCTACTTTGAATAATAGTGACTTTGATTTTATTACTAAGTAAATGCTTTAACTATCTTTTTTTTTGTAGTTTCATTTCCAATTATTTTTGGAATTATTTTAATTTTGAATAAAAATTTCAACTTTGATATCAATAACCAAAATTAATTATTAATATTACCTTTTCAAAAATAAAAGAAGTCAATAATCTAATACATAGAAAAATTGAACAGACACTATAGTAATATCTTTCAATTTTTGCAATTATATGTTTATTTACAATAGTTTAATGCACTTTTAATTTCATTTTAATTAAATACGAACTTTTAACAGAACAAGTAAAATATTATTTTGTCTGTATTAGTAAAAGTAAATTAAAAAATACTTTTGTTAGCCTTACATTTTAGAAAATTAATTAATTCAAGACGAAATACGAACTAAAATGTTGAAACTAGCAAAAAAAAAGTAGTTATAAAATATTTTTCAATTTGATTTAGCAATATAAAAAAGCTCATATTTTATAATTTTTGCAAACTTCAAATATTTTTAGAGATATTTCAAATTTACTTTTTTTTTAAATTTTTTTAATCATATCTCGAAAAATATTTCTAATTTTGCAGAAAACAAAAATGGTTTTAAGATATTAAGAAGGTCTTTGTACATTCATCTGTTTCAAACATACACAACTATTGAGTTGTGGCATCTTAGTTTTTTTTTATACATAAGTTTTGGAATTTGAATTGTTCGATTTTTAATAGTCGTGCAACCCTTTTATAGATACAATAATAAAGAAATGCTAAAATATAATAGTAAGCACTTACTGAGTTTTATTTAGGCTCAATAAAAAGCTCCAACAAAAAATGTTTTATTATTTAACAAGTAAAACATATTTTACCTCGCTTTAAGTGAGTCTGGACACGCCCTTGTATAGAAGTAGTAAATAGTTTAATTGAGTAAACTGGGTTGAATTTCGTCAATAAAATGTTGCTGTACCACATTAAAAAAGAAAAAATCAAGTTTGTCGTTATAATATTTAACTTACTGCAGTTAATTCTGTTAATGATTAATAAAGGCCACATACCTGCGTGAGCATAGTTAATTAACTTAATAAATTTGTTCTCATCACAGCTTTTTGCAGCATTTTCGGCACATCTAGTCATATAGCTATAATTCTTGAAAGTTTCACAAACATCTTTTCTTTTCAGTTTCTTTTGGTGAATATCTTTAAAGTTTCCCTTTCTAGTTTTCTGAATGCCTTTTGCTGACATGACTTTTCTTTTCTTTTTTGTTATAATTTATCAAACTGAAAGCATTTAAGTGTATTGTAAAATAAGTGTAGGCATTGTTTTAGTTCATAAGAAACATTAATTTAAAACTCTCAGACTTTTTATAACTACTATTTTAAGAAATGATGTTCTCAACTTAGTAACAAATGCATAAAGTTGAGATAAATTAAAATGTTCTAGATTTCAAATTGTTTACCTAACGAAAATAAAGCGTTTAAATGTTTGGTACAATGACCTTAGGTACAAAAAAAATCAAACAATTTAAACTTAAGGTGTTCACAGAATTTAAATATCTTAATCAGGGTTTCAAATATTTTTCATGAGGCCCTCTTAAATAAAATTGAAAAGCTGTGGTTTCCTAAGACAAGAATTTAAAAAAACTATCCTAAAATAAATTTAGAACCTTTTCTTTTCACTCTTCACCATATATTCCAGATTTAAGTATAACTTTCAAAACTACCTTTAAATAACACCTGATACCTTTTTTTTATATTTTGCTCTTCACCATCAAATCCAGAATATCTAGTGTAAATTTCAAACTATGGCCTCATAGCCCCCGTGTTTCCCCTTTACTACTAATGCCCCCCACCCCTTTCCCTTTGACCCCTTTGCTGCTTTTTCTGTAAAATAATTTAGCCCCCTAAAATTCTGTAAAGATCTACATTGGGAAAGCCTGATCTAATCTAATAATATAATTTATCATTTTTAATTTTTAGCTAATTCAAAACTTTTCTATTAACAAAAAGTTCAGTAAACTGAGATAATCTTATTAATTAGGTTAAACAAGTAAACTTGACTACTTACTTAAATGGTTTTCATATTAAATTGAAAACTTTATAGGTTGTTACTAAATAAATTCAAATAATTCTTGAAAGGTTAATAATAGTCTAAGTTTTAAATGCATAAACAATACCATTTTTCTGATTTTGAGCAAACTCAAAAGTTTTTCTTTTTATTAAATAGTTTAACTTTTAAGGTAAGTTAAACATTTAAGTTGATAAAATACATTTGTCTACTTTAATGAGTTATAGGCTGAAACTAAAACCTAATAGACTGTTAGTAAAAAATTAATTAAAACTTGAGAAGTGAACTTTAGTCTTAATTCTAGATGCAAAAAAACTTAATTTATTTTCTAATAAAAAAAGTCTTTTTCTTATTTTTTTTAATTTCAAAGGTAGTTAAACAAAAAATGTTTTCTTTTAAAAAGGCTCTGTATTTAAAAAAAATGACACTCAATATATTATAAAAAATATTTAAACTAGTTAGGGTTGCCAAATTTTTTTGAGAAATTACTTTAAGGTTTTTTTAAAATTGTATCTGGGTTTTATAAGTACACGTTTTTGGGTCTATTTTTAACTCAAAGTTATCTTTAAGTTAAAAAATTGTGCTAAATAATATAATAAAACTGAAAATATACTGTATATCTATTTAAATGTGTATTTTAATTGATATTTTTTTCATCTATATGTTAGATTTTTTTGATCAAATTAAAATTTTACTACTTAAACATGTAAAAATTATACAAAATTTTAGGCTTTCCAGATTTTTTTAGTGGTTTTTGTTCTAAATTCCAGATTTTTCGCAACTTCTCTAACTCCAGGTTTTTTTAGCCTTAATTGTCAAATCTTAGGCTTTTTTTAAGTTATTCAGATTCAAGGTTTTTAGCAACACTGTTGTTAATATTTTTTAAGTATAAAGTTCAAATAAATGTATAAACTGTTTTTATAGTTGTCAAAGACAAAAAAACAGTATATAAGTTTATAAGTATAAATAAACAAACATTAACTAGGCAGTAATTTGGGGCAGCTTTAACAATAAATTCAAGTTTTAACAATTTTTCGAGGTTTTCATAAATCTCGTAAACTTAAAAAAAAAAGTTAATAGATTTAAAGATTTAAAAACTAAATTAATTTTATAATGATATCAGAGGTTAAGTGAATTTTATATGGTCAAGTAGTTTTATTAGTTAAAAAGTTTTGCTCAACTCATAGATTTTTTTTAAATCGTTGGCTATTTAAATTTATGGAAAATAGCATTAGTTTTTAAACTAGTATATAGAAACTTTTTAGCAGATTTTAAGGTATGGATGTAGATACTTTTAATTTGTTGGTGCTACTCATGATTTTTATATCCTACTTTATTTAATTAGTATCTTATAAATACTAGATTCTATTTAAGACTTCTTTATATAAATTAGACAAGACAGTTTAAACAATGAATATAATGTATAAAATAACCACAGAACACTGTTATAACAAAACTATATTAAAATATAAGTTAGTTTACAAATAAAAATCTGTTACTGATAAAGTTAACATATATATAAATATTTTGTTAAGTCACTCCTTTTGACTAACTTTAGAACCATAATTAAAGTTTTTTAGTCTTAGCAAACAACCTTTCATTTTTACTAAATTTGCTTTAGACACTTTAGCAATCAAAAAAGTAAACATTGTTTTATAAACAGTGAAATTGTGAGAAACAACCAGTGTATAAAGGTTATTTGGAACTATTAATATTTTGTAAATTTGTTAAGAATTTATGTTATCTAAGTTCTAAAAGTATCAAGTACGGTAATTTGTCGCCAAACAATTACTCAAACATGGCGTTTAAGGTTGAAACAAACAAAGTTTTATTCAGTATTCGGAACTCTTTGTTTTTGGACGTCATCTTGTACTTCAGTGAAGATAGCCATTTGTAATGTTTAAACTTTCTGAAATAATTCAATATAAAAATGCGCAAGTGTTATTGCATAAGATAGTGTTTGTAATCATTTTATATGTAATATAAACCAATTGTAGCAGAGTATACAATAGTCACAAATAGTAACCAACCGGGTAGATTCAAACACTCACGTTACCCGCCAAAACCAAGAGAACAAAAAATTCTTATTGTTAAGATTACATAAGGCAAATACATTAAATTTTATTACACATTATAAAATCTAAATTATTTTTTTTAAATTATATTTTACACATTTGTTTACGGCTTAATTAGATAGAAATCAAAGTTAAACAAAACAATTGCACCACAAATTTTCTAACAAAAATTAAACAAACTTTAAACTCGACTAAACTCATTAGAAAAACGATCTTTATTAAATTATACAGAAAGGAGATTGATAAGATACGCACCTTGAATCAAGTCAAAAACGCGTACCTTATGTAATATACGTGTTTTTAAATTTTAGAATATTTTATTCTCAAACATATTATATTACCAGCTTGTATTTGTTTATTTTAAAAAAATACAGTTTGTTGCAGTTTTTTTTTGAAATTTTCAAGATTAAAAAAAAGTACTTGTGTTATATTAGCACTAATCATATTTCAATTTTTTACTTATCTTACTTAATCTGTTTTGTAAAATTTTATTTATGTTTTTTCTTTTAAAGTCATTTGATCTTAATCATTTCTGAGTTTTAGTGCGTACCTTTTCTATGTTCCCTCTTTATCGAACAAATATGTTTTTTTTAATCTTCAATGTGTTTTCATTGACGGCTCGATGTTTCTAAAAAAAATTGTTTTTCAAAAAACAGCTAACTGCATCATGAATTTGACTTAACTTAATTCAATTAAACATAAAAAACTAACAGAAGTAGAAATATAAATACAATTTAAAACGATACGTATTAGACAATCAAGTATAAAACATAAAATTGAAGTTGACAGCTTATAAATACAAGTTTTGATCAAGAAAAGTTTTTATTTTAGTTCAAATGTTTTTTTTTTTAATTTTACTATATATATAAACGGCATGCAATAACTTTAAAAAGTTTATGACATGGAAATTGTTAAACGTAAACAAACAGCAGCTTTAGTATCATAAAAAATTAAAACTTGATTGTTGAACAGTTACTATAGTTAAAAAAATTAAAATTTACATTTTAAATTTTTTATATATTTAAAGGTTATAATACCATTATTTTAACTTTTTAGATTATCAGTTTTCTTAAATCATATAAAGTATAATCATATAAATCATATAAGTATAACTGAACTTTCTAACTTTACTGAATGATATCGATGAATCACTAAAAAATTTCAAAAATGAAAACAGTTGCATGTAAAGTATGATTATAACTGAAGATATAAAAAGTAAGGTGAAACGTCAGACTGAAATTCAAGAAAATAAAACTTACCTTGCATCTTACTCTCAAATTAATACAGAGAAAACATATATTAGCTTGACCTTTACTGATTTTAATACTTCCCACTGGCTTTGGTTCATATAAGATATAGTTTTATGATTGAAAAAATTCTTTTTTAGGTACTAGTAAAGCTTACGTTCTTATTTAAAAAGGTAAATTAGATTTAAACTTTAGAACAAAATGACCTTAATTTAAAACCCAAACTAAAGGTAAAAGGAAATAGCTTATTTTATAAAGTCTGCAAAATTTTCTATTTAACACGACTATTATGTAGCTATAATAAGAATTTATTTTCTTTAATAAGAATCATCTGTACATTTTGGTCTGTTTATTGCTACCAGACGTATAAGATGGTAAGAAATGTGAAACACAAGCAATAAATAATAATACACAATTGAAAAACATTTCTAATCTATATGACTAACAAATTTACAAAAGAATTATTTTATTAATTAAGCTAAGAAGAACACTTTTAGCTTAACAAATTTATATTTCATATTACCGTAAATTACTTTCTTATAGTAGTTTTCAAGTTTAGTATAACTATTCAGTAAACTATAAAACAATTAAAACCTACTTTAGTTTGAAAAAAAAAAATAGCTAAAACCATTGCACACCGCGCGCAAAGCGCGCTTTTGTGCTCGAATAAGGCAAATAAACAACATTATAAGATTTTTTTTTTTAATTAGAAGTTTTTCAATTTTATGCTATTTTTTGAAGACTATTTAAAAATTCTTACAACTTATGAAAACTGTTGCTTAAACTAAGCATTAAAGCAGAATTAGTTTCAAAGAGAAAATGTAAAATGAAGAAAAATTACTTCTTATAAAATAACTTAAAAAATCTTTAAAGTAAACTATGAAACAAAAAGAACTACTTCAACAAAAAAATAATTTATAATATCTTAAAGTATCGCACACCGCGCGCAGAGCGCGCTTTTGTGCTAGCCGAATAAAGCAAATAAATAATATTATAAGAAAGATATTACAAAAAGTTGGAAATTTTTAAATTGTTTACTAATTTTCATATACCCTTAAAAATTTTTTAAAGTTTTAAAAAACTGCTGTTTATATTAAGCATTAAAGCATAATTACTTTATCAGATAGAAAAAATAGTATTTCAACTTTAAACAAATCTAAATTTGTTAATCGAAATTCCTGCCTCAGAAAGCTCCACTTTCTTTCGGTTTTGCTTCGCAAAAAAGGTCAAAAGTGCGATCTTGCTTTTGGCTTCCATTCCTCAAAAGCTTGACTCCGCTCCGCTTTCTTCGTACTGTAGTTTTCGATGTTGTTTTCCATCCCACGCACCAGAAAAATACATATTTCAAACAGTTTTAAAAATTTCAGAAATTTCAAGTTACGTCAATAACTCTTACAGATGTCCTGTTTTATTCGACACAAAATTGTTCAAAAATATGTATGAAAAAAGCGGAAAGCTGTTTTCAGATTTAATTAGTTGGGAATTGTGCGCGGGAGGGAAATGATCGCTTACTTTTCCCTCCTATACATTTCCCAAATTTGAAAACTGCTTACCGACCGAGAGTAAGTGTTAATGATAGTAGTGATAGAAAAATAAAATAAAAAATAATTATGCACAAAAAAAGAGAGAAAATAACAAACATTTTTGGTAAGAAATAATCGCGGGTGGGAATTAATAGCATACCCACCCATGCACACTAATATGCACGAACTGAGCGGTTAGCGCATGGATGCATAGCATACCGTATAGACGACTGTTCTTAAGTGTGGTTGTAAACATTATTGTAATTACTGAATTTTAACATTAAATTTTATCAACCACTTGTTCTGTGTAGTTTTTATAAAATAGTATTCAGTAGTTTATGTAGTTTACCTTTTAACTGTGATTAGTTGAAAACCGAATAATTTGTCTGGTAAAATCATATAACAATCACTTTAAATATTTTATTTGTAAACTTATCATTTAAAGCTGTTGGAAAGTTGGAAAACCTTGATTTGTAAGTTTTTTCTCATTTAAATTTTCTAGATTAGTATCAATTTAGTACAGTAGACTACCGCTTAAGTACGCACTTTTTTGGTACGCATCTCGCCTTAAGTACGCACTAACCTAGAAGGACAAAAAAAATTCAAAACTTTCTTAGACTTAGATTTTTTCTAAAGACTTGTTCCATAGAGTCGTTTTCTGACGCTTTCCATCCGTTTTTATAAATTTCTTTAAAATTAAAAAAAAAAATATTCAAAAACTTTCAGAAAATCTGCAAAATAAAGGATAATTTTAATGTGACATAATACAAAACTAGTTAACCACAAAAACTAGTTACAATTTTTTAAATTCAAAATAAACATATAAAAAGATGCAACAACAACAAAAAACTAAAGTTAAAAAAAATTTATGAGCATCTTATCATTGTGCACTTATACTCTAAATGTTTCTACTGATATAAACTTTCTTACAAAAACAGTCCTGAAACGCTTTTCTTTCAAATAAAAAAATCAAACACTTTTTAGCTAATGGAAAATTATAATAAATGTATTAACTAAACTAAACTTAGCCTGAATAACATTTTATAGAAACTTTTTATAGAAAAAATAAATTATTTTAAAACCTATTAAACATTTTTGCAGATTAGAATTATATATCAAATGATATTTAAAATAAATAGACTTGTTTATTTGGCTTAATTATTTGGTGGCTAGTTGTAAGAGAAGAAAAAAATCAACTAAATTTCATGTTATACTATGTCGTCAAAAAGTACGCACTACCCGTGCTAAGTACGCACTTTTTGGTCGGGTTCAGTTTGCGTACTTAAGCGGTAGTCTACTGTAATATATAGTGTTTATAAGTACCTGGACAGGACTTTAAATTTAAAAGGTACCCGTGGTGTGCGACTTGATAACTGAAAGGTTCTTCGTGCACCAGGTCCAAGGACCAAATAATCTGAGCGTCGTATTTTGTCGTTCAATAAACTTTATAAATTTGTCCATAAGATTTAAGTTAAATCGTTGCATTTTAAAGTAGTTATATTTAAATTATTCTCATAATTATTAATTCAGTAAAAAATAGTGCTTAGAAAATTGTCCATAAGTTATAAAATAAATACTAAAGTTATAAAGTAGTTGTATTTAAAGCAATCTTATAGTTACTAACTAATTAACAAATAGTATTTATAAAGTTGTCCCTAAGATTTAAATTAAATCGTTAAGTTGTTAAATAGTTGTATTTATATCAATTTCATAGTTATTAACTAAGTTATAAAAAAATATTTAAAATTTACTAATAAGACTTAAATCAAATATCGAAAATTTCTTAAGTGGCGTGTTGTTGTTATTAAGATTTAATTTGATCAAGTAAAAGTTTATATGTGGGTACATTCAAAAGTATACTTGTAAAATTGAGTTGTTGTAATATATATTGAGTCACATTAAGTTAAGTTTAGCAGTTAGTTTAAATAAGTTTCTAAGCGTAACCTTCTGATAAATAAATTAAGTCAACTGAACTCATAATAAACGAAGTAGCAACCAACCTTAACGATACTTGAGGGACTGTAGTAAGGTAAGTACTGTTTTTTAAACTTATCCTATTAACTGTCCCAACCTTGCAGCTTAAAGTGTTAGCTTTAAATAATTTGAATTGTTGTGCTTTTGTTTTATATCTTGTTTAAAAAAAAAGCTATTTATCATATATAAGTACTGTAAAAGACTTAAATTAATGGTAAATTTTTAAACTTTAAACATAGTTTCCACACACTATAGATACCTAAGAAAGCTGAGTTAAGCTAAAAAAGTTCTAGAAGTAGTTTTTTTGAAAGGTGTTTGAAAACGAAATTGTCGTATTAAAAACACCTCCTAGTTGAAGAGTTTAAACGGAGTACCTTAAATTTTATTAAACATAATGCTAGTAGTGTGTTCTTTAAACAAAAAGAACCAAGAGAACCTATTAGATCAAGTTTAAACTTTTTTTTAATTCGAGAACAACACATTTTGAAATATTTATTGTTATCATAATAATAGATCAGTTAATTTGTTTCTCTACAAATTTGTTAATACACTTGTAATTTGTTCGGCAAAGTTACGGTACGTACTAAGTGAAAACAAAATGTTGTACGATAGAACATTCTATGATTTTATAACAGAAAAAACTAAAGAAGTAGCTTTTAGTTTTAAGGTTGCTTCCATCAGTCGTTCTAACGAAAACCAGCGTTTTGTTGTGAGTGCTCTAAAAGTTATCTAAAAAATAAATTATTTTCTCTAGACACTTTTGACAAAACAAGTTTGGAAAAGTTTTTTCGATAAAGAAAGTTGTAAATTATTATCGAAAGTTTATTGTCCATATGATGGACCTAGACATCAAAGTCTGACCACTGAAACAAAAAGACACATAACGAAATAATAATAGAGCAAAAGGTAATTAACAATGCATTAGTACTTCTTATTACAATACAACTAATAATAAATAAAACATACGTAACAAATTAAAAAAAAATTATAAAAACAAAGAAATAGTATAATCAAAGTCTTTATGTCTACACAATTTAGGTTTTTTTATTAAAATACATTTAGTTTTAGCCTCAAGTTTGTTTAAATCAAAAATGTTCAACAATTTTCATAATTTCAAATTTTTTCAAGTTATAAATACTTGCAAAGTCAAGGTTATTAAATAGGTTTTCTGCAATAGCAGATCTTTTTGAAGCATTTACTACTCTGATAGATTTACGTTCCTTATTACTCTACTTAAACTTTTTTAATGAGTTTTTTTTTTAATTCTCAAACTCAATTTATATATAGTGTTTTTCAAGTTAGGTTATTTTTTAAATAAGCTTGTTTAATTTGTAAATTTATTCAAGTTGAGATTTAAGAGACAAGCTACAGAAGCAAATACTTATTTCATGGTAAAGGAATTACATTCTATTTTGTAATCTATTACATTCTGCTTGAATAAGAATCACAGATTGAAAATTATTACGTTTTTCGGTGAAACTAAGTAACTATAAATAATATTTTTTGAGAGAGCACTGGTCTCAATCTCTTCTTCTGCTACAATTGTAGATTCTTGTTGTAGTTTTTCTGCTTTAAAAATTTATTCGGTTTACTGGTTTATTTTAAGACTTACAAGTTCTCATTTAACAGTTCATTGAAAACATACTATGTTGTTTCAACTATTAACAATCTATCATAACATTACTATAATGACTTTCTAAATTTTACTTTTAACAGGGAATTTAGCTAATAGTGTGCTGACAATGTCTTCATAAGCTACCAACATAGTAACATGATTATTAGATTACACTTGTTAATAAGGAATTGTTTAAAGTTGATAAATATTTATGCTAATAAACTTTTTATTAACAATTCAAAAAAAGAATTTTGCTTTTCAATAATTTTTTTTTTAATTGTGAATTTAGTGTTAAGATTAATGCTTTTCTTATTAAGCAGATTGATAGTATAGAATACTAAGGTGTGGTTTTGGATCTTATTTCATACTGTTTTTATTAAGCTACAAGATGCTTTTTACAGATTTAAAAAATTCAAAATAATTTTTGAGATATATTCAGTCAAAGTCGGAGACAACAATAGGTTTCTTATGGGAGGTGCAAACTAAAATTGCAAATATAGACTATTTCACTATAAATATATTATTTTCTACGTTTTTTTGAGATAACTACTTCAAAATTTAAGGAAGTGTTCTTTGATAGATTTAAAAATTGTGTCGGAAAAAATTTTTGGTTTTACACACGAATCGGGGCACACGCTTTTTAGCATTATTTGCAGGAACTTTTTTTTCTATTTTATAAGATATGCAATATACATTTACTAACAGGTCCAAATTTCTGTGATTTCAAAAAGTAAAGACGTCGTAAGGTACGCACTTTGAGAAGTACGCAGTACGCACCCGCGTAAGGTACCCATTATTAAAAAAAAATTTTAACTCTTCATAATTGGTTAGAGATACTTATTAAAACTTAACATTTAAAACTTTTTGCAGGTATTATCATAGACGAAGACAAGCTCTTTAAAGCAAAGATAGAAAACTGTAACTACTACTAGTGACATTTCAACTACGTTTGACATTTTTACTACATCAAAACTTTATCGTCAAATAAATATTTTTTTTTTTACTTTCTTTAAACATGTATTTTATTTAAAGCAAATAAAATAAAAAAAAAACAATAATAAGTTTAAATTAGTTTAATATAAGATTTTTTATTTATTTATTAGTAGACAAAAATGCGAATGCTTAAAGATATGAAACTCAAAAATTTATCAAACTTAAATAAAATATAATAACTTTTTAAGTTTAAACTACAGACCGTTTTTTAAATAAATAAACAACTTGAATTTAATTTTCAAATTTGGTTCATCAGTTTTTGACAGAAAAATCCTTGATTAAAGCGTTACAAGTTTAATTAAACAACTATAATACAACAACTGATCTAATATATAAACATACGTTTATTTAACATAAGTAGTTTAAAAATTAACACAAAATGAGTTTATTTGTTGTTTTTTGTTTTTACACAGTTGAGGTTTTACAATTTTAACCACTGAATCGTAAAACAAGTGAAATTAAACAATAATATATAGCGTAAATTGTTTAGAATTATTTTAATAGGTTTAACATATGTTTTAGACCAGTAAACTTAAACATATTTAACTGTACATATGTATCAAGACTTCAGTCGGGACTCGGGGTACACATACTTAACTGTAATCAAACAATATATGCACCTATTTGGGTACGACTGTTTTTTTAACTCTTATTTTGATTTCAATGTTGTTAGAAAAATTTTCGTATACATTTTGTTTGTAATTTACTTAGTAAATATAGTTTTCAGAATTTTCGTTTGTGTTATCCCTTAAAGATAAAAAAATATATTTTATTATATTGTAATATAGGGGTGGGCAACGTACGGCCAGCGGGCTGGATCCGGCCCGCAGAGTGAAAATGACCGGCCCCCGACCGTTTTTTAAACTTAATTGGAGTCCGGCACCAAATGAAAATGACCGACCCGCGAGCAAAGTGACAGGCCCGAAAAGGGTATAACAAATTTATTAACAATATATTATCTAAATTAATAACAATATAATAACAATATAACAAATTTTTTTTTTAAATATGTGTCATATTTTTACAAAACAAAATTGTAAGAATCTCACTTTAAAAACATGCTAAGAAATTATTTTATAAATTAATGTGTACTAATAATTACACTATTTTGTCCTAACATTTTTTGTTGTTCTAACTTAGTTGGAATATCTTTTTGTTAAATTACCCCAAGCAAAGTTTTTTTTAAGTACAATATTTTACATACGTACCTTTGTCAATTACAATGTCAGTTCTATTTTGTAGACATTATTTTAACATCTGACATGTCTCAATCTACATCAAAAGTTCTTAGACTTGGAAAATTTTGTAAAGTTGAAGGATTAAAAAAAGCAATCAACTGTTTCCATAAAATTAGATTCCGGCCGGTTCCAAAACTTTTATTTAAATTAGAACCCGAGTCATTATTCGGCTGGATACGGATATTGGATCCGGTTAATCGCTAGTTTGAAATGCTCCGGTCCGCAAAAGACTAATTTTTTCCAGATCCGGCCCGTTGATTGAAAAGCGTAAACATGTTGAGTACGACTTGATAACCAAAAGGTTTGATCTTACACCAGGTATTTAGACCAAGTTTTTTGAGCGTTTCATATCGTTAGGTAAACAATATTATAAAGTATAAGCTTCAGCCGAATTTCTAAGCTAAGTAAAAAAACTAACAAACAATTTTAAATATAAATCTTAATTTATTTCAAAATGAACTATTATTTGTATCAGAAACTTAGCCTCAAAAATACTTTAACTTTAACCTTTTTTGTTTAAAAACAGCTTCTATCCATAAATACTTGTTTTGAAATCTTAAGATTACATTTTAAGCGTAACTACTATATTGACTGACTTGACTTTAGCAAAACATAATATTTATTCTAAAATAGTTAAAAAACTAAAAGTAGTATGAAAGTAGCTTGAAAGCTTGAAAGAAAAATTGAAAGTTTTATCGTATTATTAAGCACATACATACTGTGTGCAATAGTTTTTTTAGATATTTAAATTATTTATCGAGTTTTAGTTTAAATAAACAAGAAATTTTACGCGTGCATAAACTTTTAGAGAAAGTAAAACAAGTTAATCTAATTTTATTGTTATATTAAGCAAAAAATAGCAATCTCTGTAGTGGCTTTTTTTAATACACGTTTTTAATATTGTTAACATTAATGTTTTACTTTTGTTTCGTATATAATAAAGAAATAAAAAGAGCGTAGCAGTCGCCTCTTAATTGCCATGAAACGTTTTTTTATAGCTAAGCTTTATTTAAATAATCATATTTAAGAAAATAACTTTGAGATTTCAAGGTTTAACTTTTAAGAAATGTTCAAATATTTTAGAAGTAATTTAACTTGAAACTATTTTAATACTTTTAAAACCTTAATTGTATAAAAACGATCTAATATTTTTTTAAATTTAATTTTCAGCAAACAAAGCAAACAAAAAAAGAAACAAAATTAAACAAAAACTTTTAGTAGTATCTTTACTATAAAAATATAGTATATTTGTTATACTTAATTAGTTATGATCATTAATTTCAAGTTGTTTTTATATTTAAATAAAAAAATGGTCTGTAGTTTAAACTTAAAAAGTTATTTAAACTTAGTTATTTAAAACTTAAAAAGTTTGATAGATTTTAGAGTTTAATTTATTTTGAATAGTTGCATGCTTATTTTTATCTACTGATAATAATAATTAATTTTTTTTAATACAATTCTATTCTAGTACAAGTTCGACTAAACTTTGGTTTCCCTAAATATATTACTAAACTTTTTTTTTTAAATTCATTTGGTTTAAGTCAATTGCATGTTTCATAAAACTAACAAAACAATAAAGGGTTGGTATAGTAAAAATGTCAAACGTAGTTGAAATGTCACCAGTAGTTACAGTTTTCTATCTTTGCTTTAAAGAGCTTGTCTTCGTCTATGTTGTTAAGTTAATGTTAAGTTTTTAATAAGTATCTCAAACCAATTATAAAGATTTAAAAGAAATTTTTTAATAGTGCGTACCTTACGCGGGTGCGTACCTCTCAAAGTGCGTACCTTACGACGTCTTTACTTTTTGAAATCACAGAAATTTGGACCTGTTAGTAAATGTATATTTGATATCTTATAAAATAGAAAAAAAGTTCCTGCAAATAATGCTAAAAAGCGTGTGCCCCGATTCGTGTGTAAAACCAAATTTTTTTTAATTAAAATTTTATATAAAAAATAAACTAAAAAAAAATTATAAAATTAACTATATATTTTTTTTTATAAATTTTGTTTCAACAGAATTTTATAAATATTGCTATAAACATTTCCTGAAATTTAAGGTAGTTATTTCAAAAAAGGTAGGAGGAGATAGATTTTTATTGATTTCTAGATATTTGCTGTTTTAGTTTTAGCCTCCCATGAGGAACGGATTGTTGCCTCTGAATTTGACCAGCTATATCTCAAAAATTATTTCAGATTTTAAAATCTGTAAAAAGCATATTGTAGCTTAGTAAAAACTATATAAAATAAGATCAAATTGTGAAAAAAGTATTTAACCCCCCTATGCCCTTAATTTAAAGTAATCTTACAGTTTAAATATTTTAAGTGGTTTAAAATAATATCTCCAGTATATTAAATCAGTGATGCTGTGAGAAGTTTTACCAGCTTGTTTTTTTGAATAGTATTTTTTTATAACGTAAAAATGGGAACTAAATAATGTTCAGCTATTTTTGAGAATTTAATATTTTTCATAAACTAGCATTTAATGAAGAGTTTAAAGATAGCACACAGTTTTGTTTGAATAGTGTTTTTAAAAAGGTTTGGTTGTGCTCAGGGTTGCCACTCGGTCAGGAAAAGTCAGGAAAAAATGGGGGGTTTTGAAAAAAAGTCAGGAAATTTGATAAAATTTAAAAAAGAAAGTCAGATTTTGTCAGTTTAAATTTACAAAATTCCTTGTTTTCCAAAGCGTTCAAATGGTAAAAGTCCTTTAAAGTCAGAAAAAAAATTCCAAAATTTTCCTAGAAATTTACAAAAATATTTAATTTTATTTCCAATGCCATCATCTGGTATAAATTAGAAAAATATCCTTTAAAAAACTGCAATAATTTTCTATTAACATATTAAACAATTACCCTACTTGAACAAGCAGATTTTGTAAGCTTTTTAGTATTGATGGTCTGTAGCAAGGACACTTCCATAGTGAAACTGTGGTATATACACAAAAGTTTATCTAGCATAATTTTAGAATCAAAGTGTTTTTTGTTTAAGTAAATAATTGAGTTCTTTATAACTAAGCAGTTAGTTTAGTATTTTATGTAACAAGTTAATGTGTATACTTTACATCTTTATATTTTTTTCAAAAATATAAAGATGACAAAGTTCCTTATATGTTGTTAGTTTACCTAGATACATTCATGCTAGTAAATGCTAAAAATTTGTGTATTTTTTCAGACAAGCTGTGTTTTTAAGGTAATAATACAAGTATTTTGCTGATAGAGCTGTTTATTACAAACATCAATCATACACAGATGGTTTAAGTGATGTACTGGAAGTTTGATGATAGAATTCAGCAAAAAACTGTTGTTTTTAACCTGTATTAAAACTAGATTGAAAGCTTTATATAGTTTCAAGTGTTAGATTATGTATTTTAGAATAAGTTTAATTTAAGAGTTTGATTTAGAAAAGTCAGGAAAATTTTGGGAAAAAGTCAGGAAAAGTCAGGAAATTTTTCTCATCTAGATGAGTGGCAACCATGTGTGCTATTAACTAGTTTTTTTATTGAAATGTTTATTAAAAAATTATTTTTTTGGCATTTAAAATTTTTTAAATTAACGATTACAATATAACACAATTTTAATTGTGTATTTTAATATAAAGTGTATTAACTTTATTTAATCTCATAAATATCCAACTAAAGAATTAATGCAAGATAAATGCAACATATTTAAGCTTGTTTGGATTTTTTCAAAAATATTAAACTAGTGTTTTTCACTGAAAAGCTTCTTTTTTTAAATTGTGTGTTTATTTTTAATACTAAGTCGATTTGTTATAACTATGATTTAAAAATTTTAATGCTTGATAAACAGCAAATTTGCCTAGTTTTTGACTTGTAATACTTAAAAAGCTTAATCAAATAACAAATTGAATTAAAAACTCAGGCTAGTTTGATGTAACTCAGACTGGTTTTTTGCAACTCTGGAAATGTGTTGTGATTTTTTAAAGTAAACTAAAGTCTACTTGTAAATTAGACCTAAATTAAACTTTTTAGGTAATGTTTAAAAATTATTTTGTAAAAGGAAATTTATAATGACTTCTCAAAACGGAATATCTCATGATCAATACATAAAAAACGCACAATTAACAGTTCAGGAAGGTCTTAAGGTAACTTTTATTTTTATAAAGTAAGTTATAGCTGAGAATGTTAAAAGGAGAAACTTAGTAACAAAAAAGTTTTTCACACCTTCATATAACTTCATTTAACTTTTTATAAGAGTTTTAGTTTTAAATTTGAATAAATTTTTAACTTATTTCGAAGTATGATTTTTAGTAAGTAATTTTTGCAAGTATCATAAGAACTAACACTAGTTTTTTTTTTTTAATTCAAGTTTATTCAATGAGTTTTATTTTACGTATATTTATTTAGTTAGCAGAAAAACTTGGTTTTAGATGTTTTTATAAAAAAATGAATATAATACAATATTTTTTACATTTAAATGAACTTTTTTGACAAAGTATAGTTTTCTAAAGCTTTTAGTAGAAATACTATCATTTTTTACCATAGTTTTATTTAGTAAAAACCAAGTTTAATAAAAAAAATTCTGCATTTACATGTAATAAAGTTTATAAATTTTATGTGGAAATGCATTGTTATTGTTGTTGTACTTTTTATTTGTTTAAATATATCAAAAAATTTAAACTGAACATTTCATGTGTACAAAATAATGATTCAAAAAAGATTAAAACTTTATTAGTGTTAATTACACTTTAACTTCTAAATATTTTTATTTTTATATTTATGCGTATGTGATCCTAGAAACTACTGATCAACTCTATGGCTTTAAATTTTCTGTATTTCAAACTTTTATTTACAAGTTTTGATCTCATAAAATTTTTATTAAAACTAGCTAAGTAAGAAAGTTTACTACTTATGAGAACTATGTTTTCTTAAGGTTAAAAAAACAAGTTTTGTAAAAAAAAAAGCTCTTTTTATGATACTAGATTGTTTTTAAATACTTATAATAAAGTTTTTGGTTTATATTGTTAAATGTTATTTCCATCAAGTGAAAAACTAAGCCTCTATGTTTCCAGAGCTACGTTTTTAAAGGTTTTTATTTTTTCTCTGTTTTGCATTAAAAAGATTGAACAGCCGATAGAGAACAACCAGCAGCTGAGGAAAACTCTATAAACAGATCTATTAAATATTTAATCAAAGTGTTTTTGTAGTGTTATTTTACATTAACCAACTAACCTAAACCTCTATGTTGCCAAAGCAATATGTAATATTTGTTTTCTACTAAGAAAATGCACACAGGCGATAGAGAACAACTACCAGCTGAGGAACACGGTTTCCAATGTGTTCAGGTTCCTATGCAAGGACAACTCGGAGTTGAAAGATGAAAACAAGAAGGCAGCTGGAAATCAAGCGTTCCTCAAGGATTTCCAGGATGTTTTAAGCGCTGTTAACAAGGACTTCAAGTAAAAAAAGATTGTGATTAAAACAGGGTTGCCATAAAACCTCAAAACCTGGAAAACCTGGAGTTTGAGAAATTTCGAAAAAAATCTGGAATTTTAAACAATTTTTACATTTTAAGTAGTAAAATTTCAATTTGACACCAAAAATGTATCATAATAGATAACATTTTGTTGTCATCATCAAAATTTTTGTATTAAAAAACACATTTAAAATAGCTTAAAAGTATCTTTTTTATTTTTTATACTATTTAACACAGCTTTTAATTTTAAACTTAACTTTAAACTAAAAATAGACCTGTAAATGTGTACTTTTAAAAACCTAGAGGAAAATTTAAATACCTAGAAATTTGCTAAAAACATCTGGCAACCCTGCTAAATAGATCAAACTGTGACAAAAAATATTTTTTTATGATAACATAAGTTACTTATAGACTAGAAAATGGTTAAGTTTTTGTAGTATTTGATTAAAAAGTTGTGTTGTTTACATGTTTGTTTACAGTCTAATAGTAAAAAATTGTTTTAGATATTTTACATTTTATTGAAATTAAATTAATCAAAATTTCATAAAAACTAGTTTTAATTTTGCAATTCACATTAAATTTTTTATTTAAGAAAGTTTCTAAGGTTTTCAAAAAAGTTTACATTAATTTACAAATGTCGATTTTTTTATAGGTTTTTTTTCTCCTTAATCTTTCTTTTTTAAAGAAAAGGAACCAACAAAAAACTGAAGCTATAAACATAATATAATTTATGCAAAGTTAAAAATCAATCTCAAAAATTTAAGATTGGCGTTTTTTCGCCAATTGTTTATTCCTTTAATGTTTAAATAAGTATTAAGAATAAAATCATTTCATATTTCTTAAGAAACACCCTTGACACAAAAATTTCAAATAAAAATAGTATTTATGATTTTTGTAATTTTGATTTTAATAAATAAGATAATTTTTTTAATACTGCAAATATACTTATATTATCACTTAAGTAAAAAGTATGTAATTAATTTTTTGTTTTTGTTTATTTTTCCTACAACAAAATCTAGATCTTTGTTTTCATTATGTTTTTATAGTTTCCACTAAAATCAGTATAGTTGAACATTTAAGTATGTAGAGCAGAGAAAGTTTATAGTTTTTACTCGCACGTTATCTTACTCCCAAAGTTTTATATCTTTGCTCGAACTCTCCTACTAGCTATATACTAATAACAGCTATTGCAGGTTGATAACTTCTTTCTTAAAACTTTTTAACTTATCAAACACAAATGCACATACTAACCTTACTTCAAATTTTAATGCTGAATTCTACATAACCTAACAATTTTACTGTAACTGGATAAAACAAACTATGCAAATCTTACTAAACATGCAAACAATGCAGTGAAGTGGAGAAGATAGGAAGCAAGATCCAGGTGAACCCGGACATCCACCACCACCCCCTCTCGTGGTGCTCCCTCGACGCCACCCTGGACAAGAGCAACAGGTACAGGGAAACCATCACCATACACCAGGTTTCTGTATTCTAAAGTATTTCTTAATGTTTTTTTGGTTTTTTAACCATATAAAAACTTACCTAAAATTTAGAACTTTGTGTAGTTATTAAAGATAAAGTTTAAGAGGAATAGTAACATGCATAGACAATTTAGATATCTTAGGCTAATTTTAAAGTTGTTTTATTTAAATAGTGATTCTTTGATTATATTGGAAATATTTTAGTTAAATATAGATTTACTATTTCTGCTAACAGACAATTGAAAGTTCAATAGCTATTTTCGTTGATCTAAATTTAAGTATATCTAAGTTTTAATTAAAAATATATATATATTAAGATTGTGTAAAAATAGAATACATGTGCACCTTTGAAAAAAAAAGGCTTATAATTTTCTATTATAAACCATACATATATTACTAGTGTGTTACCTTAATAAATAGCAAAAAGCAAATGGATCATTAAAAAAACTCTTAGAAAATCTTTTACTAATTGTATACTTTACTACACTAATGACTTTTTTTAATTATTAATTTTAAGATTAAGTTTACGTTGCTACACTTTTGTACCAAGATCAACTGCAACATTTTTAAAAATGTAGAATTTAATAATGAAATATATAAGGTTTATAACGATTTAAAACCTTCTGATGTTATCTAGATAGATAGAAGTAGAAGTTTAACTGACAAGTTTATCTACTATTTATAACAACACCAAATATAAGCTCATCTGATATTAATACAAACAAATATTTGCTAACAGCTGTTATGTTTTTGTGTATTGCGTAAAGCTAATTTTGGCACAAATTATCAGTTCTTATAACGTTATCTAAATGTAATTATAACACTCGTACAGTGGCTGAAAAGGATGCAGGAGTTCACGCTCGAAATCAACCAATCGCTGAGCAAGTTTCACTCGGACAAGCTGCAAGTTACGTACAAGGGAAAGTCCCTTTCGCCCGTGAAAGTTCTCAAGTACAAGAGCGCTTGCCAGTCAAAGTTGGTTTGATGTTAAGTTATAACAAGATAAATAACTAAATGTACAAAACCCAAAGTTTAAATTTAGTTATAATAGTAATCAACTGTTGCTTAAGTCAGGCAGGTCCTTAGAGAGAGGTATACGAGCTAAATGTAAATAATTTATTTTTTTTAATCTGCAGGAGTTGTTGTGCGGCCGAATTTATATTACCCTACCATTTAATTGCAACTTGATTTTTAATAACATACGTACATATAAAATACAAAAACAATGTAGCACATGATAAAGAACATTTTGAATAGTACAAAAAATATTAAAAAAATCCCATTTTTTAGGGCGGCGGAAACCCATATAACCAACATGATGAAGAACATATTGCGGCAGCAGCAGGTGATCGGCCACATGGTGGAGCAGTTGCACGTCAGGGGAAACCACCGGATTTTGAAGATTTCGGTGGGCAGGGTCTTCGTGGCGTACATAGTCCTGTGGTACCTCAACATCGACAGAGTCATTGTTGGTGTTTGTTTTATTCTTTTTGTTATTGTTGTTTAACTTCTATAAGAAAAGACTAAGTTTTTACGGAATTTTCTATTTATTAAAACATATACGGAAATTTCTAGATATTAATTTTTTAAACATACTTCTACTTAGTTCCTATCAGGGTTACCACAAGATCAGAAAAAACTTTAAAAAATGACAAAAGTCAGCAGTAAATGGGGGTTTTTGAAAAAAAGTCAGAAAATTTGACAAAACGTCAGATTTTGTCAGTTCAAATTTACAACACTTTTTATTTTCTAAAGCCTTCAAATGGTAAACAATTAATTTAAAATCCTTTAACGTCAGCATAAATTTACAAAATTTTTCTTGAAATTTACAAAATTACTTATCCAATGCCTTCATCTGGAAAAATTAATAAAATATCGTTTATAAAACTGTAAATTTTTTCTATTCGCATATTTATAACTACCCTATTTAAAATAGCAGTTTTTTTATGCTTTCTACAAGTATTTATGATCTGTGGCAAGGACACTCCCATAGTGAAACTGTGATATATACACAAAAATTTTCTTGCATTTCTTTAGTTATGTGATTTTTTCATGCAGCCTTTTTTGATATTGTACCAGAGTACCCAGCCTGTTGTTGCCTTTATGCATAAGGAAATTTCGTGCTTGGTAATTAAATTGATGTGCATCATTATGAAATACGTGATAGTTACGAACCTCATCCTTAACCAGTTACTTAAGGTTGAATTGAATGATCAAGCTTCCCTAAAACCTGTCCTTGATCTTGGTTGTGCTGCAACTAATTTGCTTGCAAATTTGAGGAACAAAGACCTAGTTGAGGAACGAAAGGTCTCAAAATTCAACATAGAATGTAGAGTATTTGTTATAAAAACAGTTGAAAATATTCGGAGCAGAATGGCTATTTGAAGTACATTTGTAAAAAATATGTCATGCCTAAATCCGCATAGCCTTGAAAAATTAGGAGTCACAATTGTTGTTAAGCGTTTTGCCAACATTGTGCACTCCTTAACAAAGTAAAAAATGTGCTTTAACTCTAAAGGTGATGCTAGCATTTTACAATTCAGAACTTTGGTAGATTGTCCAATGAATGCATTAAAGTTCAAGAGCTTCAAGCAAAGTGAAGATCGTTTGGACCAATTCTATTTTGAAACATTGAAAGTTTCTGCCAAATCTTCTCTCGAAAAGCTGTTGCAACCATTATTTGTATTGCACAATGACCAGGTTGAGGTCGAACGAGGGTTCAGTGTTAACAAAGCTCTGCTTGAAAACAGTATGAAAGGAGAAACTACTACATCCTGAAGAAGAATTAAAAAATATATGTATGCGTACAAACTAGAGCTGTATCAAGTTAGAAAATACATCAATATCTTGCTGATAGAGCTGTTTATTGCAAATACATCAATCTTACACAAATGGTTCAAGTGGTGTAATGGAAGTTAGATGATTGAATTCAGCAAAAAAACTGTTGTTTTAACCTATATAAAAATAAGATTGAAAGCTTTATATAGTTTCATGTGTTTGATTTTGTATTTAAGAATAAGTTTAAATAAAGAGTTTAGACTTAGAAAACTCAGGAAAATTTTAGTGAAAAGTCAGGAAAAAGTCAAAAAGTTTTTCTCAGCTTGATCGGTGGCAACCATGTCATATATTTGTTTTTACGAATTTTTATACAGGCATTTTTAACTGAATTTTTTCATTAATGTTTGACCTTTAAGTATAAATAATGTTTTCTTTTTGATTATTTTAGCTCTTTTAAAATAAAGTTTTTTATTCAGCTTTTGTTGTGACGTTTTTATTTAAAATTTTTATTTGAAGTTTTTTAATAGTTTTTAAATAAACCAAAGAAACAAAATTAGTTTTTAAAAATTAGTAACCAGATCTTTCGCAACAGAAAAACCAGAAAAAGTACATTCTTGTAAAAGAAGTTTATTATATTGTTTTTGTATATGAATTTTTAGTTTTTACAATTGCTTTCATTTTTGTTCAGATAAAAGGCTTCGACGAGACGATTTTAGACAAAAACGGGGAATTTGACCTGGACTCGATGTCGGTTATTCCCCTATTCAGAAAAATAAACAACGTGATAACCAACACGTTACTGCAGCACGACGTTGCCAAGGCGACCGCCAATCAGGCCCAGCCTTCGGACGTTCTTGGAAACCACTGGATGCTCAATATCGTTGTTAGTTTTTATAAAAACTTTATAGATTTTTTTTTATTTTAACATGAGATTATTAAGTTATGAAGCGTTTTGAAATAAAAAAAAAAATAAAAGAACTTATAACTTGAAATAAAACTAAAAGCTGATTAACATTTTGATATATTTCAGTATTTCTTCTACCTTGCCTTGTCTCAACAATGACCACCTTAAAACAATTAGGTAGTTTACAGAAAAAATGGTTAATTTATGTTTTTAGTAAAATAAAAATCTCCTTCAGAAATTCATCCTGCAGTACCGGACGTTGTGGAACGAAAAGTGCGCCTTTTGCGGTGAGATGTTTGATGACGAGGGGGATCCCCCCTTCTACAGGCAAACTTTCCGGTTGGGCGAAACGTTCCACTTCGACTGCCGACCCAGGGACTAAAATGGTTTTTTTCTACTTTTACGAATATTTTGGAGGGAACTTTTGCAAGTTGAAAATGTTTCTATTTTGCGGGAAATTTGGCGGGAGAAGAATTTATATTGTGTTTTTTTATAATAATTATCTGAAATGTAACTGTTGATTATTATTGTATGATTTGCAAGCTAAAATTTTAGCAACATTTTATTGAATTAAGTAAAAGTTTTCTGAAATATAACTGTATGCTAACACAGGACTAAAACGTTTAATGTTTTCTTTTCCTGAGAGAACTTTTGCGACTTGGGTTGTTTTTTTTGTTTTGCAGCAGAGGGAAATATAGTATTTGTGTAGGTTAAGTTGTTATAAAAAAAAAGTTTTACCAAATTATAGTAATATATTCTTTAAAACAAAGGTTTTAGATAAACAACTGTCTTCTTTGTTTAAAGACAAGTAATTTTATATATATTTTCCAATTATGCCAAATAAATATTTTCATTTAGTTTTTATAGTTTACAAATCAAGTTTAAATTAAATTTTTGTTCAGTTTCACAATAAAACTTTGAACTAAACACTTTTTATATGCTTTGTTTTTTTATAAAAGAGAAGTTTCTAGAATATCTAGGATATATTTACATAACAAAATATTCGAAGACCATATTGTATTTATTTAGTGTTAAAATTTCAACAAAATGTTAAACAAAAGTGTAGTTAAAATAAAAATCATAGTAATTAAAAATAATTTCAAACCCTACCAATTTAACTTTTTCTATTACAAACGATCAGATAGGGTTTTAGTAACTTCGCTATTTTAAGTTGCACATTTTCAGAAAAGAAAACAATCCAAAAAGTGTTGTTTACTTTATATTTTTTGGTGCAAACTAGTATTTTATTTAAAATTATTTTTAAGTATTAAAGTGCATAGAGTTAATTCAAACTCTTAGAGGCTTTTGAAAACTTTAAATTTTTAGAACAAATATTAAAAAACACATCTCCGTTCTAATGCATTTTGTATTAAGTATTGTTGCTCGACTTAATTAACAGATAAATACAATTTAAGACAAGATTATTTGCTTATATTATTCAATTAAAAAATACTCAAGATTAAAAAGTATTTGTTAGATTTTTATAACCACAAAACCTGAGTGTTTATTTCAAGTGTAGATTATAGAAGACATTTACTGTTTTATTAATTCTTTAGTATAAATATTAGATCTGCTCTTAAGAGTTTTATATAGTTTATCTTTTATTCTATAACTACTCCTCGAGTAAGGTAATTAACTAAAATTAAATATGAAATTAATTAACAATTGTAAAAACTATAATATAAGTTTTATTTGTTCTTTAAAAGTAAAAGTATGTTTACAACATTAGCGATTGGCGAATTTAAACTTAGTCCGTAAGCAGTTTTGCATGCTAAGATATAGTTTAATTATTAAGTTTGTTATTAGTACATTGATTGAAGCTCAAAGCTAAATTATAAGTTTTTTAGTGTTAATTTAAGATAAAAAGTAGTTGTGATAAACTTCATTGTTTCAATCTGAAGCTAATTACTTGAAAATCTGTTTTATTACTCCTACAGTGGAACTTGAAATATACAAGCTTTGAGAAGTGTAAGCAAGTTCTTTTAATCTTAAATTTTCTAATACTCGCATCTTTCAAAGACTTTAAAAAATTTTGGAAAGCTCTAAAAGCAAACACTTTTTGTATTAAAATTTATAAAATACTAGATTTTAAAAAGACGCGCTTATTATAAAACTACTCACAAAATCAAAAGTTTAAATTAGGTTGGTGCCATTATTAGACTTTTTATTAAGCTACTGTAAATACCTATTTTTTAATGCTTTATAAAATCTTGTTAAAACACTTCTCTATTTGTGATTATGTTTTGTTTGTTCATCATTTATAATATTTCATATAATACTATATATATGGATGAAATAAGGTTGTGTTACAAATAGATGTATTTTAGCTTTTAATACTTTCATATAAACTTAAAAAAAATATATAAAAACTATACTATTAAGTATCTTTGTCCGGTAACAAAATAAGCAGAATAAGAATATGTACAAAACCTTATAAGATATGCACACATGCTAAAATTTATTTTAAAGAACATAATTAAAGGTTACAATAGTAAACAAGTTGTAGCACTTCAAACCACAAAAAATTAATTTACTTCCAGACCGTTTTAATGTCATAACAAATTGTACCTAGAGTGTTATCTAAATTATTGAAAACTATTTCCCGTTTACATCCGTCATGTATTAATTTAGCTTCACTTTAGTTTTAATATATGGTCAAATTTTTGAATAGCCTTAACAACGTTTAATTTTTTCTATTTATGTAGTTTTTTTCCAATTATAAAAAATTTAAAACTTAAGTCAGATAACATTTATGTCTTAAACGTTTTAATTTACTTCTTTAAAAATTTCAAGTACATATAGTAGTTCAACTGTTTACTACTTTTTTAATAATCTACTAGTAAAGTTGTTGTATCCATATTTTGCCAAACATCAAGGAAGATATATTTTTTCATTTATACTTTAAAGGTTTTTTAAAATACAACATTTTTTTGAAAAAAAAAAAATTCTAGCCGACTCTGTTTTAAAATTAGTAACTTCTTTATGTTAAATACTTAGTGTAACCCTACAAATTTTTTCCTAGGTAAAATAGCTAAAGTGAATCTACAAAACCATATTACAAGTATAAGACCTAAAATCTAAATCCATACTTACTCAAAGAATTAATTCTGAAAAAGTAATAGAATGGTTTAGTAACATTGAAGTTGTTTTATCAATTTTGATTTTAAAAAATTACATATCCATTAAAAAAGAGCATCTCACCAAAGCAGTCTAATTTGCTGAACAGTACACCACATTCACTAACCAATATATAAATACACACATTCCAAACGTAAGTACGTTATGATAATAAAATTTTGACGACAACATCTAACAAAAAGAACTTAAACATAGCAATGTGCTCTTCTATTGGCACAGAGGTATGCGACACAATAGGTTTATATATATTTAATGATTTGTCACCAATTATAGGTTAATCCAACAAAGGTTTATATAGAAACGATGGCCTTCTTACAATAAAGCAATCTTCCGGATCAAACCTCAAAAAAAAAAAACCTCGAACTCATAAAATTTCCCCAATGGCACTTGACATAGTCATTAATACAAGCAACACCAACACAGATTTCCTACATGTCTTACTAGACTTATCCTTAAAAAGTTAAAGTTAGACATACCGCGATCTCAACTTCAATACAAACAGTATCAATTATGGTTCTGATTACCCTAAAAAAATCGTAATAACATTCCAAATTGATTAAAAAAACACTATTCAAACATTCAAAAATGAATTTTTATTAAAACATAAATAAACAGTTTATACCGAATTGCAATAAATAACAGCAATTTCAAATACTTCAAACATTATTAGCTAATTCATTTTTAATGCAAAACAAATAAATAAAACACTCTCTCAAGTTTTTTCTGTGATAGTTTATACGTATTACACTACTTTTCGTCAGAACTTAACAGTAGAACAAATTTAAAATTATGAAAAGTTTTTTAAACAAAAACACAAAAAGTTAAAACTAACAAAGTAATAAGCACAATATATAATCAGTGTAAAGTAATAAACAATTAAACTCAAATACTACTAACAGATAAAAAATAGACAATTTAACTAAATAAAGACACTTTGTAATCAAATTCCTTCTGTTTACACAGTTCTGGTTTCTCCAAAAATATAGAGATAGCCTCCAACTTCACGAGATCAAACACACTATTGCAATGATGGATTATTCTAAATCTGGATATGTCATATTTCCTAGCACAATCTCTATCATTTATTAGATGTTCTGCAACTGAAGATCTTTTTGCTGCGTTTTTTTGTTGCTGTTGATTTAATTTCAGGTTCTTGTTCAATGAATTTCAATACACAAGCAGGTAGATGTTCTTTTATACTGTTTTTTAAGTGCCTAGAGGTCTGACCGATATAGCTCTTTTCGCAAGAGCAATTAAACTTGTACACTATACAACTTTTGTCTTGGTCTGGTATCGGGTCCTTCAACTGCACTTTTAACAAAGATTTTGAAAGAAATATAACTCTTGGAAGCACTTGATTGTAAGATGTTTTTATTAAGTCTTTTACTTTGCTCTCAAATACTCGTGATTTTTCTCCAATATAAGGTAGTTTTAAAATTGCTGGGAATTTCTCCGGTCCAAATAGCCTATGTTGAATTATATTATTGTGGTGTGATTTTATCACCCTCTTAATCAAATCTGGTGGGTAACCGTTTTTTATTAAAATTTCTTTTATTCTCTCACACTCTGAATGAAGTAATTCTTTCGAACAGATTCTGTATGCTCTATGGTATAGTGTTTTGATTAGGTTTACTTTTCGTTTCTTACTACAAAACGATTGGTAGTGTAAGTATTGCCCAGTGAAAGTTGTTTTTCTATAGACATTCGTTAAGAAGCTTGTTTTATCTTTTATTATCAATATATCTAAAAATGGCAGCTGGTTGTTCTCTTCTACTTCTCTAGTAAAAGAATTCTTTTCATGTAAGGAGTTTAATGTTTGAAAAATAGTTTCATTTTACTTTCTGTTTTGGATATAACCAAACAATCGTCAACGTATCTTATGTAGACAACCTGTAAAGACAAATCGTCAGCAATTTTGGATTCTAAATATCCGATAAAAATATTCGCAAGAGTAGGACCCAAAGGTGTCCCCATGGCCACGCCGTCTATCTGACTGTAAATTGTATTATTGAAACTAAACCGTACACCATTCGTTGCTATTTTCATCAGCTTTATGAAATTATTCTTCTCTAAGTTAGGTTTTCTTATTTCATATAATTTGTCAGTACTTATCTTAATTGATTCTTCTAGTGGTACATTGGTGAACAATTGCTATACGTCAAAAGATGTTAAAGCTGTATTAGTTGATTTAGCATATCTGATCTTTTCGATAACTTCAAAAGAGTCTTTTACAACGAACTGTGAGTAATAAACTAAAACTGGTTCTAATAAAAAATTAAGAAATCTGGCTAATTTGTGTTGTGAAGACTTGATCATCGACAGAATAGGTCTAAAAGGAATATTTGGTTTATGTAGTTTTGGAAGGCCATACATCCTTGGCCTAATTGAACCAATAGGTTTAATGGCCATAAAAACAGATTGTTCTATCTCTTTATTATAAACCAACTTTTTTAGGAAATCAATAATTTATTTCTCTATTTTACTTAAATTGTCAAATTTACTGGTCTGTCCCAACTTTACAAACTTTGTTGAATCATCTAAAATTTTATTCATTTTATCTAAATATTCAGTTTTATCCAATAAAACAACACCTGAGCCTTTATCAGGTTTTGCTATGACGATTTTATCGTTCTTTTTGATATAATAATATAGTGATAAAATACTAACAGAAGCTATGTAAAAATATCGTTAATTTTTGCACCACAAATATTATGGCCCTTATAATCAGACACAACAAAAAACTTATAAAAACAAGCAGATAAAACTAAAAACATATGTACTTGCAAGTCCAAAAATACTCCCCGCTCAGCTACAAGTGTTGCTTATTTAACTTGATCTACTGAGCAAAAGTTTATACTTCCAAAACCATAAATTATACGTAGAATCAATCAAAAGAATATTCAAAGCAAGTTACTTTGAGCACAGAGCTTACTTATCTAAGGCTGGTAAAAATATTAAAAAACTGTACACAACTAAGTAACTAATCATGGCAATAAATTCAACAATAAATTCAACTGCTTGGACTATTGTTGAGTCTGTGAAAAATAATGCCAGCCGTATTAATGTGTGCACCCTATGTAACTTGAAAGGACTCCAGGTAAAAGAAAATCCCTATTATTATTGTTTATTGAACGATAAAAAAAACGCTCTAAAGGTTTTTTCTAAGGACCTGGTGCACAAAAAACCTTTCGGTTATCGAGTCGTACACCACATACTTACGGATTTTTTTACGAACTACTGGATTTAATTTTTCATCATTTAAATATTTAGTAATAAAACAATCAGAAAAACAAAATGGAAGAAAAAAAAGCTAAACGAAAATTAGCTGAACTTCGTGTTGAGAAATGTACTTAAAAATTTTTCTAATAACATAAGAACTAACAAAAAATGTATTTAAATATAACTTTAAACTAACTTTCAAAAGGAGATAAGCAATACTAATAGCAACTATAAGTATGCTTGAATGACAGGTTACAACCTCTTTTAAGAAGATAAAAATGTAATACGCTGAAATATTTTTACGGTAAATTTATCAGTGTTTTGTGCTAAAAGTGTAGTTTTTATTTTTTGTTTAATAACTTTACTTGAACAGTAAAAATAATTTTACATTTGAATAGATAAATAAACTATTGTATAGTTTTTAATAGTTTTTAAGAAGTGAATTATGCCATAATTGAACTCGATTTTTATAAATGAAAATATAAAGATAAATACTGTAGCATTTATGCACTTAATAAGAAAAAAATAAATGAAAATAGTAATAACAACAAAGTTTTTCTTCTATTTTAAAATATACTTTTCAATGTTTTGAATACTTATCTAAGTTTAAAATTGTTATAAAAGTGAGCAAACAGTTTTTGCAAACATAAAAAAGAAGATTTTTTTTTCCTTAAAAAGAGAGATTTTTAAACATAAGTTTGCTTAGAAAAGTTTTGTCAGTTTACAATTTTAGTAGTTAATTTTCTGTTAATGTATATACATCTACAACTTTTTTTTTACATTGGCTTACTAAAAAAACAAAGAATGAAAAGTTTGTAATTATTCCTAACTTATTTTAAAATAGTAATCTTAGAAAATAATCTAAAGAGTAACCAGATAGAAAATGCTGAAATCTAGACTAATCCTTTGTTATTGTAACCAAACAAATCAACTTTTGAAAAAAAAATTGAGTATCAAATGACAAATACTACAAACTTCTTAAACAAAATTAAGTAGACGAGTAGCAATGATCACTTACTACCTTGATAAATAATATTTAATCGGTAACTTTTAAGTTCATCCTGGAACTTTCCAAAATGACTTACATTTTTAAAACATACAATTTCTAAAAACTAAAGTGGTATATTAAAGAGAAACATATGACTTTAACACTATTGTTTAACCGAATTCATATGTCTCTTATTAGTATACCTATTTAGTTTTTAGAAAAAAACTTCTTCGAATTAAAGCAATTTTTGTACTAAACTTTAATACAATTCTAAACTTAGCCATAAAAACTTAATTTGTAAACAATGTATAACAAATTTTGATTTATTTACATTTTTTTATAAGTTCCAATTTCAGTTTCTGGATAACAACCAGCTAAAGTATTTATACAATATGTTTTTCTATGTAACTTATTTTCAATTCATTAAACTGTATTAATTTCAGCTCAACTGAAAAGGAGCAAAAAAACATTAATTAGACAATTTCAAATTGAGAGTTTTTATTATACGCAGTGTTTCATGCGTAAAACAAGGACCACGATTTAAAAACTCACAATGAGTCTAATTTTTTGTCATTTTAATTTTTGTTGTAGAATCACAGTTTGAAAATCCCTTTAGCGGTGAAACTCAGTAACTGTCTAAATTAGAATGATAAATACTTTTTCAAATACTTAAACTTAAAGAAAATTTGAATCAAAACAACTCACTTGCCAACAAATGAGTTGTAATGTTATTGAAATATAACAACTTACTTTTCTTGTAAAGCTTACAATACTAACAAATATTCAAAGCTTACCTAGAGTTTAACAATATCTTGTGCATTAATAAATAAACATACGAAACCTTTACACAATAAAATAATTAAAACCTAGTATGTTTATTTTATTGTTCATAATCTTCAATAAGCATAAGCTAGATTTAGTTTATTTTAAACATGAACCTAGATATTGTCAAATGTAACATTTTTTTTTACTTTTAAAACTAACGAGCGCAGTATTTTTGCTTATAATGTTAATCTAACCTGTATTACTGTTTGTTAAAACATTTAAGCTTCCTTAGAACTTTAAATAAGTACATTAAAACTAATAATAACGAGACATCTGAAACTTAATATAAATCTTATTATTCATAATCTGTTAATAGGAACTGTTAATAATTATCAGGAACAAATAATAACTTGTGAATTTATAAAAACGATAAAGAAAGAACTGAACAATAAGTTATAAAACCCTCTAAAATTTTATTGTAATTTTAAAAAACTTCATAATAAAACGACATGAAAGTCACAGTAAAATTATAAATATAGTTATAATAAAATAGCAACACGAAGTTTTAATAATTTCAATTTTATTTATAAAAAAACAAAACGTAATATTACTTTACTTTCAGAGGTTATATATGATTATAAAAAACAACAAGACACTAAAAACTTCACTTTTTAAACGAATGTAATTTTGAAGATTATAGTCTATTATGAGGTTTATTTAGCAATGTACATAAGTTCCTTGTTAAGAATCATATATGCAAAAATAATAAGCAGAACATTTAATAATTAATTCAAGTAGTTGAAAAACAAACCAACTGATGATTTAACAAACTGCTTAACAAAATTTATTATATAATTAAATTTATTAAAAAAAGGATGGAAAATGCAAGCAAAGGCAAAAACTAAGAAACTTTGTTCGTCTTTCTTAAATTTAAATAAATAAAAGAATTAAAAACTATAAATATGAAAAGACAAAATCATTGCAACACAATTTTATATGAAGTTTAAATATGGTGCAAGTATTTGTATCAAAAAATAAAACTAAAGATACATGATGGCTTGTATAAAAGAAGAAAAAAAACTGTTGTAAGTAAAATTTTGAATAACTTTATTTTAAATACATTTGAATAATGTGCAACTTTTACTAACAAGCTTTGAAAGTGATTATAAATATTATTTTAAAACATTAATAAAACATTCTTCTGAAAAACAAAATGCTTTTATAACTTTACATAAATAAACAATGTATGACAGTCAAAAAGTATTCGAAACACTATAAACTATACAAAAATGAGAACACTTAAAACCTTTAAAAAACTTCAGAAATCAACCGATATTTTCACTGCTAAACCCTTACTGAGTGTCAAACTCAGCAACCTTGTACTTCCGCAGCATTCCAACACACTGAGATTGTCGGTTTTCCAGCCAACCAAGCTCGCTGTCCTCATTGCAACTGTTGCTGTTCATCAGGTACTCGTCGGGCAAATCACGTCTGAACACCAGGTGGGGTTGCGGAGCTCTGAACACGTCGAAGTCTGCGGATGTCACTTTGTCGTGCAACATCTTACCGCTGTATGTAAATTGTTTGTATTATTTTAAGTTTTTTATCATTTTTTAATCATAACTATAGCTGTATAACATCTTTACACTGTAATCAGATTATAGTTTAATTATATTTTCAAGTTATTTTAAATAATTAATTTCAAACTATAGATAGTAAACTTGTTCGTAATTTTACTACAAAATAAAATACAAAACAAGATGCATAATTGCCTTTTTACGTGTACAAAAAATATATGCAAATAACAAGTTCAAACAACTTTATAAATAGAACAAAACATGAATCTTAGTTTCAATACAAATGTAAAAAAAAGTTAGAAACATTAAAATTAAAACAAACTTCGTTAAAGGAGAATTTTGGCCAACTTCGCTGGCTATGTTCAAATCGCTTTGAAATCCGCAAAATATTTCAAAATCCGACTGTTTCCATAGTTGAAAGTCTTTGTTTGATTTCTATAAAGTTAAATTCAGTTTGAAACTGTTTTGTTTGTGGGCTACAGTTTATTAAGTCACAAATTCTTAACAAAAACTAGTTAAGGACAAAACTTAATACATATGAAGATTAAATTTGCTGCAAATGTTTATTAGTCTAACAATGTTTTTATATTTACAAAATTTAAGAGTTTAACTAAAAATATTCATTATCTAATCATTTAAGCTTTTATTATATCAACTGAAGCTTTTTAAACGAACTTTATTATTTTGAATAAAACTTATATTTTAAAATACTATAATACGAAATGCGATTTCGGCTAAATAGAACATCATAAAATTTAAAAAACCGAATTTATGAATCAAATAAAATAAACAAACAAACAACCTCGTTATGGTAAACAAGCTGGCTGATGGGAAAATAAATCTGCCTTCCCCTAATCACGTTCGCCCTCGCGTGGTGAAAAAATTCGGGAGAAAATTCCGCGCGGCTGCTCATCGAGCACACTATATTATCCTTCGGCAATCCGGGAAGCGCGGCGATTATCCCCTGGACGCGGGAAAATTCTTCCGGGGTGCTTTCCCCGACATGAGACTGCCTGTAGTCGAGCCAGCGCAGGGACAGTTTCTTGTGCTTCTGCTTGTAAGACTTCAGCAGTTGCAAGATCTTGAAGTTCTTGTCTTGGGAGTTTCCCGTTTTGTTGTTGGAAGGGTAGACGACCAAGAGAAGGGAGATTTTGTCGATTTCGCTGAGCGAAGACAGAGTCGACTGTTGAAAAATAAAAAATAACCAAAAATTATAAAATTGTAAAACAATAACTTTTTTTTTAATAATTATTTAGCTTACAAACACTAACAGGAATCAAACTTATGAGATATTGTAACAACTTTAACTGATAACATCGGATAAATATTTATATAGAGTAACAAAACATTTATTAAGTGTGAGTGTAAACTTAAAATTTCCGTTAAAATCAGTTTTATCAAACATAATTCAAATAAACTTGTATATCAGTTATTTCCAACTTTATCGAATACGTCATAGATAATACATCCTACAGCTTTAAATGAGGTTTTGCAAAATAAATTATCCAAATAAATGTACTTAAACCCGCCAATTCTTTTAAAGATATAATTCATTTATTTAAAATTAATTTAACTTTTTATTTTTTTACATATCAAAAAGTCGTCAAAGTATAACTTCAAACCTGTTCAAACATTTGCATGAATTTGAGGAATTGGTCGTGTTGGTTTTCATGTATGGGCAGCACAACAGTAATGGGAGAATCTTCAATAATTTTCGTGTTTATTTCAACAAGATCGTCGAAATACTTCTTTATTGTCACGCTTCCAAACTATGAAAACATATTTTCAATTATAACATGTATTAGCGTTTTAGTTTCAGAGTAATTTTTAGTATAAATTGGTTATAACATTCATCTAAACTAAATATAAATTCCACAAAACATGTTTCAGTAGTTTATTTACAAATCAAAAGTTGTTAAGATCTTAGTAAAGGAAAAATAGCAAGCAGTTCTCTTATTTAGTACAAAAAAAACGTTTTTATAACTTAGTTTAAAGTATTAAGATTACATTTTTAATTTTTAAATTTATTTATTTACAAAGGCAACAATGTTTCTCCCCTAAGGGATCTTCAGGCCTTATTCAATATTTTTGAATAAAATATTAAGATTACATAAAATTTTATAACTTTTGAAGTAGTCATTTTCCGAACATAAAATGCCAACTTCAGTTTAAATAATGAACAATTTAAACTGTATAATAACTAATTTAAACTTAATATTAAAATCGTTGTTAATCAACAAACTTTATCATTTGAAATTTTCACTTGCACTTTGAACTCCATACAAACGCCTGGTACTGTTCTCTGAAGAATGTCGCCGAATACAAGCTTGTCTACTACATCAAGTTCACTCTAACAAAATATATTCATACAGTTTTTAGTGGTTGTGTAATATACGATATGTTACTTGTTTAAAAAATCAAGGTCAAACTTAAAATTTCCATTTGAAACGTGTAACTAAAGTTATTATAAAATGAGTAGTATCAAACACATTTGTAAATTTTAAAAACTTTGAATTTTTTAAACTTAATAGATTTAATACTCAGAAAAGTGTTTGATGTTTGTAAGCACAACACATCAATTATTATTTTTCTTTGAGTCTAATACATTATTGTTCGATCGTTACAAAAATTTGTACAAGAAAACAAAATACTTTGATATGTTTTTCAGCGATTTCTTTTATTTCCTGAATCATTATGACGTCACTACGTATCAAAGGTCTGACGTAATTGGAATCTTCGACCGTGTATATGACGTCATAGTTACCTTCCATGTTAACTTTGAACCTAAATAAATTTAGAAAGTAGAGTATTGTCTTATAAGCTAAGTATCGCTAAACTTTACCTACGTTATTCAAAAGCAATACATTTTTTAACAATTAAGGTATGCAAAGAGATTTTTAAATATTATATCTATAACTAAAAATTGAAATTATTTAAATTTTAAATTCGTTTTGTAAGCTAAGCATCGGTAGACGTTAGCTAAATTATTCAAAACAAACTATTTTTAGACAGTTAAAGTTTGCAAATAGATTTAAAAATTTTTAACCCACACCTAAAAGTAGTCGGACAAATACAAGAATAAGAGTTTAGTATATCTTTAACTTTATTACAAAAGTGCATATTTTTTTATTTAGTTTATTGAACTTATTCCTTTTCAGAATACTTATACCGTTTTAGTTTTCAACTCGAATAAAAACTTTTTTTTTTATACTTTACTTGTTCATAAAAAATACAATAACGAAACTTGTACAAATATGTTTTTTCAAGCTCAATTAGTTTTATACAAAACTTGAATACTTGTTTCAAAATCAGTATGAAAAGTAAACTACACCATTATAAAAAGTATTGCAAAAAGATTAGATTTTTTCAACTAAAGTAGGAGCAAAAGTATCATAACAGCTTTTTACTACTAAAATACATTGAATAAAATAAAATAACCTGTTCCAGGGTGTGACTTCGGGATGTTCGAACTTGTTTTTAATTCCCTTCTTTCCCAGTATCAGCCGGTCGTCCAGAGTGCCCTCCACCATGGCGATGTTTCTGTCGGTTTCATCGATAACCGACAACACTTGCTTGTTCTTACTGAAAAAAAATCAAGTCTGGTTTCAATCAAACATTTATAATTTAATGCAGCACCAGTATGTTGTTTTTAAATATGTTTTAGAAATTTTTGTGCATTCAAAAAAATTTTAAAACGTAACTTTGTTTTTATTATTATTTCATTTTTATTATTATAAGTATTTTTCAGTTGCTTAATAAACGGCTTAAGTAACAATATAGTTGAAAGATTTATATAGAGATAAGCTTGTTTTGTAAGCATACTACAGACTAAACAGAGCAAGATTTTAGAGTATTTTTAATTATACGTACTAAAAATTTGCATTTAACTGCTTTTTGTGATGTTATTGGTAGTCTTTATAGCTAAATAATGTAACAGAGTCTATTTTCTAATAAATGATCAAATGCATACAAGATCTTTAAAAAGAACCATTTAACGTTAAATTAACAACAAAATTCTAACAAAACATTAAAACGCTCCCATACAACTTACACTTAGAAGAGTATACAAAAACAATAAACACTAAAACGTAAATATTAGAAACCTATATGTAATAATGAAACTAAATTCTTAAATAATATAATGTTCAATAATATCAAGAAAGTCATAAACTAAAAAATTATATTATTATAACTATTATTAAAAACAAACATTGTTTTTATATATAATTATAAAAGTATTTTATTTATAAACAATGAGCACTATAATACTAATTCAAAATCAATTTGTATTTTTAAAACCAAACAAACGCAGATAAGTTAAATGTTTTTTCAATACTATTAAGTATGAAAATCAAGTCATAATAGAAAAAAAAACGAATCAATGATAAATCAACTTATACAACCAAAATACAATGTTAAAATTTAATACATTGAAAACTAAGTCGAATAAATTACATTTCCAATGCAATAACAAGCGTGTTAATTTAAATATATCAATAGTAAAAAATAAAAGTTTATTCTGAAAAAAATCAATATAATAATAGGGGTAGGGAGTACTTGGGTGATGTTTGCTAGACACATGAAGAGTCTTGATTTGGATGTGTTTGGTCTAATTAAGTAGAATTGAAAAACAAAATTTAAAAAATTCCTAAAAAAAAAAAATTGCACCCCAAAAAACTGATCGGAACCCCAAAAATCACATAATTTTTGATTTTTCGACTTAAATAGTAATAAAGTCACTCATACATGTCCTAGACTTATATATTATATCTTAAATGAAAGCTAATAATTATAGGCATACCTTTAATGACATTTCAACTGCTTATGATATATTATGACGTCATAATTGCACAAAATATGCAAATTTTGTCTGGTTTAACTGTTTCTTCCCAAGAATCAGTTAAACCTGTTCAGCTTTGACAAAATACAACTTCGATCATGACAGATTCTGTTAGCAAAAACTTAACCATTGGGGAGGAAGTTTCTAAAGTTTCAAATCAACTGTTCCACCACCAACTCATTTGTTGTGCAAATCCCATCCAGTGGAGGCCTTTGATCGTTCTAACTTGACAGTATTGGCTGAAATAGAATCAAAGTTAGATTTTCAAAAAAAGCTTCAAGCTTTAAATCCATCGGTTAAACCATTTTTGCGAGTAAAAAAAAGTATAACTGAGTGTGCCATTTCATCAACATTAAGTTTGGTCAGTCATGAAAAGTCAGCGCACAGTACAAATCAAGCAGATCTCTTTGACTACATTTTAAACAGAGAAAACCAAGTTAATCGCCTTGCAATCTATCACGAACGCAGGTTTACCAAACTTGGGTATTCTGCCTCATCTATTTTGCAAAGCCTTCCGTTTATTCGCATGCTTATAAATGAAACGCACCTAAGCAACCAGCATGTGGAAGTCGTCAAACGACTGCTTGACTCTGAATTTCTAATGACTGAACTTGAGGCACTTTCTTACTTTACTCACAAGGTAACACTACCATTTTTACACTTTGTTGAGGTTAGCTCTTAACAAGACCTTCTCAAAGTATTTCCTAAACTATACGAAGATCTCAGCAATGGAATAATGAATACTTTGGATGCCTATGTTGTACATTATCCACATATTAAAGTGTTAAACCCAACTTCTGAGATATGTTGTAAAATTTATAAGAAGATGTATCTCCATGCCGCTCAAGTTTTTGATCGCCAAACAGGTAGAGAATATGGTTTTGGAAAGTTTTGTTTGTCAAATCCACCACGAGCTACTGAGCTCAACATATTAAGTAATGAAGAACTGGTTGGACTCCCAACAAACAACTTGGAATCTGAAAGACACCTTGCTGGTTTTGGAAGGCGAGCAGCAGTGGCAAAGTTTAGAAACCAACAATTCACAGCAAAAGGGATAAGAAATGACTGTACATTACTTATATCTGATTCTTTTCAAACTTTAAATGAAAAAAAAAATAATAAAGTTGTTAGATTTCTGAATGAGATGGAGCAAAGGTGGGTAGCAGATCAAAAAAAATTAAAGCTCAAACAGATAAATGAAAAAATTGAAAAAGGGAAAAAAAGGGATCAATATGTGCAGAAACGTCTCAAACTGTGTAAAAGTTGGGGTGGGCCTGTAGTGAGCGTGGAAGAGCTGAGTTCTATTTTAAAATCTCATCCTGATCGAAATGAAGTTATTGTTCGTAATGAGTTAATTTACTTTAGAGAGTCTCACAAATCTGAAGTGTTATACAATCCTGAACTTTTTAAAGTTAATGGTAATACTCACGAAGAAAGACTTCTAAACTTATGTGCTCTTGTTGCAGAAATGATGAGTGCTCTCTATGTTCTTTACCAACAAACACTGATGCATTATTAATTGTAGGGGGTTCTTCCCCCAATATACAGAAAGAAAAAAATGAATATATTATGGAAGGGAATTTTTATGTCACATTAATTAGTGAAGGGTCATCAGACACATGGTATATTGCTATGTGTGAAGGTAAAAATGATGATGGGACTTATAAGATGGACCACCTCATGAGAGTTCAAGACAGAAGAAATTCGAAGTGGAAAGACCCACCTAAACGTGATTTGCTAAACTTGCATTTAGATTCTATTCTTGATTATAAAGTTGATGGGGAATGGGATGTTTCTAATGAAAGATCTATTACTTTTTCACTGAGAAACCATGTCCAAATAGATTTAATAGTAGAACAGATGTCTTTTACATAAAGTTAAAAAGTAGATTTTATGTATTTTTATGAGTATTATGTACATATAGTCAGTTAGATTTTTATCAATCATTTGACAGTTATTTTATACTAGTATTTTTAAAAGTATCAGTCATTTTGCAGTAATCTTAAGTGTTAATACTAAATGATACAGTGCAATGTTCGTTTTATTATGCAATGTTCTTTATTTCTTTATTATACTAGTCTCTATTTGTTTTGCAATCATTAACTTAATGTTTAATGCCATACAACATTATGTTGCCTATAATAAATTATAACTTTTTTGTAATTCGTTATGTTGTTGTAATGCAAATTGAATAACATTCTTAGGTTATTTTTAAATACTTATAGCTAAATGAATTATGACATCAAATATCCCATTAATATACATACAACATCACCTAAATTTTAAACGTAAGTAAGTATATCTACAAAGTTTTATTTTAAAATATTTTGTTTTAATTAGATTAGACAACCAGCTATGCTTCTTAATTTTTCAAAACGCACCATTTTACAGATAAAATTTACATATTTTGTGTGATTATGACGTCATAATATTCCAAAAGCAGTTGAAATGTCATTAAGTGTATGCCTATAATTATTAGCTTTCATTTAAGATATAAAATTTAAGTCTAGGACGTGTATGAGTGACTTTATTACTATTTAAGTCAAAAAATCACAAATTATGTGATTTTTGGGGTCCAGATCAGTTTTTTGAGGTGCAATTTTTGTTTTTAGAAATTTTTTCAATTTTTTTTTTAAATTCTTCTTAATGATACCAAAACACATCCAAATCAAGACTCCTCATATGGATTTTACAACATGACCAAAAAAATGTGCTGTACTCCCTACCCCTAATAATAAACAAACATGTTTGTGTTGTTCAGATTCCTTTGCACGTGGTGCATGTGAACTAGATTGGTGAGAACAGAAGTGGCCCTCTTCCAAGATGAAGATACTACTTCTCTGTTGGGGTAATCCCCTTCGAGCTTTGATTGGCTGGTTACCTGCTGCACTTCCTTGTCGGTGAACTTGTAGAACTGAATTGATAATTAGGTAGAAAATGTTATTTTATTAGATTAAACAGAAGAATTGATAGTAAATATCAAATTAACAAAATAGATTTTAATTGGACAGAGTTTTAGACATGCAACGTTTAATTACTTTATAAAAAAGTTGATAGCGTCAAAACTTTAATAAACGATTAAAAAACAAAACTTTAGAAGATTGTTATATAAATATTTATGAAAAAATAATAAGTTTTATCAGTAATGCTCCATTGGTAACGTTATGTTTGCTTAAAGTTAAAACAAAAATTACTTTGTCGTTCGAATTATAGTGCCAAAACTTAAATATATACTAAAAAAACTAAGTTATTTAGACTGTAGAACTGTTAACTTAGGTTAGTTAACACGTTTAGTTTTAAAGTGTTTAGATGTTTACTAATAAAACTAACAAAAAAAGTTTTACAATAACCTTCTTTTTTTTAAGTAAATATAAAATAAATAAAAATTAATAGATATATTCGCTTTGTCAAAACAAATATTACTTTGTCGTTCGACGCGCACGAAGCGTTGAGGAAACTTTTCATGCATCTGGCGAGGTTGAGCGCCGGAACTTCGTGCACAGTCTGTCCCTGGTGGCTGATATCATTTGCGCAAGTTTCAATGTGGGGGCAAACCCTCTGCAGAGACTTGCGCGTCAACAATATTCCCGGGTTTAATTCGCAGTATCCATCTACGTCGTTCGAGTACACGCGGTCCTCTTCATACATTTTCTCAACATTACCTGCGAGTTTTGTTGGTTGTCATTTTTTTGTTTGTTTTGACAATTTGTTTTTTATCCATAGTTTACCCTTTTAAGAAAAAGAGAAACAATTGCTGATATTGGCTGTTTTTACTTATACACATAACTGTAATTTTTCTCAAGTTTTTACCTTGCCTGAATTAAGTTACTTTTTTTACCAAAAACATAATAAGGTTGATTTAAAGTTTGCGAAATTCTAAAGCAAATGCATTTTTAAATTATAATGAAAGTTTAGGATATCAGTTTAAACTTTTATTCGTTGAGAATGATGTTGGTTGTGGGTTTGATAAAAAAGATTAGAGCCACAAAACAGAAGCAATTAGATTCATATGGAAAACAACTATAAAAATTAAGATATATAAAATCTATTCAATTAATTATTTCTAATGCAAGTATATTTCTCAAGCAAATTAACAATTTTACAACATAAACGTGTTAACTATTAAAAAACATGACAACAGCAAATAGTTTGTTTAAATTAATAAGCGTAATCTATCTCAAACAATTAAGTTTATAAGCTATATCTTAATTCGTAATACAGTGACTACACATATATTAGCACCCGCATGATCACTACTTCTTATAGTCAACCATAAAAACAAATACAAAGTAACAGGGTGACCACTGCATGATTGCCACTGATCAAGCGGAGAAAAATTTCCAGACTTTTTCTGACTTTTTACAAAAATTTTCCTGACCTTTCTAAATCAAACTCCTAAATTAAACTTATTCTGAAATACATAATCTAACACTTGAAACTATATAAAGCTTTCAATCTAATTTTAATACAGGTTAAAAACAACAGTTTTTTGCTGAATTCTATCATCAAACTTCCAGTACATCACTTTTACCAATTGTGTATGATTGATGTTTGTAATAAACAGCACTATCAGCAAAATACTTGTATTTCTACCTTATAAACACAGCTTGTCTGAAAAAAGACACAATTTTTTAGCATTTCCTAGCATAAATGTATCTAGATAAACAAACGACATGTAAGTAACTGCTTAGTTATAAAGAACTCAATTATTTACTTAAACTAAAAATACTTTGGTTCTAAAATTATGCTAGATAAACTTTTGTGTATATATCACAGTTTAACTATGGAAGTGTCCTTGCTACAGATCATCAATATTAAAAAGCTTACAAAATCTGCTTGTTCAAATAGGGTACTTGTTCAATATGTTGATAGAAAATTTATGCAGTTTTATTAAGGATATTTTACTAATTTATACCAGATGAAGTCATTGGAAAATGAATTAAATATTTTTGTAAATTTCTAGGAAAATTTTGGAATTTTTTCTGACATTAATAGCCTTTTAATTAAATTTTACCATTTTTTAGGCTTTGAAAAACAAGAAATTTTGTAAATTTAAACTGACAAAATCTGACTTTTTTTTAAATTTAATCAAATTTCCTGACTTTTCCTGACTTTTTTTCAAAACGCCCCATTTTTTCTGACTTTTCCTGACTTTTGTCATTTTTTAAAATTTTTCCTGATTTCCTGACTTTTCCTGACCGAGTGGCAACCCTGCCACTGGTTTCTTAAAAATTTATTCCAGGTTTTTGGAAAGTACACGTTTTTTGGTCTTTTTTTTTTTTTAAATTTAACTTAAAGTAAAAAGTTGTCTTATATAGTACAACAACATTGAAAAGGTACTGTAAAGCTACTTTAAATGTGTTTTTAAATATAAAACAAATTGAAGATGACAATTGTTTTTTATCTATATGATAGATATTTTGTGTCAAATCGAAACTTCACTACTAAACACGTAAAAATTGTTTAAAATTCTAGGTTTTTTAGTGATTTTTGTTCAAAATTTCAGGCTTTTTTCAAAAATTTTTCAAATTTCAGGTTTTTTAGCCAACCTGAAAGTAACTAAATTTGTAGTCATGATACTAAAACTAAATCTTACAACCAACTGCTTGGACATACGCAAAGTAAACACCAAAAATAAATAAAACAAAAACACAAAACAACAACCGATGAGGGAAACCCGGCTCTCGTCGACGGTTCTGGCGAGCTGCAGCAGCGCCGAGGAGTTGAGGTAGGAGTTGGCGCCCACGATCAGGAAAGTTCTGTGGGTGTCCAGTCTGGTGTGGCACAAGTCGGTCAGCGCTCCGTACGTCATCGAACTCGTCACGTGATCAGATGCGCGCGTTTCTGCGCAAGTGATGAAACACTTTTGTTTTAAATCTTTTTTGTTTTTGAATCTTTGCTCAGTAGCGTATATAAGGCGTACTTTTAATTGATATGTATAATTTCAATGGGTGGTTGAAAATGACAAACGCGTGTTTCTATGCAACATTTATCTATACTGATTTATAATCTTTATAACATTTGATTTATAATTGCAGAAAACTTATTTCAATGTGTGGTTTAAAAAAGTTATTTTTCAAATGTACTATACAAATGTAAAAATAATTTTTTGTTTTTTTTTTGAATTACTTTTTTATCTGTAAAAGTAACTTTTTTTCTAATCACATTAAAACGTTGCTGTGCTAGCTTAAAATGTTATTTAAGAATTAATAAAAAACTTATTTTTTAAACTTACATGTAAAATATTAGAAAACTAAAATTTAAACCAACCTTGAAGCCTGACAATGTTTTTTGTTATATCTCTGTCCCCCTCCATGGGCGAGTATATTGAATACTCAATTCCTTTTTTGACAAATTCTAAAACAAATTTGTTAAATCAACACTTACTGTTTGTTCTTGAATTTATCACTGGTAAATTCGTTAAACTAATGTACCTCAGTAAATTTTATAACAGTAACTTTTTCTGTATGTTATAAGGTTTGTATATAAACTATAATAGTAGACATTGTGCAAAATAAAAGTACATACTTAATTATTTTATAACTTTAAAAGGTTATTTTTAAGTTTTTTTTCTAAACCCAATTTACATTATAGATTTATAAGCTAAAAAAACACTAAATTGCATTAAAATAAATACAAAACTTATTCTATGTAAAATGTTATTAATTCTATTTAATTTTAAATAAGGTTAAACTCTAACAACATATAATATATCGACTGAAAAAATAAATTGTTCTGCTACCAATAAAGAGCTATCAAATAAAACTAATAACGTTTATTAGCATCTTTAATGTTATATTTTAGTAATCAAGTAAAAAAATTAATTTTATGTTGGTTAACATAAATTGATAGCAGAGCAAATAACGTGACCCATTCAAAACGTTTTTACAACTTTAACTTTTATTTTTAGTTAAACCAACTAAGTTTTTATATTCTAAAATAGAAGTAACATATTTTTTTCCAATATTAACAACCTAGGTTTAACAAGTAATAAAGGAAATAATGCAAGACTATTAATAGTTTCATCAACTACAATCTTAAGTTTTATATTAATTTAATTTTACTTTTTAAGCGTATAAAACTGCATTATACTTATTGCTTCAACATTTTCATAAGCATTTTTATTTAAAAAAACTTTAAAATTAATTTAAGATATAAAAGACTTTTCTATCTTATGAAATAGTTTACAATCTGTCCATAATACTGAAAAGTATAATGAACAGTTTAATGTAATTAAGTTAAAAAGACAATTAAAGATTTTTCACAAAAAGCAATAACAGACTACATTATTTCAGATACTTTAAATATTTTCTAGTTTTAGCTTATCATAAAAAAATGTTAAAGTTTCAACTAAACTAAACAAATAACCAAAATGTAATGAGGCAGCATTGCATGCTATTAAATAGTTAACATACTTTAATAAATGATCAAGGTTGGTTTACATATAAAGTATTAAATTTAGTAATATAACAAAAACCGTCTGACATTTTCAATGATAAGTTTTCAGAATATAAACCATTTTATTGTTTCTAAGAGTAAATAATCAAAATATTTTGATATAAAAAAACTTCTGCTCTTTCAATTATTTTTCTCTATCACAAACCTTTACCCCAAGTTTCCAGGCCGAGTGCGATCAGGTCCAAGTTGGAATTGCTGGAGCCAAGAAGGGCGACGAAAATGTCTCTTTTCAAGTTCAGCTCCTTCTGCATGGTGGCGGGAATGTGCTGCGGGTTCAGCTTGGATTTCCAATCGGGATCCTGAAAGTTAAATATGCTATTATAAAACAGTTAATGGGTCAAATTGAATATAATTATACAAAAATATACTTAAATTACAAACAAACAGTAAACAATAGCACATTGCTATACCGAAACACTAGAAAGATATTGATTAACAGCATATTAAAAGAAACAGTAATAAATTGACATCGATAATTTAAAAATTTTGATTAAAACACTTGATACATTTAAAATATTAAACAACTTTAAATCAAAAAAAGAGTAGCCTGAACTTAAGAGTAGAAAAACAGCTTCCACATCTTGCATACACTTAAATGCAAGCTTTCCTAAACTTAGTGTAAAAATTCATTAGGTTTTGTAATAAAAAATTAAAATGCTCTTAAAAAAATTAAATGAACTTACAAATAGTAAAGTTAAATTTTTGCAAATATATGTATTAACATTATATTAAAATACTTAGTTTTAATACTTAAAATGTACAACAGTTATAATTACTTGAAACAAATTTATTATTTCACAATTAACTATAAAAACTACTTTGTTGAATTTTAATTGTTTAGATTTCAAATGTGCTATTGAAAGGTGTGAATGAGTAATAAGTACATAAACTTATTATGCCGTAAAAAACAATACTTCCAGATATTTCATTTAAAATTTCTTGAATCTCGTAAAACAGTATCTAAAATCTTAATTTTTTTAATAAACTAAACCTGATGAAAACTTTACACTATAATTAAGATTTTTGAATAAAATACAAGCTTTGTGACTGTGCTTTATAAAGTACTAATGCTTTAAAGTTTCTTTTCTTTTATAGTTTTATATTAATGAAGCAAAAAAACAAAACTGATTTCAGCTTATCATAAATCTAGCGAGAGTTTCTTAAGAAACTAAAATCAGATTGAGTAAGTAGATAACTGATTTAAACTAAGATTAAGTGAAAAAAATTAAATTTTACAAATTTATGGAAACCACATGCGTATAGAACGATAAATAAAACTTTAAAAAAAAACTTTTTAAAAAGTTATATTTAAAATATTTTTTTCAAATACATTCGTTTAGTTGCTAAATTTAATCTTTGTTTCATGCAAACTTATATTTTATACTAGCATTCATTCTCTAAAAACTTTATTTTACAGTAAACAAAATATTCATCAGATATCAACTTACTGGTAGAGGTGGAGCTTCAGGAATAAAATTATTTTTGAGAGTAAGAAAATCTGAACTCTTTATTCTATTTTGCACTAGACTTTTCCTGGTTATACCTAAATTTTTGGAAAGTTATCAGTATATTCAAAGTAAACTTCCTTAAATTTCACATGCAACTACAATACTATTTAAATTATATATACTAAATCTAAAATTGGTTATAAAGTGTATAAAAATCAAATAATGTAGATTTAATTTATTTTCAATGAATGAGTTTTAAAAAACAACTTGAGCAAAACTTGTAATTTGAAAAGAGTTATGTTCTTATATATTAGTTTTATTCACTAATTCAAATTTGACTTTATCAATAGTATTGCTAAAATACTGTTTTACTACGATGAAACTTTTAATCTACAAATATTAATTTTTCTATTGTTAATGTTAAATTCGTTTACTTCCAATTCAATACTATCTTAATTTTAATGTTTAAAGTATATATTTGAGTACCACATAAAACTTTAAATTAATACAAAATCTATTCTTAAACACATTGTTTATGTTATACTTACAATGAAGATTACATTATTCATTACTTATACTTATAATAACCTATACATGAAAATTTTGTCTTAAAAAGAACTATTGTGCTGCTTGATTTGAAAAAATACAAAATTTACAAAAATTAAAATTTTAATATCTTGCTAAGTATAACAAACACTTTATTTTAATTCTGTATGTTTAAGACTTTAAAATATTTGATTATCATATTTTTAGAACTAAGGATTTCATTTTAAAGAACTAATAATTTTCAAATAGTAAATAAAAAACTAAAATGTGTCTGTGATGAAATAGACTTAATTAACTTATTAGAACATTAATAATCACAGTAATGATATTTTTATTAAGCTAATGAAATACTTCATACAAACCTTGAAGTTCACCAAAAAACAATGCTATTCCCAAGCAAAAAACAATTGAGATTGTAATTCCACATCCTACACCAGCCACGAACGGAATGAACTTCTTGTTGGTTGCTTTTTTGTTTACCATTTTTTATTAAATATCGAACATTAGTAAAGATTCTAAAAACATTTTTTTACTGTTCACTAAACAAAATTTAACTATAGAATGGTAATTTAAACATTAAAAATATTTGAAATAATTATATATTGTACAAACACATTACAAATAAATCCAAAATGTTATATTATTATTTTACAAATAATTATTTCTAATGTTTTAGGCACATTTACTGTACAATTAAATCTTTTAATTAAAAAAAAGAATATTAGTACTTTACTGTACAAAAGAATGATACTTTTAGAAATTTATTATCTCAAATTTTTTAAATTATATTGGATCAATGGTTACAGTTTAACAATCACTGTAAAAAATATAATTATAAATAAAACAGTATAAGCTGTCACTCATTATCAATCATTTAAGTCTTTATGTTTCCATTTTCTCGGCACTCTTCTTGTTCAGCGCCCATATCTGTATGTAAGCCTCTGACAGGGTGATCATCTGTGGCAGGATGCTGGCCACGTGCAGGTCCTGCATCTCGTACCACTGCTTGGTGCCCTGGTGCAGGATATGCACCCTGTAGCTGCCCTTGCCCGCGTTCGGGTCACCGTCGTGCACCACGTTGGCCACCAAATTATATGTGGCGTCCATTCCTTCTTCATAGCCCTCCAGACAGTCTGATAAATCCACGTTCTTGATGGGAAAGTTGACAATGGTCGGGTTCTTTTCCACATAGAACCAGTTCTTGTTGAACCGCTTGATGTAGAAGATCAAGTAGGGAGGGAGCTTGGTCAGCTTGAATCTTTTCATGGTCGAGTCCCTCTTGCCCTTGTACTCTTTCTCTGTGAAGCCGTTGAACTTGGCAAGCAATGTGTTCAAAGGAACCTGAGGGATGATGTTGTGCTCCCCCTCGTCTTTGTACAGTGGAGCGGCTGGCAGGTCCAACGTCAGGTACTTGAAAGAGGATTGCTGCTCGATTTCCTTGTACTCTTCGGTTTGCAGCAGGGCCTGCTTTTGCTCCTCAGACAGTTCCGGGTTGGGCAGTTTCCTGGAGTATATTTTCATTTTGCCCTCAAAGGTCTTAGAAACAATGCTGCTTTTTGATCTTTTGGTGCCGTTCAAGGCCAAATGAAGGGAGTTGAGAAACCATGCAAGTGTTTCAATCGGGTCAGACTGCTTGGTGATTTGGAATCTCTTTTTTGAGCACAACACAATTGACTGCAACATTTCATGTGGACTGACGTGCGCCTTGAAATTTTTTGGGTTCCAGAGTTTGCGCACCAGTTCTCCAAACCTCTGGGACAGCTGCTTCATTATATCCCCTGGTGCCCTCTTGATGTTTATGTAGTTTTCTTCTCTCAAAAAGTAGTTTCTCAATGGGGGTACGTTGGAAAGCGCTTGCAACAGGACATTGCAGTAGTCATTGGCTTTGATGTTGTTGAGCCCAACTATCCCTGGCAAGTAGGTGGTGCCGTCGTAAGCCCTAACTGCCTTGCTGCTGTCCTTCATTTGTTTGATATCCTTTTTTGAAAAGGTGGGGTTGAGCAAGTAGGTTATGTCGTCCAGGGAAGGATCAATGATCTCGTAGTTGTCAGGGAGGCAGTAAAATTTAAGAGTGAACAAGTTGAGAAACACATGGTGGCCTGTTTCCACGCTGTGAGTGTACGCATGGGACTTTCTGCCTCTGCCCTGAAAGTACTTGCCGCAGACAAGGCATGCGTACACATTCAAGTGGGAAAGGGAAATTGAACAGAGCTTCTCAAAGTCAAAGTCCAGCAGTCTTCTGTTAATGGTGTCCAAGTACGGGCAGCTTCTGCTCCTGTCCTCTGTTTTGACGTCATTTTCAACTTCCTTTGTGTGACTGTTATTTTCAACTGTTTGAGCTTCCTGCTGTGCCTCTTCTCTGCTTGTGTCATCTAAACTATGAGGCTGGCTGTTGTTTGTGTTTTTGGATGAAGCAGTGATTTGAGGTTCCAACGGACTGCTGTCATCTGGCTTCATGATTTTTGAAGCAATCTCTTCATTTTCAGTAGGTGAGTCTGCAAGCTTTCTTTTTTCTACTTTTTCAATGTTGCTGTCACCACCGTTCATTTTTATAAATATGTTCTGTGAAAAAATAAACGGGTTAATTGGATAATGAAACCATAAACAAATTAATTTCACATAATAGCTTATGTCCTAAATATTTAATAATTTGTAAAATTAAACTTTTAGTTTTAAAAAAATAGTAAAAACAATCAGTTACCTTCTAAAGTAACTAAGTGTATATTACAACACAAAATGTTAGATCAAACTACAATAAAATACCATTATTTATTACTACATTGTTTTACTTTTTAGACTTGGAAACTAAAGTCTGAATTAGTAAAAAAAAGAACTTATTGCTCAATAATATGTGTACATTAGGTCCCTATAAAAAATGCTACCTGTGAGTTTTCTGCTAAAAATTGTTTTACATGTGGCACATATCACAAAAAGACATTGTGCAGAAATTAAAAAGTTTTTTTTAATAGAGACTTTTGTAGATTTCATGGTTGCCACTGATCAAGCTGAGAAAAATTTCCTGACTTTTTCCTGACTTTATAACAAAATTTTCCTGACTTTTCCAAAACAAACTCTTAAAATAAACTTATTTTAAAATACATATTCTAACACTTAAAACTATATAAAGCTTTCACTCTAATTTTAATACAGGTTAAAAACAACATTTTTTGCTGAATTCTATCATCAAACTTCCAGTACATCACTTAAACCATCTGTGTATGATTGATGTTTGTAATAAACAGCTCTATCAGCAAAATACTTGTATTATTACCTTATAAACAATGCTTGTCTGAAAAAGGACACAACTTTTTAGCATTTCCTAGCATAAATGTATCTAGATCAGGGTTTCCCAAAGTGGGCCAAGTGGCCCCCTAGGGGGCCATGACAGATACTCAGGGGGCCATGAGCAGCAAAAGAGGAAGAGGGGGGGCCATGAGGCCATAACTTGAAACTTACACTAGATATTCTTGAGTTGCAGATGAAGAGCAAAAAAAAAAAAAAAGGTCTTATGTGTATTTTATGGCAGTTTAGAAACTTACACTAGATATTCTTGAGTTTCAGATGAAGAGCAAAAAAAAAAAAAAGGTCTTATATCGTAGTTTATGAGTAATCTATATGTTGAAGGGGGCCATTACTTTTTCAAACTCTTTAAAGGGGGCCATTAGTAAAAAAGTTTGGGAAACCCTGATCTAGATAAACAAAGGACATATAAGGAACTTTTACAATTAAACCTTGAATTAATAACAAATTTTCACAACTAAAATCTTAAAACAATAACAAATTTTTACATTTGAAACCTTAAAACAATAATAAAGAACACAGTTTTTTAGAATTTCCTAGCATAAATTTATCTAAATAACAAAACGACATATAAGGAACTTTTACATTTAAAACCTTAAATCAATAATGAACTTTCACAACTAAAACCTTAAAACAATAACGGTTTTTTACAATTATAACCTTAAAACAATAAAGAACTTAATCAAATACTGTTTTTTCTAAATGTATGTACTTTGATAAAACACTTTGATTCTAAAATTATGCTAGATAAACTTTTGTGTATATACCACAGTTTCACTATGGAAGTGTCCTTGCTACAGATCATCAATACTAAAAAGCTTACAAAATCTGCTTGTTCAAGTAGGGTACTTGTTCAATATGTTAATAGAAAATTTATGCAGTTTTATAAAGAATATTTTACTAATCTATACCAGATAAAGGCATTGGAAATAAAATTAAAAACTTTTGTAATTTATAGGAAAATTTTGGAATTTTTTTCTGACTTTAAATGACTTTTAACTAATTTTTACCATTTGAAGGCTTTGGAAAACAAGGAACTTTGTAAATTTTAACTGACAAAATCTGACTTTTTTTTTAATTTTATCAAATTTCCTGACTTTTCCTGACTTTTTTTTAAAACCCCCCATTTTTTCCTGACTTTTCCTGACTTTTGTCATTTTTTTTAATTTTTCCTGACTTTTCCTGATTTCCTGACTTTTCCTGACCGAGTGGCAACCCTGAGATTTCTGGTATTTTTTATATTTTTTCTAGGGTTGCCAAAGGTGTTTGAATTTTTTTTTAGGTTTTCTAAACTGCATCCAAATTTTTTAAACAAAGAGTTTTTTGGTACATTTTTAGTATGATATAAAATTTAATACAAAAAACTCTTAAATAGTATTACAACATTGAAAAGATACTGTAAAGCTCCTTTTTTTGTGTTTTTTAATATTTTTAGGATTTTTTTTTTTTTATGATATATTTTTTGTATCTAATCAAAAATTCATAACTTTACATGTAAAAATTCTTAAAGTACTAAGTTATTAACAATGTTTACTAATTTTTGTTCAAAATTACAGGTTTTTCAAGGTTTTTTTACCAAAGTTATTAATTTTAATATTTTTAGTAACCCTGTTTTTTTAAATTAGTGATAAATGCCACATGTAAAACAATTTTCAGCTAAAAACTCAAAAGTAGAAACTTATACAAGCACTCTAGTATACACTGTACAGTACATGGAACAACTTATACACATATACTTATACTATAAGTAAGATTTACTTACATTTAATTTAATTCTACATCTGATAGTCAAAAACTTTAATTAAACAAGGTAAAAAAAAAATGCATGCTATTTTTCAAAATAACTCACTGAAACTAGATTTAAAGTATTATCTGATGTAAATATTGCTTGTTTTATGAACTTTTATCTTCCCAAATTTTGATTATTTTAAGGTTGCCACTCTTTGGGTCAAAAAAACTTGCAGTCAAAAAAACTGCGTGACCTTGATTAAAAATATAAAATTGTCAACAAAAACTGCAAACTTAATAAAAGCATATACTAAATTCAAAATAGCTCTAAGAATAGGCAAGTGTTTTAAAATGAAAATTAAATTAACCAATAATTTTTGCAGCTGAAAAACTTTATTAAATTTGCTGTTATTGCAGACAACTTTATATTTTTATGTTTTTACTCCAAACTTTGTTTTTAAACCATAAAGTTCGTTTATAGTTACTACTCACATAAATACTATTCATAATTATACATGCTTTTTTTAAATGTATGTTAATATTTTATAGACTCCGTAGATCTGTTCTTAAATTTATTTGAGAGCAGTGAAACGCCGTTAGTCAGAATAAAGTTTTGAATCTGTGGTATATATTCCAATAAGCTTAGCTTATAAGGATCTTCAAGATTTAACGCCTATTAATGTTACATCTTATAAAGAATATTTCATTAATTTGTATCAGATGAAGGCATTGGAAATTAAATAATTTTGTAAGTTTCTAGGAAAATTTTGCAACTTTAGTATGACTTTTAAGGATTTTAAATCAATTTTTTACCATTTGAAGGCTTTAAAATTTAAGGAATTTTGTAAATTTAAACTGAGAAAATCTGACTTTATTTTAAACTTAGACAAATTTCTTGACTTTTTTTCAAAAACCCCCATTTTCTCCTGACTTTTCCTGACTTTTGTCTTTTTTTTAGTTTTTCCTGACTTTTCCTGATTCCCTGACTTTTCCTGACCTTGTGGCAACCCTGCACAACTATGGTCAATGGATTGGTGTGGAGTAAGACCTTTCAGTCATCAAGCCTTACATTATACATTTTATATCACTTTTTGAGTAATTTTAATAAAAACAAAAAAAAAACTTAAGATTAATAAAAATCAATATTACTATTTATTAATTGTTTTTCTTTGAAAGTATTATAATTTAAATAAACTCAAAAAAAAATATTTTAACAAGGTTAAAAGGTAAACAATCTTCAGTTTTAATTTTAAACATCCGACAGAAGCTTTGGAGTTTTATAGTATATTTTTTACCATAAAAAAGCTAAAATAAAATTAAATGTGTTCTAAAAAAGATGTTTTATTTAGTTTTAAAATTTATTTTACCTAAGGATATTGCTAAAAACACCTTTCTTGATCAAAAATCTTAATATTATTTTATTAAAATAAAACAACCAATATGAAAAAATATTTTGTTTACAAAACAATTTACAAATAGACTATATCTCAAAGGTTGAATAAAACTGTTAAGTTGTATAAAAGGTCTCACAATTCATTTTAGCATTTATATAAAAGTTAATGTTAGTTTGTTTAACAAAAAATAATTGAACTCTTAATATTTTTTTACTAAACATAAAAATTCAATGACCAATTGATAAAAAAGTTAAATTTTTTTCTATACACTTAACAACAAAAAAAATAGCTGGACTTTTACACTTCATCTGTAGCAGAATCTACACTTCATTTCTCTGAGCTATAATTATATAGCAGCTTTTATAAAATTGTTTTTGAAAAACTACAAGTACTTATACTTGTTTCAAGTTTTTTTTACTACTTTATTAGCATATATTAAATATCCTAAACTATATATTATTAAGTATATTATATACTCCATGTTATATATATGTACTTTATATATAAAGTATATAAGTATACTATAAACTCTATGTTTAAAAAACAATTACAAGCATAGTGGGGGAGGGTAAAAAACTTTTTTTTTTTGATCTTATTTTATATAGTTTTTACCAAGGTACAAGATGCTTTTTACAAACTTTGAAAATTTAAAATAATTTTTGAGATACAGCTTGTCAAAGTCAGAGGCAACAAAAGGTTCCTTATGGGATGTGCAAACGACAAAAATAGACTATTTCACTAAAAATCTATCTTCTCCTTTGTTTTTTGAGATAATTAACTCAAACTTTCAGGAAGTGTTCCTTGATACATTTAGAAAATTCTGTCAGAAATAATTTTCTATATATATATCAAGGAACACTTTCTGAAAATTTGAGGTAGTTATCTAAAAAAATGCAGGAGATAGATTTTAGTGATTTTTAGTTATTTGCTGTTTTAGTTTGCGCCTCCCATAAGGATCCTATTGTTGCCTCCAACTTTGACCAGCTATATTTTAAATGCTATTTTGAATTTTTGAAATCTGTAAAAAGCATCTTGTAGCTTAGTAAAATCTATATAAATTAAGATCAAATTTCAAAAAATAAAAAGTCAGGGTTGCCACTTTTTGAGTCAAAAAAACTTCCTTGAGTAATCTTAAACTTCCCTGAGTTTTCCTGAGTCTTTTTCAAATCTTTAAAAAAAAAATTATTTATTAAAAAATTACCATTTTAATTCTAAGAATAATGAATAACTTGCCACAGGGCTAAAAAATTTCTAAATAAGCACCTAAAAATGAATAAAATTAACTTTTTTGAACAAAATATTGAAACTTGATTAACTAAATCTCATTTTAGATCTAGAAAAAGATTTCCCTGAGATTTTTTTTTAAATCTTAAAACTTCCCTGAAATTTTAGAAAAAACCAAAACTGGGTTTTACCCCCCCTTATGCCCTTAAAATGTGTTCACGGCAGGTTATGGTAAGAGTGATCACAGGATTAGATGATTAATAAATTTTATTGTCAAAAAGTCTAAACACCAGCTTTGGAAAATTTATATGGATTTTCAACTAATAAAGTTTTTCAATGTTATGATTTAACTTTGTGAAAGTCTTCCAACTGAAATTCCACTTTAAATTTTTTTTTGAATAAAATAATTTCAAATTTTTGTTTATATTAATTAGTTATTTTAAGAAACAACCTAACTTATACTTGATTTTTATCCTTTTACAAGATTTCGATCTAAAGTTAGATCTAATATTCTTTTAAGTTTTACTTTTGACTATGGCACACAACTTGCAAGATATACAAATGTAAATACAACTGCTGTAAATATGGAATTTAAAATGTTCAAAATTCAAACTTATGCTTATTAACCAATATAAAAACAGAAAACTTAAAAGATGGTCAACTTAATAGTTTCTCGGAACTATAGAAACGAAAAAATAAATTAAAAAAACTCTAACAACCTCAGTTTTTTTTCTTGTTTTTTTAATTTTAAAGTTTTATAGAGTTTTAAACGTTTTTAAAAAGCATAACTTCTCCAGAAAGAAGCAATGATAGCAGATATAAAGTAGTGCATTTACTAACTTATATAAAGTTCGTATTTCTATTAATGAAGTAATTACTATTTTTATTTTGAAATTTATCTATAATTTTTTTTTTTTTTGTAAATGTAACGTCTGTGATTTAAAGCTTTACAAACATCATACTCACAATATTCTGCCCTTGAGAAACATCTAACTGAATCCCTGGTGTATTACCAGTTGTATTCAAGCAAATCAAAATATGCGCACCCAAAACTGCAAAATGAATATATTTTGTACCCTTATGTGCGAATACCTAGTACAAGTTTAAAATTTTCTGTAATATCTAGTGCCGGGTTTCCTAAACTTTTTTCAACCTCTAACTAAATTTCTCAAAAAACAGTCTAAAGCCTCTTTTGCTCTTTATTATCATATCAACTCAATAACGTTCTAGTGTAAGTTTTAAATTATGGCCTTGTGGCTTCCCCTTTTACAGCTTGTGGCTACCTAAATTTCCTTTTTTTCTTGAATAACTAGAATAAGTTTTAAATTTACCATATTAAACGTCTTAAATTTATTTTGCTCTTCATCATCATCTCAGAACTAGTGTAAGTTCTAAAATTTAGGATAAATTTTCAATGTACGATTCGCTGGTGCACACTTTAAAGGTGTAAAGGTGTGATTTACTGGTGCACACTGCATTAATGTATAACTCAAACGTTTTTCGTACTCCAGATACTTGGACCAAACTTTTTGAGCGCTACGAACATATTTAAGGTTGTACTTACTGACCACTGAGATCAGTGACTGTGCTAGCTTAGAGCTAAAATGGTGCTAATTACTAAAATATTTTTAAAACATAGCTTTATTGCTCAACATACAAACAACGACAAAAATCCGTTTTAAAATTTCAATTATTTGTTTTATTTCGTTTCACCGTAAATTTTAGTTTTAAAACTAAATAATACACGTTTATTTGCACACAGATGTACAAGACTATGTTTTTTGAGTTTAGCTAAAGAATTGTAGTGTTTATTTTACATAAAAGTTTATAAATGTATGCTTCGGATAAAAAAAATTAGAAACACAAATGTAAAAAAAGTTTATTACAGGTTCTGAATTAAAAAAAAATAATAGTATGATGAGTTACACCAGCTAAATTATTAACTTAAATTACAATAGTTTAGCTTAAGTAGTTAAATTAAAAGTACTTAACTCATTTCAATGCAAAAAAGTATGCTTATGATATAAATACTAAAAAAGTGCTTATCTGATGATTATACAATTAATTTCTAAAAGCTATCAAAATTAAAAAAATATATTTTTATTAAGAGTCACTATGTTTAAATAACAAACGTTCTTTCCGACTATTTGAGACATTAAAAAGACTTGATCAGTGTATGTTTTTAACCATAAAAACAAACATCTAGTTTTTATTATTGAATATAATTTCAATAAAACTTTGTCTAAAAAAAATAAATATTTTTGAAAAAATATTTCCTACCATTGTAGAACGATATTAGTGTTAGTAACTATTTAACTACATCAATACAAAAATATATAACTTTTGAATATTTTGTTTTAAGTAAAGCTTTTATATTTTCACAAAATTAAATTCAAAATCTGGTTTTAAAAACCTTTTTAAATCTTTGTTCTAAGAAGTTTGAAACAAACATATTTCTAGTTGTATATTTAAAAAAGTTTAGTTTTAATTTGTAATTGCTTTATAAAACTATTTTTCTACTTACTTTTAAGTATACTAGCCGTTATAATAAGCTGTGTATATATAATAAAAAAACAAAAGATTATTAATATTTAAATTATTAGAGTCGAGTTCTACAAATAGACACAAAATATAAAGCATTGTTAACAAGTAAGTTTTTTTTATTTAAAATGAAACTGTAGTTGATTAGTTTTTCATACTAATACATATATAGTAGAAGTTCATAAAATTAAAACCCTAGAAATAAATTAAACTAATTATAAAAAGTTTGTTTTGCCTCTTTTATTATCCTTTTTAACGTACTTGAAAGCTGTTGTTTATGAAGTTTTAGCACATTTTTAAATTTCTGTTGAATAAATTTAAATTATATTTGTTGATAAAATAAATTTACTTTAAAAAAATAAGTGTAAAGTAAGCTACACGCAAGACTTGTAAAAACTTAAAGACTAAGTCTTGTTTATACTAAAATCTTTTTTCTTGTTTGACTTAAAGTTTAAAAACAAGTTATAGAATGTTTAATAAAAAAAAAGTATTATTCTTTGTATTGTTTTGCAATTAGAAATTAGAACAGAAGTTTTTAAGATACAGCAAAAATTTATTGTAGAAAAATCATAGAAAAGCTAAATAACAGGTAAATGAACATCTTTTAAAAAAACGTCCAGTACATTAAGCGACCTACTAATAGAAGAAAATAGTTTTGAAAAGAAGCAGAAACAAACAGTTTTAGAATTAAATAAAAAATTTAATTCCGATTCTACTAAACCTCCAAGCCGAATTTAAGCTAGCAAAACTCTTTATAAAATTAAGCAGTCCTAAAATAATCACAAAATTTGTTTTACTCTTATAACAGTAATAAAATTGAATTATAACACTATTTGTTTTAGATATGATGCTCTTGACTTAATTGTACAGATTTTTTCTTTTGCATTCTTTTTAGTTAAGAACTTTTCTTAGTGTTTCATGACATTATCTTTTTAAGTTCGACAGAGTTTATTAGTTTTAATATTTCTCGTCAATTTTACATTTAATAATTATTTAGAAATACGTCGTATCAAAAAATATAAAACTGTTTTAATCAAAAGCAATAAATAATAGATTCATAAAATGTGTATAGCACTTTAAAATTGAAACAAATAAGTCGTAAACTAGTCTTAAATAATATGATTTTGCAAACTTCAAAAGACTTTAGTAAGCTTGGTAAAACTAAATGTAGAAGAAAAAAAAAAATTATTAAACTTTTTTTAAAACCGTTATTTTTCAACATCTGTAAATAACAACCTGCGTAGTAATAAACATATTTTTAATCTTCGGGCCGGGTCCTCGGGCAATATGTGTCCCATCCTCATTATAAGTATTTTAAAATTACTGTTTTTAGTTTGTTTAACCACGGCTATAAAATCTTGTAGCTGAAGTATCATAGCGCATTTTATTAAAACGACTCAGATACTTTGTTAATGTATTTATTTTATTTTTAAAGTACTTCTTACAAGTTTTTCATTTAAGCTTTGTGTTTAATAGTCGAGTCATAATGCAAAAACAAACAAAAAAAATTAAAAAAAAAAGTATGTTTAATATACCTATTATATATCTAACTAATGTATACATATATAATGATTAAAACTTCAAGTTACTTAAAAAAAAAACTTATACGAGGAAAGAAAGTTTAGTAATTAACTAAAACTTGCGCTAAAAACAGTTTTTCTTGCAAACTTCTGTATTTATTAATACGTAACAACAAGGTTTTGAAGTACAAAATAGGCATAATAATTGACAATAAACTAAAGTAATCAACGAACTATGTTTAGTATAAACTCAAGTGTAAAAAAACTAATATCTTAATCTAGTCTAGTTAGTTTTTTCAGATATTGAATAGTTTGAAACAAAAAAGTATTTATTATATGTGAATAATACAGAAGATATATATCACGTTTTTAACATTAGTTTACTAATCTAAAATGTATAAAATTAAATATATTTTTTTCTACATTACTTTTATAACATTTTTAAGATTAAAAGAGATACCAAATTAATTAAACATTATATTTAGGATAGGTAAAAGTCAATTGAACTACTGCTTAAAACTTTTAGTGCTCATCTATAAAACTTTTATGGGTTAAAGGTTCATTTCATCGTATACACTAGTATATTAAGTTATAAGCTACAGCAAAACAAATAGGTATATGTTGACTTACTCATAAGTTTAATTTTGCACACTTAATCAGCTTGCCTGCTTTAAAGTTACACGTATAATATATTTTTATTTACAAAGCATTCTAATTTTTCTAACCTTTACAGTGTTATTTAATAAAAAGTACTAACTACCTTAATTGAAAGTGAACCATGCAAACCGCCAGAAACGAATTTAAATATCTCCAGTACACAGGTGACAACAAATCAAAGTATTGCTTAGAAATACTATCTGAAGGTGAGGGCAATTACGATCTGATCAGAAGATCATTTGAGAATACTAGTGGAAAGAAAACGGGCAAACTTGAATGTCAGTTTGAAGTCCAAAGACTCTACAAGGTCCTCTCAAAGAACCCTACCCCGAAGGTAGGAAAAGAAAAGGCTATTTTAGTTTTTCATGGTACTCCCCGCGACAATGTCCGCGGTATCCTAAATGAAGGTTTCAAAGCCTCTAAGAAAAATGATGTCTGTTTCGGTGCGGGATTATATCATTCCAACTTTTTCAACAGGACTCTGTTATACGGTCGCTCGCCTTCCGACAATTCCGCTTTCATTTAAGTGAACAAACTGCCGGAAAAAAGCATCACTAAACTGTTACATTCGGATCACGGTGAAAGTATTGAAGATGTTGCAGATTCTTGCTGCTACAAGTGTTATTTCACCCCAGCTGACAAAGTGTCCCAGTGTGAAAGGTACGAACCTGACAGCTATGGCAGGTCTGTCAACGTTGCGGAGCTTCCTGATGATGATCAGGACTGGGATTGGCCGGAAAACGTTGCAAACAGCAACATAGTAGAACCTGTGTATCTCGTTCATCTAGATTCTAGATCAGGGGTCGGCAGGCAGTTGGTGCTCGCGGGCCAAATTTCAAGTTTCAAAAAACTTCGCGGGCCGCAGTTTTAGTTTTAGTTACATTTAAATAATCTTCTGGTTTTACTTTTAGTCACACTTTTAGTTAACTTTTATTAAGTTTATTATTTGGATTTGCTTTTATTTTTACATCGACTATTTATTAAAAAAAAAATTTACATTTACATTGACTAATATATTTAATTCTTAATAAACTAGGTACTACTTTTTCTAGTTAATAGTTTAATTTAATATTTACTTAACTTTTTATAAAACCCAAGCTTGAATTACTTTATGAGTGACTTTTATACATTTTTTTATGGTATCAACTAATTTTTCATATAAAAAATTGTTAATTATTGAAAATAAATTTTAAGTTTTCAAAAATTTGCACTCTTTTAAAAATTCAGTAATTAGTTTACATAAAAATAAAACCTATTTGTATTGAAGAAACCAGAAACATTTTTTTTACATAATTATTGCTCGAATACTTTATTACTAATTAATTAGTCTTTTAAATATTTGTCACTTTAACAGCAAAAATGTTTGAGTTATATAAAACCAGTCTAAGTTTACTAAAAGCTAAAAAAGGTTAAAAATTGCTGTTAATCAAGCTTAAATAACTAACTAAAATATTATCTTTATTAAAAAGTACAAAATATGTACGTAGCCTAGAATAAATTATAATAAATAAACTACACTACAATAATAAAACTATTATGAGTATTGATAGATTTACTTAAAGTACTTGAAAAATAAATTTCACACAGACCTGAGTTTTCAACAATGTCTTAAACAGGTTTAGTCTGAGTACACAAATTTCTAAACTAGGCATTTTTTTGCAACCCTCTTTATAACAAAGTTTACAAAAAAAAAAACGAAGTTTATTAACATTGAATTAAATATAACTAAAAAAAAACTAAATGTTATAAGTCAGCTTGAACGTTATTTAAGTTTTTTAAATATTTATAACGAAAAATGAAAATTTATTAACCCATTAATAAAAAGAAGTTTTTTTTTTCAGAATTATAACAAATCTTTATCGCAATAAGAATTTTACATTTAAAAATAGTAAATTTGAAATATAAGACGAACTATAAAAATATAAAAACGTTGGTTAGGAGTTATTGCAAGAAACGTCAAAATGCTTACGTCAGTTTTAACAAAGCGCATGATTATCTTCAGTAAATACAGACTGATCAGAAAAAATTTTCTAGGCATTTATAAAGTAGCAAAAGTAATTAATAAAAAGGAGTACCGTTTGAATTGAAAACATTTTAAAACATTTGTCTTAGCAACTTAACTTGGTACTACAAAAAAAACACAAGTTATCTATGAAATGTGGTGCCATATAATGACACGACACTTGAAACAAAGTCAAAACTTTTGGAGTTTCAGGTAAACAAAAACAACTATAAAAATTTACACAACCTTTGAAACATTAAACTAATAACAGATTTTGACTTTTTAGATGCAATTAAAACTTATCTGACTTTTTTTTTCTACAATTCAATTAATTCAATAGTTATAAATTAAATTTAGATCCTAAAAAACTTATACAAAAAAATTAGGTTAAAGTCTAACGCACATTTACAATCAAATTTTTCTGCGTGCAATAGCTTGATTAAAGTTGTTTTTTTTTTTTGTAAATTAAGTTGTATCATAAGTTATCAAACAACGCAAAAAATGGCAAAAGAATTAATAATGAAATTAATGAAGGGAAGGATCATTTGAATCACATACAAAAAAAATTTATTGTTCATATCTGCATCTGTATCTTTAAAAAAAAAACATTTAAAACTATATTTTTTTAATCTCAATTTCCAGGTTTTTGTAGCCAAATTGTCAAATTCAAGGTATTACGTCAACACTGATTCACTTATAATTTAATATAAATAATATTTCAAAGTATAGCAGCTGCAAGAATTAAAATATAAAATATATTATAATCATAACCATAACTGTGAGTATAACAAAACATAAATCTAAAGTTTTTTTGCCACTCTTCAAAGCAAAAAAGTTTTGAATGAGTGCAAAAAACTAGCCTGATAACTTAGATTTAAATTTTAGAACAAAAAAAGCAATTCAAGCTAAATACTAAAAAAATGTCTAAATTAGCCTGAAATTTGAAAAGTACTCAATGACTGACTTAGTCCAATATTGTGGCAAAATTAAGTTGCTTAATTGCTTGAATTTGAACTATTTTGATTAATAACTTTTAAATTTATTAAATTTACCATCACTAAATATAATATACCTTAAATACGTAGTTACAAAAAATGGCATATATGTATATTAGGGTTCGAAAGCAAAGAAATAAATTCGACCTACCAAAAACTTTTGTTTGAGAATGAAACTGTATACCTATCAATTTACATAACAAATAAATTTTTATTTCTGCATATATACTGTTTTAAAAGTGTTTGTAAACACTAAGATTTTCAAGTAGAAAAAAAATTTATATATATGTTTAAACTTCACTTAATCTATTTTAAGTATTTAAAATAAATGGTTTAAAAAATGGTTCTAAACATCTGTGTACATTGGTGTGTATAGTAATTAATTTAAATTGCACATAATCCTTCTAAAATATAATATGTTTTAAGTGGAAAATAAAATAAACCTATTTATTATTATGCTATTATAAATGTTTTTTGCACACTTAGATATAAATTACTGTGATAAAACATTTATAAAAGAATTTAGGTACTAATAACATGTTTAAAAAAATACCTAAACTTTAATAAATTCAAATGCTAATCTGTCTTTTTAACAATTTCAAGTCAAAGCAATATAGTCTTTTAGTTGTTTTAAAATGTTATTCAGGGACTTAAAACGATATTTATTAATCAATCTAAACCAAATTCCCGAAAAAATATTCACCAAAATTTATTTTTGCTCAGCGGGCCACATTTAGTAGCTCGCGGGCCGCAGAAATTTCTCTCGCGGGCCGCATTCCATTCAAAAAACTAACGTGCTCGCGGGCCGCAGATTTACCCTTCGCGGGCCGCATTTGGCCCGCGGGCCGCAGTTTGCCGACCCCTGTTCTAGATGAACGAGATACACAGGTTCTAGATTCTAGAAGATAAGAAAAAAAGACCAGTTTGAGTGTAGTAAAGTTGCTTAGTATTTTTTTGATTTATAGGAAAACTCAGACTTAAATTTAAGGGACAAAAGCGCTAATACAAGTTATACTATATAAGTAAGTGCATAAATTTTAAAGGTATTTGAAAGTTTTAACAAAAACACTAAAAAAATTTTTACTTTAATTTCTGAAATTAATTAAAATTCAACATTTGTTTTAACTTTGTAAAAAACGTGAATACTTATTATAATATATTGTTATGACCTTAGTTTTAAACTTGAATATGCTCTCATAACAAATAAACACTGTTTAACTAATCTTAAATTGTTTATTTTATAAATAAGTTTCTCCTAATTGCTTGAACGTTTTGCTATTTTGATGATTAACTATGAATTAATTTGTTAATAAAGTTAATAATAAAATATAATGTATTTGCCTTATGTATTCTCAACAGTAGGAGTTTTTAATTCTCTTGGTTTTGGCGGGTAATGCGAGTATTTGAATCTATCCTGGTAGTTACTGTTTGGAATTATTGTATACTCTGCTACAATTGGTTTATATTACATACAAAATTATTACCAACACTATCTTGTACAATAACACTTGCGCATTTTTACTTTGAATTATTTCATAAAGTTTAAACAATACAAATGACTATCTTCACTGAAGTACAAGATGACGTCCAAAAACAAAGAGTTCCGAATACTGAATAGAACTTTGTTTGTTTTAATCTTAAATGCCATGTTTGAGTAATTGTTTGGCGACAAACTACCTTACTTAGTACTTTTAGAACTTAGATAGCATGAGTTCTTAACAATTTCACTAAAGATTAACAGTTCCAAATAACCTATATACGCTGGTTTTTTATCACAATTTACACTGTTTATAAAACAATGTATACTTTTTTTGATTGCTAAAGTGTCTAAAGCGAATTTAGTAAAAATGAAAGGTTGTTTGCTAAGACTAAAAAGCTTTAATTATGGTTAGTCAAAAGGAGTGACTTACCAAAATATTTATATGTATGTTAACTTTATTGGTAACAGTTTTTGAATTAATAATTATCTTGGAATGGAATTCATCTTTCATATGCTATTAGATTGTTTAATTTTGAATGTTGAGTTTAACAAAATGAGCTAAACCAGTAAAGCGTGAAAATACTAAAGTATTGTACTGTAAACAGGAGTGTGATTTGTAGTGATATAGAATTTTTATTGAGATATTGTTAAAAATTGTGATTAGACCTTATTCAAAAATGCATGTGATTTTTTGTATGTTTATTATTTATTTATCAAGAGTTTTTGCTTAACAAAACTTATTTGCTTTAGTATTCTTCAAATATTTTATAGTTAACATTGTTTAAAGCTTTTAAGTATTTAAAGTTTAAACTTAAATTGTTATTAAGTTTTATTTATTTCAAGTTATTTGTAAAGTAACTTATATTTCTAAATAGTTTTGTTATAATAGTGTTCTGTGGTTATTTTATACAATAGATTCATTGTTCAAACTGTTCTGTCTCATTTATGTAAAATAGTCTTACATAGAATCTAGTATTTATAAGATAGTAGTTAAATAAAGTAGGATATAAAAATTATGAGTAGTACCAACAAATTAAAGTATCTACATCCATACCTTATAATCTGCTAAAAGGTTTCTAAATATTATTTAAAAAACTAACGTTATTTTCCATAATTATTAACAGCCAATGATTTCAACAAAGAAAACCGTGAGTTAATCAAAACTTTTTAACTAATAAAACTACTTGGCCATATAAAATAACTTAGCCTATGATATCATTATAGATTTACTTTAATTTTTAAATGTTTAAATCTATTAACTATTTTTTAAGTTTACGACATTTATGAAAACCCAGAAAATAACTGAATTTATTGTTAAAGCTGCCCCAAATTTCTGCTTAATTAATGTTTGTTTATTCATACTTAAAATTTTAAGTAAAAATATTTTATAGTTAGGTTTTAGTTAAATCATTCTTTTATAACATTATTAATTAACAGAGACTATTTATTTGTTTTTGACAACTATAAAAACACTTTATGCATTTATTTGAACTTTGTTAAAAAAATGTTAACTACAGGGTTGCCAAAAACCTTGAATCCTGAATAATTTAAAAAACCCTGGAATTTGAGAAATTTTGAAAAAAACTGAAATTTTGAACAAAAACTACTAAAAAATCTGGAAAATCTAAATTTTTAAATAATTTTTACATGTTAAGTAGTAAAACTTTAATTTGACACGAAAATTCTGGCATATATATAGATGAAAAATATTGATTAGAAATCACGTTTAAATAGCTATACAGTATATTTTTAGTTTTATCATACTATTTAGCACAATTTTTTAACTTAAAGATAGCTTTAAACTAAAAGTAGACCCAAAAACGTGTATCTCTTAAAATCCAGATAGAAATTCAAAAAAACCTAAAAGAAATTTCTCAAAAAAAAGTTGGCAATCCTTACTAATTTAAATATTTTTTATAATATAATGAGTGTCATTTTTTTTTAAATACAGAGCCTTTTCAGAAGACAAGTTTTTTGTTTAACCTAGTTATAAGACGTTATATTAAATTATCAAAAAAAAGTTTTTTTTTTGTTAAAAAATAAATTAAGGTTTTAAGCATCTAGAATTAAGACTAAAATGAACTTCTCAAGTTTCAATTGATTTTTTTAGTAACAGCCTATTAGGTTTTAGTATTAGCCTATAACTCATTAAAGTAGACAAATGTATATATCAACTTAAATGTTTAACTTACCTTAAAAGTTAAACTATTTAATAAAAAGAAAACTTTTGCGTTTGCTCAAAACCAGGAAAATGGTATTATTTATGCATTTAAAATTTAGACTATTATTAACCTTTCAAAAATTATTTGAATTTATTTAGTAACAACCTATAAAGTTTTCAATTTAATATGAAAACCATTTAAGTAAGTAGTCAAGTTTACTTGTTTAACCTAATTAATAAGATTATCTCAGTTTACTGAACTCTTTTGCTATTAGAAAAGTTTTGAATCAGCTAGAAATTAAAAATAATAAATAATATTTTTTGTTTAGATCAGGGTTTCTCAATGTGGGTCTATACATAAATTTAGGGGGCTAATTATTTTACAGAAAAAACAGTTAAGGGGTCAAAGGGGTGGGGGGCATTAGTAGTAAAGGGGCAACACGGGGGCTATGAAGCCATAGTTTGAAATTTACACTAGATATTCTGGATTTGATGGTGAAGAGCAAAATATAAAAAAAAGGTCTCAGGTGTTATTTAAGGGTAGTTTTGAAAGTTATACTTAAATCTGAATGTATGGTTAAGAGCAAAAAGAAAAGGTTTTAAATTTATTTAAGGATAGTATTTTTTAATTCTTGTCTGAGGGAACCACAGCTTTTCAATTTCTTTTAAGGGGGCCTAATGAAAAAAAAATTGAAACCCTGATCGAGATATTAAATTTTTATTAACCTCTTAAGTTTAAATTGTTTGATTTTTTCTTTGTACACAAGGTCGTTGTACCAAACATTTAAGCGCTTTATTCTCGTTAGGTAAACAATAATAGAAATCTAGAATATTTTAATTTATCTCAACTTTATGCATTTGTTATTGTTACTAAGTTGAGAACAGCATTTCTTAAAATAGTAGTTATAAAAAGTTTGACAGTTTTAAATTAATATTTCTTGTGAATTATAACAACATGCACTCTCATTTTACAATACACTTATATGTTTTCAGTTTTATAAATTGTAAAAAAAGAAAAGAGAAGTCATGTCAGCAAAAGACATTCAGAAAAATAAAAAGGGAAATTTTAAAGATATTCACCAAATGAAACTGAAAAGAAAAGATGTTTGTGAGGTTTCCAAGAATTATAGCTATGTGACTAGATGTGCCGAGAATGCTGCAAAAAGCTATGATGAGAACAAATTTATGAAGTTAATTAACTATGCTCACGCAGGTATGTGGCCTTTATTAATCATTAACAGAATTAATTGTAGTAACTTAAGTACTATAACGACAAACTTAATTTTTTTTCTTTTTTATTCTGGTACAGCAATATTTTATTGACGAAAGTCAACTCAGTTTACTCAATAAAACTATTTACTACTTCTACACAAGGGCGTGTCTAGACTAACTTAAAGAGAGGGAAAAGATGTTTTACTTGTTAAATAATAAAAAAAAATTGTAGGAGCTTTTTATTGAGTCTTAAGAAAACTCAGTAAGTGCTTACTATCATATTTTACCATTTGTTTATTATAGTATTAATAAAAGGGGTGCACGACTAACAAAAATCGAACAATTCAAATTCCAAAACTCATGTATATAATAAACTAAGACGCCATAACTCAATAGTTATGTATGTTTGAAAAAGATGCATGTTTTATTTAAGGTCTTCTTAATATCTTAGAGCAATTTTTTTTTTCTGCAAAATTTTAAATATTTTTTGAGATATTGTTAAAATAAGTTTTGAAATCAAGTAAATTTTAAATATTTCTAAGATTATTTGAAGTTTGCAAAAATAAAAAAATATGAGTTTTTTTTATATTACTAAATCAAAATGAAAATTATTTTATAAATACTTTAGTTTTAGTATTTTTTGCTAATTTTAACATTTGAATTAGTTTTTCGTCTTGGTTTAATTTGTTCTATTTAAATGTAAGGCTAGAAAAAGTGTTTTTTAATTTTCTTCAACTAACACAGACACAATAATATTTTACTTATTCTGTTAAAAGTTAGTATTTGATGAAAAATAAATTAAAAGTGTAATAAATTATTATTAATAAACTTATATTTGCAAAAATAAAAAGTTATTTCTATAGTGTCTGTTCAATTTTTATATAAATTAGATTTTTAACTTCTCTTACACTTAAAAAGTTTATATTAATGATTATTTTTGGTTATTAATAACAAAGTTCAACTAAAACTATAAAAAAAAAGATAGTTAAAGCATTTACTTTAGTAATAAAATAGAAGTCACTATTATTCAAAGTAGACATAAAGAACAAAAAACAGTTTTAAATCGAATAAAATTTCAAGCAAAATTTTTAAATGAACTTTAATGTCATGATCTAGTAGATTTACTTAAAAAATAGTGAAGTGAATTATAATTGGTATTACTTCGAACTATGTATTTTTGTTATTAACTTTTACTTATACTCTAAATTATATGAAATGTACTAAAATATTTACGTCTATTTGTTATGAACTTGTTATGATATTTTTTCAGATTTGAAAATTTGATTTTTTATTGATTATAATAACAAATTAATACATCTAAAAACAACAGAATAGCTTTTAAAGTCTTCTTAAGCTAGATATATGTTGAATGATTTAAAAATCACAAAAAAATGAAAGATTTTCAGTCAGAAATTTATTTTAAAATTTTAATAATTTTTTATTAAATGAAATTTCAAAAATAAAGTAAGATTAAAGAAATTATACTTATAGCAAATGAAAAATATTATTAATAACAAAGTTAGTTTTTAGTTAGAAATTTAAAAATAATACAACTTAATACATCTATACTACCAATAGATTTTTGCTGTTTTGAAATCTTGTTGTTAAATTCTTTTTAGAAACTAAATACTTTTATCATTTTTACAAGTCTAAACTTAAAGAAAATTATTATAACCTGATATTATATTTTATTTTAAAACTAATTTTATTTTATTTTCAGCAAACATTGAGCTAGATGGCCATGAGTTATGTTCTGTCTTAAAACTTAACAAAACTTTTCTACATAAAAACGTGGAGAACAAATTATGTCAGTTTGTTGAAAAAAGACTAAAGCTAGAAAACGTTGTAACTTATCACCAGTTAACGAAAGCTTTCAATTTGTTGGGCGTCCACGAAGCAACACTGAGATACATCGAACGCTGTTTCACAATGGTCGTAGAAGATGGCAGTTTTTTAGAATTAGACATCGGTCCTGTTTCAAAAATACTCCAAAGTTCCGAGTTGCTGATCACATCTGAAGTTGAAGTTTGTCGTGCTGCTTTCAGATGGTTGAGCCACGATATTGACGAACGGGGCGAGTTTGCGAAAAGCTTGCTGCTAAAAGTGCGGCTCGCCTTGCTGTCAGATGACGCTTTAACTTATCTCACAACTGAAACGTCATCACTCTCTAAGCTGCATGAGTGCACTGAAATACTAAATAATGTCCTGGAAGGCAAAAATGTAGAAAGTAAATCGGCCCAAGTGAGTAGATATTGTAGCCAGAACGAATTTGTAATACTTAACTTTGGGGGTGTACGTTCTCTGCCTGTAGAAGATATTAAGTATCTAGATGCTAGTAGTTTAAAAATTGTGAGAAATGTTCGTAGCACACTCAAAGATCGAAGGTCATTTTCGACAGCTTGTTTAAGAGGTGAAATTTACATTTTTGGTGGTTTTAATTCTGATAACGATTATATAATGTCAGTAGACAAATATTCACCTCGCACTAATGCGTGGAGTAAAATAACTGATATGTTTGACAGCCGTTATGGATTTTGTGCGTGTTCATTTATGCATGAGCTGTTTGTTATCGGGGGCGCAACACACGTGAAACATGCATTTAATTCATGTTTTCAACTCAACGAAAGAGATCGCAGATGGAAAGAAGTTGCCGTAATGAACCAGGAAAGATCATATTTCCCTTGTGCCAATTTCAAAGGAAGAGTCGTAGTTTCTGGTGGAAGGGATGCTGATTTAGAAGACTTAAACACCACTGAGTCTTATGATGTGTTTGGAAACACTTGGACACAAATGCCAGACATGTTGTCGCGTAAATCAGGCCACAGTTTAGTTGTCGTACATAACAAGCTGTTTGCAGTTGGGGGGAACGGTGGAAACTGTTGTGAAGTTTTGGACGATGTTTGCAATAAGTTTGTTGCCGTCAAATCACCGATGTATCCCGGATCGGTTAAAGCTGTTGCAGTTGGCGATAAATTTTTTGTGTTTAAAACTTATTGGTCATCTTTAGTATACGAATATGATGTTCAAAAAGAAAAATGGTTTGATAAGTCGTGTGAAGCGGTGAAAAATGCGAACTATTATTGCTGCGTTACACTACCAAAGTTTTAGATAATTTAAACTTGAAAGAAATAAAACTTAACATTATTAAAAGTATACAAAGCATTGAAACTGAAAAATCTAAACAGTAGATATCTTTAACGTAAATAAAGTAAAAAATATATTTGTAAGATTTATAAAAACTATATTATCCTGGAAAAGACGTCAAAAGGTATCCGTGGTGTGCGACTCAATAACTGAACAATTTTTTCGTGCACCAGGTCCTAAGAATAAACATTTCATTTTGAGCATTTTTATAATGTCGCTTCATAATCATTTGTAAAGAAAATCTTATAATTAGAAATGTTTATACTTTTTTATACTTCTAGTCTTCAAAAAAACAAAGAAAGGAAAATTTGTTAATATTAACTTTAAAGCGAAATGATTAGTTTTATTTGCCTGAATATAAATATCAGGCTGATTTATCATCTCATCACTTTAAAATAATTGTTTACTCAAGCTTCTCTGCAACAACTTATTTTTATTATCATAGTCACGCTCGTTTCTTATTAAAAACAAAATCAATGAGTTAAACCATTTCAAGCTATTTATAACTTATAATAAAACTAAAAGCACTTAATTTTATAAAATGTCAAAGAACGGTTCAAGTTACATACCTAGTAATTACTTTTATTTTACTTGATTGAAAATGTAACTAATTCTTAAATTTTTAGATTCAAACCAACAAAGAACAAAAAAAAAAGACACTCCGAGGCGTTTTGTATTTCTAACTTGGATGTATCTTTTTTTTATAATTTGTTTAAATTTTAACTAGTTTGTTATAAAAGTAGGCCTGCTACATAAGTCAGCTATTTGTGTTGTGGTCGAAAAAATTTTCATCCACAAAATACACATAACTAAAAAGGTTGACTAACACATTGAAACGACAAGTTTAAAATAATAAGTACGAAGATAAACAAAAAATATATATGCAGTAAATTTTATATACTTCTAATCTATTTGTCTTCACAGAGTTATTTGCTCTTTTTTTTTTACTATCTCTCTTTTTAAATCAATCGTTTATAGAATGACTAGTTTAATGAAACAAAGAAAAGTATACTATATTGCTATTTTAATTTATTAAGTTACCAAAGTTAAAACTATCGTTATTCGCAATCACCTCTGACAAAATATTTGGTTAGTTTTAAGTAAGTTTTAAAGATGCATAAAACAGTAACAAGATGAGCTTAATAAAAAAGTTAAAGTTTAAGTTAAAAATAAGTTGTAAAACTGCAAAAGTTTTAACGAAATTAAGGCTTCTTACAAACTTTAAAATACTATCCAATATAAAAAAAATAATAAAAAGCTTTCACAAATTACATTTTGTTAACTGTAATGTATTTTGTTTCAAACTTCCACTTTGAAATTTCTTAAAAAACTTTTGAGTTATTATTATTTTAAATTTTTTTTAAATAAGTAATTTAATTTTTTCGGTTTAAAGGGTAAGTTTAAAAACCTTTAATAAACACACAAAATTTGAAAATATGAAGTGTTGTACTTACTAGAATGTACAATTTTTTTGCTAAAGTATATGTTTCAAAGACTGATTTACTTTTAATTTTCTTTTAGTAGCCTTTAACTGCAGTTAAAATTTCGAAAATCAAATTACATTTTGTAAAAATTCCCCAAAAAATAAATAAATAAAGATCTCTAACATGGGGATTATTATGTCGGCCATTTACAATGAACAGTCTAGTTAATATTAATCTACTTGTAAACTTACCTAAATAACAATTCTTACAATAAACCAAGTTACTAAATGCTGATTTTAAAGAATACTTAGAGCTACTCCTTATGAAACTAGGCATGACATGAATGAACATGTTGTATTAAAGAACAATTGCAAACACCAACAAATATATAAAGAATATCATATTTTATAAATACTTTAAATGCAGTCAAAACTCTTACAAAAGATTTAATCTAAGCTAACAGGAATATAATTTAAGAATGTTTAAAGAAAATCAAGATTTAACTACTTAAAAATGTTAACAAAAAGTACTTATAAAAGTATCATTACTGAAAAAATACTTTGTACAACACACAAAAAGAAAATGTCTATTCTAGAATATCATGTTTACTGCAGCAGGCTGTGGCTAGAATGCCCCCACCACTTTTTAGGGCTGTTTTAATAGCAGTGTTCTTAAATTTACAATAATACATCAGGAATTTATTATGTGCTCCTTTTCTTAACTTACCTAAAATTTCATCAGTATTTTCATACGTTTCTTTCTGGAATTTCCCCTTGAACACAAAAAAGCTTCAAATACAAGTTGATGTACCATTACAATATCAAGGTTCTAGATATTGATGAGTATTTTGAAAAAAATATCCAAATTTATAAATATTATGAATATTTTTTTATTGCAAATTTAAAAAGAGACTTAAAAATTTGTAATTATCACATGAATATAAACATTTGTGAGTATAAACTATTATGATTTTTAATATATCTTTCTTACAGTTTAAACTCAAATATAAATTTAACACTTAAAAGGTGAACTTGTTCCAAACAGAAAGTATCTCATGTTATTTTTAAATATCTCTTAAAAAACAACTCTTTCTTATTAATTTTAAACTTTGATTATATTTTTTGAAAGTTGACATACAAAGTGCTACTTTAAAATTATTTCAAACAGTTTTCGACCTACCACAGAAATATAAAGAGATAGCTGGAAAAATTTAATTTATAAAGAGCCACAGAAAGGAATAGTATAAAGTTTTTAAAACACATGAAACTATAGATTTTCACTTTCTCTCTTAGTGGTTAGGGTCTTTTAATATTAAAACTTTTATATATAAATTCTTAGTCAATAGTATAATTAAGGGGTCAGTAGGGCAAAGGAAAACTTTTATTGTGCTTAAAAAATGTAAATTTTACTATTTTTTGAAAAAAAAATTAAGCAATATTTAATCTTTTAAGAATAATAAACAGTTTTTTTGAAGCCTGAGCACATTGTTGTCTGTCAAAACAGCTGTTGTTTGCATTTCCATCTTATGTAAGGATAACACTAAAGTTTTAATGATTTTTTTGAAAAAAAAAGTAAATTAATGAGATAAAATTTTGAATGCTTGCCATGGGTCCAAGCTTGCTTAACCCTGATATATATGGGTTACATGACTATTCAAATTTGGACAACTCAAATTCCGACAATTCAAATTCTTAAAAAAATATTAAAAGGACTATATCTCAATAAGTAATATAAATTTGAAAAAAATAAAAAATACATATGTAGATCTTAATAGTATCTGAAGCCACTATTTTTCTGTTTTTCAAAATCTAAAATACTTTTCAAGATATTTAAAATTACTAAAAATAACTATGTTTTTTACTTTATATAAACCATATCTCAAAAAATATTTAATGTTTTGCAAAAATAAAAAAATGGCCTGTAGATATTAATATGATTTACATATGCATTTTTTATTTAAGTCAAACACACATTACTTTTTTATTTTTAGTTGTTTTAATCTTTTTTTAAGAATTTGAATTGTCGGAATTTGAATTGTCCGAATTTGAATAGTCGTGCACCCATATATATGTTATTTATCTTAAATGATTTTTGACTCTCATACAATTTAAAAACCTTGACAAGTTTTTTAGTCCAAGAGCTTAATTTTTATGTAATAAGTTTTAAAAACACTTGTGAGACTATTAAAGTCCTAAAAGAGTCAAGGCAAATTGTTTTAACAAACATTGATTAAACATAAAATTATTAAAAAGTATATTTCTTAATAGTATTTGTTGAAAATTTTCAACATTCTCTACTATATCTATAGACCTGAAATATCTTGAATTTGTATTTTTGGGAAAAATACCACCTGGTTTTAGAACAAAATTTGTTGAAAAACTTTAAGAATTAGAAGATTTTTGTTATCTTAATTTATAAAAGTAAGAAACCCTATATCAAACTATTTGGCCATAGGGGGGTCCAACACTTTTTTTTACAAAATTTAACTTTTGCTTTACATGAAAGCTTTAAAAATAAACTACAAACCAGTTTTTATAGTAGTCAAAAATATCAGTTAACTTTTGAGATATTTTATTTTTTGTAAAAAGTTTCTGATACAAACGTATTGACTGCAAAATTTTGTGGTCAATTTTCTCGGAAATTTTAAAGTTTACTAAAAATCTATCTCCTCCCTATTTTTCAAGCAATGTTCTTCAAATTTTCAGGAAGTGTTCCTTATATTAATAAAAAAAATGTTACTTATAAATTTTTTTAATTAAAAAAAATAAAAAAAATATCAAATAAATTAAAAAATAAAGTTTTTTTTTTCAAAACAAAAACTTTTTACAAAATTTTTTTTTAAGTCCAAAGTAACATTTGTTGTTATTGTATAAAGATTAGACTGAAAGTTTGAAGAAGATTGCTTGAAAAATGTAGGAGGAGATAGATTTTAAATAAAATAGTATTTTTTCGTTGTTTTAGTTTTCCATCCCCATAAAGAACCTCTTATGCGGCCCAACTTTGACTAGACATATCTCAAAAAATAATTTGAATTTTTTAAAACGATAAAAAACATCTTAAAGCTTAAAAAAAAACTCTATAAAATAAGATCAACTTGTAAAAAACATGGCTTACACCCCTATGGCCTTAAATATAATTTTTCAGCATTTTCACTGATACTAAAAGTGGTTATATTTTTAATTTCAGAAAATTAAAAGTTTTTTTTTACCTCAAATGTAATTTTGATTGTACTTAAAAGAGACCAGAAGACTTGTAACTTTAAAATCTAGAAAGAATCCTAAAAACAAACAGTTGCCACCCTGTTGTTTTTAAGTTATTTTTATTTTTGGTTAAAATTGATAAACAAAGTTGAATTATTCTAGTTTTATTGCTACAGCTAATGATAATTAAAGTTGTGTAATCCTAATCATTAAGTTAGCCAGTAACTAGTAAGTAAGATTTATTTGTAAGTAGGTATGATATTTTTGAAGCATTTTTTTAGAATCTAAAGAGAGGCTTATAAATTAGCTATCAGCATTAAAACAATTACCAGTCTATCGATGCCGCAGTATAACTCAAGATATTATGATTTTTTTTTATTTCTGACAGGCTTATGATACCTTTGTGAATTTATAAAAGACTTAAGAGAATTTCAATATTTTTAGAAACATCAGGACAAATTATTTTTTGTAGATCTTGACTGAGATTTAGTTGATCTAGTTCTAATGTTTTGTTATTTTATAAAACCAAGTATGTTCAAGAACTTGGATTTTATTGGTTTTAGAATATTTATTTAAAAGTTTTTTAGCCTGCAGCTTTTTTCACCAGACTTTGTTCTCCTTGCTTTCTTGAAGGCGAGTTGAAAACACTTCAAAACACTCTCCTTTCCCTTGGTTATCCAGGTAACTTAGTTTCAAAAGTTATAACAAGAGCTAGAAGTTCAACAGCTTTAAAAATGATTGGCCCTCAGAAGTGTCCAGTATACTTAAAACTTCATTACCTTGGAAATATTTCTGAGAGGTTTTCAAAGAAAATTTCAGAGGAAATAAACCAAGTTTTCATCTCTGTTCATTTAAGAACAGTTTTGTATACTGATCGACCTCTAAGTGGAATTTACAAAGATGTTTCTCCCACCCATGAAAAAAGTAACATCATCTATAAATTTAGTTGTCACTGTGGTAGTGACTACGTGGGAAAAACATCTCAAAGGTTTCATGTAAGAATCGATCAACATGTTCCAAAAGTCTTGAAAAAGTGGTTTGATGGCCCTTCTGAGAAACCAACAAAAAAATACTTCTAGGCGATTGGGCAACATTTGTTGGACAGTCCTGAGTGTTTTAAAAATTAAAAATTTACAATTTTTCAGTCTTAGTGAGAGCAGAGAACTCTTTTCAATTGCATATTTTGGAAGCCTTATGTATTCAATCTTTAAGGCCCAATTCATGTAAGCAGAAAAAGTTTGTTTACCAAACTAGACTTTTTAAATCCTTATATTAGTAATTTTTAAGTAATTAGTTTCTTGTTAAATTTTATTTTTAACTATAGTTTTAATTTTTATCACTTGTTTATTTAGACTGTTTTAATTCTAACGAGTTTATTAGTATACCAATTTTTTTTTAGCATAAGCACTTATTTAATTTTTAACATTTGATTATTACATCATTTTATGTTTTAAAACTTTAAATTTCAGTATGATTTTATTTCAATTTGTATTCATTCCAATTCAGTAAGAAACTATTTCTGATGAGCCTTACTACGAAAGTACCAAAATAGATTTAAAGAAAATGCAATGTATTCTGTTATATAACTTAATTTTTACAGGTAAGTAAGTTTACCTAAAAAGTTTTGTTTTACAACAATTTTTTTAATTAAAATAACTAACAAGTTACACTTTTTAATTTTGCAAAGAGCACCATTTTACAGACAAAATTTGCATACTTAGAGTAATTATGATGTCATAACACATCAAAAGCAGTTAATATGTCTTTAAATCTATGTGAATAAATATAGGCTTTTGTTTAAGATATAAATTATAAGTCTAGGACATGTATAAGTGATTTTATTACTGTTTTAGTCAAAAAATATGTAAATTTTGGGGTTAAAATTAGTTTTTTAGGCGGCATACTTTTTTTTAGCAATTTTGTTTTTTGTTTTTAGATTCTTAATGAAGCAAAAACACCAAATCATATGGACTCATATGAAGTTTACAATATGACCAAAAAATGTGCTGTACTCCCTACTTATTATATATAAACTTAACCATCATGGTTACATTAAATTATCCACCAACTTGAAAAAAATCACAATTGATTTTAACTTTAAATGTTAAATCTTTAAAAGCGGTATTTCTCGTTATTTTAGTAAACATCAAATTTAGAGGCATATATATATGGCTTTTCTTTTTTTTTATCTAAAAGAAAATAGTTTTGAGCAAATTTTTTTTAAAGAATTTAAAAAACCCAGGATGACTCATGACAGTTTAAGATTCATCAGAATAGGTTTTTGACTCAAAGATTGACAACCCTGTTAAGATGTTGGTTAATAGTTTAAAGTAAGGTTAATAAAAACTTGAAGGGTTGCCACACTTTCTGGATATTTTGAAATTTGTTGTTTAAACTCAGGTTGACTAGAACAGTTTTGTTTAAAAAAAACTCAGAAAGTATTTAAAATTTCTGACAATCTCAGGCCAGTTTTTATCTAGATGCTATTTATTTGGTTAGTTTCAGTATCTTGCTATTTTTAACCAATTTCAACAAAATGGTTGATCATACACTATCTCACAGCATACAAAAGTCCAGGCTTCTGCTCTGCAGACGCCGATGTGTTTGTTAACCAATGTTGTTGATGGTTTTGATTTTTCATGATTTAAAAGTTTTTTAAACCTCCTGAAGGATTTGAAAAAACTCTGGATGACTAAGGATAGTTTAAGGTCACTCAAGATAGTTTTGTTGACTTGAAGAGTGGAAACCCTGAACTCGGCTAAGGAAAATATCCTCTTTATGATTAACTTTAAAATTGAACTAGTAAAGATCACCTGGTTTTAGAACAAAATTTATAAAATAAGTATATCTCATTTTGAATTCATATTGTTTAATTTAAGGCCATAGAATTCCTAGTTGTTTTTTACTAAAATTAAATATGACTTTTATTTGAAGGCTAAATGTATGCTATATAAGATACATTTTAAAGAATAACAAAGTCAATTAACTTTTGAGATATAACTAGTCTTGTAAAAAGTTTCTGATATGGAATAAAAACTTCTCATTGCCAATATTCTCAGAATTTTGAAAACTTAATAAAAGTATATCATTGTTTTAATTTTAAAGCTGATGACTTGTCAAATTATTAAAATTAGATTTTTAATATCCTAAGCAACTTATAAATTGAAAAAAAATTAATCAAATTAGTTTTTTGTAATTTTTTGACTAAAAAAACTTGTTTGTTTATTATAAATGGCTAAAATTGATGAAAACAAGCGTAGATTATAATCTTACAATAAGCTATCAATATATTGAACATTGAGCTGTGAACAATTTGGCTGCGTTAATTTTCCAGACTTTACCCATAAACTGTTGCTTTAGTGCTTATGTACTTAAATCACTGCAGTGATTTCCACAACTCTGCCTACCTGATGAGTCCTGATAAGGACAAAAGCTAGTTATAGATTTTCTTGGACGCTGTTGCTGTTGGTCGTCTGGTGAAGTTCATTACTTATAATAGATATAATTTACACAATAATCCCTTTTAGTTCTTTGATAACTGACTTTAACTATGATATAATGTAAACTTTTAAATCAAATTCTTGTAAAAGTATTAAAAAGTCAAAATAACTTAAAATGAAAAGTTGTTGACAGCTAAGTAAAAATATAATGTAATTTTTAGATGATTAATAGTATAAGAAGCATTAAAGTTATATTTTGCCTTCTTCTTGTAAGTATTTTGATTAGTGGAAGTCTTCAATATAAGGTTAGTGTTCATAATTAGTTCTTTACCATTGTAATTTTTTGCATTTTTTTAATCATTATTACTAAGTTTTTAAACAACTAAAAACAGTTTGATTTATAAATATCAAATTAAGTTCAAATTGGTTGTAATTTACTGGTACTTGGTTGGTACCAGGGTTGCCACACACTCAGGATAACTCAAAACGTTTTGAATTTTATTTTAAAATTCAGGATAGTTTTTTTTTCATGAAAAACTCCTGAAAGTTATCGGTTTTTTAAATAATCTCAAGACATATTTTTTATATATTTTGAATGAGATTTAGTTATAATATTTCTTTATTTTCTAACCAATTTTGCTGAAAAACTTGATTTTTAATTATTTTAAATAGTTAAAACATCATTTTTAATGACTTGAAAAAAATCAGAATGACTCAGGACTGGTTAAGGTCACATAGATTAGTTTTTTGACTTAAAGGTTGGTTATCCTAATCTCAGTCTCTTTTTTTCTATAGATCTTATATGAAATATAGTTGTTGTAGTTTAAAAATTTTAGTATTTTAAAACATTTTTTTTTTCAAAAGCTTACTTTTTTACTAACTTTAATATGTTTTGTAAACCGTTTTTTAATTACTACAGTTTATTTTTATAGAATTTAAAAATCAGGATATATTTTAGTCACTTGGATAGTTTTTCAACTAAAAGAGTGGCAACCCTGTTATAATGTTTATAGCTCAATTTACTTAATTAGTTTTTTACCAAAGAAAAATTAAAACACAGCTATATTTTATCAGGAGTTTGAAGACAATAAAAGTATTGAAGTCAAAAAAGGTGAGTAAATATTCTTTTTTTGTTTAAATTTTATTATTGCACCAAATTATGGACAATGATCGTAAACTGTATCTAAATATGACTTGATAACAGAAAGGTTCTTTTGTACACCTGGTCTTTGAACAAAATATTTTGAGCATTTTTTTCTTGTTCAATAAACAATAATAATACAATGTAATTAATAAGATTTTTTTAAGAAATGAATTTAGTTTTGTATGGCATGACTGATTGTAAGTTATAGTAGTTAGTTTATACTTAAAAAACTATTTAGTTTTATAAACTACATAAAAAGTATTCATACTGTCATGAAATATTTATAAAAGAAGATTTTTTTTCAGTAAATTATGTTTTAACTGTGTGTCTGTGCACTTTTAATAAAAAAGTTAACAACATTTTTTTGTTTTTCATTATAAATTTTTTTTTTCTCATACTTTTTAATGCAATTTTTTATGTTTTTTTTTCAGTTTCATATAGAAAGCAATTATATTTCAGGTCTTTAGTTGTCTAAATTTTGATTATTAAATGCATTAATAACTTTAAGCTAAGCAAAAATTTAAATACTTTTATTTAAACCTTTAGTATATAGTAAACCAAAAAAAAAATGGTAAAAGCTAAAATAAAGAAAGTATTTGTTGTATATTACAGGGTAGCCACTTTACCTTGAAAAACCTGGAATTTTAACAATTTTCACATGTTCAGTTGTAAAATTTTGATTTGACTCAAAAAATCTATAATATACATAAATAAAAATTTTCATAATCAAATTTATTTTTATCAAAAACATATTTAAAGTAGCTTTACAGTATCTTTTCAATGTTTTTATACTATTTAACATAGGTTTCTTACCTTAAACTTAACTTTAAACTAAAAATAAACCCAAAAATGTGTACTTTTAAAACCTTGGAAGAAATTTGGAAAACCTTGAAAAATTTTTGTAAAAACGAGTGGTAACCCTGATATTAGTCTGGAGGCAGTAAAAGCAACTGATAATATAAGTATTTTATTTAGTATTTTAACTTTTAACAATTTAAACATAAAATTAAAGTTAGTTAATTTAGTTCCGTCTTAAGATGTACAACACACAATATTTTCTGCTCTTTTGTTTTTAGAAACGTTGATTTAATACGTTTTTATAATGAAACTTCTTGTTTTTTGATGCTGTTTTTAAGATGGGAGTACTTTTAAAAAATGAGTTTGAAATTTTATTTGTTTTTCTAAGAACAATAATTGTACACTTATGCTTATTATTTTTTATAAAAAATCTTAATAGTTTGAATTCCTTTGATGTAAAGATTGTTTTGCTATAAAAGTTGTGATTTACTTGAAATGTTTATAAAATTTTTATCTGGTATTTCTATGAACTTAAAAATAATTTTGCAACTTGAAGAGTTAAAAACAAATGTTTCTTGTTATAGCAACCACTTAATCATTCATGTATTGTATAACTGTTGTTAAAACAGATATGAAAAATAGTTTTTTTTAATATTAGAAAAACTAATCCAGGATGATAAAGTTTAGCGGGACAAATATTTTCACTGTATTTTCTTTAAAGAATATTAACTATTTTTTAAAATAAATACTTTTTTTTTAAATTTTAGAAGATGACGATTGTTATCTTTACAAATGTATTTTGTTACAAACTGTTTTTCTACAACCAAGTTTGAAATAAACGAGCACAAAGTGCATTTCAGAGCTAAAAGATGAATCGAAACTTTACTTGAAAGTTGCGGACGACCCAGGAGATCCAAGTTCGCCAAACAGGTTGTACAACTTCAGACTGATTGAATCAGGTGTAAGTTGGCTTCTCTATCAAATTAAAATTAATTTTTTAGTAAACTCAAGCCTATTATGCTATTGTACTTTGTAGTTTTGAAATGTTGTGAAGTATTCTGTATTTTCCAATTAATTTTTTTTAAAGTTAGTTACTTCTTTGGCCTAAGACTTGTTAATGCCTCATACTTTTTATATTTTGTTTGTGTATAAAAAAAGTTTACTAAGTAACAAACAAGTAGCGTTACAAACATTATTCATATTTTATGTGTAAATAATGTGAAGCACTATGAACAGTTAACGTTGCTATTGTTCTGTATACATACAAAAAAGATATTCACACATAATTAAAATACTTTAAAACTATAACCAAAAAAAACTCAAACTATACTGACAAAAAAACTGTATTTGATAAAAACATTGAAAAATATAATTTATGCTTAACATTTATTTATATTCAATTGTTTGTCTTTTAAAAATATAAATTGATTAAGTTTTTTTGAAAAAGTTGTCTTTATAAAAAACTTACAGATAGATTTTTTTAATTACATAACTATCTATGATATAACAATTAGTTGAAGCATTTAAAAAACATATGTATTAATTTAAGTGTAAACTAATACAAAAAAATATTAAGGCGGAAGATAATGGCAATGTCAAGTTTAAGACCTTTCCAAATCCTTTTCAAGTTCAAAAACTTCAAAATGATGAAGGATTTGTATTTGAAGTACTCAGTTAGTAATTTTGGTATGTAAATAAAGTTATATACAACAGTAATTTAGAAATAAATTACATATTTGTATATTGTGGTGATTTAAAAAGAATACTCTTCTGTTAATCTTAAAAGGCATAAATAAAACTTTAAAGTTATAAAAAAATATAAAAAGGAGTATTAGCTCTGTTTTAAACTATACTTAACTTAACACCAATATTTTTGTTTTGATTCAAATTTGTAAGTGGTAGCACTTCTTCTTTAGCATTTTTTATCTATTGATAAAGTTATTTATACAAATATACATAACATTTCATCTAACTGAAAATTTTTAACACAAGTTATTATCCTTATCATAATAGCTTTTTGTTTAAATTGTATGAGATTTAAACAGTTGTTACTTTAATATTATTATTGGTAATTATTGCATTAAGTTATATTTGACACAAAAAATTTTTTCAGCAAATTTTGTGTTTCCTTTTAAAAGCTACATTGAAAATATGAAGGAACACGTTAACACTGTTAGTTTAAATTAATTTACTTTTTAAATTTTTATCTGTTATGTTAATTATTATTTTTTTCTTTCAAAAGCTTTTTTTTTGTAAAAACAAATAATACCACAAAAACGCTTATAAAGTAAGACTGTTAGTTGTTTTGTTTTTGCTAAAATTCTTCAATAGTTCTTCAAATCAACTTAGATAAATAAAACAAATTTATGTACAAAACCATCTTAATATGGCTTGATGAACAAGATCAAAAAAATCAGAAGTAAAATATTATAAAGGAAATTATATTTACACCATGTACTCAAACAAAATTAGATTAACTGGAATATTTATTTTTAAAACTTTTATTTTATCTAAAACAAATTTATATATATTTTTAATTAGCTGAAACAGGAAGATGTTGAAAGTTTGGAAGATGATAAGTTTTATAATTTGAATGTTGTTCACAAACTAACAGGAAAAGAAATAAAAAACATATTTTCATATACTGAAAATCGTTACGATTCAGGTGTTAGTAAGTTTATTATTTGATTGTTTTTTTTTTAACCTAAAATTTATATTTTCATAAGTTCATTTTTGATATTTATTAGTTATTGTTTATATAATGAATTTACCATCTAAAGTGTATAAAGATTAATGTTGTTTTTTAATCTATAAACACAAATCGTTTAGTTTAGATTTTTTTTTAATAAATTTCAAATCTCTTTCGAATATTTTCATTGTAACTCTATAAAACAGTATAAAAAGAGGTAAAAGTATTAAAAAACTACAGTCAAATATTTTTTTTGTCCAATATAAAGTCAAACTAAAATAATGTTTCTTTTTTTGAACTGTTATTTATATTAGTTTAAATTACCACAGTCTTGATATCTTGTCAACTACAATTAAACATATACTGTGATTAATATAATTTTTTTAAATATCAGATAGTTTTTATCATCTACCAAGGTTGCCACAAGGTCAGGAAAAGTCAGAAAAAACTAAAAAAATAACAAAAGTCAGGAAAAAATGAGGAATTTTGAAAAAAGTCAAGAAAAGTCAGAAATTTTGATAAAGTTTGAAAAAAAAGTCTGGTTTTGTTCGTTCAAATTTACAAAATTCCTTATTTTCCAAAGCCTTCAAATGGTAAAAAATTGATTAAAAAATCTTCAAGGTCAGACTAAAATTGCAAATTTTTACTAGAAATTTACATAACTTCATTCCCAATGCCTTCATCTGGTAAAAATAATGAGTGAAAAAAGAAAAGAAATGAAGCTCACAAACTGTAGCTAGATTTAGAGAAATGGGAGGGGCAGCAGATGATAACGAGTTGAATAAAATGAGGCGAATGGTTTTAACTGGCAAGAAAATTAAACAGTATGCAGACCAGTCTTCATTAGATGAAGAGGTTGAAGTGTTAATAAAGAAACGGAGAAAATAAATTTTAGTACATATAGTAAAAAAAACTGTGTTTGATTAAGTTCTTTATTGTTTAAAGGTTTTAATTGTAAAAGTTCATAATTATTTTAAGGTTTTAGTTGTATAAGTTCGTTGTTGTTTTAAGGTTTTAATTGTAAAAGTTCCTTATGTGTCTTTTCGTTTACTTAGATAAATTATGTTAGGAAATGCTAAAAATTTGTTTCTTTTTTCAGACAAGTTGTGTTTATAAGTTAGAAAATACAAGTACTTTGTTAATAGAGCTGTTTATTGCAAATACATAAGTCATACACAGATGGTTCAAGTGATGTAATGGAAGTTAGATGATTGAATTCATCAAAAAAACTGTTGTTTTAACCTGTATAAAAATAAGATTGAAAGCTTAATATAGTTTTAAGTGTTTGATTATGTATTTTAAAATAAGTTTAAATTAAGAGTGTGATTTCGAAAAGTCAGGAAAATTTTAGTAAAAGGTCAGGAAATTTTTCTAAGCTTGATCTGTGGCAACCTTGCTACCTAGCCTTGTTTTATTTTAAATTTTTTAATTATTATTATTTTAATTATTAATATTGTTTAAAATAAACAAATATATGAACAGCGTGTTAAAGTAAAAGAATGTTCAACAACTTAAAACTAAAATTTATTTTTGTTATTATTTCAATGAGTAAACCTTCTACTTTAATCTTAAATTTTTAAAACACATTTTAATTATAACAACAGACTATCATTGATGTGCTAATTAAATCGCTCAGTTCAGTATCAATTAAAAATTTTGAAGTGCAAACTGTCAGTTTTGCAGGGAAACTGCAGGTTAGTTTGCAAAACATAAAGTATTAAAAAAAAAATTCCGTTTTAATAAGTAACATTTTTGAAACTGTTATTACAGATAGAAAACTTTAGAGAGTTCAATTATATTTTAAAATAAATTTATATTTAAGTTTTTACTCGATGCTTGTAATTTGTAGAATTTTTTTTTTAATACATGTGCTTTTTGCTTGTTATCAAATTAATAGTGTGATTGTTAGCTATTACGAAAGTTTTTAAGTTTTTTGTGCACTTTTTAAATTGAATGTTACATTGCGTACAAAAACAAAAAAATTATACTTCATGGAATTAATAAAATGAAGTAGTTTTAAACAGCATTTTTTTTAACTTGATTATATCAAAGAATTAACTAAATTTTTTCAATAGATTCAACAACTTATTATTTTCAGAAAGTTTTTCGGATGTTTGATATTAATGAGTGGAAAATAGTGAAAACTTTTTATTCTTTTCTGGTAAGTTGAAAACTATTTCTACAACTCAAACATTAAATTAGATAAATAAATACATTATTAAATGAGTCTAATTATACACCAGACCCAGCTGGATCCGGATCTTTTATTCAACTTTAGATCTGGTTTTGCATTAACCATTTTTATAAATGGCACCGGTTTTCGTAGAGTTATTTATCGTTTTGATGTGAAAATTTTATTGGACTTTTAATGTTTCAATTGCAAAATAGAAACTATTCGTTTTGTAGATTTTTTATTTCAACAACTAATTTAATTAGTTAATTGTAGTTTCTTATTTTCTTAATTATATATAACTCCTGAAACGCAACTTTAGCTTTTCATAGCATATATACTTTCAGAATTTAACCGAGAACTAAAAAATGAAACTGCTTTTAAATTTGTGTATGAAAATCACAACAGTTGAAACTTCAACTATAAACTCTTTTTCCAAACACAGGGTTTTCTTATAATGTTTCAGCTAGCGTTGATGCTTTATTACGTCATAATGAATAAATGGAAGAAATGTTTCAAGGTAATGGCAGTTTGCGCGTTTGTATCATTTCTACTTTACTACTTGTCCTACATAGAAAAAGTAAGTTAATTTTTTAGATTTTAGTTGTTTAAAATATGTGTGCTGTTGTATGATTACATAATCATGTTTAAAAACGATAGCATTTTTATATTTAGTCACATTATTTTTTTTTGTAATATAAATATATCGTGATTATTTTTAAGACAAGTTCATTTTAAATATATTTTATAATTTTATTGCAATTTTAAGTGATTGACTTGTTATTGACAACATTCAAATATTGAAGTCTTACATGAACATAAAGAAAGAGTACATAACAATGTTTAAAATTAGGGCAATATGTATTTCATAATTTTTTTGTAATTTAGATATATCTTGCTGATTTTTAACAAAGCTCATTTGAAATATGCCACAACAAATAATATATTTTAAGTTTTTATTGTACGATTAAATTGTCAAGTAGTTATTTATAACATTCAAATATTGAAGTCTTACATGAAACGCTTGAACGAGAGTCCACCAGACTTCTGCAGTAAAGATTACGTTCAAAGCTACACAGAATACATTATTGACAAAAGCAAGTTCTTATATGGTGGGTCAACACAAAAGTTAGTTTATTTTATGAAGTATGTTTTGTTATTCTTTATAATATAAATTTATTTTTCTTGTAGGTTCTTTGTGTTAGTCTACCCCGCTTGCTAATATAAAAATTGGGTAGGTGTCGAATATATACGAAGGGACACTTTATTTTTACTCTCGTGCAAAACGACCCTTCGTGCATATTTGACCCTTCATGCAAAAGTGTCTTCGTGCATGTTTGACCCGTCCCCATTAAAATAATTGTTAGCTTGACACAAAAAAAAATATCATTATAGTTTTTTGTCAGTTATAATAATTATGTTAATTGAAAATTTATTCTTAAAAAAGTTTTTCTTTCAGTCCTCATGTTTTTTTTTTCAGAAAATCGAAAGTATTTTTATAAATAATTTTATAATGATAACATTCTCTATCACTTGACACTGATCAAGTACTTAGTAGTCAACGGATAATAAATCTTGAAATACAGCTTATGTTTAACAAAAGCATATAATTATAATAAGCTTTATTTGTTTTGTTCTTACTTTTGTATTACATTTTCTTAACAACATATCGCAGAGACTTGTGTGAGCAATTCTCATTGAGATCGAGTCAAGATCCGAAAGGCGATTTCGTGAAAATCTTGATCAGTTACATAATGGATCATTTGTTTCACCCGTTCTTCACAAAATCTGCAATTATTACGTCGGAATCAACTCAAATGTTCTTCAGCAAATTAAGTTTTGTTCATCAAATACTTGCCCCTTTGTTTCTTATTGGTGAGTTTGTATAGAAATTTTTATGATCATTTAACCTAATGTTTTTTTTTACTTCTATGCAACAATAAAAACTGTACTTTTAGCAAGTAATTATCTGGTTGATTTTTACAGGCAAAAGTTTGATTGTGTTTTTATAAAATTTAGTGTTGTTTTTTTACAGATGACTAAGTTTAAAGTCTAAATTTGAATTTAAAACTTTATCATAATAATCTTAAATGGTAAAAACTTTAAGTACATGGTTTGTAACCTCTTTTAAAGTTTATAAGAAATAATAAAATAAGAAATAATAAAGAACATTCAAGTTTATTTTACACATTGATAGAAAATCATTAGCATGTATTTTAAAAATAGTTCCTCTTTTTTATAAAAAAACTCATTATAATTATCAATAAAAAGTTTTAAAATGCACAAATGTATTTTTTGCGGGAATAATTATTTTAATTCAAAATCAAAAATAAATATAACAAAAAAACTTGTACTATTATCTACATTATTAAAATTTGAACTTTTACAAAACAACAGGTTTGATAGTCGCGTTGGGTATCGCCTCTCCCTTTTACAAAGTGATTGAAGTCTTCAAAAGTCTAAAAAACCAAAATCCGCAACAACCAAAAGCAATAGAAAACAGTGAAAATGAACCACTGAGAATAGAGGAAATCCCAAAAATTACGCATAGACCAATAAAACCTAAAAAAAGTTCAAAAAAAGTTCCGAAAATCATGCCGGCTAAAAAATCTAAGGAGGACTCTTTTGAAGATTTGAATGCGGGAGGTGACTTTGAAGCTTCTGATTCAAATTCCGCAACAAGTGGCGATGATGAAGGCACTGCATCAAGTGATAGTTGTGAATCGAATAAACTGAATATTTTACCATCGACAATTAACATAGATGGAAAGCAGTACGTTAAAATTAACAACAAACTTTACTTGTTACAACCTGCAACCGATTTAAAACCCGAAAAAGATAAAAGTTGACGATAACTTGGTTTTTTTTTTACTTGCCAATTAAAAATGTAATTGTATTATAAAAAATCTAAGTTGTTTTAAAGACTTATGTGCGACTTTTTTTGTCTGACTGTTTTTTTTTTGTGCGACTTTGCAATGTGTAGTGCAGTTTTCTCAAGTTTATTTTAGGTTTATTACACTGAAGTTTCTCAATTGTTTTTTATCATATTTAGATGAACTATATTAAAATTTGGTAGTATTTGTTTTAAAGGTTTAAAACTTGATATAATTTTATTTAGAAAATTTTTCTATTTAACTTTAATATTTAAATTTTGACAAACACAAAATTTTGACAAAATAGTATTGAAAAATTTCAACCTAAAAAATATTTTGAAAACAGTTAATGTAAACTAATAACTATTAGTTCAATAATTGAATTAAAAAAAGTTTATTAATTCCGCCTCATTTTTTATATAAGTTCGATTTTTTTTAAATTAAATTAAAAACAAAAACGTTGTACATAATTAAACATTTAGTGATAAATATTTTACCACAGATGTTTTTGTGTCAAAACTTTATTCCGACTAACGGCGTTTCACTGCTCTCAAATAAATTTAAGAACAGATCTACGGAGTCTATAAAATATTAACACACATTAGAAAAAATGCATGTATAATATTTAGGTGAGTAAGAACTATAAACGAACTTTATGGTTTAATTAGATTTTAAATTTTCTACAAAAACTACAAATTTAATAAAATTGTATACTAACCTCAAAAAAGCTTTAAGAATAGGCAAGTTTTTTTTTAAATGAAACATAAATTAAGTTGTGTGGAAATGTTACGTCATAATAAATTTAACAAATTAATCAATAATTTTTTCAGCTTAAAATTATATGTATTAAACTTAGTGTTTGTGATTGTATATGAAAATGTTGTGAATTAAATAAGTGCATAAGTAGACAGAGTCATTTATTGTCGGTTGTAAGGACAATATTCGATAAATCTTGCCGCTTGTTCAGAAGTAGGTCTTTATCTTCTACTGCTCTTTCTGTATTGCAAGTTGGGCAAATTCTACTTACTCCGTTAGATGTATGCTTGATCTCTGAAACAATACTCCACTCCATGTTTTGCCTTTTACCGTACCTGTGAAAAAAGCTCCAGACATATTCCGATAAACGCGTGCTTTGTTTTTTATTTATAATTTTAAAAGTTTGTTTATGGTTAGCATATCTATTTTTGAAACTACCTGCTGTACTACCGATATAAATTTTATCAGGGCCCTTACTTTCAACTTTAACTTTATAAATTACATTTTTAATTAAACAATTATCTTTTAATGGGCAGTTATCTTTATTTATTTTACGACAATTACAAGTTTTAGGCATATTACTTAACTTATCACTGTTAGGCTTAGTTTGTTTTGAATATTTATAGTATTATTGTTATGCATTTTACTTATACTATACTTTTGGCACGATTATTTATTACTTGTTCTAAGTTTTCTTTTATCATTTTAGCAATACTTGTATAATACGTTGGTTATTATAATCTACACTATTATTAGTATTATTGTTATCAATATTTTCATTATCAGCACTATTCGAATTATTATTACAGCTTATATCTTTTATGTTTAAAGTTTTGATGATTTTTATAATTAAAATTACTACTATTAGGATTATCATCAGCACTACTGTTATTATCGCTACTATTAAAATTATTATTACTGTTATTTATTATATGATTTTTATAACTCGTTATTAGTATCTTAATTACTAGAATTATTATTTGTATTAGCTTTGATATGTATATTATTAAAGTTCAAAATTACTGTTTTGTTGGGCGATTGTAAGTTTTAACATTACTTATGCAACTATAAGAAATTTTAGCTGTCTTTCTATTATAAATTTTATTATAAAACTGGCTATTGGGGAAGTGTATATCAACTAGCTTTAAAAATTCTTTACTAAGTTTATATTAACTGAAGAGCAATGTGGAGGATTATACCACATTATATGTCTGTTGCGCGGTTTTTTGCGTTGTTTACCTAAATCTAACTTTTCATATTTTAATTTACATTTAAAACCTCGATTTTTAATTCAGTTTCGTACGGTGCTTATATATTGTTAAATATCCTTCCATTCGAAGAGAAGGTACTTAAACATTTTTGTGTCATTACTGGGAGGCATTTTTTTACATGATAAGGGTGGTCAGAATTAATACTATTTAGTTTAATAAAGAATTTGGTTTACGGTACGGACGGTAAGTATTATTAGATAAATTTAAGAAAGCATCTAAAAATTCGTTATTTGCTATCCTATTTCTAAAGTTATTTTAAAACCGATATCAGATATTAGTTTAAACGTTGAGTTTTTAATCTTTCCATAAACAATAGGTTTTGAAAGATCAATGACACCGAGCCCAACTTCTCTATACAATCCACAACTATCAAAAGTACTTTTGAGTTTATCTAGAATGTATAACCCAACAAGGTCGCATACCTCCATGAAAACTACCCTTTGGTATATCAAAACAACTATCAGTGTCATTTTTCTTCCATACATCATCACCCGAAAAAAGTAAAGAGTCACACGAATGAAACATAATGTATGTATCTGATTTATTGAAATTAGAAAATTGGGATGCATAATCTATTGCATTAACTAAGTGTGCTTTTGTAATAGACGGATAAAATTCGACAATATCAAAGCTAATTTAACGCTAACTACTTTTGTTTTTGATATTGTTAAACCATTGTAAAAGTTCACCAGTATTTTTCCATTGGATTAGACTAGTAGCTGTTCTTACGTCTTTAATTATACTAGTTAAAATTTGTTTAGATATTTTTCTAATATGCGTTTAACTTATTAGTCTTCACCAGGGGCGTGTTTTGACTGGTTTCCTGTTTCCTGTGAACCCTATGAAAAAAAAAGAAAAAGAAAAAAAGATTAGATTATTCAATTAAAACATTATCTAATTCAGTGGTTCCCAACCTTTTTGATACCCCGCAACCCTAAAGTCTCTTAATTTGATCTCACACCCCTAACACTATATGCTATAACTATTTATTAATAATTTGATCAAAAAATTATGGATTTCATTAATTAATAATTTGTATTTTAATTTTTATGACAGTGTACTGTATTACAAAAAAATAGTACTTAAAAATTTAATAACATAACAAACTATATTCGATTAAGTTTTATCTATTTTTCATAAGGTAGAAAACATCAGAACTCACTCTTCCCTCTGCAACGATAAACGTTTTTGAAGGTCAAGCAAGTGAGTATGGAGCTCAATACTTGTAATTCTACTTCTTCATTTTTAAGCTAACTAAAAAAGTTAATTAATTTTCAATTAAACAAAAAAAAAAACAAATCTATCTTTATAAAAAACTTTTTTTTTCAATTAACATTAACAAAAAACTAAACTAATCTTATATATTTAATAAAAAAATCCTAAATGACACTTCGTTATACTCATGAGTAATTAAACAAATTATTAAAATTCTATTCATTCAATATTATTTTGAAAAGATTAAGAACTTAATTTTAAATCTACTCTAAAAGTTAATGACTTTTTTGTTTCTGTTTATTGCACAAAACTTTCTGAAAATATGGCATTTTGTTGCTGATAGCAATTTGCATGTCTGGCTGTGCATTCAAGCAGTTTCTTGACTTAATTTTTGTTGACAAAAGAGTACTAAATACAGACTCACACAAGTAAGTCGTCGCGAATGGAATGAGAGTACTCAGTGCTTTTTCACCAAGTTTTGGAAACATATTCATTGAACAACACCAATATTGTTCAAGAGTTTTGCTTTCAAACTGCATTTTGAGAAAACGATTCATGCATAATTTAATAAGTTCATCTTTTAACGATTCGTCATCGGACATGTGATTCAAATTAAAAGAATATGGATTTATTATCCATTTTTCATAAATTTCCAGTTCTCCTTAATTAAAATATCCGTCAAATGACTTGGATAGTATTTCCAAATGGCTCATAATTTCTTCACGCACACTTGGAACTAAACACTCATCTTCATCAGTCACTTCTTCGAGTTATGGAAAGTTTGATAAATTGCCTCTTTCAACTCGTCGACACCAGAAATTTAACTTTTTTTAAAAGTATTTATGATTTCACGACATTTTACAATATTTACATTTATCCCTTGCATAGAAACACTCATGTCATTTTAGAGGCTGAAAATGTCACTTAAGTAAGCTAGTATTTGACTAAAATCTTTTGACTCCATTTCTTTGACATGATCATAGTCACGTTCCTTAAGAAAAGCTTTTACTTCTTTCCTTGATTCCATTTAGCGCGTTAAAGCTCTTCCAAGTGATAGCCAGCGGACCTCCGTATGGAAAAGTAAAACTGAATGTTTACTAACATAATCTTGACACAACGACTTAAAATGACGGTATTAAGAGCAAGACCTCTTCTAATCCAGTTGATTGTCCTCACACAAATATTAAGGACATTTTTAGATTTCGAGGGCAATGTTTTTGATGCCAAGGCATGTCGATGAAGAAAACAGTGAGTACCCTGCAGGTGCAGAATATACTGTCTAACAGCTATTAAATTAAATAAGTAAAATGAATTTACTTCTAGAAATGTGTTTTTGCTCTACGACGTATTATTAAAATTAATTTATTCAGAAAATTAGCGCCAACTTCTTTTTATAACAAAATGTACTTTTTAACTTTATAAACTTTATCAGAGAGTGAAAATCTCCTTATTTATAAAACAAAAATGAAAAGCCATCTCGCACCCCCTGAAATGCTACCTCGCAATCCCAAGGGGTGCGAGCACCCCTGGTTGGGAACCCCTGATCTAATCGGATGTTTTACATATTTAAGTAGATTTAACTGTGCTTTTTTACTAAACTTTTGAATAATTTTAATCTAATATGACGTAGTTGTAAAAGATTTAATGTTAAAAAAAGTAAAAAATGTATAAAAGTTCTATAATTCAACATTAAAGTATAATGCACATACAAAAAAAGAAACTTTTGATACAAAATAAGCCAATCAAAACTGTTTAAAAAACTAATTTTGAATTAATCCAACTCAATTGGTTTCATTTTTAACTTTGGTAACTTTGTTTTCAAAATTATAACTAACTTTTGATCTAAATCTGATATTTAGCTAATTATTTTAACTAGAATCTATGTTAAATTTATCAATTTATTTATATATCATTAAATATTTTTTACTAATTTTAGGACACTTTAGTTACTAATTTTGATTAGTTCACGTGTTCAGTGTCATGTTAATAAATATTTACGTTATTTATGTTAGCTTCACTTTTTCCTGCAAATTTCCGTATTGTCATTAATAAATGACCCAATGTGTATCTTTTAATTGTTTTACGAAAATTAAAAGAATTTTATTAATTATCAAATTTTTGCTTTATGTTTAACTAGTATTTTTTAATTTTTGAAAGTAAAAAATAATTATGTAGATAAGAAAACTTTAGTCAACTATATGATAGTCAACTATATCATGAAAATTTCTAAAGTTTTTATTAAAATCTACCACACATAATACTTTGTTTTTGTACAAAAAAAGTATTATACTCACTAAAAAAAGTCTTGACACGTCTCTGCTACTTATATGTTTTTTATTTCTAAGCAGAAAAAAGCATTCTAAACACAGATTTTTTTGGCTAAATATTGCGTACTTAACTGACAGTGCATACCTAAGAAATGCGTACTTAAGCGGAAAATTAAGAACAAAAAACTGTGAACCCCCTTTGAAAAAGTCTAGACACGCCCCTGGTCTGCACTTGACTGTTGCAGGAAAATTATTTTATGATCCTTTACTGTTATATACGCTTGCGATCTTTCCAACTTAGATATACGTTTACCAATAATATTATTTTAATTTAAAAGTGGTTGTGCACGGAAATCTATCGTATTAGCCGGATTATTGACATATTTTTTATAGTTTTTTGTGATACTGTCTAAAAGTAACGTATTATAAATTTTTGGACTAATTTTATATAAATTATTAGTTTTATCTGCAAAAATAACAATTTTATTAGACTCTTATAAAGAATTAATTTTGCTACGTAAATTATATTGTAAGTTATTAGTTTTACCAGGTTTAAGTTCAATTTAATTAATAAAATCGATTAATTCAGATTCAAATGGTATTAATTTTACACAGATCGGTGCCGAATTTTTAGTCGGGAAAGGCAAACATTTAGTTATTGTATTTAGTTTACTTGTGTTTAAATGAGCATCAGAATTATACTCAGACTTAGTTTAGATTCAGGTATGCCAATAATAAAAATCTTTTAAAGGCGGCATATATGAAAATGACACTGAGCTTTCAAAGTATGTTTGTGGCTTAAAGCGCTGTGGCATTGACTTTGGAATATCCTGGGAAGTTATAAAAAGAGCACAGCCTATAGCTGACGGCAATAGCCCAACATTTAGGCTGTGTCTCAAAGAAGCAACATCCGTTGTATATGCACTGAACGATAAGAGATGCCTAAATAAAAGAAGCGAATTAAAGAAGATTGAAAAGATGAGTACTTTTCTTTTAACTGCATATTCTGGAAACCTTATGTATTCAATCTTTAAGGCTCAGTTTATGTAAGCAGAAAAAGTTCGTATACCAAACTAGACTTTTTAAATCCTTATGTTATGTAATTTTAAAGAAATTAGTTTCTTGTAAAATTTTATTTTAGAGTATAGTTTTAATTTTAATATTTATAGCTTCTTTATTTTAGATTGTTTAATTCTAACGAGTTTTATTAGTATACCAAATCTATTTAGCATAAGCACTCATTTAATTTTTAACATTCGATTATTACGTCATTTTATATTTTAAAACTTTAAACTACAGTATGATTTTTTTTAAACTTGTATTCATTCTAGCTTGTAAGAAACATTTTCTGATGAGCCTAGTACGAAACTACTAAAATAAAATTAAGAAAAATGAAATGTATTCTGTTATATTTTTTAAACTTATGAAAGAAGTTCACTTAACAAAATTTTCAACTTAACTAGTTTTTTGAAACAAAGATTACGAGAGTTTAATGTTAAACTACCTTAAACCAATTTTTGCAGACCTGGTACCTTTAAACTAGCTCTGTGTTTTAAAAACTCAACGTGTAACAAAATTTTAATTGTTTTGTCGCTTTTGAATTTTCATAGAAACAAAGATCATTCTAGAATATAATTCATAGTAAGTAGAGCTACTACAATCATTTAATTAAACACAGCCATGGATTAGCATGAAATAGCTAATGGTGAGTTAGTATATTTATTTTGTGGAAAATTTTAAAAAAATTAAGAGTTAAATTGAGTTGATAAGCTATAGAAAATATATATAAGATAGTTTGGTTACAAATAAATATATAGTTAAAGCTTAATATATAATTTTAGACTCTTATTTATCTTGAACTCCACATTACTTCAAAAATATCATAATATTTGAACTTAAATGATCAAACCAAATATTAATTAAAGTTAATTCTATAGTACTTGATAACCAATTGGTTTTTTTTATAAATATGTTTATCTTAAGCAAGACTTGAAACTAATTCAATAAAATTATAATATTGTTTTAGCTGCCTGAAACAAATATTGTTTAAAATCAGTTTTATAGTATAGTTGGTACAATATATACATATAGTTCATATTCTTTTTACAAATAAGCTCAAGTGCATTAAACTTAGACAGTGAAAATTTTATCATAATAAGCAGGGTTGTCACAAAGTCAGCAAAAGTCAGGAAAATCTATAAAAAAAAAGTCAGAAAAAGTCATGAATTTTGACAAAATTTGAAAAAGTCAGATTTTGTCAATATAAATTTACTACATTCCTTATTTTCCAAAGCCTTCTAATAGTAAAAAGTTAATTGAAAATCCTAAGTCAGACTAAAACTGCAAAATTTTCCTTTAAATTTACAAAATTATTTAATTTGCAATGCCTTCATCTGGTATTATTTAATAAATAATCCTTTATAAAACTGCAAATTATCTATTAGAATATTGAACAACTACCCTATTTGAACAAGCAGTTTATGTAAGCTTTTTAGTATTGATGATCTGTTTATGTCATTTTGTTTATTCAGATCCATTTATGTAAGAAATGCTAAAACAATGTATCTTTTTTCAGACAAGCTGTGTTTATAAGGTAATAGTACAAGCATTTTGCTGATATAGCTGTATATTGCAAATACATCAATCATACACTGATGGTTTAAGTGATGTAATGGAAGTTGATTATTGAATTCAGAAAAAAAAACTGTTGTTTTAACCTTTAATTAGATTGAAAGCTTTATATAGTTTCAAGTTTTAGATTATGTAAATTAGAATAAGTTTAAAAAAAGAGTTTGATTAGAAAAAGTCAAGAAAATTTAAGTAAAAAGTCAGGAAATTTTTCTAAGCACGATCTGTGGCAACCCTGAATAAGTAACAGAGGGTCTAATGACAACATTTAGTTATACAAAGAGATACATTATAAAATAGTAAGTAAATTGTTTGTACCCCTTTTGCAAAGTTTGTTTTTACCACAGTTTATTTATACCTTATTAATCAAAACCTTATGAAATAAAATAATGAAAGTAAATAAAAAGTAAAATGTGTTTTTACATTACCAAAACATACTACAAACTAAAAAACAACTTAAACATATAATTTAAGGTATTTGATCTTAGTTGAGGTATTTCTTAAACAAAATATGTTTTTGCTACTGTTTAGAAATTTAGAAAAAAAAGTTTCATAATTTCAACAAAATCGGAGTTCTGATGTTTTCTACTAAAATTTTTATTAGTTTTAATACTTTTTGTTTTCATTAGTTTATTGAACCACAAAAAAAAAACACTTAAATTATTTGGTCCTTAGGACCTGGTGCACAAAAAACCTTTTGGTTATCAAGTCTACACCACGGATACCTTTAATGACTTGTCCAGGACATTTTAAGTTAAATGCAACCTTGATTCAAGTTAATAGATTTGAAAATTGTATAAATTTCTAGATTATTTTAGGAAATTTAAACCCCTAACTGCGGTGTCATAACATATTAAAGAATTGCAATTTAAAAAATATATAAGTATCTAGATTTTACAAAATGTAATAGCTTTGACAAAAAAATATAATGAATTAACTATTTTTCATAGGCCCTGTTTCAATGATAGCAAAAAACATTCATTTGTACACTTGTGATATCTCAACTTGAATCAGCTTAAGTTTTTATAATTCTTATTTAATACTAGTTTCAGTTTATATTTTTAGGTTTTAGCTAAGCCTAAAAAAATAATAGCTAAAATTTTTTTTTATCTTGGAATAAATAAACGAAAAATATTTATAACAGATGCCGCTTCGAAATGCTCAATAAGATGATAGCCACAAACTCAAGACAACACAAACAACAATTTCTGCAGCGTTGGAGTTACACCAGAGGAGCTTAATGGAGAGGATATGAGTTGTTCCTAGATGTCTGACAGAATGGCGGTCACGTACAGATGAAAGTGGAGTGTACAGAAGGAGAGATAGTAAAGTAGATAATAGATTTAAAGTTTGATCTTTTGTTTTTACAGCGAGAAGCTTTAATTGAATTAGCATGGTAATTCATGGTATAAGCTTTTAATGGTAGATTATAAGGGTGTAAATGATGAACTCAACAGTTTTTAGTTTTGCTGCTTTCAGTTTTGTCAAATAGTATACTTACTATGAATTCTTTTAAGTGCATAATGTTTTACAAACGAATTTTAGACTCCAATTTATTTAATACTTATATTTTTTTATTATACACTTTTTAAACTCAATTTGTCTAATAGTTTGAAAACATTTATAGTTTTTTGACTTAATTAGTATGATTTATAGTATATATTGGGTTACTTATATCTACTTAACTAGTCAGGCTTGCTTAAATTTTCAGAAGTTCTTTGACCATCTAAACCTAGTTTTTTTCTACATATTAGAATTTAACATTAAAACAGTCTTTTCTAACACTTTTAAATTTTTTACTAACTTTATGCTGAACTCCAACAAACTTTTTTATGAATTAATAACTTTCAAAGGTACAAAAGTAAAATGCGAACTACTTCATTACTAATGACAAAGTTAATTTATTAATTTAAGTAATCTTCATTTGTATAAAAAAAATTCTATTTTCTTGGAAAAACTACCATTCTTTTAACAGGGCTCCATTAAACCTGGACTTTGACAATTTAGGCAAAAAAAAAAGGAATTTGAGAAAATTTTGAATAAAAAACTGGATATACTAGGAATTTTAAACTAAGTTTTAAGCTAGTTTTAGATGTCAAGTAACAAAGCTTGGATTTGCTATGAAAATTGTATGATAATTTTTTTCCATTAAGAACACAATTAAAGTAGCTTTACAGTGTCTTTTCAATGCTTTTATACTATTAAAGACAGTATTTTAATTTCAGCTTAGTTTTAAACTGTAAATTGACTAAAAAAATTTGTTTTTAAAAATCTGAAAGAAACTCAAAAAACCTGGCAAAAATTTACAAAACACCTTTAGCAACCCTGTAAAAAATACACACGGTTTAATTAAAGTGTTCTTTAGCCTATTGAAGTTTATGACTGGAAATTATTATAACAATTATTGCTTCTTGCTGTAAATAACTTTTTGTTGATTCATTTTTTTATCTCGTACTTTTTTGTCGTTTTTATTTTGCTTGAGTGTTTATTTATTTAAGCTTAAGTATATTAGTCATTATGCTACGTAAATTAGGAGAAACCTTATATATTAGCTGGTCAAAATTCTGTTTAAATATTTTCAAGTAAATATATTTTTAGGTTTACAAAATTAATTGCTAAACTGAAAAAAATACATATGATTGATAAAGTTATATATTAATAGACTAGGAATTCTTACAAAAAACTCCATTATCCCTAGTTTTTATAAATAAGAGGTTTCAGTTACATCTCTCAAGTCTACGCACATTGTGTCCACAGCAAAAGTGCGTAATTATGCGAGAAAACATAACTAAACGAGGGATCGCAAATACATATATTGTATTAGCTGTTTTTTGTAATCAGGGCTGCCAAAAACCTGGAATTTTACAATTCAGGCTTAAAAATCCTGGAAATTTGAAAAAAAATACTAAAAAGCCTGGAATTTCACACAAAATATACATGTTAAATTTTATTTGACATAAGAATTTATTCAGGGTTGCCACTTTACCTGGAATTTGAGAAATTTTGAAAAAAGAACGTAGAATTTTAATAATTTTCGCATGTTCAGAAGTAAAATTTTAATTTGACTCAAAAAATCTATCATATAAATAAAAATTTTTTGTCATCATCAAAAAAAAAAAAAAAAAAAACATACTTACAGTATCCTTACAATGTTTTATACTAATTAACACAGTTTCTTACCTTAAGTAAAAATAAACCCAAAAACGTGTACTTTCAAAAAATTTCGAAAAAACAAGTGGCAACCTTGTCTATTGTATAGATGTTTTTTGTGATCATCAATAATTTTTTAATAAGAGAACTTGGGTGCACGACCATTTAAATTCTTATTAAAAGAAAATTGAAACGTCCACAACTAAAAAAGTGATGCTTATTTGTCCAAAATAAATAATACAGATGTAAGTTTTTTAATATCTACAAGCCATGTTATGCCAAACATAGTTATTTCTAGTAGTTTTAAAAGATCTAAAAGTGTATTTAAGAGTTTGAAAATGAAAAATTATGGATTGTAGATAATAAATGAACTGACATATGTATTTTTTACACCAGACAAATATGCACTACTTTTTTAGTTGTGGCCGTTTAAATTTTTTTAAGCATTTGAATTGTCATGTAACCAGAAAACTTAGTTTAGAGAAGATTTGAAACATCTTTTTTATGTCCTATGTTATTTAACATCGTTCTTACCTTAAGCTTAGTTTAAAACTTTAGATAGATCCAAAAAAATTTGTTAGTGAAAATTTGGCAATCCTGTACTAAGCAATTGATTTCATACAGTTAAGGGGAACGGGTCTAATATGCACGGAGGGCCACTTTTGAACGAGAGTAAAAAAAAAAGTAAAATGATAATTTAACAAAAAAATTACCTGCTAGGGGTATCAGTGATAGGAAAAAATATTTACCTACTACGGGGACAATGATAAAATGTTTTTCAGCCCGTGCAATTGCTCTTCGTGAATGCATTATATTTTCAAAAATATTTTTGCCAAACTAGAATAGTATTGATACAAGAATTGTCATTTTGTATGCATATTATATTTTCTACTTCCTTCGTTTCCCATTTATTAGTAACAGTTCACAAAACTCTAAAGTTTATCTTAACTAAGAACAAACTAGAGGTAGTATTATAATAGTGGTGGGCAACGTAAATAATTGACGGGTCTGATACAAAAAAAAATTAGTTCCAGCGAGTCGGAGCATATTGTACAAGTGATCTACCGGATTCTGTTGGATCCGGATCTTTATTTAAAAATGTTATCCGGTTCCGGCTGAATACTAATTCTAGACAAGGTTTCGTATGCGAATTGAACTTATTACAAAAAACTTGGATCCTGCTGGATGCTAGTTGATCTGGTATTTTAAAATTTTGAATCAACTTATAATTACAAAGGTTCTCGAGCATAAATTTTTATTAAGTACTCGTAATTCTATATTCATTACAACTCTGGACCGATTTAATACTAGTTAATATATTTATTCTTTCAAAAATTTATTTTGCAAACTAAGTTTCGGTCAAAGACCTCGTCAGTGCTTATAAATATTATTCAAATAGAATTCATTTAAGCACTGACGAGGTCTTTGACCGACACTTAGTTTGCAAAATAAATTTTTGAAAGAATAAATATATTACTTTTCCTACAGCAGTTGAGATCTCTCTATTTGTTTTCTTAAAACCAAAACATATAATTAATACTAGTTAATTTAAAAACAATAACTTATTTACTAAAAGTTACTCGAGCCTAAGATTTCAAATAAAAACAGTTAAAATTTTCAACTATTTGAAATTATCTAACTTTGGTAAACCTTGGCTCAAGGCTAAATTACAATATTAAACTACTCTCTTTTAATTTAAAAATAAACTTAACCATATAATTTATCAAAAATTCCTTAATTAAAATATCAATACCAGAAAAGAGTGCAAACTATTGTCTCAACATGGAATATTCTATTAAAATGTAAACTTGAGCAGTATTACTCGAAGTGGGTGTCAATATTATTAACTATTCTAAACATTTATAAGAACAACTCACTACGCATCTGGGAAAGACATCAATTTTTTATGAAAATCATTATGATAGATAAGATCATCAAAGTTAGTTTAGCAAACTATTGTTTTGGATGAATTGAAAAATAATTAATTCACCTGACTTAAAATAGAACAAGGTACTAAAACAAAAAATAGTTTTTATTACCAAAAAAACTAAAAGCTATTTCAAAAACGTTTTCAGGATAAAGTGTTGTAGTTTATTTTGGAAAATAATTTAAAAATGTACAAATTTGTAGGATTTCATATAAATTTTGAAAATGCCTAGCGGGCCGAATCATCCACTCGCGGGCCGGAAAAATTTTGTCCGTGGGCCGGATTACATTTGAATTTAAAAAAGATTTGGGCCGGTTATTTTGACTCCGCGGGCCGTACGTTGCCCACCCCTATACTATAACCATCAACGGATGTATTTCAAGTAAACTATTTTTTAACTAAAAAAATAATCACTTATCAGAACATGGTTTTAGTTAAAGTCTATAAACGCTAAAAATCTATCTGTCACAAACGTCGTTGCTTCAGTGGTAGATTACTCGCTTGCCTTGCTAGAGGCCTAAGTTTGATTGAGGACAATGCATTTGTTATGTAATAACAATAACTAAGCTAAAAGAATCAATCTTATATTTAACCATAACTACTAATTTAAAATATTCAATCAAACTTAGCTGTTTTCAAACTCCAACAACAAATTTTATTGTTTTGAGCAAAGTTATGTAAAAACTGTTTAGTAGAACAGCACATGATGTAACTTACTTCCCTGACCTTTAAAAATGTTTATTTTTGTAAAGCAGGGTTTCCTATTTTTTCACTTAAGTCCCCTTTGAATAAATAAAAAAAAAAACAATGCCCGCCTAACATTTCTTAAAAAACTAGCTTTAGACCTTTTTCGCACTTCTTTACGAGCTCTAGAACATCTAGTGTAAATTTTAATGTTTTCTTCAAAATTACTTTTAAATGCGTTAAGATCTTTTTTGCTCATCATTTCAAACTCCAGAGTGTGTAAATTTTAAATTACGGTCAACCCTATGCATTCGCTGAATGTTATAAGTTAACACAAGTATTAGATGATATCAACCTAATGTAAAGATTCTTATAGTAACAGACTGATACACTTATAAAGTACTAGTATTTTGAGCTGTTATAAACATAAATTATCAACAAACTGTTTGCAAAATCTAGGGTAAATTTAATTGTTTAAGATTATTTCGTTTTTATAGTTTTAACTGTCCCCTTTACAGTATACTATACCCAATAAGTATTTAATTTTTCTATTCATTAATTTTAAAGCTTAAATAATGTGGATTTAATGATATATTTGAGGCCATAATTAAACCTTTATACAATTTTCTGCGTAACATAACAAACTTTCCATAAGTTTATTTTCTTTTTTACATTCAGTTTGCTCCTCTTAAATGTTAAAAAAATAGTTGTTTGTATTTTAAAAAACAACTTCTATTTTATTTTAACTCGCGGCTCCTGAAGTTATTTATTAAAACTTTCTATTACAAAACTACATAATTTTTAAGAAAAAAAATATTTAAAGTTTGATTCAAAGAAAAACAAAGTTATTAATTTCAAAAATATTTCTAGCAGTTTTCATGTTTAAACATTATAAAAATTAATAATCAAGTAAAAGAATTCTTACTGTGTTATGCTAAACTACTTAGAATATTCAGAAGTTTAATTCAGTGACGTAAATTTATTGAAACAAAAATCAAATTTACTTTAAAAAACTACAAAGTTTTGACAGGCTAAATAAAAGGAAACGGGTCACTTTTGCACGAGGAGAAATTTTTGCACTAGAGTAAAAAAAATTAAAACAGAAACAAGAAAAAATAAATAAAAAGATTAATTAATAAAAAAAAAAGTTACCGACCGAAGGTAAAAGTTAGTGGTAACAGTGAAAGTAAAAAAAAAAAATCTAGAAAAAACAAAATAAACTAATAGAAAAACAAAAAGGGAAAAAAATGTTACCGACCGAGGGTAAGGGTTAGAGGTAACAGTGATACAAAAAATTACCTAATAAAAATATTTAATCAAAAAAAAAACAACAGAAAAATAAACAAAAAATTATAAAAATAAACTATAAATACCAAACAAATAAAATGAAAAACTCACCAACTGAGGGTATGGGTTAGAGGTGGTTGTGAAAGTAAAAAGAATTAAAAAACAAAATTAGGCTAATAAAAAAAAAAAACTTTTTTGAACCTGTGAAAAAGTGAAGCCGTGTAAAAATGACCCTTCGTGCAAAAGTGTCCCCTCGTGCTAAAGTAAAACTCGTGCAAAAATGACCCTTCGTGCAAAATTGACGCTCGTGCAAAAGATTCGCCGTGCGAAAGTGTCCCCTAGTGAAAAAGTGACCCCTAGTGCAAAAGTGACCCTTTGTGCAAATGTAACGCTCGTGTAAAAGTGATCCGTTCCCATTAAAAGCAGCATTTTGACTAGGTACTAAAACAGTTTAAACTGTGAAAAAGAGTTTAAACAAAGTTCCTGACTTATTTGTAGCTTCTGTGTTATACGTGCTGAGCCTGAAAAAAGTGACGTTTTACCAAGGAATTTCATGTTATACGACCCTCAATTTTTCCTTGAATTGACCTGAAAAAACCCCATAGTTTTCGAAAAAAGTTGAATTTTAAATACTTGAAATATAATCAAAATTTTTAAGTTTTCAAAATAAAAAAATTTCAATGTTTTTGTGTAGTTATAGCAATTTTTTTGATGGAAAAATAAGAAACACACTGGGTGAGTTTTAAAAAAGATTTAAGCAAAGTTGGCCACATTTAGATTTTCTTCTCAAATAATTAACGCAGATAAGAAACAAAACCAGTTTTGAAAAGAAGAAACCAAGTTCTAGTTAACAATGCAATGTATAACTCTTGATTATTTTGAACTCACTAAAAAATCAGTTACCGCTTGCTAGCCTACTTTGCAGTTCTTGAAAAAGCTGAGTAACTAGTAATGATTATAATACAATTAAAATTTATTTTCAAAACTTAAAGTTAATCATTTGCTACTAACAATTGTGTAATAATTTAATAAAATACACATAAACTTTTTGCTAAAATAAGAAACATACCGTATTATTCAAATTTTGAATACAAATAGACTACGGCTTAACATTGGTGTTCTTACAGTTTTATTTTTCTTAAATTATCTGAACTAGAATCTTTGACCATTTTATTGGATAATTTTTTTGAAGTTTTACAAAGTTGGCTGTTCTATAAAAGCTAAATGTAAACTAACTTAAGCAACCGAATGTTTCAATTAGTAATAAATCGTTATTCGTGGTTGCAATCAACGAGCTAAGCTGTGAAATATTAAAGTTTAAGGGCTGTTTTTTTTTAGATACTGTTTTAGAAATGATTTTTCTTAATATCAATTATAAATTTGTATATTTTAAAATGCTTTCATACTTTAATGCTTAATGATTCATTCCTATTTACGGTATGCTCAGAATTCCTACCTGCGCACAATTTCCATCCGCTTTTCTTAAATTATCTTTCTCTATTTTATTTTTAGTTTTTTTACAACCACTGTTACCACTAACCCTTGATCGGTAAGCGATTCTCAGATTTGATCGGGTGGGAATTTTTCGCCGGTTAAAACTGAGCGTGTCCTCTTAATTACAATATGAGTGATTAATATATACTTCGTCTAATACTATACTAACCATATAATCATTATGGCTTATACTTTAGTAAATACGCATATTCATGTTTTTTGTCTTTAAAACTTTTTTGCAATACTTATTTTTTACAGAACTTCGTGGAACTGTGTTAATTGCTTAACACAGAGAAACTTATGTCAGTTATATATATAGAAAAATAATGTAAATTTATTTTTATTATTAGTTTAAAAAATAATTATGTAACTAAGTTTTCATTTGCATATTTATGTATACTTACTTTACAAAAAATACGAAAAGTGTATGTTCGAATTTATGTACCACTTGCAACTAAGTAATAAAGATTACTCATTTTATTTCTTTTATATAACGTTTACGAAACTATACTAGTTTCATTTTCATGTGATCAATGTTAAATGAATTTAAAAAAAAATTGTTTTAGTAAAACACTTAAAAAAAAAAGTTTAAATTATGATGTATGAATAAACTCAAATAAATAGAAGTTCTTGAATTTAGCAAGTAAAATTTAAGTAAAGATATATTACTTAATAAGTTGTCAATATTTTAGTTTTTCCTTTTAACGCTATTTGGTCATATTTAATTGGTATTTAATTTAGGTCGTTCTTCCTCAATCATTATTGACGCCAGGCTTCAGAGTTCGCTTTGTTTGCATCGTTTCAAAACTTTAAAGTTTTGAACTATGTCAGAGTTTTGACAGCGTGTGCAATTAAAAATACGGTTGGTTATTGCGCTGTTTTTATCTGTTTCACAAAGGTCTGTAACTCATCGGAATACTTGTCGTGATGTCTCACCAATACAGGAGATGCTCTGACATGCAGGGCAGGTGTATTTTTAAGTGAGATTTGCATCAAATATTTCTGAATATTAACTTTTGTTGCTGAAGTAGTCAGAAACTTTTTTGCTGGTGTAGGCCGGTTTAATAACAATGTTGAATCTTTGAAAACGTAGATGCTATTCGTTTTTAGAATCGTAATAAACAATTACCAACATAAATTGTTGTGAAATAAGATCAATTTTCGATGTCTGTCTTCTTTTCCTTTTTCGTGTTAATCTTTTGGTTTTATTTAAATAACAATTTTTTTGTTTTAGAAATTTCAAAGTAGTTGTTGTTGGACTCTATAAGGTTTTTTGGATACTGACTATTACAGGGTTCGTGCTCGAACTTTTTCATTTAGCCTGACTGAGAACAATTTAACCTGACATTTTTTCAAAATATGGAAAATCCCCTTTAGAAGTCATTTTAGGTATTGGGGGGGGGGGGGTCTTGATTAGTACTATTGTAGTCTCCGACTTTAACCAGCTTTATCTCAAAAATATTTTGAGCTTTACAAATCCGCAAAAAGCAACTCATAGCTTAGTTACAACTCAATAAAATAAGACTAAATTGTGAAAAAGGTGATTGACCCCCCATGCCCTTAACATAACAAGTTCAATGATAAGTTTCAAAATAAGTGTTATATCTAATCTATTACTAGTGTAAAAATTTAGTATATACTACTAAACACAATTGTTCAATTTAATTAAGCACTAAGTAAAACATTATAACCAGAAGATTTTTAATAAAACGACGTACATTGTCGTGGTTTATAAAATTCTAAAATGAAACGCTTACACGAGTATTAAAATAAGTAAAACATGTTTTTATAGTATTTTGACTAAAACAAAAAAATTATACATAACTATAAATCCTAAACTCTAAATAAATACAGTTATTTTTGACGTCTTATCAGATTTAAAAAGCTTACACTTAAATTATAAAAAAACCTTAAATGTTTTGTTCTTGTAACGAATAATGAATTGTACCTAAAATTGGTGCTTACACAAAACTTGGTACTTATATCTTAAAGCAAGTTTAAGTGTTATGAATTTCTCTGATAACTTTAAACAAACAGTAATATATACGAATAAACTGCTAAGAGTTTTAATTAAAAAAATATTTGGTATAAAGCCTTTAAATTAGAAATTAAAACAGTTTAATCAACTAAGCTCTAAAAAACATAGCTGATGTAAACAAATTCAAACAAACAGCTAAGTTGTTGAACTAAACTATAATGTTTAAACTGAATTTTTTTTATAAATTTTCATAATTATTACGTATATATAACAGTGGGCTGGTAAGTGGCAATTGACTATTTTCGCGACTAAACAGTTAAAGCAAGATTTTTATTTAATTGTTTAGAGCGGGGTTTCGTCTTTTAATAATTGGGTTTGTTTCTGTTCTGCTTAAAGTATACTAAAAGTTATGTAAGCTTAAATGTAGCCAAAGTTTGCTTTTTTTAAGTTTAAAAAAGCCTCGAAAAAATCTTAAATTTTTGTCAAAATTAAGGTCTATATCTACTGTTTAAAAACACCTTAAAAGCTTTTATACAAATACTTTTTTTTAAGTTTTTTCATTTCTTTGGTTTAGTGTTAATTAAAAAAGGAAAAATTCTTTGAATATTTAAATTTAAAACAATATAATTTCTCATTTAAAAAATCTTCTATTCTCGCCGAAAATTAATTGATGATTTTCTGGCAATTTAGGGTATTCTTCAGGGTTAAATTTCTCTATTTGCCACCTTAGAACCAACATAATTAAAAAAAAAATAATTTAGTAAAAATGACAAGGAATCTATATACAAATTTACAGACAAATCTATCATGTGGAATATAACTATTTTTTAGGTTTTTACAAGCGATATTTCTGTGAAAAAATTGATATAACAACCAATCCCTGGTTGTTCACTGTGACAAAAAAGACCATTTTGTATGTTCTAGAAGGTTCTTAATGTGTATAGATTCACTTATCCACCATCCAACAGGCCATGGTGGAACTTCTACAACAGGTAACGTAGTCAAAACTTTACTAAACACCAATAATAGGACTCTGCTGACGAAGCATATTTCTGATGTTAGTTTAAAAGAAAACATTGACAAAATTATTTTGTATGTTTCCATTATTTTATGCCTCATAAATTCTAACAGAAAGATTAATGTAGAGAAATACTCAGTTTTATGTCAAAAATCAATGATGCTGGTCATGTCGGTTAAATGGATTCGCTTTACACCAACTGCGCATACTGTTCTTGCACATAGTGCTGAACTAATTGAGCAAAAATACGGTAGAGGTTTGCTAAATTACACCGAAAGTGGATTGGAAGCTAACAACAAGTTTCTAAGACAGTACAGAATGAAATTTTCAAGGAAAACTTCTCAGTATGAAAATTTAAAAGACTGTTTAAATCAATTATGGGACAAGAGTGACTACGATGTTAACAACACTTTAGACAGACTGAATTGCACTTATTGTAAAGAAGTTGGACATACTGCGCGAAGTTGTTTGCAGCTAAATGAAAAAAAATCATCATGTAGTTCAGAATGGGAAACGTTGTTACATATGCTTTGTGCTATTAAATAGAGTGTTTTATTTATTTTAGAAACTTAATTTCAAATAAGTTTTAAGAACTTACTGTTTGACTTATATTTTCTTGTAAACTTAAAGTACTTTTTTTTAATCACAGGCTAAATTCTTATGTTTTTTGCACTGTTTTGCAACGAATAAATGTTTTTATTGTTCAATATTTTTACGGTTTTTTTCTTTTGATAAACTAGTACAAATGTAAAGTTATTATGATACAAACTTTAATATACAAAGATCAGCCTTAAATTAAAAATAAACTGTATTTAGAGTATAGTTTCACCCGGCTTGATATTGAAAATTCATTCATATTTAAACTAAAATGGGAGTAAATGTAACTCTCTTGAGGTAGCCAATCATTATTTTCTTTTTTTTTAAGTTTCTTTCTTTAAAGTTTCATTAGAAGTTAAAATTTTAACTATTTTATAAATAAAAACAAACATTATTCTAATTGCAACACTAAGTGTAACTTAAAATTGTATTAAAGTGCTTTTTATGACAGTTTTATGTCAATGGCCGCTTGATCCCCGTTTTCAGCCCACTGTGATATAATCTACTCAAAACAAGATGCTGAAGATTCTTAAAACTTTTTTAGAGATTCAAGAAAAGGTCTTAAGCATTTATTTAAACAAATACTAACTGATTTTGTCTTTAATAACTAAATCTTTATTTAGAAATAAATTCACATTTCAATTTGATCTTAAAAGATTTCTCAATTTTTTTAATCAAACATTTTCAAGAATTTTGACTGAGAAAAACTTAGATAACTTTTTAAATAAAAAATCTGGTTTAGCCTGACATTTTTCAACTTTTTTCAAAAAAACTGATTTAACCTGGCTTGGCTCGATTTAGCCTGACCCGCACGAACCATGCTATTAAGTAGTAGGTTTTTAAATATTGTAAGGTTTTCTTTAGAAGGGGTTAAAATGGAGCACATATTTAGTCCTCGGTTTATACAATTTTTTTTTTAATTAAGTTTCCAAGATTTAGGACAAATACTAGTATATTGCAATATTATGCCTGTGTCTGTTGGTTTTCTGTACACATCTGTGTGTAGTTGGTTTGATACCTGCTCTACTTCAGTGTCGAGAAACGATAGTTTTCTGTCAACGGATCTTTCTAGATTGAATTCTAAGTTTAGGTGTAGAGTATTAATTTCATGATGCAAGTTGGTTAAATCAGTGTTGTTTTGTGTGACTACGAATATATCATCTTCATACATTAGGTATAATCGAAACATGTTTTTTAGTTTGTTTGTAATTGGTAGTTTTCTTTTGATGCTACAAACAAGGATTAGGGCTAATGGGCTACCCATTGCAACACCGTCTACTTGTTAGTATACTTTTTCACCATAAAGGAAGTTTTAGGGAGCACAACTGTAAAATTTTTCGTAGTATATTTTTAGTAATTTTTTTTTCAAACTCATTTAACATTCATCACTTAAAAATGAAACTATTTTATTTTCTAAAACGTTAGTGTAGTAAATTTAAAAAGAATAACCTCTCCTCATTAAGCTGCAAATGGTACTACGTTTGAAAACCTCCTTATTAAAGTGTATATTTAAAATACTTAAACTTATAGTTGGTACTTTAATAAAATTAAATTTTTATTTAAATCTTTTACCAAAAAATGATCAAAATGTAAATATTAATGTATTGCCTTTTTTTTTCTGTTGTACGAAATTAAATTATTCTATTGTTTACCCAAAAACATGTTTCACTTTCGTAAAATATTTAAGAGTTTTCTTTAAAACTTTCATTTTATAATTTTTTTAAACAAAATTATCAGTTTAATAGTTTATTTAATTTAAAACTTCAGTTTTCATTTTATAAAATTAATATTTTTATACAAAGTATAGTTAAGATTTAAACAAAGCTCTTCAAGTAAAGTGTAAACAAACATTTTTAACTCTAAAAAAAACCCATCTATTTAGAATAGAAAATGATAGAGAAATAAATGCCTTAAATTTAGATTGATCACTAATATCCGAATTTACTTATATACTTTAATAAAAACGGTAAAATACCAACTAAGTCTTTATAAATAGCCTCACATCAAACACAAGTAAAAATGCAAAAATTTGACCTAAATTAACTTGAGTGGTGGGTGTATGGGGGGTGTGTCCACAAGAATATTATTTCAATTACGTAAATAACACACGAGCGAAATGGCAAGTCAGCTTATCTTGAGCTTGATTGGTTGAAAATTTTCCAATAAAGCTTGTTTTGATAATAGTACTATACGTAAAAGTATAGTAGCTCGTACAAGTTTGTTGTTGTTAAAATAAGTTGGTACAAAGTTAGTGTTTTTATAGTGGTGTTTACAAAACGTTCTTTGGCTGAGAGCTTCTAATAACATTTGTTTGATAAGTAGTATACTTTAAAAACAACAGTCTGTATTGATTTTTATTTTAAGAAGCTTTGAATTAAAATCCTTTAAAAGTGATAATAACAAATGTTTACATATAAAACTATATTTAAAAACAACAAGTCTGTATGTACTCTATTTATATTTTATTTTCGCTACGATAAATATCATAGTAAGCACAAAATATAAAAGTTTGACCACGTTCGACATTTCTATGATCACTGTAAATATGTAAAAGTAACTGAAACAAAATACTAAAAGTAAATAAAATTGTAATAAAAAAATTAAACCAACTTTTAAAAAGGCGAAAAAATTTATTCATGTTAGCACCTCCAATATCTAAAGTTAAAATAGAACCAGACACTAGAAAACTTTATCTGTTATAAACTTAAGCAGCGAAAACTTGTGTAATTAGTTCAGAAAATATGCAATTTTAAAGTGCAATTTGTTTAACTTTACATTTGAAACGTTGAAAATAAAGTATGCAAAACTTGTGTGTATCTCTAGAGGTTATTTGAATATCGTAAAGTTCATTGTGTTGACGAAAACTTAGGTAAACATAGACAAGTACCTTTCTGTAGATTTTAATTGTCTCAATTGAATGTTAAAATAGTACATAGTTGTTAATAGCAAGACAGTTGTGAAAATATTTGACTAATTCTTATTGTTATACTAATGATGTAAACATATTAATGTAATATACTATTTCAGTGATTAATTGTTTAGCATGTTTACAGTGTTTTAAACGTCTTTAAGTTACTTTGAAGTTAAATAAAATTAAAATTAGGAATTGAGTGTAAAATTTAGTTAATTAAAACATTATTGTTTCACTCTTAGGCAATACAACTAAAACATTACAAATAAAGCTTCAAATAACTATATTAGTTTGTACCATAATTATAAAAACTATTATAAATATAATACGAAATAGTGGCTATAACTAAACTTTACATTATTTAAAAATTCCAAAAACTATCTGCCAATGATAAACATTTGAAGCTTAAAAAAAAGAAATAACTTAATATAAAAATTCGTTCACGTTTTAAATATAGCTTATTTGATCTTTCCAAACATAATCCTTATATACTATCTTCAATATAACTCCAGAATACACAAACTGATTACTATCATAAAACTTATCAAGCATGGTTGCAAATAGTGCTGTTCATGAAGTCTGGGCAGGGGTCGCTGGTCCCGAAGGTCATCGGTCCGAACAAGTGGACTGAAAACAGGCAGGTCAGAACTCCGCCCACGTTCAGAACGGAACCCGCCTTGACCTTGAAAGAAAAAAAAAGTATTTTGATTAAATCAGTGTTTTAATTGGTAAAAACAGTCAAAGGAAGAAACTTAAACTGTCAACATCGGTACAGTTTGTAAAAACGCTTCTAATTTAAAGCTAGCTGTATTTTTTAAACTTATTGAAAAAGCAACAGCACTAACTTGTTTCAAATTTATAATAGAATTTTAATAGACAAAGATATATAGTGTGTTAGTTTACATCAAAAGAATTATGGTAGAAAAACAAATAATTTAAGTTAAAATATTTGCAGTTGCTTCCTTTGAAAGATCGGTTATAATTTCTAGTTAACTTATTTCATTTTCATCACACGAAATTCTACAATTTGCATATTTAAAGTAAACTACAATTTTTTCGCAAACTGCTTTGAAAATTCCTGTGATGTCTTAACCACCTAATTTATTTTTATAATATTTAAATAATTCAACAAACTCTCACCATGTCCATCATGTTGAGGTAGCCGTACGAGTAAGCGATGGCGTTGGGCGGCGTGGAAACCGGAAGCATGAACGCGTATGACGTCATAAGGGTACAGGGAAGCATCAGGTACAGCGGGTGCACTCCTATCGTCGAGCTCTGTAGGTAGAATTTTTAATTATTAGTTTATTTATTACAATAATTATTTACTATCTCAGTTGAATACAACGGGTGCACTCCTATTGTCTGTTTACAACTCTATTTATTTATCGTCGAGCTCTGTTTGGAATTAATGTGACGTCATAATACTGAAATATGTTTATGAGGAACAAGTTGAATAGAATATGAAATAATTTTCAAGTTGAGTTTGTGTTTTTTGTTACAAATAAGACTGATGTTAGAACTGCAGTTACCACTCGCAAATCTACGCACTCTCGTTTAGTTACGCGCTTTAGAGTTCTCAAAAAAAAACTAGAAAAATTTTTAACATTATAAATGTTTTGTATGTCTTGAGTTAGCAATTTATTGATTTTATATGATAATTTTAAATTAAATATTTTTAAATAGATATTTTAAAATACATAGGAGGAGATAGATTTTTAATGAAACTGAGAATTTTGAATTTTAAGTTTGTGCCTTCCATAAGGAACCTATTGTACTCCATAGCTTCGCTTTTTATAATTCAGGTGTCTTAGTCCCCCTTTATACCTTTAAATTAAACAAAGTACAATGCTCGACACCTCACAATTTTTACGAAATAAAGATTTATTTCAACTCAATAAATCTCTTTTATAAGCTAATTTGATTCATGCCTAACTAAGATTAAAAATATCTTTCTCGAATACCACGCAAGACAAGTTTAATTTTAGGTGGGCAAGGAACAAAGTAGGAAAAAGGACTTTGTACAACTATAAATAAACTTTCCACATGTATGCACAACTTGAATGAAAGCATTTTCGTTAGCAAAAAAAAAAAATCTCCAAGCTGTAACAAATCGAATGGATTATAAGAAAACAGCCAATATAGTAGGTATATTTGCGACCTCTCGTTTAGTTACGTTCTCTCTTTTCGCTGTAGACACAATGTGCGTAGATTCGCGAAAGGTGACTGTAATCAATTAACTTGGTTATTTGTACGTCACAATAAAGCTTTAAATGCAACATGTGAGTTTTTTGTGTTTTGAATAAAAATGTGGGCAAATAGCAAAACAATATTGATTATTCTACCGTATTGACTCACTATATCATATGATTATTATTTTAAATCTACATTAGCACTTAACCATAAATTTTTTTTTATAAACAAAGCTTGGTTAGAAAAAAAAACAATAATTTTGAAACACGCATTTGTAAGAATCAACTTATAAAACGGGTGATATATTGTTTCATACACTTGCTGAATTCAGTACATTACTTGAATATTTTTTTTAAATTAAAACAATAAATATAGTTCTTCGAGCACAAAACTTGAAAGATCTTTTCAGCGAAGATAAAAAATTCGAATTTAAATTAAAACAAAGCTAGAATATACTAGTTGGCAGAAGTGTGTGTTTTTTTCTTTTTGCCACGCTTGAATTAGATACAGATATTTAATAATGACAGTTTTTATACGTGACAACATTTAATATATTTTTTTGTATATTAACACTTTATACATTTCTACTGTAATATTTGGTTACTAGGGTCAAAACTGAAAAAGCACAAAAACTAAGTCACTATTCATATTACACAATACAAAAGAAAATAGCAATACACAAAAAAATAAAGCGCTACTTTTAATGTTAGTTTACAAACACAAACTTTCTGGAAGCAAGTTTCATTAGAATAAACAAATTATAATACATCAAAGAACAAAACTTGCATGAAAATAAAACATCCCAGAGGGCAAATAACAAAAGTGAACTGACTTGCCTTCACAAAATGTCTCGTATTTCAAGGAAGCATACTAACCACGAATTACCATGTACAACATAAGCGGAAATGTAATTTAATACTTGAATAAATGTTATTGTGCATCACTGCTTTATTTTTAATTAAATAACTTTAATTTTATTTAACTAGATTCAATTTGTTTTATTATAGTCTACTTATTAACTACACAAAAAAATTTGAAATTAATAAAATTTACTTTTAAAAAATTGATAAAAACTAACAGTTATTTGATTTATTTTTGACCTTTAGACTATGTCAGCTTTTTCTCTACTAAAATGTCAATTGAGCAAAATAAAGATATTTTTTCATAAACTATTTGTAATTAAAAACACAAACTAAAATATTCTCTCACTAAAATGTGAATAAAATAAACTTAATGTAATACATAAAACAAACACGAACCAGGGTGGCCAGTATGGGTAGGAACACGGTAGCGGTGGCAGTGTTGCTGGTGCATTGCGTCAGAATGCAGATGATCACTATGCACAGCACGCACACCACGAACGGAGGGATCGTACCGAATCCCGCCAGTTGCTCGCCTATGTACTTCGACAATCCCGATGCCTACGGAAAATCGAATTGTTTTTTAAGTCTTAAATCAAGACATGACGATGTTGTTTTTGTTTAAAACTTTAAAATTTCTATAATGCTTTTTAAACAAAAAATACGAGTATAGCAAAAATTTATATAAATAAACGTTTTATACATCAGTACTACACAAAGTTTTTTTTTTAAGTTTTAAAAAAGTTACATTACATTTCACAATAATTAGTTTCTATTAGTATTTCATGCAGTATACCTTTAGAATAATTAAACTATAGTTCATTTTACTATCATAAATGTTTATACTAGATTTGGTGTTTATATTTAAACTTATAATCGTTTTATACTTCTAATTATTAATAAAGAATACAAACAAGAGAAGTTTTTCTTCAAAAAATCTTTAAATTTCAACAAGAATCGTCGTAGTTTTTTTTTCAATAAACAAACAGCCACAACATTTTCTTTTTTTTTAGTATAAATAGAAACTATTTTAACTTTTTTTCATTTTTAGCCTTCATTAATAACCTTACTGCTCCAGTGTTAAAAACACTCATTGTAACAATCAGAAACTTTTTATTATTTATAAATATTAAACAAACAGTGGCTCCGTGCGCCATGGCGAAACTGCCACCTAGCAGCAGGATGACTCCCCACGGCATCTTCTTCTCCACCGTTTTCCACTCCAGCAGGGCCGGCACCGGTTTCGGTGGGGAAATGTCTGAATGAATAATAATACAATTTACATAATAAAAATAATAACATTTTTGTTAAATATAAAGTTGAAATTTTTCGAACATAAAATGTTTAAAAGGTATTTCGGCAATAAGTGTAAAAAAATATATTATTATTGATGGGAACTAGATGAGAGGTATTTAAAGTACATACAAAACTTGTAAAAAATAATTAATTTTGTACTTTTTTAAGTAGGAAAAAATAAAACTAAAACTATCTTAGTTTACAATTAATTATAATGACTATTCATAAAATTAGAAACAAATGTAATTGATTCGTTGCCAAAATATAATGCTTGCTAAAGTAACTAGACGTGTACTTGAAACACTTTAAACTTAAACTATAATCATCACCTTAACTACTGGTTATAATTGATAGAAAACAAACTTGCTAAATAAAAGCAAATTCTTAATGTATTTAATATCAGGCGTAAAAATATATTTAATTGAACTAAAACCATCGTATTAACTAAAAAAGTAATTTAATTACAAAATTAACCTTGTGCAGATCTGAAACACATGAAGTTGGGTCTCTGGGAAGGAAAAATGAACAAACAGATCACTATGATGATCGCAGTTGTAGCGTCTGTAACCGTCCTAAAATATTTAGTTTGTTTAATACTGATTTAAGTTTAATTAGAAGTAAAAGTCTAGTAAATACAAAAGTTAAAATTTATTTTCTACAGTCTAGTTAATCTTCATTGCTCATTGTAAAAAACTTACTGTACAGATTAATTTAAAATTTTTAGCTATATGAAACGATTTTTACAAAAAAGAAGCTTAGAGCAAATATAATTTCAATTTAATTTAAAAGTAAAGTACTGTTGATTTTATAATCCAAATATTGTGATAGTTTCAAAAAGATAACAAACAAAAAAGTCTAACATATATTTAAAACTAAACCACCTATTTTCATAGTAACAATTTTTAATAGAAACAAATTTAACCTTTCAAATTAAACGAACAACTAAAAGGAGAAGCTTTTAAAGTTAATTGAAAAAAATAACTATTTTAACTGCATTTTAGCAATTTCACCATTTAAAAAAATTTAAAAACTAAAAAATCGTTTGAACCTAATTATCAAACCAGCTAATTCAGCACTTTTTACCTAACAGTTAACTTTCAGTATATTACTTGAAATAAATTTCGAACAAACTTGTCATTAGCGTAGGATGTACCCCATCCAGGAACGAAACCAGGATTCCTTGTCAGCCACAAAAGCGCCAGTAAGGAGAAGAAGAACAAAACTGACTTCTCGGCGTAACTATAATAATAAATAATAATCGTCAATTAAATTTTAATTATCAAATAAATATAATATTTAAGTTACATAAAAAATAATGAAACTAAATTGTGTTAAGTACTAATAATTGCGCTTTACTTAACAATTTGTATACAGATATTACAAAAAAAAAGTATATATATAATGATTTTTTTTTCTAAGGAAAAAAACATCATTAAAGTAGTTTATCTAAATTTCGGTTTTATAATATTTTGTTAAAAAAGCGTTTTCAGATATATTTTTGAAAGGTGTAAATTTTCTTTAATCATTTTTTAAAATCTAAAAAGCAAGAATTATCATGTACAAAATTTAATTGTGTCTTTCAGTATTGAATACTTCTAATAAACATATGAATTCAAGAAAGCGTATGAATTCAAATTTAAATTTAAACCTAACCAATTATGTTTTCATAAACATATGTAATCTTTATCACGTTCTTTATTCAAATTTTAAACGAAAGGAGGTTTAAAGTATTTTCTAAATAAGTTTACTTATATCGCTTAAAATTTTCTAAATTAAATCACTTGTAAAAATTAAAATGTTCCAATAAAAAATTAATAAATGCACTTGAATCAATATTGCTGATAAAGTATAAACGTTGAACAACTTTAAACTCAAACTTTAGCTAGCCGCAATAAGCACTAGAATAGTTTTATATGGGTAAAAGTTCAACAAGTATGAAATTGTTTGGTTTGTTAAGCGTTTGATCAACAAAGTGCACTAATATAATTTGAACTATGCACTTTAATGGTACAAATTAAAAATCGGTAATATTTCATTTGAAAAAAATATTCAATGTTATTTACTAGTCATAAACACAAAAAGTGTCTTGTAAAAAAAAGAGTTTTTGTATTACATACAAAAAAACATTTTAAATAAATTTGGTAAAATTTCAAGATGTTTAACGTAAAAAGTGTTGTGTGTGGTCGCTTAACTAATAGAAGCCAATCAATCAAATTAATTATGTTTGAAACAAGCGGTGAAATATTAAAACTGGTCACGTAGCTATAATATCAAAGTTTATATTTTGAGAGTTACACTTTGTTTTTATCTAAGTTTAAACTAGATTCACTTTAAAAAATACTTTTCTACTTGACTATTTATAAATGAGAAAACAAATAAATACAAAAAAAAATTGTTTTAAGATATGTCAAGATACTTTAAAAAAGTTTTTGTATAAAATTAAGTTATTATCTTTTAATCAAGTATGTTTCTTACTGACTTTTGTAGCTTAAATTAAGTTATTTAGAGACAACTTACTATAATTAGCACAAATTATTATACTCTAATTTTGTTACAAAATGGAGAAAATTACAAAAAACTTAATTATGGTCATGAGTGTTATTTTTATAGTCAAATTAAATAAATATATTAAAAATTAGAGATAAAAATTAGATTTAATATTTTTTTTTATTTAATGCTGGACTATTTATTACCCAGAAAATATTTATAAGAGCCGTTTTAAACAGCTAAATAAAATATTTCAACTTTGTTTTAAAATAAATAAACATTTACAAAAGTTTGAACAATAAAAGAGAATTATCAAGATACTTTTTTATTAAAATTCATACTATATCAAACTTTAACATAGAATGTCATGCGTTATTACCACTAAATATTTTTGATCAGGGTAATATAATAACAGAAAACAAGCTCAAATTAGTAATCCAATACTTTTTTGTATTAAATTAAAAAAAAAAAGAATAATTACAAACCTTACAGGTCCTAGGTTATCATATTGCCTCTGAATCAGCCTCTCAGCTTCAATCTCCTTCCTTGACTTTTCTTTCTTCGAGTAAAATGTGAACAATTCTTTCAAACTGTTAAATATTTTAATTCTGAGAAAACATTTAGCCTTTTATTTTTATTTTACTGAACTTTTAAACTCGTTTCAATAAAATAAAACGTCGATTTTTTTTGGCTTGAAGGTGCAAGTAAAAACTATAGTTTTCAAATTACATTTTATTCTCTCAGTTTGATAAATATATTTTTTTAACACTAAAAATTTTATTTATTCTTTAATTACACCCCAGGCTGATATGAAAGCCTCTCTTCTAACGCGTAAAATATTTAATTTTAAGGCCATAGGGGGGGTAGAAGCCATTTTTTAACCAAAAATAACATATAGGCTTATATTATAGTAAATTTCATAACCTTTCAGATGCTTTTTTTAGATTTTAAAAATATTAAGTAACTTTTTTTTTATGACCGGTTATATAAAAATATTTATATAAAAAAATATAATTTACCAAAGCTTTAAAGCCGTTTTTCTCGAGATTTTAAAAACGGGCTTTAAAATCTATCTTCTCCTTCATTTTTCAAGCAATCTTCTTCAAATTTTCAGGAAATGTTCCTTACATTATGAGAAAAACACGTTATTTGTGAATTTTAATAATTTTAAAAAATAAAAATTTTATGACAAAAAAAAAAAAAAGTGATTTTTTATCAAAAAAAAAATTTTTTTTTCAAAAAAAAGGTATTTTTACTTGAATTTTTTTTAAGTCACAAATAACATTTTTTTGTTATTGTATAAAGAATAGACTGTAAACGTTTGAAGAAGATTGCTTAAAAAATGAAGGAGGAGATAGATTTTGAATGCATTAGTCTTTTTTCGCCGTTTTAGTTTTTCCTTCCCCATAAGGAACCTGTTATGCGGCCCGACTTTGGCCGGTCATATCTCAAAAACTAATTCGAATTTTTAAAAACGGTAAAAAGCAACTTGAAGCTTGGTAAAAACTCTATAAAATAAGATCAACTTGTAAAAAACATGGCCTACCCCCCCCTATGGCCTTAACATCCTATAACACACAGTGGGCTGGCAAGTGGCCATTGACTATTTTCGCGACTAAACAGTTAAAGCAAGATTTTTATTTAATTGTTTAGAGCGGGGTTTCGTCTTTTAAAAACTGGGTTTGTTTCTGTTCTGCTTAAAGTATACTAAAAGTTATGTAAGCTTAAATGTAGCCAAAGTTTGCTTTTTTTAAGTTTAAAAAAGCCTCAAAAAATGCTTAAATTTTTGTCAAAATTAAGGTCTACATCTACTGTTAAAAAACACCTTATAAGCTGTTATACATATACTTTTTTTTTAAGTTTTTTCATTTATTTGGTTTAATGTTAATTGAAAAAAGTCAAAATTCTTTGAATATTTAAACGTAAAAGTATATTATTTCTCACTTAAAAAATCTTCTATTCACGCCGAAAATTCATTGATGATTTTCTGGCAGTTTAGGGTATTCTTCAGGGTTAATTTTCTCAATTTGCCACCGTAGAACCAACATAATTTTTTTATATAATAATTTAGTAAAAATGACAAGGAATCTATATACAAATTTATAGACAAATCTATCATGTGGAATATATCTATTTTTTTAGGTTTTGACAAGCAATATTTCTGTTAAAAAAATTGATATAATATCCTATCCCTGGTTTTTCACTGTGACAAAAAAGACCATTTTGTATCTTCTAGAAGGTTCTTAATGTGTATAGATTCACTTACTTTTGTTTACAGATCATTTAAGCTCCAAGAATGATGAGAACAGTTAGTATTGGTCAAAACATGGTAGCTTAGTATATGTTTTAGTTATTGAAATATTTTTTTTTTTACTATTTTAGAAAATTAAAGGTTTTCTTGAAAAACCGGATCCCACAGGCCATGGTGGAACTTCTACAACAGGTAACGTAGTCAAAACTTTGCTAAACACCAATAATAGGACTCTGCTGACGAAGCATATTTCTGATGTTAGTTTAAAAGAAAACATTAACAAAATTATTTTGTATGTTTCCATTATTTTATGGCCTATAAATTCTAACAGAAAGTTTAATGTAGAGAAATAATCAGTTTTATGTCAAAAAACAATGATGCTGGTCATGTCGGTTAAATGGATTCGCTTTACACCAACTGCGCATACTGTTCTTGCACATAGTGCTGAACTAATTGAGCAAAAATACGGTAGAGGTTTGCTAAATTACACCGAAAGTGAATTGGAAGCTAACAACAAGTTTCTAAGACAGTACAGAATGAACTTTTCAAAGAAAACTTCTCAGTATGAAAATTTAACAGAATCTTAAATCGTTTATGGGACAAGAGTGACTACGATGTTAACAACACTTTAGACAGACTGAATTGCACTTATTGTAAAGAAGTTGGACATACTGCGCGAAGTTGTTTGCAGCTAAATGAAAATATTTCATCTTGTAGTTCAGAATGGGAAACGTTGTTACATATGCTTTGTGCTACTGAATACAGTGTTTTATTAATTTAAAAAACTTAATTTCAAAGAAGTTTTAAGAACTAACTGTTTGACTTATATTTTCTAGTAAATTTAAAATGTTTTTTAGTAATCACAGGCTAAATTATTTTGTTTTTTGCACTGTTTTGCAACGAATAAATGTTTTTATTGTTCAAAATGTTTACGGTTTTTTTCTTTTGATAAACTGGTACAAATGTAACGTTATTAATAATACAAACTTTGATATACAAAGATCAGCCTTAAATTAAAAATAAACTGTTTTAGAGTATAGTTTCACCCGGCTTGATATTAAAAATTCATTCATATTTAAACTAAAATGGAAGTAAATGTGACTATTTTGAGGTAGCCAATTATAATTTTCTTTTTTTTTTAAGTTTCTTTCTTTAAAATTTCATTAAAAATTTTCAAAAAAAAAAAAATTAAAAAAAAAAAAAAATTAAATAAAAACAAACATTATTCTTATTGTAACACTAAGTGTAACTTTAAATTGTATTATAGTGCTTCTTATGACAGTTTTATGTCAATGGCCGCTTAATCCCCGTTTTCAGCCCACTGTGTAACAGTTTCAATCAGCCAACTTGCAGCCAAGGAAGAGATATGTAAATATTCAAAATTACTTGCTAGTAGTTCGTTACTAAAGATCCTAACTGAACAAACTTGTTTGAATATATTTAATAATAATTTGCACATTACTTTTCTTTGTTAAATGTATTTCTGTGTGTTAAACAATTAACACACAGAAACGTACGTCAGATTAATTAAGAAATGTACTTCGCAAATTATTTTCATTGCTGAAGAGACGTATACACGTTTTTTTATTTCTAAACTTGCTTCTCTTTAATATTTCATCATATTTAATTTATAACAATCAACTCAACAAACTTGTATCCGAGGAACAGGTACTGGATCCACATCCAGGCAAACATGAGAAAGAGGACCATCCCTGGGAAGGCGAAGACCATCCACGATCCGAAATCAATTCCCTTGGCGGCGGGGAAAGCGCTGTGTTAGAAATTTGTAAAAAAGTTTTTTTGGAATGTTAGTTTTTACAAAAAATTTAAAAAGAATTTTTTTTCTGACGGATACAAATTAAAAGGGATAAAAGTGATAATAAAATGCCTCAGTTAAAACATAACCGTACAATGTGTTTTTATAAAATCTTTTTTAACAAAATAACTTAGAGACAAACTTTTCATAGTTGAAGTACCCGGCTGATTATAGTAACACTTTAATCGCTATAAAATCAAGTCACGCAAAAATATAAAAATCATCTTTAGTAAAACAGCCACTAACTCCTTGTTTTGTCCGGGCAATATTTTGTAAATATTTTTTAGTTGTGACTAATAAAATTAAGAATTTAACTGTAATCAATATTATAACTATAACAATTTAAAAAAAATTAAAAGTTTATCAAATATAATCAATACAACCACTCACTCTTTGTACTGCCCAAAAAGTATAAAAATTATTAGTCAATATCACTCACTGCTTTATTGTCTGACCATTATTTTGTAAATGTTAATATTATACTAACTTAATAAAACTTGAAATTTATCAAGTACAAATAAAACTACAAAACATAAAATAACATACACATCAAAACTCACTCTTTGTACTGCCCGACCAGTATGAGGTTGGGTCCGGTCCCGGTCAGGGTGGCGGTTCCCCCGATGTTGGCGGCGTAACACACGCAGATTGTCAGGGCTTTTCCCAGCCCCTCGTTCAATTTGTCCTCACTCTTGCTGAAGCCCACCTCGACCGGCTCTTTCTGCGTTGTTTTGTTTTTATATCAAAACAAATTTTTGGTTGTAAGTTTGGCAAAAATGTTTGTGATCATAATTTTGATTGCTGATGAAAAAATTATTTAAAAAAGTAAAAAAATCAGTTCTTTTTTTTAGTTTCTTATTGGAGCCTCTTTAAGGCCTGTAAGTAGTTATTTGTTCATGGTAGGATTTTTAGGTGTGTATAACATAACAAAAAATCAACGTATGATTTTTCTGATTTGAATGAATAATTTTATGAATATTTTTTTAGGATTTTTTTTCATACTAAAAATTCATTTCATGAAAACTAGTTAAAATATATTTCATAAAAACAATATACCTAAACAACCATTATTATGATGAAATTAATATTGTGAAAATATGTATTAGTATAAACATGACTCTTTGATCAAAAACATAACTTTTGAAAAATGAATAATAGATAAAACTAAGCATGGTGAAAATAATTAATTTAATCCCTTCTAAATACTTTTTTTTACTATAAAAGCAAAGTTTTTTATCATTTAATATTAAAATAAAAACTAACTTTCAACAGAGCTTGGTTTGAGTTGTCAGGTGCGGCAACATCCCCGCTTGCAAGATAGTTCTAAATAAGTTTTTAATTTTTAAATTAAATTTTAATCAAAATTTGTATGTGCAAATAAAAGTAGTTCTCTTGTAAATTTTTCAGTAAAAAAATAAATAAATATCAAAAGCAACTCACGCTATCTTGGACAGGTCTGCAAAAAATAAATAATTGTTAGTAATTGGAATTTATTCAGCACAAAATTAACTAAATATTAGTAATTGGAATTTCTTCAGCACAAAACAAATGTTAGTATTGGAATTTCTTCAGCACAAAATTAACTAAATGTTAATTATTGGAATTTATTCAGCACAAAACTAACTAAATTTTAGTAATTGGAATTTCTTCAGCACAAAATTATCTAAATGTTAGTTATTGAAATATTTAAAAACAAAATTAACTAAATATAAATTCTTACATTTTAACGTACGATTCGTTTTTGTTAGTGAACTTGACCGAACCGTTTTTCAATTCCTCCCCGAGAGCTTGAGCTTGCCCAATGTTGCCTATTTCCTGGGCTAATTAGTTTAATTATTGTTAGTTTAAATTAGTTGTGTCACTATTAAACTTATATTAAATAAAAATTTATAGATATTTATTTCACAAACATCAGTGATTGTGTTTTATTTTGTTAAATGTTAGAAATTATTAACTTTAATTTTGAAAGCTATCATGAATTTATTTTTTATATTATTATATGCTGTACAACGTTTTTGTAAATTTTAAATAGACATACGCCTCATAAAAACAGTTTATGTATATAAAACTTTAAATATTGAATAAATCTTTTATGGTAAAAATTATATTAGAAAAGATATAAATAGTTAAATATTATAAATTGAACTTGAAATAAAACTCATATATCGGCACGTGATTTGCCAGAAATGTGATAAATTTGTGAATGATGTCAACACATAACACACTAATTTTCTGTTAGCTACATGTTACAATTACTAATAATTATTTATTTTACTTAAAAAACTACATATTCTTGTATTACGTATTATAATCTGGTAACTTTAAAATGGCTGTAAAATATTTCAAACCTAGCTTGTTGTTGCCTACGAGGCAGTAAACAGCATTTTAATATACTATTATCTGGCGTGAGTTTGTAAGAAAATATGTGAACAATTTATCAACTTGCTTACCACGCAATAATGATAATTAATTTGTAAATAGCTACGTTTCCCAATTGGGTTTATTATTAATTACTTTGTAATTTATTAAACTGCTTTTGATGCGGCTAATATTGATATTACATACATAAACTACAAACACCTCTTTATATTTTAAAACAACAAGACGTTTATAAATAGTTTTTTGTAATTATTTAACATAATTAGTGTGAGGAAACTATAATTAAAAGTTTAAAACTTATAGTCGCTTACAAGTTACAAAGCAGTTAATAATGACTAATAATTATGTTCAACGTTGTATTAACTTGCCTACCAGGCATTATTTAATACATTAACTTAAATTGGTTACATTTTTGTGGCTTTGTTATCAATTAATTTGCTGTTGCTTTTACTAGAGGATTATTAACGATGACCGTAAACTATTTATCAACTTAACCACGTTTTATTGTTTAGAATTTTATTTAAAATAATCTGTATAACTGTATAAAATTAACATTTGATTAGTTTATTGTTGTTTACCAAGCAATTTACAAAGCAATAATAGTTTTCAAAAACAACAAAACTACAATACAATAACCCATTAGTAGTTAAGTAATCAAAACAATTCGTTGACAAATATTTTTCTATTAAATCTTTTTGTTAACAGTTTAAAATAATTTTTTTGATGAATATCTTGAAAATTTGTACAAAGTTGTAAAATATATTTAAAAGTAAATTAATTCAAACAGCTTCTTATATCAAATTAAAACAATACAGACCGGTTTTATAAAACGTGTAAGCCTAATGATATTTAAAATTGCAAATAAATTGTTGAGGTTTTTTAAGTACACTTATTTCTCGCAACACAAAATTTGTTTGAAGCTATTATGTTCGTGTATATTTGCTGTTAAACTAATTCTATGTAACACAAAACTTTATAAAAATACTGAAAAAATACATTATGAGAAGTCGTTTTAGTGAAAACTTCGTTTAATTTATTCTTTATTACTTGCAATTAAAAAATGGAAACTTCATATAGTTTAATACGATTTTTTTATTACTTAACTTTAGCTACTATGTCAATAAATAGATATGATTAAAAATTAAGTTAATGTTGTTTGCTTTTTTTATTTAGTTAAAACAAACTTATTTAAAACCAAAAAATGCAACATAGTTTAAACCAAATAAATAAAAAATCAATTTTGACAAAAAAATTTTAATATTGTATTAAAACAAAATGAACATTAAAAAAAATAAAAAGTTTTCTTTATTTTTTTAAAATTCATGTGCATAGTAGCCACTAAATTTGGCCTTTTCTCTTGTGCTTATGTTTTTTGCTAATATTTGGGACATTTTGGTGTTTTCGAGTATTTTTTGCAACTATGGTCATGCGGTGCACTATAAATCAAGGCTTGCCAAAGAAATGTTAAGTTTAGGAAATCCGGGAAACAAGCAATAAAAATATTTGTGAAAATTAGTTTTAGTTAAAAAAACTTTACAATGAAACAGCAGTACTGAATTTTATCGCTTAAATTATCTCCATTTTAGGTTGTAATAAAAAAATTCTTAAGCTAGTATTCATAACCAGCAAAAATAAATATACTCTATACCTATCAATATATTTCAATCATTAAAATAGTGCCTTAAAGATCCAAAATCTTAATACAACCGTTTTTTTTTCAATAATAGTAAACTTTTTTTTTCTAAGTTCCTCAGATTTATGTTGGGTATTTTTTGTTAGCGTTTTATATTTAAAACCTTAAATCTCCACTTACACAATTTTAAAAACTATTTTCAAACAATTTTAATACTGAATACTAAAATAACCAAATAGTACACAAGAAATAAATAGTTATTAACAACTAACCCAGATGACTCGTTGAATTTTTCTTCTCCTCAATGTTTTCATCGCTTCTGTACGGTGTGCTTCTTCCCGAATCCTTGCTCGTGTCATCTTCAAACTATCAAAATATTTAATTACATTTAATTTTAAAATATTGATTAAAATAAAAAAAAACATTCAGGCGACTTGTGTTCGAACAGTATACAATTGAAAGTGCATTTTTATTTAGAAATGATTAGTACAACTTGTGCTTTAAAAAATTGCATTAATGTGTATGTATCAATGTGCTTAGAAAAAATCCTCGCTACCATTGAAAAAAACACGACTAGCATCTCTAACTCAGTTTGATTTCAAACCCCACTAAAATTTTAAACAAAAAAAACGTAATTTTTATTTTAAAATTCACACCAACTTTGTTATTGTCTTCGGTGAGAGACTGCAGTACAGCTTGCGCGATGGGGATCATCATGGCCGTGGTGGCAACGTTGCTGATCCACATCGACAAGAACGCCGTCGTCGTCATGAACCCGAACAACAACCTGATTACGAGTTATCAAATTTTATATACATAATATTATCAGGAACAATACCTGGTTTTATTACAACTTTATAATAAACAATATTGTTAGGATATTTAAGTAAGTCTAGGCATGAGACTTGTCAAAAAGTCATTTTTCAAACATAATTGTTGTAGTGGTTTCTACGACAAGGGTATATACTACCTCAAAAACAAAATTATTTTGAACTATAGTTTTTACTTTAGTTGTATGTTTAAATTCTCGTGCGCATAAAGTTATAGTGTTATGAAGTAAAGTCAATAGAAAATTAAACTTATGAGATTAATATAGTTTAAAATAATAAAAATCATTTATCAATTCAGAAGTTAATAGTATTTATTCTCTCATAGTAATCTTTGTGTACATTAAAAGCTACTGAATTACGTAAAAATAATCTAAAATAAATAAACAAATAATAGTCTAAAAGTGTTAAAAATCATTAAAAAAATTAAAACTTTAGAAAATAAAAAGATACTGAAAGTAGTAGTGAGTTTTGTTCTATCATGTTAACCTAACTTATTGATTTTTGAAAAAGTATCGTTTTTCAAATATAATAATTTACCTACTGTTTATTTTTAATTCCAAAGACAAACCTTAAAAAACTAATCAAACAAAGGTATTACAAAAGTAAAGACTAAGGAAATAAGTTTATTGCTATTTTTTTTTTAACTATTTTTAATCTAATCTCCTTTTAATACTCTAAAATAAGATTTATTTTAATTCTATTCAAAGTTAATTTGTCTCTGAAGTAATTAAAATGCGCTTATAAAAGTTGTATTTCAATTTTTTCTAATGAAAATAGTTTTTTGACTATGGTAAAAAATATATGTGCGAAAACCACCATTTTTTTCCAATAAGTATCTTATCATATAAAAAATACGTTGTTAGTCTAACTTTTTCACAAAGTAATGTAAGATAAAAGTGACTATGATGTAAATAAATTTTATTGATTTACTTACTTATCAAAGTTTATATGGATAGCAAAAACACTATAATATATACTACTTTAAGCATGAGTATTTTTGAATTTTTATAATAGACCACAACTTGTTTCTAATAAGAATGTCAACATAAAAATTTTTAAACATTACAAAAATTTTTTTTTCCACAAAAAAGTCTTATTTAAAATTTTAAAAGGTCATTTAATTTTCTTAAAATATTTTCAACTTTTTTTATTTATTTTATTAGAAATGAAATCTTAAGATTAAATAAATTTTATAATTGATAAAACATATTTAACAATGTATATAAAAAAAACTATAATAAATCAAAAAAATAGACTTGATAATCATATGATGGCTAACAATTCATAGGTATAGTATTAGTATTATGCGTTTTATAAAATAAGTTTGTACTAAACTGTAGCAAATAAGTTAAATTAAAACTTTTTATTTTTTTTTAATTAAAAGTAATTAGCTGTCTAGTGGTATAACTAGTCAGTATTAATTGTTATATTTTAAATATTAAAATATTTTTAAATACTGCATAAGTCCATTCAATGAGTACAAAGGTTCTTCAAACTATTTTTTAAGCTAACAAAAACAGCAACTTTTGAATATATTTGGATTTTTTAAATACTTTGTTAAACTTAAAACATTACAATTTCAATACATATATTTTATCTTTTATACAATATCTTTTAAAATATCAATTATCTTTGCAACAGGAATGTAAGATTACACCAATTACAGTATCAGATAAGCTTTTAAATGCCAAAATTAGATAAAATACAAAATATGGTTATAAATAGGTTGCCGCAATATAAACACGTAAAAGTTGTGAAAAGGTAATTAAAAAAATGCTAAGGTTAATTTATAAAAAAGTAAAATTAGGTTATCACATGTCGGTCACTGCTGCTTTTAGTAAGAATCAATAAAATTTTATTCTATTTATAAACAGAAATAAATAAGTGAATGTAAAACTTAAAAACCAAAATAAAATAGATTTGTTGGGACTAGAGTTAACTAAGTTAAAAATTATTTGAAAATATAAGTACACTTTAGTCTTACAACAATAATATATCTATTGTAATTTATTATTCTAAAGATAATATTAAGAGTATTATCAATGATAAAAAAAAAGTTTTAAAAACTTCAAAATTTTCATTATAATCATAACTTAATTTTACATTTAAAATTTCTATTTAATTAAAATATATAAAATATATACAATAATGTTTTTCATCAAAAGTAGTTTAATGAAGTACACAAAAATTATGTGTAAAATTTTATACTTTTAAAACTTTAACTGCAATGCGTTGTGTAAACATTACAATTTCAATACATATATTTTATCTTTTAGAATTAAAATATCTTTTAAAATATCAATTATCTTTGCAACAGGAATGTAAGATTACACCAATTACAGTATCAGATAAGCTTTCAAATGCTAAAATTAGATAAAATACAAAATATGATTATAAATAGGTTGCCGCAATATAAACACGTAAAAGTTGTGAAAAGGTAATTAAAAAAAATGCTAAGGTTATTTTATAAAAAAGTAAAATTAGGTTATCACATGTCGGTTACTGCTACTTTTAGTAAGAATCAATAAAATTACATTCTAATTATAAACTGAAATTTCTGTAAAAATCTATAAAAAAAAACAATCTATCTTGAGCATAAATTTATACTTTAAATTTTTATTTATTACAATTAAACAAAATATTATTTTACGCTATTTTTGTTATTAAATAAGTTATTTTTTACTGTAAACATTATTATTAAGTGATGTTTAACCAGCTTGGAAATTTTGTATCAAGTATGTATTGTTAATAAAAAAAAAGGCAAAATCTACTGTTTTTAGTATGTTACAAGCTAACTATGTTATGATTATTTTAAATACATATTCATTTCTAATGTTGTTTAGAAATGTCAAAAATATTACTATGCTGAAATGATTGTAAGTTGACAAACTTTGTAAAACAAAGTTAAATATGAAAGAAAATATGTGAATATAAAAACTTAATAACCAGAATAAAATTGGTTTGTTGGGACTAGAGTACAACTAAATTGAAAATTATTTGAAAATATAAGTACACTTTAGTACTTTTACAACAATAATATATTTATTATAATTTACTATTTTAAAGATAATAATAAGAGTGGTATAAATTATTAAAAAAAAGTTTTAAAATGAACTTTAATTATTACTTAATTTTACAATTAAAATTTATATTTAATTATAATATATAAAAAATATACATAATGTTTAATGAAGTACACTAAAAATATGTGTAAAATGTTATACTTTTAAAACTTTAACTGCAATGCGTTGTGTAAACTTTACAAGATATTATTCTTTAAAAACTAAAACTTAAAGATAAGTTATATATATATTTTTTTAGATTGACAAACCTTATTAAAGAATGCAAGTAAAAGTAGGTTAAAAGGAAAACACTTTTGTCTTAAAAATGTTTTAAGTGCTTAAAAACTTTAAGTGCAAAAAAAAATTATAACACTTATTATGCTAATATAAAAAAATATATATCACTGTTCGTAGATAAAACATATTTTCAGTGCTGATTTTAATCAAAACAAAAAATATTTGCAATTATCAAAACACGTATTTGCATTTCCTTTGGGAGTCTTTTCTGCAGACAAATTTGATTAACTAATTACTTCAATATCCTCATATTACCTGAGACCTTTGTACACCGTTTTAAAGCTATTTTATTTTATCTATTCATTTGTACTGGTTTAACATATTTCAAGACTTTAAACGTAATGTAATCACAATAAAATAAATATTTTGTTGTTTAAACTTTTTTAATTTGTTTGAGTAGAGTATTTATTTAGTTTTTTTTTGTTTCACTTAAATATTTATTAGGACAAGTTATGGACTAATATAACAAAAATAATGTTTATAGGTTCGACACAGAACATTTTGACTATTTAAACTTTATCCTACTTTACAACAAAACACCTTGTGTGGTTTTTTACATGGTGTTAAGTTTTATTTTTTATGAGAAACTATATAATTACCAAATTTTTAAGCAATTCTTATAGATTTAATACACCTTACAAACTTGATAAAAAATTCCTCTGTAGTAACATATTCTCTTAATGTAGTTTTCACATAAACATTGAAATTATACACAGAAGTAATAAAAAGATAAGTTTGAAATTCAATTTAACATGTTACTAGATATTTTTCATTTTATAAGAGTTCAATTACTAGCTCTATATTAGAAACTTTAAAAAGTAATAAAATCTTAAATATAATGATCTAGGTAGAAAGTTTTATTTTCTCCAAACGTGTTAAATAAAGTTGAAGTAATTGTAAAAACTTTAAAGGTTTTTATTTGTTAAAAATCTCTTGATAAACAAATAATTGATATTTTTAGACACTTTTTAGAATAAAAAAAAAACAAAAACGTTGAATACTTTTAATCATAAAAAGTATTCAGTCGCTAAAACTTTAAAGGCATAGAAGGGGTAGGGATTTTTTCATATGTTGATTTTGTTTTAAATATTATTAATTTAGCTAACAGTTGCTTTTAACAATTTCTTAAAATGAAAATAAGTTTTTAAGATGTGAGGGGACATACCCGATAATAAAATTGGATCCTTATGGAATGGCAAAGTTAAAAAAGCAAAAAAAAAAAAGACTAATTCAGTAAAAACCTATATTTTTCTAATAAATGTAAGCAGTCTTTTTCAAACTTTTTAGGTATAATCTAACTAAACTTAACAGTATTGTAGAAATTTTCAAAATTTTGACTAGTTTTTGCTTTTTTCTTTTTGTCAAATATTTCTATTTAATTGTTTGTGTACAGTTTTTTGTATAATGCAAGGAACACTTCATCAAATTTTAGGTCAATAGCTTGAAGAATGAAAGATAAGACATATTTTAGTGAAATTATAATTTCCAGCAAAAAAAATTCAGCAAATACAATTGCATTGATTTATTTTCCAAAAATAACTGTATTTCAAATGTTAATTTTTTTTATATAAAAAAACTTACTTATAGTTTATACACTAAGCTTTTATCTAAAAACCAGTGTTTATTAAAAAAAATCTTTAACTAGACTAATAATCAAAATAAAATAGTTTTCTATCAAACATGTAGAACTTGGATGACTCATTAAACAGCAGTTTCGTACTTACCATTTAGGCTTGGCGCCAACTTTGGTAAGCACTTTCAACGCAATTCTCTTGTGCAAGTTCCAATGCTCCACGGCAACTGCGACAGTCAGACCGCCCAGAAACAGAACGTTTGTGTCTTTCAAATACATTTTTGATATCTGTTTTGTATGAGTTGTTTAGGTTAAAAGTTTTGTTATTAAAACTTATGCAAAAGTCTATTTCTGTATTGCAAACACTGTGTGGTAGAAATTTTTAGAAATGATAATTACTTAATCAACAAAAGCAAGAAAAAAAAATTTTTTTAAGTAATCAACTTTATTTTTTCTATTAATATTATACATATTTTAAAGTAAAATATAATTGTTTAGCATTTAATTCAAATATATTCATTAGTGTTTACTTTTATTTTATTTATAACTGTTCACTTTTATTCATTTTCATTAGTGTATATTAATTTTTTAAATAGTGTTTACTTTTATTGTATTTATAACTGTTCACTTTTATTCATTTTCATTAGTGTATATTAATTTTTTTGAAAATTAGAACTATTTTTACATAATTAATTAAGTTATCAGTCACTGTTTAAGCTTGTTCAAACTGGAGGTAACTTTTGAAAATTAAGAAATCAAACTTAGAGAGTTTAATAGGTTCTTAATGGGAGGTGCGTGCAAACTGAAAAGGCAGAAACATACTATTTCATTTAAAATCATTTTTGTACTTCATTTTTGAGCAACGTTTTTAAGCTTTTTCAGAGTAACCTTTATTAAGTTTTTAACAGCTTGTAGGAAACAGATTTTTTAATCTTTTTTATTATTTATATTTAAAAAAAATATTTTTTTTTTTGGTTTTATGCTATTTATCAAATCCTCTTCCAACACGTTGTTTGTAATATTAAAAAGAACATTTTCAAAAAACTTAAGTAAATTGCTTCTAAAATGACAAAAAAGATAGGTTTTTATTATTTTTTTCAAAATTCCAATAACATTAGCCTTGAAATTTTTGATTCCACAAGGTTGTATTATACTTTTTTTACAAAATTGGTTATATCCAAAAAAGTTGTTAAAATTGTTTTCTCTATAAAAAGCATCTAATGGTATCACTCTAAGCATTCATATAAGAACCAATTTTTATTTTTGTAAATAAAATATTGGACTGTCTATGCCCTTAATTTAGTAATTAATAATAAGTTTAGCAACTAATTATTAAACTAAAAGTACCTTTTTTAGTTTAGGAGTTACTAAAATATTTAGGGTTATAGAAAACAACTTAAAAATAAATCACGATTTATAATACATAAGAGACAATTGTGTATACAAAATTTTGATGCACATCATTATATTTGTTAAGGATTGGATATGAATTTTTACATAAAAAACTTCTAACTTCTCCAGCTTTGCTTATTCTGAAAAATGGATAGAAAATGAGGGGAAGCAGAGATGTGACGGCCAGAGGAAGAACCTCAAAAATCCAGTAGACAGCCATAAGCAGGATAGTGTAGGCACACTTCATTTGCTAAAAAGTAGACAAAAATCTTTATTATTTGTGAAAGAATTCAAATTTTATTAAGATATATAAAGTACTTTAAGTAGTATTTTTACTAATTAGCTTTACAGCAATAAAAACTAAAATAACATTGAGTATATAAGAAAATATTTCATAAAGTTAATTATCATGTCTTTTACAAAAATATAGTGAATGAATAATCTATGATAATTACATTTCTGGGGCTTTACTATTGCCTAACTTTTAAATTAAGTACAATAAGTTTAAAGAAAAAAAAGCAAAAAACAATTACTTGTTCCTTTTCATCGGGAGCAAATGTTATCACAGGAATCAACAACAGAGGTGTCAGTATAATTATGACTGTTTTCCGAAAGATGTACAACTCAGAGAAGATACCCATGTTTGTATATTGTCTTGACTTCAAACTTATACAAAACTTATTTCATCTACAAAAATACTCTTATGTTATATTGAAATTAAAAATCCATGGTCAAGTTCAATATATAACAAATATAAAAAGTAATAGTTTTCAATACTTGTTAACTACATAATAATTTTTTGCAAGTAAATTTTATAAAATTTGATACTAAAATATTAATGTTTATGTAAAAATTTATATTGAAAATCTAATTTGTGAAATTTGAATAAGTAAAACAGTTTAAAGCTAACTAACTAAAAATTTCACCAACTCTTTTAGATTTTGCAGAAAACAATGTTTTAAAAAATGTTGTTTTCTTTTCAACAACATTTTTTCTATTTTAAAAATGTTTTGTTTTTTGTAAAATGTTTTTACCTTGTGGGACTACTTAAAATTAAATATATGTGCAAGATTTAAAGAAATATATTAAACTTTGAATGCACCAACTTTAATAACTAACAAACTTCGAACTCTTTTATTGTTGTAGAAGAAACATTTGTCTAGTTCTTTAATGATATTAGCCTAATACTAATTTATTTAAATAATCAACAAATCTAAAAAACTTTTGCTAAAAAGCTTATCCACAATTAAAAACATCTCAATAGTTAAAAATACATGTTTAATATTAATTTTTAACAAACTGAATATTTATTTTACTTATATGGTTTGAAAGTTGTGTAATTTAAAATATTTATAGCTAATTTATACACTGAGCTGAAAGAACTTTATTCTATTAGGTACTTTTAAGCAACTGTTTTATACATTTGCATTAAGTTGCTTAAACTACTGAAACATCTTTTTGTGCCACATACTATTCATTAATGTGTGTAATATAGTACTTTAAACTTACATGCTCTATTGAAATGTAACATTCATTAAATAAATTAACTAAATTTACATTGTTTTTTAAATTTTATTGTTGATGTGCTGTTTACAAAATAGATAACAATAATAGAATTAAATCATTGTTTAATAATGAACCCAAAATGTTAAACAAATGTTAACTTTTTTTTAGCTGCTAACACAGCTATTATATAACTAAAACTTCAATACTAGTTATAATTCAACTACAAACACTTTTTTTTTTGTAATTAAGCAAAACAAGGTACCAAAAGTTTTTTACTACTGTTTTACCATTACTTTTTTTTATCTTTAGTAGTTTTAAATTCAAAAAAAAAGACATATATAAAGTTGCCACTCTTTGAGTCAAAATATCTTCCTTGATTGACCTTAAACTTCCCTAAGTTTCCCTGAGTTTTTTTTTTAATTCTAAATTTTTTGGTTTTGCTTTTGGCGCAAATTACTAATACCTCATATTCATTTCTCTTCTTTAATGATAAAAGGAAGGTTGTATAGGTATGCTTACTAAGTATATGAAAAAAAATGTTTTCAAAAATTCAATGTTAAAAGGTTAATTCAGTTGAGATTAAAAAACAAAATTTGTGCACAATTTTGTGTAAACATGTTTGTAAACTTTATACATAATAGAAAACAGTTATTTTTTGACATTTTAATCACTTTTTTTTATTAAAAAAAAGTAGTTGTAAACAAATAATTTTGATTAAGAAATAAGGACTTATAGTACAATATAGTTTTATTAAACTACATAAGTAACTAAAAATAAAAAGTTTATTAGAACTTTTCGATCCATAGTTAACCACAACTCTTATACCTCTAAACTGTTTGTTTTTGTGTAACTTTAGTCCAGATAAAAATAAATTTAAAACATAAAAAAAACTGCACTGTTAATTCTAAGAATATTGAACAACTAGATGCAAGGCTAAAGAATTTCTAAATAAGCATTAAAAAATAAATAAATCAATATTTTTGAACAAAACATTGAAACTGGAGCAACTGAATCTCATTCAAGATCTAGAAGTAAATTTCCATAAGGATTTTTTGTTTATGGTTAACTTTAGGTGAGCACCAATACAAAATTGAAAATATAATACATTCAATGTCTGATTAAACCATAATTTTAGGCTAAAAAAATTATACTTTGTTTCAAAAAGTTATATATTACATAGAAAGAAAACTAAAACAAAATATTATCGACTTAAACATTTAACCAATTTTATTTTAAAATATCATAATCAATATAAATTGTGTATTGATATAATCACTTTATATTGTAAAAAAAAGCAATTAAATATTTAAATTTATTAGTTTATGATATATAAGTTTAATTTTATTCATGTATTTATAAAAGATTAACTTTTAGCCTAAAATTGTGATTAAATAAGACATCAAATGTATTATAACTTCAGCTTGATATTGGTGCTCACCTAAAGTTAACCATAACCGATTTTTTTTAATCTTAAAGCTGCCCTGAAATTAATAAAAAATAATCAAAATTCCCTGAGTTTTTCTTTAATTTGAAAATTCCCTGAGTGTGTGGCAACCCTGCATATATCTTAAGTAATTAAGTTTTTTATTTTTTATTTTTGAAACTTAAGTAAATAAAGAAGAATTTGACTTATATATTAATAATTTTAATTGATTAACATATCTTTTACTTTTCTAACTATTTAATTTATTTCACTTGTGCATTCTTTATATAAAACTAAATTATAATTTATTAAATTCAAAAAAGACTTCAAACAACGATTTTTTTAAATTACTATTTTAAAAACTTTCACTTAATATAATATAGAATAATATTTATTTGTATATAAATTCTGTTCATGGTTGATAATTCCAATTTATTTACAGAAGGCTTTTCAATCTTAGAGATATTACTAAGTTGTAGCTTACATAGTAGGGTATTTTCTGTACTATAATGGACTGTTGTACAGATCAGATTTTTTTTGTCAATGTCTCAAATATTAATTTTTTTTTACGTTTGAACTAAATTACAAACATTTTTTTTGTAGTATTAACTTATATAATTTGTTTCCCTTAATTGTTTAATCTTAAAACTTTCTTTACAATGTTTATTTTAATTTAGTTTATGTTTATTGTCCTGGATATGACATTAAACTGTATTCTGGTGTGTGACTCGATAACTGAAAGGTTTTTTCGTATATCAGCCTGATGTCACCAGGTCCTTAGACCTAATTTTTTAACCTTTTTTTTATCGTTCAATAAACAATATATATAAAAAAATATCAAGTTTCTTAAGTTTTAAAAAATAATGTATAATCAGCTTTTAAAAAATCAATTATTTTAGCTTCTTATTAAGTGCTTCATATCATACTTATATTTGATTGTATTAATGTATTTCTAGTAAAACTTCAAACAGTTTTAACTTTATTTTGATTTGATTTTTTACATAGTTAGCTAAATTGTAATAAATTATCATGACCTTACATTTAAAATTACCTACTTGAGTATTGAACAAAAAATATTTCGATAAAAATAACTTTACAAACTAACAGTGTAATAAACCGGGTACAATATAAGTTATGTATAGTTAGTATTTTACTTGTAAAAAATACTTAGTTCAAACTAATCTGAAATATTCTAATTTAGCATTTTATCACACAAACAGCTACAAAAAAACTTTGTAAAAGATATTTATGTCAATTGTAATAACAAATTTAAGTTTACCTTAGCTTAATAAAACACTATTTTTTAATAATCTTAGTAAATAATTTACACCTTTTCTCTTTAACCTTTACAAGAAAATTTTCAACTGAAAAACTTACTTAAACATATTTAGCTTAAAATTATGTTGTAGCAACTAAGTATGTTGCCTATCTTAAGATAATAAAATTTTTGAAAGAAGCCGCTTCTTGAGTTATAAAGTCTTTTTTTTTACTAGGTAAAGAAACATGCTTAGGTAAACACTATCTAAATAAATAACAAAGCAAGTAATTTTCTTATAGGCTTTCGATTAAGTTTACAGACATAAAAATTATTTTAATTTATAATATAAACAGTATTTAAATTTAATTTACAACAAATAAATCCATATAACAAAAAATTATGGTCGTTACCGTGACCATAAAGTTGAAGCTTTGTGTTCAACAGTTTATAAAAATAACAACTATTTCGTCTCTGCATTGGTTTTAAAACTTTTTCCGTCACTTTGTGGCACTAAGGAGTCAAACTGTCATTATTTTGGAGTGCAATTACTACATGAGTAATACTTATATAAAGATTTGAAAATTATGATTATACACTAGTGATAAAATTTAAATATTTATTTAGAAGTTTAAAGCACAATATGCTCTTTATGCTTAGTTCAATTTGCTAAATAAACTTTTGATAAAAAAAAAAACATTGTATTTAGTTTTTTATGAATAAGTTTTATTAACAACTTTGTGCTATTTTTTTCTATAGTTTAGTTTAATCTAACATATAAAGTTTAAAAACTAGTTATAAAATTTAAGAAAAATATTATAAATTGATTGCCTTAACCTGTTAAAAAATATTTATTTGTTTGAGGAACTTTGTTTTTTGCGCTAAACTAAAACAACTAAATAGTTAGTATAGGTAGTTTAGCATTATAAATTGCTATGTATAATTAAAGAGTTGCTAATGGTTTTACAAGATAACAAAAATTAATCTATATGAATTAAATCTGTTACGAATTTCATGGCGTCAAGTTATTCAAAGTAAAAGTTTAGCTAGTAAAATTGTTAAAAGTATAAATGATACAAAGTAAAAATTCCGGAGATATTTTCAGTTGACTCAAGTGTATGCGAGTTAAAAATTATTCGTAAGCACTTGGGTATAACAACAAGTCATCGAGTATCAGACTAGTTAGTTTATTTTATTCCATCAAGTACCGTAAACTCGACTTAACAAACGCATGCATGTATGCTAGTAACCAAATATTAATATTCTTGAAACAACATACTCAACTTATTACAGTCGTTTGTTTGCATTTCTTGAATTCCTTTTTGTTAAGCACTATTGAAATATTTTCTACTCGACTTTGTTATTTTATACAAAAAATGTCTAATTAAAACTAAGAACATTGTTACACCAAATGCTTTTAAAATAGTTTTTTTTTTACTTATGTCTTTCAAAAAACTTCAAAACCATTTGGTCACTATAATGAACTGAAACAAAACATTATGTCATTAGATTTTTATTCTAATTAAGTTTAGTATAGCAGCATTTTTTAGAGTGAGGTTATTAAACGACCTATAATGTAAATGTTCATTTTTATGGCAAAAGTAAAATAAATACTTTGATTTTTGTTTAAACAAAGCATTTAATTAACGTGTACAGAAAATTAAATTTAACTAAGATGTACTGCTCATATTAACTGTTTTAGTTTGTTACATTATAAATCAAAATAATACTTGAGTTTTTTACAAAAAACATGTATTAGATTGAAGTAAACGACTTGGATATATACATACACAGATATAGAAAATAAAGTGATTATTCAGACTAAATCACTTTCTACAGAGCTCACTTGAAGGGCTTTTAAAAACTTTATTAGTAAAATACTATTTTTTAAATTCTAGAACATATATTTCTTAAATCTAAAATGCTTTAATCATTAGCTAGTTCAATTTAAAATAAAAAGCACTTTTGTGAACAGATATGCAAAAGTTATACAAAAAAACAAAAACAATATGACGTAAAAATTGAATATTGTACGTTACAATAATTTTTAAAATACAATAAATTTTAATGTATTTTATGGTTACTTAACTGTGGTTTTTGTGATTTTTAGTAGTTTGATTAGTTAGATGCAAGATCAATTTTGTACCGATTTTTTGTAATGTACACTATTCAATTCTTACGTCATAATGTTTTTGTTTTTTTGTATAACTTTTGCATCTCTGTTCACCAAAGTGCTTTTATTTTAAATTGAACTAGCTGATGATTAAAGCTTTTAGCTTTATGAAACATATGTTCTAGATTTTTTTAAATCGTATGGTACTAATAAGTTATATATTATTTAAAAATCCTTTGATTGTGTGACTTAATTAATCTTTCCAAATTTGCCATACATGAACAACTGATTCGCATATTATGTTTGTTAAAGATCTTTGATAATGGGTTATTTTTGTTGAAATGTTTTTTACTAGATTTATAAATTCTCTGCCAATATTTGTTTTGACTGAAGTACAGCATGGGGTATTATACCAAACTATATTTCGCTTTCTTTTATTTTTATTGGTCGTTTTGGTTTTTTGCTCCGTTGTTTCAAAATTAAGTTTATCTTTGTAACCGCATTTTTTCATTATTAATTCGTAATCTTGCTTTGTCTTTAAAAAGTTTTCTTCGTTGCCTGATCTTTTATTTAAACGTTGATTAATTATTTTTGGTATTTGGTTTATAATATTTTTTTGTGTGGCTAGAACATTTATTTTCATACATAATTTTTGCGTTTTTCTTTTTATAAGGCATGTAGGAGAGATCATACAAGTTGAGCTTCACATCCAGGTAGTCAGTCGTCAACATTGGCGATTCAATAGTGACTCGTGACCCCATAAACTTGAAGAAGGCGTGCGTTTTGCAAAACAAACAAAATCTGCGGCCCGCGTGCTCCTTTTCAGCAAAAATATACATTTAAAAAAAAGTAAAAGTTATATTTAATGTGATAAAAACTTACATTTAGGCTGTTAATTTAGTAAATACTCTTTATTAATGGTTTAATATTACTTAATTTGTTATATTTTTGATCTTAAATAATATTTTTCTACTGATTACTAGACTTTGTTTAGATAAATGCGGCCCTCAAAGGTTTTTGTTAAATAATGCGGCCCGCAAGCAAATTTTTCTAAGAAAATTGGCCCGCGAGTCACATAAGGCTGCCGACCACTGTTCTAATCTAATAATTTAATGGATAAACATCCGTTGATTGTTATAATACTACCTGTTATTTTTTTAAGTTATAATAGACTTTCTACAAAGTTTTATAAAAATTGACCAAACTCTTTTATTCTTGCAGCAGAAAATTTTTATTTTTTGAAATAAACTATTGAGTGAACAAAGATAGTATTTTTGAATTAAACAAAAAACTTAAACATCAAGCTAGTAGTTTAAGTTTTTATAAACTTCCTGTCCAAAAAACCTAAATAAGTGGATCTTTTCTAATAATTAATAACTAACCTTTTTTTATTTTAATTAAATGTGTGTTTTATTACTTAGGGTATATCATTATACAGTTGGTTTGAAAATATTAGAGCTAATTGTAATATTATAAACATTGTGTTAACCTGTAAATAGTCTTAAAATAATAACTGTGTTAAGTTTGTTTAAATCTACTTAAAGTTATTTCAAAATTTCTTAAATAGATGAGTTTAGATTTTTACATTCTTTTAAATGCTGGAGTTAAAATAAAAATTTTCAGACATTACAAAAAATTTAGTACATGTAGTCAACATGTTGCGATAAAAGTTATTTTTGTTGTTCAGAACTTTATAACAAATCGATAACTCATTAAATAACCTAACAAAATATGGCTAAGTTTTTAGGTATAAGATAAAATGCAATTATTTTATTAAGCGTTTTAGAATAAGAAGCTTTATTTAAAAGACTTTTTTATAAGTTTTGAGACTTTTATTTATTTTAAAAACTGTTTATCAATTTCATCTAAGCCTTTATTAACTCAAATATATTTCTGATCATTATAGATGTCTAAAAATATTCATTATTCTTCCTAAAAAATATTTTGTGCCAAAGGTTTTGTATAGTTAAATGTCCAACATTTTGTGAGAAATATTTATCATAGTTTTAGTTAACAACTTGGACAAACAATTTCAAAAATTGACCACTATGGAACTTTAATTCCAAATTTTTCGGTTAGTAGCCTAACGCCTTATCCGTTGGACCACGCTTCTGGTCTGCTATGAGCTCATAATAGAGTTTATAATGATAAAGCTGTGAAATGCATTTTGTTTTACGTGATTTGGCATTAGATTGATCTGCTTAATATTTCGGATGCACACTCAGTAATAAGAACATAACTTATTTATGTTACAAATTTTAAATAGTTCTAAAAGAGAAAAAAAAACTGACTTATTTAGCTATCGAAAGTATTAAGACCAAATGTTTAATTATGTACAACATTTTTAAAATACTTTTATTATAAGAAAAAATGTGGTGGATTTCATAAACTTATTTTATTTAATTATTGTACTAATAGTTATTAGTTACACGTTAATTGTTTTCAAAATGTTTTTTAGGCTGAAATTTGTTTTATAAAAATTTATCAATACTTATTTGTCAAAATAATGTATTTGTAAAATTCTAAATTTCTTTCTAAATATTAACGTTAAATACAAAAGTTTTTCAAATCAATTAAACTAAGTTTTGATTCTAAACAAAAAATACTACCATTTTTAATTAAGTTCATCAAAATATAATAAAAAACAACTGAAAAATTTCAGTGTACTAAACTTGCATTACACTTGACAGAACTGCACTACACATTGCAAAGTCGCATAAAAAAAAACATCATAAAAAAACATCAGAAAAAAGCTGTTTACAAATTCTTAAGACAACTCAAAACTCTTCTTATTACATTCACAGTTTAATTGACAAGTAAAACAAAAACAACTCGATTATTTTTAACTTTTATCTTTTTCGAGTTTTAAATCGTCTGCAGGTTGTAACAAGTAAAGTTTGTTGTTAATTTTAACGTACTTCTTTGCATCTATGTTAATTGTCGATGGTAAAATATTCAGTTTGTTCGATTCACAACTATCACTTGATGCAGTGCCTTCATCATCGCCACTTGTTGCGGAATTTGAATCAGAAGCTTCAAAGTCACCTCCCGCATTCAAATCTTCAAAAGAGTCCTCCTTAGATTTTTTAGCCGGCATGATTTTCGGAACTTTTTTTGAACTTTTTTTAGGTTTTATTGGTTTATGCGTAATTTTTGGGATTTCCTCTATTCTCAGTGGTTCATTTTCACTGTTTTCTATTGCTTTTGGTTGCTCTGGATTTTGGGTTTTTAGACACTTGAAGACTTCAATCACTTTGTAAAAGGGAGAGGCGATACCCAACGCGACTATTAAACCTGTTGTTTTGTAAAAATTCAATTTCTAATAATGTAGATAATAGTTCAAGTATTTTTAGTTATGTCTATTTTTGATTTTTAAATTAAAAATGACAACTTCTGCAAAAGATACACTTGCGCACTTGAAAACTTATTACTGATAATTAAAATGACTTTTAAAAAAATTGAACTATTTTTTGAATACATGCTAATGATTTTCTATCAATGTGTAAAATAAACTTAAATGTTCTTACAAACATAAAAAGAGGTAACAAACCATGTACTTAAAGTTTTTACCACTTAAGAATATTATGATAAAATTTTAAATTCAAAGTTAGACTTAAAATTTGTCATCTTTAAAAACTAGACTAAATTCTATAATAACACAATCAGACTTTTGCCTGTAAAAACTTGTCAACCAGACAAATCTATGCTAAAGGTATATGTTTTACTGTTGCATAGATGTAAATAAATATGTTTGATAAAATAATCATACAAAGGTCTATAAAACCTTACCAATAACAAACAAAGGAGCAAGTATTTGATGAACAAGACTCAATTTGCTGAAAAAGATTTAAATTGATTCAGACGTAAAAATTGCAGATTTTGTGAAGAACGGGTGAAACAAATGATTCATAATGTAACTGATCAAACTTTCACGAAATCGCCTTTCGGATCTTGACTCGATTTAAATGAGAATTGCTCACATAAGTCTCTGTGATATGTTGTTAAGAAATTGTAATAAAAAAGTAAAATAAAACAAATAAAGTTAAACTTATTATGATTATATACTTTTGTTAAACATAAGCTGTACTTCAAGATTTATTATCCGTTGATTATTAAGTATTTTATCAGTGTTCAATGATAGAGAACGTTATATTTATAAAACTATTTATAAAATTACTTTCAATTTTCTGAAAAAAAAACATGAGGACTGAAAGAAAAACTTTTTTGAGAGTAAATTTTTAATTAACAAAAATATTGTAATCGACAACAAAACTGTTATGATAAATTTTTAGTGTCAAGCTAACAGTAACTTTAATGGAAACTGGTAAAATAAGCACGAAGGGTAATAACAAAGTGTTCCTTCGTATATATTTGACACATACCCAATTTTTATATTAGCAAGCGGGGTAGACTAACACAAAGAACCAACAAGAAAAATAAATTTATATTACAAAGAATAACAAAACATACTTCATAAAATAAACTAACTTTTGTGTTGACCCACCATACAAGAACTTGCTTTTGTCAATAATGTATTCTGTGTAGCTTTGAACGTAATCTTTACTGCAGAAGTCTGGTGGACTCTCGTTCAAGCGTTTCATGTACGACTTCAATATTTGAATGTTACAAATAACTACTTGACAATTTAATCGTACAATAAAAACTTAAAATATATTATTTGTTGTTGCATATTTAAAATGAGCTTTTGTTAAAAATCAGCAAGATATATCTATTATAAATAATATACACTATATAAAAAAATGATGAAATACATATTGCCCTAATTTTAAACATTATTATGTACTCTTATAAACAACATTTATGTTCTCAAACAACTTAAAACCAAATACTGTCATAAATTAACGAGGTACACTTACTTTTTTCTATGTAGGTCAAGTAGTAAAGTTGAAATGATACAAAAGCGCAGACTGCCATTAACTGGAAAATCGTTGAGAAATAGTGTACTTGGCTTAAGTTTACAAATAAAACTTTAAATAGAAACTAAAACAACTTACACCTGTTTTGATCATTCTGAAATTGTACAGTCAGTATGGTGAACTCTATTTTTTATTGGTCATCTTTCACTAGTTTTAAGTAAAGTTTTAAGTCATCTTTTAACTCTAAATTTTTTTATATGTTTATTTACAGTTACCTCTTGCGAGTCTATGCATATCGTGTTAACAACAAAAGTAAATAAGCATAAGAGAAAATGTAACTAAGGGTGAGGTAGCAAATATACCTACTATATTAAGGGCATAAGGGGGATTAAATTACTTTTTTCACAATTGATCTGACTTATTTGAGTTTTAACAAAGCTACAAGTTGTTTTTAGCAGATTTTAAAAATTCAAAACAATTTTTGAGACATAGCAGGTCAAAGTCAGAGCCAACAATAGGTTCCTTATGGGAAGCGCTAAGCAAAACAGCAATAATAGACTGTTTCACTAAAAATCTATCATTTTGCCTCCTACATTTTTTGGGAAAAATACCTCAGACTTTCAGGAAATTTTTCTTGGAATGTCTAGAAAATTCTGTCGCAAGGAATTAAAAAAACGTTAAAAAATAAAGATTTAATATAAAATAAAATAATTAAAAAAAAAATTTTAGTTTTTTTGTCATAAAAATTTTTATTTTTTCAAATTTTGTTAAAACATAATTTTCTAAATATTGCAAGAAACATTTCCTGAAAGTTTGAGGTATTTATATTAAATAACAGAGGTGGAGATAAATTTTTAGTGATTTCTAGTTGTTTGCCTGGTGTCAGTTTGCGCCTCTCATGTCATAAGGAACCTATTGTAGTCTCCAACTTAAACCGGCTATATCTCAAAAACAATTTTGGATTTTCAAAATCTGTAAAAAGCATCTTGTAGCTTAGTTAAAACTCAAAAAAATTAATTTAAATTGTGAAAAAGGTGGTTTACCCCCACTAAGCTCTTAACTATTCTCTTATGATTTATGTGATGAAATACAGTTTGGAAATGTTCCCAGTTTTTTTTTTACAAAATAATTCCCAATCTAGTTGTACACATATGTGAAAATTAAAAAAAAAATTTTTTGTATATACCAACTTTATTTTCTTATTTTTTACTAACCTAAGAATAAATTTGTGTTAGACAAAGTTGTTTAATCAAGTTTAATCTTAGGTGGGCAAGGAACAATTTAGTTTAAAAAAAATATATCAACTGAGTTTAAATAAAACTTTATGCCAAAAATATTGTGAGGAATTGAATATTGCACAATGTTTGACTTAAAGGTATAAGGGGGACTAAGACTCTTAAAATTTGAAGAGCTCAGCCATAGAGTTCTATAGATGCCTTAAAGAGGGATAAACTAAAAGTGCAAAAATATTATTTACTAAAGATGTAACTTTCCTTATATCTTTCAATAAAATTACTATAAATAATTATGAAACGCTCTATTCATTATTGTTGACAAAAAAACCTAGAATTCTACAAATACCTAAAATTTGAAACAGTATTAAAGATTTTCCAAATTTTATTTTGAAGATTCTAAAATGTGTAACTAAACGAGAGTGAGTAGATTTGTTGAGAGTTAACACACTTCAATAGAGTTCTGTGAAAAACATTTACTGCAAGGAAACAATAGAATATAAAGTAGGTGAGCATGTGTATTTACTAAAGTTAAGCCTAGTTAATACAGATTAATAGATAGTATCAGGTATAATATATGCTATACAATCCGACTGTTTTAAACTTATATAAAAGAGTAAATCAATAAGTGTTACTTGATGAATATATAAATTCATGTTAAAGTACTTCGAAATTTTATACACTTATCATTTAATTGTGTTATAAGGTGGTTAAAGCTATGCAAGTTAGGAGAAATACAAAAACTGCATAACATTTATAATGATTAAATCTGAATTACATTAAAAGTTAAGTGTTACACAAATTAAAAACCAATAATTTACATCAAGATTCAAATAATAAGTGAAAATAAAACTAAAATTGTTGTCAAGCTATTTTATCTAACTTTTATAGTAATTTAGATTTAATCAATGACAAAATTATATAGTTTATAAAACTCAAAACAGGTAGTAAGAGTTAAAAACCTAAAAAAAGTACTGAGTACCTAAGAAAATGAAAACTATAACATAATGAATTAATATCAATAAAAAAAGAAGTAAATTCATTTTGAGCCATAAAAAATAGCCTGAGTTTGAATAAAATTTGAATAAAATCTGAATCCTGCATAGTAACCCCTGAAACAATTTTAGAAGTGCTATTTACAAAAAAGTTGTTTTAAAATGTTAGAATTATTTTCAAACAAAATTAAATTAGGTTTTGCTACAATTCAAGTTTTTAAGTTTAAAACTCTATGTTATCTTTATATTTGCAGGTGTTGACATATTGAAAAATATATTTTAAGCTTTTAGGTTAAGAAATCAAAGCTCTCTGCTTTGAAAAAAATACTACACATTGTATCCACATGGCACCAATGATGTTCAGTTTGGTCATTTGGAAAATTTTGATTTGTGTTAAAAGTAAGTATTAAAAACAATATTCACAATTTTTTAATCTAATTTATTTTTAGCGCTAGAAGGCATAGAAAAAAAATCATGTGCAATCATCGTTGCACATGTGACAACTGAAAGGCATCCTTGAGCAGACATGTTAAAAAGCTCTGCTTTGTTTACTCGAGCGTGAAATTACTAACTTAAAACAAACCAAAGTTTATACGCTTCATTGCTGAATTACCATAGTAACTATTAGCATTTTACCAACTCTGTCCTTGAGCCATTTTCAGGAATCGCAAACAGTTGCTCGGCACAATTTCTACAGCAGAAATGGTTGCAAGGAAATCCACAAACTTCCTGACCCGTCTCGTATTCTTCCAGGCACACTGCACATGATGTCTCACCCTTCAGAGCTTTAAAAGGTCCTTTGTAAACAAAAGACATTTCGTTGATGCGTTCTGCAGACACTACTGATTTCATATAGTTCACAATTCTTTTTTCAATGTGAGAAGCTAAGTCGTTGTAATTGGAAAACTTTGTATTCAGAAGTTTGCTATAGACTAAAAAGTGAGTTTTGAAAAACATTTTAACATCTTCATTCGTAATTTTATACTTTCTTAAAAAGCTGTACACTCTAGATTCTATTTTACCAACTTCAATTGTCATGTTAAAAGTATTAATGAAAGTTTTACCTTGAACAACTTTTTCATTTGCTTTAAAATGTTTAAAGAAGTTATCGAACTTTAAAAACTGTTCACATGTCCCAGAGTAGTTAAATTTTACTGGACAAATAATTTTATTGGTTTTTCCTTCAAACTGGTAATAACAGTAGTGGACTGCGAAATACTTTTTGTGCCTAACCAAGTAATTATACAACTCTTTCTTCACTGCCTCATACTTTCTCCTATTCTTATTTATATCCCTTTTGTTATTAATTTCACTACAAATTTGATGAAGAAATGCTATATACCTTTGAAGCACTTTAGTAAACGGTTTGCTGTATTCATGGCCTAAGTCCAAAACTTTAAAAACAGGCAGATTTTGTGAAGCCATCACTTTTTAATATTATTAAAAAAAAAATTATAATTATCTAAATAATTTATTACTTCAAAAAAAAATTACTATTTATTGTTTGTATTACTATCATAGCATGTTATTTACTTTATTCTACCAAAATATTTTATAAAATTAAAAATTTTACAGCTATTTCTAAAAAAACATTTGTCAAATATTAAATTACAAAAAATAAATAAATGATGGTTTAAAAATCTACAAGTTTATTGCAACATTTCGTTTAATTTAATTTCGGACAACAGTCCTTCTTCAGTGAACTTTAAACTAGCAGAACTAAAACACATTCATTGCAACAAAGTCAATAAAAGTTAAAAAATTATATATTATGACGTAGTACTTCAAAACTGTTTTGTTTTAAAAAAAGGTTTTGTTTCAAAATAGTTATTTTTATTCATTGATAATACCATTTCTTTCAGATAAGAAGTTTGTAAGATACAGTTTCTTATTATTATTATAGGTTTTTGTAATTACTTTAAGTATTGTTTGGGTAAAGTTTTTATTTTTATTTCGCCAATAGCAGTAAATATTAATTAACAATAACTTACATCAAACAGTTCTTTACTAAGATATTTTTTAATTTAAAGTTTATATTGGTAAAGTTTTACTTTTTATATTCATTTCATTTGGATTTACTTTTCCATACAAAAATATCATTATAATGTAAAAAAGCGTTTAGCTTTTAAAAATTTGGTTTTATACACAGTTTTGAACTACTACGTCATAATATATTTTTTTTAAACTTTTATTTACTTTGTTGCATGAATGTGTTTTAAGTTCTGCTAATTTAAAGTTCACTGAAGAAGGACTGTTGTTCAAAATTAATTTGAACAAAATGTTGCAATAAACTTGCAATTCTGTAGATTTTTAAACCATCGTTTATTTATTTTTTGTAGCTACTGATGCAGGGGAAAAATTACTAGTAAAAAAAATTGACTGTGTCCTAGAAAGATTTGCGAAATATATATTAATCTTGTCAAATAATAAATATAAGACTAAAAAAATTGTTTGTAAATTTACTATCATAGAATGTATTTCACTTTAATATATCAAAACATGTTCTAAAATTTAAAATTTTACAGCTATTTCTGAATAAACATTTGTCGAATATTTAATATAAGATTAAAAAAAAATAGTTTGTATTATTATCATAGAATGTTATTTACTTTAATCTATCAAAATATATTCTAAAATTTAATATTTTATACCTATTTCTAAAAAAACATTTTTCAAATATTTAATAAAAAACTAAAAGAAAAAATAGTTTGTATTACTATCAAAGAAGGAATTCACTTTAGTCTATTAAAATATGTTATGAAAATTTAAATTTTACAGTTATTTACACAAAAAAAAGTTTTTTAAAGTTTACTAAAAGATTACTATGTAGAACAGGGTTTCCCAAACTAATTTTCATAAAAGCCCCTATGAAGATTTAAAGAATTGTTGACCCAGTTTATTAGATATTGCCCCTTCACTGGTTAATAATGCATTTACTTTTTTGCTACCATACTAATTAAAGCCTACTTATGGCCAAAATTGATATTAAAGGGACAGTAATAGTAAATGAAAGAAAACACTATGTCATTTGCAATTTCAGAGTATCAACAAAAAGATAATTAATGCAGCTGGAGGCATGAGATTCGGAGTTAATTACAAACTAAAAATTAGTAGTGTTAACAAAAAACTGAAAAAAATTACAAAGTACTTTAAAAATTTATAGTTCACAATTTCAAAAAAAAAGTTAAAATTAATTTTAATATGACAAAAACTAGTATTAAATAAAACTCAAACAAATCTGAGTTTTTCATTAAAACTGCATTCTATTTTTCACTGATATTTTAAAGCTTCCAAATGATCTACTACTAAATGCTCACATTCAATTTTAATCTCAAATATAAATTTCAATAAAAGTTTACCCTTGAAAGTTTTTTTAAAAACAGTCACTTGTAAAACAAATTGTATACTTTAAAAATTCTCAATAAAACTCTACATGTTTAAGACTCTATTTAATTTTATTTAAAGGGAGAGAGGTATGGAAAAATCTATTAAAAAATATCAGTAGTGTTAACAAATTTACACACTTATTTAATATCTTTAGCTATAGTTAGTTTGGAGAAACAAATCTTAATTTGACACCCTTCAGCTATCTTAACTACAACTCAGTAGTAGAACGTCTTCTGCTAAAATACAGTTTCAATCTCAAAATGTTTCTTGTTTAAGCCTACTAATTAATTATATTAAAAACAATTTGCAGAACTTAGTAAATTTATATTATAATGGTTACAGGGTTGCCACCCTTTGAGTAAAAAAACATGTCATGAGCTTTTAATGTTCTTAAAAATGCTAAAAAAAAAGCTTATTAGTATCAATAAAAATCAAGTTATTTTTAAACTTTGTTCCCACCAAAATTTATTTAATTTTGTTCTTTACTTGTTAATATTCTTTTTTTTTTTGTTAGATTTTAATTTATTCTTTATTAATTTTTTACTATCATTGGTACCCCTAACCCTTGTTTTTGGTCTGTAAGTTCAAGGATTTGAAGAGGTTGGAACTGAGCAGTTCTCCTAAATTATACCAAGATCTATAAAAAACTTGTATGAGATTATCAAAAACATATCTAACTGTCCTGAGATTTTATAAAAACTCAATTAGTCTAGATCTATCCTGATTTTCAATCTGTGCTGAGTTTACTGAGTATGTTACAAAATTTTTGTTCTTATAATCAGGATTGCCACTTGTTTTTTCAAAAAATTTTTCAGGTTTTCCAAATTACTTCCAGGTTTTTAAAAGTACACACTTTCGGGTCTACTTTTAGTCTAAAATTAAGTTTAAGGTAAGAAATTGTTTTAAATAATATAAAAACATTGAAAAGATTCTATAATCTATTCTAAGCATGTTTTTTACTAAAAAAAATTTGATGATGACAAATTTTTTTTATTTATATGATAGATTTTTTAAGTGAAATCAAAATTTTACTACAGAACATTTAAAAATTGTTAAAATCCCAGGTTTTTTAATGACTTTTATTTAAAATTCCAGTTTTTTCAAAATTTCTCAAATTTCAGGTTTTTTTTGCCTAAATTTTCAAATTCCAGGATTTTCAAGTTAAAGTGGATTACAACATGGAATGTAGGGGATGGGTACAAAAACTATAATTATAACAAACCAATATTTCATCTTTAAATATATTATTTATGTTAATATTACATTATGCATTGTTTAATAAATTCCCCTTAAAATACTTACTCAAACAAAACAGTTAAATTTATACTCTTGAAAACAACTAATTTAGAGTCTTGATCTTAAATTTATTTGTGTAAAACTTATTTAATCTTAAATCAATTTATATCTTAGCTGTTACTCCTAGCCTTGTGAACTACTTCTTGGGTTACAATCAGTGCCTTTTGCTAATTTATAGTTCAATCCTAAAACCAGTTCCTAATAATTTCTTATAAATTCTTGATAATTGTAAAATATTTAACAGTATTTACCAGATTTGTAATTTGGTATATGGTATACTTTCACATTTTTCTTTCTTTAAAACAAAACTTGAGTAATTTTACCAAGCCTGAGATGTATAAAAAATACTTATGATAGTCTGGTCTTAATACTTAACTTTGATAATAAAACATTCATTCAAAAGGCTTTAATCATTTCATGGAAGTTATATTTAAATCACAGAATACTTAATAATTAAAACTAAAATGAAGAAAAAATATTTAATTTGTTATAAAAAGATTATACACAAATATATTCTTTCTATTTGTTGCTTTTGTAAAGGAGTGATAAGTTTAATTAATTAGTATCTCTTTGTTTACATTTGCAACTTTTTTATGAGTAAAATGAATTAAGAAATGTAATCATATTGCAAAACTTGTAATACTATGTGAGCAAAAATTTGTTTATTGTTTTTAAAAAACTTATCTCCAACATAGAATTAATTTAATTTCTTAAATTTTTAATTTTTACCAGGCCAAAAAACTCTACTGAAGAAAACAGAGAGTATTACAACTAGTCAAGGTTGTGTCAGTTAATCTTTTATAGTTTCTCCATTAAGCCTATACATTTTGTTTAAAGATAGGTGAGGAAGTAAAAATAATAGTAAAAACTCATATTTAAACAATTACACATCTATAACATTGAACTTTAAACTCATAAATAGAATGTGTTTAGACACCAGAGCTTTACTTCTATGTATGATTACTTATCTTATCCTAAATCAGTTTTACTTCTTAAGATGCTATCAGGGTTGCTGTTCTTTGGGTCAAAAAACTATTCTGAATTTCATTAGCCTTTAAAATTTCTTAAATAAATATTTTCATAATTTTTTCAATGTCAACAAATATTTAGTTTTTGAACAAAACTGATTATAAAATATTAAAACATTGAAACTTAAAAAAAAAAACTTGGCTGAGATTTTCAAAATATCTTATAACTATCAATAAAAAAAATAATTGGCCTGAGTCATCCTGAGTTTTTTTTACCAAACTATACTGAGCTATCTTGAGTTATCCTGAGATTTTCAAAAAATTCAAACTGTCTTGAGTATCTTAGTGCATGACGACTTTGTGTTACTTCTAGTTCTGTTAGATACAACTGGTTGACGGTTGTGATAATGAACATTTTATACTTTTATCCCTGACCATGGTTATATTAAAAGACATTTTCAATGAAACTTTTGTGTAACATAATACTCATTTGAAAGCCAAAATGGTCAAAATTAACCTAGAATAAATAATTTTATATTAACAAATAAAAGTAAGTTTTTAAGCTAAAAAAAGTAAATTTATATTTATTGGATATAAGTTAGTCAAAGTCATTGTAATTATCTTCAGTTGATATAATTCAATTTGAGTCACCAAAACTTACCAGACAATTACTCAAGTAGTCTTACTTCTAACCTTAGTTCTTTTAAAAGAGAAAGGTAAAAGGCATAAAAACTAATAATAAAACAAATTAATGGTGATATATGAAAACCGTTAAAGACTAGGAACATTGTTCAATATTCTGTATTTAAATATTTAAACACACACATGAAATTAATATTTAAATTTTTGAGAACAACTTATTTAGTGACTATACTTAATCTATAAAGACTAAACTAGTTTTATTCTTAAGCTGTTACTCATAGTTCACTTGGCTAAAGCTGATTTTAATCAGTTTCATATTGCTTAAATACAGATTCATTCTTAAAAATTTCCAGATTAAAATTCTAATTTGATATTTGATCCTATTAAAGTAAGCAGTAGCGTAGCGTGGTATTTTGGTCAGGGGGAGCGAAAATTTTTTTTTTTTAAATTACTAAAAGTCTATCTCTTACTTCATTTTTCAAGCAATTTTCTTCAAACTTTAAAAAATGTTTCTTAAATTACAAGAAAAAAATGTTACTTATGAATTTAGATAATTAAAATAAATAAAAGTTTTATCACAAAAATTAAAAAAACAAGTCTTTTTCTTTCAAAAAACATATATTTTTACTACAAATTTTTAAATTCACAAGTAGGGTTTTTCTGTTACTGTATAAAGATTAAACTGTTAAAGTTTGAAGAAGATTGCTTGAAAAATGTAGGAGGAGATAGATTTTAAACAAACTAGCCTTTTTTCACTGTTTTAGTTTTTCCTTCCAATAGGTTACCTATTATGCGGCCCGACTTTGACTGGTCATATCTCAAAAAATAATTCGAATTTTTTAAAACAATAAAAAGTATCTTAAAGCTTAAAAAAAATCTTTAAATAACATCAACTTCTAAAAAACATGGCTTACCCCCCTATGGCCTTAAACTACAAATAAATAGTCAATTAAGTATAACAATTAATACCTCAAAACATTGTTCTCTGTGCAATTTCTAAATAATGTTCAATATCTATTTTACATCAACAAAAAAGAATTGTATTAAACTCAAAATAACTCATACTTTTAGTTTGTTGCAGCTTTTAATATACTATCTTTATCTTTTATATAAAAATGTTAAATCTTTAGTATTAAAATTGAAAATTTCAACTTTTTTGTAGGAGAAATCTAAAGAGCTAGTTTTTTTTTTAACTTCTACATTTTTACCTATATTACAATATAAAACTGTTTTTTTTTTTGTTTTTGGTTATTTTTCTTTTAAATTATGTTGTTAGTATTCTTTATTTTTATTATCAATTTATTTTTATTTTATTAGCAGTTGTTTATTGCTATTTTTACTACAGTTTGATTATTCTTGAATCATTACCACTATTAAACAGGTTTAGCTTCATGGTTTGTTAACAATATGTTAGCATTTGTCTATCTAAAAAAATTGTCATAAGATTATACTACTGCGGTGCACTAACTAGTTGCGTACTGTTTGAGTCTAAATTCTTATGAAGTTAATGAAGTTATAAAATATTTTCTTATGGAGTTTTTCATCAACATCGGTGCGCATTTGCAATTACGCACCGAACCAGTATACTGGGTAATTTCCCTATTTCGTTTACTTTTCGAATAGTAGAAAAAAATAGTTGAAAAAAGGCAAATTAAGCAGAAGAAATAAACAGTAAAGGATAAAGATACTGCATTTTTTTTTACTTTTTTTTTGGGTGGCACGCATGCGCCAGCGTCCCAACCCACGCTACGCCCCTTTAAGTAAGCATATACATTTTTAAAAACAACTAATTAGATTAAGCATAACACCAAAGAATATTTTAAATCCTTTTGCAGTATTTTAAATGAACCTTTAGTGTTACTGATACTAATTGGTAAATCAAAATGATTAAAGTGACATTAAAATATAGAATTTTATTTTAACAAAATTAAATGAAAGTATTTAAGCTAAAAAATGTAATTTTAGACTTATTGAATATAACTAAACAGGTTAAGATTAAAGTAAATATATTTGCTTAAGTTATCTAACCTACATTTCAACCTTTATCAAAAAACTTTTAAATTTTACAAGTAGTAAAAGTCAGAAAGTAAAAGACACCATTAATCAAGCTACTTCAAATTGAATTTTAATAAACACAAGAGATTTAAGGATTCTCCATTTATAGAGCAATCTTGCAATTTATTCCTAAATTTATTATTTCTAGCTATAATCTAATTGTTTTAAATCCTTGTTTGATTGAGAAATCTTAACTTAGCTCTTTTAACAGAAAAATTTTTAAGTTAATACAAACCAACTTCAATTTTTTAACACAACAGTTTAACGATTATTTATAACTACACCCTTATTATTACAATGTAATGATGTAAAACCAAAACTATATAATTTACAAACTTTTATAAAAATTTTCAAGAGTTATTG